>NC_064626.1:424132965-429860465 GCF_023864275.1 Schistocerca cancellata
GAGCGAAAGGCTATTTACAGTTTGTACAGAAACCAGATGGCAGTTATAAGAGTCGAGGGGCATGAAAGGGAAGCAGTGGTTGGGAAAGGAGTAAGACAGGGTTGTAGCCTCTCCCCGATGTTATTCAATCTGTATATTGAGCAAGCAGTAAAGGAAACAAAAGAAAAATTCGGAATAGGTATTACAATTCATGGAGAAGAAATAAAAACTTTGAGGTTCGCCGATGACATTGTAATTCTGTCAGAGACAGCAAAGGATTTGGAAGAGCAGTTGAACGGAATGGACAGTGTCTTGAAAGGAGGATATAAGATGAACATCAACAAAAGCAAAACGAGGATAATGGAATGTAGTCAAATTAAGTCGGGTGATGCTGAGGGAATTAGATTAGGAAATGAGACACTTAAAGTAGTAAAGGAGTTTTGCTATTCAGGGAGTAAAATAACCGATGATGGTCGAAGTAGAGAGGATATAAAATGTTGACTGGCAATGGCAAGGAAAGCGTTTCTCAAGAAGAGGACTTTGTTAACATCGAGTATAGATTTAAGTGTCAGGAAGTTGTTTCTGAAAGTATTTGTATGGAGTGTAGCCATGTATGGAAGTGAAACATGGACGATAACTAGTTTGGACAAGAAGAGAATAGAAGCTTTCGAAATGTGGTGCTACAGAAGAATGCTGAAGATAAGGTGGGTAGATCACGTAACTAATGAGGAGGTATTGAATAGGATTGGGGAGAAGAGAAGTTTGTGGCACAACTTGACTAGAAGAAGGGATCGGTTGGTAGGACATGTTTTGAGGCATCAAGGGATCACAAATTTAGCTTTGGAGGGCAGTGTGGAGGCTAAAAATCGTAGAGGGAGACCAAGAGATGAATACACTAAGCAGATTCAGAAGGATGTAGGTTGCAGTAGATACTGGGAGATGAAGAAGCTTGCACAGGATAGAGTAGCATGGAGAGCTGCATCAAACCAGTCTCAGGACTGAAGACCACAACAACAACAATCACTGAGCTTAAGAATTGATTTGTGTGTTTTTTATTTTGAAAGGTAGAGTATTATGTACTTAATTATAGCATCTATACTTAATTATTTGTCATAATTCGTTCGATATACCATGAACCACATGTAGGAGGTTTATAATGTGAAGTGTTTAAAAAGGAAGGTAAATATTTCTTGACACCGTGCATATCGTAGAGGCTACGGGGTTTGAGTGTACACTGATAATAATCAGATTTTATTGCATTTAGGTTGTTGTTTTAATTAAAATTTTGTGATCGATTTTGTATTGCCTTTAGAGATCACTGGTGATAGCTAGGAAATGTTGGTATTTACATGTGGCTTTAGAATTTTTTACTTAACCTTGCATTATGCAATTGGTATTTTTTCCTTTGCTTAGAAAGGGATTTTGAGTTTTAACCTTTTTAAATTGATTCTGAAAGCCGTTCTTTGATCTGTTGTTATTCAAGAGACTATAGGTTAAATATTGCTTCAAGACTTTCATTAAGAAACTATACTGAGTATCTTGCTGTTCATGATAACCAACGTTCACTTACTATTTTAAAATCAAGTTAATAATGTTGTAAAATTTTGAAGTAAAAAAGAACATTATTAGAGAAATGGTATCTTCCCGTACTCCCTGCAACTTCCACGTTTTCAGGGTATTTAAGATATTGGCCTTCGGGCGATATCTGATGTTTTCCCTTTTATCTACCCCAACTAACTGACGCCTGCGGGGCCGTATCAGTGAGATCTATTACTAGCTCCTCAGTTGATCCACGTCCGTCGGCATGAGAAAGATACATTACTTGTTTCCGCAGTAATTTTTCACGAAAACTGTTATCGCCTCCCTCTAGAGAAACTGTGGAGATGGATCATCGTCCTAGTTGCTGCAAAAGACCGAGCGGTTCTAGGCGCTACAGTCTGGAACCACGCGACCGCTACGGTCGCAGGTTCGAATCCTGCCTCGGGCATGGATGTGTGTGATGTCCTTACGTTAGTTAGGTTTAAGTAGTTCTAAGTTCTAGGGGACTGATGACTTCAGCAGTTAAGTCCTATAGTGCTCAGAGACATTTTGCTGCAAAAAGCTCTAACTCGCAATGTTGCCAATCGAAGCGATAGTTCGAAAGCAAAGCGCCGGTGTTGAACGCAATCACACAAGAGCAGCGGCAATAGACATCGGTAAATCCAGACCGAGATTCGGAATTACTGCAGAGGGTTCGAGCTGCAACAGGTGGCAACAGCGGCGCAGCCGCGAACGACACAGCACCTGGTCGCGAGCTGTAATGGGGAGCTAACGACACGCATTAGGCGGCGCTGCCTGCCGCTGCTCGTATCCTGCTATCCTCCTTCCGTGCTGTCTAATTGTACTGCGTCGCATCTGCAATCGTCGAGGCGCGTGACACGAACAGCCGCGGAAAGGGACTGTAGGGATTTTGTGACCGACTTCGAAGAAGTACAGTGTTCTGAGGTCGACGGTTAGGAGTTGCGCGTTTATTTCCTGCGCCATTGTGTGGCTGCAGCAAGATCACCACCACCTATGATGTCGCTAGCCTGCAGTGACGCAACGGCTATGGAGGTAACGGAGCGAGTGCACAGAATGCTGGACAACGTCAATGACAGGAATATTTGCACTGAGAGAAAGTGTGGCTGAAATCCAAGAAGGGGTGGCGGAGGGCGGTGGGGGAGCATGTCTTGATGGTCTCTGATCCTCTGAAAAAAAGTTACAGTAGTTGCAATTATATTTTTGTATATGTATAAAGTTCTAAATTTCACAGTTAACTTTCGAAGAATAATTGTCTCGAAAATGGCATGGAGTTTACAACTTTAGGCGATACGAATAACATACGATAGTTTTAAGTTGCAGCTCACATGGACGGGTTTGTGCACCGGCCTGAACACTCCAGCCAGGTAATACCCAATACCGAGTCAAAGTCAAGAAACAACTGGGTGAGTTCATTTATAAACTCTCTAGTTGCGCTGTCTGTGCCGGGCTGACAAACAGAAAACTTATTCCAGCCATAACAAGTAATTTCATATACGTCACGACTTTCTAGTAGTTGTGTCTCTTATCTTTGCTAATGTTTAGTGCTTCCAACAGACACAATTTTCATCCTGCAGTAAACATTTGGCACCCAGCGTTGTTTTAATATTAAAGGATCGAACAAAACTTAGTACATCTCTTCTAAGTTGCATTTAAGCCCCAGATTTTTCCATTTCGTGCACCCCGCAGAAATTAATGGAGACCGCACAGGGGACAGAGGAAGACCTGGTTGAAAAGAAGCATGTGTAAGTGTAAAGAGTGCGTACAGGGACAATGGTAACCATTTCTGCCGATTTAGTAGATATATCATTAACGTTCTTCTGAAGCTGGAGATGTTATTCAGTTCTCTAATATAATTCGGGAAATTACTCCATAATAGGGCCCTGACACTGAGAAGGACTTCGAGAAAGTAGCTGAAAGATGGAGTGGGACAGACAGGAGTTTCTTTTGATGGAAATGGGTGTTTCTGTCATGTTGTCCAGGCAAGAACGTCAAGGTCGAGGAGAAATACGAGGAACAGTGTTCGTTGGATATGGAAATCTCTGCGTTTATCTGCGCGCAGCCAGGATAGCTACGGTCAAATATGATCGATCACACATATAACGAACACAGGCATTCACAACGAGGTCCGGGCGCCATGATCCTTCCTGAGAAAGGCCTTGCAGAATAACATCGCTGTAATCAATAACTGGGAGCATAAGCGTTTGTATTTATTTTTCCGCGCAATAGCGGATAGCTTTTTTTATTTATGCAAGGCATCGAGAGATGCTGATGCCTCCTTGCACATCGCGGTTATGTGCGCAATCCAATTTAGACATTTACCTATTATTGCTCCTAAACTCATTGCTGAAGCAAATAAGCTAATATTTGTCCTAACACGGGTTAAAGATGGTAAAAATTCCGGATATCTGAGCTACTAAGGCTAGGACGACCAACCAGAACCGCTTGGATTTTGAATGGATTGGATTATAAACTTATATCTTGCGCCCATTCTGGTAGCGCACACAGGTCGATAATGAGACTCTCGAAAGTTTTCTTCAGGTTTGTTGGTTTTGTACTTACATGCAACTGGAGGTCGTTAGTGTACAAGTGGTATTTGCAGCAGGGCAAAACTTATGTCACATATAGCAGCTAACATGGAACACTGGGGGACGCCTGATACTATCTGTCTCCATTATGACTTCAGGGTGTCAGACATGACGCACTGCTGGCGAGACGTCAGGTATGAGCGAAGCCATTGCATTGCACTTGATGAGAAATTTAGGCTACTAACATAATTGCGTAGGCTTCCGCGGCCGGAGTCAGTCGACATAAAAGTTTTCTCGTTATGGTACTGCGTCATAATGTATAAAACCACTGCTGCTGGAGAAAAACCAAAGTTTCGGCCACGGTTGCAGGGGCCTCCTTCTGGGTCTAATGGCGCGTTCTAAGTATGCAGTGTCCTTTATATTTTGTTGTTACTGTTCGCTGTGTATGCCATTAAGTCATAATTTTAAGAAGATACTTTCATTGGTCACTTAAGGAAGAAGTAGATGAAACTATCCACATCCTTCAGGATCATGTTCCGCCAGACATATGCGACATAGTTGAGTTGTGCCTGACTTCAATGTACTTCAAATGGCAGGGAAAATACTACGAGCAGACAGACGGCGCAGCAATGAAGCCTCCCATATCTCCGCTGGCAGCCGACATATTCATGGAAGCCTTTGAAGCAACGGCCCTCGGTACAGCAACTTTACGTCCACGTTGTTCGTTCAGATACGTTGACGACACGTTCGCTATATGGCCTCGTGGTAAAACGGAGCTACAGAAGTTTCACGAATATTTGAACAACATGCACGGGTAGATACAGTACACGCTCAAAGTAGACAATAATGGTGCAATTCCATTTCTAGACGTGGAAGTATACAGGACAACGGAGGGCACACTGGGACACAGAGGGTCTCGTAAGCCTACACATACAGACAGGTATGTGTACGCCCAATCCTACCACCACCCCGGGCCGAAGAATCTGTCATCCGTTTATTGGAAATCGGTGCGCAGCAACTAAGTGATGTAAAAAAACATAACACCTGAGCTTAAAAGGCTACGCACAACGTTTCTAGCCAATGGCTACAGTCATAAATCGATCCACACAGCCTTGTCGACGATCACAAGTAAGAGAGATAAGCAAGAAACAGACAAACTGCCGCGAACAGTGTGCTTACCTTATGTGAAAAATGTAGCTAACCGAATAGGCAAACACCTTAGCCGGGTTGGGGTGTTCGCAGGATCCAGGACGTGCTAGGCTCTCGTAAGGACAAGGTGGATGCATTACACACTGCAGGCGTGTACAAGCTGGAATACGTATGTGGAGAGGCATACATCGGCGAGATTGGCAGGCCAATAGCAACGCGCATTCGGGAGCACGAGCGCTGTATTCGTCTAGGGCAACACAACAAATCTGCAGTGGCAGACCGTCAGTAACAGTGCGGAAAAGAAATAAAATTCAGCGAAGCCTTTGTGTTGGCCAAGCAGTCGGTCACGACGAAACGCAAAATCAGAGAGGCCATCGAAATACTTAAATACCCTAAGAACATGAAAATAGAAGATGGACTCAGGTTTGCCCTGTCTTGGCTGCCAACAATCAGAGCCCAACAGACCGCACTGTCAACAGGAGGCACGAGCATTACCGGCGAGTAACTGCCGCCGCGCGGCCGACGTCCAGCATTTGGTGAACAGCAACCAACTTCTCATTCGACGGTGACCATCAATCAAGGTACGTAACGCAAGAGCCAGTAGACAACCGAAGTCACGTTCTCCCTCCACGGCAATAATTATTAAAGTAAGTTCCCTCTCCTTCTCCCTTAAGACACCAATGAAACTACCTATCTTTTTAAAATTATCACGTAATGGCATGCGCAGCGAACAGTAACAAGAAACTATAAGGAACACTTCATAGCCGGGCGCTGTGGCCAAGCGGTTCTAGGCGCTTCAGTCCGAAACCGCGCCGCTGCTACGGTCGCAGGTTCGAATCCTGCGTCGGGCATGGCTGTGTGTGATGTCCTTAGGTTAGTTAGGTTTAAGTAGTTCTAAGTTCTAGGGCACTGATGACCTCAGATGTTAAGTCACATAGTGCTCAGAGCCATTTGAACCATTTGACACTGCATAGCTAGAAAGCATCATTAGACCCAGAAGAAAGCCGTTGCAACCGCAGCCGAAACGTCGGTTTTTCTCCAGCAGCAGTAGTTTTATACATTATGACGCGGTTCCATCCCAGAAAACTTTTGTGTCGATTTATGCTGCTAAGTTTGGCAAGTAAAATGCCAAGGTCGTCATAGTCGAAGGCTTTCCTCAAGTCTGAGAAGCAATGACAGTCTCTGTTGGCCACTCATGACAGCCTTCAGGTCATCTCCTTTAAGGTAGATGTTGTAATGCGATGACAAACTGGATGTGTAGTCAATAACCCGAAACAAAACTCACGGAAATAATTACTGAGACATTTAGCAAGAAGGCGGGACTTTTCATGAATGTGTGTGCACAAGTAGCCACAGTGAAATAATCCGAAAGTTTTTTTTTTAATCTTTTTGTGGTCCTTAGACAGTGAAAAGGGGAAAAAATACTGCAACGAAACACAAATAAGGTGCAGAAATGTCAGCCATTTGCAGCTGGAAGTGGAGACATGACAGAAATAAGTAATAGAGGAAAAACACGGGTTCCTGTTATGAGTTTTAGTCCGATGAACGAAGGCACAGCGGACGGTGGTTGCAGGTAAGTTACCTCAGCCTAGCCAACTGGGCGGGCCATCGCACCTCGCAGGCGGCTGAGGCGGCTGGGCGTCTGCTCGCTGAGTCAGGCCGCGGAAATAAAATTCCAGGAAGCACCAGCAGGCGGCAGGCGGCAGGCGGCAGGCGCCGCCAACATGGCGGCCGCGCTGCGTGGGCGGCGCCTTGACCTCAGCGGCCGTAACTGGAGCCAGCGCCGCGGCCACGGAGCCGCCACTGTGCGCGACCAGCCGGCCCGTTGGGGGCCGCAGCCTGCCTTCCGTCGCGGACCAGTCTATGGCGCCACGCTGACGATGGACAACAGGCCGGACAAGACACCACGCTTACACATTGTATCGCCGCCTCTAGCCTTGATAATAACATCAGTTTGGAGGGGTAGGAAGTTCCGTTTCCTCAACTATGCAGTATCCAACAGAACCCTCTAACTGATGATTACAGTCCTTAGAGCTACCACACTGTGTGATGTTCATTGCTTCGTTTCTCCTCTGACACATACAGATACAGAGATTTTCTGTGGGACTGATGCCGGGCCAGTGGAGATGCGATTCGATGCCTTACTGTCCGTCAAACCGGGAACGTACGTGAGTGACCGTGTGAACAGACCTGTTGCCATCGTGAAAGATGGGAGGATCCGCAGAGAACTCACTTTGCAGATGTTGAAGGACTCTTATTCAACGAGAATGCTAAAATCAACATCCTGTTTCGTGTTACGGGTCACTGAACTGGTCGGCCCTAGTATAGCGTGAGAACACCGTAACATCACGGTAGCAACTCTGGCCTGGACTTCTACCTTCACACATTGCGGATGTAACTCTTCACTGGGACTTCTGTGCACTCCACGCCTTCCATTATTTCAAAAGAGGCAAAATAGCGACTCATGGGCCCACACTGCCTGTCTGCAACCAGGAACTGTTCAGCACCTGTGTTGTTTGAGTGAGTGAAGTACACTTCTGAGCCGCGGTTGCTTCAAGGTTCGAGACTCCTAATGTCCACTCCACGCAGTTCTCTTCGCAGTAGTTCGGTAATCGGCTGACAGGGGCCTGCATTAGAAAGTAGGAATTCCTGACGGTTTTGAAACCGATTCTCGTTGACAGAGCCTGATACTCGTTTCCTGTTTCTGTCGATTAAGAAATTTACACGAACACTGTTCTTACGTAAAGTTCCTCGTAGACACGAAGGGCAATCTGTGTCGGCATACCAGCGAACTGGGCTAATTCTTTGGCGATGTTATGACGCACACGTCTAAAAAACGGTAGCACACTTCTTGACTTGTGTTTCTTCACATCGTCCTTTCTCACCGCGCTGATTCCTTATAACCGACTGGCACGTAGCCAGCACCTCACTGCTATCATTTACCTCAAGACTAGAGAGCTGTTTATCTATCACGTACTATTTCTGCACAAAACGGCAAAGGTGTTACTGTAAGGTCCAGTGAGCTCATTAGCGGGGGAAAGATGGTTAAGAGAAACAACAATTTTCACGCTTATGTTAAACATGTAAGGCACATTTCTACCAAAGAGTTTCAGCGGGATTCCGGAGAACAAGGACTAGGATGGCATTTGCAGCTGTCTGCTTACACTGAATATGATAATACATCTGCATTTATACTCCGCAAGCCACCCAGCTGTGTGTGGGGGAGGGTACTTTATGTGCCACTGTCATTACCTCCCTTTCCTGTTCCAGTCGCGTATGGTTCGCGGGAAGAACGACTGCCGGAACGCCTCCGTGCGCGCTCGAACCCCTCTAATTTTACATTTAAGTCGTGTAATTTTACATTACAGTCGTGAATAACGACTGGGGCGATCGGTTAAATGACACATATCCATGTCTATGTGAACTATGTGATCAGAAGTATCCAGACATCCCTAAAAACATGTTTTTCATATTAGGTGCCTTGTGCTGCCACCTGCTGCCGGATACTCCATACCAGCAACCTCAGTAGTCACTAGACATCGTGGACACCAGAATGAAGGGCTCCGCGGAACTCACGGACTTCGAATGTTGTGTCACTTGTGCCATACATATGTACGCGACATTTCCAGTCTCCTAAACCACCCTAGATCCACTGTTTCCCATGTGATAATGCAGTGCAAACGTGAAGGGACACGTACAGCACAAAAGGGTACAGGCTGACCTCGTCTGTTAATTGACAAACACCGCCGACAGTTGTAGAGGGTCGTAATGTGTAATAGGCAGACATCTATCCAGACCACCACACACGAATTCCAAACTGCATCAGCATCCACTTTAAGTAATAGGACAGTGAGGCGGGAGGTGAGAAAACCTGGATTTCATGGTCGAGCCGCTACTCATAAGCCACAATCCACGTCGGTAAATGCCAAACGACGTCTCGCTTGGTGTAAGAAGCGGAAACATACGACGATTGAACAGTGGAAAAATGTTGTGTGGAGCGACGAATCACGGCACACAATGTGGCGATCCGATGGCAGGGTGTGAGTATGGCGAATGCCCGGCGACCGTCACCTACCAGCGTGTGTAGTGTCGATAGTAAAATTCGGAGGCGGCAGTGTTATGGCGTGCAACTTTGAACATGGTTGACGTTTGCAGCAACCGTACACACAAATTTAAAAAATATGTGAAAATCAGCCAACTGGTTGGATAGGTTTTCTATATACCTTGACCAAGTTTCGTCACCTCTAAGGGTGACTTCATCAGAAGGAAACCTAATTACGTGAAGAACATATCGTCAGAGATGTACATGCAACCTATGCAACCTACTGGCTGATTTTTACATATTTTTCAAATATGTTATGGCGTGGTCGTGTTTTTCATGGAGGGGGCTTGCACCCCTTGTTGTTTTGCGTGGCACTGTCACAGCACAGGCCTACTTTTATGTTTTAAGGACTTTTTGCCTCCCACTGTTCAAGAGCAATTCGGGGATGGCTACTGCATCTTTCAACAAGATTTGAAACGTCCCCTTAGAACAATTTATACAAGACTGTGCTTAACCTGACACACAATAATTTTAGCGCAACGCAATCTGACTATCAAAGATCCCTGCAAAAGAATGGCCCTGAGTAACATTAAACTACACCTTTCAAAAATCACTTACCTCACAAAAATCTTGATTACTCGAACTACTGCAATACAGCGAGCACCACTACTGCCAGCTAAATAAAAGATTCAAACTACGGAAGGCACTAACTACTGATAGGGATAGTTAGCAAATGAAAGATTTTAATAGATAACAAACAATGTATTTACCTTAATATCATCACAAGTCATAATATATGTAATTTCAAAACTGCGCCATCTCTCTCCTCACATCCACCACTGCTGGCGGCTCACCTCTAACTGCGCAACGCTACGCGCTGTTCACATCCAGCTGCCGCTGCCCAACACTACAATGGCAGACAACAATGCAAACTAGCCACAGACTGCATACAGCACAGCCAGTGATTTTCATATAGAGCGCTACGTAACGTTGCCAATAAAAAAACATAAAACAGCCTACTTACATAAAGAAAACATAAACAGCCTACTTACAGATCGAGCACCTATTCATAATGCACGGCCTGTGCCGGTGTGGTTACACGACAAGAACATCCCTGTTATGGACTGGCCTGCACAGATTCCTTACCTGAATCCTAAAGAACACCTGTGTGATGTTTTGGAACGCCGACTTCGTGCCAGGCCTCACCGACCGACATTGATAACTCTCCTCAGTGCAGCACTCCGCGGAGAATGGGGTGCCATTCCCCAAGAAACCTTCCAGCACTTGCCTGAACGTATGCCTGCGAGAGTGGAAGATGTCATCAAGGCTAAGGGTGAGCCAACACCATACTGAATTACACCATTACCGATGGAGGGTGCCACGAACTTTTAAGTAATTTTCAGCCAGGTGTCCGGATACTTTTGATCAGATAGTGTACATGTGTATGTAAAAGGACCAAATAACAAGACTCAGCCTTAAATACTGGACTTAAAAAGTCTCTTTATTGGGGACATTTCCCTGCTTAACATGGGCCCCACTAGGACAGAACGCGCTAAAACTGAACTCTTAAAATCAAAGGGAGGATTCGAAGTTATTTGGCGGATACATGTCAAGGTTACAACCCTGATCCTATATACATGAAATCTGGTGAGAAAATTTATTGTTTTTATCGTATTCTCCCACTGAGAACGTATTTTCTAGAGTTCAATCCCTAAGGCCCTGAAACAGGTATTAATGAGGTTTCAGGGATGCCACGTGATATATTCCAGGAATCAACTCCCAGCCTGTAACTTCTGTTCTACAGACAAAGTTCCCAAGGAGTTAGCTTGCTTTATTTTTGACGTTCGTATTTACTGCCCAATCACAGCAATGCGACCACTGTGAAAAAGCTCTCTTGCAGCGCGAGAGTTGCAGAGAGAGAGTTGCAGAGAGAGAGAGAGTATTGTGAGGTTCCAGAAGGTACCGACGCGGGTGTGGAGCCATGTCGAATCCTGTCTGGTTTCCTGCTGCGCGAGGTTTCTCGACTGAAGGTCTACGAAGCGAGCAGCAGTGCCGAGGTAGGCTTACAGATTCTCGACTGGATTTAAATCCAGTGAGTGTGGTTGCCAGGGACGTACAGTAAACCCATCCTGGTGCTCTTCGAACCATACACGTAATCCTCCAGCTGTGTGCCACACCGCATTGTCCTGCTGGAAGATGCCATTGTGCAGAGGTAAAACAAAATGAATTTAGGGCTGGACATTGTCTCCAAGGATGGATGCACCCTTGTGCAGATTCTTGGACGCTTCCGACAACATCCCACGCCAGTGCCACCTGCCAGTACTCAGTGCAGGCCTTGAGCCGTGGCGACGGCTCGTTATCGATTCTACCCTGCCTTCTGTAGTTGCGTATGTCTATGGCGTGGCATTTCCCTCTGTGTATTGATTCTCCTTGTGAAGCCTCTGGCGGTGCATCGAGGAGGCAGAAAACGCTGACGGAGCCAGTACTACGAGGGCAAACGAACAGCTGGATACGCCGGACCAGGACGACCAGCGGCCCGGACTACCAGCGGCAGTTGTATTTCTGGGGTGCTTGTTTTGGTCGCGACCTTAGCGTTTTTCGTCCGCCTCAATATGGGGAGACGGTGTCCGTTTGTATGTATTCCATTTGTCTTGACGTCCGTTGGTTTGTGGTTCAGGCGACTCAGTATTGTGTGCGACTGGATATTCAATGCTACCCTGACAATATTTAATTTGCCTTTGCCTTTTGCACCTTTCTTGCACAGTGGCCGAGCTACGAGAGCTGCTGGTTTTGTCTGGTCTTGGTGGCTTCCTGAAGGGCTGAATTTAATGTGGTTTCTGATTGACATCCGTTTCATTTATTGGTATTTTTAATGATTGTGTATTTGTACCTTTCAGTGCCTCTTTAAGGGTGGTTTTCTGAGTTATTCATTACACGTGGAATTTGGTTGCTTAAGTCCAGTTACAGTGGCCGAAGGCAGTTATCTAAATAATGTTATTTACCTTTTCGTTGTATTTGTGTGTTTACTTTGAGGGTTGCCCTGTTTTATTCAAATGTTGATAGCCATCCATTTTTAATAAGTGTTGTTATGTAATTGAAGTTTCACCCTGTAGCATTCTTCAAGATGGCTACGTGAAATTCTGATTGAACTCAAATGTTTAATTAGCTATAAGAACATTTGAGTTGAAAGTCAATTAAATTTACTAGTTGAATTTCTTGCCGCTAGTTGTTTTAGCAATTGCCTTTTTATTTTTTTTAATTTGTGGGGCAGTGGATTTAAACCTTGTATGTCTTAGAGGTATGGCAATTGTGCTACAGATTTCCTTACTTAAAGTGTTGCGTAAGCAGCTAATGGGCGTGAGAATCCGTTTAATTCCAGTTCTGTAGAGGTAAGCTCGTTCCTCCTCGTAATATTCGCTAACAAACGGCTACACGGCCTGACAGTTATGGAGTGTATTTGCCACTGAGGCTCTAATTATAGTTGTGACTAGCCAGTTGATTAAAGTTTGAGTCTGCCTTTAATTATCATTTTCTCTTGTTCCTGAAAAGAGATTTTTATTACGAGAGTCAAAGGTAAGTTGCTTCTCTTTGGTATGTTCTTTTAACCCGCTTTTTTGCCGTCACTTATTTAGTGCCTTTTGTTAACAGCATTATCTTTCCTCAGCTTTCGGCCGACTTCTCTACGCCTCACGGGCACGGGGACCTGTTAGCGTTACGCCGGCCGCGGTGGTCTAGCGGTTCTAGGCGCTCAGTCCGGAACCGCGCGACTGCTACGGTCGCAGGTTCGAATCCTGCCTCGGGCATGGATGTGTGTGTTGTCCTTAGGTTAGTTAGGTTGAAGTAATTCTAAGTTCTAGGGGACTGATGACCACAGATGTTAAGTCCCATAGTGCTCAGAGCCATTTTTTTTGTTAGCGTTACGCGCAGCCTTGGTGGTTAAGTTGTGTTTGTGGCGCGGGGGATTGGCCTTAGCACAGTAATTCAGGCCGTCTGTTGGAACGAGTGTATTTTACGCTTTGTGTTCTTATTCAAAACTGAACCATTTCCCTATCATCATCTTGCTGATCAGAGTTTTAGATTTAACTAACTTTAGTGTGCCCGCCTGCTTAGCCGTACGGTCTAACGCACGGCTTTGGCTTTCCGGATTGGGAAGGAGCGCCTGGTCCCGGCACGAATCCGCCCGGCGGACTAGGGTCGAGGTCCGGTGAGCCTGCCAATCTGTGGATTGTTTTTAGGCGGTTTTCCATCTGCCTCGGCGAATCCTGGGTTGTTCCCCTCATTGCGCCTCAGCTACCCTATGTTGGCGATTGCTGCGCAAACAAGTTCTCCACGTACGCGTACACCACCATTACTCTACCACGCAAAAAGAGGGGTTACACTCTTCTGATGTGAGACGTTACCTGGGGGTGGGTAGTCCAGAGGGGTACGAACCGCACAATAACCCTGAAAAGAGTGGTTCGGTGTGGGACGGTGGGAGAGGTGAAGTGGACTGCGGTAGTCGTCGTGGGATTGTGGACCACTGAGGCTGTGGCGGGGATGGAGCCTCTCCGTCGTTTCTAATACCCCAGTTAGCATACAACTGTACTGTATGAGCTTTCTCTCAACCATTAAGGATTCATAGCTATAGCTTATTTGATCGTGTTCATTTTGACTGGCCTTAACCTGACCTGCGAATGTACTGCTTTCACCTTGTACCCTCTAGAGACACGTGAGTGTTATTTACTTCAAGAAATTTTTTTTCTTAAAAAAAAGGGGGGGGATATTCTGATTAACGTTATATTCTCTTCTTTTCTGGGTGTAAGGAACTTGTTGACTTCTATGAAATTACTGATTGTACTATAAACTGTAGTAGTTTCTGCGATTCGCAACTTAATTTAGTCGAGTGCAGACAAAGTGTGAATAGACCCCGAGACCTCACTTTTGCCATTTTCTTAATATGAAATTCTGCTGTTCTTTATTGTGTGTGTGTGTGTGTGTGTGTGTGTGTGTGTGTGTGTGTGTGTGTGTGTGTGTGTTTATATATATGTTATACTTTTTTGACATGTTTGCCCTTTCGTTGTTGTTTGTTAAGAGGGTTCTGATCATTACTGTGTTTAGTATTATTCGTTGTTAATTGCACAAATGTAATCAAACGACAAATGGCATTACTACTATTCAGAAAGTATTGATATAATCAATCAACCTTAAACAGACTTCCTTATCCTTCCATCCTGTGGTACTGGCGTGCAAATTCCTGCTTTCGTCGCCCATGAACAGCAGTCAGCATGAGTGAATGAACCAGGCGCTTACTGCGGAGGCCCATACGCAGCGTTTGCTGATCGGCTGTAGAGAGCAGACACTGCTGGCAGCCCCTTCGTTCATCTGGGCTGTCAGTGGCCGGGCAGCTGCGCCTCTGCTCTTCCGTATGTATCTGTGCAGCCTTCGCTCGCCCGTCTTATCTATGGCCCGTGGTACATCGCAGCTGCCTCGGTGCCCGTTTTGGATAGCGCCATTTTGTCATGCTCGATTTGCTTTAACCACGGCGGCATACCAACAGTTTACAAACTTCGCCGTTTCGAAAATGCTTCCAACCTTGGCCCGAAAGCTATTGATCATGCCCATTTCGACGTCGGTTAAATCTCTCCATTTCCACGTTACGACGACTACACTATTTTTCCACGTCCGCTCGACACGCTTTGTATATCCTTCAATGCTAGTGCTGCCATCTCCCGTCTGTGAATGGTTATTGCACGTCGACATCCAACGTCAGTGGTGGACAATGTTACTCGACCGTGTACCTAAGTATTGTGTGTCTACACAGTCTATCTAAAGCTGCATCTCAACCTACATACCACAAGCCAGCTTGAGTTGTATTCCGAAGTGCCCTTCGTGTAACACCGTCGCTTGACAGTTTATCTCTCACAGTCTGTAATGATGAGCGGTCACACTGCTGATAAGCCTGAGTGTGACCTCAGACCTAATGTTCTTTTTTTCCTTTTTTATCGCGAGGTGTGTGTAGAAGCAAGCAAAATGTTGACTGATTCCTCTAGGAACATATTTTCTCCAAAACTTCGCAGTAAACAACAGAGTGACGCACAGTGCCTAGTTGTAGCGTCTGCCACAGGAGTTGGATAAGGGTCTACGTGATGCTTTCGCTCTTACTAAACAAACCGGTGAGGACAAGCTCTGAGCGATGATTTGGTAGGCTATGTCCTTCCTGAGGGTCTTCCAGTTCCATCGCTCCACTTTAAATCGCTCTGTACGCAAAATCGCCGATATTTATTGGGCAGGACTGGTTCCAGTGGTTGTTTGGTAACAGAGTAATCAAACAATAACCGTTCCTTACCGCCTCTCTCTGCTTCTAACGCCGGAAATGCATATACTCCTATTTCCATCTATTGTACTATTATTTTTTTCCCTGCTTTGTTACTCCAAGATATGACATTTCTGTCTCTTTATATATTGTAATTGTTTTACTGTTTGTATATATATATATTTATGCATTTATGTCTATGTATAATTGGTTTGTTTCGTAAATATTATTTGTATTTTTACGCTGGGTCTTGCTTAGGGAAAACTGCTATCGAACGATTACATCGATAGGTCGTGTGAAGAACGAAAGTGTTTAGGATCTTTGGGAGTGTTAACTCTGCCGCGTGGAGCGCGGGCTGAGCAGAGAGGGAGTCTGGCTGGAGTAGCGGGTGAAGCAGGTGTGTTGTGTGACGCTCCCGCGAGTTGCCGCGCTTTCGGGGTTTGGCAGCGTGTAATTGCGCTCGACTTGCGATGATAGTTTTGACATGGTGTCGCGGACGGGAAGCATTAGCTGGCGCACATCAAGAGCCCGTTTCGTCTGGTGACCGTGTCGAGAAGAAGGCGCGCCAACATCCAGCTTCTGCAACAGCGACGGCCGACAATGAGTGACTGTCGCAACCTCCTCGATCGACGGTTTCAAACCTTCAATCAACCAACAAGGAAGACTGGACGCACGTAAAGTTTTAGAAGTGTATGGCAGACCTCAGCTTTTAAAACTGTTCAAATCACAAAATTACAGCAACTTAACATGAACCGTTGTTGCTCATTGTCCCAATTTCATTACCAAGCAGGGTCCCTTCCTTTTCCGGAACGAACCCGAGTGTCGATGAAATTCAAACGCCAGCATCATTCGATTTCAGTGCTTTAATTTCAAAGTTCAGTTAAGGTATTCATAGCTGGCTACAATATTCAGATTACACAAGCACAAATTAAGAGTCCGAGTTTTGTTACCATATTTTAGCTTACCTGTGACTGCAGCTCAGCTTGGTACGTACTAAATTTTACTATTGTTAATTGTTCAGAATCATTTAATTCAAGTTCAAAGTTAAATCTCTTATTTCTAAATTGCGTAGATTCAAGTAGCTTTTGAAATGATTGTTGAGGTAGCCCAAGACTAACCGTATTTTACTGAATTTCGATGTGCTTCAGAAAGAAAGCTCACTATTAACTTCAGTCACTAAATTAACTTTCGATTTTCCGGTTTTATTAATTCTTTTGCTAAATTAAGTCAGGGTGTAGCGAAATTTATTACTTCTGACAAACTTTCAGTTTTCACACTACACGTGTCAACCTTCAGTTGCCACGCTTCTAGTGCTAATTATATGTGTAATAACCTTTCTTTTTCAGTTACTATAGTAATTGTCCTTAGGACTGGCGACCGTGATTTCCCCCAAATCTCAAATACCTAATTACCGCTAGTTATTTGTTAACGTAATGGCTGCACATTTACTTTCTTTATTAACTTTACCCCTTTTCAAAATTAATTTCCACCAGTTTCATTAGCACTTTTCCTTTCATTTAGATGTAACCCTTTCCTCCCTCTTTACCGACAGGTTAACTTCGGTGACGATTGCTTTTCCAAAATTCCCATTAGGTACACGCGGTTTAATTTTTCACTGTCATTAAGGTCGATAAGTGAGGGGGAGGTTACATGCTGAACCTTTCATTTGGTTATTTTGGAGGTCAGTTGTCAATACACGTACCAAGCATTATCTTCTGCAAGTCATACTGCATTTCACTACAATTTTCTGTCGTTGCGACTTCTCTCTACAGACCACCACCTCGTGTACTGCCTCTTACAGTCCCCGACGTGACCCAGTAGATTACCTATAAGCTAAGCGAAGCGAATCGTTCATACAATGCTGAAAGGAATCTGGAAGTTATGCACCACTATCCATGCAAACCAATGTTCATGGAGCTATTCCTACTTTTCTGCAGATCGCAAACGACAAATCGGAACACTTCCTTATCACCGCAGTAAATAGCTAACAACGAAATTCAGCTTCTTGTTAAAACTTTATCATCAAGGCGTTTCGATATGGTATCAGAATATCTACTGTACTATGTACATCATCAGAAACCTTTAATTATTGACTACACAATGAAGGAAAAAAACATGCAAGAGGAACTTTCGTCTGAAAGTTGTCTTAATTCTGCAGGCGACGTTTCCGTACGCACTGTAAACAGTGATTAGTAATTACCCTGTGAGAGAGTGTTAGGATAAACATAAAGCTACATTTACGTCAGGTTTTCTCTTCCTTAAGAATGGCGTGCTATATTCCATTTCCTAAGAACCCATCAGTACAGTTACAAATCCGGCCAGATATTCCGTGCGCACTTATTTTCACCATTAGGCGGCTGTGCGGAACTGAACCCTAGGCCTACCGGCACTCAAGGATACCCGGGCACATCTACTCTCTTCTGTGTCTGGTGAATGAACAGCGAACAACTGTTGTTGCTGGAATCCGTGTCGATTGCTACAGGAGAGATTTTCAGCGCTGAGGAGGCTCACACGCGAAACCTAACAAAATTCTGCAACATAATGCTGTCAGCGATATCGACATACATCGGTAGGTACGACTCTTGAAGGCGAGGATGTTCGTTCTTTCTATTACACAAATCGACATTTTCCAGAGAACTCAGCAAATCCTGTTTGTGAAAAATATTTTGTAAAATGACCAGTTTCGTTTCAACATGAACCATTCTCAGATGTGATTTTATCGGTTACATGAGTAACCTGTCCAAGTACGAGCATAATTTAAGTGCTACGTTATGGGACAAAAAAAAAAAAAAAAAATCATGTGACGTAACACGTAAATTTTTCTGAGAGAAGGACAGGTTACTTTTGCAATCGATACAGTCAAATCAAAGGACGGTTCATGTTGAATTTCTGAAGGAAGGAGGGGTTACTCTTGTAATCGATACACTCAGATCTAAGGACGGTTCGTGTTGAAACGAAACCCGTCCGTCAAATATTCTATGCGGAACGGTAAAGGCAAGCAGACATATCCAGTCACTCACCTTTTCTCTTTCCGATTTGGCTCTGTTTGCACCATCTATCATTGCGTGTGCCAAAATTGGTCATTTCCGGTCGTCAGTTATTTTCCTGCACACACGATACTAGAAACAGACATATGTTCAGAAAGGAAAACCGGAATGAAGTTCCCGGTTCAAGAGCAGGGTCGTCAACAAGAACGCAAACTTCACAATGAGATGACCTTGTCTGAACACACTGAGAAGCAAAGACGGAGCTGATACACCTGACTCAACAAATAGTACCCATTTTTAAAAACGCACAGGATGTCAAAACAAATTACAGTCCCCAAGAAATACGCTGCTGGCCAGTAAAATTGTAACAACTGGAAGGATTACAAGTGCTGAAAAGATAGCGTCACAGATAGGAGGAAGATAGAGCTCAGCCACCAGTCTTAACACACGTAACGGCTGCTTTCCAAATTACCAACTATGACAGCCTGTTACGAAACAGGCGATCAGTGCCAGCAGCAGGGTCCGAAATCTCGACAGGCCGCGGTCCTGATGCTGTCTCATCCCGCAACGCACTGGTAGGCGTTCCCCACACCACGCGTCACACCATCTTCGCACAAACAGCCGACAATCTAATATTGTACAAGAATGAGAAACACTATATGAGTGTGTTCGTTTTAACCTGAGGTAACTGAATATCTCGAAAAACCAGCCATAGTAGGGGAAGTATTTTCTAGGTGCAAAGTTAATAGTTGTAAAGGAGACATCTGTCTGTGCTGAAACTAGCTATCTGCTAACCACACATTCTGCGTGGGCGAGGACAACTGTGTATTTTCAAACGGGAACCACCGAATTTAACGCTAAGAAACACTTACGGTTTACTTTTGAATACATTATGGGAGTGACAGTGATCAATGTGTTACAAATATTTACTATTAAAAACACTCTTGATCACGATTTATTTATTAAGGTGACCGGTTTCGACCACTGCTGTGGTTATCTTCAGACCATTGAGTAGGGACCTCTTTCTGCTGGAGAATCACTATTCAAAGCACAAAGAGGTTCCTACTCAATGGTCTGAAGATGACCACAGCAGTGGTCGAAACCGGTCACCTTAATAAATAAATCATGATCAAGACTGTTTTTAATAGTAAATACTTACGGTTTACTCAAATTACTGTTTTCCATTCATAGTAGATGGCGCTGTAATCAACAGATATCAAGTGTAGCTATTTTGCAATTAAGAACCGACGCATTTGTTGTACATTTCATTTACGATGTAAATGTGAACCTTTGTGTTCTAACTGTTGATGCTTACACTATGTGGTCAAAAGCATCCGGACACCACCAAAAAACATACGTTTTTCATATTAGGTGCATTGTGCTACCACTGTAAGTAGGCTGTTTAGGTTCTTATATTGGTAACGCCACCGCCACCTAGCGCTCTGTATGAAAATCACTGGCTGTGCTGTGTGCAGTCTGTGGCTGGGTGGCATTGTTGGAATTTGCTATTGTAGTGTTGGGCAGTTGGCTGTTAACACCGCATAGCGTTGCACAGTTGGAGGTGAGCCGCCAGCAGTGGTGGATGTGGGGAGTGAGATGGCGGAGTTTCGATAGCGGATGATCTGGACAGAGACAGTAAATTTGTAATATTGGATATCATGGACTGATATAGATATTATGACTTTTGAACACTATTAAGGTAAATACATTGTTTGTTCTGTATCAAAATCTTTCATTTGCTAACTATGCCTATCAGTAGTTAGTGCCTTCAGTAGTTTGAATCTTTTATTTAGCTGGCAGTATTGGCGCTCGCTGTATTGCAGTAGTTTGAGTAACGAAGATTTTTGTGAGGTAAGTGATTTGTGAAAGGTATAGGTTATTTTTAGTCAGGGCCATTCTTTTGTAGGGATTATTAAAAGTAGGATTGCGTTGCGCTAAAAATATTGTGTGTCAGTTTAGTGTTGATCAGAATAGGGAAAGAGCGAAATGTCTGAGTACGTTCAGTTCTGCTCAGTTGTTTGAAAATCAAATAATGTAAGAGGTTTATCAGCACGGTAATTAATTAATTTTTCTAAGGGGACGTTTCACAACCTATTGCCAGGTACTCCATGTTAGTGACCTCAGTAGTCATTAGACATTGTGAGAGAGAAGAATGGGGCGCTCCGCGAACTCACGGACTACGGACATGGTCAGATGATTGGGTGTCACTTGTGTCATCCGTCTGTACGCGAGATTTCCACACTCTTAAACAACCCTAGGTCTACTGTTTTCGATGTGATAGTGGAGTGGAAACTTGAAGTGACACGTACAGCACAAAAGCGTACAAGCCGACTTCGTCTCTTGATTGACACCGACTGCCGACAGTTGAAGAGGGTCGTAATGTGTAATAGGCAGACATCTATCCAGACCATCACACAGGAATTTCAAACTGCATCAGAATCCACTATGACAGGTAGGCGGGATGTGAGAAAACTTGGATTTCATGGTCGAACGGCTGCTCGTAAGCCACACATCACACCGATAAATGCCAAACGACATCTCTCTTGATGTAAGAAGTGTAAACATTAAACGACTCAACAGTAGAAAAACACCGTGTGGAATGACGAATTACGATACACAATGCGGCTAGGCAACGGCAGGATGTGAGTATGACGAATCCCCTGTGAACGTCATCTGCTAGCGTGTGTAGCGTCAACAGTAAAATTCAGAAGCGGTGGTGGTATGGCGTGGTCGTATTTCTCATGGAAAGGGCTCGCACCCCTTGTTGTTTGCCGTGGCACTATGACAGCACAGGCCTACATTGATGTTTTAAGCACCTTGTTGCTTCCCACTGCTGAAGAGCAATTCGGGAATGGCGACTGCATATTTCAACATGATCGAGCACCTGTTCATAACGGACGGCATGTGGCGGAGTGGTTACATGACAATAACATCCATGTAATGGACTGACGTGAACAGAGTCCTGACCTGAATCTTATAAAACACCTTTTTTTCCCTACATTTATACTCGGCAAGCCACCCAACGGTGTCTGGCGGAGGGCATTTTACGTGCCAGTGACATTACCTCCCTTTTCTGTTCCAGTCGCGTATGATTCGCGGGAAGAACGACTGTCTGAAAGCCTCCGTGCGCGCTCGAATCTCTCTAATTTTACATTCGTGATCTCCTCGGGAGGTATTAGTAGGGGAAAGCAATATATTCGATACGTCATCCAGAAACGCAACCTCTCGAAACCTGGCGAGCAAGCTACACCGCTATGCAGAGCGCCTCTCTTGCAGAGTCTGCCACTTGAGTTTGCTAAACATCTCCGTAACGCTATCACGGTTACCAAATAACCCTGTGACGAAACGCGCCGCTCTTCTTTGGATCTTCTCTATCTCTTCCGTCAACCCGATCTGGTACGGATCCCACACTGATGAGCAATACTCAAGTATAGGTCGGACGAGTGTTTTGTAAGCCACCGTCTTTGTTGATGGACTACATTTTGTAAGGACTCTCCCAATGAATCTCAACCTGGTACCCGCCTTACCAACAATTAATTTTATATGATCATTCCACTTCACAACTTTCCGCACTTATACTCCCAGATATTTTACAGAAGTAACTGCTACCAGTGTTTGTTCCGCTATCATATAATCGTACAACAAAGGATCCTTCTTTCTATGTATTCGCAATACATTACATTTGTCTATGTTAAGGGTCAGTTGCCACTCCCTGCACCAAGTGCCTATCCGCTGCAGATCTTCCTGCATTTCGCTACAATTTTCTAATGCTGCAACTTCTCTGTATACTACAGCATCATCCGCAAAAAGCCGCATGGAACTTCCGACACTATCTACTAGGTCATTTATATATATTGTGAAAAGCAATGGTCCCATAGCACTCCCTTGTGGCACGCCAGAGGTTACTTGAACGTCTGTAGACGTCTCTCCATTGATAACAACATGCTGTGTTATGTTTGCTAAAAACTCTTCAATCCAGCCACACAGCTGGTCTGATATTCCTAGGCTCTTACTTTGTTTATCAGGTGACAGTGCGGAACTGTATCGAACGCCTTCCGGAAGTCAAGGAAAATCGTATCTACCTGGGAGCCTGTATCTAATATTTTCTGGGTCTCATGAACATATAAAGCGAGTTGGGTCTCACACGATCGCTTTTTCCGGAATCCATGCTGATTCCTACAGAGTAGATTCTGGGTTTCCAAAAACGACATGATACGCGAGCAAAAAACATGTTCGAAAATTCTACAACAGATCGACGTCAGAGATATAGGTCTATAGTTTTGCGCATCTGTTCGACGACCCTTCTTGAAGACTGGGACTACCTGTGCTCTTTTCCAATCATTTGGAACCTTCCGTTCCTCTAGAGACTTGCGGTACACGGCTGTTAGAAGGGGGGCAAGTTCTTTCGTGTACTCTGTGTAGAATCGAATTGGTATCCCGTCAGGTCCAGTGGACTTTCCTCTGTTGAGTGATTCCAGTTGCATTTCTATTCCTTGGACACTTATTTCGATGTCAGCCATTTTTTCGTTTTTGCGAGGATTTAGAGAAGGAACTGCAGTACAGTCCTCCTCTGTGAAACAGCTTTGGCAAAAGGTGTTTAGTATTTCAGCTTTACGCGTATCATCCTCTGTTTCAATGCCATCATCATCTGGAGTGTCTGGACATGCTGTTTCGAGCCACTTACTGATTTAACGTAAGACCAGAACTTCCTAGGATTTTCTGTCAAGTCGGTACAAAGAATTTTACTTTCGAATTCACTGAACGCTTCACGCATAGCCCTCCTTACGCTAACTTTGACATCGTTTAGCTTCTGTTTGTCTGAGAGGTTTTGGCTACGTTTACACTTGGAGTGAAGCTCTCTTTGCTTTCGCAGTAGTTTCCTAACTTTGTTGTTGAACCACGGTGGGTGTTTCCCGTCCCTCACAGTTTTACTCGGCACGTACCTGTCTAAAATGCATTTTACGATTGCCTTGAATTTTTTCCATAAACACTCAACATTGTCAGTGTCGGAACAGAAATTTTCGTTTTGATCTGTTAGGTAGTCTGAAATCTGCCTTCTGTTACTCTTGCGAAACAGATAAACCTTCCTCCCTTTTTTATATTCCTATTAGCTTCCATATTCAGGGATGCTGCAACGGCCTTATGATCACTGATTCCCTGTTCTGCACTTACAGAGTCGAAAAGTTCGGGTCTGTTTGTTATCAGTAGGTCCAAGATGTTATCTCCACGAGTCGGTTCTCTGTTTAATTGCTCGAGGTAACTTTCGGTTAGTGCACTCAGTATAATGTCACTCGATGCTCTGTCCCTACCACCCGTCCTGAACATCTGAGTGTCCCAGTCTATATCTGGTAAATTGAAATCTCCACCTAAGACTATAACATGCTGAGAAAATTTATGTTTTGGGATGTTTTGGAACGCCGACATCGTGCCAGACCTCACCGACCGACATCCACAGCTATCCTCAGTGCAGCGCTGTGTGAAGAATGGGCTGCCATTCCCCAATAAAGCTTCCAACTCCTGATTGAACGTATACCTGTGAGAGTGGAAGCTGTCATCAAGGCTAAGCGTGGGCCAACACCATATTGAATTCCAGCATTACCGATGGAGGGCGCCAGGAAATTTTAAGTGATTTTCAGTCAGGTGTCCAGATACTTTTGATCTCATAGTGTAGTATTTGTAGTGTAAGAGTTGTCTCTGTTAAGATTTCATTTTTTTGAAGAACAAATACTGGAGCTTCTTCCTTGGCGCGCCTCCTCACTGTTCGTTAGGCAGAAGGCAGTTTCATCCTTTGTCGTATACTTTATGCAGAATATAAAATTTATGAGTTGCAACTACTAATTAATCATTACTTTAAACATTTCCTTTCCTAACTTGCAACAAAAATTGTTGAAGAGTTTGAATCAAGGTAGACATCGTAATACTCCGTTAATGCTGATAAGCCGCTATTTAGCGGCGGTAATTGCATATGGCAAGATCAGTGCTAGAATCGGCCTTCACTTAGATTTTTACTACGAAGTCTGACATTATTTTGACGAATCACCTTCTGTGAAACTCATAATGACAACTGAAGTTTTAGCTGTCTTCTCACCGTCACGTATCAGATTATTAAATACGGAGGGACTACCGCCATTTTGACAGATTTTTCGCCCTCCCAATGAGGCAATTGCAATTTGCTCTTTTTCGATTTACTTTCTTTACTCTTAACCAACAAGATTCGAACAGGTAAGATAGGAAGCGTTGTTCGGCATGTCTTCTTCAAATAGTTGAAACATCAAGTTGGTTAACAATTGCTTTTATAAATATTTTGTGATGGACCATCCAAAACAAGTTGGTGATAGTTTAGAATCAGTCTTCTCTTTCCTTTTTAACAGAAGCGAGCTAATCGGGTGATTCCGGCATTTGCCTTACAAGCAAGAGAATCTGTGGAATACGATTGCCATACTCGGGGATTTCATACAATTTTAATTGTGCGGAATACTGTCCCTAAAATGAAGGCCTTACGTTTGTGTGTGTGTTTCTTTGTGTAAAAGAGGAAATCTGATGACTTGTTAAGTACCAATATATACGAGGTGTGACAATAAAGTAATGAGACATTTTCTTTGCAAGATGTGGCAAGCCTGCAGGCTTGCATAAGCGCAATGTCTTTGACCTTGGTCTATAAGCTGCTTCTAGTGCAAGCGGCACATTGATGCAACTGCTCTGTCATGAGTTATGCTGTAATAAGTTAATACATGTTTGTGTCTCTCGTCACGGACATTCAACCGCATAGTATCTCGCAACGGTATGCCATTTATTATTGAGTTAAATAGGGTGAAAACGCGAGGACAACTTAGAGTAAGCGTCAGAAGGCTTTTGGAGAGGAGGTTATGTCAAGAGCTCAAGTTTTTCGTTGGCATAAAATGTTTAGTGAAGGCAGAACGAATGTTGAAGTGAGAACCGCAGTGAACGACCATCAGCCTCACGAACGGATGTCAGCCAGGGTGCGTGAAATCGTACGATCTGATCAAAGTTTATCCCTGAAAATGATTGCAGAAGAACTGAACATCAATCGAGAAACGGTTCTTCTTCGTAAAAAGAGCTCTTCGTGTCCATGTCAACATTGCTGATAGTTGGATTCTGCATCACAATAATGTGCCATCCCATGCTGCTCTGTCAGTACAGCAATTAAACTCAAAACAAATTTCAGTACTACCACACCCACCTTATTCACCAGATATCGCTCAGTGCGACTTTTTTCTATTTCCAAGAGTCAAAACGGCGGTCAAAACAAAGAACACAAGATGTCCTAAGAGCTGTGACGAGGATCTTGGATGATATTACAGAAGATGAGTTCCAAAATCCGTCAATGAGAGAAGCGCTGGAAGAAGTGTGTGCAATCAGAAGGGAACTACTTTGAAGGAGACAACACTAAACTTGACTAAAACGGTAAGCAACATTTTTTTTTTCACGGCAATCTAATTACTTTATTGTCGCATCTCGTATCGTGCAAATTTAACGATTTTCGGGTATGAGTTTAATGTGGGCATAAAAGACGCAAGTCGCGACTGACGGCTAGCGCAAGGAACTCTGGAAGGAGTCAAAGGTTGCGAGAAATTCCGAAAGTGGCTCACTCGCGAATTTTGTGTAGAGCGGTTACTGCATGGGCAGCGGTCGCTGTCGGAAGTTGTGTGTGTGTGGTGGCACGTCCACCACGTCCCGGCTAAAATTACCGCGCGACGCTTCACCGACGGCCTTCCGCAGCAGCAAAAACCACAGCCTCCGACGCCTTTTAATGTGCCGTTACAGCTAGGCACCTGCTTGAGTACATTCCTCTGAATGTGGATTACGCCCCTAACCACCTGTTAATTACTCGTTCATCAAAAACCATCGTACCTCGACAGTGCCGAATTATTGCAGATATGCGGTTTCTTCGTCTCTGTTTGGAAACACACATATAAAAAACATTGCTCCGCGCTTCTTAGCGAGTACTACTATCATTTCTTCCCTATCCATCCCACTCACGAAGAGATCACGGAAAGAACGACTCTCCGTGTAAGTTAAGACTTCATTTTACTGCCACAGCAATTTCGTGAGACACTGGAGCATACGTTTCCTCACAATATTTTTGAGAGCTCTGGGACAGCCAACCACGACAGAATTGTTCCACCTGGTACGCAAGATATTTTAGACATACGAGTAATGTAGGAACAATTGAGATAATACTGGCGCCATACATCTTATATTAGAAAATAGGTTAAGGAATGGCAAATATACGTTTATAGCACTGGAGAAAACTTTCGACAACATTTTTTTTAATACACTCTTTGAGATTCTGAAAATAGCAGGCGTAAAATAGAGGGATTGAAAAATTGTTTCAGTTAGTAGAGAAACGAGATTGCAGCTGTAAGAACAGAAGGATATGAAACGGAAGCGGTAGTTGAGAAGGGAGTGACGCTGACTTGCAGCCTGTAACCTGGTTTTATTCAGTCTGTACACTGAACAAGCTGTGAAGGTTACCAAGGAGAGATTGGGAAGGGAATTAAAGCTTGGGGTGGAGGGCGGGGGAGGGGGGGGGGCTGTGACGAGAAATAAAATTTTTTAATGTTTGCCAGTGAAGTTGTAAATCTTTAAGAGACGGGAAGAGGCTTGCAGGAAAGGAGTTTGTAAGATCAATTGAATGGATTGGGTAGACCACATTATAGAGAGGATCTCTTTGGCCATATGGTACATTTCTACTAGTCGACTTCGAAGCCAATGTCTTGCTGCATCAACAACCTTCCCATCGTCCACGTACTGCTTCCCTCGGAGTGCATCCTCCATTAGGCGAAACATATGGAGCTCTGAAGGTGCCAGTTCCGGATTGTGAGCGTATGAGGAAGAACAGTCCAGTGAAGTTTTGAGAGTTCCTCTCGAATGCGCACTTATAAGAGATCTTGCGTTTTCATGGTTAAGGGCAAGTATGTTTCCATTTTTGTCGCTTCTTTAATTTTTTGAGGATAGCACAATACACTTCCGAGTTGGTCGTTGCATCACGAGGGAGGATATGGAACAGAGTAACTCCTCGAGATCCCAGAAGGCCGTCGCCATATTACCACCTGAGGGTTCGGCTTTGATTTCTTTTTGCGGAGGAAGAGAGGTGGTATGGTGCCACTTCATCGATTGCCATGTTGTTTCTGAAGCGGTTTCCCAAATTCCGGCTCGAAGTGATGAGCGCATTATCATTTATGACAATGGTCGAAACAAATTGTAATGATCAACCACGCAGCGTGTAATCATTTTTACAAAGGTAGTCCTCCGTTGATCTTCTACTAGGCCACGAGGACCTCAGTGGGTACACATCTTTGGTACCCCAACTCGTCCACCAGCTGGGGGTGCACGAGTGTGTCAGCACTGCCAACAGAGGCGTCCAGCTGTGCAGTGACATGCTTTGAATGGGATCCATTGATCACCTCGAATGAGAGTACTTGCGCGCTCCAACATTGCGAGAGTCACAGCTGTGTGCGGCCGCCAGCGACGTGAGAGATCGGACAAGTTTGTGTGACCGTGCTGCGATGGCCACGGACGCCTCGCCCAAAGATTCACCGTGCTTTTGTTCAGTGCCGGGTCTCCGTAGGCATTCTGCAATCGTCTCTGAATATTTGCGATGCTCAGGGTTTCCGACAAAAGAAACTCAATGACAGCTCTCCGTTTAGTACGCACGTCCGTTACAGAAGCCACTCTGAAGGTGACTTATACCGCCGCCATCTTTGTGGAACTACAGGAGCTGAAGCGGGAGAATTCCACTATGTTCCACGACAAGTTCTGCATTTTTTCAACCGAAATTATCCGAGAAAAAAGTGTGTTGCATTACTTAAAATGGCCCTCGTGTGTTAGGGAAAGAGACGCTGGAAGTTGTCTATGAGTTTCGTTTTGCTATTTGAACGTCAATGTAAATGGCGACTGGGAATGGCAAGAAGTACTTTTCTGGGAGAGATAAGTTTAAACGTTGTGGAATGGGTTCTGGAAGTATCTCTGGATTTCAGGAACGATAAATGTCACACAGAAGAAGACACATAAGATTATGAAATATGACGCTGCAGAAGAATGCTGAAGTTTTAATGAGTGTACTGGGTAGCTAATGAAACCGTACTGAACTGAAATGGAGAGAATGTATTTATGCCACGGGTTTGCTAAGTGAAGAGAACGGTTAATGCAACACATCCTGAGTCGTAAAATTATCATCAGTTGGTAATAGAGGAAAATGTGCGAGATAAAATTTATTGAGTGAAACAAAGGTTTGAATACAGTGAACAGGTTCAAGTGGATGTTGCCTGCCTTTGTATTTCAGAGGCTAAGGGGCCTGGTCAAGACAGACGTGCGCCGAGAGGTGCGTCAAGGTAGTCTTCAGAATGAGACCAAGATAACAAAAAACCTCCCTTAGCATAAGCCCTAAGCTCTTTCCACGTTTGGCTGCGTTGTATTTTTAACAGAAAATGATTTTAAGTATTTCATAAAGATTCATTCAACTCTTTGTACCACAGTGCTGATCTGTATGAAACACCTTGTAGAAGTCATGTGTTACGTGTTATGTGTTGTCTTCGGTATTTCAGACTAACTGCTCGAATTAAGTTTTGAAACATCGCTCTTTACGGAATCTCAGAGAGGAGGTTTGGAGAATCCAAAAAGTTGTAGTGTAGTACAATCTGCCGACTGAACTGCGTTCTGCACCAAGAATGGAACGCAAATTCTGCAGTTTCGCTTAGGACTTGTCCATTCATTGCTTCCAACAGCGGTTGACATCTACGTCTGCACAATGCACAACCAGGCACCCCCCCCCCCCCCCTAAATATAGTGGGCAGACCACCCAGCCTGCCGTACCGCTCTCGCTTTCGTGGAACTGATGAAATTACTGCTCACCTCATTTTAATTGTCACTTCAGTGAAAGTGCCGATATAATTTCAGGATGTAACATAGAAAGGCGTTACTTTTCATAACTCACAGACGGAAAAAAAGAACGCAACACGAGAGAGGAGTTGTGCGACATAAACGAAAGTAAGTAGGTGTGTTTCTAAATCTGAAATTGGAAATTTGTTGTAAGTCATCGGCCCCTAGGCTTACACACTACTTAATCTAACTTAAACTGACTTACGCTAAGGACAACACACACACTCATGCCCAAGGGAGGACTCGTACCTCCGACGGCGGAAACCGCGCGAACCGTGGCAAGGCACCCTTAGACCGCACGGCTACCCCGCGCAGCTAAATCTGAAAGATGACGTCTATTCAAATATCGCGCCAGTCACATAAGAATGACACTAGTAGTGCCTCTATGAGAATGCAAATAAGGTTTGGTTCAAAATGGTTCAAATGGCTCTGAGCACTATGGGACTTAACTGCTACGGTCATCACTCCCCTCGAACTTAGAACTACTTAAACCTAACTTACCTAAGGACAGCACACAACACCCAGCCATCACGAGGCAGAGAAAATCCCTGACCCCGCCGGGAATCGAAACCGGGAACCCGGGCGTGGGAAGCGAGAACTCTACCGCACGACCACGAGATGCGGGCTAATAAGGTTTGCAATTAATACACGCTGTAACGGTCGTGGGTGTTAGTTAACTTTGATACTGAATGTGGAGGGTTGATGTTAGTCAAGAATGCCTTTAAGGCAGCACCTCACTGAGTTTGAAACATATCGTGTAACAGGGCTACTAGAAGTTGGATGTTCCTTCGCCATACCGCAGCAAGACTTGATCGGAATGTGGCCACTGTAAGTGACTGCTGTCAGCTGTGGTCCGGATCTGTACAGTCACAACAAGACCAAGTTCCGGACGGCTACTTGGCGCTACTGAGTGGGAAGACCATCCTGCTGGCCGTATGGCGTGTACTGCACCTGCTGCAGTAATCTGAGCAGCGGTTGGCACCACAGTGCCTGAACGAACTGTTACAGTCGATTGCTTTAACGACAGCTCTGAGCCAGAGGCATTGTAGCGTGCATTCCGCTGACATCAAACTGATACCATTTGCGGTTTCACTGGTGTCAAGCGGGAGCTCCTTGGAGGGCAGGGTGGTGGTCTTTTGTGTTTTCTGAAGAAAGCTGCTTCTGTCTCAATTGCAATTGATTGGCTGCGTAGGAGGAGACCAGTTGAAGCCCTGCAACCAACCCGTCTGCGTGCTGGACACACTGGACCTACACTTGGAGTTACGGTCTGAGTGCAGTTTCGTAGAACAGCAACCGGGCAGCAAAATTATATGTCAGTCTGGTGACTCGACCGGTTGTGCTGCCCTTCATGAAGAACATTCCAGAGTATGCTTTCCAACAACGTAAAACTCTCCCACATACTGCTGTAGTAACCCAACATGCTCTACAGGATGTCAACATGTAGCCTTGGCCCGCTCGATCACCAGATCTATCTCCAGTCGAGCACATATGGAATATTATCGGAATACAACTCTAGCGTCATCCAGGAACAGCAATAACCTCCATGTATCGACCGACCAAGTGCAACATCCGGCACCTACACAACAGAATGCATTCACGTTCACGTGCTTGCGTTCAACATTCTGGCGGTTACACCGGATATTAATGTACAAACGTTTCATATTTGCAGTGGCTTACCAGCATTTCACATTTCCAATGGCTTATCTAGCGCCTACGTTGACCTGTGATCTTGCAAAGTTAATTACTTATATATGTTCCCTAGACAAATTTATTTCCAAAGCCGCGTAACTATATATAAATTTTTTTTTGGTATTACGACTTTTTCCGTCAGTGTAGAAAGAGTTGCTACATTACATAAAACATATGAATGAAATACGCAATGAGACGAACAGAAATGACACTTTCAATCAAAGAAAGAAAGTGATAAGCCTTCTAAACCCGCTGGACAGAACAGGTGATTAGGATTGTGGAAAGAGCAAATAAGGTTGGGGTCAGTTTCACCTTAAAATTATAATATATTTTAATTTAATAACACATTTACAACCAAAGAGGCACATTGCCGAATCTTTAAACTACGAGTTTCAAAATTCACCTCTTTCACTGCTGAAGAACAAGAACGCTTTCAACAAGATGAAAATGCAGTTGAAATAGCAAATAAAATAATTAAAAATATATATATCACAGCTACGTGGAAAGTCTCAAGGCAAAAGTAGATAGAACAAACATATGCAAGGTGCAATACAAACGGTTGAAGGCCACAATTAAATTTCAAAACTTTAAAATATATTTGTGACTGTAGGCTTTCCCGGCGTAAACTATTGACGAAGATTTCTCGGGTCTCCAGCCGGGTGGTAGCGTTGATATCTCGCGACGTTTCGGGAAGTGTCATACCACCCATCTTACCATAAGCTTTTAAAGGCAGAAGTCTGCACTGTTTAAGCTTTAAAGGTAATTTTAAGAATAAGGTTCCAAGGATGAAGGCCCACAATTAACGTTCCAAAATTTTAAAAAAATATAACCATAAGCCTTAAATTTTAAGTAGCTGAAACCGGTCTGAAAGAGAAGACAACGTAACAGCAACAACCTTTTAGCAAATATACATTTGCCGGAATTCAGACTTACTTACATAAACACAGTAAAACCAAGAATTTTTCATTTACCATTATCTATGATGGATTATAAACAGACAATTTAACACCAGTGAGAAAGACAGTAAAGACAAAGGCATTCAGATGCCTCCAGGGGGTCGGTCTGTCCTCACTTAGGTGAGAGAGGTGGTGAGCCCAACTACACTTGATCCATCGGAACCCAATCAAGGGACAGCCACGGACCGACCGACAAACGACTTGCTTGCCACCAATAGGTACATGAGAATTCAAACACAAAATGTTACGGGCGTGATTATCCACAATCAAATATGTATATGTATTAAGCTGTCAAAACTACACAACACGTCGGACAGCGACAACAGGTGAGGAAGGGGCACTGCCTGAAATTACTTAGTGGCCAGGGCAGGTAACCGGAACACTAACGGCCACAAGGTAGAAAATTCCGCTGTTGCACTTGAATTGTACTCAACCAGTATAGTTAGTTCCACCGTATGGTGGCTAAATTTCAGCAGTACAAACACTGGGTGTTGCTCACACGAAAACCTCCCCAACAGTGAACTACCGAAACGAACCACACAACACGAATGGACGTTGCTTGGGTACTTGAAACCACTACTCAACTTCGACGTCCTGGGTCGGTGAACCACGAAGCTCGTAGCGATCGGACAGCTCCACACACGATCGAGACACTGTGCAGGGACTGCTAGAGGACCCAGCCGACTGCACCGCGCGCAGATAACTTCCCTGGTCCGCAGCAACCGACAGACTGACTGCAGACCCCCTAGCCGGAAACTATATGCACAAAACCAAAGATGGTGCACGGTGCAACTATCGATACACATCGCTTCTGCCATATGGAGAATCATGAACAACCACGGCGTAACCGCAACAAGGGCGGGAAACCAAACACAAATAGTCAGCTAAGTTCACGAAAACGCATAGTTGGGAGAGAGCACGGCTCAAAACGTTAACTGAAGTCATCGCGAATCATGATGCTGCCCTGAACATTACAAAGGCGGGATATGGTTCTTAATAGGGTGTGTGATCACTGCGGATGGCAGTATAGGGAATATAAATAAAAGATGTACGGGTACAGGTCGTAGATCCATGGGTGATGACATATGGAAGTTTATGTCTGACCGCGAGTCGTACACCAATAGCCAAATGCAAAGGCCACCGCTCGCTATAAGCGGGAAATCAGCGTTCAAATCCCGGTCCGGCACAAATTTTCATTGTCGTCATTCCATTCTACAGCTGATGGTAGTCCTTATTCACAGTTGCGGATTCATTTGATGTGCCACATATGTTGTTGAAAGCCTCTGTCTGGGCGACTTTAGCTGACTGGAATACTTTCAGAAGCCGATCGAAGCCGATTCGTCGTGCCGTACTATCCACAAGTTCATCAAGGCAATGTTGCTCCCGATTGTCCCACTCCTCAACGGCCATTAGGCGTTGATCCCTCAGAGTGGTTGGTGGGTCACGTCGTCTATAAACAGCCCTTTCCAATCTATCCAGAGCATTTCCGATAGGGTTCATGTCTGGAGAAAATGTTGGCCACTAGTCGAGCGATGTTATCCTGAAAAAAGTCTTTCACAAGATGTGCACGATGGGGGCGCCAATTTTCTTCCATGAAGACTAATGCCTCGCCAATGTGCTGCCCATATGGTTGCACTATCGGTCGGAGGATGGCATTCACGTATCGTACAGCCGGTACGGCGCCTTCCATGACCACCAGCGGCGTACGTCGGTCCCACATAATGCCACCCAAAAACAACAGGGAACCTCCACCTTGCTGCATTCTGTGGACAGTGCGTCTAAGGCGTTCAGCCTGACCGGGTTGCCTCTAAACACGTCTTCGACGATTGTCTGGTTGAAGGCATATGCGACATTCATTGCTGAAGAGAACATGATGTCAGTCCCAAGCGGTCCATTCGGCATGTTGTTGGGCCGATCTGTAAAACGCTGCATGGTATCGCGGTTGCGAAGATGGATCTAGCCATGGACATCGGGAGTGAAGTTGTGCATCATGCAGCCTATTGCGCACAGTTTGAATCCTAATACGACTGCACGAAAAGCATTATTCAACATGGTGGCGTTGCTGTCAGAGTTCCTCCGAGCCATAATCCGTAGGTAGGCGTCATCCACTGCAGTAGTAGCCCTACGGCGGCCTGAGTTAGGCATGTCATCGACAGTTCCTGTCTCTCTCTGTATCCCTTCCATGCCCGAACAACGTCGCTTTTGTTCACTCCGAGACGCCTGGACACTTCTCTTGTTGAGAGCCCTTCCTGGCACAAACTAGCAATGCGGACGCGATCGAACCGTGGTATTGACCGTCTAGGCATGGTTTAACTACAGACAGCACGAACGATGTCCCTCCTCCTTGGTGGAATGACTGGAAGTGATCGGCTGTCGGTCCTGCTCTGTCTAATAGGCGCTGCTCATACATGGTTGTTTACATGTTTGGGCGCGTTTAGTGACATCTCTGAACCGTCAAAGGGACTGTGTCTGTGATACAATATCAAGAGTCAGCGACCATCTGCAGGAGTTATGGGAAACGTGATGATGCAAAACATTTTTTGATGTATGTGTGGGGTCAATTAGAAAAACTGCAACCAATTTTGATTGTGGGACACGTGGTCAGAATGTCGCCAGTCCCAGCAGATGGATTCAGATGATGCTGCCGCTGCTTCTTTATTTATCCTCAGTTGGCGTCGCAGTCGCTGAGCAGGTCCCGTCACCTTCCAAATAACTCAGCAGTGGCGACCCACTTGCTTGAAATTAGAAACGTTATTGACAATATTGAAAGCGAAGACTTTACATGTAGAAAACGAAAGCCGGAAACTGGTCGTCCTACAACATTTTGAAACTTTCAGGCACAAAATTACGAAATGCATATACATATCCAACACATAATTGTAAGCTCCCATTTCTTCTTTTGTTGCAACAAAAAATCAGCTCTTCACTGAAAGGTTTTTAAAAATTATAGTCTTTGTTAGCTTTCTTTTTTTTTTCGACTACTATAAGGGACTAAAGTTGATCACATATGTAAACTAGGGATACTTATGGAACGAGCACTCACATGAACAGAACAGAATTTTTGTCGACAACATACACTGCCTTTGAAATCACTCGATTGTTCTACGGCGCAAGCTTTACCCGTTAGTGCTCTCCAGATTTGTGATGCCATTGCATCGCCAGTACAGAAAGATCCTTTTCAGAAGTTCGGTAGATTTTACACTCGCGTTTCATAGACATCTCAATAATTTGCGTTCGATTTCGGGAATGAACGTCTTTAAAGCTCCAAAGACAGAAACGCAAGTTGTATTTGAAAAGTGTCACAGACGACAAGGCGCTTGTTGTGAAAAGGAGTTTGTTTCAGGTTTCGTGCTGCAGTTGTTCGTATCGCCGTGTGTCTGTTTTACTAAATTATGCTTCGGAAGCATTGCGAAATGGCTGCCTCCTAAGGCAGAGTGAAAGTATCACGAAAAACATCGAATTTGGTGCTACGACACGCAGTAAATTAATTGTTTATCACATACTGAATTATTCTTTGTAACGAAATTCTTACGTTTTATTTCCTGGTGCTGTTAGTATTCTTTTACATGTGGGACAACTGGAATATATTCATTTTTTTAACTTTTTTTAACAAGAAATTCGCCATACAGCCGTGCAATTAAGGTATTTTATTTTCGATACCAGTTTCTGCTATTCATTATGTCGTCTTCAGACCCCATATGCACCTGTTAAAAGTAATCGATATAAAGACTTGACTGCAACTGAGCACACCAGCGTTCGAAGAACGTGGTCAGTGTGCTTAGTTCCAGTCAAAGTCTTCGAAGGAAGCATTCGAGCTACGAATTCACAGTATTGAAAAACATATGGCCGTAATATGCCAATATCGATTATTTATCAGAGTTGCATATGGGCCTGAAGATGGTATAATGAATTGCCGAAATTGGTAGCGAAAATAAAATAAAGTAACATCTCAATTGCACGGCTGTTTGGAAAATTTCATTGGTAAATATTTGACCAGTCGCCGTCCCATGTTCACAGTGGATCAACAGGGACGAATCAAAAGAGTGAGTAGAGGAGAATCAATCAAGCAAATAATTCTAGTAGACGTAAGTCCAGAATCAACGGCTTCCTCGATAGGATGGATTACCGCTGAGGGCACGAACACCTTATAACAGACTCTCCGAGATACTGAACTGCAAATATGCACATGAGAACAAACATATTACAACTGTTCCGCATGGCCATCGTTCATGTAAAGGTAGTCTGCCCAACGTCTCTTCACACATGACCATACACATTCACACTCTCCCGGCGCGTTCCAAATGCACTGAAAACAAACCACAATGCGTTCTTGGAGTTCATCGACACTACTAGCAGGGCTGAAATACGGCGGAGTTAGTAAATATCCCCATAGGAAAAAAATCCAACGGCTTCGTATGAGGGGACCCAGAAAACCATGCTATCGGCGAGCCACGAGCGATTTACTTGCTGTCGAAACGCTATTAACCAGTTCGTATGCATCCCGAATGATGATAAAAGCAAACGAGTGCAGGTTATCACTTCTTAATTTACACCTCAGTTGCTGTGTTGCGAATTAAACAAAACCTTAATCATGGACAGGACTGTAACAATGGCATGGCAGTACTTGCGCATGTGTCGTATTGGGAAACCTTTGTTTCTGGGATTATCTGCTTTTTCCACTGTCCTTCAATCACCATTTTCCGTCTGTACCTACGTGTAATTAGTCACGCGACCTGTACAACACTAGTACCTATGATCTGGAGAGTAAGTACAATGGTTTGAAGGTCCGCGTAATCAGTAATTAGTGACTGACGTGAGACTGTCACATGGAAATGTTTCTGTGCGTGAATATTCCCCGAAATACGTGTAAATTCAACGGAGTGACTGGTCGCACACAACCACAGTACCGAATGTATCTATAGCGTATCCTAAATATTTTGCCATAGCAATGTAATTTAGTCCTACGACATAACTCTTTGTTACGTTGTGTCCCGATCTACTTCAGTAGACAAAGAGCCTCTTCTTAGTGTAACTACACCTATGTGAAGTAACTTTTCCTCCTTCGACATTTCAATCTGCACCCTTGGCAGCAACAGTTGTTCAGCACTGCTGTTACTAAAGAATTTGTAAAAACAGGACAATTACGCGTAATATTGAAGTTATGTTGTTATTGCAAAATGTGAACGGGAAGTGTTGTACTAAAATCACGACATAATTAATGTTTGTTGGCTACATACGCAGGCCGCTTTGATCACCCTACAGATGCACTATGATTACATGGGATGTAAATTTTCAGTGTGTTCGTATACTTCTGTTTGTTGACGATTTCTGTGCGCAGAGAGAACCGGTTTAGAACAATTCCATCATGAACCATCAGTGAAACAAATTTTAGAGCGTATAGTTTTTTGTTAGCACTCATATTTCTTATGTTCATATAACAACGTAATCTTTCCAAGGTGTGACTGCTTCAGTATATCATGGCAAAACGCCTCAGATCGATCTTGGAAACGACGACGACGACGATGATGATGATGATGATGATGATGCTTTCGCTGTGAAAGACGTATCGGAAAGATAAAACCTAAAAAACTGTAACATAGGCGACTGATACACTCCTGGAAATGGAAAAAAGAACACATTGACACCGGTGTGTCAGACCCACCATACTTGCTCCGGACACTGCGAGAGGGCTGTACAAGCAATGATCACACGCACGGCACTGCGGACACATCAGGAACCGCGGTGTTGGCCGTCGAATGGCGCTAACTGCGCAGCATTTGTGCACCGCCGCCGTCAGTGTCAGCCAGTTTGCCGTGGCATACGGAGCTCCATCGCAGTCTTTAACACTGGTAGCATGCCGCGACAGCGGGGACGTGAACCGTATGTGCAGTTGACGGACTTTGAGCGAGGGCGTATAGTGGGCATGCGGGAGGCCGGGTGGACGTACCGCCGAATTGCTCAACAAGTGGGGCGTGAGGTCTCCACAGAACATCGATGTTGTCGCCAGTGGTCGGCGGAAGGTGCACGTGCCCGTCGACCTGGGACCGGACCGCAGCGACGCACGGGTGCACGCCAAGACCGTAGGATCCTACGCAGTGCCGTAGGGGACCGCACCGCCACTTCCCAGCAAATTAGGGACACTGTTGCTCCTGGGGTATCGGCGAGGATCATTCGCAACCGTCTCCATGAAGCTGGGCTACGGTCCCGCACACCGTTAGGCCGTCTTCCGCTCACGCCCCAACATCGTGCAGCCCGCTCCAGTGATGTCGTCTTCAGCGATGAGAGTCGCTTCTGCCTTGGTGCCAATGATGGTCGTATGCGTGTTTGGCGCCGTGCAGGTGAGCGCCACAATCAGGACTGCATACGACCGAGGCACACAGGGCCAACACCCGGCATCATGGTGTGGGGAGCGATCTCCTACACTGGCCGTACACTACTGGTGATCGTCGAGGGGACTCTGAATAGTGCACGGTACATCCAAACCGTCATCGAACCCATCGTTCTACCATTCCTAGACCGGCAAGGGAACTTGCTGTTCCAACAGGACAATGCATGTCCGCATGTATCCCGTGCCACCCAACGTGCTCTAGAAGGTGTAAGTCAACTACCCTGGCCAGCAAGATCTCCGGATCTGTCCCCCATTGAGCATGTTTGGGACTGGATGAAGCGTCGTCTCACGCGGTCTGCACGTCCAGCACGAACGCTGGTCCAACTGAGGCGCCAGGTGGAAATGGCATGGCAAGCCGTTCCACAGGACTACATCCAGCATCTCTACGATCGTCTCCATGGGAGAATAGCAGCCTGCATTGCTGCGAAAGGTGGATATACACTGGTACTAGTGCCGACATTGTGCATGCTCTGTTGCCTGTGGTTCTGTCAGTGTGATCATGTGGTGTATCTGACCCCAGGAATGTGTCAATAAAGTTTCCCCTTCCTGGGACAATGAATTCACGGTGTTCTTATTTCAATTTCCAGGAATGTATTTATTCACAACAAAAGAATTACACCATCTGTGCGCCATGTTGAGTCAATATGGAATCGTTACGAAAAAGCCTCAAATGTTCTGCATTCTCTACCATTACTATAAAATTAGATGAGCTTGTGACAAAAAACTAAACAAACGAAGTAAAACATTTACTTTGTGCAGCGCGAAAGCCGTCTGGTTAATGGTTCGGATTCTCTTAGCAATTAGATGGATGGAGGAGGCAGGTGACTCCTAAAGCAATAACGGCGGCACGTGAACAGACTGCCGGCAAACTTCCCTGACCTTCGCTCGCTTTCTGCTTGGCCTTGGAAATACCGTTCCAGGGAACATGACTTTCCAAACTGCATCTTCGCGAAATGTCTCTCAGACATTCAAGCAGCTACACCTGTGGCGGCGTGTTTGTACTTTTGAATGAACAACAGGAGAACTCTTTTCAGTATCTCTTGTTCCGTGCGCAAGCACAAGTAAGATACATCCAGAGCAAATTTATTTTTTCTTTTCAAGCAGTTCTGTTAGCAGCGTTAGACATTATCGACTACTTTGACAACCTATTACTGCAGCATATTTTGAAAATTTTTGCCTTTAACTCATCTTTAATGCCACTTAAGTCTAAACCAGGCACGGCTCGTAATTAAAGGCTGAGGCGGAGTCGCCTCAAAATACACATTAGGAAGACTCTAAATGACGTTTTACAGAATTTTAATTATCAAAACGCATTTCGCATGTTTCCCACATCGCTTTACTTAATGGAGGATTACGTTTCCGGATCTGGTGATAAGTGATAATCAAGTGATGATTTTCGAACAGATAGTAGCTAGCATCAAGGCTTCGCCTTGAAGTGACGCTTAGCTCTATGGAGCAGAGGTTTGGGGGCGTGGCTTCCGCGGGGTACAACTCTTATAGGCTTCCTGAAGGCTCTGGTGTTTCAGCCTGTGTCTTACCAACCTGCACACAATTTTGCACTGCTTAAATCACAAGGGAATGAATAAAGTTGCTGAAACTATCGAATCCTTATCTATGAATATCTCTATTATGCTTAATTGCGTCGCTAATAGACGGTTAGTATTATTCTGATCGTCTTTTAGACAGTTTTCTTGTTTCCGCCATTGACTATTCTATCTACCGTAGAAATAAGTTTGCAAATTCACTACAGTGTGATAACATGAGTATTACCACTTAGTGAGAGTTTCAGAATAATTAGGAGAAAAAGTGCCCGAAACATCCCCGTGGGAGAAGTATGTCCCGTTACATTAGTTTCCATGCTTGAGACTCAAGGTAACATGCATTATTAGCAAGTTTCTTTGTGATTGTTGTACTCATGAATTTAGCGAGTTTCATATTGTGAATAATAGCAGCGTTCCACGAGTTCGAAAACAACACAATATGAATTCAATGTGCCATTTTTCAGGTAAAATTCCAGAACATGTGGTTAGGATGAAAGTGAAAGAACTTGGTGCGCCCAGACCCCATGTAAACATGAATCAAGAACAAATTGACAGAGCAGTGTACAATGTGGCTGGTTGGTTGTGTGCGCTTTATTCCTTAAAATGCATATTTTTGTAATACAAAAGTATAAATACGACAAGTACGCTGTGTAAATTACCTTGGTGGTTGTTCGGGCTGCTCATGTCAGCTAGTCACAGTACAAAATTCGTAGCGTCATGGAAACGTTACTGTTCCGTCAGGCGAACTCACGAACACCGCAATTTGAGCACACAAAACTCTAAACACCTGAAGTTTCGAAATGAAAGTACCGAAAACATTAAACAAACAGCGAAGCTACCACATTAAAGATCTCTGCAAAACGCGTCTTTTAGTACGATTATTTGTGGTAAACTCTCGGGTAATATGGCATTGGGTGATGAATAAGTTACCTATTGATTTTATCTTGGCGTTAGCTTTTGATGTTACTTACTCGTTGGTTATGAAACGGAAAAAAGGTACAGTATATAAACTTTTGGCTAGATTGTGATAACGCCTCTCCTTCCCCGCCCCACCTTCCCTTGAAATCTTGTGGGTGGTGGCAGATTGATCAGCAACTTAGACCTGTGTCTAGGTTAGTTTCGATCGATAAGTGTCACAGTCTTCCCCAGTATGGAAACAACGAAACTCCCCTGGTCTAAACTGAACCGCATTCTTTTCCCACTACAAATGAAATATTCTAAACTATTATTTCCAACCATTACCTGCTGTTCAAATTTGCATGCATTAAGTAAATCATAACCTTAGCCCGCCTGGCTAGCCGCGCGGCCTAACGCGCTGCTTCCCGAGTGCGAATGCTGCCGGTCCCCGGCACGAATCCGCCCGGCCAATGCAAGCTGGTTGCACTTATTCCGCCTCAGTTACACTATGTCGACGATTGCTGTACAAACACTGTCTCCACGCACGCGTACACCGAGATTACTCTACCACGAAAACATCTGGTATTAGATGTCCCGGGGGTTCCACTGGAGACCGAACCACTCAATAACCCTGGGTTCGGTGTGAGGCGGCGGTGAGGTGGTTGGACTGCTGCGGCCTGTTGTTGGGTTGTGAACGACTGAGGGCTATGGCGGGACGAAGCCTCTCCATCGTTTCTAGGTCCCCAGTTCAATATACAGATCATAACCTTACCCGACAATAATCTTGCACTGGAAGCTAATCTGAAACTGTTTCATGGAAAATGACCAGTTGTATGTACAATCAATATACACTAAGCTAGGGTACCAAGCAGTTAAGTGATTGGGGCCACATCTGGTGTTATTTGAGAGAGTTATTGTATGTCCTCCTAAGAAATATCAGGCCAAATTCTGTCCAACTGGCGCGCTAGATTTTCAAAATACCAAGCAGGTTGGAGAGCCCCGCCCATGACACTCTTAACATTCTTAACTGTGGAGGGATCCGGCTACTTCTGGTAAAGACAGGGTTTGGCAAGCATGTAAACAAGCAGTAGATACTCTTGCCATGTGCGGGTGGGCGTTATCTCGCTGAAACTTAAACCCAAAATGGCTAATCATGAAGGCCAACAAATCGGGGCATAGTATATCGTTGACGCCGTGTGGGGTAGCTGCGTGGTCTGAGGCCCCTTGCCACGGTTTTCATGGCTCCCCCTGAGGTTCGAGTCCTCCTCAGGCATGGGTGTGCGTATTGTCCTTAGCCTAAGTTAGTTTAAGTTGGATTATGTAGTGTGTAACTCTGGGACCGATGGCCTCCACAGTTTGGTTCCATAGAAACTTACCACTACCACGAGTATATCGTCGACTTACTGCTGTGCTGTGAGGTTTTAGTGGATGACGAAAATGGGACGCCAGATCGTCACCAAGAAAGGTCGCGCAGTCTTTAGCACACTGTACTGGCATTCGGGAAGACGACGTCTGGTCATCCTGTTGTAAGTTTTCTGTGATATTCCTGAAGACCTTCAGGCAAATGCAGCGATCGTCCCTGTGAAAGATCATGGCCAATATCCTTCCCTATCCTTCCCTAACCCTCTGGCACCAATGACCTCGCCCTTTGGCCCTCTCCAACCAACCAACCAACCAATCCTGACTGTCGGGCTGGGTGTCGGGTGTCAGCCAGGTTGGTATCCCACTGTTGTTTGGGGCATCTCCAGACACTTCTCCAGCCTGGAATCTTAATGACTGAAGTAGGAATGTCTTCAGTGATGACCAGCTATATGTGTCTGGTGATATCCCATGCAGTGGTGGCTTACCGACCAGATTGTCTCCCGTCATATGCGTGAACACCAGAAGTGATAGTCTCGGGTGCGGTTTCATTTCACAGTAGGACCCCTTCAGTTGTCGTCCGCAGGACAGCAGTACGTCGACGATATGTTGCAACCTGTTTTGATGCCCTTCACGGAAGGCCACCATAGGCTTACATTTAATCAATATAAGGCCTGACCATAAACGGAGGTTGTTTCTACCTCTTGTCTTCGTGGTTGCCAAACTCCACCTTGACCAATAAGGTCGCCAGATCTCAACCCAATTAAGAATGTCTGGAGCATTGTGGACATCGTCACCCAACCACTCGGTATTTTGATGACCTAATGCGCCAGTTTGATACAATTTGGTTCGATATCCCTCAGGACAGCCAACAACTGCATCAGTTAATGCGAAGCTGAAAGCTACTTGTGAAAAGGTCAGAAGTGGGTGAAAGCGTCATTAACTTGTTCAATTTCCAACGCTTCTTCTCTTGGACAAATCATCCAGCGTCCCTGAAACTGATCACTTGTTTGTCTGCACATGTACCCATTTCCGTTCCTGTGGATACTTCCTTTGTGGTGAGCTTTTTTTCTTTTTTTTTTTTTGGCGTGGAGTGCATGTAAATAAGTGAGCGGTGCGGCTAATGATAATTATAAATAAATTCCGCTAGTTACATTAATTACAAAAATGTTATTCATTTATTTTTGTTGATTTGCTACAATTATTGGTTCAAATGGCTCTGAGCACTATGGGACTTAACTTCTAAGGTCATCAGTCCCCTAGAACTTAGAACTACTTAAACCTAACTAACCTAAGGACATCACACACATCCACGCCCGAGGCAGGATTCGAACCTGCGACCGTAGCAGTCGCGCGGTTCCGGACTGAAGCGCCTAGAACCGCTCGGCCACCGCGGCCGGCGCTACGATTATTGTGACAACGTTAGGTCCATCAGGGAATGCTCTTTCAGCATACTACGAGTATTAAATTTTATGTTCAGTACGACATATATTTTATAGGAAATATGGCATGTAATGATGAAGCTAATACTGAGAGTTGGCATGCCTTCTCTTAGTTTAACTACACTGTCAGTGAGATTAACATTCATATTTTAGGGCATTATCTGTGTTACCTGGTACAACGTTCGCTATGTGTGGTTAACCGACTTTTTTCTACATGAGAAAACTGTGGGCAAAATGTTCTTGTAATTGTATGTGTAACTTGTAGAGCACTTCTAGACGGGGAAGGGAGGGGAGGGGAGGGGAGGGGAGGGGGGGGAGCATAGCGGAGCATGCAAGAACAGGCAGTGATACGAACTGGGGACCGTAATGCTGAGTGCAGCGACCTGGCCCTGTGAGTGATTCTGAGAAACAGTGTTCAGCGTTTCTTACCTGCAGAGGGACTTCTGGTCGAAGCACTCCCTCCCCCACCACCTCTCCTAACACCAGAAAGTCGTCACATTCTGTAACTGGCCGGAAAAAAAACATTTCACGGGCATGACTGTCTAGGAAGCTTAACAGTCTTCTTTCGAAAATTTTAAATGGTCAGCCCTTGAAGATTAGATCACTCTGTAAAAGAGGGACTTTATTTTTGCGAGGACATCATTACCATGAGTACGACGGCTCCTCAGTCTAAAATCATCTTTTTTCAGACAAAAGAGATTTGGAGTCGCTTCGCTTCTCGTCAGATTTGTAAAGCAGAGGATTGCTCCCACAACGTGTGAACCCTGGTGTTGTGTCTGGATTGGCTACCAGGCAGAACAGTGAAGAAAGGAGATTCAGTGAACAGAGGATAGACCAGTTGGTTTATGTAATGTTGGGGTGATTTCGATTTGGTAATTCAGCTCCTGTACCGAGGCCTGTTGAAATGTGGGGGGAGAACTTCAGGTCTTCCCCTAGTGGTTGAGACTTGTGGTTTGTATATTGTGGTAGACTAAGAGTCTGCGGAGTTTCCTACGGCATCGATAGTGGAACTCGATATCGTCTCAGACATATCATGTGTCACGAGGGTGAGCATATTCGTCCTGCGGCTGTCTCACATTAGGCAATTTCAGCACACACTGATATGCCTGTCAGTCAAACTGGTTATGCCGGATCAGCGAATGTGTACACCTTACACCGAAATCTGCCGAGATTTCAGGGCTCTGATAGGTAAGCTCCCCACGTTCTGATAATCAGAGCACCAGACCGAGTAGATTGCTCACAGCGCGCCGTTTTCTGCTGCCACCTGAATCAAGATGAAAGGGTGAAGTACTGCTGCACCGGTGTAGGGTTGTTAAACGATTTTCACAACTCCCTGTTCTCCGGTGAACCATAGTTTTTTGTATACTTGGTCGTAGTCGATTCCATTTGATTAGATTTGGGCCTCACAGTGGATTCATGTAAACAAAGATTGCGTTGTAAAAAGGGTAAATTCAGGTGAGAATTTGTATAGCCTCCACCCAAATGTATGCTTTTCCTGTGAAACACTATTCCTTTTCTGAGTTGTGTTTGTCATTTTTGTGTAAGATTTATCAGCTAGTTACTGAAGCTTTAGTAAAAATTGTCATTATTTTGTAAACTTAAGTACGCCGTTGTTTTCATTCATATCCTTCTACTACTCATTGTTTTCATTTTACTGTGGTGGTACATGAGTAGCTTCCCTGAAACATATATTTACGATTAAAGCGAGCGACGGCTTGCAACTCCTCGATATAACTGTAACACAAGTAATGTAAATGGTGGTAATTATAGCTGGGGAAAATAACAGTCTATTATTCGTTCTTGAAAAACAGGGGAACTAGGATCAAAGTGAAGGCTCTGAGCGCATTGGACGCGAGGAAAAGGGCGGGAGAGGGAGGGAGAAAAGAAAGGTGACAGAGCATAACTGCGGAAGAGAGGAGGGAAGGCAGTGGTGTGTGTCGCAGAGAAACGAAAAGAGAAAGGAGTGTAAATGGGAGAAGATGGGAGCATTTGGATTATTGTGCAAAGGAAATTACAATGTAAACTTTAGAGTTACGAGGCGGACAAGAGGCTTTTACTTAGATGAAAGAGGTGAACAACAGCAGCCGGTAAGAGTATGAGAATGGTTTTGTTTGACGGATGAGAACAACTGCATACTAGGTAAATTAGTCCTCTGCATCCGTAGAAGCAACCGTCATTCACTCTTGCTGTTAGTAACAACTCTATAGAAAGAGATAGTGTTAGGTTACATTTTACTACTGCTGACGAACTGCACCATTCAACGACAGATCTGAAGATCTCCGACATGATCAAAGAGGCTGATGTTCTAAAGCGCACAATCTTTCACTTTTAGTTCTAACTGTAAGGAGTTTTCACCGCTCGTGATATGTTTGAATACAGCAAAATTTTCTATGTTAATCAGAATAACTTACGTTTTCGTTTTACATTCAGTGAAAATTTGTTCCAAAATAACTGGAGGGTATAGAGGCAAGTGGAAGACGGCACACAGAGCAGTATTGTCTGTGCTGTTGAGACTGTCATCCAAAATGACACCCAAGTTCTTAATTAGTTTTTGGTATTCGGGTACTGTCGAGAGGTTATTGTTCACAGAATTCAGAAGCAATTAATTTCTGTTGGAATATTAAAATTACTTGGGACGTTCGTATTTAGTTCTAGTCCCATTTTTTGCATCCATCCGACCAGAGAAGTCAGATCGTAAGTTATATGGATGATGGCAGTATTAGTATCTTCTGGTCTGGCACTGAAGTAAATATGGAGGTCGTTGCCATAGCAACGATACCTAAACCGAAGAGGTGGCAATGACGTACAAGGAGAGCAATAGTTGGCCCAGAACTAACCCCTGTACCACTCCCATGGACAACACGTCGTTGTGTTTCTCGACTAGTGTTCAAATCACTTCAGTGCTGAAAATTTTAGCAGCCACTTTGTCCTGAGCAGTATGTGAAATTCTTCGGTCACAGCAGTCCACCCACCTCACAGCCACCCCAAACGAAACCCAGCGTTATTCTGCGGTTCAGCCCCTGTTGTTGTTGTTGTTGTGGTCTTCAGTCTTGAGACTGGTTTGATGCAGCTCTCCATGCTAATCTATCCTGTGCAAGCTCGTTCATCTCGCAGTACCTGCTGCAACCTACATCCTTCTGAATCTGCTTAGTGTATTCATCTCTTGGTCTCCCTGTACGATTTTTACCCTCCACGCTGCCCTCCAATGCTAAATTTGTGATCCCTTGATGCCTCAGGACATGTCCCTTCTTATAGTCAAGTTGTGCCACAAACTTCTCTTCACCCCAGTCCTATTCAATACCTCCTCATTAGTTACGTGATCTACCCACCTAATCTTCAACATTCTTCTGTAGCACCACATTTCGAAAGCATCTTTTCTCTTCTCGTCCAAACTATTTATTGTCCATGTTTCACTTCCATACATGGCTACAGTCCATACAAATACTTTCAGAAACGACTTCCTGACACTTAAATCAATACTCGATGTTAACAAATTTCTCTGCTTCAGAAACGCTTTCCTTCCCATTACCAGTCTACATTTTATATCCTCTCTACTTCGACCATCATCAGTTATTTTGCTCCCCAAATAGCAAAACTCCTTTACTACTTTAAGTGTCTCATTTCCTAATCTAATACCCTCAACATCATCCGACTTAATTCGACTACATTCCATTATCCTCGTTTTGCTTTTGTTGATGTTCATCTTATATCCTCCCTTCAAGACACCATCCATTCCGTTCAACTGCTCTTCCAAGTCCTTTGCTGTCTCTGACAGAATTACAATGTCATCGGCGAACCTTAAAGTTTTTATTTCTTGTCCCTGGATTTTAATACCTACTCCAAATTTTTCTTTTGTTTCCTTTACTGCTTGCTCAATATACAGATTGAATAACATCGGGGAGAGGCTACAACCCTGTCTCACTCCCTTCGCAACCCCTCTTCCCTTTCATGCCCCTCGACTCTTATACCAGCCATCTGGTTTCTGTACAAATTGTAAATAGCCTTTCGCTCCCTGCATTTTACCCCAGCCACCTTTAGATTTTGAAAGAGAGTATTCCAGTCAACATTGTCAAAAGCTTTCTCTAAGTCTACAAATGCTAGAAACGTAGGTTTGCCTTCCCTTAATCTTTCTTGTAAGATAAGTCGTAAGGTCAGTATTGCCTCTCGTGTTCCAACATTTCTACGGCCCCCAGTGGACACTAATCCTCCGGGCGGATTCGTACCGGCATCTGGCATGCCTTCCCGCTCGGGAAGCACCGTATTAGGCAGCGCGATTAGCCGGGCGGGTATTCTTAGGGCTAGGTCGGACTATGGTCCTTTCCATTTCAAGATACACATTCCACTGCTGACGAAAGAAATATTAAATATGTCATTTACTTACAGGAGACTGGCAACGAGCCATCTGTGACGTTCATCATGGTAACGATTATACCGCCATTAACTATTACTTCAGAAGAGCTTTCTCTCATTATTGCTATTCTTATTTATTGTAATGTGTTTTAGTTCGAAGGTGTCACCATTAAATATGTCGTCCGTGGATTCTTCCGAGTCTTAGTTCTTTGCAGTAAGGGCACTGACTGTCGATAAACTGAGCAAATGTATCAGATCAAATACCTGAAAATCGGTTTTCGTCTTTCCAGCAGCAAAGCAACAACAATTCTACATTAGAAGTTAGGGGTTCATACCACCGCCTACAACGGAAGGAGCGTAATTAATTTTTGCCATTGCAGTAGCTAGTAGTGGGATTAAAGGGGTTCCAGAATAGTTTAAGGTCCTTGGACGTCAGTCTCCTAAGGGTCTGACCACTCCCTGCGTGACGTCTTAGGAGGAGGTGAAGGGAAATCTGGCAGTACTGCAGGATGTCATAGGGGGAGGGAAATCTGGCAACACTGCAACCTGTTTTCTAACTCCTTAATGTCGCTATTATTGTTCTTTAGCAACTTTGTTCGTGTGTAACCTTTGGACCTGACATTAAATGTCTGTGATACCATTATGTGACTTAATGCAGTTGTCTGCCAAGGAGCAGGACCTTTTCCTACTATGGTTCTATGTCCAAGATGATGTTTACTGTACAGAGCCATGAACTTATCAGTCCATAAAATTTGTTATCTGTTGAGGAATCACTGATTATTTGGTTCCAATGGGTTTCTGATTAGTGCGCTGTTAGAGGATCTACAGTGTACATTAAATGTACCTAAAAATTATGCGAATTGACTTCGGCCACACAGTTCTTGTTAATAAATATGTCTGAATCAGCAAAAAAGGTTAGGTTTTGTAAAAAATTACTTCAGTAATTCTCCAAAGAGCTCTAATCAAAATAAGACTCAAAGTTCAATTGAGGAACTCTGCTTTAGAGTGTTATACAAATATTAAAGAGAGCGCGAACTGAGATTTCTCTTAATATGCATAACAGAAGCAATTTACTACCACTGACTAATGGAGGTTTTATCTATGCAACCTAGTGTAAGTATTAATTTTTTAAATTGACTTGGCACATGAAACAGGAGTGGCTACGTGGACAGCCTACTGACGATGTGTAGAATCAGAAAAAAAGTTATACCTCAACATATTGTGTTACCTTCTAGCTCTATTCAGTTGAATGTGTAAGAGCTTATATGCCCCTTTGTCACATGTAGTTTTCCATCAATGGACATCCAGGGGGAAGCTGTGATCAATACTCCCGATATTTCAGCAATGGAACGAATAGCCATGCGAGTGAGCTGTGATGCAGAAGGGTAAGCCGCAGAGTCACTCTTACGTACCATTCTGAAGATGGCCCAATAGTTTGGAGCCAGCATATCAAGTACTCCATCGACCAAAAGTGTTCAGTATTTCTGTCGGCTGGGGACAGCGAGAGGTAGGGTGCACGAGCCAACATGAGCTATCTTAAAAAACAACGACACACATACTGCTAGGTGCCGGGGCTAGCAGAGTGTTTAGCACTAAATTCAGCTAGAATCTGCATATGGAAATGATGCCCTAAGCCCTCCTTTCTCTAACTCAGACTTTCTGCTGTTGCACACGGATTAAAAAAAGAAACGCGAACTGATTGTAATCGACCCTGCAAGTGGAGTAAAGAAAAGTTTGGCACCTACAATAATTTAATTTGGTAGAAATTAATTTGACAGTGGAAAGTTTAATTAATGTTGTGACAGATGAAAGGATTGGTCTACCCTACTACAGAATGAAAGTTCTGTTCACGATAAAAATTGCATTTATTCTGTCTAAATTCAAAATCAAAAACACACGAAACATTTACAATACGTCAGTTTGATACACCGACAATTGCAGTGAAGGTGAAGTTGTCCATAAATTAGCTTGTGACATTTATGACCAAGTATGTGGTGCCAATTATTTGCAACTCATATCTTTAGAAAAACACCCAGAAAACCCGACATTAATTGCGCTGCAACAGTAGTGAGAACTCAGACAATGAAAACCCAAGACAGAACCAAGATAGAAAGAACGGAAACGGGCACGCTCTGCTGAGCTCAGATTATCATGAAGCAAAACTACCTAATCTGCCGGTGCTGCGGATATACATTACCAGACTGTCTTCTTTACCGCAAGAACACGATCTGGCGTACCGTCGGCGATGGGTGGTTTGCTTCGACGTCCCATCGTGGTGGTGATACTGTCGCGAGGATAGCCCGGTACTAATTTTCCTGGCCTGGTTGTTCCAGACTAAAGACTTCCTAGCAGTTCAAATGCGCCTTTGAGGAAGACGAAGAAAGCTCGCTGTACCGTCAGTGACTGATTTTAACAAGTGAAGTAGTGAAGTCATACGTTTATTCTGATACAGTCAACTTTAGCCGAAACTGCTTAAGACCGGCACATAGGTCGTTTGTACACAGAACGCTCAATTGCCAACTCGGAAAGTTACGTTGAAGCCGAAACTTCAGCAACTTTGTCAAACAGGTACTACTAAACAAAGTATATTAGACAGTCAAGAGCAGCGGGTGCTCAGTCTCGTAACCTACTCAGACGGAAGGGCGAGACAGGACTCCTTCACAGAGCACCCGTACAAGCCGAATCCAGTACATTACCTCCCGCACCACAGTGGGCGTGGTTAGGCGTGCCAGTCAGCAACTTGATAACTGGAGGAAAATTCCACTCTATTGCCGAAGCACTTCTACTACACCAATGGAGATACTTGGCGCCAATTTCTGCGCCGATTTTGCTACATGACGGAGCTTTTCCCTGAGCAAGCCAATCATAGGGAATCTTTTACAGAAAATGCGGGAATTTGCTCGTGAAAAGTGTCTGGGAACTCATGTCGTTCCCAGGCCTCGCTCGTAGCTCGCCAGAAGGTATATTTACCGAATTTCCGCGAAGAAACAGAATATTTCACCCTAGGCGCTCCCTGAGAACCCACCGTGGGCCTGTCCTCCCGCTCGTTTGACAATGACGGCGTCGGGGCAGCATCCACCCCATTCAGCCAGTCCCTCACACCAGGCAGCATAACCCTTTTTTGACCAGCAGAACCCTCCTGTCTTTCCAGACCACCCAGGCAACAAGATACGCTGCATGGAAGGGAATAGCAACTTTTCACTGCATGCAATTACAGAGGAAAACATTGATATCTTCGGAGTTCTCAATACTAGCATTGTAATGACCATTATCGGCTATACCTCCCCAAATCGAATTACTAAGAGTGAGACGACTGCTGTAAACATGAGAGGGGGGCAGGCCACTGCGTGCATCGAAAAGGCATGCCACCTTTCTATACCAACAATCATACATAATTACTGTACATTGGTGGCAATTAAAATAAACTTGGAAGGACAGGTAATAAAGTAATAAAGTAATTTTACTGATTCTGCATACCAGTACAGGAGGAAAAATACACGATTAGATTTGTAAGTGATTCAGGCGAATGCAGGTACAGAAATTAGTGAGCGGAGCTGGCACCTTTGACACCGACAGTAGCTCTAGGCAGACATCTAGTTGAACTGAGCTTGTATGACATACGGAAACATCATTGTGTTCTACCACGGCTCTGTGCCAGAGTTCATCAATCAATGAGGCTCGCGAGTTGTGTTGCGCATGTCTGAAAACTTGACCACATGTTCCCAATGAGTGAAAGATCTCAAGAATGTGCTGCCAAGACAACGGTAGAACACACTCTGTATCGAGGTACGTCAAAAGTGTGACGACTCTGGTTTGTCTCATGTCGCTTAGCGGCAATGTAGACTGAAAGAAAGAAATCGGAACATCAAAAAGTAGTTAATGTAGAGTAATGAAATTTAGGGATTACTTTTCACCAGGTAACATATTTAAGTAATCAACATTGCAAGATCACAGGTTAATGTAAGCACGAGATAAGCCACTGCAAATGTTAACTGCTGGCACATTAATACCTGGCGTAGCCACCAAAATGTTGAATCCAAGCCTGCAAACATGGATGAATTGCGTTGCACAGCTGCTGGATGTCAGTTTGTGGGATGGACTTCCATGCGTCTTGCACTTGGTCAATCGATACACGGACGGATAATGCTGACTGTGGATGACTCTGCAGTTTCCGTCCGATGGTATCACGTATGTGCTCGATTGGAGAGAAATATGGGAATTGAGGAGGACGGGTAACATGTCGATACAATGTAGAGCATGTTGGGTTATAACAGCGGTATGTGGACAGTCTTTCTCCTGTTGGAAAACATGCCATGGAGTGCTGTTCATGAATGGCAGCACAACAGGTCAAATCACAAGATTCACGTAAAAATTTGCAGCCAAGGCGCTTGGGATAACGAAGAGGGTGCTCTTGCTGTCATATGAAATCGCACCCCAGACCACAACTCCAAGTATAGGCCTAGTGTGTCTAGCTTGCACACTGGTTGGTTGCAGCCCTTCAATTGGCCGTCTCCTTACTATCATATGTCCTCCGCAGGCACCGAGGCAGAACCAGCTTTCCTCAGGAAACACAACATACCTCCACCCGCTCCCAATAAGCTCTCGCTTTACACCACCTGAATTTTAACTGGTGGTGGTTTGGGGTCAGTGGAATGCACACTTACAGGGTGTCTACTTCGGAGCTGTCCTTTAAGTAACCAGTTTGTAGAAGTTCATTGTATCACTGCGGTGCCAACTTATGCTCAGATTGGTGCTGTAGATGCAGTACAATGTGCCACAGCCATACGCCGAACACGGTCGTCTTTCCTCTAGGTGACGCCATGAGGCTATCCGAAGCTCAAGCATCTTGCAACCGTACTTTCTCATGACGTCCGCTGCCGACAGTCGTGTATGATAGCTACATTCCTGCAAGTCTTTCTGCAGTATCGCAGAAGGAACACCCAGCTTCTTGTAGCCCTTTTAAATTACTTCGTTCAATCTCAGTGAGGCATCCTTGTCACCTTAAAGGCACTCTTGACTAAGATCAACTTACCACATCCTGTATCACAAGTAACCCCTCACGACCGTCACAGAGTGTATTTAAAGCAAACCTGTTTTTCATTCTCACAAAGGCGCTACTAGCGCCATTCCTAGGCGACTGGCGCGAAATGTTGATAGACATCTTTTAGACGTAGAAACACTCCTACCCACTTTCGGGTATGTCACACAATTACTTCTTGGTGTTACGATTTTTTTTCCCCATTAGAGTATATATTCATTTTATGTTGTGTTCTCGTGAACTTCCTGACCCGGACCGTGGGGCATGTGAATTCTGATACATTAACTCGTTTTCCTAAGTTTGTGGAAGACACCTGCGAGTCTTTGATAGTGGGTTGAAAATAGTGGAATTCCGAGACGTCTCCCAACAGAAGTTCTGACGGGTAGCAGTCCTCTGAGTAAGCCGCTTTCAGTCTCTCGTAAGGCACTGAGCTACGATAGCGCCTCTCAAAACTGGTCTAGCCATGAGAGGTCCTGAGAGATTTCAACGCAGCCCATAGGTGCTGCAGAAGACAGAAGCAGGAAAGCAGTGTTCCTGTTAACAGCGTGGGAATCCAGCTGCATTTATGTGCCCAGATATATTTCCTCCAATCTTAAGGCAAGGGCCAGTATTCTACCAACTTCAGTTTGTGAACAGAACGAAGTAATGGATGGGGAAATTCTGCAGGCAGAAGAGAGGGAGATTTTCACTTGTAACTGTGGTAAACCTTGGAATTTCCTCGCCCCTTATGCTAGCTCTGGGAAGTGTGAGGGACACAATTTCATCGGGGTTCTCTTGGCGTGTAGAGTTGCACATTTGTACGCGAGCACTCGGCGGGCTGCTGATGTGTCATTCGTTGGAGAGCTGCTGTTCGGTACACGGGTACGGCTTGGTGCCTCTTTACTGGGTCTCTTGTAAGTGTCGCGTTTAGCGTTTGCTTTTGTCTTTGCATTGCATAGCTCACAATTTGCGAGTCTGTTTCGCAACTTGTGATTACATTTTATCCTTATTTCTGTATCGTATTGGGATGTAGAGTTGATGCTATCCATTATAGGTGCTTTCAGTGACGTACCTAGACGTTGTAGATTTATGTGAAAATCTCTTTCCAGTCTTCCAGAAAGCATAAGGTGTCTTCTGCACAGATACAGTTCTTATTAATTCGAATATTATTACGTGGTGATCAAGAGACACTTAGAAATAATGAGCATATAGTTATTTACGTTTTTGATGAAATTAACTTTCGACCAAATAAATTAGTATATTTGAAAACAGCTGTTATCATTCCATCATTTTCTCCCACAACATTCTGATGATACGACCCTGATAAAAAAAAATTCCCTAGTGCATTTTTGCAACTGAATTGCATTGTCACTGTGACGATAAATCCAATGTTAGAAAGATTTTTAAAATCTTGAAAGTCAGCTCGGTCATTTTTAATTATATGAATTTAATTTTTATTTCGTTGATAATGAAAATATCAGCTGCAGTAGTACATAGCATTGTAGATAGTTATTAACGTAACAGTTGATCGATTTTGTTGAATTCCATCTGAGCGTAGACTCGGTTATTTGGTCTTATCTACGTTGAGTTCGCGAGTGTGGCAGGCAGCTTGCACTAACAACTGCTGAACGCTGGTCGACTTGCACATGTACGTACAACAGCGGAGAGAATTGCAGATTATAAACAGCTCAAGCAACGTGCGATCTTGCATTGTCTTGAAAACGACAAAGAGACGTCTTCCAAGACAGTTGACAGACAAAACCCTTAAAACGTCGCAAATGCGTCAGATGGTTCATATTAACGGCTATGCAAACCGCACATGACAGCGTTACGTAGTCAATGCCACCCTTACTATCACGACAGGCGTTTCATCCCTAACTAACGCTGACTAAAGCAATCTGGCAATGTTGGTTTTCCTGTAAGCTTCTACACTCGTTCATGCTGGCGCTGTACGCAGGACCGACGGTCTTCTGAGGAGACGAAGTGGTGGTACTCCCGTGTCCAGTGTTTTCGTCATCGGGGCAGCTCTGCCTGCTCACCTCCCTCTGCTGCAGCGTCGTGGGGAGCCCCAACGATGGCCGCCACGCTGACAGTGCGTGGTGCTGCAAACGTGTTCTCGTCTTGCTGCTAACTTAACTGTTTCCTGACTCAAGATACGTGACGTGGCTGAAGGTCGACCGAGCAGTACGTCTATCCTCTGTAGTGCTAGTCGTATGGTCCATCCGTGTTGTGCCTCACGAAGGAAGCAGAAACGACGTTCTTGCACACAACACGCATTCAAATGCGATTTCTGTATCAGAACATAGCTGTGTAACCGTTGCTTGTGAGTGGAGTCCACGATTAAAGAAGAAAGAGAGCCGCTTCTCAGAATGACGTCAAATTTGAGCAGCTTGTTACTGAGGTAGGGTGAAACGTCATGGAAAAAAATATTAACAAAATTTCGACCAATAGGAGGCGCTGTATCGGAATATGCACATCGACAGACGCACGTCACATGGCTGGTAGTTTGTGTTCGGGGCGCCCAAAATGATTGTCTTCTGAAGGTTCAAAAATGGCTCGGAGCACTATGGGACTTAACTTCTAAGGTCATCAGTCCCCTAGAACTTAGAACTACTTAAACCTAACTAACCTAAGGACATCATACACATCCATGCCCGAGGCAGGATTCGAACCTGCGACCGTAGCGGCCGTGCCGTTCCAGACTGTAGCGCCTTTAACCGCTTGGCCACCACGGCCGACTGTCTTCTGAAGGATCGCGAGCTACTGACAGAGTTCTTTCAAAAGAACGGTGACTGTGTACCAGTAGCGCTGCAAATGTATGAAGAGGGCATTGGTCATATGACAGTCAAGGATATAGGAAAGATGATGACAAAATTCAGTAAGACAGATTCTTTTCATGTGCAGTGTGGCAGAGGGAGGAAAGCAGTTAATCCAAATTCCGTCGAAGATCTGTCGTAGGAGGTGTCGAGCGATGGTGTACAAACATGCGTTGACGGGGTACTGCTCAAACGTTGGACATGACATTAAATCATACGAAATATGCCGCACCGATAGCCATACAAAATCACTCGTGTTCAGGAGCTACTTCCTGCTAAGCAGTCAGCAAGACAAAAGTTTGCTCTGGATTTTCTTGCTCGCGTGGAAGAAGGCAATGAATGGCCATGTAACATTCTCTGGGCAGGGGGCATTTCAGTATGCACAGCTGCAGAATGTGGGTAACCAAAAATCGGCACGTGCATCAACCGGTACCATTTCTTCCTGCGAAAGTGACTCTGTGCTGCAGGTCGACGGGAACGTTTATCGTACGCCCGTACTTTTTAGAGGGGATGAGTCCTGCGAGCACCCGTCACTCGTAAACGCTACGGGAACCCTTTGCACGCTAACATCATTCCAACACTTCAACAGCGTGGATGTTTGGGTAGGATCATTTTTATGCAAGACGGCGTTCAGAATGGCTGTAAGCTGTATGGGACTTAACATAAGAGGTCATCAGTCCCCTAGACTTAGAACTACTTAAACCTAAGTAACCTAAGGACATCACACACATCCACGCCCAAGGCAGGATTCGAACCTGCGGCCGTAGCAGCCGCGTGGTTCCGGACTGAAGCACCTAGAACCGCTCGACCACAGCCGTCGGCCAAGACGGCGTCATCCGCTCATTGCATAGGCAGTGAAGCGTCTGCTGCAGACACATTTCAGAAATGCTACACTTTTCAGCCGTCGTTTTTCTACAACCTGGCCGTCCAAATCACCTGATCTTCTGGCTGCGGTGTTGTCTGAAAGAGGTTGTGTTTAGCTCCAATACGAACGTAGCTGAAATAAAGGCACGCACTGCGTAACGCACTCTGAACATGGCCCGCGATACACTCCGACCTGTTGTGGAACATGCTGTCCTTCGATTTCTACTTGTTGCAACATACTGAACAGGTCTTAAGCCAGTCTCCCCGACAATTACTAAGCGATTTCATTTTCCTGAATGAGATTTTCACTCTGCAGCGGAGTGTGCGCTGATATGAAACTTTCTGGCAGATTAAAACTGTATGCCGGATCTCGAACTCTGGCACTTTGCCTTTCGCAGGCAGGTGCTCTACCATGTGAGCTACCCAGGCACGACTCACTCCCTGTCCTCACAACTTTGCTTCTGCCAGTATTTCGTCTCCTATCTTCCAACGTCACAGGAAACCCCCTGCAAATCTTGCAGAACTATCCTGGGAGAAAGGATACTGCGGAAGCATGACTTAGCCACAGCCTGGGGAATGTTTCCAAAATGAAGGTAGGAGACGAGGTACTGCATAATTAAAAAGTATTAGGGCAGCTCCTGAGTTGTCCTTTGCTAGCTCAGTCGGTAGAGCACTTCCCCGTTAAAGGCGAAGGTCCCGAATTCGAGTCTCGGTCCGGCACACAGTTTTAATCTGCCAGGAAGTTTCGATTTTATTCTGGTTTTCGGTCAATTAAGAACAGATTTTTCCTTCAGATTCGGTATGACCTTGCCGTGGTGGATGGTCTTACCTAACTGACAGTGCCACAACTGCTGATGATGATGATGTTTGGTTTGTGGGGCGCTCAACTGCGTGGTTATCAGCGCCCGTACAATTATCCAATCTTTGCTCAGTCCAATTTCGCCACTTTCCTGGATGATGATGAAATGATGAGGACAACACAAACACCCAGTCATCTCGAGGCAGGTGAAAATCCCTGACCCCGCCGGGAATCGAACCCGGGACCCCGTGCTCGGGAAGCGAGAACGCTACCGCGAGACCACGAGCGGCGGACACTACAACTGCTGGTTGCCCAACTGTCGTTCATACACATTGAACACTACAGATAGTGTAATCTGCAACTCAAACCATAGCCGTCGTATTGCGATTTATCTGTCATTTGTGACAAACACCATTTAAGTTAAGACGCTCACAGTGCCATCTGTTGATAAAATTGTCGGTAAATTTTTTTGTTTCGTCGCGTTTCCCCTTGTATGAATAATACGCTGATAAAATTTGACGTCATTCTGAGCAGTGGTTCTGTTTCAGAAAGTGGAACTTTAATTATGCACACACTGTACATAGAATGTTGCTCTTGCGTAACTTCTTGTAGTGATAAAGACTTTGGGCTGTACCACTCTGGATTTTCCGCCTCAACGATAAATGGTGTGCCATATATTAAGTTGTACATTAATGTAAGTGACTTTTACAGTAGCAACTTATAAAAAACTTCAATGTGTTTGTGTTGCACGAGCGACGCAGACCTCGGGCAAGAAGTGACGGCTGTTCTTCGCACGGCACGGGAATTTCATGTCACCGTAGTAAATCATCATGTCGACAGCCATCTGCCGCAAGAAGAAGCAACAAGCCGTGCTGAATCTCCTGTAGCTATTACACTGAGGAGCAAAACAAACTGGTACATCTGCCATATATTGTCTGTTGTAGAATTATGGAACGTGTTTTATGCTCAAGAATTATGACATTCTTGGAAAATGAACAGCTCCTCTACAAAACTCAACATGGCTTTCACAGACAGACATCCGGCGAAACTCAGCTGCTGGCCGTTGTAGCCAAGCGGTTCTAGGCGCTTCAGTCTGGAACCGCGCGACCGCTACGGTCGCAGGTTCGAATCCTGCCTTGGGCATGGATGTGTGTGATGTCCTCAGGTTTGTTAGGTTTAAGTAGTTCTAAGTTCTAGGGGACTGATGACCCCAGATGTTAAGTCCCATAGTGCTCATAGCTATTTAAACCATTTTTTGAAACTCAACTCGCTCTGTTCCTCCATGAGATCCACAGAGCAGTGGACAACGGCGCGCATGCTGATGCCGTGTTCCTTGATTTCAGTACAGCATTTGACACCGTCCCGAACTGCCGCTGAAAGAAAAAGATACGAGCTTACGGAGTATCGGAGCAGACCTGCGTTTGGATTCAAGACTTTCTTGCAGATGCAACTCAAGACGTCGCTCTTAACGGAACTAAATCGACAGATGTAAAGGGAATATCCGGAGTACCACAGGGGTGATAGTACCGTTGATGTTCACAATATATATTATTGATCTAGTAGAAAGCGTCGCATGCTCTTTAAGGCTATTCGAAGACGATGCAGTTGTTTATACCAAAGTAGCAATGGCAGAAGATAGTACGAATTTGCAGAACGACATGCAGAGAACTGATGAATGGTGCAGACTCTGGCAGTTGACCCTGAACATAAATAAATTTAACACACTGCGCATACATAGGAAAAGAAATCCACTACTGTACAGCTACACTACTGATGACAAAAAGCTGGAGACAGCGTCTGCCGTTAAATATCTAGGCGTAACTATCGAGAGCGACCTTAAGTGGAATGACCACATTAAACAGATAGTGGGAAAAGCAGACACAACACTCGTATTCATCGGAATAATCATAGGGAAATGTAACTCATCCACGAAAAAAGTGTCTTATAAGGCGCTTTTCCACCAGATTCTTGAGTATTGTTCATCTATCTGGGATGCCTACCAGGTAGGACTGATACAAGAGATAGAGAAGATCCAATGAAGAGCGGCGCGTTTCGTCACAGGATCGTTTAGCTAGCGAGAGAGCCTTACGGAGATGCTAATCAAACTCCACTGGCAGACGTTACAAGAGAGATGTTGTGTATCACGGAGAGATTTACTATTGAAGTTTCGGAACAGCACTTTTCAGGAGGAGTCAGACAACATATTACCTCATTGCATTGATGTACTGGTAGATATTGTGTGGTATGACTCCTGTAGTTGATAGTATAATTGGTATAATGTCAACTTTATCCTGATGCCAAATGTCCTTGACTTCCTCAGCCAGTTGGATGTTTTTTTCAATTTTTTCTCCTGTTTTCTTTTGTATATTTGTTGTATTGGGTATGAATATTTCGATTAGTTGTGTTGATTTCTTCTTTTTATTGGTTAGTATGATGTCAGGTTTGTTAAGTGTTTTTTTATCTGTTATAATGGTTCTATTCCAGTATAATTTGTATTCATCATTCTCCAGTACATTTTGTGGTGCATACGTGTATGTGGGAACGTGTTGTTTTATTACTTTATATTGTATGGCAAGTTGTTGGTGAATTATTTTTGCTACATTGTCATGTCTTCTGGGGTATTCTGTATTTTCTAATATTGTACATCCGCTTGTGATGTGATCTACTGTTTCTATTTGTTGTTTGCTAAGTCTGCATTTATCTGTTGTGGTATTGGGATCTTTAACAATATGCTTGCTGTAATATCTGGTGTTTATTGTTTGATCCTGTATTGCAATCATGAATCCTTCCGTCTCACTGTATATATTGCCTTTTCTTAGCCATGTGTTGGATGTGTCTTGATCGATGTGTGGTTGTGTTAGATGATACGGGTGCTTGCCATGTAGTGTTTTCTTTTTCCAATTTACTTTCTTCGTATCTGTTGATGTTATGTGATCTACAGGGTTGTAGAAGTGGTTATGAAATTGCAGTGCTGTAGCCGATGTATTTATATGAGTGATTGCTTTGTGTATTTTGCTAGTTTCTGCTCGTTCTAGAAAGAATTTTCTTAAATTGTCTACCTGTCCATAATGTAGGTTTTTTTATGTCGATGAATCCCCTTCCTCCTTCCTTTCTGCTTAATGTGAATCTTTCAGTTGCTTAATGTATGTGATGTATTCCATATTTGTGGCATTGTGATCGTGTAAGTGTATTGAGTGCTTCTAGATCTGTGTTACTCCATTTCACTACTCCAAATGAGTAGGTCAATATTGGTATAGCGTAAGTATTTATAGCTTTGGTCTTGTTTCTTGCTGTCAATTCTGTTTTCAGTATTTTTGTTAGTCTGTGTCTATATTTTTCTTTTAGTTCTTCTTTAATATTTATATTATCTATTCCTATTTTTTGTCTGTATCCTAGATATTTATAGGCATCTGTTTTTTCCATCGCTTCTATGCAGTCGCTGTGGTTATCCAATATGTAATCTTCTTGTTTAGTGTGTTTTCCCTTGACTATGCTATTTTTCTTACATTTGTCTGTTCCAAAATCCATATTTATATCATTTCTGAATACTTCTGTTATCTTTAGTAATTGGTTGAGTTGTTGATTGGTTGCTGCCAGTAGTTTTAGATCATCCACGTATAGCAAATGTGTGATTTTGTGTGGGTATGTTCCAGTAGTATTGTATCCATAATTTGTATTATTTAGCATGTTGGATAGTGGGTTCAGAGCAAGGCAGAACCAGAAAGGACTTAATGAGTCTCCTTCGTATATTCCACGCTTAATCTGTATTGGCTGTGATGTGATATTATCTGAATTTGTTTAGATATTAAGTGTGGTTTTCCAATTTTTCATTACTATGTTTAGGAACTGTATCAATTTAGGATCTACTTTGTATATTTCCAATATTTGTAGTAACCATGAGTGGGGTACACTATCAAAAACTTTTTGGTAATCAATGTATTCGTAGTGTAGCGACCTTTGTTTAGTCTGCATCTATTATCAGTTGCTCTTTACATCCTCGTGCTCCTTTGCAACAGCCTTTTTGTTCTTCATTTATAATTTTGTTCTGTGTTGTATGAGTCATTAATTTCTGTGTAATGACTGAAGTTAATATTTTGTATATTGTTGGTAGGCATGTTATGGGGCGATATTTAGCTGGGTTTGCTGTGTCTGCTTGATCTTTAGGTTTCAGATAAGTTATTCCATGTGTAAGTGTATCAGGGAATGTGTATGGGTCTGCAATGTAACTGTTAAATAATTTAGTTAGATATGAATGTGTTGAGGTGACCTTCTTTAGCCAGAAATTTGCTATTTTATCTTTTCCAGGGGCTTTCCAATTGTGTGTAGAATTAATTGCTCGGGTGACTTCATGTTGGAAAATTGTCACTTCAGGCATTTGTGGTATCATCTTGTATGAGTCTATTTCTGCTTGTATCCACCGTGCATGCCTGTTATGTTGTACCGGGTTTGACCATATGTTGCTCCAGAAGTGTTCTATGTCTTATGTTTGGTGGATTGTCTATTTTAATGTGTGTGAGATCTATTGTCTGGTAAAATTTCTTTTGGTTTGTGTTGAATGTTTGGTTTTGTTTCCTTCTATTTTCACTTTTTTTGTATCTTCCAAGTCGTTTGGCCAATGCTTGTAATTTCTGCTTCTTTTCATCTAATTGCTCTATTGCTGCTTGTTGTGAGATTTTACCTAACCTTTTTCGTTTTTTGTCTGATATTTCATTTCTTATAGATTGTGTTAGCTGTCCGATGTCTTTTCTCAGTTTTTCTATTCTGATCTGTAGCCTGTGTTGCCATGCTGCTTTTGTGGGTTTCTTCTGTGTGTTGGTTTGTTCTGATCTCTGCCTAGTGTGTATATTTAGTGTAGTGAGTGCTCCTACATAAACCAGTAGTTGTAACTCTTCCATAGTTGTATTTTCATTTATTTTGTTGTGTATGATTGTGTTGATAGTAGTAGTTGTTGTTTCGACTTGTGAGTTATTTGGTGGTCTATGCAAGAATGGTCTAATGTCTGTATTTGTGTCTTTGTATTCTATATATGTCAGCTGAAATTTCTCTTCTATATCTAACACGTGTGTCTCTTCGTGTTCTATTTGTGCTTGTTCTGGTGGCTGTCTTAAGATTTCGTTTTCCTCTGATTGTTTAATTGATGCGTGTTGGTCTTTGTTTGTTTGCTCTGGGATGTTTGAGTCCATTACTATATTTTCTTCTTCTTCTGATTGCACATTATTTTGTTACAGTATTTGTTGTTTGATGTTTTCTAATTCTAACTGGGGTATCCTGTTATTTTTTATTATTACACGGATCTGATCAGCTAGTCATCGTTCTGTTAAAAATTTTAATTCTGGGTATCTGGTAAGAAATATTGTGTATACTTGTGATCTGTATCCAGTTGTGTTGGTTCCTAAGTTTGTTGCTTCGTAATAACAGAACATGATGTGTCAGTTAACTTCATCTGACCATCTCATCCTCTGTCTGTTTTCCTTCTAGGGTGATGGCAGGAAGCAAATCCTACAAAACACCTCTATTTGGATTTAAATCGTTTGCCGTGTGGCTAGCAGTTTCGTTACCATTGTGGACGGGCATAGGGTTCAAGCGTCGTCCCCGACCATGACGGCGCTTGTCCGAGGCTTCATTAGTTCTGTCCTGAACCAACTAATCACACTAAAAGGGAGGTTAGCCCTATTAGTGGTTTGTTCTTTTCGTCGCCTTTTACGACTGGCAGAACATACCGGAGGCCTATTGTTTTCCCGGGCCTCCACGGGGTTTATTATTATTATTATTGTTATTATTATTCTATCAATGGGATTGTGGAAATATCACATCTACTACCGTTAGGGAAACAGTGTAATTCGAAACCGAACATTTCACAATTAGCGGTGTCGAGATGAATCATGCAGAACAGTAAGTACCTGAGGAAAAATGCACGTAATGTGGAACAGAGCGCAGTACTGACGGCGTGTTTATACTGTATGAGCGGTCCACCAGACAGGGACTAGTTATGAGCGGAGTAACGCGCCAGTGGCAGACTCCAATGTATATGCGTATATGTGTCGAATTTTCTCGTTTTAAACCTCTAAACGAGTGTGGCAGACATATGGCACACACAAACGATGAATATTTGGATAAGCTTCTGGTCCTGCAGCTGATAACCGGCTGGTGTTGCTGCTCGTGAATATGCTACTAGATGTCCTCGTCGACGCTATCCAGATAAAAATGTGTTTCGTCGTCTGGAGCTACGCCTTCAGGAGTCAGGTTCTCTCGTTCCACCATCGCGTGACATAGATCGCCCACGGACTCGCCATACTCCAGCTACTGAGGAAGCTATTCTGGAGGTCATACACTAAGAACGTCAGCGAGGTGCACGTAGCGTAGCTGTCATTATGCTTCCACGCAACACCTGCATCCTGGAGATCGCCATCAGCGGATACAATTCTGCGAATGGTCCCAACAATATCATGAAGCCAACGATTTCTTCGTGAACACCATAATATGGTTGGACGAAGCAGCATTCACTCGTGAGGGTGTCTTCTATTTGCACCATGCCCACCGTTGGTGTGAGGTTACGCTGCACATCATCCGTGGCCGTAGGCATCAATTTCACTTTGGTATCAACGCCTGGGCTGGAATACTGGGTGACAGGTGCTTGGGCTCCTACATGTTGCCTGACCAGTTGACTACACGAAGGTATCATGCATTGCCCTCGAACTATCTGCCTGATATGCTGGAAGATGTCCCACTACCTGGTAGGCAGAGGATATGGTTCCAACAAGATGGTTCCAACAAGATGGTTCCAACAAGATGGTTCCAACAAGATGGTGCACCTCGACACTCTGGAATTAATGTGCATTTGGACAGAACATTTTCAGGGAAATGGCTGAGGCGTGGAGGCCCAGTTGTATGACCACCGCATTCAGATGACCTAAATCCCCTGGATTTCTTCCTGTGGGGACACCTGAAGGAACCGATGAATGAAGAAGAATTGGTAGCACGCGTTTATGTTGCTCTTGTTACTGTTGACGCAGCTTTGCTGCGAAGGGTCCAGAGCTGTATGATCCATTGGGTTGCGCAACGTTTGGATGTACAGGGAAGTCGCTTTGAGAATCTGTTATTCTGAGTAGGACGTATTCTGTTGTGAAAGTCATGCATACATTAATATCGACATTATTATTGTCACTGACTGCTAATGACCGACATCTGAGCTCTCATATTACATGTAGTATAAATGACAAGCAGATGTGTCGTTGCACTGTGCTGTCGTCTTCAGCATCTCGAAATTGATATTGTTTTTGTAGTTATTCTGCCCTATGACAGGTCATTTGTTTCAACTGTATTTCTTGCTTGCCTAACCACGTATTTGTTATGTTCAGCGTTACAAAATGTTGTAAATTTAGGGTACGTGTGACCTAAGAAACGGTCTGTATTACAGTATGAAGTGTCAGAATGGAATTAGCAATTAAAAAAAAAAAAAAATGCGCCCCAACTTAGGATCGAGCCCTCGACCACTTGCATGCTAACCCAAAACTCTATCCACTGCACCAACTGTACAGCACATCTAATACATGCTTACAGAGGTACTTAAACATCTGGTTGCAATGTTGCAAGAGTCTCACTCCTTAACGTCCTTTTTCTGCCGGATGTACTCGCTGGACGAAATTTTGTAAGAGACGCTTTTTTATCGCTGGCATGTGAGGAGTCGCGCTGCGAAGCACGAGTGCGACCATTTCGCTTCACCCTGTAAATGTGAAGTATTACAGTGTCTTATGTAATGCATAATTTTAGTGTCCAGTAAAAGGGGGGGGGGGGAGAGAGAGAGAGAGAGAGAGAGAGAGAGAGAGAGAGAGAGAGAGAGAGAGAGAGAAAACGAGTTCCAAGTTATCTTGGTTGACTGTACTGCGGCAATTGCCCTGAAATGTTACTCATTTGCATGTGGAAGGATATTCCAGAGGTGTTCAGAAAGTAACGCTACTAGTTTTTTCGAGAGCACATTGGTTTTATTCAGTAGTCCAATACAACATATTATTCCCCACTCTTTCGGTTACAAAACCCTATGTTTCAACATAATATTCGTTCAATGGGACAGCCTTACGCCACCTTACTTGGCCAGCATGGTACCACTCCACAGGTCGACGTCGGAACCAACGTCTCGCTACATCAACAACCTCCCCATCATTTACCTACAGGTTCCCGCAGAGTACATCTTTAGTTGGGCCAAACAGATGGAATTCGGAAGGTGCGAGATTCAGGTTGTAGAACGGACGAGGAAGAACAGTTCAACGAAATTTTGTGAGTGCCTCTCGAGTGCCCAGACTAGTTTGAGGCCTCGTTTTTTCGTGGAGAAGTTCGTTCGCATTTTTATGGTGACGAACACGATGAAGTCGTTTATTTAATATACTGAGGGTAGCAATGTACACTTTCGAGTTGATGTCTGGATTATGAGGAAGAACATCAAACAGAGTAACTCCTTCAGAGACCCAGAAGACCGTCTCCACAACTTTACTGGCTGGGTGGGCAGCTTTGAAGTTTTTCTTTGGAGGAGTGTTGGTGTGGCACCACTCCATGGACTGCCATTTTGCTTCCATTTCGAATTACTCAATGGATATTTCATTGCCTATGACTATGTTTGACAAAAAGTTGTCACGACCAGCCTCATAAAGAGCATTAATTTGCACAGATCGTTCGTCCTTGCTCGTTATGGTCTTTGTTAAGCGACGAAAAACCCAGCTGTCACGCACCTTCGAGTGCTCCAACTGAGGGTCGAGTGTGTCAGCTCTACCAACAGAGACGTCCAGTTGTGCAGTGAGGTGTTTGTGATCCGTCGGTCACCTCAAATATGTGTCGTACGTCCGACCTTTGTACCTGCACAGCGAGTGTACTAATCTGTGCAAACTTAGCTTAACACTTAGAGCGCAAATGGACGAAACATCTGAACTGTCTTCTCAAGCCCAGGGTGTCAGACAGACATTATAAGTAAGTATGACCCTGGCCCTGTAAGGCAGCTAATATCAGGTGCAGATCATAACAAAAATCATTAGAAATCCTGCTGTCACGACCTAGAATGCAGGAATTAATAAAAGTGAGAGTTTGGGGTCTACTCTAGGAACATAACACAGCTATTTTATTCTACATGTAATTTATCAACTGTTGCTTTCAGGGGTCAAGTGATAAATAACAATCATCTTAAATTACTTTTGAGACTCAGTAACTCAATCTTTAGTTCTTGGACATATTGAAATGACGATTATTGGTTGGTTGGTTGGTTGGTTTTGGGGAAGGAGACCAGACAGCGTGGTCATCGGTCTCATCGGATTAGGGAAGGATGGCGAAGGAAGTCGGCCGTGCCCTTTCAGAGGAACCATCCCGGCATTTGCCTGGAGTGATTTAGGGAAATCACGGAAAACCTAAATTAGGATGGCCGGACGCGGGATTGAACCGTCGTCCTCCCGAATGACGATTATTAAAACCGTTATCTCTACACATGAAAACTTGTTTATCACAGGAAAGAATATTAAACATCCTTATCAGCTCATTTAAATCTACGTTGTCATAGCTTGTCAATGCACTGAGTTGGTGGAGAATAAATTTACTTTTTGACCCAATGAAAAAACTCTGATGTACTCAATGTGAGAGTAGGTTAGTATCCTAGCTTCTGATATTCAATGGTCAAAGCGTGGCGTTGTCTCTGGGCTGGATCTGAAACACTAATTCCCTACTCTGGTTTTGACTGAATTCACTCAGCTGCAACTTTCCTGCATTCCATAGAACGTTAGTCTATCCCTAGTCTAAATAATGGCTATCGCACACTCGCTGTGGGTTGGAGCGACTTGCACAATTTCTTTGCCCAAAAAAATTCCCACAGGAATAATTAACTACCTGTTTGCTATCTGTCGCCATGAAATGTGAAGCGTATCGTCCTCACCTCGCAGAAAGCAAAGCTCTCAATGCCCTCATTTATTTCCACACAATCGTGCGTCCACCGTGAGACGAGATTGAAACCTAGAAAATTTTAGTTCTCAAAATGCTCTTATATACTGGGCATCTCCCCACCGTGTCGCATCTGTGTCGCCCAGTATGGCTTCAGCCAATCACCATCTCGCCTTATGTACGTTAAAAGGAATAACTTATTGTTCTGGCCTTATTCCTTTTTTTCGCTGATGCTCGCCATTCTCATACTAAATGGGAGTTTTACGATATCATTAACCACCTGCTCGGTTTGTCTCCAAAATGCGTTTCGCTTTAACTTGTTTGTTCCATGTCATTGTCCATATAGGTAGAGATTCTTTTGTTAGTTTTCGATACATGAGATTAACTGCAATTACCTTTTGATGATATAACGTAATTTTTATTATTTTCTGGGGATCTCATACTGTATCGTCCTGACGTAGATCAACCTCATGTAAGCTCCGTAAAATGCGGACGCCTTACAAGTGTCCGCACGTTCGAACAATTTGTATGCGATCGGCCTGCGTACGTGAGGGCGGACAGGTTTGCGCGACCTTGTTGCGATGATGACAGATGCGTCGCCGAGAGACTCCTCGTGTTTTGTTCACTGTAAGGTGAGTATCTGCGATATTCTGATTTTCTGGCAAAAGAAACTCAGTAACAGCCCTTTCCCTGGTATGCGCCTTCGTTGCAGATGTCATTTTGAATTCTACCGAAGCGCTGCTGTCCATTGGAACCTCATGAGACTACAGGGGATCAATCAGGAATATTCCACGACGTGGCGCAACGAAATCCGCATTTCTTCAACCGAAACTGTCAGAGAGAGAGAGAGAGAGAGAGAGAGAGAGAGAGAGAGAGAGAGAGAGAAGTTTTATATTAAACTTCCTGGTAGATTAAAACTGTGTGCCCGACCGAGACTCGAACTCGGGACCTTTGCCTTTCGCGGGCAAGTGCTCTACCATCTGAGCTACCGAAGCACGACTCACGCCCGGTACTCACAGCTTTACTTCTGCCAGTACCTCGTCTCCTACCTTCCAAACTTTACAGAAGCTCTCCTGCGAACCATGCAGAACTAGCACTCCTGAAAGAAAGGATATTGCGGAGACATGGCTTAGCCACAGCCTGGGGGATGTTTCCAGAATGAGATTTTCACTCTGCAGCGGAGTGTGCGCTGTTATGAAACTTCCTGGCAGATTAAAACTGTGTGCCCGACCGAGACTCGAACTCGGGACCTTTGCCTTTCGCAGGCAAGTGCTCTACCATCTGAGCTACCGAAGCACGACTCACGCCCGGTACTCACAGCTTTACTTCTGCCAATACCTCGTCTCCTACCTTCCAAACTTTACAGAAGCTCTCCTGCGAAAGGCAAAGGTCCCGAGTTCGAGTCTCGGTCGGGCACACAGTTTTAATCTGCCAGGAAGTTTCATATCAGCGCACACTCCGCTGCAGAGTGAAAATCTCATTCTGGAAAGTTTTATATTCCTTATTAAATGCTCCTCGCAGTATACTTCAAGTCAGTTCGAAGTTGGTTGCATGTAGTTTTCATAATGAAATTTTAGTGATCAGAAGTGTATTTTCATAATACGCAGTTGACGAGAGACCAATGATATTACTGATTTCGTTGTATTTTTCTGTCTGTCTGTCTGTGGAGCGTTAGCCACATGCGGCACACGAGGAGTGGCGATTGTGAAGGTGGAAGTCTGGCGCTTAGCTGAGAGAACAAAAGGTGACGGGACAAAAGGGGCGCAGCACAGAGAGGAGCCCGCGGATTGTCGGGGGCCACTTTGCGGGAGGCAGCGGGGCGGGCGCAGCCGCGCTTCAAAATAGCTCGCGCACTGCCGCGCAGCGCCGTTACAAATCACCTATGTTTATTAAATCATGCAAATCCGGAAGCGAACCGGTAGGCACGTCCTCTCGCCTGGCTGCAGCTGTCGAGCGGCGACTGTTTGCCAGCGCATATCATAACAACGGCAGTCACATTAATTTATGTCGTCCTCGTTCTTTGATCCTTATCTGTCGTCTAGGTGAGATCGAGGACGACGATGAGACGTGACCTTCGCTGTAGGCACTACCGACGCATAGTTATTTCGTATAATGGTCTGTAATGCCCGTTATGTTGTGTTACTTCTTCAAGGATTAATTCGCGCACATTTAGATATCTCTACACCGACACACTTCTACACCTATTGCTGCTCTATTGTCAACTCCTCGTATCTTCCCTCTCCTCTCCACTGTGTTCTTCAGAGCTACTCTCTCCTAACCCAACTGCCATTTTGGTGTTGTATATTCTGAGAATTGTTGCTTTTCGCCGTGCGGTTCTAGGCCTTACAGTCTGGAACCGAGCGACCGCTACGGTCGCAGGTACGAATCCTGCCTCGGGCATGGATGTGTGTGATATCCTTAGGTTAGTTAGGTTTAATTAGTTCTAAGTTCTAGGCGACTAGTGACCTCAGAAGTTAAGGCGCATAGTGCTCAGAGCCATTTTGTTGCTTCTCGTTTGTACTAGTCTTCTAAAAGGATAATTCTTTAATAAAAACTGGGAGAAACAAATAATGTAGACAAAAAAAGCTAATTTTGTTACTGCTGTATAGAATCTTTTAATCCAGTACTTTTCGAGAGGTGTTCAGTATGAAATGCAATGCATTTCTTTTCAGAAAGAATTTTGGTTTTATTCAGGATTCCAGTACTCCACATTATTCCCCACTCCTTCGGCTGCAAAACCCTGTTTTCCAACATGATCTCTGTTCAATGTCTGGCAAAGTCTGTGCGCCCATGTGGCACCACTCTTCTGGCCGCTGTCGCAGTCAACGTCTTGCTACGTCAGTCACCTCCCAATCATCCATGTATTGCATCTCGTGCAGTGCGTCCCTCATTGAGCCAAACAGATGTTTCCCCGTTGCTCTTTCTGTTGTTCGCTTAGGCGACGAGGAACTCAGCAGGTACATGTCTTTCAACACACCAACTGGTGGACAAGTGTGTTAGCATTACGAATAAGGACGTCCAGTTCAGCAGCGATGTGAGATTTCAATCCGTAGATCACTTCGAATGATTGTCCGCACGTTCCAATATTGCCGGAGTCTCGACGGTGTGTGGCCAGCCGGCACGCAGGAGATTGGACAGGTCTACATGACCTGCTTGCAACGATGACAGCGCTCCGTCCAGCGACTCACCGTGCTTTTGTTCACTGCCAGGTTTACGTAGACGTATCTGCAATGCTCTTTGTTTTCCTCCAAACGAAACTTAATAAGAGCGCTCTGCTTGAAACGCACCAAACTGTAGGAGCTGAAGATGGAATGCTCCACAACGTGTCACAACAAACTACACATTTTTAACCGAAAATGCCAAAAAAATGCTGCTCTAGTACATACGATAGGGATCACATTCGCGATAAATTTCGTTTATGATATTAGTCTGCCACACTAACGGTTGCTTTTGGGATTAAATTATTCTTTTATTTTATGTTGTTCTTTAGGTAATACTAGCTCTGTAGTCATTTGCAGGACCTCCAATGTATGCCAGATGTTACTTAACTAAAACACAAAACATAAAGCTGAAACTTCCCTGTTTGTCGTCCCTGATCGGTAGTGCATCGTGCCCCTGACCTACGTGATGTTGTCATGGAAACTTTTTTGTATATTACGTCCAAATACTCCAAGATCGTTACCCAAATTGTCATGAAAAAACAACTAACGAAGCTATAAACCTAGGGGAAATGGACATAACTGCTGCTAGCCAAAAACAAATCTACACTAAAGAACCAAACAAATTGGTACACCTGCCCCATATCGTGTACGACCCCGCGAGCACGTAGAAATGCCGCAACACGACGTGGCATGAACTCGACTAATGTATGAAGTCGCGCTGGAGGGAACTGACACCGTGAATCTTGCAGAGCTGTCCGTAAATCGGTAAGAGCACGAGGGAGTGGAGATCTCTTCTGAAAAGCAAGTTGCAAGGCATCCCAGATACGCTAAATAAAGTTCATTTCTAGGGAGTTTGGTGGCTAGCGGAAGTGTTTGAACTCTGAAGGATGTTCCTGGAGCCATTCTGCAGCAATTCCTGACGTGCGGGGTGTCGCATTGTCCTGCCGGAAGTGCCCAAGTCCGTCGGAATGCACAATGGACGTGAATGGATGCAGGTGATCAGGAAGGATGCTTACGTACGTGTTACCTCTTAGAGTCGTATCTAGACATATCACGGGTCCCTTATCACTCCAACCGCACACGCCTCACACCATTACACAGCCTCCACCAGCTTCAACAGTTCCCTGCTGATATGCAGGGTCCATGGATTCATGATGTTGTTTCCATACCCGTACGCGTGCATCCACTTTATACAATTTGAAACTCGTCCGACCAGGAAACATGTTTCCAGCGGTCAACAGTGCAATGTCGGCGTCGACGGACCCAGGCGAGGTGCAAAGCTTTGTGTCGTGCAGTCACGAAGGGTATTTGAGTGGGCCGACCGCTGTGATCGTTCTAGGCGCTTCAGTCCGGAACCGCGTGACTGTTGCGGCCGCAAGTTCGAATCCTGGCGCGGGCGTGGATGTGCATGTATGTGATGTCCTTAGGTTGGTTGTGTTTAAGTAGTTCTAAGGGACTGATGACCTCAGAAGTTAAGTCCCACACTGCTCAGAGCCATTTGAACAATTTGGTACATGAGTATTTTGCCTGTTTACATATCTCCTAATTTGAATACACATGTCTGTACCAGTTTCCTTAGCACTTCAGTGTATATGCACTGCTTAGGAGCAATAAGGATGACCAGCCTCTACGCCAGCAAATACGCTAGTGCTGAATATGAACATTGCTGTGTGTCATTTAATGAAAAAAATAAACGTAAACTGTGGCACACACATTCACTATCAAAGAATGTATGAATTACTGAAAGATGTCAGAAATCGCTAGGAGTGTTCTCCGCTTGGACGACACATGGAAACTTGTCATAGCGGCATTCCGTTCTCCATGGAATGGATGTTTTTCTAATGGTTATCGAACATTTTGTTTGGAATGGGGTCCACAGCCACGACATTTCATTTGAAGAATGGTATCAGTTTACGACACTTGTTATCACTGTTGGGATAAAATCATCTTTTTATTTTATGTTCACTAGTACGCAGTTTCCGCCGTGCAGCATTCTCAGGTATCTGCAATACATTTATCTCCTAACACAAAATACGAAGCATGAAACAGCCACTACTCGTTCATTGAATGTATTCGCAATTACGAATATGGATAACCATCAGCTGTAGAATGGAATGACAACTACTAAATTTGTGCCGGAGCTGGACTTGAACCCGGATTTCCTGCTTATTTCGAGCAATCGCCTTACCATTAGGGTATACGAGGACGATGTCGATAAGTCATTCAACCATACTGTGCACGTACATACATTACGTAATTCCCGTACAGCGGAGACATTTTACTTTAAAGTCGCTTGCCCGTCTCAGCAGATAAGTAGAACACTGTATTGCCGTTCAAAGGAACAATGCATCACAGTCCTGAATAATACAAAAATAATAGCGAAGTGCTGAGCTACAACACTATGAGAAAGGATGATATTCACTATTCTGGATTAAATCTCGCTTTGGCTCAGAAAGGGGTGAATTATACTGCCACAAAAATGTTTGGTCATTTGCCGAATAGTATTAAAAGTCTGACAGATAGCCAACCAATATTTAAAAGCAAATTAAAAGAATTTCTGAATGACATCTTCTTCTACTCAATAGATGAATTCTTAGATATGAAGTAGTAACTGTAAAATAATTAATTAACTAATTATTTTGTGTAAAGACAACTTACGTTACAGTGACACGTGCCACATCATTACGAAATGTATTCACGATCTATGGAACAAGGATTAATGTATGTATGTATGTATGTATATGCAGGCACTGCAATGTCGTATTAATTTGCAGACACCGTTCAAGCGACTTTCAAGTAAAAGATCTCATCTGTACGGGAATATACAAAATGTACGTACGAGTACAGGCTGTAAACACGTGGTTGATGACATGTGGTAGTTTAGGTCTTTCCGTGAGTCGTGCATGGGTAGCCAAATGGTAAAGCGATCGTTGGCGATGAACGGGAAATCCGCCACAAATTTTTGTTCACTAAAGTCATTCCATTATACAACTGATGCTCTTCTGTATTCTGAACTGCGGATTCATTTACTGCATTTCATAACGCCTGTAGTCGCCGCAGAAAGGAACATTGCATTGCATTGCATTCAGAATAACACAGGCACTGCAATATTGCAATAGTTGTTCATTTGACAGGATAAAACGAGAACTTCAGCGCATAACCTGTTAAATGCACATACCTGGCATACAGTGAACGTACTTGTCTATCTAACATAATTTCAGAAGCAGAGCACGGCTGGGCTGACTTACAGTGAATTGGACACAAATCTAGGGAACGACTTCAGAATTACAGACCTGGCACCAGTTGCTACGAAAACATTTATACAGCTCCATCTCGTGGCTAACTGATCAGATGCTGAAGTCAGACACTCCAACATTTTATTAACATTTTATTGTCCGGTATCCTCCCTCACTTCCTACTTAATTTATTTACTTTCACTTAATTTGCTTTTATTTTATTGTGTGTTAGATCGTTTGTGCTATGCTCCCACGAATGTGTGACATGAACAATTATGACCACTCTTTATTCAAGTGTGTACGTTGAACACACCAAGTTTTCTTTTTGTTCCGTCGACTAAACAACCAGTGGTTCCTTTTTACTTCAATCATGTCAAATCTGATACGTGTTGCAGATTTTTGAGGTAGTTACACAGCCGAAACCACGCAGCAGTGAACGATATAAAATAAAAGGAGTATTTAACTGCAACAGTAACAACCAGTGTGCCAAAACTATGTCATTCAAGAAAGAGTGATCCATCTGACAACGGAAAACCGCAAGTTGGAAGGTTGTCGGCAACTTATTTACAGCAGAAGTTTAGGTAAGACATTCGTAGCACCTTGGGAGTACACCACACATGCGATGTGAGGTATAGGTGGAGGAGCAACGAGTAATTTTGGAAGTGTGTAAAGTATTACTATGTTTACGAAGTTTCTCATCGAACCATATACGTTATCTCGCATTTCTAGCTGCTTCTCTCACACAAATCATGAGAAAAATTCAGAAATTCTGGGTCGCCACCAGCCCAAGCCCTTCTGGAAATTTAGAAAGAAACCAGAGCTGGAAAATTATTAGTTTAATTACTTTAATAATTTAATTACAAGTATGCAAATTTCTTTAAGTAGACAGATAAATAGTACTCCATGTCGTGCATGAAACAACTTGATTAATTCAGGTTTGGAAATCGGAATAAGTGGGTAAGATCAACACCACAGAATTTATCTTTCACTGAGATTGTTTATTGTATCTAAGTATTTGGTTGCACATCCTAACTATACGTATCTGGTGCCTGACTAGAAATATTTAAGTAAGAATTACGTGAGAATGTAACAGAGCACAATTTAACTACAGCAAGAAGAAACACTGAAAACGTGAGTGAGAGACAATGATGCTATCATCTCCCTTGCTTTCATACCATAAGAATATCTCAAGTGAGATTCGCATTACGATTCTACGCATGCACTATTCCGGACAGAGGTTTAACCAATGCACGAGGCTGTGCGGTAATTATTTAACATGCTAACTGCGTCTGCTGCTTGCGAACGGCCGAAGTAGAGCACGTGGTGCATTGCGAATCAAACTGTTGAGCTGCTTTGTAGAAAGCGCACGAAAGAACAGATATTCTTGCAGAAATTATAGCTCATTAAACAAGCAAACTGTTAAAATAAAGCCTATTGCGGTGCCGTGGTGGACCAGAAGGATCACTGATTACCACACACATGGCACAAAATCGACACAAAAAACAACTTGCACAAAATATAAGATTAAAAATCATACTCGCTTCGACATAGTATTACACTCACGTACGGTTGAAGTGATCCTAACCAGCTTTTCCTAATCAGATTTACTGTTTGAAATTCTACTTCATCGATGTTGAATATGAACAAAGTAACTTCCACACTTTTAACTCTAACACCCAAAAATCGCCTATTTAAAGCAATATAATTATGGCACATCCTGAAAAATAGCTCGCTTCATTCGCTTCAGTTAAGCTGAAGTTAGTAAGTATTTCAACAGTTAAACATAACGAAGTCCTAACTCAACTTGCTTCCTATCACCTGAAACCCCCCCTAAGAGCTACGATCCGTACTCATCAAGCGTTCACCGAAGAGTGACCCTTTCTCTTTCCAGATTAGCGGAAGCTACCAGAGAGGCAGCCCTCCGTCACCAACCTCACACACAAAAACAGCCTTCGACTAAGATGGGTAAACCTCTCTGTTCAGGTATTGGAAACCTAAGTTGGTCATCCTGTGCTCTCCTTCAAACGAGAAGCAAAATCGTCTGCTCCCAGCATACGATGACCAATTCAGAGTTTCCCACAAAACAAAACCGAAACCCCACATTAAAACACACATATAATATTCAACAGGCCTTATGTGAGTGCTCAGACTTTCTGGTAGCTAAAATCAGGTAGTAAAGTGAAAAAGTTGTACCGAATTCGACAAGCGTCTTATTTAACGATTTCACAGAGATGTTTCAAGTGTTACATATGCTCAGAGGACACTGGACAGAAATACTGCTGTGGTATGTTGCTGATACCTGGTAATGAGAAGGTCAACAAAATTCATGGGACCAACGTGAACTGTTGCTACGTCACTGCACTGACAGCTGGCCTTTTCCTGTTCATTGGCAAGGCGGATCCATCGATTACGCACAATATAAACAGAACGGCAGCCTCAAATTAATCTCGGACACAACGAATTGTTCAACGTGTCGGTGCATGCGTTCCAGCCAATGGCGTAGATTTTTGAAGTTTCATTGTTTTGCCGAACCCAACTTGGTGCAAGTATTTCTGTTTGAAATCTCTATGACGGCCGACCCGTCAAAATTGGCTTTACTTTGCCAAGCAGTTTCTTATCTGCCATCACGAAGCTCAGTGGGCCCGTTACCGTTCTACAGATTCTCCAGACACTGAAAAATTCAAGTTGGTCACTGGCATTCGAGCCCTTTAACTCCGTGTGAGTAGCACTAAACCGCGAAGCACTAATCCGCGGAAACATCCGGTTTTCCTGTGCTTTCAGTGCTATTACAATATAGCCTTGCGTTGACTGCAATTGCAATCTCTTCCCGGGGTTTATTGGTGCACAATATTCTTCTAGCAGCACGATCTGAACTCCTGTGACCTTACCCATCGGTTGAGAGAACACTGTAGGCCACAATCGCTCAACCATCTTATCTGCATTTCGTTTTGTTCCGAAGATACTGTCTGTTCTGCAGTATATTTTCTTGTGTCTCTTTATGACTTTCCTTACCTTCAAACAGTAGTAATACGCAGTTTCTACTACCGTATTTCACGCAATTTCTCTGGAACCTAGTCTTAGCTCAAAGCATAACACACGTAATAACCTTGACGTTAGTGTTGTAACACTCATTGGGTCTGCGAAACGTTGCCGATCACTAGCAATTATCTTCAGGTTTACACGTATTGTCGCGAAGTTTTCATCCCGAGTGCAGGTGCTATTGCTGATGTGTTTCTTCCACAAATTAGCAACACCACACACGTCTGCGGGTTTTGCAGCTGCACCGCTGGCAGACGTTACACGCTGAAAAAAACGGCAGCTGCCGTCGATCCACAGCTGCCGGCCGTTACCAACGAAAGGGAAGAAATACCACTCGAGATAACTTTGAGAAGCACAGATCACACCGCACGCAGATACTGTCTGGTGCCGTTCGAATCAGACTCTCGGAAAATTCAGACCCGACTATTTAAGCAAAGCAAATCAATTAATACTGCACACGTTTTAAAAGGTACTACACGTTACATTTTTGTCGGACACAAACGTTCAAATAATTTAACCCTAACGGAGCAATCAAGTGATTTAATGTAGAAAGTAGTGACAAAGATTGAGTTTAATGAAGAAACTGTGTTGTTTAGTGTGTTTAAGGATTTTTTCGTTGGGGGTGAATTTTGTTTTTCTTGCCTCTCTGTGTGACATTGATCAGGGGAGTATAGGAGGAGGAGTAGGAGTCAGTCTCTCCCCCCCCCCCCCCCCCCCCCCTGTGGCCCAAGGCTGCATGTAAGTGCCTCTTAAATGTGCCTCTCTGCAATTTGGCGTGTTTACTTTATGGTAAGTAGCAATCTGTCTCCTCCTACATTGTTGTTAAAGTAACTTCAGTGTTTTCTCCAGAATATTTCTGTCTTTGCCCAATAGAGGTTTAATATTGAAAGTGGGAATGTCGCAGAAGAAGAAGCGACAGAATTCTGCTGTGCAGATAGCGACCTCGATGTAAGGAAGGTGAATCGTATTATCTTCTGAGTAGTTCGTAGAGGCTGACAAAAACTGCCGTTGTCCCTTTTTTTTTATATTACAAGCTATTTACACACGTATTTTTGTTTGGTGTTTGGCTGAAGAATGGTATTGTTATGGTCTTAAATAAACTACTTACGTTTCGATTCATACAATGTCGAAAATAGCGTTATAGCAGCTAATCCCTTTAACAGTTTGCAGTTTTTCACATGCTCATCAGCGAATGCATTTCAAGAACTCCGTCATAACATTTGTTTAAACTGTCGGTGAAAACCGTCCCGTTATCTTTTCTCAGTCATTTGTGCAATTCTTTGAAAATAGCATCACGCTAATGACGGAACATTTCTAAACAATCATTTTCAACTTGTTTCTTCCCTTTAAAATCGTCTTACACCATTAAGGAACTGCACGGAAAAACTATGGCAAGCAACATTTACCACTGAACGTTTGATGTTCTCGCCAATTGCCATTGATCTCCAATATGTAATTCTCTAAAGACGTCCCTTTAAGACACTGTTGTCTTGTAGAAGGCTAGGTATCTGTCCTGTTTTGGTTCCTCTTGACAAATCCTGTTATTAAAATTTCAGTAAATGAGGTGGTTCAGTGTCAGAAATTAGACTCTCACTCGGGAGAGCAGTGCTTTAAATCCCACAGGTCATCCAGGTTTGATTTCTCCATGATTTACATAAATATATTTAGGCCAATCCCATGATTGTTGCTCTGTAGCGACACGGGCCACTTCCCTTCATATCTAGCCGCAACTGAGTGTTCATACACTGAAGAGCCAAAGAAACTGGTACACCTACCTAATATCGTGTACAGTCCCTTGAGAGCGCAGAAGTGCCGCAGCACGACGTGACGTGGGCTCGACTAATGTCTGAAGCAGTGGTGGAGGAAATTGACACCATGAATCCTGTGGGGCGGTGCATAAATCCATAAGAGTACGAGCAGCACATTGCAAGGCATCCAAGATATGCTCAATACTGTTCATGCCTGGGGAGTTTGGTGGCCAGTCTAAGTGTTTCAACTCATAAGTGTTCCTGGAGCCGCTCTGTAGCAATTCTGGACGCGTGGAGAGTCGCATTGTCCTGCTGTAATTGCCCTAGTCCGTCGGAATGCACAAATGACATGAATGGATGCAGATGATCAGACACAATGCTAATGTATGTGTCACCTGTCAGAGTCATATACATACATATCAGGTATCCCGTATCACTACAACTGCACATGCCCCATACCATTACAGAGCCACACCTGCTGACTTCCAGGGTCCATGGAATCATGAGGTTGTCTCCGTATTCTTAGATGTCCATCTTCTCAATACAATCTGAAACGAGACTCGTCCGACCAGTCAACATGTTTCTAGTCATCAACAGTCCAATATCAGTATTGACAGTGAGAGAGGGCAAGTTAATCTCACCTATTTTTTCGTATACAGAAAATAATTGATTTTTTTACAATCTGACACACTTTGAGCGAGACTCTAGAAAGTTAACACCCTGAGCAGACGTTGGAGGAGCCTGATAGGGCGCTAAAAGCACGAGGTATTTTTGTAGTTCTTAGCTCATAGAAACGGCATGTTGGGAGTTGGGAAGCAATTGGCAGCGAGCCCATCCCTCAGTAAATATTGCCGGATAGGCCCACAGCCGTACAGGGCAGACAGGACAGCCCCTTATTGAGACAGGTCTCCAGCAGAACAATGCTGCTATACCTACATTGGCACCAGCCGAAGGCTGGGCTGAGGGCGACAGACTAAAGGGATGTGTCTACACAGTGGAACTGTAAATTGGCCATTGTGTGCAGAGCCACATGTTATAAAAATTCACACGTTTTCATGTTCACTGATACTGCAGATAGGCCTGTGACTCACTTCCATCAGCTGCCTCAGTTGTATAAGAAACTCCGGCGTCTGAGAAACGTTTAGAGATAGAACCTTTATTACACTTCATACATAGCTAGTACTAAGAAGCTCCAAGGCACAGGCGATTTAGATAAAGATTTTTAAGATTGAATCTCTTCACTTTTTGCCCTGGAAGCGATGTGACTTAAGAGAAAAACCATCTTCCCCCGCCACGAAAACTTAAAAAGCCAGTAATTGGCGGGTTCTTCTTTTCCCAGAGACGCAGGTTTTTTAACTCTTGCGCTGGTTCAACAGGAGTTTGTGTTCTCAGGTGGAAGGAGATTTAGCTCCTCTAAAGCCCTGAGATCGCCCCAAGACGGCGTGAAGGCGGTGTAGTTCGTGTACTTTGCGACAAAATGGAATTTTTTTTTCTCTCTGGAGAGGTACCAGGCACTCGGTCTGGTAAGAACTTCTGGTCGATGCTCTGGCATGTGTGGTTGGTGCTTGGGAACTTTCCTGAGACTTGACTTGCGAGTAGTTTAGACTGGTGAGCCTGTGGTGAAGTTCTTACTGTACCAACAGTGTGGCTTCAAACGTCTTTAACTATTCGTTTACTGAGGGCACATTTATTCGTTTTTGTTTACCAGTCTTGACGTTTGGTATCCTTGTGCACTCTTTCGTGTAAGTGAGCCAAATTGATCCTTGGTGCGACCAGCGAATGGGTGTGTCGCACACTGAAATCTACCGTGATTTGAGAGCTCTGGTAGAGAGTAAATTGCGATCCGTCTGCCTGATCGTTAGACTGTGATATTTTTGCATTTATTTCGTGGCTGCGACCGATTCACAGGTGCCGCCTCACGTCTCGAAGCCGCCGCGCACATCTCACCAGCTGCAAGTTACACGAAGCAAACAGGGTAACACAACCGCTACTCCGGCGTTGTCAGGGCGTACAGATCTCAATCGCCACTTGCTCTCAGCTGCACCTATATAAACTTCTGTAGATTTGAACAATCAAAGTCTGGTCAGCATCAGATCACATTTTTAGGGCCAGAGTACTTGACTCACTTCTGCCACCCAGGTTCTTTGCCCATTGTGCTCTTAAACCACCTGTTAGTTGTTTGCGATATTCAGTCATAACTTGTTCAGCATAATTTATGTCTAGCGAAATAAGTTCAGCAGAATTTTTTTCGAACGATCTAACAGTGTTCAGAAAGGATAGATTAAATACAATTGTTGGTGAGTATTTATTGGTGTCAGAGGTAGTTCGCCTTGTAGCGAAAGTGAAGTAGATGGTTCATGTGAAATAGTATGGGTAGAGGTTAAACCTGACAATCGGACTGGACTGTTAATTGGATCGTTTTACCGACCCCCCGACTCAGAAGACATAGTTGCTGAGCAGTTCAGAAAAACTAGAGTCTCACTTCAAATAAGTACCCCACTCATACAATCATAGTCGGTGGTGACTACAATCTACCCTCGATATGCTGGAAAAATTATACGTTTAAAGACGACGGCAGGCATAAAACATCATCCGAAATTGTACTGAATGCTTTCTCGGAAAATTATTTTGAACAATTAGTTCATGAGCTCTCTCGAAGCGTAAATGATTGTGAAAGCATACTTGACCTCTTAGCAACAAATAATCCTGGACAAATAGTGAGTATCGTAACGAATACAGGGATTAGCGACCACAAGACAGTGGCTGCTAGGCTGAATACTGTAACACCTACAACCACCAAAAATAAACGCAAAGTGTATCTATTTAAAAAAAAAGCTGATAAAAATTCTCTTAGCGCCTTTCTAAAAGACAGTCTCCACTCCTTCCGATCCGATCATGTAAGCGTAGAAAAGATGTGAAATGATTTCAAAGAGATAGTACTGAGAGCAATTGAAAGATACACACCACGTAACTTAATAAGTGATGGTACTGACCCCCTCATGGTACACAAAACCGGTCAGATCGCTGTTGCAGAAGCAGCGAAAAGAAAAAGCATGCCAAATTTAAAAGAACGCAAAACCCTCAAGACTGGCAAAGTTTAGCATAAGTTCGAAATATAGCGCGTACTTCAATGCGACATGCTTTCAATAATTTCCACATCGAAACTTTGTTTTGAAATCTGGCAGAAAACCCAAAGAGATTCTCGTCATACTTAAAGCACACCCGAGGCAAGCCTCAATCAATAACTTCACTGCGCTATAACATCGGTGAAGTCACTGATGATAGTGCCACTAAAGCAGAGTTATTAAACACAATTTTCCGAAACCCCTTCACCAAAGAAGACGAAGTAAATATTCCTGACTTCCAATGAAGAACAACTGACTAGATCAGCAACATAGGAATAGATATCATCGGTGTCGCAAAGCAGCTTAAATCAATAAAAGCAAGGCTTCCGGTCCAGATTGTATACCAGTCAGTTTTCTGTCAGACTATGCTGATATAATAACTTCTTATTTAGCAACTGTATACAACCGCTCGCTCTCAGAAAGATCCGTACCTAATAACTGGAAAGTTGAACAGGTCACACCAATACCCACAAAGGGAAGTAGGAGTAATCCGTTGAATTACAGGCTAATATCACTAACGTTGATTTGCAGTAGGGGTTTAGAACAAATACTGTATTCGAACATTATGAAGTACCTCGAAGAAAACGATTTATTGACACGTAATCAACACGGATTCAGAAAATGTTGTTCTTGAGAAACACAACTAGTTCTTTATACTCATGAAGTAATGAGTGCTATCAACAGGGGATGTCAAATTGATTCCATATTTTTAGATTTCCAGAAGGCTTTCGACACCGTTCCTCACAAGCGTCTTCTAACCAAACTGTGTGCCTATGGAATATCGCTTCAGTTGTGCGACTGCATTCGTGATTTCCTGTCAAAGGTCACAGTTCGTTGTAATAGACGGTAAGTCATCGAGTAAAACAGAAGTAATATCCGGCGTTCCCCAAGGCCCTCTATCGTTCCTGATCTATATTAACGACATAGGAGACAATCTGAGTAGCCATCTTAGATTGTTTGCAGATGATGCTGTCATTTACCGTCTTGTAAAGTCATCTGATGACCGAAATGAACTGCAAAATGATTTAGATAAGGTATCTGCATGGTGCGAAAAGTGGCAGTTGACTCTGAATAAAGAAAAGTGTGAAGTTATTCACATGAGTACTAAAAGAAATCCTCTAAATTTAGATTACGCGAGAAGTCACACAAACCTTAAGGGATCACAATAACGTAAATTGGAACGATCAAATATATAAGGTTGTGGGTAGAGCTAACCAAAGACTGCGATTCGTTGGCAGAACACTTAGAAGGTGCAACAGGTCTACTAAAGAGACTGCTTACAGCACGGTTGTCCGCCCTATTCTGTAGTACTGCTGTGCGCTGTGGGATCCCCATCAGATGGGACTGATGGATGACATCGAAAAAGTACAAAGAAAGGCAGCTCATACGTATTGTCGCGAAGTAGGGAAGATAGTGCTACAGACATGATACGTCGAGTGGCTATCATTAAAACAAAGGCGTTTTTCGCTGCGACGGGATCTTCTCAGGAAATTTCGATCGTCAGTTTTCTCCTCTGATTGCGGAAACAGTCTGTTGGCACTCACCTACATAGGGAGAAATGACATCATGATAAAATAAGAGAACTCAGGGCTTGCTCAGAAAATTTTAAGTGCTCGTTTTTCCCACGCGCCGTTAGAGAGTGGAACGGTAGAGAGACAGCTTGAAGGTGGTTCATTGAACTCTCTGGCAGGCACTTCATTGTAAGTAACAGAGTAATCACGTAGATGCAGATGTCTTTGTTTTGGGACAGTAAGTGTTGCAAGTAAACGAAATGTTGTATGTATTCTCAATCATTTTTATACAGTCAGTCCCACGGGTTAACATTCAGCAGGCCCAGGCGAGGCGTAAGGCTTTGTGTCGTGCTGTCTCCAGGAGTACAAGAATGGGCCTTCGGCTTTGAAAGCCCATATCGATGATGTTTCGTTGAATGGTTCGCACGCTGCCATTTGTTGATGGCCCAGCACTGAAATCTGCAGCAATTTGTGGAACGGTTGCACTTCTGTCACGTTGCAGGATTCTCTTCAGTCGTCGTTGGTCCCGTTCTTGCAGGATCTTTTACCGGCCTTAGCGATGTCAGAGATTTGATGTTATACAGGATTCCTGACATTGACGGTTCGCAATTGAACGTACGAGAAAATCCCCACTTCATCGCTACCTCGGAAATTCTGTGTCCCATCTCTAGTGTATCATGATTTTAGTGACTTTGAACGTGGTGTTATAATCGACAATTACCACTGTAGCAGCAGTAACCGATCTAACAAATGCGCCCGACACTTGTTGTGTTATAAAGGCGTTGCCGACCGCAGCGCCGTATTCCGCCTGTTGATATATCTCTTGAATTTGAATACGCATGCCTATACAAGTTTCTATGGATTTTGAATGTAGATCACCCATCCGTGCCAAGCCAGAATGGGCTGCTAATGACCTCTTTGTACATCTGACGTTAAACGATTATCTTACTTCCATCTTTTCATTAACTCTGGTAAAAAGAAAAATAAATTGCAAAATGATTTAGAAAAGATCTGTATGGCGGAAAAATTGGCAATTGACACTAAACAACGAAATATGAGAGGCTATCACCGTGAGTACTAAAAGGAATATCCGTCAAAATTTGATTACACGACAAATCAGTCAAATCTAAAGGCTGTGAATTCAACTAAATACCTAAGAACTACAATTACGAACAACGTAAACTGGAACGAAAAAAATGTTGGGGGGGGGGGGGGGGAGGCTAACCAAAGACTGTGTCTTATTTGCAGAACACTTAGAAAATGTAACAGATCTACTAAAGAGACTGCCTACAGTACGCTTGTCCGTCCTGTTTTGGAATAATGGTGCGCAGTGTGGGATCCTTACCAGAGAGGACTGACGGAATACATCAATAAAGTTCAAAGAAGGGCAGCACGTTTCGTATTATCCCGAAATAGGGGAGAGGTAGTCACTGAAATTATATCACTGAAATGATACAGGATTTGGGGTGCACATCGTTAAAACAAATACAAGATTTCGTTGCGGCGGAATCTGCTCACGAAATTTCCATCACCAACTTTTTCCTCCGAATGCGAAAATAATTTTGTAGACGCCGACCTACATAAGGAGAAACGGTCACCATAATAAAATAAGGAAAATCAGAGCTCGTAGGGAAAGATGTGTGTGTTCATTTTTCCCGCGCACTGTACGAGATAGGAGTAACAGTGAGCTATTGTGAAGTTGGTTCGATGAACCCTCTGCCAGGCGCTTATATGTGATTTGTAGAGTAGACATGTAGACGCTTGGCGCGATGTGTCTGGCGTCAGTCTGGTAAGAGAAGGTAATGTTTTCGGCGCGAGCTACAGTGTTGCTCTTTGGAGGCAGAACCTGTTGAATAGGCATTGGCTTGGCCCTTCCAGTATGGATTCAATGGAAAAGACTACAACGCGACAGAGCACGAATTTTGCAAATGAAACTCCTGGAAGAGAAGCAGTATTTCTGTCTCGTTACTCCTGGATATGCAACTGTGTTTTACGGTATGTTCTTCAGTGCTTAAGTGTTGAGTGTGTTGAACACCAGCTGTATTCGCCTGTTGTGTTCCCGTCGTAAGCGTCAGTGTTAACTGTGGATACCAGACCGCTATTTGAAATAACTTGCTAGCGGAACTCGCGGGCGGCGCATCCGCTGAGGTTTTAAGTAGTCAACCAGTCACAGCTGTTGCCACTCGTATTCTGTAAGCATTTTGTGCAACGTCCTGAGACTGTTACTCTTACATTGTATGTAAGTGGGCAGGGTCTAAATATTTCCGCTGTCGTAGTCCCTTTAATGTTGTGAAGTACTACTGGTTGAATCTGGCATGGTTTTAAACTGCTACCTATTCTGTGAAAGCTAAATGTAATACATTTGGACTGTAGACGCACGGAAATCCAGACCTAAAATAGTTTGTTTACTGATTGTATGAGGTGTTACTGTGTATCACATAAGGTAACTGCACCCATCTGAATTTTAAGCGGTGTCACAGTGACGTAGCTCATCTAAATAGGGCGCCGTCCTCTGACGGGCATTAGATGTACACTGAAACGCCTCTTTAACGGCTTGGCGCTGGAATAGCTAATGAGTATATTTTTGTTGTTATTGTAATAATCTTCGTTGCTGGAGTATGACTTTTCCAATTATTTAATTTATTGCTTAATGACAACTCGATTATTACTTATTAGTGTATGGTCTTCCGTGTAATAATTCTGGAGTAATTGTTTTGCTATAGTAAATATTGACGAAGTGGAGCTTCTGTCTTTAAACATTTTTAAATATGGATAGTACTGTGGAATTAATTAGTATACGGCAACAAGTAAATTTAATTGATACGGGTGCCTGCTGATTACCTTTTAATCTTTTGATTAATTCATTTCTGTAATTTTGTTTTAAATGTCTGTTTAGGCTGTTCAGTGACGTATCGGCTAAATTGCGTATCCATTAAATTGAGTGGCGGTTAGGGGCTAAATCTTAATTTAACTTTCATCATTTATGATTTATTATTATTAATCTGTTGTAATACTTGTATGTTTTTGACTGTTTTTAAAACCAGTGAAGCTGTCAGCTGCGCTTCCCTCTATTTTACGTCAATTCTGTTGTGATGCCTTGGAGTCAAGATTTAACGATAGAAGGTTTTAATGATTTTGAACGAGTTTCTTTGGTAAATTAACAAGCTTTCATCAGGGAAAAAATTATGTAATGTTAGTTGTGGTATATAATTTAATGTGTATTTCAATCATCTTGATTCTAATAAATGTAGGCAGTGTCAGTCTGCACCTCATCCACCAAACCCTCGCTTCACGACCCTACGTGATACAGCAGAAAGGAAGCTGATGTCCATACCTGGGGACAACTAATATGAACTTTACAACCTAACAAAATTTCTGCCGCCAGACATTTTTCTGATTTTAAGAATGAAAGAATCAGTTGTTGTTGAGTTAAGGAATAGGTGGTTAGTGTGCTATATTGAAACGCAGATGCTCACTTCCGCCATCGTAACTGTCTACGCGCCCTCTCTTAAGTCATGGCCCGCGTACCCTCCCTTCCGAACTCTGTACTGTATACAGCAGATGCATTCGCAAACTGTGAATACGATTAGACACCAGCTGGGCACACATGAAAATCTGTGCCTGATTGGGACTATAGGCGGGATTTCCCACTTACCGAAAGTGGTCACCTTAACCACTTCGGCTATCCGTGCACGCTCCTAACCTCCATATATCACCGCGTCCATATACTGTACTCGAGGACTTACCGAGTTTTCCGTAGAGGGAGGTACTTTATTATTACTGTCGCGGCCCGTCTAGGCGCACACAATTTTGTAGTGTCAGCCTTCCACAATGTCAGCATATCTTTCACAGTGTCTGTCTAGTACTACATGTCTACTTCGGAGGTGCATGCATGTCTGAAGGACATTGCGTAGTACTATACAAACCCTGTGAAACACAGGCGCTGAAAAACTGTGTTGTGTCCCTCCTCTCGGAAGTGCTGTTTGAGAACACCGTGGAAGAGTCTTTTCAGAGTTTGAACGATAAAGGAGAGGACCTCGGGACAAGTTGAATCTCAGTACCTTCACGAAACTGAATCGAATGGCACGATGTGCGATATACTTCCCATTAAGGGTCCGCATTTTAATACCGGCAGCCCTCACACTTTTAACTGGTCTCGCACAGTCGGCGCGAAAGATCCATTGCGTAGAGTCACCTTTGTTAGGAGGGTTCCCGTTTAAGCTTCCTGCTTATGCCTGTGAAACTTTCGTATGCACTATGCCGACCTGTTAGCTGCATTTACTGAATTCCATCTGTGAGTGCCTTCAGATATATGTCAGGAAACTCCAAATATTGAATCAGTAATCCGGAATCTTTGTACTTACGTCTGTCATAGAATTTTCCTAACAAAAGCACAGAATTCTCGTGAAAATTGTGCCTTCCGCTGGACTTCCCTACTTTTACGTTCTCCTGGACGGCGAGTGTTCATCAGAGACAAATGTATTGTTAGAATTGACCCCAGTGTGAATGGACCGCTATTGTTATCTGCATACATTAACGATGTGACGGATATGCTGAGCAGCGGTCTGTGACAGTTTTCTGATGACATAATGTACGGGAAAGCGTTGCGTGACTATAGAAGGTTATAGGGTGATCTTCACACAATTACCAGTTGGTGTGATGAATGACACCGTACTGTAAATGTAGAAAAATGAAAGTTAATGCAGATGAGTAGGAAAAAAACCCTGTAATTGTACGAATAATACATTAGTGGTCTTCTACTTGAAAGTCACGATGATTAAATATCAAGTCTTCACGTTGCAAAGCGATACGAAATGGAACGAGCATGTAAGGTCGGTAGCAGGAAGGTGAATGGACGACTTCGGCTTGTCGGCAGAGTCTTAGGAAAATGTGGTTTATCTGTAGGAGACCGCACATAGAACACTTGAGAGACCCATTCTTGATTACTGATCAGGTGTTTAGGATCCTCACATTCCCGTAATAACCACGAAGAAAAGAGAAATTACGGTTCTTACGGGGTATAGACGTTTTCCCCTCCTTTGGCGAATGGAATAGGGAAAGGAATGACTAGCAATGATAGGAGATACCCTCCTCCATACAGCTTCAGGTGACTTGGGAGTGTGAACAGAAGGCGGGCAACAAATGGAAATACCAAAACCACAACATATTATCGTGTATAATATAGTGTGGGGAAAACATTGAAATGCACATCAACATCCAGCTGTATCGGGAAATGTGTAAATGCAGGTCCTGTGTGGTTTCCAAGGGAATTTTATATCATTCTGCGTACAAAACAGTGTCAAGTTGAGGTAAAAACTCTACAAAGCAGACATCAAACGCTCGTCAATTAAGATTTGATGACTGTGGTGGCCAGGGAAGACTCAAAAATTCATCCTGCGCTGACAAATTTAGTCCTGGACGATACTAGCTGTGGAAACAGTGGCCCTGTCGTCTTTAACACATCGTCACCATTTGGGAACAACTGTGCAATGGGACGAACATTACAGCCAAAATCGTCACAAAATCCTTGGCAGTAATACTAACTTCCAGAGTAACTATGGGTCCCATAGAGTATCACTGTATGGCTGCCCAAATTATCACCGAACCATCGCCATGTCTCACTTTTGGGTCGTAAACTCGGCGAGAAGTTGTGAACCAAATGTCTTTTTTCCACTGCTCCACAGTCAAGGTTTTATGGCTAAGGCATCACATTTTCCTGTTAGGAGCATTTACATCTGTAATCAGAGGTCTTGGAATTCGGCTCACCTTTGAAATCCCTGCTTATGGCGGGTTGGCGAGTGCGACTTCATTTCCGGAGAGACTTTTGCAGATGCAGACATGTTATTCGTCATAATTCTGTGCAACGACGGTCCCTCACGACAAGTCAACATACTTTCGTCCGCTTTGTGACTTAGCGAATATGTTTTTCCGCTTTTCCTTTATGCGGTGTAAATCTTCGATACTGTGCCTCTTGGAACACCAAACGCTTCGGCTGTCTTGGTCACGGAAGCACTCACCACTCCAGTAACAACAGTTTCAACGTATTGAGGACATTCCACATGTGCCGTTTGTGGCCAAATACAACAGGGTATCATTCAGGATTAGCTAGCATCTGCATTTGTGCAAGCGTTTTTCGCCGTGTTTCCACATTTTTAACCCCCTCCCCTCCCCCCCTCCCCTCATACAGGAGCTTAAATCGGGAATTTTTTTTTGTGGTTTTAGGGCGCACAACTTCAATGGTCATTAGCGCCCAGACTACGTTAGGAATGCACCGCGAGGCACAAGTTTAAAAAAGCAACTAAAAGGGAAAACACGATAAAAGACATACTGACAGGCATAGGATTAAAAAAACAGCATAATCAAATGTCCTTAGAGAGGTTTGTCAAGTTGATAAAACGAAGAACGCGAACAGCTGCTCGTGGGTCATAAGCTAAAATGGCATCTAGAGTACATGGCAGGCCAAGATCAAGACGCGGTGTGTTAAAATCCGGACAGGACGTTAAAATGTGGCGGACCGTCAGCAATTGCCCACATGGGCAGAACGGCGCCGGCGCAGCCGTCAGCAGATGGCGATGGCTGAACCGGCAGTGTCCAATTCGTACCCGGGCCAAAACGACTTCCTCCCGCCGAGAAGGGCGTGAGGAGGACGGCCAAGCCGCGGGAAGAGGTTTCAAGGCCCGAAGCTTGTTGTCCGTAAGTGAAGCCCAATCGGCATGCCACAGCGATAAAATGCGCCGACAAATGACCCTGCTACAATCTGACGAAGGGACACAACAAGAAGCTGTCCGAGGCTGGAGGACCGCAGCCTTGGCCGCGGCATCTGCAGCTTCGTTCCCAGGGATACCGACATGGCCAGGAACCCACATAAAGCTAACTGGAGAGCCGTCGTCCACCAGCTGCTGAAGAGAGCGTTGGATACGGTGCACGAATGGGTGAACCGGATACGGATCACTGAGGCTCTGGATGGCGCTCAGGGAATCGGAGCAGATGACATAAGCAGAATGTCGGTGGCGGCAGATGTAAAGAACAGCCTGGTAGAGGGCAAAGAGCTCAGCTGTGAAGACCGAACAATGGCCATGGAGCCGGTATTTGAAACTTTGTGCTCCGACAATAAAAGAACACCCGACCCCGTCATTTGTCGTAGAGCCATCTGTATAAATGAAGGTCATATTAATGAACTTCGAACGAAGTTCGACAAAACGGGAGTGGTATACCGAACCGGGGGTAACCTCCTTTGGGAGCGAGCTGAGGTCAAGGTGAACGCGAACCTGAGCCTGGAGCCAAGGTGGCTTGTGGCTCTCGCCCACTCGAAAGGTTGCAGGGAGTGAAAAATTAAGGTGTTGAAGGAGGCGACGAAAGCGAACTCCAGGGGGTAGCAGGGCAGAGACATACAACCCGTATTGACGGTCGAGAGAGTCGTCAAAAAAGGAACGATAAGACGGGTGGTCGGGCATTGACAGTAGCCGACAGGCATACCGACAAAGCAGTATATCGCGCCGGTAGGTGAGTGGCAATTCACCAGCTTCAGCATGAAGACTCTCGACGGGACTAGTATGAAACGCTACGATCGCAAGACGTAAACCCCGATGTTGTATGGAGTTGAGGCGGCGTAAGATGGATGGCCGTGCAGAGGAGTATACGAAGCTCCCATAATCCAGCTTGGAGCGGACGATCGACCGATATAGGCGAAGTAGGACGGTTCGATCCGCTACCCACGACATACCACTGAGAACACGGAGGACATTTAGAGAACGGGTACAACGGGCAGCCAAATATGACACATGTGGAGACCAGCTAAGTTTCCTGTCAAATGTAAGACCTAAAAATTTTGTTGTCTCCACGAATGGGAGAGCAACGGGACCGAGTCGTAAGGACGGTGGGAGAAACTCTTTGTAACGCCAGAAGTTAATACAGACCGTCTTCTCGGCAGAAAAACGGAAGCCATTGGCGACACTCCAGGAGTAAAGACGGTCAAGAGAACGCTGAAGACAGCGCTCCAAGAAACATGTACGCTGCGCGCTGCAATAGATGGTAAAATCGTCCACGAGAAGGGAGCCTGATACATCAGCTGGGAGGCAATCCATTATTGGATTGATCGCTATGGCGAAGAGAGTGACGCTCAAAACTGAGCCCTGTGGCGCCCCATTCTCCTGGCGAAAGGTGTCGGACAGGACAGAACCCACACGTACCCTGAACTGTCGATCCATTAAAAAGGAACGAATAAAAAGAGGGAGGCGACCGCGAAGGCCCCATGTATGCATGGTGCGGAGATTGCCCGCCCTCCAACAGGTGTCGTAAGCCTTCTCCAAATCAAAGAACACAGCCGCGGTCTGGCGCTTCCGCAAGAAGTTATTCATAATGAAGGTCGACAAGGTAACCAGATGGTCAACAGCAGAGCGGCGCCTACGGAATCCACATTGTACATTGGTAAGTAGGCGTCGAGATTCGAGCAGCCGAACCAAACGAGAGTTAACCATTCGCTCCATCACCTTACAGACACAGCTGGTAAGCGAGATAGGTCGATAACTGGAAGGCAAGTGCTTGTCCTTCCCCGGCTTAGGAATCGGTACAACAATAGACTCGCGCCAGCATGCGGGAACATGTCCCTCAATCCAGATGCGATTGTATGTACGAAGAAGAAAACCTTTACCCGCAGGAGAAAGGTTCTTCAGCATCTGAATATGAATAGAATCAGGCCCTGGAGCGGAGGACCGTGACCGGGCAAGTGCGTTTTCGAGTTCCCGCATGGTGAATGGGGCATTATAACTTTCACGATTCGAGGAGCGGAAGTTAGGTGGCCTAGCCTTCTCTGCCTGTTTTCGTGGGAGGAAGGCAGGGTGGTAATGAGCGGAGCTCGAAACCTCTGCGAAAAAGCGGCCGAAGGCATTTGAGACATCCTCAGGGGCCACAAGGACGTCATTCGCGACCGTCAAGCCAGAAACTGGTGAGTGGACCTTAGTGCCAGATAGCCGGCGCGGGCTACCCCAGGTAACAGAAGAAGGAGTACAACTGTTGAAGGGCTTGTGAAAGCAGCCCAGCTGGCTTTCTTGCTTTCTTTAATAGTACGACGACACTGTGCACGTAATCGTTTATAACTGATACAATTCGCCACTGTAGGGTGGCGTTTAAAGGTGCGTAAAGCACGTCGACGAGCACGTAAGGCGTCTCTACATGCTGCGGTCCACCAGGGGACCGGTACGTGACGTGGAGAAGAAGTAGTGTGAGGGGTGGAATATTCAGCAGCAGTGAGAATGACTTCCGTGAGGTGTGCGGCCTGACTATCGCAGCTTGTGAAGGTTTGATCCTGAAAGGTCGCCCTGGAAGAGACGAGCCCCCAGTCTGCTTTGGAGATGTTCCAACTAGTTGAGCACGGAGAGGGGGTATGATGCAGGAGATGGATAACACACGGGAAGTGGTCGCTCGAATGTGCATACCACTCAAACCGGTGTGCAAGTTGGGTAGTACATATAGAGGGGTCTAAATGGGAATAGGTGTGAGATGTGTCCGAAAGAAAAGTAGGGGCGCCAGTATTGAGGCAGACAAGACTGAGCTGGTTGAAAAGGTCTGCTAATAGGGAGCCCCTCGGGCAGGATGCTGGAGAGCCCCAAAGGGGATGGTGGGCATTGAAGTCTCCAGTTAACAAAAGTGGTGCAGGTAGCTGAGCAATAATTTGCATCATGTCTGCCCTGGTAACGGCAGACGACGATGGAGTGTAAACGGTACAAATGTAAAATGTAAAAGTGGGGAGAGTAATTCGGAAGACAACTGCCTGCAGGCCGGTGGGATCGTAGTAAATATCATCCCGGACCAGCAACATATCCCGTCCATGAGCCGGAATACCTGCCACAGGGGGTTGGTCAAAACGCACGGAGGTGTAGTGTGCCAAGGCAATTTGATCACATGGGCGTAGCTTCGTTTCCTGGAGGGCTACGACGAGCGGACGGTGCAAGCGGAGCACCAACTTTCTATCGGTTGGAGCGAATGCTGCGAATATTCCAGTGAGGAAGTGCCATCGTAAGAAGAAAAGGAAGATGAAAGAAGGGGTCACCTCGAAGGCTGCTGAGGGCCTGGCTTCGAGCGAGCACTGCCGCCGCTATCAGTAGGCGGACAGTCATCGTCCATTGGTTCTATAGGTTCATCGGCCATCTTGGTAAGATGGCCGGGAGGGGGAGCTTCCTCCGCCGGTGAACGGCCGGATGTTCGGCTACCAGCGGTGCGGCCAGGCGAAACAGATGACGGCCTGGGGCGGCAACCGCTGGGTGGCGCAGGAGAAGAAATGCGCCGTGGCGGAGAAGGAGAACTGTGCTTCCTATGAGCCTTCTTGGAAGGTCGTTTGGTGGAAGTATTGGTCGATGGCTGGGAGTTCGAGGTACGTAGGAAGTCTGCACGGGACGGTTCCTTCTCGAAGGCCCGTGCATCTGACTTCTGGGTCTTCGTCTTGGCAGAAGCTGATGAAGGGGCTTGTGTCTGTGGGGTGATGGGAGGAAGAGGAGACGTCGACCGCGCGATCTTAGCACTGGCCGAACGGACGACCGTGGTGCTGAAGGTCAGATCGCATGTCTGGGTTGCCACCTCCCTGGTAGTCCGAGGAGAGGCGAGGAGAGTATTGTATTTCCCCGCTGGGAGCAGCGTGGGCTTCCTACTAGCAAATAGCTTGTGAGCAGCCGAGGTGGACACTTTCTCATTGACCCGAATTTCTTGGATACAGCGTTCTTCCTTATAGATGGGACAGTCGCGGGAGGACGCTGCATGGTCACTCTGACAGATCACACAACGAGGAGACGGAGGTGGACAGTCACCCTCATGGGCCTCCCTATCACAAGTGACACATTTAGCCGCATTGGAACAAGACTGGCGAGTGTGATTAAAACGCTGACACTGGTAGCAGCGCGTAGGTGTCGGGACATAGGGGCGAACAGAAATAACCTCGTAGCCCGCTTTGATGCGCGATGGCAGCTGAACACTATCAAAGGTCAAGAAAAGTGTACGGGTCGGTAAAAGGTCATTGTTGACGTTCTTCATGACCCTATGGACAGCCGTCACGCCCTGCTCGGCAAGGAAAGACTGAATCTCCTCGTCAGTCAATCCGTCGAGTGATCTAGTATATACCACACCACGAGACGAATTCAAAGTTCGGTGAGCCTCCACCCGGACAGGGAACGTGTACAGGAGTGTGGCTCGAAGCAGCTTCTGTGCCTGAAAGGCGCTCTCAGTTTCTAGTAACAAGGTACCATTACGCAACCTGGTAGAAGACTTGACAGTTCCGGCTATGGCATCGACGCCCTTCTGGATAACGAAAGGTTTGACAGAGGAAAAATCCTTTCCGTCCTCAGATCGAGAAACGACGAGGAACTGTGGGGCAGGCGGTAGTACTTTTGTCACTGGTGGCTGGTCAAGTTTCAGTTTGTGGGCAGAAGTCGAGAGAGAAGAAGAAGAAGAAGAGAAATCCATTGCGGAGGAATCCCCCACGATTGCCAGCGTCCGATGGCGCTCTCCTTCCTTATGGGGAAACTCTCAGAGGGCACTCCCGCCTTAGGTGAATGTTTACACCTCAGGTCACACCTCCCGAGAAACAGACGGAGGGACCAATCGGCATGGTCAGAAGGTATCAGCTCAGGCAATCACCCCTCCCTGGGCCTGGCCTTTACCAGGGGGTACGTGCGTGCCTTACTTGTCTACCCAGGGCGGGGAATTACGCGTTACCCCGTCACCGGCTACGCGTGCGAACGCGTGGGTCGGCCCTCAGGTGCGCACAGGGAAGAAGGAAGAAGAGGAAAAAGAAGAGAGAGAGGACAGACTGTCTCAAACGCCGAGGCGGAGACCAGAGAAGGCAAGGAGAAGAAGGCAAGGAGAAGAAGGCAAGGAGAAGAAGGCAAGGAGAAGAAGGCAAGGAGAAGAAGGCAAGGGAAAGAGTAAGGAAGACAGTGAGATGGAGAAGAACAAAGAAAGGAACCAACCAAAGGAAGGAAGAAACGAGAAGAAGTGAGAAACCAAAATGACCACAAATATTGGTCGTGGAACCGTCCGTCTCCGGACGCAAGCGCTAACTACCCTCTTGAGGGGGAGGGACTCCTTTTAGTCGCCTCTTACGACAGGCAGTAATACCTCGGGCCTATTCTAACCCCCGGACCCACAGGGGGGTTAAATAGGGAAGTTTACCCACAAATGAAATCGCATGCTGCCTTTGTTTTTGTGTAGAAGCCGTTACATACATTTAGAGATATCTCTGACATCGTTCAAAGATGACCCGTTCCTGTAGAATGGACGGCCTGGTAAGAAAACAAAGTGCTGCGGGTTCTATTGTTACTGTGCACATTGGTCAGGCAGAACATTATGACCATTCCTAATATGCGGTACGACCATCTTTGGCACGGATGATAGCGGCGACGCGTCGTGGCTTGAAAGCACTGAGGCCTCTGCATGTCGCAGGAGGGAGGTGGCATTACATATGCACACACAAGCCACCTAATTCCCGTAAATTCCGGGAAATTCCAATGAGCTCTCACGCCACATTCAGTCACATCCAAGATGTGTTCGATCGGGTTCAGATCTGGCGAGGAGGAGGGTCAACACATCAATTGGAACTATCGCAGTTCTGTTCCTCGAACAACTACATCACACTCCCGGCCTTGCGATATGGTGCATTACCTTGTTAAAAATGCCATTACCACCAGAAGGATGATCGTCATGAGTGGGACTCCAAACTGATGTACGATACTCCTTCGCCGACGTGGTGCCTTGCACGAGCCTCACTGTACCCGTGGGTGCCCAAGTGAATGTTTCCCAGAGCATAATGGGGCCGCCGCCAACTTCTCTCCGTCCCACAGTACAAGTATCAAGGAACTGTTCCCCTGGAAGACGACGGATACGCACCCTCCCATCAGCATGACGAGGAAGGTATCGGGATTCATCAGACAATGCAATGCTCTGCCTCTGCGCCACCGTCGAGTGCCGGTAGTCACATTTCAGTCATAGTTGCCGAGGTCGAAGTGTTAATATTATCACATGTCTGAGTAGTCGCCTGAAGAAGCCCATCGTTAGGAGTGTTCGGCGCACTGTGTGTTCACTTGTACTCTGCCCACCTTAGAAGTCTGATGTTAGTTCCCCCATAGGTCGCCGCCTGTCCCAGTTTACCAGTCTGCCAATCCTACCACGTCCGACATCTGTAATGAGAGGTGGCCGCTCAATCTCACGACGCCCGTATGCTGTTTCACCTTGGTTTCGCCACGTGTTTGAGTCACTCACCACAGCACTCCTCGAAGACACGCCCAGTCTTGCCGTATACAAAATGCTCGTGCTGAGCCTGCGGACCATCACAATCTGCACTCGGTCAAACTCCTTTCTACACACGGACAGCATCCTCATTGATACTACGTGCCTCACTAGCAGTCATTCCTCGCCAGGTAACGTTACTATCGCCTGTATGGGATTATATCGATAGTAGATCGGTGGTTATAATGTTCTGGATAATCAGCGTACATTGGCAGCCGTATTACGCTCCCTTGGGTCCAACCAGGTGTTAGTTACGTTTCTGCTGGGTATTCGCCGTCCGGCGCAGCGCGCTGCATTATGTCTATCATAAGTTCTTCCGTATGATCATGTATTTGATGCCTGATCAGCAAGACAGTTTCTAAACAATATGATAAACTTTTGAAATCTGTTGAAAATATGCAGACAAGTGTCCACCTGTTTACCTGCGCCTACTAATTGCAAGACGTCGTGTGGGGGGAAAAACCGTGCTACGGCCTATTTGTTTGGACGAGTGACAAGCTTTGTCTCCAGGAATATCATAGCAGTCGATGTAAGAGTGTTTTGTAAGATTATGTACTACACGTGTTACGGAGACTCATTTATTATTCTGTGTTTCTGCTATTAAAAATCCTGGCTTGCGATCGTTCCCATCCTAGGTAAGTACTGGATAGAAAAGCGGCTCTTCCTCCACCTAACTGAATATAAGATGTAATACGAACTCAAAATAAATAAATAAATAAACAGTAAGAAAAAAACGATATTAATTCACCACGCTTGTCGTGGTAAGTCTGCAGCAGCTCCAAAAATACGTGTTTAATATTGCTGGCAGCGGTAAACTGAAAAAGTTCTAAGGACAACTGTGAGAAGCAATTACAAGCAGATTTATGAGGACTTTCTGCTTACAGGAATGTGGTTACGATCTGCGCTTGCAGTAGCAGCTCATGGAACGTGTCATTCGTAGAAGCCGTCCGTGTGAGCATTTTTAGCCTCTGGTAAGGAGAAACTGAAATAAAACACAACCGTCGTGCAAGGTTAAAATGTAGTTCATTGTATTAAATAAAAGTAACAGCTGTTTCGATGTATGTAGGCCCTTTTCTGACGTTACTTGCGAATTTAGCTCTCAGTTGTTTCCTGAGAATAAACTGGAAAGAGTTTTATGAGAAATTGTCTTTGATCACTGCATACATTATGTATTTTCTGACTACCCATCTGAAGGGAAAGGGCCATACTTAATTTACGGAATATCGACCCCTCAATTCAATTCATATCGCACCATTTCGTTAAGTACCGCCAGTTTTAACTTCTGCTGTTAAGGTACTATTCCTAGTGTCCTCGCTTCTTTGAGGCATAAAATGTTTTCTGAAATACCCCATATGCAATATAAAGCACTTTATATATCGTTCAGCGGTTACAGTATATGTATACCACATGATATTCAGTCAGCATGCACATAGAAACTGATAAATCGTGCCGCGTGGGATTAACCGTGCGGTCTTGGGCGCTGCAGTCATGGACTGTGCGGCTGGTCCCGGCGGAGGTTCGAGTCCTCCCTCGGGCATGGGTGTGTGTGTTTGTCCGTAGGATAATTGAAGTTAAGTAGTGTGTAAGCGTAGGTACTAATGACCTTAGCAGTTAAGTCCCATACGATTTCACACACATTTGAACATTTTGATAAATCGTACCACAGTGTAGTAACAAAGAACATACTATGTACTACTCTCTTAAATTACTGACGGAAAAAAATTGAACAACACTAGACATGTCCTAGTTTGTTCTGATATGATTTTGTGAGGTTATCTCCTGTTTATATGTCTTCCGAAAGCATCATATTAAGTGGTAGGTGGGTATGGCACTATCGTCTGACAGTTTGTGGTACGGTACAATAAATCTCTCTGCGGGTTACTGTTGTTGCTGCTGCCTTCAATCCGAAAACCAGTTTGATACAGCTCTCCAGGCTCGTCTATTCTGTGCCAACAACTTCGCTTAGGTTCTGCTACCTATATCCCTACTACATTACAGTTTGAATAGTCAAGCACTGTGTTTGTCAAAAGTTCGCCCCCCCCCCACCTTCCAACCAACCAACCAACCAACCAACCAACCAACCAACCACCACCACTTCTCACTTCTCATTCATCCCTCCATAAACAAAGTTTCACTGACTTCTCAGTATGTGTTTTATCGTCCGATTGTTTGTTTTACTCTATAGCATACTACAGTAACAGCTATTCAGCATTCCACTGTATCAAGTTAATTCAAAAAGCTTCTATTCTCTTTCAATGAAACACTTAAATTTATATTCGATGTAAAAAAAAAAAAAACTCATTTTCAGAAGTGCTTTTCATCCCGGTGGGCATGCATTTTATGTCCTTTCTAGTTCGAAAATCCTCTGTTATTTTGTTGCTCAAAGAGCAAAAGTCATCTACCGCTTTTAGTGTCTCATTCTCCATTCTAATTCTCTCCGCAAGACACGATTTTTTCGGTACCACCCAGATGCCTTTGTTGTATTTTTGTAGTTTCATCTTATCCGTTCAAGGCACTATCCATTTCGTTCAACTGATCTAAGAAGAAATCTACCTCCTCTGACGGAATTACGATGTCATCGGCAAATCTCAGCGTTTTTCTTTATTCTCCCTGAACTTTAATTCTATATCCAAATTTGTCTCACAGGCTCTTAAAAAGTAGATCAGATCACATTAAGTCGTGTGAAACTGTCATCTTTCCTCCCGCGTCAAGTCAGAGAAAAAAACTAGAGCTTTACGCTGACACCTCCTCCGTCTTCGTCAGTCGTTCTCGTACAGTAAGTTGTTGCATTCCCGACTCGGGAATTGTAGTTAAAATAGAGGGAAATTAATGCTTCAAACTGCTTAGTCTCTTGCGCATAGTGACTTGGTGGATGCAAAGAGCTTGATTTAAGTCACCCACTGATTAGTTTTTTAATTTAATGCCTTACCAGACCTGCCTATACAGCCATCTCTATAGTGTAATGTCAATTTTGACGGCACTACCGTAAAGATAACACAGCACCCACTCCCCGAACGAAGAAAATCTCCGCCCCGGCCACAAATCGAACCCGAGTGCCTTCCGTTAGCAATCCGCCGCGTTGACCACACAGCAACCGAGGTGGACCCCCGGTTGATGTCGAGTCGGACGAGCAAGTTGGTAAGTGAGTAAGCGTTTCCCCATGGAGGTGAAAAGGGAAGTTCGTGTGGCAGAGAACATCCTTTTGCAAGCCACCTACGCCATGTCCAATCTGTAAACAATCATCTTGTGCTGCAAATTCTAATACTAAATGACTGTACCGTCGGATCTCTTTCCACTTTCCTTCCCTTCCGTTATCAGGGATATGAGCAGTGCAGCTTCTCAGTTAAACTACGTTTAAAATACTTTACTTTAAGAGAAAGTAAAATCTGTCCCTCGGCTAGCACTGTATGCCTGCTACACAAGAGACGCAGTCCCAAGTGATCTCTGCTCTCTCGCTTCGATCTAAGAAAAAGGTGAAATAGATCAAGAGTTTATCTTGAGACATTATCCTAGCAAAACACAAATTACTGTTCCACGCGACTGTCGCCATTGCGCGTACGAGGACTGGAAAGGGTGAGAAAATATTCTGATGAGCGATACAGAAAATAATGGTATTTTCTTATCATTCACATTTAACACCAATTCTCTGTGGAGATTTAAACTACTATGTTGTATTTTTTATTCGTTTCAACGAAGCCAATAAAAGACAACCTTCGTGCACAAAGAACTGCCTCCTAATATTCTCTCTCTAGTAATCATTACTGAAAGATTTTCAATGACTTTCAAATACTACAAATGTTGCAACTTATTTTGCCTTTCATTTGTCAAAGATAAAATTTCACGATCCCAATTCAGGCAATAGTATCACGTACAAAGGGTTCTCGATATTAACAACAGGTAGTTTGAAATCAGGGATAAGTAGGCATTGGTCGTGTGACGCGTCGTTAGCGATGAGGTCAACGTACAAATTCTTTTGGGAGTTTTGGTGCGGTATTGTTCTTTAAAAGTACATTGACGTTCCCTTGCGGTATAGTTTAAACCTATGAGGATATAGTGAACACAATGCATTATTTGATTTTTTTTATCAGTCTTCTGACTGGTTTCATGCGGCCCGCCAGGAATTCCTCTCCTGTGCCAACCTCTGCACCTGAAAGTACGAGCACTTCAAACCCACGTCCTAAATCATTTGCTGGATGTATTCCAATCTCTGTATTCCTCAACAGTTCCTGCTCTCTACAGCTCCGTCTAGGACCCTGGAAGCCGTTTCCTGATGTCTTAACAGATGCCCTATCATCCGGTTCCTCCTTCTTGTCCGTCCTTTCCTCTTCGATTCCCTGCAGAACCATCTCCTTTACCTTACCAGTCCACCTAATTTTGTACACACTTTTTAGCACCACATCTCAAATGCTTCGATTCTCTTCTGTTCTTGTTTTCCCACAGTCCATGTTTCACTACCATACAATGCTCTGATTCCATTGTAAACGCTCAGAAATTTCTTCCTCAAATTAAGGTTCAAATGGCTCTGAGCATTATGGGACTTGAGATCTGAGGTCATCAGTCCCCTAGAACTTAGAACTACTTAAACCTAACTAACCTAAGGACATCACACACATCCATGCCCGAGGCAGGATTCGAACCTGCGACCGTAGTGGTCACGCGGTTCCAGGCTGAAGCGCCTATAACCGCACGGCCACACCGGCCGGCCTCAAATTAAGGCCGATATTTGATACTAGTAGGCTTCCCTTAGCCAGGAATGACCTTTTTTTTTTATCAGTGCTAGTCTGCTTCTGATGTCCTCCTTGCTCCGTCGATCATTGGTTATTTTACTGCCTAGGTATCAGAATTCCTGAACTTCATATACTTCGTGACTATCAATCCTGATGTTAAGCTTCTCGCTGTTCTCATTACTTTAGTCTTTCCCAGTTTTACTCTCAGTCCATATTCTGTACTGATCAGATTGTTCATTCCATTCAGCAGATCATGTAATAATTCTTCACTCTCACTCAGGATAGCAATGTCATCAGCGAATCTTATCATTGATATCCTTTCACCTTGTATTTTAATTCCACTCCTGAACCTTTCTTTTATTTCCATCATTGCTTCCTCGATGTACAGATTGAACAGCAGTGGGCGAAAGACTATATTCCTGTTTTACGCCATTTGTAATCCGAGCATTTTGCTCTTGGTCGTCCACTCTTATTATTCCCTCTTGGCTCTTGGATATATTATATATTTAACATCTCTCCCTATAGCTTACCCCTATTTTTTTCAGAATTTGGAACATGTTTGCACCATTTAACATTGTTGAATGCTTTTTCCAGGTTGACCAATCCTATGAAGGTGTCTTTATTTTTATTTAGTCTTGCTTCCAGTATCAACTTCTCTGGTGCCTTTAACTTTCTTAGAGCCAAACTCGATCGTCATCTAACACAGGCTAAATTTTCTTTCCGATTCTTCTGTATATTATTTTGTCAGCAACTTGGATGCATGAGCTGTTAAGCTGATTGTGCGATAATTCTTGCACTTGCCGGCTCTTGCAGTCTTCGGAATTGTGTGGGTGATATTTTTCCGAAGGTCAGATGGTATGTCGCCAGACTCATACAGTCTACACGCTTTCATTAATGGTCGTTTTGTTGCCACTTCCCCCAATGATTTTAGAAATTCAGATGGAATGTTATCTACTCCTTCTGCCTTATTTGAGCCTAAGTCCTCCAAAGCTCTCTTAAATTCTAATTCTAATACTGAAGGCGTATCTCTTCTAAATCGACTCCTGTTTCTTCTATCACATCAGACAAATCTTCCCCCTCACAGAGGTCTTCAGTGTATGCTTCCCATCTATCCATTCTCCCCATTGCATTTAACAGTGGAATTCCCGTTGCGTTCTTAATGTTACCATCCTTGCTTTTAATTTCCCCTTTTTTTTTTTTTAACTTTCTTATACGCTGAGTCAGTCCTTCCGACAACAGTTTCATTTTGATTTCTTCACATTTCTCATGCACCCATTTCGTCTTAGCTTCTCTACACTCAATGTTTACTTCTTTCTTCAGCGACTGGTGTTTCTATACGCCTGATTTTCTTTGAAAATTTTTGTATTTTCTTCTTTCATCAATCTACTGAAGTGTTTCTTCTTTTACCCATGGTTTCTTCGCAGTTACCTTCTTTGTAGCTATCTTTTTCTTTCTAACTTCAGAGATTGCCATTTTTAAAAATGTTCACTCCTCTTCAACCCTACTATCTATTGAGCTATTCGTTGTTGTTGCCTTTACAGCCATAGAGAACATCAAGCGTATCTCATTGTTCCTTAGTACTTCTGCATCCCACTTCTTTGCGTATTGATTCTTCCTGGATAGTATCTTAAACTTCAGCTTACTCTTAATCACTACTGTATTGTGATCTCAGTCTATATCTGCTCCTGTGCATGCCTTACAACCCAGTATCTGATTTCGGAATCTCTGTCTGACCATGTTGTAATCTAACTAAAATCTTCCCGTATCACTCGGTCTTTTCGAAGTATACCTCCTCCTCTTGTGATTCTTGATCAGAGTAGTCGCTGTTACCAGCTGAAACTTGTTACAGAACTCAATTAGTCTTTCTCCTCTCTCATTCCTTGTTCCAAGCCCAGATTCTCTTGTAACCTTTTCTTCTACTCGTTCTCCTACAGCTCCAGTCCAGTCCCCCATGACGATTAGATTTTCATCCCCCTTTACATACTGTATTACCCTTACAACATCCTCATACACTTTCTCTATCTCTTCATCTTCAGGTTGCGACTTTGACATGTATATGTGAGCTATAGTTGTCGGTGTTGGTCTACTGTCGATTCTGATAAGAAGAACCCTATCACTGAACTGTTCACAGTAACACACACTCTACCCTACCTTCCTGTTCACAACGAATCTTACTCTCGTTATTCTGCTGCTACTGATATTACCCTATACCCATCTCACCAGAAAGCCTTGTCTACTTTCCATTTCACTTCACTAATCCCTACTATCTATTATATCTAGATGGACATTTACATTTCGCTTTTAAGATTTTCTAGTTTTTAAAAATGTTCAACTTATGTGTGAATTCCTAAGGGAGGTCATCGGTCCCCAGACTTACACACTACTTGAACTAACTTTAACTTACGCTAAGAACAACATACACACCCATGTCCGAGGGAGGACTCGAACCTCCGGCGGGAGGGGCCGCGCAATCCGTGACATGGCGCCTCAAAGCACCGGGGTTCTAGTTTCCCTATCACGTTCAAGCTTCTGACATTCCATGCCCCCGAATCGAAGAACGTTATCATTTCGTTGAGTATTCAGTCTTTTTCTCACGGTCACCTCCCGTTTGGCAGTCCCCTGCCGATGTAGTGAAAGACAGTTCGTATCCTCACCATACAAAATCATTACTTCATCCCGCACATGCCTACCGACCACCAGACACTCTTTCACATACCGTGAACTGACAGATATATCCCAAAGACAATAATAGCATGCATCATATACAGTCGCAGCACTAAATATTTGCCACGAAGTCAGTCTGTCATCCATCGCAACCAAAGGTCATGGAGCCCCGCAGACGCTGGCCTGTTGCGCGATCAGAGCGCCCTCCACAGACAGCGGTCATTCTCCGAACTGGTGTAGAAAGGCTGGGCCAGTTACCCCGGCACAAGGGTGTTACTGTTTCTGGCCCCGAGGTGCTTGCTTGCTGCCTTACTTTCTACACTTTCTGTCTCCAGACTCTCAGATTACAAGAACATTTGTGTTTCCACATGATTTGCCAGAATATCATAGTATTTGCGCGATAGATTTCGATATCAAGTGCACAGGAGTATCCTACCGATCGCCTCACAGTGCAATTTCGAAGATAAAGAGTGGAAATGTTATCTCTAGAAACCTGAAAAATTAGCGAGGTGCAGCAAGATGGGACGTGCTGCAAACCACTGAAGATCTTTACGTGAAATCTCGAAAATAGGCAAAACTGGTAGTTCCGCTCGTATTTTTTAACGAATACCCATGTCAACGATATAACAGACCCCAAATCATTTTTATACTTTACAAAGTCAACTAAGGCGTTTTTCATGTAGAGAGAACCAGCATACGTCTCTTCCACCTGAATATCATCATCTAGATTCAGCTACCATTGAGCTTACAGAGAACAGGAGATTATACAAAAATGCAACTGATGAACAAGGAAAAGCTGAATACAGGAGACTAAGGAATTTAGTTAATAGAGAAGCTAGGAAAGCAAAAGAAAATTCTCTTGAAGAAATGTGCAGAGAAGTGGAAGAAAATATGCAAAACGGAGGAACTGATTTAGCCAACAGAACAGCAAAACAATTTTTTAACAAACGTAAAAACAACACTCTCAGGCACAATAGAAAATAAAGGGGGGAATGTGCTGTTTGGTGAAGAGATGGAAAGAATACATAGAGGAGCTGTATGCCGGAACACCTCTTTCGGACTAAGTAATAGGAAGAGAAGAACAAGTAGACGAAGATGACAAGGGAGATGACATTCTGCAAGAAGAATTTGACAGAGCTCTAAAAGAACTACGGGACAACAAAGCAACGGGTATTGATGACATCCTTGCAGAACTAATAAAGAATGCTGGTGACAGAATGAAAATGATGTTGCTGAAACTTACTAGGTCCATCTGTAACACAGGAGAGATACCGACTGTTGTGTCTAGACAAGACAGCCTAGACACAATGAGAGGAAGCCGAAAGGCACGCGCTTAAACTCACGCAGGCTGGCGTGAGGTCTGAAACAGGATACGTAATGAATGCTATAAAGAAAAGTATGTAGCTTCTGGAACATTTAACTTTAATCCACATTTGTAGAACATCGCTCTTGATGATACATTAATAGAATCTCAATATCAATTGAATACGGCGCCTTGCTAGGTCGTAGCAAAAGTAGCTGAAGGCTACGCTAACTATCGTCTCGGCAAATGAGAGCGTAGTTGTCAGTGATCCATCTCTGACTAAGTCGGCTGTACAACAGGGGCGAGTGCTAGTACGTCTCTCTAGACCTGCCGTGTGGCGGCGCTCGGTCTGCCATCACTGACAGTGGCGACACGCGGGTCCGTCGTATACTAGCGGACCGCGGCCGATTTAAAAGCTACCACCTAGCAAGTATGGTGTCTGGCGGTGACACCACAGACAGACTTCCAGAAATATGTTCCTATACCAAGAAGGCAACAGCTACAAAATGCTGAAAGTACCGAATTCTAAGCCTTATATCACATGCATCAAAAATTCTCATAAAAACAATTGTGAAGAGAAGGTGGAGGATAAGCTGAGTGAAGATCAGTTTGGTTTCAGAAGGGGATTGGGAACAAGAGAGGCGATTCTGGCACTGAGATTCGTTATTGAAAAGCAATTACAGAAAATTAAACCAACTTATATTGCCTTTCTAGACATGAAAAAGGCATTTGATAACGTTATCTGGCAAAGTATAAAGACATCCATGTGATACTCAGGTTCTATAAGAGTGAGGTGGCAGTGATTAGGAACTGTCACCATGAACAAGCAGCAAATATTAGAAAAGGGGTAAGGCAAGGATGTGCTCTCTCTCCTCTTATATTCAATTCTTACATCCAGGAAGGTATAGACCAAGTTGAGAAACTAGTGAGGTGGGGATCAAAATTAATGGGCAGAAGATAGACATGCTACGTTATGCAGATGATATTACTATAGTCACAGAGACAAAAGGAGATCTAGAGGAAGTCCTCAGAACAATGGAAAAATTTCTATGCAATCAGTATGGAATGAGAATAAACAAGAAAAAGACTAAAGTGATGGTATGCAGTACAGTAGCAGAATATGAGCCTCTGAGAATGAAAATTGGAAGAGAGGAGCTGGAAGTGATAGAGGAATTTACTTACCTGGGAAGCAAAATCACAAGAGCTGGTAGAAGCCGGAAAGAAATTGCGACCAGAATACAAAAGGCCAAAATTGCATTTAGTCGGAGAAGGAACTTACTCTCCAGCAACAACATAAGGGACGTATCATGAAAGGTTTCGTTTGGAGTGTGGCCCTGTATGGACGTGAAACTTAGACAATTGGAAGAGAAGAGAGAAGACAGCTAGAGGCCCTGGAGATGGGGTGCTATAGAAGGATGATGAAGATCAGCTGGAGAGACAAAGTAATAAATGAAGAGGTCCTTAGAAGAGTACAGGAAACCAGATCTCTGTGGAGACACATCCAAACAAGAAGAGACGAACTTGTAGGGCACATCCTACGACACAACATCATCATTGGAACAATAGCAGAAGGAGCTATTGAGGGAAGGAATCGGCGGGGATGACCAAGGATATCATACATGCAACAGATCGTGAATGACGTTGGATGTAACACATACGTGGAAATGAGGAGGAAGGCAGACAGAAGAGAGGAATGGCGCTCTGCTGCAAACCAACCTCAGGGTTGAACACTAAAGGAAGAAGAAGATTCAGTCATTACAATTGAGGTTCCCTCAACCAAATAAAGACAAGAAATCTTGAGTATGGCAGTGCAAGCAGACAACTGGTCAATTTACACGGGATGAAGTAACCGCCGAGCGCAAAAACATGCCGATATTGAATCTTGTCAAATTTCCACAGAGAATACTCCCAACATACGCGATCAAGAATCGAGCCACGCAAGACGGTGGCACCCGCCGTAAGCGGGAAATCTTAATCGTTGCAGCCATAGGCTACCTCCACCACGTGCTCCTCGCACGACAGGCAGAAACGTCCTAGGCAACCAGTCACATATTTATCGCTGTACTTACGATTAAATATTACGATTGCAGCCTCATTCTGATGACATTTGACAGTGAGCGAAGTATAGAAAATACTTCCTCATGACAGCTGTGGGTCTGGAAATATAAGGATCTGCATCCTCCTCGTAATTTTCCGCCTAAAATCCTTCAGTCTCCCTTACGGCTATCAATGCACTGAAATCTTAATTCTTCACGTCAAATCCATACTTCCTCTTACGACAGGACGTAGTCATTTCCTTTGCCCATATCAGAACAATGATCACAGTAACTTTATACGTCAACCCATACTTTATAAGTCTGCTGATCACAGCGAATCTATCACACATCCCAATAACTGAATGCAGGTGACAATACCGAGCGAAAATCCGCAATAGATGGACATGTCTCGTTTGTCTTTCTTGCAAGTGGTATCAGCGTGTCTTAGGAAGAGGGATGTAATCGACTTATAAGTGACGAGCTTTAAAAACACGATCACAACGACTATGTTACTATTACTCTGTATAAAAAGGCCGGTTCTACAGGCGCACCCAAGTATCGCTTACAATATCCATGTTAAAAAACTACACAATGTTTGTACATCTTCCACACAAATACCGCGACATTAAATTTAGACGTCGATCGCTGGGTGTACGCTCGTAATAGAATCGCCCAATTTAGAAAGTGATTCGTCTAAGGAACGTGGTATGAAGCAGGTATTTTCAACTTCCTCACGCCCCCGCTAGATATTTCTACAGTATTTGACATGGCGCTGGGGACTGAATGTATTACAGAGGTTCTGCGATATATCCATTGGGTTATAGGCGATGGTTGATTGAGAATGGTAACGTACAGTAGATGGTGCGCTGTGTGAAGAGTCACAACTGCAACGGCAAATTGAGCTCGTAAGAAATGCACAAAATCCTATGACCAATTGTAAGGTGTCAGGCAAATCCAACACCTTCCATGGAAACCCTGACATAATAAGCAAATCCAGTAGTATGTCACATAGCTCGGAATAATTCGTGACATTAAATTAACCAAAGTAATAAGAGTAACAAGTGAGCAAATGGAATACCACAGACTAACACAAGAATGCCTAAATGCATGTCATGCCTTCCCACCGTGAGACAGACACAGTTCCAAGGGGAGAAACGAGAACAGAAGCCGAGAGCAGAACCGTGTTAAGCTGGAAGGGCCTACAATAAGGGACAGATGGACACCCTCGTCGCCAGCTAACTGCTAGGACCACACCACCCGCAAGTTTTAGCGTGAGACATTTTCGCGTCTCTATTACGTTGCAAACTTTAAAAAACATTGCCCCACCACGAAAAGTGTAACGTTTCTCATTGGATGGACAGAATTTTTGTAGGCGGAGCTTAAGGTTAACATTGAGACCCTGATTGGTCAGATGAAAACACAGCCAGATAGTTTTTTTAACCAACTTCGGTAAATTGTAGTAAGGAGAAGTTAGGAGAGAGTTGCTTCTGAGACGGCGAGGTGAGCGGAGCTGTGCTGTCCGCCGCCCCCTGATGAACACCGACAAGGTAATGAACGCACGCGATGCTGCATAAAAGCGCATAAAACTTCACTCAGAACTGCAGAAGTCTCATCTGTTACACCCCCTTTTTGCGTAATACTAGTGTCGATCGTCAATTGAAGCTCATGGTGTTCACATTTGCCACTTGAAGTAAAAATCTGAAACGCGATGATTTTTCTGTTATATAGTTATTGAGAAGCTACATCAGCCACTGTAATTTACGACAAGTTAGATAAGTAATTAAAGATAATTGAGGGTCACTGTAGACCATTTTGATAGTTTTCTCTTTTGTGAAACTTAATTTAAATCTATATTATAGATGTGATATGGCATAGGTCATCCTTCGATCCATTGTAGAACTTGGAAACCCATTCACGGAATATTCGTTCACATTTTTGTTGAACGCAGTTGGTTTTTACCATCCTGTATTAAAACATTTCCTTTTATCAATAGTGCAATTTACAAACAATGTTCTGTGAGTAGAATAAAATTTCCAATGGTAAACTTAACTGCTTTTTCGACGTTATTTTACCAGCTAACTAAAAATAGGAAAGCCTTGAACCCCTTCCACTAAATTTAGTTAGTATTAAGATTCTTTTACAGGGAGTGCAGTGGAGCTGACGCCGAAATCATTAAGTATTTGGCTGTATCATCGCTAGTCTCACTGAACTCTTCTGAATTCTACATGTCATGTGTGGTCTGGCGTCTCCTTATCAGCAACAGGTCCCCGGTTCAAACTAGTCAATTCCCTAAAAAACACGCTCAGAGCGTCGTTGCGCGAAAGTGGAAGGGAGACACGATATAGAGCAGACGGACACCACGCAGAATGTTTGACAATGTATTTTTCATCTATAGTGTTACACTTCCTGGTATTTGGAACCAAGTCTTCCCATTTAACCACATACTTACGTTGGATCCTATGGAGGTGTCTTTTTATGATCATAGCACTAGTGAATCACATTCGTGGCACTCTCGTATCTCGAAACGAGTCATCTGTTTAGAACCTGTTTGATAGCGACGCTTTACAGCAAAACTCCAACGTTGTTTTGGATAGGCCCTCTGCATCTTGTAACTGTTCCTCTGCCTCTGCCCCGCCCTCCCTGCGGCTTTGTCCTTGTGATAGTCCCAAATTAAGTCGGAGCTGAGCAGAAGTCCTAGGGTGCTAAATCTATCACCGTCTGCAAGTCGTTGATGAACAGGGTGAGCTGAGTTAATACAAGACCGTGTTCTGACCAATCCCTGGAAATGAGAATATGTTATCATAGCTTCGCTAATCGTTTACAATGTTTAAAGCCAGCGCCAAACGAAGCTCTCTCCTGCAACACTAATTAGTAGAAAAGACAGTTACAGGATCTGGAAGGACGACGACGAATTTACTACTGCATTGCGGTGCGTCTCCAAACTACATACATGTGACTTTGCTGGAGTTGTCTAATGGAATGCAGATTTTAATAACCACACATTGCAGAATGTGAGTAAACTGAAGGAGACGAAAGTAATGAGCAGCAGAAATGAGGTTAGTGATAGACATCGAAGTTAAAGAATTCTGGTGTACTGGAAGTAAAATAACGTATGACGGACGAGGCAAGGAGGGCAAAAAAAAAAAAAAAAAAAAAAATAAATAATCATACAACCACAGGCAAAGAGAGCATTCGTGGCTAAGGTGACTCTACTAGTGTCAAACATGGGACTTAACTCGAGGAAGAAATTTCTGAGTATGTACATTCTGATCACAGCATTGCATCGTACTGAATCATGGATTATGGGAAAACCAGAAATGAAGAAAAATAAGCATTTTAGGTGTGGCCCTACAGATGAATGTTGCAAATTGGATTGACTGATTGTGTAAGTAGGCTGTTTATATTTTCTTATTGGCAACGTTACATAAAAAAAAATTGCGTAACGTTGCCAATAAGAAAATATAAACAGCCTACTTACATGATGAGATAAAAAACGAAGGGATTCTCCCGATGATCTGCGACGGAAGAACATATGGAAAACACTGACAAGAAGAAGGGACAGGATGTTAGGATATGTGTCAAGACATCAGGGACTAACCTCCATGTTTGTTAGGGAGTTGTAGAGGGTCAAAGCTGTATGGGAAGACAAAGATCGGGATACATCCGCTAAAGGTTGAGGATGTAGTTTGCAAGTGCTATTCTGAGATGAAAAGGTTGGCACAGGAGAGGAATTCTTGGCGAGCCACATCAAACGAGTCATAAGACTGACGAGCCAGACAAAGGACGATTTACCAGAAGCACCGTACGGCTGTTCACTAACGATGGTGTTTACAGCGTAGTGTCTTCGTTAAACGATCGTAAAGCAACATAGAAAATCATGGAAAAAATTTTCACTTTGTGTAAAGGCAGCTCTCTTTAAATGTGGGTAAATGCGTGATAATGCCTACAACGAAGAGACAGAACCAGAGACTGTTTGTTATTAAGTGGTGAACGTCTTGAGCACGTCGTACCATTAAGTTTTGGGAGGGTAATGCTAAGAAGCGATACGAAAACTATCACGTAAAATCAGGATTACAGAAAATGACTAAAGGTTTTTGGAAGTCTTCTGGGATAATGCAATCCCCCTGTGAAAGAAATAGGCTAGAAAACGCTAGAGCGGCCAAGCCTATTGTCCAAGTGTCTGGAGTCCATATGAAGCACTGGGCATATGACAATAGACATCTAACGAATTCAGAGCTCGCTTATAGGATGGTAACAAGTCGGTGTGTTTTATGCAAAAGTGCAAAGGAAATGTTTGGGGATATTAAATAGGATTCCTTGGAAGGAAGAGGTTTTAGTTCTCCCTAAACTCTTCCGGGTAAATTCGGAGATGACTGTGCAATGATTATTCTCCCACCAACGAGTAACCCGCATAGGGATTATATAAAAAAAAGTGATTAGAATACGTACAGAGGCGTCCAGACAAAAATTTTGCTTTGTTCAGTACGTGAACTTAACAGGAAAAAAATTACATTATTGAGATCATGTACCCTCGGCCATCCATTGTTCAGCTTATAGTAGAGTATTTATGTAGATGCAAAGCTGTTGGGTAGACTCAGGTCAGGACCGCTCCAGCCATAGACAGCTGTTGGAACCCTGTAACAGACGTGAAATATACTCTAACGAGCTTTCATTCACGGGGACTGAATCGCGTCTCTGGTGGGCGATTAAAGGAAAGTAAAAACTCCCCAATAATTTAGTGAAAATTTCAGATTGCGAAACGACGCTATTCAGCGTGGGCAGCTCACATTCTGCGAGGTCAGAGGATTTCGGTGACGGCAAGGAGTCTGCGCGGCTGCGCGGTGCGCCAGGCCGGGCAGGAAGTGTGTTACCTGTTGCTGGTGGGTTGGCAAGCCTGCGCGCGGTGCTTGACCTCCCTTTGTTTCCGGCCTGCGGCCGCGCAGCTAAACGGCCAATAAATTAATTCGCCAGCGGGCAGCGGCACAAAGATCTGCGCCAACAGCGGCCTACTCTAGTTCCCACGCACTCCACTCGCGGCCATTCTGGCCCACGATGAATGGCTCATTGCGGATTACGGGGACTGTGCTCCTAAGGTTCGGCCTGCGCTATCACTTGTTGCCGGAGCACGAACAAAAGGGACGAAGCTTTGACGCGGCGATTCAGGGCGGTTAGCGCATAGTGTCAAGAGTAATATTCCAGAAAGACTTTTACTTTTCTTTGCTGTTTGTAATGATTTTCCACTGACTGAAAATCTTAACACGCGGCGGCGTGCTCGCATTGGACCCGTAGAAACGAGTTCGTTCCCGGACGGCGGAAGAAATTTTGATCTACATGACCGAATGGCCACCCAAGTTCGCTAGTCACGAGATTTATTTTCCAGGGTTTCAAATCCATGCTGAAGAAGGAAAGCTATGACACAAATCATTGCTCGTGCACATGGCATAAAGAGACTGTTATTATTTTTCTGACATACAAAAAGCAAGGTCAACACTGAACATCCAATCTCCGAGGACGTCGTTAAAGATATACCCGTTATATCTGAAAGATTTGTGAAGATCCTACTTATTAAATTACGAAATTTGTTACAAACAATCGATATGAATTTGTGAGTAATAAATATAATAGGTTAGAACGGCAGACTAATTAATCTTAAATGGATCAAACTGTGGCACAGGAAGGGATGAAATACGCAGCCATAAATCTCCTTGATCTTCTATCCACAGAAATAAAATGTCTGACAATGAGGAGCTTTCAGATTTGAAGATGTTCCTCCACGACTACAGAAATAATTAGTCACTGACAGAGAAAAAACCCGTCAATGATCTGCAAGTAGTTATATGAATATTTTTTGTTTCTCTACATAATATCTGTCGTGAGCATGAACTATGTAACAACTAACTAACGAACTGTAAAAACAAGATGAGTTCGTTTTTCTATTTGATTTTTGTAATATTGTAATTGCCCAGTTATAAGATACCACCCTGTAGTCAGGAAGGATAGGGCATAGGACGGCTACCTTTAGGTGTTCCTGAACACCTGGTTTCCTTCAGGGTTTGTCTTTCTTCAGATGGCTGCCTTCACTACGGCTAAGGATCCATCTCTGCAGGTTTTGTAGGGTGCCCTTCCCGGTTTTCAATCAAGGTTGTCTTCTCTACGAGGGTCGGTTTCCCTATGCCGAAGAGCCCTCTGCCCCCCCTCCCCCTCTCTCTCCTGACCACCTTCGTCTGATCCGGACCAAAAGACATGTCTGGCTAGTGTGTCTCCGGTAGCTTGATTTCCAGCCAACGTAGCAACGTAGCTCTCTGGATCACAGAGTGCACAAACGTCCTCGCCTCGGTAAGGCCTCCTCGAGGAGGAGCAAAAATAATAACTGATGATAAAACACTGAAACAAATGAATACTTTTAAATAGCTGGGATGTGACGTCTCCTATATCACACACAGCAAAACGTCTGTCTGTTGGTAGGGCTATATGAATTGCGTTCTCCTCAAAAATAGTTGGAAAAGACACAGTGCTGTGATTTTATAATGTGATGGCAGTACCGGTTCCAATGTACGGGTCAGGGACTTCGACTTTAACTGACATTTAACGAAGGGTGACTCTCCTTGAGCTGGTATTCCTGAGACCTCTAGCTGGTAGAATCTAACAGATCGGATGAAAAAGGTGGAGTAAGGAATGAACTGGATGTCAAAAGCGTACTTCAGAGAACAGAGGAGTACAGAAAAAACACATTCAAAGAATGTCACAATAAGTAATACCTAACTAAATATACAAATACACGGGAGAAAGGAATTTTGGGCGTTCTGACAAGAGATGGAAAGGTTAGCTACGTTCTACTTGAAATTGGAACAGGCAAGTATGCCTAACCCAAAAATGGATGTGATGATGGTGACTTAATAAATAAATAACTTTTCAGGTCATCAAAGTAAACTGTCGGCGAAAAGAATAAAATACCTACAACGTGAGGATGATGATGATGATGATGATTGGTTTGCAGGGCGCTCAATGGTGCAGTTATCAGTGCCCATACAAAGTCGCAATTTGTACACAGTCCGATTTTACACACAATCCAGTGTAGCCACTGTCACGAATGATGATGATGATGATGAAATGATGAGGACAACACAAATAACCAGTCCCTGGGCAGAGAAAATCCCCAACGCAGCCGGGAATCGAACCCGGGACCCCGTGATCCAGAGGCAGCAACGCTAGCCACTAGACCACGAGCTGCGGACACGACGTGAGGAGTAAACGAAATTAAACTTCACGGGTTGAGAGGGTATGTGGTGTTATTCCAGGGATTACAAAATCGACTCTAATTTACAAAGAACTTAGCAGTATGAGGCAACGTATCAGTGCTACGTCGCAACTCCGCTACCTTGATTGCTGGGAAGCGTGTGATAAAACCGTTGTTGGCCCACAACTGCTGTAACTGGTCCCTCATATCCTGGAGACTGGCACTGGGAAGAAGCTGATGTTTGGGCTGGTCTCTCCCATGTTATACCGCGGATCTTGCTGGCCACGGGATTACGTCAGCATCACGAAGGCAGTCATAGACAAATTGCTTTGTGTGGACGAGCACTGTCATGTTGACAAATACACTCCTGGAAATGGAAAAAAGAACACATTGACACCGGTGTGTCAGACCCACCATACTTGCTCCGGACACTGCGAGAGGGCTGTACAAGCAATGATCACACGCACGGCACAGCGGACACACCAGGAACCGCGGTGTTGGCCGTCGAATGGCGCTAGCTGCGCAGCATTTGTGCACCGCCGCCGTCAGTGTCAGCCAGTTTGCCGTGGCATACGGAGCTCCATCGCAGTCTTTAACACTGGTAGCATGCCGCGACAGCGTGGGCGTGAACCGTATGTGCAGTTGACGGACTTTGAGCGAGGGCGTATAGTGGGCATGCGGGAGGCCGGGTGGACGTACCGCCGAATTGCTCAACACGTGGGGCGTGAGGTCTCCACAGTACATCGATGTTGTCGCCAGTGGTCGGCGGAAGGTGCACGTGCCCGTCGACCTGGGACCGGACCGCAGCGATGCACGGATGCACGCCAAGACCGTAGGATCCTACGCAGTGCCGTAGGGGACCGCACCGCCACTTCCCAGCAAATTAGGGACACTGTTGCTCCTGGGGTATCGGCGAGGACCATCCGCAACCGTCTCCATGAAGCTGGGCTACGGTCCTGCACACCGTTAGGCCGTCTTCCGCTCACGCCCCAACATCGTGCAGCCCGCCTCCAGTGGTGTCGCGACAGGCGTGAATGGAGGGACGAATGGAGACGTGTCGTCTTCAGCGATGAGAGTCGCTTCTGCCTTGGTGCCAATGATGGTCGTATGCGTGTTTGGCGCCGTGCAGGTGAGCGCCACAATCAGGACTGCATACGACCGAGGCACACAGGGCCAACACCCGGCATCATGGTGTGGGGAGCGATCTCCTACACTGGCCGTACACCACTGGTGATCGTCGAGGGGACACTGAATAGTGCACGGTACATCCAAACCGTCATCGAACCCATCGTTCTACCATTCCTAGACCGGCAAGGGAACTTGCTGTTCCAACAGGACAATGCACATCCGCATGTATCCCGTGCCACGCAACGTGCTCTAGAAGGTGTAAGTCAACTACCCTGGCCAGCAAGATCTCCGGATCTGTCCCCCATTGAGCATGTTTGGGACTGGATGAAGCGTCGTCTCACGCGGTCTGCACGTCCAGCACGAACGCTGGTCCAACTGAGGCGCCAGGTGGAAATGGCATGGCAAGCCGTTCCACAGGACTACATCCAGCATCTCTACGATCGTCTCCATGGGAGAATAGCAGCCTGCATTGCTGCGAAAGGTGGATATACACTGTACTAGTGCCGACATTGTGCATGCTCTGTTGCCTGTGTCTATGTGCCTGTGGTTCTGTCAGTGTGATCATGTGATGTATCTGACCCCAGGAATGTGTCAATAAAGTTTCCCCTTCCTGGGACAATGAATTCACGGTGTTCTTATTTCAATTTCCAGGAGTGTAGTATAACGATACTGTCGCGTGAGAGGTAACTCATGAGGACACAACATATACGTGACATACGGTCGTGCCCTCACAGCTCTCTCAACCACCACCACCACCACCACCACCACCACCACCACCACCACCACCACCACCACCACCACCTATCATGACGCCAAGAGTAACGCTGCCGTACCTCGACAAAACACTAGAAGAGGGGTGCCTCTTCCTCTTCCTCTTCCTCTTCCTCTTCCCCTGTTCGCCCGTTCGCCGCCGTACTGCGCCGTTCGTCACTGAACTCAATGCGATGCCACTCAACATCAGTGGCTCTGAGCACTATGCGACTTAAGTTCTGAGGTCATCATCAGTCGCCTAGAACTTAGAACTAATTAAACCTAACTAACCTAAGGACATCACACACATCCATGCCCGAGGCAAGATTCGAAATTGCGACAGTAGCGGTCGCTCGGCTCCAGACTGTAGCGCCCAGAACCGCACGGCCATCAACATCAATGCTCCCTGGCCATAGTGACACTGCAGACTCTGCCGTTTGTGTTGTGGTGTTCGTGCCAGCCTACGCGTGGGACTGTGATTCTCTAGTCCGGCCGCTGCTACTATGATACTGGATGTCACAGAATGTTGCAAGGAGTCAGTTTCTTGTTCTGGATGCCAACCACAAATGTCTATATCGATTATATTAACTGATCAACACAAAGGGTCGCTTTTCCGAAACCCCATAACTGTCTCATTACAACACGGGAGTTTGAAATTTGGCACAAAAGTACCGGTGAACTCCCTCTGTATCGGTACAAAAGAGTGGCGCCCTGCGACGTTAGCCTTGGGTTCGGCGACGCCTCAGCAAAGTATCGACACACGCGGGTAATGCCGCCACACTGGTGCCCAATTTCGTCACAGTTCTGCCCAACGCCGTAGTGGACTTGTCACATGATGGTAAGTTCATCAGATCGGCTCTTACCCACACTTCACCCCTGTTTTTGCGACGGAGGTCGGAACCGCGACGCCCAACGATGGAATCACGCACTTTTCTTATGAGTTGCTGAGGCAAACATTTCGGACACACCGCCGCTCACAATCAAGGCGAAAAGACCTCAGCGCATGGTGTAAAGGGCGGTAGTGGAACCACACCCTTCCTGGCGTTGGTTCACACATTTCGCGACCGAAAACGACATTCGCAGTGCGACGAGCCAACAGAACGACGTTCTTGGTAACCTTATAACTTCTGACACCCTCAAAGACGATGCGATCCTTCTCTAAGGAAATCATGGAGTTGTAACCCCATTGGATTACAGTACAACGTGACTGTAATTTTGTCTCTGACATACAGGGCAGCCATAAGGAACAGTACATAACCATTGCATGAAATCTGAGTAAGATCTGAAGTACCAAACGAAGCTTATGCTTTCTTCGGTTCCGCGATGACGCGGGGCGGGGTATGACTTTAACACATCTATGAACAAAATGGCAAAGGGTCCGGCAACACCCTCGGTGCCAACTACCCACCATTGTTGAGCACTTTAAGAACGTACTGAGAGGTCTTTGTGAAATGCACCGCAATAGAAGTACTTAAATTACCTAATTGCTCACATGCAAGAAGCCCTCAGTTAGATTTACGTTGAATATATTTTATGCTGCTAGATTTCCATCCTACTCATTACCGTCTGTGTGAATGAATTTTTCGTTTTTCCATTGGTAGCTAGTAGTATGGAACTTGCTGGCTGCTATGGTCAGTCTGGACAACTTTGGGTGTTCAGTCAAAGCAAAGAGGTTTGTACCTTCTCAGTCGTCTCGATCGGCAGTGGGTAGGTTGTTACCTTTGGTCTATTCTGGCTACCTGCGGAGATTCGTTATTGTGGGGTGGTTAAGCACTTGACGGCGGGCAGTCGGTGAGTGAGGTCGGCAGCTGAAGACTGAGCTTAGTGTGAGGTGTGTAAGTCTTCAGGCTAGCTAGGAGGGCACATAACGAGAGGGATGAAGAAATTACACTCCTGGAAATTGAAATAAGAACACCGTGAATTCATTGTCCCAGGAAGGGGAAACTTTATTGACACATTCCTGGGGTCAGATACATCACATGATCACACTGACAGAACCACAGGCACATAGACACAGGCAACAGAGCATGCACAATGTCGGCACTAGTACAGTGTATATCCACCTTTCGCAGCAATGCAGGCTGCTATTCTCCCATGGAGACGATCGTAGAGATGCTGGATGTAGTCCTGTGGAACGGCTTGCCATGCCATTTCCACCTGGCGCCTCAGTTGGACCAGCGTTCGTGCTGGACGTGCAGACCGCGTGAGACGACGCTTCATCCAGTCCCAAACATGCTCAATGGGGGACAGATCCGGAGATCTTGCTGGCCAGGGTAGTTGACTTACACCTTCTAGAGCACGTTGGGTGGCACGGGATACATGCGGACGTGCATTGTCCTGTTGGAACAGCAAGTTCCCTTGCCGGTCTAGGAATGGTAGAACGATGGGTTCGATGACGGTTTGGATGTACCGTGCACTATTCAGTGTCCCCTCGACGATCACCAGTGGTGTACGGCCAGTGTAGGAGATCGCTCCCCACACCATGATGCCGGGTGTTGGCCCTGTGTGCCTCGGTCGTATGCAGTCCTGATTGTGGCGCTCACCTGCACGGCGCCAAACACGCATACGACCATCATTGGCACCAAGGCAGAAGCGACTCTCATCGCTGAAGACGACACGTCTCCATTCGTCCCTCCATTCACGCCTGTCGCGACACCACTGGAGGCGGGCTGCACGATGTTGGGGCGTGAGCGGAAGACGGCCTAACGGTGTGCGGGACCGTAGCCCAGCTTCATGGAGACGGTTGCGAATGGTCCTCGCCGATACCCCAGGAGAAACAGTGTCCCTAATGTGCTGGGAGGTGGCGGTGCGGTCCCCTACGGCACTGCGTAGGATCCTACGGTCTTGGCGTGCATCCGTGCGTCGCTGCGGTCCGGTCCCAGGTCGACGGGCACGTGCACCTTCCGCCGACCACTGGCGACAACATCGATGTACTGTGGAGACCTCACGCCCCACGTGTTGAGCAATTCGGCGGTACGTCCGCCCGGCCTCCCGCATGCCCACTATACGCCCTCGCTCAAAGTCCATCAACTGCACATACGGTTCACGTCCACGCTGTCGCGGCATGCTACCAGTGTTAAAGACTGCGGTGGAGCTCCGTATGCCACGGGAAACTGGCTGACACTGACGGCGGCGGTGCACAAATGCTGCGCAGCTAGCGCCATTCGACGGCCAACACCGCGGTTCCTGGTGTGTCCGCTGTGCCGTGCGTGTGATCATTGCTTGTACAGCCCTCTCGCAGTGTCCGGAGCAAGTATGGTGGGTCTGACACACCGGTGTCAATGTGTTCTTTTTTCCATTTCCAGGAGTGTAAAAGGACCCTTTCCTGCTTCAGTTCACGTTCAAATCTCGTCGGAAGGCTTTGAATGCTCTTGTGGGTCCATTGTGAGTACCAGAGCAGAAGTTGCGGTCACACCGCACTCTAATGAGGCTCAGGTCACGACGTCATTAGATAAGGATTCAACAGGCCGTTGGGGTGTCACCAGTGCCGAAGTTTGTCGAGAACGTCGTCCTGCTGCTCCTCACACTGCGAACTGTCTTTTTCGACTGCAAAATGTGTGGGAATCAACGTTCCAAGAGTAGGGTTGGTTTCGCTGATGCTGTTTATACCAATCCCGAGGGATTTTCTTGTCAGTTCTGAGTGGCGGCGTTTGTGAAATGTTTTCCTCAGACGCCCATAGGAAAATAGTGTGATTTCAATGCCAGGCGTCGTTTTTCTGACCTCCATCGCAGAGGCCCAAAGCCGGTGTGAAATGTGGGTAAGAGGGGATGTGACAGCCCTTTCCGTCGTGTGACTCGTCCACGGTGATGTTGGACACAATTGTGATGAAATTTGGTACCAGTGTGATACTATTCATCCACCTTACACTTGACATGAACTCAGATCTCTGAGCTTTTTTGGCCTGTGTCGGTAGCTTGCTGTCTGAAGCGTCGCGGAAGTCGAGGGTGGTGTCGCAGGGCGCCACTCTTTTCACCGTTACACAGAAAGGTTGTCGGCACCCTTGGATCAAATTTCAAACTTCTGCATCATAAACGGAGATAATTACGGAGTCAAGAAAAGTGACCCTCTAACTGTGTTGCGCAGCGTCGATTATGAACAGTGGATGGTTTGTAACACTTTCTTGGAGAACATACGTAACGTCAGTTTCAATAGCTCACTTCCGTCAGTTGCTACGAGCTGTTATCTTTGTGACAGGATATCACGAATGCAGTCCCCCAGCTGTGATGATACTCCAGACGCACACAATTTGATTAGATACCGCTTGTGAGGAACGGTGTCAACTAACTTCTGCGAAACTGGAAAATCCAACAACGAACGTGTCTGTTTTTAGGGGCTAATGGGTACTGACGTCTTGGTAACATTGCCGTACTGAAGCTACATCGTGTCACAGAGATATACCGTCTCGAATGAACCCCACATAACGTGCACCGTTTTAACAAATGCGATCCTTTCAGTTTTTATCTTTTACAATAAACGCTGACCAACTGATCTTGAGTGTGCATTGTAGGCTTTTATCCTTCCAGAGATGGTTCGTGCTGCAGTTGAAAACATTAAGCTTTGAAGAGGTGTAATCAGCGAACAATAGAAGCTATTCCTAATTGAAGACGCAGTACTGCACAGGCTCGTCCATTCACATAACGGAACTGCAGCTTTAAAATCAGTATTCCCCACTGCTTGCACACGTTGCTTATGGAAGGAGTACAAGTGCTTTGCTACCGGCACTTCACTTCACGGGAAACTTGGTGGATGCTTATTGGTGAAACTTCTGCGACATAACGTAACAACTACTCCCGGAATTCCACTGGGTAAACTTTGGATCGCTTTCTGTGGCTTCGGTAATCAAGTTTCCTTACCCTTTATAATTCCTCCCAGTTGCTATGTTTGTCGCGGAAGCCTTTCTCCCTCCATGCATTTGGCTTGCCAGCCACTACGTGCTGGCGGACCACACATTAAATGAACCTCTGCAGGCAAGGATCCATGTTCGAGCAACACTCACGAAATGGAAATAGCGATGGAATCATCAACACAGACAACTGCATACTGCTTTTGAAAGTAACGTCGCCAAAGGGGACACGATAGGCAGTTTATTTCACAGAAATAAAGCGATTTAACAACACGTTTCTCACATTCCTCATTTAACATCATGTACAGCCCAAAATATTCATTTCCGACTAGTGGGCTTTGGATTTCAAAATATTAGATTTATAATTCATTACTGTCGATACTTTTGACTAATCGAGGAAAGAAAAAAGACTGAAATTTCATGAGACCATGGCAGTCCCAATGCTTGTCTAAGCAAGTGACTCCAAAGTTATAAATAAATAATGCACACACATGATTTGTAAGCACACCAAAGAGACGCATAAAAGCTGACGGATTTTTTAATTTAGAAGTTAGGGTGGAACTGAATGTAATTAAGGCCCACAGTAAAATACAAGAAAATGCCAGAAACAGGAAAGAACACCTCAAAAGCATCAGTTGAGAAATATTACCGTTCCAAAAAATATCGTTTAACTCAGTTGGGAATGAAGTCGAGGGACATTGAAGAAGGGGTAGGTACCGAATAAGGGGAAGAAAAGCCTGATCCTTGAAGTGTAGATGGCAGTGACTTATGACTGAAGGGTTTTGATATCCAAAATTCCTATACGTAAATACTAGGTTACGCAGACAGGGAGTGTCAGCTTAGTTTTGGTCGTTGTGGAGTCTGTTAGAAATTTTGACATGTTCGGGAAGTTACCAAACATGTTAACGCTTTAAAAGTCAACCGATTTTGAAGCAAAATGAATTTTAATTGAAAGTAATTGAAGTAATTTTTGTATAGTGTCACATTTATGAATATTAATATTCCTTTTGATTCATGATTCATTATTTGCAATAAACAATGAGTGGCGGAATGTGATGAGAAGTCACTGAGTGTTGTGTCGGTTGCCGGTTGCTGATGCCTATGGGATCCATTTGTCTCCATACAGCCCTAGAATTAAAATCGATCGTGAACTGACTGACAGCAGAGCCTTAATCGCCTCTTACGGCTCTGCGGAGGCAACGTGGCGTCCATTCGTGAAACACTTGTGCTCGTCCTGGTAAGCCAGTTGACGTTTCTGCGATACTGCAGTTACTTCCTGCTAATTTTCAGCAGTCCTTATGCAACCCTTTTTACATTGAACTCTAACCTACTCATGCGATTTACGGCATTAGCCGAATTACCTGTATTTCACATATCACTGTCGAACATTGTTGTATTTTGTATACTGACAGCCATTTGTAATTATCACGCATTTATGATTAGTATGAAATTTTGATCTGTCTGCTGTGCTGCTTTTCTTCCAGAGATGATAGTTTTAAAAACCAAACTGATGAAGATTGAAGTTGAATGCGTAGATCTGATGGCAATAAAATGCTTTGTTTAGCTGGAACTTACTCTCTCATTGCTGCCAATGGAGGGTGGTGGTGGTGGTGGTGGTGGTGGTGCTATGATGTTTCAAAGCAACCTTTCACCAGACGCTTTTTTTTTCTTTTAGACATTTGAATTTCCTACCACCTTCACAGCTGAATGGTCCATGTTGCTGCATTTGTTATGATAGTGCCCACATTAGATTTTCGGTTTCTCAAACTTTTTCTGGGGTAGGGACATCTGATACGGGATCCACTCAGCCCTTGTGAGGCCAAGTGAGGAGCTGCTTGAATGAAGAAGTAGCGGCATAATCAGAATCAATCTACTGGCACTGATTGTTGGAGGGATTGGAGACTTGCTAATTTCATGTCCCATCATAGTTCGCTTCTCGCTTTGTCTTACAGGCAGCAGTCTGTCAGTCAGAACAGACCTAACGCTTAATCTGTGATTGATGATTGCATTTAGAACAGTTTCCATAGTTTCTCAATTACGAGTTAACAGGTGCAGAAGCGTAATTTGTCTGCTGATCTGAGCTGAGCGGGCGAGGCAGGCCTACCTTCGTGACGTACGCGCCGCGGCCTTTCTTTCTTGTTGGCCTCGCCACGGAGAAGACAAGACGTGGCGCGTACGTCACAGCACGTGACACTGCAGGTCTGAAGAGTGCCAGCAGCCGTCTCCGGCGGGGAGCGAGTAACTATTTCAAACGAGTGTAATAGTTCTTGACTGCTCGTTTAAATGAATGTAAGCTCTCGATACCACACGAGAAATTACGAGCTTTAGTCGGTACCTTTGCAGTTATGTATAAATTGCCCGTGGGGTCCTGCACTTAGCCGAGCTTCCGCTACGTGTGGCGGACAAGCCGACTAGTGTGACGTCACAAGTTAGTTGCAGGGCCCGTGTATCTCGTCGGCTTCGACTCGCTCGCGAGTTTAAAGGGAGTATACGGAGCTCATTTCTGTCTCTACAGTCCACAGGTGGGATCCAGGTGGAAAACCAGCAGAACTAAAGGAGATGAGCAAAGCAAGACAGACAGAAGGAGAGAGTTCAGCATTAAAAAAATGCTTTAAATTGAGGCTTTACCGAATTACCATTCCTTGCAATTTAAGTCGAAGCATTTTTCTGATCACTAATGTAAATAATAACAACAACAACAACAGCAACAACAATAATCTCCGCCCCGATAGCTGAGTGGTCGGAGTGACGGATTGCCGTCCTACGGGCCCGAGTTCGATTCCCGGCTGGGTCGGAGATTTTCTCCGTTCAGAGACTGGGCGTTGTGTTGTCTTCATCATCATTTCATCCTCATCCGGTGCGCAGGTCGCCCTTTGTGACGTCGAATGTAATAAGACTTGCACCAAGGTAGCCAGACCTGCACCGTAAGGGGCCTCCCGGTCAATGACGCCAAACGCTCGTTTCATTTCCAATAATAATAATAATAGTGAAACATATATTTGATTGACATGACACAATATCAAAGACTTCACTTGTCTCATACAGGTATGATTTTATGTATGTAGTCTGAAACGCCGAGGGAAAATTTCTACGAAGGCTGGGAATCGAAAGCCTGCCTCCCTCGATCCAAATTTTCACTGCCGCCCCAGTCACTGAAGAGCCAAAGAAACTGGTACACCTGCCTAATATCGTGTAGGGCCGCCGCGAGCATGCAGAAGTGCCACAACACGACGTGACATGGACTCGTGTAATGTCTGAATGTGCTGGAGGGAACTGACACTGTGAATCCTGCAGGGCTGTTCATAAATCCGCGGGACTACCAGGGGGTGGAGATCTCTTCTGAACAGCACTTTGCAAGGCATCCCAGATATGCTCAAGCGGAAGTGTTTAAACTCAGAAGAGGTTTCCTGGAGCCATTCTGTAGCAGTCCTGGACATGCGCGAGAGGTAGGGGGTTCGCGTTGTCCTGCTGGAATTGCCCAAGGCCAACGGAATGTGCAACGGACATGCATGGATGCAGTTGATCAGACAGGATGATTGCGCACGTGTCACCTGTCAGAGACGTATCTAGATGTATCAGGGGTCCCGTATCACTCCAATTGTACAAGCCCCACACCATTATAGAGCCTCCACCATCTTGAACAGTCCATGGATTCATGCGGTTGTCTCCATACTCGTACACGTCCATCCGCTTGATACAATTTGAAACGAGACTCTTCCGGCCAGGCAACATGTTTCCAGTCAGCAAAAGTCCAATGCCATTGTTGCCGGACCCAAGCGAGGCGTAAGGCCTTGTGTCGTGCAGTCATCAAGGGTACACGAGTGGGCCTTCAGCTTTGAAAGCCTATATCGGTGATGTTTCGTTGAATGTTTCGCACGTTGACATTTGGTGATGGACCAGCACTGAAATTTGCAACAATTTGCGAAAGGGTTGCTCTTCTGCCATTTTGAACGGTTCTCTTCAGTCGTCGGTGGTCGGCTGACATTCACGGTACATCCGTGAAATGATCGTAAGGGAAAATCCTCACTTCATCGCTACCTCGGAGATGCTGTATTCCATCGCTCGTGTGCCGACTATAACTCACTAGAATCTTGATAACCTGGCATTGTAGCAGCAGTCACCGATCTAACAACTGCGCCAGACACTTGTTTTATATAGGCTCTCCACGTTCTGGACTAGCACCTAGGTAGAGTGGGGCGGCAGTGAGACTTTGGATTGAGAAAGGAAGGCGTGCCAGGGTAATCCGTGCAGTTGTGTGAACTTGTTTAATGGCTAACGTACCTGCCTAGTAAGCAGGGGACCCGGGTTCGATTCCCGGGCTTTGTACAAATTTTCCCACCCAGTTTTAATCTATATACGTAAAATATATTTCATTTTTACTGTTACGAATATCCTACTGATCTGACCAACTTAGAAGTTTTAGGGACACACATGTATGTTTGGGGATGGGGGGGCCCAAGTGAAGGAGGAACAACAAAGTCGATTTAGTATGGGCCCTTGAGCGAGATCGCCGTGACAAATCTGTTGTTTTCACAGAGTACCACCTTGTCCGGCGGCGCTGCTGAGGTACTGAATTGGTGGCACGGGAGACGTCAGTCGTGGGCTGCGTCGGATAACGGACAGGGCGAGATGAGTGAGTTAGGAGCCATTGTGGAACATGGTGTCCGGCGGGCAGCAGGGGACGCGGCGGAATCCATCGGCGGCGACAGCGGGTAGGAATGTGGGGCGGCCCCACGCCACAAGCGTAGCGTGTCCAGAACGTACGGAATGATTATAGCCCAACCGACGAATCTGGAGCTCAGTCAAAATTTGTATTGCTCGTACACTGCTAAAATGCTATGATGTGGCCGAACTTTAAAGTAAACAGTATGGAAGCAAGTGTCCGTTTAAAAGTTGTGGAGCAGCGTGGCACTTATGTAAAGTAAGGGCACCAACAGGAAGTTGTATTTGATAACAGAAGCAAGACTAAAGAAAAAGCAATGCACATTCATAGGATTTGTCGACCTGGAAAAAGCCTTAGACAATGTAAAATGGTGCAAGATGTTCGAAATTCTGAGAGAAATAGAGGTAAGCTATAGGGCAAGATGGGTAATATACAATATGTACAAGAGCCAAGAGAGAACACTAAGAAATATATGGAATAAAACAGCCACCAGTTGTGGAAAATTTTAGATACATAAAATTAGACTTCTGAAGAAGGCCCATTTAGATGGATTGAAACCTATGTCAAGACCTTTTGACTACTGCCACCAACTGGTGGCTGTTCTATTCCATGTATTACATTTGCACAGTTTCTGGTGCAGCCATGCTTAAGATTCGAACAATAAGGCTGGAAAAACAAAAACCAAGTGCTTTTTTGCTCCTACTGTTCAGTCTGCACATCAGAAAACAGTGACGGAAATAAAAAAAAGGTTCTACAGTGGGATTAAAATTCAAAGTTAAAGGATGTCCATGATAAGATGCGCTGATGACACTGCTATCCTGAGTGAAAGTGACGGAGATTAACAGGATCGGTGGAACGGAATGAGCCCTCTAACGACCTCATAATATGGGTTAAAGGCAAATTGAAGAAAGACGAAAGTAACGAGGAGTAGCAGAAATGGAAGCAGCGAAAAACTTATCAAATGGTTCAAATGGCTCTGAGCACTGTGGGACTTAACATCTGAGGTCATCAGTCCCCTAGAACTTAGAAATACTTAAACCTAACTAACGTAAGGACATCACAAACATCCAGGCAGAGGCAGAGTTCGAACCTGCGACCGTAGCGGTGACGCGCCTAGAACCGCTCGGCCCCACCGGCCGGCGAAAAACTATCAAATTGGCGATTACGAGGTAGACGAAGTTAAATAATTATGTTGTAAGGCAGCAAAATAACCGATGATGGACGGGGTAAGGAGAACATGAATAACTGATTAGCACTGGCAAAAAGGGCATTCCTGGTCAAGAAAAGTCTACTAGTATGGAACATACGTCATAATTTGAGAAAGAAATTTCAGAGAATGTAGGTTTGGAGCACAGAATTAAACGGTAGTGAGATATGAGCTTTGGGAAAACCGAAATATAAGAATCGAAGCATTTGAGATGTGGCGCTACAGACGAATTTTGAAAATTAGGTGGGATGATAAGGTAAGGAATGAGAAGGTTCTGCGCAGAATCGGAAAGGAAAGGAATATGTGAAAAACACTTACAACGAGAAGGGATTGGATGATAGGACTTCTGTGAAGACATGAGGGAATGACTTCAATAGTGCTAGAGGGAACTGTGGAGAGTAAAAACTGTAGAAGACAGATTTGAATAAATCCCGCATGTAATTGAAAACGTAGGTTGCAGTTTGTATTTAGAGACGACCGCATAAAAACGACAGAACTGGTTCCCACGGGGATGACAACGATACAACAGCGATATGATTCTCTGTCGAATCATCCGGCTCAATGCTGAGTGCTGACTGCTTCACGCAGCTGTACTGCAAGATACACGGGGAGGGAAATTTCAGGTCATTTGACGTGCCTGAAAGAAATTTGTTTCATGTAGATGCTAGGTCTATATCTGTTGTTAGTGTCTTAATAAAACTTTTACTTTTCATGTAAGATTAAAAACCACTGTTCCGTATTCTCCTCTATGCAGTATCTCACATGCAATTCTGAGGAAACTATTCGATAATTTTTTTGCATCTTATATCACGTTCTGATTACGAAATGGTTTCTCATCCATTATTAACCTACAGATATTACGAAACTTGCATATTTCGGAAAGTTTGTAGTAAAAAATATAATCGCTGACCAGTTCACGCTAGGTGCATTGTACGTCATACGTTGATGCATAACAAATGTACCTAACATATCGAAATAGTTCTTCACTTACATTGTAGGAAATACTGCAACCAGCCACAAGTTTTTTCGAAATGATTTTGTTGTACCATTACTAGTTTCGGGCCTGAGCCCGTTTTCAGACAGCAGACTTCTTTTAAAGTGTCCAAAAACAAAGATTTTGTGATTGCTTGGTTTACAAAAGGTTTTATATTTGTGTCCTAAAATATAGGAGATTTTTGTGATTACATAGTGTTACACGTAGACAAGGTGATGTTTTCCGCAGTGTACAGACTCTGGGGATTGATCGATGAGAGGGTATGGAACCAAAAAGGTCTAATGAACTTTATACGGAAATGCATGGCTTCCATGCTAGAGACAATTTATTCAATCACACGTTGTTGCAGAGGCTACGGTATTACGTGCTGTACCGTGCAGCCACAGTTACAGTAAGCATGATTTCCTTCTGGAGGGGTGGTACTTTCCCTCATACATCATGCCCTAGCGCTCTCTCCTGCCATAGTGATTGGTGGTGATGTGTCTGGTTCACTTCCCTTGCTGACTCACCCTGTAGTGGAAGCGATATAGTGTTTTACTCAATGGTTCCGTATTCTAATCGGGAACTTGCCGACATGGTGTTTACATACAGAAAGGCAAATGGCAATGGGCAGTGGGCAGGAACATTGTATCAGGAGACCCACTCCCGCCGACGACGACAACTACAGCATTCAATGTTTGCATCCGTCTTTCGCCGTTTGTCTGAGACGGGGTCTTTTCAGGAAATCACGAAGGACGCATCCGAGCTGTTCAGTCACCAAACTTGGAGGAAAATGTAACACTGTGGAAGGCGACAGCCGTGTCAGTACCAGGCACTTGTCCCGCCAGTACAGAGTAAGCCAGACTTCAGTGTGGAACGTTCTCCATGGCAACTGCTACTGCTCATCTGGAGTAGTCTTGCCACTGGTTCCTTCGTCAGAAAATCACGATTCCGGGATTTGTGTCCATCCATCCTATTCACATGGAAGGCCGCATTTGCGCGGAGTAGTAGCTTCAACTTTCGTAACAGTTACCTGTGGGATAGTACAGAGCCTTCGTGGCATTGTGACAGCGACTGATCATCATCGGTGCAGCCGCAATGTGTGGGGGGCGGGATAATTGGCGACCTATTTTGGGACCAGTCTTCCTCCTACGTCACGTAACAGACCGTAACTATCGGTGTTTTTTGCGGGTGACTTTACCGCCCCTGCTGGAAGAAGTGCCATCGATGAGTCGAATTATGTGGCTGCTACAAATGGTGCTCCAGCCCGCTTCGACGTTAACGTCTGGACGCATCTCAATCGTGTCTTCTCTGGTCGATGGATTGGACTAGGGGGTCCAGCTGCATGGCCTGCTCCTTCACCGGATCTCAACCCGTGCGATTTCTGGTTATGGGGACATCTCAAAAGTATCGTGTATGCAGAGCCCATTTGGATATGGAGACACTGGAGCAGCGTGTTCATGCTGCCTCTGACATTTTTCGGATGCACCCTGGCCGATCTGAACGTGTGAGACAGAACATACTACGGCGCGTACAAGCATGCGTTGAGGTACATGGGAACCATTTTCAACACATACTGTAACTGAGGCTGCACGGAACAGCGGGTATTAGACTGCAGTCTGTGTAACAATGTATGAGGGAATAAATGATCTCTAGCATGGAAACCACGCTTTTCCGGACGCAAGTTCACTAGAGATTTCTTGTTGCGTATCTTCTGATCGATCAGTCACTAGCGATTGTACGCGATGGAAAAATATCACCCTGTATATGCTTTATACATTATCTTACTTCATGAAAATCTCTTGTTTACGTATTATGAGACAGAGGAGTGACTTTCTTTTCCAATCCATGCTGATGTGGCAAAGAACATTATGAGTGTACAGATACGGCACATTTCCAGAGTTACTGCAAAGGTACTACATAATACAGATATTTTTATACAGTTATACATTTAATTATTTAGATTTGAAAGATGCTGGTAATGGCAAATGAAGAATTTTGACAATCAGTTAATTATTATTTCTGTCATTTCAAATTATAGGAGTTGTATGAAATTTTGGAGGAACATTTGTTTTTGACTCTAGTTGATCTTTCCTGTATTATCAACTAGAGGAATTTTACTGTCATCCTTCTGAGCGCGAGTCCAGTGAATAGCCACTCTACCACTTCCTTAGTTCACAAATCCAGCCGTAGGAGACGTCTCGCATATTCCATATAACATCGATGTACTTATTCATTTTATGCGACTTCATCTCCCAATCAAGGTTTCGTAGATAACAACAATAAACGCAGGTCAAGGTCAGAAAGAGTTGGGAGGAGGAGATTGATAGACGTAGAAGAAGGGAGGAAATGGTAATAGAGATGCGAAAGAAGGAGATAGAGAGGGAAGGGGAGGAGGTGGAGAGATATAGGGGGCAGGAGGGAATGGTCAGGGAAAGGCAGGACGAGGTGATTAATATGGAGAAGAGGAGAAGGAGATTAGAATGTATACAAAATTCCCACGCATATTTAACAATTGGCATGTAATGCTGGATTTGCCAGCCATTTGATAAATTCAGTAGCGCAAAAATTTACGAATTCTCTTCACAGATCGCTAAAATCATCGTCTCTAAGGCACTTCTGAACAGTCATACACTTATTTACAGACTACACAAACAGTAAAACTGCACACAGATCGTATTCTATGAGTTTTCTGATCGTCTGTAAAACATTTAGAGGTCAGATGGGCACAAATGACAGCGGAGCACCTATTCTAAACAGAAGTAGTTTAGTTGCCCTGAAAACGACCGCTGCTGAGCCGGAAGAAAAGGCTTTATCGTTATTATAACGTTTCACGCTGAAAAACATTCTTTGGAGTGTCAACGCCGCGTCAGAGTGTTTTTGTGAGATGTCTGCTGTGCAGTCCTTAAATGACGTGTCAGGCACCAGCGAGCAGAGGGCATAACCGCTGCTGTGTGGTTCCTGCGTGACTCACTACTCCTGCGGTGTGACGCAACCAGCGGCTCGCGGTGACGTGAGAGTCTCTGAGGTTGGCAGATGGGTAGCGCGTGCTGCCGAGGAAGAAGCGAGGCGCGGCCGCAGTCCCACTGGTTCTGGCTGTGAGAGGAGGAGTAAAGGGCTTGCGAAGGAGGGGGGGGGTGGAGAGAAGTGGAAAGGGGGGGGGGTTCCGTCAACAGCGCGGGCGGGCGAGCCGTGTCAAGGATGGCTTTGTCTCCCACCGCAGCCGCCGCCACCGCCGCCGCCACCGCCGCCGCCGCCGCCGTCATCGCCGACTTTAATCTGTCACACGAGCTCCAGAAAGACTGCGCCCTGCGACGCCCTGATGAAATTTCGCCTGGAAGAAAGGAGAAAGAGAGGAAGATACTCCCAGCTACCAGACAGTCCATCGCGAGGGACGATATTACTGCTTGTAAAATTACTCCCATGAATATGAAACAGAAGCGCTGTTTGCCACGGCGTCATCCCGCTACGGCGAGATGCAGGCAGCGCTATGGGCCAGCTGCCGACATACGGCGAGTGTCGCAGACCGAGTTCATCACGGCAGGGTAGTTACGCTATGCTTACACCAGATAACAGTGCGCCTCACTCACGGCCGTGGAGCGCATACCCTTGAGAAAACTCGCCGGAAAACTGCACAAGATGACAAATACGTGTTGCCGCAACAAGCGTTTGTTTGTTAAAAAAGAAACATGTTATAACAGCGGTGTATCTCTGTACAACTGAGATGAGACACCGGTGCCTGTTTTACATCTAGTTCCTGTTTTAATACTGCATAAACATTTATTAAAGTTCAGATGACCCGGCTAAGACAGTCTACCTCAAATATATAAATACATCAGATATACATCGAATACGTTAACACATCGGAGGTACAGTTTTCGCAAAATTATATATAATGGGGCGAATTTTGTGACGTATGCAAGTAGTTTTTAATGTTCATAACTTTCGAAATACGATGCAAACTTGTTTTTTTGTAATGTAAAAATAAACCCTTTTTTCTATAGCTGTGGAAAGACTCATCGAAGAGGGAGCCAACATTTATGTAATGTATTTTTCATCTTTAAGCGTATTAAGCCATTTGTTTTGTTTAAGTAAACGTGATACCTTTCTTTTTAAATAGCCTGTTTGTACGTTGGCAGCGCTATAGACTGTGTTAATATCGCTGACAGCGCTCTGCGCCCCGGCAAGAGATTCTGTGGTTGGGCGGACTAGCAGTTAGCGAATGGATAGAGATGTGTACGGACATGTTTTTCTTAGTGGAGACCCCGTGTTGGGAGGACACGCAATGTTAGGTGAGATGAAATTTTTTCTTATAAGAAAAGATGCAAGGAAAGGTATGATAATGGACGTATTGGGTAGTCGAATTATTGACAACTATGTAATTTTTGGAACTGGATGTCACATGAATAAGGTAAAATTTTGTAAATGCATTGTTTGCCCTACAACAAAATCTTTCTTTTGCTAACGATATGCCTCCTAGTAGTTAGAATCTATAGTAGTCAGAATCTTTTTATTTAGCTGGCCGTTGTTGCTACTTGCTGTAATTGCTGTAGTTCGAGTTATGAAGATTTTCTGTAGGGTAAGTGAATTATAAAAAAAAGAATGTGAGTTTCCACTATAGGAATTCGTGATTGAAATGAGTTTAGGCAATGGATTTGTATTATTTTAGGATTTCTTGCAATCCAGGGCTATCCTTGTGTGTTAATTATTGGAAGTCATGTTGTCAATGTATAGCGTTTGGCTTGTGTATTGTGGATAATAAATGAATAGCTTGAGTTTGAGTTGTCTTTGTCACGGAAAATTCGGTAGGTCAGTGTAAAATAAAAAAAAATTAACGGCTTAGTTTCATATTGAGTAACTCTCAAAAATAGTATCACAGCTTTTTCCCCCCATTTATGGGAAGTGAGGATTTAAAATGTTCACCAAGTATTAGTTTCCCGTAGTTTCCCGCCAGGAGCCATAATAAGATAATATGATGTTGCAAGAAAGGGAATCATACATTCGAGCCTGTAAAAAAAAAAACACTAACAGGCCTGTTGTAATAATTTTATTAGATGGCGTTGTCTAGCTACGCGAATGAGCGGAAACATTTCAGTTCACTATACTCCTGCTTTAGTTGGGCGAATGACTTACGGCAAGAGATCGATTCTAAACGGCAATATGATTTCAAGTTTAAAGAAGCGACCTTAAACTCACAACAGTGTAGTTACCTTAGACTGCAGAACAATAAGTGCTTCGTTAGCAACGATAACGCTATATCAGTAAGCTAAAAAGTTAGAATTAATTTTTCTCTCTGTACTGGAACGTAAAGCTATCACATGGCAAAAGAACCTGTACCGAACAACTTCTTTTGCAATATAAAAATATATTTTGGAACATAATCTCAAAATAGCTAAACCATTCACTCCTGCAACATTTTAATCTTTTTGATCACTTCAATGAATTCTGTTTCAAACAAAGCATAACTCTCGTTTCCAACAAAGATGACATTCTTCCACAAGAAATTCTTATGTCCCAGTCATTCTTTGAGGATATTCTATGAGAATGTTACAAGGGACAGGAGAAGTGAGCAAAAATTTCAAAAAATAGATTCTTGCTAAACTGGGACCAGAATGACTGGCGTCTCAGCACTGTACTGCCACAATAAATAAATAAAATTTTAATGTCTAATACCTCGAAATAAAGAGAAAGACAGTTGCAGAAGTTCGTGGCTGATATCCTCGAAGAATGTAAAATTTCCTTCCGACTTCCGCCAGGAAAGATTATTACATTCTCTTCACTTACTAAGTTGCTTCCGCAACTGTTTAAAACTTCCGCAACTGTTTAAAACATAAATGAAAATACAGCGCAACCAGTCACTAAATTTAAAATTGATTTTAATCATGTTTCAGAGGCTTTCCTGTACAATCCGTATGCTTTGCTCATAGGAAACCAATGATGTTGAAATATCTGTAATTACTACCGTAACTGCAGAATGCGTTAGGTGTATTACGTGACATTAGTAATACTTCGGAGCATTCGTCCTTGTAACCCAATATTTTTATGTATTTAAAACAGCCACTTTACGTTGGATATTATTGATGTTCATTATCAACGTGCCGCCAAAAGTCTACGGTCCTATTTCAGCACAAGTGTCATATATACTGCGAGTTGAAAAATATCCACTCACGCCCTTGTCTACGGTAAATTTTTCAATTAAATTCTTATGGTAGCCTTGTTAGAGATTCTTACAAATTCACGATTTCATTTTTTGAGGGATGGGTTTTTCTCCACGTAACCTGCGGGCCTCTTTTCTCCGGATGGTCTGGTCTTCTTGTTAAAACAGTGTGTGTTTCAAGGATAGCTCATCATCAGAACATAACAGAAAAGAACTTTATGAAGTATCGTGCCGCTTGATGTTCAGCTGATTGAAGTCTTGTGACACGATGCAGTGTATTAAGTTCCTTTATCAGACGTTCTGATGATTGTCTATGCTCCGAACGCGTTCAGAAATTTTAACAAATGACTTGCTATTAGGAGCAACAACAACAAACAAAGGCGTGTTCAGTTTTCACACAATAGTCGCGGACCTCCCGCGCGATTTCATATCAAAACTTTCACCGTTCGTAAAAGAATGAACTGATTTCTCATTGCCACTCGTGGAAATGGAAATGCCGTATGGCTAGAGCCTCCCGTCGGGTAAACCGTTCGCCTGGTGCAAGTCTTTCGAGTTGACGCCACTTCAGCGACTTTAATGTCGATGGCGATGAAATGATGGACAACACAACACCCAGTCCCTGAGCGGAGAAAATCTCCGATCGAGCCGGGAATCGAACCCGGGCCGTTAGGAATGACATTCCGTCGCGCTGACCACTCAGCTACCAGGGGCGGACCGCCACTCATGGAGAAAAACTATGACATTATTTTGAAGAGAGTGTGAAGAAATGTGTATTTTTTTTTAATTTCCTGTCTTTGAAGTGGTTTCGCACGCGTTACAGATGTGAAAAACTTTAGGCAGCTCGATATAGTTGGCGTCAAATGCTCAATGCACACTATCTGAGCTCCTGAATTCCCCGCCTTACGAATGAGTACAGCCGCAGCAACCCATCATAAATAAACGCAAAATTTCGCGATTGGTTATGCGTTGTGTTTTCGTGAAGAATTAGATTCTTTGTGCGCATGGGTCATTCATCTCTCTCTGGCGACTGTGCAGCACAGTCCGATACAAGAAACATAAGTGCTCTCACAGCTCCACGCTTCCTGCGAACACTATGCGAGGCCCGCGTGATGCAAGCCAGCCACTCCAGAGCAGGACGCCACTGCGTGCCTGCCGCCCGCTGCACACATTCGTTTGCCGTGCTGCATACGCGCCGTCGCGCAGGCGTGCGCCTACTGTCCAGGCTTCGTACTGTTAACGTTTACAGGTGTCCTTCCTCAGTTGCTATTTCAGTTAATTATGTAGGTAATAACAAATATTAGTGTTATTTTGCAACTGAATGTTTGTTTTTAGCCAAACGCACTTCATATATTCGCATTAAGCATCATCAGTGGTGTATAAAATAATACAACTTTTTCATTACGCATTTTTTTGCTATGAAACATGTTGAGTTTAGTGACGGCAGTTTACGTTATGTACCTTTTCAACATTTCGGGGTTCTTACATTTATCTCTTTTGTCACCTTGCTATAGGGCTGGCGGTGGAATCACGGTAGCTTAAAGGGTGACAGTGGAGTAGGGCAGTGCCAGAGATAATTACATGTCTCATAACGGTTGTAAGTAGGCTGTTTATGTTTTCTTTATGTAAGTAGGCTGTTTATGTTTTCTTATTGGCAACGTTACGTAGCGCTCTATATGAAAATCACTGGCTGTGCTGTTTGCAGTCTGTGGCTAGTTTGCATTGTTGTCTGCCATTGTAGTGTTGGGCAGCGGCAGCTGGATGTGAACAGCGCGTAGCGTTGCGCAGTTGGAGGTGAGCCGCCAGCAGTGGTGGATGTGGGGAGAGAAATGGCGGAGTTTTGATATTTGTAAGAATGGATGTTATGAACTGCTATATATATATTATGACTATTAAGGTAAATACAATGTTTGTTCTCTATTAAAATCTTTCATTTGCTAACTATGCCTACTAGTAGTTAGTGCCTTCCGTAGTTTGAATCTGTTATTTAGCTGGCAGTAGTGGCGCTCGCTGTTTTGCTGTAGCTTGAGTAACGAAGATTTTTTTGAGGTAAGTGATTTGTGAAAGGTATAGGTTAATGTTAGTCAGGGCCATTCTTTTGTAGGGATTTTTGAAAGTCAGATTGCGTTGCGCTAAAAATATTGTATGTCAGTTTAAGCACAGTCTTGTATAATTTGTTCTAAGGGGTCGTTTCACGGTAAGTATATAATTCAATCATCATCTTCTGTTTTACAAATCACTGATGAAGCCTAATATGAATGTACACAAATACAAATGTTCAGCCGACTGAAAGCAGAGAGAGAGGAAGAGAGCCGGCCGGGGTGGCCGAGCGGTTCTAGGCTCTTCACTCTGGAACCGCGCGACCGCTACGGTCACAGGTTCGAATCCTGACTTGGGCGTGGATGTGTGTGATGTCCGTAGGTTAGTTAGGTTTAGATAGTTCTAGGTTCTAGGGGACTGACGACCTCAGATGTTGAGTCCCATAGTGCTCAGAACCATCTGAACCATTTGAAGAAAAAAAAAATGGCTCTGAGCACTATGGGACTCAACTGCTGTGGTCACAAGTCCCCTAGAACTTAGAACTACTTAAACCTAACTAACCTAAGGACATCACACACATCCATGCCCGAGGCAGGATTCGAACCTGCGACCGTAGCGGTCGTGCGGTTCCAGACTGTAGCGCCTTTAACCGCTCGGCCACTCCGGCCGGCTAAAAACCATTTGAACAAATGTTCGTTTGATCAGAATCACATATCTCAAAGTTCTTGACGAATTGCTGTGAAACTTTGACTCAACAATGGTATATATAGAAAACATTGTTACTAAAAAAGCTTGAAATATACCTTTCTGATTTTCTTGAAATTTTACACGTTACTGTGATAAACGTTCAGACACATGTAGACAACAAACTTTTAATATAAACGATCAAGTCAGAGAGAGGGAGGAAGAAGAGATGGACAGTGAGGTGGGATGGAATGAACATAGAAAACACGACAGAGAAGATGGGCAGAGAGAGAGAGAGAGAGAGAGAGAGAGAGAGAGAGAGAGAGAGAGAGAGAGAGAGAGAGAGGGGGGGGGGGGTAGGAGGGGGCGGACTTTGTGGGGGAAGATGGAGAAAGCAAGAGGAGGAGATTAGGACATGTATATAATTCCCACACACATATTATAAACATATGTTCGCTCTTTTTCTTTATTTTCCTTTTATGTAGACTGTGTGAGCCACAGAGAAGCGTGGCGGGAACAGCTAGTAACAAAATAAACATTTCGTTACAAAAGACTGATAAAGCTTTCTTATTTATGTGAAAAAACGTTATGTTCCATTATGCTTACTGCTTTTAATTATCAGTCTAAAACTACGGGCACCATGCCTTTCAGGGCAAGGTTTACAACATAATATTTTCCTTAGGTAGCAGAAGTAGTAGTATGTCTTGCTGTACAGATTTGTGCTACGAGTTGTGCGATCCACCGTCAACAAGCTATTTTTTTCTCGGAGAATATGACAACAAGTAGACGCTTGCACTCATTCGTTAATTTGCAGGTCACGAAGTACTGTTAACACTCCGAGATTGAAAACCTTAATTTGCGAATACGAGAAGCACTGAGCAATCGGTGTGTGAAATCTTTGGCGTTCTCAATATTTGACGTATTTACCATTTGTGTGGTAAGTTATCATTAACCTATTGAAAAATGACTTTTATTGACACCACACACCCCATCACAAAGATCACATATATGATTAAGTTAGTAGGTTCCGAAAGGCTTCCAAGAGAGGCATCTGTTCGTCCTAGCAGATAGATACAATATTCTTTGAAGAGGAGTGGCTAGCGTTTCTTAAAAGCTTCTCTTTAATGAAATATGAAGTGTATTAATAAAAAGTAAGAAGTAGCAGCTGCCATTAAATATCCGTTTACTGCGATCCGAATCTAAAGAAGGAGAAACTGGACCCTGGAACTTATCTCTTACTACCACGGAAATTCAGACACAAATTTTCGGTGAGGGGTAACACCTGAATAATCGTTGCCGGTGTTCATGGTCATTCTTTACAAATGATTCTCTTTGTCGTTCACAATGGTGTTGCCTGAAACAATTTGTTCAGGCACGCGTTCTTATAGTTGCCCACTTAATCAGCATTCATCTTGATACGTTGTACATTTTACAATTGTTCAGAGCTGTAAAATGTTGATAAAGAAATGTGAAAACTCTCAAAATTTTATGATGTGTGTAACCAAATTGCAGTTGCTTGACAGCTATGCAAAATTAATGAAAATTTAACAGTTCTCCTGTGCACATTTCTATTGTGTACGATTGTTGTCATCTGAGACGTTCTCGGCGAAAAGTTGTGCAAATAGCAATCTCTCACGTTCAAGGCACTTCGTTATATCGACAAGCGGTCTGTTTGCAACATGAGTCCTACACACAACGCCGAAGCCCAGTTATGAATAATGCCTTACATTGTGTGCCGTAGCTTTTACAAATTTGGAAGAGACCTCTTATTATCCCACAGGTTGTGCAGTTTGGTTTTCTTTTATCTTCCTGCAATTAGTTTGCAATGTAAGTAATCAGGCGCCGTATGTGTAATTCAAGGAGAGGTCAAGAAGGTCAAGAGACTACGTCGTCATACACTGAGGTGACGAAAGTCACGCGATAGCGATATGCACGTATGCAGATGGAGATAGTATCACGTACACAAGGTATAAAACGGATGTGCATTGGTGTAGTTATCGTTTGTAGTCAGTGATTCATGTGAAAATGTGTCGGACGTGATTATGGTCACATGACGGGAAGTAACTAACTTAGAACGCGGAATGGTAGTTGAAGCTAAACGCATGGAATGTTTCATTTCAGAAATCGTTTGGGAATTCAATATTTCGAGATCCACGGTGTGAAGAGTGTGCCGAGAATACCAAATTTAAGGAATTACCTTTCGTCACGAAAACGCAGTGTCCGAGAGCAGTGGTGCTAGCGTAGAAGAGAGAGACATACGATGAACGTATCCGTTAGGACAATGCTTCGAAATTTGACGTTAACGGGTTTTGCTAAAAGCACGACATCGCCTGCAGCGCCTCTCCTGGGCTCATGACTGTCAGTTGGACGTAAATCGTGGCCTAATTAGATGAATCCAGATTTCAGTTGGTAGAAACTGTGGCGCAGACCCCACGAAGCCATGGACCCAGGTTGTCAAGAAGGTACTGTCCAAGCTGGTGGTGGCTTCAAAATGGTGTAGGCTGTGTTTTTATGGATAGGAATGGATCCCCCGGCTATGTTCGGCTATTTTGAGACCATTCAGGGACGTCATGTTCCCAAAGAGCGATGGAACTTTCACGGATGACAACGTGCGAAGTCGCAATTCGTTTGAAGAACATTCGGGACAGCTCGTACGAGTGGTTTGGCCATTCAGATCGCCCGACATCACCCCTATCCAACATTTTTGGAACATAATCGGGAGGTCAGTTCGTGCACATAATCCTGCGTCAGCAAAACATTCGCAGTCCTGTAAGGCTTTAGAGGCAGCACGGCTCAATACTTCCACAGGGGGGTTCCAACGACTTGTTGAGTCCATACTGCGTCGAGTTGCTGCACTACGCCGGGCAATAGGCCAGACAAGATGTTATGAGATATCTCGTGACTTTCAGGTAAATCATTAGGTTCATTATTATTTGCCATGTGGCGAATCGCCAGCGTCGCCAGAACAACAACTAAACAGCTCACACCATAGCCTTCATTGTTCTGAACATGACTGTTTTTCAAGTGAAGGAACCAACATAGTATCTAATGTATGATTCACTTTCATTGTCGTGAATTTAACGAACAAGTATCTGCCTGTGGTTATTTTAGATAACATATTACGTATGTTATTATATTTTTGACGCCACCGAAGATAATTATTTGACCATCAGTAAAGAGGATCACAGAATAGTGACCGGTGATTGCCAGAACACGGTGCAAACAACTCCTTACATTTTATACGCAACAGGTATTCTATACATTGCCAGAAAAAAATCAGCACTCATGGAAAGAAGACGTTGATTCTGGTTCATCTGGGGGTTGTGTAATGGCCGTTCAAAAAGAAACGAGCCAAAGGCATAATTACAGAAACCAGTACCTGTATGTTAGAAGTATTGACCCTCGTTGTTGATACACTTGTCCCACTGCGACACAAGGCAGTGAATGGTTGTCTCATAAAATTCCCGGGGCTGCGATGTGAACTAGTTCCGCACATACAGCAGCACGATATTCACGGTACACTCGTGAAAAGGTCGTACCGAAAAATCCCCATTTGATCGCTACCTTGGACATGCTGTGTCCCATCGCTCGTGTGCCGACTATAACACTACGTTCAAACTCACCTAAATCTTGATAAGCCGCTATTGTAGCAGCAGTAACCGATCTAACTACTGCGCCGGACGCGTGTCGTCTTATATAAGCGTTGCGGACAGCAGCGCCGTATTCTGCCTGTTTACTTACCTCTCTATGTATTTGAATACGCATGCCAATATCAGTTTCTTTGGTGCTTTAGTGTATGTTGCTAGCTACAATTTAATTATAAAAGTTGTACGCATTACCCAGACGCGTGCGCTGGCTTAAGGAGCTCACAGGGAGGAAGAAGAAGAACCTCAAAAGCCAAAGCCGTGGAAGAGTAGGAGAAGGGGAATTAGGAAAGAAAAAAAGGAACAAAAAACAGTGGAGAGACTGTTCTGATGTCGGCTGCTGAATATTCCAGACGTGTTCTCCAAGGGAGGTGAAAAAGAATAACAGTAGGGTAAACATGCAGCAAGGAAGGGAATAAGTGCTGCCAAAGGCTATACACACAGTTCACCCTGTGCATTTGTGTGACTTCGCTGCGGTAATTTGTACGATACGTGACTGCCATCCGCCGACCGAAAATGCAACAATATCGGCAACATATTGGCGAGGCATTCATCTTCATGGACAACAATTTGTGCGCCCATCGTGCACATCTCGTGAATGACTTCCTTCAGGATAACGACATCATTCCACTAGAGTGGCCAGCATGTTCTCCAGACATGAACCCTATCGAACATGCCTGGGGTAGATTGAAAAGGGCTGTTTATGGACGACGTGACTCACCAGTCACTCTGAGGGATCTACGACGAATCGAGGAGTGGGATAACCTGGACAAACAGTACCTTTATGAACTTGTGGATAGTATGCTACGACGAATACAGGCAGGCATCAATGCAAGGGGGCGTGCTACTGACCACCACCTCTGAAGATCTCGCTGTATGTGGTTTTCATGAGCAATAAAAAGGGTGGAAATGTCGTTTATGTTGATCACTATTTCAATTTTCTGTACAAAACTGTTTTGATGTATGTATTTAATTTGCTTTTATTTTTATCGACCCTCCAGACATGTAAATTTGCTGACACTGCTGTCATGCGTAGAGTAAAAATAAACCTTAATAAGAAAATCAAAGATTTTCATTTTTGCTAATGTAAAATTACGCCTGAACACGTGCACTAATTTCTGTTAGCGATAACGTTTTCCTGTGCAGGTAGTGAAGTGGAACCGACATTGAGATCATTGTCTGATTACATCACTGTCCGTACTGCTGCAAGCTTCTGAACTGCATGTGTAAGATGGTATCTTCCTACCTCGCAGGCTGCAGATTCAACACCAAATTCCTAAAACACTCACAGAGGCAGGGAAATAGATCACAACAGTCACACATGTTAGATATGCCCTAATCTGCTCCTCCCCTCTCTTGATTTATCTCCCCCTCCCCCCCTCCTCCTCCCATACTCTCAAATCTCTTCCTCAGTCCTGTATCTTGTCCTTATCCCTCCCCCCCCTCTCTGTACATCATCTCTTCCCCTTTATTTCTGACCTTGGGACTTGTTTACTGTTATTGTACACGAAACTTCGATTGAGAAATTAAGTCACTTAAAATACTGAGTACATCGGTTGGGATCATTAATTTAAGGGGTAGAGGAGGGACCCCTCCAGTTGCTGGATCCGTGAGGGTAGTAGCTTCAACGACAGTGTTTCTTATAGTTTTTATCTGTTTAAGGGTAGGATTGCAGAGTCGCGATTCAAATTCCACATCAGTATTCTAATCATAAGTTGATAAGCCGTAAATATAACACTCCTCTTTCCTCTTTAAACTGGCTGCAATTAAGAAAAAAATGAGCATACTCTTTTATATACAATTTTTGTTTAAGAGTAGGGGACAGGCAAAATAATGTGAACAGTGGTAGTAATGAGATGGTTGTGGTTAGCGGTCAACACCGGAGGTAAGGCAAGTGTCGCGCTGGTCTGTGCATGTTCAGTACGGATTGGGCATCAGTGCAAGTTATTTACGAGTAATACACACTTCCTATTTGCATTCAGAGGCGTGCAATGAAAAACTTAACTGAGTTCCCAAGAGGGCAGATTGTGGGGCCCGATTAGATGGAGCATCAGTGCTCAAGACAGCCAACTTATGTTTCAAGAGCAACTGTTTCTACAGTCATGACAGCCTACAAGAAATACAGAAAAACATCATCGTATAAACGTAATAGTGGGCGCAAATCAAAACTAAATGATAGATCGTCGTAAGCTATCACGAATTGTGTCTAAACAACATGAAACTACGTAGGCTAAAGTGACTGCAGAGCTCAATATCCATCTTCGAAACCCCGTATCGATCGACGCTGTCCGCCAAGAACTCCATAAAGCGAATATTCAAGGACGAGCTGCTATACCGAAACCATCAGTGACGACAACCAACGCAAAGAAGCGTGAAACATGGTGCCAGGAGCATAAATCCTGGACGGCTGATCAGTGGAAACACGTGATATGATCCGTTATTTTCAAGATCGGGTCCGGCTTACGTCTGGAGAACGCCAAAAGGAGCCTACAGTCCTCATTACTTGATTCCAACGGTTCAGCATGGAGATGGAAGTGTGATGATGTTTTGTTTCTAGGGCGCTAAACTGCGCGGTCATCAGCGTCCGTACAAAGTCCCAATTTTTACACAGTCCATTTTTTTTCATAGTCCTGTCTAGTTACTCCCATAAATGATGATGATGATGATGATGATGATGATGATGATGATGATGATGAAATGATGTAGACAACACAAACACCCAGTCCCCGGGCAGAGAGAATCCCAACCCGGCCGGGAATCGAACCCGGGACCCCGGGATCCAGAGGCAGCAACGCTAGCTCCTAGACCACGAGTTGCGGACGAGGTGGAAGTGTGATGGTGTGGGCAGCCATATCATGGTATTCTGCTGGTCCTATCGTTACTCTAAAAGGCCGTGGTACAGCAAACCATTATGTGAACATTGTTGGTGATCAGGTGCACCCTACGATTCAAACGTTGTTCCCCAACGTTGATCCCATATTTCAGGACGATAATGTATCCATTCACACAGACAAGACAGTACAATCGTGGTGTGACGAATATGCAACTGAACTGCAGCATCTTCCCTGGACAGCACAGTCCCGGGACTTGAAAATTATCAAACCCTTGTGGGCGCATTAGAGTGCAGACTCCATAGCAGATTTCTGCCTCCCTCGTCACCCGAAGAGTTAGAAGAGGTTCTGTTCGAAGAGTGGTATAACATTCCATTGGAGACTATATTTAAGGGCTCATCTGGAAGCGAAAGCGATAATATAATTTTTTAGCGCTGTCGGAGACATGATATGAAGCGATATCTATAAACAATATGTAGTTGCGGTGAAAAAACAAACATCAAGACGTACGACAATACCATGAATAACGAAATACAAAATCAGATTGTGACAGAAAATAATTTCATTTCTTTGCTCTCAACTTCCGAGAGATCAAATTCCGAACCAAACTTGGGCTTGCACGCCTCAGCTAATAACGAGGCGAGGGCAGCGCCATTGTCTAACACAAATGTTATTGCAATATTGTTCACAATCGTTTAAGTTATTTCCAACGTAAATGAAAAAAAAAGAATGACGAAAGCATTTCTCAATTAGAGAAAGACAATACAAACCATCTACCAAAGACCGATGAAAGGCTGAAGGGATTACGTGACAACATTAACACTCGTTTGACAAAGCAAGTAAACGACTTGTCTGAGACATTCTCAGCGGTTACTTTGAATGCCTTGGCATCTGATGCTGTCTGATCGTGCTGCAAACAGCCAGATAAAAGACCTAGCCATAGTCTGTGAAAGTATGGTTACTCAGGTTAAGATCAATACTCGTACAAACGAAGAAACACACACCACAGTGAAAGATGTTGAATGTAAAGTCAACGATGTGCACTCTCATATACACGACACTGTGCAGAAAGAAACTGTCACACACTCTGCAAACTTCAATTAACAATTTCGGACTTGGACATCACAGAAGGATAAAGATTTCGATACATGTTCGAATGAGACATTGCCAGCCAGAGTGCAGGGCACAGTGATTGATTATATGTCGAAAAACAAACAGGTGATCGACTACACAGGACAATACACCATATATGAGCAGATACATACGATCCTTCATCTACTGAACCGTCTGTCACGAAAACACAAACCAAGATTTGGTAACGAACAATTTTATCATCATGAATCGCAACACACAGGAACACCAAACATGAAAAGTGACACGAACCGACACATGACATCAGAGTACAATTACTTTTCAGAAGACATACATTCACAACACCCACAACAACACTACACATTCTCAGATCGCAGCAGTCGCAATGCCTGTAAGGAAGAAGAAATCCTGTTTAAACACAGGAAGTTTCAACCCTTTATTGCAGGAAATAATACCATACACATTATAGTATTCCTCAAAAACGCCTTTCCTTGCTCTTGGAGTGATGGAAAGAAAATTTCCCACATTGTTGATTGCATTCAGGGCGAAGGGACAAATGTAACACATTTGAGCGATTCTAAAATGCATTCCTGAATAAATACTGCTCGCAGACTGTTCAGTAAAGCATTAGGAAACGAGTAACGGAACCTGAGCGCTTCAGCCAAAAAAACGGAAACCTATAAAGATACTTTGAGAAATATTTCAACTTGATCCACTTCATCGACGAACCAGTCGCACCTCGTGACATAATCCGGTCACTCAAATCCAAATTGCCATCTCACATAAAAGAAAAAATAGTCCATCTCCCTGACGACGACGCATAATACTTTTTAGAAAGACTTGACATTACTGATATATTCTACTAAGAGAACCAACAAAGCTACTCCCAGAGCAGGAATCATAATATTTACTTAGCGGCTATGCTGAACTTGCAGGCTAGCCAACCCAAGTCAGGTGCGTAGTCAAATGTTTCTTTCGTGGAGTCACAAAATTCACATCCAAAACTCACCAACAGAATACAATGAAAATAACTACAGTCATCAAAACTGCTACACACAAGGGGGGCAATCCCTACAAAAGACTAAAATTTAATAATTTTAATCCGAGAACAAATCATAACCAACACAGATAAAACTGTAATAATTTCCGTAATGGACAATCTTCAAACAGGAAACAGTGGCACATACATAATACGAATTACACAGAACCACATGCAAAACAGAAACTTTTATGCACGGAATCAATTTGACTACAATCAACACTGGCAGCCACCACCGCAGCCGATACAACAGAACAATTACGCAAATCAAAACAATATCCGACACCATCTCATACACAAAAGGAACACCAAAATCAAACCGGAGAATGGCGCCCCCAGTACCCACACGTAAATGTAAGTGAAATGCGAAGCGAAACGCCATCTCCAGTTAACACTGACACAAGGTATTTACCTACCTTAGAGTTAAACTGGACGCAGTCATTACCGTGCCCCACGGCGTAACTGAGGAAAATTTGGAGGGCAGTTCAACACGCAATTACTATTTGACACACCAAAAACTAACACACCACACCACACGGTAATATGATCAGATTCACGCCACAAGAATCACTCATACTATTCCTGAAATACAACAAACAAGGAAACTTGGCTAATGACCTCAATAGTGAAAACACAGTGTCGATCCAAGAAGAAACAAATTGTGTTATCATCCGCTACTATCGTCACTCATACAGGTGCTGCAGTCAGCGTAATATCACGCAACTTTTATGTAAAGATCGACGAAGTGAGGAAAGTTGCAGAATTTCCTGTTCAGAACTGTCAGATACTCAATGCATTAGGTTATAAGTCTAGGGCAAGTAAACAAGTTTTTGTGAAGTTGGCGATAAGCAATGGGACTACACAATGGCCATTCGTCGTCGTTCCACACTTATCTAAGAATTGTATTTTAGGGACTGATTTTTTGTGTGAGGAGGACTCCACTATACAGTACTCAAACACTTTTTGTTTCTTCATGTCAACAATACAATTTATTTCGTTTTTGTTTTGCCAGAAGTTATGAATTAATATCGGAACTTTAGGCTTAAACTTTCTAAGAAATTTAATATATTAATTGAGGAGTCTATTAAGTTATTCTTGTTTAACTTAGACAAAAGCTAAAATTTGTTTGCCATGAGTGAGGAGTGTATGACTTGCCATAGGATTGTTAGTTCTGGGGTGTGGTGTGAGGTTTGTTGCAGTTTCCTTCATTTGACTGACTGTAACGGTGTGGGAATTGGGGAAATAAACAAGGCTCATTGGGTGTGTTGGATTTGTTGTAGAGACAGAAAGATAGTGGAACAGGAGGAGAAGATTGCTGCCCTTCAGGTGGAACTAGATAAAGTGAAACAAGATCTGGAAGAGTTAAGGGGGAGAATGGAAAAGAGAGGCGGGAAGTTACAACAGATTATAGAAGAAATAGGACTTTCTCAGACAGTCTGGTTGTGTATGTTGAGAACAGGTTTGATATGTTGTCACACTTGGAAACGGGTGAGCTACAAATAGATGGAGTAGGCAGGACACAAGAAACTTACGAAAGGTGTGACAAGTAATAATTTAAAGAAACCTCTGAAGAAGAAAGTTCTGTTGTTAGGTAGTTTACATGGTATAGGTGTTTGCGAACTGTCGCAGGATGAACTAGGGTCAGGTTACCAGGCCACAAGTTTTTGTAAATCTAGTGCAAGTCTGGGTCAGGGGATTAAGGATGTAGGTTCACTTTGTAAAGACTTCAAAAAGGAAGACACTGTGGTAATATTGGGTGGGCGGGCAACAGTATAGACAGGAACCCTAATTATTCATCTGACAGTGACCTGGTAAAGATAGTTTCAGCGACGAGACATTCATGTGTCGGGCTTGTGTCTCTTCTGAGGCGTCTTGACTGGCCTCATTTAAACCCTTCTGTTAGGAGAGCTAATTTAGAGGTGGAACGACTGCTTGGATCAGATATGAGGTCTTTTATCAGAGTGGTTCCTGTTGCCTATCAGCAGGTGGGACTATACTAGGCATGGCCTTCACCTCAACAGGTAAGGGAAGGGGAAACTGTCAGGGCTAATAGCAAATAACTTAAGGGGGGGGGGGAGGGAACTATCACAAGTGGTGAAGTACCAGTGGTTTCAACTGACAGATCAGCAGTTTTTTTAGGGTAGGGAGGGCAGAAGCAAAAGATGTTCAGAGACATGCTGAAAATGACATTTACATTAATAAAACAGGCAGCCAGAAAGCAAATTTTAATGTATACAATTTATGCAGACGGCCTCTGATTGAAACTAGCGAGACTCAAAAATTGGGACGAAAATTAAGTTCGTCCAGTTGAAATTCAGCCAGTGCACAATAACAGTCCTCGGATATTCTGATGCAGTAACGATAACTAAATGGTAACCTTAATGAGTTGCTTATTTGTGTTAAAAAATTAGAGTTGAGCAAAACAGTCGTTATAATCTGCCTCTCTGAACATCATGTGACCACTGGTATAGATATGTTGAATGTTACAGGATTCAAGTTTGCTTCTTAGTTCTGTAGAGAAAATATGGAGAAAAGAGGAGTTGCCATATTTGTTGGAAACTCTTAATTTCACGAAAAATTGATATTAAAAAATTATGCTCAGAGCAGCACTTACAAGCTTGTGCAACGGAAGAAGTATTTCATAATAAGTCCTTTATAATAGTAGGCATATACAGATCACCTTCAGGAAATTTTAACCTCTTCATAAAAAATCTGGAAGCTCTGCTGTTTCATCTCATGGTAAAAATCAAGGAAATAATGGTTGCTATTGACTTTAATGTGGATTTATTGAAAATCGCTGTCAGTGAACAGTTATTGCAGTCAGTAAGACTATCATTCAATTTAGTTCCTACTCTGAACATTGATACTGTGATATGTAAATGCTCTGAGACTGCTAATGATATCTTTGTAGACAAATATAGGGAAAATAGTCATATCACAAAACCAAAGGTAATGGGCTATCTGATCATGACACGCAGCATCTTGTGTTAAATGTTGAAACTTGTCATGATAAAAAATCTATTAAATCTGAGCACAGGAGGGTAATAAATAAGTAAAAAACCGAAAAATTCAGGAAATTACTCAGACATGAAATGGATAGATGTTTACAATACTTCTAACTCAAACAGAAAATACAAAGCTTCATTAATAAAGTTACTTTCACTTCTTGAAAATTGTGTTCCCCTGAAGGTAACTCAAATCACACACAAGTAAAAAAATATACCGTGGATTCCACAAGGAATAAAGAATTTCTTGTTCCACAAAATAAGAGACTGTATCTACTATCTCAGAACAGCTCTGACGTTAGAACTGTAATGTATTACAAAGAATGCAGCAAAATACTGAAGCAAGTAATCCAGAAATAGGAGCAGCTTTTTTATGAGAAAAAGATAACTACATCAGGCAACAAAATAAAATCTGTATGGAATATAGTGAAGACAGAGACAGATGGGGGCCAAAAAGGAAGACGAACAGATAGCTCTAACAATACATGCGATTTTGGCAACAAGTACATGTAATGTTGCAAACCTCTTAAATAAGTACTTCATTCCTGCTACTGACAGCTTGGGGTTATCAGGTTCGTCTTTAAAATTAACTTCAGTGAAATGCAAATGACACTAACGTCTCCCAAAGTAGCAGCATCCATCGTAAAATCCTTAAAAATCTAAGTTAAAATCTAAGTATTTCAGTGGGTATGATAACATATCAATGAAGTTAAACGAAGAGTGCTCATGCGAGTTGAGTTATATCTAAAGTTATTTGTGTAATCAGTCTCTTATCAGCGGAACATTTCCAGACTGGTTAAAACATGCTGAAGTTAAGCCTTTTTACAAGAAGGGCGATAAAGAGATACCATCAAACTGTTGACCAATTTCACTTTTGCCAGCTTTCTCAAAAATATTTGAAAAGGCTGCGTTCAAGAGTCTCCTTGAGCATCTTACTGCAAATAATCTAATTTACAAGTCACAGTTTGGATTTCTGAAGAGTTCTGATATATATAGAAAGCTATTTACACTCACAGTAAGAATGTACTTAATTCATTAGATAATAAATTAGAGGCTATTGGAATTTTCTGTGATCTGTCAAAAGCCTTTGACTGTGTGAACCAAAGCATTCACTTAAGAAAATTAAAGTATTATGATGTCATCGGCAATGCTGCAAAATGGTTTGAGTCTCATCTATCTAACAAGAAACAAAAGGTGTCGCTGCAAAATACCTGTGCAGTAAGCAGTCATTCTTCATCTGACTGGGAATTAATTACATGTGCTGTTCCTCGAGGTTGCATCTTGTGTCCATTGCTTTTCTTGTGTACATTAATGACCTCTCATCTGTTACATTTCGAGATGCTAAGTTTGTTTTGTTTGCAGATGATACAAACGTTGCAATAAGAAGGAAGTCAAGTACGCATTTAGAAATAGCTGCTAATCACATTTTCACTGACATTAGTAAGTGCTTTAAAGTTCGTAATTCACAGTCATTAAGCTTTGAGAAGACCCACTATATGCAGTTCAGGACCTGTAAGAGATTTTCTTCCAGCATGTGTAAAACATATGGTGACATGCAGATCGAAGAGGTTGACAATGTGAAATTGGGATTACAGTTCTATAATAAATTCAGTTGGGAAGGGCATACCAGTGAATTGCTTAAGCGTCTAAACAAGTCTGTATTTTCCGTGAGAATGATGTCAGATGAAGGAGATATAAATATAAAAAAAAGCTTGCATACATTGCTTACTTTCATTCCACACACGTCATCAAAAACTTTTTGCATCACCCTGGTTCCCAGAACTCCTGAAGATAGACGTTGACTGTTCGGAGATGTAAACAACCATGCATGAGCAGCGCCTATTAGACGGAGGGGGTCCGACAGCCGATCAGTTCCTTTCATTCCACCAGTAAGGAGGTACAAGGCTCGTGTTGTCTGTAGTTCAACCATGCCTAGACAGTCAATACCGCGATTCGATCGCGTCCGCATTGTTACTTTGTGCCAGGAAGGGCTCTCAACAAGGAAAATATCCAGGCGCCTCGGAGTGAACCAAAGCGATGTTATTCGGTCATGAAGAAGACACAGAGACAGGAACCGTCGATGACATACGTCGCTCAGACCACCGAAGGGCTACTACTGCAGTGGATGGACGATATCTACGGATTCTGGCTCAGAGAAACCCTGACAGCAACGTCACCATGTTGAATAATGCTTTTCGTGCAGCCACAGGACGTCGTGTTACGACTCGAGCTAGCGCAGTAGGCTGCATGATGCTCAACTTCACTCCCAATGTCCATGGCAACCACGACACCATGCAGCGCGGTGCAGATGAGTCCAACATAATGACGAATAGACCGCTCAGGATTGGCATCACGTTCTATTCATCGATGAGTGTCGCATATGCCTTCAACAGGACAATTGTCAGAGACGTGTTTGGAGGAAACTCGGTCGGAAGACTCCCGAACGGCTGTACTATACCATCCTCCGACCGATAGTGCAACCATATCGGCAGCATATTGGCGAGGCATTCGTCTTCATGGACGATAATTCGCGTCCCCCATCGTGTACATCTTGTCAATGATTTCCTTCAGGATAACGAATTCGCTCGACTAGAGTGGTCAGCATGTTTTCCAGACGTGAAACCCATGAAACATGCCTGGGATAGACTGAAAAGGGCTATTTATGGACGACGTGACCCCTAACCATTCTGAGCGATCTACGCCGAATCGCCATTGAGGAGTGGCACAATCTAGACCAACAGTGCCTTGATGAACTTGTGGATAGTATGCGAAACACCACCTCTGAAGGTCTCGCTGTATGGTGGTATAACACGCAACGTATGGTTTTCATGAGCAATAAAACGGGCGGAAATGATGTTTATGTTGATGTCTATTCCAATTTTATGTACAGGTTGCAGAACTCTGGGAACCGAGGTGATGGAAAACTTTTTGTAAGTAGTGTATAATGTCATATGGGATCATATTCTAGGGCAACTCATCAAACTGAGCAAACGTTTTTAGGGTGCAAAAGCGTGTGATAAGAGTCATTTGTGGTGCAAATTCAAGATCATGTAGAAACTTGTTCAAGTAACGTTTTGTTCTAACCACTGCTCCTTAGTACATTTATTCCTTACTGAAATTTGTTGCAAACAACACATCTCTATTTCCAACCAATAGTATCAACACTAGGAATAAGTACAATCTACATAAAGACCTAAAATCACTTACCTTGGTCCAAAAAGAGGTCCAATATTCAGGAACACACATTTTCAATAAATTGCGCGCAACCATTATAAACTTGATTTCAGATAAAGCACGATATAACGTAGATTGAAAGACTTTTTTTATAGGCAACTCCTGCTCCATATCTTAATGGAGACTTAAGCCAGCTTCAGTAAAAATATGTCAGATTTCAGTTTTGACAGCATTTGGTCACAACAGTCAAGATTAGGTGTTTTGTGTATGATCAATTTATTAAAAGTGGGTAACATTGATTCATTATGATTGTGTTAATTGTATAAATATTAGCTGTTCCAGATTACCGCATTGTATTCACCTATTTCAACAATCTGCTGACAAATGATGAGTGTAGTAAGTATTATAGTAAAATGTTTTATGTTATACTTTCTGAAACGTTCCACACCCACGAGAATCATATTTTTTGGTTATATGGAACGAAAACTGAATCTAATATATTCCAATGGGATGAGTTATTTTTTAAATAAAGAGATTTCGATCTGTGTGAGATTACACACGAGAACAGTTGAACATGACAAACACTGCAATGAATATAAACTACAGACGATACATGAGGATGATTAAAACAGCACACCTACACCAATGTCACAGACGGAGTATGATTGCGAAGATATATTAACACAAATTAATTCTAAGCTTCCAGAATGCACAGCGATCGATGAAGAGGAAAAGTCACATGTAAAGGTTATTCTAGTGAAAAAGACTATGTGATCAAAAGTTACACATACACCATTTAAGTGAAGCCTCACCAAACACACTTCTTAAGTCTTGTAATGTACCTGTATCTCTACGAAATGCAGTATGGCACGAGTGAAAGCAAATGCTAACATGGAGAAATAAAGAATCCTCCACTTCACCCTATTCTAGTCTGTTACACGTAGTGAGAAAACCTAATGGAAACATACGGCTTGTTCTTGATGCCAAACCGGATAATATTACCATTCAGAACACAACCTGAGAATTTAGAGGAACAGCTACGACGATTTTTGGGTGCAAAGTACTTTTCTTCACTTGACTTGACAAATTCCTTTTGGTAGGTATCTCTCGCACGTGATTCCAGGAAGTATATTGCTTTTATGTTTGCTGGTCGTACCTATCAACTTTGTGTTACGTTTGGCCTAAATGTAAGTTCAGGAGTATTTATAACCGATCTGAATACTGTTGTAGGTGGTAATTTGAGAGAATCTGTTACACACTATATTGGTAACATACTCATAGCCACAAAAACATGTACAGAACATGCTGAAACACTAAATACCTTACTAAACAAATTTACACAATCAGGAGTAACTGTAAATGTCAATAAGTCAAAATTTGCCTGTTCAGAGATCAAATCCTAGGACACAATCAATACAGAAGGCATTAGGCCAGATCCTGTAAAAATTCATGCAATCAGACACTTTCCAAGTCCTACCACTAAGAAACAGTTGAAATCATTCCTTGGATTATGTTCTTTCTTCCGTCGATTTCTTTCTTCTCAACAGTAGACGCCTGTTAAACTTGTTGAAGAAAAACCAGATATGGATATGGGATCAAAACTGTCAGAATGACTTTAACAGAATCAAAGAAGCTTCGGTAAACTCTCAAATTCTTGATGACACATATTTTAGCTTAGATTTCTGCATGAACTGCGATGCTTCATGTAGTGGTCTAAGTTGTTGTTCCTGATTGTCAAAACTGGTGAAACTGAGCAGATCAAAATCATTCGTTTTACCAGCAGGACTCTTACAGAATGTGAAAGAGCCTATTCTACAACAGAATTACCTTATTCATAGTCTGGGCCTTTAAGAAGCAGGTAAGTGCTTGAAGACAACCAAGAGAAGAAGAGAAACATACTGAAAACCTTACTCTTACGATTTTTTAACATTTCAGCAGCTACTGAGAACATCTGCAGCAGAACTAGAAGAAAGAAGATGATACATTTTTCAAAATGCTCAGTACATCATGCACCATGCATAGCATAGCCCACGGATTATGAGACTGAGAGAAGAAAGAGACAAAAACAGATTTTGACTGACACTGATCTGTACACCCTCACAAATATTCACTTATCAGGTTAGACACAAACCACAATACACGAACTACACAGTCCAAGTAGGCACACATCACAACACTCTTCATAATAGAGTCATTGAAGCTTGTGATATGCTACTGTTTTTGTATTGAGATGTTTCATATTTTTCTTTTGTAAATGTGCACTTGGAACTGCATGTATATGTTATATTCATGTTGTGTCTAACCAGCCATTGTATTTTTCAGGCCAGTGCATCTCCCTGATTTAATCTGTTTAAATATTGCAAATCCTTCTATTTCCAGAAAGCAAAATAATACCCGAAACAAAGTATTAGACAAAGATACCAATATGTAACTCTTGTTAATGGAAACTGTATCCTCATGGAAGGAAGCTTGTGGCAGTAATGAAAACCCTTATACTTATGTACTATCCTGTAGTTTTGTAGCATTTTATAACATTGTATGCTATATTATTTTTTGTATTCTTGTATATGTATTCATGTTATGTATGTATGTATTTATACATGTATACCTATGTCATTGCTATGCAAAACCATATCTATGACATGAACTAATTACCAGAGTGTAACTAGAACTACATATAAAATTATAACTAGAACGATGTATCAGAGTGTAACTATCTATCAGAATTCGACTAATGCAGCTGATACAGCTGAACTACGTGCAATATGAATATTCTATGTTTATGAACGATTTGCTATTTATGCAAAAGGGACAATTTATCTCTGCCAATGCAAAAGAGACTTAACGTTTTTAATGAAAACACAGAAAGCGCTGTCTATCTTTGAACATTTTGCGCTATTGATGTCTCATTGGAAGTGCATCAAATCTACGAATTATTTAGCACAAAGCTATCGTAAAACGACGCCATATACAGCAAGGTATTTTGAAGAATCCTACGATAGAGGAGGATGCAGCTGAACAAAAGGAACACAATTCCATGCCAGGCCTTTACTTAGATGCTAACTGAAGGAGAATGTGTTTATCAGTAACGCTGCCATGGAGATTCCATTGTATGTCCACACCTCCCACGTCAGCAAACATGTGGAAATTCCAATCCACGTACTTCAGAGTAAATCTTGCTTCCAAACGCATTCAGTCATCTACAAGAAGTGCAAGTGATATTAAGTGACGTGTGCCAACAGACTTGTGGAAATACGCTTTAGTAGTGCAAATCCACGAGAAAATAAGCCACGAATACATTACTGATTCATTTTTTTACAAAACTGACCAATCATCTGTTATGTTGAAAACTGTGATATTTGTGAACACGACTATGGGTCGTCACATTTAACTGTGCATAATTTGATGGACACAAACTTTCATAAAAAAGTGAAGAATTGCAGAACATTAGCTGTGATCTCCGATGCTTTAATTTTCAATGTTTAATTCCACGTAATTTTCATGTATCTGATTTCACATGTAATGCAACCTTATTTTCTTCGCTCAGGAACTGGGTGCTGTGTTAAAAGCCGGCATAGTAACTGAGCGTGTTCGGTCAGAGAGGATTAGCTGATTCTGTAGGAAAAAAACTGAGCCAACGGAACAATGATGAACTTTAACAGGTTCATGGGACGTCCGCCACGAACAAATGCAACGGACAATAACGAACTGACTTTGTTGGTTGTGCTGTTGTTTTCTCTGATCGAGTCGTCAAGTTACGGCTTCCTGCGGCGTTTACCTTGGCGAATTGTTTGCGATCTTGGGGGCATTGGAGCAGATGAGATGTGTTCCCAGTCTAAAGTTTCTCATCTGTTCTGACTCCCTGAGTGCCCTTCAGACCATGCAACACTTGTACCCAGCGGATACTGTCGTCCACAACATCCACGATGCCCTAATCCACCTGCAACGGCAGGGGAATGATGTTTCTTTCTACTAGGTGCCGGGGCACGTGGGTATTAGGGGAAACGAACTGGCGGATGTGGCTGCCAAAGATGCATGTTCCCTCCCTCACGTTGTTGAATGTGCCGTCCCCCTCCATGCTGTTACCTCCCTTTTGCGTTTTCGTATTATGCGTCAATGGGAAGAGGAGTGGCTGGCAGTCGGTGACAATAAGCTGCGTCTGGTCAAGTCCACCACGCGGCCATGGCGTACGTCCTACCAGTCATGCAGGCGGGATGAGGTTCTCCTCACTCGCCTCCGCATCGGGCACAGTCCCTTAACGCATGGTTTTTTACTCCGGCGGGAGGACCCCCAAATCTGCAGTGCTTGTGGCGTCCAGATTACTGTCCGCCACATTTTACTTGACTGTCTTTTAATCTCTGACCAGAGGGCGGTGGTTTCCTTGCCACCGGATTTGCCCTCTATTTTGCAAGACGACGCAGCGACTGTGGTTAAGGTCTTACGGTTTTGTGTTCTGTCCAATTTGTTGCCTCGGATTTTAGGGAGAGGATTTTAATGTGCTGCTGGGTGACTGGCTTACCCAGGTTTCAGGTAAGAGGTCCGCCAGTCACGATTACCTATTTGTTTCACTTCGATTTCTATTCTCTTTTCCTTGTGTCCTTTCCTTTTTTTAGTGTGTTTCTTCTCCTCTTGTTTTGCCTCTGTATGTGAGGATTTGGAACTGCGTCAGGTCTGTCTTTTAGCCGTTCTCCTTGTTCGCTGTCCGTCTTCGTCCCTTCACCGCATGTGTTCCTGTTTCTATGCGTTTGGGCGCTGATGACCGTGCTGTTTAGCGCCCGAAAACCTCAAACCACACACATACAAACACACACACACAATAACGAACATACGGTACAGTGATTGACTCTCATGCCAAAGGACATAGGATCTAATGCGACCGAAAGCAAACATGTTAGTTTCTTATTAATGATATAACATTACCACAAAGACTTAGATATAAGATATTTTTAAGGATTTTCTTATTTTTTTGTAATATGTTTCCCAGGTAAACAAACCGCGTTTTGTACATTTTACCATGTTTATCTCATATGAATTAGGATTGAAAGTAAATTTCATTCAATAAATTGCTCGCCTTCAGGTTGAGTACCTCAGTCTTGCGATTGAAGGGCTCATCTGCACGTGAAAGCGATGATACAATTTTTTTGCGCTGTGAAAGACACGATTCATAATTTATGTGATTTCTTTAACATATATTTTACTAATCTCTGTCTTTTTTTGAGCTTAGTAGTTTTTACAATATTTAAGCGGTTGCGACATGGCAGAGGTTTGTGTGCAGTCTGATGGAAAATTGTAAAGTCCTAGCATAAAAGAACCATAAGTCGATCTTCACTGCAATTTTACTGCAAGAAGTCCTATATTTCACATGGCAATGCAAAAATTACTTAGCAAACGCACGACCTCAACCACAAATGCCATTGTTCGCACGCCAGTAAATGCTTCAGAAAATGTTGTTTAATCTTAATTCTTTGAAGTATTATTAATTATTTGATCTGTATTCTCATCCTCACACTCAAAAGCAAAATTAATATTTGTACTATTAATATATACCATCATTAAACGCCAGTATTCCAAGAAGAATCGGAGCCCAGTTACAGGGAAATGAGTGTCCAAACCCTTATTAATAAACCATTCCCAAGTAAATACAGGTGTTCACATTATTTTGCCTATCCCGTGTGTGTGTGTGTGTGTGTGTGTGTGTGTGTGTGTGTGTGGGGGGGGGGGGGGGGGTCGTGGAAGAAGCAATCAATCTGATGTTTGAAATAAACATTGACTGCGAGAAGAAAACGAAACACGCATTTTCACAGCAGAATATTTCCTTTCTCGCAGTCTGTTTTAACAGATAATCTATGCATTTTTGTTTAAAGAATAGCGCTGATTTCAGTTGTACGTACGGTTACATGCAAACTAAGAAGTTATCACTCTTGCTGTTATCATCAGAAATTGCCCATCAGCACCTGTTACATAAATAGAAAGTGTATGTTGGTTGTCTCCTCTTTCAGACATGTCCGAATCATCCCTTCAGTGCAGATGCACATCAAGCTCGAACTTCCACGGGAATCAGCAAGATACTGCAAGTAATGAGGCTGATGCGCAGGGGCACTACATCAGCAGTGTGTGGTGTATGTTGAGAATCTGAGTCGTGCTATGGTAGTCTGTGCATTTGTCCTGACCACTGTGTCCACATGGCGAAGTGGTCACCGCATCTGCACAGTGAGCAGGAGACCTGGGTTCGAATCCTCGTCTGGCACAAACTTTCAACTTGCCCCATTGATATAAATTAATGCCTACTGGCAGTTAATGTCTAATTCTTTTGAAGTCTTGATAAACAGAAATTCTTCTACTGATTTTCAAATTTAACTTTGACGTCTCTCAGACATTCTGTATCGCTGAATAAGTCATCAAAAATTTAGATGCCAGCCTTGTGCATCCGCTTTAGTTTAACACCCAACCTTAATGTGGAATAATGAATACTGAAATACTGTTAAGCAGTATTCAAAATGCCTAATTCCTTTAATATGTTTATAAGATGATCATGGATTAATGTCACCCACATAAAATTCTTGCAACAAGACAAATTAAAACTTTGTTTCGTAAGGCTGTATTACTCTAGAATATTATTCCATACGATATTAAGGAATGAAAGAACGCAAGTATATGTTGACTTACTGGTTTGTGTCTTTTTTAAGATCTGCAGTGACTCGAAGTGCAAATGTTATTGAACTGGATTCTGTCGAGAGTTCAAAACTATGTTTTTTCCGTTTATCAATATATGCAACTGAAGCTTTCTGTGTGTTTCCACTGTGGTAATTATTTCATCATCATCATCATCATCATCATCATCATCATCATCATCATCATCATCATCGTGTTATATTTGCCATTGGGACAGTACCTCAAGATTTTCAGAACTGAGTACGTCGTATCTTTTTGAAAGTGAGAAGAGACCATTCGCAGAAAAACACTCACTAATACTTTGACGAACATTATTTACCATTTCTGCTGTTGCTGCACATATATTTGGACTGATTACAGTATTAGTGCCATCCGCAACAGGAACTAATTGTGCTTATTGTCATTTAAACATATAACTACGCAAATAAAGAAAAAAAAATTCAACACCAAGGAGGAGTGACACGACATAAAAGACAGTTGGTAAGCGTGTTCCTACATCTGAAAGACGGCAAATTTCGTGCCAGTCGCGCAAGAGTGGTGCTAGTGGCGCCACTATGAGGATCAAATGAGGCTTGTTTTAAGTACAGGTCGTGATTCTTGTGAGGTCAGTTATCTTTAAGACTGGACGTGATGACTATGTTAGTGAAGGATGCATTTAAGGCGACAAAGACGCCGTTCTCAACACCTCACCAAGTTTAAACGAATTCGTGTAATAGGGCTGTTGCGGTATTGCAGAAAGATCTGGCAGGATTATAGCCACTGAACACGATTGCTGGCAGCACTGGTCACGGGAACGTACAGTCGCAAGAAGACCGGGCTCCGAACGACCATGTCGCATTACTGAGCGGGAAGACCACTGTGTTTGGCGTATGGTTCTGGCTCGTCGCACTGCATCTGTACCAGCAGTTTGAGCAGCAGTTGGCACCAGAGACAGAGCAAGCTGTTGCAAATCGGCTACCTCAAGGACAGCTCCGAACCAATCGCCTTGTAGCGTGCATTCCACTGACCCCAAACCACCACCGTTGGCGACTTCGGTGGTGTCAAGCGAGAGCTCAAGGAAGGCAGCGTGGAGATCCGTTGTGTTTTCTGATGAAATCTGGTTCTGCCTCGGTACCAGTGGTGACCTGCGTTTGTTAGGAGGCGGCCAGTTGAAGGTCTGCAAGGCACCTGTCTGTGTGCTAGATGTACTGGACCTACATCTGGAGTTATGGCCTTGGTTGCGATTTCGTATAAATGCAGGAGCACTCTCGTGTTTATCCCACGCACCTTGACTGCAAACTGGTACGTCAGTCTCGTTGTTCGACCTGTTGTGGTGCCATTCATAAACAGCACTCCAGGGAGTGTTTTCCAACATAACTCTCGCACAAATACAGCTGTTGTAACCCAACATGCTGTACAGAGTGTCCTGTGGCCTGTTTGATCACCATATCTGTCTCCAGTCGAGCACATCCGAAGGTAACTCTAGCTCCACCCACAAACATCATTAACCGTCCCTGTATTGAATGGATAAGTTCAACAGGCATGGAACTACATCCCACAAACTGATATCCGGATCTCTACAACACAGTGCACGCACGTTTGCAAGCTTGCGTTCAACATTCTGGCTGTTAGATTTGTTATTAATGTACCAGCATTCCACATTTCCTATGGCGTATCTCATGCTTACTTTAACTTGTGATCTTGCAGTGTTCATCAATTTAATAGGTTACATAGACAAATGTGCTCCCAAAATTTAATTTGTTTACATTAATTATTTTTTGGTGTTGAGATTTTTTTACGCCACTGTATGCGAAACACTGGTTGACAAAGTTGAGCCTAGGAGAACGCCATATGTGATCTTTCTTCAGTCAGAATCATCTCCACTACCTAAGTTTGTAAAAATTACTATGTACAACTTTCTACAATCGTTTTGTAAGATGGGATGTTATACACTGCTGGCTATGCTGTCAATTCCACACAACCACAGTTTATCGAGTAGGATATTACGGCTCACTCAGTACAATGCTTTAGATAGGTCTCAGAAATACCATCTGATACTGTTTGTTGCTTAACGCTCGTAAAATTCAACGAACTATCATGTAAGTGGCTATCTCAGTTGAGCAACAGTTCTGAAACAAAACCGTGGTATACTAAGGAAGCTCTTATTTTTGCTGTCGGATACTATACTACAGTGCATAACCACCTCACCTCAGTCATTTGAGAAATGATGTCAGGGGAAATTATCGACTCTTTTCACTATCTTCTTTCTCATGAAGGAAGTTCAATAACGTTCTCTGCAGTATCATTAATATACAAAAGAATAGCATGCCTGATGTTACCTGTACGTCTGTCGATGTCTTTCCATCCAGGATAGCACGCTGCATTAACCCTACCAAGAAATTCTCAATCCAGTTACAAAATTCAATCAATGGCGCATGCTATCGTACCTTTACATCTACATATACATTTATACTCCGCAAGCCACCCAACGGTGTCTGGCGGAGGGCATTTTACGTGCCACTGTCATTACCTCCCTTTCCTGTTCCAGTCGCGTAAGGTTCGCGGGAAGAACGACTGCCGGAAAGCCTCCGTGCGCTCTCCGATCTCTCTGATTTTACATTCGTGATCTCCTCGGGAGGTATAAGTAGGGGGAAGCAATACATTCGATACCTCATCCAGAAACGTACCCTCTCGAGACCTGGGCAGCAAGCTACACCACGATGCAGAGCGTCTCTCTTGCAGAGTCTGCCACTTGAGTTTGCTAAACATCTCCGTAACGCTATCACGCTTACCAAATAACCCTGTGACGAAACGCGCCGCTCTTCTTTGGATCTTCTCTATCTCCTCCGTCAACCCGACCTGGCACGGATCCCACACTGATGAGCAATACTCAAGTATAGGTCGAACGAGTGTTTTGTAAGCCACCTCCTTTGTAAATGGACTACATTTTCTAAGGACTCTCCCAATGAATCTCAACCTGGCACCCGCCTTACCAACAATTTTATATGATCATTCCACTTCAAATCGTTCTGCACACATACTCCCAGATATTTTACACAAGTAACTGCTACCAGTGTTTGTTCCGCTATCATATAATCATACAATAAAGGATCCTTCTTTCTATGTGTTCGCAATACATTACATTTGTCTACGTTAAGGGTCAGTTGCCACTCCCTGCACCAAGTGCCTATCCGCTGCAGGTCTTCCTGCATTTCGCTGCAATTTTGCCTGTTGCAATTTTTAATTATAAGCGTTAGTGTACTGAATCGAATCCTTTTTTATGCCACGTCACTTTTGCACCATAAACAAGAACTTTTGTCACAGATTTTTTGTGATGAGGTGTCCAAGATGGCATTGTCATTTAGGGTCCGGAGTGTACTGCTGGGTACTGTAGGAGAAGCAGTGCTGGATGCTGTGGCTGAGAGTCGGCGTCGCAGGCTGACACACACGCCAGACTGTGGGCTGCCGCTACCCGCCCTCACACGACTCAACGGTGGGACAGTGGCAGCGCCAGACCGCAACCGCAAAAACTACCGTCCTCTGAGACACTGACACTAACGCAGGAGCCATGATGCTCTGAGTGCCAGCTGAATATTCTCACCCTGCCACTGGAACTCACTCCGGAGGCAAAAATGTGCTCATGTTTGGAAGTACACAGCTGATTGGTCAGTGCACATTGGTCAACAGTTTTCCGACAGAAGGATTTTTCTTTTTTAAATTTGGACCCTTCTCCTGTTGCTCTAGGAGATTTGCATATTCTACTTGATTATAGGTTTAACATTCGAAAACTAATATATTGCAGACCAATAGACCATACAATAAGTTCCGTCTTATGTAAACTATGTAATGCATCACAAACAAAGACATTTTACCGAGAGATTGAAATATGCCATTAGTAACCCTCTGCAAGAAAGGTGATAGAGAGATCAGTGGTGAAAGAGGTCGGTAGTTATCGATAACATTTTACAAAATTTTTTGAGAGGGTGATGTATTCCAGGATGATATACCACCTGATAAATAACAACATCCTCAGTAAATCACAGTTTGGATACCGGAAGAGTTGCTCTACCCGTAATGCCATTTACACGTTCACTCGCCATATTTTAGAAGCACTAAATAATAAAATAGCACATGTTGGTACTTTATACGACCTATCTATGTCGTATCATTTGATTATGAGGATGACAATATTTTCCTAGGTAAAACAAATGGATGTCATATCGAACCAAAAGAATGGAGAAGCTGTACATTATCATTGAACCAATTTAATCAGGTGAGATTCTTCTGACTGGGGAGAAATCAACGTACGGCGTTCCGCAAGGCTCAATCTTAGTCCGCTATTGTTCCTCATGTATGTAAACGGGGGACGAGGAAGGAGCCTCCCAGAAGATTGTACAAGTACAGTCGGGCGTCCCCTGGGCAACGGTAAATACCGGCAGATCCTTCCACACACTGAGCTACGTCTAAAACGACATGTATTCAGAATCTAAAACGAAGAAAAGGCCCTTTTCAGAGCTATGTTTGACAGTCATATCTCTCAACATCGAGGCCATATCACCTGAAAAAGAAGAACTTATATCCAACACATGTAAACTTCATTCCTGCGACGTCCTGTGCCTCCAGGAGACACAGAGGGCCATCACAACGCCGTCCAAATATTCCTGGGATGACCTTGGTGAAGGAGTGCCCTCACGACCAATATGGAAGTGCTCTGTTTATTCGGCCTGGAATCAAAGTATCCAACATTCAAGTTTACACCGTTAACAACACGGAAATAATTTCTGTTACTATCGGAAGCATTACGGTGTCATCAATATATAAACCGCCAGGGGAAAGGTTTGCTTTCAGCCAACATGTCTGTCCCCCACAGCTAATAATGGGAGACTTTAACTGTCACAATAGAGTGTGGGGCTATCAAGACACAAATGAGGATGGAGAACTACTGGAAAGCTGGGCAGAAGAGCACTAGCTGAATCTCATCCATGATCAGAAACAGCCTGCGTCATTCAACAGTGCAAGATGGAAGAGAGGGTATAACCCAGACCTCATATTTGTTTCCAAAACCTTGTCCGGGTCATGCAACAAATTCGTTCTCAACCCTATCCCAAAGACCCAACACAGACCAATCATGCTAAAGTTTAGACCAGTAATACTGCCACAAAAAGTACCCTTTAAAAGACGTTTTAACTTCAAAAGGGCCAACTGGAAAAAATTTGCGGACACCTTAGACATGGAAATCGTAAATTTACCATCAAACACTGAAAACTACGGAAAGTTCGTCCAAGCTGTTAAAAGATCAGCAAGACTCAGCATACCTAGAGGCTGCAGAACACTCTACATTCCTGGAGTTTCCAACGACATGAAACAAATATATAACGAATACCTGGAGCAGTACAGCATGGACCCTTTCAGTGAAGAAACCATAAAACTTGGGGATCAGCTAATTGAAAGTATAAGCAAAGACAGACAAGAGCCCTGGAAACATACGTTGGAGAGTCTTGACATGAAGCACAGTAGCAGAAGAGCTTGGAACCTCATAAAGCGATTGTCCAGCGACCCGGCAGCCCCCAAGGATCAGGTTTCCGTAACAGCTAACCAAATCGCACATCAGCTCCTTTTGAATGGTAAACAAACCAGGAACAGTAGGACTGCCACCTCATATAAGAGGCCACAAGTGACTGAAACACCACCTGAGCCATACTTCACTTAACAGAACTGGAAGCTGCTATCAGTTCCTTGAAACTCAGGAAGGCCGCGGGTCCCGATGACGTCATTAATGAATTTATACAGAACCTAGGGCCCATAGCTAAGGAATGGCTTTTAGAACTCTATAATCTCTGCTGGTCAAACAAGACGATACCTAAGCTATGGTTGAAGGCCAAGGTAGTAGCTATCCCAAAGCCAGGTAAACCAAGAGATGATGCTAAGAACAATCGTCCAATATCGCTGCTGTGCTGCCCTTTCAAGCTATATGAACGTCTTATCTTGAATAAAATAGCACCACAACAAGAAAGGCAAATCATTCCACAACAAGCAGGATTCAGACCAGGTAAATCTTGCACTGGCCAGGTCCTCTGCGTAACACAATACATAGAGGACGGTTTTGAGAAGGGAGAAAAAACTGGCGTGGTGTTTGTCGACTTATCAGCAGCTTACGACACGATAAACCACAAAATCCTCCTGGGAAAAATTTTCAAAATGACGGGAAACTACCACCTTACTGAAGTTGTGAGATCACTGATCTCCAACAGAAGATACTATGTGGAATTTCAAGAACAAAGAAGTCGCTGGAGGAACCAGAAGAACTGGCTCCCACAAGGTAGTGTGTTATTCCCCCTACTTTTTAATCTATATACAAATGACCAACCAGTTGGACCGACGACAAGAAGCTTTATCTATGCTGATGATGTAGCCATTGCATGCCAATCTAGATTAATCAAACAGATTGAGAGAAACCTAACAGATGCCTTAGAAGTACTAACTGAATATTACGACGGGAACCAGCTTCGACCTAATCCAGCAAAGACGCAGACTTGTTTATTTCATCTAAACAACAAGGAAGCAAACAGGGAATTACAATTGGAATGGAACTCAGTTAAAATCCAACACTGCCCAAACCCAGTTTATCTTGGAGTCACGTTAGATCGAACATTGTCTTGCAAGAAACACGTAGAAAAAACTAGAGCGAAAGTCAACACACGGAACGGCATAATCCGTAAACTTACCAACTCACACTGGGGAGCAAACCCTTAAATCCTACGTGCATCATCCCTGGCATTGTGCTTTGCTCCAGCTGAATATGCATGCCCCGTCTGGAGAAGATCGACACATGCTCAGAAGCTAGACGCAGCACTGAATGCCTCATGTCGATTAATCACGGGATGCCTGAAGCCTACAAACCGTGATCTCCTTTATATGTGTTCTGGAATAGCTCCCCCACAGATCAGACGGCAAACGTTGGCGATGGCCGAACGAAGCAGGCAGTGCGAAGATAGAAGACATCCCCTGTACGCACATCAGCCAGTGGAGGCAAGACTTAAATCTAGGAAAGACTTCATAAAAGTTGAACGTCCACTAACCGAAAGTCAGTCTACAACTAGAGAATCGATGTGGAAACAGAAATTGGATAAAGGCAGTCTGAAAAGTTGGAACATTAAAGAAAAACTTCCTGCTGGATCACAATTGGAATGGAGAGTCTGGAAGAGCCTAAAGAGACTTAGATGTCAAATGGGAAGATCACAGGATAACCTGATCAAGTGGGGATACGCCGAAGAAGAGCCCTGCCAATGTGGAGGAAAACAAACCATGACACACCTGCTGACCTGTCCATCTTTGCTGGCCCCATGCACTTTCCAAGACCTGTGGTTGGCCAACGACGCTGCAGTGAAGTGTGCCGAACACTGGAGAGAGATATGAGCCTTCCTTTAGACAATAATGACGACTTACAATATGTGAAGATCATGAATGTACATATGAATGAATAACTATTATTTACTTGTATTTGTAATCTTATATATATATAGCGTATTAATTAATTACAGATGTAGTTCAGACACGATTAAATAAAAAAAATGTATGTAAACGATCTTTTAACTACACTCATGTTCAGAAAAGATATACTTTAGTATGTCCCGCAGAAACGATTTGCATTTGAGCCATGTCGACCCTCGGGTTCAAGTTCAACATCGATATCGCGGCGCAACACCACTGAGCCGTGCTCACCCCGAACTGTGCGTTTCCTTAAACTTGGCTGTCTATCTGTGTTTGGTTCCCGCCATTGTTGCAGTAATGCCATGGTTCTTCCTCCTCCTACGTGTGGCAGCAGCGATGTGTATCGATATTTGCACTGTGTACCATCTTTGGTCTTGTGCCTATAGTATCCAGCGAGGGTGTGTGTGGGCAGTCGGTCGGTTGGTGCGGACCAGGAAGGATATCTCCGTGTGGCGCGATCGGCTGGGTCCGCTGGCGATCCCCGTACTGTGTCGGAGCGTGTGTGTGGAGCTGTCTGATCACTACGAGCTTCGTGACTCACCGACTCAGGACGTCAACGTTAAGGGGTGTCCTAAGTGCTCAAGCCACGTCCATGTTGTGTCATTCGTTTCGGTGGTTTGCTGCTGGGGAGCTTTTCCTGTGACCAACACAGAGTGTTTGTAGTGGTGAAATCGAGCTGCTGTGTGGTGGAATTAACTATATTGATTCACTACAATTCAAGTGCACCAGCGGAATTTTCTGCCTTGTGGCCGTTAGTGTTCCGGTTACCTGACCTGGCTACTAACGTAATTTCAGGCAGTGTCCCTTCCTCACCTGTTGTCGTTGTCCAACACGGTGTGTAGTTTTGACAGCTTAATACATATTTCATTGTGGATAATCATGTGCGTACCAGTTTGGTCCTCTAATTCATGAACCGATTGGTGGCTAGCAAGTCATTTGGTCGGTCGATCCGTGACTGTCTCTTGGCTGGGTTACCTACGGATCAAGTGCAGTTGGGCACACTACCTGTCTCATGTAAGTGAACCTTAATGTTTCGAGGGCAACCCCCCCCCCCCCCCCAGAGGCGTCAGATTGCCGTTGTCTATACTGTCCTTTTCATGGGTGTTTAATGGTCTGTTGGTAATCTATTATAGCCAATGCTTTAAAAGAAAAATTTATGTTTTATATAAATCAAAGGCCTTCAGCCTTTATAAGTAAGTCTGAATTCTGGCAAGTGGATATTTTGCTGAAAGTTACTGTTGTTGTGCTATCTTTATTGTGGTTGGCAGGAGAGCCAACACCGTGTTACTAGAGGAGGCCGAAAGGCACGCGTTTTAGCTCACGCAGGCTGGCGTGAGGTCTGGAACAGGACAAGGAAATTAAAATTTAGAAAAACGGACGTAGCTGGTGGAATTCTTAACTTTAATCCATTAATGATGAACGTCGCTTGACAGTACATGATTCACAATATCAATGGTAACTGATAATGGCGCCTTGCTAGGTTGTAGCAAATGACGTAGCTGAAGGCTATGCTAAACTATCGTCTCGGCAAATGAGAACGTAAGTAGGCAGTGAACCATCGCTAGCAAAGTCGGCTGTACAACTAGGGCGAGTGCTAGGACCTGCCGTGTGGCGGCGCTCGGTCTGCAATCACTGATAGTGGCGACACGCGGGTCCGATTTATACTACCGAACCGCGGCCGATTTAAAGGCTACCACCTAGCAAGTGTGGTGTCTGGCGGTGACACCACAATCTTTCCATTTAGTGCGCTGTCAGCCACTTAAAACTTACACGTTTAAGGTATTTTGAATTTTTGTAAAATCATTTGTGGGCCTTCAGGCGCTTAAAACCTTATTCTTAAATTTAGTTATTATCGTTGAGTTGCTTTTGCATTTAGCGTGATTTCGGCCAGTTAAAACTTAAAGTTTAAGGTATTTTTTGAATTTTGGGAAGTCAACTTTGGGCCTTCAGCCGTTTAAAGCCTTATTCTCAAAATTTACCCCTAAGCGAAAACATTGCGGCCTTCTGCCTTAAAAGATTGTGGTAATATATTTTAAAATTTTGAAATTTAATTGTTGCCTTCAGCTGTTTGTATTGCACCTTGTATGTTTGTTCTATCCACTTTTGCCTTCAGGCTTTCAGCCTAGCTGTGATATATATTTTAATTATTTTATTTACAATTTTAACTGCGAGTCTTCAATCACTTTAAATTTATCTTGTTTATTTTTAAGATTTCTTGTTTGGAGGCCTTCAGCCATGAAAGAATTGAATTTTGAAACTCGTGGTTGAAAGATTCGTCTATGTGCCGTTTTGGTTTAAATGTGTTATTAAATTACAATAAATTACAATTTTGAAGTGAAACTGACCACCACCTGATTTGGCCCTTCCCACAATCCTAATCACCTGCTCTGCCCAGCGGTTTTAGCGGGTGTTTCAACCATCTACCGGTAACATGTGTCTGCGGCTGATGTCTCTTGCAGGTAATGGATTAGTGTGACTTGAGCAGATTTGCAGGATGCCTCGTAGACATATATGTGAACCGCACTGTAAAATCATTGACTTCGAAAGAGGGCACATTATTGGCGTGAGACAATGTGATGCATCCATCCGGAAAACTCCTGCCCATGTGGGACAAAGTGGTTTGGCAGTACAACGTGTGTTTAGATAATGGTTCACGGGAGGCCGTAGCACACGACGGGGTGGATCTGGTCGCAACACCCGGACCACCATCTGAGAAGGTCGAGACCTCACCCGAATGGCATTGCATGACAGACCTGCCTCGTCCTCGGCTCTGGTGGAACAGTGGAACACAACTTAAGGGGTGACAGTCTGCCGCTGTTTACTACAGCATGGGTTACGTGCGCGTAGTCCACTTCTCTACATATCTCTGACAAATTTTCAGAAATATTCTAGACTGAATTGGAATATGGAACAACGTCACTGGGGACAGCAACGGCGTCACATAGTGTTTTTGGGAAAATCCAGGTTCTGTTTGAAAATGATTGCTACATGTTAGTTCGCGGAAGACGTGGGAAGCGGCTCACAGTGACTACATTCGCACAAGACTTGCAGCGCCAACTCAAGGCCTTATGGTGTGTGGTACAACCAAAAGTAACAGTTAGTGCATGTCCAGAGCAGAGTGACCGGTGTGACTTCATTGAATGACGTCCCGCAACCCTTAGCAATACTCTTTCGGCACAACACACCGGATGCCGTTTTTCTGCGGGACAATGCAGGGACAAATGTTGCTGCACAAACATAGTGTCATAGGACGCCAGCCTTTTGCCCTGGTCTGCCAGATGATCAGACTTGTTGCCAATCGAAAATGTGTGGGATCTGGTGAAACGACAGGTGCAGCGCTGTCACCTAATGTGATCCACCACAGATGAACTTTGGAACCAGGTGAATGCAGCATGGATGGCTATACCATAGGACACCATTGCGCATTATACGCGTCGATGGCATCACGCGTGGAACTAGTTCTCAGGGACCATGGCGGACCCCACGCCTACTTGGCAAGAGGACACATGCTGAACTAAGGTGACTGGAATGCAAATCATTCTCGCAGAACATACTAATGCCCTGTGAATATGATCGTCGTGTCTCTAGTAGTTCGAGGTGTTCTTTTTTCTGAACATGAGTGTAATATACAAGAAGCGGAATTATTTCTTTTCCAGATGACACTAGTATCGTCATTAGTCCCGATACACATAAAGCAACAGAAATAACGGCTAACAGTTTTCCTAAAAGTATTTAATACTTCAACCTTTACCAGCAATCCGTTGTGATCTTAATGTGTTGGGTTCTCTGCCTGATATCAGCGTCATCCATGCATAATACTTTAGCAACGTGAATCGTTGTCTTCATCTGTTGCTACCTGAGATTAATGGAGACAACGAGTCATGCTGTCGTCATCTTGTGCCTGGACGGCGCGATATCCGGCAGAACGCTGCTTAAACGTATTATTTACTAGTCTTTGGTAAATAGTCTCACTTTCAGAAAGACAGCATATTTAGTTCGTCACATCTAGACATACTACACCAGTGGAAAATCTAACACCTGGTGAGGAAATAATGAAGACGGTGGGAACTACAAATTTTCTGTGTGTTATACTTTTAAGAATTTAAACTGCAAAATACACATTTTGGAACTCGTAAACCAACTTAGTTCAGCCACATTTGCGCTTAAAAACATTGGAAATATCTGCGAGAGACAAATCAGTAAGTTGACATATTATGCGTACTTTCATTCAATAACGTTATATGGAATAACAGTCTGGGGTAACACACCGTTAAGAACGAAAGTCTTAATTGTGCAAGGTCCATTTCTGTTCAAACGATTCAAATGCCTCTGAGCAGTACGGGACTTAACATCTGAGGCCATCAGTATCCTAGAAATTAGAACTACTTAAACCTAACTAACCTAAGGACATCACACACATCCATGCCCGAGGCAGGATCCGAAACTGCCACCGTAGCAGTCGCGCGGTTCCGGACTGAAGCGCCTAGATCCGCTCTGCCACCGTGGTCGGCCAATTCTATTCAAATGGAATTTACAATGACCATGTACACCACAAACTATGATTCACAGAGAACAGGTAGTTATGAATATCATTCAACAACCCTACGCCGGTGTGTCAACACTCTGCCCTTTCACATTGATTCAGGTGGCAACAGAGAATGGCTCGCTGTGAGCGAGGAGCGGCGTACGGTGGCAGCTGTATTGTTCCGACGCGTCCACGAAAATTTGCAAATTGCGTTCTGATTATTAGAATCTTCTATCAGAGCCTTCCAATCCCAGCAGACTTCAGTGTGAGGTGCAGCCATTCATTGGTCTGGCCAAACCAACTTGACTCAAACGCACAGCGGAGCGTGCCGGAACTGTCGAACATCAGACTGGCGAATCAGCTCGCGCTTGTGACACACGGTATGTCTGAGATGATATGCAGCTCCGCTGTCAATACAGCTGCAAACTACCACTAGCTTTTTGCCCACTACAAATCTCACGTACTAGGGAAAGACATGAAGTTCACCAAAGGAGGACCAGAAGACGAAGCAGACAAAAAATCACAATGACTTTTCGCCAAGCCTTGGTACACGAGCAGAATTAGTAGAGTGAAACAGCCCCATACCGCAGAAACCAACTGAACTTTTCTCTACTCATTTTATCTCCCTTCTTGACTGTTCTGTTAGCCTTGTAGCAAATCTCGGCAAAAAAAGGTCTGCCTAGATGATTCCACAGTCCCTCATTTGCAGAGAGATCTAATTTTTCTAGACTGACCACTTCCAATTTATGAAAGAAGGCTGTCAAGCTGCCCAGACAGTCGTGCCCGTGCAATATGTGTTTTTGATACTCGCTAAAGAAAGCTGGCGACTCCTGCAGTCAGGAGGGTTACAGTATTGCCTCCACCAGAATAGTGCACCAGCTGCTCTGTCCGTATTGTCGCTGCTTCTAACATGAGAATGCTTAGAGTTTTATGACCGTCCCACCGTTTACACAAAAGCTTAGATTATAGCAATCTTTCTTAAATGGCTTCCTCCACCCAATTTCTGCCTACTGGTTACATTTGAAATGGTCTGTCGCCAGGCCCAGGTAAAATGTTTTGCGAACCAGTGGAAGAGATTACATGACGGATGCACTGGTATATCAAAATTAAAACAACTGTATACACAGATGCTCACCACATGCAACTGTCTTAATTCACTCACAACAGAGCACGCCATTGCAGCCAGGCTGCCGCTGGTATGACAGGCATGACCAGCAAAGGAAAGATGTTGGCGACTTGACTGATCACTGTCGCTGGTGTTACATGTATATCCTGTCTTAAAGCAATTTATGTGATTACATTACAGTGTGTTATCTAAAAAGAGGATGAAAATGTATTTAACCCCATGTCCGCAAAATTATTGGAAATACTCAGTTAAAGCAAACTTTGAAAAAATATTCTTATAGCGTTAATTATGCATTCCACCTATGTAAAAGGTGACACTGTTTTTGGTGCAATCTCCACATACTAATATACAACAATACCTCAGAAAGGATTTAACAGTTTTTCAAAAATCAGTCATGTACAACACCATTAAAATCCTTAATAATTTTAAAAGAATTACAAATCTCAAAGAAGGCAGGGGTAAAAAATATCAATTTATGCTTCTACGGTGTCGTTAAAGTAATTACAATGACTCAAATGATGACATAATAAAAAATTTGTTATAAAATGCGGAAATATAACTATGAGCAGGGCTTTCACAGACACATTTGGATAAACTGTGCACTTACCACGTCATTTAGTTAGCAGTGTAAGCTGTGGTAATATCCAAAATAACGACAATGTACTCGATAGTAACACAGTAAAAATGAGAATAAACAGTAAAAATTAAAAAAAATATTTTTTTAATGTGCGGAGATTTAATAATCAGTAGGGGGTACACTTGTCTGTTGGGTAACCATGCTGCAGAAAATCCTGAGCGAAAACCGTGTAAGCCAGAAAGGAGTAATTACTGCCGTAGTGGTAACAAACGTAGTTTAGCATGGTAGCAGAAGATCGACGATATGATCATCTACTTCACAGAAAGAATCTATCCACACGTTGTAGTGTGAAAGCTAATAATGTGGAAAAGCCCTAAAGGCATCTTTTAAAAACGTTGTTGCCAAGTAATTACTTGTTGCAGAAGCTAAAAATTTGTTCTTATAGCACTAATTTCGTAATGTACCTATATAGAGGCTGGGTTAACATGTGATGATGCGGAGGGCGTTTGTAAATAGCCCCATGAAATCATTCACTCTCGTGCTCCAAAGTGATACCAGCAGTCCAGATGGCACGATGCCTGTGTGCAGGAAGATAGAAAGAGTGGTTCACTTTCGTCGAGCAGCTGCTCATAAGTCAACTCTAAGCGACGCTTGAGCTTATGAGTGAGCAGTGAGTGACTGGAAAAGAATGATTTGGAGTTATGATCATGCTACACCTTGTGGTAACGTCCTGGAAGGTTTTGAGTTCGACAAAGGCCTGGAGATCGTTCCCTGACATCATGAGTAGTGTCAACAGTGAAATACTGACGACGCTGTGTTACTGTGTAAGGATGTCTCTCGTGGCTGTAGTGCCCTTCGGTCAGAGTCCTTAAGAAAACGCTAAATGCGTTGTGATATGAACACCTCTTACAGCATTGTGTAACACTTAATGGAGGTAAACAGTTCGGAGAGAATTGCTTGTATCAGCACGATAATGCACCTTGTCATAAAGCAGCATATGGGAGGCACTGGTTTGTGGACAATAACATTCTTGAAAGTTACTGGTCTGCCAGGAGTCCAAACCTGAAGCCAATGGAACATCTTTGGGATCAGTTAGAATGTCGACTTCGGTCCAACCCCTGCGTCCAACATTCTTTGGTTTCGTCTCTTTAGGAAGAATGGACCGCCATTCCTCCTCAGACGTCTAACTGGAAGTGTCCCCAGAAAATTCAAATCCTTCATAAAGGTAAATGGTGCACACGCCTCTCACAGGGTATCTCAGGGGAAATGGTCAATATTCAGGAAAGACATCAACGATTATTTGAAGCAAAAAAGTCTGCTAAACAAGGGCTCTAAAATACCTACCTTAAGAGCTTTCACCACTCGTTCATCTTCGAAACTATGGAATACATCTTTTCCACTACAGAAGTGCTCATGGCTCTGAAGGGATGCACTTAAGAGCCAATGTTTACTAGCTTTGTTTTCCTTTGAAAGCTCGTTCCTGTCATATCTCTGAATACTGATCATTCCTTCTCGAACACCCTGCGACGGTACCTAACGGTTACCGCTGAGTAGTTACTCTTTTACACACCATCCATACATGCAAATTAGTCGTTTCTTCATCTATGGTTACTCACATCTTAGGTATCTGGGCTATGCATGGCTCACGTCTGCTTGGTTGGTTTAGAACAGGAGAGGGGGGGGGGGGGGGGGGGAAGAGACCAAGCTGTTAGGTCATCGGTCCCTTGTTCCGAATAAAACAATGCCACAAGGGTGAGAATAATGCAAGCGAAACTGACTACACAAAACGGAGAGAAAGGAAAGACCACATGAACGATGGAAGAGCAACAAACACTTAAATGGATAAAAGGGGAGAAGAAAACCAGAGAAACGCAATGAACAGGTAGAAGAAATTAAAATGACAGAACAGGTTACCATGGCTGGCTGGCTGGCTGACTATGAGAACAAAAAGGAGAAGCCAGCCACTCTGCAAAACACTAAAATCTCCACCGTAAAAGCACTAGGGTGGAGGACACAGAGGGACAAAGGACAAGCGCTAAAACTTAGATCAAGTGATAAAACCCACACTCACGAATAAAACGTAAACTAAATCAGCCGATGAGGCGTTGTCAGATAAATTTAGCGGCAACGAGTCCAGTAACCGAAGATTTCGTCGCACGGCAGTCGAAGTGAGACAGTGCATCATCAGAATATGGGCCACTGTCAACCGGGCGCCGCGTCGACACTGAAGTGGGTCTCCACGGCGCAGGAGGTGGCCTTGGGTCGCCAATGCGGAACCGGCAAAGAACCACAGAATCCCTGCGGGAGGCCCGCATGGAGGACTGCCACACATTCATAGTCTCCATAGTCTCCTTAATGGCACGCAGTTTGTTGTGCGTACTACGCCATTCCGTCTTCCAAAGCCGAAGAACTTGGCCGCGTAAAAACGAAAGCAGGTCAGTTATTGGAATGCAGATCTCCATAAGCGGTTTCCAAGTAGCCTGTTTGGCCAACCTGTCGGCAAGTTCTTTGCCTGGGATGCTGACGTGTCCTGGGATCCACACAAACACCACTGAACGACTGGACCGTTTCAGGGCATAGACTTCTGGACGGTCGCTGCCATAGGATGACGAGGGTAGCATTGGTCGAGAACTTGTAGGCTGCTCAAGGAGTCAGTACACAGAAGAAATGACTCCCCAGGGCACGAACGGATGTGCTGAAGAGCACGACGTACAGCCACAAGCTCTGCAGTGAAAACACTGCATGCAGCGGGCAAGGAAAGCTGTTCAATACGTCCTCCGTGGACATACGCGAAGCCGACTTGACCATCAGCCATCGAGCCGTCGGTGTAAACCACTTCATGGCCTCGGTACATGTCAAGAATCGAGATGAAGTGACAGCAGAAAGCCGCGAGGTGAACTGAGTCCTTTGGGCCATGTGAAAGATCCAGGCAAAGCCGCGGCCTACGTGTACACCATGGAGGTGTACGCGAATGGACCTCGGGTATAGGTGATAGAAGGGATCGGACGAGAATTCAAATTGTAAGCCTTGACCTGGGCCCCAGATGCGGGAGATGAACCGCCGTGGGTGGGAAAGGAGACGGTAATTCGGATTCACAGGAGAACTACGAATGTGTGCAACGTAACTGACGAGCAGTTGTGCACGCCTGACGTGCAGTGGTGGGACTCAAGGACGCTGGTCACCGAAATCGTCCTAAAAGCTCCCGTCACTAGTCGAACGCCACAGTGGTAAAGTGGGTCGAGTAAACGCAACGCTGAGGGCGCCGCCGAACCATGAACTAGACTCCCGTACTCAAGGCGGGATTGAACAAGGGTTCTGTAGAGCTGCAGAAGCATATAGCGATCTGCACCCAGTTGGTGTTGCTCAGGGAGCTGAGGGCATTGAGGTGCTGCCAGCATTTCCGCTTAAGCTGACGGAGGTGATGAAGCAAAGTCAATCGGGCGTCAAAAACCGCTCCTAAAAATCGATACGTCTCCGCTACAGTGAGGGGAACGTCAGTAAGGCAAAGTTGTGGTTCCGGATGAGCGGCACGACGTCGGCAGGAAAGCGTAACACACGACTTTGTGTCCGAAAACTGAAAGCCGTGGGCTAGAGCCCATGACTGCGCCTTGTGGATGGCTCCCTGTAGGCGCCGCTGAGCGACACCAGTACTGGTGGAGCAGTACGAAATGCAAAAGTCGTCTGCATACAGAGAGGGTGAGACGGACGGTCCTACAGCTACTGCTAGACCATTAATGACCGCTAAAAATAGACTCAATACAGAGCCATGCGGGACCCCATTGTCTTGAATATGGGGGGGGGGGGGGGGGACTATGGGAGCCACCAACTTGGACACATTAATTACGAAGCGACAGGAAATTCTGGATAAAAATCTGGAGTGGGCCTCCAAGACCCACTCGTATAATGTCACAAGGATATGATGTCGCCATTTGGTGACGTACGTTTTCTTAAATCAATAAAGACGGTAACAAGGTGTTGGCGTCTGGACTAGGCTGTTCGGATGGCAGACTCTAGGGACACACAAGTTTATCAGTGGTAGAGCGACCCAGGCGGAAACCGCCGTGGCGTGGTGCCAGTGGGCACGTGACTCCAGGACCCAACCTAACGGCTGACACACCCCTGCGTACCAGCAGCTTACGAAGAACGTTGGTGAGGCTGATGGGCCTACAGCTGTCCACATCAAACGGGTTTTTTTGCCGCATTTGAGCAATGGTATGATGGTGCTCCTCCCGCCATTACGATGGAAATACGCTACTCTGTAAATGGGGGCGTAATAGGGTTCACTGTGGCGTGTACGGATGAGAGGACTTTGCCTTCCATCCGCCGTTTGAGAGTGCGAAAGGCTGGGGAGCAATTCTGCGACGCAGAGGCGCGAGCACAGTGCTCAGCAAAGTGCTCGGCAATTGCATTTGCGTCGCTAGATAAAACGCCATTGATGTTAATGGCAGTAACACCTGTCGGGGTCTGGTATCCACAAATACGACTGATCTTTAGAACTTGTCAAGGTGAAGTATGGCACCCAATGGTCGAGACGTACCCTCTCCGAACACTCCTGTTTCCGTCTTTTTATAAGCTATTAGGTGCTGTAGGGAAGGTTGGCGCTTATGTCGCTGTAGCGCTCGCCGACGTTCTTTAAAGGCCTCAGTGATTGCCAGCGACCACCAAGGTACTAACTTTCGTCAGGGCATCCTGAAGAACAAGGGATCGTGTTTTCTGCCGCAGAAACGATCGTTCTAGCGACCTGCTCAACTACCATATCGATGGTACCTTGTGTTGGAGATTCATCGGTGACGGTAGAGGTGAAAGCTTCCCAGTCTGCCTTGTTCAAAGCCCATCTTCGTAGACGTCCGGGGGGAATGACTCTAGGGGAGTCATAGGAAGATGGAAAGTGGTCACGACCACACAGGACATCGTGGGCTCTCAGTGGACAGATGGGGAATGTCCTGGGCTGTAGAGGGATAAATCAATGGTCGAGTAAGTCCCATGAGCCACACTAACATGTGTGGGAGCCCCAGTATTCATGAGGCAGAGGTCGAGTTGAGAAAACGGAAGTTTCGACATCTCTACCTCATCCAGTTAGCACGGTGCCACCCCAAAAGGGGTTATGGGAGTTAAAACCTCCCAAAAGTAGGAATGGTTTAGGGAGTTGATGAATCAGTGCAGCCAGTGTCTTCAGGGATACTGCACCATCTGTAGGAAGATGCAGACACTTATTTCCTGCGTGTTCCTTATACTGACAGCCACAGCTTCAAGAGCGTTTGAAGCGGTACAGGTTCACTGCAGACTGAGCTCAGGACATAGACACAAACTCCACCTGACACTACTACAGTCGCTACGGTTCTTGTAATATACCCTATAGCCGCAGAGGGCAGGGGTCCACATTGACGGTAGCTAGTTTTCCTGGAGGGCAATGCAGAAAGGAAGTCTAAAGCTGTAGCTCAGACAGGTGGTGGAAAATCCGCAGCAGTTCCACTGGAGGATGACGTTATCGTGAAGCTGGGAAGGCAAGAAGCATGCAGGATCACCTGCTGCCACCGATTGAGTATTTGTATCTATTCCTACCATGGATGAGGCATCAGTGAGATCCAAGTTCTCGGGGGACACTGAGATCTCCACCTCTCCTGCAGGTGCAGAACTGGTAGTGAGTGGTGGTATTGAGACCACCAGAGGGTCCTTCCTCTTACCAGCTTTATTTGTTTGCTTGCCCTCTCGCTTCTCTTTAGGGGCTTGCTGGGAGGACTTCTCCGCAATAGCTTCTGGCATAGAGGCAGACCATGAAGCTCTTTGTCCAGCAGCTTTTGGCTCCTTTAGCCACTAGTGAGTGTCCTATGTGGCATTAGTAGAGACCTTGGAGAGAGGGGAGCCGTCCATCCTTATTATATCGTTACGTTGACGATACATTTATGATCTGGCCACACGGCACAGAAGCTCTCGAACAATTCATCGAACACATGAACAGCATACATTCGAACATCCAGTTCACTGTCGAGATGGAGAAGGAAGGGAGATTGCATTTCTTAGACGTGTTAGTACAACGACAGGCGGACGGGCGTCTTGGCCACTCTGTATACCGTAAGCCGACGCATACCGATTTATACCTGAACATACAGAGTTTCCATCATCCTGCTCAGAAGGCAGCCGTTTTGAACACGCTGGTATATAGAGCCAAAACTGTTTCTGGCGAGGACCACTTAAGGTCCGAGATTAACCACCTGAAGAACGCGTTCCGAAAGAATGGCTATGGTGCACGCGATATTAAGGCAGCGTTCTCCAAAAAAATGAAACGTGAAAATGCTGCAACCTTACAGGATGAAACACCGATTGCGGTTCTTCCTTTTTGTGGCGCGATTTCCAGAAAAATAGGAAGAGTCTTGCGTAGACGTGGTGTAAGACCGATTTTTCGTCATCCTAAGAAAATTAAGGAGATGATGCGCCCTGTTAAGGACAACCTTGGCCTCAGGGTCCCTGGAGTGTATAATATACCCTGTGAGTGTGGAAGCCATTATATAGGTCAGACGATTCGTACAGTTTCCGACCGCTGTGCAGAACACCAACGCCATATTAAAAATTGAGAACTGGAGAAATCGGCAATTGCGGAGCACAGCCTCACGAAGAAACATAAAATATTGTTCGATGAAACTGAAATTCTGTCCGATGGCTCCACGTACTGGGATTCTGTTATTAAGGAGGTTGTTGAAATAAGAATTAGCCGGAAGAATTTTAACCGTGATAGCGGATACCATCTGAGCTGTGCTTGGAAACGAGCGCTTTATGCAGAGAAGCAGCAGAGACGTCCCTTCCAAGGTTTACGTTCAAACGGAAGCGGTGGCGCCACCGGCGCACACAGTGACACCGTCTGAGACAGCATTACGTAATCGCCGACCAATCATAAGCCGTCTTCGGGCTATATAGAGGCTACCGTAGCAGCAGTGAAGACAGTCAGCTCCTGACGATGACAATGGAGGTATCTAGAACTAACGCGGAAAGAATACCGACAGTGTTTTATACATACGTGCCGTCGCGAAAAACTTCGTTCCCATAATTTAATATTTACTTAAATTTGCCCATTGTTGTGCATCGTCCTCAAGATGTCTTTACACAAATTTAATATTTACCTCTACCGGTATTCCCCTCACAAAACCATCTCTACACACAGTAAGACAATCAACTGGACGGTGTTTTCCGTCATCTGGAAAGAGACTTTGCCGTTCTGAATTAACCTAGGGAATATTTATAACAGTAGTAGCCTGACTCACTGCAATAGAACTTAATTCTGCCCGGACATCAGTTAATGTGCTGTTCCCTCTGCTGAACTTCGTTATTAACATCTGCTTACAACTGTTGTCTATTTTTCACCACCTCTTTTTCACATTCTGTCACTCTTCCAGACAAATTGTTAATAGAGTTAGTGGTCATTTCCTCAAGTGCATTTTGCTTCAGCACACAATTCTGTACAATGCTGCCCAGTTCATCCGTATCTTTTCCTGCTTGTCCCCTAAGTCTTTCTTCAGTGTGTCGACCCTGGTGTTAACCAGACCAACTTCCTCAGAAATGTTGCCTACAACTGCCTTTATAGCTTGTAATCTTCCATCTACGATCTCTCCTATATCTGATTTAATTTTCTTCACCTCAGCTTTTACTGTTTCTGCTAAACTTGTCTCTACTGAACATCTGTGTTTCTATTGAACCTGTCCCCTTAGGCAATATCCCCATTTTAGAGTTCCAATTTTTCAGAATTTCCCTTAACCTTGCCGTTAAATCATTCGCAATTACATCTCCTTCCTCTGATTTCGGGCTATCTGCACCACTGATGTTGGCCCTATCAACGTCACAACTTTCAGATTTTGGACAAACTTGTCCACCCACATTGTCTGAACCCCCCCCCCCCCCCCCCACACACACACACACACACACGTACACACTGGGTAATTACTTAATCATTGGAAGCATCATAGACAATGAGCTTGCGGGTTAACACATACTAATGCTATCGGCCCAAGTACGTAAGTTGTCCGTCATGCTGGCTGCTTCTACTGTACTGCTGCTGAAAGTGTAGATGCTCCCAATGTAAACAATCTCGAAGTCGCCACTGGTAGTCCACGCTGGTGTGACCGCCACTACGGTTATGCTGCCGTCGAGGTCGCCGCTGCTGGTGGCCGTTGCCGCCTCCAACTCAGCACGCCTCTGCGTAGCCCTCTACTTCTCTCTTGAAGTTCCGTGCCTAACTTATCCTCACCTAATTTCAGCTACCAATTCTCACACCTGCAACTGCGGCAAAATCGTATGCTCGGAGCCTCGACTCTAACTGCCTATCGTGAAATGGATCTGGGATTGGGATCTCAGAACACAGTTAAGTGTTTAAAAGGATTGCTTGATATCACAGACAAGCTCCCAGTTGCGATGGTATCTAACGGTTACTGCTGAGTAGTTGGTCTTTTACACATTATCACGTACGAGCAAACCAGTTGCTTCTTTTTACCTGCGATTACTCATACTTTAGGTACTTGGGCTATGCGTACGTCTGTTTAAAAATAAAGAGCTCGATGTCGTCATAGAGTCGAGCTGGGCACATCTGCTTTCATGCTCCGCAGCTAATTTGCAGCAAATGATAACCTACAGCTGCAACACTGCAGACAAATTTTCCATACATGGACTAGAATTGTGAATTAATAAAATACACAGGAACACAAAAAAAAAAAAATAATTTCAGGAATAAGTGTTCTACTGTAACATCTGTAATTCATGTAGATGACAGAGAATTAAGTCAAATAGCGCTTATTCAAGAGAGAACATCTCAAATAAAGATGAAATTGTCCTACGATATTCAATTAAAATACATGTGGAAAATACAATTACGAGAATGGTAGCAGAATCCCTGCACTAAATAACTATCAATGATACATAAAAACTAAGTCCATTTCGTGAGCACAGTATACAATATTCACGAGATTAGAACACTTGAGGGCTCAACCTTATGATTTACAAATTGTCACACACAACTCATACTCTGGCTACTCTCAGTTCCGTGATACAAGGGAATTTTAGAGTTCTATTCTCCACCACATTCAGACCTCTCGAAATATAATTTCCCATCAGAAGTTAAAGTATGGTAGCGTACATTCACCACCCAGAATCGAACACCTCCACGATCGAATATCACTCGTTAACACAAGCGGGTCTGCCTCCTTTATGTGACAGTGTGCAGAAACGCTCCTCTGAGTTCTTCAATCGGAAAGTGCCAGTCCCCAATTGACTCTTGTAGTACTGTGATAATGTCTATTTTTCCAATGGCTGAAGGCCGTCCTCACCAAAAATACACTGTTATTTAGCCACGAAGTTAGCCCAACATGAATACCACCGAACATTTATGGGACATAATTGAGAGGTCAGTCCATGCACAAAATCCAGCATCAGCAACACTTTTGCAAGTATGAAAGGCTGTAGAGGCAGCATAGCTCAATTTTCTGCAGGGCATCTTCAACGCCTTGTTGAGTCCACATCATGTCGAGCTGCTGCACTATGCTGGGCGAAAGGAGGTCAAACACGATAGTAAGAGGTATCACATGACTTGTCACTTCAGCTGAATTCCAAAGATATTTAATAGCTTCATTCCAAAGATATTTAGTCCCCGTACGAGATGATATGTTCCGTTATTTTGTTATTTTCAGTACCGATTTTCACTTACACGTATTTCGGCTGATACCTATACTATCCAAATTTGAGTCCAAACACTGCTCTTCCAGCTCTTCACGATGACACCTGAATCAATGTCCTAGCTAAACACTTTTCTAAATTTCACCAATCTGTAAGCTTCACCCCATGTGGCTACACTTGTATGACGATGTCTGAGGCAAAACAGACACTGTCCGATAAGCATGTACTGTACAGATATGATCTATCCGTTGTGGCCTCGATCATTATTTAATAATTATTAGTCCCTTAATTGTTAGCAATGCAAAACTGATGGTATTTTGGAAGACACGAAGTTCGACTGACGAGGGAATTGACTTTTTCACGTCATATTACATTTACGAACACGTTATGACTCAGCCATGTAAAGACATTGGCTTGGAAGCTTGTTGATAAAAATCTTAGCAAACCACCCTATCTACACTCCTGGAAATTGAAACAAGAACACCGTGAATTCATTGTCCCAGGAAGGGGAAACTTTATTGACACATTCCTGGGGTCAGATACATCACATGATCACACTGACAGAACCACAGGCACATAGACACAGGCAACAGAGCATGCACAATGTCGGCACTAGTACAGAGTATATCCACCTTTCGCAGCAATGCAGGCTGCTATTCTCCCATGGAGACGATCGTAGAGATGCTGGATGTAGTCCTGTGGAACGGCTTGCCATGCCATTTCCACCTGGCGCCTCAGTTGGACCAGCGTTCGTGCTGGACGTGCAGACCGCGTGAGACGACGCTTCATCCTGTCCCAAACATGCTCAATGGGGGACAGATCCGGAAATCTTGCTGGCCAGGGTAGTTGACTTACACCTTCTAGAGCACGTTGGGTGGCACGGGATACATGCGGACGTGCATTGTCCTGTTGGAACAGCAAGTTCCCTTGCCGGTCTAGGAATGGTAGAACAATGGGTTCGATGACGGTTTGGATGTACCGTGCACTATTCAGTGTCCCCTCGACGATCACCAGTGGTGTACGGCCAGTGTAGGAGATCGCTCCCCACACCATGATGCCGGGTGTTGGCCCTGTGTGCCTCGGTCGTATGCAGTCTTGATTGTGGCGCTCACCTGCACGGCGCCAAACACGCATACGACCATCATTGGCACCAAGGCAGAAGCGACTCTCATCGCTGAAGACGACACGTCTCCATTCGTCCCTCCATTCACGCCTGTCGCGACACCACTGGAGGCGGGCTGCACGATGTTGGGGCGTGAGCGGAAGACGGCCTAACGGTGTGCGGGACCGTAGCCCAGCTTCATGGAGACGGTTGCGAATGGTCCTCGCCGATACCCCAGGAGCAACAGTGTCCCTAATTTGCTGGGAAATGGCGGTGCGGTCCCCTACGGCACTGCGTAGGATCCTACGGTCTTGGCGTGCATCCGTGCGTCGCTGCGGTGCGGTCCCAGGTCGACGGGCACGTGCACCTTCCGCCGACCACTGGCGACAACATCGATGTACTGTGGAGACCTCACGCCCCACGTGTTGAGCAATCCGGCGGTACGTCCACCCGGCCTCCCGCATGCCCACTATACGCCCTCGCTCAAAGTCCGTCAACTGCACATACGGTTCACGTCCACGCTGTCGCGGCATGCTACCAGTGTTAAAGACTGCGATGGAGCTCCGTATGCCACGGCAAACTGGCTGACACTGACGGCGGCGGTGCACAAATGCTGCGCAGCTAGCGCCATTCGACGGCCAACACCGCGGTTCCTGGTGTGTCCGCTGTGCCGTGCGTGTGATCATTGCTTGTACAGCCCTCTCGCAGTGTCCGGAGCAAGTATGGTGGGTCTGACACACCGGTGTCAATGTGTTCTTTTTTCCATTTCCAGGAGTGTATCTCTGAATCACAGGCAGTAAATGTTCCTTGTTTGTAGTGATTTCTGTATAATCTGGATGTCGAATTGCAGCTTGCCTAATTTCAACATGATCGCCACGAAATGTCACGAGAACGCGAAACGAAAATACTTTTCAGTACTGCTCCCACATCAGCCTATTAAATTGCACATTGATACAAGTTCAAAGAAAAAAAGAAAGAAATATAGAACACCGTATCACCTACAGACTGGTGGAAACTTTTTGCCTGATTACGATATGACGGACTACAAAGATGTCTAGCACCTACAGGCACGCCGAAGTTCCATGTTCTAGAGATCAAATATCTACATCCAGGTGGTATAGAGGTCACTGCAGGAAGGAATACGTTCTCTGGCCCTTTCTTCGGCGCTGATGCATACAAGCAAACTTCCTTTAATTTCCATGTACCTTCAGAGCGGCATTGCCAAATAAAGGATTAATTCGAAACCTTTTACGTTACAATAAGGGGAAAAACATGTACCCATATTTGAAAATGAGGGAGCTATGTTGGCTGTGAAACAACGATTTGAGCTTCTGAAAACAGAGATAAGATGAAGATGATGTAGTTTTCTGGTTACAGGTCTTTGTAGAAGTCGTCTTCTATGATATCACGCGGCATTGTCCATTCTAGGTAACAGTTAGGTGGTGAAGAGGATGTGAGACATACAAGATTACTACTTAAATAAGCCGACACGGTGGGACCTGTATAGCAATGCATAGATGTGTTCTGGAGGTGGCTACCCATGACAGCTGAAGGATTTTCGGTTGCTTCATGGAAATGTTTGGTCATTTATTGTGCTGCGAGAACACTGTTGTCTACCTGAAGTTCGTTTTGCTTTGTTAGGTGCCTCAGACACATTTCCCAAACAACACAATGAACTTCCAGGTCGTAGAAACCATTAATAATCCCTCTTTTTCTCTAAGTCTTTCCGACAGACTGGTCGCTAGTCACATATTAAAACATCTCTGAACACAAGTAGCTGCTACAGGATCCCAGCAATTTTTCACATAAACTAGTACCTGCATCACTGGTAACTTCAGATTATCATTCCAGATCCACCACAACTACTGTGTTTTGTCAAACACTTTCGTCGCTTGTTAGTAGAATAATTTTACACTTATAAATCAAAGCCACAAAACTATGCATGTTCTACTATATTAATTTATTTCGTTAAGCATTTTTCGGCTTACGAAGCTATTATCAGACTAACAGTGCAAAAGATATTACACACGAAGAGGTAAAGGCATGGAGGAAACTTATCTTTGACAGGCCAGTGATAACGCGGTTGGACATGGTAAAGTTTAACAGCAAATAAACGTAAAACGAAGAAATCAGAAAAAAACTGTGTGCGTGTGTGTGTGTGTGTGTGTGTGTGTGTGTGTGTGTGTGTGTGGTGGCGCGCGCGCGTTTGTAGTGGCTAATATGAAGTCGAATATGGCATTCACTCTGTTTCTGCACTTTACTCTCCGCGTTAATATCTTTCTCAATGCTCTTCACCATTATTGTATCCTCTTTGAAATGATAGTCGGTGTCACATTCATCGGCCCTGTCATCACGATTTCGTATACCGTAAAGCACGATTTTCTTCTCTTTTTACGGTTAAAAGTACTGCGAATGGAGTATCAATTATACTTCGTAACACACTTCTGAAATCAGCACTCATTTTCTGTGGTCGTGTTGCGTCCGTTTTCACGGAGAAACAGTAACTCATCAGACTGACGACTTCAATAATTGCCGTCACGTTAAAACTGGACGTGTAGCAATCTATGCCACAAAAAGCAGATTTTATTGCGTTTCGTTTGCCAATTTTATTTCATCAAGGGAATTATGCTGAATGGTTTCCAAATGAAAAGCAAATTACCGTGACCAGTTGAATGCATTCCAGTTCCTACCGGTACTTTTTTTTTTTTGGATGTACAATGTGAGCTTCCATTAGCTGCAGTATTTTTGTACGTCCAAATTTGATTTTCATTCGTTTTTGCATTCACAATTTTTACAAAACGCTAATGCTATTTTTTTATTATGTGCTTGATTACTTCGCTTCTCGTTTTGAATGACGAGGCGCCGATAGGACGATTTGTGAAAATACACGCATCTTTATTTTAGTTACGTTGGTAAAGCATTTCACTGAGGAGACCGAACTGTTTCTTGGAAGTTAAATAATCGGGATAAATTTTCAGTAGTGTTCCGAGATACATAAAAAAATCTGCAGTTGTTCCCGTTCGCATTTTGTAACATCCTACGCACTGTGATTGATTTAAATGGAACTTCCGTTCGTCTAATTGAGATCTGATATACAGGTAATTTGGAACATAGCGCCGTCACAGAAGAGCTGCCTGTTGAGTAATGAAACACTTTTTTGGCAGCCTTAGGGAACATACGAGGTTGTGTCCCTCGCACAGTCGCTGCCTTATCTCTGTTACTTTCAACATACACGCTACATGCAGCTGATGCTACCGGTAAAACGTAGGGAAAAGAAACTGCTCGTGTAGTTACAGAAGAAAATAGAACACTGCGAACATGCCTCTTCCGAGGAGACAGTTTTCATACAAGAGTGTTTGTTGGCTCGTCCTGTTTCACAGTCTTTTTGAAGACGACGTGCAGGCTATGACTACGTACTGAATATAGACCACTCCAGTAATATATCTATTACTTACGTTACAGGTCTTTTATCAGACACGCGAAACATTCATGACTACTTGTTCCTCCTGTGCTTCCAGCACTCCTTCAATCGTTCACTGAACGCTCTCTTTCTTTCCTCAGTCCACTTTGCCCTTTGGGATTTAGGTGCTGTCTTCTCTGATATCACTTCCCACTTGTACACCTTGTGTGTGTAGATGCCTTTGTCCAAGACGTCCGCTGAATCTATCTGAGCTCTTTTTAGATCAATTTTGACTCGTGTCGTCCACAGTATGGTGACCTTGAGTCCCTGGGTGTACCTGAGGATTCTGTTTGTGAGTCTGGTCTGTTGGAGACTGTTGATGTGTCCATAGAATTTTAGTCGCCTCTTTCTAATGTCCGCCGCGATGTTGGAGAACTTTTCTGCTGTGTCTCTGGAGTGAAGCCTATATCCTTCCTCCGCGAGTTTTGGTCCAATAACTTCCCTAATGAGTTTTCTTTCCTGTGTGGGAATGTTCTCAAGGTCTGCCTTTCTGTGTAACATCGATGTCTCACTGGCGTATAGCACTTCAGATTTGATTACAATGTTGTAGTGACGGGTTTTTGAACAGGTTGATAGACATTTCTTGCAAATATTCTGTGTTTTGTGTAAGGATCTCTTCATTTTCAATAACCTAGTGTTCTGGGTAATTTTCTCCTCTCCTGTCTGTTCGAGCACTTCACCTAGGTACTTGAAGTATATGACCCTGTTGATCTAGCCAAACTTTGTGTTCGAATTTGGTATGTTTAATTTCGTGCAGAAGAACTCAGTTTTGTGAAAGAACTGTAGCCCTGCTTTTCCTGCGCACTATTTGAGTACTTCTACCTGTCTGATTGCTGTGGGTTCGTTATCTGTGAGTACTGCCAGATCGTCTGCGAAGGCAAGGCAGCCGAACTCCAGCTTGTCCTTGGGTCGTCCAGGTCGCAGTAGCTTCCAGTGGCCTTGTACACACATCAAAAAAAGTTTTTCATCACCTCGGTTCCGGTAGTTCCGGAATCTGTACAGAAAATTGGAGAAAAGATCTACATAAGCATTATTTCCTCCCTTTTGACTGCTTATGAAAACCACACATTGCATATTGTACCACCATACAGCGAGACCTTCAGAGGTGGTGGTCCAGATTGCTGTACACACCGCCACCTGTAATACCCAGTAGCACGTCCTCTTGTATTGATGCATGCCCATATTCGTCGTGGCATACTACTCACAAGTTCATCAAGGCACTGTTGGTTCAGGTTGTCCCACTCCTCAACGGCGATTCGGCGTAGATTTCTCAGAGTGGTTTTCAATCTATCCCAGGCATGTTCGATGGGGTTCATGTCTGGAGAACATGCTGGCCACTCTAGTCGAGCGCTGTCGTTATCCTGAAGGAAGTCATTCACAAGATGTGCACGATGGGGACGTAAATTTTCGTCCATGAAGACGAATGCCTCGCCAATATGTCGCCGATATGGTAGCAATATCGGTCGGAGGATGGTATTCACGTATCTTACAGCCGTTACGCCGCCTTCCATGACTACCAGCGGCGTATGTCGGCCACACATAATGCCTCCCCAAAACAGCAGGTAACCTCCACCTTGCTGCATTCGCTGGACAGTGTGCCTAAGGCATTCAGCCTGACCGGGTTCCCTTCAAACACGTCTCCGACGATTATCTGGTTGAAGCGATATGCGACACTCATCGTGAATAGAACGTGATGCTAGTCCTGAGCGGTCCATTCGGCATGTTGTTGGGCTCATCTGTACCGCGCTGCTTGGTGTCGTGTTTGTAATGGTGGACTTCGCCATGGACGTCGAGAGTGAAGTTGCACATCAAACAGCCTATTGCATAGTTAGAGTCGTAACACGACGTCCTTTGGCTGCACGAAAAGCGTCATTCAACATGGTGGCGTTGCTCTCAGGGTTTCTCCGAGCCGTAATCAGTAGGTAGCGGTCATCCACTGCAATAGTAGCCCTTGGGCGGCCGGAACGAGGCATGTCATTGACTGTTTCTCTCCCTCTGTATCTCCTCCATGTCCGAACAACGTCGCTTTGGTTCAGTCCGAGACGCCTGGACACTTCCCTTGTTGAGAGCCCTTCCTGGCACAAAGTAACAGTACGGACGCGATCGAACCGCGGTAATGACCGTCTGGGCATGGTTGAACTACAGACAACACGAGCCCTGTAACTCCTTCCTGGTGGAATGAAAGGAACTGATCGGCTGTCAGACCCCCTCCGTCTTATAGGCGCTGCTCGTGCAAGATTGTATACTTCTTTGGATGAGTTTAGTGACATCACTGAACAGTCAAGGGGACTGTCATTCAATATCCACAGTCAACGTCTATCTTCAGGAGTTCTGGTAACCGGGGTAATGCAAAACTCTTTTTGATGTGTGAATTTTCAGTTCTCCCATTCCTTGATGACCTTATCCAACACTAGGTTGAACAGGAGCGGTGAGAGTCCGTCACCTTGGCGAATTCCTGTCTTGATCTCAAAGCCTTCCGAGATTTCCCCTTTGAACTTCCCTTAGATGTTGTGGTTGTCAGTGTCTGTCTGATCAGTCGCTGTGTCTTGCCGTGTAAACCCTGTTCATGTAGAATGTTGAACAATGACTGGCGGTTGATGGAGTCATATGCCTTCTTGAAGTCAACGAAGATGCATATGACTGGACTGTCCCTAGGGCTTTGATTTTCCCGGTTGTCTTCAGATTGAAGATTTGTTCTGCAGTGGAGTGACCAGGGTGGAAGCCTGTCTGTTATGTTCCACTTGGTTCAATGTCCTTGGGAGTAGGCACGCTGAGGATATCTTGTATGTGACTTGTATTAATGAGATTCCCCTGCAATCGTTCATATCTGTAGGGTCACCCTTTTTGTGAAGAGGGTGGATCAGTGCAAATATCCTGTCGTCTGGCAACTTTTCTGACGTTCGTATGTCTATGAGTTCTCCGAGTGAGTTTGGTGAGAGGTTTTTCAGTAGATCGGCCACTATGCCGTCTTCACCAGATGTCCCGTTGTTTTTGAGGCTGAGGATATACCTGTGAACTTCATCTTGTGTCGGGGGCGGGAGTGAGTCTGTGTGACTATCTATAGGCTCTTCGTCTGGGAAATTGTCTGTGGGTTCTGGGCAATTGAGAAGCATGCAGTACATTAGGACTTTGTTTGTATGAAACAGATCTGATGATGGTCATTAAAGACCGAAACCGGTAATCTGTAAACAAAAAGTTTGTGACCATAGACGTAAATTAAAGGAAACTTAATTGAGAAGCACTGTGCCAGCACCTTGCAGTTCTCCTTATCCGTCAGTGCCAATTTTCTGCCACTATTTCTAAAGCAGAGGTTCGGTGGTGTGTATCCTCGGATGTACCCCACAAACGTCCTGTAGAAGTCCCTTGCGTTGTAGTTGCGGAAGTTGCCCCCTAAAGAGTGTAGCTGTCCTTTCAGGTATTTCCTCTTCGACTGTCTAATAAGTATTGCTGTTGTCTTTCGTATTCTATTGAACACCTGTAAATTTTCTGGGGACTTGTTACGGTTGTATTTCTGTTATGCCAATATCCTGGTGACGAGTGCATTCTGTGGTCCATTGATCGTGACTCGGCCAAATATCTCACGAAGTAAGAAGTAAGCTTCAAGCGAAGAAACTACAAAGAACGAAACTTACCTAGCTGAAGGGGGAAACCAGATGTCGCTATGGTTGGACCGCTAGATGGCGCTGCCATAGGTCAAACGGATATCAACTGCGTTTTTTAAAAATAGGAACCCCCATTTTTTACTACATATTCATGTAGTACGTAAAGAAATATGAACGTTTTAGTTGGACCACTTTTTTCGCTTTGTGATAGATGGCGCTGTAATAGTCACAAACATGGCTCACAATTTAAGAGGAACAGTTGGTAACAGTTTAAATTAAAATACTGAACGTAGGTAAGTTTGAATATGTTATTTCGGTTGTCAAATGTGATACATGTACCTTTGTGAACTCATTTCTGAGAACGCATGCTGTTACAGCGTGATTACCTGTAAATACGACATTAATGCAATAAATGCTCAAAATGATGTCCGTCAACTTCAATGCATTTGGCAATACGTGTAACGACGTTCCTCTCAACAGCAAGTAGTTTTCCTTCCGTGATGTTCACAGTAGCATTGAAAATGCATTGACGCATGTTTTCAGGTGTTCTCGGTGGATCACGATAGCAGATATCCAACTTTCCCCACAGAAAGAAATCCGGGGACGTCAGATCCGGTGAACGTGCGGGCCATGGTATGGTGCTTCGACAACCAATCCACCTGTCATGAAATATGACATTCAATACCGCTTCAACCGAACGCGAGCTATGTGCCGGACATCCATCATGTTGGAAGTACATCGCCATTGTGTCATGCAGTGAAACATCTTGTAGTAACATCGGTAGAACCTTACAGCGGAAATCAGCATACATTGCACCATTTAGATTGCCATCGATAAAATGGGGCCAATTATCCTTCCTCCCATAATTCCGCATCATACATCAACCCGCCAAGGTCACTGATAATCCACTTGTCGCAGCCATCGTGGATTTTTCCGTTGCCCGGTAGTGCATATTATGCCGGTTTACGTTACTGCTGTTGATGAATGACGCTCGTCGCTAAATAGAACGCGTGCAAAAGATCTGTCATCGTCCCGTAATTTCTCTTGTGCCCAGTGGCAGAACTGTACACGACGTTCAAAGTCATCGCCATGCAATTCCTGGTGCATATAAACATGGTACAGGAGGAATCGATGTTTATGTAGCGTTCTCAACACCGATGTTTTTGAGATTCACGATTCTCGCGTAATTTGTCTGCTACTGATGTGCGTATTAGCCACGACAGCAGCTAAAACACCTACTTGGGCATCGTCATTTGTTTCAGGTCGTGGTTGAAGTTTCACATGTGGCTCAACACTTCCGGTTTCCTTAAATAACGTAACTATCCGGCGAATGGTCCGGACACATGGATGATGTCGTCCAGGATTCCGAGCAGCATACATAGCACACGCCCGTTGGACATTTTGATCACAATAGCCATACATCACCACGATATCGACATTTTCCAGGTTAGTAAACTGTTCATTTTATTTATTTATTTATTTATTTATTTTTATTTATTTATTGTTCCGTGGGACCAAATTAAGGAGAAGTCTCCATGGTCATGGAACGAGTCAATATATGAAATTATAAAACGATATTAGAAACAGATAAAATGAAATATAAAAAAAACATATTCAGGTGACAAGTCGTAAGTTTAAATAAAGAAATTCAACAATGTAACACTGGAATTTGCTTTATTTTTTAGCTCTTCCAGGAGCTCCTCGACAGAATAGAAGGAGTGAGCCATGAGAAAACTCTTCAGTTTAGACTTAAAAGAGTTTGGGCTACTGCTAAGATTTTTGAGTTCTTGTGGTAGCTTATTGAAAATGGATGCAGCAAAATACTGCACTCCTTTCTGCACAAGAATCAAGGAAGTGCATTCCACATGCAGATTGGATTTCTGCCTAGTATTAACTGAGTGAAAGCTGCTAACTCTTGGAAATAGGCTAATATTGGAAACAACAAACGACATTAAAGAAAATATATACTGTGAGGGCAATGTCAGAATTCCCAGACTACTGAATAGGGGTCGACAAGAGGTTCTCGAACTTACACCACATATAGCCCGTTTTTGAGCCAACAGCCCGTTTTTGAGCCAAAAATACCCTTTTTTGAATCAGAAGAATTACCCCAAAAAATAATACCATACGACATAAGCGTATGAAAATATGCGAAGTTGACTACTTCTCGTGTTGAAGTGTCACTTATTTCAGATACTGTTCTAATGGTAAATAAAGCAGCATTTAGTTTCTGAACAAGATCCTGAACATGGGCTTTCCACAACAGCTTACTATCTATCCGAACTCCTAGGAACTTGCACTGTTCCGTCTCGCTTATAATATGCCCATTCTGTCTGATCAAAATATCGGTTCTTGTTGAACTGTGAGTCAGAAACTGTAAAAACTGAGTCTTACTGTGATTTGGCATCAAATTCTTTTCCACAAGCCACGAACTTATTTCATGAACTACGTTATTTGATACTGTTTCAATATTACACACACGATCCTTCACTATCAAGCTGGTGTCATCAGCAAACAGAAATATTTTTGAATCACCTGTAATACTAGAAGGCATATCATTTACATAAATAAGAAACAGCAGTGGCCCCAGCACTGATCCTTGGGGAACGCCCCATTTAACAGTGCCCCATTGGGACTGAACATCACTACCACTCTCAGTATTGTGGAGAATTACCTTCTGCTTTCTGTTCTTAAAGTAAGAGGCGAACCAATTGTAAGTTACTCCCCTTACTCCATAATGATCCAACTTCTGCAGCAATATTTTGTGGTCAACACAGTCAAAAGCCTTCGTTAAATCAAAGAAAACACCTAGCGTTCGCAACGTTTTATTTAATCCGTCCAAAACCTCACACAGAAAAGAGAACATAGCATTTTCAGTTGTTAAACCATTTCTAAAACCAAACTGAACATTTGACAGGAAATTATGTGAATTTAAATGCTCCAGTAACCTTGTATATACAACCTTCTCGATAACTTTAGCAAACACCGATGGCATAGAAATAGGTCTATAATTGTCAATATTATCCCTGTCTCCCTTTTTATAAAGTGGCTTCACTACCGAGTACTTTAATCGGTCAGGAAACCGACCACTCCTAAAGGAAAAGTTACAGATATTGCTAAGTACTGGACTAAGATACATAGAACAATACTTCAGTATTCTGCTAGATACCCCGTCATATCCATGAGAGTTCTTGGTCTTTAGTGATTTAATTATTAACTCAATCTCCCTCTTGTCAGTATCATGGAGAAGCATTTCAGGTAACAGTCTCGGAACACTTTTTCCTGAGAGCGCTATATGATTCCCTGTTGGGACTAGGCTTCTATTTAGTTCACCTGATATATTCAGAAAGTGATTATTAAATACTGTACATATATGCGACTTATCAGTAACACGGACATTCCTACTACGCACTGATTCTATGTCCTCGACCTGTCTCTGCAGACCAGCCACTTCCTTTACTACTGACCATACGGTTTTAATTTTATCCTGAGACTTAGCTATTCTATCTGCTGCTGCTGCATTCAGATTTTGACTGTTTCTAACGTTTTGATATAATTGCCACTTTGTTCTACAAGATATTTTTATCCCTCTAGTCAGCCACCCAGGCTGTTTGTGCTAGTACAACAGTTAGAAGTTTATCTCCGTTAAACGGAAAGCAACTTTCAAAGAGCACGAGAAAAGCATTATATTTATCGTCTACTGTATCAGCGCTATAAACATCTTGCCACTCTTGTACCTTGATAAGGTTTACAAAGATCTCTACAGCAACTGGATCAGCTTTCCTAAATAGCTGATGACTATATTTAACACGTGTTGCAGCACAAAAATCTATTAGAGTTAAAATTTGTGCATCATGATCTGAAAGGCCATTCACCTTTTTGCTAACAGAATGCCCTTCTAGTAATGAGAATGAACAAAAATTTTGTATATGGTTGTCCTACTGTTCCCCTGCACTCTCGTTGGAAAGAATACGGTTTGCATAAGATTATATGAATTAAGGAGGTCTACCAGCATCCTCTTCCTTGCACAGTCACTTATACAATTAATATTGAAGTCACCACATATAACTAACTTTTTGTATTTCCTATAAAGTGAACCAAGAACCTCCTCTAGCTTTAGCAAAAATGTTGTGAAATCGGAGTCTGGGGATCTATAAATAACAACAGTTAGAAGTTTAGCTCCGTTAAATTTAACCACACCTGCACAACATTCAAACACCTTTTCAATGCAGTACTTTGGAACATCAATTGACTCAAATGGGATGCCATTTTTCACATATATGGCTACTCCCCCACACCGCAAACAGCTCCTCGAAAAGCTGCCAGCCAACCTGTATCCTGGTAAAGGAAGCCTCTGAATTATCTCCTTATTTAAGAAGTGTTCAGATATACCAATAATTTCAGAGCCAACATCCATAAGCAGTTCACTAACTTTATCTCTAATACCTTGTATATTTTGATGAAATATACTATTTCCCTCATTACTCGGATACCTAAGTTTTGTCAAAAGTGGTTCCTTTGTTAGAGAAACTCCCCTTAAGCAGAAATACCTATCAGCTGACTTCAATCTAAAAAAGGTGCAGCTGTAACACCCACTACTGCAGGAATTTTCCCGTGAGTGATCCCACCAACCCCACCTATGCTGTCACCTATAAGCTTTGCCAACCTCCCCTTCCCATACCTGTTGAGGGGCAGGCCGTGTCTACTGAAACCCGTCCTGCTGATAGAATCCACCGACACCACTGAAATGTGACCCATGCTTTCTTTCATCAGCGCACCCCCCAAGTCTCATGTTATTACGCCTGACGGCTGTATTAAGATGAGGCCGATCGTGACGCTGAAACAGTTCCACGAAATGCACATTCGTGTTGCCAGTCTGAGTGGCTATCTTTTCCAGGTCACCATCTATGTCATACTCCCCATCCCTGTCAATACTATTACCAGCCCCACCCACAATCACTACCTGATCCTCTTTTGTAAAATCCCTACATAACCCCCCTATGTTAAAAGTCACTTGAGCCAATCCTGCATTAGGCTTCGCAGTGCTGATGACCTAGTTATCACTCCCCAGCACTTCCTGCAACTTCTGGCGTACACCTCTGCCATGAGAACTACCTAACAGCAGATCCTTCTTCTTCCTCTTCGACTTTGCAATTGTTCTAGCCACCGTAACTACTGAGGTCTGCTGCATACTTCCTACATCTACAGCTACTAGAGATTCCTCTTCACTAGACTGACGGTCATATCTATTGTAAACACCAATAGTATATCTGAAAATCGTTTTCTCCTAGCAGATCTCTTGCCAACAGCCAGCTCCCATTTCCCAACCCCCTTCTCCCTCCTCATCCTATCTAGCTCCTCCTGTGCGTTTTTGAACTGCACCTGAAGGGCACAGATCTTACGCTCCTGCTCCTCTATCAACTTACTCTTGCTACATAACCTGCAGTTCCAGGAGAGGATCTCACCAGAATGCCCACTGGCTTCCCCACTGCATTCCCCCCAGTGAAAATACTTCGAACAAGTCTCACACCGCAATCCACTACTCAGGAACCTACGGCAAAGCCCACACTTCTCACTCATGGTAAAATTTTACTTTTTCTAAGTTCCGCTACTACAATAAGATGTTAAAAACCTGACTACAATAAACACAAACTTACTCTACAAGGGAAGTAACTACTATTATTAACAGTATTAATAAACAACAAATGTGAATAAAACAAAAGACTAATACAGAAAGAGAATCAAACGTCTAATGACACAGTAACGAAGCTGAAAACAGTTCCCAAAAGGTTCTTCTGAAATTATTTCACCAGAAAACACAAAAAACTCCGGTTGAAGAATACTAAAGTTCCTAAATAAACCACTATACACAAACAATTAATTAGTACTTAGAGGGTAATGTATCACGAAGCAAATACCGTCCGCACTGGCGCAATGATACGTGATACCACGTTTGTGACTATTACAGCGCCATCTATCACAAAGCGAAAAACGTGGTCCAACTAAAACATTCATATTTCTTTACGTACTACACGAATATGTAATAAGAAATGGGGGTTCGTATTTAGAAAAACGCAGTTGATATCCGTTTGACCTTTGGCAGCGCCATCTAGTGGGCCAACCATAGCGCCATCTGGTTTCCCCTTCAAGCCAAACGAGTTTCGTTCTTTGTAGTTTTTTCGTTTGATGCTTATTTCGTGAGATATTTGGCCCGGTCACTATCAATGGATCACCTTGTATGTATTATGTACACATATTTATTATGTAGATCTATAGGCTCGTAGCGTTTTTCCGTATATCCGACAAATATACTTAACAGAGACTGCAGTAAACAGTAATACACTGTCCTTCGCTATTTACAACAGTCTGTCAGCGCTGGGTAACTTTTCGATACCGCGAAAGAGAGGAAGAGATCGTCGAGCTATTTTCGGAGCGCATTGGCTGAACGTTAGAGTGCGTAAAATTCAAAATCTGAGGCCAAAAGGTCAGGTGAATGAGGCTGGTGCGCAATAACTTCCCAACCCATCTCCTGTATGTTTTTTTTTTTTTTTTGCCAGTATACAGAATGCGGGCGAGTGTTATCGTGTAGTAGCATCATTTTACGCAGCCTTCTTGGTCGTTATCGTTCGAATGCGTCTGGAAGACGTCTCAGCTGTTGACAATAAATGTCATTGGTTACGGTTACAGCTCGGGAAAGCAATTCGTAGTACACCACACTGGCTCTGTTCCACCACATGCATGTTCTATTGTGGATGCGCGCAAGGTTTTGTACGGGGAACTGCTGCTTTGTTTGGGCACAACCATTCCTTTCTTTTCCTTATGATATCATAAAGACACCATTCCTCGTCACAATAGGAATGGCCCGTTTATCACGAGGCAATCGATAACGTGCAAGCAGAAACGTGATTTTAATTAGACCACGTGGTACACATACATTGCCCATTGCATGTGAATGTCGCATGGATTCCATCTTCATGCAACATGGAATCATCACAGTTCATCACATTTGGCAGTTCTATAGTAACTGACGTGAATCACTGTGGATTAATGCGTCTAAAAGATCTTCTCAAACGCCGAAGCTCTTATTGAACGAGGGGAGTCGTCACTGCCAAAACAGTCCTCCTTAAAACGAGAAAACCGATTCCTTGCCGTACTCTATCCAATTACATTATCCCCATGCACTTCTCAGATGTTCCTGGATGCCTTCGCTGCTGTCACCCCTCTATTGAACTCAAAAGAGAGAATATGTCACAAATGTTCCAAATTCTCTACTTGTCACTGTTTTCTACCGTCCACATTTCCATTCGCTGTCTCTAAACAACAAATTAACAATATGTAAACTGAAATAGTAACAGTGAACTAAGAACAAAAAAATGATAATCGATCAATGAATCCATAGAAACCAGAATACCCACATTGAAAACAAAATACCCCGGCCGCGATGGTCTCGCGGTTCTAGGCGCGCGCAGTCCGGCACCGCGCGACTGCTACGGTAGCAGGTTCGAATCCTCCCTCGGGCATGGATGTGTGTGATGTCCTTAGGTTAGTTAGGTTTAAGTAGTTCTAAGTTCTAGGGGACTGATGACCACAGCTGTTAAGTCCCATAGTGCTCAGAGCCCTTTGAACCATTTTTGAAAACAAAATACACTGCAGACTTATGCAACTTAAATCGACAGAAAGAAAAGTATTGTTGTGTGTCATAAACGGAAGTTGTGTGTCATAAACGGAAGTTGTGTGTCATAAACGGAAGTTGTGTGTCATAAACGGAAGTTGTGTGTCATAAACGGAAGTTGTGTGTCATAAACGGAAGTTGTGTGTCATAAACGGAAGTTGTGTGTCATAAACGGAAGTTGTGTGTCATAAACGGAAGTTGTGTGTCATAAACGGAAGTTGTGTGTCATAAACGGAAGTTGTGTGTCATAAACGGAAGTTGTGTGTCATAAACGGAAGTTGTGTGTCATAAACGGAAGTTGTGTGTCATAAACGGAAGTTGTGTGTCATAAACGGAAGTTGTGTGTCATAAACGGAAGTTGTGTGTCATAAACGGAAGTTGTGTGTCATAAACGGAAGTTGTGTGTCATAAACGGAAGTTGGTAAGCCTGTTTTTACATCTGAAGGATGATTTCTATTCAAATTTCGCGTCGATTGTATAAGACAGGCGCTATTACCGCAACTGTGAGGATACAAATTGGGTTGGCTTTAAATACACACTTTAGCGACGATGAACGTCCGTTACCATTGGAACTGGACGCGGTGAGTTGAAATTAATCACGAATACCTTTAAGCGACGAAGATGCAACTGTCAACTCCTCGCTGAAGGTTTTTTGTTTGTTTTAGGGCGAACTGAGGTCATAAGCGTCCATGTCATAACCTTAGATCACTAATGCGAAAAAGAAGTCAAAACTACACGTTAAGCCCAATCGACGGAAGGAAAGAGAGCTATCAACAAGCACCCCATTGGAGAAAGGTCCACAAAATACGCCGTAGAGACAGTGGAGGTCCCAAACTAGAGATTAAATGTCCTTCGCCATATTACTACGACGGATAAAAGGTAAAACGCGATAGATAGCGTTCACGTTGTTTGCTAAAAGGGCCGATAACTCAGCCGGCACACATACACTAGAAAAGCAGTGGAAAAAAAAATCATTCGGTCAGGATACGGCGAACCATCATCCGAAGGGATTGAAGAGCTAGAGGGCGTAGGTAGGACTGCAGCCTTGGCAGCAGCGTCAGCAGCCCCGTCACACACACGTGACCAGAAACCCACATAAACATCACAGCGGCTCCCTCAAGAGTGAGCAAGTAAAAGCTTTTTTGAATGCGTTGGACTGTGTACTGCACACAGAGGCTCCTAAGGGCACTGAGAGAATCGGAGCATATGGCCCAATGAAAAGCCTGTTTCACCAGGTGGGTGGCCTGATAGAGGGCGAAGAGCTCTGCCGTAAGATTCGAGCAGTTTTCTGGGCGCCGATACCGAAAATGGTCGATCCCGATGACAAAGGCGCATCCTACACTGCGATCAGTCTTAGAGCCTTCAATATATACAAGGATGCTATTGCAAAATTCCGTGCAAAAGTCGAGAAACTTGCAGCGATAGATCGAATCTGGAGTCGTTTCCTTAGGAAGCGAATGAAGTCCAAAGTAAACACAGGCCGTCGCACAAAGGCAAGGTGGAGAAGGCTTCACAATAATCGGGAACGTGGTAGGTAGCGCGAACTTAACCTTCCAGAACAAAAGTCCGGGAGGTCACATAGGAAGGACAGGCCTCATACTAGCGGCCTAGGAAGTCATCGAAAAATGAGGCATAGGATGAGTGGCCGGGCTGGCAGAGAAACTGCTTACGTATCCGCTGAGGAGAACATCATGCCGCTATGACAGCGGTAGTTAGTTTAGCAGCTTCTGGGTAGAGACTCTCAACTGGGTTGGTGTGAAAGACGCCGTGGCCAAACGGATTCCATGATGGTGAATTGTATGAAGATCGCGTAAGATGGACGAACATTCAAATTAATAAACGCAACATCCATAGCCTAGTTTGGTAAGGATATGCGATCGGTACAAACGGATTAGGAGGTCCTAGCCGCTGCCGCCGCCTGTGTCTCCCGCTCCCCATCCCCAGGAAGTACCGCTTAGGACACATAGGACATTGAGGGACCGGGCCCAGTGTGTGGCCATTGCGGCCAGGTAAGACAAGTGCGAGGACCAAGAAAGTTTTCTATCAAGCATGAACCCCAGGAATTCCGTAGTTTCAGCGTACAGAAGAGCAACAGGCTGAAGATGTAGAGGCTATGGAAGTAACCCACTGTTCCACCAGAAATTCATACATACAGTCTCATCAGTGGAAAAGCGGACGTCATTGTTAATGCTCCACGAGTAGAGACGATCGAGATATCGCTGAAGACGCCTCTCAAGGAAACAAGTACGTGGGAACTCAAATACACTACTGGCCATAAAAATTTCTACGCCACGGAGAGGACGTGCTACAACGCGAAATTTAACCGACAGGAAGAAGATGCTGCGATATGCAAGTGATCAGCTTTTCAGAGCATTCACACAATGTTGGCGCCGGTGGCGGCACCGACAACGTGCTGACATGAGGATAGTTTCCAACCGATTTCTCATACACAAACAGCAGTTGACCGGTGTTGCCTGGTGAAACGTTGTTCTGACGCCTCGTGTAAGGAGGAGAAATGCGTACCATCACATTTCCGACTTTGATAAAGGTCGGATTGTAGCCTATCACGATTGCGGTTTATCGTATCGCGACATTGTTGCTCGCGTTAGTCGATATCCAATGACTGTTAGCAGAATATAGAATCGGTGGGTTCAGAGGGTGATACGGACCGCCGTGCTGGATCCCAACGGTCTCGTATCACTAGCAGTCGAGATGACAGGCATTTTATCCGCATGGCTGTAACGGATCGTGCAGCCACGTTTCGATCCCGGAGTCAACACATGGGGACGTTTGCAAGACAACAACCATCTGCACGAACAGTTCGACGACGTTTGCAGCAGCATGGGCAATCAGCTCGGAGACAAAGGCCGCGGTTACCCTTGACGCTGCATCACAGACAGGAGCGCCTGCGATAGTGTACTCGACGACGAATCTGGGTGCACGAATAGCAAAACGTCATTTTTTCAGAAAAATCCAGTTTCTGTTTACGGCATCATGATGGTCGCATCCGTGTGTGGCGACATCGCAGTGAGCGCACACTGGAAGCGTGTATTCGCCATCGCCATACTGGCGTATCACCCGGCGTGATGGTATGGGGTGCCATTGGTTGCATGTCTCCGTCACCTGTTGTTCACATTGACGGCACTTTGAACAGTGGACGTTGCATTTCAGATGTGTTACGACCCGTGGCTCTACCCTTCATTCGATCCCTGCGAAACCCTACATTTCAGAAGGATAATACACGACCGGATGTTGTAGGTCCTGTACGGGCCTTTCTGGATACAGAAAATGATCGGCTGCAGCTCTGGCCAGCACGTTCTCCAGATCTCTCACCAACTGAAAACGTCTGGTCAATGGTGGCCGAGCAACTGGCTAGTCACAATACGCCAGTCACTACCCTTGATGAACTGTGGTATCGTGTTGAAGCTGAATGGGTAGCTGTACCTGACATGCCATCCAAGCTCTGTTTGACTCAATGCCCAGGCGTATCAAGGCCGTTATTATGGCGAGAGGTGCTTGTTCTGGGTACTGATATCTCAGGATCTATGCACCCAAATTGCGTGAAAATGTAATCAAATGGTTCAGATGGCTCTGAGCACTATGGGACTTAATATCCGAGGTCATCAGTCCCCTAGACCTAAGGACATCACACACATCCATGCCCGAGGCGGGATTCGAACCTGCAGTGCCTAGGTTCCTGACTGCAGTGCCTAGAACCGCACGGCCACCGCGGCCGGCAAAATGTAATCACATGTCAGTTCTAGTATAATATATTTTTCCAATGAATACCCGTTTATCATCTGCATTTCTCCTTGGTATAGCGATTTTAATGGCCAGTAGTGTAGTTCGCGAAATTGTCGACGAAAAGGGAGCCGGTGATGCCCATCGGGAGACGGGTTATAGTAGAGTTAATGGCATTAGCGAAGAGGATGACGTTCAAGACGATGCCTTGAGGCACTCCGGTCTCCTAGATAAAGGTGTCCGACAAGGCCGAGCCAACCTGTACCTTGAAATGTTTTAAAAATTCCCGACGGAAATGGGGCACGCGGCCACGGTGGAAGCACAGAGGATACCGAACCTCCAGGAGGAGTTGTCGTAGGCCTTCTAAAAAAGAAAAAAAAAGAAAAAAAAAGAAAAAAAGAAAAAAAACTACAAATGGCGCACCTGACCTCCACGTTGCTCAGATTCGAGCCACCCTACCAACTGGACATGAATCACACGTTTTGTCACCTTGCAAAATCAGATGGAATATGGCGTATGGGGTAGTACTGTTCATGAATTCGACGAAGGAGGGCTGTTCAGTAGTGTGAGAGTTCGCGCTAAGTCCACCGTGCATCAGCTGTGGTTGAGATTGGATCGTGGTGGTAGGGTAGGTGTCCCTGGCGAACGACCGGTCCTCCGCCAACGACATGTGAGGTCGCGGCCAGTGGAGTTGGACCGCCACCGCCGCCACCGCCGTCGGTCCGAGAGTGTACGCTTTGTGGGTGGGGCCGTGGCATGGGCACTGTGGTCGGCATCGATGTTGTAGTGGGCTTTGAGTCTCGTAGATCGCTATATAGTCTCTGGAGGGAGGATGGAGGACGTCGTGGTCTGGCAGGCTAATAGATGGCGGTATTTTCTCTGTGGGTGGCATGGTGGATGTAGTAACTAGAAGGAAGGAAGGAAGGTGATTGCCTGGCTTGGGTATGACAGTTGCTTCACGCCAGCGTCTAGAAAACGTGTAATCTGCCCAAATGCGATTGTTCGTATGAAGGAGAAAGATGCTGCAACATCTAAATCTCAACATCGTCCGGTCCTATGGCGGAAGATCGAGATGAAGTGTGACATGATCTAGCTTCTCAGAGCAAAAGCGGCATTGCAGCGTTCACGATTCTGAGAGGACAAAGGTACCATCAGAGACTACTACACTCGTTCCGAGGGAGGAAAGGGATGTGATAGTGGGTGGAGCTCGAAATCTCCGCAAAATAGCGGCCTAAGGTGTTGGAGATACCAACAGGGTCCACAATGATATCATCTGCTACGGTCAGGCAAGACATAGGGGAATGGCCCTTAATCTCAGACAGCCGACGAAAGTTGCCCCACACGACGGAAATGAGAGTGAAACTGTTAAAGGAACTAGTAAATGGAATCCAGCTATCTTTTTTGCCATCGCGGAGAATGGGACGACATTGCGCACGCAACTGTTTGTAACGAGACAGTTCACCATCGTAGGATGACAGTTAAAAATATTGAGAGCACGTCTCCGGATGCGAATCTCGTCGCGTTACGACTCACCCCACCAAGGGACCGGGACTCGGGGCGGTAAAAAACAGGTGCGACGTATGGAACGTTCTGTGGCAGCGAGGATACCGTTGGTAAGGTACTATACCCGGTCATCAAAATTGAGGAAATGTTGTTCATCGGAGGTCGCCAGGGAGGATTAAAGCCTCCAGTAGGCCATAGGAAGCTGCCAGTTGGGTTTAATCGCAGCTGGGGTAGGAGACAGCAAACGGAGTTTGCATCAGATCGTCGTGTGCGTGATTTTCTCCCAGAGTTCAGTAATGTAGTTAACCTCTGACTGGCAACCAGTATTCCGTTTTGTAGTGAATCAGTATGTGGTAGACTATGCAAACAAGCAAGAAGTGATTTACTGCCGTTGTGTAACCTTTAAAAAGAATAAATGCAAAGGAAGGCTACCGAAAAAAACCGTTTTAGGGGAAGGTAGCCATATTTGCATTACAGACGAAGTAACAAGTGAAGTGTAAAAATAGTGTCTCAGCTCAAAGAAGCAAGCAAAAGTAACAGACGATACTGTTTTATCAGTATACACTGAATAATTAGGGCAGCTTTTCTATCGAGGCTACGGCTTAGTAACATTGTTACCATGACACAGAAGTGCAGAATACTCATTACATCGCATTAAGCGAAAATATATGGGAACGTGACAAGATCCCACCGATTCTTGAATAATATTCTTCCAAGAAAATAATTTATTGATGAATGATGGTAGCAATTTTCTACTTGTAACTGATAACAGGGGACAGAATGATAGAATACTGGTGTTTGTCAGCGAGAAGGGAAAAGCTTGTTTATCAAGCTACGAATTATTCTTTGTTAATGGAACGTTCAGTAGTTGGAACAAGCCGTCTGGACTGCTGTTTATACTCCACGTCGACCTTAATAGTTCTTACGAGGAAAGGAGCACCATTCCAGTTGTTTATGCCTTGCTGCAAAGTAAAAAGCGAGAAACATATGGCAATTTTTTAAAAATATTAAAGCTGACGTACCCAAGCAATTAACAGTTTATTTCCTGGAAGTGGGATTACCGGTTGCAATTATCGTTTTTATTAAGACTTGTGGAAAGAAGTTCAGTGTTGCAGCCTTGTTCCAGCCTGTAAGGAAGATGGGGAAATACGCTGTCACATAAGAATTTGTTCTGCTAGAGCACGTCTTCTCCTGCAAATGTTGGGCGATGATTGGCTGTGCATTCAGGAGAGCACCCCTGAAAACCGAAAGCTATAGGACTTTCATGATTTTTCTTTTACCAATGGCTTGATGATGATCATATGCCAAGAGAGATGTGAAATTGCAATAGAAGGGGAAATCGCACTAATAACCTGTCAGAAGGATGTAACCGAAGAATAAAAACATCAGTATCAAACGTTCATCCCAATGTTTTCTCATTAGTGAAAAACAAAAAGATGAAGGTTACGAAGGCCACCAGTTTGACCGACTAGTTTTAAACTTGCTGCGACCTTAGGATAAAGCTATGGTAAAATGAGGCTGCTGTTTGTAATTTCATGATCATTGTAGCCTTTTTTCTTGAGTTTTCTGAATAAAGATCTCCCACAGTCTTCCTGAGGAGGTACAGTGGTAGTGATATTTGATTGTAAGCCAATGTCTGTTTTCTTGGAGCTTGTTGATTGTACTGAACAGGGCTTCGTTGTGTTCCCTAAATTTATATTTATACAGTCAACAGGCAAAATAATTGGCTACGAATTGTTTCGATTCAGTGTTCCTGGAAATCTTGCAACTTGTTTTTCCCAGCTTGAGTTTATCTCAAGTTCGGAGTGAAGGTGGTTCTGTTCGACGATGATAGAAATCAAAAATTAGCTTTGGTATCTTTCAGTGTGGCACAACCCATTATGCAGTCCGTAGTTCAAACAATTCTTGGCTTACTTGTAATCTGAATACCGCGAAACCATTTTGGGATCTAAGAGTAAATAATACATTTTTACATAAAAAATTGGTGTTTTAGGATGGTATCTCCCCTTAAAATGTAGAGTAGCTGTTTTTAAAGGGATAAAAATTAGCATAATGTTCGGGTTAGGAACTTCAAAGCGGTCAAACAGATCAACATCTAAGTGTCGGTAACGGATGCCTAGCCTATACGTTTAGTGTATGCGATGTTGTCTTGATACGCTTGGTATTCTATTGACGTGCTTCATAACTTTGAACACGAGGAAAAAATTCAACTTACAACAAAAAAATAATTCATCTTATGGCAGCAGAGAAATAAACCTCTCAATAATTCTCTCAATATTTTTCACTATGAAAATCAATTTTTATTTTCAGGATGTACACTCAGCGCATGGATTTGCAGTTCTATCAAGTTACCATATTGCTTTCTGTCTTGCAAAGGGTTGCGCAGTTTCACTTATTTTCGGCCTATGTTGGCAGGGAACAAACTAGGCTACAGTCCGAACTTTTACATCTGCTGTGTGACGTTTGCATGATTGGTCTTACAGAAAAAGTAAGTCTCGTCGACTTCTGTTTCCTCAACAAAAATTTTCACGAGTTTACGAGTCTACAGCTACGATTATGTCGAGGTTTGAACTTACATGTACATGCTGCTTTTTTACGCAATGAAGAGAACCAAATCCACCTACTGAAGCTCAGTGGCAGACTTCAACTTACGCGCTCGTCTTAGCATTACCGACAAGTGTTAACAGACAATAAGCCTTTAGTGAAAAGCTAGATAAGTACTAATCCTTGACATTCTGTGTCTTTATGTTTAGCGTTTAAATAAAACTGTACCGAAATATAGATCTGTCAATTTAAATTTCGTCCTACAACGATGGTCATCATATTGCTGCAACAGGCGTAAGAAATGCCATGTCTCTCACTTGGCTGCCTCCCGTTATTTGATCATCAAAATATTACATGAGACGTTTAATTTCATTAAATCATTAATACACTCCTGGAAATTGAAATAAGAACACCGTGAATTCATTGTCCCAGGAAGGGGAAACTTTATTGACACATTCCTGGGGTCAGATACATCACATGATCACACTGACAGAACCACAGGCACATAGACACAGGCAACAGAGCATGCACAATGTCGGCACTAGTACAGTGTATATCCACCTTTCGCAGCAATGCAGGCTGCTATTCTCCCTTGGAGACGATCGTAGAGATGCTGGATGTAGTCCTGTGGAACGGCTTGCCATGCCATTTCCACCTGGCGCCTCAGTTGGACCAGCGTTCGTGCTGGACGTGCAGACCGCGTGAGACGACGCTTCATCCAGTCCCAAACATGCTCAATGGGGGACAGATCCGGAGATCTTGCTGGCCAGGGTAGTTGACTTACACCTTCTAGAGCACGTTGGGTGGCACGGGATACATGCGGACGTGCATTGTCCTGTTGGAACAGCAAGTTCCCTTGCCGGTCTAGGAATGGTAGAACAATGGGTTCGATGACGGTTTGGATGTACCGTGCACTATTCAGTGTCCCCTCGACGATCACCAATGGTGTACGGCCAGTGTAGGAGATCGCTCCCCACACCATGATGCCGGGTGTTGGCCCTGTGTGCCTCGGTCGTATGCAGTCCTGATTGTGGCGCTCACCTGCACGGCGCCAAACACGCATACGACCATCATTGGCACCAAGGCAGAAGCGACTCTCATCGCTGAAGACGACACGTCTCCATTCGTCCCTCCATTCACGCCTGTCGCGACACCACTGGAGGCGGGCTGCACGATGTTGGGGCGTGAGCGGAAGACGGCCTAACGGTGTGCGGGACCGTAGCCCAGCTTCATGGAGACGGTTGCGAATGGTCCTCGCCGATACCCCAGGAGCAACAGTGTCCCTAATTTGCTGGGAAGTGGCGGTGCGGTCCCCTACGGCACTGCGTAGGATCCTACGGTCTTGGCGTGCATCCGTGCGTCGCTGCGGTGCGGTCCCAGGTCGACGGGCACGTGCACCTTCCGCCGACCACTGGCGACAACATCGATGTACTGTGGAGACCTCACGCCCCACGTGTTGAGCAATTCGGCGGTACGTCCACCCGGCCTCCCGCATGCCCACTATACGCCCTCGCTCAAAGTCCGTCAACTGCACATACGGTTCACGTCCACGCTGTCGCGGCATGCTACCAGTGTTAAAGACTGCGATGGAGCTCCGTATGCCACGGCAAACTGGCTGACACTGACGGCGGCGGTGCACAAATGCTGCGCAGCTAGCGCCATTCGACGGCCAACACCGCGGTTCCTGGTGTGTCCGCTGTGCCGTGCGTGTGATCATTGCTTGTACAGCCCTCTCGCAGTGTCCGGAGCAAGTATGGTGGGTCTGACACACCGGTGTCAATGTGTTCTTCTTTACATTTCCAGGAGTGTACATCCGGAAACTGTACAATACGGTACAGACACGTTTGCATTCCTACATTCAACATTCTGTCAGTTCCTCCTGTTATTAATGTACCATGATTTCATATATGCAGTGCCGTATCTCGTGCTTAATCGGACAGGTAGGTTAGAAAACCTAAAAATGGAAATGGATAAGTTATATATAATGGGAATTAGTCAAGTTCGGTGGCAAGAGGAAAAGGACTTCTGATCAGATGAAGATAGGATTATAAATACAAAATCAAATAGGGGTTATTCGGGAATAGATTTAATATTGAGTAAAAAGATAGGAACGCGTATAAGTTACTATGAACAGCACAGTGAACGCATTATTGTGGCCAAGATAGACACGCCTACCACAGTTGTACAAGTTTATACGCCAACTAGCTCCGCAGATGTCTGAGAGATTGAAGAAACGTATGATGAGATAAAAGAATTTATTCAGATAGTGAACAGAGACGAAAATTTAATGGTCATTGAGGACTGAATTCGGCAATAGGAAAAGGAAGATAAGGGAAACTAGTAGGTGAACATGGAATGGGGATAAGGAATCAAAAAGGAAGCTGCCCGGTAGCTAACACTTGGTTTAAGTATCATGAAAGAATGTTATATACGTGGAAGAGGCCTGGAGACACTGGAAGGTTTAAGATAGATTATATAATGGTAAGACAGAGATTTAGGAACCAGGTTTTAAATTGTGAGACATTTCTAGGAGCAGATGTGGACTCTGAACACAGATTAAGACTGAAGAAACTAAAGAAAGGTAGTAATTTTAGGAGATGGGGCCGGGATAAACTGAAAGAACCACAGGTTTGAGTGTGTTTCAGGCAGAGCATTAGGGAACGATTGACAAGAACGCGGGAAAGAAATACATTATTAGAAGAATCGGTAGCTTTGATACACGAAAAAGTGAAGGCAGTAGAGGATCAAGTAGGTAAAAAGTCGAGGGCTAGCAGAAATCCTTGGGTAACAGAAGATATATTTAATTGATGAAAGGAGAAAATATTAAAATATAGTAAATGAAGCAGGCAAAAAGGAATACAAACGTCTCAAAAATGAGACCGACAGGAAGTGCAAAATGGCTAAGTGGAGATGGGTAGAGGACAAATGTAAAGATGTAGAGGCTTATCTCACTAGGGGTAAGATAGATACTGCCTACAGGAAAATTGAAGAGATCTTTGGAGAAAAGAGAACCACTTGCATGAATATCAAGAGCTCAGATGTAAAACCAGTTCTAAGCAAAGAAGGGAAAGCAGAAAGGTGGAAGGAGTATATAGAGAGTCTGTACAAGGGTGACATAGTAGAGGGCAATATTATCGAAATGGAAGAGGACGTAAGTGAATATGAAATTGGAGATATGATACTGCGTGATGAGTTTGACAGAGCACTGAAAGACCTGAGTCGGAACAATGCCCCGGGAGTAGACAACATTCCATTAGAACTACTGACGGCCTTGGGAGAGCCAGTCCTGACAAAACTCTACCATCTAGTGAGTAAGATGTATGAGGCAGGCGAAATACCCTCAGACTTCAAAAAGAATATAATAATTCCAATCCCAAAGAAAGCAGGAGTTGACAGGTTTGAAAATTACCGAACTATCAGTTTAGTAAGTCACGGCTGCAAAATACTAACACGAGTTTTTTGTAGACGAACGGAAAAACTGATGAAAGCCGACCTTGGGGAAGACCAGTTTGAATTCCGTAGAAATGTTGTAACACATGAGGCAATACTGACGCTACGACGTATCTTAGAAGATAGATTAAGCAATGGCAAACCTAAGTTTCTATCATTTGTACAGATACAGAAAGCTTTTGTCAATATTGACTTTAATGCTTTCTTTCTAATTCTGAAGATGGTAGGGGTCAAATACAGGTAGTGAAAGGCTATTTACAATTTGTACAGAAGCCAAACGGCAGTTTTAAGGGTCGAGGGGCACGAAAGGGAAGCGGTGGTTGAGAAGGGAGTGAGACAGCGTTGTAACTTACTCTTATGTTATTCAATCTAATTACAGAGCAAGAAGTAAAGGAAACAAAAGAAAAATTTTGAGTAGGAATTAAAATCTGCAGAGAAGAAATAAAAAAAAATTTATGTTTGCCGATGGCATTGTAATTCTGTCAGACAGAGCGAAGGACCTGGAAGAGCAGCTGAATGTAATGGACAGTGTCTTTAAAGGAGGATGTAAGATCAATATCAACAAAAGCAAAACGAGGATAATAGAATGTAGTCGAATTAAATCGGGTGATGCTGAGGGAATTAGATTAGGAAATGAGGCACTTAAAGTAGTAGAAGAGTATAGCGTTTTAGGGAGCAAAATAACTGATGGTGGTCATAGTAGAGATGATATAAATTTTAGACTGGCAATGGCAAAAGAAGCGTTTCTGAAGAAGAGAAATTCCTTAACATCGAGTATAGATTTAAGTCACAGGAAGTCTTTTCTGAGAGTATTTGTATGGAGTGTAGCCATGTGTGGAAGTGCAACATGTGGTGCTACAGAAGAATGCTGAAGATTACATGTGTAGAACATGTAACTAATGAGGAGGTAATGAACAGAATTGGGGAGAAGAGGAATTTGTGGCACAACTTGTCTAGAAGTAGGGATCTGTTGGTAGAACATGATCTGAGGCACCAAGGGAGCACCAAGTTAGTATTGGATAGTATCGTGGAGGGTAAAAATCGTAGAACGATACCAAGAGGTACCAGATTCAGAAGGATGTAGGTTGCAGTATTTATTCGGAGATGAAGAGGCTCGCACAGGATGGAGTAGCATGGAGAGCTGCATCAAACCAGACTCTCGACTGAAGACCACAACAACAACAACAACAATCTCGTTCTTATACTAACCTGTGATCGCGCAGTGTTATTCGCTTAAATATGTTATCTAGACAAATGTGTTGTCGAATTTCCTTACTGTACGTAAGGCTAGTTCACATAAGAAGCCAACGGAAAGAAATGGAACGACGTGTGACGTCACCATCAAATGGTGGTGTAGTCATGTTAGACGGTACATTAACACTTTCATTAGGCGAATACCCAAGAGTGGAAGTGGGGTTATGACGTACTGTCCGCGCACCAATACATCAGTGTATAGTATCTGAAGTAGGGAAACAGCAGTGATGGGGTTTATACAGGGTGAATACATGGACAAGGTAAAAAAAATCCCAGATTTCTCGGTTAAAAATACACTTTCTCCCGGGTGAAAATAAACTTTTCCATTGTTAAGTTACAGTATACTACTCCTCGGCACTGTAAAACAGATCAGTCCTTTGAATATTTATGGTTTTATACCCACGGTACTTTAGAAAACGAAACTCGGGGGTGGGGGGGACACGTTTTGTAAAGATCTTTAATGTGCAGCAACATGTACGCTGCATATTTTACGCGTTAAGAAAGTATAAATTCGATTTCCACCAAACACCGCATGTTACTTTCCAAAGCATTGAAATCGAGATTGTGACGTGCTTTTGTAAGCCAGTCGTAGACCATGTCACGTGATCTCGCCAGCTGATGACAGCATAGGCCACGTGATGTAGTCAGCCAATAGCAAGATAACTCTTAAGTAGCGCGAACACACAAATAAGAAAATTTAATGGTTTAAATTAATATACATAGTGTTGCAACAAGAAAAACAAAGCTTTCACATATAATTGTGGTCTAGAGGATTAATAAGTTGTAAGAGAAGCTAAGCTTCCACATATAATGTTGATCTTTTTTGCGCGTGTTATACTTTAAGATATATCACACAAATGGACCACTAAAATTTTTAATAAAGTCGTAAATGTCTGATCTTCTGGGTTCGAAATTCTTCTAGATGGTCCTCGTCAAAGAGTTGATTTAAGAAATTCATCGTACATTCTCACACATAGTTAATCTTGTGTAAAAGGAAATTTACTTTGAAAGTAACGCTTTTGAAACCACCATTCGCAATATTTTCCAGTGAAATGTTAGAAACTGATTCGTTTCAGCAGTTGCAAGAGAGCGCCAGATAACAGGCGGTACTGCTCTTCCGCAGCTACGATGACGCAGGAAGCCCGTATATTCCTAAGTGTAAAACATTAAATGATTTGCAGTATGTCAGAAAAGAAACAAGACATCAGAGGATACTTCAAGAGCTTCGGAATTTCGTGGACCATACTTAAATGCATAAATCGGCTTGTCGAAAAATATACCTATTCAAAAAAGCAGATTCACTTGACGTCTTCCTGGGAGACTACCTTAACTCATTCCAAATTAATAATATGAGTGTAGACCAGATGCGGCTTAAATTCAAAGAAATAGTATCTGCAGCAGTTGAGAGCATTATACCAAAAAACGATGGAGCTGATCCGCCTTGGTATACGAAACGGGTTAGAACACTGTTGCAGAAACAACGAAACGAACATGCTAAATTTAAGCAGACACAAAATCCTCAAGACTGGCGATCTTTTACAGAAGCTCGAAATACAGTGCGGACTTCAATGCGAGATGCTTATAACAGTTTCCAAGTTTCCACAACGAAACCTTATCTCGGAACCTGGCAGAAAATCCAAAGAGATTATGGTCGTATATGAAGTATGTTAGCGGCGAGAAACAATCAATGCCTTCTCTGCGCGATAGCAATGGAGATACTATCGAAGACAGTGCTGCCAAAGCAGGGTTACTAAACACAGCCTTCCGAAATGCCTTCACAAAAGAAGACGAAGTAAATATTCCAGAATTCGAATCGAAAACAGGTGCCAACATGAGTAACGTAGAAGTAAATATCCTCGGGGTAATGAAGCACTTAATAAAAGCAATTCTTCTGGTCCAGACTGTATACCAATTAGGTTCCTTTCGGAGTATGGTGATGCATTAGCCCCATACTTAAAAAAGTCGATGAAAGATCCGTAGCTAAGGACTGGAAAGTTGCACAGGTCACACCAATATTCAACAAAGGTAGTAGGAGTGATCCACTAAATTACAGGCCCATATCGTTAACGTCGATATGCAGCAGGATTTTGGAACACATATTGTGTTAAAACATTATGAAATACCTCGAAGAAATCTGTCTCTTGACACACAGTTAACATGGGCTTAGAAAATATCCTTCCTCTGAAACACAACTAGCTATTTATTCACATAAAGCGTTGAGAGCTATTGACAAGGGATTTCGGATCGATTCCGTATTTCTGGATTTCCGGATTGCTTCTGATACTGTACCACACAAGCGGCTTGTAGTGAAATTGCGTGCTTATGGAATATCGTCTCAGTTATGTGACTGGATTTGTGATTTCCTGTCAGAGAGGTCACAGTTCGTAATAACTGACGGAAAGTCAGAATAAAACAGAAGTGATTTCTGACGTTCTCCAAGTTAGTGTTATAGGCCCTTTGCTGTTCCTTCTCTATATAAACGATTTGGGAGACCATCTGAGCAGCCGTCTTAGGTTGCTTGCAGATGATGGTGTTGTTTATCGACTAATAAAGTCATTAGAAGATCAAAACAAATTGCAAAACGATTAAGAAAAGATATCTGAATGGTGCGAAAATTCGTAGCTGACCCTAAATAACCAAAAGTGCGAAGTCATCCACATGAGTGTTGAAAGGAATTCGTTAAACTTCGGTTACACGATAAATCAGTCTAATCTAAAAGCTGTAGATTCAACTAAATACCTAGGTATTACAATTACGAACAATCTAAATTGGAATGACCACACAGAAAATGGTGTGGGGAAGGCTAACCAAAGACTGCTTTTTATTGGAAGGACACTTAGAAAATTTAACAGATCTACTAAGGAGACTGCCTACACTACGCTTGTCCGTCCTCTTTTAGAATACTGCTGCGCGGTGTGGTATCCTTACCAGGTAAGACTGACGGAGTACATCGAAAAAGTTCAAAGAAGGGCAGCACGTTTTGTATTATCGCGAAATATGGGTCACAGAAACGATACAGGATTTGGGCAGGACATTCATAAAAAAAGGCGTTTTTCGTTGTGACGAAATCTTCTCATGAAATTCCAATCGCCAACTTTCTCCTCCGAATGCGAAAATATTTTGTTGACACCGACCTACATAGGGAGAAACGATCACCACAATAAAGTAAGGGAAATCAGAGCTCGTACGGTTACGCGCGCTATACGAGATTGGTATAATAGAGAACTGTGAAGGTGGTTCGATGAACCCTCTGCCAGGCACTTTAACGCGATTTGCAGAGAATCCATGTAGATGTGGCTGTGGATGTAGATGTAAAAGTCCGCTCTACGTCAGTCAGTTTTCGTTTTATGTATCAGACGCAATTTTGCAAAATGACGCTATCCAAGATTTTACTCATGATGTAACTAATATTTAGCGTAAGTATAGGAATAATTAACATAGAGGACCCAATTTTCTGTAAAAGTGAGAGACCTGGGAAGAAACCGTTTTCGTGCATTGCGAGATTTGATCAGGGAATCGACACCATCTCCACACGAATACAGCTGTGCCGTCGCTCGTTGACCTGTAACAGTAGTTAAAAGTTTACCTTGGAACTGAAAACCCGCCAGGTGTAAGGACAGCGCTGTAATGCAGTTTCAGTTGGAAAAAAAGGCCTCATAGCCGCCAACTCAAATGAGCCACCTGAAAAAATAAATATCGCGAGCTGTTGACCTCCGAAATTGTTTTTCTGCGCCCTCGCTCTGTTCCGCGGACAAAAGCGTTGATCTGCCACTTCGAGTGAAATGTTTGTAATGACCACTGTACATCCTGAATCGATTAATAATACATCGTTCACGTTGCAAAATGCATTGCAGTGACACTCTGATCTGTCACTAGCTGGCGCAATTCCAGGTAGCGGAGGAGGAAATTTTGCAAACTGATTACAGAACATGAACATGCAGCGACTCTTAATTTTGAACGAACAACAAGAGGGATGCCTATGTGACGCTTGGCTGGTAGAAGGTGAAACAAGAGATAAAGAACTTCGAATAAGTCGGGATGGTGCCGTTGGTTGGGAAGTGCCCATGTAAGTGAGGCGTCCGGTTCAAATCCCGGTCCGGTGCAGATTGTTAACTTTTTATTTCAAAAGTCTTGTTCCGTAGTCGCAGCTTATCGAGGAAGTCTCCATGGAACGAGTCAGTACTGAAATTATAACAGAAGAATAATGACAGATAAAATGAAACGCATATGCGTCCTATGCAGACAACAAGTCAAAAGCTTAAACAGACACAAGCAACAACGTAACAGAAGAATTAGCTGAATTTATTTGTTTTGAAAGGGTACAGTACCGCCCGACATTGAAAATAGGTACAACATACTTCATTATTTTTGTCAGAACAACACATTTTTTTTTGTAAAATAACTCAATTTCAATTAATACAGCGAAGCCGGATACCGGTGTAGGAAAGAATGACAATTTATTTATTTAATTTATCATATGTGCACTCCCACAAAATAAATCCCTACATCCACTTTGGTGAGATCTTTTGAAATGAATGAATGTATGGTCGTCTGCTAACCGCAGGTAGTGAATGTGAATATATGATCATCTTTGAGTCGATCCTTTGGCCACCTTTGGTGGGACCAAAGACATGAAATTTACCAGAGCTTTGAGCGCCTGAAATGTGGCTGACCAATAAGGTAGCAAGGTGCTTCTCCCACTTCGACAGAAGTGCGAGAGAACCTGAATACGGCCATGTTTCAAGACTCTGCCGCTGGATCTTGTGCTGTTAACACCTGTTTTAGTTGTGCGCCGTAATGACGAAAGAGTGGAGGCATGGTATGCATGTGGAATATTTAAGAGTAGTTTGAAATAATAATTTCTCTATTTCAGGAACTTTTGTGGGCAGAATTAAATGTCAGGCAGGTAATATTAATGGGATTGTAGTAATCTTCGGAAGTGACTAACGGTCACAAAGAAACCACGTGTAGCAATAAGTTGAAATACTTCCGTGTGCTTAAGTTAAGCTGAATTACTAGCGTGTGTACAATAAGGTGAAATATTTAAAAAATAGCGTGTGTGCCATAAGTTGAAATATTTAAGAAATGGCGTGTGCAGGACTTGAAATAAGAGACGAGTACTTCCACGTGGTGAGTACTGTGTGAGTCTCAATCTGTGTATGAGACAAAGGATAAAGAGAAGTACTCGTCCATGGTATCAATTGAAGACTCGCGTGTGTGATGATTATGTTCTTAATGATAAATTGCGTGATATGAATCCGTGTGACGCTAGATTTAAACTCTGAGAGAGAATCAAGGTGAGTCGGCCGTCTATCAAGCAACGCCACTTGGCTTGCATTGCACAGGAAGACGTGCATTTATCTCCAGAGTTCACAGTAGGAAAGTAGAATTACAAAGTGGGGCAGTGTCGTGTGAAACTGGGATCAATATTAATTGAAGTGGGAAAGCTGAAAGTGATAATGTTGTAACCATTCTCTGTGTAGTATTTCATATTGTTGTGTGGTGTATGTCATGTAATTTGGGTATGTGTGGTTTGCATGGGAGAGTAGCAAGGTAGTTTCAAAAGATTAGTGGGTTATGCTTGTTCCTTCGGTACCGCTCGGTCTGGAGGATAGTTTCGTGATGATGATTGTGAGAGTCGAAGTGTGAGAGATAATAAAAGATCCACCATCCTATCCAGAAAGTGCACTGTAGCGTTAAATAAATTACGAGACCATAATAGAGAGATTCACTAATGTAAAGCCATGCCCACTGGGCGGAATTTCTCATATGTTATTGTTGTAGGTTATAGAATGTGTGTGTTTAGGTTAGAGAATTTATCGGAATAAATCAGATAGTGAATAGAAAGAGATTGGTAGACTATTCCTTCAAATTGTATGTTGTCATAATGTCCCGAATTTATAATGTGTGCGCCATTCATATTCAGTGGGATGGCCACGTGTTAATAAAAGCCGTCAAATAAAAGACAAAAAGAAAATGTGGTACTGCCAGTGCGTAGTGTACAGTCAGAGTTCTGTAAATCACTGATAGTCAGATATGCGTTTCCGTTGCGTAGTAATCATATAGGAGGATAACTTGTAACGAAGTGTGAGTACTAGAGTTCATGTTACTCGTTAAATTAAGAAAGAATCCACTCGCTTGGCAGACCACTCATCTTGCAGGCCTGACTGCTTGATGCCACAGTATGAGCAAGGCATGTGGGTGCCTCTCAATTTTTCCAAGAGTTCCTCGACAGAACAGAAACAGTGAACCGTGAGGAAACTCTGCAGTTTAGACTTTAAAGCACCTTGATGATTGCAAACATTTTTGAATTGTTGTGGCAGCTTACTGGAAACGGATGCAGCAGAATAGTGCACGTCTGCCAGCAGAAGAGTGAAGGAGGTGCGTTCCAAAAGCAGACTGGATTATTGCTTAGAATTAACTGAGTGAAAACTGTCAACTGTTCAGCATCAGCTGATATTTTTAACAACAAACGACATTAAAGAAAATATGTACCGGGAGCCCGTGTTAGAATTGCCAGACTACTGAATAGAGGCCGACAAGAGGTTCGCGAACTTATCACATATGGCTCGAACCTCCAGTTTTTGAGCCACAAATACCCTTTTTGAATCAGAGTAATCCCACAAAATACCTCCTAAGCGAATTTAAATGAGCCACGTACACTGATTTTCTTGTTGGACTACCACTTATTTCGGACACTGTTCTAATGGTGAATAAAGCAGCGATTAGTTTTTGAATAACGTCCTGAACCTGAGCTTTTCACGACAGTTTAGTATCTACCTGTACGCCTAGGAATTTGAACTGTTCAGTTTCACTTATCATATGCCAATTCTGTATAGTCAAAACGTCAGTTTCTATTAAATTGCAAGTTATAAACTGTGAAAACTGAATCTTACTGTGATTTACTTTTAATTTATTTTCTACCAGCCATGAAATTATGTCTTGAAACGCATTGTTTGGTACTGTGTCAGTACTGCACACAACGTCTTTCACTACCAAGCAAGTGTCATCAGAGAACAGTAATATTTTAGATGCTTCGAATGGCTCTGAGCACTATGGGATTTAACATCTGAGGTAATCAGTCCCCTAGAACTTAGAACTACTTAAACCTAACTAACTTAAAGACATCATACACATCCATGCCCGAGGCAGGATTCAAACCTGCGACCGTAGCGGTCGCGGGGTTCTTGACTGAAGCGCCCAGAACTGCTCGGCCACTCCAGGTGGCCAATATTTTAGACTCACTTGTGATACTAGAAAGAGTATCATTTATATACATGAGAATCAATAGCGGTCCCAGTGCAGACAGTTGGGGCATCCTCCACTTAACTGGGCGCATTGGGACTGCACGTTGTAGCCATTCTCAATAATGCGGAATATGAAATTTGCTGTCTGTTCCTGAAGTAAGAGATGAACCAATTGTGAGCTACTCCACTTATTCCACAATGGTCCAAATTCTGCAGTAATATTTTTTGATTAACCAAGTAAAACACCTTACTTAAAAGGTTTCGAACGATAAACTGCCTCTTTGATTTATTAATTCGTCCAGGGCCTCACAGAGGAAAGACAACATAGCATTTTCAGTTGTTTAACTACTTCTGAAACCAAATTGTAGATTTGACAGCAAATTATGTGAATCGAAATGATCAATTATTCTTGTATTACAGTCTCTTCAACGACTTTAGCAAACAAAAATGGCATAGGAATGTGTCTAAAAGTGTCTTCATTGCTTCACTACCAAGTTCTTTAACCGGTAAGGAAACTGACACTTCCGAAAGAAAGATTACAGATATGGCGAAGTAGGGGGATAACGTATGTAGAACAGTACTTCAGTATTCTGCTAGATACCCCGTCAAAATTATCTACGAGAGTCGTTAATCTTTAATGATTTAATTATTGACTCAATCTTCTCCTTGTCAGTAGCATGTAGGAGTATGTCAGATAACAGACACGGGAAGCTATTTGCCCAGAGATCTTCGTAGATGTAACAGACAAATGTGCATGGAGACTCTTTTATCCGGTTCTCATTAAGCCATTTTTTAATAAAATAACTGTACAGTATCTGATACTCGGAAAGTAATAGCGATAGCAATCAATGACTACGATGGTTAAATTTCAAATCAACCAATCGTCGTACAGGAGCTAGGTACGATGTTGCCTCAAACTGAATTGTGCAGTACTGTACTACATTATGTTTTTTGGCGAGTATAAAGTAACATCAAAGAGAAAGAACATGGGAGTATCCAAGATTTCTGATGATGAAACTATCGCTGTTTGTTTGTCGATGAATTATTTGAGAAGTTTACACTCAATCTGATGACATTATGTCACACGCAGCGGGACAAAACAATAGTTCCAGGAAAAGGTAACTGTAAGTAGTAACAATTATTTAAGCCAATAATATAACGTAAATAAGTAAATTAATACTTATTTAAGCTATCGATTGAAGGTTTCACATTTATTTGCATGTTTTTCGGAAAAAGAAATCATTTCATAGGAGCGAATTTTCAAAATGGTTCAAATGGCTCTGAGCACTATGGGACTTAACATCTGTGGTCATCAGTCCCCTAGAACTTAGAACTACTTAAACCTAACTAACCTAAGGACATCACACACATCCATGCCCGAGGCAGGATTCGAATCTGCGACCGTAGCAGTCGCGCGGTTTCGGACTGAGCGCCTAGAACCGCGAGACCACCGCGGCCGGCGAGCGAATTTTGGGCTAGGTTTTATTTACGTTGTTGAATTAGTCACGTAACTGAATAGAATACGAGAAGGTACAGTTTGTGTTGCTGGTGTATTCTTACACGCTATACATTTTATTCTCTAGTAAGTAGCCAAAGCGAAAAGTTCGTAAATAATTGAAAAGTTGATATAGTGTAGGCTAAATTCTTCGTTTACTTTTGTTTCGTCACGTAAACAACGGAGATGTAATCGCTTCTATTTCTACGGAAGTTCTGGATAATAATTGAGTAGGAAACTGCTGAGCCACAAGTAGATGTGGAAGTAGGCAGGACACAATGAACTTTCAAAAAGTGAAAGTCAGAAACAGTTGTGAAGAAGAAGACAGTTTTGTTGTTAGATATTTCACATGGAAGTGACGCTGGCCAACTGTTGTAGGATGAACTAGGGTCATGTTACCAGGTCACAATATTATTTTTAACCTAGTGCAAGTGTTGGTCAGGTGATACAGAATGTAGGTTCACTTCAAAAGTACCTCACATAAGAAGACACTGTAGTAGTAGTGGGTGGAGCGGGCAACAGCATAGACAGCGACCCTAAATATTCAATTGATGGTGACCTGGTGAAGATAGCTTCAGCAACCTGACGTACTCGTGTTGGGTTGTATCTGTTCTGAAGGGCCACCGACTACATTTAAACTCTTCTGCTAGGAGAGTTAATTTAGAGGTGGAACGGCTGCTTGGATGATGTATGGGATCTCATGTCAGTGTGGTTCCTTTTTACTATCATCAGATGTGGTTACACTAGGCGTGGCCTTGACCTCAACAAGAAAGGAAAGGGAAGGGAAGGGAAGGGAAAAATGTCTGGGCTAACAGAAAATAACTTAAGGGGGAGGGGGCGGGGGCACAACCACTAGTGGTGAAGTATCAGCCGTCAGAAGTGACAGGGTAGGGAGGGCAGGAACAAATGATGTTCAGCTGAAAATGACATTCACACTGATAAAACAGCAGCCAGAAAGCAAATTTTTAATGCACACAATTCATGCAGACAGCCCCTGACTGAAACTGGAGATATTCAGAAACTGACAGAATAATTAGGTTCATCTAGTTGTAATTTAGCCAGTGCAGAAAATCAGTTATCCTTTTTGTATCAGAACAACCAGCGACTAAGGGGTAAACGTAATGAGTTGCTTAATTTTGTTTAAGACTTAGAGTTGAGCAAACCAGTTGATATAATCTGCCTCTCTGAACATTATGTGACCACTGGTATAGATATGTTAAATGTTACAGGATTCAAGTTAGCTTCTTAGTTCTGTAGAGAAAATATGGAGAAAGGAGGAGTTGCCATAGTTGTCAGAAACTGTTTTGATTTCAAGAATATTGATATTAATAAATTTTGCTTTGAGCAGCACTTAGAAGCTTGTGCAACAGAAGCAGTATTTTAAAATAAGTCCTTCATAATAGTAAGAATACACAGAGCACCTTCAGGAAATTTTAACCTCTTCATAAGAAATCTGGAAGCTCTGCTGTCCTATCTCATGGTAAAAACCAAGGAAATAGTGGTTACTGTCGATTTTAATGTGGATTTATTGAAAAACTCTGTCAGTGAACAATAACTGCAATCAGTAACACTGTCATTCAATTTAATTCCTACTGTGAACTTTGCAATTGGTGTTTGTTAATGCTTTGAGACTGCTATTGATAATGTATTTGTGGACAAATTGGGGGAAAAATTCGTATCACTAAACCAATAGCAGATAAAATATCTACTCATGACATGCAGCATCTTTTATTAAATGTTGAAACTGTTCAGGATAAAAAAAATCTATTTAATCTGAGTGCAGGAAGGTAATAAATCAGTCAAAAATTGGGAATTTTAGGAGTCTGCTCAAAGACAAACTGGACAGTGTTTGTAATACTCCAGACTGAAATGGAAAGTACAAAGCATTCATAAATAAAGTTGCTTACACTTTTTAAAATTGTTTTCCCCGTAAAGGTAACTCAAGTACAAGTCTAAAGACAAACCATAGATTACACATTACACAAGGAATAACGATATCATGTGGGACGAAAAGAAATGTGTATTTAATATCTGGGAACAGCTCTGATTTAGCTTTGTAATGCATTACAAAGAATACAGCAAAATACTGAAGCAAGTAATCCAGAAATCAGGCAGCTTTATTATGAGAAAAAGATAATTACATCAGGCAACAAAATAAACTATATGGGATATAGTGAATACAAAGACGGGTAGGGTCAGACTGCTCTAAAAATAAATGAGACATTGGTAATAAGTGCACGAAGTGTTGCAAACCTCTTACAGAAACACTTTGTTTCTGTTACTGGCAGCTTTGAGTCATCAGGTTCGGTAAACAGTGCAATGAAGCGTGAGAGACAAGTGTTTACAAGTAAGTTCAGTAAAATGGGAATGAAATCTCCAAAGGAAGTAGCATCTGTCATAAAATGTTTAAAATCGTAGTATTCTGGTGGTTCTAACAACATATCAATGTAGCTGAGCTGTATATCAAGTTATTTGTGTAATCAATCTCTTATTAGTGTAATATTCTCCACTGACTAAAATGTGCTGCAGTGAAACCTCTTTGCAAGGAGGAGTGTAAAGAGATAACATCAGACTATCGACCAGTTTCACTTTTGCCGGCTTTTTCAAAAATATTAGAAAAGTTTGTGTTCAAGCGTCTCCTGAAGCATCTGACTGTAAATAATATATTGCCCAAGTCACAGTTTGGGCTTCTTAAGGGTTGTGGTACAGAAGGAGCTAATCGTATTTTCAGTGAGAATGTACTTCATTCCATTAGATAATAAATTAGAGGCTACTGGCATTTGCTGTGACCTGCCAGAGGTCTTAGACTGTGTGAATCACAGCATTCTGTTTAGTAAATTGGAATATTATGGCGTCACTGGCAGTGCTACAAAATGGCGAGAGTCGTACCTAACATGAAAGAAAGGTGTTGCGAAATATGTGTACAGTAAGCAGGCTGTCTTCATCTGATTCGGAAATAGTTACATGTGGTGTTTCTCAAGATTCCATCTTGGGTCTGTTGCTGTTCTTTGTGTATAATAATGACCTCTCCTCTTTTAAATTGCCAGATGCTAAGTGTTTTGTTTGCAGATCATACAAACATTGTCATAAGTAGCAAGTTAAATATAGATTTAGAAATGGCTGCTAATCAAATTTTCTCTGAAAATAAATTGTTTAAAGCTAATTCACTGTCATTAAACTTTGGAAAGACTCATTATAATCAGTTGAAAAGCTGTAAGAGATTTCCTAGATGCAGATTGAAAATGCTGACAGTGTTAAAGTTATGGGGTTACAACTTATATTAAATTCAATTGGGAAGGGCACACCACAGTATGGCTGAAGCACCTAAACGAGTCTTTATTTGCGTTGAGAATGATGTCAGATGAAGGAGATGTAAATAAGAAAAATTTGCATACCTTCTTACTTTCACTCTATTATGTAGGATCACATTCTGGGCAGCTCATCAAACCGAGCGTAAGTTTTAGCATGCAAAAGGGTGTAATGAAAATCATTTGTGATGTAAATTCCTTATCATCATGTAGAAACCTGTTCAAGGAACTTTGTATTCTAGTATTTCTTAGTATATTTCTTAGTATATTTATTACGCAATGAAATTTTGTTGCAAGTAATGTATCCGTGTTTCCAGTCAATAGCTCAATACATATAGTCAATACTAGGAATAATAACAATCTACATGAAGACCTAAAATCACTTACATTTGTCCGAAAAGGGGTCCCATATTCAGGAACAAACATTTTCAATAAATTGCCAGCAATCATTAAAAACTTGGATTCAGGTAAAGCACAGTCCAGAGTTTGAATAACTGATGGGCGACTCTTACTTCATAGATGGATATCTTAACGGAGACTGTTAGACCAACTTAAATAGAAATGTCTTTTAGATTTCAGTTTTGATAGCACTCTGTTACAACAGTCAAGGTAAGGTACTTTGTGTAAGATAACTTTATTAAAAGCGATAACTGTGTTTCATTCTGACTGTATTAATTCTGTACATACTAGCAATTCCAGTTTACTGTTATTTATTCACCTATTTTCACAATCTCCAAACAAATTATTAGGGTAGTGAATATTATATTCAAATGTTTTATGTTTTTATGTTATACTTTTTGACTTGTTCTACTCCCACGAAAACATCTAATTTTTTGATCTATGGAAAGAAAACAATGTAATCTAATCTTGGAACGCCAGGCGGAAACAATTAGTACTGAACTAGTGCTGGCGAACTCCTGCACATTCGTGCTGCACATGTATGACATACTAATCTCTCTCCAGAAGAAATTAATGGCCATTGCACTGTATAAAACCATACAGACTTCTTCCTCAATACATCGGCAAAATGTGCATGTTCAGGTGAAAGCAAATGTAACATATGTCTTTGCAGTATTAATCTCCTTGGTATATGGGTATCATCTTTGAATAGTAATCGAAACATCAGGCGTCTGGGATTCGAACGCAGCTGCTACTAAAAGTTTTGGATAAAAATGTTTGCGAATGGCTGCTGAAAGGTAAGGAAATAACCCTCCTCCTGCCAACGGCATTCTCATAGATGTTGGAGCAGACAGATGTTCAGAGAACTCTCCATGTCCTTGGACGGTTTTTAAATCAAGGTAGAATCAGCAGTGGTCAATCCTGAGCAAACTGCTGTTCCTTGCGGACGAAAAAGGAACACAGGTTCCACGTGCATCCTAAAAATTCCAACTAGACTGTCCATTAAATAGAAAAAGGCGACTACAAGCTTAGTGATGGATGTCTGGTGTTGGCATTATTGTTGATGCATTTAGCGGTAAACTTATAACCGACCTGAGAACAATAGCAGGGCAGATGAATTGAAGACTTAAATTTGTTGGGAGGAGTCTGAAAGAATGCAATACAGCAGGAAAATGGGACCTTCTACAATACTTTTTCAACATTTTGAGGCTGTGACAGTACAACTGAATCCTGCTTCACCACATACCAAGACAGGAACACGAGTGCTGGCAAGAGACCCATTTGCAAAGAGAGAGACACCCATTAATTAAATTCAGGTTTGTATTCCTATGGAATGCAGTTAACATTCTACTCTGGTGTGTTTAATTTTTAACAATAAATGTCGGTCTGTGGTACCACATACTGATACAAAACCACTGGTGTTTTACAATTAGCAACAGAACAGCAAATTTCCGTATGACGCTGGTAGCGGTCGTGTGGGATCTGGTGGACCCAATGACGCACACCCGCTGAGCCAAGCCTCCAGCAGCTCGGGACTACAAGCACCCTCTGCCACAGCCAAATAGGACGGCCACCAGTGAACACTCTCTGAGCCACTTCACTGTGACACTAACCTTCGAGCTTACTTCGGGTAGACTCATAGTTGTTGGTACTGAAATAGCTGGACTGTTTCCTACTACATTATTTGTAATAAATCTTCGTTCGTTTGGGGAAATATAAGTAAAATGTCGGTTTACTGTATTAACTTGTTCACTAATCATTTCTGCTCCTGTCCAGCTTTCCTTCGACGATGTTTCCCACCTCTCATTGCTTTTGTTACCAAGTCGTACACAACGATGTCAATCCGTGTGGTGATACATGGCAGTCAACTGTTTGACTGAGTCTCGCCTTCCTTGTCATAGTGTTCTATGGTTAATCTGGTTTGATTTTGATTGAAGCTAACTGATGTACGCTCACGTTTACAGAGGTATGTTCGGCGAGTGCGGAAATTAGGTCGTCAATTAACATCTCACTTTTCTTTATGTACATATTGATAGTTGCATGCAAATCTTTTTAAAACTTCTGTCTGAGAATCTTTTTGCTGAGCTGAGCGAGGTCGCTTTGTGCACGCAAGAACTGGCTTAACGGCAGGTAGCCGAAGGTTCGGTGTGGCCGAGCATATAATCCACCAGTCATAGCACTGTTCCCATTTTGCTTACCGCCTGCACCGAGTCCCAGAGCAGTAGTCATGTCGCATTTTGCACTAGGAGCAGTCCAATGCCTTCCCAATAGATCAGATAATTTTGCAGTAGAAAATTTCAGTTGGGATGGGTCGATGAGTTGAGCATGCCTGCGCAGTGAGACGTAACTGTTTAACAAAAGAAACTTGTTTTCATACTGGAAAGTTCTTTCCATAATCAACTGATGTGAGGCCGTGAGCACCTTGTGAGAAACCGCGAGGCCCAAGTCTTCACACGGAACAGTCTGGCCAGTTTGTTGTTGTAAATGTAGAACGACACTCCTTACTGGTTAACAGTAATAATTTAGCAGAGGGAGGAGGGGGGAGGGGGGGAGGGAGAAAAGCACTGGCTTCCAGCAGGTCCAAAACGTGGAGTCAACCTTTTGACAAGAGAGAGAATTTGATAGCACAGTGTGACGTCCAAGACGCGTACAGAGCTGAGTCCTTACATAGGTTAACATTGCAAACTCGAAAACTGTTGATTTATTAAGGACTTGCAATTGGACAGTTTTGTAAAATCGCTTGACAGGAGCACCCGAAGGCATTCAGACACCGAAGAGAGAGTTGGTCTCGTCGCGAGCCAAGCAGATCTTCACTGGGATAGGGCGAGGTATGGCTTCCTCCCCACCAACAACACCTTACAGTGTATCATGACTTGGGTTCCGCTACGTGCAGAGTCTGGTAGATGACGTAAGCTTAGGTAAACGAGTGTGGAGACTCTGAAGTTGCTGGTACGCCTGATGTTAGGCTTGGGCAATGGTTTCGAACGTTATTATTTCACGGAGAGTTTGAGGGTACATTCAGCTTCTTTCTTGGTTTAGTATGCAAACGTCAGACAACTAGCCTTTCGGCACAGTTAAGCTATCACCGGACAGATGCCCCGAGTTCGTGGTAGCACAGATGGCTTATAGTGTATGAGGCGATAACCTCAAGCACCCCTTTTATTCTGGCCTCCGCCAAAGCTTTTGTATAGTGGGCGATCAAAAAGTTTACATCTGATTGCGTTGCTGCAGGGTACATGCAATATAGTGCGACTCCGATGCACGTATATAAGCACCGAAATGTAGGTAGAGTTGGCTCTGAGCACCATGGGACTTAACATCTGAGGTCATCAGTCCCCTAGAACTTAGAAATACTTAAACCTAACTAAACTAAGGACATCACACACATCGATGCCCGAGGCAGGATTCGAACCTGCGACCGTAGCGGTCGCGCAGTTCCAGACTGTAGCGCCTAGAACCGCTTGGCCACCCCGGCCGGCTGTAGATAGGGGATTAGTGGTATTTGTGCCTTTCCAGTGAGCCTGTGGTACATGCGGCGAAGTGAACTATGGGAAGTTTATTACCAAATGCGTCAAAACAGGACCAACGTGCTGTTATTCTTTTCCTGGCTGCCAAAGGAAAAACACCGGTAGACATCCATCGGAGAATGAGGACTGTGTGTGGGACAGCGTGTCTGTGGAGAACTACCGTAGAGGAGAGACTGCGACAAGGGGTGCTGCAGCTTCATGGTAACTCACGTCCGCATATCGCAAATCTCGTAATGCACAAGTTACGTCAACTCAGTTGGTAAACGCTCTAGCACCCGGTCTATAGCCCTGATCTCTTCCCATGCGAGTATCACCCCTTCTATCTCTTATAAAAGGCCTTGAAAGGTCGACGAGCCTCGTCATACGAAGATGTGGAGCAGGCAGTTAAGCACTCCTTCACACATTGAAGACCCGGCGTTTCACCAAACGGGTACCCCCAATCTGGTGTGTCGGTGGGATGATTGCCTCAATTTCACAGCTGTTTTACCTGATTGACGCACTTCTTCTAGACTCTACGGCCTTCAAATGGGAACTTTCTGACCGCCCCTCATGTCACTCACGTTCAACAACATTTTGAACTCTGTACTTGCGATTTATGATTTTCAGTCAGATCGCATGCTTAAATTTTGTTCTCTAACTACAATTTGTAATAAACCGATTTGATGTTCTGTTTCATTTGGTAATAAGACAATACTAGATGTCCAATCCAAGTCTCGTGTCTCATTACGGCCATTCTTCTTAAACTTGCCCATTGCGCACAATTCGGGTAGTTAACATGAGCCTATGGAAGGTTCGTCAAGGACCAAACGACCGACATCTAGTAGTGGATTCGAACTGTACTGCGTGTAGTGTGCCCTAGCGGTTATAATTCCGGGCTTGCGTTCTGCTAGTCGCTAGTTCAAGTCAAACCATCTGCAATAATTGTGAAGGTCGCTGGCATGTACAACGGGGATGGGTTGGGTTGTCCGGGGGAGGAGACCAGACAGCGAGGTCATCGGTCTCATCGGATTAGGGAAGAATGGGGAAGGAAGTGGCTGTGCCCTATCAAAGGAACCATCCCGGCATTTACCTGGAGCGATCTAGGGAAATTACGGAAAACCTAAATCAGGATGGCCGGACGCAGGATTGAACCGTCATCCTCCCGAATGCGAGTCCAGTGTGCTGACCACTGCGCCGCCTCGCTCGGTTACAAAGGGGAACTATGACGATATCCAGGCTTGCATACCTAGGCTTGTACCTCTTGGTGCGAAGCAAATCGACGGCCACGAATGAAGATCGCATGGGAAGAGGTCAGGACTGTATTGAATATGTTTAACGGATATCAGCGGAACTGCTGCAACTGTAGTCCAAACAACCTATGCAACATGTGGATGGGGAATTATCTTGGAACAGAATGATGCCGTCCGTCAGCGTTTCTAGGCGTTTGGACTTCATGGCGCGCTAAAGTACACTGTGTAGTAATTGTGGTGCCAAATTCGAAGTGGTCTATGAGTAATGGTTCTTTGCAGTCAAAGGAGGTCCTCATAACTTTCCTGGAGCTGGCGTGCCTTTTGTTTCGCCTACGCTGTAGAAGTATCGCCGTGTGGCCCTTACAGTTCCTCAAACCTTTCACAACTTTTACTATGCGATTTCCACATTTTTGGAACCCTAAAGAGAGACGTTCTTGGCTGTCGACTTGCTTCCGACGAAGAGGTACGCGCCTGAGTCTGGTTCCGTAGACAACAGGAAACATTTTTCCATGAAGGCAATGACAGTATTGTCTCACAGTGGAATATATTTATTAAAACTATGCCGTTCGGCAACACCACAGTGGTGCCGCGTGTGTAGTATCGCCCAGTGGCCGACGACAGCACTTCAGTATCTTTTGCATTCTGTTAGTGTTTTGTTTAGGTAACGATAAGTTACACGTGTCAATATGTTTTTTTTTTTTGTCTTTATAAGTAGTTGTGTCCTTTCATCGTAGCAGACGAAAGAGACAATACGCTTGTTTATGATGAATACGCGGAAGTCTTGTCTGACGTTCTGGACGACTTGGCCGATTGGGAAGAAGACATTGGATATCAAAAATATAAAAGTGCAGCAGAATCGTCAGAATATAGTGAAATACGTCCAAGAAGAATTCGGCGAACGCTACGGTTGCCAACTGATTCGGATGAATCAGACGAAGAAGACAGTGCACAGTGGTCAGACTTCGATACACCGAGCACCAGTAATAAATCTGAAGGATCCCCGGGTCCAAACATATTTCCCAAAGATACACAGAGCGTCGAGGATATCGTAGAATTATATATTGGGAACGACTTATTTGAATATATTAGCAACGAAACCAATGAGTACTAGTCAAAATTACAATAGAAGGAAACTGGATAAAAATAATGCCAAATTTGTCGACCTTACAGGACCCGAAGTTAGAAAATGGTTTCAGCTTGCTATCCTTATAGGAATTGTAAAAAAAGCAATGATCAATGATTATTGGTCAACGAATCCGTTTGTAGACACACCGATATTTCGCAAAACGATGTTCCGCAACCGGTTCAGGCAAATATTATCATTTTTACATGTTTCCGACAACAACAATAAACCGGATAATGCCGACCAGCTTTACAAAGTGCATTTCGTCATTGATTATTTTTCCAAAAAGTTTAAAGAAACTTTTAATCTATGTCTCTAAGTCAAAACATATCAACTGACGAAGGAATGATACCGTGGTGTGGACGGTTAAATTTTAAAGTTTACAATCGGTCGAAAATTACGAAATATGGCATACTCTTTCGGATTCTGTGTGATACGAGTTCGAGATACGTTTCCTCATTCAAGATATATTCCGGAGGTAGACAGCCTTTAGCAAGAACAGTGATGAAACTATTGACACCTTCTTATGGAAAGTGGCATCACCTCTACATGGATAATTATTATAACAGTGGAGAACTTGAAGTTACTTGAACATAAAATTCGAGTTTGTGGAACTTTATGGCAAAATAAAGGTTTTTGTGGAAAAATTAAAGCGCGCAAGAGTCAATGTGTTTGAAGCTTGTCATCAACGGAAAAGTGAAGTATTCGCACAGGTATGGAGAGCTTCGAAACTAGAACGGTACGAATGATCTCTACAGTAGATAATGCCACTTTGACTGGCACTGGCAGAAAATGTGGAAAAACCAATTACACAATTAAAAAAACAAACTGTATTAGACTACAACAAATACATGAACGGATTGGATCGGGCAGACCAATACGTGAGTTATTATCCTATATACAGAAAAACGATAAAATGGTCAAAAAAAGATTTGCATGTACCTCTATCAATGCGCATTATTTAATGCATTCCGTACATGTCAATATTTCAATACAGAACAGAAGAGTCTCCGATTTCACGATTTTTTTATTGAAAGGGTCTGATTCGTGGATGAAAGACCATGTACGTGCTTCTGAGCAAAACTTGGAGATTACCACTACATCGTGTACGTCTCATCATGTTCCGGTTGACAGACCTTCCGGTCACATAAACCAACACAAACTAATACTTGTTTTCGAAACGAACAAACGATAACAGTATTTATTTGCGTATGTGTATCTTCGACATTTCATGAAAGTAGAGGAAGAGGGTTGAGATCTTATGAGAACAAACGATGAGATTAGTAAAACTCAACAGTTTATAAGCTCCCGATAATGTCAAGAACGGCCGGCGACAAACCAAGTAATGCTAATTAGCGCTGCCGACGCCAAGTGAATACATTGGTACGAGACGTTGTAAGGTGACAGGCAAATCCAACACCTTCCATGAAAACCCTGACATGATAAGCAAATCCAGTAGTATGTCACATAGCTCCGAATAAATCGTGACATTAAATTAACCAAAGTAATACGAGCAACGAGTGAGCAAATGGAATACCACAGACTAACACAAGAATGCCTAAATGCATGTCATACCTTCCCACCGTGAGACAGACGCAGTTCCGAGGGGAGAAACGAGAACAGAAGCCGAGAGCAGAACCGTGTTAAGTTAGAAGGCCCTACAATAAGGGACGGACACCCACGTCGCCAGCTAACCGTTAGGACCACCCCCCAGCCCATGTTAAAAGCTAGAGCCTGCAGAAGAACAGTATAGATCTTACGATAACACTGAAGGACCACACCAGCTGCAAGTTTTAGCGTGAGAGTTTTTCGCGTCTGTTACGTTGCAAACTTTAAAAACATTGCCCCACCACGAAAAGTATAACGTTTCTCATTGGATAGACAGAATTTTTGTAGGCGGAGCTTAAGGTTAACATTGAGACCCTGATTGGTCAGATGAAAACACAGCCAGATAGCTTTTCTTAAGCGAACTTCGGTAAATTGTAGTAAGGAGAAGTTAGGAGAGAGTGGCTTCCGAGACGGCGAGGTGAGCGGAGCTATGCTGACTGCCGCCCCCTGATGAACATCGACAAGGTAATGAACGCACGCGATGCCGCATAAAAGTGCATAAAACTTCACTCAGAACTGCAGAAGTCTCATCTGTTACACCCCTTTTTTGCGTAATACTAGTGTCGATCGTCAATTAAAGCTCGTGGTGTTCACATTTACCACTTGAAGCAAAAATCTGAAACGCGATGCTTTTTCTGTTATATAGTTATTGAGAAGCCACATCAGCCACTGTAATTTACGACAAGTTCGATAAGTAATTAAAGATAATTGAGGGTCACTATAGACCATTTTGATAGTTTTCTCTCTTGTGAAACTTAATTTAAACCTAGATTATAGATGTGATATGACATAGGTCATCCTTCGATCCATCGTAGAACTTGGAAACCCACTCAGGGAATATTCGTTCACATTTTTGTTGAACGCAGTTGGTTTTTACCATCCTGTATTAAAACATTTCCTTTTATCAATAGTGCAATTTACAAACAATGTTTTGTGAGTGGAATAAAATTTCCAATGGTAAACTTAACTGCTTTTTCGACGTTATTTTACCAGCTAACTAAAAATAGGAAAGCCTTGAACCCCTTCCACTAAATTTATTAGTATTAAGATTCTTTTACAGGGAGTGCAGTGGAGCTGACGCTGAAATCATTAAGTATTTGGTTATATCATCGCTAGTCTCACTGAACTCTTCTGAATTCTACATGTCATGTGTGGTCTGGCGTCTCCTTACCAGCAACAGGTCCCAGGTTCATACTAGTCAATTTCCTAAAAAACACGCTTAGAGCGTCGTTGCGCGAAAGTGGTAGGGAGACGCGATTTAGAACAGACAGACACCATGCAGAATGTTAGAACGTGAGGAAGGCAAAGTGTCAACAGCTATAGCAAATACTTTTGATATAGCAAACAGTTCAGTACTTCCTTTTTTTCCCTATTGTCTCCTCATTTGATTGTTCCTTATAGATTTCTTTTGAAGAGGATAATTAGCTTTTTCAATCTACAAAAGCTACTGAGTCTCTCGATTGACGACTGGAGCTCATGTCATTGACGACGGCAGGTAACAACGTCCTCAGCAGCAAACAACCGCTCAGTAGAAGCCTACAACGCGACCAGCGTGGTCCTCAGCAGGAACATGTTGTTTTGGGTGGCGTTTTATCTGGCTGAGTAGTTTGTTATAAATGCGTTGGTAGAATGCTGGACTGTCGTCTGAGGCTGCGGCATGTGTCTGAATTGGCTAAGTTCATTCTTCATGGCACGTTCGACTGGTGGTGGAGGCCTTAGAGATCGATACACCACTTCTTCGCGGCTGTCCCGGTGGAGGTTCGAGTCCTCCCTCGGGCATGGGTGTGTGTGTTTGTACTTGGGATAATTTAGGTTAAGTAGTGGGTGAGCTTAGGGTCTGATGACCTTAGCAGTCAAGTCCCATATGATTTCACACACATTTGAACATTTGAACCACTTCTTGGTTATTATCAATTGTCTCCTGATGCATGTCGACACTCGTGACTACTATCTTTTACCCATTCGGTCCGACATTTCTGGCTGCCATAAACTGCTGTATCGCTTCTCTTATTACCAGGCATATGACAGGGGCGAGGTCGCGTTGGTCTTCTTCAAATGCCACGGACACCACTTTCGAGAGTCTGCCATACCTCTTCCGTCAGTCTTTTCTGTCACATTTCCTGGCATTGCTCGGTTCTGGCCACACCCTTTACCAGAAGGTGTTCACCAACTTACGTTATCGTGACGAGTATCTCCGCACCAGAAGCCGTAACAAGTCGAAAATGCGCGTCCTACTTTGCCAGAGCAGTTAATAATAGTTGCTCAAGAAAGTGGAAACACTTCTGACTCTTCCTGTAGCATTAGTGATATTTTTCGTGTTGACACACCACGAGAAACCAGAGTCTAACTATATTTAATATTTGTAGCATTGTACGTGTGCACCCATTACTTTCTTTTTCTTTCAGTTGTTTGGGGGTTTAAATAATCTTAAGCCATAAAATTTCATCGGAACTGCTCATGATTGAAACTGAAACCGAAAAGCGACAGGTGCAGTTTTGTTAGCGATCTGTGGCGAGCCGCTTTGCTTATTATATCGCATATGAGGTCGTTCCCAACGAGAACAGGAGTGGCGCATCAATTGTGCGCGACCAGCGTTACAATGTGTCGTATGTTTATCATCTCAATGTTAACGCGCCTAAGAGCAACGTTCGATACTTGGGACCTTAAACATTCTATCTAAACAAAAAGAATCTGTTCTCATCTGCACCATAAAGTGAGTTGCGGAGAATATGTTTCTCCAACACCAGGAACAGACGATACCGTCATTTTCTGTCAACACAACGAAGGACTGAGTAAACCAACTGTAAGACTTAATTCATTATAGTTCACTGTTGTTTTTTATTTATGTTTAGATTCATCCACATGTAATTTACTTCTATTTGGCAATGAGTGTCTTCACAGTCGTTTTAAGATTGAAACGATACAGTAGTTTCCGCTCCATAAGCAGCAGGTTTCGCTGCTCGCTCGCACCGGGAAATAAAAACGGAGGCGGTTTCGCCGCCAATTTTATTGCACGACGCGGCCGGCCGCATTTCTTGTACGTGAATGTGAATCTGCACATGAACTTTCCTAATCGTCCTCACACCTTTCCATAAAACGTGGCCAAATCTTAGTTGGGAAGTAGTTCTGTAGTATAGTAGTGCCAACCTCTCTCCTGGGTAGGGGATCACAGAGACAGCACAGGCAGGTGAAAGTCGAAGACGTTCCAGTGTCGCAAGCTTTGGGGTGGAGAGGTTGGTCACAGCCAAGTGGTTCGACCATCCCCTCCACCAGGACCCAGGAAGACCTCTGGGTGCCCGCGATATTCTGACAGTGTCACGGAAGACGGGTAAAAGAGCAGATGTGACCTCAGTGCGTATATCTCGATGTTCACGCGTGAAAGAGAAGTATTTGAATATTTGCACCATTTCTTTTATTTCCGGCTTCGGATTGTTAATGAAATGAATGTTCTCGTTTAACTTCAAACATTTGACCCCTGTGTTTATGTACCTGGTCCTCAGTTTGACCGTTATCCTCCTCACGTAGTGGATGTCCCATGTAAAACAGATACTTTGATGGTATATATTTGGCCAACACACTTCCGTCTTGCCCGTAGAAATGTACGTGCAGATTAGTATATTATATACCAGAGCTATAAGTTGTAAAATTGTAATATCTGTGAACTGGAACAATTGCTGCAATCGCTGTAAAGTCGAGTGATAATGTTTAAAATAAATAGGTAATCAATTGTCATCAATATTTAACATACCCTAAAAATCACGTTGGAGTCAAGTTAGAGGAATTCATTTAAAATAGAAGATGTAGAATGCAGGACCCACACATCAGTGTGTGAGCCCTCCAGCCCCTTGCCTAGTATCCAACAGAAAGGACACGCTCTCTAGGTAGCGCTCTCAACCTCCTCTCCCCAGTTATCCGCTGCGCAATTTTCATTCAGGGCTTGACGACATCAACTTTCATCTGGCGTCCCTAGGCAAGGAGGTTTGACGGTAATCTTTCAAGATTAACGATAAATTAGATAAAAGTGCAAAGCCAAAAATTATATTAATACTTATATCTTATTCCTGCAGTGTACTCGCCTGATATTCTAGGCGTTGAGACTTGGTTCTCTGCGAACATTATATTGGAAATGCTGTGTATTGGGTAAAAGCGAACTATGACTCTGGGAAGTCTGAGCACTTTAGCACGATTCTGACGCATTTGTGTGAATAATTTCGTAGGCTTCCCAGCGTCCGAAAATCTTCGCGGCCTTGTTATGAAGAGAACTCATCATATTGCAGAAACAGTTACTGCAGTCGCGACACTAAAAATGTTACGAGATTTGGTCCCACCACTAGATGAACGGTCCTTTACTTCTAGTGGTTCGCCGAACGGGTCTCTTGTTAGGCAGCTGTCGAGTCCCGGATGCACTGGAAGTGGGGGCAGGCGCGGTCCTCGCGTCACAGCAGCTGCGATGACGAGGCACGAACGGCGGGCCCGCGTGCGCCTCGTCTTAGGTGCGTGACGTGCGTTTTTGTGGTACGATCCAACGCTGCAGACAGCGCGTTTGAGTCTCCAACAGGTATGCCATCGATCCTAGATAGCAGTCTACGAGGAAGTCGAGAGGGTCGAATACCAAAATATGCGGGTGCCAACGAAACTCTAATGGCGTTATCGTCGCACCTCCAGCACACTGTCACAAAGCAGTGCACTATGACACAGCTGTTCCAAGAGATCGTACAGTGTCCCGGGGCAAGCTGAACGTTCCCTTGAGGGTGGGGGAAGGGGCAATGACGCGTTGATGTTTGCACGAGCAGTGTTTTGCAGCATGATTGTCGAGCTCAGTACTGAGAATGTTACGCACCATTTGTCAGAAGAGTGACATATTTACCGCAACATGTTTCGGAACTGCGTTATTCCATTATCGAGTGCTATAAAACAAAGAAACAAATCATTATATCGCAAAACTACACGCAATGTGGACTATGTAAATATTAATATCGTCCTGCATAACATATCTTGAAACTTCTATCCCGTAAGACACCGTCAACATAAGAAGCCATAAGCAAACATGCGTTCTCAAACGTAAAACCATTCCTTGAACATCTTACGTAGGCGCATCACACTCTCGTAAGGCTCAGTTGCACACGGAAGGCAGTTGCCCACGCGTACCAAAGATAGTGTTCTGTGACTTATCTTTTCAGCCCCCGACGATGCTACTGTCTATCGTAAAGTCTTTGAACGTTACATGCCAAGCGCTCGCAAATTCTAAAAGGAAATACTACACCTTTGTTACAATGTGTGAATTCATATAGGATAACCAACAGAAAAAATTATATCTCACGCTGCTAACTAGAGTAAGTTGGTGGCTGCCTCTCAAGGAGGACACCGCTGAAGTGGACGCTTCTATCTCCTCGTTTGACAAGCTGACGTTCTCGTGTCCTAGACAGCAAAAAATCTTGCAGCAACCACCCTTTGTTCTCGAAGAGCAATGCTCTCATACTGTTTGTGGTGTTACCCAACGAATGCTGCTCATTCGTCAAGTGCTTCCCCAACGCCGATGACCCAGTCTTCATTAATATGCTCTTTAAACATTACTTGAGAATTTATACCCGTTTGCCCCATGTACTTCATTTCACAATCCTGATATTTCACAAGGGGACAACCAAAAAGTTTCCGTTTGAGGGCGTTGCTGTAGCGTATATGCGTGAAGTAAATGCGGAAACCTAAACTATGGCGAAATTATTAAGAAATGCGTCCGGACAGGACCGATGTGTCGTTATTATTTTCTTGCCTGCCAAAGGACAAACACCGATAAACATGCACCGGAGAACGAAATATGTGCATGGGACAGCATGTCTGTCGAAGATCACCGTTGTGGAATGATGCGCCAAGGGGTGCTTTAGCTCCATGATAACCCACGACCCCATATCGCTAATGCCGTAACGCGGAAGTTAAGGCCATTTCAAATGGGCGGCCCTCGGGCACCCGCCATATAGTTCTCCCTCCGCGATTATTGCGCCTTTGGCCCCCTAAAGAAGGCCCTGAACTTATCGATGATTTCTGCCGAACGAGGATGTGCAGGATGCAGTTTTTTCACGCAGCAGGACACTGTGTTCAGGACACTGTGTTCAGGACACTGTGTTCAGGACACTGTGTTCAGGACACTGTGTTCAGGACACTGTGTTCAGGACACTGTGTTCAGGACACTGTGTTCAGGACACTGTGTTCAGGACACTGTGTTCAGGACACTGTGTTCAGGACACTGTGTTCAGGACACTGTGTTCAGGACACTGTGTTCCACCAACCCGGTATCTTTAACCTGCAGTGTTGGTGGATGATTGCCTCAGTGCTCACAGCGGTTTTGCCTGATTCGTTTGTCGATTCTTGACTGTACGACCTTCGAACAGAAATTTTTTGTTCCCGTTGTATAATTTACCAGCTCCCGCTTTCCCCATCCAGTTCTCCCCTGGGGCAATCTTAGGCTTCAGCCTCTGTTCCAGTTTGTTGTCCGTCATGAATGCAAGTTTAACCCCTTTGCTCTTAGATAATCTCGCCAATGCACACGAGGTAATTTCCCAATGTGGCATGCCTGTATATTTCTCTGGATTTTTCTCGCTTTGTTGGTTTTTGTGCACTAACGTTACACCAATCTCATGTATTAAACTCGCGCCAGAACCATTTTCTACCGCTATTTCAGTAAGTGAAGAATGTCGAGTTGTCGAGCCTTAAACGAAGAAGCTTGCTCTAGCACATGGGCCCTTTCGCTGCACAGTGGACGCTCAAAATGAAAGGATTTACTGTTGCCACAAGGAAATTGAAATCTTACTTCTTTTCTTTATTTGTAATTTAATAAACGCTGTTATCAACTGGCACACAAAATATTATTTCGTGCTATTCACTTGTGGCAACAGTAAACGTAAGAACTGCTGCCAAAATTGATCTTTGACTTAGTAATTACAACTTTAATAAAAATGTAGAATTACACCAAACTTTAAGGCTTTTCTTTACTGTTGTTTCCAAAATAGCAGCGGCCCACAGTTTACCTGGAAACAAATCGTTAGGTTTAATTCTCTGATAGCGTAATATTAACTTTTAATCTGTGAATCTTGAAGTTGGAAAAGATGATCAAACTTCGGAACAAAGTAAAGTGATTGCAGGTTATGTTGTAATTGAGGACCGGAAAATAATATTGCCGAACTTTGTAACAGAACATAATCTTGTACCAAACGAAAAGCTTCCTTATTTAAAGATTTAATCTTTTTCTTCCTGTTATGAACTTTTCTCCTTAATAAAATTGAAAGATAATGTTAAAGGAAGTAATCGGGGTATAGTTAACTCTTTCACTTTGATTATTTCGAACACTGACTCACAGGGTAATGTGTGACAACTCACATGAATTAGCAATCTCGAACGCAAAGTAAATCATTTAGAGACAATCTAATGGCGAGAAAATATAGTAGTGCTCATATGGCGCTTTCATGACAACATTAATGATCTGAATAATAATAATAATAATAATAATAATAATAATAATAAAACAAAAAACGGGGGGAAACGTCTTTGATTTTGGCAGTGACGATGTAACGGAAAGACGAAAAGGGCAGAAAACTGTTAATAAATATCTTTCTATAGATTTATGCTAGAAGAAACAGAAAAATTTTCCGAGATTTTCTCTAACGACCATCTCCCCACTGAGGCTCTAATAATATAATACTTTTGACTGAAATTATCTCAGGTATTTTACGCAATTGAACAATTAGATAAAATTCAAACTACATTAAGGTTAAATAAAAAAAACTGATAATCATTGATTTGTAAGAACTGCTGAGGAAGATGGTATTTCAAGCAAACACAAAATTCTAGTATTTTGGCTATTGTTAAGAAGCCTTCCTCATGATACGTCTTTGCAGCTGGATGATGGGTCTACACTCCCATAGAACAGTACCAGAACAGTACTTTATATCCCTCGATCTTGATCCTGTTATCCACCTCCTATTGACGGAGGGATGAGGACCCAGCTATAGTGACACACTATCACAGACAGTCACCGTGATGAAAGCTGCCAGTGACAGTAGCCAACAAACTGTAATTTTAAATAGAACGTACTGCTGTAGCACACACAGAAAGAATTTTGTTGAGATGAAGTGAAACCCTACTTTCATATGTGATGCAATACATTTTGGAATACGGCAGTAACGTGCAGAACCGCGTTTCATCTAAAGGAGGTCTAAAGGCAAAGCAAGGTGTAGGGGGGGGGGGGGGGGTAGGAGGAGGAGGAGGAGGAAGAAAGTAACATGCAAACGCATGGGGGTACCCGACACAGGGGGAAGCTCTCTCTCTCTCTCTCTCTCTCTCTCTCTCTCTCTCACACACACACACACACACACACACACACACACACACACACACAACCGCCGCCGCTAGCACTGGAAGTAGAGTACTGTTATATTTAAGTGTTAAATCCGCAAGATGTATGAAACAGGCGAAATACCCTCAGACTTCAAGAAGAATATAATAATTCCAATCCCAAAGAAAGCAGGTGTTGACAGATGTGAAAATTACCGAACAATCAGTTTAATAAGCCACAGCTGCAAAATACCAACACGAATTCTTTACAGACGAATGGAAAAACTGGTAGAAGCCGACCTCGGGGAAGATCAGTTTGGATTCCGTAGAAATACTGGAACACGTGAGGCAATACTGACCTTACGACTTATCTTAGAAAAAAGATTAAGGAAAGGCAAACCTACGTTTCTAGCATTTGTAGACTTAGAGAAAGCTTTTGACAATGTTGACTGGAATACTCTCTTTCAAATTCTAAAGGTGGCAGGGGTAAAATACAGGGAGCGAAAGGCTATTTACAATTTGTACAGAAACCAGATGGCAGTTATAAGAGTCGAGGGACATGAAAGGGAAGCAGTGGTTAAGAAGGGAGTAAGACAGGGTTGTAGCCTCTCCCCGATGTTATTCAATCTGTATATTGAGCACGCAGTAAAGGAAACAAAAGAAAAAATCGGAGTAGGTATTAAATTCCATGGAGAAGAAATAAAAACGTTGAGGTTTGTCGATGACATTGTAATTCTGTCAGAGACAGCAAAGGACTTGGAAGAGCAGTTGAACGGAATGGATGGTGTCTTGAAGGGAGGATATAAGATGAACATCAACAAAAGCAAAACTAGGATAATGGAATGTAGTCGAATTAAGACGGGTGATGTTGAGGGTATTAGATTAAGAAATGAGACACTTGAAGTAGTAAAGGAGTTTTGCTATTTGGGGAGCAAAATAACTGATGATGGTCGAAGTAGAGAGGATATAAAATGTAGACTGGCAATGGCAAGGAAAGCGTTTCTCAAGAAGAGAAATTTGTTAACATCGAGTATAGATTTAAGTGTCAGGAAGTCATTTCTGAAAGTATTTGTATGGAGTGTAGCCATGTATGGAAGTGAAACATGGACGGTAAATAGTTTGGACAAGAAGAGAATAGAAGCTTTCGAAATGTGGTGCTACAGAAGAATGCTGAAGATTAGATGGGTAGATCACATAACTAATGAGGAAGTATTGAATAGGATTGGGGAGAAGAGAAGTTTGTGGCACAACTTGACCAGAAGAAGGGATCGGTTGGTAGGACATGTTCTGAGGCATCAAGGGATCACCAATTTAGTGTTGGAGGGCAGCATGGAGGGTAAAAATCGTAGGGGGAGACCAAGAGATGAATACACTAAGCAGATTCAGAAGGATGTAGGTTGCAGTAGGTACTGGGAGATGAAGAAGCTTGCACAGGATAGAGTAGCATGGAAAGCTGCATCAAACCAGTCTCAGGACTGAAGACCATAACAACAACAAATCCGCTCTCCCTCGGGAAATGTGACTCTTTCATAATCCGCAGGCATCTGAGGAAGGCAAGCTGACAGCGTGCCGCAGATGGGCCAGCACGAGGCTCTCAGTAAGAACATGCGCTATCGTCAGTAGACTAGCGCAGCTGCAGTGAGGACGATACTCCTGATGCAGAGTCCTTATCCTGAGTCGTGTGGTCGATGCGTAGTCGGTCCAACACAGTGGAATCATTCCCAAAGGCCTGGGAAGATGTACGCCACATTTTAGTGACTCCTTTAATCGCTCTCAACTTGTCTTGCATCATAATAGCCTGCCATTCCAGTTCCCAGAGTCTCAAAAAATTGCCTCGAAGTCGTAACCGTAAGTTTGTGCGCAGTTTGCCGACGTCAAGTTGATCTCCTGTGGCTACACGGTCGGCGAGTTCATTTCTTGGAATACCTATATGGCTCGGTGTCCAGATGAAGGTCATTGTCTATCCAGAGCTGTAGAGGTCAACCAGCATGTCCTGGATGTTTGCACCGGAAAGATTTTTGGGACAGCACATGAAAAAAAATGGTTCAAGTAGCTCTGAGCACTATAGGACTCAACATCTGAGGTCATCATCAGTCCCCCAGAACTACTTAAACCTAACTAACCTAAGGACATGACACACATCCATGCCCAAGGAAGGATCCGAACCTGCGACCGTAGCAGTCACTTGGTTCCGGACTGCAGTGCCTAGAACCGCACGGCCACCACGCCCGGCGATAGCACATGATTATGCATTTTTAGCAACTCATGGAATAGTTACAGATCAGGAAGTTCGTTGTGGCAAGGGGTTTGACGTACCGCAAAGCCTGAGCTCAGCCAACCAGCAGCAGTGTATACACTGCAGGCACTATAGACAGAATGCTTCGTGTGTCTGCCTATGCAAAAGCGTTATCAACCCTGTCGATGACTTTTCGATGCGGCCGTGTAGGTGCATACCTAATTAGAATAATCGTGGAGAACAGGTGTCTAAGGATAGTAGGATCAGCATCCTTCTCGAGGCCACAAAAGAGGTCCACCGGTATCAAAGGACATGGTACAGCCCACAGGGGATGTCGAGAGGGAGCTCTAGGAACACCGACTAATGCAGGCTTAACACTTTGAACATGGCTGCTTGGTCAGCGAACGTTTGCAAAGTAGAATTAACAGCAACAACAGCCCTCGGTCGCATATAAGTAGTCCTATGACCTAGATTTCGGCACTGCTATGAGAGCCTTCATCAAAAATAATCTGTCTGATGCTACTGTAGCTCGACGCTTGTGGGCAGCCCATAGTGGCTTGCCTTTTATTAACAGGAATAATTGTGAATAAGGACACAATGATTCCTGTTAACGACGTTATGATTTTCATAGCGGATATTTTTCCAGAAGATTTGACTGTTCTTTTCAGACATTGTCTTACATCAAGTCAGTTCCAGTGGGATAATGAATTTTATGAACAACTTGATGGAGTAGCAATGGGTAATCCATTAGGCCCTGCGATTGCCAATCTTTATATGGAGAAATTTGAACAATCAGCCCTAGACAAAGCTAATAACAAACCATCTCGTTGGTATCGATATGTAGATGACACATTTGTGGTTTGGTCCCATGGCAGAAAGGCCTTGGACGATTTCTTTGATTATCTAAATAAAATTCACCCAAAAAAACAGTTTACCATGGAAATAGAAAACGATAACAGAATATCTTTCTTGGATGTCTTAGTTATGAGACGGTCCGATAGAAGCTTGGAATATAAAGTTTTTCGGAAGGCAACACATACGGACTGATATTTACATAAAAATTCTAATCAGCATCCTCAACAAAAAAGAGGTGTCATAAAAAGTCTTGTCGATCGAGCGGAACGGATATGTACACCTGAACATTTGGATGCTGAAGTGAAACATCTGAAGCAGGCTTTTGAAGAAAACGGCTACTCAAGAAAAGAGATAAATAGAATTTTGCGTCCAAGGAACAGAAACCCAAAAGATAAGAATGAACCACAACGACAGAAAAATACAGTAGTTCTCCCTTTTATTAAAAAAGTAATGGATTGGATCGGTAAGATTTTACGAAAACATGACATAAAACCGATCTTTAAACCAACAAAGAAAATAAGTCAAGTACTACGATCTGTGAAGGATAAAAGCCCTCCTCTGTCGACATGTGGTGTGTATAAAATTCCATGTACCTGTGCTAAAGTTTACGTTGGTACTACCAAAAGAAGCGTAAACACGCGACTGAAAGAGCATAAAAGTCTTTGTCGACTTGGCAAAATAGGGAAGTCAGCTGTAGCGGAACATGCTCTTCAACCAGGCAACCATCAAGTGAAGTTTTCAGATACCGAAGTTTGATCTACAACGTTAAATTACTATCCACAGCTATATAGAGAAGCTATCGAAATTTATAAACATCACGATAATTTTAATAGGAAAGAGGAGGCTATGAAACTTAGCGATATATGGACAGTGGCTCTACAAAATTGCTAACAATTTTTATCGTTGACAAGGTGGTAATCGATAGTCAACCTTATCTTTGCTATGGATTATCACTGCTCATCACGTGTCACCTGAACCACGCCCCCTTTCTCACAATATGTAAGTCGCTCTCAGACACCCGACCAGTCAGTCGGCAAGACTCAGCGGAGCAACGCCTCTGAGGAAGTCCAGCGCAGCCCTGGACGAAACGTAAGGAGCAGAAAAGTACTTGGACCACGACCTCACATCCCGGAAAGTATACCAACAGCCATGTCACCCGGTCGTGAAAGCCTTCATTCTACAATGGGTAAACTGCCCCAAATATCCCAGTCATGCAATGTAGCAGGATATGATGACGCCAGGTGCTATCATCTGCTTTCTGTAGGTCAAAGAAGACAGCAACCAGATGCTGAGGATGCACGAAAGCATTGCCCACTGTGGATCCCAAACAAACCATGTGATGTGTGTTGACCGGAAAGCCTGAAAGCCACTTTGGAATCGTGGTATATCTCCTCAGTCTTTCAAGAGACCAATAAAGACTGTGGCTGACCATTCGAATAGCTTTCACTGCCCATTCGTGGGAGAGATTGGCCGGTAGTTAGTTAACATAGGTAGTTATTTACCCGGTTTAAGGACAGAAATGATATCTTCCAGCGAAATCAGAGTAAGAAGCAAGTTTCATGCAGTCAGCACGAAGATTTTTGAACATTTGGTTGTAAACTTTGCCGGGTCCAGTTGCCGTGTCTCGACACATTGCCAAAGCGCCGCGAAGCTCCCATTCACTAAAATGGATATTATATGATAGAGAGCCGTGTGCATGAAACAATAGCGGCAGACACTCAGTAAGTTCTTTCCGGGTCACGAAATGAAGATGGCAATTGCTGCAAGCGGACACTTCACCGAAATGTGCCACAAAACATTCGCCAAGTACAATGGGATGAGTGTAGATGTTACAATTGACAAGGATGCCAGGAACCGCAGTGGTTGGTGGATGGCCAAAATGCGGCGGAGTTTAGTCCATGCTTGGGACGAAGGGATGTGGGATCGCGTAGTTGAGACATACTGCTCCCAACGTTCCTACTTCATTTTCCTTATTAAAAAATGCGCTTTCGCCCCGATTCTCTTGAATGCTATTAAATTATCTATAGAGGGATGGCGCTTGTGCCACTGAAGCACTCTGCGGCTTTCCCTGATTCCGCCGGCCGCGGTGGCCGAGCGGTTTTAGGCGCTTCAGTCCGGAAACGCGCGACTGCTACGTTCGCAGGTTCGAATCTTGCCTCGGGCATGGATGTTTGTGATGTCCTTAGGTCAGTTACGTTTAAGTAGTTCTAAGTTCTAGGGGACTGATGACCACAGATGTTAAGTCCCATAGTGCTCAGATCCATTTCCCCGATTCCTGTGGCTGTATCTTCAGACCACCATGGCACCGGCGGTGGTCGGTATGAGCCATAGGAGTAGGGTGTCGTAGCTGCTCCAGCGTGAGTGATAGTCTCAATAGTATCCTGTAACAATTTGTCGACGTCCGTCACACGACTGGCTGTGAAAGTGGCTGTAGAGGAGAAAGCCGGCCAATTAGATTTCCGTAGCAACCACCGTGGAGCATGTTCCAGATAACTGTGAGTAGAGAGGGAGAGAACGATAGGGAATAGTCGCATATGGGCATTTAAGTTCCCGTGATAATGGATAGGTCCGTCTGGGCGTAGATAATTATTACGTATTGTCATCCGAGCTGACAGGTGGTTACTAACGGCCATGGCCTCTGGCGCAGTAGAAGGGGCACCTGCTCACTGAAAATATCAGACCTCACCGGACGCTCTTTCGACATCGCAGATATTCTTAAGCGCTCGCAGAATGTCTACGGAGACCCGGCCATGAAAGAAACCACTGTGCGTTGTTAGGCGCGACGTCTGTCAGCATATCAGTAATGTCGCGCAAACCTATCGGACCTCCGGCGTGCCGGTAGGCCGCACACAGCTGTGACTCCTGCGATGTTGGAACGTGCGGATACTCTCATTCGAGGTGATCACCAGACACCTCGCTCCACTATTGGACATCTCTATTGGTAGTCCGGACACATTCGTGCACCAATTGGGGTACTCAAAGGCGTGTGCCCGCTGAGTACCTCGCCACCGGCGCACCTTCCGGCTTCCGTAAGTTTGGCCCAATGAAGAATGCTCTCCAAGGGAGCATCTTGTGGCTAGATGAGACAGTTGTTAATGGGTACCCATACGATACAGAATGCTGGACAGAGCGCACAGCTGAGGGAACAACTAAAGCACTTATAGGAAAGCTAGGCAGGATCTTAGTACTTCACGCTGGCTCGGGTCGCCGTCTGAATCCAAAAATTTTATTACTGTTTTGTTCGAAAATGCAAGGTGGCTGCCCTGAACGTGCAGTTGGCACGGAATATTTTTCCAGTTTGCTACTACTGAATGTACCCCATTTCAACAAAGTGAATGGAGAATTTGTTAAACCACTCCGTTATTTTAGACGAATTTCCGAGAAAGCAATGGGCTGAAAGCGAATATTTTTCTTTGGATAGAGAGCGAAGCCCTATTGGAGAATATCGGGCCTGGCATGAGTAAGGCGGCAGCTATCAGAACTATTATAGCTGTAGAAGCCAAGAATCCAGCGCTCCCACGTAGATGAACTGGCTACAGCTAAATGAAGTAGCGTAATCAGACCTCCTGCTTCGAACACTCATCGCAGCCCAACTGAACTGACATGGTATCAGACAGGAAGTTACGTGGCAAGAAATAATGGAAAGTTTAGCCTCAGTGAAGTGGAAATGTCGATTTCAGGTGCTGTTGTGGTCGCAAACCACAGGACGTCTTGAGCTGTGAGCCGTACCAAGGAGATAGTCGAAGAAATGTGGATGCGTGAAGGCTTGCTGAAAGAACAAATGGAATGGACTGTAATTTGTCATAGAAGTAGCAGCATTAGACTGTCCTTCACGAAGTTAGACGCCGCAAGGTCACACCCGCTCCCTGCTATCTTTCGGCTCTAAGCGCTGTAATTCACCCGTTTCATACCTTCGTTGCAGCATGTACACAGTTGACAGTGAGGTACGTCAGCGCCACATGCAAGTTGTGTGTTTCCGTTCAATATCCTGTAGACACGTGGGGTTTCAGTGTTTTGTGGAACGTTGCATTGACGTGCGTTTGGTAGAGAGCGAAACTCAGGAACAAGGGCCTATATGTAGTGCCGGTGTGTGTATGAGAAGGGCGCAAAAGACATTCGAAAACGCACTAAAAATTATCGTATCGAAGATTCTATGAAATTTTTGTTGATCTGGCCTACAGTGAAGAGGCCAGAAATAACAAATTTTCCGCTAGTTCATAAATAGCAAGAATAATTTGTGGCATTTTAGAATCAACTGTATTGGGTATTAAATTAATAGTGCAGGACATCAGCAGATCCTCTAGATGAGAGGATGTGTTTTGACTCTCCAACAAAAGGATATAAATGAAAACGGAAATTATGGGATTTGACGATTTTCTCACAATTTTAATGCGTAGAACTGAACATCTATAGCACGACAGAGGTGAGTTTCTGACGGTTATAAAAATGCCGACAGATGTAGGTGAAAGAAATTAATTATTCTTGCTCGAAGACTTCCGTTCTCTCTCTTCTCAGCTAGCTTGGTTTTTGGTTCAGGAAGTATAGGAGTGGCCAACATTTTTAATGGAATGCAGACACACTGCAGCAGCAAGGAGAAACTTTTGCGCAAAATGCACTTACTGCATGCTGAGGACAGTATTCTTGCAGTATCCATCGGCAAACTTTGGTTTTCACGAAACCACACGCAAAAATAATTTGCTCGACTTAATGCAGGGTCATATTGGAGGGAGAAAGCGTGTGGACGCCGTCCACGCACTTTTTTCCAAGGATGTTAAATGATCGGCAGTTGTGAGTTATAATTCATTGAACATATTACCTATGAATTCAACTGAGCATTGATAAGTGGATCAGACAAACAACGCAGTAAAAAAAAAAGGAACGATGAACATCAGGCTCATGGGGTCGGGCATCCGCGCCAAGCCGAGAAGAAGGTTCCGAGCAGCGCGGCCGTTGTGGACGTCAAACCGCGCTGCTCTGCACAACAATGAAAAGTTCAGTGCAGTGTCGGAGCATCAACGGAAATGCGCACTCTGAACAGAATTTCTAGTTTTTCTTTATTATTAACACACACGCTTGCGCGCGCGCGCACACACTGTAGACTTGCTGGGCATCAACTAAGAGTTTGCTCCATTTTTCGCTTTTCTGGGCTGCTCTGCGTCGTTCTGCCCTGGCCCGAGTGGCGCTGCGCGGCGTTGCACATCCAATGTCGATTCGCGATTCGCGTCTTCATAATAATAGCTGGAAACACCTAATTCCCTTCTTAGGCACGCTGATGTATTCTTTAACATTTTGGCTGTCACGTGGGCGACATTTACACCAACTCTTGAACTTTTAACTATTTACGAGCTTTAGTCTCAGCCAATCCGTGGTTATCTATCGGCTCACCTTACGGCCCGTGACCTTGACGCTGGTTAATTTGACTTCATAGCCCTACGTGATAATGTATGGGCATTAGAGAACGACAACTTATTCGTGGCGGTGTAAATGCGGTCGCGAGGCCGCCTGAAGTTTAATAATACAACAAAACCTTACTCCTATCTGAGACCTTATGTGTAAGATATAAGTAAAATAAGAACATTTTCCGTTTCCTTATGCTGATATTGCAATCTTTAACGCTCGAAACACAATACAGACTGCCGTCTCTTCACTTGACCCTCTGCTATGATATTATTGCAGTAGACCTATTTATGATTTCGAGTCATCGTCACGCCTATCGTTTCTGCGTTTACAGTCAGATTTTTAAAGGAATTAACCGTTAGCCACTGTACGGCCGGCACGGGTATTACTCTCCAGATTTCTTTCCAGTGAAGTTGTAGGCGTTGTACTTAACAGTTCTGTTGACTGCTTCGATTTTCCTTATTACTTCGCCGTTTTAGAGCGTGACATATCAAATTTTTAAGTGAAAAGTGTGTAAACTGTGCTAGTAATTGAAAGGTGCAAGTTTAGTACGAAACGCAGTGTGCTGTATTATTTCAGTAAATCTAGTTTGACTATAGAAGGTGGTCCGTGTGGTTAGAAGAAACGTGAAGCTTAGGATGGTACGTCTACTTCATATACTATTAGAAGCACCAGAACAGATATTGTGGAAGACAAAAGCCAATCATATGAAGTAATTACACTGCGTAACGATGTACAGAATATTGGAGTGAGTAAATCACGGAGAGTGTACATTTCTAAAGAATGTAGTAGTATTTCGGTGGGTCCAGTTCGTGGAAGTAAACAAGCTCAGTTAACAACACTTAGGAAAAAAAAAATCATAAACATAGGAATTCGGAAAGCCATTTAACTGCAATCAGACAACGAAAAGGAAGACAGGACGGTGTTCTAGAAAACCTTGTAGTGGAACAGCAGAAAGATGTTTTTGCAAGCACAAGGTAACTGTGTCGCATAGCATATTTTGGAGCCAAAAATAACAAACCGTACTTAGATTTTCACAAGCTTGTGGATATGCAAATTCAAAATGGTGTCCACATTGGCAAAACATTGCCTAGTAAACTCAGTTGTGCCACAATCATAGACTGGATTGCGGACACTATGAGGAAGTTATCAGTACTCACTGATGTGTCTACATCTATTGCTTCACAATCAGGTTTAATAGTGTTTATAAGCTCCGAAATTAGTGATGATTGCGTAAGTATCTTCTTGTAGGATATTACTGAACTTAAAAAAACAGCTGCTGAAACAATAGAAGCAGAACTTCTGAAATGTCCCTGGAAGCATGATTTTTCTTCAAATTCTTTGAATGACAATTTGATTGGAGCATGCAGTGACAGTGCTAATGTTATGCTAGTTAGGAATTGATGTGTTTTAGAACGACTTAAGAACAAGTACAACAAATTATTCAAATGGTATTGTTTGTGCCACCGAATTGAATTAGGAGTTACTGATTCAGTCGAAGAGGTTCCTAGCGTGAATCATATAACCATTTTTTTAACAAGCTGTATGTATTGTATCATAAATATCCGAAGAATAGCATCAGCTGTCAGCTGTTGCTCATGAGTTATATGCAGAACTCAAGAAGATATCTAATGTATTCTCAATGCAATACGTGGCCTCTAGCTTTTGAGCACTACAAGCATTATGGAAATCCTACAAGGCTCCGAATGCTCGTTTCAATAGGTGTTCGAATGACATTACTAACAAATCAATTGTAAGGGAAGAGATCAAGGTATTGAAGAAAACTCTACCAAGCTGAGTTCGTGAGCAACATTGCACCGTTTTCTGACGTTCTTGAAGAGATAGGTACCCTCTCACAGTACCGCCAAAATGACAATGTTAATATTTTCTTGTCATGGAGGGCAATTACGAGGTTAGCAAAAACCACTGAACAACTGAAGGAAATGCCAAGTGCGTGCAGGAAAGCGGCAGAGAGACTTATTCCTGAAGGGTGCTTGAAGTTTCAGTGGTTCCCAGAAGAGAATCAAGCAGAATGTCTATCCGAATGAAGAGGAAACAGTTCTCTCAGAGCCTTAGCGACAATTTGAAGCAAATGACAATGAAGAATTCAAATTCTTCAAGGAAGAGATCGATGTTTTGGAAAGTAAAAATTTGCCCTATGACATTGTGAGCCCATGGCTAGAAGTGGAAGAAAATCTATGAACGATGTGTGACAGTTTTCTCCTTTCTCATCCAAATGCAGGGGGAAGGTTTCACAGTGGAGAAAACATTCCTGAAAATCTGAAACCAGTTTTTGTTTGTGTTGATGCACTCCCTGCGAACGCATCGGACTGTTAAGGAGGCTTCAGCACAATGAACTTCGTTATGACAACACTGCGGAATTCGCTGTCTGTTTGTCATCTCTCATCCTTAATGTTTATTTCAGATGTGGAGCGTCAGCTACCGCTCTGGATCCTTGAGATTTTTATCGAAGTATGGATCAAAAAACCACAGGCATGCCGAGTACAATCAATGCAAGAAGGCTAATCGACACATGCAGCCGTCCAACATACGGGGTCTTTAGGTGAGTCCACACACTATTTTTTCGTTAGGAATACAGCACTGTTTCAATGGAAACACCGGCCTGAAAGTACCTGTAGTAACTCCTACAGCATACATCGGCGATTTGGATGATGGGTGCAGTGACGAAAGACCGGCAAGAGCTGCAACTAGGAAGTTTCCGGGACGAAGGGAATATTCGCGTTTGTATTACGGCGAGACGTCGGAACTAAAATCCTAGGGGGGGGGGGGGGGGGGTCTCAATTACCCGCGCACTATCGTACACGGAGTGTCTCACAAACAAAATGCTTTCGTAGGTGACACGATACAGTAGTAATGTCTCAGATGTTTCTAAAACTAGTATCATAGTTTTCTTAAGAACATTGTCGATGGAAGTTTCTACAAGGTCAAACAGAACTCAACTTCATCAGCAATGGCATTTTTCGTTACACAGGCAGAACAGTTTCAAACACCTTACAGTATTTGATTTTATTTATTTTGTATCTGAAGACTTTAATTCATACATGCAGCTATAAACTTTGAGAATGTTCATATATTACATTCAATCTAAGTTTGTGAGTGAATCTGTCTCTTTCCAGGTCGAAGTAAAAACATACTGTTCTTCGAAATTTCTTGGTAGTCTCATTTTTTTGGTAGCTCCTGGCAAGGATTCTCTCTTAGAATGCGCTCCATCATATTCTGCGCTAAAATCAGAGTTGTCTAACAATTTTGCGGAGTTACTACTGAAACTGAAAATAATCACAAACAGGAAATGCTGTAGGACGGTGGAATGACTTTGACAGGTGCCTATTGTCGTGACGGCCACTTAAGTTAAGGGTCCCTTGAAGAGGGCAGTGATGTTTCTGCCCTTAGAGTCGTGACACTTACGCCGATGGATATTTAATAAATAGTCTAAATTGTGATGTAAGGCTCTTGTCTGTATTATGATATATTTATTATTCAACATTGATCACGACCACAGACCGAAAGTAGGCGTTCCATCTTTTGGTCTGTGCCTGCGAAAGTAATCCCTTCCTCTATCTCTACCTGTGTCAAATGTCTCAAATTATTTTAAACGCAACGTAGCTGCCCACTGCACCAGGACGCTACCTGATGCACGAGCACGTCAGGGTATACAAATGGGTAATGGGACGTAGAGACTGATGGTCCTTCGTAATTGATGCTACATGTGGTCTCACAACACCGTCTAATGGGGCGGATGATACGCGTACACTGATGGTAATTCAGCCGAATAGCCCTCCGGATATTTAGCAGCTCTGTAACATGAACTGTAAATAGAGATTAGGAATGGCAGTATGTACTGTATACGGCAATTCTTAATATGTGACACACCAACTGATAGACACATGTCTCTAAGTGGACAATGTGCTATATCGAGTAGATACGAATAAAAAAATGTTTTTCTTGAACTGATAGATTAGATGTTTCAAACAAATACGTTCTTGATATCAAGGATTAATTCCATTTCCTTTAATAATACTATTAATATATTGCGCCTAATTAATGCTTATCTCTTAAGGTATCCTCCAATTTCTGTTAGTTACATGGATCGTTTTGCACTATGGATCATAATCATGTGGAATGAGTCATTTTACATTCACATTGCAAATTAATTTGTACATCAAAAAGATAAGAAGATATCAGTAATTCCTACCCACTACCTTTTACACATTACGTTAGTAGAAATTCTTCTATGGAATAGAAGAAATTGTGGAGGATAAGTATTTTCAGTTTGTTTTCAAATTTGACTTCGCTCTCCGCCATACGTTTTATATCACTGGGTCAAATTTCGGTTTCAGTACTGTGCAGAAAACAGCCCTAATGACAAGTAATGGATGTCTTTTTTCCTTCTGATGTTCTAATTAAGTACATCATTATTCTTTCTTAACTTAAGTGAATTATTTACAGCAAACCTCCTGAGAAATATGCTGTGAAGCAGTAGCCAGAATATTCTACTCCTTAAACAGATGCCTACAAGACGATCAGGGGTGAGCGCCACACGTTTTCTTACAGCACATTTTTGAACAATGAAAACTTACTTTCTTTAAGATGAGCTACGCCAGAACATTATTCTGTGTGACATTATTGAATGAAAATATGAAAAATTGCTCGACTTACTGATTTGTCTCTCCCCAAGATTTGTAATGATTCGAAGTGCAAATTTGGCTGAACTAATTTGTTTTAGCCGTTCCAAAATGTGCTCTTTCGTGTTTAAATTCTCGTTGATATGGACACCGAAGAAAAGTTTCTACCCAATTTATTGTTTTTTTTTTTTCACCATTTGTTGCACTTATGATTAGTGCAGTACCCCAAGATTATGAAAACTGAATATGCTGTGTATTTTTAAAATTGAGGATGAGCCGACTCATAGAAAACCACTCAGTGATGTTGTAAGAACACTGTTTCCCATTTCTGTACATGTGCTTGGTTTGATTACAATACTAGTGTCGACTACAAAGAGAACTCACGCTCCTTGTTGTATCTCAGATGGAAGATCGGTTATGTATCTGATCAAGAATAGCAGACCTAAGACTGAGCCTTGGGGAACTCCATATGTGATTTCTCCACAGTCAGAATCAGGTCTGGGGACTGTATTGGTTGAGTCAATATGTGCAACTTTCTGCATTCCTTTGATTAGACGTGACATCCGTTGGTTGGACATGCTATCAGTCCCATGAAACTACAACTGATCTAGCAAAATGCTGTGATTCACTCAGTCAACTGAATTAGATAGGCTGCAGAAAATACCAACCGATGCTATTTTATCATTTAATGCTTGTAAAAACCTGGCGAGTAAACATGTAAAGGGCATATTCAGTAAAGTAACCCTTCTGAAACACGAATTATGATATGCTGAGGATATTATTGTTGCTAAGGTGAGATACTGTTCTATAACACATCACCGTCTAAAAAATTTGGAAAATTATGCCAGCAGTGAAACAGATCGGTAGTTACGTCATCTCTCACCACCCTTCGGAAAGGGGGGTTCCAGAATGACCTACGTCAATCTCACTGGAAAGATGCCTTGACTTAGTGATGCATTACGTATTTCAGATTAGACCAGCTTATTGTATGGGAACGAATCTTTAGTACCCTATTCGAGATACCATTAAAACCAGATGAGCTTTTATTTTTGAGAGAATGTATAATTTTCCTAATTTCAAAATGAAGTTGGTGGCATATGACTGAATTTTATGACAGTTACTTTTTCAGCATACTGCTGTGATTTCTCTCTTTAACGGATTGTGTCTCTGCTTTCTACTATACTACGTAACTACTGTATTACTCAAAGCATTTCCTATTTGTGCCTAATCATTTATAGCTCCTTCATTCCATTCAGTACTGATGTAAAAGCAATGCAGCTTTAAGCAGAATGGCATTTCCTATTTGAATATATTTTAGAATCAGTTGAGAATAAGCTACGAGTAGTTTTCACACTATTTTTATCAATTAGAATTTTTATAATTTTGCCACTATATAGTGACTGTGATGGTCTAGCAGATAGAGTGTGGAGGTCCCAGGTAAATTCCCATGTGAGAACGGGGGTTTTTCCTGCAGCATGGTCCAAGTTCGACACAACCTGCAGGCAAGTGAGTACTGGGGTGCCCCCACCCCCTCTTACGACGTTAGCTGATGATTACTGTTGCTGTGAGTTCTTCATAACAGCAGTCCATACAAGCGAACTAGTAGGGTCTAGTAGGATGTAGACGAATGAGAATTATGTTGAATAATTTTTTATTCGAGAAGATACATGTGAAATAAATGGGAAGTTGGCTCTGAGCACTATGGGACTCAACTGCTGAGGTCATTAGTCCCATAGAACTTAGAACTAGTTAAACCTAACTAACCTAAGGACATCACAAACATCCATGCCCGAGGCAGGATTCGAACCTGCGACCGTAGTGGTCTTGCGGTTCCAGACTGCAGCGCCTTTAACCGCACGGCCACTTCGGCCGGCTAAATGGGAAGTGATCAAATGATGTTCACTTAACATACAGACAGAAACTACCCTTATCAAACACAGTAAAGTTGAGAGCATTATGAGAATGGTAGCAAATTCCTTAAACTAAAGAGTCATCAGAGATACGTGAAAACTAAGTCCACTTTGTAATCACAATACACGACATATTCTCCGGCTCAAAACAGTTCAGAGATCAAAATGATGATTCACCAATCATCACATGTGAAACAAGGACAGTTACACTCTCTCTCTCTCTCTCTCTCTCTCTCTCTCTCTCTCTCTCTCTCTCTCTCTCCCGTCAGTTCCGTGATACTCACATAGCAAGAATCTCATTCTAGGGCTCATTTAGACTTCTTGAAATACAAAGTCCGTTCAGAATTTGAAGTACGGTAGCGGCCATTCACTGCCCAGAACGAAACAGCTCCATAATCGAATGTACCTCGTTACTACAGGCAGCTCTGCCTTCATCCAGTAGTCTATGAAAAGTGCCTAGAATCTCTCGCTTGAGCTCTTCACTCGAAAAATCCCAGTCTCCACTTGAGTCCCTTAGTGTTCCACTACTGTCTTCTCTTCCATTTGCTGAAGCTGGTCCCCACCGAAAATACATCGTCCTTAAACTCATCATCTGATTTATCTTGACCACTTTCTCACACTAAACTAATATATTACACTGTTTACATAAAGAAACGTTGCAAACATTCTGTCGCACTCAGATAACTTACAATAACTATAAATAAAGGTTTGTCCACAAATAAATAAGCCAGTATTCATGCACCGGTGTGCTCACAATGAATGACAACGGATTGACAATATGTATTATTTAGACAATTGTTTGTGTCTTTTTGACAGAGGCGTCTCTTATTTCTCGTTCTAAATGTGGTGTCCACTAACCCATCCGATTAACCAGTTATAAATTAGCACAGTTTTTTAACAGCACTTTCAATCAACATTTAAATACATTAAGTAACTACACAAGTATGACAATATGTGAGGTATTTATGCTGTATCCATTAGCTGTGTAAATATGGAGAATGTGATTTTCTGACGAACATTTGCATAATAAGAAAGATATAAAAGACATAATAGATTAATATATATAGAACAGATACAGCTGACTGGCTTCCTGAGATGACAGCTACAGGTGCTATCATCCGAGACACTGTGTGTTGGAATCACATGAAGAAATTAATTCAGAGGTTCACTGTGTAGAAGTTTATTCACGAATGATATATTAACTTTGTTGTTTTAAAAATACTGAAATTATTGTTGTCATTGTGTGCATCACATTTTTTTGGATTCACCCATAGACTTCCATTAATATTTGATCATAAATTATTAGAGACACTCAAAGATTTGTATGAAGCCACATTTCAGCTTGTCTCGAAGCCCGCCATTGCTGGTAAGTCCATATTCTGCTAAGCGAGCGACTATTGTCCAGTTTCACTCTGCTGGGAGTTACCAACATCTGATCTTCGTCCCACCGCTGGCCTGCCCTGAGCTCTGGGCCTGGTAGCGTTAAGCCCTACATCAAATGCATCTTACAGTAATTCTGGGTGGCCAATTAGCTCATCTGTATCAGTGAATTGTTACACTCTCCATGTGCTATGCCAAAGAAAGACTACCATACCAACAGTCATGCCAATAGCCCTATGATGGGCTTGCACCACAGTTTTTTACTATTATTACTAATCTACACCGAGGTGACGAAAGTTATGGAATAGCGGCATGCGCACATACAGATGGTGGTAGTATCGTGCACACAAAGTATAAACGGAGCTGTCATTTGTACTTAGATGATACACGTGAGGAACGGCTGGAAGTCCTTGGCCTGGTCAGGTGAGTCTCAATTTCATTTGGTTTGAGGTGATGGCAGGGTTGGAGTAGGTACAGACCCCCAAAACCATGGAAACAAGTTGTCAACAAGGTACTGTGTAAGGTGGTGGTGGCTCCAGAATGGTGTGGGCTGCGTTTACATGGAAAGGACTGGATTGTCTGAATATTAGGCTACTTGGACACCATTTGCAGCCATATATGGAGTCCTTGTTCTCAGGAAACTTTGGAATTTGTATGGATGACAATGTGCAATGTCGCAGTCCACAGTTTTTGGCAAATGATCTGAAGAACTTCCTGGACAATTCGAGGGAATGGACTGGGCAGCCACATCGCTTTCCATGTTTCCCATTGGACATTTATGAGACATAATGGAGAGGTCAGTTCGTGCACCGGCAACACTTTCGCAATAGAGACAGCGTGGCTCAATGTTTCTGCAGGAGACTTTGAACGACTCGTTGAGTCCAATCCACGTCGAGGTGCTGCACTTTTTTTTTTTTTTTTTTTTTTTTTGTTCATCAGTCTACTGACTGGTTTGATGCGGCCCGCCACGAATTCCTTCCCTGTGCTAAACTCTTCATCTCAGAGTAGCACTTGCAACCTACGTCCTCAATTATTTGCTTGACGTATTCCAATCTCTGTCTTCCTCTACAGTTTTTGCCCTCTACAGCTCCCTCTAGTACCATGGAAGTCATTCCCTCAGTCTTAGATGTCCTATCATCCTGTCCCTTCTCCTTATCAGTGTTTTCCACATATTCCTTTCCTCTCCGATTCTGCATAGAACCTCCTCATTCCTTACCTTATCAGTCCACCTAATTTTCAACATTCGTCTATAGCACCACATCTCAAATGCTTCGATTCTCTTCTGTTCCGGTTTTCCCACAGTCCATGTTTCACTACCATACAATGCTGTACTCCAGACGTACATCCTCAGAAATTTCTTCCTCAAATTGAGGCCGGTATTTGATATTAGTAGACTTCTCTTGGCCAGAAATGCCTTTTTTGCCATAGCGAATCTGCTTTTGATGTCCTCCTTGCTCCGTCCGTCATTGGTTATTTTACTGCCTTGGTAGCCGAATTGCTTAACATCATTGACTTCGTGACCATCAATCCTCATGTTAAGTTTCTCGCTGTTCTCATTTCTAATACTACTCATTACCTTAGTCTTTCTCCTATTTACTATCAAACCATACTGTGTACTCATTAGACTGTTCATCCCGTTCAGCAGATCATTTACTTCTTCTTCACTTTCACTCAGGATAGCAATGTCATCAGCGAATCGTATCATTGATATTCTTTCACCTTGTATTTTAATTCCACTCCTGAACCTTCTTTTATTTCCATCATTGCTTCCTCGATGTACAGATTGAAGAGTAGGGGCGAAAGGCTACAGCCTTGTCTTACACCCTTCTTAATACGAGCACTTCGTTCTTGATCGTCCACTCTTATTATTCCCTCTTGGTTATTGTACATATTGTATATGACCCGTCTCTCTCTATAGCTTGCCCCTACTTTTTTCAGAATCTCGAACAGCTTGCACCATTTTATATTGTCGAACGCTTTTTCCAGGTCGACAAATCCTATGAAAGTGTCTTGATTTTTCTTTAGCCTTGCTTCCATTATTGCCTCTCTCGTCCCTTTACTTTTCCTAAAGCCAAACTGATCGTCACCTAGCGCATTCTAAATTTTCTTTTCCATTCTTCTGTATATTATTCTTGTAAGCAGCTTCGATGCATGAGCTGTTAAGCTGATTGTGCGATAATTCTCGCACTTGTCAGCTCTTGCCGTCTTCGGAATTGTGTGGATGATGCTTTTCCGAAAGTCAGATGGTATATCGCCAGACTCATATATTCTACACACCAACGTGAATAGTCGTTTTGTTGCCACTTCCCCCAATGATTTAAGATTTTCTGATGGAATGTTATCTATCCCTTCTGCCTTATTTGACCCTAAGTCCTCCAAAGCTCTTTTAAATTCCGATTCTAATACTGGATCCCCTGTCTCTTCTAAATCGACTCCTGTTTCTTCTTCTATCACATCAGACAAATCTTCACCCTCATAGAGGCTTTCAATGTATTCTTTCCACCTATCTGCTCTCTCCTCTGCATTTAACAGTGGAATTCCCGTTGCACTCTTAATGTTATCACCGTTGCTTTTAATGTCACCAAAGGTTGTTTTGACTTTCCTGTATGCTGAGTCTGTCCTTCCGACAATCATATCTTTTTCGATGTCTTCACATTTTTCCTGCAGCCATTTCGTCTTAGCTTCCCTGCACTTTCTATTTATTTCATTCCTCAGCGACTTGTATTTCTGTATTCCTGATTTTCCCGGAACATGTTTGTACTTCCTCCTTTCATCAATCAACTGAAGTATTTCTTCTGTTACATATGGTTTCTTCGCAGCTACCTTCTTTGTACCTATGTTTTCCTTCCCAACTTTTGTGATGGCCCTTTTTAGAGATGTCCATTCCTCTTCAACTGTACTGCCTACTGCGCTATTCCTTATTGCTGTATCTATAGCGTTAGAGAACTTCAAACGTATCTCGTCATTCCTTAGTACTTCCGTATCCCACTTCTTTGCGTATTGATTCTTCCTGACTAATGTCTTGAACTTAAGCCTACTCTTCATCACTACTATATTGTGACCTGAGTCTATATCTGCTCCTGGGTACGCCTTACAATCCAGTATCTGATTTCGGAATCTCTGTCTGACCATGATGTAATCTAATTGAAATCTTGCCGTATCTCGCGGCCTTTTCCAAGTATACCTCCTTCTCTTGTGATTCTTGAACAGGGTATTCGCTATTACTAGCTGGAACTTGTTACAGAAATCAATTAGTCTTTCTCCTCTTTCATTCCTTGTCCCAAGCCCATATTCTCCTGTAACCTTTTCTTCTACTCCTTCCCCTACAACTGCATTCCAGTCGCCCATGACTATTAGATTTTCGTCCCCCTTTACATACTGCATTACCCTTTCAATATCCTCATACACTTTCTCCATCTGTTCATCTTCAGCTTGCGACGCCGGCATGTATACCTGAACTATCGTTGTCGGTGTTGGTCTGCTGTCGATTCTCATTAGAACAACCCGGTCACTGAACTGTTCACAGTAACACACCCTCTGCCCTACCTTCCTATTCATAACGAATCCTACACCTGTTATACCATTTTCTGCTGCTGTTGATATTACCAGATACTCATCTGACCAGAAATTCTTGTCTTCCTTCCACTTCACTTCACTTCACTTCACTTCACTGACCCCTACTATATCTAGATTGAGCCTTTGCATTTCCCTTTTCAGATTTTCTAGTTTCCCTACCACGTTCAAGCTTCTGACATTCCACGCCCCGACTCGTAAAACGTTATCCTTTCGTAGATTATTCAATCTTTTTCTCACGGTAACCTCCCCCTTGGCAGTCCCCTCCCGGAGATCCGAATGGGGAACTATTCCGGAATCTTTTGCCAATGGAGAGATCATCATGACACTTCTTCAAATACAGGCCACATGTCCTGTGAATACACGTTACGTGTCTTTAATGCAGTGGTTTCCATTGCCTTCTGCATCCTCAGGTCGTTGATCATTGCTGATTCTTCCGCCTTTAGGGGCAATTTCCCACCCCTAGGACAAGAGAGTGCCCTGAACCTCTATCCGCTCCTCCTCCCTCTTTGACAAGGCCGTTGGCAGAATGAGGCTGACTTCTTATGCCGGAAGTCTTCGGCCGCCAATGCTGCACTACGCTGCGCAAAAGGAGGTCCGACACGATATTAGGAGAGATCCCTTTATTTCCTCGTCGCACTGGATATTCAAGTATGTTTTTGATGTCTTCAGTACCACCGAACTTTACCTATAACCAGAATAGAGTGAGTGAGGGACAGAGTATTTGGCAGGCCAACTTGTGCAGTGGCGATGAACACACTAGCGAAACACTGAGCCTGGGATACAGAGCAGTGCGATTCTGCAGCGCAGTGCTGTAGCTGTCAGCTACAGGAAGCGGAAGCACGGCAGCTGCGGGTGGGCAGGTGGTGCCTAATGAAATGCAGCAATTATACAACCGCGCCGTCCGCTGCGTGCGGGACGAGATAATCTGAGTGTCGTTCTCTGTTGTAAAACTAGCGCTCCGAAGTTCGCCAACGTTGGTAAAAACGTTGTCGCCTTCATGGATATAGACTGGGATGAACTTCAGATAGACTGAATATGAACGAATGACGAGTGACAAGACCACACACTTCGTGTCTTTGACACGTTACAATTTTAAACATGGCTGACAGCAGCAACCGTAAATAATTCTTCAATATAAAAAGTTTACAGCCAAACAGTTGCCTAAGTTAACTGTAAAAATCTTGACCAATCGAATAAAATCCTCCATGGGAACAGAAAAAATTCCAGAATGAAATTTCCACCCTGCAGCGGAGTGTACGCTGATACGAAACTTATTTGCAGTTTAAAACTGTGTGCCGGACCGTACTCGAATTCGACCTTTGCCTTTCACGGGCAATTTTTTGAAGTTAAAGTATTTTCCCGCGAAAGGCAAAGGGCCCGAGTCCGAGTCTCGGTTCGGCACACAGTTTTAAACTGCCAATAAGTTTTTCAGTAAAATTTGTTACTACAGCTTGCTGAAAGAGTAGACATTACACTGTTGCCACGCATTGGCGGCGATTATTACGTTACTCAGCATCATCAGCTACTCACTGAAGTACGACCAGATCTATTTTATATTTAGAAGTTTATCAAGGTTAGCCGTCGAAGCAGTTCCATTTTGTGAGGAATTACCAACTTAACGGTAATTCTGTGCTACAAGTGCTTCAACTTTAACAATGCCAAGTATGGTCCTATCCTGCCATTGTTAATTAAAACCGATTGTTACTGTTGACGAAACGACTAAAATTGATGAACTAGTTTAATTCTGATAATTTGTTTGAAAAGTGGAAGTTATCAGAACTGAAAAAATAGTTGAGACTGTTAGTTAAAGATGATCAACTTTGTTGCTAAGCGGAATCTGCACTTATAGACTAATATTAATACTCGGTGATTAATAAACAAGTAATTTTAGTGTGTTTTTGAAAATTATTGTAGATAAGAATGCTTAATTTCTTTGTGTGGTCAATAATTTCTGCTCTCATTTCCAAAATACGTAACAAGTATGCAAAAGTTAATCTGTTGTTATTTGATGGAACTTACGCGTTAGTAAGATAGATTTTTGTTAACAGAAAGTATTTAATTAAGAACAATTACAAAAGCAAAACTATGAGCAGTAGGCAATATGGTAGGGTGCGTGAATGTATTTGTTACGCAAACTGTGTGCCGAACAAATAGCAATCAAGTGCATATGCTTAACGCAATTTGCCGACCGTTGTGGCCTAGCGCTTTTAGGCACTGCTGCTCATACGGTCGCAGGTTCGAATCCTGCCTCGGGCAAGGATGTGTGTGATGTCCTTAGGTTAGTTACGCTTAAGTAGTTCTAAGTTCTAGGGGACTGATGACCACAGATGTCAAGTCCCATAGTGCTCAGAGCCATTTGAACCATTTTGATCTTAGCTCCATTTGCTTTACTGATTTCACGATTGGATTTATTTCACGCTGCCAACTGTGATTTTGAATCTGAGTTCGAGTCAGTGTTATTGTGCCCTTTATCGCCTGATTGCCTTGCATTAATTATTACGTAGATACTTTGAAAGGTGGCTACACTGAGTCACAGCGCCAGAGATTGCGCCAAAGATTACTATTCCGCCGCCTCCACGGTGCAGTAGTAGTTCAGATGATGTCGAGGGCAGCAGTAGTTCAGAGGATGTCGAGTGCAGTAGTTGTTCTGTTGGGCGAGAGAGTAGATGCTGTTCGGTTGCTGTAATGTATAGATGGAAGATGTTGCAATGATCACAGTGTATTTTTCGTCAATATATATTGAGGTAAAAAAAAGTATTACAGATTTCTTTAATGACAATGTCTATTGGTCACAGGTTCAGTAAGCTCGTGTTCATGTATTAGACTTGTAATTCTGGTTTCTATGTGCAATTATAGTATTTCTGGTTTTTCAATTAGTTCATTGTAAATGGTGTTTAAAATATCTTGTATTGAGGAAGAACCGAGCCAGATACATGTACGTTGAGTCACACTACCGCACACAGAACTGTTACACTTGTGCTTTGTTGTTTCGTAGCTCTTCTAGTTGCAGGGGACTTAATAAATCAATTGTGTAAATGGAAATTTCTTGTCATTCTTTATTTTTATTTTATGCAGTCAGATTGCGTGCTAATACTACTCAGGGCCAACCGGTTACGAGACTTCGTAAGCGGACACACAGCTACTGAAGTTATGGCATTTATTCATTATTCTTTTTAATTAAGCCCACATGCAACTTTTCCTAATTGATTAACAACCATACGATGTTGTTCGCTCGCACTGTGATCTGGCGTCGTTTCCTACAAATACTGTGAACTAAATTAAAAAATATTTAACTTCGTTACCTGAAATTTCACTAACTGTTTTGCAGTTTTTATGATTTCTCAAAATTCTTTCATTACTGCTTTGAAGTTTTTGCGCAGTAACGAATCGGTAATGGCTGATTCTACATTTCTTTGGATTTAATTTTTTCTTCGGAACCGATGCTTTTTCCCCAGACAACAGAGACATTAGGAACACCAGTCATCAGTAATTTTAGCTATCCGAAAGCTTACATCTGCGTCTACATTGATACTCCGCTAGCCACAGTGAGGTGTGTGGCGCAGGGTAGCCCGTAGCACTACCTGTCATTTCCCCTCCTTTTCCACACGCGAATAGAGCGAGAGAAATACGACTGTCTGTACGCCTCCGTATGAGCCTTAATTTCTGTATCTTATCTTCGTGGTCCTTACGCGCGAAGTATGTTGGCGGGAGCAGACTCGTTCTGCATTGATCTTCAGATGCCGTTTCTCTAAATTTTCTTAATAGTGTTTCCCGAAAAGAACGCCTCCCTCCTCCTAGGGCTTCCCATTTGAGTTCCTGAAGCGTCTCCGTAACACGTTTTGTTCGAACCTACCGGTAACAAATCTAGCAGCCCTCCTCTGAATTGCTTCGGCGTCTTCTTTCAATTCGACCCGGTGCCGATCCCAAACACTAACAGTATTCAACAATAGGTCGTATCAATGTTCTATATGCGGTCTCCTTTACAGATGAACCACTCTTCCCTAAAATTTTCCCAAGTCGTCCATTTGCCTTCCCTAAAACAGGTTTCAATTGCTCATTCCTGCTCATATCGCTTTGCAACGTTATACCCAGATATTTAAACGACTTGAGTGTGTCAGGTTGGACACTAGTAACACTGTATCCGAACAATGCAGGTTTATTCATCCTATTGATCCATATTAACTTACATTTTCTCACATTTAGGGCTAGCTACCATTCATCACACCAACTGGAAATTTTGTTTAAGTCGCCTTGTATTTTCCTACAATCACTCTCAACTTCGACACCTTACCGTACACCACGGCATCATCAGCAATTAATCACAGACTGCTGCCCACTCTGTCTGCCATATCATTTATGTATACAAATAACAATAGCGGTCCTGTAACACTTATCTGGGGCACTCCTGACGATACCCTTGTCTCTAGAGATTTTCATTGGCTGTCGAAGCCAACATATTGGGCTGTATTATTTAAGTAGTCTCCGAGTCATTCACCTATCTGTGAACTTATTCCATACGCTCGTATCTTCGTTAACAGCCTGCAATGGTTCAGCGTGTGACATGTTTTCCGGAAATCTAGAAGTATGGAATCTGCCTGTTGCTCTTCATCCACAGTTCTCAGAGTATCACGTGAGAAAATGGCAAGCTGAGTTTCCACGAGCGATTTTTTTACATTTTGTGGATGTAAGATGTTTAGTCTCAAGAAACTTTATTATATTCGAACTGAGAATGTGTTCAAGGATTCTGCAGCAAACAGAAGTTACGGATATTCGTCTGTTATTTTGCGTGTCCGTTCTTTTATCTTTCTTATATACTGGAGTCATCTGCGCTTTTTTCCATTCGCTTGGGATTTAGTGCTGGGCTAGAGATTCTCGATAAAAGCAAGGTAGGTAAGGGGCCAATACCGTAGAGTAGTCTTCGTAAATCGAACTGGGATTCCATACGGACCTGGCGATTTCTTTCTTTCAAATCTTTAAGTTGCTTCGCTATGCCAGGTACGCTTATTTCCACGTCGTCCAGAGGGGAGTCTGTCCGATGGTCAAATGACGATATGTTTGTACGGTTCTGTTGTGTGAATAAATTCTTGAACCTGAAATTTAAAACTCCGACTTTTGATTTGCTATCTTCAACTACCACACCAGACTGGTAAACAAGGGACTGAATGGAAGGCTTAGACCCGCTTAGAGATTTTACGTACGACCAGAATTTTTTCCGGTTCTCTGCGAGATCTTTTGCTAAGGTGTGACGGTGGTAGTAGTAGTTGTAAACTTCGCGTATACATCTTCTCACAGACGCACGAATCCCTACTAATCTTCCCTTGTCGTCGTTTGTACATCCCCTTTTGAACCTAGAGTGCTGCTTTCTCAGCATCTTATGAAGTTCGTAATTAAACCATGGTGGGTCTTTTTCATCCTTTATCCACTTACTACACACGTAACTCCTCAGACCACGATTTACAATGTGCTTGAACTTTGCCCGTAATTTGTCACGACCATCTTACTGGTACTAAGTAATGCCAATTCATTGTCGAAGTAAGGTTTTAATAACAGCTTATCTGCTCTATCTAGCAGGAAGACTTCTCGACTGATTTATTAACTTTCGTAATAATAGTTGGTATAATGACATCATTGCTAATCCCCGTTTCTATACTGTGGATTCGTGATTTCCTGTCAGGAAGGTCGCAGCTCGTAGTAATAGACGGCAAATCATCGAGTAAAACTGAAGTGATATCAGGTGTTCCCCAGGGAAGCGTCCTGGGACCTCTGCTGTTCCCGATCTACATAAATGACCTGGGTGACAATCTGAGCAATTCTCTTAGGCTATTCGCAGATGATGCTGTAATTTACCGACTAGTAAGGTCATCGGAAGACCAGTATCAGTTGCAAAGCGATTTAGAAAAGACTGATTTTTTTTGTTTTGGTTTTAGGGCGCAAAACTGCTATCGTCATTAGCGCCCGGTCTGTGACTTAGGAAAATGTAAAAAACGAAAATGGAAACCAGCCGCAATGGGAACGAAACTCATACAATTGGAGAAACTAAAGGCTGGAGGAAAGCTTAAAAAAACCACTACAGAAAGGGGTTGGTTGTTCCCAAAAAGAGCTTCAAATGTCTGACGTCATCTCACTGGCACTAATAAACTCGAGAAGGCAAACGGCTGAGCACGTGTCATCTGCTAAAATGGACGATATTTCAGGCGACAGCTGTAGACGGGCGCGTAACGGAGTAAAATAGGGGCACTCAAGTAAAAGGTGTCTTACCGTCCACAGTTGAGAGCAGTGGGGACAGAGTGGGGGAAGATCGCCGCTTAAAAGATGTCGATGGCTAAAAAGACAGTGCCCTATCCGGAGTCTAGTTAAAATTACCTCCTCCCGACGACGCGTTCGGGAGGAAGAGGTCCAAGCACAGGGAAGAGCTTCCAAGTCCCGCAATTTATTGTGGGGAAGTGTCTAACAATGTGCGTGCCATAAAAGAACAACACGACGACATAAAACGCTCCTTAGATCGGCGAAGGAAATCGATTGAATAGCTGGCCGAAGAAGAGAGACTGCAGCCTTGGCCGCTATATCGGCCTCCTCAGATACCAACGTGTCCTGGGATCCAGAGGAACGCCACCGAGACCACCCCCCCCCCCCCCCCGCCACCCAAGTGGAACAAGCGTAGGCAGTCCTGAATCCGGTGGACCAGAGGGTGGACAGGGTCGAGAGCTTGGAGACTGAGGAGAGAGCTGAGAGAATCTGAACAGATAACATACTGTATCCGCTGAAGGCGACGGATGTGTTTGACAGCCTGGAGAACAGCATAAAGCTCCGCAGTATAAACCGAACACTGGTCGGGAAGCCGAAAGCGATTTGGGGTGTCGCCAACAATATAGGCACTCCCTACACCTAACGATGTTTTCGAGCCGTCGGTGTAAATAAATGTGGCGTCCGTCATTTGTGCACATAGAGCAGTAAATGCCCGACGATAAACAAGTGTAGGGGTACCATCCTTGGCAAATTGACAAAGGTCACGGAGCAGGCAGATCCGGGGACGGAGCCAAGGCGGTGCTGTACCCCAAGTTGTCAAGAAGGTTTTAGGAAAGTGGAAGGAAAGAGAATGGAGCAGTTGACGGAAGCGGACTCCCGGGGGTAGTAGGGAGGAGGAGCGGCCTATATACCCTACATCCAAGAAGGCGTCGCAGAAAATGTCATGGGCCGGATTAGCAGGCATGGAAGACAAATGGCCAGCATAACGACTCAGAAGGACAGCTCACCGATTGGACAGTGGAGTTTCAGCAGTCTCAGCATAAGGGCTTTCCACAGGGCTGGTGTAAACACTACACGTATTCCATGGTGGTGGACAGAGTCGAAACGCCGAAGAATAGACGGCCGAGCAGGAGTAAACTATGCTTCCATAGTCCAATTTTTAGCGCACAAGGCTCGATAGAGGCCGAGAAGGACCACTCGGTCCGCTCCCCAGGCGGTGCCATTCAGGACACGGAGCGTGTTAAGGGATCGCAGACAGCGAGCCGAAAGATAGGAAACGTTGGAGGAACAGCACAGTTTTCTGTCACACATAAGACCCAAGAATTTAGCGACGTCCGCGAACGGAAGGTTGACAGGGCCTAGATGTAAGGAAGGCGGAAGAAACTCCGTTCGACGCCAAAAATTAACACAAACGGTCTTACTGGGAGAAAAGCGAAAGCCGGTTTCGATGCTCCAAGAGTGGAGGCGATCGAGACATCCTTGAAGACGTCGTTCAAGAAGGCGGGTCTGTTGAGAGCTGTAGTAGATCGCAAAATAGTCCACAAAGAGGGAGCCCGAGACATCAGGAAGGAGACAATCCATAATGAGATTGATGGCAATGGCAAACAGTACAACACTCAGCACGGAGCCCTGGGGTACCCCGATTGCTTGGGAGAAAGTACGGGAGAGAGTAGTGCTCACCCGCACTTTAAATTTGCGCTCTGCCATAAATTCGCGAAGAAAAAGGGGCAGCAGACCGCGAAAGGCCCAAGAGAACAGTGTGCAGAGGATGCCTGTCCTCCAACAGGTATCGTATTCTCTCTCCAGATCAAAAAATATTGCTACTGTTTGGAGTTTCCGGAGAAAATTGTTCATGATATAAGTGGAGAGAGCAACAAGATGGTCAACTGCAGGACGATGCTTTCGGAAACCGCATTGGGCAGGTGTTAAAAGACTGCGGGATTCCAGCCACCAAGCTAAACGGCAATTCACCATACGCTCCAAAGCCTTACATACACTACCCGTGAGAGAAATGGGGCGGTAGCTAGAGGGGAGATGTTTGTCCTTTCCAGGTTTCGGAACAGGAACGACGATAGCGTCCCGCCATCGTCCGGGTAAAGTACTGTCGGTACAAATTCGATTATGAAGGCGAAGCAGGTAACGCAGACTATGGTATGATAAATGCAGCAACATTTGGATGTGGATACCATCCGGTCCTGGGGTGGAGGAGCGAGAAGAAGAGTGTGCATGTTGGAGTTCCCGCATGGAGAAAACAGTATTGTAGCTTTCGCGATTTTGAGGGGAGAAAGCAAGAGGTCGCACTTTCGCTGCACGTTTCTTCGGGAGAAACGCTGGCGGTTATTTTGAAGAGCTCGAAATCTCAGCAAAGTTTTGACCCAGTGAGTTACTAGAAATTGCGACGGGGTCCACTAATGCATCATGCGTGACAGTGAGCCCAGAGACCGTGGAGAAACTGGGCGCGCCTGATAACCGTCGAATCCGACTCCAAACTTCCGAGGAGGCAGTGAAGATGTTAAATGAGCTAGTAAAGAAGTCTCAGCTTGCCTTCTTGCTATCGCGGATGACGCGACGACACCGCGCACGGAGCTGCTTATAGCGGATACAGTTGGCCGAAGTAGGATGGTGTCTGAAAACGCGAAGAGCACGTCGCCCCTCACGAATTGAGTCACGGCATGCCTCGTTCCACCAAGGAACTGGGGGGCGCCGGGCAATTCGGAGGTGCGAGGTATTGAACGTTCCGCAGCTGTAAGAATAACGTCGGTAGTATGTGTGACCTCATCGTCGACACTGGGAAAGTGACGGTCATCGAATGTTGCTAGAGACGAAAAAAAGTGTCCAATCGGCGTGGGCAAACTTCCAGTGTCGCGGGCGCATATATGACAGTTGTGGCTGCAATCGAAGGACACATGGAAAGTGGCCACTCGAGTGTGCATCAGCAAGGGCGAACCATTCGAAGCGCCGAGCTAGCGGAACAGTACCGACCGAAAGGTCCAAATGAGAGAAATGAGTCGTGTAGGCAGAAAAAAATGTAGGGTCCCCAGTGTTGAGGCAAACAAGATCCGCTTGGTGGAAGACATCTATCAATAGTGAGCCACGCGGACAAGGATGTGGAGATCCCCAAAGCGGGTGGTGGGCATTGAAGTCTCCAACCAGCAAATAGGGGGGTGGAAGCTGACCAAGAAGATGAAGGAGATCAGCTCGTGCCATTGGTGTGGACGATGGAATGTATACAGTACAAAGAGAAAAAGCATATCCAGAAAGGGACAGACGGACAGCGACAGCTTGGAAGGAAGTGTTGAAGGGGATTGGTTGATGACGGAGAGTATCATGGAGAAGAATCATGAGTCCTCCATGTGCTGGAGTTCCTTCAACAGAGGGCTGTCTGAAAATGGGGGAAGACAAAGCGGACGTGGGGACGCAGCTTTGTTTCATGAAGACAGAAGATGACCGGCGAGTAGGATTGTAAGAGGATCGTCAATTCATCCCGATTGGCTCGAATGCCGCGGATATTCCAATGGATAATGGACATAGGGTGGACAGAAAATGGAAGAATGTGACCAAGGTTGCCGTCAACTCAACGACTGCTCAGAGCTTGCGACCGACAGCGTGGAACGGCACTCAGCCGAAGGCAGAAGATCCTGATCCATAGGTTGTTCAGGAGCAGCTCCTGCCACCAGCGATCGTCTGGTTGATCGGCCGCCAGCAGTGCGCCTCGGCGACACAGAAGACGGCCGACGGCCGAGGGCGGTTACCGCCAGGTGGTGCAGTAGATGAGACACGCCGTGGCGGAGGAGAGGAACTGGGTTTCTTATTAGGCTTCTTGGAAACATGATGTTTAGATGAAGGAGGAACCGATGGTTGTGAAGTTTGGGTACGTAAAAAATCTGCATGAGTATGCTCTTTTTTGGAAGTCCGGGTGTCTGACTTTTGGGATCGACAGTTAGCAGAACCCGATGAAAGGTGAGCCATAGAGTGAGCAGGCGAAAGTGGGGAGGTTGAACGGGCGATCTTTGCGCTGGCCGATCTGACGACCGTGTCACTAAAGGCGAGATCACAAGTCTGCGAGGCCGCCTCCTTTGTTGGCCGAGGAGAGGCAAGGACAGTGCTGTCTTTTCCCGTCTGAGGCATATTGGGCTTCCGACTGGCGAATAATTTTCGCGCAGCAAAGGTCGACACCTTTTCTTTCACTCTGATTTCCTGAATGAGCTTTTCGTCTTTAAAAATGGGGCAATCTCGAGAGGAAGCAGCGTGGTCACCCATACAGTTGATGCAACGAAGGGATGGAGGTGGACAAGCACCCTCATAGGCATCCTTGCCACACGTAACACATTTGGCCGGATTGGAACAGGACTGGCTGATATGATTGAACTGCTGACACCGATAGCAACGCGTAGGGTTTGGGACGTAGGGGCGAACGGAAATTATCTCATAGCCCGCTTTTATGTTCGATGGGGGGTTGAACTCCGTCAAATGTCAAGAAGACAGTACGGGTTGGAACGATGTTCATGTCAACCCGTTTCATGACTATGAACAGCCGTTACGCCCTGGTCAGACAGGTAGTGTTGAATTTCTTCGTCGGACAATCCGTCGAGGGAGCGTGTATGAACGACTCCACGTGAGGAATTTAAAGTGTGGTGCACTTGAACCCGGACAGGGAAGGTGTAGAGCAATGAAGTACGCAGCAATTTTTGTGCCTGGAGGGCACTGCCTGTTTCTAACAACAAGGTGCCATACCGTAATCTGGAACAAGACTTTGCAGGACCTGCAATTGCGTCGATACCTTTCTGAATAATGAAAGGGTTGACCGTGGAGAAGTCGTGACCTTCGTCAGACCGAGAAACAACAAGGAACTGTGGCAACGATGGAAGAACTGTCGGTGGCTGAGACTCAGTGAACTTACGCTTGTGAGCGGACATTGTGGAAGATGAGGAAACCATTGCGGAAGAATCCCCCGTGATTACCGGCGTCTCCAATGGCGCGCTCCTCCCTTGTGGGGGCCCTCTCTGAGGGCACTCCCGCCTTAAGTGATCGTTCGCACCTCAGGTCAGAAATGGACGGAGGGATCAATCGGCACTTTCGGCGGAAGGTATCAGCTCGGGTAATCACCCCCCCCCCCCTCCCCGGGCCTGGCCGTTACCAGGGGGTACGTACGTGTCCTACCTGTCTACCTGGGGCGGGGAATTACGAGTTACCCCGTCACTGGCTTTGCATGAAAATGCGTGGGTCGGCCTTCAGACACGCACAGGCAGGAAAAATAGAAAGGGAAAAACAAACAAAGGGAAAGGAAAGAAGAGAGGTCTCAAACGCCACAGCGGAGAAAAGGGTAAAGAGAAGAGGCAAGGCAAAGAGGCAAGGCAAAGAGGCAAGGCAAAGAGGCAAGGCAAAGAGGCAAGGCAAAGAGGCAAGGCAAAGAGGCAAGGCAAAGAGGCAAGGCAAAGAGGCAAGGCAAAGAGGCAAGGCAAAGAGGCAAGGCAAAGAGGCAAGGCAAAGAGGCAAGGCAAAGAGGCAAGGCAAAGAGGCAAGGCAAAGAGGCAAGGCAAAGACGCAAGGCAAAGACGCAAGGCAAAGACGCAAGGCAAAGACGCAAGGCAAAGACGCAAGGCAAAGACGCAAGGAAAAGACGTAAGGAAAAGAGGAGGACAAAGGACGGATGAAGACATGCAAGCAGAGAAAGCGAAGAATGTGTTACATTTTCGAGCGTCCGTCTCTGGACGTAGGCACAAAACATACTCCCCGAGTGGGAGGAAGGGTAGGAAAGAGCCGGAGGTGTGATGAGGGGGGGGGGGGAAATGGGGGATAGCGAAGGATGCGCAAAAGGAAGGTATGCAGCCCAGAAAGGAAGGAGGGCCACATTAGCTCGGGGTCCCGTGCTCGCTACGCACGTATCCACAAGAGAGTTGTGGACCCCCTGGGGGAGAAAAGATTGCTGTATGGTGTAGCAGGTTGCAGTTGACGCTAAATAACGAGAAGTGTGAGGTGATCCACATGAGTTCCAAAAGAAATCCGGTGGAATTCGATTACTCGATAAATAGTACAATTCTCAAGGCTGACAATTCAACTAAGTACCTGGGTGTTAAAATTACGAACAACTTCAGTTGGAAAGACCACATAGATAATATTGTGGGGAAGGCGAGCCAAAAGTTGCGTTTCATTGGCAGAAGATGCAACAAGTCCACTTAAGAGACAGCTTACACTACAGTCGTTCGTCCTCTGTTAGAATATTGCTGCGCGGTGTGGGAGCCTTACCAGGTGGAATTGATGGAGGACATCGAAAGAGTGCAAAAAAGGGCAGCTCGTTTTGTATTATCACGTAGTAGGGGAGAGCGTGTGGCAGATATGATACGCGAGTTGGGATGGAAGTCATTAAAGCAAAGACGTTTTTCGTCGCGGCGAGGTCTATTTACGAAATTTCAGTCACCAACTTTCTCTTCCGAATGCGAAAATATTTTGTTGAGTCCAGCCTACGTAGGTAGGAATGATCATCAAAATAAAATAAGAGAAATGAGAGCTCTAACAGAATGGTTTAAGTGTTCGTTTTTCCCGCGCGCTGTTCGGGAGTGGAATGGTAGAGAGATAGTATGATTGTGGTTCGATGAACCCTCTGCCAAGAACTTAAATGTGAATTGCAGAGTAATCATGTAGATGCACATGTTCTATACTTTCACACCGTTAATACTCGGCAGAAATCAAACCTGCATTTGAATCGGACTTCCTGAACTCTTGTGCAAAATGTGTGCAGTACACTGTTGCATCCATTTTCAATAACCTACCACTCGAATTGAAAAATCTTAGCAGTAATCCACGCGATTTCAAACCGAAACTGGAAAGTTTCCCCCATGGGTCACTCCTATTCTGTGGACTGGTTCCTTGAAAAATTAAGCTGATTCTTACTGTATTGTTGATTGCGTTTACTTAAACTTATGGACTGACTTTTTTCGGGTTCATAAACATTAATTTTTATCTGTTATTACTTTTATGTTGTAATTTCATGCACTGACGCGTTCCATGACCTTGGAGATTTGCTCCTCATTTTGGTTCTACGGAACTTAACGTGTAAATAAAAATAAATAAGGTCCGGTCTGTTTGTAGCTACAAGGTCTAAGGTATTTCCACTGCGTGTGCGCTGCCAAGCTAGCTGCTCAATTCAGTTTTCAGGAAACAAACGTGATCAGAAGTATTTCGCACGGCTGGCTGTCTGTGCCCCCCACATGACATTTCGCTTTGCCGCAATTACATACAGCCTGTTGATTCACCCATACAAAACCTGCCTTGTTCCCATTTTTCACTGTTTACGGGCGTTTTCTTCTTTGTGTGTGTGTGTGTGTGTGTGTGTGTGTGTGTGTGTGTGTGTGTGTGTGTGTGTGTGTGTGTTTGTTGGAGCCTCCAGTATGGTTAGAGTTTGTACAGTCAAGGAGGAATATATAGAATCCAGAGTGTTTCTCAATAGTTGACAGGATGACAGATGACAGTCACGTCAGTACACTTCAGAAGGTGGTTGGTATCTGTTCCTGGATTAATGGTAGCTTCTCCCAGTACTTTTCACAGGGGAGATGAAAGTAACTAACTCACGTCCTGGCCCTCAGTTGCTGGTGCTGGAACTGTAAGTATTGTACGCTAGTTCAAGCAGTCCACTGGCGGATGGTTAGAGGTTTTTGTGTTGCTTAAACTGATTTTAGAGGATGCTCGATTTCTATACTTTCACTCGTGATGTTTAGACAGACATTTCGAGATCTCATTTTTATTTTACCTATTTTTACTTAACTTCACGTGGTTGTGTGAACTTTGAATGCTACCCTTCGTTTTCACAGAACTTCTACTGGAAGTTTTCTATTTTCCATATGCAATGTTAAGTATCCAATAAAGCATTATTTCGCCATGTGATTCCTCCTTCCAGTAATCCAGATGGTGGTTCGTGAACCCTAATTTTTCGGATGTATTCGCGGGTATGTCTTCATTTACACTGGGTCATCACTTGACCATTAACTTCGCACATGCTCGTATGATGGTTATTAGAGTCAGTAGCTGTTGTTCAGACGGGTATCATAACGTATAGAGTTAAAACAAATACCTATACGTAATAGGAATTTCTACTCTACCCTTGAAAGTAGAGTAAATTTGGCCTTCAGCTTACCTCATGGCTTTTTGGACAACATGGTTGTTAGATGAAGCAGCCATTAGTATGATTAATCAATTATTCAAAAACAGTCTTAATAGCATTAATTGTTATTCACGTGAACTCAGCACACTACTTAAGCCCATACAAAAGGTTAGTCTCGCATAGTTTACTGCTGTTATGTAGACAGGAGTGACACCACCAGAAGTCGACCAATGGGTAACACATTTTAAATTTACGTAATTTTAGCTGTTGTATAATGGAATCTTTCTGACGGATATCTCTAATTTCACAGTGTAAACGCCCAGAAGAGGACCCCTACGTCGGGTTGAAACCGGTTGGCGGTATAATAATAATAAATGCGATTAAGAATGTTTCTGAATAAATGATTACCTCATGGCTCCCTCCCCACTTAATTCTGTTGCTAAACCATGTTGACGAATGTGTAGCACATTTATGTTAGATTTTCCAGGTTTCCGTTTTCTGAAATCTTTTAAGATATTCTGGTTTTTCGTCCACCACACACACACACACACACACACACACACACACACACACACACACACACACACACACACACACACACACACACCGTCTGTCGTGTCCCCCTATTTCAGATCTGTACAATCGATTGCTTTATCACGTGTATTATCCAAGTAAAAATTGATTACCTATTCATATAGGAAATTTCTTTAGTTTGCTGATTTAGGAGTTGATGTAGAAAAACCTCCGTAGACCTAACGAAAGTCAGTAACACTATCGATTGCTCTCTGGTTGCTCGAATAACAGTATATTGCGAAGTAACTCTTGCTGGTCTACTTCGCGCGGATATATGGAGATGATCTGAGTGCTTTCTGCTTTTCCCTTAACATACCTCCCCATTTTCGAAAGCCAGTTTGTGACAGCTTACGTGTTCTGGTTTGTTTTCCAAATGTTTATTCAGAGAACCGCATAGTTAACTGTACATTCCACGTATTTATCAAATGATATTTCCTTTGAATCCCACGAATTTATTATGGCAACCTGTAGAGGGATGGGTAGTGAGTTTAATTAGTAAATTCATATTTCGCTTTTTGAATTTCACGATATTCATAAATACCCAGAACTGCACCTCCTCAGTCCCCAATCCGTTTCATATGATGCTCAGAATTATTGAGGGTCACAATGCCTAATAGATTTCTGAAATTGTGTGTGTGCGTTTGTGTGTGTTTGTGGGGGGGGGGGGCGGTTATTGACAAAAAAATTTAAATATATTGATAAACCATTTGCTGTCTGTACATTTGGTTTACCTTCTGTCACGTACCTGTCGAAGTAAGTCTGTTGCATCCTAATAATCCGTTGTGTGTAATAAAACTACTTTGATTGATGACCCATTTTAATTTCTTGATCCATATTAATTATAACGGGCATGCTGCGGTGTGCATGTGATGGATGTGATCACGAATATAGTTCTAGGCAATCTAGAGGTCTGGATGTTATATCCAAGTTACTATGATTCAGGAGTGGATTCCAATTGAAGAAGTTTAATGAAAAGAAAAGGCAAAACAACTTCTTCGAAACACCTCCCTTTCAATTGTAACCATTTTGCATAAAGTTTTTGTGATCGTAACTGACGGGTGGGGGAAGAAGGACTTCCATAAGCCAGCAAACTGTTTCTTGACGAGCTCCCACGTTTCTGTAAGTTTTCTTTACACTTTTATGACGAACGCCGGTACTTTTTATTCTACAGAGGCGCTTGTACTTTAAGTCTTCTGCCATTTAATGGTGAGAGTATCGAGAGATGAGCGGTGAAATCACCATTCGTACAGACTGTGGGAAATTCTGCGAGTCTGCTGGGTGGTTTGTGGGACACTGAAATATGTTCGACTTGTACCTGGGTTTTGAAGTAGTTCCTACTCGTCGAACATAGGGTTATTCTAGGTTGTGGGAACATTGATTTCACGATAGCTCCTCATAAATATTGTGGATAAGGTTTGGCCATAGAATATATTAAGTGAAATGGGAATACGGTGGAGAAAGTCAGCAATTCGTGTGTTATCAGTAACCGTTTGAACTACACGTGACTCACTTTGGGTGGTTATGTAGAACTAACACACGCACTGGACTGATAACACTAACATATGATATTGCACTGCGGAGGATACATGACAATGAAACTGTAACAGACACTATAACTAAATAGTTTACGTCACAGCGAAATTGTAATAAACTTTACTAATGGCAAATTTTGGTGCAATATAGAGATGTAGAGTTCAAGAGCTGTACGGGAGACAACAGAGCCAACACAATACGGTAGTACAAGTTCTGTATCCCTCACACACCGTCTGGTCTGAATGGGGCTTTTAATAGACACGCCGTCATAGGTTTTCCCCTGATGCCATGCATTGTAACAGTTGTGAGATCTATTTACAGCTCACCAAGATTCCACTGCTTATGTAGTCCGCATTTTTGTCAAATTTTACTTGTCCTGCGGAGTTCTTCCGTGACGTCACAGTGGAAGGTGGTCGCTTGTAGTAAGTATAGAATCCAATTCAAGTTGGACACTTGAAAATGCAATATGGGAGACAGCACAGCCAATTTGTGCCACAATTCAATATAGCAATCCAATATCGGTGATTTTGTGATATTGGCACAGCCTGATAAGTTACCAGTCCAAATTAGTTCTTCCAAATTCCATCGTGCTGTGTTCTTATACACCCATCATCACTCATTCACGGTATATGGGCTTCCTTTGTATCAGGTGGGCTCAAGACACTTGTTTACTACACCCTCGTGAACGGTTGCTCATGATGCGTTATCAGAGGTCCATAACGATCACGTCAAATACAGAACAAATTTGCACAGCTGAATGCAAGTACTAACCCATCTCTGTATTATTATTATTATTATTATTATTATTATTATTATTATTATTATTATTATCATCGTTAATTCCCCTTTTAGGAGAGCATTAAAAAACAATTTTCATGGCACTTTTTTGTGTCTTTCTTTTCTCTTCCCAAAAACCTCTCATATTTTCGATGTGTTTCTTCTTCCTCTCTTCTGTCCACTTCTTTCCTAGTTTCTTCTGTTTTGGTGTTTCCTCGAATTTGTGTTTCTTGTTTTTTTTATCTGTATTTTTTCTGTATTTTTCTCTTTTCGTTATTTCTTTTCTGGAGATATTTAGTTTCTTGAAGTCTTCCATGGTTTCCCTTGCCCAGTTACTTTTCATCATATTACTCATCACTATATTAAAAATCTTCTTGATCAGCCTATTTTCGTTCACCGTATAAATATGCCCACAGAATGTAGCCCTTCTTTTTCTGTTGTTGTCTGTAATTCTCTCTGACTGTTTGTACAGTTATTTTGTCGGTCTTTTTATCCATATTGTTATTATTGTTACTATTATTATTCGTATTATTCTGTATGTGTATATGCTTTCATGATTTTCATCTATTATTTACACCTCAGTGCGTCGGTTTCTCGATGGTGGAGGTCCAGTGCCTGATACATATGGCGACAGCAGAAATCAGCAGTAGACCGACTTCTTGATAGATCGAAGCAGGTCACAATATTATTTTCTGATTGACACTGTATCAAATCTGGGTCAATCAAGGCACAAACAGAGCATAATGCACCTAATAAGCTGGAGCAAAAATCAAGTCAGTAGAGACTTTGAGTTTTCGTTTTTCTCTGTTTTAGAGTGTGTAGAGGTGGTCTAGGTATTAAAAGTGTTTTGGAAAAAAAATTGAAGCGTTGTAAAACAGTTAGTCGTCTTACCTCATCTTCTTCTCGAAGCAGCTGAATCCACTGTAAATGATAACAGGCCATACGCAAGTAACGTCTGCCATATTCTTGGGTTACAAACACAAATACGCGTAGAACGTCTGCGTATGCTTGTTCAAGTACTACATTGTACCAATTGATGAGGTTCTTCTGCTATTTCATTAACGTATTGTTCATTTGCACGCCTAGATATAGTATGACTGCTGTGTGTTGCACCAGTCTCCTGAAATTTAGCGGTCACACTAGTGAACATTATTGAATCTCTGCAGTTAAGAAATTGTCTACCATGTCTGTACAGCCAATAGCTGCTATAAAAGGACCAGCGAGTGTTGCAGTATTAATCGATGCTTCCGCTCTCCTCTTCCAGTCATGATCTAATGAGATATTTTCTTTTGATGAAGCAGATAAAGAAAGGCTCGATTCGCAACAGTTACTACGTTGTACAATTTGTTGTCAAAGTTATCGCTCATTTCAAAATCAATTCAGCTACACTCAGTTCTTAGCAACATCCCGCATATAGCAATACGACACTGAGCACACTGAAATATTACGACCATCCTAACGCGGCGCGGATAGTTAGCCGGAACACTTCAGCGAGCGCAGCCTCGAACGACGCGACCGACTCTAGCCGAACACGTGTTACCACAACGCTACGCGAAGCCCGCGCACGAAGCTACAATCACTGTATCGGAATGCGCTGTCAGCGGGCGAAGGTTGCTCTTAAGTGCTGGACAAGTCTAAACCAGCGGTAGTTGAAGCAACGTGACACATAGTCTGCAGTAACGATAATCGATATACAAAAAATATGCTCTGATTTTAGTTCCTCGCATGGCGCTTCCTTTACAAAACACACACAATTACCCTATCAGCATACTCAGCACTTTTAAATATGTGCAACTTGCTTAAATAATACGGCAGAATTGGCCAACAAATCACAACCACAGTTGAAAAAATTGAATTTCGTTTAACTTTAGCATAAAGTGAGCTTCGAAACAAACTGATAGTCGATAAATAAACCCACAGCAACCGATATACCAACACATGGAATGACAACTTACTTCTGTATGTAGTTGATCTCTGCGGCCAATGAAGATCAATCGCATGTTACACGGAATGCTTTACTCGAAACAGTCTATACTACTAACTCCTAAAATGTCTGCTATTCCTCCTGAATCAAAGCTGAACACATAGAATGCAGGGATGGTAACGGTATCTACGCTGACTGGCAGATAGGAATGGACACCATGTTTTTAGTTGGCTAGTGTTATGCATGCGGTAATGTTGTACACTTTTTTAAATCTTCACATACAAATTACGTGCTACATTAGTTGTATATGGAAAAATTATAGGTTTTGCCTCTCAACTGATTGTCTCATATCATTTCGTTTCAAATAATTTACTGTCGATGTAACAAACATACTTTAAATGCAGCTGTGGTGAATCTTAACGACAACAACATTTTAATATTTGATCCTGTGGTAAAGCATTACTAATGCCAACCCAATAAAACTTAGTTGTAAAACCTATTACAGGCACAGAGTAGAATTTTTATACCGTTAAATGAAAAACTGAAATTCCATATTGTAATCTTAACAGCACATACATCTTTAAAATGACTTCTCAGTTACAGCATAACACACTGTAGTTGTTAAATAATTTTACCACTTTTTTTAGTGTTTCCATGGGTGACAAAAATTTGTTAAATCTGTTACGTGCTTCTGATGCTTTCAGTCCCTTTTCTCGATGCGCGGGTGTAATATGCGAGCGTGTAGAGACAATTATGCTTTAGTAATTGGAAGTGTATTAATAAGAATAGGAAAATGTTTTGTGACGTCGCGTAGTACAACAACGATACATCGAACACACATTCTGCAGTGCAGATTGAAGATTGAAGATTTTGAAAAGTATGAACATCCAAGCAGGAAAAACAGAAAAAGCTTGAGTCTTCCTGAAATGAAACAAATCATACATGCTTTCTGGACGATTCTTGCTGTTGCCTTAACACTAACTCTGCCGTTTCTTGAATATATTCACTGCTTCGCAGCAAACTGTTTCCTTTACTCCAAAACTGAACGAAGACGTGCCCGTACTGGAATGCTGTTTCTGTCTTCATCTGCCACAATAGCTACCACTGTTAACGTGGAAGAAACCGGGGGTCGATTCCCGAAGCGCGAACCGATATGGGCGAAGAATCAACAGAAACAAAGCCCTCGATACTGCGACGCTGGCTCGTCCGGCAAGAGACACTGGAGACGGCTGTTAACTTTAACGACGGGTCGCTGTTGGTCACGTACAGGTTCCCAGTCACACAGCTGTAGCAGGTCTATCGCAAGGCACGTGCTTTCTAGCTTCCATTCGTGCGAAGCGAACCATCTTTGACACACTGATCAAAGGCACTTAAAATAGTTCAAATGGCTCTGAGCACTATGGGACTTCACTTCTGAGGTCATCAGTCCCCTACAACTTAGAACTACTTAAACCTAACTAACCTAAGGACATCACACATATCCATGCCCGAGACAGGATTCGCACCTGCGACCGTAGCGGCCACACGGTTCCAGACTGTAGCGCCTAGAACCGCTCGGTCACTCTGGCTGGCAAAGGTACTTCAGCAGAGGAGGTTCCCACTATGGGCAAGGTGAATTAACAACAGTCAGCCCCATCCCCAACCAAACGCTGTACAGGCGAAAGTATATACAAATAAATAAATAAATAAATAAATAAATAAATAAATCTTCCCTTGTGGTGGCGACACGCAAAGAGAGACGAACACGCTTCGTACACTCTCTGAAAACCTTCACGGGGGATTTGTGGGCTGTTCCTGCTCCAGGCGTAGGTGGACGAGAGAAATCCTAACCTGTAAAACAGCCCTATCTTTTTATCAAAGGATAGTTATCTCTGTGTCAGTCACAGAAGTCGATTTTGGACCAGTGGTGTAAGCTTTTGCATTTTTCACGTATTGCCTTCCTGCTAAGTTAACAGTAGTAATGTACCTCTCTCAAGACTGTAAATTTTTTGCATTTCCTACACAGCACCTACGTTCTTCTTTTGTTGTTAGCTATGCGGAAGACCATAAAATACGTAACTGCTGAACATCAGTGTTGGTCCATTTCGGTTTCCCCCCTCTCTAAATCGACTCCTTTTTCTTCTTCTATCACACCAGACAAATCTTCACCCTCATAGAGGCTTTCAGTGTATTCTTTCGACCTATCTGCTCTCTCCTCTGTATTTAACTGTGGAATTCCCGTTGCACTCTTAATGTTACCACCGTTGCTTTTAATGTCACCAAAGGTTGTTTTGACTTTCCTGTATGCTGAGTCTGTCCTTCCGACAATCATATCTTTTTCGATGTCTTCACATTTTTCCTGCAGCCATTTCGTCTTAGCTTCCCTGCACTTCCTATTTATTTCATTCCTCAGCGACTTGTATTTCTGTATTCCTGATTTTCCCGCAACATGTTTGTACTTCCTCCTTTCATCAATCAACTGAAGTATTTCTTCTGTTCCCATGGTTTCTTCCCAGCTACCTTCTTTGTACCTATGTTTTCCTTCCCAACTTCTGTGATGGCCATCTTTAGAGATGTCCATTCCTCTTCAACTGTACTGCCTACTGCGCTATTCCTTATTGGTGTATATATAGCGTTAGAGAACTTCAAACGTATCTCGTCATTCCTTAGTACTTCCGTATCCCACTTCTTTGCGTATTGATTCTTCCTGACTAATGTCTAACTTATCCTTCATCACTACTATAATGTGATCTGAGCCTACATATGCTCCTGGGTACGCCTTACAATCCAGCATCTGATTTCGGAATCTCTGTCTGACCATGATGTAATCTAATTGAAATCTTCCCGTATCTCCCGGTCTTTTCCAAGTATACCTCCTCCTCTTGTGATTCTTGAACAGGGTATTCGCTATTACTAGCTGAAACTTGTTACAGAACTCAATTAGTCTTTCTCCTCTTTCATTCCTTGTCCCAAGCTCATATTCTCCTTTAACCTTTTCTTCTACTCCTTCCCCTACAACTGCATTCCAGTCGCCCATGACTATTAGATTTTCGTCCCCATTTACATACTGCATTACCCTTTCCATATCCTCATACACTTTCTCTATCTGTTCATCTTCAGCTTGCGACGTCGGCATGTATACCTGAACTATCGTTGTCGGTGTTGGTCTGCTGTCGATTCTGATTACAACAACCCGGTCACTGAACTGTTCACAGTAACACACCCTCTGCCCTACCTTCCTATTCATAACGAATCCTACACCTGTTATACCATTTTCTGCTGCTGTTGATATTACCCGATACTCATCTGACCAGAAATCCTTGTCTTCCTTCCACTTCACTTCACTTCACTTCACTTCACTTCACTGACCCCTACTATATCTAGATTGAGCCTTTGCATTTCGCTTTTCAGATTTTCTAGTTTCCCTACCAAGTTCAAGTTTCTGACATTCCACGCCCCGACTCGTAGAACGTTATCCTTTCGTTGATTATTCAATCTTTTTTTCATGGTAACCTCCCCCTTGGCAGTCCCCTCCCGGAGATCCGAATGGGGGACTATTCCGGATTCTTTTGCCAATGGAGAGATCATCATGACGCTTCCTCAAATACAGGCCACATGTACTGTGGATACACGTTACGTGCCTTTAATGCAGTGGTTTCCATTGCCTTCTGCATCCTCATGTCGTTGATCATTGCTGATTCTTCCGCCTTTAGGGGCAATTTCCCACCCCTAGGACAAGAGAGTGCCCTGAACCTCTATCCGCTCCTCCGCCCTCTTTGACAAGGCCGTTGGCAGAATGAGGCTGACTTCTTATGCCGGAAGTCTTCGGCCGCCAATGCTGATTATTTATCAAAATTTAGGCAGTGGCGGGGATCGAACCCGGGACCGAAGACGTTTTTGATTATGAATCAAAGACGCAACCCCTAGACCACGGGTACCACTTGTAGAACTTAGGTTCGTTTTGTTTAATTAGTTCTAAGGACATCACACACATCCATGCCCGAGGCAGGATTCGAACCTGCGACTGTAGCGGTCGCTCGGTTCCAGACTGTAGCGCCTAGAACCGCACGGCCACACTGGCCGGCCAAGAGGTATCTGGAATAAGATCCATGTTATAGTCAACACTTCAGACTAGTTTAACGCATTGTAAAAAAGTGGTTCAAATTTTGTTTATTCGACCTCCAGCATGATGAAAATAAATGTGTGTGCTCTGTCAAGTCAAACCAGGGCACAGGACAACGTCACTATCATGTCACTGCGACCAGAATGCGCACTATTTCTGGATTCTTTTGGTCACAGCACTTGCGTTTATGGGCTAACAGCGACTTTAAAACTAATCGTTCATTTCAGTAACTTTTCGGAAATTGTTTTAAGTTTATTTTGATAGTGTATCACCATTTAGAGAATGCACTTATCCTCGTGTCATGTTTTCTTGTGCTGCCGTCACAGACTCGGCAACGTGTTTACAGAGGGTATGTGTCAACGTAATTGTTAGACGTTCTGTGAGGTCGAGTTTAAGTATAAAAACAAGTCTACCCCAAGGCAATAATCTTCATGTCGAATGGTTGTGTACTTAGCGGCGATGCCATGGGTCCGCAGTTACACTCTTGTATCAGCTCTTCTTTCGACGTGGAACGGCTCGCAGCACCTGAAGGTAAAGCACAGACCTTTTGGTCCTAATATTAGATTTGATCTGGTGTCATTATCAAAGCTATTTCTTTATTGCCGGTACATGGCTGCATTTCACCAATAACTCTACTTAGTTAGAGCCGCTCCGTATAAAGGCTGCCTATCTTTCCTTCAGAGCGACGATTGCACCTCTACGAACAGCACCCGATGGCAGATTTAAAATGAAAAAGAATTGCGAAATTGTGGATGAGCGATGAACAGACACTGTCACAGGCGGGACGAACACCGTAGCAGGGGGAGAAAATTACGATTTTTGCTTCGTTTCCTTCACTCGCTCACCGCAATCTATATCCGGACAGAAATTAACGCTTCTGATGCTGATGGAAGTGACCTAGATATCCGATTGCAGGTCCACTCACGCGACAGCATTGGGAATGTCTGTACAAACGTTCATGTCTGAAAAAAAAGGGCGGTGGCCGGTGTATCACCAGATAGTAAATTAATCACTCGGCTCCTCTGCATACAAATGTCGCGCTGATGAAACAGGCGCTGGCAGCGGGTGGTGTCGAGCTGTTATTAATTAAAAACGGGGCCAATTTATTTCCAGACTGCGTGCCGGCTGACATCGCCACCGCCTGTCAGCCGCTGCCGCTCGGGGCAGCCAGCCTGCTTGCACATAGTGCGAGAAAGCCAGGCCGCGGCTCGTACGTCACGAAGGTAGTCCTGAACTCGCTCGCTCAGCAGACAAAATGCGTTTCTAAACCCGTTAACTCGCAGCTGGGCTTGTAAGTACTAATCTGCTACTATGAAGTCTTACTGATGAACAGTACTACAGCAAAATTTAATTTAAGCTCAATACTCGATTTAAAAACGGCTTGTTTATAGCATTTAGTCTCTTCTGCGTAACAGTACTCATTACATGCCGGAAATGGTACCTTATGCAACTAATAATCATTTTAGCAGGATTTTATTTTATTGTACGCCAGGACAGCCGTAACAAATTGTAAGTATGCCTGTGGACTTCCCATTATTATAGGACTAATAACAGTAAGATTCCTTAATAGCGGATTCGAGTAGAAGATTTCGTTTTCGTTTGTACAGACACGCCTAGTTACTAGTTAACAGGTGTTGAAACGCAGTTTCTCTGCTGATTTGACCGAGTGAGCAAGTGCAGGACTACCTTCGTAACGTACGCGCTGCGGCCTGTCTTTCTAAAGTGCGCGTCATTTACGACGGCGGCCGTTCGTTCTGCGCATCTGACGTCACAAAACACAGTCGGCCAATCAGCAGAGAACGACGTTGCCAGAGCTCAACTGCAGTGCAGAGCACGGACGAGTGTCTTCAGTTTTAGAAACGTTCAGTGATAATTAAAGTAATTGAACAAAAGCAATGTCTTTATAGCAGACTTTCTTTTACATAAAGTTTGGAAAAAGCATTCTTTATACCACTTGCTTCATATTCCATCACTTAATTAAACCAAACAAGCAATAAGCCTCCTAATTCAGGCGATAGCAGGGAAAGGTGTTTGTATCATTCTCACTAACCGCTTTTTCGCAATAAAGAACAGCGGTAATTGCTTATTTCCTTTTGTACTTCGACAAAACGTGAGTAATTCAGTCATACCAACAGTGTTCGTCGGTATTTTGAGTGCTATTTTAAGTACTTTGGAAGATCTTTCGAATGACTAGCTGCGTTAGCGTAATGGTTAAAGTGTTTGGCTCCTAAGTGAAAGGTTCTGAGTTCAAACCTTGTTCGGTAGTTAACATTTTCCTTATTTAAAAACAATATCGAAGTGTCTTACTTCATGAATTTCATTCGTTTCAATGTAATTTTTTAAATTTCTAGTGGCAACTAAAATCGATCTTTCAGAAAGTATATGCTATGGACTTTTACCTCTGCAAACTCTTCAAATTTCGTGCGATGGTTTACTACATCTAATGCTGCACAATAACTGCGTTGAACATCGAAACAAAATTAAGTCATTTATGGGGGGGAAGGTATCAGTCAAAATCGCGCATAGCACGGAATGCGGGGAGCACGTCTCTGTAGCAGCGAAAGGGTTAATGCAGCCGTGGTGGCTTTACCTCATAAACTGCGCGCTCCCCCCCTAAACGTAAGTTTGCGAACTGTACTATGGGCTGCTTCTCTTGGTGCGTGCAACTGGCAAAGCAGCAATCTCCCGCGTCTGGGCGGGCATGCGCGAACCGCCAAGATAAAAGTAGTAGGCCTCGAACACAGTGGCTGTGACGTCAGCTGCAGCGGACTCGAGGCCTCATAGGAGGACAGTCCGCGGCGCGTACGTCACAGCACGTGACACTGCAGGTCTTACGAATGCCCGCAGCCGTCTGCAGCGAGGAGCGTGAAAGTATTTCAGACCAGTTTGATAATTATTATCTGCGCGTTTAAATGCATGGATGTTCTCGATAGCACACGACAAAGTTAACACCTTTAGTTGATATCTTTTCATTGACACACTGACTTCCCGTGAGCCCTGCACTGAGCCGTGCGTTCGTGAAGTATGGTGGACGAATCTATTAGTGTGACAAAATGTCCGTGGCGGGGTCCGTTTGACTGATGGGCCCCACAGCGGGCTAGTACGCTAGCTGTTGTCTCCAAGTGGCGTACGCGATGTGTGACGAGATGGGACATCATCTTCGGATGAGGTCTGAGCCCCCATTCTATAGAATAAATGCAACTTGTGGACTTCATTGATGTGATAAATTTGGTGGCGACATTCGATACCAGTTCCCTGGTCCCTAAGTTCTCTTGCGCTTCCTGGTATTTGTTACTATGTGCAGTCTAAGTATCTTTAATTTAATAGTCTTGACTGCAAAGATTTTTGATCAGCATCATCAGATTCGGGTCTGCATAGGCATCTTCAGAATCTCTCATTCTGCTGCATCGCAAAAGTCATAAATATGTAAAAATAATGAGTCAAGTTAAATGTTTATGGCTTGCTGTTGTGCATCAGAACGAGATATTCTTAAGATGGTTATTGCATAGCTGAGACCAGTAATCACGTTCAAAAAAACCTGGCGATCAAGCCAAATAAAAAATTATGAAAGCCCATAACAGCTCTGTAGATTGTCATTTTACGTCGAATTTTACTCAAAAACAAATATACTGGTAAGTCAAAACTTGTTTTCATAGCTCAGTATTTATTTCGCAAATGACTCGCGAAACACAAACTACTAACGTGCAACACATTTACAGACTGTTGCCAATCTAGTTCTGGTTGTCACTCATACCAACTAAAAATACTGCCAGTCTACATGAAAGACTGTAACAAATCAAGTGACTCTCTCTCATTTCCCCACCAATGTAAGGCAGGTAATGTCAAACAACAAAGTATAAAAATGGTTCAAATGGCTCTGAGCTCTATGGGACTTAACATCTGAGGTCATCGGTCCCCTAGACTTAGAACTACTTAAACCTAACTAACCTAAGGACATCACACACATCCATGCCCGAGGCAGGATTCGAACCTGCGACCGTAGCGGTCGCGCGGTTCCAGACTGTAGCCCTTTAACCGCTTGGCCACCACGGCCGGCCAACAAAGTATAAATACGCATTAAACAAAAAAAATTAAGCTGCTGGAAGTTTACTGGTATTTTAATACATATTAATATTAACTTCAAAAATTTTTCAATTGCGTATTAAATTTGTTTGAATATCTTTCGGACAGTGAAATGAAAATGAGACGGATGAAAAACAAGGCGGTAAACTGTTTATTATTTTAGAAGCAACATTTTTGCCGCAACTGCTAATGCAGTTATCCCACTCTGAGACAAGCCGGACAGTATGTTCATACAAAATGTTAGCGTCTGCCTACGAAACAGTGATCGCAGCCAGGCATGCACCTCTCCGTCAGAAGCAAATAGACTTCCAGGAATGTCTTTCTTCAGGGCCTCAAAAATAAAGAAATCGCATGGGACACAGCACGACTTACTGAAGGCTAGTGTAAGGACTTCCCAGCTAAACTTCTGCAGCGTAAACAAGCTGCCGGCTCGCGTTGCTTCGGACGAAGAGGTGAAAGCCTGCGTACTGTCATGGCTCTGCGGACAACAGCAAATATTTTTCCAAAAATATTTTCACACTGCGGTAAATGTGCTAACATGTATGGCGGTTACTTTTGAAATAAGTTGTTTACGAATTTTGGCCATCTGTCTAGCTTTAATTTGACTGCCCCCTTGTAAACCGTCCGGTCAAAATAATGTGTCCACCAGTAAAAAAGACGAAGTAACCACTTTTTGTAGCGCGGGCTGCTGCGAGACGTACAGAAACGGAGTCAGTGAGGTTCTGGAAGTACAAACAGGGATAGAAGCCATGCCTGCTCCAGTGCAGTGGTCGGTTGCACCATGTCGGTTGAGGACGCATGCCGCTAACAGCCCGATCGAGGTGGTTTCACTGATTCAGAATTGGATTTAAATTTTGGGAAATAGAAAACGAAATGAGGGTGTGGCATCGTTATCCTGGAGGCCCCTGTTTGGGGAACTTCGGAAGCCAAGTGCAAGTCTTATTCGACGCCACATTGGGCGACTTTCGCGCCGGTGATGATGAAATGATGATGAGGACAACACAACACCCAATCCACGAGCGGAGAAAATCGTCAACTTGATCGGGAATCAAACCCGGACCCCTCTTACATGGGAGGCAAGCACGTTACCATCCAGCTAAGCGGGCGGATTAAACTGGGGGGATTTGGTGGCCAGGGTAGTACGGTTAAAACTCATCGAGGTGCTGTTCAAACCATGAACGTACACTGAGAGCTAGCTGATACGTTGCATTGCTCGAAGAAAAAGAAGCTGCATGTAAGAGCGGACGTGGTCCCAAGGAGAGATGCATCCTTGTGTTGTTCCTTTGTGCCTTCCAGAATTCACCCAGGGAATGCGCTCCGGCTTGAAACCTTCCGACAGTTGTGTAGGGAGTTTTCTTTCACATGCTTCTCGCCATGCATCAGCCATCTATCCGATGGAGTATAAAATACTATTCATGTAGAAAGTCATCTGTCACCAGTCAGGTGTCCAGTTGCGGAACTGGCGAGCAAATTCCAGCCTTTGTCGTCGTTAACAGCATTCAGCGTGAGTGCAAGAACTAGATGCCTGCTGCGGAGGCCCACGCGCGGTAACATTCGCTGGACGGTGTTTGAGGGGCGCTATTGGTAGCCCCTTGGTTCATCTGGGCTGTCTGTAGGTCAACGGTTGTTGCCCGTACAGACTTCCACAGCAGTCGATCATCTTTGACTCGTGGTGCACCAGTTACCTCGGCTCCACTTTTGAATAGCGCTGTTGAGCCATCTACGGTATACTTTACGCACGGCGGCTTGTGAACAGCTTACAAACTTACCCATTTTCAAAGTGCTTCCGGCCTTGACCTGAAAGCCAATAATCATGTCCTTTTGGAGGCCACATAAATCGCGCCGATTACGCATTACAACCATGACAGCTCTGTGTGCCGTGTCCTCCTTGACACGCCCTATGTAGGTCTACTGCTGGTGCTGCCACGTGCAGTCTGTGAGGCGTTACTACACGTACAGGAAAAGGAAAGGTGTTTCTTAAAGTGGTAGCAATCATACGTGAGTGATCTATATTTGCAGAAACGTGTCTGCCATCTGAACATAATAAAATAAGAGAAAATTTTTACAAAATCTGAGACGATTAAGAACGTGTGTGTGTGAAGTGTCTCATTTTAAAGCAGCTTTCGTTCTGTATCCGAATCTGGTCTTTGATTTTGCAAGTCAGTAATTTTTGGGAAGTTATCGAGAGCTTAATACAGTAGACCTGTTGATCTAGAATGTAAATTTACTGGGATAGCATTTTTTTTACTGGAAACCAAAACGACCGACTTCGGTCCCAGCCACTACTTCAATTTTGAATAATGATCACCAGTAATGGTGGGCGGAGACTTTCAGTTCCAGAAGTCACCCTAGTTCTCCCAATGAAGATGGAGGAGTGGAGAAAGATCGGGAGCTCTGTCCTGCCCTTGGGGTGGCAACTGCCTCTGAATGGCGGAATAACCAGCAATAACCAACGGTTTGACGATTCTCAAGGCAAATGTGTACCCACAGGACATTTGGCTAGTAATTGAGGAAGTATCACGCTAATCCCTCCATTGGCGGAAGATTCGAGATTGCCGCCCCGCCCCCTCCACCCCGAACTATTTTTATCTCCTGTAGTGGACTGTCAAGGGTGAGTAGACTGAGTAACTGCTTAACTTACCAGAGAATACGATCCTCACAATTCCGGAGATTGCAGTCTCAGTTAAGTGCAAGAACGAACAACAATAATGTTAGCATCTCGTTCATTCTAGTTGCTGTCCAAAATAATGTACAGAAGAAAGGAACACAAAACTGAAGCTTTATTGTATGAACATCCCTTCGGCATTAGGTTACATAAAGGTACTGGGGACACGCTTCTGACGTTGGACGTGATAAAGAAAGGGGGAGTTCAGAAAAATCAAGACACATTCCTAGGATTTGTCGGTTTATAGAAAAGTGCTCGACAATGTAGATATGAGCAAGATGCACATATTGTATATTAATCGGATTTGCCTATATGTTGCACCTATTTTGTAAGGATATCGTACTAGAATCATGACCGAAAAATAAGGATGCAGAAACAAGAACGAAGTACTCACATTAGAATGGTTATAAGACATACGTATTCCTTTGCTCCTACCGTTCAGTCTAGATATCGAAGAAGCAGTGACGGGAAGGAAAGTAAACCTCAGGAGTGGGACTAAGATAAAGGATGGCAGAATAATATTGATTCGGTGACAACACTGCTATCTTCAGTGAACATGGGGATACTTGCAGCTCTTGCTGAATGGGTGAACAGTATAGTTAGCACATACTTGCGTTTGAGAGTGAACCGAAGAGAGATGAAAGTCATGAGTAGTAGTTGCAATGAGATTAGGGATAAACTTCATATCAGAAGTGGTGTTCATCAAGTGAAGGAATTCTGCTGCCTAGGAAATGAACCAACACATGACTGATTAAACAAGGACATAAAAAGCAGACCACCAGAGGCGAGAAATAAGCCCACTAGTGCATGGGGGCTTTATTTAATATTTTTAATATGCAAATATTTTTGCTGTCTGTCCGGTTACGCAGTCTCGTAACCGGTTGGCCCTGACCAGTATTTGTACGCAATCGGACTGCATAGAACAACAACAAAGAATGAAAGAAAACTTCCGTTAACACAATTAATTAATTAAGTCCCCAGCAACTATAAAACCTACAAAACAACAAAACACAAGTGTAGCTGTTCTGTGTGTGGATGTGTGATTCAACGTACGCGTCTGGCACGGCTCTTCCTCAATACGACAAGATATTTTAAATATCATTTACACTGAATTAATTAAATAAAACTGAAATACTATAATTGCACATAGAAACCAGAAATACAGTCTAATACAAGAACACGAGCCAGATGCTTTGTTGACTGAACCTGTAACCAAGAGCCATTATTGTTTAAGACATTGAAATAATAAAAAAAGGAATTTTTTACCTTCATATATATTCACGAAAAGCACATTACAGCATCCCTAATCCAACAACATCTGGTGTCTAACCCATCAAAACAATATGACAACATCTGAACAAACACTTTCCATGGGAACTTCTCAACAACGACACGCTACTGCAACATCTCCACAAGCACTCTCTACCACCGCTTCTCGACAAGAACTCTCCACTACGACTTCACGACAAGAACTCTCCACTACGACTTCACGACAAGAACTGCCTGTGGAGGCGGCTGAATAATACTCTTTGGGGCAATCTCTGGCGCTGTGACTCAGTGTAGCCACCTTTCACTAGTATCAAAATGTTAAACTTACTTGGAGGATAAAAGTTCTGAGGAAGTTCGTTTGGAGCACAACACTGTATGGAAGTGAATCATAGATTGTTTTTTTGTTTTTCTTTTCTCCCTAATCTAAGTGTTTGAGATGTGACGCTACTGAACGATGTTAAAAATTTGATGGGCGTAAAGAGAGATTTTTTTGCAGAATTTGCGAGGAGAAGAGTATGTCGGAAACATTGACAAAAAGGAGGACAGCATGATATGGTGTGTGTTAAGGTAGAATAACTTCCATTGTACTAGCTGTAGTGGGTTATATCTGTGGGAGAAGATAACCATTCAAATATAGCTCCTGTGAATATAGTAACTGAAGGCTACCATTAATTCAGCTCAAACATCCACGGTAGCAGAGAAATTGTCCCCCGTTTTTGTTCCTTAATGGTCATCATTGCATGCTAAGTTCCCCATAAGCAGCGACTGCTAAACTGGAAGTCACTCTTCGGTTTACTACACTGAAATGAATGAAGACATTCAACTATACTGTCTAGCTGCTGCTGGTGCCAAACTGTGTCTCCGCAGTGCAACGCGTTTTGTTGTCTGTCGGCGGAAGCACTGCCACTTCGCACAGTAAAAAGCGGAAACGGAGTAGTCTGCGGTAGACAGCGACATCTATGCTGCTGTCGACGCTATCAGCCAACGTACACAACGCGCCGGAGGAAGCGGTGCGGAAGCAGGAAGACATCAGGATTTATGAGTGCCGTCTGGAGCCGAGAGACGCCAGGCAGTTCGTGGTGCCTGTGTTGCAGCGGACTCTCGCAGTGTTAGTGTTGGGTCCTGTTATTTACGAAGCAAAATACACACAAAGTGCGTTGGAAGTGCTACTCTGAGATGAAGGGTTGGCCAGACACGAACTGCGACACAAAAATTTGTAAAGTTGCGCGTTTTTAAAACGAGTACATTTATTTTAATTTTTTTGAATAGAATTCTGTTTTGTAAGTTTCGTAAGGCTCTATTATCACCCAGATCCGCGTCCATAGATATTCACATGGTGCATGGTGACAAAAACCATGGGACAGCGATGTGCACACATACAGATGGCGGTAGTACCGTGTAAACAAGGCATTGGCGGAGCTGTCATTTGTACTCAGGTGTTTCACGTGAGAAGGTTTCCGACATTATTATGACCGCACGACGTGAAATAATTGACTTTCAGCCGGCCGCTATGGCCGAGCGGTTGTAGGCGTTTCAGTACTGAACCACGTGACCGCTACGGTCGCTGGTTCGAATCCTGCCTCGGGCATGGATGTGTGTGATGTCCTTAGGTTACTTAGGTTTAAGTAAGTCTACGTTCTGTGGGACTGATGACCTCAGATTTCAAGTCCCATAGTGCTCAGAGCGATTCGAACCGTTTTGAACTGACTTTGAACGCGGTATTTGGAGCTACAAGAATGCGAGATTCCATTTCGGAAAACGTTAATGAGTTCAATATTACGAGCCACAGGGTCAAGAGTGTGCCGAGAACAGCCAATTTCGGCCTTATACCTCTCACCATGGATAGCGCCGTGGATGACGGCCTTCACTTAATGACCGAGAGCAGCGGCATTTGAGTTGTCAGTGCTAACAGACCTGCAACACTACGTGAACTAACCACAGAAGTGAATGTGGGCTGTACGACGAACGTATTGGTTAGGACAGAGCGGCGAAATATGGCTTAGCAAGCTAAGGCAACATACGACCGACGCTAGTGCTTTTGCTGACAGCACGATATCGCCTGCAGTGGATCCATGGGGCTCTTTACCATATCGGTTGCACCTTAGACGATTGGAAAACAGTGACCTGGTTAGACGAGTCCCGATTTCAATTGGTAAGGGCTGACTGTAGGGTTCGAGTGTGGCGCAGACCCCACCAAGCCATGGACCCAAGTTCTGAACAAGGTACTGCGCAAATTGGCTGTGGCCCCATAATGGTGTGGGCTGTATTTACATGGAATTGGTTCAAATGGCTCTGAGCACTATGGGACTTAACTTCTGAGGTCATCAGTCGCCTAGAACTTAGAACTAATTAAACCTAACTAACCTAAGGACATCACACACATCCATGCCCGAGGCAGGATTCGAATCTGCGACCGTAGCGGTAGCTCGGTTCCAGACTGTACCGCCTAGAACCGCACGGCCAAGTGAACTGATCATTGACTGGAAATGGTTATGTTCGGCTACTTTGAGACCATTTCTAGCCGTTCATAGACCTCATGTTCGTAGACAACAATGAAACTTTTGTGGATGGCAGTGCACCATGTCAACGGGCCATAGTTATTCGCGATTGGTTTGAAGAACATACTGAAAACACCAAGTGAATGATTTGGCCACCCAGACTGCCCACCATGAATCGCATAGAATAGTTATGCGACATAATCAAAGATCAGTTCGTACAGAAAATCCTGCGCCGGCAATAATTTCGTAATCGTGGACAGCTACAGAGATAGTGTGGTGTCACCGTCAGACACCACACTTGCTAGGTGGTAGCCTTTAAATCGGCCACGGTCCGTTAGTATACGTCGGACCCGCGTGTCGCCACTATCAGTGATTGCAGACCGAGCGCCGCCACACGGGAGGTCTAGTCTAGAGAGACTCCCTAGCACTCGCCCCAGTTGTACAGCCGACTTTGCTAGTGATGGTTCACTGTCTACATACGCTCTCATTTGCCGAGACGACAGTTTAGCATAGCCTTCAGCTACGTCATTTGCTGCGACCTAGCAAGGCGCCATATTCAGTTACTGTAGTACTATCTTCAAGAATGTATTCTGAACAGATAATATTGTGACTCCTGTACCGTCAAGAGCGACGTTCATCATTATTGGATTGAAGTTAAGTATGAAACTAATTATGTCCCCTTTCTGAATTCTCATTCCTTGTCATGTTCCAGACCTCACGTCAGTATAGTTCTTCCCTCCTCACGCCAGCCTGCGTGAGCTAAAACGCGTGCATTTCGGCCTCCACTCGTAACACGGTGTTGGCTCTTCTGCTAACACAAAAGATAGTCTGGCTCAATATTTCTGTGAGGAAGTTCCGACGACTTGTTGAGTGCAGGCCACATCGAGTCGCCGCAATACGCCGCGTAAAAGGAGATCCGAACTATAGGATAAGGTCTCCATGACTTGTCACCTCAGTGCACAACATAGCTGATAACCTGATGAGACGACGCTAGTTTCCACTAAAAATGTGATCCAAGGCCTTGCAAATATTGTCAAGAACCGTGTGAGAGTTTACCCTAGCAGTAGCTTTGGAGGGGGGGGGGATATGTTACCAGCCGTAACGTTAGCGAACCCCAGGAAGATATCCCAGGCTGTTTGCTTCCCAGCGGTCAGCTGCCGGCGCCAGGCTGAACACGTCACGTGACGTCACGATGCAACCACTGCAACCGCAGCGGCCGCCGAACGTGCGGCGGCACAGACGCTGCGGAGTGATTGCCGAGGGGCGCCGGCCTGTGACTGGACTACGCTGGCCGCGGGCCGACCCAGAGGGCCGCGCTGGACCGGAGCGGAAGCCGCCGGCGTAATCGCGGGCCCGCGGCGCGCGGCACGTCCCGCGCATAAACCAGCAAATATTTGCCGCCGAAGCTCCGGAACTGAGCCGTCACTGCCGGCGCACGCAAATATTTGCGGTCGTCGAATAATAATGCGAATAAAGTGGCCGCGGCGCCGCGTCACGATCGCGCGCGTTTCGCGCCCTGCCACCGGCGGGGATTAGCGCGGCTCTCCGTCCCCAGTGTGTCCGGTCCGGTTGAGGATGCACTCGTGTGTGCGACGACGCTTCTTTGGTCACCTATATCTCCTCATTACGGGCCAGAGTGGCGGCTTAACAGAGGTCAAATGGGGGAAAGTACGTGGGTAACTCAAAAAGTAACAGAAAACTATCAGTACTAGATGCAGTTAACACGTTAGCCATGTTAAACTCGCGAGACGAGAAGATGCATGCTTTGAGAAAGTTGTGGCATTCACCGACAGATGGCATGACAAGCTGAATAGGGAAGTGAGTTGAAACATAATGGCCGCGTCCCTAGCTGCGTGTACCACAGAAACAGCGAGCATAATACGCATTTCGTGGTCGGAGAGCGTAAAACCTCGACAAATCCATAGAAGGATGTACGAAAGGTATGGAGTTAGTTGCTTTAGCGAAAGAGGAAAGTACGAGTGAGTAGAGGACTTCAAAAGTTGATGTATGTCAGTCACAAATAATCAACACTCTCCTCGTCCTTGCACGGCCGTTACTGACGAGAATGTGGAACGCACTGACGCCATGATTCATGGGAACTAGCGTGTTTCTGTAGAAGCTTTAGCATATTTATTTTGTATTCACATTCAGTGACTTCGTCGTAGAACCACGCTGTTACCTCCCGAAATGAAGTCAACGTCTGATTACGCTAGAGGCCTGTTGACGCAATCACGTAAAAACGAATTTATTCGGATGTAAAGAAACCGGCTCGCGTTTTAAAGCAGATGGCATTCTGATCTGTCGTCGATGTTGCTTTCAGATGATATACATATTTTACAGGACTGAGTACATAATCCTGCGAACAGACACTGAAAGAATACGAGGTTCTTGGGACATAGAAATATCACGGTGCGCTGTGCCGCTGCTATGTTTTTCGTACAGGCTGTAAACACCTGCAAACGTATCGCGCACTTGGCTTACCACGTCGATGGACGTGAACCGCTTCCAGCTGCTACCCCAAGAAACCAGCAGGTCATCAGCGTGCTGGACACTGCGGCACACGCGATACACAACACAACACAGGTGCAAAACAATGCGCGACTCTGTAGAAGCCTTAGAAAGGGAATTAAGTATCAGCACTGGATCCGGTCATTCAGTCATTTGCGAGGTTCTCAAGCACAGTTGTTTTATATGCACTATGAGTGCCTACGATGCTCATTGGAGAACACAAGATAAACGTGTTCAGGTTGCCACTTCGTTTCTGGCGCGATATGACGCTGAAAGACACGACTTTCCGAAATGTATCTTCACAGGAGACGAAACATGGGAGTATCACTGAGAACCAGAAAGCAAAAGGCAGGCTTCAGAATGGCAACACGTATCACCTCCAGCCGAAAAGAAATTCAAGGCCCAGCTCTCTGCCGGAATGGTCCTATTCACCCTCATCTGAGATATTAATCGGCTGATTTTGGAGCAATGGCAGCAAATATGTGAAACGGTGAACAGCGCCCGGTACAACGGCGTGTTGAAGAATGAGCTCAAAAATGGTTCAAATAGCTCTGAGCACTAAGGGACTCAACATCTGAGGTCATCAGTCCCCTAGAACTTAGAACTACTTAAACCTAACTAACCTAAGGACATCACACACACTCATGCCCGAGGCAGGATTCGAACCTGCGACCGTAGCAGTCGCGCGGTTCCGGACTGCAGCGCCAGAACCGCTAGACCACCGCGGCCGGCCGAAGAATGAGCTGAAGGCAGCAATATGGAATTGTTGCACAGGACTTCTATCTAGAGGCGTTCTTTTCATTCACGACAACTCACGTCTCCATACCGCCACTGCAACTCTTGCCGTCTTTCATAGACGAAGATTTCAGGTCGTACTGATTCCCCCATACAGCCCTGCTCTCGCTCGTTCGGATTACCATGTGTTTGGGCCCATGGAGGACTCTCTCAGAGTACGACGATTTCGAAGTGATGATAAGGTTAGAGAAGAGGTGCAATCTTGATTGCGAGCACAACCATAAACCGTTTATTCGAATGGAATACAGAAGTTGTTGCAACATTGGCAGAATATCAAGACGATAGGTAGTTAAGTTGAAAAATGACATTGTTTGTACCAGTAACTGAAATATATGCTTCGCAAAAAATAGTTTGCTGTTACTTTTTAAATCACCCTGCTAAACAGATTTTCTTGCTAGGTGTCTTTAGTATTTAAGCCCGGACACAAACTAGACAGGTAACTGCCGTGAACCATGTAACAAGCGGAACCCAAGATCGGTGCTCTGTCGTTGGCTAAAAGCACTCGAGTGGTGGGTACAGCGCGTGCCGGGAAACACAGGTGGCGGGATTGAATCCCTGTCGGGCCAAAGAAACTGAAGGCGTTGGTGGAACAACCAGTAAGTAACATATACATACTTCCGAGTAAAACAGAAAAACTGTCTAGAAATTGGCAGACTTTATTAATCTTTGTTAGGGATACTTGCATAACTGGGGCTATCAGTTTCTGGATCCCCTGAATTCGTTTCTAGAGTGTTTACTTCGAAGACTTTCTCTTAAGTCCACTAAGTAAACACTGAAAAAAAACGAATTAACGGAATCCAGATACTGATGGCTCCAGCTATGTAAGTATTGATGTATCTGAATGTGTATATATGGACTGCATAGGTGCTGAAGACTATTAATGAGACTCCGAGACTGGTTTTCTTACTAAAATAAATTCTTATAACTTAAGGCTGTTTTCCGATTTTTCTTTGTAAACATTTGACCAGTCGCTGTCCCGTATCCACAATGGATCAACAGAGACTTTATTAATCGATTTTTTTAAAACCTTAATTTAGGCCACCAACACATCCTAATAGTTTATTACATAACCAAACAAAGATTTATTGTGACATTTATCGAGCGTTAAAAAATTGGAGTTTTCCCAGTTTTGGACAAACAACTTTGATTTTTGAGTATAATATTAAAAAAAATCAATGGATAAATAAAACAACTACAAACATAAAAAAAAAGTTTTGAATCACCTCGGTTCCGAGAGTTCCGGAACGTGTACAGAAAACTGGAATAGAGATAAACATCATCATTTCCGGCCTTTTACTGCTCTTGAAAACCACACATTCATGCTGTACCTCCATACAGAGAGACCTTCAGAGGTGGTGATCCAGATTGCTGTACACACCAGTACTTCTAATAGTAACACGTCCTCTTGCATTGACGCTTGCCTGTATTCGTCGTGGCATACTATCCACAAGTTCATCAAGGCACTCATGGTCCAGATTGTCCCACTCCTCAACGGCGATTCGGAGTAGATCCCTCAGAAGGGTTGGTGGGGCACGTCGTCCATCAACAGCCCTTTTCAGTCGATCCCGAACATGTTCGATAGCATTCATATCTGGAGAACATGCTGGCCACGCTAATCGAGCAATGTCGTTATCCTGATGGAAGTCATTCATAAGATATGCACGATGGGGGCACCGAATAGTCGTTCATGAAGACGAATGCCTCGCCAATATGTTGCCGATATGGTTGCACTATCTCCCGGAGGATATCATTCACAACCATTACGGCGCCTTCGATGACCACCAGCAGCGTACGTCGACCCCACATAATGCCACCCCAAAACATTAGAGAACTTCCACCTTGCTGCACTCGCTGGATAGTGTGTCGAAGGCGTTCAGCCTGACCGGTTGCCTCCAAACACGTCTCCGACGATTGGTTGAAGGCATATGCGACACTCATTGGTGAAGAGGACGTGATGCCAATCCTGAACGGTCCATTCGGCGTGTCGTTGGACACATCTGTACCGCGCTGCATGGCGTCGTGGTTGTAAAGGTGGACTCGCCATGGACGTCGTGAGTGAAGTTGGGCATCATGCAGCCTATTGCGCACAGTTTGAGTCGAAACACGGCGTCCTGTGGCTGCACAAAACGCATTATTCAACATGGTGGCGTTGTTGTCAGGTTTCCTCCGAGCCACAATCCGTAGATAGCGGTCAACCACTGCAGAAGTAGACCTTGTGCGGCCTAAGCGAGGCATGTCATCGACAGTCCCTGTCTCTCTGTATTTCCACCATGTCGGAACAATATCGCTTTGGTTCACTCCGAGACTCCTGAACACATCCCTTGTTGAGAGCCCTTCCTGGCACAAAGTAACAATGCAGACGCGATCGATCCGCGGTATTGACTTTATAGGCGTGATTGAACTACAGATAACACGAGCCGCATGCCTTCTTCCCGGTGGAATGACTGGACTGATCGGCTGTCGGAGCCCCTCCGTCCAATAGGCGCTCCTCATGCATGGTTGTTTACATTTTTTGGGGCTTTAGTGACGTCTCTAAACAGTCAATGCGACTGTGTCTGTGATACAATATCCACAGTCAACATCTGTCTTCAGGAGTTCTGGGAACCTGGGTGATGCAAGACTTTCCTCCACGTGTATTAGTACTTTACACATTATTGAATATTATGGAGAACGTGACAATTGAAATATGGAGTTTTAGCTGTGGAAGGTTAATAAGATATTCATCGTGCTTCTCCTCCTGATGCAATGGATCTACCATCCGTAACAGCTCTGTCACAGACCAATTTATAAAATTGCACACTCAAATCGGCTAGTCCTTCGGACCAACTTTTTCCAACTCTGTTTCTTTAATGGAGCGGACATTTCCCGTGAGGATACGTTCATTAGTTTAGGAAGGGTGTGTGGTCAATATATTAAAGAAGGTTGATAGTGGTTGCAATACTGAATTCAAACCGAGCGAGATGGCGCAATGGTTAGCACAATGGACTTGCATTCTGGAGGATGACAGTTCAAACTCGCATCCAGCCATCCTGATTTAGGTTTGCCGTAGTTTCCCTAAATCGCTTTAGGCAAATGCCGGGATGGTTCCTTTGGAAGGGCACGGCCGATTCCCTTCCCTAATCAGATAGGACCAATAACGTCGCTGTTTGGTCGCGTACCCCAAATCAACCAACAAACCAACCGAATTCGATGGCAGCGAATTGCACAAAGTTCATTGGTGTCAGATCACAGAACGTGGCAGATCACGAGACCGGCCGTCAACAGACCGGCCGCCAACAGACCGGCCGTCAACAGACCGGCCGTCAACAGACCGGCCGTCAACAGAGCAAAGGGCGACTCTGGCCGGCACTTTTGCATGGCAGAAAGCAACGCTTGAGAGACATTCTAACCCACTGGGGGTCTCTTGGTCATGAGAATCGGCAAGTCCAGAGTGCCACAGCGTATTGTCCCAGAGGCCAGAGGCAGAACTCTACAATAGCTTTCGTCGAGTTGCGACGGACTGTGAGACTGGCAGTTGTTCTCCTCTGAGGAGAAGTGCATTCCACCCTCTCTGCAGGGATCCTGATGTTGTCTCCTGTGAACTTTCGTGTAGCACCAGTGTCAATGTGGCCTGTGAATCTTTTTGCCGAAGCGGCTGAAATGAGGCGGCACTGCAGGATACATGAAACTGTGTCGTCGGCAAAGTTTTTTTTTTTTTGAGACCATTTGGGGACACAAGCGATGCTGTTTCCCGCCATGCATAAAACAACAGTGTATTCATTGGACGGCCAACCATGGCATCAGAAACATAACAGTGGAAGCGTCTTTCATGCCTCGAAATGTGTTGTTACCGGAGAAACAGTTTTTGCCCCGTCTTTTGCAGGGAGGCTCTGCGGCACATAGGGTGATATGCAATTGCCACAGGAGAGTGTTACCATTTTTATATTCGTAGTTTTTAGCTGTTTGGCTGCTACTCCATGTGGAGTGTTTCGCGGAGTTGCGCGAAGTGTGAGGAAGCAGAGGGCTCTGTTTCGTGATTGGAGGACAGCGGAGAGAACTCAGCTAGGTGCCATGGAAGACGGAAGTCGAGCTGAACGTGGGTGTGGATTCTGGGCATGAAGATCGATCCTACCGAGGAGGAGGAGTCGGGTCCACCTTCGACCCCAATGTAGAGAAGAGCTGGCCAACACATTTGAGATGCATGCAAAATGTGTCGCCTGTACGGGAATATATATATGTACAAGTACGGGTTGTAGACGCGTGATTAACGACATATGGGAGGGTGGGTCTGCCCAAAAGTCGTGCTCGGATAACCAAATGGAGGCAACCGCTCGCAATAAGTGGGAATCTGGGTACGTGTTCCGTTCCGGCACACATTTTCTTTCATTATCGTCATTCCATTATAGAGCTTATGCTTGCTTATATTCGCAACAGCGGCTACATTTAATGCATTTCATAACGCCTGTAGACATGTGTTCGTGTCCAGAGGAGTTTTGCGCTGTAATTCAGAATAAAACAGGTACTGATCATATTTGTTAATTTTACGGATATATGAGGGGAGTAACAGTAGTCGTCTTGCAATAAAGTAAATGCTACTATACAGGGCCAAATAAGTTTGTCATTCCTGTTGGATTAGTACTGTCTATAAATTTAACAGTAATGTTAAGTGAAGGTTATTTATGTGTCGTAGAGGTATTCAGATGCAGAAGTTTAACGGAGGTATCCAATACCTGCCCGCCGAACAGGGTAATTTGTAATGTTTAATGTTGGCTCATATTACCTTATAAAGCACCTCTCCTCGTTAAATTTGGGAAATACAAAGTTTTTGCTCAAGACAAGTCAATGTAGTTGAGGCTTTCTGAATGACGAGATCATGACATAAGTTGGGATAGTTATGAACTACATTTAACTACAGGCTTGTCTTCATTGGAGCAATCAAATGACCTGTACTTTGAAATACTAGTACACTTCTCATTTTCAGTGCGTATGGCACGCATAGCTAATGTAATTTTCTTCGCTGGCTTCATTTTACTTTCGATTTTTTTTCACGCTTGGCAACTACATTCTATGGATGGATAGTGTGAACCGGAACTTGGGATTTTGCAAACGTGTTTGAGCCTTGCAACAGTGTGGATGATGCTATCTACCCTATGTTTCATAATCCGTTCTTGAGTATTGTCAAATGAATTGATAGCTTGCTTTCGAACGTTATCCTACAGTGTAGTGAAAAGCTTCAGCAGAAGAGACAGCAGAGATGATAGCGTAACGTTCCTGGTGCCCAGTGACATTCCAAATGTTTCTCCAATGTCTCGTGTCTAGGCGCTCAGACCGGAGCCGCGCGACTGCTACGGTCGCAGGTTCGAATCCTGCCTCGGGCATGGATGTGTGTTATGTCCTTAGGTTAGTTAGGTTTAAGTAGTTCTAAGTTCTAGGGGACTGATGACCATAGATGTTAAGTCCCATAGTGCTCAGAGCCATTTGAACCATTGTCTCGAAGTGAGGGCACGTGGCACTATTGACGGTTATGCGTCAGTCGGATGGGGACGTAAAGCTCTGCGGTCCATTTGGTGCTTTCTGAGAGGAGTAGGCTACGTGCTGGCACCAGATTTGACCATCTCTTTTGTATCATCATCGTCATCACCACCATCATCATCATAATATCAGCATCAAACACGTTCATGATACTATACTACTATCATGTGCACCTAAGCTACACATAAACAACGTATGTAAACAACACACAACCCTCACACTACGCGAGGGGAAGGTTCTTACGTGTGCGAAAGATATACAGTGCCCTCTGAATTCTGTCACAGCCAATAATGAAGCCATACGACTTTACTTTTTTTCTTGTGGAAGTTAAGCCGAATTACGTGAAAAGTGGCTACAGTTATGTCCTTGCCCCTGCGCTAATGTATCGTGAAAACGTGTGATATATCCATCGCTCGAGGACTTTAGCATTCGCTCGATGGGGTTTTATGTGGTTAATGGTACAGTAACGGATCTCTCTTGCCTGTTTATGCACAGTAAGTCGCATTTATTTACGTTCTAGGTCCATTATCTGTCACTGGAACAATCGCCCCTCTACGCGTTTTTAGTAATTTCGCTGGAGTCATGTGGTCCGGGAAATGTTGGGCGTGTGAAGTGGCTGGTGGATGTGAGGAGAGAAAACCTATGAAGTCTGAAAACATTTCTTAACTGTACAATACAGCACTCTGAGCGTAATAAAAACGTAAGGAATCCCAACATGCACTCAAATCCGACAAATACATATGGACTTATTATCTGCAATAAAATGCGTGCTCAGCAAAACTCCTGGCGTTAAAAATAAATGTAAATTGTCAAGAACAGGGGAGCAGGAAATAAATGAACTAGCCTTTAACTGATTACAATTGTCCCTTCTAACTTCCACAGTTGGAGTAGGATACCTTAGCACAAATTCGGGACACTGTTCACGAAGAACGTAAACGCAAATCAGAAGTAACACAAACACCTAAAGATAGTATTGTTTTTGCCAGTCAACTAACGGCAGCACGAAATAGGTAACGTTCACATATAGAAAAAGGTCTCTTACACCGAGCTGCATATAGACAAGTCAGATAGGTAAAAAAAAAGAAGTTCAAATGTGTATGAAATCTTATGGGACTTAACTGCTAAGGTTATCAGACCCTAAGCTTACACACTACTTAACCTAATTTATCCTAAGGACGAACACAGACACCCATGCCCGAGGGAGGACTCTAACCTCTGCCGGGACCAGCCGTACAGTCCGTGACTGCAGCGCCTCAGACCGCTCGGCTAATCCCGAGCGCCCACCAAAATCGAACAGCAGGCATACTGTTAGATTTAAGATGATCAACCAGTTAAGAAACTCAACAACAATATTAGATCGCATACGCAGGGCCTAATTCGCATAGATGTTCAACAAATGAAATGCATTTGAACCAAACACTCTTAGGCCTTACAGCGGCTCCACAGTAAAGATAACAAGTAACCAGGAGGGCAATGAACACTTTAACTACTAGCACAGCTTGATAACCAGAATGCGAGTGCATGGCTGATGTTTTCGTTGAGCTCCGTCTCCCGGAGCCAAGACGCCAGCCACTGTCCACCCAGCTGCAACCATAACCATATCTGCGTGTTTGTAAGTTCCGTAGCTGCTAGCTCACTCCCGAATTCCATAGCTGGCACATTTGCTCCTACCGCGTTGTCCTTTCTCCGTAGCTCACCGCAGACTCACTCTCCGGCCGCCAACGGCGACCTCCATACATACAGAACTGCTATCACCGGCTGCCAGTCGCCAAACTCCACTCGTCTTCCCAGGCAAGCGCTACCAGAATCAGCAGCTGTGCTGCTGCGATACAAACTGCTAAGACACCCAACAGCCCCGGCTAGCCCACGCATCTTGCATATAGGTCAGCTCATTTGTGTTGTTAGTTTGCAGCTACAACTTAATTCCCCAGGTGTCTGCCTCGAGATGCTGCTGTTTGCCGACCAGCTCTACGAACCAAAATCTCCGGTACGTGAACGCAACGGACAGCGTACGTCCCATGGATCGACACTGCACTCCCCACTGTCTACGATACTGGCTCGATATTGTGGTAGCTTCCGTGCCAGTCCCACACTGCCTGTGGCTGTCACTCGCCGCCTCGCAGTGACCCCGTGCGCGGCTACTTTGCAGCTCGGTGCGCTCTACCGCAGTGGCAATGTGGGACGGCAGGTGGAATTATTGTTTATTTAAAATGTTTTGTTTTTCCCGGCCGATTAGCAACATGTGGGGCGGCGGGTGGAAATTATTGTTTATAATAATGTAGAGGGTAATGTAGAAAAGATGCATTTCCCAGCCGATGCACCATATGTGGGGGCGGCGGGTGGAGTAGTTGTCATATAAAATGTTCCTATTATTTATTTAATGCTGTTGTTTGCCGTTCTCAACACTGGCTCTCTAACTACAATATTGGCAACCAGAAAGTGATTAGCAAAACGTGAAGCCTGTAATTAGAATTCCCAGTGCCCACTTCATCTGAGAAATACATTTATAGCTACAGCGTATAGCTCTGAGGAATTAGGAGATTATCTGGGATTCATAATCAAAAACGATTCTGTCTAAAATAATCACTATATTATGAAAGTCACAGACCAAAAAAAGATCCACACAATCCAACTACCAGAGCAGTTCAGAGTCTAATGCGCTGATGCAACTATAACTGTTCAAATTAAAGGTTTTTGAGTGAATGCTCGCCATAATTTGATGATAATGTTCATCAAACGCCACGCTAAATAATGGTTAGAATGTCTGTCCCGCGGCGGCACGTGAAAGTACAACATACGCAAATTGAAGATAGATCATTAAAGTCATCCCAGAATTAACACTTCACTCGAAAACGATTTCATGGTTACGCGTATCCCGAGTAACTTATTACGGAATCCGAGGCTGTTAATAGCAATGATACCGATGCGATGCGACGCCCGGCACAGGTGGTGTGCTATTCAGCGTCTGGAGAGAACTGGGGCCTTTCTTTCTCGCGCAGCGTTCTTATATATAAAGCCGCGGTGCGGACGGCTAAGGAAACGCCTGATCAATTCCGCTCTCCCGACTAGCCGCTGGGCTAGTAATGCACCACTTTAAGTTATTGGATAAATCATCGCTTCCTTTGCTGATGGCCGATGAAGCTCTCAATTTAAATGTGCATTCAGCACACAGGTAAGTAATCATAATAAAAGTCTGACGTGGCTAAGTCAAATATTTTGGGCGAGAGAATTAATTTAATTACACTACACGCAGTAGACGAGCTCTGAACTTGCCCTTTGGAGATACGCTATCGCTATAGTTTTATAGTTATTCAATTGAAACTTCTCACATCTTTATGATTATAACGGATCTCCCTCCTTCTTAAATTTAAACATCCTAGCCTTATTTATTCGCCTACTTAATCTATCTTGTTTCCTTAATTTTCAAGACAAAAACCAGAAAATCATGAATTTCAACTAAAATTTTAATTTGTGAGATACAGAATACTGTTTCTACAAAATTATTATGCAAAAGGAATCTAAATGAAAATTTTTAAGTTTCTAGCTCTTTTCTGTTGCGCCAATGATATTTACAGAAAAACGTCCAAATTTCAAAAATGGTTGAAGTTATTGAACTAATATTCAACACATATTGATTTAGTATTACTCCTGACATGCTAGAAACGTTTCAGGTTATTTACCTGATTTTTAAAGTATTGCGCAACATTTATGACGTCACAGCTAGTTACAGCGGGCTAGGCTGGCACATAATGGAAAGACTGATGTGAATTTATTACGGCGTGAGTAGGCTGCTTCCCTACAGCAAGACAGCATCAACACCGGCTCCAACTGTCGGGCGGAGTGGGGACTGATGTAAGACGTGTATATTTCTATTGTTTATTGTCGAATCACAATTTATGAAAGATGTTTACATTTTATTAATAGGATTAAGTAGGAATAATTAATATTTGTCGTGTTGTAAATAATTGTGGTAGCAGGGAATGTCTGCACCGAAGTATTGTTGACAAGAGAGACCGCAAATTGATATAATTTTTAAAAGGACGGGAGAGGCCACGTATGGATACATTTTAAGAAAAGAGCTGGAAAGACCGCGCATTGATACATTTTGTAATGGTAGCAGGGATTGTCTGCACTAGAAAGCATTGTTGGCAGGAGAAACGGCAGTTTAGTAGTCGTACGGAGTCAGCAGTAAGCGGAAGTGAAGCGAGTCGGTAGCAGGTCTGAAGTGAGAGGTTGAGAGGAGCGGTGTGCCTGCCAGCCACCAGCTATGATTTACAAGAGATTATAAACGGATGTACAGAGACATCAGCTAACTATTATAATAAGAGGAACTAATGTTAGTGAATTAATTTTTTTGAGAAACTCAACACTACTGAAGGTACACTCCTGGAAATTGAAATAAGAACACCGTGAATTCATTGTCCCAGGAAGGGGAAACTTTATTGACACATTCCTGGGGTCAGATACATCACATGATCACACTGACAGAACCACAGGCACATAGACACAGGCAACAGAGCATGCACAATGTCGGCACTAGTACAGTGTATATCCACCTTTCGCAGCAATGCAGGCTGCTATTCTCCCATGGAGACGATCGTAGAGATGCTGGATGTAGTCCTGTGGAACGGCTTGCCATGCCATTTCCACCTGGCGCCTCAGTTGGACCAGCGTTCGTGCTGGACGTGCAGACCGCGTGAGACGACGCTTCATCCAGTCCCAAACATGCTCAATGGGGGACAGATCCGGAGATCTTGCTGGCCAGGGTATTTGACTTACACCTTCTAGAGCACGTTGGGTGGCACGGGATACATGCGGACGTGCATTGTCCTGTTGGAACAGCAAGTTCCCTTGCCGGTCTAGGAATGGTAGAAAGATGGGTTCGATGACGGTTTGGATGTACCGTGCACTATTCAGTGTCCCCTCGACGATCACCAGTGGTGTACGGCCAGTGTAGGAGATCGCTCCCCACACCATGATGCCGGGTGTTGGCCCTGTGTGCCTCGGTCGTATGCAGTCCTGACTGTGGCGCTCACCTGCACGGCGCCAAATACGCATACGACCATCATTGGCACCAAGGCAGAAGCGACTCTCATCGCTGAAGACGACACGTCTCCATTCGTCCCTCCATTCACGCCTGTCGCGACACCACTGGAGGCGGGCTGCACGATGTTGGGGCGTGAGCGGAAGACGGCCTAACGGTGTGCGGGACCGTAGCCCAGCTTCATGGAGACGGTTGCGAATGGTCCTCGCCGATACCCCAGGAGCAACAGTGTCCCTAATTTGCTGGGAAGTGGCGGTGCGGTCCCCTACGGCACTGCGTAGGATCCTACGGTCTTGGCGTACATCCGTGCGTCGCTGCGGTCCGGTCCCGGGTCGACCGGCACGTGCACCTTCCGCAGACCACTGGCGACAACATCGATGTACTGTGGAGACCTCACGCCCCACGTGTTGAGCAATTCGGCGGTACGTCCACCCGGCCTCCCGCATGCCCACTATACGCCCTCGCTCAAAGTCCGTCAACTGCACATACGGTTCACGTCCACGCTGTCGCGGCATGCTACCAGTGTTAAAGACTGCGATGGAGCTCCGTATGCCACGGCAAACTGGCTGACACTGACGGCGGCAGTGCACAAATGCTGCGCAGCTAGCGCCATTCGACGGCCAACACCGCGGTTCCTGGTGTGTCCGCTGTGCCGTGCGTGTGATCATTGCTTGTACAGCCCTCTCGCAGTGTCCGGAGCAAGTATGGTGGGTCTGACACACCGGTGTCAATGTGTTCTTTTTTCCATTTCCAGTAGTGTATGTTTGCGCATTGCTAGTTGTAAGATAATTGTAAAAAGTAAGTCCCATTTGAACGTTTGTAAAATCATTTCATTCAGAATATATTTAATTTTTGCCAACAATATTGCATTACTGATTATAACCCATCACCAAAACCATCAACGTAAAACTTTGCAAAATTTTATTGTTGTCAAGAAAAGTTTAAGTATGAATTACGTAACTTCACTCAAATTAATTAAAGGATAATGTCAGCTTTGCTATTAAAGAATATAGTCAGCTTTCGTAATACATACAGCCAGTTATTATGACAGCCCACCAGCAGCTAATAGAGTATAGTAAAACATAGTAAGTATATTCATGTCGCAGTTCGATGTAGCAGTCAGGTAGCGATCCAGTAACAGTAAAGAAGATAAGGAACAGTTTTGGGTTATTACAGATAACGACTGAGGGCCACGACGACGACACATTCTATGTTTCGTCGAAATAATCAGAAAATCACTTAATAAGCAACAATTAAATTTGTACCAGAAGATAGAGAGAGAGAATAAATTTCAAAGGGAAGATTTCATTTGTTATTATTAAGCAAGAGATAGAAATCCTAAGAAAAGGTTACATAGTTTGTTGTAGAAGGGAAGGTAATCATTAACAAAAGAGATATAGAGGAGACGACGTGAAGGTTTCACTGACAATGCGCTTCTCAATCACGCCACAGTCGTCTGGCGGTAAATCTTTTTAATAGCTGACAATAATTCTCAATTAACATCAGGGAGCCCACAACATTATCTATTAGATTTTTAACAGCCACTGATGCGTCAAAGTCATGGGATAGCAATATGCACATACATAGACTGTGGCAGTATCGCATATACAAGGTATAAAAGTGCAGTGCATTGGCAGAGCTGTCGTTTGCAGTCAGGTGAGTCTTGTGAAACGTTTTCGGACGTATGACCGCACAACGGGAATTAACAGGTTTTGAACACCGAATGGTGGTTGGAGCTGGAGCCATGAGACATTAAAATTTCAGAAATCGTTTTGGAATTCAACATTCCGAGATCCACAGAGTCGAGAGTGTGCAGAGTACACCACATGTCAGGCATGTCCCACACTGGTTTCTGCGGTTGTTTTACGCAGTATTGCGGTGTGTTCGCACTGGAAGCTCTATACAAACGCCGCTGCTCTCGGTCGTTAAGTGAAGACCTTCGGCCACTCCGTTGTTCATGGTGAGGGGTATTGCCTGAAATTTGGTATTCGTGGCACACACTTGTGCTGTGGATCTCGGATTTTTGCAGTTTAGTGCACCTTTCAGCATTGTGGGAAGACGGCATCAACACTGCCTCCAACTGTGTAACGGAACGGGAACCGAAAATGTGCTTCCAAATCTCCAAGTCGTCTGCGGTAAATCTTTCCGAAATGGAATGTCCCATCATGTGTAGCTCCAGTTACCATTCCACTTTCAAAGTTTTTTCACATGGATCACCTGAGTAGAAATTACGGCTCCATCAATGCAATGCACTTTCGTATCATGTGTACGCGATACTACCGCCATCTTTATATCCGCATATCGCTATCCGATGAGTTTTGTCACCTCAGTGTAAGGGCTGTCTGTGGACTAGGGTCTATTGTGTTATTAATGACAACTACAGGGTGGAACCATTCATTTTATAGAAATTGTTACTTCAGAGCTATATTGGTTTCTTCATCGATTCTGAAAACTGATGGTAAACACCTTATTTTATGATTGTTACGTTGTCATGCGATACCGCCGTCTCTGTCCTGGCTACCCAAAAACTTCTCAGAAGCACAGTAGCGTCAGTGATCAGGTTATGTCAGGCCGGCTGCTACGTAGTTTACCTACCGATAGTTTGTTATTAGTCATACAATATAAGGAGTGCAGGTAGGTGAAGTCTGATCGTGTTAAGTGGGGCTCTTGTTCAAATGGCAATGCCTTCTGCAAATCGCGTCACTCATGTCACGTGATAGTTGAACCTTTCTTAATTGTGCCTTATTATACCATATGTGGACTATCGGTCCCTTAATTTGAAGGTGGTCTATTCTGTGTATACAGTTTGTAATGAATTTTGCTTGTTCATCTATGTTACAGAAGGGCGGGCGCTTGAAATTCTGCCACCAGCTGCTATCTGTAAGTTGTAACAGGAAATTTGACAGGCAGTTGCTTTAATTCACCAAGTATTTTAGTATATTCCGCCAACAGTTCCCTTTTCTAAGTTATAATAGTAACAGTAGAACTAGTTGACCGTCGCTCTCTTGCTCAATGACCATTTTATTATATTCTCCCTGGAGCAATTTTGGTAAACCACTATAGTAAATTCTGCGGGCAAGCGTTCCTCAAATCTGTTGTGGCAATAGCTACTACCGGTAAGTGTAATACCAAATGTGGTTGGCATGCTACTTGATATTCTTGTCATTAAACTGCTGTGTTGACTTGTTCTTTTTAAATTCTGCCACCAGTATTTCTAATTCCTGGCGCCACTAGCACGATCTGGTATGTGATGTCCCTTTGATTTGAGGCCATTAAGATCTCTGTTCGAGGTGCTCGATAGAGGACGTGGAGTGTTGTGTGTGGAGAGTGGTAACGGAGCGAGGAGGAAAGACGAGTAAGGCGAGCACTTGCTCGTGTACGGGGTCCGGGCACATTTGTAGGCCGATTTGAATCCGTGGCTGACTTCTAGTGCAGTCTTCGTGCGTAGCTCTGGGTCGTGACACACCGATGAGAGAGTTGAAGCCAGTTTCGCAGTGCTGAATTCTGGGGCCCCTTTGGAACCGACAAGCTTCACCTTCAATTCGTGGACTTCAGTTAAGTTTTGGATTTTGAGGTCTTAACTGTTGTTTTCTTATTGACGTCCTGCTTGTTGACATTTGGTAATTTTTCTCAACTGAAGCTGTTACTAAAGTAGATCTCCTGTTCTCTTTTTGGTGATTTCATTTGACAGAAGTTGTTATTTAAGAAGGCCTGCCTGTTTTCAATTCGGTAATTTTGCTTAGCTTAAGCTGCTATTATTGAAGGCCTGCCTGTTCCCTTTTAATTAAATTAAGAGATATTTCATAATTTGGATTAGCTGAAGCTCTTACTAATCAGGCGTAACCGTTTTTATTGTCCTATTATTGAGATCTGATATGCTACTGATTAATGTTGCAATTAACTGAAGTTATGATTGCCGAATACCTACCTGTTTCAGAAACACTTCTGTCAATAAGGTAGTAACAGGAACTGATACATGATAATACATGGGCCCTAAACTTTCGCCTTACATTCGTTTGTCCATAATGGTAGGTATTAGTATTTTTTGTATTGGTTATGTTAATAAATTCTGGCTGCATTTGCTGTTCTTCCTATAATATTTTATATTTCTACAACTTTCTGCCTGTTTATAGAGTGGTTTGTTTAAATTTGAATGAACTTGCTCTGTTACAGCACCTTACCACAGAATACCAGCCCCCTATCACCGTTGCAGATAGGTCGCAACACACTACTCTTTAACAAAGTTCTGAATCCAGTCACAGATCTGGTCTGATACTCGGTAAGCTAGTATTTTGTCGTAAGCAACAGCGCGTGTGCGCGGCTCGAGTGTGGCGCAGACACCACCAAACCATGGTCCCAAATTGCCAACAAGGCACTGAGCAAGCATGTGGTGGCTCCATAATTTTGTGGGCTGTGTGTACATAGAATGGACTGGGTCCTCTGGTCCAACTGAACCGATTATTGACATGGCGATGTTAGGTTGCTTGGAGGCAATTTGCAGCCATTCATGTACTTCGTATTCCCAAACAACGTCGGAATTTTTATGGGCAACAATGTAGCATGCCACCGGGCCGAAGAACATTCTTGACAGTTGGAGCGAATAATTTGGCCATCCAGATCGCCCGAAGTGAATCGCATCGAACATTTATGGGACGCAATCGAGAGGTAATTCGTGTAGAAAATCCTGTACCGGCAACACTTCCGCAATTACGGACGGCTTATAGAGACAGCATGGCTCAATATATCTGTATGGAATTTCTGACGAGTTACTGAGACTGTATGACGTTGAATTGCTGCAGTACGCCAGGCAAAAGGAGGACCGAAACGGTATTGGGGGTTATCCAATGAATTTTGTCACCTCAGTGTACGAACAATGATCGGTACGGTCTGATAGGCAGCAAACCCGCCACCACGGCTGACGAAGGGTTCAATCACTTATTCAGGCGCCAGACATAAGCAAAGGTCGAACCCCCACGATAGAACAAGTTTCCCACCGGACAATATTTACTGGCCAAACAGCAACATCCGGCACATCGGAATAGTGCAGACTAGCGTTTTAAGGATAGATGTTGCCCAAGCCTACCACCGCGCTGGTACCGTAGACACTGCGCTTGCTCGCAGTTCACTGCCTGCCCGGAACTGATAGAGCGCTGACCCGCGGCTACCTTTAAATCCTGCGGCACAGTAAGCGACCTTCCCTCTGTAGCATATCCACTGTCGCAACCAACAGTGCTGATAACCACTCCTTAGAGTGCGAAAAGAAAAGATATCGCGCACAGCACAGTCTTGACACAACAAAATTAGCATATCTGAAACTAAGGAGTATTACAGACACGGTGCTGTTTCAATTTACATTGAGGTGACCGAAGTCACGGACACCTCCTAATATCGTGTCGGATGTCCTTTTGCACGGCGTAGTGCTGCAAAAAATGGTTCAAATGGCTCTGAACACTATGGGACTTAACATCTTAGGTCATCACTCCCCTAGAACTTGGACCGTAGCGGTCGCGCGGTTCCAGACTGAAGTGCCTAGAACCGCTCGGCCACACTGGCCGGCCAATTGAAACGTCCCCATAGAACAATTATATATGACTGTGCTTAAACTGACACACAATATTTTTAGCGCAACGCAATCTGACTTTCAAAAATCCCCACAGAAGAATGGCCCTGACTAACATTAACCTATACGTTTCACAAATCACCCACCTCACAAAAATCTTGGTTACTCGAACTACTGCAATACAGCGAGCACCACTACTGCCAGCTAAATAAAAGATTCAAACTACGGAAGGCACTAACTACTGATAGACATAGTTAGCAAATGAAAGATTTTGATAGAGAACAAACAATGTATTTACCTTAATAGTGTTGAAAAATCATAATATACATAGCAGTTCATGACATCCAGTATTGGAAATTTCAAAACTCCGCCATTTCTCTCCCCACGTCCACCACTGCTGGCGGCTCACCTCCAACTGCGCAACGCTACGCGCTGTTCACATCCAGCTGCCGCTGCCCAACACTACAATGGCAGACAACAATGCAAACTAGCCACAGACTGCACACAGCACAGCCAGTGATTTTCATACAGAGCGCTACGTAACGTTGCCAATAAGGAAACATAAACAGCCCACTTACACAATGAAATAACTGATGACGTCTACCATACAAGTTTGTGTCACTACTCTATTTACTCGAACTCCGTGTTTTCCGTAATAGCCACTTTCATTTCAGCCAGTATTCACTATCCTTTGTCAGAAGAAAAATACATAATACAAACTTTCTTGTTGTGTTGTAATGACGTTCGAATGAATGTTTTTCGAGCTTTTTACGATCGTGTACTGTGCTACTGTGTGTTTTCGTTTGAAACGGTCATTTTATATACACTGAAGCGCCAAAGAAACTGGTTTAGGCATGCGTATTCAAATACAGAGATATGTGAAAAGGCGGAATACGGTGCTGTTGCTGTGGTCGGCAACGCTTATAGAAGACAAGCGTCCGGCGTAGTTGTTAGATCGTTTACTACAGCTACAATGGCAGCTTATCAAGATATGAGTGAGTCTGAATACAGTCGGCGCAAGAGCGATGAGACACAGCATCTCAGAGGTACCGATGAAGTGAGGGTTTCCCGTACTACCATTTCAAGAGTGGTACTGTGAATATCAAGAATCTGGAAAAACATCATACCTCCGACGTTGCTGCGGCCAGAAAAACATCCTGCAAGTACGGGTCCAACGGCGACTTTTAAGAGAACGTCAACGTGACAGGAGTGCAACCCTTCCGCAAATTACTGCAGATTTCACTGCTGGACGATCAAGAATTGTCAGTGTGCGAACCATTCAACGACACATCATCGATATGTGCTTTCAGAGCCGAAGGCCCACTCGTGTACTCTCGACTGCACGACACGAAGATTTACACCTCGCCTGGGCCCGTCAACACTAACATTGGACTGTTGATTGAAAACGTTTCCTGGTCGGACGAGTCTTGTTTCAAATTGCATCGAGCTTATGGAGGTGTACGAGCAGGGAGACTATTCAAACCGGTGGAGGCTCTGTAATGGTGTGGGGTGCGTGCAGTTGGAGTGATATGGTACCCCTGGATGTCTAGATGCCACTATAGCAGCTGACACGTACGAAAGCATCTTGTCTGATCACCTGTATCCATTCATGTCAGTTGTGCGTTCCGGTTCACTTCGGCAATTCCAGCTGGACCATACGGTATCCCACACGTCCGGTATTACTACAGCAATACTCTTCTGTATTTGAACACTTTCGCTGGTCGCCGAACGCCCCAGATATGAACATTATTAAACGGATCTGGAATGCCTTGGAATGTACTGTTCAGAAGAGATCTCCACCCCCTCGTACTCTTACGGATTAATGGACAGCCTGCAGGATTCATGGTATCAGTTTCCTCCAGCATAATTCATATATTAGTCGAGTCCATGTGACGTCGTGTTGAGGCACTTCTGCATGCTCGCGGGGGCCTACGCGATATTAGGAAGATGTACCTGTTTCTTTGGCTCGTGTGTGTGTGTGTGTGTGTGTGTGTGTGTGTGTGTGTGTGTGTGTGTGTGTGTGTGTGTGTGTGTGTGTAACTCGTGGTTCACATACAGTATTTACATTGGCTGCAAACATATTACTTTTATCACGCTGTGCTCCCATCATTACCCTGAAATGTCACTCCAAACACCAATTTTATGTGGAACCCGTAACATTCATGCTTACAGACGACTTTTCAGTCGTTCGCTGCTTACATCACGTAAGTTATGTGGATGTGATAATATACACTTTCTTAACGTTGTTCTCTGATTCTATTCCTAGTCTGCAAGCAATATTTTGTGCACACTAGTCAAATCATCTGACCGTAGATAACGTTACCCGGGCGTAGCCGGGCCGGGATTTTCGTAATATTACTTTTTAGCCTCTGCATAAAATCCAACAGATTCTTCAAGATGGCTGAAGTGTACTGCGTGATTTATAAACAGCATTTAACCGTGGAAATAGTTTATTTACTCGTTTGGCTGTGCGATTTGTCATTCGTGTGTCCTTGGTGGAAATGAAAACGGCATGTTTTCCTACATTATTGTGCGTGGCCCACGTAGTCCACTATCCAGTGTCAGGCAAGTCTTATGGGTGAGCTGAGGCTATTGACAATGATGCGAAAGTCTTCATAAAGATAGGAGCCTGTAAACAGAAATGAATTGGGTAGAAGAAACTTTGCTGTAGAAATTTCGGCAGCAGCTATACAGGTTAATTCCTGTATATTTATCAGTACCAAAAACGCTTTCGTCTATCATAATACGAGAGCTTTCCAACGAGCAACGCCTTCATGTACACCTAAAAGGTAAGAAAGAAGAAAAGATAAGATTGTACAGCTTCGAGAGCTGGTCCAGTTGGAGGTGACCTACGTCGCAACCATAACTCGGAACCGCGGTGAAACTTGGAGTTTTTCGTATTTACAAATCACTGGTTCAAGAAGCGACGAGTGACACACAACTCTAGGACCGAATGGGGCTTGAACACAAGATCCTCAGATTTGCACATTTTATTCCAAGTATTTATTTTCTGTAGTTTCGTGTAATGTAAGACTTTCTCGTACAGTTGCTTTTTTTTAACTATTTAAATGCTGTTGCACTGGAAGCGTTGTACACTACACGTAACGAAGAAACCCAGCTGCAGCATTCGATAGATTCGAAAGACGCTTGAGCATGTTGGCTCAATGGCTCCTTTTCCCGTCATGGTCGTTTCGAAATGTGCGTGTCAGTAAATGATGTTCTGCTTCACTTGTTTCTACGCACTCACCCAACATTTTAACTGTACACCCCTGCGAGGTGCGGAACGCACTCTCCTGTAGCGCCTGCCATAGCTGTATGACAAGCGTTAGCGAAACACGCCGCTGTCTGTTAAACGGGCCGGTGATGAAAAGCGACCGTTACTTTTGTGTTCTACCGCTTCTATTGATCGTTCCTGGAAAATATCCAATGCTGTTCGGAGTTACTGAAGAACTTGTCGAACGAGAATCTGTCCCATGCTGTGTACAACCGATGTCGCAAATGCGAGACAAACATCACTTCAGTCCACACCCATTTTTACAGTGTGGCAGTAGGCATGGTCATTGTAATAATCTACTCCCACAGAGATAAGCAAAGAACGAACAGATGGGTACGGTAAGCAATACCGTGTCCGAGACGCATCGTTGCGCACATTTTGTAAAAAATAAATAGCCAACGAATAATAGTTGTCTACGGATACGAATACACCATTTTGCTTTGTAAAAGATACATGGCTCATTAACTGAAAACGACGAAATCAATAACACCTGTGGTTCTATCCGACAATGGCAGTGGTAACCGTCACTAAGGTTGGCCAATTAGAATAAAAACGAATTCTACAGAACATTCACCATGCGATGCATCGGTCAACAAATACTAGAACTAGCAAAAGGGGAGCCCGTGATGGCTAGTGCATTGGTGGTAGTACACAACTGAACAAAGCGTATCCCACTGAACTGCCCTGAACATCGAAGAATGGAAAACAGAATTAAACAGGGATTACCATACGCTCCTCTGACGCAGAACTGCTGAAACAGAAGGGATTAAGAACTTCTACAAAATACGCTATCACATTCAAAAACATGGATCCACAATCGATCAACGCAGCTTAAGAGAGAATGTGTGTTCACTTATCAATTCGCCTGAAGATTGACGAATGTGGCACTGGTGCGAAAAGGTTCCTCTTTCGAACTGGTGGAAGGAGGAGATCCCGTTACGTGTGACTACCCTCACCCATCAACTAACGGACCAACCATTTAGCTTTGGGCTTGACACCGCTTTTTGATAAGAGGATACAACAGCGTCTCATAAAGCGCACATCAAGGACTAAATGGAAGGACTGGGCCTTGGGGGAGGGAGGACTTTATTCACCTTTTATAGCACACAGTTTTATTCATGTAAACAATTAATCCAAGTTACAATTACAATGAAAAATGAAATGTCGAAAGATTGGTTAACAGATACCTAAACAAGCACAAGTTTGCCCTTGAAACAGTAATTATGATACAGATACAATCAGTAAAAGCAACAAACTAGGGTCAAATAACAATTCTCTTAACAGCTTGTCGACGTAATGGTTACTAGTTACACATCAGAGAGCAACAGCCGATTTACACAAATGTAGTTTTCATGAGATTATTGTACCTCGATTAACAGTGTAATGATGAACAGAAGAATGACAGGAAACTATCGTTACAGATCAAAGGGTAGAAGCCAATTTACGTTAACGCAAATTTCATGGGATCATAATAATGCGATTACAGTAAAATACTTTAGATGTTACGTATCTCGAGGATTAGACTTAAGACAAATCGAACAGTGACAAATTGACTTACACACAGTAAGTGACACGCTTGGCAAATTTATTATTAACTGAATAAATAGAGCAAGGAACTTCAACATGCAAGTCCATCTGAAGCACAACGTAGCTAACGCCTGGAAAAAGACAGGCAGTAATTAACTATACGGAGATTCTTTTTCAGTCTATGAACCTGGGGCCAGTAAACGACACTTATCTTATATCTTAGCTCCAGGCACCATACCATCCAGGTGCAGATACGAACGCCGGACCTAACAGGCAGCATGGACAGAGGCCAGTTATCCCGCTCGACCAGTAGCGTCGACCCGACCAATAGTGCGAGGTGTGCAAGTGTCACATCGACTTTCTCTCACATATGTTCCCTCATAGATAGATACGAAGCCCACACCTAGTACAGTAGTACAAGTTTATATGCCAACTAGCTCTGCAGATGACGAAGAAATTGAAGAAATGTATGATGAGATAAAAGAAATTATTCAGATAGTGAAGGGTGATGAAAATTTAATAGTCATGGGTGACTGGAATTCGAGAGTAGGAAAAGGGAGAGAAGGAAACGTAGTGGGTGAATATGGATTGGGGGAGAGAAATGAAAGAGGAAGCCGTCTGGTAGAATTTTGCACAGAGCATAACTTAATCATAGCTAACACTTGGTTTAAGAATCATGAAAGAAGGTTGTATACATGGAAGAACCCTGGAGATACTAAAAGGTATCAGATAGATTATATAATGGTAAGACAGAGATTTAGGAACCAGGTTTTAAATTGTAAGACATTCCCAGGGGCAGATGTGGACTCTGACCACAATCTATTGATTATGAACTGTAGATTAAAACTGAAGAAACTGCAAAAAGGTGGGAATTTAAGGAGATGGGACCTGGATAAACTGAAAGAACCAGGGGTTGTACAGAGTTTCAGGGAGAGCATAAGGGAACAATTGACAGGAATGGGGGAAAGAAATACAGTAGAAGAAGAATGGGTAGCTTTGAGGGATGAAGTAGTGAAGGCAGCAGAGGATCAAGTAGGTAAAAAGACGAGGGCTAGTAGAAATCCTTGGGTAACAGAAGAAATATTGAATTTAATTGATGAAAGGAGAAAATATAAAAATGCAGTAAATGAAGCAGGCAAAAAAGGAATACAAACGTCTCAAAAATGAGATCGACAGGAAGTGCAAAATGGCTAAGCAGGGATGGCTAGAGGACAAATGTAAGGATGTAGAGGCTTATCTCACTAGGGGTAAGATAGATACTGCCTACAGGAAAATTAAAGAGACCTTTGGAGATAAGAGAACCACTTGTATGAACATCAAGAACTCAGATGGCAACCCAGTTCTAAGCAAAGAAGGGAAAGCAGAAAGGTGGAAGGAGTGTATAGAGGGTGAATACAAGGGCGATGTACTTGAGGACAGTATTATGGAAATGGAAGAGGATGTAGATGAAGATGAAATGGGAGATACGATACTGCGTGAAGAGTTTGACAGAGCACTGAAAGACCTGAGTCGAAACAAGGCCCCCGGAGTAGACAACATTCCATTGGAACTACTGACGGCCGTGGGAGAGCTAGTCCTGACGAAACTCTACCATCTGGTGAGCAAGATGTATGAAACAGGTGAAATACCCTCAGACTTCAAGAAGAATATAATAATTCCAATCCCAAAGAAAGAAGGTGTCGACAGATGTGAAAATTACCGAAATATCAGTTTAATAAGTCACTGCTGCAAAATACTAACACGAGTTCTTTACAGACGAATGGAAAAGCTAGTAGAAGCCGACCTCGGGGAAGATCAGTTTGGATTCCGTAGAAATACTGGAACACGTGAGGCAATACTGACCTTATGATTTATCTTAGAAGAAAGATTAAGGAAAGGCAAACCTACGTTTCTAGCATTTGTAGACTTAGAGAAAGCTTTTGACAATGTTGACTGGAATACTCTCTTTCAAATTCTGAAGGTGGCAGGGGTAAAATACAGGGAGCGAAAGGCTATTTACAATTTGTACAGAAACCAGATGGCAGTAATAAGAGTCGAGGGACATGAAAGGGAAGCAGTGGTTGGGAAGGGAGTAAGACAGGGTTGTAGCCTCTTCCCGATGTTATTCAATCTGTATATTGAGCAAGCAGTAAAGGAAACAAAAGAAAAATTCGGAGTAGGTATTAAAATCCATGGAGAAGAAATAAAAACTTTGAGGTTCGCCGATGACATTGTAATTCTGTCAGAGACAGAAAGGACTTGGAAGAGCAGTTGAACGGAATGGATAGCGTCTTGAAAGGAGGATACAAGATGAACATCAATAAAAGAAAAACGAGGATAATGGAATGTAGTCGATTTAAGTCGGTTGATGCTGAGGGAATTAGATTAGGAAATGAGACACTTAAAGTAGTAAAGGAGTTTTGCTATTTGGGGAGCAAAATAACTTATGATGGTCGAAGTAGAGAGGATATAAAATGTAGACTGGCAATGGCGAGGAAAGCGTTTCTGAAGAAGAGAAATTTGTTAACATCGATTATAGATTTAAGTGTCAAGAAGTCATTTCTGAAAGTATTTGTATGGAGTGTAGCCATGTATGGAAGTGAAACATGGACGATAAATAGTTTGGACAAGAAGAGAATAGAAGCTTTCGAAATGTGGTGCTACAAAAGAATGCTGAAGATTAGATGGGTAGATCACATAACTAATGAGGAAGTATTGAATAGGATTGGGGAGAAGAGAAGTTTGTGGCACAACTTGACCAGAAGAAGGGGTCGGTTGGTAGGACATGTTCTGAGGCATCAAGGGATCACCAATTTAGTATTGGAGGGCAGCGTGGAGGGTAAAAATCGTAGAGGGAGACCAAGGCATGAATACACTAAGCAGATTCAGAAGGATGTAGGTTGCAGTAGGTACTGGGAGATGATGAAGCTTGCACAGGATAGAGTAGCATGGACAGCTGCATCAAACCAGTCTCAGGACTGAAGACAACAACAACAACAACAACAACAACATGTTCCCTCAAACAGTATTAACTTCAAAACAGCAACTGTTTCTTGGTGTACATGGAGCATAAACGGAACGTTAGAATTTAGTTAACAAAAAAGGCTGCAGTCCGGAACCGCGGGACTGCTACGGTCGCAGGTTCGAATCCTGCCTCGGGCATGGGTGTGTGTGATGTCCTTAGGTTAGTTAGGTTTAAGTAGTTCTAAGTTCTAGGGGACTTATGACCTAAGATGTTGAGTCCCATAGTGCTCAGAGCCATTTTTGAACAAAAAAGGCTCGCAAGGGCCCGAAGACGTAGGTCAGACCTACAACCATGGTTCAGAGATACAACAAATCATAAGAAATAAATCGGGTATCCTAATACGTTAACGAACACCTGTTAACCCGGCGGTGCACGCACCTGCAAACAGGACGGCTGTACACGCAGCTGGTCTCACAGACCTTTGCAGTTTCTATCTTTCTGCATTTGCATTTAGAGGTATATTATGGAGGGACGCGTTATTAAATGAAGTAATGTCATTAAAATCAGTTTAGTAAATATATTTAAGGGATAATTTTAATATTTTGGTCAAAAATATTTACAAAAATGGAGATACATAAAATTTAGCTGTTATCAAAATAATGCTTGTATTCAATCAGGTATTTTGTCGATACAGTCTTGGCACACAGTAACAGAACGTTCAAGGCAAATTTATTTCGTGCAGTTCCTACAAACATATCTTGTTTTTCTGTTTTTGCTTCTGCAGTCCACACACCGTCCTCGTTTAGTCGCAGTTGATTCCACTTCAGAAATTTTCACACTGCAAACCTCTCCAATTCTCTCAGTTACCTTCCCTGGCAATATTTTTGACATTACTCTTTGCTGAAGATGATCATGCAGAAGTGCAAAAGAAAGCTGCCTCAAAAACTCTCTTCTTCTCAGTTGTTCTTTCTGATTTGAGTCGAAAAGAATAGCAGCATTTATCGCAGCTGTGTTCATGAGCCTATAAAGAACAACCATTGGCCATCTTATTGTGTTTCTAGCTACATTATATGTTGCACTAATTCAGTCTACAACGTCAACTCCACCCTTAGTAAGGTTCTAGAAAGTGATAATTTCTGGTTTATCATCGTTCCCTGTATCTTCGTCGATATTTCCATTGTGGTGCATCGTTGACAGTAGTAATACCACCATTTAGTTTCGGCACATAAGAGACTAAGGTGCAATTTTTCTGAAACTCAAACATAGATGACTTTTATTGTCTTTTTTTAGTGTTAGTAAATCCCCTTGGGACTTGTCTCGTGTTCTTCCTCAGGGTACCAACGATGGTCGTCTTCTTCGTAATCAATGTGTTTGCAAGCTCATAAATTGTAAAATAATTGTCGCAAGGTATGTAGAGGCCTGTATTCTGGATAGGTTGGCAAAGTCTCTGAACAAGTTCAACTGGTCTGTTGTCTTTTCTGTAAGGGCCTTCAGGCTGTTGCCCAACGTACACCTCCATGTTGAATGTGTGAAACATTCTGCCATCCACTGCTCCAAAAATCTTTACTCCATCCACGGAATGCTTCTAGTTTTTCCATCAACTTTCAGGTATTCAGAAACTGTATAAGCTTTCTGAAAGTTTTCAACGATTAGACTGAACACCTGTCTTATCGCCACAATGTGATCTGTTTTCTTGCTTTCCATTCTAGTTTGTTTATCGTCGAAACTGAGGCATCAAAGGAGAAAACGGACTCTGTTTATCTGTTTATGCCCATTGTGAGATGAAATATTTTAACTCCTGTGCCATCTGCTCGCCACAAATCTTGTAGACTTAGTCGATGGGCATGCATTACACCAGCGTAATACAATAATCCCAACAAGGCCTTGCAGCTTTATTATTTTGTTGTGCATCTCTTTCCCTTGATAAGTTTCCCTGTATACTTTGAATGTACGTTTTAATGCAATCGACGAGTACGTGTATAATGTTTCCATAAAAAAAACAGTTCCTAGCACTGTAGAAGATTTGTACCACTTTTCGCAGCACCTTTCACACCTGGTAAATGAGTTATGATGTTCTGACAATGTGTGTGCAAGTTCTTTGGCGCAGCACGTCAGTTCCATACTGTTCCGTCTTTACCGACAAACACATCACTGTCAGCACCACAATCACTATCTACTGATTCATCACTCGACCGTTTTTTGTTCGGTGCCGGAGTCACTTTTCCACTCTGGGTCCTGGACTTCTTCAAAGTCGATTTCTCCATCTTCAGAATCACCAGCGTCACTTTCAGCCATTACTTCTTCAATGAAGTTCCTAATTCTCTCCTCCTGTGCCTCGTAAGAATAAGCCATGATGCAGTTACAACACACTAAAATAGGGTACAAGGCATGAAAAAATCTGTTCTACCACTGAACTAAGCAGATACCGCAAATATGCGCGCGCGTGAATAACCTTGGCGGAGCTAACAATAAACTGACACCAGTGCATGCAGCTGGCCTGTGAGACCCTAGACCCTTTTGTTGTTAGCTAACCGGAAGTGCTATTGTTGAAATATCAGATACACCATACCAAACGATTCCTATTACACTCACTTAAAGGTACTGAGAAGACAGCTTCTTGGAAACAACTTTCAGACATTGCATTAATGTGAAAACATTCTCCTTGGTCTGACAGACCACCTGCGTGTAGTGATGGGTTAAATAAATAATCCTACCCTAATAAACCCAAGACACTGCACTTAAAACAATATTAGATAAAACACCAAATTGGCACCAAAACACCAAACTGGTACCAAAACACGAAAAATTGTGACTGCCTCGAAGCAGTAACCAAACCACACTCAAACCTCAGGTATTTTTAACAAGCAGCTCAAATCATGCTAGTATAAGAGTACCTCAAGAAAAGGCATAAAATGATAAATTAGCCTTACAATAGTTACACGTCCTTGATAGACCCAAACATTTTAGACTACGCAGGAAGATCTGGCGGAATGACCATACATTGGTGCATCGGTTTGTTGAGCGATACACAGTGCTTTCTGAAATAGGCTGAACACTATGATTAAGGAATAACGCACAGTTAAGCCCCAAGGTTTAAATGGTGAACTAGAATATCGATTCAATCAGACGCCAACACTAATTACTGGAGTGAGAATGGCAAAAGTGTCGTAATGGAGAACCCCAAAATAAATATGAACTGTGCACAGAGTTTCCTGACTGAGCACCAACCACTACTATGTCTCAGGTTCATCGTACTTGTGCACGGAGGGCAGAAAATGTGGCTTCAATGAATGACATAAATACAATGGTATTACCTTAGTACGTCAGTTGAAGTCCGTGATCAAAAGCATGGGAACGGTAGGTCATGAGTCGAGACCCGCAACAACAGATACCAGGTGTATAAGTATGAAACCGCAATTTGCCTGCAATAATTACACCTCTGTTATTTGAAACTGATAAAGAACGTTTTATTCAAAGTAACTTCCATTGCTATTTATACGTTTTTCCCTCCTCTCCGGCAAGCTGTGAATTCCACGCCAAAAAAAAAAACAGTTCTTTTTTCGAAGCGAACCAGTGCCCGAGCCATTTTTCGTTGATTTTCACACGATTTGAAGCGTTATTGAGGGAGATTGTCCCACTGATGCAAATAGATGATAATCAGACGGAGCCAAGTCTGGAGAGTAAGACCTAATATTTCCTAGCTAACCGCCTCAACCGTTTCCCTGACCCGTTTTGCTGTGTGTGATGGGGCGTTATTATGGAGCAATATGACTGTGTTGCTTGTTTCCATATTCCAGTCGTTTTTCACGTAATGCTCGATTTAAATCCATCATTTGCTATTGGTAGCGATCAGTGTTAACGGTTTCACCAGGTTTTAGCAGTTCATAATAGAAGACACACTTCTGATACCACCAAACACAGAGCATTGTCTTTTTTCCAAAGCGATTTGGTCTTGCAGTGGATGTCAATGGTTTGCTCGGATTCACCTATGATTTACGAGGCTTAGGATCCATTTTTCATCACCTGTCACTATTCGATGGATAGACGACTTTCTTTTGTCTACGGCTAGCGGCATTTCACAGGTGGTCTTTCGAGTTGCTTGCTGTCTTTCATTCAGTTCATGTGAAACCCATTTTCCTATATTCTGCACCTTTCCAATGGTTTTCAACCGAAGAAGAACGGCTCTCTGCGTCACAGTCAATTGTTCTGTGAGTTCCTTTTGAGTTTGAGTACAATGAGGCATGCAATTCGTTGTCTTCAAACTTTTTGGGTGGTTTCTTGGGCTCGTCATTTCACATGTGAAAATCACCAGTTTTGAATTTTTTGAATTACTCGAAACACTGTGTTTTCCAAAGAGCATGTTCGCCGAAAGCTTCGGAAGCATTTGATGAGATTCTGCAGCAAGTTTCTTCAAAGGAAACAGAAAACCAATGCTGTTCGCAAATCGTTCTTCGTAGGCACAAAACTCTACTTTTTTACGGATCGATGTATTGAACTTTGGTTACTGTGTGCTGACATTCGTCGTCAGCCGTTACAGGAAGCAGATGGCGTTGCAGACGCAGTCTCACGGGCCCTACACTGGCGGCTAGCACAATCTACAGGGAAATTCCTGTTTCATACTTCTGCATCTGGTAATCGGCTGACGACCACCACACTTGTTCGTTACGTAGTCCATCCCAAAACGCGCGTAATACAGCCGCTGCCGACCCGAATGGACGTTTTCATAATGACAGAATTCCCGCTGCCAATGTTGCCTCTCGTGTCCACTAACAGCCACATGCTGTTTGTTACTCCCTACCCCCTCACTCCGCACGTTAGCCGGGTCCGTCACCTCTCTCTCCTGCGCACCACCTCCGACTGCATCAAGAGCACCAAAAAGGTACGATCTCTGGAAGAGAACCGATAGTTCGCAAGCCGGCACGGCTCACATTTGTTCTCTTGCTATATCTCACCACGAGGTTAACCAAGCAAACGCAGCGAGAAGTCGTTGCCAACTGTGACAGCCAGCAGAGACACTTGAAATCCATTTGCACACATATTCACTCATTATTCTTTGTATGAAACAAGAGTAATGGAGAGGGCTTGCATAGGCCCGATAAATAAACCAATTGGCCCGTATTTCCTCCAGAGGTTGAATATCAACATGGGAGAGTAATGTACGATATGCAATGAACATTCTACGTACGAATGACACCCCACAAATGCGTGGTTGTTGAAACGGCACTGACTGACCAGTTTCACCATCAAGTTGTAACTTTCGTCGTTCTAGGGAGGGAAGTGGAGGGTAAAAAATTGTAGGATGGTACAGAGTAGAATATACTTGAAAAGTAATTGAAGACGGATTCAAGGGCTACTCTGAGATGAAGAGGTTTTCTAAGGAAACTGATTCGTGGCGGGTCGCATCAAACCTGCCGTAAGACTGACGACTCAAAAAGAAAAAAACCACGAAATGCGTATGGAGAGATGGCACCTGGTTGTTGCACAGATTCTAGGAAGTGGTTTTATTGGTTGATTCATGTACGGGGGCCATTGAATAAGTAATACTACGAATTTTTTTCTCGGCTATTTTCCGTTAGAAATATGGCAAAGTGTGTTGTGGAACATGGTGGAATATTCATTCTCCAGTCTCTACAGTTTCATGAACTTTCGATTAATGGCGACGTTAGACGTAGCCTTCAAAATGGCCTCTGAACGGAGGTGTTTTCCAAGCACAGAGCTGTCACCGAGTTTCTTTTGGCGGAAAACCAGAGTATGGCAGATATCCATAGGCGCTTGTAGAATTTTACGGAGACCTGTCCTTGAACAAAAGCAAGGTGGGTCGTTGGGCGAGGCGCCTGTCATCATCGCAATAAGGTCGCTCAGACCTGTCCTATCTCCTGCGTGCCGCCTCGCAGCAAACAGCTGTGACTCCTACGATGCTGCTAAGTGCGGACATACTCATTCGAGGTGACTGACGGAACAAAAACACCTCGCTGCATCCTGATTTAGGTTTTCCGTGATTTCCCTAAATCGCTCCAGGCAAATGCCGGGATGGTTCCTTTGAAAGGGCATGGCCGACTTCCTTCCTCATCCTTCCTTAATCCGATGAGACCGATGACCTAGCTGTCTGGTCTCCTTCCCCTAAACAACCAACCAACCAAGGGCAACGATCGACCATTTGAAATTTCAATGCTAATTGTCTCGATAACGGCGCAACCCATTCATTTTTTTTCTTGACACTCATTTCTCGCGACAGCGCTATTTTGTGACGATACCACTATGGCTTTATTATATTAGGGCATGTTATAAAAATGATCTGAAAGATAGTCATTGCTGGTCGAAACCGGTAGTTTAAGGACCAAATGGTTTGTGATCATTGACAGAAATAGGAGGAATTTATTTCACACTTCCTGGATCAGTGTTTCAATCAGCGACCATGTTGCAGCGCGTCAAACGTTGAGAGGTACCACGCCACACTCTCAGTTTAACTACATTGTCGGTCATATTAATATTCATATTTTTGTTCAAGATCTCTATGTTCCCCAGTACTACATTTGGTATGCGTGGTTTATGACTTTTTTTACGTAAGGAAACTGTGGGCAGAATGTTCACGTAGCTGCACGTACAGCCTGTTGAGAACTTTTGGCTGAGTGACCCTAGTGCAGGCAATGGAAAACAGGGAGAAAGATGGACTGCAAGGCATAAATACTGCATCCAGCTACCTGGCTGCAAGTCATGTGGGGAAGCAGTGCTCCACCAATTATACCTGCAGAGGGACTTCAGGCCGTGGCATTCTACTCTTACCACTTAGGGTCGGAGCAGGAGGGCACAAGTTTGCAAAACATTTTACCTGGGCCAGACAACAGACTGTTGTGAAAGTGGTCAGTTGGTGGAAAGTGCAAGGAGGAAGGAGGAAGCCATTCCAGAGAGACTGCTGTTATCTGAGCTTTTATGACCGTCCCAACGTTAGCACAAAACTACAAGCATTCTCACATTAGAAGCGAGCGTCGAAATATGTATTTCTCGCATGACTTTCTGGAAAGTTTAACACCATTCTTTCATAAACTGGAAATGGTTAGCATGGAAAGATTAGATCTCTCCGTAAATGGACTGTGATCCCGTCTCTTTTTGTCGAAAGATGGCCATGCTTACTATGCAAAACGTTTGCTCTCTCGTCCTGGGAACTCTGGATCTGTGTGTGGACTGGCTACCAGGCCAGCGTAACCGTCAAGAGGGGAGAGTCAGGTGTACAGTACAATTTGATTGGTTTGTATAACGTGGGGGCGGGTTTTTCCTGCTAATTCGGCTCCCGTACCGAGGCTTGGCGGAAACATTGTGATTCTTGGCCTCCTCCGTCTTCTGGGCCCCCCTCATGGAGAACTTGACGTCTTTCCTACTGGGGGAGTCTTGTTATCTGCGACTAGTGATGGAGCTAGTGGCAGTTTCCAAGAGTACCAACAGTGGAAGTGCGTACCATCTCTGACACATCGTGTCTCATGAGGGAGAACTTGTTTGCCATGAGTCGGTTGTCTGACATTCGACAATTCCAGCATGCCTCTGAGTCAAACTAGTTGGCCAACCAACGAACGGGTGCACCTCACACTGAAATTTGCCGGGATTTAAGGGCTCCGATAATAATCAGAACGCCAGTTCGTGTAGCTCGCAAGTCCTCATGTACGCGTTAGAACTTTACAGCTGCTGCTGCTGCGCTTCGCTCCTTGCCTACACAGTGTCGTTTTCTCCTGCCGCCTGAATCAAGGTGAAAGGGTAGAGTATTGCTACATCAACGTAGGGCTGTTAAATGATATTCACAGCATGCTGTTCTCCGCGAGCCATACTTTGTGGTGCACTTTCCCTGATGCCTGAGTGGATTGATGTAAACGAAGTCTGTGTTGTAAAAGGGGTTAGTTCAGGGAAGAATTTGTTTAGCTTCGACCACTATGTATGTTTTGCTTATCAAGTACCATCCCTCTTTTGATTTATGTTTTTTTTTAAGGTTAATCAGGTCGATTGTAGTTACAAAAGGATGAATAAAAGCTTGTCATTGTTTCTGTAGATTTAAATACGCCACTGTTCTCATTCATACTCCTTTAACTATTCGCCGTTTTTATTCTATTGTGGTGATACATGGGTACATCAGTAACTCAATATTTAATCGTATTAAATTAGTTAATTTGATGATAATTTCGATCCTGAAGTTGAGTGCACACGTAGGCATCAGAACTGCATTGAGTAAATTCACTAATTTAATATGTAAAATTTAAGGGTGTAGCTCATAAGTCGGAGATTGTTGAGAAGATAATACATTTCTCGTGTAAAGTTTATAACATTTAGCGCCACTTTGACATAATTTTAAGACTAAAACAAGCGGTCGCTTGCAGTGTAAGTAAGGTTTTTCGTCTTGTCAAATTTAAGTAGTAATAGTGATATCGTAACAGAAGCAATTTCCATTGAATCGCAAGTGTTTTCTAAATTGTGGAGTAGGCACGAATATTTTACGTTTTAAGTTATAATCTATTTAAGGTTCTACCATGAGTTAGAGAGCGGGAGGAGGAGGAGATTAGTGTTTAACGTCCCGTCGACAACGAGGTCATTAGAGACGGAGCGCAAGCTCGGGGGAGGGAAGTATGGGGAAGGAAATCGGCCGTGCCGTTTCAAAGGAACCGTCCCGGCATTTGCCTGAAGCGATTTAGGGAAATCACGGAAAACTTAAATCAGGATGGCCGGAGACGGGATTCAACCGTCGTCCTCCCGAATGCGAGTCCAGTGTGCTAACCACCGCGCCACCTCGCTCGGTAGAGATGGGGATGAGGTGAATTATCACGAGGCGAAGACAGCCAGAGAAGAGAACGGGAGACGACACGAGACGCCAAAAGCAACGAACTTTATAGAGTTGCAACAAGCGCGCCCTCTAGCAGCTAGAAGACATTTGCGGCTCGCACTTTCCTCGATTTCGTTAGTTGCCGGTTTGCGGCATTAAACAGATTTCAAATAAAATCTGGAAACGAGGGCTAACCTCGTTTGGAAGTTGCCGGTGATAATGTGTTTACGAGGTCCTGGTGGCGCGCTGGCTGCTGCAACTTTAACAAGCGGCTGGAAAGGGTTAGCAGAGGCGGCGGAACTCCTCGGCTCACCCCAAGCCCAAGACCCGCCAGCCACTGCGCACCTTCGTTTGTTCGCGACGCGGCACAGTGCGGGCGGCGGCATAATTAATAAAGTCGCGTGCGAGGCGCCCGTATATTTGTCACTGACAGGCGTTTCATTACATCCCGGTGAGTGTCGGCGTGGCTGGGGTAATTAGCAGCCAGTAGGCGGCAGCAGGCGTTCGCCCTCCACGTGGCGCGCACGCAGCTACGCGCGGCTCTCCTTCGGAGCTTCGTGACAGCATCCAGTGTTCCGCCAGAAGAAAAGCCGCCTGGTAGATCTAAGACGCGTCTTCACCACTGCAGTAGCTAGAAAGGGGCAGGACGTCGGCAACCGTCTGTGACGGAATCAAGTTGCCCCGATATTCGCCTATTGTTGTTGTGGTCTTCAGTCCCGAGACTGGTTTGATGCAGCTTTCCATGCTACGCAATCCTGTGAAAACCTCTCCATCTCGGAGTAACTACTGCAACCAACATACATCTAAATCTGATTAGCGTATTCATCTCTTGGTCTCCTTCAATTTATGCCCCTATGCTTCCCTCTAGTACTAAATTAGTGATCCCTTTATGTCTAAAAATGTGTCCCATCGGTGTGTCCCATCGACCGATTCCTTCTTCATCAGACTGTGCTACGAATTTCTTTCCTTCCAAATTGTTTTCAGTATCTCCGTAACAGTGACATGTTTTACCCACATAATCTTCAGCATTCTTCAACATCACATTTGAAAAGATTTTATTCTCTTTTTCTCCAAATTGTTTATCCTCCATCTTTCACTTCCATACATGCCTACATTTTATGTCGATACTCTCAGAAAATACTTCCTAACACTTAAACCTATATTCGATATTAACAAATTTCTTTTCTCCAGGAATGCTTTTCTTGCACTTGCTAGGATACATTTTGTATCCTCTTTTTAATGACCACCGTTATTTATTTTCCTGCTCAGATAGCGAAACTCGTCAACTACTTCAAGTATCTCGTTTCCCAATGGATTCCTTCAGCGTCACCTGATTTAATTCAATTATATCCCATTATCTTTGTCTTGCTTTTGTTGATGTTCGTCTTATATCCTTTTCTTCTCCTTGAACTTTAATCCCTACTCCAAATTTTTGTTTGGTTTCCTTTAGTGCTTGCTCATTGCGCAGATTGAATACTATCTGGGATAGGCTAAAACACTGTCTCACTTCCTTCTCATCCACTGGTTCCCTTTCACGTCCCTTGAATGTTGTAATTCCTTCTGGTTACTGTATAAGTTGTAAATAGGCTCCCGCTCCTCGTATTCCATCCCTGCTGCCTTCATAATTTTGAAGAGTGTGTTCCAGTTAACAATGTCGAAAGCTTTCTGTAAGTCTACAAGCACTGTAAACGTACGTTTCCCTTTCTTTAACCTACCTTTAAGTCTTAGTGTCAGTATTTCCTGTTGTGATGCTGCATTTCTCCATAATCCAAACTGATCTTCTCCGACGTCGGCTTTTACCAGTTTTTCATTCTTCTGTAAGGAATACGTGTCAGTATTTCCCAACCATGACTTATTAAACACATAGTTTGGTTATATTCACGTTTGACACCATCTGCTTTCTTTGGAACTGGAATTTCTATATTCTTCTTCATGTCTGAGGGTTTTTTGCCTGTCTCATTCATCTTACGCACCAGATGGAAGAGTTTTGTCATGGCTAGATCTCCCGGGGCTATCAGTAGCTGTGACAGAATGTCATCTATACCAGGGTCCGTGTTTCGACTTAGATCTTTCAGTGCCTATAGAACGGTATTTGGCATGGAATTACACAACAAAGAATGTGAAATAAGAAACATGAAAGCATTTGGACTTTTAAAATATACAAGTCCCTTTTGTGATTTAGAAGTATTACATTTTCGTAAAGAACTGCAGAAAAAAAAAGAAACGAAGCCTTGCAAAATTTCAGTCCTCTTAAACTCACCCTACAAAATATTTGTGAAAATAATAATCCTATTAAACGTAACAGTGGCTCTCTCAATATAAGAACAAAGTGGATTTCGGAGACGTCGATCGTGCAGCGGTACTCTATACCACAATATAAATGCAAGTCATTGTACAATGTTGTTGCCAGACATTTCCAAGTGGCCAAGTAGTATCTCACCACATTAATTCGAACTTTTGCACTACGCCCGAATGAACATTCATTTACATAGACGTAGACCTCGTATTTTTTCGAAGCCCAATATCCAGGTTTTGTGATACAGCTGACTGCGAGAGAAAATTCTGCGCTGTTCTGGGAAAATGAGAGATTTATTTTTCTTTCCTACATTCAGTTTCAACTACGATAGAAAGTCATGTGAAAATTAGACAAATATTTTGTTCTTTGGGACTCACAATGCAAAATGTGTCCATTAATGACATGATTATTACGAAATTCAGCCAGCTACACTGCTCTTTAGTTGTTTTATTTTATATTTTGTAACTCATTCATGATGAGCCCATTTCGGGATCTTGCCATCTGAAACGTCCCCTTAGAACAATTGTACATGACTGTGCTTAAGCTGACACACAATATTTTTTTAGCGTAATGCAATCTGACTTTCAGAAATCCCCACAAAGAAATGGCCCTGACTAACATTAACCTACACCTTTCACAAATCACTTACCTCGCCAAAAATCTCCGTTACTCGAACCACTGCAATACAGCGAGCGCCACTGCTGCCAGCTAAATAAAAGATTCAAACTACGGAAGGCACTAACTACTGATAGGCATAGTTAGCAAATGAAAGATTTTTGTAGAGAACAAACAATGTATTTACCTTAATAGTCATAATATATACTGTATAGTAGTTCATAATATCCAGTATTACCAATTATCAAAACTCCGCCATCTCTCCCCTCACATCCACCACTGCTGGCGGCTCACCTCCAACTGCGCAACGCTACACGCAGTTCACATCCAGCTGCCCAACACTACAATGGCAGACAACAATGCAAACTAGCCACAGACTGCACACAGCACAGCCAGTGATTTTCATACAGAGCGCTACGTAACGTTGCCAATAAGAAAACATAAACAGCCTACTTACACATCATGAGGTGCACTGTAAATACGAAAGTAAGCTATCGTCTTAATATAATGGTTTGTGACTACGATTATAAAAGTTACAATACTTCGTTATTTGTTTTTACCTTACATGTAATATCGTTGCTATCATGTCTTGTAATTTTTTAGAATTGTACTTTCTCCTTAGATATACACTGGAGATGTGTATCTAATTTTAGTTGGTTTCCAAGCAAGCCGCTTTTCTGACAGCTTGGATATCAGAGGATAAGCGATATTACACGTTTACATAGTTATTGTAAGTAAGTGATGTTTAGAAATAGAGTAGTTTTCATTATTTTTATAATTAGGATTCTAATTATGTTTTGTCGCGAATGTGTGTATGTTGTATGCTGATTTTTTTAAATATTTTATATCTTCGTAATAATTTTGTTTTTGTCTACGATTTATGATGGCGTTAGTCTTTGGCTTATACTCTTTCTCTTGTTGTCGCTGTTACTATGGATATGTGTTGTTTAGCCTCTCTCATCTTTTACTTTACCCGTTTTCTTGATTTATAAGGTGAGTGAAGTTTTCTACGTACTTTTTGTGCTTTGGGTCGTTGAGTAAATTTGTGGCTTTGCTGCATGCGTGTAAATATATTTCTATTTCCGCAAGTGTATTCATGAATGTTCACTTCTGCATAATATGGAGGATTTCTAGTGCTTTGTTTATAGGTTTTACGTCTCGTTTTTCTGTTTTTAGATGTTGAAAAATGTGGATGGGTTGTTTTCATTTTCTCTGGTGTGCACCTTATATCTAATTTTGAAATTTCTACCGTTTTGTCGCATGTAGAATTTCTGGCAAATGTTACACGAAATTTTGTAAATGCCAGGATGGTTGTTGTTGAGAATTTTCGAGCTACCTTTTATTAATTTTGTTCGAGATGTTTCCTAGATAACTTGTGGTTGCGTATTTTGTTTTCTTCTGCTTCATTACATGCAGTTTTAGTGTTATTTCTTTATGTGTATTGTGCAATTCTGTATGTTTTTATTGTAGTATAATTGTGTTACAATTTTGGGGGTCATGATAGTTTCGCTGGCTATGTATTCTAAGATTTTTATTTCCTTCTGAATTGCTTTGTCTTCTAGTAGTAAATTTATTAATTTGTTAAGCACTGTGTGGAAGATCGCGAATATGTAGACTTTTGGAGGACATGAGTGATCGATAATACGATCTGGTGTGGTAGACTTTCTGTAAGTTTTGAAGCAATGTTTGCTGTTAGTGTTATCAATAGGTAGGCCGAGAATGTTAACTGTTTTGTTAGTTTCGTGTTCTATGCTAAACTTAATTTTGGGCTATAATTGATTCAGTGCTTTCTGTATTTCGTCAATGTCAGTAAGGTTACCTTCTATCATCATTAAAGTGTGATCTACATATTTTTAACACTACATAACTTTTTGGTTAGTTGCGTTTTTTGTTTCGAAGAGTTTTTCTTCCAACGTGTTAAGGAAGATGTCAACTAAGCTTACAGCGATGCTGTATCACATCGCGATTCCACTTTGTGTGTATGTATTTTATTATCAAACTCTAAGTAATTTTAGCGCAAGACAGGTTTTGTTAGCTGTAAAATATCTGTAGCGCCTTGTATTGATACTTTTCTGTATTTGACTAGGTTTTATTCTGCGATATCTAATAAACAACTGATTTATTGATAATGTTAACTATGTAAACTTGTAATATCGCTGCTCTAGTGCCATCCAAGCTGTAAAAAAAAAAAAAGGGCGGATACACATCTCCCGTGTACATCGAAGGGAAAGTAATAATTAATTCTAAAAAAAAAAAAAAAGACAGGACATGGCAGCAACGATGTAACATGTAAGGTAAAACCATCTAACGATGTATTATAACTTTTATAATCGTAGTTACATACGATTATATTTAGACCATAGCTTATTTATGTATTTACAGAGAACCTGATGGTCGGAATATGTCGAAATAGTCTTATCGTGAATGATTTATGAAGTATAAAATAAAAACAATTACAGAAGAGTGTAACTGGCTGTTATTCGTAATAATCATGTCATTAAAAGACCTACTTTGCACTGTGGGCACCAAAGAACAAAAGTTATGGAATTAAATGTTATAAATCGATATGGGGAACTTTTTGTGAAATGCGTAAGAGCACGAATAAAAGTGGTAAAACTCGTCGAAAGTGTGAAATTCAATAAGGTTTGTCTAAAGAAGAAACTCACCCCGTCCTACGTCAAAATCAAAGTTTCAGTAGAACCAATGGTGATATCTCACGTCAGACATTATGGAGCAAAATTATGGATCCAACGAGAAATTAAAAGTAAACTATCTTATGAACACCTAAATCATGATATGTAGGTAGCTTACCTAAAAGTAAGTAACAATATTACTTCATTAATTTTTGACACCATGCCACATTTTTAAATATCAGTGTGCATAACATCAACACCCAGCACAAAAATAAAATCAGATCACTCATGGAAAAACAACTGCAAAAACTAGCAACATAATTTCTTTAAAAAAAATCAACCTGACTGAATATACTTTCAACGACGAATAGCAAAAATTACTGGATAGAGGATTAAAGTATAGTATCGAACCTAGATTCCACGATATACAAAGATGGAGTTGCGATGGGATATAGCACTGCTGAAATCATAGCTGACATATTCCTTAACATCTTGGAAGAAAAGTCTGATGCTACCCTAGCTCGACGCTTGTGAGCAGCCCATAGTGGCTTGTCTTTTACGTATTCTGTTGTACAAATTCTATGACTAAAGCTTTATCGCTTGATTATTAGTTTAACACGTGATAAGCCAATTTGAGAGTTATATTTCTGATGAAGGCACTGTTAGCAGTGCCGAGACCTAGGTCAAAATAATACTTTTTTGCGACCGAGGGCTACTATTGGGCTGCAATTAGGACTGACGAGTTGCAGTGGTGGACAACGTTCCGGTAAGTAGCGAAATCGAACCCGAGTTACGCTAGCTGGCGAACTGGATACGCGCTTACTAAAACTCTGTCCAGGCTACCGAGACAGACAATACTCCGCACGCTAACAATCCCCGGTCTCCGCTTCATGTCCTCCCTCTCCGGCAGTCCAAAATAGAGTTTCTCGAGAAATTCCACTCTATACGCCATCTCTCACGAAGCCACACGGCTGCCAACAGTGGCTGGTCGCGGACCTTAGTGTCAATTATAACCTTACAGATGGCAGCACCCAACCCTTCCCTTCCCTTCAGTCTGGAACCGCGCGACCGCTACGGTCGCAGGTTCGCAGGATGTGTGTGATATCCTTAGGTTAGTTAGGTTTAAGTAGTTGTAAGTTCTAGGGGACTGATGCCCTCCGATGTTAAGTCCAATAGAGCTCAGAGCCATTTTTGAACCCAACCCTTCCAAAACAACTCAGAAACTCCTACTACAATTGAGAGGCTTGCCGCAAAAATCTAGCGGCGCCTTGTTATATCAGCAAGCAGCGTCAGTTGTCCGCCAATCAACTTGCTCTTTAAAGCGAACGCTAGGAAACTGCGTGTGAACAGGAACTGACACAGAATAATACTGTGCCCATGTGAGGTGCTAGCTTGGCGGACACCCTACTGTCATCGAGGTGTGATTCTAAGAATACAACGGTATGAAGCCCGACCGGCCTGGGCCAGGCGTCATGTCGTCATGCTACACAGATTCCACACAACCCACGTTGCCTTTCCTCTGGCTTAGGCTGAGCCGAGGGTGTCCTTGATAAAAGGCGCGCCAGATCTCCGTTATTGTTACCTGGGCCCGACCTTCCTGGAAAGTGGCGGACGCGGTTGCGCGCACCTCCCCTGTCCCACGTCTCTCTTCCACACAGAAATGTCCACCGACACATTTGAAAAATATAGCAAATGGAGTAAGACCTATCACCTAATTTAATTTGAAAAAATAATCATTAAAGCCCTCGATTTTGTGTATTCATGCTCGTCATCGAGTATGAGGAATCTAGGAACCCTGCGTATTCATTTCGCTAGACAAACAGTTCACGCAACTCGTATTGAGTTTTATTACAAAATGAAAAGAGAATACTTAATTCTGCGATTACACAGTTGTGCCTCAAGCAAAGGGCTTTCTTCAGTATAGACAATCCTAGGTCGCTGCTATACAAGTCACTAGTCTTGAAGATACTATTGGACGGTTAATATACAAATGCCGCCATTAGCTGAGCTTTAATTTCAGCCCAATTAAATTTTTTTGCAGAAGAAATTAATCGATTCCTACAATTTGCCTGGGTGATAGCTACGGTTCGTCGTTCAAATGTACATTATACTGCAACATACTACAAGAATTTCTGTGTTCGAATGGCCATAAAAATGGCCACTGGGCTAAACCTGAAACTTTTTACCCGATGTTTCTAACGGAAATATGAACCGAGCACCAATATCCCTATCCCCAAAAAATATGAGATACTGCGTGCAAGGTTTTCAGACATACTTGCTACAGCGCTTCCGCACTGTAACGATAAACGTATGTTCGTTGTGCTGCCGAATGTAGCAGGCGAATATTACTAATTATTGTTTATGTAATAGAGCTAGTGCGATTTATTTATGTTAGACCTTTTCCTGCTTTTGATAATACGATGCTACGTTATTTTCAAGCACATTTTCAGTTACGGCTTCCGTGCTGGAGTGTGAAAGGCAGGGGTCTGTAAGGTTGAAAGGTATGTGCTGAGATTCGATCAGGATAGATAGTTCCCAACCGCAAGGTTGGACGAGTAGTACATCATCGAGTAGCAAGATCTTCGACAGTTAACAAAGATAGGTGCACGCGGTAAAAGTTTGAGTAGTGGTGAGGAGATGCGCAGAGACAGCAGACGTGTTTCGAGTCGGAGCTAGATGCCTGCAGGAGGCAGACGGGTCGTGACAGCATGAAAGTAAGAATTGGCGCTTCGCACTTAATAAGCTATATATTCAGCGAAACTATGCACGTACCTGGGGAAACTAGAAAGAATAATGAATAAAATAGGTTTTCTTTGGTTAAATAGCGAGATAGAAATCCCATTGTTGATGCAATAAGCGTTTTGTGAAACTTTCTCGTAAATCCATGCTATGGAAGTTTTTTTTAGTTTTTCACATGTGCCATAAAAGTTCGAACAATAAATATTTTTTTAGATAAAATTAGAGTTTCATCTCACACCTTATGTCGTTCTCCACATTCTGTGCTTGCATTGAACCAAAAGGTACATTAAAGTAAAGTTCCCATGAGTAAAGCTAATAATTTCATTTATCAGAGTAAAATAATCTACATGCCATTGCACAGTTGGCAAATTATTCAGATCAGGACAGAATTTTTATTAAGTAACAAACAGGGCCAAAATCAGTAAAGTTATCTAGAATGACAATTTTATACAATTGCACTGCGGCTGAGTTGAATATATGTTTTATTATCGGCTAAACGGGAAGGAGCGCACGAGCTAAGTCGACAGACGCAGTCAGATGCAGGTTGGTGACTCATTTTTTTTACCACTAAACTTTCATGCAGTCAGATGTGTATTTTGAGTATTAATTTTCCAACAACATTTTCATGCCGTCAGATAAAGTTCAGTTTAGTTAAGGACGCAGTCAGATGCAAGTTTTATTATTGACTAAAGCAGTCACATGCAGTTCAGTCTAGTTTAAATAGAGAAGTTTTATTAACAACACTTTCAAGGTAAGCGCGTTCTGCATGCGTGGCTGCTACACTTGCAGACTTGGAACAGAAGCGCTCTGCCTTTAAGCAGGATGCAGGGTACCAGTCGAGGAAGGCTATTGTATGAAAAATGTCATTCGAACCCGGTTCTGGCAGCCTGCCCGACGGAACAGGGGTAAAAAAATTATACTCTGCTCAGCAAGCGCCTGAAACTTCACTTCTTTACCATCTTTCCGAATAAAAGCTGTATAAGGAACTGGCTATTACTTCAACAGGCTCTGTCCTAGAAACTATGTTCCCACAGCAGCCATTTATCAAATGAGCGTCCTATATTTCTGAAAGAAAAGCCATATTTCAGACCGCTGTGCCAAATGTAAATCTTGCGAAAGGCGGCAGGGACTGTTGAGGGTGTTATTTTTCAGTTTAACTTACGTTATAGCGGCCGAAAGGAAGCACTGTTGCCTAAAAACACCAGCTTTCCGCTACATTTACGTATCACAAACCGATAAAGACGGTGCTTCCCACAGTGAGACTTGCAACCTGTCTGCTACTTGCACCATCTTGATTCATAAGCGAACAGACACGCAGCTTGCCAGTTCATTGGTTTTCTGAAGTGTCATATTTGTGAAGGCTCCATCACCTGGTTGGCTACCGCACAAAACTGGAGGGTTCAAGTACAGTACATCTCACACATCGGGATTTCGCCTTGCGACAGCCAGGCTTTGCTACGAATTAGGTGAGATGTTTTTTCCGTCTCAGTTGCTTGAGTATGCAATTTATTACTGCAATGGTGACCGGTTTCTGACTGAATCACCAGTTCTCAAACCAATCATCATCTTACCCTCAGATTACACAACATGGTGCCAGAAGGTACGACCTGCTTTATAAAAGGAAGTCAAAATATGACCAACAAACACGCTCGTTGATATGTCAGACTAGGTCTCTATTGTTTCACCTGAACGACACAGTCAAACTTGTTTTGATTGTATCAAACCGATCCCTTCTTTTGGTCAAGCTATAACACAAATTTCTGGTCTCCCTACTTCTATTCAGTACCTTCTGATTAGCTATGTGATCTACTCATCTGAACTTTAACACCCTTCTGTAGCACCAAAATTGGAAACCGTCCATACTCATTTTGTCTTAAACGTCTATCGCCCATGTTCGACTTCCATACATGGCTACACTTCACAAAATTTCCTTCGGAAAAGAACTTCCTGATAAATCTGTATTCAATGCCACCGAATTTCTGTTCTTCGGAAGTAATTTTGTTCCCTTGCCAACCTACATTTCCTATCCTCTCTCCTTCGTCCACGATCAGTTATTTTGCTACCCAAATAGCAAAACTCATCTACTACTTTGTCTGGTTTCCTAAAATACGTCGGGCGTTATGTTTCTCAGTTTAGGTGCTGTACTTATACATTATGCATATTTCTTTGTACGAATGTTTCATAATTTCCAAAGGTCTTTTCACAAAGACACGGAAATGTCTTAGATACTTCACGACAAACACAGTTCATTTATGAATCAAAATCTCTCGGTGTACATGCCGCGTCAATTCAGGATAAAACTCCAAGTTTTCGAACACTAGCTCCATTGTCGTCGTCAGGGCTAAAACTGACCGTCTTAAACTAGCGAGGCTCCCACTTTTATATGCAAAGCACGGCTTCTGATTGGCTGGAATACGTCATAGCACCAGCGATATGGCGCGTTGTGAAGTGGTGCCCTCTACTTCCATAGATGTATTTTCTATCCCGCGTTGCTTGTAGCGCCATCCCTTGAATCTGGAGGTAAAGTGCGGGAAGCTTTCCTCTGCGATTTTTCTTTATCCAGTGCACTCCTCCAGGTGTTGCTAAGCGCATAGCCGTTGTCTCTGTTGAAGTTATTATCGCTAAGTCTAAATTCGACTGCTTCGCGGATCATAGAGTCTCAGTAATTCGATGCGTGCGTTATTACTCTCGTTTCTTCAAATAAAATCTTATGCTTTGTGGTGTCACCGCCAGACACCACACTTGCTAGGTGGTAGCTTAAATCGGCCGCGGTCCATTAGTACGTGTCGGACCCGCGTGTCGCCACTGTCAGTACTTGCAGACCTAGCGCAACCACATGGCAGGTCTAGAAAGACGGACTAGCACTCGCCCCAGTTGTACGGACGACATTGCTAGCGACTAGACGTACGAAGCCTTCCTCTCATTTGCCGAGAGACAGTTAGAATAGCCTTCAGCTAAGCACATGACTACGACCTAGCAAGGCGCCATTAGCCTTACCTACTTTGAGAGTTATAGTATAAATGTCTCAAGAAGAACGCTGTATTCATCAGAGAATAAAAGTTAAGTATAAAGCAACTACGTACTTTTCTTGCTACCATTCAATAGTTATCCTGTTTCAGACTTCACGCCCGTCTGCATTAGTTAGCGTGCCTTTCGGCTACCTCCGAGTGGTGTGGCTGTCTTGCTACGCCACAACATGCTTGTTAAGCAGGCTACGCTCAGCCACCGCTGATTTTTCCAAATACATGTATTTCAGGTGGCGCTGGTGCTCGATGCAACGGTCGGCAACGGTTCTTACAGACTGGTCCACGTACTTCTTGCCGCATTCGCAAGGAATACTATAAATTCCCGGCACTCTGAAGCCGAGACTATCTTTGACTGGTTTCAACATTTCCTTAATTTTCCTAGGTGATCGGAAAACTGGTTTTATTCCTTGCCTCTTTAGGACTCTGCCTATCTTGCTTGTTATAGCACCGCAAAATGGAATCTTCGCTATGTGTTGGTCCTCTTCTTGTTTACGGACGGCATCGTGTCTTACTTTCTTGTACAATACTGATTTAATTTCAGCGGCAGAATAACCATTCCGCTTGAAAACAGTCGTCAAATGGTTTATCTCGGGAACGAGGTGGTCCTCGTCGGAAATAGTCCTGGCTGTGTGTACTAAAGTATTCAGCATTGCTCTCTTCTGAGACGGATGATTGAAGCTGTGGCTATGCAGATATGAGTCTGTATGCGTTGGCTTCCTGTACACAGAATGGCCCAGTTCATTTCTTATTTCCTTTTCTAATAGAAAACTGGCGAAACGAATAACCGGATAATGCCGGGTTTGTTAGGGAGCAGTAGACTAAAAACCCGCGGATGCCACCGATTATCGGTGGAGTGAACAGTGATAGGACTGGCAGCCTTACAGTGTGGTAGAGACGCGTGCGCCAGAGTGGAGTGTGCTGCGTGTTGAGGAAGAGGCAGGAACGCCGCCACAGACTGCGGCTCGGCGTGGCCAGGTGGCGCCACAGCACCCGCATGGGAAACGCGATACGCCCACTGGCGTCGCCCGCCTAAGCCCCGCCGGTAGAGGTGTGGCCGCGCTGCGCCGCCAGGAGAAATATACGCCCTGCGCTCTGCTGGCTGTCGTGTCCTCTGCCGCGGTGCTCTGTCCTGTCCTGTCCTGTTGGCGTCAAGCGGAGCCATGACGGATGCTTCCCACGCGGCTGTTTGTCACCTCCCTCCCCACTCGGTCGGAAATAAATTCGACGGTGCCGGAAGCTTCTCACAGCCACTCCGATTACATCTAACACTGCCCTGTGCATTACTTCGTTACACACAGAGCGCTGCTGTCCGACGTACTAATATGAATGCCTATGTGTGAATTGCTACAACCTGAAGGGTTTGATGATATCGTGTAGTATCTACGTAAGTTTGATTGAAGTGTCTGTGATACGATCCGCCATTCATAATGCAGAATCGCAATTCCACAACTACGGTTGTAAGACGTTTATATTTCTATTGCCAGACCACAATTTATGAAAGATGTTTACATTTTATTAATAGGATTAAGTAGGAATAATTAATATTTGTCATTTTCGAAATAATTGTGGTAGCAAGGAATGTCTGCACCAAAGTATTGTTGACTGGAGAGACCGCACATTGATACAATTTTAAAAAAGGGCGGGACAGACCGCGTATGGATACATTTCAAGAAAAGAGCGGGGAAGACCGCGCATTGATACATTTTGTAATGGTAGCAGGGATTGTCTGCACCAGAAAGCATTGTTGGCGGGAGAGAGTGCACTTTAGCGTTCGTAGGAAGTCAGTAGTAAGCGAGATGTGAAGCGAGTAGGTAGCAGGTCTGAAGCGAGAGGTTGAGAGGAGCAGTGTGCCTGCCAGCCACCAGCTATGATTTACAAGAGATTATAAACGGATGTACAGAGACATCAGCTCACTATTATCGTAAGAGGAACTAAAATTATTGATTTTTGTTGTTGTTGAGAAACTCAAGACTACTGAAGGTATGTTCGCGCAATGCTAGTTGTAAGATTATTGTAAAAAGTACGTCCCGTTTGAACGTTTGTAAAATCATTTCATTACCAACAGTAAATATTTGAAGAATCTTTTTCAGAATATAATTCATTTTTGACAGCAATATTGCATTACTGATTATAATCCATCACAAAAACCATGAACATAAAAATTTGCAAAATGTAATTGTTGTCAAGAAAAAGTGTAACTATGAATTACGTAACTTCAGTCAAATTAATTAAAGAACAAAGTCAGCTTTGGTAAAAAATAGAGCCACTTATTATGACAGCCCACCAGCAGCTAATAGAATATAGTAAAACGGAGTAAATATATTCATGTCGCAGTTCGATGTAGCAGTCAGATGGCGATCCAGTAACAGTAAAAAAGGTAAGGACCAGTTTTGGGTTATTGCAGGTAACGACTGAGGTCCACGACGACGATACATTCTATGTTTCGTCGAAATAATCAGCATTTAAATTTGTATGCGAAGATTGCACTTATTAGTGTTATTGAGAAAGAGAATTAATTTCAAAGGGAAGATTTCATTTGCTGTTATTATTAAGCAACAGATAGAAATCCTGAGGGAAGGTTTCATAGGTTATTGTAGAAGGGAAGGTTGTGTAACAAAATATATGTAGAGGAGACAGGAAGGTTTTCACGGTTGACATACAGGACGACCCAGAAGTCTGTTAACTTTTGGAAATGCACTAATTCATGGAATAATGTAGGTAGAAAGGTGAAACTTAACACACGGACATGAAATGATATGGAGTTTAATTGCAACGAAAACCGAGTGCAAAAACCGGCCAAAGAATTGCGCTGCACAGCAATACGTCAGTTATGTCGCATGAGAACACCCACAGCTGCAGAATTTGGGCTACCGCAAATTCTGTAACTGTTGTTGAAACCCCATTGCATGACGAGAAAGTCCGGGTGTGACAAGAATTTACCGGAGTAATCACTATCTGACCTTTTTTATTAGAAGAAAAGCGCGATTCTGGTTTCCTAACTGTCAGCGTGAAGGGTCGAAGGTACTACAGTATCTTTGTGATGATTCTAGCCCCATCGGAACTTCTGCTGAAGTAATGAAATGTTCGATACCATTTAAATTTTAGTCAGACTCGAGTTGATTATATTAAGTAATTATTTATTTCAATCAATGGAAGCTTATAAAGATACCTTACTGTCAAAATTTTTCTCTAAACAGATTTTTCTACTTGTATTTCGATGCATTTTCAGGTATCGTTCTTACACCATGAGAAGTAGTAATCTCAGTTTTAAAAGAATATGATCTGAAGTAAGCCTACGCTAGATACAACATTGTGTATTGTTCAGTTTTATCTCCAAACAGAACTTCTGTCTCCATTTATATCATCCATTGTATTACTTATAATGAAACCAATTTTATACAGTAACAGAACGTTTGCATTTTTCATATCGTCAAAATTTGCAAACTTTGTTATTAACCATTACTCCTATAAATCTTCGCGTAAACAATATCTAAGTACATAAAACTCAAACAGTTTCAATTACGGGAGTCATGGTTGTATTAATTATAGTAGTACCACTTCTCGAAGGGTCTGAAGAGCAAAAGGAGCTGGTACACTTGCCTAAGATAGTGTAGGGTCACACGAACACGCACTAGTACCACAACACGACGTGGCATGGACTAGACTAATGGCTGAAATAGTGCTCGCGGCGATTGACACCATGAATCCTACAGGGCTCTCCTTAAATCCGTAAGACTACGAGGGGATGGAGATCTCTTCTAAAAGCACGTTGCTAGGCAGCCCAGATACGCTCCATAATCTTCATGTCTGGGGAGTTTGGTGGCCAGCGGAAGTGTTTGAACTCAGAAGTGTGTTCCTGGAGCCACTCTGTAGAAATTCTGGGAGTGTGGGGTGTCGCATTGTCCCGCTGAAACTGCCGAAGTCCGTTGAAATGTACAACGCACAATGAACATGAATGGATGCAGGTGATCAGACAGGATGCTTACGTACGTGTCACCTGTCAGAGTCGTATCTAGATCCACCACGGGTCGCGTATCACTCCAACAGCGCACTCCTCCCACCATTACAGAGCCTCCACCAGCCCTAACAGTCCCCTGCTGATATGCTGGGTCCATGAATACATGAGACTGTCTCCATACCCGTACACGTTCATCCGCTCGCTACAATTTGAAACTAGACTCGTCCGACCAGGCAATATGTTTCCAGTGGGCCTTCGGTTCCGAAAGCCCATATCGATGATGTTACGTTGAATGGTTCACACGCTGACACTTGTTGATGGCCCAGCATTGACATGTGCAGCAATTTGAGGAAGGATTTCACTTTTGTCAAGCTAAAAGAAAGTCGTCGTTGGTCCCGTTCTTGCAGGATCTTTTCCCGGCCGCAGTGATGTCGGACATTTGATGTGTTACCGGATTCCTGATATTCACGGTACACTCGTGAAATGGTCATGCGGTACTTCATCGCTACCTCGGAAATGCTGTGTCCCATCACTCGTGCGTCTGTTGTAACACCACATTCAAAGTCACTCGAATCTTGATAACCTGCCATTGCAGCAGCAGTAACCGATCTAACAACTGCGCCTGACACTTGTTGTCCTGTACAGGCGTTGCCGACCGCAGCACCGTATTGTGCTTGTTTGTATATCTCTGTATTTGAATATGCGTGGCTACACCAGTTTCTTTGGTGCTTTAGTGTTGCATATGTATTATATATGCAGGTTTTTGGCACCAAATGCGTCAGAGCGGGATTAGAATTTTCGGAGTTTGGTACAGTTTGCTTTTACTTGTGATCAGATACGCCTTTGATAATATTCTTCTCCGGTATGCAGCCGGATCATAACGTCTTCATGACACAATATTTCCGCGGTCCAACTGGCCGCCATCTTCTCACCTGAAGATGGCGGCCAGTTGGACCGCGGAAATATTGTGTCATGAAGAAGTTATGATCCGGCTGCATACCCGAGAAGAATATTATCAATTATTACGCCGGGAAAGCCTTCGTAGCCACATCAGAAACCTCTACGGGGAGGAGATGGTGGAACGTGTGAAGAAGTTTGATAAACTTCGTAAGAAGAAGGGCAAGTTGCTAAGTGCCCTCGCCTTTTTGCTGAGATGCCGCGATGGAAGAGTAATACCTAAGTTTGCTAGATTTGTGCATTTTATTGATACGAAAACGGCCAACAACATCAAGAAGCGTGCCAGTTTCGCCTTAGTCAAGGAGCGCATTCGCTTCACTCGAAGACAACTGGATCTCATATCCAAGGATTTACTTTTCTTGCACTTGGAGTTATCGTCGCTGCTGTCGGACGCATCCTGGGAATGGGTGGATAGTTCTTCTTGGGCACTATCAGATTGGACGCATAGGAGCGCCGTCATGAAACAGTCTTCGAAGTTTCAGCGGCTTTCTTCTCAACCCACGACATCTGATGAAGACACCCGTCGACGTAAAGTGATTTAAAGAACTGGACGACGTCACGCTGTCAGTGTTGGAGAAAGGCCTGAATTTTGCCCCTACACCGAGGAATGTGCCTATCACCGAAATCATCTGCGCAGTCGAACAAGCAGTGTCCAGCTTTTCGGAGGAACAAGCTGAAGAGATTAGGCAAGAGGTCTCACATACATTGCGGCGGGCGCCGCCTCCACGGAGTAACATCTCCTCTCTCGAAAGGGCAGCCGTCCGGTCCATTAGAGAAGACGAAGATCTGATAGTTCTACCAGCAGACAAAGGCAACGCAACGGTTCTTCTGTCACGTGATGACTATCTGGGAAAGATGGATCTCTTACTTGAAGACTCAGCATACAGAACATTGCAGGACGACCCAACTGAACGGGTAAAACGGAAGACGCTTTCACTGCTGAAGAAGAGTTCGTTACCTGACGACGTTCTCAAAAAACTTTGTCCTGGTGCTGCCGTGCCACCGAGATTATACGGTCTACCCAAGATTCATAAGAAAGGGGTCCCGCTTCGTCCGATCGTGAGTAATTTGGGTGCTCCTACCTACAATCTAGCCAAGTATTTAGCATCTGTTCTTGGCCCTCACGTCGGTAAATGCGAACATCACATTTCCAATTCTATGGTGTTTATTCAGAGATTGAAGTCCTTGTCTCTTAGTCCCTCAGATTTACTTGTGAGCTTCGATGTCGTGTCGCTTTTTACCCGGGTTCCTCTGGAAGAATCCTTGCAATTAATTGGTGAGAAACTGGATGAGGAAACAACCAGGCTTTGTCGCCACGTGCTGACGTCAACGTACTTTTTATTTAATGACAAATATTTTGAACAGACTGACGGAGTGGCTATGGGGAGCCCATTGTCCCCAATAGTCGCCAATCTTTTTATGGAAGATTTTGAGGACATGGCGCTGAAGACGGCGTCCTTAAAACCAACTTGTTTCTGGAGGTACGTTGACGATACGTTTATGGTGTGGCCTCATGGGAGAGAAGCTCTTGACCGCCTCCTAGATCATTTTAATTCCCTGCATCCTAGCATCAAGTTTACCATGGAGGTAGAAAGTGATGGAAAGCTTCCGTTTCTGGATGTTCTGGTGTACAGAAAGGATGATGGGACACTGGGACACAGTGTTTTTCGAAAGCCTACGCACACGGACCGTTACCTGCATGCTTCTAGCTGTCATCCATCGTTCCAGCGTACGGGGGTCCTGCGGATGTTGGCGAGAAGAGCTTATGCCATTTCAGATGGAGAAAGCTTGACACAAGAATTGGACCATCTTAAGGTTGTGTTCAAGCAGAATGGCTATACAGATAAACAGATCCGTCGTGCTTTCCAGTTTGGACCTTCACCTGAACCACCAGAAGATACCTGCAAATCGGTGGCTTTTCTGCCTTTTGCTGGGAGCATTTCCTCGAAGATAGGAAGAATTCTGAAAAGATACCATATCAAAAGTATTTTTCGTCCGCCAGCCAAGATTAGAGCGCTCCTTGGCTCTGTAAAGGATGACTTGCATTTGAGGAAGCCCGGTGTGTACAAGATCCCTTGCCACTGTGGGAATGCTTATATTGGGCAGACAATCCGGACCATTCAGGACAGATGTGTTGAGCATCAGCGGCACACACGGCTGCTTCAACCTGAGAAATCTGCAGTGGCGGAGCACTGTCTCACCGAGGGACACAGAATGCTTTATGACAAGACACAAATGGTTGCCCCTGCATCTCGCTATTGGGACTGTGTTTTAAAAGAATCCATAGAGATTCGTTTATCTGACAATCTTATTAATAGAGGCAAGGGCTATCTTTTAAGTAAGACTTGGGACCCGGTGTTATCTGACATCAAAAAACAACGGTCTGTGTTTCGATCGTCGGAACAAAAATTTTTTAATTTTTGACAGCGATATCTCGATTTCGCCTATTTCCACCACTGGCGGCGCCGTATGTTTACTGCGCTAGAGGGCAGTTACGGCACCTTCTCGCGCACGCGTTGTGGGTCTTCTGCGGCCTATATAGGGGCCGCAGCTTGCGCTAGGAAGTCAGTTCCGGCGAGATCGTGCACCAGCACCCTCACCTGAAGATGGCGGCCAATTGGACCGCGGAAATATTGTGTCATGAAGACGTTATGATCCGGCTGCATACCCGAGAAGAATATTATCAATTATTACGCCGGGAAAGCCTTCGTAGCCACAGATACGCCTTTGTTAGAAGTCTTTGTAATGTGTGAGAAACAAAAATTTTTTCCGTAGTGTATTTGTAAACAAATGTGTTCTAATGTGAAAGAACACATATACTTCAACTGTGAATTGAATGTATTAGTTCTCCAGATAAAGCTAACGGTAACACGCAGGACCTCATTTTATTGAATATTATGCAGTGGAAGACACTGAAGCCGCATTGAAGGGATTAGTACCGCTTTGTTACTTCAGTAGACTGAATCTCCTTCAACTTCGAAAAACACAGCTTTTAAATAAGGTAACATCAAGTAGCAATGTTATTATGAAGAATACGCGAAACTATTGAACAGTGTTCATTACATATTACAAAATCACATGATCCCTATTGTAGCTGCTGTAAGGTGGGACTTTTCTGTAGGATGGAGCTCCATCCAATATTGCTGCATTTCTGGAAGCTCTCTTGTGCACAGAATTTGGTGGGCAACGCATGCAGAGCCGCCACTTTGTCACGCTTCGGCTCCCAGGTCTCAAGACCTCAGTCCGCATGATTATTGGTTGTGGGGTTACCTGAAGTCTACCGCGATTGTCAGACACCATCTGGGATGCTAAAAGACAACATCCGACGGCAATTTTTCAGCATATCTACTGATATTCTGTACGATGCTGTTCACATCTTTGTTCCCCGTCTACAGGTATCGTTGATAAATGACAGTCGACATGTTAAATGTTTGTTAAAAAGAACATCGACTTTGCTAAACGTCAGTTTTTATGCTAGTTATTGCTTTTGTGTTATATGAAGCACCATCTGTTTGGTCTTTCTGTACAATTTGTTTTGGTTGCAATAAAAACCCCTGTCATTTCAAGCATGTGTGACAATTTTTACTTCTCTGCTTCAGTGAAGTACTGAATTCTCAAATGTTAAGGGGCTTTTGGGTCAATCCGTACTTATAGCTTGCAGTCGTTGGCTGTTCGGGATAGCAGGTACACCGATCCATTTTACGTTTGCCGAGATCTTAACTTCACAAGTAACAAAAATTTCGAGTAATTTTTGTTTGTTATTATGGAGTACAGAAGGAAGAAGACAACTCAGGTGCATTAAAATATCTCGGTCGACGCCTGTTGCCACCTTCACAGTAGACAAGAATGCAGCGCCATCTTGAAAATGCGTATGACTGAAGCTGATAGACTGCCGTGATCTCACCACAAGTGGTCACCATCAGCTAATGCTACTGCTTTTTAATCTGGCGACTTGTGACGTCATTTCTATCCCGCCAGGAGAGCCCTCCATCTCAATTAAGGCTTGTCTTGTGAATCAAACAATACGTTTCAATATCCAATTACATGAATAAATTCAGTATATCCGAAAAACATTCGGAGTCCATCACGAAACTGCCAGCTACTTTCGCATGTAAATTATGTTATAACATTTTGATTGCACTGGGTTGACAGGGGGCTAGAAGGGCAAGTAACATACAAAAATTCACGCGAAAAATTAAAAAATAAAACTCTTCAGAGAACGTTACTCTTACGTACTACGTGGTTAAAATTTAAGTACAACTGCGCCCGCCCGGTTGGCCGTGCGGTCCAACGCACGGCTTTCCGGGCAGGAAGGAGCGCCTGGTCCCTGGCACGAATCCGCCCGGGGGATTTGTGTCGAGGTCCGGTGAACCGGCCAGTCTGTGTATGGTTTTTAGGCAGTTTTCCATCTGCCTCGGCGAATGCGGGCTGGTTCCCCTTATTCCGCCTCAGCTACACTATGTCGGCAATTGCTGCGCAAACAAGTTCTCCACGTACGCGTACACCACCAGTACTCTACCACGCAAACATAGGGGTTACACTCGCCTGGTGTGAGACGTTCCCTGGGGGGTCCACCGGGGGCCGAACCGCACAATAACCCAGGGTTCGGTGTGGGACGGCGGAGAGGTGAAGTGGACTGCGGTAGTCGTTGTGGGGTTGTGGACCACTGCAGCTGCGGCGGGGACGGAGCCTCTCCGTCGCTTCTAGGCCCCCGGTTAACATAGAATAGAATAGAATAGAATAGAATACAATTACACCTGCTTAAAGTGTCCATTGTGGACCGTTATCATACGGCAACGTGATGTGGTAGACATTATAATGCGTTAATGCCGAACAGATTTACATTGGAAAAAATTAGCTCCAATTTTGGCCACCAGGTGCAAATCTGATGCTGCAAATGCAACAGAGAGGCGTAGGAATGCAACCACATGTATTGGATGAGGGACGGAACGTAGGCAGAACAGCTGAATTGTTCAATACGTGCACCGGAGGCGTCAGCGTGATGCTGCATCCGTAAAACAATTTGACCAACAGTCCGTCGCAGCAGTTCCGGTAGAATCTGAGCAACCTATCCCTGTACAATGGCCTTCGGATCAGGTAGAGGACGAAGTTGTCCCTGGTAAACGCCTTCTTTTAGATATTCCCAGAGCCAAATGTCACCTGGATTCAGGTCAGGTCATACTGCAGGCCACGCATCTGGAAAATCTCTAGACAGAACATGTTCGTGGAAGGTCGTGTTAAGGAGACCTTTCACTGGGCGAGCGACGTGAGATGTTGCCAGATCTTAAATGAAAGCAATTGTTTCCATACGGTTGTACTCTTCCAAAGCAGGAATCAAACGCTGTACAGCAAGTCTCGATATCATATGGACGTCATGGTATACCGGACAGGCCTTCTGGGTGTATTCTCTTCGAAGAATAACTGACCGTGGATGAAAGTGCTTGTGAATTCACACGTCACAGTAACATACGACGAGTGTTGTGGCTCATCGTGCACAATACGCGGTTTATCAGTACCACGAACTCGGCTGTTGTGAGATTCACTGCACCCTGAAGTCTAAAATGTGTGTCGTCACTGCATAGAATATTGCCCGGCCACGTGTCTTGAACTTCGATCCGTGCTAGATCACAAAGAGCAAATTCAAAACGTTCCTGCGGATTATGATGTATCAGTTGCTACACCGTCTGGATCTTGTACCAGTGTAAAATAGACCGCAAAACTTTCTGTACTCTTGACGGATAATTCTCGAGATTCTAGAATGAGATTTTCACTCTGCAGCGGAGTGTGCGCTGATATGAAACTTCCTGGCAGATTAAAAATGTGTGCCCGACCGAGACTCGAACTCGGGACCTTTGCCTTTCGCGGGCAAGTGCTCTACTCAGTTGGTAGAGCACTTGCCCGCGAAAGGCTAAGGTCCCGAGTTCGAGTCTCGGTCGGGCACACAGTTTTAATCTGCCAGGAAGTTTCAATTCTCGAGATACTGCACGAACCCCCAGGGGCATGTCCTGCAATGTCATTTACAGCAACAGCAACCTCGTCAATAACTTCCAGCGTGATAGAACGCATTCCTCTTCCAAGCGCCACACCAATCTCACTTGTGTTTTCGAATTATGTACGTCGTCTTTACACCATTTCATAACATCGGGCCTCCTCTGATGTATTGAAGTCGGCGATAGCCGCTCAATGCAGCACTGAAATTGCTGGCGTTCACATAAAACAAGTTACTAAAAGCGCACCGTTTCTATTCTCGATAGCCATACTGCTCACTCAGGTTTTTTGAGGCATCTGTCTTCTGACTTGTTCGATGCGCCCCACAACGAATTGCTCTCTTGTGCTGACCTCTTCATCTCAGAATGGCACTTGCAGCCTACGTCCTCAGTTTTTTGCATGACGTATTCCAATCTCTGTCTTCCTCTTCAGCTTTTGCTCTCTACTGCTCCCTCTAGCACCACGGAAGTCATCCCCTGATGTCTTAACAGATATACTGTCATCCTGTCCCTTCTCCTTGTCAGCGTTTTCCACATATTCGTTTGCTCTCCGACTCTGCACAGAACCACTTCATTCCTTGCCTTATCAGTCCAACATTCGTCTGTAGAAACACATCTAAAATGCTTGGATTCTCTCCTGTTCCGGTTTTTCCACAATCCATGTTACACTACCATACAATGCTATGCTCCAAACGCACTTTAACAGCAATTTCTTCATCAAATTGGGGCTTATGTTTTGATACTGGACCCCTAATCATGTTATGGCTTGTCAAATGACAGGATGGATGTAATACCGTTCTTAAACGGAATACAGCGCCAGTTTTGCACCTTTTTGCCAAATTTAGAAATCCTTTTTCCCAGCGTAACGCGGTTCCGCATTAACGCATTAGGATGCCTGCGAAATTTCGGTGCCGTACGATAATTACCTCAACAGATGCAGTTCAGTTATTATCACCCGGCTTATGAAACGATTCCATTGGATCAGAGGATTGCGAAACTGAAATTGGGTTTTACCTAGGTAAAATATTACGAGAGTTATCGATGTATACTTATCGGTGTTTTAATAATTTGATATTAATGAGAATATTGTCCTGTTAGTATCCTAGTTAGAGACATATTTTGACCTCGTACTTCTAATGAGATATCTCAGTCGCATTAAAAGACTTTTCTAATACTGTGTCGAAATTAAGATGAGCAGTGCTCTCATATTGGACTTTGCATTATAAACTCATGGAAGCTATGCCCACAAAACCGATTACGTCTCGGCGAATAAAAGGTGGTTCTGACTGACAATACATGTTTATAACGCTGTAGAAAATGTTTAAAAGAGAAATGATATGGAAGCTTTAACTACGAGAGGAAAACTGTAAAAGAAGAGTAAGTAAAAGATCGATTTGGAAATAATTTTCAAGTAATTTTATGTAGCCGTCGAAAGTGTGTTATGACGAATCAGAACCAGCTTTAATTACAAATTTTTTTATATTACAATTTAGAAAGCAGTTATCTGAAGCAGTTGCTTCGTTGTAAGTGAAGAACTCGAGGTAGATGTCGGATTTGTGAGAAAGGTAGCGATTTCTACAAAGTTGTGTAATATGTGTTTATATGGACATCTATTCAAGTAGAAATAAAGCTAAAAATTAATACAAAAGGGTAACCTTTTGTTGAGTTCTCACATTCAGCTTTCTCATTCACAGTGGAATCTGCGGTAATATTTGTGTAACTTGTCAGGTCAACGTGTTAGCTGCTCTCCGCCCGAGGAATTTCTAAATGTGCGTTATTGCTCCTACAGGGATCAGCGAGTTTTTCTACTCAAGGCAGGCGGTAGTTTGAGGAATCCGTTGTCGGCGTGGTTTCCAGAGCAGATAGCTCGGGTGCGCCGCAATGAGCGCCGCGTTATGTAATTATGCCGTTGTGTAGCGTGTGTAAATAAATGAACGTAGTGTTCGTATGAAACGGATTCTGCTTTACGTGAGTGGAAATACAGGGAGGGCAGCGACTCTTCTCGCACTACACCCGCAGCAACTAAACGTATGATTGCTAGAGGTAGAAACCTGCCTGTGTACTCTTTCGTACAGTTCAGTACGGTTATTAAGTAATTACGAGTATGTCTGATACGACCCGCCACGAATTTCCTCCTCTGTCAACTTCTCCGTCTCAGTAGCACTTGCAACCTACGTCCTCAATTATTTGCTGGATGTATTCCAATCTCTGTATTCCTCTGCAGCTTTTACTCTTTACAACTCCCTCTGGTACCAAGAAAGTTATTCCATGATGCCTTAATAGATGTCCTGTCATCCTGTCCTTTCTTCTTCTCAGTGTTTTCCAAATACTCCTTTCCTCGCCAGTTCTGCTGAGAACCGCATCATTCCGTACCTTTTGAACGTTCTTCTGTGGCACCACGTCTCAAATGCTTCTATTCTGTTCCCGCAGTCCACATTCAGGGTTATAGAGGGCAATTCCGTGATGATTTTCAAGGATGCTAGAGAAGGATAAATTTATGAATTCAAGGTAAAGGATCCAGGTCAGGAAATGACAGTCGGAAGGTATAAGCGAAATGTTGCTGAGACTGTAGGGTATTTTAGTTTCAGAGGTGATCGTATGGACGAAAACAGGAAGAGAGTCGGTTCTAAAATGCGTAGGGAACTACGTTCTTTTGAGCTACGGGTACTTCTGCAACTTCGCTACTGTGAAACGTCTCTTCTGCCGAAGAAGTGCTCATAGATGTGAAAGTATGCTTTCTACAGCCCACATTTACTGGTCTTTTTTTGCTGCATGAATCGGTCGTTACCTGAAATTGATACATTTACTCTTTCTTCTCCATCATCTCTGAAACTTTGTGTGACTGACTGACTGACTGACTGACTGAGGGGGGGGAGGGGTGTCATGAGACTAAATGGCGATGTTATCAGTCCCCTGAAACTATGTATCATCGCCACGGAATCAGCCTGTTTTCTCCGGATGTTTGCAGTTCAGTATGTAGAAAGCGACTTCCGCTAAAACGAAGCCTTTGAGAGTAAAATCCTGTCTCTACCACCGCAAGGCGAAGATGACGGTAATTTGCCAGGGCATTGCCGTCTGGCATCAGAGCGCAGTTTCTTCAGAAACTTATTAAGAAAATCAAGTTAGGTTGGTCGCTAGAGGTGATTCGCATTTTGTTAGTTTCTCTCTAAATAGAAATCTGTGATGGGTTTAGTTTGCTGCAGGCTACGTCGACTTGTGAATTAGGCGCCATATTGGCAGAAGTTTCACCGAGTTCTGTACCTTCTGGTTAGCAAAAGGCATTACTTCGACGAGGAGCAATTCCGTTGGCATTATTAATCCACACACTAATTTAATTACAGCAAAACGAATGTACTGTAGTGTCGCTACACAGTTGTTAGTGAAATTAATAAGGTTTGGTAAGAAAGTCGGCAAGTATCGCATTGCCAGCCACAGGTTGGTAGCTGCAGTGGAGGGACATGTGGGTCAGGATGACCACATGCAAAAAGGATTCCGAGATGGGCTACGCGCACTCAGCGGAAAATTCCGCAGTGCAGAGGTATGAGGCAATAGCTGTATCGTGTGGGTCTGTATTATCACACCAAAGCAAAGGTTTTGGTATAAAAAATGCACACGGGAACCGCATAAACAAGTCGGAATTTTGAGGCGGAGCCGTTTCGGAATCCTCCACCACCACCACCACGAGACAACTAAACAGCAAGAGCCATGGGTTTGAGACAGGGTTAGGCCATCCGCTGCTGGCTCTGAGTTCGTTGCAGGATACAACGCGCCGTTGACAAGCCGTGTGAGCCAGCAACCGTCAGATGCCTGCCAGAGGGCAGAGGTTCGTGTCCCGTGCTCTACAGTCTTCACGCGCCACCACGTTGAACGCGTGCGGGGCCGAGTCGCAAGGAGATGCCATTCCGCAGAGGAACGCCGTCGCAGCGTAACACAGCGAAAGGGAGAGAAACAGTTTTGGCCTATAAATTGTACGTTTGAATTCTTATCAAACTTTTCGTACAGTAGCTTAGCAACACCCGTCTTGTACAAAGATACTTACTCATCTCTCTGAAGCTGAGAAACGTTCTCTTACAACTGTTTTGCTTTGTTGTTCTTCAACCTACTAAACGAAGCAATATCAAGAATTCCGTCTCGCCCATTCTCAGAAAATTTTTGTATGATTCCCTATCCTTCAACCTCAGTTCATCGTGTAATAAACTGTGCAATTCCCGACCGCTCTCGTCACGTCTTCAAATCCATGTTCTGCTTCACCATCTTCTATTATGCCAAAGTGTATTTCTTCGTCAACGTCGCAGAGATATTACTGCAGTAATAACTGCATAGTCATCAGCTCCCACCCCCAGTGCGTCATCAGCCATTCTCTAAAATAATTTTGCGTCATCTGCAACCATTGTATGTACAAACGCAGCTTCCAGATTGAACGCCAGCTCTTGGAACAGGAAATTGTACCTTCTTGTTGCATCATTTGTGGCTCAAGATGTGTCCTCGTTTATAGAGGGGTTCAAGAGTAGTCCCCCATTCGGATCTCCGGGAGGGGACTGTCAAGGGGGAGGCGACCATGAGAAAAAGATTGAATAATCAACGAAGGGATAACGTTCTACGACGTGAAATGTCAGAAGCTTGAATGTGGTAGGGAAAATCTGAAGACAGAAATACAAAGGCTTAATCTATTTATAGTGGGGGGGTTAGTGAGGTGAAATGGAAACAACACAAGGATTTCTTATCATATGAGTATATGTAGAGTAATGTCAATAGCAGCAGAAAGTGGTATAACGGGAGTAGGACTTGGTATGAATAGGAAGGTAGTGCAGAGAGTGTGTTACTATGAACAGTTCAGTGATAAGAATAAACCTATCAGAATCAAAAACAAACCAACACATAACTGTAGATCAGGTATAAATGCCGACATCGCAAGCTGAAGGTGAAGAGACAGAGTATGTATAAGAGGTTATTGGAAGAGTAATACATTACGAAAAGGAAGATGAAAATCTAACGGCCATGGGGGACTAAAATGCAGTTTTATGGGACGGAGTAGAAAGAAAGTTTACAGAAGAATTTGGGATTGGGACAAGGAATGAGAGAGGAGAAAGACTAATTGAGTTCTGTAACACGTTACAGCTAGTAATAGCCAATACTATGTTCAATAATCATAAGAAGTGGTCGTATACTTGGGAAAGACCGGGTGATACGGGGAGATTATAGTTGCATTACAAAACAATCAGGCAGAGATTACGACATTAGATACTGGATTGTAAGAAGTACCCAGTAGCAGATATTCACTCATATCACAATGTAATAGTGATGAAGGCTGAGGTTCAAGAGAAGAATCAGCATGTAAAGTGGGATACAGTACTAAGAGTTGACGAGATACGCTTGAAGTTTTCTAAGGCTACAGACACAGAAATAAGGAATCACTCGGAAGGCAGTACCGTTGAAGAGGAACGGGCATCTCTAAAAAGGGCAATCACGGAAGTTGGAAAGAAAAACATCTGTACAAAAAAGGTAACTGCGAAGAAACCGTCTGTAACAGAAGAAATACTATAATGCTCAGGGAAATTCAGGAATACAGAAATACAAGTCGCTGAGGAATGAAATAAGCAGGAAGCGCAGGGAAGCTGGTACGAAATGGCTGCATGAAAAATGTGAAAAAATTGAAAAAGAAACTACTGTCGGAAGGACTGACTCAGCACATATGGAAGTCAAAACTACCTTCGGTGAAATTAAAAGAAAGGGTAGTAACATTAAGAGTACATTGGGAATTCAGCTGTTTAGTGCAGAAAAGAGAGCGGAAAGGTTGAAAAAGTACACTGAAGGCCTCTGCGAGGGGGAAGATTTGTCTGATGTGGTAGCGGAAGAGATAGGAGTTGATTTAGAAGAGGTAGGTGGTCCTGTATTAGAACCAGAATGCAAAGGAGCTTTGGGGAACTTAAGATCAAATGAGGCAAAAAGGATAGATAACTTTCCATCAGAATTTCTAAAATCATTGTAGGAAGTGGCAAGAAAATACGTTGTGTGTGGAATGTATGAGACTGACTATGTCCCATCTGACTTGCGGAAAAATATCATCCACACAATTTGGAAGACTGCAAGAGCTGATAAGCGCGATAATTATCGCACAATCGGCTTAACAGCTCGTGCATCAAAGTTGCTGACAAGAAAAATATACAGACAAATGGAAAAGAAAATTGAGCATATGCTAGATGGCGAACAGTTTGACTTTACAGAAGGTAAAGGCACGAGAGAGGCAATTCTGAATTTGTGGTTCATAATGGAAGCAAGACTAAAGAAAAATCAAGATACATTCATACGAGTTGTCGACCTGAAAAAACCGTTCGACAATGTGAAATGGCGCAAGATGTTGGGGATTCTGAGGAAAATATGGGAAGCTATAGGGAGAGACGGGTCATATACAAGATGCACAAGTGCCAAGAGGGACTAATAAGAATGGACGACCAAGAACGAAGTGCTCGGATTAAAAAGGGTGTAAGGCAAGGATGTAGCCTTTCGCCCCTACTGTTCAATCTGTGCATCGAAGGAACAATGATGGAAATGAAAGAAAGATTCACGTGTGGAATTAAAATTCAAGGTGAATGGATCAGTGATACGATTCGCTGACGACATGCTGAAAGTGAAGAAGAAATTTTATCTGCTGCGTGGAATGAACGATCTAATGAGTGCAGAATATTGATTGTCAGTAAATCGAAGAAAGACTGAAGTAATGAGGAGTAGCTGAAAATAAGAGCAGCGAGAAACATGACATCAAGATTGATGGTCACGAAGTAGATGAAGTTCAGGAACTCTGCTACCTAGGCAGCAAAATAACCCATGACGGACGAAGCAAGGAGGACCTGAAAAGCAGACTAGCACTGCCAAAAGACATTTCTCGCCAAGAGAAGCCTAGTAATTTCAAATATAGGACTTAATTTGAGGAAGAAATTTCCGAGAATGTACGTCTGGAATATAGCATTTATGGTAGTGGGACATGGACCATGAGAAAAACCAGAACGTAAGAGATGTCTTGCTACAGACGAAATTTGAAAATTAGGTGGAACGGTAAGGTAAGGAGTGAGGAAGTTCTGCGCAGAATGGTAGAGGAAAGGAATATGTGGGAAACACAGACAAGAAGAAGGGACGGGATGACCGGACATCTGTTAAGACATGAGGGAATGACTTCCATGGTACGAGGGGTAGTTGTAGAGCGCAAAAACTGTAGAGGAAGACACAGATTGGAATACATCCAGCAAGTAATTGAGGACGTAGTTTGCAAATACTACTCTGAGATGAAGCGGTTGGCATGGGAGAGTGATTCGTGGCGGGTTGCATGAAACCAACCACAAAACTGATGTCACCTCTCCTCCCCCCCCCCTCCAATAAAAAGAGAAATAAATATATAAATGAAAAAGGGGGTGGTAGTATCTGGGATGCAAACCTGGAGCTGACATAGTTCCATGAAGCCGTTCATCAGCACTACATGGGCATTTAAGTCGGTCTCATTATCACTCGAGCAATACTTGAAGAGGTTGAGCAAGTGCAGCTAGAGCTACCGCCAGAACTGCAGTTACTGACAGATGAGCAGCCAGACTTTGCTTTTCTGCTATCACAGAGCAACTGCTGATGTAACAACAGATGGTATCTAGTGGTGTCAGTGAGGATATGAGTGACAGACAAGCAAGCACTGTTCTTGATTTACATGGTGCACCCGTGTTTAGTGAAGCTAGAGGCTGTTGGGAACCTTAGGCAACTGATAGAGGATGGGGCGTTACTAGTGGCGGAAGATCGTGATCAACGACTTTTAACGACCTAGGGTGAGCTACAACAATGCCATTTATTACAATACGCTCTACCCTCAAGATTCAGATGGGTGGAAGCACATGCGCCATGCAGTTGTTCAGGACAAGGGAGATGGTTATCCATGCCGAAAAAGGAAATGGAACCGAAGCCCTACTTCCAGTAAGTGGATTTGCACTGTAGGCCTACAGTACATAGTAGCTGCGAGTTGCTATATGCAAGGAAAGTTCATGCAGAGAAGCCGCTTTGAATTAATGGACAGTGAGTTGTTGATCGATGGGTGTGTATTTTAGGACCGACTGTCCATTTACCGGTTAACATAATGTGTGCATCTATGTTAAACATTACACAGAAGCAGCTATACTGGCCAGCCGAGCCCTCTCAGATACTAACAAAATAAAACCTTACCTTCCTGAACAATACCGGGGAACGAAGCGTAGTCCATTCACTAAGTGAGATAATAGTCGCACAGGAGGGGGTTGATCGGTGTGGAGAAGTTAGTGCAGCATGTGGACTACTATGGGAAGGAGGAGTACTATGGGAAGGTGGACTACTATGGGAAGGTGGACTACTATGGGAAGGTGGACCTCAGGTAATCAATACCTGTGTTGCGATTCCTAGTGACATAGTGACTCTTTTGCTCTGCATAGCTTTTATTCTTCTGAGAAGATGAACCATTCAGAAACCTGACCCATGAGCAGTTCAAGTTCCTATGGACCGGATTCTTCAAGCAAGAAACGAGAAACAAATTTGTGAAGTTCTTAAGATTAACGTATTGTTAACGTATTGGGCGTATTAGCGTTACAGAATAGCGAGTTGAGTAGCGTGTACTTATTCTATAGATTAAGGGTAGAAGTAATTAGACTGGAGAACCAAATCTTTACGGGACCCGAAGAGCAATGTCTGATCCGAGGAGGGAAAGGGGGAGGGGCAGAGTACTGTCGCTACCCTGTTGTAAGTGAAATTAGTGAGAATTGATAACAAAGCCTCCATGAAATATTGCAATAGCAACTGCGGGCGGGTAGCAATGTGGCACCGTGTCTGTCAGAATGACAGAAGGATTGCATGAAGCGCTAACTGCACTCTACAGAAAACTGCACCACTCAGCGGTAATAGCCCTAGTAGGCAGGTCCATGTCACCACACGAGGGCAAGCTGTGTGACTGGGTGTCAGGTTTCTGTCTAACATATGCACGCCAGAGCCGTATATATAGATCTCAGTTTTGAGGCAGAAGCACTTTGGTTTCCGTCAGCACCACCATGGCCCTAGCACCATGCTCGACGATGAGACAACTAAGCATCACCACCAGCAGACACTGTTTCGAGACTGGATTGAGCCAGCCGCACCGAGTTCCTTGCAGAACTTGGCGCCACAGTGGTGCTGACCTGCCCTGTGAGCCAGCCGCCGCCAATTCAGCTGCCAGACGACAGCTGGTAGTTTCTCGTGCACTGTAGTGTCGACTCGTTACCACGGTGAACACTTGCGGGGGTGAGTTGCAAGGAGGAACTGTTCTCCAGTGGCACGCCTCGCAGCACAACACACAGCTCTGCTAGCGTCTCTGCCGTGGCCTACGAGACTGCTGGGGGTCTTCCGATCCATCGTCAGCATCGCAGGGTGCCTACGCGACGGTCTTCTTGCCAGACGGAAGCAGCCATCCACGAGCCAGCGCTGGTCGTGCGTCAGCCGAGTGAAGAATGTTCGCGTTGTTGGGGCAACAAAACAAGTCGAATAAAATCATTTCTTGTGATCAGCAGTGTATTCATTGGGCCTCCCAGCCAGTTGTCCCCATCATTCACCCCACCAAGCACAGCAGTGCCTCAACATCAACCACCGTTGACGCTCAAAGAAATAGTTAATCGAATGGTTGTATGGTCAATTCAGTCACGCTCCCTCTCAATAAACCTTTGTATATGCTCTGCGACTTTAATGGACGATGCTTTTAGTTTCGTGTTTTTGGTACTGTGTGTGTGCACCACTGTTTTCTCGTCACCAGTAATACGTGCGCCACCGTGACGTCCTCACTTTTGCGAAGTGAGTTATATAAATTTACCATTCAAATGTCCTTTCAATCAAATGCTACTCATTTTCCTATACCTATGAGTCAGGTCGACTTGCACTCAGTTGGAGTACATTAATTTGATGCGGAACGTACTATCTGCCTCCTGCAGTCGGTGTAAGTGAGAGTCTTGCGGCTCGCTCTGAAGATGGCTGAACGTTATACGGCCGAAATATTAGAAGAAGTAGTATTCTTGCTGCTAAACACTCGAAACTTAATGGAATAAATGAGAGTATTTTACTTCTCATTTCTTTGCATACTTTTCAGCAGATAATATTGGATTCAGTGCTGAACCAGGTGGCAAAGGCGCAGTGTTTTGGTCCACAGAAAGTTTGTTTATTTTGTGACTTATATTTGTGTACCATTGGAACAGTTAGGGTTCACATGCCCGCTTGCACTTCACGAGGCTATAAGCAACGTATCTTTAACACTTTTACCCTTGTGAGATGTTTGGTACGATTTCTCTTGTTCACTTGAATTCAATTTCCTTTTGCTACTCCCACTGTAAATTGTTGCAGTGTAAGTGTAAGTGTGTTTTCAGCACCTAGCCACTGATCTCCAAACACGCTACTAATTTCATTCATGGGTCGAAACTTTGTATATCGTAGGGTACTTTTTAAGGTGACCTGGACGTGAACGGGCTGCATTTTTATACCTCGCTCTCTGTGCACGTCACTCTTGATCTACAACGCGAAAGAAGAAGTGCTTCTTACCTACAATGAATGGCATTAAGTCAAGCTCTAAAAGGGAATTAATTCAAATATCTTTTGTAGTTTAAGAATTGCAGTATTTTGCCTAGTAGATTTTTTATAATACACCTTCCCATTCTGGTACCATTTTCTGGTCCATAATATCTAACAGCATTAAAGCTGTGGCAGGCTGCTGTCATCATCCATGGGAACACATTATGCCTCTCGTTTTATAGTTTGGAGTATATCTGAGGAAATAGAAAAACCCTTATTATACTACGTTACTATTTTGTCTAGAAAGTACCGCTAAAATTATATACAGAATGACAAACCTAGATCGTTTCTGTGATGTATTAGGCATAACACAAAGCTACTACCCCATTCTTCACATGAGAGAAATTTGGTGAACATGGATAAAACCATTGTGAAATTATATGTGCCTAATGTTCTGAAAATGTAGTTTCGAGTAAATGAGAAAAGAACGTTCACAGTGTTTTTGACTCACCGTATGCCTCTTTCATAATATTCTATCAGCATAATCTTGCTGAGCTGCTTCTTTACCCCCGGTAGACTTCTTCAGGAGCCTTTTCCTTACTCTGGACACACTAGTGGTGGCTTCCACAGCCATTTCAGCTTGAACTAGTCGCTGACGAACTATGGCAGAGCAGCTATCATTTTATTTCGTGGCTGGATGCCTAGTTTGTCCATTACTTTCGTCCCACTGAAACAGATGACACCATCCAACTAACACTGTTTTTTGTACTCCTTTCCACACGCAGCTGTTTAAACTCTCATAGGGTTTTGTGTACGGCCATGTAGACATTTGGTAAGTAATTTTGTATCTATAAGGTCCCTGTATATTGGCTTTATTGTTTCCATGACTGTGGCAGGCAAGAAATGTTTAAGGTGATATTCCTTTCCTGTCACATGAGCGTGGCTGGTTTGCAGACATTTGTTCAAATAGCGTTTAAGACCAAATCAACAACTGAAAAGTAGTTAAAAAATACATGTTTTTAAACGGGATGAAATTGTCTTTCAGATGATGACAAATTTTTTCGAAAATTTCAGTCATTTCATTTTCAGCCCCCCTTAAATCAGGACCCATTGCTATTTACTTTCGTAGATAATCCGCTTTCCGAACCTAACAGGAACCTTAAATGTAACTACTTCCATCATGTAACATATGCTTCTAAGAGAAATTCAGTTAGTTCCTCTTTCTGCAGGATTTTTCCAGTCATTTTACTTTGGACAAAAGAATTTTAGGAAAATTTTGTTTGATCGCAAAGGGCTTTACTCTTTCTTTAGTAACGCTAACTAATACTTCTTTGTTTTACTGCAGATAAACTGCACAGCAAAAGCGTTAGATCCTAGTTCTTTTTCCAGCAGCAGACCACGTAAAGGAGTCAGATGATAACATCGAGGAAGAGAGAGTATGGTTATGAACAATGGAACTCATGCGGAATAGTACACAAGTGGTTCTATAGTTTCTCTCCAGAAAATAAACAGCAAATCAAAACATGAAGTGAAAGCCTGAGGCCGAACAAAGAGAGACGAAGTCGGTTTAATTTTCCACAGAGTTCATCGCTAGTATTTTGTTAGATGCAGACAGAACTTTTCTTATGTGGAATAACAGAACTGAGCACCGAGAAGCTGCAATAAGATATTATTCAATATCTTGTTCGAACAGTATTATCTTCTAGTTATCACTTGATAACAATGGCTCGCTCTAGCACAGGTTTATGTGGCCCAGAAGACGGTAACTCTAGCATTATCTGCACTTGACGCTAAACAAATCCCCACATTGTACTTTATTTTTGAATTACAAAGAAGCTGTAGAGCATCACCAGCACCAAGTATTAGTGACGAAAAATAGCTGAGTATATTAGACCAACATAAACTGTTGATATCTTCCAGAATCACAATGTGATATCTTTTAGAGAGTACAGAAATGGAAGGAAGGTTCTTCGCAAGATGACCGCATTTTTATCGTAAAGAAGGACTTCAGTGTATTGAGAACGCTCCACTTCGATCTTGCGGAGATCGAGGACGCCAACATTGTGCCCTTATGTTCAATGTAACTGCGTGGCAGTTACATGGGTTGTGCAAAAATATGAGAACGCCAAAAACACAACAGAATGCCATGCCTAATACGGTGTAGGGAACCCGTTGGCATTCAAACCAGCTTCCAGTAGCCTCGGAATGGACAAATGCAGGTCAAAGATTTTTTTATCATTCCTCCTGCAAAATAGTGGCAAGTTCAGGTAACGGTGATGGATGTGGATAGCGATCACCAACCAGTCTCTCCAACTTAGACCACGAAGGCCCAATAATACTGAGATATGATGGCCAGATAAGATGGGATAATTCATCCTCATGCTCGAAGAAACAATCCTGAACGAGTGGGCTATGCAAATCGGGACGCTGTCTTAGAACAACGCACCAAAATTAAGCAACAACCACTCTACCATGGGATGGACCTGATCAGACAAAACGGTCACATAATACTTGGCAGTAATGAGACATTGTGGAGTAACCTCAGGGCCCATAGAACACTACGATATCACTGCCCAAATCATCATCGAATCTCTGACATATTTCACTCTTGGGGCGTAAACAACACCAGAAACTGGAAAAATTGTGCAGAAAGACTTATCCGACCAAATGACTTTCCTTAGTTGCTTCGTAGACCAGGATTTATGGCTTCGGCACGACGTTTTCCTGTTACGGGTATTTGCATCACTGAGGAGTGGTTTTCTAATTATTGTTCGCTCCGCAATTGTCTGTTAATAAAGCTCCCATCATGTTATTTAGGTGCCAACGGAGCTCGCGAATGAGACATTCAGTCCTGTAGCGGCTTTTGGAGCTGTCATTTCCGTCACTGACCGTCCGACAAGGTCACTCAACACCTTCGTCCGCGTTGTGAGTTAGCTGACGATGTTTTCGTCGCTTTCGCTGTTTGTGGTGTAAGACTTCGATAGGTGTCTCTTGAAATACCCAACACTGCGACCTCCTTGGTTACAAAATCTACCCGGGTTCGATTCCCGGCGGGGTCAGGGATTTTCTCTGCTTCGTGATGGCTGGGTGTTGTGTGCTGTCCTTAGGTTAGTTAGGTTTAAGTAGTTCTAAGTTCTAGGGGACTGATGACCATAGATGTTAAGTCCCATAGTGCTCAGAGCCATTTGAACCATTTTTTACAAAATCTACCATACATACATCAAAATTTTGCCCACGTTCCAATTCATGCACCTCCAATATAATGCACTCATAACTACACAGAAGACAAAACAGACCTTGACTGACACTTGCAACGTATTGACAACAATGCATAAGTGCCGTTCGTGGTCGTGTACATTAGGGCAAAATTCAAGCTTGGTTAATATCTGGAGTTAAGTTCAAGAATGCATTTCTCCTGAGATCTTTCCGTATTTTTGTCCATCCCCTTCATGTGGCAGCTACGAGTGGGCGTTCAGTAAGTAACGCAAGACATTTTTGTTTTTGAAAGCAGGTTGGTTTTGTTCGGGATCCAAATATACCATATTATTCGCCCCTCTTTTGGCTACAAAAACTTGTTTTTTAACATGATCTACATTCAATACGACGACCTTACGCCACCTTTCTGGCAGGAACTGTATGCCCAGATGTCGGAGCCAACGTCTTGCCGCATAAATAACTTTTCCATCATCCACTTACTGCATCCCGCGGTGTGTGTCCTTCATTGAGCCATGGAGATTAAAGTCTGAAGGTGCGAGATCCGGGCTGCAGACTGGATTTGGGAGTTCAGTCCAATAAAGCTTTGTAAGCCCTTCTCGGATGCGCAAACTCGTGTGAGGTCTTGCGTTGTAATGGCAAACGAGAAGTTCGTCTCCATTTTTGTGGCGAAGAAGACGCTGAAATGGTTTCTCCAATTCCCTGAGGGTTGAACAATACACTGGGGAGTTTATCGCTGCACCATTGTGGAGAACATCAAACAGAATAACTCCTTCAGAGTCGCAGAACACCTTCGCCATTACAGGCTGAGGGTGCGGCTTTTAACTTTTTATTCGGAGGAGACGTGGTGTGGCGCCACTCCATGGAGCGCCGTTTCGTTCCCAACTCGAAGTGATGAATCCATGTTTAGTTGCCTGTGACGATGTTCGACGATCAGCTTCATACAGTTTCTTTATTATGTTTTGATAGGCGGTGAGGAAACCCAACAGGCACATACCTATGAGTATCCCAACTGGCGGACGAGTGTGTCATCACTATCAATAGACCGAGCGAGGTGGCACAGTGTTTAGCATACTGGACTCGCATTCGGGAGGACAACGGTTCAATCATGCGTTCGGCCATCCTGATTTAGGTTTTCCGTGATTTCCCTAAATCGCTTCAGGCAAATGCCGCGATGGTTCCCCTGTCAGGGCACTGCCGACTTCCTTCCCCATCCTTCCCTAATCCGATGTTTGGTCTCCTCCCCCAGGTAAACCCAACTACCGATAGAGATGTCAAGCTGTGCAGCGAGGTGTCCGATTGTGATTCGCCTATCACCGCGATTGAAAGTGTCCTCACGTTCCAACATTACTGGAGTCACAGCTGTATGCGGCCGGCCAGCACGCGGGTGATCTTACAAGTTTGCGCTACGTGATTGCAATGATAGATGCCCCGCCCAACGATTCACCGTGCTTTTGTTCATTGCCTGGTCTCCGTAGACATTTTGCAAGCGCCTGTGACTATCTATGATGCTCTGGTTTTCCGCCAGCAAATATTCAGTGACAGCTCTCTGCTTGGGATGCACGTGTGTTCCAGACGCCATTTTGAAGGCTATATACACTCCTGGAAATGGAAAAAAGAACACATTGACACCGGTGTGTCAGACCCACCATACTTGCTCCGGACACTGCGAGAGGGCTGTACAAGCAATGATCACACGCACGGCACAGCGGACACACCAGGAACCGCGGTGTTGGCCGACGAATGGCGCTAGCTGCGCAGCATTTGTGCACCGCCGCCGTCAGTGTCAGCCAGTTTGCCGTGGCATACGGAGCTCCATCGCAGTCTTTAATACTGGTAGCATGCCGCGACAGCATGGACGTGAACCGTATGTGCAGTTGACGGACTTTGAGCGAGGGCGTATAGTGGGCATGCGGGAAGCCGGGTGGACGTACCGCCGAATTGCTCAACACATGAGGCGTGAGGTCTCCACAAAACATCGATGTTGTCGCCAGTGGTCGGCGGAAGTTGCACGTGCCCGTCGACCTGGGACCGGACCGCAGCGACGCACGGATGCACGCCAAGACCGTAGGATCCTACGCAGTGCCGTAGGGGACCGCACCGCCACTTCCCAGCAAATTAGGGACACTGTTGCTCCTGGGGTATCGGCGAGGACTATTCGCAACCGTCTCCATGAAGCTGGGCTACTGTCCCGCACACCGTTAGGCCGTCTTCTGCACACGCCCCAACATCGTGCAGCCCGCCTCCAGTGGTGTCGCGACAGGCGTGAATGGAGGGACGAATGGAGACGTGTCGTCTTCAGCGATGAGAGTCGCTTCTGCCTTGGTGCCAATGATGGTCGTATGCGTGTTTGGCGCCGTGCAGGTGAGCGCCACAATCAGGACTGCATACGACCGAGGCACACAGGGCCAACACCCGGCATCATGGTGTGGGGAGCGATCTCCTACACTTGCCGTACACCACTGGTGATCGTCGAGGGGACACTGAATAGTGCACGGTACATCCAAACCGTCATCGAACCCATCGTTCTACCATTCCTAGACCGGCAAGGGAACTTGCTGTTCCAACAGGACAATGCACGTCCGCATCTATCCCGTGCCACCCAACGTGCTCTAGAAGGTGTAAGTCAACTACTCTGGCCAGCAAGATCTCCGGATCTGTCCCCCATTGAGCATGTTTGGGACTGGATGAAGCGTCGTCTCACGCGGTCTGCACGTCCAGCACGAACGCTGGTCCAACTGAGGCGCCAGGTGGAAATGGCATGGCAAGCCGTTCCACAGGACTACATCCAGCATCTCTATGATCGTCTCCATGGGAGAATAGCAGCCTGCATTGCTGCGAAAGGTGGATATACACTGTACTAGTGCCGACATTGTGCATGCTCTGTTGCCTGTGTCTATGTGCCTGTGGTTCTGTCAGTGTGATCATGCGATGTATCTGACCCCAGGAATGTGTCAATAAAGTTTCCCCTTCCTGGGACAATGAATTCACGGTGTTCTTATTTCAATTTCCAGGAGTGTAGTATAGCGCTGCCAACAATCTGAACTTCATGAACTGTAGGGGTTGAAGCGAGAATGTTCCACGATGATCCACAACGAACTTCGCATATTTTCAACCGGAACTGGCCGCGAAAAATATTTGTTACATCACACACTGAAGGTCCATGGTAACGTAAGGTTTGTAGGAATTACGTGTGTTTCCTTTTCCTCGTAGTTTTCAGTTAAGCATTTACTCTCTTTAACGCAGTTCATCTTACATCAATGTTGCTTAATTTTCGCTAATGAAATACATGAAGCGATTCAAAAATGAGGATGGTCAAACAGAAGACGCTAAATGGAAATGTGACACGATGGCGATTTCTCTCTTGCGCTGTTATTTCTAACGAAGTGTTTCCCGAAACAGTTGGCCAGTGGGCAGCGAGAAAGTAATGATGGGATTTTGCGCAAGTTACATAAATCGTCGCTGCAGTTACCGCGCGGCTCGGAATGAAACGGCCGTATCGGGCTGCTCATGAAATATGAGTGCTTTATACAGCGAGCCGGGCTATCACTCGCAGCCACGGCCCGCCTGCTGCGCCGCCCCTGCCGCTAATTCCGGACCGGAGACTCGGCTGCGCGCAGCTGGGCCGCCGCGAGGGCGAAAGCGTCCTCTTCTGCTACGGCTTCTCTTCCGTCAAGCCCGTAGTCACGCCGCCTGTGACTCAATTAGTTACAAGGTCCATTGATCATTAGAACGATTTGTTTCTCGAAATAACATGAAGCCCATCAGTTAACAGGGTGTGTACACGTGGCTAGTTCCAGTAGATTACTACATCCTAGCCTTTTATAAGTTCAATGGCACAGTGGCCTCATTTAAACATTAACGAGCGTATTTTTCAGTCCGACCAATACAGCTATAGCTAAAAATTGTTTTACTTGCACCAAGTTTTTAAGTGAAATTTAGTCTACCTACTAAGACGAATTGTCCAGGAGAAACTATTTTAGGTTTGATTCAACCATTGCTTTACTATCCGTCATATATTTAATTGGGTAACTGCTCAAAAAATTTTTTTATATGCATTTTTAAATCACTGGCAAGTTTAATACGGAGTAAGAAAGGTTGTTTTCTGCTTCTACTGTTGTAGATATGGACATGCTATTCTCAAATTGTGATGCATTATTTGTGATAAACTTTAATAGAGAATATAAAAATTGTGAAGGTGTATTTGGAATGCCTAACTCATTGAAGAGCAACGACTGTTGTTCAAAAACACATGTTCTTACTGCTCAGTTTTGTGCGATCAGTACTTAGTAAGGTATGAGTTACCCCAGAGAATGATTCCTCAAGGCATTATTGAGTGGATACACGCAAAATATGTCAGGAGCCACTTCGCGTTCTGCAGACCTTACAGGTGTCTTGTTTATTACGCCAGTGAGCTCAGGGAACTGGGCTGTCGTTGCCAGAATGTGTCCCTCCTACACATCCCCAGCAAATCAGGTAGGAAAAAAATCAGACAAAAAATAGAAGAAGAAAGATGGGGTTTTATGACAACATAAATGGAAATACAGTAATTGCTAGATTTTGAACTGATGTCCTAAGAATAAACGTACAGAAGATGGAAAACACGCAGGTTCTGAAATATATTATGAAGAACTGCTAAATAAGTAAATCAACATAATAAAACTTCTCATTTGTTCATATCAAGAAACTTAAATGTAAGAAATGTTAATGTACCAATAGTAGATACAGTAGGCACATTTGGTGAAGTAACTTTAAATGAACTTGGCATTACATTAAGATAATTTGCAACATTCAATCAGCTAACAGCTACAAATATCTTCTTCAGAAAGAAAGCCAAAGAAATAAATACACCTGGAACGCAAGAGGTTCGCTCTCACTTATTGACTATCTAAGAAAAAATAAGCTTTTCAATGCGAGATACTCATGTGTTTATAAGTAATGATTTAGCCTCTGATCACTTCCTAGTTATTTCAGAGACTGAAATATGGATAAGCTGGAGGAAACAAACAAATGTAAAGAGAACCCAAAGCCAAAATTTGTAATGTAAAGTTCATCTACAGAAAGAAAGCATAACGAACATATATCGACGAAAACTCACAGGAATTACATATTGTTGAACTAACGATAATACTGAAGAAGAATAGGAAACATTAAAAACAGCAGTGTTGGAAATATTTAATGAGGCACTAGGGAAAAGTGAAGTACCAAACAGAAAAAGAGGTCTGAAAATATGGAATACAGAAATAGCTAAAAGTCTTAAAGAAATACAAAATGTTTATAATGCCTGTTTATGAACATGAAAAGATGAAGTCTGGAAAATACATAAACAGAAAATAAATAAAACAAAGAATTTAATAAAAAGAAACCATAGTGATCCTGAGAAAAATTCATTGCTAATGTTGAAGATGACATTCTCAGAAGACAGAAGATAGCGTTTGAACTTATGAATTAAATGAATAAAACACAGAAACAGTGCAGACAATGTAATAACATTGTATCAGTGGACGCACCATTACAGAAATTTTTGGTTGATGAACATAGTGAAGAAAGTTATTCTACGAAATTGATACTAATTATGCAGACATATCAAAATTAAAAGCGACTTTCAATGTAACAAAATAGAAAAGCTGCTGGTCTAGGTGGCATTAATGAATTAAATTAGAATTCTGCTTACCCCATTTTTAAATTTGTGTTAGAAGAACTGTGTTGTACCTGAAAATTGGAAGACAGAGTTCGTTCTGTATTTAAAAAAAGGCAATTTAGAGAAGAATATGTTCACTAAATACAGGAAGTAAAATTTATGGGAAAATTCTTAATCGAAGACTACCGACTGTAGCTGATGAAGTAATATCAGAAGAACAATCAAGCTTCACAAAGGGACTGTCATGCAATGATTATATACTTATAATAAGACAAATTATTGAAAAATGTTGGGAATTTGACTTAGAAATGCATGTAGCATTTACTGAATTTTGAGGAAGCCTATGGTAAGGTAAAAAGACCACTTTTGTGGAAAATATTGGAAATAAAAGCTTTTCCAAAACGTTCTTTTAATACCACGGAGAGTTTTAAGATTAGGATCAAAAAGGTCAGCTGAAATTTTAGTAAACCAAGATGTTTGACAAAGGCACTGTCCATCACCCACTTCATTCAGTTTATGTACCGATGACCTAGTTATGAAGTGGAAAGACAAAATAATTTAAAACAGAATCTAGAGTGTCATTAAATATTTTTTTATTGTACTGATCAGATAATTATGCAGATAATTTAGAAACTGCAATACGTACTCGTAGATTGAGACAAGATGCAATTATTACAAATTAATGATATCCTCAAACAAGACAAAGGTAATGGCTTTCAAATGAAAGAATCCAGTCAGATCAAAAATAATAATGAATGAGAAAATTTTAGAACAAGTATCCCATTTCAATTATCTAGGATGTCATTTAGTTTTAATTATGACAAAGACATTTAGAAGATTAATAAATATTAAGCTATCAGTGGAACAATTGAAAGAACTCTGGGAAGAAAATAAACACAAATGAAATTCTATGAAGTCATTGCTGTACGTGCTTTTGACATGGATGCGAATCATGGGCAGTAACAAACAAAAGTTACATATACAAGAAGAAAGAGGACGTTCATGAGATATATAAGATGCTGTAAAAATGGATAAAATAAGGAATGAAAGCTAATGACAAGATAGAAGAGAACAGAATGAAATAGAAGGAACATGCTAACAGAATATATATTCCCAAAAAAAATGTAGTGAGTTATCGACCACTGGAAAGACAACTGGGGGACCTTTTAATTGAAAGGTGCTTATAACGTCTAATCCTTGGAAGATGATAAATTGAATGTATTACCTTTTGCAAAATTAAGTTTATTAACTTGTTTTTATGTTTAGTATTAGAGAGTGATGGAAAGATGTTGTTTTAGAATAACAGTATGAGAAACCCCTGGTGTCTATTATTGTGATATCAAAGTGCTTAGATGGATATTTACTCGCATAGATTAGTGTATTTCATTACCAAGTAGTATGTACGCTCTATGCACTGTTATATATACTCCTGTTTTTATATTTTGTGTTTTTGTTTAGATCTTCGTTTCTCTCTTGCTTTTATGTTTCAATATCAATTTATTATGTGGGCACAAACTACACCATTGTTGGTATGCATTCCTGCCACCTGGTGGCATGTTTTATTAGTTAAGTTCTGTAACGATGTCTTTCTGTCAGTGGAGTACTGATGCTGACGGCTGACATGTGTGACTCCATATTTTGTAAGAAACCTTTCCTTCCTCGTATGTCTCCATATTGTATCATCTTTTGTAAGTTTACTCTTAGTGGCTTTCGTCAGTTAGGCTTGGGTTTATGGCGTAGCACTGTTTTTGCCGATGTTCTGACGATGAGCTGTGCCCGAAGGGGATCAATAAGTAAGAACTTTTGAACAGCAAGTGACCAGTTATTCTAACGGCCTATTCAGCAATGGCGTAAGTCGCTCAAGTTTTCATCACGCTCATAGGCCTCGCAAGCGCTCGCGATTTTACGTCTCACCTTAGGATACTAATCTCTATTTCACTGGTCTGCTCAGCGCTATGAGAAATTGGGGCAGCATCCATGGATGTTCATTCGCAACGGAATATTTAAAAGCTGAATTCAGGTTTTTCGCTTTTGCTTTGCTACAATCGATTTCGGTCCCTGTCTCGTCCACGAGCATCAGGACACTAACTTCATAGCATGAAACAGCCATTACGCAGGACCAAAATTTATTTGGGTCTTGCAAGACATCATTCTATATTTTTCTTCGGTAATCGTTGAAGACTTGGCAGACAAATGTGTTTCATTCAGCTTCTCTGTAACTATATCATCATCATCATCATCATCATCAGTTATCTGCTATATTAGCAGGTTCTTTGCCTCTCCATTTTCTGCGATCCATTGCTTCCTTCTTAAGGCTGCTGTATGTTGTACCGTCCATCATGTCATCCAGTATCTGGAATCTCTTCCTTCCTCGCTTCCTTTTCCCTTCTACATAACCTTCTAAAACTGTTTTTGTCAGTCTGTCATCCTTTCTTAATATATGCCCAATCCAATTTCTTTTTCTTCTCTTTATTACATCTAGTAACTGTCTTTTCTCTCCCACTCTTCTCAGCACCTCTTCATTTTTTACTCTGTCCATCCAACTTATTCCTTCCATCTCCCGCCATGTCCAGATCTCAAAAGCCTCCAGCCTTTCTTTGTCTTTTTTCCTCATAGTCCATGTTTCAGCGCCATATAGAAGAACACTCCATACAAGACATTTTATGAGTCTCTTTGAGTTCTTTGTCCAGACCGCTGCAGAAGATTCTCCTTTTCTTATAAAACGCCTCTTTTGCCATTGCTATACTTGTTTTAATTTCTGTGGTGCACTTCCAGTCAGTTTCTATCCTGCTTCCAAGATACTTAAAATTTTGCACCTGTTCTAGTGTTTCTCCATTCAGCACAATTTTTATTTCCTTATTTCCTCCTATTGCTAATACTTTTGTTTTATTTGTGTTAATTTTCATTCCATATTTTTTTCCGTTAGTTGCAATGGTGTCCACCAAATCCTGTAATTCTTTTTCCCCTGTGGCTAGAAGGACCATGTTATCAGGAAATCTCAAGCACCCTACTCTTCTTCCTCCAATTTCTACTCCTTTGTCATCTAATGAGCATTGGTCAATCATATTTTCCAAGTACAGGTTGAAAAGAGTAGGTGATAAACAGCATCCTTGTCTTACTCCTTTCCGTAGTCTGATCCAGTTTGTACTTTCTCCTCTCACTTTAACTGAAACTTTTTGATTAAGGAAGGTATAATGAGTTTATAAGTCTTCTGGTTTTCCAGTCCACTCTCTTTTCCCTCATAATAGTCGCCAGCTTGTCCCAAACCACATCGTCAAATGCCTTTTCTAAATCGATGAAGCACATATATAGGTCTCTTCCTTTTTCAATAAACCTTTCTCCCAAGATTCGTAGGAGCCCTATTGCATCTCTGGTGCCCGTATTCCGTCTAAAGCCAAACTGCTCCTCGCCGAGATTCTCCTCTATTACTTTTTCAAGTCTTATTAATTATTATTAACATCACTTTGGCTGCATGTGAAATGAGGCTGATTGTCCTGTGCTCGCTGCATTTCTTGGTTCCTTGTTTTTTCGGTAATTGAATCATTACTGTTGTCAAAAAGTCCTCAGGCCATTCACCACTGTCATATTTTATTACATAACCTCAATATTTCTCTTATTCCATTGTGGTTCTAGCATTTTAGTATTTCTCCCGGTATTGTATCTGTTCCTACTGCTTTGCAATTTTTCATTGCAGCAATGGCAGACTTTACTTCTTCCATTGTGATGGTCGGTCCTTTCTCTTCATCACTTACACTGTTGTGTGATTCAAGTTCCAGAGTTTCTGGTTTGCTATTTGTGTCATATAGCTCTTTTATATATTCTTCCCATCTCTGGAGGACATCGTCACGATCTTTGTACACTACCTCTTCGTCTTTACTCAAAATTTCCATAGTAGCACTTCCTGCTCTGTTTTGTTCCCATGTCATAGTCTTTAATCTGTTGTATAGTAAGTCGTATCTTCCCTTCCTGTCCAGTTATTCAATTTCATCACATTCCTCTTTTAGCCATTTTTTCCTAGCCTGCTCTGTTTCTCTTCGCAGTTCGTTATTTAACCTTCGGTATATCTTTCTTGCATCTTCAGTGTTCTTGTTTTTCAATTTTCTTCTCTCCTCCATCTTGGAAATCATTTCTTGTGTGACCCATGGTTTTTTTTACCTCTTCCCTTTTACATATCCTATATTTTGCTGTCCTGATTTAATGATTACTTCTTTCAGCATATTCCAGTACTCGTTGGCATTATCAGGTGCTTCTTTTTCTCGTAATGTGTTTAGAAAGTCCCGAGACAGCATTTCTGTAATTTGTTCTTTGTTGGACCTTATCTTCTCTAGATCCCAATTCTTTACCATTGTCGCCTTTTTCAGTTTTTTCATTCTTATTTCTATTTCTGCCATAAGTAAGTTGTGGTCACTATTAATATCTGCACCTGGTAATGTGTGCACCATCTTGATTCCATTCCTATATCTTTCTTCTACCAGTATAAAATCGATTTGGTTTCTGTATTTATCTCCTGGTGATTTCCAAGTGTAGAGCCTCCTCTTATGGTTCTTGAACCATGTGTTTGCCGCTATCAGCTGCCTTTCCCTGCTGAAGTCAATTAACCATTCACCTCTGTCATTTCTCTTTCCAAGACCGTGACTGCCTACTATGTTTCCCTCTTTCCCTTCTCCCACAATGGCGTTCCAGTCTCCCATTACTATTTTGCAGCATTTTTTATTTTCGTCCATTATTCTCTCTATTACATTGTACGTTTCCTCCACAATTTGGTCATCATGTTCTGAAGTTGGCATATACACCTGGACAATCAGTCAATCTTTTTGTGCTCCTTTCAGCCTTACACCAATAACCCGGTCATTTGCATAGTCTACATATTCCACACATTTAGCCAATTCCTTTGTCATAATCATTCCTACTCCATTAATTCGTTTTACATCTCCTCCTGAGTAGTAGAACACATATTCATCTGACTGCAAGTCTCAATGTCCATTCCATCTTACCTCAGCAACTCCTACGAGGTCCATATGATTCTCTTCCATCTCTCTTTTAAGGTTTTCTAATTTTCCTGCTTGTAGCAGAGTTCTGACATTCCAGGTACGAATTCTCGTTTTGATTTTTTGCCTCCTTTCAAGTTGTCCCCCCCGGAGATCCGAATGGGGGACTATTTTACCTCCGGACACTGATTTAACATGAGAGGAAGCCATTTTTTGTGCATAAAATGGAGACTGCATTATGCAGGGAAGGTAATCTGCGGTGGTATTCCGTTGCCTTCCGCAGTTCTGGAGGCCGCCCCTAACATGGGATACAGACGCCTTTTGCAGCCGCCCGCTCCGGGTCAGACGCTGCATGAGAACCTATACGGTTGGAAAATGAAAGACCCCTAGCCCTCGAAACCTAATAGCGTCAGGGTCGGAAAAGAACAAGAGCTGGCCGAGGGTGGCCAGATAGGAAAGATAAAAGTGAGGAGCCTGGCATAAGTAAGTGGAAGCAATGCCAGGACTCAGCTCGGGGCCCCGTGGTCGCTAGCCACGTATCACTAGGTGTGACTCCCTGAGGAGCTTTATCGTGCAGTAATTTGTATGTCTCTAGATGTTTCTTTACATTGTATAATATGGGGGCCCTCTTCCATCGTGATGTGTTCTACGAGGTACATCCCTTTGGAGTAAGTACTTAACTGGTCTTCTACACGTAAGACAGTTACTCACATGCTGCCCTCCAGTGCTAAATGTGCCAATTTTCGGTCACTGATATCTCTCTCTCTCTCTCTCTCTCTCTCTCTCTCTCTCTCTCTCTCTGTGTGTGTGTGTGTGTGTGTGTGTGTGTGTGTGTGTGTGTGTGTGTGTATAGCTCCCAGGGCATCTCGGAACGTCTAACAAAAATACGCAATTTTCCTAATTAATTGTTGGCTGAAAAAGTTTCCGCCACTGCTAACAGTGTGATTGTGGAACTTACCAGGTGTAGAAGTATTAACCGGAATTTCCCTATAGCTGGTGCTAGTCGTCAGTGTAGGTCCTGTGAGACCGCATCTGCTTCCTGTAATGGCTGACGACAAATGTCAACACAGTACCCCAAGTTCCGCACATCGGTATCTGTTTCAAAACTATAAACTTGTCAAATTTTATGCCTACAAACTACGATTTGCGGACGTTAGTATTCTGTTATTTGAAGGAAACTGCTACAGAATCGCATCGAATGCTTGTCGAAGCATTCGGCGAAAAATGCTCTTGGGGAAAGCACAGTGTTTCGAGTGGTTCAAAAACATCAGAAGTGGTGATTTTGACGTGAGAAACACGAGCGCAGGAAACCACCGGAAAAATTCGGAGACAGCGAATTTTAGGCCTTATCGGATGAAGATAATGCTAAAACTCGATAGGAATTCGTGGAGCAATTGAAGTTGACGCAGCACGCCGTCTGAAAGACAGCAGGCAAATCGAAAGACCACTCGGGTGAAATGCTGCTCTCCAGATACAAAAGAAAGTCGTTTCTCCATCGAATAGTGACAGTTGACGAAAACTGGATATATTTTGAGTATCCTAAGCGTCCTAAACCATGGATGAATCCAGGCAAACCATCGACGTCCACTGCAAGACCAAATCACTTTGGGAAGGAGACAGTCATCTGTGTTTGGTGGGATCAGAAGGGTGTCATATGTTATGAGCAGGTAAAAGCTGGTGAAACCGTTAACACTGATCGGTACCAACAGAAAACGATCGATTTAAATCGAGGATCACGTGAAAAACGAACGGAACATGGAGAAAGGCAACACAAAGTCATATTGCTCCATGATAACGCCCCATTACACACAGCAAACGGGTCAGGGAAACGATCGAGGCGTTCAGTTTTGAGATATTAAGGCATGCGGTTTGTTCTCCAGGCTTGGCTCTGTCCGGTTATCACCTATTTGCATCACTGGGACACGCTCTCGCTGTAGAACGCTTCATTTAGTATAAAAATTTACGAAAATGGCTCGCTGACTGGGTCGCTTCAAAAACTGCTTTTTGGCGTGTCATTCATGGCCTGCCGGAGAGGTAGGAGTGATGTATATATAGCGATGGAGATATTTTTGATAAAATATTGTTTATCCGTTTCAAACCACAGACGTGTAATTGTTGCAACCAAATTCCCGTTACATACTTCTGCCGCTGGTACATGCTAGTGAAATTACGTTTTTCCTAAAATTTTCTGTTGCATGTGCAAATGATTCTGCTGGTCGATTGAAGGATCTGACTAAGTTTATGTCCACGTTCGACACCGAGTCTTGCCCAGATCATCTCGCATGCAGTTTCAATTTCCATTTCGGTGGATTTCAACTTGTCTGCTGCGACGAATGCACCACTTCAAGTTATTATTAGCCCATCCTTTCGCTATCTCCTAAAATTTCCCCCCAACAATATCTCTATCAATTTTTTGAAGTTTAATCACGGATATTTTATTAACATCACCTGCGGTTGCTCTTGCTCGTATGCCTCTGTGTCATCTGCAGTACAGCTGATATTTTGCTGCAGTTTGTCAACTGTATTTTTGTTGCAACATAGAAGGAATAAGAAGACACAGATGTAATGTCTCTTGGTCGATGAGATCGTTAGAGACAGAGCCTTAATTCGGATCACACAAATCTGAGGAAGGGACCTCTACACTATGATCCTTTGGTACTAAGAGACCGGCACACAATGCGAACATCCATGGCTGTTGCTTCTTTTTTTAATGACTTCGACTGTTCACAACACTAGCATCGCTTATTACTATTCGCTTCAGTGCATCATGATTGCACTATTTGAACGAAGGCGCTCTGTTCCACACCAAACTCATAGAGGCATTTTAGCCCGTCATATTGGTTCAAGTGTAAAGATTGGGCTAAGTGAAGAAAGAAATTCACCCTACTGCAAGTGTTTCGCGAACAGACGCCGGAAGATTCTCAGATGAATGGTGGAAAGCTTGTTTTCTTTCTACGCGAATATGAACCTCGACCTATGTATATAGTTGGGTACGTAACAGTACGTAACAAGCCTAATACTGTTTGAGGAGAGATGTTCCAGACATCAGCCACCATGAGCACGATGCACTATGGAGGCCCTCACGAAGTTCATCCTGGCCATTTGCTTTTTGCCTATGGAAGGGTATAAACAGTTACTTACGCTAACATGTAGAAGAGAAATTCAGTTTAAGAGAAGCCTGAAGGATTTATTTGTGGCCAACTCCTCCTACTCCACTGATGAATTTCTCAGTAGAACCAACTTATTTGTGCATTTATGTATATAAGTATAATTTAACTTCTGCATCATTTCAGTGCAGTAATGTGTTCATTGTAAATAAGTATTATAGTAGTATTATTACCTTATAAATAAACTTATTTTAAATTCAGTGCATTAGTATTTGTAAAATAATTCTTTCATATAATGTTCATTACAAAATGACGATCATTCCACTTTGGACCTATGGAATTTTACATTAGCTTATTTGTTTGGATTTTAAGTATTTGCAATGTATCATTGTTTTTCTGACATGTTCTACATCCTGGAGAATCTCCTCACTACGGATCAATTGGAATGAAAGTAAATCTAACCTACATATTACACAAAGCCCCACCGGTGCGAATGTAATAGAGCTACAAAATAGGCAACCTGATTATCCAGCAGTGTTAATTAGCCCTTAACGACCCACTTATAGCCCAGTACTCAACGATCAACTTCGATTGAAATACCAAGTTTTGTTTGCACGATTCGCAGCTGCTCTAGCTTGTCGTAATGGGCTGACCAAAGCTGAAAACGTTAACTGTAAAAACATTTTCCACTGCAAGGTGACTCAGAAAAAATTGCTACTATACGTCGAGATCGACATCATTCGTCCATTATCGAGAGCAGACGGTCATTCCGTTATGATTACTCGTCGCATAGCAGTCAGTAGTACGAGAAGCGTTCCGTAAGCAATCCAAAGTTTTTTCTCGGCCAGTTTCGTTTGCAAAAATGTACATTTTGCTGTGGGACATCTTGAAATATTCTCGCTCCAGCTCCTGCAGTTTCTTGAAGTATCGGTTGCTGGTGGTGCTATCTATACCTTAAATACTGCGTCTGTGACGCAGGTGCGTTCCAAGCAGAGATCTGAAATTGGGTTTGTTTTGATAGAATGCCAGGGCATTACGTGTATTCGTAGGCTTACGGAGACCTGGTAGTGAACGAAAGCACGGTGAGGCTTCGGCCGAGGCGTCTGCCGTAAACCAACAAAGTCGCACAAACCTGTCCGGCCGGCAGTACACAGTGGTGACTTCTGCTATCTTGGAACGTTCGGACACACTCCTCCGACCCGATGGACGGATGAAAATCAGATACCTCGATGAACAGATGTGGCTGTTGGTAGTGCAGACACACTCGTCCACCAGTTGCGGTACTCAAAGGTGTGCGCCTCCTGGATTCCTTGCCGCTTTGCAGAAGACCATAAAGAGCAACGAAGAACCATGCCTGCGGAACTACTTGCGCGGTCGGTGTTGATCACGACAATTTTTTTTAACATCGTCGCAGGCGATGAAATACGTGTTCATCACTTCGAAACGGGAACAAAACGGCGATAGACGGGTGGCGCCACACCGCTTACCGTTGTAACGTTGGAAATGCATCTCATTCTATTTTCATCTATTGTACTATAAATTTTTTCCCTTATTTTGTTACCTGAAGATATGACATTTTTGTGTCTTTATATATGTCGATGTATGATTTGTTTCTTTTGTAAATATTATTTGTATTTTTACGCTGGGTCTGGACTAGGGAAAACTATGCTATCGAACGATTACATCCATAGGTCGTCTGGAGCACCAAAGTGTTTAGGATCTTTGGTAGTGTTAACTCTGCCGCATGGAGCGCGGGCAGAGGGAGTCTGGCTGGAGTAGGGCAGTGGAGCAGGTGTGTTGTGTGACGCTCTGCGCTTTCGGGATTTGGCAGCATGTAATTGCGCTCCACTTGCTATGATAGTTTTTGACACGGTGTTGCGGACGGGAAGCATTAGCTGGCGCACATCAAGAGCCCGTCTCGCCTGGTGACCGTGTCGAGAAGAAGGCGCGCCAACATCCAGCTTCTGCAACAGCGACGGCCGACAATGAGTGACTGTCGCCACCTCCTCGATTGACGGCTTCAAACCTTCAATCAACCAACAAGGAAGACTGGAAGCACGTAAAGTTTTAGAACTGTATGGCAGACCTCAGTTTTTCAAACTGTTCAATTTGTCTCACAAAATTACAGCACCGTAGCCTGAACCTTTGTTGCTCATTGTCCCAATTGCATTACCAAGCAGGGTCCCTTCCTTTTACAGAATGAACCCAAGTGTCGTTGAAATTCAAACGCCAGCATTAAAGTAATATCATTCCATTTCACTGCTTTAATTTCAAAGTTCAGTTAAAGTATTCATAGCTGGCTACAATATTTAGATTACACAAGCACAAATTAAGAGTGCGAGTTTTATTACCACATTTTAGCTTACCTGTGACTGCAGCTCAGCTTGGTACGTAATAAATTTTACTATTGTTAATTGTTCAGAATCATTTAATTCAAGTTCAAAGTTAAATCTCTTATTTCTAAATTGCGTAGATTCAAGTAGCTTTTGAAATGATTGTTGAGGTAGCCCAGGACTAACCTTATTTTATTGAATTTCTTAGTGCTTCAGAAACAAAGTACACTATTAATTCCAGTTACTAAATTAACTTTAAATTTTCCGGTTTTATTAATTCTTTTGCTAGATTAAGTCAGAGTGCAGCGAAATTTATTACTTCTGACAAACATTCAGTTTTCACACAACACGTGTCAACCTTCAGTTGCCACACTTTTAGTGCTAATTATATGTGCATTAATCTTTCATTTTCAGTTATTATAGTAGTTGTCCATAGGACTGGCGACCGTAATTTTCCCCAAATCTCGAATATCTAATTAACGCCAATTAATTGTTAACGTAACGACCGCACATTTACTTTCTTTATTAATTTTCCCCTTTTCTCAAAATTGATTTCCACCAGCTTCATTTGCATTGTTCCTTTCATTTTGATGTTAGCCTTTCCTCCCTCTTTACCGACAAATTAACTTCGGTGACGGTTGCTTTTCCCAAATTTCCATTAAGTGCACGCGGTTTAATTTTTCACTGTGATTAAGGTCGATAAGTGAGGGGGAGGCTACGCCCTTCGAAGGAAAGTTCAAAGCTGCATACTCGACTGGTGTGAATTCACGGGGCTCTAAGGGGTTGTTCTGTTTGATGTCCTCGCTCATGCGGCAAGGATCAACTGTATTGTGGTACCGTTAGGAAATTGAAGACATAACTTCATTGAGTTCGTAGTCACAAGAATTCGAAGGGGATTCACCTTCAAGCCACCAAGCCTCACACACGTCTTTGCTTACGAAAGAACATCATTGGACTGTTCTTCCTCGTCCAGCCTACAGCCCGGATCTGGCACCTTCCGAATGCCATCTCTTTAGCCCAATGAAACAATAAGTGGATGTTGGGGTAGTTGGTGATGCTGCAACACGTTGGCTCTGGCGTCGACCAGTCGAGTGGTACTGTGCGGACACACTGACCCCTCCCAATAACGTGACGTAAGGCCGCCCCACATAAAGGAGAATATATAAAAAATAGGGTTTTGTTACCAATAGGGTGAGGAATAATGAGGTGTATTGGAATCCTGAATAAAACGAACCTGCTTTCAGGAAAAATTTGTTCCATTACTTATTGAACAGCCCTCGTATGCAATGAATATTAGGGTACAGTAAGCCTGAAAACACTTCAGCACACATGTAGAAAACTGATCTTGCTTCTTTTTTTTTTTTTGCCTTTACGAGTGTCTGCGTGTGACTGACAAAAGAAAGACAAAGACCTTTCGATGTACAGATTCTCATGGTGAGAATAAGCGCTGTGTGAAGAGGAAATTACTTTGGAAAGATAACGTGAATCGGGCAAGGAGGAAAAGAAGTTTCCTTGTAACTTCAGCCTTTCATTTGTTATAGAGGAGGGAAGCTAGTGCAGAGGAGGAAAGCGCATTTGGTAAAATGGAGACAAGTTGCAAACACGCAGAATGCGGTGAAGAGGGAGGGAGGAGCGGAAGGGGAAGGTGGAGGGGAGAGGGAGGGGTGCAGCAGCAATGCGGAAATTAAATCCTCTCCCACTAAATAGCGGAACAATACTCTGAAATTATGCCTGAAGCATTAGAATAATAAACAGCGGAAATGAAGCCCTGAAGTAAGAGCAAACGCGTGAATATGGCTAAATGACGCTTGCGTGCACGCGTTGACCTAGTACCTTGCGCCCGCAGTTAAAATGTGGCAGGCAGACGGTCTGAAATCTGTGGAAAATGCGAATGGAATACATGTGGGACATACTGTGGCGTAATAGTGGGGGGCGGACGTGGTGGGGAGACTGCATTATTTTCTAATTAAGCCATATGATTTGTAACAATTCGTCGTCGTCATTCCGCCGTCATCACATCATTATCAAAGCATCATCATTACTTCACCATTAGATTATATCATCTTATAGTCCCGTCTTTCCACCATGAAGTCTGTCGACGTCATCTTCTTCTTCTTCTTCTTCTTCTTCTTCTTCTTCAGTCTGATGGTAAGTTTTATGCAGCTCTCCGAAGTATGTCTAGGAGAATTGGACCACTGTCTGACACGGACCACTGGCGTAATTCACAAATCCTCCGCTAGAGATCAGCTCCCGCTACTTGTGAGGAAGCTCTTTTGTGTCAAAAGGTGGCGCAGAAGTGTCGCTGTTATTCTCGCCTTAGTTCTGGGAAAAAAAATCGCATTTTCTGTTCCGGGAAGCCGAAAATTTTTATCGTGTAATTACGTAATTTTAGTAGTAAGACTTCATTTGTTCAATATTGAGGTAGTTTTTTTACTGCAAGCTTGACAACTGTGTAGGCATGAAACTGACCTACAATCGATACCGAGTTCGCTACCTACATATAGAAGTCTGGAAGGTCGATCTTTCCCACATCATCGGGAGGGAATGACCAGAGTTATTTGAGAGAAATGGGGCATGTGTCTTAATGTGGGAGAGGTGGACTACAAATAAATTTAGCTTCAGGGTATGTGCAATAGTGCCACGGAATATGGCCACAGTCCCCAACTACTCTTATTCGTCGGAAGAAAAGATTGTACCAACAAAGGAAAGGGCAGAATCTCACACGCGGGCCAAGCAACAACTTCGAAGCTCGTCAAAAGGCCTAGTGATCCCAAGCACACCAAAAGAGCACAGTTATCTGCTTCAGTCACCTTGCTTCACTCACGCAACTTCGGACTGCGCTCCTACTAAACGTAAGACTTCCAAGGTTACCATTTGAAAACTGACTACTCCTTAGCCAATACAGACAAAGTTTTTGAAAGAAATGTCAAATGTTAGTTCTGTTGAGGAAACTAAGAATTTTAAGATGACGGCAGTAACTGTATCCAAAGTGCTAAACTCTGCTCAAAATATTGAAACTGTAAAGAAAAAGATGGATAAAAGAGAAAGGAAACATTAAAAAAGACACAAAAACACCACGGAAGGAAAATACGTGTGTAGAGAAAAACAGACGAAAGAAGCTAAGAACGAAAAATACTGCAAATAGATCGCTGTGTTCATCAGATGCAGAAAGCTGCAACATTGAAAACATTGTGGAAAATTACGAAAGTACCTTTGATGAATAGGATGAAGCTGAATGTGTGTGGTGTGGCGGAGCCTATTACGAAAGTAATGAAGAAGACCTTTGAATTCAATGTGATTCCTGTTCACGATTGTCACATTACTGTTTTCTAACATTTGATGGTATGTGTATTGCTGTGATGAGACAAACATAGCTAGCGTCTGAGAAAAACAAACTCATTAAAAATGCCAATGTTCAATGAACAGATGAATTTGTTTTGATCTAATTACTTAGCATTCATTAAAACATATTCCAAAAAAGTATAATTTTATTTGATTCTTTCTTCGTTAACATCAATTTTTGTATGGTGCTTCTCTCCCCGCTCACTATTCCATCTTTCCGTACACCTTGAAACGTCCCCTTTGAACAATTATACAAGACTGTGCTTAAACTGACACACAATATTTTTTAGCGCAACGCAATCTGACGTTCAATAATCCCTACAAAAGAATGGCCCTGACTAACATTAACCTATACGTTTCACAAATCACTTACCTCACCAAAAATTTTCGTTACTCGAACTACTGCAATACAGCGAGCGCCACTACTGCCAGCTAAATAACAGATTCAAACTACGGAAGGCATTAACTACTGATACGCATAGTTAGCAAATTAAAGATTTTAATAGAGAACAAACGTTGTATTTACCTTAATAGTCATAATATATATATCAGTTCATGACAAATTACAAAACTCCGCCGTTTCTCTCCCCACATCCACCACTGCTGGCGGCTCACCTCCAACTGCGCAACGCTACGCGCTGTTCACATCCAGCTGCCGCTACCCAACACTACAATGGCAGACAACAATGCAAACTAGCCACAGACTGCACACAGCACAGCCAGTGATTTTCATATAGAGCGCTACGTAACGTTGCCAATATGTTTAGGTATATATAGCATTTGCTACTGCTGTTTGCCAGGCATAGTGTTACTGAATTTGACTTTGTGTTACTCTGCTAAGCCAGTTTATTACTGATTTATTTTTCTTGTTTGCTGCTCATTGCCTTATATTAGTTGTAATATTGCAATTGCTTTGCCTATTTAAATTTTTTGTCATTGATGTTTGTGTTAATTATTTTGTGCTGCTGCATTGCCTCGGCCCTTAGTTTAGCATCTGAGCTCAGTAGATTTAAGTTAGCTTAAGAGGGGGTAGCCTATAAGAGAATGAGTTGCGATGAATTTGAAGAAATGCACTGAGAGGTTATGCGAGAAATACAGAAAGCATGCTTAGATAGGATTTTTTTGGTGGAAGCAAAGGTTGAAATAAGACAAAAGATCTATGGAATGAAGTTTTGGGTTGGACTGCAGTACCAAATGTTACACTGAAAAAGAACCCTGTCCTTTCCTTTTGTGTTATCCCACTATGTGTTTGTGTACCCTTGTGTATTTGTTTTCTTCCCGTCTCTGTGTAGTTTCATAGAATTTTTTCTTCTTCTAATACTAAGCTATATTCACTATGATGAGGAATACTGTTATCCTCAAATACAATTGGCATTAATAATATGTTATTTACCTTGTAAATATGCTTAGTCATTATTTATTCTGTTTTGTTTTAATGCTCATTTGTAAAGTTGATATTTCAAAAGTTATTCTGCTCTTTTATGTATTTACTTATGTCATAATTCCTGTAACACTGATGTATATGTTATTTTTATTCTTTTGTAAAGCCTGTATTACTACAAATGTTATCTGTATTGTTATGTTCTTTAATGATGTATTTTGTACCTTTGTTATTGTATTCTTATGTTATAAAATTGTAATTGACACCAGTTTATCATATTATTAACTTGTAAGTTACATTTCACTGCACACGTTTCAGTTGGTCATAGTATATGGACAACGTGTGAGAAGTAGGGACTGATAGTGTTTGCTCGTGTGTTAATAATTCAGCAAGGGACTGGATAACAGCATTGCTGGTTCTAAGGACAATTCCAAAAATTTTGTGAGTGCACAAGTGGTGGTTAGGGGTTGCTACATTATCCGCAAGACTCTTCAATGGTGATTGTGCACCTGCACAGTCACAACAGATGGCTGCTGGCCAACTCTACACGCACTACAGTGGGTCTGCATCTTTGATGACCCACCAGTACCATTATTTCTACAAGGACTGCAATGGGTCTGCACCTCTGGTGGCCCACCAATACCATACTCTCTACCAAGACTACAGTGGGTCTGCTCTCTGATTACCTACCTACCAATCTTCTTCAAAACGTCAAATGACTCTGCTGTGGGTTTGCTCTGTTGTGGCCCATTACCTGTCAGCATGTCAAGAGTCAACACTGTCTTTCAGTTGGAAGGACAACACTACTACTTCAAGACTGCATGGAAATCCACTACTTGTGTGTGCATTGTCTTTTACTGCTCAGACTTTGAAAAAAAAAAAAAACACTGAAATTTTACTGTGATGAACATCTGGACTGTCTTTATGGACTGTGAGAAAATTTTAGTTTTTGACCAACATTGTATAAATAAGTGTGTGCATTTGATATCTTTGTTATTGTAATTATGAAAAATTTGGCCACTGCCCAAAACAATTTGTAAAATTTTTTGTGGGGAGCATGGGGGCTATGTAAGTAGGCTGTTTATGTTTTCTTATTGGCAACGTAACGTAGCGCTCTATATGAAAATCACTGGCTGTGCTGTGTGCAGTCTGTGGCTAGTCTGCATTGTTGTCTGCCATTGTAGTTTTGGGTAGCGGCAGCTGGATGTGAACAGCGCGTAGCGTTGCGCAGTTGGAGGTGAGCCGCCAGCAGTGGTGGATGTGGGGAGAGAAATGGCGGAGTTTTGATATTTGTAAGAATGGATGTTATGAACTGCTATATATATTATGACTATTAAGGTAAATACATTGTTTATTCTCTATTAAAATCTTTCATTTGCTAACCATGCGTATCAGTAGTTAGTGCCTTCCGTAGTTTGAATCTGTTATTTAGCTGGCAGTAGTGGCGCTCGCTGTATTGCAGTAGTTCGAGTAACGAAGATTTTTGGTGAGGTAAGTGATTTGTGAAACGTATAGGTTAATGTTAGTTAGGGCCATTCTTTTGTAGGGATTATTGAAAGTCAGATTGCTTTGCGCTATAAATATTGTGTGTCAGTTTAAGCACAGTCATTTATAATTTTTCTAAGGGGGCGTTTCATATGTCGACCCTTAGCCAAGGATACATCACTGGAATCTTCTGATTTTTTTTCTTGTAGTTTGTGTAATTAGTGTAGTTTTTGTTTATTGCTAGCGTGTAATTGCAGAGAGAGAATCTCCTTTGTAGTTGCAGTCTTTCATTGTTGTACCGTAAAACAGTTGTGACATGCAGGTAGATATGCACCAAATATTTCGCAGCTGCGCTTGCAATTAGCTAGATATTATTTTCAGTGCTATGTTAATGTGTTCTTTTATTTTGCTCTCCAAATTGTGCTTTTCTGTGTTGTTGTGTGAAATTGTGACAATGATGGCATGTGAAAAACTTAATACTAGGCTCGAAAGTAAACTGAGAAATGACAGTGAAGACGAAAGCAGTGTGTTAGCACCACAGTGTAATGAATTAACTAATGTTCAAACTAGTAATTTGGTAATTGTGCATAGGGAAATGGAGCGGGCTGCAAATAATGGTGTAGACAGTGAAACAGGTAGTGAACAGGGAAGCATTATCGATCGATCGGTCGGCAACAGTTCGCCTCAGGAATCCGTAATGACAGGACACCATCTTGCAAATACTGTAGATTCAGGTTTTGCGTCCTCGCCAGTTTCTCAAATAAATCAAGACACATTTTCTGCTCGTCTAAATGTGAATGTTGCCAGTGCAAATTCACTGCCGAAAAGCACTGAGGAACATGTTTCAGACACCAGTGCATTGTTATTACAATTAATGCAACAAATGGAACAAAATCTTCAAACGTTAGACGCAATGGAACAAAATCTTCAAAAGTTAGACACCACACTTGAACAAACATGTGAAGATTTAACTACTGAGTTACATAAAATCGAATCGAAATGTCAAAAAGTCTGTAATGACGTAAAAACACAAATTTGTGAGCATTTCCAACCTATTTTTTCGCGTCATGAAAATGCATAACAGAATCACGAAGCAGCTATTAAGGAACTGCTAACTGTTGTTCATGAAAATCACGACACCTTGCAAGCTAAAATTGACTCAGTCGAATCTACCGATTCGCTTACGCAACTTGCAAAAACTCAGGAAAACTTAAAGGACACAGTAGATTTGATTTCAACACAAATGGACACTCTGAAACTTGGTTCAGAAAAACACACTGAGGAAATAAGTGCACTATCGGAGAAAGTAGCCGAACTTTCGGATCAGTTCACTAACTTATCTACAAAGGTGAGTGACACAAGACCTGTAGCCTTCACTGACACAGAAGAGTATGAACAAATTAAGAAATTCAATCAAAATCAGAATCAAATTAATACGCAACACAAAAGAGAAATCCGTGAAGTACAAGATCTGTTGGCACAAGTAATACAAGAATTACATATTTCAGAGGACACTCGCACTCCAATACGCGAAAAGGGACATAGAAATACGGAACAACCACAAAATAATAACGCAGGGCATTTCAGAAATTATGAAAGAAATTGGCAAGGCGCATTGGATTTTGAGATGGAACCGCCGAAACGAAGTTACAGTGAGCGATGTGCGACTCGCCGACACAATGATTTTGACTATAAGCTGTTCATTACTACACGTAAATTCAAAAGATTTAAGAATTCTGGAAACGACATTCATCCACAAGCGTGGCTTCATCAATTCTCTCGTTTTCCTCCCAAGTGGTCATTAGAGCACAGATTAGAATTTATGTGTGGCTACTTAGAGAATGAACCAGCTGTAAGAATGCGATCAGTCTGTCAGGATTGTCACAGTGAAGGAGAATTTTATCATGCCTCCCTCTCAGCATATTGGTCTCAAGCTACACAAGACTGAGTAAAACATAGCATCATAATGATGAAACATTTCGAACAATCTTAAATTTCTAGTCTTGTGAAATATTTTGAAGACATGTTGCACAAGAATCAGTACCTGTCAAACCCATACAGCCCCTCAGAACTCATACGCATTTGCATAATCAAATTGCCTGAACATTTACGACATATTATTTTAGCAGGACGTTGCAAAGACGACATTGAAGCTTTTCAGGGACAGTTACAAGAACTGGAAATTGACACTGACAATCGTGGAACGCGAAAACAGGAGCACAACAATTACAAGTCACATCCGTCGCAATTCCGCAATGAAGGAAATAATAACTGGACATGGCATGGCTATTCTCACAACACAAAACGTGGCCGAAACAGACACCACCCGTATGACAACAGTTGGCAGAGTAGTAATAATTACAGGGAAAGATCACCTCTCCGCGGTAATGACTATCACAGAGACAATCAGAGAAACAGATAATATGGGAACCAAAATAATTATTATCAAGGGAGACAGAATAACTACAGACGTAACGGTTCAGTGTGCAGTTACGATTCAGGGAGAAATTCTCCACAACGTGACTGACAAGAAAGAAACTATGGAATCTACCGACATGAAGACAGACGATATGATCGTAACGACAGACCTAAATTGCAGCAGAACCGGCGGGATTCAAACAGGGCAGGGCCCTCTCGACAAGGTGAATTTGTGGAAGTTAGGTCTCCAAATCCCAATAACGACGTGCGCCAACAAAGAGACAATAGGCAATGACTCATACATTTGGCAGCCACAAAACGTTCTTCTGAAACTGACGACGCAGCTTTCGTAGCTAGTAATTACGTAAAAATGGAAGACATTAGAGACATCTTACTCCAGGAACATGACGTAAAACATAACAACATTGCATATCCTGTGATTCACATTACAGTAAATGACGTAAAATTTACAGGAGTAAATGACTCTGGCAGTCCCATTTCAGTAATTAGTGAAACAGCCTTTAGCAAATGCAACAAATCGAACAATTGCCCCACACTTCCGTTACGTAAGATTAAATTACAAGGTGCAATCGTTGGAAAAAGTGTAGATGTACGTGAACAAACCAACTTAGAATTCTTTTGTCAAAGCCACAGCTTCTCTATGATCTTTCTTGTTCCATTATTGTCGACGGAAATTATATTGGGGTAGACTTTTTCAATGAACACAAAGCAATCTTAAACTTTCACGATGCTGAAATAAGTTTAGAGAAAGAAGGTTTGTCAATAGCTTTGAAATTTGAAGATTGACTTTCAAACCATGACGAGGAAATTAATCGGCTTTATCTTCTGTTAGACAACAGTTCGGAATTTTCTACCGAACTAGACACTGACAATCACTGTGCAAGTACTGACAGGGATGATATCGACGGCGTGTTTGATATAATGATTTAATTCAGAATGAAATTCAAACAATTGAGAACTGTAGTGACACTGATAGGCAGGACCTTTGATATTTTACAAGCACATTCGAAAGTATTTACTCACAAAACAGGGACAATCAAGGGATTTCAATACCAATTTCGTGTTCGTGAGCATAGTAAATTGTGTGTTAGACCATACGTAATTCCGGCACATTATAGGGACCGTGTTAGAACAGAAATACAATCTATGCTTGACGAGGGCATTATTGAGCCTGCAGTTAGCTCATACAACAATCCATTACATGTTGTTAAGAGAAAAATGGATCGATAAGGCTTGTCTTACATTCGAGACAAATCAGTACTATCATCATTCCTGAAACAGACAGGCCGCAAACGTTGGAAGAACTTCTTCAAAATTTTAATGGTGTAAAAGTGTTCTTCTATTGATCTCAGATCCAGCTTTTATCAGATCGAACTTCATCCAGAATGTAGAAAATACACAGCTTTTCTTTGTTTCGGCATTTGTTATCAGTTTCGGAAACTTCCTTTTGGTTTGAACATTTCTTCGGCAGCATTCATTCGGCGGCTAAATTCCATATTACCTGATTTCTTAAAACGTCACATCACCTTGTATGTGGATGCTATTCTAATAGCAGAATCCTCATGGAAACAACATAATCGCATCCTCAACAGTGTGTTACGTATTTTTGCAGAATCTGGAATTACAGTTAACTTGGAAAAGTCTGAATTTGGTAGGTAAAAGGTGAAGTTTTTGGGACATATTATTTCTTCTGAAGGCATTCAGCCGGATCCTGAAAAGTTAGAAGCAATCAGACCCATTCCAGTTCCATCCACAAAAAGACAAGTCCGCAGTTTTCTAGGTCTCGTACATTTATACCGTCGTTTTCTGAATATGCAAATTCTAGTTACACCAAAACTTTGTTCGCTCACTGGAAAAAATACTATTTTGGAACTGGGACAAACAAGCATAGTTGGAATTCAATTCTTTGAAAGAATCGCTACTTAACGCGCGAATACTAGCTCATCCAGATCTGTCACAAGATTTCTGCCTTAGCACGGATTCTTCTAAAGTCGGTCTTGGTGACCATTTATTTGATGAAGCCATAGAAAATGACACTACTGTTCAGAAAACCATTGCTTTTGCTAGCCGAGTGCTAACAAAATCTCAAAAAAAATATTCCGTTACTGAATTAGAAGCTTTAGCTATCGTTTGGGCATTTAACAAATTCCGTTTCTTTCTTTCTGGTAAGCACGTAAAAGTATTCAGTGATCATCATGCATTACAATTTCATATGTCTTCAAAATTAAATCATGACAGGTTAAAACGGTGGGCATTGTTTCTGCAAGAATTCCACTTCACAATGGTCTACATTCCCGGCAAGGGGAACATTGTTGCGGACGCACTGTCACGCTCACCGGCTGGGCTTGAGAAAAGTAACACTGAAGGCAACCTCGAGAAACATTTCTGTATTCTTTACATTCAGAAAGTCGCCTTTGAAAACTTCATCACCACATCTTTAAAGGACATTGCTCATGAACAAGATAAAGATCCGATTTGGAAAGACATCAAGAGCAAATGGCATGAAAAGACACACACACAGATTCGGCATTATTATCTGGTTAGAAACAACATACTGTTCAAACGCTGCACTATTGATGACAAGCTATGGGTACTTTGCATTCAAGACGATTTTGTTAATAAGCTTATTTGGTACATTCATTTCAGCTACGCACATTTTGGTCCACGAAAATGTTATCATATTCTTCGAACAACTAGTTATTTAAACAATATGGAAAAGAGAATTCGAAGAGTCTTGTCTATTTTTAAACTTTGTCAAAAGGCGAAACCATCTATCATCTCACATCGTGCTCCGTTGTTTCCTATCATTCCTTCTAAATTAAAAGAATTTGCTGCTGTTGATCTCTTGGGACCCCTTGTCAGAACATCGAATGGATTTTCGTACGTTTCAGTCGCTGTTGAACTTGCTTCAAAATTTGTTTCTTTCACTCTGTTACGTAAAGCCACTGGACGGTCTGTTTCCAACGCCTTTGTTAAAAATTTCTTACGTGAAGTTCGACACATTAGTACAGTCACTTCAGATAACTGACCGCAATTCAAATCTGGTGTTTGGTCATGCAGGCTTCGGAACCATAAAATCAAACCTGTTTTTATTTCATTATACTCACCACATTGTAACCCGTCTGAACGGATTATGAAAGAAATCATTAAGATTTGCAGACTTTATTGTCACAGAAAGCATCAGCATTGGGACAGATATTTACACTTATTTCAAAACGTGCTTAATGAAATGCCTCATGACTCCATTGCTTTACCACCTATTCTTGTGCTGAAGAATGAAGAACCACCGAACAGAATCAGAGAGCTTGTACCTTTTCCGAATACACGTAAACTTCGACACAGAGGCAGAATTGATTTGGCTATTAAAAATATAAATTTTGCAGCAGACAAAAGGTGAAAACAACACGGTAAATCAAATGCAAAGAAATTATATATTGGTCAGAAAGTTCTCATTAAAGCTCATTCATTGTCACATAAGAAGAACCACTTGAGTCACAAATTCTTTCTGATTTACAATGGACCTTACAGAATCCGACGTATACCACATGATAATTGCGTTGAAGCTGAAACTCTGCTTACTAGGAACAGTAAGGGATTGCACCACCTTTCACATGTAAAACGTTTATTGAAAGATAATCTGCTTTTTAACTTAGTCTTTGTCATAAAATTTTTCACTTCATGCTACTAGTACAATTTGTCACACTGAGAAACTGTTAACATGCAACAATGTTTTGAAGTTAACTATCCAGTCTAGAACCTAGGGAACATATTTATACAGTATTTACGAGTGCATTGTTATAGTGAACAGACGACACAGTGTTATTGGGTGTGAACATCCTTGCTTGTTAGTTGCACTGTTACGTAATGACTATAAGGCTTACATACTTAGAACATATACAGGTACTGCTAATGAGATTTTAATGCAACATTTTGGTTTACTTGAAAATACATTCTGCATTTAAAGTACTTTCTGAGAGATATCAGATGACACAGTGGTTAGTTTATTTGACAGCTACACGATTATATCATGACGCTACTAATGAGTGACACAATTTATATTCTTGCTTTGTGGTATAGCTACAATGAGACAGCTTTTTTTGTAGCACAACAGTACGTTACAGTGTAGTACTTTCTTGATCACGGTAATGTACGTAATAACTACGATATCTATAAGCATAGCATTTCACTTTTGTTTATGATGAGGTAAGTACATTAACTTCTGTAGAACTTAGATTTCGGAGGACTATAACTGCGACACTTCCACAGAATTATCTTTCACCAAGACATACATTTAGCGCTGAAGGACACGTATTTGAGTGTTTAATTTTGTACTTAAATCATTTATTTTTAAAGATATTTGAAGTACAATGATACAAAGGTCTTCTGTAATACATTTCATTCCATTGTTGTAATCTGTAACACCTGAGGGTATTATTACATTAATCCTCAGAGGGGTACACGCTTACTTTGTGTACCATGTGTTTGGCAAGCACAAGGAGCCCTAGATAATATGGTATTTCCTTATACAACTTTACAAATCGCTACCATATTTCTCTAACACACAAATTACACAGCTATCTGATCATTTAACTGAGAGAGACAAACATTTTTTTACTACGTCAGTGACATGTTTATGCAACTACACAGTTGGATAGCTTCACATTTATGAAATTGTATTTTGTCTGTACTTTGTGAACTATTCCCATTTTTTCGGAAACCATTGTGATAATATGAGAGCTTTGAATGATGTATTTGGTAAGGGATCAATATTTTTTGAAGTATGTTTGAGGTAGATGACTTTATTGAAGGTCTTGAAATTATTGAAAGAAGCTGTGATGATTCTGAGATGTGATTGATCTGTTATGGTATTATTACGATGACAATGTGTATTATGCTGTTGAGGTATGTTTAATGTCAGTAAGCTGAGAATCGTACTTTAAGAGTTATGAAATGTGTGTAAATGCGTGAATGTATCACAATGCAGGCAAAAATCTTTTGCACGCTGTTATATTCATAGGATTTTATTTCTACACATTTGCAACGCAAATTCTCTACCTGTGAAATTTTTTATATGTGACTGTGACTGTAGTGCAAACTGGTGTCGTAAATATTTTGGTAAGTAAATTAAGTGACCTTCACATAATGCATTGTGGTCACCCAGCTGCACAACAGTCACCTGGAAAAAAGCCATTAGTGTGTGCCTTTCAGAATCACAGGTGGAGAAAAAAGGAGGCCATTATCCTCGCTATTGATGTTTCTTTGTAGAAGGCATCGCAAATACGATAGGCTCGAACTTGAAAATATACGATTACACTGTGGAGCTCTTTATTTTGATATTTACTAAAATGCCTAATGAAATGAAGAGAAACATTTTATATCTATTCTCTTTCTAGTTGAGAGTTTGCTCATTTTGTTTAATATCTAGTTTCTAGCTGCACTGCAGCATTGGTTAAAATAAAATTTTATAGATGTACTAATATAGATAGTTTATGCCTAAAGATCCAGTAAATAGTAATTTTATGATCTACTTAAAAAAACGAAGGAGCACCAAAAGACATTTCCCTTCACAGGAATTGCATACATAATTTTTGTCAATGACTGGTAACCTTTTAGTAGTGTAAGTTAAGTTGATGCATCACTCTCGTGTTAAGATCTGACATAATTATTAGACATTTCCTATCTTTACTGTGATATTTTTTCTGCTTGAGCTTTATCATGTTTAGATATAAGTTATAGCATTTGCTCCTGCTGTTTGCCAGGCATAGTGCTACTAAATTTCACTTTGTATTACTCTGTTAAGCCAGTTTTACTACTGATTTATTTTTCTTGTTGCTTCACATTGGCTCATATTAGTTGCAATGTTGCATTTGCTTGGTAATTTAGATTTACATGTAGCTTGCATTGCCAATTTCCATTTTTTGTCATTGCTGTTTGTGTTAATTGTTTTGTACTGCTCCATTGCCTCGTCCCTTAGTATATATGTCTGAGCTCAGTAGATTTAAGTTAGCTTACTAGGGGGTAGACTATATAAGAAACTGACTATGGAAAATAGGGAAAGAATGCATTGAGAAGTTATATGAAAAAGATGTGGGCCAAAATGAGTATTGTACAATGAGAAACAATTATTTTGAAAGAAATGTGAATAGAATACAGAAAGGAGGTATAGATAGGACTTCTAGGAAATGATGATGAATGAAGGGAGATCTCCAAGAAATAAAGAAAGTTTTGTTTCCAAAATACTGCAATAAAACAAACCCTGTCCTTTCCTTGTGTTATCCCACTATGTGTATGTGTACCCTTGGTTTTTGTGTTTTTCCTGTCTCTGCGTGTTTAGCCGATGCGAGTTATGTTATAGAATTTTTCTAATACTATGTTATTTACTTTGTAAAGATGTTTAGACATTATTTTGTTTTGTTTCAATGCTCATGTGTGAAATTAATGTTTCGAAAACTATTCTCATTATTTTATATGTTTACTTATGTCATAATTCCTGTTACACTAATGTATATGTTTATTTCTATTCTTTTGTAAAGCCTGTGTTACTACAAATGTTATCTGTACTGTTATGTTCTTTAATGATGTATTTTGTACCTTTGTAATTGTATTCTTAGGTTGTAAATTTATAATTGTATAGATATCAGTTCTTCAAATTAAGTATCATTTCACTGCACACGTTTCTGTTGGTCATAATATATGCACAGTATGTGAGAAGTTGGGACTGTTAGTGCTTGCACGTGTGTCAATAATTCAGCAAGGGACTGATTAACAGCATTGCTGGTTCTAAGGACAATTCCAAAAACTTTTTGAGTGCACAAGTGGTGGTTTATGGACTTGCTATATTCTCCGCAAGACTCTTCGATGGTGATTGTGCACCTGCACAGTCGCAACAGATGGCTGTTGGCCGACCAATACCGTAATCACTAACAGGACTACAGTGGGTCGACTATGTGATGACCTACCTACCAATATTCTTCAAAACGTCGACTGATTCTGTTGGGGGTTTGCTCTGTTGTGGACTATTACCTGTCTGCATTTCAAGAGCCAGCACTATCTTTCTGTTAGAAGGACAACACTACTTCTTTAAGACTGCATGGAAATCCACTACTTCTGTGTGAATTTTCTTTTACTGCTAAAATTTTGAAAAAGAAAAACACTGCAATTTTTCTGTGATGAATGATCAGGACTGTCTTTATGGACTGTGAGGAAATTTTATCTTTTGACCAACATTGTATCAGTAAGTGTGCATTTGGTATCTTTGTTATTGTAATTATGAAAAATTTTTTCAAATCTGCATTGGCCACTGTCCAAAACCATTTGTAAAAATTTTTATGGGGAGCATGGGGGCTATGTAAGTAGGCTGTTTAGGTTTTTTATTGGTAACGCCACGTAGCGCTCTATATGAGAATCAATTACTGCGCTGTGTGCATTCTGAGGCTGGTCGGCAATGTTGCAATAGTCGCTATTGTAGTGTTGGGCAGTTGGCTGTTAACAGCGTGTAGCGTTGCACAGTTGGAGGTTAGCCGCCAGTAGTGGTGGATGGGGAGAGAGAGAGAGGGCGGAATTTTTGAGAGTGGATGATCTGGACCTGTGTCCATAAGAGACAGTAAATTTGTGAGACTGGATGCCATGAACTGCTATATATGATTTTTGAACACCTTTAAGGTAAATACGTTGTTTGTTCTCTATCAAAATCTTTCATTTGCTAACTATGCCTATCAGTAGTTAGTGCCTTCAGTAGTTTGAATCTTTTATTTAGCTGGCAGTAGTGGCGCTCGTTGTATTGCAGTAGCTTGAGTAACTAAGATTTTTGGTGAGGTAAGTGATTTGTGAAAGGTATAGGTTAATGTTTGTCAGGGCCATTCTTTTGTAGGGATTATTGAAAGTCAGATTGCGTTGCGCTATAAATGTTGTGTGTCAGTTTAAGCAGTCATTTATAGTTTTTCTAAGGGGACGTTTCACATTCTCCAGATCTCTCACCAATTGAAAACTTCTGGTCAATGGTGGCCGAGCAACTGGCTCGTCACAATACGCCAGTCACTACTCTTGATGAACTCTGGTGTCGTGTTGAAGCTGCATGGGCAGCTGTACCTGTACACGCCACCAAAGCTCTGTTTCACTCAATGCCCAGGCATATCAAGGCCGTTATTGTGGCCCGAGGTGGTTGTTCTGGGTACTGATTTCTCAGGATCTATGCACCCAAATTGCGTGAAAATGTAATCACATGTCAGTTCTAGTATAATATATTTGTCCAATGAATATCCGTTTATCATCTGCATTTCTTCTTGGTGTAGCAATTTTAATGGCCAGTATTTTAGATTTTAATTTTATCATATGTTTTATTTTAAGAGGCTGTGTCTCAGTAATATGTTGTAGTTAATTATATAGGACACCCTATTCGAGCCTGCAGCTAGGAGTAAGAAAGGCTGCAAAACACATGAATTCTACGTTGAAATAAAAAAAGGTGGTTTCACTCTCCCAGACTTACCCTACTTCCTTCTGTTTAAGCCTCATTAATTCTGATTGATTACAACAAACCACTTCAGTTTCAACCTGCTTACTGTACTGAAGTTGTGGTCTACCTACATGTATTCCGTCCCCTTTACCAAATTGGCTATACTCTTGTGTTAGTCAAATTTTGTCATAAATTTCTTTTTGTGAATGCGCTTCAGTATCGCCTCATTAGTTATTTGATCTATGCGTGTGATGTTCAGTACCTTTCGGTAGTACCACTTTTCATAAGCTGCTGTTCTCCATGGTCTGATGTGATTGTCATCCATATGTTACTTCTGTGTGGCTACATTCCAGACATACCTTCAGGAGAAACTTGCCGACAAATCTCTATTAGATATTAACAAGATTTTCTCTTTCAGAAATGATTTTCCTGCTATAGCCAGTCTAAATTTCATACCCCCTCGTCTTCCGCCATTATGTTACGTTGCTGCCCAAGTACTAACGTCCTTCGACTCCTTTAGTACCTCATTTCCTCACGTAATTCCCTCATTATTACCTTATTTAATTGTAGTACTTTGCATTATTCTTTTTCTTGTGTTGCATAATTTATAAGACAACTTCCACGGCCAATTTGAGACTTACCGTTTCAAACAAATCTTGAGCTCAATTATGGGAAACCGTCTGTAGCTTACTAATATCAGTCGCTGTCATTTTTATTCGTATGTTTCTCGCTTTCTCTGTTCCTTGCTCTGTCCATCCACTGGTTCTCTGACTTACTAATTTGTAACCTTTTCTTTTCGATATGTTGGTTATATATTATTGTCATTCCACTGTAACTGGTTTTAAAGTTTACATTACAATTTTTTTTCTTCCATTTGCTGTACGTCATTGGCACTGAGGTAACAAAAATTGTAAACAACACGGTATTCCTTCCTCGTATTCCCAAATTAATGCTCTGAAAACTTTTTCTAGAAATTCTGAGAATAGTTTTGACGGTACAAAATCTCCTTGCGTGACTCTTCTTTCAGTTCTGAATTTCTCAGTCCCCTGATAAAATACAGAGTGGGCCTGAAGTCTTTGTAGAACTTTTAATGTTTATTTTACAAAAAATATGAAATTTATGTGTGCTTTGTGACAAATGAAAGAACTAATCACCAAGGTTTTGTTATGACGCCGACAAACTTCATACATGTGCCGTTTGTTGGCCGAAGAATGTCTAATCGATATTAGATTTCTCGTCATACGTTCGACAGAATTCCTTGTTTACCACCACCAACACTATCTGTTATCCTCCTCTCAGTGTATACAGATCAGGTATTTGTGTAGCGCAAAACCTTGATCTCTATGTAACCTCACAGAAAATCTAAGGGCATTATGTCAGGTGACCTTGCAGGTCAGGCAGTGGGACCATTACGCCCAATCCATCTGTCAGGAAATGTTTCATTAAGAAAATTTCTTACATGCAGTCTCCAATGCAGTGGTGAACCATATCTGGCAGCAAGTCTCTCAGTTGCGATTGCACGAACTGTTCTGGTATGTCCAGATAGATATTACCTGTTACTGATTTTTCAATACGAATGTCGGAAGGTATACTGCATTTAAATTCGGAATAACAGAAGTACAGCAATATCGTATTTAACCGTTATCACCAGGCAAGCACCTTTGAAATGAAATGTCTCGCCTTTACGGGAATGCACATAATGGCTGTACGAGTACAGGCTGCAGATGAGTAGTTTACGACATGTGGAACTTCGGGTCTGGCCGTGAGTCGTGCACGGATAGCCAATTGGTAGGGCGACCGCTCATGGTAAGCGGGAAATCCGGGTTCAAGTCCCGGTCCGGCAAATTTTAGTTGTCAGTCCATTTAGTAGCTGATGGTTGCCCATATTCGCAATTGAGGAAACATTTAACGTATTTAATAACGGCTGTAGTCGCCGCGGAGCCTGTTCCTTTACATCATGATTCGTAATAACACAGGCACTGCCAAATATCGTCAAGCATGAAGGGATGCAGGTGGTTCGCAGCTGTCAGCCTGTCTTCCATTACTACCATAGGTCCCATGCAAGCGCAGGATATTATCTTACGTAGCATAATACTGCTCCCACCAGCCTATAACCGTGGCACGCTGCAGGTTTCGAGCTGCCGTTCACCTCGATGACGGCGTTTGTAGTGATGACCATCGACCTAGTGTAGCAAAAACTGATTTACCCAAAGAGCTGACAGGTTTTCATCGATCGACAGTCGAATCCGGATGGTCTCGTGCCCACTTCTGCCGTAATTGATGGTGTCTTTGGGTCAACATGTGAACACTTAGGGGTGGTCTGCTGCGGAGCTCCATGTTCAACAATGTATGATGAACGGTGTATTCCTTAATACTTGTGCGTGCACTAGAATTGTGCTCCTTCGGCAGAGATGCCACAGATCACGAACTATCTGACCCGAAAGAGTGAACAACCCTCCGAATTCGACGTTCTGTGATAAATCGCTAACGTCCAACCAGTTAGTTTCACTGTCCTATCTCTTTCCGCAGATGTTCATGGCAGTAGCAAGTCAACGTTCCACCGGCTTCACCGTTTTGCAGATACTCGTTCACAGGTCCTGCCTAATAGTAATCTACCCTTTGAAAAAGTCGTTTATGTCAATGGATTTCCCAATTTGTAGCCCATATCTTCGCTAGAGTGATCCGTCCGTCGTCAGTGTCTGCTCTGCTTCCATACTTTTTCTACTGCGTGACTTGCTCGCAGGTGACATCCAGCGTCACGATGGACAGTGGTCATAATGTTTGGACTGATCAACGTACCTCCAGTTAGTTGCCCGGCTAACGTGAGTTATCAGGAGACTTAGGATACTATACAGGTTTCACAGAATTGTATGTTCAAAATCATTTCAATGTTTATGATTTTCGTTTTGCTGAATTATTTCATAAGCGTTGCACTTGTTGCCTCTTCCTTAGTAGCAGTAACGACAATCATTCTTAACAGCTAAAATATATACAATTATTCCCCTAAAACGATGGTGCGGCGTAGAGAAGGTACGTCGCAGCATGTGAACAATACCTTCATCTCAGTGGAACAACAAAAACTGGCGGTGAACCTGAGAAATACAGCTCACTCTACTTTCGCCGTAAGGAAACGGTTTCGCCGTAAGGAAACGGTTTCGCCGTAAGGAAACGGTTTCGCCGTAAGGAAACGGTTTCGCCGTAAGGAAACGGTTTCGCCGTAAGGAAACGGTTTCGCCGTAAGGAAACGGTTTCGCCGTAAGGAAACGGTTTCGCCGTAAGGAAACGGTTTCGCCGTAAGGAAACGGTTTCGCCGTAAGGAAACGGTTTCGCCGTAAGGAAACGGTTTCGCCGTAAGGAAACGTTTCATGGAGTGATAGCCATTCTGCTTCTGCGTTTTTCCCAGGGTCAGGGTGATTATGAAAGAAGCAGGAAACTAGTTTTAACATGAAAATATGAGTGCAGTGTTTCCGGACCTACGTCCATACAATGATGTGACAAAAGTCATCGGGTAGCTCCTAATATCGTGTCCGACCTCATTTTCCCGACGTAGTGCAGCTACTCGACATGGCATGGATTCGAAGAGTCGTTGGAAGACCGATGCTGGAATATTGAGCCATGCTGCCTCTAGAGACGTCTATAATTTTGAAAATTTTGCTCGTGCAGGATTTTGTGCACGAACTGACATCTCGATTATGTCCCATAAATGTTCGATGGGTGACCAAATCATTTGCTCGAATTGACGAGAATGTTCTTCAAACCGATAGCGGACAATTGGGTCCTCGTGCCGTGACGCGGAGTCATCCATAAAAATTCCATCGCTGTTTGGGAACATTAAATGCATGAATGGCCTACAAACGGTGTCCAAGTAGCCGAACATAACCATTTCTAGTCAACGATCTATTCAGTTGAACCAGAGGACGCAGTCCATTCCGTGTAAACACAGCCCACACCATTAAGGAACCACCAGCAGCTTGTACAGTGCCTTGTAGACAGCTTGGGTCCATGGGCTCGTGGGGTGCACCGCACCATCAGATCTTACCACCTGACCAGGCCGCGGCTTTACAGTCGTCTAGGGTTTAGCCGATATGGTCACGAGCTCAGGAGAGGAGCTGAAGGCGATGTCGAGCTGTTAGGAAAGGCACTCGCTTCGGTCGTCTGCTGACATAGCCCATTAATTGCAAATTTCGCCGTACTGGCCTAACAATTACGTTTGTCGAAAGTCCCACAATGGTTTCTGCGGTTATTTCACATAGTGTTGCTTGTCTGTTAGCACTGACAACTATACACAGACGCCTCTTTTCTCGGTAACGACGTGTGTCACCTCAGTGTAACACATATTTTATTCCTTTGTGTGTGAGGAATGTATCCCGAGAAGTCCATAAATACCTTTTTGTCGCACCCTGTACAGGAGACAGACAAGGAATCGCTAGAGGTAACGGATTATTAAGATGCGAGGCGTGTTTTTTTTTAAGTAAGTTCCATTTTGAAATTAAAAAAAGACATGCTAAGATATCTCAATAATTTTATTTTTACATGAAAACCTGTACCTTAATCTACTGTTCTACATAATTTCCGTCAATATTGAGGCACTTGTTATAACGTTGTACCAGTTTTTGAATACCCTCCTCATAGAAGTCTGCCGCCTGACTTGTTAACCACTGCATCACCACTGTTTTGACTTCGTCATCGTCTTGAAGACGCTGACAGCCCAGGTGTTTATTCAAGTGCAGGAACAGATGGTATTCACTGGGCGCAAGATCGGGGTTGTATGGAGGATGATCTAGAGTTTCCCATCGAAAAGATGTGATGAGATCTTTGGTCTGATGGGCCACGTGCGGACGGCCATTGTCTTGCAGCAAAACGCTGTCCTTGCTCAACTTCCATGGACTGTTGCTTTGATTCTGGTATGACGTAGGCCACCCATGTCTCATCGCCCGTAACAATTTGGCTTAAGATATCACCACCGTCGTTGTGGTACCACTCAAGGGAAGCCAATGAACTGTCTAACTTTTGGTTTTGTGCACATCCGTCAACATTTTCGGTTCCCAACGTGCGGACAATTTTCGGTAATTCAAGTGCTCGGTCACAATGCCATACAAAACACTACGAGAAACATTAGGAAAGTCATCCCGAAAGGAGGAAATCCTAAAGCGTCTGTTTTCTCTCACCTTATTGTCTACTTCCTGCACCAAACTTTCATTAACGACTGAAGGGCGCCCACTCCGTTGTCCATCATTAACATTTGAGCGGCCATCTTTAAATGCTCTCACCCACTTTCTTACCATTCCATCACTCACTGTTTTCTCCGTGAACTGCACAGATCTCACGATGAATATCGATCGCGTTTAGGCGTTTAGCACTAAGAAATCTTATAACAGCCCGTACTTCACAGTCGACGGGACTCACGATTGTCGGAAGCATCTTAAACACTCACAAGGGAACCTCCCCATCGCACCCCCCTCAGATTTAGTTATAAGTTGGCACAGTGGATAGGCCTTGAAAAACTGAAGACAGATCAACTGAGAAAACAGGAAGAAGTTGTGTGGAACTATGAAAAAAATAAGCACAATATACAAACTGAGTAGTCCATGCGCACGGTAGGCAACATCAAGGAGAGTGTAAACTCAAGAGCGGTGTGGTCCCGTGGTTAGCGTGAGCAGCTGCGGAACGAGAGATCCTTGGTTCAAGTCTTCCCTTGAGTGAAAAGTTTACGTATATTTTTATTTATTTATTTATTTATTTATTTATTTATTTATTTATTTATTTATTTTTTGATCTGTCCGTTCGTTCACTGACGTCTCTGTTCACTGTAATAAGTTTAGTGTGTGTTTTGCGACCACACCGGAAAACTGTGCGATTAGTAGACGAAAGGACGTGCCTCTCCAATGGGAACCGAAAACATTTGATCGCAAGGTCATAGGTCAACCGATTACTCCACAGGAAAACTCGTCTGATGTATTCTATACGACACTGGTGACGGCATGTGCGTCACATGACAGGAATATGTTGTCGACCCACCTAACTTGTACACTTGGGGAATGGGTAAAAAGGTTCTTCTATCTAGCCCGATACTACGGTGCAGTTACCTCGCATCGGACGGACCGACAGACAGATAATAATTGTCTGAAAATAAAAAACTTTTCACTCGAGGGAAGACTTGAACCAAGGACCTCTCGTTTCGCAGCTGCTCACGCTAACCACGGGACCACGGCGCTGCTAACTTTACACTCTCCTTGATGTTGCCTATCTTGCGCATATACTACTCAGTTTGTATATTTTGCTTATTTTTTTTTCACAGTTCCACACGACTTCATCTTGTTTTCTCGATTGATCTGATTTCAGTTTTTCGAGGCCTATCCACTGTGCCAACTCATAACTAAATCTGAAGGGGGTGCGATAGGGAGGTTCCCTTATCAGTACACAACGTAAACAAGGAAGAATCGGACTGTAATGGCATCAGTGCGTAGATCAAGGTACAGGCTTTCATGTAAAAATAAAATTGAGATATCTTAGCACGTGTTTTTTTAATTTCAAAACGGTACTTACTTAAAAAACACGCCTCGTACTTACTAGTGGCACCTAGAGGATCTGGCAGCCCCTACGAACTGAACTCGTTTGATTCCAGACGTTAGGCTGTGGCGCCGTTATTTGTCGTCGTAGGAAAAAGCGGAGGGCTCGAGACGAGGGCCCTTTTAAATGCCACGCCCCCCCGTAACGCGCGCAGCCCTGCCACCGACCCAAATGTCACCCCAAAGGTCGGCAGCCGCCGGAAGGGCAGCCGCACGGAGCGTCGCCTGCAGCTGCAGCTCAGCCTGCCAGGCGCCCAACCGTGAGGCGACGCTCACCCAGTGAACGGAGGCGCCACCAAGCAGTCACCCGGAACGCGGCTGAGGCAGATGTCTAAACCGTCTGGCGCTGACGATTGCTCAGCAAGCGACATCTGTAGTGTAAAAAAATACCCGTTACCTTCACTTTGCTGCGTTCACTAAGAAGTTGACATCTTTCTTTTTCAGTCTTCTGTCTTCTTTGATGCTACACAATACGCAATCCTGCTGTGCCAACCTCTTAATATTAGAGCATAGTTTGCACCCAATGTAATCACTTATTTGTTGTATATACTCCAAACCCCGTCTTCCCTTGCAGTTCCTACGCTCCGTAAGTCTGTACTAGAACGAAAATTATTTCCTGACGTCTTAAAATATGTCCTACCATTCTGTCCCTTGTCATTGTTTCCCGCATGTTACTCTCCTCGCCTATTGAGCGAAAAACCATTTTTTTATGCGTCCTGTAACCCCACATTTCAACCCCTTCGATTCAGCTTCTTTCCAGTTTTACCACAGTTTATGATCCGCTTCCACATAATACTGTACTGCAGACGCCCATTCTAAGAAATATCATTATAACGCCGATGTTTCGTACTACTGCGCTATTACTCGTACTTATGGCCAGTAATGCTCTGTCATGCTAATGTGCTTCATCCATCATCTATTATTTTGCTTCCAAAGCAACAAATGCCTGAGCTTCATCTACAACGTTGACACCAATTTTATTAAGTTTACCACTAATCTCATTTCTGCTAATTCTCATTACTTCTGTCTTTCTTCAGTTTACTCTCAATCCATACCTCATGCTCATGTGAGTTTATTCCCGTCAGCAGAATCTGCAATTCTTCTTCGTTTTCACAGAGGACAGCAGTGTCATCAGCGAATCTTATCAATGATATCCTTTCACCTTGGATTTTAACCCCTCTTGTTTCCATAGCTTATCCATATTTCCCTTAGAATTTCTAATATCTTGCACCATGTGACATTGTCGAACGTCTTTTCCAGGTCGACAAATCCAATGAACGTCTCTTGATTATTCTTCGTCCTTGCTTCGACCATAAAGTCGGAATAGCCTGTCTGATGCCTTTACCTTTCCTGAAGCCGGACTGATCGGCATCTAGCACACCCTGAATTTCCTCTTCCATTATTCTCTATATCATTCTTGGCAAAAACTTGGATGTATGAGCTGTTAATACAATAATTCTCGCTCTTACCATCTACGGAATTGTGTGAATAAGGTTTTCGGAAAGTCAGATGGTATATCGTCCGTCTCATACATTCTACACGCCAACGTGAGTAGTCGTTCTGTTACCAATCGCCCCAATGATTTTAGAAATTCCAATGCAGTGTTGTGTATCCCTACTCCCCCCCCCCTTATTTGATCTGAATCCTTACAAAGCTCTTAAGTTCTAACACTTGATCCTCTCTCTCTTCCATGTCGAGCCGCCGCCTCCTGTGACGTCGTCAGGCAAGCCGTCTACCCTCATAGAGGGGTTTAATGTGCTACGTTGTTTTGACTTTCCCTTACGCTGTGCCAGCTCTTCCGACAATCTTTTATTTCTTCACTTTTTCATTTAGCTATTTCTCCTTAGCTTCCTATTTGTGTCGTTCCTAAGTAACATGCATTTATTTATTCTTCAATTTCCCTGAACATTTTTCTACTTCCTTCTTTCACCGACCAATTGAAGTGTTTCTTGTTTTACTCATGGTTTATTTGCAGTTATCTTAATTCTTCCTAAGTTTTTATTTCCAGCTTTTTTTATTTCGTACGTAAGCACTTGCATTTTTAGAGATATCTTCAACTGAACTGTCTACTGAGCTGCTCATCATCGTAGTGCATATAGCCTCAGAGGACTTAAAGTGTATCTCGTCATCGCTTAATACTTACATATTTCACTTCTTTGTGCATTCATTCTTCCTGAATGGTCTCATAATCTTCAGTCTACTCTTCATCATTGCTAAATTGTGGTCTGAGTTTTTATCTGCCTCTGGATACGCCGTACAATCCAATATCTGATTTCGAAGTCTGTGCCTGGGGATGATGTAATCTAACTGAAATCTTCACGTATCTCTCGCCCTTTTGCAAGTATACCACCTCCTCTTCTGATTCTTCAACAGAGTATCTGATATTTGTGTGACTGCATTGGTCTTACTCCTCTCTCATTCCTAGAATTCTCGCGTAACCCTTTTTTTCTACTCCTTGCCCTTCAACCCCATTCCACTTCCTCGTAACAGGTTGATTTTAATCTCTTGTTACTTAATGATTTACCTGTTCAATACCATGATACGCTCTCTGTATCTCCTCCTCCTCTGCTTGCGACATCGACATGTATACCGTAAGTATTGTTGTCGGTTCTTGTACACATATTTTACCTGTCTTCTCCCATAGCTTACTCATATTTTCTCCGAATTTCTAACTTATTGTGCTCATCAACTTGGTGTCTGCGTTTTTTAGGTGAACAAAAATTATTAAATGGCCTGATATTTGTTTTGCTTCTTGTATGAAGCACAACATCGAAACTGCTCCTCTACTGCCTTGTCCTTTCATGAAAGACAAATTGATCGTTTAACAGAATCCATTTTTCCATTCCATGTTTCTGTGCATTATTGTTTGCAGCAACTTTGATGCATGAGGTGTTGAGCTGACTACACGATAGTGCCCGAACGCTCGTAGCGTCTGAAGAAGTGTGAGAACGAACGCTGGCTATGCAAACAGCTGTTTGTGTAGCAGGAAGGATCTAAGCAAGGAAGGCCCCAAATGGTACGCTTTATTATTTGCATTACTGGCTATTTATATTTCCAACAAAAATAATTATTGCGAATAACGAAGTTGTTCTATGTGCGCAGTGAAGTACGAAGAACAAATCATGTAACAGAATGAAGGCTTTCACGGCAGGTGTTGTCATCACTTAACACTATGAATAAATCGTAGAACTTTAAAATGATTTGGAGGCTTACAGGGTGCAAAGCTGTATCCAAGCAGCCGCCCCTCTGGCAGCAACAACAACTTTAAAGCAGCTGCTCATCGAGTCCGTGTGTGTTTGGATAACACACTGCTATGCTATACTATACTATACTATATCAATCATTACGGACAGGGAGTGGTGGCATGCCCACCTCTCGAGAACCAACGCTTAAATGATGTCAGTGGGTGAACGATGTGGACAACGTGCTGCTGGGGCACACCTTTGTGTCGAAGCAGGTCGCCACTGCACAGGCAAATTGCGTTTTGCGTTGTATTGTTGAAACATACTTTTTATTTTTATTTATTTATTTATTTATTTATTTTTGGCTTCGGATAGGAAATACCATACAGTGAATAGCAGTTACAAAAGTACCATATGAACATAATCCACAGGAGAACAACAAAGTTTTACAAGGTGTGACTGGAAAGTTTTAAGAATGGATCCGCTACTGCTTACTGGTTTGGCGCGCAAGTACACGGAAGTTGGGGAGTGAGTCTTTGTATTGTCCTTGAACGCCCTCTGACAGGGAACTGCGTTTCCAGCTATTCAGTTCGTTGTGACAGCTGTTTGACTGCAAGTCTGTTAGGGCTTGTTGCCGGATTCTGTCTGCGTTAAAATGGACGTTGACACGGAGCAACGAGTTTGTGTAAAATTTTGTTTTAAAACCGGAAAATCAGCTTCTGAGACTTACAAACTATTAAAAACAACTTTTGGAAATAATTATATCAGCCAGTCAAATGTTCTTGTCTGGTTCAACAGATTTAAAAATGGCCGCTAATCATTCGAAGATGAACCACGGTCTGGCTGTCCTACCACATAAGAAACGAATGAAAATGTTGTGACTTCACGACTTAGCCAGCTCTGATCATAGACTTACAATTAGGGAGATTGCTGATGAACTTAAGTTTCTGTGCAGTTCAGTCAATTTTAACTGAAGATCTGAACATGGGTCGATTGTCCACAAAATTCATTCCGAAAGTGTTGTCAAGTGACCAGAGACAATACCGACTTGAAGTTTGCCAAGAGCTGATTAATTGGACTAAAATGACCCAGATTTGTTCAAGAGGGTAATTACAGGTGACGAAGCTTGAGTATATGGATGTGAACCTGAAACCAAAGTGCAGTCTTCGCAGTGGAAGTCTCCAGGTTCACCACGACTGAGAAAAGCACGGCAAAGTCGGTCGAAGGTGAAGACAACTTGAAAGGTGGCTACACTGAGCCACAGCGCCAAAGATCGCGCCAGAGAGTATTGTTCCGCCGCCTCCACTGGCAGTGATTATTGAGACGTAGCGGCAAGCAGTTCTGTCCGAGAAGTTGTGGTGGACACTGCTTGTCGTGAAGTCAGAGTGAGATGTGGTAGTGGAGAGTGTTGTTCTATGTTTTATGCAGTGGTTTGATGGGAGAGAGAGCAGATGTTGTTCTAATGGAGATATTGTAATGGTCAGAGTGCATTTCGTCAATATATATGGAGGTATTTTCTTTTATTCTTTTATTCTTTCAGTTACCTGAATAATGTGTCATTACAGGTTCAGTCAACAAAGCATCTGGCGTGTGTTCTTGTATTAGAGTGTAATTTTGGTTTTCTTGCACAATTATAGTATTTCTAATTTTCTTTTATCACGTCAGTATAATTGGTATTTAAAAAATTCTTGTCTTGTTGAAGAAGAACCGTGCCAGATGTGCGTTGAGTCATACTACCACATACAGAACAGCTACACTTGTGTTTGTTGGCTTCGTAGGTTTTATAGTTGCTGGGGACTTAATTAATTAATTGTATTAACTGAAATTTTCATTTCATTCTTTGTTGTTGTTTCAGGCAGTCAGATTGCGTACTAAAATTAGTCAGGGCCAGCCGTTTACGAGACTTGCGTAATCGAACTTACAACTACAAAATATTTTCATTAATATTTAATAAAGCCCACATGCACGTGGCGACCCCTGCTTCGGATCGTCCCTTGGAATCTTCTGATTGTAAAAATAGTAGACAGTAGTATTGTTGTAGTAATCTGTAGTTTAGTAATTGTAGTCTATGTTTCATGTGTAGATTTGGTAATTGTCATTCTTCTAATGGTATTTTTTTCTCAGAATTTTATTTGTTGTCTTGTATACGCGTTTGACAATTTAGTGCAATTATTTCAATTGTTCGTTAATCGTGTTTGAGGGAAACATTTCGTGTGAATGATATTGTTGATGATAAAATGTCATTGTGTGTAATTTTCATATAGTGACGAGTTTGGTATATTTTGTAAATGATTACGCGATCAATGAAAAAGGCAAAAATGATGAATAGTGAGAATGACGAAATTGTTGACATGGCGAATTCGCCAACACAGGAGAACAGTGTGATGAATAATGAAGTGGAAAACAATGTAATAAGTCGGGAAAATAGTCCGGAACCATTTCAAAATTTTTCTCAATCAGAAAATTCACAGAATACGAGATTAACGATAGAAGATTCTGGAATAGTATCGAACACAGATAGCTTTACAGCTATGACGAAGGAAACTGGCTTTGCGGGAAATGTTAGGGGCGAAAAGAATTCCGAACAAGTTAATATGGAGCAGTTGATGAGTGCAATATTAAATTTACGATCTGAATTAAAAACAGATAGGGGAACAATGGAAACACGGTTAGACTCACGAATAGGGACATGTTTCAAAAACATGAAAGATGAGTTAAAGAAAGAAATCAGAGAAGTACAACCGATTTTGAATGCTCACAATAATAGATTAGTTGCAGTGGAGATTAGACAAAGGGAACAGGATAGAGAACAGGAAGAAAGAGATCGCGTGATAGTACAGAAATTTTCAGAGTTAAATTTACAACGTGTAGAAGATAAGGAAGAAATATTTGAGAGAATCGAGGAATCCGTACCGAATGACAGATTAAATAACCTAACACAACAATATGAACAGTTAACTACCAAATGTGTCAATACTGAAACGCGAGTCGCGACACTTACGGAAGACGTAAATAAACAGAAAGAAAAAATAGGTGACTTATCGGAAAGAGTTGAGGAGATTTCAGATAAATTGACAAGGCTTAGTTTAAATGGGGACAGAGATTCAAATGATACAGCACCATTGCCATTTGCAGAAACCGAAGACTATCAGAACATAAATAAGCATGTTGAAAATCAGGGAAAATTTAATGAACGCGTGAAAAGGGAATTTGAGGCATTAAAAAAGCAAGTCAAACAAATTGAAGGCGAAATCGTAGGAAAAGACAGCAGAAGAAATCTAGAATCACAGATAGCAGAGGGCTTTGAAGAAAATAATTTGTTTCATTTACGGGATGCAACAAGAGAGCGCCAGGCGCGTGAATTTAACAATAATCGTCATTAGGACAGGGACAGGCGCGGCAGGTCTTTGTCGCCATGAGGCGAAAACTTTGACTATAAACACTTTTTGACTGTTCGGAAATTTAAGATCTTCCGCAATTCTAAGAATGACATACATCCATGTGCATGGTTAGATCAATTTATGTACGCACTCCCACCAAATTGGCCACTAAGTCACAAACTGGAATTTATGTGTGGATATCTAGAAAACGAACCGGCGACGCGGATGCGCGCACTCATTAGAGATTGTAATAGCCTAAATGATTTTTATCATGCATTTCTATAGGCATATTGGTCCGAAAACACCCAAGACAGAGTCAAACACAGTCTTATTATGCAGCGTAATTTCAAACAGTCTGAGTTCCGCACGCCGGCAGAATATTTTGAAGACATGATTCGAAAGAATCAGTTCCTTTCCAACCCTTATAGCCCGACTGAATTAATTCGTATTTGTTTAACTAAGCTGCCACAATCCGTAAGACAAATTGCTTTAGCTGGAAGATGTAAAGACGACATCGAGACTTTTAAGACTTTGTTGCAAGAACTTGAGTATGACAACGACGACAGGACTTCTTGTAACTTTTTCAGTAACAGTAATTACAATAGATTTTCAGAGAAAAGGGATAGTGATCGGAACGGGCGTTATATGGGTAACTTTGAGAATGACAGACCTAACAGACAGGACAATAGATACCAGCCTTATGACAATAACAGACGTTCTAACAGAAATTACACAGACAATTACAGTAACGGTAATTCGTACCGGAATGATCAATCATACGGAAACAGTAATCGGTATTATCAAGACAGAAATTATTCAAACAGTAATAGAAATTCTTACTATAGAAATAATCAGGGTAGTAGATACAACAATAATTTCAGAAGTGACAGTCGAAATTACACAAGAAGTAGCTATGCAGACAGACAGGAAAACAGAAATTTTAGTAACAGACACAACCAAGAATTTGTATCTAACAGACAGGAGGGACCTAATTGGCATCCTCCACGTGACAGAACTTCAGAGAGACAAGTGCAAATCGTAGAAATGGATCCGCGAAATGACGCGAATAATCAAAGACGTGACGCAAACAATCGACAATGACTAGCAGCTTCGGCTTCTGGCAGCAATATAGACGGTTCAGAAAGTAATGACACTACGGCTTTACACTACGTACGCCTGGAAGACATGAGAGACATTTTGTTACGCGAAAAGGAAAATAATGTAGACGCATTTTTACATCCTGTTATTGAAGTATATGTGGGTAAGAATAAGTTCACTGCAGTTTTAGATTCTGGGAGCCCATTGAACGTCATTAGTGAATTAGTTTTTCGTATATGTGAAAGGACTATTGCCTGTCCTGTGTTACCTGTTTCTAAAACTACAATTCGAGCAGCGATTTCTGGAAAAGGTGTAGAAGTTAAACAACAGACCAACCTAAATTTCAATTGTCAAGGATACGAATTTTCTGCTAATTTTATTATTGTTCCATTACTCAGTACACAAATTATATTAGGTATGGAGTTTCTTAACGCACATAAGGCAATTATGAACTTTAAAGAAGGAAGTGTGAATTTGACTGTTGCCGGAATGACGAAGTGTTTGAAATTTTTCGAGTGTTCAGCAAGATCTGAGTCAGATACAAAATGTTTAAGGTTTCTTACTTCTGATGTTTTCGTTGAGCATTATGACGACAATGTGTTTATTCATGACAATGACAATAGATACAGAGACGCGATGGATGATATAATTAATAGCGAAGAACTAATTAATGAAAAGGTTAAGATAGCTGAAGTGCCAGATGATGTTGCAAGAGAAGAGCTGCACCAAATTTTGACTTCACATGCTACAGTGTTTAGTCATCACACGGGAACTATACAAGGCTTACAATATTTATTTAAAGTAAAAGAACACACACCATTTCGCGGGAAAGCGTACGCTATTCCTTTGGCTTATAGAGACAAGGTTAAGAATGAACTTCAGTACATGTTATATCCGGGCATTATTGAGCCTGCAGTCAGTCCTTATACTAGCCCATTACACGTTGTTCTTAAAAAGGATGGATCAATTCGTTTGGTTCTGGATTCCAGACAGATAAATAATATCATCATTCCTGAAACTGACCGTCCACAAAATTTAGACGAACTTCTTCAATATTTTCATGGAATTAAAGTTTTATCCACGATTGATATGCGCGCAAGTTTTTGGCAAATAGAACTCCACCTTGATTGTAGAAAATATACTGCCTTTTTAGCCTTTGGTAACTGTTACCAGTTTCGGAAATTACCGTTTGGACTTACTGTATCTTCAGCAGCATTCATTCGTAGTTTAATCGAAATTTTACCTGTTTATCTTCGTGACAATATTACTTCTTATGTCGACGACATTCTTATTGCTAAACATTCTTGGAGTGAGCACAACAAAATTTTGGATTCATTATTACGTATTTTTGCAAGAGTTGGCATTACAGTGAACTTAGAAAAATCTGAATTTGGTAGTTCTCAGGTGAGATTTCTCGGTCACATTATTTCTACAGAAGGGATTCTTCCTGATCCAGAAAAATTAGACGCTATTCGTAATTATGCTGTTCCTACCACAAAACGTGATGTTCGTAGTTTCCTTGGTGTTTGTAATTTTCTTAGACGCTTTGTTAGATTGGACAATTTGGCCACACCTCGATTATGTGAACTATCTGGAAAGAAATCTAATTGGTGTTGGGATGAGGAAGCTCAGTCAGAATTTGAACAACTCCGTGATGCTTTAGTTGCTGCTCCACTTCTTTCACACCCGGATTTATCTAAAGATTTTTGTTTGGCGACGGACTCATCATACAAAGGCCTAGGTGCACATTTATTTCAAGAGATAGAAGAAGACGGCATTCTAGTCCAGAAAACTATTGCATTTGGAAGTCGTGTTCTTTCTAAATCAGAAAAGAATTATTCGATAACGGAACTTGAAGCTTTAGCTGTTGTATGGGCTTTCACAAAATTTCGGACATTTTTGTTTTGCAGACATACTAAGGTTTACACCGACCATCGAGCTCTGGAATTTCTTATGTCGACAAAATTAACTCATGGCAGATCGTCACGATGGGCGTTGTACCTACAGGAGTTTGATTTTAGTATTGTTTACATACAGGGTTCTTCAAATATTGTTGCTGATGCTTTATCACGTGCACCTATGGGTTTGAAACAAAGTGCTGAAGAGGACTGCAAGGAAAACAATTATTGTTTGATGTATATTCAAGGTGTTGCGTTTGAGAACTTTATTTCGTCTTCGCTCCAGGACATTGCTAAGGAGCAAAATAAGGATCCAATCTGGAAGGACATTAAGGAGAAGTGGAGGAGAAAGGAAAGCGTAGCGATTAGACAGCATTATTTAGTTCGCAATGACATTCTTTTTAAACGAAAATCGGTCGACAACTCTGTTTGGTTAGTTTGTATTCCTGATGAGTGGGTTAATAAGCTGATTTGGTATATGCATTTCAGTTATGCACACTTTGGTCCCAGAAAATGCTTTCATAAATTACGAGAAAATTGCTACTTCAATAATATGGAAAAACGTATTCGATCTGTTCTTGCCAAATGCAAATTATTTCAAAAGGCTAAGCCGCCAACAATTTCTCATAGAGCACCGTTGTTTCCTATCATTCCAGCAAAATTAAAGGACATGGCTGCAGTTGATTTGTTTGGTCCAGTGGTTCGTTCTACTAATGGTTTTGCGTACATTTTCGTAGCAGTGGAGTTGACATCAAAATGTGTGTGTTTTACACCGTTACGCAAAGCAACAGCTCGTTCAGTATCTAATGCTTTCATTAACCATTTTCTTAAAGATGTTGGTCATGTTGATTAGGTTATATCAGATAATGGATCACGGTTTCGTTCTAAAATTTGGCTTCGTACTCTACAGCGTCGTAAAATTAAACCAATTTTCATTTCACTTTTTCACCCCCAATCTAACGCTTCAGAGAGATGGATGAAGGAAATCAATAAATTGTGTCGTCTTTATTGTCATCAGAATCACAGAACGTGGGATCAGTATCTTCATATTTTTCAAAACATTCTGAATGAACTCCCTAATGATTCAACTTCTTTACCGCCTATACTGATATTAAAAAATAAAGCACCGACAAATCACATTTCTGAAATCGTTCCTTTTCCGCCTTCACGGAAACTGCGGCATTCTAAAGTTGTGAATCTGGCTCTACAAAATATTGCATCTGCGGCTGCTAGAAGAGAGAAATCAGCTAAGCGTCCTGGTCGTTTAAAAATTTTGTCAGTTGGTCAGAAGGTGTTAATTAAGGCTCATCGTTTGTCTCACAAAGGAAAAGGCTTGTGTCGCAAATTTTTTCTGCTTTATAACGGTCCATATAGAATTCGCAAAATTATTCATGATAACACTGTTGAAGTAGAAACTCTTAAATCACGACGCTCTAAGGGAATACATCATATATCTAACGTTAAAATTTTTATGGAATGACATACTTTCGAGAAACCAACGGTTTACGTAAACATGCAGAGAATACAAGGATACCGCGCTGTGTTTTGGCGGTGCGGCGGCATATACTCAAAGCAACCGTCAAGTCTGCGCGCCGCACAGGGCAGTCGTTGACCGCAAACAATTGCTTTCTACGTCACGCGCCTACAGCTGATCGAGCGCTCGGTGCGAATGCACTGACAGCCGTAAACAAATACACAGTCTTTCTCCGAATAAAATCAGTATAAAGCTATAGTGACTTGATGAATTATGTTATTAACATTCAGTATTTTTCAGGATACGGTTCTATAAGATATTTAAGAACTTCAGGTAAATGCTGTGCGCGTCCGACGTTAAGACGACTTGCTATCGAGAAATTTTCAGGAAGAATGTAATTTCCAAGAAGAAACTAATAAACTAAAAAAGGTAACTATTAATTGAGTTTATTTTTCAGGTAACATATTTCCACTTAGGTTCGTACTTTAGACATAATTTGCTGCTCGCGATTACGTGATTCATACTTTGTACTAATTTCATGTTCTATGAATTTACTTGTGAAGCGACGTGCTTGCGTACGTTAACTGATTTTGACAATGTTCATTAATGAACTGGGTTGTAACTTGTGTATATTATGCATCGCTTGACTGCACTGCTTTTTCACTGATGTCATATTTTTTAATTATGTGCCTGCTGTGCTTATTTATTTATATTATAATTGTCACCTGATTAGTTGTGCTGATATGTATGTAAGATATACTTTGTGATTTATTTGCTTGCGCCTTCATGTTTACTTATTAAGATTACATATGAACATTATTCGCTTATGCTGATACGATGCTAATGACCTGTTTAGTACGTAAGATATATGTTAGCTGCTATGCGTATGGATTGCATATTTATACATCTCTGTTTGTCGTCACAACTACTCTTTAATTTGGTATACAGAAATGCTGATATACTGGGAATGAACATAGAGTTTAGGTTACACTATGGTATTAGTTATAGATTGTTCGCTTGGCAGAGCCTCGTTGTAAGAATTGTGCTGCATCCACTTGTTGACATTCTGTTCACTACTGGTATATTTACTCGCTATTGCTTGTTTTGCTTACGCTCAGTGCCTTATATTTTTAAGATAGGAAAATGAACTGCTATAATTCGACGAACGACATTAGTACAAGAAACTTCATAGAAGTCACACGAGCTGGAGGTTTTATGAAAGCTGTATAAATGTATGCCAATAGGAAGGAAGCTAACGACATGACATGCCAACACAGTTATTACACTGCATTTTCCGTGAGCAACTGAAATAGGAAGTGACACTTGACACAAGAAATACTCCACATGTTTGCTTCTGTTTGCCATAATTCTTGAAGTGGTGTCCACACTGTGAAAAATTAGGATCATTCACACTCCGTAATCGTACTTAATTACTGAGAGTTATTCGAACTAAGTCTGTTAGAGGTCATGTATGCATTCTTTGTTTATAATTCATAATGAGTAGAAGATTTTGGTCAGATGGATTACACAGAAGTTGTGTGTTGACAGTGTGTCTTCGGATTGTATGGGATGATGAGGTTTGCATTAGGATTTTATCTGTACTTATTCGAGGAGACTGACTAGAGGAAAGAGTTGTTATGGAAGTGAAATGATACTGGCAATAAGGTTTATATGTATCGATGTATTGAAGAGGTATTATTGAGGTATTGACATTATATGAAGTTGATTGGAGTTTTGGTGTATAAGAGGTAAAGTAAGTGAGGTGCATATTTTTTTTGTTGTTGGTCTATATGGAACAAGGAGGATGAAGATAGCAGACTAGAACACTAAAATGGAAGGAAGATTGTCTACACACACTTTGTTAAATCACTAAGCAGTATGTACTTTTTTTTGGAGAGAGGAAGCATTGCATATCTTGGCACACTGACAGTTGTTCAGCAACCGTACATTTTGATCTGGCTTGGCAAACATTGGTCTTGACATGATGACTATGACGTTGACTTAACTATTATTGACTGTTATACATTGCTGCCACTACTGCTTGATACACATGATGAACATCAAATTTTGACAGAATTGCAATTACACAGTTAACACTATTCAATTACACAGTAGTACTTAGTGTGGATGAAAGATGAGTGAGTGTGTTTTGTGTGTTTTCCTTTCCTAATCCTACCCACCTATCTCCTAAATATTATTTTATTTGTTTGTAGTGGCTTGCACTGACACCCATAAATATTATAGGCTTACTGATGTTTATGTACTTGTAATAGTTAATATGACAATTATCTGACATCATTTGTGTGTTTGTTATGATTTGTATGTTTAGTGTAAAAGCATTTGTATGTGTATTCAAACTATTATTCATGCTTGAACTGTCTGAGTAGTGATGGTGAATATTATGAACTGTTACCTGCACTTTTCAACATGATGTGTGACACTTAGAAATGTTTAATTTCTGCTGATGAACTGTGTGATCAGTGATAGTAAATATTATGGACTGTTACTTGTATTTTTTCTACATGATTGGTGCCACTAGGACATGTTTAATTTCTGCTGATGAACTGTGTGATCAGTGATAGTGAATATTATGGACTGTTACTTGTACTTTTTCTACATGATTGGTGCCAATAGGACATGTTTACTTTCTGCTAATAAACGCTGATGAACAGTGTGATCAGTGATAGTGAATATTATGGACTGCTGTCTGCACCTACTCAACATGGCTGGGTGCCACTGATGGACTGCTTCTACTGAAATGATGTCACCTGATGGAGTCTGCATCTGTTCCACAATGCTGGGTGCCACTGATGAACTGCTTCTACTGAAATGATGTCACCTGATGGTGTCTGCACCTACTCAACATTGCTGGGTGCCACTGATGGACTGCTTCTACTGAAATGATGTAACCTGATGGTGTCTGCACCTACTAAACATTGCTGGGTGCCACTGATGGACTGCTTCTACTGAAATGATGTCACCTGATGGAGTCTGCACCTGTTCCACAATGCTGGGTGCCACTGATGAACTGCTTCTACTGAAATGATGTCACCTGTTGGAATCTGCACCTGTTCCACAATGCTGGGTGCTACTGCTGGAACTATCAACCACTTGTTGTGAAAACATTTTATGTTAATATTTGTATAAACTGATTTTTTGTGTATTACTGTTTGTGAAAAGTTATGAGACTCTTACCTGTACATATTCGTCATTGCTGACGCTATTGATTGAACTGTTTAACCACATAATACTTGTGTAAACTATTATGTAAAGTCACATGTATGAAAGAATTTGTATTGCTTAGTGTATTTTATATATTAGGCTATTGAAAGGTCAGTGCAAAGCCAAAATTTTATCTAGTTATATGATATTTACGTATTAATATTATCTTTTATTTTTGTCTGTATCTTTTGACGAATTTGGTGGTATTTTCACCACCAATGCTGGCAAAAATACCATCAAATCCTAGCCCGTGGAGGAAGGGCATATGAAAGGTGGCTACACTGAGCCACAGCGCCAAAGATCGCGCCAGAGAGTATTGTTCCGCCGCCTCCACTGGCAGTGATTATTGAGACGTAGCGGCAAGCAGTTCTGTCCGAGAAGTTGTGGTGGACACTGCTTGTCGTGAAGTCAGAGTGAGATGTGGTAGTGGAGAGTGTTGTTCTATGTTTTATGCAGTGGTTTGATGGGAGAGATAGCAGATGTTGTTCTAATGGAGATATTGTAATGGTCAGAGTGCATTTCGTCAATATATATGGAGGTATTTTCTTTTATTCTTTTATTCTTTCAGTTACCTGAATAATGTGTCATTACAGGTTCAGTCAACAAAGCATCTGGCGTGTGTTCTTGTATTAGAGTGTAATTTTGGTTTTCTTGCACAATTATAGTATTTCTAATTTTCTTTTATCACGTCAGTATAATTGGTATTTAAAAAATTCTTGTCTTGTTGAAGAAGAACCGTGCCAGATGTGCGTTGAGTCATACTACCACATACAGAACAGCTACACTTGTGTTTGTTGTTTCGTAGGTTTTATAGTTGCTGGGGACTTAATTAATTAACTGTGTTAACGAAAATTTTCTTTCATTGTTTGTTGTTATTCTATGCAGTCAGATTGCGTACTAAAACTAGTCAGGGCCAGCCATTTACGAGACTTGCGTAATCGGACTTACGGCTACAAAAAAATATTTTCATTAATATTTAAAAAAGCCCCCATGCAAACTTTGGTGATTTTTTCCATTCTACCTGTATTGTGCATCATTAATTTACCTCTGGAAAATAGACAATTAAGTAGCAATACTGCAAATGTGTCCTTGAGCGTTTGCACTAAAAAGTGCGGAAGAAAACGCCTGCATTGTGGAAAGACAGGAGTTGGGTGCTACACCTTGACAATGCTCCGGCTCATCATGCCTTCTCCAACGTTGAATTTTTGACTGAATTCAAAATTCCTGTGCTTCCACAACCGCCAGTTTCCCCTGATTTGGCCCCTGCGAACTTTTGTTTCCTAAACTGAAATTTTCACTGAAAGAGAAGCAATTTGACTCGATTGAAGACATCCAGGCAAATACAGACAGTGTCCTTAACACACTTCACGAAAAAAACTTCCAGGAATGTTTCCGAAAGTGGAAACACCATTGGAGTCTGTGTGTTGAGTCAGAGGGGGACTATTTTGAAGGAGATGCTTCACAGTAGCAAGTAAGTACCACCATCGTACAGTTACCAGCCCAATATTAACACTTTCGAATCACACATCGTATGTACAAATCTAAGTTCTTAACGTTAAATAAAAACACTAAAAGAAGAACACCTGACAATCAGCAGCAGTCACAACAGTGTCAAGCTAACATTAACGCAGTTGAAACAATAGAACAATTATGGACTTGAAATATACCTTCACTGGCAACTCCAAGCTGGTCACTTTCACTGGACTTAACGCGTGACGAATGTATCACATGGTGGTGTGTACACAGTAGCACCCCAAGCCAACCAACCTAGTTCTGGGGCTCTGTGATGATAAATAGAATCCGGCAAAGTCCGCTGTCCTTTGAGAAGACATGAATATACCCATCACGATGCTGTATTGGGATACCTCTGGAAAGACGTCGTCGCGTCCCTCCAGCGTGCAGTATTGTGATTGGGCGCACCGCTATCTGAGCAAATTCCTTTGCTGCCACGTCATTGGAAAACACTACACTGTTTACCGAGCTGACAGTCTGCGGCGTGCCAGACGTCGTCACACTGTCCATGTGGATTCTTCCCTTTCATTAACAAGACCATTTCCAGACTCAAGGAAAGTGACCTGGTGGTACCATCCTACACGGCCGAGTTGGGTTGTTTTGGGGAAGAGACCAAACAACGGGGTCATCGGTCTCATCGGATTAGGGAAGGACGGAGAGGGAAGTCGGCTGTGCCCTTTCATAGGAACCATCCCGGCATTTGCCTGGAGCGATTTAGGGAAATCACGGAAAACCTAAATCAGGATGGCCGGACGCGGGATTGAATCGTCGCCCTCCCGAATGCGAGTCGAGTGTGCTAACCACTGCACCACCTCGCTCGGTCTACTACACGGCCGAGGGAATAATGTCTGTCTCCTCTCGGGCGCTAGTCACGCAGGGCTGCTGACCTCCTGTCCGGTGCTTAGCGCGGCCTTCGTGAGCCCATTGATTCCATATTCGCATGGCAGTAGCTGGATCCTCACGAGTGTGGTCCACCTCGATGGGCGAAGAACTGGACATACGGAAAACACTGACAAGAAGAAGCGACAAGCTGACAGGACGTATGTATGTAAGGACTGTGAGGCGTCGGCCTCGTCTTGGCCTTTTCCTCACATTTTTGGAACAACAGAGCCCCACTGAAATCTTGCTTTCCAGTTTCAGTGAGAACATTAAACGTGAGTGATTATGAGATTTGACGGGTGCTGTAGTTCGTTTTATCTCGATTGCAACCTTCTGTAACTTGTTTTCAGTACTACATTCTTTTTTCTACCTATCGTTTCCCCACGTGAGAATAGTTTCTGTAGCTACGTGCGGGGGCCTCTGAACTCGCGGCTCCATTGGTTCTGATACAGGTGGACCTTCAGGACATTCTTTCGGCAGGTACCTCCGGGCGAGACACGAAGACTCTAGCGCTAACCGGACCAAGGGTAAGCCGCTTACAGCGGAAACAAAAGTGGACCTTTAGTCCCAGTTTCGGCAAAATGCCGTCCGCAGAATAGTGTTCCCGAGAAAAAGGTCAGGGAGTGGCGAGCCATCCCTGTTAACCAGAGGAAAAGTGAACTGGGAGACAGCTGAAGAGCAAACAAACATTCTTATTCATTGCAAGTAAAAAGTACACTCGCCATTTTCTTGTCGTGCCGTACGACTACTACGGTGCAGATTCGACGAATACCAGTGATATTTCGGGGAAGCACTTTCTTCTTAGAGTCATAAATATTCGTAATTTGTACACTTTTCTACTAACGAATATGGCATTAATGCAAGCCGGTTCTGATAGATATTTCCTGAGTGAGAGAAGACTGACATTTAAAATATGGTACTTATTAAACCCGTACGATCCTGTAACGTACCCTTGAGGCGTAGGAAAGGAATAACGTGCCAGGAAAGCTTTCCTCACTCAATTAGTTATATTAGAAATTCAACTTAGCGCTCAACAAAGCGATAATAACAATAATGAAAGATATATGACGTTACTGATATAGCAGCACAACACAAATCATCACTGCATAGACTGGCCGATGTTTCAAAGCTGCACGGAAATTTATAAGCATCAAGGGTGAGATTCCTTCATAACATTGGGGGATCGTCAAAATATGAATAAAATAGCGGAGTACAGGGCTTAATTTGGGCCGGAACACACCGGTACGGCGTTTCGGCACCTTACAGGGAAGGTATTTTCGGAACCAAGTGGACGAAGTCCGCACCAGAGATCGAAAGTAGTACACTTATTTTAAAACGTAACGTAATATAGAATACGCTGGTGCACAGACACCGGTGAACGCAACAGTGATTGACCTCTCTGTTACGAAAGAGTGTTACTGGTGAGTGTTACTGATTTGATTGCAAAAAACATTCCACACGAATATCAATTCGCAGTAGCTGCAAAACTGCAATGTGCGTTGACTGACCCCTCTGTTTAGTTATGTCACTCATTCCATCGCACCGCTGTTCATCCGGCTTCTGCAGCTCGCGCAAGGCCTCTTCTATCCGCTCCCCCCCCCCCCCCCCCCCCCCACACACACACACTGCATCTTAAGACAGAACAACTTATAAAATGTGACACGCTCTGACGTTGCATGTCATCACGAAGGCCCGTCGAACAATTTGGGTTCGCCGGACCTGTTTAAAGATTAATTAAAAAATTAAAGACTTCTTTGATTAACATTTTTCACTTCACAGTTTTGAATAATTTCAAAAAAAATTCTCAATATAAAATAATATTTAAATTGGGCTCATTTAAACCACAAGGACAGTTTCCAAAGGACCCAGAAGCAAAGCGACGATTTTCAGATCATCATCACTTATACAGTATTTCAGTACGGCTGGTATAAAAATTTTAAGGTCATGGATATGTTATTCTAGTATTTTAAGCAAACCGTATTGTCACTTCTGTTGATTATTTGCAGATCAAAGCAAATCGTTCACCTCCATATGGATTAATGGTGTTTCAGTTGGAAAGGAATTTTACACAATGTATATCTGGCCATGGAAACTCATAGCAGCATATTAACGCGGCTCTTTTTAATAATTGGTTAGAAGGTAATACCATTGACACTTTACTGCATAGTGAAATCAGTAGTAAAATTACTTTCTGGCGGGATGTATTGCATCGTGTTACTTATATCATAATTACTCATGCAATTCACCTTTAAGAGCTCATAATTCTGAATCCTGAAATTTCATGCCATTTTTATGTTTACTATCGAATTATGATCCTATTTTAAAATAACTTATTTGAAGGCCAAAAGGTTACTTAACCCTTTCAGACCCGAATTTTTGTTTACTTATTAAAACAATATCAGACATCATTTTTACATTCGGGTGAGTTTCCTGACAACATTTTTCTAAGAAAAAATTTCATACGATCTCTAGTTTTCTAGATATTTAATGTACACAATTGTGTTCATCAAGTCTCTAGCTTCATGTCATACATTACGGAGGTTAACACTATGGATCAGGTATGCCACTCTTTATTTCACTTTAAAACAGAAGAATCAATAAAAATAATGCCAAATTACAGTTCTTATTTAAACAACAATGGTCAAAACACTGATTTTAAGGTTTCGTATGAAACTGCAAAAAAAATTCCTGTCCTTTTGGAGACATAAATGTACTTTACATTCTCTGCACTGAATTCTAGAACTCCCTGTACATTTTGCAAATTTGCAGTGACTTGGAGCTCCTACATCATGCAAAGGCAAATGGTCAATGGAATCAAACTGTATCTCTGTAATTGGACATAATTCTCATCTTTTTCTTAGTATGACTCATGTCTGAAGCCAGTCCTTCATCAGACAGATGCCCCCTCTTCTTTTCTGCCACTTTCTTCTAGCACAGCATCAATCCATCTGCTACCCTGATATGAAAAGAAAGAAGGTCCATTTGCTTCTGCTTTGGGATAGACACGTTGTCCACATCTCATCTGTATGTCAACCAACTTAGCACCATGGCAAAGTCAACAGCATGAAAAATCATACGGAGAGGCCATTTTCGAGATCTGATGAAAACCCTGTAGTAGCTTATCAATTGATCAAATTGTTCCACACCATCCATTGCATGATTATATCTTCTCACTATTTCAGGTCGTTCTACTTTCACGTATTTGTAGTGTTTTTTGTCCCAACACTCAACTTCATCCACTGAGCCTTTACCAACAAAGTTTGAACACAATACAGCTGGCCTATAGTCTAACCATTTACACATGGTAACGTCATCAGCACTAGTGATTTCTCCACAGTAACCTCTGGTTTGTTTCATTATTGTTTTATCATCTGAAAAAGGCAAGTTCTTTCCAAATTTGTTTTGACGGACAGTACCTGCTGCATTGATGCCTTGAGATTTCAGAACTTGAAACAGATGATAAGGTGAAAAGAAGTTGTCAAAGTATAATTTGACCTTTACTTTTTGAGAGTGGAACAGAAAATTCTAAACCAACAGCAGGACCTAATCAATTTTTTTTTACAATATGCGCTATTTAGTTCAGTTGTAGCACCTTGATACAAAAGGAAATCATGCACTATTCCACTCTTTTCACTTAAGACTTTGATTCCCCTCGACATACTACTTTGCAGAAAACTTCCCAGTGAAAGGAATAATTCTTTCACTGACACAAACATTCTCTTCTATAGAAAGTTCACTGCAGCGTTTTCGAATGGCTGAGTAAATTGGCCTGACGTAAAATTTATCTTTATTTTCAGGTGGCTTTTCCAGAACGTTCACCAAGTGTAAATTTGTTAGTAATTCTAAAAATCTGTCTCTTGGCATGTTTTCCCAGAACACATTTACCTTCAGACTTGTATTCCAATACATTCATAATCTGGGAAATTTCAAGGTTCCAGTCAATATATGCATCTCTAGTGCTTGAGGAGTTGCCTGCTTGAATGAGGATTTGCCTCGTTGTAATGCATAAATATGAGTGTGTGCTTCCATGTTAGTGAACAAATCGTCTGGTATACATCTTTTGAAGTATTGCATTGGAGAACATGAGAGATTCTTCAAAATTTGGAGCTTTGTATGTTTCTGCAATGGTACTTAGAGGCTTGCGCTTCCATTTTATGGATTCTTTAAGTGTCACCATTATGTTGTCACACAGGTTACTCAATTCTGAGTTGTTTTCATTGCATAAAAAGTTCATTTCAGCATCCACCACCTCTCCATCATTTTCATCTTCAGATATGGTGTCTCTACACACATCACTCACACCCACTTTATTTCCTCCAACACGTTTTACTATTTGTGGAGCTTGCCTTTCAATAAGTGGTACACTGTCATCCTCATCTGCACTGAAACTAATGTCAGAAACGCCACCATTTTCAATTATGTCCATAATCAAGTCCCAATCTTTCTCCACATAAAGATATTCCTTATCCGTATTTGTAAGTCAAAAGGCAGAAATATAAAATAAAATTATATGTACAGGTCAGTTATTCTGCTGGTACTGAAATTAATGGAAAAATTACCACACGTAACTACCATAGCCATGAAAATACAGCTGAAACACATTTTAGGTTATTTTTCCTATTTTACGCTGTTAAGGACCTGTTGTACACAAATGTGTACATTAATCTTACCTGATACATAACACAAATAAGAAATGAATGAAATTGCTGAAAATTCCACTGAAAGAATGTCTAATGTTTCCAAAAGAAGGAACCCACACAAAACATTCATAAACAAAACCCACAACGTGACTATTATAGCAATAAAGTCAACGAGTAATGGCTTCCCAGAGAGACAACACCAGAGAGTATATTTTACTAAGTGGTTAGCAGACTGCTCACAAGAGAGCAGCAGCTGGTGGAGCATGGCTAAAAGGAACATACACAAATGTGCACAGTGGGTTTGGATGCACCTGACATTTCTTGTCAGCGAAATATTAGTGAACAAACTTTATGTACACAATTGTGACCACCAGGTCTGAAAGGGTTAAGCCCCACAATACAAAATGAGATTGTTCATTTATCTGCTACCGCAGTTAGAGAAAATGTTTTTAGAAATTAAAAAAAGCTTCATTTCTAGCGATTGTTTTGGAGAAATTCTAGAGCAGTCAAAAACTGATCAACTTTCTGTAGTTTTTCAATATGTCCCAATAGCAGAAAATGATGACCCTGTGCTTAAAGAAAAAAAATCTGCGAGCCCTTTTTGGATTTTTATCAGTAGGTGACCATTTCAGAAGGGCTAAAACTGAAATGGTCTTCAAGACACGACGCTTTATCGGCTACAAAGAAAAATCATTATTAATACTGAAAACTTTGTACCAGATAAATTTCATAGCCATAAAAAAGGCGAGCGTGACGAATGTAAAAGTAATTAATATTTTATAGAACTACGATTTTATAGTGTCTTTTTTAATTCATTATTTGAAATTAACCCAGTTTCTAAGGCTATGAAAAAAAATGACTTACAGAAAGCTAGTACTTTACTAAGTAGTATTCTGAATAGAGTGAGCGAGATGAGCAATTAAAATTCATTCCATGGTTTACTAAACGAGTCCATACACCTAGCAAAATAGTGCGATTTAAGAACTATTTTCAGAAATGAAAGACAAAAGATGAAGAAGCGATATTTTTATAAGTTATCAATGAGAGAGTTTCAGACCTGGAATTTTACTTCTAAGTCTATGTGTACTACTGCTGTTTAGACATCTTTTGATTTCTATTAACGATTTCTTTGAAAATGTGTTCGAAAACTGAAATTCAGAAAATCCATTCCATTGAGGAACTCATGGAGTTATTACTAATTAAATTCAATAGCCTTGCATCCAGTTTCCCGGAGGTAATAACAGCATGTTTCCTATTTTTGACCCTTCTTGTAACAACTCCAACAGCTGAACGAAGTTTTTCGAAATTAGAAGTGATTAAAAACTATCTTAGGACTTGTATGAGCCAAGGAGGGCTTTCAGACTTGTCAGTGCTATCTGTAGAGGCAGAACATCTCGAAAAAACTAAGATCGTCTTCAGCTGTGGGTGATTTAACAATTAAGTTTACCGAAACAGGCGAGAAGCATACATGTGAATTGTTTCGTTAACTTGGCTCCTACGAGCATTAATTGTAAGTAATTATATACCTGTGTAACGTATACTTAATCAATAAATATGTTTTATTAAAAATGGGAGTTTTTGTTTCTTTCGTGAAAAATCTTTGCCCTCCATTTGAGCTTCGCCACAGTCGGGTAAAAATGTCTCGCGACTAATTTTGATACAGGGATTGTGCAAGGGAAGCTACGCCACTGGTTCTAAACTAAGATTCGAGTGCTTTCATCTCCTGCCTTCCGTCTGGTGCTGAGTGGCACACTCTAGCTGATTTTGGGGAGAATTTATTGAAGGAACTATGGCAGTACAATGCATATTCCGAGAAGCACTTATTTGTCCTGCCACGCAGCTTATATTGCCATTCGATCTGTTCATTCAGTGAATGAAGTAAGAAGATTTTTATGTTCAGTCTCTGCTAAGATTTCGAAATACCTTGTTTATCCTAGAACACTCCCATAGCTTGCCGACTCTCAAATAAATATAACCCGCTTCATACCTAGGATGTTGGCCTAATCGTCGCAATGTTTGAGTTGTAGACTGTCGCCAAACAAGACGATTTGTTATTTCATGTTCCGAGAAGTTAGCGAATATTGCACTCGCTCTTCTTTTTATGACAAAATTATTTATTAAGCAGTGAGAGATATTTCGATCTGCTCTAGACCTGAATCTTCATTTTGTGTTTTCCATCATAGTTTTGGTTTACAGCCTTGCACAGTTGAGATATGAAAGACTGCAACATTTTACAGCGAGATTTTATAGTAATTCATATAAAGGACATACTGCGCCCTGAATCAGATTTATGACCATAGAGAGAAACAAAAGATGTTTCAACACCAGTAGTGAGGACATACATCGCCCAGTCACATTAATGCGACCACCTGTCAAAAGCCTGAACAACAAGCTTTTGCAGCACGGACTGCTGCTAGACCTGCAGGAACAGAGTTAATAAGATTGCGGAAGTTACAGATACGGAAGCGGAACCATGGCGACTCCATTGTCGTGACTAGCTGCGGTAGGTTTCTCGGTTGTAGACCCGCGGCGCGGACACTGCCCTATCGAGGTGCTGCTACAGATTCTCGACTGGGCTTGAATACGGGGAGTTTGGTGGCGAGGGACTACAGTAAACTCGTCCTGGTGCTCTTCGAACCATGCATGTACACTACGAGCTGTGAGACACGTTGCATTATCCTGCTGGTAGACACCATCTTGCCGAAGAAAAACCGAACTGCGTGAGAATGTGGACATGGTCCGCAAGTATAGGTGGTTTCTCCTGGTAATCCTTTGTGCCTTCCAGAATGTCTAGAACACCCAGGGAGTGTCACGGAAACATTAGCCAGACCATTCGTTTGCTTTCAGACTTTTCACGCCCTACACGCCTACGACTATCTGTTCGATGGAGCATAAAACGTGGTTCATCTGAAAAGGCCACCAGTTACCATTCAGTCGATGTCCAGTTGCAGTCTGGCGTGCAAATTCCAGCCATCATTGCCAATTAACAGTAGTCATACTGGGTGCATGGAGCAGGCGTCTTCTGTAGCCGTTTGGGAAATGCTACCAGCCTTGGGCAGAAAGCCAATGAGGAATCCCTTTTGGTCTTCAGATAAATCGCTCCGTTTGAGCATTACGACAACGGCTTCACTGCTTTCCACATCCTCCTCCATGATTTATATACCCTCGAGTGCTACTGGTTGTTGCACGTTGACGTCCAACATAATCGTCGTTCATAATGTGAATGGAAGGTGTACAATCTACGCGCAGATTAAATTACGGTGAGAAAACATTCAGTTAACGAGAAAGTCCTCACGCACAACATTTCACGTTTCTCTCTCTCTCTCTCCCCCCCCCCCCCCCCCAATCAGAACAGAAAGCCGGACCGAACGAGCAAATTGCGTGCTCGAAGTATTCGACGTAAAATATAGTTCATATCGAAGCATCATCAGATTGGGTGGAGGCTCATGCTTGCACGGAAAGAACAAAACATGCATGGAGTTATGTGCGTGGCCACCTTAAAGGAGGAGGATTAACTTTTTATGCACTAGCACATCCTCTAACCAACGCTGCGCTGGAAATCATGCGAAGCTTAAATCTGAACGTATGACGGTCAACTGAACCACCTTCCACCAAGTGACAGTTTGCTGTTTGTAGCATAGTTTGGCAACCAGCAAGATGGCGTATTGGTTGTAGTAGTAGCATACCCTAGGACACACAAAACCAAATTCTATGAGTGGAAAGAGTTGGTTGATTGGGCGAGGAGACCAGACAGCGATGTCATCGGTCTCATCGGATTAGGGAAGGAAGTCGGCCGTGCCCTTTCAAAGGAACCATCCCGGCATTTACCTGGAGCGGTTTAGGGAAATCACGGAAAACCGAAATCAGGATGGCCGGACGCGGGATTGAACCGTCGTCCTCCCGAATGCGAGTCCAGTGTGCTAGCCACTGCGCCACCTCGCTTAGGTGTGAGTGGAAAGAAATGGGCAGTAGAACAAAGAGTGTTAACTTTGGACGTCAAAGTCAACCTCTGGCACCTTAGAGAGCCTCATTAATAATCGGACAAGGGCACGCAACTCAAAATATAACTTAGGCACAGGTAAATAGGGTGGGTGAAGACAGTTACGTTAATAACTAGTGGACATCGGCAGTGACTGCGTAAGCTGTTATTTAGTTGTAAGTAGTACAAGGAAAGATAGGAGTGAACGCAACAAGACTGTCAAAAACCCGAAAACCCAACTGAGACCACCAAGCAGGATGCGTGATTAAGACCATGCACACGGCTCCTGAAGGAAGCGAGGTATATTCGTTTTTAAATTGCTTCTGTGGGCACGACGATGTCCCATCTTGTTAGTCGGGCAGTGTACAAATAACGAAGCTGTCAGCGGCAGTGGGTGGAAGATGTGCCTACAGCTCTTCTCTCTACATAGTGCTTCAATGCAGACATCCTCCAAGTAGCAGCAAAGCTCGTTTTATGTCATCTCTCCTGTCCTAACCTCAGGTGTTTTGTTTACCAAACTCTAAGCCGAAGTGTACTTTAGGAAAGCCTGAAAAGAAGTGTGTTCTCGAAGGTACCGAATGATTTTATATGACTGACATAATACTGCTTTGAAAATGACGGAAAGTCGAAACGCGTAAGGTTGTTGGAAAATAAAAGTAAGGTCATGAAAAGTGAAACGCAGCTGTCTTGCTGCCGGAAATTAAACCCCCTACCAATGAACATGGAAATTCCGAGTTTCGAAGAGTGAAAAATATTTAACAGCGTTAAGCAATCTCTACTCTTTTGTATCTCATTATACTTCAGCTAATCGCTCAGAGGCAGGCAGCTTCAGCCAGGGGAATTCTCTGATTGCACGACGTTGATGAAAGAAAGACTCTGCCCGTAGGCACAGCTGGTTTACGCCGGCTTTCCCGAAAAATACAGAAAGACCCATTGAGAAGACACGAATCGTAACAAACGTTCACACGCCTTTAGAGGAACCAAACCTGTCTAGAGATCTCTTACCAGGCATAAATCACTTCTACGAGGAATTCCTTGTGTCTTTCGACAGAAGAACGCAAGTCCCGCAACCCTCCTGCAGCGTGAGCTGGGCGAATGTGAAGGTCGGCCTCACTACCTACGAACGAGGGCTTGCCCATTGTATGACAGTTTTATAGCAGCAAATTTTTGTGTAATCCGATTTTGGAGACGGAATACTGCATTAAATTAAAGTAGTAGATAATTTCTTTTTTGAGGAGGTAGAGAAAGTGTTGGCGCAGTCGTCTGCTGCCACAGCATGAGCCTGGCGCCGTACTGCAAGAGGCGAGGCGGACCATGACCAGCGCGCACGTCACCGTAGTCTAGGGGCCTCGTGATTTGACCTAATGTGGTTATGTTCTCAAACAGACTCACCATGTACGTGAGGGAGGATCTTCCAGTGACTTGAGGAACGCTGTGAAGAAGGAATAGCCCCAAAAACGATGAACACACAGTGTAGTAGGCGTCTGCGGCGCTACCCTGACGTCGATCGTCGCCAGGCTGCGGACTTCTAGCATTTAAGGGACTGTCTGAAGAACAGCAGTATCGAGGAGATGGATCACGAGATTGCAGGCAGCTAATCAGAGGAGCTGCGTAGACTGCGTGCAGTACTGAACAATACTATTCATTAGTGCCTGGAGAAGACTTCCGTCTAATTTTGATTATTGAGAGTTTCACTTAGTCCTGGGTTTCCTTGAGGAATTACGCCACTTCTGTGTCCCTGAAACCCCCATTACCTTGTACGTTCTTTACAGTGCCCTTCAAGCTGCCCACGCGACAGCCACTCTTCGACTGCATCGATCGAGGTAAACCCTGTCAGTCACAATGCCTCCTGATTACTTCATCCCCAGACACGACAGAATACGTGTTAAGAGAGACTTCTCTTGCGAACCCAACGTGAGCCTTCATGTGTACGAAATTTCCATCAAATGGAGAGAAACGAACAATGAAGTGAAAACAGTCGCTGATGATGCTAATCCAGAACGGTTGTAAGGTAGCGTGGTCTCCTGACCTTAATTTCTTACATATTCCGACCTCACTATCGTATTCTGAGTATCAAGACGTTTCTTTCGAGCCCAAACTCGATAGCGTAGAATCAGTTTTACATATTTCCATTTAATCGATGCAAATCTAATAAACAAATCGCAAGTGTGCACCGAGATTAAAAAGTCGAGACAGGCGTACACGAACATTCAAGACAACGGCCACAGGAGTCTTAGCTCGGCAGAGGCAACCAGCCCGCTGGAAGTCCGTAGGAGGGTGGGTTAGCACGCAGCTGCACTGGCTGGCCGACCGCCCAGGGACCAAAACAGTTTTTGCCAGAGAAAAGCGATAATGGCCTGCTTGTTCATCTTAAAAGCAAAACCCGCTGTATTGTGTGGGAGAGTTCCACCATACGCATTTTTGACGGACCTAGTGTGCAGTTTGAGTCCTCAGAAGTGGACTGTAAAAGCCTGACGCAGATGCTATATATTTCTGGATTGGTCGTCTTAGCCATTCTCCCATTTGTAAGAGTAACGCTGATTGGTGGACTATTTCTGATGCAATGTGCCGGAGGAGTGAGGGAAAGACAGCGGATGATATACCCTTTCGCTTTTTGCGTGGAGAGAAGTCGTTACGGTGACGCTCTTGTAGCAGGAACATGTACTGGGAGCGTATGCGCTCGTGCGTGTATGCAGAGACCGAGGAACAAAGTCTCTACTCAGTACTGCACTGAGAGAGCACCTCTGTCTCTAGCGAATCAGAGTGATACTCTATCTTGAGTCGCTTGTTATTAAGCGTTTGTTCACTGTGTTGGCTGCGACACTTAATGTGCAGTGTGAACATAGACAGGGTATTAGCACCTGCGAGTGAACATTACGGCATTGTGTTCTACAGCATAGGTGAGTCCCATCTCTCCTCCATTAGGAGGAACACATTTCATTCATGTTACTTCATTACATTTCTCACGCGACAGCCTCGACCGTACTTAGAAAAATTCAGTCGGATAATTTTCTAGTTGAGTAGGCGAGCCTCTCAGCCATTCTGCCAAGTAAGTAACATTCTTAAAGAAAAGGGATAAAAGAGCTTTCCCACACATCGTATATAAATTTCATTAACAGCATTCCTATCCACAAGAGGTGACCTATTCCAAAAAGAACCCAGAAATTTGTGTATCAGTTTATAAATAAAAGTTTCATCTGATTTTTCTTAAATTTAGCAATAAATAATATTTTCCGTTCGTTTAATGCTTTTCTTACACTAACTAGCAATACTCCAGTACCTAAGTAGCCCATTAGTTACGTAAGAAAACAGAATATTTTTGTGTCTTTTCCTTACAGCTGACAACTCCAGAAGATATTTATTGCTGAAGGTTTTTCAGGCATTTCTTTTTGGTACTTTGGGAGCTTGTCTGACTTCTGTAGTAGTGTGGGGTGGAAACTGCTTCTTGCAGGAGCCAAAGGGTACTTGTCAGATCAATCCATTGCGCAGGTCGTCAACATAGCACCCACACACTGACACGGTAATTACAGAGCAATGTAATGAGCAATTTGATCGAGGGAATTTGCCTATCATCCTTTGAAATATGTTAGTGGATAGTTTCAGAGAAAAGTGGCCACGTTAGAATAAGAAATGGGGAGAAAGGAAGGGAATAATACGAGACCAGAGTATATCACCAAAGTAGTCTGTGTGACGCACTCCTTGCCTCTTGGAGACTTCCTTGGTTCATGCCGGCTTAACAGCGCGCCCTGATCAAAAGGTAGTTTGGGCTCGCTTTTAATTTCGTCAGCGGCTGCCTCCGCTTTTACCTGAGGTCCAGCGACGAGCCAACGACAAAGGCGTGCCATGCGCCGGGTCGCCTAATTCCTTAACAAGAGCAGCTCAGCCGGAAAGAATGGGCGGAAGCGGCGAAATTGGGCGCGCAGTGAACCGCCCGGCGCCCAGCAGGTCGTGCCGTGTGCTGGAAGAGGCCGTCTGGGGCTAGACCTGGGGAGGGGAGGCGGGGCTGGAGTTGGCTGCATCTGGAGAGGCGCGGCCAGATAACTGCGCCGCCAGCTCTAATGGGAGTTCTCATTAGATTAGCAAACTGCCAGCAACTGGCGCCAGTCTTCCGCAGTCGGCGTTTCCTCTACTAGAGCAGTCGCCACGCCGCAACTGAATCCGTGCGGGCAGAGGGAGTAATCGCGACACCACATCCACTGAAGTTGCCCGCCTCAAGATCCGAAAGTAGCGAGGTGATCAGTCTCGTCCAGTTAGGTGCTCTGCTTCGATTACGTAGCTGCGCAGAGCGAGTGCTGTTACTTTGTTGCAGACAATGCACTGACAGAGGTGTCATTTGTACTCAGGTAATTCATGTGAATAGGTTGCCGAGGTGATTATTTGCGCACGACGGGAATCAGCAGACTTTGAACAGGGAATGGTAGTTAAGCTAGACGCATGGGACACTCCATTTATAAACCCTGAGGAAATTTTGTATTCAGAGTTCTAAAGAGTCAAAAGGTTGCCGAAAATACCAAATTTCAGACTTTGCTTTCACCACGCACAACGCACTGGCCGAAGCTGTTCGGTTAACGACCGAGAGCAGCGGCATTTGCGTATAGTCAGTGCGTGAAAAAACCGCAGAAATCAATGTAGGACATACGACGAACGTATCCGTTGGGACAGTGTGGCAAAATTTGGCGTGAATAAGGGACGACTGACGCGATTGCCCTTGCCAACAGCATGATATCATCTCAGCGTCTCTCCTGGACTTGTGACCGTATCGATTGGACAATGGACGACTGGAAAACCGTGGGCTAGTCGGGTGAGTCCCTAATTCAATTGGTAAGAGCTGATGGCACTGTTCGAGAGTGGCGCAGACCCCGCGAAACCATGCACCCCTGGCACTGGGCAAGCTGGTGGTGGATTCCATGATGGTGCGACCTGTATTTAAATGGAATGGACGGTGTCTTCTGGTCCAGCGGAGCCTATCATGGACTGGAAATGGTTACGCCCAGAGACAATTTGCTGCTATTCATGGACGTCTTGTTCCCAAACGAGGATGGAATTCTTATGGATGGCAATGCTCCATGTCATCGGGGCACAATTGTTCGCGACCGGCTTGAAAAAACATTCTGGACCATTTGAGCGAGTCATTTGGCCAGCCAGATCGACCGACACGAATCCCGCCGAACATTCATGGGACCTAATCGAAAAAGTCAGTTCGTGCACAAATCCAGAGCCGCCAACACATCCGCTATTATGAACAGCTCTACTGACAGCATAGCCATTATTTCTGTAGAAGACTTACAATGACTGGTTGAGTCCATGCCAAGTCGGGCAAAAGGCGGTCTCAAACAACATTAGGATGTATTCCATGACTTTTGTCACCTCAGTGTAACGCGGTTCATTAGTCGCTCTCTCTCTCTCTCTCTCTCTCTCTCTCTCTCTCTCTCTGAAAGTGCTGAAGACTTTATCATTAGGCAAGTAGTGCCCATATGAGCAAACGCGAAGTATAATATCTCCTAGTCGTGGATGGTTATAAAATGTGTCTCCACAGCAGCTAAGCAGGAAGCGTAGTTGGTGATGATTCACAGCCATAAAATATCGTACAAGATGTGTCTCAGAAGTCTGGCGAATGGACCCGCTGGTATGGATGAGACATCCAGACATATGCATTGAGACATGTCAGACGCCCTCTGTCGTGCAAATCAGCGAAGTTTTAAGGTGATGTAAGGTCTCTAGCTTGTACATGGAATGTGTTAACAAATGTGAGCTTACAAGAGAATGACGACAATGAAAGTTTGTTCCGGACTAGCACATTACCTTACACAGCTGATGGTTATTATTCACAACTGTGAGTACCTTCCAAGTATTTCCTAACGGCTGTAGCCGCCGCAGGTCCTCTTCCTTCGGACATGCATCTTTCATCTTAACAATACAAGCTCACAATATAGCCTCTAATTTATTTTTGGTAGCCGATGAGAGTGATATGAGTTCCCGTTTTAATATACGGTAATGTCACAATCTGAGGCCAAAAGAACCCCTAAGGACCTAAACAACAATGGGAAATGTTTCAAATGAGTGTTCTCTTAACTACTTGGAAGCCCTAATAATAAATTATAACAGTATTGGAAAGGCTATAAGGGAAAGAATACAAGCGGGAAACAGAGCTTTCTTTGAAAATATGCAACTTTTCAAAAATACCCTTGTTACAAGAAAAACAAAACTGCTAATATGTAACTCCCTAGTCAGCCCAGATATCACATACGGGTCAGCGGTATGGACGTTGGCAGAAAATGACAAAAGTGCACGAAAAACCTTTGGGCGGAAAACACTACGCAAAATCTATGGTCAAAGAAGAGAGGAAGAAGGCTGGAGAATACGCTACAACGCCGAATTACAAGTATTAATACAAGGTAGGGACACAGTAAAATTCGTGTAATCATAGCGAATACGATGGTTAGGACACTTGGAGAGAACGGCAGAGGATAGAATTCCGAGGAAAATGATGAAAGATGTGATCTATTCAGCTAGGCGAAAAGGGAGACCTAAATGATGATAGATTGGCGACGTAATAGTGGATCTCATCAGTACGGGAGTCCGTGCATGGAAAAGAACACGAACAACCGAGAAATGTGGAGGAAGATCGTTGAAGCCAAGGCTCGCCAAGGGCTGTAGCGCTACTGAAGAAGAAGAAGAAGAAGAAGAAGAAGAAGAAGAGTGACAAGAGTTCTCGTCTTATCCGATGAGCCATGGATCAGACTCGCACGCTGGATAGTTCTCAGACATATTTTTGATAGTAGATATGTTAGCCCACGGACGTTGTGAGTACACGCGATGTGATCTTCCGTTGTTAGTAGTTTGTCGTGGCCAATGTTGCATTCGCGTGTACTAAGTGACAGTGTCTGGTGACGGTCACGCTGTTAAGCTGCTTGGGAAAATGATTACCAGAAAACAGAGACGCAGATGCAGATAATGTTCGGTTTTGGAAATAGGGTTTTCTAAAGATTGGTTTTAGAAGTGTCAGGATAGTCTCATAACACTGCCGCTACATTGCTTGCCCGCGCGCAATTTATCGTGAGTTTGACTGAACCAAATTTTCGGTATGATTTTTCCTTAGTGATTATCGTCGGTTAATTTGATTGTCTAAACGAGATTAAACAAAATTATCTGCTCACATGACTTGAATTTGAGAGTCATTACTCCTTTGCCATCTCGGTTTTTCGAGTTACATGGCAGATATAGTTATTTTGATAAAAAAAATGAATTTTGTAAAGACTATTCTAATCGATAAAAGTCAGTTTGGTAATATAGTTTGAAACGACAAGCCTCTCTGTATCATTCAATAGGTTCAATTTCTTTCGCCGTTCCCTTACGAAAGTTTTATCTTGAAATCGAGTGTCACCGCACTGCACTTAGTGGAACAATTTCTGAACGCATAAATTATGATGTACTTAGTACCGTAGCTTTTCCCTGCGCTGCACTTGGGCAACTTTTCTTTCATTGGCTTGGTGCTGTGCTGCATTCTAACATACGCAACTTTTGAGCAATACAGGAGTTTCCGTTGCCCGCAACGGAGAGCACGAAAATTTGCTGGGCCAGTTTAACATCACTGTCAGAACACAATAAGGTTGTTTACAGGCAACCATTGTATTACAAATTACCATAATTGTCGGTTCAGTTGAAGTTTAATTCGGTTCCCATTTCTTTTCCCAGACAGTCTTACCCTGTGTTACTGCCCTGATGTGTATTGTTCAGGGTTCGTAATTCCTTTTGTTTGTTTGCATAAATTCGCAGGTCATTTTAACGGAAGAATTTTAGGTATTTGTTCTTTCGACGCTTATTTTATTATTAGTTTTGTGAATTAGAGTTGCAAGATACATACTGTGACGTCACGCATTGTAGCACTATTCACTCCACCGCATAGTTTTTCACATGATAGCATTTTTTAGTCTACAGTTTTAGCTTTTCAAATTATTTTCAGTAAAAGTTAACTGGAAAACAGTTACACAATTTCAGATGGATTTCGCGACTGCTTTCATCAGATAGCCTTTATGTAAGCGTACCATTTGCAGTGTTCAGTAGAAAGAACGTTCACATTACAGTACATATACACAGGAAAATTAAAAACAAGCGACTTAGAATTTTCGTTGGTTTTGTTTTGTGTAAAGTGAAGCAGTGGTGCACGCTGCGACCAGGTTAATGAAGTCAGAGTGAGAACCAGGGTCATTACAAAACGGACCGCAAAATGGAGCATCGTGTTAACAAGAAGTTTCCCTTCGGAATAGGGAAAACGGCGGCGAATACTCATGTAATGTTAGTGCAAGTACCCGGCGTTGAAGCAGTGACTAAGATGTGTGAGCCTAATTGTCTTAAACACTTTAGAGACGGAAAGGAAGGTATCGCGACCGAGCTGCGTTCGGGTCGATCGTCAACATGCACAAACCCAGACAACATCGCACGAATGAGACGGATGCTTGGGGATAATCGGTGGTTGTCTTTGTGAAAAACAGTACTCACAGTCTCTTTGACAAACATAGAAGATTTGAGCAAACACTTGAATCTGCACACGCTGACAGGCGAATAGATGGAAAGTCGACTGGAGATTTCACTCATCTTGCAAGGGAACCTCCCCATCGCACCCCCCTCAGATTTAGTTATAAGTTGGCACAGTGAATAGGCCTCGAAGAACTGAACACAGATCAATCGAGAAAACAGGAAGAAGTTGTATGGAACTATGAAAAAAATTAGTAAAATATAAAAATTGAGTAGTCCATGCGAAGATAGGAAACATCAAGAACACTGGGAGTCAAAGAGCGCCGTGGTCCCGTGGTTAGCGAGAGCAGCTACGAAACGAGAGGTCGTAGGTTCAAGTCTTTCCTCCAGTGAAAAGTTTAATTTTTTATTTTCAGTTTATGTGACAAACTTATCTTTTCATCACTTTTTTGGGAGTGATTATCACATCCCCAAGAAAACCTAAATCGGGCAAGGTAGAAGAATCTTTTTACCCCTTCGATAAGTGTACAAGTTAGGTGGGTCGACAACATATTCCTGTCATGTGACGCACATGCCGTCACCAGTGACGTATAGAATATATCAGACGTGTTTTCCCGTGGAGGAATCGGTTGACCTATGACCTTGCGATCAAATGTTTTCGGTTCCAATTGGAGAGGCACGTCCTTTCGTCTACTAATCGCACGGTTTTGTGGTGCGGTCGCAAAACACAGACACAAAACTTATTGCAGTGAACAGAGACGTCAATGAACGAACGGACAGATCATAACTTTGCGAAAGTAAAGAAAGTAAAATTTTCGGTCAAGGGAAGACTTAAACCAAGGACCTCTCGTTCTGCAGCTACTCACGCTAACCACGGGACCACGGCGCTCCTGAGCTCGCATTCTCCTTTATGTTGCTTATCTTACACATGGACCACTCAGTTTGTGTATTTTACTAATTTTTTTTTAGTGTTGCACACAACTTCCTCCTGTTTTCTCGATTGATCTGTGTTCAATTTTTCAAGGCCTATCCACTGTGCCAACTTGTAACTAAATCTGAGGGGGGTGCGATGGGGAGGTTCCCTTGTTAGTGCCCGGTGTTCGTAGTTTTTGGAAACCACCATTACAACAGAGACACGGTCCTGGAACCAGTGAATACGGTGCTTCCAGCGATACCGCAAGAAGCATAGGCAGACCGTTTGCAATAGCTTTCCCACCAGTGACAGATGTGTGTAGCAGATGATGGTGATTACTTTGGTCAGGAAAGATACTTTCTTTGTAACTCTTGTTTCTTTTATTCAGGCGCACCTTGTATTTCGCAGTTGCACATTATGATAATGAAGCCTTGAGCGTTTCGAAGTCGATAGCGGTTAAAGAAGAACAAAACCACAGTATGAAATCATAGGAGCTGTCTATAAGGATTACTGGTAACTGCTGTGTTGAACATAATCACTACAAGTACAAGGATTTCGAATAATCAGAGGTGACCGAGCGCAGCCTGTTAAAAAAAAAAAAAAAAAATCTTTTGTTTGAACATACGAAAATTTTGACCCACACTCCAAACTACGCCGACTGTGTTGTTAGAGAAGCCGTTGAACTTAGACTGTGCTAATATCTTCAGAAGAGACACCGGATACTCACTTAGGTAAGCACGTCACGAAGAGTTGTATCGTACGAAACTTCCTGGCAGATTGAACGGACCGGGATTCGTACACTGGGATCCTTGCCTTCCTCAGGCTGCTACTCTACCGATTGAGGTATCCAAACACTTACACCTGCCCGCCGCCCGGGGTGGCCGAGGGTTCTAGGCGCTACAGTCTGGAACCGCGCGACCGCTACAGTCACAGGTTCGAATCCTGCCTCTCCTATTTTCCGAACTTCACTGAAAATGTCCTGCGTACCTTTGGGGACTAGCACTTCTGGAAGGAACGATATGGCTTCGACACTTCCTAGGGTATTCTTTTCAAAATTGATTTTCACTATGGAGCGGTGAGTACGAAGATTTGTATTCGGATAGCTCCGTCTATAGAGTACGTACCCACAAAAAGCAAGGGTCCACATCTTTGCGTCCCGAACCTGCACGCTGTTCTGATATGCCAGGAAGTTTCAAATGAGAAGTCTTCTTCTGTCCTCATTCTCTCTTCTCGTAATTTACCGCACTGTGCCATTGGCGGCGCTGCTAGCTACATTGTGTAGAAACGGCAAACTTTATCTGTGAATACAGGCAGTGCCAGCCCAGTATGCGCGATTTCCTTGATATCATGATGTAATCCAGCCAATCAGATGCTGTGCTCTGTCGTAAAACAGGCGAGGCTTCCACTTGGCTGTCAGACAGGCTGAGACCCTGTTGACAATGATGTAGGCTGTTATCGAAAGCTTGGGATTTCATTTGACACGCCAAGTTCACCGAGAACTTTTTATTGAAGGATGCTGTCACTAAGGACTCCTTACCTGTAAGAGTATACATAGTTCGCTTCTCTCATGAACAATTGAGTCTTAGCCTAAGTTCACTATTTCTTCCACCGAGATAAAAATTTTAAGGTAAGAAGTTCTGTTAAAAGTTTCTACTGTCAATGTTCACTTGTGTTTATCAGTTCTCCTCAAATGGCCAGGCTCTGAATTTAGGTACCGTACAATACAAGCAACTCACTATTGCACGAGACCTGACTACACCATTAGAAATAGCAATAAAGGAAAATTACAAATGAAGTGTAACTCATTTTCTTTTATTAGAAATGTGGAATTGAATGCAATTTGATATATTAATCATTTGGTTTATTTATCACCTCGGCAATATAAAATTATGACAAAAACGCTGATTCTAAACGTTTCATGAATTTTATCCATAGTGGATGCTATTGAACTCTGTGATTGTTCCTTTAGGGGGGTGTAGAAAAATTTCCGCTACCAGTCACAATAAAAGGTTATTTATTTGTCACACGACCGGTTTCGGGCTTGCGCCCATCCTCAGATGTTTATACTTTCAAGTACATGTTTATTTTGCTGGAGATCACTGTATAAATACAAAAAAATTATTTACTGGTGACTAAACAGATACAAGTGGGACAGTTATAAGTGACAAGGCAGCATTTGTCGATAATATATCTGTACTTACATAAAGATGAAGAATCTTTATTATAGTTACACTGTGGTGACAGGTTTTCCACTTAGTTACACACTTATTATAATTTTCACGTCCATATTTCAGTTTTATAAAGTTTAGCTGCGAATTTCACTATTATGTTGTGCACTCGTGAAATATACCGTGTTTACAAACATGTGGCCTGTGGTCAAAGAACTTAGACATAGCAGGTGTAAAGATGTTGCTCATAAGGAAACATGTAGGTTATGGTCAAAGAACTGAGCCGCATGAAGTGCAATGGTGTTGCACATATAGAAACTTAGAAACCTATTACAGACTGTGAAGTTTTTTGATACACATTATGAAATTTTTAATCCACATTTTTGTCGGAGACCTTAGATCTACGAAGTACAATGATGTTATATATATGAAATTACTAAAAGCTATTACACATAAAAAAGTGACAGCTACAACTGTTTTGAGCCACACTGTTGTCAGAGAACTTAGATCTAAGGAGTACAATGATGTTACACACATGAAATTTTGGAAGCTATTACAAATTACACAATGACAGTTACAGCTTGCATTTACAATACGATCATTACGAATTACGATAATGACACTAACTGTTGTACGACTGCTACATCGAATTTTCATAGATGGTAACTCTGTTATTATGTCAGAGGATAATTAGGTTTTGTTTTTGAATATTTCATGAATATGTGAAGATAAGATACCAGGAGTATATGGATGCCTTCCGGCTAAATAACTTTGATAAATCCACCTTTCTAATGCATCTAAAAGACCATTGTCACTCAGCCAGAGCCATTACGGACAACCTACAAATACTAAACACACTGCGAACAAAGGGAAGAAAATAGTTCGAAGAGTAGAACAATGGAGAGGATGGGGGAAAGGGTAGAGGAGGAGAAAAAGTGTACAGATAGATGGAGAGAGAGAGAGGGAGAGAGGGAGAGAGAGAAAGAGACAGAGAGAGAGAAACGAAACAATGGTACCTAAATTTTCGAGTTAATATTCTTCTATTACGCAAATACAAATGGCTAACGTGCTCCATGCATTGCCTTTTATCCTTTTATCCCATCTGTGCTAACTGAGGTCATGTTCACAGATATAAATGTTATCTTTGTCAACAGAACATGTAATCGAAAAGTGATTTAAGGTGTAACGTAACATTGCTTTGTCATTTATGATTGCAATTCGCTTAACAGTAACTATGATACGCAAATGAGGGGCGATTCATTCAGTTTCCATTTCCAGCAAATTATTTTGCGTTGTACGAACTGGCGAAAACATACATTCGCCGGGTCTTTCGAAATGATTTTCAAAGAGACGCAACTGGCACGCGGTGCGTACTGCTGCGCTGCGCTCCTAAATAACGAATCGTAGGAAATAATTGCCCGGCGCGGCAGCAATTTGTCGCAGCTCCGGGGATCCGCGCTGAATGTGGTATTAACTTATTGCTTCATTACGTCGACAACATTTTTGGAACGCTAACTGGAATTGGTGTCACGTATTTTAAACTTATTTTACGAGTCAGAAACTGCCTAACAGAATTTATTATTCTGAATTAAATTTCACTGCAGCAAGTGTGCGACGGAAATACTCGCCACCGCGGGAGCAGGGATGTGGCGTTCGACATCAACTGAGAGAGAGCCTGTCTGCCGGGACGCGGTGACAAATGGCGACCAAAATATTCACGCAAGGATTCACGCGGTGTTAAATGTGTATGATTCCGGAAAGAGGAAACATTAAGCTGACACAGTACGCGTGACTTCAAAAAATATCTGCTAATTTTGATTTACGGTGTACTACGTATGCATAACGTGTTTTGAAATGAAGAACTAAGTAAGCTTCAGAGAATGTTTAGGCTGTCTGCACTATTTCAACTAGCGTGACACGACGTGCTGTCAGTGGAAGATATTTTCAGTGATTATATATATATATATGTCTACAGTTCACAATTAAGTACCTGGCGCAGCGTTCATCGAACCACCTTCAAGCTATTTCTTTGCCGCTGCTCTCTCGAACGGAACACAGGAAAAACGAGCACTTATATCTTTATGTATGGACTCTGATTTCTTTTGTTTTATAAGGATGGTCATTTCTGCCTAGGTAAGTGGGCGCCAACAGAATATTTTCGCAATCGAATGAGAAAGTTGTTCGTTGAAATTTCACGAGCAAACGCTGCCGCATAGGATAACGCCTTTGTTTTAAAGAGTTCAACCACAATTCGTGCAACATATCACACTTTCTTTCCTATTTCGTGATAAGAAATGAGCTACCTTTCTTTGGATTTTTTCAGTGTCCTCCGTCAGTTCCACCTGATGTGGATCCCACACCACACAGCAATACTCCAAAAGGGGGGGGGGGGGGAGGAACAGCGGTGTAAGCAGTCTCTTTAGTAGACCTGCTGCATTTCTGTGTTCTGTGTATTCTACCAATAAATAGCACTCTTTAGTTTGCTTTACCCAAAAAATTATTCAAGTAATTCGTAATTGTAATCACTAAGTTTTTAGCTGATTTCACAGCCTTTCGATTTTAGTGATTTATCGTGTAACCGATATGTAGCGAATTCGTTTTAGTACTCCAGTGGATGACTTCCCACTCTTCATTATTTAGAATCAATTTCCACTTCTCACACCATACAGTTATCTTGTCTAGATCATTTTTACAAGACGGTAAATGACTGCCTCAGCCGGTCGCGGTCGTCTAGTGGTTCTAGGCGCGCAGTCCGGAACCGCGGGACTGCTACGGTCGCAGGTTCGAATCCTGCCTCGGGCATGGATGTGTGTGCTGTCCTTAGGTTAGTTAGGTTTAAGTAGTTCTAAGTTCTAGGGGACTGATGACCACAGAAGTTCAGCCCCATAGTGCTCAGAGCCATTTTTTTGACTGCCTCATCTGCTACAGCAATGATATCGACTTCTATCTTACTCATGTTGGCAGTTGTTCTAGCTTCGAATTCTGGAATATTTCTTAGTCTTCTTTTGTGAAGTAGTTTCGGAAAACCATGTTTAGTAACTTAGCATTACTGACACTCTCATCTGTGACTTCGCCGTTGTCATCATGCAATGAAAGTATTTAAAACATGTTATTTGTTAAAGGAGGTTCGGTAGGAAGTAAGGGCTCAAATTTATTTATAGTCATGTTAAAATGTAGACTTACCTATGTATCATAAAGAAATAGCACTAGAATTGATGCATTTCATGATTTACAACCAAGTCATCGTAATATCATAATTAATATTTAGGATTCGCATTAAAATCAAAAGAACTTGACATTGCACGTGAACACATGCTTCCTCAGTAATTTTTCAGTGCTCAGTATGATCTCCATAATTTACAAGTACGAGATGCACGTTGGGTGGAGACTTTCCCACGTGGTTGCACAGCCACGACGGACTCGCCGTGAAGTGGGTGGCTCACTTCTGCCCATACCGACCTACCCGTGGCTGGAGGACAACGGTGTTCCATATTTTACGGTAGCACTTGGAGGTGTGGAAGAAGTGGTGTAAATGGGTACCACATCAATTAACGCAGGTGCAGAAGTGGACGCAATACGAGGCTACCGTATTGGTCTGGGCTGGGCAAGGTTACTAGTGGTGTAGTTGCTCTTCCAAAAACCCCCTGTATGAGCAGACCAGCTATATCTTTATTGGCGATTACTCGTAATTTCGGCACTTGGGCGATGCACGGCTCCGTTCAAAGAGCTCGATATAGAGTGTCAAGCCTTGCACGTCTGCTTTCAAGCCCCACAGCTAGTTCGCTGCAAATAATAACCTGTCTGCAGCTGTCATCCTGCGGTCAAATAGTCTACGCATTGGCTACAATTGTGAATTAATAAAATACACAGAAAGATAAAATTTAAATAAATAACTTAATAATAAGGTTCAGTTCTGACGTCTGTAACTGATTTAGTATGTGTACGAGGTGCATTCAAGTTCTAAGGCCTCCGATTTTTTTTCTAATTAACTACTCACCCGAAGTCGATGAAACTGGCGTTACTTCTCGACGTAATCGCCCTGCAGACGTACACATTTTTCACAACGCTGACGCCATTATTCCATTGCAGCGGCGAAGGCTTCTTTAGGAGTCTGTTTTGACCACTGGAAAATCGCTGAGGCAATAGCAGCACGGCTGGTGAATGTGCGGCCACGGAGAGTGTCTTTCATTGTTGGAAAAAGCCAAAAGTCACTAGGAGCCAGGTCAGGTGAGTAGGGAGCATGAGGAATCACTTCAAAGTTATCACGAAGAAACTGTTGCGTAACGTTAGCTCGATGTGCGGGTGCGTTGTCTTGGTGAAACAGCACACACACAGCCCTTCCCGGACGTTTTTGTTGCATTGCAGGAAGGAATTTGTTCTTCAAAACATTTTCGTAGGATGCACCTGTTACCGTAGTGCCCTTTGGAATGCAATGGGTAAGGATTACGCCCTCGCTGTCCCAGAACATGGACACCACCATTTTTTCAGCACTGGCGGTTACCCGAAATTTTTTTGGTGGCGGTGAATCCTCCAACTCTGGAGGCGATCTGTTCATCAGTCATTCGGCGATCCCCCAAAACAATTCTCTCCACTTTCTCGATCATGTCGTCAGACCGTCTTGTGCGAGCCCAAGGTTGTTTCGGTTTGTTGTCACACGATGTTCTGCCTTCATTAAACTGTCGCACCCACGAACGCACTTTCGACACATCCATAACTCCATCACCACATCTCTCCTTTAACTGTCGATGAATTTCAATTGGTTTCACACCACGCAAATTCAGAAAATGAATGATTGCACACTGTTCAAGTAAGGAAAACGTCGCCATTTGAAGTATTTAAAACAGTTCTCATTCTCGCCGCTGGCGGTAAAATTCCATCTGCCGTGCAGTGCTGCCATCTCTGGGACGTATTGACAATGAACACGGCCTCATTTTAAAACAATGCGCATGTTTCTATCTCTTTCCAGTCCGGATAATAAAAATCGGAGGCCTTAGAACTTTAATGCACCTCATAACCTAACTGATCAAATGCAGTAACGTTATGTTGAGAGCATTATGAGAATGGTACCAAATCCCCTAATCAAAATTGTGGAAACAGTCCATTTTGTTATCATAATATAAGAAATATTCACCAGTTCAAAACAGCTCTGAGTTCAACATGATGATTTACAAACTATCGTAAGTGACTCAAAGAATAGAGCTCATACTTAGTGTATCTTCATTTCTGTAATACAAGTAGAAAGAGTCCTACTGTGAAGTACATTCACACATCCTAAAATATAAAAGTCCCTTCAGAAGTTAAAATATGGTAGCAAATGCTCACCATCCAGAATCGCACAGATCCATGATCGAACACCACTTGTTGCCACAGGTACGACTGCGTCCTTCCAGAACTAATGTGGAAGTACCCAGCATCACTCCCTTGAGTTCTCCACTCTGAGAAGCCAGAGCCTCCACTTAACACTCTTATTTTACTACTGTCTACTTTTCTGTTGGCTGAAGACCGTCCCCACCAAAACTATGTTGTTCTTACATTCTTTAGAAATCATTTGATTCCACCACTTCCGGACTAAACTAATATGTTACAACAATATTTAAATGAAGGAATCATAAATATTGTGTCACACACAGCTCATTCACAATAATTGCAAAATATACTTTTCATAAATTATTCATCTACTATAGTCTTGCAAGTGTATTAACATTAAATGACAAGTAATTGTCATTTAATATTCTTTAAGCAATTATTTAAATCTTCTTTATAGAAATGACTTTTGATTCTCCTCTCAACTTTGGCGTCCACTAACACATGTGACTGACCACCTTTAAATTAGCACGCTTTATTACCAACACTTGCATTGAATGTTTGAATTAAGTTATTGTCAAAATAGCCAACTTTTCATCAAATAAATACAGAAGTATGACAGAATGTGAGGTATTCAACCTGTATTGATTTGCTGTGTACTTCTGAGCGACAAAGTGTTCCGACAAACATTCGCATAATGAAAAGATATGAAAATGTAACAAAATCAAAAAATAAGTATACGGAGTTTTCAGAGATGATAGTGCACTGCTAACATCTGAGATACAGTGTGTTGGAATCACATGAGGTTTAAAAGCTATTACCTCAGAAGGTCATCGTGGAAATATTTATTATCTGTGAAATATTGACGTGTAGTTTTGAAGATATTGAATACATTGTTGTGGCATTGAATGCCCCCTGTTTCTCTGGACCACCAATGCATGCAGATTTACGTTAATAATTGATCGTAAATTATCAGCGACTCTATGAGATTTAAGAAGAAATATGTCTAATTCGCCACCGTTTCATGGAGCATCGCCTGTCCTCTTAAGCAACTGAAGCATCAAAATGCCCCATACTGGGATTTAGCCACTCTGCACCTTGCTGGTTTGTAGTGATATCATCTGCATCATACTCTGCAAGCCACCTGATTATGTGTGGCGGACAGTAGTTTTTGTACCACTATCTGATTCCTCCAATCTTGTCCCGCTCGCGATAACGCTTGGGAAGAATGACTGTCGGTAAGCCTCTGTATTGGCACAATCTCTCGAATTATCACCTCATTGTCATTACTTAAGACATGTATGGGGGGAAGTAATATGTTGTCTGACTCTTCACAGAAAGTTCTCTCTCGAAATTTCGAAATTTCAATAGTCGATCTCTCCATGATGCACAATGCCTCTCTTGTAACGTCTGCCAGTGAAACATCTCCGTAACGGTCTCAGGTCTGTTGAACGATCCCGTGGCGAAAAGCGCCACTCTTCGTTGGATCTTTTCTATCTATCGGTTGTACCTGGTAGGGATACCCCACAGATGAAACGTACTCGAGAATCGGTCACGAAGCGCCTCGTAAGTCACATCCTTCGTGGATGAGTTACATTTCCTTAGGATTCTTCCTATGAATCTGAGTCTGGCATGCTTTTCACACTGTTTTATGTGGTCGTTCCACTTAAGGTCGCATTATTCGAATTGATGAAACCTGGGCATGAGCTTATGAACCAGAATTGGAGACTCACTCAGAATAACGACACTAGATGCGACAGAATCCATCATCCATGAAGGTCATGCTCATTCTGGAGTGTGACAGCCACTTTATTCTGGAGTGTCACCCTGTTAGGGACGGCTTCACTGTCAATGCCCAATACCACCACAACTTTCTGCTGTGTCATCTATGATGTACACTTTGGTGAAAATGTTCGGCACTGTTGGATAATGCTATCATACTCCACGATAACGCTACAGCCCACAACGCAGATGTCGTCAATAATTGTGTGCAGTAGTGTGGGTGATCAATCCACCTCTACCACCCTTCTCACCAGACCTCAGTCCATGCGACTTCAACTTCGTTCCATAACTGAAGTAACCATTGTGTGGGAAGTGCTTTGCCGACTAGGGTGGATATACTCACGATATTTCGGTGACAGGCAATATCGATGGAATTCAACGCTTTTGTTCCATTTGTACTCGTGCATAATAAATTTTCGCAGAGCTTCAGTGCGTGTACTCTACTTCAACCTATGGTGAGACTTCCCGTATCAAAACCGTATTTTATGTTGGGATTGAGATATACACTGCCTTACTGGTACAATGCACATTGTGGAATTCCTGTGTCACATGACCACAAGATGTACTATATAGTTACCGTGATTCATGGAATGACGTTGGTATTTCTTTGAAATTCAGAGAGTATACAGCGTATAATAAATAATATTGAAACTTACATGGATTAAATTATACAATGGGTCCAGAAGCGAGCCGTTCTTGATAACTGCGACTCTGTAGTCACGAGCTGCGACTGACTTCAGTACGATCGGTAGAAATGTACTTGAAATGTAAATTTCCTCATTAAGTCCCCCCTAAGTAATCGGGTCACATTTTAGTTATAGCCCATAGTTGGGGAATGTGGTATGTACATGATGGGGCACAGGTTCATTTTGATGTTTATGTACATTGCTTGACAATGCTACGAACAGCCGACAAGCGACAGAAAACAACCGTCAAGCGCTAGCAGACAATCTCCAAGTGCTACAGAACACCTGACGAATGATGGTAAAGGAAATTTAGAGGGTGGGAAATGTCTACTGCAATGAAGCCTGTACACCAAATAACTTTATTCATTCGACAGGTCATGTAGTATGATATTTGACAAAGGTCGTTCTGGAACCGATTATTTCACAACCCAAGAGGATCGATACACACCCTAGCAGCGAAAAAGAACAGATACCTCACTCCTAGGTAGGCCGCTGCTGACTATGCAACCACTACCGGTGAAAGTGTCTCTGCTCGGAAGCCTACTGAACGCATGGCACATCGACCAAACCATTGTCAAGAGTGTCCTTTGCTGTAGGAAGCGTGTAGGTTGAGGTCAGCAACAGTGGTCCAGAGATATGTTCTCCAATGAATCCCGCTTGATTGTGGTAAGTGATTCTGGCCACGAGTGGGGCAGAGTGAACATATACACCTTACACACCACAGGAAGTTCACGCACGTCATAGATATGCCTTAGGCGTTATGATGTGAGCAAGCGTTATGCAAAATGGCCGAACACACTGCGTAACTTTGTGCGAGGTACCGTTACAGCATTGCAGTAATGCAGGGAGATTATTCTGGATCATATCTATTTGTTTAGGAGTGCAGTGGTTCCCAATTTTCTGTTTATGGACGGCAATGTCCACCCACACAGGACCGCTGACATGTGGAACACATTGAAAAGTGAAGATATTGAGCATATGCAATGACCTGCATACACCCTGGACCAAAACCCTGCAGAGCATGCCCGGGACGCTCTCCGCGAACCATATAAAAACTGTAAACCGCCTTGAGCAAGGAGTGGAGCAGTATACCCCAAGGACCCTACAACAGTTTGATAGTCAGCACGAATAAAACGTTCAAAATGGGCATTAGCGCTCTAGTAGGACATATTCCGTACTGAGAAGCCGACATCTACTTTTATGTTCTGAATCTGACCTGTGTCAAATATGAATGTTATTTATGTCTGTTTTCCCAATTTTCCACGTGCTGAAGTCTGTACAATGATACATTATAAATATACCACTTGATCTCAGTTACATATACATTGCATTTCATGTCATCATTGTCTGATTATTCCTGTCGAACAATGTGTGTGTCCTGCAGCAGTTGTCAAACAGTGTAAGATATCTTAAGTGTTGTAGCTGTTCGAGATGGGTAAGACGAGCAGGGCCCGTATCTTGGCCTCCGTTATCACCTGACCTCAGTCATTTGGTTTTTTTCTCTCAGGGATCATCTCAAAAGCGAACAGCACTCCCGTTGATAAAGTTAAAGAACTGCGACGGCGAACTGTACTGTCTTCACTAGATTTACGGGAATATCTGGTGGAGTCCGAAAGACGCCGTTAGTCCCTACCAGAGCAGAAATGCATCCAAATGCGATGACAACACATGAAACGTCTCATTGACCAGTGAACGTGTCACTAAGGTTTCACGTGAAACTGTCGTAGCATTTTACAAGGAATTGCTGAAAACTAATGCCTCCGAACTATTTATTCTGTACTCAAGATCAGTTAAGATATATCATGTCCTGCATATTACTCGGTCGACTTTACCGCTTGGAGGAAGCAAGTTTTAACACACTGCCGGTAGAAGGCTCCGACTGCATTGTGTAATATGGCCATGTCTAACGTAACCACGTCGGTGTACTGCGAGATCCTCCGAAAAATGAAAGCACGAATCAAAGAGTTCACACACGGAGAAGCCGCTTCTTCAGCATAACATTGCCAGATAACACACGAGTGCTGCGATATCTGCATAAATCAGGCACCTAGGATTAACTGTCATAGATCGTCCACACAGTCCCTGTAAGAATATTAGGATCGGTGATAAAATATAGTCTCACAATCAACGCGGATTTGACGTCTGTAAGCTGTACAGTGGGTTACAGTAAATGGAACTTCCCGTCTTAAATATGTGCCGGGATCAGGCCCGGATCAGGGGGTGGGGGGTGAGTGGGGGGGGAGGGGGGGCGCAAGCTGGGGTACCTTCTCCGGGTGGCAGTTTCAGAGCGCGCCAAATTCATATTCTAGAAGAAAAAAACTTGTTTCACAAAGCGCTTAGCGTCCAGCGTATGTTGATGTATCTATTATTCGTATGATTTTGAAACACATCCCTGTTGGGGTTTTGAAAATTTTTGAACACATTCTATGGTGATTTCTGAACGAATGATCAGTTGATTTTTGAAGCGAGCGTAGTGTACGTGACGTCTTTGCCGGGAGAATCCCTCTCGCATCAATAAATAAAAAACTTTCCCGCAGACCAAAGGGGACGGCGCTATACATACGAGCTGACCCGAATCAACCCGAACGGGTGAATACCAATCTGTCTTTTCTTTTGTTGTTGACGGGGTGTGCGAATGATAAGCGTTGTTATAATTATTAGCGAAACTCATAGATTCAGCCTAGTAGAGTGGAAATGAACGACTAATAGGAGCAACAGGCGTCCTATCGGTGTATCCGAGAAAATGAAATTGTGACAAAGTTTCTGCCAGACCGCTACACTGCGAAGGGCCAGTTGTATATTTCCCGGTTTGCAGCCACAGAAGTTCTATTCTCGGAATACCGCGGAAAACGCGTTTGTCGAAGACGTGGTAACACCTTTCCGGAGAATACGTTTTGACAATGAAAGGAGCAGTTACAGAATTAACGATGAAGTTAACGAGGAAGTAGAAGAAACTGTGAAATTACAAATTATATTGAAGGACATGACGATTCCAAATTTTTGTAAAAATTTCGTGCTAGTACTACTTTTCAACCTCATTCGTGAGAAACTGAAGCGATGAATGAAATGTGAAACTATTTCCGAACACAAAACATTTTGCCTGTAGTGGCATTTGATATTGGTACTTAGTGAATTATGTTATGTCGTGTTATTTACATAAATGAAGTACATAAAAATAACAATGTGCCAAAAACAGTCTCTCTTATTCTGCGCGAGTTACAACTTCTGCAATATTAGAAAGGCCTGTTTCGTTTTGTAATGTCTCTTGCAGTGGTCTCTCCGTGATATTTTCAGAAATTTTATAAATTATATAACTCAGTACATATCTCGAAATATCTCTTCTTACCTTACCGATTATCAATGCAAAGTAGTTTCAAGCCCAATTATTCCTTGGAGCGTCCATTTACTCCATGGAATAGCTTCTCTGCTATCTATTTTTTTTCTTAGGAAAAAGAATAGGGACTTCTTGCCGATTAGTCGTGAAAGAAGGATGTATATGTATGTATTGTTGAGCTAGTCGCCATCTTGATGAGATTCTGTATGAGAAGGAATTTAATACATGAACTAAACTAAAGTAAGTGTGCTCGCGTATTATTTAACGGATTATTATTATTGACAGTGTCTGCTTACTACGCTGTGTTGCACGGGATCAGTGGGGAACGTCTGATTTACACTGGACGAACCTGCCGTTTTGTATGCTCAAGATATCCAGTTACTTCAAATAAATAGGCTAACACGGTCTTACCAGCAGATCTCCGGTCTTCGCCATGTGATCACCGAAAGTTAATAATTATTACAAATGATTCCAGGAGATCGACTGACAATTTTCGTCGCACCGAGACTTCGAAATTGCTTCACTGCCTTATGGAATTTAAGTTAATCTTAATTTAATCAGGATAGAACAGTATTGAACTGTGTGAATGTGATAAGCCTGCTTTGTCAATGAAAATTCCCTTAATATACGCACGTTTCTACTATCCTGATCAGTGAAGCTAAATCAGGCCGGTGTGAGAGGTTTTTAAATTTTAGATCCCATATAAAATATATTAAATTTGGTTTCATTGTGACAGGACTCATTTTTGAGCATTACTTAAATATTGTGTGAATTTTATGTTGCATGTGCACGAGACAAAAGAAGACGAGGCCTGTTCCAGAAGTCACAATTTCGCCACAACCTACGAGAACGTCGTTCAGGCCAGACAATATACAATTAAATTTTTGTAGATAGAAATTTATAATAACTATTTAAATGTCTATCGGTTTGAATCAGATTTATTGGGTTGAGCTTTAGATACGAAGTGTTTATTAGAAGTGAGTATTATGCAAAGTTTAGGTCAGTGACATTATTAACTCAGATGCGAGTGACTTTATATGTTTGTTGTTCTGTGTATTAATGGTTCTTACTAGGGCGGCTTATAAAATGGCAATGCAACAGCAGAGCGAATCACAACAGCCCTCAGCTGTTTCTGAGGTTAGTGAAACGTTAGACGCTAGCTTAACTGAAGTAGTGCCTCGCGGCAGCATTAGTCAGGCCCCACAACAAAGCATAAGTGTTTCGATGTCATCTGAGCAGGACGAAATAAACCCATTGACTGTAATCATGCAGCAGTTAACACTGTTAGCCAAAAATGTAACAGACTTAACTAAAGCGCAAATAGAGACTAAAAGGGAATTAACTAAAGCGCAAATAGAGACTAAAAGGGAATTAACTGAAGCGCAAATAGAGACTAAAAGGAAATTAACTAAAGCGCAAATAGAGACTAAAAGGGAAATAAATGAACAATTAGCAGCCAATAAAGTGGAATTAAATAATAAATTAGTAGAGAGTTTCCAGAAACTTGATGATAAATAAAACTGCGGAAGAATTGAAAATTCAGAATGAAAAGACAGAATTAAAATTAGCTGCTCAAATTGAGCAAGTCACTCAGCAGTGTAATGAAAATGCGAAGACGTTACGCCTAAAGCTAACTGAGTATGTTGCTACTAAGCTTGATACTATTAAAGAGCAGGTCGAGTCAATCCCACAGATAGTTCAAGCACAAGAACAGATGCAATGTTCTATCGCGGTAATTCCGGTATTAGTTGAAGTTCAAGATGAGTTAAAGCAACAAGTAAACGAGATGTCAGCAGATATGCAGGATTTGAGACAATCACAAGACAAGATCCCGAAGGACATCCAAAATTTGGATAAATCCATAAATAACATAAAGGAGAGACAAGACGAGGTTGATCATAAGGTAAACATTCTCGCCGGAAAATTCTCGCAGTTAAGTTTAGAAAGGAAAAGCATTTATTCAGACAATATTGAACATACGGTTAGAGCAGCTATACAATCTATGACCGAGAGCTCTGAAGAAAATTTATTTACTAAAGGTTTTCGGGAAGCCAATGAACAACTAGGCGAAGAACTTGAGCAATGGAAAGAAATCATTGAGAGATCCTTAAATCTATTTCGAGAAGATTTGTGTTCCACGCAAGGAAATTAACCCATGACAAAATCTATCAACGAAGCTACATTATTTACCCGATCAAGTACAGACAGGGACATTAAAGCACACGTTCGTTTTTGCAATCAACATCAATCACAACACTATGAGGGCAGTCATAACGCCTTTAATTGTACAGGGTGTTTCAAAAATGACCGGTATATTTGAAACGGCAATAAAAACTAAACGAGCAGCGATAGAAATACACCGTTTGTTGCAATATGCTTGGGACAACAGTACATTTTCAGACGGACAAACTTTCGAAATTACAGTAGTTACAATTTTCAACAACAGATGGCGCTGCAAGTGATGTGAAAGATATAGAAGACGACGCAGTCTGTGGGTGCGCCATTCTGTACGTCGTCTTTCTGCTGTAAGCGTGTGCTGTTCACAACGTGCAAGTGAGCTGTAGACAACATGGTTTATTCCTTAGAACAGAGGACTTTTCTGGTGTTGGAATTCCACCGCCTAGAACGCAGTGTTGTTGCAACAAGACGAAGTTTTCAACGGAGGTTTAATGTAACCAAAGGACCGAAAAGCGATACAATAAAGGATCTGTTTGAAAAATTTCAACGGACTGGGAACGTGACGGATGAACGTGCTGGAAAGGTAGGACGACCGCGTACGGCAACCACAAAGGGCAACAAGCAGCTAGTGCAGCAGGTGATCCAACAGCGGCCTCGGGTTTCCGTTCGCCGTGTTTCAGCTGCGGTCCAAATGACGCCAACGTCCACGTATCGTCTCATGCGCCAGAGATTACATCTCTATCCATACAAAATTCAAACGCGGCAACCCCTCAGCGCCGCTACCATTGCTGCACGAGAGACATTCGCTAACGATATAGTGCACAGGATTGATGCCGGCGATATGCATGTGGGCAGCATTTGGTTTACTGACGAAGCTTATTTTTACCTGGACGGCTTCGTCAATAAACAGAACTGGCGCATATGGGGAACCGAAAAGCCCCATGTTGCAGTCCCATCGTCCCTGCATGCTCAAAAAGTACTGGTCTGGGCCGCCATTTCTTCCAAAGGAATCATTGGCCCATTTTTCAGATCCGAAACGATTACTGCATCACGCTATCTGGACATTCTTCGTGAATTTGTGGCGGTACAAACTGCCTTAGACGACACTGCGAACACCTCATGGTTTATGCAAGATGGTGCCCGGCCACATCGCACGGCCGACGTCTTTAATTTCCTGAATGAATATTTCGATGATCGTGTGATTGGTTTGGGCTATCCGAAACATACAGGAGGCGGCGTGGATTGGCCTCCTTATTCGCCAGACATTAACCCCTGTGACTTCTTTCTGTGGGGACACTTGAAAGACCAGGTGTACCCCCAGAATCCAGAAACAATTGAACAGCTGAAGCAGTACATCTCATCTGCATGTGAAGCCATTCCGCCAGACACGTTGTCCAAGGTTTCGGGTAATTTCATTCAGAGACTACGCCATATTATTGCTACGCATGGTGGATATATGGAAAATATCGTACTATAGAGTTTCCCAGACCGCAGCGCCATCTGTTGTTGAAAATTGTAACTACTGTAATTTCGAAAGTTTGTCTGCCTAAAAATGTACTGTTGTCCCAAGCATATTGCAACAAACGGTGTATTTCTATCGCTGCTCGTTTAGTTTTTATTGCCGTTTCAAATATACCGGTCATTTTTGAAACACCCTGTAAAAGCAATACTGAGGAGAAAATGCTGAAACAACGTCAATTCCAGATCTACAACCCAGACAAGAAAGATGTTCATCCCGTAGTGTTTGTAAGAAGTTTTAGGGGAGTATTGCCAAAAATTTGGAGTGAGTGGCAAAAGGTTAGTTTCGTGACCGGTTATATTCAGGGGTCAGGAGCTATATGGGCATCTGATATGATATCAACTTGGGACACATATGAAGATTTTGAACGAGCATTTTTATCCAAATACTGGTCCGAAGGAGTACAAGAACGTTTAAGGCAGGAGGTATTATACCCGGAATCTTTTTCTTTTTCACGTGGGTCTTTAAAGAAATACTTTGAGAAATATATAAACAAATCGCGGTATTGGGATAAGCCTATGCCTCTACAAGACGTGATTGGCATATTAAAATCTCTACTTCCGGCCAGCATCAGAAATAGAATGCTGTATATTAATGAGCATGACCTTGACTCTTTCATGACTACGCTTGACACTATAGATATGATCGAGGAAGATGAACATCGGCCACGACAACCGGTTATGCAGAGGAGAGCGATTGAGGCGCCAAATGCAAACCGGAATGGAAACGGATTTAATAATTATTATACTAGGAATAGTCAGAGATTCAACGGAAACAATTGCAACGGAAATGGAAATTTCAATAACAGTGCTGCGAGGGGCATATTCAGAGACAATCTAACAGGTCGCAGATACAACCCAATGTTTGGAAATGCAAGAGATTATCAGAACCAGCAGTTTTCAAACAATAATAATGCGTACAGAAATTCTGACACTCGATTTGAAGCAAATAACACAACCAGTCATCAACAACCAGTCATAACAGAAGTAGTAGATGATTAAAGAGGAAATAATAATCGACATTTAAAATGAAGAGGGCCGCTTTATGCTCCGTAAAGTCGGCCGGGGAATACAAAAGGGGCAAACCTGTTTTAAACTAAATTAATTCCGTCGCAATGTTGAGATATAATGAAGGCAAATTAATGACAGATGAATTGACAAGAGACTTAGAGGCCTGTGTAGTCGAAGATAAAAGGGTTCCTGTGTCTGAGATCATCACAGAAGTGGGAGGAATTTTAACCAATGTTGTATTGGACACAGCTTCAGCTACAGACGTAGTATCCGGAACTTTGTTTCGCAGAATAAGTAAAATTAAGAAAATCCCTGTCCTACCAGTACAAAATTGCCGAGTTACAGGTGCAGTGTGAGCAATATTCAGGAACGTCAAGATACAAACGCTTATAGAGGTAAAATTGGGAAATGTAGCTAAACAATGCACATTCCTTGTAGTGGAAAAGTTGTTAGTAGATTGTATTCTTGACATTGGAACTTTGCAATGCCTGCAATTGCAAGTTGGACTTGGTAGAAGGAAAGGTGCATTTTAAAATCGAAGATCAATTTGTTACACTGATCTTACTGAGAAAGGAGGCAGTGTATGAGCGATATTTCCGTGGTGCTGCTGTGCAGTTGATTTGTGCTGAAAATAATATTGTGCCGACTACCGATCAAGTCAATTCAGGAAGAGGATTTCAGACAAACAGTCTAACAGAAGATTGCCGAGTCAGATTGCCTAACGGATAGTCAGAGGGAACAATTATTCAATATATTAACAGAATATGAGTAAGTTTTCGATGAAAAGCCCGGAATTATTAGAGGATATGTTTGTACATTACAGATTAAGCCACATAAGACATTTTGCCGCACACACTATCCCATTCCCTGGCGATTAAACAACCAGTTCAGGAAGATATGCAAAAATTGTTAAACTGGAATCTTATTGAACCGTCGAACAGCCCATATTGTTCTCCGTTGCTTGTTGTACCAAAGCCAGGAGGAAAAGTTCGATTGGTATTAGATGCAAGGGAAATTAACAAAATTATAGTACCTGTGCGCACACATCCGGAGAACATCGATGAGTTAATACAGAAATTTCAAGATGTATCCTATTTAACCAGTACTGATTTGAGAAGTTCGTTCTGGCAAGTCCAGTTAGACAAGGACTCAAGAAAATATACTGCTTTTATATATGGAGGGAGAAGCTATCAGTTCAAGGTCGTTCCGCTTGGTCTCAATATCAGCTCTGGAGTTTTTATTTCTGCGTTGGACTATGCCCTAGGACCAGAACTACGTAGTCGAATAACAATTTTTGTGGACGATCTATTAATTGCCTCTAAAACTTGGGAGGAACATGTACAACTTATTAGGAGGATTTTTGCTGTGTTCAAACGAACTGGTATAACTGCAAATCTAAAAAAATCCCAATTTTCTCTACAGAGAAATAAATTCTTAGGACATATGATTAATGCAAAAGGAATTCTTCCAACAGAAGCGAAGATTAGTGCGATAGAAAATTTTCCAACTCAAAGAAACAGAAGACAACTGAAAGGCTTTATAGGCTTGGCTTCATTTTTTCGTCGATTTATTAAAACTCAAGCAATGAACTCTGAAGCACTAAACCGGCTCCTGAGGAAAGATGTACCATGGCAATGGTCTAATGATTGTGAAAAGGCTTTTTGTGAAATTAAGGATCAACTGATAAATGCTCCGTTATTATACCACCCTGATATGAATGTTGGATTCTGTTTAGCCACTGATTCATCAGATGTCGGATTAGGATCTTGTTTATTTCAAATTAGGTACATCCATCGATGGTGTAAAAACCTTTTGTCCAATTGCATTTGCTAGCAGAGTTTTATCCACCTGTGAAAGAGCATATACCACTACGGAATTAGAAGCTTTAGCAGTTATTTGGTCTTTGAAAAGGTTTAATTATTATGTATATGGCTCAAGGGTAGCCGTTTATTGTGACCACCAATCACTAGCCTTTTTACAAACTTGTAAGTTGTTGCATCCTCGCTTGTCAAGGTGGACGCTGGCGCTGCAAGAATATCAGTTTCAAATTATTCATGTAGCCGGAAAAGAAAATATTATAGCTGACGCGTTGTCAAGATCTCCAGAAGGAATAACACCTGAACTGGATGTAAATAATAAGGCAGAATTTCCAGTGCTGCTTCTTCAAGAAAATAATTACAAGTTATATTATATTCATTTATGTAAGACAATGGCTCAGCTTCAGAAGAAGGCTCGACGATGGAATGCTATAATACAATTCAATCAACAAAATCCTATGGTCAATTTGGAATACTACCGGCTTGTGAATAATATTTTATTTTTTAAATCTGGGAAGGCTGAGAATCCAAAGTGGTGTGTCTGCATACCCGAAGAATATGAAGAACGATTAATTTGGTTTACACATTTAACCTGGGGTCATGTTGGTGTTGTTAAGTGTGCTAATAAGATTAGAAATTATTGTTACTTCCCAAATATAAGGCGAAAAGTGCACAAAGTCATCCAGAAATGTATTCTCTGTCAAAAGGCTAAGCCGGACAACAAGGGAAATAAAATTGCGCTTCACTCAATAATACCTGAAGTACCAAGATCACTTATATCATGTGATATTTGTGGACCATTTCCTAGAGCCAGAGGTGGTTTTAAGTACATTATTGGATTCTGTGATGTGTTTACAAAATATGTTAAACTATATCCTATAAAATCAGCAACTGCAAGAGCTGCCGCAGTAAAGTTTGTAAATGACTACATTCCTCATGCAGGGATTCCAAAATCTATAATCTCCGACAATGCGAAGATATTTACTGGATATTTATGGAGAAAATTAGTATCACAACTAGGAATAAAACAGATATTTACATCTTGCTATCATCCACAAGGGAATTTAATCGAACGAGTTTTTCGAGAACTAAACAGATTCATGAGAACGTACTGTCATGATAAACAAATTACCTGGATAAACTATTTGACCGAGTTTGAGCAGATTTATAATAATTTACCTCATAGTTCTACGAACTTTACCCCGAATGAACTGATGTTCAGAGATAACGAAAGAAACTTTTGGGTAGATAACTTGCCTAAACTCGAGGACACCAAAATGCCATGGGAAGAAAAAATTCGCAATGCTCTCATTAATATTACGGAGAAAGCAAGACGGCGAAAGGAAATCCATGACAGAAACATCAAACGGATTCAGACTCAATATCGGACAAAAAATTCTTTTAAGAAGACACATCAAGTCATCAAGGTTGAAGAAGACCATCAGAAAATGGAGTCTAATTTATACAGGTTCATATATAATAGTTGATATACCGAATCCTGGTGCGTATTTATTAGCATATCCGGGTTCTGGAAGAATAAAAGGATTATTTCCCCATGTAGACCTAAAGAGGTACTTTTAAAAAAAAAGTGTTTGAAATTAAATGAAAAGTCTGTATGAAGTATTTGGGTGTTAAAAATGAAGTGCGAAGGACAGTATGCCTAAGCTACTGTGATAGGTTAAATGACAGCATGCCAAGCATCTGTGATAGTATAGGAATATTTAGGAAAGTAAGTGGAACTGTAGCTATTGCTGCTGTGAAGACTTACGGTTTATCTGTCTACACGATGATCACCAAAGAAGCTTGTGCGTGTGAAATAAAATACATTCAGGGAGTGTTAATCTCCAGTGATAATAAGTTTACTGAAACTACATGGTCGAATATGGCGCTTGCGTGTGAAGTTAGTGTTCGTAAACTGACAGTTCACAGGAGAACAAATGAACCGCGTTAGGAAATTAGAATCGATTGCTACTGTCCACAGATATAAAGACTCGCTGTTTTTTTTTTTTTTTTTTTTTTTTTTTTTTTTTTTTTTTTTTTTTTTGGCGCGAGCTAAATTCTATTCAAGAGAATTTAATTAACCAGCTTAGTGTGTGTGTATAAAATTAGAGTTAATAAGAAAGTTCTTCATTGAATTTATAATAATGTGTCATTTTCCAGTTGGATTTGTTTATTGTTATATTGCATTCATATATGTTCATGAGAAAATGCGGCATTTGGAGTATGAAAGAGAAAAATTAATTTCAGCTGGAGAGGTCATGCAGCAAGACTTAATCAAACGGTCACTTTCAGCAAAATTTCATTTTAATCATGTAAAAGTAAGGTAATTTTTTTTTGGAAATTGTCTCCAATAATGAAGTTTTTAACATTCTGACATGCTATCCACATTCGTACTTGAAATCAAATTAGGAAAGATTCAGATCTACTTCCACCTGGAAAAGCCAACGAAAATTAAATAAATAAATAATTAAAAACAGGATTAGAACCTTTCGGCTTACTCAAGAAGATGGATGAAATCATCCATGTTTTCAAAATTGTTTTGCGATCTGGAGTTGTGATATTGTGCAACTACAGTATCGATTAAGACACCTAGGTGTGGAAAGTATAAGACGAATGGATTTTCCCATTCCTCAGATGGAAGATTGGATGGATCAGGTCCATATTTGAGTTCAAAATGAATCTGGAGAAATTCAACTAACCATTCTCGTCCAGGAATCTTTAATAGTTGACCATTCCTTAGACGAATTTCGATTGTTTCATGCCACAATCCTGAGTACCTGTTCCTGGGGTTCCTTCTGGTCTCTCAAATCCGTTACGTCTCCTGTCCGGTACGCCAATGCGACGCCTGTCCTCCGTGCCGTGTCCCATGTTCCTGTTCGATCACTTTCACCGCTGTTCAGCAAGACATCGATGAAGAAAATTTTTCAGAAGATTGTAAAAAAAATTTGCATGTGTAAAGATTGTTTTTGGCTATGAGGCAGATTTTATCTTTCCTATGAATTCTAGATAACTCTCAAATATCTAAATAATTCTGTCTTTCCTATCATCTGTGATACCTAGTTGGGGTCTAAGCCTCCAAGTTTTCCGGGGTTTCCCTGTGAAGGCCAGTTCCTGAATAGGTAGACCTGATTAACAACTATATAAGTCCATCTTCCCCGGTTGTGTACGTGGGATGCGGGTATGCCCCAGTACACGTGAAAGCAATAACTAGGTATCTAGTAACGAAGATACAAAATCTCTTCCAATTCTTGTAAAAAAAAAAAAACTTCTTAAAATTTATAGGAACGTATGTTCCACAAATTCTAACGAGTTAGCTAAGCCAATAGTTAGCTCACAAAGTGGATACATATCAACTTTGCTCGCTGCGAGGGGCGATGTAATGTCTCTTGCAGCGGTCTCTCCGTGATATTTTCAGAAATTTTATAAATTATATAACTCAGTACATATCTCGAAATATCTCTTCTTACCTTACCGATTATCAATGCAAAGTAGTTTCAAGCCCAATTATTCCTTGGAGCGTCCATTTACTCCATGGAATAGCTTCTCTGCTATCTATGTTTTTTCTTAGGAAAAAGAATAGGGACTTCTTGCCGATTAGTCGTGAAAGAAGGATGTATATGTATGTATTGTTGAGCTAGTCGCCATCTTGATGAGATTCTGTATGAGAAGGAATGTAATACATGAACTAAACTAAAGTAAGTGTGCTCGCGTATTATTTAACGGATTATTATTATTGACAGTGTCTGCTTACTACGCTGTGTTGCACGGGATCAGTGGGGAACGTCTGATTTACACTGGACGAACCTGCCGTTTTGTATGCTCAAGATATCCAGTTACTTCAAATAAATAGGCTAACACGGTCTTACCAGCAGATCTCCGGTCTTCGCCATGTGATCACCGAAAGTTAATAATTATTACAAATGATTCCAGGAGATCGACTGACAATTTTCGTCGCACCGAGACTTCGAAATTGCTTCACTGCCTTATGGAATTTAAGTTAATCTTAATTTAATCAGGATAGAACAGTATTGAACTGTGTGAATGTGATAAGCCTGCTTTGTCAATGAAAATTCCCTTAATATACGCATGTTTCTACTATCCTGATCAGTGAAGCTAAATCAGGCCGGTGTGAGAGTGGTTTTTAAATTTTAGATCCCATATAAAATATATTAAAGTTTTCTCTAGCCGACAGTGACAAAATATAAGTAATCAAATCGAGAAACCACGACAGTCTTGAGTACTATTCATATTAACAGCTTTTTCAGTATTAGACAACGAAATTTAATTTTTCGCGTAGCGAAACGTTTGACGAACTTTGATGAGGTAATAGATTAAAGCAAAGCTCTCCGTGTAAAGCCGTAGCAAGATTAGAGAGGGGAAAAAATGCTGGGACTTAAGGACTGCAGAAATGTGTACTGTCTTTGTCTTTACTGGTTTTATGTTTCCTATATTTCATTTTATGTCACACAAAAGAGGAAGTTGTTAGCTCATAGGCAATAAAGAGTGCAAACTTTAAGAGTTCTTGTTGCTCGGTCACAAAATAATCCAACCCAATTTAACTGACCTTTTTTAAGGGTGAGGGGTGGGGGGGTTGGATGTCGACCCGACCGACTAGGGCTAGGAGAGGCACCAGAGGAATTACTTTTCATTGTCCTGAATATAGGTTTGATGGCTTCTATTATAAATTATACACGTTTGAATTCCACGAAGTGGAATACAGTAACGTGCGATAGAAAAATACTGTGTGAAGAGGCATGGCACTGCATTTTGACACATTTAAGATCAAATAACATGTCTTACATTTCCTCGAACATATATATATCCTATATATCAAACTCTTCAGGTGGAGGTGCGCTACAAAGGGAACATGTTTTGAAAATACATTTTTCTTAAATTTTTGACGTCGAGTGGTGTGTGTGTGTGTGTGTGTGTGTGGGGCGGGGGGGGGGGGAGGGGAAGGAGGGGAAGGAGGGGGCGCTACTGTCAAGTTTTTGCCACCGTTGGGAAATATGGTAAATCCGGGATTAACAAAAACGGTGGATTTTAACAAGGAATGTCTGAGATCACTTTCCGTAGCACAACTTGCTTACCTGACGTCTTCTAAAGAAGTCCCGTAGCCATTGTCAGCTGTGTTTCTTCTCCATAAGCTACGTGCTCTAACGCTTGGGCCTTAAAAATTGCATAATAATGTGACAGATAGTTTTAAATGTTAAACATAGTAAGAATCGTAGTATTTTAGGATGCGAAACTATTTTGTCTTATTTCATTAACCACAAATTTAGTAAAACTATTACTTGAGCTAATCTATAGTTAGTATTCAGAACACGATTCCTGGTGATTAATAATGAGTATCCGAGCACTGCAAAAAGGTTACAAGAATGCTTCATACGATTTTATTATCAACATGAGACCACAAAAGTATGTTCTCCGAGGTAACTTAGTTAATTTCGAGTTGCACCTCAGAACCTAGTTCGCGTGATGCCACTTCGAAAACCGATCGTAGACTGCCTCGAATTAACACTACATCGCTCATGTACGTCATCCGAGGCAATTTATCAACTAATTGTTCCGCCTTACATGTTACCAGATTTCATAGAGGGATTCGTGTACTGCCTCCTCGGAAACAGATTATCGTCAGTGAGCTGTAGGAGGCTGGCGCCTGCCCTCTCAGGGAATACTCGTGATTAGTCCATAGTCTCCATCAATAAGCACTAAAAGTACTATTAAATGTTATCATTTCCTGATGACTTGAGTAATTCTGAAATTATGAATAATAAGTTCTCAGTGCAAGCAACGTCATCAGCACGGTTGGAGCTGTGTATTAATATTTAAACAGGAAATATAAATTATGAAAGATTTGCTGCCTGGCGCGCAGCACGGTAGGTGATTCCTCACTGTGTCTGTCTGCTCCAGTAAGATGCGTCTCTTGCTCGGCCGGCCGGTGTGGCCGAGCGGTTCTAGGCCCTTCAGTCTGGAATCGAGCGACCGCTACGTTCGCAGGTTCGAATCCTGTCTCGGGCATGGATGTGTGTAATATCCTTAGGTTAGTTAGGTCTAAGTAGTTGTACGTTCTAGGGGACTGATGACCTCAGATGTTAAGTCTCATAGTGCTCAGAGCCATTTGAAGCATCTCTTTGCTCGCCCGGCCGTTCTGACACATTGTGAGCATACGGTGCGTCGTTCGATGACTGCGTTTTGATCCTAGCTACTCGCTAGCTTCCCGTAAGGAAAGCTTACCGTACTGTGCATTAAAACATAGCAACAGAAAATGTAATAAACGCCACATCCTGACTTGCCCCCATCCAATGCTCATCTGTTTCCAAAACATTTTAGAACACCTCAGAGGACTTCACTTTGATGGTGACGAATCGGTGTAAGCGGAGATGAGGTTTTGGCTCCGTCAACAACGTCGAACTTTCTACAGTGACGGTAACAAGAAAATGATCTCTCGTCAGGAGAAATGTGTTTGCCAGGATGATTATGTTGAGAAATAAATGTGGAAAATAAAGAGGTAAGATGTTAATAATGTTTGTTTTATTTTAAAAGTTTCAACAGCTTACACGTCAAAAATTCTGGGGCATTTCTTTTGAGGGTGCCCTCGTATTTCTTATTAACGCAGACCGTGAGTGAAATTTGAGTCCAGTTAGATGGCGACTCAGTCTAACAGTTTACGTTCGAAATACATTTGCACTAATTGGGACAGTATTTCATACTGAAGTCAACGGCGGCTCAGAACCACACATTTTCGCTTTTATCTCGCTGTCGGCTGGTTTGCAGAGCCACGCGCACTGAAACGTTTCCGCTTCTCTTTTTGTGCACTTTTACCAGCGTCAGTTTATACTACTAATTATGATACATAATCCTGTTTATTCCTTGTAGGGAAAGTGAGTGAGTGAGTGAGTGAGTGAGTGAGTGAGTGTGTGTGTGTGTATATAGCTGAGAGGCGTCCAACGCCGAGGGTATCAGCACCCAAATAGTCTCTTCATTACTGGTGAACGAAATATTGCAAAATTACTGGATGATCAAAGCGGACGTCCTTTGGTGACCCGAAGAGATGGAAATGAGATTGCCCTATGTCTGAACTCTATGGCGAAAGCCGCAGTATTTCCCCTTCGTTTAACTTTTTTTTGCAGTATTTTATTCATTCTGTTACTGTCGTGTATTATCATGCAAAAAGTTTGAGTGTTTGATGGAAGAACGTGGTGAAGGTATACTTTGATGTTTTTATTAAGTCCGAAGGTATTCGTTCTCATGGTCCCGCAACACGTATAAAGTCGAAGGGGGACGTATGAGTATATACAGGAGGTTAACTACTATTTGAGAAATCTCTAGGGAACGGATAGAGGCAGTGGTGGCTAGCGTATAATTTTACCACCGTACTAGCTTTTTTTGTGGTTTAAGGCGCACAACTACAGTGGTCATTAGCGCCCAGACTAAATTATGAATGCACTGCGAGGCACAATGTTAAAACATCAACTAAAAAGGACAACACTACCAAAGGCACAGTAACAGGCAAGGGATTAAAAGAAAACAGCATAATCAAATGTCCTTAGACAGGTTTGTCAAGTAGATAAAACGAAGAACGCGAGCAGCTGCTCCTGGGTCACCCGTGAAATTTGATCCAGAGTACATGGCAGGCCAAGATCAATGCGCAGTGTATTAAAATTCGGACAGGACGTTAAAATGTGGCGTACAGTCAGCACTTGCCCACTTGGGTAGAACGGCGCCGGCGCAGCCGTCAGCAGATGGCGGTGGCTGAACTGGCAGTGTCCAATCAGTAACCGGGCCAAAACGACCTCCTCCCGCCGAGAAGGGCGTGAAGAGGTCGTCCAAGCCGTGGGGAGAGGTTTCAAGGCCTAAAGCTTGTTTTCAGTAAGTATAGGTACTAGGATGTGGTGGCCTATAGCCTCTGACTTACAAGGGTAGTAATCGTAACTGCATTTACTGCATTAACATTATTAATAGAGAGGAGCCCCGGTCGCGCAGCACTGGGGAACAGCTGTTCTGGAATTCACGTAATTCTACGTAGTAAGTGATCTCCTCCTCCTCCCCCCCCCCCACCCATCCCCAATTTTTAATGCATTGTGTTTGGTAATTTTTGGTGTCCGGTCGTGATGTCAGTTTTTCCAGTTTTTTCTTTTTTCTTTTTTTTTAGATCTCTCTTACCCTTTTGACAAGGGGCCTTTGGATCCAAGACTGCATTCGGTTGAAGATGACCTCATTTGATTGATTTTATTCGTAAGCAACGTCGTGTTCCGTGTTTTAATGTTTTTTTTAATTTGGAAATTTTAGCCATAAAGCTCCTAGGAATTGAAAAGACTTAGAAAGTCTCTCGTTGTGTAATATCGCGGGACTTCGTCTCTGAGCGGCGAGCAGCCGCGCTCCTGAAGTTAACTCTAACTTTTCGTGTGAATATCGAGGAGGAATATTGGGTTTCGCGATAGCAATGAGAATGATTGAACTGTGTCAAATGGATATGCGCTCAAGTGTAACAGTAACTATAAACACGACCACTTTCGCTATTAGTTTGCTTTCTGAATAAACTTTATTCTAACCAAATCCCAAATGTGTAGCCTACATCATTTAGGGATCATTAATTTAGTTCCTGATATTGTTGTTGTTGTTATTAGATGTTATAGTAACTTTGTATTTTGGAAACTTGCCATCAGCCAGACAATTTAACTAAAAGGTCACAAGTGCCTATTCTAGGGCGTGTAATACCACACGTGCTGTTCAACCCCTAGACGAGTTAGAGCCAAGGCATTTCGACGACGAGGAACCGCATGTGAGCTCGAACATCTATGGGATATTAGCTCGCAGGTCTAATACGCACTGAACCACGCAGCCACCTTTACAGTGTTCATGGTTTCCTCCTGGAGGGTGGAACTGTTCTCATACGTCCTAGCGTCCTCTCTTGCCATAATAATTGGTCATGTGTACAATTCACTTCACTTGCTGACTCACCTTGTTATGGAAACGATGTAGCGTTGTACGCAATGGTTCCACATTCGAATCGAGAGCGTGCTCATATGGTGTTTACTTATGGAAAGGCAAATGGCAACGGGCGGCGGGCAGAAAGGTTTTATCAGGAGACCTACCCCACCGACAACATTCACAGCATTCAATGTTAGCCATTTGTCTGATACAGGGTAATTTCAAGAAGCAGGAAATCATTTTGGACGCACCTGAAATTTTCGGACACCAGGCTTGGAGGAAAATGTGATTAATACTGTGGAAGGCGACTGTCATATCAGTAGTACCAGGCACTTGGCCCGCCAGTACAGGGTAAGCCAGATTATCGTGTGGAACGTTCTCAATGACAACTGTTACTGCCCTTATCACTTACAGCGTGTGCAGGGCTTCCTAGTGACAGACTTTCCACATCGGGAGTAGTCTTTCCACCGGTTCCTTCACCAGGAAACCACGATTCCGGGATTTGTGACATCCATACTATTCACTCGTGTGGCCACATTTGCACGGAGTGGTATCTTCAACTTTACTAACAGTAAAGTGTGAGACAGTATGCAGAGCCCCCATGGTATGGTGGCAATCAATCATCAGCACTGGTGCAGCCGGTATGAGTGGGCCAAGATAACTGACTACCGTATTTTGGGACCAGTCTTCCTTCCGTGTCACCTAGCAGGCCGGAACTATCGACGTTTCTTGCGACTGGCTTTATCTGTCCTGCTGAAAGAAGTACCACTGATGGTTCAAAGGTTAATGTGGCTATTACATGATAGTGCTCCAGCCCACTTCGCCGTCAACATCCGGACGCATCTCAATCGTGTCTTCTCTGGTCGATGGATCGGACGAGGTTGTCCCGTTGCATGGCCTGCTCATTCACTGGATCTCAACTCGTGCGATTTCTGGTTATGGGGGCCATCTCAAACATATCGTGTATGCAGAGTCCATTCTAGATGTAGAGAGAGACTGGAGCAGCATCTTTATGCTGCCTTTGACACTGTTCGGAGGCAGTCTGGCCGATGTGAACATGTAATACAGTTGTGGTACAGGTATGCGCTGATGCATATGGAAGTCATTTTTAACACATACTGTAACTGAGGCTGCATGGTACAGTAAGTATTAGACCGAAATCTCTGCAACAATGGATAAGAGAATAAATCGTCTCTAACATGGAAACCATGCATTTCCGGACGCAAGTCCATTAGATTTTGTTTTGTTCCGTATACTCCCATCGATCAGTAGCTAGAGTTTGTACCTGTTGGAAAAAATCATGTATGTATTTCTTTTATTCATTTTCCAGCGGTTACCCACGTTTTAGCAAGGATTGTTTCTTCGAAGTTAATGCTACAACTAATACTTTATTAACTGGTTATATTTACATCACAAGCTTGTTTCGGCTGTTTTTTTGCCATTTACAAGTAATCCTGCAATGAGGGTATATATTTTTTGTATCATACGATGAAAGTATGTTGCATACTTTTGTGTTAGTACTTTTTTTGTTGTATAACGTATGCCCCACACATTCTGCTACAATAGTATATGGTTGATGTGTAAGTTAATGGTTGTTTATCTAATGTTTTACTATGCTATAATATAAAAGTATACAAACAAAGGAATGACACATTGGCTGCAAGTGGGCATTGTTTTAAATCAATGGAGTAAGTTGATAACTTGTTATGGACCGGGTTTCGAACCTGGGTATCGTGCTTATTAGGCAGATACTCTGACCACTTTGTGAGCCAACTAGACACAGTTGTCATCGCAGCAGCACGGACTGCACTTGCCAACGTAAGGTGCTGAGACGTAAGTAGGTTTTCTGCGATTCCTTCCCCTCTTTTTTAGCGTTATTTCTCCACTATGTCGATTTTTTGGCTGTATGTGCCGTTCGTATACTCTTAGCAGCATTTTGAGGTTCAAAATATTCTGATGCACTACGCAGTGCAATGTTTTTATTTTCCTTTGTATTTATTTTCCTTTGTATTGCATCAGTGTCCATTGACACAAATTTGAGATTCTAGCAATCAGTATTCTGAATAGTGCATATTTCGCTGAAAGGCGTGTGATCTATTGCAACTGATTGTGCCGTTCTATATTAACACCTCCTTCCTATAGTTGACAGCAAGTTAGTACAGAACACGTTGATCACAGTGATTTCAGTGTTGTTGTAGTTTATGGCTAATGGTTTTATTGTTGTTCCATCATACTACTGCAGCCAACCCATACTCAACATCGGTCTGGAGAACTTGTAAATTTTGTTCCTTCAACAGCGAACAACGCAATTAAGAAAAATGCAACGCGACCTCAACGCAAACACACAATCGTATTTTGGGTGCTGAAGCATTTTAGAAAATATGGATTTGCGGATTATTTTAATGTTATTTCATAAGCTTTGCTGATTTGTAGTTGCTGTTTAGTATTCCTGAGAAATGACATCTGCCTGCCTGCATAACACACAACAGGGCAAACAGCGCAGTGCTGGCAGAGGGGTGACCTACCAGCAGGTGTTTGCTTCAATACCTTCGACTATCCCCTAGTCGGTCGCATGCCTGGAGCGCCGCCGACTGTGTAGCAGAGGTGGTCTTTATGAGAATGGACCCCAAACGCATTTTACTAAGAGCCTCGATTTCTCCGAAGATATCCTCGATATGCTGTACAAAGAACATGGGCTTGGAGGTGGCGAACGTCCCCCCATCGGTCTGAGAACAGAGTAAATAGTGGGGGAAGTATTTCGCCCCAAGCCAGTGGGCCTGTCTTTCCTTCCATGGAGTGGCCAAGGGGGGGGGGGGGAGAAGGTAGAAGTACCAGAACCAGAGACAAAACCTTTCCTCTTACAAGACGCGGCAGCAGAGCGACCTGCTGCATGTTGACGTTTCATCTGCGAAACGTCTGCCCCGATACCACCCACTCTGACCAGGGGCTCTCCCCATGGGTGCCACCCAGCCTCAGCAAGGGCCACCTGGCCGGATGACCGTTGCCGGGAGTCCTGATGCCCCAGGTAGACGGGCATCTACTCCTTGGCTTACGTGGAGAGGGGGGAGGGTGCAGCTAAGGTATCGGCAGTACGATCCCTGTGTTGTCAGGGGGCTACAACCTATAGGGTACACGACGTCCCCACCACAACGGTCTGGCTACCGTGCTGGATTTCAGGTGCCATGGAAAGTCCACCATGATTGTAGGTGCAGATGGGACACACTGTGGGCGTAACTTGTGCAACCCATCAGGTGTTTAGACCCAAATTGATGAACAGTGGGTGCAGTTACGATGATGAGTGCCAAGGTCTTAGTGCACTGAGGACCAGTGATACACCACGTAAGTAGTCCTTCCCCAAAAGTCTTTTACTTCTGTAGAATTTTAAAAAATGGAGGTCAAACCCCAACGGGGACCATCACATTGAAGGGCGAAATGGTTGAAACTCCTTTTAGTCGCCTCTTATGACAGGCAGGAATACCTTGGGCCTATTCTTACCCCGGACCCACAAGGGGGGGAGAGGTGAGGGAGGATCCTCCCGACGCAAAAGGAACTCGTGGGTAAGTTGTGTGTGGCCGATGTGTAGTCAGCACACCACAACGGCATCTTTCCGAGAGGCCTGGAAAGATTTATGCCACACCTTAGTGGATCCTCTGAACTTTTTCTGAGCCATAGTAGTCTGCAATTCCAATTACCAGAACCTCGAAGTATTGCATCAGAGTTTTATGTCAGTGCCAAGTATCTCGACGTCAAGTTGATCTCTTGTAGCTGAATCTTTATCTAGACGGTCAGTGAATTCATGACCTGGAATGCCTATGTGGCTCGGTATCCAGATGAATGTCACCGTCTTTCCAGAGCTGTAGTCGTCGTCCAATAGGTTCTGGATGTTTGCCACCAAAAGATTTTGGGGTAGCAACGACTTATGCTTTTACGCAACTCGTGAGATTGCTACAGATCAGAGTTCGTTGTGACCTGCGATCCGATGTACCTCAAAGCCTGAGAGACGGCAAACAACTCTGCAATATATACACTTCAGGCACTTAATATAGTGTGCTTCTTGTGTCCAGCTGCTTACGCGAAAGTGTAACCGGCCCTGTCGTTGACTTTTGATCCATCTTGTAAATGCATATTGAGTTGGAATAACGTGGAGGGTTGAAAGAAACACATGTCGGAGAAAAGTAGGTTCAGCATCCTTCTTGCAGCCACGAAGAAGGTCCATCTGCATCATGCATCAAGGTGCAGGCAGCAACTGGGGACATCAAGGAGGAGCCCTAAGAACACGGACTAATGGAGGCTGTTGGAGGTCCTCCAGTAGAGTAGAGAGTTGGATCCCAGCTGGTCTTTCCAGTTATTGGCGATGTGCGAACAGTCAAAACTGCTCGTTGTGGAACTGAGTTGGGTGACATGGGTGGGTAGGCATCTGACAGATTGTGACTGCGTAACTTGCCGGGATCTGCTGCCCATTGTCCGTGTGCGTAAGCTTCAGAAAGTAGTTTACCTTTCCGCTTATCCTTCTGAGACAGTGAATATTTCCCCATTTTATCTTCCAGAAGGGATGAGGACTATATTTTCTTTCTGCCCGCAGCCTATGGCTGCTTGTCCTCATCTTGAAAAGGGGGGGGGGGAAAATCTTGATAAGTGTCCTCGTCCCTAATGGCAGCAGAGGACGACAAATCATCTTTGGATCTTTGGCCGCATCGTTGGCGTGGGAACCATCGGTGCCTGAAGGGGGCGCGACGGAGCTGACGTTCCCCAACTACAGGGCAGGCCCTGGAATAGGTCAGGGCCCAGATGTGTCGTGTGGGACACCGTCATCGCGTGAAGTGTGGACTGTGACACGACAGTCGTAAAATTTGTGATCATGTTAGTCGAATGAAGTCCATCAAACATTTTTCCTTGCATCTTGATAAGTGGTCAAGTGTTTTATAGGCTTGAATATTTTTCTCCGTATTGAAAATTGAGTACTGCAGTGAACAAGGAAGGTGCGGTTCTGAACAGTTAACCAATTGAGGGGGTTGGTCACAAGGGCTGCCCTCATGGGCCACCCGTCCAGATGCCCTACATATAGCCTAATTAGAACAGCAGGAGGGTGTGTTCCGAACCTTTGGCACTTGAAACATCAGTGGAGGAAAGTAAGGCCTGACGTCACACCTGTAAGCTAGCAAAAAGCTCCAGTGTCCACTCTATTATCTTTTGGTCCATTGTGAATGCAGTGAATATAATGGACTCCACACTGTGCCAGGTTAGTAAGCAGCTCTTAATCGGTTTGTAGTGTTACGTCCTGATGGAATTCTGTTGAGATTGTTATGAGGAGAAATGGTGACTGGTGTATCTCCTTAATTGGCACAGCCCTGTAGTTCCCGTGATTGTTTGGCGTGTGATGTTTTGATCAGTAAAGTTTCATTTCTCATCTTCTCTCTATTGCCGCAAACTCTCCAAACCAATCTTAAATATTTTCAATGAGCAACATTGGCTTCTTTGAAGCGGCAGTGTCGCCGCCAGTGCGGTAACAAATCTAGAACCCAGCGAACTGCCCACTTCCATGTCTCCTTGGTTGGATCTCGTCATGTGCACAGTCAACAACGGAAAAGCCGTAGATTGGAAACTCCAGCATGAAAGTCACTGTTCCTGACTGGTGAGATGGCTGACGGAAGTAGTCACAGCTCAGGCATCGCAGTGCTATCCCTGCGTTGTCAGGGGGGCTACCACCGAGAGCGTACACGGCACCCCACCATGACGGATTGGCTACCACGATGGATTTCGGGTGCAGAGATAGACCCACGTGACTAATAGGTGCAAAAAGGCAACAGCGCACAATGGAGAGGCAATGCACCACAATAAGGCGTCCTCCCAAAACGGCTTGCACTTCTCCATGTGGAGAATGGAGGTCAAACCCAAAAAGGGGACCAGAATTGAGAAACCCAGAAAAATGTGAAGGAAGAACGTTAAAGTGAAAAGAGAAAAAAAAACCTTCGCAATTCCGAAGAACAGTCACATGACGAAGATAAAAAAAACTTGTCCCAATAAAAGATGGGCTCATATTAGTCTAATCTTACGACGGGCAAGGAATGGCCCGAGTCTAGTCCAGCCCAGACACCGCAGGGGGACATACACCCTACAGCACGGGGATGTCCTCGTTGTTTCCGGCTTCCATCTGTTTGGCCCAAATGAAGGATGCAGTCCTTGGGAAGCAGAGCGTGGATGATGTAGGAAGACGCCGGATTCGACTGCGACGGGTACAGTGGTACCACGCGGTTATAACGGCTCTCTCAATAAAGTGGCAGAAGTCCATCGCATTCAACGGAAATTATGCTGAAAAATATGTTTTGTAGCCAGAAGAATGGGGAATAATATGGTTTATTGGCAATCTGAATGAAATGAACCTGCTTTCAGGGAAAAAAGTGTGTAGCATTGGTTAATAACCACCACCCTTACTACGTCGCGACCATAAATGTTTGAACTTCTTCAATCTTCGCCTGATATCATCCTGATAAACTTTAGAGTTTAGGAATGTTACGTGACGCCTAATGAGGGAGACAGGGACTGGAATACATTCAACAATTGAAGACGTTTGATTAAACTCTTACAGAGAGAGTAAAAGCTTAGCACAACAGAGGAATTCTTAGCGTGCCGCATCAAACCAGTCATAAGACTGATGGAAAATAAGTTACAGACGGGAACAGTGGATTAAGAAGCTTGTGAACATTGTCCGCAATGCTATGAATCAGGTAACATCAATTCTACGGCTACCTTACGAGTAAATTTTTGAACAACAATATCGATGCCACAGACTGAGCAAATTAAGAGCAATTTCTTCCACTTCGGGCGTGTTCACTTATCGACGTTATATGCATCTTTGTCGCTACTTGACATTCGCGTCATTGCCGTGCAATATTCTAGTAAATCTACTGTTGGCAGAATACAGTATGTAAATACATTGCGTGCGAAAGGAGAAAATTGATGCAGAGGTTAATTTCAGGGATCCGCATGTAAAATTGGCCCGTTTGCATTTGTATGATGCGAACGCATTATTGAATTACGTTGGACAGTGTATCTCGGCGGAACTATCAGATTACAAGCCTGGTTCAGCGTGAGGGGGCTCCGGGACTTGCAGACGTACAATAAATTTTCTATGAAGAGATTTTCATTTAATTTGCTGTCTCCTTCTTGCAATACATTGCTATCATACGCTGTATTCGAATTTGCACCTCTATCTGAGCTTTCTTGTCTATCTGTAGAAGATTACTACACGAATGTTTTACAGTGTAGATTGATATAACGTTGTCATTCGTCCACTAATTGGATGTCGGATGAATGAATTAAAGAAAGAAAAATAGGAATTTCACCTAAAAAAATTTCAAATAATTTTCTGTGTTCTCTCTTGATTCATAATCAATTGCAAGCGTCAGTTTTCGGGAAAGTGCTCCGTTACACATCGTTTGTAACGAACGTATTGCTAATAGTGAGGTTTACACGAAGAATTGTCAATACGGCGAAATTGCCTCCGCTCAACCCTCGTGGTGTTTGGAATACCAGTATTTGGAATGCTTCTACCATCGGTATCATCCTAGGGAATGCACTGAGTAGTCAACATGTGGCTAAAATATAAGAATTGATGTAGAAACTGATGTGAGAATGAAATATCAGAATGTGATAATTTAAAAACATTGTAACCCTTCAAATGGTTCAAATGGCTCTAAGCACTATGGGACTTAACATCTATGGTCATCAGTCACCTAGAACTTAGAACTACTTAAACCTAACTAACCTAAGGACATCACACAACACCCAGTCATCACGAGGCAGAGAAAATCCCTGACCCCGCCGGGAATCTAACCCGGGAACCCGGGCGTGGGAAGCGAGAACGCTACCGCACGACCACGAGCTGCGGACTGTAACCCTTCAATATACCATACACACACATACGAGTGTCATTCAGTAAGTTAAGAGACAAATTGATCTGGAGAAAAAAGCGTTTATTTTTACAGAACAATACTTTTTCTGCTTTTCAACATAATCCGCTTGAACATTTATGCACTTGTTCCAACGGGCTACAAGCTACACCTTTATGTTTGAACCAATTTCCCTCAAACTTTTTCACGTCTTCGTTGTCCTGGAACCTCTTCCCAAGTAATGCCTCCTTCAATGGAAAAAAAAGGAACTGAATAGGTGCTACATCTGGACTGATCAGGACTGTAAGGGGGATGAGGCAGTACTTCCAAGTCTATTTTGTCGATGGTTTCACGGGTTAGTTGAGCAATATAAGGACGTGCGTTGTCTTGCTGGAGCACCACACCTTTCCTCTGAGATCCACGACATCTCTCTCTCATGGCTGGCTTCAACCTGTTTAAAAGCAAATACAAGTAGTATTGGCTGTTCATTGTACGTTGCTCTTCGAGATAATCACAAATGACGGGACCTTTTGCATCCCACAACACCGTCAACATGACCTTTCCTGTTGATGCTTAGGTTATGAATCTTTTCTTAATAGCTGAGTGGTGTGTTTCCACTCCATGCTTTGACTTTTTAATTGTGACTCATAATAGAGAACACAAGTCTCATCACAAGTTAAAATTTTGTTGAGGAAGTGATGATGATGTTTGGTTTGTGGGGCGCTCAACTGCGTGGTTATCAGCGCCCGTACAATTACCCAATCTTTGCTCAGTCCAATTTCGCTACTTTCCTGGATGATGATGAAATGAAGAGGGCAACACAAACACCCAGTCATCTCGAGGCAGGTGAAAATCCCTGACCCCGCCGGGAATCTAACCCGTGACCCCGTGCTCGGGAAGCGAGAACGCTACCACGAGACCACGAGCGGCGGACTTGTTGAGGAAGTGATCACCTTCTCTTTTATAGCGTTCCTTTAGCTCTGAGCACACTGTGAACCTTGTTTCCTTGTGTGGCCACGTCAACTCCTTTGGGACCCATATTGCACAACTTTTGCGGAACGTCAGCTTCTTGCAGATAATGTTATGAACTGTTTGAGTACTAACTGGAACCTTATCGACTAGAATTTCCACAATCACACGGCGGTCGGCACGAATAATGTCATCAGTTCGACTTTCAAGTGACGGAGTTGAAACTGCGACTGGTCGGCCAGAATGGTTTTCGCCATACACTGACTCGCGATCACTTCTGAACTACTCTACCCACTTGTAAAAAATTGTACGATTCCTAAAAACTTCACCATAAACTTTAGTCATTCTACAGTCGCCTGTTTCTCGCCTTCAGCAGGTAGAAAACGAATAACAGAACGTTGTTCAACTAATGTAGACACTTCAAGCCGACTCGCTAACCGAGCGAGGTGGCGCAGTGGTTAGACACTGGACTCGCATTCGGGAGGACGACGGTTCAATCCCGCGTCCGGCCATCCTGATTTAGGTTTTCCGTGATTTCCCTACGTCACTCCAGGCAAATGCCGGGATGGTTCCTCTGAAAGGGCACGGCCGACTTCCTTCCCCATCCTTCCCTAATCCGATGTGACCGATGACCTCGCTGTCTGGTCTCCTCCCCCGAACAACCCAACCCAATCCAATCCAATCCAAACCGACTCGCCATCTTGAAATGTATTTTTGAGGTTATAAACAAAACAATGATACATTAGCTGATCAGGGCTCATCCCAATGATGCCAACGTAAAGCCATGACAGCACCAAACTTGCCCACAACAGTTTTTTCCCCAGCCAAATTCTCTCTTTAATTACTGGATTACCGTCATCTTATGTATAAATGTGTAACGCTTATGATTAAATCCAGTTGTAATTTTATAATTAATGTAACGGTATTGTCTCCCCTAGTTTGCTAAGAAACATTCGTCTAGCAACTTACGGACGTGGGTAGATAAATGAAAAAAAAAGTAAGTAGAATAATCGGGTTTGGAACCCGATGGACGGAAAATTAAGAAACTGCGGCGTTGCACACTGGTCTATCATTTCGTCTGATGTTATTGCGCAGGAAAAGGTATAGAAAGTACCTCGAAGATACCTCGACAACTTCGACCATAGCTTTTTTCAGAACCTGTCGAGTATTTTTGGATAAGTCAAGACACGTGTTCGCTTATTTTGACTCATCTTCCACCGAGCGAAGTTCCTGGGAAATCTAATGATGGCACTTGCCGTGTTCTTATGAGTTTCGTTTGGCTTTTTCTCATAGGCCGTCCTGATTTATTTGGCCAAGTTAAACATTCATTTCGTGAGGGATTTGTTGGATGTGCACTTTTGCCATGTGCATTTTCCCGAGTTCCATACTTTTGTAATTTATCATTGTCAGTTTACTTTTATCTAGAAAAATTAGTTCTTCCTGGGCTGCCACTGCTACCTTTTCTAAATTGTTTTCTTTCAGTTTAAAGTTAAAAGACGAATTGTTGTGTGTTATTTACGTAATTTCTACTCCAAGTACTTGTGGGTCGAAAGAGCAAGTATCGGTTTTCATTCCTTCTGTCACGTTTGAGCCCATGTGCTAGTTATCACTAGTGTGTTAAGTAAATTTAACGTATTTGCCTGTGTGTATGATTTAGAATCTGCACCGGGTGAGCAACCCTTCGAAGCCTGCGACTGAGCTCAAGCCAATTGCTGTACGTTGGTTAATACATGCGTTTCAGCGCTATTATTTTTTATTTGTCCTTGAACGCTAGTGTGAATGGTTCTAATTGTTGATTTACTATTGCTCATTTTCTTGTTTTGAAGCCAGTATAGTGCACCTCTGTGCTTATGATTAAATTGTATCCGTAAGGTGATCTTTGTGAAATTGATTTTTAAGGAAAAGCAAATGGTTTCAATTTTTTGCATATGAGGCGATTTTATAATTAAGCGAGCTTTGATTTCTTTTTTTTACAATTCTCGGTATTATGGAAACTGTAATTTTGTATTTGCACTATGCTAAATAAGTGTATTAAAAGGATGAATTTTTATTGAGTTCAGCATCTTATCACTCTCAGAACCTAGCTTAATACCACTTCAAAACAGTACAATAACACAATATAGACCATATAACGAAGGTAAGAATGCTGTACTCAGTGTACTATAATAAATGAGGAAAGAATTAGAAAGGCATATGTCTCTGAAAGCCAATTCAACTTTTGCTATTACATTCCTCACAGTCTGCTTCCAAAGTTGGCTTGCACAATGTATTTCAGTTTGTGTCACATACATGTGGATATGTGAGTACAGAGAGATTTAATACGGACATCAATAACATGATTTAAATACTACTTTTATGGGGAAGGGCTTTCTTAATGTTCTGCGAAATGTTATTTGGTGATAAATCAGCTGTTGAGTTCTAGGGCATCGTCACGTCACAACTTCACGCCGCAAAGATGTGGCACAGATGATGTCGCACAGATGACAAAATGGTGGATATCGAAATAGACGACAGAGGGATAGATAAACAATTAAAATCGCTCAAAAGATGAAAGGCCTCTGGATCTGATGGGATACCAGTTCAATTTTACACAGAGTACGCGAAGGAACTTGCCCCCCTTCTTGCAGCGGTGTACCGTAGGTCTCTAGAAGAGCGTAGCGTTCCAAAGGATTGGAAAAGCGCACAGGTCATCCCCGTTTTCAAGATGGGACGTCGAACAGATGTGCAAAACTATAGACCTATATCTCTAACGTCGATCAGTTGTAGAATTTTGGAACACATACTATGTTCGAGTATAATGACTTTTCTGGAGACTAGAAATCTACTCTGTAGGAATCAGCATGGGTTTCGAAAAAGACGGTCATGTGAAACCCAGCTCGCGCTATTCGTCCACGAGACTCAGAGGGCCATAGACACGGGTTCACAGGTAGATGCCGTGTTTCTTGACTTCCGCAAGGCGTTCGATACAGTTCCCCACAGTCGTTTAATGAACAAAGTAAGAGCGTATGGACTATCAGACCAATTGTGTGATTGGATTGAGGAGTTCCTAGATAACAGGACGCAGCATGTCATTCTCAATGGAGAGAAGTCTTCCGAAGTAAGAGTGATTTCACGTGTGCCGCAGGGGAGTGTCGTAGGACCGTTGCTATTCACAATATACATAAATGACCTGGTGGATGACATCGGAAGTTCACTGAGGCTTTTTGCAGATGATGCTGTGGTGTATCGAGAGGTTGTAACAATGGAAAATTGTACTGAAATGCAGGAGGATCTGCAACGAATTGACGCATGGTGCCGGGAATGGCATTTGAATCTCAATGTAGACAAGTGTAATGTGCTGCGAATACACAGAAAGATAGATCCTTTATCATTTAGCTACAAAATAGCAGGTCCAGCAACTGGAAGCAGTTAATACCATAAATTATCTGGGAGTACGCATTAGGAGTGATTTAAAATGGAATGATCATATAATGTTGATTGTCGGTAAAGCAGAAGCCAGACTGAGATTCATAGGAAGAATTCTAAGGAAATGCAATCCGAAAACAAAGGAAGTAGGTTACAGTACGCTTGTTCGCCCACTGCTTGAATACTGCTCAGCAGTGTGGGATCCGTACCAGATAGGGTTGATAGAAGATATAGAGAAGATCCAACGGAGAGCAGCGCGCTTCGTTACAGGATCATTTAGTAATCGCGAAAGCGTTACGGAGATGATAGATAAACTCCAGTGGAAGACTCTGCAGGAGAGACGCTCCGTAGCTCGGTACGGGCTTTTGTCAAAGTTTCGAGAACATACCTTCACCGAAGAGTCAAGCAGTACATTGCTCCCTCCTACGTATATCTCGCGAAGAGACCATGAGGATAAAATCAGAGACATTAGAGCCCACACAGAGGCATACCGACAATCCTTCTTTCCACGAACAATACGAGACTGGAATAGAAGGGAGAACTGATAGAGGTACTCAAGGTACCCTCCGCCACACACCGTCAGGTGGCTTGCGGAGTATGGATGTAGATGTAGATGTAGAAAGACATGTTCTGTGACTTGCACAGGTATTGTCCTTACAGATACAGAAGATGAAAACAAATACAGAGTATTTGAAAAGAAAAGTACTACTTTTTTTGTCGCGTATGACTGAAAATAAAGATCAAAATTTTTATGTTGATATAGTCACAGTTACAACAGATGAAAAATTTTAAAAATGCTCTGAGCACTATGGGACTTAACAACTGAGGTCATAAGTCCCCTACAACTTAGAACTACTTAAACCTAACTAACCTAAGGACATCACACACATCCCTGCCCGAGGCAAGATTCGAACCTGTGACCGTAGCGGTCGCGCGGTTCCAGGAAGTAGCGCCTAGAACCGCTCGGCAACCCCGGCCGGCTGAAATATTAATTTAAATTTAAATTGTTATGTAAGATTTGTATTTCATACTTAATTTAACAGAGGGAAAGGAGGAGACAGATTGGTAACTTAAAACTAAGATTTGTCGTATGTTTACTATACACATCAAAAAACCGTTTTACGTCACCTCTGTTCCGAGAGTTCCGGAATCTGTACAGAAAATTGGAATAGGGATCAACGTAAACATTTCTACCCTTTTTATTATTCATGAAAACCAAACACTGCATGTTGCACCACCATACAGCGAGACCTTCAGGCGTCATGGTCCAGATCGCTGTACACGCCTGTACCTTCTATACCCAGTACCACGTCCTCTTGCAATGATGCATGCCTGTATTCGTCGTTGCATGCTATCTACAAGTTCATCAAGGCACTGTTGGTCCAGATTGTCACGCTCCTCAACAGCGATTCGGCTTAGATCCCTGAAAGTGGTTGGTCGACTATAAACAGCACTTTTCAATCCATCCCAAGCATGTTTGATATGGTTCATGTCTGGAAAACATGCTGGCTACTCTATTCGCGCGATGTCGTTATCCTGAAGGTTCACAAGATGTGTACGATTGGGGCGGGAATTATCGTTCCTGAAGACGACTGCCTCACCAATATGCTGCCATATGGTTGCACTATCGGCCGGAGGAAGGCATTCACGTATTGTACAGCCGTAGTGGCGCATTCCATGACCACCAGCGGCGTACGTCGGCCCCATATAATGCCTCCCCAAAACAGCAGAGACCTTTGCACCTTGCTGTACTCACTGGACAGTGTGAGGCGTTCAGCCTAACCGGGTTTCCTCCAAACAAGTCTCCGACGATTGTCTTGTTGAAGGCATGTGCACAACTCTCATCGGTGAAGTGACGCCAATCGAGAGCGGTTCATTCGGCATGTTGGGCCCATCCGTACCGCGCTGCATGGTGTCGTGGTTGCAAAGATGGACCTCGCCGTGGACGTCGGGATTGAAGTTGCGGATCATGCAGCCTATTGCGCACAGTTCGAGTCGTGACACGACGTCCTGTGGCTGCACGAAAAGCATTATTCAGCATGATGGCAGTGCTGTCAGTGTTCCTCCGAGCCATAATTCGCAGGTAGAGGTCATTCACTGCAGTAGTAGCCCATGAGCGGCCTGAGCGAGGCATGTACCGACAGTTCCTGTGTATCTATCTCCACCACGTGGGAGCAACATCGCTTTGGTTCACTCCGAGACACCTGGACACTTCCCTTGTTGAGAGCCCTTCCTGGCCCTACTGTAAAACAAGCTGGTTCCATTATATAGAGGAATGGCAGTGACAGGACTGAACACCGTAAACCAGTGTTTCAACAATTAAAAATCCTCTTTTTACGTTTCATAATTCTTACCACTTGATTTTGTAACCAGAAAATCCCCAGAAGATTAGGCCATAGCTCAGGACAGACTCGAACAGGGCTTCGTACACCAGTTTCAACATATGTACACTGGCTGTGTCTTTTTATCATCTTAACAGGTAACAGGTTTTATTGAGCTTTTGCAACAATGCGCCAATATGTGGTTTCCAGTGGAGAGTAAGTCCAAGAAATTTGGTGTCCTGGTTGGTTGTAGCGTCATCTTTGCGAATAACTTTAATCGTATTGAATGAGTTAAGATTTCGTCTGGTGTGGAAGTTCATACCTGCCGTTTTTTGAGTATTTATGAGTAGTCTATTTGCTTCAAACCAAGATTGTAATTGGAAAGTAGTTTCATTCACTATCTTGCAATATGTCACCTCTACTGCTTATCAGTATATTTGTGTCGTCAGGCATACAGAAAGGAGCTGGCGCAGTGGTTAGCACACTGGGCTCGCATTCGGCCATCCGGCCATCCTGATTTAGGTTTTCCGTGATTTCCCTAGATCACTCCAGGCAAATGCCGGGATGGTTCCTTTGAAAGGGCACGGCCGACTTCCTTCCCCATCCTTCCCTAGTCCGAGCTTGTGCTCCGTCTCTAATGACCTCGTTGTCGACGGAACGTTAGACACCAATATCCTCCTCCTCCTATGTGTTCTGAGAGATCGTTTATGAACAATATGACAAGAACAGCGCCAAGAACAGATCCCTGAGGGACGCTACTTTTTTTATGTAGTGTATCTGACCTTCAGTGCCTGAATGTCTTTGATATTCTTATTTCTGCATATTGCTTTCTTTGTCTTAAGTAGCTACGGAGCCAATTGTGGGCCACAACTCTAATCCCAACTCTAATCCCATACTTCTGGAGTTTCACAAGAAATAGCTTGTGGTCAGCTATGTCAAATGCCTTGGACTGATAAAGATATATACCAACAGCAAGTTGTTTATGGTCAACGAAACTTCATCACTTTTCTAGAAATGCATACAAAGCATGTATGGTGGACCTACTGTTTCGAAATCGTGTTGGTAGGATGTGATTATATTATTAGAATTTAAAAATATTTCTCATCTAATTGACATACAGTATTCAAATATTTTTGAGAAGGCACATAGTATAGCATCTCACTTATAGTTGGCTATATCCGTTCTCTCTCCCTTCTTTTGGAGAGGTAAAATATTCGCTAGTTTTAGCTGGTTTGGAAATGTTCCCTCTAGAAATGAGATATTTATGAAATTTGACAGGTGTTCCTGTTGTAATTTGAATACTTATGGAGTAAGAAGCCGGGTGTCATATCCTGCCATGCAGAATAAACCGTTGTAACTCTTTTTTTTTTAAATAAAATTTTCAATTTCATACGGTGTTGTAGGAAATAGGAGTTCACAAGACTATTGTTTTTGAGAAGAGAGTGTACGGTGTTTGGAGAGTTAGGAGATTTGCGGGAAGGGACTGTAAAATATTTGTAGAGTTTGTTAGGAGATTTGTGGAAAATTATGGAAAATAGCTGTTGAATTTATTGGCAATTTTATGTTCACTTTCAGTCTTTTGTCCTACATTTAGTGTGATTTTATCCTTTATCCTCATCTTTCTACCTTTCTCTTCATCTACCATACCCCAGACGATCTAACATTTGTTGGAAGAGCACCCAATTGTTTTATCATTATGAGTTCTCCTGTAAGCGGTTTTGTAATTTTTATGGTATACCTTGAACTCTTTGGATTTGCCACTGACCAGTTTGCTAAGTCTGTGCATCAGCCCCATCTTTTCTGTGAAGTTTTAGTACCTTTTGTGACCCAAGTATTCTGTTTTTTGTTAGTGATAGTCTTTGTTTGTTGACAAATTAATATTGAAATATCTGCAGAAACTTGTCATGTTTTTCATTTGTAGTTGCAGTAAATACACTTCGCCAGTCTTTCTTTAAGCTAAGTACAAAGTTATTTATTTTACTGTCACTATAACTTCTACACTTAATAACTGTTTTTCCTTTTGGGGGTATTAAGTGGTGGATTGAAATGTATTCTTAGTGCACTGCGATCTGAAAAACCACTATCTATAATTTATGCAGTGCAATCAATGTTAGTAGCAACTTGATCAAGACAGTTGTTTGATCTTGTTGGACATGTAACTTTCATATTTAAGTTGAATGACTCCATGAAATTTACTAATTGTGACTTGGAGCAGATTTTTCAAGGAAATCAATATTGGTATCACCACACATTACTGTATTTTTTGAGCTATTGTGACATGCCTTTTCTAGAAATAGTGCAAAGTTTCTGAGGAAGACGGAAAAGTTCCCACTAGGTGATCTACACACACACACACACACACACACACACACACACACACACACATTATATGTTAATTAATCGATCCATCGTACCACAGAGCACAAATTAACGGAACATAAGGTACGCTGTAAAGAAGTGCTGTCAACATTAGAAACGTGATTTTCAGTGTACATGATTTATGCTTAGTTACGAAGCTACAAGAAGACTTTTCAGTGTGTATGTTGCCGTTTGCAAGTTTTCAGACTGTAGAGATTCTCAATCTCTTAAGTGTTGAATCGTGGCAAGCACCTTTGACCAGGTTAGACGCGCAGCAGCGGTGAGAGGCCGGTTGCAAGAAGGCGCTAGACCAGACGCGCCACACCGGCTGTCCTCGTCTGCGACTCAACAAGTCTCCCGACAGCCGCGCTATCGACTTTAAAACACGAGCGGCCATTTCGCGAACGCCCGCCTCACCCCACTAGCCGCCCCCCCCCCTGCCACTCCAACCCCCTCCCTCTCCCAGCGGGTCACTCTGTCGCTGCCTCCCCTCCCCACCCACAGCTCCGGCAATCCGTTCGGCGCGCCGCTATCCACCCAGTAGCTTTATCCGCTCGGCTAGCCGAGGCCGCCCGAATTCGGACCGAACCGCCCAGCCAGAAAGTACCGATCCCGGCCGAAGCGAACCGAGCCGAGCCGAGTCGAGCGCGCCGCTCGGCAAATGTTTGCGCCGTCGGCGTCGGCGGCCGTGGCGTCGGCGTCGCCGTGGCGCCGATCCCGTGCGTCAGCCGCGGCCCTGCAAACAGCCGGCGCGTCGCAACGACGGCGTTATTAAGTGCACGGCCGTTCTCCGCTGCGGAAAAAAAGGGAATGAAAATAAAAAAGGCAGAGGACGAGGTCCGAGCAACGAGCCGAGGATGAGGCGATATAAAGAGCACTTTCGCGAGCCCGTTAGCCGTGGCGTTAACTGCGACAATACCTCCTCTTCTATTCACGGGCTTTTCTGAACACAGCACAGCTCATTTACATACATTCATTCCCGGCCATAGAAAGTGAAACAATTTAGAATCATTAAATACGCAATCCTAAAAGGAAACGTACAAGACTTGAGAGTATATCACGAGACAATAGAAGGCCTAAGACAGGAGATGAAGTTTCTATATAGTAACTGGTAGTCGTCGTCGCCCTGCTATCTGATATTAATCGTTTATTTTGCTATGTTATTCACAAGCAACATCAAAATTGCCAACTGTTTTCTGGAACATGTAGGGAGTTTTGTCCTTTGGAGGTCAATGGGATTGCAAACAATATTTAGGATCTCATACTGGGAGATGAAGAAGCTTGCACAGGACAGAGTAGCATGGAGAGCTGCATCAAACCAGTCTCAGGACTGAAGACAACAACAACAACAACAACAACTACTACTACTACTACTACTACAACAACTATTCTGTCGTCTCTTGCGGAAAGTTTCTGAATAGTGTGCATCTTTAGCAGACACTGCGCGAATTTATGTGAGCGTCAGTTACGGGTGAAGCCGTTTCTTTCCATTTTGTGGCGCTGTTTTACCTTGTGCAACGGAAACTGCTTATAAAAGGAAAGAGTAAGTCTTTAAGGTGAGTCGCTATACAAATTCCTACCTGGGACGTTGTAAATGGATGTATCTTTTCTGAACAGAGGAAAACTGTCTGACTATTCGATGGACAAGAAGACAAGAATATGAAATCAACCTTTCTTGTGCCAATGAATGGTCTACAGCTTGACAGCTTCGGTCACTGGGAAGAGTATGGTTCAAAACAGAAGATGTACACACTGCCCTGTGTGTGAGTGACAGTAAAAATGTGGAGACTGTGGAATTGTACTGTGATTTGTAAAAAAAAAAGTTTTACGACATTTTACATGAAACAGCATAAAATACAACCTTTCCTTCGGCCACAGAAACAGCATTTTAGTATTTATATTGTAGCACCAACGTACCTTTTGTGGGCTATGGTAATTACAGGAAACTTGCTGTGTTTTGAAAAAAAAAAGCCTCTAAAATTGTTCACATGACCATATGGGCTGGTATCTGAGTTTGTAGCCTTCTTCCGCAAGTTTAATAACACAACAAATATACACAACGGGAAGCTTAGTAAAAAAAAAAAAAGGCTCTGAGCACTATGGGACTTAACATCTGAGGTCATCAGTCCCCTAGAACTTAGAACTACTTAAGCCTAACCAACCTAAGGACATCACACACATCCATACCTGATGCAGGATGCGAACCTGCGACCGTAGCAGTCGCGCAGTTCCGGACTGAAGGGCCTAGAACAGCTCGGCCACATCGGCCGGCGGAGTTCAGTCACCAATAATATATTTTCCTTCAGTATTTACATTAGTTCGGCTATCCTGCGGTAAATTTTCGATTCCGCGACTGTAGCAATCGCAAAGAGCTCGTCCAGCCATGTTGGGAGCGGATTTTCGTCCGGAAAGGAAGTTCCCTGCAGATTGTTCGACAGAGAGGGGAAAAGGTGAAAATCTGAGGGCGCAAGCTCAGGTGAATAAGGTGGATGTGCAAGGACCCTCAGTCCAGTTCCTGTATAGCGTTTTTTGTTTGTTTTTGTTTGTTTTTGTTTTTTGTCAGTCTAGCATAGTGCGGGCTGGCGTTATCGTGGAGTAGCATCAGTTCATGCAGTCCTTCTGGTCTCTGCACGTGGTTGGTAATGCAAGACGTCTGAGTTGTTGATAACAGATGTCAGCAGTGATGGTTATACTTCCAGGAACCATTCGTAGTACACCACACCGTTGATGTTCTACCAGATGCATAACATTATCTTGAGTATGTGAGCAGGTCTTTGTACAGAGAGTTTGCTGCTTTCTTTGGGCTCAATCGTTACTTGCTTTTCCATATGTATGCATAAAGACACAATTTCTCGTCGCCAGTAACGACACAGGGTATGAATGCTCGGCGTTTTACTGGAGCCAATTAATCACGAGCATGCACATACGAGGGCGAGTCAAATGAAAACCTTAAATTTGGAATAACAAATCGAAATTTCGCGCCGTTATCCTATAAGTCGGTACGCGTGCTACAAACAGAGTGCAGAATGGTCTGTATGTGGCAGCGTAGTGCAGACGCACTCATATTGTCGCAGTATCAGTATAAAGATGGCCGCCCTACTTGTGACTTGCACCAGGGAGGAACGGCGTTCTGTTATTCGGTTTTTGCGTAGTGAAGGTGTGAAACCTATTGAAATTCATCGACGAATGAAGGTTCAGTTCGGTGATGCATGTTTATCACAGCAGCAAGTCTACAAATTGAGTTGGAAGTTCGCAAATGGTGTGACTTCAGTGGAAGACGCTCCCGTCCAGGTCAGGCACAACGAGTTGTGACTCCACAGAACATTGCAGCAGTTGAAGCCATAGTGAAGGAAAACTGCCGAGTGACACTGAATGACATTGCAGCACGCTTACAGATTAGTAATGGGTCAGCCCACCACATTGTGCATGATGTGCTTCGGTTTCACAAAGTGTCTGCAAGATGGGTGCGACGGCAGCTGACTCCTGAAATGAGATAACGTCGTCTTGATGCTTGTGAAGAACTTCTTCGGCGCTTTGAACGAGAAGGTGATGGCTTCCTTGCCAGAATCGTTACTGGGGACGAAACCTGGGTTCACTTCCACCAACCGGAAACGAAGAGAGCGAGCAAGGAATGGCGCCATTCATCATCACCAAAACCAAAGAAGTTTCGAACAGAACCATCAGCATGGAAGTTTACGCTGACTCTGAAGAGGAGGTACGCCACGTGGTGCATGAGTGGTTGTGCGAACTACCAAAAGAATTTGTTTCTGAAGGCATTTATGCAATTTGTAAGCGCTGGAGGACTAGCATTGAGCGTGGGAGAGATTATGTTGAAAAGTGATGCAGCTTTGTATCATTTCTGCACAATAAATAATATTTTAAAAATACTTAAGGTTTTCATTTGACTAACCCCCGTAGGTATACACGCTTTTTTTTTAATTTTGGGTTCGAGGGAGCGGTAGCCACACACCCGATTTTTGAAGCTGCGTGCGACTTTTGCAGAATGGTGGAATGATCGCAGTTCATCACATCTGCCAGTTCTGGAGTACGATGATGATCGTTATGGATTAATGCTATGCGCTTGAACCGTCTTCATCAAATCCCGAAGGTCTTCCAGAACGTGGGGAGCCGCTAATGTCGAAACGATCCTCCTCCCCTTCAAACGAGAACACCGTTATCCCCACACACGGCGCAAATACTTCTGGCAGCATCTGCTGCTGTCATCCCTCAACTGAGCTGGAACAGGAGGGTATGTCGGAAATGTTCTTAATTCTCAACTTGCCACTCCGTTTTCTAGCGGCCACGGTTCCGGTCGCTGTCTCTCAGTGACAACATGTAAACTCAAACAGCAACAGTGAATTACAAATAAAAATGACATCCGATAATAAACCCGTAGTAACGGGAATGACAAGAAGCAGAACAAAAACTCTGAGATTTCATCCACCAACACAGTACATTTAATTCAAATAACTTAATATGTTTCACAGTCTCAAATGAAACTCCTTCCAGGCGTCTGATTTCAAAACTTATTTTACTGGGCTAGCAGTTTCGGCGATGCATTACGCCATCCTCAGGCCCCCTGACCGAGTGTAGAAAGGCCCCTATCTCGGTTCCGGTCTGAATAGTGGACAGCATTCAAAGACTGGTATCTGTAGAGTTCTGCTCGATACAGCGGTCACTTTGAAACCATCTGCGGACTAAAATACATGGTGTAATATATCGCCGAAACTGGTACCTCCGAAAAATTACGGTTCGGAAATTAGACGGCTGAAACGTCGATCCATTAACTCAGTTTTTTTATTACAGAGGGTAGCTAACCCTCTGCCCGAACACGCTGAGTTACCGTGCCGGCAATTTTTTTTTCGTTTTAGTTCGTTGCATCTGCTCGGGGCGGACGTCGGAAGACACCCGTTTCAGTTCGTCGCATTTCCATTAATTCAGCTTTTTTATTACACAGGGCTGCTAACCGTCTGACCGAAAACGCTGAGCTACCGTGCCGGCCGATTCCCGTAGGAGTTCGGACACTGCATGTGCATCCGCACAGAAGAAGATGGTCAAATTGGTCAAATGGCTGGTATCTTTTCTTTCGGAGAGTAACTAGTTCGTTGGACTCCACAGCAGCTACCTAATGAATGCCTATGCTGTAGAACCACGTGCAGGGCCTGTGCTGTATACCACACAGCAGTGATACTAGTATTGTGAAGCTGACCATCTGTATATTAGGTTCTACCTAGTACACACACCGTAGCGGCCTAGAATGAAATGGGACCCATCCCAGAATACTGTGGAACTCCGTACATGCGGCAACGCACATGCTGTTAGCAACATAGTAGACGTGTTGTGTTGGGCAGAAGAGCCAACACCGTGTTACTAGAGGAGGCCGAAATGCACGCGTTTTAGCTCACGCAGGCTGGCGTGAGGAGGGAAGGACTATACTGACGTGAGGTCTGGAACATGACAAGGAATTAGAATTCAGAAAGCGGACGTAGCTAGTTGATACTTAACTTTAATCCATTTATGATTAACGTCGCTCTTGACGGTACATGGTTCACAATATTATCTGTTCAGATTATAGTAACGGAATATAGCGCCATGCTACGTCGTAGCAAATGACGAAGCTGAAGGCTATACTAAACTGTCGTCTCTGCTAATGAGAGCGTTTGTAGTCAGTGAACCATCGCTAGCAAAGTCGGCTGTAGAACTGGGGCGAGTGCTAGGGAGTCTCTCTAGACTAGAGCTGCCGTGTGGCGGCGCTCGGTCTGCAATCACTGATAGTGGCGACACGCGGGTCCGACGTATGCTAACGGACCGCGGCCGATTTAAAGGCTACCACCTAGCAAATGTGGTGTCTGGCGGTGACACCACAAGACGGACACTAAGTTCAGGTCGAAGACTACCTGTTAAATCGACGCCGTATCTGTTGTAGACTTTGTGATTTCCGCTTGACTCTCACGAGTATTAATAACGTCAATTGTGACCTCACCGAATATAAGTCAGTAATGGAACATTGCCTACTGTGACTGATTTCCTATACCGCTTTGCGAAGAAATGTGTGAAAACTTTAATGACGCTATATACTGCCATTGTTAGTCCATATCTTAACGGATGGGGGCTACGGTGCTTTAAGCAAACTAGACGCAAACAGTTATCTCCAACAGGCCTGCAAGTATGTGCAACGTGAACTACATTCTTAGCCTGGCATTCGTTTGACTACATATCTGGCCCTAAAGCCATTACCTTTATCCATACGACTTTTGCAGCTACCTCTTATGTAGTCTTGAGTTACAAGCAGTGATCTTCGTACTACTTATCTCAGTAGTATGTTTGTCACAAACTACTTTACTAATCTTGAAACCTGCGTAGACTTCCTAAGTATTTTGCCACTACATTCCTTCGCAGAGTTAAGTTCCTGATTACACCAAGACGTTACTTGAACTTAAAACTGATGAAACTTCACTTTCCCGTTGTTCGCACAGTCCAAACTAGTTTATCGTTAAAATACAAAAACTTTGTGGAACAATTTTTGGAACCATTGTTCAGGAGAAATGCATATATACATCAACATGGCAACAAATTAATAAGATTTTGACTGGAAACTTTATTGTGAAACATATCTCGCTTCGAGATTTGTAGTCTGGTACATGTTCACTCCAAACAGAACTTTTTTTATGCAGGCAGATCTCGTCAGGGCTCTTTCTGACATCACTTAAAACTGTCGAGCGAGCGAGTTGGTGCAGTGGTTAGCACACTGGACTAGCATTCGGGAGGTTCAAACCAGCTTCCGGCCATCCAGATTTAGGTTCTCCATGATTTCCCTAAATAAGTACAGGCAAATGACGGGATGATACCTTTGGAAGAGCACGGCGGACTTACTTCCCCATCTTTCCTTAATTCGATGGGACCTATGACTTCGCTGTATGGTCCCAACCAACTAACCAATCATGAACACATTCGTCAGAATTTCTTCAAATTTAACTATAGTTCTTAGTAGTTTTTTTCCTCCAATACGTTATCGTATGTGTTGATTTAATGTACCTATATTTTGACATCTTGGGTTGTCGTGTGTTCTGGCGGATATCAGCGTCGTACTTGCACGATATTTCGGTCACGTACCTCGTTGCCTTCATCAGGTGCGACCTGAGACTGATCCTCGAGTGGGCCTGGTCCAGTATTTATGCCTATGGCCTTCCCGCTCCACCAACGGCTGCAGGCGCTTCCTCTGTGGTCCGCGCCCATTCCCTGCGACCTGCTGGAGCGTTGCTGCTCCGTTTTCCGTCCGCTGCGGTTCTAGGTGTTCCCTCTGCGGTCCGCGCCCACCAAACCCGCTCCTGGGGGTTTCATCTACGGTCTGGGGTACCAAGCGTTCCCCCTGCGGTCTGCGCCCGCTCACCACGACCTGTTGGAGCGTTGCCGCTCCGTTTTTCGTCCGCTGCGGCTCTGGATGTTCCCTCTGCGGTCCGCGTCCACCAGTCCCACTTCTGGGTGTTCCATCTTCGGTCTGGTGCGCCTGGCAGTCCGTCAGGGGCTCGTTTTCCATCTCCATGTCTCTGGTTCTTCTGTTTGTGTAGTGTTGCAGCTGGCCCCGTTGCTCCTTTAACAATTCCAGAGCCAGATCCCCGGCTCTGCTTAGCTGGTACCCTGTGTCATGGTTCATAAGATCGTCAGCCATTTTAATTTCTATCGATTCTCTTATAACACTGTCCCAAAATCTGGGTGTTTGAGCTAGAATCTTGGTATCCTCATACTTCATGGCATGATCTAGTTCTAGACAGTGTTCAGCAATGGCTGACTTAGTCACCTGTCTTAATCTAGTGTGCCTCTGATGTTCTTTGCACCTGATCTCCACAGTTCTTGTCGTCTGGCCAATGTAGGACATGCCACATTGACAAGGTATATTGTAAATCCCTGGTTTTCGTAACCCCAGGTCGTCTTTGACACTCCCCAGCAGTCCCCCGGTCTTGTTGGATGGATAGAAAACAAACTTGATATTGTGTTTACGGAGGATCCTACTGATTCTGGCAGAAATAGAGCCAGTATAGGGCAGATATGCCACCTTCTTTGCTTGATCTTGGTCTAGAGCGGACCGCAGGGGGAACGCTTGGTACCCCAGACCGTAGATGAAACCCCCAGGAGCGGGTTTGGTGGACGCGGGCCGCAGAGGGAACACCTAGAACCGCAGCGGACTGAAAACTGTGCAGCAACGCTCCAGCAGGTCGCAGGGAATGGGCGCGGACCACAGAGGAAGCGCCTGCAGCCGTTGGTGGAGGGGGAAGGCCATAGGCATAAATACTGGACCAGGTCCACTCGAGGAGCAGTCTCAGGTCGCACCTGGTGAAGGCCACGAGGTACGTGACAGAAATATCGTGCAAGTACGACGCTGATATCCGCCAGAACACACGACAACCCAAGATGTCATTAGATCGCCGGGAAAGCCTGAAGAGTTATACCTCTATTTTGTACGCTGATGCAGTGGGTTAAGAGAGGAAGGCCTTGTTTATACCCGCCTGTCAGCGGAAGCGCAGCTAGCTGAACACCAGAGATTTCAACGATGGTGACGAAACGCCGAGAAGCATACTGCGGTCCACTGTCGATGTTACACAAGGCATGGCGGTCTGTGGACAGTATTTAATGGGTCCGTGCATAAGTTGGTAGCCTTTATTCACGAGTTTAATTTCACAACAGGTACACCTAACAGGGAGTTTAGTCAGCATTGATATATTCTCCTGCACTATTTATGACTGACTGCCAACGCTGCTGCAGCTTTTCCATTCCGCGACTGTAGAAATCACGTGTTTTCAGGTGGAAAGCTCGTCGAGCCAAGTTTGGAGCGCATTTTCGCCCTGAAAGGAAGTTTCTTGAAGGGTGTTCGATAGAGAGCGTAAAAAGTGAAAATCTGGTGACGCAATATCAGGTGAATACAACCCACCACATTTATAATGTTTGTCAGTCTAGCAGAATCCTGGAGGGGGTTGTTATGAAGCATCATTTCACGCAGTCTTCCTTGTCATCGATCTTGTGATGAGTCTGCAAGATGTCTCAGTTGTTGACAAACATAAGCTGTGACGACTACACCACGAGGAAGCAATTCGATGTGCACCAGTATCAACACATCTGATTTTTGAACCCTCCACATTGCATTCAGATGTCACACGATGGAGGAATGATCACAGTTCGTCCTATCCGCCAGTTCTGGAGTAAATGACGTGGATTAGCGTGGAAGTTACTAATGTCAAAACGATCCTCCTTAAAACTAGAAAACCATTTTCTTGCAGTGCTCTTTCCAGCGGCATTATCCCCATACACGGCGCAAATGTTTCAGTCAGCTTCCGTTCCTGTCACCATTCTACAAAATTCACAATGAAGAAAATGTAGGAAATTTTACGATTTCTCTACTTGCCACTATACTTTCTAACGTCCGCAGCTCCACCTACTATTTCCAAATGACAATCTGTGAACTCTAAGAGCAACAATGAACTACAAATAAAATTTACAATCCATAAATAAACCTATAGCCACAGGAATACCAACATGCAAAGCAAGAACGCTACGAACTTATGCACCAACCTAATACAAGATTCTGGTATGTCACTATCTCAACGTTATCTGCAAAACCTCTCTTCTGTAGATAAAACGTGAATGTAATGTGTTGAAAATAGGAGATTATCTGATGTTACGGGAACAAAACTTTGGCAAATACCACTGCAATCTCTTACAAGCTCTGGAAAGCAAGTGTTACGAACGTCTATGAAGACAGAAGCCTAATTGCACATTCCATCTCGAACAACCTGTGAGCTAGAGCCTGGCACCTTGAACCTCAATCGTTTATTCTCGCTTCTTGTGATTTTTACCTGTGGGTTAAACTGAAGGGCCAGGTTTTCTCGAATAATCCTCAGACAGTGGAAGAGCAACAGCAGAACGTTGGAAAGGCTGTTGCTGCTAACCCTCAGGGGAATTGCTAGGCACGTCTCACACTTCGTAAATCGAACACAGCCCTGCATCGACGTCAACGGTGGACGTCTGCAATATCTTCAGTTATGTTCATTAACAAGGATCAGTCCCATGTCAGCCTTATTGTAAATTTTTTCCCGGACTTCTATTTTGCCCAGTCTTCATCAGTAAAGACGAAATGTTACTCCTGATCTGTCGGGCTTTTCTTTTTGTCGAAGGTGAAAAGGTACTCTTCCACTCTGACGACTGCTGTTGGTTTCTTCTTGAAGCATTTCTTTAAGTTCCCCGCAGACTTGCACGCTACGTCGCTTTTGATCGTCTTTAGGCAGTCGTTGCACGTATTTCGCTGCAGTTCTCCTGATGTTCATTTCGTGTGACAGAATACGTTTACGTGTATCATGACTTGCTATCAACGTGTTGCAGAGGTCTTTAAGGATCTGTCCAGGATGTTGCAGAATCAGATGCCTCATCTGAATATATTCTTGATTAGTTCATGACCTGTAACACAGTACTTATCGGTACTCTAATTCGTGTGCTATGTAGCTTTTTTGGCTTGAAAATATGTAGATATCTTATTTTGTAATTAGATGTAATCTGGAAACATTTTTAAATGTATTTTCCGGCTTCATGCTTAGGGAACGTTGTGTTCTACGCGACAGAGAACATGGAGAGGATTGTCTCCGCAGAGAAAAGGCAAAAGCGGGAACGTAAAACGTGGAAGGGCGCGAAAAGTCTTTGACACTCATACAGTCATCATCTAGCTGTCGGTGAGTCGACATCTCGAGTGATCAGTGTGTACAAAATCTCTGGAAAAGACGAATAATTATTCCTAGGTCGTGGATTGTTAGTAGCCGATATAGCATGGCCTTTATTGTACTGCTATAAAATCTCTATTTACGATACCAAGATAATGTTTTACGGAGAATATTGCATGAAGAGCCACTACAGCACCCGAAGACTCTGTTCTGCCGCCACAGATGATCGCCTTTGCATCCATCTTCAAGCGAATAAACGCATAATTTTGTGAGTGCATGTAGGGGGCAGTGCTTAGCAGAAATTTTCGAATAATAAGTACTTCAGATTAACTGAGTCACTAACCAATTTTTATCCTAATAGATTCCTGTTATTGTTACAAGATTGTTCCGAATTTTCCTTTTATCGGAAACTGGAAGTGGATAAATGACTAATTATAAGAATTAATAGGGTTGCTCCGTTATGGAGTACTTAACGTTAAGTTCAGTTCACAGTAATAGAATATTTAATTATAATTTCAATTTGAAGTGAAACGTTTAAAGAAAATTAAAATAATTTTGCCTAATATAAAATTTACTCGATAAAGAGCACAGAGACGTGGTTTAGGTCAGAATAGTTTGAAGATCTAAAACAGTTATATTGGCGTATCAGGATGTTATAGCCATACAAAATTCAGAGTCCCCATATGTGACATTCTGTGCAATCCAAAAGCTTTTATACAGTTTACCAAAGCTATTAGTGTGGATTTGCCCGCCAACTATTTCATAATTACTGCCCTTCAGTAATAAAGTTTTAGAACCACCTCGTGTCCAAGTTATCAGTGCTTTTCCTCTGTTGAGTGTACATTGTAATTCGCATTCCTCTTTACACTCTAAAGCAGACAGTGTACGCTAATGTGTATTAGGTATTGCCACTAAACTCATTAACATTGTAACTCTGCTCATGAATAGTCATTTCGCTAATCATGCCAGTGTTTGCTATTGTTTTTCGTAGCCAATTTCGAAACAAATTTCTCAGTGAAGGAAGTTTAATATGGTAGTTAGAATATTTCTATGCTGTATATTTACTTGATATTTTTACCTAACCACTTTTACGACAGTATTAATTTTTATGGCCACAACTTTGAAACGTTGGTTCAATTCCCGCTAGAATAACTGTTACATCCTTTCAACGCGTAATCCTTCAGGTGAAGAACTGTAGTCCTATTACTTTCCATTGGTACACGATCACGCTCAACATTAAATCCTGGCAAAGAGGTAGCATTTTGGGATGGAATTACTGTTGTAGTAACGGCCTGGAGTGTTATGAACAGTTTGGTTTTGAAACGCTTATACCAGTCAAGTCTATGTCTGACCCAAAGCGATGTCTTTAAAGGCTTGGTTCAATGTTTGGTGCCCTCTTGCGAGGATTTTCTCAAGGTTAAAAATAAACTTCATACAAACACGTTGCTCTTTCAGGCTAGGCATTACAAAACCGCACGAGAACCAAATTATGAAATTGTGATGACCAGCAACTAACTAAACCACAGAGCTCCGGCTGTGCCACACTTTTTAAAGAAGGATGCGTGGAGAGAGAACTTGCGACGTTTCTATGTACTCACAATAATGTCATAAAAGAAGTGTAGGAGGAAGTATAAATGCCATTTATGGATCGCACACTCTGGGATTTCAACCGTTAACAGTAACGTAATAGACCACAATTGTACAGAGTGTACTACTGGACAATTTGATTGTCACTTTACGTTTTTTTTTTGTTTGCATCTCGTTTTCCAATTCGATTAATCCTACCTATTTAGTCAAAGATTGCCGAACTATATTCCAAAATTGCTGGAAAGAAGGGGAGTGCGGTGTGGGAGTGGTGGTGCGGCAACCTCTTTGTTGACGGAGCTACGTTTCTTTACGTCTCCCTCGTAATCATAGTCTATCTATGTGAATTTTGCTGACATGTTAATTAATGTACACTCCTGGAAATGGAAAAAAGAACACATTGACACCGGTGTGTCAGACCCACCATACTTGCTCCGGACACTGCGAGAGGGCTGTACAAGCAATGATCACACGCACGGCACAGCGGACACACCAGGAACCGCGGTGTTGGCCGTCGAATGGCGCTAGCTGCGCAGCATTTGTGCACCGCCGCCGTCAGTGTCAGCCAGTTTGCCGTGGCATACGGAGCTCCATCGCAGTCTTTAACACTGGTAGCATGCCGCGACAGCGTGGACGTGAACCGTATGTGCAGTTGACGGACTTTGAGCGAGGGCGTATAGTGGGCATGCGGGAGGCCGGATGGACGTACCGCCGAATTGCTCAACACGTGGGGCGTGAGGTCTCCACAGTACGTCGATGTTGTCGCCAGTGGTCGGCGGAAGGTGCACGTGCCCGTCGACCTGGGACCGGACCGCAGCGACGCACGGATGCACGCCAAGACCGTAGGATCCTACGCAGTGCCGTAGGGGACCGCACCGCCACTTCCCAGCAAATTAGGGACACTGTTGCTCCTGGGGTATCGGCGAGGACCATTCGCAACCGTCTCCATGAAGCTGGGCTACGGTCCCGCACACCGTTAGGCCGTCTTCCGCTCACGCCCCAACATCGTACAGCCCGCCTCCAGTAGTGTCGCGACAGGCGTGAATGGAGGGACGAATGGAGACGTGTCGTCTTCAGCGATGAGAGTCGCTTCTGCCTTGGTGCCAATGATGGTCGTATGCGTGTTTGGCGCCGTGCAGGTGAGCGCCACAATCAGGACTGCATACGACCGAGGCACACAGGGCCAACACCCGGCATCATGGTGTGGGGAGCGATCTCCTACACTGGCCGTACACCACTGGTGATCGTCGAGGGGACACTGAATAGTGCACGGTACATCCAAACCGTCATCGAATCCATCGTTCTACCATTCCTAGACCGGCAAGGGAACTTGCTGTTCCAACAGGACAATGCACGTCCGCATGTATCCCGTGCCACCCAACGTGCTCTAGAAGGTGTAAGTCAACTACCCTGGCCAGCAAGATCTCCGGATCTGTCCCCCATTGAGCATGTTTGGGACTGGATGAAGCGTCGTCTCACACGGTCTGCAGGTCCAGCACGAACGCTGGTCCAACTGAGGCGCCAGGTGGAAATGGCATGGCAAGCCGTTCCACAGGACTACATCCAGCATCTCTACGATCGTCTCCATGGGAGAATAGCAGCCTGCATTGCTGCGAAAGGTACTAGTGCCGACATTGTGCATGCTCTGTTGCCTGTGTCTATGTGCCTGTGGTTCTGCCAGTGTGATCATGTGATGTATCTGACCCCAGGAATGTGTCAATAAAGTTTCCCCTTCCTGGGACAATGAATTCACGGTGTTCTTATTTCAATTTCCAGGAGTGTATTAATGTATCCGGTCCGCAACAGCATCGTAAAATAAAGTTGACATGAAACAGCAACATTCCAAAAGGTCACCTTCACATAAGTAGTGAATTGGGTTTAGGATATGGCTGCAAACCCAACAACCGCACCTCTCAGTCAGTGTAACTTTCCTATTAGCTTTATGTTGTCATAAAATCACTCTAGATCGATGATTCTAGATCTTTAACGGTGGTGACTGTTTCTAGTGAGTGACAGCCAGTCGTGTTATTTAAGAGTAAAGTATTTTATATACTGTCATTTATCCGGCGTGCATCCTGGACCAAATTTTTTCCTTCTCCTTCCGATAACAGTATACTCATTATCAACTTCCGATAACAGTATACTCATTATCAACTTCCGATAACAGTGTACTCCTTATCAACCATCGAAGGAAACACGCCGGCGTCAGTGGTTTTCAATTATTAACCGACTAACTTTGAAGAGAGCTGAAAAGTTATACATGAAGAAGGAATAATTTGGCCCCGGATGCATGCCCGAAAGACGGAATATTTTATATGCCGGGAAAATTCCAGTAACACAATAATGGATCTTTCCGATTAGATATGCCCATTACATTGTAATTACTCAAAACAGAACTCCAATCAGCAGTCCCTACAGTTGTTAATGCATTTCGCTGTAATACTCTGGTGAGCAACCTCCGTGCATACAACGGCATCATGAGCGAATAGCTTCACTGACTTTCTGGCGTTATCTACCAGGTAGTCTGTACATCATACTCCGTGAATTTTAAATATCATTTTAGGCGCTCTTAGTGTATGTGCGAAGTTTCTTTGAGCACTTCAGTTAGGTTTGTCACCGCATTTCACACACTTACTTGGGAAGTGAGTGTGATGACTACATACCGGGGGATGGCCTGAAGATGGTAATGCGTACCAAAACCGGTAATCATTCGGCAAAACAAACAACAACTATAGACTACAACAAACTTTTTCGGGCCAGTCGCTGTCGTAATGTGGAAATGGAGCGACTTACCCGACGTTCGAAAGGGTATTGACATTGACTTCCAGACCAACGGCGGAAGCATTTACGAAACAGCTACGTTTGTGAACTTTTCGCGTACTTACGTGGTTGAAGCACATTGTTCAAGGCACAATCGCGCTATCCAAAACCGGCACAAGGTAACTGTGGTGCTCCACGAACCATATATGACAGGGCTGAACGGCGGCTGTGGAGATGTTTATGGGCGAATAGGCGAACAACTGTTAAACAAATGACCGCCCAGACAAATCAAGAGGTTACCAACAGCGTCTCCGCAACGACCATTCAGCGAACGTTGCTGTGTACGGGCCTCCGCAGCAGGTGCCTGTTTCATACAACCATGCTGACTTCTGTTCATTGGCGATGGAAGTTGGAATTTCCACGCAGTACCGCGACTGGATGCCAGTGGAGTGACGACAGATTGCCTCTTCATATGAATCACATTTCACGCTACTCCCGATAGACGGCTGTTGACGTGTATAGCGTGAAACGTCTGTAAGCATACGTCCGCCAGTAATCGTCATAATGGTCTAGGCCAGAAGAGGTAGTGTAATGGTCTGGGGAACATTCTCATGCCTTTCCCTGAGTGATCTCGTCATCCTGGAAAACACCATGGATCAACTCAATCATGTATCTAACCTTGGGATCATGCGGTATGCTTTTCTTTGGCACGATGGCATCTACTAGCAGGACAGTGCAGAATGTCACGTTGTCGCAGAGTAGGTGCGTGGTTCGAAGAGCACCAGGGTGATCTTACCGTACTCCCTGGGCACCGAACTTTCCGGATTGAAAGCCCACCAAGAATGTATGGGACCACTTCGATCGGGCTGCTCCTTAACGGATAAACGTAGTGCAGACAGCCACGGCACTGGAGTCGGTACGGCTCCATCCCACTGTCGTTACCTTCCAGCTCGCTGCAAAAGGTGGTTATTCAGACTTTTGATAGATGGTCACAATGTGACCGGACAATTGGATGACAACAAATGTCGTCGGAGTTATTGGTACTGAAGTCAGCCACAGAATCCATTTCTCGTCAACTCATTTTTCTGGACTCACATTATAAGTCATTACGCCTCATTAGAGGATCTCAAGTTTAGTACATCATGGTTCAAGAACTTTAAGAATCGGAGCATAGGGGTATTCAAAAACATAATTTTACATTTATGATTTTGAGAGCCACAATTTTCACTGTCAAATCTCACTTCGTAATTGATATCGAATGATAGTTGAGACATATGGGTTGGACAAAAGTAAGGGAATAAGAAAAACAACGAATTATCATACCTAATATAGTGTAGAAAAACCGTTGGCATGCAAAACAGCTTCCAGTCGTCTCGGAATGGATAAATGGAGTCCCGTACGGTTTCAGAGGGAAAACAGCGACAAGTACAGGTAACGACGGTGGAGGTGCAGTGCAATCACGCACGCTTGTCCCCGAAATGTGAAATAATTTGGGTGAAGGTCAAGGTTAAAGCAGGCTCAAACATGTTAACTGGATCTCTCTATAGGCTCCCTGGCTCAGCAGCTGTTGTGGCAGAGCACCTGAAGGAAAATTTGGGAAGTATTTAGAGTAGATTTCTTTACCATGTTATAGTTCAGGGTGGAGATTTTAATTTGCCGGATATAGACTGGGAGACTCAGACGTTCGTAACGGGTGGCAGGGACAAAGAATCCAGTGAAATTTTTTTAAGTGCATTATCTGAAAACTACCTTGAGCGGTTAAACAGAGAACCGACTCGTGGCGGTAACATATTAGACCTTCTGGTCACAAACAGACCAGAACTATTTGAAAAAGTTAACGCAGAACAGGGAATCAGCGATCATAAAGCGGTTACGGCATCGATGATTTCAGTCGTAAATAGAAATACTAAAAAAGGTATGAAGATTTTTCTGTTTAGCAAAAGTGACGAAAAGCAGATTTCAGTGTACTTGACTGCTCAACACCAAAGTTTTGTCTCAAGTACAGATAGTGTGGAGGATCAGTGGACAAAATTCGAAGCCATCGTACAATATGCGTTAGTTGAGTATGTGCCAAGCAAGATCGTAAGAGATGGAAAAGAGCCACCATGGTACAACAACCGAGTTAGAAACTGCTGCGGAAGCAAAGGGAACTTCACAGCAAACATAAACATAGCCAAAGCCTTGCAGACAAACAAAAATTACGCGAAGCGAAATGTAGTGTGAGGAGGGCTATGCGGGAGACGTTCAATGAATTCGAAAGTAAAGTTCTATGTACTGACTTGGCAGAAAATCTTAAGAAATTTTGGTCTTATGTCAATGCGGTAGGTGGATCAAATGTCCAGACACTGTGTGACCAAAATGGTACTGAAGCAGAGGATGACGGACTAAAGGCCGAAATACTAAATGTCTTTTTCCAAAGCTGTTTCACAGAGTAAGACTGCACTGTACTTCCTTCTCTAGATTGTCGCACAGATGACAAAATGGTAGATATCGCAATAGAAGACAGAGGGATAGAGAAACAATTAAAATCGCTCAAAAGAGGGAAGGCCGCTGGACCTGATGGGATACCAGTTCGATTTTACACAGAGTACGCGAAGGAACTTGACCCCCTTCTTGCAGCGGTGTACCGTAGGTCTCTAGAAGAGCGTAGCGTTCCAAAGGATTGGAAAAGGGCACAGGTCTCCCCGTTTTCAAGAAGGGACGTCGAACAGATGTGCAGAAGTATAGACCTGTATCTCTAACGTCGATCAGTTGTAGAATTTTGGAACACGTGTTATGTTCGAGTGTAATGACTTTTCTGGAGACTAGAAATCTACTCTGTAGGAATCAGCATGGGTTTTGAAAAAGACGGTCGTGTGAAACCCAGCTGGCGCTATTCGTATACGAGACTCAGAGGGTCATAGACACGGGTTCCCAGGTAGATGCCGTGTTTCTTGACTTCCGCAAGGCGTTCGATACAATTCCCCACAGTCGTTTAATGAATAGAGTAAGAGCATATGGACTATCAGACAAATTGTGTGATTGGATTGAAGAGTTCCGAGATAACAGAACGCAGCATGTCATTCTCAATGGAGAGAAGTCTTCCGAAGTAGGAGTGATTTCAGGTGTGCTGCAGGGGAGTGCCGTAGGACCGTTGCTATTCACAGTATATATAAATGACCTTGTAGATAACATCGGAAGATCACTGAGGCTTTTTGCGTATGATGCTGTGGTATATAGAGAGATTGTAACGATGGAGAATTATACTGAAATGCAGGAGGATCTGCAACGAATTGACGCATGGTGCCGTGAATGGCAATTGAATCTCAATGTAGACAAGTGTAATGTGCTGCAAATACATAGAAAGAAAGATTCCTCACCATTTACCTACTATATAGCAGGTGAGCAACTGGAATCAGTTAATTCCATAAATTATATGGGAAGAGGATTAGTAGTGATTTAAAATGGAATCATCATATAAAGTTGATCGCCGCTAAAGCAGATGCCAGACTGAGATTCATTGGAAGAATCCTAAGGAAATGCAATCCGAAAACGAAGTAGGTTACAGTACACTTGTTCGCCCACTTCTTGAATACTGCTGACCAGTGTGGGATCCATACCAGATAGGGTTGATAGCAGAGATAGAGAAAATCCAACGGAGAGTAGCACGCTTCGTTACAGGATCGTTTAGTAATCGCGAAAGCGTTTCGGAGATGATAAACTCCAGTGGAAGACTCTGCAGGAGAGACGCTCAGTAGCTCGGTATGGGCTTTTGTTGAAGTTTCGAGAACATACCTTCACCGAGGAGTCAAGCGGTATTTTCTCCCTCCTACGTGTATCTCGCGAAGAGACCGTGAGGATAAAATCAGAGAGATCAGAGCCCACACAGAGGCATACCGACAATCTTTCTTTCCACGAACAATACGAGACTGGAATAGAAGGGAGAACCGATAGAGGTACTCAAAATACCCTCCACCTCACACCGTCGGGTGGCTTGCGGAGTATGGATGTAGGTGTAGAAAGACTCAATAATATTTCGATGTGGTGACTGTTGTTGCCAGGAGATGCGACACTTTATCGTCGTGCTCACAAAACCGGTTCTGGAAGATGCGGACTGTACGAACAGTGGTGCTGCCTTTTTTGAATCACCATTAGGGAGCAAACACTGTACCACTGGATGGACCTTGCCAGGCAAAATAGTCTCACAATCCTTGGGTGTAATGCAACCTTCCGGAGTACCGTGGTGACCATGGAATACGCTTGGGACGTGAACCCGGCCAGAAGTTGAAATCGAAATCAGTGTAAAAGAAAACTCATTGAACAAAAGACTTTTTTTCATCGCTATATATTCTAGGTTTTATGGATTCTCTACCAACAATTTGCCCACGTTCGAATTCACGTAATACAGCCATAACCACAGAACACTTTTCGGACCACGAGTAACGCTTGCAACATACTGAGGACATTGCGGAATTGCTGTTCTTTATCAAATACGGCAATTCAACCCGAAGGGTCCGCTCATATCCGAAAGTATGTTGAAGCATACATTTTTAGCTGTGCTATTTTTGTCCAATCCCAGCGTGCCTGGGGTGGAGGGGTGAAATGTAGAAGTATTCATTTATTCCCATTTCTTTTATTAAAAATTCCGATTTTATTGACGATCATAGTAGTGATACTCTCAAAATCATGCCATCATTCCTTTTACTGCATTTTTTAAACTTTAACAACTGTAGTGTTAACAAATACAGACGAAGCACTTCTTGCTCCTTCGGCTCGCGCCAGCAGTGTGCTCCAAGCGAAGTATCTCTGGCTGAGCTATGAATTTGGTCAAGTCTGTATATGGAGACTTCACGGTAACGACGTAGGTGGAGGCCCCAAGATTAACCTCTTAGCTGTGCGTTGTGTTCCGCCATAATGACGGCATGGAGGCATGGAATGGTTCCATTCAAACATAATCATAACACTCCTTAAGGTCTTTAGGCAGTGGGAGTTGAGACGATCAATTCTTGTTTCGTCGAGCGTGGCCGACTGTTGAAGGATCGACAACCGCACCTACTCTTGCACTTCTTCGTCCGACAGAAACCGACGTCCACTCGTATCTTCTTAAGGTCACTGAAGATGTGAGTTTCTGGCCGTTTCGACAATATGGAGCATCGCGAAGTGTCTTCATAGTACTGCACACTGATTATGATTCCATCCTCGAGGGACTCTACGAGCAGATGAAGCATCCTGTTGCCAGACAACGCCTATCTCCACGCTGCCAATCGAACAAAGGCTACAGTTAAGCGATTTGGCTGGGAAACACTGCAACATCCTCCATACAGCCTGGCTCTTACTATGTGGTTTTCGTATCTTCGGCGACCTGAAGAAAGTCATGTGTGGACGTCGGTTTTAACAGGACGATGGAATGCAAGAGTGGGGGCGGTTGTTCATCAGCGGCTGATAGCACCCTACGAAACAAGAATTCACTTTTTTTGTCTTTCAGTAGGATGACTACCTTAAAGTGTGTGGTGACTACTTTCAAATGGAATCGCTCAATGATTCCGTTTTCATTTGACTACCCCTCATAGTTATGTCAATGAATCGCGTCTCTTCAGTCAAGGCGGAGTGGAGCGCATAAATTTTATGAACAAAAATTCTGATTCTTACCTACTGGAGTTGTGTTAGTGTGAGATTGTCGGTATCACCTCGAAATAGGTTTTTCTCACATTTATCTATCCTTCAAAATTCATGGTCCTTTGTTGTCGGGTGAGTAACAGATAAATGAATTCACTTCTTTTATTATCTCTGCCTGTACGTTGTTACGCATGTCGGAACATTTGGTCGAACCAGCTGTAACAAGTTACGTTACAGTAATTTTGATAGAGTTTTAAATCTCTTCTAAAAGAATGAAATTTCTACATTTGAATTACACGGACTTCACGTCTCTGAAGTATGCTAACCACTCAGAATAATGTGCCTCCCGCCACATTCGTAATATAATTCAACAGTAACGTGTGGCATTTCTGTATCGTTGCATGCATAAGGTTTATAAAATTGCAATTAAAACTTTACGAATTTGATATATTTCAGAGTTACAAAGGTATTGGCTTGTTGTAAAGTTCTGATCTTGCTAGTAATTTCAGTACTGCATCAATGGTGTCATGTGGAATTGCACAGAACTGACCTCATTTAATAATGTTCAAATAACCAAAAATTATATCGAGTCGAAAGCAATCATATTAAATGCTTTTCATAGAACTCTCCACTTTTACAAAGCAAATCTAATGTCCTGATTCTAGGAATACTTGCGTATAAAGATCTACTGCATAGTTTTTATGATTAATTTCATAATTAAAACGAATGCGTGATAAAAAAAATTAAATATGACGTATCAAGTAGATCAGTCACTGTAGTCTTAATTACACATGAAACGAAGTTAGTTGGCGTTCACAGTTATTTTGTGTAATGCGAAACTTGGGAATCGGGTATTCCAGTACCGTTGGACAGAGGATATGTGATTCCAGTCTGCTACATCAGAACCCTATTACATCGCTAGTTAGCCGTTTTTTAGCTTTTATTACTATCTGTGTTGTTTGTACTTATAAAAGCTATAAATTCCTACAGAAAATTTAGAAATTTATTTGTTATGGAGTACCTTTGGCAGCCTTAGGTCACTCACCATCAAGTTTCTTACGACCTCACATGGGACACGGACCTACGACCTAAGCGCTACTTCTGCACAGGGACGAGAACATCTACAGCGAATACCAGATGGGTGCAAAATTATAATCTATGCGTTTTGTTCAAATGTGTGAGAATTCCTAAGGGACCGAACTGCTGAAGTCATCGGTCCCTAAACTTACGCACTACTTAAACTAACTTATGCTAAGAACAACACGAACACCCATGCGCGAGGGAGGACTCGAACCTCCGGCGGGAGGGGTCGCGCCGTCCGTGACGTGGCTCCTCACACACGGCGGCCACTCCGCGCAGCTATGCGTTTTGTTTTAATGCGGCTGAGGACAGCTAGGCTCCTCACAACTTCTGCAGTCATAGTAAAAATGGGGAGAGAGACGTGGAATACGTAGCAATGCACAGAAAGGACGCAATATTTACTGAACGTTGTCTCTACTTTCCATTCGGTTAAGGAAGTGAATTGTGTGTTCCGTCCTATTATCGTACTGCTGTAATATACGTTTTGGATCAACGATGAAGAACAAGGTAGAACCGCAACATCGATTTCCCTCCTCGAGATGATGTTTGTTAACTATTGTTGAAAATGTAACAGCGCTACATGAAGACAGTGAGCGACGGGAACTATCAGGAAATCCGCTAACGACGTTGTAACGGTTTGATTACATTCGCATTTAAATTCCCTCATATTAGTAACTTAAAACGCGTAGCTGTAATGATGTGTTAGAAGCTGAGTGGTTTGGTAAGGGATACTCGACTGCGGAGGAAAAACCTTATATTAATTGTTTTTGAAAAATCTTTTAGATGTTAATGTTCGAGTCGACAACCAGATCCACACCCCAAGGAAGGTATTACGTAGTGAGAATATGTGTAAGCCGTAGAGGCGCGAAACCATTAGGCGACAGTACTTACTGTAAAGATGCTGTTGCCTTGCAAAATGAAGATTCAAAAGGAGAAACTTTGTACATTTCCGTCGTTGTTAGGTACTCATTCGTGATTGACCTATTACACTTCTTTGCACCACGCAGAATTTTCATCACTAGCACTGAATGGTTTCATTTAAAAGGCAGTTTGCCATCAGACAGTACGAAGGACAGTGACTGCAAATGTTTTGTTGTATTTAACACGCAGGATATGTGTGTTCTGCAGTTCATTCTTAGCTTTAACATAATAGGGAGGAGTGATGACTTCTTTTCAGTTACTTACAATTGGGGAGGTTTTTTTTACTAATATCTGCTACTTAATTAGAGTGAGATGTTTAATGTTAGATTTGTGGCGGACTACTATTTTTGCTTTATGATATGTCCGGAGTGTCTGAATCAGACCGTCAAAATACAGAGTGCATGTTTTGGGGCCCAAGTGTGACTCTTGTATTGAAATACAATAGCACAGGATTTTATGGTAAGCCTCTAGTAGGCTGGTTTTCGCGAAGAAGCAGAAAAAAAAGCACTTTTAAACTCTCTCGTGGCGTGCTCATGAAGTTAAACCTAATCTATCAGTAAAATAGAGCAAATTTAGTAACATCTTGGACAAAGGCAAAGAGAAGATAGTTTTCGTTACATTCTTCGGGCTGTTGTAAAGTGATCCTTATGATAACTTATGAATTAATGTGACACGTAGTGCTGAAGGCAAAGGGTGATAAACGGTACCAAGAAGTCGCCGATTTTTGAGTCCTGAGGCATCGAGCATCGTATCAAGTGTTCTCGCTCCACGAGATACCACGGAGGAGTTTCCAACATCATACAAGACACTGAGCACACCCAGCGACTGGAAAGCTTACGCTACAGTCTAGATTTCACCAGCGTGGTAAGTATTATTTAACCTGACAATCTCCGGCCCTTGTTCACTGCTGGTCGCTTATTGTGTGACGTGCCGGCATGTCACGGAAATCGAGACCTCAGAATTATTTTGTGGCTACAGAATATATGAAGTTACAAAACGTAAAATGATATCAAACGAAGGACAAGAACGAGGCGAGAAAGTTCCTCCAAATGCGCACTCTGCAGGGTGCGTAAAATATTGAAAACTTAAGATTTGAATATAGTTATTTAAAAATCGGTAACTTATATATGATTTTAAAGAACCATATGTCGACAGGTGGCACTGTACCAGAACTGTCGAAATACACTTAAAATTTTTACTAATGTAATACATGGTGAGTTATGAGCCGAATTGTAGTGCAAAATAAATTACCAATGAATAAATGTAGAGGGAATGTGAGGCAGTAAACTACGATAGATATCTGTAAACATTGAAGTTTCATTACTTTTAACAATAAATAATAGCAAATATGGACAACTTAACTATCTCACTGATTTTAACGTAACGAGAAAACCGAGGACCCCAACAAAACTAACACCACCAGAGTAATACTGATGAATTCTAGTCTTAATTCCTGCTCAGTATGTGTACTAGCAATACGTTCACTCTAAATCTGTGGTTTTCACAACGACAGATGGCGTCTCAGAACGGCGGTCATACTGGCTAGCAACAGTTCACTTTGAAATATCACAGAGGACGGATGTGAACGGATGTATTTGTTGATGATTGGCATGTCGGTCGCAAGTCGAGTCACTGAAATATTTCGTGTGACCAGTACTGAGTCTCAGAAACTTTTTCTGCAGTCAGCTTTGTGGAGGAACTTAGACCTACATTGTCTTCAGACTTATGAATTCTTCACATAGATTTGTGAAGTGACTTTGAACAGTATTATGGTGTGCCAGACTTTGTCACTAGCCAGATTATGGAAATGCTGTCCATCGTTTCTTCTGCGATATTGAACAAGCGTTCGATAAACCTTTTATCTTTTAAGGTGGCACGCTCGTGAAAATGACCAAAAATTTGGAAAAAAATTTCTCGGTCGATAGAAAAGAGCATTTCATGCTGATTTCAAAAACGTGTAGTTTATGGGCATTATTTTCCATTCGTTCTAAAATTGAGGTATTGAGGACTGGTGGCGTTTCCCAGTCCGCAGCTCAGGGACCCCGGGGTCGCCAAGGCCACACCCAGCAACTAAATGCTGAGCCCCCTGGGGGTAATGATTCTACCAATAAGGAGAAATGTAGGAAATTTGGAGAATATGAGACGAGCTGTTTGGGCAACATGGTTTCACAGTGTCAACAGATGAAACTCCACAGCATGGTTTATGTCCAAAATGGGAAGATTCGTGGTGCTGTAATGGAGGCAATTAGGCCTATATGTAGGGATCTGGCAAATAAAAATCTACTTAGGAAATGCATGCATGGTCTCTCTCAGAATGCCAATGAAGGCTTCAACAGCTGTATATGTGAGAGAATACCCAAACTATATTTGTTGGGCTGACAGTGCTGAAGATAGGTTTAATGGATGCAACAACAACAATCAGTGATGGTGCAATTTCAAGGATCAATGTTATGAAGAAATTGAACATCCAAATGGAAAGGATTATATCTTCAACTCTGCTATTGGTAACCGGCGGGTAACCGAAGCAGAGACAGCTGCAGAAGCTGCTACCAAGGAGTCAAGGGGAAAGAAAAGAAGGAAGAAAAAGAGTATGGAGGATAAGGAAACAGGAGAACAACTGGAGTATGCAGCTGGATTGTTCTAAACGAGCATAGTGGTAAGTTAATAAATCTGTAAATCTTCTTTAGCGATTTAGCGGTAACTTGTATTTTCATCATTCAGGTACACTTTTCTCCGAAATGACTGAAGCTAAACATTCAAAAATTGGTACAGATATTTAGAATGACCACCTCTACCTCACTTGCCTACTATTTCCTGAAATATTTATAACATGATGATGATGATGTAGGTGAAATTTGTGCTACATTTTTAAATATTTTTGTTGTAGTAAAACAAATTACTTGTCTTTTCACAAATCAGCATTAGAAAGACAATTGGAGGCATAAAACACTTATGTGAATGTCGTCTGTACTCTGACTTTACAAGCTGTGCAGTTAGTGGTTCCAAAGAAAATGGTACCTCAGAGAAACAGTGTTACTTTTTTATACTATTATAAACATTGTTGTCAGTACCAAAATACAATAAATATCTATGATTTTTTGGGAAATGATTTGAATAACGGCCCTAATTGTCTATAAGAATTTTGAGCTGTATCTCATTTATATATCAGTCACACTTTTAGAGTGAAGATAATGCTAAAAACGCAGCCCGTTCGGGGGCATGTTCCCTTAACGGTAAACGACTGGTGTTTAGTACATTATTCACACCATTGACCATAATCCTGCTACAGTTAATAATTATTGGAAGTTAACAGGACGATTTACGGAGTAAATTCTCAGATGTGTCGGCGTCCCCTAGTGGCAAACATAACCGACGAGCAGAAACTCTGTTGCATACTAAATAAACCTTTGGATTTCCCAGAACTCTGGAGTGGGCGCACCCATGTATATCACACAGATATTATAGTTATTGCTGTCTCGGTTCGGGTTGGCGAAAAATAAAATTACAAAGCTGAGGAACATTTGCGGTTAGCAAGTACTACTATCCTGATATCGTGCTACTGATAGAAAATCTTTTAACAGCAGGCTGCCTGCACGGTGAACGAGTGTTCGCGGCCGTTGCTGGACACCTAGACGATGGAGTGGAAGTATTTCGCAGAAATTCTTGGACCAGACGGATACGGAGAAGGACGAGGCGTCCATCAGCGCGGGCTTCTCATTAGAGGGGCGTCCCACGGGACAAATCGCGCGGCGCCAGCCGGCGTGATGGGATCATCGATCACCAGCCACCAGCCGGCAGACGGCAGACGGCCTGCGGAGAAATCGAAGCTGCGCCGCACTGGGACCTGCTGCGGCGGCGAGCCCACTGCGTCGCGCACTCCATTCTGGTCCGAACTAGAGCACGACAGACGACAGTTACACCGTAACAGCTAGAGGGGGCGTGTCTAGGGGGCGTGTCTACGTCTAATCACACCCCCAGAGAGACACGACGCTGAAACTGCTTGTGACACTGCCTCTAAGACTTCATAATGGCTTCAACACGGGAAAGTGGACACTACATACACTCCTGGAAATTGAAATAAGAACACCGTGAATTCATTGTCCCAGGAAGGGGAAACTTTATTGACACATTCCTGGGGTCAGATACATCACATGATCACACTGACAGAACCACAGGCACATAGACACAGGCAACAGAGCATGCACAATGTCGGCACTAGTACAGTACGTATATCCACCTTTCGCAGCAATGCAGGCTGCTATTCTCCCATGGAGACGATCGTAGAGATGCTGGATGTAGTCCTGTGGAACGGCTTGCCATGCCATTTCCACCTGGCGCCTCAGTTGGACCAGCGTTCGTGCTGGACGTGCAGACCGCGTGAGACGACGCTTCATCCAGTCCCAAACATGCTCAATGGGGGACAGATCCGGAGATCTTGCTGGCCAGGGTAGTTGCCTTACACCTTCTAGAGCACGTTGGGTGGCACGGGATACATGCGGACGTGCACTGTCCTGTTGGAACAGCAAGTTCCCTTGCCGGTCTAGGAATGGTAGAACGATGGGTTCGATGACGGTTTGGATGTACCGTGCACTATTCAGTGTCCCCTCGACGATCACCAGTGGTGTACGGCCAGTGTAGGAGATCGCTCCCCACACCATGATGGCGGGTGTTGGCCCTGTGTGCCTCGGTCGTATGCAGTCCTGATTGTGGCGCTCACCTGCACGGCGCCAAACACGCATACGGCCATCATTGGCACCAAGGCAGAAGCGACTCTCATCGCTGAAGACGACACGTCTCCATTCGTCCCTCCATTCACGCCTGTCGCGACACCACTGGAGGCGGGCTGCACGATGTTGGGGCGTGAGCGGAAGACGGCCTAACGGTGTGCGGGACCGTAGCCCAGCTACATGGAGACGGTTGCGAATGGTCCTCGCCGATACCCCAGGAGCAACAGTGTCCCTAATTTGCTGGGAAGTGGCGGTGCGGTCCCCTACGGCACTGCGCAGGATCCTACGGTCTTGGCGTGCATCCATGCGTCGCTGCGGTCCGGTCCCAGGTCGACGGGCACGTGCACCTTCCGCCGACCACTGGCGACAACATCGATGTACTGTGGAGACCTCACGCCCCACGTGTTGAGCAATTCGGCGGTACGTCCACCCGGCCTCCCGCATGCCCACTATACGCCCTCGCTCAAAGTCCGTCAACTGCACATACGGTTCACGTCCACGCTGTCGCGGCATGCTACCAGTGTTAAATACTGCGATGGAGCTCCGTATGCCACGGCAAACTGGCTGACACTGACGGCGGCGGTGCACAAATGCTGCGCAGCTAGCGCCATTCGACGGCCAACACCGCGGTTCCTGGTGTGTCCGCTGTGCCGTGCGTGTGATCATTGCTTGTACAGCCCTCTCGCAGTGTCCGGAGCAAGTATGGTGGGTCTGACACACCGGTGTCAATGTGTTCTTTTTTCTATTTCCAGGAGTGTATTTCTTCCTGTATGCCATACGCAGATTAAGGCTCTTATTATTGGATCCATAGAGCTACGTTCGAATTAAAAACAGTCCTACACATTTTCTAGGAGATCAAGATCGGATGATTTTGCAGGTCAGTCGAAATGTGGTAAGGTTCCCAAGTGATGTTAGAAGCAGGAACGTTTCCGTGCATCCTTTTTATCGTCATCTTCAAAGACAGGAGTGATCCCACAAACTACTCATGAGGATTTAGAAGAAAACTAAACGCCTGGTCACCAGAAGTCACTAAACATCTTGGTTAATGTTGAAGGTAATCTAAACGAGCGGGTACAGAAACACCCTCGAAACAGGTCACAACGTCTGCACAGAGTAGGTTAAACGCTGTACTGTGTAGTCTGTCCACTCTATGCGATCCATCATTTCAAAAGACGTAAAATCTTAACACGTCTCGCGACAACGGATACCTCACGTCATTTGCTGTTTTAAACAGTTTTAATACCTAGTTTATTTTTCTGTCCCAGTTCCACTTTTTTATGCACTATCTCAAATAACATTCTCACTCACTGATTTTTTTTTAATTCGTTCAGCCGATGAACGAATGCAGTTAATGAACGAATAGGGACAACATTATTTGAATATACATTAGAAATATTCGTTTAATGGTTTTCTACGGATTGGGTAAATAAGCGGAAAACGAAAATGAAAATGAAAATAGTAATCTGGTTTCAAACACGAGGCGCAGAACTTTGAAGCCGTGTCGCTAGCAACTATGCCAGATCTTCGGTTGAACACTCTGGTCGCTAAAAGGCACATGAAGTACATAGAAAAACTTTGACCATCGTTTCGTCAAAACCGGTCAAATGTCTACGGAAGAACAGTGACAAGCGCTTGCTTTTTTTGGACCCCTCTTCCAATGAGGGAATTTCTCGGAAATCGGGTTATGGCCCTTAACGTGCTCTCCTCGCGAGTCTCAGTCGGCGAAAGTCAGCGTCGCCTGGAGCACGTCTGAAGACGTCCACGCAGCTCTAGAAGACACGTCAGGAACTGCGAAGTTCCTTCCGCCACGGCCGTACAGCCCACAAGACTCATCAGCGACTAGTCTAGTACTGCATCTTTTCTACTGGCGGTGCCACCTCTGTACATGTATTATGAAATTTTATGTATTGAAGATCCACGGTATTGATTCATTTCGCTTCATCTCGCAGTCTTTGATTGTGAAAGAATCACGGGGAAGCCTACACCACATTACGAAGGGCGTGCTAAACCACACACACACACACACACACACACACACACACACACACACACAGAGAGAGAGAGAGAGAGAGAGAGAGAGAGAGAGAGCGAGCGCTGTAAAACGCGAATGGCAGAACAGGACGGAGAACGGACGGAGTCAGCGGTGTGCAAGTTTTGTAATTTCCCGTCTGCGCCGCATCCTGAATTGACGCCCGTGGCCGGGCCCGCGGCTGCGCAGCATCGCCGCTGGTGATTCCTTCCAGAGCGGCGCAGCGCGTATCGGGGAATTGCGGAGTAACTCGCGCCATTAGATTAGGCTGTGGCGCGGTGCCGCATTGCATTACATTACCGAGCTGCGGCTGCCGCGAGGTGGCACACCGCACTGTGCAGAGCCGGAAACCGCCAAACGCTTTCTTTCACCGGCTGCTCGTCCTCTGCGGTTTACTGCAAATGTATACGTGGTTAGAAGCCCACCTCGGCGAAGACCAATTTGGGTTCCAGAGAAATGCAGGAATATGCGACGCAATATTGACCCTACCACTAACGATGTGTGTGAGGAAAGTAATGAGACTGACAACGATGCGAGCGATCTGGCAACACTGTGTTGTTCCACTTGGGTAGCCCGGTGTGTTCATCCCTTCCAGATGCTCAGAGTTTCAGTTCCGTACAGCAATCGTGTAATTTTTGAGAGCGCTGTTTTTGCTGCTTTTCTGTATTAAGGCAGAGGAAGAATGAAATTTAGAGCAACATGTGACATCTAGTTTCGTGTTAAATTTGAGGAATCCGCGAATGTGACTTTTGAGAAACTGAAACACGTCTCTGGGGAACATTCCTTATCGAGAACAAAAGTTTTTCGCTGGCAAAAATCATTTTTGGAAGGCTGAGAACATGAAGAAGATGAACCTCGCTCAGTTCCAACGACTGAAGGAAACGTCAAACATGTGCATCCTCTTCCGAGATTGTTCTCTAGGACAAACTGTCAAGTAATACGATAGTGATGAAAGCTGAAGAAATGAATTAAAATTTGTGCCACAGACGGAACTTGAACCCAGATCATCTTGCTTACTAGGAAGGTGTGCTAGCCATTACACAACCACAGGATTGTAACTAACACAACTGCACAGGGTACCCTAATCCAATGCCCTCCTCCCTAACACTAATCTCGGATCACATCTTCAGCATATTTCCCCCATCAGACTATTGCCGATACTCTCCGGTACTGGAATAGCAGCTCAGTATTGGACATAAATGGGGAAATCCTGCCTTTACCTCAGCCGTAAGACGGATCTGATACAATCAGATTTTCCTGGAGACTTCTTTCTTGTAGATAAAGATGAGGCTCAAATGTCTGAAGGAAAATTTGATCGTATCAGATCCATGTCAAGTAAGTGTTTGACAAATACATTCTTGAAAGGCTGGGGGAAGGGGTGGATCGAATGAGACTGCACATTGCGGACAAGGGGTTGCTACATCATGACAACGCCTCATGTCACACAGCCACTTCTATCACTGAATTTTTGACCTCAAGAGGCATTCTTATTATTCCACAGCCTTTTATTCACCTAATCTGAATCCTTGTTACTTATTTCTTTTCCCGAAACTGAAAAAATGTCGTAGAAGGACGTCATTTTGAGATTCTGGAGGACATTCAAAAAAATGTGACCGGCATGTTAAAGGCCCTACCAGTTAAGTTTTTCAGCGCTGCTACGAAGATTGGGAACGACTACTACACCGGTGTATAGCTGCCGGAAAAAGCTTTGCTAGTTACCCCTCATATCTTATGAGACAGGTTAAAGGAAAGCAAGCCTACTTTCACAGCATTTGAAAATGTTGTTAAGGATACAACCTTCCGAATTATGACGACAGCAAGGGTAAAACACAACGAGCGACAGGTAACTTGCAAAGTACAGTCATATGATTAAAAACGTGAAAGGGACTGAGAGAAGATTGTAGTCAATTCCTTATTATTCCATCAGCATTATGAGTAAATAGTAAAGGAACCAAAGAGAAATTTGGAAAGGTGGTTAAAATTCATGATAAACCAATAGATACTTTGAGTTTTGCCAAGGACTGCTATTCTGTTGCAGATGGCAAAGAACTCTGTAGATTGGTTGAGCGGAATAGAGTGTCTTGAAGTAAGGCAGTACCATAAAAATCGAAAGTAAAAAAAGGGTAATGTAACAGATTCGATTAGGGGATTCTGGAGAAGTTAGATTCCAGATTGGCAAAGGGAATATGGAAATGTACAGCGTATTAAGATTAATCAATTGTATAAATGCGTAATTCCCTTGACTACAGTGAGGCAGTGAGAATTTATGAGCGTACTGACATCACACCTTACGCAATATTTGTACATTAACGCTAGCAGTACCAGTTTTCCACAACGCACATTACCGGGGTTGGGGGTACTTCGTGACCACCATGAAAAAGTTGAATAACAAAATTCGTTACTTGTTCTTGACTTATATCAACAAAATGCTTTTTAACACTAGAACGGTGGAAGCGGTCAAAATGACCCCGGTCATATGTTTCGCGTTCCTTTTCATATCCAATTTATTTACTTTGTTAATGAAGTTTATGACTTTGTGATTTTTTTTCTTCTCTTTCTGAAGAGGTTTTAGTATTTACAAAATATTTTGAGTTTCTTCGCCATTCCATTCAGTATACCTAGAATGGTGAAAGGGGTCAATTTGACCCCACTGTAATTTCTCTTCTGAATGTAAGTAAATTATCCAACAATACAATGGCAACAGTGAGCAGTTGCTCTTCATTGTTTCAACTTGGCACGTGTACATTCCAGTTCGCCACAGTTTACACTGTGTCACTCAGGCAGTCTTTGTCCGTGAAACAAGTTTTCGAACGTGTATCGTCAGCGTGGACTTCCTGATGAAGTGTTACATCTCCTAGAGAATTCCGAAGTTGACTCGGAAACTGACTTCACTGATGAAGAAGATGATGATGATGATGATGATTCTGTACCTGACAAGTGAAGGTTAAGACATTGTGAACAAGAGACGATTACTGGAAGAGGATTTAGATGCTGATATACGTCAATCATCACCTCTTTCGCCACACCAGGTACCATTGGAAGCGTCTACAAAGATGATTGCAAGGGATGGAACCGTGTGGGAGATTGGAAATTATTTATATTCTGGAGGGTGATCAGCTGTGAACGTACTGAAGGAGAGAGAAGGTCCCGCTGCTTATGCCTGCCAACGAGTAGACAGCTCTGTCATCAGTGTCTTGTGTCTTATTTTTGATGAAGCTCATGAAGAAATACAGAGTCAAATGCTCAGAAAGTACTGAAAAACAATGACTAGACTGTGTCACTTGAGCAACTGGAGAAACTGATAGTCATCTTGTATGTTCCGGGTGTATTGTGCACAAAAGGTATGTCTGTGGATGATCTCTGGTCGCACTCTTTGGGGGCCAGATTTAATTAATGATATTATGCGAAGGGATGTGTTTCAGGAGCTTCTCGAATTTCTCCGTTTGAATGAAAAATCAACCCGCACTGGACGCCTGGCAGCCAACAAATTCGATGTAGTATCTGGAATTTGGGGAAGTTAATTGTAAACAGTGTTTGCGCTTACCGCCGTGGAGAAGATATAACCATTGACGAGCAACTGTTACCAAGTAAAGCAAGATGCAGGTTTACTCAATTCATGCCCAACAAACCAGAGAAATATGATCTCAGATTCTGGTTGGTTGTTGATGTAATGACAAGGTATATATATCTAATGCTTTCCCATACCTCAGCAAAGAGGACACACATAGAGAGAAACAACCTCTTTAAGAATATGTCGTTCTGCGTCTCATGGAGCCATTTGTAAATCTAGGAAAAAATGTGACCACAGACAACTTCTTTACGTTTCTTAAACTTGCTAAAAAACTCAAATGCATTAGTTGGTACAATGAACAAAATCCTCCTTCAAATCCCCGATGAAGTAAGGAAGCCGAATGCTGCAATACACACCACCACAGTACTGTAAAATAGTGGCAATACAGACTGCACCTTGACTGTATACCAAGTGAAGTAAAGCAGACCTCAGCAGTTACGGTGGCTAGGACAGTTGCAAAGTCTAAGAGAAAGAAGAAGGTTCTGCTGTTATGTAGTTCTCATGGTAGAGGTGTAGGCCAGCAGTTGCAGGAAGTTTTGGGGAGTGAGTACCAGGTCACCAGCATTGTGAAGCCTAATGCAGGATTGGCTCAGGTGACTTAACATAGGGGGGTTATGTAGGGATTTTACAAAAGAGGATCATGTAGTGATTGTGGGTGGGGCTGGTAATAGTATTGATAGGGATGGGGAGTATGACATAGATGGTGACCTGGAAAAGATAGCCACTCAGACTGGCAACACGAATGCGCATTTCGTGGAACTGTTTCAGCGTCACGATCGGCCTCATCTTAATACAGCCGTCAGGCATAATAACATGAGACTTGGGGGTGCGCTAATGACAGAAGGCATGAGTCACATTTCAGTGGTGTTGGAGGATTCTATCAGCAGGACGGGTTTCACTAGACACGGCCTGCACCTCAACAGGTATGGGAAGGGGAGGTTGGCAAAGCTTATAGGTGACAGCATAGGTGAGGTTGGTGGGATCACTCATGGGAAAATTCCTGCAGTAGTGGTTGTTACAGCTGCACCTATGTTAGATTGAAGTCAGCTGATAGGTATTCCTGCTTAACGGGAGTCTCTCTAACAAAGGAACCACCTTTGACAAAGCTTAGGTATCCGAGTAATGAGGGAAATAGTATATTTCATCAAAATATACAAGGTATTAGAGATAAAGTTAGTGAACTGCTTATGGATGTTGACTCTGAAATTATTGGTATATCTGAACACTTCTTAAATAAGGAGATAATTCAGAGGCTTCCTTTACCAGGATACAGGTTGGCTGGCAGCTTTTCGAGGAGCTGTTTGCGATGTGGGGGAGTAGCCATATATGTGAAAAATGGCATCCCATTTGAGTCAATTGATATTTCAAAGTACTGCATTGAAAAGGTGTTTGAATGTTGTGCAGGTGTGGTTAAAACGGAGCTAAACTTCTAACTGTTGTTAATTATAGATCCCCAGACTCCGATTTCAAAACATACACTCCTGGAAATTGAAATAAGAACACCGTGAATTCATTGTCCCAGGAAGGGGAAACTTTATTGACACATTCCTGGGGTCAGATACATCACATGATCACACTGACAGAACCACAGGCACATAGACACAGGCAACAGAGCATGCACAATGTCGGCACTAGTACAGTGTATATCCACCTTTCGCAGCAATGCAGGCTGCTATTCTCCCATGGAGACGATCGTAGAGATGCTGGATGTAGTCCTGTGGAACGGCTTGCCATGCCATTTCCACCTGGCGCCTCAGTTGGACCAGCGTTCGTGCTGGACGTGCAGACCGCGTGAGACGACGCTTCATCCAGTCCCAAACATGCTCAATGGGGGACAGATCCGGAGATCTTGCTGGCCAGGGTAGTTGACTTACACCTTCTAGAGCACGTTGGGTGGCACGGGATACATGCGGACGTGCATTGTCCTGTTGGAACAGCAAGTTCCCTTGCCGGTCTAGGAATGGTAGAACGATGGGTTCGATGACGGTTTGGATGTACCGTGCACTATTCAGTGTCCCCTCGACGATCACCAGTGGTGTACGGCCAGTGTAGGAGATCGCTCCCCACACCATGATGGCGGGTGTTGGCCCTGTGTGCCTCGGTCGTATGCAGTCCTGATTGTGGCGCTCACCTGCACGGCGCCAAACACGCATACGACCATCATTGGCACCAAGGCAGAAGCGACTCTCATCGCTGAAGACGACACGTCTCCATTCGTCCCTCCATTCACGCCTGTCGCGACACCACTGGAGGCGGGCTGCACGATGTTGGGGCGTGAGCGGAAGACGGCCTAACGGTGTGCGGGACCGTAGCCCAGCTTCATGGAGACGGTTGCGAATGGTCCTCGCCGATACCCCAGGAGCAACAGTGTCCCTAATTTGCTGGGAAGTGGCGGTGCGGTCCCCTACGGCACTGCGTAGGATCCTACGGTCTTGGCGTGCATCCGTGCGTCGCTGCGGTCCGGTCCCAGGTCGACGGGCACGTGCACCTTCCGCCGACCACTGGCGACAACATCGATGTACTGTGGAGACCTCATGCCCCACGTGTTGAGCAATTCGGCGGTACGTCCACCGGGCCTCCCGCATGCCCACTATACGCCCTCGCTCAAAGTCCGTCAACTGCACATACGGTTCACGTCCACGCTGTCGCGGCATGCTACCAGTGTTAAAGACTGCGATGGAGCTCCGTATGCCACGGCAAACTGGCTGACACTGACGGCGGCGGTGCACAAATGCTGCGCAGCTAGCGCCATTCGACGGCCAACACCGCGGTTCCTGGTGTGTCCGCTGTGCCGTGCGTGTGATCATTGCTTGTACAGCCCTCTCGCAGTGTCCGGAGCAAGTATGGTGGGTCTGACACACCGGTGTCAATGTGTTCTTTTTTCCATTTCCAGGAGTGTATGTACAGTATTTAATAATCACTTTCTGAATATAACAGGTGAACTAAATAGAAACCTAGTCCCAACAGGGAATCATATAGCGCTCGTAGAAAAAAGTGTTCCGAGACTTATCTGAAATGCTCCTCCATGATATTGACAAGAGGGAGATTGAGTTAATAATTAAATCACTAAAAACCAAGAACTCTTATGGATATAACGGTGTATCTAGCAGAATACTGAAGTATTGTTCCATGTATGTTAGCCCAGTACTCAGCCATATCTGTAACTTTTCCTTTAGGAGTGGTCGGTTTCCTGACCGATTAAAGTACTTGGTAGTGAAGCCACTTTATAAAAAGGGAGACAGGGATAATGTTGATAATTATAGACCTATTTCTATGCCATCGGTGTTTGCTAAATTTATCGAAAGGGTTGTATATACAAGGTTACTGCAGCATTTAAATTCACAAAATTTGCTGTCAATTGTACAGTTTGGTTTTAGAAATGGCTTTACAACTGAAAATGCTATAGTCTCTTTTCTCTGTGAGGTTTTGGACGGATTAAATAAAAGGTTGCGAACGTTAGGTGTTTTCTTTGATTTAACGAAGGCTTTTGACTGTGTTGACCACAAAATATTACTGCAGAAGTTGGAACATTATGGAGTAAGGGGAGTAGCTTACAATTGGTTCGCCTCTTACTTTAAGAACAGAAAGCAGAAGGTAATTCTCCGCAATATTGAGAGTGGTAATGATGTTCAGTCCCAATGGGGCACAGTTAAATGGGGCGTTCCCCAAGGACGGGTGCTGGGGCCACTGCTGTTTCTTATTTATATAAATGATATGCCTTCTAGTATTGCAGGTGATTCGAAAATATTTCTGTTTGCTGATGACACCAGCTTGGTAGTGAAGGATCTTGTGTGTAATATTGAAACATTATCAAATAATGTAGTTCATGAAATAAGTTCGTGGCTTGTGGAAAATAATTTGATGCTAAATCACAGTAAGACTCAGTTTTTACAGTTTCTAACTCACAATTCAACAAGAACTGATATTTTAATCAGCCAGAATGGGCATGTTATAAGCGAGACGGAACAGTTCAAGTTCCTAGGCGTACGGATAGATAGTAAGCTGTTGTGGAAAGCCCATGTTCAGGATCTTGTTCAGAAACTAAATGCCGCTTTATTTACCATTAGAACAGTATCTGAAATAAGTGGCATTTCAACACGAAAAGTAGTCTACTTCGCATATTTTCATACACTTATGTCCTATGGTATTATTTTTTGGGGTAATTCTTCTGATTCAAAAAGGGTATTTTTGACTCAAAAACGGGCTGTTCGAGCTATATGTGGTGCAAGTTCGAGAACCTCTTGTCGACCCCTATTCAATAGCCTGGGAACTCTGACATTGCCCTCACAGTATATATTTTCTTTAATGTCGTTTGCTGTTAGCAATATTAGCTTATTCCCAAGAGTTAGCAGCTTTCACTCAGTTAATACTAGGCAGAAATCAAATCTGCATGTGGAATGCACTTCCTTGACTCTTGTACAGAAAGGAGTGCAGTATTCTGCTGCATCCATTTTCAATAAGCTACCACAAGAACTCAGAAATCTTAGCAGTAGCCCAAACGCTTTTAAGTCTAAACTGAAGAGGTTCCTCATGGCTCACTCCTATTCTGTCGAGGAGCTCCTGGAAGAGCTAAAAAATTAAGCAAATTCCAGTGTTACATTGTTGAATTTCTTTATTTAAACTTACGACTTGTCACCTGAATATGTTTTTTTTTATATTTCATTTTATCTGTTTCTACAATCGTGTTATAATTTCATGTATTGACTCGTTCCATGACCATGGAGACTTCTCCTTAATGTGGTCCCACGGAACAATAAATAAATAAATAAATAAAAAATAAAAAAGAATGACATTGTTCTGAGTACGCTACATGCTGAAGTAGCAATAAGGAAGGAAGGAAGGAAAGAAAAAACCTGAAACCGTAATGTTCTGCAATGCAATGAAGTATGGGGTGGACGTAGTTGATCAAATGACCGCTAAATATACTACGAAGGTCGCATGTGAGTGATGGCCAATGTATGTCTTCTACAACATACTCGACATAACGGCAATAAATGCGTAGGTCGTCTATAACGTACTAACGAACAAGAAAATGGAAAGGTTCAATTGGTTCAAATGGCTCTGAGTACTATGGGACTTAACTTCTGAGGTCATCATCAGCCCCTAGAACTCAGAACTACTTAAACCTAACTAACCTAAGGACATCACACACATCCATGCCCGAGGCAGGATTCGAACCTGCGACCATAGCGGCCACGCGGTTCAACCTGACGCGCTTAGAACCGCACGGCCACACCGGCCGGCTATACGTACATTCAAAGTTCATGGTAAGTCTTCTGACATACGAGTACATTGACAAAGCTAGTATCTTGGCAAATCTGGTTGAAGGAGCCGGTGGGGTCTGACTGTGATAAATGTGTATCAATACAAAACAATCATATTTATGAAGTTGTGGCATGATTGCTGGAATGTTAACATTAAAAAGCGGATAGTTTCAGAGGAGGGCATAGGTTTGCATCTGTGGGCAGAGTTGAAAGCATGTCGACTGTAAAATCTACAAGCATATCTTCAGAGTGAAACTAGACAGTACTGAAGTTCAGTAAAAATTTTTGACTGCCCTTACGTGTGTCTCACTGTAGCAGCTGCATCTCACTCATTTAATCTGTAGGTGTGGACTGAAGTCGCTGCGGAGTCAGTCGTTGATTTCATACCGGTGACATGCGTTGAGGCCAAGTCCAACTCTATCGGAAAATTGAGTATGATCCCTGTCCATCAATTCGAAGAGGCGCCTGGGTGCAGACACACACCGCTGATGACTTGCAGACAAGATGTATTGAGGACAATTCATGTGGAGAAGAAGAAGACAGGCGGACAAGTGATTTTATACCAACTGCTTCCTAAAAGACTTATGTTCTCTCCTTTTTAGTCCCATTTTGATTGACTTAACTACGGATATTCCGATCACCTACAAGTAAAGAGATGCCTCGAAAAGACTCTTGTTATCTTCCCTGATCCTTGTGTCAAGTAGTTAACCGTAAATGCGCTCGCTTAGACTTGGCGCTGAGATAGTGTCCTGGTCTCTCTCTGTGTTTGTCTGTGGGACCTCCGCAGCATAGTCGGGTTTCTCTCATATCTTCTGAACTATTTTTGTTAGCCAGTCCTGGCCGTTCTTACGCTGTGTTGAACGTTTGATTTTTCTAGTGCCTGAGCTCGGCGGTAGCCCACATATATATATGTAACTATGGATTCTCACTTCACTTTTCCAATGCCGTCTATTGCGGATGATTTACCGGGTGATAAAAAATTCAGTATAAATTTGAAAACTGAATAATCACGGAACAGATAGAGAGGTACAAATTGACACACATGCTTGGAATGACATGGGGTTTTATTAGAACCAAAAAAATACAAACGTTCAAAAAATGTCTAGTAGACGGCGCTTCATCTGATCAGAATAGCAGTAAGACAAAGCAAAGATGATGTTCTTCACAGGAAATTCTCAATATGTCCATCATTCGTCAACAATAGCTGTAGTCGAGGAATAATGTTGTGAACAGCACTGTAAAGCATGTCCGGAGTTATGGTGAGGCACTGGCGTCGGATGTTGTCTTTCAGCATCCCTAGAGTTGTCTGTCGATCACGATACACTTGTGACTTCAGTTAATACCAAAGCCAATAATCGCACGAACTGAGGTCTGGGGACGTGGGAGGTCAAGCATGACGAAAGTGGCGGCTGAGCATACGATCATCACCAAACGACGCGCGCAAGAGATCTTGTGTAGCAATATGGGGTGGAGCGCCATCCTGCATAAACATCGTACGTTCCAGCAGGTGTTTGTCAGCCAGGCTGTGGATGATGCGATTCTGTTAACATATCGGCGTACCTCTCACCAGTCACGGTAGCAGATTTGCTGTCCATCGCCGTTTGTCGGACATTTTGTGAACTTTGTTTTTCTTTGGTTCTAATAAAACCCCATGTCATTCCAAGCATGTGTGTGTATTTTTACCTCTGTATCTACATTATTCCGTGGTTTATCAAGTTTTACTGACTTTTTGATCACCCTGTAATTCGAATAAACTCTGCTTTCTATGTTCTGTTCACAGTAATGTTCTTCCAGGCATAACCAAAAATTGCGTTTCTCCTCCTTGCACTTTCTGTTTTTTTTTTTTTTTTTTGTGGTTTTCGGGCGCACAACTTCAATGGTCATTAGCGCCCTGACTACTCTAAAAATGCACCGCGAGGCACAAGTTGACAACAACAACTAAAAGGGAAAACACAATGAAAGACAGACGGACAGGCAGAGGATTAAAAAACATCATCAAATGTCCTTAGCGAGGTTTGTCAAATTGATAAAACAAAGAACACGAGCAGCTGCTCGTGGGTCATCCGCTAAAATGGCATCGAAAGTATTAGGCAGGTTAAGATCGAGGCGCAGTGTGGTAAGATCGGGACAGGACATTAAAATGTGCCTAACCGTCAGCAAGTGCCCACATGGGCAGAACGGCGCCGGCGCAGCCGTCAGCAGATGGCGATGGCTGAACCGGCAGTGTCCAATTCTTAACCTTGCTAAAACGACCTCCTCCCGCCGAGAAGGGCGTGAGGAGGACGTCCAAGCCACGGGAAGAGGTTTTAAGGCCCGAAGCTTGTTGTCGGTAAGTGCAGCCCAATCGGCATGCCACAGCGACACGACGCGCCGACAAATGACCCTGCTAAAATTGGACGAAGGGACACAACAAGAAGCTGTCCGAGGCTGGAGGACCGCAGCCTTGGCCGCGGCATCTGCAGCTTCGTTCCCAGGGATACCGACATGGCCAGGAACCCACATAAAGCTAACCGGCGTACCGACGTCCACCAGCTGCTGGAGAGAGCGTTGGATCCGGTGTACGAAAGGGTGAACCGGGTACGGATCACTGAGGCTCTGGATGGCGCTCAGGGAATCTGAGCATATGACATAAGCAGAATGTCGGTGGCGGCAGATGTAAAGAACAGCCTGGTAGAGGGCAAAGAGCTCAGCTGTGAAGACCGAACAATGGCCATGGAGCCGGTATTGGAAACTTTGTGCCCCGACAATAAAGGAACACCCGACCCCGTCATTGGTCTTAGAGCCATCTGTATAAATGAAGGTCATATTGATGAACTTCGAACGAAGTTCCAAAAAACGGGAGTGGTAGACCGAACCGGGGGTGACCTCTTTTGGGAGCGAGCTGAGGTCGAGGCACTTTCTGGTTATTAAAAACAGGCTCTAACAATAGCCTTACACTTCAGGAAATTTTAAGTGCATTGTGATTTCTGGCAAGCGACACACACGGGCGGTTCTCGAACGAGAGGCCGGTCCGACGAAGTGGCGTTGACCCGTGCAGCTGATGGCTAGTGCCTTCCGGGCGCTCTCCTGTGGGCCGCCTCCCCTGTCCAGCTAACGTGACCCTCTGTACACCCGTGCACTTGTAGCTCCATGGTGCTCCTACATAGTGGCCTTTTATTTAGGTAAACTACACAGTTCATTATGAAATGCACTCTACATTAGCTAAATACTGGCCATCATTGCTACTGATGAGCATCTCATTTATCGACGGGGATTGCTTATTCCAACTTAATAGGTCCTTTTGATTCTGGTTTTATATCTATGACAGGACAGTTTTGGGAGACACGGTAGTGTAACACAATCAAGATTCATTCCTTCCAGTAGTGCACTCTGGATTCCTCCAGACTGTCTTACGCTAACCTCTCATAGTGTGTTCAGTTTCGGACAGCAGAGTTCAGGGGGGTGGGGGGAGGGGCAACGGGGAGCGGAGGAAGCAAGCTCGGCCACCACATAGGCCGACGAGGTTTGAGGAGCTATGTGTGTATGGTGGGGGGGAACAAGTCACTACTGGTCTCTGCATTGCTGGCACCAAATACACGTCATGCTTTCGCGAAATCAAGAGTCACACACGGAAGTAAAAATTGCTAAACGAAACTGAAATGGCCTTAGGCATTAAATTCGTCCATGAAGATCCTAAATGCAGTAATTAAGTACACTTGTTGCAAGGAAAGGAAACGGTAGGAAATATAAAATTTACGACTCACTGAATGGTAGTTTTTTTCTTCGTTTATTGAGGCTGTCACATTTTGGTAGAAACATTTCAAGGCATGTGGTACTTCGCTTTCACTGTTATGATCTTACACGTATGTGTAGTATTTTCTTAGTTACATCTGATGTGGCTGCATTAATGATAATTTCATCGATAAGGTAACTGTACTGTAATATCAATATGTTTATAAATAATACAGTAACCATCCGTGTTTTACTACGAAGCAATACGGCAGTAACTAAGGGTACGATGTAAAGTAATTCGAATGAAATAGAAGACTATTCCGAAGCGATGTCCAACGAAATAAAATGAAAATTTGTCTCTCCTGCCCAGACATTTCCCGTTATTCGCCAGGATACCTCTCGGTAACTGTTTGAAGCTACCAGTGCTACGCATGCTTTGTCCTGTGTAGGCAGCAGCTCTCACGGAAGATTTTTGGAAGGGGCGGAGCAACTGTTTCCGCTCCCTTTCCGTCTCGCAGCGATCAGTCGCACGTAGTACAATTTTGGGTGCATCGCTACGTGGCACTAACTCCCCTCTAACAGTTGGCCTACCGAAGGCGTTGTAGGCTACTCCCAGACTGAACGAACTGTCTTATCACTCATTTTGATGAAGTATTGCTCACTGATAGAACTAAGAACATTGCGGTGCAAAATAATAATAATAATAATAATAATAATAATAATAATAATAGCAGACAACAGATACCTCACACAATAGTCAGCAACCTAATGTTGGCTGCAGCCAAAAAAGTAACGAGCGCCGTCCGAAGCCTTCCGACGTCTAGTGACTTCGACTAGTTCGGGGTTAGGGAGCGGTCGGCCAACTGTAACACTGTAGTTCTCTATGTTGCAACGCTTTTTTGTTTTTTATTCTACATTTTGTTGGCTTTAGGTAGTGAGCACCTACTGTGCAGAGTAAGTAAGAAGTTTGGATTACTTTACGTTTAATAATGATATTATTCAGGAAATTAATATGATACCGCACTGATGCTCAGCCACTTTTCAGTTTCAGTTTATGTTACGCCATGTAGTGTAAGATTAGTGGAGAGAGATTTAGTGTTTACTATATTAAGTAACAGCTTAAAATAGTGTTACAGAGTAACCCTCGTGAACGAACGGTGTCCATATAAGGGTGCCCCAGGAGGAATGTCAGTTTTCAGAGGTGTGGCAGGATATATGACTAAGTAAAAAAAAAAAAAAAAAAAAAAAAAAAAAAAAAAAAAAAAAAAAAAAAAAAAAAAAAAGGAACATATATGGAATGTAAAATGTATACATTAGAAACTGTGAGCAACTTTTGATCTTCGCCAGCCGAAGTGGCCGTGCGGTTAAAGCCGCTGCTGTCTGGAACCGCAAGACCGCTACGGTCGCAGGTTCGAATCCTGTCTCGGGCATGGATGTTTGTGATGTCCTTAGGTTAGTTAGGTTTAACTAGTTCTTAGTTCTAGGGGACTAATGACCTCAGCAGTTGAGTCCCATAGTGCTCAGAGCCATTTGAACCATTTTGATCTTTGCCGCAGAAAATCTTTCCTACAGGACAAGTGCTCATTGCTCTTAAGGTAGGCATAATAGCACCCTTGTTTGATAGACTTTTTGGCTCTGGTTGATTATTTCGATCATATCCCTGTATACTGACCCTTCTTCCTGTTACACCCCTTGCGTTCAGTCTGTGTTTATTAATTATGTACATGATATTCCATGCTCTGAATTTGCTGGAAGCTTCTTAGCATTTCCATGCATCCTTTGTGCTCGTTCAATTTTTTATGTTATTGGTGCCCTATTCATTTTTTAAAGAACGGAAATCTCAGCACACTAATGTAATTTTATGTTTTAGAATCGTGTTTCAGACAGCACACAGCACTGACTAACATTTTTTTGTTTAGAAAGTAGTGAGGCATAATGTGAACACACAGAAGGAATGCGTGTTATAGGAAGTGTGCCTACAAGAAAGGTACGTATATAGATGGATTGCTACAGACGCTAAGGACAGTGATTGTTGAAGGAAGAAGAGCGATCATGATCTCTTGTCCCATGCGAGCACATTGCAGATGGATTTTAAGTTCACACTGTATGAAGGTGTGGAAAGCTATCAGTAGCTTACTTGTTAACGAGTAATCCTCACAGTTGTACAAAGAGGTTTACAGAAACCACGAGAAACAAAGGGAGTAGGATGGGAAAGTAGGAAGCAAATGCACGGAATTATATCACAGTGATAAGCGTCGTACAGGATAAAGCTATTTGTGGGTTTTCTGTACCAAGATTTGTAGCATCATGAGTCGGATGTTCTAAGAGTGCATTAGACCCTTGGCCTGTGGCGTATTAAGAGCAATCCGGAACATGTGAAAAATTTATCAGCATATTAAAACTTTGTTTCCTTGGGAACACATGAGTACGTTAATAATGCGAAAAGCAAGAGGAGAAGTAATGATCTGCATAACCTCCCTCAACTATATTTTTGTTCCTTAATTTAAGTTGAAAGGTTGCTCTGAAAGAAGTTCATACCATTTACTTCGTTTATAGAGTTTATGAGTCATTTATTCTGACAAACCAACCACGCCAATTTTAACAATCAGAATCAGTCTCATTTTCATACTAACGTTTGTCATTGCTGTATAGTTTTTCCAAGTAAGTGCATTTAAAAATATACCTGGTCACCTTAATAGCTGTTCCAATAATAATACGGACCGTCAACGACTGCTACCGCTAAGAATAATGAAACTTAATTGTCGATTGATTTAGCGCTCAGTTACACTCTTCGCGTATAAACAGATTTATCACTCACTGTTACCGTACCATAGAACGGAAAACTTAGGAACTCATTTTTATGAAAGTCTTGAAGTCCTGTATAGAGAAAGCACTTGGGCATGGTTGACGAAAAACCAAAAGAAAGTGTTTTTGTTGGAAGCGCTCCAGCTCCGAATGTTCCATAGAACTATAGTGGCCGGCACATAAATGGGGCTTCAAGGTTATCTCGCCGTTTTACAGTATTTCCAGTTTTTTATAGTGATAACTTCCATAGTTCATAAAAATTCAAAAAATATTGGGTAACTATTTTTAGTCTAGAATATGATGGAGCACTTTTCAAAATAAAATTCTATCTGCTAGAAAAAATGAAAACTAACGTTACAAGGAAGTTTGGAGGAAAATAACTTTTTACTTCAACCAGTTGTAGTAACAGAATTACTAATGTAATTGGACTGAAAAAAAAATATGAACATCCTCAAAGTTTACAGATGCATATGCTGCATCTTTTATTTCGGAATCATGAAAGATTTCGAGACAAAAAATAATATAAGAGGTGTGAAACTGCGCTGACTGCGTGGCGTAAAATGTAGTCTCTGATGAATTTTCGTCCTGTAGGACTGATAAGAAACTTCCCACGAGTAAGTTAATAAAACTACAAAATTATTTTTGGTAACATTTCAGACATCATTGTTGTATCGTATCACGTACAGAGGTACATTACTTCCGCGATATACCGTGCGCAGTAGCCGTCGTAGGTCGTCGCCAAGAGTTTTGTTCGGATGGCTCGCTTTGAATATGACCGAGAATATTCCCTACTTCCCGAAAATATTTTACTGGCTGCTAATACAGATCCTTCGTTACCGCATCCATCACTCAAAACGCCAATATACGCTTCGCAAAATAATTGTTATTTTGAAGCCAATATTTTCACTGAAGTCGAGCAAAATGTGTGTTTGAAAGGTTTTGTGATACCCAAGTCTTATCTAAATTTACTGTAAGCCTATTGTTCTCAGCACACAATACGTACTTGGTACACAAAAACCTCGTTCTTGTTATTGCAATGTCCTTATTTTGTGTTATAACTTTTGTCCATCTTTACAGTTTCCTTTGGAGTCGTGCCATACATACTTCTTGGTGTGGTTCTGTGCTACCGAAGTTTCATCCAAGTACACTACAGGCCTGGTGTCTTCAGCATACAAGAAGTGCATTGTACATACAAACTTCGCTCTTGCTGCTGCAATGTCTCTGTGTTCCATTAAGAATTTCCGTCTGTCATTACATTTCTTGAATCGGAAACCAAGGGAGTAGAGAGGACGAAGAATGGAGGTCTCTGAGGCCGAGTAATTTTTTCACAGGGGTCAGTCTATAATTTTTTTAGACGTAGGATACACTCCTCTGTCGTAATATCCAAGTACATTTCCACGCACGAACTCTTTGCTAAAAATCGTCGGAGCCGGTTGATTTCAATTCACGTTCGTACCCCTTTCTTGGAGGATCGAAATACTCATTCTTGTCTGGAGATGACAGATTTGCTAGTACGGCCTACAGTTGACTGGAAGACACCACACGCTTTATCAGTAAGTTTATGAATTTGCGCAAAATTTAAGTTATTTCTCACTAGTTCATTGTCGCCAAGATTAGCAAAAAACTTGAGTACATTCGATATGATAATTTTCGATTGTTTACGAATGTCTTTCCGCCCTTTACGCACACCGACCGGAGGAGTAGTACAAGTAGGTCGTCGCTTTTGCATTGTTGTTCACCACTGAACACACATCAAAGAACCTTTCTGCAGACAGTAAGACATGGAGATCAGACATGAACACTCGATATAGCATGGTAACACTGGGCTTTCAGCTGTTCTGACCTACCGCACTGCTAACAGTACCTACATGGCCACAAAGCCGGGAGGCGGGCGAATCACAGCCGCAGACCCTGGTGGAGGCAGGCAGGCAGCGGCCGTGACCTTGAGGACTTTACTTTTGCGCTGGCCACTATAGCGACGCTTCAGGGGTACGACTGCCTACTTCATACCACTCCTGACAGTAGTACCCCTTGTATCTTATAATGGCGCAGTTAACTACTGACATTAATATACATTGAAGATGTACATTTTTTGAAACAAAGGTGCAATGTAATCTTCATTTGTATATTTGTTCATTTCAATTAATAATGCTGTTTGGCGTATTTTGACACAAGGGCCATATCTCAGCGTATGTCGTAAGTAATACCTTCTGTTAGTAGTGTAGGGAACTGCTTGCATACAAGTCGTTTTACTATCTGAGCCATCTAGTAATTGCAGATATTTTTTCGATCTGTTCTCTCAAAAATTGAACAGGGAAACATGAGAATGTATAATAAAGAAACTGAAATAAAACATTTTATTATGCCTGCAAGAAACCACATTAGTTGGGCAGAGACATTATTCTAACACCATATGGTCTAATGCGTAGTCTGTCGGTGGCAGTTAGTGTGGCTATGAATATTGTTTGGAGTGCAGCTTAATAAAAAATGGTAAGGTGCAAATGTACCACAGCATTGCCACTAACATGCGATGTACATGTCAACACTCACGTTCTTCTTTGTAGTGCTATTTCTCAATGACTCTTTCCGTTTATACTGTGGAATTTACAAAATAAATATGGTGTAAAGTACTTGCTTGTTTTATTGATTATTTTGCAACCAATCATAATAAAGTTATATTGTTATTTAATCGGGGTTTGGCACCAAAACAGGAATTTGCTTTACGAACCCACTTTTCGCCATTGCATTAAACTAGTAGATTTGTTAACTACATAGAGCATTTGCATTAATATCAGTGTTGCTTTGTGCTTCGTTAGTAGTGTAGATGGCATGTATAATATGTCATTAGATATATCTACGTCAACCTTCCAATTATAGCTAATGTTTTTCTTGACTTAAGTTATTAGTATGCACAAGTAATAGCGAAAGATTATTACCTCATGTACTTAAAATTTTGCTGTAACGCGGTGATGGGTAACCCGTTGCTCACCGTCACACTGATTAATGAAGCAAGATAAATGAATAGTAAACTTCGTCGGCCGAGGTTTAGTCTGTAATCCAATTTTACGGGCGATTTGCGGAATTCAAGACGTTATGATCTTTCTCGTGAAGTAGTTCGGCGTACAAGAGAACCAACACTTCCAGTTTACGTCACACACGATCGATGTATCACAGATGCTAGACAATATTTTTCCGGCGAGACCGACGAATCCAAGTCCTTACACTGCTTTTGATTATCTGCTATCCGGTTTTGTAGAATGTTCTCAGCATTTCTTAAGAGGAAAACAACCTGCATCACTATTTTCTGAAATACGTACTTGAAAAAAAAAATGTAACTTCAAAGGATTTGATGGATTTGACAGTTCTCATTATAAAGACGAAGTAACTGACACTGTGCCGTAACGATTTTATGAAGACATTATCTGTGACAAAACAGGTTTTACTGCTTGACAACACACGGGACTATTCCAGGTATTTTTGACCTATCTCATGTGCATCTGTTGTTACATTACCGCCATTGCAATTATCAAATTTGCATGTTCCAGCTGATGTGTTTCTCGCGAACACGAAGCACTGAGCGATCGATGCAGCATGCAAGCATAAGCACGTGCACACACGCACCGTTGCAGCTCTTAAAAAATTCATTTTGCGTTTTATCAGGTACCAACCTGCAAAACAGCTGCGGCTCTGCTTGCATAGCAAAGGTGATATAAATTCCTGTCAATGATCAACGTTTAGATGCTACTGAGACACGCTAGCGCCCCTATATTGAGAATGGACGCTGGGGTTAAATGGTAGGGATGAAAGCTGCTTTTGTTTGGCAGTCAGGACAATCTTGTTAAATCGCAGTCCTCCCCACATTATCTCAGGTCATCTGACACCTCTGATAGCCACTTGAAACTTCGTAATTTACAACGTGCCGCTGTGATATACGCGTGTTATATTTCGACTGTTCTCTGAACTCTGAGTCACTACACAAATCTTTTGGTGAAGTTATCTTGCGTAGGCAGTGAGCCCGTATTCGCTGGTGGTGTACCCTGCATATACAACACTGTATTATGCTATACAACACTATATTAAGCCATTCCAGTGCACTTTTCTAGTCAAATAACGTACTAATAACCACACGCACCTACGTTCCTGACAGTCACAAGATTGTCAGATAACGTATTAAGTTGACAGTATGTCGGGAGTGATAAAATGAAAGCAGTATATGACTTTCGGCTGACGTATATCTGATTGATGTTCTATTATACGTATCAGGACGATCCAGCAAAATAAACCAGAAAATTGGTTGGTAAAAAAAAAAAGATGGGGCCCCTCCACGCCCGCACCAACGTGGTGACCAAACCAAAAGTTCTACTGTCACCTCCGTAAACATGTTAGTTATCTAGTAAGTGGATCACTGGATGCTGGGCTGTGATGTTGTCCGTGCGTCTGGGTAAGGCTACGCATCTATCTGTCGATAGTGCACGAAACGCGAGTGAGGGTAGCGATTTGAAGAGCAGAGGGAAAAAAGTGCCATGGCTCGTGCCGTGGGAAAAAAACCTCTGCGACAGTGGGTTGGGTAGTATGAGCAGTAGTGGCTTACTAGCTGCGTTGGATTTGTTAGTATAGGTATCATGCATCATTACCGTGACAAGCGATGGCGATGTGTCCCATTTGCTGCAGCTGCTACATTCCTGGAACAATCAAGATAGTTATACATAGTGGGAGATCGACCATAGATCATCTCACTGTGTGGGGGATGTGTGGAGCTTGTTTGCATGCAGTGTACGGTACGGCTTCCCTGTGTGGTGCCAGTTATTCGGCAGTGTATTTCAGCTGGATATCCAGTAAATGCGTCTGATTAACAGGGGCTCGCCTGTGCCGTTATGTTTGCGTATGCTTGGCCATAGATGTTATGTCCTTGCAAGTATGTCTTTTGGTCTTTTATGTTTCCATCTATGGTTGTGGTCGTAGTTCCCCAGATTCAGAATAAACGGGTTCTGCGAATGTCTGGAGTTTCTGTATAGTCTTGTGGTGAGTTTGTGGATTACCTCCGTGAGAGTCTCAAGTCGGTATTCCCGGTGAAGGTCCGCGATGCGCGTGTATCGTTGAGCATTGCTTATGATTTTGAGTACTTTTTTTGTATGAGCTGCAGACGGCGCAGGCGTGTAGGCGCAGCGTATCCCCAGACGGGAGCTGCGTACGTCATCAGGGGTCGGATAAGTGGCATGTACATGGACCTCGACACCCTTCTGTTCAGTGTGCTACGCCTGTTGAGCATAGGATAGAGCTGTTTGAGCCTCGCGCTAGTTCGGTTGGTCATGTGTTGTATGTGGTCCCCCCAGAGTAATTTCCGGTCCAGCCAGACACCGGGGAAGGGACCAAACAGCGAGGTCATCGGTCCCATGTGATTACAGAAGGATATGGAAGGAAATTGAAGGAAATTGGCCGTGCCCTTTCAAAGGAGCCACCTCGGTATTTGCCTCAAGCGATTTAGGTAAATAGCGGAAAATCTAAATCAAGATGGCCGGACGCGATTTTGAACCCTTGTCCACCCGAATACGAGTCCAGTGGGCTGACCATTGCGCCACCTCGCTCGGTAACCAGGAAGTAACAAGTTAATATCTCTCCTTACGTCTCTGTGCTATAAACTTCAGGCTTCCCCGCGACCTCTATCAAGTCAAGCTAGTTATGTAAACAAAGTCTGGTGAATTCCAAGAAACGATGCACATCGAATTCGTCGCCTCACTATGAGCGATATGCACTGAAGCGCCGAAGAAACTGGTGTAGGCATGCGTATTCAAATAGATATGTAAACAGGCGGAATACGGTGTTGCTGTCGCCAACGCCTAAGAAGACAATATGTGTCTGGCGCAGCTGTTAGATCGGTTAGTGTTGCTACAAAGGCAGGTTATCAAGATTTAAGGGAGTTTGAACGTGGTTTATAGTCGGCGAGCGAGCGCTGGGACCAAGCATCTCCGAGGTAGCGATGAAGTAGAGACATTGCCGCGCCACCATTTCACGAGTGTACCGTAAATATCAGGAATCACGTGGAACACCAAATCCCCGACATCGCTGCGGCCGGAAAAAGATCGTGCATGAACAGGGCCAACGGCGACTGAAGCGAATCGTTCAACGTGACAGAAGTGCAAACTCTTCCGCACATTGCTGCAGATTTCAATGCTGGGCTATCAAAAAGTGTCAGTGCGCGAACCATTCAACCAAATATAATCGATATGGGATTTCGGAGTCGAAGGCCCACTCGTGTACCCTTGATGACTGCACGACCCAAAGATTTACGCATCGCCTGGGCCTGTCAACATCAACATGGGACGGTTGATGACTGGAAATATGTTGCCTTTGCGGACGAGACTCATTTCAAATTTTATCGAACGGATGGACGTGTACGGGTATGGAGACAACGTCATGAATGCATGGACCCTGTATGCCAGCTATGGACTGTTGAAACTGGTGGAAGCTCTGTAATAGTGTGGGATGTGTACAGTTAGAGTGATATGGGTCCTCTGATACATCTACATACGACTCTGACAGGTGACACGTACGTAGGCATCACATCTGATCACCTGCATCCATTCATGTCCATTGTGCATGCCAACGGATTTGGGAAATTCCAGCAGGACAATGCGACACCCCACACTTTAGAATTACTACAAGGTGCATCCAGGAACACTCTTCTAAGTTTAAATACTTCCGCTGCTCACCACACTCCCCAGACACGAACATTATCGAACGTATCTGGGATGCCTTGTAACGTGCTGTTCAGAAGAGGTCTCCTTCCCTTGTACTCTTACGGATTAATGGACAGACTTGCAGGATTCATAGTGTCAGTTCCCTCCAGCACTACTTCAGGCATTAGTCGAGTCTATGCTACGTCGTGTTGCGGCAGTTCTGCATGCTCGCAGGCCCCCTACACGATATTAGGCAGGTGTACCAGTTTCCTTGGCTCTTAACTCTATGTCGAACACTCACTCGAATATCAAGACGCTGACAAGAAAGGCGATAGAAGATGAACATACTGAAAATGGCAAGTCATTAAAAACAGGGAAATTTACTAATTAAATGAATAATATCACATTGCTCATTAGTTTTTTTTTGTGGTTTTAGGGCGCACAACTTCAATGGTCATTAGCGCCCTGACTACTCTAAGAATGCACCGCGAGGCACAAGTGGACAACAACAACTAAAAGGGAAAACACGATAAAAGACAGACTGACAGGCATAGGATTAAAAAACAGCATCATCAAATGTCCTTAGAGAGGTTTGTCAAATTGATAAAACGAAGAACACGAGCAACTGCTCGTGGGTCATCCGCTAAAATGGCATCGAAAGTACTTGGCAGGTTAAGATCTAGACGCAGTGTGTTAAAATATGGACAGGACATTAAAATGTGTCGAACCGTCAGCAAGTGCTCACATGGGCAGAACGGCGCTGGCGCAGCCGTCAGCAGATGGCGATGGCTGAACCGGCAGTGTCCAATCCTTAAACGGGCCAAAACTACCCCCTCCCACCGAGAAGGGCGTGAGGAGGACGTCCAAGCCACGGGAAGAGGTTTTAAGGCCCGAAGCTTGTTGTCTGTAAGTGCAGCCCAATCGGCATGCCACAGCGACACAATGCGCCGACAAATGACCCTGCTAAAATCGGACGAAGGGACACAACAAGAAGCTGTCCGAGGCTGGAGGACCGCAGCCTTGGCCGCGGCATCTGCAGCTTCGTTCCCAGGGATACCGACATGGCCAGGAACCCACATAAAGCTAACCGGAGAACCGACGTCCACCAGCTGCTGAAGAGAGCGTTGGATCCGGTGTACGAAAGGGTGAACCGGGTACGGATCACTGAGGCTCTGGATGGCGCTCAGGGAGTCGGAGCAGATGACATAAGCAGAATGTCGGTGGCGGCAGATGTAAAGAACAGCCTGGTAGAGGGCAAAGAGCTCAGCTGTGAAGACCGAACAATGGCCATGGAGCCGGTATTTGAAACTTTGTGCCCCGACAATAAAGGAACACCCGACCCCGTCATTGGTCTTAGAGCCATCTGTATAAATGAAAGTCATGTTGATGAACTTCGAACGAAGTTCCAAAAAACGGGAGTGGTAGACCGAACCGGGGGTAACCTCTTTTGGGAGCGAGCTGAGGTCAAGGTGAACGCGGACCTGAGCCTGGAGCCAAGGTGGCGTGTGGCTCCCGCCCACTCGAAAGGTTGCAGGGAGTGAAAAATTAAGGTGTTGAAGGAGGCGAAGAAAGCGAACTCCAGGGGGTAGCAGGGCAGAGACATACAACCCGTATTGACGGTCGAGAGAGTCGTCAAAAAAGGAACGATAAGACGGATGGTCGGGCATTGACAGTAGCCGACAGGCATACCGACAAAGCAGTATATCGCGCCGGTAGGTGAGTGGCAATTCGCCAGCGTCAGCATGAAGACTCTCTACGGGACTAGTATAAAATGCGCCGATCGCAAGTCGTAAACCCCGATGTTGTATGGAGTTGAGGCGGCGTAAGATGGATGGCCGTGCAGAGGAGTATACGAAGCTCCCATAATCCAGCTCGGAGCGGACGATCGACCGATATAGACGAAGTAGGACAGTTCGATCCGCTCCCCACGACATACCACTGAGAACACGGAGGACATTTAAGGAACGGGTACAACGGGAGGCCAAATATGACACATGTGGAGACCAGCTAAGTTTCCTGTCAAATGTAAGGCCTAAAAATTTGGTTGTCTCCACGATTGGGAGAGCAACGGGACCGAGTCGTAAGGACGGTGGGAGAAACTTTGTAGCGCCAGAAGTTAATACAGACCGTCTTCTCGGCAGAAAAACGGAAGCCATTGGCGACACTCCAGGAGTAAAGACGGTCAAGAGAACGCTGAAGACAGCGCTCCAGGACACGTGTACACTGCGCGCTGCAATAGATGGTAAAATCGTCCACAAAAAGGGAGCCTGATACATCAGATGGGAGGCAATCCATTATTGGATTGATCGCGATGGCGAAGAGAGCGACGCTCAAAACTGAGCCCTGTGGCACCCCATTCTCCTGGCGAAAGGTGTCGGACAGGACAGAACCCACACGTACCCTGAACTGTCGATCCATTAAAAACGAACAAATAAAAAGCGGGAGGCGACCGCGAAGGCCCCATGTATGCATGGTGCGGAGAATGCCCGCCCTCCAACAGGTGTCGTAAGCCTTCTCCAAATCAAAGAACACAGCCACAGTCGGGCGCTTCCGCAAGAAGTTATTCATAATGAAGGTCGACAAGGTAACCAGATGGTCAACAGCAGAGCGGCGCCTACGAAATCCACATTGTACATTGGTAAGTAGGCGTCGAGACTCGAGCAGCCAAACCAATCGAGAGTTAACCATTCGCTCCATCACTTTACAGACACAGCTGGTAAGCGAGATAGGTCGATAACTGGAAGGCAAGTGCTTGTCCTTCCCCGGCTTAGGAATCGGGACAACAATAGACTCGCGCCAGCATGCGAGAACATGTCCTTCAATCCAGATGCGATTGTATGTACGAAGAAGAAAACCTTTACCCGCAGGAGAAAGGTTCTTCAGCATCTGAATATGAATAGAATCAGGCCCTGGAGCGGAGGACCGTGATCGGCCAAGTGCGTTTTCGAGTTCCCGCATGGTGAATGGGGCATTATAACTTTCACAATTCGATGAGCGGAAGTTAGGTGGCCTAGCCTCCTCTGCCTGTTTGCGAGGGAGGAAGGCAGGGTGGTAATGAGCGGAGCTCGAAACCTCTGCGAAAAAGCGGCCGAAGGCATTGGGGACAGCCTCAGGGGCCACAAGGACGTCATTCGCGACCTTCAAGCCAGAAACTGGGGAGTGGACCTTAGTGCCAGATAGCCGGTGCAGGCTACCCCAGACAACAGAAGAAGGAGTAAAACTGTTGAAGGTGCTTGTGAAAGCAGCCCAGCTGGCTTTCTTGCTTTCTTTAATAATACGACGACACTGAGCACGTAATCGTTTATAATTAATACAATTCGCCACTATAGGGTGGTGTTTAAAGGTGCGTAAAGCACGTCGACGAGCACGTAAAGCGTCTCTACATGCTGCGGTCCACCAGGGGACCGGTACGCGACGTGGAGAAGAAGTAGGGTGAGGGATGGAATATTCAGCAGCAGCGAGAATGACTTCCGTGAGGTGTGCGACCTGACGATCGCAGCTTGTGAAGGTTTGATCCTGAAAGGTCGCCCTGGAAGAGAAGAGCCCCCAGTCTGCCTTGGAGATGGTCCAACTAGAGGAGCACGGAGAGGGAGTATGCTGCAGGAGATGGATAACACACGGGAAGTGGTCGCTCGAATATGTATCAGCAAGTGCATACCACTCAAACCGGCGTGCAAGTTGGGGAGTACATATAGAGAGGTCTAAATGGGAATAGGTGTGAGATGTGTCCGAAAGAAAAGTAGGGGCGCCAGTATTGAGGCAGACAAGATTGAGCTGGTTGAAAAGGTCTGCTAACAAGGAGCCCCTTGGGCAGGATGCTGGAGAGCCCCAAAGGGGATGGTGGGCATTGAAGTCTCCAGTTAACAAAAATGGTGCAGGTAGCTGAGCAATAAGTTGCATCATGTCTGCCCTGGTAACGGCAGATGACGATGGAGTGTAAACGGTACAAAAGGAAAACGTAAAAGTGGGGAGAGTAATGCGGATGGCAACTGCCTGCAGGCCGGTGTGCAACGTGATGGGATCGTAGTAAATATCATCCCGGACCAGCAACATAACCCCTCCATGAGCTGGGACACCTACCACAGGGGGTAGGTCAAAACGCACAGAGGTGTAGTGTGCCAAGGCAATTTGATCGCATGGGCGTAGCTTCGTTTCCTGGAGGGCTACGACGAGCTGAGCAGCAACTTCAAGTCCTCTCGGTTGGAGCGAATGCTGCGAATATTCCAGTGAATAAGTGCCATCGTAAGAAAAGGAAGATGAAAAAAAAGGCGTCACCTCGAAGGCCGCTGAGGGCATGGCTTCGAGCGAGCACCGCCGCCGCTATCAGTAGGCGGACAGTCATCGTCCATTGGGTCCATAGGTTCATCGGCCATCTCGGTAGGATGGCCGGGCGGGGGAGCTTCCTCCGCCGGTGAACGGCCAGATGTACGGCTACCAGCGGTGCGGCCAGGCGAAACGGATGACGGCCTGGGGCGGCAACCGCTGGGTGGCACAGGAGAAGAAATGCGCCGTGGCGGAGAAGGAGAACTGTGCTTCCTATGAGCCTTTTTGGAAGGACGTTTGGTGGAAGTACCGGTCGAAGGCTGGGAGGTCGAGGAACGTAGGAAGTCTGCACGGGATGGTTCCTTCTTGAAGGCCCGTGCATCTGTCTTCGGGGTCTTCGTCTTAGCAGAAGCTGATGAAGGGGCTGGTGTCTGTGGGGTGATGGGAGGAAGAGGAGACGTCGACCGCGCGATCTTAGCACTGGCCGAACGGACGACCGTGGTGCTGAACGTCAGATCGCATGTCTGGGTTGCTACCTCCCTGGTAGTCCGAGGAGAGGCGAGGACAGTACTGTATTTCCCCGCTGGGAGCAGCGCGGACTTCCTACTAGCCAATAGCTTGCGAGCAGCCGAGGTGGACACTTTCTCTTTGACCCGAATTTCTTGGATACAGCGTTCTTCCTTATAGACAGGACAGTCGCGGGAGGATGCGGCATGGTCACCCTGACATTTCACACAATGAGGAGACGGAGGTGGACAGTCACCCTCATGGGCATCCCTGCCACAAGTGACGTTTAGCCGCATTGGAACAAGATTGTCGAGTGTGATTGAAACGCTGACACTGGTAGCAGCGCGTAGGTGTCGGGACATAGGGGCGAACAGAAATAACCTCGTAGCCCGCCTTGATGCGCGATGGCAGCTTAACACTATCGAAGGTCAAGAAAAGTGTCCGGGTCGGTACAAGGTCATTGTTGACCTTTTTCATGACCCTATGGACAGCCGTCACGCCCTGCTCAGCGAGGAAAGATTGAATGTCCTCGTCAGTCAATCTGTCGAGGGAGCTAGTATAGACTACACCACGAGACGAATTCAAAGTTCGATGGGCCTCCACCCGGACAGGGAACGTGTCACTGGTGGCTGGTCACGTTTCCGTTTTTGGGTAGAAGTCGAGAGAGATGGAGTAGAATCCATTGCAGAGGAATCCCCCATGATTGCCAGCGTCTCCGACGGCGCGCTCCTTCCTTGTGGGGACCCTCTCAGAGGGCACTCCCGCCTTAGGTGAATGTTTACACCTCAGGTCACACCTCCCGAGAAACAGACGGAGGGACCAATCGGCATGGTCAGAAGGTATCAGCTCAGGCAACCACCCCTCCCCGGGCCTGGCCTTTACCAGGGGGTACGCGCGTGCCTTACGTGTCTACCCAGGGCGGGGAATTACGCGTTACCCCGTCACCGGCTACGCGTGCGAACGCGTGGGTCGGCCTTCAGGCACGCACAGGGAGGAAGGAAGAAGAGGAAAAAGAAGAGAGAGAGGGAGAAAGAGGACAGACTGTCTCAAACGCCGAGGCGGAGGCCAGAGAAGGCAAGGAGAAGAAGGCAATGAGAAAGCAAGGAGAAGAAGGCAATGAGAAGGCAAGGAGAAGAAGGCAATGAGAAGGCAAGGAGAAGAAGGCAATGAGAAGGCAAGGAGAAGAAGGCAATGAGAAGGCAAGGAGTAGTCAAGGGAAAGAGTAAGGAAGACAGTGAGGTGGAGAATAGCAAAGAAAGGAACCAACAAAAGGAAGGAAGAAACGATAAGTGAAAAACCAGAAAGACCACGATTATAGGTCGTGGAACCGTCCGTCTCCGGACGCAGGCGCTAACTACCCCCGTGAGGGGGGATGGACTCCTTTTAGTCGCCTCTTACGACAGGCAGGAATACCTCGGGCCTATTCTAATCCCCGGACCCGCAGGGGGGACATTGCTCATTAGGTATATCATCGTTGTGTACAACACCGTGTATGGTGTAGGCAATGGGCACCATTCCATTTTCCGTACCCAGGGTATACTTTTAAGGAAATTGTTGAGTGTCACGTGGAAGAGATGTGCCAGATCTTTTTATGTTTTGAAAATATAAAAACGAACATGTATAATTCCTCTCGATCTGTCGGGGTGTCTTCTCTTTCTTAATGGAAGATTTAAGTGACTTCTAGAGACACTATGTCCTGCGTGTACACAGATTGGTCGTCGACGATACAAATTCTGTTTAATGATTGACGAATTCGTGAATAATTCCATTGTTTTACAATGTTTTTAATGATTTCGAACAATCAGGGGTCACCTTCGTACGTGGTGAAATGAAATTTTGGAAGAGTGGTACTAACATTTTCTTTCCGCTGGAACACAAACGTAAAGTGAAGCACTTTGACTCTCCCTCGATTCCGCTAAACACCCACACATGTTAAAATATTCAAATGTGTGTCAATTCCGAAGGGACCAAACTAAACTAACTTATGCTAAGAAGAAGAAGAACAACAACAGCACACACACACACACACACACACACACACACACACACACACGAAGCAGGACTCTAACCTCCACGCAATCCGTGATTGGCGCCTCAAACCTTGCGGCCACTCCGTACGGTTCCAGGCGTGTTCTATTCCATACTTGCGGGTGGCGATGTGAGATTCGTCTACTTATGCAATTTTGTTTCGACATCCAACAGGACACTTTCATTAATAATAGTAATATAAAACATCTCCTTCCAAAAAGCCTAATAGTCAGCAACAGATTTCCCTGAAAGCTCGCACTCGGACGCTGTCTCTTTTCAATGTTGAATTAAGTTTCCAGCGTGCAGCAGGTATTACGCTCTGATCAATACTTAATTTTGTACTGCCCAACTATGTGTTCTTTGTTATACTACTACCCTTGCAGCATTTCTTACACTTCAGCTGGAACTTAAAATTAAATTTCTTTGTCCTCTTCGAGAGCGTCAAAGAATTTTCGGAGCCACAGTAAGCGTAATTTCTCGCACCTGATTTGGAAGCAATCCATATTGCGAAAAGAATTATAGGCCTTTTTCAGTATCACCGAAACGGGAAATCAACTGCTCCCATGCAAGAGAATTCGAGAAAGACATTGCACTTGATTCATTCATACCTTGTGCTATTCTCACGCGACGTTCCGTTGTCAAAGGAGAAACCAATTTCTATATTTTCCGTTTCGACAGTTGAACGTTCGATGTATATTGCTCGCAGTGATGAAGCGTCTTCGATGTGTACCGTTGAACACGATCTTTAAGTTCAGCATTAAATCAAATTTCTTGGGCAGTTAAATCGCTTAAGTTTGATTTATCGACACCTTCTGAAGTCAGAAGAACCCATACATTCATCGCTGACTACATTGTTGGTTTGTTTGTTTGTTTGTTTAAAAGAGGGAAGAAGGGAGCCAACTACGAGGTTATAGGCCCCTTGTTCCGAATAAAACAATGCCACAAGCGTGAGAATACAAAATACGAGACACACAACAAAAAACGCAAAGAATGGAAAACCAAAAGAACTAAGGAAAGACAACGAAGACTAAAAGGAACAGAAGAGGACAAGAAAACAACGGAGACGCTAGAAACAGAAGGGAGTAAAATATGAAAGATTACAGTGACTGCCCGACGACGAGAATAAAAAGGGAAAGCCAGTCACTCTGCAACACATTAAAACCTTCACCCTAAAAGCACTAGGGTGGAGGACACAGAGGGACAAAGAACTTGCGCTAAAAATTTGATCAAATGATAAAACCCACCCTCACTAATAAAATGTGAACTAAATAGCCGATGTGGCGTTATCAGATAAAATGAGCGGCAACGAGTCTGGTAATCCAAGATTTCGTTCCTGGGTCAGTCAAGGTGGGACAGTGCACCAGAATATGGACCACTGTCGACCGGGCGCCGCACCGACACTGAGGTAGGTCTTCACGGCGCAGGAGGTAGCCGTGGGTCGTCCAAGCGTGGCCAATGAGGCGCCGGCAGAGGACAACTGATTCCCTGTGAGAGGCCCACGTGGAAGACTTCCACACATTTGTAGTCTCCTTAAAACACAGTTTGTCTTGCGTACTGTTATGCCATTCCGTCTCTCCAAGTCTAAAAACACTGCGGCGTAAGTAGGAACGCAGGTCAGGTTCAGAGATGCTCATCTCCAGAACCGGTTTCTGCGTAGCCTCTTTGGCCAGCCTGTACGTAAGCTCGTTGTTTGGGATACCGACGTGTCCTGGGTCCACACAAACACCACTGAATGACAGGACCGGTCCACGGCATAGATGGGCTCCTGGATGGACGCCACCAATGGATGGCGAGGGTAGCAATGGTCGATAGCTTGTAAGCTGCTCAAAGAGTCAGTAAACACATTTTGATCACAATAGCCATACCTCAACACGATATCGACCTTTTACGCAATCAGTAAACGGTCCATTTTAACACGGGTAATGTATCACTTAGCAAATACCGTCCGCACTGGAGGAATGTAACGTGATACCACGTTTGTGACTATTACAGCGCCATCTATCACAAAGCGAAAAAAGTGGTCCATCTAAAACGTTCATATGTTTTTACGTACTACACGAATATGTAAGAAAAATGGGGGTTCCTATTTAAAAAACGCAGTTGGTATCCGTTTGACCTATGGCAGCGCCATCTGCTTTCCCCCTTCAAGCTAGACGAGTTTCGTTGTTTGTAGTTTTTTTCGTTTGGTGCTTATTTGGCCCGGTCACTATCAATGGACCACCCTGTGTATATTATATATAGGTGTGTGTGGGGGGAGGGGGGGGAGGGGGGAGGGGGGAGGGGGGGAGGGGGGGGAGGGGGGGAGGGGGAGAGGGGGGGGAGGGATAGTGTAATTCCTTAAGTTCATGCAGTTCGTGACCATCAATCCTGATGAGGTTTCTCGCTGTTCTTATTTGTGCTATTTCTCATTACTTCTGACTTTCTTCGATGTAGTCTCAATACATATTCTGTGATCATTTGACTGTTCATTTCAGTCAGCATAGGCTGCAATCATTTCCTCACTTTTACTTACGAGAATAGTGACATCTGCGAATCTTATCATGGTATCCTTTTACACTGCATTTTAATTCCACGCCTGAATCTTTCTTCCTTCTTCACTTTACAGATTGAAAAATAGGGTGCCGAAGGTCTTACACCGTTTTTCATCCGAGCGCTCCGTGCTTGAGCATCCACTCTTATTATTCCCTCTTCGGTCTTTTACATATTGTACGATTATGTTACCTATCTCTCCCTATACTTTACCCCTACTTCTCAGCATTTCGAACATCTTGCATTACCTTACATTGTCAAACGCTTTTTCCAGGTCGACAAATCCTAAGAACGTGTCTTGATTTTGCTTTAGTCTTGCTTCCATTATCCACAACGTCAAAATTGCCCCTCTGATGCCTTTACCTTTCCTAAAGCCAAACTGATCAGCATCTAACACATCTTCAATTTCCTTTTCCATTCTTCTGTGTATTATTGTGTGTATTATTACGTATGTCAGGAACTTGGCTCTTAAGCGAATCGTGCAATAATTCTCGTACATTTCAGCTCTTGCTGAATTGTGTTGATGATATGCCGCCAGTCGTACGTTCCAAACACCATCGTGAACAGTCGTTTTGTTGCTACTTCCCATGGTTTTTGAAATTCTAATGGAGTGTTATCTATCCTTTCTGCCTTCTTTGATCTTAAGTCCTCCAAAGCTCTTTTAAATTCTTATTCTAATACTGGATCTCCTCTCTCTTCTAAATCGACTTCTGTTTCTTCTTCCATCACATCAGACAAATCTTACCCCTCACATAGGGTTTTAATGTACTCTTTGCACCTATCCGATCTCTCCGCTGCATTTAACACTAGAATTCTCGTTGCTCTTAGTGTTACCACCCTTGCTTTTAATTTCACCGAAAGTTGTTCTGACTTTCCTATAGGCTGAGTCTGTCCTTGCGACAATCATTTCTTTTTTTATTTCTTCACATTGTTCCTGCAGCCATTTCGTCTTACCTTTCCTGCACTTCCAATTTATTTCATTCCTCAGAGACGTATTTCTCTATTCCTGAATTTCCCTGAACGTTTTTGATTTCCTTCTTTCTTTGACCAACTCTAGTATTTGTTCTGTTACCCATGGTTTCTTCGCAGTTACCTTGTTTGTACCTATGTTTTCCTTTCCAAATTCTGTGATGGCCCTTTTTAGAAGTGTCAATTCCTCTTGAACTGTACTGCCTACTAAGTTATTCCTGATTTCAGTATTTGTAGCCTTAGACAGTTGCCAGTCTATCTCATCATTGCTTGGTACTCCCGCATCCCACTTCTTTTCGTAATGATTCTTCCTCCCTGACCCCTTAAAATTCAGCCCAGTCTTCTTCACTATTGCCGCGTTATCTTGATCTATATCCGACACTGGATTGTAAGGCGTATCGCCCGCATCTCGTGGTCGTGCGGCAGCGTTCTCGCTTCCCACGCCCGGGTTCCCAGGTTCGTTTCCCGGCGGGGTCAGGGATTTTCTCTGCCTCGTGATGGCTGGGTGTTGTGTGATGTCCTTAGGTTAGTTAGGTTTAAGTAGTTCTAAGTTCTAGGGGACTGATGACAATAGATGTTAAGTCCCATAGTGCTCAGAGCCATTTGAACCATTTTGTAAGGCGTATCCAGGAACAAATTTCGGTATCTCTGTCTGACCATGATGTAATCTACACGGAATCTTCCCGTATCACCTGCTGTGCTCCTTGAACAGAGTATTCGCTATTACTAGCTGAAATTTATTACAGAACTCCATTACTTTTTCTCATTTCTCATTCCTTGTCCTAAGCCCATATTCTCATGACCTTTCCTTCTACTCTTTCTCCTGCAACTGCATTCGAGTCCGCCATGACTATTAGATCTTTATCTCCCTTTAGGTACCGCATGACCCTTTCAAAATCATTTACTTTATTTCTTCAACTTCGTCTTCAGACTGCGACCTCTGCATGTATACCTGTACTATTGGTGTCGGTGTTGGTTTGCTATCGATTGTGGTAAGAACAACCGTATCATTGAATTGTTCACAGTAACACACTCCCTGCCGTACCTTCTTATTCATCACGAATCATACTTCCGTTATACCGTTTTCTGCTGCTGTTTATATTACCGTATACTCATCTGGCCACAAATCCTTGTCTTATTTCAATTTCACTTCACTAACCCCTACTATATGTAGACTAAACCTTTGCATTTCTTTTTCCAGATTTTCTAGTTTTCGTACCACGTTCAAGGTTCTGAAATTCCTCGCTCTGATTCGTAAAACGCTTTCCTTCCGTTGGTTATTCGATCTTTTTCACATGGTCACCTGTCCCTTGGCAGTCCTCTCCTTGAGATCCGATTGGGGGACTATTCCCGAATCTTTTGCCAATGGAGAGTTTATTGTGACACTTTTTTCATTTACAGGCTACATGTCCTGTGGATACACAGTACGTGTAACGAAATGGTTTCTAGTGCCATTTGCATCCTCATGCTGCTGATCATTGCTGTTTCATCCACCTTTAGCGGCCTTTTGCCACCTGAAGAACACGGTGTGCCTGGAACCTCTGCACGCTGCTCCGCCTTCTTTGACAAGTCCGTTTACAGAATGAAGGTAGAGTGGAATATCATTACAACTAGGTACCTCATAATACCTCTAGGTGTAGGTTGTCAATGGTAGAGGTATTTAACTCATTTATATTCATGATATTTCTGTTGCGGACATAATGTTAGGCAACCACACAGCGTACGTACGCTACCACACCCCGGGGGTTTACAGACTGAACACCTAACTTACCGTATTCATTTTGTCCTTGTTTATATTTTGAAATTGGAACGGTACAGTAGTTCCCGCTCCATAAGCAGCAAGTTTCGCTGCTCTCTCGCACCGGGAAGTATAAACGGAGGCGGCTCCGTCGCCAGTTTATTGCACGACGCTGCCGGCCGCGGGTGCAACGGAACCCCATGTAGACGGATGGAGAATGCTTTAGGCTTCATTATATATATTTATGTATGTCGTGTATCATGAATTTCTTGTACTGGAATGTGAATCATCCCGTGGACTTTCCTAATCCTCCTCCTCCTCGTGGCCAAATACTAGTTGGGAAATAGCAGAAGCAGTTCTGTACTATAGTAGTGCCAACCTTACTCCTGGGTAGGGGATCATAGATACAGCACAGGCAGGTCGAAGTCAAAGACATTCCAGTATCATAAGATTTGGGGTGGGGAGGTTGGTCACGGCCGAGTGGTTCGACCATCCCCTCCAACGGGGCCCAGAAAGACCTCCGGGTGCCCGCCATATTCTGCGAGTTCTACAGAAGACGGGTAAGTGAGCAGAAGTGCCCTCAGTGCGTCTGTCTCGATGTTCAAAGGGAGAGAGGTATTTCAATATTTGAACTAATTCTTTTGTTTCCAGCTTCAGATTATGTAGGGAAATGAATGTACGTAATAACGGCTTTCTCTTTTATTTCGGAAATTCTGTGTGGAAACAGGGTAGGCTCCCATCCGTTGTACAAAGGCACGTGGTGTTGCAAGCCGCGAAGTCGCGTCAGTAGTTCCAATGTATAAACTCTATCGCGCAAATCGACTGCAAAGCAGTATATTCAAATGCGAGTGATTTATTTTGGTAGACTAATTGAACCTTAAAAATGTTTCTTTGTGTGAAGGGGGTCTCAGAAGACGTGGTCTGCCCCATGCTAGTAATAGTGAACGTGATTGAGCACTGGGTAGCCAAATAATAACATCGAACGTCACACTAATTCGCCGCCTTACACCATAGTTATATTAGTTGTCGTTTCCACTCCCTTTGTAGCTGGGTGTACTGTAGTTCCACGTGGTCGATCGTTCGTTGCCGGAGGGCACGAGTTTCAAGTAGCGACAAAACAGACATCGCTCCGCTAAACTCCTTCGACCCCCTGTGTTAGTGTATCTGGTCCCCAGTTTGCCCGTTATCCTCTTCTCACATAGTGGATTTTCTATTTTGCTATGTAATGTGTAAGTAGGCTGTTTAGGTTTTTATTTTGATAACGCCATGTAGCCCTCTGTATAAATATCATTCACTGTGCTGTGTGCAGTCTGTGGCTGATTTGCATTGTTGAAATATTTGCTATTGTAGTGTTGGGCAGTTGGATGTGAACAGCACGTAGTGGTGCGCAGTTGGAGGTGAGCCGCCAGCAGTGATGAATGTGGGAAGAGAGATGGCAGAGTTTTGAGAGCGGACGATCTGGACGCGTGTCCGTCAGAAAACGAAATTTGTAAGACTGGATGTCATGAACTGATGTATACATTATGACTTTTGATCACTATTAAGGTAAATACATTGTTTGTTCTCTTATCAAAATCTTTCATTTGCTAGCTACACCTATCAGTAGTTAGAATCTTTTATTTAGCTGGCAGTATTGGCGCTCGCTGTATTGCTGTAGTTCGAGTAACGAAGATTTTTGTGAGGTAAGTGATTCATGAAAGGTATAGGTTATTGTTAGTCAGGGCCACTCTTTTGTAGGGATTGTTTAAAGTCTGATTGCGTTGCGCTAAAAATATTTTGTGTCAGTTTAGTGTTGATCAGAGTAAGTAAAGAGTGAAACGGCTGAGTTCGTTCAGTTTTGCTCAGCTGTTTGAAAATTAAATAACGTAAGGGGTTTACTAGCACATTAATTCATTAATTTTTCTAAGGGGACGTTTCAAATGTAATAGTAGAATTTGGTGGTACATATTTGGCCAAGCGTAGTTCCGTGTTGCCCGTAAAACAATATTGTTTTTTGGAGATTAGCATACAATATAGCCGAACTACAAGTTGTAAAAAAAGGGATCTCTGTAAACTGGAATACTTACTGTAATTGCTGTAAATTGGAATGATTATGTTTAAAATAAATACGTTATGAATGGTCATCAATCTTTAACACACCCTAAAAATCACAAAGGAATCAAGTTAAAAATTCTTTTAAGATAAAAGATATAGAAAGCAGGGACCCAAACATCAGCGTGTGACCCCTCCAGCCCTTTGCCTAGTAACGTGCAAAATAGGGCACGCTCTGTTCTCTAGGTAGCGATCTCAAGCTCCCCTCCCCAGTTATCCGTTGCGCCATTTTCATTCAGGGCTAGTTGCAATGATTTAATTTTTTAAAAATGCCAATGTCAAATGTCGGTTCTCTCCTGGTTGTGTACCAGTATGGAAGCAAGAAAATCCACAAAAACTACGAGGGCTGCGTAAAGCAGAAATACGAGCGTTGCCAGAGGGTTTTAAGCAAGTACAGGCAAAAGCATAATTTTCTCCGCAACGAAACGGTTCACTTCCATCTGGCGTCCCTATGGCAGAAGTTCTTGACGGCAGTCTTTCAAAATGACAGAATCAGTTCCCGGAAGACATCGATCCACATACTTTGTATGTGAATCCTGCTCTTAATTTTCTGAGCTTCTTTCCCTCCAACTAAAGAAATTAATCTGTTTCCAATGTCAGGAGTAGGCATACGAGGAGATGTTACGGAAACAAAAATAAAAGCAAATGACCCTACAACGAATTAACTGATGTAGACATTATATGTAAATTGACAGTGGAGGTGGGTGGGTAAGCAAAGGAAAAGGGAAGGGAGAAGTAAGTGAAAAGGGGAAGGAAAGAAAAGGGGAAGGAAAGAAAATATTTGTGTCAGCTGCATTGGGAGTTTACACGGGATCAGCGGCGACGAGTTAAGATGTTCGCTGGACCGGGATACGAACAAGGTATCTCCTGCTTACTAGGCAGTTGCATGAGCCAATGCGCCGCGCCACCCGGACACAGTGTTCATCGCAAATGCACGCACTACCTCGGCACGCCTCTCTGCCGACGCACACTGCCGTCTAGCGCCACTATACGCAGCAACTGTATAGTAAGCGGAAGATCCCAAATTCGAGTACCGTCCGGCAAACATTTTCACTTGTCACCCCTGATTCTGACATCGATAGTCGCTTCCCTTCCGTTTCTCCCCCTCTACCTTCGAGTTACGTAGAGTGTCACAGCTGCGGTTCCTCATGGCTTCTCGTCTTTCGAACATGCGTATGGTGCAGACTGCCATGTCATGCCTGAAAAATCCGAAGCCGCCGACGACACCACCAGTGACCGGACTAAAGCCACGGCAGCCGCCCATTGCAGCACCAGCAGCTCCACAGCTCCCATGAGACATTTGGACAGCAACGACACATCCCATGTAGATGTGGAAGGCACCTTATAGTTCCCCGTACCAAAGCCGTGTACACGGTGCCATATAAACGGCTGCCGAGAAGTGCGAAAAGGTCCTAAGCTAAGGTACTACACCGATACGATGACGCTGTGGATCGACGCGAGGCTGGCTCGCCAGTTAAGGGCAACCACCTGTATCTGTCCTGTACTGATGAAAAATGAAGTTTTCCTGAACACAGTCTATTTTGCTGTGGTTACCTTCGCCATCGCCGGACTCCTGTAGCCCCTAACAGCCTACCAAATCTCCAACATCCAGGTCGGAGGCCAGAACGCTATCCTGACAAACCTGAACAACAGTTCTCCACCCCTGTGTTTCGTTCTTGGGGGAGAGAGGGAGGGGTCATGGCGACGGGAATGCCACCCTCTACCACTATTAAGCCGACCCTACGACAACACGATGTATATCTGGGAAAAAGAAGTTCCCGAAGGTATTTTCGCTCGTGAGTGTGCGGCGATTTCGTTCCTGGGTGGTTAAAATTGTGTATCAGATCGGGACTCTAACCTGGGAAGTCGCAGGTTCGAGATTCAATCCGGCACCTAGTTTTCATCTGCTAGGAAGTTTTAACTAAAGTGCTAGCTGTTTTGGTTTAAAGAAATCAGGATAAATTATGGACTATTTTTGCTAGCGATAACTACCATTAAACAAACTGGATGTTCACGTGGAAATAAACACAGGTATTTTAATGCATTTCTGCAGAGGACGCACGTAATCTTTCAGTTTTATTGATGACATTTGCACCCCCAGGAATATTACTTAATTCGTCTTTGTGATCGCCCTTTAATACAAGTAAGTGCACTACTTGTAAACAAAAATCGGAACTGACGTAAATTACCTCCACAACTGAAAAGCACAATAAATTCACTGCAACATATATAGCTACCGCAAAGTTCACTGGAAGTACAACGCTTGAAGAAGCTTCAAAGGAAACAAACTATTCACCTTAAGTTCCATTTGCAAAAACGCCTTAATTTCGTCATATCAGTGGTTGGGAAAGTTATGAAAAGACGTTTTCTTCGAGCAGGTGAAAACAGACCGGAAATAACTTTTTCGAGCTATACATCTTTTTTAGCCGGTAGCATCACTGGGCAAATTAAGGACACGCAAGTCACTGAAGTGGTGTCAAATAGAAAGACGGTTACCAGTACATTGAGCGATACGAAGTTGTTATTACCTTCACGCAACATAAACACACGATAAAGACACCACTGAAACGGAGCACGTGATTCAGCTGATACCCAAAGAAAGAAGAGGTGAAGTGCAAGAGGGGGGAGAAGAAGAGGAGGAGGAGGAGGAGGAGGAGGAGGAGGAGTGCAGAAAAGCTGTTACCGTAAGGTAAGGAGCTTTCCGCAGCGCGCAGGTCTGTTCCGGATGTGAAATGCGGACTGGGTCACCCAGAGGATGACGCGGCGTGACGTCAGAGGGCGCGATCTACAGGTGGTGCGAGGACCAGGGTGGTGGGGAAGTGTGCAGGGGAAGGGGGAAGAGTGTAGAGGAGAAGGGGAGGGGGGAGCCCACATCTGGCGCACAGCCTTGCCCCGCCGAGCCACGACCCGCACTTTGATATTCATATTGATGTAATCGCCGTCCGCATCACAAAAGGGATAGCTGAGATGCGGGATCCGATGCCAAAAAGGGCGGCGCTAAATGTACGGCCTCTGCCAAGTCTCTAAGCCCCCTGGAACCCCATCATTTTCCCAGCCTTAGCTTTCTCTCTTCCCCAGCTAATCCCGGCTCTTATTCCCCCTTTCAAAAGAAATGCTTGCTCTCGGAACGTACAGCGCCATGAATAATATATATAACACTTGTAGCTGGGCGCAATTACGTCCATCTTTATCATTCTATCTTCTTGTATTGCTTCCTGCAATTCCCGTGCCGTAAAATCCGATTTCTCTAGGAGACGTTGCAGTGCAACAGTTAGTACCGTTTTTCACACGATTAACACATATTAGCAATTTCCTTTCAGCAAAGCAGAAGATGAGATGCAGTAGCAGGTATTATTTAAATTGGGACCCAAGGTACACTGACGTAAAAAATTTCCGAGCACCAAGGAGTAGTTGTGCGAGATGAACGAAGTCTGGAAGATAATCTAGAAGATAATCTGGAAGATTATTCTATTCCAGATTTCGCAGCAGTAGCGTGACAGATGCTAATAGTACCATCATGAAGACGCAAATCAGATTTGCTTTAAATACGGTCTTTAGCGTTATTTGCCTTTGAGATTGGACGCTATGAGTTGACGTTAGTCATAAATGGCTTTACATCAGCAGCTCACGGAGTTTGAACGAGGTGGTGTAGTTCGAGAACGAGAAGCTGAATGTTCTTCCGTAATCCTGCAGACAGACATGTCAGGAATGTAGCCATTGTACATGATTGCTGGCTGCAGTGGTCACGAGAATGTACTATAGCAAGAAGGCCGGGCTCCGGAAGACCACGTGGAACTGTCGAGAGGGGAGACCGTCGTGTTCAGTATATGGCTGTGGCACGTCGTTCAGCATCTGCACCAGAAATTCGAGCAGCAGTTAGCACCAGGGTGATACAACGAACAGTTAAACAATCGGGTATTTCGAGGACAGTTCCGAGCGAGATGGCCTGTAGCGTGCATTCCACTGACCCCAAACGACCATCATTTGCGACTTCAGTCGTTTCAAGCGAGAGCTAACAGGAGGGTGAAGTGGAAGCCTGTTGTGTTTCTGATGAAAGCCGGTTCTGTCTCGCTGCCAATCTTGGTTAGGAGGTGGTCAGATGAGCGTCCTCCACCAATCTACACTACTGGCCATTAAAAGTGCTACACCACGAAGATGACGTGCTACAGACGGGAAATTTAACCAACACGAAGATGATGCTGTGATATGCAACTGATTAGATTTTAAGAGCATGCACACAAGGTTGGCGCTGGTGGCGACACCTACAACGTGCTGACACGAGGGTAGTTTCCAACCGATTTCTCATACACAAGCAGCAGTTGAGTGGCGTTGCCTGGTGAAACGTCGTTGTGATGCCTCGTATAAGGAGGGGAAATGCGTACCATCACGTTTCCGACTTTGATAAAGATTGGATTGTAGCCTACCGCGATTGCGGTTTATCGTATCGCGACATTGCTGCTCGCGTTGGTCGAGATCAAATGACTGTTAGCAGAATATGGAATCGGTGGGTTCAGGAGGGTAATACGGAACGCCGTGCAGAATCTCAACGCCCTCGTATCACTAGCAGTCGAGATGACAGGCGTCTTATCCGCATGGCTGTAACGGATCGTGCAGCCACGTCTCCATCCCTGAGTCAACAGACAGGGACGTTTGCAAGACGACAACCGTCTGCACGAACAGTTCGACGACTTTTGCAGCAGCATGGACTATCAGCTCTGAGACCATGGCTGCGGTTACCCTTGACGCTGCATCACAGACAAGAGCGCCTGTGATGGTGTACTCAACGATGAACCTGGGTGCACGAATGGCAAAATGTCATTTTTTCGGATGAATCCAGGTTCTGTTTACAGCATCATGATGGTCGCATCTGTGTTTGGCGACATCGCGATGAACGCACATTTGAAGCGTGTATTCATCCCCGACGTGATGGTATGGGGTGCCACTGATTACACGTCTCGGTCACCTCTTGTTCGCATTGACGGCACGTTGAACAGTGGACATTACATTTCAGATGTCTTACGACCAGTGGCTCTACCCTTTATTCTATCCCTGCGAAACCCTACATTTCAGCAAGATAATGCACGACCGCATGTTGCAGGTCCTGTACGGACCTTTTTGGATAAGAAAATGTTCGACTGCTGCCCTGGCCAGCACATTCTCCAGATGCCTCACCAATTTAAAACGTCTGGTCAATGGTGGCCGAGCAATTGGCTCATCACAATACGCCAGTCACTACTCTTTATGAACTGTGGTATCGTGTTGAAGCCGCATGGGCAGCTGTACCTGTACACGCCATCCAAGCTCTGTTTGACTCAACGCCCAGGCGTATCAAGGCCGTTATTACGATCAGAGGTGGTGGTTCTGGGTACTGGTTTCTCAGGATCTATACACCCAAATTGCGTGAAAATGTAGTCGCATATCAGTTCTAGTATAATATATTTGTCCAATGAATACCCATTTATCACCTGCATTTCTTCTTGGCGTAGCAGTTCTAATGGCCAGTAGTGTATCTTCGTCCTAGCCATAATGGAAACACACACACACACACACACACACACACACACACACACACACACTGTAAATTTGTACGTCTACATGGATACTCTGCAAATCACATTTAAGTGCCTGGGAGAAGGTTCAGCGAGCCACCTTCACAAGTCTCCATTATTGCAATATCGTATAGCGCGCGGAAAGAACGAACACCTGTATCTTTCCGTACGAGCTCTGATTTCCCTTATTTTATCGGTGATGGTTTCTCCCTATGTAGGGCGGTGTCAGAAAAATGTTTTCGCATTCGGAAAAGAAAGTTCGTGAGAAGATTCCGTCGGAACGAAAAACTCCTTTCTTTTAATGGTGTCCATCCCAAATCCTGTATCGTTTCAGTGACACGCTCGCTCATTCTTTTAAGTCAGTCTGGTGAATCCATCTGTGGTGCTGCCATTCATGAACAGCATTCCAGGGGGGGGGGGGGGTTCCCAACAGAATAACGCGCGCCCACGTACCGCTGTTGTAAGCCAACATATCCTAGGGAATGTCGACATATTGCCTTGGCCTGCTCGATCACTAGATCTGTCTCCAATCGAGCACGTTTTAGGGGCATCATCACACGACTCCGACCTATAATGGCCTTCCAAGTGCAATAGGAATGAAAGTCCATCCCACAGTTCCGGCAGTTACACCAAGTATTAATGTACCAGCATTTCGCATAATTACGCAGTATCTCTCGCTTACAATAACATGTGGTCAAATATGAAACCTAGACAAATATATTACAGAAATTTCATTACTACAAACTGATTTCTTTGTGTTGCTATTTTTCCCGTCAGTGTACATTTATTACATTGTACTCGAATGTTTGACACATTTTCGTTAGTGTGTGTGGATCATACTGAAAATTACGGGAAAACAAATAGTGCGTGTAACAGTATGTAGGGATATAAAATCGATTGATCATATAGGGTGAATCTAGGTAAACGAGGCAGCAGATTCCGGTTCAGTGTTAGGGTGCTGGTGAAATTTGTTCAGCTTGCCGAGTTTTTTCGAGCTTACCGACTACTGGAGCACATCTGTGACTGAATTCAAGGCCTCTTCCTTGCAGACAGAACTCAACACATCGCACTTAACGGAAGAAAACCAACAGATGTAAAGATAATTGCATGAGTACCCCAGGGAAGTGTGAGAGGGCCGTTACTGTTAAAATATTTGTAAATGATCTAATGGCTAACATCAGTAGCTTCATGAGGTTGTTTACAAACGATGCCGTTTTTTGTTTTTTTGTTTTTGTTGTTTTTGGTTTTAGGGCGCAAAACTTCTATGGTCATTAGCGCCCAGCCCGTGACTTAAGACAGTAAAAAACCGAAATTGAAAACCAGCAGCAATGGGAACAAAGCCATAAAAGTGGAGAAACTAAAAATAGAGGGAATGCTTAAAAATCCACTACAGAAAGGGGGTGGTTGTCCCCAAAAAAAGCTTCAAATGACTGACGTCATTTCACTGTCACTAATAAACTGGAGAACGCGGTCGGCTGAGCGCGTGTCATCTGCTAAAATCGACGATAGATCAGGTGATAGCTGTAGACGGGAGCGTAACGGATTAAAATAGGGGCATTCAATTAAAAGGTGTCTTACCGTCCACAGCTGAGAGCAGTGGGGACAGAGTGGGGGAGGATCGCCGCTTAAAAGATGTCGATGGCTAAGAAGACAGTGCCCTATCCAGAGTCTAGCTAAAATTACCTCCTCCCGACGACGCGTTCGTGAGGAAGAGGTCCAAGCGCAAGGAAGGGCTTTAACTTCCCGCAATTTATTACGGGGAAGTGTTGACCAATGCGCATGCCATAAATGAGCAACTTTGCGACATAAACCGCTCCGTAGATCGGTGAAGGGAAGCGACTGAATAGCTGGCCGAGGAAGAGAGACTGCAGCCTTGGCCGCTATATCGGCCGCCTCATTCCCACAGATACCAGCGTGTCCCGGGAGCCAGAGGAACGCCACCGAGACACCCCCCAGGTGGAGCAAGCGCAGACAGTCCTGAATCCGGTGGACCAGAGGGTGCACAGGGTAAAGAGCATGGAGACTGAGGGGAGAGCTGAGAGAATCGGAGCAGATAACGTACTGTATCCGCTGATGGCGGCGGATGTAGTGGACAGCCTGGAGAACAGCGTAAAGCTCCGCAGTATAAACCGAACACTAGTCGGGAAGGCGAAAGCGATTTGGGGTGTCGCCAACAATATAGGCACTCCCTACACCTAACGATGTTTTCGAGCCGTCGGTGTAAATAAATGTGGCGTCCGTCATTTGTGCACATAGAGCAGCAAATGCCCGACGATAAACAAGTGTAGGGGTACCATCCTTGGGAAATTGACAAAGGTCACGGAGCAGGCAGATCCGGGGACGGAGCCAAGGAGGTGCTGTACCCCAAGTTGTCAAGAAGGTTTTAGGAAAGCGGAAGGAAAGAGAATGGAGCAGTTGACGGAAGCGGACTCCCGGGGGTAGTAGGGAGGAGGAGCGGCCTGCATACCCTACATCAAAGGAGGCGTCGGAAAAAAGGTCAGGGGCTGGATTAGCAGGCATGGAAGACAGATGGCTAGCATAACGACTCAGGAGGACTGCTCGCCGATTGGACAGCGGAGGTTCAGCAGTCTCAGCATAAAGGCTTTCCACAGGGCTAGTGTAAAAAGCTCCAGACACTAAACGTAATCCACGGTGGTGGATAGAGTCGAGACGTCGAAGAATAGACGGCCGAGCAGAGGAGAAGACTATGCTGCCATAATCCAATTTCGAGCGCACTAAGGCGCGATAGAGGCGGAGAAGGACCATTCAGGACACGGAGGGTGTTAAGCGATCGCAGACAGCGAGCCGAATGATCGGAAACGTGGGAGGACCAGCATAGTTTTCTGTCAAACATAAGACCCAAGAATTTAGCGACGTCTGAAAACGGAAGGTTGACAGGACCTAGATGTAAGGAGGGCGGAAGAAACTCCTTACGTCTCCAAAAATTGACACAAACGGTCTTACTGGGTGAGAAACGGAAGCCGGTTTCGATGCTCCACGAGTGGAGGCGATCGAGACATCCTTGAAGACGTCGTTCTAGAAGGCGGGTCTGTTGAGAGCTGTAGTAGATCGCAAAATCGTCCACAAAGAGGGAGCCCGAGACATCAGGAAGGAGACAATCCATAATTGGATTTATGGCGATGGCAAACAGTACAACACTCAGCACGGATCCCTGGGGTACTCCGTTTTCTTGGGAGAAAGTACGGGAGAGAGTAGTGTTCACCCGCACCCTAAAAGTGCGCTCAGCCATAAATTCGCTAAGAAAAAGGGGCAGCCGGCCTCGAAAGCCCCAAGAGAACAGTGTGCGGAGGATACCTGTCCTCCAACAAGTATCGTATGCTCTCTCCAGATCAAAAAATATTGCTACCGTTTGGCGTTTCCGGAGAAAATTGTTCATGATATAAGTGGAGAGAGCAACAAGATGGTCAACTGCAGAACGATGCTTCCGAAATCCGCATTGGGCTGGTGTTAAAAGACTGCGGGATTCCAGCCACCAAGCTAAACGGTAATTCACCATACGCTCCAAAACCTTACAGACACTACTCGTGAGAGAAATGGGGCGATAGCTAGAGGGGAGATGTTTGTCCTTTCCAGGTTTCGGAACGGGAACGACAACAGCTTCCCGCCACCGTCTGGGAAAGGTACTGTCAGTCCAAATTCGATTATAAAGGCGAAGGAGGTAACGCAGACTATGGGTTGATAAATGCAGCAACATTTGGACATGGATACCATCCGGTCCTGGGGCGGAGGAGCGAGAAGAAGAGAGGGCATGTTGGAGTTCCCGCATGGAGAAAACAGTGTTATAGCTTTCGCGATTTTGAGAGGAGAAAGCAAGATGTCGCACTTCCGCTGCACGTTTCTTCGGGAGAAACGCTGGCGGGTAATTTGAAGAGCTCGAAATCTCAGCAAAGTGCTGACCCAACGAGTTAGAAATTGAGACGGGGTCCACTAAGGTATCATGCGCGACAGTGAGCCCAGAGACCGGGGAGAAACTAGGCGCGCCTGAGAACCGTCGAAGCCGACTCCAAACTTCCGAGGAGGGAGTGAAGGTGTTAAATGAGCTAATAAAGAATTTCCAGCTTGCCTTCTTCCTATCTCGGATGACGCGACGGCATCGCGCACGGAGCTGCTTATAGCGGATACAGTTGTCCAAGGTAGGATGGTGACGGAAAATGCGAAGAGCACGTCGCCGCTCACGTATTGCGTCACGGCATGCCTCGTTCCACCAAGGAACTGGGGGGCGCCGGGGCAATTCGGAGGTGCGTGGTATTGAACGTTCCGCAGCTGTAAGAATAACGTCGGTAATATGTGTGACCTCATCGTCGACACTGGGAAAGCGACGGTCATCGAATGTCGCTAGAGACGATAAAAGTGTCCAATCGGCTTGGGCAAACTTCCAGCGTCGCGAGCGCATATATGGCAGTGGAGGCTGCAGTCTAAGGACACATGGAAAGTGGTCACTCGAGTGTGTATCATCAAGGGCGAACCATTCGAAGCGCCGAGCTAGCGGAACAGTACCGACCGCAAGGTCCAAATGAGATAAATTTGTCGTGGAGGCAGACAAAAATGTGGGGACCCCAGTGTTGAGGCAAACTAGATCCGCTTGGTAGAAGACGTCTAGCAATAGAGAGCCACGTGGACAAGGATGTGGAGATCCCCAAAGCGGGTGGTGGGCATTGAAGTCCCCAACCAGCAAATAGGGGGTGGAAGCTGACCAAGAAGATGAAGGAGATCAGCTCGTGCCATTGGTGTGGACGATGGAATGTATACAGTACAAAGAGAGAACGTGTATCCGGAAAGGGAAAGACGGATGGCGACGGCTTGGAAGGAAGTGTTTAAGGGGATTGGGTGATAATGGAGAGTATCATGGAGAAGAATCATGAGTCCTCCATGGGCTGGAGAGCCTTAAACAGAGGGGAGATCATATCGGACCGACTGAAAATGAGGGAGAACAAAGCGGTCATGGGGACGCAGCTTTGTTTTCTGAAGACAGAAGATGCCCGGCGAGTAGGATCGTAAGAGGACCGACAATTCATCCCGATTGGCTCGAATGCCGCGGATATTCCAGTGGATAATGGACATAGGGTGAACAGAAAATGGAGGAATGTGACCAAGGGTGCTGTCAACTCAACGACTGCTCAGAGCTTGCGACCGACAGCATGGAATGGCATTCAGCCGAAGGCAGAAGATCCTGATCCATAGGTTGGTCAGGAGCAGCCCCTGCTACCAGCGATCGGCTTGTTGACCGGCCACCAGCAGTGCGCCTCGGCGACACAGAAGACGGCCGAGGGCGATTTCCGCCAGGTGGTGCTGTAGATGGGACACGCCTTGGTGGAGAAGGAGAGGAACTGGGTTTCTTTGTAGCCTTCTTGGAAGTATGATGTTTAGATGAAGGAGGAACCGATGGTTGTGAAGTTGCGGTACGTAAAAACTCTTCACGAATATGCTCTTTTTTGGAAGGCTTGGTGTCTGACTTTTGGGCTCGAGATTTAGCAGAACCCGACGAAGGGTGAGCCATAGAGTGGGCAGGCGAAAGTGGTGAGGTTGAACGGGCGATCTTTGCGCTGGCCGATCTGACGACCGTGGTACTAAAGGTGAGGTCGCAAGTCTGCGTGGCCGCCTCCTTTGTTGGCCGAGGAGAAGCAAGGACAGTGCTGTATTTTCCTGTCTGAGGCACGGTGGGCTGTCGACTGGAGAATAATTTTCGAGCAGCAAAGGTCGACACCTTTTCCTTCACTCTTATTTCCTGGATGAGCTTTTCGTCCTTAAAAACGGGGCAATCTTGAGAGGAAGCACCGTGGTCACCCATACAGTTGATGCAGCGAGGGGATGGAGGTGGACAAGCACCCTCATGGGCATCCTTGCCACACGTAACACATTTGGCCAGATTGGAACAGGACTGGCTGGTGTGATTGAACCGCTGACACCGATAGCAACGCGTAGGGTTTGGGACGTAAGGGCGAACGGAAATTATCTCATAGCCTGCTTTGATTTTCGATGGGAGTTGAACTTTGTCAAATGTCAAGAAGACAGTGCGGGTTGTAATGATGTTCGTGTCAACCCGTTTCATAACTCTATGAACAGCCGTTACGCCCTGGTCAGACAGGTAGTGCTGAATTTCTTCGTCAGACAATCCATCGAGGGAGCGTGTATCAACGACTCCACGCGAGGAATTTAAGGTACGGTGCGGTTCCACCCGGACAGGGAAGGTGTGGAGCAGTGAAGTACGCAGCAATTTTTGTGCCTGGAGGGCACTGTGTGTTTCTAACAACAGGGTGCCATTCCGTAATCTGGAACAAGACTTTACAGGACCTGCAATTGCGTCGACACCTTTCTGAATAATGAAAGGGTTGACCGTGGAGAAGTCGTGACCTTCGTCAGACCGAGAAACAACAAGGAACTGTGGCAACGATGGAAGAATCGTCTGTGGCTGAGACTCAGTATATTTACGTTTGTGAGCAGACATAGTGGAAGGTGAGGAAACCATTGCGGAAGAATCCCCCATGATTACCGGCGTCTCCGATGGCGCGCTCCTCCCTTGTGGGGGCCCTCTCGGAGGGCACTCCCGCCTTAGGTGACTGTTCACACCTCAGGTCACACCTCCCGACAAACGGATGGAGGGATCAATCGGCACTTTCGGAAGGTATCAGCTCGGGTAATCACCCCTCCCTGGGCCTGGCCGTTACCAGGGGGTACGTACGTGTCCTACCTGTCTACCTGGGGCGGGGAATTACGCGTTACCCCGTCACCGGCTACGCACAAAAGGCGTGGGTCGGCCTTCAGACACGCACAGGGAGGAAGAAAGAGAAAGGGAAAGGAAAGAAGAGGGGTCTCAAACGCCGCAGCGGAGAAAAGGGTAAAGAGAAGAGGTAAGGAAAAGAGAAGGACAAAGGAAGGAAGAAGACATAAAAGCAAGGAAGGCGAAGAATGCAGTACATTTACGAGCGTCCGTCTCCGGACGTAGGCACAAACCATACTCCCAGATGGGGAGAAAGGGAAGGAAAGAGCCAGAGGTGAGGGGAGGAGGGGCGAAGATAGGGATGGGGAAGGATGCGGAAAGGGAAGGTATGCAGCCCGGAAAGGAAGGAAGGCCACATTAGCTCGGGGTCCCGTGCTCGCTACGCACGTATCCACAAAAGAGTTGTGGACCCCCTGGGGGGAAATGATGCCGTTGTCGGCAAGAAGGTACACTATGTGATCGAAAGTATCTGGACACCAGGCTGAAAATGACTGACAAGTTCGTGGCGCCATCCATCGGTAATCCTGGAATTCAATGTGGTGTTGGCCTACCCTTAGCCTTGATGATCGTTTCCACTCTCGCAGACATACTTTCAATCAGGTGCTGGAAAGTTTCTTGGGGAATGGCAGCCCATTCTTCAAGGAGTGCTACACTGAAGAGTTATCGATGTCAGCAGATGAGGCCTGGCACGAAGTCCGCGTTCCAAAACTTCCCAAAGGTGTTCTGTAGGATTTTTGGTCAGGATTCTGTGCGAGCCAGTCCATTAAAGGGATACTATTGTTGTATAGCCACTCCGCCACAGGCTGTGCATTATGAACAGGTGCTCGATCGTGTTGAAAGATGCAGTCACCATCACCGAATCGCTCTTCAACAGTGAGAAGCAAGAAGGTGCTTAAAAACATCAGTATAGGCCTGTGCTGTGATTGTGCCACACAAAACAACAAGGGGTGCAAGCCCCCTCCATGAAAAACACGACCACACCTTACCACGACTGCCTCCGAATTTTACTGTTGGCACTACACACGCTGGCAGATGACATTCACCGGGTATTCGCCATACCCACACCCTGCCATCGGATCGCCGCATTGTGTACCGTGATTAGTTCCTCCAAAAAACGTTTTTCCGATGTTGAATCGTCCGATGCTTAAGGTCCTTACACCAAGCGAGGTGTCGTTAGGCATTTACCGGCGTGGTTTGTGAGTTATGAGCAGCTGCTCGACCATGATATTGAAGTTTCCTCACCTCCCTCCTAGGTATCATAGTACTTACAGTGGCTCCTGATGCAGTTTGGAATTCCTGTGTGATAGTCTGGACAGATGTCTGCCTATTAAACATTACGACCCTCTTCAACAGTCGGCGGTCTCTGTCACTCAACAGACGAAGTCGGTCTATACGCTCTTGTGCTGTACGTGTCCTTTCACGTTTGCACGTGACTATCACATCGGAAACATTGGACATAGGGATGTTTAGGAGTGTGGAAATCTCGCGTACAGACGTATGACCCAGGTGACAGTCACCTGACCACGTTCGCAGTCCGTGAGTTTCGCGGAGCACACCATTATGTTCTCTCACGATGTCTAATGACTACTACTGAGGTCGCTGATATGGAGTACCTGGCAGTATGTGCCAGCACAATGCACCTATTGTGAAAAACGTATGTTTTTGTGGGTGTCCGGGTACTTTTGATCACATGGTGTATCAACGACGTAACACCGTAGCTAACTGTAGGAAGGCGTGCGGACGAGTGATCAGTAGTGAAGGGACTCTCGGTCGATCAAGAACGTACCTTTAACACACTGCGCATACATATGACAAGAAATCCATTACTGTACAATCACACTATTGTTGTCAACTTGCTAAAAACTTTAACTACCATAACATATTGTCCAGAGCGATTGCAATAGGATGATGACATAAAATAAATAGTAGGAAAAATATACCAGACGGATTAGTAGGAAGAATCTTTGGGAAATGTAGTTCAGGCCCTGACAATCTTAAGAGCCTAAACTAAAACGCCATTGATTTTGAAATTGCAGCCTGTATGCATGCGCCTGACACCTGTTCTTATAGTGAACCAAATGTATCTGTGCTGTACCCCTGTGCTTGTCTATATGAACATTTTTGAAAATCTGTCTAATCGATTTCTCTGATGTTGACTTCCTTATGGGCCCAAACCAGAAACTTCCATTCTTTCAGCAGCGCTCACTGGCTACAACATCGCCCATTTCTTCATAAAGGCTGGAAGCTCTTTAAGGGATACCCCACCACAACCTCACGTTTCCTCATTTCAGCACTTAAGTCTATCTTACAGACGCTGAGGATTTCAAAACCTTGAAGACTAACTACCAAGCGGAAAGTTGGTGTTCACTGTAACAGTGTACATTTCAGAAATTTTATGATGAAGTTTTCAACAGGTGCCATGCACTGCTGTTTAAAGTAACGTTCTTCATTGGAGTCGTGGGATGTTCCCAGTTTCTTCAAGTCACTTCGATGGAGACGACAGTTCGTTATTTTCCCACAGTTTGTAGATGTTTTGCAGTATCTAGTGCCCAAAGATGTAGGTGGAAGGCGAATATGAACTTTGAAATATGAAGACTTAACAAAAGTACTAGGTCAAATTCGAGACACACAAATAGCTGTATCAAGAAATTACTTGCTTTCATGCCTCGAGCGAACAGTTCTGTCTGAACTTTAAACCCGAGTATGAGTAATGGAAATGAGGATAACGACAATCAAGCAGCGTTTGGATTGGTCATTGCATTTAGTATCTGCCTTAATGTTCTAATTACAGTTGGACATTAATTACAAAAAATACAATAGTAAACAAGACATAACTGACACTAGCATATATACGGAAATTTTATGAATTAAGATTAGTAGTACTAATCCTAAATATTAATTAAAATTACGTAACTTGTGAGCCACGCCGGCTTTGGGGCTATCTGTATTTGTTCAGAGATGCTAACCTTTCGGCGCTTTTGAGCCCGTCGCGATGTGGCGCGACAGTGAGCGGATTGAGAGGCGAGCGCGAGGGAGTTTGGTTGTGAGGTGGAAAGGAGACGGAGCGATTGCCCAAGAAGGGGAGGTACCACGGTCGGTGAAGAAGTGTTTTAAAAAGGATTGTATAGGCGACAGTCTTAAGGGCTCTCTTTTGAGATGGCCAGCGCAGCCAAGCAGTTGGTGGCCGTTTACCGATTACATTTTCTTGGAAGGTGGCGACCTACCTCTCCGATGCTGTTGGACGATTGTTCCGCTGACCTGATAAGGTGACATTCTATTTCTTTCACGTGCCATGCACTATCTGCCTTCCGTATTGCAAGTGTACCTCACCTGAGAAACTATTAGCGAGTGTCCGTTACGAAAATCTGTTAGTAATTCATGTTGTGGTCGGGCGCTACGCAATTTGTTGCACCATTATGATCGAACTGTTGTTGCTTGGTGTCTAGCAGCGTCGGCAATCTGCCTTACCATCCAAGCTGTCGGGCTTGTTGTGTATGATGTTCTAAAACTGAGCGTTTAGTTTGTTCCAGACAATATTGTGCATCTTGAACTGTATGATGTACCAAAGTACGCTAACTCCATGAGACACTAGTGTGGAGGTTTGAATATCGGCATCCGGGAAGCGAAGTCGGACGCACCTACAGTACTTCGCGCCCTCAGTCGGGCTGGTAAATCGGGTCCGACCGGCACAACCAGGTGTGGCCCGTGTTGGTTGCTCCGCAGGACTTTCATGCCCGCACTTGCCCGGGGAACTATTTGTAAGAGAAGTGTCTAACGTGTATCATTGCCTGTCTAGGTGAGAGTCCGTACTGAAGGCTACTGTTTCTTTAGAATTAATATATTTGGGCGAGGTCTCAAATATGGAAGTGAACTTACGATAGCCCTCTGGGCGTGCAGTGTTTTCGATTTCCTATAAAAGGGTATTACCTGTCTCATTTGGAAAGTTGTTATACATCTGTTAGTAACTAAAGCCAACTGAAAGGCTTTATGTATAAATCTTCTCTGACTTGGGGTTTATTATTATAAATGTAATTTCTTCACTATTTGTTAATGCAAAACACAGTTATTCACAGTTCATCTATACGGTTAATTTTTCTTTTGAATGAGTATATTTGGACAAGGTTTTAAAATTGTAAGTAAACTTAATGTAACCCTTTAGGCGTTCAGTATATTTTACTTATTTTTTTAATATTAAAAGGTATTATCTTTCTCGCCTGATAAGTTGTTTTTCTTGCCTTGCTGTCTGAAGCTATCTGATGGGTTTAATGTTCGTATGTTCTCACTTGAAGTTTGACAATTGTTATCTGCTGACTGACTTTAATAAATATTGTGAACAATACAAGGTGAATGCTCCCCCCACCCTAAGGTCCAGTCGTTCAGCTTAGTCCTTTGGGCGTTTTATGATACGCCGAGGTAATACCGGTTTGAACATTAAGAGAGTACAATATGTTTTATGGGAAAAAGAGACTGGTGGTTTGCCTACAAATTTGATTTCCACGGACACTGTTTTCCTCAAACTTTGTGCGTGTGCACTTTAGACGTTTATAGTTACCAGCTTCTCAATTCACGCATAAAAAGAAGCGGCTTACAAAAATTTGTGTCACTGATTCCTAGGTACTACCCCGTAGCCTAGGAAACTTACCAGGTTGTATTAACAGCAAGACGTTACCCAACGGAGAGCTGAGTGTTTCGTCACGGTCCAGGATGTTACTCCAGGCGGGTCTGAAGTCAATGTGCGCAACTGAAAATACTGAACGCGAAAACGAAGATTTGGCGCCTGTCTGACTACCCCCTGAAGTAGATCTTAGGATCTCTTAATGATGATATTATCTCCTCCTCTTTGTTCTTTAACATATACATTAGAACATGAACATCAATGAATGATTAAGGGACCAGCATCTACCAAATGATAAATGCTGTTTCCGCTTATACATTTATTGTAGATTAAAACCCCTTTATAGATTACAACTGTTTGTATATCGATGTCCAATCGACGTAAAGAGCTACAAATGAATTTCCTAACTAATATGATTGTTCAATTGCCCAAATCTGCCTCTTTTTATGGCTACGCGATCTAGTATAAATAACGCGAGATGACCGACATCTATGTACCAAACACTAGAAGACAGTACTTTCAAAGATGATCTAAAGTGGTGTGCAACCTCAGTGGAAATAAAACTTACATGATCACAGCTGTTTCGCTTTACAGCACTAATATGAAGAAGCAATTAGCAATATCACCGCATGTATTGCTTCCGGTGCGTCGTAGTGGTGGTTCTCGTACACGTCTGCGATGATGGAAGAACTCCAGTCACAAATAAAAACTCTTTCAAACACTAGGTCGGCAGAAGGCGGTCCTCTTACTAGTATAATCTAATACTGTCTTCTCTCTGTGTTCTACAGACAAACGCGAACTCTCAGCCACAAAGACGGAATTCAGGTAACGTTTCTACATGAGTATAGGCAGAAGATGTGCTCTTTATCACTGAACGCGGTGTACACAACGACGACTCCCTACCCGGAGGCAAAGTCCAGAATCGCATAAGTTCGCAACAGTACAGTGCCTAACCGGTCTAACTATAAAATCTCCTAAGAGCGGAGACAGCAAGTCCTTCTGTACCAACAAAAGCTGATACTCCGCGACTGTCAAACACCATCTCTCAAAATGGAAGACCCTCTTATCTCCACCACTGGCTTCCCAGCCAAGCTCGGCTCCCCTCCCTCGTAGCTGTAGAAGGAAAATCATATTCACGAAACCACGGAATATTCTCACTCTCTACAGATTCTTCCGAACGCCGACCAAACATATTTTAGTCTTTTGTCGTCCAGCGTGGAAAGTTTGAGAGGAAATACCTATCCCTGTTTATTAGTAATTCATACAATTGTACGCTTCTCAGAGTAAAAATCCTCGAAAATAACCCAGCCTGTGTTATTTCCGAGGTAACGCTTCCTCGTGCCTCTCTGTTGCGTCAATGATTTTTGGAGTTTAAATATTATCCGGTTGTCCATCCGGCCCCGCTACAATGACGGCCGGCCGCCGCTGTATTGTCCTTTAGCGCTCAGCTGCCCCGACCATCCTCTTTACTACTTCCTGTGTCACGCAGGACCAACACACCTATGCGGGCTTTTCCACCCAGGGCCTTAGTTACGCCTACCGTTTCATTTCCACTGGCATTCCTAGTTCTACTAGTACAGGCAATCATTCATTACGCCGTTTTGATAGTAAAGACACTCCGTCACCTTTCATGCAATAAGCGTTAACAACTATTTACAAGGTGTACGTGATAATGTCATTCTTCCTTAAATATTCGCGTATACGATGTACAACCTATCATATTATGCCTAATTCCGGTTGTAAATCACGGCAAAATATTTAGATGAGTGCTTGTAACGTGCGAAACTATAGCCACCTTAGAACGGTATTGTTTAGTCGCCACCATGCTCAACGAACTCCATCGGCAAACCCTACGAAAGAGGTTTACTTTAGAAATTCAGAGTATGTTCCAGGAAGAGTCCGATAAGATATTACATCAATTAACAAACGTCTCGTGAAATGACCACAAACAGAAAATTCGACAACTGGAGCTGGTATGAAGGATTACCGAAATTAATTCTTCCCACGCGCCATTCCGGAATGAATGGAGTTGTGGGGATCAGACAGTGGTATCAGAAGTCCCTAAGCAACACCGAAAGGTGGCTTGTGGAGTGTAGGTGTAATAGAATAGCGCGTTGATGTTGAAAACCTGAAATAACAGGCGCTTCAAGGCATTTGGCATCATCCGAAGTCTTACTTCGATGTTTCAATCACCAGTACTAAGTAACTACTAGGCCCCTCTCTCCAAAACAACGCACGCGCAATGACGGTAAATATTAAACTAATAATTGTGAATACAGAGGCACTTGGGAAGTCATTAATCTTCCACCCTGCAAGCAAGTTAATCGGAAAGCGTAGCCTCGTAAGCAGTCCTGTGGGAAATACCCTCTGCTATGCACTTCAGTGATTATCTCCAAAAATATATATGTATCTAGATGCTTGGCTGTATTGTGTGATTATGGTGAATGCCTGTGCAATTTAGTGTAGGGTAGGTATCATTAGGTGTAGTTTCAGAAGTTGTGAGAAAACACGACATTTGTTACAGGCACGAGGTAATCTGCTTGGATACATGGAGTGTTAGTGGTCTCGGCTCGATGGTAAGGTCACGGTTGATATTCACGTCTTCCCACTACATGGACACATTTCGTGTTTAGCTCAGGGTACAGTTGAAAGACTAGTGACATGAGACCGTTGCACCGCCATCCATTCTTGTCTGAAAAATTCAAGCGGTGAAAATTATTTCTGCCACCAGGATTGTAAATGGCTATCTCATGATCTGAATCGAGGAGCAATCATAGTGTCGTTACTGCAGGACCGGTTATATTAGATGAAAGCAATGTAAAGACGAAAAAAAAAACATTGTTGCTCTAATGAACCATCTTTTCGCCTGGCGAGTATCACGGTGGTGTATTTCGTTGTCTTTGTATAATTTTCTTCGATGCAGCAACTTTTGATCACATCGGCGTTCGTCACTCCTGAAACAGAATCCGTATCGCACGATGGACGTGCTGCGTACAGTGTATAAACTTTTAGATGGCAGTCCTCTCCCTAGTCCTGAATCGTTAGAAGTCGGTAAACGTCGGGAGGTTTCGGTAGGCACGCAGTTTCTACTGCTGCCAACATTACGTAGCTGACTGTGTTGTACAAGGTAGCCATTGTCGTCTACTTCGTCATTGTTGTGTGCTGTACTGTTCTGCGTGTTTTTATTGTGCAGTTGTGCTAAACATTATCAAAATGAGTGAAGGCTGGCACATCTCGGGAGTCGCCAACAACCCCTACCGGTAGGCCTACGGTTAGAAGGAAACCAGTATTACGTAGCGATGCTCGCAAAATTATATTGCGCGTGATTGAATGCTGCGAAAGTGAAAGGGAGCAGAAAAAATTGCTTCACCCCATTTACAAATCTTCAGTGAGAGCTGCTACATACACAGGACAAAGCATGCGTGGCATTGGAAGATTCAAACAGTTTTCCAAGAATCACCACAAACTCCTGGCAAGAAAAGGTGAGTTTCCATTTCAGATATCTTGTTCGCAATCACTTTGAAGGAGACCCTATTTCGTCCGAATTACCTTATAATTCATTTTTCCTTGCTACCGTATTGCTTTGTATGGAAACACCACTGCTAAGTGTATTATTTCGAAACACGTTCATATTTCAGTACATTTCCAAATTCAAAAAAATACACACAGTGCAGAAGGCATTTTCTTATAAATCTTTCTCTCTCTTAACTTAGGAAAAGAAGTGGAGAAATCGTAGTAATAATCGATTATTTCAACCAGCGTGTCATTCGCGACACGATAGCGGAATTTTATTCAGTGCGGAAGATAGTGGCGAGCCTGCGAACACTGCTTCCAGTTCGGAGAACAACTCACCAAAGTTTCATTGCAATCGGATGCATGGTTTGTGAGCGCATAGTAGACAAACATACATACATACATTCATTTTTATATATGTAGATTTTAATGTACATGACGATTTTAGTTTCGTTTACGAACAACATTTAAAGCGAGTTTTACTTCCAAGCTTTTCGTCTGCTTTCGTGTAATTTGTAGTGCCAGCACTGCAACTGGTAGGCGTGCCTTGTCCCCCCCCCCCCCCCAACGGCTCCTCTCCCCTCGCCAGCCAGTGCTTGCTTCCTCCTCTCCCCGCACTCCCCTCACAACTCAGCCGTCTTACTCTGCATTCAAAAAATCCTGCCTCTAGCCGATTGACGAAAACATTTATGTGCTATCACATATCCCAACTTGCCTATATAAGCTCAGGATTTAAACGATAATCCAAATTTTTTCATCTGATAACTGTCTAAATGTGATAGTTGGATCACTGGATTCATTAACTCAGCGTTTCCGATCGGCGCAATCTGAATATAAGACCTCATTGTTTAGGCAGTATTGTAGGTAGATGACGCACGAAACTACTTACATTGTGCGTATACATGCTGATATAAATCATTTAGCAAATCCCTTGTAAAGGCACTATCGTCGAGTGTGGATTGTTAATGGATTGTTGTATGACATGCAAACCGATGTACTCTCAATGACAGAATGTCACCTTCGGTGAGGGATACCAATAGCCTCCCTTTACAAAGGGGATGTGCAACATTAAAAGTCGTGTGGGAGAAGTTAAGGGGCATGACGTAAGGTGGATGGTAACAGCATAGCTGACTGCTATGTTTCATTATGCGTAAAAGGAGTCGAGCAGCGAAAGCACTATGACAGTATCTCTAGCCATCCGCTTACTTGATAAGCGACGTTGATCACTCTTACATCTGTAGATGCCCTGTTACCTTGTCGCAGTTAGCAATATTGCAGTAACTTCTAGAGCAGATGGGTCTGTACTGGGCTTGGAGGCTAATGTAATCTTCATGCGGCAGAGAGACCCTGGAAGGGTCACGTAGGTCTGTCGTCTGATTATTTGGAAGATTATATGGTACGACCATGATGTAAGGAATAACATTTTCTATCTTTACACTTTAAAGGAACCAAGAAATAGACGATTTTACCACCTAACAGCCAACTACCTGAATAATTTTGGAAGCTTTTTGTGGTGATAAAACAACAATCTCAATGGGATATATTAAAACTGAAACAGTCCTGATGGCGATATGGGGTCTTTGTTTCGTGTTAGAGGGAAGTGAAAGTCATAGAAAAGTTATCAGCTGAGGCAACGTGTGCCAAGGAGTAGTAAGCTTCATAAGCATTGTGGAAATTGGAGCATTTCTGACTAGAATTTAGGTCCAGTGATTTCAGTAAAACGACTTCCAGTCAAGTCTAATTTCACCTTTTTTGTGATTCTGAAAACCACGCATAGAGTTTGACTTTTAAGGTCGATAGAAATGTAGAGTAAATATTATAGTGGCCTATGTAGATAAATTTTTAAGTAAGCTAAAAAGCAGCTTTCTTTGTGTTGTACAGGACGAGTTGTCATTGCCTGCATGAGAGGCAGCTCTGGCCGTGTATCACGTGACAGCTGTAGGATCATCGTCCATGTTACACGATTGTCACAGACCAGTTAAACGCTGTCATCTGTTAACAGCATTCTAAGAAGTGTCTGAAGGTATCCATAGAGATCCAGCACCACGGTTTAACTTAATTGTCTACAAATAATCGTTTAGAGAGGAACTTGGGAACGAAAGCGAGCACTTAGTGACAGTGAAAAATCGATCAGTTTTATTGTATCTACCGCGTTTGACTGATCTGAAACGCTGCACCATGTGTGTGTCCATGTTTTTGCACAGAAACGCAACAGTTTGTGAACAGCAGGCACATATGTTTCAAAATACTAAAGAAGGCTGGTATATCGACTAGTAGAATTTAAGTATGAAGTATGAATGTATCATGTAGCGGTAATCCGAAGTGGACAGAATATACTGTTACATTATGTAGCAGGTATTACCTCCGGAGTGAACAGTAGTAGGAAGATTCTCAGTACGTGCAGCGTAAAGTTACCACAGATATCTGCACGATGTTCTTCACATCGCCATTCCCGGAACCACAGTTCATATTGTTTAATTAATTTTCTCAAAATGGAAAGACACAACATTAAGTCAACAGCTGTTTGTTTTAGGCCTGTTCGTTATGTCATTGCTTTTAATACAATACTCTATCACTAGATACAGTGACTTAATTCTCACCAACTTCGCATGAAGTTGGATATAACACACATTACGCTCCTCCTATTTTCTTCTTCAGAGAGAGAGAGAGAGAGAGAGAGAGAGAGAGAGAGAGAGAGAAAGTGTGTGTGTGTGTGTGTGTGTGTGTGTGTGTGTGTGTGTCCTCGCACGCGGATATGTTATTGCATATGGTACCATGTAGTATCTTTTGTATGGTAGTATCTCCCGTGCCTAGGTGCTCTGTTCATCAAGTTCAGCTTGTGTATCAGCAAGCGTAAATTACGCACTACCAAATACGGAATTAACAAGTAAACAAAGGCCTGGGACACCCTGAAAACGTAGGAACTTCTAACTACCCGGCGACTGTTCAGGGCATCCTTTATGGGATAACCCGGAACTTTAATGACAAAAATGGCACACGTTTCTCAACTAGATTTTGTAAGATAATTCTCAGAAAATGTCCGTAGACGATCTCCGAAAGCGTCTCGTCGTTTCCGTGTCTCGTCACAGCTCCGTTGCATGGCCAATAGTGCAGATATCTACGCTATTCGAACTGTATCTTGCCGGCAAACCAACTTTTTCCATCCACTCCGGTACTTTCTGATGTAAATAGTAACGCCCACTTTACTCTTGGCTCTCACACAGGCATTTAGTACAGCTCCTTTCTGTCTCTGATTTGCTTTTCCGGCAGTGAACGTTGTACATTGGCAAGTGATGATAGCAGGATAGCCAGTTTTACTGATGAAGTGTTGACCGATATACACTTTGTATCTGGGTTCAAGGAATGCAATGAGAGCGTCACAAGACGCAATACTAATGTGTTCCAAAAGTAACGGAGAACACCCACATTGGTTGTGCATAGGTCTTCTATGTTGTGCGTTTTGATTATTGCACTTTGCGAGCTTTTTCGTTGTTGTAAAGATCGTTTGACAACAAAAGGAATGGATCTTAATTACTTTTTAAGACACAGCTATCTTCCGGAATCCACAGGTTCACTACAAGCAATTTCGAAATATTTCTGAAATTTTGTCAATAGAGTTCAGGTCCGCCCTTTGTGTCTACTGTAACAACATTCGGAGACACAAAAATGATGTAGTACTACGTGAACGCCTCTATGAAATGGTTTGTCATAGGTAATTGCTATCGCTGTTGCCGCGTATGTTTCACGTGATGGGCCATCCTGAAGACGCTGTCATTATGTCAGCACCCTATCGCTGAATAGGAGGGCAAATACAGCGTCGGGTACAGCGGATGGTGTCGTATAGCCCGTAGCGGGCAACACCGTGAGAGCAGTGGCTACGCAGTGGGCGCCGTATGTCACGTGCGCTGTGGTGTGCTGTGGCGTCGCCGTGCTGGGGCCGGCCACGTCTCCGGCGTGCTGGCGCCCGCCGCCGCCGCCGTACTGGTCGATACGGGCGGCCGCGTGACGTGACGCCAAGCCAAGCGCACAGCCAGACGCCTTACCCTGCCGCTATTGATTCCACGCGCCATGCTAAATGTCCACCGCTCACTTCACACACACACACACACACACACACACACACACACACACACACACACACACACAGGGAGGGGGGAGGGGGGGAGGGAGATGGAGGGGGGGGAGAGAGAGAGAGAGAGAGAGAGAGAGAGAGAGAGAGAGAGAGAGAGAGAGAGAGAGAGAGAGAGAGAGAGAGAGAGGGGGGGGGGCGAGGGGGGGAGGAAGAGGAGGAAGAGGAGAAAGAGAAAAAGAAGACTGAGGGAGTTGTGAAAGAGAAGAGGAGGGTAATGAAGGAACAAACGAAGCAAAGGGGTGAAGGAGCGAAGTGTCAAGCAAAAAAAGCGAAGTGTCAAGGGAAAAAAAGCGAAAGGTCAAGGGAAAAAAAGCGAAAGGTCAAGGGAAAAAAAGCGAAAGGTCAAGGGAAAAAAAGCGAAAGGTCAAGGGAAAAAAAGCGAAAGGTCAAGGGAAAAAAAGCGAAAGGTCAAGGAAAAAAAAGCGAAAGGTCAAGGGAAAAAAAGCGAAAGGTCAAGGGAAAAAAAGCGAAAGGTCAAGGGAAAAAAAGCGAAGGGTCAAGGGAAAAAAAGCGAAGGGTCAAGGGAAAAAAAGCGAAGGGTCAAGGGAAAAAAAGCGAAGGGTCAAGGAAAAAAAAAGCGAAGGGTCAAGGAAAAAAAAAAGCGAAGGGTCAAGGAAAAAAAAGCGAAGGGTCAAGGGAAAAAAAGCGAAGGGTCAAGGGAAAAAAAGCGAAGGGTCAAGGGAAAAAAAGCGAAGGGTCAAGGGAAAAAAAGCGAAGGGTCAAGGGAAAAAAAGCGAAGGGTCAAGGGAAAAAAAGCGAAGGGTCAAGGGAAAAAAAGCGAAGGGTCAAGGGAAAAAAAGCGAAGGGTCAAGGGAAAAAAAGCGAAGGGTCAAGGGAAAAAAAGCGAAGGGTCAAGGGAAAAAAAGCGAAGGGTCAAGGGAAAAAAAGCGAAGGGTCAAGGGAAATAAAGCGAAGGGTCAAAGGAAATAAAGCGAAGGGTCAAGGGAAATAAAGCGAAGGGTCAAGGGAAAAAAAGCGAAGGGTCAAGAGAAAAAAAGCGAAGGGTCAAGAGAAAAAAAGCGAAGGGTCAAGGGAAAAAAAGCGAAGGGTCAAGGGAAAAAAAGCGAAGGGTCAAGGGAAAAAAAGCGAAGGGTCAAGGGAAAAAAAGCGAAGGGTCAAGGGAAAAAAAGCGAAGGGTCAAGGGAAAAAAAGCGAAGGGTCAAGGGAAAAAAAGCGAAGGGTCAAGGGAAAAAAAGCGAAGGGTCAAGGGAAAAAAAGCGAAGGGTCAAGGGAAAAAAAGCGAAGGGTCAAGGGAAAAAAAGCGAAGGGTCAAGGGAAAAAAAGCGAAGGGTCAAGGGAAAAAAAGCGAAGGGTCAAGGGAAAAAAAGCGAAGGGTCAAGGGAAAAAAAGCGAAGGGTCAAGGGAAAAAAAGCGAAGGGTCAAGGGAAAAAAAGCGAAGGGTCAAGGGAAAAAAAGCGAAGGGTCAAGGGAAAAAAAGCGAAGGGTCAAGGGAAAAAAAGCGAAGGGTCAAGGGAAAAAAAGCGAAGGGTCAAGGGAAAAAAAGCGAAGGGTCAAGGGAAAAAAAGCGAAGGGTCAAGGGAAAAAAAGCGAAGGGTCAAGGGAAAAAAAGCGAAGGGTCAAGGGAAAAAAGCGAAGGGTCAAGGGAAAAAAAGCGAAGGGTCAAGGGAAAAAAAGCGAAGGGTCAAGGAAAAAAAAGCGAAGGGTCAAGGGAAAAAAAGCGAAGGGTCAAGGGAAAAAAAGCGAAGGGTCAAGGGAAAGAAAGCGAAGGGTCAAGGGAAAGAAAGCGAAGGGTCAAGGGAAAGAAAGCGAAGGGTCAAGGGAAAGAAAGCGAAGGGTCAAGGGAAAGAAAGCGAAGGGTCAAGGGGAAAAAAAGCGAAGGGTCAAGGGGAAAAAAAGCGAAGGGTCAAGGGGAAAAAAAGCGAAGGGTCAAGGGGAAAAAAAAGCGAAGGGTCAAGGGGAAAAAAAAGCGAAGGGTCAAGGGGAAAAAAAAGCGAAGGGTCAAGGGGAAAAAAAAGCGAAGGGTCAAGGGGAAAAAAAAGCGAAGGGTCAAGGGGAAAAAAAAGCGAAGGGTCAAGGGGAAAAAAAAGCGAAGGGTCAAGGGGAAAAAAAAGCGAAGGGTCAAGGGGAAAAAAAAGCGAAGGGTCAAGGGGAAAAAAAGCGAAGGGTCAAGGGGAAAGAAAAGCGAAGGGTCAAGGGGAAAAAAAGCGAAGGGTCAAGGGGAAAAAAAGCGAAGGGTCAAGGGGAAAAAAAGCGAAGGGCCAAGGGGAAAAAAAGCGAAGGGCCAAGGGGAAAAAAAGCGAAGGGCCAAGGGGAAAAAAAGCGAAGGGCCAAGGGGAAAAAAAGCGAAGGGCCAAGGGGAAAAAAAGCGAAGGGCCAAGGGGAAAAAAAGCGAAGGGCCAAGGGGAAAAAAAGCGAAGGGCCAAGGGGAAAAAAAGCGAAGGGCCAAGGGGAAAAAAAGCGAAGGGCCAAGGGGAAAAAAAGCGAAGGGCCAAGGGGAAAAAAAGCGAAGGGCCAAGGGGAAAAAAAGCGAAGGGCCAAGGGGAAAAAAAGCGAAGGGCCAAGGGGAAAAAAAGCGAAGGGCCAAGGGGAAAAAAAGCGAAGGGCCAAGGGGAAAAAAAGCGAAGGGCCAAGGGGAAAAAAAGCGAAGGGCCAAGGGGAAAAAAAGCGAAGGGCCAAGGGGAAAAAAAGCGAAGGGCCAAGGGGAAAAAAAGCGAAGGGTCAAGGGAAAAAAAGCGAAGGGCCAAGGGGAAAAAAAGCGAAGGGTCAAGGGAAAAAAAGCGAAGGGTCAAGGGAAAAAAAGCGAAGGGTCAAGGGAAAAAAAGCGAAGGGTCAAGGGAAAAAAAAGCGAAGGGTCAAGGGAAAAAAAAGCGAAGGGTCAAGGGGAAAAAAAGCGAAGGGTCAAGGGGAAAAAAAGCGAAGGGTCAAGGGGAAAAAAAGCGAAGGGTCAAGGGGAAAAAAAGCGAAGGGTCAAGGGAAAAAAAGCGAAGGGTCAAGGGGAAAAAAAGCGAAGGGTCAAGGGAAAAAAAGCGAAGGGTCAAGGGAAAAAAAGCGAAGGGTCAAGGGAAAAAAAGCGAAGGGTCAAGGGAAAAAAAGCGAAGGGTCAAGGAAAAAAAGCGAAGGGTCAAGGAAAAAAAGCGAAGGGTCAAGGAAAAAAAGCGAAGGGTCAAGGAAAAAAAGCGAAGGGTCAAGGAAAAAAAGCGAAGGGTCAAGGAAAAAAAGCGAAGGGTCAAGGAAAGAAAGCGAAGGGTCAAGGAAAAAAAGCGAAGGGTCAAGGAAAAAAAGCGAAGGGTCAAGGAAAAAAAGCGAAGGGTCAAGGAAAAAAGCGAAGGGTCAAGGAAAAAAGCGAAGGGTCAAGGAAAAAAGCGAAGGGTCAAGGAAAAAAGCGAAGGGTCAAGGAAAAAAGCGAAGGGTCAAGGAAAAAAGCGAAGGGTCAAGGAAAAAAGCGAAGGGTCAAGGAAAAAAGCGAAGGGTCAAGGAAAAAAGCGAAGGGTCAAGGAAAAAAAGCGAAGGGTCAGGGAAAAAAGCGAAGGGTCAAGGAAAAAAGCGAAGGGTCAAGGAAAAAAGCGAAGGGTCAAGGAAAAAAGCGAAGGGTCAAGGAAAAAAGCAAAGGGTCAAGGAAAAAAGCAAAGGGTCAAGGAAAATAAGCGAAGGGTCAAGGAAAATAAGCGAAGGGTCAAGGAAAATAAGCGAAGGGTCAAGGAAAAAAAAGGGAAGGGTCAAGGAAAAAAAAGCGAAGGGTCAAGGAAAAAAAAAGCGAAGGGTCAAGGAAAAAAGCGAAGGGTCAAGGAAAAAAGCGAAGGGTCAAGGAAAAAAGCGAAGGGTCAAGGAAAAAAGCGAAGGGTCAAGGAAAAAAGCGAAGGGTCAAGGAAAAAAGCGAAGGGTCAAGGAAAAAAGCGAAGGGTCAAGGAAAAAAGCGAAGGGTCAAGGAAAAAAGCAAAGGGTCAAGGAAAAAAGCAAAGGGTCAAGGAAAATAAGCGAAGGGTCAAGGAAAATAAGCGAAGGGTCAAGGAAAATAAGCGAAGGGTCAAGGAAAATAAGCGAAGGGTCAAGGAAAAAAAAGGGAAGGGTCAAGGAAAAAAAAGCGAAGGGTCAAGGAAAAAAAAAGCGAAGGGTCAAGGAAAAAAAGTGAAGGGTCAAGGAAAAAAAGCGAAGGGTCAAGGAAAAAAAGCGAAGGGTCAAGGAAAAAAAGCGAAGGGTCAAGGAAAAAAAGTGAAGGGTCAAGGAAAAAAAGCGAAGGGTCAAGGAAAAAAGCGAAGGGTCAAGGAAAAAAGTGAAGGGTCAAGGAAAAAAGCGAAGGGTCAAGGAAAAAAGCAAAGGGTGGAAAAAGCTTAAGAACAATGAAGAAAGGGGTGTAAAAAGAAAGAAGAGAGTTTATAATGAAGGAAGGAAGGAAGGAAGGAAGGAAGGAAGGAAGGAGGTGAAGAAAGAAAGGTGTGAAAAAAAGAGGGAGAGTAGCTACATTGGATCACTTTATTGTTTTTCATTATTCATAGAATATTTATTTCTGAATAAATTAGTTCATATAACTGTATCTGTACCTCGTTAATATTTAACGAAGATATCAAATACGTCAGTATGGTGAGGTATTCTTAGATTTCTTTACGTACTTTTGAGTTTTGTCTCAAAATGACATTGAAAATGTTAGAAGAAATACAGGAACATTAATACTGTTGCTTGAACTTACATAAAAAAAGACGTAGGAATTGAAGGACAAATATTCCGTCCACAAACTTTTTAGTCTTCCCAATTTTATTCCATACGTAAGTGTATCATTACAATGCATGCGGACAAGCTGTTTTTTGTAACAAAAATATTTATAGTAAGCTGTTCTTTAAGGCAATGCTCCCATTTATAACAAAAAATATAGTAGCTACGCCTCTTCTATATGGATCAACTTGAGTTAAAGTTCAAATATATGGGCAAACGACATACATTGCAGTCATCACAGTTTTTACGTTATTATGGTTATCAAATACTCTGTATCGTTGTAGACAGAGAGACAGACAGAGAGAGAGAGAGAGAGAGAGAGAGAGAGAGAGGTAGGTTTACCTCTATCATGTTTTTGTAAGTATGGAGTTTTGTGACCCTTCTCCCACACGATACAGCGTTACCTCGAAACATTCTGTTGTGAGAACAATTAATTACAGTGAACTTTGGCCAAGTCTCTGATGCTAACGAAATTGCTTATCTGAAGATTCCGTTTTCGAAGAACTTTCTTCCAGTTACCATCACACGTGTTGTGTTTATACGTACATCCGGTGGCTTGAATCATCCTGTGCAGTTCAAGTTCTTGAAATGAGCCCTTGACCATAGATACATTTATGATAGGCATCGCACAACCCTGTGTCTTCTGTTTTAAACGTTTGAGACCAACATCTAAGTCAAATGACACGGAGCAAAAAGCTGAGTGTCGTCTCTCATACACACGCTGAAGGGGAGAAAAACGTTACAGTTCTCAATTAAAGCCAAAATTTATTATTGATTTAACTCTCCAACGACTTATTTCAGCATTGCACATTTCACCTAATTCCTCAGAAATTCCGAATATTAATACTACGTTTATCGTTTGTTCACTTGGCCAGGAGGAAGGGTAACAAGCAGTTTGAAACATTGAACTGACTTTTTTCTTTTAGGAACGACAGGGCAGTTTTTTCAGTAAATTCAAGTGTTTAACTAAACGCTACTGTGGTAGAAGAAAACCTAATGTTCGTTTAACAAGAAGTATATAGATATATGGAGATACCTGTTCTTTCGGATATATCGGGAAGAACGGATACCACTGGTGATCTTGCAGCTCTCGAAGAATGAAATTACAATGAAATCCAGACCATTAGGTGCTTACAGGCTTTTATAAATATCACTGTAGACAGATGCAGCCACCAGTAAACTGATCGAGTTGTTTGTTTCGATACAATGTCGTCATACGCTTTCTGTATCATGTGTGTTGTAAGAAACGGGCTCTGCTGTATCTCTGACAACCAGGGTGAGAAAGAGCGGTATACTCTACCGTTGACACGTTGCAGGTGATCTTTTATTATTTTTCAAGGTGTCAACCGCAACTTTCATGTGACCGTTATTTATTTGTTATGAAACAACTGGCTCACAAGCACTAGTCATTTAATAGCTCTTGCCGCCTTATATATTACATACATTTTCGATAAATGGAACCTAATCTAAAATATTCATGTTATTACCTTCTACCATCTGCTTAATTTTGACCCTGACGCTTCTGTGTATGTTATTCTCCAAACAGGGCAAGCGAAACGCGTTTGGTTCGTTCGCCCATCGTTTGATGCTTCAATACGTCAGTGTCTTGCGTGTAACAAGTTCTTATACTGAAAACGGATTGTAACAGACTACACAGATAACGAACAGCAGAGCACCGAGAAGAGAAAACAGTAAGCAAATGTGCAGGTATCTTTATTGTTCGGCCCTCGTACGAAGCTAATTATTTGTCACAATCCAAGCCAGTCAAACTTCAAATTGCGCTAAGAACTATCAAATCTAGGAATTAGCTGAATTTCGAATTAGCTAGCGCGTTTTCACATGTAATTGTGGTAGGGAGCGTCTGCTTCTAGTCGATCTGTTAACTCTAATTCTGGGATATGTTTATACAAGGTGCTGCTTGCTTTTTTCAGTTTTTAACTTTCACTCCCACAATATCTCTAGCTATGACGTTCACATCTACTCCCTGCTCTCCGACCTGACACGTACAAAAGAAGTACGCTATTTTATTCAAGTTGGATATCGTGAACTCAGCGGCCTTAAATGATTGTTGATAAATAACGCAACCAGAGACAAATACTTTTAAAAATGCTTTATTTCAATGCCATAACTAGTTTCGACCATTCGTGCCCATCTTCAGGTAGCTAACGTTTCTAGTTTTGTTAATGTGTTCATCGGCAGCACTTTGTCACGTCAAGCACTGCAGAATAATATTTGAGTATGTAGCGCCACTTTATGCAGTACGCTTCTCGATACTGAAAGCATGCTAATGTGCCCGCATTTATAAAGCTATAAGGCGAAACAGTTGTATACACTTGCATATGTTTCAGTATGGCGCCATTTTGTACACTTTCTCTATATTAAAGACAGACGAAACGGAGCTGTATATTCAAATATTCCTGTGCAGTACCGGAGCTGACGTCATGCTGCTGATAGAAACAATGTTAGACACCTTAAGCTGGTCAGAAATGTCTGACTGGTTACCTTGTTGCAACAAGGAATTTTAGAAGTATTTGTGGCTGGTTGCGTTTTTTACCAACAATAAAGGTGCAATTCACCAAGGTCATGCTCAAAACCTTGTAGTCATTTAAAGAACGTCATGCTTATTAAGATAAACTGTTGACTGAAAAATTATTCACTACGTTTTATCCTTACAGATTAACGTAGATATCCCCAATTATGAAATATAAGCTGTAGGATTCTTCACGAGTCAAAAACGATTACACGGTATCACAATCATATTGCTTCGGTGAACACGGTGTTGTTCAGACAAAAGTGCTGTTCGGTAGCCTATCAGTAATTTATAGAGTAACTCACAGCTTGATGGCTGCGAAATATTTGTTGTGATTCTGGTACTCTAACATGAAAACCATCTTTATTTTACAATTCTGTTTCCTTTTTACCTCCTCTTATCTCTTTCATTCCGTTGTCCTTCGCAACCACTGCCAAGTCAGCTGAAATGCTGACACACACACACACACACACACACACACACACACACACACACACACACACACACAAACTGGTGTCAACTTTTCTTTTTTTTAATCATGTCTGGAAGCTAGTCACCTGTATTTTCTTGAATGTTGTTACACGTTAGTATGTAGAAGTTGAAATGATTTATATTCAGCCGGAAAGTTAGGCCCTCGAAGGGTAGGTATCAAATTTGAGAATCAGTACGCTCTTCAGTGGACGGTGGACTTAAAAGGAAATAGTTCTGTAAAACAATGCCTTCCACTGTAACATATTGGCAGATTAAGTATTTTTCAGACACTGATTCGTTTTTGAACTGACATTCGCAGGAAGCACACCTCTGGATATGTCACACAGCCACGGTGTTTGCCATGGAGAGGTGTTCAAGTTTCTTATACTTTCAACGTAGAACTCTTATTTTTTTAAGAAAGAGCGTTGTCGACTGGCTGAGTTAGGGGCACAAACGTTTAATTCAAGGAAGTAAGGGAAAGAAATGTAAATAACGAAAAGCCGTTACTGACAGAAGCTGAACTGCTGAAAGTGAAACTGTAGTAGTTTTATTCATCCTAGATCACGTTTACGAGGGTTTTGGACTTGTCATGGAATTGCAATATAAGAACAACGAACATAAGACAATTCGTACATAGAAGTATTTACGTTCTTACAGGTTTATAACTTTGAAGAGTTAGGGACAGGTAGTCAGCTCTGACGTTTTACGTACCAGGAACCATCCCATCTTTTGCCCCAGATAATTTAAGGAACCCAAAATCAGCATGGCTCTATGAAACCTGGAATCTCCACTCTAGCCCCCCCTCCCCCGCCACCCACCTCCGAAACCCCGGGAACAGGATCCGTACACTTCGAATATTTTACCTGTTTCGTTCCTAGTGTACAATACTTGCGAAGAAGCTCTTTGACAATGTAACAGGCGGAAGATTTCATTTCTCACTCCCAGTCGCTACACACTATGGACATTTCATAACGTAACTCTACACACACAGCTGACATCATGAGCAGAGCGACGATGTTTGGTTCCCACCGTGTATGCCGGCCGGTGTGGCCATGCGGTTCTAGACGCTTCAGTCTGGAACCGCGTGACCACTACGGTCGCAGGTTCGAATCCTGCCTCGGGCATGGATGTGTGTGATGTCCTTAGGTTAGTTAGGTTTAAGTAGTTCTAACTTTTAGGGGACTGATGACCACAGCTGTTAAGTCCCATAGTGTTCAGAGTCATTCGAACCATTTGAACCACCGTGTATGCCGCAAATTCGATTTTTTAACCAGAGTTTCTGCATCCCTCCGTAATGAGGTGGTGTTCTCAAAAAGAGGACAAGGTGTTATAGACTGTATAGCTTTGGGGATGAAATTTTCCAAGAAAGATGGAAAAAGTGTGAGAATAAGCGAGAAAAGTTGAGGAACCTAAGTACGTGAAAATCTGCATTGAGGAAGCAAGAGCAGAATTAGGGAGACGCTGCTAAGGATACTATACGGCAGAAAGCAAGATCGTTTCTCTAACACCACGTTCAGAATCTCTATGGCAGCGCTGATGAATGACTTCGGCCCGGCGACTGTTGAGCTTCGCGTCTGATGCTACTTGTTTCTCTCCCCTGCCTGCCGCTCAGCTCCCTCCATAGCGAGCTCTGACGCCGTGGAGAGAAAAATGGAATCGGCCTCACCCAACTACTTACGATTTTCCGCAGCAGAGCGAGAAAACCGTGTGATGAACAGTACGACAAGAATAAGGGTGGAGAAGAGCGACGAAAGTGCAGGGAAGGAACATTCCTGGTCGTTAAGTGTGTGCGTGAGAGCTGAGAGGGGGGCGGACAGGAATTACGGTTGGAAGATGATACCAGGTCGAGGGACGATGGAAAAGGGAGAGGGGGCAGAAAAGGGGGGAGGACAGAGAGACGACCGTAATCCGAAGGGCAGCAGGCAGGCAGCTGGCGAATTACGGCGGAGGCGGCGCTGGCAACAGGTGGCGGGTCGTCGTCTGCGCGGTGGCAGCCACGCCAGCGATCCGGAGGCGGAGGCCGTGCATGGCTGTCCGACTGGCGCCAGCGCGCTGCTGGCTGCTGGCGAGACAATGCGCGGGGACAGGCCGGCCGCCTGGCCGCTTTATTGATTGCGACGCAGGCGCGCCGTCCCACAGTCAGCTGGAGCTGCCGCTGTCGCCACAAAAACGCCGTAAAGCGGGTCGCTGCTGCAAACTAGCTGCGCTACTGTTCTTGCCGGAAATAGGTAACCTGTCTTCTAGGACCTTCGGATCGCTCTATTGCTCCTAAATGCATTTGAAAAACTACCATCGACTAACGTAATCACAAATAATAGTGAACTGCGGTAGTTTTCCTAGCAGCTTTGGTCAGTTAAGACTCACTGCATTACCTGTGTGTTAGGAATGTTGGATACCGATCAGGCGTCACCAAAATTCGACAGCTTTGTCTGCTATGCGATCGGTGTGTTACTGGATTCACTTAGGACTCGCCTAGAAACTGAGTCAGGATATATCACAAGGAGCTCTGTAACCTACAGTACATCTTTGTTTTACGTAGTTACCTTCCTGTCTATTACTTAAAAACTAAACACATTTATGACAATATTTGAACTGTCAATATTTCATTAACGTTTTATTCGAAAATTGTTGGTTGGTAACATTATGTTGCAGTAAAAATAATAAAAAGTTACACATTTGTCACATAGTTCTAGATAACGCTGTATTCAGAAAAAGGTTGTTGTTGTGGTCTTCAGTCCTGAGACTGGTTTGATGCAGCTCTCCATGCTACTCTATCCTGTGCAAGCTTCTTCATCTCCCAGTACCTACTGCAACCTACATCCTCCTGAATCTGCTTAGTGTATTGATCTCTTGGTCTCCCTCTACGATTTTTACCCTCCACGCTGCCCTCCAATTCTAAATTTGTGATCCCTCGATGCCTCGGAACATGTCCTACCAACCGATCCCTTCTTCTAGTCAAGTTGTGCCACAAACTTCTCTTCTCCCCAATCCTATTCAATACCTCCTCATTAGTTACGTGATCTACCCACCGTATCTTCAGCATTCTTCTGTAGCACCACATTTCGAAAGCTTCTATTCTCTTCTTGTCCAAACTAGTTATCGTCCATGTCTCACTTCCATACATGGCTACACTCCATACAAATACTTTCAGAAACGACTTCCTGACACCTAAATCTATATTCGATGTTAACAAATTTCTCTTCTTGAGAAACGCATTCCTTGCCATTGCCAGTCTACATTTTATATCCTCTCTACTTCGACCATCATCGGTTATTTTACTCCCTAAATAGCAAAACTCCTTTACTACTTTAAGTGTCTCATTTCCTAATCTAATTCCCTCAGCATCACCCGACTTAATTTGACTACATTCCATTATCCTCGTTTTGCTTTTGTTGATGTTCATCTTATATCCTCCTTTCAAGACACTGTCCATTCCATTCAACTGCTCTTCCAAGTCCTTTGCTGTCTCTGACAGGATTACAATGTCATCGGCGAACCTCAAAGTTTTTACTTCTTCTCCATAAATTTTAATACCTACTCCGAATTTTTCTTTTGCTTCCTTTACTGCTTGCTCAATATACAGATTGAATAACATCGGGGAGAGGCTACAACCCTGTCTCACTCCTTTCCCAACCACTGCTTCCCTTTCATGCCCCTCGACTCTTATAACTGCCATCTGGTTTCTGTACAAATTGTAAATAGCCTTTCGCTCCCTGTATTTTACCCCTGCCACCTTCAGAATTTGAAAGAGAGTATTCCAATCAACATTGTCGAAAGCTTTCTCTAAGTCTACAAATGCTAGAAACGTAGGTTTGCCTTTTCTTAATCTTTCTTCCAAGATAAGTCGTAAGGTCAGTATTGCCTCACGTGTTCCAGTATTTCTACGGAATCCAAACTGATCTTCCCCGAGGTCGGCTTCTACTAGTTTTTCCATTCGTCTGTAAAGAATTCGTGTTAGTATTTTGCAGCTGTGGCTTATTAAACTGATTGTTCGGTAATTTTCACATCTGTCAACACCTGCTTTCTTTGGGATTGGAATTATTATATTCTTCTTGAAGTCTGAGGGTATTTCGCCTGTCTCATACATCGTGCTCACCAGATGGTAGAGTTTTGTCATGACTGGCTCTCCTGAGGCCATCAGTAGTTCTAATGGAATGTTGTCTACTCCCGGGGCCTTGTTTTGACTCAGGTCTTTCAGAAAAAGGTAAAATTAAAAAATTGGCAAAACAAAAAATGGCATCGAACATTGCTTAGACACTTTGTTGAGCATATACAAAACATGTTTCTGTTATTCAAATGGCTCTCAGCACTATGGAACTTAACATCTGAGGTCATCAGTCCCCTAGAACATAGAACTACTGAAACCTAACTAACCTAAGGACATCATACACATCCATGCCCGAGGCAGGAGTCGAACCTGCGACCGTAGCGGTCATGCGGTTCCAGACTGAAGCGCCTAGAACCGCTCGGCCACACCGGCCGGCTTCTGTTTTTCACGAACACCTTTTGCATGTATCAGTAGTAACAGGAAGCTCTTGTCTTTGATGATGAACATTCTACTGAGTACAAAGAAACTGCAACAACACTATACATTTTTATATTGTGCATATAAATTGTTCTTGCGTCAAAAGTAATTGATTTGGTTACAAAACCGCGGAAGTAGCACGATAAACTTATTTTTATTACTTATAAAACACAGTTTGTATTTTTTTAAGTGTATACAGTACACAGTGGATTAACACAGAACGATGTGTGGTTGTAATAATGTGCCAAACAAAACAGAAAGAAGATGTCCGCTTCCAGTTTCCCATAGATTAATTTATGTTTCTTTCCCTAACAGTGCTACCAATACTAGGTCATTTAAGTACTGTACCAAAACGACCGAACCGTAGGTTTCGTAGAGGGCAACTCTACTGGTAACTTGTCAAAGGTCTTTTACAGTTACTTCTCATTAACCGACTGTTCTGTTGGTTCATGACAAATTTCTTATGTTACTAATGTGAACACTTGCCACTTTTGTAATAATTGTTATGTAACAAATCAGTTTTCGGCTACCATCAGGCACAAAGATAAACACATGTGGCTGTAACTTGAGTTATCGAACATTTTAAACTAGGTATATCTAAAGTATCTTTCGATTCGCTCTGTAAGCCCAAATTCGATAGGAGGCTAAAGTGAGTAGTAGTATTTAGGTAAAATGTAAAGTAAATACTATTTCACTTACACCTAATGTAGGTTACATACCGTCATTTGTGACTAATGAAAGTCGCATTCAGGGCATTTGCTTTCGATTTATTTTAAAGCATCTTCACTGGGCATTCTCACAATATAATTTTTCTTACGAATCTCTCTGCTAGAATCGTGAACAGGTCTTAAGTTCTAAATTATTTCTATTAAAGAGGATTAAATTATTGTTTCTAGTCGCCTTGTTTTGTATTCCAATTCATTTTTATGTTCTTTTGCATATACGGGTTGGATTTTTGATCTAGATATTTCGTGCCAATGAAATGCAGTGTACAAAAATCGACCACAAATGTGTAGAAGAAAATCAGAATGAACTATGACGAAAAAAATACCTTGAGTTATACCAATTATTTAATTCTGCTTGAGAGTAGTAATTCACAATACGATACTAGCAAAGAGATTTGTGAGCGAAAGCATATTGTTACAGTGACCACTGAATATAGTTCAAAACAAAATGAAATGTGTATTGCGTAAATAACACTTATTGCAGTCCCAAAAGACGGTATATATATTACATAGGCTGCCAAAGACTTGTTATTTAAATTGGCTGTAGTGATAATGAGGCCTATTTCAATAAAAATATCACTCTTTGTTAAAGCTTCTTACGTACTGACTTGTTTTCCGCCTCCCCCCCCCCCCCACACACAGTCGGAGATTATATATATATATCTCCGACTGTGTGTGTGTGTGGGGGGGGGGGGGGGGAGGCGGAAAACAAGTCAGTACGTAAGAAGCTTTAACAAAGAGTGATATTTTTATTGAAATAGGCCTCATTATCACTACAGCCAATTTAAATAACAAGTCTTTGGCAGCCTATTGGAGGACCTTTTGGATGCTTCTAGTTTAAAATGTCTTATCTCTCAAGTATCACGTCTTTTTTCTTTCGTCATACACCTACAACCGTACAGTACAAACAGCACCGGATCTACGATATTTCCGAACCGGGGCGAATACTTTATAGTGCCCCCCTCCCTCTATTCCTCTGAGGGTTTCAGATAGGACAAGTATTTTAAAAATCGATTTTTCAGACATGTACATTTTGTAGCGCCTATCTGGTTTAAGAGTTTGATATATACATATATGTTGGAGGAAACGTAAGAATATTATTCAGTCTTAAATGTGCCAATGTGCAGTGCCACGCTTCTTCACGTAGCATCATTGTACCGCATGTCACTGTATTCATGTGTGTATATTTCGCAGTGGAAGCCATCAAATCTATATTCGGGACAGTGGAAATTAAAATGTCCTATTGTGACACACACACACACACACACACACACACACACACACACACACACACACACACACACACACACACACTTAATACTGGGTGGAATTATTTGTGACTGGGAGCATAAGAACTCTTCTGAAAAATTGCACTCTTTATTGCCTATTAGCTAATATTTTTCTCCTTTGACATAAAACTATATGTAGGAAAAATAAAACTAGTGAAGATAAGAGACAAGCAGTACAGTACACATTTCTTCAATTGTTAGCTCGCAGCATTTTTTCTCTCTTTTCTTGCTACAGCTTTACACAGTGAGCTTCCCCTTTTACGAAATAATCTGTTACGTCATCGAAGTTATTTAAACGTCTTGTACATGAAAAATCAGAATATCGTAATCTAACACTGAGAAATCTTAAATGAATAGTACACAAAACTGTTGTGGTTTCTCGATTTGATTAGTCTATTTTGTCACTGTGTGCTAGAGAAAACGAAACAGGCCTTTCTAATATTGCTGCAACTGTAACACACGCCAAATGAGCGTGACCGTTTTGGCATAAATGGTCATTTTTACGTACCTCATTTACATAAATAACGACAATTTAATTCACGAAGTACCAATATCAAAAGCCTATTAGGCCTACTGCAAGCAAAAAGTTTTATTTTAGAAAATACTTAAACATTTCATTCGTACGCCCTAGTTTCTTAAGCGTGGGATAGAGAAACATTAGTATGAAATTTCTATACAAATTTGGAATCTTCGTATTCTTCCATATAATTTGTTTGATGTCCCTATTTCTTCTCTAGCCTCGTTCTAACACACAATCTTGTAGTAACTAATACTATACTGTAACTATTCCTGCCGTTGTCAGAACTTATTCTCCGGTTAACTTCACTAACCCTTACAGAATCGCCGGGTCATCATCATGCGTTTATTCCCCGGTTAGGCGTTGTTACGTGTTCTAACAACGTGTTTTCCACGTTATTCCCAGAAAATAACTTACAGCGGCTGCTAACCGGGGATCGTACAACTGGTAGTATAGCGATGTGGCATAATTTTCTGTCAAAATTTCATTTTCTTGGAAACACCGCGAAGATAATGTGTAATCTTCCTTACCTGTTATTCCTGTTATTTGTTTACTCCCACTCTGGTAGCCAATGTCTGGATTTCCGTATTAATCATCAGAACGCTTTTTATTCTAGCACCCAATCGACCACGTAAACCAACAGCGATTGGCATTCATCCGTTCGGGTTTACTCGGCTCAACTTGTATATCCCAATCTTCTTTTGTCTGTGGGAAAGTTTTTTCTTCCTAGACGTAGAGACATTACATAAATTATGCCCACATCCAAAAACCAGCTTATAATTCGTTCGGAAATCAACTTAGAACGAGTTCAAAAATGTTCAAAAACCAATTCTATCACGTTTCAAAATCTTATGAATAATCTATAGACCAATGTTCACTGGATGCCAGGTGCTTTGTTGAAACGAGGTTTCTTCCTTCAAGAACACCAGTTTGGTGCCCCCTGAAACTGTCGCCCAGGGCAGATAACCCTCTTTGCCCACCCCTAGATTTGGGGCTGTGTACATAAATCTGGTAAGTACAGGACACTTACCACTGTAGCAATTTTTAGGGCTTCTTCCCATTCTATTCAAGTACAGAGGGCAGCAAGAGAGCTTCATTAAACGTTTATGAGCGCGTTTGATCTCTAACCTGGCCTTCTCGATTACTACTAGAGCGATACTTAACGGGGTTGGACTATACTCTTACATTTCTCATCTAAAGCTATGCCTTTTACCTTTGTACGTAAGCTTTCTCGGGAGAGTTTGCGTCTGTATTCTAGTGTCCGCAAGTTCAGTTTTTTCACCACCTCTGCGACGCTATTCAAGGGGCCAAATAAACCAGTGACCACACGCGCATGCCTTCTTTGTGTACACTCCGTATTCCGTGTTAGTCATGTTTCGTGTGGGTCCCACGCACTTGAGCAAGTGGATGTTCCTATCATTACTGCGGCACCCCATCACAAAGGGCATTCTAATAGTGCTAACTGGAACTGTTACACATTACAAGGACTTACATGCACAAAGAAACATCAAAATGAAGTAGAATACAAGAAAACATGGCTAGTAACAATGATTTAATGCTGTTTAGTAAGAGTAATTTAGAATCAATGAAATTAAGTCCAACTGTCTACGACCTGCTTTATCTACAAATGAGGCTACGTGGTCCTTCCACTTCACTTCATATCCTTGATGATTGCTATGATCCGATATATGGATGAGTTGACCAATTACAGCTGCGATCATTAATATTTTAGTCATAGGATACTATGTTATTTCATTTTGTGAAGTGCCCAAGTTCACATTTCAGAAAATTAGAACAAGTTGCCAGTCATCTCAAATAGTGGGGCTGTGCCAGTTCGAAACAAGTTGTCATATGTATAAAATGGCGAGAAAGTTGAAGACTGATGGGAAATTCAAAATAGCCCAATTGTTCTAGAAGGTTTCTCTATTCTTGTTATGTCAAGGCAGTAGAGCAATTTTACGAAGTCTAAAATCGCAAAAATTCAGAGAATTCCAACTGGAACTGTCCTATTGGTGTGAAATTAAAAAAATCCAAGACGGTGATCTGGAGATGCAAGGATGGACTGTTAAGTTATAATCCAAGATGGTGGACTAGAGGTACACGGACAACTTGCATGGTTGTCAGATTTCGTATGTTGGAGGTTTAGATACCATCCTAAGTTTAAATTGGGTGGGAAATTGAAAAACCGACTTTCCCCTGGTGTTTCACTTCTCTTGCCTTGCGTTTAACAGCTGTGCAGCGTAAGTGGTTCACCTGGAAGCAAATCCTAGGAGACCATCAATAATTTGAACTATTTACCCCACCACAGTCATCTTAAGTTTAGAACTCAAGAGCCTCAAGTTTATAACTACATGTAAGGCTCTAGAAATAAAATAGAAAGAACTGCACCATTGCTTGAATACCAGACAGGGGACGGTCCTTCTGCAGCATGACAAGTTCGCTCCAGTGGTACATGAAAAAGTGCATACACCCTCACCATACTGATGCCTTATGGCAGAGCACCACTGTCACGCCATGTGTCGAGACATGTGTGCAGGATAAGCAACGTATCTCGATCGTGGACGCCGACGTACGAGTCCAGCAGAACTGCGTAAAGCGAAGACCACTGTAACGGTTCGAGTTCACACCACCAGTATGTTTTTTGTGATGGGGTGACCTAAGATAATAGCAGTGAAATTCAAAATAACCACTTGCCTGCACAAGAGTTATGCAGGGAAATTACTCAAGAAGTCAAGCAGATTATATATATATATATATATATATATATATATATATATATATATAATCTCCCCCTCTCTCTCTAAATCAAGTACTGTGTTTGTAAAAATCACAAAGTAAATATGTGTGCAGGATGAGTGACGTATCAGTAATAGGCCATACAGATCTGTCTGAATGCGTGAAGATATATACACCAAACTTTTATCAAGCACCTTGACAATGAAATTTGTTTTTATCAAGTAAGAATATGTGATCATGAAAATGGTGCAAATACATGTGACAAACAATATTTCTGCGAAGAGATTTTGGTAGCCTTCCAATACAGCGCATTTCAACATGGAAACTCATCAATAGTGTTAGTTGCAAGACTCAGATGCGTTCTGTTGGATGATAGTTTGAAGTACGTAGCCAGAAGCGGTTCAGCATCCTAGAGCACTAAATGCCCTGAAGGACAGCACTTAACCCGTAAACACATCCATGAAACAATGGCTCATACAGTCCAGCACACTGTCCTGGGAGCCACCAATGACTGGCGGCACCCTCTGCAGGCTGTTGCAAGGATATCAGCGCGCTGCCCTTTCTTGTCAGTTTCAAATGAATGGTATTCTTCACATCCACCTTACTCTAATAGATCCAGACACCCTACACTTCTTTGTAATTATTTAAGAGTCTGTAGTAGTTATGATTCTAGTAACATTTGGCAGGAATGCAGTAATGTAAAGAGCTGTTAAAGCTTTTTTTTTTTTGCAATAAAGTTCCTCGGGAACAGCAAAACGTGTTAAAGTATTTTCTGCATACTTTAGTATCCAAACATAACGTGGTAGGAATTTTGCTACCTCAACTGACAAAGCCAAAAAATTTAGTACAATTTCGGCACCTTTCAGCGAAACGTATCATATGAATAGCTGGTGTAAAATATAAGTTTGTACTATAGTCAAGCGACTTCGGAGGCATTCGAGGAATCTGAAGATATGGCTGACTAACTTGCAGTAAGGATAAAACGAGTGTTTAAGTTTGTCAGTACAGATGAAGGGAAACTTACCCACTTACTGAATAACGTGTTGGTATACCTTTTCTGACCCTACACAGCGACGATTCGGAGTGGCACTAACTCACGGTACGTTTCTGGAGATATATGGCTTCAAACACTTACGAAATTCCTTTTCGATTTCGGTTCGGCAAAATATGATTTTCATCATTCGGACAGAATGTGTAGCATCCTCGGAAATTTTGAGAATGGATATCAGGGGAATTTACCTTCGAGAGACCAGCACAGAGAGTAGAACACGAAGAAATATGCAGGTGTAGTTCTGGCATATGACAGTACTATTCATTGAATTATCTCATTAAGGGTGTCCCCATTTCAGTCACAGACTCTCAACTGCCACAACTAGGTAGCTGGAAGTTCCACACACATTTATGACTAACACTGGTGTTAGCTGCTTTGGTCCGTTGGATACACACCTGGAAGGGTGACATCGACATGTTAAGTTTCGGACTATATTTGTATCATTCCCGATGAATACAGTTATGGTTGAATTTCAGGCTGTTCGCTGATCAAAGTCACGAGGCCTGCTGTTAAGATTTACACAGCACTCCACAAGGTGGTTCACGATTCTTGGCAGATCGAACTTGTGAGCAAATCAGTGCTGCAGTATGTTCTTCCAGGTGCTGTGACATGAGTAAGTATAAGCGTGGATTTGGGGAATTCTTGTAAATTTCGCGCAGCTAGGCTGGAAGGTAGTGTAAGTAGGCTGTTTAGGTTTTTATGTTGGTAACGTCACGTAGCGCTCTGTTTGAAAATCACTGGCTGTGCTTTGTGCAGTCTGTGTCTGGTTTGCATTGTTGAAAAATTATCTATTGTAGTGGGCAGTTAGATGTGAACAGCGCGTAGCGTTGCACAGTTGGAGGTGAGCCGCCAGCGGTGGTGGATGTGGGGAGAGAGATGGCGGAGTTTTGAGAGCGGATGATCTGGACGTGTGTCCATCAGAGACAGTAAATTTGTAAGACTGGTTGTCATGAAGTGATAAATATATTATGACTTTTGAACACTATTAAGGTAAATACATTGTTTGTTCTTTATCAAAATCTTATTTGCTACCTATGCGTATCAGTCCCTTCAGTAGTTTGAATCTTTTATTTAGCTGGCAGTAGTGGCGCTCGCTGTATTGCAGTAGTTCGAGTAACGAAGATTTTAGTGAGATAAATGATTCATTATTGTTAGTTAGGGCTCTTCTTTTGTAGGGATTATTGAAAGTCAGATTGAGTTGCGCTAAAAATATTGTGTGTCTGTTTAGTGTTCATCAGAATAAAGAGCGAAATTTGAGTACGTTCAGTTCTGCTCAGCTGTTTGAAAATCAAACAACATAAGGGGTTTACCAGCACAGTAATTCATGAACTTTTCTAAGGGGACGTTTCATATGGCAACCCTGCCACAATACCTCACTGGAATCTTCTGATTTTTTTCTTGTAGTTTGTGTAATTAGCGTAGCTATTTTTTATTGCTAGCGCGTAATTACAGAGAGAATTTCCTTTGTAGTTGTAGTTTTTCATTGTTGTACAGTAATACAGTTGTGGCATGCATTTAGATTTGCACCAAGTATTTCGCAGCTGTGCTATGTTAATGTGTTTTCTTATTTTGCTCTTCAAATTGTGCTTTTCTGTGTTATCGTGTGAAATATTGGGACAATAATGGCGTGTGAAAAACGTAACACTAGGCTCCTAAGTAAACTGAATGTGTTAATACATTACACTGTGGTGCTGATAAGCTACACTCGTCGTCACTATTATTTCTCAAAGTAATAATTTGGTAATTGTGCATAGGGAAACGGAGCTGGCGGCAAATAATTGGCGTAGACAGTAAAACAAATAATGTATAGGGAAGCATTATCGATCGATCGGTCGTCAACAGCTCGCCTCAGGATTCCGAAATGACAGGACACAATCTTGCAAATACTGTAGATTCAGGTTTTGGGTCCTCACCATTTTCTCAAATAAGTCAAGACACATTTTCTGCTTTTCAAAATGTGAATATTTCCGTTTCAAATCCACTGCCAAATAGCACTGAGGAAGATGTTTCTGACATCAGTGCATTGTTATTACCATTACGCAACAAAATCTTCAAAATTTAGACGCAGTGGAACAAAATCAAAAACAATCACAGCAACAGCTTCAAAAGTTAGACACCACGCTTGAACAAACACGTGAAGGTTTAACTGCTGAGTTACTTAAAATCGAATCTAAATGTCAAAAAGTCTGTAATCACGTAAAGACACAAATTTGTGAGCATTTTCAACCTATTTTTTCGCGTCATGAAAATGCATTACAGAATCGCGAAGCAGCCATAAAAGAACTGCAGACTATTGTTCATGAAAATCACGACACCTTGCAAGCTAAAATTTACTCAGTTGCATCTACTGATTCGGTTACGCAACTTTCAAAAACTCAGGAAAACTTAAAGGACACAGTAGATACGATTTCAACACAAATGGACACTCTGAAACTCGGTTCAGAAAAACACACTGAGGAAATAAGTTCACTATCGGAGAAAGTAGCCGAAATTTCGGATCAGTTCACTAACTTATCTACAAAGGCAGATGATGATCTGAATGACACAAGACCCATAGCCTGCAATGACACAGAAGAATACTAAGAAATTTGGAAATTCAAACAAAATAAGAATCAAATTAATACGCAACACAAAAGTGAAATCCAGGAAGCACAAGATCAGTTGGCACAAATAGTATGACTGTAAGCTGTTCATTACTACATGTAGATTCAAAACATTTAAGAATTCCGGCAACGACATTCATCCACAAGCGTGGCTTCATCAATTCTCTCATTGTTTTCCTCCCAACTGGTCATTGGAGCACAGGTTAGAATTTATGTGTGGGTATTTAGAGAATGAACCAGCTGTAAGAATGCGATCGGTCATTCACGACTGTCACAGTGAAGGAGAATTTTATCATGCCTTCCTCTCAGCATATTCGTCTCAAGCTACACAAGACCGAGTAAAACACAGCATCATAATGATGAAACATTTCGAACAATCTGAATTTTCCAGTCTTGTGAAATATTTTGAAAACACGTTGCACAAGAATCAGTACCTGTCAAACCCATACAGCCCCTCAGAACTCATCCGCATTTGCTTAATCAAATTGCCTGAACATTTACGACATACTTTGGCGGGACGTTGCAAAAACGACATTGAAGCTTTTCAGGAACAGTTACAAAAATTGGAAATTGACACTGACAATCGCGGAACTCGAAGACAGGAGCACAACAATTACGGGTCACATCCGTCACAATTCCGCGATGACAGAAATAATAACTGGACACGACAAGGCTATTCTTACAATGTAAATCATGACCAAAACAGACACCACCCATATGACAACTGTTGGCAGAGTAGTAATAATTACAGGGAAAGATCACCTCTCCGCAGTAATGACTATCACAGGGACAATAAGAGAAACAGACAATATGAGAACCAAAATAATTATTATCAAGGGAGACAGAATAACTTCAGACGCAACAGTTCAGCATGCAGTTACGATTCCGGGAGAAATTCTCAACCACGTGACCGACAAGAAAGAAAATACAGAATCTACCGACGTGACGACAGACGATATAATTGTAGCGACAGATCTGAATTTCATCAGATCTGGCGGGATTCAAACTGGGCAGGGCCCTCTCGACAAGACGAATTTGTAGAAGTTAGGTCTCCTAATTCTAATAACGACGCACGCCAACAAGAGAGAGACACAAGACTCGCACCGCAGACAGCCATGTGCGCTGGCTGGGCTTGAGAAAAACAACATAGACGCTAACCTTGAGAAAAGTTTTAGCATTCCTTACCAACGTATACCACATGATAATTGCGTTGAAGTTTAAGCTCTGCGTACTAGGAAGAGTAAAGGATTGCACCAATTTCACATGTAAAACCGTTTATTGAGAGATATGTTTTTTAATTTAGTCTTTGCTATAAAATTTTTCGCTTCACGTTACTAGTACTCTTTGTCACACTTAGAAACTGTTAACATGCAACTACGTTTTAAAGTTAACTGAGTGAGATTTTCACTCTGCAGCGGAGTGTGCGCTGATATGAAACTTCCTGGCAGATTAAAGCTGTGAGGACGAGGCGTGAGTCGTGCTTGGGTAGCTCAGTTGGTAGAGCACTTGCCCACGAAAGGCAAAGGTCCCGAGTTCGAGTCTCGGTCTGGCACACAGTTTTAATCTGCCAGGAAATTTCGTTTTAAACTTAACTATCCAGTCAAGAACATAGGGAACTTATTTCGACAAATAATTACAAATGCATTGTTATAGTGAACAGAGGACACAGTGTTACCGTGAGTGTACATTCTTGCTTGTTAGTTGCACGATTACATAACGATTATAAGGCTTACATACTTAGAACATATAATGCTAATGAGATTTTACTGCAACATTTTGGTTTACTTGAAAAGACTTTTTTTATTTAAAGTACTTTACATCTACATCTACATCTACATCTACATCTACATCTACATTTATACTCCGCAAGCCACCCAACGGTGTGTGGCGGAGGGCACTTTACGTGCCACTGTCATTACCTCCCTTTCCTGTTCCAGTCGCGTATGGTTCGCGGGAAGAACGACTGTCTGAAAGCCTCCATGCGCGCTCTAATCTCTCTAATTTTACATTCGTGATCTCCTCGGGAGGTATAAGTAGGGGGAAGCAATATATTCGATACCTCATCCAGAAACGCACCCTCTCGAAACCTGGCGAGCAAGCTAGACCGCGATGCAGAGCTCCTCTCTTGCAGAGTCTGCCACTTGAGTTTGTTAAACGTCTCCGTAACGTTATCACGGTTACCAAATAACCCTGTGACGAAACGCGCCGCTCTTCTTTGGATCTTCTCTATCTCCTCCGTCAACCCGATGTGGTGCGGATCCCACACTGATGAGCAATACTCAAGTATAGGTCGAACGAGTATTTTGTAAGCCACCTCCTTTGTTGATGGACTACATTTTCTAAGGACTCTCCCAATGAATCTCAACCTGGTACCCGCCTTACCAACAATTAATTTTATATGATCATTCCACTTCAAATCGTTCCGCACGCATACTCCCAGATATTTTACAGAAGTAACTGCTACCAGTGTTTGTTCCGCTATCATATAATCATACAATAAAGGATCCTTCTTTCTATGTATTCTCAATACATTACATTTGTCTATGTTAAGGATCAGTTGCCACTCCCTGCACCAAGTGCCTATCCGCTGCAGATCTTCCTGCATTTCGCTACAATTTTCTAATGCTGCAATTTCTCTGTATACTACAGCATCATCCGCGAAAAGCCGCATGGAACTTCCGACACTTTCTGTGAGATTAAAGACGACATCGCATTTGGTTTCTTTGACAGCTACACGATTATATCACGACGCTACTGGAGTGTGACAATGTACATTGTTGCTTTTGTGCTGTATCTGTTTTATATCTGGACAGTTTTTCTGAATTCTTCTGGAAAGTAAAACATGTTTTAGAAGTAATTTTTGTGGTATAGCTACAATGAGACAGCTTTTTTCGTAGCACAACAATACGTTACAGTATAGTACTTTCTTGATCGCAGTATTGTACGTAATAACTACGATATCTATACGCGAAGCATTTCACTTTTGTTTATTACGATGTAAGTACATTCACTTCTACAGAACTTTGATTACGGACGACGATAATTAAGACACTTGCTACATTGTTACCTGTAAGTAATGACAGTCTATCTTACAACAAGACGCACAGTTTAGCGTTGCAGTACACGTATTTGAGTGATTGAATTTGTACTTAAAATATTTATTTTTAAAGATTTTTGAATTACAAAGAAAGTTTTTGGTGAGATATTTCATTCTATTGCTGTAATGTGTAACATCTGACGGTATAATTACGTTAATCCTCAGGGGGTACACGCTTACTTTGTGTACCTTGTGTGTAGCAAGCACAAGGAGCCCTAGCTAATATTCTATTTACTTATACAACTTTACACATCGGTACCATGTTTCTCTAACACAAATTACACAGCTGTCTGATTATTTAACTGAGAGACACAAACATTTTTTTTTACTACGTCAGTGACACATGTTTATGTAATTACACAGTTGGATAACTTCACACTTATGAAATTGCATTTTGTCTGTGCTTTGTGAACTGTTCATATTTTTTTGGAACCATTGTGATACTATGAGAGCTTTGAATGATTTATTTGGTATGGGATCATGATTTTTTGAAGTACACTTGCAATAGATGACAATTTAAATGAGCAGAGAATTTTTTTTAGGTTTTGACATTATTGCAGAAAGCTACGACGTTTTAGAGATTTGACTGAGGTGTTATGATATTATTACGACGACGATGTGTATTATTCTGTTGAGGTATGTTTATGATCTATGAGCTGATGCTATATGAGGAATCTGATTATGCTACGTATTTGTTATGATGAAATATTGAAGATGTGTCGACAAATATATATGTGTGTAATAAGGTAAGGAATAATGAGTAGTGGTTAGCGACCCTGATATGTGAGAAAGGATATTGGAAACCAAGAATCGTACTTTAGGAGTTATGAAATGTGTGTATATGCGTGAATGTATAACAATGCCGGCGAAAATTTTTTGGACACATATTTATACGATTATTTTCTACACATTTGTAATGCAAATTCTCAACCTGTGAAATTTTTTTATATGGGACTGTCACTGCTGTCGTAAATATTTCGGTAAGAAAGTTAGGTGACCTTCACGTAATGCGTCATGGGTGCTCAGCTGTGCCACCTGCCTGGAGAAAAAGCCATTAGGTGGAGGAAAAAAAAAAAAAAAAAAAAAAAAAAAAAAAAAAAAAAAAAAAAAAAAAAAAAAAAGACCATTGACTGCGCTATTGCTATTCCTTTGTAGAAAGCATTGCAAATACGACACGCTCATTACTTGGAAACATATGATTATATTGTTGAGCACGTACTTGGTGCTGCTTGGTGAAATGCTTATGAATTGATGGGAAATATTCTTACATCTGCACACCTGATGACAAGTGCCATTCTACGAGAGTTGAGGGATGTCTACTGATTTATAAAATGCCACATGGCTATTGAATGATGTTTTTATGGTTTGCTTTATGTAGTTGCTTATTTCATTTGATATCTGTTTTCCAGCTGTGTTGCAGCATTGGTCTTATAAAATAAAATTAAATGCATTTGCTAATGTGAACACTTTCTGTCAACAGATATATTAAATAATAAGTTTATGATCCACATTCTTCAAAAAAGGAGCACATGGAAAGTAAAGAACAATAAGAAGGGATTAATAACAGTAACTGCATACATAATTTCCTTTTCAAGTACTTGGTAATTTCTATTGTAGAATAAGTTGTGGTGCACCACTTTAATGACATAGATACTAAGATGTGAATAGGCGTTTCCCTTATCTGCATTGTTGTCTTTAGTGTACTATTTTTTCTGCTTGAGCTATGTCATATTTAGGTATAATTGATTGCATTTGCTGCTGCTGTTTGCCAGCCATAGTGCTGCTAAATTTCACTTTGTATTACTCTGTTAAGCCAGTTTTACTACTGATTTATTTTTCTTGTTGCTTCACATTGGCTCATATTAGTTGTAATGTTGCATTTGCTTTGCTAATTTAGATATACTGCTGCTTGCTTTGCCAATTCCCATTTTTTTTGGTCATTGCTGTTTGTGTTAATTGTTTTGTGCTGCTGCATTGCCTCGTCCCTTAGTATATGTATCTGAGCTTAGTAGATTTAAGTTAGCTTAAGAGGGGGTGGATTATATAAGAAACTAACTATGAACGATAGGGAAAGAATGCATTGAGAAGTTATATGAAAAAGATTTGAGCACAAATGAGTATTGTACAATGAGAAATATTTCTTTAGAAAGAGGATATGAACAAAACAGTAGGGTTTAGGGTCAACAGATACAGATAAGACTTTTTGGGAATAATGATGAATGAAGGGAGATCTCCAAGAAGTAAAGAAAGTTTTGTTTGCAAAATACTGCAGTAAAACAAACCCTGTCCTTTCCTTTTTTATTATTCCGCTATGTGATGGTGTACCCTGGTGTATTTGCGTTCTTCTTGTCTTTGTGTGTTTAGCAGATGAGAGTTATGTTGTAGAATTTTTCTAATGATGTGTGATTTACTTTGTAAAGATGTTTAGACATTTATTCTGTTCTGTTTGAATGCTCATGTGTAATATTAATGTTTCGAAAACTATTCTCATTATTTTATTTGCTGATGTCATAGTTCCTGTAACACTGATGTACATGTTTATTTCTATTCTATTGTAAAACCTGTATTACTACAAATGTCATCTGTATTATGTTTTTAATGATGTTTTCTGTACCTTTGTGATTGTATTCTCATGTTATAAAATTGTAACTGACATAAGTTCATCAAATTAAGTTACATTTCACTGCACACGTTTCTGTTGGTCATAGTATATGCACAATATATGAAAAAAAGGGACTGATAGTGCTCGCACATGTGTTGATAATTCAACAAGGGACTGGTTAACAGCATTGCTGGTTCTAAGGACAATTCCAAAAACTTTTTGAGTGCACAAGTGGTGGTTTATGGACCTGTGATATTGTCCGCAAGACTCTTCGATGGTGATTGTGCACCTGCACAGTCGCAACAGATGGCTGCTCGCCGTCTCTACAAGGACTGCAGTGGGTCTGCACCTTTGGTGGCCCACCAGTACCATAATCTCTACCAGGACTACAGTGGGTCTGCTCTGTGATGACCTACCGATCAATATTCTTCAAAACTTCGACTGACGCTGTTGGTTTGCTCTGTTGTGGACCATTACCTGTCTGCATGTCAAGAGTCAGCATTATCTTTCCATTGGAAGGACAACACTACTACTTCAAGACTGCATGGAAATCCACTACTTCTGTGTGCATTTTCTTTTACTGCTCAGACTTTGTGCATAAAATTGTTATTAATACTGTGATGAATGATGAGGACTGTCTTTATGGACTGTGAGAAAATTTTAGCTTTTGACCAACGTTGTAGCAATAAGTGTGTTCATTTGATATATTTGTTAGCGTTAATATAAAAAAAATTAACAATTATGTATTGGCCAGTGCCCAAAACGATTTGTAAAATTTTTTTGGGGAGCATGGGGGCCATGTAAGTGGGCTGTTTAGGTTTTTATGTTGGTAACGTCACGTAGCGCTCTGCATGAAAATCACCGGCTGTGCTGTGTGTAGTCTGTCTGGTTTGCATTGTTGAAAAATTCTCTGTTGTAGTGGGCAGTTAGATGTGAACAGCACATAGCGTTGCGCAGTTGGAGGTGAGCCGCCAGCGGTGGTGGACGTGGGGAGAGAGATAGCGGAGTTTTGAGAGCGGATGATCTGGACGTGTGTCCATCAGAGACAGTAAATTTGTAAGACTGGATGTCATGAAGTGATAAATATATTATGACTTTTGAACACTATTAAGGTAAATACACTGTTTGTTCTTTATCAAAATCTTTCATTTGCTAACTTTGCCTATCAGTAGATAGTCCCTTCAGTAGTTTGAATCTTATTTAGCTGGCAGTAGTGGCGCTATCTATATTGCAGTAGTTCGAGTAACGAAGATTTTAGTGAGATAAATGATTCATTGAAGGTATAGGTTATTGTTAGTCAGGGCTCTTCTTTTGTAGGGATTATTGAAAGTCAGATTGAGTTGCGCTAAAAATATTGTGTGTCTGTTTAGTGTTGATCAGAAATAAAGAGCGAAATTTGAGTACGTTCAGTTCTGCTCAGCTGTTTGAAAATCAAATAACGTAAGGGGGTTTACCAGCACAGTAATTCATAAATTTTTCTAAGGGGACGTTTCAGTAGTAGTAGTAAACGGAGCAATTAGTACATCGGGTGGCAGGCGGGAGCGATGTTTATAGTTTGCAAACTATTCTGAAAGAAACGTTTGTGACACCACTCGCAGGCTAGAGGCACACCCCGGTGTGCATTGTATACAATTTTGAAGTAATGAGGGCAGCACAGGGCACTGACGTGCTGTGGACAACCAATACTTTGCAGTTACAGCAGTGCCTAGTGAACTGTGTGATGATGATGATGATGATGATGATGTTGTTTGGTTTGTGGGGCGCCCAACTGCGTGGTTATCAGCGCCCATACAATTTCCCAACCTTTGCTCAGTCCAATTTCGCCACTTTCCTGGATGATGATGAAATGATGAGGACAACACAAACACCCAGTCATCTCGAGGCAGGTGAAAATCCCTGACCCCGCCGGGAATCGAACCCGGGACCCCGTGCTCGGGAAGCGAGAACGCTACCGCGAGACCACGAGCGGCGGACTAGTGACCTGTGTGTAGGGGCCGAAGCAGGCTGAGGAAAGCTGACGTTGTAATTATGGGAGATTACTTCCCTTGTCCCTCCACAGGAACTACGTCAGAGGCCTAGGGAAAATATGTATAAATGAGCGAGTCCAGAGGCGCAAAGCAGGCAGTGGTAGCACCATTTTATCCGCGTCTAGAACCGGAGGGAATGATAATGGTGTAAGTTGCAGGCCAACCATGACGACCTTTGGTGATGGATACTGGTGGCCAGCCGGCCCGCTGAAGCTGGCTCCATCCTCCTCTGCGTGGGCGTGCCATTGCTGTGGTGGGGCACGTCGCACTTTGGAGCTGCAGCGGTGCGAGGAGCGAGAGGGTTGCTAGCCTCCACTCTGGGTTGCATCGTCTGACGGACAACAAGCTGCCATCCGCAGGGTCGGGGGCAGGGTGTGGGCGTGAACTCGTGCCTTCCTGGATGCAGTGCTGCCTGCGGCCTCTGAACGAGCTGCCCTGGGTGGATGACCGAAAATGCTGAGGCTGACTACAACGACAGCGGTCGGCTGGGCCCATTTGCCGCTGCACATGAGATCCACGATCGCGCCTGAGGGGGCAGCCAGCTGTGTTCTGGGCCATACGCACAGTTGATGCACGCGGCGGTCACATATCCGTGGCGCGAGTAGTATCACTACGCCCTCAAATACACAGTTACTATGCAGTGCAGCACGGGAGAGTCCTCTGAAGGGAGAAAGCTGGACGGCCGATCCACGTAAAAGCTCTGTACACACGAATGCAACACAAGGATTTTATTTCATGAACAAGAAAATTTTATAAATCGATTTCAGACTCTGGCAACCTTGGAAACCTCTATTAAATCGGAGAGGTGATATTCATTTGAGTACCGTTCCTTGTGTTCTTAAGTTTAACGATTTATGAAACTTCGGCTGCAGCAATGTATGACAATGAAGCGCCTCCTTTGGAGTGCGGTTGCGTTCCGGTGCGGCTGCACACACTTTGACATGGAAGTAGCTCCCTTATGGTGTGTCGACACGTGCTGTGTGTCAGGCGTCGGTTTTTCTTTAAGGAAAAGAATCTAAGTACACTAATTTCATTGCCACTTCGTCAGTAATAGTTAAGACCTCGTATGGAGTGTTTCGTTTTATCGAGAAAGGCTTATAACATTTCAAAAAATGGTTCAAATGGCTCTGAGCACTATGGGACTTAACATGTGAACCGTTCGACCACCACAGCTGGCTGTAACATTTCTTTTGCATCGATATGCACCCTAAAAAGCGTAGATTTTATAGTGAGAACAACTTTTTGACTGAATGGAATGAACAATATTCTTTTATGCTGCCTGATAGACATGTAGCCGTTCCATTTTGCGTCATGTACAACAGAACTGTAGCTCTTATTGAAAGTGTCAATTTAAAGAAACACTGCGAAAAACCTAAAAAAAGGGAAGGAGAAATGTCGGCCTTCCTAATTTGCTATGTAAGTGAGCAAGAAAAATCTGGGGAATCAGCGATGCGTGCGTGTCAGACGTTTAATAAAAATCAGAAGCAATCCTTAGACTGGGAGATAGGAAAGAAAAATGTATGTTGGAATTGGCCGTGGCACTTTTCGAAGAGGAACAGGATTTTGTTGGCGCAATTCAAGGTATTCTTTTATCGGCAAGAAGTAACACACGAAGAATCGAAATATTGGCTGCTGACAATGAAAGTAGTTTGCACAAACTTCTGCAAAAGGCGCCTTGTTACACCATAGTGCTAGATGAATCATGCGACGTTGTCGATGAACAAATGTCCGTTTTCATGTTTTTGGGATACTGAAAGAATAAAATTTAGGGAAGGATTGCTAGCGATATTCTCGTTGAGAGCAAGACTCGCGGAGAAGATTTATTCGGTATTTTTGATGACTTCATGACAAAATCTAACATTATGATAAAATGGTGTCTCAATTAACGGTGCCCCAGCGGTAACCTACAAAGAAAAAGGGCTAATAAATAGAAACAAGGTAAGAATGCTGGGCTACCATCTAATGAGTGCATAATCCACCAGGCAGCACTTTTTGGAACACGTAGTGTGACTCAGAAGTAATGGAGAGGCTGATCAATTTCATTAATGTTATGAGGTCTCGTTCTGCTCTTCCGCACTGACAGTTCAAAGTTTTCTTTCTGAGTGCGATTCGGCGCATTCTGAGTTACTGCAGTACAACAATGTTCGCTGGCTAAGTAAAGGTTAAGTGACTGAACGTTTTTTGCAAATAAAAGAAGTAACATCCTTCTTCGAAAACTTGAATTCACGAGAAGCAAGAAACCATTTGCCGTTCCTAGTAAATGTACGCAGTACGCTAGCTGTTGCTTTCTTGAAAGATATACATTCAGAAACACTGAAGTGCGCTCAGTACCGAGATAAAAAGAAATGTGTAATTAATACGCGATCAGATACAGAAGTGTGTGCGCTTTCCACCGCTCGCTGGATTTATTTAAAAAGACATTGCAAGTCCAGATATTTCTCATTTCCAACGATTTTTGAATATAAAAATAATTCTGAAATAGACATTTCAGTATTATCAGGTTTTGTATCAGATCTTAAGGAGGAGTTTGCAGCAAGATTCCACGACTTTTCAGAGGTAGAGAAGCTGTCAGTATTCGTAAAATCGGCGTTTGAAGTTTCTCCAGCGGCATAATGGACATATGTGGTTACGAAGTAGTTCTGCTTTCCAATGCCATTACTCCACATGGAGATAACAGACTTTCAGGAAGACATTTCCTACCAACTGCATAAAATTGCATCCGCTGAAGAATTTTGAAGATGTCCCAGAAAAACATGAAAATTGCAAAAAATCATTCTTACACCCTGCAACTATGTTGACTCCACATATGAGAAAAATTTCGTTTTCAGAAATTAATTTTTTGAAGAACAATTATTGTTCGAGATTAACAGCCGCCCATTTGAAGACACTATTCTCCTACGCTGCTCCTCACGTGAACCTAACTAAGAAATTGGCTGAAGAACGCAGATGTAATTTTTCTCACTGATTTTTAAATAAAAATATGACTATGTATTGTATTTTATATTTTGTGAGTGAAAATTAAAATAAACATCAGTAAGGAATGAAAGATTTCTTCTGGACCTCGATGGAAACTTTCGAAAGTATCCGGACCCCATTTACAGTAACTTGCCGAACCCCGCCGTAGGCTCTCAACTAACAGCACTGAAACTACGACACACTTCTCTGATAAATTGTAGCATTACTGTTTAAGTAACAATGTTTTTCAATCTATATAGGTCTTGGTGTTAAGGGAATTTGAGATCAATGCTGACACGCTGAACTCCGATCATCCCTCCTATAAATGGAAAGTATTTTTAAGTGTTCCCTTGCGTAAGTTGTGTTTAAAGTTATACAGAAGATATCAAGCATTTCTAGCATATTCCTAAATGGTGACGGTTAATGAATCTGAGAATGTGACTATGTAAAAGGTTTTTGTTACCATTACGGATAGTAAAGTTGTGAAATTTATATTCGTGAGCTTAAGTGCTTTGTTAGAAATCTTTTCTAATTCATACTGATATGATTCCTTAAACGAAGGGCGAAGGCTGCTTCTGCCAGTCGGGTGTAAACGTGTCAGGAGATGAGTGGTGAAACTGGAGAAAATTTAGGTGGTTTTTGACACATTGAAATTTCTTAGACTAAAGTGAAGTATTACTTAGAAACGCCGGACTTAGTTATTCAAGGTCGTGAGGAGCACATATAGGGGTACTTAAAATACTCCAGAGTAAGTCTGAATTTTGAATATATAATGTAAAGCAGGAATAAGGCAGGAAGCTGAATAGTTCATGTGTTGATCATCAAAGACTATGCAACACATCACCACATATATCTACATGTTACAGTGAGATTTTAACAAAACATGCTAGGTACAGTAAAATTTTAATGAAATGACTCATGTTAGAGTGAAATTGTTACAGACATCGTGGACATTTGATGCCACATACCTCCTAAAGTCTGGTTCGTCACTGAACAGGGTGTAAAATTTGTAACACATTATTCTGCAGGTGGTTGTAAGATTTCGGCTCTTCTGCATCGATACTCTAAGAGGTCACTCTTATCTTGACTGCATGTTGATCAACCGAATCTTTATATTCCTCAAATGCCTCCCAACTTGGAACTGATACCAACTATTCATAAGAATAAGGAGATGGGACCTGGATAACTTGAAAGGACCATAGATTGTTTAGAGTTTCAGTTGGAGAATTCGGCATCAACTGAAAGAACAGGGGAAAGGGATTCAATAGAAAACGAATGGCTACTTGGAAAGATGAGTTAGTGAAGGCAGTGGAGGATCAAATCTGCAAAAAATGAAGGGCAAGTAGAGATCCTTGGATAACACAGGAGATATTTAATTTAATAGATGGAGTTAATATAAAAATACAGTAAATGAAGCAAACAAAAGGGAATATGAACCTCTGAAAAATGAGTGATTCGAAGTGCAAAGTGGCTAAGCCGGAATGGCTAGAGGACAGATGTAATGGTTTAGAAATTTTCATCTCTAGGGGAAAGATGGGTACTACCCACAGCAAAATTATCGAGCCATTTCGAAACAAGAGAAGCAGCCGTGTGAATATCAATAGCTCAGATGGAAAACCAGACCCAAGCAAAGAAGGGAAAGCTGAAAGTTGTATGGAGTATGCAAGGGGTCTATACAAGGGAAATGTATTTGTGGGCAATGTTATAGGAATGAATGCGGATGTAGACGAAGATGAGATCAGAGATATAGTACTGCAAGGAGAATTTGACAGAGCTTTGAAAGGGCCTGGGAACAGACGAAATTCCATCAGAACTACTGACAGGCTGGGGAGGACCATCCACAACAAAACTTTTGCATCTGGTGTTCAGGATGTATGAGTCAGGTGAAATACGCTCGGACTTGAAGAAGACTGTAGTGGTTCCTACCCCAAAGAAAGCAGGTGGTGACAAGAGTATTACCAAACTATCAGTTTCATGTCATGGTTGCAAAGTGGAGGAACTGGTAGAAGCCAACCACTGGGAATATCAGTTTGGATTCCAGAGAAATGTAGGGACACATGAGGAAATCCTAGAAGGTATGTTACGGAATGACAAACCTATAGCATCAGTAGAGGTAGAGAAAGTTTTCGAAAAGCTTGACTTCAATAACCTCTTATAAATGCTGAAGGCAACAAGAGTAAAACACAAGGAATGAAAGGCTATTTACGACTTGTACAGAAACCAGAAGGCACTAGAGCATCAAAGGGAAACAATGAATGAGAAGGGAGTGAGACAGGGTTGTAGCCTATCCTCGATGTCCTTCAAAAATGGTTCAAATTGCTCTAAGCACTATGGGACTTTAACATCTGAGGTCATCAGTCCCCTAGACTTGGAAACAAACCTAACCAACCTAAGGACATCATACACATCCATGCTCGAGGCAGAATTCGAATCTGCGACCGTAACAACAGCGTGGTTCTGGAATGAAGCGCTTAGAACCACTCGGCCACAGCTGCCGTCTGATGTCCTTCAGCCCGTACATTGAGCAAACAGTAAATGAAACAGAAGAAAAATTTCGAATAAGAATTCAAGTCAAGGAGAAGAAAAATTCTGCGGTTTACTGATGATATAATTCTGTCACAGAAAGCATAGGATGGAAGAGCAGTTGAACATAATGGACAGTGTCTTGAAATGATGATGTAAGGTGACTGTCAAAGAAAGCGAAACAAGGATAATGAAATGTAGTCGAGTTAAATCAGGTGATCCTTAGAAATTACATTAGGAAAGAAGACACTTGAAGTAGTAGATGAATTTTGCGGTTTGTGCAGCAGATTAACTGATGATGATCGAAGCAGAGAGTATGTAAAATAGACTGGCAATAGCAATTTTAGTGTTTATTAATAAGAGGACTTTGCTAAAATCGAAAATAGATTTACTTGTTAGGGAGACTTTTATGAAGGTATTTGTCTGGAGTGTAGCCATGCATGGATGTGAAACATGGGCGATGAACAGCTTGGACAAGAACAAAATAAAAGATTTTGAAACGGTGTGCTACAGAAGAATTCTGGAGATGAGATGGGTAGATCACGGAACTAATGAGGTGGAAGTGAATAGAATTGGGGAGAGAAGAAAAAAATCAGTGGCACAACTTGACTAGAAGAAGTGATCGGTTGACAGGACCATTGTGAGACATCATCAAGGGATCACCAGTTTAATACTGAAGGGAAGCATAGGAGGTAAAAATCGTGGATGGAGATCAGGAGATAAATAAAGTAAACATATCCAGAAGTATGTAGGTTACACTAGGTACTATCGGATGAAGAGGCTTGGCACAGGATAGAGAGCTGCATCAAACTTATCTTTGGATTGAAAACTACAACATTCTTAAGAAATATTTCGCTAGAAGATGCAGAAATTGTGACTTTTAGCTTTGCCTGTTTAGGCAGCAAAGTGTCCATAATGTTACGTTTGGTTAGTAGACGTAGAAACTACTGTATTTAAAATTACATTTTATTATTTCCTGATATCTTTCATCGCAAAAAAGTTGTCACCTCGTTATACTACTGCACTACTATCAAATTTTACTGGGGCTGTAGTTACTTTAGATACAAGGTAACTAAAGAATTACGTAATTTGTGGACTTTTAGGGGAGGCCCGGAGGCACAGAAAAATGACATGTGTCAAACTGGTGCACTCAGACGCATGCATCGGAATGCAGAGTGTATCACCAACCATTGGCTGCTGCCAGGGCAGTGTGCTGGCATGCATGACTGATGCCTCAGGTATGTGTTTATGGATCAAGTGCTGTCCTGAAAGCACTTAGTGCTTCAAGTCGCTTAGAGCTTTTAACTATAGAGTTATGCTTCCCGCTTGACAAGAGGCATCTGTGTCTTGCACCTAACACTACTGACAGTTTTCCACGTTGAAATACAGTAAGCATGGGGACTATGAAGCTGCGTCTCAAAAATGTCATTCTTTTAGGCATCTGTAGTTCTACCATTTTGTCATCAAATACTGTCACTTCATACAGACATGTTTAATTCTCAGTGTGCTTATTGTATGTCTGATGTATATTCACACACTTTGATGCATCTGTGGGACTGGCTATTGACACAGCTGTTACCCACACTGCACATTAATACTTCATGGTGAATTCTACAAGCATGGCAGCTGAATTTATTTTTTGTTGACGCCTGAGCTATGTACACAAATTCTTAGAGCGCAAGTGCGTTTGAATTTTTAAATTTCCTTGTTGAATGTCTGTGTGTCCTAGAGGTTATTTTGAATTTCCATATTTTTCAACATAGTTTAAACCGTGCTTACACCCATTTTCAAATCTCCTCTCCACTTTAACTTACATCACGTGGACTGTGACTGCAGATACCATCATAAACAGCGTGTTAGTAGTGGGGATCTTAAATCCTACCCTGGACCTTGCCTTTGTCAATTGAATTGGCAGTATGCTGGGCTGCCCCTGTTGAAGGAACTTTCACCAGTGGGTGATGCCGTAATTCTCAAATGAACTGATTTGATCTGTGCTGGACACCTACATCGGTGTGCAATCGAGGCATGTTGCCTATCCAGCAGATGTCTCCTGACATATGGCGTCGAATTGTGGCAGCAGCAGCTCAGCCCCCCAGCATCAGCATGATGTCGATGGTCGCCATTTTTCATACTGGACTGGAACGTAAGTGATACATAATGTATGGGCGCGCCCCAGTTAAGTATTTAAATGAAGGTGCATTTGTTCCTATCCTATTACACAACATAGCGATTTCACACAGGGCAAGTCAGTTACGGTGTTTGAACTTACGGTATCTGAGGTTGAGGAAATTGTTTAAACTATGATGTCAGAGGGGTACATGGAGTTCTTTGAACTTGCTGGCCCTAGGGTTTTTGAACTTAAAGCAAGTGAACTGAAATGTCAGGGAAAACAGGTAATTTGAGTTTCCCGACATTTTATACTTCGGATAAGATTCTAAACTTGGAACACATGGAATCTCAGAACCATGTGTGCTGTCCTGGTACAGCCAGATCCATCACCTTCTATGTAAGTGACGTGGTAATCATACAGACTATACTCTCATCTACAGGTTGATATCTTGGACTGTCATCTTGCTTTTTTGCAGTTCACACCAACAAGACAGCCTAAACATTAATTTTATTTCCTGCCATTTTACACTGGACCACTACTTATTTCTGCAATGACACCGTTGGAATCAGAGGAAACCCCCTAGCACAATTGGGCTGTTTTGAATTCCTGCAGTTTTTCAATTTCCCGCCATCTTATGCATGTAGTAAGTGGCCTTCAGAGGAGAGAGGGGGATCTGGTCACAGTGCCTGATGTCATGAGAGGGGGGGTGAGGGGAGGGTGGGAGGTGAACAGCGCAGAGCCACTGCTATTACACAGCTTTGAAATCTTATCAAAATCTGACTATTTGTTCAGAGTGTGTTTCACTACAGATAACTGTATCATCTTAGAAGTCTGAATTTGCTATTCATATTGTGTGAAAGATCGTTACCATAAAATATGAAGACCATTGGTGCCAAAATACTTCGTTTCCCGCTCATTAGAAGCTGTGATGATGAAAAAGAAAATGGATATAGGGTCTAACGTACAATTAACGACGAGTACATTGGAGGCGACTACGTTAAAACAAATGCGTTTTTTGTTGCGACAAGAATTCACCAAATTTCAGTCACCAACTGCCTCCTCAGAATGCGAGAATATATTGTAAACGCCATACTACAGAGGGAGAAATAATGACAATAATAGAATAAGCAAATCAGAGCTCGCACGGAAAGATTGTACGTGCTTGTTTCTGCTGCGTGCTATTCAAGAATGGAAAAATAGAGAAGAGTCAAAGCATTTCGATGATCCCTTCGCTAGGCATTTAAGTGTGATGAAAGTTATGACAAAAATCTAGAGCATCACTAAGACAGTTAAAACTGTTTTTCCTTAAACATCCCCTAAAAGTTTGGTTTCAAAGTAATTCAGTCACATATAAAGTCGGTCTTGATGTTCACAGGCAACTGCAGTGTTTTGTTCTCATGATGGCTGGTGTCGAGAATCTGTTATCACATGAAACTGTACGAGGACTTTTGAGGCTTTCTTAACATTCCGGGATAAAAAAAGAGGAAACTCTCCCACAATTCTTCCAACCCCATTTGTTTAAACTGTTCTTTAGCAGTCTAATGATATTTCAATTCAATTGCATCTCCTGTATTTCGTCAGAACGTGCATTCACTCCAATTGTGAAGGGCGATATTGCTAATGTTTCTGCTTCCTTCTGGACTGTTAACACCCCTCCCCCGGCCCCCTGTCCAGCCCCTATATCGTCACTGAGTGTCTGTAGTGGGGATAAATTACTAACCGTATCAAATGTAAGGCAGCCTCAACGTCACTCACCCTCACACTACCATATGTTGTGCTGGCTCCTCCTTTACCTACACCATCCTTGTTTCGCATCGGAACCATTAGTTGGACTATCACTTTCAAACAGTACACGCTAATTTACCGACTGTAGATGAAACATGTGGATTTCCCCCATAACTTCTCTCTACAGTGCAGGGTTGTCTTAGGTTCAAGAGCTTAAGACATATGGTCTGGAAGCCAAAAACTTTGTGTGTAATTCCATGGACGGAAACAGAGGTGAAGGCCTTTGGGAGACTGGATTAAAACTGCCGTCGCCAATGAGTCCACCTCTTCAACCGTTAGGTGGGGACCGTGTTGTGCCGGCCTTGGGACTTGTAATGAAAACTTATTGTCATTGTGCATACAGTAGAAAGTCTTCGCCTATCTCTAGTTTTAACAGAATAGCGCAGATGCTGCGTTTTCTTTTTATATAATCTTACAACCTCTGAAGCTGAACTGAAGCAGCTTCCTGGAATGAACATGAAGCTATGTTGTGAAGCCAGCACATTTGTGTGATACCAATATCTTTTATAGTTATTCTTATTCCTCCTCTTAATAATATAAAGAGATGCCAAAGTAATACTTTGGCTAGATTGTGTTCTGAACTTGAACAGCAACTCTTACAGCCCATACAAATACTCTTTTTTCCCAATCTTCTTGTCCATAATGTCTTTGCATTTTTTTCTTCCTTTGTTTTTAGTCGCTCAGTGATTTCAGAAATTATTAGTTTTTATATCTGAAGATAGCCGATACTGGCTAAAATCTGTCATCAGGAATGAACAGATCCAGACTACGTTATTCAGACAATTTGAATATACAGATGACTGTGTTGTTTAAGAAATTACAACTGATAGCTTGCAGAGATACTTACATATCTAAAAACGTATAATGACTAAACATCCGTCTCTTTTTCTCTCATAAAAGGGATGAACTGAAAATTCAGTTGAAAATTTTAAAACCTTGAAAAATTATTTTCTGAACAAAATACAGCACTTCATTTTAATTACATGTCTCTGAATTTCTGTCTCTCAGTTATATTAAAAGTTCCACCCCTGTGGATGCCATTACACAACGAGAAGAGCTCTGTCAATTGCAATTAAATAACGCCAGAAATTGCGAGAGAAGGAACATTAGGGTGAGACAGTATCACTTTTCGTGAAGACAATAGTAATGACCCTGGAGGCAAGATACTTCCTAAGATACGAATGGCAAAGAGAGAACATCCACACCAAAGTTGGCTAGCAGACTTTTGCATTACCATGGTTGCACCCTAGTGATAGTTTCTTTTATTTATTTATTTATTTATTTTTATCACCAAACTTTCCATGGGTTTGTTGCTACCTTGCATTTTTTTCTGTCTTGTGCTTAAGTTTTTTCTCTCCTCTATGATCCGTTCTGTCTACCTCTACCTTCATTTTTTACTATACTGATACTTCTAGAGCTAAGTTAACTGTTTTCTGGTGCCACACATGATGTTCCAGCTGCCTGTCTCTTCTGATATGGGTTATCTTTCCTCGTCACCTGTCCGTTTTAGTTGTTCATTTATGAACTACGCACTCAATTCTTCCATACCAGTACGTTTAAAATGCCTGTATTATTTTCCTCCTCAGGATATGCGCTGGCCGTAGACCTGTCTCCAACAGAAGTTATAGTCAGTACGGTTGTGTACGTGTCGCAGAGATTATAGAGGGACGAAAGAGGGCATAGTCCCAATGTTGTTTGATAAATACCATTCGTATGGTCGCAGATGTCACCTGCGACTAAAGAAAGAGCTGTCAGGCATCACGAATAAAATGCGAAAGGAATGCTGTTCGTCTGTGACGTTACTCTCCCTGTCTGCTACAGATGCGATCGAGACGGATATTGCCGTCCCTGAGAAAGCTTTCACATCACCAAGCCATGTCACTCGCTTCGACATAGTTTCCGATTACAATTCAATACAGCAGATGCATCAATGGGAAACTGAAGAGAATGGTATATGGCATCGGATAGAGAATTTTCTGTGCTGCGTATTCGACATGTATCCCGCGTGCTGGCTCATCCATAATCGCTGACCGCTCTAACAGACGCGTCTCCTCGCTCCCGAATAACGTGGGACAATTTTCTCACCAATTTCAAAATTTATTGGTGTAGTCTCGAAAATGTCGAATAGGACGAAGTATTTCCCATTAGCTGTATTAAGTAAATATCAGATCTTGGTATATTCGCGGAACACAACGTCCTCCTTTGTACCGAAGCAAGCAGCCTTTTCCATTATTTCGCATTGAGTCCACATTTTCTGATACAGAAAATAATGGAGCAACGCCACGACATTTTTCCTTGTGATCACTGACGATGTGTGATCAGCAATATATCTAGTTAAAAGTAAACATTTTTGTTTGGAATGAGGAAACATACGTTAACCTTTGAAAGCCGCGTACTTTCGTATTTCGGCCGTTGTCTTCACCAAAACTGAAATAGAACCGCATTTTGTCCATCTAGAGCGCTGCGAATTTATCTGTTCTTAGTTCAGTATCTTCCGCTTCTGTAACAAAGTAAGAACTTTAATCAGACGATACAAATGTACTATGCACCATTATTAACAGCTTTCACTCACCTTTTATATTGTTTCACAGTTCCTTTCTTCTATTGCATTAGAATCGACAAAGTTGACTACCTCAGTTTAATTACGTCTTTGAACACAATTTCTTTCGGAACAGAAGCATATCACTGTCATTCCAGTGCCTTCTGTTAGACTAAAATCAGGAAGTGAATTTCGGGGCAGTGATGAGGCGTATGAATTTCCTACGCGGATGGACAATGGAAAAAATTTTACCAACAAAAATAAAGAGCGTATGTACTATTCTGATGGACAGAGTAATTTAGTTCCAAGTTAGGGAGGTGTCTTTACAATGAAATGTATTCCGCTCATTTTATAACAAGTACGAGCCAGCGTAGTGTCAGGTACTCGATTAAGGAGATAGATAGAGAGATAGAGAGAGATAGAGAGAGATAGAGAGAGATAGAGAGAGATAGAGAGAGATAGAGAGAGATAGAGAGAGATAGAGAGAGATAGAGAGAGATAGAGAGAGATAGAGAGAGATAGAGAGAGATAGAGAGAGATAGAGAGAGATAGAGAGAGATAGAGAGAGATAGAGAGAGATAGAGAGAGATAGAGAGAGATAGAGAGAGATAGAGATAGATAGAGATAGATAGAGATAGATAGAGAGATAGATAGAGAGAGATAGATAGAGAGAGATAGATAGATAGAGATAGATAGATAGAGATAGATAGATAGAGATAGATAGATAGAGATAGATAGATAGAGATAGATAGATAGAGATAGATAGATAGAGATAGATAGATAGAGATAGATAGATAGAGATAGATAGAGATAGATAGATAGAGATAGATAGAGATAGATAGATAGAGATAGATAGATAGAGATAGATAGATAGAGATAGATAGATAGAGATAGATAGATAGAGATAGATAGATAGAGATAGATAGATAGAGATAGATAGATAGAGATAGATAGATAGAGATAGATAGATAGAGATAGATAGATAGAGATAGATACATAGAGATAGATAGATAGAGATAGATAGATAGAGATAGATAGAGATAGATAGAGATAGATAGATAGAGATAGATAGAGATAGATAGACATAGATAGAGATAGATAGAGATAGATAGAGATAGATAGAGATAGATAGAGATAGATAGATAGAGATAGATAGATAGAGATAGATAGATAGAGATAGATAGATAGAGATAGATAGATAGAGATAGATAGATAGAGATAGATAGAGAGATAGAGATAGATAGAGAGATAGAGATAGATCGAGAGATAGAGATAGATCGAGAGATAGAGATAGATCGAGAGATAGAGATAGATCGAGAGATAGAGATAGATCGAGAGATAGAGATAGATCGAGAGATAGAGATAGATCGAGAGATAGATAGATAGAGATAGATAGATAGAGAGATAGATAGAGAGAGAGATAGAGAGAGAGATAGAGAGAGAGATAGATAGAGAGATAGATAGAGAGATAGATAGAGAGATAGAGAGAGATAGAGAGAGATAGAGAGAGATAGAGAGAGATAGAGAGAGATAGAGAGATAGATGGACATACAGAGAGAAAATGTAACTGATAGTTATGACATACATGGAGAGATGGAGCCCCACAAATGTCAGTCGCAACTCAAGCTACTATTTATGATGTGTATGCTAATTGATTTGAGCATTAACTTACAATCTCTGCCTCACAGAGTAGCGGTCACTAGGTGAGACACTTCCCGAATTAAAGCTCTTGTTCGCGAGCGGCTTTGTAATTCATTCAATTTATACTCTAAAGATTGCTGTTCTCAATTCGAAGCAAGATGTATCTTTCTTATTTTTCGCATTGTTTGAATCATGTTTCAAGAATATTTACTTCATCGAAACGAAAACTAGAAATGGCATGTTAAAGAGAGATGACGAAAGTTAAAATTACGGCGTGGCAAACTTTATAATCTGCTCACTGCAAATTTTGAAGTAACCTTAGTGCAAGATAGGCTTTAATAAAACATATAACCAATCGTCAACCGTCGTTTCATCTCTGGACGACATTTTTTTATTTTTTTACGTCCATCCTTGTGACTAAAGGATTGAAGGACTTCGGCCGTTCACTTAGGCAATAAAATGTAGCACCAGCAGCCGTCCTTTCCATGTTTTTTATTATTTAGCTACCTGTTTTAGTGACTCAATACACCTGAAGATGGTGCACTGTATCACCGAAACTGGTATACCTAGAAAATAAATAACATCGAAAATACGGCTGCAGGTGTTGCATTTTATTACATAAATTATTTATATGTTAATGAGACACTCAAATGTTTGGCCGGCTACAGTTTGTAGAGGCATGTAATGCTTTGTTCTTTCAGAAGTAGTTTGAGGGTGAAAACTTACTAATATTCTCACTCGAAACCTGATTTTTTTCCGGAATAATAGTTGGTAATTTCGGTGTTGTGAACAGACGATAGGTGGCAGGCGATGCGACATGGCGAATGTGGGTGAAGGAGTATCAAGTGAAATTCACCACTAATTTCCTCAAACAGCTTTAGAAGTTTCTAATCTTGTTGCGTTGACTGGCTCAGTAACTCCATGGGCTGTGAAATTAATCATGAAGGGACCAGTGAAAATACTACTAGCGATTAATATTTACCACATTTCCGGCGCTTATTAGCCGTGGCACAGATTATTCTATTGGTTGTACGTTTCCTAGAGTGAGAGCGCAGCATCCACTGCGTTTCTCTGCACTTCTGGGCTCAACCTCATTCGTACATGTTTGTCATGTGGCAGCTGACAGATCATCACAATCGAACTCTCGATTTTCCCGATTTGATTCTCTTCCGTAAAAACCACGATGGCTTTGATTATGTTCTTTTCACACAACAGAATTATGCACCTCTCATTTCCGGCTAAGAATAGATGGTGGGGTACCTTACGTGTCGTAAGTCACGTTTCGCTGTTCTGAACAGGCTCCGAAACATTCCCGTAGAAGAAAATTACGCACATCTTAACAGTGTTTAATTGCGTAGATTTCCAATGTCGAACGAATACCCCTAATACTCCTCTGTCTTTCAGAACCGTAAGTAACCAGCTCATGTCCTCATATGGATTTAGCTGTGTCATTCTTTTCCAGAGATGCCTGTTTTGATAAAAAATAATTTCGAAGACATTTCATCGTTCTGAAAATAATGGGTCATCTGATGTTTTTCTTAATTAGTACCGACTCACTGTCCAACACGTTAATTAAAAAACGTTTGGAATATTACGTCAGCGTCATTAGTTTTCGTAATAACTGGCACCATATTGCTTCTGCATGAGCGGTTTTCATTAAATTTAGCCTGGAGCAATGCAACAGCTATTCTGTGACATCAGAGGCCAGATCTGACACACCCCAGATCATGAACTCGACTTCAGGAGACGGCCAGGCCTGGCCGGGAGCGGACGGCGGAGGGAACACCGGCGACCAGAGAGGGACAATGTAGCCGCGTCTGGCGGGCGCGGACCTCAGACGGAACACACGACGCGGCGCGGACCGCTTAGGGAGCGCCCAGCACGAAACAGAAGTGGAAATCATAGTAACAGTCATGAGATAGAGTACCCAACGTATCAGATCGGGTCTGACACACCTCAGATGACAACCACAACCGTTGACGACGGCCAAAACGGGCGCCGACGGCAGTCTGAACATCCGCCACTGGAGGGGTCCGTTGAAGCCGAGTCTGGCGGGCGCGGACCACAGATGGAACACTCGACTCGGTGTTGACCGATTAGGGAACGCCCAGCTCCTCCCAAGCACAAATACTGGACTCGATCGACCCAAGGACCAGTCTCATGTAGCACCTGAAGAAGACAGAGAGGCACGCTGTTGAAATACCGTGCGAGTACGACGCGAACATCCGGCTGGATTCCCGAATATCCAAGATGTCAAGGATATTTTTATTTCGTTGTTTAAATTAAACACGCCCCTTGTGCAATAACCGTGTTGTCTAGACGGGTCCAAAGGTTAAGACTAGGTCTCAGTGGCCATACGTGACGTTTCGGACACAGACTTTACAGCGGAAAGCACACCATGTATTACTTCTGCCTTAATATAGAATTAGGATTAAGGAGCTCAGTAGGCATAATCGTCCCAACGAAGTGCCTTCGCAGGAAAATAGTAAGAATATGATAGGTAATTCTGTGTACCTCATCTACTTTATGAGGGATTGTGACTCAGATATTCTGAACCTTGTATTGTCACAGAACGGTTCCTCGTTACAGGTGCATTCGGAAGAATGAATAGAGGAGTAACGGCTTTTCCGTAACAGAAAGAAAGGAAGATAATATGTAAGGAGGAGGAGTACAGTCCGACAGGTCGTATATGAGGAAGGCAACAAACAGTCTGCTTCTGGAAGGTGCCATTACTCTATCTGGTTTATTCCCTTAATTATTTAAAACATACACTGAAGATGCAACAACGTAAAAATACGTAAGCTGAAAACGTGGAGAAATAAAAAAGGTAACATTTGCCAGTGTTATAGTAGTGCTAGCCCAATCTGTAAACGACCTTAAAAAGGCCACAGGAGGTATGAACAAGGTATGAAGGCATTTTTCAGAAAGATGTAAGATTAAAACAGACAGGAAGGAAACCAAAAATCCTTATTGCTGTAGCCAGTGACTCAACGGGATAATTTTACTCGCTAACATATACGAGCAGCAGGAGCGAGCACACTGCAACGGCCAGAGACACACCCACTCAGCGACAACAAGCCAGTGTCAGATTCAGCCTATTATTAGTCCACTACTGTATAGTACTAGAAATTAGTATCAACTTATCGTTATTTGTAGGAGAATTAACACTGTCGGTTGAAATAGTTGCGGACACTGTACATGCATTATTACGAGGTCCAGTGAACAGAGAAATGCAGGCAAATGGTATCGCATTTAATATCAATGGTAGGTCTACATATAGCAAGGCACCGGTGGTCCAGGTGGTAGAAGATGGAACTCAGTATAGAGGCAGTCGACTCTGTGTGGTGTTGGAGTGTACGTACATTCCTTTCTGCAGATAGGAAACCGACACCACTGTAATAAGAATAAACCTCATGCAAACATTACACCACGCATCCCTCCGCGTTTGCTGGAACATCATTGGATTTCGCTTCACGTGGAGCGGACGCCAAGCTGTCTCGAGTACAGTGAACTAGGGTAATGAGGATATGTTTTATATTGTGGTTACGCGACATCGACTCAGCGATAATACGGGACAACAGCTTCACCGGTGCATTTAACTGTGACAGCACTGGCTAACTATCTGGTCCAACTAACCTGCAGTGACGTTAAAAGTTGTAGTAAAGACGTAAAAAGAGATGAGCAGAGAACAATATCATCTTTAATGTCACTTAATTTTTTAAAAGAAGGGAAATAATGGTAAAACTGAGGCGATCCGCGTCTTAGGTAATCTGATGGAAAACATAACATGCTCCCGATCTTAGCTAACATAGTTCTGTAGTTGAAAACAAGAGTGAAGACAATTCCTGCCTTTAACAAGGGTAATTTTTCTGCACGAGATATATACTGCGTAAAAGCGCACTGCTGAAATTTCACCATGTTGTTAAATATTGAAGCCATTGAAGGTCTTACTGTCAGTCGTTTGATAATATCTGAACTAATTCCACATCGGACTCCGAGGAATATGGTACATTTCAGAACTGCTACGTTGACGAGTTGATCAGCAGCAGAATTCCAAGTCATCAAAAAGTCCACATTTCCTTCTCTTTTATGACATGCTGTCCTCCATTTCGCCATCGTTCGGCAGTGACGTGTCACAAAGCTTCGTTCATTAGTTCCAGTACGTTTGGTAGCTTAAATGTCTCGTTATTTCTCGCGAAAAATCCATTAAGTTCGCTCCAGGCCAATTCTGTTGGGTTCAGATTGCAGGTGACGACTGAAAAATGCGGCATCTGTACGATTTGCTCTAGGGCGTGAAAATTATTGCTCGCCATGATTCTACGACGCTTATCACGCTGGGTCGTCTGTCCTGCACAGCAATGGGCATATTCAGATAAAGAGTATTTGATTTTTCTCCAAAACATTTAATTGTGTCCTGTTTTCTTAACTTGAACAATCGTTTAAAACATATTTATAGTTAAGAATGTGTTTTTGCAATGAAAACCAGAAATTTGCGTGTGATGTGTAACTAGAAACTAGAAGACGTGCCTTTTTCTTGACAAACTGATTGTTAAGTATGAACTAATTACCATATATTTGATGAATTTTCATATCTGAATGATTTAGGAAATGAAACAGAAGAAAAAAAAAAAAAAACGTAAATCACACCAGGTTCCTCCCAACCGCCCAGCAGTCTATTCTATTGCAGATCGCAGACGCTACCGGTTACACCACGGATATGATGAGCAAACTTTTAATTACATTTACAATATACTGTTTGTTGACAAACGACAAAGCTGATTTTTGTCTGTGATGTTGTGAAAAAACATTAACAACAACTTGTTTCTAGCCATTCATGGTGTTCCACGCCCGTGTTTCACAACAAAGCAGGAAGCACTGTTATCTATTTTTGGGGTACGCGTGAACAGCGGAACATTCAGAGCTGAAGTAGCACTTACAGAGGCACTGACTAAACGATTAATGAAATAAAAATTACGTAGCTAAAGCATGACTGAGAAAAGCGTTGACAGCTGTTAATACATCTGAACATCTTAAAGTTTCATTTACAACGAGACAGAAGTAAGATATCTAATAGATAAGTGGGACCTACTTCGAAGAGCGGAACAATACCACTGCACGAGAGCTACAGCTGCAGACCAGTCATCGCCTTTGAATTTGTTTACATCAGGTTCATTCTTACGATGAACGAAGTAAGGGTGTGAATTGTGATCATGAACCTAGACTGTGACACAGCCAGGCAGAAAAAATGTCTTCAAAAAGCGAAAATGGATGCGCAGAAGGAAATAGGACTCCCCAAGCGTCAAATCGGCAAAACGTTGAACCGTTCTAGTACAGTGCAGATAATTTAGTTGCTTTCGGGGCACGATATGGACAGAAACGCAAATATGGAATATTATCTCAGGAATCGAAACAGTTACTTTTGCGCAAAGGAAGTCCACAACATGCTATTCTTCTGAATTTGTTGCTAATTTACTGCTGGCAGTAGCTGCCAGACGTTTAAGACAAATTTTGTCACATGACTAACGTCTTGCATTCAAGACATGACTGCAGAAACCTGCTCTACCACCTAAACTTAAATAGGCTACATTTGAGTGTGCTGAAAAACATGTGTCATGGGCTTCAAACGCGATAAAGTGATCTTCAGTGATGAGGAGAAGTTTAATTTAGATGGACCCAATGGATTTGTATATTATTAGCACGACCTGAGAACAGAGCAAGAGGTAAGAATGAGCAGAAATTTTGGTGGTGGACGTGCTATGATTTAGGCAGCCTTTTGTGCTAAAGCTAAATCACGCACTGCTTCACTGAATGCTACAATGAACACTAACGTGTACACTAAGATAAGAGGTGCAGAATTGATTAAAACGTATGAAGAACGAAAAGCCTCATGTTTCAACAAGATAATGCATCTGTGCATGTTTTTGCTACAACCAAAAGTGGTTTGAAGATGAAGATATTGATGTATTGTCCAGGTTTGCACGTAGCTTCGATTTAATCCTTGGAAAACACATGGGGAATCTTTGTAAGGCCCTTTTATCGCAGTGGAAGGCTATGTAAGCTCGACTGTGAGCTGAGAAGAGCGGACGACAGTTTCACTTCAAGAACTACAAACCGCAACAAAATCAATGCCTACGAGAATTCTTGAGGGAATTAAGGAGAATGGAGGTTGGACAAAGTACTGAAAGTGCAATAATACAACAGGAAAGTCAGTGACTTCATACCAGTTTCCATCCCAGAAATGCGAATACATTTTCTTGCTCATGTTATGAAGGAAGCTATGTACACTCATGTTCAGAAAAAACGGAACTACTTGAATGAATAGAGATAGGGATTCCATATTCACAGGAAATGTACAGTAGTCTGTTTTGCAGAAATGATTATTTCAATTACCTCAGCTTGGCGACAAGTCTGGTGATCCGGCAGGCTAGAGAAAAAATGATGCGATACCGAGCAGGCATGTGTTGCACAGCAATACGTGGCCGTGCATTGACTTACTGAAAAATGACGTATGGCGTGTTGTGCAGAGAGGGTGTGACTACAGATTGCAGGATGTCATTCACGTAGATCACACTGGTTACAGTGTCCTGGACATGCACCTCTTGTTGTTTATGGTTGTACCCATTAGCACCAAACACCGTTTTAAGATGGCAAGAATTATGTCCCTTACATGAAGTCAAAGATTACCGAACTCACGTTGACCGAACAGTAGGGCTGAACAAAAAGGACTGACAAGGCACAGTGCATCTTGTAGAGGGTATAATTAATGTTGTGTGATGGTTGTAAAGTAATTCACATGACATGAAAACTTTGTGGAAACGTGTCGATTTACTGGAGGCTAGTTTATCCCAGGGAAGTATTCCGAGTTGACTGCGACCAGGGGCACGCGGCTGGGGAGCGGTGAAGGGAAGCGACAATAGGCAGCTTAGGGCTGCTCAAACTCTGAGAAAGTGGTAACAGGGTGCGGCCTCCAGCTGCCTTAAGATGACTGTGTGGGGGTGGTTGACCCCATGCTGGTGTACTGGGAAGCAGACAGAGAACTTTTACGCCTGTTGATAAATGTCTGTCGTCCCGTTTTCAGTGAAACATGCGAGAAAGCCACGCAAAGCTACGGTGGAGCGGTCAACAGAAGCCGAAATACGCGTGTTCCTGACTACAGCTACTTCATGCTGAATTCACAGTCCACAGAGTCTGAAGTGAATCAGGTGAAGAGTGACAGAATGAAACACGCCAGCCTCTGATGCAAATGTAGGACCAAGGAATTTAAAGAACTCTCCTGGGAGTCAGGACTTCGGAAAAATTGGTGTTTTATGCAGGTGCTAACCTTGATGGGTGGGCTGGGAGGAGCTAAATATCAGAAGTTGAGAGAAAGGGAAATTTTGTGGGAATTTGTTCACTTCCCAGAGCAGGCATTGGTCGGCGCTGGGAATCGTTGCATTGTTAACGCGACTTGCGCTGCAATTGGCGTTAAGTGATTTTTCTGGAGGGGAAACCGAGGCAAAGAGCAGACTGTCAAAAGTCTCTGTAGTGGTCTTCCGTTCCTATCTTGCCTGTGAGTGAGTGAGCATCTCTGCACTTTATGACTTAGCAAATGGAACGATTGAGTTTGGAGATAGAAAGTTTGGTTCAGCTATGTACTGAGCAAGATAGCTAGGAGTGAATACACGAGCGCAGCCTTGCAGCACCACAAGGCCGGCCGACGTCCGCACAACGATGCCACCCCGCCACGCTGAATTCGATGATATTGCACCCGCTCCGGCTTGAATTAGGCCACTGATTGATTTGTTGGATCACGTCGGCAAAGTTTCCACGAGGGTTTCATTGGCCGTGTATTGTGGAATTCTTCTCGCACTTTGCATTACTCCTGGGTCAGTCGATAGGAATTAATTTTGATTTATTGCACTTTACTCCACGTAAAAGCAATTTATTACCACTGCCTGTTAGGAGAGTCATGTAATGTGACGATTGAAGGTCGGGAGTTAAAATTTGTGCTAATCGATTGCATCTGTATTTCAATCAAGTAGTTGAAATCACAAGTCAATTTCTTAATTTTTTGTTCAACATTTGCATCTGGTGTTCAATAGCTGAATATAACATCAACGTGCACCCCTTTTTAATTAAAAGTGATCAATTCTGAATCAATTAATGTCAACACTACCACCGCAGCTCAATCAGGAGTCACAGGGCCTTATTACATTCTTTGTGTTATCCAATATTGCGGCAGTTTTGCACTCTGTTGATCTGTTAGTCGATTAGCTGGGATGAACACACGCCAAAACCAGGTAAGTGACGGGTGGGGTGTTACACCATAAGGCCTTGAGTTGGTGCAGTATGTCTTGTGCGAATGCAGTCACTGTGAGCCGCTGCCCCTGTCTAGCGAACCGAAATGCTGCCATCATTTTCATAGAAACAGAACCTGGATTCGTCCTGAACACTATCTGATGCCATTCTTGTCCACAGTGATGCCCTCCGTGCACCGCTGCCTTCTAAAATGTTTCTAGACATTCGTCGAAGATAGGCGGAGTAGTGGACGATGCGCACCGAACCCATGCCGCAATAAACGGCGACTGGCTGTCACCCCTGATGGTGTACGATGTGTTCCCCTGTTGCGCCTCGCATCACAACCGTGAAGGATGATCTGCCCTGCAATGTCATTCGGATCAGGTGTCTATCTTCTCAGAGGGAGTGATCTCGGTGGTGAGACCTGACCAATCTCTTAGTGATCTACCATCTTCCGTGAACCATTCGGCACACACCTGTTGCGCTGCCAAAACGCTTCGTCGCACACAAGCAGCAATTTCCCGAGACGGATGCGTCATAATCTCTCATGCCAGTAATGTGCACTTTCCAAACTCACTGATTTGACCACATGGTTCGCACTTAGGTCTGCCAGCCGTTTTGGCCGAGCGGTTCTAGGCGCTTCAGTTTGGAACCGCTCGACCGCTACGGTCGCAGGTTCGAATCCTACCTCGGGCATGGATGTGTTTGATGTCCTTACGTTAGTTAGGTTTAAGTAGTTCTAAGTTCTAGAGGACTGATGACCTCAGAAGTTAAGTTCCATAGTGCTCAGAGCCATTTGAACCATTGAACCACTTATGTCTGCGATGCATCCTGCACGTCTGTTTAGGTCATACTGATCTGTTACCTACGGTTTACATCGACAACGAAATCCGCAGGCACATTTTACAGGTTGTGTTGCGCCGCGATGTCTATGTTGACCTTTAACCCTTGGGCCATCATGGTTCAAATGCTAAGTTGACATACTTATGTACATGTCCTGTGATTATCAACGTCTTATCTAGTCGTTCAAGGTTTTTTTCTTCTTCTCTGAATCGAAGTGTAGTTCCGTCCTGATTGTTGATGTCAAATGTATTGCTACCAACATACGAAATTCGATACATATATGCTTCAGACATTGCATATTACTTTCGTAGGAACCCTGTCGTTATACTGTATTATTGCACCTGGGAGTGATAGCGCTTCGCTCGGCTTATCGTGCCTCACGAGGACACGACGAACCAATTCATAGTGTATGCATAACTGTCTTGCAAGCACTCTCAGTGCGTCGTATTTTCCTTAGTGACAATGTACTTCTTTACTGTAACGTCACTACATGGATCCGATAACGGCCACGGGCCATGTGCAATAATTCTATGGTCGACTGTTAGGCTCTTTTTGACGACGTTCATTGAGCCTGGACTCTGTAGTGCTGCTATGAAAAAAATCCAATCAGTATCATCAGACTTGGGCTTCATTCGCACACTTACAGCATTTGAAGTGTTCATTCATTGCATAACAACAGCCAACCAGGAGATTATTTTGTGTGTCTCTCAATCTATATCAAACTTTTAACTACTGTTTCGGTTCAAATACAGTGAATGGAAGAATAGTTCCAATACTTGTACGTTGAATATGTCCAATAGCAGCACGACTACAGGATATATGGATGGAGACAGCATCAGCTGTAAGTACCTAGGAATAACAGAATAACAGATGCAACACTACGCGAGGTAAAATAGCATTCATCAAGAATAAAAAGCTACTGACATCCAGGCAAAATTAATTAAAACTCTAGGAAGTAGTATGTAAAACCTTTTGTTAGAGGTGTTGCCGTTATATGATTCGCAGATACGGGTGGTATGGGAGCCAGAACGGTGAAAGTTATCGTCTTTTGTGGAATAATGTTGGAGAATGGTGCCTAAGATTTCACAGGTGGAATGGTTAATGAAGAAATATTCACCAACATAGAAAAGATCGCTGTGAGAGACTCAAGGAACGGAAGGACCTATATATACTCTGCTCGTTCATTGTGAAATTAATTTAAGGAAAAGTGATTGGGAACAATGGAGAACTTCATTACATCAGGCAGATAAGATTTGAAACTGGCAACGTATTCTGAACTGAGATTTGTTGTAAATAGAGAAAAGTGGAGAAAGAGAAATGTTGCCGACGAATCTACGGATTGACAGCAAAAGAAGTAATAAAACCGGAAGCTGGATAGGGATTTGCATCCAGTTTCTGCTCAATATCATTCCACTCCCTGAAAAACTGCACCACCTCGCTGAATTTTTTCGTAAACGCTGGCTAATGATGCGCATGTTACGTAGCGTTGCTCAAGTTTTACCGCCGATCCAACTCGTTTCGATACAAACTGTAAAATTCACGTAACGGTAACGAAGTAACGGGAATTTCGCATTGTTTTCTCGCCGGAATCGGTTCGGAACGGGGGGGGGGGGGGGGGGTAGGGGGATGTGAGAGGGTTCTATCTCCGTTCAGCTATATAGATACACGAGGCCTTTTTAGGCCGGAAAATAAATCAATTGTGAAATAAGGAAAGATTATGTATAGATACTTCAAACATCTTGCAATATCTCTGCTCTTGTTTGTGGTATTTTAACACCATGAATTTATTTTCCTCTTTTGTATTTTATGTATGTCTATTTGCAACAGATGCACAAAATGGTGAACGAAGGAACCTTTACTATGGATAGGTAGAGGCTCAGTGATCGTAGTCAAATGATAGGAACGTTAATACACGTGTATTTGTATAGATATTACAAGCTGAACGGTGTCTGTCTGTCGGCTCTTTCAGTATCTCACAAAATATTTTACCTTTTGTGAATTGTAATGATTATTTTACTGCTATCTTTGAAATCTAGCTCGAATACAGATCGCTACAGACACCTTCAAAAGGGCTTTGCTAAGTCACTGCATAAGTATTGTATATTTTAAGTCGGCTGGCTTTCAGCCGACAGCGTTCGCTGGCTGCGTGAGAGTCACATGACTTAGAATCTCAGATGGAATTGGCCACTATATTACGGTGCTTCGGAGTGCTGCGTCCAGTCTGGTTCGAGTCACAGGTTGGAGAGATACTTTCGAGGTCGCATTCTGTTCTGATGAAGTCACCTTTGCTGGTGAGACCCGTTGTTGAACAATCTTTCCTACGTACGAGACCGGTGTCAAGATTAATCCAATTTAGGTTCAGTGCTGAAATATAGTTTTCCATATGAGGTTAGCTGGCTTTGTTACATTAATGCGGCCACCTGTCAAAGGCCTGAACAACGACCTTTTGCAGCACCTGTACGTGCAGGAAGAGTTTCAGGCAGGTGCAAGGTGCCGATTGGGATTGGAATCACGCCCACTCCAGTGATGTGATCTGCTGCGTTCGGTTCTCGGTTGGGGGATCTCTGACGCGAACAGCCACATTAAGGGGCTCCAATAGACTCTCGATTGGTTGAAGTGTGGAGTGTGTAGTGGCCAGGGGAGTACGGTAAACATCCTGGTGCTCTTGGAACCACGCACGTATAGTGCGAGCTGTGTGACGTTTCATGGTCCTGTTGGTAGATGTTGTCATGCCGAGGAAAGCAAACTGCATGTAGGGGGCTGGACATGGTAACAAAGGAAAGATACATACTTGTGTTGATCCATTGTGCCTTCCACAATGATGTCATCCAGGAAATTCCGGGAGAACATTCCACAGCCTGTGAATGTCTGCTTCTCCGGACTGGACCCTTCCGACGATTGTTGCCGAGTGTTTGCTTTCAGACGTATCATTACGTTCGTCAACGGCCATTACTGGCGTGAAAATTCCAGCCTTCGTCCCTGAACAACAGCAGTCAGCAAGGGTGCGTGAGCAAGGCGCCTGCTGTGGAGGGCCACACACAGCAACGTTCGCTGAACACTAGTTGAGGGGACACCGTTGGTAGTCCCTTGGTTCATCTGGCCTGTCAGTTACCCAAAGTTGCACGTCAATTCGCCCGCACACATCTCCGCAGCTCTCATTCACCCCCGTCATCTGTGGGCACTGATGCACCACAGTTCCCTCGCATCCGGTTTTGGATAGCTCAGTTTTATCATGCACTGTATACTTTAATCACCGCGGCACGGGAACAGTTTACAAACTTTGCCGCTTCGGAAATGCTTCCACCCTTGGCCTTAAGGACAATGATCATTCCGATTTGGATGTAAGATCAATCGATGCGCTTCCGAATTACGACAACGACTGCAATCTGCTTCGTGTCCCCCCTGGCACACTTTGTGTATCTTCCACTGATAGTGCTGCAACTTCTTGTGTGAGTACTTATCGCACGTTGACGTCGAAGATAGGCAGTGGTCACAATGAGACTGGACCAAGTGGTATCGTTCTGTGTGGTATGTAATACGCAGGGTGTAACTAAATTGCCTTTACCGACTTCGTGGGCGGGTTCCTTACACCAAAAAGAACCTAGTAATATGGACTCTAAAATGCTTATCTTAAGAGCTACTTCATTTGTTCAATGGAGGAAGTGTGTTTCACAGTAGCAAAGATGAGCTAAGTGCTCATAGCTTGTAAGGTTTGTTTGCTACACTTTTTTCTTGTGTTGCGGTGAGGGACATTTGTACCGATCTAATGATCCCGAGCGATTAATCTTGTGTGTTCATACACGCTGACTTTTCTATGTTCAATTTGTTTACCTTATATTTTATTTATGTTACTGGGAAGAAAACGTTTGTAACAAAATATATTGAAACAATTTGGTTTGTATATAGTGAAAAGGACAGGTTAAGCTGAGGGCATGTTTTGACAAATACCTTCACTGGAGAGTACTGTCACAGTATCTTGGTTCTGTGAATGGTTGTAATGTGAATGCTGCACACTCCACTTGTTGGACAACTGACTTAATAAAGTAAGCAAACTAATGCGTTAAATCAGCGTTTAGCAAAGTAACATCAACCCCCGACGTTACTGTGAATTACGTAAATAGCATCACAACAATATTTAGTTATTTTCCCGTTTTTATTTATTATTCGAAACGGGGAAGACAGGGATGGGGCATTGAAGCTAATATTCTGTCACGAGCTTCCGCGCCGAGGAACAGGTACAAAAAGGTTGCGAACTTCTAATTACTCGGAAGTTGGTTGCCGCGTAATTTATAATTTTATTTTATTCTGCGATATCTTAAGTTCTTCGGTGTTAAATGTTCTTGCAGTGTAAGACTATCTTTTACAGCGACGCTTACGAACTATATTTTAAATGAAGTTGTTTTGGTTTGTAAAGTGAAGTCTGAGTTGATATGTCACAACGAACTTGTGAACTGTGTCAACTTTAATGTACTAATGTTTAACGAATCACACCGTATGTTGCGCGCTTATTTACCAGTCTGATGTTCCTAGCAAGGCATGCGTGCCAAAGGCTGGAAAGTGTTTAATTTTAATTTTTGACTATAGCATATCTGCTCTAAACTTTGTCCATTGCCTTTTCGTTCTGTAACTTTACGGTTTCTTAAAATTTCATTCTGATGATGACATCCTTACAGGTGCTGAAACCTAGGTCAGTGTATCTAACAGCTATTTTCAGCCAGTTGGCTTTGATTCCTATGTTGACACTTATATAAGGTTGCTGATAGACAGTCACGTTCGAAGCTGTCGTATTATCTTGTATATTTGATTTATTTGTATGTGCCACATCAGCATGTGACTAGCTTGTCTTGCTATGGATCACAAATATGCCATTTGGAATCATTTTAATAAAGCTTCACTCAACTGCAGCGTAGGAATGGAGAATTATAAACAATAATAGTTAGAAGCTCTATTCATGCTAGTTTGTTTTTACATATGATTTACTGCTGGACGTTCATAGAAGACTTGCGCTTGCTCTGCTCCAGTGATCTAGACGAGATTTTGACAGGAAGTTAAGCACCTCTTAAATGATTTTACAGCTAAGTAATTATTCTTGCATTCTGAATTTATATGACCGGGGAGACTGTCCCATAGCACGGCTGGGCGCTGTCAACAGAAAAGTATGAGGTATTCAAAGCCACTTTCATGAAAGTGTTTTTGTTATACATACAGTGTTACGACATATAGGCCCATTCTTTCAATTGTTCTGAATTTATGTAAGTGTGCTATCTGTGGCTGGTGTCTATGTATGGTCGAGTCATATAACGTTACTAACTTGTTTTTCTTGGGCAACGCATGTTTCTGTTCTGCATGTCATTGACGTATTAGGAGTTCTTCATCGCTGGCTCCTAGTAGTATGTGCTTTTTCAAACGCATAGCAACCTTTGAAGATGCGTCCTGAAACCACGTTTTAATATGAAAGTAGAACATTATATGTGGATGATTCAATGTGAATCACTAAAAGGGAGCAAGTAAAAACGACAGTTTTTACAAAACAGGTGTTTTTCTGACATAAAATTCCTGGTCATTCGACTGAATGAACTTTGAGAAACAACAAAAATCACAGGAAAGAAATTATTGAACAGGTTATGTTGTCAAGAACGACGAAACAGACGTGAATGTCTTAAGGGCGACATGTTCACTAAGCGCACCCAGAGACAAAACAAATCTTTGAGCTGACTAAGAATCCAAAGCTCCAACAACCGTTTGTGCTCTGATACACAATTGGCCGTCATTTCTCCTGTATGTCCTCAAAAGTCGCTTAAGTTGAACACTATCATGGTTCCTAAAACCGACCACAATTATTAAAATGTGAGCTTGTGCTCGATCTTTAAATGTCTCTGCTTTCATATGCGTGTAAAACACCAAACAAATATGTTTCATCTGTCGTTATTTAAGAGCATGGCGTCAGTCAGAATGCGCTACGGAAAGGAACCAGCACCAGCTGGAGGCCAGCAGCACGTCACTGGAATCCAGGGCGTTGGAGGAACGGCTGAGGTTGGCTGTCAACGGGCTGACCCTAGATGTGTCGTGTTGAAAGCAGTTTTCATTGTAGGCCCAACAGGTGACTCCAGCACTGCGGTAGCGGGTGCGACGCTATGGGGCTATGCACGGATCCTTGCATGGCGTGCAGTCCTCGCTTGTGTAATGTCGGCTTGCTTCATGTGTTGTAATAATAAAAAATTAAATACATATGCATGTGAAAAACATTTAAAAGGGATAACACAATTGTGTGCTTGTACGAATTTTTAAGCTATCGGACGTATCATAATGAAGGAAAACCTCCTTACTTGGTTTCACTTCACTTGAATAAAAAATACTTAATACTGGTATCAAATTTTTTTCTTATTTCGAAACATGTATGACACAAAACTCTCTTAGACCGTCATCCTCCGAACGGCGCTTCTAAACAGAACTACATACAAGAGAGTGAAACAGTCATGTACAAAAAAATGAATTCTGGTTTTTTCATTTGTCTGCGCCTTACCGCGCATTCATTATTAACGTCTTTGCCAACGCTTATGGTCGATCAGTGTTTCACTTTTTGTTTTTAATAAATTTTAACCTTACTATATCATGGGGTCTTACATCATGCATCTACTCAATGACCAAAACAGTTGCTGTGAGGCATGACCCCAAGCACGAATTTATGGCAGAGAGAAAGCAAGACAGACTGGTACAGAGACTGCGGGCAGCACCGCAGCTCTGCGTCAACGTAGGGAGTCTCCAGTTGTTCGTGGACACCATCCATTTGGAGCGGTGTCTTTTGCTGATGTCCAGAAGAGGCCGATGGTTAGCAGCCAATGACAAGGAACGCTTGACTGCTTCGTTACCGAAAAATCGTGTAGAGTAAATTATAGTGGTTCCGTGTGCGACGACAATGTGAAGTAGGTTGTTACCTGTTGTGGTTTTGGAGTGCAGGGAAGTCATTAGGGACTGTGCCACATTAATTACAACCTCGCAAAAGGGGGCCGTGATACATAAGCTTGCTATATTTTATAGTATTGGAATCATATTACTCATGGAGAGCTTGCCATATGACCATTGTGAATTGCGTAACTTATTTTGTACTGTGTTACACTTTTCTGCCTACATCTACATCTACATCCATACTCCGCAAGCCACCTGACGGTGTGTGGCGGAGGGTACCTTCAGTACCTCTATCGGTTCTCCCTTCTATTCCAGTCTCGTATTGTTCGTGGAAAGAAGGATTGTCGGTATGCCTCTGTGTGGGCTCTAATCTCTCTGATTTTATCCTCATGGTCTCTTCGCGAGATATACGTAGGAGGGAGCAATATACTGCTTGACTCTTCGGTGAAGGTATGTTCTCGAAACTTTGACAAAAGCCCGTACCGAGCTACTGAGCGTCTCTCCTGCAGAGTCTTCCACTGGAGTTTATCTATCATCTCCGTAACGCTTTCGCGATTACTAAATGATCCTGTAACGAAGCGCGCAGCTCTCCGTTGGATCTTCTCTATGTCTTGTATCAACCCTATCTGGTACGGATCCCACACTGCTGAGCAGTATTCAAGCAGTGGGCGAACAAGCGTACTGTAACCTACTTCCTTTGTTTTCGGATTGCATTTCCTTAGGATTCTTCCAATGAATCTCAGTCTGGCATCTGCTTTACCGACAATCAACATTATATGATCATTCCATTTTAAATCACTCCTAATGCTTACTCCCAGATAATTTATGGTATTAACTGCTTCCAGTTGCTGACCTGCTATTTTGTAGCTAAATGATAAAGGATCTATCTTTCTGTGTATTCGCAGCACATTACACTTGTCTACATTGAGATTCAATTGCCATTCCCTGCACCATGCGTCAATTCGCTGCAGATCCTCCTGCATCTCAGTACAATTTTCCATTGTTACAACCTCTCGATACACCACAGCATCATCTGCAAAAAGCCTCAGTGAACTTCCGATGTCATCCACCAGGTCATTTATGTATATTGTGAATAGCAACGGTCCTATGACACTCCCCTGCGGCACACCTGAAATTACTCTTACTTCGGAAGACTTCTCTCCATTGAGAATAACATGCTGCGTCCTGTTATCTAGGAACTCCTCAATCCAATCACACAATTGGTCTGATAGTCCATATGCTCTTACTTTGTTCAATAAACGACTGTGGGGAACTGTATCGAACGCCTTGCGGAAGTCAAGAAACACGGCATCTACCTGTGAACCCGTGTCTATGGCCCTCTGAGTCTCGTGGACGAATAGCGCGAGCTGGGTTTCACATGACCGTCTTTTTCGAAACCCATGCTGATTCCTACAGAGTAGATTTCTAGTCTCCAGAAAAGTCATTATACTCGAACACAATACGTGTTCCAAAATTCTACAACTGATCGACGTTAGAGATATAGGTCTATAGTTCTGCACATCTGTTCGACGTCCCTTCTTGAAAACGGGGATGACCTGTGCCCTTTTCCAATCCTTTGGAACGCTACGCTCTTCTAGAGACCTACGGTACACCGCTGCAAGAAGGGGGGCAAGTTCCTTCGCGTACTCTGTGTAAAATTGAACTGGTATCCCATCAGGTCCAGAGGCCTTTCCTCTTTTGAGCGATTTTAATTGTTTCTCTATCCCTCTGTCGTCTATTTCGATATCTACCATTTTGTCATCTGTGCGACAATCTAGAGAAGGAACTACAGTGCAATCTTCCTCTGTGAAACAACTTTGGAAAAAGACATTTAGTATTTCGGCCTTTAGTCTGTCATCCTCTGTTTCAGTACCATTTTGGTCACAGAGTGTCTGGACATTTTGTTTTGAGCCACCTACCGCTTTGACATAAGACCAAAATTTCTTAGGATTTTCTGCCAAGTCAGTACATAGAACTTTACTTTCGGATTCATTGAACGCCTCTCGCATAGCTCTCTTCACACTACATTTCGCTTCGCGTAATTTTTGTTTGTCTGCAAGGCTTTGGCTATGTTTATGTTTGCTGTGAAGTTCCCTTTGCTTCCGCAGCAGTTTACCAACTCGGTTGTTGAACCACGGTGGCTCTTTTCCATCTCTTACGATCTTGCTTGGCACATACTCATCTAACGCATATTGTACGATGGTTTTGAACTTTGTCCACTGATCCTCAACACTGTCACTACTTTAGACAAAACTTTTGTGTTGAGCCAACAGGTACTCTGAAATCTGCTTTTTGTCACTTTTTCTAAACAGAAAAATCTTCCTACCCTTTTTAATATTCCTATTTACGGCTGAAATCATCGATGCCGTAACCGCTTTATGATCGCTGATTCCCTGTTCTGCGTTAACTTTTTCAAATAGTTCGGGTCTGTTTGTCACCAGAAGGTCTAATATGTTATCGCCACGAGTCGGTTCTCTGTTTAACTGCTCAAGGTAGTTTTCAGATAAAGCACTTAAAAAAATTTCACTGGATTCTTTGTCCCTGCCACCCGTTATGAACGTCTGAGTCTCCCAGTCTATATCCGGCAAATTGAAATCTCCACCCAGAACTATAACATGGTGGGGAAATCTACTCGAAATATTTTCCAAATTATCCTTCAGGTGCTCAGCCACAACAGCTGCTGAGCCAGGGGGCCTATAGAGACATCCAATTACCATGTCTGAGCCTGCTTTAACCGCGACCTTCACCCAAATCATTTCACATTTCGGACCTCCGTCAATTTCCTTCGATACTATTGCACTTCTTACCGCTATAAACACGCCTCCCCTTTCACTGTTCAGCCTGTCTCTGCGGTATACATTCCAATCTGAGTTTAGGATTTCGTTACTGTTTACGTGTTTACGTGTGGTAGTTAGCTTTGTGTGGTCCTTTGGCATTAGTTTGTAGACGGTGGAGGTCGATGGAAGTACTGGTGTATCTTCCAGTGGCATTTATTTGCCTCTGTACTCAATGTGTTCCTGTGTATCCGTTTCTAAAGTTATTGGCTAAAAAAAAATGGCTCTGAGCACTATGGGACTCAACATCTTAGGTCCTAAGTCCCCTAGAACTTAGAACTACTTAAACCTAACTAACCTAAAGACATCACACACACCCATGCCCGAGGCAGGATTCGAACCTGCGACCGTAGCAGTCCCGTGGTTCCGGACTGCAGCGCCAGAACCGCTAGACCACCGCGGCCGGCCTAAAGTTATTGCAGACTGATATTGGTTTCCTTTGTTGTATTCGCTTGTGAAGTCATCTGGGCTAAGTAAGGTTATCGTGTGATATATATTTGAATCTGATTAGAATACGTTACTTGTTGTTATATTACTGTGCCCATTTTAAATCAGGATTGTGACTACATGTAACTGGGAGGAATATTGATTATTTCTGGTATTGTCAGTTTCAATGTATTTTCGTTACCGAGCGTGAAGGTTATAAGTTGTGAGAACTTCTGTGTTACGATGTGAGATTATTAATAAAAATGTGATTAATATGAGCTCACGCTTGCACGGCCGACAGTAAAACCACACTGAACCGTAACTGGACTGCTACCTAACTACCTTGGCACTGCCTTCAGTTATTCAGTAAGAAGCACAAAGCCTGATTCAGCATAGTAACCTTTTCGTCCATTTTTAGTCACTGCAAAATTCGGCTCAAGCAGACTTGCTGGAAGTAGGAGTCTGGACCATTCTCCTATGTGACTGTAGCTTAAAATCTATCTAAGAAAAAACTATGACATGAGTATAAGAGTATTATTAAATAGCTCTTCAGACATGACATGTTTGCTAAAGTAGGCTTTACTAGCACTTTGAAGTTGGCGTCAGGCGGCAAGATAGGGACTTTACAATTTGCTGGCGGTGTTAGGTCAGATGAGTCATCGAGGGGGAGATTCGAGAGCCTTCAGAAACCCCTCAATTTCTACGATAACTTACTGATTCCGAGCCAGTGTAAATTTCTAATTCGACGAGAACATTCATAAATCCGAACACAGCCGATGAGGACCAGCTGAACTGACCAATTCGTCTATTGCGTTACAGATTGTAGTGACACTTCAACGCTATCTGTATGCGCTGATCAGCGTTAATTTTAAATTTACATTTAAGACACTTCGGTCTGCGCTTTTCAAAGCAGTGATGACAGATTCCACTAGTAGCAACACTTACCACACTCGCATGGTTGCTACACTCCGATTACGAGTTTGTTCGTGGTATTTGCTGTATGTAGAGCTTTTACACCATTGCTAGTTTTATATTTTACGATATTAAGAGGAATATGTACGTCCAAAGAGTAAAATATTTCAACAACAAACCAATGTTTTCAGACATATAAAAATGAAATGCGTCGGATGAAAAACATTGCTTGAAACCTCAACCGTCGAAGGGTCGTCGCACAAAACAACATAATATTCACACTCACGATTATCGAACGCTGTGTTTTCGTGTATTTATAACAAACATTTGATGAACTTAACCTCCGCCTCCCCTCTTCACGAGGGTACCGTTAGAGAACTCCTTGAAACTATTGGAGAATCATTTCGACGAAGACACAGTGGAATTATTCCGCCATGCGCTCACGACCACGTATTTCCAGTGTGGGGGCAAGTTTTACCAACAGGTGGATGGAGTCGCTATGGGATCCCACTGACATTATGTATCACTAATCTGTACATGGAATACTTGGAGGATATCGCCTTGGAAACAGCACGCCTTAAACCCAAGGCCTTTCATCGGTACGTGGACGATACGTTCGAGGTTTGGCCGCGCGGCGAGGACACTATAATGGAATTTCTCAACCATCTGAACAGCATACACGAGAACATCAGGTTCAATGGAATTGGAAGGGAATAGCTGCCTACCCTTCCTCGATATCCTGATAAAGAAGAAAACGGACGGCACACTGGGACACTCTGTCTAGCGAAAGAAAACACACACAGACCTGTACCTCAACGCCAACAGCTGTCATCACCCAGCACAACGGAAATCCGTGCTCACTACTCTTGTCCGCAGAGCTCATGACATATGCGACAAAAACACTTTATCTACTGAGATTCAGCACCTGAAGGAAACCTTCCAGAAGAATGGATACACCGAAACGCAGTTTACACGCGCTCTCAAGATGAGCAAGAAGGAGGAGAAGGACCTCCAGGAAGAAGAGAACAACAAAGGTCTGGCGTTCCTACCATAGGCATGGCTGCCCAAGGCCAAGATTGCCAGGATACTGGAGAACAACAAGATAAAAACCATCTTCCATCCTCCAGGAAAAATCAGAAATATGCTGGGCTCAACGAAGGACAACTTGAGTCTAAGAACACAGGGTGTCCACAGTATTTCCTGCGAATGTGGGAAACAGTATATCGGACAGAAGCAGCGTTGCGTAACAAAACGCATCTCTGATGCATGTGTGAAGCGTCCGTCTCAGACAAAAAGAAAAAATCCGCGGTAGTAGAGCACAGTCTCAGTCAAGAACACGCTTTTCAATTTGAAGAAACCAAGAGACTGTGTAGAGCGAAACATTTCTGGGGCTAATATTAAAGAGGCAGTGGAGATACGGGTCAGTGATAACCTGGTCAATCGAGATAGTGGCTTCCAACTCAGTAGCGCGTGGAATACAACATTATCAAGAACGAGACGACAGCGCACCGATGGAGGCAGGACGGTGGCGGCGGATGGAATAAACAAGCCGCACCGAGACGAGACTCCAGGACCCGCCGCCCGAAGCTCACATGTGTCCGATGCAACGAATCTCACCCTGCCAGTTGCCTCGGTTGTGAAGTCATCAAAGCCTACAGGACCAGACAAAAGGCAACCACACGCCAGTGTCTCACCTATGCTGCTATGGCAGCTGGCGGAAGGAACAAATGACATAGCAACCAACGCCAACACTGCCTTATCTTCTAAGGCCAACCACCCCCACCACTACAGGCGTGCTCAGTTCATTCCCCGTCGTCCAGATCCACCCCCTCCGACCATTGCTACGCCCCAGCAGCACACAATCAGTGCCGGGTCGCCAAACACTCAGGCACAACACAACACGCCCAACACTCCCCTCCCCTCCCCTTCCCTTCCCTTCCCCCCCTCCCCCCCTCCCCCGCAGGAGTTCTACTTGATCTCAGTCATGCAAGCCATGACGAAAGCCATCACTGACGCCTCCAGACTATCATGGCCACAATTCCGCAGCAGATTTCCTCTGCAGTTCAAGTTGCCTTACACGCCATTCCAAACGCAACCACCACTCAATATGGCAGCTAGATTTGGACTAACTGTGTGCACTTGGAACGCCAATGGAATCCGCACTCAAGTAGGCGAGCTTCGCCAATTCCTTCAAGACGAAAAAATCGACATGTACCTTGTCACCGAGACACTTGAAACCCGACATCCAAGTACGAGTCGCCAAGTACAGCTGTTTCCGGACGGACCGGCCGACTGCTGGTGGAGGAACAGCAGTCTACGGAAGAAACTCCTTGATGCATCACCAACTGCCACTCCCAGCACTAGCCACATCGGTTGCGGTACAATCAAGAGGCCGCATACAATTCATCACAGTCTGCAGCACCCCCTCCCCACCCCCACCCACCTTCTAGAAGAAGGGGAAACCTTTTTGTTGCCGGAGACTTTAACGCAAAAAACACAAAACCTGGAACAGCCGCATCACGAATCTCGGTGGACGTCCTCTCCTACGAGTCGCAGAAAGAAACCATGCCACCATTGTGGGACCATACGACCCCACATGCTTTCCAAACAGAGGCCAGAGCGATGTACTGGATGTAGCCAACATTGAGGGATTCCCCAACGATGTTACTGCCACCACCAGAAGCGCCCTTACCTCAGATCATGAACCGGTCATCTTTGACGTCTACCTTGTCGGCTTCAATAAACCGCCAAGATACCACCTCGATATCCGAGAAATCAGCTGGAAAACATATCGCCAGGCCGGCTGGTGTGGCCGTGCGGTTCTAAGCGCGTCAGTTTGGAACCGCGTGACCGCTACGGTCGCAGGTTCGAATCCTGCCTCGGGCATGGATGTGTGTGATGTCCTTAGGTTTAAGTAGTTCTAAGTTCTAGGGGACTGATGACCTCAGTAGTCAAGTCCCATAGTGCTCAGAGCCATTCAAACATATCGTCAACTGCTCAAAAGAGACATTCTGGACACACCAGACCCACAGACAGCAGGAGCAGAAGCCAGACTACTACGCGTAACATCCAAAGCACTGGACGCTGCAACAGAAGCCACGCCACCGAGACGACGTACACGACCAAAAACTCACTAACGGCCTCCATCCATCAAAGGAAAAAAACCGCGCATTCACAGAATGGCAGGCAACGTGCAACCCAGCCACAAAGCGCCATGTAAACCGACTGCAACGAGAAATAAGGGTAGCAGTAGAAAAACACAAGAACCAAGTTTGGGCAGATAAGATCACCCTCCTACAGCTACAAGACCAATCAGCCTGGAAGGTGAAGTCTCTACTAAGGAAAGGACAGAAGTTACCTCCACTACACGTGGGCAACAATATTGTCAGCGAACCAGACGCCAAAGCTAATGCCCTGGCAGATGCATTCGAAAAAAATTTCTCGCCAATGACGGACCCTTCCGACTGAGCCCACATTAGCCTAATTAACGAGCGCCTTCCATGATTCCTCGCCAGCCGAGCTTAAGACGACCACATCCAACCGATTTCCACAGAAGAAGTAACAAAACAGCTCTAAGAACTAAATGGAAGAAAAGCAGGAGGACCAGACTTCCTAGCAAATGAGCTGCTGAAGCAACTACCACACACCGCAGCACCACTAATAGCGGCGGATTTCAACGAGACCTTGGCAACAGGCGACTTCCCCCTCACATGGAAAGATGCTGAGGTCGTCGCCATACCGAAGATAGGAAAGGACTCTCGTTCGCCAGCAAGCTACAGACAAATCAGTCTCTTACGTGCTATATCGAAACTCTTTGAACGTCTGTATGTGAGGAGACTTCAGGAGCACGTGGAAGCAGAGCACCTGATACCAGACGTCCACTTCGGCTTTCGCCGAGGCCACTCCACCACCCAGCAGCTTCTACGCCTAGTTGAAGCATTCGGCGCTATGAAAAGGAAGGAATTCTTCGGGGCTGTATTTCTGGACGTCTCACACGCTTTTGATTGCGTGTGGCACGAGGGCCTCCTGTATAAAGTTCTAGATAGGGGGACCCCGTGTCACAAGCGACACTCCTTAAAAGCTACGTCGATATCGGACACTCCTGAGAAGCTACCTCGAAAACCGGACATTTCATGTCCGCACTGATCATCCACCAGACTCATCAAAGCAGGAGTACCTCAGGGCAGTGCATTCGGACCACTGTTCTACACATCGTACACATCTGACCTACCATCGACGGCCAGAACACACCTGCCTCTACATGCCGATGACACGGCCGTCTACTCCCCAAGTATGAATGCTGCACACCTCCAGGCATGACTGCAACAATCGTGTAATACGCTGAGCGAATGGGTGACGAAACGGCGATTGCCCTCCAACGCCACGAAGACGCAGGCTACAGCTATTTTCAGAAGACCTTTTCCACCTAACATCCAGCCCATCGAGATAAGGGCACTCCAGTCCAATGATCAAAAACAGCGAAATACCTGGGTGTGACCCGCGACAGGCGTCTGACATGACGCCCTCATACCGAAAACAGAGAGAAAGCCAGGGAAGAATGGTAGTACTTTATCCACTACTAAATCCATCATCAACACTACCATCAAGACTGGGGGTAATACTGTACCTCACATGGGTGCCGACAATCCTACACTACGCCGCTGTAGTGAGGGGAGGGGGGGGGAAGGGGCGGCAATGCTGCTCCAACCCACATGCAACGACTACAAAGAATTCAAAACCGTGCTCTGAAAAAGGTACTCCACCTGCCACACCGCTTCCAGATGAATGGGCTTCACCAACCTGCAGGGGTGCCCTACATGAGGGACCGATTCAGAACTACTGCCAAAGACTTCTACGACGGAACAAAACTCTCAGAACACAACTTTGTACGAGAACTTTGACACAGGGTCCACTACCAGGCCTTCACCAGATGGCTAGACGACCTACGAGAACAAGACCATACACCTCGTGTATATATATTTCAAAAAATAAAAAATAAAAATAAAAAATGTGTGTGTGTGTGTGTGTGTGTGTGTGTGTGTGTGTGTGTGTGTGTTTACCCTAAGATGTATAAATGTGTGCAATGTATATATCGTGTGAATGTGTGAGTGAATGAAAAAGAAGCCATCCAGCCAGTGTCTTGAAATCTTTTTAATGCAGGAAAAAATAAGCCCACCAAAAAGTCGTCTTATTTACAATATACGTTATTATTGAAGGCGTAGCCGCAAGGCTTGTACTTCTGTCTTTCAGGCTGGGCAACTCAAAATGCTCCAACAACTTCTGCAGCGCGGCGGCGGAACCCGACACTTTGCCTGAAGATGGCAATTAAAAACTTGCTGAAACGTTGTTGGAGAACAACACATTGACTCGGCTGTCAATTCGAGAAGATTTTATCATCGAGATTCGCCGAGAAAGCCTGCATTCTCATGTAAGTTAGCTCCTGTTTACCAGGTGCTGGACGTCGGCCGCGCGGCAGCAGTTACTCGCCGGTAGTGGACGCACCTCGTGTTGACAGGGCGGTCTGTTGGACTTTGATCGCTGGCAGCCTAGATGGGCAAGCCTGAGTCCATCCCCTCTGTTCACGTTCACAGGGTGTTCAACTATTTCAATGGCCCAGGAAGAGGCCGCTGCAACCGTGGCCGCAGCGTTGGTTTTCTCCAGCAGTAGTTTAATACAACATTACGCGGTACCATATCCTGAAAACTTTTATGTCGATCTTTATTTTGCGACCGTGACGGTGTGTAGTGGTAGGGTATCGGACTGAACTTGCTTCCCCTGAAGATTTCTATTGAAATAAAGCAGTAGCAAGGTAAACGAGAATCGAACCAAGGTTCTATTAGTAATCTAGTAAACTGTAATTACGGGAAAAGGAATGAGGCAAAGTTGTACCTAGTACAACCATGGATCAAACTTATCTACTGGGGTTGACTTTACTTGATCTGATATGACAAGACAGTACCACAATTCAGCAAGGAGTGTACCAGTGATTTGATTTTAACTACACAGGTGGACTATTAATGCGTTTAGGCAACAAATGGCTCCTAATATCACTTTCTGTGCATTAGAGTGGTAATAAAACGGAAATTATACGTAAATGACCACTAATGGTGGAGCTCTACTGACTTGGGGGAGATGCTCTTTCGTCACTTTAATTATTGGAAATTACTACTATTGAAATAGTTGAAGTAATAATACCTTTTGTACTGATTATATTTGGGAGACTTGATGTTTCTCATCAGTACAAGAAGAAGAAACCAACTGGACTAAAAAATAACCTAAATATTGGCACCCTTAATATATTAACCCTCAATGGAAAAATGGAAGAAATGACAGATGTACTGACAGAGAGGAAGTTAGACATATTGGGATTAAGCGAAACAAAGTGGAAGGGAAAAGGTGAGAAGAATTTGAGAGGAGGAGGAAAACTGTACTGGAGTGGGAATAACAGGTCTGGAAGAAATGGTGTGGCAGTGATGGTGAATAAGAATGTACAAAGCTGTATTGAAAATGTGAGATATATATCAGACAGGATCATAATCTTAAACCTGAGATTCAAAAAGAAACACTAAAAGTAATCCAGATTTATGCACCTCAAGTGGGATGTAGCGAAGAAGAGAAGATGGACTTTGAAAATGTGTTAGAAAACCATATAGAGAGTGCTAATATAGTGATGGGAGATTTTAATGCACAGGTAGGCAAAGACAGAAAGGGATTTGAGCAAGTATTGGGATGTTTTGGATATGGAGGTAGAAATGAAGAAGGGGAAAGACTCCTGGATTTGTGCCAGAGGAATGGAATGAAAATAGCAAACAGCTGGTTTATGAAGCGAGAAAGACATGTTATCACCAGATACAGTTGGGATGGAAGAACGAAGAGTGTAATTGATTATATTCTAGTAGATAGGGAATGGGGAGAGAAAGTATCAAATGTGAAGGTAATTCCAAGTGTGAGTGCTGATGGAGACCATAGATTACTGGTGGGACAATGGAAAATGAATCAGTGTGTGAAAAATAGAAAACAGAAGAAAGTGACGAGGATACGGGATTGGAAATTGAAGGAGAGTGAATGTGCTGAGAAGTACAGAGAATTAATAACACAAAAATTTCCAAAAGAAGTTTTCTGCGATGTAGAAAAAGAATGGAGTTTATTCAAAGACACTTTAGTCGAAGCAGCACAAAAAGTATGTGGCAGAACATCTGGAAAGGAAAAAATAAGACAGACAAGTTGGTGGGATGATACCACAATCCAAGCAGTTAGAAGAAAAATTGGAGCATGGAGAAAATGGTGGAAAACTAAAAATGAAGACCATAAAAGATATATAGAGGAAAAGAAGAAGTGCAAAGAAATAGTGGAAACAGCAAAGAAAAAGGCATGGGAAGAGTTTACAAAAAAACTTGAAGATGTGAAGAGGAGTAAGAAAATGTTCTATAAAATTATGAAAAATAAAAGGAAGGCTTCTGAAGTACCAGTAAAGATGGAAACAGAGGACGGTACCATTATTGAAGATCCAGGGAATATAAAAGATCTCTGGAAAGAACATTTTAAGAAGCTGTTAAACGCTGAGGACCAGGTACATGAGGAAACAACAAATAATGGAGAAATTGAGAGAAGTTGGGAAGTAGAATTAGGACAAATTACACAGGAAGAAATGGAAAAAGCTGTGAAGAAGATGAATGGGGGGAAAGCCCCAGGACCTGATGAAGTATCAGTGGACATGATAAGAGCAGCAGGTCCAGTGGGAATGCAGTGGCTGTATAGAGTACTATCAAGCGTGTGGAGAAATAGTAAAATACCTGGCGACTGGAGAACAGGAGACATTGTTCCCATCTTCAAGAAAGGCAATAAAAGACTTTGTAAAAACTACAGAGGAATAACCCTCATGAGTCATACAGCCAAGATTTTTGAAAGAATTTTACTAAATCGAATAAGTGAAAAGATAGAAAAGGAGCTGAGTGAAGAACAGCATGGGTTTAGGAAAGGAAGGAGCACAATCGACCTGATATTTTCTACCCGTCAACTGATGGAAAAAAGTTGGGAGTATAACAAAAGGGTGATAATGGTTTTTATGGACATAGAAAAGGCATATGACTCAGTTGACAGGGAAAGACTCTGGGAAGAGCTGAAGAAGATAGATATAGAAGATGGATACATTAATGTTATAAAGACAATGTACAGAGGCCACAATTGTAGAATTAGAACACCATTGGGGAACTCTGAATACTTCGAAATAAGACAAGGACTTAAGCAAGGAAGTATTCTATCTCCTGCGCTTTTTAATGTTGTGATGGAGGGAATGAATAGGGCAGTTAAAGATATAGTAAAAGAAAAAAAAACAAAAAGATGATTTTTGCAGATGATATGGTAATATGGGGTGATAAAGAAGTAGATGTACAGTTACAGCTTGATGCGTGGAAGGAAATAATGAAAAGGTATGGATTAAGAATAAATAAAGATAAGAGTGAAGTAATGGTATTTGGAAGAGAGAAAGGAATCAATGGAAATATTACCTTGAATGGAGAACCCCTCAAAGTGGTAGAAAGTTTCACTTATTTAGGGAGTGAAATATCTAGGGATGGAAGAATAACTAACGAAATTAATAGGAGGTTACAGAAGGGAGGCAATTTCTACCAAACAATAAAACATCTGATTTGGAATAATGAAGTTTCAGAAAGAGAAAAACTCCTGATGTATAAGAATTATTACTCCCCTATTGTCATCTATGGTGGAGAAACATGGACAATGAAAGAAAGGGACTGGAGCAGACTGCAAGCAGGGGAAATGAAATTTCTCAGAGCAGTTAAGGGAAAAACAAGAATGGACAGAGTAAGGAATGTAGAGATTATAAAGGACCTCAAACAAGAAAGTATGAGAGAAGAAATTGAAAGAAAGAGATTAAGATGGTATGGGCATGTTAAGAGGATACATGGGCAGAGACTCCCCAAAATTATGGAAGAACTAAAGATGGATGGGAAACGACCTAGAGGGCGCCCAAGAACACGGTGGAAAATGGGAGTGAGAATATCTGTTGAAAGGAGAGGTGTGACCTGGCAGCAAGTGGAGGAAGAAAAGTGGTGGGAGGACCGAGCCAAATGGAGAGGACTCGTCAGCACCCAGACCCGGCAGTAGCTGGAGCGGGATTCGGATATAGATAGATAGATATATTTGCACTCCATAGGAACATTCACTTCCTTATGTTAACCAGCTCATTTGGAATATGCGACACATGGATCTACACTCATGCTCATAAATAAAGGATAATGCTGATACACGGTGAAACAACTCTCTGGTGGGCGGATTGCGGATTTAAATCACCTCAGGGTATGACCATGCGGTGCATTTGACCTGCAATCGTTGCACAGTGGCGCTGACAGCAGTCCACATACGCAGAGGTGTGTTGGTGCATGTCAGAGTACGGTGCAGCGAGTAAGTGTGCATACGTTTTCAGACGTCCTAGTGGTGACTGCGTGTTGAAAATGGCTCAAAGAACACATTCACGACGTTATGAGGGATAGAATACTAGGGCGACTGGGGGCTGGTCAAACACAGCAGGTCGTAGCATGGGCCCTCCATGTGCCACAAAGTGTGATCTGAAGATTATGGCAACGATTCCAGGAGACAGGGAACGTGTCCAGGCGCTACAGTATGGGACGTTCAGTGTAAACCACCACAAGAAGTCCGATATCTCACCATCAGTGCCCATCACTGCCCGCAGACGGCCACAGAGTACTGCAGGTAGCCTCAGCCACTGGAACAGTTGTCTCCAGACAGTCTACAGACGACTGAACAGAAATGGTTTATTCTCCTGGAGACCCGCAAGGTGCACTCCATTGACCCCTGGTCACAGGAGAACCCGTAAAGCCCGGTGTCAAGAACACAGTACATGGTCATTGGAACAGTGATCCCAGGTTATGTTCACGGACGAGTCCAGGTGTAGTCTGATCAGTGATTCTCGCTGGGTTTTCATCTGGTGTGAACCAGGAACCAGATACCAACCCCTTAATGTCCTTGAAAGGTACCTGTATGGAGGTCGTGGTTTGATGGTGTGGGGTGGGACTATGACTTGTGCACGTACATCCCTGCATGTCTTCGACAGAGGAACTGCAATAGGTCAGGTGTATCGGGACGTCATTTTGCATCAGTATGTCCACCTTTTTCAGGGGTGCAGTGGGTCCCACCTTCCTCCTGATGGATGATAACACACGGCCCCACCGACCTGCCATCGTGGAGGAGTACCTTGCAACAGAAGATGTCAGGCGAACGGAGTGGCCTGCCTGTTCTCCAGATCTAAACCCATCGAGCATGTCTGAGATGCTCTCCGTTGACGTATTGCTGCACGTATTCAAAGCCCTAGGACACTTCAGGAGCTCCGACAGGCACTGGTGCAAGAATGGGAGGCTATACCCCAGCAGCTGCTCAACCACCTGATCCAGAATATGCCAACGCGTTGTGGGTCCTGTGTACCTGTGCATGGTGATCATATCCCATATTGATGTCGGGGTACATGCGCAGGAAACAGTGGCATTTTGTAGCACATGTGTTTCGGGACGGTTTTCTCAACTTATCACCAATACCGCGGACTTTGATCTGTGTCGTGTGTGTTTCCTATGTGCCTATGCTATTAGCGCCAGTTTTGTGTAGTGCCACGTTTTGTGGCACCACATTCTGCAATTATCCTTAATTTATGAGCGTGAGTGTAGTATCGTTTCAATATTTTTAGCCAGTTAATTAAGCTTGATTGCTGTTATTGTAATCTATTTGAATGTGGCTGAACTATTAGCATGGGGACCCAGAAACTAATTTACCGGTAGTTTCAGATCGTGGCTGTACAATTCAGTCAAAACACAAAATAAGAAACACGGAACTACATAACATATGAAATAGTAAACACTATTATTTCAATAATAAAAATCTTTGAACTCAATACTTTAACTGTTCATTTACTGAAACTACAACGAGAATACCAAAACTTATGCTCACTATATAAATATGTCATTTACAGGTCCATAAAGCTTGTTAACTTTTGTTGAAGACTGTAGGTGCTTTCGGTTCAGCTAAACATGATACTCTGAGTCATCGTAGCACTTGGGACACCTTACTTTCTGCCAGGAAGGGCTCTCAACAAGGGAAGTGTCCAGGAGTCTCTAAGTGAACCAAAGAGATGTGTGGACATGGACGACCGCTCGGAGGAACCTTGACAGCAACGCCACCATGTTAAATAATGCTTCTCGGGGAGCCGCAGGACGTCGTGTTAAGACTCAAAATGTGCGCAATAGGTTGCATGACTCGCAACTTCGCTCCCGACGTCCATGACGAGGTCCATCTTTGCAACCAGAAGACCATGCAGCGCGGTGCAGATGGGTCCAACAACATGCCGCATGGACCGCTCAGGGCTGTCATCACGTTTTCTTCACCGATGTGTGTCGCATATACCTTCAACCAGACAATCGTCGGAGAAGTGGTTGGAGGCAACCCAGTCAGGTTGAACACCTTAGACACACTGTCCAGCGAGTGCAGCAAGGTGGAGGTTACCCGCTGTTTTGGGGTGGCATTGTGTGGGGCCGACGTACGCAGCTGATCGTCATCGATGGCACCGTAACGGCTGTACGATACGTGAATGCCATCCTCCGACCGATAGTGCAACCATAATGGCAGCATATTGGAGAAGCATTCGTCTTCATGGACGACCATTCGCGCCCCAATCGCGCACGTCTTGTAAACGACTTCCTTCAGGATAACGACATCGCTCGACTGGAGTGGCCTGCATGTTCTCCAGACATGAACCCTCCGAACATGACTGGGATAGATTGAAAAGAGATGTTTATGGACGACGTGACACACCAACCACACTGAGGGACCTACGCCGAATCGCCGTTGAGGAGTGTAACAATTTGACCAATAGTGCCGTGATGAACTTGTGGATAGTATGCCACGACAACACAAGCATTCCTTCATTAATGCAAGAGGACGTGCCACTGGCTATTAGAGGTTCCGGTATTTACAGCAATCTGGACCAACACCTTTGAAGGTCTCGCTGTTTGGTGGTACAACATGCGATTTGTGGTTTTGATGAGCAATAAGGAGGGCGGAATTGATGTTTATGTTGATCTCTATTCCAATTTTCTGTACGGGTTCCGGAACTCTCGGAACCGACGTGATACAAAACTTTTCTTGATGTATGTAAAATAATGAATTTATAACTCGCACAGTAAAAGCCACAGAAGCTGACACAAAATACAAAAACTGGAAGAAAAGGGCAGCCTTTCAATGGGGGAGTGGTCATTGGGTCCTAGACCGGGAAGACATGAAGAAAGGTCACAACCACAATCATCCTGCCCTGCTCCGGGAGTAAAGCAAAACTTTATGCTTGGAATAAAACACACTGCCACGGAGGAAACTGAGGACCAGTTCAACCATCCGTGAATCGTCTGCTAATATTAAATTTAAGTAATCTGGAGGACTGCACTTACCTCGAAGGGTCAAAAGAAGGGGACATTCCACCAACATGTGGGATACCGTTAGTCTGTCTCCACAACCACATTGTTGGGGTGGTTCGTTACGCAGAAGGAAACAGTGGGTGAGCCTGGTATGACCAATAAGTAGACGGTATAAAACAGGTGATTCATTCAGAGGGAAGCGGAAGGAAGAGCGCCAAACTGCAGTGGACTCTTCGATTGTACTGAATTTATTACCATGAGCAGAAGCGCACCAGATGGCATTCCACTTTTGGGCAAAGAGAGATTTGACGTAGATCCGCAGCTGCAATCATGAAAGGGAATTGGAGAGGAGGGGGTGGTAAGTATACGCGTCTCGAGTCAAACGGTGAACTTCGAGAGGACGACGGTTCAATCCCGCGTCCGGCGATCCTGATTTAGGTTTTCCGTGATTTCCCTAAATCGCTCCAGGCAAATGCCGGGATGGTTCCTTTGAAAGGGCACGGCCGACTTCCTTCCCCATCCCTCCCTAATCCGATGAGACCGATGAATCGCTGTTTGGTCTCTTCCCCCAAACAACCCAACCCAAACGGTAAACCAATTCATTCCCCGGGATGACCACGTGATCTGAGACTCAGAGAAAAGACAACTGAGCAGACGTCACGGCCAAGGCCAGAGAGAGGGTCATGGATAGAGATCAAAGGATGACGAAAGTACATCGGCCGATAGCTTGCAGGCTGCTCATTAAGTCGGAACAAATTAAAACACTGTGGATGGAGGCCTGAGATACAAAATAGAGGACCCTGTCAATGGCTAGAAGCTCTGCTGTGAACACAATAGACAAGCCCGCTTTAAATAGTGCTCTAAGCCAGTGGAAGACGTGAAAGCGCATCCCACCTTATCAATTGTCTTAGAACCATCAGTGCAGAAGATGGTGGCACCCTGGAACTCTGCAAGGATGGCACGTACAAGATTCCGGAAAACCATAGGGGGCGACAGAGACCTCAGGACCCTGGAATAGATCGGTCCTAATCCGTGGTCTCGGCATCATCGCAGAGGGGGTTTGGGAAGAACACACGGGAAGCATTCCAGCGAGTCGATATGGATACCTTGCTGTTCATGTTGTATATTAATGACTGTGGATAATATTAATAGCAACCTTAGATTTTCGCAAATAACTCAGTGAACTATTATGAAGTACAGTCAAAGTAGTATAGGCTATGAAACGGAAGTGACGTAGGCTCAGTCATGGGTAAATGGATATTGATCGTATAGAAGAGAAGGTAGCATAAATGGTCACAGGTTTGTTTAACCCGTGGGCGTGTGTATTAGAGATGTGGAAAGAACTGAACTGACGGATACTTGAGGACAGACGTAAAATATCCCGAGAAAGCCTAGTTGCGAAGTTTCAAAGAATCGGCTTTACATGATGTCCCTAGGTGTATACTGCAACCGCCTACCTATCGCTCCAATAGGGGTCGTGAGGATATGATTAGTTACAGCACACATCGACACATTCGAGCTATTATTCTTCCCGCGCTCCATGCGTGAATGGAATGGAGAGAGGCCTTACAACTGGTACAATAGGACGTACCGCGTGCCATGCTCTTCAGTGGTTTTCCGAGTATAGACGTGGAATTACGTATGGGCAAGACAAAAAAGTAATTACACGCTGGATACAGTTGTGCAGATGCATCGATTGGTTCTCTTTCCTTTAAGTGTAATCATTTATTCAAATTTAGTGTTGCAATCGTCCACGAATCTGCCACAGTCTTGAAAACAGTAGGATTTTCTACCTTAAGTGAGAATGTCGCTGTTCTACTTTAGTTTGTAATTCCCAGTTATAAATTATAAACCTTAGTACAACAGCCACGTTTCTCAACATGTCGACTTTCGACAAAATAGCGTTAAGCTTACCTAGCCAGGTATTGATAATGTTACATGCGTTCAAAAAACGTAAGATTGATGTAATGAAAACAATTAACAACATAAAATTCAACGAAAGATGTCTGTTAGAAAAAGTGACCCCAAATTATGTTAAAGTTAAGGTCAATAGTCAAACAAAAGCTGCTAAGCTACTTGGATAAAAACAGAAATCAAGTTACAATATAAGAAGAAAGATAAGCTGAATAAATCGATGTACAAGTTGCATTTACTATTAGGAAATAGTCTCTCACCTCTACAGTTCACATATGTAATACACCATATTAATCATGCTCTTAGCAGAGAACAACAACAAATCTCCTCTAGGCACAAGACGAAGTTAAAATCCCTCATTCAACTCAAATTAAAGGAACCACGTAACACTGGGGAACAGCAGAAGCACATATTCCATAACAGAGTGGTAAACACAACAGATATTTCTTTCAATCCCAACGAACTTAACCTCTTAGATAAAGGCTTCAAGCATAATATTGCCCCAAGATTAATTAATAAGAACATAAAAGACCTAATAGCAGCTACAAAACTGGCATGTGACACTGCCAAACTTAAGTCCAATGAGAAAAATGCGTTGGCATTTAAAGCCAACAAACTCATCACTAAACACATGCTTTCAAAAAATAATATAATTAATAATGAACAAAAAATTCTTAAAGATATCAATGATAAACCTACTGCTAACAAAGCTCTCATGGTAAAGGCTGCTAAAGGAAATTCAGTTGTTGTTTTGTATGAATCAGAATACATTGAAAAAACTCTAGAATTTTTTCAGTCCAATAACTTCACAGAATTAGAATCAGACCCCACAGCAAAATTTCAAGCTCAACTTCGTAAATTACTCAACAGTTTTGAATTCCTCTTAAATAAATATGAAATTCGGGACTGCATTACCATGAATCCAACTGCACCGAAACTTCGGTCAGAGCCTAAGATCCATAAAGAAAATTCCCCTATACGCCCTGTTGTGAACTCAAGAAACAGCCCAGCATACTACATAAGCAGAAAATTGAAGGATCTCCTTACCACCCACTACATGTTCGAACATTGTTATACAGTTAAAAACACAGTGGACCTTGTAGAACATATCAAAGACATCCACATACCACCAACAGCTAGATTTGCCTCACTAGGTATTGTAAACCTATACACTAACATCCCAGTAGATGAAACAATTAACATAATAAAAAGTAACCTCTTAAAACACAAAAAGATCAATCTACCAGAAAGATATGAGTTAATAGAGATCCTCACACTCGTCTAATAATTACTTCACCTTCAATAATAAAGTCTATAAACAAAATGATGGTCTTGCAATGGGTAGCAGTCTTGCTCGATTATTAGCTGATATTTACATTAACCATCTTGAGCAAAAGTTCTTCTCATCCAATAACCAAATGAACAGTAAAATAATTTACCATAAGAGATACATAGATGACACTATTACTTTTTGATGGTAACAGCAGCGAAATTGATACCTTAGCTGAAGATCTGAGCAAATTACACAACAACATCAAATTCACAGTGGAGCATGAAATAAATAATAGCATCAATTTTCTGGATCTCAAAATATCAAACATAAATAACAAACACCATTTTGGTATCTTTCGAAAACCAACAACCACAGATGTTACCATCAATAACACATCCTGCCACCCGAACCAACGTAAGATGGCTAATTTCCGGTCAATGCTACGTCGTATGCATAAAGTCCCCTCACCCCCACTGAACAGCACAAAGAAATAAACATAATAAAATCAATTGACCAAAATAATGGCTATGATGCTTCAATCATAGACAGACTCTCTCAAAAAACAAAAGAAAAAATTGCTAGCAATAAGTCTTTGCAACAAGCAACAGCCACAATAACTATGAAAGACAAAAAAATCAGTAAAATATGTAGCCCTACCATATATAGGCCCACTTTCATACAAAATTTCCAACCTATTCAAGAAGAAGAATGTCAAAATCAGTTTCTCTAAAAATAACAAACTCCAACAAAGAGGCATACACTCACTCCCACACAATAGCATACCCCATAAAAGATCTGGGATTTATAAACTTAAGTGTAACAACTGTCCTAAATTCTACATTGGCCAAACAGGTAGAGCTTTTGAAACAAGATTCAAGGAACACCTTGATGCCCTACGTCTGAAAAACCTAAGCAAATCTGCTTTTTTGTTTGTTTGTGGTTTTAGGGCGCAAAACTTCTATGGTCATTAGCGCCCAGCCCGTGACTTAAGACAGTAAAAAACCGAAATTGAAAACCAGCAGCAATGGGAAAAAAGTCATAAAATTGGAGAAACTAAAAATAAAGGAATGCTTAAAAATCCACTACAGAAAGGGGGTGGTTGTCCCCAAAAAGCTTCAAATGACTGACGTCATTTCACTGTCACTAATAAACTGGAGAACGCGGTCGGCTGAGCGCGTGTCATCTGCTAAAATCGACGATAGATCAGGCGAGAGCTGTAGGCGGGAGCGTAACGGATTAAAATAGGGGCACTCAATTAAAAGGTGTCTAACCGTCCACAGCTGAGAGCAGTGGGGACAGAGTGGGAGAGGATCGCCGCTTAAAAGATGTCGATGGCTAAAAAGACAGTGCCCTATGCGGAGTCTAGCTAAAATTACCTCCTCCCGACGACGCGTTCGGGAGGAAGAGGTCCAAGCGCAAGGAAGGGCTTTCACTTCCCGCAATTTATTACGGGGAAGTGCCGACCAATGCGCATGCCATAAATGAGCAACTTTGCGACATAAACCGCTCCGTAGATCGGTGAAGGGAAGCGACTGAATAGCTGGCCGAGGAAGAGAGACTGCAGCCTTGGCCGCTATATCTACCGCCTCATTCCCACAGATACCAGCGTGTCCCGGGAGCCAGAGGAACGCCACCGAGACGCCCCCCAGGTGGAGCAAGCGCAGACAGTCCTGAATCAGGTGGACCAGAGGGTGCACAGGGTAAAGAGCTTGGAGACTGAGGAGAGAGCCGAGAGAATCTGAGCAGATAACGTACTGTATCCGCTGATGGCGGCGGATGTAGTGGACAGCCTGGAGAACAGCGTAAAGCTCCGCAGTATAAACCGAACACTGGTCGGGAAGCCGAAAGAGATTTGGGGTGTCGCCAACAATATAGGCACTCCCTACACCTAACGATGTTTTCGAGCCGTCGGTGTAAATAAATGTGGCGTCCGTCATTTGTGCACATAGAGCAGCAAATGCCCGACGATAAACAAGTGTAGGGGTACCATCCTTGGGAAATTGACAAAGGTCACGGAGCAGGCAGATCCGGGGACGGAGCCAAGGCGGTGCTGTACCCCAAGTTGTCAAAAAGGTTTTAGGAAAGCGGAAGGAAAGAGAATGGAGCAGTTGACGGAAGCGGACTCCCGGGGGTAGTAGGGAGGAGGGGTGGCCTGCATACCCTACATCAAAGGAGGCGTCGAAAAATATGTCATGGGCTGGATTAGCAGGCATGGAAGACAGATGGCTAGCATAACGACTCAGGAGGACTGCTCGCCGATTGGACAGCGGAGGTTCAGCAGTCTCAGCATAAAGGCTTTCCACAGGGCTAGTGTAAAAAGCTCCAGACACTAAACGTAATCCACGGTGGTGGATAGAGTCGAGACGCCGAAGAATAGACGGCCGAGCAGAGGAGTAGACTATGCTTCCATAATCCAATTTCGAGCGCACTAAGGCGCGATAGAGGCGGAGAAGGACCACTCGGTCCGCTCCCCAGGAGGTACCATTCAGGACACGGAGGGTGTTAAGCGATCGCAGACAGCGAGCCGAAAGATAGGAAACGTGGGAGGACCAGCACAGTTTTCTGTCAAACATAAGACCTAAGAATTTAGCGACGTCTGAAAACGGAAGGTTGACAGGACCTAGATGTAAGGAGGGTGGAAGAAACTCCTTACGTCGCCAAAACTTAACACAAACTGTCTTACTGGGTGAGAAACGGAAGCCGGTTTCGATGCTCCACGAGTGGAGGCGATCGAGACATCCTTGAAGACGTCGTTCAAGAAGGCCGGTCCGTTGAGAGCTGTAGTAGATCGCAATATCGTCCACAAAGAGGGAGCCAGAGACATCAGGAAGGAGACAATCCATAATTGGATTTATGGCGATGGCAAACATTACAACGCTCAGCACGGATCCCTGGGGTACCCCGTTTTCTTGGGAGAAAGTACGGGAGAGAGTAGTGTTCACCCGCACTCTAAATGTGCGCTCTGCCATAAATTCGCGAAGAAAAAGGGGCAGCCGGCCGCGAAAGCCCCAAGAGAACAGTGTGCGGAGGATGCCTGTCCTCCAACAGGTATCGTATGCTCTCTCCAGATCAAAAAATATTGCTACCGTTTGGCATTTCCAGAGAAAATTGTTCATGATATAAGTGGAGAGAGCAACAAGATGGTCAACTGCAGAACGATGCTTCCGAAATCCGCATTGGGCTGGTGTTAAAAGACTGCGGGATTCCAGCCACCAAGCTAAACGGTAATTCACCATACGCTCCAAAACCTTACAGACACTACTCGTGACAGAAATGGGGCGATAGCTAGAGGGGAGATGTTTGTCCTTTCCAGGTTTCGGAATGGGAACGACAACAGCTTCCCGCCATCGTCTGGGAAAGGTACTGTCGGTCCAAATTCGATTATAAAGGCGAAGGAGGTAACGCAGACTGTGGGTTGATAAATGCAGCAACATTTGGACATGGATACCATCCGGTCCTGGGGCGGAGGAGCGAGAAGAAGAGAGGGCATGTTGGAGTACCCGCATGGAGAAAACAGTATTGTAGCTTTCATGATTTTGAGAGGAGAAAGCAAGATGTCGCACTTCCACTGCACGTTTCTTCGGGAGAAACGCTGGCGGGTAATTTGAAGAGCCCGAAATCTCAGCAAAGTGCTGACCCAACGAGTTAGAAATTGCGACGGGGTCCACTAAGGTATCATGCGCGACAGTGAGCCCAGAGACCGGGGAGAAACTAGGCGCGCCTGAGAACCGTCGAAGCCGACTCCAAACTTCCGAGGAGGGAGTGAAGGTGTTAAATGAGCTAATAAAGAATTTCCAGCTTGCCTTCTTGCTATCGCGGATGACGCGACGGCATCGCGCACGGAGCTGCTTATAGCGGATACAGTTGGCCAAAGTAGGATGGTGACGGAAAATGCGAAGAGCACGTCGCCGCTCACGTATTGCGTCACGGCATGCCTCGTTCCACCAAGGAACTGGGGGGCGCCGGGGCAATTCGGAGGTGCGTGGTATTGAACGTTCCGCAGCTGTAAGAATAACGTCGGTAATATGTGTGACCTCATCGTCGACGCTGGGAAAGCGACGGTCATCGAATGTCGCTAGAGACGAAAAAAGTGTCCAATCGGCTTGGGCAAACTTCCAGCGTCGCGGGCGCGTATACGGCAGTTGAGGCTGCAGTCTGAGGACACATGGAAAGTGGTCACTCGAGTGTGTATCATCAAGGGCGAACCATTCGAAGCGCCGAGCTAGCGGAACAGTACCGACCGCAAGGTCCAAATGAGATAAATTTGTCGTGGAGGCAGACAAAAATGTGGGGACCCCAGTGTTGAGGCAAACTAGATCCGCTTGGTGGAAGACGTCTAGCAATAGAGAGCCACGTGGACAAGGATGTGGAGATCCCCAAAGCGGCTGGTGGGCATTGAAGTCCCCAACCAGCAAATAGGGGGGTGGAAGCTGACCAAGAAGATGAAGGAGATCAGCTTGTGCCATTGGTGTGGATGATGGAATGTATACAGTACAAAGAGAGAACGTGTATCCAGAAAGGGAAAGACAGACGGCGACAGCTTGGAAGGAACTGTTTAGGGGGATTGGGTGATAATGGAGAGTATCATGGAGAAGAATCATGAGTCCTCCATGGGCTGGAGTGCCTTCAACAGAGGGGAGGTCATATCGGACGGACTAAAAATGAGGGAGAACAAAGCGGTCATGGGGACGCAGCTTTGTTTCCTGAAGACAGAAGATGACCGGCGATTAGGATCGTAAGAGGACCGACAATTCATCCCGATTGGCTCGAATGCCGCGGATATTCCAGTGGATAATGGACATAGGGTGAACAGAAAATGGAGGAATGTGACCAAGGGTGCTGTCAACTCAACGACTGCTCAGAGCTAGCGACCGACAGCATGGAATGGCAGTCAGCCGAAGGCAGAAGATCCTGATCCATAGGTTGGTCAGGAGCAGCCCCTGCCACCAGCGATCGGCCGGTTGACCGGCCACCAGCAGTGCGCCTCGGCGACACAGAAGACGGCCGAGGGCGATTTCCGCCAGGTGGTGCTGTAGATGGGACACACCTTGGCGGAGAAGGAGAGGAACTGGGTTTCTTTGTAGCCTTCTCGGAAGAATGATGTTTGGATGAAGGAGGAACCGATGGTTGTGAAGTTGCGGTGCGCAAAAACTCTTCACGAGTATGCTCTTTTTTCGAAGACTTGGCGTCTGACTTTTGGGCTCGAGATTTAGCAGAACCCGACGAAGGGTGAGCCATAGAGTGGGCAGGCGAAAGTGGTGAGGTTGAACGAGCTATCTTTGCGCTGGCCGATCTGACGACCGTGGCAATAAAGGTGAGGTCGCAAGTCTGCGTGGCCGCCTCCTTTGTTGGCCGAGGAGAAGCAAGGACAGTGCTGTATTTTCCTGTCTGAGGCACGGTGGGCTTGCGACTGGCGAATAATTTTCGAGCAGCAAAGGTCGACACCTTTTCCTTCACTCTGATTTCCTGGATGAGCTTTTCGTCCTTAAAAACGGGGCAATCTCGAGAGGAAGCAGCGTGGTCACCCATACAGTTGATGCAGCGAGGGGATGGAGGTGGACAAGCGCCCTCATGGGCATCCTTGCCACACGTAACACATTTGGCTGGATTGGAACAGGACTGGCTGGTGTGATTGAACCGCTGACGTCGATAGCAACGCGTAGGGTTTGGGACGTAAGGGCGAACGGAAATTATCTCATAGCCTGCTTTGATTTTCGATGGGAGTTGAACTTTGTCAAATGTCAAGAAGACAGTGCGGGTTGGAATGATGTTCGTGTCAACCCGTTTCATAACTCTATGAACAGCCGTTACGCCCTGGTCAGACAGATAGTGCTGAATTTCTTCGTCAGACAATCCATCGAGGGAGCGTGTATAAACGACTCCCCGCGAGGAATTTAAGGTATGGTGCGGTTCCACCCGGACAGGGAAGGTGTGGAGCAGAGAAGTACGCAGCAATTTTTGTGCCTGGAGGGCACTGTGTGTTTCTAACAACAGGGTGCCATTCCGTAATCTGGAATAAGACTTTACAGGACCTGCAATTGCGTCGACACCTTTCTGAATAATGAAAGGGTTGACCATGGAGAAGTCGTGACCTTCATCAGACCGAGGAACAACAAGGAACTGTGGCAACGATGGAAGAATCGTCTGTGGCTGAGACTCAGTATACTTACGTTTGTGAGCAGACATAGTGGAAGGTGAGGAAACCATTGCGGAAGAATCCCCCATGATTACCGGCGTCTCCGATGGCGTGCTCCTCCCTTGTGGGGGCCCTCTCTGAGGGCACTCCCGCCTTGGGTGATTGTTCACACCTCAGGTCACACCTCCCGACAAACGGACGGAGGGACCAATCGGCACTTTCGGAAGGTATCAGCTCGGGTAATCATCCCTCCCTGGGCCTGGCCGTTACCAGGGGGTACGTACGTGTCCTACCTGTCTACCCGGGGCGGGGAATTACGCGTTACCCCGTCACCGGCTACGCACAAAGGCGTGGGTCGGCCTTCAGACACGCACAGGGAGGAAGAAAGAGAAAGGGAAAGGGAAAGGAAAGAAGAGAGGTCTCAAACGCCGCAGCGGAGAAAAGGGAAAGAGAAGAGGTAAGGAAAAGAGAAGGACAAAGGAAGGAAGAAGGCATAAAAGCAAGGAAGTCTAAGAATGCAGTACATTTACGAGCGTCCGTCTCCGGACGTAGGCACAAACCATACTCCCAGATGGGAAGTAAGGGAAGGAAAGAGCCAGAGGTGAGGGGAGGAGAGGCGAAGATATGGATGGGGAAGGATGCGGAAAGGGAAGGTATGCAGCCCGGAAAGGAAGAAGACCACATTAGCTCGGGGTCCCGTGCTCGCTACGCACGTATCCACAAAAGAGTTGCGGACCCCCTGGGGGGAAATCTGCTTTTGCCACCCATCTTGCAGAAAACAATCATACAGTTGAGAATATAGAAAACAACCTGCAGATATTGCGCCTGAAAGACAAGGGTTTCACATTGAATCTCTTAGAGGAGATTGAGATTCATACACATAAAAACAGGTTCCCTGATCTCATTCTGAATGAACAGACAGTTAACACCCCCTTCCTAAATAACTTTGAAGAAGCTTTCACTTTTTTAAAATAACTTAAGCCTAATATTCCATTGAAAACATTCGGTATACAGGCCACAAAAAACTGCTTATTTGTTATTGAAACATTGCCTATCATGTCATATATTAGAATTTATCTCCTAAAATTGTAACAACTAATTAGTAACACACAGTATTTCTGTACTACATTTAATGTTTGTAATCTTATTTACATGTAATTTTATTTATTCCGTTTTAGATTAATCTCATACAATAGCAAAGAGATATTTTACTGCACCCATATCGACTATACAGCAACTGTAAATTAATATTGTTATGACTGTAAGCTCTTTGCAAATATTGTTCTCGTTTTTAATATGAAGCTGGGCCACGTTTTGTAAACGTCATTCGTGTGTGCTGCGTGTGTAATTAAGATGATGAGGTTGAAAGTGACATCCATTGACTGGAATAGCACTCACATAGTGCATATTGAAAACTGTATTAAGCTTGCGCTCGAAAACATAAACGCACGAATATTTCGTCAGGCAGAACTACATAGCTCGTAAGTACAATAACCTGCACGTTTACTAAGTTTTAAAACAGAAAACTATCTCATGAGCAATTAGATTTTGTAAAAGAAGTAAATCTTTTGTAAAAATAGCATTACCGATATGACAACAAAAATATTTCTTTTCTTTTCCAGTGCAGCAAAAGAATAACAAAAACAAAACTAGGTCGAACTTAGAATGCTTGTAACTGCCATCTGAAGATGGATTTGTAAAGAAAAATCCGAAACCGATCATGGTCTGAAGATGATAAACCTTTTTAAACCATACATGTGGCTGGTAGCTGTTTTTTATAAATTATATTCCCAGTTATGGTGGATTTTCTTACTTCAGTATTATGGCGAATTTTAGGTCTGGTGTTACTGGATACAACTATATATTTGACGAATTCTTCCCAAAATCTTCTTGACCACGTCTAGGACATAGTTAAAACTTGTAAATATCTAATGATGATGATTGTTATTTTCGTTCGTGGGGCGCTTATCGGCATGGTTATCAGCGCCTGTACAAATTCCCAATATTTATCTCAGTCCAATGTCGCCATTTCCTAAATGATTGTGAGAACACGAACACCCAGCCCTCGGGCAGAGAAAATCCCCGACCGGGCCGGAAATTGAACCTGAGACCCTGCGATCCAGGGGAAGAAACGCTAACTACTGGACCACGAACAGAGGACTTAAGTATTTAATGTCAAGAACACACTGAAACTTCGTTTTCGTTTAATAAATGAGGATTGTGAGTGTCGTGAAGAAACTTTTGTCTAGCCTTGTCTTAAAAATGGAATGCGTTTCAACTTTTCCAGTATGTAACTGTTGAAGTAGAATAATACATCATCATCATCATCATCCAGCACTAAGTACAAGACTAATTCTGGATCACTAATTTGGAAAGGTACGTCGATTTCGACGAACTGTCACGAGTGAGCTGCAAGCTACAGTGATTGCGCATGGAGCGCTCTTGCGGCGCGTTTGGTGTCCTCGTACAGATAAAATGTTTTCTCCATATTGTAATGAGATGTGGGTTTTGTTCTAACATTTAAAACAATTTCGGCGTGTTAGCTACATTTAGTACGCAGCCACGTACCACCGACAACAAATGAAGTGTATAGTCGGCTGCGACCATATTTTTCATTGCAGCCCCTTCAATATTTGTGTTACGGAATACTTGCAAAATACCACAATAACTAAGACGAATATCGAAAAAACAGGCAGTACATAAGGTAGTGATATGAAACAATACGAAAAAATCATTTTGTGTGCCATTTAGTTTCCTCAGATTCGAATGAGAAGTTGTATACAGTGCAAAAAAACGCAGAAATTTGAAACAAGTCGTTTATAATTTTTTAAAGGGAAAGGAGAACCTCTAGTGAAAATAGCTTCCCGGTTGCGACGTTCCTTCTCTATGAAAAACGTTGCCAAACGTCGAGGCAGATGCCGTCTTTCTGTCATGCCACGCCTTTAGTTCGCGGCCTTTTCTTTTTACTGCCTTGGTCTACTTCCTTCTCAGTTAACTTATTTGATGCGCTATTATTCTGCAGACGAAATCCTATCACTAAGTGTAATTAAATCGATTCACTGCGGACTGGCGAACTTTGTCATTCGTTTACAATCAGCATTAAAATTTAAACACTCATCTTTCTTATTCCAAAGTTATTAATCGTTGAAGTTTTCTGTCTTAACAGTACAAAAGGACAATCGTCTTTTAAAGCGCAGAACACTCATTCCGCAGTCTGTCAAAAAGATCTGTATTTATTACTCACGAGACACTTTGGTGTCTTAGATTTATCTACAGCAGATAATTTTAGATGTGGCACGTCAGAACAGTTCTCAGGAACACTCCGCTGTTAGAATTTCTGCAGTTTTGTAACTATTGTTCTTCGTTTTGTCCAGGTAGTTCCCTAAAGCTAAGATTCAAGACGGTCACCAGAAGTCGAAGCTAAAGCTTCTAAATACCTATAAACATGTTTTGCGTCAACTACTTTTTCCAGAATAGCTTTCGTTTTTCTGTTTCCACTCTCTTGTATTTACACTGTTTTACATGTAAGAGCCGATAAAGGAGGTGTATATTCGATGGCGTTGCTGAACCGCACATGAAACCTGTGTATTGTATTTAAACCGGAGACCTAGAAACGACGGAGAGGCTTCGTCCCGCCGTAGCTGTCACTGGTTTTCAGCCCCACACCAGGCTGCCAACAGTCCACCCACCCCACCGCCGCCCCGCACCGAATCATGGGTTATTGTGCTGTTCGGCCTCAGTGGAGCCTCCCGGGAACGTATTACACCAGATGAGTGTAACACCAAATGTTGACGTGGTGGAATTATTATGGTGTACGCGTACGTGGAGACAGTGTCTGCGCAGCAATCGCCGACAGAGTGTAACTGAGGAGGAATAAGGGGAACCAAGCCGCATTTGCCGAGGTAGATGGAAAACTGCCTTAAAACCTTTCCACAGACTGGCCGGCACACCGGACCTCGATACTGATCCGCCGGGTGGATTTGTACCGGGGACCGGGACGCCTTCCCGCTTGGGAAGCAGCGCGTTAGCCCGAGCGGCTACCCGGGCGGGCTTACAAGAAACGTAGTGAGACTCCATTGTGGATGTATGCTGTTCAGTCACAATGTTATCACCTGCCAGATACCTAAGTAGCCATCTTTTGCAGCGCGGGCCACTGTGAGACGGGCAGGGAGAGGGTTAGTGAGATTCTGGAAGGTACCGAAGGGTACGTGGAGCCATGCTGACTCCAGTACGGTGGCCAGCTGCTCTAGGTTTCTTGGCTGAGGATTCATGGCGCGAACAGTCCGATCGAGGTGGCCCCATAGATTCTTGATTGGGTTTAAATGCCGTAACTTTGTGGCCTTAGGAGAACGCTATACTAATCCTTGTGCTCTTTGACCCACGCATTGCGAGCTGCGAGACATGTAGTGTTGTCCTGCTGGTAGAAGCCACCGTGCTGAGGAAAAAACCTGCACGTAGCATTGTACGTGGTCCCCAGGACAGATGCGTACTTGTGTTGATCCTTTGTGCCTTTCAGAATGAAGAGATCACGCAGGAAATGCCATGAAACATTCTCCAGAGCATTACAATGATGCAGGTTGTTTGCTTTCAGACGTTTAATGTCGTACATGCCAATGTCCCTCTGCCGGATAGAGCGTAAGTGATTCATCTGAAGAGGCCACCTTTCACCACTTAGTGGACGCCCATTTACGGTATTGGCGTGCAAATTACACCCTTCGTCGCCTACGAACGGCAGTCGGTATGGGTGCATGAGCAAGCACCTGCTGCAGTAGCCCAGACGCAGTAACGTTCACTGAACGTTCGTTGGGGAAATAGTGTTGATAGCCCCTTAGTTCATCTGGGCGGTCAGTCGCTGAATAGCTGCTTCAATTCGCCCAGCACACATCTCCACAGCTGTTTGTCAGCAGTATCATGCACGGCCTGTGGTGCATCACAGTTGCCTGGACACTGGATAAAGCCGTTTTGTCACGTATAGTTTACTTCAACCACGGCGGGGCACGAGCCGTTTCAGAAATACTTCGATTCTTGGCAGGAAAGCCACTGACGATGCTCTTTCGAACGTCAGAGGAATCGTTCCGTTTCTTCATTACAACTACAAGACTACACTGCCTTTGGATCCTTTCCCCCCTCCCCTCCCTCCAAAACCTCCCTACATCCCGCAGTTGCAATTGCTGCCACCTGCCGTCTCTGCATGGCTATTGCAAGTTGGTGTCGAACGTAGGCGGTGGTCACAATTTGACTGGATCATGAAAAGCACCGACATGTAAGCAATGGATTAGTGTGGCATTCGTGTCTTTCTTAAGTGCGTGCATAAAATGCGGAAACGAACTCTTGCCAAATGTTTCCTAACAGAACCAACGTTCTGTTATTCCTTTCTTGGTTGCTGAAGGACAGACGCTGGTAGACATTCATGGGAGAATGAAGAGAGAGTGTTGGATAGCATGTCCCTCGAAAACAACCGTTGTAGAGTGGTGCACCAAGTTTCGTGCTGGTCGCTATTCGACAAAAGACGCCTGTCGATCTGTGAGGGCAGGATTGCAGAAGTTGCGCCAACTCAAGACAGACACTACCACCCGCCCTTTAGTCCTCGTCTCTGATTAGAATTTTGACGGCTTGGAGGAAAAAAAAAAATTAAAAAATCACGCAGCAGTACCGAAGAGGATTCAAGGTCCGTTAGGGACACAGAGGCTGTATGTTTCCAAATTGAATTCCCCAACAATATAGCCCATCTTACAACATTCCACAAACGTCGTACACATTATATCGGATTAAATAATTTATACTAAGCCAGTCTAAGTGGCGGTGTTAAATCTTCCGTGGCCGCATTTGGTAAATAAAAAGTTGTTAAAAACAAGGTCTCTGTACAGCTGCAGAAGTATTATGTGCGCCTTCATGCGTTCATAATTACGTAATTTAACTACCCTCAGGGCTGATTTCAACACCATACTTTTATCCAGAAGCATACGGATGATCTCCCGTGCGCTGTTGTCTTTGCTAGCGTTTACTCACGCCGTGTTGTTACACGTGCGTAACCACTCAACGTTGTGTCCTAGGTAACATACCTCAAATGAGTATGCATTTCTAACTTTAATACGGTCTCTGAAAATACGGCCCACTAGTACACAGGAGCGACCTGTTTAACATGGACTCATGATAGATGGCATTGGAGTTTGACATTCTAAGCACTTTGCTTCAATTTCGACCTCACCAACTTCTTTCTTGTTATCCTCGATAACAATAAGAAAACGGCCATAACTATCTTTAAGATGCAAGAAAAAACAGTTGTTATTGCTGGGTGGAAAGTCTGAATGCTAAAAATGTTTCAGCCGTTGATTTGTTCTTTCATATGAATTCAAAGAAAGCTTAACGTTAACAAATTTTGTTTATAATGTGTTCTGACCTAAAATACATTTCGCAGACGTTTTCGATTTACTTTAAAATATCTATAAGCACAAAAATGGTTCTGATATGGCTTAATGGAAGTATGAACATACACTAACACTTGATAAATGAAGCATTGTGGCGGAAAATGTCACTTTTGGGCGATATACGTAACTGATTTAACGAGATGAAGTTCTCTCTTCTCGATGTTTCCCGTACCCCTTAGTGTAACATTCTGCATACCTGAGATTTATTTTTGTGTTTCTGCTCAGACAACTTTTGATTTTGTGAATAAGCTGTTTTATTTATTATACTGTGACAATGAATCATTTGTGAACTGGACTTCTTTTATGCATCTACTCTAATTTCTAAATTTCCATGCTACTCCAGTGTAACAGGACATTTTGCAAACAAAGGTGATTTCGAAGTCCAAGGTAAATAATGTCTTACTAATTCACGTTTTAGCACGCTCGTGTTACAGATACTTTGTTTTATTAAAACAGACTTTCTTCCACTACTTTATTGAACGTAACAGTAAACGTGAAATAAACTCAGTATTAACAATATATTCTATAAAATTATGTAAAACAGCAGTTTACAGATTCCACGTTTGTGGAAATCTACTCGCTAGGAGTTGAAGATGACGCTAAGCCGGGTTTAAAGTACTTTTACGGCGGAAAAGGGAATTTTGTTGACGGTTTTCGACAAAGAGTGGGAAAGGTAAACACTTAAAGCACAAGATCAGTATAAGTGCTTGAGGGCTCACTTTCCCTGGATAGTTTTCTTTGTAAAATTAGCAGAGTATGTTATCGTGTAGTAGCAACATGTTGTGGAGTTCTGTTGGTCTTTTTTTTATACTGTCAACGAAAGGAAAGAAATGCAAGCTGCGAAGGATAGCTTCCTGGAGAGGAGTTCACAGTGTGTATCACCCTTTTTATGCCACCAGAAGCAAAATATTATCTGTTTACATTGCCCTTTGCTGGAGGAGATATCTTGATAGGTTTCAGCCATAAATTTGTTCCTAAGAAGTTAACGAAAAGACATCATAACCTATCACCACTAACAATGTGTTGAAATGTTCAGTGAGCGTAATGACGACGTTAGAGGAAAAATGTATGAGTTGTCACCCATTTGATTTTTGTCGCTTTTAGTTACAGCATGGATTATGCTTCCACCTGACTTCTGAAGTTTGCTGATTAAATTCAAACGTCACACGAATATTGAAATGGTAGCTGTTCGTTACGTATGTCAGTAATCGAGACTTCTTGAATGTGGTAAATCATTTATGGCAAAACGATCTTTCTTGAAAGAAGAAACCAGTCTCTAACGTGATTTGCCCGACAGCACGCGGCGCACCGGTGACAAATGCTTCAAGCAGCCTAGGCTGCCCTATGTCCTCTGTTGAGCCCGAAGTGAACAGTGCGTCAAACTTGTTAGATTTGTTTCCACTTGCGGCTGTTTTATATCCTTTAGAAATCAACTTGGGTAAAATTAAAGTATCCAAAATCCAATATGTAACGCCAAGACAAATACTAGAACCTAAATTCTGAAAATGACACTCGATAAAGACACGTCTAACAGCTGCACATATTTTGTTACTGTGCAGATTATCGAAGTGATTTCGCATGGAAAATCGAACTACAATAATCAACAAATTTATGTTTACCAATGCAGGAACAGGGACATTTAGAAGTGGGCTGGAACTCAAGACTTCATGTCTACGATGGACGACGCTTAGCTACACATCATGAGCAGATACAGCACCGTAACACTTCGAGCAGAAGACGCTTCCTCCATACAAATCCGCATTTTATGGCTGGATGATTGCGACACACACACACACACACACACACACACACACACACACACACAACAGAGAGAGAGAGAGAGAGACTGCAGTCCACGCACTACTGCCATAAAATACCTCTATTCTTTTGTTCTGTGCTCGGTTCCTTCAGGTGTCTAATCCCTTGGGTTGCCAGATCTTTTGCCAGATCGTCCATCCAACGCTGCTTTGGTCGTCCTATAGACCATCTGGTGCTTGGCGTCCCTTGAAGTGTTTTCTTCACCTGTCTGCATATTGACTACATAGACTGGCCACTGAATTCTTTTGCTCTTGAGCTTCTATAGTACTGTTGGTTGTTTGCATCAAGAGGTAGAAGTGCTCATTGTTTATACTTCTGCGTTCTCCTTTACCTAAGATCAACCCCTATATCTTACTCATTACTCTTTTTTCGAATATTAATTGTTTTGCCTTTTCTCGTTTACTTATGCGACAGGTTTATGAACTGTACATGACTTTTGTTACATATTATCTTATTATTCGCTGATATTGATCTTCAGCTGAGTGTCTGCCTGAGGGAATACATTAATTTCATTCACACTGCTATTATTTCCTTGATGTCCATGTCTATGCAGCTGTTGCTGGTAAACCAAGATCGCAAGTACTTGCGATGGTGAATTGTCTTTAACCTCTGGCAATGCATCTCGAGAAATTATTGCTGCTTTGTTTTCTCCCCAACTGCGTGAACTGCGTTTTATCTTGATTTACCTTTAGCCCAATGTTCTGTGTGTAGTTCTCCATTTTCTTGCACATTTTTGCAGATGGAGAACACAATGTAAAATAGCTACTCGGTCAAGGTTTCACTCAAGTTGGATGCCACACTCAAAGACTACGATCTCAAAAAATAAATAAAATAAGAAGACTTTTATTGTGGGCTGAGAAGGTTCGTTCAATACATGATGGCATTGAGAGGGTGCAAGCTGACAAAACTTATTTTCCTTTTGCGTATTGTGTATTATTGTTGATAGTATTTTTGCATAATAACGTATGTTATTTGAACTTAGATGATTTATAATCTCTGAACGTTACTGTAAGATGACAGAGCTATCCAAATTTAATTCTGAAGTTCATGGGTTGGAAAACTTTGATTACATATAGCGTCAGTAAATACGTGCACAGCGTTTAACGTGATCAAAGCCAATTTAGCGATATTCACTTGCTGCAGCAGCTTGAGCTAGCAGCATATTCTGCGCTCATACTGTTTAGTGTAGGGTGTGGATGCAGGTTCTCTGTACAGGGTGGCTTTGTGCCGGGCAAATACGCATACCTTGCTGCTGGGATAGTACTCAGTGAGGATTATGCTACTGTGTGTGGATTAATTAACACCCCTGGTAATAGGAGGACCGCTGGTGGGGCTTCTGAAGGGTGCGGCGGCGCCTCAGGATGATCGCCGTGCGTGGACAGGATTTGTGATTGGTGTAAAGAATGGCAGCTAACTCTAAATATAGATAAATGTAAATTAATGCAGATGAATAGGAAAAAGAATCCTGTAAGGTCTGAATACTCCATTAGTAGTGTAGCGCTTGACACAGCCACGTCGATTAAATATTTGGGCGTAACATTTCAGAGCGATATGAAGGGGGATAAGAATGTAACGGCAGATGTGGGGAAGGCGGATAGTCGTTTTCGGGTCATTGGTGGAATTTTGGGAAGATGTGGTTCATCTGTATAGGAGACCACTTGTTGCTGTTGTTTTCCGTCCTGAGACTGGTTTGATGCAGCTCTCCATGCTACTCTATCCTGTACAAGCTTGTTCATCTCCCAGTACCTACTGCAGCCTACATCCTTCTGAATCTGCTTAGTGTATTCATCCTTGGTCTCCCTCTACGATTTTTACCCTCCGAGTTGCTCTCCAATGATAAATTTGTGATCCCTTGATGCCTCAGAACGTGTCCTACCAACCGGTCCCTTCTTCTTGTCAAGTTGTGCCACAAACTCCCCTTCCCCCCTATTCTATTCAATGCCTCCTTATTAGTTACGTGATCTACCCATCTAATCTTCAGCATTCTTCTGTAGCACCACATTTCGAAAGCTTCTATTCTCTTCTTGTCCAAACTATGTATCGTCCATGTTTCACTTCCATAGATGGCTACACTCCCTACAAATACTTTCAGAAACTACTTCCTGACACTTAGATCTATACTCGATGTTAACAAATTCCTCTTCTTCAGAAACGCTTTCCTTGCCATTGCCAGTCTAAATTTTATATCCTCTCTACTTCGACCATCATCAGTTATTTCGCTCCCCAAATAGCAAAACTCCTTTACTACTTTAATTGTCTGATTTTCCAATCTAATTCCCTCAGCGTCACCCGACTTAATTCGACTACATTCCATTATCCTCGTTTTGCTTTTGTTGATGTTCATCTTATATCCTCCCATCAAGACACTGTCCATTCCGTTCAACTGCTCTTCAAAGTTCTTTGCTGTCTCTGACAGAATTACAATGTCATCGGCTTATAAGACCGCTTATAAAACACTAATATGACCTATTCGTGAGTACTGCTCGAGCGTTTGGGATCCCTATCAGGTCTGATTGAGGGAAGACATAGAAGAAATTCAGAGGCGGGCTGCTAGATTTGTTACTGGTAGGTTTGATGATCACGCGAGTGTTACGGAAAGGCTTCAGGAACTCGGGTGGGAGTCTCTAGATGAAAGAAGGCGTCCTTTTTCGTGAATCGCTACTGAGGAAATTTAGAGAACCAGCATTTGAGGCTGACTGCAGTACAATTTTACTGCGGCCAACTTATATTTCGCGGAAAGACCACAAAGATAAGATAAGAGAGATTAGGGCTCGTACAGAGGCATATAGGCAGTCATTTTTCCCTTGTTCTGTTTGGGAGTGGAACAGGGAGAGAAGACGCTAGTTGTGGTACGAGGTACCCTCCGCCACGCACCGTATGGTGGATTGCGGAGTATGTATGTAGATATAGATACACATAGCGCGCACGCGCTATGTGTGTGTTGTGGGGGGATGGGTGGGGGGGGGGGGAGTGAGGAGCAAGAGAGCGTCTCTACGGTGGCGCAGGTCGTGGTGAGGTGAGTTGAAGACTGCAAGCAGCTGGCGGTGTCCAGCAGTGAGCAGTGGCGCACACCGCGGCGGCCGCGCTGCCACGCTGCCAGCCGCTGCTGCGGTGGCGGCCGTGCACTTGGTATTGATTGACGGTGAGCTGTGAGCGAGCGGCTCAGCCGAATGCAGGCGGACTGGTCTGGCGCGGGCGGCCACGCTCTACAGCCGCTCCTCCGTCTGTGTCCACAAAGCAGTAAAAATAACCTGTTGCAACGTCCATAGTCTCGATCCGCGTCTTGGGCGCCGAAATACAGGGCTACTATACGAGGTGCGACAAAGTAATGAGACTGATGTGAAAAAAAAGTTTTGCTTACCATTTTAGTAAAGTTTAGTGTTGTCTCCTTCAAAGCAGTTCCATTCTGATTGCACACACTTTTTCCAGCCCTTCTGCCATTGATGGTAACATTTCTGGAGCTCATCTTGTAATGGTACTTGAATTACGTAACCATTACGGCACCTCACCTCAACCTCTCGATACCAGCATTATTCTACTGTGTTTCTGTAAAATGGTTAACATATTTCTGTGACAACATGCAGATTTGATTTCATTAATGTAGAGGTACTTCGATATGTATATATTTCAATGATATTATTCTTATGTATATTCTTTCTTTTGTCACTATGATCTTTGTCGTACTTGTAACTCTGATTTTTGGGAGCGTAAGCAGTTATTAGAGAGTCAAGTCTTGGTCGTCATGTTGAAAAGACGCAAATTGTAGTCACTTTATGAAATGTGAACTTTAACAGCGAGGAAGATATTTAAGTATGTTTTATATTGTGAAGTGATGTTGCAACAAAAGTAATAAAAAATGTAACTTAAATTCGGAGTGCTGATTACTTTTTTACATCACCATTCTTCTAACTTGCAAAAGTTTAATCTTCAAGATTGGTTTATTAAAAAATCTATAAAACTTTTGAATATCGCAGAATATCACCTAGGCTTCTTTGCATCCGAGCTTGGAATCATCACTACCTAGTTTTTCGACGATTGAGCCATGAGTTCACAACGAGACCAGCATGGGAAACACGAAAAGATGAGTGCCTAGTTTATCCATTATTTCAAGAAATGACTTTATTAACTGTGCTCTAATGACACCTGCCACATAATATAACTTTGCTGTCGCCCGAAAATGCAGTATTTAGCAGCGTGAGCAACACTACAATCATAATTAATTTTTGACCTTTATTGTGGTAGGGTTGTTAGAATCTTCTGTAATATCCTCCAAGACCCTCGTCACAACTTTCTGGACATCTTGTGCTGTTTGAAAATGGTGTCCCTTCACCGCCGTTTTGACTCTTTGGAAATAGAAAAAAGTCGCACGGAGCGATATCTGGTGAGTAAGGTGGCTGTGGTAGTACTGAAATTTGTTTTGAGGTTACAAGATTGCTGTACTGACAGAGCAGTATGGGATGGCGCATTGTGGTAATTTAGACTCCATCAGCAATGTTGGCACGGACACGAAGAACTCTTTTAGGAAGTCTTTCTAAAATTTATTTGTAGTAATATTGGTTAACTGTTTGTCCAGGAGTTCGCACACCCTGGCCAAGTTGACATCCATCCGTGAGGTTGATGGTTTTCCACTGCGGTCTTCATATTCAACAATCTTTCTGCCTTCACTAAACATTTTATGCCAACGAAAAACTTGAGCTCTTGACATAACCTACTTTCCAAAAGCCTTCTGAAGCTTACCTTAAGTTGTCGTCGCACTTCACCCAATTTAACGCTAAAAAGAAATGGCATAGCGTTCCACAGTATTATGCTGTTCCATTCCCGTGACAAGAGACACAAACACGTGTTAACTTATTACAGCACAACTCACGACTGAGTATTTGCATCGATGTGCTGCTTGGACTAGAAGCAGTTTATAGACCAAGGTCAAAGATGTTGTAGCTGCTCAAGCCTGCAGGGTTTCCACATCTTGCAAAGAAAATCAGTCTCATTACTTTACTGTCGCACCTTGTAAATCATTCACTTATCCTCAGAACTCTATATTTTCCAAAGTATTACACGTACAGAAAAGACTGATGCTTGGATAGTACCGTAAAATCACCGAGTTTGATGCATGTGCGGGTAAAAATCCTACGTCAACGTCGCAAATTTTCCTTTTCTGATTACTGGTTTCGGTTTATTGCCGAGCCAACTTCAGATAAATCTAAAATACTGTTCGCTGTGTGACTTTCAGTACACATTGTCTTATTTCGGGAGCTGAGCCGCCCACCCTAAATGAGAAGTCCAAAAGTGAAGATCTTAGTTATGTTCATTCACAACGCTAATCACTAATCAAATGTTTCACATTATGATTTTGTATTGAACTAGTGCGACTTAGCTCTAAAAATACGACTGTGTGTAGTGAGTGTCACACAGTGAACAAAGTTTTAGATCTAGGCCTATATGAAAATGGCTCGGTAATGAGCCGAAACCAGTAATTAGCCAAGAAAATTTATCTCCACGTAGGATTTTTATCCGCACGTTATGCATCTACGGAGGGCATATCCTCCCCTCCTCCCTTTGACAGTGTCAAAGAATATCACCAAGTTTGCATTTAGCACCCTACAAATGTTCTACGAGTTCCCCCTCTGGTCCCTGGCACACGACCAAGTGTTGGTCTAGTTCGTCCCTTACTTTAGGTAAACACATCTTGTCAATGGTCTCCACAGCGGTATGGATCCACTGTGAGCTGTTACTGTGTTCCAGGCAGTGGAGGCACGTAAAGACGGTCGTTGATGTATCCCCAAAGTAGAAAGTCCCAAGGTGTCAGCTCGGGCGATTTGGCGGGCGAGGGTACGAAGGAGGAGAGCCACATCATCAACAATACACCCTTGTCGGAAGATGAAATTATCTGAATCAGTGTTGGCTGAATAACAACCGCATATGCAAAGAACAACTGCACAACACGACATCTGTAATACTGGTGATATTTTATTGAAGCTCGAATCTTGGTGCCGACTTCAGGGTGCGATATTTTTAATAGCTTCCACAATGAAACTGCCTCAAAATCTGACAGAAAATCGGAAGAGACTGTGGTCGTATGTACAGCACATCAGCGACAAGACAATCAGTACCTTCACTGCGCGGCTTCAATGGTAATACCGGGTGATCAAAAACTCAGTACAAATTTGAAAACTGAATAAATCACGGAATAATGTAGATAGAGAGGTACAAATTGACACACATGCTTGCAATGACATGGGGTTTTATTATAACCAAAAAATACAAAAGTTCACAAAATGTCCGACAGATGGCGCTTCATCTGATCAGAATAGCAATAGTTAGCGTAACAAAGTAAGACAAAGCAAAGATGATGTTCTTTACATGAAGTGTTCAATATGTCCACCATCATTCCTCAACAATAGCTGTAGTCGAGGAATAATGTTGTGAACAGCACTGTAAAGCATGTCCAGAGTTATGGTGAGGCATTGGCGTCGGATGTTGTCTTTCAGCATCCCTACAGATGTCGGTCGATCACGATACACTTGCGACTTCAGGTAACCCCAAAGCCAATAATCTCACGGACTGAGGTCTGGGGACCTGGGAGGTCAAGCATGACGAAAGTGGTGGCTGTGCACACGATCACCACCAAACGACGCGCGCAAGAGATCTTTCACGCGTCTAGCAATGTGGGGTGGACCGCCATCCTGCATTTCGGTTTTAATAAAACCCCATGTCATTCCAAGCATGTGTCAATTTTTACCTCTCTATCTACATTATTCCGTGGTTTATTAAGTTTTCAAATTCATACTGACTTTTTGTTCACCCAGTATAACCGATGACAGCGCCACTAGTGCGGAGTTATTAAACACAGTCCTACAAAATTCCTTCACCAAAGCAGACTGCTGACTTGATTAACTCAGAATTAGATATCCTTGGAACAGCGATGCAGCTTAAAGCACTTAATAATGGCAAGTCCTCCGGTCCAGATAACATACCAATAAAGTTACATTCCGAGTAGGCTAGTACAATAACCCCATACTTAGCCATTATATACAACCGCTCTCTTGATAAAACATCCGTACCAAAAGATTGGAAAGTTGCACAGTTCACACCAACAATCAAGAAACGAAATAGGAGTAATCGATTGAATTACAGACCAAAACCGCTAACATCATTTTGCAGCAGGTTTTTGTTCGAACATTATGTGTAACCTCGAAGAGAACGATTTACTGACAAGCAATCAACATGCATTCAGAAAATATGGTTCTTGTCAAACTCAACTGACTCTTTATTCTCAAGAAGTAGTAAGTACCATCGACAAGGGATCTCATATTGATTACATATTTCTAGAAGGCTTTTGACACTGTTTATCAGGAGAGACTTAAGCTGCGTCCCTATGGAATATCATTTCAGTTGTGCGCCTGAATCAGAGTTTTCCTTTCAGAAATATCACAGTTCATAGCAACTGAAAAGTCATCGAGTGAAACTTAAGTGATATCCGGCGTTCCCCATGGAAGTGTTACAGGCCCTCTGCTGTTCCAGATCTGCATAAGCGATTTAGGAAATAATCTGACCAGCCCTCAGATTGTTTGCAGATGATGCTGTCATTTACCTTAGTACAGTTATCAGAAGATCGAAACCACTGAAAAATGACAGACACGATATCTGAAGGGTGTGGTAAATAGCAACTGTCTCTCATTAAGGAAAAGTAAGAGGTCATCCTCGTGAGTACAAAAAGAAACCCATTAAATTTCGATTACATGATAAAACACACAAATTTAAAAGCTGTCAGTTCGACTAATCATCTGATAACTACAGTTACAAACAAAAGTTGGAACGCTCACATAGATGTCGTCGTGAGGGTACGACAAACACTTGGGAAATGCATAAGGTCTACAAGAGAGACTGCATACGCTAAGCTGTTTCGTCGTCTCCTAGAGTATTGTTGTGCTGTATCTGACACCGGATACAGTTGACGGAGAACATCGCAAAAGTTTCAAGGAGGACAGCTAGTTTTGCATTATCGCTAAATACTGGAGAGGATGTCATGGTTATAAAAGCGAATTGGGATGACAATCATTAAAACAAAGGCGTTTCTCGTTACCGCGAGAGCTTTTCACGAAATTTCCATCACCAGATTTCTCCTCGGAATGTGAAAATATTTTACTGGCGCCATCCTACACAGGGAAAAAATTATCATAATAGTAGAATAAGAAAAATCAGAACGATGGGAGTGTTGATTTTTCTCACGCGCCGTTAGAGAGTGGAACGGTAGAGAAATAGTCTGAAGGTGGTTCGAATCTCTGTCTACCAGGCACATAACTGTGAATTCCGGAGTAGTCATGTAGATATAGAAGCAACACATGAAGGTAGGGGGTACCGTCCTGGTCTTCTCAGAAAAGAAGGGCCGATACAGCTTCCTGTGTGAGATTGAACATGGAACATTCACCTGCGGCGTACCTCGTTCATGTGCCACATATTCATGAGTATTTTCAGTGTCCCACACACTCACACTGTGATGCTTAACCTTCCCAGATAAATGGAAGGTTGCCTCGTCGCTGAATATCAGCTTGGAGGCGAAATTTCTGTTCTGAAGTCCTTCCTGCATTGTGATGCAAAACAGAAGATGCCAGCCATAACGTTTCTCTTTTAATTATTGCAACAAATGCAGACAATTGGTCTGAAATATCCATCTTCCACAGAGTTTGCTGCGGTAGTCCACCCTTGTGGCTTGCAGGGACCTTGTTTTTTCAGCGTGCATGAAAAACTCTGTCACCCTCTCTACGGCTGCATGGCTCTGAGCACTATGGGACTTAACTTCTGAGGTCATCAGTCCCCTAGAACTTAGAACTACTTAAACCTAACTAACCTAAGGCCATCACACACATCCATGCCCGAGGCAGGATTCGAACCTGCGACTATAGCGGTCGCGCGGTTCCAGACTGAGGCACCTAGAACGGCTCGGCCACTCCGGCTATCCACGGTTGCATCTTCCACATTTGGTCGACCGATAATTTTCCGTTTATATAAACAAGCTTGGATTACAGTGCCAGTGAATATGTGAACAGGCGTTTGACGTGGCCAAAGTCAGTTTATCTTTGTTTACTCTGTTTAGCCATATGGACCAGCAGCGTCATCTGTGCAGCATACTGTTTAATGTGGGGCCGTGGAGCGAAGATGCTCTGCAGAGGGTGGCTTTGTGCTGGGCAAACACGTACTCTCCAGCTCAGGCAGTGCTCAGCCCGGATTATCCTACTGTTTGCCGATTAATTAACTCCCCTGTTAATAGGAGGACCACTGGTGGCTCATCTGAATGGTGCCGCGGCGATACCAACGTACAATGCTCTGTTTTGTGTATAAAAACCTCCTTTTCTTGTTGCACTGTATTTTGTTTCTCTCAGGTGCGTTTCGCCTAATTTTACTCCAAGGGATCTTCAGTGGGACCTAGAACGCTACAGTTAGGTTTTGATGCTTTTTTTATTATTATAGAACTGTCCACGTCTCGTTTTTTTCTGTAAAAGAGACTTACAGTTCTCCGCGTTTTTAGTTGGCATCTGAGTTTTCTCTCATCTAAACACATGCTGCGAGTCAATCTGCCACTTTGTTTACGAAACATAAGCAAATTTTTATATTCCGAACTTTTTCATTGATATTGTTGATCTGGTTTGTCATTGTTGTGGTGCACTATAACTCTTCTGCCACTAGTAACAGATGTTTGTTCGAAAACTGTGCTTTTGAAGACGTAAATACTTTGAGTTCACTGTGTCTCCTGTTTGGTTTGTTTACCTGCATGTCGCAACGTAACTATGTATATGCTGAAAACTAATGTTTATTTTCGATTATTCTCTTTTAAGAGAGCGAATGAACTTGAGTAGTTATGATGTCTTCTTCATTCTTTCCAAATTCATACGTTCACTGTGTCCCCTCTTGCGTTCTTCCGACCATCTTTTTCCTGTTCTGTTATCCGTGTGTTCTTGTTTAAGTGTGTTTCTTTAAGATGTTTCTATACTGTTCTCTATTGTTTATATTGACTTGTGTGATTCCCAGTTCTTTAATGTCTTCTGTTTCAGAGATCCACTTCGTCTTGTTTTTGCCCTTGTTTACTATGTCAAAGATTTGTCTTGTGAGCCTGGTTTTATTCAGCCTGCTTATATGTCCATAAAATTTCATCTTTCTCTTTCTAATGGTGTCTGTTATTGTTTCTATGTCTTTGTAAATCTGTTGTTGGCCTCTTCATCCAAATTTCTTCCCGAAACACTCGTCCATATATTTTCCTCAGAATTTTTCTTTCCTGCTTTTCATTCTCTCTAATCTTCGTGTGACTATGAATGATTGTAGCTTCTGGTAGGACTACTATGTTGTAATGCCTTCGTTTTCCATTGACAGAAATTTATTTCTAATTATAGTGATTCCAACTCAGCTTATATGCTTTTTGTAATCTGGGGATTCTATCTTTATTGGCTATAGCGTTCAGTCCTGATGGTTGGATTATCTCTCCCAGATATCTGAAGTGGGCAACTTGTGCCACAGTGTCGTCTTGAGTAGTAATGGGGAGATTATCTACAGGTTTGTTTTCCACGTACTGTGTTTTCTCGTAGGGGATTTGTCGCCCAGTTTTCTGTGAGATTTCGTGTAGTTTTTCCAATGCAAGTTTGGCTTCCTCCCTGTTCGTTAGAATGGCAAGATCGTCCGCGAAAGCAGACACTTCACGCCGATTCTCTGCTCTTTTTTAATCCCAAGCTGGATTCCTTTTATTTCCTTTTCCCATGTCCTCATAACGTTTTCCAGAATGATGTTAAATAGAAGAGGGGACATTCCATCTCCTTGGCGAACACCAGTATGGATGTGAAATGCTTCTGATGTTTCTCCCATGAATTTAATTTTGAAATTTGTACCTGTTAATGCCTGTTGAATAATTGACCTTGCTTTCCTGTCAATTCTGAGCTACTCTGAAGTGTGGAATAATGTTTGTCTGTCTACTCAATCTTCATCTTTTATTAAAATCGCCAAAAGGTACCACAGTATTTCTACATCTTCTCATTTGCAGAATTGTTTTTATGTTCCATATCTGTTTGATGCAAGATCGACCTTTGCGAAACCCTGCCCGATACTGTTAACTGTTTCCCTTGCTCTCCTGCTCTGTTTAACAGAGCCTTTGCAAGAATTTTGTATATTAAAGAGAACAGTGAAATTCCCCTGTAATTATTTGGATCGGTTTTTGCACATTTTTTGTGGAGAGGGTGAATTAATGCTCATTTCCACTCTGCAGGTATTTGTCCAGTTTCCGAAATGTTTGATATAGTTCTGTGGGTTGCTTGTGTGAGATTGTCATTTAATTTCCATACTTCTGCTATGATTCCGTCTTCGCCTGGAGACTTTTTGTTCTTCAAAGAATCGATTATTTCCTCTACCTCTTTAAGTGATGGTGGATTTGAATCGGGATTGGATGTGGGTTTTTCGAAATCTAATTGTTCTGTCGGAGGCTCGCAGTTGAGAAGTGAGTGAAATTATTTAGCTAAGATTTGACAGTTATTTTTAGGGTTGGTTTTCAGTGATCCATCGGGCCGGCGAAAGCCCAGATTAGGTGATTGATGCCCTGTTAGGTTTTCTTTGAAAATTTTGTAAAAATTTCTGGTGTTGGTCTTAATAAATTCTCATCCAATTTCATTAAGCCGGCTTACGTCGTATCTACGTTTTTCTCTTGGTATTGCCTTGGATCAACATTTCTGTATTCTCAGAAATTTCTGCCATTTTTCTGTCGTTTTGTTGCTACTGAGAGTTTTCCAAGCTTGTACTCTTTCTCATATTGCTTGATCACATGCGCTGTTCCACCATCTGCGTTTTCTCTTTCTTGAAGGTTTGCCAAATTTCATAGAGAGTTTCACAACTTCAAGTTCCTTCCAGTTCGTTACGTTTTTTACCCAATTTCCTGCAGAATTTCGCTCTTGTTAAGTTTAAGGCATACTGGATGAATTCTGTTTTGTTTATTGGTGGTTTCTTTCTGTTAGGTTAAAATCTAATCTTTATTTGCAGCAGATGGTGGTCTGACTCGAAAAATCCCATTCTTGTTCGTACATTGAGTATTTCTTTGGTATTCTTATTAGATATGGCAACATGGTTTACCTGAAATTCACCCAAATCTGAATTTGGTGATTTCCATGTTGTAAGTTTTTTTACAGGTTCAAGCAAATGTGTGCACACGATTTTAAGATCAAAATGTTCGCAGAAGTTTATTAGTCTCTAGCCGTTTTTGTTTGTTCTCTTGTGAGCTGTATGAATTCCCATTGTTTTCCTGAATTATTTCTCTTTGCCGTGTTGTCCATTGAAATTTCCCAGCATCGGTGTGTGTTGAGAATTCCTATGAAGTTTATCTGGCTTGGTCTTGGAGATTTTGAGAAGCTTCGACTCTTCTGCACATGACATTCTTGGTCCCCCAGAATCCGATGACCAGGAAAATTCAGTCTAGAGACTGATGCCTAGGGTAGTGGATTTCTTTCCTTTTGTTCCATCATGCTTATTCAAGTTGAAACTTGTTTTTAAGTGATGATCTATGAAGGTCAGATGTTTACGACTTGATTGTTGAGATCAAGGAGACCATGGAGCAGCTGCACCAACTAGAAGAACAGACGCCGACCACTACCCACTGGATTCCAGAACAGACGCTAGTGGATTTGGTTGGTTGGTTTAAAAGAGAGGGAAGGGACCAAACTACGAAGTCATCGGTCCCTTGTTCCGAAGCAAACAATGCCACGAGGGTGAGAAGAAGACAATGAGACTTACAACACAAAACAGAATGAAAGGAAAAACCACAACAACTGAAGGGCAACAAACACTTAAAAGGACAAAAGGGGACAAGAAAACCTCAAAGACAGAAGAAACAGGTAGAAGAGATTAAAACAAGAAAGCAGGTTACCATGGATGGCTGACCATGGGGATTGAAATGAAATGCCAGCCACTGTGCAACACATTAAAACCCCCACCCTGAAAGCACTAGGGTGGAGGACACAAGGACAAAGGACAATTGCTAAAACTGTGCTGTGGGCCTGATGCCAGGGCAGTGAAAGGAGGATGGGGAAGTGGTCACTACCACACAGGTCGTCAAATGCTCTCCAGTGGATAGATAAGAGAAGTCCTGGGCTGCAAGTGGATAAATCAATGGCCAAGTAACAACCACGAGCCACACTGAAATGTGTGGTGGCCCCAGTATTTAAGAGGCAGGGATCGAACTGAGACAGTAAAGTTCAGACATCTCTGCCTCTGACAGTAAGCACAGTGCCATCCCACAAGGAGTTATGGGCGTTAAAATCTCCCAAAAGTAGGAAAGGTTTAGGGAGTTGATCAGTCAGCGCAGCTAATACATTAAGGGGTGCTGCACCATCTGGAGGAAGATATACATTGCAGACAGTTATTTCCTTCGTCGTCCTTATTCTGATAGCCACAGCTTCAAGAGGGGTTTGTAAGGGCACAGTTTCACTACATACTGAATTTTGGACATAAATGCAAACTCCACCGGACACTTAATTATATTCGTTAAAGTTCCTGTAATACTCCTTATAGCTGCAGAGGGCAGGGGTTCGCATTGCCAGGAACCTGGTTTCCTGGAGGACAATGCAGAAAGCAGGTGTAGAGCTTAACAGTTGCCGTAGCTCAGCCAGGCAGTGAAAAACCGTCTCAATTCCACTGGAGGATGACGTCATCTTGAGACTGGGAAGGCATGGAACATTCAGTAAGGCCGTTTACGCCTCGGTCACCTGCTGACACCGACTTATTGCCTGAGCAGTCTACATCCACAGTGTCTGAAGGTCCGGCAAGATCTAGGTCCTCAGTGGACACCAGAAGCTTGTAGGTAGCGGTCGTGTGGGTGCCACTGCAATTTCCTTGGTCTTAGGGGTCTTATTTTTGGGATTTTTCACTGCTCCTTAGGTTTCTCTGGCCGAGAAGGCATCACTAATTCAGTCTCTGGGATTGAGGATGATCGTGAAGCCCTATGACCAGCTGATTTCGGGTACTTCAGCTACTGGCAGGCGTCATCATTCCCTTTAGCAGAAACCTGGGAAGCGAGTGACCCTTCCTGGTGGAGTCGAAGAAGACTTACTCTTCTCCAGCTGAGAAGTGGAGACTGGTGTCCCCGATGGTTTGGGGGCAGTGCTCCCGACGTAGGTGGTGCGGGATCAACAGGGGGGTAGTGACCCCCCACCATAAAGGGGGCAGATGTAGCTGTCTGGCTCAGAGAGCCGACTGGATTTTGCTAAACTAATGTTCTCGTAACGGCGGCATATGAGGAGGTCATATGCCACAGGATGTAGGTGCTCATATTTTCTCTTAGCATCGTGTAGGTCAGTCGGTACAGGGTCTTGTATTCCATGATTTTTCTCTCGTTCTGTAAAATCCAGCAGTCTGGCGAGCAACGTAAATGATCTAGAATGAAATTTTCACTCTACAGCCGAGTGCGCTGATATGAAACTTCGAGTTCGAGTCTCGGTCCGGTACACAGTTTTAATCTGCCAGGAAGTTTCGTATCAGCACACACTCCGCTGTAGAGTGAAAATTTCATTCTAGGAACATTACCCAGGCTGTGGCTAAGCCATGCCTCCGCAAGATCCTTTTTTCCAGGAGTGCTAGTTCTGCACAGTTCGCAGGAGAGCTTCTGTGAAGTTTGGAAGTTAGGAGATGAGGTACTGGCGGAATTAAAGCTGTGAGTCATGCTTGGGTAGCTCAGTTTCTAGAGCACTTTCCCGCGGAAGGCAAAGGTCCCGAGTTCGAAGTTCAGTCCGGCACACAGGTTTAATCTTCCAGGAAGTTTCTAGGTGAATGATGCTCTCTGCAGTTGACACAGATGGAAGGCAGGGCACATGGATTATTGGGATGTGGTAGACATCAACAATCTCGACATGAGACACTGGATGTACAGCGTGAAGACATATGGTCAAACTTCCAGCACTTAAAGCATCACATAACGGGAGGGATATATAGCTTAACATCACAGCAGTGGACCATCACCTTGACCTTCTCAGGTAAGGTGTCACCTTCGAAGGCCAAGATGAAGCACCAGTGGCAGCCTGATTATCCCTCAGACCCCCATGGATGCGCCGCAGGAAATGAACACCTCGCCGTTCTAATTTGGCGCACAGCTCGTCGTCAGACTTCAAAATTAGGTCCCTGTGGAGGGCAGTACCCTGGACCATATTTAAGCTCTTATGTAGCCTGATGGAAACAGGAACATCCCCGAACCTGTTACAAGAGAGTTAAGTCTGTGATTGGGCAGAGGATTTTTTTATCAAGACTGACCCAGATCGCATTATGGACAAGCCCTCCATATCCCCAAACTTGTCCTCTAAATGCTCTACAAAAAACTGTGGCTTCTTCGAAACAAAGGAGTCCCCATCAATTCTTGTACATACGAGGTACTGTGGTGAGTATGGTTCGCTGCCATCCTTAGTCTGGCGTTCCTCCCATGGTGTGGCTAGGGAGGGTAATGATTTTGGGTTGTACTTTCTTGCATTGTGCTGAGTCTTGGAATGCTTAGAGACTGATGGTGTTTGATCAGCATCAAGTGATTATGCGGTACACTTGATCGCGCGTCATCTGCCCTGACGTCACCCACTCCAACCAGGGGCCCTCCTCACTGGCGCCACCCTGCCACAGCAAAGGCCACATGGCAGGATGGCCATTGCTGGGAGTCCTGATGCCCCAGGATGACGGGCATCTGCTCCTTGGCATACGTGGGGAGTTAACGGTGCAGGTATCACCAGAGCGATCGCTTTGTTGTCAGGGGCTACAACCAAAAGGGTATATGGTGGCCCCACCACAATGGACTGGCTACCTTGATGGATATGAGATGCAACGAAGTCCATGGTCATCGTCGGCGCATAAAATGATACCGCATAGTGCATGGTGGAAAACGCACACAAGAAAGTGTCCTTGCCCGAGGGATGGAGAATGAGCTGGACTGCAGTGCGACAACGAGAAAGTGGGCTGAAGATCTCAATGCAAAATGGACACGATGCACCATGTAAGGCTGCTTTCCCCAATTGGATAGCTCTCCGAGAAAATTTTGGCAAATGGAGGTCAAACCCTACAGGGGACCGTCACCTAAAGGCCGAAACGTGTGAGACTCCTTTTAGTCGCCTCTTACGACAGGCAGGAATACCTCAGGCCTATTCCAATCCCTGGACCCACAGGGAGGGGAGGGGGGGGGGAAGACGAGATAGACAGAGGTCTGGGAGGAAATGGTTTAGAAAGAGGAAAAGAGGAGATGAGCAGACAGAGGGGACCAGGAGGAGATGGAGAGAAAGGGAGAAGTAGATAGACAAGGAAACGATGAGGAAATGGAGACAGGTGTCAGGAGGAATTTAGGACATTATTCATTTACCATAAATATTAGCTACACATGCTTTCTCTATTCTTTTTTTCCATTTAATCAAACTGTGTACCTTTAGTTTCTATCTAGTAGACTTACAAGAAATAGTTGTAACTAAATAAAATGAAAATGATTTTGATGTTATGAAGAATGCTGAGGAAGGTGCATTTGAGGATCACATGAGAATAAGAGAATTTTTGTGCAAGGGGTCCTGGTGATCCTTGGGGTGACACCCTTTGGATTTACAGAAACCTAAGCATTGTGGAGCAGTGGGGGGGAGGGGGGGTGAGCGGCGAGGAATATGGGCTTCGTAGGGACACAGCCAGAGCACAGTAGTTAAACACAGGATTCAGGCTGATTAGAAAGTTGGAAAGAGAAAAGTAAATTGATAGAATGTGACAATCTGGTGGGACAACCCTATGGTGAGTTGTAAGGTGGCAGGATAATTTTTCCGTCTAACTTTTACATCGAGAAATCGACTTAACACATCAAGCCGATGAATTTCATACCAGACATGCCATACTTTATTTGCATAAAACGGAGAGTAATTAATTTATGCGTGTCGCACACGAACTCTATACTAACAAAATTCACCTCATTTGCTTGTTGATAGACGAGTAGCATTTCTGTAGCAGTGGACTGAAGCGTAAGTGAGGCTACCCAGCCGACCCCGGCACAGCGACACGGAATTCAACTTAGGAAAGCCATAAACCAGTGAATTCTCAACCCAGGAGATGAATTACGGACGCGACAGGCGGAACGCACCTGGAATTTTCGTGGAGATAAAAAGCACAGCAGTGTCACAATTGGGCGAGATTTCTGATTCACACGTGTGCTGAAATAAACACCTTAAAGCAGCAGGGGATTCATTTGGCTCGTCTCAAAGGAGAACACAGCCCATCCATTTACGTGGAAACGGAAGACGTAGAACGTGCGTCGTCACCTTGACATAAAACTCATGTGACGCACACGTGTCTAGGGCATGAGACCCGCACCTGCTCTGTGAAAGCCTTTTAACTTAAAGTACTGAAGAACGCAAAGGGAGGCCGCTTTTTGGACGCAGAAAGGATCACAACGTGTGAGAAACGGGATTTTTGTCAACATTCAAATATCGTTTGATAGAGGCGTGAACAAAGTATGAAGTACATGTGGACAGTTCCTGTTTAGGTGGAGCTTATTACTAACGGAAAGAATGGCGAACGCTCAGCGGATCAGGTGAAGCGAGCGTTGGCCCCAGTTCGTTTCTGAAACCCCATTGGGCAAAGAAACGACAGAAGCTGCAGCAAAAGCTCTCATTGTCCGACACTATTTGTGGCAGGAGGCGAACCCACAATATGGTGGAGGAACGCTGCAACAATGTGGGCAACTAGAAGCGAATAATTCCAAGCGGGAGGACACATTTCCTAGAAGGGCAGCGTGCTGCACAGAGCACATCCCACTTTGTCGTCACTGTGGAAGAGATTTTGGAGATTATGAGCTATGAGGTACATTATTTAGGTTCTGTGGAACATCTGAGGGCAACAGTATACACGTCACACAGCCTTAGCGACTGGACACAGCCAGTTGATTTAGCCAGGAAAAACCAGTTTTCCGTCTCACAAAAACTTAAGAAAGCTTACGACTTGTGCAGTTGTTCTCATTCCCTGATTTCCATGTCAGCCACGTACTGTGCGTGTGTTCTTGGGGCTTAAACTCGACTAAGGCTTTCGGCAGGTAGACGTTATTTTCCAGCTACAGTGGAGTACTCAGTGTACCGTCGACTGTGTGATTTTTGTAACACTGTTAGTGTAATATTTTTGGGGTAAATTTTCTTGTATTCAGTGTGCTCAGAGTTACTTCAGTATTTGTCTTTCTCTTGAAATTACATTAGTGTAAGAATAGTCCTCGCAAATTTTCGTATGTTTAGCTTGCATGAAGTTAGGTTCTTAAGATTTTCTGCCGTTAATTTCACGGTATCTTCCTAAGTACACAGGATTTTCCTTCATCGTCAAATACACAACCTCAACTCACTGTATATAGTGAGTATTATAAAAGAAGTATTTAGTGCAAGTAGTAGTTCCTTTGATCTAAAGTAGACTTAACTCCTTCCTCATTGACTTATTTTAGGTCTTGTGAATCAGCTGTTATTGTGATGTCTTAATGTCACTGTCTGTGGGATCTCCTTACCTGGCAGGGCCTGGGTTCACAGGCACTTTAAGCTTGTCAGCGCTATCTGTGTGTGCTAAGTGATAAAGATACGTCATACCAAACTGGGTAAGTATGTTAGAGTAGAACGCTTCACGAAATGCTTCCGAACATTAATGAGCAATGCAAAATAAGGCGTATGCTGCCATCATGTGGGTCAATATTTCTTGATAGACCATGGCCTATGCCCTAGCTGTCTACATAAATAGGAAACTGGACGAGAGATACATGTGTGTTGCAAATGAACACCAAAGCATGTAGTTCTGGAGTGTAGTGATCTGGACTGTTGAACATGACTTCCTGAAAAATACCGATATTTGCAGTATTCTATTTTCTGTGAAAGAGTGTTCAGTGGTGTAGGATAGACTCATAAATTAGTTCTCCCCAAGGGAACACTTGACATACTTATGAAACTGAACTGTAGGTAGGCCATGACAATGCTGCTGCAGTCGACGTGGGAACTAGATACACCAGCAGCAAGAACTAAAGCTCTTACTCTGGAGCTGCGCATGTAATAATTGATTCGTTTGTATACCGTGTTTTGTTGTTACTTGGTGTTTACGAGGATGCTTTTCAGTTTTTTCTTTTTTTACTGAAGTTTCATCGAACATATGTAACTAACCTCACCTTGTGGCGCTACATGTAGCTACAATTTCGTGGTGCATTCAAATTTTGGAATGAGAGAAACTACCAGAGATGCAAGGGGTGGCTTGTCTGGTCTGTTACAAGGCACACTGGCCTTTTAAAGGTCTGTCGTTACCAGCGACGGTGGGCTGACCCTTTGTCTTAGGTAACTTTTAGGACAGCTCCTACTGCTTTTTTTTTGTTCTTCAGCCATCTGTATGACTGCTTTGGTGAAGGCCGCCATAAATTCCTCTCCTGTGATAATCTCTGCATCCCAGTATAACACTTGTACCCAACGTCCTCAGACTGGTAGCGCAATTATACTGGAGCTAGATTTTAGTTTGTACTTGTTGCACTTAATATTTTGCCCTTTGTTTTTTTTATTGCAAGTGTTACTTTAAATTAGTAGCCCTAGACGATGGTTCAGTACCTTGAAATAAATGAGTTCAGATTTAAGTAAGTGTACATTGGGACTGAAACCTGGTTGTAAAGGGAAGGCAGGATTCGGTTACGATTGTGGACGGGGCCGTAATCAGTTACTATTGGTTGCCTTTTTCAGTTACACACAATTTATTTTGAACTAGTAATTCTAGACTCAACAATAAATAAAATACCATACGTTATTTATGAAGGAATAAACAACTGTGCAAATAATAGTGTTTTCAGTGAGCTACAATTTAGGAAATCACCATTAAATACGGAGAGAACAGATAATGTTTCAAAAACAAGACACTGTGGTCTGGGCAGAAGGCCTTACACGCTAGGAATGGCAATAAATTAAGAATTATTTAAAACTCGCTGCAACTAACAAATTACAGTTATTGAAATATTAAAGGTAAGTCCCCACAAACACAGCAGAAGGCATCAGACTCCAGGAATGGCAGTGAATAAGATTTTAAGGCTTACTGCGTAAATACAAATACCAAATTAGAATTTTAAGGAAAGTGACCACGATCACGGCTGCAGGCGTTACACGCCAGGAATGGCAACAATATAAAAAATTTAGAAACCTGCTGTGAAACAGCAAATACAAAAGCAAGGTTCATTAAAAAAACAGTCAACTGATCACCAAACGGGTGAAATAAGATGGTAAAATTGTAACACAAGGGATCACAGACGGTGCTCCAGGAATCTACCTCTGAGAAGGTCCGGCAACAAACTTTTTCGCGAGCGATGATATAGGCAGTCAAGAGTTGCATTCACTTCACAAGATGGTAACTCAGACTACAGGCAGTTTAACGAATGACTAATGATAATCTTGCTGAAGCTACGTGACGTCCGATAAAGCAAATGCAACGAAGAAGAATAAGCCAAAGCCGGAACCGGTGGTCTGCACTACGTCCCCCGAATACTGTGTTTAGAGCGCCCGGAACGAGAAAGGAACCACGACCACCTGAATAGAAAGCACTCCACTCGCTGCTCTTCGCCTCGGTGACACTACGAGCAGCAACACGAACCCGAGTCACTGAAGAACCGCGAGATATCACAATGGTAGATCTTTCTCTTCTTTGATTGAAATGCACTCATCTTAAGGCTTGCTGGATCCGGTTTACGACGAGGTCGTGCATCCTCGTGACCTCAGCCCTTCCATCCGGCAGTCCATGTGTGCCGCCAGCGGTCCCGGCGTGTCCCGGTACTGAGCGGACCTGGCTCCTCCTGAGTCCCCAATCGAACTAAAACACACGGCCCGGTAAAACGACGACGTCGCCCCAAAGATAGGGCAACAGTTAGTACATATCGATAACCGCCGCTGCTGCCACTAGCGGACAGGCAACGCTTGCGAAACCGAGTGGCGCCAGTCAACACGAGAAGAAGACAAGCATCAGCAACCATGGCAACGAAATGATACTGTCTGGCTTCCAACAGTGTGCGGAAACCAACTAACAGCAGCAACGCGAGCCGCAGCACGGCTCAGCGACTATTTTTCAGAGTACTTATTTTGACTTTGATAGTTTTATGCACATTACGGATCACTGTGCCAGTATTACAAGCAACGCTCATAGCACCACCTCACCTGCTAAATAAGCTCACTAAGGCACGTATTTACTGGTTGTCTGTTGTTGCTGGAACGATAGTAAACCGTTCTTGTTAGGAGGACTGAGTGTCAAAACTTCATGCGGGCTGCATCACAGATGAAACAAGCTAAGAAATGGGCGTTTAAGGAGTCCGCAAACGAGTGGCGGATCGACGGCCTGCAGCAGTTCGCAAGCTTCGATGCCGCTTCACACCAGCGATCTACGAAGCAATTGCAATCACCGTTTCGAGAGCCTTTATGTAGGGACGTTCTGCTACGGAAAGCCGGAATTGTTGACCCCCTCTATGCCGACTAAGAGTCAAAAACTAAAGTAGGTATTCTCTAAACAATGTAACAGAGCTGTACACTTTGTATTATTGCATTCTGTTTAGGAATTAGAAACTTCCATATCGCTTTTTTTCATGAACACAGCTGGAATACAGTTTTATTGTGATGATAACTATTATTTCAAATGACTTGTTTGTACTGCAGGAATCTCAAAATTCTGGTCACTGAGAAGTCTAAAAGTATCATAAATTTTAGATAGGTACTACTTTCTTTTTATTACAGCTGCAACTCTGCACTCACTCTCCAGATTGGTTCAAGCTCTCTTGGTTGCTACAAGTTCTGAGTATAAGGGGCAGTCAAATGAAAACCGAACACCTGCCACAAAGAGACCACGGAATGGTTCCATTCGAAATTAATCGCCACATGCGTTACATTTATCCCACTGGGAGACGAGGCGACCAGTTCCTGTTAACTAGAATGCGGTCGGCCGCCGAGGGATCAAAAACGGCTCCTCGTCCAAGTGAAACCCATGTAGACACGTTTTACTTCAGGCCGTCACAGATGTCAGAATGACATGGTTAATGATCTGGGCCGTAAGGAGTATGCTGCAATATTTCCCTACCAAATCGCAGAAACGTAGCTTTCGCCCAATTGGTTGTGCTTTGGCGAGTGTTGTCGTGCAACAGCATGTTTCCTCTGCTCGTTTATTTCCTCCAACGTGGAGCTACCATTAGTGTGAAGCGCTTTGAGCACATTTCGCAGAAAATGCGACGCGCCGTAAAGCCAAAACGCCCAGGAATGCGGTCGGACGGAAGCATCCTGTTCCACGATAAGGCCCACTCCCACACTGAGAATCGGTAAAAACCTACGCTTCAGTAATTCGATTGGGCTACACTGCAGCATCCTCCATACAGCCAGCATCTTTCACCCGGAGATTTTCACATATTTGGCGACCTGAAGAAGACATGCGTGGACGGCTGTTTCAGTTGGACGAGGAAGTGCAAGGGCAGGCTCTGTTGTGGATCCATGAGCAGCTGATCGTCTTGTCTCCCAGTGGGATGAATGTCTTCATGAGTATGGTGAACACTTTTGAATGGAAACATTCCATGGCCCGTTGTGGCAGGTGTTCGGTTTTTATTTGACGGCTCCTCATAAAATCTTCAATCCACGTGGGCCCAGAGAAACTAAATTACAAAACCACGCGTAACTCTACATACGAGTAGCAATCAGGTAGCCACGATTGATTCGTCGCATGTGTCCCAGCACTGATTGGTTGGCAAATAGGAGCTATCAGCGATCGATCGCTGCGATCCGTTTAGTGTGATATGCCCACGTAAGTGCGATCTACGGACATGTCAACCGACCTGGCGACGGATCTCAGCAATCCGTCGCTTATGTGTGGAGCCCTTCACAAATATGACCAGGGCAGAGCCGGAGCGTTTCCAGACTCTCCTACTGTCCTGGCAGCCAGGTTCCCTGCAGACCACAACAGAAGAGCAGAGCCGTAGACTGACATTTCCTGCGTTCCGCGGGAGCGGTAATTGCCCGTCGCTGGCGTAAGCACGAGTCTCTTCCTGCCGTCATTCCTGCAACCCTCGGCGCCTGCTAGCGCCGCAGCACGCACAACTATCACACAACTAACACGCACCACCCAACATAATTCTCGGTTCCCCCGAATCCGATTTAAGTTAAATGTCACTCGACTGCTAATGGGCTGGGTTGCTCCCACTAAGAATATACGTACTGAAGCATCGAATTGTCAGCCCTCGCGGTGTTCGCATTTCCGGTGCGCGAAGCATTGTGCCTACCGGTTCTTAAGTATGGAACATTTCCCCAGGTAATGATTTTGCTTATATTAAGAAAAAATTAAAATAGGTAGAACATTATACCGACCATAATTAAGAGCAGAATTCCCACATGGTTAGAGATATTACAGAACTCTATACCGAAGGAGAAACTTAACATTTGTGTGTCGACTTTAGTCAATGGTGACTAAGCTCTTTAGTTACTAATTAAGTACTACTAAAAATGAAATTTTATACTCATTGAAATTCTTTTTCTTTCATTGGGAAACCATTTTTGCTAGTCACGAATCATTGCAAAAGTTCACATTTTACTGAATCTCCTATGCGTAAGGCTCGAGAAACTGCCATGTTATGCTATCCTTCCGATCATGGAGGATTCTGATACATCCCTGATACCCACCATCTTTCAGATATTCCCGCAACTGGAAGTCATATGGATTTACATCGGGGGATCTGGAAGGACACACATCTTGAAACTGCCTAGAGATGATGCTATCGTTATTGAAGGTTACTCGAAGCAAATCTTTCACCTGGAAAGCAACATGTCATGTCGCCCCATCTTGCATGAAAATAGTTACCATGTCACAGTTTCGGTCTTGCAAAGCTGGAATCACGTGCTGCATGAGGAGGTCCTTGTAAACAGCAGATGTCACTGTACGCCTAACAGGTATGTGAGGTAGTACTTCTCAAAGAAAAACGGAAGGACCTTGTGAAGTCACACCACACAGTCACATGATCTGAGCGCAGTACTTGCACAGCGTGTGGTGGAGTGGAATCAACTATGCTATAGATCTGTACATTTACGGCAACGTGCTGAGTAAAATGTGCCTCGTTCCTCCAAAAATATTCCCCAGTCACATGTCATACACTTCCTCGAGTGCCAAAAAACGAAGGCAAAGTTTCGGTATTGTAGCCTATCTTGGGGATTCATTTGGTGCACATTCCGAATATTTTATGGATACCAGGGTAAAATGCGCCGCAAAACCCTTTTAACTGTTGAGCAGAGGAGAAATAATTCCCGTGATCTAGCTAGAGCACCAGCTGCAGAACTGGATTCGTGTGCTGCATAGGTAACTCCAGTTGCTATGGGAATGGATCACCTCCACTTGCAGCACCACGTCATTCAAAGTTTCTTCAAATTTATTGATGGCATTCTTCAGCCAATTGACATGGTACGCTTTTCGCAGCAGTTTGTCAGCGATGTTCCCGGAATGCAGCGATGCTACTGCTGCCGCTCTGATGAAAACATTACCTGCAGTGTACGGTCTTTCTTGTCCCACTGACTAGATCTGCAAGAGCGAAAATGTGTTCGCACTACTGTTTTCATGCTACGTGGGGCGACGCGACATGTCGCTTGCCAGGTGGAAGATCTGCTTTGAGAATCCTACGGTAACGACCCCATCATCTCTAGGCCATTTCAAGATGTGTGGCCTTCCAGGTCGCAGAGCGAAATCCATGTGACTTAAATCTTATCAACCCCCTTTACAACAGTCAATTCACAAAAGGAATCAACGTGTATCGCGAAGTGACAAACAGCATAATTACGTCAAAACATGGAACATTTCACGTTCTGACTGTTTACAGCGCCATATTTTTCACCAGGTGACCAAAGATGAACTATTTTTTCTTCAGCACACTTCACGAGCGCAGAACTTTATGAGTACGAATAATACGGTGTTTGTGTGTCTTGCGATGTATATAGCCAGCACTGCAGCACTCCGAACACAGTCAGTTAAACTGTAACAACGCAGTACTAATTAGTAGTGTGAGAAACTCATCTCGTTATACACAGGCCATAACATCCACTGCTTCTGATGATGATGAGTTGAGTTGAGGGGGCGCTCGACATCACGGTCATCAGCGGCCTGACGAAAAATCAAAAGGAAATATAATGGGGAGGGGGGGGGGACGAAGGATGTCCCCGCATGCAGAGCAGGTTATAACGAACTGAAGTCTGACACCCTTCCCCACCAGTTTAGGGGTGAGGCCTGATAGTTCACAAAATTTCACCACTCTGTTAACACTGGTATCGGTATCTGTGAGGACGGTGAGCATATCTCCAGCGAGACCAAGGGTTGCCCTATTATCAGTATACAGGACACACGTAGCCACAATATGCTGAACTGAAAGCGTCACGCCACAAACTTCACAGAAAGATGGATCCTCCCTCAGGACGAGGAAGCCATGTGTGAAAGGGCTGTGCCCGATGCGCAGTCTGTGGTAAGCAAAACCTCCTTCCAGCGTCAAGGCTGACACGAAGTCCGCCAAGCTTTTGTGGTTGGTTTGAGTGACCGCAGTTTGTTGTCCGACACCTGCAACCATTCAGTCTCCCACTGACGCATGATGCATCTGTCAGAAAATGAGATAATGGCATGCAACGGGATGGGACATTGATGGACAGTGTCATTCCAACATGCTTCCTTGGCAGCTTTATCAGCTATGTCGTTACCCTGAATCCCAACAGGGCCCGGTACTCAGCAGATCACCACCTTGCCACGGTGCTGGAGCCGCTGTAAGCAGTCATGGATGAGCTGAATCAGCAGTCTACCGGATAAATTTGGTGAAGCGCTTGCAGTGCACTAAGAGTCGGGACAGACAAGGAAACTCGTACGGTGATATCTGTGGACCCTCTCCAGTGCCATTAGAATGCCATGTAACTCCGCATCATAATTTGTAAATTGTTCAGGAAGACGCACTTTAAAAACCCTATCAGGGAAAACCACAGAACAACTGAGAGCATTCCCCTGCTAGGATCCATCTGTATAAATAACGATAAAACAATGGTACATACTTAAAATAGTCGAAAACAAAGTTCTAAAAACCATATCTGGAATACAATTTTTTCGGGTACTGCGTCAAGCTTAAAATCACTTTGGGCCTCCGAAGACACCAAGGTGTGCTCCCTGCCGCCGTTGGATAAGCAGCTGCAGCAGCAAGTCGTATACTCCTAGCTCACTCATTTGTTACATAGTTTAATTCTTAATTTCTTTGCGTGTTTTTGGTACTTGCATTGTTTAATTCATAAATTTCGGGCGTATTATAGTATCTGAGAGTTGTAGCATCGCGTTTTAGTACCTGAATAGTGTAAATTCGCGTAGTCGTCTGTCATCTGTTTTCGTTTTGAACGGCCAGTGTCGGTTGGTCACAGTCAGTGTGCTCCCTGCCGCCGTTGGATAAGCAGCTGCAGCAGCAAGTCGTATACTCCTAGCTCACTCATTTGTTACATAGTTTAATTCTTAATTTCCTTGCGTGTTTTTGGTACTTGCATTGTTTAATTCATAAATTTCGGGCGTATTATAGTATCTGAGAGTTGTAGCATCGCGTTTTAGTACCTGAATAGTGTAAATTCGCGTAGTCGTCTGTCATCTGTTTTCGTTTTGAACGGCCAGTGTCGGTTGGTCAGTCAGTGTGCTCCCTGCCGCCGTTGGATAAGCAGCTGCAGCAGCAAGTCGTATACTCCTAGCTCTACCACATAAATTTCGGGCGTATTATAGTATTTGAGAGTTGTAGCATCACGTTTTAGTACTCGAATAGTGTTAAATCGCGTAGTCTCCTTCCGCCGCCGAGCAGTGTGTCAGCAGTGCACAAGTGGCAGCATTACTGCATTTACTAGGCAATCTTGTATTTTAATAACCGCTTCAATTTTGTCGTTTTGTTTGAGCTCTCTGTAGATTAGTTCAGACGTTCTTTGCACAAGTTTTTAGCATGGATAGGGACTGCAACTGCTGTGTTCGGATGCAGGCTGAGTTGGCATCCCTTCGCTCCCAGCTTCAGGCAGTGTTGGCTTCGGTCACACAGCTTGAGGCTGTTGCCAATGGGCATCACTGTGGGGGTCCGGATGGGGGTTTGTCGGGGACGGCCAGCTCGTCCCACGCATCCCCCGATCGGACTACGACTGTGGTTGCCCGGGATACTGCCCGCATTGAGGCTGATCCCTCACCTGTGGTAGAGTGGGAGGTCGTCTCAAGGTGTGGCAGGGGGCGAAAGACATTCCGGAGGGCCGAACGGAAGGCCTCTCCAGTTTGTCTGACGAACCGGTTTCAGGCTCTGTCTCAGGCTGATACTGATCTTCAGCCTGACATGGCTGCTTGTCCTGTTCCAGAGGTTGCCCCTCAGTCTGCAAGATCCGGGCAGTCACAGAGGGTGGGCTTACTGGTAGTTGGGAGCTCCAACGTGAGGCGCGTAATGGGGCCCCTTAGGGATATGGCAGCAAGGGAGGGGAAGAAAACCAAAGTGCACTCCGTGTGCATACCGGGGGGAGTCATTCCAGATGTGGAAAGGGTCCTTCCGGATGCCATGAAGGGTACAGGGTGCACCCATCTGCAGGTGGTCGCTCATGTCGGCACCAATGATGTGTGTCGCTATGGATCGGAGGAAATCCTCTCTGGCTTCCGGCGGCTATCTGATTTGGTGAAGACTGCCAGTCTCGCTAGCGGGATGAAAGCAGAGCTCACCATCTGCAGCATCGTCGACAGGACTGACTGCGGACCTTTGGTACAGAGCCGAGTGGAGGGTCTGAATCAGAGGCTGAGACGGTTCTGCGACAATGTGGGCTGCAGATTCCTCGACTTGCGCCATAGGGTGGTGGGGTTTCGGGTTCCGCTGGATAGGTCAGGAGTCCACTACACGCAACAAGCGGCTACACGGGTAGCAGGGGTTGTGTGGCGTGGGCTGGGCGGTTTTTTAGGTTAGATGGCCTCGGGCAAGTGCAGAAAGGGCAACAGCCTCAACGGGTGCGGGGCAAAGTCAGGACATGCGGGGACCAAGCAGCAATCGGTATTGTAATTGTAAACTGTCGAAGCTGCGTTGGTAAAGTACCGGAACTTCAAGCGCTGATAGAAAGCACCGAAGCTGAAATCGTTATAGGTACAGAAAGCTGGCTGAAGCCAGAGATAAATTCTGCCGAAATTTTTACAAAGGCACAGACGGTGTTTAGAAAGGATAGATTGCATGCAACCGGTGGTGGAGTGTTCGTCGCTGTTAGTAGTAGTTTATCCTGTAGTGAAGTAGAAGTGGATAGTTCCTGTGAATTATTATGGGTGGAGGTTACACTCAACAACCGAGCTAGGTTAATAATTGGCTCCTTTTACCGACCCCCCGACTCAGCAGCATTAGTGGCAGAACAACTGAGAGAAAATTTGGAATACATTTCACATAAATTTTCTCAGCATGTTATAGTCTTAGGTGGAGATTTCAATTTACCAGATATAGACTGGGACACTCAGATGTTTAGGACGGGTGGTAGGGACAGAGCATCGAGTGACATTATACTGAGTGCACTATCCGAAAATTACCTCGAGCAATTAAACAGAGAACCGACTCGTGGAGATAACATCTTGGACCTACTGATAACAAACAGACCCGAACTTTTCGACTCTGTAAGAGCAGAACAGGGAATCAGTGATCATAAGGCCGTTGCAGCATCCCTGAATATGGAAGTTAATAGGAATATAAAAAAAGGGAGGAAGGTTTATCTGTTTAGCAAGAGTAATAGAAGGCAGATTTCAGACTACCTAACAGATCAAAACGAAAATTTCTGTTCAGACACTGACAATGTTGAGTGTTTATGGAAAAAGTTCAAGGCAATCGTAAAATGCGTTTTAGACAGGTACGTGCCGAGCAAAACTGTGAGGGACGGGAAAAACCCACCGTGGTACAACAACAAAGTTAGGAAACTACTGCGAAAGCAAAGAGAGCTTCACTCCAAGTTTAAACGCAGCCAAAACCTCTCAGACAAACAGAAGCTAAACGATGTCAAAGTTAGCGTAAGGAGGGCTATGCGTGAAGCGTTCAGTGAATTCGAAAGTAAAATACTAGGTACCGACTTGACAGAAAATCCTAGGAAGTTCTGGTCTTACGTTAAATCAGTAAGTGGCTCGAAACATCATGTCCAGACACTCCGGGATGATGATGGCATTGAAACAGAGGATGACAAGCGTAAAGCTGAAATACTAAACACCTTTTTCCAAAGCTGTTTCACAGAGGAAGACCGCACTGCAGTTCCTTCTCTAAATCCTCGCACCAACGAAAAAATGGCTGACATTGAAATAAGTGTCCAAGGAATAGAAAAGCAACTGGAATCACTCAACAGAGGAAAGTCCACTGGACCTGACGGGATACCAATTCGATTCTACACAGAGTACGCGAAAGAACTTGCCCCCCTTCTAACAGCCGTGTACCGCAAGTCTCTAGAGGAACGGAAGGTTCCAAATGATTGGAAAAGAGCACAGGTAGTCCCAGTCTTCAAGAAGGGTCGTCGAGCAGATGCGCAAAACTATAGACCTATCTCTCTGACGTCGATCTGTTGTAGAGTTTTAGAACATGTCTTTTGCTCGAGTATCATGTCGTTTTTGGAAACTCAGAATCTACTATGTAGGAATCAACATGGATTCCGGAAACAGCGATCGTGTGAAACCCAACTCGCTTTATTTGTTCATGAGACCCAGAAAATATTAGATACAGGCTCCCAGGTAGATGCCATTTTCCTTGACTTCCGGAAGGCGTTCGATACAGTTCCGCACTGTCGCCTGATAAACAAAGTAAGAGCCTACGGAATATGAGACCAGCTGTGTGGCTGGATTGAAGAGTTTTTAGCAAACAGAACACAGCATGTTGTTCTCAATGGAGAGACATCTACAGACGTTAAAGTAACCTCTGGCGTGCCACAGGGGAGTGTTATGGGACCATTGCTTTTCACAATATATATAAATGACCTAGTAGATAGTGTCGGAAGTTCCATGCGGCTTTTCGCGGATGATGCTGTAGTATACAGAGAAGTTGCAGCATTAGAAAATTGTAGCGAAATGCAGGAAGATCTGCAGCGGATAGGCACTTGGTGCAGGGAGTGGCAACTGACCCTTAACATAGACAAATGTAATGTATTGCGAATACATAGAAAGAAGGATCCTTTATTGTATGATTATATGATAGCGGAACAAACACTGGTAGCAGTTACTTCTGTAAAATATCTGGGAGTATGCGTGCGGAACGATTTGAAGTGGAATGATCATATAAAAGTAATTGTTGGTAAGGCGGGTACCAGGTTGAGATTCATTGGGAGAGTCCTTAGAAAATGTAGTCCATCAACAAAGGAGGTGGCTTACAAAACACTCGTTCGACCTATACTTGAGTATTGCTCATCAGTGTGGGATCCGTACCAGATCGGGTTGACGGAGGAGATAGAGAAGATCCAAAGAAGAGCGGCGCGTTTCGTCACAGGGTTATTTGGTAACCGTGATAGCGTTACGGAGATGTTTAACGAACTCAAGTGGCAGACTCTGCAAGAGAGGCGCTCTGCATCGCGGTGTAGCTTGCTCGCCAGGTTTCGAGAGGGTGCGTTTCTGGATGAGGTATCGAATATATTGCTTCCCCCTACTTATACCTCCCGAGGAGATCACGAATGTAAAATTAGAGAGATTAGAGCGCGCACAGAGGCTTTCAGACAGTCGTTCTTCCCGCGAACCATACGCGACTGGAACAGGAAAGGGAGATAATGACAGTGGCACGTAAAGTGCCCTCCGCCACACACCGTTGGGTGGCTTGCGGAGTATAAATGTAGATGTAGGTGGTAGCGCGTTCCTTCCCTGGGTGTGTATTTTCATGCCCGAGAGATCCAGATCCTTGAGGCAGGCCTTAGCACGTATGCTGGGTCGCGTGGGGCCGATTCCTGAATAGTCGTTCGAAGGCGGATTGTATCACTGAACTAAATGCCAACGACTGAGGTGACGCTGAGATTTTCAGCGCCTGTCGAGCTAAAAGGACACGTCGCCGAATCCGGAGTGGTGGTTCACCTGCCTCTGCACGCAGACTCTGAACTAGGCTGGTCCGAAATGCTCCAGTCGACATGCGATTTTCCGCATGGTAGACAGCATCTAACATCCGGAGGTAGGAAGGACGGGCCGATCCATAGACCACGCTGCCATAGTCTAAACGTGAACGAACAAATGCCCTATAAAACTGTGGGAGGCGGGACCTGTCAGCTCCCCATGTTCTTCCTCCAAGGCATTTCAAAATGTTCAACAACCGGAAGCCCTTTGTTCTTAGGTCTTTCAGGTGTGGGAGCCATGTTAATTTCGATTCAAATAATAAACCCAAAAAGCTCACTCTGTCTTGAAAAAGTAAAATACGGTTCCCCATTGTAAGCTCTGGTTGGTTAAAACTCCGACGAGCACGATTAAAATTGACACACAGTCTTCTCAGTCCACTGCTTCTGATGTTACTTTAGAACAACATAATTTGGCAAATATGGTCGCAGTGTCCACATATGTAACCTGTCCGATTCTTTCGTGTGTATTACATCCGAGGAACTATTGTTCCGGGGTCATTTAGACCACTGTTCCATTGGACTGTACAACAGAAGATCCTGTTCACGCAATTAATGATATATTCCCAATCCCACCGTTTGGCAGTTGTACATTAATCAATATATTTTGTTATGATCTGAAGATGACTTTTAGATAAGCCGACACTAGCACTAAAATAAAATAGTATTTGCGATCTGGTCTGGGAATGAGCTAAAGACGAATGAAGAAATTTCCAACAAATTTAACACACTGAGGAAAAGATGCAGAAACCTCTTACAAACCTTTTTTTTAGGGTGAGGTGGGAGAGAGGAAATTGTGGCATGTAATCAGAACTCTTTAACTATAAAATGCGTACAACCATGTCAACAAAACAGATATGTTGAAGACCTGTTATCACCTGGACAAAATGCTGTTGCCCTAAGATACGACCAGCATCCTAAGAATTAAGGCCTGAGTGTGAAGGTTATCATACCTTAGGGGTATGTATCCTTGCACACACGTAGAATATGATCGAAATTAAATGTTATTAGGCCCGCATACAGAGTTGTCGAGATCGCCAAGCGTACTGGGTAAAGCCTTGATGAATTTAAGCCCTAAGGGTTGGGGACTGCAATGTAAACAGTGACAAAACATTAACACATGACCAGTGCTTGGTACTAATACGTATTTTTTCACTAGGAATGGAGACGTTGTCCCGTGGTAATGTGCTTTGTTATGTTTCTCTTGCCTCGTCCGTTAAACGTTATTTTGTTTCCAAGGTAGAAGAATTCCTTCACTTCGGCTGTTCCGTGGTCACTAATTTTTATGTTTGTCATTAATCTCACTTCTGTTCTGCCCTACCTTCGTCTCTCTCTGTTTCCATTCATGAAACTGTTCATCCCATTCGACACGTCCTGTAATTCTTCTTTACTTTCAAAGAGTAACTACGTAATCAGCGATACTTTTCATTGATGTCCCTCTTCGTTGAATTTACATCCTACTGCTGAATATTTGTGTTATTTCTGTCAGTGTGTCTTCAACGTGTACGGGGCATGCTGAATTTTTCATGTGGACGCTCTTAGATATTTTCAATTAAAACGAAAGTTATTAACATTCTAAGTCTTTATCTTCATGTATACATATTTATTTCTCAACGTAGTCATTCTGGTGACGAACAGTTTCTTACCAACGATAGACAAGGGTGTTGGTAGCGTCACGGTAGAATGTTGGACTGTTGAGGCAGCCACTTTGCACCATTTTATCACTATCAAAGTGATGTCCTTCAAGGCATTCGTTATGTTTTGAAAACATGTGGAAAGCGGATGGGGCAAGTCGGGACGGTATGGAGGATGATCGATGACAGTTAAACCAACATGTGGCGGCGCTGGTGTGTGGTCTGGCGTTGTTATGCTGAAAGAGGGGTGCCTTATGTTTGAACGAAGTCTTTGAATTCGGAAGTCGGTAACAGGAGGCTGTTTCTCAGGCACCGAAGTTGTTAGGTTACACATCGCTGTGTTACAGGCTACAGTCCTGAGCTCTATCGACAGAGGGCTGCAAATATGTAGAAACGAAGAATAAAGATGTAGAATGTTGATAAATGTTTTATTTTAAATGCTTCCAGACTTTTTCCCATAAAAGATATTAGTTTTCACAAAGTCCTGGTACATTGGGCGATAGTGGACGAAATACTACAACCCTGTCTGACACACATCCTAATCTGAACACTTCGTCCTTTTCCTTGCATATTTATATCATTATACGTGTTTTACATCACTCGTCTTTCCTTGTACCCTCCAAATTATTTTCCCAGTTTTGGTTGAGAATTTCTATTATCTTGTACCATTTTATGTTGTCGAGCACTTTCTATAGATCGAAAAGTCCAATGAAGCTACCTTTCTATATACACTCCTGGAAATGGAAAAAAGAACACATTGACACCGGTGTGTCAGACCCACCATACTTGCTCCGGACACTGCAAGAGGGCTGTACAAGCAATGATCACACGCACGGCACAGCGGACACACCAGGAACCGCGGTGTTGGCCGTCGAATGGCGCTAGCTGCGCAGCATTTGTGCACCGCCGCCGTCAGTGTCAGCCAGTTTGCCGTGGCATACGGAGCTCCATCGCAGTCTTTAACACTGGTAGCATGCCGCGACAGCGTGGACGTGAACCGTATGTGCAGTTGACGGACTTAGAGCGAGGGCGTATAGTGGGCATGCGGGAGGCCGGGTGGACGTACCGCCGAATTGCTCAACACGTGGGGCGTGAGGTCTCCACAGTACATCGATGTTGTCGCCAGTGGTCGGCGGAAGGTGCACGTGCCCGTCGACCTGGGACCGGACCGCAGCGACGCACGGATGCACGCCAAGACCGTAGGATCCTACGCAGTGCCGTAGGGGACCGCACCGCCACTTCCCAGCAAATTAGGGACACTGTTGCTCCTGGGGTATCGGCGAGGACCATTCGCAACCGTCTCCATGAAGCTGGGCTACGGTCCCGCACACCGTTAGGCCGTCTTCCGCTCACGCCCCAACATCGTGCAGCCCGCCTCCAGTGGTGTCGCGACAGGCGTGAATGGAGGGACGAATGGAGACGTGTCGTCTTCAGCGATGAGAGTCGCTTCTGCCTTGGTGCCAATGATGGTCGTATGCGTGTTTGGCGCCGTGCAGGTGAGCGCCACAATCAGGACTGCATACGACCGAGGCACACAGGGCCAACACCCGGCATCATGGTGTGGGGAGCAATCTCCTACACTGGCCGTACACCACTGGTGATCGTCGAGGGGACACTGAATAGTGCACGGTACATCCAAACCGTCATCGAACCCATCGTTCTACCATTCCTAGACCGGCAAGGGAACTTGCTGTTCCAACAGGACAATGCACGTCCGCATGTATCCCGTGCCACCCAATGTGCTCTAGAAGGTGTAAGTCAACTACCCTGGCCAGCAAGATCTCCGGATCTGTCCCCCATTGAGCATGTTTGGGACTGGATGAAGCGTCGTCTCACGCGGTCTGCACGTCCAGCACGAACGCTGGTCCAACTGAGGCGCCAGGTGGAAATGGCATGGCAAGCCGTTCCACAGGACTACATCCAGCATCTCTACGATCGTCTCCATGGGAGAATAGCAGCCTGCATTGCTGCGAAAGGTGGATATACACTGTACTAGTGCCGACATTGTGCATGCTCTGTTGTCTGTGTCTATGTGCCTGTGGTTCTGTCAGTGTGATCATGTGATGTATCTGACCCAGCAATGTGTCAATAAAGTTTCCCCTTCCTGGGACAATGAATTCACGGTGTTCTTATTTCAATTTCCAGGAGTGTATATATATATATATATATATATATATATATATATATATATATATATATATATATATATATATATATATATATATATTTTTACAGGTCTTCCATTATGTAGCGCTAAGTCAAAACTGCTTTCTAGTGGCTTTATCTTAAAGCCGAACCAATCGGTATGTAACAAACTTCTACTTTTCATTTGGCAACGAATATCCAATTTTCTTGTGATAGTATGCTTTTGAGGAGTAACATACCGATTACCGGCACTTTATTAAAGATCTGAAGACAAGAACAGAAAATTGCACCAGTCCTTATATAAACTGTGCACTTGTTTCCGACTTAATTAGTTTTTAATTTATGTCCTTAATGGAGAGTTATATTCCATCTATGAGTGCAGTTCTATGAAGCCTGCGACTGCAACAACTTCAGAGTTAGACACGTATTTGTTCCTAGTCAAAACTCAGGAACAGATGGAAGTCAGTGGTAGCTAATCCGAGTGATTCCTAATTATAAACAATTGGGCTCCTCCACTGAAGTTCATCTTACAGGATTAGCAAATTAATAAAAATAGGCCTTTCATTACAACATGGCTGTGGATGTTAAAATATGTTTTCTTATATATAGACTGAAGTGGCGAGTGAAAATTTGTGCCAAGCCCGGGAATGGAACACAGGTCTCTTACGTACTAGGGAGGTGCGCTAGCCACTACGCCACCTTGGCACAGCAGTTCGCACAATTTCAAGGATTACCCTGGAATGCCTCCCTTGTCGATACAAGTTCTCACTGCCTCCCCAGTCTACTTAAAATTCCCCCTTACACACGAAAAGAATTGCCGAGGCTCTCCATGTTCTGGAATAGCACCTCGTCATAGAACGTAAATGGGGCATTCAGTCTAACTCAGGTACAGGTACTTACAGAAATGAAATTAGTTTCAGAGAGTAAGCAGGAGATCTAGTTTCGATTCCCAGCCCGTTTCAGTCCATATACGTAAAATCATAACTGTGTTACACCAGTAAAGCTTCGGGAATTGTGTCATTTCATTTTTTAAGATATGCCCTATTAAACTCTGGCCATTCTGAGGCCTCACAGACGCACATGCGCTCTTTATAGCTTTTAATAAGAGTAGAAAACATCAGTAGCAATTACGCAGAAGACCCACATATCAAGAAGAAATACGTAAGTAGACTATTTATTATCGCTTTTAAAGAAGGTGAATTCAACAATTACACCAGGTGCAATAATTTTGAATCGTGCTCAATATTAGCTAACGAAGTTGCATTTTTTCAATGAATAATTTTGTTAACAATTACTAATCTACATATGTTCGACACAAATCTCTGGTTTTATCGCATGCTGTCATTAAATTCAGTGTACAGTTGGCATCATCAGCTTTGTGGCCACATTTGCATGTTTGCCATACGTAATTATTACACTAGCATTAGAATTAATTATTACACTAGCATTAGAATTAATTATTACACTAGCATTAGAATTAATTATTACACTAGCATTAGAATTAATTATTACACTAGCATTAGAATTAGCAGCTGAATCGCCATGGAATTTTATGGAACATACATTTTAACATCTTTCATCCAAGACGTCTTTCATTCCTATAGCCATCGAAACTGCTCACTGAGGTTTCCATAGGCAGTGAAAATTTTTTGATCTTTATGTATTGCATTGCCTTCTCAGTTGTCCCACTTAGAGCTGTTCGGTTAAAGTCTGTGTTTTACAAACTTCCTTCCGTACCAGTCGAGTCTACTACCTGACATTTCTCATTCCACCTCTTAAAGCTACAGCCCCTTCGGCAGCGCTCGCTAAGGATGGACCCTAGGTCCTCCCTAAAGTGCAACAGATCTGCTTTTACACTGACGATCGGCCGTCATTTGTAATGACACAAAACCGAGGTCTGCAACACCACACTACAGATTCAACTTTAATTGTGCATGGTCCGGCGGCGATGTAGCTCGATGCGTAGAAAGGCTTTCCGTCACTTCACAGCCGATTTTCTTAGCTTTACCGCTATTGCCAACAGGATGCAACGGTCTTCTGACACTCTTCGTTTAATCTATGCCTTACCCTCTCGAGCCCTACGCTGACGGTTTGATAAGATACACAGGAAACTGACTCCCAGCCAGCAGTCGCTATAAATCGCCATGGTCATGCTAAACAAAAATAAGACATACTCTACTGGAAAACCAATTAGCCGCTAAATACATAAATCTCAATACTGAGTCATGTCCCCTTCAAATGCTTTTGAGTGTGAACGTGTGTCATACAAATCTCCCAAATTATTCACCTTTTGCATTGCGCAGACTGTAAGAGAAATCGAAGTCAAAGTCAGAAGGAGAATTAAAGTAAAAAAAAAAAAAAAAAAAAGAGTAACAGCTTCCAGATTGCATTGTGATTTTGTCAGAGACAATAAACCTCTTGGAAGTTTAGTTGAACGGAATGGATAGCGTGTTGAAGGAGATTAAGGTCAATATCAACAAAAGGAATCTAATCTAATGAAATCAGACGATTCTGAGCGCATTACGCACGCACCATCCAGTAGCGGCTGCTGAGTAATAGTGTGTTCGTCCGGGTATGGATGCAGCCGACCAAAGGAATCGAGCAGCGTGTTGATCAGCTTCCTTTTTTTGATCATTTTCGCACTCAGGGCGATATGACTGATCGTCTGGTGCACTTAACAACGCTTCCATATTCTTAAATTGCCCCCATCGGCCCAGCTAAGACAATCCGTTTGCTATCAGGTCAGATTTTTACTAATTTATTACTTTCGTAACCGTTTTTTAAGCTGTAATAGCAGCCATGTTTGCAGGATAGATCATGGAAAATCACGTCCTCCTGCAGTGCAAACAATTAGCCTTAATGCCCGAAAGTTTCTATAATCACTAGGTCCTATGACTAATATTTGTAGGGCGCACTACACAACATGCACAGAAAGACGGTACATGTTTTATTGAACAGTACTTGCAAACGAAAATGTCGAACACAAAAAACGCTAACAAGCATTGCATTTTGTTAATTACATTTTAATTTACGAGTACTGTTCATTATACAATTATTCAGAGGTCCTGTACGCATTTCTAAAACAAATGCGCATGCAGATGTGTACAGCAACCAACACTTTAAACAAGAAGCAACACAACTTTAAATTCTAATGAAAAATAAATGAATAGAAGTATGCGCTGTTGATGCCAGTAATGTGCCGATACAAGTTTGTGGACTAAAAAGATAAGCTATTTGCATAACGGCAAAAGTGAATTCCCATTAATTATTCTTTTTTTTGTATGATATTCAAGTGAAAGTTGGTCGAAAATAGTCAGGTACTATCAATCAGTGAAGAAGACTCACGGATAGAGAGCAGGGTTATTTTATGAATATAACAACTGTTTTGATGGTAATGCCACATTAAAAAAAAAACCATTTGGAAACTTAAGTCAACGTCGACAGCGAACAAGATGCCCCTCCTACTCCAAGCTTTGTAAAAAAAAAAGGCTCATTTTACATTACGCAAGTCCACTACAAAGGCCTTCCGATAACCAGGGGTATTAATGTCTAAGTATTTAATGGCTACTTGTTATTTTCGCTACAGCGAAATGGAAATTCTTATACTGCTACACTATGTGTGACTTAATTCAATTACTGAATACAGTACAATGACCTGTGACTAGGTACGAATGAAATTTAACAATAAGCATTTATTTGTAAGGCGTCAAGTTACTACTGAATTTAGTTGTTTAGTCGTATTTTTATTAGATTTTCCGTCCAATGGTTCGTTGGTGCTTGCAGCTAACACCAGTAGGAAGACTTACTTAATGACAGTATAAAAGCTCAGTAGTAGGCTTTATATATTTAATTTTGTGCAACTAGCCTACCAGCCCCTTTCAGTTTTTTGTCCGTCTTAAGTGAAGGAAGGAAATCACGTCCCACAAATCTGGAACCTAATTAAAGAGTGCCCTAAAAGAATTCTCTGCGGCGTCTTTAAATAAGAAATAAGGCGCAGCACACAGCAGTAATTAACGGCCGAGGGCGATGCATGCTCGATGAGTTTTAATTTTGTTACCCTGCTTCCTGTGACTTTCACAAGATGGCCCCTCAATTTGGAGCAAGGAAATCTCATTACTACGCCAGGCTGGTCTAAGAGGGTTACCGTAACTGGTAACTGCTCCGGCGGCCCTTCGATCGCTACTCTACGCTATGCCATGCTGGGAGAGCTACCGCAAATATCAGCTACCGGCAGACGTCTCTGGATTCGGCTGCACGAAAGCGAAATACGAAGAAGCAAATGGGAACGAAAAGCTGTATCAGAGCCACAAAATTCACATGCTGTCGGGTGATGGCATTTCTCTACCCTTGTTTGAGCGCCACGGACATGGACAACCGAAGATCTTTCTTTTTTTAACGAAAAGGCGTGCTGCCTTAAGGGAGCTCAGTGCCCACATTGTCAACGATTTCCTCCATTTCATTTTTCAGAATCAGATCACACAAACAGTATAACTGAAGCAGTACTATCCCAGAAGACAGAAGACTTAGCTATTGGTAGCTTGTCAAGCCTCATGGTTGACATTCCTCAACCACACAAAAAATAAGTTTTCGAAAAAACTGTATATTACAGAAGATATGTGGAGGACTCTCTGCTCCTATTTGATGTCAAAAAGACGAACTTTATGAGCTTATTACTTTATTCATTTTATTCTACAATAGAATGAATTTCACACCTGAAAACTAAAATCGATCCATAAATTTATTAGGCCTCACAATTGTTGGTAATTTCCAAGAATGATTGCTTATCGACGTTGGAGGGCACCAGACGATACATATCGAAGTTGCGATTGTAAATCGATTATGGAAGTCTCAAGGCGCGAGTTATATAAATTACTTGTGATCGTCATTTGTATCAGTTTTGCGTTGTTTTTCAGTTTGAGTACATTACGTTCCCGCCATAATTGTTTGTTACAGTTTCTCTTCATAGCGAGTGTAATATGTGCTGCTTCAAGTTTCTTCTGCGGATTGCCTCACATGGAAAACTAATTCCATGCATATGCAGTGTAAACAAACGTTTGACTTTTTCGCGGAAATATGGACTTTGCCGGATGACGACAGAGGAGAGACTGTATTGGCTGTGGTGCTGCGAAGTCTGTGGAACTGCGTAAGAGTGCGGACACTGACATTCCGTTGCGGACTGTGTGGAAAGCGAACCAGCATCAGGAAAAATACGTGGCTCGAGTCCTCTAAATTATCGATTCAGACGGGCGTAATTCTTGTGTCGTGCAGAATTCGTGATTACACTATGCAAGCCACAGCATCAGAAACTGATCTATCGGCGAGTACTGTCTATGATTACTTCGGGTTTTGCCGAGAAGTGTGCTACGTCATAGTGACAGATGACAGTGTGTCAATTGGTGGACCGAATAAAATAGTGGAAGTAGACGAGTCTCACATTGTTAGACGAAAGAATCAGAGAGGACGACCTTCTAAAAGTGAAGTAGACCATATTTGGGTTTTTGGTGGCATAGAAAGGGAGTCACGCAAGTGTTTCGTTGTCAGGGTATTGTCGCGAGACCGGGTCACTTTAGTCGGTCTTATGAAGCATTTGCCGGCTGAGGTGGCCGAGCGGTTCTAGGCGCTACAGTTTGGAACCACGCGACCGCTACGGTCGCAAGTTCGAATCCTGCCTCGGGCATGGCTGTGCATCATGTCTTTAAGTTAGTTAGGTTTAAGTAGTTCTAAGTTATAGGGGACTGATGACTTCAGAAGTTAAGTCCTATAGTGTTCAGAGCCATAAAGCATTTCATACTGCCTGGAAGAAAAGTCATTACCGACGGGTTTCAGTCATACTAGAGTCTCAACGCTGAAGGGTTAGAGCACGAATTTGTGAACCACTCTGTTGAGTTTGTCTCTTCAGATGACGCCAGTGTCCATACCCAGAACATAGAACGCCTGTGGAAGTCTGTCAAGTCAACCATAAAAAGAGAAGGACGTCCAGGACAGAGGGACGAACTGTATTTGTTCCAGTACCTATACTTTCAAAACTTGCGTTTGCATGGGAAATTCGACGCATGCGACACTCTGCCTATATTCCTACGCGATATTGGCAGAGTTTACCCTGGGTATGGAAAAAAAGGACTTGTCCCTGCAACTTATACATCAGGCGGACTGTCACAAGACAACACCGACGACGACTAATGTAAGTCGTATCCTTTCAATTTGCGAGTGCTTCTCTAACGCTTTTCTTTTGTCCTTCTGTAGTGACACCTTCAAACATACTCTTAACACGCGCCACGAGACTTCCATAATCGATTTACTATCGCAACTGTGATATCTAATGTTTGGAGCCATCCAACTTCGATAGGCAATCATTCTTGGAATTTACCCTATTATTAATGAACGACAAGAACAATTTTTACATCTACAGGAAACCAATCAACACTGGTGTCACTATACACGAATCATTACACCATCCAAACAAACGAATATGCTACATTTAGATCCACGCCAAACACGGCACACACGTTACCGAAAGCGGTAACACATATTGATATGACCAAAGCAACTGCAGTAAATAACTGGTATTCAGAAAAAAAAGATTGACAAACTATCCAACAAAAAGGTCAATATCAGTTCAAAACATGGTTCAAATGGCTCTGAGCACTATAAGGCTTAACTGCTGAGGTCATCAGTCTCCTAGAACTTAGAACTACTTAAACCTAACTAACCTAAGGGCATCACGAACATCCATGCCCGAGGCAGGATTCGAACCTGCGACCGTAGCAGTCGCGCGGCTCCAGACTGTAGCGCCGGCGTCAATATCAGTAACAGAATCACTAAGACAATAACAACTGACATTTATTCCCAAGTATTCCCTATTTGGGCACAGCATCACCAAAAGCTGATAAAGTATTTAGAAACACGAATATTAAAGTATCAATCTCCATAATCCACAACGTTCGACAATACTTACTTCACAGAGTAAATCCTAACACCACAAAAACAGAACACTGTGGAATATGTAGAATACAATGTAACAGCTGCCCTGCAGATTACAAAGGCAAAACAATAAGAACTTTCCACACACAACACAGAGTGCACGCTAATGGTTTTAGATTTAACAAATTTGTCAAATCACAACAGCCAATCACATACACCTTAACAGACACTAAATGACATCCACAACAGCCTAACTACACTCCACAAAGAAAACCATGATCAATAACGATCTAGTAGAACAATTAGAAATAATGTTACACAAAATAAAGTCTTCTGAAAATATGTTGAATGAACAGAGTTCTGCAGCCACAGTTTTTCAGTAATCCTTACAGCTTATGTCTTCCTAAAGAAACAAATATTTAATTATGCAATCATTTGGTAACAGTCCACATTTGACATATTCACGAACATTTGTTTTGTAAATGATGTCCGGAATAACTAATAACACTTGCGTATTTGTAGAAATACACCATCTTTACATCTGAAATTTTTTGACGTTTTTTGACTTTCGTATACAGAATGTGCTGTAGAACGAGAAGTTACTCATACTGTGCTTCAAAAAATATGTATCCACCAATGGAGACAGTTTTAGTTTCGTAAACTTACCTTTACAATTAGCCTGCTTTATAATATACCATTATGGTCTTACCAGAACCACAATTAATCTAAATCTGAAAAAAATGATCCATGTAGACTGCCAGTGCACCTGTAGATGAGCTCCCAGGGTTTGAAATCCATCGTGCATTGAAGTAAAATCACGAATGACTGAGGGCGATTGTTTTCTATTTCACGAAATTAACACAGTCACGGAAGAAATACTGACAAATGTGGAAAACTAGGGTACAATATCCAGTTTTGGTTTCTTAAGAACTCAGAAAATTTGAATACGTTACTTAGTAATTCATTCATCGTTGTACTTAGAAGAGTTACTATTGGAATCATTTGATGACTTTCTATGAAGAAATAACAGGAAGGTTTTTCTTGGTTGCAAATTTCCTGCAGATAACAGAAGCAAGAGTCACCTACCAACTCCAACATTGGTCACACATGACTTCTTGTAATTCTTTTGTGCGCTCTCAGAAACAAAACGTTTTTTTCTTGTATAAGTGCAGTAAGTTTTGTCAAAGGCTGTAATATATTCGTAATCACTGTAAGAAATAAGTTTTGCGCAAATAACATTGTTTCCGGGTTCGGGTGTAAGAAATTCTGAAATTATGCGTAACAGTGACATTTCAGAGACTGTCTTCGGACTGTTGTAGAACGGAGCTTGTTGACAGAAACGACAACAGTCTCGTAACTACAGAAAACTGTGTACAAATGCGACCGAACATTCGCTTCCTGATTTATAATGTGGTCTAAGCATTTACGATTGTGGTGATATTAAATACAAAATAAGAAGGAAAGTCATACAAAACTCTTAAAACTATGGTACTGCATTTATTGATCTCTACAATATCATCGTAGCAAATGGCTTATCGGCAGTTCCCGATATTAACCACCGTGATATCTCTAGGTTATAGAAGTTATATAGTTCAGAAAGCCCCCGTTGCAGGATCTGTATCTACGATGTACATTAACATTGCTTGCGTCACGCGAATGGCACCCCGAATGATGAGAACGAAGCTCTACGTATCTAGGAAGCCCGTATCACCCACAAAACAATCCTGAACCCATCGAGCGTCAGCCGCACCTAAGTTAACGACGTTGTCCGCAGTCAACCAATGGAACTTAACACATCCACCATACCACATCCCCTTTCGCCTGCTTTTCCTGCTCAAGTTCACATTCATTCTGCAGGTTATATCACCTTTTGGAATAAAATCCTCCAGATATATTCACAAAATATTCACTATGATCACGGACTCACAGGAAATTCATTTCCTTTATTAATCTGTCACAGCTGCCACGTTATTTGCTGCATATTACGGCTTCTGCTCTTACTCTATGTGGAACTAATTCCAGCGTCGGTCAGTCTTCTACGATATTTATGTACGCCCACATTGTATACAATTTCGTTCCCGCCTACACTGCATTTATTTTCTAAATTTTGCCTGATTTCCGCCCCAGGTACCTTATTTGCTAGTTCGTTCACCACGTGCAATTTTTCTGTCTCCATCAGTGTAACGAAATGTTCCGTGAATGTCCGGTTCAGACTTTGACTCTCTACACAAGTTGTAATTCCCCCTCACTGAACCCCCACCCCCGGAGTTTAAGAAATGACAGTTATCTGGATATGCGTGGTGAGCAGTACATCTTCTGTTAAGATTTTAGTCTCTGCGACATTTATGTTTATGCAATTTTCTACGATCGTCTTTTTTTTTAATAACGGAATTTCATATCCTATTCACGTTTCTTTTTGTCATCGGTTAGTCCGAAAGAGATCTCAATACCGGTATTGCTCTACAGTTTTGATGTGAAAGATGAATTGTACTATGCTGGTCACAATTCGTGATCACACTGAAGTGGTGGTGGACAGTTATTGCTTCTCCCAACAGAAGCACCACATGGTTCAAAATGGCTCTGAGCAGTATGGGACTTAACTTCTGAGGTCATCAGTCCCCTAGAACATCACGAGGCAGAGAAAATCCCTGACCCCACCGGGAATCGAACCCGGGCGTGGGAAGCTGGAACGCTACCGCACGACCACGAGCTGCGGACGAAGCACCACATGTCTAGACGTTTCTGGTTAAAACATGGGTCCTGCTTGGTGGACGTATAGATGTTATAGCAGCATACATAAGATTTCGATTTCCTGATGGAACTGCAACTGTAGGGTTCTTTTAACTTACTCTAGGATCCTTCAAGCAAAATTAACTTGAAACATTAGCAAACGAAAATGTATTTCCAATTCAAAAAGACTAAATTTTATTTACAATATAGGAACTTCGAAACAAACGCTGAGGAAGAATGAAATCACTATACGTTATTCAGTTGTAGAACCCAAAGTTAAAACTAATACAACGTTTGTCAGTTTTCATTGTACGACTACGAAAATTTAGAATTCTCTTACAACAAATTTATTGCCCGTTCAAGTTGAAATTTTTTTTTTCGGCATTGTTGTCGACTGAACAATCATCTTAAAGTAGACAAAAAGACGTTAACTGTGGGTATCGAAATTGACGGGTCACAGTGTTAACACGTTATAGATTTGATAATAACTTAATGACCAAGACCAAACAAGATACAGTAGTCTACAAAACGGTTATCTAAACGACAGTAGCGTTACTGTAAAAATTGCTGTAGTCTGCAACAGTCGTAAGGCCGAGATCTGGGACATTTCAGAACTGTTAAGGTTTCTCAGTTTCGTTTCTTAGTAAGGGCCATTTGATGTTAATCTTATAATAGATCACTCAGTTTGTAATAAATGGCTAAAAATAAAACTGGCTAAACACATTAAATCAGAGTACTGATGTCATGCACACAAGGTGTGTAAAAGGGCACGACATCAGAAACTTCGTACATTTGGAGCGACTACCCTAAAGTTATTTTATACTTGTAAAGCGGAAGTAATAGAACACATTCAAAACAACTGCAATATGTAGAACTGCAGCAAAAGATCTACAAATCAACCAATGTACCCAGAGTAGAAGTGATCCCCTGAGAGTTTTAATGATCTGAGTTGCAGATTTTTCTTTACAATAAGACTAGTTTCGATAAAATGTGATCATGATCACCGTCATGTCACGCAGAAACTACGCATTAAGTACAGCACAGCACGCTATAGAAAATACTGTTTTGTACAAAACATTCACCTGAGTCGAAAAAATAAACTACATATTAATTTTCAAATATCTAAATAGCTGCTGAATTCTCTCGTAACGGATACGTCGATTGTCATGGAGATGTTCGTGGGGTTATAATTTTTTTTTTTTTTTTTTCACACATGAGAAGCAACGTTACGAAGTCCCACAGAGCGGAGCCCGAGTCAAATGAACAACTGTAACATGAAAGCTGCTTTCCAGTCTCCTGCTACAGTGACGTCATTACTTAAGCTGGATGCCTGATGAATTTTGGCTCTTACATATTTATTCGGTAATAGGTACACTTTGGCATTCCCCTTATCCTCTTTGCATTTCTTTTTAGTCACCTCACGTACCAAAATGTTCGTTGTAGATTTGTGTATTACAGTTTACCTGAATTTATATAGCAGCTTCAGTTAATAGCGCTAAGTGCATTCATTGAAGGCTACGACACAGATAGCTCTGCTAGCATATTTATTTTGTATTCACATTCAGTGACTTCGCTGTGGAACTACGCTGTTACCTCCACAACTACAGTGAACGTCCGACTACGCTAGAGGTCTGTTGCCGGTTGACGCAATCACGCTCAAATGGATTTATTCGGATGTAAAGAAACTGACCCCTGCTTTAAGGCAGTTTGCATTCTGATCTCTAGTCGATGTTGTTTTCGGATAATATACATATTTTACAGGACTGGATACACAATCCTGCGAACATACACAAAGTATACGATGTTCTTGGGACACAGCAGTACCACGGTGCGCTGTGCGGCTGCTATGTTTTTTGCACTGGCAGTAAACACCTGGAAACGTATCGCGCAGTTCTCGACTTACCGTGTCGCTGGACGTGAACCGCCTCCAGCTGCGACGCCAGGAAACCAGCGAGGAGGCTCCAAGCACGGCGCTCACCGAGCGACGTAGCCCTCCGAGCGTCCTTTGCGATCCTTGTTGGGGCATCAGCGCGGTGGACACTACGGCACACGCGATACACGACACAACACAGCACCGGTGCAAAACAACGCGCGACTGACGCGAGGGCGATGGCCGCTGTCTTGTTCACTGGCTTATCGACCCTTCCTATCGATAAAGCCAGTCGATAGCATTAGGATTATACCACAGTCTAACATACACACTCGCGACACTCAATGGACACGTTTACATGCGCCACATCTCCCGAAAGATGAAAACCAAATTTCGGAAACCGTTTTTCGCTGTCATGTTTACATGTTAAGGTCTGAAGCGGATCTGCTTGCCCAGTTAAATATGGCGCCTGGAAAACAGCTGATCCATTTTCTGATTCAGTAAACGCAATTGTTATTTCTTACACTTAAATATTACAGGCAGATATCTTTATGCTCACTCTAGTATTTATGCTTCTCCTACACTGCACAATAAGTCCATATTAATCGAATATTCTGAAACCAAGACATAGCTTGACAACCCAAGTACGTTTCAACATCAGTTGCGTTAAAATTAGAGGGAAAATCGATCGCGGAATTGGAAATCATGCAACTGGAACCGTATTTCCGGAACAGACTTTGAAGTGTTTACTTGAGCACCTAGAAGCCATGTAGGGAAATCAGTTTACGGATTCCGGTTTTGGGAGCCCCATGTAAAGGGGATATCTGCTGTAAAAGCTGGTGTGACACTAGCGCCCCAAGCGGCGAGAAAGCAGCCCTAAAATTGAGGTTTGTTTTCAATAATTTTTCTAGTTAATTAGCGAAGTAGTTATTACATTTCAGCGTTTCAAGCATTAGTAAATTATCAAAAGGCAAGAATGATCGTGAAATACTTGTAAAACAGCCGAATCTCCCTGATTCAGACATAAGCTACAACTTAATGATGAAGAAATACTTTCGAATATGCACGTCATTGCAGCTTCCTCCACTGAAAACAATAGGATATAAACACATATTTCATACATGAGAAGAACATATTTCTTTTGTTATCTGTTCTTATTATGGTAGGCTCTTCCCTTGACAAATAACTTTGTAAGAAGCCTAATGTTTCACACAGTCTCACACTTCACTCGACTTTCTAATAGATGAATATTTTTTGTAAATGTGATTACTTTTGGTTCAAAGACAGATGTGGTGAAGATTATTGCACTTTGTGCCTCGAATGCAGCAACAATTGTGAAATTGTTTTCTTATGTGTTGGGAAACAGTTTTGTTGCTTTTGTTCTTTTATTATTACGTCTGTGTGGTTTTTCCTTCAGCTACAGTTGTTGTAGATTACCTACTGCGTTGATTAACGTAGGTATTGCGTTCCATAAACGTTTCCTATTTTCAACATTCACTGATTTCACTGGAATTGTAGTGAAGAAAATTTCACGTTCTTGAATAGATACACGACAGCTTTCTGCGAAAGATCTGGTCTTCTGCCGTGTACTAGCAATTTTTATTCTTAAAAACCACTATATTCTCCAGAACATATCTGTGAATTACCGGAAAATCGTAAATAAACTGTTCTGAATTGTAGCTGTTCACGACTCCTAGGGTTGTTATGAAATCTAAAAAAAAAAAAAAAAGACAAACGTCATGTCCTCTTCTTGTCGCTGCTGCAATTTATCGCGCTACAGACGCTCCCGTACCTAAAAACTACTCTACAGACGAATATAAGCAATTACAATTGGTTTTCACTTTCACGAGATCACGCCGAACTCAACAGTGTAACTTCCTGGACACTTCGCGCGCTGCAATCGCAGAGAGAAAAAAAGAGACGGGGTGTCACAACTGTTATGTTAGACTGTGATTATACGCAGTGCCCTGTATCTAAAATCGATGTCTAACTCGAGCTGTCTGGTCCAGTGATCTCTGCACTATCTGGATCTAGAATTCTGGCCTCTGAGAAGGGGACCGCACGCCCTAACCGGTTTCGTCCAGGTTGATGGTGTATGCAGAGTCCTGCCAGAAATTAAAGTACGATATTGTAGTGTCCGAGTTTGTTAGAAGTACGATGCAATACTCCTTCGGGACACTCACTGCGGCAGCTACAGCCGTTGCGAAATATGCACTACTGGCCATTAAAATTGCTACACCAAGCAGAAATGCAGGTGATAAACGGGTATTCATTGGACAAATATATTATACTAGAACTGACATATGATTACATTTTCACGCAATTTTGGTGCATAGATCCTGAGAAATCAGTACCCAGAACAACCACCTCTGGCCGTAATAACGGCCTTGCTACGCCTGGTCAATAAGTCAAACAGAGCTTGGATGGCGTGTACAGGTACAGCTGCCAGTGCACTTTCGACACGATACCACAGTTCAGCAAGAGTAGTGACTGGCGTATTGCGTATTGTGACAAGCCAGTGCTCGACCACTATTGACCAGACGTTTTCAATTGGTGAGATATCTGAGAATGTGCTGGCCAGGGCAGCAGTCGAACATTTTCTGTATCCAGAAAGGCATGTACAGGACCTGCAACATACGGTCGTGCATTATCCTGCTGAAATGTAGGATTTCGCATGGATCGGATGAAGGGTAGAGCCACGGGATGTAACGCATCTGAAATGTAACGTCCACTGTTCAATGTGCTGTAAATGCCAACAAGAGGTGACCGAGACGTGTAACCAATGGCACCCCATACCATCACGCCGGGTGATATGCCAGTACGGCGATGACGAATACACGCTTCCAATGTGCGTGCACCGCGATGTCGCAAAAAACACGGATGCGACCATCATGATGCTGTAAACAAAATCTGGATTCATCCGCAAAAATGACGTTTTGCCATTCGTGCACCCAGGTTCGTCGTTGAGTACACCATCGCAGGCGCTCCTGTCTGTGATGCAGCGTCAAAGGTAACCGCAGACATGGTCTCCGAGATGATAGTCCATGCGGCTGCAAACGTCGTCGAACTGTTCGTGCAGATGGTTTTTGTCTTGCAAACGTCCCCATCTGTTGACTCAGGGATCGAGACGTGGCTGCACGATCCGTTACAGCCATGCGGATAAGATGCCTGTCATCTCGACTGTTAGTGATACGAGGCCGTTGGGATCCAGCACGGCGTTCCGTATTACCCTCCTAAACCCACCGATTCCATATTCTGCCAACCGTCATTGGATCTCGACCAACGCGAGCAGCAATATCGCGATACGATAACCGCAATCTCGATGGCCTACAATCCGACCTTTATCAAAGTCGGAAACGTGATAGTACGCATTTCTCCTCCTTACACGAGGCATCACAACAACGTTCCACCAGGCAACGCCGGTCAACTGCTGTTTGTGTATTAGAAATCGGCTGGAAACTTTCCTCATGCCAGCACGTTGTAGGTTTCGCCACCGGTTCCAACCTTGTGTGCATGCTCTGAAAAGCTAATCATTTGCACATCACAGCATCTTCTTCCTGTCGGTTAAATTTCGCGTCTGTAGCACGTCATCTTCGTGGTGTAGCAATTTTAATGGCCAGTAGTGTAGGAAATATATTCGCAGGTGCGAATACGGGCAACCTCCATCTGTAGAACGGAGTGACGATACTGAAAATTTTTGCCGGATCGGGACTAGAGCCTGGATTTCTTCCTCGTCGCGAGAGGTCGCCTTAACCACTTCGGCATCCTTGCACGCTTCACGGTCATCTTCCTTCGGACATGTATGCTTGCCCGACTGTTATGCTAGGCAGTGATTATACGTCAATGGCACATGGATGATAACATATGGAGGTTTGAGTCTAGCTGTAAAGAGTGCACGGAAAGCCGATATGGTTACGGCGACCGCTCGCGATAAGCGCGATATGCGGGTTCGAGTCCATACACAGCACAAATTTTCAGTGTCGCTATTCTGTTCTAAAGTCGGACGCAGCTCTTACTCATACGTGCGAATATATTTCCTGTAGATATAAAAGTGACAGAAGTGGGAGCTACATGAGTTCAACGGTTTATATATACAAATGGTTCAAATGGCTCTGAGCACTATCGGACTTAACATCTGAGGTCATCAGTCCCCTAGAACTACTTAAACCTAACTAACCTAAGGACATCACACATATCCATGCCCGAGGCAGGATTCGAACCTGCGGCCGTAGCGGTCGTGCGGTTCCAGACTGTAGCGTCTAGAACCGCTCGGCCACTACGGCCGGCTATATATATACGGAGTGACAGTTATTGAGCTATATGAGAAATAGTTACAAACTAAAGCGTGTACACACTTTAGTCAACATGTAAACGTCACTACAGATTTTCAGATTTAGGTTATGACATGTTCGATACGTCTGCCATCCTTGGCAATGATGTGGCGCAGATGAAAATCGAAATTTTGCATGACTGTTGAAGTATCGGAACATCGCTGCTGTTGATGACCTTCCGAATGGGTGTTTTCAGGAGGAGTTATTGCTGAACATCTTGTCTTTCAGATAACCCCACAAAAAGAATTCGCATGTATTCAGATCCGGATAATATGGTGGCCAATCGAGGACCATGTCAGCAGCCTCTGGGTACCCTAGAGCCAGAATGCGGTCCCCAAAGTGCTCCTCCAGGACATCAAACACTCTCCTGCTTCGATGGGGTAGAGCTCCGTCTTGCTTCTACCACGTCGGAACCTGGGTCACTTTGATATTGGGGATGAAATCATCTTTCAAAACCTTCACGTACTATTCGATAGTCACCGTACCATCAAGCAATATAGCACCGTTTATTCCGTGATTGGACATTGCACACCATACATCCACCCCTTGAAGGTGAAGAGACTTCTCGATCGCGAAATGCTGATTCTCAGTCCCCCAAATGCGCCAATTTTGCTTATTGACGAACCCATCCAAATGAAAGTAGGCTTCGTCACTAAACCAAAACAAGGATGCGCATACTAATTCCCATCATGCCCGGACCAACTGTGCAGTTTGAACGTCTTAACACAAACCGTTCAGAAGTTATGACATTTTTATTTCATATAGTTTACTAATTGTCACCCTGTATATATTGGCGCGGCTCGCGCGAGGCATGAGCGGTAGTGTTGTTGCGAGGCAACGGATGGCGCAGCGGAATGAGAACAGAACAGAACAGTAATTCGAAGCTCGTGAGGTCGAATTACTTATACTGCAAATAAACCGAAATGAGGCTGAATATGTTGTATTTCGTAAACGGCATTAAAATGTAGGGCAAAGGAAAATTTAGGATTGCAAATAAATTATCGTCAGGGGATTGTAAGGCGTACACGAGGACTTCGTATCTGAAATTATACACTTTTATTATTTTACAGTTGATCGCTTACACGTGTTGGGGTGATATTCGTAGTAAAAACAGGAAAAGCAGTAATTTCTAGGCATCTTGCGCTCCACATTTTTCAGCTACTTGGTTACTTGAAAATATCAGTAAGTAAATAAACTTGATTTACATTCATTTGCCAGAAAACCAAGTGCAAAGGATGCTCGTAGATAGCACACAGCACCTTGTACACGTCCACTGCGGCACTCGAGGGTCAAAGCACCAAGTTACGACACCTGAAGATGGGCGTATAAGAGCCCGAAACCGGTCGTGTTATAATAGAAAGAACTTTACAACTGTAGGGGTATCTTCAACCCCTGGTATAACGCTCAGTTGCGGATGTTCCTCCAACAGTATTATTTGTACATTTATCTAGATAACATACTTATGCAACTAACATTGCAAGACCACAGATTAATTGGCTCAAATGGCTCTGAGCACTATGGGACTTAACATCTGAGGTCATGAGTCCCCTATAACTTAGAGCTACTTAAACCCAACTAATCTAAGGACACCACACACATCCATGCCCGAGTCAGGATTCGAACTTGCGACCGCAGCGGTCGCGCAGTTCCAGACTGAAGCGCCTAGAACCGCTCTGCCACACCGGCCGGCTTGCAGATTAATTAATCGCAAGGGAAGCCACTTGTAATGATACTTGAATTACGCAACCATTATGGCACCTCAACTCAACCTCTCGATACCAGCGATATTCTACTGTGTTTCTGTTAACTGCTTAACATATTTCTGAGACAACATTCAGATTTTATTTTATTTGTGATACATCGATATGTTTATATTGCAATGATATTATTCTTATGTGTATTCTTTCTTTTGTTACTATGATCTTTGACGTACTTGTAACTCTAATTTTTGGGCGCATAAGCGATTATTAGTTAGTTGTTAGAGAGTCGGACCTTGAAAAAGTCAAGTCCTGGACGTCATGTTGGAAAGACGCTTATTGTAGTCAGCTTATAAAATGTGAACTTTAACAGTGAGAAGATATTTTGAAGTATGTTTTGTTTTATGAAGCGATGTTTTATGTGTTACGTGCTATCGCAACAAAAGCAATAAAAAAGAAGTGTAACTTAAATTCGGAGTGCTGATTATTTTTTTACATCACTATTGTGTTAACTTTGAAAGGTTTAATCTTCAAAAATGGTTTGTGAAGCGCATCTACAAAACTTTTGAATATAGCGGAATAAAACCTAGGCCACCTTGCATCCGAGCTTGGAATCATCACCACCGAGATTTTCGACGATTGAGCCATGATTTTACAACGAAATCAGTGTGGGAAACACGAAAAGATGAGTGCCTAGTTTATTCATTATTACATGAAATGACTTTATTAACTGTGCTCTAATGACACCTGCCACATAATAACTTTGTTGTTGCCCGAAAATGCAGTATTTAGCAGCGTGAGCAACACCACAATCATTATTAAATTTTGGCCTTTGTTGTGGTAGGGTTGTTAGACACTGGAAAAGTGAGCTTCTGGTACATTAATAAGCGGTGTAATCGCCAGACTGTTGAATGCAAGGGTATCTTGTCTCTTTTGTGTTTATTGGCAGGCCCCATTCTGAGTGCTCTCCTCGTAATTTCCTGAACACGTAATACCGGTCGTCTTTGTCCCCTGCTATCAGGATCTGATCATGGGCGAAGAGTAAACAGTATTTTCTTGTTCTATGGGCATTCCTATTTCACGACATATTGTCTTCCAGTTTTCCAAAACTTGTTCTTAGTATACTTTAAATAAAGTCGCTAATAATGGGCACCTTCGTCAGACTATTATTTATGGAGAATTTTTGGGGAATTTTGCTACCTATTTCAAACACATTGTAGCAACACTCATACAAGTTTCTTTTTGCCTAGACGTACCTAATACCTATACCAAAATTCTGCATTCCTGCACACACTGGGACCATATCGTTCCCCCTCTGCAGATCAACAGACGTTAAGTGGACGGTCATTCCCGTTTCTGGCCTCTTTTCAAGGTGGTGTTTAAGAGTGAATTCTTAAGCGTCATAATATAAGAGCTCAAAATATACAACATGTCAACAAAGATTCCACCTATTTCAAACGACGGTGTCTCCTACTTGAATAACGACACAAACTTCAGGCGAATTTTAACTTACTCACTGAAGGCAGAAGTTGATCTCGGCGACAGTTATAAGTTGCCAGTTCATTAGGTTGCCGCTAGAAGTTCCTGTGCCGCAGGACGCTCAATATCTTACTACTTTCTTCACTACCCAGTGTGCGACGAATCAAGATAGCTGTAAGACAGCAACAGAAGGTGGTTTTCGTTTTCCATTAAAATACATGGAATTCAGTTACAATTATCCTACTTAATTTCCGTCAAGAGGACGGCACTGTCCTACAGCTCAAGGCGTTCGATGATTGTACCAACCGTTTGAAGATACTGGTCCACTGAAAAAGCATACGATTGTTTTGTGGAAGACTCTCGTCTATTTGCTCCATGCCCCCCCCCCCCCCCCGCTCTCCCCTACTTTCAGAAACTTTGGCTGAACAGCCACGTAACTTATCAATGGCAGCGGATGCAGCACATTCACACTTGCAAAAATGTGCTGCACGACTTTAACTACTTTTTGGATTGGATGTTTGTTCTGCGTCCGGTGGAAGACACAATGAATATTTCTGAAGGGTAAAATAAAAATTTATTGCCAGATGTACCCTAAGTTGTATGAGCATGCATGTAAAAGGCATACCCGTTTACAATCGGATGTTGTTTTATGAAAATAAAAATTTCTGTCTTAATTCATGTTAAGGTACAGTCTCATGAAATCGGATGAGTCTTTATGAAACATCTTGTACTCTGTAATAGGAAAACTTTGGAGGAATTACTTACCTTGGCGAGAATGGCGCTATGTTGAATATTTGTAACATAGCTGTGTGTCGACATGGGACTCACATCTGGAAACTGGCTTCTGTGTATGATTCTGATAATAACTTTCATATAAACTGCTTACATCCACGTATGAAACCTTGGAATTGGTTACTCAGTCTGATGGCAGTGAGGTCATCGGTCCCATCCAATTAATAATGTTTTCCGCAGCAGGAGGCGAAACACTGAGGAAATAGCACATTTAAAAATGTGTCCCAAGGTAGTAATGTCAGAATTTGCGACTAATCGACATGGTGCTCATTAAAAGCATCAGACGTTGGAACTCTATATGGAAGAGGAAGATGACAGTAGGAAGACAAATATCTTTCGTGCAAAGGCGGTGTACGAAAAAAAGAAAAGAAACATATTGTCAGAGTGCGCCAGCGCCTAGCAGTCATACAGGTTTCATGAACTAATAAATTACTGTAAATGATGATTCTTTACTGCAGCTGCCGTAGGCGTTGCCAGCTAAACTGCAAACCTTCGGCAGCCATGTTGAAATCTAAATAGCTACCCATAAACAGATTGCGCTATATTAAATAAGTAAAAACCAAGTGCTGAATTTCTAGTCTGTCACTGTTATCGCACACAAATAGTCCCTTTTTACGGTATCTATGGAAGTATGTTATAACATCTGTCTTCAGTATATACCATGGACGTAAAGAGGAAGGAAGTTTTCATTATTTCACAAACTTGAAGCTGACGTTCTTCATCTTAAGTAGCCCAAAATATCTCACCGCACTTACACCTCCTCAAAAGGTGATACTTCCCCGTGATGTCACTCTGACATGCCTGTGCCAAGTTCGATCGTTGGGGATATGTGTCGACTTTTGTGGTCGTATCCCAAATGCCATCTGGTGCTTTGTGTGGAGACGTAATTGTTTCTTCAAAAATGGCAGCTCGCGTCATTTACGGTTGTACTAATCGATCCGAGAACAAAACTGTCGTTCTACGGATCGGAGCGCTGAGTATCAGATCCCTTAACCGGGCAGGTAGGTTAGAAAATTTAAAAAGGGAAACAGGTAGGTTAAAGTTAGAATAGTGGGAATTAGTGAAGTTCGGTGGCAGGAGGAACAAGACTTCTGGTCGGGTGAATACAGGGTTCTAAAAACGAAATCAAATAACGGTAATGCAGGAGTGAGTGCAATAAAAAAAAAAAAACAGGAACGCGGATAAGCTACTACGAACAGCATAATGAACGCATTATTGTAGCGAAGACAGACATGAAGCCCACGCCTACCACAGTAGTACAAATTTATATGCCAACTAGCTCCGTAGATGATGAAGAGATTGAAGGTGTATGATATGATACAAGAAACTATCCAGAGAGGTAAGGGAGATGAAAATTTAGTAGTCAAGGGGGACTGCAATGCGACTGTAGAAAAAGGAGGAGAAGGAAAAGTAATAGGTAAATATGGACTGGGGGGTAAGGAATGAAAGGGAAAGCCGCCTGGTGAGAGTCAAAAACGTCAGATATCGTTAGTGTTGACAACGAATGAGAATACATTAAAAATCAAAATTATTATCCACTAGCAGATAGGTGTTCTCATGCTAGAGCTTGATAATACATAATGAAAACTTTAATGGTGGGCCAGGATTCGAATCCATCCACGCGCAATATATGGAGATGTCGTGGAATCTGCAGTTCTGAACAAACAACTAATTGTAGTCGAGCTGTATTGTCACGAATGGATCAGATTCCGCGTTAAGGGCGGTCTGAGTTGCATTTCCAGTTCAGAAACAATTTTATCGACATACAGAAGCTCAAATAAAAGACGAAATAAGTGTGCTGTGACCCTACATAGCGTCTGTTTCGCCACTAGAAATAAATAACTAGTATAAGAAAGGTTACTGCTGATGGAGTTTCTACATGTCGCCACTCCTGGATTTATTGTGGTTCAACCTAACGTCTACTTGGTAGAGAACTAGTATCATGTTTAACGTGAATTTCAGACCACAATGCCATTATAGTAGCCGGCCGGTGTGGCCGTGCGGTTCTAAGCGCTTCAGTTTGGAACCGCGTGGCCGCTACGGTCGCAGGATCGAAACCTGCCTCGGGCATGGATGTGTGTGATGTCCTTAGGTTAGTTAGGTTTAAGTAGTTCTAAGTTTTAGGGGACTGATGACCTCAGAAGTTAAGTCCCATAGTGCTCAGAGCCATTTGAACCATTTTGCCATTATACCTTCTTCACTTGGCGTAGTCAGAAGATAATAGAATCTGTCTCTCCTTATCAAAAATCAAGTTGGAATCGAACCCAAACCATAAGTATATGAACTATCATCAATCTAACAGACCACCAAATCCTCTTCTCCGTGACTCGTTTTCCTTTCATAACAACGTTGCGCCACACTGGATGAGATTGCTTACACACAGGCTCCCTGTAATGGTTTACAGCATATTTCAGTACATTCATTTACTTGGTTGACCGAATCGCCATGAACTAGCTGCCTCGGGTACCCAGTGCATAACTTTATCATAGCTACCACTTGGTTTAAGAATCATGAAAGAAGGTTGTATACATGGAAGAGGCCTGAAGCCAGTAGAAGGCTTCAGATACATTATATAACGGTAAGACAGAGATTTAGGAACCAGGTTTTAAATGGTAAGACATTTCCAGGGGCAGATGTGGACTCTGACCACAGTTTATTGATTATGAACTGCAGACTGAAACGGAAGAAACTCCAAAAAGGCAGTAATTTAAGGAGATGGGACCTGGATAAACTGAAAGACCCAGAGCCCGTAGAGAAATTCAGAAAGAGTATTAGTGAACGACTGACAAGAACAGGGGAAAGAAATACAGTAGAAGAAGACTAGGTAGCTTTGATAGATGAAATAGTGAAGGCCGCACAGGGTTAAGTACGTAAAAAAGACTAAGGCTAGCAGAAATCCTGGGTAACGTAAGAGATATTGAATTTAATTGATGAAAAGAGAACATATAAAAATGCAGTAAATGAAGCTGGCGAAAAGGAATACGAACGTCTAAAAAATGAGATCGACAGGAACTGCAAATGGCAAAGCAGGGATGGCTATAGGACAAATGTAAGGATGTGGAAACGTGTATCACTGGGGGTAAGATAGATACTGCCTAGAGGAAAATTAAAGAGACCTTTGGCGAAAAATGAACCACCTGTATGAATGTCAAGAACTTAGATGGAAAACCCGTCCTAAGCAAAGAAGCGAAAGCAGACAGGTGGAAAGAGTATGTAGAGGGTCTATATAAGGGCGATATACTTGAGGGCAATATCATGGAAATGGAAGACGTAGATGAAGGTTAAATGGGATATATGATATTGCGTGAAGAATTTGACAGAGTACTGAAAGATCTAAGTCGAAACAAGGCCACGGGAGTAGACAACATTCCATTAGAACTACTGATAGCCTCGGGAGAGCCAGCCACGACAAATCTTTTCCATACTGTGAACATGATGTATTAGACAGGCAAAATACTCTCAGACTTGAAGAAGAATATAATAATTCCAGTCCCAAAGTGAGCAGGTGTTGACAGCGGTGAAAATTACCGAACTATCAGTTTAATAAGTCACGGTTGCAAAATACTAACACGAATTGCTTACAGACGAATGGAAAAACTGATAAAAGCCGACCTCGGGGAATATCAGTTTTGATTCCGTAGAAATGTTGGAACACCCAAGGCAATTCTGACCCTACGACTTATCTTAGAAGATTTGACAATGTTGACTGGAATACTCTCTTTCAAATTCCGAAGATGGCAGGGGTAAAATAGAGGGAGCGAAAGGCTATTTACAAATTGTACTGAAATAAGATGGCAGTTATAAGAGTCGAGGGGCACGAAAGGGAAGCGGTGGTTGAGAAGGAAATGAGACAGGGTTGTAGCCTATACTCGATGTTATTCAATCTGTATACTGAGCAAGCAGTAAAGAAAACAAAAGAAAAATTTTAAGTAGGAATTAAAATCCATGGAGAAGAAATAAAAACTTTGAGGTTTGCCGACGACTTAGTAATTCTGGGAGAGACATCAAGGTCCTGAAAGAGGAGCTGAACGGAATAGTCAGCGTCTTGAAAGGAGGATATAAGATGAACATCAACAAAAGCAAAACGAGGATAATGGAATGTAGTCGAATTAAATCCGGTGGTGCTGAGGATGTTAGATTAGGAAATGAGACAATCAAAGTAGTAAGTGACTTTTGCTATTTGGGAAGAAAAATAACTGATAATGGTCGAAGTAGAGAGAATATAAAATGTAGACTGATTATGGAAAGGAAAGCGTTTCTGCAGAAGAGTAATTTGTTAACGTCGAGTACATCTACATCTACATCCATACTCCGCAAGCCACCTGACGGTGTGTGGCGGAGGGTACCCGGAGTACCTCTATCGGTTCTCCCTTCTATTCCAGTCTCGTATTGTTCGTGGAAAGAAGGATTGTCGGTATGCTTCTGAGTGGGCTCTAATCTCTCTGATTTTATCCTCATGGTCTCTTCGCGAGATATACGTAGGAGGGAGCAATATACTGCTTGACTCCTCGGTGAAGGTATGTTCTCGAAACTTCAACAAAAGCCCGTATCGAGCTACTGAGCGTCTCTCCTGCAGAGTCTTCCGCTGGAGTTTATCTATCATCTCCGTAACGCTTTCGCGATTACTAAATGATCCTGTAACGAAGCGCGCTGCTCTCCGTTGGATCTTCTCTATCTCTTCTGTCAACCCTATCTGGTACGGATCTCACACTGCTGAGCAGTATTCAAGCAGTGGGCGAACATGCGTACTGTAACCTACTTCCTTTGTTTTCGGTTTGCATTTCCTTAGGATTCTTCCAATGAATCTCAGTCTGGCATCTGATTTACCGACGATCAACTTTATTTGATCATTCCATTTTAAATCACTCCTAATGCGTACTCCCAGATAATTTATGGAATTAACTGCTTCCAGTTTCTGACCTGCTATTTTGTAGCTAAATGATAAGGGATCTACAGATTTAAGTGACAGGAAGTCTTTTTCTGAAAATTTTTTTATGGAGTGTAGCCGTGTATGGGAGTGAAATATGTACGATAAACAGTTTAGACTAGAAGAGAATAGCAGCTTTCGAAATGTGTGCTATAGAAGAATGCTGAAGATTAGATGGGTAGATCACGTAACTAACGGAGAGGTTCTATATAGAATTTGGGAGGGGGGGGGGGGGAGGAATTTGTGGACAACTTGACGAGAAGAAAGGATCGGTTGGTCGGACACGTTCTAAGGCATGAAGACATCACCAATTGTGTACTGGAGGGAAGCGTGGAGGGTAAAACTGTAGAGGGAGACCAAGAGGTGAATACGCTAAGCAGTAGTTATTCGGAGATGAAGAGGCTGGCACAGGATTGAGTAGCATGGAGAGCTGCATCAAACCAGTCTCTGGAATGAAGACCACAGCAACAACAATCGATCCGATCGCAAGCTAAAGTTTATTGGTATCACATTTCATTCGTAAGTTTTCCAGTTCAAGCAATATTTCTCTTTTTATGTTTGGTTAGTCCTGAATAACTGACAGAATAACTGGTGTGAAATATTCCGCGAAAAGAAGCAGATAGGCTACTGTCGGAAAGGTAGGCCTATATGTTGCGCTGGCTATCATTACTTAAAAAAAATTATTTACGTACATGTTATAGCAAAATATCCATTTTACGGGGTTCAAGAGTTTGAGACCACCACCTTAATCACATTTATAGTATTGCATGACACTGAAACATGTTAAAAATTAATCTTTTTTTACCCTGTAACTAGGTAAGATTTCAGAGTGAGAAGATGTGTAAACTGCAGAGACACTAATGTACTGAGAGTCTAATAAAGCACGAATTCTATTCTGCATGGAGGTACACTTCTATGCAGTTCTGTTTCTTTGGCATTTCAAGAAACGTTGTCTTTGTTGACTTGCACAAGATGCGATAGCATGTCTTTCTTCTTTCTTCATTGCACACGTTTTTGGGTAACAAAGAACACATAAGTAAGATTTTTGCGAATGTGAACATTAAAAATGCTGTGCATACGAGATGAAAACTGAAAATGTAGGGAACAAGAAGCAACACCAGCAAGGAAACAAGCATTGGTTTCTGAGTTCCAGCTTCATTTGCTATCGGTGTAGATACAAGTAGAGTTAAATGGATTGTGGAAGCACCCCTTTCACATCACATCCTTCTCTTCCTGATTAGTAGAAATCATGCACAAGTTACGGCAAGGAGGCTAAATATGTCATATTACTAGAGCAAATGCTCTTTCAAGAAGACAAAAACGTTCGAAATTGCCTTCCTGGCACTATGTTATTAGTGCAAGCACTGTAATTTTTAATATTTAAAATAGTTGTTGCGTGCGCTCGACAGAAATAATGAACAAGAAGCAATCGTAAGCAATAGTCTGTTGATGTTTTGAGCTATTTAAGATGGCGGCAGACCCCGCCCACTGTGGTTTCAAAGCAACGTACAGCTTAAGTCTATTGTGCCATCCAAAGACAATAGATAACATAAACTGCGCATGTCGTCATTTTACTGAAACCATCTACTAAGTCATGTGATTCTGGGCGCGAAGCTGAGCACGTCACTACGCATTTGTAGTGCACTATGTATGACATTTTTATTACAGATCAAAAGTTGTGCTTTTTACTAGATGCCGAAGTGAAGACCTTTGGGTATTCTCAGATTACACAGTTGTTTTGTGTCTTACAGATTAGGTAAAGCGACGAAAATCTCAGTTGTGTACTTGAATTACTTTAAAATACTATTACTTGCAGAGGTATTTTCATAAGTTCATAATTAGTATGGATATTGGTCCTTCGTGAATGACTTAGATTTTGAGGTGGCATTTCGTTGATATCTAGCTCACTCCACCAGTATAATCAACGTTTTGTGATACCTTACGGTTCCTATCTTGATATCATTTCGGTATCTGTACTGGAGTAAGAAATCTCAGAAAACATACGTGCTTATTTTTTGTAAATACCTAACATTACGCACATAAAAGGATTTCCTTCCTTGCAAAAGCTTACTAAAGCATTTCACACATATTCTTGTGGAATCGTTAGAAAACTAACGCTGCATTCGAAATTGTTATTTTGTCTTCCACTTCTGTGGAAGTGGCGATCTACAAGAATTCACAGTGAAAAGAAAAACAACCTAAAAACACAAGTATTCACTAAAGAACACTCATTCGGTAGCTTGTTGGAAGAACTGTCAATACATTTCAACTTGACCACCCGTAAAAACGATAACCACTGCTTTATTATCAGGAATTTTGAAGAATCTAGGTTAACTGCAGTACTACATGATGAACTGTGAAAATCAATGCTTGATTTCAGTTATAAATGAAAGAAAGTCTCAGCTCCACTTCACACAGGGGGTAGTGACAGGAACTCGACTTTCTGCCCCGAGTCACTTGACTTAGATGTTGGTTTCAAGTGTTAACAAGGAAAAGATAGGGGCATGCACCTTGTATGTTATATATGGTCTATGGTGGCATCTCCCTTCTTTTTTTTTCTTACCTGTGTGGTATATACTTCTTTGACTTTGTATAGCGCTTTTGCATGTATCCTCTGGAGTTAACAAAACGTAGCATTCTATGAAATATCAACTTTTCTTTATGAAGGCTAAACCGTTTTGTACGTGCGAGTCTGCGATGTGGTGTCGAAACTCGATCCGTACACTGGCATGAACATTTACTGCAATCTTTCTTCGTTGTCTGTTGCACTATGCGACCGCACTCGTCGGAGAAAACTGTTCACGGATAGAGAACACACACTTCGTGCAGAGGAACTGCCATCACGTCCATTCCAGGTGTCAGGTAAGGGGCAAACGACTTTCTGAATTAGACACGGTGTCATAATTAATGTCTTGAACGCAAACAGTTAAAAGTACATGGTACTAGGAAGAAAAAAGTCTCTGTAAACATGGGCTCTAAAACACATACATTAAGAGCAATCAGCACGACTTTATCTTTAATAATATGAAAAAAATCTCTTCTACTACAAGCCCTCAGGTTTCCATGTCTTGATGGACCAAGAAGACTTTAAAGCTAAGACCTCATCATCTTCGCCTCTGTGAAGCATTTATCTTCTACCGAACAAGTGCTCATTCTCTTCATGTAAGCACTTTAGAGCCTTTGTTTACTTGGACTGTTTTCTTGTTTTGGTCCATACTACCTCCTGCCAAGATATGGAAAGCAAAGAGCTTGCAGCCAGACTACATTAGTTTCGCAGTATCGAAGATATGGACGTGCTCATAGCCCTTAGAGCCCACGTTTACTGAGTCATTTTTGCTTCTAGTATCTTTTACACCATAATTACATTACATTATGTTTAGTTTTGCTTGTTGTATGAACTGAACACGCTCTGTGAGTTGAAGATAAAACAGCACACTTAGCTTTCGCAATGACAGACGACGAGCGCCGCTCATACTAGCAGTAACAAACGCTTTCTTTCACGTCAAATGAAAGCTGTACCACATTCTAACATAATAGTCGCGACTAATTTTTGTTATCCTCTTCAATAGCAGCGCCCCAAGCGACCAACAAGCAACACTTCTGAATACGATATCGGACGAGTGCAAATACTAACATTTAAACCGATTTGTAATATAGTTTTTACAGTAGGGAGTGTACGTAATGCCATAAAAATCAACAATAAATAAAAAATAATTCCAATTTTGTCATTATTTAGTTTCGTAAGGATCCTGGGAGATACGAAACGATACATCATAGCACATTCTATTTACAAATCTCTTATAACTTAGAGATATTTACTGAATAATATCGTTTTTATTTAATAACAAAAAATAGTCAGTAACTACCAGAAGACCTGAAGTTTTGGAGAAAGACATCGTGTATCTGCCCAACAAAGCAGAGTTTTATTGTCATGTTGATTAATCGGGTTTTGCCCGTTATTCACGTCTTTCCGGCATAGAGTTTTATTCACTACACTTTCAGCCAAATAAGTAAATTAGAAACATAGGAAACCTATATTGAATGTAATATCTACATTATTTAACGTGCCCAATAAGTCACCATACCTGTAGCACAAAGGAAAAACACAAAGACGTAGGGGAGAGTGGGGGAAATACACGCAGCTAAGGAAAAATCGATGTGAACCATTCGTTAGGTCATTAAAACCTACGAAAATAAGTACATACCATACAATGGACATTTCTCCACATATTCCAATCGTCTGTAAATAGTTATAAACAGTACCTTAATTTTGAACATTAAAATAAAAAAAGTGCAAATGCATGGTATTCCCCATCCCTGAGGGTAATGACACGCAAAGTACTGGGTAATAACACGTAAAACAAATAAACCATAAAAATGTACAATACCTGCTATTTTTATTTGCTTATTAGTTACTACAAATAGTAAACAGTATATTTAAAAACTAAATAATGTGATTCTACAAACATCTCTTACAATTTTCGTTTTTTACATTTTTATTGATGTGAAAAGTGTTCATTTTTTCATACAGCAAAGATCGCACTTGTAGCCTTTTGGAGTGTTCCAGCCACTACATTCTTCATGACTCCATCTGCTACAAGAAATACATCGGTACCATAGTTCTCCATCTTTCCCAAACTCTCCACAAACCAAACAGACATCTTCTGAAATCGCCAATGGATCAGTATCATCTATTTCATCGTCATCACAAATGTTCTGCAAGTCCAGATTTAGGTCATCCTCGTTGCTACTTTCACTTTCTTCGTGGTGTTTCTTTTTATTTAATGTCTGTTTCTTCTTCGAGACTTTTTTAAGTTTCAGATTTCTGCACCGATCCGCTTTCTTTTTCATGGCTTCTTTTTGTTTCTTTATTGATAACTCCGTTAGCAGTTTATTCTTCTCTGGAGTTGCTGTAAGGATCACTGGCTCGTTTCGTCTTAGGAAGAACTTGTTTTTGTTTTGGAACAGGAGATATGTCAAATACACTAACGTGCTTGACACATGCACTTTTAGTTGATGTTGTTGTGACCTCTTTTAGGCCTACTAGAAGTGGAACATCTTCTGCTGAAGATCCAGGAATCTGTTCTTGACTCCTTTTGGGGATATGTGGCTCGTTTGTAGGTGCAACCACTTCATTTCCATTTTTGCATTCGGAACCTCTTCATCTTCAAGGACAACATCTCTGAAGATCTCACATTGTTGTAAGTCATCATGCTGAAATTTGTTTGGATTGAAAGGGCAAATCCCACATACCTTAAACCCTGACTGCCCTTTGTCCATGGTAGCGACCTTAATATACGCCTTATTAAAAAGTTCTCCTAACTCATGTGGTGTAATTTTTTGATACACCTGTGACTTCATATACATGTCATATTCAATTGAAGGCTGATTTCTAAGAAGAAAAGAATGTAACATCTAGTGGTTGAAGCTTGTGAGAAGTGTGTGGAGGTATGGTTACCATGACAATAGAATGTTTTTTACAAAATTCAAAAATATCGAGTGTAATGTGGCTCCTGTGATTATCTAAAATCAGCAGCACGGGGTCATCAATAGTTGATTTTACATTGTTCTGAAAATGTTGGATCCATTCGAAAAATAATGACTCATTGGACCAGCCATTGACGGAACAACCATATATTGCACCAACTGGTCCACTTTTACTTAAGAGATTTGACATCCTCTTCCTGGGGAAGATAAACATAGGGGGGATGTAGGAACCAAAAAAATGGTTCAAATGGCTCTGAGCACTATTCGACTTAACTGCTGAGGTCATCAGTCGCCTAGAACTTAGAACTAATTAAACCTAACTAACCTAAGGACATCACACACATCCATGCCCGACGCAGGATTCGAACCTGCGACCGTAGCGGTCACGCGGTTCCAAACTGAAGCGCTAGAACCGCAAGGCCACACCGGCCGGCTGTAGGAACCAGCACCACTGAAACAACATATCACAGTCACGTTTTTCCCCCTTTCCCAAGACGTGGTCCCACCTATTTGTTTAACACCTTTAGGAGCCAAAATTCTCTCAGGCTTTTGTACAGTATTTATGCCCGTTTCATCGCCCCTATTTAAATTTATATTTTTCAAAGAGATTTTCTAAATTTTTAAAATATGCATAACCTCTTCTTCATTAAATGCCTGTATTCTGTTAATGCTAGTTGCTTCAGGTTTTCTCATGCTAATACTTTCTTTTTAAAAATAGAGCTAGCCAATCCTTTACAGCTCATCTCCAACATTCCAACAACACGATGATATCCCCCATGCCACAGCTTCCCTGCGACAGATCTTGTCAAATGCTATCTCCACGTATATCCCTGATAAAGCCATCCTCATCGCCCAAATCTCTTACCACCAGTTGTACTGCTTGTAGTTGAATCCTGTGCCGTATGTTGCTCCTGCCTCCCGATTCGAGTCCACACCATCGGCAAATACAACGGCACATTAGAAACGTCAGTCAATGTCAAATAACACCTGGATTCGCGCCAGACTCAATGCTACATTCCCAGTTAGCACTTCCAAACACTAGAAAGCACTCCATCGACTTACTGGTACCCATCCCATCCGTCACTAACGAATCATTCACAACAACCTTCCGTTATCCGACGTCCAGAACAAAGCCAATCACTTTGCATCCTATCTCTCTAACATCTTCTTCATCCCTGACGTCCCTCACCTTGATTATTCCAGATTCCATACTGTTCATGAACGCACAGATACCGCAGTCCCAACTCCTGGCTCCCAGCTTCTGGTACTTGTTGAAAAAATACCAGAAACAGAATTAAACACCCAATCATAGCACAGGACATAAAACAAGGACTTCACAAAAGGTGGAACACTCCCCCTTGTCATTTCCGTATTACCCTTCACCACCTCAAAGAATGCCATATCTCCTTTTTCGTAACCCATACGATAAGGGGCCACAGAAAGCATTTCTCTACCCGTAAGTCTTTTGTTTTGTGTGTCTTACGAACTTCAAGCAAGGAACTTTTTCCACTGACTTATATAATATAAAAGAGATAAGTTCATTAGAACAGGTTTGTTGCTGTACAATATTCTGATACATTCATTTTTTATAAAATTTTTACTTGAATTACAGACACATCTTTTTTTTTTTTTTTTTTTTTTTTTTAATGGACTTGTAGTCTGGGGTGATATGTTTGTAGTCTGGGGTGATATGTTACAATACAGCATCACCGGTCTATTGCGGTCTAACTGTGTTGGTGAGGAAGTAAATTTTCCACAGGGCAGTGACTGCGTCACTGCAATTCACTTTGGAGGTGTGGAGGTGGGACTTGTAGTCCCGTAGCACCCTCTGACGGTGATAGTACTACATGAGTCAGGCAGAAAATTTTGCCTAACATGGGCAGGTGAAGGTGTGATTCAAAATGACGTATGAATACTTTAAAAATAGTTAATAACCTGCGAGAAAATCCCTGTAACATTGAGAAATGAATGTATGACGAAATAAGCACAATGCCAAAAATATAAGCAGAACTGTTCGGAGATGCAAGCCACTCTCAACTGAGGGCAGGAAGAGAAACCTGCCAAGCCTCTGTTAAAAGTTCCATGTGCGTACTCCATTGAAATGATTTAAGGGCATTCCGTAAAATGAAAACCAGCGTTGGGTGCGGGGAATCTGTCACGGCTCTTCCTAGAAACAAGTTCACTGCATTAAACGTGCCGTATGTCTCTCGGTCTTTACTGGCATATCTGTGGCGGGGATGTGCCTCCAGTAAACGGTTTTAATCCGTCAAGAGGTTACTCTACTTCAACACAAAACACATATTTCGTTCTCTTCGTTATTAAATAACTGAGAATTACGGTGATTTGATGTTATATACTTCGCATTACTAAATGGAATTCGAGTACAACGAGAACAAGCGAATGATCTGACTGCTGTAATCAGAAAAGCGGCCAAAACGTGGGATACAGAGTATCTGCACAAGGCCACCTGGTACATACAAATTCAGTCACATTTACCTAAGGCCCAAAGGTGCGTCGAAGAGTTCAGTATATGTTGACATGTAACTTAGTTGCCATAGGGAACAAGAGGCGGTTCGTAAGGATCATTCCCATATTGAAATTCGAAAACGGATGCTACTGACCACACCTCTACAGAATCCACGTCACACCATCACCAAATCACGTATGTGAGAAGACAATCACGTATGTGAGAAGACCCAGGACAACATGTAGTTTATTGTGTGTCCTAGATAAAGAAGGGAATCAGACAAGGTATTGTCCACGTGAATCAGGAATTTCCACCGAATGTGCCAATACTCTTGACAAAAATGAATATTGATATTTAGAAGTTGGTTTGGAATTCGTGTTCCAAATTGGCATTAAATTGTAATCGTTCAGTTTGGGTTTTTTATGTATGTTTGCGCATGCTTGCTTGTTTGCGTGCCTGTGTATGTGTATGTGTATGGTGTGTGTGTGTGTGTGTGTGTGTGTGTGTGTGTGTGTGTTTGTGTTTGTTTGCTTGTGCTTGTGTGAACGTGTTCAATTTGCTGAACTGGAAATCTGTCGGTTTGCTAAGTGTCCTATGCACTTACAACCATGTCAATGACATTTATGGTTTAAGTTGCTCAGCTAGTGTAGAAAAGATTAACTGGTAAGGGATAAGCAGCCCTGTTAGTTTTCATTGGCTTTATTGGTGTAGCCAGATGCGAATAAAATAAAGCGAAGTCCCTCAACTCAGTTGATATAAAATTCTCAATTGCACGGTAATTGTCTTTATCAGTTTCTTCACTGCTCGTGAAACTGAGTACTAAACCGTAGATGTTAACATTTCCCACACATAGGAAAAACCTTCGAAAACCGAAATCTCTGCCGCCAAACAGATAGACATATCAATTTCGTATCAGTTTGAAGAAATCAACGTGTATTGGACATCTAGATGGTAGTAAGTGTACCCTCAGACGTGAACTGGATGGTAGCAAGTGTACCTTCAGACGTGAAATTTCATACGACTCTATCATTCACCGCAAGAATTACGTGAGTTGTCTCTCCCCCTCCCTGCACCCTAGTTCAAGGCTTGCTACGCTATCGAAAATATACCTAGATCTACACGATTACTTTCTAGTTCCACTTAGAGGCTTGGCAGTGGGGTGGCAGGACCACTTTGACCACATCGCCCCTTCTATTCTCGGTCAGCTCCTGCGGAAAAAGAACACATACAACTTTCCGTGCAAGCTCTCATTTGTCTTAATTTACAACACAGGGCGTTTTTCCTTTGTAAGTGAGAGTCAATATAACATTTTCTCATTCGGAAGAGAAAACTGATAATCGTAATTTGGTCAACAAATCTCGTCGCAACGCAGCACGCTTATCATATTCTTGACACTATCTCCCTGCTTTGCGAGAATATAAGGAAGCCACCCACTAATAAGGATCCCATACTACACAGCAATGCTCGTGCAGGGAGCGGACAGTCGTAGTTCAGGCCGTTTATTTAGTAGTTTACTTCTACGTGTCCATCCAATAAAATGCAGTCTTTGGCTCGACTTACCCACAATTTTTGCATGTGATGATTTCAATTTACGTTGCTGGTAATTTAAATTCCAAGCTGTTTAACTCAATCGACGACAGTTAAAGTTGTGTTATTCGTCATTTAACCGAAAATTAAAGAAATTGTGGTAATATTCGTGGAAAGCATTTCATACTTTTTATTGGTAGGGTCAGTTGGCACATTTTCCTTTATGTCTTGTGTAAATCATTTTGCAGTTCGTTTAGATCTATTTATGGCTTGAATATATGGTAAACGACAGTACCATTTGAAAACGATTTTAGACAGTTTCTCAAAAAGCTTTTTAAATTCCTTATACAGGGTGAATCACCTAACATTACCGCTGGATATATTTCGTAAACCACATCAAATACTGACGAATCGATTCCACAGACCGAACGTGAGGAGAGGGGCTAGTGTAATTGGTTAATACAAGCCATAAAAAATGCACGAAAGTATGTTTTTTAACACAAACCTACGTTTTTTTAAATGGAACCCCGTTAGTTTTGTTAGCACATCTGAACATATAAACAAATACGTAATCAGTGCCGTTTGTTGCATTGTAAAATGTTAATTACATCCGGAGATATTGTAACCTAAAGTTGACGCTTGAGTACCACTCCTCCGCTGTTCGATCGTGTGTATTGGAGAGTACCGAATTACGTAGGGATCCAAAGGGAACGGTGTTGGACCTTAGGTACAGAAGAGACTGGAACAGCTCATTACGTCCACATGCTAACACCTTTTTATTGGTCTTTTTCACTGACGCACATGTACATTACCACGAGGGGTGAGGTACACGACACACGTGGTTTCCGTTTTCAATTACGGAGTGGAATAGAGTGTGTCCCGACATGTCAGGCCAATAGATGTTCAATGTGATGGCCATCATTTGCTGCACACAACTACAATCTCTGGCGTAATGAATGTCGTACACGCCGCAGTACATCTGGTGTAATGTCGCCGCAGGCTGCCACAATACGTTGTTTCGTATCCTCTGGGGTTGTAGGCACATCACGGTACACATTATCCTTTAACGAACCCCACAGAAAGAAGTCCAGAGGTGTAAGATCAGGAGAACGGACTGACCAATTTATGCGTCCTTCACGTCCTATGAAACGCCCGTCGAACATCCTGTCAAGGGTCAGCCTAGTGTTAATTGCGGAATGTGCAGGTGCACGATCATGCTGATACCACATACGTCGACGCGTTTCCAGTGGGATATTTTCGAGCAACGTTGGCAGATCATTCTGTAGAAACGCGATGTTGCAGCTGTTTGGGCCCCTGCAATGAAGTGAGGACTAATGAGGTGGTCGCCAATGATTCCGCACCATACATTTACAGTCCACGGTCGCTGTCGCTCTACCTGTCTGAGCCAGCGAGGATTGTCCACGGACCAGTAATGCATGTTCCGTAGATTCACTGCCCCGTGGTTTGTGAAACCCGCTTCATCGGTAAACAGGTAGAACTGCAACGCATTCTCTGTTAATGCCCATTGACAGAATTGCACTCGATGATTAAAGTCATCACCATGTAATTGCTGATGTAGCGGCACATGAAACGGGTGAAAGCGGTGACGATGCAGTATGCGCATGACACTACTTTGACTCAGTCCACCGGCTCTCGCAATGTCCCGTGTACTCATGTGTGGATTCATGGCAACAGCAGCTAACACACCAACTGCACCCGCTTCTCCTGTGGCGGGCCTGTTACGGACCCGTTTGCGTGCTACGACCATACCTGTTGCATACAGTCGGCGCTTGATGTTTTGTAATGTGCGGCACATTGGATGCTCTCTGTCCGGGTACCGTTCTGCTTACACCCTGCAGGCTTCATCTGCATTTCGTCGACACTCGCCATAGATGAGTATCATCTCCGCCTTTTCAGAGTTCGAATACACCATGGTCACAGTTCCTACAACACTAAACTATCACAGACGTCTGCTAACACGGGGTACTACAGTTGGTCTACGTGCGGAGACGAATGCAGAATAACAATAGCAGCAAGAGCTACATGCGGACACTGCGACAGCTAGACCAAACCACAACAGTGCACTACAGCCACACTCGTAAACACGGTCGTCATCGTAAACGTGTCCCTGCAGATGCTGCTCGACGACCGTGGCCCGTGTTTGTTACAACACGCAACTGAACGCCGGAGGTTTCAAGCGTCAACTTTAGGTTACAATATCTCCGGATGTAATTAACATTTTACAGTGCAACAAACGGCACTGATTACGTATTTGTTTATATGTTCAGATGTGCTAACAAAACTAGCGTGGTAGGTTTGTGTTAAAAACATACTTCCGTGCATTTTTGTATGGTTTGTATTAAACAATTACACTAGCCCCTCTCCTCACGTTCGGTCTGTGGAATCGGTTCGTCAGTATTTGATGTGGTTTACGAAATATATCCAGCGGTAACGTTAGGTGACTCACCCTGTATAGTCTAAGAACAGCAGAGGGTTTATAAGTGTTCCCTGGGGAACGCTAGATATCACTTAGATTTCAGCAGATGATTTCCCGTCAGTGAGGAGGAGTGTTCAGTAAGAAATGCAAGACTTTTTTTTGTAATCTTCTTACACTATAATATTCCTCACTCTTTTGGCTGCAAAACACTATTTTTCAACATAATCTCCGTTCAATGCGATGGCCTTACGCCACCTTACTGGGACGGGCTGTACCTTTGGTACCACTCTTCTGGTTGCGTTAGAGCAAAGGTCTTGCTGCATCAATAACCTTACCATCACCCGCGTACTGCTTCACGCGGAGCGCGTTCTACATTGGGCCACACAAATGGAAGTCGCATGGTACGAGATCAGGGCTTCCAATGAAGTTTTAGTGAAGTCCTTTCGGGTGAGCAAGCTTTTGTAAAGTCTTGCCTTGGCATGGAGAAGGAGAAGATCGTTTGCATTGTTGTGACAACGAACACGGTTGAAGTTGTTTCTTCGTTTTCCTGAGAATAAAGGGAGGACTTCTAACAGAATAGCCCCTTCAGAGTTGCAGGAGACATCACCATGACTTTACTGCTGAGGAGGCGAGATGATGAGGCTCCACTCAATGGATTGCCATTTTGTGTCCCATTCGTAGTGATGAATCCATGTTTTATCGCCTGTATCGATGTTCGTCGAAAAATTATCGCGATCAGCCTCGTAACGCTCAGGCAACTCCCCCCAGATGGACTTCTGTTATGGGTTAGGAACCCAATGGGCACACACCTTTGAGTACCCCGGCTGGTGGACGAGCGTGTCAGCACTGCATATAGAGACGTCGAGTTGAGTAGTGAGGTGTCTAATTGTGATGTATCGATCACCTGGGGTGAGAGTGTTCGCATGTTCCAACATTTCTGTAGTCACTGCTGTATGCGACCGGCCGGCACGCGGAAGATCTACATCTACATCTACAGCTACATCCATACTCCGCAAGCCACCTGAAGATGTGTCGCGGAGTGTACTTTGAGTACCTCTATCGGTTCTCCCTTCTATTCCAGTCTCGCATTGTTCGTGGAAATAAAGATTGTCGGTTTGCCTCTGTGTGGGCTCTAATCTCTCTGATTTTTTGTGACGGCTCCCAAACCCAAGGTCCTCAGCGGTACTTTTGGGGCAGCCACCACAAATTGTATAAGCGTGGGTAGTGACCAGGATGTAGCTATGTCTTTTGGCCGAAAAATAATTAATGACAAGCATTGCGCCATCTAGAATGAAGAGATACCTTATCTATATTTCTGACGAAACGTGCACCAGCAGTACAAGTCCAAGTAATATCCAAGAGTAATCCGTGTACTGAGCCTAGTCGAATACAATAGCAAATATCACCCTGCAATGCCTCCGCTATAAACTCCATGAAAGGCTAGCAATAGACAATCGACAATAGACTCAACGTCTCGGGGCCAGCGCTCCTCCTTATATGAAAAAGGCAGAGGGCGCTGCGGACGCGAGCTCAGCCATGGCGCGACCTCTTCCGTCGGCGGTAACGCCCTGAGACGCCGACGGCCGCGACAGGAACTGTGGCCAGCGATGCCACGGTCAGGGGGCGCGTGCGCGAGTTGGTTGGTTGGTTGGGTCCGTGGATACAACAGATTTTATCCTCATGGTCTCTTCGCGAGAAATACGTAGGAGGGAGCAATATACTGCTTGACTCCTCGGTGAAGGCATGTTCTCGAAACTTCAACAAAAGCCCGTACCGAGCTACTGAGCGTCTCTCCTGCAGAGTCTTCCACTGGAGTTTATCTGTCATCTCCGTAAAGCTTTCGCGATTACTACATGATCCTGTAACGAAGCGCGCTGCTCTCCGTTGGATCTTCTCTATCTCTTGTATCAACCCTATCTGGTACGGATCCCACACTGGTGAGCAATATTCAAGCAGTGGGCGAACAAGTGTACTGTAACCTACTTCCTTTGTTTTCGGATTGCATTTCCTTAGGATTCTTCCAATGAATCTGTCTGGCATCTGATTTACCGACGATCAACTTTATATCATCATTCCATTTTAAATCACTCCTAATAGCTTCTCCAAAATAATTTATGGAATTAACTGCTTACAGTTGCTGACCTGCTATATTGCAGCTAAATGATAAAGGATCTTTCTTTCTATGTATTCGCAGCACATTACACTTGTCTACATTGAAATTCAATTGCCATTTCCTGCAACATGCGTCAATTCGTTGCAGATCCTCCTGCATGCATTTCAGTACAATTTTCCATTGTTACAACCTCTCGATGTACCACAGCATCATCCGCAAAAAGCCTCAGTGAACTTCCTATGTTTTCCACAATGTCATTTATGGAGATCTTACCTCCCCCCAGCACCCCCCCCCCCCCCCCCTAGCACGCGAGAGAATCACGATCGCACAGGTTCGTGCGACGATGTTGTGATGATGACAGACGCCTCGCCCAATGACTCACCATGCTCACTGTAAGGTCCCTGCAGACATCCTGCAAGCGCCTATGAATGTCTGCCATGCTTCGGTTTTCAGCCAAACGAAACCAATGACAGCTTTCTGCTGAAGTGCACCTTAAAGGCTACGATATTCCACTACAAATTCTGCGTTTTTTTTTCAACCGTATTGGGCCGCAAAAAGCAGATCTACCTACCTACCTGTTCATATCCATACTGCTTACCAATTCATAGACTTATCAATCCAGCTTTTTATATTAAATTGTTAAGGTGCCTTGACGACAAGTAGGTGGGAGGGGGTAGGGAGGGGTTAGCTGTTAGTGGAGATCTTTCCTGCCCCTCCACCCTCCCACCCCCCTCGCACGCGAGAGAATCACGACTGACTGGCCAACACTCGCTGCTCAGCGGCTTTGGAATGGATTCGAGCGCGATTTTGCTGTCACGGCCGCGGACCGCGTGCTGACCCCGGGGTCAAGCGCGAAGCAGGGCGGATGGCCACCAGTCACGAGCGGCGGGCGTGCTTCGGCTTATTTCGCTGCAATTAGCGGACAATACTGCCAATCGGAACCACCCACTCCCTGAAACTCGAGCGCGCCGCCTAATTATGAAGGGCGTTTGATTACTGGCGACTGGCGGGGTGTAATCAGTCCAAACCGCGGTTCGCCTGCCACTCAGCCGATCGCCTCGGCTGGGCTGCAAATGAAGGTCCTTTTTGTGTAAATGTATTTATGTAACTACCAGACGACTAGAGAAGAATGATTTAACTTTTCCTATGGATGCTAATAATTAGCGTTTTAAAACGTAGCGTAGTACTCCGTTATTACATAGTGAAGAACGCGTAGGCTCACTGAATGAACCTAAGTGCGAAGGGTCATGCCAGTGCGCTACGATACATTACCGAAAAAACCGTACGCTGTATTAATATTTTTTTCCCACCTTAATGAACTGTTTACCAGCGTAGCAAGTAACTTATAAATATTGTGATGTAATTCTACCGAATTCCCTTCTCTTTTTGACAGCAAATGCTAATCGATTTCTACAGACGGAAACATCTTTGTTAAACAAAGCCAAACATTTTCCCGTAATGAAACAGGTAGTTTGGGCTACTACATAAAATTGCTCGAAATTATTAGTTTCTTTCCATATCGTTCTATGTACTTACATTCTACTTTATCAGTTTTATTTGCGTGATTGAAGTTTTACTATTTGGTATCTCTTTTAGAAATTTGTCGGAAGGCAGAAAATTTGGAAATTTGTGATAAGGTCTTATGGGACCAAACTGCTGAGGTCATCGGTCCCTAAGCTTACACACTACTTAATCTAACTTAAATTAACTTACGCTAAGGACAACATCCACACCCATGCCCGAGGTAGGACTCGAACCTCCGACGGGGGGAGCCGCGCGGACCGTGACAAGGCGCCTGAGACCCGCGCGGCTACCCCGCGCGGCTTCGGAAGTCAGATCCAGCTTTATTCCCAATGACATCACACATTTTATGCGAGATGAGAGAACTACTGGAATTACTTTTTGACACTCTCTTTGAAAAGATTCTGAAGCAATTCTGATGCAATAGATGTACAAAGTCGAAATATCTTCATACGCGTAATTTATTTAATACAAATGACGATGTCTAATTAAAATTAATTAACCTCAGCATCGATAGTTTTACGAAATACTTTGCGGTACATCTACATCTACGTACGTACTCCACAGGGCACCGTACAGTGCTTGGCGGAGAGTACCTTGTACCACTACTAGTCCTTTCCTTTCCAGTTCCACTCGTAAATTAAAGGGAAAAACGACTATCTACATGCCTCGGTACGATCTCTAATTTCTCTTTTCTTTGTGATCCTTTTCGGACGTTTGTGGCAGTCGAATTGTTCTGCAGCCATCTTCAAATCTCTGTTCTCCATAATGTCTTAACAGCGATTCACGAAAACAACGTCACCTTTCCTCCAGGGATTCGCGTTTGAATTCACGAAGCATTTCCATAATAATCTCATGTTGATCGAACGTATCGGTAACAACTCTAGCTCTCGCCTCTGAATTGCTTCGAGTCTTCCCTTAGTCCAACCTGGTGGGGTTCCCAAACATTCGAGCAGTTCTCAAGAATAGGTCATTCTGGTATCTTGTGCGCGGTCTCCTTTGTAGATGAACCACTACTTTCCTAAAATTCTCCCTGTGTACCGAATTCGACCATTCGCTCACCCTGATACCGCCCTTACGTCCTCGCTTCATGTCATATCACTTTACAACATTACGCTCTATATTTAATCGACGTGTCTGTGTCAAGCAGCATATTACCAGTACTGTATTCGAATATTACGGGATTATTTTTCCTACTCATCTGCATGAAACTTACATTTTCCTACATTAAGAAAAAGCTACCATTTATCACACCAACCAGAACATTTTTCTCTCTGATCTTGTATCCTCCTATAATCACTCGACTACGAAATCTTGCTCTACATCACAGCGTCATCAGCAAACAGCAGCAGATTGTTTCTTCCCCTGTCCGTCAGATAACTGGTGTACATAAAGAATAAGAGCAGTCCCGTCAAACTTCCCAGCGGCACTACCGAGGATACTCATGGTTCTGATGAACACTCGCCGTCGAGGTCAACGTAGTGGGTTCCATTACTTATAAACTCTTCGAGCCACTCATATATACACTCCTGGAAATGGAAAAAAGAACACATTGACCCCGGTGTGTCAGACCCACCATACTTGCTCCGGACACTGCGAGAGGGCTGTACAAGCAATGATCACACGCACGGCACAGCGGACACACCAGGAACCGCGGTGTTGGCCGTCGAATGGCGCTAGCTGCGCAGCATTTGTGCACCGCCGCCGTCAGTGTCAGCCAGTTTGCCGTGGCATACGGAGCTCCATCGCAGTCTTTAACACTGGTAGCATGCCGCGACAGCGTGGACGTGAACCGTATGTGCAGTTGACGGACTTTGAGCGAGGGCGTATAGTGGGCATGCGGGAGGCCGGGTGGACGTACCGCCGAATTGCTCAACACGTGGGGCGTGAGGTCTCCACAGTACATCGATGTTGTCACCAGTGGTCGGCGGAAGGTGCACGTGCTCGTCGACCTGGGACCGGACCGCAGTGACGCACGGATGCACGCCAAGACCGTAGGATCCTACGCAGTGCCGTAGGGGACCGCACCGCCACTTCCCAGCAAATTAGGGACACTGTTGCTCCTGGGGTATCGGCGAGGACCATTCGCAACCGTCTCCATGAAGCTGGGCTACGGTCCCGCACACCGTTAGGCCGTCTTCCGCTCACGCCCCAACATCGTGCAGCCCGCCTCCAGTGGTGTCGCGACAGGCGTGAATGGAGGGACGAATGGAGACGTGTTGTCTTCAGCGATGAGAGTCGCTTCTGCCTTGGTGCCAATGATGGGCGTATGCGTGTTTGGCGCCGTGCAGGTGAGCGCCACAATCAGGACTGCATACGACCGAGGCACACAGGGCCAACACCCGGCATCATGGTGTGGGGAGCGATCTCCTACACTGGCCGTACACCACTGGTGATCGTCGAGAGGACACTGAATAGTGCACGGTACATCCAAACCGTCATCGAACCCATCGTTCTACCATTCCTAGACCGGCAAGGGAACTTGCTGTTCCAACAGGACAATGCACGTCCGCATGTATCCCGTGCCACCCAACGTGCTCTAGAAGGTGTAAGTCAACTACCCTGGCCAGCAAGATCTCCGGATCTGTCCCCCATTGAGCATGTTTGGGACTGGATGAAGCGTCGTCTCACGCGGTCTCCACGTCCAGCACGAACGCTGGTCCAACTGAGGCGCCAGGTGGAAATGGCATGGTAAGCCGTTCCACAGGACTACATCCAGCATCTCTACGATCGTCTCCATGGGAGAATAGCAGCCTGCATTGCTGCGAAAGGTGGATATACACTGTACTAGTGCCGACATTGTGCATGCTCTGTTGCCTGTGTCTATGTGCCTGTGGTTCTGTCAGTGTGATCATGTGATGTATCTGACCCCAGGAATGTGTCAATAAAGTTTCCCCTTCCTGGGACAATGAATTCACGGTGTTCTTATTTCAATTTCCAGGAGTGTATATATGAACCTATCCATACGCACGGGCCTTCTTTGACAGTCTGCAGTGGGTACCGCGTCAAACACTATTTGTAAATCTAGTAACATCAAGGTCTACATTTATAATCTACGATTGAAATACAGATCTTCGATGTACATGTGAACCACATTGGGTTTTTTATTTTAAGATTTTTGTTGTGAATTACGTTTTTCTGTGTTTTAACAATTTTGTTCCCATGTCAAACCTGTTCAATAAACATGTTATAATCATCATTCAGGGAGAGCATAAGGGAACAATTGACAGGAATGGGGGAAAGAAACACAGTAGAAGAAGAATGGGTAGCTTTGAGGGATGAAGTAGTGAAGACAGCAGAGGATCACGTAGGTAAAAAGATGAGGGCTAATAGAAATCCTTGGGTAACAGAAGAAATATTGAATTTAATTGATGAAAGGAGAAAATATAAAAATGCAGTAAATGAAGCAGGCAAAAGGGAATACAAACGTCTCAAAAATGATATCGACAGGAAGTGCAAAATGGCTAAGCAGGGATGGCTAGAGGACAAATGTAAGGATGTAGAGGCTTATCTCACTAGGGGTAAGATAGATACTGCCTACAGGAGAATTAAAGAGACCTTTGGAGATAAGAGAACCACTTGTATGAACATCAAGAGCTCAGATGGAAACCCAGTTCAAAGCAAAGAAGGGAAAGCAGAAAGGTGGAAGGAGTATATAGATGGTCTATACAAGGGCGATGTACTTGAGGACAATATTATGGAAATGGAAGAGGATGTAGATGAAGATGAAATGGAAGATACGATACTGCGTGAAGAGTTTGACAGAGCACTGAAAGACCTGAGTCGAAACAAGGCCTCCGGAGTAGACAACATTCCAGTAGAACTACTGACCGCCTTGGGAGAGCCAGTCCTGACAAAACTCTACCATCTGGTGAGCAAGATGTATGGAACAGGCGAAATACCCTCAGACTTCAAGAAGAATATAATAATTCCAATCCCAAAGAAAGCAGGTGCTGACAGATGCGAAAATTACCGAACATCAATTTAATAAGCCACAGCTGCAAAATACTAACACGTATTCTTTACAGACGAATGGAAAAACTAGTAGAAGCCGACCTTGGGGATGATCAGTTTGGATTCCGTAGAAATACTGGAACACTTGAGGCAATACTGACCATACGACTTATCTTAGAAGAAAGATTAAGGAAAGGCAAACCTACGTTTCTAGCATTTGTAGACTTAGAGAAAGCTTTTGACAATGTTGACTGGAATACTCTCTTTCAAATTCTAACGGTGGCAGGGGTAAAATACAGGGAGCGAAAGGCTATTTACAATTTGTACAGAAACCAGATGGCAGTTATAAGAGTCGAGGGACATGAAAGGGAAGCAGTGGTTATGAAGGGAGTGAGACAGGGTTGTAGTCTCTCCCCAATGTTATTCAATCTGTATATTGAGCAAGCAGTAAAGGAAACAAAAGAAAAATTCGGAGTAGGTGTTAAAATCCATGGAGAAGAAACAAAAACTTTGAGGTTCGCCGATGACATTGTAATTCTGTCAGAGACAGCAAAGGACTTGGAAGAGCAGTTGAACGGAACGGATGGTGTCTTGAAGGGAGGATATAAGATGAACATCAACAAAAGCAAAACCAGGATAATGGAATGTAGTCGAATTAAGTCGGGTGATGTTGAGGGTATTAGATTAGGAAATGAGACACTTAAAGTAGTAAAGGAGGTTTGCTATTTGGGGAGCAAAATAACTGATGATGGTCGACGTAGAGAGGATATAAGATGTAGACTGGCAATGACAAGGAAAGCGTTTCTGAAGAAGAGAAATTTGTTAACATATAGATTTAAGTGTCAGGAAGTCATTTCTGAAAGTATTTGTATGGAGTGTAGCCATGTATGGAAGTGAAACATGGACGGTAAATAGTTTGGACAAGAAGAGAATAGAAGCTTTCGAAATGTGGTGCTACAGAAGAATGCTGAAGATTAGATGGGTAGGTCACGTAACTAATGAGGAAGTATTGAATAGGATTGGGGAGAAGAGAAGTTTGTGGCACAACTTGACCAGAAGAAGGGATCGGTTGGTAGGACATGTTCTGAGGCATCAAGGGATCACCAATTTAGTATTGGAGGGCAGCGTGGAGGGTAAAAATCGTAGGGGGAGACCAAGAGATGAATACACTAAGCAGATTCAGAAGGATGTAGGTTGCAGTAGGTACTGGGAGATGAAGAAGCTTGCACAGGATAGAGTAGCATGGAGAGCTGCATCAAACCAGTCTCAGGACTGAAGACCACAACAACAACAACAATCATCATTCATTCATTCATCATTTACGCGATCTGGTCCAGGCTCTGTCTTCTGCTATCTGTCTCCAGTTTTCCGTGACTCCCAGCTTCGACAAGTCTTCTCTCATTCCATCGATCCACCTCTTTCTAGGTCTTTCCACTGGTCTGCTGCCTGACGGGATCCAGTCCATTGCTATTTTGGGCCACCTTGTTGCAGTCCTTTGCTTGTCGTCACTCCCAAGATGTTAGGCTCCTTGTAGAGCTCTTCTAATTCTGTGTTAGGGCGTCTTCTCCATTCTCTAGTAATCTGATCTCGGACTGGTCCAAATATCTTGAGGACTTTCCTTTGAAACATAACCAGTCGGTTAAGGTCTTGTTTTCGAGTGCTCCAGGTTTGAAAACCATAAAGTACTACTGGTATTATTAATGTATTATACAATTGTAGCTTTAGTTGTTGATAGACACTTCTACATTTTATATAGGGCCTAGAGAGTTGCAGTATCTAATTCCCGCCTGCAGTCGTACTTTTATCTCTGCTTCAGTTGATGTTACTTCTGTAAAAATTGATCCAAGATATTTGAACTCTTTCACATGTTTGTACCTGGTGTGGTTCACAATTAAATCTTGAGAATTTTGGATCTTTCTTCCTATGGTCATATACTCAGGCTTTTCAGAGCTAATTTGTAGACCGATCCTTCCTGCCAATGACTCCAAGATCTGGAGACTTTTTTTCAAATCTTCTTGTGTGCATGCTAATATTGCAATGTCGTCTGCATAGGCCAGATATGTAATGTGTTCATTGCCAATCTGATAGCCCTGGAAGTTTTCTTTGTTGAAATCCCGCATTACAGTCTCAAGCGCCAGACTGAAGAAGACAGGTGATAGCCCATCTCCTTGGTGTAATCCTGTTACAACTTGGAAGCTTTCTGTCATTTTATTCTCTACCTTAACCTTAAGTTTTGTGTCATTTAGACATACCTCTACCAGTGACCAATTTCTTTGGCATACCAAACTCTATCATAGTTCTAATCAGGATAGGTCTATGTATGCTGTTGTAAGGCTTCTTGGAGTCTACAAACAGGAGATGTATCTCTCGGTCGTATTCGTACATTTTATCACATACCTGTTTTAGGACAAAAAACTGTTCCGTGGTTGATCATCCTGCTTGAAAACCTCCTTCGTATTCTGCAATTATGTCTATTGCTAGAGGTTTTATTCGTTCTAATAGGCAGTTGGAGAAGATCTTATGTTGAGTAGCGCAATGACCCTACAGTTGTCACATACTGATTTGTATCTTCCATTCCTCTGGTATTTCATGTTTTGCCCAAATTTGCTCGATTAGCTTGTGAATTTTGAAACAGAGGATTTCGTCTCCAGCCTTGAGAAGTTCAGCGGGAATTCCGTCCTCTACGCGACTTTTACCATTCTTAAGGTTTTTTTTCTGGTTCCTTATCCTTTCAATGGTGGGTCGAGGATATTCTGGGTCTTCTGTTACTGGGTCATCAAAACTCGAGTAGTTCGGTTGGTTCATCAGAGTTTAGTAATTCTCTGAAGTATTCCACCCATCTTCTCCCAATTTTTTGATCTTCTGTTAACATTCTTCCATTGCCATCTATTATGAATTTGTGTTAATAGTATGTCCCTCCTTTAAAATTTTCACCTGTCTTTATACTTACTTCCATGAAAGTCGTGTTGAGTTTCCTCCATGATGCTTTTTACAAAATTTCTCTTTGCTTTCCTCAGTGTGGCTTGTGTCTGCCGTCGTATTTCTTCGAATTTTGATTTTTCTTCTTCCTGCATATTACTTTGTATCCACAGTAGTTTGACCCGTTGGGCCCACATGATAGCTTCCTCACACTCCTCATCGAACCACACTCTTGTTCCCTTAGTTCACTTTGAGATTATTTCTTGGTCTGTTTTTTTAATGGTCTCTGCAATCACCTTCCATTTCTGATCTCCCACAGTATCTCTTTCCTCTTCATTCCACGCCTCAAAACGGTTTGTCAGTGCTATCTTGAAAGTCCTTATATTATCTTCAATCAGACTCTCCTGGTCATACCGAGTGACTCTTTGCATTCTTTTGCACTTCCTGGCTCTCCATATTGTTTTCATTCTTCCCCTGAAGGGGAAGTGGTCTGATCCACATTCCGCACCTCTTGCCGTTTTGACATATTATATCCACTTCTTTATTCTCGTCTCTACAATTAGGTGGTCAATTTGCTTCATTGTCTTCAAAAAATGGTTCAAATGGCTCTGAGCAGTATGGGACTTAACTTCTGAGGTCACCAGTCCCCTAGAACCTAGAACTACTTAAACCTAACTAACCTAAGGACATCACACACATCCATGCCCAAGGCAGGATTCTAACCTGCGACCGTAGCGGTCGCGCGGTCCCAGACTGTAGCGCCTAGAGCAGCTCGGCCACCCCGGTCGGCGGTTCATTGTCTTCCCATCCGGAGACATCCAGGTTCCTTTATGTATTTTCTTCCTGTCAAAATCAGTGCTACTTATAAACAAGCCTTTTGCAGTGGCAAAGCCAACCAGCCTAGTGCCGTTATCACTGCCCATATTATGTAAACTGTGCTTTCCGATGGTCCCCATGAAGGCTGCTTCTTTCCTCATTTTCGCATTAAAATCTCCAAGGATAATTTTGTAATGTTCACTTGGTACATTGTCTAAAACCGTTTCTAATTCCTCGTAGAAAATATCTCTTTTGATGTCATGGCTCTCTTCGATTGGAACATGACAATTTGTATATGTGAGTTTGTTTTCCTGTGTCTATGGTTAAGAGTGAGATTCTGGGTTTGATTAATTTAAAATCTATGAGAGTGGTACAGAGTGATCTCTTGATTACAAAACTAGTTCCTAATGTGTGGTTTGCTTCTGAATCTCCATGGATTATGACATAGCTTTCCATTTCTGTAGCTCCGGTTTCAGTCCACCTTGTCTTTTGCAGAGCCTGTAGATCTATTTGATACTTACTACTTCCTTTACTGCGCATTTTGCTGCCCCAGGCTGGTATAGGCTTCTGACATTCCAGGTCCATAGTTGTATTTCCTTCCGTAGTCCTTGTTCTTGCTTAGGTCATTTTACGGAGATCAGTCCTATCCGAGGCTCTTCTGTGATGCTGGTATCGGTGATTATTTTTTCCAGGATTGGTCACCCGTCGCCAAATCCCAACCTTGACGACCAGGATTTTTCATTTGGAGTTTTCTCTCGTAGAAAGATTGGCTTCTCCACGCCTATAGAGTTTTTTCTCCTCTTTTGTATATATACCAGGGAACGACAGGAAAAAGGAAATGGTGAGGACAGGTTTGGGATAGGAATGGGGAGCGTGGTCGCTGTGGGACACACTTTGTCTGGCTCCTCCCGTTTGGCCTGTCCGGCTTGGGCGACCCTGCTGATAGCTAGGCTACCGCCGGCATAGCCCTACGGATCCGTAGCGCGCAAGCCTCCTCGCCCGCACGTACAGTGTTACGTTAAGGCGGTGTCCCCTCAGAAGGATAAACATGTTATGAACATGATTTAATTGCAGACACATGGGAACTCTGTGAAGGCCCCAGAATTCCATTCAGATCCGCACAATAATACTGGAAACTCGATTTCAGTGCCACTGTAATTTGTAGAAATGTTCATTTTGATTTATAACATAATTCGAAATTCTTGGTTAACGCCATAAGAATGGCTCTACAAGCCAGCACAGTAAAAGAAGACGCTTGAGCTTTAGCTGAAGGTGGACAGTTGTGTGTAGTTCTGGAGAGTTTTCAATGAGTTAGGACAGTTACGGGCAGTGTGGCAACAATAAAAGATTCAGATTATTCGCTTCTAATAAATAGTACGGTGGCAACACTGACGACGCCATGGTGAAGTGAATGAATATATTTTTGTTTTGTGGAAGTTGATTATAAACAAACATTTCGCGAAGTTTATGTTTGTTTTTCCAACATTTCAAATTATCTAGAACATATGAAGCCGTGTACTTGTAATCATGGACAAAACTATTCAAGATACAGAGGGTGACTAAAAATATGGGAACCCATAAGCACAACGCTCCACCATGCCTCAAGCAGTATAAGACAACCGTTGGCACTCTAGAAGCTTTCAGTACTCTCGGAATGGATGAATACAGGTCCTGTTTCCAGGGGAACCATGTACTATTCTTCCTGCGAAACAGTGGCAGGTTCAGGTAACAGTGACGGAGGTAGATGACTATTATGCATCGTTATCTCCCCAGTAAACAGGAAAGGCTCAGTAATATTGAGATCTGATGACGGTGGTGGGGTAGTGGATAGGGGAGGTGCGACAATTTTTCGTCGTGCTCACAAAACTAGTCGTCGACGATGCGAGCAATGTGAACAGGGGCCGTGTCGTCTTGGAACACAGCATAATCGTTGGAGAACAAACATTGTACCACGGAGTGAACTCGATCAGCCAGAAGAGTCAGATAATTCTTGGGAATAATGCTACCTTGCAGAGCAGCTATGGGGCCATGGAATACCAGGATACGGGTACCCAAATTATCACCGACACCCCACCATGTCTAACTTTTAGGAAGTAAACTCGGCAAGAATTTGGAAAGTGTGAAACAGGACTCTCCTGACAAAAAGACTTTCTTCCATTGCTTCATAGCCCAGATGTTATGGCTTTTGCACAACGTTTCTGTGTTGGTGGCATCTGCTCACTGATGAATGTTTTTTGGAATTTCAGATCACCCAGCAATTCACAGCTCATAGAGCTCCTTAGATGTCATTTTATTGCTGATAAGATTCTTGAGTGCGACCTTGAGTTTTATTTGTGAAGAAAAGTGGCTGGTTAGTAAATCAGTAGATCATTGTAGCGGAATTACTAGCCTGATAGAGGTAACCAATAGCAATAGATATTTACGTTACAAAATTGTGGGTACATTCACCTAATAGATGCCGTAGAAAATTTCTTTCTTTTATACTCAAGCGACCTTTATCAGTAAAAACACCCCATTATTTAGAAACCACAATGATGTAATAGAAGACAATTAGGTGACCTTAAAAGCATTTTAGATGATACGTGATTCATAGCCACACCCATTTTTCTGATTAATAGTACAGGAGCAAATCATTAATTGCCACATAACGTAACTGGACAAATTAAGTATGTACGTAGATTATAATCCAAGCTACGAACTGTTATGAAAGTTACTAGTATGCCATAGACTGTTGACATACATTGGCACTCTGGAGGTTCGGTGTAAAATATGTTGATTCTTAAATGCTCTGTGTATCTTCGGTATGGTAGTAGATAGGCATCCTCTTCAGTAATATACCACGTGACTATAAATGGGTACTAAACTCCACAGGCAAGGTACTAGAAGTAAAAATCTAATGATGATACCCAATTATAACGATTATTAACTATGTACCATATGTCGGTATGTACCCATGTGGAGAGAAAAAAATAATCCGGATTTCAGTCGAGACTGTGTGACTAGTACCTGTATTATTTTATGTGTTGGTTACACTATAATGTGTCTGACTGTATTTTCATTAACGTTATATAGTAACCATAAAAAGTAAATCTTTTGGAACTGAATGATTAATTTTGTTACATGGTAGATGCATTTAGCTTTTGTAATTATGTGTAATGTTAACACTTATATTGTATTCACAACAGATGTAACAAGGAGTTGGTATGGTTAAATGTTACATTGAATCAGTGCTTGAGATTACCACATATAAATGGCTATGGTGTTAAATGGACATATATATTACGTATGTACAGCTTCTGTTAGGCATGTAACGATGTACATCTGTTAACTGTTATTTCAATTACGCAAATGCATAGCTGAGATGTTTTGTAATTACTTTTTTACGGTTAACAAGATGTGATGCATTTAATACTTTCTATCATATAATAGCTGCATAGCTTAAAGTAACACACTTTATTATATGTGCTTTTGTTCTTGTTTGGTACAGTGGAGCTGATAATGGCCTGATCATAAACCAAAGTCGATCGTCTCTAAAATGTACACCGATATAGCTGTGTACTGCATAGTGATGTTCTTAACTGTACAACACCACCTCTATAACAAATTTCTTATTTACGTTAGTTATGAATAGAGCATGTAGAATGAATATTTATTTTTATAGTATTTTGTATGTACAGGTCCACAGCCGACGTGAGCTTATTGAGGGTAATTTTTCCGCATAGACTGTTGTATTTTGAAATAACCACTTTGTTTCGTGGTGCAGCGATTTCGTCCCCTTGTGATTAGCAGTCTACATCACAGTAAAAAAAAAATCGTAATGCATGTGGCATAATATATTCCAGACATCTGCTTTGAGGAAGCAGCGTGTGGTAGTGTTACGACAATTAGAAAGTAAGAGAAACTAGAGCTCATACAACAGCGTGCCGACTATCTTCCTCTCCATGCATTATTCGTTCATGAAACATGGTAGTGGTACCGAGAGGACCCTCTGCCACTCACTGTAAGATGGCAGGAGGGAGTACTGATTCAGATGTAGAATGACTATCTTGTCTACGAACTGATCTATGCAGTGGGAAAAAAGATAGCAGTTTACTAAAAAAAAGATCCTGTCAGCTTATGAACTACCATTTAGAAGAGCTTACAGATCAAAATAATCGACTGAAATCTGCAGGAAGTAATCGGATGTTTCGTCATAAATACTGGGTGTCCTTTTCAACATTTTAAAAGAGATGTCGTGCCTATTTTCTTACGTGCCTGCAAACACACTGCAAAATGAATTATTATTCCTACTCTCTGACTCATACCAGGAGAATGAAAGACAAAGTGATTGTTCAACGAGATCCCTATCTCTGGCAGCTACAGTAAACTTGGAGACGAAAAACACTTACTTGTAAAACTGAGAAAAACCACTTACCTGAAAAAGTGGGTTGTCGTGCATTCCGTACAATCAACAGAGAGACAAGTATGGTAATGCGATCTGACGTCTCACGGGTCGCGTCCTTTAATTCCCTCCTTTGTAACATTTACTTTCACCAGAAATAAAAAGACACCATCATAGTATTCTGTATGCCGATATGTCACGAACAGGGGATTATTTATTCCAGATAGCCTCGCTATTGGTGAATTAGCCACCTACTGAAATTTACGAATTACGACATCAGTAATAAGGAGGAGAAACTCAAATTAAATATTATCAAAAACCAATTACAAGATAAATAAGCCTCAACTGTGAGATAAAAGCTACTGGAAACTAACACAATTTTTCCTTTTTCAAGACATGTGAAATTGTTAAAATATCAAGGAAATACAGTTGATTTGCAAATACCACATGTTCCATGGTAGAAAACATTCCATTTCAAGATACAAATGATGCACTCCCATGACTTATGGCTTCATCGCCCACACGTTGATGGTGTTAAAAGTGTGTAGAATTTTACCCACCAGAAATTTCTGTCACTGAAGAATTGAAAATACATTCCAAATTGCTTTAATACATTATATAGCACTTAAATGTATACAGCACGCAATATTTATAAATGCTACGCAAAAAATAGTCTCATGTCTAACAACAACAAAAACTGTAGAAAACGATGGAAATTGCTTATGGAGGCCTCTCGTGCGCATTCCGTCATGTGAGTCTAATATCAGTCAACTACCGACGAAAAGACGTCATATGTTCCTAGATACATAAAGTCTAGGTACAACACCCTCCCCTACACAAAAGATGCAGCACAACTTTCATGTAGTAAGCTATCCTTATATAATTAAGATTGAGAAGAAAACGTGTCTAAATCTCTTAATGTGCTTTTCTTTTTATTGCATTATTAGCATATCTCGGCTACCGTCATCATCAGATTCTTTAACATTGCTCAAAAGCAGTAAATAAACGTAAGAACCCAGCCGCCAGACTTAGAACTTGTGAAACAAACTCCAGCGTCAGTAGCGATAAAATCTATGACGAAGTGGGGCGTCGACTACAAACTCGCCTGAAAAGTTGAAAACTGCAGACTCGGTTTGTATGTTAAATACATGCTAGTCAGGAGGTGGCGCTGGTAGGGAACGCATTGTCTTCGTTTTCCCTGCCCTATAGATAGAGAGTCTGAGAGAGTCTCCAAAACTGTGAATACTGCAAGCTAATTACAATACCGGTTTCACAATTATCTTCTTCAAAATGGCAGTAATATCTACGTAAGGACCTTACTAAAATTTATCAACAAGCATTCAGGGTTACTTCTTTATAATCATGTCTTATTCTCCTCCTTAGCAGTTACGTTTTATATATATCTTGACTTAACATTTACTGTGATTATAAAAATTATTCTTGCACTTATATATATACAAAAACTATGCCCTCGGCACTGACGATTGGCCTAAATAGTTACCAAATTTATGGAAGTTCCTGATTATTAATACATTAATGTACATGTACACACTACTAGTACATGATCGGAAGTATGCGGATACCGCAATGTAACAAGGTATGACCACTAGGTGTAACGAGAGGCAGGCCCGTCTGTATATAAGGAGTAGGTGGATATTGTTTTGTCAGTAAAAAAGCAGTAACAGCAAAATGGGTCGGTTAGGAAAGCTCAGCGGCATTGCATGTGAGTTGGTCCTCGGATGTAACCCTAGTAACTGATGCATCAGGGACATTTCAACATTTCTAAAGTGGCACAAGTCGACTGTTGGTGATGTGATTGGGAAGTAGTATCGCGAAGGAACAACCACAGCTAAATCAAGATCAGGTAGAGAGGGTATACTGAGAAACAGGGGCCGTTGAGAAGTGCGGAGAGGAGGTTTAAAACGTCGAATGAAATCAGCGAAAGGAATCACTCGTGAATTCCAGAGTGCTGCCAGCAGTCAGGCTAACACAGTGACTGCTCATAGGAAGTTAAATAGAACGGGGTTCGATGTACGAGCAGCTCCTCAAAAGCCATGCATTCCTGTTGTCAGCGCTAAGCGACACATAAGGTAAAGTAAAGAGCAGTGGACAACTGGAAACTAGTGATCTGAAGTGATGAATCACGAAGTTTGAGTTTGATGAATGTATTGCGAACTTTACCTACGATCAAGTGTATCCCAACAGTGAAGTACGGAGGATGTGGTGTTACTGTAATGAGGTGCTTTTCGTGCGTAGCTCGTGGTCCCCTTATTGAGCTTGAGACAACGCTGAAGGCGGAAAGACAAGATCACATTTTACAGCATAGTCTACTGCGTGTACAGTGGAGAAACATTGTTTTTATCAGCATGACAATGCATCCTCTCATAGATCAGCTTCAGTGGGGCAATGATTTGTAGACAACAACATTGCTGAAATGGACTGCCCTGTCCAGAGAACAGACCTGAATCTAGTGGTATACCTGTGGGATCAGTTAGAACTTCGACTTCGCTCCAGGTCCTAGCGTCCAATGTTACTATCTTCTATAGGTTCGGCTCTTGTGGAAGTAAAGGTTACCAATCCCTCCACAGGCAATCAGATACCTCATGGAAAGAGTACCGAGCAGAGTTCAAGCCGTGATACAGACGATACATCCTATTAATGTTGACTATCGGGTGTCTAGATACTATTCACTATTCATCAGGTAATACATAAAACTTCTGATTCTCAAGGTACCTACGATGTTAATTTCAACATCTAATGAGGACAGTAGTTGAAAGATCACAGTTTTTTTTTTTTTTTTTTTGGGGGGGGGGGGGGGGATCATGTAAGCGGCTTGATGCGGCCTGCCATGAATTCCTATCGTGTGCAACTTCTCAGAGTAAAACTTACACCCAACGTCCTGAATGATTTGTTGAAAAGCAGTAGGCGTATCCACTGTGTGGAGCATTTTGACCTTTCCCCGTCAGGCTGCTTACGCACAGGGACATGAGATCGCCTACATGAATATTACGTATTTTTCGGACTTAGAAGGAGGAGGAGGAGGATATTGGTGTTTAACGTCCCGTCGACAACGAGGTCATTAGAGACGGAGCACAAGCTCGGATTAGGGAAGGATGGGGAAGGAAGGCGGCCGTGCCCTTTCAAAGGAACCATCCCGGCATTTGCCTGGAGTGATCTAGGGAAATCACGGAAAACCTAAATCAGGATGGCCGGACGCGGGATTGAACCGTCGTCCTCCCGAATGCGAGTCCAGTGTGCTAACCACTGCGCGGACATAGAACTTAGTATGGAAAAGAATAGGGGGCAGCCTCATGTAAATGGTTTAGTTTTTGACGCAACAGATTTCAATGCAGACATTATGCATGTATTTTGACTGAAAACGTTCTGGAGAAAGACATCTTGCAAACATTACATATATGAAAGCGTTTTTGAGGAAAAGCTGAGCTGAAACTCCTTGGCAGATTAAAACTGGGTGCTGGACCGAGACTTGAACTCGGGACCTTTGCCTTTCGCGGGCAAGTGCTCTACCAACCTTTTTTTTCTGTCTTCTTCCTTTTTTTAATAATCTTTATTGAACAAACTAAAACTACATATATATACACTATGCAAGAGTTCTTCAAGTTACCATTTAAACATATACAAATGACTGTTAGTTAAACAAGAAATATTAGAAAAACATTAAATACAACAAAATATAAGATATTCTGTCTTCTTCCATTTTTTATTTGTTTCTTGGTCGATGCATGAGAACGTGGATAAGGGTGTTGCATCATGTGACAGGTAGCCACGGCACACCCCAACTTTGAAGGGGGGTCAAGGAAGACGCTGTGGAGATAAAGGGCAAAAGTTTGTCTGTAAGATGGTTTGCGGGTGAGGGTGCTATGCTCGGTCACAACTTTGTACCAGAAGTCAAGGACTATATGCGGACCACTCTGAAAGAGGTATTCTAAAGCCTGTCCTCGAAACCAGATTAGGGTATGGTGCTTAGCAAGACGGTAGTGAATTGTCTGGGGCAGCAACAGGAAATCCGGGGTTACCGTCGTTGGCGGAGCACGGAGGTAAAATCCCACGATTCGTTGGATGAGGAGCCATACGTTTCGTTTCAGGGGGCACGTAAGACGGTGCTTGTCGGTGTCTTCGAGCTGACAGTCAGGGCAGAGTGGGGAGGTGGCCAGTCCTATGCGATAAGTCGACTATTAGTCGGGAATTTGCCATAGACTAAAACATACCAGAGCGCATACGCAGACGACGGTAAAAAGGGTGCATGCACACACCCCCAAACCGTTCGCCAGTTAATGTAAGGATGCTGCAGCACTATGGGGTCGCAAGTGTTGGACAGCATAAACAAACGATAATAATCTTTTGTACGGGGAGGACGGGTGACTGTAAGATCGGTCCGAACGTAGCTGAGTTCTATGAAACAATTGGCGACGTGGTACTATAATGGAGAAATAGGTGCCACATTGATCGGTAGATCGAGAGAAGCTGGTCGGAGGATATATAAGAGACTGCTCGTTAAGGACGGGACCGGCCCCCGCCAGTGCCGCAACATAGTATGGACAAAGAGTGCAGAAGATCGTGCCCGCACGTTGACCTTTTGTAGGAGGCAGTGTTAGAGTGTTGTAGCGGACTTTGAAAAGTACCCCTGCTGACACGAAATATCCAAAGGTTGATTGGATGCTGCGGCCAAGGAGTAACGGCATTGGGAGGATCTGGGCGACGTGTACCAGTTTAGGGGCGACATACATGTTGACATAGGACACACGTTGGAGTTGGTTTAAGTTACGGTGCACTTGACCGCGGAAATGGTGCCGAATCGACTGCAAAAGCCGCCGGTAAGCGAGGTCCACTGTGCGGTGTGTGGGGCTCGTAAATTCGATACCCAAGTAACGAAGGGTGGTACTGACTGAGAGTGGGGTCGGCACCGTAGACGGGAGGCCGCGCCCAATGTGCATCATAGTCGAGAATGCTACCATTGGATGGCGTCATTGAGTTCCGTGGGGGAGCATGTGAGAAAGAGGAGGTCGTCCGCATAAGTCCTGCAGTGAAAGGTGTAGTCACGCAAAGTGAGACCCTGCAATCTAGAGGTAAGACGAGTGATGAGGGGCTCAAGTGCAATGGCATATAGTAAAGTAGACATAGGGCATCCTTGACGCACAGAGCGGCGTATAGGAATCGGTCCTACAAGCCTCCCATTGACTTGTACCATCGAGACCGCGGGAAGTAGTAACCGGCGAATGGCATCGACAAAACGTAATGGGAACCCCATACGTGTCGCCACCATGAGGAGGAATGGGTGTCGAACGCGATCAAAGGCACTCGTGAAATCGACGGATACCAGTGCTGCACGAAGGCGACAAACCGACGCCAGTGCGATGAGGTCACGGCATTCTCCTAGGGCTGTTTGTAAGGTGGCCCCACAACCACGTGCAGTCTGCTCCGGTGAAAGGACCGTAGGTAAGACAGTGCGTATGCGTGCTGCTAAGGGGCGTGCATAGATTTTATAGTCTGCATTCGGTAGTGTAAGGGGGCGATATGCAGAGACATGAGACCCTCCCTTCGGCTTAGGCACAGGTAGAAGAAAGCCAGTGACGAATTCAGTTGGAATTGGGAAGGACGGAGTAAAGAGTTCCTGAATCATTTCCGTTCAGCGAGGAAGCGTTAAAGTGGTGAACGCCCGGTAAAACTCCACTGGGAGACCATCTGGTCCTGATCTGATGATTTGTTCTTGGCCCCTTTATAGATCGTATCTACCACCTCTTCTGCGGTGATTGCAGACATCATGGATGTTGACTCCGCTACGGCGAGGGTCCGATCAGGGGAAGGACGGACATCATCAGGAACTGGCGTTGCCATCGCTTCATCATCATAAAATTGGCGGTAATGTTCAGCAAAGGCAGACACCAGTGCCGCCGGTGTTGTGTGGTGAACACCGTCGGAGGTCGTGATGTTGGGGACGAAAAGTCAACGTCGACGACTATAGTCGGATGCGGCATGGATTGTGGATGGGGTTTCGTCCTGGAGGAGGTCTTGTCGTCGGCAACGCACCACGACACCATGCAGTCGTGCACGTTGGAGAGAGAGGAGACGAGCTTTAGTACGCCGTCGTTCCCTATGGGTGTCAGGTGATGAAGGAAGCGCATCGAGCTCACTGACGGTGTCTCGATGCCATGCTGCTGCTTCCTTGCCACATTGCATAAAGACCTTTCTGATCGCAGGTTTGGCACATTTGAGCCACCAATGGAACGTGGATGTGTACTGCGGGAGGCGTCTTTCGCAAGACGCCCATGTTGTGGCAATACATTGTCGGAAGTGTGAATCTTTAAGAAGGGAGGTATTAAGCTTCCAGTAACCTCTGCTGCGCCACACTGATTGAGGTGGCAGAGCCAGCGAGCAAATGACGGCGCAGTGGTCCGAAAATGCCAGGGGCCATCGTTCAGCTTGGGCGACTTCATTGCCGAGGTGGGCAGAGACATAAAACCGGTCCAGTCTGCTCGCAGAATGTGCTGTATAACGGGTAAAACCGGGGGTATTGCCATGAATTTTCACCCAAACGTCCACTAGACGAAAATCTTCGATTAAGGTGAGCAGCGCCGGGCATGGCGAATAACCAGGCATTTGGTCCTGCGGATGGAGGACGCAGTTGAAATTGCCTCCCATGATAAGGCGATCATAGCGTCCAGAAAACAGGGGCGCCACGTCATGTCCGAAGAAAGTGGACCGCTTCCGACGGTTCGTGGAGCCAGACGGAGCGTAGATATTGATGACGCGCGTGTCGAAGATGGTAACCGCCATGCCCCTTCCACAGGGAAGGATTGTCGTGTCCTCGAGTGGGATTCCTTCGCGTATGTCGAAAGCCACTCCACGCCCTAATTGATCACAAGTGGACGTGTATGAGTGGTAGCCGTAGACTGGTGGTAGTGTGACAACGCGTACTTCCTGAAGAAGGGCGACGTCGACGTCAGAGGCCCGAAGCATGTCACATAGGAGATGCAGCTTGGGTGCAGTGCCGATCATGTTGATATTCAATGTGGCGAACCGGAACGTTTGTTTCAGTGGTGGTGGACGCGCATCTACCATCACCAAGGGAAGTATGAGGAGGGCACCGACAGGAAGTCCCGTCCCATCAGCTGCAGTGCCTCGCTTTTGATGTTAACAGGCATCCTCGTCCGGCGGAGGCAATTCATCCGGAGGAGGGGGCGTATCTTCCGCAATGTCGTCGGCCAATGCTCCTGTGCCGTGGGTCTGTCCAATGTCCATGGGAATTGCGTCGTGGTGAGAGAGATCTGGAGTTGTCGGCGGGGAGACAGGCGTCTCAACCTGCGCACCCATCGTTACATTGTGCGTGGCAACCTCCATGGCGGTCCCGTCCAGGGAAACGTCTTGTTCATCTTGAAAGTTGTCCGCCGACATCTGCGTGGAAATGTCAGCTGGTTGTGTGTCGTCTTCGTCGTCGCGGGTGGCGACGCTTTGAGAGCCCGTGGGTGAACGGCGGCGGCGTTTGCGCCGATGTGGCGAGCGTTGTTTGCGCACGTGTTCCTCAGTGTCGGACGACGGCAAGGAGGAGCGTCGACCTGGTTGGAAGGTGTCGGTGGGTACAATGAAACTGTCAAACAGGTGTTGTTTAGAAGCACTGGTCTCCTCATCGTCCGGTGCGGGAGCCTGTTCGGCGGCAAGGTTATCAAATGGGACGTCTGCACCGTCCGTAGGTGACTGGGACGGTGGGACGTGCCGATCGGAAGGACCGGGCGACGGACTGGACGAAACTGTAGACGTGGCGAGAGCCGCTGCGTAAGTGACCGGTAGGGCGGTCATCGTGTGTGTGACGGACGCTTCCGACAACGGGAGCTGCGCGACACGTCGTTGAATGCATTAAGACCGTAGATGACCTTCTTTCCCGCAAACGGAACAGGTCCGAGGTTGGCCGTCGTACATGATAATGGCACGGCAGCCTCCGATACGTAGATAGGAAGGCACGTGTTTCTGCAACTCGATGAGGACCTGTCTAACACCGTTTGAAACGGGATAGGTTTGAAATTGTACCCATCGTTCGGCAATATGTTCCAGAACGTTGCCATAGGGACGGAGCGCCTCGATGACGACGTCTACAGGTAGTTCGAACGTCGGTTCGAAGATCCTTATCGTCCGTGTGCCGAGACCTGCGTGATCGACGGTAACGGGTCCGACGTTGCCGTCGGAATGACAGAAGCGCAGTCCACGTTTTGCCTCTTGAAGTACCTTGTCGCACGCCGCATCGTTGATCATTTTGACGTAGACGGTACTGCTAACTATGGACAAGTGGATACCAATTAGATCCGTTGGTGGTATTTTAACTTCATCGCGAATAAATCGTTCTACCTCCAGGGCCTTGGGTCGGGCGAAGTCGGAACAAAATTTGAGACGTAATGTCTTCTTCCGATAGTTGTGCGCCATGGTGGTCTAGAAAGAAAACGGCACTTACAGCGGCCGATGTAAACACAAAGACACGGTGCGCGCCTCGCCCGCAGCGCTTTGGCGCGTGACCGCCTCGCAGCTCTGCCGGCGCCAGACTCACCAACTGAGCTACCCAAGCACTTGCCCTTGAAAAGCAAAGATCCGAATTCGAGTCTCACTCCGGCACACAGTTTCAATCTGCCAGTAAGTTTCATAACGGCATACACTCTGCTGCAGAGTGGAAATCTCATTCTTAAAAGCTGAGCTGTTGAAACGTAACTAAGTTTCAAAACGGTTGGTCTGGAATTGATGTTAAACTAGAATTTGGCACGGGATGACACGGGAAAACATGGATGAAGTCGATGAGTCTTGATGCCTCGATTTTGTTCCATATATTTAGAGAGAACAGAGCTTCAAAAAGAGTTACATCGCATTTTCAGATCTCTCTTGCTGTTGCACAGTTTCGTGCAAGGTACATGGCGAATGTTATTTATTGCTTGAAAACATGTGTACCTGTGATTACTTTCGGTATTGTAGCCTCACATGAATTTATGCTTTAGTTGTTTTCGTAATTAATGTTTATGTTTAATACTGTACCGTCTTGTTGGTAAATTTTATCTCTCTCCCTCTCTCTCTCTCTGTTTTCACACTCCGCTAAGGTACATGCCATAATTCTATATTATTTCATCATTACTGTATTTCATGTCTATCTGTGTATGTCAAGCAATGTATATATTACAAAGGGAATTGTAAATGATAAGAGTTTCATTGCTCTTCAACTGAAGTGCTTACTGTGTTCGTTAGAGAACTTCAAATGCACATCATTCCTCAGTACTTCAGTATACAACTTTTTTCACACTTACTCACATTCTTAGGGACGATCCTGTTAATTGTAAATATGGCTATCGGGCGAGACGTCGGATGTCGTTGTGACATTCGTGGATGCGATTGACCGATATCTTCCTGTCACCTGAAGATATCTGTCAATTGCGCCAGCGAAATATTGCGGAAATTTCAACTGTTCACAACTATCAGCTGCGACCTATTTTTGTTCATAGTTGCGTCTTATAAAGTAGTATCTGATTTCGGGATTCATGACTGACCATAATGTAGTACAGCTGGAAATTTCCCTTCTCTCCAGTCCTATTTCATGTATAGTTGTTACTCTGGTGATATTTAAAGTCTGTTGGCTATTACAAGCTGAAATGTATTGTGGAACTCACTCTTTCTATTCTCTCATTCCTACTAGCAAAGTCATATTCTTCCGTTTCTCTATCTACTGTTTCTTCCCTGTCGCCCATAATTATTGGTCGCACGGTTTGAGGCGCCATGTAACGGATTGCGAGACCCCTCCCACCAGAGGTTCGAAGTCCTCCCTCGGGCATGGGTGTGTGTGTGTTCTTAGCGTAAGTGTGTTTAAGTAGTGTATAAGTCTAGGGGCCAATGACCTCCGCAGTTTGGTCTCTTAGGAATTCACACACATTTGAACATTTTGAACATGATTTATCCACGTAATTACGCCTCCAGTATCCACGTATATGTTCTCCATCTCATCATCTTCTGCCTGTGACGTCGACTTGTACACTTCAACCATTGTTGTTGTCATTGGTTTGCTGCGGATTCTCGTGAGAATTTTCCCTTTACCGATTTTTTCAGAGTAACTCAGTCTCTGCTCTACTTTCCAATTGTAATGAACTCTAGTCCAGATTTACCATTTTCTGCTGCTGTAATATTATCCTATATCCTTCCGACCTGCTGTCAATAATGTAATAAATAGGAAAAACAACTATACAACGTATACAGTATTATCCTCAAAAGTTCATTGGTATCGTGGCCTTTTTTCCTAAATTTATTTCCTTCATTACTAATATTGACACTTAGGAAGCAGGCGAGCTAAAGTAAAGAAATACAGAAGTGCTGGTGCGCTCTCTCGACCTAGTGCCCCTGAACGGACACTGAGGCTTAGCACTGCTACGACAAGTAAAACCGAGAGCAGTGCAAACAAGGAACTAGGCGGCGCCACAAACCAGTCCACGGCCTCAGCTCTCTACCGTTGTGTTAATTCCGTCCACTCACCGAGCTGTGATTTGCATTACTGACGCTCGTGCGAAAATCGAGTATTCTCAATAGACAACACTATGACGAAAACGCTACATTCAGAGGCTATCTTCATGGTTCTGCATAATCTGATCAGAGAAAACCGACCGATGTAGTGTAGTGGTTAAGGCTTAAAACCGTAAACAATGTAGGTCGCGCATGACATTGTGTTGAAACATGGGTATCGATCATCTAACTAGCGGCCGCGTCTATTTGCAGGCGACTACTGCAATACTGTTCAGTTTATCTTAATTGTTGTATTTTCAGTAAAGATTTCTGTATTACAATGACACAATCTTGGCAGCGTATGACTGTACCGAAAGGTTGTTTGTTTTAAAAAGCACAAAGAGGAATTGCGTATATATTTTTCGAGATTAAATCAGTGAATTTACGGGTTGAAACTAGCGGCTGATATCGTTATCAAACATATGTGAATAGTTTTCTGTGTGAGAATACTTACTTGTGTCTAAATATTAAGAATTGAGTGATAAGGGTCATTATACACTGAAGCGCCAAAGAAAATGGCATTGGCATGCGTAATCAAATACAGATATGTGTAAACAGACAGAATACGGCGCTGCGGTCGGCAACACCTATATAAGATAACAAGTGTCTGGCGCAGTTGTTAGATTGGTTACTGCTGCTGCAATGGCAGGTTATCAAGTTTTAACTGTGTTTGAACGTGGTGTTATAGTCGGCGCAAGAGCGATGTGATACAACATCTCTGACGTAGTGATGAAGTGGAGGTTTTCGTCCACAATCGTTTCAGGAAGGTACCGTGAATATCAGAAAACCGGTAAAACATCAAATTTCAGACATTGCTGCGGCCGGAGAAAGATCTTGCAAGAACGGGACCAACGACGGCTGAAGAGAATCGTTAACCGTGTCAGCGTGCGATCCACTTAACGAAACATCATCAATATGGGCTTTCGGAGCTGAGGGTCCAACCATGTAGCCTTCTCGACTACACGAGACAAAGCTTTACGCCTCGCCTGGGCCCGTCAACACCGACATTGGACTGTTGATGACTGGAAACATGTTGTCTGGACGGACGAGTCTCGTTTCAGATTGTATTGGCCGGATGGAGGTGTACGGGTATGGAGACAACCTGGAGACAACCTCAAGAATGCCGACCGTTGCGGCCGAGCGGTTCTAGGCGCTTCAGTCTGAAACCGCGCGACCGCTAGGTCGCAATTTCGAATCCTGCCTCGGGCATGGATGTGTGTGATGTCCTTAGGATAGTTAGGTTCAAGTAGTTCTAAGTTCTAGGAGACTTATGACCTCAAATGTTAAGTCTCATAGTGCTCAGAGCCATTTGAATCAACCTCAAGAATCCATGGACCCTACATGTCAGCAGGGTACTGTTTAAGGTGATGGAGGCTCTGTAATGGTTTGAGACTTGTGCAGTTGGAATGATATGGAACCCTGATACGTGTAGATACTCTGACACGTAACACGCATCCTGTCTGATCACCTGCAACCATTCATGTCTATTGTGCATTCCGACGAACTTCGCCAATTCCAGAGGGACAATGCGACACCCTACACGTCCAGAATTGGTACAGGGTGGCTCCAGGAACACTCTTCTGAGTTTAAAAACTTCCGCTGGTCGCCAGACATCCCAAACATGAAGATTATTGAGCATATCTGGAATACCCTGCAACGTGCTGTTCAGAAGAGATCTCCACTCCCTGTACTCTTTCGGATTTATGGACAGCCCTGCATGATTCTTGGTGTCAGTTCCCTCCAGAACTACCTCAGACATTAGTCGAGTTCATACCCCGTCGGGTGGCGGCACTTCTACGTGGTCACAGAGACCGTACACGATATTAGGCAGGTGTACCTGTACCTTTGGCTCTTCAGTGTAAATCTGATCTGTAAAAGTACGTTGGTTTTCAGATCTAAAATTCGACGACCGAAGAAGTTGTTGAGCCACACTAGAGCAATTTTTTCTGTCATCAGCGTTTTCTAGTACATTGTACAGTATGTCCCTAATTAAAAGCCGAGTGAGGTGACGCAAATGCTTCTCTCACTGGACTCGCATTCGAGAGGACGGCGGTTCAAACCCTTGGCCGGCCATAGGTGTTCAGTGGTTCAAATGGTTCAAATGGCTCTGAGCACTATGGGACTTAACATCTGTGGTCATCAGTCCCCTAGAACTTAGAACTACTTAAACCTAACTAACCTAAGGACATCACACACATCCATGCCCGAGGCAGGATTCGAACCTGCGACCGTAGCAGTCGCGCGGTTCCGGACTGAGCGCCTAGAACCGCGAGACCACCGCGGCCGGCTAGGTGTTCAGTGATTTCCCTAAATTACTTCAGGCAAATGCCAGCATGGTTTCTTTCAGAGGACATGGCCGAGTTTCTTTCACATCCTTCCCTTATCCGATGGGAACGATGATCCTGTTTGGCGCACTCCCCCGTATCAAACAACCAACCATAAATGGTTCAAATGGCTCTGAGCACTATGGGACTTAACTTCTGAGGTCATCAGTCCCCTAGAACTTAGAACTACTTAAACCTAACTAACCTAAGGACATCACAAACATCCATGCCCGAGGCAGGATTCGAACCTGCGATCGTAACGGTCGTGCGGTTCCAGACTGTAGCGCCTAGAACCACTCGGCCACACCGGTCGGCGGTACATTGTCTTACTTGCTACGCTTATAAAATCACCCATGTTAAGGAGCTGCTTCCTGCTGAGCTGCCAGCAAGATGAACATTCGCTCGGTAGTTTACTGTTCGCGTGAAACTGAATGGTCGGAATATTCTGTGGACAGACGAAGCCCATGTTCATCTCCAAGGACAAGTAAATAAGCAGAACTGTAGAATATAGGCAACGGTAAATCATCACATCCATCAACCGGTAGCCCTTTATTCTACAAAGGTGAGTGTTTGGCGCGGGCTGACGGCATCGTTTATCAAATGGACTTTTTTTTTTTTTTTTTAATAGGTGAGTCGTGCGGATCTCGTTACCTGTACCGTCACTGGTAAACGCTATGGTCTTTTACGCACCAACGTCGCTCCAGTCCTTCAAAAGCGTGGATGCGTGGGTAGGATCATTTCTATGCATGATGGCGCTCCGCCGCACATTGCACAACCAGTGAAGCGGCTGCAGCAGAGGCATTTTGGAAATAGTAGAATTATCAGCTGTCAATCATAACGTGTAGGCTTCCACGGCCGGCGTCTTCATTGGTTAAAACTTACTGGCTTAGGGGCAGTGGTCGATCTGTGAAACTACTTCTTCCTGACGTTTCGTTGCCAACTGCGGGCAACATCTCCCGCGGTGCGTAGCTGACTCTCTCGGAAGATGTTGCCCGCAGTTGACAACGAAACGTCAGGAAGAAGAAGTTTCACAGATCGACCACTGCCCCTAAGCCCGGAAGTTTTAACTAATGACATCAGCTGTCATTTCCCTATAGCCAGGCCGTCCAAATTAACTAAGACTAAGAACCTAGCTGAATTGAAGGCAAAAAATTCTGGACGTGACCCCGAGACACTCCGATCTGCTGTGGAACATGCTGTTTCTCGATTTCACCTTACTGCACAGAACAGTGAACAGCATACTGAACGTGTCTTGCGACATTATCACGACAGTTAAAAAGCATTGTCATTTTGATTTTTAAGCGCATTTTGGCCTCAGAACACTTAAAAATCGGTTTTTACCATCCGATGTGGTACGGTCTTGCCCTGGTGGCTGGGCTTACCTCAAAACATTTGACTGCCGAACTTGTGCAGTCATATTCATTGAACAGTACGGATAATCTAATGTGCATCTCTGACCATAGCCATCGTTTGCGATTCATGTCACTTTTTTGTTCCATGACGTTCTCCACTGCGTCGATAATATGCTGCTCAAATATGACGTCGTTCTGAGCTGTGGTCCTCTTTCTCCGGTGTTTGGAAACTGAATCTTCAATTATGGATACTCTGCACTTCGTATCTGGATATACTGACTTGAGCAATAGCCATAAAACGCAAACGCTTGTTTTATACCAAAGACGGACATTATAGATATAAACGTGTATCATTTACTATGAGTGAATGATGAAACATTTCGCAAGTATTGTTTGGAAAAACGTCAGGAAGCTAAATGATTCCCACAAAACTGGTACTTCGTCGTCTGCTCCTGTGGAAGCGGTGAACAAATACAGCAATTCACCGAAGAATTGTAATTCTGCCGCTTGTAAAAATGTTCAAAACTGTATGCTACGCTTTCGCCTGGCCAAATGAAAAAATAAGTAACCATAATGTTTAGATTGCGATTTTCGAAGAAGTTAGGTTAACTCTGCTATGTGTGTGATACTAATACAACAAATCATTCATTTGTGAAAATTTGTGCTTGATGTCACTGACGCATAATAAACACTGTAAATGTCAGCTCCACTTCACATATTGCTTAATCAGAGAAACTCGACTTCTTGCCCTATATCACGTGACTTAGATGATGGTTTAAAGCATCAGCACGACAGAGAAACGAGGTGCGCTGTAGAAACCTATATACCGTCTGGGGGTTAAGACACTGGATTCGTGTTACAAAGAACAATGATCAATTTCTCACTCGGACATTTATACTTAGCTTTAGCTGAAAAAGTACACGGTTGATGTCCCTCATAAGAACGTGATTTTCATCACGAAAGACATCATCGTAGAGGTGACCGCTAAAGAATCTCTTCACGCCTGTAATTTCAACAACTTAGGGCGAAATGCAATGCCACATAGAAACGAATGATCAAAGCAGATGAAGTAAATATTCCAGAATTCGCATTAAAAATAACTGCCAACTTGAGTAACTTAGATGTAAATATCCACTTTGTAATGAAGTAGCTTAAATCACTTCATTAAGAAAAGGTCCCTGGTCCAAATTGTATACCAGTCAGGTTCCGTTCAGAGAATTCTAATACGTTCGTACAATCACTCTACATGAAACTTCCTGGAAGATTAAAACTGTGTGCCGATCCAAGATTCGAACTCGGGACCTTTGCTTTTCGCGGGCAAGTGCTCTACCATATGAGCTACCCAAGCACGACTCACGCCCTATCCTCACAGCTTTGCTTCTGCCAGCACCTCGTCTCCTACATTCCAAACTTTACAGAAGTTCTCCTGCGAACCTTGCAGGGCGTTAGTCGTGCTTGGGTAGCTCAGTTGGTAGAGCACTTGCCCGCGAAAGGCAAAGGGCCCGCGTTCGTGTCTCGGTCCGGCACTCAGTTTTAATCTGAGAGGAAGATTCATATCAGCGCACACTCCGCTGGAAATCTCATTCTCGAAATAGCTCCATACTTAGCAATCATTTACAACCACTCTCTCGTCGAGAGAGTCCTATCGACAAGGGATGTCACATAGATTGTATTTTTCTGGATTTCCATGCTTTTGATATAGTTTCTCACAAGTGACTTCTCATACAATTGCCTGCCTGCGGAGTATCGTCTCAGTTGTGCGACTGAATTCGTAATTTCCAGTTACAAAGGTCACAGTCCGTTGTAACTGCAAGAAGTCAACAAGTAAAACACAGGTAATATCTGGAGTTCCACAAGGAAGTGTTATAGTCCTCTGCTGTCGATGATCTACATAAACGATTCAGGAGAAAGTCTGAGCAGGCCACTAAGATTGTTTGCAGATGATGCTTTTAACGGTCTTGTAAATTCATCAAATGATCAAAACCAATTGCAGACTGATTGAGACAAGATGTGTGTTGTTGTTGTTGTGATCTTCAGTCCTGAGACTGGTTTGATGCAGCTCTCCATGCTACTCTATCCTGTGCAAGCTTCTTCATCTCCCACTAATTACTGCAGCCTACGACCTTCTGAATCTGCTTAGTGTATTCATCTCTTGGTCTCCCTCTATGATTTTTACCCTCCACACTGCCATCCAATGCTAAATTTGTGATCCCTTGATGCTCAGAACATGTCCTACCAACCGATCCCTTCTTCTTGTCAAGTTGTGCCACAAACTCCTCTTCTCCCTAATTCTATTCAATACCTCGTCATTAGTTATGTGATCTACCCATCTAATCTTCAGCATTCTTCTGTAGCACCACATTTCGAAAGCTTCTATTCTCTTCTTGTACAAACTATTTATCGTCCATGTTTCACTTCCATACATGGCTACGCTCCATACAAATACTTTCAGAAACGACTTCCTGACACTTAAATCTATACTCGATGTTAACAAATTTCTCTTCTTCAGAAATGCTTTCCTTGCCATTGCCAGTCTACATTTTATATCCTTTCTACTTCGACCATCATCAGTTTTTTGCTCCCCAAATAGCAAAATTCCTTTACTACTTTAAGTGTCTCATTTCCTAATCTAATTCCCTCAGCATCACCCGACTTAATTCGACTACATTCCATTATCCTCGTTTTGCTTTTGTTGATGTTCATCTTATATCCTCCTTTCAAGACACTGTCCATTCCATTCAACTGCTCTTCCAAGTCCTTTGCTGTCTCTGACAGAATTACAATTTCATCGGTGATCCTTAAAGTTTTTATTTCTTCTCCATGGATTCTAATCCATACTCCGAATTTTTCTCTTGTTTCCTTTACTGCTTGCTCAATATACAGATTGAATAACATCGGGGAGAGGCTACAACCCTCTCTCACTCACTTCCCAACCGCTGCTTCCCTTTCATGTCCCTCGACTCTTATAACTGCCATCTGGTTTCTGTACAAATTGTAAATAGCCTTTCGCTCCCTGTATTTTACCCCTGACACCTTTAGAATTTGAAAGAGAGTATTCCAGTCAACATTGTCAAAAGCTTTCTCTAAGTTTACAAATGCTAGAAACGTAGGTTTGCCTTTCCTTAATCTTTCTTCTAAGATAAGTCGTAAGGTCAGTATTGCCTCACGTGTTCCAGTATTTCTACGGAATCCAAACTGATCTTCCCCAAGGTTGGCTTCTACTAGTTTTTCCATTCGTCTGTAAAGAATTCGCGTTAGTATTTTGCAGCTGTGGCTTATTAAACTGATAGTTCGGTAATTTTCACATCTGTCAACACCTGCTTTCTTTGGGATTGGAATTATTATATTCTTCTTGAAGTCTGAGGGAATTTCGCCTGTCTCATACATCTTGCTCACCAGATGGTAGAGTTTTGTCAGGACTGGCTCTCCCAAGGCCGTCAGTAGTTCTAATGGAATGTTGTCTACTCCCGGGGTCTTGTTTCGACTCAGGTCTTTCAGTGCTCTGTCAAACTCTTCACGTAGTATTGTATCTCCCATTTCGTCTTTATCTACATTCTCTTCCATTTCCAGAATATTGTCCTCAAGTGCGTCGCCCTTGTATAGACCCTCTATATGCTCCTTCCACCTTTCTGCTTTCCCTTCTTTGCTTAGAACTGGGTTTCCATTTGAGCTCTTGATATTCGTACAAATGGTTCTCTTTTCTCCAAAGGACTCTTTAATTTTCCTATAGGCGGTATCTATCTTACCCCTAGTGAGATAAGCCTCTACATTCTTACATTTGTCCTCTAGCCATCCCTGCTTAGCCATTTTGCACTTCTTGTCGATCTCATTTTTGAGACGTTTGTATTCCTTTTTGCCTGCATCATTTACAGCATTTTTATAGTTTCTCCTTTCATCAATTAAATTCAATATTTCCTCTGTTACCCAAGGGTTTTTACTAGCCCTCGTATTTTTACCTACTTGATCCTCTGCTGCCTTCACTACTTCATCCCTCAGAGCTACCCATTCTTCTTCTACTGTATTTCTTTCCCCCATTCCTGTCAATTGTTCCCTTATGCTCTCCCTGAAACTCCTCTGGTTTAATCAGTTTGTCCAGATCCCATCTCCTTAAATTCCGACCTTTTTGCAGTTTCTTCAGTTTTAATCTACAGTTCATAACCAATAGATTGTGGTCAGAGTCCACATCTGCCCCTTGAAATGTCTTACAATTTAATACCTGGTTCCTAAATCTCTGTCTTACCATTATATAATCTATCTGATACCTTCTAGTATTTCCAGGATTCTTCCATGTGTACAACCTTCTTTTATGATTCTTTAACCAAGTTTTAGCTATGATTAAGTTATGCTCTGTGCAAAATTCTACCAGACGGCTTCCTCTTTCATTTCTTTCCCCCAATCCATATTTACCTACTATGTTTCCTTCTCTCCCTTTTCCTACACTCGAATTCCAGTCACCCATGACTATCAAATTTTCGTCTCCCTTCACTACCTGAATAATTTCTTTTATCTCATCATAAATTTCATCAATTTCTTCATCATCTGCAGAGCTAGTTGGCATATAAACTTGTACTATTGTAGTATGTGTGGGCTTCGTGTCTATCTTGGCCGCAATGATGCATTCACTACACTGTTTGTAGTAGCTTACCCGCACTCCTATTTTTTATTAATTGTTAAAGCTACTCCTGCATTACCCCTATTTGATTTTGTAATTATAACCCTGTATTCACCTGACCAAAAGCCTTGTTCCTCGTGCCACCGAATTTCACTAATTCCCACTATATCTAACTTTAACCTATCCATTTCCCTTTTTAAGTTTTCTAACCTACCTGCCCTATTAAGGGATCTGACATTCCACGCTCCGATCCGCAGAACGGCAGTTTTCTTTCTCCTGATAACGACGTTCTCTTGAGTAGGCCCGCCCGGAGATCTGAATGGGGGACTATTTTACCTCCGGAATATTTTACCCAAGAGGACGCCATCATCATTTAGCCATACAGTAAAGCTGCATGCCCTCGGGAAAATTTACGGCTGTAGTTGCCCTTGCTTTCAACCGTTCGCAGTACCAGCACAGCAAGGCCGTTTTGGTTAGTGTTACAAGGCCAGATCAGTCAATAATCCAGACTGTTGCCCCTGCAACTACTGAAAAGGCTGCTGCCCCTCTTCAGGAACCACACGTTTGTCTGGTCTCTCAACAGATACCCCTCCGTTGTGGTTGCACCTACGGTACGGCCATCTGTATCGCTGAGGCCCGAAAGCCTCTCTACCAACGGCAAGGTCCATGGTTCATGGGGAAGAAGATGTGTGTATGTCGCGAAAAGTGGCAGTTGACAGTAAGAGAGTCTGGAGAGTGGCGGATGACATCAAAACAGTACAAAGAAGGGCACCCCGTTTTGTATTATCGCGAAATAGGGAGAGAGTGACACTGATATAATACTTGAATTAAGGTGGCAAATATTAAAACTTAGGCATTTTTTGTTGCTACAGGAGCTTCTCATTAAATTTTAATCACGAACTTTCTCCATAGAGTGTAAAAATATTTTGTTTGTGCCCACCTACATAGGGAGGAATGATCACAATATTAAAATAAGAGGATCAGAGCTCGCACGGAAAGATTTAAGTCTTCGCTTTTCCCATGCGCTGTTCGAGAGTGGAATGGTAGAGAAATAGCTTCACTGTGGTTCTATGAAACTTCTGGAGAGTAATCTTGTAGATGTGACGAGTTTAGCTATCGTCTGGATGTTTGTCGTGTGTCCAGGACATGCCACACTGAAGATCTGTGAAAAGAAAGTGAAAACCTTGATTCTAAGTGTAATTGTTAAACTTTTCACGAGGTAGCACGAACATGCAGTTACAAATACACCTTTGTAAGTTCCGATAATTTTTTGAAAATAAAAACTTCGCATTCGCAAGCATAAGTTAAAATTCATCTTAGGTTTTTGTCTTCATTCATGTAGAAAATATAGTATTGTGAAATCCGACTAGGCTTTTTGAATACCATGCACTCCGTGATAGGTGGATCTACTTTCTTAATCTTGTAACAGAAGGGATATACTCAATATTTGTAACACAACCGCGTGTCAACACGAGACTCGCACCCGTACACGGTTGTTCGTGCATCATTAACTCTAAAGTAAACTTCTGATGTTCATAGGTCAGTCTCCGCAGTTAGTCGACAAGTCTGATCATACACGATCGATGTTTTCCCTGTTTGGTAACACCGTTTTCTGGGAATCGGGCTGTATCTAATTTACATTTTTGTAATAGAATGGAGAAATAGTGCCGATATGGACGTTGAATAAAACTGTTTGCTCTTGTTGGTCGCTCTACGTGAGGCGTCAGGTTTATTGACCTCTTTTTGATCATGAGAGAATGTGAAAACGTTACAGAAACACACGAATAGTTCAGGGAAGATGGCTAAGAGAAAGAAAAAAAGGTAAATACATTAACAAAGTGCATGAAAGACACGTACTAAAGCAGGGAGAAGGACTTTAGACAAACAGTGTAGGAGCATGTCAATGTGAGAGACTCCAAAACGTTACTGAATTGCACGTGGTATGAGATAGCGTTGAAGATAACGAAATGGCAACAGACAGCGCTTGTAAGAACATGTCGTGAAGTTAGACAAGGGGAAAAATATGAGTTAAGATACAATGTAATCATAAAAATTGTTATTGTGCAAACAAAAATGAAGAGAAGAGAAAGGAATTATTGACGTCAATTGCATCGGGACTTTACGCAGAATCAGTAGCGACGAGAGAAAATATGTGTTTGACGGCGACTCGAACTCAGGATTTTCTACTTACGAGACCGTTGCGTTAATCACTGCGACATCCAGCCAAAGGGTTCATTGGATTCGCTCGGAATTTCTTGGCGCGCCTCCCGGGCGCCTCACCAAATTCACACTTGTATGTATAGATAGAGATAGAGAAGATCCAACGGAGAGCAGGGCGCTTCGTTACAGGATCATTTAGTAATCGCGAAAGCCAGTGGCATATTCTGCAGGAGAGACGTTCAGTAATTCGGTACGGGCTTTTGTTGAAGTTTCGAGAACATATCTTCACCGAAGAGTCAAGAAGTATATTGCTCCCTCCTAAGTATATCTCGCGAAGAGACCATGAGGATAAAATCAGAGATATTAGAGCCTACACAGAAGCGTACCGACAGTCCTTCTTTCCACGAACAATACGAGACTGGAATAGAAGGGAAAACCGATAGAGGTACTCAAGGTACCCTCCCCCACACACCGTCAGATGGCTTGCGGAGTATGGATGTAGATGTAGATATTGTATTGTATGTTAACCGGGGGCCTACAAACGACGGAGAGGCGCCGCAGTGGTCCACAACCCCACGACGACTACCGCAGTCCACTTCACCCCTCTGCCGCCCCACACCGAAACACTCTTTCAGGGTTATTGTTGTGCAGTTCGGTCCCCGGTGCCCCCCCCCCCCCCCCCCCCAGGGAACGTCTCACACCAGATGAGTGTAACCCATATGGTTGCGTGGTTGAGTAAAGGTGGTGAAAGCGTACGTGGAGAACTTGTTTGAGCAGCAATCGCCGATACAGTGTAGCTGAGGCGGAATAAGGGGAACCAGCCCGCATTCGAGGCGGATGGAAAACCGCCTAAAAACCATCCACAGACTGGCCGGCTCACCGGACCTCGACACAAGTCCGCCGGGCGGATTCGCGCCGGGGAGCAGGAGCTCCTTCCCAATCCGGAAAGCCTTGCGTTTGACCGCACGGCTAACCGGGTGGGCCCCTTCACACACCTTCTCCTATGTGCAGTCACCGTCCACGTCCTACATGTTCGCTGCTTTGAGATTCCCGCAGGTTGTCAAACGCGACTGTGCATCAGCATTGAAGGTGATGGATTCATTGCCCGTCGAGGCAAATCAATTATATGAATGCATGATTGGATTAGAGAAGGGCAGATGTGGGCAGATAATAATGAGCCGAATCATGCGTAAAGAAGGCTGAATTTATTTGATTACAACGTAGATAGTAAGAAAGTAAAGAAATGAATAACAAATTTTACAATAAAGTTATAAATGACGTCCCTTATACAAGTAATGTCCGATATGTACACAAAATAAGGGTTGGTGTTTTATGAGTTTCGGTCAGTACAGTACAGATAGCGAAAGAATATCAACATATGAAGCATGGTTGTAGAGGAACCTCTCGTAGTGATTTACATATTAACGTTATGTCTTTTCAAAATCTTGCTCATTTATCGAGTTTTACATTTGTGAACCAACGTATTTTTCCGAGACAGATGTGTAATGACCCTTATTATCCATATCGTCATATCTAAGCACAAAAAACCTCTCAAATAGGCCATTCGCATTTGTTCGTTAACGATGTCACTCCGTATCTCCGCCCTGTTAATTCACTGTGTTGACAAGACAACTTCACGTGTGGGGCGAGATATCACTTCCAGCCAGTCGCTGCATAGGTTTCACCATTATAATAAATAATCTTTTACCGAACATGCTACAGTAAAGATAAATTGAGAAGTACTGCAGAAGTCGCCTGCAAATGGAAGCTGTTGCTAACAAGCTGATTGAGATGCTTGTTTCAGTATAATGGCGCGACTCGCGGCCTGTATCATCTACGGTCTAAGGTTTGCACAGAGAGCCGCACAATCACTCGCATAATGCTGATAGGAAAATTACGAGCTTGCAACGTGCTTCCGGTGTTGTGCCAGGACAACTTGCAGAGCGTGTTATGAGTTTCGGCGGACGCGCGCTGCGGCCGACTGTCTATTTGTACGGCACTAGTGTGTGCGCGCTGGCCTAGCAGGCTTGCTACAGTTGTTTACAGAGCGACCGCGCGGGTAAACAATGCTGCGGACAGCTGCGGCGTGGTATGTTTGGCGAAGCACACAAGACACCGGTGCGCACTTCGGACGGAGTATGTTGCTCTAATTAGGTGCGATCAAAACGCGGCGGGCGCATACGTTCCACGGAAAGCAACGGTAAACAAGATAAGCAAACACCAACGTCACGTGTTCGATTCAAGTGTTTCTCTTTAGTACTAAGGAGACGCAGGGCTGGAGACTGAAAGAAAAAAGGGTATGATTACCAGTGAAATTAACATTAGAAATACACGAGGGAAACTGGTAAGAGATCACCAGGATAACTTAGTTTGTAGTGGAAAATCTAATATGTCTGAATCATTAACACACACCGAACAGGCGTGATTTAAGACTGCATGAAGCTCGTACCATCGATAAATTACGGAGCCATACTCAGCAATACTTACCCACATTCCTGAAAATGTATTGTTCTACTTCCATATAATACGCGAGGATAATGTTTAAAAGAAATTTTTTCACTTATTTAACCACTAACTAATGCAATGTTCCTTGTTCTTCGAACCGTATTCTCAGGAATATACTCGCCGTTGTATCTACATCTACGTATATACTTCACAAACCACCATACGCTGCGTGGCTGAGGGAAGCTTGTACTACAGCTATTTATTCCCTTCCCTCTTTCACCCGCAAACGGAGGGAGGGAAAAAAACTGAATGTATGCTTCCCTTCGAGCCTTGACCCCTCTCATATTATCTTCACTGTGATAACGTGAAACGTGCGTTATAGCAGTAAAATCGTGTTGTCTGCTGCAAATTCCGAGATTCTAAACTTTCTCAATTGTGTTTCGCGAAAAGAATGTCTTTTTACCTGCATTTGAGTTCGCAAAGCATTCAACACACCGGTAATAAATCTTGTAGCACGCCTCTGAATTGCTTCGACGTCTTCTTCTCATTCAACGAGGTGGGGATCCCAAATACTCGAGCAGTCCTCCAGAATGGGTCGCACAAGTGTTCTGTACGCGGTCTGCTTTATACATGAGCTATGCTTTTCTAGAATTGTTCCAATAAGCCGAAGTTGACTGTTAAGCCTCTCTACAACCGACCGTACGTGCTCGTTCCGTATCAAGTAGCTTTGCATCGCTACGCCTAGATATTTAATCGACGCTACTGTTTCAAGCAACATACCACTAATATGTATTCGAATATCATAGGATTGTTTTTCCTACTCATCAGCATTGATCTATATTTTTCTATGTATAGAGCAAGCTGCCATTCATCACAAAAAATAAAAGTTCTGTCAAGTCAGCCTCTTCCCTTCTACAGACATTCAATGATGACATTTTGCCATACACGACCTGATCATCAGCAACTTATTCGTCAGATCGTTTATGTTTAAGTGTACCTCATTTATCTCGAGCGCTTCAAGTAATTTATTTGCCCAAAAGGAAACAAAAATTGTATTACACACATATGATCAGCAGTACATCTTTCTTATAAACAGCCCTCTACGTGTCTTATTCGGTACTTCCTCTACTAAAGGACAGTTGGTAGGCATGCTAGGCCGATTCCAGCGCATTCCTCAATCCTGGGTTCGTATCTAGAGGTCCTGTATTACGACCCAGTAGAGCACCTTTACTATGACGTCATTATAAACAGCCCTCTACGTGTCTTATTCGGTACTTCCTCTACTAAAGGACAGTTGGTAGGCATGCTAGGCCGATTCCAGCGCATTCCTCAATCCTGGGTTCGTATCTAGAGGTCCTGTATTACGACCCAGTAGAGCACCTTTACTATGACGTCATTATTGACCTTTAACACTGGTGATATCGCGTGAGGTAATTGACTCTGAATAAGTAACTTGAATATGACATCATAAGGTAGTGGAGGGTGGGAAATACAAAAAATGCAAGATTGCACTTGAGGGAAATATGTTTTTAGCCAATTACAGTGCGAGGTGGCAGTGGTGGGACATATTCTGCAGGCATTGACAGTGCAGTATTTTTGCGTTAAATTCGATTATGTTACAGTGTTACCTCTAAAAAAATTGCGTAAGCCTTTTCACCTGAATTGGCACCACGTTTAAAACTTAATAAAAAACGCCAGTGCAACAGTACGTCAAAAAATATCATGCAAGTTTCTCCATGTGAATTGTGGAAATTTGTACTCACACACGCACAAACTTATACACAGACAAGATTTGCATCGCGCATCAAGGTCCGACTGATGTTCACTTTCTCGGGAGACTTTCGCAGAAATCTAACACACACACTGCGTAACGTCTGCCCCTGCTTGTAACTCATTCTCTCCGCACATTCAACAGAAGTTGGAATGAGGCAGTGTGAAATATTACATGCATAATTTGCCGTCGCTATGCAAGCGAGCAGACAGCGTGCCAAATGTATAGATATTGCAAGTAATAGTTCAGGGAGTTATTAGGATGTTATAAGAAGTGAAATGATTTAAGTTTAGGACATTATGGCAGCTCCGTAGTTTTATTGTACAATAGCTTTGCTTTGTGACTTAGTAGATCTTGCATCATGTCAACTCATTTGAAGGAACTTCGTGCAGTGATATGTTTAAATGTGGATTCCCTTAAGATGCTCTCTATGTAGAAAAGAACGATGAATACTGCTTCTGTTTTAGCTTTCTTTTTTCAAATGACTCGTTACCCTCGATTGTTTTGACTGCTATAATCCCAGTCATGGTGACTGCCCTATCCCTAATCATGGTGATCGCCATTACCCCAGTTATGGTGACTGCTGTTACCCCACTCACGGTGACTGCCGCAGCCCCAACCATGGTGACTGCCATTATCGCAGTCATGGTGGCCATCATTACCTCACACAGATGTCCATAGAAGAGTATTGCCTGATGTCAGTCGATTTCAACCGATCCGGAACTAGAGTGCCCTTGTTCAGAACACTGAGAACAAGTAGTAGATATGCCTGGTGCAACATTCTCACTCTCATATTATCAATACCACGCAGTAGACCTCACACTCAAATGGCTCAGTGTTTTTAAAGTAATGCGTTGAGAAACTATCCGCTGCTGTGCGAAACTTACAATATCAAAAACGAGGCAAATGGATCGAGAAATGTCTTACCAATTTTCGAATAACTGCTTGTTTGTAGACTGTTTGAATAAGCTCAGACAATGCAGTTAAAAGTCCGGTAAGGCAGTGAACAATATTTACATCCTTCTTATCCTTCTAACAATCTAATCCAGCAGAGTCTATGTCACTGATAATCTGTATATCCTCACGTTAGAAGTTACACATAAGAGATTACACCATTTAAAATCCAGACTAGCTTGCACTTCGATGGCATTTTCGGCTTTCCATTGTCATTTATACAAACAACGAGCAAATTTTGTTAATTGATCATTAGTATATAATACTTTATTTAGCTGCTTCCACTATTTTGGTATCTTCGAATATTTCTTTCGTAGTAACTCAGGTCTGATATTTATTTATATACACTAAAAACAGCATTTGTTGTCTTCTTTGAGTTACGGTTAAATACGACATGCAGTTAGTAACCTCTCACTTCAAAATTATCAGCTCTGACCTGAAGACCAACAACAGATCAGTTTCACGGCGCCAGCGAGTCTCTCTCGTCTTCAGAGAGTCTAATATTTCATGGCGCTCTATCAATCAATGAAATTATTGAGCGGTCAGTCGACGACAAAAAGTGTCAAAATTATTTTCATAATAAGCTATATTTATTTCCCGGCATGACAATGCAGAACATGTATTCAAAAGCATTTTATCAACGTTCACTTTTTACACCTTGCATAATATGCTACTAACTGGGGTAGGAGCTGTTGTCAGATCTCTAGTCAGTAAAGCCCATAATCAGTTTTACGTAAAACGGCTTCGTGCTTTCTCGCACGTCACCTACATAGCACAAGCGAAACATTGATGAAATCATTAACATGTTGCAACGTGTCACAAAATCGAATTACTTGTAAGAGTCTTAAGGTATTGCGCGCATGATGACAGAGAATATAACGATAACCGTTGATGAAATTAATGAAACAGCACAACCTCGTATGTATGAATTTTTATTATTCTTCAGAAAGGGCAGCAAGTTATCGAGTGAAAAGTGTATCTCTTTTAGCTCCAAATACAATGAAAGCAGAGGCACTGTACGCTTGTTTCTGTAGATCTCATAAATTCTCGAAAGAGCGTTCTAAAGTTTTCCTTGATATTTTCCAGAGAAAATGCGAGGAACTGTGTGTTATGTTGCTTTTCGGTATTTAGGGCTTTGTATCTCTTTACAACGCTGTTGGTTCGCGCGTACCGGTTTCAGTGTCTGGTATTTTTACTTCTTGGAGATTATTTACAAAGCGGTGGTAACGTAGAAAATTAACTGAAGTGTTCTGACACACGAGCAATTGATGTTTGTTGTATCTGATGCTATATCCATTGTCAGGTACAAATACAGAATATATTGTTTGAATAATATATAGAATGCATCGCCAATTCGCCTCTATGGCGACATTCCGAAATGAAACGATATGAAATTGCACCGATCTCAGCTGAGGTGTACCATCCTGTTATCAGGGTCAGAAATGAACGTTCGCGTACTACAGTGTTGTGTGATCGTAACCATGTTTGTATACGATGATTACAGGTTACGTAAACACAGGAAATGTAATAATTATTAATGAAAAACTAACACGAATGAAAGTATAAAGCAAACAAACGTTGCCAGTAAATACGCGTCTGTAGACAAACAGTTTGCGAGATGACAGAATTCGTGCATAAGAGCCGACACCGTCTTAAGACAGCAAAAGATATGTGCACCTGGCTACAGCTTTTTCATACAAGAGAGCTGGCGAGATGGACTCAGCTCGCATTACACGTGGAGGCTCACTTGCGAGATACACAGTGTCGCCGCACTAACGTAACGTGTCGTGTTTGCGTAGGTGAGAACCGGAGGTCGCTATATATTCAGCTACGTAATCTCAACTAATTTTCAACGTTATACAACTACCCACAGCCTCCCTGTCATTGATGAAGAAAATATAATCAAAATTTATACATATGCGTGTGGTTTTAGGTGTTTCAGAAATTTTATCAACAGTTATACCCGTATTCTCTTTGCTTCCATTCGTACAATACCTTAAAACGTTCTCAAGTAATTCGGCTTTTGTGACACAATGCAACAATTAATAATTTCTTCAAAGTTTCATTTTCGCTGTTTAAGTAAGATATGAGAAAACAGGAGGTGTATTACGTTATGTAGCATAGGATTTGGGTAGAGTGGGATTGCGGGCGGAGATTGTGCAGAGTTGGGGCTCAATTTAACAGTTACTCTATTTAACTTCAAATACTTCCTGATAACTGCATAATAATACAACCAAGGTGAAACAGAATATAATACTGAAGCTCTATTTACTTCCTTAAGCGCGGCTCAGACAATAAAATAGAACTAAAATATCTTAAATATCTTCCATGTAATAAACAGAATTACAATCAAACCTTTGCCTCAGGATACACAATCTAGCAACATGAGTAATATTTACAATATGTGGCCTCGATCATTGACAGGAAATATCACAGATATAACTTCTGTGATTTAACATAAGATACCAAAACAACTCTTTGACTTCATTAAAATCATTTACATATCACGTAACTACAAACTGGTCTACTACTACTGCCATCATCAAGTAGCTTCTGAAACGAGCTACCTTCAGTGCTCTACCAAAGTTTCTATGTATATATCTCAGTAAATTCCATATAACAACACGTACAAACTGATCGCTCAGACAGAACAAATAACAAGGTGATTTTTCTAGCACAAATTGTGTCAACATATCAGTTACACTCAAGGTGTAGTTTGAACGAAAAAGCAAACTCTTTCTGTACTGTACAATCAATCACGCCCACGGCTTGTAAGTTGGCAGACAAAATCGCTCCCGTTCACAGAGAACATGCTCGCATGCCCAGTATGCCATCAATCAACAACCACAGTTTGACACACGATAACCATGGACTTCAGTGTGTCACGTTGTTGCTAGCCGATACACACAATGCCCCACTTGCACGCAACACAGTGCATTTTATCGAAGCACTGAACCCCCCAGGGTGCAATGTCACGTGCTAAGCAACTCAGGCAGACCTCCTATTAACATGCGGGAGCCCTCGTTCTCCGTCTCCACTGGGAGTGCTGTCCTCTCTGCCGCCAGGGAAAGACACCCACCACTCCACAAGGCTACTGTGTCCACACAGCGGCCACACTTAGTGCTGGCCATTAGTGACATCCGACGACATTACAGTGTACCTTCTGGTCGAGGATCTCGCTCTTGCATCTGCCAAACCGGCTCATTCCTCTCCATCCAGCCATTGACCACACTGCCGTCCGTAACTGCTTCTTATGGCTCACGTAATACTCAGCCCGAAAATTTCACTCAACTCCCTGTCTCCAAACACAGGCTAAGTCGCCAACCTTGGTTGCCGTCATCAGCTCTCCACTTCTCCGTTCAGACTGTTGAAGACGCGCTGGAGAATATCCGACCGCTGCCTTTCCGGTGATGTACCACCTTCGATACGGAGCAGATGACAGCTCAGTCTCGTCTTGCGCTAACACACCAAGGCTCGGAGCGGTCACAAACGCCACCTACCGCTCCACCCAACCAAGCGCTAGCGCCATGTCAGCGCTAATGCAGCCAACTGGGTGTGCCAGGAAACTAGACGTGCCGTGAATTACAAATCCGCAGCACACTCTCCTCCTACAAAATCGTTCTCTAACCCTTCAGACGATGAGGACAACACACATATACAGACTGCAATTAAAACTACATGAAAATACCAAGATAAATCATAGACATGCATGGCCGTAGCATGTCGTGCCACCGTATAGCCATTATCCTAATGGTTACATTTAAAAACACAGGCCGACTGTCCGCAGTTCGTGGTCGTGCGGTAGCGTTCTCGCTTCCCACGCCCGGGTTCCCGGGTTCGATTCCCGGCGGGGTCAGGGATTTTCTCTGCCTCGTGATGACTGGGTGTTGTGTGATGTCCTTAGGTTAGTTAGGTTTAAGTCTAAGTTCTAGGGGACTGATGACCATAGATGTTAAGTCCCATAGTGCTCAGAGCCAATTGAATTGAACAGACCGACTCTATCCAGGCTTGCCAATGGTGACATTAAACAAATAAATACTCTAAAATAATTTTTTACGCTGTTCTTGCCTTCAGTGCCTAGCTCTGCAAAAGGACAACACTCTGTTCTTTGTCATCAGTAAGGAAAACATGATCAGAACCCAGACAAACTGGCTTGGAGAAACAGATCCATACTGCGTTAAACCAACCCTGACCAAACTCTGACCTAATAAGGTCCATCTGGCTATCAAACACGGAAGACACAGTAACTCAACACTAATAAATTCCCTTCCCTAGTCAACCACATCGACAGCAAAAACCTGATTTCCCCACCTATAACTGCCAAAAGAATTTCACACCGTTCTGTGTGCTGCAGCCAGCAACCCGTACATCTCGTCTGGGAAAGCGACTAACCTTCCAGAAACAGCAACACTAACTCCCCCTCAATGTTAACCAATAAAATAGAATAATTGACTAAGCTGCTGGCGAATTTCATTGATAATCACTAATCCTGTCCTTGCACTCTCCCACTGTCAACTGCACTACCGTCTACATCTACATCTACATACATACTCCGCAATCCACCATACGGTGCGTGGCGGAGGGAACCTCGTACCACAACTAGCATCTTCTCTCCCTGTTCCACTACCAAACAGAACGAGGGAAAAATGACTGCCTATATGCCTCTGTACGCGCCCTAATCTCTCACTGGACTCGCATTCGGGAGGACGACGGTTCAATCCCGTCTCCGGCCATCCTGATTTAGGTTTTCCGTGATTTCCCTAAATCGCTTCAGGCAAATGCCGGGATGGATCCTTTGAAAGGGCACGGCCGATTTCCTTCCCCATCCTTCCCCCACCCGAGCTTGTGCTCCGTCTCTAATGACCTCGTTGTCGACGGGACGTTAAACACTAATCTCCTCCTCCTCCTAATCTCTCTTATCTTTGTGGTCTTTCCGCGAAATATAAGTTGGTGGCAGTAAAATTGTACTGCAGTCAGCCTCAACTGCTGGTTCTCTAAATTTCCTCAGTAGCGATTCACGAAAAGAGCGCCTCCTTTCCTCTAGAGACTCCCACCCGAGTTCCTGAAGCATTTCCGTAACACTCACGTGATGATCAAACCTACCAGTAACAAATCTAACAGCCCGCCTCTGAATTGCTTCTATGTCCTCCCTCAATCCGACCTGATAGGGATCCCAAACGCTCGAGCAGTACTCATGAATAGGTCGTATTAGTGTTTTATAAGCGGTCTCCTTTACAGATGAACCACATCTTCCCTAAATTCTACCAATGAACCGAAGACGACTATCCCCACAACTGCCATTGCATGCTTGTCCCACTTCATATCGCTTTGCAATGTTACGCCCAAATATTTAATCGGTGTGACTGTGTCAAGCGCTACACTACCAATGGACTATTCAAACATTACGGGATTCTTTTTCCTATTCATCTGCATTAATTTAAATTTATCTATATTTAGAGTTAGCTGCCATTCTTTACACCAATCAAAAATCCTGTCCAAGTCATCTTGTATCCTCCTACAGTCACTCAACGACACCTTCCCGTACACCACAGCATCATCAACAAACAGCCGCACATTGCTATCCACCCTATCCAAAAGATTATTTATGTAGATAGAAAACAACAGCGAACCTACCACACTACCCTGGGGCACTCGAGATGATACTCTCACCTCCGATGAACACTCACCATCGAGGACAACGTACTGGGTTCTATTACTTAAGAAGTCTTCGAGCTACTCCCATATTTTGGAACCAATCCCATATGCTTGTACCTTAGTTAGGAGTCTGCAGTGGGGCACCGAGTCAAACGCTTTCTGGAAGTCAAGGAATATGGCATCCATCTGATACCCTTCATCCATAGTTCGCAAGATATCTTGTGAAAAAAGGGCGAGTTGTGTTTTGCAGGAGCGATGCTTTCTAAAGCCGTGCTGATGCATGGACAGCAACTTCTCTGTCTCAAGGAAATTCATTATATTCGAACTGAGAATATGTTCGAGAATCCTGCAACAAACGTATGTTAAGGATAAAGGATATTGGTCTGTAATTTTGAGGATCCGTCTTTCTACCCTTCTTATATACAGGCGTCACTTGCGCTTTTTCCAGTCGCTCGGGAGTTTACGTTGGGCAAGACATTCGCGATAAATGCAAGCTAAGTAAGGAGCCAGTGCATTAGAGTACTCTCTGTAAAACCGAAATGGAATTCCATCAGGACCTGGAGATTTATTTATTTTCATCTCATTCAGCTGCTTCACAACCCCAGGGATGTCTATCACTATGTCCTCCATACGGGAATCTGTACAAGACTCAAACGGCGGTATGTTTGTACGATCCTCCTGCGTGAAAGATTTCTCAAATGCTAAATTTAAAATTTCAGCTTTCGTTTTGCTGTCTTCCGTTCCAGGCCAGATTGATCAGTGAGTGACTGGATGAAAGCCGATTTTACGTAAGACCAGAATTTCCTTGGGTTTTTAGCAAGATCTTTTGCTAAGGAATGACGGTGGTAGTGGTTGTATGATTCGTGCATCGCTCTTTTTACAGCAGCACGAATCTCTACTAACTTTTGCCTGTCCTCATTCTCCAGATCTTTCTTGAACCGCGAGTGCAACTGTCTTTGATTCCTGAGCATTCTCCGAATTGCTCTGTTAAACCACGGTGGATCTTTTCCGTCCGTAACCCACTTTTTCGGCACATACTTGTCCAATGCGTAATTTACAATGTGTTTAAAATTTGCCCATAATTCTTCCACGTCCATCGTACCGGAAGTAAATGAAGTTGATTCATTTACTAAGTGGGATGCTAACAACTGCTTATCTGCTTTTTCTAGTAAGAATGCTCTCCTAGCCTTCTTGACCGACCTTTTAACTTTCGTAAGCATAGTCGTAATGACAACATCATGATCACTAATCCCTGTCTCAACACAGACACCGTCGATGAGGTCTGGTCTGTTCCTGGCTACCAGATCTAAAATATTTCCACAGATAGTGTGATAGCTCCGCCACTGTTCTAGCAGGGGCTTACCCACGGACTGCCAATGCTTACGAAAGCTCCTCCCAGTGCAGTCAGGCTGCGTCCAGCACATCCCTAACAGCCATGTCTGGAACAGCACACAGGAAAGAAAGACACGATCTCTTACCTATATTCTAATTCTACCCCACGCTCTGTTACTAATTGTATTACATGATTTACATGGAGTGGGGTTCAGGCTGGAGAATGAGCAGACTTGGGGCTCAATTTAACAATCAAGTTATTAAATATAAACGTGAATAGTGAAACGGAATATTATGTTGAAGGCCTATGTATCTTTCCTTAAGCAAGGGTCAACAAATAAATTACAATTAAAGTATCTTGCATACAATAAACCGAATTAAAATCGAACTTCTGCCCCAGGATACATAGCCAGGCAACGACAGTAGCAATTACAATATATGGCCCACGGCCATGGGCAGAAAATATCACATGTATAAGTCCTGCAATTAAGCTACCAGAACAACTCTCAGAATTAATTAAGATCGTCTACGTAGTACATAACTACGTATTGGTATACTATAACAGTAATATTCAAGTAGCTACTGTGACAAGCTACCATCGACGCTCTACCAAACTATCTATGCATATATCACAATCAACTCCTATATTTACAAAAATCCATAGAAGTTGACCACTCGCACAAACCAAATAACGTAATATTTCCTTAGAGCAAAACTTCAAAAAATACAAATTTCATTAATTGTTGGTGACTTTTACTCACAAAATACTTTTTAAAGAGATGCTGATGTATTAATATATACTGAACTTAAAAATATTGAATATGTCATTCATTGTGAACAGTCACATCTACTACTAACTCTTAAAGTTTTTAGCTAAGTTTACTGAAAAATTTAAAACAATTAATTTCTTGTATTTCCGTCAGTGATCACAAAACGTTGGTTCTTAGACTACCGGTTTCGACCAGCAATTACCATCCTCAAATCTGCAGTAAAAATGGGAAATGAAAAACAATATATGGACAGATCACATCTTAAAACAATAAAATATGCCGTCACGAAAAATTATTACATTCAGGTAAACCTCGTCATATTTTAAGCGGGGGTGGGCACATCCGCTTAAAATATGACGAGGTTTATCTGTTTTATAACATGTCGTAGTATAATCACCCACAGATGCATCGTTACAAAACATACACAAAATAGGCTTAGCATTATCGCACGTATTTAAAATATCTGTAAACTAGGTCGCCGTGCCAGAGGAGTCGTACTGTCAATAGCGCTACTGTTCATAACGAACGGCGGTACAGTAGCCACAACATATGTCTGTGCTGTAAACTCGTTACATGTCGCTAGTTTAAGTGTACACATATTCGTCAATTATAAAATTGTACAGAATGCAATAAATGAAGAGAACAATAGGCAAAGTTTATAGTGGGCTTGCCAAATGTGTGAGTTATGACAGTGATAAAGTATAATAAAACACAAATAAAGTTAAATTCAAAACCGTTAAAAGGACATAGTTAAGTGATAATAATGTTTCGCTATGACATTTTATTGTCATAAGATGTAATCTGTCCACTAGTTGTACTTATATTTCCATTTTTTCTTCAGATCAGGAGGCTATCACTGCTGATGAAAAGCGGTAGTCCAAGGATCAACGTTTTGTGATCATTGACGGAAATAAAAGAAATTTATTATGAACTTACTCGATTACTGTTTTAATCCAGGACAGTGTCGTAGGTTGTGATTTAAAACATTATGACATCTGGTAGAAGATTTCATTAAAAACAATAAATATTTAGAAATATAAAATACTTGACTAGATTATCAATATCTTCAAAGGGTGAGCACTAAAAACTCCCCCTCCCACATTCCCTTCTCGTGGCTCGTGGGTTTCACTCACAGAGAACATCGTTCAGTAACCACAACTTAACACGTGGTAACCATCGACTTCCGTGTACTATGTTGTTGCTACCCACAATGCCTAATGCATCGATCATACGCAACGAAGTACACTGTTTCGAAGCACTGAAATAGAGTAATTCGCACGGATCAGGTTTCTGCGCCTTGCTTGTCCGCTCATAATGTATTATTCATGAGCCATTACTTGCAGTACCCAAAGAACAAACCGCAAGTGGCGACTTTTAGAGATTTTAAGCTCATGAATATGTCTGAGCTTACTGCTGACACTTACAATATTTCTTGGCGGATAACGGTGGGAAATAACTTCTACCTAATAATGAAGTATCTAATTTCACCGAAAGCCATAATAATTTATACGACAAAAACGCTCCTCTAAAAACCGGAAGATTTAATGAAAAAACGTGCACCAAGGCTTGCAAACCACCTCAAACACGTTATGATTGTCAGAGACGAAGCACAAAGGACATAAAAACGGCACCCGAACTCTGATAACCATATCGCCTACAAGCAACTAACAACAGAGTCAGTCAGTCTGTGAAAAATGCAAAACTCAGGTATGTTCACGCGCTGAGGACTTTCACAGAGCCACCGTACTGCAGAAAAATTTACGAGGCCTAGGGTTAGGCACACTTAAATCTGCAGCTGAGCTCCTAGCTCCTATTGAGGATCTAAATGAATATTTTGCCATGCCGAAATCTCTGCTTGATGAACGTATAAGGGTACAAACTGTCGACACCCTTAAAGTATCAGTGGTTGGTACAAATAAAAATTTTCTCTTTTCTGCAGCCGGTAAGCCCTAACAGGTTCACGAAATCTATTTTGCGTATTCACTCGGCACTATCAGAACATAATAATATAACAATGCAGGTGGTAAGTTTTCTCGTCGATCCACTACTGCCCAAATAGAGTACATTTTCAACCGTTCTTTGACCTCCAGCGTCTTCCCAGCATCCTAGAAGCAGAACTCATAAAACCATTACCCGAGAAGGAGTCTTCCAACCATCCCACTACAGGCCCACTCGCATCCTACCAGCATTATCCAAGGCTTTAGAATACACTACCCAGGAACACATTACCAATAACTTAACAACAAATAACCTTTCAGATGAATACCAGTCGGATTTCTTGCAAAATCGCAGCACAATGAACGCTACTGTAAAAGAGACTAACGACCTGAAACAAGCTACGGACAAACAACTGGAGACTGTTAAGTGTTACAGAGAAGCTTTCCACACTATTGATTCTGACATTCTACTTGCTAGCTTGAAAGTCAATTTTTTTGAAAAATGTACGGTACTATAAGGTAAGGAATGAGGAGGTTCTGCACAGAATCGGAGAGGAAGGGAGTATGTTGAAAACACTGATAAGGAGAAGGGACAGGATGATAGGGCATATGTTAAGACATGAGGTACTTCCTTGGTAGTAGAGAGAGCTGTAGAGGGAAAAAAACTGTAGAGGAAGACAGAGATTGGAATACATCCCGCAAATAATTGAGGACGTAGGTTGCAAGTGCTTCTCTGAGATGAAGAGGTTAGCACAGGAGAGGAATGGTCGTCCCCGGCTCGAATCCGCCTGGCGGATTAGTGTCGAGGTCCGGTGTGCTGACCAGTCTGTGGGTGGTTTTTAAGGTTTGCCTTCTTCCTCAGCGACTGCGTGCTGGTTCCCCTTATTCCGCTTCAGTTACACTATGTGCGCGCTTGCTGTGCAAACACTGTTTCCACGTACGCGTACACCATTATTACTCTACCATGCAAACATTTGGGGTTACACTCGTCTGGTATGAGACGTTCCCGGGGAGTGGGGGGGGGGGGGGTTTCCACTGGTGAACGAACCCCACAATAACCCTGTGTTCGGTGTGGGCTGGCGGTGGGGTGGGTAGACTGCTGTGGCCTGTTGTGTGGGTGTGAACCACTCAGGGCTACGGCAGGACGAAGCCTCTCCGCCGTTTCTAGGTTCCCTGTTCAACACACAATACACTCATACCTCACACCCCGTCAACAGTATATAATGATTAGAAATAAAAGGTCGTAATGGAAGGATGTAGTATCAGGGCATCCACAACGATCAGTATTGGATCCATTACTTTTCTCAAGGCATGTTATTTATCATCACGTATACGCTGACGACCTTCAGTTATATCTAAGTGCAAGCTCAACAAACTTGTGCACACACATCCTAGCCTAGATAATCTGGAAGGTTCTATGTCGAAGATAATCTGTATGTGCTCACGATAGAAGTTCTACCATTTAAAATCTAGGCTGGGTTTCTTTTTGTTGTGTATGTTCCTCTTCTCGCCGATTCTGTGGGGACACTCCACTTTTAATATCTTGTCAATGCAATACATTTTCAACATCCTTCTATAGTCCCACGTTTCCAACACTTCGATTCTCTTCTTTTCCAGTTTTCCCAAAGTCCATGTCTCGCTTCTGTTCAATGCTCTGCTCGAACGTACGTCCTCAGGAAGTTCGTCCTCAAATAATCCTAAACGGTATCACGAGAGTCATTTCAAAAATTCTGTACAGCGTAAAGTTATCGTTCATGTTTTTCATTCACGAGACATCATCGTAATCTCCATTTTCACAATAACAGTGGTCCAGCGTTTCGGCAACTCTTGTATTCGTATTGGGTTGCCAATCTTTGTTGATCTTTTTGATTACTCTGGTCACTACATAATAAGTCTCCTCAGTGCCGGCCGCTGCTGGCCGAGCGGTTCTAGGTGCTTCAGTCTGGAACCGCGCGACCGCTACGGTCGCAGGTTCGAATCCTGCCTCGGGCATGGATGTGTGTGATGTCCTTAGGTTAGTTAGGTTTAAGTAGTTCTAAGTTCTAGGGGACTGATGACCTCCGATGTTAAGTCCCATAGTGCTCAGAGCCATTTGAACCAAGTCTCCTCAGTCGTTTGTAAACATTTGCGTCGAGATAGTTTCTTGAGCTTTGGTAGTAAATCAAAGTCTGGTGTGTTCATGTCAGTACAGTAGAATGGATGGGTAAGGATTTTCCATCCATAATTCTCCAATACTCTGCGTACTGGTTCGGCATTATACAGTCTTGCCTTATCAGGGGGAATGAGCAATCCAGCTGCGAACGTGTCGCACTGTTCTCGAAAAAATCTCAAGCAAAATATTTCGCAGGAAGTTCTTGTAGTGTAGCCCTCTTACGGTGGTTTCCTGGGGGTCTCTGCCTGTTGCCGTTGCTCCGTGCTTATCATAAGCCATAATCATCATGTGTAGCATTTGGGTTTTTGGTGGAAGTATCTGTAGCCGATTAGCAATGGAGCTCCGACTAACAATGTTCCCTAGCAGGTCACTCACTTGAGGATCCTTCACTAAATCCTCGCACGAACGAAAAAATGCCTGACATCGAAATAAGTGTCCAAGGAATAGAAGAGCAAATGAAATCACTCAATAGAGGAAAGTCCACTGGACCTGACGGGATACCAATTCGATTCTATACAGAGTACGCGAAAGAACTTGCCCCCCTTCTAACAGCCGTGTACCGCAAGTCTCTAGAGGAACTTCAGGTTCCAAATGATTGGAAAAGAGCACAGGTAGTTCCAGTTTTCAAGAAGGGTCGTTGAGCAGACGCGCAAAACTATAGACCTATATCTCTGACATCGATCTGTTTTAGAATTTTAGAACATGTTTTTTGCTCGCGTATCATGTCGTTTCTGGAAACCCAGAATCTACTCTGTAGGAATCAACATGGATTCCGGAAACAGCAATCGTGTGAGACCCAATTCGCTTTATTTGTTCAAGAGACCCAGAAAATGGTAGATACAGGCTCCCAGGTAGATGTCATTTTCCTTGACTTTCGGAAGGCTTTCGAAACAGTTCCGCACTGTTGCCTGATAAACAAAGTAAGAGCCTAGGAATATCAGACCAGCTGTGTGGCTGGATTGAAGAGTTTTTAGCAAACAGAACACAGCATGTTGTTCTCAATGGAGAGACGTCTACAGACGTTAAAGTAACCTCTGGCGTGCCACAGGGGACTGTTGTGGGACCATTGCTTTTCATAATATATGTAAATGACCTAGTAGATAGTGTCGGAAGTTCCATGCGGCTTTTCGCGGATGATGCTGTAGTATACAGAGAAGTTGCAGCATTAGAAAATTACAGCGAAATGCAGGAAGATCTGCAGCGGATAGGCACTTGGTGCAGGGAGTGGCAACTGACTCTTAATATAGACAAATGTAATGTATTTCGAATACATAGAAAGAACGATCCTTCATTGTATGATTATATGATAGCGGAACACTGGTAGCAGTTACTTCTGTAAAATATCTGGTAGTATGCGTACGGAACGATTTGAAGTGGAATGATCAGATACAATTAATTGTTGGTAAGGCGGGTGCCAGGTTGAGATTCATTGGGAGAGTCCTTAGAAAATGTAGTCCATCAACAAAGGAGGTAGCTTACAAAACACTCGTTCGACCTATATTTGAATATTGCTCACCAGTGTGGGATCTGTACCAGGTCGGATTGACAGAGGAGATATAGAAGATCCAAATAGGAGTGGCGCATTTCGTCATAGAGGTATTTGGTAAGTATGATAGCGTTACGGAGATGTTTAGCAAACTCAAGTGGCAGACTCTGCAAGAGAGGCGCTGTGCATCGCGGTGTGGCTTGCTGTCCAGGTTTCGAGAGGGTGCGTTTCTGGAAGAGGTATCGAATATATTACTTCTCCCTCCTTATACCTCCAGAGGGGATCACGAATGTAAAATTAGAGAGATTCGAGCGCGCACGGTGGCTTTCCGGCAGTCGTTCTTCCCGCGAACCATAAGCTACTGGAACAGGAAATGGAGGTAATGACAGTGGCACGTAAAGTGCCCTCCGCCACACACGGTTGAGTGGCTTGCGGAGTAGAAATGTAGATGCAGATGTAGATCTTCCGGTCCAGGCGTCGGATGTCGTCTCTTCTGCAGGTGTTTCGTAGCCCAGTAAGAAATAGGTTCACAAACGGGACAGTAGGGAAGCCACAGACAATGAAAGTCGGGATAATCTGGCGAAACATATAGTCAGAAATGAACTCATAAATTCAGAAGTAGTCTCGTCACAAGTATTCATAAATTGCTACACACGGAAGGTAGCCGCTGTGGAGGGGCATTCTTGTTGTAGGACAAGTTGAAAAAGGACCGCAAGATTACTCAAAAACCAGTCTTCAGTATGAAGACCAGTCCTCAGAGAGAACAAAGAATTGAAATAGCGAGTACCATGCGTTACGCTAACAGCAACAAGAGTCGTCCAAAACAGGTTACTACGCTACATGCCGGTCTGCACTGTTATTGTCTTGCTGTACGGACGTAGCACTAACGCAGTCGCAACTATCGTAGTTGTGGAATGATTCAGAAACATCACTAGTGGTTCCCGAATGACCAACCTACGCATTTCCCAAGGCAATGGGAAGCACTAGCCATTAACGGCATTCACTGAAATTCGCGATGTTGACTTCTGTAGAAACTGCAACAGAATTGGACTGAAGAGCTGTTCTCCAGTTGCTCTCCGGGTTATTTAAAGAGTCGGTCCATGAGCTACAGAGCACGTCCGCGGCACGCGAAATGTCTTCGTAGACAACCTAACACGGGTGAGAGGTGGAACCGTTCCTGCTATTCTGGCCGCATGAAGTGGTAGAGCTACACCCCTCAATCTGGGTGCCCTGAACTGGCGAGAATTCTCAGAAGGCGAGAGAACGGTGTATACCTCAGCCACTGCGTGGCTCCAACAATGATTTGAAATAACGGCCAGACTAGCAAGCTAGATTTCACCATCTTGGCCGTTTTCTGTGTTAATTAAATGGGTATGCTAAAATTGACCTGGTCATCTATGTAGACACTACCTCGGTAGTGTCTGTAGACGTGGGAACATTAATTTATTGATAATTATTCAAAGGTCAAGTTTGATAAACTGTTAATTAATTGTTCGACTGGTCGACTGGTCGAGTAGTATCAGTTTACTTGGAACTTTATATGGAGTTCGAAACTGTGATCAGAATTAGAGGAATAGTTTTATTTCTCTCTCTTCCTTTGTGGTGAGGATTGGTCTAGACAGATACTGTCGCGTGTCACGTCTTTGACAAAGTCACTGCGTTACAGTTTGCCTTGGAACTGTTAGCGACGGCATTTTTCTGACGTCGAAGAGTCAAGATGTATTCAAGGAGAGGACAGAGATTTCAATTCTGGCTCAAAATCTTGAAGTTATGCGTCATCTATGGCAACAATCCTGTTTGATTTGCAGTTTCTTCGCATGTTTCATGTCGAACTGCTTGCAAAATTATGTGAAAAATGGAAGTGGAGGTATAGTCTGTTATCGCTACTGGCTACCCACTCCTTCGGTTGTCTTCAGAACTTGTACGGCTTTCACGGAACCGAGAAGCCTACCATGACTCCGGTTTTCGATCCAAAACGCACTATCCTCACAAACTTCACCTACAGCCTTGTGAATTTCTTTAAGTGTTTCTCGTCGCAGACTTTGAATTTTAGTGTAAGACCTCTGGTCTTTACGTGAAATTTGTTTTGAGTCATTTTCTCCATGCATCTGAAATCAGGATATCTCAGTAGTAATACTGAAGCAGGTGGTGATAGCTGGAAGTCTGGGTCACAACTTGACTCTTCGCAAGCGGATTCGCTCCTCTTTTACGAACGCGCATGCGCCCTTTGCAGAGGTTTTGAATAGCCGTCGTATTTTCAGTTCACATTTCCTAATGGTTACGTTTACCCCGAATAACTATGCAGTCTGGCTGTGGGACCCCTGAAAGCTCAGGTCTCGTAGCATGTGCTGCATGTCTTATATGGATAAACCGCTTCTGACGGCGAACATTTCAACATTTTGACCACTAATCTTCTCGCAACTCACAATTAGAACTACAAAACAGTTTCGTGACCTGTCCGGTTTGGTAAGTTTACGTTTAAGTATTAGAAATACAGGGTGTTACAAAAAGGTACGGCCAAACTTTCAGGAAACATTCTCCACACACAAATAAAGAAAATATGTTATGTGGACATGTGACAGGAAACGCTTACTTTCCATGTTAAAGCTCATTTTAGTTTCGTCAGTATGTACTGTACTTCCTCGATTCACCGCCATGATTTCATACTGGATACTCTACCTGTGCTGCTAGAACATGTGCCTTTGCAAGTACGACACAACATGTGGTTCATGCACGATGGAGCTCCTGCACATTTCGGTCGAAGTGTTCGTACGCTTCTCAACAACAGATTCGGTGACCGATGGATTGGTAGAGGCGGACCAATTCCATGGCCTCTACGCTCTCCTGACCTCAACCCTCTTGACTTTCATTTATGGGGGCATTTGAAAGCTCTTGTCTACGCAACCCCGGTACCAAATGTAGAGACTCTTCGTGCTCGTATTGTGGACGGCTGTGATGCAATACGCCATTCTCCAGGGCTGCATCAGCGCATCAGGGATTCCATGCGACGGAGGGTGGATGCATGTATCCTCGCTAACGGAGGACATTTTGAACATTTCCTGTAACAAAGTGTTTGAAGTCACGCTAGTACGTTCTGTTGCTGTGTGTTTCCATTCCATGATTAATGTGATTTGAAGAGAAGTAATAAAATGAGCTCTAACATGGAAAGTAAGCGTTTCCGGACACATGTCCACGTAACATATTTTCTTTATTTGTGTGTGAGGAATGTTTCCTGAAAGTTTGGCCGTACCTTTTTGTAATACGCTGTATATTGGTATGAAAAGGAAGTGAAATTTTAAGCGGAGAGGGCGTATGTTGGGGGGATAACCCCACTTTTATTCTTACTCTTATCCAGACAGTGTTAGACACACCAAATTATTTATTTGTTGAAGGGTTTCTGCAAACGTTTCGTCTGAGATGCTTTTGCAGACAGAATCAGATGACCATCCCTAACCTGCAGAAATTGCTACGAGCCTATGTTTCCAGAACGAACGTTTCACTCAGCAGCGGGAAGTGTTCCCTTGCGAAACTCCTTTAACAGGCTGAAACTGTTATGAAACGGCAAGCATAATGACAGGTTGAACTGCTATGAAAGGGCAGATATAACGCTTACGAAGAGATACAGCAACTACCTAGGCTTCCCCCGAGCAATAACTGATAAGTTATTTGTCGGTTCTGCAGCCTGATAATGAAGCCATTTTGACACAATACTTCCGCCGTCCACGGGGTCGTCACCTTCAGGTGAGTATGCTGTTGTGACTCAGGTGAGTATGCTGTTGCACGAAATCTCCGAAACTGACTTTGGAATTTAAGGGGCGGCGCCTTTATGCGTCACGGAAGGCCAGCAGCGCTTTCCCAAAAAACCGTCGTAACTGGCCTCATAGCGCAAGTGAACATATGGCGCCCCAGTGGTGGAAACCGGCGAAGACAATAAATCGCTATCAAAAACTATTCTCACGGCTGAATCAAAGACCGTTGTTTCTTAATGTCTGATAAAACAAGGTCTGAAATTTTACTTAAAGGGCAACCCTTGTCTCCATCTATGAGATTGTCACACAGTCGAATTTCAATGGATTCTTTTAAAACACAGTCCCATTAGTGAGACGAGTGGGCAACCATTTGAGACTCTTCGTGCGTTTTATGTCACTTGGTAAGATAGTGCTCTGCCACCGCAGACTTTTCAGGCTAAAACAGACGTGTGTGGCGCTGGTGTTTAACACATACGTCCTGAATGGTACGAATTGTTTTATCAGCATAAGCTGTCCTACAAAGACAGGGTTTTTTTTTATACGCCGGGCTTCCTCAGTCGCAAGTCATTCTTTACTGAGCCAAGGAGCGCTCTAATCTTGCTTGGCGGACGAAAACCACTTTTTATCTCATATCTTAGTACAGCCCTTCCTATTTTTGAAGGTATGCTCCGAGCAACACTTGCGCTACAAGGTAGTTACGGCAATTTATTGCGCACGCGCTGTTGGCCTTTCGCAGCGTATAAAGGAGTTGCCGCTTGCAGTCTTCGGCCATTATGTGCAGTCTTCAGTTTTTTTCCAGTAAGTTAATGCTCAGGTAGCCTTACACGGAGCCGAATGTTACATGTTAAGCGGTAATCAAGCTGAAAGGTATCAAGGTGGCTCATCATTGACAAAGCAAGTATCACCCACGTTGAAACTGAGACTGCAAATAATAATAGCTTATACGTTAAATCGGCGTATTAGAAAGGTACCCGAATCTGACTCTTTGCTTCTCGTGGGAAAAGCTCTCACAGAATGAGCTGTCCAGAGACCGATTTCAGGTCCCGCACACATTTGTAATCGGTGGGGAGTTTCGCAATGGAGGACAGTCCAGTACAGCGACCTAGGATGTAGCTAACGTTTCTCGATAGTACTCTTTCTTCCACGAATGACTGTCCTTTCAGATCTGCAGGAGATCTTCTGTGATGTTTGAAAGTGAAGAGAGAATTACTGCCGCAGTTAAAGCAGTAAGGGCGAATGGTGAGTCATGCCCAGACACTTCATGGCTTAACCCACGGAAGACAAGGATCTCAATTCGATTTCCAGATCGTCACATTGTTTTAACCTATCAGAAACGTACATAATATGACAAGCACATCTGAAAATAAAATTAGTCATTCTGAGAAATTGTCACGCTAATAATGTGTAGCGCCGCCTCTAGTCTTGATAACGGAGAGGAAGAAAGCAGATGTAGTTTTTCATGTATGCCATATCCAGCTAAATTCATCCAATGATGATAAATCCCCATAAAGCTATCAAATTTCTGGGAAGTTGATTATCAAGTTTCACCCGCTGTCACAAGTAGTTACAGTAACAGACGTTTTCTGTCTGATTGAAATTGTGTGATTTAGTTGCCCAGTCGAGGTGCGTTAGCGTGCCTGAGTGCTCGCGAAATCAGGAACATATGTGTACAGTCTCTGAAGACAGCATTTCGCATCTTGGGAGAAACCATTGTCCACAGAAGATTCCTCGTGAAGATGTAGAAAAAAGCGGCAAAATTTAATCACCGAGAATGTTCAAATAAACACCCTTGTTTATGTTTACAGCAACTCAAATGAACGGAGTGATGGTAAGAAAAACACCCCTCAAACATCACATAAACAGCTGTTGTCTTAACTACAGCCTCCACATGGTGCGAAGTAAACGCCTGTTTGGGTTGCCACTGCAGTTGGCGCCTTACATCATTAGAAAAGAGGCAAAGTCGTGCATCGGTTTATCTACACTATGTAACACCCCCGGGAGGAAAAGGGGTCGATATGCAGTAGCTATAACATAAGCTAGCCTTTAGCAATCGAGACTGTACAACACTCCCTAGACACAGGAACGGGGCTAGATATTTAAGGACCGTGTGCCTAAACCCACGAAGCTGGTCCTTCCTGCCGCGATTGATCTACTGCTCTCTGCAATACCTGCTATGATGTGTCCTGTAATAACTATTGTCTAGCAGGGAGAGGAGCCATTCACACCAACAGTACCAAGTTAAACGTAAATGTCGTGTGACTAGGGCCTCCCGTCGGGTAAATCGTTCTTTTGATTTGACGCCACTTCGGCGACATGTGCGTCGATGGGGATGAAATTATGATGATTAGGACAACACAATACCCAGTCCCTAAACGGAGAAAATCTCCTACCCAGCCGGGAGTCAAAGCCCGGCCCTTAGGATTGACATTCTGTCGTGCTGACCACTCAGCTATCGGAGGCGGTCAATACCAAGTTGATCAGGTAGAATTCACTGTATTCTGTTAAACACTCGCACAGGGTGGAGCTGCACTGTTCACAGTTAACATTATTCCACAATGGACGTTATCAGTATTTGTACTCCAAGTACGTGTCCGTTGCGACGCATAAGGTTGCTGTCTAAATGATGGCATACAATGCAAAAACACGGTGCATAGAACACAAAATAATCACTCTTCAACGGAAGTTTTATCAGTCGACGATTGTCACAATCGTGTGCATGACCGAATCGCGAAGCGGATACTCCATGAAATTTAGAGCACGATCCACGAACGAGGAAGTACCTGTGCTCGTGATATTCAGCCAGTCAAAACTATATGTGTTTCTTTCACTTAGCACTTGCAATTTGGATCATACAAGTCCACATTATTTTTCCGTAACCGTCGCGACGCAGTTGATTGTTGTTCTCCCGACACGACACACGAAACCGAGAAACATTACTTTCTGGATAAACATTGAGACTGCATCGTGAACACTGAAATTAAACGCAGAACTTGTGTGGCAAAAATTTTCAATTACTTCACCGTAACTTGAAAGATACGTGCTGCAGCTGCGGCATCGACTCAACACTCCGCCCACGCTTCACGAAAGCTACGACACCACTCCCACTGTTCCTCTGCGCTCGGCAGAGAGGCGACTATCGACAGTCAACGATACAATTCTATCCACCCAGCTGTTTATCGTTTGGCTCTCTGAATACGTGCAGACCACTGTGAACAACGACCTTTCAGGAGTAACCCGTCTAAAAATGTCCGTTGCTTGTTGTTCCCTTCGCTCTAGTGGGCGTGGTGCTACATTCACCGACAGCAACATCCCTAACAAATTTGAAACACATTATCCGGCTCAGATATCATCTTTTTACGACCATCGTTCGTACGCCTTGTTAAGCGGCTGCGAGTGGTGCACCATTCCTAGCTGTCACGTTCGAGAGTCCGCGTTAATAAACCAGCAAATCGGACTGAGTCATTTAGAATGTGTGGTCCTGATAAATGGGTTTTAAATGGCTGTTATTGATGGAATCTAATTTAAAAAGTAATTTGCAGGTGGAAAGTGAGGATCTCTGCAGAATGGGGAACTCTGCAGTCTGTACTGAGGTCGCGTATTTCACAAATTGTACAGTCTTGCCTCCCGGCACCCGAACGGCCCCCCCCCCCCTCCCGTTAAATTAATTGGGAAACTTAAAAAAAATTCTTTTTATGTGAATTGTATAAATATTTGTTTAAAATTAACTGAATAGGTGAAATCAACGGAAGAAAACAGTATAACTCTGCAGGGTACTGCAAATAAATCAAAGTGGACATGAGGTGAAGCCTCAAGATGTTATGGCTAACGTAGCGAAATATTAGGCCTCCAAGTCGCGCTTCAGATATGCTAGATTGGAAGTAAGAAAATAATCTTTGAGAAAAAGGGAAGTTTTCGTTGATAAACAGTCATAACAGCTGAATCCATTTCACAATTATCAGCCAAAACGTATGACCACTGACCACCGCGAAGTTGATTGCTGACAGGTGGCGCTGGGAGCACGTGACGCTGCAACAAAAATACGTAAGCGGAGCAGACACGGATGGGGATCACCCTAGCGAAGATATGGGCTGGAAACTTTCACAAAGCGCAAATTGTTATTACGCATGCCATGTGAACGAGTATCTCGAAAATGGCGCAGCTGGTCGAATGTTCATTTGCTACTGTCGTGAGCATCTACGGAAAGAGGTAGAAGAACTGCCGCTAGGCGCTAAATAGTTGGACATCCTCTTCACAGAGCGTAGGGTTCGGAGGATTCTCTGCTCTGAAAAATAGGACAAATGGTGATCTGTGGATTCTCTGCCGAACAAGCACATTGCTGGAGCACACACAAGTGTTTCGGAACACATCGTTCATCGTACATTCTTGAACATGGATCTCCGCAGCACACCACACTTACGTGTTCACATGTTGACCCTACAACATCGTCAGTTATGATTGCAGAGGTCACGGGACCATTGGGATTAGACCGTCGATCAATGGAAACCTGTGGTTCTTCGGGTGAATCACACTTTTGCTACAGTAGGTCGTTCGTCGTCTCCACACACGGCATTATCAAGGTCAGCGGCGGATGGAAACGCGTTGTGCGCCACGGGCGCAGGCTGGTGGACCAGTATTATGATATGGGAGACATTGTCTTGCGCTTGCGTGTTGCCTGTAGTAGTTATCTAAAACACGTTGACAGGTACGAACCACCTTCATCTCTTCATTGTTGATGTCTTCCCCGACGGCGATGTCATCTTTCAGTAGTATAATTGTCCGTACCTCGCAGCCAGAACCGTGCTACATTGATTTGCGGAGCATTATAGTGAGCTCGCGTTGATGCCTCGGGGACCAAATTCGCTTGATGTAAATCTTGTGGAACCCGGCTGGCTCATTATCGGGCGCCATTACCACGTACACATATCAATGGCTCGTTATTTACGCGAATTAAATGACCTGGGCGTAGACATCTGATGCCACGTACCTCCACAAACCTACCAAAAAAGTGTCTGGTCCCTGATGCACAGAATCAGTGATACATTTAGTTCCAAAGAGGTACAAACAAGCTGTTTAACAGGTGGTCGTAATGTTTTGGCTCAACAGTGTATTTCCATAAAAAACATTATATGAGCTGATTTATAGAAATATGTAACCATAATTTGCCGTTGCCTATTGTTTAATTTATTAGTTGACCCTTACAAAGACTATCTCTGTACCGTGGTGTATTGTGGTGATAATTCAAGTCGGAAATCTTAGGAACGCGTGGGATAGGTTCACACAAGCACACACGATTCATATACGACAAATAGATATTACAATGATTTTGTCAATCGCCGTAAGTTAAATACTAGGAATTCCATGCCTATTGTTATGACCGTATTACCGTACATAAGAATACTATGGACTGCTTTCCCACAAGAAATTTTCTGGAACACCTCCAACATGAAGCTACCATAGATAGAAACACCCTCAAATTTAGTGAATATTTAAGAATTAATAGTAAACGAAGTGGTCAATAATTACAAATTACAATGGACTATAAAGTGAAAGCAAATGCAAGTAATACGAAGAGCTGATGGCTCTGCAGGTGAATCACATGATGACATGAAAAAACCGAAATTATAAAGTTTTATCTAAGCTGCCAAGACACACGCACTAAAATCGCGTAGCCACAAAGAAAAACTGGTATCACGAGAAATCAAAAACAAAATGTATACAAGATAGTACTGCAGGTATAATGATACTAATTAAATCGAATTGAATTGAATATGTAATGAGAAATAAACCACATAACCTGACATACGATTCACACGAACATTCAGATTAAAAGAGAAGTTATAGCATTGATTGCAAGCATATAGGGTAGCAACGGACAAACTGCACCATATGTTGTGGTTTAAAGAAGAAGAGCCAGATAAACGTTTCTAAATTCAGAAAATAAATCAGAAAATACTCTGAAAAATTTAGAAACTCTACTACCGAAACTGAAATTGTATGAGAAATACCAATACTCTAATCAATTAGGGTGGCGACACACGATCACACTCTAACGTGAGTTTACCACCCAGGTATTCATCAGATTACGATGCACACTCACCAAAAGCTCGGCCCTGAGCGCCTGCCTGAGCATGCTGTTGGAGTAACGGACACTCCAGGTAGCCGAAAACGAGCAGCCAGCAACCCAACTACTATTGAATAACTTCCCAAAACCTCTTTGCCTTGAATGAGTAAACTACCTTCGCTGCACTGTTACGACCACAGCGGGCAGCCAGGTGCTGATCTGCTACCATAAATAACAGTTTAAAGCTGAACATTCACTCACTGATTCATGCAGAGGTTAGAGAGAGAAAGGAAATTTGGGAGCTCATGATGCGCATAATAGACACTCATGCTCATAAATTAAGGACAATTGCAGAATGTGGTGCCACACAACGTGGCACTACACAAAACTGGCGCTAATAGTATAGGCACGTAGGGAACACACACGACACAGATCGGTAAGTCCACGGTATTGGTGATAAGTTGAGAAAACACATGTGCTACAAATCGCCACTATTTCCTGCGCATGTACCCCAACATCAATATGGGATATGATCAAAATGGTTCAAATGGCTCTGAGCACTATGGGACTTAACATCTGAGGTCATCAGTCCCCTAGACGTAGAACTACTTAAACCTAATTAACCTAAGGACATCACACACATCCATGCCCGAGGCAGGATTCGAACCTGCGACCGTAACGCCTAGAACCGCTCGGCCACAGCGGCTGGCTGGGATATAATCACCATGAACACGTACATAGGCCCCACAACGGGTTGGCATACTCTGGATCAGATGGTCGATCAGCTGCATTCTTGTACCAGTGACTGTCGGAGGCGGTATGAAGATGTGCAGCGATACGTCGACCGAGAGCATCCCAGACGTGTTCGATAGGGTTTAGGTCTGGAGAACAGACAGGCCACTCCATTCATCTGTTATCTTATGTTTCAAGGTACTCCTTCACGATGGCAGCTCGGTGGGGCCGTGCGTTATCATCCATCGGGAGGAAGGTGGGACCCACTGCACCTCTGAAAAGGCGGACATACTGGTGCCAAATGACGTCCCTATACACCTGACCTGTTAGAGTTAAAGGCATGCAGGGGTGTACGTGCACCAATCACAATCCCACCCCACACCATCAAACCACGACCTCCATGCAGGTCCCTTTCAAGGACATTAAAGGGGTTGGTATCTGGTACCTGATTCACACCAGATGAAAACCCGGCGAGAATCACTGTTCAGATTATACCTGGTTTCGTCCATGAACATAACCTGGGACCACCTTTCCAATGACCATGTACTGTGTTCTGGACACCAGGCTTTACGGGTTCTCCTGTGATCAGGGATCAGTGGAATGCACCTTGCAGGTCTCCGGGCGAATAAACCATGTCTGTTGGTCGTCTGTAGACTGAGCGTCTGGAGACCACTGTTTCAGTGGCGGCGGTAAGGTCCCGAGCAAGGCTACATACAGTTTTCCGTGGCCGTCTACTTGCACTGATGGTGAGATACCGGTCTTGTTGTGGTGTTGTACACTATGGACGTCCCGTACTGTAGCCCCTGGACACGTTTCCTGTCTGCTGGAATCGTTGCCATAATCTTGAGATCACACTTTGTGGCACAGGGAGGGCCCATCTACGACCTGCTGTGTTTGACCAGCCTCCAGTCGCCCTAGTGTTCTACCCCTCATAACGTCATCAATATGTGTTCTTTGAGCCATTTTCAACACACAGTCACAATTAGCACGTCTGAAAACGTCTGCACACTTACTCGCTGCACTGCACTCTGACATGCACCACACACCTCTGCGTATGTGGACTGCTGCCAGCGCCACCGTGCAGTGACCGTAGGTCAAATGCACCGCATGGTCATACCCAGAGGTGATTTAAACCCGCAAACCGCTCACCAGGGCGTTGTTTCTCCATGTATCAGCATTATCCTTAATTTATGAGTATGAGTGTACATTGGATTGGGTACTTGCTGGTGTTACAGATTCTTTCATATAAATAAACAACAGCGCATGGGGAAAAAACACGAAGTACAAACCAGATCAAATGTGATTTTATGAGAAAAACACGAAATCCAAGTTAAATACAATGAAACGACACTAACAGAGACGTTTCACTGAGTATGTGCAAAGTCCAAACACGATAGCTCCTCTCTGACGTTCTGTCACGTCTGCAAGTTGCTTCATTTTAACGTGTTGTTTCCATACGACTGACGCACCACTTGACTATCATGATACCGGGTGATCAAAAAGTCAGTATAAATTTGAAAACTTAGTAAACCACGGAATAATGTAGACAGAGAGGTAAAAGTTGACACACATGCTTGGAATGACATGGGGTTTTATTAGAACCACCCCTTATTGCTAGACACGTGAAAGATCTCTTGCGCGCGTCGTTTGGTGATGATCGTGTGCTCGCCGCCACTTTCGTCATGCTTGGTCTCCCAGGTCCCCAGACCTCAGTCCGTGCGATAATTGGCTTTGGGGTTACCTGAAGTCGTCGCAAGTGTATCGTGATCGACCGACATCTCTAGGGATGCTGAAAGACAACATCCGACGCCAGTGCCTCACCATAACTCTGGACATGCTTTACAGTGCTGTTCACAACATTATTCCTCGACTACAGCTATTGTCGAGGAATGATGATGGACATATTGAGCATTTCCTGTAAAGAACATCATCTTTGCTTTGTCTTAATTTGTTATGTTAATTATTGCTATTCTGATCAGATGAAGCGCTATCTGTCCGACATTTTTTGAACTTTTCTATTTTTTTGGTTCTAATAAAACCCCATGTCATTCCAAGCATGTGTGTCAATTTGTACCTCTCTATCTACATTATTCCGGGATTTGTTGTTTTCAAATTTATACTGAGTTTTTGATCACACGGTATAAGTAATAGGTATCAGTGCTGCACTCCAAAGCAGCCACTGTGCAGTTTTAAGCGGGAGACTACTTTTTGTTCGGTGAGCTTATGATGCCTTCCCAAAACCTGATCAGAAAGCCCAATTTCTATTCAAACAGTATGATAGCGAACGTTTATGAAGTCCCAGCGTGGTCCGCTAGCTGTGAGGGTCTGCATTTCACTGGCGTACTACAGTGAGAATCCAAGAGTGGTACTGAAGAGCTCCATCACTCGCCGGATATTCAGTCATTTCAGCAGTGTGCGAGTATACCGCGTCTGATCAACCGCGAACAAAAATCGCAATTCTGCAAGCGACACGGCCGGCACATCTCATCACCGGAACAGTTGCGCACGTGGAGGGGTGGGAGGGGGAGGGGGCAGGACAGGTGACGACGGAGAGAGAGCGGTGGCGGTTGGGGGAGGAGGGGTGGGGGGAGGGACCTGAACCCGGGCCGAGTCGTCCGGGTCGCTAACTGGCAATTACGCGGCCGCCGTTCCCATCTGCAGCCTCGCTCGCGGGGGCGGCCGCCCTAATCACAGCACACAATCGAGTCCGCGCTTCCGCAACGACCTGCAGAACAGGCCGCAGGCTACACAGTCCGTCTGGTCCCGGTGCGCGAGTGCGTGTCACTACAATGGAGAGTTCAGCAGGGAACCAAACTAGTGCCACAGACCACTAATAACGAGATACGAGGACGTCACTTTAATAGTGGCGACTATTCATTTGCAACTTTTACAAAATAGATGTTTTACAGATTTACTGTTCTTCACCGTTGTCGTCAGCATTGTATATAAACGGATGACAACGATGTGGAAGTCGCAGGACATCGTTAACACCGCCAGTTATATCGATAGTTCTTGTGGAGCCGTCTGTTACGGACTGACCTCTACAGGGTGGTCCGTTGATCGTGACCGGGCCAAATATCTCATGAAAGCGTCAAACGAAGAAACTACAAAGAACGAAACTTGTCTAGCTTGAAGGGGGAAACCAGATGGCGCTATGGTTGGCCCGCTAGATGGCGCTGCCATTTTTCAAACGGATATCAATTGCGTTTTTTTAAATAGGAACCCTCATTTTTCATTACATATTCGGGTAGTACGTAAAGAAATATGATTGTTTTAGTTGCACTACTTTTTTCGCTTTGTGATAGATGGCGCTGTAATAGTCACAAACATATGGCTCACAATTTTACACGAACAGTTGGTAACAGGTAGGTTTTTCAAATTAAAATACAGAACGTAGGTACGTCTGAACATTTTATTTCGGTTGTTCCAATGTGATACACGTAGCTTTGTGAACTTATCATTTCTGAGAACGCATGCTGTCACAGCGTGATTACCTGTAAATACCACATTAATGCAATAAATGCTCAAAATGATGTCCGTCAAACTCAATGCATTTGGCAGTACGTGTAACGACATTCCTCTCAACAGCATGTAGTTTGCCTTTCGTGATCTTCGCACATGCATTGACAATGCGCTGACGCATGTTGTCAGGCGTTGTCGGTGGATCACGATAGCAAACATCCTTCAACTTTCCTCACAGAAAGAAATCGTGGGACGTCAGATCAGGTGAACGTGCGGGCCATGGTATGGTGCTTCGACGACTAATCCACCTGTCATGAAATATGCTATTCAATACCGCTTCAACAGCACCAGATCTATGTGTCGGACGGAAGTACATCGCCATTGTCACGCAGTGAAACATCTTGTAGTAACATCGGTAGAACATTGCACCATTTAGATTTCCATCGATAAAACGGGGGCCAATTATCGTTCCTTCCCATAATGCCGCACCATACATTAACACGCCAAGGTCGCTAATGTTCCACTTGTCGCAGCCATCGTGGATATTCCGTTGCCCAATAGTGCATATAATGCCGGTTTACGTTACCGCTGTTGGTGAATGACGCTTCGTCGCTAAATAGAACGCGTGCAAAAAATCTGCCATCGTCCCGTAATTTCTCTTGTGCCCAGTGGCAGAACTGTACACGACGTTCAAAGTCGTCGCCATGCAATTCCTGGTGCATAGAAATATGGTACGGGTGCAATCGATGTTGATGTAGCGTTCTCAAGACCGATGATTCCCAATTCTCGCGCCATTTGTCTGCTACTGATGTGCAGATTAGCCGCGACAGCAGCTAAAACACCTACTTGGGCATCATCATTTGTTGCAGGTCGTGGTTGACGTTTCACATGTGGCTGAACACTTCCTGTTTCCTTAAATAACGTAACTATCCGGTGAACGGTCCAGACACTTGGATGATGTCGTCCAGGATACCGAGCAGCATACATAACACACGCCCGTTGGGCATTTTGATCACGATAACCATACATCAACACGATCTCGACCTTTTCCGCAATTGGTAAACGGTCCATTTTAACACGGGTAATGTATCACGAGGAAAATACCGTCCGCACTGGCGGAATGTTACATGATACCACGTACTTATACGTTTGTGACTATTACAGCGCCATTTGTCACCAACTAAAACATTCATATTCCTTTACGTGCTACACGAATATGTAATAAAAAATGGGGGTTCCTATTTTAAAAAATGCAGTTGATAGCCGGCCGAAGTGGCCATGCGGTTAAAGGCGCTGCAGTCTGGAACCGCAAGACCGCTACGGTCGCAGGTTCGAATCCTGCCTCGGGCATGGCTGTTTGTGATGTCCTTAGGTTAGGTAGGTTTAACTAGTTCTAAGTTCTAGGGGACTAATAACCTCAGCAGTTGAGTCCCATAGTGCTCAGAGCCATTTTGCAGTTGATATCCGTTTGACCTATGGCAGCGCCATCTATCGGGCCAACCATAGCGCCATCTGGTTTTCCCCTTCAAGCTAGACAAGTTTCGTTCTTTGTACTCTTTTCGTTTGACGCTTATTTCGTGAGATATTTGGCCAGGTCACGATCAATGGACCACTCTATATAACACTCCTGAAGTGAATACTGTGACGTTCTTCTTTCGGTTTAAGAATCAAACTGAAGTCACAAGAGCTTATGTCGGGGAACGTGGTGCGTGGTACAGAACATCGCAGCCCCGTTGATCGAACAAATTAATCACAACTTAACACCATACGGACTCGAGCATTACCCTGAAGAACGATGGGCAAGTTCTGCAGAGACTATCGCCGCTTCTTTCTTTAAGTTGGTCGCAGGTTGCGCTCCAAAGAGAATAGCTTACAGAAAGTTGTGTAGCGCAGTGGCATGTAGCTGCGTAACAACGTGTAGTGTGCTTGATACTTGCAGTCACCTATCCCCCCCCCCCCCCTTCCTCCTCTCTTTCTCCACAGATTTCCAATAAATATTAAGAAATTATCGTTACTCCTTAATCAGTGTAGCTTGCGACCATAGTGTTGTGACTATTACTGATTTTGATAAACAACGACGTTAGATGATTAAATCATTAAGAAGGAAATTTCTTTCTCTCCTTCTCTATAAATATACCTGTAGCCTAGAGAATAAATCTGATCGTATTTGGCACTTACACTTGGAGAGCAACCTTTCACCTAAGCAATTCGAAAGCACTGAAAAACTACATACTATACACCATCAAACAAACCCATCTTAGAACGAAACTACACCAATAGCTGTACAGGCTACTGCCACTGATAATCAAAGACGGTTGCAGGCAGCTCCATACCCTGAAACGACCGCCCCTGGTATATCTCACTTCAGGAGGCAGTGTACTGTCTCACTAAGTTCGATTTACATGTGTCACCCCGAGGCGGTATTTGGTTTCATCAGTTGCACACAAAATGAATCATACTGACTACATACCCAAACACACAAACATTTCGATACCACATAAAGGCAATTTACCAGATACACTCTGTGTGACTCACCTGATGGAACGCGTTTTCCTCAGAAAAGGCGGAAGCAGCAGGGTGTCGCTGCACTAAACTTCTCCGAGAGCGGGAGAGGAGGGGCGATGAAATATACCGCCGAAGGAGCGAACTGGCATACGGCGATTTATTGGAACAAGGCTGCTTAGGAGACACTTGTTGCGGTGAGCGGCTGCGCTTAGGGGAGGGACGTGGGCGACGGCTGGTAGCACCAGGTTTTGCTTCTGGTTTCGTAACGTTGTCACGGCGATAACCATAAACCGCAGTCAGCCTCAGGCTTTCAGCGGACGTTGGTAGCTGATGGGATAGATTTTGGGTAGCTGAGAAAGTACACAGAGGGAGAGAGAGAGATTTGAAGGGATGGAAGTAGAAGGGAGGGCTTGCCTTTTACTAAAGATTTACAGTGATTTTGTAATGGACAATGCAACAATGAACGATCTTCAGTAAGTAAAACTTCCGGGCTAAGAGGCCGTGGTCCAATAGTAGAAATACTTCTCCCTGACGTTTCGTTGCCAGCTGCGGACAACATCATCTGAGGTGAGTCTACGAACTATTGAAGACGCCGGCCGTGAAAGCCTACACGCTACGAATGAACGATCTTCTTAGGCATAAACAAGAAATAGACAAGTTTACGGAAATTATTGGAGGAAGTCAACAACTCTTACAGAATTTACATTTTCTGAAAATGTTTGTGTTCGTTTGCGACCTCGGCTACTCATATAGTTAGTGTAAGACGTAGGAATAAAAACAAGCAACATATTCTTTTCAATGTTTTCTAGATCTGAATAAAAGTAATAAGACGAATGGAGCTTCAGTACTAGTTATATTAACAGACAGTGAAAATTCTGGACAACGAAGACAATGAAGAATGTACAAAATGGTTCTGTAAATAATTAGTACTCAATTACTGTGAACATTGTATAGAAAATATTATTCGCATGTAACTGATCAACATGTTTACCATAGAAAGGAAAATAACACGAGACAGACGTGTTCCAGCTCGAATAAAAAGACTGCAGTACCTGGGAAATACTGGAATAAATATGAAACCGGGATAGAATGAAGAAATAATATGCCGGATTTACAAGAACTGCTACCATACCTGTCATTAATTACACTACTGGCCATTAAAATTGCTACACCAAGAAGAAATACAGATGGTAAACGGGTATTCATTGAACAAATATATTATACTAGAATTGACGTGTGATTACATTTTCACGTAATTTGGGTGCATAGATCCTGAGAAATCAGTGCCCAGAACAACCACCTCTGGGCGTAATAATGGCCTTCATACGCCTGGGCATTGAGTCAAACAGAGCTTGGATGGCGTGTACAGGTACAGCTGCCCATACAGCTTCAACACGATACCACAGTTCATCAAGAGTAGTGACTGGCGTATTGTGACGAGCCAGTTGCTCTGCCACCAAAGACCAGACGTATTCAATTGGTGAGAGATCTGGAGAATGTACTGGCCAGGGCAGCAGTCGAACTTTTTCTGTATCCAGAAAGGCCCGTAAATGACCTGCAACATGCAGTCGTGCATTATCCTACTGAAATGTAGGGTTTCACAGGGATAGAATGAAGAGTAGAACCACGGGTCGTAACACATCTGAAATGTAACGTTCACTGTTCAAAGTGCCGTCAATGCACACAAGAGGTGGTCGAGACGTGTAGCCAATGACACCCCATACCATCACGCCAGGTGGTACGCCAGTATGGCGATGACGAATACACGCTTCCAATGTGCGTTCACCGCGATGTCGCCAAACACGTATGCGACCATCATGATGCTGTAAACAGAACGTGAATTCATCCGAAAAAATGACGTTTTGCCATTCGTGCACCCAGGTTCGTCGTTGAGTACACCATCGGAGGCGTTCCTGTCTGTGATGCAGCGTCAAGGGTAACCGCAGCCACGGTCTCCGAGCTGATAGTCCATAGTGGTGCAAACGTCGTCTAACTGTTCGTGTAGATGGTTGTTGTCTTGCAAACGTCCCCATCTGTTGACTCAGGAATCGAGACGTGACTGCACGATCCGTTACAGCCATGCGGGTAAGATGTCTGTCATCTCGACTGCTAGTGATACGAGGCCGTTGGGATCAAGCACGGCGTTCCGTATTACCCTCCTGAACCCACCGATTCCATATTGTGCTAACAGTCATTGGATCTCGACCAACGCGAGCAGCAATGTCGCGATACGATAAACCGCATTCGCGATAGTCTACAATCCGACCTTTATCAAAGTCGGAAACAGGATGGTACTCATTTCTACTCCTTACACGAGGCATCACAACAACGTTTCACCAGGCAACGCCGGTCAACTGCTGTTTGTGTATGAGAAATCGGTTGGAAACTTTCCTCATGTCAGCACGTTGCAGATGTCACCACCGGCGCCAACCTTGTGTGAATGCTCTGAAAAGCTAATCATTTGCATATGACAGCATCTTCTTCCTGTCGGTTAAATTTCGCGTCTGTAGCACGTCATCTTCGTGGTGCAGCAATTTTAATAGCCAGTAGTGTACAACCATGAGCCGATGAACACTGTATGGCATATACCGGCCACAAGAATGAGGGAAAAGTGAACACTTCTTGGTATGGCCGTGAAATAACGTGGTATTTGAAATCACAAGCGCACTTATTTTTTCAGTTTAGTCATTATTTAGATCAGTGCTTTCTGTACGTCGTACATCGCAAATATATAATTCTTCTAATATAAAGTTTTGTTTATTTTTGACACTATCACTTTTTAGAGAAATTTTCATCTTTGACTGTGTTTGAATGTTTGTCTAACAGTTGGCAGGTGGTGTTTGAGGTGATCGCTGTCTCAAAACTCTACGGATACCAGGCATTGAATGCTGGCTCCTATTTTGACGGGACCGAAGGCGGGAATCCTCCTACATGACAGTCAGAAGATCTGAAGACGGAGTAATATATAGCCGAAATTGGTAGCACAATAAAATAAGAATTAGACCGCTGAAAGGTGTTGGATTTGATATTCTATACTGAACAGCCGAGGTCTCGCAACCGTCTGTGAAATGATAGACGTAAAGAGACTATCACTTTTTATGGGATAATCATAATCGGTTTCGGCCAACGGTAGTTTTTCTCTTAAGCACGATTTGAAATGTTTTCGAAATACCACCTTACGACTTCCATAAATGTAATATGAGATCTCATACGTTCTGCGGCTTGGCAATAGGCACACGAAATACAAAATATTTTTTCTCCATCACTTCAGCGATAAGGCTTTCGGAAGAATTATACAGCAGGGAACGACTGATCTAATACGACGCTACGCTCAAGAGGAAGTAGCTTCCCTCACACAATATACAGGCACCAACTGTCTCTCTCTTCTGCGAAACAGCGAGCCAATATGCATGTCCCGTCGCCAACATCATTCTAGGTGTCCTTACCCCTGATTCCTTCTGTTTTTTTCGCCATGCGTTTCTGTTAGTTTCTCATTAGTCCCACTTGACAGATGTGAGAAAATTACGTAAAACAATCAAGGATTGGCGTTATTGACATTTGTGTAATACCAGATATTCGTTGCTACAGCAATTACCATCGTCATTGTTATGTAGCCTGTATACTTTGTAACATTGACTTTCTAAGAACATCTGTTTGGATGTTAGAAAGAACCCGAAGACCTTAATGTCGTCAGTTGAAATTAGTGCGCAATAAATAATATAAAAAGTAACTATTAGTTGCACTCAAAACGTTTCCTACCCATGGCTCCCACTAATCTGGGAGTAGTTGAAAGTCAGAAGGTGCCAGATTAGACGAATTGGGTGTACGTTCCCACAAAAGTACTTTATAATCTTTTCTTTTTCTATTGCGAAAACATCTATAACAATGCATGCGTCATACTGATGAAAGACGAGTTTTTTCCTGCAGTAATACTATATACGCATCCATTTGGGACAGTAGATTTACTCTTTTTTTTTTCATCATCAGTCTTCCGATTGGTGTCCTGCGACCTGGCACTACTCCCTCTCGAGTGCCAACCTCTTTCTCTTAAAATAGTACTTGGACACAAAACCCTCAATTATTTGATGAGAATAATCCAATACCTGTTCAACCAACAGATTTTTCCTACAATTCCCTCTAGTACCATGGAAGATCTCACCTGATGTCTTAACTCATGTCCTCCCATTCTGGCCCTGACAATTCCCAGAGTTCCTTTCCTCGCTGACGCTGTGGGCGACCTCCCCATTTCTTACCTCTTCATTAATTTTCTTCGTTCTACAGGGTGTCCCAGTAGGAATGGTCTGTATTCAGGGATATGACAGGAGCGCTCATTTGAAGCAAAACACTTCATATGGACGTAGTGTTGGGTGTCCAGTGCTGTTTAGCATACCCCTAAATGCTATAGTCCAATCTCTGGTGACTTGTAGAGATGGGAAAGAAGCACACCATATGATCATACAAATTAATGTTAAGTAAATGATAATATCATACAAACAGAAATGTCTTATGGAAATGCTAATGAAAATGAGTGGCCAAATTGAACTTGAAGTTATGGATACCATATCACGCACTAGGTATATTAATGAGAATAGGGATTATGCAACTGAAACTGAAACAAGTGGTCACTACAACTATGGGGTTTGTTATAGTAAACATCCACACATGACTTACTAACTGATATATCTGAATGAACATTTAATAACTGGACAATGAATTATAATTGTAAAATATAGCCTTGGCACAGGCGGGTTGGCACAATAAAAGCATAGTTATGAGAATGTTTCATGGATACTACCAGTGTCCGCAAGACTGGTTAGTGATTACAGAAAGAACACAGAAACATAGGCACGAATACCAGAAGGCTCACCAGAATAATGAAAACAGCTAGCTGGCTGTGAAACGTGTAAACTGTTCAACTGCTTCCTGAAGGGACTGAACGAACTTCACAATCCTGCCACTTCTGTTCTTTCAATGCTAGCTCATTTTACCTAACTCATGTACTGTGAAAGTAGGAGGCAGTGGAAATACCGCTGGAGAGACTGAGTTTAGTCTGCACTCTGTGCTCCGGACTCACCTAGAGACATCCCTCTGTACAACAGGGCTCGTCTCATCAGAAGCCTAGCAACAAATGGTAACTCCTCCGTCTCCATGTAGCAAGTGTTCTGTACCAGCTCCTAGCAGTGGGTGTTCTCTTCTGTGGCCTAGTAGCAAGTGCTTACTCCAAAATATTCTAGCAGCAAGCCCTTACTCCTCCATGTACTAGCAGCAAGTTTTTATCTTAATGCTATGAAAATTCTCTCTCGGAGAAGAAATCTCGCCGGCCAATAGAAGCAGTCATTCCTGGTTCATGCTATTGTGGATTTCGTTCTTATTAACCAACAGAATTGTGGCTATGAGATTCCTCCCACTCCACAATGCTGTTCAGAATATGACAAATAAGAGATCTCCCTTGTAGACGTTCACAAAAAAGCCCACACACTCTGAAAAACAACGCTATGAACCGACAGTAATGCGAGTTATAGAAATTTAAACAGAACGTTATTCCGTAATGTGGCAGCTGAGGCCAACAGCAGTTCTCACGCTGGCCTCTGGAAAGCGGCATCTGGCAATATTTTTATCTTCCTAAAAAGTATCTTTGAACAAAAGACCGTGTATAGATAGAAAGAAGTATTTACTGGAATCAGATAAAGTGATCACCACCAATCGTTATTAAAGTAAAAACAGCAATAATGTTCAAGTACGGTAAAAAAAACGGTTCAAATGGCTCTGAGTACTTACTCTGGGACTTAAATTCTAAGGTCATCAGTCCCCTAGAACTTAGAACTACTTAAACCTAACTAACCTATGTTTTTTTTTTGTTCGTTGTTGATCGTTGTTTTTGGTTGTTGCAGAGGTCACACGACATCCATTCAAATTCATTTTGTTGATCCTTCCATTCAGTTTTTTAATTACAGAGGCCAATCAGCTCTCTGACCCAACACGCTAAGCTACCGTGCCGGCTGAAAAACCTAACTAATCTAAGGACATCACACACATCCATGCCCGAAGCAGGATTCGAACCTGCGACCGTAGCGGTCGCGAGGTTACAGACTGCAGCGCGTTGAACCGCTCGGCCACCCCGGCCGGCCCAAGTATGGTAAAGATTAGTCACAGACTAAATATAAAATTACCACCAGACATACGAGGTAAAGCAAGAAATAACCAACAAAAGTAAAACATCTAATACGATGAAATGTAAAACACTCATCTCTATTCTAGGCAGCAGCTCAACTTTTCAGTGACAAAAATGTATGTATGCCATATATGAAAAATAACTAGTCTTCGCATATAGTAAAGTTACAATGCAATTTAGTTACAGTGCTGAACATCTGTACTCCATTCAAACTTCAATTAAAATCCAATGGAGAAGAAATAAACACTTGAGTTTGTAAGGTGGCAGATTAATGAAGGTCAATTTCGCACCTTACATGAGAGTTTTTATACATCATAACAGGAAGATGAATATGACACCTAAATTACTTTGGGGAAAATCATCATATTTCACTATAAGTCTGTAATGCAAAGGGATGACACTCAGTGGACAGTATTAACACACCAATACTATATACTGCATGTCAATGAGCTAGAATTGAAACAAGCAGCTAGAGGAAACGTTTTGTTTGGAAGCAGGCACGAGCAGGTGTGAAGGGTGCACCACAGGCAGTACAACGTCCGCCGCTCGTGGTCTCGCGGTAGCGTTCTCGCTTCCTGAGCACGGGGTCCCGGGTTCGATTCCCGGCGGGGTCAGGGATTTTCACCTGCCTCGAGATGACTGGGTGTTTGTGTTGTCCTCATCATTTCATCATCATCCAGGAAAGTGGCGAAATTGGACTGAGCACAGATTGGGTAATTGTACGGGCGCTGATAACCACGCAGTTGAGCGCCCCACAAACCAAACATCATCATCATCACAGGCAGTACAACGGAAAGCTCTTAGGGGGCGTCCCACGGTGAGAGTCAACGAACGGGTGCCAAGTACCTCATGTAGGAGAGCAAGCAGTGGGCCACTGGAGTGGGATGGAGGGAAGTTTTAGAAAACTGCCTTTTCGAATTTGCAAGTGGATACAAAGAAACCAGTGACACAGTTGATCACGTGAACAGCACGTGGTATGCTCATGCTGTATGTATGTAACTTTTAGGCGTCTGTAGTGGGCACAAAATGTCTGATTGGCCGGAACGAACTATGAAGAGAGGAAAGTGCCGAGATTTCGATGCAGTTTAATGGTAGGGCCTTTGCAATTAGCAGAGAGAGTTTCCACAAAATAAGGGGAAGGCTTCTATTGGTTGAAAAAAGCCATGACGCAGAACACGAAAGGACCCAGGTGGGGGACATTTTTGCTACTCGAAACACAAGACCGAAATTTTCGTGAACACTCCCCTCTGAATTGGCGTCAAGTGCAGAATGGGGTGCATAACGCTCTGTACGATGCAGAGGAGAAATTTGTATGAACACTGCATTCACTACAGCTGACATTCAGCTAAATATTAGCTGTAGCGTCGGTGAGCTCCAACTGCGGAGAAACGAATCATCCACTTAGTTAATTGTTCTTGTGAGAACTGAGAGGGCATTGTAATATGCGCACTGCTCTAGCCATGTGCCTGCATATCGCCATATTCCAATACGAGGCATGAGTGCATCTTCTCTCGCCTCATAAGAAACAGGAGAATTTCTGCTGATAAAATCACCAAAGGTTTTGATTAGTTTTTATAGGAATTTCAGAGGACGAGAGCAGCCATGCAAATGACAGCTCATCGCAGCTAACGTAAATACATGAGCAGAGGAATAACTTGTTGGTTCACCAGCTTGTGAGCACTTTGAACTTGAGCAACCTTGGGTAATCTTTTGCTCAGCTTGTCACAAAACTAACCATCCTCTGTATACTTGATAGTCATCCTAAATAGTACTGAACTTAGAACCAGAACTGGATGATTTATGATTATATTGTCCAACTTCATGACATAGTACTAAAAATAATACTGTAAAGAAAATTCTAGATAAAATTTGATATTATCGTGTTTAGAGTTATTACACTTTCTCAGGATGACAACTGTCCTAACATTGTCATTTACAAACTGTGTAAATTCGTGTATTTCCGTGAAGAAATTTCAGCATTAGAAAACAAATTTGCAGCTTATACACCATTGTACTCTGTCATAGAATAAGGGTCCACTCCTTACACAAGTCATTTATTCTATAGATGTTAATGCACTCAAAGATTGTTTATACTGACCTCTGACGAAAGAGATAAAGAGTGACATGTCAGAGAATGGTAACCCTGCCAGGATAGCAATTGGTCTGCCAGGATGACAGTTACAAATTAGAAAGAGAAATTACATTTAATTGAGAAAAGAAATTCTTTGTTTTTGTTGTTTTTGTGATGAGGCTTTCCAATGTATGTTTATGCATAGTGGTCAGAATACAGTAAATGTGTGATCCAAAGAGTAGAAAACAAGTAAGATGAAGTTTTGTATTTGTGTCAATGTAGCTTGTGCATGACCTGGCTAGCGTGCGCAAAGTTATTCACGTCATTTGTGAGTTGGTTTGAATATCCACAAACAGTGAACGGCGTTACTAATGATGTGTACGTAGTCTAAGAAACTTCTATGGTAGTTTGGAGACATGTAAAGTCATGTAACTTGTTGTTGACGAGAGCTCAGGATCGCGCAAATTGTGAAAGACGGAGGTCAGTTAGATGATCTGAGATGGCGGAAGGACGGAAAGTATCGCATATAGGGCAAACTGAAGAACTTGACAGGATAGAAATTGATGTAGAACAAAAAGTATAGAGTGCGAGTCACGAAACCGAACGAAGTGCTAGTGCAGAGGGAACGGTGGCAGTTTCTTGATTGGTATCACAATTTGAGAATGCACAAAAACGAACAAATGACGGATCTAGTGGATTAGAAATAGAATCAGAGGACGAGAAACTTCGGTATATTGAACCAAATATAGCAATTCTGAATCAAAGGGGACAGTTTTCTACAGAAAGGATGTGTGTAAGTGCGTCAGCACTATGCACGGAAATCGGTGAGACGTCACGTGAAAAACGCGAACGGCAAAATTTACGCCAAATGGTGACAGGTGACGATGGCAAAGAGTCAGATAGTGTGTTTGCAATGTTGAAGCAACTCGTAAAGCGAACGAGTGAAACGACAAATGCCTTGTTAGCAGATGTAGAGACCGAAACGGCGAATTTAAAAACAGTAACTAATGCAGGATTCGCAAATCTAAAAACAGAGACAAATGCTGCCTTAAATGGTCTCAAATTTGAAACCTATGCTGAGTGAGAGAAAGTCCACGAAGACAAAAAAAAATTGTGAATGGAAGTTAATGAACAGTTTGCTGAAATCCGGAAAGAGGCGAGAGACTAGCGCGAGCTTATTCAATCGTTAATGGCTGAGCAGAAAAAGAAGCCCAATAAAACAATACCAATCGCCGTTATTTAGGTTTTATTTTTATTTCTAGGCTAACAGTTTCGACGATATGTTACTTCATCTTCAGACTCATACAGTGAAGGTTATACCAGAGCAATAAGTACATATTAAAATAAAGAGCGAATTGTCTAAAAGATACAAGCGTTACATATTAATTTACAAAATTAAAAGAACTGTCTTAATTAAAATCTACATGATACATCAAAATATGTACTATCAGAAATTAATTAGTTATTCATGTGTATAGTGGAATCCTCAGTAAACTAATGGAAGTGTTTATAAAACAGAAGCCGCGCAGAGTAGCCGTGGTCGTCTAGGGCGTCTTGTCAGGGTCCGCGCGGCTCCACTTGTCGGAAGTTCGAGTCCTCCCTCCGGCATGGGTGTGTGTGTTGTCCATAGCGTAAGTTAGTTTAAGTTAGATTAAGTAGTGTGTAAGCTTAGGGACCGATGACCTAAGCAGTTTGGTCCCATTACATCTTACCACAAATTTACAATATTTTTTTATAAAACGGAAATTTCCCACTAATGCAACCATCAGTCCAGTATATCCGTTGTCTGTAAAAAATGTATCGTTATACATGACACACTCTACAGGTTTTGTCAAAAAGTAAAAGACGTGTAAAGTGACCGACTAATCATATGTAAAGTAGGTAACAGATTCATATATTAGGTAAAGTAGAGGGGGTATACTATAAGCAATGGTACTATTTATAGTAGATATTCATAAAGGAACGATACCTTAAAAAGCCGAAGACTGGTTTGATGCAGCTCTCCATGCTACTCTATCTTGTGCAAGCCTCTTCATCTCCCAGTACCTACTGCAATCTACATCCTTCTGAATCTGTTTAGTGTATTACTCGATGGTTATTAAACAATATTCAACAAGGAGGAACCATAAGAACACTCTAGGATGATGACAGCAAGAAGTAAAAATAAAAATACGAAACGTAGAAAAGTAAAGTGGTGGAAAGAAATCCAGAAGTAAACAAGTCAGTTATGCAAGCTCCCGTGGCAGTAGAGGAATAACAAAAAGGTCATGAGATTCCACGTGTATATCCACAAGAGGTTGCGTCAGTAATTTCCGATAGGAGAGCAGAGGCAAATGGGAGGAGAGCAGTTAACACAGGTGAGCGAAGCAGGTAATGTGCGCTCAGAGCAGACAATGGTGCGAGAAACGGGAACTGCGCGCATTACAACAGAGCGCCAACCGACCCTCCGAACGTACGCGAGTGACGCAAGAACAGAGCGAGTTACCGCGAAACATGTACCAAATTCTCAATTTCCAAGTTACAGTACAACAAGTTATATACCGCAAGTCGATATAAATCAAACAGGCAGACAAAACACTGATGCAGTAATGGGAAATGTAAACGTATCTTTCAGTCCGATACACGAGGAACGGTGCGTAGGCACGATGCTAGATGGGAATCAAATATGTCATCTCAGGACCCAAACGTGGTAGAATGAATAAAGGAAAACATGACGCCGTTGAAGGGAACTGATAATGATGCGAAAACACAAACGCCATATGGCGAAATAGAAAATTTGACAATGATCACTTTTTGACAGTCATAAAATTCCAACATTCCAAAGAAAGCGGGAACGACTTACACCCTCGCACGTTTATAAATAAATTTCAGATTGGTTTACCAGAGTACTGGCCACTCAGCCATAAACTTGACTTCGTTTGTGGGCGTATGGACGGTGCAATAGCGGAAGCCATGTAAAGAGTAGCTGAAAACTGTCAGTCGTATGAATACTTTAAATCTGCATTTTTGGAGCGATGCTGGTATGCTGGTCGACGGAAAACCAAAATAGAATAAAATATGAATTGTTTGAAAATTCAGGTGGAAAGAAACGAGTTAAAGTTTTTGAAGAAATGACAAAAAAGAATCGGTGTTTATATAATCCATACAGTAATGGGGAACTGATACATATGTGCACAATGAAGTTACCGTTGAGTTATCAGCAATCGTTGGTTGGCAGAGAAGGAGATAGTATACAAGCATTTAAAGGGATGTTAAGAGAACTTGAATTCATCTTCAGTGAAGATGATGCGAAGAAACGACGTGCAGTGAGAAAAACAATGGTAGGGGGGATAATAGCAACCGATTGGGCTTTAATAATGCTTACAATGGGAATAATAACGCAGGAAAAGGCAATCGTTTTGGAGAGAATGGTAATCGCCGATGGGATAATAGTAATAACTACAGTTTTGGAAACTCACAGAGGTCGAACAATATCTATGGTTTTGGTGAACGGCGGAACTGCAATAATTGATTTGTCCTAGAAACTACGGTGTAACTGTGAGATATAATCACCGTGCAAACGAGGCACGCAGGTTTAGAGGTTTTGAACAGCAAAATCCAAGTTATTCAGGTGGAACTGGGATGGCTATAACAAAGAAAGTTTGGGAAAACAACTTCCGCAGGACAAAACACGCGAAATGAACCGGTACAGGAAGTCGAGTTGAGGCCACCAAACCCAGGAAAAAGAGAGAATTGACGAGATGAACGGTCACAAGTGATTCAGTCGCCAAATGAAGTTAATTTTATAATTAAACATATAAATATACTAAGTTTTGATCAGAAATATTCTGAAGTATGTTTAAGGGGTGATCAGGCACAAACACCAGCATGTTGGGATTCAATTGACTGGGAATCGACCGATGCTTAGGAACAGGAGTTGTTAACTGTTAATATTGACAGTAGCACAAAGACTAATGATGACTTAATTGTGATGGATGTAGTTCATTTATACTAAACTGAGAGAGAAATAGTATGCCAGGAGGATAAAGTACCATGGATAACACAAATAGTGATACCCAAGTTATAAGTAAGGTACCACCAGTACGCAAAGTAAAAACATCAACATCAAGTAAAATTAACACTGAGCAATAGGAAGGCTACCGCATTGAAGTAAATTCTTTTCAATATACAAAGGCCCCAAGGAAATGAGTAAAGTAGTCCATAATAATGTAGTTGAATTAATTAATCCCAAAACAGGAAAATCATTGGATTTGCACCATGTGAGTCATTTGAAATTGTATAAAGGGTAAACAAAAGAAAAAAGAGTAACTCCGTGGCAAAATTGAGTTGTGTTAAATTTCCAGAAATCAAAGATTAGGAAAGATAACAAAATGCACACAAATAAAACTTTTTAACATGTACTTATTTCATTTGAATAAATAAAGAAAATGCCGTACTCGGGAACAAGGATAATTGTGAAGGAAAAACGGTAAAGTAAAACGAAAGTAACTCTTCTGCATATGAAATATGTTCTGGGGAAAGAGGAACAAGGGTAAAGATAGAGATCAGCATGTGGATAGTTTGATGGAACAGTAATAGATTCTCTCTTCAAAACGTAGTGTAAACGAGGAGGAAGTTGACTTTTGTGGACGAAAAGAAGTCAAGGAGTAAGAAAGAAGTAAAGAATTAGGTAAGAAGGAGATAGTCATTTCTAATTTGTTCCGTCGAGGACGGTGAACATATAGTTGAGGAGATATTTTGGGGGAAATAAGAAGCATATATGATTTGTGGAAGGTACCACAAGTTGATATTAAAATAGAGATATGAGGGAAATAAATATAACAGGTCACTAGGAGGTGAGAATTGAGAGAGAGAATTGAATTATTAACCTAAGCCAGTAACATGTTATTTCATGAAAGGAGGTAGACAGAGGGAGCTATGTTTAACCCAGAATAGATTTCAAGAAGAAAGAGTATGATGGGGAAAGAAAGGAATATAAAAGTTTACCAACTAGAAAAAGGAGAATAGGATAAGTATAACTGAAAAAATAAGGTCTAAAACAATGCAGTAGAACAACAGGGAAACTTTTTGAAAAGGAGAAGAAAAGAGGAGAGATATATTGTATTTTGAAGTTCTATTACAGCTAATGCCGAAAAGAAGAGAGTGCAGAATAGAAGACGCTGGAGTCGGAAACAAGATGCGAAGTTTTCATGACAATATAACGTACCTGTAGTTAGAAAAAAAAAATGGGGGGTAGGGGTGGAAGGAACTCACTAACTCACTAACCTTCATGACCATCAATTTCACTCTTACTGTCAACCGTGATGAAGATGAGGAAACCATGATAATTATATTACGAAAATATTGAGTAGAATGGTGATAAGAGATGACTAATAAAAAGAGTGATAAGAAAAAGATTTTGTATGATTTAAATAACAAATTTGGTAAAATTTATTACGAAATTAATGTTTGTAAAGATTGTAATATAATTTAAGGGAATAAGGCTTATAATAAAATACACTCCTGGAAATTGAAATAAGAACACCGTGAATTCATTGTCCCAGGAAGGGGAAACTTTATTGACACATTCCTGGGGTCAGATACATCACATGATCACACTGACGGAACCACAGGCACATAGACACAGGCAACAGAGCATGCACAATGTCGGCACTAGTACAGTGTATATCCACCTTTCGCAGCAATGCAGGCTGCTATTCTCCCATGGAGACGATCGTAGAGATGCTGGATGTAGTCCTGTGGAACGGCTTGCCATGCCATTTCCACCTGGCGCCTCAGTTGGACCAGCGTTCGTGCTGGACGTGCAGACCGCGTGAGACGACGCTTCATCCAGTCCCAAACATGCTCAATGGGGGACAGATCCGGAGATATTGCTGGCCAGGGTAGTTGACTTATATCTTCTAGAGCACATTGGGTGGCACGGGATACATGCGGACGTGCATTGTCCTGTTGGAACAGCAAGTTCCCTTGCCGGTCTAGGAATGGTAGAACGATGGGTTCGATGACGGTTTGGATGTACCGTGCACTATTCAGTGTCCCCTCGACGATCACCAGTGGTGTACGGCCAGTGTAGGAGATCGCTCCCTACACCATGATGCCGGGTGTTGGCCCTGTGTGCCTCAGTCGTATGCAGTCCTGATTGTGGCGCTCACCTGCACGGTGCCAAACACGCATACGACCATCATTGGCACCAAGGCAGAAGCGACTCTCATCGCTGAAGACGACACGTCTCCATTCGTCCCTCCATTCACGCCTGTCGCGACACCACTGGAGGCGGGCTGCACGATGTTGGGGCGTGAGCGGAAGACGGCCTAACGGTGTGCGGGACCGTAGCCCAGCTTCATGGAGACGGTTGCGAATGGTCCTCGCCGATACCCCAGGAGCAACAGTGTCCCTAATTTGCTGGGAAGTGGCGGTGCGGTCCCCTACGGCACTGCGTAGGATCCTACGGTCTTGGCGTGCATCCGTGCGTCGCTGCGGTCCGGTCCCAGGTCGACGGGCACGTGCACCTTCCGCCGACCACTGGCGACGACATCGATGTACTGTGGAGACCTCACGCCCCACGTGTTGAGCAATTCGGCGGTACGTCCACCCGGCCTCCCGCATGCCCACTATACGCCCTCGCTCAAAGTCCGTCAACTGCACATACGGTTCACGTCCACGCTGTCGCGGCATGCTACCAGTGTTAAAGACTGCGATGGAGCTCCGTATGCCACGGCAAACTGGCTGACACTGACGGCGGCGGTGCACAAATGCTGCGCAGCTAGCGCCATTCGACGGCCAACACCGCGGTTCCTGGTGTGTCCGCTGTGCCGTGCGTGTGATCATTGCTTGTACAGCCCTCTCGCAGTGTCCGGAGCAAGTATGGTGGGTCTGACACACCGGTGTCAATGTGTTCTTTTTTCCATTTCCAGGAGTGTAGATAATGCTATCATGTAAATTAGAGAATAGGTGAGGATGTAAGAAAAGTGAGATAAACTAAAAATAGGGACTAATATTGTGTTAGATATGCCGTCATGAAACACAGGGCAGCATCATTGCGGCCAGATCGACGGCAGAACTGAGGAGAGCAGTTAGGCGTGAGAGGAAGGGACACTGAGTGTGAGTGTATGGTACGTCAGCTTGTAGGCCTTGGTAGACGCAGTGGTCCAAGAGGATAACACCTCCGTGGAACAGTTTGGAGATCTACAACGCATCCTGGATAAGAGGAACATGTACCAGGATGTGACCTTTATTCATATGAAGGCCACATACAAGCTTTATAAGAACAGTTTTGCGAAAGTGTTAGATACTTGACATTTCTATCATGAACTGTTTAGAGCAGCATAAGGAGAGATGATGAATGTCCACTGAACCAGAGTGGAGACAGACATATTACATCAAGGACGAACGGGTTTCTACGGTCACCAGAAGAAGAAGAGGCGGATTTCCGTAACTCAGTGTTCATAATAGCTGAAACTGTTATCATACTAATCGGAATTCAACAACTGCGAAACATTCCCTGAACACTCATGGGAGTAAGCAAGAAAACGATGGAATGGTGTCCAATCTATCTGGATGAACAACCTGATACAATAAAGGATACACGAAATTTGAAAGAGGACCCCCATAAGAACGGATAAAACGATAACGAGGTTAAACAGGCGATCAATACCAATTCCCAATGGAGAAGATTTAGAAGAAAGAAGAGCCTGGACCAGAAGACATCAAGAAACCTTTATAAATCCCTTCCCATACATGACCATTATGGCATTTAACTAACAACAAAGAATCCTATTTTAATTGTTCTAGCAGTACAAATATCCGATATTCCTTACGTCAAATTGCAACACTTTCGGATGTCATACTGAAAGATGAGAGATGACCACTTGAATTGACACGTAGAGACGGACTGACCAACGATGAACTGGCATAATGATTCGGCATGAAGAAAATAAATTTTTTTGCTGCCAAGAATAGATCTCCAATACAACGACGCCATGGGCACATACGAAATGGAACAAGACAACCACACGTTCACGACATGCTCAGACCTTCAGCAACCTATCTCTCTGTCGACCGTCATTGCATGCTCAGCGGAGTTAAGAAGACCTAATGTGAACGTTTTCTTGGGAGGTTAACATTCTAATATGTGATGTGTTTGTTAAAAATATAAGGTATATATATATGTGTGTGTGTACATATATACACATGGGTTTAGCTATTCCATGATGTCAATTTAATATTTACAAAGTAATTAGAAAGATTAGAAATTTAATGTGTTTGTAAAAGTAAAACATAAAATTCATGTAAAGTTATAATGCATAAATTTAAGATGTTTGGTGAATATAAATATGTTTATGAATAGGATTATGCCTGCAAAGTCATGGGAATAATGCAGTTAAGTTTAACACAGATAAAAAAAAAATATTGTAAGAATTGAAACTTTCTTAGATTATAATTGATAAGAAAGGTTGAGAAAAAGCGAAAAATATTGAGAAAGGGGAGGAGGACGTTAAATGATGGTTTCCTCAACTTCAGTACAAAATGGTTCAAATGACTCTGAGCACTATGGGAGTTAACATCTGAGGTCATCAGTCCCCCAGGAACTTAGAACTACTTAAACCTAACTAACCTAAGGACATGACACACATCCATGCCCGAGGCACGATTCGAACCTGTGACCGTAGCGGTCGCGCGGTTCCAGACTGAAGCGCCTAGAACCGCTCGGCCACATCAGCCGGCCAACTTCAGTACATAGCCATCATCATTTAACATCAATTATGTAGTCAACACAGAAAAAAAAAACAGATCAGTCTCCAACTAAAATTTTTTGGAAAGACACAAATTTATGGATAAGCTCAACGTTTCTTTGAATTTAAATTGAAATCAAAATGTAGACAACCACATGGGAAGAAAAAGACCTTAGATTGGTCGAATAGTTGTATTGAATCAGAAAATTAAAAAGAATATGTTAAATTTTTGAAAAAATACTAGTTTGGAGCTCAAATCAGTAAGCATGAGACCAATTGCAAGGTAAAATATAACGATAAGGAGACTAGATCGAACCACTGTTTAGTTATACCAGATATTAAAATAGGAAGTTGGTCAGTAAATATGTCAATTGCTACAGTCAGCAGCTGCAAACAATTTTCACTGGCTCCAATCAATTTGTCAGCCATTGATTGACCAAGCACAAAACTGAACACAGAAGGAGGAGGATATGTAAGGTGGCAGATTAAATGAAGGTCAATTTCGCACCTTACGTGAGAGTCTTTATACATCATAACAGGAAGGTGAGTATGACACTTAATTTATTTCTGCGAAAATGAGAAGATTTGCTTCTCTAAGTCTGAAAATCATCATATTTCACTATAAGTCTGTAATGCAAAGGGATGACACTCAGTCAACAGTACTAACACACCAATCCTATATACTGCATGTCAATGATCAAGAAGTGAAAGAAGCAGCTGGAGGAAACGTTTTATTTGGAAGCAGGCATGAGAAGGTGTGAAGGGCGCACCACGGGCAGTACAACGGAAAGATCTTAGGGGGCGTCCCACGGTGAGAGTCAAGGAACGGGCGCCAGGTGACTCATGCAGTACAGCAAGTACTAGGTCACTGGAGTGGGATGGAGAGAAGTTTTAGAAAACTGCCTTTTGGAATTTCCAAATGGATACAAAGAAACCAGTGACACCGTTGATCACGTGAACAGCACGTGGTATGCTCATGCTGTATGTATGTAACTTTTAGGCATCTGTAGTGGGCACAAAATCTCTGATTGGCGGGAACGAACTAGGAAGGAGTAAAGTGCCGAGATTTCGATGCAGTTTAATGGTAGGGCCTTTGCAATTAGCAGAGAGAGTTTCCACAAAATAAGAGGAATGCTCCAATTGGTCAGAAAAAGCCATGACGTGGAGCACGAAAGGACCCAGGTGGGGGACAATTTTGCTACTCGAAACACAAGAAAGAAATTTTCATGGACACTCTCCTCCGAACTGTCATCAAGTGCAGAATGGATGCAGAGGAGAAATTTGTGTGAACACTGCATTCATTACAGCTGACATTCAGCTAAATATTAGCTGTAGCGCCGTTGAGCTCCAACTGCAGAGAAACGAATCAATCACTTAGTTAATTGTTCTTGTGAGAACTGAGAGGGAATTGTAACATGCACACTGCCCAGCCATGTGCCTGCATATTGCCATATTCCAATACTAGGCATGAGTGCATCTTCTCTCGCCTCATAAGAAACAGGAGAATTTCTGCTGATAAAATCACCATAGGTTTTGATTAGTTTTTATACGAATTTCAGCGGACGAGAGCAGCCATGCAAATGACAGCTCATCGCAGCTAATGTAAATACATGAGCAGAGGCATAACTTGTTGGTTCAACAGCTTGTGACCACCGTGAACTTGAGCAACCTTGGGTAATCTTTTGCTCAGCTTGTCACAAAACTAACCATCCTGTGTTGACTTGATTGCCATGCTAAATAGCACCGAACTTCGAAACAGAATCGGATGATTTATCGTGATACTGGCCAACTTCGTGACATAGTAGTAAGATCAATATTGGAAAGAAACTTCTAGTTAAAATTTGACATTATTGTGTTTAGAGTTATTTCACTTACTCAGGACAAGATGTGTTATCTTGACAAAAATGGTTCAAATGGCTCTGAGTACTATGGGACTCAACTGCTGTGGTCATCAGTCCCCTAGAACTTAGAACTACTTAAACCTAACTAACCTAAGGACATCACACACACCCATGCACGAGGCAGGATTCGAACCTGCGACCGTAGCAGCAACGCGGCTCCGAACTGGAGCGCCTAGAACCGCACGGCCACAACGGCCGGCTATCTTGACAACTGTCCTAACATTGTCATGTTGCAAACTGTGTAAATTCGTGTATTTCTGTAAAGAAATTTCAGCATTGAAAAACCAATTTGTTTACAGCTTATACACCATAAGGGTCCACTCCTTACGGTCCAATCCTTAACCCATTCATTTATTCTATAGATGTTAATGCACTCAAAAACTGTTTATACTGACCTCTGACGAAAGAGAAAAGGAGTGAAGTGTGAGAAAGTTTGTAGATGATATTGTAATTCTGTCAGAGATAGCAAAGGACCTGGAAGGGCAGTTGACTGGAATGTACAGTGTCTCGAATTAAATCAGGTGGTGCTGAGGGAATTAGATCAGGAAATGACGCACTGAATGTAGTAGATGGGTTTTGTTATTTGGTGAGAAAAATATCTGATGAAGGTCGAACTAGAGAGGATATAGAATATACACTGACTACAGCAAGGGAAGTGTCTCTGAAGAAGAGGATTTTGTTAACAACGAATATAGATTAATGTGTCAGGAAGACTGTTCTGAAAGTATTCGTACGGAGTTTAGCCATGTATGGAAGTGGAACATGGACTATAAATAGTTTAGACAAGAAGAGAACAGAAGCTTTCGGAATGTTGTGCTACAAAAGAATGCTGAAGATTAGATGGGTTGATCACCTCACTAATGAGGAGGTACTGAATAGAATTGGGGAGAAGAGGAATTTGTGGGACAGCCTGACCAGAAGAAGAGATCAGTTGGTAGGACAAGTTCTGAGGCATCAAGGGATCAGCAATTTAGTATCAGAGGGGAGGGTGGAGGGTAAGAATCTTAGACGGAGACCAAGAAACGAACACACTAAGCATATTCATAAGGATGTAGGTTGCAGTAGTTACTCGGCGAACTTACACAGGATAGAGTAGCTTGGAGAGCTGCATCAAACCAATATCTGGACTGAAGACCACAACAACAACAACACTAAACATCTCATATTACTAACATAATGTCGCAGCACATACGTTACCAACTGATGTACGCAAACCTTTAGCACACATGAGCAGCTAGATCAAAACTGCTCCTGTCAAATATGTTTCATAGGAAATATAGAATTTGACCAATTGTATAGAGTCAATGCGTTGAAAGACCCAACAGTGCCATGTGTTCCATAAGAGTTTCCCTTATTACATAGATTATTAAGGCATAAAATATGACACATAGACAAATACTTTTATCTTGAATTGCACGTGACACGTTCAGGATTTTTTGTAGATACGTACTTACTGTCACTGTGTTTGTTACGGCCAGCCGGGGTGGCCGACCGGTTCTAGGCGCTACAGTCTGGAACCGCGCGACCGCTACTGTTGCAGGTTCGAATCCTGCCTCGGGCATGGATGTGTGAGATGTCCTTAGGTTAGTTAGGTTTTAGTAGTTCTAAGTTCTAGGGGACTGATGACCTCAGAAGTTAAGTCCCATAGTGCTCAGAGCCATTTGAGCCATTTTGTTTGTTACGGTGCCTAGCGATGTAACAACAGTGCAGTCGGACGTCATTTCCAAACAACGTGTACTCTAATCAGGAAAAAGCGGAAATCATCTTCTGGTGACGTGAGACACAGTCACCAAAAACTCCAGAGAAACTTTCAGACGACATACCGTAGGCAGCCACCAGCTGATAAAAGCATCAAGAGTTTAAGGAAATAGGGATCAACACCACATGGATAATCCATCATGTTGTTTGTATATTTCTCCATTAAAAGGAAACTAATTATAAGACAATACTTGAATTAGTAGAACCATACAAAATCATCAGTTTCAAATAGTAATGTACACTGGTGTATTAAAAGTTTTTTTCTTATGAGTTTCGCGGATTCATCTACTGGAATATTGGTGCACAGATTACTTCCAGAGACTACCTCCTAATGCCTGCTGGGATTTTAATGTGTTTGACTTTACTTACCAAGTCATAAGTATCTAGTAAGAATTTCTGTTTTTGAAAAGCGTATTTTATAGTCAAAGTGTCATTTCATTTAGTACCTAGTCTGTATGCTGTGCTTCCTCTATAATTAACAATTGGTCTTTCCTTGTGGATTACGGGTTGTCCCAGAAACAAGGTGCAGGTGCATGTGGGCGCATTACATTTGCTATTTACATTCTTTCTCATCAGAAACCTGTTTACATTGTGTTCTTAATATGTTTTATAAACATCCTAGTTGGGTTACTATTACCATAGAAAGGAGTATGCTAGGGCACATTTGTATGTGGCACCTGAATATGATTTTATAAACGATGTTTGTTGTTGATTGGCTTTATATCGCCGATCCAGAGATACTGCTATTGCTGGAGTTAAGAGAGCGCTTGGCGAGCAGTTGTAGGTAGCTGTCTGTGAGGGAAATACGATGGAGTAGGCAGTTTTTGTGGTGTGCTGTGTAAAGCCACCAAGTGTTTGATTAATTTAGGTATGTCAATATTGCTGAACTTGGAATCAGAAGTCTACATGTAAGCAAGGTAAAGATGTTAAATAATTATCATTTTTGATTTCGCCAGCGCGTTAGTATAGATGAATTGGCTGATAATGTGTGATTGTTGAGTAACCGCAGAATTTACATAAACGGTTGTGATAAAAAGGCTAGTTAGAATATATCATTTTTGTAATGCTTTTAAGATTTGCATTTATGTTGGATTATTGGAGCTAGATAATACTTGCAGTTTAAATCTCATTGTTTGTGGATCAGTTGAGAGTAACGTAACTTCAGTTGTCTGATGTTTTTGAAAAGCCAAGCTTATCTTGCAATATAATTTTGCTAAAAAACGGAGTGTTAGTAAATCACCATAATCAGTACCGCGTCCCTGTCCAGGTCACGTTTCCCAAAGAAATTGGATTTTCATAAATACTCTCGTTTATCAGCCAAACGAATTTCATGTGCATTTCAAGTACTATGGCCATCATTGTACACTGCAGAGCCTGTAGCTAGCATATTTATACTTTTTTTATGAGTGACCAGAATATATCGCGTTACTCCGTTGTTGCTTTAGGGGTAAGACAATTTAATTTATTTGCTTTGGACACTGGGACCAAAGTTATCAGTTTTGAATAGAGCCAGATGATTCAGTGCCTAAGGGGCTGAATTTATTTTGCAGTGACTGTACTTCTTTACTGATGTTGGGAGTTGCATTGCGCAATCAATTCGTGTAAACTTTTGGCAACAATAACATAGAGTAGGCACACCACCTGCACTTACAACATGCAACACGACAATTCGATATCAGTACTCATTTCACAGCTCAGATATTGATTAAACGTAATCGTAAAATTTTCTCATCATTTATTAAAAGAACGTTACATATGGAATGTTACACATCAAAAAATTGTTTAATCTTTACACTGTACACTGACGAGCCAAAACATTATGACCACCTGCTCAATAGCTAGATTCTCTGTCTTCGGAACGAAACACAACAGTGATTCTGTGTATCAGGAACCGATAGTATTTTGGTAGGTTTGTTGAAGTATGTGGCATTAGAGGACTACACATAGATCATATAATTCACATAAATAACTAGCCGCTTATATGTGTAAGTGGCGATGGCGCCCAATAGCGACCCAGATGGGTTCCATAGGATTTACACGAGGCCAGTTTGGTCACCGAGCCATCAATGTGCGATCACTATGATGCTCCTAAAAGCCCTGTAGTACGGTTCTAGCTCCGAGACATGGACAATTACAATGCTGCAGCATGACATCACTATCGGGGAAGACATCAAGCATGAAGGGATGCTGGTGGTTACCACTGTCATCATGTCTTCGATTACTGCCATCATATAATGATGAATCAGATCTAACAAGTATTACTGTGTTAACTGAGAATTGGGAGAATATTGATCGAGAAACAGTTAATGAAGTAGGTGACGTTTTGCTTGCTGTATATTTGGATCAGTTGTCAGGAAGGGAAGTGAGGTCTGTAGCGTCTAAACAACGATTAGAACCAGTTTTAGTATCTCAAGTAAATCCAGAACAAAAACAATCACGATTGCTAAATTATTTAATGTCAATGACGCGTTTCACCCTTTTGGAGCATCATCAGATTGAGTACAAGTAGCTGGATTCGTGACTCATCAGTCATAAAACCACATATGATGTAAAATAGCCACCATTGTAACCGGAGGTCCCATGGAAGCGGAGGAGAATATCTCCCATAGCATATTACTTGTAATGTTTGTGTGCGTGCCAATACAGACATTGTGCCATGTGCGGCTCGTATCGCGGTTTTGAGCTCTCACACGGTGGAGACGGCTGGTGTGCTCAAAGTCCACTTCATGGTTTAAATGTTTTATGACGGATGGATTATATATCCGGTTACAATGGTGGCTATTTTACATCGTATGTGGTTTTATGACTGATGAGTCACGAATCCAGCTACTTGTACTCAATCTGATGATGCACCAAAAGGGTGAAACGCGTCGTTGACATTAAATAATTTAGCAATCGTGATTGTTTTTGTTCTGGATTTACTTGAGATACTGAAACTGGTTCTAATCGTTGTTTAGGCGCTACAGACCTCACTTCTCTTCCTGACAACTGATCCAAATATACAGCAAGCAAAACGTCACCTACTTCATTAACTGTTTCTCCATCAATATTCTACCAATTCTCAGTTAACACAGTAATACTTGTTAGATCTGATTCATCGTTAGTCAACGGAAGTTGAACTACACTTTCTAACTCCTCGCTAACCTGTACTGTACTTTCAGAAGGTACAGAAACGATCTCCTCTTCAACATCTGTAACATCCTGTACTTCAATATGCTCTTTAATTTGGGTTACAACTTCCTGAACAGCTGTGACCCAACCCCTATTTCAGTCTGTTCCCTTTTATTATTATTAGCATCCTATTATTGCGCTTCATCTGTTATTATTCACTGTTAGTAGCATCGTGTTCTTACTCTTCTCCGTCATCATTTCTAGAAATTATGATTCTTTAAGATTCGCCTTGACTACATCAGTGTGTGCACTTTCGCTAACACCAGTTACCTGTTTTTTCACTACATTTGGTCTTCTTTTACAGCTGTTTCAATTATCTGCACTTAGTCTCCTCAGGTTTCATTCATCTGTCATATTCTCTCAAGTCTGTAAAATTCTTGGTCCTCTGTTCTGCCATCATCATATCTTCCTTCACTGTGAATAAGAATTTTCCTGGACACCAGCTCACAGTGAGTGCTACCTCAGATACGTCACCACCACGTAGCTCATTAGCTTAGTCCTATCCACCTTCATATGATAACAAACAGTGGGGTGCTGAAAGATTCTACAAGGTGTCCAAGGAAGAATGATCAGTATTCAGGGATATGATAAGGAAAAATATTATATGGAGATATTGTGCGGGTGTTATTTGTGATGTTTAGCACACCCCTAGGTGCTGCAGTCCCATTTCTGGTGACCTACAGCGAAGGGAAAGAAACACCCGCTATGACCACGCAAATTAATTTTAAGTAAATGATAATGTCACACAGACGGAAACATCTTACCGAAATGTGCATGTGGGTATGTTAATGAGAGGTGGGATAATCTAGCTATAACTGAAACAAGCGGTCACTACAACTATTATGTTTATCATCGTAAACATTCTCACACGACTTACCCACTTACGTAACAACTAGCGAACTCGCAATGCTTCTCTATACCTCTCCTCTTCCCTCCTCCCTCTTTCCATCACCCCCCCCCCTCTACATTTCTTATTGCACTCTCTCTATTCATCTCTTCCTGCCTCATCTGTCTGTCAATATCCTCTTTCCCTTCCTTTATGTCCAGATTCTTCTCCCGTTCTCTGTCCGTCTCCTCTTCCCTCCTCTCTCTGACCTTATGTGTTGTTGGAAACAGAATCTTGATTGGAAACAGAAATCAAAATGAATGGGTAAATCGATTGGAATCATTAATACACTAGGTATGACAGGTATTCATCTTTCCGGAGTCATAATGGATCGCGGTTGAGAAGTTCTTTTTCGGTTAGCTTCCAGACGTTGTCTACACTCTTCGTCAGTCTCATTGACTCGGCGGTCATGTACTTGGCCTCATTGGCGCGTACGCCGACCGATGTTTCGACGCCTCACTGGTGGAATTTTATCCAAAAAAAAAAAAAAAACCACGAACTCAGATCACTCGAATGTTTGCAGCGTACCGAATTAACAGAAACTCACAACAACTTAATGTTTTAAACACACCAAAGAATTGATCGCCACCGACAACACGCTGAAATATCGCTTTCAATTGTATTCTTTTTCGCAAAATGTCGGTATTCAATACGGAAGGCAGAACTATCAAATTGAACGAAATTTTTTTTCTATGAATGTGCGACAGTACAACTGTCAAACCGACCGTCACAAAAATGCCACCAGAATTTACAAATTTTCCGGAGGATTTGCCAAAAATTTCTTCCATAAAAACCTTGTTCTGACAATTACGAACACAAACACACACACACAAACACACATACTCACACACAAAGTCTTCAAGTCGTTCTAAAGTGATCTTTCATACTTGTGGCAACTGACTGGACAAGGGATTATAACAGTAAAATATCGCCTGGGCACAGGTGGGTGGGGGGTGCGGGGGTGGGGCCATAAAAGCACAGTTATAAGAATGTTACGTGGATACCACCGGTGACTGCAAGACTGGTTAGTGATTCCAGAAATAAAACAGAAATGTAAATACAAACAGCAGAAGGCTATCAAAATTAATAATGAAAGCAACTATCTGGCCGCGAGCTGTTAAAACTAAAGGGAGTGAACGAACTTCACATTCGTACCACAGCGGGGCTTTCAATGCTAGCGTATCTTACCAATTCATGTAGTGCGAAAGTAGGAGGCAGGGGAAGTACCAGCTGGAGGGATTGAGTTCAGTCTGCACTGTGTGCTCGGTACACTGACGGAGACATCCCTCTGTATGACAGCATGGCTCGCCTCATCAGTAGCCTAGCAACAAGTGGTAGCTCCCCGTCTCCCAGCAGCAGGTGTTCTCTACGACCTCCTAGCAGTGAGTGTTTTCTTGCACTGCCTAGTAGCAAGTGCTTACTTCACGATATTCTAGCAGCAAGCCTTTACTCCTCCATATCGTAGCAGCAAGTCCTCTTTATCTTAACGCTCTGAACCTGGTCGCTTCTGTCAGAGGCGGAGTCTCGTTGTACAACATAAGCAGACATTGAGAGTTCTGTGCAGTAAAATCTTAGTAATAAGCTTAAATAAAGGCCTACTGTTGCGGATTTCGTTATTATTAACCAGTAGAGCTGTGGCATGAGGAAGACGCCAGGAGGCTTCTCCCACTCAATGGCACGATTCTGAATCTGAAAATTAGAGAATTCCCATGTAGGCATGCATGAAAAAGGGAACGCTCTCCGAAAAATAAAGCTACGAACAAGTAGCGACACAAGTTTTAGATATTTAAACAGAACATTATTCCGCAGCTTGGTCGCTGAGGCAAACGGCTGTTCTCACGCTAGCCTCTGGAAAGCGACACCTGGTCATATTTTTATTTCCCTAAAGGCTTCTTCCAACAACTCTGTTGACGGAAGAAGTCTGTCGCATCCACCGCCTTGTGTGCGGGGATGGTGGAAGTGAATGCTGTGTTTGTTACGTAGGTTGAAATCCAGCCTTGGACTCTGAACATTTTTGTGGCAGCCTGTTCCCTTTAAGAAAACTCTTACTTTTTGCCACCCAGATTTTAGGCTCTCAATTCTGCAGGCCTCACCGTAGAAAGAGAAATCAAATGAAGGCGAGATATAGGAGAGACATTGATGGTACTTAATATACTCTGCAGTTACAAAGCATCATAAGAGACTCAATACACTGATCATGGGAATGAGCATATAAGATTCTAAAATACGTTGCGTGACAATTTAGTTTCAGATGAAGCCTGCCAGCTAACTATATGATTTCTCAAATAGAACACATTTAATCCATTTTTGTTTTAGGGCTAGTGGCATGTACGTAAGTGTCTTACCCACCAATCATCTTCGACGGTTTTTTCTAGCTAGCCTACTTCGTTGGTTTCAGTCTCTTTGCTCGGGATTATTTCTGCCATTAAACTACACTATTGAACGCGCAGTTGTCCTTGGTGTGTTGTGGGTGAAGTAGTGCGAGGCACTAAGAGTGTATCAGAGAGAAGCATTAGTTAACTGAGTTTGTATTGGTTAAAATGTCACACATCAACACTACTGAATATGCAGATATGGTGTATTTTTACAGCTTCTGCTATTGTAGAATACCGCTGGCGATTTGCTGATCACAGAGTGTTTACATTGCGTGTAACAGGTATCCTTTCAAATACCCATTTTCCTTCTGAGAATGTAGTTCAACAACCTGTGTAGGAACAGCAACACACTGACGAAATGGTGTCGCGTATTCTTACTTCCAGCACACAGCGACATTCTGCGTGTATCTGTGTCGTACGAACGTGTGTAAGGCGAACATTATATGCAGAACAGTTGTACATCTCACATACAACGTGTCCTCAATCTCCAAATCTTCGACAGTGACCACGATTTGAATCTGGTCATTGGTCAAACAACAATCGTCATTTGCTTCCATTAATATTGTTCAATAATGAGGTCACGTTTGCATGTAATGGAAGCAACAATACACGTAATAATCATCGATGGCCGCAGGAAAATCAATACGATACAGTGGGAACTAATCTCCAAGATCGCTTTTCGTTGAATGTTTGATGTGACACGATCGGCAACATGTTGACAGATCCGCAATTTTAGAAGAGCAGGTGACGGGACAAAATTACTTGCAATTTTTGAAAAATTCATTTGTTGAACACCCTAATGTCGACCCGGACCGGAGTGTTCTTCCAGCGTGACGTATCTCCTCCACTTTTTACCAGACGTTTAAAGGAACATCTCAACCGTACGTACCCTAATCGCTGGTTTGGTCGTGGCAGTACCATTAACTGGCCACCGAAATCGCCCGGCCTGACTATTAGATTCTTTTATACAGGGTTGGATAGAGTATGAGGAGTATAAATGAAAGCCTTACACATCAGATGAACTGCTTGGTCGTATCATGGACGCTGCTACCCTTATTCGGGAATGTGCGAAGCACTCAGACAAGCAACACAAAGTGGTCTTCCAAATGTGCACAAATGCACTGAAGTTGGCCTTGGGATTTTCGAACATTCATTGTGAACTCAACAACGGGTGTAATGAGACGTGTATGATAATGCTTGGAGGTCAATGTGTTAAAAATACATATTTTCAATTGATACTTTGTGAAACGAATGTTGTAATATTTACTTACTGTTGCACCTGTGTAAACCTGATGATGCATTGAATGATACAGAAAATAAATAACAATGACATTAAATGTTTGTTCTTTCGGAAACAATTCGGGATAGGGCATATGCCCACATGAGGTTCCTTGCTTCAAGTGATAGTTACTGTCATATCGCTGAATATTGGCCATTCCTCCTGAATCACCCTGTATAGTACTACATCTCAAACGCTCGATTCTCTTCTTTTTCGGTTTTCCCACAGCACATGATTCATTCCTAAACAATGGTTCCATTCAGATATACATCATCAGAATTTTTTTCTCTTGTTAAGACCGATGTATGATAGTAGTAGACCTCTTTTGTTCAAGGATCACTTCTGTAGCTGCGCTAGCCTGGCTTTTATATTTCGCCCGTCATGCTTTGGTCAGCTTCCAAGGTAGTTAAGTTTCTCGGAAATCTCGTTTATGCTACTTCTCATTATTTTCGTCTTTCTTCTGTTTACTCTCACTAAACAGTGTGTGCGCACTAGACTTGCTCATTCCATTCAACACGTCCTGAAGTTATTCCTCACTTATCCTGAGGATGGCGATGTCATCAGCGAATGTTATCATCGTTATCTTGAATGTCTGTCTAACATCACTTTTAAGTTGAACACTGACTTTACCGGCAGGATACATTCTATGAAAGTGTCTTGAATTTTCTTAAATCTTGCATCCACTATCAAGTGCATCTGGACTGCCTCCCTGGTGGCTTTACATTTCCGAAAGCCAAACTGGTCGTTCAAAATGGTTCAAATGGATCTGAGCACTATGGGACTTAACTTCTGAGGTCATCAATCCCCTAGACTTAGAACTACTTAAACTTAACTAACCTAAGGACATCACACACATCCATGCCCGACGTAGGATTCGAACCTGCGACAGTAGCAGCAGCGCGGTTCCGGACTGAAGTGCTTAGAACCACTCGGTCACAGCGGCCGGCTAACCTAGTATTCGCCATCCATCGTTTTACCCTTTGCAAGATAACCGATAACAATAATCAGTTATATATCCTTGAGGTACTTGCTACTGTTTTTCCGACAAAATGCCGGATGCCAGTCCTGTAGCCACATCGTCGCTTAACCTAAAGAAGGGAAGAGAAGTCGTTCATGCATGCCATACGTCTGTGGTCCATTTTCTCTGGGCTGTAGCATCTGTTTGTGTATCGAATTTTGCGAGGCGGAGATTGAGGAATAGCTGAGCATTTGACTAAAATACGCGGGAAATTACCTAAAACCACACTCATGTTGGCCGGTGTACCAGCCCAACTGTCGTTAATCTGCATCTGTAACGAATTATTATAGATTACGATAAGACGCTGTTGTACACGAGCGTGGCAAAAATATCGGGTGTAAAGCTCGTGGTTTACTTTTACTACAGTGTGTGTTTTAACAGTACAAAATTTCTGTGAACATAATAATTCTGTGTGGCTGAACGCCTGGTGCAAACCTCTCAGTTGGAAGCCCCTTAGGCGATTTGCATTCCTAACCCTTCCTAGTAACCTACCTGGGAAAGAAGACCTATACTTTCACGTGGAATCCGAACCACATGTCGTTCCTTCTACATCTACATCTACATTTATACTCAGCAAGCCACCCAACGGTGTGTGGCGGAGGGCACTTTACGTGCCACTGTCATTACCTCCCTTTTCTGTTACAGTCGCGTATGGTTCGCGGGAGGAACGACTGTCTGAAAGCCACCGTGCGCGCTCGAATCTCTCTAATTTTACATTCGTGATCTCCTCGGGCGGTATAAGTAGAGGGAAGCAATATATTCGATACCTCATCCAGAAACGCACCCTCTCGAAACCTGGCGAGCAAGCTACACCGCGATGCACAGCGCCTGTCTTGCAGAGTCTGCCACTTGAGTTTGCTAAACATCTCCGTAACGCTATCACGGTTACCAAATAACCCTGTGACGAAACGCGCCGCTCTTCTTTGGATCTTCTCTATCTCGTCCGTCAACCCGATCTGGTACGGATCCCACACTGATGAGCAATACTCAAGTATAGGTCGAACGAGTGTTTTGTAAGCCACCTCCTTTGTTGATGGACTGCATTTTCTAAGAACTCTCCCAATGAATCTCAACGTGGTACCTAACTGCTACCAGTGTTTGTTCGGCTATCATATAATCATACAATAAAGGATCCTTCTTTCTATGTATTCGCAATACATTACATTTGTCTATGTTAAGGGTCAGTTGCCACTCCCTGCACCAAGTGCCTATCCGCTGCAGATCTTCCTGCATTTCGCTACAATTTTCTAATGCTGCAACTTCTTTGTATACTACAGCACCATCCGCGAAAAGCCGCATGGAACTTCCGACACTATCTACTAGGTCATTTATATATATTGTGGAAAGTAATGGTCCCATAACACTCCCCTGTGGCACCGCAGACGTTACTTTGTCTGTAGACGTCTCTCCATTGATAACAACATACTGTGTTCTGTTTGCTAAAAATTCTTCAATCCAGCCACACAGCTGGTCTGATATTCCGTAGGCTCTTACTTTGTTTATTAGGCGACAGTGCGGAACTGTATGGAACGCCTTCCGGAAGTCAAGGAAAATAGCATCTACCTGGGAGCCAAGGAAAATAGCATCTACCTGGGAGCCTGTATCTAATATTTTCTGGGTCTCATGAACAAATAAAGCGAGTTGGGTCTCACACGATCTGTGTTTCCGGAATCCATGTTGATTCCTACAGAGTAGATTCTGGGTTTCCAAAAACGACGTGATACTCGAGCAAAAAACATGTTCTAAGATTCTACAACAGATCGATGTCAGAGATATAGGTCTATAGTTTTGCGCATCTGCTCGACCACCCTTCTTGAAAACTGGGACTACCTGTGCTCTTTTCCAATCATTTGGAACCTTCCGCTCCTCTAGAGTTTTGCGGTACACGGCTGTTAGAAGGGGGGAAAGTTCTTTCGCGTACTCTGTGTAGAATCGAATTGGTATCCCGTCAGGTCCAGTGGACTTTCCTCTGTTGAGTGATTCCAGTTGCTTTTCTATTCCTTGGACACTTATTTCGATGTCAGCGATTTTCTCGTTTTTGCGAGGATTTAGAGAAGGAACTGCAGTGCGGTCTTCCTCTGTGAAACAGCTTTGGAAAAAGGTGTTTAGTATTTCAGCTTTACGCGTGTCATCCTCTGTTTCAATGCCATCATCATCCCGGAGGGTCTGGATATGCTGTTTCGAGCCACTTACTAATTTAACGTAAGACCAGAACTTCCTAGGATTTTCTGTCAAGTCGGTACATAGAATTTTACTTTCGAATTCACTGAACGCTTCACGCATAGCCCTCCTTACGCTAACTTTGACATCGTTTAGCTTCTGTTTGTCTGAGAGGTTTTGGCTACGTTTAAACTTGCAGTGAAGCTCTGTTTGCTTTCGCAGTAGTTTCCTAACTTTGTTGTTGAACCACGGTGGGTGTTTCCCGTCCCTCACAGTTTTACTCGGCACGTATCTGTATAAAACGCATTTTACGATTGCCTTGAACTTTTTCCATAAACACTCAACATTGTCAGTGTCGGAACAGAAATTTTCGTTTTGATCTGTTAGGTGCCCGCATCTCGTGGTCGTGCGGTAGCGTTCTCGCTTCCCACGCCCGGGTTCCCGGGTTCGATTCCCGGCGGGATCAGGGATTTTCTCTGCCTCGTGATGGCTGGGTGTTGTGTGCTGTCCTTAGGTTAGTTAGGTTTAAGTAGTTCTAAGTTCTAGGGGACTGCTGACCATAGATGTTAAGTCCCATAGTGCTCAGAGCCATTTGAACCATTTTTTTGATCTGTTAGGTAGTCTGAAATCTGCCTTCTATTACTCTTGCTGAACAGATAAACCTTCCTCCCTTTTTTTATATTCCTATTAACTTCCATATTCAGAGATGTTGCAACGGCCTTATGATCACTGATTCCCTGTTCTGCACTTACAGAGGCGAAAAGTTCTGGTCTGTTTGTTATGAGTAGGTCGAAGATGTTATCTCCACGAGTCGGTTCTGTGTTTAATTGCTCGAGGTAATTTTCGGATAGTGCACTCAGTATAATGTCACTCGATGCTCTGTCCCTACCACCCGTCCTAAACATCTGAGTGTCCCAGTCTATATCTGGTAAATTGAAATCTCCACCTAAGACTATAACATGCTGAGAAAATTTATGTGAAATGTATTCCAAATTTTCTCTCAGTTGTTCTGCCACTAATGCTGCTGACTCGGGAGGTCGGTAAAAGGAGCCAATTATTAACCTAGATCAGTTGTTGAGTATTACTGGTATTCACGTCATTAAGGGGTTAGATCTAGGTTTAATGCAGACTGAAATACTGCGTTGTACGACTATCATTCGATCCCTTGACCTTTCGGTTTCTGGCTCCACCATTAGCACTCACCAAAACTACCTAATGATCTTTGGTATGTATGAGTTGCAGCCCTGAAAAATAGACGACATACTGCTTCGAGATTTACTATCCTACATAACATTACGTAATCACAGGTGTGTCTTTAATAGCCATTCTAATTTTTTGAAATGAGTGGATAGAATTGTTTATTTAAGCATAGAAACAGTTTTCTACAAGATTACAAATTTCAATAATTAGGTCACTGCGCCAACAGCGCACACAATGCTATTTTCAACGCTTAGTGGTACAACAACACAATAAATTGTTAGATAAAGGTGAAAAATCACTTGAATTTCGTCCCGCCCCACAGCTGCACAGTTTTAAAATGGTTCAAATGGCTCTGAGCACTATGGGACTTAACTTCTGAGGTCATCAGTACCCTAGAACTTAGAACTACTTAAACCTAACTAGCCTAAGTATATCACACACATCCATGACCAAGGCAGTTCGAGCCTGCGACCGCAGCGGTCGCGCGGTTCCAGACTGTAGCGCCTAGAACCGCTCGGCCACTCAAGCCGGCTGCACAGTTTTATAACCCTTTAGTGATAACGAGGAATTTGATTATTGTTGCTTGGTTTGATACATAATACGTACTTTCTAGCAGTACTGAACTTATGGGGAGGTCGTCTTTGTACCCTGCCCAGTGCAATCTAATGTGGCTTCAAATAGAAACGTTACCTCATACGAAGTAAGTATTTGATGTTGTTAACTGTGTGACTGGAAAATTATGGTGTTTTCATGCGAGATGCATTATAATCGCGTGTAGAGTTTAAACCTATGGGCCACATTTTGGGCTAGTTTATATTTACGTGAATAATTGTGTAAGAATAAAGGAACTGCAGAGTCGGATACTGGTGTTCATTTAAATTGGCAATTTTCATTAATTCTTCCACACCCCAGGTAGTAAAGTTTTTCATAAATTTCTTCAATTCTTACCCCCAGGAAGGAATCCTGAGTAAAACACATGATTTCTCAGCGTTCATGGCCAAAGGCGACATGTTGCAAATGCCGGTCAGTTATGCAGCTACTGCGTAACACGTGAATATTTTAGCCGTGAGGAATTGAGAATATGTTAACCGCTATCGGTCCTGGCTCGAGTAAAGGAAGAAATTGTATAAAAGAATGACACTTAATTTTATCTAACATAGAAACAGGAAAGCTAGAAAATATAAAAATTATTATTCTTTGCATCAGATCAGTGAAGGGGAAGTAGTCCATTTTGCTCATGTCATACCAGTGCTCCCTGTTCCACAATGCAAGTTTAAACAATCCAACAAGACAATTACTTTATTAAGCCTGTAGTCGGCTTCGGATTTATTCATGGTGACTCTGACAACAATAGGACGGAGTTGGGTAGAGGCACGAAGAGTTTTAAGTTTGCTAAGAGAATCGTTAAGTGTTACTGCTGCAAAGTAATTAAACTGCCGTCCAGTAACTGGGTTAATGCCGCGAGTGCATTACTCCGAGTGGCAGGGGAGGCAACTGCCCTCCATGGTTGCTAGGAGCTGTGGGCTGGGGGAGGGGGGGTGGGTCGGGAGGGGCCCAGGGGGGGGGGGGGAGACGCTTTATTTGCCGGTCATCGATCGGACCTGCAAGCCACGTGGGCGTTGGGTGCTAGGTACTGGGCGTTGGCACGGCTCGGCGAATATTTCGCACCTCGTGTTACCGCCTGGCGGTGCGTCAAAAGCTAAGCCGAGAAGCTTAGGCAATCGTGTATGATTTTATGCGAAAAGCCATTTTTGATACAGTTTGTGACGGTATTCCTCGCAGTATTTCTAGTGTGTGCAGAGGAAAATCTGTTGTCACCAATTTCAGTTAACTGATTTCATCCCGATGCGACGTGCGATATTTTACCATTCATTCATGTGGGAAGATAAAAAAATACATCGCTTTACTGGGAAACCCGTTTCAGCTACGATTTGGATATGTGATAGATGATTACTGTGATTCTCTAGCCAATCAAATTCTAAGAGTCACATCTCACACCAGGGTGGGGAAAAAGGTAAGGAAACAATGTAACTACACTAATCGTTCCTATTGCGTCACTTCCCCTATTAGCGGGAGACGTTAATTACGTATTCCTTACTACATTCTCCTTGACAGAGGTGGCCGCCGCTAGCTTTAGTAATAAATTTCTGTATATTCCAAAAGTACGATATCGTATATCCTTAGAGATGCTTTACTGCACGGGCGGAAACAAAATCGCAACACCAAAAATTTTTGACATAAAGTAGTGAAATTTTGGAAATACATTTGCATAGGTAACATACACTACTGCCTACACCACACTACTTGTTACACCACGAAGATGACGTGCTACAGACGCGAAATTTAACATACAGGAAGAAGATGCTGTGATATGCAAATGATTAGCTTTTCAGAGCATTCACACAAGGTTGGCGCCGGTGGCGACACGTACAAAGTGCTGACATGAGGAAAGTTTCCAACCGATTTCTCATACACAAACAGTAGTTGACCGGCGTTGCCTGGTGAAACGTTGTTGCGATGCCTCGTGTAAGGAGGAGAAATGCGTACGATCACACTTTGATAAAGGTCGGATTGTAGCCTATCGCGACTGCGGTTTATCATATCGCAACATTGCTGATCGTGTTGGTCGACATCCAATGACTGTTAGCAGAATACGGAATCGGTGGGTAATACGGAACGCCGTGCTGGATCCCAGCGGCCTCGTATCACTAGCAGTCGAGATGACAGTCATCTTATCCTCTTGGCTGTAACGGATTGTGCAGCCACGTCTCGATCCCTGAGTCAACAGATGCGGACGTTTGCAAAACGACAACCATCTGCACGAACAGCTCGACGACGTTTGCAGCAGCATGGACTATCAGCTCGGAGACCATGGCTGCGATTACCCTTGACGCTGCATCACAGACAGGAGGGCCTGCGATGGTGTACTCAACGACGAACCTGGGTGCACGAATGGCAAAACGTCATTTTTCGGATGAATCTAGGTTCTGTTTACAGCATCATGATGGTCGCATCCGTGTCTGGCGACATCGCGGTGGATGCAAATTGGAAGCGTGTATTCGTCATCGCCATACTGGCGTATCACCCGGCGTGATGGTATTGGGTGCCATCGGTTACACGTGTCGGTCACCTTTTGTTCGCACTGACGGCACTTTAACAGTGGACATTACATTTCAGATGTGTTACGACCCGTGGCTCTACCCTTCATTCGATCCCTGCGGAACGCTACATTTCAGCAGGATAATGCACGACCGCATGTTGCAGGTCCTGTAAGGACCTTTCAGGATACAGAAAATGTTCGACTGCTGCCCTGGCCAGCACATTCTCCAGATCTCTCACCAATTGAAAACCTCTGATCAATGGGTGCTGAGCAACTGGCTCCTCACAATACGCTAGTCACTACTCTTGGTGAACTGTGGTATCGTGTTGAAGCTGAATGGGCAGCTGCACCTGTACACGCCATCCAAGCTCTGTTTGACTGAATGCCCAGGCGTATAAAGGCCGTTATTACAGCCAGAAGTGGTTGTTCTGGGTACTGATTTCTCAGGATCTATGCATCCAAATTGCGTGAAAATGTTATCACATGTCAGTTCTAGTATAATATATTTGTCCAATGAATACCCGTTTATCATCTGCATTTCTTTTGGGGTAGCAATTTCAATGGCTGGTAGTGTATTTAAGTGATTAAAATAGCAAGACCACCGGTTAGTATGTAAGCGCGACATAAGCCACTGCATATGTGAAATGCTGGTACACCAATAAGCCCTGTAACCACCAGAATGCTGAATGTAAGCATCGAAATGTGCGTGCATTGTGTTGTACTGGTGGCGGATGTCAGTTTGTGAGTTGGAGTTCCAATCCTGTTGCACTTGGTCGATTAAAACAGGAGCGGTTAATGCCGTTTGTGGATGACGCTGGAGCTGACGTCCGATGATATGTTGAATTGGACACAGATCTACTGATTGAGCAAGCGAAGGCAACTTGTCGACACTCTGTAGAGCATGTTGGGTTACAACAGCGGTATGTGGTGAGGATAGTCCCACTGGAAAACAATGCCTCGAATGCTGTTCAAGAATTGCTGCAAAATAGGTCGAATCACCAAATGGACGTACAAGCTCACAGCCAGGATGCGTGGGATAACCACGAGTGTGCTTCTGCTGTCATACTAAATTGTATTCCAGACCATAACTCCAGGTGAAGCTCAAGTGTACCTAGCACGCAGTCAGGCTGGTCGCAGGTCCTCAGCTAACCTCTTTATAACCTACACTCGACCATCATAAGCACCGAGCCAGAACCAGCTTTCATCAGAAAACACAACAGACTTCCACCCTTCCCTCCAGTGAGCTCTCGCTAGACACCTCTGAAATCGCAAATGACGGTGGTTTGGGGTGATTGGAACGTACGCTACAGGACATCTGGCTCGGAGCTGTCCTTGCAGTAACCGATTTCCAACAATTCGTTGTGTTATTGTGGTGCCAACTGCTGCTCCAATTGCTGCTGCGGATGCAAGACGATAAGCAAGAGACATACGCCGAACACAACGGTCTTTCCTCTCGAAAGTGCCACATGGCCATCCAGAGGCAGGTCTTCTTGCGGTCGTACATTCTTGTGACCACCGCTGCCAGTGATCATGTACAGTGGCTACATTCCTGCCAAGGCTTTCTGCACCAGCTTCTCGTATCCCTATTACACACCCTATTCAAAATCAGTAGCGTGTTCGTAATGGTGTCTTTGTCTCGTTAAAGGAATTGTTGACTAACATTAGGTCACCACGTCCAATCTCAAAGACAAATAACGCTCCCGACCGCTACGGTGTGTATTGAAAGCAAACCTGAGTTGCATGCTCATAGTGGCACTACTAGTGCCACTCTTATGCGACTGGCGTGAAATCTGAATAGAAATCACCTTTCAGCCGCAGAAACACGCCTGCCAACTTTCGATGTTGCATAACTCATTCTTTGTGTTGTGATTTTTTTCCCTTCGTTGTATAAGCCAACAGATTACATGAATAATGAAATGACGTTGTGGAGAGTGTTGTAGCTTGGTACACTTCTCAGACTTTCGCCTCTAGCCAGTCCTGTAATAAAAGTTTGATACATTTTCTTATTCCATATTAAAATTATGCCACTCACTTTCAATGTCCCATACCCTATTTCTGAAATCACAGTAATTACTCCGGGAAATTTTTTCCGTTGTGAAAACATGTTTCAATTCATAAAAAAAGTGATGCACCTAGGAATAAATATTTGACTGAGACTTACAAAAGCTGCAATTGAGAAAAATCTTGTCACTAGTATATTTACTAGTCTGTTACATTATTACTCTACTACACATCAGTAATTAGTAAACGAAATGAAATTAAGCAGAAGTATCATTAAAAACTGGTTACTACTTATATACACATTGAAATGGATGCTATTGGAAAAGAACACAAATTCCCATTTCCAAGATTGGTGAAACTGTTGACACATAAAGAAAATAATTTCATTTGGAAGTATCACATGTTACATGGGAAAAGACCTTCTTCTGTTTCAAAGCAGAAGAAGGTGTGCTACTGAAGAACTATGGTTTAACTATCCTCATGTTACATAAATAGTTCTAAAAATGTGCAGGATTTTACTCACCTCAAAATTCTGTACCCGAAGAACTGGCAATATATTCCAAACAGCTTTAATACATTACACAGCACTTAAATGTGCATTAGGCGAAATATATTTCAATGCTGCGCAAAACAAACGCTCATCTCTAGCAACTACAAAAACAGCAGAAAATAGCGCAGACTGCTTATGGCGGTCTCTAGTGCGAGTTCCTTCGTGTAAACCTAAAATCAGCCACCGGACTCAAATCCCGACCAAAAGCTGTCATGTGCTTCTAGAGTTTCTAGCTACAGTACTCTACCTTGCTACAGCAGTACATTAGTAGTCTCTGACTTTTGCGAATGGAGAAGAGATACTCATATCATGACGTGTGTACTCACCCTTAAAAAAAATGGCACTATGGGAGTTAACATCTGAGGTCATCTGTCCCCTAGAACTTAGAACTACTTGAACCTAACTAAGCTAAGGACATCAAACACATCCACGCCCGAGGCAGGATTCAAACCTGCGACCGCGGCAGCAGTGCGGTTCCAGACTGGAGCTCCTAGACGCGCTCGGCCACAGACGCCGGCTCACCCTTTCCAGATGATATGTATCTTGTAAGTTATCAATAATATTTGCTTTTCAAATGTTACTGTGAAACTTTTAGTGAAACATTGTTTCTAAATTTATGTGAAACTTTCTCTTCTGTTATTATACGCAGTAATAAGACAAAGATCTAATCAGTGCAAGTGTCAGAGATGCTAGAGCCTGGACCACAGTCACTTGATTAGGATTTGAATATCTTTTTAGACATACGCTAATATTTCTCTCTAGCCCTATTTATATCCATACATCCTTTGAGGTTTTATCGTTTTATCTGTCATTCTTACTATACAAAATTAATTTAGCTTAAAGTGCCTATATTTCGTGTGGTTTTCATGTTCCAGGAAGCTGAATTTCTCCCTAGTTTGGCACTGCACTTCTTAGTACACTCCAACAACCAGTAGCTAAGATTATTTGATACGCCGTTGTGATTGGTGTTGATGCTGTTAAGATTTCGACAGCTATTTTTGCATTGTAGTCAATATAAATAATTTTCTACGGAGTTCAGTTGGAAATATTTCCTCAAGCCAGTTCAGACGCTCTTTCAAAGTTTTTCCTGTGAGACAGATCTTCTTATCTAATTGATAAAACAGGTCATCCACAGCTCACCTAGGGTAAGATTGTGCCCAAATAAAACTAAGGGATGGTGCCTCATAGCGGGTAGTGACGGGCTCCACTCTTTACGATACCTTAGTTTATACAGACAGGTGTTCTGAATTTTATTCCAGATGCCATCTCTTCAGTTGTTGAGACACAAAGACGTCCGGCCATTGACAGGTTGGACATACTGCAGAGCCGCGACAGTGGAAGTGGATGCAAATAGTGTAAAATAAATGTAGGATCTACGTTGTGACCCCTTCGTTTTTTCATATGTGGATTATTGTCCTCAGCAATCCGCATCAAATACTGATAAGGCCTCAGGAGACAGAGCAGGGGCATTGTCGACTGCAGTTAATAGGATGCAAGAAACAGCGGTTTCTGCTTTTGAAATCACTCCACCCCCTATTAGGGGTGTACATAAAGTCCGGGAACACTTTCAATTATTTATTGCACAAGAACCAAACATTGTACAGATATAATACATATGTCATTTTGAAGAGAAACCCTGAAGTTTTTTCATGTATGCCGCCACAACGTAGTTTTCTAATTTTCCGATAGTCAGCGCTAGTCGCAAACATGGCGAGTTCAGGTGCGGAGCGGGCTGTTTCATGAAATGGCCTCCCCGAACACCAGATCTCACTCCGTGTGACTTTCTTCTCTAGGTACACATTAAAGATCTGGTGTACGTGCTCCGGGAGAGAATGCGGGAAGAGACTGCCACAGTCGACGATGCCATGCCGGGGCGGGTATGGCAAGAATTCGATTACCATACTGACATTGCCGGGTCACTCATGGTTCGCATATCGAATGTTTGTAAAACTTTCAGAGTGTCGCTTCATAATGTAATATGTATGACATCTATACAATGTTTAGTTCTTGTAGAATAAATGATTGAAAGTATTCCCGGACTTTATGCACATCCTGTACTTACACCATCGGACCCAACACCAAGAGCAGGTAAAGCAGTAGTGCTTGCGTTATCTCCTTCTAAAAAGGCTATGGAGTAAGAAAAAGAAAAGCTAGTACGAATGTATTGTGTTAACATTTCCGCGGCCATTTGCTATAAAAGTAGACCAATTCGCACACTAGGGAACTGAGAAACGAATATCTTGTTCGAGCTTTGACATCTGTGTCCGTTACCGTCTTCAACAAAACAATTTCGGGTATGTGATTGCACTATCATGACTTCTTTATTCATTTTTTATAGAACAACGAATCAGCCACTGTTGCAGTGAAAGCAGTTGTAATAAAGATGTGTTTTTTAGCAAGCTTTGGCGAAGGGATTATGACTTTCCTTTTTAAAAAATACTTTCTGGCTGTGAAGCAAAACATTCACAAAATGTCTCTGAGTCGTCTTTTGCACTCTGCAACGGCTGATGCATCATGGTAAATGGAAACATGGCAGCAGAGCTACTGACGAGAGCCCAGAACTCGTCAAGCGTGCGGTATAGGAGAAGCAACACCGAAAGGTACATACGACGACGGACATACAGGACACGTTCATCATATCTAAATGGAACATATCCTAATGAAGTTATCAACAAGTAATTATACGTAAGAGACAACCAGTTAGCTATGCAGTAAATACGTTCTTCATCTTTCAAGATTCTAATTGAGAGCAATAACATTTACGATCAGTGAGGTTTGACAAAAAGTTCTCGGAACTGTAGTAAATGTAAAGTGGAGATCCACCAGCACAGCACGAATCCTGGAACACTCTTTACAATCAAATGGAGGTGAAACAGGACTGTGTCTAAATCTTTGGCCTTTTATTTTCGGACATTACACTGGTAATTCACCATTAACATCGGGTGACCCCTGGAATTAAACGTCTCGTCGACATTGAGATGATGATGGAGTATGAAGTCAGACTGGATAAAGGTGAAGACTGAAATCGACGTTAGCTTTCTTAAATGAACTATCTCGCTATTTTCCTCAATTTGTGCAGGGGAAAAACGAAAATTCATACTAATTTGTGAAAGTTGGGCGTAGGTCCTCTATCTCTACGCTTCGTTCTTTTCATTTCATCTGCTGTCTTACCACATTATCTACCGCCCTCTCCCTTGCCAGTCAGCTTCTTCTCCACACTGATTTCATCTGCTAATGACGCAAAATATCGTAGCAGTTACATAGTAAACTTGCGTCGTAATAAATATGGTAATCATACAAACAAATTACGCTACTAATCATGAACTAAGAAACATTAACATTAACAGAAATCACATTATACGGCTGACGAATCTTTACTATATTGCAATGACGGAGAAGAGCACAACTTCACTACCATGCTGCCACCATGATATGCGCTCCGGGATCAGGCGGCACTGTTGAGCTTCCTCCAGGACGTGTTGGCTTTCGCTGGAGGGTTTCAGCTCCGTCCGACCGTCAACAGGGACTGTTTAGTGGAGAAGTATACGGCGTTCGCCTTCGTGTGTCCAGAGGATACGGAAGCTGGAAGCCAGGGAGCGTTTGCGGAAGGAGTCAACTTGGAGACTGACAGAGTAGCGAGAAGGCATTGTCTTGTTTGGACGTGACCGTGACCATACCGTGTACGAAGTGGACCTATTTATTGGGGATTGTCCAAGTATCTGTAACGAACGGTATATCACTCGCAGTTACGTGACACGGCGCAAGAACATTAGAAAAAAAGAAACCTAACAGGCAACCACCGGACTTGAGCGTCGTGCGTTGTCAGTGACACTGAGAGTTCAAAGGCGACATGGAGTACAGCTGTCAGTGAATGCATTTTCATCTCCAACAATTTTTGACCGAACACTGAGAAGGTAACTGCATCTAATGGGCATTTTGGACCCGGATACAACGCAAAACTAATTGCTGGTAGTGGCTTGCAGAACTGTACATCTTCCGTGGGCCAGACAACTCATAAACAGCACAGAAGCCCTTGTGTGGTGCAACGAATAATAATAATAATAATAACGTCATGTATTGTAATGAACATGTGGAATTTAAGAAATGTAAAGCTTATTGGCATTAAGGAATTTCTTCATTAAGTTCTTATGAGATGTGAGTAGTCCCATCTAACTGGTACGTATGGTGACAGTACAGTACAATGTGGAGAAGTTGACTGGTGAGAGGGAGAGAGATAGATAGTATAATGTTGTAAGACTGGCAGATGAAATGGAAAGAAGAAAACAGAAATTGAAAAGGAAGAAAAAACCAAAGAGAGGGAAACAAAACCGATGACAAAAGGTAAAACTTAACTTTCCCGTTGAATGCAGAGTGCTTTTGCATAAGATGCAGATTACAAGGTAATTTGTTCCAGAGTCGTATGGCTGAAAGGGGATGAAGAAAACTATAGATACTTGCAAAGGTACAGCCAAGATGCTGGTCGTATCCTATCTGACAATGCAGTTGTGGAATGATGACAAGTGTCTGATGTATGGGGAAAGGTGTTGAGCATACCAGTGATTAAGAAACCGGTTAAAAAAACAGAACGTGTGGAACTCACGCCGCCTATTCCATCGCATCCAACCTTTATGACCAAAGCAACCAAATGTTGCAACACATTCTACGTAAGAGCGTTCATCGCTGGCTGGAGTCGCCTGGAGTTTTCACTGTCTTTGCCATGTTACTATATCACAGTAGTAAAGATTTGGCAGTGCTAAAGACTGAGTAATTTTTTTCTAATCTAATACGGAAACATTTTCTAACTTACAGGGTTGCATGTAGACACGAGACATATTTTCTGCAAGATTTGACAGTTTATTTTTCCCAATTTAGATGTTCACCCAATATCATGCCAAGCCCTTTTACTGTTTTTGAAACGGTAAGTAGATACCATTGAGAAGAATTGGAGGAACTGTTTCACGAAAATATCCCATGATCAACTTTAGCAGATTCAGGGGGTGGACAAAAATATGGAAGTACCACAACAAAACACATAACAGTACCTAATGCGCTGTAGGAAAACCGTTGGCATTAAAACCAACTTCCAATCATCCCGGAAACAGGTCATGTATGATTTTCAAAGGAATCTTATACGATTATTCCTCAAAAATATTGGCAAATTCAGATAACGATCATGGAGGTAGGTAGCGATTACGCACCTTTCTCTTCAAAGTAGAGCACAGAGGCTCAATAATATTCTTCGTTGTCAGGGAGAAGCGGCAATTCACCCTCGTGTTCATAAAACCAGCCCTGGGCGATGCGGGCTGTGTAAATAGGGGCCCTGTCGTCTTGGAATACAGCAACACCATCGGGGAACAATCTAAACTGGTCACAATTCGTGGCAGTAAAGCAACCTTGCAGAGTGATCTTGCGGGTCCCGGAATTCCACGATATGGCTGCCCAAATCATCACCGAATCCCCGCCATGTTTGAGAAGTTGGGAACTGTTGTAACAAGACTCATCCGACGAAATGACTTTCTACCATTGCTCCATACTCTAGGTTTTATGGCTTCGACACCACTTTTTCCTGTTACAGACATTTGCACCAGTGATGATTGGTTTCCGAATTCGGCCTGGAATTCTGTGCATTTGGACATCCCTTAGAGTTTACAGGTTCGTGAGTGCGACATGCAGTTCTGCAGTGACTTTTCCAGCTGATGCCCTTTTATTTTTCGTGACAGTCTCTTCAATGATCATCTGCACCATCACTCAACGCACACTTATGTCCGCGTTACGACTTAGCAGATGATATTTATCCGCTTTTCCTGTATGCAGTATAAAGCTTCGATATGGTGCGTTTTGAAACACCAGACGTTTCTGGTACCATGGTTACAAAAGCATCCAGATATTAGCTTCAACATAATGCCCCACTACTACGCAGAACACTTTTCAGACCATGACTGAGGCTTGCAACGTATTGGGAAAATCGCACAGGTGCTGTTCAAGGCCAAACACTAGAGGTGCTGCAGAAGTAATTCAGCGCAACACCTTCTTTACTCAAAAAAGATTAGTTTCATTCAGGCTTCTAGTACACCATATTATTCCCATTCTTTTGGCTACAAAACTCCATTTTTCAACAAAATCTCCGTTCAATGCGACGGCCTCACGCTACCTTATTGCGAGGGCCTGTATCGCCACATGACACCACTCTGCTGCTGCTGGTCGACTTTGGAGCCACGTCTTACTTCATCAATAAGCTCTCCATCATCCTTCTTCCCGTGGAGTGCATCCTTCATTGGGTCAACAGATAGAAGTCAGAAGATGCAAGACCCCGGCTGCAGGGTGGATGGTTCAAAATGGTTCAAATGGCTCTGAGCACTATGGTGTAAGTAGGCTGTTTAGGTTTTTTTGTTGGTAACGCCACGTAGCGCTCTATATGAAAATCACTGACTGTGCTGTGTGAAGTCTGTGGGTGGTTGGCAGTTGGCATTGTTAGAACAGTCGCTATTGTAGTGTTGGGCACTTGGATGTGAACAGCGCGTAGCGTTGCGCAGTTGGAGGTGAGCCGCCAGCAGTGGTGGATGTGGGGAGAGAGGTGGCAGAATTTTAAGAGCGGACGATCTGGACGTAGTCCGCCAGAAAGAGTAAATTTGTAATTCTGGATATCATTAACTGATATATATATATATATATATATATATATATATATATATATATATATATATATATATATATATATACTTTTGAACACTAATTAAGGTAAATACAATGTTTGTTCGCTATCAAAATCTTTCATTTGGTAACTATGCCTATCAGTAGTTTGTGCCATCAGTAGTTAGAATCTTTTACGTAGCTGGTAGTAGTGGCGCTCGCAGTTTTGCAGTAGTTCGAGTAACGAAGATTTTTGTGAGGTAAGTGATTCATGAAAGGTATAGGTTATTCTTAGTCAGGACCATTCTTTTGTAGGGATTTTTGAAAGTCAGATTGCGTTGGGCTAAAAATATTGTGTGTCAGTTTAAGCACAGTCATTTATAATTTCTCTAAGGGAACGTTTCAATGGGACTTAACATCTGAGGTCATCAGTCCCCTAGAACTTAGAATTATTTAAACCTAAGGGCATCACACACATCCGTGCCCGAGGCAGGATTCGAACCTGCGACCTTAGCGGTCGCGCAGTTCCAGACTGAAGCACCTAGAACCGCTCGACCATTCCGGCGGCCAGTGTGGATGGTGGATGAGGAAGAAAACTCCAATGAGGTTTCGTGAGTTCCTCTTGGGTGCGCAGACTTGTGTGAGGCCTTATGTTGTCGCGGAAAAGAAGAAGTTCGTTTGCATTTTTGTGCCGAGGTATACGCGGAATTTACTGAGAGTAGCAAACGCGACCTTTATTCGATGACAGACGTCTCGCTCAACGACTGACCGTGCTTTTGTTCACTGCCAGGCCTCCATAGACATTTTGCAGGCGTTTATGAATTTCTGCGATGCACTAGTTTTGCGCCAAAAGAAACTCATTGATAGCTCTGCTTGGAACGCACTTCTATTACAGACAACAATCTGTAGGCTTCGTGTAGCGCCGAAACCTATCGGAACTGAAGCGGGGATATTCCACGATGTTCCACAACAAATTCTATCTCTTTTGAACCCAAATAGACCGAGAAAAAATGTGTTGCATCACTTATTGAATGCTCCTCATACAACTCAAGCACTGCTTTGTATTGACTACAGAAATATTTGGCTTATGAGGAGCTACCCGAGCATTGTGTCCTGTTCTTTTTAACTTCCTACCCACAGTCAGCGCAAATAATTTTTTCCGCTGATTTCATGCTATTTACCACTACCAGCGTGCATAATGTTCCACGGTACCTATCCGTCGGTACCTGAGCTCCGTCTAGTCTTGGCTTAAGTATCGTTGTTGCTACTCGTTTTCACTTCCAGTCACATCACCAGCAGTCGATTCGGACAGCTTCTAAAGAAGGGTTAAAATGCGCCCGATGCATTAATGGAAATAGAAAGAGCGGATGGTACTCTATCAGAAGAACCACAGGAGGTTTTGAACAGATGGCAAGAGTATATTGAATGTCTGTATAAGGGGTATGAAATGCAAAGCGAAATTAAGGTTGAAAATGAGCAATATGTGTCGGAAGATGGAAAGCGATTTACCATCTTGGAAGTAGAAGTAGAAAAGGCGCTGAAGGAGATGAAGAATAGGAAGGCTTGTGGAATTGATGATTTTCCAACTGAACTGTTGAAGAGTCTGGGAAACAAGACAAGAAAAGAAATAGTCTACCTCTGTAACGCGATATATGACAAAGGGGAATGGCCTGAGGACTACCTTGTAACAGTTATGATACCAACAGAGAAAATTAGAAACACTAAAAAAAAATGTGAAGAGCACCGGACCATCAGTCTAATTTCTCATGCAGCTAAAGTCTTGCTGAGAGTGTTGAATAGAAGGCTATATGGCAAGCTGGATAGAGGGATTGCAGAGGAGCAGTTCGGATTTAGAAAAGGGAAAGGAACAAGAGCTATTGGCCTGTTAAGAACAATAGGGGAAAGATATATGAAAAAAGGTGAGAAATCTTTGCTGTTTTTGTAGATTTAGAAAAGGCTTTTGACAGAGTTCAATGGAACAAGCTGATGGATATTTTGAAGAGGAAAGGAGTAGATTGGAAAGAGAGACAGAATCTATATTTACACCAGAAACTAAAGATAAGGATAGGAAATGAAATGTCAAAAGGAAGCAGCGCTGGACGAGGTGTTAGACAAGGTTGTTGCCTTTCCTCGCTGATGTTTAACGTATACCGTCAAGAGATTATTGCTAAAAGCTTAGAAGGGAAAAGAGGAATATGTATTGGTGGAAAGAGAATAGAATGTATAAGATTTGCTGATGACATGGTATTAGTGGCAGAAAGTGAGCGGACAGTGAATAACATGCTGAAAGCCGGCCGCGGTGGTCTCGCGGTTCTAGGCGCTCAGTCCGGAGCCGCGCAACTGCTACGGTCGCCGGTTCGAATCCAGCCTCGGGCATGGATGTGTGTGATGTCCTTAGGTTAGTTAGGTTTAAGTAGTTCTAAGTTCTAGGGGACTGATGACCACAGATGTTAAGTCCCATAGTGCTCAGAGCCATTTGAACCATTTGAACATGCTGAAAGATCTGAATGAAGCTTGGGTGGAATATGGGATGCAAATAAACACTGCAAAAATAAAGAGTATGGGAAGCAGTACAAGACACAGACTGTCTAATATTAAAATAGGGCAATCTATCATTACCCAAGTAAGTGCATTTAAATATCTTGGAAGCACAATAACTGAAGGCTTGAGATGTCACCAGGAGGTGAAAACTCGAATTGCCATAGCGAAGGAGGCATTCAACAGAAAGAGGAGACTCTTATGTGGCAAATTAGATAAGGGACTAAGGAAAAGGCTTGGACGCTGAGACGAGAGGATGAAAAAAGGTTAGAAGCATTTGAGATGTGAATGTGGAGGAGAATGGAGAGAAAAAGCTGGACGGAAAGAGTGAGTAATGAAAGAGTATTGGAAAGGGCTGGTGAGAGTAGGTGTCTGCTGAAGGTTGTAAGAGAAAGGAGAAGTAACTGGTTGGGACATTCAGTGAGAAGGGAGTGCTTACTAGCAGTTGCTTTGGAAGGACTGGTTTGTGGGAGAAGACTGAGAGGAAGAAGAAGATACAAGATGATAGAGGACATAAAGGGAAGGGGAAATTATGCAGACCTGAAGAGGATGGCAGTAGAATGGACAGCCTGGAGAACTACCATGTGAAAACCTACCTTTTGACAGAACACTGATGATGATGATGCATTTGTCACTCAGGTGACATCCAATGACCACGTTCGAAGTCAGTGAGCTCTCCTGAGCGTCGCACTCAGCTGTTACTGCTTGCCTATTGGCATCACAGTACCCCCTGCACACTCTTACGCATGAGCGTACGTCTCTCTTGAAATCTAGTGGTTAATTCTGCGTCACATAGGGCTGTTCGGATACTTTTGATCACATACTTGTAGAATCTCTGCCACGCTGAATTCGGGCCATTAAAAAAGCTAGAGGTGACGTTACACGATATTGGCTTAATGTCAGCTGGTCCATTCTGGTGTGATTATTATGTAATACATGTTGTGGCACTGGGATTATCTTGCGTGAGAAAGTCATAAAAAGTATTGGAGATGTAGGTTCAGTGATGGACAAAAGTCATGGGATGAGATATGTACATATGCAGATGGCAGTAGTATCGCGTACACAAGGTATAAAAGTGCAGTGTATTTGATAACCTGTCATTTGCATTCAGGTGATACTTGTGAAAAGGTTTACGACGCGATTATGTACGTACGATGGGGATTAACAGACTCTGAACGCGGAATGGTACTTGGAGCTAGACACATGGGACATTCCATTTCGAAAATCATTAGGAAATTCAATATTCCGATATCCACAGTCTAGAGTGTGCCGAGAATACCAAATTTCAGATATTAACTTCTCACCACGGACAACGCAGTGTCCGACGGTTTCCTTTAACGACCGAGTGTAATGGCATTTGCGTAGAGTTATCAGTGCTAACATAGTGAAAATCTCATTCTGGAGGCAAGGAGTAGTGTATGAAGTAACTGCAGAAGTCAATGTGGGATCTACGACGAACGTATCTGCCAGGGCAGTGCGGCAAAATTTGTTGTTAATGGGCAATGGCAGAAGACGATGGTACTGTAGCAAATCGCCTGCAGCGCTTCTCCTGGGATGGTGACCATATCGGTAGGAACCTAGACTACCGGAAAACCGTGACCTGATCACACGAGCCCCGATTACAGTTCGTAAGAAGTGATGTAGGGTTTGAAGGTGGCTTAGACCACTCGAATCCATGAAGTCAGGTTGGCATCCTGGCACGGTGCGAGCTGATGGTGGTTCCATAATGGTGTGGGCTGCGTTTACGTAAAATGGACGGTGTCTTCTAGTACAACAGAACCGATCGTTGACTGGAAGTGGTTAGGTTCGTCCACTTAGAAATCATTTGCAACCATTAATGGACTTCATGTTCCCAAACAACGATGCAGTTTTTATGGACCTCAGTGCACCATGTTACTGTGCCACAATTGTTCGCGATTGGTTGAAGAACATTCTGATTTGACCACCCACATTGCCCCACAAGAATCTATCAAAATCCTGCACTGGAAACACTTTCGCAATTAAGGACGGCTGTAGAGGCAGCATGGCTCTGTATTTGTGCAGGGGACTTCCAACTACACTCCTGGAAATGGAAAAAAGAACACATTAACACCGGTGTGTCAGACCCACCATACTTGCTCCGGACACTGCGAGAGGGCTGTACAAGCAATGATCACACGCACGGCACAGCGGACACACCAGGAACCGCGGTGTTGGCCGTCGAATGGCGCTAGCTGCGCAGCATTTGTGCACCGCCGCCGTCAGTGTCAGCCAGTTTGCCGTGGCATACGGAGCTCCATCGCAGTCTTTAACACTGGTAGCATGCCGCGACAGCGTGGACGTGAACCGTATGTGCAGTTGACGGATTTTGAGCGAGGGCGTATAGTGGGCATGCGGGAGGCCGGGTGGACGTACCGCCGAATTGCTCAACACGTGGGGCGTGAGGTCTCCACAGTACATCGATGTTGTCGCCAGTGGTCGGCGGAAGGTGCACGTGCCCGTCGACCTGGGACCGGACCGCAGCGACGCACGGATGCACGCCAAGACCGTAGGATCCTACGCAGTGCCGTAGGGGACCGCACCGCCACTTCCCAGCAAATTAGGGACACTGTTGCTCCTGGGGTATCGGCGAGGACCATTCGCAACCGTCTCCATGAAGCTGGGCTACGGTCCCGCACACCGTTAGGCCGTCTTCCGCTCACGCCCCAACATCGTGCAGCCCGCCTCCAGTGGTGTCGCGACAGGCGTGAATGGAGGGACGAATGGAGACGTGTCGTCTTCAGCGATGAGAGTCGCTTCTGCCTTGGTGCCAATGATGGTCGTATGCGTGTTTGGCGCCGTGCAGGTGAGCGCCACAATCAGGACTGCATACGGCCGAGGCACACAGGGCCAACACCCGGCACCATGGTGTGGGGAGCGATCTCCTACACTGGCCGTACACCACTGGTGATCGTCGAGGGGACACTGAATAGTGCACGGTACATCCAAACCGTCATCGAACCCATCGTTCTACCATTCATAGACCGGCAAGGGAACTTGCTGTTACAACAGGACAATGCACGTCCGCATGTATCCCGTGCCACCCAACGTGCTCTAGAAGGTGTAAGTCAACTACCCTGGCCAGCAAGATCTCCGGATCTGTCCCCCATTGAGCATGTTTGGGACTGGATGAAGCGTCGTCTCACGCGGTCTGCACGTCCAGCACGAACGCTGGTCCAACTGAGGCGCCAGGTGGAAATGGCATGGCAAGCCGTTCCACAGGACTACATCCAGCATCTCTACGATCGTCTCCATGGGAAAATAGCAGCCTGCATTGCTGCGAAAGGTGGATATACACTGTACTAGTGCCGACATTGTGCATGCTCTGTTGCCTGTGTCTATGTGCCTGTGGTTCTATCAGTGTGATCATGTGATGTATCTGACCCCAGGAATGTGTCAATAAAGTTTCCCCTTCCTGGGACAATGAATTCACGGTGTTCTTATTTCAATTTCCAGGAGTGTATTTGTTGGGTCCATGCCATGTCGGGTTGCTGCATTACGTGGCAGAAGAAGGTCCGACAGGGTATTACGAATTATCCCATGACTTCTGCCACCTAAGTATGGAGGAACATTTATAATTTTGAAAATGATATCTTGAAGGTGACCTGCTCAATACACTTAGAGAGTCGAAATCGGAAGTTGTGGTCCACTTTCACCAGCATGTCTATATTGCCAATAGCAACAAGAACATTGTTCCGCTGCCCACCCAGGGTCCGATCGGGGAACTGGCCGCGAAAGAGAGTAATTGACGTTGGTGCCGTTTGGCCGGCCGCGGTGGTCTAGCGGTTCTGGCGCTGCAGTCCGGAACCGCGGGACTGCGACGGTCGCAGGTTCGAATCCTGCCTCGGGCATGGGTGTGTGTGATGTCCTTAGGTTAGTTAGGTTTAAGTAGTTCTAAGTTCTAGGGGACTTATGACCTAAGATGTTGAGTCCCATAGTGCTCAGAGCCATCTGGTGCCGTTTTCTCGGAACTAGACATCCATTTCTTCAAGCTCGCGAAGAAAAAACTTCTCAACCATGCGGACGTATATATCAGAGGTGACCGTGACTGCCCTAACGTTCTCTTCGAAAAACTATAGGCCAGTAATGCCAAATTTGGATAATACACACCAAACAATTGTTCTGTACGCAGGGGCTACCTATGAAGCTGTTGGGGATTCGTATCACTCCAATATTGCATTTTTGTTTAGTCACGGATCCACACAAATGAAAATGTGCCTCGTCGCTGAAGAACCGATCAAGACTTCACATGCATTTTTTCGATAAACAAAATTTCGTGGATTAAATGTATGCACCACTGCCAGTTTTTGTGAATGAAATATCAAGTCTTCTTGAAGAATTCGTCTCGCTGTGCGAAGAGAAATTGCAGTTGCTGCTACATGTTAGGTGCATATCGAAGTGGTGAATTCAGTTCCGCGAGCCTATGTGTCTTGACTTTTTCTGGTGTCCTGGTGTTACTTAAAAATCCTCGTTTCTTTTCCTGCTCACTACCAGTATCCACATACAAGGAAATAAGGATGTCCACCGTTACAAGCTGAATATATCACTATATTGGTAGGCACGACTGCACTTGATGACTGTTCTTTGAAACAGTAGCTCATTTACGTATTGTCACTTTACGAATTCTTTTTCTGGTATTGTTGAACTGTGTATGACACGGTAGAGATGACGTTATGTGGAGCATCTTGGATATCAGAAGACAGACACTCAAGAATGATACGTAAAAGATATCCAAGGAAAGCGAGTGAAACAAAAGTAATGGAGCACCGCGTACGTCATGTGACAGTAAACGAACGGGAGCAGGACAGACAACCTGTTGCAAGTCGCAGGGGGCCGGCTCGCCACAGGTACGGCAGCGCACGCACAGCTCGACGCGGTCGGACCGATAAAAAGAGAGGGGAGAGGCATGGTGGTGGGTGGAGGGGTGAGGGGGGGGGAGGGACACTCGTCAGACAGAGGCTGTCACGACAGCGCTGGGACGCCCACGGCGTATTGTTATTCGACGTTCGCCGGCGGCGGCCGGATAACATCATCTTTTCACGGCGCCTCGCGGGTGCTATCGAAACAAGTGGCGCACTGCAGCGGGAATAAAACGAGATGTAATGCTCCGCAGAGCACAATAGAATCTATTTGTGCTTCTTTTCAGTTTCCCGTGAATAGACCGAAGAACATTCACGAGTTTAATCACACGACCCGCTTCGTCTCGTTCGGAGCCCCTAGCGCAGATCACAGAAACTACAATTTCCAATATAGGGGCTACTATTCTCATTTCCACTTTCAAATGGAATAAATTTCGCGCTGCAGATTGCCTCAGACATCCGTTGTTTTTCCTTTAGCGTTATATCATTTTGCTTGTTTCTCATTTTCGGAAACTGAAAGGTCGTGGAACGAATCACAGCCGAACCATGGAATTTTCAGTTCACTTTTAACACAGCGTTCACCTTACAAAGATTTGCGATTCGCCAGGAACGACACGTTGTTCGGACTTCCCGTCAAACATGCAGGGACACGCGAGTCACAGAAGTGGCGTCCAATTGAAAGACTTGAACCAGGCCGCTGTACCACACGGTAATATCATCATACACTGCAGGTCGAAAAAGGGTGTAAATAAGAGGGGCACTCTATATATAATGCAACACATTTTTTTCTCTACCAGTTTCGCTTGAAAAAACATGGAATTTTTGTGGGAGAGTGGAATATTCCAGCTTCAGCCCCTGTAGTTTAATGAAATTCCGATAGGTGGTTGCGCCGTAGATAGCCTTCAAAACAGTGTCTGCAACGGAGGTGCGATCCAAGCAGACAGCTGTCAATGTTTATTTTGGCGGAAAACCAGAGCATCGCAGATATTCAGATATTTGTAGGCGCTTGTATTACGTCTACGGAGACCTGGCTGAACGAAAGTAGTTGGGAGAGGCGTGCGTCATCATCGCAACAAGAACGCGCAACCGTGTCCCATTTTCCGCGTGCTGGCCAGTCGCGAGCAGCTATGACCCCTGCAATGTTGGAATGAGCGGACAGTCATTAGAGATGATCGACGAATCAAACCCGAACGCCTGCTGCACAACTGGACGTCCCTATTCGTAGTGCCGGCACATTCGTCCACCAGTTGGGGTGCGCAAAGAAGTGTGCCCGCTGGTTTCCTCGCTGCCTAAACATAATGATGATGAGGTCCCATACTCCGAGGAGCGTAGGGGACGATGCGGGAGATCCGTACCGCCGTATTAGGCAAGGTCCTAGTGGAGGTGGTTTGCCATTGCCTTCCTCCGACCGTAATGGGGATGAATGATGATGATGATGACGTAGACGACACAACAACACCCAGTCATCTCGAGGCAGGAAAAATCCCTGACCCCGGCGGGAATCGAATCCGGGACCCGGTGCGCGGAAAGCGAGAACGCTACCGCAAGACCACGAGCTGCGGACTGCCTAAACATAAAGACCATTTGTATTCGATTGCTTGAACATTAGTAGGCTCATTGTGACAATTTTTGCGGAACATCGTCACAAGAGATGAAATATGTGTTAATCACTTGGAACCGGAAACAAAACGGCAATTCACTGAGTGGAGCCACACCATCTCTCCACAGAAGAAAAATTTCAGAGCCGAACCCTAAGCCAGAAAAGTCATAGTGACGATCTTATAGGTCTCTGAAGGGGTCATTCTGTTTGATTTCCTCACTTCAGCATGTTCACTGCCACAAAAAGGCAGACGAACTTCTCCATGACATGGCAAGGCCTCACAGAAATCTAGGAACCGGAGAGGAGCTCAGAAAACTCGGCTGTTCTTCCTCGTGCACCCTATAGCCCAGATCACACACCTTCCGATTTCCATCTGTTTGTTCTAATGAAGAATGCACTCCGCGGGAAGCAGTACGGGATGATGGGGAGACTATTGACGCATTAAGAAGTTGGCTCCAACGTTCACCAGTAGAGTGGTACCACGTGGGCATACAGTAACGCGGCCTAAAGCCGTCTCATTGAACAGAGATTATGAAATAGGGTATTGTAGAGAAAAGAGTGGGAATAATGTAGTGTACTGTAATCTCGAATAAAACCAACCTGCTTTCGGATTTCTTATTTAACGGCTCTCGTGTCTCATTCAGGCTCATCGAAATATACTATAAGTAACATTATAGCTCGACAGTAGACGGAAGATGAAGGGATACCGTATTAGTCAGTCGCCTCAACGGCCGATGACGCTAATGAACAGGCGTGGGGTGGTCCTGGATGGGGAGATAGCCGAAACCATGTTTCCCTTAACAAGGAAAAAATTTACTTCTTCATTATTTCGTAGGAATAGGTAGCAGAGGTAATGGTGTAACACTGCTGATCTGCAAGCTTTGCGCCAATGTCCTAGATGAATTCTAAACATCTCCACAGTGTCTCATGCAGTCTGGGAATGTGATCGTGATCTGTGCTTATGGTTGGGACTTTAAGCTCGCGCGCCACCTCGGTGCAACGCCACAGGAGCAGGCTATGTGCTTTCACCGAGTTTCACCGTCTCTCATCTCATCAAACAAAAATATAACGCCACACTGCAAACACATCCATTACAGTCACGCCGCTCTGTGTAGCTGCGCGGTTCAGGGCGCCTTGCCACTGTTCGGGCGGCTTCCCCCGTAGGAGGTTGGAGTCCCCCCTCGGGCTTGGGTGTTAGTTTAAGTTAGGTTAAGTAGTGTGTAAGCCTATGGACCGATGACCGCAGCAGTTTGGTCCCATACGAACTTACCACAAATTTCCATTACAGTCTCCTACACGCTACAGATACACATTAAGACACTGCGGGAGGAATAGGGTAACTGTGTACATGGCAAGGAAACCAGACTCGATATAGGGACTTAGTCCACCCCACGGGGTCTCCTCGCCAACAATGCCAACGATACCTACATTTTTCCATATTCATCACTGCATTCAAGTAACCTTCTTCTACCTATAGCGCGACATCCCGTGATCCGTATTTGGTGCAATATGCCCTCGTCGGCAGATATAGACAGACTAGCGTATAGTTTGTTCACGACCATCTGACCAAGTCTTTAGGGACTGCGCGGAGCATGGGAATCAAGCTACCACCGATGCCCCCCCTCCCCCCCCCCCACCCGCCATACACACACATCCACGCTGGGTGTGGTAGCCTGGGGTGAACAACCTACGCTTTCATCATGCACAACACATGTGCTGCTTCGGCTCGGCACGCTACGGCACACAGTCACTTTCTAATGAATACGATACAGAGACGTAAGGTATTTTTAGATCACTAATGTTGGACACGAAACACTCCTGGCCAGAAGTCGATCAGAAATATCAAGCCCTCATTCAGAAGAAGGTTCGCTTTAACGTGTCGCCGACAGTGAGGTCACTAGAGGCGGAGCACAAGCTCGGGTTGCGTCAAGGATGGGGAAGGAAATCGATGGCGCCCTTTCAAAGGAACAATTTAAGGAAATCACGGAAAACCGAAATCTGGATGGCCCAAACTTGGGTTTGAACCGTCGTCCTCCCCAATACGAGTCGAGTCTGCTAACCACTGCCCACCTCTCTCGGTACCATGAGTCAGGGTGTTGTGATAAACTAAACGTCTGCCTCCGTAACTGTTGATGTGGACAAGGCGGTCTTGCCCTGCAGCCAGCCTCCTTCATCACTGTTGATAGTTCATCATCTCTATGTTCGAAGCACTTTTGTGACCAAGACTTTTTTTTTACTATAGTATACCTCCCATAACCAATAGCGCTGTCAGTGTCAAGAAACTGTCTTCATCACGTGGTATGCTTTAAACACCTCAGTGGTATACTAGGCACGGTCCTATTCGAGACGCTGTGCCCTTCCGCTCCTCTGACTTTTGGACTGAGTTACTCAGTCAGCTACAGGGGGACCTGCAGTTTAGCGTGGACACCGAATGACGAGGCGTCTTTGCATTCTTTGACATTAACCGCTCATTAGCTGCAATTTGCATGAAAATGGTGTGAGACGACACAGCTATTTGGTTGCACTTTTGATAACTTTTCTTATGTCTGGGCAACACTTTTATTTTTCCAACAACCTCCCGCGTTTTGGCTTTACGTTTTCACTTGTCTTGTGATCGAGAATGTTGGCGTGATACAATGTATCTACGAACAATTTTGTATAATTGACATAACGTAATGACGTAAAATTAAAACACTTAAGGTTGTTGGAAAAATGAAAGTGTGGTCAAGACATAAGAAAAGTTATCAAAACTGCTCATTAATTAACCTGGAAGGCGTAGATAACATTCCTTCAGAGTTTCTAAAATCATTGGGGAACTGCCAACCATGCTATTATTCAAGTTAGTGCAATATCTATGAGTCTGGAGAAATACCAACTGGCTTCGAGAAAAATACCATCCACACAATGCTCGAAGGTAGCAAGGGCATGTAAGTGCGATAACTGTCGCACATTCTACTTAACAGTCCTTACATTCAAGATGCTAACAAGAGTAAGAAGCAAAAAAATAGAAAACGAATTATTACAATAGCTATGGGACTGGGTGCCTCAGGATAGGATGTTGGGATTTATGGCACCCTTCTCAAACGAATCAGTGCATGCATCCAAGCCAGCGTGCAACGTCATACTGATAAGTGGTCACATACTACTAAGTTCTTCGTAAATTTGACTTGATCTTGTAGTCACTGAAGTAACGTGACATACCGTCTCAACAAGACAAGCTGCATATCATTTCCTTCCTCTCTCCCTCCCAGAGGCTTCAGTTTTCTTGTCAGGCAATGTGGAATTACGTTTGAAAAGATCGTTCAAGTTACGAATATATTGATGTATAAAAAACTGTGTATTCTGAAAACCATTAATACGCAAGATCACAATTACACTACCGGAGAAAAAGATAGAACACCCGAAAATACAACGTCGATTTTGATCCTGTGACGGAATATGCCACCAGGAGGAGAGAAGATGTACTGTACTTATGAAACGGAACTTGTTGTCCCGTTCCATATTTTTCTCAATAAATTCCGGTACAGGAGAATTATAGCAAGAGTGTTTTTACTGGGCAGAAATAAATCAGTGGGTAACGGGCAGGAGAGAATGGACCAAACAGTGTTCATTCATTTATTGCTTGATTTTATTTCGTGAGTGCCACATTTCCCTGTATCCTTTCCCTGGTGCGACCTGGGCTGTATGAATGAGATATTATGTGAAATAGCAGAAAGCTTTAGTAAGAGGTTGTAGCATTGCATAAGTAGAGTGGTTCAGTGGTAGAATAGTACCAACCCAATAAACGCGAACAATTTTGGCAAAGAAGGTGACAAAGTCAGGTCTGAGAGGTCGCGAAAGCACAAGTATTGGCTCTGTTAGGTTGGCGAACCATCCCCTCCGCCACCTTTTGAACGAACAACGGTTAGGATATGTGGCCGCAGGTTCACTTGTTCCTGGGCAGCGGCGCTGAACAGACGTGGAGCGCAGCTCTCGGTTTTGGTAATGTTAACAAAGGTATTACAATGTTTCAAATCTACTCGTTGGTAAGTTCCAGATGTTGAAATCAGGTGTGAGATTACCATTAAACCCCATAAGGGACTCTATTTTGGTAATTTGGTCAAATTTCAATAAGAACTTTGCGTTTGTGCCTTGATCAGTCCACGCACCACGGACCTTAAGCTCACGGTCGTTTTATTGCTCCGTGCTTAACAGAAGTTATCTCATTTAATATATTTTAATGTGGTCTTTCTTTTACAGTAATGTTTCGTGGGATTTTTTAAATTTTTTTTTTTACTTTTCGTTTGTTTTCTTTGTGTACTTGCTTTCTCGCCACATGGTCGGTTGGAGCAGCCGCCACATTGGTAAAGTGTAGTTTCGGTCTGAAAATGTATAATAGATGAGTGAATAGCCATACAACAGTAGATGAGGGTAAGATAGGGAAGGAATAACTTTGTGTGTCCGGTTTTTTTTTTTTTTTTTGCATTTCTGTTAGCTACCGCAACTTGGATACATGTGTGGAATAGTATTAATATGATAATTAGTTAATGTTTCTTGTGCCCCCATAACTATTTGATTTGCTTGCAATGTTGCGCGTTACATAAAATATACAGACTAAACTCTCGTATCTAGGAAAGTTCAGATTTTAATAACCATTGATGGAATAAAGACTCGCAAAATTTTCCCGCATATGATAGGAAATGAGCTGCCCCCAGCTCAGTAACGTGTTTCTGAAGGCAAGATTACACCAAAATAGGCAGTCATAGCCAAGCACACCACTTGCTACCCCCTCTTCAGCTTAAAGAAAATTGGAATCTTTAGGCAGATACTCTTTCGCCCTGACCGAGTTCACTTGTAGTGCCTTTGCTGAACTTGTTCTGCGTGACCTTTAGCAATTAAATGTAATAATCATGGGTTTACGTATAATTGTGTGCCTGCATTAAATTCCATTGAAGCCAGGTCTGTGCTCCCTTCTCCCTTTCCATAATTACGTGGCGAAAGCGAATCACGTTAACCAGAGAGACCAGTTGTGATGATGTATATTCCAACAGACACACGGCTAGTTGTTGAAATGCCATCGGGATTGAATAAATATCAATTAATATATACCCTCGACTGATTATTTCCTCCCTTCTTCATAACGAATAGGTGAAAGTTAGTCATTATCACAGTAGAATGCTGGGTCGAAAAATGAAAGTAAATAAATGTTATATGATGCCTATTAAGCCCTGAATAGGTGCCTTCTGTAGTGGTTTGAGAAATGCTGCGATATCCGTTGCGTTCAAAGTTTCTGGTTGGTTAAACCCTCGAGCTAGAAATTATTAATACCTGGCAATAACCTGCAGGGGCCTGTAATTTCGTGGACCGCACGAATTTGTTAAATCATTATTACAAAGGGTAGCCTGCAGGAGCTGTAGAACATGATAAGTGACGGTAATCATCTACCACGTCGAGTTTTAACATTAACTATACCACCGCAAGTAGAAGGTTACGTTGCACTTATAATGGTTTCAAAGTCGTCCGCCAACAGAGCGCCGTCTTTGTCTGCCCTTTAACATAAATGCTCGCAGCCAGAAGGTTCATTGTGGTGCAAACGGGTGAACCAAGCATGCAACAATGTTACGAAGACGTACTCTTGCTTCCTACAGCCAAATGAGGGAGTTTGAAGGGGGTTAAACTGTGGCCTTCCTTGTGGTTCTTTCGTAAAATTGCACATGATGGGCGTGCTGCGTTAGTTGTCTAAAGACGCTGGTAACAGTGGCCTCCTCTTCATTCTCCCATTTGTAAACGAGGATCTGAAAGTCCACACAGCAGAGACACCCGTCAAGATCGTCGTTTGTAAGGGTAGCAGTGGCAGATAGTGCAGCTGCCGCAGCACTGATAAGGGGGATTGTGAGCCAAGACATGTCAACACCAACTGTTGCTAACTGGTTATTAGCAGTGGGACTACGGGCAAGCATACCTCTAGTCCCTCTTCCACTCACGCCACAGAATCGACGTGCACGACGCGACTGGTGTCGTAGGAGTCGGAAAAATGGAACGGCGCGCCGTGGTCCTCAGCGATGAAAGCAGATTCTGCCTGCACACAAGTGATGGTCGTGTGCGGACACGAAGTAGGCCTGATGAGCGCTGTCTCATCGTCCAAGACACACTGGCCCAATGGTCTAGCGTTCGATAAGCCACGACTCTCGTTCACCTTCGGTGCATTTGGAGGGGACCCTAACAAGCACGTGATTCGTGCAAAATGTTGTTAGACCAATTCTCTTGCCGTTCTTGCAACCGGATGGTGATGTGTTGTTCCAACAGGGTTCACCGCCCATGAGATTCAACATGCTCTGAAAGAAGTGCAACAGTTTCCTTGGCCAGCACGATCTTCGGACTTGTCTCCAGTCGAGCAAGTGCGGGATATGATGGGACGAGAAGTTATGCGTGCCACTCGGCAACCAATAACTACGTGAACGGGTCGAACAGGTGTGGCATAACGTATCTCAGGACAGTATTCGCCATCTGCACGATCAAATCTATGCCGGAGTCAGCGACAACATTGCAGCCTGCAGAGGCTATACCACGTACTAATATGAATATTTTAGCATGGAACCACTTGTGCTATTGACCTGTGTATCTAATTATTTCATGTGCTCATTATGCACTGTTGCAACAATAAATCCTGAGTGAATTGGAAACCACTAAAAGGATGTGCAATATTTATTCGGCTGATCTACAAGCCACCTTCAGATCTGTAATATAGAGAATTTCATCTAAACACACAAGTGTTAATTGTTAGTAGAAATTTCTATTACACGGTACATACCATAACGAGATACGCGGATTAGTGTACAACTGCCAAACAACGGGACATATCGTCATAAATTGAGAGAGCAGGATAGTTTGTTGTACAACACAGTGGAATAGTGATGTAAACTATTCTAAAAACATGTTTAACACAATAATATTCTAGTACAAATATAAATAACGAGGAGGTATGAGTTGAGACTAAAACCCTTACCCAGAATAAAAGGTCTTCATCGCTAATGCATTCTAACAGAATCAGACGGTTTACGTATGTGGACACAACTCATGCTTGCCACATTACGTTATGATAAAGTAACGTCAGAAGCAGTTACTGTTAAGGACTTTGTAAAGCGACGTACATGTTCCACAACTGAAACTATTAATATTTAACCTCTAATGATTCCTACCTATTGTCAAGTAGCGCGTGCTACTCAAGAATCAGACTGAAAGCGAGCCTAATGCTCGTTTGTACGGAATAGGTTTCAATCAATTAAATCTGTAAACTGATGAATAGTTAAATCAATTAAGATTAAAGTGAACGATGGGAAACTTATCTCTTAGCGTTTAATTAAATCCAAAATAAAGACTTTCAGATTAACACACAAAATAAAATATTAAAAATCGAATAGTCGTTGATAATCAGATGGCTCTGGAGAACTCAGACTGAAAAGTGTATGGGTTGCACTAAATAATGTACAGATACAATTTAGGAACCATCAAAACTTTATTTACAGATTAAATGATTGAATTACACAACAGTATCAATTTACAATCATAATCAAAACGGAAAGTCTGACACGCTTTATAACACAGCACCCACCTCATAAACCATACCTCAACACATGTGAAGAATACAGAACAAAAAATTAAGGGTGCATGAAATAACACGCATACGCACATTCGTACCAACAACCCACACACCGAAGGAAGAAACCATAAAGATAATTCCGTACACCAGACTTATACACGAGGGCCAGACAGTAACTAGCTTTACCGGTCAACTGCGTGGTCAGTAACTCGAATAGAAATTCTCTTCTTTCGGAAGTACGAAAAAAAGGAAGCATAAACTGGCACACTATTTGAAATCAAGTTGAATAACAAACTTGAATAAATGATGATGTTGAGCTGAGGGCTCCTCACATGGCAGGAATGCACGTGATCTAATTCAAATAACAAACGTAATGTAAAGTATAGAATTCACGAAAGATATTCGAATGAAACAAAACTACACTTATGCGGCTCACACAGAGACGTTTCAACCTCCATATGCGAATACAAACGTCATGTTTCGCTCATGATAGAAACCGCGATAGCAAAGAAGCTCCTATTTTGTGGCAGGCAGAATACTTGCCGATTCTGTGTGTCAAGGCTTACAAGAAGACAAGATCTGCCAGATGGTGCTAATAACTAATTTAACTCTTAAAAGAACTAACAAAAAATTAGCGTAATGACTACATGAATAATTAATTACGCAAAACGATAGAGTAAAATATACTTAATATTTGTAAAGCTGAGTCCCATAAACAAGAGGACACGAAACTGTTAGAAGCATCAAGTAAACATATATATTACATCTGTAAGTTTAACGAATATAGGGATTGTTGTGAATTGGCAGGAGCCAATTCACGGGGTTTGGAAGAAGCCGAAAGGCACGCGTTTAAGCTCACGCAGACTGGCGTGAGGTCTGGAAAATGACAAGGAATTATAGTAGCCAAAAATAGTACATAGCTTCTGGAATACTTAACTTTAATCCATAATTGGAGAACATCGCTCTTGATGATACATAATTACAATCTCAATATAAACTGGTAATGGCGCCTTGCTAGGTCGTAGCAAATGACGTAGCTGAAGGCTATGCTAACTATCGTCTCGGCAAATGAGAGTGTATTTGTCAGTGAACCATTCCTAGCAACGTCGGCTGTACAACTGGCTTTGCTAGCGAAGCTACTCTGACAAATACGCTCTCATTTGCCGAGACGATAGTTAGCATAGCCTTCAGCTACGTCATTTGCTACGACCTAGCAAGGCGCCATTACCAGTTTATATTGAGATTATAAATCATGTATCAACAAGAGCGATGTTCTCCAATTATGGATTAAAGTTAAGTATTACATCAACTACGTACTTTATTTGCTACTATACATTCCCTTAACTGTTCCAGACCTCACGCCAGTCTGCGTGAGCTGTAACGCGTGCATTTCGGCCTCCTCTAGGAACACGGTGTTGGCTCTTCTGCCAACACAACAGGGATGCTTCAATTAAACTATAGACAACACGATATGTAATTGTTCGCAGCAAGGCGCTCGGAAACGTGCAATAATTTTGAGATCAGTATTCCAAGAACACTTACATTAATGGGTGGAACTAACTGAGGCATAACAACAACAAAGTACGTGTATTTACTTTTAATAACAATCCTGACTTGGCTTGTGCACATTTTAACAAGATTCAAAGTGAGAAAACCATATGTACATTGAACGTCACATCAGTTCAATCACGAATAAGTTTTCTTAAATAGGAAAAGGTTATAAAAGTAATACAGTACGCTGTTACTGACCGACACTTCGTCGTGTGATGTTACTGTAAATAAGGAACTTAAAAGTTGCGTAGCTTCTAGCCTGCTTATATGAAGTAATATGGCTGCATGTGAAAAGACGAAATTGGAAAGAGGCAGCCCTACCTAACGAGAAAAATATAAAACTGAAGTGAACCGTTAATAGAATAAAAAATCCACTTCAATTGACATTAATTTCTCTTTTATTGCAGGACTGGTTTCGAAGCCTAAAGCTTCATCCTCAAATGCCATCAACTGCTAACAAGAGGAGGAGCTACTACAGTACAAGAACTATGGGGAAGATACACCAAAATACATTCCATATCGTGGTATACACATATACAGAAAATTTTTTCATTGGCCACTAAGAGCATGACACACACAACCTTAGTTAAAGTACACTATACTGATTATAGATAAATATGGATCAGAAGTGTGACGGAGACATTACTTAAACGAAATCCAGTGATTATGTGTTCGTGTTCACCACGTGAAATAAAAATGTAGCCCGAGGTCTGTCGAACAGGATGTACATATAATTATGACTGAGATACAATTTACAGACAAGAATAAAACTCAAATAATAACCAAAACTTCTATTCATTATGCACAATGTATTCATAAAGTCGATCCACAGTGTATCCCGAGATCTACATGCCAGATAACAATCGCGGACTAGATAAACGACGGCATCACTTATCTCCAAATTGGACCATGTCAAATAATAAGACTGATCAAAAGACTCATCAAAAAAAGTTTTGCAGCACCCCGGTTCCCAGAACTGAAGACCGACGTTGAATGTGGATACTGTATCACAGACCAGGCCCTTTGACTGTTCAGAGATGCCACTAAACCCACCCAAAGATGTAAACCAACCATGCATTAGCAGCCCCTATTAGACGGAGGAGGTGCGACAGCCGATCAGTTTCAGTCATTCCACCAGGAAGATGGCACACGGCTCTTGTCTGTAGTTCAACGATGCCTAGACGGTCAATACCGCGATTCGATCGCGTCCGCACTGTGACTTTGTGATAGGAAGAGCTCTCAAAAAGGAAAGTGTCCAGGCGTCTCGGAGTGAACCAAAGCGATGTTGTTCGGACATGGAGGACATGCAGAGAGACAGGAACTGTCGATGACATGCCTCGCTCAGGCCGCCCAAGGGCTACTACTACAATGGATGGGCGCTACCATTATGGCTCGGAGGAACCCTGACAGCAACGCCACAATGTTAAATAATACTTTTCGTGCTGCCACAGGACGTCGTGTTACGACTCAAACAGTGCGGAATAGACTGCAAGGTGCGCAACTTCACTCCCGACGTCCATGGCGAGGTCCATCTTTTCAACCACGACACCATGCAGCGCGGTACAGATGGGCCCAACAACATGCCGAATGGACCGCTCAGGATTGGCATCAGGTTCTCTTCACCGATGAGTGTCGCATGGGCCTTCAAGCAAACAATCGTCGGAGACACGTTTGGAGGCAACCCAGCCAGACTGAACGCCTTACACACACTGTTCAGCGAGTGCAGCCATGTGGACGTTCCCTGCTGTTTTGGGGTGGGATTATGTTGGGTCGACGTACGCCGATGGTGACCATGGAACGAGCCGCAACGGCTGTACGATACGGGAATACCATCCTCCGACCGATAGTGCAACCATATCGGCAGCATATTGACTAGGTATTCGTCTTCATGGGCGACAATTCGCGCACTCATCGTGCACATCTTGTGAATGACTTCCTCCAGGACAACGACATCGCTCGACTAGAGTGGCCAGCATGTTCCAAACACGAAACTTATCGAACATGTCTCGGACAGATTGTAAAAGGCTGTATATGAACGATGTGACCCACCAACTATTCTGAGGAATCTACACCGAATCTCCCTTGAGGAGAGGGAAAATCTGGACCAACAGTGCCTTGATGAACTTATGGATAGTATGCAACGACGAATACAGGCATGCATCGACGCAAGAGGACGTGCTACTGGGTATTAGAGGTACCGGTGTGTACAGCAATGTGGACCACCACCTACGAAGGTCTCACTGTATGGTGTTACAACATGGACTGTGTGGTTCTCATGAACAATAAAAATGGCGGAAATGATGTTTATTTCTATTCCATTTTCTGTACAGGTTCCGGAATTCTCGGAACCGATGTGATGCAAAAATTTTTTTCGTGTCTGTATATGTAACAGATTTATTTCCTTTCAGTGTCTTGAGTGTATAAATTTCTCGTATACATTCGATTTCAGGAAAGTTTGGAATCTCGCTGGAGATGATACAATGTGGTTCCGAAACTTGTGTTCTTGAAAAGAAGATTTCTTTCTCCTCCGAAGAGCCCTTTTACATGGACCACGATCTGCAGATTACATTACATGCGCGTTACGGGGTGGGTTGCGTAGGCGGATCAGACCACACCTGTGGAGTCTGGAGGAGCGTGTCGCAAGCGGAAGATGCTGCGTGACTCGCATCGCTCATCGTTACGCAACGAAGTTTCCGGGCGGTTACCTCATGTAGGATGATAATGGAATGTCTGCTTCACGGTGCTGTAAACTGTGCGAAGCAAGCTTAAGCCTCTATAAACTCGTCCCTCGTGCAAGACAAGCTGGCATTTCTGTAGCTACAGCTAAACTATGGGTACCAAAACGTAGAGTCATCACAGAGAGACAGATGTCTGGAACCGTACAAAATATTGAAACGTTTCGTCGAAGTAAGAGTTTTATGTCTGGCGTAGTACTGTACGCTTTAGTTTTAAATTAATTTCATAACGTCGTGCTACATTACTGCGACCATCTATAGCCACGCTCGGCGACAGCTTTTTTAAAATTAATTTTATTGGTTTTTTGCAGCAAACAAAGTTACACTTTACAGTTACTTATTTTAGCGACTATAATGAAATTTAAAGAAACACAGCTAGCTATATTGTATATATATAAAATTACAAATTCAGTATTTGATATGTCGGAGTTGTATGTCTGCTTCTTGTAGGCAACGCACTATTAATCCGTTATTTGTGGAGTTATTGTCAGTCATAATGTTTTAATATATGTTAGCATGGGAATCTTTAGTTTTGCGAGTTTTTCCCACTGTTTATTTTTATGTGGAATGTAGCTGCAACATCCCAATATGATGCGATCAAGATTTTCGCCCCCTTTTGCATGTTCGCTACATGTGGGAGAATGTACTACTCCAATACTGTGGAGCTGTGCAGGGACACATGCGAGTACCAACTTTACTGTAATAATTGACATTACATACCTCCTTGGTAGATTTTCTGCCTATACCCCGGTTTTGTAGGAATCGAGCGCTGGAATAAAGCGAACGAAAAAGCGTTATTCTCATGCTTTATTCTCCACTGCATATCCCACTGATCGCAAGACTTTTTTTTTTTTTTTAATCTGTGTAAATAGCGGGTTCACTTCTTAGCAACACCATATACTACGTCATTGTGCTAAATAGCTGAGTGTCCCTTTACCCACATTGGAAGAATGGATTTATTTTCTTTGTTGACTTTTGTTAATAATTCTACCACATCATAAGTACAGCAATTGTCAGCTTTCCACTTTCGATATTCTGGTTGTTCCACAGCACTTCTAGTTAATCAGAATTTGTATTTTGTTCATTTTTTCAGTTCCAGACTTAACTGCTTTGTTACAGCTTTTACTTCTGCATTGTAAACACTACTGAAAAGTGGCAATAAAAACTGTTTAATTATCTGAGGCCTAGGGCAATAGTTCATTCAAACAAGTCCATCCAGCCAACTTTATAAATATGGAATAATGCTGTTCATTTGCTTTCCAGAAGATTTGCAAGTTTTACATTGTTATTAGCTCTAAACTCTTGACGCATTCTGTCTGGTAGATACGAAACACCATGTTAGGAGACTTTATTTCATATCTGTTACTGAACACTGATTTCATATTTATTACTGAACACTGGTAACATTTGGTACTTTCGTGTCAAAGGAAACGTTGAGCTGAGACATCGGAAAACTTTTACTAACCGTGGTGTTCATCTGCCTCTTCGTCAGTCTCCCCTTTTTGCCAAACGCTTAGCTTTGACTATGTCGGGAGCATTAATTATTACGGATCTTTGAAACGGAAACATTTGAAGAAGTAGTTCTCTACGTGTGTCAAGAAGCATTTCTTTGATATTTTTTTTTTCTACAAGGACATTAGTTGGTGACGACTTTATTGCTCCTAGTCACTGCCTTATAGCACGAAATTGTAGTACATTTAGTTTTGTAGTACATATTGTGGACCATTTTCAAATAGAAAACTTCCGTAGTCAATTACAGAGAATATTAATCCACATTATAAATTGAAGAGGATGTTCACTTAGCTCCCCGCAACACACCACCTTAGCACGTAACTCTTAGTGATAGCTGTTGACAGCTCACACAGGAACTGCAAATTATCGCACAAGCGCTTCAGGCGTTGCTTAAGACTAAGGCGCAGTATTCACAAAACGGATGCCAAGGAGACAAGACTGATGCAGGTTAGCTTAAGAAATAGAGGATATGAAGACCAGGGAACTGTTTAAAGCTGTTGTCTTCCAGCAGTAGGCTCGCCGAGAGATCCTACTGTGATGTGACATCACTCCCGGCTGGAGTCCTTTTCCTACAGTTACAAAATTTTAAACGTTTCAGTTTTTCCTCGTAATTATTTCTGAATTAGCAGTGATACGACAGAGACGTCGCTTAAGCTGGCTACTTTCTTTTATTGTACAAATCGTTCAAAGACACCAAAACGAGTAACATAGAACAAAATAACGTGTTTTGAAATTTTATAGAAAACAGTCGTAGAGCGTGGCTTTAAATATTATAGAAAGTAGATCCGTTCTACAAAGTTTCCGACGATACATATTACAAGGTTGTGTGATCAACGCAAAATTAATATAAGGCTGAAAATATATGTTGACTTTCAATATTACGTGTCGATTACGTTATTTATTTTCATTCAAGATCCGTACGTTAACGTGCGTCGCATAGTGTGGTATAGTTACTAGACAACACGATAATCGCGTACGATGAGCATGATCTCACAGGATGAAGTTATAAACAAACTAACGATCCACCTCGGCTTCGAATGGGTCGAAGTATGACCACACGAACTTTTTACCATATTTTTGAGTCATCAGTCTCCTGATCAGATTGATCGGCCAGTCACAAATTCCTTTCCTGATTCAACCTCCCCATCTCAGAGTAGTACGTTATATCCCAATTATTTGTTGAATTTACTCCAGTCTCTGTCTTCCCCTACAGTTTCCACACCACACTGCTCCCTTGGAAGATATTCTCTGATGTCTTCACATATAATCTGTCATCAGGTCCCTTTGTATTGGTGGTGTTTCGCACACATTCCTTTCTTCGACGATTCTGAGGAGATCCTCCTCATTCCTAATCAGTTTACCTAATTTTCAAAGCCCTTCTGTGGCGCTGCATCTCACATCATTCGATTCTCTTGTGTTCCGGTTTCCCACAGTCCATTTTTCACTACCATACAATGCTGTGCTCCAATCATCGATTGCCAGAAATTTGTTCCTCAAATTAATGTCTATGATTGGTACTTCTCTTGACCAGGAATGCACTTTTTGCCAGTGCTAGTCTGGTATTTGTCTCCGCCTACCTCCGTCCATCATGGTTTATTTTGCTGCCAAAGTAGCAGAATTCCTTAACCCGGAGAGGATGTAATGCAAAAAGGGCACATCAAGGATGTGGAGGCTCATACTGACCCTGTTTTTTATTTATATTATTTAAGTATTTTTTGGCACTTTTTAACAAAAGTTGGGAATTAAATTTATGAATCATTTATTAATTAAAGGATTTTCTTAGAAATAAACACAATTAAGTGTACAGGTACATTATTACAAGGTGTTTTTAACAAATGTACTTATGTAAATCTTCACAAACATGACATGTTGACATCTCTTTCGTACACTTGGGACTCCGGCAGTCGATTCGAGTGAATATTCTCCACTAAATTCTCTGGCTCTCCTACGCAAAGTGCTTGGCAGTTGAGGTATTTCTTGTCGGGCATTCAAGTGTTCACTGAAGAGCATACGGCCTAGTGTTTTTACTAAATTACGACGCTTTTGGTTTTTATTGTTATTTGATCGCTAACAATAGGAGCATTTATACTGGCCATATTCAGTATTGCGAATGAGACAGTCTGAGGCCATGTTTTTGAGTTGCGGCTCACATCATAAGTCAGCCCTTCTGCAACATCAGTTCCACCTTCTGCACAGTTATAAAACATTTTTATTCCTCGTTTCTCTTTATCTCCTGCCTATTCATCTATTTCAGCATTTTGGTGAAGACTAGACATGAGCAAAAATACTTTGTATTTCTTTGGTGTATGAGAATCAAGTGTAATATCCTTTTGGAACCGAACATAGATGAGTAGATTTCTCTGTCACGAGTTTTACAAAATTCAGGAGGGATGTGCCTCTTGTTCTTATGCACTGTTGCTACAGAAGTTAGCTTGTGTTCTTTCAGCAGATGTGGCCCTAGTTCATAGCCCGTAAACCAGTTATGAAAAGTCACATTACGGCTTGTTTTTGAAATGGGTTACACCAGTCGATTCACCACATCAAATGTTTTATTACTCAAAGAAAACAGTCCCTCTGGCTGCTTCTCAGCATATATTTAGAGGCTGAAGATATAGAAATTCTTTGCGTTGACCAAGGCAAATATTTTTATGCCATACTTGGCCGGTTTTGATGGATTGTATTATATAAATTTGCATGTGCCTCTAAATGCAAGCAGCATTTCATCTATGGTTGTATATTCTTCTAGTGCAAAGGCTTTCTTGCAGTTTTCTGCGAATATTTCAAATATCTAACGTATTGGTGCTAAGTTGTCCAGCTGTTTTTCTTTTCTTCAAAAAATATGTCCTAAGGGACCAAAGTGCTGAGGGCATCGGTCCCTAGGCTTAAACACTGCTTAAAATAACTTAAACTGACTTATGCTCAGGACAACACACACACTCATGCCTGAGGGGCTTCTCTCTTCACGTGTGGATTTATCGTAAAAACGATGACAGCTTTGAATAAAATGAAAACGTTGCCATCGCATTGTCGGCCGAAATATTTCAACGCCTGTTCCGTTTGAAGCCCAGAAGGTCAACGGTGTTCTGTCTTCCAGATCGGTAAAATCCAGCAATTTACAACAAGCCTATTTAAGCCGTCAGCTCGCTCATGGTCATTTCCTTCATAAAACAGTGATTTCATTTCTGCAATTTGTAAGTTTGTGTATCTCAGGATAATACTAAGCATATTTTCATTGCAAAACAGACTCCAGAATTCAAGCTCTGTCTTTGCTCAAAAATGGTTCAAATGGCTCTGAGCACTAAGGGACTTAACATCTGTGGTCATCAGTCCCCTAGAACTTAGAACTACTTAAACCTAACTAACCTAAGGACATCATACACAGGTACCTGCCTGATGATGTTTACACAACGGGTCCGGACTTGTTGTTGAGGTGGATTATTGCACCACTTGAATCTATCTTTACCAAAATAAAATGGTTTAGGTATATAAGTTTTCGATCGCTCGACTAATTCTGGTAAGGCAGCATTGTGGGCAGTATGTTGTAGCTCATTTACTGGCGTAGTATCTTCTTTGTCACTGCCTTCACTTGCATCTTGCTCAGTACCACTAATGCCACTGCGCTCACTTACACAATCTTCATTTTCACTGTCATTTGCCGTAATGACGTTTTCATTGTCTGGTAATTCCGCGAGCCAGCGACGTATACCTCAGCCTCCCTTTCTTTTTTGCCCATTTTTACTAAATACACGAAAAACACGAAGTAGCCGTGAAAAGAGATAAATTGGAAAATGGCACAGAAATACTACTTGGCGGTTGTGGACGGGTCAAAAATAGCCTCTTACCGTTTGGACTCGTTTATCTCCTTTCACGGGCGGCAGCCGACTGAGTGCATGCTCGCATTAGGGAGGGGAGTTCAATACTTACAGCTACTGAGAACTTCGACAATGTGCAACTGCGCAACAAGGAACTACCAACAAAACAAAATGAACAGGGTCAAATTGACCCTACCACATTCTCGCAGGGTTAACATGGTTTTTCTTTGTGACCCTCATTCTGATGTTAAATTTCTCGCTCTTCTCATTTCCGCTTCTTTTCATTACTTCCTTCTTCCTTTGATTTGCTCTCAATTCGTATTCTGTTGATTTCATTCAACAGATCCTGTAATTTTTCTTCATCTTCACTAAGGATAGCACTGTCGTCGGCGAATCTTATAGTTAACATTCATTCACTCTGGATCTTAGTTCCACTCTTGCATCTTTCTTTTATTTCCATAATTGTTTCTTCGAATTTGAAACTGAAGATCACAGGTGAAAGACTGCATAACTTACATCCTATTTAATGCCACCTCTATGTTCTTAGTCTTCCAGTCTATTTTTCCTTCCTGGTTCTTGGATATATTGTATGAAAGTATTGTCGTAGACCGATTGTAAGGAAACGCAGGAAGGATCGGACAAAGTATCCAATTAGTGCAATGATTGGCACCTGTTCTTAAATTTTTGTAAATGAAATATAACGCAAATACCAAAGGAAAACAATCCTATAGATCAAATTATAAGTTTAATGTCGAACACGTTATATCATTTAAATACACTTCCTGAAAAAAAACAAGTGAAGTGATCAAAAAGAGGAGAGGAAAAGAAATGAAATTTCACAGGTTGAGAGGGTACGCGATGTTACTGCAATGTTTAAAAAATCTTGTCGAACTTGTCAATAACTTGGTACTAAGAATCTACATACCAGTATGACGTTGCACCCTGTATGGTCTGGTTGGAAAGAGTGTCATAAAGTCGCTGTATACTCTCTTGAGCCAAGCAGGCCCGCAGTTGTTATAACCGGTGCTTTATATCCTGGATACAGGAACTGAGACAATCAGGTCCCACAAATGTTGTATCAAGAACAGATCTGGAGTTCTTTCTAGCCACGGGAGTACTCCAGATCACAGAGACACGTTCCATGTGTGAACTAGGATTGTCCTGTTGGAAAATAGCACCATCTTCTGTCGACTGAGAGGGACCACACGAGGAGGCAAGATGTCCGTGGTTTATGTCATGAGATTTCCCTCAACCGCTACCAGTCATAGCGTCGAGTCATACATGATGGCTCCCCACACCATGACACCAGTAACAACACAGTGCTTCTCCGAATCATAGGAGGAATGAGGCCTCTCCCCGCGTCATCTCACATTAGCCGACACTGGTCATCTGGAGTAGTGCAGAGCCGCGATTAATCGCTGGACACAATGTAAAGGGAAGCCCGTTTCGCACTGGGACACTGGTGACGGTCAGCAGTGACCGTCACCGACACAGATACATTGGTTTGAACTGGAGCATTCACACCGGGACACTACCGCCTCACCGAGCCACTGTGACCCAGCAGTGACTCACGCTAGCCACCGTCGCTGTGTTCACAGCAGTCACCGCCGGACATGCATTAGTTCGAATTGGAGTGTTCAGCCTGGGACACAGATCACAGACACAGCGCTGCAGATTTGCCAACAGACCGGCAGTCATTTCTGAGACAATGTCACGAAACATTCATCATATATTACACTGCACACATTGTAGCCATGAGTTTATATTTCATTAACACGGAAGATTTTATAAGTGAAGTATAAAGTCGTCCCGCTATTTGGGACGCCAAAAGCGATGACTATAGCAACGAAGTGGGGGCTAGGAGGGTAGTAACCTTCAAGCACATTTGCAACCCTCGGCCCCTTTTCTTCTGCGTCTTAAGACATTCCTCCATATGGTCCAAAAAATCGAGTTAAAATATTATTCTTAATTACAATTATTTACGCATATGTGGCTACTACAATAATGAATTTTATTCATTTATTATAATATTATTGAGGTACAAGTTCCTGACACACTATATTTTTAATTGTAAGTTCCAATCAGTCAGTGAATACAATAATGTGACTTCTTATAGTTAACATAGTAATAATTGCACAATGCACATCACAAACACAATGCCAGATGAACAATGAGGCCTAACCACATTAACATTCACTTTACATTTCTAGCAATTGCAATTTTTGCTGCTGCCAAGCCACTTCACCTTCGGGGCTAACGAAGTAGTTCGCAATGTCATCTCTGATACTGTTCGCAATATTTCCTTCACTGACTAAACGAAGTGACATGTCCTGCAATCCCTGAATGGTTAACGTAGCCTCAAACGACATAAAGAGTGTAAAACAATCCTTTCTCCAGCCGATCATGTAGCAGTGGATGTACGTGTAACAAACGTTTTGTCTTCATTCTCCTGCTCCCCCTCCTCCTTAGAAGCACTAACAAAAGTTCCTTTCACTAACTAATCAGTTGGCAATACCTGCGGTGTCGGACACCGGTGATCCAGGAGTGTTCACCACAATTACCGGTGACCATCACCGGCGACCGTCACCAGTGTCCCAGTGTGAAACGGGCCGTACTCACAAGGAGCCGGTGTTTCCTCGTCACGGCCCACTTCCAAACTCTGCATTTGTTTTGTGTTTACGACAGGCTACACTCGTAACATTAATTTCCTACTCCAGTTGCTGCTAGTCTCTGGGCAACGGTTCGGAATGACACGAATGTTGAAGGTAAGCCATTTCTTGTTCTCGGATGGCGGGCACAGAAGTGAAGGAATTACAGAGATCTTTGTGCACATTACGGCGATCAGACAGCGGTCAGACATGATCGGAGGGAAGCTTGACGATGAATATGCGTGCTCTCACGTTTCCATACAGACCAACATCAGGCCACTGTCACACGTGAAAGTCCCTAAAATCTGAATATTTGTTTGACCACCCGCCCAAACGGAGTGGCCCTTTTCAAACTATGTCAGGTGCTGATAACACTATCCCATCCCGAGCTCGCTCTACGTCCGTATCATTTACGATGACCACTCAACATGTGATACCCGATTAGTCCTGCTAACAACACTAATTCGCTCTTGGTGGCTGTACTACGTGTCACAGACAACAGCATCTACAATAATTTACTTATGTATGTGTACGAAGGTACATTGACACCCGACCATATCTTCTGGGTGATTCACTTTTTCTTTGTCAGGCAACGTATGTTTTTTACATAGGGTTATAGAGGTTCGCACTTTTGAAATCAACGTTTTCCAAACCACAGGACAGAACGAATTAAACAGGGAGATGCTGTGTTCTGCTCTTGGACACCTGGATCTACTGTTCAGACACTCATCGACTCCTTTTTGTGATGCCATGTGAAAGACTATGTCTACGTGTCTCCTTTGCTGAAGACAGTTCCAGGAACCAAATGCGCATTTCTAATCCGCTCGCGTAGATCACATATGCTTCAGGAAGTGTGTAGTGGAACGGTTTATCATTAGATGTTGACCTTATGATCAAGCGAAGTCATACACAATGCTTACCAAGTACGTAAAAATTATTTAGAACTTTCAAAAATGGTTCAAATGGCTCTGAGCACTAGGGGACTTAACTTCTGAGGTCATCAGTCCCTTAGAACTTAGAACTACTTAAACCTAACTAACCGAAAGACATCACACACATCCATGCCTGCGACCGTAGCGGTTGCGCGGTTCCAGACTGTAACGCCTAGATCCGCTCGGCCATTCCGGCCGGCTTAGAACTTTCTTTTACATTAATTTTTATAAATGTTCCGCTATGCATTAAGCAGACCGTCTGACCAAGGAAAGTCATACAGAATGCTTATCAAGTTCACAAAAAATGATGTTGAACTTCCTTTCACGTTTCCGTAACTCTTGAAACTTTCTGACAGATTAAAACTGTGTACCAGACCGAGATTCGAACTCGGGACCTTCACCTCTCGCGTGCAAGTGCTCTACCGAGGTTTTTCGGAGGTCTTATTTTGTTCGTTATTGTTCGTTCTATTTTTTCGGGGCGGATGTCCCATGACGCTTGTTCAAGTTCGTCATTCATCTATTAACTGTTTTTTATTACAGAGTACGGCCAACCCTTGACCGAACACGCTGAGCTAACGCGCCGGCGGCTTAGTTACCTACTCAAGCACACGAGTCACGACGCGTCCTCAAGCTTTAATTCCGTCAGTACCTCGTCTCCTACCGTCTAGACTTCACATAAACTCTCCTGCAGGCCTTACAAAACTAGCACTCCTAGAGGAAAGGATATTGCGGAGACATGCCTCAGCCACAGCGTGGGGGATGTTACCAGAATGAAACTTTCACCCTGCAGTGAAGTGTGACTGATTTGAAACTTCCTGGCAGATTAAAACTGCGCCGGACTGAGACTCGAACTCGGGAAGTTCGGAAGGTAGGATGAGTGGTACAGGTGGAATTAGAGCTGTGAAGACATATCGTGAGTCGTGCTTTGGTAGCTCAGTCTGTAGAGCATTTGCCCACGATAGGTGAAGGCCCTCATTCGAGTCTCGGTCTGGCAGTTTTAATCTGCCAGGAAGTTGCATATCAGTGCACACTCCGCTGCAGAGTGAAAATTTAATTCCGTTATTCTTCACAGTGTATCGCTATACATTACATACGTGGCCGAGTCACGTTAACGTAACAACCACTCATGTTCGACATCTCTCTCTCTCTCTCTCTCTCTCTCTCTCTTTCCAAGTATTGATCTCGACTTGCGGGGTCTGCTGGTATGGTTAACCGTATTTGGCGTGTTAATTTTGAGTGGGTGGCCGGATTCCCTTCCTGTCGCCACCCCATACCTCCTCCTCCCCGGGACGGAATATGTGTACCCCAACTATCTGCGTCTAGTGTAATCCATGGAATAGTTCGAACGTGTTACAAATGTCTGCGAGCAGTGTAACTGAGGCGGAACGTGGGGACCGGCCCAGTATTGACCTAGCAGGATGTGAAAAACCGCCTAAAAACCACATTCAGGCTGGCCAGCACACCAGCACTTCGTCATTATTCCGCCGGGCGGATTCGATACGGGCTGGCGCGCATACCCAAGTCCAGGAAGCAGCACGTTAGAGCTCTTGGCTACCCTGGCGGGTTCGCTTATGTTCGGCGTCAATCTGGAATGATCTCTCACAGCCGACAAGTGGCAGCACTAGCTGTGGAGGGTGTCGTTGGGGCACGAGAAACGATGCAGTCGTTGTCGTAATGTGGAAACGGAGCGATTTATCTGACATCCAAAAGGGCATGATCAATGTCTTTCGAACCAGGGGTGAAAGTATTTCCGAATAGTTTGTAAACTGTTCGGATACCGCCGTGCATTACAAAACGGGGCTTTCCAAAATCGGCGAAGCGGTGGCTATGGTGTACTCAGCCATAGAAGACAGGGGTGAATGATGGTTGCGGAGATCGGGCAACTAGACGAACTGTAGAGCAACAGACGGCGAGATGAACAGCAGGGCTGCCAACAGCGTCTCCGCGACAACTGTTGCGTATGGGTCAGCGCAGCAGCCGCCTGGTTCTTGCAGCCATGCTGACTGCTGTTCACCGGCCACGAAGTCTGGAATTTGGACGCCAAAGCGGCAACTTGGCATCTACTGAGTGGTGACAAGTGCCTTTTCAGATGAGTCACATTTTATGCTCCGGGGTGTCTGAAAGCAGGCACCGTTCAACAATCGTCAGAAGAGTCCACGCCGGAGTAGGGAGCCTTGTGGTCTGGGGAATGTTTGCGTAGCATTCCCTGGGTGACCCCGTCATTGCGAAAGGCACATTGGATCAACACAAATATGTATCCATACTTGCGAACCGTCTCCACTCCTAGATCCACTTTGTGTTTCCTAGGAACGACGGCATCTAGTAGCAGGCCAATGAACGTGTCACACAGCTCGCCGTGTACGTGTCTGGTTCGAAAACCATCAGGATGTGTTTACCATTATCCTGTGGCAACCAAACTACCCGAATTTAAAACCAATCGAAAATCTATGGGAGCATCGCACCACGAATCTTTGACCGCGAAACGGCACTGGAGTCGACATGGATCCAAATCCCTGTCGGTATTTTCCAAAACGTTTATTGACTCTCTTCCTGCATGTCCGGCAACGGTCCAAGCTGCAAACGGTGGTTATTCGGGCTTCTCGACAGTGTAGTTACAATCCATTTGTAGTCACTCTATGCATACTGAATTGCCCTGTATATTGAGCACATTACTCTCGATTTCCATAGAAACGTTCCTGCCACTGACCGTTCACGTGCACCTATGTGAAATACGATGGAACACGGATAATGCCAGGACGTAGACTTAATTATGTGCTCTGCGCTCCACTTGCCCAAATAACCAACTCGCAGTTCTGTGCACACTGTAGTCCCCTAATTCCGTAAGTGTTGAGACTACGTGCGGACCGTGCAGTATTCTGCCGTGTACGCGGAGTGTAACATTTAGCTTCGTAGCCGGAGTTAAGGCCGCCGAAATGAGCAGCGCCGGCTCCCCAACAAGCGACACACGCCGGGCACGGCGCACAGTAATAAGCCGGAAACAAAGGCGGCGCTCTCATTACACCAGCCACCAGGCTTGGGGGGGAGGGTGGGGGCAGAAGGGAGGAGGAAGAGGGGAAGATGGGAGGAGGAAGCCACGGCTTCGCCCTGCACGTAGTATCGCCGAATAATTCGCTGTCCGAGATAGCGGCAGGACCGCCGCTAAAGCGGTAAACCAACCAACCACAGCTCCGAATAAATTCCAGGTTTAATCAGCTTCCACAGCGTGTCGAATACCAGAGCATTAACACTGAACATGCGCTTCGCATTTAAGCTGTCAGAGTGTAACAATGCAACTGTTGCCGACCACACAGTCCATCACCATACGGCCTGATGCTCACATGGAGCCGTACAACAAAGTACATAAAAAGACTGCGAGGTACGTTGTGCTGGCGGGCTGGGAGCACTGCTTCTGATAGGTGTGTCCCACCGCTGAGAGAGAAATGCATGGGACAGCCTTTACCCGCAGAGCAGGTCCCGAGACTTCCCTGTGTTGTGCCGGCTCCTAATTTGTACCTCAGCTATAAAATTCGTACTTCTCGTACTAACCGATATTTAATGAGGCCAAACTGAACTATGTGGTTCTTCGAGCCATATTGGATGCTATGAACTCCGTGTGTTGAGGAACAGATCGTCTGAAGACAGCATTGCTTTTGTTGTAGTCCGCATCTACCTTTTTGTGTACGTGACGACGACCATTACTATTACAAGATAAGTAACAACGCAATCTTTTACGAGGCGTGTTTTTCAAGTAAGTACCGTTTTGAAATTAAAAAGAAAGACTTGCTAATATATGTCAATAATTTTATTTTTACATGAAAGCCTGTACCTTAATCTACGCATTTACGCCATTACAGTCTGATTCTTCCTTGTTTACGTTGTGTCTGAGTGTTTAAGATGCCTCCGATGATCGTGAGTCCTGCCGACTGTGAAGTACGGGCTGTTATAAGATTTCTTAGTGCTAAACGCCTAAACGCGATCGATATTCATCGTGAGATCTGTGCAGTTTACGGAGAAAACGTTATGAGTGATGGAATTTTAGGAAAGTGAGTGACAGCATTTAAAGATGGCCGCACAAATTTGCATGAAGAACATCGGAGTGGGCGTCCTTCGGTCGTTAAAGAAAGTTTGGTGCAGGAAGTGGACAATAACGTGTGAGAAAACAGACCCTTTACGATTTCCTCCTTGCGGGATGACTTTCCTAATGTTTCTCGTAGTGTTTTGTATGGCATTGTGAGCGAGCACTTGAATTACCGAAAATTGTGCGCACGTTGGGTACCGAAAATGTTGACGGATGTGCACAAAACCAAAAGTTTAGACAGTTCATTGGCTTCCCTTGAGCGGTACCACAACGACCTTGATGATTTCTTAAGCCAAATTGTTACGGGCGATGAAACATGGGTGGCCTACGTCACACCAGAACCAAAGCACAGTCCATGGAAGTTGAGCAAGGATGGTGTTTTGCTGCAAGACAATGACCGTCCCCATGTGCCCAGTCAGACCAAAGATCTCATCACATCTTTTCGATGGGAAACTCTAGATCATCCTCCGTTCAGCCCCGATCTTGCGTCCAATTATTACCATCTGTTCCTGCTCTTGAAGAATCATCTGGGCGGTCAGCGTCTTCAAGACGATGACGAAGTCAAAACAGTGGTGATGCAGTGGTTAACAAGTCACGCGGCAGACTTCTATGAGGAGGGTATTCAAAAACTGGTACAGCGTTATGACAAGTGCCTCAATATTGACGGAAATTATGTAGAACAGTAGATTAAGGTACATGTTTTCATGTAAAAATAAAATTATTGATATATCGTAGCACGTCTTTTTTTAACTTTAAAATAGTACTTACTTAAAAAACACGCCTCGTATTTGTGGATGAATGCAGGTGAAATAATCTTATTTTTATGACAGTCACGAATCTGTGTTCGTTGTGGTTCCTTTGTAGGAAACTGACAAAGAGAATATCGCAACGTTGCCTGTAATGTACTGGTACAGCTTCGGGTGGGTTGGGTTGGTTTGTGTGGCGGAAGAGACCAATCAGCGAGGCCATCGGTCTCATCGGATTAGGGAAGGACAGGGAAGGAAGTCGGCCGTGTCCTTTCAAAGGAATCATCCCAACATTTGCCTGGAGCGATTTAGGGAAACCACAGAAAACCTAAATCTGGAACTGAACCGTCGCCCTTTCGAATGCGAGTCCAGTGTGCTAACCACTGCGCCACCTCACTCGGTGAGTTTGGGAAACATGTTCGTATTGTTCACTTCAAACATGCGTTTAGCTTTATTAGCGCAATATAATGTTTGGAAACGATTTGTTCTGTATTACAGTACAACAATCTACAGGGGTTATTGAAAGTGTTTTTTTTTTTTGGTCATCAGTCTACTGACTGGTTTGATGCTGCCCGCCACGAATTCCTTTCCTGTGCTAACCTCTTCATCTCAGAGTAGCACTTGCAACCTACGTCCTCAATTATTTGCTTGACGTATTCCAATCTCTGTCTTCCTCTACAGTTTTTGCCCTCTACAGCTCCCTCTAGTACCATGGAAGTCATTCCCTCATGTCTTAGCAGATGTCCTATCATCCTGTCCCTTCTCCTTATCAATTTTTTCCACGTATTCCTTTCCTCTCCGATTCTGCGTAGAACCCCCTCATTCCTTACCTTATCAGTCCACCTAATTTTCAACATTCGTCTATAGCACCACATCTCAAATGCTTTGATTCTCTTCTGTTCCGGTTTTCCCACAGTCCATGTTTCACTACAATACAATGCTGTACTCCAGACGTACATCCTCAGAAATTTCTTCCTCAAATTAAGTCCGGTATTTGATATTATTAGACTTCTCTTGGCCAGAAATGCCTTTTTTGCATAGCGAGGCTGCTTTTGATGTCCTCCTTGCTCCGTCCGTCATTCGTTATTTTACTGCCTAGGTAGCAGAATTCCTTAACTTCATTGACTTCGTGACCATCAATCCTGATGGTAAGTTTCTCGCTGTTCTCATTTCTACTACTTCTCATTACCTTCGTCTTTCTCCGATTTACTCTCAAACCATACTGTGTACTCATTAGACTGTTCATTCCGTTCAGCAGATCATTTAATTCTTCTTCACTTTCACTCAGGATAGCAATCTCATCAGCGAATCGTATCATTGATATCCTTTCACCTTGTATTTTAATTCCACTCCTGAACCTTTCTTTTATTTCCATCATTGCTCCTCGATGTACAGATTGAATAGTAGGGGCGAAAGGCTACAGCCTTGTCTTACACCCTTCTTAATACGAGCACTTCGTTCTTGATCGTCCACTCTTATTATTCCCTCTTGGTTGTTGTACATATTGGATATGACCCGTCTCTCACTATAGCTTACCCCTACCTTTTTCAGAATCTCGAACAGCTTGCACCATTTTATATTGTCGAACGCTTTTTCCAGGTCGACAGATCCTATGAAGTGTCTTGATTTTTCTTTAGCCTTGCTTCCATTATTAGCCGTAACGTCAGAATTGCCTCTCTCGTCCCTTTACTTTTCTTAAAGCCAAACTGATCGTCACCTAGCGCATTCTCAATTTTCTTTTCCATTCTTCTGTATATTATTCTTGTAAGCAGTTTCAATGCATGAACTGTTAAGCTGATTGTGCGATAATTCTCGCACTTTGTAAGTAGGCTGTTTAGGTTTTGTTATTGGCAACGCCACGTAGCTCTCTGTATGAAAAATCACTGGCTGTGCTGTGTGCAGTCTGTGGCTAGTTAGCATTGTTGTCTGCCATTGTAGTGTTGGGCAGATGGATGTAAACAGCGCGTAGCGTTGAGCAGTTGGAGGTGAGCCGCCAGCAGTGGTGGATGTGGGGAGAGAGATGGCGGAGTTTTGAAATTTGTAAGACTGGATGTCATGAACTGCTATATACATTATGACTTTTGAACACTATTGAGGTAAATACACTGTTTGTTCTCTATCAAAATCTTTCATTTGCTAACTATGTCTATCAGTAGTTAGTGCCTTCCGTAGTTTGAATCTTTCATTTAGCTGGCAGTAGTAGCGCTCGCTGTATTGCAGTAGTTCGAGTAACGAAGATTTTTGTGAGGTAAGTGATTTGTGAAAGGTATAGGTTAATGTTAGTCAGGGCCATTGTTTTGTAGGGATTATTGAAAGTCAGATTGCGTTGCGCTAAAAAAATATTGTGTGTCAGTTTAAGCACAGTCTTGTATAATTTTTCAAAGGGGACGTTTCATATGGCGCCATGCCATCCAGTAAAAAATAACTTTATGATGGATGTACTCCAAAACAATGAGGGAGCACAATAAGACATTTCCACTTCACAGGAATTGCATACATAATTTTTGTCAGTGACTTGGTAACTTGTCTGCTAGAGCAAGTTACAGTGATGCGTCACTCTAGTGTCAAGATGTGACATAGGTATTAAACATGGCCATTTTTACTGTAATATTTTTTCTGCTTGAGTTTTGTCATGTTTAGATATAAGTTGTTGCATTTGCTGCTGCTGTTTGCCAGGCATAATGTTACTGAATTTGACTTTGTATTACGCTGTTAAGCCAGTTTTACTACGGATTTATTTTTCTTGTTTGCTGCACAGTGCCTTATATTAGTTGTAATATTGCAATTGCTTTGCCAATTTCCATTTTTTTGTCATTGCTGTTTGAGTTAATTGTTTTGTGCTGCTGCATTGCCTCGTCCCTTAGTTTTAAGTTAGCTTAAGAGGGAGTAGCCTATAAGAGAATGAGTTGCGATGAATTTGAAGAAATGCACTGAGAGGTTATACGAGAGAAGTACAGAAAGCAGATATAGATATGACTTTTTGGAAATAATGAAGAACGAAGGGAGATCTCCGAGAAGTAAAGAAAGTTTTGTTTGCAAAATACTGCAGTAAAACAAACCCTGTCCTTTCCTTGTGTTATCCCACTATGTGTTTGTGCACCCTTGTATATTTATGTTCTTCCTGTCTTGATATGTTTATCTGATAAGACTTATGCTGTAGAAATTTTCTAATACTCAGCTACATGATTATGATGAGGAATACTGTTATCCCCAAATATAATTTGCATTAATAATATGTTAGACATTATTAATTCTGTTCTGTTTTAATGCTCATGTGTAAAGTTGATGTTTCAATAATTATTCTGATCTTTTATGTATTTACTTATGTCATAATTCCTGTAACACTGATGTATATGTTTATTTCTATTCTTTTGTAAAGCCCCTATTACTCCAAATGTTACTTGTATTATTATGTTTTTAATGATGTATTTTGTACCTTTGTTATGGTATTTTTATGTTATAAAATTGTAATTGACACCAGTTCATCAAATTAAGTAACTTGTAAGTTACATTTCACTGCACACATTTCTGTTGGTCATTGTATATGGACAATATGTGAGAAGTAGGGACTGTTAGTGTTTGCACATGTGTTAATAATTCAGCAAGGGACTGGATAACAGCATTGCTGGTTCTAAGGACAATTCCAAAAACTTTGTGACTGCACAAGTGGTGGTTTATGGACTTGCTATATTGTCTGCAAGACTCTTCGATGGTGATTGTGCACCTGCACAGTCGCAACAGATGGTTGCTGGCAGTCTCTACAAGGACTGGAGTGGGTCTGCATCTTTGATGATCCACCAATACCATTATTTCTACAAGGACTGCAGTGGGTCTGCACCTCTAATAGGCCACCAATACCGTCATCTCTACCAGGACTACAGTGGGTCTGCTCTGTGATGACCTACCTACCAATATTCTTCAAAACTTCGAATGACTCTGCTGTGGGTTTGCTCTGTTGTGGCCCATTACCTGTCTGCATGTCGAGAGTCAGCACTGTCTTTCCGGTGGAAGGACAACACTACTTCTTCAAGACTGCGTGGAAATCCACTACTTCCGTGTGCATTTTCTTTTACTGCTCAGACTTTGAGAAAAAAAACACTGCAATTTTACTGTGAGAAAATTTTAGCTTTTGACCAACATTGTATCAATAAGTGTGTGCATTTGATATCTTTGTTATTGTAATTATGAAAAATTTTATCAAATCATTATTGGCCACTGCCCAAAACAATTCGTAAAATTTTTTGTGTGGAGCATGGGGGCTATGTAAGTAGGCTGTTTAGGTTTTCTTATTGGCAACGCCACGTAGCGCTCTGTATAAAAAATCACTGGCTGTGCTGTGTGCAGTCTGTGGCTAGTTTGCATTGTTGTCTGCCATTGTAGTGTTGGGCAGATGGATGTTCAAAAATGGCTGTGAGCACTATGGGACTTAACATTTATGCTCATCAGTCCCCTAGAACTTAGAACTACTTAAACCTAACTAACCTAAGGACAGCACACAACACCCAGCCATCACGAGGCAGAGAAAATCCCTGACCCCGCCGGGAATCGAACCCGGGAACCCGGGCGTGGGAAGCGAGAACGCTACCGCACGACCACGAGATGCGGGCACGGATGGATGTGAACAGCGCGTAGCGTTGAGCAGTTGGAGGTGAGCCGCCAGCAGTGGTGGATGTGGGGAGAGAGATGGCGGAGTTTTGAAATTTGTAAAGGGGACGTTTCAACTTGTCAACCCTTGCCGTCTTCGGAATTGTGTGGATGATGCTTTTCCGAAAGTCATATGGTATGTCGCCAGACTCATATTTTACACACCAACGTGAATAGTCGTTTTGTTGCCACTTCCCCCAATGATTTTAGAAATTCTGATGGAATGTTATCTATCCCTTCAGCCTTATATGACCGTAAGTCCTCCAAAGCTCTTTTAAATTCTGATTCTAATACTGAATCCCCTATCTCTTCTAAATCGACTCCTGTTTCTTCTTCTATCACATCAGACAAATCTTCACCCTCATAGAGGCTTTCAATGTATTCTTTCCACCTATCTGCTCCCTCCTCTGCATTTAACAGTGGAATTCCCGTTGCACTCTTAATGTTACCACCGTTGCTTTTAATGTCACCAAAGGTTGTTTTGGCTTTTCTGTATGCTGAGTCTGTCCTTCCGACAATCATATCTTTTTCGATGTCTTCACATTTTTCCTGCAGCCATTTCGTCTTAGCTTCCCTGCACTTCCTATTTATTTCGTTCCTCAGCGACTTGTATTTCTTTATTCCTGATTTTCCCGGAACATCTTTGTACTTCCTCCTTTCATCAGTCACAACTACATTGTGATCTGAGTCTATATCTGCTCCTGGGTACACCTTACAATCCAGTATCTGATTTCGGAATCTCTGTCTGACCATGATGTAATCTAATTGAAATCTTCCTCGTATCTCCCGGCCTTTTCCAAGTATACCTCCTCCTCTTGTGGTTCTTGAACCGGGTATTCGCTATTACTAGCTGAAACTTGTTACAGAACTCAATTAGTCTTTCTCCTCTTTCATTCCTTGTCCCAAGCCGATATTCTCCTGTAACCTTTTCTTCTACTCCTTCCCCTTCAACTGCATTCCAATAGAGAGATCATCATGACACTTCTTCAATTACAGGCCACATGTCCTGTGGATACACGTTACGTGTCTTTAATGCAGTGGTTTCCATTGTCTTCTGCATCCTCATGTCGTTGATCATTGCTGATTCTTCCGCCTTTAGGGGCAATTTCCCACCCCTAGGACAAGATAGTGCCCTGAACCTCTATCCGCTCCTCCGTCCTCTTTGACAAGGCCGTTGGCAGAATGAGGCTGACTTCTTATGCCGAAAGTCTTCGGGCGCCAATGCTGATTATTTATCAAAGTTTAGGCAGTGGCGGGGATCGAAACGGGAACGGAAAACGTTTTGATTATGAATCAAAGACGCTACCCCTAGACCACGGGTTGAACGTGTAACAAAGGTAAATCGTATTACCTGTGATAGCGCCTTATAACTAAGTGGTGATTATCGATTAAATGAATGTGAACTCGTACAAAATAAGTCTGAGCCGTGTATGCTGAAAATAAAACCGAAAATCCAAAGTGGTATACAAATTTTTTTGCCTCAGTAAAGTGCTTTCCAAAAATGTTGGAAACGAAATGGTACATCATTTTCTTAAATGTGAAGAGATGATCGAAAATAAAGCTACCGAAACAAATGATAAAACTTCTAGAACCAGAGTCCCACCTATCAAAAGGAAGTCCTTGGGAGACTCTGTGGGGTAGCCATCACAGAAAGTCATTCATAAAACAGAGAAATGGGAAAGAGAGTTGTATGAGGAAGACCGAACGGAAGAAATGATCACCTGCGTGAAATGCAAAATATTGACTTGTGTGTGGGGCGAAGAAAGGAGGGGAAAGATTATATTGCGATGCCTGCAAATAGTGGTGTAATAACTAAAACAGCAACCATTTTCTTAAACTTAGACTAACACATATCTTAAGCTTAGTGACGTAGTTTATAAGGGTGGTTCAATTTGTGCACCCACTGGTACATATTAGGAAAACAGATTCCTAGTCTGCGTCACTTGCAAATATTTGGACATTTAAATGTAGCGTGTTTATGTTCCTAGAATTTCCAGTCTTAAAATAAGGTACCAAGAGCAACGTACTGCACTTCGGATTAGCACTGTTTAAATAATTTTGTAACTTTCTGCATAGGGTATAACAAATAAAATCTCAAAAACCGTGCAATTTAGGCAACTTCCTCTACTGAGGACCGCGAGTTTTCGAACATTGACTTCTTTTAGCTTGATTAAAGATCGTTGGAGACAGGAAGAAGATGAAAGTGCCACGTCACTACCTCTTATAACTAGCACCGTCATTTCACGATTTTATAAACAAATCCTTCTCTCAGCTAAAACTTTTACCTGCTGTTTCTTGTCTTATTGATTCGGCGTCGGACTATCTGTGGACGATTTACTGTCAGGGTACACGTATCAATGTAATAGCTTCCATAGGTAGCACTATGTGGCACGTGTCCTTTCAGTGTGGTACTGCCGTTCTTCAAATTGCATAGCTCAGTGAACATACTATAGTAAAGAGGGATCTCGGAACTAAACAGTTCATGGTTAGCAACGGGTTCATTCCCTGCATCAATCTAACGTCCACTCACACTAGCTGAACACGCACACTATATACGTTTTGAATTGAGTCCTTTATGATTCAATTCGGTCGTCGTAAATAAAAATGTACTGTTCCATGTTTCACGATAGTAAACATAGAACAAATACGTCGCTCTTCGCGCTATTTATTCCGCCTCCCGATAGTGTTTGTTTACTCCACGAGCGGAATCCTCAAACCAACAGCGCCTCTTCTGTAGGCCCCAAAAACTCATTCCACTCTGTAGTCATCTCGGCATCTTCGCGCCACCTTTGATCTAGGGCCTAGTAGAGGTGGGTAAGATTCGATACGTCGTAGTGGTATCGGTATCTGAATTCTCACAGTCTGCATTATCTCCTTAACGAACGTTACCGTGTAAGCCACATCAAGAGGCTCTTAATGTTCACAGAATGATAAAGAATTCGACACCGATTGACGAATATATTGATTTATTCAACACAGCCGCAGTACAAGTGAAACAGTCCATAAACTGCCCGTGTCTAGTCACAGTCCATAAGAGATCAAAACACAGCAAGACAGTTTACCCTAAACGTTTAAGGATTCAATGTCAAGTCGTCGTATGCAATAGCAAAGTCTTACGCTTAGTAACCTAGTATGTATTCAAGTCCACAGGCATAGGCAGCTTCCCCCGATCAGTTCAGGAGATGTCACTAGCTGCCTCACAATCGAGAGAGTACATACACAACTCATGCCGGTCTCTATGTACTCGACGGTAAATATCACGGTATTCTGTTCAGCTGAAGATGAATGGACATTTCTAAAAAGGACAATCACAGAAGTTAGATACACAAACAGAAATACTTCAGCTGGGCGAATGAAATAGAAAAATGTTAGAAAAAATAGCGATAAGCAACATCAGTCAGGAATGAAGTAAACAGGTGGTGGAGGGAAGCCAAGGCGAAATGGCTGCAGCAAAAATGTGAAGGTCTCGATACAGGAATGGTCGCCAGAAGCACCAGTTCAGCAAGTACAGGATGAGTTTTTTATTTTGTGATAACGAAATGACTAAAAAACTACACATCATATAGAAAAACATAAAAATATTGGTTCAATGTCTTAAATAATGCTATCGAGCGATACCAGTGTTGATCGCCCAGCCCCACCCCATTTAATGGGTTGGACAGCAACTTTTAAATCTTTAATAGGAATGTCCCCCATTATTTTTTTATTTTTTTTTTACTTTTTTTTTGCAGAATCGGTTTCTAGGGGAAGATAGGTGACTTTAGTTTGTAACATTTTTGTATATGTGCAATAGATGGCACTGTAATCGAAAAATAACATTGTTGGTTTCCAATACGGTATTGTCTCAAGAAAAATGCATTGGACCAAAGACATGAAAATATAACGTGTGTGGCAAAAGCCTCAGTGTTTGACAGTTTTCTCCGCGTAGCTGTTTTGAATCATTCATTACTTGACTTCATCACATTGCATGTACATCGTCCCAGGTTCTGTAAATAAGTTCCTTCATAAACTGACTGTATTATTAATTAGTGAACAGGTTATTAAAAATAAAAGAGAAAATCGAAATGGTTTACGTTTGTGGATGAAGTGGTAGGATTGTCAATGATGCTGTAATCCTTTAAGTTCAATTTTTTCCTAACTGGATACGATCACACGCATTTCTTTGTCGGGTTGTTAGACAGTTCCCCATCGAGATAACAGTACAACCATGAAAAGCGAACCGTCGAAGAGCATTTGCTGGAGAGAATAGTGAAACTGTGATGTTCGTACAGTGAATCATATGCCTCACAATAGCCTTCGGCAGCTAACTCTTGAATCAGTAATTAGTCAGACTACTCTTTGATGAATTTTGAAGCGCATCGAATACATACATAAAAAAATTTTGCATCACCCCGGTTCCCAGAGCTCCTGGAGATAGACATTGACTTTGGACATTGTATCACGGACACAGTCCCTTTCACTGTTCGTACATGTCACTAAACCTCTCAGCCGGCCGATGTGGCCGTGCGGTTCTAGGCGCTTCAGTCTGGAACCGCGTGACCGCTACGGTCGCAGGTTCGAATCCTGCCTCGGGCATGGATGTGTGTGATGTCCTTAGGTTAGTTAGGTTTAAGTAGTTCTAAGTTCTAGGGGACTCATGACCTTAAAAGTTAAGTCCCATAGTGCTCAGAGCCATTTGAACCATTTTTGAACTAAATCTCTCAAAGATGTAAACAACTGTGCATGAGCAGCGCCTATTAGACGGAGGGGTCAGTTCCAGTCATTCCACCAGGAAGGAGACACATGGCTCGTGTTGTCTGTAGTTTAGCCATGCCTAGACGATCAATACCGCTGCTCGATCGCGTCCGCATTGTTACTTTGTGCCAGGAAGGGCTCTCAACAAGGGAAGTGTCAAGGCGTCTCGGAGTGAACCAAAGTGATGTTGTTCGGATATGGAGGAGATACAGATAGACTGGAACTGTCGATGACATGCCTCACTTAGGCCGCCCGAGTACTACTACTGCAGTGGATGACCGCTACCTACGGATTATGGCTCGGAGGAACCCTGACAACAACACCACCAAGCTGAATAATGCTTTTCGTGCAGCCACAGGACGTCGTGTTACGACTCAAACTGTGCGGAGTAGGCTGCAAGATGCACAACTTCACTTCTGACGTCCATGGCGAGGTCCATCTTTTCAACCACGACACCATGCAGTGCGGTACAGACGGGCCCAATAACATGCCGAATGAACCACTCAGGATTGGCATCACGTTCTCTTCAACGATAGTGTCGCATATACCTTCAACCAGACAATCGTCGGAGACGTGTTTGGAGGCAACCAAGTTAGGCTGAACGCCTTAGACACACTGTCCAGAAAGTGCAACACGGTGGAGGTTCTCTCATGTTTTGGGGTGGCAGTATGTGGGGCTGACGTACGCCGCTGGTGGTCATGGAAGACGCCGTAACGGCTGTACGATACGTGAATACCATCCTCCGACCGATAGTGCAACCATATCGGCATCATATTGGCAATGCATTTGTCTTCATGGACGACAATTCGCACCCCCATCGTGGACATCTTGTGAATGACTTCTTTGAGGCTAACGTCATCGCTCGACTAGAGTGGCCGCTATGTTCCCCAGACATGAACCCTATCGAACATGCTTGGGATAGATTGAAAACGGCTGTTTATGAACGACGTTACCCACCAACCACACTGATGGATCTACACCGAATCGCCGTTGAGGAGAGGGCCAATCTGGACCAACAGTGCCTTGATGAACTTGGGGATAGTATGTCACGACGAATACAGTCATGCATTGGCGCAAGAGGACGTGCTACTGGGTATTGGAGGTACCGGTGTGTACAGCAATGTGGACCAACACTTCTGATGGTCTCGCTGTATGGTGGTACAACATGCAAAGTGTGGTTTTCATGAGCAATAAAAAGGGCGGAAATGATGTTTATGTTGATCTCTATTCTAATTTTCTGTACAGGTTTCGAACTCACGGAACCGAGATGATGGAAAACTTTTTCGTGTGTGTATCATCCATTCCAAATTTACCTTCATCAGAAACGTCATGGCAATGATTTTTAGAGCCGAGTAACGTTTGCCAATGGTCGCCTCAGCACATACAGAGCTCCCAGTTTCTTTGCTAGGGCATTGTTCTCTGACTAGTCGACCTTCACAAACCACGGTAAGATTAATCGACAGACTATGCATTGTTGGAATTCGGGAAACCTACATTGGTTACGCGAATCTGAACCTCAGCGTCCATGGAACGTGAATGTCTCCTGTGGAGTAACTGGTGACAAACCCATTGGTCTGTTCCTTATTGATGCCACCGTAAATGGTGGTAAAAACAGAACATTCTTGGAGGACTATCTTTCAGTATTGGCTGTAGACCCTCTCCTGGATTTGCGACAAACGATGTGGTTTTAACATGATGGATGTCCAGTACAGTATTCTGTATACAGTAACACCACGGCAAACTTAAGACAGCATGTACAATCGTCGCTGGATCTTAAGAGGCTGTCCCGTGTCTTGGTCATCAGATCTTACTTCGTCTGACGTTTGTTCGATGTGTCACTTGAAGAGTGAAGTTAAAAATAAATCACCACAACGCACAATAACGTGATGCAGCGTATCACCAATTCGTGTTCACAGATTACATCCGTAAAGCTTCTCAGTTATGTCGAATGCGCGAATAAATAAGTGCTTCGCAGTGGGCAGCGACGTTTTCGAGTACTTACAGTGAAATGATTTTTACAACCGAGCACACCGTTGTTGAGAGGTGGGAAAAGTCGCCTCAAACAAGCATTTTCCGCTATCACTGAAAATTTCTGATTTTCTTTTTGCTATCCAATGAATTTTTCTTGAGATAATACGGTTTTGGAACTCAGCTATGCTATTTGCGGATTACAGAGCTAACTGTCGCCCCACGAGAAAAGTGTTAAGTACAAAATTTCTTATTTCTTTCCCGTAGAATCAGAAACTTAAATTGAAATGTAATGTTCATACTTAAGTTGTCCCTCTGCCCCACCGCTGAAGCGCTCTACAAGGGGGGGAGTACCTGCCTGATGACGTGGCAGAAAAGAAATGGCAGTCGATATGGAAGACATAAGGGCTCCAGCATTAGCATTTAACAGAACAGAAGACATAGGTAATATTCCTTTGGAATTTCTAAAATTATGAGGAAAGTGGGAGAAAACAAATTATTCTAGATTGTTGTAAACTCTATGAGTCCAGAGATACACTGGACTTACAGAGAAAAATGTAATCCATACAATCCAGAAAATAGCAAAGGCAGGTGAGTGCGAAAGCTATCGTACAATCCACGTAATAGCTCTTGCATCAAAGTCGCCTACAAGACCAATATAAAGAAGAATGGAAAGGGTAATTCATGATCTGTCAGATAACAAGAAGATTGGCTTTAGGAAAGCTAAAGACACCAGAGAGCAATTATGACTTCGTGATCGAAGTTCTAAATAAAATAGATGTACGGGATAGGGAAATATATAAATGTGCTAGAGAATGAAGAGGAAAAAGTAAGGATCGAGGAACAAGAATGAAGTGTTCGGATTAGAAAAGGTATAACACAGGGATATAGTCCGTTGCTACGTTCAGTCTAAGTATGGAAGAACCCTTCAAGAAGTAAGAGGAAGGTAGAGCATTGGTATTAAAATCAGGGTGAAAGAATATCAGTGACCCTTACTCGATGACTACAATCCTCCATGAGAGAAAGCGAGAAAGAATTGGGGGATTTGTTGAATAGAAAGGACAGTCTACTCAGTACAAAATGTGGTTTGAGTGTGAATCGAAAGAGGACAAAAAAAAAGAGATCAGCAGAAATGAGATTAGCGATAAACCTAACTTAAAAATTGGGGCAGCGAAGAGGACAATGTTAAGGAATTCATTCTGCTGCATTGGAAGCAAAATAACGCATGACGGAAGGAGCAAGGAAGAAATACGAAGTGGACTGGCAAAGAGTGCATTCCTGGCGACGTGAAGTCGTCTGGTATCAGACATCGGCTTTCATCTGAGGAAGAAATTTATGAAAATATGCGTCTGGAGCACAACATTGTTTGGTGTAACTGCCAAGTTCCACATTGTTCCAGTTCGTTGTTGTTGTAAACTAGCCTGGTTTTCTATTCTTAAACTTTCGTGTATGTCTGTGTCGAATGTGAACATGAACAATGCATGTTGTGTGCTTATGTAAACGCTGTCCGATACAAGAGTGGGCCAAATTAATCTGAAACTTTATAACTGTATTGCAATTAAGAATTACAAAAAATAATTGAAAAAAAAATGAAACGCGAAGCTAAATAAGCTTTCCTGTGAAGTTCTGTATTGTGCAGTGCAACAAACACTGCTACAGTGTGTGACGTCACAATACTTGACTTGCAGTTCCAACACACAAAATTAACAGAATAAATATCTGCATAAAATTTCAAACCTGAATCTGAAATAACAAATGTCCAAAATGTTTCCATAAAAATGGCGTGTAAATTTACGTACGCAAACTGACTAAATAATATTATAAACATTAACCGATGCACACCCGAATGTAACACTACGCTGTGAGAAAAATGGTTCAAATGGCTCTGAGCACTATGGGACTTAACATCTATGGTCATCAGTCCCCTAGAACTTAGAACTACTTAAACCTAACTAACCTAAGGACAGCACACAACACCCAGCCATCACGAGGCAGAGAAAATCCCTGACCCCGCCGGGAATCGAACCCGGGAACCCGGGCGCGGGAAGCGAGAACGCTACCGCACTACACTGTAAGAGTAAGTAAGTCTGCATAAGAAATGAGATCTGAACTGAACCTTACCTAAGCTGTAACTGAGAAAAATTTCGAAGCGCAAAGCTTAAATGTAAGTGATCTTATTGTGTCCTGACTGTAATTTTAAACTGCTCCAAATAAATTTTCATAACTTACCTTGTGGCAACGGAAAATCGATACTGCTCGTAAGCGGTGAATATTAAAATACAGTGCAGCAGCAAACCAGCGGAAGAAAGGAAAGGTTTCTCAGAGCAATGCAAGGAAAAACATCTACGCTAAGCATATCACACTTCAGTTTTTAGCAGTTACGTTCCTCCAAGTGGAATCAGGTGACATACAATTACAAAACAAAATTTTTGTGATGAGACTGTGGGTAGAAACTCGACTTATTAAATGATTGGAAGATGCTAAAATTCAAAAACTTTGCGGAACTCTGATTCCCTAACAAACATCTTTACAAAAATCACTGCTTATTAAAAAAAATTACTTTGCCTTGTAATACGTTGCGGTAATGGTAAAGGAGTGGTGCAGCTATAGGTCGGAATGCAAGCAATGTGAACAGATTTATTTATTTTTGTTTCTTTTACGTGTCCAGGACTTATGTAAATAAAATAATTAAAATGCAACATGATAAATAGAAGTACAGTACAGTAATAGAAGATACTGAAAGTAATAACACATTACAGAAATACACATATAGTTTTCTATTACACAGACCATAAGCTCCAGAATTCTGAGATCTTAATAACCTTATCATTTGCTGCATAAAGATGTTCTGTGGTGAAAGGATCGGACAGGTTTCTGCAAGCTAGGAGACGCTGTGTGTTCTGTAGGTCGCCACACTTAGGTAATTCCTCATTAGTTGTGTAGCCCCATTTCCCGAGGTCCGGCCTGCATCTAGACACTTCTGTCCTCAGTCGGATAGAGCCTCCCATGTCGCATATGGCAGATGAAAGCCCGCGGCAGGTTCCTCTTTGACGTTCTTCCTATTCCTTTCAGCTAATGAGTCTTGCCATAGTTCTGTTCTGGTGCTGACGAAATTGCTCATGTGTGCACGAAGCTCACGTCCGAACAGGGGTTCTTTTTCTTCTTCTTTTTTTTTCCCTCAGTTCATGCGCCTATCCTTCTGCAAATGTCAGGTGTCGCTATACCCACAATTTGATAGATTTTGCTGACAGAAGTTGGTCGTAAGCAGCCAGTCACGATGCGTGCAGTCTCATTCAAGGCGGTATCCACCTGTTTAGCAAGTGTGGAGCTGCGCCAGACTGGTGCTGCATATTCTGCTGCAAACAAGCACAGTGCCAGGGCGGAAGTACGGAGCACTTTGGGCTGTGATCCCCAGGTGGTGCCAGTTAGTTTACATATCAAGGTGTTGTTCAGAGCAGATACTTTTAGTCTAGTTGCTTGGCAATGATCCTTGAATGTGAGACTGCGACCCAACTTATTTTGTTCAAGCGCTTCTGGACAATCAAATTAACTGACTCAAATCAATTAAGGAAAATGACAGAAATCTGCCTGTCACAAACTCATCATAAATAACACGCGGGCAAGCAATTCAACAACTATATTACCTGAAAATGTTCACAGTTCTCACATCCATCTTTACTATATCAAATTTCCAAAAAGCAACATCATCTGCATTTCAGTCTCTGTGCTCTGCTAATTATTTGCAGACCACTCAGAAGCATAACCAAGAGAGGAGAATCAAATCGGTCGAGATGTGATGCTTTAGGGGGATGCTGAAAATTAGACGGACTAATTAGATAAGGAATGAAGGGGTTCTCAGCAGGATCAGCGAAAGAAGAAACAAGTGGAAAACACTTACAAGAAGAGGGACAGGATGATAGGACACGAGCTAATACATCAGGAAACAGCTTCCATGGTAGAAGAAGGAGCTCTATTGGGTAAACCAGAAGGGGAACACAAAGAGTGCAATACATCAAGCAAATAATTAAAGACGTAAGGTGAAAGTGCTACTCTGAGATGAAGACATTGGTGCAAGTAAGGAATTCGTGATGGGCTGCATCAAGCCAGTCAGTATACTGGTGAGAAAAAGAGCCTCTGTAAGAATGATCCTGTCATTGACCTTAATCTGTTTAGGGAATGATACCAGAGGAATCTAAACGTTGCTGTTCCAGAATGGAAAAACAGTCAAACCCCGAGCCACTCTCTTGATAACTTCTCAGAACTTTTATTTCTAGTATTAGTGTGCTGGGGATGTATCATTCCTCTTTTTATCCCTGATATCATTTCACAAAGATTTAGTGCTACCATTCTGGAAATACTGCGTTCCAGTTCAGAACATTTATTACCTATTTCTTGCTTCACTAGAGCTTTTGTCCGTCCGGTTTGAATGTTTTTGGTATTTCAAAGCAACACTAGTAAAGGGTCTCTATCTAAGCTTTTGCGTTTCGTCTACTTGTCAAAGTCCCTCACTCAGTTTTTACTCTACAATGAAGGAGTTCGAAACAGATTTGTTAAGCTTTCAACTGAGTAATCCAAATTTCAGTTCGCTTTGTACGTAAATATGACACTCCTTTCGATTACTGTCGAGGACAAGATGTCCACCGGCAGTTGTGGCCGAGCGGTTCTAGGCGTTTAAGTCTGGAACCGCGCGACCTCTGCGGTCGCAGGTTGGAATCCTGCCTCGGGCATGGATGTGTGTGATGTCCTTAGGTTAGTTAGGTTTAAGTAGTTCTAAGTTCTAGGGGACTGATGACCTAAGATGTCAAGTCCCATAGTGCTCAGAGCCATTTGAACCCATTTTTGAACCATCCATAACAGCGAAAGCGTTACCAGTGCAGGATTTTGTACACGAACTGACTCCTCAATTGTGGCTCATAAATGTCCGATGGGAATCTTGTCGGGCGGTCTGGGTGGCCAAATCATTCGCTCCAGTTGTCCACAATGTTCTTCAAACCAATAACGGTTGTGACACAGTCACATGGTTTCGTGGCAGTGGCTAGATTGGACTGTGAAAAAATTGTACTGTGTCGAAATTGGGGGTTTGTATGGGCGCTGATGATCAGGCAGTTGAGTGCCCCAAAAAAACCAAACATCATCAACATCATCCAGTCACATGGCGCATGATCATCCATAAAAATTCCGTGACTAACTGAAAATGATCTCCAAGTAGCCGAACATAACCATTTCCAGTCACTAATCAGTTTAGTTGGACCAGAGGACCCAATACATTCCATGGGAAAACAGTCCATAACATTATGGAGCCACCACCACCGTGCACAATGCCTTGACAGCTTGGGTCCATGGTTTTGTGCGGGGTCTGCACTACACACGAATCCTCGTATCATCCCTAATCAACTGTAATTAGAACACATCTGGCCAGGCCACGGTTTTCAATTGTGTAGGGCCCAACCGATACGGTCACGAGCACAGGAAAGGCGCTACAGGCGACGTCGTGCTGTTACCAAAGGCACTCGCATGGGTCATCTGCTGTCATAGCCGATTAACGTTTAAGTTCTTCGCCTTGTCCTAGCGGCTACGCTCATCGTAGGACCCACATGATATCAGCGGTTATTCCACCCACTATTGCTTGTACGTTAACACTGACAACTTTACACGAACTATCGTTAAGTGAAAACCGTCGGACACTGCGTTGTCCTCGGTGAGAGCTGATACCTGAAATCTGGTATTCTCGTCACCCTCTTGACACTGTGGATCTCGGAATATTGAATTCCCCGCGGTTTCCGAAATGGAATGTACCATGCTTCTATCTCCAACTGTGGGAGAATGGGGCAATCATGGCCGTGGAGTAATGGCGGACATGTCTGTTTGGCTATGTTAGAAAAGGATGGAAGATATCCTGAACGCAGTGCGCGAAAAGACACTTGTGAACTGACGTCGCGCTCTCTGTCCAAGAAATGTTTAATTCATATTTCTCAACAGTTTTAAATTTGCTACACCAAGAAGAAACTCAGATTATAAACGGGTATTCATTGGACAAATATACGAGAACTGACATGTGATTACATTTTAACGCAACTTGGGTGCAAAGATCCTGAGAAATCAGTACCCAGAACAACCACCTCTGGCCGTAATAACGGCCTTGATACGCTTGGGCACTGAGTCAAACAGAGCTCGGATGGCGTGTACAGGTACAGCTGCCCATGCAGCTTCAACACGATACCACAGTTCATCAAGAGTAGTGACTGGGGTATTGTGACGAGACAGTTGCTTGGCCACCATTGACCAGACGTTTTCAGTTGGTGAGAGATCTGGAGAATGTGCTGGCCAGGGCAGCTGTCGAACATTTTCTATGTCCAGAAAGGTCCAGTTCCAGTCCTATGCTAAGCCAATTGTTCCAGAAGCAATTCTACATACTTTAGACAATCATGGGAGTCGCATTAGTCTTGCCTACTATCTGATTTGTTGCCAGAATGGAATAATGTTCTAATCCTTTCCACTGCATACATCACATCGTAAGCAACGACTGGACCAGATATATTTTGGATTACTGAAGGCTTCACACAACAGAGAACGTGACTTGTAAATGGCTTTAATTGTAGGCCGACGAATTGCAAAGTATCAAGCAGTCGAACTTTTCACCAAAGCCTTCAATCGCATCAGCAACATAGAGAAAGCAACAAACTGTTTCCTGGCTGCTCCTGTTTGGACAATAATTACAACTACATTTGATGAATATTTCGTAGATGTGAGGTCAGTGACACCTGATGCACAGGTAGCATTTCCATCAAATTTGCAAAGAGCAGTGATATTAAATGTACAACAGAGGCCAGCAACCCCTGTAGCAGCTGTGGACAAATCAACTAAACATGAAGATGTTGTTAGGCCTAATGTTCGCAGCTGCCACATACGTAACGTTAGGAAAATGTCTGAAAACAGCATTCAGCTGTTATAGCCATTTCGCCAATGAAAGATAGTTTAGAAGAAAAAGAAAAAAGAAATAACAGTTAGGAGCACATAAATTAAAGTGAAAAGACTGTAAGTGCCACTAAAGGTAGAAGATGTGTGAAGAAGCTTCAAGCATAAGGTGATGGCATTAAGATGAAGGTTCAAGAGAAGGTTATGAAGAAAAAGGTTTGTGAAGTAGCTACGACGGAGAATGAATATTATCGCCCAACTTGTGAAGAAAAGTATGAACTTCCTCCCACTGAAGACCTGATAAAACGCTACAAATGTAATTTATGGAAATTTTGGAAATTTATGGTAAATTACTATGGGATCAAACTGCTGAGGTCATCAGTCGCTAAGCTTACACACTATTTAATCCAATTTAAACTGACATACGCTAAGGACAACACACACATCGATGCCCGATGGAGGACTCGAACCTCCGACGGGGTTCCGCGGGCCAGTCCACGCGGTGGTAATTTATGGGCCCACGAAAACTGCACTAGTGCTGAAAGAACATCAAGAGGATTTACCTGTGACTTTTTTGATGATTAAACTATGTCCGTAATCACACCATACGCCACCCATAATTAACTCACGCTCTGTAGTGTAATCCCGGACACCAAGGTTTTATTTATTTATTTTATTAATATCTGCTTTAGTACTGGAAATTTATCTACGTTGATTATGCGAAATCCAGATTTATTCGTTTAATTTTCAGTAATAGATAGTATTCGTAACATTAGCTGGTTTTATTTTATTTAAGATATCCCTGAGTACAAACGACAGTTCCGCCAATGCATTGCACTTTTATACCTGTAAGCGATACCTCCGCCATCTGTACAAGCGCTTACGCTATTCCATGACTTTTGTCACCTTAGCGTGAAGCGATTTAAGTAATGGGGATAGTGGTAGGATGGGAAATGAGGGGAGGGAGTACACCTACTCCCCGATGTAATTCAGAACCAGCTGACAGTATGTATTATTCCGATATTGCCTCGCGATATTTGGGTAGGACTGTCGACTGCTGACACGCCAATCGATCGTATTACTCCTTCTGCCTGACACCGTCGAGACACACTGCGCAAAGTTACTTGTAACTTCGATTCAGCCGACGCTAGAATTTTCGGGAAAGCTTCAGCTTCGGTATCTCTGTGTAATAGAAGGGCTTTTGGGCTTAAGACAAAACCTGCATTTCATTACGTGGGCTTATGCTAATAAAGGCAGACAGTCTGGTTGGGGCTGGATGCTTCTCTTTTTTTTCCGGTTCATGCGCGGCGCCGTGTGCAGCTGTTGCTGCGAGCGCTCGGCCCGCAACACGCAACCCGCAACCACCCACCTGCACCAGGCTGCCCGCGGTAATAGGATTACAATCGCCCCTGCAAATGATATTACCCTGTCCGCCGATCCCAGGGACACGACCTAGGCTTAAGCGATGCAATATGTACCGCCCGGGGCGCGTCTCTCTCTCTCGCTCTCTCTCTCTCTCTCTCTCTCTCTCTCTCTTAAGCCCGTTTTACACGGGACACTTTCTGGTCAAAATCGACTGCTCGAAGTGCGCGCACGTTTCGTGCCACCGTGTAAATCAGCAACCAGTAACGACGCGATTGTGTCTCTGACGGCAATGATCTACAGATCGTGCCGACTATAGAGTTCTAAATTTCAGAATATGCTGCACACTGCGCATGTGCAGGAACAGCGGAATAGGGCGGTATCCGCTAATCGTTGGAAGAAACCTACTCTGGTGCTCGCCCGGTTGACCGTGCGGTCTAACGCACGGCTTTCCGGGCGGGAAGGTGCGCCTGGTCTCCGTCGAGGTCCGGTGAACCAGCCTGTCTGTGGATGGTTTTTAGGCGGTTTTCCATCTGCCTCGGCGAATGCGGGCTGGTTCCCCTTATTCCGCCTCAGTTACACTATGTCGGCGATTGCTGCTCAAACAAGTTCTCCACGTACGCGTACACCACCATTATTCTACCACGTAAACGTAGGGGTTACACTCGTCTGATGTGAGACGTTCCCTGGGGGGGGGGGGTCTACCTGGGTCGAACCGCACAATAACCCTGGGTTCGGTGTGGGGTGGCGGAGCGGTGAAGTGGACTGCGGTAGTCGTCGTGAGATTGTGGACCACTGCGGCTGCGGAGGGGACGGAGCCTCTGCGTCGTTTCTAGGTCCCCGGTTAACATACCATACATACAATACAATAATCTACTCTGAGGCAGCTCATTCCTATTGTGCGAAGTGATTTTGTGCTTCCGTGTCTTCTTATGTAAGTGTGTTGTTTGCCTTGTTTTCGTGAGACAATGAAAAACTACACAACCTCCACGTATATTTTCCTTTTAATGTTCTGAAAGCAAAAAGGTATTTATGTTTCAAAGAGCCTACATTGTACATAATAGGAAAGTAAACAGATAAACGAGTTTTGGCGAAAATTATTTCAAAACTGAAAAAATTAGAATTATTTGAAGAAAAAATAATTTCTCGTGTTATTTAGCACATAGCAACAGCAAGGGATAAAGCAAAAGAGCACCCTCTACTGCGTTCTAGAAATTGTTGGATGTGTTTGCAAGTATGTACTTTCTTTCAGTTCTCAGAAGTATAAAGAATTTAGCACACGGAATTTGACAAGAAGTTCCACTATGAATTCTGCTTTGGTCATTAACAAACTCTGTTATCATTGCTTAGTCTTCATTTAGTTGCTATAGTTCGCTTTTTTCGTAAAAAGGGTAGTCCCTCATATCATCACTTTCACTGTTCAGATGCCAAACTGCACAGCAGATGGCTCTCACAACACGCTCAATTATGGTGTTGGCGTGTAAAGGAAAATTACCACTCGATACAGACGAGAGTCAGTACAGAAATAAAACGTCAGGGGAGCTGCAGTAGACTCAAGTGGCTCGACTAGTCAGGTAAGAAAATTGATCTTGTGAAACGAGCTTTACACATGTGCACGATTAAATCTCTGTGTGAAATTTAACATTGCTTAACAGCGTCAATATATTCGGAACTTTTGCTGTAGCACTGTCGGCCAACTCCAGAACAGTTCTTGCGGTTACTGCTTCACTGTTACAGCAGTGGAACAGAAACTGTTCCGTATATACTGATTACTCTGCAAATACGAGAAATGAACTGAAGATGGGCCACAATGAACGAAAACAGTTAGTTTGAGACAATTAAAAAACGATAGAAAAATGAAAAGAAAGGGTAAGCTGTACAAATCAGGAGCGCGGATAACTCCCTCATCGACCAGTATGTCCACTTACGATTAAAAAGACCATAACTTAACTTTTTATAATATTAATTGCAACGTTGTAGCTGCACTCCGCCCACCCTCTGCCAAACGTTTCTGTTATGTCATTTTCTTTTGGCTGGGATACCCACACACCTGCCGAATGACGTGGTCCCATAATAAAACAGGTCAACAGAGGTGCAAAATCCCATCTGTCCATGCATATTTTGGTGTTCCGTCATTTCCCAGAATCACTTGTGGCAAATGCCGGGTTGCTTCCTTTGAAACAACACGCCTCATTTCATTCTCCATCCTCCCCCAACCTGAGTGTGCTCCATCTTTAATGACCTTGTCGTCGATGGAACGGGACGTCAAAAACTAATTTCCCTCTGCTAAGATTTTGTTGAGGACTACTCTGGCCTAATACACTTTTGTCAAAATGTAAGAAAAAGTACTGACTTCCACCACATTCCTGTTTCGGCTTTTATGTGAGTAAAAGTGACATTCGTGTTAGCATGTTCTTGACATTGCTTGTATGCTGGTATTAGTGTTGGTGTGTACGTATGTCACACTAATGTACACACACATATGTGGGCACTTCTAAGTGGCTTAAAACTCGAAACAGACATGTAGCGAACATCAAAAAATTTCAATTTTTGCACAAGGTTTACAGTTCTGATATAATTATGGTTTAAGCTCTCAACAAAAATCTTGATGTCTGTGGGTGACATGATTTACAAACTAACCTAGCTGAAGAATATAGTCAGATGTTCAGATATGTATGAAATCTTATGGGACTTAACTGCTAAGGTCATCAGTCCCTAAGCTTACACACTGCTTAACCTAAATTATCCTAAGGACAAACACACACACCCATGCCCGAGGGAGGTTCGAACCTCCGCCGGGACCAGCCACACAGTCCCTAATTGCAGCGCCCTAGACCGCTCGGCTAATCCCGCATGGCGAAGAATATAGTTACTTTCGCCACTAGAGACGTAACGACCGGCGGCACTTGGATATTCGTTACTTCATGAATCGGAACGTAATTGTCACTTCAACCGAACCAAACTAGTAGCCAAATCCACAAGTGCCAAGTTTAAAAAGAAGCAGAACACAGAACTGAGAAAAATACAGTCCTGTTGAATGTTGATAGGGCTGAGATTTGATTATATTTGAAAAGTTAATGAGCTACGCTCTGCTGGCGGTGAGCTTGACGTGGAAGTAGACTGCACACGATTTATTCTATGTGCTTAGGTCAATGAATCCAACCTTCTGCGCAACTCCCATCGTGTACAGTCGCGAGCGATTATAGCAGCAACATGTCAAATGAAATTTATGAGCAATTCGTAATAATGATGAACGACAAATCATACACAAATAATAATTCTGCAAACGCCATGAGCCGTGGCGGCTTTCTGACAATGAATCAGTTTCACTATCCCTTTAATCTTTGGCTAACATTTTGCTGTTGGAGCGCAGCGCCCTCTGATGTGGCGGCTCCGGGCTATGTGGCCGATTTGGTACACAGTGAGCGAGGAACGGAACTGTAACGAGCTTCCCATGGAGTCTCTTCGTCGTGTAAGTTATAGAGTAACGACGCTGCTTGTGCTGTGATTTATCAGAAGGGCACCGAGCTGCCAGGGCAGTGTTTGCTGTCACTTTGGTGTCTTTCTTCTAATTTGTTGGGTGTAGAAGCCCGTGTCTGCATGGTATTCAAAGGTAAATGAGATTCCAAGATAAGGTAGACATTTTAGACTGGTTCATTGGTTGAGATTATAATTTGTTTTATGTGTTAACCTTACGTAACTGTGGTGCCTGTGAACCTTTAGCCAGTGTAAAGCGCCGTGCTCCAGTAGAAAGCTTATTTGGAAAGTTGGTGGTTTGCATTAGTGTATGTGTTACCGGTTGTTGCCCACCTCCCATTAATTCTTCTGATTTTTTAAAGTAAATGATAGGTCACGTAGTTTTCAATTGGAGGTGCAGTGAAAGGTTTAGTATTACCACTTACCAGGGATGTTTAATTGTTCACGTCAGAGTGTGTAGATTTTGCTATTTGACTGATCTATTTACAATTTTTGTTGTTCTGTGTTTCTTGAAGCTAATGCTAAAGACCTATGCTGTCTAAGAAATTGTATAACGCGTCTGTTCTATTTAAGTGACTAAGATAAATTTTATTCTGTTCCAGGACGCATTTGTTCTTTCGAACAGCTATGGGCCTATTTTTTAAAAATATTTGTAGCTGTTTCTTATCTCTTTTGTTTGTCGTGGTTTTTGGCAAAAGCCCAGATTAATTAATTCTACCCTAAGAGTTTTCTGTTTGATGCACAACTCTGTATTGCAATTTTAGTTAAAATTATTTGTGCTGCAGGGAACTGTCATTAATAATCTTTTGTACTCAGTTGGTGCTATCCAGATTCTGGCCCCACTTTTTCATGGCTCGTCGTCTTGTCTAGCCGGATGTTTACATCATTTGGAGTTTGTACACTTGGCAGCTATTGGCGCTGTCCGTCTTTCGCACTGGTTCCTCCAGCCGCAACCGCACAAGTTAATGTTCCTATTCAAGTTTAGCTTATAATTGGAATAATTTTAATTGTATCCGTTTAGCTTCTTGCCTTCACCTTAGGTATAATTTTATATGTGTTGGGATACCAACATATACCTTAATGTGTTGTTACTTAACTATTTTTGTGTTGTTTAGAAATGTGTTGGATCTTCAATTGATGTGTTCCTGGTGTCTGCCTAGATATTGAAGTCGAACTGCTTTTCAATGTTTTAAATATGGTTTTAATTTCTTATCAGTCAAGTTTAAATCATTTTTTATTCTATTTGGTAATTCAGGCCATTATGATCTGTTCTGGTAGTGTAGTTTAGAATTAAGTCTGCTTTCATTACAACTGTACCCTTATTATATTCTATGTCTTATATAGGGCGTGTCTCGCGTTAAAGAAAATTAAGTCATCTTGGGTTAAGGTTAGCTTAAAATGTTCTGTAAATTACCTAAATGGTTTTGAATTTTCAATTTGACTCGTTACTTGGGCTTGTAATTAATTTAAAAGAAGCCCTTAATTGGCTGATATGTGATTGAAACTGTGTAAAATAAATTTGTGTTCTACCAGTGAATGAAGTGTGTAAAATTCCCACTGGTCCAGCCCTTCCCGGTTTTCCTACTTAACTGCATTAGGAGGCCGTAATTACCACATTTCACTCCATTCAGAATGAGCAAAGAAAGAGCGGCTGCGAAAAGTTGAATGACTAAACGATTACTTATGCACTGGACGCAACACATCGAATACCGAGTGTTTCATAGTCGCTGAGCTTGATTTATAGAGTTTGGTGATGATCTGTCATGGTAATCGCTTCGATTTGTGTTCCAAAAAACATCGGATTCCTTCGAATCACCGAGATCTTTTCAATGTACAGGACACCTAGTTTGTTTACAGAGAAATACGATTTATCGATGTTGAAATTAAAAAAAAGAGTCGAGTGAGCAATATGGCTAACGCTGTGAAATGTTATTGCAATAACGATATACTTTAAGTCATTAATGCATTAAGGTCAGTGGGAGACAAAAAGTTGATCCTATAGAATTAACAGCGTTTCACATTTATAATTGTGTTTATATGTACCAACATAAAGCTAGCGTAGATGAAACAACATTGCAGCTGTTTGAAATACTCTTAAGAGCAAAAGAATTAGCGAGACCTAGCATCATGTAAGACGCCTTTTGATCCGATAACAGCGACTACACATTGTACCATAGATACCGAAAGATTTGTGCTCAATAATTTATGACTCACAAGTCACGCAGATTGGTCAGAGCTAGATCTCAATTCTGATTAGAAGTGTACTCTGTCTACGAATGCACGCTTTCGCGGCGATATCCGTTAATAAAACATTCTCGGGTTTCAAGCCGCGTCAAGTGGTTTACTGACCACGGGATTTCGGCAGAGATCTCCTCTGCCATTGTCAAGTGGATGACTGTCGTGTGGTTGTCATTGCCGTGCTTATATAGCCGCGCCGTCGCTCGTGACGTCACTGGTGCTCGGTCCCGGACCATATATGGTAATATTTTGACCGCACGACAGTCCGGCCCGCTTCAATTCCCTCAACACCGGATCCCACGCTGTACTCATCTGCAATCCACCGTCTCTATTGAAGGTGTTGTCAGAAATTCTAATCTCTATGGCCTCGTTTATCACGCTATCCCAGAAGCCATTAGTCCGTTTAATAATAGACGTCTCATCGAATGCAATTCGGTGTCCGTTTTCCAGAGCATGTTCTGCTACAGCTGACTTTTCGGGATAGCGCAGTTCATTTTGGAATAAATGTCAACTCTGTTCAAATGTTCAAATGTCTGTGAAATCTTATGGGACTTAACTGCTAAGGTCATCAGTCCCTAAGCTTACACACTACTTAACTTAAATTATCCTAAGGACAAACACACACACACCCATGCCCGAGGAAGGACTCGAACCTCCGCCGGAACCAGCTGCACAGTCCATGACTGCAGCGCCTTAGACCACTCGGGTAAACGCGCGCGGCTACTTAACTATGCTGCAAGAGTTTCCCTGCTGGCTCTTGAGGCAATGCAACTACAGCATACCTGGTTTCAACAAGGCGGTGCCACTGCACACACATTGGGCTTTAACATTTGTTTTTTGAGGCAAACGTTTCCTGGAAGGCTTATCTCTCGGATGGGGGATCTCAACTGGCTCGCAAGATCACCGGAATTAGCCCTACGCGACGTTTTTTTTTTTTGGTGGGGGGGGGGGGGTTACTTGAGGTCGAAGGTGTATTGCAACCGACCCAACACCCTGGAAGACGTGAAGAATAATTTTGAGGCTGAAACTGCAAGAATACCAGAAGACATGCTTGTAAGAGTGCATGATAATTACAGAAAACGACTGTGGTAGTGTGTGGTTTGTGAAGATACACATTTGCCAGATATACTGTTCAAACCATAACGGAAATTGTGGTTAAATGTGTGATAAATGACCTACTGCGACGTCTTCCTCTCTCTAGAATGCATCATCAGTGTGCCTCGTTACAACCCCTCTCAACCAATTACACCATCTAGTTTCTACCATTCTTTGACGCAGATCTATGTCAATTTAGAGGCAGGTGGCTATCTTTTCTAGAAAAGCATCCAAGACAAGTCAAATTGCATCTATTCTTATTCCCTCAGAAGAAATACTGCAGAATGTTGTTAAAAACCTTGCAGCAGCTGTTCCTTAAGGTATAGCTGATACAACATGCTGTATTATAGTTCTGATTGGTAGAGAATACAGAGAAGCTCATTGTAAATACTGTTTGTTGCAGGTAAAACACTTAAATGTCTTGCACAGGGTCAAACACGCGATCCATTCTACACCTTCACTTTGCAGTCCCCAAGCTGGTAATACAATGCTGTTTAGCTAAGAAGGATGTCAAGTTTATTATAGTCACATGTCCAGCCGCTTTATAAAAATCTATAAGGTGTCGATAGCTTTGATGTCACACCTGGGCTTTCGATCCGACATATATAAATTTAGTACTTCACATTTGATGGTCATCCACGTTAAACAGTCTATTTCAGCTGTCTTGGCGCTGTCCAGTATCAGTCACTACTTACCTGGCCCCACAGCTTCCACGTCGACTTTTTCTCGTATTCCTGTTACTATCATTCACTCGTTTCCATGTACAAAGATTTTCCCTCATTTTGTCGTATACTCCTTCAGTTTATACGTCATTCCCGCAAATTCTCGTAATTTTTCCGCGTTTTTCGATGTGTATATGCTGATATTGCTAACATAATCAGGTGTGTCTTGATTTTATACGGTTAATATTCGCCATCTTACTAAAAATCCTGAGAATTTTCCTCTTTCCGATGATCTACATGCATGCCTTTCTGAAGGGACGTGAATGAAAGTAATCGAATTAGACTGTTGAAAGTACAGTAACCCTCGTTTCATAGCTATATCCGACTCGAAGAATGCTGCATGTGAAGGATATGTGGAAACTCGAAGTCTGGAAACAGTTTGGTGTCCTACTTCATCAGAGAGAATGTTTGCAGATTCGTGCAGTGGTGCAGTTGAAGGAAACTCGAAGTCTGGAAATAGTTCTCCATGTTTGACTTGATTGACTCCATCTTGTACGGAGCTGCAACAAGAGCTGACCTGTGACAGAGCTTATTCCTCCTACTATTGCTGCCTCTATTTTTACAAGTATATGCTCTTATTGCTAACCTGGTATGGTACTCTCTTTCTGTTTATACCATCTATCTCTGATACATCTCCCCAACACAACCAGGACGTCTATAAACTAAACTAAACTCCACCGGCTCAGGCGCTGAAGGCCCGAAGATACCGACTGGCCGACGTGTCATCCTCAGCCCACAGGCATCACTGGATGCAGATATGGAGGGGCATGTGGTCAGCACACTGCTCTCCCAGCCATAGGTCAGTTTCCGAGACCGGAGCCGCTACTTCTCAGTTTGCCTCACAAGGGCTGAGTGCAGCCATCTTGCCAACAGCGCTCGGCAGACTAGATCCAAGTGGTAGCCTAGCCCGACAGCGCTTAACTTCGGTGATCTGACGAGAACTGGTGTTACCACTGCGGCAAGACCGTTGGCCCAGTACATCTATAGTCTGTCTATAAGATACACGTACAAGGATCGTAGTTTGCTGTTAGACAGCTAACTTTATTATGTTGTAAACACAACGCATTTACGCTATTTCATGTGCTGGGATCTCACGTGTTATGCCCATGCCCAGTGTCCCTCACTCCATGTGAAGTACTCCATTTCTCTGCCACATCTTGGTTATAAATCGAGTCTGCAGTTTCATAACGGCAGTGATTCTAAGTCAGTGGCAGGGGTTTGTGGTTTTCAGCAATCGCTGGATATTTGTTTTGTGTGGATAAGACTGTGTTCTGTTCATGGAATCAGTGCAGCATGGCATTTAATTTCACATGTCAAACACCGCTGCCATGCATTTGTCTATTTCCTCATAAGATGCAGTTGTTCATGCATTCTCCATTGCTGACGATCATTTATAACACTAGCACAGCATAATATCTGAAGTGTAATCGGAGATGAAGAGTGTACGCTATGAACCTCCAGAAAACTATACAGTACATTTATCACAAATAATCTATGTTCTTCTTTTCTTTCTGTAGAAGGTAGTAGTTTGATCATCTTAAAGTTTGTCATCATAGTGAGTGGACTACAGTATGTGCAGGGTAAATTTGTGTCAGGTGTTAGAAATATACTTCCTTCATTGGATTATTAACAGTGATGCATTCTACAGCTAATATATCGGAATCTACAATACTTTAACATCACAGCATCTTTAAATGCAAAATCTTGTAGCATTAGGAGTGTGTGTTTCTGTTCTACAGTCATTTCTCTCTTTCCAGGACCTTCGTAGTAGGTGTAAGTAGGCTGTTTATGTTTTCTTATTAGCAACGTTACGTAGCGCTCTGTATGAAAATCACTGGCTGTGCTGTGTGCAGTCTGTGGCTAGTTTGCATTGTTGTCTGCCATTGTAGTGTTGGGCAGCTGGATGTGAACAGCGCATAGCGTTGCGCAGTTGGAGGTGAGCCGCCAGCAGTGGTGGATGTGGGGAGAGAGATGGCGGAGTTTTGTAATTTGTAAGACTGGATGTCATGAACTGCTATATACATTATGACTTTTGAACACTATTGAGGTAAATACATTGTTTGTTCTCTATCAAAATCTTTCATTTGCTAACTATGCCCATTAGTAGTTAGTGCCTTCAGTAGTTTGAATCTTTTATTTAGCTGGCAGTAGTGGCGCTCGCTGTATTGCAGTAGTTCGAGTAACGAAGATTTTTGTGAGGTAAGTGATTTGTGAAAGGTATAGGTTAATGTCAGTCAGGGCCATTCTTTTGTAGGGATTTCTGAAAGTCAGATTGCGTTGCGCTAAAAAAATATTGTGTGTCAGTTTAAGGACAGTCTTGTACAATTTTTCTAAGGGGACGTGTATGTATGTATTCTAAACACGAGAATTAATAGCACAAGTGATTTATGTAAAATGTTTTAAACTTCTTCCAGCTGGAGCTCCTTCATGCAGAACCATACCATTCTTCTGGTTCTTCTCAACCGTCTGTTGTATCACCACAACACTCTCAAATACGTCAGGCTGTTGTCTACTATAAACCAATAACAAGTGCTAAGCTCCTTAGCATGCATCCATCTAGAGAGATCGTGTGTACTGGGATGGGTGACGTAATTATGTTTGGTATGGGACAGTCTTACAGAATGGCAATTACGTTATTGGAATGAGAATACTAGTCTAAATACCTAGCGTCAATTGGTTGTGCAAGTTTGGAACACGTATTACGCTCTTTCTGAAAGAAAAATATCTAAGTTTATCAATTACGTGGAACTCAGCTCATTCTGTTCCTTCCGAGACGTCGAATACAGTGGATATACTGCTCTCCTACTTCTCGTCAGTTCCAAATTAAATTGGAGACAATCTTGCAGTGTGGAGTGTTTAGAGACAAAGTAGGATCCTTAGCCAATAGGCCCAACAAGGGCAACTCGTTTCAAAATGGAGAACACAGTGCTCCAATGGAGATGATTTGTTTGTTGGGGTGATAATCATCAAAGGGATTGGTGAGATCTTTCGATCTCCGATTTTATCCTACGAATGCGAGAATACTTTGTGACTCCTGTATTATGTCATGTGATGGAGACACTGTAAAAGGGATCACGATATGTCCACATGTATATAGCACTCGCAAAGTATTAGAAGGGGTGGGTCAGAGATCATACAGAAGTTGAGAAGCATGCTGAAATGTCATTGACTGACAGTGTCACGAGACTGACGAAATGTGATGTTCTGTTGACGTTACAAGTCGTCGAGTACAGTCGTTTGGAACTTAAGTAATTGGGTGTAGTGCGTTTAAATTACGGAAAACCTTCTAAAATTACGAAAATAGATGGAAAATAAGTAAAACTGAGAAAAATACAACAAAAATGATTGTTGTAGAGCTCCAAACTCGGCAGTTCGCTTATCTGCCATCGACAACAGAATCACAGACCGAGTTCGTAATTTTACTCACTTGGATGTTAGGAAAAAACAAGGAAGGATCTTATGCAAATTGTAGCTTGCATTTACGTGTAAAAATTACTGTTTCTTTTTCGATCATGCGAAAGCTGCTGTTGTGTATTGATGTTTGTTCATCTGAAGATGTATGTAATACCTACATCCATGACTGTTTATTTACAGGGCTTCCATGGACACTAATTTTGAGAGCTCTCTGCCTAGGAGAGCATGCAGGCTCTGGGAGGAAACGGCTGGAGGCAGTAGTGTGGCTGCCGCCAGCGTACTGAATAGTGACCACCCGCAGCGACCTCAATGGTTGCTTATTGTGGCACCCGCTCCTGAGGCGAGTGCAGTCCCTGGAGCGGCTTCTTACCACTCCGAGATGTAGCTGAGGGCCGTAGCATGCTGTTGACCATTCTTGTACAGAGAGTTGACTTTGTCTCATCCGTGAGGAACAGTCAAGTATTTCGCTGTTGTTGCCGCATTTGGCATTTCTTAGAATAACGTTTGCTTTCTGCAGACCTGGAACAGTACATCATTTCAACCCAACACCAACCAAAGCAGAGCATAGCCAGCAGATGAATCTCTTTTTGTACCATTAGTGAGAGGCTAGAACAGGTCTGGGAAAGCAGACTCATTACCTACCAGGAGAGTCCAGCTGCAGACTGCAACCCAACACTGACCAAAGCAGAGCAACTGCAGTGAATGGACCTCTTTGTGTACCATCAGCAACAAGTTAGAACAGGCCTGGAAAACCAACAAAAATGGTTTAAATGGCTCTAAGCACGATGGGACTTGAACAAGTCAGGTCATCAGTCCCCTAGACTTAGAAGTAATTAAACCTAACTAACCTAAGGACATCACACACATCAACTCCCCAGGCAGGATTTGAACCTGCGACCGCAGCAGCAGCGTGGTTCCGGACTGAAGCGCCTAGAATCGCTCGGCCACAGCGGTCGGCTGGAAAACTAACATCCCTACCTATAGAGATAGGAGGGGTAGGGAGGAGGGGAGCTAGGAGGGGAGGTGAGACTGGTTCTAAGTTGCTTCGTTTGTATTCAAACATCGAGGTGAAAACTCATGCACTCTTGTGGTGGAAGCCTCTTTTATTTCTTTATTTTTATTTATTTTATTTTATTTTTTTTTGCAATAGATATGTGGTACTATTGATGCACTTGTAGCGTAACAGAGTTGTTGCTATTGTGTGTGTTTTTTTTAATATTTGCTCGTTTATAATAGGATTACATCTCACTCTTCCTGTCACACACTTTTACCTCACAAGAAAAACACGTCTATCAATCCTAGAATGTTCGTTCAGTATTGGTTGTAATCTCGTTGCTTGTCCTAACGACATTACGTTATTGGCGAAGTCTTCTACTCAGGAATAGTGTGTCAACTTGCTAGCTGAATGTATGATTAACAGATGTTGGATGATGTTAAGTACTTATTTTGTAGTATATGCAACGCAAGATTCAATGCTCTCGGTTCAGTATTCATTGTAGCAGACATACATTCATATCATGAGAGTGAATTTATACTTATTTAGCTGGAGATTTTGTTGATTTTAGTACTGAATCCATTATTTGCACTGTTGGCATCACAGTATTCGTTTTAAAATGGTACGAATACATCCTTTACATGATGTAAGGTGACGTCTGTCGGTAAAATATTTGTTGCAGCAAGTATAAGAAGCCCACGTGGAGAGTGAGTTTACACTTATTTATCTGTAGGTTTCATTTATATAGTACTACATCCACTATTTACACTAGCAGAGAGTTTGGTTTATGAGCATAAAACTACACCCTTTACATAACTTGAGGTGCAACCGTCGGCAGTGGGTGGCGGATTGTGGAGGCAGCTGTAGCACAATCCAGCAGCAAACTAACACCCTCAAAAATACATAAGGTGAATAAGATAAAGACATTATATCTGACTGCAAGTTTCTGTAAATTTTTATGTTGAAAAAGCAGAAAGCAAAATAGCAATACCATGTGGGACCAGAGGAGGAACGAAAAGCTCGTTTTTGTGTACTGGACTGGCAATTAAAAATGTAGATCAGCAAATTTTTTCTACATTCACGTTGCATAAAATACGTGTGACACGAATACAAAGCGTACATATTTGTTTATCTCTATTTACCGAAGAGCTGCGCAGGTTACAAGCTCATTAACGTATCGGTAGGAACACTGCTAAGCGCTTACAGTCGTCACACTGCTGTCATGTTCTGTTTAGAATATGCACGCGCTCGCCCCGTTGCCACATCGTCCCCTGGGTAGTAGAGCTATCAATGATTGCCACTACCAGCTAAACAAAAATCAGACGACGTCGCACAAAAAAAAAAAAAAAATCAAACGGTGCCGATCAGATACCGTCAGTGGAAATAAATCAAGCACGTTGAAACGCACAGGAGAGAAATATCAGCGACCAAATATTGAGGCTGTCTAACGCTCACAGCTGTAATCGGGCTAAAAGGTACAACGGACAATACTATGAAATAAATTCAGTAGGTCATAGCATACGCGGTGTGAAACTTAAAGAGTCGGCAGAGTTTCTAGTTTCACGCAAGGCTCAGTCACAGCATTACGTGTCTTCTGAACACCTATTTGTCGCGTGTACAGACATTTTGACACACCCGGGGTTGAATATCATATTAACAAGAAGACTTCTACACTATACAGAGTGTCCCAAAACAACGTATACACGTTTTGAAACTGAATGTCTCTTTCATTAAAGGAGATAGAAATACAGTGAAATGTTTGCGGTGTACCTTAAGGTCCAAGTAAAGGTGTTAAATATTCAAAATGGCCTCCTTCAGCCGAAATACACCACCGACAATGTCTTAGAACAGAGTGACTTGCTAACTGTATTGTTCCTAATGGAATAGCATCACAGGCCTCCTCAGTTTGCTCTCTAAGGTCATCTAGTGTTTGTGATCTTGCTGTGTAAACTGTGTTCGTCAGAGTACCCCACAGACACAAGACTAGAGGAGTTAAATCAGGGGATCAGGTTGGAAACCCCACACCACTTCTTTGTCCTATCCATCTTGCAGGAAATGTACAACTGTCAAATACCCTCACATCAATGTGAAAGTTACGTGGTGCACAACCCTGCTGAAAGCAATAATCTTCATTTTCAAAAAGTCGTTAAGATCATATGCAACATTTCTAAGTAAGAGTCACCTGTGACAGTTTTTTCAAAGCATTACAGCCCAGTTAACCTTCCAGAAGACAGAACACACCTACTCATACTCCTGGTAGATTAACATGTCTTTTCTCTGTTATGTATGGGTTCTCATTGGCCCAGTACACACAATTATTGTAGTTATCGTTGCATTAAGTTTGAAGGTCACTTCATGTAACCAAAGAATTAGATAGTGGAAATGTTGCTCTTCTTCGTATCTGCTAAGGAACCACTCACAAAATTCACATCATCTATTGGTATCATCCTCATTAAGAGCTTGGAAAAATCTTGGAATGTAAGGCTTCAGTTTCCAAGCCCACTGAATTCTATGAGCACTGCATTTGCAAGTCCCAATCCCACGAGAGCATTGCCTAGCAGATTTATTCGGGATTGTGTGTATGCCTAGATTACTGCATCAACCCTTTCATTGTCTGTGAACATCTCTTTCTTCTGCAATGTCCCTTCTTCAAATTACGTACTGCTCCTCTGATGTCAAACTTATCTCAGATTCTGGCCATTGTTACCATTGATGATGACGGTGTTCCAGATTCAGGCCTCCAACATCAATATACCTCACTTACATTCTTTGATTTCCAGTAACACTTTTGCACGCATTTCCGTTGAACCAACAATAACACCATGTTTACAATCCTGGAACAAAAGAAAGTGTTATGTTTTTCATTGCCTTCTGAATAATTACCCACAAAAACTGCATTTCTGTCTCCTTTAGTTAAAGAGATATTCAATTTAAAAAAGTATATACATGTTTTGCGGCACCCTCTATTTTATCTGTAAGAGAAACTGTAATAGCTTATAGACACAAATTCACTAATTTATTGATTGTTCTTTTTTGTGCATTCTTTTTGTCTTTGTGCCTCGCTAAAGACATAATTGAGACTCCCAAATAAAAATCATTTCAGCTGGCCATATTTTCAAACTGGACATCCACGTTTCGAAGTCAACGTCCGAAAAACCTTTTACTAAGACACGTTTTGGTAACAGTAAGATTGCGCAAGAGGAAATTCCCGGTTCGTCTACCGTTCTGGCACATAACTGTTATCTGTGATGTAGTTTCACTACACTGTTCCCGGCAATGAAGTTTTACAACTAGCTATTGGATACTAGTGGTTTGTCAAAATGAATTATGTGATACATTTCAGTGGTTAGAAGCTGTATTATTACCTGACAATATCCGGTTTCAATACACTTCGTGGATCAAAAACTCAGTTTTGTCGTTCCTCTGTTACCTTCTTATGCTATCTGTGTGGTCTTCTGATGTTATTCGGACATTGCGTTGCAAATTAGTAAAACATGATATTTATACCTGAAGATATTCGTTTAACATCATCCTACAAAAAGGAAGAAATTTAGATTTTAAAGCCTCGTCGACGTGGGAGCTATTAGAGACAAAGAAAGAGCTTGGATATAACAAGGCACAAGGATGTAATTTCGAAGAAACTAATCGATGAAGAGAGGAAGTAAAAACATCTTAAAGGAATGACAAGTATACCGCAATGTAAGTCACATAAAAATGAAGTAAGTGGGAATGGCTGAGAAGCCAAGGCGACATGGCTGTAGAAAGAAATGACAATAAATCGAAAAAGAAACGGTAGTCGGAAGCAATGATTCAGCATATAGAAAAGTAGAAACGACCTTCTTAAAAGCAAGGGCATACACATCGAAAGATGTAATCGGAATTCGAATGGTCAAAGCATAGAGGAGAGTTGATTGGTGGAAAGAGTACATTTGAGGCATCCATGAGGGGAGGGGAGAGTTATCCGACCTGTGATAGAAGAAGTGGAAGTATATGGCGACATGCGATTAAATGAGGCAGAAAGGATAGATAATATTCCGTCGGAGTTTCTGTGATCATTGTGGGAAGCGGCAAACAAACTGTTACTGAGATTGATGTGCAGTATCAATGAGAGTAATGGTATCAGACTCTCGGCAGTTTGTCACTGCACAGTCTCAAAAAGAGCAACAGCAGAGAAGTGCGTGGACTATCGTACAATAAGCTTAACGTCTCATCCAAATTACTGAAGAGATTAATTTACAGAAGGGTGGAAAAGAGAATCAAAGTGCTGTTAGATAAAGATCAGTTTTGCTTTCTGAAAGGTAAAAACACTGGAAATAAATTTCTGGCGTTGCACTCAATAATGGAACAAGACTTTAGGAAGATGAAGAATCGTTTCTTGGTTTTATGAACTTAGAAAATGCGGTCGACAATGTAAAATGGTGCAACTTGTTTGAAATTCTGAGAAAAAATATTAATAAGCTATAGGGAAAATGGGTAATATACAATACGTACACGAACCAAACGTGAACAACAAAAACTGATGATTAAGAACAAAGTGCTCGAAGTAAAAAGGTACTAAGACAGGGTTGCATTCTTTCGCCTTTACTGTTCAGTCTGTACGCCCAAGATGAAAAGTCGTACATAAAATGTAGGTTTGGAAGTGGGATTCAAATTCAGGGTAAAAGGATATCAATGATTAAATCTTCTGATGCTGTTGCTGTCATCAGTGAAAGTGGAGAAGAGACCTACCGAGTGGTATGGAAGTTCAAATGAACGCGCATTATGAGTGTAGACAGAAAAAATACGAAAGTGCCAACGTTACTACTTTGAAAGAAAAAAAGAAATGATTGAATAAGCAACGAACACATAAAAAGCAGACTAGCACAGACAAAGAGGGCATTCCTGGCTGAAAAAGAAAACATTGGTCTTAATTTGAGGAAGAAAGTTTTGAGAATGTGCTCGTAAGTTTAGAGCACAGCATACGCAGTAGTGAATAATGGACAATGAGAAAACCGGAAAAGAAGGGAACAGAAACATTTGTTGTGATTTCACCGAAGGATGTCAAAATCTGATGGCCTGATAACGAATGAGGAGGATTTTCGAACGCAGAATTGGTGACGAATGCATCACTAACAAGAAGACGAGACAAGATTTTAGGACATGAGTTAAGACATCATGGTGTAACTTCAGCGTTACTACAGAAAGCTGTAGAGAGTAAAACTTGTAGTGGAAGATATACAGTGGAATACACCCAACACATGATTAAGAATGTAGAGTGGAAGTGCTACTGTGAGATGAAGAGATTGATGCAAGTAAGCAGCTCGTAGAGGCTGTATCAAGCCAATCAGAATAATGACTAAAACAAAAATGTGTGATAATGGTCCTATCAATGACCTTAATCTGTTTAGGGAATGGTTGCACGGGAATTTATACCTTGCTCTTCCAGAATGAGAAAACAGACTTAACCACCAAGCTACCTCACTTGGTAATATCTTACGACTTTTATTTCTAGTATTAGTGTGCTGCGGATTTATCATTCCTGTTTCTATCTCTGATCTCGTCCTATTCCTGATCTCGTCCCACGTGGGTTTAGTGGTACTACACACATAAAAAAAAGTCATCTTGTGAATGACTTGCTTCAGGATAACGGCATCAATCGATTAGACTGGCCAGCATGTTCGCCGCAAATGAACCCTATCGAACATGCCTGGGATATATTGAAAAGGGCTGTTTATGGACGACATGACCCAACAACCACTACGCACTACGCCGAATCGCCGTTGAGGAGTGGGACAATCTGGACCAATAGTGTCTTGATGAACTTTTGGATAGTGTGCCACGACGAATACAGGCATGCAGGACGTGCTACTCTTTATTAAAGGTACTGGTGTGTAGAGCAATGTGTTCCACCACCTCTGAAAGTCTCGCTGAAACCTGGTGGTCAAGTGAAGTCAGGATTCGGTTACGATTGTGGACGGGGCCGTAATCAGTTACTATTGGTTGCCTTTTACAGTTACACACATTTATTTTAAATCAGTTATTTCAGTTTCAACAATAAATTTAAAAAATACCACACGTTATTAATGAAGGAATAAACAAGTGTAAGTAATAGTTTTCTCAGTGAGTTACAATTTAGCCAATCACCATTAAATTCAGATACAACGTATAATATTTTAATAGAAAGCCACTGTGATCTGGGCAGAAGGTCTTACACGGCAGGAATGGCAATAAGTTAAGAATTGTTTAAAACTCGCTGCAACTTACAAATTACAGGTACCTAATTATTAAAGGCAAATCGCCAAAAACACCGCAGAAGGCATCAGACGCCAGGAATGGCAGTAAATAAGGTTTTAAGGCTTACTGCTAAAATACATATACCAAACAGGGTTTTAAAGCAAATGACCACAATCACGGCTGAGATCCTTACACGCCAGGAAAGGCAGTAATGTAAAAAAAATTTGAAACCTGCTGTGAAACAGCAAATACAATAACAAAAGTTAATTCAAGAAACAAGCAACTGATGCAGACGGTGCTCCAGGAATCGACCCCTGAGAAGGTCCGGCAACAAACACTTTCGCGAGCGATGAGATAGGCAGCCAAGAGTTTCATTCACTTCACAAGATGGTATCTCAGACCAGTGGCAGTCTAATGAATGGCTAATGATAATCTTGCTGAAGCTACTTGACGTCCGATGAACCAAATGCAACGATGGAACAATACGCCAAAGCCGGAACCGGCGGTCTGCACTACGTCTCCAGAATACTCTATTTAGAGCGCCCAGAACGAGAAAGGAACCACTACCAGATTTCCGTCCGATTCCACAAACCCGAAAATCTGAACAAACAAGTCACAGTACAGAACACCAGACAAACTAATAGTAACTAAAACCCCACTCGATTTGCGTGCGAGGCAAAACCGAGATGTAACTAACCAGATTAAGCAACCACACGTCATTGCGGAAACAATAGCTAAGCGAGCCAAAACCAAGTACCAAATGAGTGACATCAAATTCATTAGCCGCACAAACGCACACTGAACTCACTGTCGCAACTCTGACGACAGTTGGCAGAATGAAACAAATCTCTTCACTGCTTTATTAATTAATAGTTGAGTAACCACACCGTCTAATCACCGAGCCAAGTGCTTTTAACACAGTAGGGTCTTCAAGTACTAAGCGGTACGCAGATCCAACAAACTGCACAACGGCGCGATGATAATATGTCACATCACATACGCACTATGGTACCCACACGGGTGACTGACTCCTCTCTACTTGGATTGAAATGCACTCATCTTAAGCTTGCTGGATCCAGTTTACAACGAGGTCTTGCGCCCTCGTGAGCACAGCCTTTCCATCCGGCAGTCCATGCGTGCCGCCAGCGGTCTCGGCGGGTTTCTCCCGCTGCGAGGACCTCGCTTCTCCTGAGTCCCCAACCGAATTGCCACACTCACACGACCCGGAGAAACAACGTCCAATGCGAGCCACAGCATAGCTCACTCGCTTATGGTGGTACAACATGCGATGTATAGTTTTCATAGCAGTAAAAATGGCGGAAATGATGTTTATGTTAATGTCTATTCCAGTTTTCTGTACAGGTTCAGGGACTCTCAGAACCGAGGCGACGCAAAACTTTTTTTGATGCGTGTATTTTGAAAATACTATATTCTGACACAGAAAATTTACTACCCCGTTTCTTGTTTCATTAAAGCTTTCGTCGCTCCAGTTTGAACGCGTTCAGTGTTTCGACGCAAAATCAGTAAAGCATCTCCACCTAAACTTTATACATTTCACCTACTAGTCAAAGATCCTTCCTCAATTTTTACTTTGCAGTGAAGGAGTTAAAAGGTATATGTTAAACTCTTATCAACTGATCAACTAGCTATCGAAAATTTGCTTTGTGGATCGTATTGTATGTTAACAGGGGGCCTAGAAACAACGAAGAGGCTCCGTCCCCGCCGCAGCCGCAGTGGTCCACAACCCCACGACGACTACCACAGTACACTTCACCCCTCCGCCGCCCCAGACTGAACCATTGTTTCAGGGCTATTGTGTTTTTCGGTCCTTGGTGGACACAACCCCCTCCCCCCCCCCCCAGACGAGTGTAACCCCTATGTTTGTGTGGTAGAGTAATGGTGGTGTAAGCGTACGTGGAGAACTTTGCGCAGTAATCGCCGACGTAGTATAGCTGAGGCAGAATAAGGGGAACCAGTCCGCATTCGCCGAGCCAGATGGAAAATTGGCTAAAAACCATCGACAGACAGGCCGGCTCACCGGACCTCGACACAAGTCAGCCGGGCGGATTCGTGCCGGGGTCCAGCCGTTCTGATTGGGACAGTTGCTCCGCCAACGTTCTCTCAATGTGTCAGTGTACGAACACGTGCATTTATGAAAATATATGTTTGAAAAAAGCACCCTAAAAAGGAATCGTAGTGGCGCAGAGAAGCGATATACTTTGTTTTTGTATATTCTTAATTTAGCGGAAATCTGATGCTTATTCTGAGCGCTTATTATAGACGATCAGTAAAATCAGTTTTCTTAGATTATTAAGCACTTAGTATCTGACATATCGCGTGCCAGTTTTACAGTTAGTGAAATCATTTTTCGTCAGACAGTGACCCTCTTGACCCCGCCTACTCGATTTTGCTGTGCACTTTTAGCATAAAAATATCAGTATACATATGTCTTTTCTTCGAACTCTGATTATCTTATTACCAAGTGAATTTATCTCGACCTTTTTCCGTTATTTTTAGTAACATAACAATGTATCTCGATTTTTTCAGACAGCTGCAGAAAATACTTCTGCTTCTTTGGGCGAAGCAAAGATAATAAATGAATTTGTCACATTTGTACTAATGTGTGTGAGCGAAGGTTAACAGCCACATTTGACTCGCAGGCCATAAAATCAAAGCAGCTTGGGCTGATGGATTCTGAAACTGTAAACATGGAGCAGAGCAGTTAAGCAACAATTTCGTTTCACATTAGTTGCACCAGAACATTAAAAAAACGTTGAAACTGCTAACATCATTCAGTCTATATCGTCATTTCAGTTGAAATAAATGGAGGATAATCGAAGCGCGCTATGGAAAATATTCAGCAGATTAAAGGCACTGGCGAGACAGAATCTTCCGATATCAGGATCAAACAACGATGAAACTTCAAACTTTATGACATTTTTAAAGGCTCCAGCAGAAGATATGACAGAATAAAATCGTGGTTACAAAGGGATCGTTACAGATGACTTCTCTGCGATAATCAAAATTAAATTCTCGAGCTGATACAAGTACACACCCAGAGAAAACGTGAATCACCAGACCAATTTAACAGTACGAAGACATTTGTATAATAGCTCCAATTATATACAACTGCTCGCTCTACTATGGAACCGTACCCAAAGAGTGGAAAGTTGCACAGGTCACACCAACACACAGGAAAGGAAATAAGAATAATCCTCTCAACTCCACTCCCGTATCATTGATGTCGATGTGTAGTAGGATTTTGGAATGCACACTATGTCCGACATTGTGAATTACTTTGAAGAAAACAATTTATTGACATATAGCGGGCACGGAATCAGAAAATGTTGTTCTTTCGAAACAGAACTAGCTCTTTATTCACAACATGTAATGACTTCCACTGACAGGGGACTCCAAACTGATTAAATATTTCTGGATTTAGGCTTTTTACACCGTTCCTCACAGTAGACTTCTAATCAGATTGGGTGCCTATGGAGTACCGTCTCAAATGTGCGAATCGACTGGGGACCCCAAACCGATTCCATATTTCTGGATTTACAGAAGGCTTTTTACGCCGTTCCTCACAATACACTTCTAATCAGATTGGGTGCCTATGAAGTACCGTCTCAAATGTGCGAATGGATTTATGATTCCCTGTCTGTCAGTTCGTAGTAATTGACGAAAATTCATCGAGTAAGACAGAGGTGATATGTGACGTCTCAGAAAGTGTTGTAGGCCATCTGATCTTTGTAAAGGAGATTTAGGAGACAATATGAGCAGTTATCTTAAATTGATTGCTGATGATATTGTAGTTTACTGTCTATTCAAGTCATAAGAAGATCAAAACCAACTGCAAATTGATCTATACTGATATGTGTATGGCGCAAAAGCTGGCAATTAACTCTAAATAACGAGAAGTGTGAGATCATCCCCTAGAATGGTAAATGGAATCCGTTTAATTTCGGTTACACGATAATTCACACAAATTTAAGGGCTGTTAATTGACATAAATCCCTAGGTATTACAGTTATGAACAACTTAAATTGGAACAATCACATAGTTAAAGTTGTGGACAAGACGAACCAAAGACTACTTTTTATTCGCAATACACTTTGTAGAAGCAAAACAAATCTACTGAAGAAACTGCCTGCACTATGCTCGTCGCCTATTCTGGAGTATTGCTGCGCGTTATGGCATCCTTACATGACAGGACAGTCGGAGGACATCGAAAAAATTTAAAGAAGGGCAGCTTGTTTTGTATTATCGCGGAATAGGGAGAGGGTGTCACGGATTTGATACGCGAATTGTGGTGACAGTCATTAAAATAAAGGCATCTTTCGTTGCCCCGAGATCTTTTCACGAAATTTCAATTGCCGACTGCCTCCTCCGACTGGGAAAATATTTTGATAACGCCCATGTACACTGGCAGGAATGATAATCATAAAAAAATAAGGGAAATGAAGTCTCACACGGAAAAATTTAAGTGTTTTTCTCCTGCATGCTGTTCGAGAGTGGAACGGTAGAAAAATGGAATGAAGTTTATTCAATGAACACTCTGCGAGGCACTCAAGCGTGAATAGCAGAGTAGTCATGTATGCTATAAGTAGGAATAATTCCTTCTACATTCTGTATTCTGTATATAAGGAAGTATTATGCAGCAATTGGTAATCAGAAATCACATTTCAGTGTTGTATATGACAAGAACGAGTTATGTCGCGTATAAGAAAGACAAATATCTACCAGCAGGTGTCGAAAGTCTACAGCGGCGTGCTTGGGGATTGTGTGGCTGCAGTTCACCGATGCGTCACATTGCTGTTCGTACTGCTCGGTTTCCCAGGACTGTCATGAGCAAATGGAATCGGATTTAGGAAGGCCGTACTCAGCGCCAGAGGATCTCAGCTGCCCCAAGGGATTAACTCTGGACAGGGCAGAAGTTTTGTTCACTCAACCGTGCAGGATCGTACAGTCACATCACGTCACATTCGTGAAGAGATGACACAGAAATGGAAATCGTGGTGATCCATTTCACACCAATCAGGAATCGGTGGAGAAAAGATGGAACGGCTTTGGCCACCTCCAGTCATCAGCTTTGTTAGTCAGCCTGCCTGGTACAGTGTACCAAGGGAATGATTCAGCATTCTGCCATTTTCAGTAAAGATGGAGGAAAAGGTTGGGAAGGAACCCTAGTAAACCTTTGTAAGAGAGAATCCATGCTGCACCCGAAGTGCATTTTGATAACACCTGTTGCGAGCTTCTTCTTCTCCCTGTACGTGTAAGTCCTCTTGTGTTACGGTCGACGAGAAGTTCTCCCGCCATGTCTTCACTGAACGACCTAGTGACCTGACACAGCTAAGGTGGTGCTGTAGCGTGGATTTTAGGATCCACTTTTAACTCATTCGTTGTAATGTTTTCTGCAGTTGTTACGGTAATGCTGCATATAATACGTGATAGGTTCCATTTTAAGTTCCTTTAACACGTCTTCAATCCCTTCGTAATCCCATTTGGTGTAAGCAGCCGTACGTCTCAAGAATTTCATTCCACAGTGTAATGTTGCAACTCTAATTTTGTATGCTGATGTGTAACGTTGTTACTTTAATTTGGTATGCTGAAATCGGAGCTAATAGACAATGAAAGTGGGTTAAAAGCCGTGATCTGTCTGGGGACGTTAACCGTGGATTACTGGGGAACTGTTTCATCAGATATTTTGTCTAGGTTTACCAAGCAGACTAAGATTAATGATAATCTTTTAATAGTCATACAAAACCGGTAAAATATATATATAAAAAGGAGAATTTAAATAAAAAGAAAGAAATCAGTTTATATTTGGAAATTTATTTTAAGATTGTTCATTGAAATTTCAGCATATTATACGTGAGTTATAACTGAGCTGGTGCCTTATTTACGATTGAAAAGAATGTGAGATTGTAATCTTACGGAACACATAAAATATGGAGCCAAGATTTGGAAAACTGCATACAACACTCCATTCATAAAATAACACACGAAGAACATTGAAACATAAGCAAGAAGAAATTAACCACAACCAACAGATTCAGTTTTTTACCCAAAGAAATTACGTTCATACCACAATCCTGTCCGTCATGTAATTACCACACACTGGTATACTAAATTCATATTAACTCTTTGTGAAGTCTTCGCAAAAAGAATAGCTGAGGGCTACTTTGATGATTACACCACATGCTCCACGTGGTCAACTTGGTTTACACAAAGCGTACAACTCCACAATAATTTTGATAATTAAAATACATTAGATCGAAAAGCAATTGACAAAAGAAAAACCTTGAACTGGTTACTAACGTCTTACTATTAACCTGATGGGTCAAACAGTTATATAAGCACGTGGTACTGGTCTCGCAAAGTACACCCCACGTGGGTTGAACATAAAGAAAAGCATAAAGAAAAGTTGCTATATTAAAAAAATATTCTCAAGACGAGACGTTATAATCTCACGCACATTCGGATTTAAGATTGATGAACTTAGTTAGAGTTACTGATCAACATGTGGTTCCACTTTACTCACAAAGTAGTAACAAAGCAACTACCGAAAAATAATCTGAACTTCACACGATAATTACACTGCGCTGAAATTTAAGATAACATCGGATATTTTAGACCTAAACCCGAAATAAAAGTGATTAAATTTTCAGTTAGGCTGAACTTAAGAAATCCATTGTCCTACGGACTTAACAGACACGCGCTTAGCCGGAGATCTTACCACTTCAGACGCTCGCCACGGCCACCCTGCAACTGCCCTACTGCCGAGCGTGCTTCCTCAGGGTGGCTCACAAAGACCAACGGAAGTGGCCAGAGGGGCAGCTTCCTATACCAACATGACAACGGACGGACAGGACCATACTAAGGATAGAAACCTCTTTGCTTTTAGGAAGCGTAGCTACCTGTTCCGACGTTGGTCCTACTGTTCTCTAGCAGACAGCCTTGTCTGCTACCCTCAAGCATGCAACTAGAAATACATATGCTCATTCATCCTCTCACACAAAAGGGAAGGGGGATGACAGTATCTTATCATATACAGTATATAAAAGAAAGCGGATGTAGGTTCCGTATGAGACTGTGTGACATGAATTACATATAAGAATTACATATAAACTGTGCTTTAAAGTGTAGTAGTGTGACAGATCGTTCTTGTTTATGTGTAAAAGTAACACGTTCCACTGCTCAGTCTCCTCCCAGATAGTCAGAAACGCCACAGTACATTTAGAAGAGGAATTTATTCCATAAATGGCAACAGATTTAAGAAATTAAACATGAAAGGAATCCAACAGAGACCTTTCATAACCCCAACGCTCCGGGAAAAGACTGTGCAGGGAATTTTCTGTCCATGCTAGGACATTCCCAAGCAGGCTTCTCACACCCTACTTAAACCAAAAGTGTAAAAGAAAAGGCAAAAGGACACCAGCTACTTGCTAAAACACAATAATTTCAACACATCTTTAGAATCTACCAATTTCAAACAGAAAAAAAAGAACACAATCTGTGACACCTATTTAAAAGGTAGTGTAGACCTAATTCGGTCAGCAAGTAAAAACAATGGTTCCTGTGTCATTAATATGTAAACAATTTCTGGTTGTTACCCTTATGGAGTTCACCAGTATTTGCTCATTGTAAGAGCCAACTGATCACAGGAAAATTTATGACTGTTTATTAACAAGCAAAATTTATGAAAATAGCAAAGGTGCCACAGCAATTAAAAAAAGAACATCAAATAACATCGGTATTAAAAAACAGAACATAACAATGCACAATCTGCAAAAGCAACAAAATGATAAGAGAAAAAACATGTTTTACAAAGTGGTTATCGCAAAAAAATTCTATATCGTATAAAACTAATAATTTGTAGAATTAAAATAACTATGTGGCACTCATTTAATCACTCTACTATATTTCAATTAGCTAGCAAACAATGAGCACTGTGTCGTTATACTGAAACTACAATAATAATGTGATTGTTACCCTTAAGGGGTTCCTCACAGTAAATATGCCCCATGCAAAGGCTAATCGATCACAGTTCAATGAGAATAAAAAGCTATCTGACTGATAAACGAAGCAATGCCACAGCAATGAATTTACGAAACAAAATATCACAAATCTAATACATCACACAAAAACAAACATTGATAAATAAAACAGTACAATAGTCAACATCTAAAACAAAAAAAAACCTATAAGTCAAACACCTGCAAAACACAAGAGTCAAAGTCTAAAAAAGATAAATAGAACACCTGCAAAATACAAGAGTCAGTCTAATAAACACCAATAAATCGAACTCCTGCAAAACACACAAGTCAGAGTTTCTTTGACAGAAACACACGTATATGCACTGGACCAAGAACCATATAATCACTGTTCACTGACACACTCAGTACTTCCACTGTTCCGAGGCACAATATAGGGGAAAGAGGGGGGGGTTCGTCGCCGCAGCTGTCAGTAGGGATTTTTGTCCATCTGTTGCGTGCGATCCCGCCGTCTCTGCCCTCTCATGAAGTTTCTCCCGTGTCACGTCATCTCGATTTGGTTCCATGTTTGTGTTGTCAAATTCGTGCGGTATCCTCGTTTGACACGACAGGTTGATATTCCTGGGCAAGGATGACACTTAATGGCTCTTCTTTTGTGCCACCCTTAGCGACCAGAGAACATCGAACCATGATTTACTGTCGCTTGACAGTGGGCATCCGTCAGGAGATGTAATAGGCGTCATTGAAGTCTGCCAGTTACTCTGGACAGTATGTGTCAAAAGGCTCCACGCCCTTTGTGTTGTTACATTCTTGGGTTATCCTCAATTGGCTCGCCGGTTTGATATTCCTGGGCAAGGATGACACTTAATGGCTCTTCTTTTGCGCCACCCTTAGCGACCAGAGAACATCGAACCATGATTTACTGTCGCTTGACAGTAGGCATCCATCAGGAAATGTCGATAGGCGTCGTTGACGTCTGCAAGTTTCTCTGGGCAGTACCTGTCATAAGGCTCCACGCCCCTTGTGTTGTTTCACCGCGGCCGTCTCGTCACGGTCGCGTGCGTGTGGTGCGTTGCCAGCAGATGGATTTCCGCGCGGTGGACCGCTCGCCCATCTCAGGTCATCGCCTCGAGGAAGGGTCGCCCGGGGCGGCCGCCCATTAGCTCCAGGTACAAGGGAAAGTGTTTGCCGCGTACCTTCTTTTGTTGTCGGCCGCGCTCCCAAAGTGGCCTGGCTGACAGCGTGTCCTGCTGGGAAACCCGCCAGTTTACAACTAGTCCGGCTGCTCCCGCTGTTTCTTAAGAGTTTTGCCGGTTCGCTTTCACGTTCTCAACTGCATTCACAGAAATTTTTCATCATCCTTATGTGATTACACAATGTCATACATAATACCACTTAGTATTGTCTTTCACAATTTTTAAGAACAAAGTGAGACTTAATATTTTTTTTAAATAAAAAAGTTAGATGAATCGACAATATAAAATAAAATTTAAATGAGTTGACAATGTAAAAAAATAAAAGTGAAATGACTTGACAGTATAAAAATAAAAATTTAAATGAACTGACAATATAATATTTAAATCCACATCACTAATGTGGTTCACTTACATTTTAATAAATCAAATGCTATTTATTAATTCACTAAAATGAATAGGATTATGCCTTGTGCAAGTATAGGTCAGGACAGCATAGGGTTCACATGTTATTTACACACACATACATGCACACCTGTTGTCTATTCTACAAACTAACTACCCATAAACATGCATTACTCAATATTCTACTTCTATCCACTACTAGTTAAGCCAATAAGCTACTTCAATGCTATTTCAACACCGTGTATATACCACTACAACGTTGTTCTAATTCATCCTCTTCTTGACGCTCGTGGCATACGTCTTGTCACATGATAAATATGGAGAACTTTCCTTAAACATACACATTCAAAAGAACAATGGTTATTTACACGCCAAAACATTTATACCAGTTCGCACACCTGAAAAGAGACTCGCAATTATACATTTATCATACTCATATATTCACACATAAAACAGTAAGAAAATTTCACCTAAAATTACGTTATCACAACAATTAATCACGCAGATGACTCTGAGAAGGTTAAAAATATTTGCATTATACAGGTTATATTACATTTTCTTACCCATTTTGCTGCGATTTCGTTCCTTCTTTACGTTACCTTTCGCTTCCAAATCAGTTATTTCGCCTGTGGTGGTTATTCTGGATTCATTTCTCATGAATGGCAAAATTGTGGTCACCTCTATTCTGTAAAACAGTATCATCTTAACATATTGAACTTACAACAGACACAAAAGATCCGAATCCTCCTGTAGTTTAAATGACAAATGTTTTGCTTTATCCTTATTACCTTAAACCAAGCTTTCCTTCGTTCCCATAATCAAAATTATTTAATCATCCTCTACCTTCAAGAGGGAAATTTCTTCAGTACAAATCATATAGGCTGCAGTGCATCCCGCACCAGCGAAAACAGTAAGCTGTAATGCTCACAGCATCAGCAAAACACATAAACGTCGCTTTTCTAGGACAAGTATTAACGCAGAATATTTTTTTAGGCTTTGGCTCAACATCAATCAAGACTACAAAAAGGATCCATATTTCCGTTCCATTCTCCATTTGCTGAAAAGCTGCTCGTATTTGACTACCACAATAATATTTCAGAGCCACGTAAATTACACAAACCACAATTCTTCTTTCACCTTGAAGGGAATCAATATACTTACGAAATCCACAGACAGCACTTTACGTACTCAGCTATAAAGAACAAAAAAGACATATATCATCAATATTAACATATCATCGCATATTGGAAGCCAATGGTTCAACAATCGTATTATCGCATCCTGTTTTCAAGATTCCAAACTTACTCATTCCTTTCTCAGAGTTCTCCTATCTTAAAATATTCATACAGCACGCATACTATAGTAAGAGATCCTCATTTATACTGACAGATATAGAATAGTAATAGATAGATAGTAGCACTGAAAGCAGAAAATCAGAAACAAGGCTACTAACAGCTGGGGACCTGGGTTTGCCAGACCCATAATACCCACAGATCGGATATTCCCCTGAGTTTATGCACTAATTCAGCAACGATCTTGCTTTCCTCAGGAGCGACTCTTTTCAATTTACACACAAAAAAAAACATAAACAGCATTTTAGTCGTTCACAAAGAAACCTTTTATCTTCACGTTTGAATCAAACTAAATCCTAATTGCACAAGGAAAGAAAAATAACTAAAAACGTCACTTCAATCAATCACATAGAAACAGCTTTATCATTATTTTTACTAACATATTATTCAAAATGCATACGTCACAAATTTAAACTAATCAATTATTTCTCCTCGCCGTCCTCTCTACTTCTCACTGTCCTTTCTACTCATTTGCCATGTCGCTCATTTGTTCCGATTGGGCGCCTTCTGCGCTGATCGTTTGTCATTGCCGGTTTCGTTCATTTCCATTTGCTGGATTATGTCTAGGGTTAGCCGGCCGAATTTCAACATCATGAGGTGCTCCGCCTACAGTCCTATTCCCACCGTATTCATCATAGTGTCGATTCTGGTTGCCGTACCTGTAGCGTTCACGATCTTGTCCACGTCCTCGATCATTTCCGTTGTTCCACCTGTGTTCGCGACTGTTACCCCAGTTTCTATACGGCCGGTTCCGATTATTGTTCCGTTTGCATCGCGACGACCAGTCACGCCGTTTATTAGTACTACGGCCACGACTGCGATCGCGCTGCTGTGCCCCGTAATAACTTTGTGCCTGATTAGGCGGGCATTCTGCTGTATTGTATTCCAACTCTTGGAGAAGCGTCTTAAACGTTTCCACGTCCTCTTTGCATCGTCCCGCAAGAATGACGTGCCGCAAGTGCATCGGCAATTTGGTGATGCATATCCTAATTAGTTCCGCAGGCCCGTATGGGTCGTATAGGAATTGATTTGCCTGCAGCATGTGGTCGAATAGGCGTGCAGGGCTGCCGAAACCAGACTGGTTCAAATTTGGCAGCATAATTATGCCATGTTTGACCCTATCTTGTGCCGCTTCCGACCAATAGGCGGACAGAAAGGCTTGTCGAAACTCCCGAGTGGAGTTGCAGTGACGCGCTGCCGACCTCATGCGAATCACTGGTTCGCCTTCCAAATAGCCACACATATATTCTATCTTATGTGAACTTGCCCAGTCGGGAGGAAGACAGAACTCAAATTGCTCGAGCCATGCTCGTGGATGTATTCCTTTTTGCGAATTTCGGAATATCTCAAACTTTCTCACCGTAAGGAAATGTTTGAAATCAAATCCCCGAATTTCCTCCTGGCGAGGCCCTTGAATGTTTCTATTATTTTCATGTCTGCCCCTCAAATTACATTCTTCCCTGTAGTCAAAATCTCCCTCGTGGCCGGAGTCCCTCTCTGCACTGTTCGTACGGCTATTTTTAATGCTATTGACGAGTTCGGAATCACACGCCATGCGGTTTTCCAGATGCGCCACGCTTTCTTGTAATTCGCCTGTTACAGCTCTGTTTTGCCTGTTCACTTCGAACTGTCCCTTCTGAAATCTCAGAAGCGAACGCACTTCTGCGGTCTCTGCGGCCGCTACCGGTGTAGTATTGTTCTCGCTTTCCATCAGCTTCATCGTGCCTACAATGTCCGCTAATGCCGCAATCTTATCATCAATTTGTCTCTTGTCCTCCGCCCCAGTCTGCTTCAATTGTTCTACTTGCTGTTCCAACGCGTGGATCGCTAAACTGTTGTCCGCTATTGTGTTGCTAACGGACGTGGGACAATGCGTTTCCACCTCTTGGACCCTCGACAGTACCTGCTGGTGCTCCCTTTGGCATTCTTCCCTCAGCTCTTGGAAATTCCTAAGTAGCCGTTCTTCGCTTTCTTTAGATTGGGCATCGCCCCTCCGCTTGCTCTGTTCTAAGGCTTGCAGACGATCATCGATTTGTTCAAATGTACGGCCTAATTCTTTCATAATATCACTTTTTATCTCACTTGCCAGATTGTTTATTCTTTGTGAGATATCATCGGACACTCTTTGCATCGACTTGTCGACTTTATTTGTCTGCTGGATTAGTTTTTCGTCTATTTGTTCGCCTAGCTCTCGGATCGATTTTTCAGATTTCTGCGTCATTTGTTCCCCTAGCTCGCGGATCGATTTCTCTGTGTTTTCTTTATTTTGTTGCAATAAGGCTTTCATGAGTTCTGCTAAATCAATTTGGTTAGTTGGAGGAAAATTAATTTTTGGCTCTGCTGTGAGCCCGTTCGTGCTGTTTTGCATTTCGTCTGAAGTATTCCCCATTGCATTTTCGGAACCGCCCGACGCGTTAATATTGGAAATCAAATTATCCCCTTGGTCCATGTTGCTTAAGTTGTTGGACCGCTTACTTTTAGCTTGGTTACGTGTTTGCATTAGTGCCATTTATACTCAGTACGCAACACACTAATCACAATAAATGTGCCCCCAAAAATTACGACAGTCACACGAAAGATATCCAACCTAGTACGCATTTTTTCACACGCAAAACAAATTTTTATCTTGGATCGAAACAGTGGAATTTACAAGCGAGAATAAAAAACACACAGACATATAAAACATACAAATATAAAAAACAAAACAAGACAAACAACGCAACGCCGATCAACAACGCCGTGAATCTTTTGAAAGTCTGCTCGGAAACAACGCAGAAGTTGTTTGAGCGCTGTAGGGAAAAAAAATTAAGATTATAACACGCTCGCAATCTAACATTTCAGAGATTCCAGAGACTAGCGGAATCACAGAACAGGGTCGCCATGTGTAATGTTGTAACTCTAATTTGGTATGCTGAAATCGGTGCTAATAGACAATGAAAGTGGGTTAAAAGCCATGATCTGTCTGGGGACGTTAACCGTGGATTACTGGGGAACTGTTTCATCAGATATTTTGTCTAGGTTTACCAAGCAGACTAACATTAATGATAATCTTTTAATAGTCATACAAAACCGGTAAAATATATATATAAAAAGGAGAATTTAAATAAAAAGAAAGAAATCAGTTTATATTTGGAAATTTATTTTAAGATTGTTCACTGAAATTTCAGCATATTATACGTGAGTTATAACTGAGCTGGTGCCTTATTTACGATTGAAAAGAATGTGAGATTGTAATCTTACGGAACACATAAAATATGGAGCCAAGATTTGGAAAACTGCATACAACACTCCATTCATAAAATAACACACGAAGAACATTGAAACATAAGCAAGAAGAAATTAACCACAACCAACAGATTCAGTTTTTACCCAAAGAAATTACGTTCATACCACAATCCTGTCCGTCATGTAATTACCACACACTGGTATACTAAATTCATATTAACTCTTTGTGAAGTCTTCGCAAAAAGAATAGCTGAGGGCTACTTTGATGATTACACCACATGCTCCACGTGGTCAACTTGGTTTACACAAAGCGTACAACTCCACAATAATTTTGATAATTAAAATACATTAGATCGAAAAGCAATTGACAAAAGAAAAACCTTGAACTGGTTACTAACGTCTTACTATTAACCTGATGGGTCAAACAGTTATATAAGCACGTGGTACTGGTCTCGCAAAGTACACCCCACGTGGGTTGAACATAAAGAAAAGCATAAAGAAAAGTTGCTATATTAAAAAAATATTCTCAAGACGAGACGTTATAATCTCACGCACATTCGGATTTAAGATTGATGAACTTAGTTAGAGTTACTGATCAACATGTGGTTCCACTTTACTCACAAAGTAGTAACAAAGCAACTACCGAAAAATAATCTGAACTTCACACGATAATTACACTGCGCTGCAATTTAAGATAACATCGGATATTTTAGACCTAAACCCGAAATAAAAGTGATTAAATTTTCAGTTAGGCTGAACTTAAGAAATCCATTGTCCTACGGACTTAACAGACACGCGCTTAGCCGGAGATCTTACCACTTCAGACGCTCGCCACGGCCACCCTGCAACTGCCCTACTGCCGAGCGTGCTTCCTCAGGGTGGCTCACAAAGACCAACGGAAGTGGCCAGAGGGGCAGCTTCCTATACCAACATGACAACGGACGGACAGGACCATACTAAGGATAGAAACCTCTTTGCTTTTAGGAAGCGTAGCTACCTGTTCCGACGTTGGTCCTACTGTTCTCTAGCAGACAGCCTTGTCTGCTACCCTCAAGCATGCAACTAGAAATACATATGCTCATTCATCCTCTCACACAAAAGGGAAGGGGGATGACAGTATCTTATCATATACAGTATACAAAAGAAAGCGGATGTAGGTTCCGTATGAGACTGTGTGTCATGAATTACATATAAGAATTACATATAAACTGTGCTTTAAAGTGTAGTAGTGTGACAGATCGTTCTTGTTTATGTGTAAAAGTAACACGTTCCACTGCTCAGTCTCCTCCCAGATAGTCAGAAACGCCACAGTACATTTAGAAGAGGAATTTATTCCATAAATGGCAACAGATTTCAGAAATTAAACATGAAAGGAATCCAACAGAGACCTTTCAACAGGCTGTTAGCCTTTTCGGCTATTTTTCCGAATTCGCTGCCACAACGCAGCATAGGCCTTGCTAAGGCCTTATAAAGGCTTAATATGGTGTTCTTATGGACTCGGAAAGGTTTCACTGCGTTATTAACGACTCCCATTGTTGTTTTACCAGCCACATTTCATTCTGTCAGGGAGGATAAGCTAAAGATGTGAACGTGTTCCCTCTTTCCAGACATTTTCTTTTCAAGCAAATCGTATTCTGTATTGCGTATGCCGGCCGCCGTGGCCGAGCAGTTCTAGGCGCTCCAGTCTGGAACCGCGCGACCGCTACGGTCGAAGGTTCGAATCCTGCCTCTGTCATGGATGTGTGTGATGTCCTTAGGTTAGTTAGGTTTAAGTAGTTCTAAGTTCTAGGGGAGTGATGACCTTAGAAGTTAAGTCCCATAGTGCTCAGAGCCATTTTGTATTGCGTATTTTCCGTAGAAGACAATGATTTTAATTTTTTCAGTATTGATGTCCATTATGTGTGTGTCGGATATTCTCTGTAAATACACACAAATAAGTAATAAATAATTTTTAACATAGAGGTATCATTTTATGTCGGGAGCTGTCTTGACAAAATATGATGGCAGAACAGGTGATTTTTATAGCCAGTGCTGTTGCTATGTTTTCATTTCGTTTGCGGGATATGTTTTAAGTATTTAACGAAACAACTACGTTTATATAATAGATGGTAGGGTGCGATGAAACTGAATTTTGAGAGAAAAACACTTCGTTTGTTGACGCAAATACATACACACATAGGTGATAAAGAATTTGAAAATAAATTATCATTCTCTGATTTTTCTGCCTCTTGGCATTTGTATTATTGCTGTATGTATGCTGAGCACTCTGTATGTATGTATGTATGTATATATGTATTGTACGTACACTGCAGCTCAGGTTGCGCGCTACAGGTCAATTTGTTACCACATTCTAGGTTTTGTATTGATAGTCGTTGGCCAACTCACAGGCAACTTGTTATTTTCCAAACTACCATAGCCGTTGGGTTGTTCAACAGTCGGCAACAACAGCAAGTTTAATATTAACATTCGCTAGTTCGGTAACTGACAATCAAAATGTTACCTTCCAACCGAAACTAGATCTCTAGACCTCTGGTCTCTGGGTACGGCAAATTTCGATCTGCTGACACCACAACGTAAATTCTGTCGTTGAGACTAAATTACTAAAAATATTGCAACACAGATACCCTGGAAATATATATATATATATATATATATATATATATATATATATATATATATATATAGGGTGGTCCATTGGTCGTGATGGGGCCAAATATCTCACGAAATAAGGGTCAAACGAAAAAACTACAAAGAACGAAACTCGTCTAGCTTGAAGGGGGAAACCAGGTGGCGCTATGGTTGGTCCGCTAGATGGCGCAGCCATAGGTCAAACGGATATCAACTGCATTTTTAAAAAAATAGGAACCCCCATTTTTTATTACATATTCGTGTAGTACGTAAAGAAATATGAATGTTTTAGTTGGACCACTTTTTTCGCTTTGTGATAGATGGCGCTGTAATAGTCACAAACAATGTATAAACACTTTGAACTGTCATAGACAATGTATTTCCCGTTCTACAAGGTTAAATATCTGTGAGAAAGTAATGTTATGTATCTTCAACAGGTGGCAGCAGTGCCAAGGAAGTATCTCCAACATGACGGACGTGCGTTTGAGCTTTGAAGCGCGGAAGCAGATAATTAAATGGTACTGGAAGTTTGAGAATGTAGCTGCGGTTCGAAGACATTGGAGAAGTGAGTATGGTACAGAACCACCTTCAAGGTTAACAATTACACGTCTACGAGACAAATTCGAAATTCATGGAACAGTGTGTGATGTGCATAAAGGTCGATCATGGTGACCTCGTACAGCAACAAGTGATGATACCACAACTGCAGTCTTGGAACTGTTTCAGCGTTCGCCTCAAAAATCTTCAAGGCAAGTAGTGTGCTACGCATTCTGAAGAAAGGCGAGTTTCGTGTGTACATTCCAAGGCTGGTGCAACAGCCAAGTGACGACGATCCAGATCGAAGGTTAGAATTTTGTGAATGGGTTCAGGAGATGGTGAGACGTGAACCGGGATTTATGGGTAGCGTAATTTGGTCGGATAAAGCCCAATTCAAACTCCAATGGAACTGTCAATGGGCACAATTGTGTGTACTGGGCTGTAGATAATCCTCACATTACAGTTGAAAAGGCTGTGAATTTGCCTGGTGTAAATGTGTGGTGAGGTTTGTCTGTAAGGGAGCCCATTGGGCCTTTCCACTTTGAAGGTACTGTTACTGGAGAAACGTACCTAAAAATGCTTGCTGACTCCATATTCCCTGCAGTATACGGTAATGATGAGTTTTATTTCCAACAAGATGGCGCCCCGCCGCACTATGTATGAGCATACCTGGATCACAATGTGCCAGGCCAGTGGATAGGACGCAGGTGAATAATCGAGTTTCCTACACGTTCTCCAGACCTCATGCCGCTGGATTTCTTCTTATGGGGCACCATAAAAGATGAGGTGTACAAAAGTAAACCATGTAACCTGGATTTTGGAATGAGATTCGGGCGGTGTGCGCAGATATCTCATTGGACACTGTGGTACGATGTATGGAATCAGTGGTGACTTGTAATTAGAAATGTATTGATGCTGAAGGCCACCAGTTTGAACATTAATCACATTTGCAAAGTACATTTATTTTTCCAATTGGACTTTAAGCTTTCCATTTCCAGAAATTTAACATTGTAGAACGGGAAATAAATTGTCTATGACGCTTCAAAGAGTGTATACATTTTTTTGACGCACCCTGTATAAAAGACTACAGCCGAGATACCCGTTGCCGACGTAATTTGTGATGACTTTTATACGTAAAATGTGTCGATAACATAAAAACCAGTATGCTACAAAGGAAAAATATGAGGGAAAGGTGGTCCACAAATTTCTGTTTAAGAGCTGTTCGTCGCTTAGGGCATTATGACCTCCCATTAGCTACCACCAACTTTATACAGAGACGCATTGGCGATATCTGCAACATACCACAAAGAAACGCAGCGTGTGGTCGGCCCTTTGTAAAGTTTAGCCGGAACTCTACCGCGCCTTTTCGAAGGGTAACAGGATTTAGGGAAAACAGAAATCCTAAATCAGGCTGACCAGGAGTTTTAGCCCTACGGTCCCATCTTAGAGCAACATCTCAGGTGATCGCTGCTGCCGACTGGCGCTCGCGTAATCTGCTGCGTCGAGTGCCGTCTTGGAGAGGGTAGTCGTTCTGCCGAGGCGGGCCGCTACTCAGGGAGATGGAGCGGCGGCCCTCCAGCGCAGTGAGCGGCGCGACGAGAAGCTGTCGCCGCAGACGCTGCCGGCGGCGGCGCTGAAATATGTCGCGCCGAGCGGGGCCGACAGCCGTAATGAAATCTTCCATCAGGCGGCTCATCAGCGGGCCCCGACGCGCCGCTGGGCCTCGCTGTCCTCCGCGCCGTAATTGATCCACCGAGGCGCCGGAAGCTTTCTGGGTCACTCCTCCTAGCACTCTGCATCTCTTCCTCGGCAAATGCAGTCTCTGAAGACGTAGGGTTGTAGAGGAAGGTTATAGCACATCGTCACTGTTGTATAACCCTTCACGTCGCCATGACGCTTTACACTGAGGTGACAAAGGTCATGTATTAGTGATACGCACATATACAGATGGCGGTAGTATCGCGTACGGAAGGTACGAGGGTGAGTCAAATGAAAACCCTAAATTTGTAATAACAAATCGAAATTTATTGCCGTTATCCTGTAATTTGGTAAGCGTGCTACAAACAGCGTGCAGAATGGCCTGTAGGTGGCAGCATAGTGCAGATGCATATACCGTCGCGGTATCAGTATAAAGATGGCTGTCCCACTTGCGACTTGCATCAGGGAAGAATTCTATTATTCAGTTTTTGTATAGTGAAGGTGTGAAACCTTTTGAAATTCATCAACGAATGAAGGTTCAGTACGGTGATGCATGTTTGTCATAGTAGCAAGTCTACGAATGGAGTAGGAAGTTCGCAAATGGTGTGACGTCAGTGGAAGATGTTCCTCGTCCAGGTCAGGCACAACAAGTTGTGCAGCAGTTCAGGCCATAGTGAAGGAAAACCGCCGAGTGACACTGAATGACATTGCTGCATGTTTACAGATTAGGCATGGGTCAGCACACCACATTGTGCATGATGTGCCCCAGTTTCACAAAGTGTCTGCAAGAGGGTGCCACGGCGGCTGACTCCTGAAATGAGAGAACGACGTGTTGAGGCTTGTAAAGAATTTCTTCGGCGCTTTGAACGAGGAGGTGATGGCTTCCTTGCAAGAATCGTTACTGGGGACGAAACCTGGGTTCACTTCCACCAACCGGAAACGAAGAGAGCGAGCAAGGAATGGCGCCATTCCTCATCACCAAAGCCAAAAATGTTTCGAACAGAACCATCAGCAGGGCAGGTTATGCTGACTCTCTTTTGGGACGAAACAGGCGTCATTTTGGAGCATTACATGCCTAGAAGGACCACTGTCATCCGTGTATCACACACAGATCTCCTACAAAATCATCTGTCGCCTGCAGTCAAATCAAAGCGACGTGGATTGTTGTGAGCAGTTGTCCTTTTGCAACAGGACAATGCAAGGCCCCACACTGTCCGTACAACAGTTGCAACAATCACAGACCTGCATTCTCAGTGTCTTCCTTATCCACCATACTCACCAGACCTTGCCCCAAGTGATTTCCATATGTTTTGACCACTCAAAGACGCAATGGGAGGAAAAAAGTTCCGTTCTGATGAAGAGGTACGCCACGCGGTGTATCAGTGGTTGCGCGAACTACCAAAAGAATTTTTGCTAAAGAAATTTAAGCACTTTGTAAGCACTGGAGGACTTGCATTGAGCGTGGGGGAGATTATGTTGAAAAGTGATACAGCTTTGTACCGCTTCTGCACAATAAATAATATTTAAAAAAATATTTAAGATTTTCATTTGACTCACCCTCATATAAAAGGACAGTACATTGGCGGAGCTGTCATTTGTTCTCGGGTAATTCATATGAAAAGTTTTCCGACGTGATTACGGCCGCATGGACTTCGAACACAGAATTGTAGTTGGAGCCACGCGCCTGGGACATTCCACTTTGTAAATCGTTAGGAAATTCAATATTCCGAGATCAATAGCACCAAGAATGTGCCAAAAATACCGAATTTCAGGCATTACCACTCACCACGGACAATGCAGTGGCTGACGACCACCACTTCACGACGCAGAGCGGCGGTGTTTGCTTAGAGTTGTGAGTGTCAACAGACAAACAACACAACGTGCAATAACTGCAGAGATCAATGTGGGAAGTATGACGAACATTAGGACAGTTCGGCTAAATTTGGCGATAATGGGCTAGGGCAGCAGACGACCAACACCAGTGTCTTTCCTAAAAGCACGACATCGTTTGCAACGCCTCTTCTGACCTTGTGATCGTTCCATTTGGACCCTAGACGACGAAAAACCGTGGCCTGGTCAGACGAGTCTCGATTTAAAAAAATGGTTCAAATGGCTCTGAGCACTATGGGACTTAACTTGTGAGCTCATCAGTCCCATAGAACTTAGAACTACTTAAACCTAACTAACCTAAGGACATCACACACATCCATGCCCGAGGCAGGATTCGAACCTGCGACCGTAGCGGTCGCGCGGTTCCAGACTGTAGCGCCTAGAACTGCTCGGCCACTCCGGCCGGCAGTCTCGATTTCAGTTGGTAAGAGCTGACAGTTAGGTTGCAGTGTGGTGCAGACCTCACGAAGGAAGCATCCAAGTTGTCAAGAAGGCGCTGTGCAAGCTTGTGGTGGCTCCGTAATGGAGTAGGCTGTGTTTATATGGAATGGGATGGCTACTCTGGTCTAACTGAACCCATCATTATATGGAAATGTTTATGTTTGGCTACTTGGAGAGCATCTGAAGCCATTTACAACTGAACAACATGCGGCGTGTCCTAGGATCACGGTTGTTCGCTACTGAAGAACATTTTTGACGATCAGAGCGAATGGTTCCGCCACCCACATCGCCCCACTTGAATCCCATCGAACATGAGCGAATGGTTTCGCCACTCACATCGGACCACATTAATCCCATCGAACATACATGGGACGTAACTGAGAGATCAGTTTGTGCACAAAATGATGCAGCGGCAACACTTCCGCAGTTATGGACCCTTATAGGGGTAGCTTGGTTAAATATTTCTTCAGGGGACTTCGCACAACTTCAGTCCGTGCCACGGCGAACTGTTGCACTACGCCGGGCAAAAGGAGGACCGGCACGATGTTAGGAGGTACAAAAATGATTGACGTCTCCTCAATGTATATCCGTCCATCACCTGTTTGTTCTCAGATCGGCTAGTGTTATAATTCTATTACTTAATCCTTCTTCCACTAGAGGATACATCTCATCGGTCAAGATAACGCATTCCTGGACAGGCATAACTTTTTTTCATTGCTCATACTGTGAAGAAAAATTATGATAGTCACAATCCTGAAGAGCAAATAACTTCTTGAAGTTCTTGGCGCCATTTCAATTATCGTAGTCGTATTGTTCTCGAAAACTGGTCTAGAGTCCAAATACGGATGACGCACAAACAATTAAAAATACCGACGTTGTCGGCACAATGCGACAAAAAGGAAAGGATTTCTCTGACTTCATGGACAACGAATGACTGAGCGAGGACGAATACGGCGAAGAGAAACAACCGGATATTGTTGAAGTTAAATTACAAGACAGACGTCGCGATCATCAACAGGTGCCTCGATGATACAAATGAATAAGTGAATTCAATTAACAAGCCAACCCAAAAGTCAAGTGTCGTCACAACTTTCCTTTCTTCTTTTCCAGTAATCATTCTTCCAGTAGCTCTTACAACTTACTTACTCAGTTAACTGTTGGATCTATTTCAGTCTCTTCTCTGTTGTATCATGGAAGTTATTTCCTAATGTCTTAAAAAAAAAGTCTTATCAACCTGTCCCCGACTTCTTGCATAGCATCCATTACAAATGCTTCGATTCTCTTTTGTTCCGGTTTTCCCACAGTCCATGTCTCACTGCCATTCCCAGAAATTTCTTCCTCAAGTTAAGACCTATGTCTGCTACTAGTAGCCTTCTCTTCGCCAGGAAAGGCTTTTTGGTCAGTGTTAGTCTGCTTTTTATGTCCTCCATGCTACATTCGTCATGGGTTATTTTGATGAGTAGGTAGCAGAATTCCTTAAATTCATCTACTTCGTCATCGCCAATGTTACTCTTATGGTTCTCGCTGTTCTCATTTTTACTACTTTTCATTACTTTCGTATCTTTTCGATTTAATCTCAATCCATTTTCTATATTCATTAGACTGTTCATTCCATTCAACATACCCTTTAATTCTTCATTTTCACTGATGATTTTCTTGTGTTTTGAGTCTTCTGACTGGTTTGATGCAGCCCACCACAAATTCTTCTCTTGTGGCAACCTCTTCATCTCAGAATAGTACTTGCAACCTACGTCCTCAATTATTCGCTGGATGTGAAAATATGCTAAGTCCAAGCTACTGCATATACTATATAAGCGAGCGAGAGCCGCGCAGAGGCTCATTCGCGCTGCTGCTGCTGCACAGGCAACTGCATTGAACGCCGCCACGATGCCTTACAGGAAAATTCGTCGCCGTTCTAAACAGACAGTTTATAAAACCATCGAGAACATCGAGTTCGCCACAGCATCTGGAGACGAGAAGAACCGCATACCAGTTAAGAGTGTTGCTGCTACTGCACTTGTCGACGGACCTTGTGTATTCTGTGGTTGTAGACTTAATTGTAGTATTGATATTGACGACACGTTCTCACATGGTAATGGTTGGCTCACTGTAGCCATTGTACGTGGAGGTACTGGAGTTCCTAACGTACCTGGACTTGAAAGTTTTGTTGATAGAGACATTATCGCCTATCGTACCTACCATATGGCAGAACTTGCAAATAAAGACTTTGGTAAATCTGCTTATATGTCGCCTGTCTTCCTCTACAGTTCTTGCCCTCTACAGCTCCGTCTAGTACCAAAGAAGTCAATCGCACATGTCGTAACAAATGTTCTATCACCCTGTCTCTTCTCCTCGTCAGTGTTTTCCACATGTTCCTTTTCTCTCCGATTCTCTGCAGTACCTCCTCATTCCTTACCTTATTAGTCCACGTAGTTGTTAAAATTTGTCTCTAGCACCACAACTCAAATGCTTCGATTCTCTTGTGTTTCGGTTTTCCTACAGTCCATGTTTCACTACCTCACAATACTGCACTCCAGACGTAAATTCTCAGAAACTCAGCCGTGTGTAAGCCTAGGCACTAATGATCTCAGCAGATTGCTTCCATAGGAACTTAATACCACACAACCTCATAAATTTCTTCCTCAAACTGAGGCCTATGCTTGATACTAGTAGACTTATCTTCTCCAGGAATGCCTTTTTTTTTACCATTGCTAGCATGTCCTCCTTGCTCCATCCGTCGCTGGTTATTTTACTGCCTAGTTAGCAAAATTCCTTAACATCACCTACTTCTTGGCAATCAATCTTGATGTTAAGTTTCTCGCTGTTCTCATTTCTTTTACTTCTAATTACCTCCGGCTTTGTTAGATTTACTCTCAGTCTATATTCTGTACTCATAGGATTGTTCAATCCATTCAGCAGAACACGTAATTCTTCTTCACTTTCACTCAGGATAGCAATGGCATCAGCGACTGAAATCGTTGATACACTTTCATCTTGAATTTTAATTCCACTCTCGACCCTTTATTTCCATCATTGCTTCTTCGATGTATAGATTGATCAGTAAGGGCGAAAGACTACATCCTTACACCTTCTTTAATCCGAGCACTTCGTTCTTGGCCATACACTCTTATTACTGCCTCTTATCTTTCGTACTGTTGTATATTACCCGTCTCTCCCTATAGCTTACCACTTTTTTCTAAGAATTTCGAGCATCTAGCAGCGTTTTACATTGTCGAACGTTTTTCCCAGGTCGACAAATCCCATGAGCGTGTCTTGATTTTCAAATGGTTCAAATGGGTCTGAGCGCTATGGGACTTAACTTCTGAGGTCATCAGTCCACTAGAACGTAGAACTACTTAAACCTAACTAACCTAAGAACATCACACACATCCATGCCCGAGGCAGGATTCGAACCTGCGACCGAAGTGGTCGCGCGGTTCTAGACTGTAGCGCCTATAACCGCTCGGCCACTCCGGCCGGCTGTCTTGATTTTACTTTAGTCTTGCTTCCATTATCAAACGCAATGTCAGAATTGCCTCTCTCGTCTTTACCTTTTCTAAAGCCAAACTGATCGTCATGTAGTGTATCCTCAAATTTCTTTTTAATTCTTCTGTATATTATTTTGTCAGCAACTTGGATGAATGAGCTATTGAGTAATTGGGCGATAGTACTCGCACTTTTCAGCTCTTGCAGTCTTCGGAACTGTGTGCATGATATTTTTCCGAAAGTCAGATGGTATGTTACCACTCACACATTCTACACCCCAAAGTGAATAGTCGTTATGTTGCCACTTTCCCCAATTATTTTAGATATTGTGATAGAATGTTCTCTATCCCTTCAGCCTTTTCGGTCTTAAATCCTTCAAAGCTCTTTTAAATTTTGCCTTTAATACTAGATCCCCTGTTGTTGTTGTGGTCTTCAGTCCTGAGACTGGTTTGATGCAGCTCTCCATGCTACTCTATCTTGTGAAAGCTTCTTCATCTCCCAGTACCTTCTGCAACCTACATCCTTCCTACATCCCCTATCTCTTCCAAACAGACTCCTGTTTCTGCTTCTGTTATGTCAGACAGATCTTCCCCCTCACAGAGGTCTTCAATCACTCTTTCCACGTATCCGCGCTCTCCTCTGCATTTAACAGTGGAATTCCCGTTGCACGCTTAATTTCACGAAAGGTTGTTTTGATTTTGCTATATGCTGAGCCAGTCCTTCCGACCATCATTTCTTTTTCGGTTTCTTCACTTTTTCATTGAGTCATTTTGTCTTAGCTTCCTATTCATTTCATTCCTCAGCGACTTGTGTTTCTGTATTCCTGAGTTTCCCGGAACATTTTTGTACTTCCTCATTTCATCAATCAGCTGAAGTACACTCCTGGAAATGGAAAAAAGAACACATTGACACAGGTGTGTCAGACCCACCATACTTGCTCCGGACACTGCGAGAGGGCTGTACAAGCAATGATCACACGCACGGCACAGCGGACACGCCAGGAACCGCGGTGTTGGCCGTCGAATGGCGCTAGCTGCGCAGCATTTGTGCACCGCCGCCGTCAGTGTCAGCCAGTTTGCCGTGGCATACGGAGCTCCATCGCAGTCTTTAACACTGGTAGCATGCCGCGACAGCGTGGACGTGAACCGTATGTGCAGTTGACGGACTTTGAGCGAGGGCGTATAGTGGGCATGCGGGTGGCCGGGTGGACGTACCGCCGAATTGCTCAACACGTGGGGCGTGAGGTCTCCACAGTACATCGATGTTGTCGCCAGTGGTCGGCGGAAGGTGCAGGTGCCCGTCGACCTGGGACCGGACCGCAGCGACGCACGGATGCACGCCAAGACCGTAGGGGACCGCACCGCCACTTCCCAGAAAATTAGGGACACTGTTGCTCCTGGGGTATCGGCGAGGACCATTCGCAACCGTCTCCATGAAGCTGGGCTACGGTCCCGCACACCGTTAGGCCGTCTTCCGCTCACGCCCCAACATCGTGCAGCCCGCCTCCAGTGGTGTCGCGACAGGCGTGAATGGAGGGACGAATGGAGACGTGTCGTCTTCAGCGATGAGAGTCGCTTCTGCCTTGGTGCCAATGATGGTCGTATGCGTGTTTGGCGCCGTGCAGGTGAGCGCCACAATCAGGTCTGCATACGACCGAGGCACACAGGGTCAACACCCGGCATCATGGTGTGGGGAGCGATCTCCTACACTGGCCGTACACCACTGGTGTACGGTACATCCAAACCGTCATCGAACCCATCGTTCTACCATTCCTAGACCGGCAAGGGAACTTGCTGTTCCAACAGGACAATGCACGTCCGCATGTATCCCGTGCCACTCAACGTGCTCTAGAAGGTGTAAGTCAACTACCCTGGCCAGCAAGATCTCCGGATCTGTCCCCCATTGAGCATGTTTGGGACTGGATGAAGCGTCGTCTCACGCGGTCTGCACGTCCAGCACGAACGTTGGTCCAACTGAGGCGCCAGGTGGAAATGGCATGGCAAGCCGTTCCACAGGACTACATCCAGCATCTCTACGATCGTCTCCATGGGAGAATAGCAGCCTGCATTGCTGCGAAAGGTGGATATACACTGTACTAGTGCTGACATTGTGCATGCTCTGTTGCCTGTGTCTATGTCCCTGTGGTTCTGTCAGTGTGATCATGTGATGTATCTGACCCCAGGAATGTGTCAATAAAGTTTCCCCTTCCTGGGACAATGAATTCACGGTGTTCTTATTTCAATTTCCAGGAGTGTATTTCTTTTGTTACCTATGGTTTGTTCGCAGTTACCTTCTTGTACCTATATTTTTCTTCCCAACATCTGTGATGGTCGTTTTTAGAGATGTCGGTTCCTCTTCAACTGTACCGCCTGAAGAGTTATTTGTTACTGTTGTATCTGTAGCCTTAGAGAACTTCAAGCGTATATCGTCATTACTTAATACTTTCGTTCCCCTCTTCTTTGCGTATTGCTTCTTCGTTACTAATCTCTTGAACTTCAGCCAACTCTTCATCAATACTATACTGTGATATAAGTCTACAATCTGCTCCTTGGTACGCCTCACAATCCAGTATCTGATTTCTGAATCTCTGTCTGACCATGATGTAATCTTTCTGAAATCTTCCCGTATCACGCGGCCTTTTCCAAGTATACCTCCTCCTCCTGCGGTTCTTGAACAGAGTATTCCCTATTACAAGTTGAAATTTATTATAGAACTCAATTAATCTTTCTCCCCTGTCCTTCCCTGTCCCAATCTCATTTTCTCCTGAAACCTTCTCCTCTTCTCCTTCGCCCACAACTGCATTCCAGTCCCCCATGACTGTTACAATTTCATTCCACTTTACAGACTGTGTTCCCCTTTCAGTATCCTCATACACTTTCTCTCACTCTTCATCTTTAGCTTGCGACGTCGACATGTATACCTGAACTATCGTTGACGGTATTGCTGTCGATTCTGATAAAAACAACCCTGTCCCTGAACTGTTCACAGTAGCACACTCTCTGCCCTACCTTCCTATTCATAACGAATCCTACTCCCGTTATACCATTTCTGACCATAAGTACTTATTTTCTTTTTACTCAACTTCATTGACCTCTGCTATATCTAGACTGAGCCTTTGCATTTCCCTTTTCAGATTTTCTACTTTCCCTACCACGTCCAAGTTTCTGGCATTCCAAGCCCCGACTCGTAGAACGTTATCCTTCAGTTGATTATTCAATCTTTTTCTCATGGTAGCCTCGACCTTGGCAGTCCCCTCTCGGAGATCCGAATGGGGGACTATTCCGGAATTTTTTGCCAATGGAGAGATCATCATGATACTTCTTCAAATATAGGCCACATGCCCTGTGGATACACGCTTCGTATCTTTAATACAGTGGTTTTCACTGCCCTCTACATCCTCATGCCGTTGATCTTTGCTGATTCTTCCGCCTTTGAGGGTAGTTTACCACCCCTAGGACAATAGAGTGCCCTGAAACTGACACTCCTCCGCCCCCTTTGGCAAGGCGGTTGGAACTATGAGGGGTGATTTCTTATGCCGGAAGTCTTTGGACGCCAATGCTGATCATTAATCAAAATTTAAGCAGGGCGGGATTCTAAACCGTGACCGAAGACGTTTTGATTTCGAATCAAGGACGCTACCCCTCTATTTTCCTTATTTGTTCAGTATTGTTCGCTGCGGATGTGCCATTACATCCGTTGAAGTTCATGGCTGATCTTCACTCAGTTTTTTTTTTTATTACAGAGGGCAGCTAACCCTGTGACCAAACACGCTGAGTTACTGTGCCGGCAACCCCTAGACCATTGTCTGTGAGGATAGCAATGTCATCATCAAATCTTAACTCTGACATCCTTTCACCTTGAATTTTAATCCTACTCTTGAACCTTTCTTTTATTTGCGTCATTTCTTCTTCGACGTACAGACTGAACAGCAGAGACGGAAGACTACAGTCCTATCTCTGATGGTGTATCGCCAGTCACATACATTCTACATACCAACGTGAATAATCTTTTTGTTGCCAGTTCCCCTAAGGATTTTATAAATCCTGATGTAATGTTATGTATCCTTTCTGCCTTATTTTATCATAAGTCTTCCGAAGCTCTTTTAATTTCTGACTAACACTGGATCCCCTATATCTCCCTAATGACTCCGTTTCCTCTTCTAACACGTCATCACACAATTCCTCCCTCTCAAGAGGCCTCCAATGTACTCTTTTCGCCTGTCCACTCTGTCCTCTGCATTTAATAGAGAAATTCCCATTGCACTCTTTGTAGTACTACCCTTACTTATAATTTCACCGAACGATATTTTAACTTTTCTATATGCTGAGTCAGTCCTTCCGACAGTCATTTTCTTTCCGATTTCTTCACATATTTTGTTTACCCATTTCGCTTTAACTTCCTTGCACTTACTAGTTATTTCATTCCTAAATGACTTTCATTTCTGCATTTTTTTCTGAAATAATGCTGAAATTTCCTGAACATTTTCATACTAATTTATTTCGTTTATCGTCTAAAGTATTTCTTCTGTTGCCCATGATTTCTTCGCAGTTGTCTTCCTTGTACTTACGTTTCTCTCTCCAACTTCTGTGATTGCCCCTTTTAGGAATGTCCATTCCTCTGTAACTGCCTACTCAGTTATCCTTGTCGCAGTATCTATAGCTGTAGAGAACTTCAAGCGTACTTCTTGATTCCTTAGCACTTTCGTATCTCATTTCTTTGCTCATTGATTCTTCCCGACTAGTCTTTTAAACTTTAGCATACTCATCAACATTACCAAATTGTTATATGAATCTTTATCTGCCACTGGGTGTGCGTTACAATCCAGTATCTGACGCCTTACTATCCAATATCTGATTCTGGAATCTCTGCCTGACCATGTTGTAATCTAACTGAAGTCCTCCTGTATCTCCCGGCCTTTTCTTCTTGTGATTTTTGAATAAAGTATTCGCTATTACCATTGTAAACTTATTGCAGAAATCAATTAATCTTTCTCCTCTCTCATTCGTACTATGTAAGTAGGCTGTTTAGATTTTTATATTGGTAATGCCACATAGCGCTCTGTATGAAAATCACTGGCTGTGCTGTGTGCAGTCTGTGGCTAGTTTGCATTGTTGTCTGCCATTGTAGTGTTGGGCAGCGGCAGCTGGATGTGAACAGCGCGTAGCGTTGCGCAGTTGGAGGTGAGCCGCCAGCAGTGGTGGATGTGGGGAGAGAGATGGCGGAGTTTTGTAATTTGTCATGAACTGCTATATATATATATATTATGACTATTAAGGTAAATACATTGTTTGTTCTCTATTAATATCTTTCATTTGCTAACTATCCCTATCAGTAGTTAGTGCCTTCTGTAGTTTGAATCTTTTATTTAGCTGGCAATAGTGGCGCTCGCTGTATTGCAGTAGTTCGAGTAATGAAGAGTTTTGTGAGGTAAGTTATTTGTGAAAGGTATAGTTTAATGTTAGTAAGGGCCATTCTTTTGTAGAGATTTTTGAAAGTCAGATTGCGTTGCGCTAAAAATATTGTGTGTCAGTTTAACCACAGTCTTGTATAAATTGTTCTAAGGTGACGTTTCAACTACCAAGCCAATTTCTCTCATAAACCTTTTTTCTACCCAATCCCCTACAACCTTATTCCAGTCCCCATGACTTAGATTTTCATCTTCCTTTACGTACTGAATTATCTCATCATCCCCTGGTTACGACATCGGAATGCTTAAATGAACTATTGTTGTCGGTGTTGGTTTTCTGTCGGTTCTGATGAGAAGAACTCTATCACTGAGCTGTTCTCAGTAACTCACTCCCCGCCCTATAATTCTATTCATAACGAATCCTGTTCCCATTTACCGTTTTCTGCTACTATTGGTATTACCTAATACTCGTCTGACCGGAGTCTGCTTTCTATTTTCCATCAATGACCCCCACTATATGTGGACCGACCCTTAGCATTTCCGATTCCAGATTTTCTAGCCTCACTATCACGTTCATACTTCTGAAATTTCACAACCTGACTCTTAGAACATTATCCTTTCTTTGTTATTCAATAATTTTATATTTTATCATAGCCTCCTCTCTCTTAGCAGACCCTCCTAAAGATCCGAATGAGGGACTAGTCCGAAATCTTTTGCAAATGGAGAGATCATCATGACACTTTCTCAGTTTCAAGCCACACGTCCTGTGGGTATAAACTATGTATTCTTAATGCACCGTGGTCAAGGGGTAGTGTCTTTGATCAGTAATCAAAACTTTTTCGGACCTGGGTTCGAAACCCGCCACTGCTTAAACTTTGGTTAATAATCAGCTTTTGCGGCCGAAGACTTCCGACATAATAAGTCAATCTCAATATGCCAACGGCCTTGTCAAAGAGAGTGGAGGAGCGGACAGAGGTTCAGAGCACTCGATTGTCGTTGGGGTGAGAAACTGCTCCTACAAGACGAAGAATCAGCAATGATCAACGGCATGAGCCTGCGCGAGGCAATGGAAACCACTGCATTAAAGACACATAAGGTGTATCCACAAGACATGTGGTCTGAAACTGAAAAAGTGTCATGATGATCTCTCCATTGGCAAAAGATTCCGGAATAGCCCCCATTCTGATCTCCTGGAGGGGAATGCCACGGGGGAGGTGAGCATGAGAAAAGGATCCAATAACAAACGAAAATCAGAATCTCGAACCTGGTAAGGAAGCTAGAGAATCTGAAAAGAGAAATGGCAGTCTAGATACAATAGGGGTCAGTGAAATGAAATGGAAAGAAGACAAGGATTTATGGTCAAATGAGCGAGCCGTGGCGGGGTTGCTGGCATCACCTTTCTAATTTCTGGCGCCACTAGCTCGATGTGGCGTGTGATGTCCCTCTGGTTTGAGACAGCTATGATATTTTCTCGAGATAGTTGATGGGACATGGCGTGTTGTCCCAAAGGCGATTTTGGGGAATGGAGGACGGTGTGAGATGTCCGCCCGGCGACTAAGGCGACACCTTTTTAATTTCTGGCGCCACTAGCTCGATGTGGCGTGTGATGTCCCTCTGGTTTGAGACTGCTATGATATTTTCTCGAGATTGTTGATGGGACGTGGCGTGTTGTCGCATGGCGATTTTGGGGAATGGAGGACGGTGTGAGATGTCCGCCCGGCGACTAAGGCGACACCTTTCTAATTTCTGGCGCCACTAGCTCGCTGTGGCGTGTGATGTCCCTCTGGTTTGAGAGTACTATGATATTTTCTCGAGATTGTTGATGGGACGTGGCGTGTTGTCGCATGGCGATTTTGGGGAATGGAGGACGGTGTGAGATGTCCGCCCGGCGACTAAGGCTACACTTGGGTAAGCGTCTTGGGCACTGACTGCGGCGAGTGGTTGCTGGGAATATTTGTGGACCGATTTGAATCTGTGGCTGCCTTCGAGTAACGTTCGTGCGTAGCCTGGCCAGCCGGCTCTGCGACATGGCACGCCGGCGAGGCAGTTGAAGCCAGTGTCGCTGCGCTTAATTCTGGGCCCCCTTTGGGACCGGTGAGCTCCAGCTTCGGTTCGTGAACTTCAGTAAAGTTCTAGGTTTTGAGGTCTTGTTATTCCCCTATTGAAATCTATAGGAATGTTGCGATCATTCCGATTTTTTAGCTGATCTACTTCACCACTAGTTGTTTCCTTGGATTGTGGCCGTTGTTTGCGTTTCCTGAGTCGATACTGGACTTGTTGGTTTGTTAACAGGAGCCGATGATGTTTCCTGATCCGGGGCGATAACATGTTTATTCGATGCTGTGGCCGCACCCCTCGTTTTCACACAGTATCTAGATGGTTGGGTTTTAGCCAACCTCCCTGCCAAAAGGTAAGTACCTTTTTCTTGTAATATGGTCGGGTACCAGTTTCGCGATGCCTTCGGGCATTGCAGACTCCATCGCTCTGTTAATTATATTGGCTTAGGATGTGCCTGCGTCTCAAAATTTTGCAGTTGCTGAGGCTATGTAATTGGTATTGGCAGCCCAGTTTTCTTTCAGGCCTTCCGTCGTCGTTTCAGGGGTGGTATCTTGGAGTGATGCAGGTATACCGCTTGGCTAGCTATTGTTGCTTTCAAGAAATTAACCTTGCTGTGTTAATACTTCTTTTGCCGGTCGGTATCCAACAAAAAGGACCTTAGAAAGCCAGTTCTCTCGTTGTAATCTTTCATGGCCTTACTATCTGGTGTAGTCTTATGTTCCTTGCATATAAGCCTTTTGGTGCACTCCTTGTGAGGAGGCAATTCAAACTTTTGGTTGCTTAACCGAAGCCGTTATTCATGAAGGCCTGCCTGTTTTATATTTGGCAGTCTTACTTAAGTGAAACTATTATTAAAGAAGGCCTGAGTGTTTTCAATCGGATAATTTTACTTAAATGAACCTGTTATTAAAGAAGGTCTGCTGTTTTCTATTTGGTAGTTTTACTTAAGTGAGGCCGTAATTATTGAAGGCCTGCCTGTTGGTATTTGGTAGTTTTACGTAAGTGAAGTTGTTATTATTGAAAGTCTGCTGTTTTCTATTTGGTAATTTTGCTTAATTGAATCTGTTATTATTGAAGGACTGCCTGTTTCCCATTTGGTAATTTTAATTAACTGAAACACAGCACAATCAGCTTAACACTTCACGCATCCAAGTTGCTGACAGGAATAATGTAACGATGTGTTACATGACGATCAGTTTGGTTTTAGGACATGCAAAGGCAATTCAGACGTTGGGGAAGATAATGGAAACAAAACTAAAGAAAAGTCAAGACACGTTCATTAGAGTTGTTGACCTGGGAAAAACGTTCGAAAATGTAAAATGTTTCAAGATATTCGGAATCCTTAGAAAAATAGCTGTAAGCTGTAGGGAGAGACGGGCAATATACAATACGTACAAGCGCCAAGAGGGTATAATAAGGCTGGATGATCAAGAACGAAGTGCTCCGATTAAAAAGGGTAAAATACAGGGATGTAGTTTTTCGCCCCTACTGTTCTATCTGTACATCGAAGAAGTAATGATGCAAATAAAATAAAGGTTCAAGAGTGGAACTGAAATTCAAAGTGAAAATATATCAGTGATACGATTCGCTGGGGACGTTGCCATCTTGAGTGAAAGTCAAGAATAATTACATGATGTGCTGAATGGAATGAATGGTCTAATGAATACAGAGTTGGATTCAGAGCAAATCGAAGAAAGACGAAGGTAATGAGAAGTAGAAGCAGTGAGAGCAGCGAGAAACTCAATATGAGGATTTATTGTCACGAAGTAGATGATGTTAACGATTTCTGCTACCTAGGCAGTATGTTAACGAGTGACGGACGGAGCAAGGAGGACATCAAAAGCAGATTAGCAACGGTAAAAAGGACATTCCTGGCCAAGAGAATTCTACTAATATCAAATATCGGCCTTAATTTAAGGAAGATATTTCTGAGAATGTACGTCTGGAGTACAGCATTGCGTGGTAGTGAAACATGGACTGTGAAAACGGGAACAGAAGAGAATCGAACCATTTGAGATGTGATGCCACAAACGAATGTTGAAAATCAGGTGGACAGATTAAGTAAGGAATGAGTAGGTTCTGCGCAGAATCAGAAAGGAAAGGAATAAGTGGAAAACACTAATAAGCAGAAGGGACAGGATGATAGGACATCTGTTAAGACATGAGGGAATCACTTCCATGGTATTAGAGGAAGCTATAGAGGGCATAAACTGTAGAGGAAGGCAGAGAATAGAATAGAGTCACCAAATAATTGAGGATGTAGGTTGCAAGTGCTACTCTGAGATGAAGAGGTTGTCACTGGAGAGGAATTCTTGGCGGGCCACATCAAACCAGTCAGAATACTGATAAACTAATCAGAAGACTGATTACTAAAAAAAAAAGAAAAAAAAACCAGTGGTTTCCATAGCGTTCTGCGTGTTCATGCCGTTGATCATTGCTGAGTCCCCCAAGTTTAAGAGAGAGTCCTGAACCTCGATTCGTTCCTTCACCTTCCTCCGCACTCTTTGACAACGCCGTTGGCAGAACAAGGAAGGCTTCTTATGCCCGCATTTCTGTCTATTTTTATTTAATATTTAAGCCGTGTCTATGTTCTAACCCGGGACAGAGGACGCTTTGATTATTAAGCAAATACGCTACTCAATGGAATATGAGAGGCGTTTATTAGTGGCATTACATAATAAATTGTCATATTGCTTTAATATAAAATTAGTTACTTACCACCAGCAATACGCAGTGCTTACGCGCATCTATACAGTGCCCCCTGCTTTCCCATTTTCCTCACCGCTTAAGCTTCCGCAGAGTTAAGCGGAATTTTTCTATTTAGTGGCGTTTGTTTATCTTATATTTGCTCTTATTTCCCCATGCATTTGTGACATCGATCTTTTGTAAGCAAAACTCTACCTTGTGCACGCTGAATTTACGAACAGAATTACTTTATAAGCAAATCTATTAGTAATTTTGTACGTTATGTGTACCAGTAAATCTACACTCCTGGAAATTGAAATAAGAACACCGTGAATTCATTGTCTCAGGAAGGGGAAACTTTATTGACACATTCCTGGGGTCAGATACATCACATGATCACACTGACAGAACCACAGGCACATAGACACAGGCAACAGAGCATGCACAATGTCGGCACTAGTACAGCGTATATCCACCTTTCGCAGCAATGCAGGCTGCTATTCTCCCATGGAGACGATCGTAGAGATGCTGGATGTAGTCCTGTGGAACGGCTTGCCATGCCATTTCCACCTGGCGCTTCAGTTGGACCAACGTTCGTGCTGGACGTGCAGACCGCGTGAGACGACGGTTCATCCAGTCCCAAACATGCTCAATGGGGGACAGATCCGGAGATCTTGCTGGCCAGGGTAGCTGACTTACACCTTCTAGAGCACGTTGGGTGGCACGGGATACATGCGGACGTGCATTGTCCTGTTGGAACAGCAAGTTCCCTTGCCGGTCTAGGAATGGTAGAACGATGGGTTCGATGACGGTTTGGATGTACCGTGCACTATTCAGTGTCCCCTCGACGATCACCAGTGGTGTACGGCCAGTGTAGGAGATCGCTCCCCACACCATGATGCCGGGTGTTGGCCCTGTGTGCCTCGGTCGTATGCAGTCCTGATTGTGGCGCTCACCTGCACGGCGCCAAACACGCATACGACCATCATTGGCACCAAGGCAGAAGCGACTCTCATCGCTGAAGACGACACGTCTCCATTCGTCCCTCCATTCACGCCTGTCGCGACACCACTGGAGGCGGGCTGCACGATGTTGGGGCGTGAGCGGAAGACGGCCTAACGGTGTGCGGGACCGTAGCCCAGCTTCATGGAGACGGTTGCGAATGGTCCTCGCCGATACCCCAGGAGCAACAGTGTCCCTAATTTTCTGGGAAGTGGCGGTGCGGTCCCCTACGGCACTGCGTAGGATCCTACGGTCTTGGCGTGCATCCGTGCGTCGCTGCGGTCCGGTCCCAGGTCGACGGGCACGTGCACCTTCCGCCGACCACTGGCGACAACATCGATGTACTGTGGAGACCTCACGCCCCACGTGTTGAGCAATTCGGTGGTACGTCCACCCAGCCTCCCGCATGCCCACTATACGCCCTCGCTCAAAGTCCGTCAACTGCACATACGGTTCACGTCCACGCTGTCGCGGCATGCTACCAGTGTTAAAGACTGCGATGGAGCTCCGTATGCCACGGCAAACTGGCTGACACTGACGGCGGCGGTGCACAAATGCTGCGCAGCTAGCGCCATTCGACGGCCAACACCGCGGTTCCTGGTGTGTCCGCTGTGCCGTGCGTGTGATCATTGCTTGTACAGCCCTCTCGCAGTGTCCGGAGCAAGTATGGTGGGTCTGACACACCGGTGTCAATGTGTTCTTTTTTCGATTTCCAGGAGTGTATTATATTTTAGTAGCCTTAAATAGGAAATTTCATGCCTACTTTAATGGAAAATGCTTTTATTCAACTCAAGGAAGGCGCACTTCTTACGCGCATGTATTTATCGCCCTCTGCAGCCCAATTTTTCCTGGTCGCTTGGGCATGTATATTCGTAATAGGTGGCCTTAGTCTCTGACATGATGTACGTGTAACTTATGCAAATATTTCATCTGTGACTTCTGTTACAATTGTATGTTGGCAACAGTCTTAAACTCTGGTCGTTTACTAGTGAGCATTTATTCTGAAGTACGCTAATTGTAATAGGCTGCTATCTAAAGCCATGACTTGGGATAATCCTTGTTTTGTCAATTTTATATATGACAAGAGCTGCTCGGCTTCAGGTAATTTAATGTACCATCATGCGATGTAACAAGTGAGTAAACTTACATTACAAATATTTTTCTATGAATATTTTGTTATATTTGTAAAAATAATCAGTGCGTGCTCGCGAAAACACCGTTAATCATAAAAGTATTCTTGTTGTTTGGAAAGAGAGCACTGTCTAAGCACAAACTGGGGGAAATGAGAACAATTACGCAAACAGAATTCAAAGCATTGTCCTTTTATGGCCGACTCTTTCTGAAGTATATTTTTAGAAATATCGAAACCTAGTTCAAGGGCTCATAAACCTTTGCAACTGATTGGCTGATCTTTTCAACCTCTTCAGATTGGCACAGTTGCTGTTTCGCAGCGTGTTTAAGATTTAGAAAAACTGTCATCATAAGATTTTTCGCCATTTATTAGACCTCACATGCTTCATTGCATACGTTCCGTATCAACAGCCTGGCACCGAAACAAGCAGACTGAATTCCTTTAGTCTCAGAGAACCGTTAGTCGTATCCTCTCCATAGCAAAGATTTGCAATTGGACACCTATCTTGAAGAGTATAGGTCTTGCCTTAGAACCAGGTATTTTCCAGAAGTTTTACCTAGCACAACGAAGAAGAATTCAGTAACAAAATGTGAAGCATGGACGAGAAAAGGTCTTCGAAAAAGAGACCTCTTACTAATGTGTAGAATGTGAAGCCCCCCTTTGTACTGTACAATGTTTTAAAATGTTTCGCAAAGAAAAGACCTGTATTTATGTGAAAATAAGAATCTTCTTTGGTACATACTGTTCGAACCTAATCTAATTTAGATTTAGTTCATAAATTAAAAGCAGGAGATGAATATTTTAATTGGTGAGCAAGACATATGGCATGAATGCTTCACATACAGGACCTACTAGATCACTGTGCGAGAAAATTTCGCATATCAAAACAAGTGGTAGGGTTGAAGACGTCAAATTATAGGTTCCCAAATGACGCGCCCCTCCAGATCGACCGAGAAGAACTGTCGAGTCTCCCACCCGCTGTGGACTGCGTTAAAGAGGAAGGAACTTCTGTGTTCTATGTCTCATAAACGACGGGGTCAACAGAAACGCAGTATGATATGTATTTGAGGAAGGGAAAGGTGGACATCTGATATTTCAAGTGAACCATCCTGGGATTTGTACTGAGGGAAAGTACGAGAAACCTAAATCAAGATGGTCGGATGGACATTTGAACCGCCATCCTCGCAAATATTAGTCCAATGTCTTAGCCATTGTGCTAAATTATTCGGTCCTAGAGTGAGATCTAAGGGTACGAAGCTCAAAACAAAAATAATAAAGAGTACCAGAAAGCAATTAACGTACGTGCTCATGCAGTCAAGTAGCTTTCAGGAAAAATACAGACAAGAAGGAGAAACAAAACCGAGAACTCGTTTCATGACGGTCAGTTGGGCTTGAGGAAAGACAGAGGGACCAGAGAGACAGTTTTGACATTGCGCTTGATAAAAGAGGCAGGATTTACTAAAACTTGACATCATCGTACGATGTCTCAAGAAAAAGTTCGTGTAAGTTCTTTGTCTTCTTGCAAGTTCTTTGAAATCCTCAAATGAATAAGCGTAAGCTGTAAAGAAGCACGGGTGTTATACGGTATGTAAAAGTACCAAGAGGTAAGAATAAACATATAAGACCAAGTATGAGTTGCTCGAATTAAAAACGATTTAAGAAAGGGATGCAGTTTCCCGCCCTATTGCTCAATCTACACATCGAATAAGCAATGACGAAATAAAGGAAAAAGAAAGATTAAAATTCATGGTTAAAGAATATCAATGATGAGATTTGCTTAGGACATTGCTATCCTCAGTTAAAGTGAGCGCGAATTACAGAAACGTTTGAAAGAAAAGGACAATCTGATCAGCACAAAATAAGGAGTGAGAGCAAAGAAAAAAAACTGAGAGTTATGAGGAGTAGCAGAGATGAGATTAGCAGTTAACTAATGAAATTAAGGGACCATGTAGAGAATATTCTACTCCTGTTGTTCCATTTTTTGCTGCCGTTGATGTTATCCTATATTCGTCTGATCAGATATCCGTATCGTCCTCCCATTTCGGTTCACAAACCCCCACTACATCTAGACTGAGCCTTTGTCTCTCACTTTTCAGATGTTCTAGCTTCCCTGGCACGTTCAGGCTTCTGACATTCCGCACTCCGACACGTGGAACGTTACCCTTTCGTTGGCTATTCAGTCTTTTTGACACGGTCACTTCCCCCTTGGGAATCCCCTCTCGGAGATTCGAATGGGAGACTAATTCTAAATCTCTTGCCCATGGAGAAATCATCATGAAACTTTTCCGTTACAGGTCACATTTATTGTGGATACATATTACATGTCTGTAAAGGAGGGGATTCCAATCCATTCTGCATGCTTATGTCGTTGATCATTGCTGATTCTTCCGCCTTTTAGAGGCTATTTCCCACCCAGAGGACAAGAGGGTGCGCCGAGCCTCTGCCCGCTTCTTCCTTTGCCCTCTTTGACACAGCTACTGACAGAGTGAGGGTGAGGGTGACCCCTTATACTGGAAGTCTTCGGCCACCAATGCTGATGATTTTTATTAAGATTATAAGCGAGAGCTGGTTTTGAACGCAGGACTTAGGACGTTTTGATTACTAGTCAAAGACGCTACCTTTGGACCACATATCACTCACTCCATACGTGTTGTAGTTACCGTAATAAAATCCAGTATAGTGTGCCTGAGAATTCTCAGTCACGTAAGGGCCGAACCGTTGTTATGTCTTCATAGCCGTACTGAGGGAAACATATTGTTTTTATACCAGTATTTTGTAAAGAATAACTTAAATTAATAGTCTTTAGTCCAAAACATAACATAAGTGATTAGAATTTCTATAGATGACGTACCAGATATTATTATTTGTTAAAACAGTTGCAATTGTAACACTAAAGTGCAGTTATGTTATGATGCATAAATTTAATCAAAAATAATTAGCTACCGAACGTAGTAGTGGACTGTAATTCATTTCCTACAATGAGAATAAAGAAAACCGGCAGAGAAACTGACTCACTTTCTACTTACAATAGAGGTATATTCATTTTCATCAAATTTTTAGGAAAGAATACGGGTGACTGATGTAATTTCTGCAGCATATATAGATTACAGTATAGTATGTGATGTCTGACTGCAGCTGCCGTGGTCGAGCGGTTCTAGGCGCTTCAGTACATAACCACGCTGCTGTTACGGTTGATATTAGATTGAGATTAGATGAGTAGATCACATAACTAATGAGGAGGTATTGAATAGAATTGGGGAGGAGTTTGTGGCACAACTTCACTAGAAGAAGGGATCGGTTGGTAGGGCATATTCTGAGGCATTAAAGGATCACCAATTTAGAATTGGAGGACAGCGTGGAGGGTAAAAATCGTAGAAGGAGACCAAGAGAGGAATACTCTAAAGAGATTCAGAAGGATGTAGGTTGCAGTAGTTACTGGGAGATGAAGAAGTTTGCACAGGATGGAGTAGCGTGGAGAGCTGCATCAAACCAGTCTCTGGACTGGAGACCACAACAACAACAACAACAACAACAGGTTTAAGTAGTTCTAATTCTAGGGGACTGATGACCTAAGATGTTAAGTCCCATAATGATTGGAGCCATTTGAATTTTTTGACTGCAGCTTCCTTATGGTGGGGTGGGGGATGGGGGGCAAACGTGCACTGGAACTTTTCGATTTTGTAGTATGATCTCAGACAGCGTTTGAATTTGTTACTGGAAAATCTCCCTCCATTCGATTTTTATATCTGGAAACAGCAGCAATAGCAGTTTATACAGGACCGCAACAAATAACTTGGCAAACAACGGAGACAGAGAGAGAGAGAGAGAGAGAGAGAGAGAGAAAGCGAGTCTTTGGATGATTCCATCAAAGTGATGCTGTGCAATGAAACAGATGGAGAGTGTTCTCAGTCGTCACAGAATATTATGTTCTCTGCGTTACTCAATCCTTTTTAAAGAACAGTTTGTAACTGGGAATTAAATCTACAGACGCTTTAGAGGTCTGTGAAATTACATGAATTCTGAGCTATTTGCTTGTTACATTAAGTAATATACAGCTCAGTGAGGCGTTGTGAACTCATAGACAAGCAGTATCCATCTACATTTTTTTCGTACAGTGGATCTACAGTAACAGGAAACCCCAAAACGAAACAAAATAAAAGGCATGTCTGCATCGTGTTACGCAATTTGTTGCAAATTAATACCTTGTACTTGCATGCGGTTCGACCTACCACGTTTTCATTGTGGTGAGTTGCGGTATGAAGTAGTTGCAGTTAGAAGGATGAATAAAAATACGTGGAACAGTCAAAGAAATGACTAAAAAATAGTAAATGCATTTTCAAACTGCGTTGTGCGGTCGCCTCGTTAGTGTTCCCTCGGTGCACTGCGATCCGTTTAATGAACTAGGCGTGCGCCGAACGCATGTTCAATTGTTTCAGCTCCCAGGCACACACAGACAAAGAATGCCGTTGGAATGGCAGAGCAGCGGCTAGGAATTTCGATGAGGCGACAGTTACATACCACCATACCTCAGATACCAGCGCTGCCAATACGTGCTGCAGCCAGTAAATGTACTTACTTCTGATGATGAAAATCTTTCATTTTCAAATCACGTCAGTTTTACGAAGGTTACTTTCCTTCAAATAAACTTTTTTTTTTAAATTTTGTACGTAGCTGGAGCAGCAACCATAGTTTGGAGTCTTCCCGTAGAGACAATAAACAGTCAATCAGCTGCAAAACGGAAGGCGTATTTAAATCTCTGTGCCAAGACTTCAACGTTTATAAAATGTCTTCTTCGTTAGGAAATACTGACAAAGTAACAAGTTCCCAATGAAAAACATGTTAATAGATACGGGGTGAAAATGGTATAAGTTGCTAAAGAAATCCTTTTAGCAGAACCCAAGTAACTTATTTAAAACGTCTAGTAACATGTTTGTCCGTTTCGTACGGATGTCTCAGAAAAAAAACACTTCATCTCGGGACAAAGTATTTGGAAAAGTAGACACTGCACAGCGCACCCGTATTAGACGTAACTTGTGGAAACATTATGCACAGTATAATGGGAGATATCATTAAACAGGATGAAAACACTACGGGGTACCTGCTCCGACGCCTTCCCCAACACAGGCGCTCTTACGTAAGCAATCGGTGAGTGTTATTTACCGCTGCGAGTATTGACATAGCAACCTTGTGCCAGACACATAGGCAACAACGGCCTGCGTGGTTGCGTCATTGTAACATGCCGATGATCGGCTGTCGTCGAGCTGCCTGTGCAGATGTTGCTGCAAGGGGAATTTACTATCGCTTAACTGTGCGACATTTATTTAATTTACGGCGACGCAAAAAGTGTTGCGAGGGTAGCCGTACGAATTTACTGAGAACGTTTCCCACAGCGAAGACTTCCTGCACGATTTGTTGCTGTTCCCCAAAGGTTTGTATCATCATAATTCTCTACTTTTACTCGATTACTTTGCGATTCATTGGTAACGAAGTACAGTAAATATCTTTGAATTTTAACATTTAATTCTGCATTGTCTCTCCTGAAATGGTTTCGTTTTATTTTTAAATAAATCATGACAGAATACAGCTTACGAGTAGTTATTTAATACGCATAGACTTAGAGATACTGTCTCCTTACTAACCCGTGCAGGAGATGGGAGGCCCACGACGAAAAGAACGTACACTGAAAGCTAAGGAACAAATTCTAGACCACATTCACGAATACCCTATTCAGAGTACCAGAAGTGTCGCCCGCCGTGTGGCGGGATCGCAAACTGTCGTTCATCGCACTTTGAAAGAGGAGCGTCTGCGGCCTTACCACTTCCAAAGCGTACCAGACTTGGGAGAGCAAGATTTCCCTCCGAGACGAGAATTCACAGAGTGTTTTTTGTTACAAAATGCGCAGCATGTAAACAAAATACTCGTCAACATGAAGCGTGTCTCACTCGCGATGCAATAAGCAATCTCCACAAAATGCACACGCGGAGGTTACACAATCCGCGTAGTAGCAACACGTTTTCTCCGCCTCTTTTCCGTGAATGTACGGCCGGCTATAATCGATGATTACCTTAATGGCCCTTATGTTGTACCTGCATGATTGACTGGTAATAATTATCGTACCTCTCCAGAGGAAACATTGGTACCAGCTTCATCAGAAAATGTTCTATTAGCCGTACGTCGTGACATGTGGTTCCTCCACGACAGCGCTCCACCCCACATTGATCAAGGGGGAACGAAGAATTTTGAATAGACGTTGGATAGAGCTTCTTAGACCACGTCGATGGCCAGCACACAGTCCTGATTGAAATGCACTGGTATTTTACTTTTGGGAGCATATGAAGGAATTTAATTATGCTGTGCAATAAATGATGTGGAGGAAATACGCAGAGGATTTTCAAAGCTACCAATACTATAAATGCTAATGTGCATGTGTGTGAACATATGTCCCTCCCGGCGTCTTTTTTTCAGTAAACGTGCTTGAAAAAAAAGACGTAATATTTTTGTGCAATATGTGAAAACATTGACATATTTTCGTGTGAAGAGCATCGAGAGAAAAGGACAAAGCCAATAAGCACGATTTATCATCTGTGTAGACAATGATTAAAGAGGACAATATATACTCTGTTAACTTTCATTTGCCTCATAAAAGGGAAGATATGTAACCTATTCGAGTTGTACCGTTGACCTAGCTAGCTACATTACATATCAATATATCTGTAATAAATGCAACAATTGTTAATGTATCTAAATCGTTTCCAGAATACAAGATGTTATTTGTTACTACTGAAACAATCTTTTATTTATAGAAGAATTATGTCCTTCCTGCACTTATAAAAAGTTTTATTAGTTACAATAGTAGTAGGGCAAACTTCTTATGAGCACATTTTGTCAGCGCGGATTGCCTACGTCAGGGGCAGGTATGCACTCAGGGGCAAAACCTATTGTTCTCCACTCATTGACAGGATATTAACCTATTGTTCTCTTTGACTGACAGGTACTTAACCTATTGTACTCCTTTGATTGACAGGTACTTAACCCATTGTTCTGCTAAAAGGATCCTTCCTTTCGATTGACAGGCACTTAACCTATTGATCCCCCAACCAGTCCACTCCCCTACCCCTCAGGAAAACTCCCTATCGCTGATAGAGGTACACTTCCAGTTCTGAGTTATTGGAATAGCTCCTCTCACTCTTATCAATTTGATTGGCTACTTAATTAAAGTGATCAATTAATTAACTTCACCCCTTCTGGAAAACCCCCTCCCCTCCCACCCCCCCTCCCGAAAATTGGGGGCAAAAAAGTTCAGTTGATCGCTAGTTTCAAGAGGAATTCTATTGTAATGTATGGAATATTGTTTAAACAATTTGGACACTGTATGGAAAATTGTTTATTTAAACAATTTAGGGGATGGAAGGCAGTGTATGCAATATATGGAAATTGGTGAAGAGGAAGGTTCTCATAACAGAAAGTTCAAGGGTATACTGTTTATTTATAAAAAATCCAGTTTGTGGGGTTGGATTTCTCTTGCTCATCATTCTATACTGTTTGTAAACGTGTAGGTATTGTAAGAAGTAATTACATGGGGCAAACATGTTGCATAAACTAATGTTTGGCATTGTACTCTGGGTGTCTTAACCTAAGGTTTGACCCTTTGTCGGCACTTAACCTATTGCTCTGTTAAGTGGTTTTCCATGTCATCCCAAATTCCTTAAACTGTTTAACAGCTCTGATACCAAATTAAGTAATTAGGTCTGTCCTCCACACCATTTCTTGGTACACTTTTCGAATTTCACACGCTTTTGAACGCCATTCCTGGCACATTTTTCTTCGTCACCCACCGCCTTAAACTGTTGTACAGCATTTTACATAAAAATTATGCAAATTAACCTAGTCTTCTGGACTTAACCTGCTGTTCTGCTCCATGTCACCCACTCCAACACACACCCTCCAGTTAACTACTGTACCACTAACACCATGTTGATATAAAAATTTATGCAAATTAATTAAATCAATATACTTCACATGTATTTGGTAGTTTTTTAATTCGCAGCATCCTATTGGTTGGTGAAATCGATGGAATATAGTTTAAACGAAAGATGGCTAGTAAAAAAACTCATCCCGCCACCCGACACCCGACGCCGATGCCACTGACTCGCCACACGCCACCAGGAGTCAGGGTGCACTTGTTGCCCCCGTGAAGTTACAACATGGCGATCAGCTGCCAAGCCATGCACAGGTGTTGGTTCGGGTTCCGCAGGCATGAGGCAGCCAGCAGCATCCCTTTCATACTTGACACCTGAGAAATTCCTATCGAAATATGTGTTCACCTAGGCACCATTACTGGCATGATGACACATGGCTGTGGTGCAGGTCCAGTGCTGAGAGCTGTTTGCATAGCAGCTAAAGGGTTCTCAGTGCTATAACGATGTCACATAACTATGTAAATAACCCCCAAGTCCCCCAGTTGGACACGCTATAGAAATCTGTTGCAGTGCTTCCCAGAATAACACAGCCTGCTTTGTTCCTAGCTATCCTAATGAGACATGTGAGACAGGTCTAGCCCACACACACGAAAACTGTGGATACTGACGTCACAGGTTGCGCTATAGAAATCTGTTCCAGAATAACATTGAATGCTTTTCCTCCCGCGCGGTCCTAACAGGACCTATTCATGAAAATAGCCCAGAAGCCCACCGATTGCCATTTTCCTGATGGTCCTAACGAGGCATCACGTGTTACCCATCCCAGAAAGTGTAATATCCTAAACATACATCACAGAAATGGTAAACTTCTCACTGCTAAAAGTCTTCATCATGTATGCGCATGGTTGTGAAAACACAATTAATCGTAAGAGCATTCTTGTCTTTTGGAGAGCACTGTCTAAGCACAGACAGGGGAAAATCAGAATAATTACGCAAACAGAATTCGAAGCAATGTTTTACAGAAGAGAAAAATGGTGGGAATTTTCAGCCTCCTACAGCTACTGGTCTGGAGATGTCCTAATGCCACAGTTTCAGATGAATGACGGAATCCCCACCAGATATGGATGGTCTGCTTCAACTTGTCCTTGAACACTTGCTTCCTCAGAACTTTCTGTAGATACCTTGCATCCATTGTGTTTGAAACAGTTTGTAGATGCTCCTATGTCGTGGCACAAATCATGTCTTTTGAATCAGTGGAGCATTATGATTGGCTCTTAAAGAATTTACCCACCGAATTACTCATACCACCGGTGTGGGAGCACTGTCTGCCTTTTTTTCCTTTCTGCAGACAAGACTTTTAGCGGAAAAAACTATTTAGTGCACATCACCATATTGCTCCGACAGTTAAACCCTGCAAAGTGGCCTACAGATCGTCAAATATGGAAAGCTTCTTACTCAATTACGCTGCTCTGCTACTGAGGATGGGAGCTTGAATATTAGGGTGTGAAACCAACCTCCAACCTGGCAATATATCACCCCGTACCATGTCGATGTAGTGAACATACAGTTCGTATCCTGCACCATACAGAATCGCCCCTTTTACATCATTCATATAGCTATCGACCACGAGACACTCGTACATATACAGCAAAGACAGATAGCACTGTATATACTCCTCACAGCACTAGATATTTTCCTGTCGGCAACGGTCGCAAGTCATCCACTCCCAACGAGTGACCAGAGCGCCCTCAGTCGACAAAAGTCACTCTCAGAACTGCTCTATAAATTCGGGGTCGGCTCCCCTCGGCACAAACGCGTTACTGTTTCTAGACCTGACCGGCTAGCTTTTCTACACACTTTTCCAGACTCTATGATTACAACCACACATGTATTTTCACATGGTTTGCCAGAATATTTCACCATTTACGGGACACTTCTCGATATCAAGCTCATAGCAGTATCCTACCAATCGCTCGGGCAACTTAATTCCGAACATATAGACTGGAAATTATTTCTCTACAAACCTGGAACTGTAGCCAGGTGGAGCGTGCTTTAAGTCACTGCGTATCTAGAAACTTATCCCATCTGTGAAGACCTTTATGTGAGAACTCAAAAAAAAAAAAAAGAGGAAACTGATATTTCCACTCACGAATGCCGATGTCGGTGATATAACAGATTGCAAATCATCCCTACAATTTACAAAATCAACTAAGAGTCAAAGAAGGTGTTTGTCATGTGTAGGGAACCAGCGCCGGCCGGAGTGGCCGTGCGGTTCTAGGCGCTACAGCCTGGAGCCGAGCGACCGCTACGGTCGCAGGTTCGAATCCTGCCTCGGGCATGGATATGTGTGATGTCCTTAGGTTAGTTAGGTTCAATTAGTTCTAAGCTGTAGGCGACTGATGACCTCAGAAGTTAAGTCGCATAGTGCTCAGAGCCATTTTTTAGGGAACCAGCAAACCTTTCTTCCACGTGTCTTTCACCTGCTAAATGCATACTCCACATCGATGTCCCCTCAACTAAATAACGGTGCGGAATGTGCAGAAGCAGTCAACTGAACAATTTTCATGGGAAGGAGTAACGGTCCAGCGCAAACACACGTCCATATTGAATCTTCTCAAATTTCCACGCCATCACGGAAGCTGTCCAACACATACTAAGTATTAGTTCACTATTCGGCTGTCTACAGAACGACACAGTTAAGTCAACTACATTCCTACAACCCAACAGGCCTCTCCATTTAGACAGGTCCTACTGTTAGCCCGAAACGTGAATCATCCCCACCACAGGCCACCGGGGTTGCATGCCAAGCACGAATAGACAGAATCGTCCTAGGAAAAAAAAGCAGGCCTCATTTGTATTTTATCCCTGTACTTACAATTAAATATTACGATTGTGGTCTCATTAGAACAACATTCGACAATGAGCGAAGTATCGGAAATACAGCCTGCTGATGGCTGTGGCTCCGGAAATAGAAATATCTGTACCACTATTATGACTTGACATACTCTTCCCTTTGCTATCACAGTGTTCCACGTCAAATCCATAGCTTCCTTATGACTGGACATAGTCATTTCCTTTGCACACGTCGGAACACAAACACATACTTTATAAGACTGATACCCAAGGCGAACTATCACACATCCCCCACTACTAAGTATAATACTTCGTCAATAACTGATTACCGACGATACTAAATAATACTGACCGAAAATCAACGATGGATGGACATGTCTCATAAAGTTTCTTGCGAGTGGTACCACAGAGATAATCGTCTTACAAACCGCCAGATGTTAAAAAACACAACCATATTACTATCACAAGTGGTCTTGGGCTCTACAGGTGCATATAAGTATCCATGTTAAAAGCTATACTGGCTTTATAAATCTACATATGCAATTACCTCTGAATGAAGTGGTTTTCCCAGACAAATACCATGACACTGAATGCAGACGTTGATCACCAGAGTGGTTACACAAAGCCGATGGTGCAACCTCGTAATAAAATTACCGAATTTTGAAAGTGAATTGGCCAATGAACGTGGTATGAAACCAGCTCCCTCACGCCACCACTGCTCTATCTCTATGCCACGTCAGAGGTTCAGTGATATATCGACTGGATTATAGGCGATGGTTGATAGAGAATGATCACAAACAGTAGTAAATGGTGTGCTGATTGAGGTTTCAGATCTCCAGTGAAATACTTTCGGTTGATATAATGTCTGTGATTTGGAATGAAGTCTTTCCATTCAACCACATACACGCGTTGGATCTTATTGAGAAGTTCTTTAATGATTACAGCCACTAGTGAATCACATTTCTGGCACTCTCATATCTCTAAACGAGTCACCTTTCTCGAACCTAGTGGAAATATCAATTTCGTCTAATTTTTTTTTTTCAAGTTCTCACGTAAGGGTCTTCAGAGATGGTATAAGTTTCTAGTTTCTCAAGTTTCTAGTTACTCAGTGGGTTATCGCACGCTCCACCTGGCTGAAGTTTCAGGTTTGTAGAGAAATAATTTCCAGTCTATTCGTTTATCTGTGGAGTTGTGTTGCGCTAGCGATTGGTAGGACACTGCTATGTGCTTGATATCGAGAAGTATCGCGTAAATAGTATAGTATTCTGGCAATCCATGTGAAAATACACAATTTTGTAATCACAGAGTCTGGAGAAGTGTGTAGAAAAGCAAACAAGTAAGCAGGTTGGGTCCAGAAACAGTATCGCGTTTGTGCCGAGGGGGAGCCGACCCCGAATTTATAGAACAGTTCTAAGAGTGACATCGGTCCACTGAGGGCACACTGGTCACTTGTTGGTTGTGTGGATGACTTGTGACCGTCGGCTGCAGGAAAATATCTAGTGCTGCGAGGAGTATATGCGGTGCTATCTGTCTTTGCTGTATATGTACGACTGTCTGGCGGTCGATAGCTATACGAATAATGTAAAAGGGGCGATTTTGAATAGCGCAGGATACGAATTGTATATTTACTATATCGACATGGTATGGGGTGATATGTGGCCGCGTTGGAGTTCGGATTCATGCCCTCATATTCAAGCTCCCGTCCTCAGTAGCAGAGCAGTGTAATTAAGTAAGAGTCTTTCCGTATTTGACGATGTGTAGGCCACTTTGCAGGGTTAATTGTCGGTGCAATATGCCGATCTGTACAAAACATTTTTTTTCCGCTGAAAGTCTTATCTACAAAAGAAAAAAAAAGGCAGACGGGGCACCAACACGGGCGCTATCAGTATTTCAGCAGGTAAATTCAATAAGGGCAAAAAATAATGCTCTATTCATTCACAAGACAAGTTGAAGCAGACCATAAATTGCCGGCGGGGATGCCGCCACTCATCTGAAACTGTGGCATTAGGACATCTCCAGACCAGTAGCTGTAGGAGGCTGAAAATTCCCACCATTTTTCTCTTTTGTAAGACAGTGCATCGAATTTTGTTTGTGTAATTGTTCTGATTTCCCCCTGTCTGTGCTAAGACAGTGCTTTCCAAACAACAGGAATGCTCTTATGAATAACTGTGTTTTCGCAATCGTGCACATACATGATGAAGGCCTTCAGTGGTGAGAAGTTTAACGTTTCTGAGTCGTATGTTGAAAGCAGGATACTACGATTTCCAGGAAGGGTAACACATGATGACTCGTTGGGACCATCAGGAAGAATGCAATCGGTGTTATTCTGGACTATTTTCGAAAACAGGTCCCGCTATGATCGCGAGGGAGAAAAAGCATTCATTGTTATTCAGGAAGAGATATCTATAGCGCGACCTGTGACATCATTATTCACAGGTTTCGTGAGCGTAAGCTAGATGCGTCTTGCATGTCGCATAAGGATCACGAGGGAGACAAGGCAATCGATGATATTCTGGAACAGATTTTTATAGCGCGACCTGTGATTTCAATGTCCACAGGTTTTGCATGCAAGCTCTAGATGTGTCTCGCTTGTTCATCTACATCTACATTTATACTGCGCAAGCCACCCAACGGTGTGTGGCGGAGGGCACTTTACGTGCCACTGTCATTACCTCCCTTTTCTGTTCGTGTCGCGTATGGTTCGCGGGAAGAACGACTGCCGGAAAGCCTCCGTGCGCGCTCGAATCTCTCTAATTTTACATTCGTGATCTCCTCGGGAGATATAAGTAGGGGGAAGCAATATATTCGATACCTCATCCAGAAACGCACCCTCTTGAAACCTGGCGAGCAAGCTACACCGCGATGCAGAGCGCCTCTCTTGCAGAGTCTGCCACTTGAGTTTGCTAAACATCTCCGTAACGCTATCACGGTTACCAAATACCCTGTGACGAAACGCGCCGCACTTCTTTGGATCTTCTCTATCTCTTCCGTCAACCCGATCTGGTACGGATCCCACACTGATGAGTAATACTCAAGTATAGGTCGAACGAATGTTTTGTAAGCCACCTCCTTTGTTGATGGACTACATGTTCTGTTCAGATCACAGGCTGTGTTATTCTGGGAAGCATTTCTATAGCGCAACCAGAAGGGGGACTTGGGAGTTATATGTGTTGTTGGTATAACACTGAGAACATTTTAGCTGCTATGGAAACATCTCTAGGCACTGGACCCACACCACAGCTATGCATCATCGTGCCAGCAGTGGTGCCTAGGTGAACACGTATTTCGACAGGAATTTCCCAGGTGTCTAGTATGAAAGGGATACAGCCACCTCTTGCTTGTGGGACCCAAATGGACACCTGTGCGTGGTTCAGAAGCTGACGGCTTTGTCACACTTCATGGGGGCTGCTGGTGATCCCGACTCCTGGGGGCACGTGTGGAGCTGGCGGCGTCTGCGTCAGGCGTCGGGTGGTGGGATGTGTTTTTTACTTGCGATCTTTTGTCTAAACTATATTCCATCGATTTCACCAACCAATAGTATGATGAAAATTTTTAAAAAAATCTACCCAATACATTTGAAGAAAATCGATTTAATTAATTTGCATAAAATATTTATATCAATGTGATGTTAATGGCACATTAGTTAAGGGGAGGGTGTGTGTGAGTGGGTAACATGGAGCAGAACAACAGGTTAAGTACAAAAGACTAGGTTAATTTTCATAATTTTTATGTAAAACGAATTCGAATAGGTTAAGGGGGTGAGTGACAAAGAAGAATGCGCCAGAAATGGCGTTCAAAAGCACGTGAAATTCGAAACATGTACCAAGAAATGGTGGGAGGACATAACTAATTACTTAATTTGGTATCAGAGCGGTTCAACAGTTTAAGGAAATTGGGCTGAAAAGGAAAATCCACTGAACACAGCAATAGATTAAGTGCCGACAAAGGGTCAAACCGTAGGTTAAGACAACCAGAGTACAGTGCCAAACATTAGGTTATGCAACATGTTTGGCCCATGTAATTACTTCTAACCAGATGTACATGTTTCCAAACAGCATAGAAAGATGAGAAAGAGAAATCCAACCCCACAAACTGAACTTTTTATAAATAAACAATACACCCTGGAATTTTCTGTTATGAGATCCTTCCTCTTCACCAATTTCCACATATTCCATACACTGCCATCAACTGAAGGGGAGGGGGTTTACCAGATGGGGTGAGGTTAATTAATTGATCTATTTAATTAAGTAGTCAATGAAATTGATAAGAGTGATAGGGCTATTCCAATAACTTGGACCTGAAAGTGTAGCTCTAGCAGAGAGGGGGAGGTTTCCTGAGGGTGGAGTGGAGCGTCGGGGTGGTGAGTGTACGGTGGTGGTGGTGGTGGGGGGGCAATAGGTTAAGTGCCAATCAATCAAAAGGAAGGAACCTTTTAGCAGAACTATAGATTAAGTACATGTCAATCAAAGGAGAACAATAGGTTAAGTACCTCTCAATCAATGGAGAACAATAGGATCTTGACCAGTGAATCAAAGGAGAACAATAGGTTTGCCCCTGAGTGCATACCTGCCCTTGATGTAGGCAACCTGCATAAGAAAATGTGCTCGAACAAACTTTGCCTTGCTACTTACGATCTTACCCTATTGTTTTCCGCCATTACTGTCAATACAACTACCTTTTGTTCAAATGGCTCTGAGCACTATGGGACTCAACTGCCGAGGTTATTAGTCCCCTAGAACTTAGAACTAGTTAAACCTAACTAACCTAAGAACATCACAAACATCCATGCCCGAGGCAGGATTCGAACCTGCGACCGTAGCGGTCTTGCGGTTCCAGACTGCAGCGCCTTTAACCGCACGGCCACTTTGGCCGGCCAACTACCTTTTGTAATTATGGCTCTTCTAGTCTAGAGATCATTGAGATAATTAATTTAGATAGTGCATTTATGAAAGTACAGGGTTATTCTAAATAATGGACACGTTTTCCAAAATTCGCATGTATCCAAGTACAAATCCAAAATGAACAAGCTTTATACCAATGAAAGGAAGAAGTTTCAAAGTTGTTGGCGGGCGGCGGCGGTCGGGCGGTTATGGTTTCAGAAGCGTGCGGTGAAGTTCGCGCAGCAATACGACCGTTTTCCGTTTCACTGTCAATTGAGAGTGAGATGGCGACTGTGGAGCACAAGGTTTTCTGCCTTCGTGAGTTCGCGAAAAGTGAGTTGCAAATTGCGCTGCAACGAGTATTTCGTACCAAATTCAGTATTCAACCACCAACTCGCAAAAGCATTAGCCGTTGGTTTAAGCAAGTTCAACAGACTGGGAGCCTGTGCAAAGGAAGAAGCGTAGGCCAACCACGTGTGTCAGAGGACGATGACCGATTGATTCAAGAAAGTTTTACGTGCAGTCCCAGTAAGTCTACCAATAGAGACAGTCGAGAACTTGGAATACCCCAACCAAATGTATGGAATGTTCTGAGACGGCCTTTCTTTACAGTCCTCGCCGATTACAACTTGTACAGGCTCTCAACCTCAATGTCAAAGAGAAGCGTCTCGCATTTTGTGTATTTGTGCTTGCAAAGATGGAGGATGAAGCATATCTACAGTGTGTATTTTTAGCGATGAAGAAGCGTTCCACGTTAGTAGAAAAATCAGCAATCACAGTGTACGCATATGGCGTTTGGGAAATCCTCATTCACCATTGTTACACGATAGAGACTCACTAAAGATCAATGTGTTCTGTGTTGTATCCCGTACAACAATTTATCGACCATTTTTCTTTGCGGAAAGAACTGTAACAGGAATCACATATCTGGATATGTTTGAACACTGGCTGTTCCCTCGTTTATGGAAGATTCCCAGGACTGCATTTTCCAACAGGATGGAGCTGCGCCCCATTGTCACCGTGATGTACGAAGCTTTTTGAATGAGTCCCTTTCTCAGCACTTGACTGGTCGCAGGGGACTTGAGGACCTGGACTACCGAGATCTCCTGATCTCACACCCTGCGACCATTTCTTATGAGGTTATGGGAAGGAGGCTGTTTACGTCCCGCCTCCACCAACCACTCTGAACGATCTGCGGAACCGGATCACTGCTGCTGTGCACTCAGTAACTGCAGATAAGCTTTCACGTGTGTGGGACGAGTTTGGCTACCGCGTCGATGTTTGCCTTGCAGCCAATGGTGGCCACATTGAACATTTGTAACATTTATCACCTGTCTCATTATTAAATAATTATTGAAAACAAATTAATTACAAATTATTACAAATGATTGAATTTATTAAATTGATATCACACATTATGAAAAAATAAAAACTGAAACTTTCTCTGTTCATTGGTATGAAGCTTGTTCATTTTGGATTTGTACTTGAATGAATACGAAGTTTGGAAAATGGGTCCATCATTAAGAATAACCCTGTATTAGCGTCTCCGTCATTATTTTCAGTTACTGATGCAAATTTTGCCGTACTGGGCCACAAATATCGAGAACGTAATTGTTCATGTAGGCGCCATTACAGAGAAAGCTGTAACTTAATATGCTTCATGCAATTAAAATTAACAAACCAATGTGCTACTAATAGATGTACCTACACACGAACCGTAAATTTTCAACCCCTGTGGCCATAAGAGATCATGTTCATATGTTGTTTTTGGTTTGGTGTGCAGTAAAGTATCTGCACGATAAAGTAACTTCAATAAAAGGAAATAATTATAATCAATCATTTAACGCAAAGACGTGTCGGGTGTACTAATCTGTGTTAACATTTTTACAGTTTAAAAGATTGTAAGAAGATCTGTGATAAAAATAATTAACCGTTATCTGTTTTAAAATTTATATTTCATACAGTACGTTACAATTTCGCTACACGCATATCATTCACTCACATTTACACACACACACACACACACACAAAAACACACACAATACATAAATAATACCACTACAACGAGTGCGATGAAACGGCGTTCGCCGGAATGAAGGATGTGTCGAATCGGCTGTTGGACATTTTGAACACTTATAGTACTATTGGTGTAACGGAAAACAAAGTAATGTGGGTTTATTTCTTGTTACGATACTGCCGTAGAAAAGGAAAATAACCTGAATTCCATATTCGTTATGAATTGTAAAAAGAGGAAACAGTTGAATGCAATTAATCCTCAACAAATTACATTGTAATTGGTTGATTTTCTACTAACGGAAAAACATTTTATTTGATGTTAGCTTCGTTATGGTAATGATGTAAAAGAGAAAACGACTGGTTGTCTTTAGTTAATTGTTTACGTAAAACGATTTACACGTTTTTGACAACCCCTTGACTGTTTACATTCCTTGTTTCGCTAGTACCTAACCGTCGAACCACGTCGTCGTAAAATATTTCAGTTCCCTCCTCAACTGCAAACCACCCCAAGAAAAACTTGTCTTCTCTTCTCCATTAGTCACACAACCAGACTCACATGCCGCGGATCTCGAAGAAATTACGGAGATAGTCAAACAGTTGAAGAATAACAAAGCACGAGGAGATAATGGGATCGATCATTGCTGAATTCTGGAAACTAAAGGATTCTATACTTATGCAGAAACTACACCAAATAATATCAGACATATGGATGACGAAGTTGGAAATGTGCTCTAATTCACACGCTACACGAAAAGAGCGACAAGACAGACATAAAAAATTACAGAGGAATTTCCCTGCTCCCAGTCGCTTAAAAACTCCTTTCCAAAGCACTTTTAAACAGGATAGAATCCCAAGCAGATCCACTAATTGGTGAATACTAGGCCGGATTCAGAAAAGGACGATCATGTGGGGAACAGATCTGATGCTTAAAGACAATACTACAAATGAGGGAATGCAGAAACACAGTAATTACATTCATCGACTTTAGCAAAACATACCATTCAGTAGACCGTGAAACCTTGTTTAAAATCATGGAAGAATTTGGGATCTGCCGAAAGACACGAAAAATCACAGAACAGACACTTACAGGAACAACATCCACAGTGAATTTCATGGGCGAAATATCAGAACCCTTCGAAATAAAAACTGGAGTCCGACAGGAGAACGGACTATCCGCAATGCTTTTCAACATTGTTCTAGAAAAGATCATCAGTGAATGGGAATCTCATGCAAAGGGCATCAAAATTGGTATCAAAAAATAGAACCGAATTAAAGTCAAGTGCCATTCTTTCGCTGATGATATTGCAATTATTCCCCCTATGAACCATGGACCTTGCCGTTGGTGGGGAGGCTTGTGTGCCTCAGCGATACAGATGACCGTACCGTAGGTGCAACCACAACGGAGGGGTATCTGTTGGGAGGTCATACAAACGTGTGGTTCCTGAAGAGGGGCAGCAGCCTTTTCAGTAGTTGCAGGGGCAACAGTCTGGATGATTGACTGATCTGGCCTTGTAACACTAACCAAAACGGCCTTGCTGTGCTGGTACTCCGAACGGCTGAAACCAAGGGGAAACTACAGCCGTCATTTTTCCCGAGGCCATGCATCTTTACTGTATGGTTAAATGATGATGGAATTCTCTTGGGTAATGTATTTCGGAGGTAAAATAGTCCCCCATTCGGATATCCGGGCGGGGACTACTCAAGAGGACGTCGTTATCAGGAGAAAGAAAACTAGCGTTCTACGGATCGGAGCGTGGAATGTCAGATCCCTTAACCGGGCAGGTAGGTTAGAAAATTTAAAAAGGGAAATGGATAAGTTAAAGTTAGATATAGTGGGAATTAGTGAAGTTCGGTGGCAGGAGGAACAAGACTTTTGGTCAGGCGAATACAGGGTTATAAATACAAAATCAAATAGGGGTAATGCAGGAGTAGGTTTAATAATGAATAAAAAAAATAGGATTGCGGGTAAGCTACTACAAACAGCATAGTGAATGCATTATTGTGGCCAAGATAGACACGAAGCCCATGCCTATTACAGTAGTACAAGTTTATATGCCAAATAGCTCTGCAAATGATGAAGAAATTGATGAAATGTATGATGAGATAAAAGAAATTATTCAGGTAGTGAAGGGAGACGAAAATTTAATAGCCATGGGCGACTGGAATTCGCGAGTAGGAAAAGGGAGAGAAGGAAACATAGTAAGTGAATACGGATTGGGGGTAAGAAATGAAAGAGGAAGGCGTCTGGTAGAATTTTGTACAGAGCATATCATAATCATAGCTAACACTTGGTTCAAGAAACATAAAAGAATGTTGTTTACGTGGAAGAATCCTGGAGATACTAAAAGGTATCAGATAGTTTATATAATGGTAAGACAGAGATTTAGGAGCCCGATTTTAAATTGTAAGACATTTCTAGGGGCAGATGTGGACTCTGAATACAATCTACTGGTTATGAACTGTAGATTAAAATTGAAGAAACTGCAAAAAGGTGGGAATTTAAGAAGAGGGGATCTGGATAAATTGACTAAACCAGAGGTTGTACAGAGTTTCAGGGAGAGCATAAGGGAACAATTGACACGAATGGGGGAGAGAAATACAGTAGAAGAACAATGGGTAGCTCTGGGGGATGAAGTAGTGAAGGCAGCAGAGGATCAAGTAGGTAAAAAGACTAGGGCTAATAGAAATCCTTGAGTAACAGAAGAAATATTGAATTTAATTGTTGAAAGGAGAAAATATAAAAAGGCAGTAAATGAAGCAGGTGAAAAGGAATACAAACATCTCAAAAATGAGATCGACAGGAAGTGCAAAATGTCTAAGCAGGCATGGCTAGAGGACAAATGTAAGGATGTAGAAGCGTATCTCACTAGTGGTAAGATAGATACTGCCTACAGGAAAATTAAAGAGACCTTTGGTGAAAAGAGAACCACTTGTATGAATATCAAGAGCTCAGATGGCAACCCAGTTCTAAGCAAAGAAGGGAAGGGAGAAAGGTGGAAGTAGTATATAGAAGGTCTATACAAGGGTGACGTACTTGAGGACAATATTATGGAAATGGAACAGGATGTAGATGAAGATGAAATGGGAGATAGGATACTGCCTGAAGAGTTTGACAGAGCACTGAAAGACCTGAGTCGAAACAAGGCCCCCGGAGTAGACAACATTTGATTAGAACTACTGACAGCCTTGGGAGAGCCAGTCCTGACAAAACTCTACCATCTGGTGAGCAAGATGTATGAGACAGGCGAAATACCCTCAGACTTCAAGAAGAATTTAATTATTTCAATCCCAAAGAAAGCAAGTTTTGACAGATGTGAAAATTACCGAACAATCAGTTTAATAAGTCACAGCTGAAAAATAATAAAGCGAATTCTTTACAGACGAATGGAAAAACTGGTAGAAGCCGACATCGGGGAAGACCAGTTTGGATTCCGTAGAAATATTGGAACGTGTGGGGCAATACTGACCTTACGACTTATCTTAGAAGAAAGTTTAAGGAAAGGAAAACCTACGTTTCTAACATCTGTAGACTTAGAGAAAGCTTTTGACAATGTTGACTGGAATACTCTCTTTCAAATTCTAAAGGTGGCAGGGGTAAAATACAGGGTGCGAAATGCTATTTACAATTTGTACAGAAACCAGATGGCAGTTATAAGAGTCGAGGGGCATGAAAGGGAAGCAGTGGTTGGGTAGGAAGTGAGACAGGGTTGTAGTATCTCCCCGATGTTATTCAATCTGTATATTGAGCAAGCAGTAAAGAAAACAAGAGAAAAATTCGGAGTAGGTATTAAAATCTATGGAGAAGAAATAAAAAGTTTGAGGTTTGCCGATGACATTGTAATTCTGTCAGAGACAGCAAAGGATTTTGAAGAGCAGTTGAACGGAATGGATAGTTTCTTGAAAGGAGGATATGAGATGAACATCAACAAAAGCAAGCCGGCCGCAGTGGCCGAGTGGTTGTAGGCGCTTCAGTTTGGAACCGCACGACCGCTACAGTCGCAGGTTCGAATCCTGCCTATGGCATGGATGTGTGTTATGTCCTTAGGTTAGTTAGGTTTAAGTAGTTCTAAGTTCTAGGGGACTGATGACCTCAGATGTTAAGTCCCATAGAGCTCAGAGCCATTTGAACCATTTTTTGAACAAAAGCAAAACGAGGGTAATGTAATCTAGTCGAATTAAGTCGGGTGGTGATGACGGAATTAGATTAGGAAATGAGACACTTAAAGCAGTAAAGGAGTTTTGCTGTTTGGGGAGCAAAATAACTGATCATGGTCGAAGTAGAGAGGATATAAAATGTAGACTGGCGATGGCAAGGAAAGCGTTTCTGAAAAAGAGAAATTTGTTAACGTCGAGTACAGATTTAAGTGTCAGGAAGGCGCTTCTGAAAGTATTTGTATGGAGTGTAGCCATGTATGGAAGTGAAACATGGACGATAAATAGTTTGGACAAGAAGAGAATAGAAGCTTTCGAAATGTGGTGCTACAGAAGAATGCTGAAGATTAGATGGATAGATCACATAACTAATGAGGAGGTATCGAATAGAATTGTGGAGAAGAGGAGTTTGTGGCACAACTTGACAAGAAGAAAGGACCGGTTGGTAGGACATCTTCTGAGGCATCAAGGGATCACAAATGTAGCATTGGAGGGCAGCGTGGAGGGTAAAAATCGTAGAGGGAGACCAAGAGATGAATACACTAAACAGATTCAGAAGGATGTAGGTTGCAGTAAGTACTGGGAGATGAAGAAGCCTGCACAGGATAGAGTAGCATGGAGAGCTGCATCAAACCAGTCTCAGTACTGAAGGCAACAACAACAACAACATTGCAATTATCTCTAATAACAGAACAGAAGCGATTCAAGCAGTGAAAAATCTTTACAAAATTTCACAGTAAAACGGGACTACCGATATCTTATGAAAAAACCGAATATATGGAAAGACAGCCAGAAGATAAATCCACTTTAATCACAAAACATGGTAAAATTGCACTTGTTGTTGTTGTGATCTTCAGTCCTGAGACTGGTTTGATGCAGCTCTCCATGCTACTCTATCCTGTGCAAGCTTCTTCATCTCCCAGTATCTACTGCAACCTACATCCTTCTGAATCTGCTTAGTGTATTCATCTCTTGGTCTCCCTCTACGATTTTTACCCTCCACACTGCCCTCCAATGCTAAATTTGTGATCCCTTGATGCCTCAAAACATGTCCTACCAACCGATCCCTTCTTCTAGTCAAGTTGTGCCACAAACTTCTCTTCTCCCCAATCCTATTCAATACTTCCTCATTAGTTACGTGATCTACCCACCTTATCTTCAGCATTCTTCTGTAGCACCACATTTCGAAAGCTTCTATTCTCTTCTTGTCCAAACTAGTTATCGTCCATGTTTCACTTCCATACATGGCTACACTCCATACAAATACTTTCAGAAACGACTTCCTGACACTTAAATCTATACTCGATGTTAACAAATTCCTCTTCTTGAGAAACGCTTTCCTTGCCATTGCCAGTCTACATTTTATATCCTCTCTACTTCGACCATCATCGGTTATTTAACTCCCTAAATAGCAAAACTCCTTTACTACTTTAAGTGTCTTATTTCCTAACCTAATTCCCTCAGCATCACCCGACTTAATTTGACTACATTCCATTATCCCCGTTTTACTTTTGTTGATGTTCATCTTATATCCTCCTTTCAAGACACTGTCCATTCCGTTCAACTGCTCTTCCGAGTCCTTTGCTGTCTCTGACAGAATTACAATGTCATCGGCGAACCTCAAAGTTTTTACTTCTTCTCCATGAATTTTAATACCTACTCCGAATTTTCTTTTGTTTCCTTTACTGCTTGCTCAATATACAGATTGAATAACATCGGGGAGAGGTTACAACCCTGTCTTACTCCTTTCCCAACCACTGCTTCCCTTTCATGCCCCTCGACTCTTATAACTGCCATCTGGTTTCTGTACAAACTGTAAATAGCCTTTCGCTCCCTGTATTTTACCTTTGCCATCTTCAGAATTTGAAAGAGAGTATTCCAGTCAACATTGTCAAAAGCTTTCTCTAAGTCTACAAATGCTAGAAACGTAGGTTTGCCTTTCCTTTATCTTTCTTCTAAGATAAGTCGTAAGGTCAGTATTGCCTCACGTGCTCCAACATTTCTACGGAATCCAAACTGATCTTCCCCGAGGTCGGCTTCTACCAGTTTTTCCATTCGTCTGTAAAGAATTCGTGTTAGTATTTTGCAGCTGTGACTTATTAAACTGATTGTTCGGTAATTTTCGCATCTGTCAACACCTGCTTTCTTTGGGATTGGAATTATTGTACTCTTCTTGAAGTCTGATGGTATTTCGCCTGTCTCATACATCGTGCTCACCAGATGGTAGAGTTTTGTCATGACTGGCTCTCCCGAGGCCATCAGTAGTTCAAATGGAATGTTGTCTACTCCCGGGGCCTTGTTTCGACTCAGGTCTTTCAGTGCTGTGTCAAACTCTTCACGCAGTATCTTATCTCCCATTTCATCTTCATCTACATCCTCTTCCATTTCCATAATATTGTCCTCAAGTACATCGCCCTTGTATAAACCCTCTATATACTCCTTCCACCTTTCTGCCTTCCCTTCTTTGCTTAGAACTGGGTTGCCATCTGAGCTCTTGATATTCGTACAAGTGGTTCTCTTCTCTCCAAAGGTCTCTTTAATTTTCCTGTAGGCAGTATCTATCTTACCCCTAGTGAGACAAGCCTCTACATCGTTACATTTGTCCTCTAGCCATCCCTGCTTAGCCATTATGCACTTCCTGTCGATATCATTTTTGAGACGTTTGTATTCCTTTTTGCCTGCTTCATTTACTGCATTTTTATATTTTCTCCTTTCATCAATTAAATTCAATATTTCTTCTGTTACCCAAGGATTTCTATTAGCCCTCGTCTTTTTACATACTTGATCCTCTGCTGCCTTCACTACTTCATCCCTCAGAGCTACCCATTCTTCTTCTACTGTATTTCTTTCCCCCATTCCTGTCAATTGTTCCCTTATGCTCTCCCTGAAACTCTCTACAACCTCTGGTTCTTTCAGTTTATCCGGGTCCCATCTCCTTAAATTCCCACCTTTTTGCAGTTTCTTCAGTTTCAATCTGCAGTTCATAACCAATAGATTGTGGTCAAAATCCACATCTGCCCCAAGAAATGTCTTACAATTTAAAACCTGGTTCCTAAATCTCTGTCTTACCATTATACGTATAATCTATCTGATACCTTTTAGTATCTCCAGGATTCTTCCAGGTATACAACCTTCTTTTATGCTTCTTGAACCAAGTGTTGGCTATGATTAAGTTAAGCTCTGTGCAAAATTCTACAAGGCGGCTTCCTCTTTCATTCCTTTTCCCAATCCATATTCACCTACTATGTTTCCTTCTCTCCCTTTTCCTACTGACGAATTCCAGTCACCCATGACTATTAAATTTTCGTCTCCCTTCACTACCTGAATAATTTCTTTTATCTCGTCCTACATTTCATCTATTTCTTCATCATCTGCAAAGGTAGTTGGCATATAAACTTGTACTACTGTAGTAGGCATGGGCTTTGTGTCTATCTTGGCCACAATAATGCGTTCACTATGCTGTTTGTAGTAGCTAACCCGCACTCCTATTTTTTTTATTCATTATTAAACCTACTCCTGCATTACCCCTATTTGATTTTGTATTTATAACCCTGTAATCACCTGACCAAAGTCTTATTCCTCCTGCCACCGAACTTCACTAATTCCCACTATATCTAACTTTAACCTATCCATTTCCCTTTTTAAATTTTCTAACCTACCTGCCCGATTAAGGGATCTGACATTCCACGCTCCGATCCGTAGAACGCCAGTTTTCTTTCTCCTGATAACGACGTCCTCCTGAGTAGTCCCCGCCCGGATATCCGAATGGGGGACTATTTTACCTCCGGAATATTTTACTCAAGAGGACGCCATCATCATTTAATCATACAGTAGAGCTGCATGTCCTCGGGAAAAATTACGGCTGCAGTTTCCCCTTGGTTTCAGCCGTTCGGAGGAGTAGCAGCACAGCAAGGCCGTTTTGGTTAATGTTACAAGGCCAGATCAGTCAGTCATCCAGACTGTTGCCCCTGCAACTACTGAAAAGGCTGCTGCCCCTCTTCAGGAACCACATGTTTGTCTGGCCTCTCAACAGATACCCCTCCGTTGTGGTTGCACCTACGGTACGGCCATCTGTATCGCTGAGGCACGCAAGCCTCCCCACCAACGGTAAGGTCCATGGTTCATGCACTAGTCTGCCATTTTAAATACCTCAGAGAATCTATACAGTCCTCACGATTACATTGAATCGCCAATGAACAAAGAACCTCCAAGCTCCAGAAGGCCTACAAGCTAACATGGACACAATACAACAAGAAGTGCATTTCGACAGACGAAAAATTATGGCACTATAGAAGCAATCTACGCAGTTGAAACAATGGTGATTTATGGTCATTCAAAAATTAGGGAAATAGAAAGGCAGGAAAGAAAAATTCTCTGTTAAATTTACAGGGCAATCAACAAAAACGGCATTTGGATGAATAGATCACAAAACGAGTTCTATATAAAGACCAACACAGTAACAGACGAAATCAGAAAACGCCGAGCCAAATTTTATACACATATCTACAGGATGGAAGGCTCCCGACCAACAAAGAAACTTTTCAGTATTATAACAAAGAATAAATGCAGCACAGAATGTCTGAGAGAAGTCCAGAGGCATCTGCGGCAGATCAACATAAAAAATCTCGAAGACCGCGCTGAGTTCCGGAATAAAATTTGCAAATGGAAGTTTGAGGGAAGAACATCGTGCCAACCTGGTAAAAAATGGACAGAAGAACGGAAGAGAGAGCATTCTGAGAGGATGAAGAGCTTTTGGGAAGCGAAGAAGAAAAACGTCCGGAGATGAAATTATGAATTCAACTTCAATCGCTCTCCTAGAGGGGAAAAATCGTTATAATAATAATAATAATAATATTTTGCATAATATCTCCTTACGTTTATAAAAAATTATTCAGGTTTGCTAGGTTACAGATTGTGGTAGAGGTACGTTAAAATGTAGCCAAAAGGCGTCAGTCAAATATAAAATTTCACCTCAATAAGAATTAAAACATGCACAACATGGTTGTTGTCATTTGTTATTTCTTCACCATTTTACAGCTGGCGCTGTTTAAATAAACCTTCCATTTTGCCACTGTTTGGCTGTTTATTATTTCTACAAGAAGATACTTTGTTATTTGTTCATATGGTAGTTATTCACTTCTTGGGTCAAATATACTATGATATAGAACGTCTTGCAACTACGTAATGATTAACGTGTATTGCTTCATTAACTGTATGAAAAAAAAAATTAAGCTCAATTGTCAGTACTACTTTTTCAACCTGTAAGTTGATCCATACTGTTCTGAACCGTTGTTGCGGAATAACTTTTATACCATGTAAAGCTGTCCGAAACACAGTTTATTAGATGTTGTAGTCTTCACCCGAAGACCGGTTTGATGCTAATCTTCAGAAATAAGTATGTTGTAGAAGCCTTTTGGTTTGTGTATAGCTACTGCAACCTGGATCCATTTATCCATTTGAAACTGTTCTATAGTCAAGCTTTGCTCTCCCTGTATAACTTTTGCCCCGAGTACTTCCTTCCAATAACGAACTGACGATTCCTTAGTGCCTCAGGAAGTGTCTAAGCAACGGATCCCTTCTTTTAGAGAAGTGATGGCTTAGTTTTCGCCTCAGTTAGATTCAGAAACTTCTCATTATTTATTCGGTCTACCTGTCTGATCTTTAGAATTTGGCAATGTATTTCATAATCTTCTGCTGTCTCACGGTTTACGTTGCACTTCCGTACAAATCTATATTGAAATTTATCTTCTACAAAAACACTTCCCTTGCTATTCCCTGTGTGCTCTTTATTTCCTTCCTGTCTCGGCCACCGTCAGTTCTTTTCCTTCCCAGAAGGAAAAAATCATGTAGTACCCTTAGAAATATCTACTTTAATTCGACTACGTTCCTTTACCCTTGTTTCGTAGCTGTGTGGCGTGGAATTGAAATGGAGTGGTGCTCGGGCTGGTGCAGATGAAGGGTTCAGTTTAACAATAATTTAACATTAAAAACATGGTAAGCAACAAAACAGAAACCATTAACAGTAAAAAATATAATTCTCTGTAGCATAAAAGACTTAAGTAGGGCTATAATATTCAAACAAGATATCGTTAGAAAAAACAGAAGAATATTAGTCAGATTCTATCATGGGTGACAACGTGATAAGATAGCTGTTTGAAACATTGGGAACACTGCCTCATTATACGAGTCCAAGGTAACTGTAAACAGAAAATACTTATCTATTATTAATGAAATGTCAACCTCGATAGCTGAGTGGTCAGCGTGACAGACTGTCATGTAAGGCTTCGATTCCCATCTGGGTGGGAGGTTTTCTCTGCTCAGGGACTGGGTGTCGTGTTGTCCTCATCGACACACAAGGCGCCAAGTGGCGTCAACTAGACTTGCACCAGGCAACCGGTCTACCCGATCGGAGGCCCGAGCCACACAACATTTCATTTCATTAAACGAAATTAACCTTTGGGCCACAGTTACAGTGGCCTTTGGTCCCTTTCTGGGGCACCCAGATGAAGGCCACTATGACCTTGGCAGATGCGTAAGTTTCGCCAGTAACGAATGTTACAATGCGACATGATATCATACACAGAAAACATTTATGTCAGTATTTATGGTTGATCAAAGCTATAACCTATGTCTACATCATGTTCTACTGTAGCTACCAACAACAGTTGCACTAGCAAGCTACGCACACTGATGTCTAAATAAATAGCTATCCGATTACATAACAACTAGTCAATCATATGTGGCAATAGAAAACAAATCTTAGCACACATCAGTGAATCAGTGGTTTATACACAAGAAATTAGCACAGAATCGATTCTGAAAACCACAGACAATACTTGGTACGCTGTCATAGTGGAGAACAATAAAACTTAGAAAGGAATACAGAATCAATTCATAAAATTACCGACAACAAAAGATTGACAGTCGTTACAAATGACAGTAAATCTTTAAAAAAATTTGCTTGACAATGCCCAAGGTACATACTGACCAATCAGGTTTACCATCTCACACAACATACTTTTTCACGCCCCACATGCATAAACACAGGCAAGGCATTAATCAGCACTCACAAAGTTCTTTACAAGTGGCCACACTTACCGCACGTTCACGTATAACACTGTTCACTGCTTGAAACATAAGGCTACTAGGATTCCCCATTAATTGTAAAGTCACCCAAATTGTGCTCAATTTAGACTGCTGAAGACGTTTCCTCGCCTCCACTGCAGGGCTGTGCATCCAACAAGGAAAGGCAGCTACCACTGCACTGGGTTGTGGTCCACGTGGCAGCCATGCCCGAGCTGACCTTCATCAAGTCCACCTCTTTGAGGCATTTGAACTTAGGTCACCCAGAAGTGTCTTCCTCTGTGTCACTCAGGAATTCAAGAGGCATCGCCCATCAATCACCAAGCCAAGCCCGGACCGCCAGGTTCAGCCACTGCCAGAGTGCTCCGTGTCTCACGCTCAGTGTCGGTTAGGCACTGCAGGCAGTGACCATGGCCAAGGCACTGCCTTCTGGGAGATGATGCTGTTCCCAATCAATGCCCCTGACTGCACACCGCCGGTCGCACCTTTCCCCAGCTCAGTTACGGCAGCACTCGCTCCCAACCCGAGTCCGCCACAGTCACTCTCTGGCGGCAACAGAGCCACACGCCACCAACAATGATCTCTGGCGTAGGGGAAAATAGCTCTGATTTCGGCACGACACGGGTTATTTTATAACATCTTTTCAAGACACTACCGTCTCTGACACACTGACAACGTCGGCACCAAACCTTAAGTTTTCTCTTTCTTCTCCCTAAGTTTTAATTCCCTTTCCAAATTTATCTTCAATGCCCTCTACTGCTCGTTCATTATAGAGACTGAATAATACTGGGGATATGTTGCAACACTGTTTCAGTCGCTTCTGACCTACTCTTTCTTTCGCGCCCTTCCGAAGGTACGAGTTAAATATAACCCATCACTCACTGCATTTTCTCCCTGCTTCTTTCAAAACTTGGAAGAATTTATTTCAGTCCCACTCTACCCTCCCCGCCCGTGCAGCATGGACCTTGTCGTTGGTGGCGAGACTTGCGTGCCACAGCGATACAAATAGCCGTACCGAATGTTCAACCACAACAGAGGAGTCTCTGTTGAGAGGCCAGACAAACGTGTGGCTCCAGTAGAGGGACAGCAGCCCTTTAAGTAGTTGCAGGGACAACAGTCTGGATGATTGATTGATCTGGGTTGGTAACATCAACCAAAACGGCCTTGCTGTGCTGGTACTGCGAACGGCCGAAAGCCAGGGAAACAACATCCGTAATTTTTCCCGAGGCCATGCAGCTCTACTGTATGGTTAAATGATGTAAAATATTCCGGAGGTAAAATAGTCCCCCGTTTGGATCTCTAGGCGGGGACTACTCAGGAGGACGTCATTATCAGGAGAAACCAAACTGGCTTTCTACGGATCTGCAGGTACCTTAGAAAATTTTAAAAAGGAAATAAATAGGTTGAAGTTAGATACAGTGAGAATTAGTGAAGTTCGGTGGCAGGGTAGAAAGGACTTTTGCTCAGCAGAATACAGGGCTATAAATACAAAAGCAAATAGCGGTAATGCGCAAATAAGTTTATAATTAATGAAAAATAGTAATGCGGATACGTTGATATGAACAGCATAGTGAAGGCATTATTGTAGCCAAGATAGACACGAAGCCCACGCCTACCACAGTAGTACATGTTTATATGCCAACTAGCTCCGCAGTTGAGGAGGAGATTAAGGAAATGTACGATGAGATAAAATAAATTATTCAGATGTTTAATTCAATACTCATGGGAACGGAAAATTTAATGCTCACGGGAGGCCTCAACTCGATAGTGGAAAAAGGAAGAGAAGGAAAAAGTGGTAGGGGAATATGGACTGGGGGAAAGGAATGAAAGAGGAAGCCAACTAGTAGAATTTTGTACAGAGTATAATTTAAGCATAGCTAACACTTGGTTCAAGAAACATGAGAGAAGGTTGTATACGTGGAAGACACCTACAAATACCGGAAGGTTTTAGATTGATTATATAATGGTTAGACAGATATTTGGAAACAAGATTTTGTATTGTAAGACATTTCCATGGGCAGATACGGGCTCTGACCACAATTTACTGGTTATGAAGTGCACATTAATACTGAAGAAACTACAAAAGCGTTGGAATTCAAGGAGATGGGTCCTGGATAAAGTGAAAAAACCAGACGTTGTAGAGAAATTGAGAGGCAGCATTAGGGAACTATTGACAAGGGCTGGGGAAGGGAATGCAAGAGAAGAAGAATGGGTAGCTTTGAGAGATGAAATAGTGAAGGCAGTAGAGGATTAACTAGGTAAAAAGACGAAGGCTAGCAGGAGTCCTGGGTAATACAAGAGATGTTGAATTTAATCAAAAAAGGAGAAAATATAAAAATGCAATAAATAAAGCAGGTGAAAGGGAATACAAACGTTCATAAAATGAGATCGACAATAAGTGCAAAATGGCTAAGCAGAAGTGGCTAGAGGACAAATGAAAGGATTTATAAGCATATATCAGGAGGGGTAAGATAGATGTTGCCTAAATGAAAATTATTGAGACTTCTGGGGAAAAAGAACCACCTGTATCAAATCAAGAGCTCAGATGGAAAATCAGTCGTAAGCAAAGAAGGGAAAGCAGAAAGGTGAAAGTAATGTGTAGAGGGGCTACACGCGGGAGGTGTACTTACGGGGAATATTATGGAAATGGAAGAGAACGTAGAGGAAGATGAGAAGGGAGGTACGATACTGCGTGAAGAATTTGACATAGCGCTGAAAGACGCTGGGAATAGACAACATTCCGTTAGAGCCACTGACAGCCTTGGGAGAGCCAGCCATGACAAAACTATTCCATCTGGTGAGCAGGATATTTTGAGACAGGCGAAATACCCTCAGACTTCAAGAAGAATATACACTCCTGGAAATTGAAATAAGAACACCGTGAATTCATTGTCCCAGGAAGGGGAAACTTTATTGACACATTCCTGGGGTCAGATACATCACATGATCACACTGACAGAACCACAGGCACATAGACACAGGCAACAGAGCATGCACAATGTCGGCACTAGTACAGTGTATATCCACCTTTCGCAGCAATGCAGGCTGCTATTCTCCCATGGAGACGATCGTAGAGATGCTGGATGTAGTCCTGTGGAACGGCTTGCCATGCCATTTCCACCTGGCGCCTCAGTTGGACCAGCGTTCGTGCTGGACGTGCAGACCGCGTGAGACGACGCTTCATCCAGTCCCAAACATGCTCAATGGAGGACAGATCCGGAGATCTTGCTGGCCAGGGTAGTTGACTTACACCTTCTAGAGCACGTTGGGTGGCACGGGATACATGCGGACGTGCATTGTCCTGTTGGAACAGCAAGTTCCCTTGCCGGTCTAGGAATGGTAGAACGATGGGTTCGATGACGGTTTGGATGTACCGTGCACTATTCAGTGTCCCCTCGACGATCACCAGTGGTGTACGGCCAGTGTAGGAGATCGCTCCCCACACCATGATGCCGGGTGTTGGCCCTGTGTGCCTCGGTCGTATGCAGTCGTGATTGTGGCGCTCACCTGCACGGCGCCAAACACGCATACGACCATCATTGGCACCAAGGCAGAAGCGACTCTCATCGCTGAAGACGACACGTCTCCATTCGTCCCTCCATTCACGCCTGTCGCGACACCACTGGAGGCGGGCTCCACGATGTTGGGGCGTGAGCGGAAGACGGCCTAACGGTGTGCGGGACCGTAGCCCAGCTTCATGGAGACGGTTGCGAATGGTCCTCGCCGATACCCCAGGAGCAACAGTGTCCCTAATTTGCTGGGAAGTGGCGGTGCGGTCCCCTACGGCACTGCGTAGGATCCTACGGTCTTGGCGTGCATCCGTGCGTCGCTGCGGTCCGGTCCCAGGTCGACGGGCACGTGCACCTTCCGCCGACCACTGGTGACAACATCGATGTACTGTGGAGACCTCACGCCCCACGTGTTGAGCAATTCGGCGGTACGTCCACCCGGCCTCCCGCATGCCCACTATACGCCCTCGCTCATAGTCCGTCAACTGCACATACGGTTCACGTCCACGCTGTCGCGGCATGCTACCAGTGTTAAAGACTGCGATGGAGCTCCGTATGCCACGGCAAATTGGCTGACACTGACGGCGGCGGTGCACAAATGCTGCGCAGCTAGCGCCATTCGACGGCCAACACCGCGGTTCCTGGTGTGTCCGCTGTGCCGTGCGTGTGATCATTGCTTGTACAGCCCTCTCGCAGTGTCCGGAGCAAGTATGGTGGGTCTGACACACCGGTGTCAATGTGTTCTTTTTTCCATTTCCAGGAGTGTATAAGTCCCAATTCCAAACAAAGCATGTGCTGACGTGTGAAAATTATCGAACTGTACTCATGCCTACAAAATACTAACACGAATCCTTTACAGAAGAATGGGAGAACTGATAGAAGCTGACCTCGGGGTAGATCAGTTTGGATTCCGGAGAAATGTAGGAACACGTGAGGCAATACTGACTCGACAACTTCTCATAGAAGATAGGTTAAGGAAAGGCAAACCTACGTTTATAGCATTTGTAGACTCAGAGAAAGCATTTGGCAATGTTGACTGGATACACTCTTTTATACTGTAAGTGTGGCAGCGGTAAAAAACACAGAGCGAAAGGGTATTTACAAATTGTAGACAAAACCTGAAGGCAGTTATGAGAGTCGAGGAGCGCGAAAGGGAAGCAATGGTTGAGAAGGGAATGAGACAGGTTTGTAACCTATCCCCGAAGTTATTCAATCTGTATATTGAGCAAGCAGTAAAGGAAACAAAAGAAAATTTGGGAATAGGGATAAAAAGTCCAGGGAGGAGAAATAAAAACTTCGAAGTTTGCCGATGATGACATTGTAATTCTCTCACAGACAGCAAAGAACGGAAGAGCAGTTGAACGGAACGGACAATATCTTCAAAGGAAGATATAAGATGAACATCAACAATCAACAAAAGCAAAGCAAGAGTAATGGAATTTAGTCGAATTAAATCAGGCAATACTGACTGAATTACATTAGGAAATGAGACACTTAAAGTAATAAAAGAGTTTTGCTATTTGGGGAGAAAAATAACTGACGATGGTCGAAATAGGGAGGATGTAGAATGTAGACTGGCAATGGCAAGAAAAGCGTTTCTGTAGAAGATAAATTTGTTAACTTCGATTGTAGATTTAAGTGTCACGAAGTTCTTTCTGAAAGTACTCGTATGGAATGTAACCATGTATGGAAGTAAAACGTGGACGATAAACAGTTTAGACAAGAAGAGAATAGAAGCTTTTGAAATGTGGTGCTACAGAAGAATGCTGAAGATTAGATGGGTAGATCACATAACTAATGAGGAGGTACTGAATAGAATAGGGGAGAAGAAAAAAATGTTGTACTACCTAACTAAAAGAAGGGATCTTTTTATAGGATACATTCTTAAACATAAAGGGATCAGAATTTTGTACTGGAGGGAAGCGTGGAGGATAAAAATGGTAGAGGGAGATCAAGAGATGAATACAATAGGCAGATTCAGAGGGATGTAGCTTGCCGTAGTTACTCGGAAATGAAGAGGCTTGCACAGGAAAGAATAGCACGGAGAGCTGCATCAAACCAGTCTCTGGACTGAAGACCACAACAACAACACACAATAGTTCATTCTATACAGTCAAAATTTTTCTGTAAATATACAAATGTTATATATGTAGGTTTAATTTTCTTGTCTTCAACCTAAGACAAGTTGTAGATCAGTACAGCCTCCAATGTTCCTACATTTTGTGACATCATTATTCACGTACTGATAAACGATATCAACTTATTTCATGGCTAGCATATTTTTCCGTCATGTGGGTTGCGTCTTGCACCTGGGTACTGGGAGAGAAAGTTTTACATTTCTTGGCGATAACAGGGTGGCTTCTGGTGCGCTGTTTTGGAGACAGGCAGCCACACACGGCCTGTGTGTGTGTGTGTGTGTGTGTGTGTGTGTGTGTGTGAGTGAGCGGTGCCAAGGCGGGTGGCAATTGTCACGTCTGCCGTGCCACCATCTGTAGATAAAGTGGGTTCCGTAATGCCGGCCGCGGTGGTCTAGCGGTTCTAGGCGCTCAGTCCGGAACCGCGGGACTGCTAGGGTCACAGGTTCGAATCCTGCCTCGGGCATGGATGTGTGTGATGTCCTTACGTTAGTTAGGTTTAAGTAGTTCTAAGTTCTAGGGAACTGATGACCACAGATGTTAAGTCCCATAGTGCTCAGAGCCATTTTTTTGGTTCCGTAATCCGTCTTCTCTGTGACGCTACACACACCCTTAGTTGCAGACTTAGTCCAATTTCAATTTGTGCTCTTTACTCTTGCACATCCAGCTGCACAGATGAACGTATCATGGTGCAATAATCTCAATATGTAGTATTTCTTTCTTTTCCCCTCTTGTAAGTCACCTCCTGTAAGTCACCGATTTTGTTAACACAGTTCAAGGTTCAGTTAATTTTTTATAGGCTTTCCTTCATTTAAGTGGAAGTAAGATTCTGCGAAAGGTTGATTACTTATGGTGAACTTCCGCTCCGTTATAAAAATTATAGCTCTGTTGAAGGCGAATAAATTAAAACTCACCTTGTTCAACTCTATAGTAAATAAAAGTTTGATTACCAGCAGACTTGACCTCCATTTCAATATTGTTAACTCGTCCAATAGCTTTCCTGGTAAGGTAGTAGGACGATACGCTAGTACACCGGAAAGTTGTGCTTTGCTGTGTACCGTGGCCAAATTTGACAAGAAGACGATGTTGTTTCACCAACTGAAGTAGAACTAGCTAGAGCACACACATTATATCACATTTTCAGAGACTTTAATTTAACACGACTCTCTCTTCAGTCTCCATTTCTATCCTTAGTCTAAAAAAGATTGAAACAGACCTGCATTTCTCCGGAATCGAAACTGATCTGTGTTGCGATCCGCTAGTATCAGTTTTCTCCATTGTTTTCTAAATAATTTGTTTTGATATTTTACAACCGTGAGTTGTTAAATTGATGATTTGATAATATTCAGAACTGTCAGTACTTAAGTTCTAATGAACTGGAATTATTACAATCTTCTGGAAGTCAGAGTTCACTTAATCTCTTTCAATACATCTTACATTCAGGTGGAAAAAGTTTTTCATAGTATCTTCTTCCAAGGATGTAAACAATTCTGAAGGAATGCCGTCTGCTCCAACTGGTTTCTATCGATTTAGGTCTTTCAGTGCTTCATTAAATTCTTCTCACAGTGTCATATCTCCCTTCCCACCTATTCTAGTTCTTCTTTGTTTCACGTAATACTGTATTCAAGTACATTTCCCTTGTGTAGCTCCCAAATACTACTTCCACCTTTCAGCCTGCTGTGTGTATAGCCAGGTGGCACACGACCGTACCACGCGAGGAGGTTACCATTCAGGCCCACTCCTTGCCAGGCGCTTCCTCTTACGACCAGCCGCCTTCAGATGGCGTCCACGTTACTGAATTGAATTCTGCTTTCGTCACGATCCCGTCAACGTGTCATACCCATCCGCCGATAGTCAGCCGCTACAGAGAGCGTTGCCAATCGCTTCGCTTCCGCAAAGTAGGGCACAAATCGAGATTATTTCATCGTCTGCGGATATAAGAAATGCGCCGCCGACGCCCGTGCAGTTCCAACAGATCCGTCTCAGCAGAGTTCCATGGAAACAGTTCTTCAGCCCAGTTCTACAGTTACGACGGTTCCGAGCATCGATAGCCCACATAGTCATGCGGCTCGTCGCCTGCAGCAATCACGATCTAAAGAGTGATGCTGCAAATAGCAGTCACTATTCAGGGATTGATGTGAAATTATCGAAACTGAATCTCTGCAAGAGTTATATTCTGCTAGAGGGCATATTGATTAGCTGCCAGAGACAGCATTTTAGTAGAGTTGATGAGTTTACTTAGTTCACATAAAGGTGTTTGGTCTAGCCGGGATGTATGTAATTCGCCTTTCGTGGTGGTCATGCGGTTCTAGGCCCTGTAGTCCGGAACCGCGTGACTGCTACGGTAGCAGGTTCGAATCCTGCCTCGGGCATGGATGTGTGTGATGTACTTAGGTTAATTAGGTTTAAGTAGTTCTAAGTTCTAGGGGACTGATGACCTCAGATGTTAAGTCCCATAGTGTTCAGAGCCATGTATGTAATTCATCAAGTGCCACACACCAAGCTGCTACTACAGCTGAGTATTTACTGGGTTTCCAGCGAAGGAGTCCATGATTTCAACAGTAAACATATCGAAAACTAGATTGATAGACGGATGCAACAAAATGTGTGTTTATTGTAAGACCTGTAAGAATTTTATAAAGAAATTATACAGAAGTTTCGAAATAGTTCTAAAGGCTGTTGACAGATGGCGCTGTACGCTGCGCAGTTGATACGGTATCAGCATGTATAAATAAACGCATCCTCTGCAGTTACTCTTTGCAATCACATCATAACGTTTTCGATTTGTTCAGCATCCGCAGTACGGAAATGGCGCAAACAAACAGTGCAGTTAGCCATCATATCCTGTAATGTCTCAAGCAGAAATGGATTCAGATGCAACACAGATAGTCGATTGATGCTCGTCCAGCGTGGTGGAATGGTTCCAGTGTCTGTCAGTGGCCCCAGAAAAGTAGATACAAGGAGTCAGATCTAGCGAATACGTAGGCCAATCCATCTCTGCGCTAGTAAACTTGCAATAATCCTGCACAGTGACTATATTCCGAAGTATTCATAAAGAAACGGAACACCTGTTTGGTGCGTTGTGGACTGGCCCCATTTTGCATGAACCACTCGGTGCCTGGTCCATCATCCAACGCTAGCTGTGTGCTGACAAATTGTTCCGAAATTGCAATGTAATTTCACGAGTGATCGCTTCTCCCATGAAAAAAGGCTCAATAACGCCTCGGCTACAATAACTTTGGCAGAGTGCAGTGGTTTCGCTTCGCACAAACGGAGATTTTCGGAATCCCGAAATCGCCAGTTTTGTTCATACATGTGGAAGTGTACTTCACCTGTCAAACAGATGCAGGTGAAGTCAAATAATGTGTTGTCAGTCACTGTGAAAATCTACTTCGGAAAGTCAGCCCTCTGTCGCACAGCTCGTACAGTTACAGCCCGGTGGCTTTGGATTTTGAAAGGAAACGTGTGTAGGCTCTGTCTCAACATCTTCTACATGCTGAATCGCTTCATACCAGTCTCTGCTGCCTTTCTTCAGGCGGGTTTCCTTGGATTTTGCTGAATAATTCCAGAAATAGAAGCGGCGTTTTCAGGAGTAGCTAGAGTGTGTGTGGGGTCAACATTTCCTTACTAGATCATCAGCCATGTTACCTATCCGTTAAAATTTGGTGAAGAGCTTGACTTTTTCATCAGGTCGTTTGGAACATTAAATCGTGTTTGAAAACTGCGCCTTGTGACGCTAGGACTGTTTTCTAACGTGTCTTATTCCATTACCAGAAACACACGTTTTTCAGTGGAACACATGATTTCAACTATTCCTTCAGTACGCTAACCTTCTTTCACGTTATCAAGATGAAACTGATCGCTCTAAGCTGCGCTATTCATGGGCACTACGTATTGCGATTACAGCACCTTCTGTTAGCAGCAGTTTGAACTGTTTCGGTACTTCCGTATAACTTCTTACAGATTTCACAATAAACATACCGCTTGTTGCACTCGTCTATCTATCGCAGTTTTTGAGATACCGAATTTTGAAATCAGAGACTTCTTCGCTGGACACCATGTATGTCTGGGTATTGTCCAATAAATTCTATTCATGATTTTAATGAGTGTCGCATGACGGGCGGCACTGACGAAAACATTAGTGTATATAAGCTGTGTACTGTTCCGAAGTCTGCTTAGTACTCAACAAAATTTCAACAAAACATAAATTCATTGCAGCACACAAGGCTATCTGCGGGGCTAGGGACCAGTCACTTGGGGAAGCATTTAGGGCTTTCACAGAATTTCTTAGATGACATTCGAAGGCGTATGACTCTGAAGACGCTGTTGGTGATTTCATTAAACATTACCGTGATAGTTGGATAGACAAAAATACAAAAAATGGCTCTGAGCAGTATGGGACTTAACTGCTGAGGTCATCAGTCCCCTAGAACTTAGAACTACTTAAACCTAACTAACCTAAGGACATCACACACATCCATGCCCGAGGCAGGATTCGAACCTGCGACCGTAGCGGTCACGCGGTTCCAGACTGACGCGCCTAGAACCGTACGGCCACATCGGCCGGCGACAAAAATACAGGGAGTAAACGGAGAAAAATAGGATATGATAGGTACTCAACCTGTAAGTTTAGCCAATAATGCAGTAGAGACCAGTGATAGTGAATTTTAAAGAAAACCTGGTTTACTAAATCAAAATTCTTAAAAACACAGAGAACTCGATGGCTGTTCACCGAAAGATATAGAAACACATGGTACTATGTTACGTATGACAGAAGCAGATAAAAAAGCCATTAGAAAAGGAGAAAAAAGCCCCAATGTTTCGAAGTATAACATCATTATTAAAGTGTTCTTAAAGGGTGTATGCAACTGGCAGTGGCATTATCGGCATTCAAAATAAAAAATTAACGTCGACTTTCACAATGCGCCTACTGCAACGATCTCAACGAAATAATTGTCTAATTACAACCGCTCACAGCATTGACCACAGCCAGGAATACAACTCGTTCGAATGAAACCATTTCACAAATTTCAGAACTTCGAGCAAGACATAATATTCAATAGTTACGGAGACAGTTTTTCAGGAGCTCCATAAACCAACACAGAAGACACTCCCATGTAGGCGCATTATAATTCGAGGTTTCTACTATTTATGGCTGTTGGATCTTGTAGATATGAGATAATGTTCATCGAAGAACGAAACTTTCAAATACATTTTAATGGTCATTGACACATACTCCAAATTTGTCTGGGCCTTACTGTGAAAACATAGGTGGAAAAGACAGTTATACAGGTATTTTAGCAGTTGATTCAGAAAGAATCTAATCGCATCCTAAACTGTCTGTAAGAAGATCATTATGCTGAGTTTTATAATGAGTATTTCAAGATGCTAATGGAAGGGTTTGGGACACATAACTACTCGACGTAGACAAGTACAAAGTATGATGGAACGTTTGAATCAAACGCTAGAAGCATGAATTTGAATTCATTTTAATCTTTGGGGTTTTTACAAATGGAATGATACCCTCCCACAAATCGTTGATCCGGGTAGCTGGGCCATGTACGAATAACGAAAATGAAAAAAAGTTGACACTCATTATAATGAACTTTTGAATACTGTGTACAGTATTATTGAAAGGATAGATTTGTGCAAACAGAAATTTAATATAGGTGATATAATATGTATATCAAATAACAAGGCCTTTGAGAAATCACACCTTCCAAACTGTTCATCAGACGTATTTACAATTTACAAAGTGCAACGAGTAAACCTAAGCCCTTACATCTTACAGGACAGCAGTGAGTGGCAGTGAAACTGGTAATAATTTTTACACAGAAGAATTACAATGAAACAGTGAATCAGAAGTAGTTTTTTTTTTTTTTTTTTTTTTTTTTACAACAAGGCTATAGGGGTAGAAGGTCTTCTTTAAATGGCTCGGTTTCCCATCACCACACAACCTCCAACATTCCTGTAGCATAATATGCATGACAGGAAGCTCAAAGCAGAGGTAGTGTTATTCTGGGGAAGTTACCAACAGAACTCCACGTCTAGACTTATGTTGCTGGGAATGAAACTTGAGAAGCGATTCGCAAATGGCGGCAAGGGAATCAGTCTTATAGATAAGGCCTGCAGACACTGGATATCATGTACACACCAAATGTCATGTCGCTGATCGAATTTCAGCCGACTAGACAAGGAAATACGTGACGGGATACTGCTACTGGCCATTTTATTGCTACATTTGTAGCAGATAATGCAATGCATGCTAAACTTAAATTGGTTATGGGATTAAGTTTCAGTTGCGTTATGAAGGCAGCTCATCAGCCACTAAAGATAAAGAATAAGAAGAAAGAGGCCACCTCAGGATGTTTAATAAAATGCATTTCGTTATCACTAGCGGCAGTTAAAAGAGCTCTAAATAGAAAACGTTTTCAAATGCCTAGATTCTTAGCACTTCCTACAACATCATGCAGAAACATTCTCATCGTGATTCCAACTCTGATAGGACATCCAGCAATTCATTCTTTAGCTGACAACCAGAACAGTGAAAAATGCGGAAAAAAATGCGGAAAAAAACACAGCAGTAGCTTCATGAAACGAAGAGACATAACAGGTTCATGGAAGTGGCTATAGGAGGAAACGACTGTATTTAAAATCACACAGGAACGATCTTGAAGTGTTCATTAAAAAAAATGCTATCCGACAGATGACTGACAAATATCGATCTCCTTGAATTCATCAAAAAGTTCCCTATTGCAAGATTTCATGGAGTGTCTATGTGGTCTAAACTACCAAGGACTATATGAAAATCTAATGAACGCGGAACTGTAAATTTAAAAGTGGAGAGAGCACCTGGAACTCATTGGGTAGCATATTTCACGGGAAGAACCTGAAATAACATCTACTACTTTCATTCATTTAGCTATTGACATCCATCAGAGCTTCCACTATACTGGTGACCACGTATTCTACAGCTTTCATCACTATCAAAACTTCAGTATATACCTGTGCACAGACTCAGGTCCCGTATTCATCCTGAGAGCTATAAAGAGGAAGAAGATATAAAAACAATACTCACGCACATTAGTTAACTTAAGGAACACTGCCATACATTTTGACTTTAAAAGATCGATCACCAGTAATGCATGCAAATATTTTCCACCAATCGAATCAAGCTGAGGGTATTGGAGTACTTTATTGATAGGTCTAAAAAAGTATGATACTATTCCTAATATCACGAAAGCGAACAGCGATCTATATCTGGGTAGTGGTAAAGTTGTGCAAACACCCCACAGTGCAGATGACATTGAAGATTTAAATACGCACTTACAATCGGCAATACCAGGTGTTGAGCTAAGTGTGAATGCTTATAACGGAAATAAGGATGATGGGGGGGGGGGGGGGGGGGGAGGACTTTACACAGGAAAATTCTGTAATACCGGTACAATATTTCTCAAAGGGTAAAATTCTCCAGAACGACCAGAACAAATTTTACGAGTCAGCTAATTCCGTGGAAAACCTACTGGATAGTACAATTCAAGTGGAGTGCAATATTGTAAGGAATTCATGTCTTGCGACAAACTGATCACACAATCCGTGGATTCTTCCCTACAGTTGCTCCAGGATGTAAAATTGTAGAGATACCAAACAATGTCATTTAGAACACAATGTGCCGCTACCGCTCAGGTTCGAACACCGTCTCAAGTATACTTACGGTGTACTTCACGAATGTGACTAAAACAGTGTAAGATTTTACCACATTACTGATATTTACGTCCGGCAAGAGCGTGAATAGAGCACTTATTTGCCGGAGCGGACATAAGAAAAATCATGATAATATGTGGGACCTGAATCTATACTTTCGTAAAATAATTCTCTGAACTCTTGATTATTGAACAGTGCTCGACTCATAGCCTTCTTAATATAAGTTGCGTGAGGCGCTTTTAGCATTTGTTAAAACTGAGGTGTACGTGGAGCTTTCATACTGACAAAAAAACCAGAAACCTAATCTCAGGGATTGTATTTCGTACTGTCACATTAAAATATTGGTGCAAGATATCTATACTGTAGTGAAATTTAATTAAAAGAAACCTTTTAATGAAATAAAGTATTTCATTCTTTCTTAAAGTAATAATCCTCGTCTTGCCGAAAAGCGGCCATTATTTGAACTTAATGGAATGTTCTTAGTTTTTACTTTCGTACAACACAAAATAATATATTAACTTTCCTTTCCTTAATAATTAGGTACGAGTCTTTTAATGGACCCGTTGATGACGGAACGCAATGAAATTTATAATGAAAATTTTCCTCCGCAAGATGTCTGCCAAGAATGGTCGATTGTTGGACCATTCTTGTCGTTTACCACGCGTGTTGAAAACCTTACAAATAATACTTTTGTTTCTTCATGAAGGTCACTAGGTATATGAAGGAAAAAATACACAATCAGCATAAATTGTCGACTATTATTTAAAATTTACAACTTACAATGCGTAATGGCTGCCGTTGCGTGTGTTAGCTTCGAGGCTAGAGCAGAGAGTGAGTAACTACGCTGGTCTTTTTAGTTTTTTTCGTCAGCGAGTAAAAGAATAATCTGTTAGCATAGAAATACTATACAGTTATCTTATAGAGTCTGTTTGTACCATTATTATTTCAACTTACTATAAATTACTATTATGAGAGCTAATTGCACGAGCATTTTTTGCTATTTTAATTTTACTTTGTTTTGTGTCTGACTTTTGATCGCACGTTTTAATATTTTGTACTGTATATCGGTACAACAGTAACTGTTCAATCATTAGGTCATCTTGAGATTTCGGTCCAAAACAGTCGGCCAGTCGACTTTTACATGAAAGAATTCCTGATAATGTTTCATTTTGAAGCAGGATAAGTGTATGATATAAAACCAGCAAATGTAGCCAACAGCACGCCAAATTACAACTGAAACACCTCATTTTAACATCAAAGAATCATCAGTTCCTTAAGTCATTGGGGTTGAAACCATGCAAGAACAATGTTGTCACTCGGTGTAACTGATCAGTCGAATATGGTGAGAGAATCATCCATCAAGAATACTTGCTGCGCTAATTTTGCTTTAGCGTTGTTCAAGAACATCCACAAGATCTGCGAAGTTATCTAGTACCAAGATGCTTTGACCATTCCAAGCAACAGTTTCCTGGATTTTGAGGGGAAATTCGGGAAAAAGGATGGAACTCTACACGTAACATAGTTGCTTTCCTCTTTCAGAAAATAAGTTTGAGCTAAATGGTACTGAAAATGTCTCCATTCATTTAAGTATCAATCTTAAAAACATACATTTCAGTGTCAAAATCAGATGTGAATGGTTTAGAAAATACAGGATAGTTTATGGAGAAAGAAGCATCATCTGTCGAATACAAAAGACTTTGCGCATGCATACCTTTCAAGATGCTGATGGATTATTTTGAAGATATGAAACACATTCTACTTCATGTTGGATAGAAACTTATTTTAACATGAACTGGAATGAATGGTAATGCATATATCCCAGAAGGAGGTACTAATCCAGAAGATAACAAGACTGTGCTAGAGGAACTCATTTGGAAAATGCCCCATACCTCTGCAACCAATAAATAATGTTTAACAGTTTTAAAAATGCTTGGTTTTGGCATATGCCTTTTAAATTTCAGATCATGTGAGCTACGTGAATATTCTCTAATTCCAGGATCATTCCAACAATCATGGACTATTAAGGCATCAGCTAAATTAGAACATCATGATTTATTATAACTGCATTTTAAATTGGAAGGTAAAGTCAACCTCAAAACTTCATATGAGCGAGTTAGAGAATTGTAGTCTGAGAAACGCAAAACTTTACCTTAATTCAGAGTTCTACTCATACGACAACTTAAGAGCAAGATTGATATAATAATGTATAAAGCTTGCTTTTCGATAGTATGAAAGTTTCGTTCTGCATAATATGAGAGTGAGAGAATGAGCAGTATCGGTTGTGTCCTAAGAAATTAAGAAGTTATCTCCCAATTATTGTTACACATAACTCAGTAAGTAGACCAGTCGATGATTGAATTGAATTTATAGCTCCTCAAAACTTCCCAGCATTTTCGTCAATACTACATAATCTCAACATCAGCTACTTACCACCTACCGGCATTTTTTAGAGACTTGTATAAACTAACAGGCGTTTATAACACTTAAACAGTTTCACTATGGCATCTCAAATTGCAAACATTATAAGTGACGTTCAATGCTTTCTCATTGAATATGGATCCTTCACACTTAAAGGCTTCACATTCATCACCTTCAAAAATGAGGGGCGTATTACCATGACACTTTCTACACTCTTTGCTTTGAGAAAAATTTTAGGAACATTTAATGCATCGAAACGCTTAGAATTGCATTATAGCTTAACCAAAATTTTCATGGATTTCACTGGAACAATGATGGACTGATATTTGGAGATATTGTGACTTCACTTAGAAATTTCGATCATATTCAATCAGTTGTTTACGTGAAAGGTAGAAACACATCATTACGCAGATATGATATTTACAAGAAAGCTGCCGGAAGAAATCTAGAAATACAGATGAGGTATGTCCTCCACTGTATTCTCTTAGGATGAAGAGAAATGTGGAGATGAGGAATTGGTTTATGCATGCATTAAGTAATGTAAAACTACTACTAAAACGGTGGAAAATGATTTCTACTTAAAAAAGATCCCTTTAGCACTCACCTCCAGCAGCTGTAGCATCATGCAGCCACCTTCAGTGAAAGCTGCGCTTATACTGCATGAAATCTACCTCCACCACTACACACCCAGCCAGTTATATAAGGCACGCTGGAAACACATATCTTAGTTCCGTCTACTCATAGCATCCATGTGTATTCCTAGCATCATCAACACCATCATCATGAAGAGATCCAGCTGCAGCAGCATTCGCAGCAGCAAAGGCACCAAGTGCCCTCCTTTTGAGAGTGATGGGGATGATAGAATATCATTACTTTTGCTCGTCTACGGTAAATATGCAGTTTAAGTGGAGCACATTACAGAATAAGATCTAGTACAGAAGTACAAGCTATATATAGGGTGTCCCAAAATAATGTATCCACTCTTTGAAACATAATATTTCTTTAATGAAGGAGACATAAATACAATTTTTATGGGTAATAATTTAGAAGGTAATGAAAATCATAACAATGCTTTCTTTTGTTGCAGGATTGTCAGCAAACGTGGCGTTATCGTTTGAACAACGGAAATGGGTGCTAAAGTGTTACTGGGAAACAGAGAATGTGAGTGCGGTACGCCGACGTTGGAGAGTTGAATTTGGAACACCACCACCGATAAAAGTGACAACCCAAAGAAATCAGAGGTAAGTTTGAGGTCGAAGGAACGGTGCACGATATGAAGAAGGGACATAGCGGACGAAAAGTTCAACAGACCATGAGAGTGTTGATGCAGTAATCCAGGCATACACACGATCCCCGAAGAAATCTGTGAGGCAATGCTCTCGTGAGACTGGGATCTGCAGAAGCAGTGTTTATGGAATTTTGCGGTTTCCGAACTTTAAGCTTTACATTCCAACACTTCTCTATGTTCTTAACGAGGATGATGCTGATAGGCGAAGTTTTTGAGTGGTTCATTAAGCAACATTTCCAAGACCGAATTCTTTGGTTAGATGAAGCGGAACAATTAACAGCCATAACTGCGTGTACTGGGCCAGGGAGAATCCATACGTAACCGAGCAAAGGCATGTTAATCTACCAGGAGTAACAGTCTGATGTAGCGCCACCTCACTTTCACCTGGATATGAGGGCATTTAGCAATCGTACATTCCCTGCCAGACGGATAGGACGAAGAAGGAGTGTGGAGTATCCCGCTCGATCTCGAGATTTAACTCATCAACACCTCTTTCTTTGGGGTACTCTCAAGAACACAGTTTACGCTGCGAGACCACACACACTGGATTATCTTGGAGAGCAAATTGAGCAAGCCTTTGTTGCTATTCCGTTGGAACAATAAAGTTGGCATGTCGCTAGGTCGTAAGTCGTTGTCGACGGTGTATTGCGATGTATGGACACCAGTTGGAACATTTACCACCTTAAGTCAGACCATAAGGCACCTAACACCACAAAAATTGCATTTCTAACCTCAGTTACAAAGAGTATATACATTATTTTGGGACACCCTATATACACGGGTGAGTCAAATGAAAATCGTAAATTTGTAATAACAAATCTAAATTTCGCGCCGTTGTCCTGTCTTCTTATCATGGATTGGGTGATATACCTTATCACATCGGCACTTATCGAAGCACATGCTCTGACAATTCTCTCTCTTCAGGTGTAGTTGGAATGTCTTTATAAACAATGCCTTTTACGAATCCCCACAAGGAAAAATCCAAAGGCTTCAAGTCTGGTGAACGAGCCGGCCATGACACGTCTCCTCCGCGTCCAATCCAACGATTTGGGAATTGTCTCTGCAACTCATTTCTAGCCATTAGCGAAAAATGTGCCGGACACCCTTTGTGTTGATACTACACCCTGTTTCTTGTTCCTAAAGGTATCCTTCCAATAACAGATCTAATGTTTCTCGCCGGCATGTGTTGTACGTCCTGCCATTAAGATGTCCTTTGAGGGGCTTTAATTCTGTCCTCCAGAATCCCACGCCATATATTCACTGCCCACGGTTTTTGGTGTACATTTTCCTGCAGTCAACATGGATTTTCAGTTGCCCAATAATGCATGTTATGCAGCTTAACATTTCCATGGTTCGTGAATGTAGCCTCGTCAGTAAATAAAATCAAATTAATAAATGTCTCATCCCTCTGAATCTGAAGTTGAGCCCATCGGCATAATTCATTGCGACGCATGCAATCTGTACCAGTTACTTCTTTGTGGAGACTGATACGGTAAAGATGATATTTATGGGGATGCAGAACATGAACAACACTACTCTGTCTCATGCCACATTATCTTGCGATGACGCAAGATCAAGGATCTCGAACCACAGTGGCTAGAGTACCAATTTCTGTTTCCTTGTTAGTAACTGTCCTTTGCCGGATTTGTTTCCAATGCGTGAAAGATCTAGTTGTTCTCAATTTGTCATACACAAATTTAAATGTACGACGTATAGGGTGACTACGTTGAGGATATCTTTCAGCATATAAGTCTCTAGCTCTCACTAAATTTCGTTGGCGTTCTCCGTAAATGAGAAGCATATCGACTTGTTCTTCGAAGGAATACATCATTCACATTCGCCTCACTCGACGATACTAGTCTTACCTTTCCTATTAGCGTTGTACTGAGAAACCATCAAATTGTGTTTGCATTAGGTGAATACGCGGTATTCGGTGAATACTTATTATATGCACTATATACGAGAGAGTATTGTCAGGGCATGTAGTTCGATAAGTGTCCAAGTGATAAGAAATACCATTCAATCCATGATAAGAAGATTGCAGTACCGCATTGATACCAATGGACATCACTTCGAACACCCTCTGTAAATGGACGTTCATGCCACCTTTTGGACTTTCGTTGACCTTCAAAGCCCTTACCTTTACACGTCATTGGATTCTTCCCGATAGCCGCTCTCACAAATTAAATACCAAACTATAGCATCCAATTTAAAGAAACAAGCCCGCATCTCGTGGTCGTGCGGTAGCGTTCTCGCTTCCCACGCCCGGGTTCCCGGGTTCGATTCCCGGCGGGGTCAGGGATTTTCTCTGCCTCGTGATGGCTGGGTGTTATGTGCTGTCCTTAGGTTAGTTAGGTTTAAGTAGTTCTAAGTTCTAGGGGACTGATGACCGCAGCAGTCAAGTCCCATAGTGCTCAGAGCCATTTGAACCATTTTTTTTAAAGAAACAAAGCTGACCTTCATATCTCTGACGCGACTCCACCTATCAACAAAAAACCAACGCCATATTATGGCCCCCGTTGTCCCATGCAACATTTGTCCCACAAACTTGTCAGCTACTATCATACTTTCGGAGTTATTCTAGGTGGCAATAGCTAGTGACTCACCACACACACACACACATATATATATATATATATATATATATATATATATATATATATATATATATATGTGTGTGTGTGTGTGTGTGTGTGTGTGTGTGTGTGTGTGTGTATGTGTGCGAGCAGATTGTGTGTGTGTGTGTGTGTGTGTGTGTATGTGTGTGTGTGCTATCCCGCATTCCAGGGCTCTGATAATGATCACGTTGACGAATTGGTTCAAGACTTACAATATGATATAGTGGATGATGACATCACTCACAATGAGCAAATATATATATATATATATATATATATATATATATATATATATATATATATGCTAGGGATGCTGGATGCTGAGGAAGAAGCTGGTGAATACAACTGAATCAGCCGAGGCTGAGTTTTTAATTAAGCGTTTGTCCTGTGTCCCTCCACTTCAATGTGTGAATGTGTGTGTAATTTTTTTCTTATGATATTTGTAGACTGTTGTAATTTTTTTTCAGAAATGATAGACGTGTTAGGTTGACATCCATATAACCTGCACCAACTTCTTGGCCTTCACAATCTCTGCTGACGACATCACCTGGACCTGCGATGCCAGTGGCCAAGACAGCCCATGGGAGCAGCCACAACACAACATGCAACCAGAGACAGTGGCTATCAGCGCTGGTGCCAATGCTTGGGCCATCACAAGTGAAAGTGCCATCACCTGCACTCTCAACATCTCATCAATGACACCTGGTCCCTCACAAGAAGCAGCATCATCGCTAACATCAGATCATTCGGATTGCGCATTTGTAGTTTTTGAGATCAGCCATTAGTCAGCTGCAGTCTCTTCGCCTGATATGATAACAAGATTACAATTAATCAGAAATGTCACATACATAGACCTGCTGTACTCATTGTTTCTTGATGCACTTGGGGATAGAATATTGATATGCCCACTAAAGCCCACTGGGCAGGTCAGGTGATTAGGATTGTGGAAAGGGCCAAATAAGTTTGGGGTCAGTTTCATCTTAAACTTGTAATTTATAGTAATTTAATAACACATTTACAACCAAAGCGGCACGTAGTCGAACTTTTACAACTACGAGTTTCGAAATGCAATTCTTTCACGGCTGAAGGCCTCCAAACAAGAAATTTTAAAAGCAACAAGATAAAATGCAGTAAAAATTGCAAATTAAATTTATTATGAATTTGGCCAGCTATGGACCGCATACAACTTAAGACTTATGGTGTTTCTTTTTCTTCCGTTCTTCCCAGTACTTCTTCATTTTCTCGCCAACTGCTCGTCTCTGCTCATCTGTCCACACTCTCTTGGGTCGAGGTTTTGGCGCATCTTCTTCATAGTTTGCGTTTTCTATAAGTAGCCTAAAGTTATTCCTGTCACGTATTATTTCTTCTGTAACACCTATTTTGTTGGCGTCTTTCTTTACTGCTTCTATCCATCCTACAGTGTTTTTCAGCTTACTAAAGTAATTAAAAATTTTCTTTGTAATACGTGTTTCTTCCATTCTTTTTAAATGTTCATAAAATTTTAGCCTGCTCTTCCTCATTGTATCTGTGATCTTTTCTGTATTTTTGTACAGGTCTTCATTTCTCCTTTTAATCCACCTATTTTCCTTGTTTTTCTCAGGACCTAGAATTTTTCTTAATATTTTTCTCTCTCTTTTTTCTAGTTCTCTTAATTCGCCTTTCTTATTCAATGTTAGGCACTCTGATCCATATGTTGCTTGTGTCCTAATAACTGAATTATAATGTTTAATCTTGGCTTGTATGGATATTGATTTCTTATTGTAGTAGTTTTGTGTTAATTTATATGCAAATTCCAACTTTTTTATTCTTTCTTTATTTGTTGTGTTATCCAGTCCATTGGCTTGGATCCACTCCCCCAGGTATTTGAATCTATCAACTCTTTTAATTTTTCCATACTTTGTTTTCATAAACTTTTCTGTATTATGTTTGTGTTCTATATACTCGGTTTTTTCGTAGGATATTTTTAGCCCAGTCTTTTCAGTAATCTCGTGTAACATATCAAGCATAACTGTTGCGTCTATTCGGTTTTCAGTTATCAATGCCATATCATCCGCAAAGGCTAAACATTTTACTTCAAATTTGTTCTTTCCTTGGCCCATGCTTATACCATTTGTGCCTCTGTTTTTTAATGCGTTTTCCCATGTTTTTACTACTTTATCTAAAACCAAGTTCAAGAGAATTGGGGACAGTCCGTCACCTTGTCGAACTCCTGTTTTGATTTTGAATGGTTCAGAAATTTCGCCTTGAAACTTAATTCTTGATGTTGTATCTGTGAGCGTTTGTTCAACAAGTCTTCTGGTGTTTTCATCCATCCCTGATTCATAAAGTATCTGGAATACTGTTTGTCTGTCAACTGAGTCGTAGGCCTTCTTGAAGTCTACGAAAGTAACTACTGTATTTTTATTTTGAATAGCTCTCACTCTCAAAATTGTTTTTAAATTAAGAATCTGTTCTGCACATGATCTACCTTTTCTAAATCCTGCTTGATAATCTCCTATATTAGGTCCTGCTTGTTCCTCTATTCTATTTAAAAGTGCTTTAGAAAGTATTTTGTATGTCACTGGTAACAAGGATATGCCCCTGTAGTTGTTGGTGTCTGTTTTATCTCCTTTTTTATGGAGAGGGTGGATCAATGCTTGTTTCCAGTCACTGGGTATGATTCCTTTTGTCCAAATGTCTTTAATTACTTTGTGAATTTTCTGACATGTGGATAAGCCCCCTAGTTTCCACATTTCTGCCACTATCCCATCCTCACCTGGTGCTTTGTTATTCTTCAATGCTTTGATAATCTTTTCTATTTCTTCTACTGTAGGTGGTTCCAACGGTGGATTTTCATGTTGTGGTTTTTGAAACTGTAACCTGTCATTAGGCTCCTCACAATTTAATAGATTTTCAAAGTATTCAGCTAAGATTTGGCGGTGCTCTTTATTGCTTAAAACCATTTTTCCATTTTTATCTTTAAAATGTAAACTTGGTGACTGGAATCCTGTTAAAACTTCTCTGAAAGTCTTATAGAAGTCTCTAGTGTTGTTCCTTTTGAAATCAGAATCCATTTCTTCTCATATGTCTTTGTCATATTTTCTTTTCACTGATCTGATGATTTTTGCTGTCTTTTTCCTTTCTTCTTTAAACTCTTCCCAGTATTCGTGTTTCTTATTACTGTTCCATTTTTTCCATGCCTTTAGTCGATTGTCAATTGCTTCATCACACAGCTCGTTCCACCATCTGTGTTTTGGTATTCTTCGTGGCTGTCCCATTTCTTTAGCTGACTGTATCATTGTTTCTTTAATTTCTTCCCAATTATCCATTTTTCGTGTGTTTAGTATATGACAGAATTTGTCCTGCTTTTGCAGGAGAAATTTAGTGTTTACTCTTGGAAATCTTCTTGGTTTTGGTTTAGGTTTGTTTGGTTGGAACATGGTCTTTATTTCTGTCAGATAATTATCTGAGTCTATGTTTAGGCCCTTCCTCACTCTGACATCCAAGATTTCCTAGTAGTTGCGAGTCGTTATTGGAATTTTATATATATTAGCTTTCAAGCTTAAACATTGCGGCCTTCCGCCTTTCTAAGGTTATGGTAATTTATTTTAAAATCTTGAAAATTTTTTTAAAATCTTGAAAATTTTATTGAGGGGCTTTCAGCCATTTGTATTGTAACTAGTTTATATTTGTCTATCCATTCTTACCTTGAGGCATATATATATATATATATAGCTAGGCTGAAGGCCTCAAGGTAAGAATGGATAGACAAATATAAACTAGTTACAATACAAATGGCTGAAAGCCCCTCAATAAAATTTTCAAGATTTTAAAAAAATTTTCAAGATTTTAAAATAAATTACCATAACCTTAGAAAGGCGGAAGGCCGCAATGTTTAAGCTTGAAAGCTAATTTTAGGAATAAGGTTCCAAGCCGCAATGTTTAAGTTTGAAAGGTAATTTTAAGAATAAGATTCAAAAATTAAAAAAAAAAAACATAACCATAAGCCTTAAGTTTAAGTAGCTGAAACTGGACTAAAAGAAAAGACAACACAACGGCAATAACCTTTCAACAAATATCCACTTGCTGGAATTCAAATTTACTTACATAAAACACAGTAAAACCAAGAATTTTTCTTTTATCATCGGGTATGATAGATTATAAACAGACAATTAAACACCGGTGAGAAAGACAATAAAGACAACGGCACTCAGAAGCCTTCAGGAGATCGGTCTGCCCTCGTTCACTTAGGTGAGACAAGTGGTGAGCCCAACTACACTTGATCCATTGGAATCCAGCCAAGGGACAGCCACGGACCGACCAACAAACGACTTGCTTGCCAGCAATCAGTACATGAGAATTCAAACGCAAAATGTCACAGACATGATTATCCACAATCAAATATGTATACGTATTAAGCTGTCAAAACTACACGCCGTGTTGGGCAGCGACAACAGGTGAGGAAAGGACACTGCCTGAAATTACGTTAGTGGCCAGGGCAGGTAACCGGAATAACAGTCACAAAGCAGCAAATTCCGCTGGTGCAATTGAATTTTAGTCAACCACTATAGTTAATTCCATCGCATGGCGGCTAAATTTCAGCAATACAAACACTCAGTGTCACTCACAGGAAAACCTCCCCAGCAGCGAACCACCGAAACGAACTACACAATATGAATGGAAGTGGCTTGGGTACTTGAAACCACTACTCAACTTTGACGTCCTGGGTCGGTGAACCACGAAGCTCAGCGATCGGACAGCTCCACCCACGCTCCGGCACTGGGCAGGGACCGCCAGCGGACCCAGCCGTCTGCAACGCCCTGAGATAGCTTCCCTGGTCCGCAGCAACCGACCGACTGCCTGCTGGTCCGTCTGCGACTGCTGCTCCGTCGCGACTGCACTGCTGGTGCATCTCCCACACACTTGCAGACACACTACGGCGGAAATACTGGTTCTGACCCAACCATGCAGAGGAAACACACCCACTGGCTAAACGACATCCCTGCACCAGGAAAGGACCAACTCATGTTCCACAAGACGGTAATTGAAGGGCCCAAAAGCACTCGGTGAACCAGTTACACGTCGCCCGATGAGACGAATAACCTCTCAGAAGCAGTACACCGACAACATTTAAAATAACTTGTTAAAGGAAATAACGCCAACTACACACAACCTGACAAACAGTTGCACGAAGACCTGAACGATACCCAACAGTAACAACGCAGTCACTAAGACGAATCGGATTTGATGCACACACACACATAGCCGACTCACGCATGATCAGGGAGCCAAAACGCGTCGTCCAGTAGGACGACCGACAGACCATCCACAAAGACCATGGCCCGACTCAAGTGATGGTTGGCGGCAATCATCGGGTGAGCCATGTCGGCGCAGACCTCACTGCTCCAACCCGACTGCACTAGTGCTGCATTGCAGCTCCCCCACTGGCAGGTCCAGACTGTGCTCCAGACGCGTTCCAACTGACTGGCAACCTGAACTCGCAACTCGAACTGCTTACGACAGACGACCGGGAAGTGAAAGCAGTGCAGCAGAGATAACACGTGATGGTTATATCAATAGGCGCTGCTGCTGCCACTGACCTGCAGACAAAGCAGCAACTCAGTGACAACAGAAATTGAAACTAACAGAGCGAGATGGCAGCACGAAAAGAAAGCAGGATGAAAAATAAGAGATGGCACGAGTGCGAGCCACGCATGGCTCAAGTATCTTTTGTCAACATTTATCATATGATCAGGTATTGTGACCCTACCCTTTCTCTAAATGCATACCTACCCATTTCGGAAAGGCAACTTTGCAAGATCTGAAATGATCTGCTGCGATTAAGTGTACATTTACGCTATTCTGTGAGTTCACTTTTCTCCAAGGAGGATGCCTCTGAAAGCAGTATTATACATAAGTGAGTTGATAATGGCATGATATTGTGGGTAACCTCTGTTGCTGAGTGGACTGAGGACTCTATCATGAAGCCATTGTAGGCCTGAACTTCTGAATGTTAGGAAAGAGATCCCAGGAAAGTTCTAGAACCCTGTATGTGGAATTCATGTGTCATTGCTTGATGCAGTATATGAGGGGACCTTATATTCCTCTTCCAGAGGATACAGCTAGAAAACAGGCTGTCATTTATGTCTGAAATAAAGACAAATATGGCTTTGCGTGGACATTTCTGGCTTTGAAGAGAAATTGTAAGAAAATGCACAGTGTACAGGTAAACAAAAAGTGTATAATATCCTTGGGCATTATAAAAATGATGGTATTGAATTCCACATAAGCCTTGATAAGATAATTAAATTTGAGATGCAGAATCCCTATTCATCTGTTTACATATACGGTCTGAAGCAATATTAGTCAGATGATGGTGACGTTATGCACATAGTTGTGGACCCCTCCACTTCTCCAAATTTGCTGGTCGAGATGCGAATCAGTAATCTCCCTGCCTTTCTTGCATTTTTGTCGCAGACACTGGAACTCGTTTGCTAAGATTCAGTGACTAATGCAGCATTTGGTGGTTTATTTTACGCAAGACGTGTTACATGACTACTGAGATGAATAAGTGCTTACAGTTTATAAAGACTCTCAATAAAGACCAAGTACCCTTTGCTGTGTACGCCGACTCCGAGTGCATTCTACCTCATGTGGCTGCTTGTGCGTGGTGTAGAATATCGCTGATGTACCGTTGTGCTGCAAGGGTGTCACACATGACAATTAAAATGGCTTGCTACGAAAAGAAACAGCACCCCAGACCACCACAACCGGTTGTCGGGTCTTATGTTGGGCAACACTCAGGTTGGTATCTGACGGCGGCCTGAGGCTCTTCCAGACGCGTCTTTGGCCTGGAATCTCATTGACTGGAATAGGATCGTCTTCAGTGATGAGTCTTGCTGCGAACTGAGCCCCGATTACGAGCAAAGACGTGGCTGGAGATGACCTGGACAGCAGTGGGACACAAATATGACTGTTGTTCACCATACGACCCTACAACCTGGAGTGGTGGTCTAGGGAGCTATTTCTTCTGATAATAGGACCCCTTTGGTTGTCACCTGCGGCACTCAGAAGACAGACGTATGTCGACGATATTCTACACCCTTTTCTGTTGCCCTTGATGGTAAGCCGTCCTTGGTTTACCCCACCAATATAATTCCCGCCATATGGTGAGAGTTTCTACTCCTTGTCTTCATACTTGCCAGACCCTACCTTGGCCAGCGAAGTTACTGGATCTTCCCAAATTGAGAACGTTTGGAGCAGTGTGGACAGGGCCCTCCAACATCTCGGTATTTTGACGATCTAACTGTGAGCAGGACAGAATTTGGCACAGTATCCGTAAGAAAGACATACAGCCCGTCTATAAATCAATGCCAACCGAATAACTGCTTGCATAAGGGTCATAGGTGAAGCAAAGCTATATTGACTTGCTCAATCTGTGGAGCTCCCTCTCTTGAATAAACCATTAAATTTTTCTGAAATTGTAATCATTCGTTTATCCGTACATGTACGTCTTGTCTATTGATTTCCGTCACATTCTGTTAATTCCTTCATGGTGAGTTATTTCTTTCGTCTTAGAGTGTACTTCATTTTGAAAGAGAACCACCAAGGATATTACACTGCACCTCCGGGACTCACTAAGATTCATGTAGACAACACTTCAGAAAGTTCCTGAAACCATGCATCAGGATGATGCTAAGATTACGATTGTAACAGGGAAAGAGAGCTACCCATACGAATATTTGGATTGGACGGAGAAACTCAACGATACCACTATGTCATACATAACCACATTCCCTAGGAAACCTAGAAGCACTGCTATATTGGATGCCGAGTATGGGCACAAGGTGAGTGTTTTTCACGAGTTTTACATTTATAATTTAGGGGAAGATGCAAAGCTTTATGTGTACACCGATGTACGCTAACGATTTTCTAACGATTCTACTGCATTCTAATGCATCGCGCCAGGGTCTTAGAGGTCTGCGTGCTGAAGCTCAAATGTGTCAACATTAAGCTCTAACCAATGTTGATGCACGGTTGTTTTTGAGCAATGACTCCATAGGCATGTCACGGAAAATAACCTATGAATGCACGAACAGCTCGATGAAACATTCAACGATTTCAATTAAATCATTTCCTTGGAAGTAAACAATTTATATGAGAATGCCATTTAACAATCTTTCTCTGTTTCGATGGCTGTCTCATGAGAGAATCGTCAGATTGGGTGCTTTATCATCTGAAGTGGAGGGTTCTGAAACAGAATACGTTTTGGAGGTAGGTTTAACGTATCCTGATAGTTTATTGCATGACGTCCACAGCAGTCTGACTTTATGTTCAGAGCACCGAGTAATGGGAAATGATCTTCAACTCAAGGTGTTGACAACTCTGGAGGAAAGCAAGATACAGTATAAACTCCTGGAAATTGAAATAATAACACCGTGAATTCATTGTCCCAGGAAGGGGAAACTTCATTGACACATTCCTGGTGTCAGATACATCACATGATCACACTGACAGAACCACAGGCACATAGACACAGGCAACAGAGCATGCACAATGTCGGCACTAGTACAGTGTATATCCACCTTTCGCAGCAATGCAGGCTGCTATTCTCCCATGGAGACGATTGTAGAGATGCTGGATGTAGTCCTGTGGAACGGCTTGCCATGCCATTTCCACCTGGCGCCTCAGTTGGACCAGCGTTCGTGCTGGACGTGCAGACCGCGTGAGATGACGCTTCATCCAGTCCCAAACATGCTCAATGGGGGACAGATCCGGAGATCTTGCTGGCCAGGGTAGTTGACTTACACCTTCTAGAGCACGTTGGGTGGCACGGGATACATGCGGACGTGCATTGTCCTGTTGGAACAGCAAGTTCCCTTGCCGGTCTAGGAATGGTAGAACGATGGGTTCGATGACGGTTTGGATGTACCGTGCACTATTCAGTGTCCCCTCGACGATCACCAGTGGTGTACGGCCAGTGTAGGAGATCGCTCCCCACACCATGATGCCGGATGTTGGCCCTGTGTGCCTCGGTCGTATGCAGTCCTGATTGTGGCGCTCACCTGCACGGCGCCAAACACGCATACGACCATCATTGGCACCAAGGCAGAAGCGAATCTCATCGCTGAAGACGACACGTTTCCATTCGTCCCTCCATTCACGCCTGTCGCGACACAACTGGAGGCGGGCTGCACGATGTTGGGGCGTGAGCGGAAGACGGCCTAACGGTGTGCGGGACCGTAGCCCAGCTTCATGGAGACGGTTGCGAATGGTCCTCGCCGATACCCCAGGAGCAACAGTGTCCCTAATTTGCTGGGAAGTGGCGGTGCGGTCCCCTACGGCACTGCGTAGGATCCTACGGTCTTGGCGTGCATCCGTGCGTCGCTGCGGTCCGGTCCCAGGTCGACGGGCACGTGCACCTTCCGCCGACCACTGGCGACAACATCGATGTACTGTGGAGACCTCACGCCCCACGTGTTGAGCAATTAGGCGGTACGTCCACCCGGCCTCCCGCATGCCCACTATACGCCCTCGCTCAAAGTCCGTCAACTGCACATACGGTTCACGTCCACGCTGTCGCGGCATGCTACCAGTGTTAAAGACTGCGATGGAGCTCCGTATGCCACGGCAAACTGGCTGACACTGACGGCGGCGGTGCACAAATGCTGCGCAGCTAGCGCCATTCGACGGCCAACACCGCGGTTCCTGGTGTGTTCGCTGTGCCGTGCGTGTGATCATTGCTTGTACAGCCCTCTCGCAGTGTCCGGAGCAAGTATGGTGGGTCTGACACACCGGTGTCAATGTGATCTTTTATCCATTTCCAGGAGTGTATGTTATTGAACTCTCCAGCTATGTCTCAAGTTGGGGCTGAAACTGCATAAAGTCACCTGTGCTATTTCCATGAAGCAGTGTAGCTGGTTGAAGAATTATATAGATGTAAATATCGAAAAAAAACTTCCGTGACGTGTCCTTTTGAGTAACATTTTTATAAACTTCTGCGTAACGCAGTTTTCTGGAAAAATATGGAAAATATTAGAGACCACAGCAAAATAAACTTAATCACACACTGTGAGGGGCGTAATGCACAGGATATTATATGCCAGGTCAAATTTTAAACGATACACAATCTTTAATAATGCATACGTCACTCTAGGTTTCGGTAGAGTTAATGAAAGAAGTTTAAGTAGGTATGTGTACATTAGATTTATCTAAACTCTACATATATCAGTTCAATTATGAGCAAAAATAAATAAATTTGTATGGGAAATGACAGCCTCATATGTTGAGTAAGGGGCTGCATTCTACATATCTAGATATGCATTTCATAATCCTTCTGTCATGAAACAGGCTAACAATAAGATTATCGCCATGATTAAAGGTAAAGTGAATGGATCGCCGAGTGTGGAGTTTGCATGTCTTGGCTCAAAAAAGTTTGCATACTCTGCTGTATCAGGTGCCACTTAGAGACGGGTGGCAGCATCCGACCTCGACAGCTCTCACAGTTGAAGACTACTTGAAGTAACCAAAGTGGTGTTGGCTGTACTCCATCTCCTCTTTTTCATGAGATGTGCGAAATTAGTATTCAACCATGAAGACTATGTCGTAACTGAGAATTGGTCTATGTGACTGCATGCTTTCTCTGAGTATTCCAGTGATGAAATCTTCTCTGGTGATCAGCCGAGTTGTAGCATCGTCTGGTCGCAACGTTTCAATGAGTTTCGTACCCAGCGTCTTGAAGCGAAGTGTCATGATGCTTTCGTTCGTTCGCTGAATGACGAGCCACTTCTTGGCTCGAAGTGTTCGCAGTTCACGCTCGCTAGGAGCGGTTCCCGCTGGTTTTTCTGTTGATCGGAGTTTACTGGCCTCTTATTGATGGACTGGCGCGATGTTTACCTAAGACGTAAAGAAAATGATGGTGATGATATGGATGCGGTGGTGGACGAGGTTGTCTCTTACTTTTGTCTAATGCGGAGAAAATTATTATCTCAGTAGTTCAGGGCAGCATGTGGTCGGCCTGTGGTGTTATCGATGGCCCAGGGCCTGGGTTAGCCGACGTCGGGATTGTCCTGACTTCTTGTAGAAAGCACGTACCATTTGCCGGCATCTGTGCTGAAAAGTAAGATGCCTGTGCCTTCGTCCAGCAGATGAGTAGAATACAGCATTGGCAGACGCATAGTGGGTTTGAGAGCTCTGTAATGATCCGATGTGCCAATAAGCTGCATAATCCCACACCACGACCGCTTACTTAAGCACTGGACGGACCAGCGTTAGATACAGCGTTAAGCCCTGTTTCGCGGCAGCGTCGACTGCGGGTGCAGCAGAGGATATAACGCTGAAATTCGCCATACTGCCCTACCTTTGACATCACGAACATGCAGTTATCAAGTGAGCCGCTAGTCCAGGGTAGCCCCTAGGTATTTCGCCTTTGTTTTCATGGAATAGGGTCTAACAGGACGTTGACTGACGGCAGCTGCTTTGGGGTGAAGACTACCACCCTTCGTCGGCCACACTCCCAGTGCATCACACATGAGCTGGAAACGGCGTCTCATAGCGTGAGTATTCAACTTATGGGTGGACAGTGCTATATCGTAGGCGTAAAGTAATAGTTCTACGTTCCCCATCCACGTTGCATCGAGTGCGTACAGTGAGTACAGCAGTGGGCCGAATACTGACCTCTGTGGTAACCTACGCATATCTCCCGACCTGTGGACGTCCTACCGTCTGCTCTGTCGTGGAAAGTCCTCCTTTCGAGGTAAGACCGGGGAAGGAAACGTGTGACATCGGTGGATGGCCCTGTCTCTTTGTACTAAGGTGTTAAGTACCGAGTCGTGTTGTGCTGGATAGAGGCAACACCGAGGTTTAAGGTACAGGTCCGGGTCCGTGTAGGAACTCATGTGGATTTCCCTTGTCATGTGACCACAATACAAAAGTGTAATTGACGTATCTGTTGAACACTTCTGGTTTAAGTTTGGTGCTACCTCTTCAAAGTGCTCCATATACAAGTTTGCAATACATGGAGCTAAGGGAAACCCATAGCAACACCTTCAGTTTGCTCTTAGAACTTTCCACCACATTTCAAATAAGTGGTTGTTAGTGGATGACGGAAGAGTTTAATTGTGTGCGCGTCGAAATGACCCTCGAGTAGGGCCAAGAAATGATTCAAAGCCGTTCAGGTGAAAAGGGGTGTGGCACCAAAGCTGACTAGTGGATCTATCTTGTTTGCTATGGAAGTCTGGCAGTAGATTGACACTTTGCTGCAAGATCTGGCATATAAAGAAGTGGGGAAAGACGCGACTACTTCTGTTACAAGAAAGACCATCGAACTTGTCACCAGTTCGGGATGACAGAAACACCATCAGGGAGCTTCACCCTAGGACACCGTCGCCATCACGACTGTATGGCCTCCCAAAGACCAACAAGGTGAATGTTCCACTGCGTACTATATTGAACACCATAAATAGGCCGACGTATGGGATAGCCAAGCATCTAGCAAAGCTACTAAAACCACTTGTGGGTCGTTGCCACATCATGTCAAGAACTTGACAGAACATGTTAAGGTAATCCAAGCACTACGTATGGGCGAGGTGAGCCTACTAGTCAATTTTGATGTCACGTCCCCATTCACCCGAGTACCGTTCGACGATTCCTCAGTTCTACTCGAGAGCCACATGTACGTGGGCACAATCAAAAATCTTCCGTCATCCGCTAATCACCACCTACAACAAATATGGTGGGGAGTTCTATGAGCAAATAGAAGGTGCTGCTATGGGTAACTCTTAGCTCCAGGTATTGCCAACTTTTACATGGAGCACTTTGAAAATGTAATTCTGAATACCACCTGCCATTACCAAAAGTGTTCCACAGACACGTAAATTACTCGTTGCAAATGCTGCTCTGAGATGAACAGGTTGACACACGAGAGGAAATCGTGACGTGTCGCATCAAACCAGTCGGAAGACTTCAAATGGTTCAAATGACTCTGAGCACTATGGGACATAACTTCTGAGGTCATCAGTCCCCTAAGAACTACTTAAACCTAACCAACCTAAGGACATCACACACATCCATGCCCGAGGCAGGACTCGAACCTGCGACCGTAGCGGTCACGCGGTTCCAGACTGTAGCGCCTAGAACCGCTCGGCCACTCCGGCCGGCAGTCGGAAGACTGATGACTCAAAATAAAAAAAAGAAAGATGTGGCCACATGGCAAGAAAAACCTGCAAGAATTCCTACGTCTTCCTAGTCGCATACCTGACAGCATCACGTTCATCTTGGAGGTAGAAGAGAACGGATGCCTACCCTTCTTGGACATTTTGAACAAGAGAAATCCGGACGATGCGTGGGGCACTCGACCTACAGGAAGAAGGCACTCACGGACCTGTACCTTAATGCTCGGAGTTTCCACCATCCAGCGCAACGTAACCTTTGGATAAACAACTCAGTACAAAGAACCAGATCTATTTGCGACAGGAAGGGCTTTCTGCAGGAGTTGCAGCATCTGGGGGAAACTTTCTGCAAAAATGGCTACAACGCGACACAAATAAGACGTACCTTACGTACAGACAAGGGGTGTTGGGGCAAACCAGAAGAAGACGAAGTTAAATGTATGGCGTTGTTGCCGTATGCCATGCAGCCCACGGCCAAGACCGCAAGAATATTGAAGAAGCACAAACTAACGACAGTCTACCAAGCAGCGCAAAAAGTTACGGACATGCCTGACAGGACCAAAGATCAGCTAGGCCTGCAGACGCCAGGTGTCTACAGTACCGAGTGCGAATGTGGGGTGTAGTTCATCGGGCAGACACAGCGATGTATCTCACAGGGCCGTTCGGAGCACTTCAGGAACGTACGACTGGGACAGAGAAACGAGTCCGCGGTAGCAGAACGTAACATCAACGAGGGACACTCCTTCGAGTTTGAAAAGACGAAGAAGGTATGCAGCGCCAACGGTTTTCGGGACTAGGCTGTCAAAGAGGTGGTGGAAATACGTCTGCACGACAATCTAGTAAACCATGATAACGAATTTCAGCTTAGCGCAGATGATACCGAATTTCAGCTTAACGCAGCGTGAAGTTATGCAGTTCAGAAAATACGTTAGGAACGTCCATTCTGAAGGCGGCGGCGTCCGCTGACGGATTGCATATCAACAAGGAGTCGACGCCCGTGCCATGGCCACCCCACCATCCCCCACCACTGGTTGCATCCCATTCCCCCACCACCGACGCGACACCCCCCAGACGTGTGATTTGCGAGCCTACAGAAGTGGACAGCGGCCCAGTAACTACACTCCTGGAAATTGAAATAAGAACACCGTGAATTCATTGTCCCAGGAAGGGGAAACTTTATTGACACATTCCTGGGGTCAGATACATCACATGATCACACTGACAGAACCACAGGCACTTAGACACAGGCAACAGAGCATGCACAATGTCGGCACTAGTACAGTGTATATCCACCTTTCGCAGCAATGCAGGCTGCTATTCTCCCATGGAGACGATCGTAGAGATGCTGGATATAGTCCTGTGGAACGGCTGGCCATGCCATTTCCACCTGGCGCCTCAGTTGGACCAGCGTTCGTGCTGGGCGTGCAGACCGCGTGAGACGACGCTTCATCCAGTCCCAAACATGCTCAATGGGGGACAGATCCGGAGATCTTGCTGGTCAGGGTAGTTGACTTACACCTTCTAGAGCACGTTGGGTGGCACGGGATACATGCGGACGTGCATTGTCCTGTTGGAACAGCAAGTTCCCTTGCCGGTCTAGGAATGGTAGAACGATGGGTTCGATGACGGTTTGGATGTACCGTGCACTATTCAGTGTCCCCTCGACGATCACCAGTGGTGTACGGCCAGTGTAGGAGATTGCTCCCCACACCATGATGCCGGGTGTTGGCCCTGTGTGCCTCGGTCGTATGCAGTCCTGATTGTGGCGCTCACCTGCACGGCGCCAAACACGCATACGACTATCATTGGCACCAAGGCAGAAGCGAATCTCATCGCTGAAGACGACACGTCTCCATTCGTCCCTCCATTCACGCCTGTCGCGACACTACTGGAGGCGGGCTGCACGATGTTGGGGCGTGAGCGGAAGACGGCCTAACGGTGTGCGGGACCGTAGCCCAGCTTCATGGAGACGGTTGCGAATGGTCCTCGCCGATACCCCAGGAGCAACAGTGTCCCTAATTTGCTGGGAAGTGGCGGTGCGGTCCCCTACGGCACTGCGTAGGATCCTACGGTCTTGGCGTGCATCCGTGCGTCGCTGCGGTCCGGTCCCAGGTCGACGGGCACGTGCACCTTCCGCCGACCACTGGCGACAACATCGATGTACTGTGGAGACCTCACGCCCCACGTGTTGAGCAATTCGGCGGTACGTCCACCCGGCCTCCCGCATGCCCACTATACGCCCTCGCTCAAAGTCCGTCAACTGCACATACGATTCACGTCCACGCTGTCGCGGCATGCTACCAGTGTTAAAGACTGCGATGGAGCTCCGTATGCCACGGCAAACTGGCTGACACTGACGGCGGCGGTGCACAAATGCTGCGCAGCTAGCGCCATTCGACGGCCAACACCGCTGTTCCTGGTGTGTCCGCTGTGCCGTGCGTGTGATCATTGCTTGTACAGCCCTCTCGCAGTGTCCGGAGCAAGTATGGTGGGTCTGACACACCGGTGTCAATGTGTTCTTTTTTCCATTTCCAGGAGTGTATATACATAGGTGGAACACAGCATTCCGACACTTCGCTTGAATATGATGAGTCCGAAACTCATCGAAACGTTGCGACAAGACGACGCCACCACTCGGTTGATCAACCGAGAAGATTGCCTCATTAGTACTGGTCTGTTGTGGCATGACGATAAACATGTCGTTTGTGCTGTAGGAACAGAAACCTTATTATACGCACACTGTCCACATATGTCATTGCAGCTGCATATTCTGTATTTGAGATATCTAGACTTTAACAAAATATATTTATTTTGTAGTTTTTTCCTTCAAAATTGATTTTTTCAAATCAATCTGGTAAGTTTATTTACTTTACATTTCAGATAGAAAAATCACACAGAGTTCTGTGTTCCTGCTTCCTTGACTATAGGAAAGTGTTTGATTGTTATTGTCTGAGAATAGACTCTCCCGCTTGCACACACACACACATATCGAACGAGATAGCGCAGTGATTAGCACTCTGGAAGTCTCGCTTTAGGGAGGACGACGCTACAAACCCGCGTTCAGCCATCCTTATTTAGATTTCCTGTGACTTTCCAAAACCACTCAAGGAAAGTGCCGGAATCGTTCATTCGAAAGCGAAAGGGCACGGCCGCTTTTCTTCTCCATTCTTCACTAAGCCGAGCTTGTGCTTCGTCTCTAATGACCTCCCCCCCTCCCCCCCCCCCCTGCACACACACACATACACTTCCGACTATCTGCCTTCACTCAGCGTTTAACAGTGGAATTGCTCTTGCATTATTATTGTTAACTTCTTTACTTTTATTTCGAGTTTTCTATATGCTAAATCAGTCCTTCCAACAACCATTTCTCTTTCTATTTACACCAATTTTTCCTACACCCATCTCACTTTAGCTTCCCTGCACTTCCTATTTATTTGGTTCTTATGTGACTTGTGTTACTGAATACTTGTCCTAAGGCTTTGTACTTCGTTCTTTCGTCGATCAACTGGAGTATTTCTTCTGTAACCCAAGGTGCCTTTGCAGTTACCGTTCTCGAACTTATATTTGTCTGTTTAAATTCTGTGATTGCGCTTCTTAGAGATCCATTCCTCTCCCCCTGATCTGCCCACTTTGGTATTAATTACTGCTGTATCTACAGCCTTAGCGAACCCCAAAGTACGTCCTCATTCCCGAGTGCTTCAGTACTCTACTTCTTTCCAGGCTGATTCTTCCTGGCGATTCTCTTAAGCTTCAGCCTACTCTTCATCACTAACAAATTGTACGCTTTCATATTTGATTTCAGAATCTGTGTCTGACCATGATGTAAACCCGAATCTCCTTCTCTTCTGTTTTCTGAACACTGTATCCGCTATTCCCAGGTGAAGTTTACTTCACACTCCATTAATATTTCTCCTCTCTTGTTTCTTCTACCGGACCCGCATTCGCTTGTACGTGCTTCCCCTAGTACATGCAAATACTTCATCTCCATTAATGCACTGAATATCCCCATATACTTCCCTTATCTCTTCATCTTCTGCTTGTGAAGCCAACAAAAATACTTCAACAATTTGTTGCTCACATTGGTTTGATGTCGATTCTGATTCGAACAATTTTATCACTGATCTGTTCAAAGTTAGTCTCTACCTTCTTGTTCATAACGAATCCCATTCAAGTTACTCCACTGCCAAATTCTTTCCATTCGTTTCACTAATCTCCAGTACATCCAAGTTGAGCGCTCTCACTTCGCTTTTCAGAATTTCTAGCTTTATTGCCATCTTCTGCCTCTGACATTCTCCTTCCCTTGGCAGTCCCCTCCCTAAAATCCAAGCAGGGGATTGAGCCTGAATATTTTGTCACTGGAGATACTTTTATTTCCGGCTACAGGGAATATGTCATGTAGGTACGCATTGTGTACCTTTGTCAGTGGATACCATTGCCATATGCGTCCTAATGCCATTGATCGTTGCTGATCCTTCCGCCTTTCACGCGCAGTTTCCCACCCCGAGAATAAAAGTGCACTGAGCCGCTTTTTGCACTTCCTCCCTCTTTGACAAGACCATTGGCACAACAAGGCTGACTCCTTAGTTCGGAAATATTCGGTCTTCATCGTAGCAAATTTTTGCTGTAAATTTAATTAGTGGCTGGGATCCAAGACGCTTTGATTACTATTCCAAAACGCTACCGTTAAATTTAATCGTACTTCCGGTGACAATAATAGCTTTGGTACCGAGCCAAATACTTTTCGGAAATCGAGAAATACTACATCTGCCACACTGCCTTGAACTACAGCTTTCAGCGTTGTTGTCACCGTTGCTACTGAATTGACATTTTTCTGATTTCTAATTCGTGGTTTAATAACGACGTTTTGTGTAGCACATCGATTTTTAGCAGCATTCTGACAACCTCATAGCCAATCTACTACTTCTACGTTTTCGTATATGACTACATTTACGATAAGTGTGACACTTTTGTTGTTGATGTGTGTGGATGAGAGGTTTATTCAACTTTCGTACTTCTATATGTCACACATTAAATGAAATCAGGTTTATCTTACGTCTGGTGAGAATAACCACAGCAATTTATAATAAATCTCTTGGCAGAACCAATGAAATATTACCATCTCAACTCACTCACACATACGAAAACAAAGATTTCTTGCCTGTGGCAGATGTTACACTAGGTTTACCTGATAATGGCAGTTGCTGCCATGTCAGACTAAGTACTGGTATAAAAGCTAGACTGAAGTTCATAAGTGTATTCAAATGGTTCAAATTGCTCTGAGCACAAGGGGACGTAACATCGGAGGTCATCAGTCCCCTAGAACTTAGAACTACTTAAACCTAACTAACCTAAGGTCATCACACATATCCATACCCGAGGCAGGATTCGAACCTGCGACCGTAGCGCAGAAGTGTATTGTTTATAAAAATGTAAGTACCTCACCAGTTATACACAAGAGGCGTAAATTTATAAATTTAGACATTACCTTACCTTTCCCCCCCCCCCACAAAAAAAAACTATACAAACGTCCTTAAGTGGATCATATTGGACCATAGCCTCAGTGTCATCACTCTCACAGAAGACAATTTTAGTAAATGAATCGGAAAACGAAACCGGTTGTTCCCATGAGCTGATTTAATTGGAAACTACCTTCGAACATGGAATCTCTCATGCTATCGTTGTACTACGTAGCTGTCTCGCAGACAGAGGTGCTTCAACCTACTTTGCTAGCTAAAACGGGAAGGGGACTTTTCTGTCACCACTAGTCCATCCTGAGACACAATGAGTGATGGCCGCTTGTATGTCAGCGGCTTCGATCCAGAACCCTCCCTCTGTGCTCCTGACAGGGACTTATTCAGAGCAAAGCCTTGCCATGTAGGATTTATTATTCTGGGACGCTTTACAGCACGCATTCACCGTAGCGTCTGAAGTCAGTAGGCTGTAGGAAGATTGATAATATATTGTGTGTGTGTGTGTGTGTGTGCGTGTTTGTACGTGCGCGTGTGCCTGTGTGTGTTGACAGAGACTGTTAAAAGAATAAGAATGCAGAGAAGATGAATGACAGACGCTAAAAGCAATAATTACTCTGGCACAAGGTGTTAACGTAAAGTATATATTACTCTTAAAAGGGATACTGCTTGTAAAAAAGAGAAAGAGAGAGAGAGAGAGAATTGGCCAGGTTCCTCTCATGGTCTGGGAGTTCCGTACAACATTTATTACCTGTACAGACAGTCCATCCATTTCGAGAATCTCGACGATTTTTGGCTCTTATTGACATGGATATTGGAAAGATATCTGTCTCATGGAATCCAAGACTTTCCAGAATGTTGTAATCTCAAGTTCGAAGTTGTATAACAACTGACAAAATAAATGTTTTTTATGTGATGTAATTAAAAATTAACAATTACCTGATTTTGTTATTCTTTACTTGTATTGTGAAGTCCTTCTTGTTGAAAATTTCATGATTCTACGTCAATGGTAAGTACCCATAAGTTCCTAATGAGTGAGTTTCTGACAGAAAAGGCCGTACCCTTTGATAGCGTTTGTTTAGAAACGTCACGTTCTTATATAACCAAGGGCCCGTAGACCTTAATATGTGACATAAATTTCAACTTGGTACGTCTACCCGTTCCGGAGAGAAGAGGTCTTAACACAGGGACAGACAGACAATCTGATAACATGTAAATAGGTTACATAAAACTGCGACCAGTCACTTTTTTGAATAATTATATTTTATTCCAAGAATCGGTTTTCGAACCTTTTCGGGTTCATCTTCAGATGGTTTCTGGAAGTTACATCACTATTTCTTGCATAATGCTGGGTGCTGGCTTGCGACAATAAGGGCGGCTTTTTTCGCTTAGAAAGAACGTTAGGAAAAACGGCAAAAAGCCGCCTATACTGTCGCAAGCCAGCACCCAGCATTATGCAAGAAATAGTGATGTAACTTCCAGAAACCATCTGAAGATAAACCCGAAAAGGTTCGAAAACCGGTTCATGAAACAAAACATAATTACTCAAAAAAGTGACTGGTCACAGTTTCTTGTAATTATTTACATTCAGTGTAAAGTCACAGGTTCTAAAATATCCGTAATGGATAAGCTTAATCTGATAACAAACGACAAAAATATTTTTTGGTGTGTGATATAATTATAAGAAATTAGGATTTTTTTCTTTGGTCCTAGAGTGAAACCTTGCTTCCTGGCCAATTTCATGATTGTAGACTGACGGGAAGTACGCTACAAGTTCTGTATTAGAGGCTTATGTTTATTATAGCGCCAAGGGATTCCAGACCTTAGCGCGTGACACAAAATTGAACTTTAGACGTCAACCCATTCCTGAGAAAACGACTTCTTAACAGACGGACGAACAAACAGCCTATTACAAATGACAACCAAAAAAATATTTTCGTGCGATACAATTAAAAATTAACAATTTTCGGATTTTTTCCTTTCATTGTAATGTAAAACCATGTTTCTTGATAAGTTTTATGATTCTAGGTCACGGGAATTACCCTATAGATTTGGAAGACTGAGTTAGCGAGTATGGAAATGACATAAACGGCCATATCTTCTGATTGCATTAATACAGAAGTTTCAATTTTTTCACCGACAAGGGACCATAACCCATAGTATTTGGCTTGATAGTCTAACTATTGCTGAGATAAAGGGTTTCTAACTGTCGAGGAGATAGACGCACACACGGACGGGCTACAAAATGATCTTAAAAGTGTTCCGCGTTTACCGGTTGGAGTACGGCACCCTAAAAGTAGTCCTATTAAGATAGTACAGGAAACAAACAACAATGTGGGCTGTTCTATCCTAACAGTCATCTGTTGCACTGCAGGAGGTACTCAATTTTATCATCCAAAATCGGGAACGTGCGCGAGCACACTTGGCTATCCCTATATTTATTCATAAGTGTGTGACACACATTCCTGTAAAGTGAGCATTTTGTCAAGGAATTTGTAATATACCGATGTCTTTCACCTTCGCCATAGACAGAAGGGATCAAGTTGAAGTTGAACCGGAAGGCGATTTTATTGGATCTCCTCGGTCAATCCAGCACTAAGTAACGATTGTGTGCAGTGCTGTCGCACGACGCACAGAAAATGTGGTGATGCAACATCCTGAATTTATTAACCACATCTGTTGCCTTTCTGTTGCCATTCTCCATTGTGCAGATAATCTACCCCGCAGAAACTGGTGACAAACGTCATGCTGTTTGTATGTAAAGCCGGCCGGAGTGGCCGAGCGGTTCTAGGCGCTACAGTCTGGAACCGCGCGACCGCTACGGTCGCAGGTTCGAATCCTGCTTCGGGCATGGATGTGTGTGATGTCCTTAGGTTACTTAGGTTTAAGTAGTTCTAAGTTCTAGGGGACTGATGACCTCAGCAGTTGTCCCATAGTGCTCAGAGCCATTTGAACCATTTGTATGTACAGCACTCTCTACACGAAAAGATGGAACTTAATTTTGACAGTCTACGAAGATTGATTTACTGTGGCAATACATTTTACTGTTGATCATAATATGTTTTACTATTGATGGTAGAGGGATGGGATAGCTTTTGTTTAACAGTAGACGATCGGTTGTTGATGGACTATTTTTTTATCAGCATTTGTTATAAGTTTTTTAAAATAATGTGGAGCTTTGGCAAGCACGCACAGACAGCTGAAGATCGACATCCAGTTTAGGCACAGATTATTGGCGCCACAAGTGGAGTTCGCAGTTGAAAACGTCACAGCGTCGACACAGACGGGTCCACATCTGCTACCGTGGACTAGCGCCGAGTCAGCCGTGCGCATGGAGCTGCCATATGGACAAGATGACTGCAGTCGCGCTGCGCAGTACAGTAGCAGCTTCTTGCCTCGTAGTGCTACCCGCCGGTTCCACTTACTCATCACTTACATATCAACTCGCTCCATAAATGATGAAGAGTTTCGGCATGATACACGTATTTCCTGGAAACCGAACGTTCTCCCTTGCTACAATTCACTTATATACTCATAAGCTATGTTGCACCAATGACGTATACAAGTCATACTGGAATTCTTTTTCGTATTCCCAATACGATCGACAGTTCTCACGGTGGGATTTTCAGCCATACAAGAGAGAACACTGTTTGGTCTACCTCTATGATATACATGCGCTGCTTTTTTTATTGATCCCTGAGATGATTTTCTTCAGTCAACACTATTATATTGTAAAACAAACTGAAGGATCGAGACTTGTGGACAATATTTGCGTGCCTATGTCTCTTGGAATTTAGGGCCAAGCATTAAGGGTATCAAGGCAACTAGGCGTGATTCCTAATAACGGATGCTACTTTGCCATAAGTTGTGTATAGATACTGTAAATTCTCCGTTACAGTACGGTGTTCCGTGAATCGTCTACAATCCTTATGTGCTGCTTAATAAAACTATGAATTTGTGTACACGATATCCTTCGGTTGGTGCAGTAGTTTAAGAAGACTACAGTAATGGTGAAGCACAACACCTCGAATACCATCCTGAGCTCACATTTTGGATTGCTGATCAAAGTTTCCTTAGAGTGTCTGCATTGATCACAGTGCCTCTTAGCAAATAATCTTCACAGGTAACATCCCAAAAATATCTGATTGAGACTTTATGTTGACACAAATTTTGTGATTTCTTTTTCCTTGCTTGATTGTTGACCAGGGATGATGCCACTCGAGTCATCATGGGTGTTGTGTACATAGTTCCGCGTAGTCAGCGCGTACACAACTTTCCCACTAGAGCGCGCCCCGCTAAGCACAACAGCGCAGACGCAGCGCTCGTCCGTCGCCGCACTACGAGATGGCGCTGCCATAAAGACGGACCAAATTCTGCTTCCGCCGATCCGCGTATTAATATGTAACGCAGCCAATGAGATTGCTGCTAACGTAGAACCTTTTCTCCTCGCGGATCATACTCGCGCAGTGATACCTGAACGCTCGAGGTATTATAACGAGTGTACAGACCTCCGATTAGTCACTCTGCATCAGTCTGCCTTAGTCTGCATTAGTCTGCATTAGTCTGCATTAGTCTACAATAGTCTGTACCAGTCTATAGTCAAGTTTCAGTCTGCGCCTAATAAGATTATCATATTCCTGTACATAGCCTTGAAGAGAAATGTATAGACACTTTTGTCAAGTATCAGAGATATGAAGGAATAAGATTAACGTACCAAGACCAAAGGAACTTCAGATTGTCAATTGTAAATAGCATCCAGAATCAAGTTAAGTTATTTTTATGCTTGTTATTATTTTAATAAATGTGTGTAAAAATTAATCAAGTTCTCTTTAAAGTTGGTCACCGTCAATCTGCTACTCTAAGCGTGCAAGTGGCATTTCTATCGTCTGACCTAACGGCTGAAGATAAACACGCCACGATAAGACCACTAGACATATTGCTGACACTCGCCTACGTCGTTAGAGCGACAAGTCAAATAATCTTATGGTGTGTGTACCGAAGGTCTTACAGTACGCACACCACAATGGGCTATTGGTCTATATCTACATTTATACTCCACAAACTATTTACTAGTGAGTAACACAAGCTATTTTGTGTACCAACGTCACTTCCCCACTTATCTGTTCCATGTGTCGAATGGTCTGCAGAAAGAAGGATTGTTGGTAAGCATCTGTGTGAGCTCGAATCTGTATAATTTTAGCTTGATGTCTAACATTCTGCGTGGTTTCTGTTGTTCTATATCGTGTCTCCCTACCACTTTCGCGCAACGACGCTCTGAGCGTGTTTTTTAGGGAATTGACTAGTTTGAACCAGGGACCTGTTGCTGGTAAGGACACGTCAGACCACACATGACATGTAGAGTTCAGAAGAGTTCAGTGAGACTAGCGATGATATAACCAAATACTTAATGATTTCAGCGTCAGCTCCACTGCATTCCCTGTAAAAGAATCTTAATACTAACTAAATGTAGTGGAAGGGGTTCAAGGCTTTCCTATTTTTAGTTAGCTGATAAAATAACGTCGAAAAAGCAGTTAAGTTTACCATTGGAAATTTTATTCTACTCACAAAACATCGTTTATAAATTGCACTATTGATAAAAGGAAATGTTTTAATACAGGATGGTAAAAACCAACTGCGTTCAACAAAAATGTGAACGAATATTCCCTGAATGGGTTTCCAAGTTCTACAATGGATCGAAGGATGACCTATGCCATATCACATCTATAATCTACGTTTAAATTAAGTTTCACAAAAGAGAAAACTATAAAAATGGTCTACAGTGACCCTCAATTATCTTTAATTACTTATCTAACTTGTCGTAAATTACAGTGGCTGATGTGGCTTCTCAATAACTATATAACAGAAAAATCATCGCGTTTAAGATTTTTACTTCATGTGAACACCATGAGCTTTAATTGACGATCGACACTAGTTTTGATGATCGACACTAGTTACGCAAAAAGGGGGTGTAACAGATGAGACTTCTGCAGTTCCGAGTGAAGCTTTATGCGCTGTTATGTGGCATCGCGTGCGTTCATTACCTAGTCGGTGTTCGTCAGGGGGTGGCGAGCAGCACAGCTCCGCTCATCTCGCCGTCTCGGAAGCAACTCTCTCCTAACTTCTCCTTACTACAATTTACCGAAGTTGGTTTCAAAAACCATCTGGCTGTGTTTTCATCTGACCAATCAGGGTCTCAATGTTAACCTTAAGCTCTGCCTACAAAAATTCTGTCTATTCAATGAGAAACTTTATACTTTTTGTGGTGGGGCAATGTTTTTAAAGTTTGCAACGTAACACAGACGCGAAAAAGTCTCATGCTAAAACTTGCAGCTGGTGTGGTCCTTTTAGTGTTATCGTAAGATCTATACTGTTCTTCTGGAGGGCTCTATCTTTTAACATGGGCTGGGGGGGGGGGTGGTCCTAATGTAACAGGGACGCGAAAAAGTCTCACGCTAAAACTTGCGGCTGGGGTAGCCCTTTTTGTGTTATCGTAAGATCTATACTGTTCTTCTGGAGGGCTCTAGCTTTTACCATGGGCTGGGAAGTGGTCCTGGCGGTTAGCTGGCGACGTGGGTGTCCGTCCCTTATCGTAGGGCCATCCAGCTTGACACGGTTCTGCTCTCGGCTTCTGTTCTCGTTTCTCCCCTCGTAACTGCGTCTGTCTCACGGTGGGAAGGTATGACATGCATTTAGGCATTCTTGTGTTAGTCTGTGGTATTCCATTTGCTCACTCGTTAATCGTATTACATTGGTTAATTTAATGTCACGATTTATTCGGAGCTATGTGACATACTACTGGATTTGCTTATCGTGTCAGGGTTTTCTTGGAAGGTGTTGGATTTGCCTGACACCTTACAGATGGTCCCTCCTCAGGAAGGATGTAGGAGGAAGCAATATATATTGATTGTTTCTTCTGTGATCGGCGACTCTCGGAATTTTAACAGCAAACCAGATCGTGATAAGCAACGCCTTTCTTACAGCATCTCATACTCGCGTTGCATAATCATCCCAGAGATATTTTCGCACTTGCTAAATGAACCTATGGCGAAACGTGCTGCATAAATGATCGGACGGACCGTGTGTGTAGCAGTTTACGGCTGTTTGCGGATGACGCTGTGGTGTAAGGGAAGGTGACTGTAGAAGTACACGAGATGACTTAGACAACATTTCTAACCGGTATGATGAACGATAGCCTACACAATATGTACGAGAAAAAGTAAGTTAATGCGGAGTAGTAGGAAAACAATTCTGTAACGTTCAAATACAGCATTACTAGGGAGCTGCATGACACGGTCACACTGATTTAATACACTGCTATCCAAGGTTAAAGCAGCAAGCTGCTATTTCCACGTCGTGTGCCTGATTCGCGATATAATCATACAAACTGTCAACAGATATCAATACGACCGTGTTCTGCACGGAAGATGGCATTTCGTTCAACGGACATCCACGCAAACGATGACATCAGTTCTCTGTCAAACGGGGTAATGTTTGCCGGGTAGTCCACATCCTCAATCGCAGTGTACGCTGTTGACAGTACAATAAGGAAGACAAGACGCCTGCCAGACTCTCTTGCCGTAGGAAGAATGGAAGCAGGACACTCCCAAACTGATGTGGCCCGATGGCTTAATGTCAATCGTTCTATTGTTTCCTTATAGTAGGACACGGCCGACCACGTGTTACATCAGAAAGAGAGGACCATTATTTGGCTGTCTACAGTGGAGTTGTCAACATGCCATGTGGTTCAAAGGGCTCTGAGCACTATGGGACTTAACTTCTGAGGTCATCAGTCCCCTAGAACTTAGAACTATTTAAACCTAACTAACCTAGGGACATCGCACACATCCATGCCCGAGGCAGGATTCGAACCTGCGACCGTAGCGGTCTCGCGGTTCCAGACTGTAGCGCCTAGAACCGCTTGGCCACAGCGGCCGGCACGCCATCTGCGTAGTCCAGCAGTGCGCCAACATTCTTTTCACAGATGAGTCCCGATTTGATAAGGAGAATGATTCTCTACAGATCCGCATCTGGAGCAAACGTCGAACATGATATCGGGATCCAAACATTGTGGAGAGACACCGAGATCGAGGAGGGGATTATGTTTACCACTTGAACCTCTCTTCATTAAGTTGTACGTTTGAATTGGCAAGGTTTAACTGCTGCCAGGTATTGTGACGAGATCTAGAAACCTCTTGTCCGGTTGTTGCGAGGTTCTGTGGGTCAAGGCTACGTACTGACAGACGGTAATGCTCGACCTCATAAAAAACGTTTTCTTGGAAACTGCAGACATTGCACACATGGCGTGGCCTCCTCGCTCTCCCGATTGGAATCCCGTAGAGCATGTTTAGGATACACTAGGGAGATGGGTTGCATCACGTCAGCATCTACCAACCACCATCCAAGACTTGCGAGTAGTTTTGCAAGAATAATGGGCGTTACAGCTTCAATATGAGGTTGATGACATCAATCACTACATACCCCGTCATTATCGGACCTGTATTGCTGCCAGAGGGGTCACACTCCCCAATGAGCACATTAATCAGTTGTCAGAATGTGTGAAGGTCCATTAAGTTGGAAAAAACGAGGACCATTTTTGTCTACCGTCATGCATCTGTAGATAATTAAATTCTGTTTTCTATATATTTTACTTTACTGTACCTGTTTACGCTGTTCTGTGGCAAAATAAACCCAGCCTTGCAAAATTTACGTTTGTTGCTTTAATTTTGGACACAAGTGTATATGAAATGGAATAGGCATGTCACATTGGTACAAGGAAAGGTGATAGCTCGAGTTCGTTTCATTGGGAGAATTTTGGGAAAGTGTAGCTCTTCCATGAAGGAGATATAGAACGCTAGTGAGTACTGTTCGAGAGTCTGAGATCCACACCAGGTCGGATTAAAGGAAGACAGCAAAGCAGTTCCAAGGCGTGCTGTTAGATTTGTTAACGATAGTTTCGATCAGCTAGCAAGTATTGCGCTGATACTTCGTGAACTCAAATGGGAATCTCTGGAGGGAAGATGTTCTCGTAAGACACTGCTGTGGAAATTTAGAGAACCGTCATTTCAGGCCCCCAGGATAACGATTCCACAGCCTTCAATGTACCACTAGTACAAGATGAGAGGGCTCGTGTGGAGACTTTTAGACAGTCCTTTTTGCCTCTCTCTGTTTGCGACTCGGACAGGGAAGGAAGTGGGTAGTAAGGTACGGTGGCTTGTGGATCTAGACGGAGATCCGCTCTATTGCCTCTATCAATCCCATCTCGGATGCATCGCAGACTGACGACAAATATACAAGTATAGGTTAAATGGGGGTTTTGTAAGCTACTTCCTTCTGGAGTGGACAAAACTTCCTGAGGTTTCTTCCAATGAATTTTGGATCTGCCTTCTCTGCAGTATTATTTGGTCTTTGCATCTCCATCATCATTTAACGTTAGTCTTGATGTAAAATAAAAGTCAGTCACAAATTTAAAAATTATGAGTGGTTCAAATATGCTTTAAAGTCAGATGTAAATTTACAGTATATAAATTGAAAGAGAATATGTATTTTGCTTATATTTAAAATTAAAGTATAAACAACTATATAGTAGAAAGAAAAATAAATGAGTTTTCAAAAGAACTAGAAAAACAAAGCTGGGATGAAGTGGATAAGGAAACCAACGTGAATATGAAATTCTCTAAATACTTCACATTATTTAAATTGAACTTTGAAAACGCATTTCCAAAAGTATGCATGTCTGTATTAACATCTCACAAAAACAGATGGATAACAGCAGGTATTAAGAAGTCCTTCCAAAAACTTACACACCTCAGTTCCATGAAAAAGAGTCACAGTGATCCAGAATTCTTAAATTTCTTTCATATGTACAAAAAGATCTACAGGAAGGCGATGTTTGCTGCAAAAAAGTAATTTAATGACAAAATAGTATGTAATGTAGTGAATAAAAGCAAAGCAGACTGGCATGGTATAAAAAAAGGAAATGGGGAGAGGCAAACAAACACAGAATAACATACTGTTAATGGAGGGGGGGATAAGGTAATAAATGATCCACAACACTATGTAAACGAGCACGTTTCAAGTATTGCAGAGTAGTTACAGTAAAAATTCCCCCAAAACAAATATAACACCTGTAAATAATGTTGCACCAAATAAAATGATGTTACTTCCAACCACAGAGAACGAAGTCAATATAACTGTTCAAAAACTAAAAAATAAATTTCAGAAGGCTTAGATGAAGTACCAATGTGTACACGTAGAGATTACAGAAGGCCCCTTCATACATATAATAAACGAATGCTTCACATCAGGGACATTCCAGATCAGTTAAAACAGGCAAGAGTTGCGCCGTTGCTTAAGAAGGTATCAAAGAAGATATAGAAAACTACTAGCCCATTTCTCTGTTGTCACTATTGTCAAAAATAATAGAAGCAATTATGAAAGACAGATTAGTGAATTACTTGAATAAATACAATCTCTTAAGCGAATCACAGTTTGGTTTCTGAAGTGACAAAAATATGGAGTCAGCCACAGTAGAATTCACAAAAGTTGTACTTGACGCTCTTGATAAAGATGAGTGTGTCACAGGCATATTTTTGGATCTTTCTAAGGCGTTTAATACAGTCGACCACAAGATTCTATTACATAAATTAGAAGCATTAGGAGTAAGAGGGCTAGCTAATGACTGGTTTCGATCATACTAGCAGATAGAGTACAAAGAGCAGAGATAACACATATTTCAAATAGATAAATATTAGGTTAAACAGTTTTCAGAACCAAAATACATTAACATAGGGGTTCTACAATGTAGCATATTAGGACCAATACTATTCCTGATATACATCAATGACTTTCCCAGAAGTGTTACTCATGGTGAAACATTTCTTTTTGCTGATGACAGCGATATTATAGTCACTGAGAATAGATGAGAACTCCTTGCAGTGAAAGGAAATGAAACTCTCAAGGAAGTTTATGATTGGTCAATAAGCAATAAAGTGACATTGAACATAAATAAAACTAATGCCATGAATTTCAGTTAGAAGAGGGAAAAGACAATGTTAAATTAAATGTAGATGGCACCTTTATAGACTGTGTAAAAAATACAAAATTTGTAGGAATGAATATTGATTCACATTTGAAGTGGTGTGAACACATAAAGGTACTTGCAAACAGAATGTCATCAGCTTGTTATTCCCTTAGAATCCTATCATCAGTGTGTAACATGCAGTGTCTTTTACTTACATATTATTCATATGCACACTCAATTCTTAGCTATGGCATTCTTTTTTGGGGAACAAATGCACGAAATACGAAAACAATTTTCAAACTCCGGAAACGAGCCATAATAGTAATAACCATAAATAGTAGTCGAGCTTATTGTAAAGATCTGTTCAAAACACTGGGAATTTTAGTTGCTCCATATGAATACATTTGCAAGTCAGTTATACACATCAATAGAACATTGGTAATTACTGCATAAACAGCTCTGTCCATGACCATGGAACAAGAGCCCATTAGCTCCATCCATAGCCAAACTTTTTTATGGAAACATCTGAAGACATAGCCTTGGATACGGCTCCAGTTAAGCCAAGTTGCTTTTATCGTTACGTCAATGACACTTTTATCATCTGGCCCCATGCTCGAGAAAAACTGGGAGAATTCTTAGAACACCTGAACAGCATTCGTGGCCACATCATGTTTACGATGGAAGTCGAGACAGATGGTGCGTTGCACTTCCTTGAAGTCCTCGTTCGACGGAAAACCAATGCGCACCTCAGCCACAGTGTCTACAGGAAACAGACACACACAGATCGGTACGTGCACGCTCTCAGCCACCACCAGGCGGCACAAAAACGTGGGGTTCTGAATGCCCTCGTCCACTGTGCTAAAGTCGTCTCAGACGCTAAAAGTCTGCCACTAGAACTGAGTCACCTCCGAAAAGTCTTCGGGGAAAACGGGTACAGTCACGGACAGGTGTCACAGGCTATATCTGGTGTGACACGCAAGAAACACACCAACGGAGAAAGAGAACACCACCGAAGAAGAAAGCAAGAAACTGGTGTTTTTGCCGTTGTGTGGTACAGTGTCGGGAAAGATTAGCCGGCTCCTTAAGAGACATAATATTTCATCGGTGATCAGGCCCCCAGCAAAAATTTGACAGCTCATGAGACCCGTGAAGTTGGCCAAACAGTACGCAGTGTGGAGCAACGCCAGAAGAAAAGGAGAGTTGCTTGCGCGGTTACGCCTAAGCTATCCAGAAAAATCAGCCGTGGCAGAACACGCCTTAGAAAATGGACACCGAATTCTATTATGAGGACGAAGGGATTTCGGGATAGCGTCATAAAAACCTCTGAAAACACCATCAACAAAGACGACGGTTTGCAGCTCAGCACGGCCTGGGACCCGGCCATCGCGAGGTTAAAACGGGCGCTACGGACGAGGGATGAAAACATTACCATATATGTCGAGGAAGAGAGCACTAGTGACGTCACAGCCAGCAGTGCGGCTATATAACGACGTGGCCACGGCGACACAGCTGTCATTCGTACCACTTGACAATGACTCAGGAGAGGTCGGTCGTAGGCTCGTGGGATTTTAATCACCTGACGTGGCTGGAAGCCCGAGAAAATTTTATTTATTCTTTTCCTGAGCGACAACATTGAAGCAATTCTTTTGCGATATGCTTTGTGTTCTTCACTTAGATTATGCCAGACCCATCTGGCAGCAACGTTTCTCATGTTTTTACTTTTTCTGTTATGATTCTGAAAATGAAGTGACAGACGTTTCGGGAATTTCCTCACATATTTCTCATCTATCCTCTCTCAAAATGTCATTAACAATAACCTGAGAGGTGTAGTATTTCGCAGTTGACGGCCTTGCACTTCTTGAGTTGTCCTCAGAGCTTAGATGACCTTCATGAAGCAGTCCACTGCGATTTGGTGCTAGGATACACATTCCCACACAGCTCTCTCAAATACACGTGGGGATTTGACTTTTATGTAGGAACGCTGGTCGTTAGGTGTAATCCGACCTGTCTCTGTTTCATCTTCTATTTTAAAACTGACTTACTCGTGACATAGCCACGCGGATCAGCAGAAACGTATTTGACCGCCACACCCGAAGTCTCGGTCACAACTTACACGAATTTCAGCTAGATTAAGACACCGCAACAATCGTGTACAAGCAGTGTGCAAGACATTCGAAATCCCCCTCGTTTATTGCAGTCTGTCCCAATGTAATAACGATAGAAATGTTAAAGTAACACAGTGATGCATTCGACTGTATCGGACAAAGCAATTTCTGGTTTACCGGAAACAACAGAGAGCATAAAACTTAAATTTGCATTTTTTTAAACGGGCAAAGACGGAAAATTCTGGACATAAATGGAAGAAAAATAACAAGAAGGAAGCTACAGAAGAAGTCACATTTCTTGAAATAGTAATCAGGGAAGCGAGTGACGAATATTCAGTTCCATGAAATACATTAGATGATATGCTCAAAACTCTATGGGAAAAATGAATGGCCATTAAACCTGTTTTAGGTAACAATGTGCTTTTTCCGAGAATAGTCAGTGATGAACAGGAAACAGAACTATACGATTATGTAAAAAATAAAGACATCCAGTTTATACCTTTAACTATCTGAGCCGTGGTAGAATTTGCTGTTTTGAAGAGCGCGCTACAGCGCGTAGTGTGAAGCAGTCGCCCTCCGTTTCTGGTGGTGGCGCCGCTGTGGCAATCGCAGCTTTGGTGTCTCCCTTTGGAGAAAAGGGTAAAGGTTGCCTATTCACGTGCATTTAAGGGGCGCTAGAAGCTCGCCAGTGGCAGTGGGGAAGCCAAGTGAGTCTGGGTCAGTCGGTCAGTCGAGGAGGAGTCTGGTCAGATGTTCAGGCGGGTCAGTGGGGGCAGTCAGTGTCTGTCTGTCGTCCGGAGTGCTAGTATGTGTTAGGCCACCAGTCTGCTTGAGTTTGTTCAGGCGATGGGCATTGGCGGTCGGACCGATCTGTTGGTCGGTCGCGCACTGGGACACGACTTGTCCGCCTTGAGCGTCGTCGCATGTGAGGTCGCCACGTCATTCCAGTGGCCCGCGCCGTATAGCGAGGGGTAGTGGATTCCCGGCCGACACGAGAGCAACACGACTTGTCCGCCTTGAGCGTCGTCGCATGTGAGGTCGCCACGTCAGTCCAGTGGCCCGCGCCGTATAGCGAGGGGTAGTGGCTTCCCGGCCGACACGAGAGCAACAGGAATCAACGCACGACATCGGTCTGGCCGGTGCGGGCTGCGACGCCGTGAGACGGGAGATCGGCGCGCCTTCCTGCGTCCGTTGAAGCGGCTGGCAGCGGACAGTTCGGAAGAGCATTTTGCGCGTGCTGCACCAGGTCTTCGCCAGACATCGCAGTTTATTAAAGGTTAAGTGATTCGTGATATGTTGTTTCATTTACTTGTGTTCCTGGTCAGTTTCTCGTTCCCAGCTTGCTCGTCTGTCTGGTCAGTTTCTCGTTCCCAGCTTGCTCGTCTGTCTCTTGACCGCAGTTGTTGGCAGTTAGTGTCTGTCTGTCGGTCTGCCATACGTTAATAGCTGCCTCTGTCATGTTTGTCGGATTCGGTGTTAACGAATTTATTGCTTAAGGTGTAAAGGCCGAATTCCTGAAACATGTTTTTATCGTGCCTATCATTTTGAGAGACAGTATATGTGTAATGTAGAGCATGTTTGTACATTTTATGTAAGACTGTTTTTCATTGCTTTTTATTTAAATGGTCATTTTAGTATATAAAGTTGCCACACTTCCACCGTAAGAGTTCTTTTAAAAACAAGTTGCACTTTTGGTGGCAAATAATTTTTAATGTGAGTGTTTTGTACCATTTCCATCTCTTACAGGGTGCATAGTTTATGTGTTTGTGTGGGTTGTTAAAATTTTTAGTTTAAAGTAATCTGGTGTGTTGCAGATTTGCACCAGTGTAGTCTTTCAGAGGTTGTTGAGAGCGGTCGTGACTGCGGCCGTATTAAAAGGGAGCGGCAAGGTTCTCGGCCCGAAAGCTCACATACACACACACACACAAAAAAAAAATTATGTCTGCCTCTGAATAAATTGTAACTTGATATTTACAAGGTGCTTTCTGATTATAATTTTAAATCTGTTTTAAAAAAAGGCTTTTAGGAATAAAATTTCCATTTATAAAAAAAAATTATTTGTTTCATCAGTTACCCATTGGCAACTACTTCCACGCTTACATAGCGTGATTAAACGTGTTAATGTCTTTGATGAGTCGCTAGCAAATAAAGTAAATTCTTAAGAAAAGCTTTTGAAAATAAATTCACGGTTCAGTACCGGTATGTTTTCTTAATGTGGTTAATAAAAATGCAGGGAGACTGGAAACAAAGGATGAGTTCAACGAGACGAAAATGACAGTAATTATTTATTGAAGAAACATGAAGAATTATGGCTGAGAGCTAACCCTTCTAGTCTTAACATCTGAGTTCACTCAGTGAGTCCACCCAACCTCAGCTGATTCCAGGTACAATCATCATGGATCATTTTGATAATCATAATATTATACCATATGGTCAATTCACCACCAGTATTACTGGCGCAACTGGTTTTCGGTTTCTGGGGCGGCCGTGTTTAAAATCAAAGTGATTCAGCAGAGGAAGTCGGAGTCCTCCAGCCAACTTAAAACCAAAACAAATGCATTTTTTGCAACACTTAAGATACAAATACTTTTGCAACTACGTTAACTTAATAAATCGGGAGATACATTAAAAGAACAGAAGATTGAAATTTTGGAACTTCCATAAACACGAATGACGCACAATAACACCATGGTAGTCGGCAATTATCGTCTTTTTAAAAGTAAAACTGATAAAAGAATACCTAATAATACATCACATGTGGGAGCTGCTTTTGCCATCTCCAAAAATATTTTAAATTTAATAACGGAGATAAAACCCATTAATAATAGACTAATGAAAATTTCTCTTAAATGCGCAACTAAAGCATAGACTTTAATTAATGCCCATTTGTCTGTCAATGAACATAACCGTAACAAACCTGAAGAAGTTAATGAAGCTTGGGAAACTTTAGAAAGCATCGTCTCGAAAAATTGCTCAAACCACGTAAAAGTTGTAATGGGTGATTTTAATGCTCAATTAGGCTAAGAGAAAAAAATATATAAAGCGGTAGGTTGATTTCCTGCTCGTAAATGGACAAATCAAAATGGCCAAATACTTGTTAAATCGTGCAAATATTTTAACCTCAAGATCATGTTAGCATATTTTAAAAAGAAACCTTCTAAACAAAGAACTTGACAGACACCCAGTACATTTGTTGGGGAATTTCAAATTGATCTGTAGCAATTTAATTTCCTAATTACAAAGAAATTTTAAATGTCTAAGTAGAATAAAAGTAGAATTTCAACCTGAAAACTCTTCGAAACAAAAAATGTTATCCAAAAATTTTACATTGCTTAAGTAACCTCAACTTTAACAAACGAACTTGACAAAAAACAATCCAACAATTCGTAAAGCCTAAAAGAAATGTTTACCAAAACAGCACAAAATTTAATTCCACTTCGAAACAAACATAAACACCATTGATGGAACGCGGATTGTGAAACAGCAGTTAAGTCTAGGCGTGAGCTACTCAAAAACTGGAACAGTAACAAAACTGCCAATACGTGAAACACCTTTCTAACTGTAAGAAAGAAACATGTAAATTAATCCGACAGACTAAAAAGGACTACGGAAACGTCCAACTTTTAGAAATCGAAAAAGTCTTCCAAAAAAACAATACATGAAACTTTTATAAAACATTCAAAACAAAACTAACTGTTACCAACCTCAAAGTCTTTGCTTCAAAAATGAAAATGGCAGTTTGGTCTTAACAACCAGGAAAATTGTGAGGTACCTGCTAATTATTTTGAAAAACTATTAAACCGTCCACAACAGCAAATAAATTCCAACCGCAGAAAACTAATAACAGTAACCTTAACTCTAAAGAACCTGATGAAATCGAAATAACTACACAAATTAAGAGACTTAAAAACAATAAAGCATCCGGAGAAGAAGATCTAATGGCGGAACTGTTAAAATCAGCTCGTCCTAACACCATAAAAGAGACCACTTAACTAATAGTACATATCCGACAAACTGAGGAAATACCCGAGGTCTGGAAAACTGCCATAATTCACCCATTGCAAAAAAAGGGATGGAACCGATGTTAATAATTACCGAGGAATCTCTCTACTCTCGGTCACATTCAAAATTCTATTGCAATGTTTACTTGCTCGAGCCCAAGAACAGTTAGAACCTAAAATTGTTGAATACCTAGCAGGCTTAAGACCAAACAGATTCGATTTTAACAAGGCTTACGACTCATTTGATCGTGAATCTCTTTTCCACATTTTAAAGGAACAAGGGCTAGGTAGTAAAACTCTAGTTCTGCTTAAGGAAACGTTAACCGACACTAGCTCTAAAGTTAAATTAATGGGAGAAATTTCTGAACCATTTGATATAAAGGCTGGTGTTATTCAAGAAGATGCACTCCCCCCATTACCGATCAACTGTGTTTTGGAAAAGGTAATTTCAGAATGGCGAGAGCAAAAATCGAGTCAAAATAGAGATCAATCAATCAAGTTAGCTAAAAGTAATATTATTGTAGGTTGCCTCGCCTTTGCAGATGATTCGGCAATTTTAACTAGGGATATTACTACAGCTCAAAACCAAATAGAAATTCTTAAAGAAGTTGAGGAAAAAGTAGGACTCAAAATATCACTCGAAAAAACTGAACTGAGGACACGTAAAAAACAACCAGCAAAGTTTTTTAACGAATTTAAATACTTGCGTGAAGCAGTACAAGAAAATTGTCTGGAAAAAGCTGCAAACGAAGTTCGCTGCCAAAAAATGGCAACTGATTTCAGGTTAAAACAAAATATTTATAATAAAAAATCACTTTCTAACTTACGTAAACTTAAGCACTACAGCACTGTAAAAAACCTTGGATGTCTTTATGGAGCAGAAATTTTAATTTTAAATGGAAAGAGGGATATTGAAGAAATTCTAAAGAAAGAAAGAAAGACTGTTAGAAAAGTATTAGAACCCAAGATTACTGATGGAGAAACTTACAGGCTGAGAAGTAATAAGGAAATAGAAGAATACAGAGACATACATGGTGAGATGAGAAAACCAAGACTTAAATTTTATGGGTACATTAAAAGAATGAAAATAAAGATTGAAAAGACAAATAGTAGAATTCTACGATAACAGAAGTAAGACGAGAACTGAGTAAAGTAAATGGATCGTTGCGATTAAGGAGGATCTTCAAGCAGACGGTATAATCAGGTAGACATTACAGATAAGAAAACATTCAGAAAAAAGATATTTGATCGGAAAGTTGGACAGAGGGAAATTACAAAACTGACCGGAAAACCATGGTCTGAGGAAAGAAAAAGACTTCATTCTGAAGGGATGAAACAAATTTGGACGAAAAGAAGGGCCAATCAGAAAATCGACATTGATTGATTGTACCTTGCATGGTCCTATTGGGGCCATACGTGAATAATATGGCTGAGAACAGTTAAATCCACGAGTCTGCAGTGAGCACCTGGTTTCAGCAGGCAACTATTTGGCATATTCTTTCGCAGACTGGATGAGTTCAATGAGAAGCTCAGGTTCATAACCACGGACGATCTAATTAACACATGTATACAAATGTTATAATTTCATGTCCGATACAACTCTACACAAAATTTCACATTTACGGTGCTGGTCTTGTGGGTAGCTGCCATTGCATATGGACTGGCTAAAATGTCTTTTTTTCAGTTTATAATTCGATAAGTCGTGTGTACAAATATGTAGTTCGAATATCAAAACATATTTTGGTTTATTGGTCTTTCTGTTTTAACTACACATATTTTGGTATTGCAAGTGTTAAACTTTGAATACGCAGAATAAAACCGTAATCATCACAGAGAAAAAAACTGAGAAGGAATAAAATTTGTAAGCAAACACATGACCTCTCTGTTTAATGTTCTTTTACAGCCAGTTCACATTTAAAGTAACAAACAAAACACAGGATCCTTGCAAAATTTTGCATTCATAGTGGATTACTGTGAGATTCAAATTGGAAATCACATGCCCACAGTAATTTCCTTATGTACCTGAGGGAGAATCATTTACAACAACACAATTAGCGAATAATCCTGAGGGAGAATCATTTACAACAACACAATTAGCGAAATAATCCGATAAACGTGTGCACCGACATAGCTTCAAAGCAGTATAGAATTACTCTAATTTTCAGATGACGTGTAATCTGAATCGTCTCAAAAACTTCACTTCATCATCTGTAGACTCGACAAGTGTTCTGTAAAACATTTTCTCCAAACGCTTCTCCTATTCAATGCACATTTTGAACAAAAAACCAACATAAATCCACACAAAACGCACGAAGCTGAGAGATCCCGAACGTCACCTAATGTCTACGAAGCAATAGACAGTAACGAAGGTTTCAAAAACGACAAATTGTTTGAGTGGTATTACTACTATCATCTACAAAGCCTACAGACCTCACAGATGACTTCGGGAGCCGTGAAAATATGTTCGCGGAAAATCCTCGTAATTGGCGTGTAATATCACGTCCACCGCACGTTCTCATTTCCCACTGGCGCTGTAATACACTGGAGAGCCATAGAAACTGGTACAGCCATGCATATGCAAATACAGAGATATGTAAACAGGCAGAATACGGCGCTGAGATCGGCAACGTCTATACAGGGTGTTACAAAAAGTATGGCCAAACTTTCAGGAAACATTCCTCACACACAAATAAAGAAAAGATGTTATGTGGACATGTGTCCAGAAACGTTTAATTTCCATGTTAGAGCTCATTTTAGTTTCGTCAGTATGTGCTGTACTTCCTCTATTCACTGCCAGTTGGCCCAATTGAAGGAAGGTAATGTTGACTTCGGTGCTTGTGTTGACATGCGACTCATTGCTCTACAGTACTAGTATCAAGCACATCAGTACGCAGCATCAAGAGGTTAGTGTTCATCACGAACGTGGTTTTGCAGTCAGTGCAATGTTTACAAATGCGGAGTTGGCTGATGCCCATTTGATGTATGGATTAGCACGGGGCAATAGCCGTGGCGCGGTACGTTTGTATCGAGACAGATTTCCAGAACGAAGGTGTCCCGACAGGAAGACGTTCGAAGCAATTGATCGGCGTCTTAGGGAGCACGGAACATTCCAGCCCATGACTCGCGACTGGGGAAGACCTAGAACGACGAGGACACCTGCAATGGACGAGGCAATTCTTCGTGTAGTTGACGATAACCCTAATATCAGCGTCAGAGAAGTTGCTGCTGTACAAGGTAGCGTTGACCACGTCACTGTATGGAGAGCGCTACGGGAGAACCAGTTGTTCCCGTACCATGTACAGCATGTGCAGGCACTACCAGCAGCTGATTGGCCGCCACGGTTACACTTCTGCGAATGGTTCATCCAACAATGTGTCATTTCAGTGCAAATGTTCTCTTTACCGATGAGACTTCATTCCAACGTGATCACATAGTAGATTTTCACAATCAACATGTGTGGGCCGACGAGAATCCGCACGCAGTTGTGCAATCACGTCATCAACACAGATTTTCTGTGATCATTTGGGCAGGCATTGTTGGTGATATCTTGATTGGGCCCCTTGTTCTTCCACCTACGCTCAATGGAGCACGTTATCATGATTTCATACGGGATACTCTACCTGTGCTGCTAGAACATGTGCCTTTACAAGTACGACACAACATGTGGTTTATGCACGATAGAGCTCCTGCACATTTCAGTCGAAGTGTTTGTACGCTTCTCAGCAACAGATTCGGTGACCGATGGATTGGTAGAGGCGGACCAATTCCATGGCCTCCACGCTCTCCTGACCTCAACCCTCTTGACTTTCATTTATGGGAGCATTTGAAAGCTCCTGTCTACGCAACCACGGTACCAAATGTAGAGACTCTTCGTGCTCGTATTGTGGACGGCTGTGATACAATACGCCATTCTCCAGGGCTGCATCAGCGCACGAGGGATTCCATGCGACGGAGGGTGGGTGCATGTATCCTCGCTAACGGAGGACATTTTGAACATTTCCTGTAACAAAGTGTTTGAAGTCACGCTGGTACGTTCTGTTGCTGTGTGTTTCCATTGCATGATTAATGTGATTTGAAGAGAAGTAATAAAATGAGCTCTAACATGGAAAGTAGGCGTTTCCGGACACATGTCCACATAACATATTTTCTTTCTTTGTGTGTGAAGAATATTTCCTGAAAGTTTGGCCGTATCTTTTTGTAACACCCTGTATAAGAAAACAAGTGTCTGGAGTAGTTGTTAGATTGGCTACTGCTGCTACAATGGCACCATGAAGTGGGGATTTTACCGTACGACCATTTTACGAGTGTATCGTGAATATCAGAAATCTGGTGAAACATCAAATCTCCGACATCGCTGCGGCCGGAAAATCATCCTGCAAGAACGGGACCAACGACGACTGAAGAGAATCGTTCAACGTGACAGAAGTACAGCTCTTCTACAAATTGCTGCAGACACGTCGCCTGGTCGGACGAGTCTTGTTTCAAATTGTATAGAGAAGATGGACGCACACGGGCATGGAGACAACTTCATGAATCCATGGACCCTGCACACCGACCGTTGTGGCCGATTGGTTCTAGGCGCTTCAGTCTGGATGTGTTTGATGTCCTTAGGTAAGTTAGGTATAAGTAGTTCTAAGTTATAGGGGACTGATGACCTCAGATGTTAAGTCCCATAGTGCTCAGAGCCATTTAAACCATGTACCCTGCATAAGTCCCTTAAGATTTCACACACATTTGAACACACACATCACCTGCATCGATTCTTCTCCGTCATGCATTCTAACGATCTTGGGCAGTTCCAACAGGGCAATGCGACACCCCAGACGTCCAGAATTGGTACGGATTGGCTTCAGGAACACTCGTCTGAGTTTAAACACTTCCGATATCCATCAGACTCTACAGACTTGAGCATTATTGAGCACATCTGGGATGCCTTGCAACGTGCTTTTCAGAAGAGATCTGCACCCCTCTTACTCTTAGGGATTTATGGACAGCCCTGCAGGACTCATGGTGTCAATTGCCTCCAGCACTAGTTCAGACATTAGTCGAGTCCATGCAACGTCGTATTGCGGCACTTCTGCGTGCTCTCAGGGCCCTACACGATGATAGGCCGGTGCACCAGTTCAAATGGTTGAAATGGCTCTGAGCACTATGGGACTTAACATCTGTGGTCATCAGTCCCCTAGAACTTAGAACTACTTAAACCTAACTAAGGACATCACACACATCCATGCTCGAGGCAGGATTCGAACCTGCGACCGTAGCGGGCGCGGGGTTCCAAACTGTAGCGCCTAGAACCGCTCGGCCACACCGGTCGGCGGCGCACCAGTTACCTTGGCTCTTCAGTGTATTACGTCAGCCGCACGCTAATTGAGTGATCGAAATGCAAAGTGTCGAAAAAATATTTAAAAACCCAAAAACATGTAATCACGGGACACCGAGTCCTATAATTGTATTTCACAACGTATCTTAATATAGTTTACTGCGGAGAATGTTCCGGTACAATCTTGATAAGATATCTTAATTTCAAAAACGAGTACCCGACTTTTCACAACAAGCTTACACTAAACACAACTTCTACTAAACGTCCGCAACCCGAGTGTATTTGAAAGTCTTGTCCGAATTCTCGGCCATGTTCGCTGCTGCTGGAAGCTGATCGTTTGCAAAGTTCTCTGTTTCTGTTTCCGTGTGCTGTCCGACTGTCCCGCTCTGGACACAGCGCTGCCCTGCGTTTTTCCGACATCCGGAAAAAGTTCTTTCCCAGCGCACGCTGCCGCAATTGTTTACGAGCATCGCTGCGGCGTGCGGGCAATAAATACACTGTGGCCGGAATTCAACCGGGGGCAATTGAGCGGCGGTCCCGAAAAGCAGCCCTGCGGAACGGCCGTGATTGAGCCCCCCGTAAACACGAATTACACCCCGCGGTGCAGGGAGCCCCGCCGGCGCACACCGCGCTCGCCAGCGCGGACCCCGCCCCGCCCGCCGCTATTACGCCGCCATCAGAGTGCGTTCGGAAAGTGCGCCGCGGTTACACCGGCCGTTTTGCCGACCGCGATTCCCGGAAACGTCGATCGATTTTTACTGTACTGTCTAAACGACATCTGTAACGATTACCGCACCCTCACTGCTGGTCCTCTCCATTTCACAAATACTACAGACATCTAGGAAATTTCTCACTCAGTCTGCTAGTTCGCGTCATTGTATTTACGTAATTATTTTCGCACAGCTCTCAACCTTGCAAAAGTTCTTAATGTGCTACTTCCGAGAATTGCATTCGCACTGAGCTCTCAGAAATAACACATTTTCTGTATAATGAATATTAAATTAGATAGGTAATCGTCCGTTTGTATGTTACATTTATTAATTACTCATTGTTATGTACTTTGTCGTTCCTTAAGTTTGCTTAAACGTTATTATTATTACCAGGAGACCCTTGGGAAACTGTTTCAATTTTACACTTTTAAGTAATGACAGTTTTTAGAATAAGGGTAGTCGTTCGGATAAGGGTTGTTGGAAACATCTTTAAAAATGAACCCATCGATGTGAAATAATAATCATGAATTTACGATACGTTCTCGTATATATATTTCCATGCACATAATTCTGAACGAATTTCTTTATGGAGCATAACGATCCGTCGTTATAAACGATAACGAACGTAAGAATGTAATTTTAGTGCACTTTTTGTTTTTCATTTTCTATAAGGCATACAACAATGTTAGTTGATTTAGTTACTCTGGAAAAGGCAACATACAGCTATCTGTGAGTGAAGACGGGATTTGCTAAATACAATCCCGCTCTTCGAAGCGTTTGTCCCTGCGACTTGTTCACAGTGATCTAGGTGCAATGTTAAAAGGTAGTTATCTCCCTTTCAATTGAAAAGGCTGGCCTGGATCACACGGTATGATGTTTGTCTGTGGTAATGCAGTAGTTTTCCCGGCGTCAATCAGCTGAGCACTAATTCTAAAAAAAAAAAAAAAAAAAAAAAAAAAAAAAAAAAAAAAAAAAAAAAGGAGAATCGTGCGAATCAATCGCACTTAAATAACTATAAATAATGACAGTATTAAGAATAAGTTTAGTCGCTGGGATAAGGGTAGTTGGTGACAATGACGAATTTGCTTGTCGTTTCGGAACGTATATTCGTATAGAAAAGTCAACTTGCATGACGGGTACACATAATAAGAGTGACCAGGGTTTTCATCATTGACAGTGCCGTACACAAATTATTCACTTAATAAGTACTTTAAAAGAAATAAAATGGTGTTTGTAATAAGGTAATACGAAAAGGGCGTTTATCATTCATGATCAATAAGTTAGCTTCGTAAAATATAGTTATGAAGCTGGGCACCCATGATGCCCTTTTGACTATGATAATTACCTCTCTTTTATGCTTAAATTTTCCACAAGTAGTTTGAGCGCAAAATCGGTATGCAATGACAGAAGTCTGTTAAAAAACTTTTATAATGGAAACTCATTCATCCCAGTACGATTAGTATGTACTGGGGAAAGGGTGAGTTATTATAAATAGGTGTGATTTGACAGTACTACATCATGCAAAGCTGTTATGTTTCAATCTTTAAGAGTTTCCAAGCAGCTCTCATTTTTCTCTGTGGATGCTCTTTCTTTCTTTAGGTAACTTAGTCCCTCGTCTGGCGGCGACTTCTTTCTCTGATAGGACTTCCCATTCGCTAATTTTATTTCTGTATAAGATTCTATTGAAAACATCTGATAGACTTTAAGAGCCATTTCTAAATTTCTTTTGACCTGCTGGATCCAGGTTTCTGGTTTTGAGCTGTTCTATGACATCGCAATATCGTTAGTCTTCTTGTTACACATACACCTATAAAACTTCAGTCATTTTTTCCTTACGCCTTTCGCGAGAATCGACAGTTTTTAGGTTATCTTCCGATACTGTAATCTGTATCCATCCTCAGTTCTTTTGGGACCGAGTATCTTTTTTAGACTTTTGCGTTCTTCTTCTAGGTTATATTCCAGATCATCTTTTCTGTGGAGTGTAGGCGTTCCGCTAGCATACAAGATTTAAGGCTTTATGTTACAGTGCTTGATTTTTTGTGTATGGACATACATTTTTTGCTGTAAACGGTGTGGATAGTACCGTATAAGTTTTTGCAACCGAATTTTCTGTACCATTTTCTGTCACCTTTCAGGATTTCACCTAAGTACCTGAAGTAAGAAACTCTTTTGATTTGTCCACATTGTGTTTTGAGTTTTTGAGTAGGATGTTGTGAGCAGATGTACATGGTTTTTTTTGGAAGGATATTTGCAGGCCAACTCTTTCAGAGCATTACTTGATCGTTCTTTAATTTCTGTCTTCTAGTCTTCTGCTAGTGCTAGTGTTGTCAGACCTTCTGCGAAGCCCAGAAAAATAGTTTGGATGTGATTTTTAGATATTCCAAGCCGAATGGGTTTCTATTAGTTTTGGTTTTTATACTCTTTTTCCCACTTTAGGAAGATTTTGTCAAAAACCAGATTAAAGAGGGGTGCTCTACCGAACACTAGATTTGATCAGAAATGGTTCTGACACCTCAGCCATGAACTTTACTTTAGATGTTGTGTTGATGAGTCTGAGGAGATTTACTGTTTTTGGTTCGAGTCCTTGTTCTTCGAGGATAACATAAAGAGATTGTCGGTCGACTAAATCATAGCCTCCTTGATGTCCACGAAGTAGCATATTTTTATTATTACAAGTATTACAGCTATTATTATTATTGTTATTATTATTAGATTCTTCGAAATGTGCCCCCTCTATGCAACTAAATATAAGGCTGTTTGTTTTTGTGTCGTACGCTTCCTGTTATTTAAGCAGCATACCCAGCGGTTTTTAAAAAAATCTTATTATCACATGCGCTTCCCCCTAGAATTGCCTTGATGTACGGTTTTCAGCATTTGAGAACAAATTTCACCAAAGCACTTCACATTCACTATGTGTTTTTTTTTAAATTAATACTGTGAAAATGTAATGAGAGGATCTCGGGCTGTGTTAGGTATGCTTCTAGTTCATTCAGAGCTCGTTTCAGTAAGAATTTTAATATGCTTAAGTGGCTCTTTTTATTTTTGAAACTGGGAGTACCGCTTGTCTTTTATTATTATGTATTTTACTTACAATGAGAGGGATTGTCGTTGTCTGAAGGCTGAGGGAAATGTAACCAGACCTTTGGTAGACGTCCGGTCTGTATTGTTTTTAGGCAGATTCATCTTTTCATTTATATTCTTTTACATTTTGTTTCCGGGACTGTAGGCTGCTCTATTAAACATTCAATCTCTGCTGACTGTTGGAAGCTGTTTCTTGTCTTGGTCTAATGGTTGATGTATTGTATTAGCAGTGTTGTTACTACAGGCTTTTGAATCAGGTTCAGTTATAAATGTAAAAGAGCTTTGTAACGTTCATTTCTTCATCTCAGTAGCAATTTTTTTATTGAAAATTGTCAAGCTCTTTGGGGGGTCTTCAGTAGTGATTGTTGAATATAGTCTACATTTGCAGATTGTTTCTCTGTCTACTTGTATTGATTGCTGTTATTTTAGTCCTTCTGGTGTGAAGTCCTGTCCATACTGGTGTTGAATTCTGCGGAAATGCGGTGCAATTCGGACTTTTTTAATCGCTGTACGAACGGCGAACGAACTGGAGATGGTGTTTTCACTTACAGCGTATGTCTCATAATCTGTGAGAAGCTGCTGATTTTGTCCAGGATTCTTAAAATCTAGATTTATTCGCGATCCTTTACGACTACTCGGTTCTTCGTCCAGTGGTGCAGCAGAAACAAAGAAAGTTTATCAAATTTTGCTTTCAGAGTCCAGTGTAGTGCTTTATATCCAAACCTCGACAGAAATGATGTACATACAATGAAGAAACAAGTAAGGCATATGTATCCACGTAAAATCAAGGGCAAATAAATTAAGGGCTAAAGCTAAGTGGCAGCGGCGTAACTTTCTACAATGTACCAAAAGTTAAAATAATACTGTTAATGAAGGTCTCAAGAGTAGATCTAAAGTTGACTGTAGCCCTGCGTACATGTGAAAACTGCCACAAGACGTATCTATTGTATGCGACGAAACGAAATAGCAGGTGAACGGAGAGAAGAGGAGACGTGTGGTGAGGTGAGCTGAAAATCCATGCCTAGCGCAGTCCTAGACAACCGCTGCTTCTATGTGCTCCCTCTCTTTCTCTCTTTCTCTATCGCAGGCAACTCAGCATGCGAAGTTATGAGCACACAGTGCCACTTCAAGCGAGCGTTTTATCCGTGTGAAAGAAACGATCCGCTTACATGCAAGGTTTAAAATTATGTACGCAAGAAATAAATGCAAGTGGGATACAGAAACACAGAACATAAGAAAGTTGTCATCCCTAGATGAGAACACGCCAATACCGTGTAGCACCGCTCCCATCCTTGACAATGGCCTCATTGCGCCGAATAAGATAATTAAAAAGTTCCTGAAAGCATTAATTGTTGATTATATCCTGCAGAGCTACCAAATATAATATTAAATATAGTTTAGTTAACCAGTCACTACGCACATATTAAGAAACCGTAGATAAAACTCAGTACGTTTATGATAAGAAATTTTACTGATAGTTACAGAAACTTAAATTGGACACTGTAACCGACCTTGTACGCCTCACTAAAGCAACTAGTAAATTTACGGACGACAGAAATTTTTATGTAGGGTTACAAATATAAAACGCATTACTTGAAGAGTTTGCAGGAGAAGAGAAAAGAAAATAATATTAAGAGTAATAAGAGTAATGGTTTTATGTAAACCCTGTGTTAGTAGCACAGTATAACGCATGTAGCCACGACACTCTAGTGCGAAAGTTGTTAACAGTTTGACAGCTCGAACGACCCTAGCACTACAAGCTGTGAGAAAGCAGACAGTCACACGCCTCATAAGGCTAACGCTTGTTTTTAGTTACTTTCTACTTAATTAACGAAGTAATTGTTATATTTTTGAGTTTCATGTGTTAGTAAATTATCAAGAGACATGAATTACTGTGAAAAAGCTTCTAAAATACGGTGAATCACACTGATGCAATGACAGAAGCCACAACTTATTCATGAAGAAATTCTTACAAATATGTTTATATTTGCAGCTTTCTCCGCTGAAAATAAGAGAATACGAACAACTGTTTCATGCACTAGACGCATATATTTCTGTTGTTATTATCATAGGCACTTTCCTTGACACTTAAAAAAAATTTCATCAAGTCTAATTATTCGCTCATTCTTACACATCACTCTATTTTCTCACACACGAATATTTTTGTAAATGTAATTACATTGTTTGAAGAATCTTGTCGATCATGGCTCAGATTTGGCAACAACTGTGGAATTGTTTTCGTCTGTGTTTGGAAACAGTTTTATTGCTTTTGACTATTTTTTTATCACGTCTATATGGTTTTACCTTTAAGCTACAGGTGTGCTGGGTTATTTGGTACGTTAAATAATACTTTTATCGTATTACACCTAGGTTTCTTACGTTACAAGTTCACTGATTTGACCTAAAGTGTAGCGAAAGTAACTTCGCTTTGTTGGGTAGATGTACTTCTTTCCCCAATACATTAGGTCTTCCGGTGTTTACTAACAAGTGTTTCTTATTCAAGAAAAACGACATTATTCAGTAAATATCTGTACATTGTAAGATAACTGTAAATAAAATGTCCTGTGATGTACCGTTTCGTACCTGCCAGGGTTCTTAGGAAACTGACGAACGACAAATGTGATGCCATTTCTTACGTTAGTCATTGACAGTTTTTTGGCACTACGTATACTCCCTGTTGTAAAAAGGATGTTACAGAACTCTATAAATGTTAATATTCACACTCATCCGATATCCTATTGAGAAGTGTCACGTGCTGGGTGCTTGGAGCGCTGCTATCGTTATGAGTAACTAAAACGAGACGGAGAGTCGTGACTCTTATTTTAGAATGAAATAGCAGCTTATAAACCAAAACTTAGTGGATCCGTTTTTTTGTTCTTTTTTGCACGTGTTCGCTAGATGACTTGTCCTGTTTGTTCATTTGAGGTCCGATTCATGTAAATGTGCAATTTCCTTAAAGTGCTAAATATTTGTATAAAAAGAACTACGAATTATTGTTTCATAAAAATTAGTCACCCTGCGTCTGCTACTGACATGTTTATTTTTCGTCCAATTACCACTAACTGCCCTTCTCGTTGCTTATGGAAAAGGAAACTGAACTTGACACATTTTTAAGTGAGAAAGTTAATTATCTTGCGCAGTAAAAAGTCATAGAATTTCAAATTATAAATACTAGTGATAGTGTAGTAAGCCCTTCACTAAATCGAAAAAAATAGTTAAGCAATATTATTTGACCAGAGACTTCTATTCTCACAACCAGGACAAGAATATGTACGCTCTTTGATCTTGGACGTGGCAGATTGAAATGTTACTTTCGAACTTTTAACTTGCTTAGCGTGGTGTCGGTGGTAATTAAATATTAGGGGACCTTTCACAAGAAAGCTAGTAATAAATTAACAAGAAAGACAATACAAACATAGGCGTTCTAAAACCTCCTGGCAGATTAAAACTGTGGGCTGGATCGAGACTCGAACTAGGAACCTTTGCTTTTAGCGGGCAAGTGCTCTAGGAGGACGTCACAAGACATTCGTTCAAGTTGATCGATGATTCCTTTACTCAGTTTTTTTATTACAGAGAGCGAGCAGCACCATCTGAGCTAACTATGTAAGTAGGCTATTTAGGTTTTTATATTGGTAACGCCACGTAGCGCTCTGTATGAAAATCACTGGCTGTGCTGTGTGCAGTCTGTGGCTGGTTTGCATTGTTGTTGAGTATTGTAGTTTTGGGCAGTTCGCTGTTAACAGCGCGTAGCGTTGCGCAGTTGGAGGTGAGCCGCCAGCAGTGGTGGATGTGGGGAGAGAGATGGCGGAATTTTGAGAGCGGATGATCTGGACGTGTGTCCATCAGAGACAGTACATTTGTAAGACTGGATGTCATGAACTGCTATATATATTATGACTTTTGAACACTATTAAGGTAAATACATCGTTTGTTCTCTATCAAAATCTTTCATTTGCTAACTATGCCTATCAGTAGTTAGTGCCTTCAGTAGTTTGAATCTTTTATTTAGCTGGCAGTAGTGGCGCTCGCTGTATTGCAGTAGCTTGAGTAACGAAGATTTTTGTGAGGTAAGTGATTTGTGAAAGGTATAGGTTAATGTTAGTCAGGGCCATTATTTTGCAGGGATTATTGAAAGTCAGATTCCGTTGCGCTAAAAATATTGTGTGTCAGTTTAAGCACAGTCATGTACAATTTTTCTAAGGGGACGTTTCAACCAAGCACGAGTCACGACCCGTCATCACAGCTTCAGTTCTGCCAGTGCCTCGTCTCCTACATTCCAATAGGCGTCCCCCTTTTTTATGAGGTTCCTCCATACGTGGCACTACATAGCAATATATAAAAAAAAGTTTACGCAACCACTCACACCGCGTCATAACAGCACTGAATAAATTTGAACAACTTGTTGTAACCTCATAACACAGTTAATGTATATTGGTACATGCAACTGACTTCAGCAGTACTTTCAGAATCAGTGATAAAAATGTAACATTCACCACAGACCCAATATGCCGATGTGAACAAAAATGACAGCCGTCACATGGCGGATACTGCGCTGTTCTGTTAAACATACAATGAAAAGGTCTTTGTGTCATGATTATAAACGGGCAAATTGAAACAGCAAGCAGAGTAATACACAGTAAATAGACAACTCGTGAAGTACACTAATGAAACAAAATCGTTACATTGCACTGACTAACTGCAGCGTCACAATTGCAGCCGATGTTTCTAACGTAGTGCTAACTGTAGTGTAAATTTGTATTACATTTGTTGAAGATGGGTGAAAGCTCGGAACGCGTTTTCGGATGAATAAAAATACTTTAGAAAGTGGATGGTTGCTATATTTCTTAGAATAATTGAGTGCTACATTTCACTCGCTGTTCCAGGTACTCCCTAACAATTTGAATGAGGTTAAAGTCGAGTGATTTAGCGGGCAAATTAAAGTTCGTTTGACTGCCGAAATGTTTGTCAAATCAGGAACGTACACTTTGAACCCTGTGATCAAAGCGGTTGTCATCTTGGGAGTGTCCGCAGCATACTCACCATGATGTATAAGATAGGGCTACACTCGGCCACCAAGAAAGTGAAAACATTTTTGTGATCTGTTAATAGGCTGGTAGTTCGGAAGTGTTATTTGTCAAAAATATCCTTCTGCTTTTCGACTTAGTCCCACTGTACGTGAATGCACTTTATCCAGCTACATCTACAGTGGCCTCAAAAAGTTTATCATCCACATACTGCTTTAAGGAAATCGATGTCAGGGCGAACCAAGCCAGGTAAGTAGGCTAGTCATTTTTCCACTGAGTTTTCCACTGTCAAAGGATTTTCCTGTGCAGCTTGTGGCACTACAAGAAGTTGTCTTGCGAGATGAAAGGCAAAGAGGAGAATATTTGATGATCTGCTGGCCGGTCTAAGCGGGGCCAGCTAGTCGGGATGGAGAATCTAGCTATGCGCCACTGAGCCACATGAGTGCTCGCAGGCCGTCACAGGAAACAGCCGTTGAGGTGAAATCCGAAGTGCCAGAGCGGGGTGTTCTCTCTTGCTGGACAGCGGCAAGATGGAGGTCACGGAAGGGTGAAATAAGGAGACGAGTGACAATATTACCATAAAAAATAAATTACATGCTTTACAGACATGCAACAAAAAAACATGTAAACGAAAGAAACAGTGGTGATGAGACGAGCTCATTGCATTTTTCACTTTGTTTATCAAACCACATACTTTGAAAGTTCAGTTGTAACGGTTTACAAAAGTCAGTAACAAATGAAATAGTCATGCAGTACGCACCTACGATACGTCATGTGAAAGCAATAATCGCAACATGTTATTTTTACAATCAGAAATATATGTAAACAATTTGTTAACTGTATATGCAGATTGGGTGTCTGCAACGAATTCTTCACATTCAAAGGTAGCCTGAGACCAGCATGAGTGGCCGGCCGCTGTGGCCGAGCGGTTCTAGGCACTTCAGTCCGGAACCGCGCTGCTGCTACGGTCGCAGGTTCGAACCCTGCCTCGGGCATGGATGTGTGTGATGTCCTTAGGTTAGTTAGGTTTAAGTAGTTCTAAGTCTAGGGGACTGTTGATCTCAGATGTTAAGTCCCATACTGTTTAGAGCCATTTGAACCATTGCCCGAGAACTCCTGATACATAAGTAGCCACAGTTTGGTGATTTAAGAAGTATTGGTAATTTTATTTAAATTTCTACAGGTTTCAGTATCAGTTGTGACGAGCTATTCATGTTGTTTGTTCATAACTATTGTAAAAATGTATAAATTTTTTAATCAGACGTCATAAACTGACCGTGATATTTTCCTACATGCACTAGTAAATTGGATATATGTGTAACTGTCTTTTACAGTTGAATGGGGCACATTTGTAGAATTCCGATATCGAAACCACAATCAAGTATAAATCCGAAAGCAGGGTCGCCATTGAAATATAACGCTTAACACTGGCAGCACATTCATTACTGACAACTACTACCAACAGTCACAACATAACTGACGTCTTGGACGGAGAGTACAGCTATTTATAAACATAGCCTGTATTTATACATTCATAGAATTTTCCGGAGTATGTAAACATAAGATGTTTCAACAACCTCGGACAAAAATCTATTGCTGACAGGTAGCACTCACTATGGAGGTAAGAAATGCCTACCTAATATAGTTCTGGAAATATGACATCATAAACAATGAGATGCATAAAAAATTGCCGCATCATGCAAAACATTTAAATTTATTACTTCTTTGCTACTAACCATATTCGCAATACGTTCTGCCAATAGTATCCACATACGCCGCTGAATTTACCTACAAAATTATATGATTGTACAACACACAGATCAAGAAATATGACGTAAACATTGAGATGCGTGAAACACCGTCACATCTTGCATGAAGTGTTAACATATATATTCTTTACTACTAAGACACCCCTGCAATCAAGTCAAATTAAGGAAATCAGTGACACCTGGCAACACTTTTGACAGCTTTCAACTACAAAGCGCGAACGGCTGTGAGATTTTTAGAACTTTAAGATTTTTCTGCTGATTGTCGAACGTTAATGTACTGTTGTATAAACTTTATTCACGCATGCTACTGTCTTTAAATTCTCTGCTTGCAACGTTATGAATACATTTTGTACTGATTAATAATTTAACGATTCATCAATTTTGTAAATTCGCATATTCCAGCGCTTTATTTCTTGAATAAACATTTGACTTGAACTTTAAAGAATTTTCTTTAGTCCACATTAGTGTCTTGCAGGTTATTTAACGATTTGTACCACAGTTCAGCTATTCTGTTTATTACAGATTTTCATTTTCCCCAATTAGTATCTCTGCTATTGAAAGTTTTTATGAATATTAAGTTGTTTAAGATTTGTGCTGAAAAGCGACCGATCCACTGTGAACTCGAGTGACCCATGCTTACACAGTTTTTGCATTACCCACAGCAGTCGACCTGGTTGTAGGGTTGTAGATGGCTAGATGGTAATGTTGCAAGCTGATTCGTCCTGGTTGTTTTCATTCACAATGTAGGCAGGGAACTCACGTAGTATGTGTTACAATTGTCTCTGAATCAAAGAAAACTCTGGCCATAAACAGGCAAAATCGAATTTCCCATTTTCCTTCGACTTCGACCGGCTTCCTTTTACTACTCTGATTACGGTTTGATGGAGCCATATTTAGTTAATGATAAGAAACTCCCTATCAAATTCCATTCTATTATTTATTAAACGGTACAAATATAGTTGACGAATTAGATTTTGCATTTGATTTGGGTCACTATTCAGCAAATGCGGCATCCATCTTGCACAAAGCTTTATCGTAGTTAGAAGTTCAGCGCACTCTTCACTTCCATGTGATGGATTCGTGATATGGTTCATTCTTATTTGACCGTCGGTCGTCCAGTACCATATTGTGAACTTCCTAGATGTTTTCCTCTACAGTTCCAGTTCTGAAATTATGTTCAAGACAAATACATCCACGTTGCAGTGTCTTACAATGACTTTCCGTCGGTGAAAAACCCCACAAAAATGGATTTTATGACACCACAACGTTCCCACTCATGTTTTCTGGGTTGTTTTTGTAAGTTACCGAAGTGTACTTGGATCATCATTCTCACCAAAATCAACAGAGATTCTTCGACGAACACATTGTGTTCCTACCTTAAAATAACACGTTTCAGACTCCAGTGACGGCGTGTGGCATGAGGAAGAGAATTTTAATGTAACCAACGTAGTCATCTTTGATTCATTAGCAGAGCGGTAAAGTCAACAAAAAATTTTTGTTCGTGGTCACTTGTTGACATATCGCCTGTCTTGGTTTCTTTGGCAGACGTTCGTCTGACGATTTTTTTGACGTTTCGCCAGTGCGACTGGATGGCATTGACATAACTTCACCCTGCACTGTTGGTGACGGACTGCAGTCGAGCTCGCAACAGGAGACTATATATACGTGGTGCGCCAACGTCTGAGGAATTTTCCCAGGTCACTATCGCTGTGATTCTCCTCTTGCTTTCTGGAAATCTAGTTCCCAGCAGCACGGGAATCCAGGATCCGTTCACCCTGAGGCTTTCTTCTTTCTGTTAAAGTCATTCTTGCTCTTGTGGATTTCTATGGCTTCTCTGAGCAAGCAGGCTCGGTAGCTACACAGCGAGAACTTCCGTATCAGCAAATTTTATTATGTGGTCAGTCTCACATAGAGCGTCTTTCGCCACGGTCGATTTCTCCACCCGTCCCAACCTGAATACTGTTCGGGTGTTGATTAATAGTCCAATCACTACGTGTACAGTATATGCGGTATACATCCGACACTGCAGGTGGGTCCCTTTCGTCGTTTCCGGATGTGACACACACTTTGATTTGTAAATACTCATTAGACCGTGTTCGCAGTGGAAAGTGAAGTTTTGACAATTCCAGTCTCTCGTGGTGGTAAAAACGCTGAAAGGTGGTCAAAAAACGATGGCTGAAGAACCCGAGATAGAAACCGACAGAGGGTGAAATCAATGTTTGTACCTCGGGGTCCGCAATCTCGACTTGGCACCGTAGCGATGTAGCGGACCTGGTTCTAGCTTGTTTGTGGGCAGGTCCCAGTGTTCGCTTATCCAAACACTGTGTTCTGTGTTCCTGCGATGGCTCCCCAGCTCGTGTGAAGTGCTCTACGTTCCGCTCAGCGTTTGGCTCCGTGCGTGTCAACAGCATACGATCCTCTACAAACTTGTCTGATTGCTGATAATCCGCTAGAGCGTGGCATCGCGTCTGCTGACGACTGAAGACATTCACGACAGGCTCAGTTGATCTGGTGTGCACCCTCATACGAAGTGGTGACGATTGTTTCATCTCAAATAGTGGCGATTCATCTGCCGTGTCTATTTGATAATTTACGTTTCCGTATAGGCGCGAAATCTGGAAATGGCCCACCTTGCAGAAGATAAATACTTATGGGAGATTTCTAAGCCAATAAAATGTGATCGTCTCTGTAAGGATTCACTTCCTTTAGCTTTTTTCCTTTTCAAAAATTACATTACCTTTCCGTCAAGTTTTCTTTATTAAAATTCTGTTAGTTTTACTGGTCGGTTTCATGATTGTATGTTTTGTAATAAATCTCTTATGGATCTCAGTTGAGTGGTTATAGCTTCCCGTTCTGTCTTGACTCTAGTGTTTTTGTTTTCTTCTTAATTACATCTGGAGATGGCGACAGGATAAATTTGAGACTCTCCTAGGCTGCAGCTTAATGATATCCATTGCTTTCTAGGGACATTTGTGAAGTTTGTTGTCATGATTTTAAGATCGAATGACTTCCTTGTATCTACTAGCCTTCAGCCATTTGTGATAGTTCTGTTATGAGCTGAATAGTTCCAATAATTTTTCGGAATGACTTCTCCTTACCCAGTTGCGCACTGTAATTCAAACCTCAACAAATAATGAGATCTTTCAAAATATCAAATAAAAAGACAGTGGTAAAATTTTTTGACTGTAAGAAGGCTTAGGGTTCGATCGATACAGATTACTTTCCCAAAATCTTAAAAGAGATTGTAACAAGTAGGAGAGCTCTGTCAATAATAAAACAGACTCTTATAAACATAGTATCTAAATTTAAATTTCTTGGATCAACTTCTAGTCTTTTTAAAATGTTATCGGGAATGAGGCAAAGAGACTATCATTGAATTGTGGGTGAAAGAAGTGATAAGAGAATGGAAAATAGAGGAACAAAAAGAAAGAAGTTAATAAAACACATAAAGCTTAGCAGACGATCCCGTGATAATAAATGGAATCTTAAGGAACGCAAAAAAAGAAGAAATTATAACTTATGAATGACACAGCTGAAAAGGCTGATCTACAAATACCGTTTGAAAAACAAAACATATCAGCAGTGACAGCAACTCAACAAATATTTTAAATACCAAGAATGACAACATCATGAAAACAGAAAACTTTAAGTATCTGAGTTAAAATATAAACATAAACTATGAAGAGGAAGAATTTAAAACTGGAATGGAAAAAATAAAAGAGACATACATGAAAGTGAGAAATTTTTATAGTAAAAATATTTTAAACATGTTAAACAAAAGCCATTATTATACAGTTATAACACCAAATGTCCTCTATGGCTCAGAAACTTTTATCCACACGTAAAATGACATTAGAAGATTTGAAAAAGATGGGAAGAAGAATCTTGCGGATAACATTAGGTCCAGTCAAGACAAAAGATGGCACCTAGGTATTGTGACCAAAGAAACGATAGACTCATTCTGTCCTAACATAACAGATGAGATCAGGAAAAGATATCTTACATTCTACGAACATCTGAAGAAAATGAAGCAAGAGTATTATTTTGCATATCTCATTTAAAGCTTCAACTGTATCAGACTCTTTATGTTATATAGCATCAAGCACAAGACTGTAATTGGCACCAGTCTTGGAAAGAGCTGACAGAGTATCCAACAAGTAATAACTCTTAGTGAATGCTTTAATTATGCGTTAAAGTCTTCAAAATAATTTCTATTTTGATGAATGTACAATTTCCAAACATAGATTTGAGTTAACCAAATTGTCTGCCTTAAATACCTGCGGAGGAAGATATTTCCCTACAAGTGGAACAACATTCTAACTATACTCCTTCACAAGAAAGATCACAGAGGGTACATAAAAACCTACAGTAATAATAGACTCCTATCCATAATCAGGGTGAAGGCTGGTGAAGGCTGCATTCGGCAGTAGGCGACACAGGGGTGGCTATATCGTACCATGACACTGTCACAGTCCCAGAACAGACTTACTGGAAAAGCACTAACAAGGGAACCTCCCCATTGCACCCCCCTCAGGTTTAGTTATAAGTTGGCACAGTGGATCGGCCTTGAAAAACGGAGCACAGATCAATCGAGAAAACAGGAAGAAGTTGTGTGGAACTATGAAAAACAGAAGCAAAATATACAAACTGAGTAGTCCACGCGCAAGATAGGTAACATAGACATATGTGAGCTAATAAGCTCCATAGTACCGTGGTTAGCGTGAGCGACTGCGGAACGAGAGGTCGTTGGTTCAAGTCTTCCCTCGAGTGAAAAGTTTAATTTTTTATTTTCAGACAATTATTATGTGTCCGTCCGTTATGTTTTCATCACTTTTTGGGGAGTGGTTGTCACATCCACAAGAAAACCTAAATCGGGCAAGGTAGAAGAATCTTTTTACCCATTCGCCAAGTATACAAGTTAGGTGGATCAACAACAAATTCCTGTCATGTGACGCACATGCCGTCACCAGTGTCGTATAGAATATATCAGACGTGTTTTCCTGCGGAGGAATCCTTTCGTCTACTAATCGCACGGTTTTGCAGTGCGGTCGCAAAACAGACACTAAACTTATTACAGTGAATAGAGACGTCAATGAACGAACGGACAGATCATAACTTTGAAGATAAAAAAGTACACTTTTCACTCGAGGGAGGACTTGAACCAAGGACCTCTCATTCCGCAGCCGCTCGCGCTATCCACGGGACCACGGCGCTTCTTAGCTCACCCTCTCCTTGATGTTGCATATCTTGCGCATGGACTACTCAGTTTTTATATTTTGCTTATTTTTTTCATAGTTGCACACAACTTCTTCCTGTTTTCTTGATTGATCTGTGTTCCGTTTTTCAAGGCCTATCCACTATGCCAACTTATAACTAAATGTAAGGGGGGTGCGATGGGGAGGTTCCCTTGTAAGAAGACCTTAAAAATATGTGCTGAAACCGTTGAGTAAAACGTTATTGATTCAGACTATGCATGAATACCAAAGGACATGTTATTACATCCACTTAGCACTGGAAGCACGATTATTACTGACACCAACGCATGCCTGAAAGGAACTGAAATCCTGGATGAAGAGTGCAGCTATTACAAACATCGAATATTTCTGAATGCTGATATATATATATATATATATATATATATATATATATATATATATATATATATATATATATATATAATGCTATATAGTTTATAGTTGCCAGTAGTTGGCTCTGAAGTGGTGATCCACAGCACACCAAACAGCAACATTAACATCTGCACCACATCGTGTACACCACAGCCTGTGGCATCGCTCCTCTACTTGGAGAAGCAGCGACCTGCTACTGCTAAAGTTCTGGTTGGAGTCGACTGCTGTACCCTGGATCTAGATCTTGACAATGATCCTCTCTGTGTTGGCTTATGTGGGTGGATGCTCGCGGTTTGGTCGTGTTGTTACATACTCTTCAATATAACTAGCATTGAGTGTAGCTTTCCCGCCGAAGCTTCTTGGAAGTCCAGTGGATCTTCAGTTTCCTTGAACTTATCAGTGTCGATCTGCACTTCTGCTTCATGCTGAAGACATTGACGACGTCTCTGCGCTTTTTATGTTTTCGTGAAGGGTCACAATCTCCGACGTCATATTGACGCACGACAGCGACGAAGAATATGATGCGGTCATAAGTAGTGCTTTTGTAACTTTTCTTATAATCCCACTTTCTGTGCAGCTGTAAAAAATTCTTTCCAAGTCTACCGGGCTGTATCTCAGGAGCCAGTTCTTGCTGTTATAATGCTCTCGTTCTGCTGGGTGCATAAGGACTGTGTGGAAGTCATCTGCCTTGCTTCTTGGGTCCTAGTAATAAGGTGTTTCACCAAGTCATCGCCGCGCGGGATTAGCCTAGCGGTCTATTGCGCTGCAGTCTTGGGACTGTGAGTCTGGTCCCGGCGGAGATTGGAGTCCTCCCTCGGGCATGGGTGTGTGCGTTTGTCTTTAGGATAATTTATGTTAAGCAGTGTGTAAGCTTAGGGAGTGATCACCTTAGCAGTTAAGTCCCATAAGATTTCACATACATTTGAACTTTTTTTAACTAAGTCATCCTGAGGATACTATGCTTGAATGGGCATCAATGTATCCTTTGTCTCTTTGGCCTTGCGAATATGAAGCAGGTTGAACGGTTTGAAGTCTATAGTGCTTCTTTCTTCGTTGTGTTGTAAGCTAATGTCACGAGAGATAGTATTTTATCCCAATGACTCTCTTCCACTTCAGAAAACATCGGGAGAATATCTGTCAACTTATTATTAAAGCAAATGTCAAATCGAAACACCTTTCCACTATCAAAATTTCCAAATTATTATTTTATTGAGCAGCCAGTTTCGGCGATATATTACATATTACGCCATTTTCAGGCCTCGTGACCGAGGGGAAGGAAGATTCCCACCTCTGGTCCAGTCAAAATACGGGCCAGCATTCAATGACTGGTATCTGTAGATTTTTGAGACAGCGATCACTTCAATCATCACCTGCCGAACTGTCGACTGCTTTTCACCAAAGATTTCCTTGAAAGGCAGTTGCCATCCTTCTCTTTGTATCATCATTTGTCTGCCACTGCCACGTCATACTCCTGAAACCTCAGTGCCCATCTTGCCATTTTATCTGCTGGATCCTTTTAGCTAATCAACCGTATCCTCACAATAGCGAATCGTTTGTCAAATAAATACGATCAGGACTTGTCGATGGCCCAAACTACTGCAACACACTGTTTCTCGGTCGTAGAGTAGCTATTCACGGGCTTTACTCTGGAAGCATTGGCTATCACCTTTTCAGCACCATCCCGAATTTCTACTGGAATCGCTCGTCTCCCAAAATCATTAGCATCATTGTGAAGGTCTGCATCGGTACCCTCGTCATACCACGCTAGATCTGGAGAAGATTTTCGCGCATCCTTAAGGACAAGGCAAGATTTTCCTTGTGCCTCTTTCTAGGAAAATTTAGCGTCTTGCAGCAGTAGGCCCTGCCAGGAATGTGCCCAGGTACAGAAGTCTTTATACATTCCTAAAAATCTTTTCACATCAGGAATGTGCTGAAGAGTTGGAAAATCTGTGAGTACTCTTGTTTTCTCTGAAGGATAACAGATTCCATTGACATTTACCAGGTAACTCAGGATTTTTATTTCTTGGGCGACGAAGAGGCACTTTCCGGATGCGGGCAGAGGCTTGCAGAGAGACATGTACCAAACCCTTACGGTAAAGGATGTCATAACGACAGAGGAATTCATCACATGGTACCCGCGAATCGTGGAAACGCAACAGGAAAAGAGTCGGTCCACCTCTTCTGGCTGCCATACACCGCACTACCCGTTCTCTTATTATCTGGCCTACGAGAGCAGCTACAACGGCCAAGGGGGCTACATTCGGCAGTCGATAAAGTCTTTATCATCCGACTCTCCTGTGCCTACTGTTTCACCTCAGAGTAATCTTTTAATCTACGTCCTCAATTATTTGCTGGATGTATTCTAATCTCTGTCTTTACCCTCTGTAGCTCCTTCTAGTACCATGGGAGTCATTCCCTGACGTCTTAACGCATGATGTCCCCTTCTTCTTGTTGATATTTTACGTACAGGGTGCTCGGAAATGCCCGTTACTGACTTGTAGGATTGTACAAAGAACGGAATATATAATATTTTGAACAATAATCCATGTCCGGAGGCGTACCTTTTTCGTGCTACAGCCGTTTGAAAACATGTTTGCTGGCATGCATCTTCATGTTTTCGCGGCGTAAGGACCGTTCCATAAAGTTTCGGACCTGCAGCCGCATCAATTCAGCTTCTTCTTCTAATATTTCGGCTGAATACCGTCCAGCCATCTACAGAGTGAGCCGAGGTAACTAACGCTTCAGCACTTGCTCCGTCCTTTTAAACCCGAGGACCGAACCACTGCCTATACAACCAAAGATATAAGATACGCCATATTGCGTGTTAATGTTTACTCACTGGGCGCAAAGTCAGCTGTATTATCTATCTTCCATATGTACTCATATCTATTAATACGACAAGGGTCTACAAGAGTAGACGTAGGGCACGTCACATACAGGTCAGATATATTTTAACAAATTCAATGGCTCCGAGCACTATGGGACTTAACATCTGAGGTCATCAGTCCCCTAGAACTTAGAACTACACTACTGGCCATTAAAATTGCTACACCACGAAGATGACGTGCTACAGACGCGAAATTTAACCGACAGGAAGAAGATGCTGTGATATGCAAATGATTAGCTTTTGAGAGCATTCACACAAGGCTGGCGCCGGTGGCAACACCTACAACGTGCTGACACGAGGAAAGTTTCCAAACGATTTCTCATACACAAACAGCAATTGACCGGCGTTGCCTGGTGAAACGTTGTTGTGATGCCTCGTGTAAGAAGGACAATTGCGTACCATCACGTTTCCGACTTTGAAAAAGGTCGAATTGCAGCCTATCGCGAAAGCGGTTTATCGTATCGCGACATTGCTGCTCGCCTTGGTCGAGATCCAATGACTGTTAGCAGAATATGGAATCGGTGGGTTCAGGAGGGTAATACAGAACGCCGTGCTGGATCCCAACGGCCTCGTATCACTAGCAGTCGAGATGACAGGCATCTTATCCGCTATAACGGATGGTGCAGCTATGTTTAGATCCCTGAGTCAACAGATGGAGATGTTTGCAAGACAACAACCATCTGCACGAACAGTTCGACGACGATTGTAGCAGGATGGACTATCAGCTCGAAGACCATTGCTGCGGTTACCTTTGACGCTGCATCACAGACAGGAGCGCCTGCGATGGTGTACTCAACGACGAACCTGGGTGCACGAATGGCAAATCGTCATTATTTCGGATGAATCCAGGTTATGTTTACAGCATCATGTTGGTCGCATCCGTGTTGGGCGACATCGCGGTGAATACACATTGGAAACGTGTATTCGTCATCGACATACTGGCTTGTCACTCGGCGTGATGGTATGGGGTGCCATTGGTTACACGTCTCGGTCACCTCTTGTTCGCATTGACGGCACTTTGAACAGTGGACGTTACATTTCAGATGTGTTACGACCCGTGGCTCTACCCTTCATTCCACCCTTGCGAAACCCTACATTTCAGCAGGATAATGCACGACCGCATGTTGCAGGTCCTGTCCAGGCCTTTCTGGATACAGAAAATGTTCGACTGCTGCCCTGGTCAGCACATTCTCCAGACCTCTACCAACTGAAACGTCTGGTCAATGGTGGCCGAGCAAGTGGCTCGTCACAAAACGCCAGTCACAACTCTTGATGAACTGTGGTATCGTGTTGAAGCTGCATGGGCAGCTGTACCTGTACACGCAATCCAAGCTCTGTTTGACTCAATGCCGAGGTGTATCAAGGCCGTTATTCTGGGTACTGAATTCTCAGGATATATGCATCCAAATTGTGTGAAAATGTAATCACAAGTCAGTTCTAGTATAATACATTTGTCCAATGAATACCCGTTTATCATCCGCATTTCTTCTTGGTGTAGCAATTTTAATGGCCGGTAGTGTACACGCGTGAATGTACATTTCAGCACAGTTGAACAGTATATACACCAGGAAAGACTTCGAAGTGGATTTTCCATTCAGAAATCACACCTCAGTGTTCTATGGGAGATGATCGTTTTATGCCTTGTGTAAGAAGGAGGAACCTCTACCAGCACGTGCTAGACTTAGACAGCGGCCGGACCGTGGCCTTTCAAGACTGTGACTTATCGTTCCGCGTTATTACTGCTCGTGTTTGTCGGGGTACCTCGACTGTCATACGAAAATGGCTTCAGTGGCATCAAGACGGTAACACTCATCTCTGTGGAAGATCTCAAGGACTAGCGCCAAACAGGACAAATATATTCGTTACTCGGAAGTGGAGGAAAGTGTAGCCGCATAATACATATTTTAAGTCACTAAATGTGCTTCTTTGGAACCAAATAAGTATCCACGTGGACAGTGCGACGACGTTGGAAGCGAGGCGGCTTGCTGAAATGGTTCAAATGGCTCTGAGCACTATGGGACTTAACTTCTGAGGTCATCAGTCTCCTAGAACGTAGAACTACTTAAACCTAACTAACCTAAGGACATTCCACACGTCCATGCCCGAGGCAGGATTCAAACCTGCGACAGTAACGGTCGTGCGATTCCAGACTGAAGCGTCTAGAACAGCTCGGCCACACCGGCCGGCCTATATTTTAACATGTAAGTAATGTTTTTAAATATGTGATGGCTTCCTGTTCCTACGCTCTGTACTTCATTCTGTACGTTTTACTAATTTTCAACATGCACTAGAAAATGGTTATAAAGACGAAATCGTGATTGTGTAATGCAAATGAACAGTTAAGTGTCAAATGGCGGAAATTTCTTTCAAAAAAATTGAGAACAGTGTTAATCCTCATATCGAAACTAAACGTGTACCTTGCACCAGCGTTAAGTTGTCGATTCATATGGATGACGGTAGGGGTCACCCTGCTGCAGTTCACTTGCTCGGGCTGTTAACAAAATTGTCTAACCCGAAATGTTGGAGACTGGCTTTTTTTCTCAATGACGAAAACATGCAGAAAAGTTCATTCTTCAACAGGATGTAGCACCAACGCATCACACGCGTTTCGTAACAATTAGCTACGTTTTGATGGATCGGCCGTAAGGGCCGTAGGGGACTTCGTTAACACGACTCCCCTGATGATCGCACGATATGTTTACTTTTTATTTTGTTGTTGAATTTTGTGAAGGCTCCGTCTACATGGCTTCTCATCCAACATCTTTCGCTGAACTGTGACGTCACAGAGCAACAGTAGTGAATGCAGTGACTTCCCACAAGCTTGCAAGACTGTCGGAGGAGTTTTGCTATAGTTTGGCTGTTTGTAGTGCGTCAAGTGACGGATATGTTGAAAATTTGTGGAAAGTAAATGAGAACTTCAATACTAAAGGTAATTATTTAAAGCTCCCAAAGGTTGTATGTGCCTTCTTGTATAAAATATACCTTTGTAAAATCTGACAGTTCTTTTGAAAATAGAAACATTGGCGTCCTATGCGTAATTTGCAAATCAGGCGAAATTTATGACTTCATTCATGCTGAAGTTGCAGTCTGATCAAATACGATTAATCTTTTTGTAATATCCAGTGAATGACTAGATGGACCGGAAAGGAAATAAACTGAAACGTGAAAATAGCCTAGAATACTTTTGTGCACTTAATACGGTTTTCAAAAGTAATGAGTCTGAAATCGAAAATATTCAGGTTCACTCTATAGCAGACATGGGTTGTTCAGCTAGCAACAGTTACAAGTTGGGACTAACAAGGAGACGCAGTCAACAGCTGTGAGGGCACACTGGAGCGCAGGACGTTGTTGCGACTGTACTGAAAATAACATGGAGAGAAAAAAAGGGAGAAGAAATACGGATGCGTAATCTTGGAGACTGTAATGCATGGAGAGGTCCAGAGAAGGCCTGTATCCTCCTCCGAATGTCAAGTGGCTGACGATAATGTCTTATATAATGCCAAATGTGATATTCAGTAAGTTCAAAATAAAAATTTTCCACGTTATTGGGTACCTCACCGGAAAATGAAACACATTTTCCTGTATATATCCTTGGCAGCGCCGCCTATGACAAAAGTGTTGCACCTGATGTGCAGATTTATGAGACAGGAGAAATAATCTCAGACTTCAAGAACAATATAACAACTACAGTTCCAGAAAAAGGTAACTGCTGGCAAATGTGAACATTACCGAAGTCATCATTTTTTCTGTTTTCCGCCATTCCTTAGTTGCTTCAAAATTCATGGAGGTATGTTCGGTCTATGCAATTAAATGAAAGGCAGTTTGTTTATTGCATAAGCGTTTTGCTTCGTTTAATTACGAAACATCTTCATTGGCGATTTCCATTGCTTTTAGCCCAAGTGTGTGGTTCTGGAGATGTGTTCATTAGTCCCCATGCTCCAGATGGCCGTTTTCCTGCGCTACTTCACACACATTTGTTACAACAAATCACTTACCTCACTTGCACTTTTCATTTTTCACTCCTCCGCGACCACACATATGGGCTAACACCGCTGGAAATCAGCTCTGAGGACGCCTCACAAATCAAAGAAGCGAAACACGTACGGCAATTAAGAAACTGCGTTTCATTTAGTTGCACTAAAAATTGCGAACAGTCAGTTTAATTAGCCATGATTACAAAGTACTGATACGAATTATTTGCAAAATAATTCCAATCTCAAAAAAGGCAGTTAGTTTTGAACATTATCGAACCATCACTTCAATTAGGCACTTTTGCAAAAATCTGATGTGAATTATTTACAAATGAGGTACAGAACTATAGGGGACTGACCTCGGGCAAAAATAGTTCGGGCTTCACAGAAATGTAGGAACACGTGAGGCAGTGCTGACTCTACGAATTACCATTGGAGGCAGGTTAAAGAGGGGCAAACCAACCTTTACAGTGTTTGTAGATTTAGGAAAACTTTTGGCGAAATTCACTGGACTGTGTAATATAACGTGGCGAAAACTGATTGTGTGTGGTGAAGTTTGGGATGTATATCGTTGCTTAACACAATAAAACGGAATACCCCGTCATATTCCGAATATACTCAACCAAATAAATAACACGTATCTTGTGGTATCTTGCGTAATCGGGTATGCTGATTCTTCATGCTGCCGTAGGTTCATCTTGATGTTACTGCATCGCATCGCCATTCAGGAATCATGCAATAGTAGAAATAAGCTCCAGGAATTCGTGATCACAACGATTTTTATTTCGCACACTGGATGTTCGGCAGCGAACTACATGTAAAATTTACCTAACACCATCTGATGACTGACGTCAAACAGAACCCCAACTGAGATATGGCGGCGTACAAATCGCCTCTATTTACATGATTTCAAACAATTACCGATATTGTTACATACTAAATTTTTAGTTTTAACAATTAAAACTTTTACATACATCTTCCCAAATTACGTAGAAATTTACATGAAATAAGAGTGTATAATTTCATAAATAGACAGGAAAGAATATGTTTCTATTAAAACTATAAATTACATGTTTTATCATTACAACAATATATTTCGTTAATTTGCATACAGCACTTTACTTACTTAAAGGATAATCATCCTACCATTTTCAGGTGAACATAGGGATTAGTTTCCTTGAATGAAAGACCGAGATTCAATTGATTAAATTTTGTATGAGTAAAACTTTACATTTTTACGTAGTCATAATTACAGTTCCATGAACTAACACCAGATAAAATATTAGTATGCTCAATTCCTATTGAAAATTTATCATGTATTATTTCTATTACGGATCAAATTTGTTTTTGAAGTTTGAAAATATAAAGATAGCTGTCTTTCGATGATTAGAAATATTGTTAATTCCACCATAGTTACAATAGCAGTTCTATTCCTACCATGTGCTTCAAGTTTGTATAATATAAATATTGTGATGGTACATCAGCTTTTAAGCCAACACGTTTCTTTTATTCTACATATTGGTGAGGCCAAACGTAAACAATGTCAAAACAATAGCTTAAATTAATACAAATTATAAATTTGATGCAAAAGAAAATCCTCAGTTATTCGAATTCAGATAGCCAGAAAAGAAAAAAAAATCAAAGCAGCATACTGATATTACACATATGTCCTCTTCAGGAGGGTGGGGATGAGACTGGTAAAAGGATGTAGGATCCCAAAGGGTTGTGGTATTACAGTCCCCCCGCCTCCCAATGAGGTCTGACACTCGCAGAGAGACAAAACTCTTCTAAATCTCTGGCTAAAATGAAGGGAATTTAATCATGACTAGTGTAACAGACCAACAATTTGACCATTAGTGAAAATCCGTGTTATAAACAAAGTTTAGTCAACCAATTTTCTCATATACAAGATGAAATATAAAAAAATGCAAGTGTATAAAATTTCAATTTTATCCTCTTGGTGCCCTTTTTATGCACTCCATTGAAGGTTCTATTAGATTTTGTATTATTGCATTCAATTGATTATATATAATTACCTAACAAATTTGCATCTTATCTCTACAAAAATGTCAGTGTAAGTGTTTTTTGTTTGACAAGGACATGCCTCGACCAGAATTCCAGACATAAGATAGATGGTTTAGCAAACCGATTTCGATGTCAAAATTTCAAACAGATTAAAGGAAACACATCATCTTAGTAATTTAATGGTCTGAATGATCACAGCTATAGCAGAGTCCTCATTGCATGAATAAGAAAAAGTGTGATATTATTCGCATGAGCACTAAAAGAAATGAGCTAAATTTCGATTACGCAATAAGTCAGACAAATATGAAGACTGTGAATTCAACTAAATACTTAGGGATTACAATTACAAATAACCTAAATTGGAACGATCACATAGATAACATTGTGGGTAGAGTAGACCAAAGACCGTGATTCAATGGCAGAACACTTAGAATGTGCAAAGGTCTACCAAAGAGACTGCTTACACCACGCTTGTCCGCCCTATTCTGGAGTACTGCTGTGTGCTGTGGGATACGCATCAGGTGGGACTGATGGCTGACATCGAAAAAGTACAAAGAAGGGCAGTTCGTTATCGCGAAATAGGGGAGATAGTGTCACAGACATGATACGTGAATTTGAGTGGCAATCATTAAAACAAAGGCGTTTTTCGTTGCGACAGGAACATCTCATGAAATTTCAATCACTATTTTTCTCCTCCGATTGCGAAAACATTCTGTTGACACCCACCTATATAGGGAGAAATGATCACCGCGATAAAATAAGAGAAATCAGGGGTCACACAGAAAAATGTAAGTGCTCGTTTTTCCGTCGTGCCGTTCGAGAGTGGAACGGTTGAGAGACAGCTTGAAGGTGGTTCATTGAACCCTCTGCCAGGCACTTTATTGTGAATAGCAAATTAATCACGTAGATGTAGATGTAGATGTAGATAAATGTGAATGTACATCAGTAAACAAATTTAATTGCATCTCAGGAAAATCCTATTGTCGTTGCAAATTCTGTGTCTCCCACCTCTATGAGTTTAGCAAATGCAGTAAACTGTACATCAGTATAAAGTGCTGCGTTTAACCATATTCCACTACACATCAATTTATTTCAGCTACTTCCTCAGTTTATTTCAAATTTGTATCAGCACAAGATCCTCATTAATTTACTCATATATACACATATCCCATAACTGTCAATTACTTTAATCATAGAGTAACTTCCCATTCAGAAGAATGGTGACCTGTACAGTGTAAAAAGGTAATCTGCGTATAAAATACAGTGTGACAAAGCCATAATGAAGTTAATAAAATGAAATCCAACCTACCATACCAGACAAAATGTATATTTGTTTCCATGAATGACAAATCAGTTTCAGGAGTTATCCTAGATCAAATCATAGAAGAACGCTTATTTAAAATATATACCAGAAAATGCAGAGGAGAAATTCTTCCAGTCTTTCGAGACTTGGGTAGTGCATATAACTGTACAGAGTTTATCCACTCATAGGAAATGTGATTGCAGCAAGTGACGGTAGGGCCACAAAACAAGATATATTTGAAGAAAATCATTTCAACGCTAACATACAATCAAATACAAGAGTTAACCTGCAATGCACTTACGATACATATGCAGGGTGTCCCATTTATTTCGACCACCCCAAATAACTGTTTGTCCAGATGCAAATTACAAAATGTTTCAAGCAAATGTTTTTTAGCCGTCAGGATGACATCAATCAGCATGATTGCCTTAGTTACAGCTTTGTTTTTTATCAAAAATATGAACAGCAGTATGACTTTTTAAAATGGCACCTTGTATTTTTTATTCGGTCTTTCATTTACTCTCGTAAAGACCTATTTAAAAATATATCACAGTGTACCATTCACTGAAACAAAATGTTATTAATTACATAACATAACATTGACGTCGACGCTCCCAGCGCTTAGCGCAAGTACTCGGGGTAGTGGAACACATCCACTTGCTAACGTTGACAGAGGGCAAATGTAAACATAAGTAGAATGCACAGCTGTCATTCCATCAACCATCGTAAGTTGAAGATCTGAGTGAGTAGAAAGCATACCAACGAAGAGAAGGTATAAATGCCACTCATATGTGGGGAATGTAAGTTAGCACAACAGTAACTGGAATACTGTTTTCTTATGTATGGGTACATTTATTACAGTAGTTTATTCCTTTTAAATACTGTTGTGTAGAGTAGGTATACAGTTAAGGTTGTCCTTCTTATAAACTGCATCGACATAACGTTTCTTTTATTGGTGTTGTTGAAGATAGGCGAAAAGCTACGCAGGGAGCGGAACTGTACAGAGAGAGATATCCTGACAAGAACCCACCTTCCCGAGGATGTTTTCTCGTCTTTTTGCGACGCTTCAGGAAGCGGAAAGTTTCAACCTACGACAGCGCAATCGTCGTAGTAATCGCACAGACGAATCTGTCGAAGTTACTGCTCTCGCTTCTGTTGCTCTGAATCCACATGTGAGCACACGATAGCTTAAACACGAGATTGGCATTCCTAAAACCAATATACATCGTATTCTTACACGTCACCGGTTCCATCCTTACCATGTACACCTACATCAAGAATTGCATGGGAATGATCTCCAGAATCGTCTACTGATCTGTCAGTGGGCACAGCAGCAAATCCTCGCCGCCCCAAATTTCCTCTCCAATGTTTTATTTACCAATGAATGTTCCTTCTCAGACAAAGACCAGGTAAATACAAGGAACACGCTTTATTGGTCCAGCGACAACCCACGATGTCTTAGACAGGTGGAGCATCAGCGTCAATGGAGAGTTAACATCTGGTGTGGGATGCTTGGTACTAAAATTATTGACCCTTATTTCATCAATGGTAGTCTAAACGGCACAGCATATACCAATTTCCTGACTAATTCTTTCTCCTCTTATGGATGAAGTGCCGCTAAGAACCAGAATGCTTATGTGGTATCAACACGATGGATGTCCAGCACGTAATTCCTTGCGTGCACGTCGTGTTCTGAACCGAAGGTATCCTGCCAGATGGATTGGTCACGGAGGAACAGTTACTTGGCCTGCTAGGTCTCCTGATTTAAATCGTCTGGACTTTTTTCTTTCGGGATGCATTAAAGACGTTGTCTGTTGTGATATTCCAACAACTCCAGAGGACATGCAGGAACGTATCATGCTTGCTTGTAATTCTCTTCAGCAGGCAATACTTGAAGCAGTAAATAACTCTTTCATTCAACGAGTGCACCAGTGTATCGGTGTCCAGGGTCAACACTTTGAGCACCTTTGAATGTTCTACTCCTCGGCAATGGTACAGGACAGTCAATTTTGTGTTATGTTTTTACTTCGTTTTCATTTGTTTTCTGACAACTCCTGCAATTAGACGAATTTGTTATCCTGGACTCGAAGTCAATGTTGTGTTACGTAAGTAAAATTACATGAAGCTAGAATTTGGCATGAGACACCTCAAATCAAATTGATAAAGCTCAGGGCCTACATTTGCGACGATCGGACCAACATGAAAAATCCAAACTGCCAGGTACTAACCAATAAGGAAGTTCATAATCAATTAGTTCAAGTCTAAAAATTCCATAAGAAATAAGTATGCAAAAACGTGAATCAATATTATACGGAATTTCAAGTTCCACACAAAATGTTGAATGGCCAGGTTTGCAATGCATGGACCGACCTGAAAGTTATGACCTTCCATTCCAGGAAATAAGGACTGAAGATTGTTAAATGGGGTTCATGAGGCACGAACTGGACTGCACGATGCGGTTTTGTTCAGAAGAAATGTCTAACAGACAACAAACAATGATTAGAGCTCATGTCAAATAAGGGAAAATTTTCCAGATAAAAAACATTATTCTTGTTCATACTGTAATAAAACGTAGCGAAAATGATTTCGTAGACAATTTTTAGTCACTATCTATTTTATAACACATTTTAATATGAATGGTTGTTTGAAGATAAGAAAAGCAATGTAAATATTCGATAGTATCTTGAACAAGGAGTTAAACAAAACACAATGACAATACTCTTATATCTGTGATATCATGACATTGATATGAAAGTGTATCCTGGCAAAAGTGGTTCAATAAGGCTGACATCAAAAATTCTGTGTCAAATTCCAGCACTAGGGTCAAATTTAGAGAGGAAACTGAAAACATATATGGGTATTAGTAATGAAAGAAATCCTGTGTAACAGAAACGTGTTGGTCAAATGGTCACATGCTGAAAGTATAAACGATTAAGAAGAGCATCAGCATACCATATGACAATGTTGAGCATCAAAGTACCAAAGAGCATACATGATGAATGCTAACAACCAATATAGAAAACATGACACGAAAACATAAACAGAATCAAATACAGGTAAAAGCACAAACCATAATGCAGATCAGAGTAATACACCTGACATACTGAAACATAACTTAAACTCCATATGTAATTGGTGTGTCAAAGAAACAGTTGATGTCCAGCTGTTTCATCCAACCAAAATATCTCCGATTAACCATTGCATGTAGCTCATCAAGACTGGTCATCTGTAACAGATGCTGCCCAAATCCATTAATAATACTGTTGTCACCTTAAGACAACAGAAATCAAAATACTCCTAAATCGTATTAATCAAAAGCTTTCAGAGACAACACTAGATTTACTGCAGAGCAGCAGGTTAAGTGTATATAATGTAATTTTTTTGAATGTCGCTCAAGGTCTCTGTATTAATCATAGTGAACATTCAATCATAAAATGTAAGAGGTATTTCAGATTTACATGATGTTGAATAACTGTAAAATCATAAAAATGTTAAATAATGCCAAATGTTACACATGTAACCAAGGTTATACCATGGTTCCTTCTGGTCAACTAGAGTGTTAAGTAGACAAAAGCATGTGTATTATCCAATTATCTGTACTTCTCTTTGACCACCCAGCTAGCTGTGCGGTCCAATGCATTGCTTTCCGAGCAGGAAGGCGTGCTGGTCCCTGGCACGAATCCGCCTGGTGGATTAGTGTCGAGTTCTGTTGTGCCAGCCAGCCTGTGGATGGTTTTTAAGGCAGTTTTCCATCAGCCTCCACGAATGCGGGCCGTTTACCTTATTCCACCTTAGTTACACTATGCCAGCGATTGCTGCACAGACACTATCTCCACATATGTGTACACCATAATTACTCTATCACGCAAACATTGGGGTTACAGTCTTCTGGAATGAGAGATTCCCAGGGGGAGAGGGGGGTCCACTGGGCGATAAACTGCTCAATAACCCTAGGTTCAGTGTGGGGTGGCTGTGGTGTGAGTGGACAGCTGTAGCCTGTAGTGGGTTTGTGTACCACTGAGGGCTTTGGCAGGGACGAATCCTCTCCACCGTTTCCAGGTCCCCAGTTCAACACATACGTACACACATACTCGTCTTCAAAATTCATACTGTTGTCAGTTTCTGTCAGTATGGATGAGATAAGATACTATTTTCAAATCAGTGAAAGTACTTCACATACCCAGAACTAATTGAAACATGTGGTAAGAAACTAAGTGTAAATGAAGCAAATAATTAATGTAGTATCGAAGTATAAAGATCTTCAGGTAGATACTACAATATCTGGGGCCCTTGTGCTTGCCAGACACGTGGTACACACAGGGAGTGTACCCCCCTAAGGGTTGATTATATTAAACTTCATAAAATATCATCAAAGTAAGGTGTATTAAGCAAGTTATTGTACCTCATATCATCAAACATCAGTATCATGAATGAAATAAATAATCAAAGTCAGCATAAATCCAGAGAATAGAAGTGTATATACATGTGTGTGTGAATGTAGTACCAATGCATAATCCAATGCATAATGGTGTTAAAGCAGATACTACATTAGCTGGGGCCCTTTTGCTTGCCAGACACATGTTACACACAGAGAGTGTACCCCCGTGAGGCTTGACTATATTCAAACATATGGCTTCAGCTGTGTGATATTTCTTAAACCAAATGGCTTATGTGACTTTGAATAAATTAACCTGAATGAATTTTGATGTGGTATCTCTAAGATCTCGAATGGTCCAATGTTTATATTGAAGATTTTTTTGTTTCTTTGTTATTTACTTTTGACATTTTGAAACTTTTTGTCAACATGATGCCTCCTGCTTTAACCTGTGTAACTCTAAGATTTTTGTCACGCTTCTACTTCCTTTTACTATGATATGCCTCCATAGTCTGCTTCACCACTTGTTTCCTCTCATCAGCATTTAATTCTGTACAAGTTGAAAACTCAATCAATTCACCTAGTATGTTAGCAGGTTTCCAATTAAAATGGTCTTCATATGGTGAGAACCCAGTTGTAGTATGTTGCTAAGTATTCAGAATGTTTTCAAACTTACTTATATAAGTGAACCAATTTGTGTGATACTTGGAATAGTATGTTCTTCATAACCTACCAATTTCCCTCATATACCTCACCATAGGGATGCATGATGGAGAATAGTCAGATATTAAAATGTGGTTAATGTTCTTATTGTTAATAATTCCTTCCAAGTATGAGATGTGAACTTACTTCCATTATCTGACAGTAAATCATGTGGTATGCCAACATTCCTAAAATAGTCATTAGTAAAACACTGTATCATTTTCTTATTTGTAGCTTTTTCCAAAGGGAACAACTTTATCAGTTTTGAAAACAAGTCGACAGTAACAAACAATTTTGTGTAGCCTTCTTTAGCACTGGTAAGTTGACAGAAGAAGTCAATTTCCCATCATTTCTGACTTACTTTGTGGAATTATGCTCTGCATGAAAACTTTATGTTTCGGTTGGTAACCTTAACTCTCTGACATCGATCACAAGAAATCAATCACTTCCTAACCCCCTTGGAGACATTATCAAAGTATGCATTTTCCTGTATCATTTGGATACATTTCGTAGATCCACAGTGGCCATAACTCTTATGTATATAGTTAATCACAGTGTCAATATATTGTCTGGGCAAACAAACCTCCACTTATCCAAGTCAGGACTACTTGTTCTAAATAAAATTGCTTTATTCACTTGATAATACTGTTTTACCATATCATATTCTTTCTTTACTAAGTAGTTCTTAACTAGTTTCCATTCTCATCCTGATTTTGATTACATCTCAGTTGCTTACAGATTCTCACAATTTCTTTCTCTTCTTTAATCCCTTGAACACACATGATCCTAAAACTCCTATTCTCTTGAATTATCTCACTTGCTACTGGTAATCTAGACAGAGCACCAGCAACTACATTCTGATCACCTCTAATGTACTGGACTGAATAGTCAAATTGCTGTAAGAAAACTGCCCATCTGGTAATCGTGCTGTGGTATAGTTTGCACTCCTGAATGTAGCACAAATCTTTCAGGTCTGTGTATACAATGACTTTGTGCCCAACTAAATAATTTAGAAATTTTCTAAACCATCTAACAATGGCTAACAGTTCTTTCTCTGTGACTCTATAATTTTTACATGCTTTTATTAACTTCTACTGGCAAAGATAATAGGACAGTGTATGATCTCTCTCTCACCTTCTTTCTATTGTAATATACAAACACCTAAGCCATATTTACACCCATCTCTTATCATACAAAATGGTAAACTTGTCTATGTAAGTTTTCACTATTTAGAATTTGTCTTTTAACCTCATCGAAAGCTGCTTGATATTCTTCTATTCCCAAATTTCGTTCTTTTTCAGAAGATCAAGAAGAAGCTTGCGTTCTTATATATTTCCTATGGAAATTGCATAAACCGTAAAATGACCTAAGTTCCTTCTTTGATCTCAGTTTGGGGATAGCTGGAATGGCCAACAATTTGTCTTTATCAGGCAGCATTTCATCCTTATAAATATGTGCCCAAGAAATTTCACCTCTTTCACTGAAAATTTACATTTTTCCAATTTTAATGTCATATTCCCGCTGCCTAAATTTTATTGCAATGGCTTTCAGTATTTCCATACATTCATCCCAAGATTTAACTGACTACCAGAACGTTCACCACATAAATTATTAATTTTGAAAGTAACTCACTTTCTAAAACAAAATCCAAAGCCCTGATAAATTCGGTATCTGATAAGTTTAATCCAAAAGGTAGTGAAAACTTTTCCCCTTTTTAGAACAAATATAGTATATTGCCTAGAATCAGGTTCTAAAGTAATCTGATGAAATCCTGAAGTCAAATCCAAACTTGTAAAATAATTCACATCATGAAATTTATATAACAGTTCCTCCACTGATTCTGAGTGGTCAGTTTCCTTTTCCAAAAACTGATTTAAATGTCGAGAGTCAAGTACTATTCTAACCCCAGCAACTTTCTTAGCTACTGCAACCATAGGATTGTTGTGATGACAGCTACTCCTTTCCATTATCCCCCAACTCTGCAATTTCTCCAACTCCTTTTCATCAACCTTCCTCTTACAAATGGTAACCTCATATGGCTTAATGAAAAGTGGTTCATGTGGTCTCAGTCTTAACTTACATGCATAATATTTCACCCTGCCTGGCTTGTCACTGAAAACGCTATTATATTCCCACAGGAATACCTCCAAGTCACTTTCTTCATCTCTATTTAAATTGCCTGCCGAGTTAAGTATGTCCAGTACTAATCGAGAAAGGTCTTCACTAACCACTTGGTTATTCATTATCTTCATCTAAATAATTTCTGTCATGAAATGCTTCTACTCCTCATAAATTATTGCTACAATTCTCATCAAACTTCATGTATAAATTAGTTCCACCATGAACACCAGATTTTGGATCAATAAAATTTAACTTCATATTAACCAATCAAACCTAGCATTACCTTTCAGTATCCAATCCATCCCTAGCAACATGTGTTCATTTAGCTCAGTTCTTACCAGACATCCTTGTTCAAATACAACATTACTGACAGTAAATGAAATTAATGCTTGCCTACTGATTAGTTTAATACGTTTACCAGTGGCTCCTTTTATTTTTTATTTTAACAGTATACTGTTCAGTGTTCCTTAGCCTATTTCTTAATTTACCAGACATACCAATTACTGGGCTACCAGTGTCCAATAGACAAACTCACTTAGGTTGCCTACAGATATTTCAATATAGGGACTACTGAGTATTTCATGCTCATTACTTCCATTCTCTTCTGCCAATAAACCATCTTCAATATTCATACAGCTTAAATCAGCATTTACTTGAACCTCATTTCCTAATTTAGGTTGTAAAGTACTTATAGGTAGCATACAACTAGAGTGTGTGCCCTTAATACTATTGCAGTAATCGCCTTTCCCTTCAGGCTCCTCATTCTCTTGCAATACTTTCAGTATCTTATCACTAATTAGCTTGTCTTGATCTTCCTTACTGTAACAATTATGTAATATCTCACTGACCTCAGGAGATATCAACTGATTTTCATGTAGCGGTTTTTCCGAGTCCATATCATCATGTCCTGTCATTCCATTACACATATCAATGTCTAGTACTACCTCACACACTGTGCCATCTAACACATCATAAAATACAACACCAGTGTCAATATCAATAGCCTCAAAATATTCATTTGCAACATCATCTGGGCCTAAATCAACCTCAACTTTGGCTATACATTTCCACATTACATTCTCTATCAAAAGTACCAGAACTTGTGTCAAGAGGCACATATACATAATTCAACTTAATTGTATGGTCCGTGCTTTCCTCCACATCTTTTTCAGGCAATAGGAAAAATTCATCATCACAAAATAAGCTAACTAAACAATACTCATCAGCATCATCATAAATGTTACTATTACTAAACACACAACTCTCATCAAATAAGCTAGTCAGATCATCTGTACTAAGATTAAATTTATTTTCTACTTTACTAGTATCTTCACCAACTCCTGCCAGCATGAAGTCCCAGAATGCTTTATCATAATCAACTCTGTTTATCTGCTAATTATTATGTCTAGTGTGATGTCTATGAACTGAACTATGCCTTCCTCTCCTACCTCTAGCCTGATTTCTGTAACTGTTGTTGTTGTTGTGGTGGTGTGATGACCCCCATTCTGAAAATTGTTCTACCAACCATGATCTAATTTATCTACGAGTTTCAGAAATTTCTCAATAGTGTTATCTGATCTGTAAAAAAGAGTCGACTGAACATGGCCAGGTAAACACAGCTTGAGCCTGTCGATTTGGATTAATTCGTCAAGTGGTTTATATGAGTGTCCTAAAGTCCTAAGGTGCTTTCCACAAAATTCTCGCATTCTCAGTTCTCCCTCGCAAAGACTTCCATTCCAAAACTCTCATTACTCATGCCTGCTTACTTTCTGACCAAAATTTTTTTTAAAATAATTTTTCAGACCCTGCAAATATCATTTCTGGTTAACATGTTGGTTAGCCAAGGATAAAACTTCTCCATTTAAATATTGTTTAGCAAATTTCACTTTTGTATGTTTTGGCATGCCTGGTGCAAAGCTGTCCTTGCACTGGTACAAATAATCTGCAGGGTATAGTCTAAAATCACCCAGAAAAATTTTCATAATGACGTTACCGGTATTGAAATTGTTTTGAAACATGTTATTACCACTATATATATTACTAAACATATTAGTCTCTAGGTTTACAACTTAGGAGTTGACTGTCTGAAGATAATTGGATACTTCATTCACTTTGCTGTTTACTGAATAAATTTGTTCTGTAACAAGTATAGAATTTAATTCCACTTTCTCATCAATGAAATTATTTTCGGTTTCAACACAAGTTTGTATGTTATACAACTCTGATTTTCGTGTGTGGAGTTCGTCAATCACAGTGTTTTCTGTTCTTTTTACTCCTTTGTCAATCAGGTAAACATGTTTGTTAACTAGCTGTAATTCAGTAACGGCAATGTTCTTCATACAGTTCACTTCAGATTCTACATTGTCTATTCTTTCATTTACGCTATTTGTCTTATTAACATCTTCCCTAATTGCTTCTAGTGTCTGGTCCATTTTTAAGAGAATGTTGACTATTTTTGTCTCTTTTTCCAAAAATATTTTAGAATTATTTGGAAAATTAATCTAATAAGTTTTCAGATTGTTGAAATCCATGGGAAGGTAAAATTAAACTAACTGATGTGTTCTTGTGGCTTTGAGTGTTTAGATTCAGCTTCGATGCATGCTGCTGCCAAAATTATCTCTTGATTCTGTCTTGATTAGGTACAGAAAATATATTGCTTTTACTCATTTTAACTAATTTTTTGCACCACTTGACAATATGGTAAAAAAACACTTCCAAAGACTATCTTTCTTATAATATTTTTCAAAGTATGTCACATACAATTATTTTTGCTTGATTAAAACATGAAATTTCACTTCCTAAGAGTTCACTGTTTCACTGCTCTGTTACATAAATAATGTTTTGGTACTCATCTGACAATCCATGCTGCTGGCTGTTGGCTGTTGGTGTCGGTCCATTGATTCACACCACCACTTTTTCCATACTGGTCCTTGTTTCCATTCACGTCCCAATATTGGTGTATGGCACAGTATATTGTGAACAATTATTTTACCTGAAACTTAATAACCAACAGCATATGATGCAGTTTTATGCACATCCCGCCTCCTCCACCATGTTGTAATATAACATGGCGAAAAATTATTTTGTGTGGTGAAGTTTGGGATGTGCATTGTTGGTTAACACAAGGAAACAGCATGCGACATCGTATTACGGGTAACCTCCACGTAATAAATAATGTGTGTCTTGTGTAATCTAGGATGCTGCTTCTTAATGCTGCTGTAGGTTCATCTTGATGTTACTGCATCGCCACTCAGGAATCATATAATAGTATAAATAAGTTGCAGAAATTACTGTACACAGCAATTTTTGTTTCGCATGCTGGATGTTCGGCAGTGAACTAAATATAAATTCACTTAACACTTTCTCATGACTGACTTCAAACTGAGCTCCAACTGAGATATGGCGGTGTACAAATCGCCTCTGTTTGTATGATGTTAAACAACTGCCGACATTGTTACATATTAAATTTTTAGGTTTAACAAGTAAAACCTTTACATATATCTTCCCAAATTACATAGAAATTTACATGAAATAAAAGTGAATAATTTCATACAAAGACAGGAAAGAGTATGTTTCTATTAAAACTATCAATTACATATTTTGTCATTACAACAATATATTTCGTTAATTTGCATGCATCACTTTACTCACTTAAAGGATAATCATCCTATTATTTTCAGGTGAACATAGGGATTAGTTTTCTTGAATGAAAGGCCGAGATTTAATTAATTAAATTTTGTGTGAGTAAAACTTTACATTTCTATATAGCTGCAATTAGAATTCCATTAACTAATTCTAAATAAAACGTCAGTATGCTTAATTCTTACTGAAAAATTATCATGTCATATTTCTATTACGGATACAATTTGTATTTTTAGTTTGAAAATATAGATATAGCTGTCTTTCGATGACTAGAAATATCGGAATTTAAATGTTAGTTATTCCATAATTATAATAGTGATTTTATTTCTCCCACATGCCTGAAGTTTGTATATATTATGATGGTACATCAGCTTTTAACCGAACATGTTTCCTTCATTCTGCATATTGGTGAGGCCCAACGTAAACAATTTCAAAACAATTGCTTAAATTAATGCAAATTATTAATTTGCTGCAAAAGAAAATCCTCAGCATATTCGAATCCAGGTAGCCAGAAAAACAAAATTAAAGCAGCATACTCATATTACACGTATGTCTTCTTTGGGAGAGTGAGGATGAGTCTGGTAAAAGGATGTAGGATCCCAAAGGTTGTGGTATTACAACTACACTCGTTAAAATTTTAAAGTTACCAGAAACCAAACAAGGAGAGCCAAAGATTATTTACAGCTTGTACGCAAGCAACACTCCAGAAGAGAGTGAGACGGGGTTGTTCAAGACGTGAAGGTACCCCAGGAGAAATAAGGAAAGGTAATTAAAATTAAGCGTTGAGAAATAAACTTTTGGTGTGCTGAACGTGATTTATAGTGTTTTGAAAAGAAGTTATAACATGAACGAAGGTAAAATAAGGGTAACGGAATGCAGCAGAATAAAAAAAGGAGAAACTGAGGGAATTGGATTAGGAAATCAGACACTAAAAGTAGTAAATGAATTTTGCTATTTGGACAGAAAAATAACTGTTGATGGTCCAAGACGTGAAGTTGTAAAATGCTGTGTGGTAATACCACTTATAATACAAATTTAATTGTTTGGAAACCTTTTTTGGAGGGATTTATATAGAGTGGAAGCGGTAGCCTTGTACGAAAGTGAAACATCGACAATAACAATTCAGACAAGAAAAGAATAGAAGCTTTTGAAATGTGGTACTACAGAAACATACTGAAGTAAGATAGGTAGATCGGGTAACTGATGTGGAGGTACTCTCCTGAACTGAGGGAAGAACCTGACTAAACTAAGGGATCGATTGATAAGACACATCATGAGGCATCAAGAATTGTCAGTTTGGTAATAGTGGGAATGGGGGGGGGGGTAATTGTAAAGGGAAACCAACTTAGGCATTCAGTAAGGTTCAAAGGGATGGAGGTTGCACAGGATACACTAGCGGGGAGAGCTGCACCAATCTCCAGACTGAAGAACACGACAGCATTTCAACTGATCTTCCGCTTCTCAGGCCATTGGCTAATTTTAAACTGGAAGACTTTAGAGCGTGGGTGTGTGCCTTGCTTATCTCGGAAATTGTGACGAAACGCGAAAGTGTCAGCCACCAAAGTGGGAAGTGTGTCGGTATTATTAAGGCGTAGCAGTCGGCAAGTTCTCTGAAGCAAGGCCGAGGGCGGCAATGAGGCGCCGCCGGCGGCAGCTCCCGGAAACTTGGCGCAGTTGCGCGCAGGTTGGCGCAGCTTCCGCCGCGCCGGAGCTGAACTTTTGAAGTGCCGCTGACGAAGATAAGTGACAGCCGAGCAGCTTCCTCACCCGCGATGTCTCCCAGACGGACGACTATATGCAGTTCTGCAGAGCTCCGCCAAACGCCTAGTGCAACGAAAAAGCTCTTAACCACAGTAACAGAAAAACATTTTGCATTACAGTTGAATAGTGCTAGCAAGTACACATTAGTGTACAGTAGTTCCCCGTTACGTTTCGTAACATCTTGCCCTACATTTTCACGTCGCTGCAGGCATTCTTCCGATGTATAGCGATATATCTATTTACAGTGCATTTGTACAAGTATACTGTCATTATCTGAAAACCTTTTGAACAGGTTTCGATGCAGAGGATAAAGATGACGTGTCCGACACAGTGGGTATGAATAGTGACAAAAAACAGGTATTTATTTTTAATATTCATGGTCTACCGTAGGGAAAACCTCTTTTACTACTTCTACCATCGGAAGAATACTCGTACTGGAGCACAAAAATGCGAATATGATCCTGTTCAAAAGACTATGACTGAAAAGCGGGGTACCAGCAGCCTAATCCTACCTTCCTCAGCAATTTTAGAAGTTTCTCCAAACATGTTGACTTACGAACATATTCATGTTGTTTTTTTAACGCAACTCACCTTTCACTCTCACTCCCACTCACTCTAACTTGCTCACATCCAGAGCTCACACCCATCCACTCCCACGTCCACATTCTAACGCCCTCGTTCAGCCCAACTCATTATCGTTATCTCTTTGTGTCTCTCTTAACTGTCAATGTCTCACAGCCACAGTCTTCTGTCATTCTATTACTGTCCCCTCTTATACCTCAGACTGGATCTTACGTGAAAAAAAAAAAAACCTTTCTGTCTCATTGCTACAACATAGGGTTGCCAGAACCACTCTAATGATAACTTAACAGCATATTTCTTTGTTCTACATTACGTTATAAACTACGTTTTTGCCTCTCTTCGTAATTTACGTGCTTAATTCACATCTAAAGTATGGTAACTTTGAACCTCTGTATCTCGGAAACGTATAAATATATAAAAAAATTCAAGGTTGTTCGAAGTGGAGATCCTAGGAATATATAGTAAAAATGACACCCATTTTCTGCATACGGCTGTCTTGGTATCTGTGGCTAGCTCTTGGTACCCAAAAATCATGTTCTTGGCGTGTTTCTCCACAGCGCATAAAGTTTTTTGAAAACAGGACGATGAAGTTTCTAGATAAAAGCATAGAGAATGGAACATTAAAATTGGAGCAATTTTCTGCCGTTGTTTACTATTCATATTTCGCCTCATACTGGATTTTACGTGCGTATTTAACGTGTGCATGTACAGTGAATTTCAACCTTCATAACTCTGTTACGGATAAAGCTATCAATAAAATTTTCGAGATTGTTCGAGATCAGGGCCTTAGGAATTTGTAGTAAATTTCAGAAAATTTCTGTGCATACCCGTCTGGAAGTCAGTGGTTTTGTTTTGGCACGAAAAAGTGTTGGCTGCCCTAAAGAACCACATATGACGTAATAACTTCGAACTTGTGCATCTCGGAAACAGATAGAGATATCAAGAAAATTTTCAAAGTTATTCTAAATCGAGATCTTAGGAATATATCGTAATAACTTCAGTCATTTGCTGTACATAGCCTCATGGAATATGCGACTCAGTTTTGGTTCGAAAAAAGTGCAGAAACCTCCTTTTAATGGCTTTCTTAACCTCTTCAGTTCCGGAGATAAACAAAGAATGGAAAATGTTTCAGTTGCTTTTTTTGGTGCATCTGATGTCAAAGTAACACAAAAAAACTAATTTTGAAATTTTATTTTATATAATGTTTGAGTAATTGAATGTACACATGTGTGTACACTGGGTCTCAACAGAGAAAAAAATGCCGATCTCATAGTATTTTCATATCTTTATTACCAATGAAAAATGTACACATTACTTCTCATTTTTATGTACACATTACATTTTATGAACACCTTACTTCTCATGTTTATGGAATTTAGCAAAACAATTGTTTTTTAATACGCACAAATAAACTTTGCACTTTTTACACATTATGCGGGAACGTGACTGCACCCTGGTAACCGACACCTTGAGGCAAAACTACTCTCAATATATTCAGGAAGGTGGTCAACCCTGTCACATTTGCTTTCTCTAGTTGGCTTTGGTACAATTCGTCTTCGTTTTGTGGGCTGATGCTGCTCATCTTCATCAGAACTGCTGACATACACCTGTGTCACACTCGGAGAAATTTCTTTCGACAGTTCCAGTGAGTCCACAATTTTTGAAGACTTTACCAAGTCGTGGGACAAGTGAATTCTGAAGTTTATTAGAGACATCCACTTTTGTTTTAGTATCCCTTCTTTTTGACCACACCTTTTATACATAATCGCCCGCATCTCGTGGTCGTGCGGTAGCATTCTCGCTTCCCTCGCTCGGGTTCCCGGGTTCGATTCCCGGCGGGGTCAGGGATTTTCTCTGCCTCGTGATGGCTGGGTGTTGTGTGCTGTCCTTAGGTTAGTTAGGCTTAAGTAGTTCTAAGTTCTAGGGGACTGATGACCATAGATGTTAAGTCCCATAGTGCTCAGAGCCATTTTTTATACATAATCCATGAATTAATTATGGCTAAATCATTGAAGTGGTTGAATGCTCTTACAGTCCACTTTTTTGTTCTGATGTTTGACCTACAGTATGCCATGTATCTATCACAAAGATCAATGCCACCCATATTGCGATTATAGCTTTTGATGATGGCTGGTTGTTTGACACTAACCTTTGCTTTTTCTGTATTACACCATCGTTTGCAGGTACCCTCTGGTTCGCTCCCTATGCACAAGGATAACAAAGTGACGGATTTATTGTCCTTCCATTTGAGGGCACAAATTTCCTGGTCCTCCCTTACGTACTCATCCCATTGTCCCCGCTGCAGCTCCTGACCTCTCTTGAACTTAGAAGCTACTTCTTTTATTCTATTGGCCATCACAGTTCCTGTCTGAAATATATTCCTGTCTAGTAAAAGCTGAACAGATTTTTAACTGGTGAAAAATCTGTCACTGAAAATTAGATGATTGTAATCATTGGGTATAGTTCTAGCCAGTAGTTTGAGTATACCCGCTCCCAGGCCATGTTCTTTTTGATCGCTGTCAGGAATTGTTCCTTTGCCAGTGTATATAGCAAAATCAAGGACAAGTCCATCTGATGACGCTAAAATAAAATTTTTGAGGCCAAGTGGATTAGGTTTGGAAGGTACATATGTTCGCATCTTACACCTCCCCGTGAATGGAATCATCTGTTCATCCACAAAAAGGTGTTGAGACCTGGGTAAACTAATACATTTATTTCTAAAAGCACCACTTAAAGGTCTAACCTTCCAAAGTTTGTCATTTACGTCATGATCTTCCAAATTAAGTACAAAATGCAGATTATTTCGTAATTTGTAGTATCTATCTCTCGTCATGGTTGATGATACAAGTGGAATATCCAGTTGCATATTCCATTAAAGTCTTGCCTGGGGCAATTTCAATGTACCCATCAATATCTCAATTCCGACAAGGGACAAAATTTAATTAGTATTTGTATCCAGACTGTATGAGTTCTTTTGGCAATGATATACATTAGTTTGTCCTGCAACATTTTTCCAGAAATTTTTATCGAAGTACTCGTAGAAAAACTGTGAAGGGTTTCTGAGTTCACCATCAGTCTGTTCTTCAAAGTTGTCGTCAGAAGGCTGTCGATTATACATCCTGCAAACAAATAGTACCACTGAAAAATACTGATCTAAATCGTGTCAGATAACACACAGAACTACAACAATGTATTGCATACTTAGATTGCCTCCATCTTAGTGGACGACAGTGAGAAGATGAAGCTGATGCAGGTGCCTCAGGAGTAACATCCACATTGCATCCTTCAACTTCAAGCACACCAATTCGTTCAGGTGGAGTTGGAGGTTCATCAGCAGGATCATCTTCGTCCGACAAGGAACTCAAGTCACTCGTCTCAAGCAGTTTTATAATTTCATCGTCTGTTAGAGCTGAGAAGCGAAAATGAAATAAAGTGAAAGTAACTGTTGATGTTTTGGTATAAAGAAGTGAAACTGAACCTAATAACAAACATTAAAAATTCTTAAGTTTTCACCAGGATTAGAACCCAGGACTTATTTGTTCCGAATCCAACACGCTACCCATTGCACCACAACAACCACAACTTGCGTGGACTCCTAGAGTATTAGTAGCTAAACTTTCGATTTTAATTTAGATTACGTTTTAAATTACGATTTAACAATGAGATCAGTCTTAGCGTTAGTACCACTACATTCTGTGAGCTAAGACCTGATGTACACAAATGTGTACTTCAAATTCAACAGTCGATGTATGTAAAACTACGAAACTATCGTTTTCATTGCATACACATATCACTTTCTTGATGTCTTGTTTGGAGTAAGACACGATAAAAACAGTAATACAATTCAAAAAGGATTATTGAAACTGAATTTACCTTTCTCGCGTGTCGCAGATGACGCCATCCTTCAGATCGGAAGTTTCAGGATGCAAGAAAACCCGCCAAAACTGACTTGCGCACGACCTAGCGGCAGAAACAGAAACCGCATGGTGTGCACAGTCGTGCACATCAGGTCTCAATTCAGGAAAACGTCATTTGGCAGGATGACACTACAAAGACCTGATGTGCACATATGTGTACGTCGGGACTGAAGAGGTTAAGGAATTGCGCATGAACTAATAAAGGTTTTTGAGCCGGGGTAATGACGCTTCTAGATTATTGCCTAGAGAATATAATGTTCAACTTTGAACAATTTACTACTGTTATTTATTATGTAGATTTAGCCTCGTACCAGATTTACGTGTGTAATTGACGTGTAGAAGTAGAGTAACTTTGGACCTCTGTATGTGTGAAACAGAAAAGATAGCAGTAAAATTCCCAATGTTATTCGCTGTGTATAGCTGTTTTGGAACCAGCGGTTCGTTTTTTGTACAAAAAATGGTAACAACCATTTTTGGGGGGTTTTCTAAGGAATCGCCCATGACATAATGATGCTTCCATAATCTCCTTCAGGCCCACCACATCAAGCGCAAAAGATCTGCTCGATTTCCCCAAGGAGGAGGACGTGTGTAGTATTCACACTTAGACCCTGTACTGCAGGATAGTGATACTAAGGCAATCCTTTTGTTGGGTGCGCAAATGGTTCCTATTCCATCCAAAACACTTGACTGTACCTTTCCACCATCAATAGAAATCGAGGTATGAGGCTCGGAGAATTTCATTTTTATCCTTGGTGTTTTGGAATATATTAGGTGTTGCCTGCGTACCGATAACTAGAAGAATTTTAAACCAGTGGTGTCAGTGTTTAATCAAACAAACTTACAAGCTATGATAACTATGTTAGTAAGTACTGGAAGTATCTCAGCAACCGAAGAACCACTGCTTATAACCCGTGCTGTAACAAGAAATATGGTGGGTTGTATGTCAGAGAGACATACAGGGATCAGCAACATTATGTTCCATGGGAACATAAATTATTTTAAGCAGGAAAAGAGCTCGTGCTCCGCACTGAAGAACCTTTTCTGTAAAACTAAATGTCGAAGACTGTAGTGTTAATCAAATTGATGAGGAACAAGTAGATTATGCTTTTGGAGCTCAGTAGCACCATTATGTACTTACGTATAACCCTAAAATGAGGAGTTTAATTATGTCCTCCTGAAAACTTCGAAGACAACAAAGTACAGAGTTTATGGGTTATTTCTCAGCCCTAGTCACGTATAGAGTTTCTTTTTACATGAGATGAGATTAATATAATGTCCATGTCCATGAAGAAGTAAAAGAAAAAGAAATCTCAAACGGAATGAGGCAGGCATTACAAAGAAAGCGATTGTTTCAAGCAAACGATGATAAGAAAATGACAGAATATGTTAAATGAAACAATACTATTTCAAATTTATTTGAAAAGGTTTGAGAAAACATTATGAAAATTTGGTAAGTGATAGCACTGAAAACAATAAAAGTTTGAAGAAAACGAAAAGAAACTTGTCCTGGACGGACGCCACATTTCATCAGTTAAAGGTGCCAGCCGACACAGTAAATAACAATAATAAGAACTCTGTACATCCTATCCAAAGATTTGTTTGTATAGTTCAAGCGCTGAACCCAAAACCAAGACAGTATCTAGTAAACCCAATGACGATCACGAAGCAATTACATTTACTGTGTACAAGGAAATTATGGAATGAAGAAACAGTGTACATTGTATTAACCAAACGAAATATCTTCTTTAGCCTTGTTTCACAAATTTCATTACTACTCTACGACCTATGTTTAGCGTTATAATATCGGTTCTTGATGTACATTGTAGAAATAAGCTTTTTTGACACATTTGACAAAAGTATATACAAATTTAGAAAATTCATTAGGACAGCATTGAAATTAACGATGACTAAACATATTTACAAAATTCATTAGGTGAGCTTCACCACAACTATGACTGAGAGCATCGCAGACTATTTACTTTGTATACCTATAACTTCACTTTGTATCTGCCAGTACCATTATTGTTATTATTTTCATTATTATATCTTCCCTTTCTCAGACGTTATGTCTGGTTAGAAATGGAAAGTGACGCGGACCTTGATCAAGTGTGACTTCCTTTTAACTGTACGGTATATGTTATATTGCGTTTAGGAACTTTCAGGTAATTGAACATTTATCAATAATTACAGATTTCTGTAGTTGTATATATATGTTTGGATGTAGCTGTATTGTGTTGATGTACTGGTGGATATTGTGTGGTATGACTCCTGTAGTTGATAGTATAATTGGTATAATGTCAACTTTATCCTGATGCCACATGTCCTTGACTTCCTCAGCCAGTTGGATGTATTTTTCAATGTTTTCTTCTGTATATTTGTTGTATTGGGTATGGATATTTAGATTAGTTGTGTTAATTTCTTCTTTTTATTGGTGAGTATGATGTCAGGTTTGTTATGTGGTGTTGTTTTATCTGTTATAATGGTTCTGTTCCAGTATAATTTGTATTCATCATTCTCCTTGGTACATTCCAAGCTTAATCTGTATTGTCTGTGATGTGATATTATTTGAATTTGTTTGGATATTAAGTGTGGTTTTCCAGTTTTTCATTGCTATGTTTAGGAACTGTATCAATTTAGGATCTACTTTGTATATTTCCAATATTTGTAGTAACCATGAGTGGGGTACACCATCAAAAGATTTTTGGTAATTAATGTATGCATAGTGTAGTGACCATTGTTTAGTTTTAGCTTGATATGTCACCTCTGCATCTATTATCAGTTGCTCTTTACATCGTTGTGCTCCTTTGCAACAGCCTTTTTCTTCTTCATTTATAATTTTGTTCTGTGTTGTATGAGTCATTAATTTCTGTGTAATGACTGAAGTTAATATTTTGTATATTGTTGGTAGACATGTTATGGGGCGATATTTAGCTGGGTTTGCTGTGTCTGCTTGATCTTTAGGTTTCACATAGGTTATTCCATGTGTAATTGTATCAGGGAATGTGTATGGGTCTACAATGTAACTGTTAAATAATTTAGTTAGATGTGAATGTGTTGAGGTGAACTTCTTTAGCCAGAAATTTGCTATTTTATCTTTTCCAGGGGCTTTCCAATTGTGCGTAGAATTAATTGCTTGGGTGACTTCATGTTGCAAAATTATCACTTATTATCACTTCGGGCATTTGTGGTATCATCTTGAATGTGTCTGTTTCTGCTTGTATCCACCGTGTATGCCTGTTATGTTCTACAGGGTTTGACCATATGTTGCTCCAGAAGTGTTCTATGTCTGTTATGTTTGGTGGGTTGTCTATTTTAATGTGTGTGTTATCTATTGTCTGACAAAAAATTCCTTTTGGTTTGTGTTGAATGTTTGGTTTTGTTTCCTTCTATTTTCACTTTTTTGTATCTTCTATTGTATCATTATTATTATTATTATTATTATAACTGTTAGTGGTAGAAGGTGCAGCAGTACAAGTATACGTTATTGCACACCAAAGCAGCAACAACATATGAGCACCATCTCTTTCGGTCAGAGAGATTGAAATTTTAGGGTTCTGTATGTATATTTATTGGTAACACATTGGTTTATTAATTTTAATAGCATGAAGCATATTTAGATACAGCATTCTCTTTAATGGCGCCTGTATGAGAAATAACATTCTCGATAGTAGTGGCCCAGTACGGGAAAATCTGCATCATAAAATGAAAAAACGACGGAGATGTTTTACTACTTTCACACATGCATACAACGAAGAACCGTTCGCAATTATATTTGGTCTAGAAAAGCTGTAATTACCAAAAACTGTTATACCGACCATAAAGACGGATAACAAAAGGGTAAGATCGTAATTTAAAAAACTTTCAATAACTGCGGGAAAGGACACAGCTCTCTTCCTATAAACAAAAGACTATTTCAATAGTAACAAATAACATTTTGTATTCTATAAACGAATTAGATAAAGTAACAATTATTACACTTATTACAGACCTCTTAATATGGTATGTAGGAAGAGTGCACCTTGTTAGGTCAGTGGTACAATTCAAAAAGGTTACATGTCATATAAAAATGCAGTAAATGAAGCAGGCAAAAAGGAATACAAACGTCTCAAAAATGAGATCGACAGGAAGTGCAAAATGGCTAAGCAGGGATGGCTAGAGGACAAATGTAAGGATGTAGAGGCTTATCTCAATAGGGGTAAGATAGATACTGCCTACAGGAAAATTAAAGAGACCTTTGGAGATAAGAGAACCACTTGTATGAACATCAAGAGCTCAGATGGAAACCCAGTTCTAAGCAAAGAAGGGAAAGCAGAAAGGTGGAAGGAGTATATAGAGGGTCTATACAAGGGCGATGCACTTGAGGACAATATTATGAAAATGGAAATGGAAGAGGATGTAGATGAAGATGAAATGGGAGATACAATACTGCGTGAAGAGTTTGACAGAGCACTGCAAGACCTGAGTCGAAACAAGGCCCCCAGAGTAGACAACATTCCATTGGAACTACTGACGGCCTTGGGAGAGTCAGTCCTGACAAAACTCTACCATCTGGTGAGCAAGATGTATGAAACAGCGAAATACCCTCAGACTTCAAGAAGAATATAATAATTCCAATCCCAAAGAAAGCAGGTGTTGACAGATGTGAAAATTACCGAACAATCAGTTTAATAAGCCACAGCTGCAAAGTACTAACACGAATTCTTTACAGACGAATGGAAAAACTAGTAGAAGCCGACCTCGGGGTAGATCAGTTTGGATTCCGTAGAAATACTGGAACACGAGAGGCAATACTGACCTTACGACTTATCTTAGAAGAAAGATTAAGGAAAGGCAAACCTACGTTTCTAGCATTTGTAGATTTAGAGAAAGCTTTTGACAATGTTGGCTGGAATACTCTCTTTCAAATTCTAAAGGTGGCGGGGGTAAAATACAGGGAGCGAATGGCTATTTATAATTTGTACAGAAACCAGATGGCAGTTATAAGAGTCGAGGGACATGAAAGGGAAGCAGTGGTTGGGAAGGGAGTAAGACAGGGTTGTAGCCTCTCCCCGATGTTATTCAATCTCTATATTGAGCAAGCAGTAAAGGAAACAAAAGAAAAATTCGGAGTAGGTATTAAAATCCATGGAGAAGAAATAAAAACTTTGAGGTTCGCCGATGACATTGTAATTCTGTCAGAGACAGCAAAGGACTTGGAAGAGCAGTTGAATGGAACGGATGGTGTCTTGAAGGGAGGATATAAGATGAACATCAACAAAAGCAAAACGAGCATAATGGAATGTAGTCGAATTAAGTCTGGTGATGCTGAGGGTATTAGATTAGGAAATGAGACACTTAAAGTAGTAAAGGAGTTTTGCTATTTGGGGAGCAAAATAACTGATGATGGTCGAAGTAGAGAGGATATAAAATGTAGACTGGCAATGGCAAGGAAAGCGTTTCTGAAGAAGAGAAATTTGTTAACATCGAGTATAGATTTAAGTGTCAGGAAGTCATTTCTGAAAGTATTTGTATAGAGTGTAGCCATGTATGGAAGTGAAACATGCACGGTAAATAGTTTGGACAAGAAGAGAATAGAAGCTTTTGAAATGTGGTGCTACAGAAGAATGCTGAAGATTAGACGGGTAGATCACATAACTAATGAGGAAGTATTGAATAGGATTGGGGAGAAGAGAAGTTTGTGGCACAACTTGACCAGAAGAAGCGATCGGTTGGTAGGACATGTTCTGAGGCATCAAGGGATCACCAATTTAGTATTGGAGAGCAGCGTGGAGGGTAAAAATCATAGGGGGAGATCAAGAGATGAATACACTAAGCAGATTCAGAAGGATGTAGGTTGCAGTAGGTACTGGGAGATGAAGAAGCTTGCACAGGATAGAGTAGCATGGAGAGCTGCATCAAACCAGTCTCAGGACTGAAGACCACAACAACAACAACAACATGTCTTCTCTTTCATCAGACAATGAATGTTAAAATAGTATATATTGCCTTCTTTAATTATTGTCTACACAATTAATAAATCTTTTTTATTGTCTATGTACTTTTCACTCGATGTTCTTTACATGAAAAATGTTATTGTTTTCTACATATTCCAGAAAAAATATTAAATCCTTTTCTCAAATACATTCACAGGGAAAATGCGCCAGGACATGGGCAATAGTTTTCTAGACAGATTAAGACATATACATGGAATGTTATGGTTTAACAGGCTGCAAACGTCGAACTGCGACAAGTTCATTTCTTTTATTATATATTGTTGCATCAGTGTTAATACGTGATTTGCAGTAACAGATTTTACATTACTTGAGGTTGCAAGCGTACATAAAACGTGTATTTCATTTAGTGTAAAACAGCTTTTTTGTGATTTGCAGAAAAAGAAAATATTTATATTATTCCTGTATTTGTTAGTGGTGTATTTTATTATGATGTTTCGTTCACGTAGATGTAGCCTGGAGAACACTTTGTAGGCTTTCCGGGACTATTTTCTTCTTTGCTCGTCCATTTGCATTACGGGACTGTGAAAAACCCAGGTTTAAAACCACCGCAGAGCCTTCAGACTACGTCACCTGACGTACACTGGAGCAAACTAAATTCATATGTTGCTGTATCCTTTCACAAACGTCAATAGGATGTGAACAGATATACAGTATTGTTCGTAATTTACGAAAATGAATTGAAAAACATCAGTTCTTTAATGAAGTTCACAAATTCAATGAATATCATTAATTCAATCGAAGATTTTGCGTAGAAGTTTTCAAATATTTGGAAAGTAGTATACGGGGTTAAGAATCAGTTCACGTTCGTTTGTAGTTCTGCGTGTACTCGAAGCGTGATTGAAAGTAAATGTCAATTTGGCATAGCAAACGTGTAGTGGTTTCGCTGAGTTTACAGTCATAATTCTTGCTTCACGTTATTAGGTGGTGTCGATAGTAGACAGCTCACGCTGCACTTCGATGTGGAACACGCCGTTCGCAGATGCAGATGTCATCCGGCTGCGAGAAAGGAAAGCAGGAACCCGTGCTGCTCTCCGAACTATGAACTGCAGCTGCAGCTTGCTCTGGAGCTCGTACCATCAAATTTCATGAAAAGTCGAACCAGCGTGATCAGTCCACACAGCTAATACACTGCTGGCCTGCAAGGAAGGGAATTACTGTTTGTTCCGATTCACACCTCACTCACTCATTGTCTTAAGTATTTTAATGTATTTGTGTGTCCGTGTTATCACTACGTAGTCCAGCTTAATCCCGCAGAAGTACTGTAACTGATAATGCACACTGCACCACAATCCACTGTTTATAGCGTCAATTGCGTTTCACCACGTCAACATTCCGTTACATTTCACGGCGCGCCGCTTTGGCGGGACAATTTCAAAACATTGATTGTTGGCCGCTGCACTGACACAGTGCTGTAACGTTTAACACTGCACACACTGTCCTACGCAACTTCGCTCCTGCATTAGTCTTTGTTATTATTCTACTTAGTTCTGAAGTTATTTAATAAATGAATTCTTTTCAGTCACCTAAGGACTTTGAAAGGCACTCACAGAGTATTTCTTTTCATCACTGATCACATTTATACGAAATGTTTAATCAGTCCACTTACATCGCTCATATACAGTTCATGTTTAGCACAAATTTAGTAAGCACTTTCATTTTTTTCCATAGTTTACGTCGGGCACTGTCACGTGTTAGTACAGTCTGTGTCCAATTTCATTAGTCACATTTAGTTTCCGATTCTAATACATGTTGTCAAAATTTACAGTTGATGCATTCTTACATTACTGTTAGTTAGAATTCTGATTTACATAAGAGAAATGAGTTCTCTACAGAAAGTAGGACCACTTTATCGCACTGTACTACAAGTGTCGCATATGTTGTAGAATGTTGATATCATTCATACAGATTCATATTTTCGTTTCCTGCATTTGACATGATAAAAGAGGACCCATATACATTTGTCTATTTCCTAACAGGACGCACACACGTGAGCAAAAAATGAAAAATACGCGATGTTAAACGAGTCCAAACACGAGTCAAAGCAACAAGCGGACGAAATCGTCCGGAATTGTGTCTCTACAAAGTGGTAAAAATTGATCGGTGCCCGAAAATCTACGGCACACGCCTCTAGCCTACGTGGTACATATATTCATAGTCGTAGTATGACTTCAGCATATTTTCGTCAAATATTCAGGTAAGGCTTTCTTACATAAGACATTCAATCATCATACACATACATAAAATATAAGATCTTGACATGATTACATACAAAAATAAGTTGGATATTAAGTTCATGACATGAATGATTTTGGTTTTATCACAGGCAAAAATATTCATTTAATGAAGATTCTTTAAAGAGTCTGATGGACATAAATGTTTCTAGTACACAAAGTTTTGCACAATTGAAGCGCTGTTCATTTGCACTTCGGCAAAATTTTGCACACTCCAGGAGTGTTCATTTGGACTTCAGCTTACACCTAGAACATACATAATAAATATAAAACTTATTTACTAGGTGCAAGAGAATAATTGCTGTTTACTATTTACATGGATCACAGGGAAATGCTGATTATTAAATTGCAAATCGCTTTATGTCAACGTGAGGGTAAAGTCCTTTTACCTTCAATGCATTTGGATTTGCGAGGTCATAACATCATTCATGTGGCATGTTTACTATTTTATATGGCCCTGTATACAGTAAGTGCCATTTAGTCCAGCATTCTTCGCAAATCCTTTATCACTGCCTCTTTCTGAGACCACGGCATTGAATAAGTGGAACGACAATATGTCTGATATGACACTGCCCGACAACTCAGAGTATTTTAACTTCAGTGACAACGGCCACGAAAGCCTGCAAACTTACATAATGTGTCTAATGTTCGTTCACTTGCATGTCGTACGTGTATCCTCGTATCACCACTCGTTTTACCGAATATACTTTCTTGCAATGGTGGAGTAAACTTACTAGCTGACGCTGTTGCTTGGTGCTTAAGTAATCAGATTCTACTACTTAGGCCTGCGCTAAACTATCCACATTACGTCCTTCTCCGGTATGGGCAACACTTATGTCACAATAACCATCCTCTGGTCGTTTCTTGTGTAAAAAGAAAATATTCCGTCGTATGCATTTTACCTTGACACCATAGCAGTACTTACCATGAATATCAATTATTTTTACAAGATCCAGTAGAATAATTTCTCCATGGTCTATTATGCAAACAAGCCCGCGTGGGAGAACGATCTGTGGATCCCTTTCGCGCATAAAGTAGCATCAAAGGAACTGATAAAATATTTACTAATAGAAAAGTGCACCAAATGGCTTCTTTTCCCACAATGACCAGGTGTTCAATCACTCAGCTTTTAGCACTAAGATCCCCCATAACTTTACAATATTGTACAGGGAATATAGATAATCTCTTGATCTGATTGATACGTTTGCAGAAGCTGTAATCCATAACTGAAATAGACGCTCCTGTGTCTGTAACTGATTGCTCATCAACACTGTGATGGAAGCGTTAACTGCGGCTTCTACCACTTCCACTTGATCTTTGGCACAATTACGGGTTTCCTGTGACAATTACTGCCTCAAGTTATTCCCGTCATTGTATCGCAACATGGCTAAGTGTCGTTGTGTTGTGCCTTCATTCCGTGCCACGAGTGACTGAAGATGGCCTACAGAGTCGCCCGTAGCTTGACGCCTGTGAATGTGAACTTTGCTCAAGTTCCGTCACATCCACGTTGCTTACACTGCGTCATTGCACCTGATTCGGTGGTGCACATGTTTGCGGCGACTGCCTTTGTTGCAGCTGCCTACTGTATGGCATCGGTATCGCCGACACCTGATTAATGTGAATGTTTTATGTCTGCTGTGGTGGTAACGCTGTATTTTGCATCCAACCACTGATTCCGTGGTTTTGCCACGACACATTTGCAGGCCTCATATTTTTATTATGGTTGTTGTTATCAAAACCGTTATTATTTCGTCTTTTTCTATTATAGTTGTTGTTGTTACAGTTCTGGTAGTTTCCACTATTGCTATTGGCAACTTGCTAGTCATTACCATTACCACTAGATTTTGGCCTACCGTTATTGTTCTGACAGTTTTTCCCGGTGTTATTTTGCCTGAAACCGCCTATTCTGTGTTTATAATCGTTACGGTAACGATCATTGTTCCAGTTTTTGTCGTTAGATTTCTTGGCGCCCTCCTGTATGAGGTCCAAGGAATAGGTTACTGGCAGGAAATTCTCCAGGTCAGTATCGGGAACATTGACTAATTTCTCTCGTATATTTGTGGGAAGACGTCTCTATGAGACAACGGATATGGATATGGTGTCTGTTCTTACGGACATGTCCAAAAGAACAGACACCATTGATGACCTGCAGCCGTGTAGAAAGAAATAAGAATTATATTAATACCTTCATTTGTTAATGGTCGTTGATATATATCAACGGGGACAGGTGAAAATGTGTGCCCCAACCGGGACTCGAATCCGGGATCTCCTGCTTACATGGCAGACGTGCTATCCATCTGAGCCACCGACGGCACAGAGGATAGCGCGACTGCAGGGACTATCTCGCTCACGCCTCCCGCGAGACCCACATTCTCACCTTGTATGTCCACACACTACATTCGTAGTGTCCCACCCCAAGACACGCATTGCTCGTGGAAGACATTCTTGCCAAGCCCCGTAAGAGTTCGGGGAACATGTGTGCATCCGCATAGAAGAAGGTCATGGCCGGTGTTACCAGAACTATATACTTATATGGATATGGTGTCCGAAAGAACAGGGCTGTCCATAAATCCCTAAAAGTACGAGGGGCTGGAGAGTTCTTCTGAACAGCACGTTTCAAGGCATCCCAGATATGCTCAATAATGTTCATGTCTGGGGTGTCTGGCGACCAGCGGAAGTGTTTAAACTCAGAAGAGTGTTCCTGGAGCCACTGTATCGATTCTGGACGTGTAGAGTGTCGCATTGTCCTGCTGGAATTTGCCAAGTCCGTCGGAATGCTCAATGGACATGAATGGAAGCAAATGGTCAGATAGGATGCTTACGTGCGTGTCACATGTCAGAGTAGCATCTAGACGTATCAAGGGTCCTATATCACTCCAACTGTACACCCCCTACACCATTACAAAGATTCCACCAGTTTGAACAGTCCCCTGCTAACATGCAGGATCCATGGGTTCATGAGGTTGTCTCCACACCGGGGCACTTCCATCTGCTCGACACAATTTGAAACGAGACTCGTGCGACCAGGCAACATGTTTCCAGTCATCAACAGTCCGATGTCAGAGCTGACGTGGCTTGGAAAGGCGTAAAGTTTCGTGTCGCGCAGTCATCAAGGGTACATGAGTGGACTTAGGCTCCAAAAGACCATATCGATGACATTTTGTTGAATGTTCTTAAACTGACACTTGTTGATGAAATCTGCAGCAATTTGCGGAAGGGCTGCACTTCTGTCAAGCTGAACGGTTCTCTTCAGTCATCGTTGGTCCCGTTCTTGGAAGATCTTTATCCGGCCACAGCGATATCGGAGATTTGATGTTTAACCAGATTCATGATATTAAAGGTACACCTGTGAAATGATCGCATAGGAAAATTCCCGCTTCATCGATACTTCGGAGATGCTGTGGCCCGTCGCTCGTGCGCTGGCTATAACACCAGGTTCAAACTCACTTAAATCTTGATAAACTGCCATTGTAGCAGCAGTAACCGGTCTAACAACTCCATCAGACTCTTGTTGTCTTATACAGGCTGAAAGAAGACAGACCTGCCTGTGGTAATGTGCATGGTTCAAACGTATACGTGCAGATTCAGGTCGGTGAGCAGCCGCTATGAGTAACTGTTCAGGACTTTTTGGTTAGATCGTGATTGAATTAGCTGCAGGGCATGAAAGCACACTTGCGCGGTTCGATCCTATGACTACGTCAAACTAATCGTTCTAAATAGAGCCGTGCATAGCTCCAGTACCTAAAGAACGAGTACCCGCAGGTGAAAACGCAACTGGTTTGCTCGCAGGGGTGCTGTTTAGAGGAGTAGTTACTCAACAGTAACCGTTAGGCACAGACGTAAAGTTACTGCGCAGCAGTTTTGGGTGACAGAAGGCATACTTCAATCAATTGACGAAAGAAGGAAGTAAAAAGCTTCTCAGGGAAAGATAGGAAACATCATAGTTTAACAGAGATTTGGAAGACGTGCGAACATCATACGCACTTAAAAAAAAAATTTGCATCATCCCGGTTCCCAGAACTCCTTAAGGTAGACGTTGATTGTGGATATTGATTCACAGTCATAGTCCCTTTGATTGTTCAGAGATGTCACTAAACTCGCCCAAAGACGTAAAGAACCATGCATGAGCAGCCCCTATTAGGACGGAGGGGGCCCGACAGCCGATCAGTTCCAGTCATTCCACCAGGAAGGACGTACATGGCTCAGTTCAGCCATATCTAGACGGTCAATTCCGCGTTTCGATCGCGTCCAAGTTGTTACATTGTGCCAGGAAGGGCTCTCAACAACGGAGTGTCCAGGCGTCTCGGACTGAACTAATGCAAGGTGGTTCGGTCATGGAGGAGATAGATACAGGAACTGTCGATGACATGCCTCTCTCAGGCCGCCCAAGGGCTACTATTGCAGTGGATGACTGCTACCTACTGATTATGGCTCGGAGGAACGCTGACAGCAACGCCACCATGTTGAATAATGTTTTTCGTGCAGCCACAGGACGTCGTGTTACGACTCAAACTGTGTGCGATAGGCTGCATGATGCGCAACTTCACTCCCGGCGTCCATGGCGAGGGCCATCTTTGCAAACACAACACCATTCAGCGCGGTACAGATGGGCCCAAAAACATGCCAAATGGATCACTCTGGATTGGCATCACGTTCTCTTCACCGATGAGTGTCGCATATGCCTACAGCCAGTCAATTGTTGTAGACCTGTTTGGAGGCATCCCGGTCAGGCTGAACCCCTTAGACACACTGTCTTGCATGCAGCAAGGTGGAGGTTCTCTGCTGTTTTGGGGTGGTATTAAGTGAGGCCGACGTACGCTGCAGGTGGTCATGGAAGGCGCCATAACGGCTGTACGATACGGGAATGCCATCCTCCGACCGGTAGTGCAACAATATGGGCAGCATATTGGCGAAGCATTCCTCTTCATGAACGTCAATCCGCACCCCCATCGTGCACATCTTGTGAATGACTTCCTTCAGGGTAACGACATTGCTCGACTAGAGTGGCCAGCATGTTGTCCGGGCATGAACACTATCGAACATGCCTTGGATAGATTGAGAAGGGCTGTTTATGGACGACGTGACCCAACAGCGACTCTGAGGGATCTACGTCGAATCGCCGTAGTGAAGTGGGACAATCTGGACTTACAGTGCCTTGATGAACTTGTGAACAGTATGTCACTACGAATACTGGCATGCATCAGTGCAAGAGGACGTAGGTATTAGAGGTACAGGTGTGTACAGCAATCTGGGCCACCACCTCTCAAGGTCTCACTGTATGGTTGTAGAATATGCAGTATGTGGTTTTCACGAGCAATAAAAAGGGCGGAAATGATGTTTATGTCGATCTATATTTCAATTTTCTGTACAGATTCTGGAACTCTCGGAAATGAAGTGATTCAAAACCTTTTTTGGTATGTGTATAAGGCACAAGGGATAGGTAACATTCCTTCGAAATTTCCTAAATCTTTATGAAAAATGGCGTCCAGACGGCTATCAAGAGGGTGCATAGAATGCATGAGACAGGAGACGTATCATCAGACTTTCGAAGAAATGTCATCTGCATAGTTGAGAAGACAGCAAGGAAAATTTGTTGGAAATTTGTGGTAAGGTCTTATGGGACCAAACCGCTGAGGTCATCAGTCCCTAAGCTTACATACTACTTAATCTAACTTAAGCTAAGGGCACACTCACATCCATGCCCGAGGGAGGACTCAAACCTCCGACGTGGGGAGCCGCGCGAACCGTGACAAGGCGCCTCAAACCGCAAGGCTACCCCGCACGGCAAGGCAGCAAGGGTAGTATCGCACAATTAGCTTACAATTTTTTTCATCTAATATGCTGACAAGAATAATATTCAGAATTACTGAAAAACCATTCCCTTAAAAAATTGTTTAGACCACAATAAACCAATTGGAAAATAGTTGGTCCTCTCCTGGAAATCCTCCACATGCTGGATTATTTATACACCAAGGGATTGCTGCGGTATTGTATTTTATTACTTGTTCCTGACAGTATAATGGTGTTCAGATCAGTGTTTTAGAAAAATTTTGTCTTGCCTCTTCCGAGAAGGATGTTCTGTACCTGGATTGTCTTTTGATGAACATGAACATTGTATTAAATCGGTAGCTGGCTCTGGCGTGTACTGCGGTACACTATATGTTATAAACAGAGCTAGGTTTTTTGCGTATTTGCATGATAGTACATATAAATGCATATTTAAGGGGTTATTGCATATATAAATAACTTTTGCATATTTATGCATATATTTTACTTTTGCAGCAATGATTCATGAAATACAAGTATTTCAACACAATAGTTTAAGAAGAAGAGTAAGACCTGAGTAAATTTCTCTTTTATTGCTCTGTTTGTGTAGAATTACTTCTCTGTCATATTTACAAATCCATAAAAGGGCACCTAAAAATGAGGCGAACATAGCAATCAGCAATGAGCGGTTCCTGTACTATAAAAATATGTCTCTCAACAGCTTAACAAAAACTAAATAGCGATCAACAATCATGCGGCAAACCTTTGAAGTTCGGTCGGCCATAGCGTCATAAAAGTCAGTACGGTTTGTATTGAGTAACAAACGAAGCCGCCGGCGGCAACAATGACATTTCCAAGAATGAAAAAGTTTCATTGTCAGCTACCTATGAATCAATAACCAGTGATTTCTGAAGTGTGCGCAGGGGGAGACCATATTACCACAATGCCGAAGGAGAAGAACAGTAAAGCTTATTTACTTCGACAGTGGATTGCTGGAAATACTACTCTAACAACAGATGGAAATGTAGTATTGTGCCAAGTGTGTGAGAGCACGTAAGTTCTGTTTTTGCGTTCTCAAAGTTAAAAATCAATGTGATTTTCGAGTTAGTTTTTTAATTAATGAAAATATACTCACTTTATTTTTATACCATTGTTATAGGTGCCCTGTGATAAAAAATTCCAGATTACGCAACATTTACAAACAGCTGCTCATAGAAATGCTGCTAATAAAAATATCTCCAGCATCCAGACAACCTTACCAGAGCATTTTCTGCAAGCACAAGTGGAAATGATGGCAATGATAATTTTTCGAAAGAGATCTGCAAAGCTTTAGTTTCAGCCAAAGTCCTTTCAATAAATTAAATAATGTAGAATTTCGAGGGTTCCTCGAAAAATATACCAAACGAAAAGTTCATGATGAATCAACAATAAGGAAAAACTATCTTGGCAAAGTTTACGAGGAGGTAAGTTTAAACATTTATTTAATGAAATTAGTTAGCATGTCAGCTACCTCCATATCCCCCACCCTCTATTTAAGTTTCATTAAAACTTTTCAATATTTTTAAGAATTTTAAATCTATTACACAAAAATATTTTAAAATCGAAAGATAAAATTTCGTATGGCCTGTAGTTTCAACGAGTTAGCGATCAAGAAACATTTTTAATATTTTTTCGTTGTACTTATCCTCCCCCCCCCCCCCATTTTATGCTTGTGTTCCCCCCCCCCCCCCTACCCCCCAAAAACAAATGAGACCCATATTACCATGGCTGTTCTTTACAAATTTTCAATAAAATAATTCTTTTCAGGTAATACAAGAGATCAGAGATGATACTGGGGATTCAAACGTGTGGGCCGACCGGAGTGGCCGTGCGGTTCTAGGCGCTTCAGTCTGGAGCCGAACGACCGCTACGGTCGCAGGTTCGAGTCCTGCCTCGGGCATGGATGTGTTTGATGTCCTTAGGTTAGCTAGGTTTAATTAGTTCTAAGTTCTAGCTGACTAATGACCTGAGAAGTTAAGTCGCATAGTGCTCAGAGCCATTTTTCAAACGTGTGGTTATCTGTAGATGAAACGACTGACTCATGTGGGAGATATGTTGCCAACGTTGTGGTCGGAAAAATGGCGGAATCTGAACTAGGAGCACCTCATCTCATTGTCTCCAGAGTACTGTAAAAAACAAGCCATTCTACTATTGCTGGGGTTGTTCGTGATGCGTTACGCGTTTTGTGTCCCGCTAAAGAAAATGACGAAAAACTCCTGGTGATAGATACAGATGCAGCAGCATATATGATTAAGGCTGCTAAAGCTTTCCAGATAATTTATCCCAAGGCAGTTCACATAACTTGTTTAGCACATGCTCTTCACCGACTGGATGATGAAATTCGAGCGTATTTTCCAGAAGTAAATGCTTCAATTTCCTCTGTGAACAAAGTGTTTGTGAAGGCGCCATCAGGAGTAAAATTATTTACTGAAATGCTGCCAAGTCTTCGTTTACCCTCACAGCCGATCATCCCGAGTTGGGGAACAAGGATAGAAGCAGCTCTGAATTACAGTGAGCATTTAGAAGACGTGAAAAGCGTGCTGGACGTGATGTTCAGAAACGAAGCAGCAAGTATCCCAGCTGCAACTAGTGCTTGCAATGAGGAGAGTCTCCAGAGTAAATTAGTGTTTATTAGGACCTATTTCAGTAAACTCCCAGCCACAATCACACGTTTGGAAGAAAAAGCAATGACTATTTTCCGCCCTTGAGATCTACGAAACAGCTGTCGTCGGAGACATACCAGGAGAAATAGGAAAGTGTCTTCGCAACAGCATTGAGAAAACTGAAGCAAGGAATCCCGGTTTAATGTTTCTTCGGAATGTGAATAAGATGTTACAAGGAGAATCTGAAAAACAGCTTAATGGTTATTGTGTAAGTGACATAGCCCCTTTTCGGTACTGTCCTATGACTTCGTGTGATGTAGAGAGATCTTTCTCTTCGTATAAAAACATTTTAAGTGACAGAAGGAAATCATTTCTTCCAGAAAGCTGTGAAAAATATTTAATTGTTTGTTGCAATAAAAGCAACTGATGCTAAAATAGACTAAGAGACAGACAGACAGTAATAAATATTAACTTTGTTAATTAATGTTTTAAGAATAATTGTATAATCAGATTACTTTATGTGGACTAAAAAAAATGGCTCTGAGCACTATGGGACTTAACATCGGATGTCTTCAGTCCCCTAGAACTTAGAACTACTTAAGCCTAACTAACCTAAGGACATCACACACATCCATGCCCGAGGCAGGATTCGAACCTACGACCGTAGCAGTCGCGCGGTTCCGGACTGAAGCGCCTAGAACCGCTCGGCCACCACGGCCGGCGTGGATTAAAAGATGTGAAAAAGTTGAAATAATGTATTTTATTTATTACGCATATTTTAAAGTTTTTAGAGCATATTTATCAGATTTTTAATGCACAGATGCATGCATATATTCATACTTTTCAGTGCATATATTTGCGAGCACTAGTTATCACCCCGACGGGTAACATTTGCAGTTTTAATTGTTGCAAGGATATCTCAGACTTATAATCACATTTCGATTTTTTCGTCTACAACGTATTTCGAATACTCACATCTTCATCTTCAGGTATATCAGCAGATTACACGAGTATTTGTTTTCCTGAATGTAGCCAGCTGTTTACCTTTCGATTTATTAAGAAAATGTTCCCATAACAAGAACACTGAAGGTCATTTTACACTGCCGGAAAGACAGTTAATACACCCTTTTATAGTTTTCCACTTCACTCAAGTTTTATTATTACAATAGCGCATGTGGAGTACACGTAATGATTACATTTGCAGATCAAGAGTACAAGCGGTTCTGAGGTATCAGGTATCGACTCATACTGAAGCACCCATATTAGTAACTGATGTAGCTTCCGCAGCGGCAATACAGGCGCTGTCTCTGGCATCGAGTTGATAGAACACATAGCGAATACTGTTCTGAGATACGTTATTCCACGCCTGCTCGAACTGTTCACGTAGTTCTGTAAGAGTTGTTGGTTGACGAGTCGCATGAGCGACCTGTCGTTCTATCATATCCCACGTGCTCTACTGTAGACAAGTCTGGAGGTTTTGCTGGCCAAGGGAGCTGCTACACGCCTTGCAGGGAACGTTGAGTTTCATTGGCAGTGTGTTGGTAAGCATTATCCTGTTGCAAGAACGGCAAAAGAACGGCACTATTAGCATTGTAGAAGTGACAAACACTGATTGGCTTTCCCTCCAGAAAAGGGTGAACGAGTGTTGCGGCTTACTACAGCCCAGACCATACGGTCTGTTGTGGGGTTAGTGTGTCTTGGACGAATGTACTCTACGATACAGCGCTTACTAGATCTACGTCGTACGCGCAAACGACCGTCATTTAAATGTAGGCAAAAGCGGCTTTCATTGCGCAAGACCAGGACGCCATTCCATCTTTCCAGTCATTCTCTGATGACACAAGTCGAACGTGCACGACGATGCTAATAACCGGTTCTCACAAGGGAACCTCCCCATCGCACCCCCCTCATATTTAGTTATAAGTTGCACAGTGGATAGGCCTTGAAAAACTGAAAACAGATCAATCAAGAAAACAGGAAGAAGTTGTGTGGAACTATGAAAAAATAAGCAAAATATACAAACTGAGTAGTCCATGCACAAGATACTCAACATCAAGGATTGCGTCAGCGCAGTAGAGCCGTGGCCCCGTGGTTAGCGTGAGCAGCTGAGGAACCAGAGGTCCTTGGTTCAAGTCTGCGCTCTAGTGAAAAATTTTAATTTTTTTATTTTCAGACAATTATTATCTGTCCGTCCATTATGTTTTCATCACTTTTTTGGGAGTGATTATCACATCCACAAGAAATCCTAAATCGGGCAAGGTAGAAGAATCTTTTTACCCATTCGACAACATATTCCTGTCATGAGACGCACATGACGTAACCAGTGTCGTATAGAATATATCAGACGTGTTTTCCTGTGGAGGAATTGGTTGACCTATGACCTTGCGATCAAATGTTTTCAGTTCCCATTTGAGAGGTACGTCCTTTCGTCTACTGATCGCACGGTTTTGCGGTGCGGTCGCAAAACACAGACACTAAACTTATTACAGTGAACAGAGACGCCAATGAACGAACGGACAGATCATAACTTTGCGAAAATAAAGAATGTAAAATTTTCATTCCAGGGAAAACTTGAACCAAAGACTTCTTTTACCGCAGCTGCTCACGCTAACCACGGTACCACGCCATTCCTGCGCTGAGACTAACTTTAATGTTGCCTATCTTGCGTATGGGCTACTCAGTTTGTATATTTTGCTTATTTTTTTCATAGTTCCACACAACTTCTTCCTGTTTTCTCGATTGATCTGTGTTCCGTTTTTCAAGGCCTATCCACTGTGCCAACTTATAACTAAATCTGAGGGGGGTGCGATGGGGAGGTTCCCTTGTCAGCAGTTTGTGTTGATGACATGTGTGGCTCCACAAGCCCTCTTATCTGTACTGAGGTAGCTGTACGAGCTGCGCTGCTGTCCTTACAACACGACGATCCTGACGGGCGTCTCTGCTGCGTGGACGTTGTACTGTTTCTCCTGGATGGACATGAATGTGAAATCTATAGATTACGTGTTTTTACTATAAGTATTGCATGAGTAACTTGCGAGTTTTACCAAGGAACAATATATTATGCTACAATGTATGCCTGTTCCATGGAATTGAGATTCTGTGTTTGAATTCTGACCTCTTTTGTCATTACTATTCTTCTTCTTGGCTTATGATCTGGACGCGAACCGTAAGGAGCGTTTAACGAAGGTTCATCTTGCTGCATCAGCCAATGTAAGTTATTAACAAAATTGAAAACAGAGTTGTTTGTGACTTGAAAATTGTGTCCGTGTTGAAATCATTTGTTCAAAATGGCTCTGAGCACTATGGGACTTAACTGGTGAGGTCATCAGTCCGCTAGAACTTAGAAATACTTAAACCTAACTAACCTAAGGACATCACAAACATCCATGCCCCAGTCAGGATTCGAACCTGTGACCGTAGCGGTCGCGCGGTTCCAGACTGTAGCGCCTAGAACCGCTCAGCCACTCTGGCCGACGGAATCATTTGTAATCCTAAACCTTGCTTGTCTAGAGTAGACATGGGCCTTTCTTCCTTGTTAGGCGCCATCTTAAAAAATAATTAAGAACTTTCTTTTAGCTCATCATCGAGACGTGCCGCCGGTTAGAAAACTAAAAATTTCTTTCAGATTCTACGAGCCTGGCGGCCGCTGCAAATAATTTAATAATATCTACTTTCAGATTTTCTCAGAGTTGCGAGATAACATCCCAAGCAGGATGGCCTGGTCACAGGATTATATTTCTGGTATAAGATTTCATTTGCAAAAGCTACGCTTGTTATCTTATATTTGGAATCAAGACGAAACCACGATTTTGAGTTACGGAATTTATTTTTGTACAGTGAACGAACTGGTGAAGTATGCTCTGGTGCTATAAGCACACGACTTTTAACTTGACGTCGATTAGGCATATATTGAGGAATACCTGTAGTGTTGTAATAGTTAAACAAATGAGTATTTACAATTCTGTAACCCCTGAGAACTGAGCTAGGTTACTGAGTGCTTATACGCATCGGGCTAAATTAAACAGTATATTACACGGTTAATAATATTCCTAAAATAGTTATTTCTCTTTTATGCTGAGCCATAGCATTAATGGGGTTTCTTTTTTATATAAGTCACGGCTCATATTCATTCTATTACATAACACTGATAGTAAAGAAAAAGAGTCACAACTATTTTTATTTTATTACATTACAACGTTCAGAACCTCATCTACACGTGTGAGAATGTTCACGTGACCACTGATACCAACATCGTTGCACAACTGACGCTGCATGTACAACTTGTGTGGCAGTTCTCCGAAAGGACCATCCCACCACTCGGAAGGCCACAATTTGACTCCATTTAAACTCTGTCAGTTGGCTGTAGGAAGCACGAGTGCGTCTCTGTGGCACAGCTCGCTTTGCACCATATTGAATCTTGTGATACGAGCATCGCCTGGTGAAGGGTAGACACAGATGGCGCCCTGGTAGCTATGCCATTAGCTATCTGTTGGCAGACAACGCTGATACCTTTATCATTACATCTACGACCTCCAGATGGAATACGCCGTCATATGACCTAAATCGACGTCGTCTTTCAAGGATTTTTAATTTTTTTTTCTTCAGTGTACCGCTGATTGGGTTCCAAGCCTGACTAAGTTGAAGGCCGCTGTCTTTATTAATTAGATCGTCCTGTAGTCGGATTTCGTTGGCCTCTTTAGTAATGCAGTCCCAGAAGTAGAGGATTGACAGAGTATTTTTGTTTTTTCATAGTCCATAGCATGGCCAATCTTTACACAATGATCAGCCACGGCTGATTTAGTGGCCTGACGTAATTCGGTATGGCGCTTGTGTTCGCGGCACCTCTCTTCTACAGTGCGGACTGTCTCCCCAATGTATGATTTTCTGCACTGAGAGGGACTTTGATAAACGCCTGGCTTTTGAAGGCCTAGGTAATCTTTCGTCCGCTGCTCGTGGTCTCGCGGTAGCGTTCTCGCTTCCCGAGCGCGGGGTCAGGGATTTTCCCTGCCTCGAGATGACTGGGTGTTGTGTCGTCTTCATCGTCATCATTCATCCCCATTACGGTCGGAGGAAGGCAATGGCAAACAACCTCCACTAGGACCTTGCCTCGTACGACGGTGCGGTTCTCCCGCATCGTTCCCCTGCGCCTTGTCACGGAGTATGGGACTTCATCATCATCATCAGGTCATCTTTCGTTGAACCCAGTAGAGTCAAGGTTTTTGCAGGGGGTCGGAATACACATTTCACATTGTGTTTCCCCAGGATTCTAACGATTTTTCTTGAGGTGTTTCCGACAGACGGAATGCACGCCAACGACTTGTGTTCTTCTGTTTCTTCTTCTTGTTCTCTTGGCGCAGTCTGTATGAGTGCGTGTCTTATTTGCTTCTAGTTGTACCCATTTTTTCCAAAATGTTGTCTCGAGGTGCTGCAGTTCTGCAGGAAGGCTCTTCTGATCTCAGATCGATCGTGCCCTGTGAACAAGTGTGCTCAAAACGCCTTCACGCTGGGAGTTGTGGTGGCAGCTGAAGGCATTTAGGTACAAATCGATGTGTGTAGGTTTTCTGTATACACTGTGTCCCAGCTTGCCGTCAGGTTTCCATTTCACCAGGACGTCAAGAAACGGTAGGGCACCATCCTGCTCCACCTCCATCGTGAACTGTATGTTGGGGTGCAGCGAGTTGAGGTGTTCGAGAAATTCATTTAAGCTGTCCCGTCCATGTGTCCAAACAGCGAACGTGTCATCCACATAGCGGAAGAAACAAGTTGGTTTTTGTTTGGTTTGTTCTAGTGCCTTCTCCTCGAAATTCTCCATAAAAAAGTAGGCTACAGCCAGTGAAAGCGGGCATCCCATGGAGACGCCATCTGTCTCTTCATAATAATCCGTGGAACAGGAAGTATGTTGAGATGAGCACGCACTCGAAGAGCCTTGTTAGGTTGTTGGCAGAAGGGAGACTGCAGACCCCAGTTCAGACCCAGGCGCCGCTTCCTCCACCACCTCCAGTAGCCGCCGCGCCGGCCTCACCGAAGACACCAGAAGAGGAACGGTGGAGGGAGTAACGGCTAGTATATACAGGGTGTTACAAAGAGGTACGGCCAAACTTTCAGGAAACATTCCTCACACACAAAGAAAGAAAATATGTTATGTGGACATGTGTCCGGAAACGCTTACTTTCCGTGTTAGAGCTCACTTTATTACTTCTCTTCAAATCACATTAATCATGGAATGGAAACACACAGCAACAGAACGTACCAGCGTGACTTCAAACACTTTGTTACAGGAAATGTTCAAAATGTCCTCCGTTAGCGAGGATACATGCATCCACCCTCCGTCGCATGGAATCCCTGATGGGCTGATGCAGCCCTGGAGAATGGCGTATTGTATCACAGCCGTCCACAATACGAGCAGGAAGAGCCTCTACATTTGGTACCGGGGTTGCGTAGACAAGAGCTTTCAAATGCCCCCATAAATGAAAGTCAAGAGGGTTGAGGTCAGGAGAGTGTGGAGGCCATGGAATTGGTACATACTGACGAAAGTAAAATGAGCTCTAACATGTAAATTAAGCGTTTCCAGAGACATGTCCACATAACGTATTTTCTTTATTTGTGTGTGAGGAATGTTTCCTGAAAGTTTGGCCGTACCTTTTTGTAACACCCTGTATAGGGCGCCGAGAGGAACAGCATAGCAATCTACAGGAATCACCTGAAGATGGCAGCGTGTACGTCTGCCGAAATATTGTGGAGAAATTACGACGCTACCCGGTCGGATACCCGAGAACTGTTCAAATATAAACGATGATGGTGATATTCCTCGAAAACATAGAGGAAGAAAATAAAAGTTAACGACACAAAGAATTATTGTAATATGTCCTTCGTATCATAACCAGTCGTAATTTGTGCATGACGGTCCAAAATGAACAAGGTAACAGTAACTTTGTTAGAGATACCACAATACTTAGGAAATTTTGAATCTCTAGATGATGTAAGATGAATTTCGATATTTTGCACTACAAAGCGATTGCTTTATTAAGAGATTTATTCACTTGAACGGTGTAAGTCGTGCCGGGGGAAGTGTTTGTACACGGAACGCGGCAGCAGTGTGGCCGTGAGCTCAGCTCGGCGTCGTCTGATTGATCGGCACCAGGGAGGCGGGCGCCACTGCTCTTAACTGTGGCGGTGACGCCGACGCCAGCGACGCTGGGGGTGGGGGTGGGGGTGGGGGGAAGGGGCGGTGCGTCGCGACGCTGCGTCACGGCCGGCGCCGGGGCGGCGCAGCCCTGCGTGGCGACGCGCGGCCCAGGCCGTAAACGGGCGCAGGCCTCATTAACATCGGGCCGAGCACGAAGCCCAGGGGGCCGCCCTATGTCGTCCACTCCCTGTGCGGTCGTCTCGAAGCTGTCGGGCCTGTGGAGCTGCGTGGGCGTCTCGGGGCTGTCTCCGAGTCTCTGCGATGAAACAGGGGCGAAAATCCGTAAAGAAAACACTTGTTGCTTGCTTAGCTAGCGAATGAACTATCGAAAGTTACACGGATTTTATCACGTCCGAGGGTTTGAAAACGGTGGGAGCGTGTGAGGCGGCGCAGCTGTCTGGCCACTGGACTCGCATTTCAGAGGTCGACAGTTTGAATCTTCGTCCGGCCATCAGCATTTCATATTTTCGTGAAATTGTGCGCGCTGATACGTGAGGAAAATCAGCGGTTAATTAATCATCGGGAGTCATGGTGAAAATCTTCAGAAGTCTCAATTTACACAGTGGTATATAACCGAAACTAGCAGCACTGTGCAAAATAAAAGACAGCTGAAAGTTTTCATCAAGACGGTTTTGGAGACTTCTCTACGTTCGCTCCAGGTAAATGCCGGCTGGGTTCCATTCTACCTACATCTACATCTACATGGATACTATGCAAATCACATTTAAGTGCCTGGCAGAGGGTTCATCGATCCACCTTCACAATTCTCTATTATTCCAATCTCGTATAGCGCGCGGAAAGAATGATCACCTATATCTTCCGTACGAGCTCTGATTTCCCTTATTTTATCGTGGTGATCGTTCCGCCCTATGTAGGTCGGTGTCAACGAAATATTTTCGCATTCGGAGGAGAAAGTTGGTGATTGGAATTTCATGTGAAGATTCCGTCGCAACGAAAAACGCCTTTCTTTTAATGATTCCTGTATCATTTCTGTCACACTCTCTCCCATATTTCGCGATAATACAAAACGTGCTGTCTTTTTTTTTTGAACTTTTTCGATGTACTCCGTCAGTCCTACCTGGTAAGGATTCCACACCGCGCAGCAGTATTCTAAAAGGGGACGGACAAGCGTAGAGTAGGCAGTCTCCTTAATAGGTCTGTTACATTCTCTAAGTGCCCTGCCAATAAAACGCAGCCTTTGGTTAGCCTTCCCCACAACATTTTCTATGTGTTCTTTCCAATTTAAGTTGTTCGTAATTGTAATACCTAGGTATTTAGTTGAATTTACGGCTTTTAGATTAGACTGATTTATCGTGTAACCGAAGTTTAACGAGTTCCTTTCAGTATTCATGTGGATGACCTCACACTTTTCGTTATTTAGGGTCAACTGCCATATTTCGCACCATTCAGATATCTTTTCTAAATCGTTTTTCAGTTTGTTTTGATCTTCTGATGACTTTATTAGTCGATAAACGACAGTGTCATCTGCAAACAACTGAAGACGGCTGCTCTTGAAAAGGGCACTGGCCGGCCGGAGTGGCCGTGCGGTTCTAGGCGCTACAGTCTGGAACTGCGTGACCGCTACGGTCGCAGGTACGAATCCTGCCTCGGGCATGGATGTGTGTGATGTCCTTAGGTTAGTTAGGTTTAAGTAATTCTAAGTTCTAAGCGACTGATGACCTCAGAAGTTAAGTGGCATAGTGCTCAGAGCTATTTGAACCCAAAAGGGCACTTCCGATTTTCTTCCCCAACCTTCCGTAATCCGAGTTAGTGCTACGAGGTGTGTGAGAAAAGTAATGAAGCTGGCAACACTGCGAGCGATCTGACACCGCCGTCTTGTTCTGTTTGTGTAGACCGGTGTGTTCATCCATTCCAGAAGCTCATCTGCAAAATTTAAACAGGCCAATGAGGAACATTCCTTATTAAGGGCACACGTTTTTCGCTGATACAATCATTTTTGGAAGGCCAAGAACACGTTGAAGGTGAATTTCGTTCAAGGAGACCTTCAAATTTAAAAACAGACGAAAACTTCTTACGTGTGCGTGATTTTGTGATATTTTTCTTCCAAGACAAACTCATAACGAAGCGTTCTACAAAGACATCCTTAAAAGGCTCAGGAAGAGGGTGAATTTGCAGAGGCCATTGCAGACAAGTGGGTACTGTATCATGATAACGTTCCATGCCACACGGCCACTTCCCTCACGGAATTTTTGACCTCAAAAGGCATTCCTGTTGTTCGACAGCCCACTCTCTTGATTTGAGTCCTTATGGCGTTTTCTATTCTAGACTGTTCTTTTTGGACTGTGGACAACATTCAAAAGAATGTATCCGACATGTAAAAGGTTCTACCAGTGAAAGCCTTTCAGCGCTGCTACCAAGACCGGGAACTACTCCATAAAGGGACAACACTGTTGTTTGAAAAACATAAAAACTTCGGTAGATATAAAATCCCTCACACACCTCGTAACATTCCCAATTATGGACTGACTTTGTAGTAGGAAAATAATATTATGTGCATTGTTGAACGATAAAATTGAAACACCATGAAGGCGCCATGCGACAAACGGCAAATATGCACGAAATGAACTAAACTACTGGCCATTAAAATTGCTACACCACGAAGATGACGTGCTACAGACGCGAAATTTAACCGACAGGAAGAAGATGCTGTGATATCCAACTGATTAACTTTTCAGGGCATTCACACAAGGTTGGCGCCGGTGGTGACACCTACAACGTGCTGACATGAGGAAAGTTTCCAACCGATTTCTCATACACAAACAGCAGTTGACCGGCCTTGCCTGGTGAAACGTTGTTGTGATGCCTCGTGTATGGGGGTGAAATGCGTACCATCACGTTTCCGACTTTGATAAAGGTCGGATTGTAGCCTATCGGGATTGCGGTTTATCATATCGCGATATTGCTGCTCGCGTTGGTCGAGATCCAATGACTGTTAGCAGAATATGGAATTGGTGGGTGCAGGAGGGTAATACGGAACGCCGTGCTGGATCCCAACGGCCTCGTATCACTAGCAGTCGAGACGACAGGCATTTTATCAGTATGGCTGTAACGGATCGTGCAGCCACGTCTCGATCCCTGAGTCAACAGATGGGGACGTTTGCAAGACAACAACAATCAGCACGAACAGTTCGACGACGTTTGCAGCAGCATGGACTATCAGCTCGGAGACCACGGCTGTGGTTACCCTTGACGCTGCATCACAGACAGGAGCGCCTGCGATGGTGCACTCAACGACGAACCTGGGTGCACGAATGGCAAAACGAAATTTTTTCGCATGAATCGGTTTCTGTTTACAGCATCATGATGATCGCATCCGTGTTTGGCGACATCGCGGTGAACGCACATTGGAAGCGTGTATTCGTCATCGCCATACTGGCGTATACCCGACGTGATGGTATGAGGTGCCATTGGTTACACGTCTCGGTCACCTCTTGTTCGCATTGACGACACTTTGAACAGTGAACGTTACATTTAAGACGTGTTACGACCCGTGGCTGTAACCTTCATTCAGTCCCTGCGAAACCGTACATTTCAGCAGGATAATTTGCACGTCCTGTACGGGCCTTTCTGGATACAGAAAATGTTCGACTGCTACCCTGGCCAGCATATTCTCCACATCAATCACCAATTGAAAACGTCTGGTCAATGGTGGCCGAGCAACTGGCTCGTCACAATACGCCAGTCACTACTCTTGATGAACTGTGGTATCGTGTTGAAGCTGCATGGGCAGCTGTACCTGTAAACGCCATCCAAGCTCTGTTTGACTCAACGCCCAGGCGTATCAAGGCCGTTATTACGGCCAGAGGTGGTTGTTCTGGGTACTGATTTCTCAGGATCTATGCACCTAAATTGAGTGAAAATGTAATCACATGTCAGTTCTAGTATAATATATTTGTCCAATGAATACCCGTTTATCATCTGCATTTCTTCTTGGAGTAGCAGTTTTAATGGCCAGCAATGTACTCGCGTGAATATGCATTTCAGCACAATCCTACATTATATACACCAGGAAAGACTTCGCAGTGGATTTTCCATTCAGAATGGTTCAAATGGTTCAAATGGCTCTGAACACTATGGGACTTAACTACTGAGGTCATCAGTCCCCTAGAACTTAGAACTACTTAAACCTAACTAACCTAAGGACATCACACACATCCATGCCCGAGGCAGGATTCGAACCTGCGACCGTAGCGGTCTCGCGGTTCCAAACTGACGCGCTTAGAACCGCACGGCCACACCGGCCGGCTCCATTCAGAAATCACACCTCAGGGTCGTATGTGAGATGACCGTGTTACGCCTTGTGTAAGAAGGATGAACATCTACCAGCACGTGTCAGAATTAGACAGCGGCCGGACCGTGGCCTATCAAGACTCTGACTTATCGTTCCGTGTTATTACTGCTCGTGTTTGTCGGTATACCACGACTGTCATACAAAAATGGCTACATTGGCTTCAAGACGGTCACACTCATCTCAGTGCAAGGTTCAAGAACTAGCGCCATACAGGACAGACATATTCGTTGCTCGGTGGTGGAAGAAAGTGCAGCCACTTAATACACATTTTGTCACTAAATGTGCTTCCCTGCAGCAAAATAAGTATCCACGTGGACAGTGCGACGACGTTTGAAGCCAGGCGGCTTGCTGAATGTGGTGCACACAACGATAACACTGGAATGGCACCACAATGTCATTCTGCATTTAGCATCACGATGGACGTATCCATGGGTGGAGGCTGCGAGGACAGTGCTGGTTAGCACATTGCAGTCGTCATTGTCGTACAAGCTCAGCACAAGTTGTGATAGTATGGAGTGTCATGGGTGCATAACATGATCACCTCCCTTTCACATAGCTGGTAGTTTGGACGGCAGGCAGCGGACGTGTCAGTGCTGGTGACAGTGTCCTGTCTTAGAGGTTTCCATGACATTGTCATTCAACAGCATAACGTAACACCGTATTCTGGTTGTGTTGTCCTCACCTATCTTGATACGGAGGATGTTTTACTTGTACTGTTGCTGTGGCGACAAGTTCTCCCGTTCATTGAGAAGATGTGGTCATGCGTTGCCGAGAGACCGACATACCACCATTCTACAGCAACTAAAACTGATGAATTCTGGAATATAGTTGAAACAGGATGATATTATACACCCGCAGCTCCTGGTCTTGCGGTAGATTTCACGCTTCCCGCGCCCGGGGTCCCGTGTTCGATTCCCGGCGTGGTCATAAACTTTTCCTGCCTCGAGATGACTGGGTGTTGTGTCGTCTTCATCATCATCATTCATCTCCATTACGGCCGGAGGAAGGCAATGTCAAACCACGTTCGCTAGGACCTTGCATAGAACGGCGGTGCGGGTGTCCTACATCGTCACCTACGCTCCTCGGAGTACGGGACATCATCATCATCATCATCTGTCGCCTAAAAGCTCGATTCCATGCAAATGTGTTATCCTAGCACAGCATTATGAAACTATAACTGAACATCTGGCGTGCTGTGTGTAATGTTAACAACTCGCTTGAGGTTGGCGTCCATGTTCCAAAACATAAGGAATTTACGTTATGGCTTACGTAATAGATACAAATTGTGTTTCAAAATACTACCGCTTTCGATGTGAAAACGGATGAGGTGGCGTAATGGCTCAGGGACTGGGCTTTCAGTCGTCTGGGTGACTAAGACTCATCCGATACAAATTTTCCGTGGCTTCTTAAATTACTTGCGATTGACGGAAGGTTGTTTATTTACACGGATAAGGCTGATGTCTTTCCCTGTTCTCCCCCATTCCTACGGGATGATCCATCTACGATGATCTCTGTGTCGACGGAACTTAAAACCTCAAACAATCATCTTATTCTTTTTTTCTGTTTTGAATGGCTTCTTGTGAATCAGCGCCAATACAGTTCTACAAGGTACTAAGAAATGAGGTTCTCCCCACATCTTACGAGGAAGGAAATACGCTGTTATGCCGTGACAGTGTATGCGGCTCACTCGGCGTGTGCTACCGTTAGTAACTCCTTTTCGTTGGTCAAGTCCGTAAGTATAGTATACAGTAGCCAACCTAATCACTGTTTTTTTCCGAATATGTCACGATTTCCGAGTCAGTGGTTGTACTGGGGCTTCGTTTGTAGTCTTAGTTGTCACATGTTTTTTAAGTAATACATCGCGATTTCCGAGGTTGTGGTTCCGGTGGGTTTAATAGCAAGCGAGTCAACAAAATACCAGCAAAATTCGTTCACGAATCATGAGAAATTACGAATAGGCTATGTGATTAGCTACCGACATCCTACCCCATGCGGTTAATACGTCGTCCTCTTAACTGATAACGGGAACCGTTATCAGTAGCAACATTTCATAAAAATGCCCCGAACTCCTTAAGTGCATTTTTGCCAATGAATATACGGAAAACATTGCCTAGGAAGAGGAATAAGATAAGACATTTGAGAAAGCAGGATCAGTAGAGGACAGAAAGTCGTTACTGTTGACCTAAAAAGAAGAGATTAACTTTTCGACCTTTTTACAGGTTATCGTCATCAGCGCGATGTTGTTTGACCCACTAGCTGACTAGATAGAATGTGTCGAAAAATACAGTTGCTTTATTACGCCAGCTGGAGTTTAGGTTAATTTAGTTCTGTACATGGAGCACATATGTGTAAATGTGTTTATGGGTATTTTAAGTATTGCAGTCCATTCAAAAGATGGACGAGTGCAACCTTGTTTTGTTCAATAAGTTAATGAAAACAAACAATCCTGTTGGAGGTTCAAAATGGTTCAAATGGCTCTGAGCACTATGGGACTTAACATCTGTGGTCATCAGTCCCCTAGAACTTAGAACTACTTAAACCTAACCAACCTCAGGACATTACAAACATCCATGCCCGATGCAGGATTCGAACCTGCGACCGTAGCAGTCGCGTGGTTCCAGACTGAGCGCCTAGAACCGCTAGACCACCGCGGCCGGCCTGTTGGAGGAAATCGTGCCCTTTCAAAGGAATCATCCCAGCATTTGCCTAACGTGATTTAGGGAAATCACGGAAAACTTAAATCAGGATGGCCAGATGCGGGTTTAAACCGTTGTCCCCACGAATGCGAATCCAGTGTGCTAACCACTGCGCCACCTCTATGCTCTGCGCTCTTAGGTAGCACACCGCGCCTCGTACACGTGCACCGCGGCACTCGGGGTCACAGCACCAAGTCACGACACCTGAAGATGGGCGTGTAAGAGCCCAAAACCGGTCGTGTGATAATAAAAGAACTTTACAGCTGTAGCGATATTTTCAACCTCTGGGTTAATGGAAACAATGTAATCACGACAAGCGGAATTGAATCTGAGCCTTACACCAAACAAATCTCCAGCATTAAAATAACTAATTAATGTGCTGCAACCAACCAATTCTCTTCCGTAACAAACGGATTTAGAAGGTAATGACAGTTTTACAAAATTTCAGAAATTCTACAAAAATAGCTTATAAAGGAGACAGCTTTGAAAAAAATTAAGTGCCAATAGTCGACGGCAGTCAGTTTGACATTATCTTCCTCATCATCATCATCCTCATGGTGATGACGACGATGATAAATATTCATATTTCTCAAGATTTGGAAGAGCTCTTTGAAGTTTTTATATCTGTCAGAGACGCCACCCTTATTCGTTTTCAAACTTCAGCATTTAAGAAGTTCTTGATACATCGACCATTAGTTGCTTACAATTGTAAAAGCTGTCGCTATAGGAGTATTTCAATGTTTCTGCTATTAGACAGCAGTTGAGGTTGACTGGTTGATTTGGGGGAGGGGACCAAAAAACGAGGTCATCGGTCCCATCCTGAATCAGGATGGCCGGATGCAGGTTTGAGCAGTACTCCTCCAGAATGCGAGTCCAATGTGCTAACCACTGCGCCACCGCGCTTGGTATAACAGTTAAATAACACAACATAGTGTGCTGTGATGTGATTGGGATGTTGCATTATAAGGTAGTTACACCTTCAAAGATACGGATGAATACCCTAACAAAGAGGAAACTGGAGAAATATTTCACAGGGGTCCAACTGACGAAACAATGAGCAAGTTGATGACAAATTTAAAAAGTTGGATGACGCTTTTAAAACAGATATGAGGATATGAGAAAGAGCCAGCAAAAAAACAAACGTACACTGTATCGAAAGAGCAACAAAGAGAGTTCAAAAGTGAGTGTATTAACTTTTCTTTCAGTTTCGGATTGCTCTGATCTGCTCCTACGAATTTCGTAAAAAAAAAAAAAAAAAACAGCAAACTTTCAGCAGTACTTCGAAGATACATCAGCTAATGATATCCTCTATAGAGAGGGTTGGTGGCATAGGGATTTCCAAGAGAAAAATGTGATAACGATTCAATGGTGTAGAAGATTTTAAAGTGTTCAATACTCCCGTCCTGGAAAGTTCAAATTTTACATAGGTTACAGGTATTATCGTCCGATGAGCCGGTAGTGCAATCGTTTATTGATTTCTAGGGTGGATCTGGCATGTTCCGTGTGGTAGCTATGGTTATTCCTACAGCCACTGTGGAGGCTATCGTGAGGTTCCTTAGTATCATGTTGGTGGGTATACTTTGCATTACATTTGCGATAGTTACAGTGTTAGTTATTTGGTACAGTAAGTTTTGGTTAAGTGTTAGGTTCCTAGTACAAACCACAATCTTGCTGGAAAGATCATTTGTAGTCAATTTGTACGTCATTGTACGTTAGACAGCTACTGACTGATCATTCTGTTGCATTCTAAGTTTTTACTGTACAGGATGTTTCAAGAAGAATATACCTATGTCGAACATATATGTTTATTAAACTGTAAAACATAAAACCATGAAACTTGGGACGCATGTTTACGAATCTCTCAAGTTTAGATTTTAGACGTTCAGTAAGTCCATCAGCGATAGGAACAATAGTCGTATCAGGTCGATACTCAGATATTTCCCATACTCGGGTAAGTATGTCCATCGTCGCTGATGGTCTGGCGATAAGGATCTCTTCTAGGTTCTGTGGTAGAGTTTGTGTATAAAGGTTGTCCTTAATGAAATCCCTCAGGAATAAGTCTCAGGTCATCAAATGCGGTGACCGTTGAGGCTAGCTGAGAAGCGTTAAGTCGCCGGCTGTTTGACAACTCGTTCAACGGCTCCGTAAGGTCTCATTCGTCAGATATACATGCGCTTGGCTGCTCCAGTGCGGAGCCTCGTTGTAAAATAAAATTGTCCTCATTCATTTTGGAAACAGTCAGATTTGTAACACAGCGAGATACTGATGACAGTTAACCGTGTTTGCATCAAAGAAGAATGGGCAGTGGGATTTCACACAAAACACATTGGCTTTTGGGGAATGCGTGCAGGTGGATTCTGTTGGCCACATGCGAAAGTGTTAGCATTGTCAATAAAATTCCAAGGCCTGTGAGAAACTGCCATACGTTTGCGTTTGTCGTCATGGCATAGAGCCTCTGCAGAAGTAACTTGTACGGCTTTACAACCAACAGACGTCTCTTTTTTTTTTCGGAGCTTTAACCCCCGACTGTCTCGACTAGTGGATTTTGTAGGACTCCATTGACAAGTGGTCTGAAATTGTGCGACATTTTCGTCAGAAACACGAGAGCGGCCAGAACTCTTTCCTTTAGATACACATCCTGCTAATGCTTCATCCTTAAGGAGGATCAGTTTGGTACCTCAGCATGAAACATCTTTGCGCTGTAATCATGGAATTACACTTCGCAAACACGAGAAGGCCAAATTGTTTCTTCCACATCTACATTTACATGACTACTCTGCTATTCACACCAAAGTGCCTGGCAGAGGTTTCAATGAACCTTCAAGCAGTCTCTCTACCGTTCCACTTTCTAACGGCGCACGGGAAAAACGAGCACTTAATTTTTTCTGTGCGAGCCCAGATTTCTCTTATTTTATCGTGATGATCATTTCTCCCTGTGTACATGGGTGACAATAGAATCGGAGGAGAAAACTGGTGATTGATATTTCATGAGAAGGTCCCGTCACAACGAAAAACGCCTTTGTTTTAACGATTTCCACTCCAATTAACGTATCAAGTCTTTGGTACTATCTTCCCTATTTCACGATAGTACAAAAGGAGCCATCCTTTTTGAACTTTTTCCATGTTATCCACCAGTTCACCTGATGCAGATCCCACACTGCAGTACTCCTGAATAAGGCGGACAAGCGTGGTGTAAGCACTCTCTTTAGTAGACCTGTTGAAACTTTTAAGTGTTCTGCCGGTGAATCGCAGTCTTTGGTTTGCTCTACCCACAACATTATCTGTGTGATCGTTCCAGTTTAGGTTATTTATTATTATCATCCCTATGTATGCAGTTGAATTTACAGCCTTAAGAGAGCCGGCCGGAGTGGCCGTGCGGTTCTGGGCGCTACAGTGTGGAGCCGAGCGACCGCTACGGTCGCAGGTTCGAATCCTGCCTTGGGCATCGATGTGTGTGAGGTCCTTAGGTTAGTTAGGTTTAATTAGTTCTAAGTTCTAGGCGACTGATGACCTCAGAAGTTAAGTCGCATAGTGCTCAGAGCCATTTGAACCATTTGAACAGCCTTAAGATTTGTGTGACTCATCGGGTAATCGAAATTTAGTAGATTTCTTTTAGTACTCATGCGAATAACTTCACACTTTTCTTTAATCAAGGACAATAGCCACTTTTCGCACCATACAGATATCTGATCTAAATCATTCTGAAATTCGTTTTGGTCATCTGATGACTTTACGAGACGGAAAATGACAATGTAAGACGACTGCTAATATTGTCTCCTATATCGTTAATATAAATCAGGGACAATAGAGGTCCTATAACGCTTGCTTGGGGAACGCCGGATATTAGTTCTGTTTTACTCGATGACTTTTCGTCTATTACTTCGAACTATGACCTTACTGACAGGAAATCACGAATCCAGTCTCACAACTGAGGCGATATTTCACAGGCACGCAGTTTAGTTAGAAGACGCTTGTGAGGAACATTGTCGAAAGCCTTCTGGAAATCTAAAAATATGGGATCAATTTGACATCCCCTGTTGATAGCGCCTATTACTTCATGAGTATAAAAAGCAAACTGTGTTTCGCAAGAACGATATTTTCTGAAACCGTGCTGTTTATGTGTCAACAAATCGTTTTCTTCGAGGTAATTCATAATGTTCCAATACTGTATGTGTTCAAAACCCTACTGTTAAAATGGCTCTGCGCACTATGGGACTTAACATCTGAGGTCATCAGTCCCCTAGAACTTAGAACTACTTAAATCTAACTAACCTAAGGACATCACACACATCCATGCCCGAGGCAGGATTCGAACCTGTGACGGTAGCGGTCACGCGGTTCTAGACTGAAGCACCTAGAACCCTCGGCCACACCGGCCGGCAACCCTACTGCAAATCGACGTTAGTGATATGGGCCTGTAATTCAGCGGATTACTCCTACTTTCTTTTATGGGTATTGGTGTGACTTGAGCAATTTTCCAGTCTTTAGGTACGGATCTTTCTGTGAGCGGGCGGTTGTATATAATTGCTACATATGGAGCTATTGTATCAGCATACTCTGAGAGGAACCTGACTGGAATACAATCTGGACCAGAAGCCTTGCCTTTATTAAGTGATTTAAGCTGCTTTGCGACACCGAGGATATCTACTTCTATGTTTCTCATCTCATCTTGGCAGTTGTTCTTGACTGAAATATAGGAATATTTACTTCGTCTTCTTTGGTGAAGGAGTTTCGGAAAACTGTGTTTAATAATTCTGCTTTAGTAGCAATGTCATCAGTGACTTCATCGTTGTTATCGCGCAGCGAAGGTATTGTTTGCATCTTGCCACTGGTGTGCTTTTTGTATGATCAGAATCTCTTCGGGGTTTCTGCTAGTTTTCGAGATAGAGTTTCATTATGGCAATAATTAAAGGTATCTCTCATTGAAGTACGCGCTATATCTCGAAAGTCTGTAAGACTTTGCCTGTCTTGGCGATTTTGCGTTATTTTAAATTTGACATGCTTTTTCCGCTGCTTCTGCCACATCTGACTCGTTTTGTGTACCGTGGGGGATAAGTACCATCACTTATTAATTTATGAGGTATATATTGAAAGGTGGCTACACTGAGCCACAGCGCCAAAAATCGCGCCAGAGAGAGTATTGTTCCGCCGCCTCCACTGGCAGTGCGTGTTGAGAGGTAGCAGCGGGCAGTTCTTGCCGAGAGTTCTTGCCGAGCAGTCGTGGTGGACACTGGTTTTATCGGAAGTTGGAATGAGATGGGTAGTAGTGAGTGTTGTTCCACGTTGTGCAGCTATGTGATGGGAGAGATAGCAGATGTTATTCTAATGGAGATATTGTAATGATCTGAGTGCTTTTCGTCAATATAAATTAAGGTAACTAACTACTGTTCTTTATTTTCTTATTATTTGTGTGTCCTGAATAATGTGCCATTACAGGTTCAGTCAACAAAGCATCTGGCTTGTGTCCTTGTATTAGAGTGTAATTCTGCTTTCCTTACGCAATTCTAGTCTTTCTAATTTTCTTTTATCACGTCAGTATAATTGGTATTTATAAATTCTTGTTTTGTTGAAGAAGAACCGTGCCAGATGCGCGTTGAGTCACACTACCACACACAGAACAGCTACACTTGTGCTTGTTGTTTCGTAGGTTTTATAGTTGCTGGGGGCTTAATTAATTAACTGTGTTAACGAAAATTTTCATTTCATTTGTTGTTGTCATTCTAAGCAGTCAGATAGCGTAACAATTACTAGTCAGGGCCAGCCGTTTACGAGACTTGCGTAACCGGACAGACAGCTACTAAAATTATTTGCATTTTCATTTTTCATTTTTATTAAGCCCCCATGCACGTGGCGACCGCTGCTTCGGATCGTCCCTTGGAATTCTTCTGATTGGAAAAATAGTAGACAGTAGTATTGTTGTAGTAATTTGTAGTTTAGTAATTGTAGCTTGTATTGCATGTGTAGATTTGGTGATTGTCATTCTTCTATTGTTCGTTAATCGTGTTTGAAGGAAGCATTTCGTGTGATTGATATTGTTGGTGATAAAGTGTCATTGTGTATAAATTTCATATAGTGACGAGTTTTGTACATTTTGTAAATGATTACGCGGTCGATGAAAAAGGCATAAATGATGGATAGTGAGAATGACGAAATTGTTAACATGGCGAACTCGCTAACACAGGACAACAGTGTGATGGATAATGAAGTGGAAAACAATGTAATGAGTCGGGAAAATAGTCCGGAACCATTTCAAAATTTTTCTCAATCAGAAAATTCACAGAACCCGAGATTAACGACAGAAGATTCTGGAATAGTATCGAATACAGATAGCTTTATGGCTATGCAGAAGGAAGTTAGTTTTGTGGGAAATGTTAGGGGCGAAAAGAATTTCGAACAACTTAACACGGAGCAGTTGATGAGTGCAATACTAAATTTGGGATCTCGGTTAGAATCAGAAATGGGAACAATGCAAACTCAGTTTAGATCTGAATTAAAAACAGATAGGGAAACAATGGCAACACGGTTAGACTCACAAAGGGAAACAATGGAAGCACGGTTAGACTCTCTAGGATCACAAATGGGAACTTTGGCAACACGATTAGAAGCTGATATGGAAACAATGGAAACCCGGTTAGACTCACGAATAGGGACATGTTTCAAAAATATGAAAGATGAATTAAAGAAAGAAATCAGAGTAGAAGTACAACCGATTTTGAATTCTCACAATAATAGATTAGTTGCAGTAGAGATTAGACAAAGGGAACAGGATAGAGAACAGGAGGAAAAAGATCGCGTGATAGTACAGAAATTTTCAGAATTAAATTTACAACGTGCACACGATAAGAAAGAAATATTTGAGAGAATCGAGGAATCCGTACCAATTGACAGAATAAATAACTTAACGCAACAGTGTGAACAGTTAACTATTAAAGGTGACAATACCGAAACGCGAGTCGCGACACTTACGGAAGACGTAAATAAACAGAAAGAACAAATAGGTGATTTATCGGAAAGAGTTGAAGAGATTTCAGATAAACTGACAAGTCTTAGTTTAAATGGGGACAAAGATTCAGATGACACAGCACCATTGCCATTTGCAGAAACCGAAGAGAATCAGAACATAAATAAACATGTTGAAAATCAGGGAAAATTTAATGAACGCGTGAAAAGGGAATTTGAGGCATTAAAAAAGCAAGTCAAACAAATTGAAGGCGAAATCGTAGGAAAAGATATCAGAAGAAATTTAGAATCACAGATAGTAGAGGGGTTTGAAGAAAACAATTTGTTTCATTTACGGGATGCAACAAGAGAGCGCCAGGCGCGCGAACTTGACAATAATCGACATTCGGACTGGAACAGACGCGGTAGGTCTTTGTCGCCACGAGGCGAAAACTTTGACTATAAACACTTTTTGACTGTTCGGAAATTTAAGATCTTCCGCAATTCTAAGAATGACATACATCCATGTTCATGGTTAGATCAATTTATGTGCGCACTTGCGCCAGATTGGCCACTAAGTCAAAAACAGAAATTTATGTGCAGCTATTAAAGTCCTCAGGGGATTCACTACTCTAAGTGAATATGTGCCGTAGCGTGCACAGGGCCTCGAGCTGTAGTGGTGCTATTTCTCTTTTAGTTTTCTGTACCGCTGCCTACTCTTTCACTATTCTTTGCATCTGTCAAAACAACTCTTCGACTATCAATCTATCTAGTGAGTAAGTAAACAATAACCGGATATGACTATTTACCTAAATGTGATTTCGTAATTTACCGTTTGGACTTTACCTTCAGCAGCATTCATTTGTAGCTTAAATGAAATTTACCAATTTATCTTCGTAACAATATTACTTCATATGTTGACGATATTCTTATTGCTAAAAATTCTTGGAGTGAGCACAACAAAATTTTGGATTCATTGTTACGTATCTTTGCAAGAGTTGGCATTACAGTAAACTTGGAAAAATCTGAATTTGGTCGTTCTCAGGTGAGATTTCTCGGTCACATTATTTCTACAGAAGGTATTCTTCCTGATCCAGAAAAATTAGACGCTATTCGTAATTATGCTGTTCCTACCACAAAACGTGACATTCGTAGTTTCCTTGGTGTCTGTAATTTTCTGAGACGCTTTGTTAGATTGGACGATTTGGCCACACCTCGTTTATGTGAACTATCTGGAAAGAAATCTAATTGGTGTTGGGATGAGGAAGCTCAGTCAGAATTTGAACAACTTCGTGATGCTTTAGTTGCTGCTCCACTTCTTTCACACCCGGATTTATCTAAAGATTTTTGTTTGGCGACGGACTCATCATACAAAGGCCTAGGTGCACATTTATTTCAAGAGAAAGAAGAAAACGGCGTTGTAGTACAAAGGACTATTGCATTTGGAAGTCGTGTTCTTTCTAAATCAGAAAAGAATTATTCGATTACGGAACTTGAAGCTTTGGCTGTTGTTTGGGCTTTTACAAAATTTCGGACATTCTTGTTTGGCAGACATACTAAGGTTTACACCGATCATCGAGCTCTGGAATTTCTTATGTCAACAAAATTAACTCACGGCAGGTTGTCACGATGGGCGTTGTACCTACAGGAATTTGATTTTAGTATTGTTTACATACAGGGTTCTTCAAATATTGTTGCTGATGCTTTATCACGTGCACCTATGGGTTTGAAACAAAGTGCTGAAGAGGACTGCAAGGAAAACAATTATTGTTTGATGTATATTCAAGGTGTTGCGTTTGAGAACTTTATTTCGTCTTCGCTCCAGGACATCGCTAAGGAGCAAAATAAGGATCCAATCTGGAAGGACATTAAGGATAAGTGGAGGAGAAAGGAAAGCGTAGCGATTAGACAGCATTATTTAGTTCGCAATGACATTCTTTTCAAACGAAAATCGGTCGACAACTCTGTTTGGTTAGTTTGTATTCCTGATGAGTGGGTTAATAAGCTGATTTGGTATACGCATTTCAGTTATGCACACTTTGGTCCCAGAAAATGCTTTCATAAATTACGAGAAAATTGCTACTTCAATAATATGGAAAAACGTATTCGATTTGTTCTTGCCAAATGCAAATTATGTCAAAAGGCTAAACCGCCGACAGTATCTCACAGAGCACCGTTGTTTCCTATCATTCCAGCGAAATTAAAGGACATGGCTGCAGTTGATTTGTTTGGTCCAGTGGTTCGATCTACTAATGGTTTTGCGTACATTTTCGTAGCAGTGGAGTTGACATCAAAATATGTGTGTTTTACACCGTTACGCAAAGCAACAGCTCGTTCAGTATCTAATGCTTTCATTAACCATTTTCTTAAAGATGTGGGTCATGTTGATAAGGTTATATCAGATAATGGATCACAGTTTCGTTCTAAAATTTGGCTTCGTACTCTACAGCGTCGTAAAATTAAACCAATCTTCATTTCACTATTTCACCCTCAATCTAACGCTTCAGAGAGATGGATGAAGGAAATCAATAAATTGTGTCGTCTTTATTGTCATCAGAATCACAGAACTTGGGATCAGTATCTTCATATTTTTCAAAACATTCTGAATGAACTTCCTAACGACTCAACTTCTTTACCACCTATACTGATATTAAAAAACAAAGCACCGACAAATCGCATTTCTGAAATCGTTCCTTTTCCGCCTTCACGGAAACTGCGGCATTCTGAAGTTGTCAACCTGGCTCTACAAAATATTGCATCTGCGGCTGCTAGAAGAGAGAAATCAGCTAAGCGTCCTGGTCGTTTAAAAATCTTGTCAGTTGGTCAGAAAGTGTTAATTAAGTCTCACCGTTTGTCTCACAAAGGAAAAGGCTTGTGTCGCAAATTTTTTCTGCTTTATAACGGCCCATATAGAATTCGCAAAATTATTCATGATAACACTGTAGAAGTAGAAACTCTTAAATCACGACGCTCTAAAGGAATACATCATATATCAAACGTTAAAATTTTTGTGGAATGATATACTTTTGAAAATTTTTTTTGTAGAATGACATACTTTTGAGAAACTAACAGCTACATGTAAACATGCGGAGAGTACAAGGATACCGCGCTGTGTTTTGGCGGCGGCGTATACTCAAAGCAACAGTCAAGTCTGCGCGCCGCACAGGGCAGACGTTGACCGCAAACAATCACTTCCTACGTCACGCGCCTACAGCTGATCGAGCGCTCAGTGCGAATGCACTGACAGCCGTAAATAAATACAGTCTAATTTCTCCGACTAAATTCAGTATAAAGCTATAGTGACTTGATAAATTCTGTTATTAACATTCAGTATTTTTCAGGATACGGTTCTATAAGGTATTTAAGAACCTCAGGTAAATTCTGTGCGTGTCCGACGTTGAGACGACTTGCTATCGAGAAAATTTCAGGAAAAATGTCATTTCGAAGAAGAAAGTAATAAACTAAAAGAGGTAACTATTAATTGAGTTTATTTTTCAGGTAAAATATTTCCACTTAGGTACGTTCTTTAGACGTAATTTGCTGCTCGCGATTACGTGATTCATACTTTGTGCTAATTACATGTTCTATGAATTTACTTGTGAAGCGACGTGCTTGCGTATGTTAACTGATTTTGACAATTTTTATTAATGAACTGAGTTGTAACTTGTGTATATTATGCATCGCTTGGCTGCTATGCTTTTTCGCTGATGTCATATTTTTAATTATGTGCCTGCTGTGCCTATTATTTAAATTATAATTGTCACCTGATAAATTGTGCTGATGTGGTTAGGTATGTAAGTTATACTTTGTGATTTATCTACTTGCGCCTTCATGTTTATTTATTAGACTACATATGAACATTTATTTGCTTACGGTTATACGATGCTGATGACCTGTTTATTACGTAAGATATGTTTGCTGCTATGCGTATGGATTGCATATTTACACATTTCTGCTTGTTGTCATAACTATACTTTAATTTGGTATATAGCAATGCTGTTGTACTGTGTATGAACATAGAGTTTAGGTTACACTATGGTACTAGTTACAGATTGTTCGCTTGGCAGAGCCTCGTTGTAAGATTTGTGCTGCATCCAGTTGTTGACATTCTGTTCTCTACTGGTATATTTACTCGCTATTGCTTGTTTTGCTTACGCTCAGTGCTTTATATTTTAACATAAGAAAATGAACTGCAGTAATTCGACGAACGACATTAGTACAAGAAACTTCATAGAAGTCACATGAGCTGGAGGTTTAATGAAAGCTGTATAAATGTATGCCAATAGGAAGGAAGCTAACGACATGACATACCAACACAGTTATTACACTGCATTTTTCGTGAGCAATTGAAATAGGAAGTGACACTTGACACAAGAAATACTCCACATGTTTGCTGCTGTTTGCCATAATTCTTGAAGTGGTGTACACACTGTGAAATATTAGGATCATTCACACTCCGTAATCGTACTTAATTACTGAGAGTTATTCGAACTAAGTCTGTTAGAGGTCATGTATGCATTCTTTGTTTATAATTCATAATGAGTAGAAGAATTTGGTCAGATGGATTACACAGAGGTTGTGTGTTGACAGTGTGTCTTCGGATTGTATGGGATGAGGAGGTTTGCATTAGGATTTTATCGACGCAACTGACTAGAGGAAAGAGTTGTTATGGAAGTGAAATGATATTGGTGCTAAGGTTTATATGTCGACGTATTGAAGAGGTATTATGGAGGTATTGAGATTGTATGAAGTTGATTGGAGTATGGGTATAAGAGGTAAAATAAGTGAGGTGCATATTTTTTTTTTTGTTGTTGGTCTATAAGGAACAAGGAGGATGAAGATAGCAGACTAGAACACTAAAATGGAAGGAAGATTGTCTACACACAATTTGTTAAATCACTAAGCAGTATGTATTTTTTTTTTTTTTTTGGAGAGAGGAAGTTGCATATCTTGGCACACTGACAGTTGTTCAGTAACAGTACATTTTGATCTGGCTTGGCAAACATTGGTCTTGACATGATGACTATGACGTTGACTTAACTATTATTGACTGTTATACATTGCTGCCACTACTACTTGATACACATGATGAACATGAAATTTTGACAGAAGTGGATTCACACAGTTAACACTATACAATTACACAGTAGTACTTAATGTGGATGAAAGATGAGTGAGTGTGTTTTGTGTGTTTTCCTTTCCTAATCCTACCCACCTATCTCCTAAATATTATTTTATTTGTTTGTAGTGGCTTGCACTGACACCCATAATTATTAACTGATGTTTGTGTATTTGTAATAGTAATATAACAATTATCTGATATCATTTGTGTGTTGTTATGATTTGTATGTTTAGTGTAAAAGCATTGTAAAAGCATTTGTAAGTGTATTCAAACTATTGTTCATGCTTGAACTGTCTGAGTAGGGATGAAGTTATGGACTGTTACTTGTACTGTTTCTACATGATTGGTGCCACTAGGACATGTTTAATTTGTGCTTAGGAACAGTGTAATCAGTGATAGTTGTTTAATGTCATTTGTTGGGGTTTGCACCTGTTCCACAATGCTGGGTGCCACTGATGGACTGCTTCTACTGAAATGAAGTCACTTCTTGGTGTCTGCACCTGCTCAACATTCCTGGGTGCCACTGATGGAACTGCTTCTACTGACATAATGTCACTTGATGGTGTCTGCACCTACTCAACATTCCTGGGTGCCACTGATGGAACTGCTTCTACTGAAATGGTGTCACTTGTTGCTGTAAGCACCTGTTCAACATTGCTGGGTGCCATTGATGGACTGCTTCTACTGAAATGATGTCACCTGTTGGAGTCTGAACCTACTCCACAATGCTGGGTGCCACTGACGAACTGCTTCTACTGAAATGATGTTACTATGGACTGTTCTACTGAAATGATGTCACCTGTTGGAGCCTGAACCTACTCCACAATGCTGGGTGCCACTGACGAACTGCTTCTACTGAAATGATGTTACTTCTTGCTGTCTGCACCTACGCAACATTACTGGGTGCCACTGATGGACCGATTCTACTGAAATGATGTCACCTGTTGGAGTCTGCACCTGTTCCACAATGCTGGGTGCCACTGATGGACTGATTCTACTGAGATGATGTCACCTGTTGCTGTTTGTACCTGTTCCACAATGCTGGGTGCCACTGATGGACTGATTCTACTGAGATGATGTCACCTGTTGCTGTTTGTACCTGTTCCACAATGCTGGGTGCCACTGATGGACTGATTCTACTGAGATGATGTCACCTGTTGGAGTCTGCACCTGTTCCACAATGCTGGGTGCCACTGATGAACTGCTTCTACTGAAATGATGTCACTTGTTGCTGTCAGCACCTATTCAACAGTGCTGGGTGCTACTGCTGGAACTGTGAACTACTTCTTGTGAATATTTGTATTAACTGATTTTTTGTGTATTACTGTTTGTGAAAGTTATAAGACTCTTACCTGCTCATTTTCGTCATTGCTGACGTTATCGATTGAATTGTTTAACCACATGATATTTCTGTAAACTATTATGTAAAGTCACATGTATGAAAGAATTTGTATTGCTTAGTGTATTTTATTAGGCTATTGAAAGGTCAGTGCAAAGCCAAAATTTTATCTAGTTATATGATATTTACGTATTAATATGATCTTTTATTTTTGTCTGTATTTTTTTTTTGACGAATTTGGTGGTATTTTCACCACCAATGCTGGCAAAAATACCATCAAATTCTAGCCCGTGGAGGAAGGGCATATGAAAGGTGGCTACACTGAGCCACAGCGCCAAAAATCGCGCCAGAGAGAGTATTGTTCCGCCGCCTCCACTGGCAGTGCGTGTTGAGAGGTAGCAGCGGGCAGTTCTTGCCGAGAGTTCTTGCCGAGCAGTCGTGGTGGACACTGGTTTTATCGGAAGTTGGAATGAGATGGGTAGTAGTGAGTGTTGTTCCACGTTGTGCAGCTATGTGATGGGAGAGATAGCAGATGTTATTCTAATGGAGATATTGTAATGATCTGAGTGCTTTTCGTCAATATAAATTAAGGTAACTAACTACTGTTCTTTATTTTCTTATTATTTGTGTGTCCTGAATAATGTGCCATTACAGGTTCAGTCAACAAAGCATCTGGCTTGTGTTCTTGTATTAGAGTGTAATTCTGCTTTCCTTACGCAATTCTAGTCTTTCTAATTTTCTTTTATCACGTCAGTATAATTGGTATTTATAAATTCTTGTTTTGTTGAAGAAGAACCGTGCCAGATGCGCGTTGAGTCACACTACCACACACAGAACAGCTACACTTGTGCTTGTTGTTTCGTAGGTTTTATAGTTGCTGGGGGCTTAATTAATTAACTGTGTTAACGAAAATTTTCATTTCATTTGTTGTTGTCATTCTAAGCAGTCAGATAGCGTAACAATTACTAGTCAGGGCCAGCCGTTTACGAGACTTGCGTAACCGGACAGACAGCTACTAAAATTATTTGCATTTTCATTTTTATTAAGCCCCCATGCAATATCTCTCAATCTTCCATCTCATTCCACAACTTTTCCACGTTTACATGACCAGATCGGAAACGGTGTTAAGAGTATTTTTATCAGTTTTTTTTAAATTGATATAGTTTGCATTTCTTTTTTATGGTTGTGGGTGTTACAGCATTCAGCCTAGCAGCAACTACCTTGTGGTCGCTAATCTCTGTATTCGTGACGATACTCACTATTTGTCCAGGATTATTTGTTGCTAAGAGGTCAAGTATGCTTTCACAACCATTTACGCTTCGAGTGGTCTTATGAAATAATTGTTTAAAATAATTTTCTGAGATAGCACTAAGTACAATTTCGGATGACGTTTTATGCCTGCCGTCGGCTTTAACCGTATAATTTTTCCAGCATATCGAGAGTAGATTGAAGTCACCACTGACTGTAGCTGTATGAGTGGGGTAGCTATTTGAAATGAGACTCAAGGTTTCTTTGAACTGTTCAGCAACTACATCTTCTGAGTCGGAGGGTCGGTGAAACGATCCAATTAATAGCTTAGTCCGATTTTCAAGTATAACCTCTATCCATACTGTTTCGGAGGAACTATCTGCTTCAATTTCACTACAAGGCAAACTACTTCTGACAGCAATAAATTCTCCGCCACCAACTGTATTTAAAGTATCCTTTCTGAACATTGTAAGACCGTTGGAAAGAATTTCGGCTCAACTTATTCTTGGCTTTAGCCAGCTTTCTGTACCTATAACTACGAGTATTTGAGCTTCACAGCTTTCTATTAGGGCTTGGAGCTCTGGTTCTTTTCCAACACAGCTACGACAATTTACTACTACAGCACCGATCGTTTCTATAACTAACTTACTGTGTTTTACCTGCCTCTTTTAGACGGACGCCCTCCGAGACCCTCTAACCTAAGAAATCCGCCCAGTCCCTTCCACATAGCCCCCGCTACCCTTGTAGCCGCTTCATGTGTGTAGTGGACTCCTGATCTATTAAGTGGAACCCGGAAACCTACCACCCGATGGCGCAAGTCAAGGAATCTGCAGCCTACACGGTCACAGAACGGCCTACGCCTCTGATTCAGACCCTCCACTCGGCTCTGCACCAAAGGACCACAGTCGGTTCTATCGATGATGCTGCAGATCGTGAGCTCCGCCATACTCTCGCAAACAAGACTGGCATTTCCGCTGGTCGCCTGAAACCTGAGAGAATCTCCTCCGATCCAAAGCGACACACGTCATTGGTACCGACATGAGCCACCACCTGCAGCTGGTTGCGGAGTAGCCATTTTCTGACAAGCAACATGTGACGCTAAACAAGTAAACAGAAGACAACCGACATCTAGTCGCAATGAACATAAACTAGAAAATGTATTCCTTTTCCTCTAATAAAAGAGCCGCGGTGTAGCGATCGATAGTTAGAGAACATAATACTTGGTAATACGTATATTCTTTCAGAAACATTATGTTTTTTTTGCCAAAATTAAAGAAATTTTAGCTGCGTTAAGCAACAATAATCCATATTTTTCGATTTCATCTACTATTCTCGCTCAGTACTAGATATGAGGCGTTCAGGATCCTTCTGTAACTGAACGGTTGTGAGTGACAATTAAACTTGAATATACAAACAGAATGCGAGGAAAGTGTACTGAATTGGAGAATACTCCATGAATTGTCCCTTGCAGTGACGCCGGTGCACTATGAGGAGGTGTTGAAGATAATATGGAACAACAAACCAAGGAATTTTAACCTGGAAACCTCTGTAGTTGCTTGGATGAAGGAACACCGACATGCAGGTTCGAGACATCCAAATGAAAGAGCGTAGATAGACAGTCAATGAGACAAGACCAAATAATACTTTCAGATACGGTTGGTGCTTCAATCGGAAATCCAAAATTACAAGAGATCAGCAGTAGAGATTCCGTCAGTGTGATAACGGATCAGATAAGGACGGATGCTGTTTTATACTGTTCTTCATTTACAGAACAACTGTAACATTCAGTAGATCAGAAATAAACATTAAAGAAACCTTTCACGGCAGTGAAATGTTATTTTAGCAACTGAATGGCTTGTGCGGCGAATGAACTGTCGTTATGTCCTGCAAAAGCAAAACCGCTGATTACAGCGGCGGACGAAAGCTATTAGTACCGTTTATCAAAATGCAACTGCCAGTGGGAAACTAGCTTCTGGTTTAGTTCCGCCTGAAATAACACGAACCGTGCACCATATCAGTGACTGCTCTTTTGAATCCCTCTGTGCATATTGTGGGAAGTTCCACTAAATTGCGTTTATTTTACAGTTCCCTTAACGAGGTGTACATTACTCTCATCAAATTTGGATTTACGCTTAGGGTATTCCATCATTTCGTAATTATGAAATCACACTGATTAGTTCATCAACAGTCACAGATATTCATAACTATAGCATGCAAAATTTACGGATTTCACAGCGAAATGCTTAAAGTAGACAGAAAATTTAGTAATTGCTGGTTTAGTGCGTAAAACATTTCTTTCTATGATCTTTTTTCTTACTTCTCCTAAAATCTGTGTCGGTCACTTTCTACGCCAAAGATTTACCCCCATGTATTTCACGAATTTTTACACTGATTTTGCATTATATTTTCTTACTTATTATTAGACTTTGTGTGTGACAGAGTCCTATGTCAAAAGGTTAAAAAAATATTGACTGGCTGTATGTATTACAGTGACCTGATTCATTTAGTGGTGTTTTAATTTAGTTGATGTGATTTCTTACATGAAGCGTGTCCTTTATTTGGAAGCTTCAGTTTCTAAGATGAGCTACATAGCAATGCTATCGCATCGAGCAGAAAACTGATTTTATGGGATTTATTTATGTTTGCCTTTAGTACTTCATGTCATGGGTCATAAAAATTTTCGCTCCAGCGGTACAGTTCATTTGTAAATAGTTGTGGTATACTTTAAGTACATTGTGAAATCATTCAATTCCATGGAATTGCTAAATGAAACTGATTGATCAGCAGCTGAAACCCACTCCTTCCAATAATGAGTCCAGCGTCCTCACCATTGCTTCACCTCATAAGTGTATTAAAAAAAATAAAAATAAAACTGGATTGAAGTTGAAACGGCTGGTAGAAAGTACCGTTTACAGAGTGGTCTATTGATCGTGACGGGGCCAAATATCTCACGAAATAAGCGTCAAACGAAAAAACTACAAAGAACGAAACTTGTCTAGCTTGAAGGGGGAAACCAGATGGCACTATGGTTGGCCCGCTAGATGGCGTTGCCATTGGTCAAACGGATATCAATGGCGTTTTTTAAAATAGGAATCCCCATTTTTATTGCATATTGGTGCAGTACCTAAAGAAATATGAATGTTTTAGTTGGACAAATTTTTTTCGCTTTGTGATAGATGGCGCTGTATTAGTCACAAACATATGGCTCACAATTTTAGACGAACAGTTGGTAACAGGTAGGTTTTTTTAAATTAAAATACAGAGCGTAGGTACGTTTGAACATTTTATTTCGGTTGTTCCAATGTGATACATGTACCTTTGTGAACTTATCATTTCTGAGAACGCATGATGTTACAGCATGATTAACTGTAAATACCACATTAATGCAATAAACGCTCAAAATGACGTCCGTCAACCTCAATGCATTTGGCAATACGTGTAACGACATTCCTCTCAACAGCGAGTAGTTCGCCTTCCGTAATGGTCGCACATGCATTGACAATGCGCTGACCCATGTTGTCAGGCGTTGTCGGTGGATCACGATAGCAAATATCCTTCAAATTTTCACACAGAAAGAAATCCGGGGAACGTCAGATCCGGTGAGCGTGCGGGCCATGGTATGGTGCTTCGACGACCAATCCACCTGTCATGAAATATGCTATTCAATACCGCTTCAACCGCACTCGAACTATGTGCCGGACATGCATCATGTTGGAAATGCATCGCCATTCTGTCATGCAGTGAAACTCCTTGTAGTAACATCGGTACAACATTGCGTAGGAAATCAGCATACATTGCACCATTTAGATTGCCATCGATAAAATGGGGCCAATTGTCCTTTCTCCCATAATGCCGCACCATACATTAACTCGCCAAGGCCGCTGATGTTCCACTTGTCGCAGCCATCGTGGATTTTCCGTTGCCCAATAGTGCATATCATGCCGGTTTAGTTATCGCTGTTGGTGAACGACGCTTCGTCGCTAAATAGAATTTTTTGCAGGTCGTGGTTGCCGTTTCACATGTGGCTGAACGCTTACTGTGTCCTTAAATAACGTAACTATCCGGAGAACGGTCCGGACACTTGGATGATGTCGTCCAGGATATCGAGCAGCATACATAGCTCACGCCCGTTGGGCATTTTGATCACAATAGCCACACATCAACACGATATCGACCTTTTCGGTAATTGGTAAGCGGTTCATTTTAACACGGGTAATGTATCACGAAGCAAATACGGTCCACACTGGCGGAATGTTACGTGATACCACGTACTTATACGTTTGTGACTATTACAGCGCCATATATCACAAAGCGAAAAAAGTGGTCCAACTAAAACATTCCGATTTCTTTACGTACTACACGAATATGTAATAAAAATGGGGGTTCCTACTTTAAAAAACGCAGTTGATATCCGTTTGACCTATGGCAGCGCCATCTAGCGGGCCAACCATAGCGCCATCTGGTTTCTCCCTTCAAGCTAGACGAGTTTCGTTCTTTGTAGTTTTTTTGTTTGATGCTTCTTTCGTGAGGTATTTGGCCCGGTCACTATCAATGCACCACCCTGTATATGCGAGTTTGTTTCCGACTAAATACATGTAGCTGTAGTAGTGGTAACAACATAACTACAGGGTATTTCAAAACGATCCCAAAAATATGAGTGACTATCACATGACTTTTTTTTCCTTTTTAGAAAGATCGGACTCTCCACGATAGGTTGGTTTTGAATAACGCGCATTATGCGCATAAGCGAGTCACATTGATCACGATTTGCATTGTGCCAGATCCATTGTTCTACTTTTACCCTTGTACGTCTGACTGCCTAATCGGCTGCTGTTGTTTATAGATGAGATTCTGAATCCATCATGCACTACGAGTCGTTTGAGCTTCTTGACATCATTACGTGTATCTTCTAAAAAATTACGAACATTTCTCGTGGAATATATTAGCGGTGTTGATAAAATAAGTTAAAACTAAACTGAAAACTATGTTCACCGCAATAAAATATCTGTTGGCATTGGTAACCGCTTTCCGTCAAAATGTGAACATCTTCAAACCACTTTACACCAAGATGGCAGGCTCAGTTGAGTTGACGTTCGTCGATCCACGATACCTACTCGGTTCAGCGCTACCCCGTCTACCATCTTAGTGTAATATGGTCTGAAAACTATCACATTTTGACCGTATCGGTTAGCATTTCCAATAATTAATTATTTAAATCAATTTTAAAATTATTTGTTGGGATTATTCGAGAGGTGAATCTACGTAAATCCGAGCTCTAACGGGAGAAATCCATACCACAGTATCTTTGATGCTTACACATCGACACCTTTGAGTATCAAGGGGTCTCCGTCATGAGCTTGGTGACTGTGGAAAATAAGGAGATTTATAGTATACCATGATAGAGAGGTTTAGCAGTGCAAAACCATTATGCTTGCTGTGCAGAGGAAACAGCTTATAAAAGTGTTTGGTGAGTAATACTCGTGCAAGTGTAACACCTTTTGTCTGTTTGCATACTAAGACAAATCAGTTTGGCGACTTACATGGAATTTGTGCGTAAAAATTCTAATCACGAGACCTATCATCCACGTATGCTATTTACGCTGGTAAGTGTAATATGGCATTTCTGGTTGTGAGATCCTGAGAATTTGTTTAGCATCCTAACTAGAAAGGGTAATCGTCCTTCACATACAATGGTCCCTTTCCGCTCGGTATGTCGTAAGTAATCGTCTTGTGAATATTGTAGTTCCTCTTACATCCGTGATTAGTAAGAAAATTGGAGAAGAATTCCATCTTATGCAAGACGCTTTCGTAGTTATGTTTTCACCAAGATTTGTTTCAGCACTTTTTGTGCTATCTTTAGTGGGTTTGTTTGTTCATTCTGAAAAATTGTTGTTGCACATTAACATTTAAAGAAACATTTGGTATCAATATTAACATTTGTGAATTTAGTGATTATTGTCAAATATTTTTCATTGATTTGCTTACAGTACAGATTTGAGACATGTATCACTGAGCTGAAACATCCTATGTTGTTTATTTACGATATATCTAAAGGTCCTAGTTTTGTAGTACATTTTAAAATAAAGTGGATGTATGCATTCGTTTACATACCTTACGTTAAGCTATTCGATGTTTATGTTAGTAGCTCTAAAACATTATTATAATTTTCCGTTTATTATGCATTTCCGACCGAGAATCACTATTTATCGTATTAATTAGAGGTTTTCTGACAGTTTTTAATGTAGTGGTGTTTTTATATTGTTTGTGTCGAGGTAACACACTTATTTCTTGCGCTTTTGTCGACACACACGCATTTCCTACGATTTGTTCGTCAAGCACAGAGCTTTTGTCGCTATTACATGTTGTTCTGGCTTTGTTGTGCTGATTTGTTTCGTGACATCATGTTTGTTTGGGATGTGGCACTTCGATTTGCAGTGTTGTTGACGTTTGGAATGTTTAGCTCTCTCTCTCACTCACTCCCACCCTCCCTCTCTCTCTCTCTCTCTCTCTCTCACTCGCTCTCTGTCTCACTTTCTCTCTCTCTCTCTCCCTCTCTTTCTCGTGAGCGCACGCGCTCGTGTGTGTGTGTGTCTGTGTGTGTGTGTGTGTCTGTGTGTGTTTGTGTGTGTGTGTGTGAGAGAGAGAGAGAGAGGGGGAGGGGGGAGAGGGAGTGAGGGAGTCGTGGATAGACATGTAAAGTAAATGGTGTTCAGTAAGGGGAGAAGGGAATTTAATTAATTTCATAGGCTTATGACATGCAGTTCTGGATGTGGGTGGGTGTTATTTATATAGTTCTTCTATTATCGCAATGAGCGTTTTGTTGCAGAGTGATGTACATTCATTTAGTACTTTCTTATCTTGGTTCTAATATTTTTGGGATATGATAGTTTCCTTCTATTGATTATTATTAGTATAGGCTGTCACTAGTTTTAAGGACTTTTAAGTCGGTTTCGATGTTTAATTGGGTGGTGATTCTATGGTATTAGGTAACCTGAAAATGTTGAGTGTTATCTGTTGCTTTGAGGTGCTTTGAGGTGTTCTAAAATTCCTGCATATTTGATCCACATATACTGACTGATTGACAACCGTCACAAGTTAGTTGACGTATACCAGACTTGCTGTATTTGCAGTGTTGGTTATATTTCTTCCAATTTACTTCTGTATTATGCTCTGTATGCAACATAGGATGTTTCAGCTCAGTGATACATGTCTCAAATCTGTACTGTATGCAAATCAATGAAAAATATTTGACAATAATCACTAAATTCACAAATGTTAATATTGATACCAAATGTTTCTTTAAATGTTAATGTGCAATGTATGCATGCTCTGTTGACTCCTAGTCTGTTTAGTATATTACCCGCTCTGTGTGTGGCTTTATTGTTGTAACTCATTTGTGCCATTTGTTGCTTTCTGTTTGCTGGTCAGTTTTGAGTTGAGCTGTGCCTGTCTGTTTGTGTGTTTTGTGATTGCATGTTGCCTGTTTTTGTGTTTCGTAGTTTATTTCATCTACAGACTTTGTATGATACCACGTCCCTGTGCAGTTTGTTTCATTCCGTTCAGTTCTGCTGTGTAATCTCGTTTGCCCATGGATGTTTTGTTCAGTCTGTGTGGTAAATATCTGAAGCTGGCTTCCTTGCGAGTTATGGTGTGACGGGAGTGGTTATGAATGATGGTGCTGGTGATTGTAGGTTTCCTATAAATTATGAACTACGTTTCTCGTTTCTCTTGTGTGTTTTGAGATCTAAAGAATTAAGTTTTCATCTGTTTGTGTTTCAACTGTGAACTTTATTTGTGTATGGATGGTGTTTATTTCCCCATAAGTTCCTTTATTCGTGACTGTGATTCATCTGTTAGTACAATTATTTCGTCTACGTATCTGTACCAATATTTTATATCATACTGAACTGGTTTTGCTATTTTGTCAAAAATTTGATTTTCTATCTGACTGATGAAAGGTCAGCTGATTGGGGACTCCGAACGTAGTCCTTCGTGTTGAGAGTAAAATTTGTTGTTGAATGTTAAGTAGTATTGTTCTATGACGAACTTGAGTACATCTGATATTTCTTGTGTGTTTGTAGTAGGTAAATTTCCTTGTAGTTTGAGGTTTCTATCTATGATGTTGAGGGTTTCTTCTTTTGGAATATGCGTGTACATGGAAATTATGCCAAATAAAATTAATGTTTCTGTGTTTGGCATGTTTCCATTTCCTAGTTTTTCTAATAATTCGCTTGAGTTCTTTAGAGTTCTGCTTTCAGGGTGTTTGTATATTTCTGTAGCAGTTTGTGTGTCTTTTTGACTAGGTGGTATGCTGGGCTTTGGTAAAGTTAACCATGGTTTGTCTGGGAATATCCGGATTGTGAATTTTAGGCTGTGATTTTAAAGGGGGGGGCCTTGAGATTTTTCTGTATCATTTTTTAAACTGTGTGTATGTGAAAATTTTTTCTACGTTTTCAGTTTCTTTGGTATCGGTTTTTTGTATCACATATTAATTCTGTGATGTTTCTTTTAATGAATTCTAATGTTTTCCTTCAGTGTATTACTTTTCTTTTACAAATATAATCGATTTGCCCTTTGTCAAATTTTGTGATGATGGCATTTTCTTGTATTAGTTTTGTGTGTAGCTTTCCGTAGACTTTTTCATCAGCTGTTATTGCGTTCTCCTTTGTGGTGGTTTTGTTCTCTTTGATGATTTGTTTTACTTCCTCGTAAGTGTAACTGTTGAGCGTAAGTGACTGTAACAGGGGTATGTACAGCAGGAACAGCCAAGAACGCAGCAAGCGTTGCAATGCTCATGCACATGTGCAGAGCTGTGTCACCTGGCTGCGTCGTCTGAGTGCCAGAGGGGAAGAGACGGAAACTGCAGATGCACCACATTTAGATGCAGTCGCACAAAGATCAGTCAGCAGCTTGCATGTTGCTTTGTTTAACAACTCATATTTCTCAACAACACAGACCAAAAACAAAAATTTTCAGTGTTACTTAATCATTTTGGGGGCATGCTGAATACATAATAAAATTTTTGTCTAGTACGAACAGTCGCCATATTTGCATATGCTGGCAACATCACAGATTTTTTTCGCTAAGACTCTCGTATCATTGTAAGTTATTTGCTTTCATAATCAAAAATAGAAATTCATGCACATATGTTGATTGAAATATTGTATCACGTTTGAAACCTTAGTATGGAGACGTGGGAATTCTTTCGAGGGAAAACAATGTATAACTCATGGGCAGTTTTACCATTAAAGAATCTGCATTTTAGATGGGAATTATGTTACAGAACGATCAGTTTCATCTGCATTTCCACAGCGGTGCTTTCAAGCGATTCGGCAAGCGGTCTCAGAAACAGCTGAGAAACAAATGTAAAATTCGAAGATTTCAGTGTGTTTTTTCTCCTTGTAATTCTTTTAACAGCACAATTAATTCTCCAAAATTCTCGTTTTCTTTAACGCCACTGAACTTAAGTAAATGGATGGTGTTTTTGTCATAATTTGTCGTTACCACAAGGTGAATTTCCTTTGAAGTGCACTCCTTCAGGTCAGAAATAAGTTGTGTCTCACCTTGCAGTGTCTTAATGTGGTAAGTCTGTAGTCAAGCCCACTTGCTATGCGACTTGTGGAATCCATTTTGGATGGCCAAATTATCGTCCTTCATTTCATTTTCCCAGTCATAAATTTAACAATATCTCGTTGTAAATCCTGACCTAATGACATATATAGTCTTCATACTCTTCATACAAACTCATCAAAAACTGTTGCTACTGCGAGTTAAAAAGTTTACTTTTCGTACCACTAATTCCATAACTTGCTCCATGCCTGCAAATTTACACAAAGTGCCTTTTGATTTACACAACAATAAATTACCTATAAATCGTATGTCGATCGTTGTAATTTTCTGTTCCTTCATCATCAACCGAATCTCTAAATTCTTTCTGCATGGTGCTGTAATTTTGTTCCATAGAAAATTTGTCGTACACGTCGATTATGCGTGTGCATAATAGATATTGAGAGTTCTCATCCTTCTCTTCTGTGATTACCATTCCGTTTTACAGCTCAGTGAGGCTACATCGCTAGATATCCTCTTTTCGTGCAAATGACCATTGGAGCTGTGAAATTCCTTTATAGCAAGAACAAATAGGGAAGGGTAAATAGCGCTGACACCACGATTTTGCCGAACTGAAGAAATTCGCGCTGGCCTACAAATGACGCACAGCCGTGCTAATTGAAATGTCGCGATGTAGTCAGTATTTACGAGAAGGACCGAGCAAAGATAAGATGTACCAAGTAGCGTCAAGAGTGGTGAGCCTCAGACCACACACTTGCAGTACACTGTGCACGCCTGCAGTTTTGCATGCCATGGTCGACACTGGTATGTAGTGCGGTGGCACCTTCGTGTCGTATAATGAAAGTGGGCGCAAACACACGCATCTGGCGCTTGCTTGTGCACAGGATTCAACTGCTGACCTGCGTGTCTGCTACCGCACCGTGGCCTTTCACAGCAGAATCCTGGCATTGTCGTTCTCAGGTTCACTGCTATACCCTCTGTGTGTCCCCTACCGACGGCTTTCAGCCCATAGTTTTACCGAGGAGACCTATTGGTTTTAGAAAAATGAAGAGGCAAGTTTCAGATCATTCAAAGATATTTTAAGTGTCTTTTTGTTGACATGTCAATGTTTGGAGTGAAACTATTAGTTATCAGACAGATTGCTTCAGCCATCTGCAACACCACTACTAAGCTTTGGTTAAGTTAATTTTCTTACTGATAAAACACTATCATGTAACAAATTTTTGCTTAATGGTTCAAATGGCTCTGAGCACTATGGGACTTAACTTCCTAGGTCATCAGACCCCTATAACATAGAACTACTTAAACCTAACTAATCTAAGGACATCACACACATCCATGCCCGTGGCAAGATTCGAACCTGCAACCGTAGCGGTTGCGCGGTTCCAGACTGTAGCGCCTAGAACCGCTCGGCCACTCCGGCCGGCAAATTTTTGTTAAGTTTCGCACAAGTACACAGTGCCGAAAGTGCTGCAAACATGAACAGCTATTTTAAACAACTGCAGTAGCTCTTCACGAGTACATTCCTGTATAAGATTTCCATATTTCTTGTAAAATCTCTTCCTTACTAAAAGATTACACCGAAAATCAGTGAGCTCCAACACACCTTCAGGAGGCGCTTTTTGAGTGTGCAATGCAAAAGGAATTGTAGTTATATTAAAATCAGATTCGAATTGATTTAAGTCACTAAATCAGTTGCGAAAGCTTTCTATCTATGTCTGCAGCACTGTTCAGCATCCAAAGAAATGTACATTCATTGTTTCCTTTTACAGATTTCAAATGGTTCTAATGGCGCTAAGCACTATGGGACTTAACATCTGAGGTCATCAGTCCCCTAGATTTAGAACTACTTAAATCTTACTAACCTAAGGACATCACACACATCCATGCACCAGGCAGGATTCGAACCTGCGACAGTAGCAAAAAAGCAGTTCCGGACTGAAGCGCCTAGAACCGCTCGGGCACAACGGCCGGCCCTTTTACAGATTTTAGTCTAACTTTTGGCAAGTGCATAAACGAACTTTCTGGAAGATGCTCCTTGTCTTCGGAACCAAAATGTTGTAAACCTAAGGACATCACACACATCCATTCTCCAGGCAGGATTCGAACCTGCGACCGTAGCAACAGAGCAGTTCCGGACTGAAGCGCCTAGAGCTACTCGGCCACAGCGGCCGGCCCTTTTACAGATTTTTGTCTAACTTTTGGCAAGTGCATAAACGAACTTTCTGGATGATGCTCTTTATCTTCGGAACCAAAATGATGTAAAATAATTCTGTAATCAGTTAATGTTTGCCCTGCAAAGTTCTGTTGAAGTCATTCAGGGGCTTGTCAGGTCAGAAACGCAGTTAGCTTCATATGCGTTAATGGCACTGTCTGTACGTAAGGTGAAAAATCTCTTGTAAACGACTACACTCAATCAGCGTATTTCATAAAAATGGACCACGCGGTTTAGGTCGCCATGTCACGGATTGCGCGGCCCCTCCCGCCTGAGGTTCGAGTCCTCCCTCGGGCACGAGTGCGTCTATTGTTCTTACCGATGACCTCAGCAATTTGGTCCCTTAGGAATCCACACACATTTGAACAACTGAACACAAAAAAAAAAATGATGTACACGGGCGTCTAGCAAAGATGTGAACTGTCGACGCCCTGAACTGTGCGACCTCAGGATATTAATTACCTTTACTAATACGTTCATCTTGCCAGTTATTTTTGCACAATTTTCACATCAGATTAACACCATACTGAACATACTGTATGGCTGCCGGCCGGTGTCGCCCAGCGGTTCTAGGCGCTTCAGTTTCGAACCGCGCGACTGCTAAGGTCGCAGATTCGAATCCTGCCTCGGGCATAGATGTGTGTGATGTCCTTAGGTTAGTTACGTTTAATTAGTTCTAAGTTCTAGGGGACTGATGACCTCGGATGTTAAGTCCCATAGTGCTCAGAGCCATTTGAACCATTTTTTTGTTATCAGTGTATGGCTGGTATTTTCAGTTGCCTTCGACCTTCTTCCAACATTTTTCTAAACAAAGAAACAATACTACACGTGTGATGAAGTGTTAGAGAAGTTGCATCCATTGCGACAGACTTAATTTTTTCCCAACAGAAGTCATGTTTCTGTATTATGTTTTCAAAGCGAGAAAATAATTCATCGGCCGTAGTTGCGTCATGCATTGGGGCCAGATCAAAGAATTTCTCCCTCATGCTGAACTCAGCAGTAACAATATCAAATACAAGTTGATCAAAATCAGTTACATCAGTGCTTTCGAAGAAAATGAATGAGGAAAAAAAAAACCTTAATTCTTGTCTGTTAACTGCTCTTTCACGTCTTTCGACTTTTCTGCAACTCAACATGATTTTTTTCCTGTAAATACAAGGAGGTAGTAAAATCTAGAGCATAACCAATAAATGCTTTACCATTAACAGCAATAATATCGAAAACTGACATGTATCTACGTACATGAATACTTACAGTGTGGAGCGCGGTAAATTGCTTTTTTAGAAATTCACTTTGTGCCGGCACTATTCGTCGAATAGAGGGTAGAATGGGCGTGGTTTATAGTGAGCGATGGGACGATAGTATTCAGTTGTTTAGTTGCAATAATGCAGTGGACACGACGGGAGCTCATTTTGTGATGAAGTGCATTTCTCGGATTCCCACTCGATCATTGCAGTGCAGCGTATTTTTTGTTTGCGATTTGCGGTATCCCCACGCGGACGTGTTTCTGCACGGCAATCAATTTTAAATTAGGTAAATGCACTCAGAACTACAGGGGATGTGTCATCTGTACGAAGAGGACCTGAGAGAAATGTCGAACGCGTTAGAGCAGCAGTACTGCAATGACGGAAACGTTCACCTCGGAAACACGTGGTTGCACTTGGCATTTCAAGACGTTCCCTCCACCGGATTCTTCATAATGAACTGACTTTTCATCCGTATAAAATGTGCGTGGTCCAGGAATTGTCAGTAATGAGTTATGTAACAATAAGAACATCTTGTGAAGACGTGCTCGCAACCATACCCCGTGACACAAATATGTCCTTATCTGATGAGGCACATTTTCACCTCAGTGGGCGTGTAAACCAACAGAATATGCAGTAATGGAGTGACACGAACCCCAGGAAAATTCACCAGAGATGCCGGCACTCTCACCGTGTCAGTGTGTGGTGCGCCATATCACGAGTAGGCCTCATTGGCCCTTATTTTTTCCAGGAAAGTCCTCGTGCTGTAACTGTGAATTCGGATAGTTACGTAACTATGCTGCAAGAGTTTTTCCAGTCGTCTTTCGAGGCAATGCAATCGCAGGATATCTGGTTTCAACAAGACGGTGCCACTGCACGCACAGCGGGCATTACCTGAATTTTCTGAGGCAAACGTTTCCTGCAAGGCTTATCTCTCGCATGGGGGATCTCAACTGGTCCGCAAGATCACAAGATTTAGTCCCATGCGATTTTTTTTCTTTGGGGTTACATGAAGTCAAAGGTGTATTGCGATCGTCCCAACACGTTGGTGGATGATGTGCAGAATAATATTGAGGCTGAAATTGCAAGAATATCAGAAGACATGCTTGAAAGAGTGCAGAGAACTGCAGAAAACGACTGCGGCAGTGTGTGGATTGTGAAGGTAGACATATGGCAGCTGATGGCTCTCGATCTTCCACCATAATCGAGTCCTTCAACATGAGGTGGCAAATATGAGGTAGCCAAGGAGGTGGAAACGTGGGTTCTACTATGCCAAGACTGCTTGGTAGCTACAACAGGAAAACACAATTAATTAGCAGGAGTACAAAATAGGAAAGTGTTTATTACTTAACTTCGCTGTAGTCCATGATCAGCTGGTTGGCAATTATAGAAGACGCGACTAGAGTAAGCGTCTGTAGAATGACATAATTTACATGTCACAAATCTCGCAGTGACGAATTAATCTCTCGTAATCTTGAATGTCGAATCCGGTGAATTTGAAGACTAACTTGTAACGGAGCTACAAAGACTTGACGGCCGCAATGACTGAGCTGCAGACGGTGGCTAACATCGGCGCTGGCTGACCACTGAGCGCGGCTACGAACTGTAGACTGGCACAACTGCACTACTCTCCTGCTTTACATGAAGTGGCCTAGCGGCGCCTCACGACGAGTTTAAGTACTGCGACTGGCTGAGTACTCTTTGGCTCACACAGCCGTTCTTCTGTTCCGTTTATCGAGAGAATCGCATCCGGCGGATCGATCTCTCAGGCGGCGGTGCGGTCGTATGACTGACGACATCACACCAGATATACTGTTTAAATCACGTAATTAGGAAACTCTATTATTGTCCAATAAGAGAAAAATAGAAATATAAGTTTCTAAGTGTTCTTTATTTTTTTATTTAATTTCCAAATCAGCAGCTGACCGCGCTCCACTCTGTACTTCTCTCTCTTTTGTGTTAGCTTGAGAAGTGTGTGTAGATGATGTCAGTATGTTCTGGTCGAGGACGGAGATTCGGGGTGGGTGAGGGCTGAACTGATCGAGGAGATCGGTATTGAGGTGCTTAATAGTGATCATGATGTCATTACAGTGACTTTGGTTACTCCAGTTACTAAATCTGTTAACAAGACTAGGAGAGTATTTCTGCTAAAAAAAAGAAAAGATAGGCAGTGATTAGCATACCATGTAGACAATGAATTGACATCGTTTAGTTCCAGTGCAACTGACGCAGAGGATTAGGGACAATGTTTGAACGGATGGTTAAAAAAAGAATGTTCAAATGTGTGTGAAATCTTATGGGACTTAACTGCTAAGCTGATCAGTCCCCAAGCTTACACACTACTTAACCTAAATTATCCTAAGAACAAACACACACACACCCATGCCCGAGGGAGGACTCGAACCTCCGCCGGGACCAGCTGCACAGTCCATGACTGCAGCGCCTCAGACCGCTCGGCTAATCCCGCGTGGCGAACTGATGGTTCCATTGCCGTTTTCTTTTTCTGCTTTTGTTGATGTTCATCTTATATCCTTCTTCCAAGGCGCTGTCCATTCCGTTCAATTGTTCTTCCAAACCCATTGCTTTCTATGAGAGAATTACAGTACCATCGGCGGTAAACCTAAGAGTTTTTATTTCTTCAACCGGACTTTAACTCCTATTTCCTTTATTGCTTGCTCAACATATATATTTAAAAACGTCGGGGATAGGCTACAACCATGTCTCACTCTCTTCTCAACACTTCTCAACACTTCTCCCCTTCCACGCCTTTCGATTCTTATAACAGTGCCTGGTTCATGCACAAATTGTAAGTAGCGTTTCGCTCCCTGTATTTTATCCCTGCTACTTTTAAGTTATAGGAAATAATATCAGTAGTGTGCCGCGCGGGATTAGCCGAGCGGTCTGAGGCGCTGCAGTCATGGACTGTGACGCTGGTCCCGGCGGAGGTTCGAGTCCTCCCTCGGGTATGGGTGTGTGTGTTTGTCCGTAGGATAATTTAGGTTAAGTAGTGTGTAAGTTTAGGGACTGATAACCTTAGCAGTTAAATCCCATAAGATTTCACACATTATCACTAGTGTTGAAAAACATACAAATTACAAAAAAAAGGAGTTGATTTGTATGCAGCGATCACGCAGCTTGAACGCTAACCACAAGACCGCTGCCAGCTCGTACTCAGGGCCGCAAGGCGCCGGTACATCACTGACCCGTAAAACTTCTGTCGTGATTTTCTACAAATCACCTAAGTAGTACGCCTCACTACTTACACATTATGTTGTACTAATGCACTGCTAAAAGTTTGTACAATCTGAAGTAAATTCGTGATCCGAACTTCATGGGCTGCCATTATCAGTTTAAAAGCTTCAGGCAACTGCAAAAAACGCATTCAAAAATTCACTGTCGTTGCCGTCATTACATTGCAGCCGAACAGTTTACTGGCCGAAAGAACTGCGTATGTGTTTGCATGCGGGCTGGCGCGGGCGCGCGTCGTAAGAGGGCTGGAGGTGAAGGCATTTTCAATAGAGGGCGATATTAAAACGCGGAGTGTGTGGGGCGGCAGTTTGTGGCGGCGGGCAGCGCGGCCCAGGCGAGCGGCGCGGAACACGAGACCTCGCCAGCCGCGGCCGCGCGTGCGATTCAGCCGCTAATGGACTGCCGCTGCTCTGAAAACCAATATGCGCTGTGCACACAGGCCAGGGCGGGCCGCGCCCGCCGCACTGCCCCACTGCCGCCAGCCGACGCCACCGGCTCTGTATGCGAGGACTGTCCGGCGGGCCAGAAATGACAGGTACAGCGGCCCCAAAAGGGTCACGATGCGCAGGAAACGAGGACACCAAGTCTCTTCCTATCATGTTGCGAAGGTGCTAAATTCTTTCGTGTTGTAACGACATTGGGGATACGAACACTATCATTAGCCAACTAACGCCTGTGTTTCGGCTTTTACGTTGGGTGGTGGTTCAAGGCAGTTCGAGGCTGTGGACCACAACACCAGGTAGTGGGTCATCATCTTCCGTATGGCACACACTTGCAGTACATTAGTAATATGTAATGAATATCACTGCATAAAACAAGTTAAAACAACTGCATCGTGCCACTTGGCTCTGTAGCCACGCTGACGTCAAACGATATGACGTCCAATTTTCTGTGCCCACAGATCGATTCATTTCCACTAGTTGTTAAATCAGGATGGTTATAATTAAAGTGCAGCTACTCATGGAGGTTAAGTATAGACTGCAATTACAGTACGGCAGTGAAACTTTGTAGATATGCTAATGCGTTAATGCGGGCCAGAAATGACAGGTACAGCGATCCCAAAAGAGTCATCATGCACAGGAAACGAGGCCACCAAGTCTCTTGCTATCATGTTGCGAAGGTGTTAAATTCTTTCGTGTTGTCCGCAGCTCGTGGTCGTGCGGTAGCGTTCTCGCTTCCCGCGCCCGGGTTCCCGGGTTCGATTCCCGCCGGGGTCAGGGGTTTTCTCTGCTACGTGATGACTGGGTGTTGTGTGATGTCCTTAGGTTAGTTAGGTTTAAGTAATTCTAAGTTCTAGGGGACTGATGACCATAGATGTTAAGTCCCATAGTGCTCAGAGCCATTTGAACCACTCTTTCGTGTTGTAACAACATTGGCGATACGAACATTATCATTAGCCAACTAAGGCCCGTGTTTCGGCTTTTACGTTGGGTGGTTGTTCAAGGCAGGTTGAGGCTGTGGACCACAACACCAGGTCATCGTCTTCCGTTACCATACACTTGCAGTACATTAGTAATATGTAATGAACATCACTGCATAAAACATGATAAAGCAACTAAATATTAATAAATTTTGTATATGGATGCACGTTCAGAGACCGTGAATTGTTTTAATTGAAAGAAAACAGGCCTCGGTCACTATTTTTAACGAATTAACCGGGTTTTGACACTGCTAGGAGTGTCTTCCTCAGAATTTAAATTAAAGAATCGTCTATAACATGGTCACAAAAAAGGTTCAAATGGCTCTGAGCACTATGGGACTTAACGTCTGAGGTCATCAGTCCCCTAGAACTTAGAACTACTTAAACCTAACCAAACTAAGGACATCACATGCATCCATGCCCGAGGCAGGATTCGAACCTGCGTCCGTAGCGTTCGTGCGTTTCCAGACTGTAGCGCCTAGAACCGCTCCGCCACCCCGGCCGGCTAACATGGTCACAGAATTATGACTAAAAATGTATGAGGCAGAGTATAAGGACAGAATCATCATCAGTTTTACCCTTGATGAATATGACGGAGGTAGTCATCGAAAGCTCGGGATTATTTTATAAATGACATATAAGTACTGCCAACCTTTCACGATGATTCTGTACTTATACTCTGTATCATACGTTTTTACTTATAATTCTGTGACCATGTTATAGACCATTCTTTGATTTAAATTCTGAGGAATACACTCCTAGCAGTGTCCAAACCCGGTTAATTCGTTAAAAATGGCGACCAAGGCCTGTTTTCTTTCAGTTACAAATATTAAAACACTATGTGGTAAAAAGTATCCGGACACCCCCAGAAATATCCGTTTTTCATCTTAGGTACATTGTGCTGCCACCTACTGCCAGGTACTCCATATCAGCAGCCTCAGTAGTTATTAGACATGGTGAGAGAGCACAATGGGGCGCTCCGTAGCACTCACGGACTTCGAATGTCGGCAGGTGACTGGGTGGCGCTTGTGTCATACGTCTGTACACGAGATTTCCACACTCCTAAGAATCCCTAGGTCCATTGTTTCCGATGTGATAGTGAAGCGGAAATGTGAAGGGACACGTACAGTACAAAAGCGTACAGGCCGACCTCGTCTGTAGACTGACAGAGACCGCCGACAATTGAGGACGCTCGTAATGGGTAATAGGCAGACATCTATCCGGACCATCACATAGGAATTCCAAACTGCATCAGGATCCGCTGCAAGCACTACGACAGTTGGGCGAGAGATAAGAAAACTTGGATTTCATGGTCGATCGGCTGCTAATAAGCTACACGTCACGCCGGTAAATGCCAAACCACGCCTCGCTTGGTGTAAGGTGCGTAAACATTGGACGACTGAACAGCAGAAAAACGTTGTCTGGAGTGACGAAAAAGGGTACACAATGTGGCGATCCGATGGTAGGGTGTGCATATGGCGAATGCCCGGTGAACGTCATCTGCCAGCGTGTGTAGTACCAACAGTAAAATTCGGATGCGAAGGTGTTATGGTGTGGACGTGTTTTTCATGGATGGGCCTTGCACCCCATACTCTTTTGCGTAGCACTATCACAGCACAGGCCTACATTGATGTACTAAAGCCGGCCGCGGTGGTCTAGCGGTTCTGGCGCTGCAGTCCGGAACCGCGGGACTGCTACGGTCGCAGGTTCGAATCCTGCCTCGGGCATGGGTGTGTGTGATGTCCTTAGGTTAGTTAGGTTTAAGTAGTTCTAAGTTCTAGGGGACTTATGACCTAAGATGTTGAGTCCCATAGTGCTGAGAGCCATTTGAACCATTTTTGATGTACTAAGCACCTTCTTGCTTCCCACTGTTGAAGAGCAATTCGAGGAAGGCGGTTGCATCTTTCTACATCTACATCTACGTGATTACTCTGCTATTCACAATGAAGTGCCTGGCAGAGCGTTCAATGAACCACCTTCTAGCTGTCTCTCTACCGTTTCACTCTCGAACGGCGGGCGGGAAAACGAGTACTTAAATTTTTCTGTGCGAGCCCTTATTTCTCTTAATTTATCGTGATGATCACTTCTCCCTGTGTAGGTGGGTGCCAACAGAATGTTTTCGCAGTCGGAGGTGAAAACTGGTCACTGAAATTTTGTGAGAAGGTGCCGTCGCAACGAAAAACGCCTTTGTTTTAATGATTGCCACTTCAATTCACATATCATGTCTGTGGCACTATTTCCCTTTTTTTCTATATTGCAAAAATATCCGCCCTTCCTTGAACTTCTCCGATGTCATCTGTCAGTCCCACCTGATGCGGATCCCACACCGCACATCAATACTGGAGTATTTTGGAATATGGCGGACAAGCTTGGTGTAAGCAGTCTCTTTAGTAGACCTAAGTGTTCTGCCAATGTATCGCAGTCTTTGGTTTGCTCTACCCACAACATTATCTTTATGATCGCGCCAATTTAGGTTATTTCTTATTATCATCCCTATATATTTAGTTAAATTTACAGCCTTAAGATTTGTGTGACTTATAGCGTAATCGAAATTTAACGGATTCCTTTTAGTACTCATGCGAATAACTTCACACTTTTCTTTAATCAGGGACAATTGCCACTTTTCGCACCATACGGATATCTTATCTAAACCATTCTGCAATTCGTTTTGGTAATCTGATGACTTTACAAGACGGTAAATGACAGCATTATCTGCAAAAAGTCTACAAGGGCTACTCAGGTAGTCGCCTGTGTCGTTAATATACACTCCTGGAAATGGAAAAAAGAACACATTGACACCGGTGTGTCAGACCCACCATACTTGCTCCGGACACTGCGAGAGGGCTGTACAAGCAATGATCACACGCACGGCACAGCGGACACACCAGGAACCGCGGTGTTGGCCGTCGAATGGCGCTAGCTGCGCAGCATTTGTGCACCGCCGCCGTCAGTGTCAGCCAGTTTGCCGTGGCATACGGAGCTCCATCGCAGTCTTTAACACTAGTAGCATGCCGCGACAGCGTGGACGTGAACCGTATGTGCAGTTGACGGACTTTGAGCGAGGGCGTATAGTGGGTATGCGGGAGGCCGGGTGGACGTACCGCCGAATTGCTCAACACGTGGGGCGTGAGGTCTCCACAGTACATCGATGTTGTCGCCAGTGGTCGGCGGAAGGTGCACGTGCCCGTCGACCTGGGACCGGACCGCAGCGACGCACAGATGCACGCCAAGACCGTAGGATCCTACGCAGTGCCGTAGGGGACCGCACCGCCACTTCCCAGCAAATTACGGACACTGTTGCTCCTGGGGTATCGGCGAGGACCATTCGCAACCGTCTCCATGAAGCTGGGCTACGGTTCCGCACACCGTTAGGCCGTCTTCCGCTCACGCCCCAACATCGTGCAGCCCGCCTCCAGTGGTGTCGCGACAGGCGTGAATGGAGGGACGAATGGAGACGTGTCGTCTTCAGCGATGAGAGTCGCTTCTGCCTTGTTGCCAATGATGGTCGTATGCGTGTTTGGCGCCGTGCAGGTGAGCGCCACAATCAGGACTGCATACGACCGAGGCACACAGGGCCAACACCCGGCATCATGGTGTGGGGAGCGATCTCCTACACTGGCCGTACACCACTGGTGATCGTCGAGGGGACACTGAATAGTGCACGGTACATCCAAACCGTCATCGAACCCATCGTTCTACCATTCCTAGACCGGCAAGGGAACTTGCTGTTCCAACAGGACAATGCACGTCCGCATGTATCCCGTGCCACCCAACGTGCTCTAGAAGGTGTAAGTCAACTACCCTGGCCAGCAAGATCTCCGGATCTGTCCTCCATTGAGCATGTTTGGGACTGGATGAAGCGTCGTCTCACGCGGTCTGCACGTCCAGCACGAACGCTGGTCCAGCTGAGGCGCCAGGTGGAAATGGCATGGCAAGCCGTTCCACAGGACTACATCCAGCATCTCTACGATCGTCTCCATGGGAGAATAGCAGCCTGCATTGCTGCGAAAGGTGGATATACACTGTACTAGTGCCGACATTGTGCATGCTCTGTTGCCTGTGTCTATGTGCCTGTGGTTCTGTCAGTGTGATCATGTGATGTATCTGACCCCAGGAATGTGTCAATAAAGTTTCCCCTTCCTGGGACAATGAATTCACGGTGTTCTTATTTCAATTTCCAGGAGTGTAGATCAGGAACAATAGAGGGCCTATAACACTTCCTTCGGATACGGCGGATTTTACTTTTGTTTTACTCGATGACTTTCCGTCTATTTCTACGAAGTGTGACCTTTCTGACGGGAAATCACGAATCCAGTCGCACAACTGAGACGATATTCCATAGGCAGGCAGTTTGGTCAAAGGACGCTTGAGAGGAACGGTGTCGAAAGCCTCGTGGAAATCTAAAAGAAATGGAATCAATTTGACATTCCTTGTCGGTAGCATCATTACGTCATGAGCATAAAGAGCTAGTTGTGTTTCACAAGAAGGATGTTTTCTGAAACCATGCTGACGATGTGTCAATAAATCGTTTTCTTCGAGGTAATTCGTAATGTTCGAACACTGTATACGTTCCAAAACCATACTGCAAATTGACGTTAGTGATGTGGGCTGTTATTCAGCGGAGATTATTTCTATTTCCCTTTTTGGGTATTGGTGTGACTTGCGGAATTTTCCAGTCTTTAGGTACGTAGCTTTCTGTGAGAGAGCGGTTGCATACAATTTCTAAACATGGAGCTATTGTATCAGCATACTCTGAAAGAAACCTGACTGGTATACAATCTGGACCTGAAGCCTTGCCTTTATTAAGTGATTTAAGCTGCTTTGCTACACCGAGGATATCTACTTCTATGTTTCTCATCTTGACAGCTGTTCTTGACTGGAATTTACTTCGTCTTCTTTGGTGAAGGAGTTCCGGAAAACTGTGTTTAATATCTCTGCTTTAGTTTCAACCCGATCGAGCACTTGTTCATTATGCACAGCCTGTGGCGGAGTGGTTACACTAGAATGACATCCCTGTGATGGACTAGCATGCACAGAGGCCTGACCAGAATCCTGTAGAAGATCTTTGGGATGTTTTGGAACGCTGACTTCATGCCAGGCCTCACTGACCAACATCGATACCTGTCCTCAGTACAGCACTCCTTGACGAATGGGTTGCCATTCCCCAAGAACCCTTCCATCAGTTGATTGAAGGTATTCCTGCGAGAATGGAAGTTGTCATCAAGGCTAAGGGTGGGCTAACTCCATACTGAGTCCCAGCATTATCGATGGAAGTCGCCACGAATTTGTAAGTCTTTTTCAGGTAGGTGTCCGGATACTTTTGATGACATAAATATCTAGGTTTTTAATCAATTCCACCAGTGTGACACTGGGTATCATAAAATCATCCCGCATGCTCTTACGGCATCAATGGACGCACTCCTCTCTTACATGTCTCTTAGAATGTTTCAATGCACCACAGTCGCACCTAGGAAACTCCACAACACCCCATATGCAGAGTGAGTTAGAGTACCGACCACATCTAGTGCAGATTCTGTTTAATTTTTGACCCACAGTTTCCTGTCAGGTTCGACACCCACAGTATCACAGCTATGTTTCTCGAACCATTCCCGTTCTTGGTAATTTCCGAAGTGTTGACAGTTCTTGTTCCAGAAATCCCTTATTTTGTTATTACTATTCAGCGTACAGTAATGGCGGGAATCTCGAACGAAGCCCATTTCTTCATAGGACAAGTATGTCGTGATGAATGTGTAGTTCCCTATTCTCTTGTATATTTTGGTAATGTGTGAACATAGTTTCATTTCTGCGAACCTGTGGCGGGTAGATATAACTTAGCAGGGGAAGCCAGTAGGCAGGACTAAGACTGATTGTACAAGTAGCCAATGCAAGAGTTGATGGCCGGCCGGAGTGGCTGTGCGGTTCTGGGCGCTACAGTCTGGAGCTGAGCGACCGCTACGGTCGCAGGTTCGAATCCTGCCTCGGGCATGGATGTGTGTGATGTCCTTAGGTTAGTTAGGTTTAGTTAGTTCTAAGTTCTAGGCGACTGATGACCTCAGAAGTTAAGTCGCATAGTGCTCGGAGCCATTTGAACCAAGAGTTGATGTACGCAATGTATCCATTAAAGTCTCCCCCCCCCCCTGCAGGTTGAGTCACACAGCCTCTGAATGACGTAGATTTTTTTTATAAGGTAGAGTGTGATGCTAAGATACTTGGAATACTTATTGTGACGGATAAGATTGCCATCAAATTGCACCTTGAGTTCAGAGCTAGCTTGTTTGTTGTTGAGGTGAAACGCACAACCATCCCTCTCAGTGGCACTGGGCTAGAGTCTCGATTTTTTGAAATATCAGTTAAGGGTCCCTAAGTCCTCTGTTAACGTTCCCTCTGACAGACCAAGCCCTTTCCGTTGACTAGCCGGAGCGATGTCATCTGCATTGAAGATATTTTTGGAAAATCATAAGGCCGAATAGGACATGTGCGAGAAGCGCGAGCCCTGCGAGCCTTGTGGCAGGCCTTTGTATTGTTTTCTTATTGAGCTTTGGATGTTTTTAGTTTCCCCTGGAGGCCGACCTCTATGAAAGTTGCCAGAGCTAGTATCTAGTCGTCACACCTTCGGTGAGGCCTAAATGCTCCTTGTTCTATTGGGATACATACAATAATTCTATTGTAAATAAGTCTCTCCAAGAGCTCGTTCGTGCAACTAAGAAGGGAAATTGGCCAAATGTTCTGTGGGAGATCCGGTGATTTGTTATGTTTTAGATTGCCATGAGTTTTACATTTTTCTGTTCTTTGTGAAATGTTATTTTTTCAAAATAATAGTGAAGAAGCTAGTCTGCCAGTATTTGGTATTTTCCCCAAGATTAAATAAAATTCTGGATGCATATTATTAGAGGCCGGAGCGTTACGGTTTTTAACCTCTGCTAAACCTACCTCTGTTTATGTGGATAAATAACAGCTTAGTGAGTGGCTGCCCGGCGGGAGTTAGTAAAGCAGAATATTAAAGAAACAAGCTTTTATTTCTCAACAGCACATAAACGTTGTGATGACGTCCTAGAGCGCCTACATCAGCATAGCCCCTCCAGGAATGCGCCGACTCCTGCGCGGCCACTATTTCGCGTATTTTTTTGAACCGAGTTCCATTCGAGTATAGTGTGTTTTAGTCTCCAGAGAAATGCAAATAAATGCAGATAATTTATCGCAGCATCGAAGTGAAATGTAATTTAAGTAAAATATTTTTCAAGGACATAGTTAAAAAAGGAAGTAGTAGTTGAAATGGGTTTTATTCCATTTTTTCATGCTACAAACAATGGAGGGAAAGAGAGAGAGACAGACTGTGTGACAGACAAGGGTCTGCGACAGGTAGCGTGGGTTCCAACTTGAATTATAACTATTGACAGTCGACAAAAGTGACATCTATGTGCTCCTGATAAAAATGTTGAAAAGAGCCAGAGACTTTTAAGTGTGACGTGGCATACGAGTAACAACCAAAATGATGATCACTCTTTGATTTTAGGAAAATAACAATGTTAAATTACGCACTCTCTGTGGTCTGGTATTAGGAAAATGTTCTGTCATCTTCCGAAATAATAATGAAATAATTTGTATTCTTTCGGGCGCCCGCCTGGCTAAGTGGTCAGCGCGTCTAACTGCCATGCAGCGCACCCCGCGTTCTACTTTTTCTTTTGTGTTCTCTTATACCTTCATTTAATGTGAGCTCGTGATCAAATGTCATGTGTGATGTCGTTATTTATTTTTTTATGCTCCATGTGTTGAGATTTTTTTATCGTTATGTAATACCCTATTTGGAGAGTACGAACAGAAAAATAGACATGGGCAACTTGTCTCACGAGTGCGCTGGGCTTGCTTGATATGGTTCACACTGCGATACATGTCTCTTTGCTTATTGGTGTTAGGCAGCTTGTCTACTAATTGGAACTGCCTGAGACTGGACCTGCATTAAAGATAAAAGGAACTTTTATTTCCTTTATTTGAGGTACATATTATTTCCAAGCAGCATGTAAACCCTGGAGGTGAACATGTAGTTAGAGTCTTAGCGAAAACGTCAGCTGCTCGTTTATGTTCATTCTTATTACATTTCCGTCAGGAGCATTTTAATTACAGGATGATTATTTTATCGGCAAAAAAAGAAAAACGGTTTCCACGAAGTACTTCGATAACAATTATTATTTTTCTACACTGTCCGATGAATCTTTTGTTTTTCCGTCTGACAAGTCCTATGACTAACTGTCAATTCGACCATCCGCTGGAATTCATGTTTTGTTCAAATGGTTCAAATGGCTCTGAGCACTATGGGACTTAACATCTAAGGTCATCAGTCCCCTAGACTTAGAACAACTTAAACCAAACCAACCTAAGGACATCACACACACCCATGCCCGAGGCAGGATTCGAAACTGCGACCGTAGCAGCAGCGCGGTTCAGGACAGAAGCGCCTAGAACCGCTCGGTCACACCGGCCTGCTTGTGTTTTGTCCTTCGTGCTGTTTCAGAAGAAGTGCATCATGACATTCGTGTACAAATTTGCATTAAGAAGAAATCAGATTTCTGTTCTTGCTACATACTAGTATCATGTAGATTTCAGTTCTAAAAAGGAATTTTCTTCCCGGCACTTCGATTCTGAGCAAGTTCCACATTTTCATTTCATATAATTTCTTTCCTGATTACGTTCTTTATTGCTGCAAAGTTGAGAAACCTGTGAATTACTTTCTGTCGGAACACGCGGAACATGAACATGCCATTTACGTTTAAATTAAACTAAAGTATTGAAGGTCGCGGGCGAAGGCGCCTTTGGAGAGCGCACGGCAGGACTGTGTGTGGAGAAGGGAGGCTCTAAAGAAAAGAAAGCCATCCAATGTGGCGTCAACATTAAGACTTGCGACTCGGCGGCCGGAATTCCCCTGGTGACAGCTCTTGACTATTAATGCAAACGGTCATTTCATTTCTATTCATCCTCATTTTTGAGACTGTAGGCTACGTTTCAAAGAGATTTCTGTTACAGCTTTTAGTGAAGGTCAATAATTACAAGAGACGGTGTTGATGTAAGTAATCAACTTCAAATCGGACCACATTGCACACACGTGGTGCTTTCAGAAAGCAACATAGCTTGACGTTTGTTAACCAAATAAGTAAAATAAAAGTCAATTTCAAGAACGTTGGTCGCTGGTTTGACTTGAATTGTGGAAGTAGTGACTTATCAACGGTAGTTCTGGCCACCCAGCGTGTGACACGGGAGATGCCAACAACATTCTTCAAAATTTTGGAAATGTGTTTCTTCAGCAATCTCCGTACGTGTTATGTACAAAAGCCGTGACTCAAGAGAAAAAAAACAGCTTGTCTGTCCATTACCTTAACAACAGCAAACTCACCTCATTCATTTTCGGATGCAGGTTTAAGTCCAATATCCTGGCGACCGAATTTTGAAATATTCACTGCATAAAATAGTTCCCTCGCCTCACGGACGAAGTGCGAGACACACGGCTTCCGAAACCCAGCGTGGTTCACGGGGACAATGCAGAGGCGGCAGGAAAGGCGTAAGGCTGCTGACAAGGGAACCTCCCCATCGCACCCCCCTCAGATTTAGTTATAAGTTGGCACAGTGGATAGGCCTTGAAAAACTGAATCCAGATCAATCGAGAAAACAGGAAGAAGTTGTGTGGAACTATGAAAAAATAAGCAAAATATGCAAACTGAGTAGTCAATGTGCAACATGGGCAACATCAAGAACAATACACGCTCAGGAGTGCCATGGTCCCGTGGTGAGCGTGAGCGACTGCGGAACGAGAGGTCGTTGGTTCAAGTCATCCATCGACTGAAGAGTTCAATTTTTTATTTTCAGACAATTATTATCTGTCCGTCCGTCCGTCCGTCCGATGCGAGGTAACTGCGCCGTAGTATGGGGACGCCACACCTAAACAAACATCGGAACACACCTCGTCAGTCGACTACAGCGCACGGAAGAGAGAGTATTCCTGCTAACGAGGCTCCCTGGCTGGCAGTTGACTGTTCACTACTTTGGACGAGAGTGTATTAAATACGTGAGATGTATTCCGTGGGCAATATGAATCCAGCAAATATAGCTCGCGACTTCAATAACAATCGCACGGTTTTGCGGTGCGGTCGCAAAACACAGACATTAAACTTATTACAGTGAACAGAGACGTCAGTGAACGAACGGACAGATCATAACTTTGCGAAAATAAAGCAAGTAAAATTTTGAGTCGAGGAACGACTTTTTTTTTTTAATCTCATTTTGTTCGGTTTCGTTCGTTGCATCTGCTCAGGGCGGACGTCGTAAGACATCCATTTAAGTTCGTTGTTGATCGATTAACTCAGTTTTTTTATTACAGAGGGCAGCTAACCCTCTGACCGAAATTGAACCCGGGAACCCGGGCGTGGGAAGCGAGAACGCTACCGCACGACCACGAGCTGCGGGACATGAACCATCGAACTCTAGTTCCACAGCGGCCCACGCTAACCACGGGACCACGGCGCTCCTAAGCTCAGACTCTCCTTGATGTTGCCTATCTTGCACATGGAGTACTCAGTTTGTATATTTTGCTTACTTTTTTCATAGTTCCACACAACTTCTTCTTGTTTTCTCGATTGATCTTTGTTCAGTTTTTCAAGGCCTATCCACTGTGCCGACTTAGAACTAAATCTGAGGGGGGTGCGATGGGGCGGTTCCCTTGTGAGTAGGCGAGTCGACTATTCTGCCAGCAGCAATCGGCAGCCCACAGTGAAGTGTGTCGAGTTACACTGAGGCGCGTTGTGGCCGCCACGCACTAGAACGGCCAGCGGCAGTGGGATCTGTCCACAGGAGCAAGAAGTGGGCAACGGAGGCAGCACTCCCCCATGATGACGAAAGAACGGCCGCACATCCCAAGTAGCCCCTGACCGAAGTTCTTCCCATCCGGCACGGACGGTAGCCCCGCCGTTAATACCGTATAAGTCCTCAGGGAGGGTCGTGCTGTTTTATAGAGGCTTGCAGAGAGCTACACGAGGTCCCTCGACCTGAGTACACAGTAAGACATCTCCACTGACAAATGGGCCTTGTTTATGTCGGACTGCCCTGAACTACTTATGCTACCATTGAAAGGTCTCTGTTGGATTCCTTTCATGTTTAATTTCTTAAATCTGCTGCCATTTATGGAATAAATTCCTCTTCTAAATGTACTGTGGCGTTTCTGACTATCTGGGAGGAGACTGGGCAGTGGAACGTGTTACTTTTACACATAAACAAGAACGATCTGTCACACTACTACACTTTAAAGCACAGTTTATGTGTAATTCTTATATGTAATTCATGTCACACAGTCTCATACGGAACCTACATCCGCTTTCTTTTATATACTGTATATGATAAGATACTGTCATCCCCCTTCCCTTTTGTGTGAGAGGATGAATGAGCATATGTATTTCTAGTTGCATGCTTGAGGGTAGCAGACAAGGCTGTCTGCTAGAGAACAGTAGGACCAACGTCGGAACAGGTAGCTACGCTTCCTAAAAGCAAAGAGGTTTCTATCCTTAGTATGGTCCTGTCCGTCCGTTGTCATGTTGGTATAGGAAGCTGCCCCTCTGGCCACTTCCGTTGGTCTTTGAGAGCCACCCTCAGGAAGCACGCTCGGCAGTAGGGCAGTTGCAGGGTGGCCGTGGCGAGCGTCTGAAGTGGTAAGATCTCCGGCTAAGCGCGTGTCTGTTAAGTCCGTAGGACAATGGATTTCTTAAGTTCAGCCTAACTGAAAATTTAATCACCTTTATTTCGGGTTTAGGTCTAAAATATCCGATGTTATCTTAAATTGCAGCGCAGTGTAATTATCGTGTGAAGTTCAGATTATTTTCCGGTAGTTGCTTTGTTACTACTTTGTGAGTAAAGTGGAACCACGTGTTGATCAGTAACTCTAACTAAGTTCATCAATCTTAAATGCGAATGTTTGTGTGATTATAACGTCTCGTCTTCACTATATTTTCAATATAGCAACTTTTCTTTATGTTCAGCTCATTTTCGGAACCGCCCGACGCGTTAATATTGGAAATCAAATTATCCCCTTGGTCCATGTTGCTTAAGTTGTTGGACCGCTTACTTTTAGCTTGGTTACGTGTTTGCATTAGTGCAATTTATACTCAGTACGCAACACACTAATCACAATAAATGTGTCCCCCAAAAATTACGACAGTCACACGAAAGATACCCAACCTAGTACACACTTTTTCACACGCAAAACAAATTTTTATCTTTGATCGAAACAGTGGAATTTACAAGCGAGAAAAAAAAACACACAGACATATAAAACACACAAGTATAAAAAACAAAACAAGACAAACAACGCAACGCCGATCAACAACGCCGTGAATCTTTTGAAAGTCTGCTCGGAAACAACACAGAAGTTGTTTGAGCGCTGTAGGAAAAAAAAATTAAGATTATAACACGCTCGCAATCTAACATTTCAGAGATTCCAGAGTCTAGCGGAATCACAGAACAGGGTCGCCATGTGTAACGTTGCAGCTTTAATTTTGTAGCTGATGTGTAATATTGTAACTTTAATTTGGTATGCTGAAATCGGTGCTAATTGACAATGAAAGTGGGTTAAAAGCCGTGATCTGTCTGGGGACGTTAACCGTGGATTACTGGGCAACTGTTTCATCAGATATTTAGTCTAGGTTTACCAAGCCGACTAACATTAATGATAATCTTTTAATAGACATACAAAACCGGTAAAATATATATATAAAAAGGAGAATTTAAATAAAAAGAAAGAAATCAGTTTATATTTGGAAATTTATTTTAAGATTGTTCATTGAAATTTCAGCATATTATACGTGAGTTATAACTGAGCTGGTGCCTTATTTACGATTGAAAAGAATGTGAGATTGTAATCTTACGGAACACATAAAATATGGAGCCAAGATTTGGAAAACTGCATACAACACTCCATTCATAAAATAACACACGAAGAACATTGAAACATAAGCAAGAAGAAATTAACCACAACCAACAGATTCAGTTTTTACCCAAAGAAATTACGTTTATACCACAATCCTGTCCGTCATGTAATTACTACACACTGGTATACTAAATTCATATTAACTCTTTGTGAAGTCTTCGCAAAAAGAATAGCTGAGGGCTACTTTGATGATTACACCACATGCTCCACGTAGTCAACTTGGTTTACACAAAGCGTACAACTCCACAATAATTTTGATAATTAAAATAAATTAGATCGAAAAGCAATTGACAAAAGAAAAACCTTGAACTGGTCACTAACGTCTTACTATTAACCTGATGGGTCAAACAGTTATATAAGCACGTTGTAGTGGTCTCGCAAAGTACACCCCATGTGAGCTGAAAAATAAAGAAAAGTTGCTATATTGAAAATATAGTCAAGACGAGACGTTATAATCACACAAACATTCGCATTTAAGATTGATGAACTTAGTTAGAGTTACTGATCAACACGTGGTTCCACTTTACTCACAAATTAGTAACAAAGCAACTACCGGAAAATAATCTGAACTTCACACGATAATTACACTGCGCTGCAATTTAAGATAACATCGGATATTTTAGACCTAAACCCGAAATAAAGGTGATTAAATTTTCAGTTAGGCTGAACTTAAGAAATCCATTGTCCTACGGACTTAACAGACACGCGCTTAGCCGGAGATCTTACCACTTCAGACGCTCGCCACGGCCACCCTGCAACTGCCCTACTGCCGAGCGTGCTTCCTGAGGGTGGCTCTCAAAGACCAACGGAAGTGGCCAGAGGGGCAGCTTCCTATACCAACATGACAACGGATGGACAGGACCATACTAAGGATAGAAACCTCTTTGCTTTTAGGAAGCGTAGCTACCTGTTCCGACGTTGGTCCTACTGTTCTCTACCAGACAGCCTTGTCTGCTACCCTCAAGCATGCAACTAGAAATACATATGCTCATTCATCCTCTCACACAAAAGGGAAGGGGGATGACAGTATCTTATCATATACAGTATATAAAAGAAAGCGGATGTAGGTTCCGTATGAGACTGTGTGACATGAATTACATATAAGAATTACACATAAACTGTGCTTTAAAGTGTAGTAGTGTGACAGATCGTTCTTGTTTATGTGTAAAAGTAACACATTCCACTGCTCAGTCTCCTCCCAGATAGTCAGAAACGCCACAGTACATTTAGAAGAGGAATTTATTCCATAAATGGCAACAGATTTAAGAAATTAAACATGAAAGGAATCCAACAGAGACCTTTCACCATACAGTTTTCTTCGTCCCATCTCGTAACACCGCTGCGGCCTAAGAATGGGGAAATCAGGCCATAAGAGTCGTTGCTGCTCCACCTTTCTGATGCCAACATTGCACAACCTGGTGTGAGGTAACCTGCTCGTGATGTGCCTGTAATACCGTTTGTTGAAATCCCGCCAGATTGTAATGGCCTTGACCCGCTTTCCTTCCCTTTAGCGTTGGCAGGAAATGTGTCTAAATATTAAGTTGGCTGCTCCAAGTTCATTCTTTCCACGGTGCAACGGGCACGATGGCCACACCTGTCCGAAAATGACACGTGTGCGTTGCAGTCTACCAGTACGATCACGAGTCAGACTTTGTTCCATAATTTTCAGCACAGAGATTGAAGATGACATCTAGGTGGCATGTGTGGTCATTCACCCAACGGTTACCATAACTGATCTGCGTTATTTTATCACTAGACCAAGCACCGTTCCTTTAAACTTTCTGTTATTACGGAATGCTGCTGCAAACAACATAAGCTATGGGGAGAAAAGGATCACCCTTCTCATCGTAGCAACGGTTGCCATGAAATCTTGGAAAAGATTATGTGCCACTTCGCCTAAGTATGATTTTCAGTTTTGCATCACAAATCCACAAGCCACAATCCAAACTGTAGTTTTACAACACTAGACTAAGCGCCTCTTACCGGTCGTTGGTCTAGTGATGCTAAGCAGAACATTTGGCTACGCCGGTTTACAACATAGGTTGTGTGTACAGACCAAGCAAAACGCCTTCGCTCCTTGTCTGTGAACTCTGTGGTGTTTAAAGGGTCTTATTCTAGGTTGAGTGCTGTAGCGTCGTGAATATTACGACTACCGGGTGCGATAGCGGATGCTTTCAAAACAAGAACAAAACACATTATTCAAAATGCGACAAGGATCTCGAATGGACCTGGTGCTTTAAAAGGCACAAAACCTAGGTTTCTTTTGGAAGGCAACCTCAAAATTATTTTAAAAAGACCTAAACAAACCTTACGCTTTCCATTCTTTTTCCGTTCTTTAGGGAGAATATACTCTCAGGTGACAAAAGTCAGCGATATGCACATAAACAGATGGCAGTTGTATCGCGTACACAAGGTATAAAAGGGCAGTACATTGGCAGAGCTGTCATTTCTACTGAGGTGATTCATGTGAAAAGGTTTCCGATGTGATTACGACCGCACAACGGGAATTAACAAACTTTGAATGTAGAATGGTAGTTGGAGATAGACACATGGAACATGCCCGGAAATCGACAGGGAATTCGATATTCCGACATCCGTCGTGTAAAGAGTGTGCAGAGAATACCACATTTCATCCGTTAGGTCTCACTTGATCACCGAGAGCAACGGCGTTTGCGTAGATTTGTCAATGTTAAAGGACAAGCAGCAATGAGTGAAATAACCGCAGAAATCAATTTGGGATGTACGACGAACGCATTCTGTAGGACGGTGCGGAGAATTTGGCGTTAATGGGTATGGCTGCAGACGACCAAAGCGAGTGCCTCTACTAATAGCACGACATCGCCTGCAGCGCCTCTCCTGGGTTCGTTACCATATCGGTTGGACCCTAGACGGCAGGAAAACTGTGCGATGGTCAGATAATTCGAGCGAATGATCTGGCCACCCAGATCGCCTGACATGAATCCTATCGAACATTTATGGGACGTAATCGGGAGGTCAGTTCGTGTGCAAAATACTGCAAAGGCAACACTTTCGCAGTTATGGACGACTATGGAGGCAGCATGGCTCTGTATTTGTGCAGGGGACTTCCAGAAATTTGTAGAGTCTACGCCACGTCGAGTTGCTACACTACGCCGGGAAAAAGGACATTCCAACTAAAGATTCTTCTCGGAATGAAAATAAACGCAACAGTGATTTAGCCTAAAATTTAGTGGTGAGTAAGGAAACCGATGATGGAGCTGTAACTCATAATGCGGTAGAGAACTGCAGATCTGTCAATGATGAAAGACGAATAAAGTTAAACGGAAAGAACAGCAGAATGTTTGTACTGACCATTTACAAATAATATTCCTGATTCCGATAGAAATCTGTTATTGCAAGGGAGGTCAGAAAACGAAGACAGAGAGACGAGGGAAAAGTCTTGCATCCAGAACTAATGCTATTTTACTCAGAGAAATTCCTTCAAAGAGGCTAAAGAAATCCGACATTATCTCCGTCCCTGCAAATGTTTGGAAAATGTAGGAGAGGAAAATACTAGCAGAAATTTTGACAAATTTTATAGTCTTTAATCTCATGGCGCCCAGCGTTCTTTTGATTTGCTCAATGGTTACTGAGTTTGAAACAAACGTAGAAGACTGAAAACATCAAAGTGGAGTTTAGTAGGTTATACGAACTGTGTATGTAAAACTTTCTTTTTACAGACGTTAAGGATATCGACTTGTAAAGTGGAAAACGATTTGCAAAATAAGAAACCCCCACGGGGACATTCTGGTTTCGTGGAGTATATGGTGGGAAAAAATGAACGCATTTAGAAATGCCTCAAATATAAATCACATTACAAAAGCACAAGTACAGAGACAGAACTTCTTACAGATGATATAACAGTAAAAAAGTATTAATTTCACTGTGAAGAAGTAACTAAACTATAAGCTTGTCGTCGTATAAAAGATAGTTTTTGTCCAAATTCAGCCTACATAGGGAAAAAACACAAGAAAGATTTACGTAATATGTATGCAGATTAGAAGCAGAAATAAAACATTTTGATGGTAATGTAAAGTTGCAAACGTTAAAGGAAAAGGAAGTTTGCCATTTGGAAAAAGCAGAAAAGGTACAAAATATGAGGAAGAAAGACATGCTAGTAGCCAAGAATAATACTAACGTCGAAACGTTGTGTTTTTCCTTACAAAAAATTTTGCCTCTGCCTAAGATTCCTCCCAAGATTGTATATCATAAACTTCAGTGGTATATGTGCCGAGGACGACAAATCCCATTGCTATATCTGGGTTGAGGGCAAAACTGACTATGAAGTCCAGGAGGTTGACAGCTGCCTCAAAAACACATATACAATAATATGTTATTGAAAAGGAAATTATTCTTTGGTCAGACTCATGTGGAGGCCAAAATTTTAAAATAAAAATAGTGCTGTTACTTAAAACGGTGTTGGAAAAGCACCCCTTGCTAGACAAGGTTACTGTACACTGTCGGCGATACTGTGTCACGAAATAAGTCGTAAAAGGAAAGCTTTGGTTCTCCACAGAATCGAAAAGAGAGAATTCGTTGGAACACAAATGCTGGAAGAACAAATAACCAACCAGAAAAACACAATATAAATTGGATGAAAACTAGATAAATTGGAGTGAGAGAGGAGGAACCTCTAACCATCTTTATGAAAAGAGACTTTGAGCAGGAGACTGCAGTTGAAATAAGCATTCAGAGAAAGAAATAAAACAAGTACTTTCTTCCCACCCACTGAAATTGTGTGAACACTTGTGGTCACGGAGAAAACTGAGTTCTAAAGAAAAACCTGAGGTCCCTTCTGCCGCTGATCCCAATAGAGACAAGAAAAACGTAGGGATCTTTGCAAAGCAGCGCTTCGTTTACTAATGCTTTTTATAAGAATAGGTCTAAAGCACTTCAGTTATGTATAATAAGAACAAAAGGCTTTCAGGTCTTTTAGTTTATTGATGCATAACAAAAGTTTACATGCGGAGACTAAGCTTAATTAGGCTAACGACCATTTTCGTTTTTTTTCGTATTGCTTAGAACTGAATTACCTTGAGGTTCCACTACTAAGTCAAACTATAATAGCCCTTCTTCTGACCATAAAAAAATGGGAGACTGACAAAGGAACCTCCCCATCGCACCCCCCTCAGGTTTAGTTACAAGTTGGCACAGTGGATAGGCCTTGAAAAACTGAACACAGATCAATCGAGAAAACAGGAAGAAGTTGTGTGGAACTATGAAAAAAAATAAGCAAAATATACAAACTGAGTAGTCTATGTGTAAGATAGGCAACATCAAGGACAACCTGAGTTCAGGAGCGCCGTGGTCTCGTGGTTAGCGTGAGGTCCTTGCTTCAAATCTCCCCTCGAGTGAAAATTTTAATTTTTTATTTTCAGACAATTATGTGACGCACACGCCGTCACCAGTGTCGTATAGAATGTATCAGACGTGTTTTCCTGTGGAGGAATCGGTTGACTTACGACCTTGCTATCAAATGTTATCGGTTCCCATTGGAGAGGCACGTCCTTTCGTCTACTAATCGCACGGTTTTGTGGTGCGGCCGCAAAACACAGACACTAAACTTATTACAGTGAACAGAGACGTCAATGAACGAACGGACAGATCATAACTTTGCGACAGAAAAGGAAGTAAATTTTTCACTCGAGGGAAGACTTGAACCTAGGACTTCTCGTTTCGCAGATGCTCAAGCTAACCACGGGACCACGGGACCACGGCGCTCCTGAGCCTACGCCGTCCATGAAGTTGCTTATTATGCGCATGGACTACTCAGTTTGTATATTTTGCTTATTTTTTTCATAGTTCCACACAACTTCTTCCTGTTTTCTCGATTGATCTGTGTTCAGTTTTTCAAGGCCTATCCACTGTGCCAACTTATAACAAAATCTGAGTGGGTTGCGATGGGGAGGTTCCCTTGTGAGCAATAAATATCTTTTGAAGGGAATGGAAACTACGGGCTCCATTATCTCACCCGTGATTGTTTGGTGCCTGATCTACCGATGCGTAGAACTGTCCAGCTATGGTGAGCAGCTCTGGAGGCCAGCGGGTTTACGCCGGAATGGCCGTGAACAGCAGGCTTGTTGCAAAGATGCCGAGCGCGGAACACAGGACCCTTGGAGACGCTCGGCGTTCCCAGATGAAGGAAGTCTTCGGTCGGTGGCACTGGCTCAAGAAGCGAAATGATCAGGTCTAGCGGCAGCTTATAGGCCAGGGGCTAGCTGATGACACTGCTAGGCGAAGGTGAACCTGCTAGGTCCCCGTATAGGACCGTCGGCTGCTATGGAGATGGAGTCGGCTGTAGTCGAAAGTCCCGGAACCAGTCGTAGCACGAATCCGAACGCTGACGGTTTGAGCAGCGAGTGTTTATAGTCGCTATCCCCACCCTGGTGGCTACAGCGCCCCTACCCCAGGTCACGCAGGTGACCACGGAGTGCAGCGTTGTGAGACGGCATGTTGAAATTCGGCCAACCAACGCAGCGGACTGCGGTCTTGAAGCATGTGCTGTGAGAACAGTATTCTAGTGCCCGACAGCATGATTTGGAAGGCAGCTCTCTCGCCCACCTCCCAATGGGCATCGAAGTCTGGACTGTGATTGTTGCTGCAACGGTGTTTTAAAGATAAAATATTGATCACCGCAACGATAAATTGTGCTAATACTGGCTAACACCCCCGTTAGTCTTGATAATGACCTCATGCTTCCTTCTGATGCGCCGTATCCAGCTGAAGCCAATGACGGACGGTTAGATGTTGCGAAGCTTCCAAATTGTGGGGACGGAGGCTGCTATGTTGACTTTTTCTTTGGCCAACCTTCTGACACGTTTGATTACGCCTTTATGTCTTAACACATGTCATACCGTCTTGTCGAGATTTTTAACATGCTCCACTGCTCGCCAATTCTATAGGAAACCTCCTCATCCCATACGTTATCAGTCTACATACACTCCTGGAAATTGAAATAAGAACACCGTGAATTCATTGTCCCAGGAAGGGGAAACTTTATTGACACATTCCTGGGGTCAGAAACATCACATGATCACACTGACAGAACCACAGGCACATAGACACAGGCAACAGAGCATGCACAATGTCGGCACTAGTACAGTGTATATCCACCTTTCGCAGCAATCCAGGCTGCTATTCTCCCATGGAGACGATCGTAGAGATGCTGGATGTAGTCCTGTGGAACGGCTTGCCATGCCATTTCCACCTGGCGCCTCAGTTGGACCAGCGTTCGTGCTGGACGTGCAGACCGCGTGAGACGACGCTTCATCCAGCCCCAAACATGCTCAATGGGGGACAGATCCGGAGATCTTGCTGGCCAGGGTAGTTGACTTACACCTTCTAGAGCACGTTGGGTGGCACGGGATACATGCGGACGTGCATTGTCCTGTTGGAACAGCAAGTTCCCTTGCCGGTCTAGGAATGGTAGAACGATGGGTTCGATGACGGTTTGGATGTACCGTGCACTATTCAGTGTCCCCTCGACGATCACCAGTGGTGTACGGCCAGTGTAGGAGATGGCTCCCTACACCATGATACCGGGTGTTGGCCCTGTGTGCCTCGGTCGTATGCAGTCCTGATTGTGGCGCTCACCTGCACGGCGCCAAATACGCATACGACCATCATTGGCACCAAGGCAGAAGCGACTCTCATCGCTGAAGACGACACGTCTCCATTCGTCCCTCCATTCACGCCTGTCGCGACACCACTGGAGGCGGGCTGCACGATGTTGGGGCGTGAGCGGAAGACGGCCTAACGGTGTGCGGGACCGTAGCCCAGCTTCATGGAGACGATTGCGAATGGTCCTCGGCGATACCCCAGGAGCAACAGTGTCCCTAATTTGCTGGGAAGTGGCGGTGCGGTCCCCTACGGCACTGCGTAGGATCCTACGGTCTTGGCGTGCATCCGTGCGTCGCTGCGGTCCGGTCCCAGGTCGACGGGCACGTGCACCTTCCGCCGACCACTGGCGACAACATCGATGTACTGTGGAGACCTCACGCCCCACGTGTTGAGCAATTCGGCGGTACGTCCACCCGGCCTCCCGCATGCCCACTATACGCCCTCGCTCAAAGTCCGTCAACTGCACATACGGTTCACGTCCACGCTGTCGCGGCATGCTACCAGTGTTAAAGACTGCGATGGAGCTCCGTATGCCACGGCCAACTGGCTGACACTGACGGCGGCGGTGCACAAATGCTGCGCAGCTAGCGCCATTCGACGGCCAACACCGCGGTTCCTGGTGTGTCCGCTGTGCCGTGCGTGTTATCATTGCTTGTACAGCCCTCTCGCAGTGTCCGGAGCAAGTATGGTGGGTCTGACACACCGGTGTCAATGTGTTCTTTTTTCCATTTCCAGGAGTGTATTTTCCACCATTCTTATGTAGCACCACGTCTCAAACATTTCGATTACCTTCTCTTTCGTTTCTTCGTTTTTTCACTTCCATATAATGCTGTGCTCCAGATGCACAATCCCAGAAATCTATTCCTCAAATTAAAGCCTATGTTTAATACTGGCAGATTCTTTTTGACCACTAATATCCTCCACGTCTGTGCTAATCTCCGATCTATGTCCCTTATTTTCGCTCACCATCTGTAATTTTGTAGAACTTGTTCACATTGTGTACATCGTGGTCTCAAGTTTTTATGTTAAGCTAATCTCATTTCTGTTACTCCTCATCACTTTCGTCTTTCTTTTTTTTACTTTCAGGGCATAGCGGGTGTTATTAGACCATTCTATTCACTCTGAATGAGGATGGTAATGTCCAGCGAATCATCGATACCCTTCTTCCAGCCTTAATTTTAATTCCCTTCTTCAACCTTCCATTTATTTCCGTCATTCCTTCTTCGGTGCTAGTTTCAATAGTAGTCCTATACGCTTTCTAATCCGACTACTGCGTTGCCAGTTTTCCATTCTGATTTTTTCCTCTTGGTTTTTGTACATATTGGATATTACCGGTCACTCCCCATCGTTTATACCTACTTTACTGAGAATTGCTCCACTTGAGGAACTTCCTTCTAGGTCAAGTAACCCTATGAACATGTCTATTCTTTCGGTTTGTTTCCATTATCACGCACAAAGTCAAAACCACCTCTCTGGTAACTTTATCATTGCATCTTCACCTTTCCAAAATGGTTATCGAACAGATCCTTGTTTACTTCAGTATCCGACTAATTTAAACATTAGTCCTGTCGTTTTCCTTAAACTTAAGTCTAAAGTCTACTCTTCCTAATGACTAAATTGTGATTGACTCTATACTGCTCCTGGTATGCCTAACAATCCAGTACCTGATTTCGGAATCACTGTATGATCGTAATGTAATCCAGCTAGTATCTTTCTGTCTCCAGGCCTTTTCCAATTACCCTTCATCCTGTTGTGATTAATAAACACTGTATTCCTGCAGACTTCATTTAGTCTTTCTCCTCTACTCATATTCTGCCCGAACTCTGTCTAAAACTACCTCCCCTATGGTAGCGTTCTAGTCCTTCCACAGCAATTAGATTATCATTTTCTTTAACATACTCAGTTACTCGTTCGATGCCAGCATGTACTAATTTTTCATCTTCTGCTTGCAGTGTCGGTTTGTATAAAAAAAAATGCCTCTGAGCACTATTGGACTTAACTTCTGAGGTCATCAGCCCCCTAGAACTTAGAACTACTTAAACCTAACTAACCTAAGGACATCACACACATCCATGCCCGAGGCAGGATTCGAACCTGCGACCGTAGCGGTCACGCGGTTCCAGACTGAAGCGCCTAGAACCGCTCGGCCACTCCAGCCGGCCGGTATGTATATCTGGACCATTTTTGGCACCTATTTGCTATCGACTCTGATGAGAATAATCCCATCACTGAACGGTTTAAAGGTAGCTAAATCTCTGTTCTGACTCCCGTTTCACAACGAATCCTGCTCCCGTTATAGAATTTTCTACGGTTATATTTGCGTGAGCAGTAGTCTTCATCTCCTATCCGTTTTTCACTGAGTTCTACTGTAACAACTCCTTACATTTCCGTTTTCAGATTTTTTACCTTCCCCACCATATTCAGACTTCTAATGTTCTTTGCTCCGGCTTATAGAATGTTTCCCATATTTTATTCAATGTCTTTGTCACTATCTTCTCTCCCCTGGCAGTTTCCTCTGACAGATCCAGAATGTTTTGCAAATGGAGAGATCGGCATGGTACTTTCCACGGATGCACATTATTTGTAGTTGTTGTGTATTCCATTGCGCTGTGCTTCCTCACGCTGTTGATCATTACTGACTCTCATGCCTACCGATTGTGTGATTTTTGTACTTCAAAATGGCATAAATTAGTTTCACGGACATCCTGGGCTGTGCTGTGATTTTTTGGACAATTTATTGTATTGTGAATGACGGAACACTTGTATCACAGACTTACTGTATTGATATAACTATTTTCCAGAAGTCTTGCTAAAACCTGCACGAAAAACACGCTAGATCCTAGCTACTCGTTGCGTCTAATGAATAAAACTGTTATTATCCTAATGAATCTATTTTCATTGCGAAGCAGTTCTCGGATTTCAGTGCTGCGTTCGGATAAGGAGTAACAGCATAATCAAGTTTACATATTTTGGAAGTGTTGCACTATTAAAGGAATGTGTCGACTGCTAGTACTTCAGTACAGTTGACGACACTAATGTGCACTATAAAAAGAATGCATCGACTCCTTTACAGCTGACAACACTAATGTCTTCACATTGTAGCAGTAGTTCATATGATTTCAGATCTCTGAAAGAATGTTCTCATATTCTGCACTCGAGTGTGTTCTACATGTTGTTTTGTATTCAGATCCGGTAACATTTACAAGTTTTTCACTCCTGGGAAAAAGGAAAGACAATAAAGAGATAGGATGGTTACAGGGAAGTGATCTGAATGCCGCTCTTCGCCTAGTCATAGTGAAGACCTCCAGTGGCAAGCTGAGATCCGACACTAGAAGGAGGCACGTACAACTGAGAAAGAGGTGGGTGGGATAGAAGTGAAAACTTTTTGCTTCTGGCCACATAGTGACAATATTCTCTCTCCAGATGTTAACAACGATCCTGCTTACGAACCGAGAACAGTTTGAAACGTATCTAGTAATAACAGAGTGCCGCAAGGGAAGGAGCGTAAAAGAAACGTTAAAGGCAACAACGATAACAGAAAACGGGACGTGGAAAAAGAGAAACGATGTAACGAGATTGTGTTCCCCGCAGTTTGGAGCAACCTGGCTTTCAGCCAGGAGCCAGTGTCCCTTGCTTATAAGCGTTGTATAGCTCCAGCAGCTAGCCCATAATACACAAAACACTTGCTGCCGTAGCGTAGGTGCACAGTGCACTTGTCAGGGTTGAGACCACGTTAGCACGTTTTTTATCTGGGTGAGGTTAACATTATACTGCAGTGCTTTACAAATCTGGAACTCGACTAGGCAAGGACTTGAACTGAGAATGTGGAGCTCCTTAGACATAATCATTTATATGCTTCATTACAGGGAAGTCTAGCAGCTGTATTACGCATTTACATATTGCTACGTGTACCTGACATTCGTAACTTCCTTTCATTGGTCTGTATGAGGATGTGACGCACTTCGGAAGAATATTTTACCCTCCTTTGCTTGCCGAACGCTAATCGCGAAGACGGAATTTACTAGTATGCGGTATTGACATCTGGGTTAGAGTTGATATGCTCATTAGGCTCCCTCTGATATACATGTAATAAAAAGAGATAATAAAATACATCTATAAAGTGTTTCTGTCTGACTACTGCAACATCTTTTTTCATGTGGCCTCAAAGGCTAGTTTTATACAGACCTCAGCTACCGAGGAGGCGTATCCGAAAGTAAAACGTAAAACTGCATGTTGTATACTCTCCGACGTCAAACGGCGCAATATCAGCATAGGATTTCGAGTGGGATGTCTGATCGGGTTCGGGGATATTGTTTTTCATACCGTCAGCTGTTCGCCCTTATTACTGCGCTGCAAAGCGGACAGATTTCAAGTGTGATTGATTGTGATGCCACATATACCAGCGAGCTCTACTCGTACTTGTTGAAGAAAACTGGAACACCATCTCCTACCAGGAAAGTTTGCAGTCCGAAGTTCCACCCTCTATTAGGCAAGCCCCCCAAAATTAGGCAGTCAATCCGTATGCAATGAAATATTTTCAGCAGGTTGTGCCTCCATACCTTGTAGATACTTACAGAGAATCATAGTTTAATCACTAGTTGCTGTGAGAAATCTTTATTGTTCCATGCAATTCAGAGTATCACACATCATAGCCAGCCTCCTGCGAAAAGAAAACGAATATAACACTTTAAGAGAAAAAAAAAATAGTGTGAATGAAACAACCACAAAACTTCCCAGGGAACTATCTTGAGATCAGATCTGCTGTAGTTGTAATTCCATTACACACAGAAAGTAATACTGTGTGGAGTAATTTTGTTCTCCATTTAATTTCAACGTATTTTATTGCTTCGTCTATCACATAACATGAAACTCAAAGGTTTGCTATAACAACCAAACATGCAACAAGAGGCAATAAAGACGAAGGACAAAAAAATCTGTTACTTGAGGTTTCATTCATAAAAAACTGCGGCTAAATATGTTTCTGCTGCACTGATGTTTGAATTCACGCCAATATAACTAATGGTTGGTAATAACGTTTTGATCACGAATTCGTTGATGCCTCAGTGTCAGATACGGAGGAAATGTAACAGTTTCTATAGAAAACTGTTATTGAGGCTACATTTTTCGTTCTCCTGGTATAGCCATATAGTTCCATAGATTAACATAGATGGATTTTATTATTATCATTATTTCTATTTCTTAGTGTTATGTATAATATACTGGACGGTTAGTTAGATTTTATTAATAAGGTGTATGAATCTACTAAGTGATTGAATCGTTGTCTCCTAACACTTCATCTCAAAACAAAAAGACTCATTCTACGAACTGAGATGAAATTCATTTGTGGTGAGACATTTCTCTATTCATTCACAGTCCAGTCTCGATGTGGGTGACTCTACCACGAAATGGTCTGTCACTGCAATCTTATGAGAGGGGCACGTGCTGCCAAATTATGGCACAAATACTCTAACGCAGCTTCTAATACCGGAGAAACTAAATTTCCAGGACACTATAACATCTACAGGTATAGTGTGTGATGTCTGTTAATTTACGTATGTCAATATCAATAATTTCCTTAAAAAATTAATAAGTCCCAGATTAACAAAATACAGTCTCATTATTCTTCTTTGTGGTTCTACAGAACCTGTACTTATACAAAGCAACGGAACATTTTCTTTCGTTCAATATATCCTCGATTAGCAAGACAGGAACTCCGATTTATGCTTTGATTTTCAGCTGTCATTCATCCATGAAAACTAACTACCCCCATCCTTCAACCATGGTAGATGGCAACGTTGTTAACCTGACCTTATTTTTGTTAGTGAAAACCTGTCCCAACAAAGTATCAGACCGCTATTACTGCCAGTTCCTTATATAGAATACCACCCAACAATGTGTCAGTTGGTATCAGCAGTCCGACCACAAACTGCGAATTTCAAGCGAAGAAACAATTTCAAAAAAGTAAATTTAAATAATGCAACACTATGTTAAATGAGAAGACGAAAACCATTCAACTTGTTCCGAAATCATATGAAGAACTAGTGAATACTGTCAGGTTGTGCTCCCACGAAGCTATCCCCAAAGTCTGCAGAAGTATATACATACAGGGACTTACTCCGGAAACGGCCTTCCTATTGAATGAATATTCAACCATTTCGAAATGAACCCATTTGTTGCTGAAACCACCGCAAGTGGTCAAATGTCATTTCTTCTCATTATGAGCCAAAACGCACCCATTGAATTAAGTTACTGGAGGAGGAATACATGTGAAGAAATAACCAAAAGGCCTCAGTAAAGATTCTTCTAAGACCCAAGTCCACTACTCCATTTCTGCAAACCAAATAGCAAATCAGCTCACTGAAAGCGGCAAACTAAGCACAACTTTAGACAAATCAGAGCAAAGAAAGGAAGCATTTCCACCATAGATGATATTAAAGAGCACGTAACAAACGCAGAAAGTTGTAGTTTTGAAGCCTGGTTAGGATGCGAATGATCCGAAGAGCTACAGACCACACCGAGCGAGGTGGCGCAGTGGTTAGCACACTGGACTCTCAATCGGGAGGACGACGGTTCCATCCCGTCTCCAGCCATCCTGATTTAGGTTTTCCGTGATTTCCCTAAATCGTTTCAGGCAAATGCCGGGATGGTTCCTTTGAAAGGGCACGGCCGATTTCATTCCCAATCCTTCCCTAACAGCCGGCCGGTGTGGCCGTGCGGTTCTAAGCGCGTCAGCTTGGAACCGCGTGACCGCTACGGTCGCAGGTTCGAATCCTGCCTCGGGCATGGATGTGTGTGATGTCCTTAGGTTAGTTAGGTTTAAGTAGTTCTAAGTTCTAGGGGACTGATGACCTCAGTAGTTAAGTCCCATAGTGCTCAGAGCCATTTGAACCATTCCTTCCCTAACCCGAGCTTGCGCTCCGTCTCTAATGACCTCGTTGTCGACGGGACGTTAAAGACTAACCACCACCACCAGCTACAGACCAATCTCCTTAAGTCAACTACACAATGTTCTGAGAGAAATATATTAGACAGATTGTCCAAAAAATACGAGGAGCGTTTGTAAAGACATTGCTTTCCGCGAAAGTCGATAATATTTTTTTCTCTTTTGTGCATTACCTTGTCATAGTATGTATGTATAATTTATTTCAACTATTCTTTTTTTGTTAATACGTCACATTGTTTCTGCATTCATTTTGCTACTGTTTCATATTTTATATTGTACGAATATGAATGTTCTGGTTCTATATGTTTGTAAATCTTTCGTTAGGCTAGAAGAAGTACTGTGTCGGAGAGAGAGCGAACGACTGTCAATAGAGAGCGTGCGAGTTGTTGTAGGACGCGGCCTTTTCGCGGGTGGTAAAAAAAAAACGTGGAAAAGTTCGGTGTGAAAGATGGTGATACGCGGAGGAACAATTAATTACAGTGCGTCCGCTGTGTTGATAGGAGATCGTGCATTATTAAGTGAACAGTAAAACCTGAAAAGTATATCGAGTGTTTGCGGTGACGATTTTACAAACTATGTGAACTTGTGACAATTAGCCATGAATCAGACACCATTGTCGTGTGGCTCAAAAATGGTTCAAATGGCTCTGAGCACTATGGGACTTCACATCTTAGGTCATCAGTCCCCTAGAACTTAGAACTACTTAAACCTAACTGACCTAAGGACATCACACACATCCATGCCCGAGGCAGGATTCGAACCTGCGACCGTACCAGTCCCGCGGTTCCGGACTGCAGCGCCTAGAACCGCACGGCCACCACGGGCGGCTGCAGCAACAGTTAAGACATTAAACGAAAATTATTACGATCTCTCTCATTTCAAAATTAAAGACAATTGCAGTTAAATTAACTATTTTAAAAATACTGTCACAATATCTCAATTTTGTTTAGTCCCAATAAATATTCTTTCCACTATTTCGTCTTGTTGACAGTGTTGAAAACCCGCCAAATTACAATTCAATTAATAATTTTGTTTCAAAATTCTTCTCAGACAGTTTGCTGCTCATTGTAATTTTATTTTAATATTTGTTTGTATCTTCTTTTGGAGGGAGTACATATTTTATTTTTTCTGTAGTAAAATTAGCTACTACAAAATTACGTATATTACCAGCTGATGCTGTCTGCCATTACTGCTTGAAAACTGCACCTATTTTCTCATTGGCAGTCAGCTTCAAAACAAAATTACGTATTTCGTGGGCATCTAGCAGATGCGCGATGTCTATGTAGGCCCCTACAATAATTTGTTTTTACTTTTGCAGGTTTACTGGAATTATATTGACTTTAATTGTTCATTTGGCCCCCGTTAAAGTGATTTATCGCATCTATATAATAATTGTACTGAATTACCTAATTTATTAATTTTTTTTCGTTCGTGACTAACAGGGGTAATCAGATTCCTTGTATAGGTCATGTTTTATTATTTAAAAGGTTTTTGGCTTAGAAGTAGATAACCAGTTTCTTTACACGTTGCAACACATTTTTTCCTCCTGAAAACAGGCAGGTTTTTATTCACGATTCTAATAATTATATTATTCCCCACTGTTTCGTCTACAAAACCCTATTCTTCAACATAATTTCCGTTCAATGCAACGTCCTTACACTACGTTAGCGGAAGGGCCTGTATGCCCGCCAGGTATCAATCTGCTGGTCGACGCCGGAGCCAACGTCTTGGTGCATCAATAACTTCCCATTAGACACGTACAGCTTCCCACGGAGTTCATCCCTCACTGGAAAGTCGAAGGGTGAGGGAACTTTGAGTACCTCAAATGGTGGAAGAGTGAATCAGCCTTAGCAGCGTGTGGACTATTTCATTGACCTCGATACCAGGTACCACTTTACCCGCAGCATGGTGATTTTCTTGGTACGTCACTGTATTTCAGCAGTCTGGTCTACAATCTGGTACGCCAAGTAGTCACAGGTGTTACTGACCACATGATTCCGTGTGAGGAGCAATGATGATTGCGAATCTGCCATAATAATGAGGTATCTGCATCTAAACCATCAGCATAGTTAAGTCCGTCTAGTGAAGCAGTGAGCTCTGCTTTAAGAAACGAGGCTTCCGAAGGGGGATGGAACTGGCCGCGTGGCGTGACTGGGGGTCATGACATGTGGTTCCGCTGCCGTCCGAAGTACGTGATCCTAATGTGTAGAGGTGGTACGAATGTTCCCACCGACTTAAGAACAGTTGAAGGCTCGTGTCAAGTTCCATGTATGGTGGGTGTGTACAAATGTCAAAGTCTGTTGGCGTATTCCTGTAGTCTATCATGAAATTGTAATGCCGCCGAACTGTTGCAGTTTGGTGGCAAAGTATTGAAATCTCGTAAAAGATATGTGATAACGGTAAAAGTTTTTCGTAAATATCTACTAGTGAAGTATTTTTCGACCAACATTCGAATCCTCGAAAACAAAGGGGCTTCCCCAAATTACGCACATTTGAGGTACTATTTGGAACCAATGTACTGTCTTCTGAGTTCGAGTGGAAGCTCACTGGTTCCAACAAGAGGTTTGAATGGCCGACCGTAAAGCATCCGTGCAGCGTCTGATCACCTTCTACTGGCATCTGTCAAGTATTTGTACGGCACAGTCAGTGGTCGAAACGCAGCGAAGGTAACCATAGTCAATACACCGCCTTGATTAACGCAAGACAACGAGCGATACACACATTCGAGTTGGCATCCCACCAACTTCCCGTAACTGAATGTATGATTTTAACCGCCTTTTTACTTCTTTGTAAAATGTATTTCATGTGCACGGACCAAGTGGGCTTTCTGTCAATCCAGAGGCCAAGGTATTTGACAACTTGTTTGAGCGCCATACGAAACGGGCCTAGTAACATCTCCTTGCCGCTCTACACCTGTGTAAGATGTAAACGCAAACCGTGGATGTGGCTGGCGATATTTCTAACGAATTCCTCTGCAGTCAGTCCTGAAACTTCCTCATAGCGGGAGACCTCTGAAGTTGACAGAACATGAACTCACGGTTGTAGTGTGGAAGCATAGATCGTTTGCGTGTTGCATGACCTTGACATTGACTTGCACATGTGAGTGGAGATCCGCAGTGTGAAGATGATTAATCTGTCTGTGGCGGTAGTGTCGAACCTTGCGATAAGCAGTTGCTCTTGTCACTTATATAACGATTCGATTCTAAGAAGAACATTTGAAAAACTGACTGGTTTGGCAGGAAAATTTATACTTGTACCTATTGTTGAATTATTATGATCGGTACCGAAAAAAATGTAATAAATTTGTAATCAATCTCACGAAATATCATCAGAAAGGTGTGAATTGTGAAATGACCTCCATTGGTTATCTGTCTAACTTTTGTACGGTGGTTATCACAGGGATATGAAATAGGACGTACACGACGTACTTAACCTGTCTTACTGCAACTTTTTCACACTTCATAAACAAGATTTGAGCGGCGAACAAGAGTTGGCGAACAAGAAAGTTGTGCGAATCGATTACATCTTTTGCAAAATGTGTTAATTGAGCTGAAATTAATGCTTATTTAATGGCGCTACATGTATGTGCACAGTTCGAATTTAACTTCCAAATACCTCCAAAAAATTTGTTTTTCTGGGAGATTTTGGAAGTGCACCGCTTCTGTACCTTAAACTTATATGAATCGGTTCAAACTTTGCGCTAAGAAATGTAAATGGATAAAGTCAAAACGGATTTTTTTATCCAGTAATCTTGATCTGTTGTCGAGATACGATGGTTTAAATTCAAGATAAATGTAGCACTTAAAAATCATTCTTACGTGAATTGAATGCGCGGAAATAGCTTGAAGTGATTCAAGTAAATAAAGAAATGCATTCTTACGATAAAGGAGAGAACTCGCTTTTAAAAATCTAGCTTCATTCGAAATTTACAAGCAGAAACCATGTTTTTGTAAGTTTCTTAAACACACCACTTACGTGTTTCAAACTTGTGCGATTCGGTGTATTTTGTAAGAAAGAAGACAAATACATAAAATTAACGGCCGCCCTGTTGTTTGAGAGATTTGTCGGTTTCGACGATATAAGCAACATGGCACGAAAGACAGCCAAGCTATGACGGTCTGAGGTAAAAATTATTGTAGAGTGAAAGATGGGAACCAGAATGAAAAACACTGATATCATAGCACAAACCTGAATGTGTCCTGCGTAGGATTAGGGATGTAAAAGAAGGGAACTAGCTTTTCGACATAGCTGGCAGCTTCAAAGACACTTAATTCGAAGCATTTGACATATTCGTGATTTTTTTTAGGAGTTGAACCTAATTCCGCAGCTCAGTGAGCTCTCTTCGCTGTAAGGTGTTCGCACACCTTCATCTTCCAGTTTATTTAGTCCCTGATCCTGTGTCGAAAGTCCAGAAGATTCGCCACCCATAGTAAACGTATGGCTGAAGAGCTCACACGTAACAGCTCAAAAATTTTTTGCTGATGGGATATAATTTTTGGGTGTGGATTTGCTCCTAGAGGGGGAGTGTGGTATGACATCATGTTACTTTACCTGACACGATGCTTTATACTACATGACGTGGGTACGAATACTAACAAGAAATAGCGCGAATATGTCAGGATGTTTTTATTTAAATGAGTTTGAAGCTGCCAGATAAATCAAAGAGCTAATTCTCTTCTTTAACATTCTTACGCCTGCCCAGGACATATTCACCTTTTTTTGTTCTATGAGAGAATCACTTTTCATTCTGGTGGAATTATTATTAATATATACAGTTAAACATAAATTCTAAACGTACATGTATGCTGTCGCGCTGAAGAGTGATAGGGACACTTGAAGGGATATAGCAAATACCTTCGCGGAGGAGGAGCCTCGAATTAAGCAATTAAGGCGTGCCGACCCGAAATAACTGCGGCCCGGAATCCACGCAAATGGCACGTAACTCACTTTAACGACGGGCAGCACAGTCTGGTGCTTCTCAGACTAGTCTGCTCTAGCAGCGGAGGGCGTCCTCCTGTCCCTGTGTTGTAAGCATTCATCCGTACACTACACTCTTCCATTCGTACACTCCTGGAAATTGAAATAAGAACACCGTGAATTCATTGTCCCAGGAAGGGGAAACTTTATTGACACATTCCTGGGGTCAGATACATCACATGATCACACTGACAGAACCACAGGCACATAGACACAGGCAACAGAGCATGCACAATGTCGGCACCAGTACAGTGTATATCCACCTCTCGCAGCAATGCAGGCTGCTATTCTCCCATGGAGACGATCGTAGAGATGCTGGATGTAGTCCTGTAGAACGGCTTGCCATGCCATTTCCACCTGGCGCCTCAGTTGGACCAGCGTTCGTGCTGGACGTGCAGACCGCGTGAGACGACGCTTCATCCAGTCCCAAACATGCTCAATGGGGGACAGATCCGGAGATCTTGCTGGCCAGGGTAGTTGACTTACACCTTCTAGAGCACGTTGGGTGGCACGGGATACATGCGGACGTGCATTGTCCTGTTGGAACAGCAAGTTCCCTTGCCGGTCTAGGAATGGTAGAACGATGGGTTCGATGACGGTTTGGATGTACCGTGCACTATTCAGTGTCCCCTCGACGATCACCAGTGGTGTACGGCCAGTGTAGGAGATCGCTCCCCACACCATGATGCCGGGTGTTGGCCCTGTGTGCCTCGGTCGTATGCAGTCCTGATTGTGGCGCTCACCTGCACGGCGCCAAACACGCATACGACCATCATTGGCACCAAGACAGAAGCGACTCTCATCGCTGAAGACGACACGTCTCCATTCGTCCCTCCATTCACGCCTGTCGCGACACCACTGGAGGCGGGCTGCACGATGCTGGGGCGTGAGCGGAAGACGGCCTAACGGTGTGCGGGACCATAGCCCAGCTTCATGGAGCCGGTTGCGAGTGGTCCTCGCCGATATCCCAGGAGCAACAGTGTCCCTAATTTGCTGGGAAGTGGCGGTGCGCTCCCCTACGGCACTGCGTAGGATCCTACGGTCTTGGCGTGCATCCGTGCGTCGCTGCGGTCCGGTCCCAGGTCGACGGGCACGTGCACCTTCCGCCGACCACTGGCGACAACATCGATGTACTGTGGAGACCTCACGCCCCACGTGTTGAGCAATTCGGCGGTACGTCCAACCGGCCTCCCGCATGCCCACTATACGCCCTCGCTCAAAGTCCGTCAACTGCACATACGGTTCACGTCCACGCTGTCGCGGCATGCTACCAGTGTTAAAGACTGCGATGGAGCTCCGTATGCCACGGCAAACTGGCTGACACTGACGGCGGCGGTGCACAAATGCTGCGCAGCTAGCGCCATTCGACGGCCAACACCGCGGTTCCTGGTGTGTCCGCTGTGCCGTGCGTGTGATCATTGCTTGTACAGCCCTCTCGCAGTGTCCGGAGCAAGTATGGTGGGTCTGACACACCGGTGTCAATGTGTTCTTTTTTCCATTTCCAGGAGTGTAGTTCACAGTTTCTGAAAACCTTTCAGTAATAACGAAAGGAGCCTAATGCGCGTCTTTATTCATCTGATTAGCTCCTATCATTCTCTGTAGGTAAATTTAGTTAGATTTATGAAAGTCTGGAGCGAAGCTTTGTACGGAAGTAAAATGTGGACAACACTAACATGACGTCAGACTACAGTCTCCTACACTCAGTTGATACACATTCAGAAGATATATATACAACGCAAGGAAGGGGACCACTGTGGGTGCGGCACCTACATATTACCCACTGGGCCTTCCCGTCAACAGTGCAACACGAAACTGTCTTGCTTCGAAATTCGTCACTGCACTCAAGTATCCTTTTCCTCAATTCAATATGAGCCATCGCGTGGCCCGCATTTCGTACCGTACATCATCGTCGGCTGGTAGAGGGGCTACATGAAATATGTTTGCCTCTATACTTGCCAATGAACGCGAGTCGCTTTGTCGTACGGTCACTCAGTATCAGCGCTTTGAAAGCTCCTCCCATATTATCCTCTCGCTTGGTATTATTGTGGTCCTTGTCCTAACGTGCTGGCTTTATAGGGTGAGCTCGCAAACTATATTCTAAGAAAATGAAATACCTACAGCCGTCAATATGATCCAATTTATTGAGTAGCTACCAGTTTCAGCACTTCATTGCGCCACCTTCACGCCTTAGTTGATGCTGAAGCGGTCATCACATATACGCTGCATCAGTGGCCAACGTAACTGGGTTACTCAAACGGTAAATGTGGTGTCAGCACTCCAACAATCAACTGCCAGATCATAAGGACGACTGTAGGCGTTTCATATTCTTGGAGTAGCGAACGGTAGTGGTCCCCAAGACCACCTGTCAAAGGATGGACATACATAAACTAAACGGTCAGGATTCTGTACACCTAGGTACATGAAAGGTCTGTGACACTCGGAGTTTACCAGTGCGAAACTCATCAAAAGCGAAATAAAGGCTATGTATATTTTATCAGTTCCAGTTTCATCGTAACAGTTACTTCCTTAACGACCTTGTGCCACTACTACACACGAAGCCTTATACGTGATACACCTCTTACTGCTCAATAAACGCGTCAGACCAGCGCGGTTTGATAGATAGGCAGCCACACAGCGACTCACTCGCACGCACGCAGTTTACTACTCAACAGACGCTGCACGCTGGCGGCACCAAGCCTGTACCGTTACTGATACTAGAAACCAAGAACATTGCGCTTCCACATTCACACGACAGTGTATGAGTCAGAAAACTCTCACATAAATGTTCATCGTTCAATGGTTTAACAGAAACCGTAACGCTTGAGGTAGACATAGAGTGTGTAACGGGTATAACTGCTGATATTTTTCGGTGTGGCAATTTAATACGTACACACAGCAGGGTGTTGGCAACTTTTTCTCTGCATCGAACAATCTTCCCACCAACACGTCACAAACTTCACGACCTGATATTTTCTCCACGGTCGTAATTGTACCTCAAAGTATATTCATAAAAAAAAAGAAAATGGCTCTGAGCACTATGGCACATAACTTCTGAGGTAATCAGTCCACTGGAACTAAGAACTATTTAAACCTAACTAACCTAAGGATATCACACACATCCATGCCCGGGGCAGGATTCGAAACTGCGACCGTAACGGTCGATCTGTTCCAGGCTGTATGTTCTTAGCATATCGTTATTATACAGGGTGTTTCCGTAAGAGCATGGAAAAATGTAACAGGGCATAGAGAATGCTCCACCGAACAATTTTAAGTAGAAAACCTGGGGTGAGAGAAGACAGCTTAAGGAGATATGGAAGTAGACTGGCCTATCACTTTGTCTTGCATTACCGTTTTCCAGTTTATTTACAACTAACATCCGTACAAGTTTGCACATACCGTCCACTTTTTTTACACATTCATTCTTTATTTCCTGCAAGGAAACAAAGAGGACGAGCCTGATTACTAGGAAGTCACGAAGCAGGATTTTTTATTTTACTTTTCTTGTCCACTAGGTGGCTCTGTTGTATCGTATTTCCATTTTCCTATGACAGAACGTGCTATGAATCAACGACAAGACCCATTCATTACTGAGTGCTGCTCAGAGACGTACAGTACGACACGATGGAGCAGTATCGGTACAGTTTCGCAGAACTTACTTACATGTAACTTGTGTTTGGGGGAAGTACTTAGCAATGCTCTCGCTGACGGAAGGCTGTGCAGGGAACGATTTCCTGACAGGCATCACTCGTCACGACGAGTATTTATTTCCTTCGATCGACGAATGCGGAAGACTGGTTCATGGGTAAGAATAACCGAGGGACCTGGAAACACGAGGACCACTCGCACACCAGATTTTGAAGAGGAGGTGCTGTAAGGTTTCGCAGCGGACCCCACCACGTGCACGTGACGTTGACACTGCACATACTAGCGTGCGAGTGACTTTGCAAATTGGTTCAAATGGCTCTGAGCACTATGGGACTTAACATCTGTGGTCATCAGTCCCCTAGAACGTAGAACTACGTAAACCTAACTAACCTAAGGACATCACACACATCCATGCCCGAGGCAGGGTTAGAACCTGCGACCGTAGCGGTCACGCGGTTCGAGACTGAAGCGCCTAGAACCGCACGGCCACACCGGCCGGCTGACTTTGCACCAAGGGTCGCATAGTGTCAGTGGGTGCTTCAAAAATGAATTGATGATCAGATTTCCTCCAAATCGTGCTGTTTCTGGCGAGGCCTTATTTGATGGTATATCGAACAGCAGGAAAACCTTAGCGCTGTAGTAGTGTCACACCGTCAAGTACGTTTTGCTGTGAATATCTGGGCCGCCATTGTAGGCGACAATTTCACTGGGCCACCTGTACTTGAGGTTCGTGCAAAGAGTTCTACCTTTCGACATAGGATTACACAGCCAAACGGTTGCACATAACTGGTAGCTCACGGGTCATCAGAATCTTCCGTTTGCCGATGTCATGCTTGCATTAAGGTTGATGTGCGGCAGTTTCAACACAATTTGTAAGATACAGTGCAAATAGCACCATCTTCGTGTTACTAATGGTGTTTGCAGTTAACTGTAACCATTGTAAGTGAAAAACTACACAGAACGTCATATTAATCCTTAAGCTGGCTTCTCCGACCCCAGGTTCCCTACCTCAAATGCCTCAGTGGAGCTTCCTCTGTGTCCTGTTATATTTCTGCATTCTCTTACGGCATTCTCTTACTGCCTTGTCAGTGTATGCTAACTGGTTTGCATCCATGCATCCACAGTTCAACATCTGGCCTACTGCCCAAACGAAAAGAAGCATTAATAGGTTGTTCTTTTCATACATACTTGGAGTTACTAACCTATAATAGCTATGATTATTAGTCTTAAAATGACGTAAATATTAATATAATGTTTGATGGAAAGATATAACCGCACTTTGATTGTGTGATGTGCTTTCATACACGGTATAGGTGTCAGCCTTAGGCCATTTTCAAGTATAACAAGTGTCAAAAATCGTTTTGGAACACATGTCAAATGATTTTTGATATTTGTAACACTTGAAAATGGCCAAAGGCTGAAATCTAGATAGTACTATAAAGCACATCATACAGTCAGACGGCGGCTATATCTTTATGTGAGTTTTATAAGACAGTGGCTTCACATAAGGAAAAAATCATCAATGATGTAATGTTGTCCAGTACACCATCCTCAGTCACCAATAGAAATGTCTGCCCTTATACTGATAATAGTGGGTCCGCAAATCAACCGTTCCTCAGGGAATTCGAGTTGGAAACATCTACATCCACATTTATACTCCACAAGCCACCCAACGTTGTGTGGCTGAGGGCATTTTACATGCCACTGTCATTACCTCCCTTTCCTGTTCCAGACGCCTATGGTTCGCGGGAAAGCCTCTGTGCTCGCTCGAATCTCTCTAATTTCACATTCGTGATCTCCTCGGGAGGTATAAGTAGGGGGAAGCAATGTATTCGATACCTCGTTCAGAAACGCACCCTCTCGAAACCTGGACAGCAAGCTACACCGCGATGCAGAACGCCTCTCTTGCAGAGTCTGCCACTTGAGTTTGCTAAACATCTCCGTAACGCTATCACGCCTGCCAAATAACCCTGTGACGAAACGCGCCGCTCTTCTTTGGTTCTTCTCTATCTCCTCTGTCAACCCGAAGTGGTACGGATCCCACACTGATGAGCAATACTCAGTTCTGTTTTACAGAGCAGACAAGCCTCCGATAACGAACGGATAATTTACCTCCGATGGTATTTTTTACTACCATAACTGTCACATCTGGGCCGATGTCAGTCCTAGTACAACACAGTATTACGACATTAGCAGCGTTATTCATTGTACATCTGGGCAGGGCCGCTCGGAGACCGCATAACTGGACCACGTAGACAAACAGGACAGCAGTACATGCGGTTACTGTGGACTGTACTTCCATATGTGCATGATGTCCCTCTGAACCAACACCTGATTATGTGGTACATGCAGGACGGTGCTCCAGCAGATTCTCATTTACGAGTGCGCCGGCCTCTAACTAGGACGTATGGTCAACACTGGATAGGTAGAGGAGGGTTTGTGCCATGGCAGGGACTCTGCATTTAAATCACATGGATTTCTGCGTGTGGGTTCATTTCAAAAGCCTGGTCTTTGCTACCGAGGCCGACTCTCTTGAGGAATCACGCTTGCGGATTGAAGCAGTGTTCCAGCGTTTATAAGAATTACCCTGAGAAGATTCGCAATTCATTTCAGAGGCGATTTCTAAGTTGCATTCAGACGCATGAACAACAATTCGAACCCCTGCTTTAATATTTAGAGATGCCATGTGTTCTTAGACACTGATGAACCGCAACGGAAAATAAGTTGCATCTCGACAACGGTTGATTTGTGGATCCACGTTTATTGAAGCTTTTTAGCTACTTTTGGCCCGCGCTTTCCATTTGTGATTTACTGACCATCACATCTGAAACAACCCGTATATCACGAATTGTACCTAGTTTTAAGTCTCTGCTCGCACTACACGCTTTCACAGCTAAAACTTTCATCCTGGGGCTTACTTTGTCTGCACCATTCCTCTCGTACGAATTATCAGTATCAAAGCCTGAAAGGTGTCAGTACCTCGAAGTTTGCTTTGAACATCACAGTGTTATGCTTCCTCTGGCTATACGCTTACTGCCACAACAGTTACAGAAGTTACAAGAGGGCATGCAGTTTAGTGTGGAATCCGAAACATGAGGGGTCTTCATTATTTCATTAATTAAGATGGAAGGCATAGACAACATTCCTTCGCAATTTCTGAAATAACCGACGGGAGGAGGAGGGGGGGGGGGGAACCCAAATTGTAGAATCTATGAGTACGGAGAAATATTATCAGACTACCGGAAAAAACATAATGCACGCGATTCAGAAATAGCGAGAGCGGGTATGTGAGAGAACAATCGCACAATCAGTTACCGACAAGAAAGATATACAAAAAAATAGAAATCAAAAGCCAGACTCCTAAGCGAAGATCAGTTTGGAACTAGGAAAAATAAATGCGCCAGGAGAATCTCTCCCATAGCATAATAGTGCTCCCACTAGCATGCGTCCGTTGCGCACTGCACATTTCGAGTTGCCGTTCACCTCGATAACAGCGTTTGTGGATACGGCCATCGACATAGTGTAGCGAAACTGCGAGCGACACGTAGAGGTGACACATTTCCATTGATCGATAGTCGAGCCTCTATCATTCCGTGCCCACTGCAATTACAATTGACGATGTCGTTGGGTCAACATGTGAAAACGTGGGGTGGTCCGCTGCGGAACTCTAGGTTCAACGATATACGATGAACGGTGTACTCTGAAACACTTGTGCGTCAAGTAGCATTGTGCTCTTTCGCATAGATGCCACACATCTCTATCTATTCTGTTTTACAGAGCAGACAAGCCTCCGAACTCCACGTTCTGTGAAGAGCCGAGTACCCCCAACCGTTTAACGCCTAGTGGTAGTTTCACGGTCCTTTTACCTCTTTCTGTAGATGCTCAAGACAGTAGCGTGTGAACGTTCGTCCAGATTCGCCGTTTTCTCACTTCAGATTGCTGTCTTATGCGATCACTGCTGATAATGACAGAACACCAAAGCAGCTACAGCTTCAACTTACTGACATAAGCAGATCACACTGTGAAAGAAATCTTTAATGCTGTGACATTAGTTGACTTTATAAACATTCATCAGTGAAAAATTTCCTCGTCTGAGGAAATTTACTGCGAAAAAGTTCTCCATATGCGGGTCTACATATACAGGGTGGGCCACTGATTGTGACCGGGCCACGAAATAAGCGTCAAACGAAGAAACTACGAAGAACGAAACTTGTCTAGCTTGAAGGGGGAAACCAGATGGCGCTATGGTTGGCCCGCTAGATGGCGCTGTCATAGGTCAAACGGGTATCAACTGCGTTTTTTTAAGTAGAAACCCTCATTTTTATAGCAGCATGCGTTCTGAGAAATGATAAGTTCACAAAGGTACATGTATCACATTGGAACAACCGAAATAAAATGTTCAAACGTACCTGAGTTCTGTATTTTAATGTAAAAAACCCACAACAGTTCATCTAAAATTGTGAGCCATATGTTTGTGACTATTACAGTGCCATCTATCACAAAGCGAAGAAAGTGGTCCAACTGAAACATTCATATTTCTTTACGTACTACACGAATATGTAATAAAAAAAATGGGGGTTCCTATTTGAAAAAACCGCAGTTCATATCCGTTTGACCTATGGCAGCGCCATCTAGCGGGCCAACCATAGCGCCATCTGGTATCCCCCTTCAAGCTAGACGAGTTTCGTTCTTTGTAGTTTTTTCGTTTGAAGCTTATTTCGTGAGATATTTGGCCCAGTCACTATCAATGGACCACCCTGTACAATCACTTATGAAATTTGTTATTAACAATCCGAACGAATTCAAAAGTAATAGCAGCGACATGGCTACAACACTAGGAAGAAGGATGATCTTCAGAACTCAAGGTTCAATCTTTGGCTCAGAAGGGAGTAAATGATGCTGCCACAAGTCTTTGGTCACTGACGTAATAGCATCAAAAGTCTGACATATAGCCATATAGCATATTAAAGGAAATAAAAAGAATTTCTGAATGGCAACTAATTCTACTCATTAGATGAATTTTTGGATGCAGTAAGTGAGTAATTTCCCCACCCCAACAAAAAATAAAAAAATAAAAATGAAAGTATTATGTGTCACGTAATACTTCGTGTAATGTAATATCTTGTATAGACATTTTTTATTAACCTGATACGTTCCACATCATTACAAAATGTCGTACTCATGATGTATGGAACAAGTACTAATCTAACCTAAACTAACTAAATTTCTTCATATGTAGTCCATATCTGGCTTAATGTGTATTTCATCTAAGAAGATTGACTCAAAACAGTCGTGATGATTCAGGTTTGATACTTTCCCCCTACGAAGTTGGGATTGTTAGGATCAGCATCAATATCTGCACAGATGTTTCTAATAGTATTACGACGAGGCAGAATAATATTTCCAGTGCTCCATATGAATCTGTAAGCATGGCTCGAAGTAAAAAACAACAAAGAAGCAAATACTAAAACATGGGGAGGAAACGTATGTCTCTCAGGGAGCGGAAAGCTTAACTGAAACTAGCTTCTTATGAGTTCAGCAGAAAGTTTAGTTTTCCCTCATATTCTGAGTTATCTATCAACTCAACAGTGATGTCTTGAAGATGATTTTCTTCCTTTTTTGCACACAAAACTTTCAACAATTATTATAATATTGTCTAGATCATGTTTCCAATTTTTGGAACTTTCATGGAAGTGATTTCACAACCCTTAACACAAATGCTTACACTGAGTTCCTGATGAATAATTATGTACAAAATATAACGTGACATTATTTCATTGTCTGCATAAAAAAACAGTGTATATCAATCTTTCACTGCTTTTGATCACTTTTCACTGCAAGTAACACAATCAAGCTTCTTTATCAGTTCTTGAAATGAACTGAAGGAAAACCTCTAATTACATTCTTCTAGAGATTTGATACTGTCCTCTAGAGATGGTCTCAGTGCAGCAGCTTCCCTTTCCTCCTGTTTTTTCACAAGGAGATTCCCTGGTTTTTGCCATTACTTTGGAAATTTATGAAGGGCAGTTACGAAATTTGCTTGGGACTGCGTTTTGTTGGAGTTGTGGCTTGCTTAGCGGTGTGGTTAATGTTGCCCCAGTTTTTCAGTCTATTGCATGTGTTTCCCACAATATATCGTCTTCGCAGTAATTGCAGGCCTACGAAGTGAAAAATAATATACTGCGGGCATGTCAAATTGTTAAAATGACTCTGAGCACTATGGGACTTAACATCTGAGGTCATCAGTCCCCTAGAACTTAGAACTACTTAAACCTACCTAACTTAAGGACATCACACACACCCATGCCCGAGGCAGGATTCGAACTTGCGACCGTAGCAGTCGGGCGGTTCCAGACTGAAGCACCTAGAACTGCTCGGCCGCAGCGGCTGGCGCAGGCATGACGCTGAAACTTGTACTGTTACTCGGACTTCAACTGCCATATACTATCGTCGATAAGTACTACTTAAAATAAATGGTACTCACCAAAGAATGCTTTCTAGGAACGAAATTCTCTCTTCTGACCGCACATAACCATTTCCTTCACGTATTTTCATCGGCTAAAATGTTAAAATGTGAACCTTCATTTTCTCGTCATAATTACCGTCACAACCAGGAACACAACACTTATTCACCATGGTAACGATCACTTCTGAACAGCTACAGGCAATATACACTTCGAGGAATTCAACTCACTAATACCACAGTTCCGAAAAAGTTGTTTCGCGTAACGGCAGAGACTTGTAACGCTTTGTGATTTAGGTGGTGTTGACTCTACCTCGTTCGACAGGAGTCCTGACGTCATCGTTGACGTTGTGTCCGTTAACCGTAATGCCATTTTCCGTGCAGAACACGATTGTACGGATATCTGTTGACATTTTGTGTGATTATACCGTGAATTACACACAAGACGCAGAAATAGCGGTTTATTGATTTAATTTTGGACATCACTGTAGTAATCACTATATCGACAACCTGTTCAGAAACTTGTAATTTAATCCTGATTTGTTGCTTTTACTGATTATATCTCTATCAGAATTATTGTCTCAAGGGTAAACTTGTGCTTGTTTAGATATCTGGTAACCACTCATTTGGCAAAATTTTTCATTGTAATTATTATCTGGATTAACTGTTTACATGAAAAAAACTTCATGTGCAATAAAAGGTTTCTCCCGTCCCCAAGGTCCACTTCTTCCACTTAGTCGTGGATGGGCATTTTTGAGGCTCCGATGTATCCCCTTAGTAATGGATATTTCAACAGCACACTATTTCGCAAAAAAAGGAAAAAGGAGATGTAAGACAGTGTGATAGGACACATTTGTCTCATTAAACTGGGTCTAAAAATAAACGGTCTTGCAAATGTGGAAACATGAAATTATCAAAATAAATAAACCGAATCAAATAATGAGTATGTTATTTATATTTAATGACTTTTATTGAGCAATTTATAACTTTTCTGGAATCCAAAATTAATCATTTTAAAAGGTGCGGCTCTCTGCTAACCTCCGCTTCCACAAAGTGGCTGCTGAGACAAAACAAATGTCTATCCCTGGTTTAGGGGTTAGAAGTGCTGGCTTATCAGTAACAATAATGGCCGGAGGCGATGTAAATACTACTCAGTCGCCACTAGCAAATATGTAAGACAGAAAGTCTACGCCAGTTTAGGACTTTTTTATATTATCAGTCTTCTGACTGGTTTGATGCTGCCCGCCACGAATTCCTCTCCTGTGCTAACCTCTTCATCTCAAAGTAGTAGTTACAACCTACGTCCTCAATTATTTGATGGATGTATTCTAATTTCTTTCTTCCTCTACAGTTGTTTGCTCTCTAAATCTCACTCTATTACCACGGAAGTCATTCCCTGATGTATAAGCAAATGTCCTATGATGCTGTCCCTTCTCCTTATCAGTGTTTTTGACATATTCATTTCCTCTCAGATTCTGCGCATAACCTCCTCGTTCCCTACCTTATCAGTCACCTACTTTTCAACATTCCACTTTAGCAAGAGACCTCAAATGCCTCGATTCTTTTCTGTTCCGGTTTTCCCACACTCCATGTTTTACTACCATACAATGCTGCACCCCAGACGTACTTCCTCAGAAATTTCTTCCTCACATTAAGGCCTATGTTTAATACGAGTAGACTCCTCTTGGCCAGGAATGCCTTTTTTGCCAGAGCTGGCCTGCTGCTGATGACCGCCTCGCTTCATTTCTCATTGGTTAAAGTTATTTTGCTGCCTAAGTAGCAGAATTCCTTAACTTCATCTGCTCCGTGACCATCAATCCTGATGTTATGTTTCTAGCTGTTCTCATTTCTGCTACTTCTCATTACTTTCGCCTTTCTTCAATTTACTCTCAGTCCACATTGTGTACTCGTACGATTGTTCCTTCTATTCACCAAATTATGCAATTCTTCTTCTCTTTCACCCAGGATAGCAATGCCGTCAGCGAATCGTATCATTGATATCCTATCACGCTGAATTTTAATTCCACTCCTGAATCTTTCTTTTATTTCCTTTAGTGCTTCTTCGATGTATTGACTCAACAGTGGGGGCGAAAGTCTACATCCCTGTCTTGCACTCTTATTAATCCGACCATTTCGTTCTTCCCTCTTCGCTTTTGTACATAATGCATATTACTCGTCTCTCCCTATAGCTTACCCCCGTTTTTCTCAGAATTTCGAACAACTTGCACCAATTTTACATTGTCGAACACGTTTTTCAGGTCGAGAAATCCTATAAAAGTGTCGTGATTTTTCTTTTGTCTGGCTTCCAGTATGAACCGCAACGTCAGAATTGCCTCTCTCGTGTCTTTCCGTTTCCTAAAGCCAAACCAATCGGCATCTAACACCTCCCTAATTTTCGTTCTCATTCTTCTGTATATTATTCTTGTCAGCAACTTGGATGCATGAGCTGCTAAGCTGATTGTGCGATTTTTCGCACTTATCAGCTCTTGCAGTCTTCGGAATTGTGAGGATGATATTTTCCGAAAGTCAGAGGGCATGTAGCCAGAATCATACATTCTGTACACCCACCTGAATAGACGTTTTGTTGCCACTTCTCCAAATGTTTTTAGAAATGCTAATTTAATGTTGTCTACATACAGAAGAAGAAGAATGGGCAGCTTTGAGGGATAAAGTAGTGATGGCAGCCGAGGATCAAGTAGGTAAAAAGACGAGGGCTAGTAGAAATCCTTGGGTGACAGAAGAAATATTGAATTTAATTGACTAAAGGAGAAAATACAAAAATGCAGAAAATGAAGCAGGCAAAAAGGAATACAAACTTCTCAAAAATGAGATCGACAGGAAGTGCAAAATGGCTAAGCAGGCATGGCTAGAGGACAAATGTAAGGATGTAGAGGCTTATCTCACTAGGGGTAAGATAGATACTGCCTACAGGAAAATTAAGGAGACCTCTGGAGAAAAGAGAACCACTTGTATGAATATCAAGAGCTCAGATGGAAATCCAGTTCTAAGCAAAGAAGGGAAAGCAGAAAGGTGGAAGGAATATATAGAGGGTCTGTACAAGGCCGATGTGGTGGTGGGCAATGTTATAGAAATGGAAGAGGATGTAGATGAAGATGAAATGGGAGATATGATACTGCGTGAAGAGTTTGATAGAGCACTGAAAGACCTAAGTCGAAACAAGGCCCCCGGAGTAGACAACATTCCATTAGAACTATTGACAGCCTTGGGAGAGCCAGTCCTGACAAAACTCTACCCTCTGGTGAGCAAAATGTATGAGACAGGCGAAATACCCTCAGACTTCAAGAAGAATATAATAATTCCAATCCCAAAGAAAGCAGGTGTTGACAGATGTGAAAATTACCGAACTATCAGTTTAATAAGTCACAGCTGCAAAATACTAACGCGAATTCTTTACAGACGAATGGTAAAACTGATAGAAACCGACCTCGGGAAGATCAGTTTGGATTCCGTAGAAATGTTGGAACACATGAGGCAATACTGACCCTACGACTTATCTTAGAGAATAAATTAAGGAAAGGCAAATCTACGTTTCTAGCATTTGTAGACTTAGAGAAAGCTTTTGACAATGTTAACTGGAATACTCTCTTTCGAATTCTGAAGGGAGCAGGGGTAAATCAGGGAGCGAAAGGCTATTTACAATTTGTACAGAAACCAGATGGCAGTAATAAGGGTCGAGGGGCATGAAAGGGAAGCAGTGGTTGGGAAGGGAGTGAGACAGGGTTGTAGCCTCTCCCCGATGTTGTTCAGTCTGTATATTGAGCAAGCAGTAAAGGAAACAAAAGAAAAATTCGGAGTAGGTATTAAAAACCATGGAGAAGAAATAAAAACTTTGAGGTTCACCGATGACATTGTAATTCTGTCAGAAACAGCAAAGGACTTGGAAGAGCAGTTGAACGGAATGGATAGTGTCTTCAAAGGAGGATATAAGATGAACATCAACAAAAGCAAAACGAGGATAATGGAATGTAGTCGAATTAAGTCAGGTGATGCTGAGGGTATTAGATTAGGAAATGAGACACTTAAAGTAGTAAAGGAGTTATGCTATTTGGGGAGCAAAATAACTGATGATGGTCGAAGTAGAGAGGATATAAAATGTAGACTGACAATGGTAAGGAAAGCGTTTCTGAAGAAGAGAAATTTGTTAACATCAAGTATAGATTTAAGTGTCCGGAAATCGTTTCTGAAAGTATTTGTATGGAGTGTAGGCATGTATGGATGTGAAATATGGACGATAAATAGTTTGGACAAGAAGAGAATAGAAGCTTTCGAAATGTGGTGCTACAGAAGAATGCTGAAGATTAGATGGGTAGATCACATAACTAACGAGGAGGTACTGATTAGGATTGGGGAGAAGAGGAGTTTGTGGCACAACTTGACTAGAAGAAGCGATCGGTTGGTAGGACATGTGCTGAGGCATCAAGGGATCACCAATTTAGTATTGGAGGGCAGCGTAGAGGGTAAAAATTGTAGAGGGAGACTAAAGATGAATACACTAAGCAGATTCAGAAGGATGTAGGCTGCAGTACGTACTGGGAGATGAAGAAGCTTGCACAGGATAGAGTAGCATGGAGAGCTGCATCAAACCAGTCTCAGGACTGAAGACCACAGTAACAACAACAACCCGTTCTGCCTTATTTGATCTTAAGTCCTCCAGAGGTGTCTTCAATTCTGATTCCAATACTTGACCCCTACCTCTTCTAAAACGAGTTCTCTTTCTTCTTCTATCACATCAGACAAATCTTCCCCTTCATAGAGACTTTCAGTGTCCTCTTTTCACCTATCCACTCTCTACTCTGCATTTAACAGTAGAAGTCTCATTGGACACTTAATGTTGCCACACGTGCTTTCAGTTTCAACGAAGGTTATTTGACTTCCTATACGCTGAATCAGTGCTCCAAACAATCATTTTTTTTCGATTTCTTCACATTCTTCATGCAGCCATTTTGTCTTTTCTTCCATGCGCTTCCTATTTATTTCATTCCTCCACGACTTGTATTTCTGTATTCCTTAATTTCCCTGGATACTTTTACACTTCCTTCTTTCATCGATCAACTGAAGTACACTCCTGGAAATGGAAAAAAGAACACATTGACACCGGTGTGTCAGACCCACCATACTTGCTCCGGACACTGCGAGAGGGCTGTACAAGCGATGATCACACGCACGGCACAGCGGACACACCAGGAACCGCGGTGTTGGCCGTCGAATGGCGCTAGCTGCGCAGCATTTGTGCACCGCCGCCGTCAGTGTCAGCCAGTTTACCGTGGCATACGGAGCTCCATCGCAGTCTTTAACACTGGTAGCATGCCGCGACAGCGTGGACGTGAACCGTATGTGCAAATGACGGACTTTGAGCGAGGGCGTATAGTGGGCATGCGGGAGGCCGGGTGGACGTACCGCCGAATTGCTCAACACGTGGGGCGTGAGGCGTTAGGCCGTCTTCCGCTCACGCCCCAACATCGTGCAGCCCGCCTCCAGTGGTGTCGCGACAGGCGTGAATGGAGGGACGAATGGAGACGTGTCGTCTTCAGCGATGAGAGTCGCTTCTGCCTTGGTGCCAATGATGGTCGTATGCGTGTTTGGCGCCGTGCAGGTGAGCGCCACAATCAGGACTGCATACGACCGAGGCACACAGGGCCAACACCCGGCATCATGGTGTGGGGAGCGTTCTCCTACACTGGCCGTACACCACTGGTGATCGTCGAGGGGACACTGAATAGTGCACGGTACATCCAAACCGTCATCGAACCCATCGTTCTACCATTCCTAGAGCGGCAAGGGAACTTGCTGTTCCAACAGGACAATGCACGTCCGCATGTATCCCGTGCCACCCAACGTGCTCTAGAAGGTGTAAGTCAACTACCCTGGGCAGCAAGATCTCCGGATCTGTCCCCCATTGAGCATGTTTGGGACTGGATGAAGCGTCGTCTCACGCGGTCTGCACGTCCAGCACGAACGCTGGTCCAACTGAGGCGCCAGGTGGAAATGGCATGGCAAGCCGTTCCACAGGACTACATCCAGCATCTCTACGATCGTCTCCATGGGAGAATAGCAGCCTGCATTGCTGCGAAAGGTGGATATACACTGTACTAGTGCCGACATTGTGCATGCTCTGTTGACTGTGTCTATGTGCCTGTGGTTCTGTCAGTGTGATCATGTGATGTATCTCACCCCAGGAATGTGTCAATAAAGTTTCCCCTTCCTGGGACAATGATTTCACGGTGTTCTTATTTCAATTTCCAGGAGTGTATTTCTTCTGTTACACATTGTTTCTTCGCATTTACCTTCTTTGCACCTGTTTTTCTTTCCAAGTTCTGTGATTTCCATTTTTAGCGTTGACCATTTCTCCTCAGCTGTACTGCCTACTGAGCGGTTCCTTATTGCTATATCTGTAGCCTTAGAGAACTTCAAGCGTATCTCATCATTCCTTAGTACTTCCGTATCCCACTTCTTAGAGTATTGATTCTTCTTGACTCATCTGTTAAACTTCAGTCTACTCTTCGTCAGTACTACATTGTGATCTTAGTCTACATCTGTTCCTGGATACGCCTTACAATCCAGTACGTGATTTCGGAATCTCTGCCTGACCATGCTGTAACTGAAATCTTCCTGTATGACCCGGCCTTTTCCGAGTATAGAGAGTATTCACTATTACTAGCTGAAATTTATTACAGAACTCAATTATTCTTTCTTCTCACCCATTGTTGTCGGTGTTGGTTTTCTGTTGATTCTGATGATAACAAAACTATCACTGAAGTGTTGACAGTAACACACTGTCTGATTACTTTCATCCCGTGACACCTTTTTTGCTGCTGTTGATATTATCCTATACTCATCTGACCACAAATCCTTGTCTCCTTTCCATTCCAATGCACTGACTCCTACTATATCTCTATTGTCTCTTTGTATTTCCCTTTTCAGATTTTCTAGCTTCCCTACCACGTTCAAGCTTCTGACATTCCAATCCCTGACTCATAGAACGTTATCCTTTCGTTAGTTATTCATGCTTTTTCTCGTGGTTACTTCCCCCCTTGGCAGTCATGTCCGGGAGGATATCCGAATGGGGGGCTTTTCGGAAATATTTTGCCAATAGAGAGATCATCATGACACTTTTTCAATTACCGTTTCAAGTATCCTGTCGACACAGATAATATGTCTTCAATGCAGTGGTTTTCATTGCCTTCAGCATTCTCATGTCGTTGATCATTGTTGATTCTTCCTCCTTTAGGGATGGCTTCCCATTCAAAGGGCACGAGAGTGCCCTGAACCTCTGTCTGCACCTCCGGCAAAATGTGGGTTACTTCTTACGCTGGAAGTCTTCGATCGCAAATGCTAATTATTAATCGAAATTGAAGCGTTGGCGATTTTAGAACCCAAGATTAAGAATGTTTTGATTACTACTCAAAGACGCCACCACTAGACCACGAGTGTTCATATGTAAACGTATATCTCCTATTACTAACTTGCAGGTAAAGTAAATCAAAAATTGGATGAGAAGTTCCGCCTTATCCAAGACACCTTTTTTGTTTTGTTTCACCTATACATGTTTCAGCACTTTTGTGCTATCGTCAGTGGGTTCAATTTTTTATTTTTAACTGTAAATTTGTTGTTACATATTAACATCTGTGTTGTTTACAACATTATGTAGAAGTTGCGTTTATAACTTAACTGGCGAAAAGTGGGTGTAAGCATTAGTTAACATACCTTACATGATGTTATTGTCCATTCATTTTGGTAGCTATTCTGCTACACAGTATGCAACTTGTCATCTGCAAACAGCAAAACGTAATTTATTTTTCTGTTTGTTACGCATTTACTAACGGAAATAAGACTCTTCACTTAAAACTTCCGGGCTGATAGGCCGTGGTCTAAGTATAAAACACTCTCCTGACGTTTCGTCTCCGACTGCGGGAGACATTCTCGGAGGTAAAGCGGCGAACCTCCGAGGATGTCTCCCGCAGTCGGAGACGAAACGTCAGAAGAGCGTTTTATACTTCGACCACGGCCTATCAGCCCGGAAGTCTTAAGTGAAGACAATACCGGCCGTGAAAGCTTACATTGTATGGAAATAAGACTGTATCACGTTTTCTGTCCGTAACTTACAGTTTTGAAGTTGTGGTGCGTTGTCGTGTGTTCTTGGCGAAGTAAATAGGCTGACTTCTTTGCCTATGTGCGCGTCGAAATGCACTTTTTCCGATTACTCAAAACATAGGCGGAGTTTTCGCTGCCATTACGTGTTGTTGTGGCTGTGTGACGTTCATTTGTTTTGTAGCGTGTTTTTCTGGGTGAGGCACGCGAGTTTCGATTGTATTTGACGTCAGTGGTGTGTGGTTTCTGTGGGTTTGCATGTGTGTGATGTGTGTGTTGAGTACTGGGACAGAGATAGATAGAGAGAGAGAGAGAGAGAGAGAAAGAAAGAGAGAGAGAGATTTTTTTCCCATGAGTAGTTTTGGCGTGTAGTGTGGGTGTTATTTGTATAGTTCTTCTATTGTGGCGAAGAGGGTTTTGATTCACAGTGATGTGTATTCATTGAGTACTTTCTTTCCTTGGGCTATTGATTTTTGGACGTGATAGTTTTCTTCTATAGTTAATTTTTGGTATAGGCTGCTGCTAGTTTTTAGGATGTGAAGGTCAGTTTCAATGTTTGTTGGGTGGTGATTGTATGGTACCAGGTGGTCTGCAAATATTGAGTGTGTGCTATTGCTTTTCAGTTCTCTGAGATGTTCATTATACCTGGTCCTGCAGGTCCTGCACGTTTGGCCCACATATACAGATTGACAGCAGTTGCAAGTAAGTTGGTAAATTGCGGACTGGCTGTATTTGTCAGTGTTGGTGGTATTTCTTCCAGGTCTACTTTGTATTGTGTTGTTGGTCCCGTATGCTATGTTGAGTGCTTGTTTCTTTAGTATATTACCCACCCTGTGTGTGACTTCGTCGTTGTAAGTCATTATGTGCCATTTGTTGCTTATTGTCTATTGATTTGTTGTGTGTTGAGTTGTGTTTGCTTGTGTGTGTGTGTTTCATGGTTATGTGCTGTTTGTTTTTGTATTTTGTATATTGTCTACTCTCTTTGCTTCATATCCATTCACCTGTCCAATTTGTTTTATAGTGTTCAGTTATAGTGTGTAATCATGCTTGCTCATGGGTATTTTGTTTAGCCTGTGAAGTAAATATCTGAAGCTGGCTTGTTTGTGAGTTATGGGGTGATTGGATTGGTTATGAATAATGGTGCTGGTGATTGTGGGTTTTCTGTAGATTGTGATTCATGTTTGTTTCTCTTGTGTATGGTGAGATCTAAGAAATTAAGTTTTTCATTTGTTTGTGTTTCAATGGTGAATTGTATTTGTGGCTGGATGAAGTTTATGTTATAATGAAGTTCTTTTATCCGAGACTGTGGTTCATCTATTAAGCAAATTATGTCATCTATGTATCTGTACCAATATATTATTTTGTACTGTTTTGGTATTACTATTTCGTCAAAGATTTGTTTTTGTATCTGACTGAGGAAAATGTCAGCTAGGAGGCCACTGATTGGAGATCTCATGGGTAGTCCATCTTGTTGAGAGTAAAATCTATTGTTGAATGTGAAGTAGTTTTGTTCTGTGAAGAGCCTGAGTATGGCTAATATTTCTTGTATGTTTGTTGTGGGTTTTGTTTCCTTGCAGTTGAAGTTTTCTTTTTATGATGTTGATGGTTTCTTCTGTTGGGATGTGTGTGTACATTGAAATTATGTAAAATGAAACCAATGTTGCTGTGTTTGGTATGTTTTCATTTCTTATTTTTTCTGTAAAGTCACTTGAGTTCTTTAGACTTCTGTTGTCAGTGTATTTGTACATTGTCTGTAAGCAGGTTGTGTGTGTGTTTGGCTAAGTGGTATGTTGGTGCTTTGCGCAGTAATAACCTTCTTGTGGTGCAGTTCTTCTTGTTGTCTCCGAGTAACAGAATAGCTACCAAAATAAATGGACAATAACATTATGTAAGTTATGTTAACTAATGCTTACACCCACTTTTCGCGAATTGAGTTATAAATGCAACTTCTACATAATGTTGTAAACAACACAACTGTTAATATGTAACAACAAATTAACAGTTAAAAATAAAAAATTGAACCCACTGATGATAGCACAAAAGTGCTGATACTTGTATGGGTGAAACAAAACAAAACAGGTGTCTTGCTTAAGGCGGGACTTCTCATCCCATTTTCTTAGCAAGCACAGAGACAACAAGAAGAAATGTACCACAAGATGATTAGATAAAAAATGTATATAAATAAGCGAAGTGTCTATACAGATAATGACAGTAACATGTTAGCAAGACTTGCACTCATGTAGCATTACTGAAATAGAATACCATATTTTGGCAAACTGTTGTTGTTGTTGTGGTCTTCAGTCCTGAGACTGGTTTGATGCAGCTCTCCATGCTACTCTATCCTGTGCAAGCTTCTTCATCTCCCAGTATCTACTGCAACCTACATCCTTCTGAATCTGCTTAGTGTATTCATCTCTTGGTCTCCCTCTACGATTTTTACCCTCCACACTGCCCTCCAATGCTAAATTTGTGATCCCTTGATGCCTCAAAACATGTCCTACCAACCGATCCCTTCTTCTAGTCAAGTTATGCCACAAACTTCTCTTCTCCCCAATCCTATTCAATACCTCCTCATTAGTTACGTGATCTACCCACCTTATCTTCAGAATTCTTCTGTAGCACCACATTTCAAAAGCTTCTATTCTCTTCTTGTCCAAACTAGTTATCGTCCATGTTTCACTTCCATACATGGCTACACTCCATACAAATACTTTCAGAAACGACTTCCTGACACTTAAATCTATACTCGATGTTAACAAATTCCTCTTCTTAAGAAACGCTTTCTTTGCCATTGCCAGTCTACATTTTATATCCTCTCTACTTCGACCATCATCGGTTATTTTACTCCCTAAATAGCAAAACTCCTTTACTACTTTAAGTGCCTCATTTCCTAATCTAATTCCCTCAGCATCACCCGACTTAATTTGACTACATTCCATTATCCTCGTTTTGCTTTTGTTGATGTTCATCTTATATCCTCCTTTCAAGACACTGTCCATTCCGTTCAACTGCTCTTCCAAGTCCTTTGCTGTCTCTGACAGAATTACAATGTCATCGGCGAACCTTAAAGTTTTTACTTCTTCTCCATGAATTTTAATACCTACTCCGAATTTTTCTTTTGTTTCCTTTACTGCTTGCTCAATATACAGATTGAATAACATCGGGGAGAGGCTACAACCCTGTCTTACTCCTTTCCCAACCACTGCTTCCCTTTCATGCCCCTCGACTCTTATAACCGCCATCTGGTTTCTGTACAAACTGTAAATAGCCTTTCTCTCCCTGTATTTTACCCCTGCCACCTTCAGAATTTGAAAGAGAGTATTCCAGTTAACATTGTCAAAAGCTTTCTCTAAGTTTACAAATGCTAGAAACGTAGGTTTGCCTTTCCTTAATCTTTCTTCTAAGATAAGTCGTAAGGTCAGTATTTCCTCACGTGTTCCAACATTTCTACGGAATCCAAACTGATCTTCCCGAGGTCGGTTTCTATCAGTTTTACCATTCGTCTGTAAAGAATTCGCGTTAGTATTTTGCAGCTGTGACTTATTAAACTGATAGTTCGGTAATTTTCACATCTGTCAACACCTGCTTTCTTTGGGATTGGAATTATTATATTCTTCTTGAAGTCTGAGGGTATTTCACCTGTCTCATACATCTTGCTCACCAGAGGGTAGAGTTTTGTCAGGACTGGCTCTCCCAAGGCCGTCAGTAGTTCTAATGGAATGTTGTCTACTCCCGGGGCCTTGTTTCGACTCAGGTCTTTCAGTGCTCTGTCAAACTCTTCACGCAGTATCGTATCTCCCATTTCATCTTCATTTACATCCTCTTCCATTTCCATAATATTGTCCTCAAGTACATCGTCCTTGTATAAACCCTCTATATACTCCTTCCACCTTTCTGCCTTCCCTTCTTTGCTTAGAACTGGGTTGCCATCTGAACTCTTGATATTCATACAAGTGGTTCTCTTCTCTCCAAAGGTCTCTTTAGTTTTCCTGTAGGCACTATCTTACTCCTAGTGAGACAAGCCTCTACATCCCTACATTTGTCCTCTAGCCATCCCTGCTTAGCCATTTTGCACTTCCTGTCGATATCATTTTTGAGACGTTTGTATTCCTTTTTGCCTGCTTCATTTACTGCATTTTTATATTTTCTCCTTTCATCAGTTAAATTCAATATTTCTTCTGTTACCCAAGGATTTCTATTAGCCCTCGTCTTTTTACCTACTTGATCCTCTGCTGCCTTCACTACTTCGTCCCTCAGAGCTACCCATTCTTCTTCTACTGTATTTCTTTCCCCCATTCCTGTCAATTGTTCCCTTATGCTCTCCCTGAAACTCTCTACAACCTCTGGTTCTTTCAGTTTATCCAGGTCCCATCTCCTTAAATTCCCTCCTTTTTGCAGTTTCTTCACTTTCAATCTGCAGTTCATAACCAATAGATTGTGGTCAGAATCCACATCTGCCCCAGGAAATGTCTTACAATCTAAAACCTGGTTCCTAAATCTCTGTCTTACCATTATATAATCTATCTGATACCTTTTAGTATCTCCAGGATTCTTCCAGGTATACAACCTTCTTTTATGATTCTTGAACCAAGTGTTGGCCTTGATTAAGTTATGCTCTGTGCAAAATTCTACAAGGCGGCTTCCTCTTTCATTCCTTCCCCCCAATCCATATTCACCTACTACGTTTCCTTCTCTCCTTTTTCCTACTGACGAATTCCAGTCACCCATAACTATTAAATTTTCGTCTCCTTTCACTACCTGAATAATTTCTTTTATCTCGTCATACATTTCATCAATTTCTTCATCATCTGCAGAGGTAGTTGGCATATAAACTTGTACTACTGTAGTAGGCATGGGTTTTGTGTCTATCTTGGCCACAATAATGCGTTCACTATGCTGTTTGTAGTAGCTAACCCGCACTCCTATTTTTTTATTCATTATTAAACCTACTCCTGCATTACCCCTATTTGATTTTGTATTTATAACCCTGTAATCACCTGACCAAAAGTCTTGTTCCTCCTGCCATCGAACTTCACTAATTCCCACTATATCTAACTTTAGCCTATCCATTTCCCTTTTTAAATTTTCTAACCTACCTGCCCGATTAAGGGATCTGACATTCCACGCTCCGATCCGTAGAACGCCAGTTTTCTTTCTCCTGATAACGACGTCCTCCTGAGTAGTCCCCGCCCGGAGATCCGAATGGGGGACTATTTTACCTCCGGAATATTTTACCCAAGAGGACGCCATCATCATTTAATCATACAGTAGAGCTGCATGTACTCGGGAAAAATTACGGCTGTAGTTTCCCCTTGCTTTCAGCCGTTCGCAGTACCAGCACAGCAAGGCCGTTTTGGTTAATGTTACAAGGCCAGATCAGTCAATCATCCAGACTGTTGCCCCTGCAACTACTGAAAAGGCTGCTGCGCTCTTCAGGAACCACATGTTTGTCTGGCCTCTCAACAGATACCCCTCCGTTGTGGTTGCACCTACGGTACGGCCATCTGTATCGCTGAGACACGCAAGCCTCCCCACCAACGGCAAGATCCATGGTTCATGGGAGGGTTTGGCAAACTAGTCAGCATAATTCAAAGAAATTATTGTTGTATCTAAAAGTTTGGCAAACTAGTCAGCATAATTCAAAGAAAATATTGTTGTATCTAAAAGTTTACGCTCAGAAGAATCTCTTTCATTCTTCAGTTAATCACAATTATAAATCTTTAACTGTAATTTGTAAAAGACAGCAAACGACAGTTGCTGAATGTACTACAATTATTGCAAACTTATGAAATAAGGGTTGCTGCGAGACGCTTTAGCGAGTCTGCGGAGGGGCTTTGATATGAGAAAGATCTGTGACCGGAATTACTACGTAATGTACCAAGACGATTTAGCACAAATCACAAGTCGTAAAAGGTGCCGAGTGTTATTTAAACTGCCAAGCGAGATGGCGCAGTGGTAGCCTTCTGGACTCGCATTCGGGAGGACGACGGTTCAAACACGCGTCCGGCCATTCTGATTTAGGTTCTTCGTGATCTCCCTAAATCACTTCAGGCAAATGCCGGGATAGTTTCTTTGAAAGGACACAGCCGACCTCCATTCCCATTCTTCCCTAATCCTATGGGACCGATGGCCTCGCTGTTTGCTCCGCCCACCAAAATCAGCTAACTGTTGTGTAAATTCCGCGTTCCAGAGTTTATACATTGACTGTTTTACAGTGATAGGCGAATTTTTTAATCCTCAGGCATGCATTCTGCAAACTGTGACGACAATACTGGAGTATATTTCTAAACTACACTCACTGTACACATCGTTTTTCGTATTGATATGACTCTTATACTTGAAGGACAGTGTAATTAGGGAACGCTTTAATCATTTACTCGTCACAAGTAAACTTTGGATCACTCCAGTGTTAAAATATTGCCCTCGAACGATCACGTTATAGGACATCAAAAGAGTGTAGTGTGTGACCTACCCTTTTTCTGTGAGTAAATTACAGAAAACGAGACTCGATATGGCCATAATTATTAGGTTATTTATTATTAAAGTATAATTAAAGTGTTTTGGGCTGTAGATCTGGTGTGTACAGCATCATTTGAAACAGCCTGCTCTCACCATTTACTTTCCAGGCAGATTCGGCGGAGGTGCAAATACCGGTGGCAAATAAAGTAACGCTATAAGCGGAGTAGGGAATTCACATTCATCAGGGTAAGCTGCTTTAAACTGTGTAACAGGTTCGGATTAGGTTCTGTAACTAACTGCAGATTAAAGAGGCGAAGGTTCTACGTGAAGGCCATGGGCATTTTCCATTCCTTATCCTACCCAAACTAAGATAGCGCATGGCCACTAATAACGCCAATCTTTACTGGACATTAAACTCCAACCAACCTTTTTGCCACTGCTCATTGAAAATGTCACTAAAGATCCTTTATCGGATGGTATGGAAGATCAAGTAATGGTCTAACACTGTACGTTCTCTTCCATACTGTTAAATAACCAGTTGTCTGTATATCATACAAGATTCTGTCTACGTTAGTTCTGCGCACGAGCCCACCGACAATTATCCCACTTCTTGGAGACTGTTTCTGTTGTAATCGTGGTACTGCATAATGGAAAGGCTCTGAGCACTATGGGACTTAACATCTTAGGTCATCAGTCCCCTATAACTTAGAACTACTTAAACGTAACTAACCTAAGGACATCACACACATCCATGCCCGAGGCAGGATTAGAACCTGCGACCGTAGCAGTCCCGCGGTTCCGGACTGCAGCACCTATAACCGCACGGCCACCGCGGCCAGCATAATGGAAAGGGTGTAAATTCCATAACAAACCCTGCTACAACAAATACGTATCATATATTCGCCTCAACAAAATTTCTTTCTGAGGTTTAAAGGAGCTGCCGGCCTTCCTGATCTGTTTTACAGTGCCCCAGTCATCCACGTGCTCGGCGTGTCCACCTTATTTGACGACTTTCCTTTAATGAGCCTGCCACGTGACTCACCTTATCAGTCGCAGACAAGTCGGTGATAGGTCTTGTTGTACGTTATCTCCCTGAACATCAGAAAAAATATTTTGTTGTTTCATTGCTTTGCCCATTTTTCCAGTCTGAGTTTTTTCGGATCATTCTTCTTTGTGCTGCCCGTCTCACAAATTTAAGCGCTGAGGCGCTCCTAATTACGGGTATGTTGTCATGATGGGTGACAATGCTGTCCTAATTTATTTTCCCATGTGGTGATAAATGACATTCTGAGCTCACGACGGCGAAGAAATTCACGCAAGCGCTGATAAACAACATATCTCGCCTCAGTGCTTGGAACATGAAACAAGGAAACTAAAATTTATTCTATCATCTAAGCCTGGATTTTCACATTTAATACAGTTTATTTATTAACTACGGCTACATGAGAGAGATATCGCGATGGAGGTTTTTTGAATATTGCTCCATAAATATTTTGTTACATACCTGAAAATTGGGGAGATTCGTTTTGGAAAAAACTGAAAGATAAAAAAATACAGCTTTTTTTTGGCTATGAGAAAATACATCTGGAAGTCACACCATGACAAGAAGGCAAAGTTGAAGGCCTTATTCATAGTGCAGCGAGTGGTGTTACACACCTCAATAAATTATTTCCTTTCTACGGGGCATTGTGTGTGACGTGGGCAGAAAGGATATGTAGCTGTGTTAGGAGAAAGTGATAGTCAAAAATATAATAAAAAGAATACTGAGTTCACGGGAGTCATTCGGTTTACAATGTGAGCCTCCAGGAAGGATCGTGTTACACCCTTTGCCAGTCTCATAGGCAACAGGGTAGGGGTGAAAGCTACAGCGATATTTCAGGGAGCTACAGGGCTATTTTCCTTGTAGCAGAACTGCAATCCAAACGTGCCGGGGCGATGGGTCCGATGCAGGCTACAAGGGAGATAAAGGCCAAAAGCAGTCTGCCTTAATGGAAATGCTAAATATGCTAAACACCAGAGACTGTAACTCAGTACCTCTATGTCAGGCGTTTAGCATGCCTCCTAATTGGTTGCTGAAATAACGCTGGACTACGCTGCATCTTGTTTCCGGTCCGATGCCTTGGACTTCAAAATGGTTCAAATGGCTCTGAGCACTATGCGACTTAACTTCTGAGGTCATCAGTCGCCTAGATCTTAGAACTAATTAAACCTAACTAACCTAAGGACAACACACACATCCATGCCCGAGGCAGGATTCGAACCTGCGACCATAGCGGTCGCTCGGCTCCAGACTGTAGCGCCTAGAACCGCACGGCCACTCCGGCCGGCCCTTGGACTTCGGTCCATCGCCTCAGGACTCACGCAGTGGCACATATACCGAGGTAGAGAAACTGGATATGCAGAGCACCATTGTAATTAGGGATCTAAAGATAACAAAAAACATTAATTTGTAGGGTTCCCCACTGAAACCGGCATCACACGTCATTGTTTCTTCTCAGCTGTGAAAGGACAAAAAGTAGAAAATGTTTCGATTAACAGAGTCATTATTTGGTTTAATTATGTGTAGAATGAATTACTACAGTGAACAAAGCTTACATTTGTGAGACGGCCAGCACAAAAAAGAATGATCCGAAAAAACTCAAACTGGAAAAATGGGCAAAGCAATGAACCAACAAAATATTTGTTCGGATTTTCAGGGAGATAACTACATTAAGATTAATCACCCACTTGTCATCTGTGACTGATAAGTTGAGTCATGTGCCAGGCTCATTAACGGAAAGTCGTCTAATAAGATGGACACACCGAACACGTGGGTGAGTTCGAACGGGGCAGAATGGTCGGCGTTTGGAGAATGGGATCGTCACACAAAAACTTTAGGGCCTGCAGAGGCCAAGACTATAAGGCAGACAAGAGTGCGATGAACATTGGAATGAATACGACCATAGGCAGCGTAGGCGGTTTCTGGAAAGCTTAATGAGACCGCAGCAAGAGATGACTACCATCTCGCAAACATACCGTTCTCCGTTTTTGTAACTTTCTATTTTTTTATTTTATTTTTGGAAAAAGAGGAAGGACGATTAGTGATTAGCGTCTTGTCACCAATGACGTAAGAGTTGGAGCACAAGCTCGTAGAAGAAAAGGATGAGACCATGTCTATTCAAAGTAAAAATACGGCATTTGCCATAAGCGATTTAGGGTATCACGGAAAACATACATCTGGATGACCATTCCGCTTTGGGTTCATTAGTCTGCGGAGTTGTTTGGAGCCGCCCGCCACGAATTCCTCTCCTGTGCCACCCTATTCATCTCAGAGAAGCATTTACCCCCAAAAACCTCATTATTTCTGGGATATCATTCCGTCTCCGCCTTCCCGTACAGCTTTTACCTTTTGCAACTCCCTCCAGTACATGGAAGTTATTTCTTGACGTTTGAACACGTCATATTGTCGTGTACCTCCTTCTTGTCAATGTCTTGCACATGTCCCTCTCCTCATCGACTCTGCTGACTGCCACCCCATTCCTTAGCAGTCTCCCTAACTTTCAATACTCTTCCATTAAAACACACCCCAAAAGGTTTTATTCTCTTTTTTCCGGATTACTCGCAGTGAATAATCAATTTGCATACAATGTTTCATTTCTAAGTAACTTACATTACTAAATTTCTGTATGCGACAAAGCCTCCTGTAGTTGTACCATTTTCATATGTTTCTGATATTTCCTTATTTCCCTCTGAATCCTTATCCTCTTTCCATTTGACTTCACTGCCGTTCGCTATGCTCTAGACCTTTGCATTTCTCTTTTAAGATTTTCTACCTTTCCTGCTACGTTGAGGCTTCTGATATTCAACGCTCCGGCTCGTAGAATGTCTATTTTGTTGGTTATTCAAGTGTCTCCCCCCCCCCCCCCCCGGAAATCCTGTCCCTGAGACTCGGATGAGGAACTAATCCGGAACCTACTTGTCTTTTAGTGGCAGCTTCCCATCTCAAGGGCAAGAGTGATCCCTGAACTTCTGACCGCTCCTCCGCCCTCTTTGAAAAGGCCATTCGCAGAACGAGGGTGATTTGTTATACCGTAGGTCTTCGGCTGTCACTGTAGACGACTTTATTCAAAATTTAAGCGGTGGCGAGGCTCGAACCTGGGACTCAGGATGTTTGATTACTAGTGAAAGAGGCTACCTATTCTTTTTTGCTTGTTTCTTATTTCTTTCCATCTTTGTTCTTAGTCTTCTGGAGCGGTTTTGTGTGGAAGCACCATGACCCATGAAGTCTCAAAATATAAAACTGACAACATTTTTCAGTTTTTTATTACAGAGGCTGATCAGCCCCTGACCTAATGTGTTTTTTCTGAAAATAGCTTGATTGACAAAAATCTTTGGCATTACAGTCCATGAAAACCTACAGTTCCTGTTTCACTTACGTTACACATACAGTACACAGCACATCACTAAACATTACAACATCAGTACGTTACATTCATCGCAAGAAAAACAGAAGAGCAAAACTTATTCTCACTAAGAACATCTTAATACAAATTGAAGCTGCTGTTCCCGTAGTTTCTGATTTGCTAACAAATCTCAAAATGAAATTGTACGCAAAGACAGTTCTACCCTCAGTCAAATTTCAGAACATAATTTTTGTGTCTTCAAGTGTATTTCACACACTGAACTTGTCTTATCAATTAACTGGTAATTTATAATATTAATAGTTCATACGTATCTAGCTCATCACTATAAATGTTAATGTAAAGTACTTTTACTGAGTTCAGGATTTTCATTTCCAATCGTATAACACCTTTTAATTATCGTCCAAAATCAGCATCCCATCTTGCCAAAAAGAAAGAAAGAAAGAAAAAAAAATAATATTTCTGAACAGTTTCATTCGACAATAGGCTTCTTCCACGTGAATTTGTAGTGTGTGACGATGTTGTTGGTTTCACCGTTCCTCTTTGTAATACAGTTAGTTTCCGAGTATCCGAGTGCCCACACCACAGTACCGGATTTAATGCTGACTAAATGGTATTGGTCTCACTCCATTTGTATTTGAGTTTCAGACAGGGAGTCTTTTACATGAGTAGTAACACTGACGTTTTTTGAGCCTTTGTTAGCTTTTGCTTCAGTACTTCATTGACATTTGGCTGAATGTTGTTTCCATGCCGTCTGCTAGTCATTAATATCTCGGCAGATGGAGGCGTCAGAGGGTCTTGATCAGTATCCGAATCCATCTGTTCTGGAGTCCTTTCTCGTGTCTGAGTCGAAGATGTATTTTTCTCTACAGGTAATCTGCTTCGTCTTTCGTTTCCGTTTCCTGCTTGCCAGACATTACCACCAAGGGGACTGCGTGAGCTCACCCTTGATTTATATTGATAGGGTGTGTGGGGAACAACTAGGACTTCAAAATATGCAAACAGGGATGTATTTTAGACTTACTTACATTCTTCGTATGGTCACTCTTATTTAAGGAGTCTCCATCCGAGCGAAGATGCATTTGGTTTCGTGATCCTGAGGTATCTGGATCGAATTTCGCTTCCTGTGTTTTTTTGCCTCATTCCCGTACTTCTAACAGCAGATGCGCATGGTAAGCGACGAAATTTTGTGACGACCGAGAACTGTTTATGAATGTAAAACAAGTTTGTTTTTACACAAGACACATTGAAAAGATCATGCACCTGCAAAAATTCGGCTTTCATTACACGTGATGTACTTCGCAGATAATTATTGATTTCCTTGTTTATATGATGAGTATCATCCTGATTCGTGCAGTGCTCCATAGGTTATACCTTATACTTACCACAGATAGAGATAAAATAATATAAATAAAATGGCTATACTAATTTCATTGAAAGTTCTTGTGTATCAGGTTGTTGTGTCCAGTCTCCGAACGAAGAAAAAATTTTTCTCCTTTTTTCGGGATAATGATTATGAAAATGATAAATAAATCGTTGAATATTAAAAATTTACACAACCACAATAAATCTGTTGAAACCGGCCGCGGTGGTCTAGCGCTTCTAGGCGCTCAGTCCGGAAACGCGCGACTGCTACGGTCGCAGGTTCGAATCCTGCCTCGGGCATGGATGTGTGTGATGTCCTTAGGTTAGTTAGGTTTAATTAGTTCTGAGTTCAAGGGGACTGATGACCACAGATGTTAAGTCCCATAGTGCTCAGAGCCAATCTGTTGAAAGAGTTATGTCGGAATGAAAAAAAAGTAAAAGAAAGTACCGGCAGTGTGATTTGATCTATAGATCTCACAGTTATTGAAATAAGTACTTTTCACTCGGTAGCGGACTCTTTCATTGAAGACGGTCACACAAAGTATAAAAGCACGCCTAAAATTTTCAAACTGAATTTCGTCGAAAACGGTCGAGAGTTGCGTCTTCCTCTTGGAATATATTGAAGTCCTTGTCCTGCACTGCACACATTGTCAGTATGGATTGAGTCAGTGCGAGGAAATTCGTACGGTCCCCCTGTAAGTCTTTGTCGTGTTTGTTTTGGCTGTGGGACGGACACATTTCTATCTGTGCACAGGCACTGCTTTCCTTGTTTTGCTTACCGAGAGTTCGCACTTGCGGTTCTGCTTGTTTTGTTTTGGCGACTTGCTGCGGCGCGCAGGGCGGCAAATTGTCCTCTGCAGGTTGTGGGCCAACAGCTGCCTGCGTGTTGGGCAGTGTCACGTCATGAGCTACCGCCGCGACTGCCTCTACTGTAGTGTTTCAAACTTCCGTTTCTGTACCAGTTTGGACTCTATTTCCGTTCAACATTTCCTAAATCGGGTATGCTTTCGTGCTGCTTCCGTCACATGCTCGACGCATCTTCTTTTTCAGTGGCTGCGCTTCAGGTATAAGGGGTTGGCTTTTCTGCTCCCGGTTTTACAGAAAAATGAAGTAAACCTGCAGCTTCTAGTTTTGGCTCTTATTGTAATACCACGCTAAAACCTGACTCTTCGCATCTATCACGTGGTTCTCCGTCACTCTAATGAATTTTTTAAAACGAAAACTCGACTTGGGCAGTTCCTTCATTGCCAGCCGCTTTCATTACAGATAAAACATGTCCTCATCTGTCCACTGTAAGTAACATGCACCTAGTATCCACAAACAATTCCGTGAGAGAGGATTTTTGCTTGACCAATTTGACACCACTAAAACACTGCAATCAACATTGGTTAGAACAACGTCCGTAACGAATTTGTTTCACTTCCCGGTACCTCCATACAATCTCTTTCAAATAACAAATCTCAGCCTCAAGGGGTCTATTAAATACTCGCACATTCATTTTTATACTCGATTTCAGCGTTTGAAATTATGACTCACCAATGCGTCACGGTGATGAAATTCGGCTTTCCCTCCATGATTGAGCAAAATTCTTTCTACCGCCACAGGCTTTCACAGCTTCGCGAAAAACAGCTGTACTGCGAGTCATAGTAAGCAGTGGGTTCCTGATCTGATTACGATTACTTCCATGATCTTTTCGCGTACTTCTAATGAGCTCGGCTGAACATTTCTTGTTGCCTTGTCGAATTCTCGACATCATCTTCACTGATCAGCAGCCGAAACCGCTAACACAGAAGAACAGAAAACTTTGCACCAGAAAAACAGCCATTGAACACTAAACGATTCCACGAAACACGGAGTAAACAACTTCTATTCGCGGCTTGTGAGCTGCTTAGCGTCCCTGGCGTATCCCCATTCCATATCCATACAAAGTATTATCCTGCTGAGCCACCGCGGCGGCAGCTCTAGCCGAGCTCTTCTGACCGTAGCGAATGGTATAGTGTTACTTCAAAGTTGGGGCGCTGCAACATTTGTGGTACTGATTGTGTCGACAGTTCACTGCGGTCTTCTGCTAACGAGACTGATGATACACTGATCAGCCAGAACATTATAACGACCTACCTAACGGACGGTTCGTCCACCTTTCGCGGCGACGAATTGTGGCTTGAAAGCAATGAGGCCTTGGTGGGTCACTGGAGCGAGTTGGCACCGTATCTGCTACACAAATCACCTAATCCCCCTAAATTCCGGGGAGGGGGCCGATGACCGCTGTTGCCACGTTCAATCACATCCCTGATGTGTTCGATAGGGTTCAGCTCTGTCGAGTTAGGGTACGAGCACATCAATTGGAACCCACCACTTCTGGCCTTTTTACATGGCGCATAATTGTGTTGATAAAATGCCGCTGCCGTCGGGAAACAAGATCGTCAGGAAGGGGTGCACGTGGTCTGAAACCAGTGTTCGATACTCCTTGGCCGTCATGCTACCTTGCACGAGCTCCACTGGGTCCATGAATGCCTGCGTGAATGTTCTCCAGAGCATAATGTAGACGCGGCCAGGTTGTCTTCGTCGCGCAATACGGGCTCAAGGCACTGGACTGTTGCCCTGGAATATGACGGCATTCATGGACCCAGTGGAGCTCGTGCAAGGTAGCATGACGGCCAAGGAGTATCCGCAAAGGATAGAATCGAAAGGTACAAGAAAAAAATCTGCTCGCGTTCCGCGCCAGCCTTGCGCAGTGCTCATACTAAGGGTTTCAACTTCCGAAACCTGATTACAGTACAGCACTCTCGCTGAATACGCCCCAATACCCTCAGATAATTTCTACTGTTGATGGACTAGTAATCTTGCACGTAACTTGATGGCAGAGGCCGATAACTTCAAGTCTGTTTTACAGCAATAATGAATTCCGTTTACCTGCACAAGCTTCACAAGCTGCTACATTTACAATAGTCGTACAGAATGGCATCCCCCAGTGTCAGTACAGATATGGCATCGCCGCACAAAGTTCTGTCATTGCCATTCTAATACCACCGGTGTCGTTTGAATACTGTCACAGGCAGCGAGAATTCTTGTCTGCCGCTAGTAGTGTTCGGTGCACTGTGTGTTCAGAAATATTTGTACTCTACCCAGCATCGAAGTCTGATGTTGGTTCATCCACAGTTCGCCACCTGTTTTATCAGTCTGCCCATCCTACTACGTCCTACATCTGTAATGAAGGGTGACCGCTCAATCCCACGACGTCTGCATGTGGTTTCACCTTGGTTTCGCCGCGTGTTGTAGACACTCACCACAGCACTCCTCAAACACCCGATAAGTCGTGCCGTTTTCGATATGGTCGTGCCGAGCCTCCGGGCCACCAAAATCTGCTCTCGGTCAAACTCAGATAGGTCGCGCGCCTTCCCCATTCCACACACGGACAGCACGCTCTCTGATACTATGTGTACCGTGTGTGTGTCTGACCAGCAGTCACTCCCTGCCAGGTTACACTGTTATCGTCTGGACGGGTTTATATCGACAGGAGATCGTTAGTCATAATGTTCTGGTTGATCACTGAATGTTTGCCATGAAGTCATCTTCCCTTCTCCAGAACTCGCACATGACGTATGGACTTTTTGTTACACCGCAACCGACGTTTAAAAGCCTTAACTGTGGCCTGAGTGGCGGAATATTTTCGGACGAGTGCCGATTCAGTCTGTTCTAAAGCGTTTCGTTACTGCCCTTATAATACAGGGAACAGTCGGCATGTACGTTAATTGTAGGAGTCACGAGATCCCGACTGACACCGACTGAGTACAGTATGAGTAGCAACAGATCATTTTAGATTGACTACAGAGCCAGACGAGCTGCCCTTCCTTCAGTCAACACGTTGTATTTCAGCAGGGCGATGCCTGGACACATGTGGCAAACGGTGTCGAAATTTTCATCGAAACTGCTTACTTGGTGTTCATGTTTGCAGAACGGCCATCAATCTAATCTGCGACACACATGTTAATTTTTTCCTCGCAAACGTACCGCTTAGAGCCAATCCTTCAGGAACGTGCTGGTTTCAAACAACAAAATTTAGGAGACCTGGCTGGAATACTTCGTCGCTTAACACAGTATTGCCTCCTTAATATCACATATCAACTACAGCTGCTTAATCTTAGTCATTTATGTCCTGTCATATACCTACTCTATTCATTTGACATCTGAGTATCGTTCTCGTGAATTTTAATAAGTAAACTACAAGCCGAAGTTTTACTAACGTTTGGTAACATGTTAATTCACAAAAGTCCACATGAAAGAAGAAAAGGAGGAACATTAGGATTTAACGTCCCGTCGACATGGAGGCCATTAGAAGCGGAGCACAAGGTCGGAATGTGTCAAGGATGGGCAAGGCAATCAGCCATGCCCTTTCCCAAAGTAATCATTTCGAAATTTTCCTGGAGCGATTTGAGGAAACACCGGGAAACCTTACTCAAGATGGCTGAACGCGAATTTGTACCATCATCCTCCGGAATGCCAGTGTGCTAACATCTGGGTCACTTCGCTCCGTATGAAAGAAGAGACGGTTGCCAGTATTTGCCAGTATGTGTATAAGGTGCTTCCATGATGATGTTACTAGCTTTCAGGGGTGATGGAGAAGGGTAAATGCATCAGTCTGAGGTAATGGGCCCTAGTCCGCAAAGGATCGAATCGAAAGGTACAAGAAAAAATCTGCTCACGTTCCGCGCCAGCCTTGCGCAGTGCACATACTAAGGGTTTCAACTTCCGAAACCTGATTACAGTACAGCACTCTCGCTGAATACGCCCTAATACCCTCAGATAATTTCTACTGTTGATGGACTAGTACCCTTGCACGTAACTTGGTGGCAGAGAGGCCGATAACTTCAAGTCTGTTTTACAGCAATAATGAATTCCGTTTACCTGCACAAGCTTCACAAGCTGCTACATTCACAATAGTCGTTCAGAATGGCATCCCCCAGTGTCAGTACAGATATGGCATCGCCGCACAAAGTTCTGTCATTGCCATTCTAATACCACCGGTGTCGTTTGAATACTGTCACATGCAGCGAGAATTCTTCTCATGAGATCTTCTTCAGTCTCGAAAGGCGTCGCTTACACAAGATTTTTCACGTGGCCTCACAAGAATAAATCACGTGGGGTGAGATGAGATGAACGTGCTGGACGTGCTGATCGAGATACTCACGAATCCTCGTGTTAACGAATCCTCAGTCCAAATTGAGCTGGGGCTGCATGATCTTCTAACAACATCCGTTGACGAATAACAAGTGAGATATGTTTCAGCAGCTTGGATAGCATGTGTGTGATGAGCACTGTGCATATTGGTGCATTAAAGCTGGCAGGTTTCAGAATGATTTTCGCTTATAGCCTTCGACTCGGTCGTTTTCGGACCAGAGTTCCTTACGTCAGGTCGGTACATTTACTCCTCTCCATCAACGTGAAATTTTGCAACATAATCACTAAATCACCATCTATGCCAATAACATACTAATCGAATAATTAACTATTTAATAGAAAATTGACCAGGTTATCTACTGCGTGACAGGAAACTGAACTAGTACCTTAACAGAATATATTTTTCCATAAAAATTCCCAGAAGCAGTTTACGTGTTGGTGTTAACCAGATTTTCAACCTGTAAAGCCCTTTGGCTGGTCTTATGTCACACCTGCGCCGCTCCGGACCGTAATGATCCGTTTTTGTTGCAGTTCACCCTAAGCCTCCAGACTCGGAACCGTCTCCAATTTCAGGCGCTCTGCGGCCCTTCTCAGCCTGCGGACAGCAACGCCATTTTTCACACTTTCCGGCTATCCTGCTGACTGCGCTGCGCTCACACCCTCAACCGCTCCATCTCTTGCCTGGCAGACAAATTAAAGCTAGGCTCAGGGTTTCCAAGTTCCACAGATTAAACGATCTATGTGGGGGATATAGATATAAATAGTTCTCCACCCACACCTGAGATGTTATTACTTTTTTACCTGTCTTAAGTGTTTAAGTGTTGAATTCGCTTTTTCGCTGGCATTCAATGTCCTAGATGTCTTAGATGATATAACTACTTTCGTAAAGTAAGGCAAGGGTAATCCATTTCTTACTACCTCCTTAAATTTGTGGAACTATTAAGTCACTACTAAACGTCTGCATAGTGTCTGGTATTGTAGTGCTTTGTATATTTGGAGCCAATCAAAACGTAATTCACAACTGAACCATCGAACATGTGTTGTGATGAATGTTGGGCTCCACAAGGTTCCCTTTCTGTGCAGCGAGGGTGGAGTATAAAATTATAAAGAATGTAGGAACCACTCGCCGAAACATAATTTATTTACCTTGTTGCAAATCGATTTCGACTGACATCAGTCATCATCGGTGCATTTTTCTAACCCACACATGCCATAAGTAGAAGTACTGTCTTTGGCAGAAGCATTGACTTCATGATAGAAATCTGTCAATGACAGTACTTCTACTTATGGCATGTGTCGGTTAGAAAAATGCACCGATGATGACTGATGTCAGTCGAAATCGATTTGCAACAAGGTAAATAAATTATGTTTCGGCGAGTGGTTGCTCCGCCGTTGCACTGCCCTTTTGAACCTTGTGTACGCGATACTACCGCCATCTGTATATGTGCATATCGCTATCCTATGACTTCTGGCAGTTCAGTGTACTTTCACAGCGCCCATTTAAACTCACATTGGCTTTGTTTTCAGTGTCTACTTCTGCTCGCAACATCTCACTTCATTTGATTTAAGTGAAATGTAAAAACCTGTGCTAGTTTTTGTATTTCAACATAACTGTCATCAAGGAGTGTGACTAAATGAAGTTTAAAATATCTGTTTGACACCACAAACGGTCGTAAAGACACAGTCACTAAAACAACGAAATTTTTGGAAGGTTGCATGCTGTTTTCACCTATACTGCATTAAGGTGTGAAATGACTGATGAACCAAATATTCTCATGACGTCTTTCAACCCGTTTCTATTGCCTTTGCTTCAGTTTACGGTTATAGCGTTTTTTTGTAATATTTAAAAGAAGTGTGGTTGCAATTATTTATCCAGTTTTCCAGGTTTTTCATTACATTTGAAAATGAAGACTCAGTGCGTCGAAACAAGTTATGTACCCTTCTGAAAATTTCATTGTTTTAGTGACTGTGGCTTGACGACCGTTGGTGGTGTCAAATAAACATTTTGGTACAAGTTTTCAAGATATTTACTTACATTTTACAGTACAACAGGTTCATAACCAAAGACTTTCAAGAAGTTCATCAAGTGTAGACACTGATTATATTGAATAATCCATATATTTTACTTAGTGTTAGCAATCAAATAATCCATCTCTAATGACCTCCCTGTCAATGCGACGTTAACCCAGTCTCACTTCCTTCAGCACTCAAGCGAAAACTCTCTTACAGATTAATCATTCAAACGGGACAATTTCTGTCCCTTTTCATACAAGTATCATTTATTATACTTCGATTGTTTTATAATCAGCTTACTTTTCTGCTATCTTTTATTATACTTTTATCCTGTGCTTGGGGAAAGGATTCGTACGGACAAATTTGTTTTGTGTCTCATATCAACACCTCTTTCCTATTCTCAGTCTAGAGTCATGAATAATCTCTGTAATGTGTATGTGTTGATAACTGAGTGGTCATATGTATCGGCACAAATGAGCGAAGTTTCTTTGTTTGCTGTGTATAATCGCGGTTATTTACCATTGTGCTCTGTTTAGACACGTTCTGTCACCTCGGGTGGTTCACAGCACCCATCGCCCCGTTTCTGTTACCAGTTTTCTGTTTGTCAAGCACTACCCTTCCTTTCTGTATCGTTAGATCGGTTCAGCACTCCACCACGCGGTAAAAAAGCATAACTGGCTTAACTGACGGCGGTCAGAAAGTTTTCTGGTCACTCTTCCTGGAGACATTGTTGTGAGTATTCGTGCACCTCGAAGCCCACTCTTATAAGTTTCAGCTTGCTCAGAATTAAATACTCGTTTGCGATGTAGGTATCTGTCACACTACTCGAACCAATAGTCGGAAGTTTTATTCACGAAAGATGTTATTCTAAATGTTTCTTAGTATAATGTGCTGTCTTTTAGGTCTAATGCTCAACACACGGCATTTAGCACACCTGTAGGTTAGGTTAAGACTCTTTTCCATCTTTTATAACTAATTGTACCGGGCTTGTGTTTCGTGTGGTGTATGTTGAATAGATTTTCCTTGTTTTCTCGAACCATTTGTATTAAACTCGCAATGCGTGTAATTCTCCTGTCCCTCAGCCTACTGATCGCTTACAGTGATTTACTGTAATTTCCTTTTACAATTTCAGTTGTTCTAATTGTGATTCACTCCCTCGTGAGACTACAGAAGTTGAACCCCCTGAAACTACAGAGGTTGAGACTACAGAGGTTGAACAGAGGTTTATGGGCGGTACAAAGCACCACGTTAGTTTCGAGCACAACACCCCCCACCCCCCAGGAGACTGGTTAATCAAACAGCTCTCAATTTACCGAGTAGAACGAATATTTAATTGTGTATTCAAATTTGTGATACCGGACGTTACTAATTTTATGAAATTACTGTGAAATCCAGACCATTAACTGCTTACAAGCGGTGATAAATATCAAAGGGGAGAGTTGAAAATATGTAAACCAACCAGGACTTGAACCGGGGATCTCCTGCTTGTTTTTGATGATCTTATTTTGTCCGTTAATGTCCGTTGCATTTGTGCTGTACGGACGTCCCATGACACACGTTCAAGTTCTTCGTTGATCCGTTCACACAGTTTTTTATTACAGAGGGCAGTTAACCCTCTGACCAAACAAGCTGAGCTACTTTGCCGACACCATCGAGGACACAGTGGATAGTGCGACTGCTAGGACTTATCTCTGGCACGCTCCCCGTGTCATCCACATTCCCATCTTACTGTCCACACACTACATTTGTAGTGCCCCTGCCCATCACACTCATTACTCACGGCAGTCAATTTATCGATTCCAGTAACAGTTTAAGCAATGTGAGTGCATCCGCACTGAAGAAGATCATTGGCCGGTAAGCCTCATCTATATGAGTATGGTATCTGTTCTTTCGGACAAGTCCGAAGGGACAGGTACCATCTTCATACACTCCTGGAAATTGAAATAAGAACACCGTGAATTCATTGTCCCAGGAAGGGGAAACTTTATTGACACATTCCTGGGGTCAGATACATCACATGATCACACTGACAGAACCACAGGCACATAGACACAGGCAACAGAGCATGCACAATGTCGGCACTAGTACAGTGTATATCCACCTTTCGCAGCAATGCAGGCTGCTATTCTCCCATGGAGACGATCGTAGTGATGCTGGATGTAGTCCTGTGGAACGGCTTGCCATGCCATTTCCACCTGGCGCCTCAGTTGGACCAGCGTTCGTGCTGGACGTGCAGACCGCGTGAGACGACGCTTCGTGCAGTCCCAAAAATGCTCAATGGGGGACAGATCCGGAGATCTTGCTGGCCAGGGTAGTTGACTTACACCTTCTAGAGCACGTTGGGTGGCACGGGATACATGCGGACGTGCATTGTCCTGTTGGAACAGCAAGTTCCCTTGCCGGTCTAGGAATGGTAGAACGATGGGTTCGATGACGGTTTGGATGTACCGTGCACTATTCAGTGTCCCCTCGACGATCACCAGTGGTGTACGGCCAGTGTAGGAGATCGCTCCCCGCACCATGATGCCGGGTGTTGGCCCTGTGTGCCTCGGTCGTATGCAGTCCTGATTGTGGCGCTCACCTGCACGGCGCCAAACACGCATACGACCATCATTGGCACCAAGGCAGAAGCGACTCTCATCGCTGAAGACGACACGTCTCCATTCGTCCCTCCATTCACGCCTGTCGCGACACCACTGGAGGCGGGCTGCACGATGTTGGGGCGTGAGCGGAAGACGGCCTAACGGTGTGCGGGACCGTAGCCCAGCTTCATGGAGACGGTTGCGAATGGTCCTCGCCGATACCCCAGGAGCAACAGTGTCCCTAATTTGCTGGGAAGTGGCGGTGCGGTCCCCTACGGCACTGCGTAGGATCCTACGGTCTTGGCGTGCATCCGTGCGTCGCTGCGGTCCGGTCCCAGGTCGACGGGCACGTGCACCTTCCGCCGACCACTGGCGACAACATCGATGTACTGTGGAGACCTCACGCCCCACGTGTTGAGCAATTCGGCGGTACGTCCACCCGGCCTCCCGCATGCCCACTATACGCCCTCGCTCAAAGTCCGTCAACTGCACATACGGTTCACGTCCACGCTGTCGCGGCATGCTACCAGTGTTAAAGACTGCGATGGAGCTCCGTATGCCACGGCAAACTGGCTGACACTGACGGCGGCGGTGCACAAATGCTGCGCAGCTAGCGCCATTCGACGGCCAACACCGCGGTTCCTGGTGTGACCGCTGTGCCGTGCGTGTGATCATTCCTTGTACAGCCCTCTCGCAGTGTCCGGAGCAAGTATGGTGGGTCTGACACACCGGTGTCAATGTGTTCTTTTTTCCATTTCCAGGAGTGTATATTCATATATCACTGATTTTATTCCATTTTATGGCTTGAACCTGGAGCTACTGTCCACCCCCACTACGCCCATCTAATTGGATCACACTCAAGTCTCTGAACAGAATAAATACGTGTATGTTTGAGATTGTTCCTATAGATAGATATTTATTAAAAGCATGGAATTTCATCGAATGTAGTTGACTTGGATTTCTGCTCTCTGAAATTTCCAGCTGTGACTATAGTGCATGCTGATATCGGTACACTGTGTAACTTCTCTAGCAGTCCATACAATGTAGGTTTTCAGAGCCGGCATCTTCTTCATTTAAAACTTTCGGCTGAGAGGCAGCGGTTGATGTATAAAGCTGCTTCCTGACGTTCCGCCTCTACCTGCGGGAGACATCTTCCGAGGTATAACATCTACTGCCACTAAGGATTGAAGAGTACTCGCTTTTAGAGAAGGAATAGAGGGCGCAAACATACTCACGTGATGACGACCGTGTGAATATCTCTGGATGGCGTCATCATTCTTGATTAAAAATAATCGACGGTCATCGAGCGCTCCGTCAAAGAAGAGAAAAAGCCAGAAGCCGCATGTACCGCCGCCATCTTGAAAAGTTTTTCTCCCGTTTACTTTTGGTCAGGTATGGTGTCGAAACGATCTTTAGACCTACCAAGAAGACGGCTGAATATTTTAGAACGCAAAAGATGCACAGCACTCCCTAGCAACATCTGGTGTATATAATACTTCGTGCACTTGCGGACAAGTGTAAACTGGAATCACGGGAAGAAATGTCAACGCGCGCATAGCCGAACACAAAAGGATCTGTCGTCTGGAACATATCGAAAAATCGACCGTAGTAGAACACATTTTTCGAGATTGGAACCACGAAATAAAATTCAGTGAGCCGAGCGTTTTAGTAAGGATATCGCATTATCACACATGCATGTATAGAGAAGCAGTACGGATTCATAAACCCCATAATAATCGTAATAGAAGAGAAGGAGGTTAGAAGTTAGATAAAATATGGATTTCGACTTTGCACCAACAGAATAACAGTCGATTATTTTTAATCGGGAATGATGACACCATTCAGAGATAGTCACGCCGTCGGTATCACGTGATGGTGGTGCCCTCTATAAATGCGAGAGCCCATCAAGCCTTAGTGGCAGTAGCCGTTTTACTTCGGTAGATGTCTACCGTAGTTGGAGACGAAACTTCAGGAGCAGTTTCATACATCGACCATGGCCTCGCAGCCCGGAAGTTTTAACTGAAGTGCGGTAGTTTTTTGTAGTGTGAATAATCGCGTATTGAGAGAGAGAGAGAGACGCAGAGTTATTCACTTATCACTGTATCCACACTCCTTATTTCTCCCCATGAAGTTTACGCCCTACCGTTAACGATACAGGTTGTTGATATTAATTCCCCATAAATTTTAAGGAATGACATTAGTTAAATATTTCTCTTGATTCTCAAAGTGAGCTGTGAGAGGGACGGGTATTCTCTGAAATAAATGTCCATTTTACAGAACATGAATCACTTTTGCTTCCATCCCACTCACTGGTGCTCCGTTTCGCTGTATTCGGTGTAAATTCAATACTTGTGAGAACTTACTGTTAGAAAATGTTTGGCAAGTATATAAAGAAACATCGTCCCTATGTCGTTGTGTCGAAGTCTTCGCATTAATTCTCTTACGCGTTTATTGAAAATACAGGATCATAAAATTTTTTAGCATGGCTTCGCATGATGTTGCACGCACAGTGAAACTGAAGCTTAGAAAGACTAATTCCCCAATTTCTAAGAGCGGTAAATAGTACATGGCGAAACAGGCGTCCTGGAGGATAATTGTTAAATAAGAGCAAAGTCAGTAAACAGGCACGACGACGACCTAAAAGGATAGGGGATATCTTTCATCACGAATTATAAGGGAATGAAAAAGTGTGAAGTTTTTCAATTATACTTTTCCAGTGTCAGTACTGTAGCGTCTTTGTATAGCGTTTTCGCCCACCATGTAAAACGTCTCCAAGTTATTTGGTAACTTTTGGTAGAAACCGATAAATTTACGAAAGAAGTGAAGTCTACAAATTTTTTTAAGGATACCTAATTCATTTTCTAGTAAAGCTGGAACTGATACCATATTGTGAAAATCCTTGGCACTTTCGCAATACGGTTCCATAAAAAATATACCCATCCAAATTTTACAATTAATTAAAATTAGTTTCGTTAAAACATACGACTGAATCTGGAGCTCATGTTTTGTTTTCAACGAAAAACTCAGTCCATTTTCGTTATTCAGTTAACATTACAGCCTTGTGACACAAAGGAATTACAGCTGCGAGTGGATATTGATTTAAATCAATGGGGAAAGTTGAAAATTTGCGCGGGACCAAGACTCGAAAGCGGCTTCCTGCATATTAGGCTGACCGCTGTGCCGTCCTGACACAGTGGTCGTCGTAACTGCACCCAGTACCCTACAACGCCTTCCGTCAGACCCGAATTCTCAGCTTACCTACACACGCTACTACCGTAGTGCCCATTGCCCATCATTCTCGTTACTTGCGGTATTTCGAAGACTCCCATAAGAGTTAGAGCTTGGTGTCCATCTGCACTGCACAGATCATTGGCCGCCCAACCGTTAGTTATACAAACATCACATTTGTATTGCAGACTTAACGTTATACCCAGTTAGTAGACTTCTAGAACAACAGGAAACATAAATTACATGCACAGCAGCAAACGCAATAAAAGATTTTCGATCACAGAGATTTTCGGACACAGAGATAGTGCAAACGAAGTGTTTCAGGCTGACGTACGTAATTAGCAACAGAGGTTGGACAAATACATAGAAATAGTGCGAGAAGTGCACGCTTCAGCAGCTATGCAGATGATAGCCAAGCCTGCAGGTTGCACTGTTGTGTCTGACCATGAGCGGTAACTGAGCAGTGTCCTCAATACGTTGCAAGTGTCAGTGGTAGTTAGAACAGCGTTGTGTGTAGTTGTGAGTACGCTGTGCCAGAGCTAAGAGATTTCGAACATGAGCAAACTGGTGGTGTTCGTATGGTGGGTGCTTCCGTAGTCAAGACAGCAAATCGGGTTCGAAAGTGTGTGTTGAATGATTGTGACGGACGGTTATTGAAGAGCCGTGTGACGAAAAATAAGAGGACGGCAACTGCAAAAACCACTGTAGATCGGAATGTTGCACCCGCCAACCTTGTTAGTACCAAAAGGCCTCGAAGAGAGCTTCATAAGCAGGGAATTGTAGGACAAGCTGGAATTCCAAAATCACTCCTGGGTATTGCAAATGACCGTGAATAGGGAAGCGTGGTACCAAAGCAATAAAACCAGGACTGTGGAACAATGGAAGAAATTAATTTATGCGGCTGAGTTTTAGTAGAAAAAAATTCCACCTCCTGGCCGTGTTTACGTCCTAAGAGTGAAATACGGCAGGTATTCTTTCATAATGTGACCGAAAGGAAGCGTATTAATCCATGTAAATAAGTTATACACAACTGCAACCAGTCACTTTTTCAATAATAATGCTTTATTCCATTAACCGGTTTTCGAACCCTTTCAGGTTCATCTACAGATGATTTCGGGAGGATCCGGGAAGTTACATCATTACTGGTACTAGCATAATGCTGGGTGCTGGTTCTATGGCAGAAAGATGGGTCACACTTTAATGTATCGTCATGACTATACCTTATCTGTCGATATGGATGTAAATTTAGTTTTTACTTACTGTGACAGTATAGGCGGCTTTTTTCGTATCTGTCTGCCTCCATTTTGGTGTCCTGAACACTTTCACACGAACTATATTAGTTCACACTTTAACAGTGACACTTTAACAGCATCCTGCATGCGCTTTACAACTGTTGCTGATAACAAAGATCTTGACAGAGAGATATGGCATAAGCCTGTTTTGTACAGAGATGTGATTTGTTGTTCTTTACATGTGTTAAAGTCGATATAAGGGCAAGTTTTTTTATCAGAATGACGATAACATGCGAGCACTAGATGAAATAATAATAAATTACTACAAGAACAAATGTCAGGTGATCTGATATGTTATTTCTACTTGTATGTAACAGGCAGTTTTTTTATAATGTATATATATATATATATATATATATATATATATATATAGCAATTATTATGTTTGGCATTAACATGAATCCCAAGGAATCAATAATACAGAGTTATTGTATCTGCAGTGAGGTGTAGCTGTCTGTATGACTAGGACCTGTATATTTAAATTAATAACAAATCTTCAGATGAACTGTTGGCTTATTTCTGTTGTTACGTTAACGTGATCTGGAGTATTATCAAGAGCAGATTCTGTTTATTTTAGCTAAAGGTATATGTATAAGAGTTAAAGTGATTGTAATGGATTAAAGCTGTTTGAATGGCTGTACAATTAATAAGTTAAAATCATGAGCAAAAATTCTTTAACTGTTTAATTATTTTTATTCTAATATTAGAGTGATCTGGGATATTGGTAAAGGCAGCTTGTGTTTGTTCCAGCTAGAATTAATATGTATAAAGTACTGATTTATGTTAGCAATGGAGGGCTTTAACATTTAGAGATATAGTACATGTCTTATTCTGTGGTAGTATACTACATTGACACCGGTATGGTTAGGATGTAAGGAGAGGGGGGGGTCATTGGGAGGGGGCAGGGGTTGGGGAGCCGGTGTAGGGTTCGTTGGGTGGTTACTTGTTTTGAACTGGTAGATCTTCAAAGTTCTGAAGGAAAAATTTGTTTCTCAGTTCAGTTTGATCATTGAGTAGGTAGTCAGGTGCTGTATTTGTGTAGATAAGTATTTCAATTTCGTCAAGAAGGTCAAGTATTGTGCCTTTGTTGGCAAAATGTAGTATTTGGAGATTCTGTTCTATGTTGTTTGCAGAATGATTGTGTTGGGCAAGATGTGAGGCAAAGCTGGATTTGTTCAGGTTGTTAAGACGGAGTGCATCCATATGTTCTTTAAATCTTGTTGCGAAGCTTCTACCAGTTTGTCCAATGTAGAAGCTTGGACATGAGTTGCAAGTGAGCTTGTATACACCTGACTTTTGATATTTTTGTATAGTGGTTTTGGTGCTGTGTATGATTTTATTATGTACTTTGTTGTTGGCGAAGAAACTTATTTTTATGTTGTATGTTTTGCAGAGGTTGGCAATTTGGTGAGAAGTCTTCCCTAGGAAAGGAAGGCTAACAAATGTGGTTTTCTTGTTTGTGGGTGGTTGTTCAGCAGTTGGTTGATTTAGTTTTGCTGTATGGATTAGTTTATCTATTATTGCAGGGTTGTATCCATTGGTGGAGGCAATTGATTTAATAATTTCTGTTTCTTTTTGTCTTTCATTTGTGTCCATTGGGATTTTAAGCATGCGGTTAACCATTGTTCTGAAGAATGCTTTTTTATGTTGGTCTGGATGGCAAGAGGATTTGTGTATGGTAACATTGGTGGTTGTTGGCTTTCTGAAAATTTTAAAATTATGCTTCTGATTTTTATTTGGGATTGTTAGAGCAAGGTAGTTAATGCCTTCTGGTGTTTCATGTTCTACTGTGAATTGGATTTTATTGTGTATTTTATTAAGTTCTTTGGCTAGATAATCTATTTCTTCTGTTACTCCATTGAACAGAATGAGTGTGTCATCAACATAGCGTTTGTAATAAAGCAGCTTATCTTTTAGTTGGGTTTGGGACCTGAAAAAGTTATTTTCAAGGTTATTGATATATATGTCTGCTAGCAAGCCTGCAAGACTACTGCCCATTGCCAGTCCATCTTCCTGAATGTAAAACTTGTTGTTGAACAGGAAGTAGTTGTGTGACAATATGAGTTCCAGGATCTCTATGAGTTCATAGTTTTCAGCTCTACCCATTGTCCCATGTTTCAGTAAGTTATTTCTTATTAAACTAATTGTTTCCTTCACGGGTATGTTTGTATATAGGTTAACTATGTCAAGAGATGCAAATTTAACTGTGACTGGGATGGGGATGACTTTTATACTATTGATGAGCTCATAACTGTTTTTAATGGAGTAGTTATTTTCAAATACATATGCCTTGCGGATAATAAGTTTTTTGGTGATTTAATAGCTTGGGCTATTGATAGAGTTCACAATGGGACGTATCGGGCATTCTGGTTTGTGGATCTTAGGTTGTGATCTCAGTTTTGGTGCTGAAGGGTTCATCACTATACAGTGCTTTGCTTCTGATGGTGTCAACAAGAAGTTGCAGTTTTTAAGTAACTTTTTAATTTTATCATGGAATTTGGGAGTAGGGTCATATGCTATCTCCTTTATATTATCCTTTTTGAAGAATTCACAAGTTTTGCTAATATAGTCTGATTCATACATGACAACAGCTGTGTTACCTTTGTCTGCCCTGACAATGAGGGCATTATCAACTGAAAGTTTCTTATTTATGTCACATAATATCTTATGTTCAGTATTCAACTTATTGTACATTTTGTTCTGGTGAATGTTTCTCATAATGATGTTGTTTGCCTTATGAGCTATAGCATTTTGTTCATTGTGTTTTAGTTTAGCTGCTGTACATGCAATTTTTGTGTTAACTATGAGGTCTTTAATGTTGCTTTTATTTAGTGAGGGGGCAATGTTGTGTTTAAGGTCTTGGTTTAACAGCTTTAATTCATTACTATTGAAGCATATTTGTGTAGTATTTATCACTTTATCAAAAAACTTATGTTCCGTTTCAGAAGAGATACTGAGGGACTTCACTGCATTCTTTGAAATTAGAGCATTTATCTTTTTCTCATGTCTATGTGAGATAATTATACGTTCTTTGTTTACATATATATTGACATAGTCTAGGAAGACCATGAAGACATGAGCAACAAGTTTATGGCTAAGTTCTAAGTGCATATTATACAGCTTTGAATTGAGCAGATCTTTCTTTTTGTAAAGAGACCTGATTTCAGTTTTTAACCAAATAATTTCACATCATGCTTTTGCTATCTTGGCTGACATACTTTGACTCGTTATTTTTATTCTGATATAATTTGGAGTCACGTTTCCTGAGAGACGTTTTTTGTTAAATCGTATTGCAAGGATTGTTTTCGTTAGTTTAAGTTTACATTGCCGAAATTCGCACATTGTTCTAATTACCTGGCGTGGTATCAACAGATTATGCTTATCAATTACGGATATTTTAGAACCGTGACTGTATATTAATGTAAATAAGTTATACACAACTGCAACCAGTCACTTTTTCAATAATGATGCTTTATTACATTAACCGGTTTTCGAACCCTTTCAGGATCATCTTCAGATGATTTCGGGAGGATCCGGGAAGTTACATCATTACTGGTAGTAGCATAATGCTGGGTGCTGGTTCTATGTCAGAAAAATGGGCCACACTTTAATGTATCGTCATGACTATACCTTATATGTTGATATGGATGTAAATTTAGTTTTTACTTACTGTGACAGTATAGGCGACTTTTTTCGTATCTGTCTGCCTCCATTTTGGTGTCCTGAACACTTTCACACGAACTATATTAGTTCACACTTTAACAGTGACACTTTACCGGCATCCAGCATGCGCTTTACAACTGTTGCTTATAACAAAGATCTTGACAGAGAGATATGGCATAAGACTATTTTGTACAGAGATGTGATTTGTTGTTCTTCACATGTGTTAAAGTCGATATAAGGGCAAGTTTTTTATCAGAATGGCGATAACATGAGAGCACTAGATGAAATAATAATAAATTACTACAAGAACAAATGTCAGGTGATCTGATATGTTATTTCTACTTGTATGTTACAGGCAGTTTTTTTATATAATATATATATATATATATATATATATATATATATAGCAATTATCATGTTTGTCATTAACATGAATCCCAAGGAATCAATAATACAGAGTTATTGTATCTGCAGTGAGGTGCAGCTGTCTGTATGACTAGGACTTGTATATTTAAATTAATATTAAATTAATAACACATGGAGGTACTCCGTCTTAACAGCCTGAACAAATCCAGCTTTGCCTCACATCTTGCCCAACACAATCATTCTCCAAACAACATAGAACAGAATCTCCAAATACTACATTTTGCCAACAAAGGCACAATACTTGACCTTCTTGAAGAAATTGAAATACTTATCTACATAAATACAGCACCTGACTACCTACTCAATGATCAAACTGAACTGAGAAACAAATTTTTCCTTCAGAACTTTGAAGATCTACTAGTTCAAAACAAGGAACCACCCAACGAACCCTACACCGGCTCCCCAACCCCCGCCCCCTCCCAATGACCCCCCCTCTCCTTACATCCCAACCATACTGGTGTCAATGTGGTATACTACCACAGAATAAGACATGTACCATATCTCTAAATGTTAAGCCCTCCATTGCTAACATAAATCAGTACTTTATACATATTAATTCTAGCTGGAACAAACACAAGCTGCCTTTACCAATATCCCAGATCTCTCTATTGTTAGAATAAAAATAATTCAACAGTTAAAGAATTTTTGTTCATAATTTTTAACTTATTAAATGTACAGCCATTCAAACAGCTTTAATCCATAACAATCACTTTAATCTCATACATATACCTTTAGCTAAAATAAACAGAATCTGCTCTTGATAATACTCCAGATCACGTTAACGTAACAACAGAAATAAGCCAACAGTTCATCTGAAGATTTGTTATTAATTTAAATATACAGGTCCTAGTCATACAGACAGCTGCACCTCACTGCAGATACAATAACTCTGTATTATTGATTCCTTGGGATTCATGTTAATGCCAAATATAATAATTGCTACATATATATATATATATATATATATATATATATATATATATTATAAAAAGCTGCCTGTAACATACAAGTAGAAATAACATATCAGATCACCTGACATTTGTTCTTGTAGTAATTTATTATTATTTCATCTAGTGCTCTCATGTTATCGCCATTCTGATAAAAAAACTTGCCCTTGTATCGACTTTAACACATGTAAAGAACAACAAATCACATCACTGTACAAAATAGGCTTATGCCATATCTCTCTATCAAGATCTTTGTTATAGGCAACAGTTGTAAGGCGCATGCTGGATGCTGGTAAAGTGTCACTGTTAAAGTGTGAACTAATATAGCTCGTGTGAAAGTGTTCAGGACACCAAAATGGAGGCAGACAGATACGAAAAAAGTCGCCTATACTGTCACAGTAAGTAAAAACTAAATTTACATCCATATCGACATATAAGGTATAGTCATGACGATACATTAAAGTGTGACCCATCTTTCTGCCATAGAACCAGCACCCAGCATTATGCTAGTACCAGTAATGATGTAACTTCCCGGATCCTCCCGAAATCATCTGAAGATGAACCTGAAAGGGTTCGAAAACCGGTTAATGTAATAAAGCATCATTATTGAAAAAGTGACTGGTTGCAGTTGTGTATAACTTATTTACATTAATATACAGTCACGGTTCTAAAATATCCGTAATTGATAAGCATAATCTGTTGATACCACGCCAGGTAATTAGAACAATGTGCGAATTTCGGCAATGTAAACTTAAACTAACGAAAACAATCCTTGCAATACGATTTAACAAAAAACGTCTCTCAGGAAACGTGACTCCAAATTATATCAGAATAAAAATAACGAGTCAAAGTATGTCAGCCAAGATAGCAAAAGCATGATGTGAAATTATTTGGTTAAAAACTGAAATCAGGTCTCTTTACAAAAAGAAAGATCTGCTCAATTCAAAGCTGTATAATATGCACTTAGAACTTAGCCATAAACTTGTTGCTCATGTCTTCATGGTCTTCCTAGACTACATCAATATATATGTAAACAAAGAACGTATAATTATCTCACATAGACATGAGAAAAAGATAAATGCTCTAATTTCAAAGAATGCAGTGAGGTTCCACAGTATCTCTTCTGAAACGGAACATAAGTTTTTTGATAAAGTGATAAATACTACACAAATATGCTTCAATAGTAATGAATTAAAGCTGTTGAACAAAGGCCTTAAACACAACATTGCCCCCTCACTAAATAAAAGCAACATTAAAGACCTCATAGTTAACACAAAAATTGCATGTACAGCAGCTAAACTAAAACACAATGATCAAAATGCTATAGCTCATAAGGCAAACAACATCATTATGAGAAACATTCACCAGAACAAAATGTACAATAAGATGAATACTGAACATAAGATATTATGTGACATAAATAAGAAACTTTCAGTTGATAATGCCCTCATTGTCAGGGCAGACAAAGGTAACACAGCTGTTGTCATGTATGAATCAGACTATATTAGCAAAACTTGTGAATTCTTCAAAAAGGATAATATAAAGGAGATAGCATATGACCCTACTCCCAAATTCCATGATAAAATTAAAAAGTTACTTAAAAACTGCAACTTCTTGTTGACACCATCAGAAGCAAAGCACTGTATAGTGATGAACCCTTCAGCACCAAAACTGAGATCACAACCTAAGATCCACAAACCAGAATGCCCGATACGTCCCATTGTGAACTCTATCAATAGCCCAAGCTATTAAATCACCAAAAAACTTAATGATATTATCCGCAAGGCATATGTATTTGAAAATAACTACTCCATTAAAAGCAGTTATGAGCTCATCAATAGTATAAAAGTCATACCCATCCCAGTCACAGCTAAATTTGCATCTCTTGACATAGTTAACCTATATACAAACATACCCGTCAAGGAAACAATTAGTTTAATAAGAAATAACTTACTGAAACATGGGACAATGGGTAGAGCTGAAATCTATGAACTCATAGAGATCCTAGAACTCATATTGTCACACAACTACTTCCTGTTCAACAACAAGTTTTACATTCAGGAAGATGGACTGGCAATGGGCAGTAGTCTTGCAGGCTTGCTAGCAGACATATATATCAATAACCTTGAAAATAACTTTTTCAGGTCCCAAACCCAACTAAAAGATAAGCTGCTTTATTACAAACGCTATGTTGATGACACACTCATTCTGTTCAATGGAGTAACAGAAGAAATACATAATCTAGCCAAAGAACTTAATAAAATACACAATAAAATCCAATTCACAGTAGAACATGAAACACCAGAAGGCATTAACTACCTTGATCTAACAATCTCAAATAAAAATCAGAAGCATAATTTTAAAATTTTCAGAAAGCCAACAACCACCAATGTTACCATATACAAATCCTCTCGCCATCCAGACCAACATAAAAAAAGCATTCTTCAGAACAATGGTTAACCGCATGCTTAAAATCCCAATGGACACAAATGAAAGACAAAAAGAAACAGAAATTATTAAATCAATTGCCTCCACCAATGGATACAACCCTGCAATAATAGATAAACTAATCCATACAGCAAAACTAAATCAACCAACTGCTGAACAACCACCCACAAACAAGAAAACCACATTTGTTAGCCTTCCTTTCCTAGGGAAGATTTCTCACCAAATTGCCAACCTCTTCAAAACATACAACATAAAAATAAGTTTCTTCACCAACAACAAAGTACAAAATAAAATCATACACAGCACCAAAACCACTATACAAAAATATCAAAAGACAGGTGTATACAAGCTCACTTGCAACTCATGTCCAAGCTTCTACATTGGACAAACTGGTAGAAGCTTCACAACAAGATTTAAAGAACACATGGATGCACTCCGTCTTAACAACCTGAACAAATCCAGCTTTGCCTCACATCTTGCCCAACACAATCATTCTGCAAACAACATAGAACAGAATCTCCAAATACTACATTTTGCCAACAAAGGCACAATACTTGACCTTCTTGACGAAATTGAAATACTTATCTACACAAATACAGCACCTGACTACCTACTCAATGATCAAACTGAACTGAGAAACAAATTTTTCCTTCAGAACTTTGAAGATCTACCAGTTCAAAACAAGTAACCACCCAACGAACCCTACACCGGCTCCCCAACCCCTGCCCCCTCCCAATGACCCCCCCCCCCTCTCCTTACATCCTAACCATACTGGTGTCAATGTAGTATACTACCACAGAATAAGACATGTACTATATCTCTAAATGATAAAGCCCTCCATTGCTAACATAAATCAGTACTTTATACATATTAATTCTAGCTGGAACAAACACAAGCTGCCTTTACCAATATCCCAGATCACTCTAATATTAGAATAAAAATAATTAAACAGTTAAAGAATTTTTGTTCATGATTTTTAAGTTATTAAATGTACAGCCATTCAAACAGCTTTAATCCATTACAATCACTTTAACTCTTATACATATACCTTTAGCTAAAATAAACAGAATCTGCTCTTGATAATACTCCAGATCACGTTATATATATATATATATATATAAATTATAAAAAAAACTGTCTGTAACATACAAGTAGAAATAACATATCAGATCACCTGACATTTGTTCTTGTAGTAATTTATTATTATTTCATCTAGTGCTCGCATGACTTTAACACATGTAAAGAACAACAAATGACATCTCTGTACAAAATAGTCTTATGCCATATCTCTCTGTCAAGATATTTGTTATAAGCAACAGTTGTAAAGCGCATGCTGGATGCTGTTAAAGTGTCACTGTTAAAGTGTGAGCTAATATAGTTCGTGTGAAAGTGTTCAGGACACCAAAATGGAGGCAGACAGATACGAAAAAATGCCGCCTATACTGTCACAGTAAGTAAAAACTAAATTTACATCCATATCGACATATAAGGTATAGTCATGACGATACATTAAAGTGTGACCCATCTTTCTGCCATAGAACCAGCACCCAGCATTATGCTAGTACCAGTAATGATGTAACTTCCCGGATCCTCCCGAAATCATCTGAAGATGAACCTGAAAGGGTTCGAAAACCGGTTAGTGTAATAAAGCATTATTATTGAAAAAGTGACTGGTTGCAGTTGTGTATAACTTATTTACATTAATATACAGTCACGGTTCTAAAATATCCGTAATGGATAAGCATAAGCGTATTAATCCATTCTGAGACACCAGAAGCCGCTTTTCCATACCATACACACCATATTAGGCACGATAATTTGTTGCGTTGCTGGTTTCTGTCCATCCTCTTTAGTCACTAAGAAAGTAACGAACCATAGACTGAGGTGACAAAAGCCATGGGACACTCCTAACATTGTGTCGGACCTCCTTTCGCCAGGCGTAGTGCAGCAACTCCACGTGGCATAGCCTCAACAAGTCGTTGGAAGTCCCCTGCAGAAATACTGAGCCATGCTTCCTCTACAGCCGTCCATAAGGTCGAAACTGTTGCCGGTGCAGAATTTTATGTGCGATGTGAATTCTCGATTATGTCCTATAAATTATCGAGAACGTGTTTCAGACCTATTGCGAACAGTTGTGGCCCAGTGACATAGCGCGTTGTCATGAATAACAAGTTCGTCGTTATTTGGGAACATGCAGAAGACCATAAATGGCTGCAAATGATCTCTAAGTAGCCGAACATAATCATTTCCATTCAATGATCGGTTCATTTGGACCACAGGATCCTTTCGGTACCATGTCACTACAGCCCACTTCATTATGGAGCCACTGCCAGCTTCCACAGCGCCTTTTTGACAACTTGGATATGCTCCACACTCGAACCCTGCCATGAGCTCTTACCAACTGAAATCGGGACATGTGACAAAGCCAAGTTTTTCCAGTCGTTTAGTGTCCAACGGAAGTGATTACGAGCCCTGGGAGGCGCTGCAGGCTATGTTGTAGTGTTGACAAAGGCACTCACGTCGGTCGTTTGCTGCCGCAGCCCATTACAGCCCATTAACGTCAAATTTCTCCGCTTTGTCCTAACGAATAGGTTCGCCCTTACGCCCCACATTGATTTATGCGGTTATGTCATGCAGAGTTGCTTGTCTGTTAGCACTGACGTAAACGCCTCTGCTCGCGGTGGTTAGAATGTCCCATGCGTCTAGCTCCTACTACCACACCGCGTTCGAAATCTGTTAATTCTCATCGTGCGGCATAACCATGTCGGAAATAGTTTCACAGCAACCATCAGAATACAAATGACAGTTCAGCCAATGCACTGCCCTTTTAAACCTTGTGTGCACCATATTACCACCATATCGGTATCGCAATGCTTTTGTCTCCTCACTGTATACTTATACCTTGTCTAGCGAATAGCACAAAGCCAAAATTACGCAAAAGAGTTAACACTGTTCTGATTTAATGAAAGTGTTGACGAATGGAAATTGTTAAATTGACCACTCAAAATACTAGGAAATAAATAAGAACGAAGGGCATTCGTTAAACTAGTTTCGTCCGTTGGTGCACACAAGCGAAAAATGTAAAATATTTACCTAATGAATATTGCGTGAGGCAGAGATTGTATTCACGTAAGAGAAAAATAACTGAAAATTTTCATCGATCAAAAGTTGCAACTTCTCTTTTACGCAATCTCTGCTTTGGAAAAACCACTTCGAAAATACAGCCCACAGGCAAACAGTAAATGAGGCCACCTTTATAAGCGAGCTTGGAAAAGCCCGGAGACCAGAAAACTGATTTGCTGGGGTCGCCGGCCCACAGTAAACGACATCGGCATACCTCCAGCCCAAGGGAGGCACATCGATCGTCCGGATTTCAATCCCGTGCCAGCTGCACTGATCGGGCGCCGGCCGGCCCGCCGAATAATCTGCAAGAGTGCTGATTAAAACCCAGCCAAGCGGCTCTGCGGGCCCGTCCCCCTCTCTCCCCCCCCCTCTCTCTCTCCCTCCCTCCCTCCCCTCTCTCACTCCAGACCCACCTCTCCTCTATCACTCCCTCCCTCGCTATTTGTCATCTCTTTTCAATCCCGCAGTTAACAAATTACCCCCGTAAATTCACATTAGTTACAAAAACGATGGGTCTCTCTATGCAGCAACAATTTTTATTATGCGCTGGATAGTCTGCTTCATTCATCTTATTGTTGGTATGTGTAAAGATTGTAGCTGTTCGTTTGTTTGCGCTGTGTAAATGAACTATCTGGAAACGCAAATATTTTAGAGGTAACCTTGTTAGGAGATTAGTATCGAAAGAGGAACTAAAATTTATTTCGTCCACACTTATGGCAGGTACCTTACAATGTTATAATTTTCTTTCATCACTTTCTTAAAAAAATAAAAATAAAAGAACAAAAGAAAAACTACATGTTTGTTTATTACCGAGAGTATCAAATCGCTCAGATTCTTCATGATCTTCAACTGTTTTGCTCCTATCCCACGCAGAGTTTTGCACATTTGAAGATAATTTTTACGTTATGACAAGGAAATTGAAAGAGAGAAAAAGTTTTCAAAATCCGAGATCGTACATATATTTCCTTATTTTCATCAACCGACTTCGGCAGACTTTGCTGTCATCTTCGGCTCTTAAAAAGTTTTGTTACAAAACTGTACATTGTGAGTTGGAACCTCATGCCAACTTGTCATGTTAATGGATAAAATGTAGCACATTATACAACTGTTTGTCACGAATAAAACATTTACGATAAACAAGCACCTTGTGATCATGGGCTTGTCCATATGTACCGTATAGCGCTCACTGATGCTTGTTACATCATAAAAATCACAGCATACAATGACATATACAGTAGCATATACGTTTCAGACAGCTTCGCATGTTCCATTCATTGATCATCCACCTTAGAGGGAACATGACAAGCTGACATACATACAGGAGCAACTGCGCATATGATCGTATATTGTGCTTTTTATGGCCTAACAAGAACCTGAGAGCGCTACGTGTATCGATATGATCATGTTCACAAAGTGCTTTTTGATTGTAAATGTTTTATTCCTGACAGACCTTTATATAATGTCCTACATTTATCCACTGACATGAAAACCTGGCGTGAGGATCCAACTTGAACACGTATTTAACAAAAAATTTGAAGACATGGAGATGACAGCAAAGGCTATCGAAACAGGTTGTTGAAAATAGTGAAATATATACAAAATCTTGGCTTTAGAAAGTTTTCGCCAAGTAAAACAGATCTCTCCTTCTCATTTCTCAACATGAGAAAATTCCGTTAACAGAGAGGACTACGGAAACGCATGTCGTTTGCCCGCATTTTCGCTATGAAGATTTGTATTCGGTGTCTGCGCACACGGATTTTGATTCTAAAAACCACTCAAGGCGAATGCTGAGAATATACCCTAGAAAAGGCTTGGCCTTTGAGATAGTCTTGTTAGTGTAGGAAATATTTTACAAATTTCAAGAGACATTTGTCTGACTTGTGTCACTTCCAGGGAACAGAATGAAGTGGTAGTCTCTTTCAGTTTCCATTCAATTCATTTACAATATTTACGAGATTCCCAATGATTACATTAAACTACTTTTCAAAATTTATAAATTTTTCTACGAATCTGACGTTTTCTTCGTCACTGTAACCTCTGTGCGTAGGCCACACAAATCCGAAGTGATTTCAAGTTTCCACCAGTACGGAGTTTCTTTAAAGCCTTTGGAACCGTTTCGCCAGTCTTGATTGCTGACTCTTTTTTTTTTCTTTTTCCATCAAAATTTAAAACTAGTTAGTCACACTGATGTCTGTGGTACTCTGCATCTTCTCGAAGATTTTTCACTAATGAGTAAATATTCGATGAACTTTTGCAAATTAATGTATTTACTCTTCAGTTCCATCCTTCTGAAATGTTATAAGTGTGATGGCGCTTTTCAGTGTATTTTAAAATTTCTCGTGGCATGTATTAGCTATTAGCCATTGGCCCAAAAGATAGCCATAAAAGTCCTAACATGTTTGGTTTTCAGGCGTGCTCTCCTGAATACGCAGCCACCCATCGTCCAACGTTTCCAGTGAAGATGTGCCAGAGCTGTACACATTCTTATGTGACGGCGTACTTCCTCGTTTTCCTAATAGGCTGGAACGAGGACGCAATACTGAATTTGTTTGCACAAACGCTGATTAAAATTATTGTTGGAATCAGCAATCTCTGTTCTAGGAAAGTAACCGTTGGCTACTTGGACGGTGGCAATTTCGAAGTCCATCATCAGAGGTGCAGGGTTCCATCCAGACACGTTATTTTTAATATTTTTAAAAAGTGTTCGTATTTTTGTCGCTTTTTATTTGCCTGCAAAGCGTAAACAGCTGGAATCTTGTTTGTTTTCTCCCAAGAACTATTAAAGTCGGCGCACTGTATAAACAACTGTCCAACTTCCTTGCTCGAAATCTTGAACGTTCCGTAAAGAAAGAATCATTCGCAGTTTGATAAACACGCTTTTCACTTTTCGCTAGCAAACACCAACATCCTTTCATTCGGTTCCCTGCTGTCACCTGCAAGTAAAAAATTGCTACCATCATTCATCAGTAAATTATGTTCCTGCAGAATCGGTGGGATCTTGCGTAGTTCCTATGGTTTCGTTTAATGCGATGTAACGACTGTTCCGCACTTCGTGTAATGGTAATGATGTTACTAAGTCATAGCCTCGATTGAACACCTGCCCTACTGATGAAAATCTGGCGTCTCTTTCTTTTGGCCGCTTTTTGTATGCTGACCAAATAGTTTTGCAATTGATTTGCTGCTTCATCTGGACTACAAACCTTCCCCTAATACTGTGTTATTTTTTGTGGATAGTCTTCCTTCGCATTTATCCTTTTTAAAGTTTACATAACGTTATTAAGTCACTTCTTGTTTGTATATTACGCTGTATAATGACGCCCGTTGTAAATCAGTATGTAAATCAGTAAATCACTTCTTGTTTGTATATTACGCTATATAATGACTCCCGTTGTAAATCAGTAAAGGCTTCTCTTTGGTGGTATCGGTGAACACAGTTGCCTCAGCATTAAAACACAGAACATTACTTGCCAGTCAGAGGTCAACTGAAGTACTGGACTCTGGGAAAAAGCCATGCACTCTACCTACTGGTGAGGGAGATAGGGAACTTTGTGCAGGAAACGGGCTTTGGCCTTCTCCAGAATACACTGAAGCGCCAAGGAAACTGGTACAGGCATGCGTGTTCAAATACAGAGATATGTAAACAGACAGAATCCTGTCTGATCACCTTCCTCCATTCATGTCCATTGTGCATTTCGACGGACTTGGGCCATTCCATCAGGACAATGTGACACTACACACATCCAGAATTGCTACAGAGTGGCTCCAGGAACGCTCTTCTGAGTTTGAACACTTCCAATGGCCACCAAACACCCCAGGCATGAACATTGTCGAGCATATCCGCGATGCCTTGAAAAGTGCTTTTTAGAAGAGATCTTTGTGCCATCGTATTCTTACGGATTTATGGACAGTCTTGCAGGATTCATGTTGTCAGTTCCCTCCAGCGCTACTTCAGACATTAGTCGGGTCCATTCCACGTCGTGTTGCGGCACTTATACGTGCTATCGGGGATCCTACACGACATTAGTCAGGTGTACCAGTTTGGCTCTTCAGTGTCCGGCCCCAGGTAGCGGCGGACAGACTGGTATAACTTAACATCTGGAACACCCTGTCCACTATCTACCGTGCCCTGGGCTCCGTGCTAATCTCGACACATTCCCTCTCCGTACAAGTGTCAATCTGTGCAGTGTCACAATCTCAATCATGACATCCGTGTTATTACCCAACAACCGAAATGGCTAATTCCGTATTGCAGTTGTTGGGATTGTGCCGCAGAAGAAATTGTTTCAAAACAAGAAGACCAACTGATGCAAAATTAGCAGGCGAACTGTGAGTATCGTCAGGTGTGATGCATGAAATTTAATAATGTTAGCAGTGCGCCATAGGCAGATGGAATACAGTGTCCATAGCCATAAAGTGTGGAGACAAATTCTCGCAGTAGCACACGACTAGTGTAACTTTTGGAGGCTGACCACAGAACGCACATAACTGGCGGATTTCTCTCTCTGGAACTACAGTAGATGTCATCGTAAATTGAAATACAAAATACTGGTAGGTACATTAGAAGAAGATTTTCAACCCCCTACGAGTTTAATATTCCACTAAAGTATTCACGTTATTTCATTTGTAAACGTGCGATTCGCTGCACTGAAATGCAAGTGAGATTGCTATACGCGAAGGGAAGTAGAGCCGAAGTGGCGTTACATGGAGAGTAGCTGCTAGGCAGTCCACAAAGGCTAACAATAGTCATGCAAGGTTCTGGTAAGCACTTCGAGCATCCAAACACCCTGCCTTGCTTTCCCCAAATCCAAGCTCCCCACCCCCACTCTGCTTCTCTCTCTCTCTCTCTCTCTCACACACACACACACACACACACACACGCGTCAGGTTTTTCAATAGTCAGTTTTCAATCAAATCACTGCGGACAGGACATTAAATAAAATAGAATCACAGTTTCGAGTTAATTGAACGCGATCGTTTCCTCTTGTCAGAGCTAAACATTCATGTAGCAGTTTATATTGCCTGCGCAATTGACACAAACGCAAACAAAATAAAAGAGTGAGAGAGAAAAGAGAGAGATAAAGCGAGAAAGTGAAACAGCGAGGGAGTATTGTTGGGAATTTGGAGGGAGGGAGGTGCGGAGAGAGTAAGAGAAAGAAAAGGATTTTTTGTCATTAGTTTTGTATGTATGTTTTAAGATAGCCAATAGCATTAAGCAATATGTTGAGAGCAGATACGCTTGACTGCACAGTAACAACTTATGTAAAGATATGGGCAGTCTCCGGAGTTCCCAGTACTCTATGCGATTAGAAGTATCTGGATACCCCTATGTAATGCAGAATTGACTAATAGATGTCAAATATAAAAGGAGGCGGAGGGCATTGTGTTGTGGTAAAGAAGCAGCATCAGCAGCGTGGATGGGACAGGAGAGTTCAGTGACTTAGGACGTGGGCAAGTCATCGGAAACTACCTGAGTAACAATTCCATCAGGGGCATTTCAGCCCTTCTAAAGCTGCTCAAATAATCTATTTCTGATGTCGCTGTAAAGTGGAAACGCGTGGTAACAATTGCAGCTATGCGAAGACCAGTCAGAACTCATGTAGTTACGGACAGTGAAACCTAACAGCCCATTTTCATACGATTTCGAAGATAATTTGGATCGCTTGATTAACTGTTATATAATTACGTAGGAGCCATTTATCTAATCTCACGTTTTGAGCTCTGCAAACTACTACAAGTCAGAGTATTCGCTAACAGTAGTCCATCCGCTGGTGGGAAGATGGATCGTCGGTTCGTTTAGTTGCAGCTAGCACTATTCGTTTGCAAACAATTGAATAACAAAGGAAGCAGCACATGTACTGTATTTCAAAATGGTTCAAATGGCTTTGAGCACTATGGCACTTAACATCTGAGGTCATAGGTCTCCTAGAACGTACAACTACTTAAACCTAACTAACCTAAGGACATCACACACATCCATGCCCAAGACAGGTTTCGAACCTGCGACCGTAGCAGCAGCGCGGTTCCGAACTGAAGCGCCTAGAAACGCCCGGCTACATCGGCGGGCTACTGTATTTTACAACGTTAGAAACCTTAAACAACTCTGTTGACTACTGTCAACTTGTTATAACATTGTTTAACGTAACGACATGTGATTACTTCGTGATTACAGTAATTTATAATACGAAACGAAATTGAGAATTTAAAGTGTTTATTTACGCTGCTGGATTATAGATTGAAATTCCGTCCATACAAAAAAACGATGTACTGATATTTGAATCAGGAAATAGGAATAGTTAGGATAATTTTGTTTCAGTGCAGTTAACAAAAACGTAATCAGCATTCAGATGGTTCAAATGGCTCTGAGCACTATGCGACTTAACGTCTGAGGTCATCAGTCGCCTAGAACTTAGAAGTAATTAAACCTAACAGGACATCACACACATCCATGCCCGAGGTAGGATTCGAACCTGCGACCGTAGCGGTCGCTCGGCTCCAGACTGTAACGCCTAGAACCGCACGGCCACTCCGGCCGGCTAATCAGCATTGTTTATCTGAATAATTTTACTTATTTTTCCATGAAAACGACCATTATGTATTTAACCTTCTATACTATTCCGCGTATTTCAAATGATAACATTTTCTGTAATTTTGGACAACTTATGTACTGTAATTAGCTAAATTACTATATGTGACAATGTTCCGGCTGTCAGCGAGAAAACATGCGAGGCAGCCAGTACAACATTAAGCTTTGGGCTGCACTGTGTGACGTAACGTGAAGACAAGACTTAAACAACATTCAGAGTTGCGTACACCTGAATCACTTTTTATTATTAGAGAACCACTATGTTCTCTGGTCCGTCATCACTTAAGAAATTTACAAAAAGGGTCAACTGCAGTGGAGCAACGGAAAGAAGTTGAGTTCACGCCTATAAGAAGTTGAGTTCCCGCCGATGTTTCTTATTTTGGTAAGATCTTAAGGGACCAAACTGCTTAGGTCATAGGTCCCTAAGCTTACACACTACTTAACTAACTTAAACTAACCTACGCTATGGACAACACACACACCCATGCCCGAGGGAGGACTCGAACCTCTGACGGGGGGAGCCAAGCGATGTTTTTTTTTTTATTATTATTATTATTACCAACAATCTGAGTCACACCCATTCGGCTCTGAGAAATTTTATTTCAGCAACCTTCTTCAAGATTACTATTCGTCAAGGCTTTTGTTTTGATTGACTGATTTATTTTATTGGCAATTATTGTCCCCAGCAAGGCCGTCACACCGTCTGTCGAGCACTGCAGAGGATGGCTGTAAATAATCGCATGAAATCAGCGGACGGAATCACTCGAGAGTTCCAAAGTACTACCGTACTACCAGAGATCCACCTAACACAATGTCCGTGCAAAGAGAGTTAAAAATATGGCTTACAATAATCGAGCAGTTCCTCACAAGCTACACATACCTGTATTCGATGCCAAGTGTCGATTCAGGTGGTGTAAACGAGTGATCTGAAGAGCTGAATCACGCTGATCCCTGTGGTAATAATATGGAAGGGTTTGGATTTGGCGAATGCCTGGAAGACGTTACGTTCCACCATGTGTAGTGCCAACAGCGGCGTACAGAGGAGGTGGTGTTGCGGCATAGTTCCGAGATGATGATTGTCAACATCACGATGACAATGCACCGTTTCGTAAAGCAGCTTCTCTAAAGTAATGGTTTATGGCCAACGGACCCAAACCTGAATCCTGTAGAACACCTTTGGGATGAGTTGAAATATCGATTTCGCTTCCGACTCAAGGGTCCAACATCACTACCTCCTCTGGATTCGGCTGTTGGGGAAGAATTGGCTGGCCCCAGAAGAGTTCATTCTGTCGTAAATGCGAAGAGTGGTTACACACCGTACTGCTATTCACTCATAGGCATCCGATTACTTTTTATCACATCGTGTACATTTTTTGCTTTCTAGCAAGAAATATACCACGCTATCCGGACGCCATTACTATTTGCTTTGAAACCAGATGTTATGCATCCCTAATATGTGCATTATGTACGTAATGTTGCAAATTTGCAGCGAGATTGTCAGACGTCTGAATGTGCTAGGGAAGCTATAAAACCTGGAAAGATAAATACAAAGACTCAATCCAGATACAATGGATGTATAGAAGATATCAGATAAGTTAAGAAACTTAAATCGCAAGAAGATAAAATTAGCACTTCTAGTCACACGAATATAACGTCACGAAAGTAGAATTCGTCATGAATGGGACGGTGGGGCAGAGTGTGAGATACTGTAAACTGTGGAACTTCCTGGCAGATTGAAACTGTGTGCCGGACCGAGACTCTAACTACAGACCTTTGCCTCTCGCGGGCAAGTGCTTCAGCAGCTGACCTACCCAAGCACGAATCATGACCCGTCCTCACAGCTTCAATTCTGCCAGTACTTCGGCTTCTACCTTCCACACTTCACGGAAGCTGTTCTGTGAACCTCGGTAGAGCACTTGCCCGTGAGCGGTACAGGTCCAGAGTTCGAGTCTCGGTCCAGCATTCAGTTTTAATCTGCCAGGAAGTTTCATATCAGCCTACACTCCACTGCAGAGTCAAAATCTCATTTTGGAAACATTCCCCAGGCTGCAGCTAAGCCATGTCCCCGCAATATCCTTTCTTCCAGGAGTGCTAGTTCCGCAAGGTTCGCAGAAGACATTCTTTGGAGTCTGGAAGGTAGGAGACGAGGTACTGGCAGAAATGAAGCTGCGAGGATGAGTCGTGACTCGTTGTTGGGTAACTCAGTCGGTACAGCACTTGCTCACGAGAGGCAACGGCCCCGAGTTCGAGTCTCGGTCCGGTACACAGTTTTAATCTGCCAGGAACTTCGATATCAGCCCACACTCCGGTGCAGAGTGAAAATCTCACTCTACCGTGAACTTTGATTCTCGTCAGAATCGACAGAAAAACATTCCCTACAACCACGATGAAGGTATACATGCCGAAAACAAGCAGACGGTGACGGTATAGAGAGAGCATATGAGGGTATTGAAAGCATAAATGTAGTATGTGACGGAAGATGAAAATCTAACAATCATGCGAACCTGAACGCTGTGGTAGGAGAATGAATAAGAGAGTTACGAGAGAATATGACCTATGTAGTCGAAATGATAGAGGAAAAAGACTGATTTCGTTAATAAATAGCAAGTAGTAATTACGGACTGACCAAAAACCGGAAGAGGAGGAGGTATACCTGGGAAAGGCCAACGGATACAGGAAGATACCGACTGGATTACATCGTGATGAGATAGAGATACCGAAATCCGATATTGCACTGTACGACATACCCTAGAGCAGATATAGATGCAGACCACAATTTAGTAGTGATGAGGAGAAGACTGAAGTTTAAGAACATTGTCAAGAAGAATCAATGGGGAGTGAAATGGAATACTGAACTACTGAGGAATAACAGCGTGCGTTTCAAGTTCTCTAGGGCTGTAGCTACTGTGATAATGAATACTACGTTAGACAGTCCCATTTAAGAGGAATGGAAACATCTAAAAAGGGTAATCATAGATGTTGGAATTAAAATATAGGTACAAAGAAGGTATCTCTGAAGAAACCATGGGTAACAGAAGAAATTCTTTAATTAATCTACGAAAGAAGGAAGTACAAAAGTATGCAGGAAGAGACAGGACTACTGTAGCGTAAGTCATCAACGAAAGAAATTGGAATTTCAGGCATAAGAGGCGAACTGGCTGGTGGAAAAATGCAAAGAGAAAACTTAAAAGAATTTTCTGTTAAATTAGGTATAAGTTCGTCAGTATTAAAATGCTATGGTAATTCCACTATTAAATGTAAAGGACAGACCAGTGCTAAGAGTAAATTAAAGGCCACTACATGGCAGGAGCTGTCTGATGACGTGACGGGAGAAAAATGTGAATCGATATGGAAGGTGTAGTGTTGGCAGAAGAGCCAACACTGTGTTGCAAGAGGAGGCCGAAATGCACGCGTCAACTCACGCAGGTGGCGCTAGGTCTGAAACAGGATACATAATGAATGCTATAAAGAAAAGTACGTAGCTGCTGGAATACTTAACTTTAATCCATCATTTGTATACAGCATTCTTGATGATACAAGTGAGACTCTCTCTTGAAATGGTTAATGGCGCCTTCCTAGGTCGTAGCCATGGACATGAAGGCTATTCTAACTATCTCTCGGCAAATGAGAGAAAGGCTTCGTCAGTGTAGTCGCTAGCAAAGTCGTCGTACAACTGGGGCGAGTCCTAGTACGTCTCTCTAGACCTGCCGTGTGGTGGCGCTCGGTCTGCAATTACTGACAGTGGCGACACGCGGGTCCGACATGTACTAATGGACCGCGGCCGATTTAAAGCTACCACCTAGCAAGTGTGGTGTCTGGCGGTGACACCACAGAAGGTATGGGGATCCTGTGTAAGATTCGTCGTTTAACAGAGCTTGGAAAACTTGCGATCAGATAAGGCGGGGGCGTAGTCAACAACCCTTCCCAATTTTTAAAAACATTAGGAGCAATGTCAAATGTTCAAATGTTTGTGATATCTTATGGGACTTAACTGCTAAGGTCATCAGTCCCTAAGTTTACACACTACTTAACCTAAATTATCCTAAGGACAAACACACACACCCATGCCCGAGGAAGGACTCGAAACTCCGCCGGGACCAGCCGCACAGTCCATGACTGCAGCGCCTCAGACCGCTCGGCTAATCCCGCACGGCAGGAGCAATGGCAACCAAACAGATATTCAACTTGGTGAATATAATCTATGAGACAGGAGACATACCACCAGATTATCGGAAAAATATCATCTACACAATTCCGAAGACAGCGAGGCAGATATGTGCGAGAATTATCGCAAACCTGCTCATAGCTCATGAATCCAAGTTCCTGACAGGAATAATGCACAGGGAAGTGAAAAAATTTGGGAATGTTTTAGATAACGTAATGTTTGACTTTAGGAGAGGTAAAGGCACTAGAGAGACAATTCTAACGATGAACTTGATAACGGAAGCAACAATTAAGTAAAATGAAAACATGCTCATAGAATTTGTGGACATGGAAAAAGCGTTCGACAGTGTAAAATGGTGCAACACATTCAAAATTCACAGGAAAATAAGTGTAAGCTATACGGAAAGACGTGTATTGTACACTATGTGTAAAAACCAAGAGGGTAAGATGAACATGGAAAACCTAGAATTAAGTGCTCATTTTAAAGAATTTGGAAGACAGGGTTGTAATTTTTTGTCGCACTGTTCAATGGGAATAAAAGAAAAGTACAAGTGTGGGATTAAATTTGAAGGTAGCAATATGACTAGGGGGCCTGTGACACGCTTTGTTTTCATTTGTGACATCATTTGTGATACGTTGTGTGCCGCGTGGGACGCAGTGAGAACCGCACCCTTGTAAACAACGCAGAAGGTTATTAAATACTCACAAACACATGGAGTCTTTAAGTAAGAATAAAGCTTCGGTTGGTACTTTGAGTCCCAACGAGGAAAGCAAATGATGATAAAGTGGCTGGAGGCAAATGTGAGTAATAAAAGGGTTTAAGTTCAGATTCATTCGGAATGTTTTGAAGTTAATAGTACAATTATTCTTGGTCCCGGCAAAGGGAGACTATATGCACTGAGCCATACTCTGAAGAAGTAAAGTTGCTGCCCTAAGCTTTGTAAACTTTAGCTAGGACCGAACTGCTGTTCGTTGTTGTCAGTCGGCCTAAGTACTGTCACTACGCACAGATAAGGCACAGCCTGCTAGCAGGCACGTGACATGGTATAAGAAAATAGTGCTTGCGATCATAGCACTGTGGTCGTTGAAGTGCGTGTTGGCATGTTGTTGTTGCCCGGAATGTTTACCAACATACGACGCGAGCACGGATCGGTGTTTTGGCAACAGGGGCTTGCGCCTGTTGCGGTTGCCGTTTCCTGAAGCATGGACAGGTAAGGTTTTTGGGTGGGGCGCATTGTTGTCTTGTACGAAGGGCACAAAAACATGCACAAATCAGTGCGCTACCCATGACGTCGTAAGCAACACCCTGTATCTATTAGGTAATCATCATGACATCACAAACCGCGCTTACCTTTCTGTGGTGTCATGGTGGCATTATACCAGCCACTAAAATGAAACAGCCAATCATAGCGCAATATTTTATCGACGTTAGAGCGAAACAGTGGCTCACGAAACCAGTGTTGTACAGGTAATTGAAATGAAACGGGCCAAACAGTATGTAGCCACCAACCTGAAGAAGCTCAAAACTAAGTTAACGATCAGAATTTTGAGCCATCTTCATAATTACTCGATTATATATCAAAAGTACTTAAATATATTGACAATATAGATGTAACTTGGTATTAGTGACCTAACGTACCTCACTTGGTGTAAGGTACAACGAACATTCAAATTTAATGCACACACACAAACGCACGCGCGCGCGCACGCGCGCGCACGCACGCACACACACACACACACACACACACACACACACACACACACACACCTGAAACCTGAAAAATCTGACTTTTCCGCCATGTACAAAATAATTAGATTATTTATGAATTAAACGTGAAGATAATGTCCCTTCTGGTCTAACTTACCACTAGTGATCTAATTTACTGATTAAGCAGCTTATCAACGAGTATAGTTCACGGTATTTTACCAGCCATTAAATTGAAACAGACAACCAGTATGCAGCCATTTTGGATTGTGACGTCATGCAGTCAGTGTCAAAGATCTACAAGTAGTGTCGCGGTGACTCCATAGTAAAGGAAGCATGTCTTGGGATCACTTGGATAGGGTACTGACCCTTGCATTTGACACCACGGATCTGTCTGAGCATTTTTCTTGTTTGAACAGATGTGACCTGTAGCAGTAGCACCCCCTAACTTGGTGACTAATCGCATTTGCTTGTTGCAACAACTCACAACACTCCAGAACCAGTCTCATCTTGCTTATTCAGCAAGGTATGAGGTAATTGGTTACAATTTAGTTTGTGCTTGGAATACTACGCCATAACTCAGAGTAAAAAGATATCAGTGACAAGCTTCAGTGATGACATTGGTGTTCTCAATAAAAGTGCAGCAGCATTACAAGAGCTGCTGAATGGACTGAACAGTCTAATTAGTACAGAATATGGATTCTGGATAAACTGAAGAAAGGCGAAAATAGTGAATAGTGGAAGGAATGAGAACAGCAAAAATGTAACATCAAAATTGGTGATCGAGAAATAAATGACGTGCAGGAATTCTGATACCTGGGAACGAAAATAACATATGATGGACAAGGCAAGGAGGATATTATAAAAAGACTACCATTGTCGAAGAGGACACTCCTACCTAAAGCAAGTCTACCAGTATCAAAAATTTGCACAATTTGGGGGAGATTGTATGGAAACGAATCATGGACTGTGACGGAACGAGAAAAGAAGACGACTGATTGCTCAAGGCAGTTACCACTGTTCAGAGTCGCACCACAGTGGCCGGCCAGAGTGGGCGAGCGTTTCTAGGCGCTGCAGTCTGGAACCGCGCGACCGCTACGGTCGCAGGTTCGAATCCTGCCTCGGGCATGGATGTGTGTGATGTCATTAGGTTAGTTAGGTTTAGGTAGTTCTAAGTTCTAGGGGACTGATGACCTCAGAAGTTAAGTCCCATAGTGCTCAGAGCCATTTGAACCATTTGAACCACGCCACAGCGTTAGGTTCACTGACAAGCTAAACATTATGACAAAAGTGTGTAAAAGGACCAGAGACGGACGAAGATATGGGCTGCAAATAGGGAAATCCATTGAGATAAGCGACTTTGACAAAGGGCTGATTATTATTACACAGAGTCTGTGATTATCTCTAAAACGGTGAAGCTGGCCGAATGTTCACGTGCTACTGTCGTGAGCATCTATGGAAAGAGGTAGGAGGACAGTGAAACTACCACTATGCGCTAAGGTTGGACGTATGCGACTCTTCACAGAACGTGGTGTTCGGAGGTTTGTCTGCTGTTTTAAGTGGGATTGATGGTGATGTGTGGCACCTCTGCTGAAAGAGCACAATGCTGGCGCACGCACAAGTGTTTCCGAGCACACCATTCATCGCACATTGTTGAACATGAAGCTCCGCACAGACTACCCTTATGTGTTCACATGTTGACCCAAAGACATCGTCAATTACGATTGCAGTGGACATGGGACCATAGCGATTCGACTATCGATCAAGGAAAACGGTCGGATCTTCGGGTCAATCACGTTTTTCACATTGATGCCTCGGTAATCAAATTCTCCTGGTGTAAATCCTACGGAAGACGACTGCGTCGCTATTGGGTGCCGTCACTGCGTACATCCATCAGCAGTGCGTTAATTTACGTCAGTTACATGACCCGTGCGCAGACATCTAATGCCACATACCTACCAAAACACTTAAGTAATAAAAGTTTACTATCTTCAACGTAGAAATAGATATATAAGAAAAGCAAATCCTGCCATTTGAATTGACTTATTTCTCCAACGTGGAGTTTTTAAGGTCCTCAAGTAGTGTGGATCTTTCAGAAATATTACAGTAGTTCAAATGAGAGAGAGGAGTGAAGAGAGTGAAGAGGGAGATAGAGGAACGAGTAGGGGTGACCTTAAGGCGTGACCTCAAGGGTGAGAGTAAGTGATTTGACCATCATGACTCCAACAGAAACCACTACTGTCTGTGCTCGAATAATATAAGAAATAAGGTTCTCCACAGACTCAAGGAGGAAAGAAATACTCATATGTAGAAAACACCGAAGAAGAGGCAGGATGACAGGGCATGTGTTCAGATATCAGGAAATAACTTCCATGGTACTACAGGGAGATGGCAAAAGCTATATTGGGAAACAGAGATTAGACACAGCCAACAAATAATTGAAGACATTGGGCGAAGTATTACTCTGTGACGAAACTATCGTCACAAGAGATGAAACCCGGGCGTGTCGAATAAACGCAGTCACTAAACTTATGGTCAAAAAATGAAGACCTCTTGACAATAACGGTCACCACTATTATCCCACTTTTTTATTTTATAATTTGGTCAATTAATGAACATTTGGAAACTTATTCGTTTTCATGTTGACACAATTCATTCCCATGCCGTGTCTAGGAGAGTGTTTAGCTAACCATTTCAAATCTGATTACTGTTTCTTATCTCTGAGAGTCCTAAAACTCGGTGATGCTGCTTTGACATACATTGAACTACTGTGTGGTTGAAAACTGTAGTTTAGACCGGGTAGAAAGTTGATATGGAAGAAGTAGATGATCCAGTCCCGCGGTCATAATTTGAACTGATACGTAAAAGCTACTATCATATTTACAGAAGATCAATATCATCATATTACGTGAGAAAACGTGAGAGATTGTAAGCCACTACTGTCTGTCAGTGCATAGCGAATTATGATACCGGTACTGATGCTCTGAAATTATTCCTCTTTATGTGGCATTTGACCCACGAATGAACAACTGTTTATGAAATATAAAGTAGTAAGCAAACTCTCATGGCACAGCAGAACATATAAAAGGGCTTCTAACGTATTTTAAAGGAATACAAAATGCCGCTACCATCTTCAGCCATCCTTCCTCCATGTAGGAGAGACGGATGGTAAGCGGATGTAACTGCACATGCCATGTCCTTAAACCTATCAACAAGAAAATGATTCACAGCAGTGTAAACTCTCGATTGCTGCAACACGTGTCATGGAGGTCTCTCCAACTCACTATTACTTGGTGTGGCTGAAAACCTGGACTTAAAATAGGAACGTACTGTTTCTGCTGAAGCCTTTTTGCCGAAATATTAATTCTGTGGAAGGCAGTTGGCTTTAATATGGTGTACTCACCCATGACATTAACAAGAACAGAGATAAGAGAGCACATGTGCATGTGAGCATAAAAGGTCGTAGGATTTAAAAATGTCTTCGAGAGGAAAATAATTCGTGAGAGATTTTAAAGTAACTTCCATTATTGTTCATAAAATATACATGAAACTTCATGAACAATACATACAAATGTTCTTTACTGAACCATGTGGGATACAATACCACACATTCACAAAAAAAACCATGTGCTTTAGAATATCAGCAACACTACTTAGAGATTAGGAATGTAAAGTGGAAGATGGCCTGTATCCTCGTATGACTCAGTGAAAACAGATATCGATCATAGCATACTCATACAAACTTGTTATCTGAAAGAAGACCTAACATTGCTCACATGGATGCGCAATTGCAAAAGCGTGCCGTGCAGAAGCACTTGAAAAATCATGTAATTTGGATTTACACCACTGTAATGCAAATGAGCAACGATCTCAAAAATAATCCTGCTGCAACATAGTAATGCCCTTTCTCAGGCCCATGAATGTTACAAATCGTCAGCAGTCAGTGCGGTGTAAGCAGCATCCAGCACAGACCAAGCGAAGAGGAAGAGTGGGACAGAATGTCCGGCATGCCTTGCTGCCCATTCGATCAGAAACTCGGCGTCCTGCATTCTGACGGCCTGACGCTCCGTGTTCAAAGTGTAGCTTGAGGACGTTGAAAGTTGTCTGTTGTAGTTTACCAACTTCCATAAATTATGTTTTACGTGTTTACTGCTCACGAGAAATTCTTGCTGTTGTACCTGCGAGCACTCATCGATTTTCTGTGTACTCACTGCTGCTTCTGCTGTACTTGTTTATCTTGGCCAAGATCTCTGCAGCGAGAGTAGGCTCAGCCAAAGTGGATCGAAGGCGCTCTTAAGACTTGTGTGGCTTATAAGTTCGTCGGAGGGGGGGGGGGGGGGGGGACCAACAAGGCCCTCTCCTTCGTTCTATTCCGTTAGACGCTGTACTGCAGTGTGTGATGTGATGTGATGTGATAAAGAGAGTGGTAGTATTGAATTAGAATGAGAAAGATGGAAAGCGATGAATGAAAACAGGTTATGGTTTGCATGGATGAAGTAGTACTGATATATTACTCAAAGTTTCTCCATGCGCCTGCTCTTTTCTGTGTTTAAGAACTTTATCCGTACAGGAAAAGTAATATTCCTTTGTTTGTAAAGCAGAATTTATAGCAGAGAGTTGTTCGTGGTTACGATTATTGTGGAGCAGTTTCTGTTATGTTTACATGCAGCATTTGATTGCTGTCTAGTATAGCAAGCTGGCGTGTCATTCGTGAAACGTCCTTTGTTCTTTTTTTTTTTCACGACTATCCTGAAGAGCAGGTCCTTGTACGATAGTGGAGTGTGTATCATGTGACTCGTTTATGCTAATCGTATTGTCCTATGCAAAATACTTGTATTCGCTGGTGTCTAATAATCGCAAGGCATTAAAGAATCTCACAATGTTATTCACATATTTAACTGAAAGAAATTTGCTTTTAATATTTTGGTACTGAGTAACAAGAGACCTTGCACTAACGTCTTGTACAGGAATAACCTGTGCCTTCAACGTAACCACTAGCTTGATAATAACCACTTCTTACGTCGTACAAATTGTATGAACAGAAAAGATTTCTGTTCCTTCAATAATTTGTTTTCAGGTTCTGGAAGGTAAGTTTATCCCTACAATTCCAGCGCAGCAGTTATTCGCCATGTTGACACAGTGTTTTTTGGGGATGACGTGTTAACTGGTAGGCACAGTAAAGTATGATAAACCGGAATCGATTCCACAAGATTGATACACATCTTTCCTACTAGGCGTAATATAAATGATGCTTGTAGTCAGATTCAGTGGTGAGAAATTTTCTCATTTGGCAACAGTAAATCATTTGCGATGCCAAAGAATATCTGTTGTGTTGTATATGTGTGTCTATATGGAATCACAGCAAATTTGCAGTCAGATCGCACAATAATATTGTCTCTTGGGCTTTAATCTCTTTACAAAGAGAGCATATTTAATCAGGGTAATTTTATTGGCCGCTGTTGTTAGGAACTCATCTTACAGACACATCATGCTTTTTCACTGCTCTACCGGAGCAAAACCTGAACAATAGAATCTATAGCCCAGTCTTTTCGGAGACGTTTAGACAACGTCCGAAGTCTCAGCAGCTGACCAGTCCAATCCCGTTATGAATAGAGTTAAACAAAATTTAACCACGTTTCCAGTCTCAGATTAGTATTACTTACGCTGTTGCGAGATCAGTGGTAGTAGGCATGAGCCTATAAATCAACTACACTACTGGCCATTTAAATTGGTACACCAAGAAGAAATGCAGATGATAAACGGGTATTCATTGGACAAATATATTATACTAGAACTGACATGTGATTACATTTTCACGCAATTTGTGTGCATAGATCCTGAGAAATCAGTACCCAGAACAACCAACTCTGGCCGTAATAACGGCCTTGATACGCCTGGGCGTTGAGTCAAACAGAGCTTGGATGACGTGTACAGGTACAGCTGCCCATGCAGCTTCAACACGACACCAGAGTTCATCAAGAGTAGTGACTGGCGTATTGTGACGAGCCAGTTGCTCGGCCACCATTCACCAGACGTTTTCAATTGGTGAGACATCTGGAGAATGAGCTGGCCAGGGCAGCAGTCGAACATTTTCCGTATCCAGAAAGGTCCGTACAAGACCTGCAACATGCGATCGTGCATTATCCTGCTGAAATGTAGAGTTTCGCAGGGATCGAATGAAGGGTATGGCTCTGAGCACTATGCGACTTAACTTCTGAGGTCATCAGTCGCCTAGAACTTGGAACTAATTAAACCTAACTAACCTAAGGACATCACACACATCCATGCCCGAGGCAGGATTCGAACCTGCGACCGTAGCGGTCGCTCGGCTCCAGACTGTAGCGCCTAGAACCGCACGGCCACTCCGGCCAATGAAGGGTAGAGCCACGGGTCGTAACACATCTGAAATGTAACGTCCATTGTTCAAAGTGCACAAGATGTGACCGAGACGTGTAACCAATGGCACCCTATACCATCACGCCGGGTGATACTCCAGTATGACGATGACGAATACACGCTTCCAATGTGCGTTCAGCGTGATGTCGCCAAACACGGATGCGATCATCATGATGCGGTAAACAGAACCCGGATTCATCCGAAAAAATGACGTTTTGCCATTCGTGCACCCAGGTTCGTCGTTAAGTAGACCATCCCAGGCGCTCCTATCTGTGATGCAGTGTCAAGGGTAACCGCAGCCACGGTCTCCAAGCTGATAGTCGATGCTGCTGCAAACGTCGTCGAACTGTTCGTGCTGATTGCTGTTGTCTTGCAAACGTCCCCATCTGTTGACTCAGGGATCGAGATGTGGCTGCACGATCCGTTACAGCAATGCGGATAACATGCCTGTCATCTCGACTGCTAGTGATACGGGGCCGTTGGGATCCAGCACGGCGTTCCGTATTACCCTCCCGAACCCACCGATTCCATATTCTGCTAACAGTCATTTGATCTCGACCAACGAGAGCAGCAATGCCGCGATACGATAAACTGCAATCGCGATAAGCTACAATCCGACGTTTATCAAAGTCGGAAAAGTGATGGTACGCATTTCTCCTCCTTACACGAAGCATCACAACAACGTTTCACCAGGCAACGCCGGTCAACTACTGTTTGTGTATGAGAAATCGATTGGAAACTTTCCTCATGTCAGCACGTTGCAGGTGTCGCCACCGGCGCAAACCTTGTGTGAATGCTCTGAAAAGCTACTCATTTGCATATCACAGCATCTTCTTTCGCGTTTGTAGCACATCATCTTCGTGTTGTAGCAATTTTAATGGCCAGCAGTGTTATTAGAAAAGGCTATTTATATACTAAAATCACTTTTCCCCTACCCAACTGAAACAGCCATGTAGTCCAAAGTTGTGGGCAAGCAATTTCTTACTTTTTGTAACAAGATTGGCTGGCATTTCTGTGGTTTTATCAAGTATATAAATGATTTAATTACAGTTTCTATCTGTTACTTGTCTGTGGACTCCTCCTGTTCTCTTCATTAATAAAATTAATTTACTCGTCAAAAGAATTCCCTGCTGTAAGGAAAGTAGTCTGATGTCTCCACGCTCCAGGGATCAGACGATTTATAAGGGAAGATAATTTTAAACTGATGGTAGGGGAAATGGCAGGCAGAACTCCTCGCTTTTCTCATTTCAATTTGAAATCACTACATATACAAGTCAAAAAGTCCTGCAAGTAATTCACCACTCGTGCACTGATACATAAAATGATAGACGACTGTAAGAGACCCGTTAGAGGTTGAATACACTCCTGGAAATGGAAAAAAGAACACATTGACACCGGTGTGTCAGACCCACCATACTTGCTCCGGACACTGCGAGAGGGCTGTACAAGCAATGATCACACGCACGGCACAGCGGACACACCAGGAACCGCGGTGTTGGCCGTCGAATGGCGCTAGCTGCGCAGCATTTGTGCACCGCCGCCGTCAGTGTCAGCCAGTTTGCCGTGGCATACGGAGCTCCATCGCAGTCTTTAACACTGGTAGCATGCCGCGACAGCGTGGACGTGAACCGTATGTGCAGTTGACGGACTTTGAGCGAGGGCGTATAGTGGGCATGCGGGAGGCCGGGTGGACGTACCGCCGAATTACTCAACACGTGGGGCGTGAGGTCTCCACAGTACATCGATGTTGTCGCCAGTGGTCGACGGAAGGTGCACGTGCCCGTCGACCTGGGACCGGACCGCAGCGACGCACGGATGCACGCCAAGACCGTAGGATCCTACGCAGTGCCGTAGGGGACCGCACCGCCACTTCCCAGCAAATTAGGGACACTGTTGCTCCTGGGGTATTGGCGAGGACCATTCGCAACCGTCTCCATGAAGCTGGGCTACGGTCCCGCACACCGTTAGGCCGTCTTCCGCTCACGCCCCAACATCGTGCAGCCCGCCTCCAGTGGTGTCGCGACAGGCGTGAATGGAGGGACGAATGGAGACGTGTCGTCTTCAGCGATGAGAGTCGCTTCTGCCTTGGTGCCAATGATGGTCGTATGCGTGTTTGGCGCCGTGCAGGTGAGCGCCACAATCAGGACTGCATACGACCGAGGCACACAGGGCCAACACCCGGCTTCCGCTCACGCCCCAACATCGTGCAGCCCGCCTCCAGTGGTGTCGCGACAGGCGTGAATGGAGGGACGAATGGAGACGTGTCGTCTTCAGCGATGAGAGTCGCTTCTGCCTTGGTGCCAATGATGGTCGTATGCGTGTTTGGCGCCGTGCAGGTGAGCGCCACAATCAGGACTGCATACGACCGAGGCACACAGGGCCAACACCCGGCATCATGGTGTGGGGAGCGATCTCCTACACTGGCCGTACACCACTGGTGATCGTCGAGGGGACACTGAATAGTGCACGGTACATCCAAACCGTCATCGAACCCATCGTTCTACCATTCCTAGACCGGCAAGGGAACATGCTGTTCCAACAGGACAATGCACGTCCGCATGTATCCCGTGCCACCCAACGTGCTCTAGAAGGTGTAAGTCAACTACCCTGGCCAGCAAGATCTCCGGATCTGTCCCCCATTGAGCATGTTTGGGACTGGATGAAGCGTCGTCTCACGCGGTCTGCACGTCCAGCACGAACGCTGGTCCAACTGAGGCACCAGGTGGCAATGGCATGGCAAGCCGTTCCACAGGACTACATCCAGCATCTCTACGGTCGTCTCCATGAGAGAATAGCAGCCTGCATTGCTGCGAAAGGTGGATATACACTGTACTAGTGCCGACATTGTGCATGCTCTGTTGCCTGTGTCTATGTGCCTGTGGTTGTGTCAGTGTGATCATGTGATGTATCTGACCCCAGGAATGTGTCAATAAAGTTTCCCCTTCCTGGGACAATGAATTCACGGTGTTCTTATTTCAATTTCCAGGAGTGTATAATGACTATTGCAGGATCTTAATTTCCGCCATCACAAACGATGCCGGAAAGCTCGCAAAATTGACAATAATAATTTAAATACAACAGTTACTGAACTTCTTGGCATTACATATTTTGATGAACTCTCGCAATAAGAGATTATTTATAATTTTATAATATTATACAGTTTAAAACACAAACTAATTTTATGAATAGTTACCTTACTAGCAGTTATGAGACTAAAGGTAGCATTTATTTAATTTCACTACAATCCTAGGACCAAACGAAAGAAGGTTAATGATCAATGCCCAATTGATGAAGAAATCATTGGAGGCAGTGTCCAAGCTCAATTTGGGGACAGGAAACATGGCATATCTTTTCCAGAGGAAGTATCCGGAAAGCTATTTATGGAACACTGATTAAATGCATGTCTGAATGGCCGTACATGAATTGAACCACAGCCATTTCGAGTGTGTAATACAATCATCAGAGAGCATAAAATGAAATTTATAGTTGTGGAACGTTTAACGTTATGTGTATATTAAAATAGTTAGAGGTCTGACTTAGTTAACCAAGTAAGGCTACCGAAATCATCCGTGCCCTGTTCTAAGGAACCATCTCTCCATTTGCCTAAAGCGACGGAGGTACCCCACGGCAAACATCAAGTGGGACGGCTGAACAGGGATTGCAACTCTCCTGCTCTTTTCACTGTAACACTGTCGATTTCCAATTTCTTTTGTTAATCCTATCTTTTCACAATTACTTTGCCGGAAATAGCGAAATTAAAACACTACAACCATAAAAGAGATAGGTATTGAAAAAAAAAAAGTTCAAATGGCTCTGAGAACTATGGGACTTAACATCTGAGGTCAGCAGTCCCTTAGAAATTAGAGCTACTTAAACCTAACTAACCTAAGGACGTCACACACATCCATGCCCGATGCAGGATTCGAACCTGCAATCGTAGCGGTCGCGCTGTACCAGACTGAAGCGCCTAGAAACGCTCGGCCACAACGGCCGGCCGCCAACTTGTGCCGCACAAGCTCACAGACAAGCAGAAACCGAACGGATGGAAGCTTCTGGTGATTTCATTTCCATGTGTGACCAGGATCCATTGCTTCTGGAAACCATCGTCACGGGAGATGAGACCTGGTGCTATCAGTTCGGTCCAGAGTGAAAACGGCAATCGATGTCGTGGTGTTCACTGTCTACCCCGCGACCAAAAGAAAAAAAAAATCCTAGGCGTAAACACTGCTGATCGCCTTCTTCGACAGAAACGGCACCATCCACAAGGAATTTGTTGCTGCATGTGAGCCGTCCGGGGTGGCCGAGCGGTTCTAGGCGCTACAGTTCGAATCCTGCCTCGGTCATGGGTGTGTGTGATGTCCTTAGGTTAGTTAGGTTTAGGTTTAGTTCTAGGCGACTGATGTCCTCAGAAGTTAAGTCCCATAGTGCTCAGAGGCATTTGAACCATTTGTTCCTGCAGGTGAAACCATCAGTGCTGCATCTTACAAGTTCGTTTTGAACCGATTGCTACAGCGTATCCGGCGTGTTTGGCCAGGACTGGAAAATGGATGCTGCTCCATGACAAAGCCCCTGCACTCTGCACGATCCGTTTGCGCCAATTCCTGGCGCAGAAGGTGGTAACTGTTCTCGAACACCGTCCTTACTCCCCTGCTCTGGCTCCTGTGGACTTCTTCCTGTTTCCCCGCTTGTAGGGGGCCATGAAAGGTGAACGTTGTGCGGACGTAAATGCCATCAAAGATCGTGTGACAACCGTTCTGCAATCGATTTCCAGAGGCTGTACGAACGTTGTCAACAGGTTGTTGTAGCTGGTGGTGACTATTTTGAAGGGGAATAGAGACCATTGTTTGTATCTCTTGTTTTGTTTGTTGTCTGATAGCATCAAAAATGGTTCAAATGGCTCTGAGCACTATGGGACTCAACTGCTGTGGTCATAAGTCCCCTAGAACTTAGAACTACTTAAACCTAACTAACTTAAGGACAGCACACAACACCCAGCCATCACGAGGCAGAGAAAATCCCTGACCCCGGCGGGAATCGAACCCGGGAACCCGGGCGTGGGAAGCGAGAACGCTACCGCACGACCACGAGATGCGGGCGCTGATAGCATCCACCGAACATTTTTGACACCCACGTATCTGTGTAGGATATTTTCCCCGCTAGCATATGGAACACTTCTTTGAATATCCTGTTTATTCCTTCACTGTCTGTCTCTCTTACAAATATTATCCCTTGACGTATTAGTGCAGTCATATGACTGACGTACGCTGTGTGATTAAAAATATCAGGGCAGCTATTAGTCGACGTTAATATGGAGTGTGTTCACAGTTTCAAATCAAGAGGTCTCGGTGGGGACGTTTGCAGTGTGGTGTAGTAATGTATGTGGGGACAATTCTTCCTCAAGTGCCGGTATCTGAGAAGGTAATGATGTTGGACGCTGGGGTCTAACTCGTCCCAAAGATGTTCTACCGGGTTCAGATCGGGATTCTCGACAGGCCGGTCCACTTTAAGAATTTTACTGTCCACATACTATTGACTCACAGATTCTGCTTTATGACAGGGTGCACTTAGTACACAATGCAGTAAATTGTGCCCACGTCCTTTCGAATTTAGCATTTTCGTGAGCGCAACAAGGAGGCCACACACTAGCCACGAAATACACGCTTATACGGTAACACCACCTCCTCCGTACTTGACTGTGTGCACTAGATACAATGGTGGATAACGTTCTTCTGGCTTTCGCCTGACCCAAACCCTTCAATAGGATTGCCACAGTATGTAGCTTGATTTATCACTCCAAATCAATCGTTTTCAGTCATCTACTGTCCATACCTGAAGTAGGGCTTAGCAAAATGTGTAGCTAATGAATAGCTGCTCGACCAATGTACCCAATTCTTTTTCAGCCCCCCCACCGCTACCCACGGTCATTGCGCGTACTGGACTGCTGGTAGTACTTTGAAACTCACGACTGATTTCTTCAGCTGATTTCGTGCTATTTTTTTACAAGTACTTTCCGCAATGCTCGATAGTTCCTGTCAGACAGTACGTGAGGCCTGCCTGGTCTCGGTTTATCTGTATTTGTTCCTTCGCATTGTCACTTCACAATTACAACAGTCGACTTGAGCAGCCTAAGAAAGGCAGAAATGTGTCTGACGGATTTGTTTACATGACTTTCTGTTACTAGCCCACTTTCGAAGTCACTAACCTCTGCTGAACGACCCATTCTGCTCTTACTGCTTCCCTTTTGACAACACAATATCCCCCGTCTTCTTTCATACTGGTGGATCCAACTCTCCTGATACCTGGCGGTCAGTTCCATGTTACACCCGGGTGCCCCGATACTTTTGATCAGCTAGTGTATGACTTTCTGCCCATTCTCTCAGCTGAGCACCACTGGTTAAGATAAGTTGTGGTGCTTGTCGCCCCTCTCTGGTGTCTGCAGTTTTTCCAGACACCATTGAGGGTTTTCCTCTGTGTTCGTTCCCCTGCTTTTAGCACTGTTCCCTGTCGAAACCTTCATGTGCTCTTTGACGTCGCCTGGGAACGCTAGACTTATTGTTAAGCGAGAAACAATTCCTCGCCAATCCTCCTATTCACAAGGACACACTTTCGGTACTTTGTGTGGGTGCTCCCACCTGGGGCTCATCTCTGGGTACTTTGGTCGCTCACAGGATTCTATCAAAAGGGAAGCTTTCAAGAGATCAAAGTACAACGAGCAGACAAAGGCATGGGATACCTCCTAATATCGTGTGGGACATTCCTTTGGCCGTCAAGTGCAGTAACTCAACATATGGACTCAACAAGTCGTTGAAATACTGAGCCATGCTGCGTCTACAGACGTCCATAATAGCGAAAATCTTGCCTCTGCAGGGTTTTGTACACGATTGTGTCCCATACTGTTCGATGGGATTCATGTCTGGTGATGGGTGGTCGAATCATTCGTTCGAACTGTCCAGAACATTCTTCAACCCAATCATGAACAGTTGTGGGCTGGTGACATTCCGCATTGCCATCCACCAAAACTCCACCTATTAATGGCTGCGAATGGTCTCCAACTAGGCGAACATAACCATTTCCAGTCAATTATTAGTTCGTCTGGATAAGAGGATCCAGTCCATTCCACGTAAACACAGTGCAAACTATTATGGAGCTACCACCAGATGCATAGTGCCTTGTTGACAACACGAACAACGTCGGTTCGTAGGGTCTGCATCACACTCGAACCGTACCATCGGCTCTTATCGACTCTCAGTAGTCTCGGGTCCAAGCAATATGGTCTCGAGCCCAGAAGAAGAGCTGCATGCAATGTCCTGCTGTTGACAAAAGCACTCGCATCGGTCATCTGTTGCCGTAGCCCATTAACATTTCCCAGCAGAGTCCTAACGGATAGGTTAGTCGTACTTCCATATCGATTTATGCTTATCTGTTAGCGCCGATGTACTGCCGTTATACAGAGTGGTCCATTGATCGTGACCGGGCCAAATATCTCACGAAATAAGCGTCAAACGATAAAGCTACAAAGAACGAAACTTGTCTAGCTTGAAGGGGGAAACCAGATGGCGTTATGGTTAGCCCGCTAGATGACGCTGCCATTGGTCAAACGGAAGCCAACTGCGTTTTTTTAAATAGGAACCCCCATTTTATTACATATTCGTGTAGTACGTAAAGAAATATGAATGCTTTCGTTGGGTCACTTTTTTCGCTTTGTGATAGATGGCGCTGTAATAGTCACAAACATATGGCTCACAATTTGACACGAACAGTTGGTAACAGGTAGGTTTTTGAAATTAAAATACAGAACGTAGGTACGTTTGAACATTTTATTTCGGTTGTTCCAATGTGATACATGTACTTTTGCGAACTTATCATTTCTGAGAACGCATAGTGATACGGCGTTATTACATGTAAATACCGCATAATGCAATAAACGCTCAAAATGATGTCCTTCAACCTCAAAGCATTTTGCAATTCTAGTAACGACATTCCTCTCAACAGCGAGTAGTTCGCCTTCCGTAATGTTCGCACATGCATTGACAATGCGCTGACGCATGTTGTCAGGCGTTGACGGTGGATCACGATAGCAAATATCATTCAACTTTGCCCACAGACAGAAATCCGGGGACGTCAGATCCGGTGAACGTGCGGGCCATGGTATGGTGCTTCGACGACCAATCCACCTGTCATGAAATATGCTATTCAACACCGCTTCAATCGCACGCGAGCTATGTGCCGGACATCCATCACGTTGGAAGTACATCGCCATTCTGTCATGCAGTGAAACATCTTCTAGTAACATCGGTAGAACATTACGTAGGAAATCAGCATACATTGCACCATTTAGATTTCCATCGATAAAATGGGGGCCAATTATTCTTCCTCCCATAATTCCGCACCATAACATTAACCCGCCAAAGTCGCTGATGTTCCACTTGTCGCAGGCATCGTGGATTTTCCGTTGCCCAATAGCCCATATTACACCGGTTTACGTTACCGCTGTTGGTGAATGGCGCTTCGTCACTAAATAGAACGCGTGCAAAAAATCTGTCATCGTATCGTAATTTCTCTTGAGCCCAGTAGCAGAACTGTACACGACGTTCAAATTCGTCGCCATGCAATTCCTGGTGCATAGAAATATGGTACGGGTGCAATCGATGTTGATGTAGCATTCTCAACACCGATGTTTTTGAGATTCCCGATTGTCTGCTACTGACGTGCGGATTAGCCGCAACAGCAGCTAAAACACATACTTGGGCATCATCATTTGTTGCAGATCGTGGTTGACGTTTCACATGTGGCTGAACACTTCCTGTTTCCTTAAACAACGTAACTATCCGGCGAACGGTTCGGACACTTGCATTGTGTCGTCGAGGATACCGAGCAACATACATAGCACACGGCTGTTGGGCATTTTGATCACAATAGCCATACATCAACACGATATCGACCTGTTCCGCAATTGGTAAACGGTCCATTTGAACTCGGGTAATGTATCACGAAACAAATACCGTCCGCACTGGCGGAATGTTAAGTGATACCATGTACTTATACGTTTGCGACTATTACAGCGCCATCTATCAGAAAGCGAAAAAAGTGGTCCAACTAAAACATTCATATTTCCTTGCGTACTACACGAATATGTAATACAAAATAGGGGTTCCTATTAAAAAAACGAAGTTGATATCCGTTTGACCTATGGCAGCGCCATCTAGCGGGCCAATCATAGCGCCATCTGGTTTCCGCCTTCAAGCTAGACGAGTTTCGTTCTTTGTAGTTTTTTCGTTAGATGCTTATTTCGTGAGAGTTTTGGCCCCGTCACTATCAATGAACCAGCCAGTATACCTTGTGCACGCGATCTGCCGTCATTTGCATATGTGAATATCGTTATCCCGTGACTTTTGTCACCGCAGTGTATGACCCGTCTAATGAGGTGCCGTCCAGCACACAGAGGTACCCCTGCTAGTGCGGCTGGAGGCGTGCAGCAAGTGGCGGCTGTCAGCGCAGGTGCAGGCGGCTCGGCGCGTGCTCGGCCGGCCATGCAGACGCAGACGGCGCTGCCCGCAGCCCATTGTTCGGCTGGGTCGCCTGCGATCGACCCGCCGGCCGCCCACCGGCAGCGCTCACGCAGGTGCCATGTTGGACGCCGGCAGCTGGCCCCGCGTCCCTCTGCCAGCGCAGTGGCACTTCGGGAATGGCTGGCTGTTGAAATCCCTGCGGTCAATGTATCGAGATCTCATATCGCGCTGACCAATGTAGCACATTTAAGTGGCACTTTTGTTGCAATTTTGGAATGTCTTGCGGCATTTTGCTCCTTTATAGCTGAGAACCTTCCAGTTTCATTCTCACACCTTTACCAAAGTTTGGTAAGAAGTAATAAATTCCCCACTAGAATACGACATTATGTGTCTGCTTGACTGGTTGCTCCCTTGGACGTGCGTATAAACACAGGGTGTCTTTCCTAAGACTGGGCTGAAATAAACTTTTAGGCCGGCCTGTGTGCGGTTTAGACGCTTCAGTCTGGAACCACGTGACCGCTACGATCGCAGGTTCGAATCCTGCCTCGGGCATGGATGTGTGTGATGTCCTTAGGTTAGTTAGATTTAATTAGTTCTAAGTTCTAGGCGACTGATGACCTCAGAAGTTAAGTCGCATAGTGCTCAGAACCATTTGAACCTTTTACATCACAATAATATATTAATGATCGGTTTCCACTTCATGTAGAAGTCATCTTCAGAATATCTGGGCCGGCCGCGGTGGCCGTGCGGTTCTGGCGCTGCAGTACGGAACCGCGGGACTGCTACGGTCGCAGCTTCGAATCCAGCCTCGGGCATGGGTGTGTGTGATGTCCTTAGGTTAGTTAGGTTTAAGTAGTTCTAAGTTCTAGGGGACTTATGACCTCAGATGTTGAGTCCCATAGTGCTCAGAGCCATTTGAACCATTTTTTTTAGAATATCTGGCTATTGCTGGTGGCTCCTCTGGTGCTCAAGCGGAAACACGATTGGTTACGATTATTGCGATCGAGATTATTGTTTTAACCCAGTTGCCGAGAATTCTTCCCCGTTGTATGACCGTGGTCCATTGAACTCTTCTATTCCTGACGTTTCGTCCAAAGCTACGTTGGACATCTTCAGAGGTGCTCCTGGTTGTGCTTAGTCTTGCCGACTGACGAGTCGGGCGTCGAAGAACGGCCTAAATACCGTGGAAAGTAGGCGTGGTCTGGATTTCACGTGATAGCAGGGACAAACCTTGTCAAGGATAAAACATAACTGTCGATCATAGTATGTCAAAGATATAAACTTCTCATCGATTCTGTACCGCCACTGTCAACATATCTCTGAGTTTCATGGCTTCTTGTTTTCTGTTAAAATTATCCCCATGTTTATATATTTCGATGGCTTCTCCATATAACCGTGGATAATAGTTCGTCATAGTACATAAAACTTCAGTTTCCGAAAATTTCACTACGTGATCACCCGATTGAAGAGCATGTTCCGACACGGCTGACTTGTCTGTTTTCCTTAGTGGGTAAAGACTTTTATGTTCCTTCCATCGTGTATTCACACTTGCTGGCGGAACATGAATTCTCGGCTGCTGAAACATCCGGTCGTGAAAGCCTTCATTGTATGATTAACCCAATTGAATCACCAGATGGCTGTTAGTTCTCTGGTCCAAGATGTTCAAATTTATTATGACTCCTAAGAGAACCAGCGAGAGGGTGCAGTGCTTAGCACACCAGTCTCGAATTCGGGAGAACGACTGTTCAAACCAGCGTCCAGCCATCCTCATTCGAGTTTTCCGTAATTTCTTTTCCGTGACTTCCCTAAACCGCTTCAAACAAATGCCAGTATGGTTCCTTTAAATGGGCACAGCCGACTTCCTACTCCATCCTTCGCTAATCCGGTGGGACCGATGACCTCGCTGTTTGGTCCCCTCCCCCAAAATCAACAAACCAATTTCCTAAGAGTCGTCGTCAGTATTTTGATGTTTCAACAGATATTTGCAGTTTATTTTTCGAGTTATGTAGCTGCAATCAGCCTAAACAATTAGCGCCCATCAATTCTTCCATGCGTCGTCCATTGTTGAGGGAAGCTCCGGTTTGTTTCCCGTTTCAAACAAAATTATTTTTACAGCGGAATCTTACATTCCCTTCGATAGAGCTCTTCCAGATTAGTCTACAGTGATATTCGTTTTATCAACATGCGCTACCAGCGACTATAGAACTCGAAGAATAACCAGTACTCTAGCAACGACAGCAGCGCCCTGTTCCGCACTCACTCCTACCCCCAAGCTCGCAGCGCTACTAAGGTACTGTTGGAATGTTGTTTATTCTTCGAGATTTGCTGTCCCTGTCAATACGTATCAATAAAACGAATATCTGACTACACCAATTTGAGAACGCTCTGTCGAAGGGCACGTAAAATCCCTATTTAAAAATCATTTTATTTCTAATAGAAAATGTTCCAACGCTTTCTATTGGCAATGGACTTCGCGTGAAAGATATGAAGAGTAGGAATTATTTGGTCTGACGCCAGCTATACGTTCCAAAAACGAGATAGCAGATATCTGCCGAAACACCAGAGAAAACGCTCCTGACGACTCTCAGAGAGATAGCCGGTGTATCCGAGAGGGGATAAGAATCTGAATAGTCACTTTTAACATAAGTGGTTTGGCGAGATTGAGTACATATAGTGCCTCAAAAAGTATATATACAAAGCTTATTGAATGTCAAACGATTAATAAGTATGCATTCATTGCTTTTAGGTACATTATGTTAATACCTAAGTTCAAAATGTTCAAATGTGTGCGAATTCCTAAGGGACCAAACTCCTAAGGTCATCGGTCCCTACACTTACAAACTACTTAAACTAACTTCTGCTAAGAACGACACACACACACACACACACACACACACACACACACACACACACACACATGACCGAGGGAGAACACAAACCTCCGGCGGGAGGGGATACCTAAGGGATAAGCATATTTTGTTAGTATGTGGTACAAATACTGGGTGATCAAAAAGTCAGTATAAATTTGAAAACTTAATAAACCACGGAATAATGTAGATAGAGAGGTGAAAATTGAGACACATGCTTGGAGTGACATGAGGTTTTATTAGAACAAAAAAAAAGTATTGCTAGACGCGTGAAAGATCTCTTGCGCTCGTCGTTGGTGATGATCGTGTGCTCAGCCGCCACTTTAGTCACGCTTGGCCTCCCAGGTCCCCAGACCTCAGTCCGTACGATTATTGGCTTTGGGGTTACCTGAAGTCGCAAGTGTATCGTGATCGACCGACATCTCTAAGGAGGCTGAAAGACAACATCCGACGCCAATGCCTCACCATAACTCCGGACATGCTTTAGAGTGCTATTCACAACATTATTCCTCGACTACAGCTATTGTTGAGGAATGGTGGTGGACATATTGACCATTTCCTGTAAAGAACATCATCTTTGCTTTGTCTTACTTTGTTACGCTAATTATTGCTATTGTGATCAGATGAAGCGCCATCTATCGGACATTTCTTGAACTTTTGTATTTTTTCGGTTATAATAAAACCCCATGTCATTCCAAGCATGTGTGTCAATTTGTACCTCTCTATCTACATTATTCCGTGATTTGCTCAGTTTTCAAATTTATACTGACTTTTTGATCACCCGGTATATTTTGTTGTTATTAATGTGAACGCCACCATTTAGATTCACGAATCTAAAATTACATCCTTCTCAAGGTTACATCCAGAGTATGTGAAATGTCATTTGCACAATTTCGCCGAAAGCGAAATTAAAGAAGTCAGAACGAAAAGAAAATCTATTAGCACAGTAACAAAAATAATCTGCAGATCATGTCAAATTAATTCTCCTCGAAGTAGGGAAGCAAGAATAAGTCTAAAAAAACCACGGTACTTCCCAATCACGCACGTCGGTGCTCAGGAAGCGGCTCAGTAGGATCGCAGACATTCATTGCTGTAGATCTCCATCGAGTTAAGAGTTCGCATCCCTAGATTAAAGAAGGTGACAATAACCCCCCCCCCCCCTTTTATCTCCCTTCCCTGCGAATGCCAGTGGTAGCGCCTGTCTACTACGAAGGAAGGAGCTACATAGCACGCATAGCAAGACTAACAATTACTCCAACACGCCCCTAAACATACTATGGAAATCAAATACCTTCTCAAAAGTTTCTCAAAAGTTTGGAGATTTTACCCTCAAATGCTAGAGCTCTTTGGCTAATCGTAATTATCGAAACCTTCCACACTGTTAAGTAATATAAAATCAAACTGACTCCTTCAGCCTTATTCGAAGTGTGTAGTGTTCAAATGAAGGTCCACATATATTTGAGCACGTAAATGATTACCATTCGGAAATGGGTGATAAGTCTGTATCACCACAATAATCTCTACAAATAACATTCATTTACAATAAACTTCAGTAAAGTATTTACATCATTAACTAAACAGCAAATGTCCGCATTCCTGTAGCACACGAACAAATCATAGTTTAAGAAACCGTGAATATTCTGTGGCAGTTCTAACAGTTCTGCTGCTTAATTTTTCTAGCTTACTTTCATTAACGCAATAATCTGAAGGATGTGTTGGCAGGGCTTCAGTTTTGCATCATAGTTTGTAAAACGTTCTAATTCATTCTATTTCATCAGAATAAAGGATTTTACTAAAAAATGTTGGGTTTGGTGATTCATTAAATCCCGTGTATTATGAATTTTTTTATAGTTTTGTCAGTTATCGCTTATTTCATCTGTGGCAGCGTTTTGTTAACGTCTAAAACCAGCGTCGTACAGAGCCTATATTATACTGTAAAACCAAGTTCTAATTTTAGTTAGCATTCCTGGTTAATCTTATTTTATATGACTCCCACATGCTTGAGCATTATTTGGGGAATGGACGCACAAATGTTTTTAAAATCTCCTCCGTAGAAGCTGCTTTCAAAACCTGGAAATAGTTTTCTTTCCAGTTTTTGTCTCCCATTTTGCCTTGGGTAGTACTTTCTAATCTCGAAGTCTCTGTCCCCATAGTAATCTCAACTGTTTTAATATGCAACACACATGTTTGAAAACTTTCGACATTCTTATAAAACATCGCTACCAAATCCATTTTGAATATTTCCGCTATGAAGGCTTCTATTATAAACGGTGCAGACCGTGCTTGGCGCCGTTATCTTGCAACTAACATATCGATCAGCTGACTAGTTTCGACATCAATTTGTGACGGACTTCTTATTACAACGGTAAAGTCTTGTGCAGCCATTAGTTGCACCGAAAGATATGCAAAAGTAAGTAACATTTAGTCCCACAGGTAAAGATGTTTTAATAATAAAAAAAGAAGTCATTTTTTGAAAATTAAGGTGTATGTTGTTCCACAGATCCAAAAGTAGATGAATAAGGAATATTTTGAAAAACTTGATGTTAATATCTAATACAACCCAAGAGTTCCTCTTCAGCAACGTTTTCTAGTATATTATCCTTTTTATCATGATATCGTTTTGATTTTTGATATCTGTACTGGATTAAACAAAAGTCGTACAACATAAATGCTTATTTTGTGGTAAAATCGGGCATTGCTATTAGAAATCGATGTCATTTCTTATAAAAACAAAATACGCTGAAGTGACATCAGTCATGGGATAGCGATATGCATATACAGGGTGTTACAAAAAGGTACGGCCAAACTTTCAGGAAACATTCCTCACACAAATAAAGAAAAGATGTTATGTGGATATTTTTCCGGAAACGCTTAATTTCCATGTTAGAGCTTATTTTAGTTCCGTCAGTATGTACTGTACTTCCTCGATTCACCGCCCTGATTTCATACGGGATACTCTATCTGTGCTGCTAGAACATGTGCCTTTACGAGTACGACACAACATGTGGTTCATGCACAATGGAGCTCCTGCACATTTCAGTCGAAGTGTTCGTACGCTTCTCAACAACAGATTCGGTGACCGATGGATTGGAAGAGGCGGACCAATTCCATGGCCTCCACGCTCTCCTGACCTCAACCCTCTTGATTTTCATTTATGGGGGCATTTGAAAGCTCTTGTCTACGCAACCCCGGTACCAAATGTAGAGACTCTTCGTGCTCGTATTGTGGACGGCTGTGATACAATACGCCATTCTCCAGGGCTGCATCAGCGCATCAGGGATTCCATGCGACGGAGGGTGGATGGATGTATCCTCGCTAACGGAGGACTTTTTGAACATTTCCTGTAACAAAGTGTTTGAAGTCACGCTGGTACGTTCTGTTGCTGTGTGTTTCCATTCCATGATTAATGTGATTTGAACGGAAGTAATAAAATGAGCTCTAACATGGAAAGTAAGCGTTTCCGGACACATGTCCATATAACATATTTTCTTTCTTTGTGTATGAGGAATGCTTGCTGAAAGTTTGGCCGTACCTTTTTGTAACACCCTGTATACAGATGGCGGTAGCATCGTGTACACAAGGTACGAAAGTGCATTTCATTGGCCGAGCTGTCATTTGAACTGAGGTGATACATGTCAAAAGGTTTCCGCCGTGATTATGGCCACACGAGAGGAGTTAAATGACTCTGAAAGCGGATTGGTACTTGGAGCTAGACGCATGGGACATTCCATTTCGGAAATCGTTAGGGAATTCAATATTCAGGAAGCCATACCGTCAACAGTGTGACGAGAATACAAGTTCGGACATCACCTCTCAACACGGACAACTCAGTGGCTTTCACTCAGCAACCGAGACCAGTGGCGTTTGCATAGAGTTAACAGTGCTAAGAGACCAGCAACACTACGTGACGTATCCGCAGAAGCGCTGTGGGACGTACGATTAACGTATCCGAGAGGACAGTGCTGTGAAATATGACGTTAATGGGCTGTGACAGCAGAAGACCGAAGCGACTGCCTTTGCTAACTTCACGACGTCGCCTGCAGCGCCTTCCTGCTCGTAACCAAATCGGTTGCACCCCAGACGACTGGAAAACCGTGACCTGGCCAAATGATCCCAGATTTCAGTTACTAAGAGCTGATGGTAAAGTTAGAGTGCGGCGCAGACTTCTCGAAGCCACGGACCCAAGTCGTCAACAACGCACTGTGCAAGCTGTCGGTAGTTCCATAATGGTATGGACTGTGTTTATATGCAATGGACTGGGTTCTCTGGTCCAACTGAGCGCATTATTGACTGTAAATGGTTATTTTCGGCTGGTTGGAGACCATTTTCAGCCATTCGTGGACTTCATGTTCCCAAACCACGATGGACTTTTTATTGATGTCAGCACGCCATGTTACTGTGCCACAGTTGTTCGGGATTGGTTTGAAGAATATTCTGCTCAACTCGACCGAATAACTTGGCTACCAAAATTGCCAGACACGAATCCCACCGAACAGGAAATCCTGTACCGGTAACACTTTCGCAGTTATGGACGGCTATTGAGGTAGCATAGCTCAATGTTTCTGTGGGGGACTTCGGACGACTTGTTGAGTCCACGTCATGTCGATTTATTGGGCTACGGCGTGGGAAAGAAGGTCCGACAAGGTATTAGGAGGTATCCTTTGACTTTTGTCATCTCAGTGTAAATCATGTCATACGTATTGAATCGTCAGGAAACTGAATGCCTCCAATCAAATCGATAATTCGTCTTCTGCTCCTGTGCAAGCGGCGAACTAAATGACTCACAGTACTACAGAAACAGAAATTCACTAAACAATTCTGTCATTTGTAAAAAGAAAGAAACGTTAGCGTTTTAAATTTTTTGTTGCCGCATCGTGTAGTCAAATGTAAAAACGATAACTACCGCAAATACTGACAATTTGGAGGAATTAGAGAAACTTCCTACACATAATATGCCGTAGCAACACAACAATTCGCGCAGTTGTTTAACTTAGTGCGTTACTTCAGATGAAAATCACAAAATCTGCTCCTGTCGGCTTCATTTCGCGTACTACGTAATAACACGAACGCAGACGTTTGCTATTCGTCTCGTGATACGCCGGTTTCGAGTGTCAGCGGCAAAGACAGAGGTGCAGGCGCTCTGTGCGTATCTCTGATCCAAATATGAAGGACCCAAATGTCGTCAGCAGTCGGGAAAATTCTGCTGAGACATTTATCAGTTCCTACTTAACGAACAAGCTGCTATTCTTATGGCGTCATGTACGTTAGCTGATCAACGCCACATGTACAAAAGCCAGCCAGTCTCTCCCGAAGGACACGTGCCGCCACCGTCGACTACGAGCCAGCGTCGCTACCTTTTCGGAATCCACCTACCTATCAGTTAAGAGAACGAACATACATGGCTACAAGAAAACTAACTGCTTACATGGCATGAAGTCTTCAGGGAGGAAAAATAAGCACAAGATTTTCAAAAATATTTATGCTGTTTTACGTGTATATTTTCTACATGAATTTGGATTCACGAGATACGTCCAGATGATTGCGAAAATCATACCTTGCGTATTCTTAGTAATTGCATTCACTGCTGTTGCTACGCAGCTAGAGTTGTTGGTGGCACATTAAAAAAAAAAAAAAAGTTCATAATTGAAGATCAGGTGGCCAATGGTGCAACGCGACATCTGTATGCTCCTTGTCACCCATTCGTTGTTGAAGCATCTCATTCTTAAGAAATGCTGTTACATGCAGTTGCTGTTGCATGTGCTGTGTTATATCAGCACGGTTGAAATTACACCAAATTACATTAACTTGGACAGTTAATTCTGCGTATTCTCAAAACACCTTTCAGTCCCGAAATTCGACTTGAGCTCAACTAATTAACAGCTTAAACACAGGTACGCCACGAAACATCTGGTTATTAATTCATAGTGTTTGGAAAAATAAAATAAAAAACAATAAAAAACACTAAATCTTTGCCGTCCACAATAACATGACCTTGCTTTAAAGCTAGCTAATGGACATACAACCATTTCAACAGAAAAAGCCGAACTGTTTGTTGTAAGGCGCGCTTCAATTGATCTGCGTGAAAAATGTACAAAAGATATTCCTAAAATATACAGTTTAAGACCTTGGACAATATATTCAGCATTTTCACATTCTCTTTTGGGGAAATAAGGTCAAACGATTTGCGGTGTACTTCGAAGTTCGTGGAGTGAACATCGTACCAGATATAGACAAGAACTGTGAACATCTGAATAATTTTGAGGTCGAGAACCTTCGGGGAGTAATAAAGGTAATATGTGAAGAAGTCCTGATAAGTATTAGTCCTCTACAGATTCAGATTAAGCTTCCCTGGCTATCGTAAACCGCTTCGGGCGATCCCCACAATGAATCTTTTGTATTTCTCCAATTGTATTAGTGGTTTGTGACGACGGCTTACTTCTTTTGTAACAAGAGTTCACTCAAACCAGATGAATTTAGAATCAGCCGTTCAGTGATCGTTCAAAATTACTAAGCCACTTCATTACAATATTTTACCGTTCCGGTACAAAATCGAATTTTTTATTCTGAGTTTCAACGGCTTTTGTCACCAGATTTATGAGAGAGTTTGTGGGGCCTTATCGAAGCCACGCCAAGTAGATAACAAATATCTGAAAACATTTTCGTTACACATAAACGAACGTGAATTTATAATGTACATCACACATCCCAGTTTTGAGTTCTGGCAGCAGCCAACGTGACGTGACATGCAAGGTTAAAACGATAGTAGAATTTCGTTTATCCACTCCTTATTAATTCTGATCTCCATTTCTCCCGGGTCGTAGTTCTTGAATTTTTTGTTTCTTTTTTAGTAAATACAATATTTCAAACTCTGGAGGTAATACTGGCAATAGTTGAAGATGATAATCGTGAAACAGTAAAGTGTAGTTTAGAGTCTGTGAACTATGTAGTCGGAACGAATAGAAACCAAGAAATGATTCGAATTTTCCGATTATGGTTCCGTACCAGCTGTAGGATATTTCAAAGCATATGGAAATTTATACCGGGCCGGGACTTGAAACCGTATTTCCCACTTATTGAAAACAGTCGCTTCAGCCACGCCTTTTTCGCATTCCTGAAGTTACCTAAAACTACAAAAAAAAGGGAAGCTAGTGCCACCACCTCTTCTGCCTAAAATTTTCAAGTTCCAAAACAAAAGCTCCACTACTTCAGGCGTTAGGCCCTATAAAGAGAGACTCCAAGTAACTCCTCCCACAAAAATAAAAAAAAATGGGAAAAGGAGTATACAAGGAAGGTGCCTTTTTAAACTTTTTAATAACACTTATTTTCTTTTATTTATCTATTTTTTTAATTGTGAATAACTCCATCTACGTCGCACCAGCATTTCCTCGGAAAGACTGGCAATCGCCTTCGACATCAGCGGGAAAGAAAATTCCGCGAGGTGGTGAAACATCAGTAGGTTATCGATGCACGTCTTCTCGGAAATGTGTACGAATAAGTATTGAGGGTATCGAATCTGTAAAATGGAACATACGTCTCCTGCTCCTTGAATGGATGATTCAGCTGCGGAGGGGGTTTGTGGAAAGTGCTCCGGAGGAAGTTCGAGAAATATTATTGGTATTTTGGGTTCTTGACAACTGCACAGTGTCGGTCGTTAAGGCAGTGCTAGAAATCGAGAGATGATTTAAAATTTGGAGGACGAGAGACATTTGAACACGGATCTCCCGGTTTGCAGTCGAAAGCCGTGACCACACGACGACGACGCCGTGGTGCCACGTCTCCTGTACGAGGACGCCTCTAGGAGCGGTCCAAACTTCTATTTGTCTTGGTGTCGGGAACCGGGAAATCCGGGATCGAGTCCCGGTCGACACAAATTTCCCTTTGTTCTGAAATATTTTGCAGCTAATGCTTAGCTATAATCGCAATCTGTGAATAATTTTTAATTCAATATAAATTCTACAATTTAAATTCTACCAGCCACCATACACAGATCGAGTCACGTTGCCACTTTACAAGTTAACCCAGATTTGTACAGTACAGGTTGTATTGCCCTCGTTTCTTGCTAGCGAATACTGACATTAAAGAAAAAGAAGGTGATAGTGTCCACAGACAAAATGTTAGATGCACTCCACATGATGGACGAAGGAGAGGAAAATATAGCGTTTGAACTTCAGCGCATCAGACTATGAGAACAACCGGGAAGACGAAGATTTTGGGTTCAAGCTGTTTGTTCATCTGCAGACAATCAGGATAGCGCTGATATATTATGTGTCGAAACTGACGCTGAATCTGAATCCATTAGTTTAGCAGCAGCTAGACAAAATAATTGTTAAGCATAAAGACATGATTTTGTGAATTTCAAAGTGTGACGCTGGGTACTGATCCTGTGACAAGAAGATGGAACACACTTCAATGTAACGTCATAAGTACTTTTTATATGGTGATTTGTATCCAAAACTGGTTTCTATACTTACTGGGCCAGTATAAATACTTTATCTTGGCAAAAAAGGCACGATACTTGACCTTCTTGAAGAAATCGAAGTCTTTAACGCAGATCTATCACCTGACTACGTTCTCAGTGATCAGACTGAACTGAGAAAGAAATATTTCCTTCAGAATATCGAAGATTTAATGGTTCAAAAGAGCTAATCAGTCAACCACCACCCTAACCCCCTCAGTGCTGTCCCTCTCTTCACGTCTTAACTGCATTGATGTCGACGTAAATAACCTAACACAGACTAAATCCTGTACGCTATATGTCCAAGCCTCCACTGTTAAAATACTTACAAACGTATTACTGTTAGCTGCGACAAACAGAATGTGCTTTTACTAATATTGCAGATCATATTAATGTAAGAACAGCACTTCATTTAAAGTTTTGTTCTTGTTTTTAAATGTAACATTTGTGCTCATACAAGCAGATGCAATTCTCTGAAAATACTATAACTTATATTATTACATTTCTGGGAATTCATCTTATCGCCAATTTTGAGTAAACTATTTACTCGTAAATAGACTGTATTATACGTTAATGTAAGAATAGAAATAAGACACCAGATCATCTGAAGTTCGTTTTTATAGTAATTTATGTACTTATTTTATTTTTCAGCTTTCATGTTAGCGCCAGTTTTAAAGTATTTGCCCGTACATCGACTTTATTACATGCAAACGAAAACAAATAATGTCTTTCAGCAAAGTACGCCTATCACGTATTTTCTTGTGAAGTAGTTTGAAACAAGCGACAGTTGTATAGCACACGCTAGATGCTGGCAGAGTTTCGTAACTACGATGTATATACATAAATATCCTGTGAAACATTAAAAAAAATCTGCCCTTATTATCGCACTAAGTACAATCCAAATCACCAAATAAAGAATACTCATGGTGATGCATTTAAGAGTGTTCTTTCTTTTTGTCAGAGAGCCAGCACCCAGCATTAAGCTTTGATATATTCCTGTACACCATCTGAATACGAGCCTGAAAAGATTCGAAAACCGGTTTATGGAATAAATAACTATTTAAAAAAAGTGACTGGCAGAAGTTTTCTGTATTTATATTAAATAAACAGTCACGGGTTCTTAAAAATCTGTAATGGATAAGCTTAAGCTAATTGTTTATTTGGAACCTCAGGCGAAAACAAGTTCGGCAGCAGTAATGTTGGTTAAACGCATGCGTGATCGTGCTGAATATCGATGACTGACATATGAGCCTGGCTCGAAACAAATTTACTAATTAATTCTACGTATAAAACGAATTTGCTAATTAATCCTACTTATAAAACAAATAGAAAACAAATTTACTAATTAATTCGGTATATAAAACACTGTGTGTTGCTTCCATGTCTGGTCAATACATGTATTTGTCAGAGATAAATACAATGAGTAAATGTATGGCACTGAACCCTTTTCATAGTAATTAGTTTCTGAATTTCCATATTTTCCGGATCTTCAATTCCGATATGTCTAAAACAGGAAGTTTACAGTAATGATGAACCATTAGTGTAAATTTCTGGCAATCGGACACAGACTTTTACTGAGGAAACCATTCAAAAACGGAGTATTGGCCACTGATAAGTGGGGAGACACATCTGTAAATCAAATGGATCTGCGAACACGCTGAAATTGCTACTGCAAAGAAAGCCAAACGATACATTTACGCAGGTGAAGAGACAGTAAAAAGACCAACGGAGTTCTCTGCTGACTTCTAAGAGGTAGCAAAAGACGGCGATGACGACGCTATGGAAGGTGAGCAGGCGGGCGACAATTGAAAACAAGCAGGAGACACAAGGATGCGTGAAGCTGAGGACCGTAATGCATGGAGTTGTCTGGAGGAGACATTTATACAGGATCTGATGTCAAGTTTCTCTCTCTCCTTTTCTGTGTGTGTGTGTGTGTGTGTGTGTGTTTGTGTGTGTGTGTGTGTGTGTGAAGCGTATGAAGCCATCGAGTACTCAGTATTTTATATAATTACTCACCGAATATAAAATTTAAAACGCTATCATAATTTACTTAGTAAGAATTAATCCTTGAACACGTTAATCCTTGAACACAAACAGAAATGTGCTTAAGTTCCAAAATGTATATATCTTGAGGCAGCATAACTCAAAGCAAGCAAATTACTCAGAGTATATTCAGCCAGTACTGGATAATAATAGCACTTAACGACTTTAAACAACCGTACATATAATTTCAAACCCTTTTAAAACGTTTTCTCTCTGACACCCCCGTCAAAACAGTCAACAATAAAAAGTTTATCTCTTACTACTTTTCCGCTGTTCTAGCAGTAAAACTTCAGCATTGGGCATGATGTGATGTTTTAATTTATTACTTAGTTACTACGAACACTGTTGGTAATACATTTTTCAGACAGTATCCGCAAATACTTCTGCATATGCCTGCATTATTGTGTCATTGTACAACATATAGTTCAGGAGATATGATGTCATAAACATTAAGATGCGTGAAAAACCAACCTTTCTTAAACCTGAGCTGTTTTATATATTTTATTGTGTCACGATCACAAAGGAAAGCTATTGGAATTTAATCTTAAATGCCAGTATCGCATTCTTGGTAAGTCTAATCGTTCGGAAATCGGGACATATCACTACGACCACCATACAAATACAGTATCAGTGTGGAATTATTGAGTTGATTTGGTTACCTGCGTTGATAGTCATGTGACTCAGAATCTTTGTTGGGGAAGATATAGGTTTGGTGACAGCGCAGCGTGTTTGTATAAAATATAATGCAATAAAGTAATTTACATAACGCTGAAAAACATAAATCTGACTTCGTTAAAGAAATCAGACTGCAAGGTTCGACTTTTCCTAAATCGTGCAAATCTAGAAACAATGGCGCCCTGATGTCGCAAGGTCGACATGTCATCCGACGTAATCAACACGGAAACTTAACAAAACTCTGTATGTTATCAGCGAAATGTACTAGGGCAACTTGATAAACAAAACGTAATAAGAAGAACTAAATAAGAATTCCACTTATTGTTTTAAATATACTACGAACAAATACAAAAGACGTTTGCACTCTGAAGGGTAGTAGAAAAAAAGACAGAAGATAGGAGGCGATTTTTGCCTATATTATTTTGCAAAATGAACGTCGAAATTAACAGCAACGATGTCTGTAGAAATATGGTATTGTCATAAGGAAATTTTATGTTTGCAGAACGAAATAATTAATTACAATATGCGAGTTTGGTTTTATAAGGAATCGGGGGCCGGAATTCTGGTGTTCGTGTTGACCAGTGAACTGAATTCAAATGACTTGGCTACATCGGGGGTCATCAAACAACGATTTTTTTCTGATCACCAGGTACTAATTTCGGGTTGTCGCTTACCTGTACACTTTACAACAAAGTGAACAGGAAACAGGTATGTCCCCTGTTCTGCGACAAGAATTAATCACCAAGGAAATGAAGTCTTTCCTGCGTGTTATCAACTTATTTTGTAATGTAATATAACGAAAGGGGGACTGAAATGTTTGAGTAGCGAAACTGGAAATTTACTGTACTGCATATAGGTTTGAAATATTTTATTGACATAACGTTCTTTCCATTGGGACTGAGCAACTTGAACTAAAGTGAGTAGGAGAATGATCCGGCAAAAAACCAAGAAATTACGAAGGTAGTCCTTCAGGAGCCGATCTCAACGCAAATGGTGCTCAAGCGAATAAAATCTTAGTGGAAGATCGGTAATGGATTTTCCTTTTCAAGAATGCTTTGTGAAAGTAATTAAGGTCTCCAGCGGAGATATTATCAGCGATATAACATTTAATCGATGCTCACTTCGACTACTAGACACAATTAAATCTGCTGAATCTGATTTTTTGTCCGGCATTAAATTATAAGCTTACACTAAAATTTTTCATGTTGAGGATGGCTGCCTTAGATGTATGAAGAAATACAAATTTACGCCAGCCTGAAAAAGTTATGTGCACTAAGAAACTCTAGTTTCTTGGGTATCTGCCGCTCCGTTATTGACAAGTATCTTTAAAGTTGTTCCATATGTTTGTAAACACGCTTTTGTAAGTTGTCCACGATGCGACCGATCTGCGCTAGTACTCTCTACCGTTCCCTGTCTTTTAACTTTTGAACGATTAAGGACGTAACTTTACACTCGAGTTGTACGTCACGTCCATTGCAACTTTTTATGCTTTTATTAAATCTACAGATTACTTTTAGCCTTTTGTTAGTGTCCTGTCTTTTAAATTTTGCACGGTTAAGGACGTAACTTTACATTCGAATTGTAAGCCACGTTCAATGCAACTTTTTAGTTTTTTTACACTTTTATGAAATCTACAAATTACTTTTAGTCTTTTGTTAGTAAAGTATGCAATTTGGAATTCAAGGTAAAGCATACCAGCACATTCAATGCATAGAACTGTACAGTTTTTATGCCCTTCACAACTCTTTTCTTCTCACGATGTCGTTGTGCATATTGCTTTATAAATCTTCGTGACTTATACATTTTTTTACCAATTAAAGTTGCTTTTCTACCGCACAGTGCAAGTTATATATTCTTTCTGTATTTCTACGGTACATTTCAAAGCTTTGTGTTTTAATCCTCTCTTACGGAAATTCTTTATATATCCGTATACATATACCATTAATACATCCATATTATTAATAGTGATTTCAAATTCACTTCAAAATAACCTGTTGTAAAGGCAGAAACTGATTATGGACTTTTTAAGCTCTTCCTGTATTCTTTAATTCTGTGTACATGCATTTAATGTCTACAGAAAATTGGCTTGTTTTAAATGCCCTCTTATAACAGGAACGATTTTGACCTATGAAATGTTATTAAACGCCACATGACTATATTTTAAGAATAAATTCAGAAGGGGCAAACTTGCTTGATATAATTTGTTGGTCTGTGAGGATAAATGAACATTTAAACGAAGTTTCCTATTAGCTAGTTCATGATCTGACTTACGATGTATATAAATGCCCCCGTATTAAAGATGAAGGTATTTGCAAAGAGCATATATGGCACGGATTATTATCTTACCACTTTTCCATACAAAGCCTGTAATTATAACGTACTAGAATATACACTGAATGGAGCCTGAAATGTTGACTTTTATGAAGACCTCAACGCAATTTACCTTCAAACGCCTGAAAGTTCTTGCAGTGAAGCTAGAAACTAAGGTTGCTTCCGATCAAATAAGTATTGACAGTGAAGGCAGCTCGCATAAATAAAACACGTTTGCTGAAGGCAATTTATCGTAGCATAATCTGTCCCACAACTTAACTCTTAAGTCCACAAACGCGTGGCAAGTTGCTTAGAAACTTTGTTTTAATTCTCAGTTTAACAGTGGCAAGGAATTATAAATAAATTTGGAGATATTGCATTCAAATTAATGATTATTTCAACTGAAAATGCGGCTCAAAGTACAGAGGTTAGAATTATTCACAGATGAAGACAGTTGTACGAGGTGTGACACGAAAGTTTTAAGAATGGACTTGTAATTGTACAATGGTGGTACTTACGTGTTACTGTGATGCATCTCCTTCAAAATACTCCCCTTCTGACTGAACACTCCGACTCCAACGGTGTTTCCACTTTTGGAAACATTCCTGAAATTTTTTTTCTTGAAGTGTGTTAAAAACGCTCTCCGCATTTGCCTCGATGTCTTCGATCGAGGAAAATCGCTTCCCCGTCAGTGAAAACTTTAGTTTAGGAAACAGGTAGAAGTCCGCAGGGGCCAGATCAGGGAAATATGGCGGTTGTGGAAGCACAGGAATTTTGAATTTGGTAAAAAATTCAACGATGGAGAAGGCACAATGAGCCGGAGCGTTGTCATGGTGTAGCACCCAACTCCTGTTTTTTCTCATAGCAGATCTTTTCTTCCACACCTTTTCGCGCAAATGCTCAAGGACACTTTTGTACTATTCCTGGTTAATTGTCTGTCCTCCAGGGGTAAATTCACAATGCACAATACCCCTAGAATCGAAAAAAACACCAACATTGTCTTCACCTTTGACCGAATTTGCTGTGCTCTTTTCGGTCTTGGTGAACCTGGAGTCTTCCACTGCGAAGACTGCACTTTGGTTTCAGGATCATGTCCATGTACCTACTATTCGTCATATCATGTCCATGTACCTACTATTCGTCATCTGTAACTACCCTATTTAACAAATCTGGGCCAGTTTTAGTCCGAACCAGTTCTTGGCAACTTTCAAGTCGGTATTGTCTCTGGTCACTTGACAAAAATTTTGGAATGAATTTTGTGGACACTCGACTCATGTTGAGATCTTCAGTTAAAACTGCGTGAACTGCATAGCAACTTAAATTATCTTCATCAGCCATCTCCCTAATTTAAGTCCACGATCAGAGCGCACTAAGTCGCCAACTTTCACAACATATTCATTTTTTTTTTTTTTTGAGGTGGAAGGACGGCTGGACCGTGGTTCATCTTCAAATGGTTCGCGCCCATTTTTAAATCTGTTGAACTAGACAAAAACATTTCAGTGGCTCATACAATTATCTGTAAAACTGTTTTTAATAGTTTGTAAGTCACAGAATATGATTTCTCGGTTTCAAACAAAATTTCACACTAACTCGTTGCTCCGTTTGTACGTTCATTCACGCAGACAGAATCCGGCAACAAGCCCTAACAGACCTGCTGCCACAACGAACTGAATAAAGGAAACGCAGTTTCCTGTCAGAGGGCGCTCACAGACAAGGCAATGACTCACTCCCCACAACTCTGTGTAACTGCCCGCCAAACCACTAAACAGTAGCGGATGCATTCTTAAAACTTTCCCATCACACCTCGTAAAACTGCCGTAAGCTAAGACAATGGTAGTTTTCCTAGTTTAATTTGAGCAGTTAAAGTCATACCCACGTAACTTGTACGTTATATGCGTTGCGTACCTACTGGGCGTTACCTCGTAATGACAGCTTTCTTTACATATGTGTTAAATGTCTTACCAGATTCCTCCGAAAACCAGAAGTGGTTAACCGTCTAGAAACTGAGTGAGGATACATAAGGGCCACTTAACCTACGGAAAAATTTTATTCTACATACTTATCATCCTGTCTGTTACTTAAAAATAAACAGTATTTATGGCAAAATTGAACTTATAATAGTTTAATTGGGACTTTACTCGAAAACTGTTGACTTGTAACACGAAACAGAGGGATGTTGTAGTAATAATAAAGAAAACAATATAGATTCATCATACAGCGCTAGGGAAATCAATTTCCTCAACAAAAACGTAAAGTAAAATAACGAAAAATCAAAAAATTAAAAGACGCAGAACCAATATGTATCAAACATCACTTCAGTACTTTGTCGAACTCATATAAAACATGTTACTGTTAACTATAAACAACTTTCGCATCTGTCAAAAACAACAGGAAACTCTTGGCTTTGATCATGATGAACATCCTATTGAGTGCAAAATAATAACAACAATTATTACGTATTTCTTTATGTTTATGCATGTAAAATATACTTGCATCAACAGTAATTTCTTTGGTTACATAAAGGCGCGAGATTTACTTGATCATCTAAATTTCATTACTTATAGAATGCAATTCATATTCTAAAAGGATATAAAATACAGAGTGGACTAATGCTGGATTATCTCCAAACCAAACAACCAAACAAATAAAACAACAAAGAGAAACGAAACTTCCTGGCAGATTAAAACTGTGTGCCAGAACGAGACTCGAACTCGGGACCTTTGCCTTTCGCGGGCAAATGCTCTACCAACTTTTTTTTTTATTATTGAACAAACGGAGAGTACATATATATATACACAAAGCAAAAGTTCTTCAAGGTACCAGTTAAACATATACAAATGAGTGTTAGGTAAACAAATTATTAGAATAACATGAAATACAACAAAATAGAACATATCCTGTTTTCCTTTTTTTTAATTTTTGTTTAAAAATTTGTATTGAACAAAATAAAAGTACATATATATTCAATATGCAAGAGTTCTTCAAGGTACCATTTAAAAATATACAAATGACTGTTAGTTAAACAAAAAATATTAAAAAAGAAAAACATTAAATACAACAAAATATAACATATTCTGTCTTCTTCCTTGTTTGTTTTTTTTTTTTTTTTTTTTAATTTCTGTTTGTTTTTGGTCGATGCATGAGAACGCGGATAAGGGTGTTGCATCATGTGACAGGTAGGCATGGTACACCCCAACTTTGAGGGGGGTCAAGGAAGACGCTGCGGAGATAACCGGCAAAATTTTGTCGGTAAGATGGTTTTCGGGTGAGGGTGCTATGCGCGGTCACAACTCTGTACCAGAAGTCAAGGACTGTATGCGGACCACTCTGAAAGAGATATTCTAAAGCCTGTCCTCGAAACCAGATTAGGGTATGGTGCATAGCAAGAGGGTAGTGAAATATCTTGGGCAACAACAGGAAATCCGGAGTTACCGTCGTTGGCAGGGCACGGAGGTAAAAGCCCACGATTCTTTGGATGAGGAGCCATACGTTCCGTTTCAGGGGGCACGTAAGACGGTGCTCGTCGGTGTCTTCGAGCTGACAGTCAGGGCAGAGTGGGGAGGTGGCCAGTCCTATGCGATAAAGTCGACTATTAGTCGGGAATTTTCCATAGACTAAAACATACCAGAGTGCAGACACAGACGACGGTAAAAAGGGTGCATGCACACACCCCCAAACCGTGCGCCAGTTAATGTCAGGATGCTGTAGCACCATGGGGTCTCAAGGGTTGGACAGCATAAACAAACTATAGTAATCTTTTGTACGGGGAGGACGGGTGACTGGAAGATCGGCCCGCACGTAGCTGAGTTCTATGAAACAATTGGCGACGTAGTACAATAATGGAGAAATAGGTGCCACATTGATCGGTGGATCGAGAGAAGCTGGTCGGAGGATATCTAAGAGACTGCGTGTTAAGGACGGGACCGGCCCCTGCCAGTGCCGCAACAGAGTGTGGACAAAGAGTGCAGAAGAGCGTTCCCGCACGTTGATGAGTCCGAGGCCACCTTTTGCAGGAGGCAGTGTTAGAGTGTTGTAGCGGACTTTGAAAAGTGCCCCTGCTGACACGAAATATCCAAAGGCTGATTGGATGCGGCGGCCAAGGAGTAACGGCATTGGGAGGATCTGGGCGACGTGTACCAGTTCAGGGGCGACATAGATGTTGACATAGGACACACGTTGGAGTTGGTTTAAGTTACGGTGCACTTGACCGCGGACATGGTGCCGAATCGACTGCAAAAGCCGCCGGTAAGCCAGGGCCACTGTGCGGTGTGTGGAGCTCGTAAATTCGATACCCAAGTAAACGAAGGGTGGCACTGACTAGGAGTGGGGTCGGCACCATAGCCGGGAGGCCGCGCCCAATGTGCATCATAGTCGATTTACGGACATTAAGAATGCTACCAGAAAGACGTCCATACTGGTGGATCCATTGGATGGCGTCATTGAGTTCCGTGGAGGAGCAGGTGAGAAAGAGGAGATCGTCCGCATAAGCCCTACAGTAAAAGGTGTGGTCACGCAAAGTGAGGCCCTGCAGTCTAGAGGTAAGTCCAGTGATGAGGGGCTCAAGTGCAATGGCATATAGTAAAGTAGACATAGGGCATCCTTGACGCACAGAGCGGCGTATAGGAATCGGTCCTACAAGCCTCCCATTGACTTGTACCATCGAGACCGCGGGAAGTAGTAACCGGCGAATGGCATCGACAAAAAGCAATGGGAACCCCATACGTGTCGCCACCATGAGGAGGAATGGGTGTCGAACGCGATCAAAGGCACTCGCGAAATCGACGGATACCAGTGCTGCACGAAGGCGACAAACCGACGCCAGTGCAATGAGGTCACGGCATTCCCCTAGGGCTGTTTGTAAGGTGGCCCCACAACCACGTGCAGTCTGCTCAGGTGAAAGGACCGTAGGTAAGACGGTGCGTATGTAACCAACTGAGCTACCCAAGCACGACTCACGCCTCGAGTTCACCACATGACTCATAAATCATAAAAATAATACGCAGAAAGTAATTTCGTAACTAGTTTGTACATCTGTCTTCTCTGCTGACAAAAGCACAAGGCTGCATACAAAAGAACCATGTATCCAGCGCCGAATAAGCAACGCTCTTATCCACTACTGTCATTGTCAAATTCGCACGCTGACCATACGTTACCAGCACGAAACTGTGCTGGGCTCTCGTTGGTTGAAACTCTTTTCGCCACAGAACATGGCCAGACTACCCTGGCGAAAGACTGTCCTCACATCAGATATCAGTTCCTGGGAACAGAAACGAAAAAGTGATATAAGTACTATACAGCTGTAATCCTGCTCAAATGATGGATTTGAATATGGCGCTACTGTTCAAATTGTTACGACAACCATTATCTGGCATTCACATTCGTTGGATTCACCAACTCACAACTAGATTACTTCTTCCAACCTAACTTAAACCTCGGGCTAAGCCAGAGCCTACCTAACTTAAACCTCGGGCTAAGCCAGAGCCTACCTAACTTAAACCTCGGGCTAAGCCAGAGATCAGTCAGTCATCACAACCAAATCACCAACGCCAATCGAAAACCAGTTGCACGGTACGTACTTAAGTGACTCACACGTAGAATGTCCTAACAACGTACTCGCGAGGTATACAATATGGAAAACAGTATAAGCTGAAAGTTGACATTCGTGACAAGCAGTTTTCGACTTAATAAAGTTCCTCATAGCAACTAGAGCGGCTTTTCTTTAATTAAACATACTGTTGCGGAATCAGCACCCATACAAACATGGAGAAACTAATAATTGAACTAAGATACTGAGAACGATACTACGCGTCCGCTAAATGAATAGAGGAGGTACAGCCAGAAGGAAAAAATCTTACTACTGCAAAATCAGTTTTCCTATACCTCTAAATGTATCCCTGCAAAACAAGTAAAACTATGAGAAGAATAATAATCACGCAAGGAGGAATCCATTCTTCTCCCGAGTCCACAGTACAGATTTTAATGGTAACGCTTCTCGCTCTCTCCTCACTATGCATTGATTCCAAATAATAATAATATAACGAAATAAAAAGCGAGCAATTGCATAAAGGAAATTTAATTTCTTTACCGGTTTTGGGCACTTAGCGCCCTTCTTCAGAAGGTTACACCTATAGCATTATTAGTGAGTGTAAAAAATAAGATGCATACAGCAAAATACGAAGGTCCTATAAACTTACAGGAGCAATAAATAATACAATACTCTATACAGTTGTATTACTAATTGCTCTTATATATATTTTAGGACCAAATAATGCTATAAGTATAACCAACTGGCGAAAGGCACTAAGTGCCTGAAACAGGTAAAGAAATTAAATTTATTTTTTATAACTGATTGCTTATTATTTAATTATATACGATTACAGTTTCTGATGATGGATAAAATACTAAATAATACTAATAATAATAATAATATTTTGTGTGGCTCAACAGTCTAGTGCAGTTATTGAAACTGAATGCTAGTTCGGCGAATTGTGTGTTCCTTGCTTACCCGATTTATCCAAACAGGGAAAGTGCACCTGCGGTTGAGCGTGTAAAATGAACCAACGCTCGCTCCTTGTGAATATTCGCATCATTGGGAAGTGAGGCTAGATTGACAGGCTACAAAATTCAGTAACGCAATCGGGATTCAATCCCGCGACCTTTCGATTCACCTTACCCTCTTTTTTTCCTTCTTTTCTCTCTATATATTTCCTCGTCGTACTACTTCTGCTGTTCTGGGCAATTGTATACTGACATCTCTCAAATTCCATCGAGGAGAACTTAATTCAGTTTTTTGTTACAGAGAGTGGCCAGTCTTCTCTCCAAACACGCTGAGCTAGCGCTCCGGCACACCCCTACACAGCCAAGTGCGAGTCCCTGATGCCTAAAGTATCAGCAGCTTGCTAAGCTCTTCAACACTATCCCGTAATTAGTTGTACACTTTGAGCACGGGAGGCAGCTTCCTCTCTGCAGAGCTTTCCTGAATTCGTACCACATTCTGCTACTTGCAATTTGCATTTATTTCAAAACTACATTCCGATATTTACGGTTTGTTACTTTTATTGGAGTTTACCAACTTTCATTGCTCCCATCAATCTGGCCCATTTCCAATTCTTTCCGGCAGACGTACTAAATACACTGCGTTCAATAGCAAGCCGTCCATTTACTTTCAGACTGTTTGGGAGGGAACTAAATGAACACACACACACACACACATTTTTGCCCCTGTTTTCTATAATGTTTCTCTTGCTCATATTGATAGTGATGAAACTGAAATCTCCTCTCAGATACTGCCGACTTCGCTGGCCGCTTTAGCCGAGCGGTTCTAGGCGTTTCAGTCCGGAGCCACGCTGCTGCTACGGTGCAGGTTCGAATCCTGCCTCGGGCATGGATGTGTGTAATGTCCTTAGGTTAGTTAGGTTTAAGTAGTTCTAAGTCTAGGGGACTGATGCCTTCAGAAGTTAAGTCCCATAGTGCTTAGAGCCATTTGAACCATTTGAACTGCCGACTGCCGCTCTTCACCATCAGTATCAAATGAAAGACAACAACCTTGAACACAGCATAAAAACTCTCTCTGGACGAACTTTTCTAAATTCCAACTTAATGTGCCTTATTAAATTGTCACTCAAATCTGAAAAGTTAATCACTGAAATAGTTAAACTATATCGCCTGTATGCTTAGTGGTATATCACCTAAATCATGCAGCCGCCAGGGTCCATTTATAGAAGAACAACTGTAGTGAGAAAAGGGAATCTCTTGTAGTCGAATAACAAGTAATCCTACCCTACATATAGCAAAACCAAGTGATAACAAATCAAATATTATGATTTTTAAACTCTTTTCTGCGTGCGTACTCCACAGGTCTCCTTTCAGTGTGTGGCGGTACTTCTGGTATCATCACCTTTTCTCCCCCTCCATGTTCCATTCGCGAAATGGGCGTGGGAAAAATAGCTGCCTGTAAACCTCCGTATCAGTTGTAATGTCTCTGGTTTTTTCTTCACGAGAGCTGCGTGGGAGACACGTTATACGTTGCTCTGCTCTTCTTGGAATTTCTACTGCAGACCATGTCTAGTCTCCAGTGAAGATTCTGTTCAGAAATTCTCCCGCCCCACACCCATCTTCATGGTAGCGTCGAAGGTATGTCAAGGCCAAACCCATTCTTTTAGTTTCGTGAACATAGGTCAGAGATTTTGGACCTACGACGCAAGAAACTTGTAGTAATATAATCTCATTCTGACAATGTTAAAAAGGTCTGTTCTTAAAATCTGACGGGCGTATTGACGGAGTTCGTTGATTGTGACCGGACGTCTCGCACAAACAATTTCTTCAACACGTTGTACACGTTCGTTAGTCATATTTGAATGTGTTTCTTGACCATATACATTATGCAAACTTGTGGGATCAGCCTTGAACTTTCTGTACCACTCCCTCACCGCAGCGTCGTCACTTACAGCCCCATCCATGTACACGACGCTATCGATGTCGGTTATCGGCAGCCTTGACTCTTTCTGCTCGCAGGAAGCGAAAAACAAAATGTACCTCGCAAATGGCGGGAGACGCAATAACACGGACATTTTCAATCTCCTACTGCTTATAAACTGACAAATAAAACGAAAGACGACTTACGCAACGTGACTTTTCTTTTCCAGCCACGTAAGCGCCATGAAGCTACAAGCGTTCGTTTATTTTAATAGCCAATACGATGTTAATTAATGAATAGCTCTCGCAATAATCAACTAGGTTTCAAGAACTTAGTCATCAGTGTCGTGACTGACACTTAGCAGCCACTTAGTAATGGACAAAAACGATAAAACTTATTAATAATTTAATCAGTCGAGATCGGCTAATTACTACAGACATCCACATTATCAGTCCAAACAAATTACTGCCATTTTCAGGTATGAGAATAATCCACTTAAAAAAGTTTCATCATCCTGTATAAACTCTAGTTGTGTACGTACTTAATACAATGTGAATGGTATAAAACATATCAATAAAATACGCATCATGCCGTCAGAGTGTAAATGAGTCTTCTTTAACTTGGGCCAGGTTGATGCATATTTTATTGATACGTTTTGTACCATTTTCATGATGTTCAATATGCATAAAGATAGAGTTTATACGTCATTCGGAATCTCTTAGTGGATTTTTCTGACATCTGAAGATGGCAATAACATGTTGAACGTGGTAACTTGAATGTCTGTAGTAATTAAGCGTCCTCGACATAATAATTGTTATATGAAAATTTATGACGATGCATGCTTCCATTAGACAATACGTTAATTCTTTCAAAAGTAAATATTTTATGAGTATTAATGCAACAACTTACTTCCCCAAAAATATATACTGAAGGCCATTGTTTGCAACGAATCTGTCCACTTATATAGAGCCGCTTTTAGCTAAGCTCCAGCAGGCGCCAGCTACTGCGTATTAACTGTGTCGACAAACAATTGTGAAGACATACATCGGTTTCATAAAGGGGACAATAATTACGTTGTGTAATGTGAAGTTCATCTGCATGTTTGGCTTTTTATAACACGTATTTATTATTTCAGAAGGCAGTTCTTTTCACTGATCTGAAGAATGCAATATGGTAGTAATTGATTGATGGACAAATATGTGAATTTTTCAGTTCAATATTATTATTAATTTTCAATTTCAGCATTCTAAGACAGAAAAAACTATTACACTGTGATACAGCCTTATTTATGCCAACTGTTCTCCCTTCCTCTAACGCCCCCGCCTCTCTCCCCCCCTCCCCTTGTAATGTAACAAAATAAAAATTATTTGTCACTATTTTTCTTTGCTGTCAGTGTAATGAAATAGAATGAATATGAGCCGTGACTTACATAAAAAAGAAACACACATTAATGCAATGGGTCTGCATAAAAGAAAAATAACTAATGTAGGCATATTATTAACAGTGTAATATATTTGCTTAATTTAACCCGACGTGTATAAGCACTCAGTAAACTAGCTCAGTTCTCAGGGTAGTTACGTAATCGTCGATAGTTAATTGTCCTTTTCTTATTTACGCAACACTGCAGATATTATTCCAGGCTGGTGAGAAGTCCTGTGCTTATTGCAACAGGCAATATTTGCCAAGTCTGTTGGCTGTGCACTACTGCGCAATACGTAACTTAATATCGTGGTTTCGTCTCGATTCCCCAATATAAGATAACAAGAGTAGAATCTACAAATGAAATCCTGTAATGAATGGAATCCTGTGACCAGACCTTTTCTGCCAGGGATGTTATCTCGTTATATAAAGAAAATCTGTAAGTGAAACTGTTAAATTGTTAGAAGCTGCCTCCGGTTTCATGTGATCTGAAATAAAGTTAATTGTCCTAACCGACGGCACGTCTCGTAGATGAGCTAAAAGAAAAATGTTAAAGATTTTTCTAAGATGGCGCCTAACAATGAGAATTCTTCGTTTAGACCCATATCTACTTAAGACAATCCAGGTATCAGACTACCAACTGATTTTGACAAAATAACCATTATATTTTTCGGGTTTTAAGTACAACTTACATTATCAGCTGGTACAGCAAGATGAGCTTTAGACAAGAACGTCCTCTTAGGTCCGAATCCAAGCAGATAAGATAAGTGAAAGACAAAGGAAAGATAGTTCATGCATATAAGCGCAAGAGTCCATGGAATAACATGTACGTTGTAGTTCAATCTTCTCTTCTTTGGCGTACTTGTCGATTATTTATAAAATTTATCGTAATATTTAGTTTACATTTTTTTTAAACCCAAGTCCACCCAGGAGAAACAGTACGCCCTCCAGACACACACTTTATAATAGGTCTCTTTTCTAGACTCGGTTTATTTTCCTTAAATGAGAAGTCATCCTAAAATATTATAGATGAAAACATGCGATCTACGTTAATTTATCATTGCTAAGTTTGCGTATTACCAGTTATCATCGGACAAAAAAAAATCTGAACGTAAATGTTTTAAAAGGACCACTACATAACATTTTCTTCATTTTAAGTAAAATGTGTAACACCTGTATGAAAACTGTGTAGTCATTTCTACCGGTTTCCCTTTTGTTGGTCATACTTTTTGGGTCATCGTCAACAACACACGTTTGACAATCTCCAACAGAAAATCGTTCCCTATATCTTTCCATGCATTACGATCTTAAGACGTACATTACGATGCAAGATATATGACGGGTCATCTATACTAATGTATTCAAAAATCTCTAAAAATACTTGACTGATTTACTTCAAATTTCTATTAAACCTTAGGAATGGCGTAGACTATATACATATTTTTAATCAAGAGTGCACAGGCTTTCCGTTGAAACTGATTATGAGAAAGAAAATACTGTGCTGTGCTGTGCTGGGGAAATGTCAAGTTCGTTGTCTTTCGCAGTCGTTTTCAGCTGCGGTAACATGGTATATAAACTACTGGACACACCATATCTTCTTCATTGCTGTTTCTTCATGTGTTGCAGGTAACTGGTGAAAAGCTGGGGCACCGTACAGGCTACTAAAAATGGGACTATATGAGATTGGAGCATACCTTGGGTCACCATACAGTCTTTGCTCAATTAAAAGCGGACTGCAGGAAAAAGTAAAAGTTATTGTAATTGAAAGATTCAGCCTGAGGCATAGCTCCTTACAGGGTTTGATGCTGCTTTCAGATTATCTTTGATGATTCTCTGCCAACCAGAAATTTGCATATTCGCACGTAATTTGGGAACTAGAAACTTGTTTTGTATAGAGAGATGAACAGAGTCAGGGCTTGGATCTCACAGTGATGAGACCTTTTCAAAGATGCTACGTTGAAAATTATTAATATTGTGATATTTCAGTACCAAAATGTTTGACAAGCGCCGTAAAGTGTGAAAGAGTGTTCGATCTAATGCACGGTGTGAAAATCAGAACTTTTGGTGACTTTTTAAACAACTAAATCCCGTATGGTGTGTTGCCTTACGCGAATGTGAACATTATGTTATGAGAGACTGATTGTAGCAACATTTAAGTGAGCTATCCTGAAAGAAACGATCAGATTGTAAACTTTCGGTGAAGCATAATTAACAGTTACAATAAACTGGCTTTGGTTATGAATGATTTGTGCGTGTGGACATTCCAGACTTTGTAAAGCTTTGAGTAATGCTTGGTAGTAACTGGTGTATGCAAGCCTGCCGTACCAGAGTGAAATTTTACGCACTTAAATACTTTAATTTAACTATTCCTTCCACAAACAAAACGATTTTTCGTGCGACTGGTGGCTATGAGGTGTAGAGTTGTTCTTCTCTATAGCTTTTTCCGGCTGAGAGCTGCATTTCAGTATCTTCAAGGAGACGTGCATGTGAGAAATTCACAACGACGTGAGTGGAACTTTATACTCAGCGGCATCGCGCCGCGCCTCCGCAAATAATGCATCAAGACAAGGGAAGTATAAAAACCTGTAGAGAAGAGAACTGCAGTCAAGAACAAATGTGAAAATGAACAGTGATCCAAAGATGGGATAGAACAGTGAGTACAAAATGGAAAAGCAGAACAGTGCAACGAGAACTGTAATCCTACAGTGGGAGATGAAGATGGACATCGTAGATACGACAAAAAAAGTGGTGTGGAAGTTAGCAGAGGGAACGACGGATGCAGCAGTAGCCGCTGTCTCAATAACTACACTGACGGTATTGACAGTATATGGTATTGCTGGAGGCGGAGGATGGACACACAGTTTCAGCGCACAAAGAATACAGTCGACATATAGAGATAAGTTAGGTTTAGATCATGCATACATAAAAAGATTTTTTAAAATGGAAGGGAATGACAACTCTGTAGTTGTGACAGAAGAGGATGTGATTCAATTTGACGGAAGTGCCTGTCAGACAAGCACTATAATGGCCTGGTGCTTCCTGTTGGAAGATCCAAGTGGCATCCTGGAGAAATTTTCACTGTGGCTCAGAATTCCGATGCGAGAGCCGACTTGGTGCCCACAAGCGAGGCAAATATGAATCACTCCAGCAGGAGGGTTAGTCCTAAGCTCAAGTCTGTGAGATCTTTTTCCAGATAAGTTGTTAATCCACACTTGGTCGTGCATCTTGCTTCCATCTGCAGTCAGTTTCCTCTATTTGCTCTCTATTTGCTGCGATCGTCAGCGAGTTGCTCCCACTTGTCACTGTCAATGTTAAATGCGCACGTATCAAATGGTTCAAATGGCTCTGAGCACTATGGGACTTAACATCTATGGTCATCAGTCCCCTAGAACTTATAACTACTTAAACCTAACTAATCTAAGGACATCACACAACACCCAGTCATCACGAGGCAGAGAAAATCCCTGACCCCGCCGGGAGCGCACGTATCACGCTTGGCGCCATCCCTAAACGTAATGAAGGTCTTCAACGAGGAGTATTTGCTCCTGCTATTTCACTGAGTAATGTGCGGCGGGGCAGACGGGACTGGTCCATACGATGCAGATGTCCTAACCACCGCATACGACGTTGCCTGAGCGTCGCAGTGATACTGTGTTGGTTTGCAGTTTTCAGAACCATATCATTTGTCACATGATCCTTCCAAGATATTCCGAAGATGCTCTGTAAGCACCGCAGTTGAAAGGCGTTGAACTTTCTTTCCTGTTTGGCATTCGACGTCCAAGTCTCAGCTCCTTACAAGAGAGTACTCAGCACACATGATTGATACACAAGTATTTTTGTCGACAATGTAAGATGTTTGTTGTCCCATGCTCGTGTGCGGAACTTTCCGAAAGTGCTAGCAGCCTTTCCTATTCGTGAATTTATCTCGTCACCCACGGAGAGATCTTCTGACATTATTGAACCAAGATAGCAAAATTTATCGACTAGTCTAGTTTGATGACAGGCGGATCTGTGTATCCTTGTGACATGACAACCGTCTTCGTTTATAGACATGGAGAAGAGCTTGCATGCAGTAGAGAATTCATCCACAAGTTCTTGCAGATAGCCTTGAGTATGTGCTACAAATGCAGCATCATCAGCAAATGAAAGGCTATTTACAAGGAAGTATCCTCGGAAACGCTTGGATCTGAGTAGAGAAATGCTGTAGAGCTTCCCATCAGCTCTGGTATACAGATGAATGCCCAGGTTAGTTTCACCAAAACCAACTTTGAGGAGTGCTTAAAAAAATATTGAACAGAGTGGGAGCCAATACGCAGCCTTGACGAACCCCAACGAGCATTATAAGCTAGAGAAATGTGGGTGAATCAGAAATTAATGTTTCAGTTCCTAATTTACAATGGTTGTCTGCGGTTCTTGGAGAGAAACAGGAACAAAATGTTTTAACAGATGTAACTAGGGGGGAAGGTACGAGCTCTTTTAATAAGAGACTGAGTGATTTTAGTGATGCTGATTTGTTCGCCATGAGCCAGGATGACCTAAATGAACAGGAGACAAGAGAGGCAGATGCCAAAGTTGTTATGTTACAAGTAAAGCAAACTGAACAAGAAAGTGTAAAGGAGGTGTTCGTAGCGCTAATGCTTAACATCAATTAAGCAAACATAAATAGGAAAATTGATCAGTAGTCCAGTACTATCATTAGTGATTTAACTGGTGAGCTTAAACAGTTCAAAATTGAAATTGATAGTAAGTTAAAAAACCAGGCATCTGATCTAAAGGAAACGTGAAAAACATAACTGAAGTCTTTTGATGAAAATGTCGAAGTTAAAGTTTCTCAGGCTGAGGAAAGTTGCAAGAAATCATCAGATAGTGTAAGAAAGGAATTAATAGAGACTATACTAATGGTAGTTAATGAAATCAAGCAAATAACTGTTTAGATCCAAGAAAATATTCGTAAAATAGAGCATAAAATAGCAATAGTTCTAGGTGTGTGTGTGGAAGTGGGCAAACAATTTTGAATAGTGAAATCAAAGAGGAAAGCGAAAATCGTTTACATACTGTAAAGGTTGTGTCTGACTCTGTGGAAGGAGTAGAAACTAACATGGAGCATTTGGCTAATTAGGTGGAAGTGGTAGCACATGAACTGCATGATCATAACAACATATTAAATAAAGTAGACCACAATATACGATTTCGTACTGATAACAGGATCGGCTGAAGTAGCTTTCATTACTAACAGACATTCCTTAGGTTTGGTCCTGCCAGACATGTACATCCAAAGAAATTGTGGAATGATTTTGGAAATGCGTTACGAAGATTGTGGACTGATAGGCAAAAGATTAGTTTCATTTCATCAAAATTTATTGAGGAAGCTAAGACCTGGGGTGTGAATGCCACTGAACGATACAATACTCTGGAAAAGTTTAAAGATGCATCTTCACAGAATACTGAGATAAACAAAAGCAAATGGCAACGCAAAACAATTTTTCGGCTGGGGAAATGTTTAATCCCAGAAAGGAGAGTATGAAAAGATTCGCTTTAAAGTGGATTCCTAATTTGTCGTATCTCACTAACAAATTAGTGCCAGAGCAAATAATAATGGGTTTAGATGGGAAGCGGCGTATAAACTGGTATAACAAACTAATTGCTACTCCCAGGGACGACATTAAGATATTTATGAAGTATCTGAAGAGAGTAGAGGGGCTAATACTGGAAATCTTACAAATATCAGTGTGATGTCTAGGCATGGGGAAGGTTTTGAGACAAGGGACATTTTACATGATTTGCTAGATGAATCTGAAGTCAGTAATAAAAGCGATAAGCCATGACAAACTGTAGTGAAGTTAGTGGTACAAGTGGAAGACGTACAGTGTGTATGTGACAGTGGTAGTGATCTTTGTGCTGTTAGTCAAAAGTGATTAGCTGCTTTGCCAAACGAGAAGGAATTACTAATAATTCCTGTTATGGGGATTCAAATAATTGTAGCCACGGGAAAGGTTGAGAAACCTGTTAAATATGAAGTGTTGCTGTCTTTTAAAATAAATGGTATACAGTTTTATCATAACTTCCTTATAATTCAAGGATTACATATGAACATGCGGACGAGATAGACTTCTTCAGTAAATACAGAGGGAAACTAGATTTCAACGAGGATTCTATGCCGTTGGAAATACAGGGATATACTATTTTCTATGGAATCTAACAATGGAGGAGAGTGATAGTTTTACAGAGGATAGTGATAGCGTTGCAGAAGAAAGGGAATCTATGGAAAGGTATAATGAAGACAGCACTGAGGAAATGGGGGTTGATCCGGAGGAGTTATTGGTTCTATAGTACAAGATAGAAGGGAAGGTAGAAGAAATATCTGAATTAAATGAAAGTCATAAGGAGGAGCAAAATGATGCAGTTGGTCTGCTGACTTTGATAGGCACACCACTTGGCGAGTAGCGGCTTCCCTAGCAATAGCTGGTACGTCCATTCTTGTAGTGTACACTATCCTAGTCTTTCCTACCTGGGTTCTATTCGCATAGTGATCTCCAATTTTTGTTTTACTCTTTTTTATCTTATTTGATGTGACCACAACTTCAGTGAATTAGGTAATTTCGAAAAGGAATCTTTGGTACAGTTATAGGTTTTAACACCTGCCATATCTCGCACGAAATTTCTTGCAAAGTGGTGTAAGAATAATTTTCATTGTAGCGTAATTTTAAACGTATGGAACTTAAATTTGGAAGTATTAAGTTTCTGGTATCCATACTGCTATAAATTAGAGTCGACTGTAGCGTTTGGTAGAATGAATGTGTATTGCGGTGATAGGCAACAGCAGCGATGTTGAACTAAGTAAAGTGGAGTCTGCTTCAGCGAAAGTCAATGGTTATTGAGTACAGGCAGTAGGGTGCGAAGCTAATGTTTTTCTAGGTAGTAACACGCAAAAAGTTGTACTTACGCCATTGAAGAGGTGGAAGTTTAGAATGAACAGGCAGTGGTTCCTGTGTCATATTTACTGATTGAAATTGTCATGCACAAAAGGGTGCTTACTTTAAGGAAGTAACAGAGGTTTATGGGGAGGAAAAAGGTTTTGATGTTGTTGTGATAGCTTAATGAGGTAGGTTCTGTTGCATGTGGTGGGAATGTAAGTGTTGAACTGACACATTATTTCGCTAAGTTATGTAACAGTGATACAGAGCGAGTATTGGATTCTAATAATTGGATATTGAGGAAAAAATAAATTCAGAAATGGGTCCTTGAAAGTTGTGAGTTTAGTAATGTTGAAGGTATCAGGCAGATAAAAGGAGTTGTAGGAAGTACCTAAGCGGGTACTGCACTCTTTGCAATGTTAAGAAAGTGACGATTATCAGGTACTCGAGTTACCGACAGTACAACTTAAATTTCTTTTCGTTACGTCAATATTCCTCTTCTGTCATTCTGAACTTTGGTTTATCATCATTAAATTGTTCAGTAGTAAAGTAGAAGCAGCAGAGGGGTATTGGCTTGTTGAAAATAGCTAACGGATTTTTCTTAAATGTAAAAATACTGGATGTGACTATTCAGATTAACTGATTGGTATGGTTTTGTAAAGAATATAATGAAGTCTGGAAAGGAGGATACTCATATTGAAATTAGCTAATCTCAAGTGTGAGAGAGCTGAAAAGAAAGAAGTTGAAACTAAAAAGCTGCATATAAGTTTTGTATGTATATGATCTATTTCTGTTTTAAGTCAAAACGTGATGGTGAAGATAGTGAGATGCATTGTGGCTTTAATGTAGTACTTACACGAGATGAGTGGCTGTGTGTGAGTTGTAATGAAGGAACCTATACAAGCAGTAGTAACTATGTTGTGTTGTAAATGTTGACAAAGAATAATGTGGACTAAACGTAAGGCAATTTTGAAAGAACTTGACTCTGCTTGACGCAAATATTTTAGTTAGCTAAGTAAACCAAGTGCTTGCATTAGCTGCCATAGACTGTTGAAGTTTTGAATTTATTTCGATTTAATTACTTATGGTTTCAAGTATATTTAATTTGGCGCCACTTGAAGGCACTAGTTAAAGTCTCTGTTAATTCAGTTAATTGGAAAATAGAATTTAAGAAACACAAGTAATAATGATTAATTTCAGGGAATTGTAACTGTTATTTATAGGCTTAGACGAAACTCTGTATCCAAGAACTATGGACTTCTTCTAACTGGAGCCTGGACTGTAATTAAATGTCAATTGATATGGACGTCGAATACTTTGGTGCCCTGCAAATGCGAGAAATGAGTGTATACAAACTGTGACACTAACGAAATGCCAACATTTTGTTAGGAAAGAAAGTAACTGATGTAAAATACTGAAAAAGAAATTTTTTATAAATATTGTAAACAGTACAGGAAACAGAAGTTTAATTGTTGTACGAAAAACTATTTTGATGTATTTGGAAGCAACAAAAATTCGTAATTTTTTGAACTATCAAGTCTGAATTGAGGGAAATGTAATTTTCTATATTTTGGTTTTGGAATTGACTCTATGTTTGAGTTACAGTATTCAAAATTTTTATTTGCAGGAGTAAATTGTTATAATAAAGTGGTGTTTGACGCCTAGCGCCTTATATCGTGTTTGCTGAGACTGTTGTAGCAGTGAACAGATGTGCAGTATGAGTCACGTGCAGGACAGGTGGCGTCAGATGTCCAAGCGTATTTAGTTTCTGTGCGATATGGCAGAGGTCACGACCTGACGAACATTGAGCTGCAGCCTAAATACTGTCATTTTTATTTGCAGTTCTGTTTGTTTAATTTTCTAATTGTTTATTAATAACTGTTACAATTGTGCTGTGTTATGAGAGCAAATGAAGGTGTGACCGTGAAATAATGTTTTACGCAAATATTTTATACTATACAATGAAGTAACTGTTCTCTGAGAAGTGTCCGAGACTGACGTGTGTGTTAGTCATTCGTACTGGGGTCTTTATTATAAGCTATTTCTTCAGTTTGTGGTACTGGACAAATGGTATTAAGCACCGTGCTACTGAAGTATCTATACTTTATACATCTACATTATACGACAAATCGTCTGGGCGTATTGATTAAACACATTTCATATACTGAAGCTCCAGAGAAATTGGTATAGGCATGCGTATTCAGATAGAGAGATATGTCAACTGAAAGAATACGGCGCTGCGATCGGTAACGCCTATATTAGAAAACTAGTGGCGCAGTTGTTAGATCCATTGCTGCTACTACAGCGGCACGTTATCATGAACGTGGAGTTACAGTCGGCGCACGCTGCATCTCCGAGGTAGCGATGAAGGGGGGATTATCGTGTTCGACTATTTCACGAGTGTACCATGAATATGAGGAATCCGGTAGAACATTAAAACTCCGAAAAAAGACCCTGCAAGAACGGGACCACCGACGACTGAAGAGAATCGTTCATCTTGACAGAAGTGCAACCCTTCCGCAAATTGCTGCAGATTTAAATGCTGGGCCATAAACAAGTGTCAGCGAGCGAACCATTCAACGAAATATCATCGATATGGGCTTTTCGGAGCCGAAGGCCCACTCTTGTACACTTGATGACTGCACGACGCAATGATTCGCGCCTCGCCTAGGCCCTTCAGCACCACCATTTAACTGTTAATGCTGGGAACATGTTGCCTGGTCGGACGAGTCTAGTTTAAAATTTTATCTTGCGGATGGACGTGTACGGGTACGGAGAGAACCTCGTGAATCCCAGGACCCCTCATGTCAGCAGGGAAATGTTCAAGCTAGTGGAGGCTCTGTAATGGTACGGTGAGTGTGCCGTTGGAGTGATATGGGACCCCTGATACATCTGGATGCGACCCTGACAGGAGACACGTACGTAAGCATCCTGTCTGATCACCTGCACCCATTCATGTCCATTGTGCATTCCGAGGACTTGGGCAATTCCAGCTGGACAATGCGACACCCCACACATCCAGAATTGCTACACAGTGGAATCAGGAACACTCTTCTGTGTTTAAACACTTTCGGTGGCCACCAAACTCCCCACACATCAACATTATTGAGCAAATCTGGGATGCCTTGCAACGTGCTGTTCAGAAGAGATCTCCACCACCTCGTACTCTTACGGATTTATGGACAGGCCTGCAGGATTGATGGTGTCAATTCCTTCCAGCACCACTTCAGACATTAGTCGAGTCCATGCCACGTCGTGTTGCGCTGGGGCGCTACACGATATTGGGCAGTTGTATCAGTTTCTTTGGCTCTTCAGTATATATATATATATATATATATATATATATATATATATATATATATATATATATATATATATAGGGTGGTCCATTGATAGTGACCGGGCCAAATATCTCACGAAATAAGCATCAAACGAAAAACTACAAAGAACGAAACTCGTCTAGCTTGAAGGGGGAAAACAGATGGCGCTATGGTTGGCCCGCTAGATGGCGCTGCCATAGGTCAAACGAATATCAACTGCGTTTTTTTTTTAAAAATAGGAACCCCCATTTTTCATTACATATTCGTGTAGTACGTAAAAAAATATGAATGTTGTAGTTGGACCACTTTTTTCGCTTTGTGATAGATGGCGCTGAAATAGTCACAAACGTATAAGTACGTGGTATCACGTAACATTCCTCCAGTGCGGACGGTATTTGCTTCGTGGTACATTACCCGTGTTAAAATGGACCACTTTACAATTGCGGGAAAGGTCGATATCGTGTTGATGTATGGCTATTGTGATCAAAAGGCCCAACAGGCGTGTGCTATGTATGCTGCTAGGTATCCTGGACATCATCCAAGTGTCTGGTACTTACAGGTAATCACGTTGTAACAGCATGGGTTCTCAGAAATGATAAGTTCACAAAGGTACATGTATCACATTGGAACAACCGAAATAAAATGTTCAAACGTACCTACGTTCTGTATTTTAGTTTAAAAAACGTACCTATTACCAACTGTTCGTCTAAAATTGTGAGCCATATGTTTGTGAGTATTAGAGCTCCATCTGTTACAAAGCGAAAAAAGTGGTCCAACTAAAACATTCATATTTCTTTACGTACTACTCGAATATGTAATAAAAATGGGGGTTCCCATTTTAAAAAATGCAGTATATATATATATATATATATATATATATATATATATATATATATATATATATATATATATATATGTGTGTGTGTGTGTGTGTGTGTGTGTGTGTGTGTGTGTGTGTGTGATGGGTGACGCGCTGTGAAAGTGTGCTGTTATGTTTTCTTCCTCGAAGTCGGTTTTTTCTACAACATGATACACAGTTAAAATAAATTCTTGGCCCGGTCAACTGTGTACTGCCTTTAAGGTACTGTTAGTTCAGAAAACCAGTTGATACTCTCGCCACACTGTATCCAGAAATCAAAACTCCAGTGTGTTCTGTAATTTTGTACTTGCATTGTGTACAAATAATTTTAAAAATCTTAGAAACAATATAAATGGGAAACGAATACAAAGGAATCTCTTCATTTACATTCCATATGATTTATTACAATTTCGGGATCCATTTCTCCGAAGTGGGCGAAGTGGAAACGAGGAGAAGGAACTTTAGTTCTGTCACTATTGCCAGAGATACCCAAGATTAGGGCGTGTATCCAGTCCCCAAACATATTTAGACATTCGGAAGCATTGCCAGGTTCGCTAGTATACAGTATGTTCAGGGATCAGGACAAAACAATGAGAATGAAGGACCAGGAGAGAAGCACCCAGATTAAAAAGGGCTGGAAGCAGGAATGTGGTGGTGCTCTCAAACTGTTCAGTCTGTACACTGAAGAAGCGACAATGAAAATAAAAGTACGGTACTAAAGTGACATTACGGTGGTGATAGAACATCAGTGATAAGCTTCGCAGCAACAGTGATATTCCTAGTAAGAGGAAAGAGAAACAGCAGGACCTATCGGACGGAATGAACAACAAATGAATGCGCATTGCAAAGAGTAAACCAGAGAAAAACGAATATAGTTAGCAGTGATGAATTATCGAGAAAATTAACATCAAAACTGGTCAGTACGAAGTAGACAAAGTGAAAGAATTCAGCTACCTAGGAATCATAATAAAGATAATTTACGAATGAAGCATAAAGGACTCAAGACGCAAACTAGCACAGGAAAGGGGGGTCCTCCTCGCTGAAATACGTGTGATAGTGTGACATTTGGGGAAGAAATATCCTGTAACATTCTCTTGGAACACTGCATTGTGTGGAAGAGAATCGTGGGCATTGGAAAAACTGGAACAGAAAAGAGCGAATGTGTTTGAGATTTGTAACAGAATGGCGTTGTAGGTGGAGTGATAAGAAATAAGGAACTGCTCCGTAGAATAGACGAGGAAAGTAACATATCGAATAACTGGGTGGAAAAAGTGACCGGATGATAGACATTAGCTAAGACATCAGGTAACAGCTCCACAGCACTACATGAGGGACAAAAAGTGCTGTTATAAATAGAGATTTGCATGTATCCAGCAAATAACTGGCGATATTGGGTATAAGAGCTTCTCTGCGATGAAGAGCTTGGCACAGGGGAGAGAAATTCGTGTCCATCAAACCAAGGAAAAAATCATGTACCACATTCTTGGCATTTTTCAGACGGGCCTTGTGATTTCGAAATCGATAGCGATGAAATCGGAAAACAATGAATGCTGCTGAGTGGACAATCGAATAAAAAGAAGGGAAAAAATTGTTTGTATTTTCGCCGGCGTTTATCACGGCACGTTCCGTAACCGTTTCGTACTTTTTGTTCTTACTTCCATGTTAGAGTTTCACATTATTTTTTTGTGTCGATTTCTTTCGTTCTTCTTGAAAATCTTTAATGTGAGCTATCTGGTAAAGTGTAATACTTCCACAAGTCACAGTATGTGTTGGAGTGCGTGTTTGTTTCACCTTGTCGCCTACGTGTGTTGTTTATAGCACTAACCCAAACCGCCAGAGTACGCTTTTAAAGACGTCATAAACTAGGTTGGGAGCGTAAAGCTGACGTAATATGCTAATGAATTCTTATGAGCCAGCACTGCGGTGACGAGTGTTTCATAAAGTCTGGTTCCTTGCTCTGCGGCACGCGCGCAGAAATGGCAAAGTGTGTCACGTTCTACGGCAGCCAGTGCTGCATCAGCATCAGCGTACAGGGAGCAAGTGAGTTACGCGACACAAAGGCTCCCTGGAAAGCGAATCAGGATCTCTCCATACCTAAATTGCTGAATATTGATTTATTTAACGCTCTTGCGTTTCGCTGCCCTGGCACTTGCTGCATGTACAGTGCGTCTCGCGCAACAGTGACACCAGGTACAGAAAAATTTGTATGAAAGTATTAGTTTGCAAAAAGTCAGTATTTTTCCATATGTATAATTCTCTTTACCTATTAAGATACCATTCTTTCGTAAACTGGATGGACATATTTTTAATAACATCACAAATCCGTTAAGAAAAAATGTATAGTGGTTAGACACTTATTAAATTGTGCTGCAAAAATCGTGCTTCACCTTGTCGCATATGTGTCTTGTTTTAATAATAATAACTGCCACTGGTTGAGAAAGCGCTAAATGCAAAATAATAAAAAAGAATACAGAATTTTGAAAGAATTTTGAAGAAACGAAGCCTTAGAATTTTAGTGAGATTCAAAACCTTAAGAAAGATATCAAAACCGTTGCAAAATATTCCAGTTTACAGAAAATACGCATTACCCGTTTGCTACAGTAGGTGCGGCATTTATTATATGTCATGTGGAGACGACAGTGATCGCTAAATAGCTAAAGAAGTTATTCTTTATTTAATTTTCGATACAGTCACAACCATTTTTTCAGATTTACGCTTTCGGCGACTGCAAACGGTCATCTTCAAATAAAAATTAAAAGCCCTACATAACTTAAGAAGTTGCGTATAAAATACATTTAACATTATACATTAAAGAAGAGGAAGGGCATATATTGTGTAATAGAATAAAAAATAGAAATAAAATTCCATTTACTATCGATATCTTGTGGTGGTTACGAAAGCATTACATACTACAAATGCATTACGCATGTTAACCAGTTTCGTGAAAATGAGGAGCACAAATATATATAAAATATAATTATGTTACCAGTACACATTTGGTTCTTAAAATATTATAAAAATTAGTAAGATTTTACCCAGAGTTGGCATAGATTTACTAGAGGGCGCCATCTCTGCACTGACTACCAAAAGCGAAGAGGGCAATCCTGACCAGAAAATATAAGCCAGAGTTTGAAGAAGAAATTTCGAGAATTTACGTTGAATGGAACTGAATCATGGGCTACGGGAAAACCGTAAAATAATAGAATCGAAGCGTTTGTGATGACACAGAAGGCTCTTGAAAATTAGCTGGACTGATAAGATAAGGAAAGGAGAAAGTACTCCACAGAAACGGCGGGGAAAGAAACATGCGGAGAAGCCTGAGAAGATGTAGGGAGACGATGATAGTACTTGACGGAGCTGTAGAGGGTAAAAAGTGTCGGCTGAGACAGAGACTGCAATACATAGAGTGGAATACATCCATCGATAACTGACGACGCTGGGCGCAAGTGCTTCTCTGAGATGGAGAAGTTGTCATAGAAGACGAATTCGTGGTGGTCCGCCTCGAACCATTCTGAAAACATACGGGAAAAAACCAGCGCGTGACTTAACATAAACTTCTGAAAGAAGACTGCAGTCTCACTTTTATTTTGTTTAGCGAATACCATCATCAGGAGGTCTGTCATCGTGTTCGCTTACCCAAGAAGATGTGTCACATCAGCCATCTCAGGACACCTGCAAAATCCTGAAGAAGATCAAAGCAGAGGGATCGAAACGTCTATCATTGAAGAAATTTGAAGAGGAATATGACGCAGTCTAACGACTCACAAGATTTTATCAACGGAAAAGGCTGAGAACGATGAAGGTACTGGTGCTCGACGTAGCACTGCAACTGGCTCACTGCAGCGCGTGGCGGAGATGTTGATACAGAACCACTCTTTTTTTTTTCTTTGGCTGATGAAGAGTGGCTGCATTTAGCAGCGTACGTAAAGTCGCAGAGTAATCGATGTTGATATTTTGAAAATCCTTATCGGGTGCGTCAGGGGCCTCTACATGATGTGGAAAAAGGAGTGTGGTGAGCAGTTAAGAATTAAAAGCCGGCCGAAGTGGCCCGGCGGTTCTAGGCGCTTCAGTCTGGAACCGCGTGATCGCTACGGTCGCAGGTTCGAATCCTGCCTCGGGCATGGATGTGTGTGATGTCCTTAGGTTAGTTAGGTTTAAGTAGTTCTAAGTTCCAGAGGACTGATGACTTTCGCTGTTAAGTCCCATAGTGCTCAGAGCCATTTGAACCATATTGAAGAATTTAAGAATTATTGAACCTACCTATTCTCTCCAAATGATAATTTCTGGGAAGTATGTGAAAAATAATACTCCAATTCTTTTTGTAGAAAACCAACAACTAACGAAAGCACATTTACTTTATACTGGACACTGCAAGAACACACACCACTGATGCGCAACTTTTACCTCACTTTTCCTTCGAACGTCGCTGCTAACTCGTCCAGTTCGGCTGTAACCGATACTCCACTGCCGAAGTCCGAAGAACTGTCCAGAGTTAGACTGAGCTAGGCTCCTGTTTTCCTTGAACTGGTTCCCGTACAACTCAGCGCCTGAGTCGTCATAAAACAGCCAGCAATTTCTGCTACGTAAGGACTTCAAAAAGTAAGTTACACATTATTGTATCAATTCAAGTTTATTTTATCAATTCAAGTATCTTTTATTGAAAACTGCATTACGCTGCCAAGGGACACCAATAGATTACACGATTTTTCAACATAATCGCCAGGTCTCTGTAAGGGATGTCCACGAATCTTTCAGCTTGCCAAAAACTTGGAAACAGAGTGGTGCAAGATTTGGACTGAATGGCGGATGCTTCTAAACCTCCCAACGGAAACGTTGAAGCGAAGCTGATTTTGTGTGCGCCGTGAGGCACACTGCATTATTGTGGAGAAGAACAGTACCTTTGCTTAACTGCCCACACTGCTTGTTGTTATGTTTTGTTCTAAAGGATCGTACTGTCTCGCATACTTAAACTTTTCAGTTGTCATGCAACTTTTTTCAAAATCTTTGAAGCAACTGTGTTACCTACACTAAAGCGCAGGTATGACTACAGAAAATCTAGAGCATGTACAATTAGCTCTTCTGACAGTGCAACATTTCGCTTGCATAATTGTCTTAGAGTGGGACGAAATGCGTTACTTAATTTCTGGAATCCCCACTTATTCGATGACGATACGTATTCGAAGTTAAGGTGTACTTTCATACAGTGCATTTCGAGAAACAGGGATAGTGTGATCAATAATACTTGCATGTTGTACCAATTAATTCCTTGTACCATCCAATCTCCTTAAGTTTACGGACAACAGGACAGGATGATTCAAAAGTCGTGTCCCATAGGGCAAACTCTATATTTATGATTCAATAATTCAATATTCTCGGCCCATAGTGCGAAGTCGTATTTAGGGATATGACAGGAACGATCATTCGAAGTAGAAAAGTCTAGTAAACGTGGGATCAAAGATGCATACTTTAAGTGCTGTGAGCACTTGTTCATCTTTGATACTCTTTGATACTGTAAAACCAATCTATTCTACTGCAAGTTCTTTGCTTTCCATATTTTTAGCGGAGGTAACATGGACCATGATAAGAAAAAATTAGCTAGTAAATATGGGATCTAAAATGCCTACCATAAGAGCTGTGAGCACTTGTTCAGTAGAAGAAATTTGCTTCACTATAGTGAAGATGATTGTACTTGTACAACAAAAGGTGCAGTTGTTAAAATAAGTGCTTGGTCTCAGCTAAAAAAAAAAAAATACTGAGCATCCACTTATCGTACTGCGTAATGAGAAACTCGGCTGTCTGACTCTCGCGTCACGGAATCGGATGTTGGTTTCGTTTCAAACTTCAACACGGCGAAGATAGGGATGTGCGCGGTCTGTATGTACCTAAGGTCTAAGTATAATGAACGTGGTGGGCCCTATTATACCGACCAGAACGAAAATACTGCAGAGACTTACATCGGTTCGTTTTTAGCGACCAAGCTGCATGATAAGATATGCAGCGTCAAGAACATTTTCCAACAACCTCATATGGGCAAATAACAGCTCGTCTCTCCCGAAGAGCAGGTGTCGGAATCATCAACAACCACCTAGCATCGCTGCCCAATGGAACTCCATCGGCATACTAATCGTGGGTATAAATACACTCCTGGAAATTGAAATAAGAACACCGTGAATTCATTGTCCCAGGAAGGGGAAACTTTATTGACACATTCCTGGGGTCAGATACATCACATGATCACACTGACAGAACCACAGGCACATAGACACAGGCAACAGAGCATGCACAATGTCGGCACTAGTACAGTGTATATCCACCTTTCGCAGCAATGCAGGCTGCTATTCTCCCATGGAGACGATCGTAGAGATGCTGGATGTAGTCCTGTGGAACGGCTTGCCATGCCATTTCCACCTGGCGCCTCAGTTGGACCAGCGTTCGTGCTGGACGTGCAGACCGCGTGAGACGACGCTTCATCCAGTCCCAAACATGCTCAATGGGGGACAGATCCGGAGATCTTGCTGGCCAGGGTAGTTGACTTACACCTTCTAGAGCACGTTGGGTGGCACGGGATACACGCGGACGTGCATTGTCCTGTTGCAACAGCAAGTTCCCTTGCCGGTCTAGGAATGGTAGAACGATGGGTTCGATGACGGTTTGGATGTACCGTGCACTATTCAGTGTCCCCTCGACGATCACCAGTGGTGTACGGCCAGTGTAGGAGATCGCTCCCCACACCATGATGCCGGGTGTTGGCCCTGTGTGCCTCGGTCGTATGCAGTCCTGATTGTGGTGCTCACCTGCACGGCGCCAAACACGCATACGACCATCATTGGCACCAAGGCAGAAGCGACTCTCATCGCTGAAGACGACACGTCTCCATTCGTCCCTCCATTCACGCCTGTCGCGACACCACTGGAGGCGGGCTGCACGATGTTGGGGCGTGAGCGGAAGACGGCCTAACGGTGTGCGGGACCGTAGCCCAGCTTCATGGAGACGGTTGCGAATGGTCCTCGCCGATACCCCAGGAGCAACAGTGTCCCTAATTTGCTGGGAAGTGGCGGTGCGGTCCCCTACGGCACTGCGTAGGATCCTACAGTCTTGGCGTGCATCCGTGCGTCGCTGCGGTCCGGTCCCAGGTCGACGGGCACGTGCACCTTCCGCCGACCACTGGCGACAACATCGATGTACTGTGGAGACCTCACGCCCCATGTGTTGAGCAATTCGGCGGTACGTCCACCCGGCCTCCCGCATGCCCACTATACGCCCTCGCTCAAAGTCCGTCAACTGCACATACGGTTCACGTCCACGCTGTCGCGGCATGCTACCAGTGTTAAAGACTGCGATGGAGCTCCGTATGCCACGGCAAACTGGCTGACACTGACGGCGGCGGTGCACAAATGCTGCGCAGCTAGCGCCATTCGACGGCCAACACCGCGGTTCCTGGTGTGTCCGCTGTGCCGTGCGTGTGATCGTTGCTTGTACAGCCCTCTCGCAGTGTCCGGCGTAAGTATGGTGGGTCTGACACACCGGTGTCAATGTGTTCTTTTTTCCATTTCCAGGAGTGTATCAGTCCTCGACACCTGGTGGGTTATCGGACACGAAGTCTTCACGGAGGAAAGATAGCTGCAAGACGTTTCGAAAATATTCTTCCGATTTTGCAAGTCTATATTTTCTATCTGTCTCCTCGTTCAAGTGGAAAATACAGAACCTAGGAGTAAATTCTAACTTACGCATATGAATACATAACTTTTACTTTCGAAAGAACAACCTGAATTGACAATTTTATGTCTTGTAGTTCCTCGCACGTACAACCTTGAGAAACTTTTTAATATTACGTTTAAGATCAAAGTTGTCATTTACTTTTGACATATTTTCAACGTGCTCTCCGTCGGACTCACGATAAATATCCAGACTATAGTCAGCAAGCTACAGACTGTAGACCATAGATTCATATAAGCCGCGGACTCCCTTATGTTTGTCATGTTGAGCTTTGAGACCTACATTTATGTCCATGACTGAGGTCACACAGCCGAGTTATTACGCAGTACGCCAAGTGGACCCACCAGTACCACTTTTTCTCATTTACAGTGAAATCAAGCATTGATTTTAACAACTGAATTACTGGTTGTATTAGCGCAGTCATTTCCACTACAGTGAAACACATCTCTTCTACTGAAGATGTGCTCACAGCTCTCAGGGTATGTATTTTAGAGGCCTTGTTTACTAGATAAATTTTTCTCGTTTTGATCCATACTACCTGCTCCTCCAAAAATATGGGAAGCCAAGAGTTAGCAGTAGAAGAGACTGGTTTCAAGTATCGAAGAACTGTTCATACCTACCATGTTTAGAAGACTTTTTTGCTTCTAATGGTTGTTTCTGCCATATCCCTGAATACGACTTCGTCCTATGGGCCAAGATTGTTCAATCACCAATGTAGAATTTTGTATGTCCATCCTTGTTGATGTAATGTATTGTATAGCTACCATTCGGTGCTTCAGTGCACCACCTTCAGGCCTTCGCTGATGCTAAAGGGCTTCTCCAACCATCCACTATAAACTTTCAGTTGACAGGCAAATCACAGTTACAGGTAGTCTGCGTAAACTACACTCCTGGAAATTGAAATAAGAACACCGTGAATTCATTGTCCCAGGAAGGGGAAACTTTATTGACGCATTCCTGGGGTCAGATACATCACATGATCACACTGACAGAACCACAGGCACATAGACACAGGCAACAGAGCATGCACAATGTCGGCACTAGTACAGTGTATATCCACCTTCCGCAGCAATGCAGGCTGCTATTCTCCCATGGAGACGATCGTAGAGATGCTGGATGTAGTCCTGTGGAACGGCTTGCCATGCCATTTCCACCTGGCGCCTCAGTTGGACCAGCTATCGTGCTGGACGTGCAGACCGCGTGAGACGACGCTTCATCCAGTCCCAAACATGCTCAATGGGGGACAGATCCGGAGATCTTGCTGGCCAGGGTAGTTGACTTACACCTTCTAGAGCACGTTGGGTGGCACGGGATACATGCGGACGTGCATTGTCCTGTTGGAACAGCAAGTTCCCTTGCCGGTCTAGGAATGGTAGAACGATGGGTTCGATGACGGTTTGGATGTACCGTGCACTATTGAGTGTCCCCTCGATGATCACCAGTGGTGTACGGCCAGTGTTGGAGATCGCTCCCCACACCATGATGCCGGGTGGTGGCCCTGTGTGCCTCGGTCGTATGCAGTCCTGATTGTGGCGCTCACCTGCACGGCGCCAAACACGCATACGACCATCATTGACACCAAGGCAGAAGCGACTCTCATCGCTGAAGACGACACGACTCCATTCGTTCCTCCATTCACGCCTGTCGCGACACCACTGGAGGCGGGCTGCACGATGTTGGGGCGTGAGCGGAACACGGCCTAACGGTGTGCGGGACCGTAGCCCAGCTTCATGGAGACGGTTGCGAATGGTCCTCGCCGATACCCCAGGAGCAACAGTGTCCCTAATTTGCTGGGAAGTGGCGGTGCGGTCCCCTACGGCACTGCGTAGGATCCTACGGTCTTGGCGTGCATCCCTGCGTCGCTGCGGTCCGGTCCCAGGTCGACGGGCACTTGCACCTTCCGCCGACCACTGGCGACAACATCGATGTACTGTGGAGACCTCACGCTCCACGTGTTGAGCAATTCGGCGGTACGTCCACCCGGCCTCCCGCATGCCCACTATACGCCCTCGCTCAAAGTCCGTCAACTGCACATACGGTTCACGTCCACTCTGTCGCGGCATGCTACCAGTGTTAAAGACTGCGCTGGAGCTCCGTATGCCACGGCAAACTGGCTGACACTGACGGCGGCGGTGCACAAATGCTGCGCAGCTAGCGCCATTCGACGGCCAACACCGCGGTTCCTGGTGTGTCCGCTGTGCCGTGCGTGTGATCATTGCTTGTACAGCCCTCTCGCAGTGTCCGGAGCAAGTATGGTGGGTCTGACACACCGGTGTCAATGTGTTCTTTTTTCCATTTCCAGGAGCGTATTATACTGGCCACTGATGCATCGTTTATACGGATGGTGTTAACTCCTTTAGCTTCAGCTTAGGCCTGAGAATGGTGCACTGAAGCACCGACACTGGTAACGATACAATAAAAGACATCATAAGGACCGCCGCAGGTATTCCACTTTTTTACGTAGTATAGACTTTGTCCTATGGGGAACCGAACGTGGTGGCGTAATAGTTAGCACACTGGACTCGCATTCGGAAGGACGGCGGTTCAGACCCGCGTCCGGCCATTCTGATTAATGTTTTTCATCATTTCCCTAAAACGCTTCAGGCAAATGCCGAAATTTTCAATGCGATAGGATCCGCAGGTGCGATGAATTTTTGAATGATTTCTTGAAGCCTTCAGCTGCCATTTTCTTTATTTCCTGTACGATTGTACAATTTCGGCCTTAGGCCATTTTCAAGTATTTTACGGATGATTTATTTTGGTAACAGGTTATGTAATATGCGTCGTCACTCCGATGACATCGTGTGACGCTCATAAATTAGTTCGAGCTGTTTATTTTAGGAGCACCTAGAACTAATTTATGAGCGTCACATGATGTCGTAGTAGCAACGACTCATATGACATAATATGTTACCAAAACATCATCCGTAAAATACTTGAAAATGGCCTAAGGTCGAAATTGTACAATCGTACAGGAAATTAAGAAAATGGCAGCTGAAGGCTTCAAGAAATCATTGAAACAACAAAAATGCCGAAACGGTTCCTTTGGAAGGGCACGGCCGATTTCCTTCCCCATCCTTCCCAAGTCCGACCTTATGCTCCGTCTCTAATTACCTCGTTGTCGACGGACGTTAAACTCTAATCTCCTCCTCCTTTGCCCCATGGTAGGTGACTTTTGAGTCACCCTGCATATGAACAATGGTGCAATCGTCACATGAATTTACCATATGGAGAAACGGGTGACAAGAGCACATTTCTGGAAATGTTTAAGGAACAAAAGGAACTCGGGATTAGTGGACCACCGCTCAGTGCCTCTGAAATTGTTTCGTCACTGCCAACAGCACTTGGGTGAACGAAAATTATGCTCTCGACTCTACACTCCACTTGGTAAGTAGCGATGCTCCTCTTGTACGCGAACTCCGTGACAGGAACGGACGCCGTCGCTGCTATTTGCGTTTCTGTCACAGAAGACCCAACAGCTAACACAAAACGTTCCCGCCGATTTCACATGTCGGTGAGAACGCAGAGCCAATTCGGAACTCGGCAAACAACTCGTTCGCCGTAAGTGTATCGCCAACTGGATCCCTTGTGGCGTGAGATTGAAATACCGCACGCTGGGGAACTTGGCGATTCCTGAGGTGGGGTTGACCCGGTGGGGTGGCAGGGAGGGCGGGTTGGGGTGTCGTGCGCAGCCTTTTGTGCGCAGAAGCGAGGGCCAAAACGGCGGCCAGCCACCTGTTTGATAACTGATTGTTTCATTACGCGCAAGGGATGCGGGCTCATTAAGGGCAGCATGAGGCAGCCGCACACAGCTGCAAAGTTTGCTGCTATCGAGTCCTGTGCAACAGCTCTGCGGTGCTTCACTGCTCCCACAGATGCCGGACATTAATGAAACTGTAGGTCCGCTCAGACGCTTTGAGTACAGTATCGTAGTTATGACTGAATTGTACTGATACGAAATTATGTTCCTCCCAGTAAATACAGGGTGCGTCAAAAATGTACACACAATTTGAACTGTCGTAGACAATTTATTTCCCGTTCTACAAGGTTAAATATCTGTGAGAAAGTAATGTTTCTTCAACAGGTGGCAGCAGTGGCAAGGAAGTAACTGCAACGAGGCGGACGTGCGTTTGAGCTTTGAAGCGCGGAAGCAGATAATTGAGAATGTAGCTGCGGTTCGAAGACAGTGGAGGAGTGAGTACGGTACAGAACCAGAATTACACGTCTACGAGACAAATTCGAAATTCATGGAACAGTGTGTGATGTGCATAAAGGTCGATCAGGGCGACCTCGTACAGCTACAAGTGATGATTCCACAACTGCGGTCTTGGAACTGTTTCAGATTTCGCCTCAAAAATCTTCAAGGCAAGCGGCAAGTGAGAGTAATGTAAGTGCTAGTAGTGTGCTACGCATTCTGAAGAAAGGCGAGTTTCGAGTGTACATTCCATGGCTGGTGCAACAGCTAAGTGACGACGATCCATATCGAAGGTTAGAATTTTGTGAATGGGTTCAGGAGATGGTGAGACGTGAGCCGGAATTTATGGGTAGCATAATTTGGTCGGATGAAGCCCAATTCAAACTCAATGGAACTGTCAATAGGCACAATTGTGTGTACTGGGCTGAAGATAATTCTCACATTACAGTTGAAAAGGGTGTGGATTTGCCTGGTGTAAACGAGTGGTGTGGTTTGTCTGCAAGGGTACTCATTGGGCCTTTTCACTTTGAAGATACTGTTACTTGGAGAAACGTACCTAACAATGCTTGCTGACTCTATATTCCCTGCCATTCGTGCATTATACTGTAATGATGAGTTTTATTTCCAACAAGACGGCGCCCCGACGCACTGTCATAGGGATGTACGAGCATACCTGGATCACAATGTGCCAGACCAGTGGATAGGACGCAGGCGACCAATCGAGTTTCCTACACGCTCTGCAGACCTCATGCCGCTGGATTTCTTCTTATGGGGCACCGTAAAAGATGAGGTGTACAAAAGTAAACCATGTAACTTGGGTTTTGGAATGAGATTCAGGCGGTGTGCGCAGAAATCTCATTGGACACTTTGATACGATGTACGGAATCAGTGATACACTCAGAAATGTATTGATGCTGAAGGCAACCAGTTTGAACATAAATCACATTGGCTAAGTACATTTATTTTTCCAATTGGACTTTAAGCTTTCCATTTCCAGAAATTTAAATTTGTAGAACGGGAAATAAATTTTCTATGATGCTTCCAAGTGTATATACATTTTTTTGACGCACCCTGTAGTATCAATTCCGCTTACAAACGTATGTTAGTTAATTACAATCACTTCCTAGTTATTCGCTGAGAATTTACATTCGTACAGTCACAAATTTTTTTACTCAAAAAAAAAAAAGAATGACACAATCATTTATATTATACAGAGGGGGGATATTTATGAAAAAAGTAAATCTTACTTTGTGTGTACAATGTATTACATTGCGCATACCTCACTCCGAAATTATCACATTCTATTATTTATTGCAATAATACAAAACAAATCAAAAATGGAAAAAGGCATAAATTAAATCATAGCGATAGAAAACAAATGGAGAGGCAAAGGTGCACGCATGTTTGATTCAAGTGCCACATAATCTGGTTTAGCCGTCCTGTTTTCCGTTAGAATGACAGCGATGATTCTCGTTCGAAGAAAAACTCGTAAACATACTACTGTCTTCTGTATACAACTACCGATAATTGATATCTGGTGCTATCGTGTAGCACTACTATTTCAGTTGCATGGCGAACATTAACTTCTTAAATTTTTACTGTCCTATCAAGTTTTTATTCAACTTTTTTATTTGGGAAAGCATGCGTAAAATGTAAATCCAGGGTGAGTCCCTTACCACTGCTGGAGTAACCTCGAAGCGAGGCAGGTGTGTCACACTGGCGTAAGGCAGCTGCCAACTTGATCAGTCTAACAGTTTTATGTGTAAGTCCCTTTCATATAATCGTTGTGTACGTTTAGTTTAAATCAGTTAGCCAGAATACTATCCCGTGACGAGATTTATTGTTGAGAACGTTTATTGTCATCCTATGTTGATGAAGTTGTTCACTTCAAATGTTGGAGTGACAGGCTGGTTACGCTGTGATTCGGTGTGATAAGGTTCCACTAATAGAAACCAATAGCACTGAGCTTAAAAATAAACAGCTGATGTTCATCTACAATGAAGTTCCACAATTATACAGGGTGGGCCATTGATAGTGACCAGACCAAATATCTCGCGAAATAAGCATCAAACGAGAATACTACAAAGAACGAAACTCGTCTAGCTTGAAGGGGGAAACCAGATGGTGCTATGGTTGGCCCGCTAGATGGCGCTGCCATAGGTCAAACGGATATCAACTGCGTTTTTTTTAAATAGCAATGCCAATTTTTTATTATATATCCTTTTTGCCTGCTTCATTTACTGCAATTTTATATTTTCTCCTTTCATCAATTAAATTCAAGGATTTCCATTAGCCCTCGTCTTTTTACCTACTTGATCCTCTGCTACCGTCACTATTTCGTCTCCCAAAGCTACCGATTCTTCTCCTACTGTATTTCTTTCCCCAATTCTTGTCAATCGTTCCCTAATGCTCTCCCTGAAGCTCTCTACAACCTCTGGTTCTTTCAGTTTATCCAGGTCCCATCTCCTGAAATTCCCACCTTTTTGCAGTTTCTTCAGGCAAGCAAGCAAACGTGCATACATTGTGTTGTACAGGTGTCGAATGTCAGTTTGTGTTTTGGAGTTCCACGCCTGCTGCATGTAACGTGCTGTCTGTGGACGATGTTGTCATCCGATGTCGTCACATACGTGCTCGATTGGAGACAGATCTGGTGATCTAGCTGACCAAGGCAGCACGTCCACACTCTGTGGAAGAAGCCGGGTTACAACAATGGTATGTGGGCGAGCCTTATCCTATTGGAAAGCACCCCGTAGAATGTTGTTCTTGAATGTAGTACAGTAGGTCGAATTTCCAGACTCAAGTACACGTTTGCAGTCAGGGTGCTTGAGATAACCACGAGAGTGATCTTGCTGTTATACGAAATCTGACCTCAAACAATACGTACAGTTGTAGGTCCAATGTGCCTAGCACAGGTTTCATACGCGCAACTGGCCTTTTCTAACAAACACACGGCCATCACTTGCACCGAGGCAGAAGCGGTTTTCATCAGAAAACGCAACAGACATCCTCCCTGCCCTCCACTGTGCTCTTACTTGGCACCAATGAAACTGCAAACAGCGGTAGTTTGGAATCACTGATATAGACAGAGCAGTGCATCTGGCACAGAGCTGCCCTTGAAGTAACCGATTTGTAACAGTTCGTGATGTCACTGTGGTACCAACTGCTGCTGAAATTGCTCCTTCAGATGCAGTACGATGCGCCAGTCATATTGTCTGGTACGATTGTTTTCTCTCTCGGTAGCGCTACGAGGCCTGTGTGGAGCTCGGTCTTCTTGCGCCCGTATACTACCGTGAACACCGCTAGCAGCAAACATGTACAGTGGCTAAATCCCTGCCAAGTCTTTCTGCAGTGTCGCAGGAAGACCATCCAGTTGCTAGTATCCCTATAACACTTTCACATTCAAAGTCAGTGAGGCGTTGATAATGACGTCTTTGTCGCATTAAAGGCATTCTTATCTGTCATCAACTCGCCGTGTCTAGTCTCAAAAGTAATTGTCGCTTACGACCGTTACGGCGTGTATTTAAAGCAAACCTGATTTGCATCGTCTTAGCGGAGCTAAGCTTCATATAGCAGTCGTCAGTGATTCATACAACTGAACTAGTGTTTGCAATTCTGATTCCATATCTAGTTGTTACAAACTAACTTACGTAGGTTCTATGTTTTGCTACAGGACTTAAGAATCTTAATGTGGTGGCTTCCGCTTCTTGGATTGAAAATTCCTTTAAATGGAGTGTAGGCAATGTATTTTAGGTTCCACATTTTACTTGCTGTTGTTTCCTCTTGTTTGTGGTGTTCCTCTGTCTTGTAATAATGTCAGTGTTAGAAGTGCACATGTGCATGCTGTACCAATTTCCTCCTTTTTTTTTGAGACTTTACAACTCTTTCTCCAGCTGTTAAAACGTTGTTCTCTCAACATTTTCTTCTGTGGATCATTTTTGTGAATGTTTTACTACCATTACAAATGGAGAAGCTGGTAGGGGAGGGCTTTGCAGTAATTTGATGACCTTCTTTGTGTATGGTGATTGGCAGATCTCCTCATCTAATGGTAATGTAACTGTGTAATGCTCTCACTTCTATGACAAGCATTATTCGGTGCCAGTAATTCACAGGCTGACTAATGATTGAGCTCTTTCATTCAGATTCTTGTTCTGTGCATAAAGTGCTTTCTTTGTGGCTCATCTATGCTAAGAAGCAAACCATTTGAGGTGGGCTGGCAGGTATGCCCTTCTGTTGGCTTTTTAAATATCATTGTTTATAAAAGAATTGCTTTTCACTCACCTAATCTAAGTAATGTGTCCAGATCGAACTTGTGCATTACTGATCATATTCTAACACCACTTGATACATTTTTGCCACGTAACATACACTTACAGATGGTAAATACTTGCAGTTTACAGGGTGATCTACTACTGTTTCTATATATATTGTCATTTTTCTACTACAGTGCTTTCATATGCATTCTTCCTACACAAAATTGTATGCTGCAGTATTTTATTTCCATTCTTTTAGTGTTTGAGTTACTTAAAGAACTTCCATTATTATCCTAGACATTATAAAATAGCAGTTTATTAATTAATGTTGTTTAAAATTTATCATTATTATTCCTAAAATTATTAAACTTCTGTCTCAATAATGTGCTTATTGTTCATGTTTTGACTTAGTCTCCATAAGTCTTAATTATTTTGTACCTACGTAATATACATGCTTTACATATATAATTTTCTATTGTAAACCACTATAATCTAAAATTTTTCTCATTCCATGTGTTAGTGATTATTGACAACAAGGGTACATAGAAGATGAATAAAAGAAAAAAAATTATTCATTCACAGAATTTTTCTACTTTCGTTGGTATTCATTCATATCAGAACGGTCAGTAGATGCAACTTGTGTTCAACTTCTATACAATGAAGTAGTTTCTGATAGTTTACCAATATATATTTTTTGGGATGATGATCTGATAATGTATTACAACTACACAGACATGAACCATCCCCACCATCCCCCAACCCCCTTCCCCCAGCTTATGGAGGGAAGACTTATCTAAGCCACTGGTCAGTGGAGCCTGAATGTAATGCCAAATGTAGGTAGGTGTTCATTTTTCATCACAGGTCATAGCACTTCACAAAACTTCTTAACAGGTGACATGAAAGCTAACTTTGTAGTTGAAATTCATTTACATGTAATTAACGCAGACACTTTGTTTCAAAAGTATATATATGTTAGTACAGGTTTAAAAATGAGAAAACATTCTTTTTTCAAAGGTATTCAGCTTAACCTGGTAATCTGTATATTGAGACCTAATATCAGTTGAATACATTGACTGAAATTTAGTTAACTTAAGGAGAAAAGAGAATTCACTGTAATTTGTAATGACGCACCAAAACTTTCGACGTTTCTTTAATGTAAGAAAAGCTTCTTAGAAAAGGGTGCACAAACTGTGAAGAGAAATCATATCAACCATTTATTACAACAGAATTTCATTTAAAATCTGTTAACTGGAAAAATTTCTTCAAATTAAAAAAGCATCAATATGAGCTTGCTGAATGGTGGACTAAATACGTATCTAGGACATTTCTCTCATGGCAGTGTTAGTTTTCGAAACGACTCATACAACTGCTTATAACCAGCACCCCTGCAGAGGCGGGTGCTGTTATAACTCGCCCATAAGGAGTAAGCAGTGTCACAAGTAAACAAAGTCCGTAAAATGTTAGCCACCAGTGTGCTATTTTGGAAAACGCCGCCCAAACCATTAGACCTGCGTCAAAATGATGCAATAAATAATTGAAAATCTAAAAATAAATAAAAATGAATTAATAGAAAGTCCGCCAGAACATACGAGAATCCTTCGCGGTTAGCTTTCACTCAAAATTTTTATCATTAAAAGTCGTCTTTTACAGCAACTACAAAACGGAAGAATGGCGAATGGTGCTCAGCCATACTTTGCAGACGTTTAGGAAGGTCTTTTCGAGATCTATAATTTATACGACATCGAATGATGTAGCACTTACAGTTTAGGAATTGTACTGGAAAGAGCACACTGGCGGCAAACATTTTCTCTTTATATAGCTGACGATGTATGAACGGCTAACCCGACTGTCATCAAACAAATCATGACAATCCTCATTAAAGTAACTTTAAAATAAAATAAACTACGGTCAAATCAGTCCATTCATTTGGGAGTTCTGATGCCTCAGATAGTGAAAGATATTACAGCCACGTTTAACGTCGAGGCTGAAAAGTATACAGAAAAAAGTTAAAGTCAAAAGAATTGAGTCATTGAAGAAAGGAAATCTTGTAGTTCTTGAGAGAAGTATATCAGATTTCTTTACGAATTTTCGACGTCCGGATCCCTTTACAGTCTATTGCTTTGGCCAAACGGACTGCCAGAACAAGCACCAGACTCTGTGTTTGACGTCACTGAGCGGGCGCTGGCTCGAAGGCAGTAAAGACTACCTTACATAAGAAAAGGACAAAGATGACGAAGATGAAGAACAAGGAGAGAAAGAAGAATAAGAAGGAGAATAAAGTTCAGACGACGATTTCAGGTACTTTAAAGGTCAGTAGGTTTTATAAACGAAACATTTCTTTAGACTGGTTTTGCAATCTAATAATAAGAAATGGTAAAAATGTTATTTAAAAAAACTGCTTAAAAATTAAGGTGCATCTTATAGTTCGTATCTCTTCTAGTCCTCAAAATACGCTAAAATAATAGCGGAAATGTTTTCCTGTGTCCCCATCTTCCTCTAGCGATAGCGGATCAGCAGAGTTGGAATTGTTTCGAGTGACTGGCTCAGCGGTCGGGTTGTCAAGCGAATAATAAGTGACGGTCTTTGAGCTTAGTTTTAACGGAGCGCGCACCTGTTTCTAGCGATGGACGCACTGCGATGTGTGTCGACAGCAGCGGTTCACCTTCGCCATCCGCCTGTCACTGTGAAACGTTGAACATCCAAATGCAGTCAGAGCGAGTGCCGGCCACAGTGCCTGGCCATTCAGTGGGATGCGACGCACGCTGCCGCCTGGCTGGATTAGTAGCTCTGAATAACCTATGAACGGTGGAGCAACAGGGCAGTGCGTGTGCAGTTTGCCTCTGTTAACACTCTCGCAAGGTTGTCAAAGGCAAGCACGTCATTGCATGAGCGAATAAGTGAAGGACCTCACACAGACCACGTTTAGGCTTGGAGATTGGCGAAGACATCGTCTGAGAAGAAAGAAAAGCCTCTATTGACACCGTTAAAGAATAACTGGTGCTAGGGCAGTCGGTCGAGCATACAAGGATGGGGTCAAGAAGATCCATCTCCTACCCCTCCAAACATTTTATTGGAATCTTTGAAGTTTTTGCGTATATCAGTTCCAAAATTTTCAGAGAATAAATGAAAACGAAGCGACTTGAAAATCATAAGAAATCCAAACAAACTGTGAGTATCGTATAACTCATTAAGTGAGAACGCGTGGTAATTAATTTGATTTTTCGCTAAATTAAGTGCTGAAGATGTGGACATCAAGGTGATAAAATGTAAAGGATACGGGAAAAGCAATATATTAGAGTCCAGAGGATGCTGAATTTCTGTGTAATTTATAATCATTCATTGTACGGCGTAGAACAAATAGTACAACTTAGAATTGTTAAAAGTATAGCCGGAGGATTTTCAAACGAGGGGGGGGGGGGGGGGGGGGCTCGATGGGAAGAGTCAAGCCCGGTTTGTCACATGACAACCCATTCCAAGACCACATAAAACTCAATTTAAAAAAATCATTTTGGTTGTACTGTGAAACAAGGCGACGCTATTCGTTGGCATGGGGCGTCGCATGAAACATGCGATGAGTAGTATTTATTTGCGCCGACGCCATCTACTAGCTGAAAAAACAAAATTGCAGATATATGCCGAAATACCATAGAAAATGGGCCTGACGACTCTCTAAACACCTTCCGTTAGAGTTGCGCTCAGTAGTTTTGCTACAGCACATAAATAATGCAGTAAAAGATCGGATTACCGGCAGTATTAGTAGGGAAAGAAATATTAACGTATCTCTAAGAGAAAAATTGGGAGCCAATGACTTTTAATTTTTTTTTTCATATAAGCAGAACTGCACTTCATTTCATGTTAGTCCACTGTGAATTTCATTTCCTTACAGAATATAAACTGCATTTCATAAGTAATAAAAATATCTATCACATAACGTCTGCTCTTTTATATGTCCAAAGCAATTAATTTTGATGTAAATGTAGTTTACGTCCACGAACATAAAACACATATATATCTTTTGTTACTTTGTGTTCAACATAATGTTCATCATGATGAAAGGCAAGAGGTTCCTCATATTACTGATGAATGTAAAAGTTGTTGCGAATAACAGAAACACGTTTTATATAAATTCGAAGAATTTCTGAGGGATGTTTGGTATGTTTTTCTTTCGCTCTTTTCTGATTTACTTCGTTCTAGAAAGCTGTGCTTTCTAGAGCTATGTTATAAATCTGTATTGTTTTCTTTATTTTTAATAGATCTTACGTCTTTTCAAGTTACAAATCAACAATTTTCGAATAAAACCTGAATTAAAAATTAACAATTTCAATTTTGCTATAAATACTGTTAGTGTTCAAGTAACAGGCAGGAAGATAGATCCTCACTCAATTTCTAGACGGTTCACCGCTTCTGGTTTCTATAGAAATTCAGTAAGACATTGTCCCGTAAGTAATGAAAGGTCTTTATGAGGTAATACCGAATAGATAAGCAGAACACCCAACGTACTGACAGCGCGGAGACAACCTTAACCAACCCAAAGCTACCAGGAATAGTGCCACAGTTCACGCTTGCTTATGTCAGTCTATTGTAGCCTACGGCAGTTTTACAGATCTGTCTTACATTATCAGTACTGTCGATTATAGGAGAGAGTGTGAACTTGAGCAAACCACAGCTTCACTTCCTTTTCCTTCTTTTCTTTTCTTCTCCAAACGTTTTCATTAATTCACTGTGTTTTTCTCCATTTGTTTCTTTTGTTGAGGCTTGCCCAGGGTTCCTGTTTCTGACTTTACTTCTAAATTGGTCTCTGTCCATAATTTATTCTTCCAAAATTTTCAACAGCTTCAGGTATCTTGAGTTTCTTTCAACCATTTGGTCTTTAATTTACTTGCTAATGCAAGTACATCTTTTTCTGAATTTAGCTGTGATGTTGGCCATGTTTTTGTGGAGTTCTTTTGTAGGTATTTTGACGCAGGTTCCATCTCGAAAGCGCCATATACTTTTTGGGTGGCTGTTGAAACTTGGAGCGAACATATATCTATGAAAATACGCATCATACGACAAAAATGTTCCAGATGAAAAGTTAATAATTTCGAAGGAGCATCTTCTGTGCTGACACTGGCCACTCCCTGGAGCCGCACCACTTCTATGAGGGGCCAACATTTTATTTCCAAATGAGAGACCATTCCCCATCTTTATTTGCAGATTCGGATTTTTCTCAAAAAAATACTTCGGGTTTACTAAGAACTTTTTTTCCACTCGTGACAGACAGCACTGTAATCGACAGAATTCATTTTTTCCAGTTTTGGCAATAACGAACCGACTCCTTTGATTCAGCGTAACATTTGCGATGAAAATTTGAACGTTTTTATTCCCCATATTTGATTTTTTTCTCAAAAATTGATATAGTTAACATAATTTTGCAAATTCCATAGTACCGTATAACTTTTACGTTTAACGTTTAAACATTGAAAAGCTTGGCATTTGCAGTAAACTGTTTTTAACGTACCTTAGTGGTCGATTTCCATGAGTCCTCATACCACTAGATTTCTTCGAGTCCCCCCTAGTTTCTAAATCAGGGTGACTGATTTCGATGTGTGCTCCTGTTCGGGGGTACCGTCGCAATACAATCCACAACCACCTTAAGGAAAAACATAATAGTAGTAACAGGAGCCCCTGTCACGGATACGTGCGTAACGAAAGAACACTCATACGCACGCCCTCAGCAGCGGTGGAGCCTTTATAAGCACGAACACCAAACGACTCGGCACCACTGCTCTCCGAAGACTTTTCTGGCACACCAGAAATAATGGATGCTTTATCTGCAGCAAAAGAAATCGAAATTTTTGGTAAGGCCAAAAGAAATTCGGAGGATGCTTTTGCTCTTTAGGCCGAAAGTTCTGCCGATAGGCCACAGTCTTGTACGACTATTTATCGCGTTGTAAAACAGTTTCCTACGGTAAGAAGAGTGACACCTAGAAAAAAAAGAAAGAACTCGTAGAGAAACTGTTACAGGAAGCAGCAGTAATCAAATTGCAGTACTAGTTGCAATGCCTCACAATCCACGTGCGAGTACCCGAGAAATATCTCACACAAGTCATTGGGCGTTCCTAAAATGTAACAAATAGCATCCCTATCACATCACATGTATGAAAAACTTTACGGGGGTGATATTTAGAATCGAATGTGATTTTACAGCTGGCCACTCAGGCAGTTACAAAGGGACTCGCGATTCTTCTGTCGATAATATTCTCTGATGAGTCAGCTTTGGCGAAGCGTCCTTGGTCTGTTAACGTTTGGTGCGGTATCGTAGGCTAGAAACTTATTGTCCATTTATTTTTTGAAAGGCGCACTGAATGGAGGAAGATATGGTAAATTATTAGTAGATGTGTTACCGATTCTGTTGGAAGTGCTACAGAACATGTGGCTTCAGCGTGACGGGTCTCGGGCAAACTACTCTGCAATAGCCCAGCAAGCATTACATCGTCACTTCAATGGTCGCTAGATTCGTATAAGTGGTCTGGTAAAGTGGCCTGCCAGATCACCACACCATACGTCGCCGGATTCTTTGTTGTGGGAATATGTTGAAAACAAAGTGCATGCACAAGTACAAACTTCTCGACACAACATAATAGAAAGCGTGAAAGTTAACCCTGTTGGGCTGCTGTATAAGAAGATTGAGAATGTATGCAAAATTAGGTTTATTTTCCCAAAATAAAGACAGACATAAATTATGCTAGTTAAATCATGATTTAATACCGTAAACAACTAACAGGTGGCTTAAGACCACAATGGACAAGGATCCTTGGTGGCAGAGGTGAGTCAAGTACTCTGGCCCTAAAAATGTAGATAATGCAGCCTGAACTGATCTGACGCAGAGCAGACTGTGATTGATTACATTTACTATGGTTTCACTACATAGGTGCAGCTGAGAGCAAGTGGTGATTGAGATCTGTAATCCATGACAAGGCCAGAGCAACAGTATATTACCCTCTTTGATTCGTACGGCGATGTAACTGGCAGCTGGCGAGATGGGTGCGGCGGAGGTGAGACGTGAGGCGGCACCTCTGAATAGATCGCGGCCACAAGAGAAATGCAAAAATCTCACGGCCAAGAGATCAGGCAGACAGATCGCAATTTACTCTCTACCAGAGCCCTGAAATCACGGTAGAGCTCAGTGTGTGACACCCGTTTGCCGGTCGCACCAAGGACCAATTTGGCTCACTTGTACGATAGAGTGCACAAGGATACCAAACGTCAAGACTGGTAAACCAGAAATGAATAAGTGTGCCCTCGGCAAATGAGTAGTCCGAGACGTTTGAAGTCACACTATCGGTACAGTAAGAACTTCACCACAGGTCCCCCAGTCCAAAGTACTCACAAGTGAAGTCAGTCTCAGAACAGGTCCCAAGCACCAACCACACATGCCAGAGCGTCGACCAGAAGTCTCCTTACCAGACCATAGTCATGCACCCGAATGCTTCGCACCTCTTCCGAAAAAAAATCCGTTTTCTCGCAAAGTGCACGAACGACACAGCCTTCACACCGTCTTGAGCCAATGATAGGACTCTAGAGGCGCTGAATCTCCCCTCCCACACGACAGCACAAACTCCTGTCAATCAGGGCAAGAGTTACAAAAACTGCATCTCTGGAAAAAAAGGAAACCACCGATCACTGGCTTTTTAAGTTTTCACAGTGGGGAAAGATGTTTCTCTCCAAAGTCGAGTCGCTTCCTAAGCCACAAGCAAACAGATACAATCATAAAATTTTTATCTAAATCGCCTTTGCCTTGGGGATTGTTAGTCCTAGCTATGAGGTGCAATAAAGATTCTGCCTCTAAACGTTTCTCAGACGCCAGAGGTTCTTATACAGCCGAGGCGGCCGATGGAAGTGGGTCACAGACCTATCTGCTGTAAGGGTGAACACAAAAACTTGTGAATTTTTATTATGCATGGCTCTGGCCTACGACTCCACTGTGTAGATGCGTCCCTTCAATCCATTGTCTCCAACCCAGCCTTCAGCTGGTGCCAATGCAGGTATCATAGCATTGTTCTGCTGGAGACCTGTCTTGAGGAGGGGCTGGTCTGTCTGCCCTGTATGGCTGTGGACCTGTCTGGCAAGATTTGCTGAGGAATGGGCTCACCATCAAGTGCTTTCAACTCCAAACATGCCATTTCTGTGAGCTAAGAACCATAAAAATACCTCATGCTTTTAGTGCCCTACCACGCTCCATCAAGGTCTGCTCAGGCCGTTAACTTTCTAGACTCTTGCTCAAGGTGTATCAGGTCGTAATAAAATCTTAAGTAATTTTCCGTATACAAAAAATAGGTGAGAGAGTAACTTGTCCTCTCTTAAGCATCATGCTTTTAAGCTTTGTACATGAACTCCTAGCACGAAGTAATAAATGTATCAAAATTGAAGGTCGTCACTTTGAGCATTTCTTGTGCATTACATTAATGGTGAGAGACAAGGCGCTCACTGAAATCAAGCATCCCAACTATGAGACGCAAGAGTGGGAAACTTTTATATCCACGTGGTTGTACCTATATCACGCTAAATGTAGTTTATAATTCACACATTTAAATATCCAGCCGCAAAAGCTTTCGTGTACAATAAAATTTGCAAAAACCAAATCAAATTTTTAACAAAAATATCAGTTATTTAGAGCATCTTTTTACAATCGTTTTGGATAATATTTAACCTATTTTATCTTCTTCCCATCTCAGTTTCTGCACTACTTATCTGTAGCGTACTTCCTCTAACTTGTCCAGAAGGACTGAGCACTGAGACTGCTATAAATTTATTAATTATCTGTCGTCTGGATGTAAGCAATCTGTGATCTGTATCAGAAATTCTATATGCTATGTATTTACACTACTCATTCTGTGTAATGACCTCCTATGCCATCATGTTTCTTCCTTTACCTTGCCTTTTGTGTGAAAGAATAATTGAGTATACGTGTCTCTTCGGGACTGGAAGGCATGTAGCAGACTGGCTGCGTACTGTATGCCGGGGGAAGGGCAGGCGGATGTTACAAGGTAACCAACTAAGTACTCCTTTTAGCTGGGCAAAGAGGTCTGCACATATTGACCATGTCATGTTTGTCTGTTATGATGGTGGCGGAAACGATGCCCCTGGTATTTCTGTTTTATTTGGCTTGTTCTCTGGGTTGCTATCGCCAGAGAGGCACTCTGCTGCTGGCTGTTGGTGAGATCGGTTCAGTCTCCGCTGTTGGCTGTTGGTGAGTTCGGTTCATAGTTCTTAAGTGCACTCCTGCTGCTTTAAAGCCGTTGTGATTAAGTTCTTCGGCTCAAATGAAGCATTTTATCTTATTTTCTAGGACGCATTCAGTTAAAAGCATAATGCTTCACTAATGCTAGAAGTTTCCTCAGGAACGTTCTCCAATGTGTGATAATTAGGCCAAATTAGGCGATCCTTATCTTGTGCGAATATGAGAGTAAGTGTGTCTTCATGTGCGTGTGTTCCTTTATTTTCTAATTTACGTGTCTTTTCCTGCCTCAGCCTTATGTGTGAGTAGATTTACCAGTTTCCGCTTGTGTTTTGATCCACTTATTTCCGCGTGTTTTTTGTTCAGTGAGCCCTTAGCTCAGCTCGAATCTCTATGTGCCTCTTTGTGATGCTACTTAGATTAAAGGATCAACGTCCAAGGTGGTATTTGAGAAACTGTATTTTCATAATTTTGTGGGATTTTAGTAACCTCGTTTGTGAGGACCACGTGTTGCATGAACCAGTGGGGCCTTGTGTGTTCCTGATCCTACTGATTTGTTCGCAGTTCTACCACGATTTAATCGTTCATAGTCATGTGTTCCTTTCTGTGTGATTTTGTGATTTAAATCTGTTGCCACGAGGTGTTGCTCAGTGAGTTATTTATTCACCCACGTGTTCTTTCCCTTTGATCATGTGTATTGTAAACGCGAATTCCCGTATTTTATATAGGGTGGAGCAAATAAAAGTAGCCCAGAGAACAGAGTTCAAAGGTACAAGTAAACACAGCAGAGTAAAGGAAATACAGTATCAAATTGACTGTAGCACATGTTGAAAGAGACCGCCACCCATCTGTTGGCACTTTTCGGCCCTGATCGGCAAGTTGCTGAAGGTGGATCGAAGCTGGACTGCAGGAGTTGCTGCAGTCTCATCCGAAATGTTTTCCTGCAGTTCTATGAGTGTTTTCGTCCCGTCCGGGCCATTTGTATTTGCTCCACCATGTACCTGCTCCAGTTGTTCCATCGGTATAAATCTGCTTGTCGCAATTGCATGCTTATGGTGGCGGGTAATTTCTCCCCGAACTTCATCTTGTGTGAATTTAGTTTGAGTGCATGAGTCTTTACTTCCTCTCCTTTCTTTCCGAATTTGATTAATTACGATGACCGAGGTTATATTACTTTAACGTGTTCAAGTGAGTTGTTTAATTCTCAGGCACCAGCCAGCTATTGGTATCTGTCCTCTTATTTATCCTATGTCAATTTAAGGAAAAATGTTCTGAGTGAAATTTAATGCCTTGTGTCCTGCTGTATACTTTCTACTGTAGCATGCAGCCACCTTTATTGCAAAATATAGTGGGCTGAATACTGCTGTTTCCTCAGAATATTTCAATGTATTTTTATGAGTTGCAAAATGGGGCACAGTGATAGTTGTGAAACATCATTTGAAGGATAGCTTTCATCACTGGGGGTGTGTATTACATACACTATTAGTTTACTACTTATGTATCATGTGATTAGATGATTTGATTTTGCTTATGGTGATTAAAATTATTCTGGTTATTTTACCATCTCATTCTATAAAAAAACTTTCATTACAAACTTAAGACCAACGTTTCGACGATATTACAACGGCCTTCCTTGGTGACGCATTACTTTGTTTGCCATGGAATACGGCCGAAACGTTCCTCAGTTCACAACGCTCCCTCCTGCAGCCTGAACCCCTCCGGCGATTGCTGCAGGGTGCTCGCTTTCAAACATTTCACTCTTTTACACGCCAACCACTATCTGTCGGACACAGCATAAAACATGATTCATCTGAAAAGGCGACCCGTTGCCACTTCGTGAACGTATAATTGCAGTGCTGGCGTGCAAATTCCAGTCTTAATGGCCGATAAACAGCAGTCAGTACGGGTGATGATCCAGTTGCCTGTTGCGGCGGCTCGTATGGAGCAACGTTATCTAAACGTTCATTGACGAGACAGTTGGCTCGTCAGTACGGTCAGATGCTCCTCAGTTGAATAAATGTTCGCGCCGTGGTGCACGATACTTACCTTGGCAGGAGTTTTGAATAGCACCATTTTGCTATGCTAAGTATGCTTTGACCACGGAGGCACGGGTGCGATTTACTAACCAAGCCATTTCGGAAATGCTTTAACTTTGGCCCAAAAGGCAATGATTAATCCCTTTTGGACGTCAGAAAAATCGCACCTTTTCCGCATTACGACAATGACACCTGTGTTTTATGCATCACTTCCCCCTCCCCCCTCCATCCCTCCCCCTGCCCCACGCCCGCTCCCAGCCGGAATGCATTGTATACCCCTGCTAGTGCTGCCAACTGCCGTCTTCTCGTTGACGTGGAACTTAGCCAGTGGTCACCTTAACATGATTGTACAATAGACAATGTGAGAGTGAGAGACCTGATGGGAGTCAGTGTACACCAAATGGTTGCTGACCCGGCGTATCAGAAGCGCGAATGGAGCATCCCTCAGAACAGCAGCAGATAGAGAGAGCTGTCCGTGTTCCTGAGTGCCCTTTGCAGGCGAAATCCGGAGGTGGAGCTGGCGCCCTCTCCCCAGGGGTGAATGGCGGGGTGAGCGACGCGCTCGGCAGCCCGCTGGTTGCCTGCGGTGACGCTCGGCCGCACAAAGCCTCTGACGCGCCACACCACTGAATGTCGTTACCGCGGCAGCGCGCGCGTCCGGCTGTCCGTTTGAAGTGACTGCCCGCTCGCTGCCCACACCGCGAACAAAGACCGCAGGGGACAACTGGGGGCGGCGTCTCTTCTTACCGACGCACAAGGCGCAATCGGGCAAGATTAAGCTGTCTGTCTGTATCCAGCGACGCTAAGGGGTTTCGTACCAGTTACCAACATCTACAGCCACACGACTACTCTGCAATTCACACTTAAGTATTTGGCAGAGAATTTATAAATCCCCTCCCCCTTCTTCAATTTCTCGACCCAGCCAAACTCGAATAGGATGAACACGTAGTTCTTCCCGTGCGAGCTCTGATTACCCTTATTTTATTACGTTATTTCTCGCTATGTAGGCGAATATGGAAACAAAAGACCTTCTCGTTCGAAGGAGAAAGTTACTGAGTGAATTCACCACAATTCGCTTATCACATCCGCGTAACACCTTCAACTATTTCGCGATTATATAAAGCGATCTCCCCTTCTCTGAACGTTTTCAGTATAATCCCTCAGTCCATAACACACAGCAGTACTCCAGAAGAGGAGCCTCTTTGGAACTATTACTGCGTCTTCAAATTGTTCTGCAAAAATACAGTCTTTGGTTACAGTTTACGCTGTTTCTAATTGTAATCTACAGGTATTTATTTGACTCGCCAGATTCAACTTCAAGTGATTCATCCTGTAATCGTAATTTAAGGGAATTTTTTTAGTATTCGTGTGGAGGACTCCTCACTTTTTATTGTTTAGCGTCAACTGCCACTTTTTGTATTATGCACATATCTTGTCTAAATCAGTTTACAATTTTTTTGACCTTCTCATGACTTCGAGCTGAACTAACAGTATCTTCCGCAAATAATCTACGTGGGCTACTCACACTGTCTCTTCAATACTGTAATTTACAGAAGTTAAGAACGGCACAGGGCCATAACACATCCCTTGGCAACCCCTACACTTTAGCTTCACTAGATCACTTACCGTCGGTTATTACAAACGGTGAACTTCATATTAACTCTGTAAAAGGACGTACCAAGTAATTCCCTCAGCTTTGGATAGAATTAATTCAGCAATTTAATTTATATGGTCATCCAGTTGTTTACAACTTAGCTTGAATCGATTTTCTTGTACACTCCTGGAAATTGAAATAAGAACACCGTGAATTCATTGTCCCAGGAAGGGGAAACTTTATTGACACATTCCTGGGGTCAGATACATCACATGATCACACTGACAGAACCACAGGCACATAGACACAGGCAACAGAGCATGCACAATGTCGGCACTAGTACAGTGTATATCCACCTTTCGCAGCAATGCAGTCTGCTATTCTCCCATGGAGACGATCGTAGAGATGCTGGATGTAGCCCTGTGGAACGGCTTGCCATGCCATTTCCACCTGGCGCCTCAGTTGGACCAGCGTCGCGACACCACTGGAGGCGGGCTGCACGATGTTGGGGCGTGAGCGGAAGACGGCCTAACGGTGTGCGGGACCGTAGCCCAGCTTCATGGAGACGGTTGCGAATGGTCCTCGCCGATACCCCAGGAGCAACAGTGTCCCTAATTTGCTGGGAAGTGGCGGTGCGGTCCCCTACGGCACTGCGTAGGATCCTACGGTCTTGGCGTGCATCCGTGCGTCGCTGCGGTCCGGTCCCAGGTCGACGGGCACGTGCACCTACCGCCGACCACTGGCGACAACATCGATGTACTGTGGAGACCTCACGCCCCACGTGTTGAGCAATTCGGCGGTACGTCCACCCGGCCTCCCGCATGCCCACTATACGCCCTCGCTCAAAGTCCGTCAACTGCACATACGGTTCACGTCCACGCTGTCGCGGCATGCTACCAGTGTTAAAGACTGCGATGGAGCTCCGTATGCCACGGCAAACTGGCTGACACTGACGGCGGCGGTGCACAAATGCTGCGCAGCTAGCGCCATTCGACGGCCAACACCGCGGTTCCTGGTGTGTCCGCTGTGCCGAGCGTGTGATCATTGCTTGTACAGCCCTCTCGCAGTGTCCGGAGCAAGTATGGTGGGTCTGACACACCGGTGTCAATGTGTTCTTTTTTCCATTTCCAGGAGTGTATTTCCAACACACAAACTCTTCTAAAACACTTTCATTGTTTTACATATTCTAAGTTCTTCTCGGTATGAATGAATCCTTTACTTGCACATGCAGTTCTTGCTTCATTTGCTATCAATTTCGGCACTACAGGCTCCATTTTTAACACAATAAACACATTCATTGTTATATTTACGCCTAAACGTAGTAAATCAGTCTATCTAGATACTACACTAACAATCCAGGAAAATGTCGTATTATAGACAATAAGCCCTAAGTTTCCCCTTTTGTCAAGTTTTTACCACTTTGTACATCATATGCTACATGTGAAAAATGTGACTGTTTTAGTTTACTGGAATTAATGTATGATAAGTTCTAAGACTAGTTATAGATACTTTAATTTACTAAATTCATGTACAGGTATCACAAAAATGGATTTACGGTATTCAGGGGCCTATAGCACCTAACAGAGAGCAAATAAAGCGATGCCTTTAAATACAGGTGAAGGATCCATTTATAATCAAAAATATGGCAGCAACTGACATCGCCCGGTCTGTCAGAAGACGGATGTATCAAGGTATTCAAGTCTTTACCTGAATCTATAATTTCTCTTTTTTATTTCTCATTACAGTCAAAAATTACTGCTGGCGCTAAAGACGTGCCACTAATGCATGCTTTCTTTCAGCTGGAGACTTTATAACGCCACTGTCGACGTTGTATAATTTAGTAGTACCGATTTATCCAAAAATGTGACAGCGGACATCGGACTATCCAAAGCAGTGCTATAACTCAATTTCAAGTATACGGAAAAGTATTTTATTGCACATGTACCGATGATTTTGAAATCAGTAATGAACAAAAACTTCGATAGCGTTGCAGTGTTGGCGAAATTCCCCACATGATATTGTTTATGTCGCTACAGCCACAGACTGTTTTATACAAAAAATTGGACGTCACGCGGCTGACGCAGTAAGATGTGTTTAGACCATGCCAGCAATAATTTTCTTGTATCATATTTCATTTATGGACAGATTTTTTTTTTAAGATTTCATCAGGCCTTCAGCTGTCATTCTCTTTATTTCAAGTACGATTCTACAATTTCGGCCTTAGGCCATTTTCAAGTATTTGCAACAACTGCTCGAAAGTAACGAGCTGCTACAATAGTGTAAAACATATCGGATTTATTTTATGACCATAACATGCAGTCATAGGAGCAACGACATCAATGGCATAATTTACTACTAAAAAATCACCCATAAAATACTTGAAAATGGCCTAAAGCCGATATTGTTGAGTCGTACTTGAAATAAAAGGAATGACAGCTGAACGCATCATGAAATATTTCAAGCATAGTGACTGATTTTGTCAGGGATGTAGAATTGCAGATTTCTATGATAATATAACAATGTGTGATTTATTGACTTTTCTTCAAAGATGGATAGCGTATGTGTTTGTAAGAAAGTGACAGAATTTGTTCAGGTTTTTCCACTATTAATGAAATGTGAATTTTTAATATTTCAAGCTTTAAAATATTTTGTCTTGGCTGTGTAAAGTTTTGTCAGTATAGTTAATAAATCGTTTTTCCATCAATCAGCATTCATCTCTTAGTTTCAAGTTTCACATGTATATAATTTTGTTTACCTGAGTTTCTCAGTACCAGAACTTTAATTGACAATGATCATTGCGGTAACGAGATTTATTAGCACAGAAGTTTTGTGGATGACTCTATAGTTTTAAGCATACATTGCACATCACGTTACTAGTAGTTCGAATTTTTATTTTTTAACTAGCATAGCAGCAGCCGCCACAGTGGTTTGTAGACAGTAGCAGCATAGCATTTATTCATTGTGCAAACAGGTAGGCCATTTATAATTTACGTGTGATACAATTAACATTTCAACAGTGACATGCTTTTCAGATGGGGTACTTTTGATTGATATTTATATTTCACATTTTTCTTGCAGTGACGTTGCTTCTATTATTGCCAGCAGGACTGTTTTCTTAAATTTGACAGAACAGACTGCACTCTCGCCGTAGGCGTTGCAGAACACAGTTTAATGTTGCATTTCTGATTAGCTTTTGCATTGCTGATCACTTTTCAAGAATTAGAAGATTACTTACGAAGTTAAGTATGAGCTTAACTGTTTCTATAATCATGAGTTCAACTTTACATTACCACACAGACAAAATACCAGTAAATATAACTTACATTACCACGCAACAAAAACTAATTAGGCACTTTTAATAGTTCACATAATAATCACTCACACTGTTGCACATACAACTAAATTAATAATTATGAATTAAGCAAGATGATTATTTGTCCAAGCAATATTGTGCAGATTTTGATTCTATTAGTTTACTGCGATGGCAAAACAATGTGTTCAAAATGGTTCAAATGGCTCTGAGCTCTATGGGACTCAACTGCTGTGGTCATAAGTCCCCTAGAACTTAGAACTACTTAAACCTAACTAACCTAAGGACAGCACACAACACCCAGCCATCACGAGGCAGAGAAAATCCCTGACCCCGCCGGGAATCGAACCCGGGAACCCGGCCGTGGGAAGCGAGAACGCTACCGCACGACCACGAGATGCGGGCAAAACAATGTGTTCTATTTGTTCAGTGCAGTGGGTTAGAAAAAATTCAGGTAAAACAGTGATCCATTTTTACTTATTTTAATGAACGATGGCACCTACACTGATAGTAAAATGACTCTTATTTCTTCAGAAACTGCACTTTACAAAGAAAAGGGTTACTTAGTTGGGTCGTAGTAGTCGTGTTTTAGTCGCAGGTATAGTAATGTCACATCAATAATTCCACAGTCTCCTTCTTCTTATAATATTCCCGTAAATTGGCATGTTCCTGGTAAATTTTCCTTGTGGATTCCTTTATCATCACATACAAGTGCTGCTGGTGCATTCCGAGTACATGGCATAACAACCCACTGCCACAGACGGCAGCTGTACTCTGGGCTGTTACAAAGATAGAGGCTCTGACTAGCGAGAACGGCTCCCTTACAGCCATGTTAATTTGTTATGCATGCAATATTTGCTTTCACTACGTATCTGATGGTTTCTACATTATTAGAATTTATAAAGAATTCATTACGAAAATAGTAATATCAGCATTTACTGATTTCTTCATATAGGGAAATGACAACATTCGTACAAATAGTTCTTTACGCTTCTAACAGATAGCGTTATTTGTAACATTCACAAAATACTGGCACCTGCTTTCAAATACCTCCAACTCCGCTGTGAAATGAAAATTACGAGTATACGAATGAAATAGAACTGAGTGCATTTAAATGTGTATTACTGTATTCACTTAATAGTGTCATTACACATTCCACCGATTTAGTTCCTTGTCTAATGTTTTTAACTAAACTTAGAATGCATATCCTCTGTCTACTTAAACATTTCTCTTCTTCTTTTTCTCCCCAACCCGAAACTTTGCTACTTCATGATGTTAGTCCTTCGTGGCTCTTGTATCTTCCCCTAACTTTAATTCCATTCATGAATACCTACCTCCGTCGTTCTCTCAATCTAGTTCTCCCCATGATTCCATCGATCAAAATATTGAGTTAACATGAATGTCACAGTGTGTGTTGTTGTTCCTCGTAGCAATAAATGTTGAATAGGTTCCGGCTCTTTTCAGCACTTATTCGTATGAGAATGGTGTTTTCAAAATTCACCTCCAATCCCTGGTATTTATTTTTTATGTTGCTCAGTTTCAGTCCCATACAAGCATATGCTCCAAATGTAGCGCTTTCAGAATTGTTCGCTTGCAGTCAAGGAGACACTGTTTGACGACAGTACTGCTCTTTTCCAGGATAATTATTTTCCCTGCGCCGTTCTAGCTTTAACATCCATTCTACATGTACCATCCCCCTTGTTACAACATCTGAGGTAACTAAAATTAGTCATTTGCGCCATTTTCGCTTTCAAGGTGCGCAACTACGATCTGTTTGACATCTCTTGTGTACGTCAAGATTTTTGTTTTGGTTCTGGTGATCATCTGGCGAAGCGCTCTGGCCAATAATGCAAGGTCATCTGCAAAACGATTCGTTTTGAAAGATCGTCTATTAATTATTATTCCCTTGCCAATGGTTTCTGCTAACCCATTAAATTCCCTATGAACAATTTGAATTTCTCTATAGCATTGAAATTGAAATTATATTCAGGAAAGAACAAACGCCAAGTGAATTAATTTGTTCATCATCCACAACCGAATTCGATTCATCAGCAGCTGACGTGCCGAAATATTTTAAGAAGATAAAAGCTATTCTCTAAGTCAGCCGCGAGTTAAACATTTTCAACGTTTAGTAACGTTTCCTTAATAACACAGAAATCGACAGTTGGGGAGTCCAGTGTCACGCTAGGACCATAGAGACAACAAAATTTCGTATGTTTCCATTTGCTTGTTATTCGGTTTTCCGAATATTCTCGTCTTATCCGCACACAAAAGTGCTGCAGATGTACATAAACCTATGTCACTGCTTGATAACACTAGAGCTGGTTTGGTTAAATAACTTCTTCACCAGTTTCGTCGACATCCTTCTGTTTTCGGGCTATATCTTGCTTCGGCTTTCCTCCTGATATCCTGGTTTCAGGATATCAGGTCCGTTCTTCATCTTCTGTAACCTCCTTTATCTTAACCATTAAGCCGCTATTCCCTCTTACAGTGCTCTTTGCCACTTTCTTGTCAGAATACAGTTGGAAGATTTATTCCACTGAATATGGGCACTTTAGAATTAAACAGACAAAAAAAATGGCTCTGAGCACTATGGGACTTAACTACTGAGGTCATCAGTCCCATAGAACTTAGAACTACTTAAACCTAACTAACCTAAGGGCAGCACACACATCCCTGCCCGAGGCAGGATTCGAACCTGCGACCGTAGCGGTCACGCGGTTCCAGACTGTAGCGCCTAGAACCTCTCGGCCACCCTGGCCGGCAACTGAACAGACACATAATAATAATTGCTTGTGATTCGATAGCCGAATGCAAGACTTTCAACTGAACGCCACTTCGGCGACTTCTGTGTTCCTAACCTACCCCAGGTGTATTGTTCACCGGGGGAAAGCGGACCTACCGTTCAGTGTGGAATTCGAAGCACGTGTCGTTCCTCGTGACTCGCCACATCTTTCGGGAAGACGACAAGTCAGATCCACGACCTCCATCCTGATGCAGGTTTTATGCACTTTCCGTACATCGCGCCAAGCATATGCCTTGAGAACTATCGTTTAACATCGGGTACCTGAGTTTGATATCTAGCAATCATAACATTTTGTTAGACATCTTGACAAAAGAGTAGACATTTATACCCCACTGAACAAAAAAGAAAAAGAACGATTCTATATGAAAACTAAAACTTTTTAATATCCCATAAATCGGACATAAATGGAAAACAAATCCGTTTATACACTGATCGTCATAAAAACAGATGCACCAAGGTCATTGCTGGTAGGTAGGCAGATGGTGCCACACATACGAAATGATTCAACTTTCAACTTTGAACGTGCAACGTTCAGTGTTGTACACGGCCATAAAACGTACTTGCTTGTAAGGCATAGGGATTCCGGGCGGAAAGGCGTGCCGGTCCCCGGCACGAATCCGCCCGGCGGATTAATGTCGAAATCCGATGAGCCGGCCAGTCTTTGGGTGGTTTTTAAGGCGGTTTCCTATCTGCCTCGGCGAATGCGAGCTGGTTTCCCTTATTCCGCCTCAGTTACACTATGTCAGCGATTACGTACACCATCATTACTCTACCACGCGAACATTGGGGTTACACTCGTCTGGTATGAGACATTCGCGGGTGGGGGGTGGGTTCGGTGTGGGGCGGCGGTGGGGTGAGTGGACTCCTGTTGCCTGTTGTGTGGTTGTGAACCACTGAAGGCAACGGCGGGGACGAAGCTTCTCTGGCGTTCTAGGTCCCCAGTTCGATACAATACAATACAATACAATGGGATAGAGAACTCATGTTCGTGAATACAAATGTCCCGACATTGCAGCAGCGTATAGGAGTCTCGGATGTAGTCCTGTGATACTCCATTCCATGCCGTTTGAAAAACAGCTCGCAGTTTTCCGTATTGTTGGGTTGTGGTGGAGTCCTGATGACAGACGCCATGGCACCCTTCATATCGACATCGGGCGATGTGGCTGCTCATGACAATCCACAGCTAAAATGCATGGTCGGGACGTGGCAGCGGTATGAGGACGAGTGCTGTCCTGTTGAAACTGAGGTTGGGCGCGGGCGTTCAGAAATGCACAGTCGTGGGATGGAGGACATTCTCCATGTGCGATGTGGCTGTCACAGATACCATTAGGAACACTAACGGTGAACGGGGCACCGTAGGGTAGTGCTCCCCACACCATCACAACAGGCTGGCGGGAGGTGTGATTGGGAGACCACAGACAGTTCTTTGCGGCGTGCATCACTGTGCTTCTAGAAACCTGGTTGTCACCTCCAAGGCATAATCTGGACTCGTCGCTAAAGATGAGGGTGCAGCGCCCTTTGCCCGTCGTTGCCGACACCAGACGAGTCAATTGCGGTGCTGACGGGGTGTGAATGGCAGGCGTCATAGCGGTCGGCGTGTGGCGAGCAGTGCACCACGCAACTAGCTGCCAATGATACTAGCGCTTACGGAATGTTGCACGGAACGCAGGACACCACCATGAACGGCCCCTATAGCTGCTGTTGGATCTCTTCGCATGTGGCGCTCCATCCGCCAGTACTCTCTCTTTGCGGTACATGTCGGATATCCAGATCGTGCATGTCGTGCATGATTGCCTTCCTGTATTCATTGACGCCAACAGGGGGCAGTGATAGTGTCCATACCACCAATTTGGCGAGCAGTCCGACGATAGGACCACCCAGTCTCTGACAGCCGCATGATGTGGCTCCTCTCGAACCCATCAAGCTGGACAACCCACTTGCGAACGCGTCGCCTAGCTATAGTACACGTTCACGTGATGCTATACTGACGCTACCCTCTCTCGTACTGGTCTGCACGACCGTGTGGGGCCCTTTTAACATCATTGTGCACGACGTCACAGCCATACCAGCCCTATCCGAGTGTACAGCCGACGTTCGCACTGGATCGGTAAGGTCATTCCGCGTACGGCTTTTATATGGCGATCAGTGTTTGATACCTGTTGTGAAGACTGCTAACTAAAAGTAACTCAGAAACTGCGTGAAGCAATATATCATACATATTTTTTTACAACGGTTTGTCTCTGATTCCTCTGACGTCTTAATTTCAAAACATTATGCACGTCGTAAGTGAAACTGTATGCTGAACCTGACTGATACAGATTTCTAAAAGCATTACATGAATTCAGTATTATCAGTGGGGCTGAATTTGCTCTCATGGAAAGAGTTCGCTAATCTGGCATGTATTGACAACTACGAGAGGCATTCAGCAAGTAAAGAAACACATTTCTTCCCGAAAGCAGATTGTCGTTACTCAGGATTCCAATACACCATATTGTTTACCTCTCTTTTGGTTACAAAACACTGGGTTTCGACATAATCTCGGTGACAGGCCACCTTGCTGGGACGGCCTGTATGCCCGCATTGTACCACCCTGCTGGTCGACGACAGGGACAATGTCTTGCAGTATTAATAACCTCCCCATCATTATGCCATGCTTCCTGTGGAGTGCATCCTTCATAGGGCCAAACGGATGGAAGTCGGAAGGTGCAAGTCTAGGCTGTAGGATGCATGAGTGTTCCAACTGGTGGATGAGTGTGTTAGAACTACCAACAGAGAGGTCCAATTCAGCAGCAAGGTGTCAGATTGAGACCGGTCGACAACATCGAATGAGAGTGTCCGCACGTTCCAGTGCTGCAGGAGTCACAGCTGTGTGCGGCCGGCGGCCGGCACTCGGGAGACCGTTACAATGGAGACAGACGCCTCGCCCAACAACTCACCATGCTTTTGGTCACTACCAGGTCTCTGCATACATTCTGCAAGCGCCTATGAGTGTCTGCGATGATCTCGTTTTCCACCGAAAGACACTCAATGACAGGTCTGTGCTTGTAACGCGCCTGCGTTACAGACGCCATTTTGAAGGCTACATATAGCACCGCCGTCTATCGGAACTTCATGATACTACAGGGGCTGAAGCAGAAATGTTCCACGATGTCCCACAACAAGCTCCGATCTTTCTTAACCGAAACTGGCCGAGAAAAAAAGTGTTGCTTTACTTACTCTACAGTGGAAATAAAGAAGGTAATCATCAGTTTGGAGTGGGCTTTGCAGTATCCAACACAATAAGGGGAAATATCATAGACTTCAATGATTAATGAAAGAATATGCTGGATAACAATAAAACGAAAATTCTACAACGTAACTCTGGTTTCATTCCATGCACCTACAGAAGATAGTGAAAAAGACAGTTTCTACAAAGACCTGGAATCAGTGTATGAAGATGCACCATCATATGATGTGAAGGTTTTCCTCGGTGATGTCAATGCTAAAGTAGGAAGAGAAGATATTTTGAAACCTTACGCTGGCCTTCACAGTCTGCTTGATTCCTCTAACAACAATGGAATGAAATTAAGCAATCTGGCAGCCTTAAAAAACTTAAGAATTATGAGTGCCTACTTTCCTCGCAAAGACATCCATAAGATAACATGGAGGTCACCAGACCAAGAGACTCCGAAGCTAATAGACCACATACTTGTGGATGCCAGACACATAAGTGCTATCCAGATGTAAAATCTCAAAGAGCTGGGTGGAGATTTTAATTTGCCGGATATAGACTGGGAGACTCAGACGTTCATAACGGGTGGCAGGGACAAAGAATCCAGTGAAATTTTTTTAAGTGCTTTATCTGAAAACTACCTTGAGCAGTTAAACAGAGAACCGACTCGTGGCGATAACATATTAGACCTTCTGGTGACAAACAGACCCGAAATATTTGAAAAAGTTAACGCAGAACAGGGAATCAGTGATCATAAAGCGGTTACGGCATCGATGATTTCAGCCGTAAATAGGAATATTAAAAAGGGTCGGAAGATTTTTCTGTTTAGAAAAAGTGACAAAAAGCAGATTTCAGAGTACCTGTTGGCTCAACACAAAAGTTTTGTCTCAAGTACTGATAGTGTTGAGGATCAGTGGACAAAGTTCAAAACCATCGTACAATATGCGTTAGATGAGTATGTGCCAAGCAAGATCGTAAGAGATGGAAAAGAGCCACCGTGGTTCAGCAACCAAGTTAGAAAACTGCTGCGGAAGCAAAGGGAACTTCACAGCAAACATAAACATAGCCAAAGCCTTGCAGACAAACAAAAATTACGCGAAGCGAAATGTAGTGTGAAGAGAGCTATGCGAGAGGCGTTCAATGAATTCGAAAGTAAAGTTCTATGTAGTGACTTGGCAGAAAATCCTAAGAAATTTTGGTCTTATGTCAAAGCGGTAGGTGGATCAAAACAAAATGTCCAGACACTCTGTGACCAAAATGGTACTGAAACAGAGGATGACAGACTAAAGGCCGAAATACTAAATGTCTTTTTCCAAAGTTGTTTCACAGAGGAAGATTGCACTGTAGTTCCTTCTCTAGATTGTCGCACAGATGACAAAATGGTAGATATCGAAATAGACGACAGAGGGATAGAGAAACAATTAAAATCGCTCAAAAGAGGAAAGGCCTCTGGACCTGATGGGATACCAGTTCAATTTTACACAGAGTACGCGAAGGAACTTGCCCCCCTTCTTGCAGCGGTGTACCGTAGGTCTCTAGAAGAGCGTAGCGTTCCAAAGGATTGGGAAAGGGCACAGGTCATCCCCGTTTTCAAGAAGGGACGTCGAACAGATGTGCAGAACTATAGACCTATATCTCTAACGTCGATCAGTTGTAGAATTTTGGAACACGTATTGTGTTCGAGTATAATGACTTTTCTGGAGACTAGAAATCTACTCTGTAGGAATCAGCATGGGTTTCGAAAAAGACGGTCATGTGAAACCCAGCTCGCGCTATTCGTCCACGAGACTCAGAGGGCCATAGACATGGGTTCACAGATAGATGCCGTGTTTCTTGACTTCCGCAAGGCGTTCGATACAGTTCCCCACAGTCGTTTAATGAACAAAGTAAGAGCATATGGACTATCAGACTAATTGTGTGATTGGATTGAGGAGTTCCTAGATAACAGGACGCAGCATGTTATTCTCAATGGAGAGAAGTCTTCCGAAGTAAGAGTAATTTCAGGTGTGCCGCAGGGGAGTGTCATAGGACCGTTGCTATTCACAATATACATAAATGACCTGGTGGATGACATCGGAAGTTCACTGAGGCTTTTTGCAGATGATGCTGTGGTGTATCGAGAGGTTGTAACAATGGAAAATTGTACTGAAATGCAGGAGGATCTGCAGCGAATTGACGCATGGTGCAGGGAATGGCAACTGAATCTCAATGTAGACAAGTGTAATGTGCTGCGAATACACAGAAAGATAGATCCTTTATCATTTAGCTACAAAATAGCAGGTCAGCAACTGGAAGCAGTTAATTCCATAAATTATCTGGGAGTACGCATTAGGAGTGATTTAAAATGGAATGATCATATAATGTTGATTGTCGGTAAAGCAGATGCCAGACTGAGATTCATTGGAAGAATCCTAAGGAAATGCAATCCGAAAACAAAGGAAGTAGGTTACAGTACGCTTGTTCGCCCACTGCTTGAATACTGCTCAGCAGTGTGGGATCCGTACCAGATAGGGTTGATACAAGACATAGAGAAGATCCAACGGAGAGCAGCGCGCTTCGTTACAGGATCATTTAGTAATCGCGAAAGCGTTACGGAGATGATAGATAAACTCCAGTGGAAGACTCTGCAGGAGAGACGCTCAGTAGCTCGGTACGGGCTTTTGTCAAAGTTTCGAGAACATACCTTCACCGAAGAGTCAAGCAGTATATTGCTCCCTCCTACGTATATCTCGCGAAGAGACCATGAGGATAAAATCAGAGAGATTAGAGCCCACACAGAGGCATACCGACAATCCTTCTTTCCACGAACAATACGAGACTGGAATAGAAGGGAGAACCGATAGAGGTACTGAAGGTACCCTCCGCCACACACCGTCAGGTGGCTTGCGGAGTATGGATGTAGATGTAGAAATAGGATCAGACCGTTACCTTGTGGTGTCAACCATACAGGAGAGGATAGAAAGCCGCAACAGCAGAAGCAGACCAGAAAATAAATGCAGACCTACTGAAACAGTACCACATTAAGGAAAGCTATGCACTTGCAACTGGAAACAGGTTTGCTTACATAGAAGAAGAAGATTAAGATGATATTGAATAGTTTTGGCCGAGAGGCAAGACAGGTTTAAAACATGTTGCAAGTGAGGTGCTGAAACCAAAGGAGAAGAGGAGGAAGAGCAGAGGATGGTTTAATGACATGTCTAAAGATGCAGTCACCAAGAGAAAAGCAGCGAAACCGTTATGGCTGACAAATGAACAGGATGAAAGAACAAGGTTGGGATACATTGAAGCAGCTAGAGAAACAAGACAAGTACTTCGAACAGAAAAGCGAGAGTTCATAAACAGCAAAATAAAACTGGCAGAAGAAGACAGGACAGTAGGAAATACAAGAGACTTTTACAGGACAGTCATGTTCTTCAAGAAAGGATACAATCCAAGGATTGACGTGATCAGAAGTCAAGAAGGAATACTGCTCAGCAGTGTGGGATCCGTACCAGATGGGGTTGATAGAAGAGATAGAGAAGATCCAACGGAGAGCAGCGCGCTTCGTTACAGGATCATTTAGTAATCGCGAAAGCGTTACGGAGATGATAGATAAACTCCAGTGGAAGACTCTGCAGGAGAGACGCTCAGTAGCTCGGTACGGGCTTTTGTCGAAGTTTTGAGAACATACTGTAACACCACAGCTCTTATGCTTTATGGATTTATTTTGTATTTTTGCTTTATTTAATGTCACATTGTTGATCTTCTGTAAGTGTGATTGAATCGATAACATAAAATTGTGTACTCTTTTCTTTGTCAAACCTTTGATGTCGTGATTTGATTCTATGTAAAGTAGTGTATCTGTAATTTAAAGTTCTTTGTCCCATTTGGAGGGAGCAGAACTTATTGTATGTAATTGTAATTTTGTGTGAATAATTTTTTGTAGAAGTGTCAATATGTGAAAATGTTCTGTTTTATTTAATGCATTTGTTTGCTGTTAGGTAAATTGCTGATCCTCACTTAGGGCTTTTAGTTATTTTGTATGTAAATGGTGTAGTGGTTCCCCTCTGGAACGGAAATGTGTAGCGCGTGCAAATTGTGGTTGGCCTAGGTGGAAAAGGTGGAACTGATAGTCAGTCGGAGACGAGCGGCAGTCGGAGACGAGCCACGAGTCCGTGCACTGCTAGTATAAAGGTGCATATTGTGATGATTCAGAGAGAGGCTTTTCCTGCTTCTTTCCAAGGCCTCGGATGGATGGACAAATAGCTGGAACTATTCTGGAATTTGTATGAATCATCGCCACGAAGAAATGACAGAGTCCAGCAATTCTGTCTGCGAATCCACCTACCAACATGCAGTTGCCACCACATTGCGCAATCACTGTAACGTAATACTACATTGATGTACAGTGAAGGATCAGCCTAATGGAATTGTTAGTGTGCTGAAATATAAGGTAATTCATATCGGAATTTATTTACCTACCTTGATTTTACTCCTCATCATAACACCTCTCAGGGTCCTCTCCGTTTGAAGTAAAGTGATTACCGAGTGTCCTTACTGAAAGTACATTTATGACAAGAATTTTGCCAATTAATTCTCTTGAACTTAGTAAAGAGAAAGTTAAAATCAATGATGCTTGTTGAAATAATTTTCCTAGTAAAACTGCTTACTAAAGTGCTGTTACCAACTTCAAACTTTAGTCTGAGGCTTATAAAGTAAATGATCACGTTGTTGTCTGTGGTAAATTCTAAAAGGTGAGTCAGTTTCTTGCAATTTTGTCAACATTGTGTTTAGTTGTAGTAAAAGTGAGAAAGCTGCAGTTGTGAAACGTTACATTCTCATGTATGCCAAGTGTTTGTCTCTCTTGTGTGCATATTAACAGTATAAAGACCACTCAGTTTGTGTAAACCCTGAAAGTGATAGTGATTTTCTGTATCTGTTATAATTTTGAAAATAGTTCCTGCTGCTCTAACTGTTAGTTTCAATCTTAAAACATATGTGCGTCAGAGTTCATTGAACTCGCGTGTTACTAAGTCTAGGTTGTGTCTGTTGTGTTGTCCATTATAGTTACTTATACCTAATTTCATAAACGAGAATGTTAATCTTTCTCTTGCCTAATTAGGCTGGCGACCGTTTCCCTTATTCTAGGAATAGTATAGCTAGGCAAAATTTTGTTTGTCACTATTCCAATATTTACGTAATTCTTGCTTTCATTTCCGATAAGCCACCTCCGTTAGGAACAACACGGTCAAACTAACAAAATTCCTCTCAGAGGGTAACACTGCTCTGTTGCTTTGTGCCATAGTTTCTTTTACAAAATTGTTTTATGTTACAATCTGCTTCTAGCGTTGAGGTTATGGTACAGTGGTAGCAGGTAGGAGTGTTATAATACCTTCACTGAAGAGTCAAGCAGTATATTGCTCCCACCTACGTATATCTCGCGAAGAGACCATGAGGATAAAATCAGAGAGAGTAGAGCCCACACAGAAGCATACCGACAATCCTTCTTTCCACGAACAATACGAGACTGGATTAGAAGGGAGAACCGATAGAGGTACCACACACCGTCAGGTGGCTTGCGGAGTATGGTTGTAGATGTAGAAATAATCACAGATGAAATGAAACCTATGGAGGAATGGAAAAACTACTTCGGAAACCTCCTGAATGTGGATGTAAACACCATGAGTGCTACAACAGAAAACGAATAAGAAGGATCATATAGAGAAAACAGGGATACTCTACCATTGGGGGAGTGAACTACCAAGCTTGGAAAAGGTGAGAGAGACCATAAAACTGCTGAAGAGCGGGAAGGCACCAGGAATACATGGCATAACTGCAGAGATCCTGAAGGAGAGAAGAGCTACTCTACAAGCGAGGCCATACCACTAAATCTGTTTAATTTGGAAGAAGGAAGGGATCCCAGTAGAATAGAAGGAGTCTGTCATCTGCCCTATACTAGAGAAAGGAGACCATATGAGATGCAGCAACTATAGAGTGATCACACTACTATGTACAGCTTATAAGATCTTTAGCATGTTGTTAATGAAGCGCCGGCCAGAGTGGCCGAGCGTTTCTAGGCACTACAGTCTGAAACCGCGCGACCGCTACGGTCGCAGGTTCGAATCCTTCCTCGGGCATGGATGTGTGTGATGTCCTTAGGTTAGTTAGGTTTAAGTAGTTCTAAGTTCTAGGGGACAGATGATCGCAGCAGTTAAATCCAATAGTGCTCAGAGCCATTTGAACCATTTTTGTTACTGAAGCGACTAACACCACATGACGAGAAAGTACTGGGATTCCAACAAGCAGGTTTCAGAAAGGGAAAGTCAACTGTAGAACATTTACGTACAATACAGCAAGTGCTAGCAAAGAGCTGAGAATTCCGCAAAAATGTTCACTGCCTTTTCGTGTACTTCCAAAAAGTATTTGATAGTGTGAATAGACAAGCAATATGGCAAGAACTCGAAAGGGCTCAAGTTCCCAGGAAACTCATAAAACCTATACAGATATGCACCCAGGAGACAACATGCGTGGTGAAAGTAAATGGAAACATATCAAAGAAGTTCAAGGTGGGGACTGGAGTGCGAGAAGGAGACTGGCTCTCCCCTCTTCTGTTTAACCTGGTACTGGAAAGAGGTCTGAAAATGTAGCAAACCTAGAGACGGGAACACAGCTGGGAAGAAGGAGCAACACCCTCGCCTATGCGGATGATGTAGTTTTCATAGCAGGGAAAGAGCAACACCCGGTATAGATCACAAGAACATTAAAGGAAAAGGCAATGAGAGCAGCCCTGAAGTTGAATACGGATAAGACAAATTACCTCGTAGTTAACAGAGAAAATGACGACAGACCTCTGGAGGTGGAGTAAAAGTCTTTGAAAGGGTAAAACACTTTTAATATCTTGGGGCTATACTCAATGAAAGGAACAAGATACACCAGGAAATTACCACACGAATACAAGCAGGAAACAGATCAAGGAATACTTGGAAAAGGCAGGGAGATACGGGAAGATTTCAATTAGATTACATCATGGTCAGACAGAGATTCCGAAATCAGATACTGGATTGTAAGGCGTACCCAGGAGCAGATATAGACTCAGATCACAATATAGTAGTGATGAAGAGTAGGCTGAAGTTCAAGACATTAATCAGGAAGAATCAATACGCAAAGAAGTGGGATACGGAAGTACTAAGGAATGACGAGATACGTTTGAAGTTCTCTAACGCTATAGATACAGCAATAAGGAATAGCGCAGTAGGCATTACAGTTGAAGAGGAATGAACATCTCTAAAAAGGGCCATCACAGAAGTTGGGAAGGAAAACATAGGTACAAAGAAGGTAGCTGCGAAGAAACCATGGGTAACAGAAGAAATACTTCAGTTGATTGATGAAAGGAGGAAGTACAAACATGTTCCGGGAAAATCAGGAATACAGAAATACAAGTCGCTGAGGAATGAAATAAATAGGAAGTGCAGGGAAGCTAAGACGAAATGGCTGCAGGAAAAATGTGAAGACATCGAAAAAGATATGATTGTCGGAAGGACAGACTCAGCATACAGGAAAGTCAAAACAATCTTTGGTGACATTAAAAGCAACGGTGGTAACATTAAGAGTGCAACGGGAATTCCACTGTTAAATGCAGAGGAGAGAGCAGATAGGTGGAAAGAATACATTGAAAGCCTCTATGAGGGTGAAGATTTGTCTGATGTGATAGAAGAAGAAACAGGAGTCGATTTAGAAGAGATAGGGGATAGAATCGGAATTTAAAAGAGCTTTGGAGGACTTACGGTCAAATAAGGCAGAAGGGATAGATAACATTCCATCAGAATTTCTAAAGTCATTGGGGAAAGTGGCAACAAAACGACTATTCACGTTGGTGTGTAGAATATATGAGTCTGGCGATATACCATCTGACTTTAGGAAAAGCATCATCCACACAATTCCGAAGGCGGCGAGAGCTGACAAGTGCGAGAATTATCGCACAATCAGCTTAACAGCTCATGCATCGAAGCTGCTTACAAGAATAATATACAGAAGAATGGAAAAGAAAATTGAGAATGCGTAGGTGACGATCAGTTTGGCTTTAGGAAAAGTAAAGGGACGAGAGAGGCAATTCTGACGTTACGGCTAATAATGGAAGCAAGGCTAAAGAAAAATCAAGAAACTTTCATAGGATTTGTCGACCTGGAAAAAGCGTTCGACAATATAAAATGGTGCACGCTGTTCGAGATTCTGAAAAAAGTAGGAGTAAGCTACAGGAAGAGACGGGTCATAAACAATATGTACAACAACCAAGAGGGAATAATAAGAGTGGACGATCAAGAACGAAGTGCTCGTATTAAGAAGGGTGTAAAACAAGGCTGTAGCCTTTCGCCCCTACTCTTCAACCTGTACGTCGAGGAAGCAATGATGGAAATAAAAGAAAGTTTCAGGAGTGGAATTAAAATACAAGGTGAAAGGACATCAATGATACGATTCGCTGATGACATTGCTATCCTGAGTGAAAGTGAAGAAGAATTAAATGATCTGCTGAAAGGAATGAACAGTCTAATGAGTACACAGTATGGTTTGAGAGTAAATCGGAGAAAGACGAAGGTAATGAGAAGTAGTAGAAATGAGAACAGCGAGAAACTTAACATCAGGATTAATGGTCACGAAGTCAATGAAGTTAAGGAATTCTGCTACCTAGGCAGTAAAATAACCAATGACGGACGGAGCAAGGAGGACATCAAAAGCAGACTCGCTGTGGCAAAAAAAGCCATTTCTGGCCAAGAGAAGTCTACTAATATCAAATACCGGCCTTAATTTGAGGAAGAAATTTCTGAGGATGTACGTCTGGAGTACAGCATTGTATGGTAGTGAAACATGGACTGTGGGAAAACCGGAACTGAAGAGAATCGAAGCATTTGAGATGTGGTGCTATAGACGAATGTTGGAAATTAGGTGGACTGATACGGTAAGGAATGAGGAGGTTCTATGCAGAATCGGAGAGGAAAGGAATATGTGGAAAACACTGATAAGGAGAAGGGACAGGATGATAGGACATCTGCTAAGACATGAGGGAATGACTTCCATGGTACTAGAGGGAGCTGTAGAGGGCAAAAACTGTAGAGGAAGACAGAGATTGGAATACGTCAAGCAAATAATTGAGGATGTAGGTTGCAAGTGCTACTCTGAGATGAAGAGGTTAGCACAGGAAAGGAATTCGTGGCGGGCCGCATCAAACCAGTCAGTAGACTGATGACCAAAAAAAAGCTGTAGAAGTCCCAGCTTCTACCGAGATCCTTAAATACCAAGGTCTACAAGATAATAATACAACCTGTAGTCTTATATGGAGCAGAGGCCTGGACCATCACCCAAAAGATTGAAAGAAAACTCCTGACATTTGAGAATGCCACCCTCAGACAGATTTTTGGGCCATTGAAGGATGGAGGTGATTGGAGGAAAAGGAAGAATTGTGAACTGCAGGAGCTACACAAGTCGATGGACGGCGTGGCAGTGGTCAAAGAGAGAGGACTGGAGTGGTTTGGACACGTAATGCGTCGAGAAGGCCAGATCATCAGGCAGGTAGTGGAGGAAGATATTAGAGACAAAAGACCACGGGTGAGACCACGATTCCGATGGATTGACCAGGTCAGAGAGGATATGAGTACGCTGGGACTGTCTGAAGAAGAATACATTGATCGAGGACGCTGGAGGAGGCTCATTGTTGAGGCCAAAGACCGACTGCGGTTTGTGTGGCGAACGTAGTACGTTACTTATTTATCGCCCGACCTAAACGCCGTATCCCATATAAAGTGCATAAACTGTACCGACACATCTATAAGAACAATTAATTCGTTGTACTTTATTAATGTTACAACAAATCTGCAATGCGCTCAAGAGTAACAATCGCAAAGAAATACATAGTTTATTTTCCAATCTGTGAGAATTTCCAATCAGTAGATGCAGAAAAGAAGAAATTGCAGCTATAGCGATATGTAACGCTGTTTATTTTATGGGTTCGAGAGTGTGAGGGGACAGTTGCCTCATTCGCAGTCAAGTCGAGACATACGTGGGGGGGATATTTCTATTGATAACTGAGAACAGTGTACTGAACAACGTTATATCGGTACTTGTTCCTTAGCACACTAATTATTACAGCTACTACGAGTAGTATGTTTTTCGGTTGGTTAGTACCTCCACGTATGCGTGGATCAAGCATGCAGTTAATGTTTGTTTCCCATGGGCAGCATCTGATATACTGAATTGTGGAAACGTGCGCAGAAACGGGTAGTCTATACTGACAGGTATAGTACACCTCGTGGCGCAGTGACCACCGTGCAGAAAACATCAGATTTTAGGTTATGTGATGTTTTTGAAGGACGCCGAGAAAAATCACCTGACAAACTGAAATGAGTACACGTTAAAGTACCCGGTATCACAATATTTGTACTTATGCCCTTACTAAACTGTATAATCGATCGCGACCGTTGATAACGTCGTTATTTGGCACTGAATTTCCCATTTCTGCCTTAAAGCTATCGGGAAATAGGTGGTTGATAAACCTCTGTTAGTTAACAATGACAGTCGTATACTGAATGATAACTGTAAGGAAGAATAACATTTTCGCATATGAGGATGTAGCCAGTGGTCAGTCTGGAGAGAGTGCACGGATAGCCGAAGTGGTCAAGGCGACACTCGTGATCAGTGGGAAATCCGGGTTCGGGATGCGGTCTGGCATAAGTTTCCGTATGTCAACACTGTTCAGTAGATCCGTTCTTAATACAGCTGAATTCAAGGAATTAGCAGCCAACTGGTTAACTTCGAAGTATTTCCTATCGCAATGGATCGTCAAAAATGCCTGTTCTTTTACACGCATGTTAGAATTTTCACCTCCAGCACAGTGTGTCAGGTGTTGTGTGTTTCACTTCATCGAAAAACTCGTAAGAACGATACAACATATTTAGAGTGTCATTTCCGTAGAGAAATTGTCCTTTTGAACGTGTCGTTAACGAATTATGCACATGAGTGTTCCATAACGTTCTCAGAAAGAGTAAGAATGGCTGCACACAAATTACATTTTATTGGAGGCAACAGGTGATCAGTCTGGGTCTCATATAAAAGTTCAGCGAGCCAACTCTTTAGCGTAGCTTGAATTATTTTCCTAGAGGTGCGCAATTATCACAATCATCTCTGTTTTGATGACAATTGGAGAAATGTGTATCGCACTCTGGCCGGCCTCATAGAAAGAAAATCGTTAGTGGCTGTTATATCAGGCGAACGCGCTGCCCATGCAACAGGTGATGCTAGATCTGTCGAATATCCTCGAAAGTGGACACGTAACTGCTCTCTCACGTCGCCACTGAAATGTGTAGGGGCTCCATTACGGTGCAGGCAGAGGATGCGGCGGGCAGCAAGCGATGCCGTATCCGCCTGTTACGTGAGTCGGGCTAACAGGAACAGATGACAGGATACTCCTGGTTTGATGGGAAAGGAGGTACCCAACCCAACTCTCACTGTAGATCTCCGCTGATGAGATCTACCAGTAGCTGCGTGTGAGTTCATACAACTGGAAGGTAAAAAAGAATATACATTTCTGTGCAAAAATTCACGTTATATACAGGTCTACAAAAAATAATCATAACATTTGGCATGTCTATATTTCTGAAACTAATAAACATATACAATGAATTTCTTTTTTTGATGATCAGGAAACTGAAAAAGTTTTTATTCATACCTTTTCATAGGTGTTCAATATGTCTCTCATGAGATGCATGGCATATGTCAGTGCGATATTCAGATTGTTCCAACACAGCAAAAAATTGTTCAAATGGCTCTGAGCACTATGGGTCATCAGTCCCCTAGACTTAGAACTACTTAATCCTAACTAACCTAAGGACATCACACACATCCATGCCCGAGGCAGGATTCCAACCTGCGACCGTAGCAGTCGCGCGGTTCCAGACTGAAGCGCCTAGAACCGCTCGGCTACAGCGGCCGGCCCCACACTGCAGCGAGCCAAGTTCATTCATTGTTGTTGGTAGCAAAGTTACATAAACAGAGTCTTTTATAAACCTCCACAAGAAATAATCACATGCAGTCAGGTCCGGTGACCTTGGAGGCCAGTAATGTAGAGCTGAATCATTTGGTCTAGTGCGACCGATCCATCTTTCAGCAATCCTTTGATCTAAAAATTCCCGCACTTCCAGATGCCAGCGTGCTGGTGCCCTATGCTTTTGGTAAATGAAGTCGTTCGAATCAGTCTCCAACTGTGGGAAAAGAAAGTTCTCAAGCACATCGAGGTATGTGCTGCCTGTAACAGTGTTCTCGGCAACGAAGGATGGATCAGCACAAAACACATTACATTTTGGAGCGTCCCTCTCAATTTGTACAACTTCATGTTGATATTCCGTTCCCGATATTGTGATATTATGACGGTTCACCTTTTCATTTAACTGGAATGTTGCCTCGTCACTAAACACTAAGCGTGGAAGAAAACTATCATCTTCCAACTTGCCAAGAACGAAATTATAGAGCACACGTAAGTAGCTGAATTTTGTATGACTTCATGTGTAAACGTCCACGCAACACACGCCAGATCGACATCGGGGCATGTTGAGTGGTCGAGCTGCATGGTGAACAGATTTCTTGGGACTCCTCAAGAAACTATGGCGGATGCGTTCCACGTCTGTGTCAGACACTCGGGGACGGCCCGACGAATTGCCTTTATACAAAAAATCTGTTTCTCGAACTGTTCATGCCAGCGTCGAATGCTGTGTAATGTAGGAGGATCTATACCACATCTAGTGCGGAAGTCACGCTGAACAGTTATTACTGAACCGCACTGCGCAAAACGTAGAAAACAAAACGCTTTCTATTGTCCCAACAACATTTTTACTAGAATTGAAGTGGACGCACACTGCTGCTCCCTAACGAATAACATTCTGATCTTCCCGTATAAATAGAAATAAAAGTTTAAAATAATGGTGTGTAACCTTCCCGAATAGAAAATAAAAAAATTAAAAAAATTAAATTTGGATAATTAAATTCTGACGTATGAAAACTGATACATGTTAACTCATGAAAAACTGATAATTTTGACGTAAACAGCGCTACGTCATGGCTGTGTGAACTCAATCTGAATCTGTCCAAGAGAAAAAAACTGAAAAATTCTTACCTCGAGATGCTGTCGCCGGATAACGCTGTCTATGTATCTGCTCGTAAATGGCACAGCTTAGTGCAATGCTGGACTATCTACTAATACTGGAAACATTTGTCTGAGATCTGAATTACGAGAAAACTAACATTACTTAGTGACCCAGCTGCACAGCTGGTCGTCTGAATGCTAAAGAACACATGGCTATGATCTGACAAAAATTCTGGAATATTTTGATGAAGATAAATGACTGGATCGAGACTGGCGACGACTTAAGGGGAAATTATACTTTTATAGTTGACTGGTAAAAGCAATTATATTCTGAAAACTTTTTTACCTTATTGATGAAGATCTACAATTCATTACACGGGAAAATTGAATATATTGTCAATCTGGGTCAACTGGTGCTGACGAATCACAAAAGAAAAGATTCATATTAACATCTCAGACAAGTGACTAACTACGCGAATGCCGATAAAAATAATAAAATTTACCTTAAAATAGGTGGTTGACTTAATTACAATGTCGATTTTTCATTTTATTAACTGTTACTCATTTGTTCATTATCATCTCATTCCATGGTATCATTTAGCTCTGCGGCTGATCACAACTATTATTCAGTTCCATATACTAAAATTTTACAATTTGTTCTGCACTGTGACTTTAACAGCTACTAACTATAAACTGCGCTGCACCAGCGACAGACTACAACTACACTGTAGCAGCCAATGACTCCAACTGCAGCAGAGACTGTTCTGACCTGCGACTCTATTGTAGCTCTCTTTTAACAGGGCAAAAATATTTTATGTCTCAGGTAGCGCCTGTGAATTGTCGTTCTAGCAAGTGGGCAATACATCGAGATTACATTTGCTCCAGCAGGATGGTGAACCGCTTACAACATAATAGTTATGATTTTTGTTAAATCGAATGATACTATTTGATAAACCTGTATTTCCTTCAAAATTAGGCAGTAACTTCTTAAAACAGCCTTTATGTCTCCAGGCTGTCCGGCGTAGCGTTTGATAACGGATGCAAGTCGCAAGAAAAGTCTGGACAGATTCACAGGACTTGACAACCTAAAAACGGTGACTGACAATCTAAAATTGTGCAAGATCCCTGAAATCCTCGGAAAAATAATGAAAGACGGGAAATAGACAACATGTGCAACTATCAAGGTGGTGCAATAATAAAGGATGACAAAACTGGAAGGGCTATGCAACCTGTAAGCTAACAGCGAAGGAGCGAGGACAGAGATGGAAGAAACATTCAGGAGTGGGATTAAAATTCGGAACAAAAAGATATCAGTGATAAGTGAAAGTGAGGAAGAACTGCCCGATCTGTTAATGGACTGAACCGTCAACTGATCGCAGAATGCGGGCTAGGAGGAAACTAGAAAAAGATGAATGTAACGAGAAGTAGCACAAATGAGCTTAGCGATAAACATAACTTCAAAATTGGGGACCACGTAGTACACGAAGTAAAGGCATTTTGCTGTCTTGGAATTAAAGTAACGCATCACGAACGAAACATTAAGGATTTAATAGGCCTTAATTTGGGGAATAAATTTCTTAGAAATCACATCTGGAGCAAAGACTAGTATGGAAGTGAATTTTGGGCTGTGAAAAAAACTGAAGGATAAAAATTCGAAGCGTTCGAGACTTGGTCTTAGAGAAGCAGCCTAAAAATTAAATGGACTGATAAAGCAAGACATGAAGTGGTTCACCTTAGAATCGTTGAGGAAAGGAGGTATTGAAAACACTAAGAAGAACAAGAGCCAGGATGACAGGCGAGCAGAGGTTAGCTTCTGTAGAGCTAAGAGAAGCCGCAGATGGCAAAAACTGTGGGAAAGGATAGAGACTGAGGTATATGCCGTTGTTGTATACGTTTTCTTTCCAGGAGATAGCTGAAGGACAAGGCAGTCATTTTCAATGCAATATTGCTGCATGGTATGAGTAATGGAACGTGAGAAGGGCACCAAGAGGTTATGGTGGGTCATGTCGCCTTGTGGGTGAGGACTTCTGAATAACAATGTGACGTGACGTGGCGTACTGATTCCAACATTGAACTCACGCGCAAGTGGTCAAACCGTTGTCCGGTCATTCACATTTAGCTACCTGTGATTTTCCTAAATCAACTAAGGCAACTGTCGCAATGGTTCCGTTTAAATGATAATGTCGACTTCCTTCTCTGTCGTTTCACAACTACTCCTCCAGTATTACTACCCTTTTCTGTAATTCGCTTTAACCCTTACCCGTTGTCACGTAGCACTGAGCAAAAACTGTATAGATATTCTTACAAACCTATTTAGGAAGAACACGTCATACGATATTGTTGTCAATTATACGCTACTACTCAGCAATGGCATTAATTTTCGACACATTTCTGTAGTGGTCATTCATTTAATGAAACGAGATGTACGTAGAGCAACACATACATTTAATAAAATAGCCCGAACGAAACACGAGACTTGTGTTGCCCATCTCGTAATACATTAAGTACTAGTAGCGTTCGGTAAGTGATGCAAAACATTTATTTCAGAAAACAGGTTGTTTTTATCCAGTATTGCAATATACCACGTTATTCCCCACCACTCTATTGGCTGGAAAAAGCCTCTTTTGTGTCTTCAGTCTTATGAATGATTAAAGACATGAATATCTTAGTATACCTGTTTTTTTGACCGACAGGGCAACAGCAGTTCTTGCCATATTTTTGACTACGAATGAAAACCTTCGCCCGTGTTTAAAGGTCTCTCTTTGTTCTCTCTATGTTCTACGCTATAGGCACCAGTTACAGTAAATCCATTTTTTGTGATACGTGTACACACATTTAATAAATCAGCCGATAATTACTGATCATACGTGAATTCCACTAAGCTAAAACAATTCCATTATCCATATGCAACATGTGATAAAGCTGTAAAAACTTAACAAAAAGAAGATTTTTCGTTAGTCTTCTGACTGCCTAGATGCGGCCCGCCACGAATTCCTCTTCTGCGCCCATCTCTTTATCTCACATAGCATCACTTCCAACCTACATCCTCAATTACGTTCTGGATGTATTCAAATAGCTGTCTTCATCTACAGTTTTTACCCCCTACAGCTCCCTCTACTACCATGGATGTTATTCCATGATGCCATAATAGACGTCCTACCATCCTGCCCCTTTTTCTTGTCAGTGGTTTCCATACATTCCTTTCCTCAGTGAATATGCTGTGAATCTCCTCATTCCTGATCAGTCCACCTAATTTTCAACATTATTCTGTAGCCTCACATCTCAAATACTTCTGTTCACTTCTTTTCCGGTTTGCCGGCCGCGGTGGTCTAGCGGTTCTAGGCGCGCAGTCCGGAACCGCGCGACTGCTACGGTCGCAGGTTCGAATCCTGCCTCGGGCATGGATGTGTGTGATGTCCTTAGGTTAGTTAGGTTTAAGTAGTTCTAAGTTCTAGGGGACTGATGACCACAGATATTAAGTCCCGTAGTGCTCAGAGCCATTTGAACCATCTTTTTTCTTTTCCGGTTTTTCCACAATCCACGTATCCATACGTTTTGCTGTGCTCCAAACGAATATTCTCAGACATTTCTTCCACAAATTAAGGCCTATGTTTGATACTAGGAGACTTCGCTTGGCAAGGAATGCCCTTTTTGCCAGTTCTAGTCTGCTTTGTTTTTCCTCCTTGCTCCGTTCGTCATGGGTTATTTTGCCGCCTACTTCGTGATCATCAATTAAGATATTAAGTTTCTCAGTGTTCTCTTTACGCTACTTCTCATTATATGCATCTTTCTTCGATTTACTCTCAATCCACATTCCGTACTCATTAAAATGTTCATTCCATTCAGCAGATCCTGTAATTCTTCTTCACTTTCACTGAGGATAGCAATGTCATCAGCGAATGTTATTATTGATATCTTTTTTAATTTTGATGTTTAATCTTTCTTTTATTTCCGTTGTTGTTTCTTCAATGCGTAAACTGAACAGTTGCGTCGAAAGACTACATCCCTGTGTTATATCCTTTTTAATGAAAGCACTTCGGACTTGTTCTTCCAGTCTTATTGGTTCTTCCTGGTTCTTGTACATCTTGTATATTACCCATCTTTCCATATAGCTTATCCCTATTGTTCTCGGAATTTCGAACTTCTTGTACGATTTGACATTGATGAACGATTTTTCCAGGTTGATAAATCATATGAACGCGTCTTGATTTTTCTTTAACCTTGCATTATCAACAACAACGTCACAATTGCCTCTCTGGTGCCTTTACCTTTCATACAGGCAGTCGGATCGTCAAGTAATTTTCTGTGCCAATCTTCTGTACATTATTCTTGTCAGCAACTCTGATGCACGAGGTGTTAAGCTGATTGTGTGATAATTCTCGCACTAGTCCGCTCTTAATATCTTCGGAATTACGTGGATGACGTTTTTCGAAAGTGATATGGTATATCGCCAGTCTCATACAATCCGTACACCAGTGCGAATTGTCGTTTCTTTGCCACTTACACCAATGACTTAGAAATTCTCATGGAATGTTATCTATCCCTTCTGCCTTATTCGATCTTAAGTCGTCCAGAGCTGTTTTAAATTTTCATTCTAGTACTGGATTATCAATCTCTTCTGGCTCGGCTCCTATTTATTCTTGTAACACCTCACCAAAGAACTCTCAACGCTCACATAGGCTTTCCGTGTACTCTTTCCACCATCCGTTCTCTCCTCTGCATTCAACAGTGAAATTCCCATTGCACTCTTAATGTTCCCACCTTTGCTTTTAATTTCAACGAAAGTTGTCTTGACGTTCCTATTTACTGAGTCAATCCTTCCGACCATCGTTTCTTTTTCGATTTCTTCACATTTGTCTTGCAGCCATTTAGCCTTAGCTTCCCTGCACTTGCTAATTATTTCATTCCTAAGTTACTTCTATTTCCTTATACCGGAATTTTCCTGAATATTTTTGTACTTCCTTCTTTCGTCGATCACCTGAAATACTTCTTCAGTTTCTTCAGAGTTATCTTCGTTGACTTGTGTTTTCTTTCCAACTTCTGGACTACCATTTTTAGATACTAAGCTATTAACTATCGCAGTACCTAAAGCCTCAAAGAACTTGAAGCGTGACTCTTCATTCCTTAGTACTTACGTATGCCACATTCTCGTGCACTATTTCTTACTGACTAGTCTCCTAAAGTTTAGCCTATTCTTCATCGTTACTGAATTGTAATCTGAGACTATATTTGCTCTAGGATACGCCTTACAATCCAATATCTGGTTTCTGAATCTCAGCCTGACTGTGATGTAATCTAACTGTTATATCTTCGCATCTCCCGACCACTTTCATGTATACCGCCTCCTATTGCGATTCTTGAACAGAATATTCGTTATTACTAGTTGAAATTTATTGCAGAACTCAGTTAGTCTTTTTGTTCTCTCTTTCCTGGTACAAAGCCCTTATTCTCCCATAACCCTTTCTTCTACTTCTTCCCCAATGGCTATTAGATTTTCATGTCTCTTTACGTAGTGAATTAGTTATCTCTTCATTTTACGGCGTCAGCATGTATAACGGAAATACCGTTGTCGGTGTTGGTTTGCTGTCATTTCTTTTAAGAACAACCCTATCACTGAAATGTTCGCAGTAATTCAGTCTCTGACCAACCTTCCTATTCATAACAAACCCTATTACAGCTATACTGTTTTCTACTGCTGTTGATTTTACTCTACAGCTGGTATGACCAGAAATCCTTGTCTTGTTTCTATTTCACTCCACTGACCCACACCATGTCTATAATGAGCATTTCCATTTTAAATATTCTAGCTTCCCTAAGACGTTAAAACCTCTTAGTTCCACACCCCGACTCATAGAATGTAATCCTTTTGCTAATTATTCAATCACTTTGTCATGGTCACCGCATGGTCACCCCCTACCCCCCACCCCCGACCCCCCAACCCTTCCACCCGTTGGCAGTTCACATCCCGGAGATCCGAATGGGGGACTAGTCAGGAATCTTTTGCCAGTGGAGAGATCATCATGAAACTTTTTCAAATATAGGTCACATGTCCTGTGGATACACATCGTCTGTCTTTAATTAAGAGACTTCCATTCCTTTCTGCAACCTCATGCCGTTGGTCATTCGTGATTCTTCCGCCTCTAGCGGCAAAATAGTTCTGAACCTCTGTCTTCTGCTCCGCCCTCTTTGACAAGACAGTTGGCTGAATGAGGGGGAGTCTACGGTCGCCATTGGTGACCTAAAATACCCTGTATGGAGGTCCCTCAACAGCCTAAGAGTGGGCGCCCCCCCGATGCAAGACCAACCTGAAGAAATGGGGAATCCTTCCAGCCAGCGCTGACACCTTTTGCGACTGCGGGGCTGAAGAAGAGTCAAGCCACCTATTTGTATACCCCCTCCTGGACAATCCGTGCACAATACAAGACGTTCACGAAGGAAATGACAAAGCTATCGCACCTACTATTTTTTGGATGACCGGACACGGAAATGAAATGAACCAATTGGTGATAATTTATATGCAAAATTTAAGCGGTGGTGGTGTTAGAAGACAGGAAAGAGGATATTTCGATCAGTAATCAAAGATGTCACTACTGGACCACTTAAATTCACACGATTTTTTACTATAATCTCCGTTTAAAGCGACGGCCTTGCGCCTCCTTATTGGGAGGGCCTGTATGTCTGCGTGGTACCATTGTACTGGGGCGACGTCGGAGCCAACGTCGTGTTACATCAGTAATGTTCCAATCATCAACTTACTGCTTCCCAAGGGAGTGCATCCTCCAATGGAGCAAACACATAGAAGTCTGAAGGTGTGACATGCGGTCTGTTGGGTGGATGCGGAAGAACTGAACAATGAAGTTTCCGATCTCCTCTCGGGTGCGAAGTAGCTACTTCGATTTCCTGAGGATCTCACAATACACTTCGGATTTGATCGTTGCACTATAAGGGAGGACAGGAAACAGAATAAGCCTTGAGAGTCCCAGAAGGCCGTCACCCTTACTTAACCGGCTGGGAGCTCGGTTTTCAACGTTTTCTTCGGAGGAAAGGGGGCTGACTCTATTTTGGGAACTTCTGTTTTGTTCCCGGTTCGAAGTGATGAACCTGTTTCATAATCCTATTATCCTCGTAGAGCTCAAGCAATTCCGCACAGATGGTACTTTGTTGCTCTTTATGGTCACTCCAAAAGAAATGCACAGTATTTTTCTTAAAACTCATCTTTTATTCTACATGTGTGAAAGTTTTACAGAGAGTAGATACATCCTTTAGGAACAATATTTTCATTTCTCCACACAATTTCCATCCCTCCCAACTGCCTTACGCCACCTTAGAACCAGTGCCTGTATTCCTGCACGGTAAAATTCTGGACCAACCTGTTGGAGCCAATGTTTGGCAGCGTGCACAAGGGAGTCATCATCTTCAAACCTTGTTCCACGAAGAGAGTCTTTCAGTTTCCCAAAGAGATGATAGTCACATGGAGCCAGGTAAGGACTGTAAGGCGGGTCTTTCAGTGTTGTCCATCCGAGTTTTGTGATCGCTTCCATGGTTTTTTGACTGACATGTGGCCGTGCATTGTCGTACAACAGCAGAACATCCTGCTTTTGCCGATGTAGTCGAACACGACTCAGTCGAGCTTGAAGTTTCTTCAGTGTCGTCACATATGCATCAGAATTTATGGTGGTTCCACTTGGCATGATGTCCACAAGCAAGAGTCCTTCGGAATCGAAAACACCGTAGCCAGAACTTTTCCAGCAGAAGGTGTGGTTTTGAATTTTTTTTTTTCTTGGGTGAATTTGCGTGATGCTACTCCATTGATTGCCTCTTCGTCTCTGGTGAAAAATGATGGAACCATGTTTCATCACCTGTCACAATTCGTCCAAGAAATTCATCTCCACCATTATCGTACTCTTCCAAAAGTTCGCTGCATACCGTTTTTCTTGTTTCTTTGTGAGCCATTGTGAGCCATTGTCAGTATCCTGGGAACCCACATGGCACAAACCTTTTTTAACACCAACACTTTCAGTATTCTGCAAACACTTCCTTCCTCTATCCCAACGTAGCCTGACAATTCGTTCACTGTGGTTCGTCTGTCGGCAGTCACCAATTTAACTCTCTGCACATTGTCAGGAGTGTGTGAAGAAGAGGCCTGCCGCTGCGAGGACAATCCTCAATATTGCCTTGCCCGCTTTCATCACGTAACCTGCTTGCCCACCGACTAACTGTACTGTGATCGACAGCAGCATCTCCATACACCTTTTTCAACCTCTTTTGCTTGTTTCCCACTGTCTCGTTTTCACAGCACAGGAATTCTATGACAGCACGTTGCTCCTGAAGAACGACAAGCGTGGCCGCGGTGGTCTAGCGGTTCTAGGCGCTCAGTCCAGAACCGCGCGACTGCTACGGTCGCAGGTTCGAATCCTGCCTCGGGCATGGATGTGTGTGATGTCCTTAGGTTAGTTAGTTTTAAGTAGTTCTAAGTTCTAGGGGACTGATGACCACAGATGTTAAGTCCCATAGTGCTCAGAGCCAACGACAAGTGTGGCAGCCATCTTGAAGACATGCTGTGACGGCGCCACTCACGGGAACAGGTTGAACTAAGTTTGAAAACAAGCGGGAAGAATGTATCTACACACTGTAAAACTTTCATACATGCAGAATAAAAACTGTATTTTTACAAATATAGTGTGCATTTCTTTAGGAGTGACCCTCGTATCTACTCTTAGGTGACGAGGAATTCAGGGGGCACACACATTTGAGTACCCTAACTGGTGTACGAGTGTAGCACTGCCAAGAGTGACGACCACTTGAGCAGCGAGATGTTTGATTGTGATCTGTCGATCAACCCGAAGGAGAGTGTCCGCATATTACACATTGCAAGAGCCACAGCTGTGTGCGGTCTACTGGCACACGCGAGATCGCACTAGTGTGCGCGACCTTGTTGCAATGCTCGTAACTCATAGCCCAACGACTCACGTCCTTTGCTTCACTGCCAAGTCTCTACAGACATTCTGCAAGGGTCTATAAACATCTGTGCTGCTCTGATTTTCCGCCAAAAGAAACTCAATGACAGCTCTCTGCTTGGAAAGCAGTCTCCACTACAAAAGCCATTTCGATGACTACATATAGAGCCGCGACCCATAGGAACTTCATGGAACTGTAGGGACTGAAGCGGAAATATTTAACGATGTTTCACTGCAAATTCTGCTCCTTTTCAATTCTTGTAATGTCAAGGGGGTATTGTAGTTACCAACTGAAAGAGGATTCCAAATAAAATGAGTTTATTACAAACTGCAATTAGATACCATTGACATGAATTTAATTATACCATCGATTGAGTGTCGAAAATCGGAAGTACAAAAGCTAAATGTTTGTTGAACGCGAAGAATACTTACGTCTTGCCAAAGACCGGAATAAAAAGGGGATGCGTGAGGTTATCGTTTCATAAATCATTTGTCCATTTATGAACTCATAGTATCTTCTTAGTGATTGCGTGATTATGCTGAGAGGTCGGTTGTCTAAAATATGAATACTACAAAGAGAAATGAAAGAAATATGTCTTCAAACTCTCCATGCAACAATAAGTTCCGAAACTAGTGCTCAATCTTAAGTTCACATCAGTCTCCCAAGTCGTTTGCCAAAGTTTGCGTCACCTTACCTATCTCTGCACGTATTGGAGCGGAAGTCTTGATCTGTTGCTTTAAGTATTGATGTGTGCCAGACCGATACTCGAACTCGGGACCTTTGCCTTTCATGGCCAAATGCTCCACCGACTTTTCTTTTAATCTCATTTTGTTCGTGATTACTCGTTCTATTTGTTCGGTGCGGGCGTTTTACGACGCTTGTTCATCGTCGTCCTGTTAACTCAGTTTTTTTTTCCTGTGACCGAGGACGCTGAGCTAACGTGCAACCCGACTGAACTGAGCTGCAGAAACGCGACTGACGACACGTCCTCACGGCTTCAGTTCCACCAGTACCTCGTCTTCTATCTTCCAAACTTTACAGAAGTTCTCCTGCGAAACTCACTCTTCTCTGTCTGCCCGCCTTCCGGTGCGCCAATCAGACGATTTTACAAAGCTATGTCAAATGGCATGGTCGTAAATAAATCAACAGGTTCCGAGTTTGCTATAGGTTCGTCTGAGTGAAATTAGTACGAACGACTGCAACTTTTTAATGACTGTCTCTACTGCGCATGCGCAGCACTGCGACAGGGTCTACTTTCACAAAGTTTCGTGTTCATTGTATCGCGTATTTCGCGTGTTTCGTTGTGTGGTCAACTGTAGCGCTAGTTGACAACTTTGCTGTCTTTGCGTTGCTCAAAGCTTATGATTTAAATAAAGAAACAATGCACCTGGTCTTAATTTTTTCATACCTAGCACTATCCGTTTCGAGAATTTATTCTTATTGTCAGTTGCAAATATTTGCAAAACTGTTTTGTGTAGTGTTTGTATGTATGTATGTGTGTTTTGCTCGCTTGCACCGTTCTGTGGTGTCTTTACAAGATATAAGGTACGGTGCCTCCTCCATATTGCAGAAAGCCACACACACACTCACACACAGAGTGAAATTTCCCAAACAATATCAGTGATAATTTGCGTGCATGTGGTTTTCTGCATAGTGGAGAAGGTAGAGAACCTCGTTATCTCAGAAAGACTACTACGGCCCAAGAGAGGCAATACTCCGTCTTCAGGCCACGAGTGGCCTACCGGTACCATCCGACCGTCGTGCCATCCTCGGTGCAGGATGCGGATAGGAGTGGCGTGGGGTCAGCACACCGCTCTCCCGGTCGTAAGATGGTATTCTTGGCCGAAGCTGCTACTATTCGGTCGAGTAGCTCCTCAATTGGCATCACGAGGCTGAGTGCACCTCGAAAAATGGCAACAGCGCATGGCGGCCTGGGTGGTCGCCCATCCAAGTGCCGACCACGCCCGACAGCGCTTAACTTCGGTGAACACACGGGAACCGCTGTATCCATTGCGGCAAGGCCGTTGCGTAAGAGGGGCAGTACAACACACAAAATACTAATGCAAATATTTGATGATGACAATGAGAAATTCTCGAAACGCGTCATGCTAAGCGTAAAAATATATGTCAGTGGTACTGTGAATGACAGATGCAGACTCTCCAAAAATATGAGTTATGATGACTGAAATTGAGTCAAACGTTTCTGCTTCCCAATTGTGATGGGCTCTTCTTGGAGAAACAATGCCCAAAATTTTAACTGTACTGTTCCTGAGATCACTTTCCTAACCAACATCATGTTTTCTTTTGCATATTTTGATTACATGCATTTGATGACAAATTTGATAACCTTGACTCATTGATTTTGGTAACACAAATTTTGTTCCCAATTCACAATACATTGAAGATAATTAGTACCAAAGTTAATAAACTACAATGTAGTAAATTCCTAAACATTACAAATACTGGAAAGTATCTGATTTGAAGAAAGACTACTGCTGGTTTAGTTGGCAGGGAGTGTCTACCATGTGTCCAGTGCTTATGGATCTGGTATGCTGCTTAATTTCACTAACATACGTGTAACAATATAGCATGCATGTTTCTACCTATGCCATCTTAATGTGGTATGTGACCCTTAATTATCCGTTCTTATATGGAGGGGAAAATTATTCATTTTGAAAGTGAAGTTAACAGTGGATAGCGAGATTCTTTTGCTTCTGATACATCAGGATTCATATATGCAACACATTTCTACAGAAAAATACCCCAAGGGGATAAAATTACACTAGGATGTATTAAATTTTCCCGAGGATCAGGTGTACCGTTCCTTTAAATGGCTGGCGGGAACATGATACTTATTTTCTTTTAAAAGCTATGCTCTCTTTGTGGCAGAGTTGTTAAGTCAGAAGAATTTACTCTTGTCAGTTGAACTAGCTGCAACAGTCCATTCGCCGCCTCTCGGACAGCTTCGGCCCATTCACAAACTACGAGAAGTGGGAGAATGCTTGTGTCGAATGCATTCGCGTGGTTGCAACGGTTGCACCCGTATATCGAACGAACCTAATGTTAACCTGTAGAAGGACTGAGTTCTGCCCAAGTCTTCCTGGCGTCCTCACTCTGCTATCGCGTTATCTCTATAGCCAACTCCCTGGCTTCACGTTTTGGACTTTTTGGAAGCCAGCGCTCGGCTCCTCCCGTCTGCTACGTCATTGCTGTTTACTAATGAGGAATCTCGATTTAAATTTTCAACGAACTCCCCGGTCTGTCCGGTACAATGACTTGGGCCTCACGGTTTCTCACGATTCACAGGGAGCTTGCCTGGCTCACACCAATGGCTCCTGGAAAGACATTCCAACTTTAAAACAAACTTCTTTTGACGAACAGTTAGACCTCGCTTCGCCGACCCGCTAAGCGCAGCGAGTCGTCCGAACTTGAGTGTTATCTGATTTAGCGGGAAGCCACCAGACCACATGTTGTGCGAAATACGGCACGGCTACCGCTCGGAGTTTCACGGCGAACGGTACACAAGTTGCAAACAGTACTTTGGCTAGTGGGTTATACACTCAGCTGCACCGGACCTTCTGGTACCAAGGGGTGGTCGCTCCTGTTTGCTGAACGGGACTTTCGTAAGTAGAAAACAAGATTCTAGGGCATTGCTTCAGTAAGGGATTCTCCATTCACAAACACTACAGAAGGATTTTCATACAACTACCACAGAGTGGACTAAGATGTCAATTGACGTCCGATCTCCGCAATCACTGGATATTGTTTAGTGTGAAAGTGAGCGTACGTAAGGTAGCGCCAGTGGAACTCAAAACAAACGAATTTAGTACTTTATGACAACAAAACATGAGATGTTTTAGTACAACAATTGACTACCACGTATCAGTGTCCCGTCATACTCATATAGAGATATGGTGCAGTTATTCAACAGTAGGGATGATCTGTATAAAATCTGTACAAAATCAGTAACAAAATTAAATTTGGTTTCAAATCTCATCTCGCAGACAAATTGTTGTAATAATTAAAATCTCACAGGCAAATTAATACTTTTTCCAATTCTTCCTCTGCTAGTGTCACTCAGTGTTGTCATAAAGCTGGAACTTCCCAGAGTGAAGTACTCTCAATGTATGCGACAAAAATACTCTCTATTCACGTTCCTCTCTCCTTAAGGGCTACGTCAGCCACCTTCTTTGTTGTTATTTGCTTGTTACATACTCGTATTTTCTAGCGATGTTTCGTCTTTTGGCTCTGAGCACTATGGGAACATCTGAGGTCATCAGTCCCCTAGAACTTCGAACTACTTAAACCTAAGTAACCTAAGGACATCACACACATCCATGCCCGAGGCAGGATTCGAACCTGCGACCGTAGCAATCGCGCGGTTCTGGACTGAAGCACCTAGAATCGCTCGACCACCGCGGCCGGAGCTTTGTCTTTTACAGGTTATAAAAGCGTCATTAGAAAATTTGACGAATGACCCATTTTGAAGACACCATTCCCAAAAGGTCAAATACAGCTGTAACGTCGATACAGTGTGATTTTAAGGTCTTAGATCCTTTATTTCTTTCTAGTATTTTACATTCAGTAATAAAGTTGTGGTATTCAATTATGTTTTCAAGAACTATTTCTACCCTTCATTCGTTATGGCAAGAGCTATGACAATGAACATCTCTTGCAGTGCACAGGTTGCGTCGTATCTACCAGCACTCTAGCGTCTTCAGTGTTACCTAGGAAGTACTCACAGAACAAGATTTTAAATCCTGCCCCTGTATCACTGTGAGACCAAAAAATTTGCAGATGTCAATACTTCCGAAATACAGACTTGAGCCACTGCAGTCTCTTTAAGAAACATACTTAAATTGTGACTCATGACGGATGTGCGGCCATAGCATTTGGTCACATCTAAGCCCTTTTGTTCATTAGATACAATCAATTATTGCTCGAGTCCTACTCCAGAGTAATCTTTGACAAGAGTGAAGTAGGAAAATGCCTCAAGTATCTTTACTTGCCGGTCGTTTTATCCGAGCGGTTCTAGGCGCTTCAGTCCTCAACCGCACCGCTGTTATGGTTGCTGGTTCGAATCCTGCCTCGGGCATGGATGTGTGTGTTGCCCTTGGGTTAGTTAGGTTTAAGTAATTCTAAGTCTAGGGGACTGATGACCTCAGTTGTTAAGTCCCATAGTGCTTAGAGCCATTTGAACCATATCTTTACTTCTATAGGATTTGCAAAACCGTCTTTGATAATATGAATACGGCGGAAGTGTTCATTTGATTGATGTTACTAATTTTCCATTTTGCCTTTACACTTTAATTTCATTTTATTCACTTGATTTTCTTTTCCCTCCCGCAGCTTTACGCAAGTCTCCCACCCTAGTTACACCGTGTCATTATCGCTTGGCAGTTCCTCTACTATGCGGTGATTAATTTCTCGCACGTCTTCTAAAGGCAAACACCTAGTCGACAATAGAAGGGTATTTGCAGCGACCCACAAAGTTACTTAGCTTGAGACCGTCAATCGATCCAGGCAAACGCCTGGGGAAGGGCAAACGGGGAAGGGCACGGCGGACTTCCTTCCCCGTCCTTCCCTAATCCTATGGGACCGATGACCTCCATGCCGGCCGAGGTGGTCGAGCGGTTCTAGGCGCTACAGTCTGGAACTGCGAGACCGCTACGGTCGCAGGTTCGAATCCTGCCTCGGGCATGGGTATTTGTGGTGTCCTTAGGTTAGTTAGGTGTAATTGCGTGTTGTACCAGCATACAGCGAGCCTTCAGAGTTGGTGGTCCAGATTGCTGTACAACCGGTACCTGTAATACCCAGTAGCACGTTTTTTTGCAGTGATGCATGCCTGTATTCGCCATGGCATACTATCCACAAGTTCATCAAGGCACTGTGGGTCCAGATTGCCCCACTTCTCATTGCGATTCATCGTAGATCCCTCAGAGTGGCTGGTGGGTGACGATGTGCATAAACAGCCCTCTTTATCCTAGGCATGTTCGACAAGGTTCATACTGGAGAACATGCTGGCCACTGTAGTCGAGTGATGACATTATCCAGAAGGAAATTCACAAGATGTGCAGCATGGGGGCGCGCATTGTCGTCCACGAAGACGAATGCCTCGCCAGTACGCTGCCGATATGGTTGCACTATCGGTCGGAGGACGGCATTCACGTATCGTCCAGCCGTTACGGCGCCTTCCATGACCACCAGCGGCGTACGTCGGCCCCACATAATGCCACCTCAAAACAGCAGGGACCCTCCACCTTGCTGCATTCGCTGGACAGTGTATCTAAGACGTCCACCCTGACCGAGTTGCCATAAACACGTCTCCGACGATTGTCTGGTTGAAGGCATATGCGACACTCATCGGTGAAGAGAACGTGATTCCAGTCCTGAGCGGTCCATTCGGCAAGTTGTTCGGCCCATCGCGCTACATGGTGTCGTGGCTGCAAAGACGGACTTCGGGAATGAATTCCGCATCATGCACCCTATTCCGCACAGTGTGAATCGTAACACGACGTCCTGTGGCTGCACGAAAAACATTATTCAACATGGTGGCTTTGGTGTCACGGTTCCTCCCAGCCATAATCCATCGGTAGCGGTCATCCACTGCAGTAGTAGCCCTTGGGCAGCTGAACGTGGCATGTCATCGACAGAACATGTCTCTCTGTATCTCCTCCACGTCTGAACAACAGCACTTTGGTTCACTTGTTGAGAGCCCTTCTTATCACAAAGTAACAATGCGGACGTGATCGAACCGCGGTATTGACCGTCTAGGCGTGGTTGAACTACAGACAGCACGACCTGTGGAATGACGAACTGATCGGCTGTCGGACCCCCTCCGTCTCATAGGCGCTGCTCATGTATGGTTGTTTACATCTTGGGGCAGGCTTAGTGACACCTCTGAACAGTCAAAGGGGCTGTGTCTGTGATACAATATCAAGAGTCAACGTCTGTCTTCAGGTGTTCTGGGAACCGGGACGATGCAAAAGTTTTTTTGATGTGTGTATATCAGAGTAATTTGATTTTGCAGAGCAATCAACCACAACTTACGTCACGGCTTGTCTGAAGCAGTTTGTGATGGAGAGGCCTGACAGTTTTATAAATCTATTAATTACAGGAAAATCTAAATACTAAGAAGTTTCTGTGCTGAAGGGACTTCTGCATTCCATCACTCAGGTAATGAGATAACGTCCAGCAAGTGAAGTATGTCAGCATGGTGTCTTTAAAATTTTGAAACGCACGTGTTAAGCAAACGAATGGCAGGCATGATGGCACTTTTTTCATATGTACATTCTCAAACATGAAGCTTGCGGACATAAAAGAAGAATCACACTTTGCAAAAAGGATATTATCTTACAGCTGTCACGGCCCATTAAATGTAGTTCCGCTAAATACGCTTCACTAATGATTAGACTGATTTAAACAAAAATAAAGAAGAAAGCATTGCTTTGCTAGGCGTGGTGGTGTTGGATGTGAAACGCCGTTGCCTTCCTTCGACTTCTGAACTGAATAGCCCAGCCAGTTAGAGTCGGTGCCTGTTCTTTCGGGCGTGTCCGAGCCGGTTTTTTTCCGTTTCTCGCAAACGCTCATCTTGACCCAAATTTCCAACTTATCCGGGTATTTCTGACGTAGTGCCCCTGTCCATTACTCTCGTTACTGGCGGCGCTTCACTGATTACCGTAAGGATTCTAACCTGTTTGTGCATGTGCACTGACGGGATCACTGATCCGTCTTGTCCTAATTAGTAATGTGGTGTTTGTTCTTTCGGACATATTTACAACAAGGAGGAGACGAATCATTTATCCCCTCAGCGCAGAAGCACAAACACGTTCGAACTCTTACGGGAATCACCGAATCTCTGTGAGTAACGAGGATATGAGCTGGGGCACTACATCAGTAATGCGTGAATAACATCGAAATTTGAGTCAGTCAGGGACTGTGTCGTGATGGCCAAGGCGGTCAGCGCGACCGTTCGCGAGAAACAGAAAATCCGGATTTGAGTCCGGGTCCGGCACAAATTTCAGCTTCCTCCACTGATGTATTTGAGTGCCCACTAGCACTTAATTTCATTATTTCCGAAGGATCAAAGTTACAGGTGGACCTACAGTTTAACGTAGATTCCGAATCTCGATGCAGCTCGGCATTTTTCACATCAGCAAACGTAGAAACAGATGAATGAAGCGACAACTAACAGATAAAAATCCGTTGATTGACCTGAGATAGAGCCCGAGACGTTTGGATTCGTATATCTTGCACCTTCCCTGCAGTTTTTCCTCTTGTTGCTTAAGAATAAGTGTTAGTTCAAAATCTGAATTACGTCCACATCCAAGTATTATACAGGAGCTCTCATCCAATACCAGTAACACAGTTGTGGTCCGATTCATATGATTTATTCTGACTTATTGTGAGTCTTACACGTTTTCCAATATGACACCAAGAAGTCATACAGTAACAGTTATTTCTAATTATTTTTAACAAACCAGTACCCTTATGACCCAGATATCGTAATTTTTACAAATAAATGGGCCAACCAGGCTTTTAGTTTCCTTACTTTCCTTTACTTTTAATTATAAAGAAAATTAAATTCTAATGTTCTATATTTTAAGACCGCATATTATGCTTTAAATAAAATATGTTTTAGATATCAACAAAACTTGTTAGTGGTTCTTGTGGAAGCAAAATTTATAAACTTCGCGTTCACGATGTAGAATCATGACTCAGTTATCCCAGATGACTATGGAAGTGTTCTGCTGTATGTGGGACTGACGTGTAAAAGGAATTAACTATTTAATCAATCATATTGGGTCAGTACCTAAGCTCCCTACTGGAATATATTCCAGAATTAGACATAGTGCGCCAACAGGGCTGATTTATTCTAGACACGCTCATTGATCAGTTATTTCAATACAACTCAACGAATCACTGTTTGTGGAGCAGAACGTGCTCTTCACTGGGTGTATCTGAGCATCTTACGTGTTAAATTTATTATTATATCAAGCGGATTAATTGAAACAACGATCAATACGAAAAACCTGTTAAGATTATTTGACTGTGTGGTGCTACATACCGTTTTGGCAAACGACATTTCCCACTACCTATTTCTGACAAGGAAAGATGATCGTGATAAACTACTAAAGTAATATTAGGTAAGAACTAAGTAGCGGAACACGTACTGTGAGCGGTCGTTTGGTATCGCGTTTATGCCGAGCTGAGCGGAGATGTGTGCGGTTCGAGTGACCGGCAAGACGCGACGACGAGTAAATGACTTCACCTGCTGTGGGCGGTGCCTTTTATGTTTTTACGTCGCGGCTTGGCGGTGTCGTGACTGTCAACGAACAGACACCCTCTCCAAGAAAGTAACCAGCAACGAATAAAGAAAGCTCTAAAATGAAATGACTTACTTCCGAAATACTTCGCGGTCTGGCCTTCGTGGTGGATGTTATGTTTGAATTAAATTGTATCCGATCCCAGTTAAGAAGTAATTGTGATTATACGCCCAATGAAACAAATACAAGACAGTCAATGATAAAATGCTGACCTCATTTCATAATTAGAGTAGATATTGCATTTCATTCCACCAATAACAGCTACAAAAGAGAAGAGTGCAAGTCTTTCCAGGGCTACGCACGGTTGTACGACGATACTGCTCTGCACCCCTCCACATAAGGAAGATAACTAGCGGCGACCGAGTTAAATTGAAGGTAAATTAACACACAGTACATCGGGTGACAGGTCGGGTGTTCTAGGCTCCAAACACACAAGAAGAGGGTCAAAAACACTTCAACTGTCAAAAAACGATTGAGTTAGAAACTTTTGTTACGCTTTATAGCCAGTCCTATTACGTCCTTCTCCGTCCAGATCAGTAAGGCAGGTGATGGTTCCCATCGATAAAAAGAACCGGTCCTTCTCTACTTGAGGAAGGCTTTATAAACTGACCATTTCTCCACTGAGCTATTTTCCTACCTTTTATTTATTAATTATTATTAGTTTACTGATTTAACTGAGGTACTTCAGGTAATCTCTGAGGTCAACCTGTGAGAGCAGTAAGCATGTTTCCTCCATCGCCCTTTCCATTCATTTAATAATGGTGTGCCTTAGGTCTCATACTTTTCCCAAAAGGGACGTGTTCCGGTCTAGTTAACACTGGTCGACGCAAGGGCAGTCAACATCACCGCCATGGTCGTAACTGTAGTCTGACTGATGAACGGTGGTAGTTCGCGCAGCTCGGCGCAGGCACGGAGACTGCAATGACAGCAGTTCCAAGCAGTACGCGCATACACATACTTTATGCTTGATGAAAGCGTGTATCTTGCAAATTGTGTCTCTCACTTACTTGTGCTGAGTTTGTCACTTACCACCGACATCAGCGATGATAACTAGCCACAAATAGATTGAAAATTCACTAAATGTCTCGCTAAGATCACGTTTAACGCTCGCATTGGGTACGACGTTCACAGCAGAGCGCTCAGTACACTACTGTACCCTCATTGGCTGTTGCAGAATGTGTGACGTAGGTGTGCAGTACAAGCCCAAACTCGATCGCCAACGTTAGTGGCGACAATTATAGACTGGGGCGGCCGGCGAAATACCGTGAGACCTAATTTTAAGAAAGAAAGGCATACATTAAAGAAAAATTAAAAAAGAAATGAACTGCCTTAAGTGGTTTAGAAAAATTACGACAAACCTGGCCCGACGGGTCCACCAGCTTCTGGAATAGGAATTCAGTGTGTCGCCACTGCATCTGTTTTGAAAAAATGAAATAAAATTATCGCCAGCAAGAAAACCAGAACAACATGGATCATAGTTAAAATGAAGAAAAAAAGGAATAAGGATAATCAGGAAAGTTTCTTACAGGTTGCTAATATGTTTGTTTGCTTGATCATCTACCGCAACAGCTGTTAAAATTTGTTACTATTGGTTATCCATCTTGAGCTGACTTCAATTTAATTAAAAGAAATATACCAGACGCATTTCGCTTTTATTTATAAAGCATCTTCCGTGGCTATTGGTGTTTCTTTTCATATTGTGTTCCTTCCCTTCTTGCTTCTGCAGTATATCTAGTGCTGTATTACTCACACTTCAATTTCGTAAACTGTTTCTCATTACGCACTGTTACAGTTTACAAAAGCGAAGTATAAATAATGCAGCTCAAGAAATACATCAGAATGGCAAAAACTGTGCAAATGTGAGTCGAAGTCTTTAGACAACAAGTTTACATTCCTTATAAATAGCTAGTCTGTAGCGGCGTCGTTGAGAGCGGTCAACTATAAAGCCCTGAACACACGAGGACACATCTTGCGCCACTAACGGTGCAATAAGATGGTACAACTTCCTGTTCAAAATGCTGGCGTGCCATCTGGTAGCTGAGTTTGTACACACAATGGCTGCAGATGGTGCATCATTATTTTAGAGAGTGGCTGATAACGAACTGACAGTGGCAGCTGCTGCTTATGCAGTCATTACTGCAGTAATATCTCGGCGGCGTCGATGAAGAAATTTACGTTATCACAATAGAAGATGGTGGAGTAGACCTTGGATTTTAAGATCTAAAGACGGCGGTCGAGAATTGCAGAGTCTGTTAAACGATGAACTGAGGTTGGAGGACAGGGAATCATACAAAAATTTTCTGAGAGTGGGCGAGACGGAATTCTTCACATTGCTCCATTTAGTAGGTCCAAGCATAACGAAACGAAAGACAGTTATGCAAGAATCACTCTCAGCTTCAAAGAGATGAGAAAGGTACCTTTATATAAACCTAGCATTACTAGGCTGCTGCACGTACAGTACATACTTGTAGTCTGTAACTAATTCCATAATTTTCTTTAGGTTAGTTCTATCACTGAGGTTTATAGCTATTGGAGAAAGCTACAGAAGCCTGATGTTTTCCTTCAGAATACCTGTAAGCACGATATCCTCAATTATTCTTGAAACTTGTGACCCAATTTTCCAGTGCTTGAAGGATTTATACATGAAGGTACTTCGATTCTGTTAAATTTCGTGAGAACAAGACTAAAAACTTTATTAAATTTCATGAGAACATGACGAAAATAAGTTAATGTAATAACACATTTCAATAAGATGAAAAGTACAATAAAGGAACCATTTTTGTTCAGATGTATTGCTCTCAGCAAGAAACAGATTTCGGAGTGGGGGTGTATTTTGGTTGTGTCAGCCACAACTTTCTGATGCAGTTGCACTTGTTACGTTTAGTTAGTTGGCAAACCACTAGCATTTCCTTTATTCTTTCACGTGGTATTGTTAATAATTTCCAAAAAATATTTTGAGGGAACGACGTATCTCTGATCCAATCTTCAGTTATGCCTGCATCCAGGTGTTATCACATATTTGTATAGTTTGGCAATTATATTCAAAATGTATGCTTACATTTAAAACTTTATGTTAAGAATCGAACTTAACAATTTATAGGCCAATTTTCTTTCTCCCCTACCTGCATAACTTTCAGACAAAATCCGTGTACTTCATAATTCATCATTTTCAGTTGTTAGGGGAAAGAGGAAGAGGATGTCGTTATCAGGAGAAAGAAAACTGGCGTTCTACGGATCGGAGCGTGGAATGTCAGATCCCTTAATCGGGCAGGTAGGTTAGAAAATTTAAAAAGGGAAATGGATAGGTTGTAGTTAGATATAGTGGGAATTAGTGAAGTTCGGTGGCAGGAGGAACAAGACTTCTGGTCAGGTGACTACAGGGTTATAAACACAAAGTCAAATAGGGGTAATGCAGGAGTAGGTTTAATAATGAATAGGAAAATAGGAATGCGGGTAAGCTACTACAAACAGCATAGTGAACGCATTATTGTGGCCAAGATAGATACGAAGCCCACACCTACTACAGTAGTACAAGTTTATATGCCAACTAGCTTTGCAGATGACGAAGAAATTGAAGAAATGTATGATGGAATAAAAGAAATTATTCAGATTGTGAAGGGAGACGAAAATTTAATAGTCATGGGTGACTGGAATGCGAGTGTAGGAAAAGGGAGAGAAGGAAACGTAGTAGGTGAATATGGATTGGGGCTAAGAAATGAAAGAGGAAGCCGCCTGGTAGAATTCTGCACAGAGCACAACTTAATCATAGCTAACACTTGGTTTAAGAATCATAAAAGAAGGTTGTATACATGGAAGAAGCCTGGAGATACTAAAAGGTATCAGATAGATTATTTAATGGTAAGACAGAGATTTAGGAACCAGGTTTTAAATTGTAAGACATTTCCAGGGGCAGATGTGGACTCTGACCACAATCTATTGGTTATGACCTGTAGATTAAAACTGAAGAAACTGCAAAAAGGTGGGAATTTAAGGAGATGGGACCTGGATAAGCTGAAAGAACCAGAGGTTGTACAGAGTTTCAGGGAGAGCATAAGGGAACAATTGACAGGAATGGGGGAAAGAAATACAGTAGAAGAGGAATGGGTAGCTTTGAGGGATGAAGTAGTGAAGGCAGCAGAGGATCAAGTAGGTAAAAAGACAAGGGCTAGTAGAAATCCTTGGGTAACAGAAGAAATATTGAATTTAATTGATGAAAGGAGAAAATATAAAATTGCAGTAAATGAAGCAGGCAAAAAGGAATACAAACGTCTCAAAAATGAGATTGACAGGAAGTGCAAAATGGCTAAGCAGGGATGGCTAGAGGACAAATGTAAGGATGTAGAGGCTTATCTCACTAGGGGTAAGATAGATACTGCCTATAGGAAAATTAAAGAGACCTTTGGAGATAATAGAACCACTTGTATGAACATCAAGAGCTCAGATGGAAACCCAGTTCTAAGCAAAGAAGGGAAAGCAGAAAGGTGGAAGGAGTATATAGAGGGTCTATACAAGGGCGATGTACTTGAGGACAATATTATGGAAATGGAAGAGGATGTAGATGAAGATGAAATGGGAGATACGATACTGCGTGAAGAGTTTGACAGAGCACTGAAAGACCTGAGTCGAAACAAGGCCCCCGGAGTAGACAACATTCCATTGGAACTACTGACGGCCTTGGGAGAGCCAGTCCTGACAAAACTCTACCATCTGGTGAGCAAGATGTATGAAACAGGTGAAATACCCTCAGACTTCAAGAAGAATATAATAATTCCAATCCCAAAGAAAGCAGGTGTTGACAGATGTAAAAATTACCGAACAATCAGTTTAATAAGCCACAGCTGCAAAATACTAACACGAATTCTTTACAGACGAATGGAAAAACTAGTAGAAGCCAACCTCGGGGAAGATCAGTTTGGATTCCGTAGAAATACTGGAACACGTGAGGCAATACTGACCTTACGACTTATCTTAGAAGAAAGATTAAGGAAAGGCAAACCTACGTTTCTAGCATTTGTAGACTTAGAGAAAGCTTTTGACAATGTTAACTGGAATACTCTCTTTCAAATTCTGAAGGTGGCAGGGGTAAAATACAGGGAGCGAAAGGCTATTTACAATTTGTATAGAAACCAGATGGCAGTTATAAGAGTCGAGGGGCATGAAAGAGTAGCAGTGGTTGGGAAGGGAGTAAGACAGGGTTGTAGCCTCTCCCCGATGCTATTCAATCTGTATATTGAGCAAGCAGTAAAGGAAACAAAAGAAAATTTCGGAGTAGGTATTAAAATCCATGGAGAAGAAATAAAAACTTTGAGGTTTGCCGATGACATTGTAATTCTGTCAGAGACAGCAAAGGACTTGGAAGAGCAGTTGAATGGAATGGATGGTATCTTGAAGGGAGGATATAAGATGAACATCAACAAGAGCAAAACGAGGATAATGGAATGTAGTGGAATTAAGTCGGGTGATGCTGAGGGAATTAGATTAGGAAATGAGACACTTAAAGTAGTAAAGGAGTTTTGCTATTTGGGGAGCAAAATAACTGATGATGGTCGAAGTAGAGAGGATATAAAATGTAGACTGGCAATGGCAAGGAAAGCATTTCTGAAGAAGAGAAATTTGTTATCATCGAGTATAGATTTAAGTGTCAGGAAGTCATTTCTGAAAGTATTTGTATGGAGTGTAGCCATGTATGGAAGTGAAACATGGACGGTAAATAGTTTGGACAAGAAGAGAATAGAAGCTTTTGAAATGTGGTGCTACAGAAGAATGCTGAAGATTAGATGGGTAGATCACATAACTAATGAGGAAGTATTGAATAGGATTGGGGAGAAGAGAAGTTTGTGGCACAACTTGACCAGAAGAAGGGATCGGTTGGTAGGACATGTTCTGAGGCATCAAGGGATCACCAATTTAGTATTGGAGGGCAGCGTGGAGGGTAAAAATCGTAGGGGGAGACCAAGAGATGAATACACTAAGCAGATTCTGAAGGATGTAGGTTGCAGTAGGTACTGGGAGATGAAGAAGCTTGCACAGGATAGAGTAGCATGGAGAGCTGCATCAAACCAGTCTCAGGACTGAAGACCACAACAACAACAGGGGAAAATGAGTTTGATACATAGTAATTTCAGACTGTAAGATCATACTTATTTTTCAGTTCATGTGTATGAATGTCACATTGACATTTTCTCACCATCTTCTGTCTTTAAGATACCATCAATAGAAAGTGAATGGCAACGTATGTCAAAACAGTTCCAAGACATGTGAAAATTTCCAAATCGTCTTGGTGATTTACGTGGGAATCACGTGGAATTCTGACCATGTATGGGATATACGAGGTGCATTCAAGTTCTAAGGCCTCCGATTTTTTTCTCCGGACTGGAAAGAGATAGAAGCATGCGCATTGTTTTAAAATGAGGCCAAGTTCATTGTCAATACGTCCCAGAGATGGCAGCACCATACGGTAGATGGAATTTTACTGCCAGCGGCGAGAATGAGAACTGTTTTCAATACTTAAAATGGCGACGTTTTCCTTACTTGAACAGCGTGCACTCATTCGTATTCTGAATTTGTGTGGTGTGAAACCAATTGAAATTCATCGACAGTTGAAAGAGACATGTGGTGATGGAGTTATGGATGTGTCGAAAGTGCGTTCGTGGGTGCGACAGTTTAATGAAGGCAGAACATCATGTGACAACAAACTGAACCTCGGGCCGGCACAAGCCGGTCTGACGACATGATCGAGAAAGTGGAGAGAATTGTTTTGGGGGATCGCCGAATGACTGTTGAACAGATAGCCTTCAGACTTGGCATTTCTGTGGGTTCTGTGCACACAATCCTGCATGACGACCTGAAAATGCGAAAATTGTCATCCAGGTGGGTGCCACGAATGCTGACGGACGACCACATGGCTGCCCATGTGGCATGTTGTCAAGCAATGTTGACGCGCAACGACAGCATGAATGGGACTTTCTTTTCGTCGGTTGTGACAATGGATGAGACGTGGATGCCATTTTTCAATCCAGAAAAAAGCGCCAGTCAGCTCAATGGAAGCACACAGATTCATCGCCACCAAAAAAATTTCGGGTAACCACCAGTGCTGAAAAAATGATGGTGTCCATGTTCTGGAACAGCGAGGGCGTAATCCTTACCCATTGCGTTCCAAAGGGCACTACGGTAACAGGTGCAACCTACGAAAATGTTTTGAAGAACAAATTACTTCCTGCACTGCAACAAAAACGTCCGGGAATGGCTGTGCGTGTGCCGTTTCACCAAGATAACGCACGCGCACATCGAGCTAACGTTACGCAACAGTTTCTTCGTGATAACAACTTTGAAGTGATTCCTCATGCTCCCTGCTCACCTGACCTGGCTCCTAGTGACTTTTGGCTTTTTCCAACAACGAAAGACACTCTCCGTGGCCGCACATTCACCAGCCGTGCTGCTATTGCCTCAGCGATTTTCCAGTGGTCAAAACAGACTCCTAAAGAAGCCTTCGCCTCTGCCATGGAATCATGGATTCAGCGTTGTGAAAAATGTGTACGTCTGCAGGGCGATTACGTCGAGAAGTAACGCCAGTTTAATCGATTTCGGGTGAGTATTTAATTAGAAAAAAAATCGGAGGCCTTAGTACTTGAATGCACCTCGTACTACCACAATTACAAAGAAGGTAACAGCTTTGTGTTACTGGCACTTGTTGATGCACAGTATAAATTTACATGTGTGGATGTAAGTTCCAATGGGAAGATTAGTGATGGAGAAGTGTTCCAGAACAGTCCACTCTGTGAAATCCTTGCTGGTGCTGTAAATTTAATGAACATTCCTACACCAGAGATATTATCAGGACGACAAACTGCAGTCCCTTTTATAGTTGTAGCTGATGATGCTTTTCCATTATCAGAGCATATAATGAAGCCACATAAGAGAAATCTCACGCAGGAACAGAAAATATTTAACTACCATTTGAGCAGGGAAAGAAGAACTTCTGAAAATGCTTTTGGAATACTGAGCAATATGATCACAATTCTTCTCCAGAAAATGGAGTTACCTGTCGAAACTGTAGAGGGTTGGGTTGTTTAGGGAAGGAGACCAGACAGCGAGGTCATCAGATGGGGAAGGAAGTCGGCCGTGCCCTTTCAAAGGAACCATCCGGGCATTTGCCAGGAGCGATTTAGGGAAATCACGGAAAACTTAAATCAGGAGGGCCAGACGCAGGATTGAACCGTCGTCCTACCGAATGCGAGTCCAGTGTCTAACCAATGCGCCACCTCGCTCGGTTGAAGTTGTAGAGAAAGTCACACTGTCTACATGTGTGCTACGTAAGTTTTTATTGGACACGTGTGAGAAGAGTTATGTTGGACAACTGGGAAAGAAAGAGAACACAAATCACTATGTTATCATTCCAGGAGAATGGCAGCAAAATAATCTGAGGGGCACAGTGTAAGTAGGCTGTATAAGTTTTTAAATTGTAACGCCACGTAGCGCTCTGTATGAAAATCACTGGCTATGCTGTGTGCAGTCTGTGGCTGGTTAGCTTAGTTGTAATATTCGCTATTGTAGTGTTGGGCAGTTGGCTGTTACGCGTAGCGTTGCGCAGCTGCAGGTGAGCCGTCATCAGTGGTGGATGTGGGGAGTGAGATGGCGGAGTTTTGAGAGCGGATGATCTGGAGGTGTGTCCATCAGAGAGAGTAAATTTGTAAGATTGCTAACTATGCCTATCAGTAGTTAGTGCCTTCAGTAGTTAGAATCTTTTATTTAGCTGGCAGTAGTGGCGCTCGCTGTGTTGCAGTAGTTCGAGTAACGAAGATTTTTGTGAGGTAAGTGATTTGTGAAAGGTATAGGTTAATGTTAGTCAGGGCCATTCTTTTGTAGGGATTATTAGAAGTCAGATTGCGTTGCGCAACAAATATTGTGTGTCAGTTTAGTGTTGATCAGAATAGGTAAAGAGCGTAATGTCTGAGTGCGTTCAGTTTTGCTCAGCTGTTTGAAAAGCAAATAATGTAAGAGGTTTATCAGCACAGTCATTCATATATTTTTCTAAGGGGACGTTTCATATATCGACCCTTAGCCGAGGATACCTCACTGGAATCTTCTGATTTTTTCTTGTGGTTTGTGTAATTAGTATAGCTTTTGTTTATTGCTAGCGCGTAACTGTAGAGAGAATCTCCTTTGTAGTTGCAGTCTTTCATCGTTGTACAGTAAAACAGTTGTGGCATGCATTTAGATTTGCACCAAGTATTTCGCAGCTGCGCTTGCGATTCACTAGGTATTATTTTCAATACCATGTTAAAGTGTTTTCTTATTTTTGCTCTTCAAATTGTGCTTTTCTGTGTTATCGTGTGAAATATTGTGACAATTATGGCGTGTGAAAAACGTAATACTAGGCTATAAAGTAAACTGAGAAATGACAGTGAAGATGAAAGCAGTGTGTTAGCGCCACCGTGTAATGAATTAACTAATGCTCAACATAGAAATTTGGTAATTGTGCATAGGGAAATGGAGCGGGTGGCAAACAATGGTGTAGACAGTGAAACAATTAGTGAACAGGTAAGCATTATCGATCGATCGGTCGGCAACAGCTCGCCTCAGGAATCCGGAATGACAGGACACTATATTGCAAATACTGCAGATTCAGGTTTTGGTCTGCTTGTCAAAATGTGAATGTTGCCGGTGAAAATGAACTGCCAAAAAGCATAGAGAAACAGATTCCAGACACTAATACATTATTATTGCAATTAATGCAACAAATGAAACAAAATCAGAGACAAACACAGCAAAAGTTAGACACAATGGAACTAAATCTTCAAAAGTTAGATACAGTGGAACAACACCAGAGACAAGCACAGCAACAGCTTCAGAAGTTAGACTCAATGGAACAAACGCCTGAACAAACACGTTAAGATTTAACTGCAGAATTACTTAAAATCGAATATAAATGTCGAAAAGTCTGTAATGACGTAAAAACACAAATTTGTGAGCATTTTCAACCTATGTTTTCGCGTCATGAAAATGCATTACAGAATCAGAAGCAGCCATAAAAGAACTGCAAACTATTGTTCATGAAAATCACGACACCTTGCAAGCTAAAACCGATTCGGTTACGCAACTTGCAAAAACTTGGTTCAGAAAAATACACTGAGGAAATCAGTTCACTATCGGAGAAAGTAGCCGAACTTTCGGATCAGTTCACTAACTTATCTGCAAAGGTAGACGATGATCTGAATGACACAAGACCTGTAGCCTTCACTGACACAGAAGAGTATGAACAAATTAAAAAATTCAAACAAAATCAAAATCAAATCAATACACAGTACAAAAGAGAAATCCGGGAAGTACAAGAACAGTTGACACAGGTAATACAAGAATTACATATTTCAGAGGACACTCGCGCTCTAATACGGGAAGAGGGACATAGAAATACGGAACAGCTACAAAATAATAACACAGGGAACTTCGGAAATTATGAAAGAGATTGGCAAGGTACACCGAATTTTAAGATGGAAGCGCCGAAAAGAAGTAACATTGACCGATGTGCGAATCGCCGACATGATGATTTGGACTATAAGCTGCTCATTACTACACGTAAATTCAAAACATTTAAGAATTCTGGCAACGACATTCATCCACAAGCATGGCTCCATCAATTCTCTCATTGTTTTCCTCCCAACTGGTCATTGGTGCACAGGTTAGAACTTACGTGTGGCTACTTGGAGAATGAACCAGCTGTAAGAATTCGATCGGTCATTCACGATTATCACAGTGAAGGAGAATTTTATCATGCCTTCCACTCAGCATATTGGTCTCAAGCTACTCAAGACCGAGTAAAACATAGCATCATAATGATGAAACATTTCGAACAATCTGAATTTTCCAGTTTTGTCTTACATCTCGAAGACATGTTACATAAGAATCAGTATCTTTCAAACCCATACAGCACCTCAGAACTCATCCGCATTTGCTTAATCAAATTGCCTGAACATTTACGACTTATTATTTTGGCAGGGCATTGCAAAAACGACATTGAAGCTTTTCAAGGACTGTTACAAGAATTGGAAATTGACACTGACAATCGCGGAACGCGAAAACAGGAGCACAACAATTACAGGTCACATCCGTCACAATTCCGCGATGGCAGAAATAATAACTGGACACGACAAGGCTATTCTTACAACGCAAATCGTTACCAAAACAGACACCACCCGTACGACAACCGTTGGCACAGAAGTAAGAGCCGGCCGGTGTGGCCGAGTGGTTCTAAGCGCCTCCGTCTGGATCTGCGTGACCGCTACGGTCGCAGGTTCGAATCCTGCCTCGGGCATGGATGTGTGTGATGTCCTTAGGTTAGTTAGGTTTAAGTAGTTCTAAGTTCTAGGGGACTGATGACCACAGATGTTAAGTCCCATAGTGCTCAGAGCCACTTGAACCATTTTGAACAGTAGTATAAATTATAGAGAAAGATCACTCTCCCCAGTAATGGCTATCACAGAGACAATCAGAGAAACGGACAATATGGGAACCAAAATAATTATTATCAAGGGAGACAGAATAACTTCAGATGCAATAGTCCACCGTGTAGTTACGATTCCGGAAGAAATTCTCCACCACATGACCGAGTAAAAAGAAAGTACGTAAACTACCAACAAAACGACAGACCTGAATTTCATCAGAACTGGCGGGATTGAAACAGGGCAGGGCCCTCTCGACAAGGTGAATTTGTAGAAGTTAGATCTCCAAATCCCAATAACGACGCGCGCCAACAAAGAGACAATAGGCAATGACTAACACCGCTGGCAGCCAGAAAACGTACTTATGAAGCTGACGACGTAGCTGCCGTGGCTAGTAATTATGTAAAAATGGAAGACATTAGGGACATCTTACTCCAGGAACATGACGTAAAACATAACAACATTGCATATCCTGTAATTCACATTACAGTAAATGACGTAAAATTTACAGCAGTACTTGACTCTGGCAGTCCCATTTCAGTAATTAGTGCAACAGCTTTTAGAAAATGCAACAAATCAAACGATTGCCCACACTTCCGTTACGTAAGATTAAATTACAAGGTGCAGTCGTTGGAAAAAGTGTAGATGTACGCCAACAAACCAACTTATAATTCTTTTGTCAAAGCCACAGCTTCTCTATGAACTTTCTTATTGTTCCATTATTGTTGACGGAAATTATATTGGGAGTAGACTTTTTGAATGAATACAAAGCAATCTTAAACTTTCACGATACTGAAATAAGTTTAGAGAAAGAAGGTAGGTCAATAGCTTTGAAATTTGAAGATTGGCTCTCAAACCATGATGAGGAAATTAATCGGCTTTACGTCCTGTTAGACAACAGTTCGGAATTTTCGACGGAACTAGACACTAACAATCACTCTGCAAGTACTGACAGGGATGATATCGACGGCATATTTGATACTAATGAGTTAATTCAGAATAAAATTCTAACAATTGAGAATTGTAATGACACTGATAGGCAGGACCATTTTGAGATCTTACAAGCACAGTTTTTACTCACAAAACAGGAACAATCAAGGGATTTCAATACCAATTTCGTGTTCGTGAGCATACTAAATTTTGTGTTAGACCATACGTAATTCCGTCACATTATAGGGACCGTGTTAGAACAGAAAAACAATCTATGCTTGACGAGGGCATTATTGAGCCTGCAGTAAGCTCATACAACAATCCATTACATGTTGTTGAGAAGAAAAATGGATCGATCAGGCCTGTCTTAGATTCGAGACAAATTAATACTATCATCATTCCTGAAACAGACAGGCCGCAAACGTTGGAAGCACTTCTTCAAAATTTTAATGGTGTAAAAGTGTTGCCTTCTATTGATCTCATATCCAGCTTTTATCAGATCAAACTTCATCCAGAATGTAGAAAATACACAGCTTTTATTTGTTTCGGCGTTCGTTATCAATTTCGGAAACTTCCTTTTGGTTTGAAAATTTCTTCGGCAGAATTCACTCGCAGGCTAAATTCCATATTACCTGATTTCTTAGAACGTCACATCACATTATATGTGGATGATATTCTAATAGCAGAAGCCTCATGGGAACAACATAATCACATCCTCAACAGTTTGTTACGTGTCTTTGTAGAATCTGGAATTACAGTTAACTTGGGAAAGTCTGAATTCGGTAGGTCAAAGGTGAGGTTTTTGGGACATATTATTTCTTCTGAAGGCATTCAGCCGGATCCTGAAAAGTTATAAGCAATCAGAGCCATTCCAGTTCCATCCACAAAAAAACAAGTCCGCAGTTTTCTAGGTCTCGTAAATTTTTACCGTCGTTTTCTGAATATGCAAGTTCTAGCTACACCAAGACTTTGTTCTCTCACTGGAAAAAATACTATTTGGAACTGGGACGAACAAGCACAGTTGGAATTCAATTCTTTGAAAGAATCGCTACTTAACGCGCCAATACCAGCTCATCCAGATCTGTCACAAGATTTCTGCCTTAGCACGGATTCTTCTAAAATCGGTCTTTATTTCAAGAAGCCATAGAAAATAACACTACTGTTCTGAAAACCATTGCTTTTGGTAGCCGAGTGCTAAAAAAATCTGAAAAAAAATATTCCGTTACTGAATTAGAAGCTTTAACTATGGTTTGGGCATTTAACAAATTCCGTTTCTTTCTTTCTGGTAAGCACGAAAAAGTATTCAGTGATCATGGTGCATTACAATTTCTTATGCCTTCAAAATTAAATCATGACGGGTTAAAACGTTGGGCATTGTTTCTGCAAGGATTCCACTTCACAATATTCTACATTCCTGGCAAGCAGAACGTTATTGCGGACGCACTGTCACGCGCACCGGCTGGGCTTAAGAAAAGTAACACACAAGGCAACCTCGAGAAAAATTTCAGTATTCTTCACATTCAGAAAGTCGCCTTTGAAAACTTCATCACAACATCTTTAAAGGACATTGCTCATGAACAAGATAAAGATCCGATTTGGAAAGACATCAAAGGTAAATGGCATGAAAAGAAACACACACAAATTCGGCATTATTATCTGGTTAGAAACAACATACTCTTCAAACGCTGCACTGTTGATGACAAGCTACGGGTACTTTGCTTTCCTGACGGTTTTGTTAATAAGCTCATTTGGTACATTCATTTCAGCTACGCACATTTTGGTCCACGAAAATGTTATCATATTCTTCGAACGACTTGTTATTTTAACAACATGGAAAAGATAATTCAAAGAGTCTTGTCTATTTGTAAACTTTGTCAAAAAGCTAAACCATCTACTGTCTCACATCGTGCTCCGTAGTTTCCTATCATTCCTTCTAAATTAAAAGAATTTGCTGCTGTTGATCTCTTGGGACCCCTTGTCAGAACATCTAATAGATTTTCGTACGTTCTACTCGCTGTTGAACTTACTTCAAAATTTGTTTCTTTCACACCGTTACGTAAAGCCGCTGGACGGTCTGTATCCAACGCCTTTGTTAAAAATTTCTTACATGAAGTTGGACACGTTAGTAAAGTCATTTCAGATAACGGACCGCAATTCAGGTCTGCTGTTTGGTTACGCATGCTTCAGAATCATAAAATCAAACCTGTTTTTATTTCATTCTACTCACCACATTGTAACCCGTCTGAACTTGATTTTGCTACCAAAAATATAAATTCTGCAGCAGACAAAAGGAGAAAACTACACAGTAAAGCAAATTCCAAGAAATTATATATTGGTCAGAAAGTTCTCATTAAAGCTCATTCATTGTCACATAAGAAGAAACACTTGAGTCACAAATTCTTTCTGATTTACAATGGAACTTACAGAATCCGACGTATACCAAATGATAATTGCGTTGAAGTTGAAACTCTACATACTAGGAAGAGTAAAGGATTGCACCACATTTCACATGTAAAACCGTTTATTGAGAGGTAATCTTTTTTTTTTTTTTTAACTTAGTCTCTGCTATAAAAATTTTCACTTCACGTTACTAGTACTCTTTGTCACACTTAGAAACTGTTAACATGCAACTATGTTTTAAAATTAACTATCCAGTCCAGAACCTAGGGAACATATTTAGACAGTAATTATAAATGCATTGTTAAAGTGAACAGACGATACAGTGTTGTTATTTGTAAATTCTTGCTTGTTAGTTGCACGATTACGTAACGAATATATGGCTTACATACTTAGAACATATACGGCTAATGAGATTTCAATGCAACATTTTGGTTTACTTGAAAATATATGCTTTATTTGAAGTACATTCTGTGAGATTAAACATGACTTAGCATTTGGTTTCTTTGACAGCTACACGATTATATCACGATGCTACTGATATGTGACACAATTTACATTGTTGCTTTTGCGGTTATCTGTTTTATATCTGCACAGTTTTTCTGAATTCTTCTGGAAAGGAAAACATGTTTTAGTAGTAACTTTTGTGGTGTAGCTACAATGAGACAACCTTTTCTGTAGCACAACAATACATTACAGTACAGTACTTACTTCATCACAGCAATAAGCGTAACAACCACGATATCTATACGCGTAGCAATTCACTTTGTTTATTACGAGGTAAGTACATTGACTTCTACAGAACTTTGCTTACGGACGACGATAATTACGACACTTGGCACATTTTTTACCTAAGTAATGACAAAGATTGTCTTACAACAAGACGCACAGTTTAGCGCTACAGTACACGCATTTGAGAGATTGATTTTGTACTTAAGACTTTTATGTTTAAAGATTTTTGATTTACAATGATACAAAGGCTTTCCGTGATACATTTCATTCCATTGCTGTAATCTGGAACACCTGAGGGTATAATTACATTAATCCTCAGGCTGGTACACGCTTACTTTGTGTACCATGTGCCTGGCAAGCACAAGGAGCACTAGCTAATATAGTATTTGCTTATACAACTTTACACATCGGTACCATATTTCTCTAGCACAGAATTACACAGCTATCTGATTAATTAACAGAGAAACAAACATTTTTTTACTATGTCAGTGACAAATTTTTACACAGTTACAAAGTCGGATAATTTCACACTTATGAAATTGTATTTTGTCTGCACTGTGTGAACTGTTCATATTTGTTTCGGAACCATTGTGATACTATGAGAGCTTTGAATGTCGTATTTGGTAAGGGAGCATGATTTTTGAAGTACGTTTGAGGTAGATTATTGAAGGTCTTGAAATTATTGAAAGAAGTAGCGACGATTCTGAGATGTGATTGATCTGTTATGATGTTATTATTACGATGACGATGTGTATTATGCTGTTGAGGTATGTTTATGATCAATAAGATGATGCTACCGTATATGAAGAAAGTGACTACGTGTTTATATGTATATGAATAATGAGTGGTGGTTAGGGACTCTGATTTGTGGAAAAGGATGTTGGAAACCAAGAATCGTACTTTAAGAATTATGAAATGTGTGTACATGTGTGTATGTATCACAATGCCACCGAAAATTTTTTGAACACTGTTATATTTATCGGATTTCGTTTCTACACATTTGTAAGGCAAATTCACGACCTGTGAAATTTTTTTATGAGACTGTCACTGTAGTGGAAACTGTTGTCGTAAATATTTCGGTTAGGAAGCTAAGTAACCTTGACGTAATGAGTTGTGGACACCCAGCTGTGCCAATCGCATGAAAAAAGAAAGCCATTAGGTGGGAAAAAAAAAGTTCATTATTCTCACTATTGACATTTCTTTGTAGAAAGCATCGCAAATACGACACGCTTAAACTTGAAAACATATGATTACACTGTGGAGCTCTTAATTTATGATATTTACTAAAATGCCTAATGAAATGATGAGAAACATTTGTACATCTATTGTCTTTCTAGTTGAGAGATTTTTTTACTGCCTTTGGAGACGCCATTTGCCTAGTGAATGACGTTTCATGCATTGCTTTGTATATGTATTTGCCTATTTTGTTTAATATCTAGTTTCTAGTTGCAATGCAGCATTGGTTAAAATAAAATTTAATAGATGTACTAATATCACTATTTTCTATCTACAGACCCAGTAAACAATAATATTATGATGTACTTTCTTAGAAAAGAGAGCCCGAAAAGACATTTCCCTTCACAGTAATTGCATACATAATTTTTGTCAATGACTGGGTAACTTGTTTCGTAGAGTAAGTCAAGGTGATGCATCACTCTAGTGTTAAGATCTGACATAGTTATTAGACATTTCCTATCTTTACTGTAATATGTTTTCTGCTTGGCCTTTGTCACGTTTAGGTATAACTTATTGCATTTGCTGCTGCTGTGTGCCAGGCATAGTGCTACTGAATTTCACTTTGTATTACTCTGTTAAGCCAGTTCTACTACTGATTTATCTTTCTTGTTGCTGCACATTGGCTCATATTAGTTGTGATGTTGCATTTGCTCTGCTACTTTAGATATACTGCTGGTTGCATTGCCAGTTTGCATTTTTTGTCATTCCTGTTTGTGTTAATTTGTTGTGTGTTGCTGCATTGCCTCGTCCCTTAGTATATATATCTGAGCTCAGTAGATGTAAGTTATCTTAAGAGGGGGAAGACTATATAAGAAACTAACTATGAAGAATAGGGAAAGAATTCATTGAGAAGTTATATGAAAAAGATTTGGGCAAAAATTAGTATTGTACAATGAGAAATATTTATTTAACAGGGTTAGATAGGATCTTATTTGCAGGAGTAAATGTTGAAATAAGAGGAAAGATCTATGGAATCAAGTTTTGGGTTGGACTGCAGTACAAAATATTACCCTGAAAACAAACCCTGTCCTTTCCTTTTGTGTTATTCTGCTATGAGTATTTGTGTTTTTCCTGTCTTTATGTGTTTAACTATAGATATAAGATTTATGTTGTAGAATTTTTCTAGTACTAAGCTAAATTCACTATGACGAGGAATACTGTTATCCTCAAATGTAATTTGCATTAATAATATGTTATTTTCTTTGTAAATATGTTTATAGACATTATTAATTCTGTTCTGTTTCAATGCTCATATGTGAAATTAATGTTTCGAAAACTATTCTCATTATTTTATATATTTACTTATGTCATAATTCCTGTAACGCTGATGTATATGTTTATTTCTATTCTTTGTAATGCCTGTGTTACTACAAATGTTATCTGTACTGTAATGTTCTTTAATGATGTATGTTGTACCTTTTTAATCTTATTCTTATGTTGTAAACTTATAATCGTATAGACATCAGTTCTTCAAATTAAGTTTCATTTCAGTGCACACATTTCTGTTGGTCATAATACATGCACAGTATGTGAGAAGTTGGGACTGTTAGTGCTTGCATGTGTGTTAATAATTCAGCAAGGGACTGGTTAACAGCATTGCTGGTTCTAAGGACAATTCCAAAAACTTTGTGAGTGCACAAGTGGTGGTTATGGACTGGCTATATTGTCCGCAAGACTCTTCAACGGCGATTGGGCACCTGCACAGTCGCAACAGATGGCTGCTGGCCATCTCTACAGAAGTTGCAGTGGGTCTGCACGTTTGTTGACCCACCAATACCATTATTTTTACAAGGACTGCAGTGGGTCTGCACCTCTAGTTTCCCACCAATACCATACTCTCTACCAGGACTACAGTGGGTCTGCTCTGTGATGACCTACCTACCAATATTCTTCAAAACTTCGACTGACTCTGTGGTGGGTTTGCTCTGTTGTGCCCCATTACCTGACTGCATGTCAAGAGTCAGCACTGTCTTTCCGTTGGAAAGATACACTACTTCTTCAAGACTGCATGGAAATCCACTACTTCCGTGTGCATTTTCTTTCACTGCTCAGACTTTGAGCAAAACACTGCAATTTTACTGTGATGAATGATCAGGACTGTCTTCATGGACTGTGAGAAAATCTTTGCTTTTGACCAACAGTGTATCAAAATGTGTGCATTTGATATCTTTGTTATTGCAAATATAAAAAATTGTTTCAAATCTGTATTGGTCACTGCCCAAAACAATTTCTAAAATTTTTTGTGGGGTGCATGGGGGCTATGTAAGTAGGCTGTTTAGGTTTTCATATTGGTAACGCCACGTAGCGCTCTGTATGAAAATCACTGGCTGTGCTGTGTGCAGTCTGTGGCTGGTTAGCATTGTTGTAATATTCGCTATTGTAGTCTTGGGCAGTTGGCTGTTACGCATAGCGTTGCACAGTTTTGAGGTGAGCTGCCAGCCGTGGTGGATGTGGGGAGTGAGATGGCGGAGTTTTTAGAGAGGATGATCTGGCCGTGTGTCCATCAGAGAGAGTAAATTTGTAAGACTGGATGTCATGAACTGATATACATATTATGACTTTTGAACACTATTAAGGTAAACACATTGTTTGTTCTCTATCAAAATCTTTCATTTGCTAACTATGCCTACCAGTAGTTAGTGCCTTCAGTAGTTAGAATCTTTTATTTAGCTGGCATTAGTGGCGCTCGCTGTATTGCAGTAGTTCGAGTAACGAAGATTTTTGTGAGGTAAGTGATTCATGAAAGGTATAGGTTATTGTTAGTCAGGGCCATTCTTTTGTAGGGATTATTAAAAGTCAGATTGCACTGCGCTAAAAATATTGTGTGTCAGTTTAGTGTTGATCAGAATAAGTAAAGAGAGTAATGTCTGAGTACGTTCAGTTTTGCTCAGCTGTTTGAAAAGCAAATAATGTAAGAGGTTTATCACCACAGTCATTCATAAATTTTTCTAAGGAGACGTTTCAATAGGAAGATTAGGTCAATACGAGTCAATTAAAGAAGGTATGAAAGTGAGGTCACTCTACAGGAATATTTCAACATTACTGGGTATGTACTGACGGAGTACATCGAAAAAGTTCAAAGAAAGGCAGCACGTTTTGTATTATCGCGAAATATGGGAGAGAGTGTCACAGACATGATACAGGATTTGGGCTGGAAATCACTAAAAGAAAGGCGTTTTTCGTTGCGACGGAATCTTCTCACGAAATTCCATCACCAGCTTTCTCCTCCGAATGCGAGAATATTTTGTTGACAGCGACTTACATGGGGAGGAACGATCACCATGAGAAAATAAGGGAAATCAGAGCTCGTACGGAAAAATATAGGTGTATATTCTTTCCGCGCGCTATACGAGGTTGGAATAATAGAGAATTGTGAAGGTGGTTCGATGAACCGTCTGCCAGGCACTTAAATGTGATTTGCAGAGTATCCATGTAGATATAGATGTACAGTGGTAGTGGTAATCTGTAAAAAAATTTCAGTACTGATACAGTTTCAAAACTTGAAAATAAGTTATGTAAATTATGACTGAAAAGTTAATATGGTACACAGGAACGTGTATGACATTAACAAATTAATTTACCTGGTATTAGCAATAAATTTTGTAATTTGAATTTGCTGTAATGACAATCAAAGTTCAAGATAATGCACTGCATTCAATTTGTATTTTATAGATAATAAACAATTTTATTTTAATGAAAATAACAAATAAACCGTCTTATTATTCAAAATAAACAAAAAAACAGCCTTGCTACTCACTATTGTCGAAGCTTTCCTCTTCTAAAGTACAAAGTATGTTAAATCTATATGTGACTGTAGGCTTTCGCGGCGTAAACTGTTGATGAAGGTTTCTGGGGTCTCTTTGACATCGCCAGAAGATGGGTAGTATGACACTTCCCGAAACGTCACGAGATATCATCGCTACCAGCCGGCAGGAGACCCGAGAAACCTTCATCAATATGTTAAAATCTCTCTTAGCTTTCATCGCCAGAGCTTTACTTTTAATCTGCTGCAGACAAGCAGCTACATATGAACCAATTACTTCGAAATAAGTTGGAGCAGTTTTTGGTTTATTTATGCTGGGCAGTATATTGTCTACTCTTTTCAAAATAGCATTTCCTTCTTCATTGTAAGCACTATTTCTTTTTGTCCCCTTGATCATACCTCTTCCACGTGAACTGCTGTATGATGATGCTGTTTGTAATGGCTGGCTATCTTGTGCAACTTCACGTTCCTTTATAAGGGAGACTCTGGGATCTCACTGAGAGGACAGTAATCCTGATAATTAATAACAACTGTACACAGCTTGCAGTGTGTGCCTTATACTTATTGTGATTTAATATTTATGGCCACTGCGAGACACTGCGGAAGATCATGGGCCACGAACTCAGCGTCACAGCTTATTTAATTTTAAGTTACAAAGGAAAAAAAAATATGAACACTAGTGAGGTTCAAACACAAAATATTCGAATTGTTAACTAAACGCATCAGTCAACTGAGCTAATCATATACAATGCATATTTGTTAGTATAGTGCATCATGTGAAGTTCGCCGAAAAAATGGTTCAAATGGCTCTGAGCACTATGGGACTCAACTACTGTGGTCATAAGTCCCCTAGAACTTAGAACTACTTAAACCTAACTAACCTAAGGACATCACACACATCCACACCCGAGGCAGGATTCGAACCTGCGACCGTAGCGGTCGTGCGGTTCCAGACTGTAGCGCCTTTAACCGCTCGGCCACTCCGGCCGGCAAGTTCGCCGAGACAAACTAGTTGTCAGCTTAGTTTTTTTCACTTACTGTACTAATTACAGAGGAAACTGAAGGATAAAAAATTACTTACCGTGACGTTACTGTTTTTATTGTAGTCCACCGTTTCTTCTGCGAATTCTGCGCTTCAGGCTCCTTTCCTTGCCTGAACGTGGTCTCGGAAAAACGTAATAACCAACGACGGTCGGAGCAAGGAAGGCATCAAAAGCAGACTAGCACTGGCGAAAAGGACATTCCTGGCCAAGAGAATTCTACTAGTATCAAATATAGGCCTTAATTTGAGAAAGAAGTTTCTAAGAATGTACGTTTGGAGCGCAGCATCGTGTGGCAGTGAAATATGAACTGTGGGAAAACCGGAACATAGGAGAATCGAAGCATCTGAGGTATGGCACTACAGACGAATGTTGACGTTTATGAACCCTCATTGTGGGTTGATACACGTCAGCAGATCCCGTACCACTCTTTGTCGAAGCTTTTATTTTATTAAGTTCTGACAGAAACATCGTGCGTAAATTTTTCATCTTCGCTATGATATCAGCATGAGACGAAAACCAAACCTCCTTCAATGAATCGACTATTTTGTCGAGAGAGCATTTCCTAGCGTGTTTGTAATGGTGTGTGGGTGCTTTTGTGTCATAAAGCTATGTTTCGTGTCTGTATGCCTCAATAAGAATTTCTATAGCTTCCTTAGACCACTCCGTTATCACACAGTGCACTGCCGATAGCAAAAACAGACGTATGTTCAAAAGGCAGCCATATGGCGCGGAATATCGCTTCGCTTGGTTGCATGCTCTACTAGCAATGCGGTGGCACGCTACCAGATGGCACGCGAGTGGGGCGCGAGAAATGTGTCTGTCTGTACAGGGCTTAAGCGATATGGCTGGCGATATTGCCAGGGACAAGTCTGTCGTTGACACTGAAATGAAATCGTCATCGATGGAAATACTTGATGTGTAGGACCAGGAACCAAGTTCATAAGAAGTGATGTATAAATAATAATGCTATAAAGACATGGAAGAGCAGTGGAAACGACTCGACAGTATCTTGATAGGAGGATATAAGTGGACATTAAAATTAAAACAAAGATAACCGAATGTAGTCGAATTAAATCAAGTAGTGCTGAGGGAATTATATTAGTAAATGAGACACCAAAAGTTGTCGATGATTTCTGCTATTTGGGCAGGTGAGTAAATGACGATGGCCGAAGTAGCGAAGACATGACATGTATACTGAAAATTTCTGGAAAAGAATTAATTTTTTAACATTTAATATAAATTTAAGTGCTAGAAAACTTTTCAGGATGTGTTCGCGTGGAGTGTCGCAGACGATAAGCAGCTTAGACAAGCAGAGAAAAGAAGCTTTTAAATATAGTGAATACTGAAGATTAGAGGGGTAGATATAACAACTAATAAGGAGATACTAATGGCAGAGCCTGACTAGAAGAAGGGATTTGTTGGTAGGACGCATCCTGAGGCATCAAGAAATAGTCTTTCTGGTGTTGACGAGAAGTGAGGGGGGGGGGGGCACTAGAATTGGAGGTATAGAATTGTGATGGAAGACCTAGGCATAAATGCTGTATGAAGGATCGAATGAATGGAAGCTGCTGTAGTTACACAAAGATGAACAGAGCTGTACATGATAGATTAGAGTGGAGAGCCTACGAAACCATGTTGGCCACATTAGTCGAGCGATGTCGTTATCCTGAAGAAGTCATTCACAAGATGATTCACAATGGGGGCGCGAATTGTCGTGCATGAAGACGAATTCCTCGCCAAAATGCTGCCGATATGGTTGCACTATTGCTCGGAGGATGGCATTAACGTATCGTACAACCGTCACGGTGCCTTCCATGACCACCAGTGGCGTACGTCGGCCCCACATGATGCCACCCAAAAACAGCAGGGAACCTCCACCTTGCTGCACTCGCTGGACAGTGTGTCTTAGGTGTTTGACCGACGATTGTCTGGTTGAAGGCATGTGCGACACTTATCGGTGAAGAGAACGTGATGCCAATCCTGAGCGTTCCATACGGCATGTTGTTGGGCCTATCTGTGCCGCGCTACATGGTGTCGTGGTTGCAAAGATGGACCTCGCGATGGACTTGGGGATTGAAGTTGCGCATCTTGCAGCCTATTGCGCACAGTTTGAGTCGTGTGGCTGTACGAAAAGCATTATACAACATGGTGACGGTGCTGTCAGCGTTCTTCCGATCCATAATTCGTAGGTAGCGGTCATCGACTGCAGTAGTAGCCCTTGGGCGGCCTGAGCGAGGCACGTCATCGACAGTCCTGTGTCTCTGTATCTCCACCGTATCCGGAGAATATCGCTTTGGTTCACTCCGAGTTGCGTGGACGCTTCCCGTGTTGAGAGCCCTTCCTGGCACAAAGTAACAATGCGGACGCGATGGAACCGCAGTATTGACAGTCTAGGCATGGTTGAACAACAGAGAACACGAACCGTGTAGCTCGTTCCTGGTGGAATGACTAGAACTGATCGGTTGTCGCGCCGCCTCCATGTACTAGGGCTGCTCATGCTTGATTGTTTACATCTTTGGGCAGGTTTGGTGATATCTCTGAAAAGTCTGTGATACAATACCGACAGTGAACCTCTATCTTCACGAGTTCTGGGAACGGGGATGATGCAAAACTTTTTTGATGGGCGTATTAATTATTATATTTTATTCTAATGTTTATGCTTCGGGAAGATTTGGTGCATTCTGTTGGATGATATCAATCACAGAAACATTCGAAATGGAGGAACTCCGAACACAACGAGCATCGTACGAAGGACCGTTTGCCACGGTGACATTTCTTCCTATGAATCTGATCGGGAAAGAAACGTCGGAAACAATGCTGATGATTTCATACGTTGTCAATAGATTCGCCGCAGTCTGCGCAAAATGAATCACTTTACCGAAAACTGGCGCATGATACACTGCCGGAATTTCACCGAAAACAATTTCATATAATTTCTTCATTTATTTATTTACTTATTTTATGTTTTAATTCACCCACCAGACATACGAATTCGAATAATAGGCAAACAGGAGCAGCGTTATTTCAATATAATTAGAAACATTTGCGCAGTAATGTTCTGTGGAATGGGTAGATAAACGGAAAACAAAAATAAAAATAATAATCTGGTTTCAAATGTGGGCGTAAGTTCGAAGCCGCGATGCTATTAACTGCGCCACCGCTTCGGTTGAAGTATTTATTCGCTGAAAAGTACGTCAAGTACCTCGAAAACTTTGACTGTAGTTTTCTCAGGAACGGTCTAGTATCTACGGATAAACCGCGGCACGTGTTGCTTGCCTTGGCCACTCTTCCATTGAGCGAAGTTTCTGGGAAATCGGGCTGTAACACTTGCCGTGTTTTGCTAGTGAGTACAACAGCTCTCAGAGAGTATGTCGCACGTAACGTGTTTTCTACGTAGCGGTGCTCTTCGCTCGGCCGCCGCTTGGCGGCCATCCGCCAGCACTCGCAGGCAGTACGCGGAGAGTTTGCCGCGATCACCGCGCCGGCGCTGGCGTGGCGTGCGTGGCATGTCGGGCCCCGCCGGGTATCGAGCGGGCACCAGCCGGCAGCAGCCCCCAGCAGGGCCCGCAGCGCCGCCGACCGCACACCAGAAACCACTCAGCTGCCCAAACACCGCGACAGGCACTCGCAAAACTCGACCGGCTGGAAGTGTCGCAAGTCATATTATAGAGGAACGGCAGGGGTCAGAAAAAAATATTGAAAAACAGCGCTAATGCATGCTTGGACATAAATGCCGCTGACAGCCAACCCTATAGGCTGCACTGCTGTAATTGACCACGAGCGGATTGGATTGGATTGGATTGGATTGTTTGGGGAAAGAGACCAAACAGCGAGGTCATCGGTCTCATCGGATTAGGGAAGGAAGTCGGCCGTGCCCTTTCAGAGGAACCATCCCGGCATTTGCCTGAAGCGATTTAGGGAAATCACGGAAAACCTAAATCAGGATGGCCGGACGCGGGATTGAACCGTCGTCCTCCCGAATGCGAGTCCAGTGTGCTAGCCACTGCGCCACCTCGCTCGGTACCACGAGCGGCCCCTGTACTATGTCCAAAATATGTTTCACGCGTCAGTTTGTGTTCAGAACAGTGCTCTCCGTAGTTGCAATTGCCTCATAGTGCTAAGTGAATTCGAACGATCGCAAATTGTTGGTGTCCCATGGTGGATACTTCCGTAACCAAGTGGCATATGTGTTTAGTGTCACAAGACGCACCTACTGACTTATACTGCATACATAGGAACTGTTGTGTTGGCAGAAGAGCCAACACCGTGTTACTAGTGGAGGCCGAAATGCACGCGTTTTAGCTCACGCAGGCTGGCGTGAGGAGGGAAGGACTATACTGACGTGAGGTCTGGAACATGACAAGGAATTAGAATTCAGAAAGCGGACGTAATTAGTTTGATACTTAACTTTAATCCATTAATGATGAACGACGCTCTTGACGGTGCATAATTCACAATATTATCTGTTCAGATTATAGTAACTGAATATGGCGCCTTGCTAGGTCGTAGCAAATGACGTAGCTGAAGGCTATGCTAAACTGCCGTCTCTGCAAATGAGAACGTATGTCGACAGTGAACCTTCGCTAGCAAAGTCGGCTGTACAACTGGGGCGAGTGCTAATGAGTCTCTAGACTAGACCTGCCGTGTGGCGGCGCTCGGTCTGCAATCACTGATAGTGGCGACACGCGGGTCCGACGTATACTAACGGACCGCGGCCGATTTAAAGGCTACCACCTAGCAAGTGTGGTGTCTGGCGGCGACACCACAGGAACTTCCTCAGATTAAGGTCTATGTTTGATACTAGAAGACGTCTCTGCGTCAGGAATGACCTTTTTGTCATTGCTAGTCGCCTTTTGATGTCCTCCTTACTCCGTCCGTCATTGGATATTTTGCTGCCTGAGTAGTAGAATTCCTTAACTTCATCTACTTCGTGGCCATCAAACCTGATGTTAAGTTTCTCACTGTTCTCATTTCTGTTACTTCTCATTACTTTCGCCTTTCTTCGATTTACTCACAGTCCACAGTCTGTAATCATTAGACTGTTCATTCCATTTTGCAGACCTCTTAATTCTTCTTCACTTTCACTCAGCATAGCAATGTCATCAGCGAATCGTACATTGATATCCTTTCACCCGGAATTTTAATTCCACTCCTGAATCTTTCTTTTATTTTCAATATTACTTCTTGGATGTACAGATTGAACAGTAGGGGGTAAAGAGGACATCCTTATCTAAGGCCCTTTTTAATATGATCACTTCGTTCTTGGTTTACTACCCGTCTCACCCTATAGCTTACACCTATTTTTCTCAGTATTGCGAACATCTTGCACCATTTGACACTGTCGCACGCCTTTTCCACTTGACAAATCCTACGAACGTGTCTTGATTTGTCTTTAGCCTTGCTTCCATTATCAACTGCAGTGACAGAATTGCTTGTCTGGTGCCTTTACCTTTCCTAAAGCCAAGTTGATATTCATCTAACACATCCTCAATTTTCTTTTCCATTTTTCTGTATATTATTCTTGTCAGCAACTTAGATGCATCAGCTGTTAAGCTGATAGTAGTCGCAAATCCTTTTACACTGGTAGGGGCAGTGTCAATCATATACTAAAAATCCCCTCTAATGTGGTGTGAACGTTGGGGTGTGGGGACGTTTAATGATCACTTCCTAGAATAGCAAATGGCGAAAACTACTGTGACGTTATTAAAAATACACTATTAAAATAGTGTCTTAATAGCGCAAAATTAATGTCTCTCGCTAAATGAAGTAGTTTCAGTACAAATATCAAGTGTTTGTACCACGTCTAAGTGCAGGAGAGCCATGTTAAGGTACAAACTGTGTTCCGCGGTTGTAACAGGGTGGAGGAGGTGGGGATGGTGGGGAGCGGCGGGAGGGAAGGATGGTCCCCGGAATGTGGTCATGCAGTTCTCTTCATCATAGGTCTGCAAACTGGAGAGAGAGCAGATCATTCCTCACTCCATGTACTCCACCACGTCACAAGAAGCAACTACAAGGTCTCTGAAAATGTTATATCAGCCTTCTGCAGCGCACCTTATGAATCTCTGGCGACGCAATGCGCAGACATCGCAGGGTGTGTTTATTTTCCACAAAATGCGTTAACACTACATGGACTACAGGTATAAGTTGCTAATAATCCTAACGCAAAAACCCACATCGACAGACTCTAACGACATCTCTGCACTCTGTTCTACACTGCTATAGGGAAACTGATCTTTAGTCATCCGGTACGGCAGCCGTAGCGTTCTCCCTGGAGTGGTAACTTGTCCCTCCACGAGCAGTGCTCGCTTTCCATTTTGCAAACAGACAGTAACTCCCCAGTATGCCCTGTCCAATTCTCTTATGTGAGCAAACAAATAACGTCACTGAGCTCGTGTTTACATAGGGGAGATATTTTCAGTTTGTTAACTGAATACTTACAGTTGTTAGGTGAGCTGTAATGTATGAAAGTTCAACAGCTATAGCTATCAACTAAATACCACAACGAAGAGCCTGTCCCTCATGTAACATGTCAATATGTATTCGGCAATGGCATTTTCATTGTCTGCACTATCACAGCATGAAGGACATCAAATGCTTTACTCCTGACTCAGCTCTCCCAACGGCTGAAGATCCTAGAGGCTTAAATTAACTCACCTAGCTGTAATGGAACTTCAGATATTTTAACGTAAGTCAAGCGACGGACTATTGTTTTAGGCTAGAAAATCCCATCAGACTACTGGCACCCAGCTTGGAAGATATGCTGCGAATGCGCGGTATGTGACTCCACTCAGTGCCGCTCGATGTACAAGCGCCAGCAACTCCTGAACGGAAGTGATTTATGTACTCTACCAGTAACAAGATTAACAATGAGAGATCTGTAGTAAATTTCTGGCCATTCATTCATTCATCACCAAGTAACTGCAACACAATTACACGGCTTTACAATACGCTATCAACGATAGCAGGAAGGTTCTACATTTACTAATCCAATCTCTCTCATAGCAACACTAGAAAGACCACTGACAGCATCACACAGATTATACACTTCTCACCTATTTCACATAAAAGCTCACTTGACAACTGCGGATAAGTATTCATTTAACCTTAGCATTATCAAGGTTACATGTAATACCAACGGGAGGACCTCAGATACCTAGAAAGGAAGTGGCAATTTAATTTGTCATATTTCACGTTTATTTACTTCTGATACCATTGAGAACACTTAGAATACTTACACATTTTCTTTGTATACTGGACAATAAAAAATTAAATTGTAATAGCAATAAAATCAACAAATAATAAAATTAACTTTGTATAATTTTTTCCAGTGACGTTCATGATTGTGTTCTCTTATAAAAAACAACTATTTAATTTCAGTCTACTACATGAGGTAAACATTCTGAAACACAGTTTCCACACAATACTATCTTCTTGCTGTGCCTTACCAAATACGTGTTTGCGACCCTGAGAGCGGGTAAAAGCTGATTTTCCCAACTTATTGTAGTTGATCTTTCTAGATTCAGCTTCTTGGGAGCGTAAGTGGCACCGTCCTCGTATTCCTGGCTCTAATGTTGTTGGTGAAGGCTCCACAGTGCAGCTTATCTACCGTTGTGCGATGCTTTCCACTTTCGTTATTACTGGCTTAGAAGCCCGTACAAATTTTGGGCCCTTTTATCTACAAGAGCCCTTATTAGCGCCGTAACACTCGCGTCCACTTTTGGAAAAGAATTTATCACAGTTGGTATCATTAGCATTTGGTGGGTTGCGCTGAACACCATCTTCATTCTCAGACGGTGAATCAGTTCGAATTTCTTCCACATCTTCATCTACTTCACTTTCATCTAAATCTGATTCGTTCAAGACTTCTTCAAGCACTCTTTCAATAGAACTATCACGTAAACGTTGTCTATTCATGTCACTTCTGCAACAGCAACAGAACCAACGAAAATAAAAACGGTCGACTACATAAAAATATCTTTAAAGACAATAAGGCAAAATTTCGTTTCGTTTGAAGTATTTAAAACCAAAGTCTCAACCACCTGAAATCTTTCGTTCGTATTACCAGCTCCATAATTACTCTATGGCAAATGCAGTAATTAACAATGAGCTTTTATTTCAAGTTCATACAGCAAAGGACAACACAAAAATGTTGAGTCAATATGCCAACGATGCCGACTCCCCTTCTCCCTCTCTGTTAGTACTGCTAGGGTTAATAAACTGAAAAGCCGGCCGCGCTGGTCTCGCGGTTCTAGGCGCGCAGTCCGGAACCGCGCGACTGCTACGGTCGCAGGTTCGAATCCTGTCTCGGGCATGGATGTGTGTCATGTCCTTAGGTTAGTTAGGTTTAAGTAGTTCTAAGTTCTAGGGGACTGATGACCACAGCTGTTAAGTCCCATAGTGCTCAGAGCCATTTGAACCAATAAACTGAAAATACACTCCTGGAAATGGAAAAAAGAACACATTGACACCGGTGTGTCAGACCCACCATACTTGCTCCGGACACTGCGAGAGGGCTGTACAAGCAATGATCACACGCACGGCACAGCGGACACACCAGGAACCGCGGTGTTGGCCGTCGAATGGCGCTAGCTGCGCAGCATTTGTGCACCGCCGCCGTCAGTGTCAGCCAGTTTGCCGTGGCATACGGAGCTCCATCGCAGTCTTTAACACTGGTAGCATGCCGCGACAGCGTGGACGTGAACCGTATGTGCAGTTGACGGACTTTGAGCGAGGGCGTATAGTGGGCATGCGGGAGGCCGGGTGGACGTACCGCCGAATTGCTCAACACGTGGGGCGTGAGGTCTCCACAGTACATTGATGTTGTCGCCAGTGGTCGGCGGAAGGTGCACGTGCCCGTCGACCTGGGACCGGACCGCAGCGACGCACGGATGCACGCCAAGACCGTAGGATCCTACGCAGTGCCGTAGGGGACCGCACCGCCACTTCCCAGCAAATTAGGGACACTGTTGCTCCTGGGGTATCGGCGAGGACCATTCGCAACCGTCTCCATGAAGCTGGGCTACGGTCCCGCACACCGTTAGGCCGTCTTCCGCTCACGCCCCAACATCGTGCAGCCCGCCTCCAGTGGTGCCGCGACAGGCGTGAATGGAGGGACGAATGGAGACGTGTCGTCTTCAGCGATGAGAGTCGCTTCTGACTTGGTGCCAATGATGGTCGTATGCGTGTTTGGCGCCGTGCAGGTGAGCGCCACAATCAGGACTGCATACGACCGAGGCACACAGGGCCAACACCCGGCATCATGATGTGGGGAGCGATCTCCTACACTGGCCGTACACCACTGGTGATCGTCGAGGGGACACTGAATAGTGCACGGTACATCCAAACCGTCATCGAACCCATCGTTCTACCATTCCTAGACCGGAAAGGGAACTTGCTGTTCCAACAGGACAATGCACGTCCGCATGTATCCCGTGCCACCCAACGTGCTCTAGAAGGTGTAAGTCAACTACCCTGGCCAGCAAGATCTCCGGATCTGTCCCCCATTGAGCATGTTTGGGACTGGATGAAGCGTCGTCTCACGCGGTCTGCACGTCCAGCACGAACGCTGATCCAACTGAGGTGCCAGGTGGAAATGGCATGGCAAGCCGTTCCACAGGACTACATCCAGCATCTCTACGATCTTCTCCATGGGAGAATAGCAGCCTGCATTGCTGCGAAAGGTGGATATACACTGTACTAGTGCCGACATTGTGCATGCTCTGTTGCCTGTGTCTATGTGCCTGTGGTTCTGTCAGTGTGATCGTGTGATGTATCTGACCCCAGGAATGTGTCAATAAAGTTTCCCCTTCCTGGGTCAATGAATTCACGGTGTTCTTATTTCAATTTCCAGGAGTGTAGCTCCACTACATTGACACGAGCTCAGTGAAATCATTGGTCTAGTCACGTAAAAGAAATGAACAGCAACTGCTGAACACTTGTAGCATGTCTGCAAGATGAAAACCGAGATCTGCTCATGGCTGGGGAAGGTGTCATTCCCGGAAGAATGCTAAAGCTGCCGTGCAGGACGACTAAAATCCGTTTTTCCTCTAGCAGTGCGGAATAGTATACAGATATTTACATACAGTCTGTCCGTATGTGTTTTTCGCGTTAGTATAATTGGTAACTCTTGTCTATATTCCAAGTAGTATTATTGCATTTACCGGAAAGTAAACACGCCCAGGGAATGTCTGCGCAGTACGTCGCCATTTATTCATTAGGCGCGCTGCATATGATCCTTATAATATTGTGAAGCATCTTTTAGTTTCTTCTTCTGACGTGGTGGGGTAGAGAAGTGGGGAATCACCTTCTCGGTCCTCAATATGAAGACTGATGGACGACGGATGTGCATAACCTTAATCTGGCGGCCTACCTTGCCTCGTGCTTCTACCCGCCATCCCTGCCCCTTTCACCCTGTTGCACCGCCCGGATACAAATTACTCCTCCTGAGGGCTCTACTGCACTTAGACATGGTACACACATGCGATATTTGTTCTTAGCTCACTTCATTTTACAGTAAATAGTAATTTTATATTATTAAAGTACTATTTCTAGCAAACTCAGTTTTTTGCAGCCCGTGAACACTGAAACCATTAGTCCTAGAAGAAATTCAACTGGATTTTTTTGTTGGAAATTTAACGTAGTGTAACTTTGTACTGGGAAACATTTTCACTAGAGGCCGCGGTTTTAGAGTTATTCATGAAAAACCTTAAAAAAGCGACCTTTAAACTCCCCCTCCTCTCACTCTCATGTGGGGATGTTTAGTAAGCTGTTCATGTCACTCCCCCTATCACCATAAGAAATGGAGACTACACGAATTTTTTTCCGCTAAGGCCCTTTTTTGTTTTCGTTTTGGTCGCAACTTGTGGGTGCAGAACTAGGTAATTATCGTTCCAAGCGCAGGCTTCCATTGACACCACATCACAAAACGGTGCGTTTGGAGTGATTCCGTGCCACGGGAAGTTTTTGACTGCCAACGAATGGAGCCGCATTGTCTTCAGCGATGAATCGTGGTTCTGCACAGACCTGGACGACCATCTTCGGCAAGAATGGCGGCAAACAGGGGTAATGTCCCATTCTCTCAATGCTTTGGAGAGACACAGCGGTGGTACTTCTGGCGTCACGGTGTGACTGGGGGAACTCTGACGCCACAACGGTGCGTCACGGACATCCTGTTGCGACATATCGGGCAGTTTTTGGTAGCAAATAAATGAAGTGAAATTAATCGTCAGAGGATGTCAGTTCGTTGTTACCTGTCAACAGGAAGGCGAGCACATAACAAAACATTGATTTAACGGCTCGGCTGCGAACCTGTGTGTCTGTTTGTGCGCTGTTGCATTCTGCCCTAACGAAACCCTTTCTAATCATGAAAGACCAGTCTAATGAATAGTCAGTGAATAAACTGCAGAGCACACATACATGTGGAATATTAAAATGGATGAAACAGGGATAGTCCTTTGGGACAAAGATGCACACTGACAGCAGTGTTAAAAGTTATTGTCAAGTACATTTAGCACTAGAAAGAACTTATATTGAATGGTGGCCTTACAGGGGATAATGTTATACACAATGCAACTATGTAACAGAAATAGCAATGCTATCAACGCACATTCAAATTGTGCCAATGGCATTGCGCAGTTGACGTTCGTGGAGACATAACATCTGCTCAGTTCACCGTCAGTACCCCTTCCATCATGGTATATATTGCCTGAAGCTTGTCACATTATGACCGAAACCGGTAACCATTGTAAATAAATGTTTCATTGTGGTCGACACTCTTTTTAATCCATTTTGAAAGTAATTGTAACATTAACTGCATGGTATTTCACCGAAGATGCCGCACTAAGATAAATTCTAAGCTGTAAAATAAATATGCCTACAAAAAGGCAAACCCTCACTAAAATTCGTAGAATTTACGATAAAAGCATCTGTGTCAGCAAGCCGATGGTGTGAAGCAATGAATAATTCAGCCATTGTAACAACTATGTTGGCCCTGCAGGTACTCAAGAGCTCGTGTCGCTCGCATGTGCCTGACTGGCAGGAACTCAAAAGAAATACTAGTTCCCGTCGTAAGTCTTATGAGATTTTAGCTATCTATGGTTAAGGTACTCTAGTTGACCAGCAATGCATTGTATGAAATTTGGTCACAGCTTGTTTGTACTGTTTGTGGGCAAGAAATCGCACTGTTAAGTCCGAGTGCGCGAACCTTGGTTTCCACTGTGTGTATGTGGAGATACGATGTAACTACGTGTGTCATTGTCATTTTCCATTCCTGCACGCTGCTACTGACACTGATAGCCGCCATATGCAGTACTCAGACAGAACAAAAGCCTGGGTGATGGCAGTGAGGAGCCGGGCAGAGACACGGGCACAAGAGGCGGACACCTCTGCTGGCGCCGCGCAATCGGTCCTGGCGCCACACACAGCTGCTGTGACAAAACTGTCCGGCGTTCCACGGCGTGTGTTGTAGTGTCGTGTCGTGGCTTGTGTACGGGGGGCGCCGCGACGACGTGACACGCTGACAGGTGGGGGCCAGCCGACGCTTATTAATAGAACCACTGCACGGGGCGGACGCTTCGAGAGCCACGATAGCGCGTGGGCGATTTATTAATAGACTTTCTGCGAACACGTGCAACGTTATGTGCGTAACCTCATTCAGCCAGTCGACGTAAAAGAATTCTCTCTGTATAGTCAAGGCAAATGGTATTCAGAACATTCGGTTTCAGCGCAATATACAGGGTGGCCCATTGATAGTGACCGGGCCAAATATATCACGAAATAAGCGTCAAACGAAAAAACTGCAAGGAACGAAACTTGTCTAGCTTGAAGGGGGAAACCAGATGGCGCTATGGTTGGCCCGGTAGATGGTGCTGCCATAGGTCAAACGGATATCAACTGCGTCTTTTTTTTTTTAAACAGGAACCTCCATTTTGTATTATATATTCGTGTAGTACGTAATGAAATATTAATGTTTCAGTTGAACCACTTTTTTCGCTTTGTGATAGATGGCGCTGTAATAGTCACAAACGTGTAAGTACGTGGTATCACGTAACATTCCGCCAGTGCGGACGGTATTTGCTTCGTGATACATTACCCGTGTTAAAATGGACCGTTTATCAATTGCGGAAAAGGTCGGTATCGTCTTGATGTATGGCTACTGTGATCAAAATGCCCAACGGACATGTGCTACGTATGCTGCTCGGTATCCTGGACGACATCATCCAAGTGTCCGGACCGTTCGCCAGTTAGTTACGTTATTTAAGGAAACAAGAAGTGTTCAGCCATATGTGAAACGTCAAGGAGAACCTGCAACAAATAATGATGCCCAAGTAGGTGTTTTAGCTGCTGTCGCGGCTAATCCGCACATCAGTAGCAGACAAATTGCGCGAGAATCGGGAATCTCAAAAACGTCGGTGTTGAGAATGCTACACCAACATCGATTGCACCGGTACCATATTTATATGCACCAGGAACTGCATGGCGACGACTCTGAACGTCGTGTACAGTTCTGCCACTGGGCACAAGAGAAATTACGGGACGATGACAGGTTTTTTGCAAGCGTTCTATTTAGCGACGAAGCGTCATTCATGAACAGTGGTAACGTAAACCGGCATAATATGCACTATTCGGCAACGGAAAATCCACGATGGCTGCGACAAGGTGAACACCGGCGACCTTGACGAGTTAATGTATAGTGTGGCATTGTGGGAGGAAGGATAATTGGCCACCATTTTATCGATGGCAGTCTAAATAGTGCAATGTATGCTGATTTCCTACGTTATGTTCTACCGATGTTACTACAAGATGTTTCACTGCAGGACAGAATGGCGATGTACTTCCAACATGATGGACGTCCGGCATATAGCCCGCGTGCGGTTGAAACGGTATTGAACAGTATATTTAATGTCACGTGCATTGGCCCGCACGTTCACCGGATCTGACGTCCCCGGATTTCTTTCTGTGGGGAAAGTTGAAGGACATTTGCTATCATGATCCACCGACAACGCCTGACAACATGCGTCAGCGCATTGTCATTGAATGAGCGAACATTACGGAAGGCGAACTACTCGCTGTTGAGAGGAATGTCGTTACACGTATTGCCAAAAGCATTGAGGTTGACGGACATCATTTTGAGCATTCTTTGCATTAATGGGTATTTATAGGTAATCACGCTGTACAGCATGCGTTCTCAGAAATGATAAGCTCACAAAAGTACATGCATTACATTGGAACAATCGAAATAAAATGTTCTGTATTTTAATTTAAAAAACCTACCTGTTACCAAATGTTCGTCCAAAATTGTGAGCCATATGTTTGTGACGAATATTTAATAAAAAATGGGGGTTCCCAATTGAAAAAACGCAGTTGATATCCGTTTGACCTGTGGAAGCCGCATCTAGCGGGCCAATCATAGCGCCATCTGGTTTCACCCTTCAAACTAGACAAGTTTCGTTCTTCGTAGTTTCTTCGTTTGACGCTTATTTCGTGAGATATTTGGCCCGGTCACGATCAATGGATCACCCTGTATATATAGTCCTGAACACGAATTTAAATGGTCGGCTTCACAGCGTAAAACGCAAAAAATTCCAAAATTGTAGCTCTTTTTTTGATTATTTGCTAATTTCTCAGAAATTATACGTCACTTGAAGATGACCACCAGAAACAAAATTAAAGTAGACAAAATTTCCCCTCCAAAGTCAGTAGTCAGGTCTGATTTTCTGAGGAGCAGTATCGGTGCTAGGGCACCTTGAAAGGTAGCTTTTTTTTGGCCATTCTGTGGACACGTCAAAAACGTCAGCGCTCTTCCCCTGAAACTCAAAAATGTACATGTTATCAGTAAACCGCCTTACACCACACGAAAGTATATTAAATTTCCAGCCGGGTGCTGTGGCCGAGCGGTTCTAGGCGCTTCAGTCCGGAATCGCGCTGCTGCTACAGTCGCAGGTTCGAATCCTGCCTTGGGCATGGATGTGTGTGATAACCTTAGGTTAGTTCGGTTGAAGTAGTTCTAAATCTAGGGGACTGATGACCTTAGATGTTATGTCCCATAGCGCTTAGAGCCATTTGAACCATTAAATTTCCTGCAGGAGATGTCTGTAAAATTTATTTTTCTCATTAGGGGAGGGAGGAGCAAAGCGAAAGTTATGAAAAATGCCATTTGTGCCCTGCACCCATACGACTGCTATCGGCTGTCTATCTCTGAATGGCGGCATGCTTTCGATGTACTATGCTTAAAAAAAGTTTTTAATGAATTGGAGGGAAAGCATGTTTAACGAAAAGAGAAACAAATGATACATGCCACGTATTAGGTACATGACACTTAGAGAATTATGAAATCTGTATGTAGTAATTAATGCACAGGTGCCATGAAATGGGTGAGTATCGAGCCCAGGGTTCGTTCATCACTATGAATGGGTTCACCATCTGCAAAAGGAGGAAGGCATTTGCTGAGAGGATATTGATACAAAGGACAGTTGTGTACTGAAGGAATGATACACGAGAAATACTAGTACAGTCACGTGTGAAGTTCTTTTATTTGTCTCCGTTCAGCTGTCGCTGGTCCAAGTAATGTTTCTTGGCCACTAGAATGTCAAGGTGAAGGCTCTTGACAATGGAAAGTCCAGACTGAACGGTAAGTTTTTGCTATCTTACAACTGAAAAATTGTAACTGAATGATTCCTCAAGACTCACAGCAATTAAAGACATTAGCTGCTAGTTGGCACTGATTTATATCAATGAGGCAAGCCGAAAATTTATTCTGGAATGGGATTTAAATCCAGGTTGAGATGCCCTGCTAAACCCGCAGGATAGCACAAGTAGTAGGAATTGTGGAAGCTGCTGTCAGTTACACTCCAAACATAACACTTTATTTAGTTGTCCAAACATTATAGCGCAACTTTTAAGCTTGAATATCGACAGAAAACGTCTTTAATTCTGAAACGCCTGAAGGCCCATGAATTAAATACAACTACTACCTCTTTTTTTTTGTGAGACAGAAGACCCTACCTTTTAACCTTAAATAGTATTTAAGGCCAAGCGATGTAAGACTTGACTAGTCAGACAGATTAAGTTTTAAAAGTGGCTGAAGGCCCATCAATTTAAAACAACATAACTACAATAACCTTTCACTAGGTAGAAGGACCAAGCTTTATGACCAATAAGTAAACTTACTTCAAACGGCTGAAAGCCTTTGCTTTAAAAAAAACTGTAACCAATTTTCCAACCAGAAGGCCCAAAGCTTTTAACCTTAAATTGCATTTAAGCCTAAGTGATGTTACACTTGGTAAGTAAGAATCCAGAATTTTAAATCGGCTGAAGGCCCATCATTTTAAGAACAATACAACGACAGTAAATTTTAAAAATGTAGAAAGCCCACAGCTTTATGCTCAAATGTATAATACTTGATGAGTAGGATCCTTAAAACTTGAAGCGGCAGAAAGGCCGATGCTTTTAAAAACAATACAATAAATTTCCAACAGGCAGAAAGCTCACAGTTTTGTCTTACTTGATAAGTAAGATCCTTAAAACTTAGAGTGGCTCAAGGCCGATGATTTTAAAAACAATAAAATAAATTTTCAACAGGCAGAAGGGCCAAGCTTTATCTTCAGACAATGTAAGACTTGCCCAACTTAGAAAAACCTACTTTTAAAACGGTTGAAGGCCTTTGTTTTTAAAAACACAATTACAAGCAAACAAATTCCATCAATCGGCTACGAGCCATTAAAAATACACAATTAAACGCTAATAAGAAGGCAGTATAGCCAACGGTGCTCAGAAGTTTCCAGGGGACTCGGTCTGCCCTTGAAATCTTAACGTTAGCTTAGGTGAGACAAGAAGTCGGCCCAACTCTACTCGATCTGCCGGCAACATAACCAAGAGACAGTCAGGGACCCACCGAAAAGACAACTTGCTAACCACCGACCAGTATACCAGAAGTCCAACGCCAAAACGTTACAAACATAGCCGTTCACAACCAGAAATACATCAAGCTGTCAAAAACTACACACCATGATGGACAGTGACAACAGATGAGGAAAGGACACTGCCTGAATTTACGTCAGCGACTAGGGCAGGTAACAGAGACACTAACGGCAGAAAATTCCGCTGGTGTTCTTGAATTTCAAACCTACAAATATAGTTAATTCCACCACATGGCTACTAAATCTTCAACTCGAACACTCCCTGTTACTCCTAGGAATACCGCCGACATAGAACCACCAACCAAGGGAAAACGTGAACAGACGTGGCTTCGGTAGTAAAATCACCACTCAACTGTCATATCCTGAGTCGGTGAGCCACGAACCTAATAGCACTCGGAAGAGCCCCCACACACTCCGACACTGCGTAGAGACCGCTAGCGGGCCCGGCCGACTGCGCTATGCGGGGACTTGCTTGCCGATCCGCTCCAACCGACTGGCTGCACACCGCCAAGCCGGAGCTATAAGCACCAGACCAAAGATGGTATACAGTGCAAATATCAATACACACCGCTGCTGCCACACGCAGAAAGAGAGAGAACCACGGCATAACCGCAATAGCCGTGGGAAACCAAACACAGAGTAACGGCCAAGTTTTAAAGCAATGCATAAGCCGGGGTCAGCTTGGCTCACAGGTCTCCTACTTATCAGACAGTTGTAATGACCACTGTGCTATCCATACAGATTGATCATCACAATCGCACAGATTACTGTAGCACATGTGCAGTCAGACCCAATTCCTGAACTTATACTACACATTGTATGGTATGATGCCCTCTTTCGCAGGATAGTCAAAAGTCCCTTGTACATTAAAATTTTCCACAAATAGCAAGTTTTAGCGCAAAATCGGTATGCATTGTGAGAAGCCGGTTACAAACATTAATGATGATACTAATTCACCCCTTAAGATTAATGTGTCTTGAGAAAAATGAATGTTCATTTGAGAAATAACATATATGATATCGATCTGGACAACTATTTCTTCTGTGAAAGGGAGGAATAATGACATAACTGGAGAGAACAGTCTACTAAGCGCAGAACGTCGACTGCGAGTAAATCAAAGAAAGTCGAAGCTATATGGGTACAGCAGAAATGAGAGTACCCACAAACTTGAGATAAAATTTGGGTAACACGTAGGAAAGGAGGAGGAGAAACCAACCCTGAAACCAACCCTACAAATAATGTACAAATCAAGGTTTGGCATAAGATACAGATTACATCATGTAAAAAGAAAATTGCTTGCCAGAAGGATCCTGTTGGTATCAAACAAAGGTCTTAATTTCAGAAGATAATATTGAACATGCGCTGGAATGTAGAATAGTAATTCTTTGAGAGAAAACGAGAAGTAAAGCGTTTGTGGTGTGTTGTTAAGGAAAGTACTGAATGTTAATGTAGATCATAAATAAGAAGATATTCAACAGAATCGGAAAATGCGTAGTAGAATAAAAGCAGGATGGTAGGACAGGCGTTATAACATCGGACATTAACTTCGGTGGAACTAGAATGCAGGATAATAGTGGTTCAAAAAATGGTTCAAATGGCTCTGAGCACTATGGGACTCAACATCTTAGGTCATAAGTCCCCTAGAACTTAGAACTACTTAAACCTAACTAACCTAAGGACATCACACACACCCATGCCCGAGGCAGGATTCGAACCTGCGACCGTAGCAGTCTCGCAGTTCCGGACTGCAGCGCCAGAACCGCTAGACCACCGCGGCCGGCGATAATAGTGGAAGACAGAGACTGGAGTATACACGAACTTCCAGCATGTTGGAGTAATTGCAGGCCAACAGCTTGTATTAATCAATACTACGGAAAAACAGACGAACTTTTAGTTACTTGGTGACTAGATCAGGATCGGGACCGATTTACAAATCATCCTACAGGACAGGAAACAAAAATTATGATCATGTACAATACAGCTGTTACCAAATTATAGTTTCAAGTTGCACATACTTGATAGTGAAAATGGTATTTTCCAAAGTATAAAATGGTATTTTCCAAAGTATAAGAACCAGTTAGAGATAACAGACATACAATAACAGTACAGGTCAACAACAAAATTAATATTTGTGCCAATTGTTCTATTTTTTTATTATTGGAGAATTTATAATAAAAATGATATTTCCTGTATCCTGATACGGCGCCCTCTTCCAGAGTTTCCTTACGGCAGCAGGAAGAGTAGACTGCCAGTTAGTTATCTGTACACTCCGTAACTGTTCATTTGCATTTTGTTATACACATATTTATTTTCTTGATATGGTTCTTATATTTTTGGAAATACTGTTTTCTCTACCTGGTATGTGTATCTTGAAACGATAGGTTCTGTATTTTTGACGTGCGCTTCATAATTTGGTAAAGCTGTATTGTAGATGACTGTAATATTCGTTTGCTATCCTGCAAGATGATTTAAAAATGGGTCCTGACTCATCAAAGTGGAATCTGCAACTTTGTCTGTTGTGTTGCGGTCCGCAGAGTTGCAGCTCTCCACACTAGTTTATGCTGTGCAAGCGTCTTTATCTCTGCATAACTACTGCAACCTACATTTGACCCTACTTGCTGTAGTCAAGCCTTTGTCCCCCTCGGCTAATCTGACCCCCCACACACTTCCCTCCACTGCCAAAGTGACGATTCCTTGACGCCTCAGGATGTGTGCTATCAGCCGATTCCCAATTTTAGGTTATTTGTGCTGTAAATTTATTTTCCCTTATTTGATTCACTGCCTCTTCATCGTTTATCCTATCTACCCATGTACTCTTCATCTTTCTTCTTAGCACCACATTTGAAAAGCTTCTCTCCCTTGTTGTCTGAACTGTTTGTCATCCACGTTTCACTTCCGTTCAAGGCAGATCTATAGAGAAAACTTCCTGAGAAATTTATGTTCCGTGATAACAATTATTTTCTTTTACTGAACTGTCCTTTCTATTGCTGGTTTGCATTTTATATTACCTCTGATTCAGCCATCGTCAGTTATTTCATTACCCAAATATCAGACCACCTGCGCTTCTTTTCGTGTCTCGTTTCATAATCTACGACGGCTATTCGGAAAGTAAGGTCCGATCGATCGTGAAATGGAAACCACAGTGAAAGTGCGATGAAGCTTTGCATGGATGTTGGACAGTGTGTCTAGCATTCCCGTCGATAGCGTCACGTCACTCTTTTCAGTTCTGAGAGCTCAGTGATCGCGTAAAGATGCCCAGAAAATAGTTACGCGCCAAGTAGCTAGTACCTGTGAGAGATTTCGCCTGGTTGCATGCAGCCCACACTACATCACTGACATGCACTTCCTTCTTCTCGACGGTTCTCGGCCCCACACTGCAGGGGCAATGATAACGTTCCTGCAGCGTTTACGATGGGAAGTGTTTGATCACCCACCATACAGCCCACAATATACTCTCTATGATTTTAAACTCTGCTCATTTGAACCACTGGCTACGAAGACAACTGCAAAGACAACATTTTACCACAGACAACAAGCTCCAGATCAGCTTAGAGAATTGGCGGAAAGCATGGGCAGCTGCCATCTATGACGACAGTATTGCAAAGCTGGTACAATGCTACGACAAATGTCTCAATAGGAGCGGCGACTGTGTAGAGAAGTAGCTGGAAGATGTAGCTAACTGTTGCAAATAAATTTTTTTTGATTTTCGCTGTGGTTTCCATCTCGCTACCAATCGGACCTCACTTTCCATATAGCCCTCGAAATTCCTTTACCATTATATGATTTAAATAAAATACATTCCATCACTCTTGTTCTATTTTTGTTCATATTCATTTTACAGCTCTATTCATTCCTTTGAACTACTATTCCTCGCACTTTGCCGTCCATGACAGACTTACTCCAGCAAACCTGAAAGTTTATATTTTCTGTCCCTTAACTTTAATTCACTTTCGAAATTTCTCTTTGGGTTCTTTTTCTATTGACAGAATTTGCTTCCCGTTCCTGTTCTTCTTATACTGTAATTTCAGTCTTGCTTCTGTACATGTTGCACCTTTCTCTCCTTGTATTCTATCCCTGGTACCTTCATAATTCCAAATCGTGTATTCCTGTCAGTATTGTCTTTGGAATTTATAGAATTAATGACTGAAGATGTTACATTGTTTAGCGCCTCTCACAGGAAAAGGTTAGTGCAGGAGAAGAAATCTTGACAGTGCGCTTCAGACTAGCCAGAAGACTGAAAACAGAAGAAGATACCAACCTAAAAATGGAAATACAAATAATAGTATCCTTTGTGGTTTGAGTGGATTCAGTCCTGTGTAAAACAAACTCTGTTGTTAGAACCGTACTGATAAGTGTGCTACCATATAGCAATAGCGTCACTTGGAGGTCTCTTTGAAAAGACCAGTGTGGATCACATAATCGACCATATCTGCAGAATTTAAGAACACGCAGTATGTCTTGCTGACTACAAACAACAATATATCAACAATAAATACTTTGTGATGCGTAATATTATTTATTTCTTCTACAGCAGTATTACAAATCAATAGATATTCTATATTTTGTGTAAACAAGTAGAATATTTACATGACACATATTCGCAAATGCGAATACGAACAGCCATCTGCTGTATAAGGGAATGACGACAATGAAAATTTGTGCCGGACCGGTACTCGAACCCGCATTTCCCGCTGTAGCACGCGGTCGCCTTAGCCGATATGGCTATGAGAGCATGTCTCAGGGGGCACATCCAAACTTCCATATGATGTCATTCCTGGGCCACAACGTGTACTCGTGCGCACATTATGTGATTCCTGTACAGGGAAGGACATTTTTTTTTTTTTTTTGGAAGTCGGTACTCGGTATTGGCGGATAAGTACGATATCGCAGGGCCAGTGGTGTTAAGAAGTTAAGAAGCACTATGCAACATTCCTATGGACATGAATTCATTACTGCCTAATGAACTGTGAACTCCAGTTACTATTAACTTCATTGTGTCATCCCTACTAATTTGCTTGTCTTCAAAATGATGTATTTCGATACATTAACTAAGTACAAGGGTTAGTTTCGAATGATAAGCTTCTGTGCTCGTTAAAGCAGTGGCAAAATGAATCTTGAGTCACTATGAGACATAAACTCGAATAAGAGGTAGAATGATGGCTGTAAAATTACAGTATGAAGTTAATGTTAAAAACGGTTAACAATGAAGAACTGTGGAACAATTATGTGATTTACTGTGTGCTGTAGTACGGTAGCTAACATTTTATTGAATTCACGAATGAAATAGTGGTTATTATAACGGCAATACGATCTCACTGGTCCTTCATTAATCTCTGTGTTTCTAACTGTGCCATTAGTCGGAAGGTTTGACGAGCCTAGGAAAAGAAAATGCTTTGTAATTCGACATTCCGTCTTCGTAGATCGTGCAAACTAAATGGATAACCCGTGCAACCAGCTCTTCATAATAAAACTGTGATGTACAATGACTGGTTAGCTCCAAGCGAAGGCTCTCTTTTTGTCTTACTTACCTCTGTTTGTAATTTACATAATAAAAAAAATGAAAAACGTGCTTTCAATTTCTCTTTCGCTTTCTTGCGGCACTGATAAGTTTATAAAATCTATTCGTTTGACACAGTAACAGGTGTTCAGTACTTTAATGGATGAATTTTGCGTAATTTGATACAATTTTTTAAACCCTAAGTGAACTTGCGTCCAGCACATCTCGGTGGTTTTACCTCCAGTGACACACGATCCCTTTTATCGGTAGTCTGCAAGAATAGCTAGTCATCTAATAAGCCGTTGTTGTCCCCTAACCATTTTACGAACGCGCTCTTTTCCAACACCAAACCCGAAACGAGCTCGTGAAAACGATCATGGCTGTAGGTTTATGGGCACTTAACTGGCTCCGTGAGGCGGGTGGTAGGGATAGGTGATGGGATACCGTGGAAACCACGGGAAGAGGACTGTCAGCAAAAAGAGAAGGTGGATGAAAGATAGAGAGAGAGAGATCGCGTGCAACACTGTAACATAAATTGTGCAATGTTTCAAAATTCAGCTCAGCAAAGTAGAAGGCGTATTTGGCCGCTGTGCTACACACAGTTATGATGACAGTGCTTCCTCTTCTTCGTCTCATTGGGACTGATAAGTTCCCTTCAACATATTCCAAAGATGCAGCTGTTGACTGAGACGTAATTTTCTTTTGCGTTAAGGTTATGGTAATGCTGATCACGCTACTAAATGTTGCAAGGACCTCGTAATACTCGTATGCTTATAGAGAATTTGACTAAAGAGACCCCAGATAGCATTACATAGTGCTACAGCAGCTATAGAGACAATTTTCTCTGAGGAGAACACGCCTAAAAGAGAATTTGAAAAATAGGAATGCCACTTACTACTTATAAGGTATTTTGAATGAATTACTGAGGGGGAAAGAGAAGATAAGTGCAAGCATAAGAAGAAGAGGAAAAATATAAATGAGAACTTAGTGATACTACGATTTTCTTCGGTATAATCGCAAAGACTCAGCACTCATTTCAACTTCTGTCTAAACAGTGGAGTAGAGTTCATATTATCGCCTAATGCCCTAATTGATTGTAAACTTTCATCATTACTAATTTCATTGAGAAACGATCGAATTTTTTGGAACAGCTCCGTAAGCAGATGACTTACATAAAATGATTGTTGAGAAAATCAGGGGGAACGGACTATAATAAGAATACTGGATGAAGTTACTGTCGGGGATAGTTAACAACAAAGATCTGTTAATAGCTGATACACTGTGTGCTGTAATTCTCCAGCAGAAGGTTCTCTACCACTGCTTGCGTACTCACAAAAAACTTCTGTGTAGGAAGTAGGATAAACACATAGGACGGTTAGCATTTTATGTATATTTGGACGTGTTTCATACGCATGGTTCAATATTTTCTGAATTTCTGGCATTGCAACAACACAATTTCGGTACGCGCCAGGGTCTCGTTGTTTAAGATGTGGATGTTTCACTTTATGTTGTATAATTATTGCGTACCTAGCCTGACACCATTAAACACCAGTTTCTTAAAGATCTGAACTCTCATCTTAAAATGTCTGATTACAAATGAGTTAATGTATTAAATATTTGCTTAAAGCTCATAACGGAAGAAAGGCTGGGAAAGGTTTGAAATTAGGATTAAAATTTATTAGAAGCCGCTAAGTGCTCTTATTAAGAAACACTGGGTGAATATAAACTAGGTAATTTTGCCCCACACTTAAATCAAAAGCTAGTTTGTCATGCATCTCAAAGTTTATGTTGTCATATTTCCTAAATTATGTGTTGTAAAGTGATATCAGTACTGTAACGTTGCAGGTACATTCTGTGATATATGAAGATGCTGTATGCAACGTGTGTTGCGAACACAGTAAGTAGTAAAGAAGTAATGAATTAAAACGTCATGCCTGATGCTGGATTTTCACTGTACGCCATTTTAAGCAAGAGCTAGTTGAAAGCTACAATTATGAATAAAGAGTTGTAAGACGAAAGGTTAGGTTCTATGTACCAACATGTGTCATTTCCTGTTACTATATTATTGGCATAAATACCTCTGAAACAGGTAGGGCTTCGGCAACCACAATTCCAGTTAATTGCAAGACGAATTTTCGAATAACTTACGGGTTTGCTGCCGGATGACGTCGTCGACCATCGCTGCCATTCTCAAGGAACAACTGCAAGGAGAAACCAATGTGCAAGGGAACTGAATACCTCGTTTCACAGAGGAGAAACAACAAAGATACCAAACACAGAACAAGTAACCGCAGAGTCAACATATAACCAAAGATAACCAACATCAGAAATATCGGTAGTGACTATTAACAAGCAGGTGAGGTAGCACTAATTCTGCCCCTCTGTTTTTTGATGAGAGACAGAGCCGGATTCCAAGCAGCATTTAAACAAAATTCACTCTCTCTGTTTATAAGGTTGCTTGATAGTTTCATTTCAACAGCATCCTTAATAACACTATCCCAATAGCTGGACGTGCAAGCCAGAATCTCTGTGTTGTATTCCATAGGATGACCGGTGTCAAGGCAATGTTTTGCAATAGCGGATTTGCTCGGCTGTTGTAAGCGTGTGTAACGCTTATGTTCAATACATCGGTCTTCCACAGTCCTGACTGTCTGACAAATACATGACATGCCACAACTGCAAGGAATACGATAGACACCAGCCTTACGCAAACCAAGATCATCTTGTAGGGACGCCAACAGGGCCTTAATCTTAGAAGGTGGTCGAAAAACACATTTCACATCATATTTCCACAAAATACGGTCAATCCTGATGGAAATGCTTCCTGCGTAAGGCAAAAAGGCCGTAAACTTAGGTACCACTTCGTTGCTATCGTCACTCACCCGGTGCACAGAAGGCTGATAGCACAACGCACGTTTGCTCTGCCTCTCACTATAACCATTCTGAGGAAAGCTGACTTCTATACGTGATAGCTCAGCTGCTAAACTTTTAGGGTCTGAGATAACGTGGGCCCTGTGAACAGAGGTACGAAGTAGTCCTTCACGCTGAGCTGGATGGTGACTATCAGCTCTCAGATATAAGTCAGTGTGAGTAGGCTTCCTATAAACAGAATGTCCCAACGTACCATCAGTCTTCCTTCTGACCAACACATCAAGGAAGGGAAGGCATTCATTCTTTCCCACCTCCAAAGTGAACTGAATATTCGGGTGGATTGAATTCAGGTGTTCCAAAAACCGATTTAAATTCTCACTACCATGAGGTCAAACAACAAAAGTATCGTCTACATATCTGAAAAAAACACGCAGGTTTCCAGGTCGCTGACTCCAATGCACGTTCCTCAAAGTCCTCCATAAGCAAATTGGCCACAATAGGAGACAACGGGCTTCCTATTGCAACTCCATCAATCTGTTCGTAGAACTAACCATTGAATAAAAAGTAAGTGGAAGTCCACACATGTCGAAACAACTTTGTTAACTCGGCACCAAACTTAACCTCAATTAGCTGCAACGAATCAGAGAGAGGAACGCGAGTGAAAAGAGAAATCACGTCAAAACTAATTAAAATATCAGAGCCATTCAGGGAGGACGACGATTCAATCCCGCGTCCGGCCATCCTGATTTAGGTTTTCTGTGATTTCCCTAAATCATTCCAGGCAAATGCCGGGATGGTTCCTCTGAAAGGGCACAGCCGATTTCCTTCCCTAATCCGATGAGACCGATGACCATGCTGTCTGGTCTCCTTCCCCAATCAACCAACCAACCAACCAGAGCCATTCAAACGCAATCCCTGCAATCGACGTAAGAAATCTGCAGAGTTCTTAGTGTGGTGTTCACATCTACCTACTAGTGGGCTCAACAAATTAGTAAGATGTTTAGCTACAAGATATGTCGGAGCACCAACATTAGAAACAGTAGGCCTCAATGGGACAGCCTCTTTATGGACCTTATGGAGGCCATATAATCTAGATGGTACAGCACAGTTAGAATTAAGACTCTTGATAGTCTCCTGTGACAAAGAACTTTTCTTCAGGAGGTTATTAGTCCTTCTCTGAATTCTGTTAGTACGAGGTGCATTCAAGTTCTAAGGCCTCCGATTTTTTTTCTCCGGACTGGAAAGAGATATAAACATGCGCATTGTTTTAAAAATGAGGCCGCGTTCATTGTCAACACATCCCAGAGATGGCAGCACCGTACGGCAGATGGAATTTTACCGCCAGCGGCGAGAATGAGAACTGTTTTAAATACTTAAAATGGCGACGTTTTCCTTACTTGAACAGCGTGCAATCATTCGTTTTCTGAATTTGCATGGTGTGAAACCAATTGAAATTCATCGACAGTTGAATGAGACATGTGGTGATGGAGTTATGGATGTGTCGAAAGTGCGTTCGTGGGTGCGACTGTGTAATGAAGGCAGAACATTGTGTGACAACAAACCGAAACAACCTCGGGCTCGCACAAGCCAGTCTAACATGATCGAGAAAGTGGAGAGAATTGTTTTGGGGGATCGCCGAATGACTGTTGAACAGATCGCCTCCAGAGTTGGCATTTCTGTGGGTTCTGTGCACACAATCCTGCATGACGACCTGAAAATGCGAAAAGTGTCATCCAGGTGGGTGCCACGAATGCTGACGGACGACCACATGGCTGCCCGTGTGGCATGTTGCCAAGCAATGTTGACGTGCAACGACAGCATGAATGGGACTTTCTTTTCGTCGGTTGTGACAATGGATGAGACGTGGATGCCATTTTTCAATCCAGAAACAAAGCGCCAGTCAGCTCAATGGAAGCACACAGATTCACCGCCACCAAAAAATTTCGGGTAACCGCCAGTGCTGACAAAATGATGGTGTCTATGTTCTGGGACAGCGAGGGCGTTATCCTTACCCATTGCGTTCCAAAGGGCACTACGGTAACAGGTGCATCCTACGGAAATGTTTTGAAGAACAAATTCCTTCCTGCACTGCAACAAAAACGTCAGGGAAGGGCTGGGCGTGTGTTGTTTCACCAAGACAACGCACCCGCACATCGAGCTAACGATACGCAACAGTTTCTTCGTGATAACAACTTTGAAGAGATTCCTCATGCTCCCTACTCACCTGACCTGGCTCCTAGTGACTTTTGGCTTTTTCCAACAATGAAAGACACTCTCCGTGGCCGCACATCACCAGCCGTGCTGCTATTGCCTCAGCGATTTTCCAGTGGTCAAAACAGGCTCCTAAAGAAGCCTTCGCCGCTGCCATGGAATCATGGCATCAGCGTTGTGAAAAATGTGTACGTCTGCAAGGCGATTACGTCGAGAAGTAACGCCAGTTTCATCGATTTCGGGTGAGTAGTTAATTAGAAAAAAAATCAGAGGCCTTAGAACTTGAATGCACCTCGTAGGGTCAGCACTGATTTTGCGATACGGCGAATCAGAAAGTAGACACTGCATCTTTTGAATGTAATCGTGCTTGTGCTTTTTCAAAAAAACCGTGGCACTTCAGCAGGTAAAATAATAATATCAGGACCCATTCTGAGTGAACGTAAAGCAGCCGCCTCAGCTGCTGTAATGTTACATCTGGGTGGACGCGGCTCCAGTCAACACACGACAATTTCGCACCGACGCCTAACAGTTTGCCAGTCGTTGATCTTATTAGTTCTATTGAACAGGCTGTTTATAAATTACCTTTACAGGCTGCGGAAGAAGCAGGCCTTCAATAATAACAGCTTCTGTTAAGCAAAATTACCAAATGCAAAACAGGCAGGCCTTCCGACCACAGCATACAAAAAACACGTTATCGCCCCGACTTAGGAAACACCATCAGCTCACACAGTTAAAGATCTTCTGTTAAAAACAACCAAGAAGACTACACATATTTGTTTATTACTGCCGATTTCATTTCAAAACTGGTAAAGCTGTATCCCTTTGAAAAAAAGCTACAAACAAGAAAATAATTCAGTATTTCACTAATGACTATTTTAGGAATGTTGGCAAATCACATATTTTACTGTTAGATAATGGCAGTCAAGTCACATCTCATAATGGAAGGAATTTATTAACAATGAGAATACTAAACACATTTCAGTATCAGTGTATTCGCCATCAAGCAATCCTAAGGAGAGGTGTATGATGGAAACTGGTAGGTTGTGCAGAACATACTGTTCCAAGGATCATACGAATTGGTACACAGATGTAAGTCATTTTGAAGACATTCTAAATGGTTTGCAACATACTACAACTCGATTCACACCATATGAAGTTCATTTTAATCAGAAACATGCTAACTTTCTAGGTGAATTGATTGAGTTTCCAACTTGTACATAGTTAACTGCTGATGGGATGAAAGAGGTGGTGAAGAAGAATATGGAGGCGTATCATAGGAAGAGGAAGAAGCAGCATGACGAAAATCTTAAAGTTACTCAGTCTAAACTAGGAGACCTCGTGTTGACTAAAAGTTACGAAAAGTCAAAAGCAGTTAACAAAGAAACAAAAAAATTCTTAGATGTATACATTCGACAGTTCGAGATATCAGAGGTACCACATTCAAATGCAAACAGGTTAATTTATCCCAAGTCACGTCAGCTATTTGGTTTAAGAAATATGAGACAGGTGAAGCCGTATGTTCGAATATAATCAAACCACAGGGAGGTACAATCTCCCTGTGTATCATGTCTCTGGCAAGAAAAGGGCCCCAGCTAATGTAGTATGTGCTTCAACACCATTATACGTCAGTACTACGTTCACACACGTATTTGTACACTTTTCTATCCTCTGGATTTATTCTGACTTTGATCATGTAATTGATTCCCGATAGTGATGTTTGGTGAAATGAGGTACAATATTTTGCTTAATACACTTTACTTTGATGACGTTTGCTGAGGTTTAATATGATCAACCCTCGGGGGTGGGGCGTATACTTTCTGTATGTACCATGTGTGTAGCAAGCACAAGGGCCCCAGCTAATGTAGTATCTGCTACAACAGGTTTATACTTTCGTAATACATTTCTTATTTGCTCCATTTACACTTGGTTTCTTGTCACAATTTTGAGTATATGAAGGGCTATCACTGATTAGAAAATAGCATCTAATCTCATCTATACTGACAGGAACTGACAACAATATGAATTTTGAAGGAAAGTATAACCAAGTAGGTAATTCACATGCTTTTGTCGACTTAACACTCTGTTTGATCAGCAGGAACTATGGTATAATCTTAGTCACTTGTATAGCATTTGGTATTATTTCACATCTTTATGATTTTCAATTATTCATTGGTATGTAAATCTGAAATATCTTGTATATATATATGATTGAATATTCAACATGATTATTATGGAGACTTTTAGCGACAATCGACATAAATTATATGCATACACTTAGCCTGCTATTTGAAGTTTATACATGACACACATTCCATGGATTACAATGATTTACTGATTACTTACTTTATCTGGACTATAATGAATCCCACTGCTCTGCAGTAAATCTGGTGTTGTCTCTGAAAGCTTTTGATTAATATGATTTAGAAGTATTTTGCTTGCTTTTATCCTTGAGTGACAATAGTATTATTAGTGGATTTTGGTAGCATTTGTTACAGATGACCAGTCTTGATTAGCTATATGCATTGGCTGATTAGTCTGTGGAAGGCATCAGTCAGATAGGAGATATTTTGCTTTGATGCTCCAGCTGGACGTCAACGGTTTCTTTGACACGCCAATTACATATTGAGTTTAAGCTATGTTTCAGTATGTCAAATGTATTACTCTGATCTATATTATGCATTGTACTTTTACATGTACTTGATCCTGTTTATGTTTTTGTGTCATGTTTTCTATATTGGTTGTTAGCATTCATCATATATGTTTTTCGGTACTTTGATGCTCAACATTATCATGTGGTGTACTGATGCTCTTCTTAATCATTTGTGTTTTCTACATATGACCATCTGACCAACATGTTTCTGTTACATAGGATTTCTGGCATTATGCATACCCATATATGTATTAAGATTTCTCTCTAAATTTGACCTCCGTGTTGGAATTTGCCATAGAATCTTTGACATCATTCTTGTTGAACCCTTTTTGTCGAGATACGCTTTCATTTCAGTGCCATGATATCAGTAAAATATACGAGTATTGTCACTATGTCTCTTCAAATGCTTGTTCAGGATACTAATTGATTCTTACATTGATTTTCTTATTGAACCACTTAAGTGCCAACATATGTATTTATCTTCAAACAACTATTTGTATTATAATGTGGTATGAAATAATTAGATAGTGACCGAACATTGTCTACAAAATCATTTTTCCCACGTTTTATTACAGTATTAACATGATTTTCCAACATTTGACATGAGTTAAATATTTGTCTGTTGTCTGTCAGACTTTCTTGTAAGCAAAACCTCATTGTATAATCCAGTTTGTGCCTCATGAACCGCATTTAATAATCTTAGTTTCTATGACCTGGATAAAACACTTCAGTCCTTATTTCCTGGAATCGAAAGTCGTGACTTTTCAAGTTAGTCAGAGCGACGCAAACACGGCACTTGAAAATTTTGTCTGGAACTTGAAGTTCCATATCATATTGATTAACATATTTACATATTTGTTCCTTATGGATTTTGAGATTTGAACTAACTTATTAGTACCTGGCAGTTTGGATATTGCAGGTCGGTCCAATTGTCGCAAATGTAAGCCCTGAACATTTTCAATTTGATTTGAGGTCTCTTTCTCTCTCTCTCTTTCTCTCTCTCTCTCTCTCTCTCTCTCTCTCTCTCTTTCTCTCTCTCTCTCTCTCTCTCTCTCTCTCTCTCTCTCTCTCTCTCTCTCTCCCTCTATATATATAGGGTTTACATACATTGTGCATTGTAGATTAACTCTTGTATTTGATTGTATGTTGGGGTATAAATGATTTTCTTTAAATTTAGCTTGGTTGGTGGTCTTAGAGTCACTTGCTGCAATCACATTTCCTCTGAGTGGATGAAATATGTACTGTTCTATGCGCTACCTAGATGTCACTTAACAGGCTGGAGGGATTTCTCCTCTGCATTTTCTGACATATACCTTAAATTAGTGTTCTTCTATGATTTGGTGTAGAGTAACTCTTGAGTCTGATTTGTCATTCATGGAAACAAATATACATTTTTTCCGGTTTGTAGCTTAGATTTTATGTTATTAACTTGAATTTTGCTTTGTCACACTGTATTTTATACACAGAATATCTTCTTGTACTGTACACAGAATAACTTCTTGTACTGTACAGTTCACTGTACTACTGAATGGGAAGGTACTCCATGATTAGAGTAATTAACAACTATGACATATATGTATATGTGAGTAAGTAAATGATGATATTGTGTTGATAGAAATTTCAAATGAACCAAGGAAGGAGTTGGAAAAAAGTGTTCTGTAGTGGAGTGTGGTAAAACACAGCACTTTATACTGATATACAGTTTACAACATTTGATAAACTCATAGAGGTGAGAGACACAGTAATTGCGAGGACAAAGGGATTTTTCAGAGATGCAATTAAATTTGCTTACTGAAGTACATTCACATTTAGTTGAGGACACTGGTATAGCTGTGATTATTCTGACCATTAAATTAGGAAGGTGATACATTTCTTAAATCTATTTGAAATTTTGACATCAAAAACGGTTTTATATAGCATATATCTAATGTCTGGCATTCTGGTTGAGACATGCCCTTGTTGACAAAAAAAGCCACTCACACTGACTTTTTTTAGAGACAAACACAACTTTTCATGTGCAAATATATAATGATCTGAATGTAGCAATAATCAATGGAGTGCCTTAAAAGGGTACCAAAAGGATAAAATTGAAATTTTATAAACTTGTATTTTTCTTTTGTATTTCATCTTGTGTAGGAGAAAGTTGACTGTATAAACTTTATATGTAACATGTATTTTCACACACACTAATTGCCAAATTGTTTGTCTGTTACATTAGTCATGATTATATTCCCCTCATTTTAGCCAGAGATTGAGAAGAGCTTTGTCTCTCTTCGATAGTCAAACCTCTTTGGGGGTGCTGTAATACCACAAACCTTTTGGATCCTATATCCATTTACCAGTATCATCCTCATTCTCCCAAAGAGAGCCTATGTGTAATATCAGTATGATGCTTAGATTGTTTTCTGGTTATCTGGATTCGAACACACTGAAGAGTTTCTTTTGCAAGAAATTAATAATTTGAATTAATTTAAGCTATTATTTTTACATTGTTTATGTTGGGCATCACCAATATTCAGAATGAAGGAAACATGTTGGGTCAGAAGCTGATGCGCCATCACAATTTTTACATTATACAAACGTCAGGCGCATGGTAGGAATAAAATTGCTATTGTAATTATGGAGTAATTAACGATTAAAGTTCCGATACTTCAAGACAGCTATTTTTATGTTTTCAAACTAAAAAACCAATTGGGTCCACAATAGAAATATGACGATAATTTTGCAGTCAGATTAATCATACTAATGTTTTATTTGGTGATAGTTAATGGAATTGTAATTATGGCTATATAAAATACTCATACAAAAATTTAATTATTTGAATCTCGGCCTTTCATTCAATAAAACTAATACCTCTGTTCACCTGAAAATGATACGATGATTATCTTTTATGAAAGTAAAACGATATATCCAGTATTATGTTGTAATGATAAAACATGTAGTTTATAGTGTTAATAGAAACAGATTCTTTCCTGTCTTTTTATGAAATTATTCACTTTTATATAGATTTCTGTGTAATTTGGGAAGATGTGTGTAAAAATTTTAGTTGTTAAACCTAAAAACGTAATTTTAACAATGTCAGTAATTGTTTAAAATCATTTAAATAGAGGCGATTTGTACGCCGCCATATCTCAGTTGAAGTTCAGTTTGATGTCAGTCATGAGACAGTGTTAAGTCAACTTTACAAGCAGTTCGCTGTCGAACATCTAGCGTGCGAAATAAAATCCTTTATGAACAGGGATTCCTGGAGCTTATCTCTACCATTGCTTGAACCTGAGTGGCGATGCACTAACATGAAGATGAACCTACGGCACTCCGAATTACACAAGTTACGTATTATTTATTTGGTGGAGGAAATCCCTAATACACACGTAAAACAATGTTTTGCATCACCTCTGTTCCGAGAGTTCCGGAACCTGTACAGAAAATTGCAATAGAGATGAACATAAACATCATTTCCGCTCTTTTTATTGGTCATGAAAACTATACGTTGAATTTTGTACCACCATACAGCGAGACATTCAGAGGTGGTACCTCTAACACCCAGCAGCACGTCCTCTTGCATTGATGCATGCCTGTATTGGTCGTGGTCGTGGCATACTCTCCACAAGTTCATCAGGCACTGTTGGTCCAGATTGTCCTACCTCTCATCGGCCATTTGGAATAGATCCCTCAGAGTGGTTGGTGAACACGTCGTGCATAAACAGCCCTTTTAAATCTCTCCCAGGCATGTTCATATCTGGAGAACATGCTGGCCATTCTAGTCGAGCGAAGTCGTTATCCTGAAGAAAGTCATTCACGCGATGTGCACGATGTCGGCACGAATTGTCGTCCATGAAGACGAATACCCCGCTAGTATGATGCCGATGTCATTGCACTATCAGATCGTACAACCGTTACAGCGCCTTCCATAACCACCAGCGTAGCTCGGCCCCACACAGTGCCACCCCAAAACATCAGGAAACCTCCACCCTGCTGCACTTGCTAGACAATGTGTCTAAGGCGTTCACCCTGATCGTGTTGCCTCAAAACACGTCTCCGACGATTGTCTGGTTGAAGGCATATGCAACACTCTTCGGTGGAGAGAACGTGATGCCAATCCTGAGCGGTCCAATCGGCCTCTTGTTGGACCCATCTCTACTGCGCTGCATGGTGTCGTGGTGGCAAAGATTGACCTCATCATGTGTGTTGGGAGTCAAGTCGCGCATCATGCAGCCTATTGCGTACAGTTTGAGTCGTAATACGATGTCCTGTGGTTGCACGAAAAGCATTATTCAACAAGGTGGCATTGCTGTCAGGGTTCCTCCGAGCCATAATCCGTAGGTAGCGGTCATCCACTGCAGTAGTAGCCTTTGGGCGGCCTGACTGAGGCATGTTATGGACAGTTGCTCTCTCTCTCTGTATCTCCTCCATGTCCGAACAACATCACTTTGGTACAAACCGGGACGCCTGCACACTTCCCTTGTTGAGAGTGCTTCCTGGCACAAAGTAACAATGGGGACGCGATCGAACCGCGGTATTGACCGTCTAGGCATGGTTGAACTACAGACAACACGAGGCGTTTACCTCTTTCCTAGTGGAATGACTGGAACTGATTGGCTGTCGGCGCTGCTCATGCATGGTTGTTTACATTTTTGGGCGGGTTTAGTGACATCTCTGAATAGTCAAAGGGACTGTGTCCGTGATACAATATCGACAGTCAATGTCTATTTTCAGGAGTTCTGATAACCGGGGTGATGCAAAACTTTTTTTGGTGTGTTTATGACGTGGTATTCTGTTTTCTTGTGTTAAGTAACGATACACGTCACAAACATCACCACAGAAAAATCATTTTTCGCCTCGTTATGTTACAACATCGAGGAAGATCCCTAATTGTGTGGGCAGGGATAATGTTGACCACTCTATAACCCTCTTCATGAAACTGTACAGGTAAATCACAAGGATTGAAATGCTGTCATATACCATGAGGTGCTCTTAGGATCTCATGCGCGGTTGTTGCAATGTGATGCGGGCCCAGACATGGTACTATAGATGGTAATGCTCGACCTCATAGAGCACAGGTGGCTGATGTTTTTTTGGAAACAGAAGACGCTGCACGCATGGCGTGGCCTGCACCCTCTCCCGAATTAAATACTATAGAGCTTGTGTGCAATGCACTAGGGAGACGGTTTGCATCACGTCAGCACCCACCAAACACTCTTCAAAACTTGTGAGCAGGTCTGCAGGAAGAATGGGCGTTAATGCCTCTACATGAGATTGATGACATCATTCACAGCATTTCTCGTCGTTGTCAGGCCTTAATGGTGCCGAGATGGTCTCACCCTCAATGAGCACATTAATCAGTTGTCAGAATGTGCGTGCAAATCCGTTAATTTGGAAGAGAAGCGAAGAACATTTTTGTCTACCGGTACGCACTTTGCAACTGATTACATTCTGTATTCTTCAAATTGTTTTTACTTTACTATCACCTGTTTATACTGTTTTGTGTCTAAATAAACGCAACTTTGTAAAATTTCCGATTTTGGACCCCAGTGTACATCGATTGAGACGCTTTTTAACTTTAAATAACGATTGTTGATAAATGTTCTTTACATAGTGACACGGGATCGATACACTGAAATATGTCGCTGCCTAAGTGTTGCCACTTTCACCCTAGACTACGGCAATACAGTGCCAACTCAGACACATACGCATGTCTATGGCTGTCATAGCGTCTGCCAACTACATTTGTCTATATCGTGTCAAAAGTCTCACTAGAATCGCCCCCTTCCTGCACCTTACATTCTAGTGACATGTGACGTCATTCCCATGGTGTCAGAAAAACCCTGCGTGTCTTTTGAATTGAATTACGTAACACATAAATTTATGTTGATGGCTAATTATACTATAGTTAATTCCACGCAGCACAAATTGTCTGTTGTGACAGTATGTAAAATCGTATTTGTGGTACTCTGAAGTGGGTTGAATAGGGGTGGAAGGAGCAAAAGTTATGTAAAAACAACAAACTATAATATGCCAAAACCAAGCAGAATTTTGTCGAAAGATTGTGCTCATGAGAGGCTCAAGAGGCGGAAATTGGATTTTTGTAGTCGCTGTGTTATGAAAATTATCGCTGTAGCTTTATCAATGATTTAATTGAGTAATACTAGTTATCACCCATATAGAAATACATCAAATGCTTCAAAACATTTTACTGAAAAATTATCGAAATTAAGACGAACAGCAGTTGCATATCAGACTTTACAGTATTCGTTGATGGAAGCCATCCACCACAAAACTAATTACGTCATCACGAATAATAAGAGGTACTTCCGACTTCCAATGTGATAGTAATAAGTTATAGAAGAGTAACCAAATAGGAAAACTGAGAAAGTAAAAAGAAGTAAAAAGATCGATAAGGAAATAAACGAATAATGTCAAGACTTCTTATGTCGTGGCCGAAAGATCGATCAGGAAATGGACGGTTAGTTTAAAGCATTTTCATACTGTGGCCAAAACTCTCTGATATATTAGATATGAAACAACTATAATTGTCTAGAATTTCAAATTATGTTCTGTAGAGGAGTCTTCATAGAAAACTGTCGATCTGAAGTAGATCGATGGGTCGAATTCGATCTCGTATGAATGAAAAGAGAGGAGAGTTCAGCAGTTATTTGCAACACGTTGGCTGTATAATCCTATATTGAAAATAGTAAGCGATTGCTGAGTAACAGCCATGTGAAAAACTAAGAATTATATCACAATCCTGTAGCTTCTGCGTTTTTCTCCGTATATTGTCTTAAAAAATGCCAACGTAGACTTTACCGTAAGGTGGATTATCAAAAACGTGTACTGCTGAAATGGATGGAGAGCCGAGCGAGGTGGCGCAGTGGTTAGCACACCGGACTCGCATTCGGGAGGACGACGGTTGAAACCCACATCTGGCCATCCTGATTTAGGTCTCCCGAGACGGTTCCTTTGAAAGGACTTGACCAAATTCCTTCCCCAAACTTACCTAATGCTATGGGACCTATGACCTCGCTGTTTGGTGCCCTCCCCCAAATCAGTCAACCAACCAATTGATGGAGACCGGTGGCAAAGCTAGGAAAGCAGTGTATTTCAAAACCAGCACTCGAGAAATGCAACCTACGTGGAGCAGGGAGTACGCGAGAACAGTGCGCATTCGCTGGCGCATCACACGCAGCTGTGGCGCTCCACGCAGTCCGTTACCGTGTTACGTGCTGTCATAAAGATAGCTGCTGTCATGGCGCAAACCGTCACGAGGGCTGCTGAATGGCTCTGCGCACAGCACTCTCGCAATTCGCCTAGCCACGCGAGGGATGGAGACAGACAGAGAGAGAGAGAGAGAGAGAGAGAGAGTGGGAGAGTGAGAGGGGGAAGAGTTGGTAGTGAGGTAACGAGTCACTGACGTCGCCGTTATTTATACTCGCGCCGGAGTGGTGACAGGGCGAATGCCCTCAATGTTGGGCAGCTGTCAGCAGGTTGCATGTTAGCACGTTGCCAGACTCGTACGCCTCCATGCCTTGCCCCGAGGTCAAAACAAACTGTCCGTCTCGTTGCACACCTACCCATTTTGTAAGTAGGCTGTTTATGTTTTCTTTATGTAAGTTTGCTGTTTATGTTTTTTATTGGCAACGTTACGTAGCGCTCTCTATATGAAAATCACTGGCTGTGCTGTGTGCAGTATGTGGCTAGTTTGCATTGTTGTCTGCCATTATTGTCATGAACTGCTATAGCTGGATGCGAACAGCGCGTAGCGCTGGGCAGTTGGAGGTGAGCCGCCAGCATTGGTGGACGTGGGGAGAGAGATGGCGGAGTTTTGATAATCTGTAAGACTGAATGTCAATTATGAATATTAAGGTAAATACATTGTTTGTTCTCTATTAATATCTTTCATTTGCTAACTATCCCTATCAGTAGTTAGTACCTTCAGTGGTTTGAATCTTTTATTTAGCTGGCAGTAGTGGCGCTCGCTGTTTTGCAGTAGCTTGAGTAGCGAAGATTTTTGTGAGGTAAGTGATTTGTAAAAGGTATAGGTTAAAGTTAGTCAGGGCCATTGTTTTGTAGGGGTTATTGAAAGTCAGATTGCGTTGCGCTAAATAATATTGTGTGTCAGGTTAAGCACAGGCTTGTATAATTGTTCTAAGTGGACGTTTCATATGTATAAATTGTTCAAAGGGGACGTTTCATATGTCGACCCTTAGCCTAGGATACCTCACTGGAATCTTCTGATTTTTTTCTTGTAGTTTGTGTATTTAGTGTAGCTTTTGTTTATTGCTAGCGCGTAATTGTAGAGAGAATCTCCTTTGTAGTTGCAGTCTTTCATTGTTGTACAGTAAAACAGTTGTGGCATGCATGTAGCTTTGCGCCAAGTATTTCGCTGCTGCAATTAACTAGATATTATTTTCAGTGCTATGTTAATGTGTTCTCTTGTTTTTGCTATTCAAGTTGTGCTTTTCTGTGTTGTCGTGTGAAATATTGTGACAATAATGGCGTGTGAAAAACGTAACACTAGGCTCCAAACTAAATTGAGAAATAATAGTGACGACGAGCGTAGCTTATCAGCACCACTGGGTAGTGAATTAACTAATATTCAAAGTAGTAATTTGGTAACTGTGCATAGGGAAATGGAGCGGGCGTCAGACAATGGCGTAGGCAGTGAAACAGGTAGTGAACAGGGAAGCATTGTCGATCGATCGGTCGGCAACAGCTCGCCTCAGGAATCCGAAATGATAGGACACAATTTTGCAAATACTGTAGATTCAGGTTTTGCGTCCTCACCGTTTTCTCAAATGAGTCAAGACACATTTTCCGCTTGTCAAAATGTGAATGTTGGCGGTGCAAATTCACTGCCGAAAAGCACTGAGGAACATGTTTCAGACACCAGTGCATTGTTATTACAGTTAATGCAACAAATGGGACAAAGGCTACAAAAGTTAGACACAACGCTTGAACAAAATCAGAAACAAATGGGACAGAATCTTCAAAAGTTAGACACAATGGAACAAAATCAGAGACAAACACAGCAAAAGCTTCAAAAGTTAGACACAATGGAACAAAAGCTTCAAAAGTTAGACTCAGTGGAACATATGCTTGAACAAACACGTGAAGATTTAACTACTGAGTTACATAAAATAGAATCGAAATGTCAGAAAGTCTGTAATGACGTAAAAACACAAATTTGTGAGCATTTCCAACCTATTTTTTCGCGTCATGAGAATGTATTACAGAATCACGAAGCAGCCATAAAAGAACTGCAAACCATTGTTCATGAAAATCATGAGACCTTGTGGGCTAAAATTGACTCAGTTGCATCTACCTATTCGGTTACGCAACTGGCAAAAACTCAGGAAAACTTAAAGAACACAGTAGATTCGATTTCAACACAAATGGACACTCTGAAACTTGGTTCAGAAAAACACACTGAGGAAATGTGTTCACTATCGGAGAAAGTAGCTGAACTTTCGGATCAGGTCACTAACTTATCTACAAAGGTAGATGATGATCTGAATGACACAAGACCCGTAGCCTTCACTGACACAGAAGACTATGAACAAATAAGAAAATTCAAACAAAATCAAAATCAAATTAATACACAGTATAAAAGAGAAATCCGGGAAGTACAAGATCAGTTGACGCAGGTGATACAAGAATTACGTATTTCAGAGGACACTCGCGCCCCAATACTGGAAGAGGGACATAGAAATACGGAAAAGCCACAATATAATAACACAGAGCATTTCGGTAATTATGAAAGAAATTGGCAAGGTGCACCGAATTTTGAGATGGAACCGCCGACACGACGTAACAATGACCGATATGTGACTCGCCGACATGATGATTTTGACTATAAGCTGTTCATTACTACACGTAAATTCAAAACATTTAAGAATTCTGGCAACGACATTCATCCACAAGCGTGGCTCCATCAATTCTCTCATTGTTTTCCTCCCAACTGGTCATTAGAACACAGATTAGAATTTATGTGTGGCTACTTGGAGAATGAACCAGCTGTAAGAATGCGATCGGTCATTCACGATTGCCACAGTGAAGGAGAATTTTACCATGCCTTCCACTCAGCATATTGGTCTCAAGCTACACAAGACCGCGTAAAACATAGCATCATGATGATGAAACACTTTGAACAATCTGAATTTTCCAGTCTTGTCAAATATTTTGAAGACATGTTGCACAAGAATCAGTACCTATCAAACCCATACAGCCCCTCAGAACTCATCCGCATTTGCTTAATCAAACTGCCTGAACATTTACGACATATTATTTTAGCAGGACGTTGCAAAGACGACATTGAAGCTTTTCAGGGACTGTTACAAGAACTGGAAATTGACACAGACAGTCGCGGGATGCGAAAACAGGAAAACAATCACTACAGCTCACATCCGTCACAATTCCGTGACGACAGAAACAATAAATGGCCACGACAAACCTATTCTTATAACGTAAATCGTGACCAAAACAGACACCACCCATATGACAACCACTGGCAGAGTAATAGTTACAGGGAAAGATCACCTCTCCGCTGTAATGACTATCACAGAGACAATCAGAGAAACAGACAATATGGAAACCAAAACAATTATTATCAAGGGAGACAGAATAACTTCAGACGTAACGGTCCAGCACGCAGTTACGACTCAGGCAGAAATTCTCCACCACGTAACAGACAAGAAAGAAACTATGTAAACTACCGACATGACGACAGGCGATATGATCGTAACGACAGACCTGAACTGCATCAGAACTGGCGAGCTTTAAACAGAGCTGGGCCCTCTGGGCAAGGCGAATTTGTGGAAGTTAGGCCTCCTAATCCCAGTAACGGCGCGCGCCAACAAAGAAACAGACAATGACTCACACCGCAGGCAGCCGCGTGCGCCCGCTGGCTCCGAGAAAAATAACATTGACGCTAACCTTGAGCAAAATTCCCGTATTCTTTACGGACGAATACCGCATGATACTTGCATTCAAGTTGAAACTCTGCGTACTGAGAAGAGCAAAGGGTAAAAGATTACACCACATTTCTCATGTAAAACCATTTATTGACAGATAATCTGCTTTTTAACTTAGTCTTTGCAATTTTCACTTCACGCTACTTGTACAATTTGTCAGACTTAAGAAACTGTTAACATGCAACATTTTGGTTTGCTTACGAGTGGATTCTGGATTTGAGGTGCTTTCTGTGAAATGCCAGATGACACAGTGGTTGGTTTGTGTGACAGCTACACGATTATATCACGACGTTACTAATGAGTGACAATTTACAATGTTGCTTTTGCGGTGTATCTGTTTGATATCTGCACAGTTTTTCTGAATTCTTCTGTAAAGTAAAACATGTTTTAGTGGTGACTTTTGTGCTATTGCTACAAGGAGACAGCCTTTTCCGTAGGACAACAATACGTTACAGCACAGTACTTTCCTCATCACGGCAATAAGCGTAATAAGTATGATATCTATACGCAAAGCATTTCACTTTTGTGTATCATGAGGTAAGTACATTGACTTCTGCAGAACTTAGCTTTCGGAGGACAATAACTACGACACTCCCCAGAGATTATCTTAGAGCAAGACGCACATTTAGCGCTACTGGACACGTATTTGAGTGATTAATTTTGTACTTCAGACATTTATTTTTAGAGATTTTTGAATTACAAAGAAAGTTTTTCGTGACACATTTCATTTCATTGCTGTAAGCTGTAATACCTGAGGATACAATTACAATAAACCTCAGGGGGGTAGACGCCTACTTTGTGTACCATGTGTTTGGCAAGCACAAGGAGCCCTAGCTAATATGGTATTTGCTTATACAACTTTACACATCGGTACCATATTTCTCTAACACATAAATTACACACCTATCTGATCATTTAACAGAGAAACAAACATCCTTTTACTACGTCAGTGACACATGTTTACGCAATTACAGAGTTGGATTACTTCACACTTAAGAAATTGTACTTTGTCTGTACTTTGTGCACTGTTCATATTTTTTTGGAACCATTGTGATACTATGAGAACTTTGAATGATGTATTTGGTAAGGGAGTATAATTTTTAAAGTACGTTTGAGGTAGATGACACTACTGAAATGAGCAGAGAATTTTCTTTAGGTTTTGAAATCATTGGAGGAAGCTACGACGTTTTTGACATTTGACTGAGGTGTTATGATGTTATTTTTACGACGACGATGTGTATTATGCTGTTAAGGTATGTTTATGTCAATAAAATTCTTGACCTATGAAATGTTTTTATATGAGACTGTCACTGTAGCGGAAACTGCTGTCGTAAATATTTCCGTAAGAAAGTTAAGTGACCACCTGCACATAATGCGACGTGGGCACCCAGGTGTGTCAGACACCTGGAGAACAAGCCTTTTCAGACGCTCAGGTAGAAAAGAAAGCCATTAGGATGTGCCTTTCATCGCTAATGCGACACGCTCGTTACCTGAAAACATATGATTTTTGTAATGCGTTGTGGGCACACAGCTGTGTCAAACACCTGGAGAATAAACCATTAGGATGTGCCTTTCATCGCTAATGCGACACCCTCGTTACTTAAAAATTTATGATATTTACTGAAATGCCTAACAAAATGACAAGAAATATTTTTACATCTGCACACCTGATTATGACAAGAGTCTTTGTACGAGAGTTGAGAGCAATTAACTTATGAAATGAAATGTCACATGACTACTGAATGACATTTCTATGCTTTGGTTTGTGTAATTGCTTATTTCATTTGATGTCTGGTTTCCAGCTGTGTTGCAGCATTGCTTTTATAAAATGAGATGCATTTGCTAATGTGAACTCTTTCTGTCAACAGATCTATTAAATGATAATTTTGTAATCCACATTCTTTAAAAAAGGAGCACTTGGAAAGGAAAGAACAATAAGAAGTAACTCGTAACAGTAACACTTAATTTTCTTTTCAGGTACATGGTAATATTTTTTTTACAATAAGTTGTTATGGTGCACCACTTTAATTACATAGACATTAAGATGACCACTTTAATTACATAGACATTAAGATGTGAATATGCATTTCCCTTGTCTGCATTGTTGTTTTTACTGTAATATTTTTTCTGCTTGCGCTATGTCATGTTTAGGTATAAGTTGCTGCTGTTTGCAAGGCATAGTGTTATTGAATTTGACTTTTGCTAATTTATGCTGCTAGCTTTGCCAATTTGCATTTCTTTGTCATTTCTGTTTGTGTTGATTTGTTGTGATGCTGCATTGCCTCGTCCTTTGGTATATATATCTGAGCTCAGTAGATTTAAGTTAGCTTAAGAGGGGGTAGACTATATAAGAAACTGACTATGGAGAATAGGTAAAGAATGCATTGCGAAGAAAGATTTGGGCCCCAATGAGTATTGTACAATCAGAAATAATTATTTTGAAAGAAATATGGATAGAATACAGGAACGAGGTATAGGTAGGATTTTCTTGGAAATAAATGATGAGGTAAGCAATGTGTGAACATATAAATACAGAAAGTATGCTTAGATAGGATTTTTTTGGTGGAAGCAAAGGTTGAAATAAGACGAACGATCTATGGAATGAAGGGAGATCTCCAAGCAAAATACTGCAGTAAAACAAACCCTGTCCTTTCCTCTTTGCTGCTTTTTCCCAATATGTAATTGTGTGTTGTCCTTTCTTTTTGGTGTTATCCCACTATGTGTTTGTGTACCCTTGTGTATTTGTGTTTTTCCTGTCTTTATGTGTTTAGCTGATGAGAGCTATGTTGTAGAATTTTTCTAATACTCTGTTATTTTCTTTGTAAAGATGCTTAGACATTATTTATTCTGTTTTGTTTTAATGCTCATGTGTGAAGTTGACGTTTCAAAAGTTATTCTGATCTTTTATGTATGTACTCATGTCATCATTCCTGTAACACTGATGTATATGTTTATTTCTATTCTTTTGTAAAGCCCCTATTACTACAAATATTATCTGTATTATTATGTTTTTAATGATGTATTTTGTATCTTTGTAATTGTATTCTTATGTTATATAATTGTAATTGACACCAGTTACTCAAATTAAGTAACTTGTAAGCATTCATTTCACTGCACACATTTCTGTTGGTCATTGTATATGGACAATATGTGAGAAGTAGGGACTGTTAGTGTTTGCACGTGTGTTAATAATTCAGCAAGGGACTGGATAACAGCATTGCTGGTTCTAAGGACAATTCCCAAAAACTTTGTGAATGCACAAGTGGTGGTTATGGACTTGCTCTATTATCCGCAAGACTCTTCAATGGTGATTGTGCACCTGCACAGTCACAACAGATGGCTGCTGGCCATCTCTACAAGGACTACAGTGGGTCTGCATCTTTGATGGCCCACCAATACAATTATCTCTACAAGGACTACTGTGGGTCTGCATCTCTGGTGGCCCACCAATACCATACTCTCTACCAGGACTGCAGTGGGTCTGCTCAGTGATGACCTACCTACCAATATTCGTCAGAACTTCGAATGACTCTGCTGTGGGTTTGCTCCATTGTGGCCCATTACCTGTCAGCATTTCAAGAGTCAGCACTGTCTTTCCGTTGGAAGGACAACACTACTTCTTCAAGACTGCATGGAAATCCACTACTTCTATGTGCAATTTCTTTTACTAATGAGACTTTGTGAAAAACAAAAACTGTAATTACTATTATGATGAACAATCTGGACTGTCTTTATTGACTGTGAAAAAAATTTTAGCTGTTGACCAACATTGTATCAATAAGTGTGTGCATTTGATATCTTTGTTATTGTAATTATGAAAAAATTTTTCAAATCTGTATTGGCCACTGGCCAAAAACATTTTGTAAAATTTTTTTGTGGGGAGCATGGGGGCTATGTAAGTAGGCTGTTTATGTTTTCTTTATGTAAGTTTGCTGTTTATGTTTTTTATTGGCAACGTTACGTAGCGCTCTCTATATGAAAATCACTGGCTGTGCTGTGTGCAGTATGTGGCTAGTTTGCATTGTTGTCTGCCATTATTGTCATGAACTGCTATAGCTGGATGCGAACAGCGCGTAGCGCTGGGCAGTTGGAGGTGAGCCGCCAGCAGTGGTGGACTTGGGGAGAGAGATGGCGGAGTTTTGATAATCTGTAAGACTGAATGTCAATTATGAATATTAAGGTAAATACATTGTTTGTTCTCTATTAATATCTTTCATTTGCTAACTATCCCTATCAGTAGTTAGTACCTTCAGTGGTTTGAATCTTTTATTTAGCTGGCAGTAGTGGCGCTCGCTGTTTTGCAGTAGCTTGAGTAGCGAAGATTTTTGTGAGGTAAGTGATTTGTAAAAGGTATAGGTTAAAGTTAGTCAGGGCCATTGTTTTGTAGGGGTTATTGAAAGTCAGATTGCGTTGCGCTAAATAATATTGTGTGTCAGGTTAAGCACAGGCTTGTATAATTGTTCTAAGTGGACGTTTCATATGTATAAATTGTTCAAAGGGGACGTTTCAATTTATTCTACTCAGTAAGAGAACATTTTCCAAGAAGTGTCTCTTTACGAAAGCCGCCCTGTACAGAAATGAAATTTATGACAGTGTCGACACGTCCGTTAACAAACCTCAACTAGCGGTCTACCTACCTGATCCTTCTCACTAATTTACTTCCGACACATCATCTGAAAGACGAAAACCGAATTTCAGAAACCCTGTCTCAATGTAAGGGCTGAAGCGGATTTGCTAGCCCAGTTAAATATGGCGTCTTGAAAACAGCTGATCCAGTTTTTATTTCTGTTAACACCATCATTATTTCCCTTCACATAAATATTACAGATAGTCAGCTTCATGCTCAGTCTAATATTCCTGCTTCTCCTTGACTGCACAATAAGTCCATATTAACCGAATGTTCTAAAAACAAGACGCAACTTGACAACCCTAGTACGTTTTAAAACCGATTGCGTTTACATGGAAGCGAAAATCGATTGTGGGATTGGAAAACGGACGACTAGAAGCGGATTTCCAGAATCGATTTTGAAGTGTTTACATGACGACCCAGAAGCAGTATTGGGAAATCAGTTTACGAAATTCGGTTTTGGGAGCCTCCTGTAAACGGGGTGAGTGACGTAACAGCTCCTCTGTAAAGAGTAACTGGACTAAGCTGTTCATCTCAAATACGGGCTGGCGCACGAAATACCGGCCCCGAGTACTAGACTCCACATTGTCGCCCGCCAATTGACATCCACTTTTTCTAAGCAGTCGCTACTACGTTCAAATGGTTCAAATGGCTCTGAGCACTATGGGAATCAACTTCTAAGGTCATTAGTCCCCTAGAACTTAGAACTAGTTAAACCTAACTATCCTAAAGACACCACACACATCCACGCCCGAGGCAGGATTTGAACCTGCGACCGTAGCGGTCTCGCGGTTCCAGACTGCAGCGGCTAGAACCGCACGGCCACTTCGGCCGGCCGCTACTACGTTTCTTATCTAGTTATTCCATGTTGACCTGTATGTTGTCGTATCTGCTCGTGGCGGGCAATGACTAGTGCGTGACTGGTGAGCATTCTGTACTCGGAACCGGTTTTTCGTGCGCCACCCTGGCAGGGCCGTTGGAGGTAACACAATTTTACCGACGATATTTAAAATCTGTCCCTGCAACTAGTAAAAGTGTGTATTTGTATCACCACATACATTTCGTTTTATTTTATTGATACAAAACAGTGTCAATGGTCCAGAATGATACGTATTTAAAATTTTAGTTTCCTTTTTACATCTAAACAGTTCGTTACCAAAGGTATTGAAGTGCAATATTTACTAATATAATTCTTTCCTTGATTTCCGCTTAGAGTTGGAAGAGTCGTCTGTTAGCAGTTTTCCAAGGTATTCAACTGTAGGAAAATGTTTAAACGTGAGAAAATAAAAGGAGGGGAAGAGAGATTTGGGATAAAAAGAACAAACTAAACGCTATCCAGAAGCAGAAATTTTTAAGTTATTTATGTATTTATTTATTTATTATTTTTTTATTTTTCATTATTTTTTTCCATTCGGTATATACGATGTCACGTCGTGTCATGAAGAAAGAAAGAAAATTTACGTCCATCCTCTAGTTCCAAGGAAATAGACATTCACTCCACTAATACACACATCAAAAAAACTTTGCATCACCTCGGTTCCGAGAGTTCCGGAACCTGTACAGAAAATTGGAATAGCGGTCAACATAAACATCATTTCCGCCCTCTCTATTGCTCATGAAGACCACACAATCCATGTTGTGAAACTTCTTTGTGTTTACTTATATTGCTGAATGCAACTTCTGCTACTGAGTGAAACTTCTGGCCTTTTCCACCAGATGAAACATCTAATGAAACTATTGAGTGGAACTGAACCTACTGTTTCGTTACCGATTTTTTTCGTTTAAACACTGACCTACGGACTTTTCCCTGACAAAGACAACACAGACTTAACCTATTCTTTAATGCCCACAATATACAAGTGCAACGCAAACTGATTGCTCTACAATAACAACATGACCTCAAATAATTAACACAAAAGAATGACCCTGAATTGGAAGTAGTCCTAACAAGAACCCATACTTTTCCATAAGTTACTTACCTCACAGAAAATCTTCATAACACGAATTACAGCAAGCAGCCAGCTAAATATAAATTTTCTAACTACTATAGGCCCCAACTACTAGGAGGCATACGGTTAGCAAAAGAAAAATTTTTTTTGAAGAGCAAACAATGTAATAAGCAAATTTTACCTTATTCATGTGACATCCAGTTCCAAAAACTATATAGTGGTAAAAAATTCCACTACCCAAACATTACCAAAGACATCCATCATCATTTAACACGCATGTCCTACCAACGCTGAGTCTCCACGAAGGACGCATGTCAAAGCCATCCGCTCGCTAACTGCTAACTGCTAGTCCGTCCAACCACACATTGTCTTGCTGAGGAAGCAGAGAGCTGTCAGCGATTTAATTACAGTCTGTAGCGCTGCCAACATACAAATATGTAAAAAGGCTACTTACAGTTGTATCACCTTACAGCGAAACCATCAGAGTTGGTGGCCTAAATTGCTGTACACACCGGTACCTTTAACACCTAGTAGCACGTCCTCTTGTATTGATGCATGCCTGTATTCGTCGTAGCATACTATCCACAAGCTCATCAAGGCACTGTTGGTCCAGATTGTCCCACTCCTCAACGACGATTCGGCGTAGATCCCTGAGAGTGGTTGGAGGATCACGTCGTCCATAATCAGCCCTTTTCAATGTATCCTAGGCATGTTCGATAGTGTTCACATCTGGAGAACATGCTGGCCACTCTAGTGGAGCAATGTCGTTATCCTGAAAGAAGTCATTCACAAGATGTTCACGATGGGCACGACTGGGGCGCGAATTGTCGTCCATGAAGACGAATGCCCCGCCAGTATGCTGCCGATATAGTTGCACTATCGGTCGGAGGATGGCATTCACAGTCGTTACGGCGCCTTCCATGACCACCAGCGGCGCACGTCGGCCCCACATAATGTCACCCCAAAACAGCAGGGAATTTGCTGCACTTGCTGGACAGTGTGGCTAAGGCGATCAGCCGGGTTGCCACCAAACACGTCTCCGACAATTGGTTGAAAGTATATATGACACTCATCGGTGAAGAGAATGTGATGCCAAACCTGAGCGGTCCATTCGGCATGTTTTTGTACCCATCTGTACCGCGCTGCATGGTGTAGTGGTTGCAAAGATGGACCTCGCCTTGGACGTCGGCAGTGAAGTTGCGCATCCTGCAGCCTACTGAGCACAGATTGAGTCGTAACACGACGTCCTGTGGCTGCACGAAAAGCATTATTCAACATGGTGGCGTTGCTGTCAGGGTTCCTCCGAGCCATAATCCGTAGGTAGTGGTCATCCACTGCAGTAGTAGCCCTTGGGCGACCTGAGCGAGCATGTCATCGGCAGTTCCTGTCTTTCTGTGTCTCCTCCATGTCCGAAAAACATCGCTTTTGTTCGCTCCGAGACACGTGGACATTTCTCTTTTTGAGAGCCCTTCCTGGCAAAAAGTAACAATACGGACGCGATCGAGCCGCGGTACTGACCGTCGATGCATGGCTGAACTACGGACAACACGTACCGTGTAGCTCCTTCCTGGTGGAATGACTGGATCGGCTATCGGACCCCCTCCGTCTAACAGGCGCTGTTCATGCATGTTATTTACATCTTTGGGAGGGTTTCGTGACATCTCTGAACAGTCAAAGGGATTGTGTTTGTGACGCAACAGCCACAGTCAACGTCTATCTTCAGGAGTTCTGGGAACCGGGGTGATGCAAAACTTATTTTGATGTATGTAGTTGCAACTAGGGTCTTCGCATTTCCAGATCATTCTGGCTTACCTTTGCGTGTCTTTTGGTGAGTCACTGTTGTTCGTTCTAAAGTCATCTGCATTACATCATGTTCATCGTCTCTCGCCATGGATAGTCCAGCTGCGTGCTGGGTTCTGTAGTACGCTCCAGAGGTAATTAGAAAAATATTAGCTGTAATTGGGGTTCTTAAAGATCGCACAATGCCGTTCCTGCATGTAGTTCCATTGATGTATGAACGCTTGTGAATCTTGCATAATTGTAAAGCAAGTACGGATACTACCACCATACGCACCAGGAATCCTGTTTTCACACCTATGATGTGGAAGAAAGTTTTTGCAGAATGACCAGAATATTAATCAAGTAGCTATGCATATGAAGTTTAGATTTCAAACGATGCTAACAGTTCTTGCAGCTAGCATCGTAGTCCTCAAGGAAAAAGAAATCCGATGAATAATAATCGGGATTTTGCAATAAGGAGAACTTCGAATTTATCTGGTGAGAACATCACATATATTGCTGTTTTGTGATGTTGTTTACATACTATAATGAACAGGTATTTTGTCTGACGGGGTGAATCGCAACAGTAGCGGGATTTTACGATCGGTGTGACGTTGTCTCCAGGAACTTATGATCGAAGACATTTATTCAAAACTGTCACCAATATAATAATGAGCTGATGATAATAAGCTTGCAGTGAGTTCCAAAAGAGCTGAAGTGCTGTTCTAGATAGCAATAATGCATCTGTGATAAGTAATGTAATTTTTGTGCCGGTTAGAGTAATTCACGTATCTTCTCGTAAGACGATGTTCGTTACACTTAGGTCCATTGCAGACGGCTTCTTTGACTATGGAACTATGTAAATAAGCACGATTTGCAACAAGTTGAATATTAATTAAACGTATATAATTGCGCGATTTCCGTGAAGCGATCTGTCAATGGATTTTTTCAGACCGTCCCAAGAGCGGCCATTACAGTTCAAACCTATGATGGTTCAAATGACTCTGAGCACTATGGGACTTAACATCTGTGGTCATCAGACCCCTAGAACTCAGAACTAGTTAAACCTATCTAACCTAAGGACATCACACACATCCATGTCCGAGGCAGGATTCGAACCTGCGACCGTAGCAGTCGCGCGGTTCAAACCTATGAAGTCACCCCATTAGCTGCCTGTATAATTCTTCCGAGCTGCTTAGGTTTATTTAATTGTGACGCTGCATATACATTCGTAAACTGCTTGAAATTCTGGTGTTCGTTAGTTCAGTAATGAAACATGTTGATTGTTCTGAGTTCAATATTACTTTCCACACGTTTTCTTCATATTTTGCGCCATTAGGTTGGTTTCACAGCCTCCATTACTCTTGAGCAAATAATTTACTTTCTTTCTCCTAAGCTGCGTGGTGGTAGAAACAATTTCGGTAAGATAAAGAAGTAATTTCTTCCATATTTCTTTTAATCGTATTCCGAGATACGTTCGTGGAATGGAAAAAGATGGAGATTGCCTTTGTCTTGGAAGGTGCCTTCAGAACTTTTACAATACGCTTCCCTGTAATGCACAGTACTCCTTTCCCTGCCCCTTTTTTGGAGTCTAATCAGCGTTTCCACGATGTCCTAGCTTTGAATAAATGAACTAGCAGCGAAAGGTGTTCTTTTTATTACATTTTCTCTGTCTTCTATTAGTGCTATCCGATAAAGTTCCCAGAACCACGAGGAATTCTCAAAAATTGGCGGAAGGGATGTTGCGTACGCCACCTTCGAGGTTTATTTGTTCATTTTGCTTCCTTCTAATGAGCAATCTTGTAAGTGTCTCTCCTATCTGTCGTCTTACGTGATCGATACGCTTTAAACCGCGTTAGACATATACTTCTGTATACCTTATTGTTGCAATTGTTTCCAGTGATCGTTCAATATCTTATTATTATTTATCTTAAAAATCAGCTACTAGCAGTGTACTAAGTTTTAGGCCAAGTGAAGTCTAGATTGTAAGGCGTACCCAGGAGCAGATACAGACTGAGATAACAATTTAGTAGTGACAAAGAATGGGCTGAAATTTAAGACACTAGTCACGAACAAAAGGGTTACCATAGTACTAAGGAATGAAGAGGTACGCTTGAAGTTCTGTGACGCAATAGCTACAATGATAATGAATAGCCAAGTACGCGGAATGGACATCCATAAAAAGGGCAATCACAGAAGCTGGTGAGAAAAACGTAGATACAAATAAAGTAACTGCGAAGGAACGATGGATAACATACGAAACACTTCAGTTTATCGATGAAAGAAGGAAGTGCAAAATTGTTCATGGAAATTCAGAAATACAGAAATACAAATGTGTTGAGGAATGAATGCAGGGAAGATAAGGCGAAATGGCTGTGTGAAAAATGTGAAGAAATCGAAAAAGATATGATTTTGAGAAGGGATGAGTCAGCATATAGAAAGGTCAAAACCACCTTTAGTGCAACGAAAAGCAATGGTGGTAACGTTAAGAGTTCAAAGACCATTCCACTGTTAAATCCAGAGGAGACAGCACATAAGTGGGAAAATGCATTGAAAACCTCTTTGAGGGAGAAGACTTGTCTGGTGACGTGATATAAGAAGAAAAAGGAATCGATATAGAAGAGATAGGGGATCCAGTATTGGAATCAGACTTTAAGAGCTTTGGCAGACTTAAGATCTACAAAGGTAGAAGGGATAGGTAAGATTCTATCAGAATTTCTAAAATCACCGGGGGAAATGGCAACAAAAGGACTGTCCATGTTGGTGTGTAGAATGTTTCAGTCTAGCGATACACTCAGACTATCGGAAGAACATGATTGACATAATTCCGTAGATCGTAAGAGTAGAAAAATGTGAGAATTATCGTATAATCAGCTTGTCAACTTATGCATCCAGGTTCCTGATCCAAGTTGCTGACAAGGATAATATGCAGAAGAATGAGAAAAAAACTGAAGATCTGTTATATGACGATCAGTTTGGCTTTAGGATATGTAGACGCACCAGAGAAGCAGTTCTGACATTGCGATTGATAATGGAAGCGTGACTAAGGAAAAATCAAGACACGTTCATAGCATTTACCGTTTTGGAAAAAAAATTCGACAATGTCAAATTCTGCAAGATGTTTGGGATTCTGTGAAAAATAGGGCAAGGTAAAGAGAGAGACGGGTAATACATAATGTATACAAGGGCCAAGAGGGAATAATAAGATTGGATGACCAAGAAGGATGTGCTCGTATTAAAAGTAGTGTAAGACAGGGATGTAGTCTTTCGCCTCTATTGTTCAATGTATACATCTAAGAAGCAATGGCAGAACTAAGAGAAAGGTTCAAGAATGGAGTTAAAATTCAACGTGAAAGGGTATCACTGATAAGATTCGCTTATGACATTGCTATACTGAGTGGAAGTGAAGAAGAATTACAGGATCTGTTAAATGGATTGAACAGCCTAATGAGTACAGAAAATGGACTGAGAGTAAATCGAATAAAGACGAATGTAATGAGAGGTAGTAGAAATGAGAACAGCTAGAAACTTAAGATAAGAGCTGGTGATCACGATGTAGTTAATTAATTCTGCTGCCTAGGCAGCAAAATAACCTATGAGGGACGGAACAAAGAGAACATAAAAATCAGACTAGCGCTGGCGAAAAGGGTATCCCTAAGATGTCTATTAGTATTAAACACTGGCCTTAATTTGAGGAAGAAATTTTTAAGAATGTTGTTTGGAGAAAAGCATTGTATGGCAGTGAGTGTGGACTGTGGGAAAACCGGATAGGAAGAAAATCGAAGAATTTGAGATGTGGTGAACCAGAAGAAATTAAAATTAGGTTGACTGGTAAGGTAAGGAATGAGGAGGTTCTCTGGAGAATCGGAGAGGAAAAAAAGGTTTGGAAAACACTGACAAGGAGGGTAGGACGTTTAACAGGCTGCGCCTCACGTTTCATCCGTTACTGAAGAAATGACAGCTTAGTAGGAAACTGAAGTAATGGATCTCTTTAATATCACCATGAAAAGCACAGAAAACGCTTTAGGGAGAGAATTACTTTCGTTTGCACACAGGCCAGGATGATTTACATCGTCAAGCCAAAGTTGGAAACAAAGTTTCATTTCAGCACTTCTGCAGTATCCAATGCAGTTTCTGATTCATTATGGAATTTTGAGAATCTATTCCCTAATGGATAATACACTAATGAAAACTATTTGCTGATATCTGTCACGAACGGTTCTTTGAACGTCTATATCTCGATGATTACTCTGCAGTTAATACTTAAGCATTTGGCTGAGTGTTTATAAGAACACTTCGACACTAGTTATCGACCGTCCCACTCTCAAATAGTACTTGAAGGAGATGAGCACCTAAATCGCTCCTTTTCAGCTCTGATTTCTCTCATTTTATTACGATGGTCATTTCTCACTATGCAGTTCACAAAATGTTTTGGCGCTTGGACGAGGACTGTAGTGATTGAAACTTCACAAAAAAGATTTCACTGTAATCAATTCGCTTATCGTATCTGTCTCATTATGTCCGGTAGTCCGTAATAATATAAACCGAGCTGCCATTTTTTGAATTTATTCTACGTACTCCATCAGTCGTTTCTGTTAAGGATCTGACTGCGTGCAGCAGTACTTCAAAACAGGACGGACAAGGCAAGCGTATTGTAGGCAGTCTTTTTAGCAAACTCGTTGCATCTGATGTATGTACTTGTAAACAATGCTACCTTTGGTCCGCCATCATCACCACTTCTTGTATCTGATGATTCCAGTTTAAATTGTTTGCTAATGTAATCCCTAAAAAATTAATTAAATCTGCAGTTTTATTCCTTATGTAGAGAACATCATAATTTTTGTTGTTTGTCAGATGCCACTTTTTGCATCGTGCAAATATCTTGTCTACATGCTTTTGAAATTGTGTTTCATCTTCTGATGACTTTACTAGACGGTAAACTGAGTCTGCAAAGAATTTAAGAGGACTGCTCAGATTGTCTTCCAAATCATTTGCGTAGTTTAAGAACAGCAGAGTGATTATAACACTTCCCTGAGGAACCCCAGATATCACTTCTGTCTCACTCGTGATATCCCGTCAATTATTACGAATTGAGACCTTTCTGACTGCTAATCACGAATCCAGTCCCACTACTGAGATGATGTTCCCTTCACCCACAATTGAGTTAGAAGCCGCCTACTGGAAGTCTAGAAGTATGGAATCTGTCTGACATTCCCCGCTGATAGTACTTATTCCCTGGACTGAATAAAGAGCCACTTGTGTTCCACAACAACTACGTTTTCTGAATCCCTAATAATTTCACCTGAATGTTCCCAGTTTCTTCCACTGTACTCTTTACACCTAGTCAAGTCTCACATCTTCAAACTGAATGCGTTCGGCTCCTGTGTATCCAGAAGTCCGGTGTAGAAACCTCATTTCTGTTACGAGGAGACTTCGTTTTCTCCCATCGGAGTTCAACTCTCTGTTTCCTGAACATTGATTCAGCATTAACTTTACTCTCTAATTAATTGTGTCACACAAACAAGAGTATAATTTATTTTTTGGGTCAATGTCACTGGCATTTCCTAAATTTAAAGTATAATCAATTTATTTAAAACCAATGAACTGTTTCCACCGGTTTTCTCCTATTAAGAGTTTTGCTCTTGTCAAATGCGTCATCGTGAATCCTTCTAATTCAGTCTTACGCACAGAGGAGCTTCCAGGATTATGTTTTCTATTAACAAGAAATCGTGGACTGATTTCTGTAAATCATCTTCTGATTCTCTCATAATTACTTGGATATGTGCGAACAGTGAATTGACCTTTGGTAGCTCTTTGTTGTATTTGAGGGCCAGCCATTTTTTCTAGTTATGAATGACGTTATCTGTAAAAAAGTTAAGTAAGACAGGTGATAAAGGTAACCCTGTCCCTCTTATTCGGTCAAGTAGCTCAAGCAGCTCATTCTCCCTCACACATCAGCTTTCACAGTTTTGTTCCAACCTGTTATTTCGTGAACACCTAATACTCATCTCACCTGTTCCTTGGGTATCAACAGCGCGCAAATTCCTGTTGTGGTGCTACTGCAAACTGTACTCGACTGAATGATTGTTTATTGTTATACGGTATTCTCATAATCCTGTTGCAGTCCCGGGCAATACTAATAAGTACTGAGAAAACACAAATAACTATCACACACACAACGTTGTTTCTGACATCTGCTTGATTTCTGGATGACCACTTCAGCTATTTCACTGCTCCTGATAAATGTTTACTCAGAATTTCTGTTATTGATCTCATATTCAGGAAGACGACATAAATAGTTCAATCAAGTACCTTTACACATGCACATGTGCGTAACACAATTTTTTTTGCTGTTCTATGGAAATAACAGTTTGCTCCTGTTCATAAATTACATTATCCATGCGTTTGCTGGTGTAATGAAGCACTTAAGGACGGTAATTTGTGTACAACCGTTATTTCCTGGCGTAGTCGTAAATACATTATACAACTAATGCGGTAATTGTATACGGTAAACACGGTATTAAAAACGGGAAAAGCAGGATAAAATTGAACATTAATTACTTTAAATTCCCGATAACACGTGTATAAACTGATTTGACATCATGATGCATTTTCTTTTACTCTCAGTTGCAAGCGGTAACAAATTTTATGAATGGAACAGGTAGAGCTAGGAAAAATATTCCTCCAGACTTAAAGGTGTAGTATATGACTTGTTAATGACATACTGGAATTCTGAGAATGAACAACACGACAATCCGTTTGTGAGATTTATGACATAACCCATGATCAAACCTTTTGTGCCTCGGGAAGAGAACAACATTGGGAAGATATTCCGGAGGACGGACGTTTGAAAACACGATACGAAATTTAAAATGAATGTAACCAAAATGACACAGAACGTGCAATGCATCAAAGTACTGACTGGCAGTTATCATGTTGGTTTCGTTGAAGGTACATCAATACCTTCTAACAAATCATACTTTAGAGAGCACATGTTTTGACTGAATTTTTCTGATTTGTCTTTAATAGGAAAACATGAGGATGTTATTTTAAGTTGCGGGCAGCCACAGCCAGATTTTTACATTTTGAACGAAATAATCTAAACTAGCTGTAAAATACGTTTATTTTAAGTTACGACAGGTCTCGCGTCAATTAAATACGCATTCTTAGATGATCTGCACAAAAAAATAACAAAGAAAAAGTTAACAAACAATAATTCTTAAAATGGTCGAAGACTAAAGAGATACTTTAAAAGTATTCACAGTGATTGTTTATGACAACTAATAGCGAAAAGGAAACTGCCAGCGTTCGTTACGAACCCTCATATGGCGCGAGGAAGGAGGAGTGGGAAAGGGTGGGGAGGGGGGGGGGGGCATAGCATGCTATACACCTAGGAACATTATCGAACATGATCATTTTCGTGGTGCAGGTGTTATGGTGTTGGGAGGTGTACTGAACTCCAAATCCTACAACACGTACACTAGCGGTCAATGTTATTGTCACACGGTGCTCCTTCCCTTCCCATATGCGTCTTTTAAGGGTGCCTTCAGCCCTGACTTAATTTTTGTGCGGCAGCGTATTTATGTACCTAGAGAGAGCGTTCTACAACGTAAAATGCAGCACGATATTCGACACTCTCGGGAAAATTGGAGTAAGCTGTAGGGGAAGGTGGGTAACACGCAGTATGTAACAGAAACGAGAGGGAATAATAAGAACGGAAGTCGGAGAACGACGCGCTCGGATTTAGAAGAGTGTGAAACAGAGATGCAGTCTTTCGTCCCTACTGTTCAACCTATACATCGAATAAACAATGACGGAAATAAAATAAAGATTCTAGAGTGGGATAGAAATTTAGGTTGGTATTCTGTTCTCTAACGCTTTTCGCACCCGGATGGAGACCCCAGCAGCATCTCTTTGTTCTAATTCTGAAATTCCATCGTTCCTCAATATCAGTTTTAGCATCAGCAAGTAATAATTCCATGGAAACGTCTTGATAGGTAAATAGTTTATTTATGACGTGTTTCGAGTTGTCAGCGTCATCATCGTCCGAGAGCTGTGCGAAATTTACTCAAAAAACACATTAGGACAGTTAATACATAATAATTACACGACCAATGTAACTTCAAGAAAGGACGTACATACTAAGTACAAGTAACTACAGATGTTAAGGAAAGCAATGTACAAGTGAGCAGTACAAGGAAAACTTGGCATCTCATATGCAATTGCTATAAGGCGTATTTGTGAAGGATGTTATTTGAGGGCTTCGCATGCCAGACTGAAGAGAGCAGACTCGAGGACTGTATTACATCAAGTTGACGCCAGATGGCATTGATGTCAAAGACTGAGACAAACCAAGACATGACTTTTACAATACACAAAACACCGTAAATATCCTTACCACATTACATCCGATTTTTTCAATTTTTTAAATATACGACAGTCAGTGAAAAAATAAAACATAGAATACGTTATGAGTTAAAACCTGTCATGTGACATATACAAATATATTACAGTACACTAGGGAACTAGGCACAATGTCCAAACGTTCTAATGAGCGAGAAAACAATCAAAGGCTACCAGTATAAAAAATACATTACAATTTTGTAATTACAATTATCCAAAGTAGCTTCAAACTATTGAGACCACAGATGGGTCATACAAAACGTATGACAAAATAGTAATGTTTTCCAACTGTATCAGGGTGGACTGTGGATGGATAGGAACAATTAGGAGTGGATGTGTGTGTGTGTGGGGGGGGGGGGGGGTGACACCAAGGGCAGGGTAGTTGGCAGGTGGAGGCGGACGCTGACCTACTTGGTGGAGGGGAGGGAAAGGGGAGGTGTGCAGGGAAATAAGCAAGGGTTGGGAAGGAGTGGAGAACCGAGGAACTGGAAGAAAGGGCAGCACGAAGGGATGGAGGGGAACAAAGAAGGAAGGGTTGGGGAGATAATGTTGCTCCAGTGTTACATGTTCATGAATAAAACAAATGGAACAACATTAATGCAAGAATGGGACAAACGACGTCTGAAGAGAATCGTTGAACGTGACAGAAGTGCAGCGCTTCCGCATATTGCAGCAAATTTCGATGGTGGGCCATCGACAAGTCTCAGCAAGCGAACCATTCAATGAAATATCATCGATATGGGCTTTCGGAGCCGAAGGCCCACTCGTGTACTCTTGATGACACAAAGCTTTACGCCTCACCTGGACCCTTCAGCACCGACGTCGGACTGTTGATGACTGCAGACATGTTGCCTGGTCGGACGAATCTTGTTTCAAATTGTATCGAGTGTATAGATGAGTTCGAGAATGGGGACAATCTCATAAATCCATGGAACCTTCATGTTAGCAGGAGACTGCAGAAGCTGGTGTAGGCTCTGTAATGGTGTGGAGCGTGTGCAGTTGGTGTGAAATGAGACCCCTGAAACATCTAGATACGGCCCTGACAGGTGACACGTGCGTAAGCACCCTGTTTGATCACCTGCATCCATTCGCGTCCTTTCTGCTTTCCAACGGATTTGGGCAATTCCAGCAGTATAATGCCACTCCCCACACTACCAGAATTGCTACAGAGTGACTCCAGGAACACTCTTCTGAGATTAAACACTTTTGCTGTCCACCAAACTCCCCAGACATGAACATTATTGAGCATAAAAGGGATGCCTTGAAACGTGCTGTTCAGAAGAGATCACTACCCTCTCGTATTCTTACGGATTTATGGACAGCCCTGCAGGATTCATGGTGTCAGTTCCCTCCAGAACTACTTCAGACTTTAGTTGAGTCCGTGCAACGTCGTGTTGTGGCACTTCGTTGCTCGCGTGGTGCCTACACGGTATCAGTGTATTTAAGGTAAGCTCGACGGAGTGGACATTCTGCCGACGCCGCTGTCCTTCGAGTTAAGTACTTTTAGGCACTTCTTTATATAATTTTAGTTAGGTCATTTTTGCTATTTATTGTATTGTTTATTTCTCTGTAGAGGCTCTGATAATTTGGCGCTGCTAGGGGTTGGAGAGAAATAATCAGAGACCTTTCATTAGATTATTTTGCTCGCACCTTCCTGTTACTGAACGTCGACATTTTTGGGTCGAATGATTTCCTTATGTACCTATGACATTTATATTCACAAGTTGCGACATAGTCGCGAATATAAACTGTGATCCAGGTACCGTCAAATTTTTTAATTCCAGTCTTTGATCACAATATTACGTCCTTCTACAAGATGTATTGTGACTTGTCAGTCATTTTGTTCAGCCCTACTGTTCGCTCAACGTGAGTTAGGTGATCTTTAATGACTTAATGTAAGGGGCATAGTTCTTGCCATCTTACAATCTAACAGAGAGGATTGGAATGCAGTTGTAGGGGAAGGAGTGGAAGAAAAGGTTACAGGACAATATGAGATTTGGTCACGGAATGAGAGCCATGAAACAGTAATAGAGTTTTGTAATAAAATTCTGCTGATAGCATCGAATACTCTGTTCAAGAATCAAAAGAGGAGGAGGTACACTTGGCAAGGGCCGGCTGATAGGAGAAGATTTCTGTTAGATTACATCTAGCTCAGACAGAGATTCCTAAATCAGATACTGGATTGTAAAGCATTCCAAGGAGCAGATATAGACTCCGATCACAATGTAGTAGTGATGAAGAGTAGGCTGAAGAAAATAGTCATGAAAAATCAATACGCAGAGAAGTGGGATACGGAAGTACTAAGAGCTGACGAGACACGCTTGAAGTTCTCTAAGGCTGTAGATACAGCGGCAAAGAATAGCTCAGTAGGAAGTACAATGAAGAGCAATCATAGAAGTTGGAAAGAGAAACATAGGTACAAAGAGGGTAACTGCGAAGAGGCCATGGATAACAGAGGAAATACTTCAGTATAAAAATGTTGAAGGAAGTTCAGGAATACATCAAGTTGTCGAGGAATGAAATAAATAGGAAGTGAGGGGAAGCTAAGGCGAAATTACAGCTTGAAAAATGTGAAAAAATCGAAAAAGAAATGATTGTCGGAAGGATTGATTAAGCACATAGGAAAATCAAAAAACCTACAGTGAAATTAAAAGCAAGCATGGCAACATTAACAGTGCATCGGGAATTCCACTGTTAAATGCACAGGAGAGAGCAGATAGGTGGGAAGAATATATTGAAAGCCTCTATGACGGGGAAAATTTCATGTGATAGAAGAAGACGCAGGACTCGATTTAGAAGAGATGGAGGATCCAGTATTAGAATCAAAATATAAACTAGCTTCGGAAGGCGGAAAGATAGATAAAATTCGATCAGAATTTCTAAAATCTCTAGGGGAAGTGGCGACAAAACGACTATTCACGTTGATGTGTAGAAGGTATGAGTCTGGCAACATACCACCAGACTTTCGCAAAAATATCATCCACACAATTACGAAGACTGCAAGAGCGAGAATTATCACACAATCAGCTTAACAGCTAATGCATCCAAGTTGCTGACAAGAATAACACACAGAAGGATGGGAAAGAAATTGAGGATATGCTAAATGACGATCAGTTTGGCTTTAGAAAAGGTAAAGGCACGAGAAAGATAATTCTGACGTTGAGGTTGATAATGGAAGCTAGACTAAAGAAACATCAAGATAGATCCATAGGATCTGTTGAGCTGGAAAAAGCATCCGACATTGAATATGGTCCAAGTTGTTCGAAATTTTGAGAGAAATAGGGTAAGCTATAGGGAGAGACGGATAATATACAGCATGTGGAAGAGGTTCAAAGGGTTTAGATGGCTCTGAGCACTATGGGACTTAACTGCTGAGGTCATTAGTTCCCTAGAACTTAAAACTACTTAATCCTAACTAATCTAAGGACATCACACACATTCATGCCAGAGACAGGATTCGAACCTGAGACAGTAGTGGTGGCGCGGTTCCAAACTGTAGCGCCTAGAACCGCTCGGCCACTCCAGCCGGCGTATGTGGAAGAGCAAAGAGGGAATAATAAGAGTGGACGATCAGGAAAAAAGTGCGCGGCTTGAAAAGGGTAGTAGTCTTTCGATGTAGTCTTTCGCTCCTACTGTTCAATCTGTACATTGAAGAAGTTACGATGAAAATAAAAGTGGAATTAAAATTCAGTATGAAAGGATATCAATGATACGATTCGCTGATGACATTGGTAGTGATAGTGAAGAAGAATTACAAAATCTGCTGAATGGAATGAACAATCTAATGAGTACAGAATATGGATTGAAAGTAAATCGAAGAAAGCCGACAATGATGAGAAACAGCAGAAATGAGAACAGCGACAAACTTAGCATCAGGATTGATGGTCCCGAACTAGATGAAGGAATTCTGCTACTTAGGCAGCTAAATAACCAATGACGGATGGAGCAAGAAAGACATCAAATGAAGAACATCAAATGAAGACCAGCACTGGCAAAAAGGACATTCCTGGCCAAGAGCAGTCTACTAATATTACATCTAGGCCTTAATTGGAGGAGGAAATTTTTAAGAATGTATCATACGTTTGGAGCACAACGTTTTATGGTACCGAAACATGGACTGCGGGAAAACCGGAGCAGGGGAGAATCGAAACATTTGAGATGTGGTGCTATAAACAAATGTTGAAAATTATGCTGACTGAGAAGGAGAGGGATGAGGAAGTTCTGTGCAGAATCGGAGAGGAAAGGAATATGCGGAAAACACTGACAGGAAGAAGGGACAGGATGATAGGTCATCTGTTAAGACATCGGGGAAAGACTTCCATGGTACTAGAAGGAGCTGTAGAAGGCAAAAACTGTAGAGGAAGACAGAGATTGGAATACATCGGACAAATAATGGAGGACTTAGGGTGTAAGTGTTACTCTGAGATGAAGAACTTGGCACAGGGGAGAAATTTGTGACGGGCCGCATAAAACCAGCCAGGAGACTGATGCCTCAAAAACAAGTAACTCACTGAGAATGCACGAAGTGCATGTAATTTCATCTTGAGCTAATGTTCCTTAAAGAAAACGCAGCCGAACAGTGTATCTTCATTCGGAAAAACTGTTTTAGTAACCACATACAGGGTGTTCAGAAAATGTGTGAAATGCTTGTAGGGATGTTACAGGGCAGGCTGTACTGAGACATAAATGTTAAGAAAGAAATTCCATACGTTGCTCCGTTTCCGAGTTATTTAGCGTAGAATTTAGCCAATCGGGGCGTCGCGCGCTCGCATTCAAGCGGCCTGCCAGGGGCGGTGTTGCCCAGCAAGTGCTTTGTCCCGTTAGCTGAAACTTGAATTTACGCGCGCGACGATCTGATTGGCTAACTTAATGCAAAATAACTCGGAAACGGAGCAACGTGTCGAAGTTCTTTCTTAACATTTATGTCTCAGTACAACCTGCCCTGTAATATCCCTACAAGCATTTCACACATTTTCTGACCACCCTGTATAGTTCGTTTGTGCTGTTTTGATAACACACTGTTCAGTATTCGAAGGGGCCATACTAACTGTTCGTCAATGTTGAAACTAGTTAATCAGTATTCCCAACGTATCAAAAAGTACAAAAAATATATAAGGGGAATTTGACGTTACACCTTTTGTGTGAGATTGAAAGAAGCTATGTTTTTGTTGGGACCACGCTGGCCGACTGTTTAAAATTATGTCAATCCTTATTCAATTAGAGCTGCGCGGAAGCTCCATCTTAGGTAACACCGGAGCTTGGCCGGAAGAACCACTCCAAGACCTAAACTACTATTCAGCATATGGCCTTTGGTATCGATACTTCTGATTTGTATTCCCAATGTCGTAAACGAAAAAGTGGTGGAAGTTGACAATAGAGGTCCGTAAACTGAGAATGTTGAACTAAGGATTCAAATTTTAGGTAAGGAATATTTCGTGTGTACAACGTCTTGAATGAACAAAGTGTGTGAGCCATGTGTCCGTAAATAGGTCATGTTTGTGCATCGTCGTTGATGTCGCAGTCTAGAAAAAGAATAAGTAACTTACCAAAAAAATCGGGTACCAGAAAATAATTAATGTAGAGTAATGAACTTTCGGGAACACGTTTGCCTAAGTAACGGTGTTTTGAGCACCGCTGTCCTGCGTCCGATGTGTCTCGCTAGTCATTAACATTGCAAGTACACAGTTAATGAAAGCGCGAGATAAGTCATTGCAAGTGAGAAAAGCTGGTTCATTTGTTACTGGTGTAACTACTAGAGAGCTGAATTCATTGTGTTGTACGGGTGTCGCATGTCAATTTGCGCGTTGGAGTTGCATGCCTGTTGCACTTGGTCGCTCTGTACACGGACGGTTATTGCTGCTCGTGGTTCAAATGGTTCTGGGCACTATGGGACTTAACATCTGAGGTCATCAGTCCCCTAGAACTTAGAACTACTTAAACCTAACTAACCTAAGGACATCACACACATCCATGCCCGAGGCAGGATTCGAACCTGCGACTCTGTTCGTGGATCACTATAGTGTTGTCGTCCGATGAAGTCCCTTATCTGCTCTATTGGAGACAGACCAGGTGATCGAGCAGACCAAGGCGACATGTTGACACTCTGTACAACATGTCGGGTTACAACAGTGGTATATTGGCGAGCGTTATCCTGTTGGAAAATACTCCTTGGTATGGTGATAATGAATAGTAGTGCAACAGGTCGAATCACCAGACTGACGTACAGTATTGCATTTAAGGTGTTTGGGATGACCACGAGTGTACTCCTGCTGTGATACGAAATCACGCACCAGAACATAGCCCGAGTGTAGGTCCAGTGTGTCTAGGTCGCAGATAGTTTGGTTGCAGGCTCTCACCCGGCCTCCTAACCAACACGGGGCCGTCACTGGCACCGACGCAGGACCAGCTTTCATCAGAAAACATAAAAGATCCGAACTTGCTCTCCAATCAGCTCTCGCTTGATACCACTGTAGTCACACACGGTGGTGGTTTGGGAACGCTACAGAGAGTCTAGCTCTGAGCTGTCCTTGAAGTAACCGATTTGTAACAGTTCGTTGCGTCACTGTGGTGCCAACAGCTACTCAAATTGCTGCTGCAGATGCAGTAATCTGCGCCAGAACCATACGCCAAACAGGATGGTCTTACCTATCGGCAGTGCGACGTGGCCGTCCGGAGCCAGTATTTTTGCAACCGTACATTCTCGTGAACACCGCTGCCAGCTTTCATGCACAATGGCTTTGTTCCTGCCAAGTCTTTCTGCAATTTCGCACAAGGAATATCAATCTTCTCGTAGTCCTATTACACGAACCTGCTCAAACTCAGTGATTTGTTGATAATGGGGTCCTTGTTGCCTTAAAGAGGTTCACGACTAACCTCAGCCTGTCCAGTCTCAAAGGCAACTAACGATGGTGAACGATGCAGCCTGTATTTAAAGCAAACCTGATTTGCATCCTCTTAGTGGCTTTACTAGTGCCACTCTTACGCGACTTGCGTGAAACTTTAACATACACAATCTTTCATACGCAGAAACACGCCTACAAACTTTATGTCACACAACTCCTGCATGGTGCATATTTTTTGACAGTACAGTATTTTTCTGTACTTGTGTACGATGTCTTTGGTGTATGACTACTTGTAAGTGTCCTTTCTTCCATTCTCGTAACACAATGGAGATATTTGACACGGTGTTTTGTGCACCGCTGTCCTGCGTCCGATGTGTCTCGCTAGTCATTTTCAACAGCTGCAAGGAAATATTTTTATGTCAACAGAAAATTAAACACCCAGTTCCAAGCAGTAGTTTCCCTTTTAAAATACAGTTTAGCGGCACCTGCCATCTGTTTAAATTTGACTCTAAAAGTTTGGGTCATCTGATATATGATTGTGATATATAAATTTAACGAAAGCGGTAAGGTAGCTCTCGTTACGTTTATAGCTAGTTCTTGGAGGTTTAAGCTCAGTTATTAGGCATCTGCATCGATAGATCTTTGAAACTACCTTTTACAATGAATAATCAGTTGACACTTTTTTCATCCAAATACACTCTAAGAAAAAAAAAAAACACGCCCCAAAGAAGGGCAAGAAGTAATTATGCAAAGTAGTCACAACTTGAAACACGGGACACTTCTTTTCGAGTTTCGTTTCGTGCAGACAGACGCGTATATGTATAGATACCAGCATTTGAGAGTGGACGTGTAGCTGGGCTTAAAGAAGCCGGATTGGGTAAGCGGTGAAACACCCGACATTTGAATAGGAACGATGCCACTATTCGGCGATGCTGGCAGGAATAGTTGAACCATGGCCGAATACAGCGTCAAGAAGGAAGCCGGAAACCTAGACAGACAACAGAACCTGAAGACCAACCATTGTGAGAGAGGCACTCGGAACTCGATTCAACATTATCATCGATCCGACGTCCAGTTGTTGCTTCAGTGTCGACAAGGACCATTAATAGAAAGGGGTCTGAGATCAAGGCGCCCCTTACGGTGACTACCATTGATCTACGTACACCGTTAAACCCGTTTGCAGTTGTGTCTGGTACATTTGGCCTGGAATCTCATTGACTCAAATAGAATAGTCTTCACTGATGAATCCTGCTTCGAACGAGCCCCGGCGACCAGCAAAGATGTGTCTAGAGACGCCCAGAGGAGAGGTAGGATACCAACACGACTGTCGCCTGCCATAGGACCCGAAAACCAGTGATGATCTTGGGTGCCACTTCATTTCACAGCTGGACCCCTTTGGTTGTCATCCGCGGTGTCTTTACGGCACAGCGGTACGTCGACGATATTCTACACACGCTTTTGTTGCCCTTCATGGAAAGCCATTCTAGGCTTACATTTCAGCAAGATATTGGGCAGGATTTGGCACGATATGCCTCAAGAAGTCTGTCAGTCATTGTCAAGCCGAATAACTGCTTGCGTAACGTCCAGAAGTGGACCAACGCCTCACAAACTTGTCCAGTTTGTGAAGCCCTCCATCTTGCATAAATCATCCAGTTTTTCTGATACTGTTTGTTTGTCTATATATATACATCACATCTACAGATTTCCGTCCCATTCGGATAATTCCTCCATCTTGTGTGCTTATTTATATTGTATATTGCAAACAAAAACTGATGGAGCGTACCTCTCGTGATGTTGTGATGGATCAGATTAATCTTCAGATTTTACAACATGGAACAGAAAGCTATAATGTAACTGACTTTTCCCTTATGTTATCATTTGTGCAATGCACATGTAGGTGCAACCTGTATAGCGTGAAAACGTATACGAACAAACCGAATATCATACGAAAGAAGACACAGAAAACACAGAACGCTGCGCATATTTAAAGTTTAGTTATAACCTGTCTATGTTATCATTGTAGGGTCCATTATCTGCCTTACTTCTGCAGTCAGTTTAATCATCATGAAGATTGCATATTTGACACACAGACACACGTCATTATAAAAGTACACAATTATTAAGCAATCTTATATTTCCAATGTAATGTGTACAAAATGTTCTTACGTTGTAGACATAGATACCAGTATGTATACATCTATTTGTACGTCCACTCCATCAGAGGCCACTGATGATGGTCTGTATACCCGAATACCGGTCTCTCTATTAAACGTTTTTAAAGTGCAGCTCATGGTGTACATGCGAAGCACCCAGCAAACAACATTTTCATAGTTCGTGTGCAAAACTCCAGTCCATTTTCAGATAACCGACTTTCGGTTCACGCAAGCAGTCAATAAAATGAATGAATTTACCATGCGTAAAAGGAACGTGGGAAGTAGAGTGTTCTTTGAAAGCAAGAGTATTGTGCGATCTCACCAATTAAAGCTGTTTGCTGCTCCCTCTAAGTGTGCGTCTGCCTAATTCAAGAATTCCACCGCGAGCAGCTAAAGCAAAAACCTGATCTTTCAAACTTGAGCCGGGCAGGTCGTGGCACATACGCATGTTGTAGCTTTAATAGCACGTGACAGCTTTCGCCAAGTAATGAAATGAGGCGAAATAGCACCCACCCTTCAGTGCGTTTGATAACCTTGATCATTTTTGCTTTATGGATATTAGACAAAAAACGTTTCTTTGCCTAATATTCCGTCTCCTAGCACAGGAGACGCCAGCTGAGGCTATAAGGATTCAGATACCAGCTTCAAACTTGACTAGGTTCAGCAAGCCGAAATAGTTACATATCACTGCGCCATCGTTTGAAACAGAGCAACCTTGAATCTTTACATCTGCTCTTATGGCGCTTCCGCTAATACCCATAATTTTTTCTTAATTTCTGCATAAATGTAGTTATTGACACCCTGTACCTGTAACACTAGCTCAGCACGCGCTGCTTCACTCACATACATTGTATGGTCTACACAGATATAGAAGCATGGTCTTCTCCGAATGTACTTCTGACCAAAAAGCAATTCGGCGACCTGGAGTCGGAGGTCTCTGTTGAAGATGCCCTTGGAGTTCTTGTGGTGACAGTTCCTCTAACACAAGTCAAATACCATTTTCCATATATACATGGCTTTAAAAATGTTTTACTATAACAATTTTTTTTTTCAAGAACACTGGAACACGAACTTTTGTGTTTGTAAGCAAGAAGCCAAATATAAATTTTCTTAAATTTAGTTCTCAAAAGTATTTACATAAAAAATTTCGTCTCCAATTTTACTCCCTTGGATGTAGAAGTTCCAAAAGCAATAAACTAGTATTTTTTTCATTTCTAACGAAGAATCCAAATACTAATTTTCGTAGTGTAACCTCCCCGCAAAAATAAAAGAAAATATTTAAATGAGAATAGACATCGTGCTAAGTGTAACCTTCCCACGAAAATATGAAAATGAAAAGAATGGAATTAAATTGCAAATAGTGCCAAATGTTAGCTTCCCACATTAATAAAACTCAATGATAATAAAAAAGTGCATAAATGTTAAGTCCCCACAAATTTAACGTTAAGGTGAACCTGATAACTTTTATAAGGCCAGCTGCGCTGACCTTAGGCCCTGTGCAATATTTAATCTGATAAATTGATTCAGGGAGGAAAAGCATAGGAAATATTGCTTCAATTGTAATGATTCTTTTCTTAAAAACGATTGCTTTAAAAACGAAATTATTATTGGGGCATTTCTTGAACAAATTAATTACAATTACCATACATTATTAGCTGAGCGCAACGCTGCTTCATTACCTTATTTAACAATATCTCGTCCTGAATCGTGACCAGAGACCCATGTCGACGCCCGCCGACTCCTCACACACGACTCCGACTGAGTACAACTCGCAACTGAACTACATGCTCTCGCGACTCGCTACGTACAACTACTACGTCCAACTCGGAACTGCACACTAGTGCGGTCAAGCGCAGACTAGCAACGATAGATAACTAACTCTCTGGTCAGAGATTCTGTCATGCCTCGCCATCGCTGGTTGAAACGTACGCGTTTCAGTAGCTGTAGCTTTAGAATTGCTAATTACATTAGAATATATTTGCTCTACAGTGTGGGTAATGAAGAACAACTAATGACTGAAACCTTTATCATAGAACGTTAGAAGGGACTGAGGTAATAAATAGTTTTAGAAACATTGACATGTCATCAGAAAGCTATGACTCCAGGTCTTACAACAACATGTTTCAGTTTTCCTAAAATTGATTAGCTTAAGAGGCAATTGCAATTAAAATTCCGAAACACACAATCAATTTCTGCATTCTGTGGCATTATGCCTGTTAGATTCCCAAGTTTACCATCACACGTTTGTGTCCTAATTGTTCCGTACCGAATAACATCAATCATAAATCATTTAAATTATTAATTATGGATTTGCTTTACTTAACATAATTTCAAATATGGCAACTGTACTCGCAAGTAGGTAAATCACGGCACAGACATAAAAAATAGTTCGATAACCTTTTTTAATTTGCTAACTACTTATTATGTAAATCAAATTATTGCCTGTAGACGTAGCTCAACTACTCTAATAAGTTTCAACCTAGCAGTTACATAAACAAATATGCACTTTTTTTTCAAAATCCAAGATGTCTTTGTGCCAGTTTTCTCTCGCTCTCGAAAATCCTCAGTCTGCCACCAGCGTTCACACACGCAACATCTATGCATCAGAGTTGGAGATCATGTAATTTCGTATGATGTATCTCTGTGAATCTATTCGGTTAAAGGTCAGTTCGTGCCTGCTTATCAACTGTTTAAGCTGCAACGCTACTGTCTGCTTGTATTATGGTGTTATTTTCTCCATATTGGGTGTGCAGATTTCTGTGCATTAACATCAGTTATGTTAAAAGTTACTACGGCCACTGACTGTGTAATTCGACGGCAGCTTTGTGCTGTATATGAGATCTACGAGAAAGGTAGCGGGAACCACTCGTACACCTCTGGCACGCGTGCAGTCTATCTAGCCACTGCACGGCTCAACATTGCGATCAGAGGCCGCCGTCTCCGAGGGATCTCGTCGCCTCCGCACAACACGTGACGGGAAAATAGTATCACGATTATTCCGCAGTCGGCAGCTATAATGGCCGGCGAGTGAACTACACAAGTCAGCGCTTCCGGCTTCCTGGCGCGTGCTGCTCAGGTCATTGTCTGAGGACGCTCTCGAAGCCTATCTCAGCTTTCACTGCTATTACCTTTGTGGACTTAGACCTCATGAAGGATAGATATCAGGACGACATTCTCGGAACTAGGATTACTTCCCCACCAGTGTATTTTCCTACGAAGATCCTAGTGGTGTTGCTACGTACAAGAAACAGTCTGACGACATTTAGACAGCAGCTCTGTCAAGCTTCCATGCCAGAACCTAGTCAGACACTGTATTTTGTACTTTCTGTACGTGCCGTGGAAGGAGATGCATTTTTGCTGTCAGCAAACTTGTTGGAACTTGATCATTCTTTTTCCTGTGTCCCTGTAAGGGACACATTGCTCTGTGATATTTATCTGTCAAGATTAATATGTGAAAGTGCACAGAATCTGCGGCTCTTATTCTGAGTAGTACGATATACTAAATGTCTGCCTATGTTCCGTCATTATTGGAGAATTCACCGTAAAAACAGTGTACAGAAATTCTGTGATCTTCCATCATTGAGACACCAGCGCAAAACTTGAAATCACAAGTGGGGACGTGCCACGTTGGGTCGTGACGTCTTCAGACCCACTTTGTAAAATTGCGGAGTCGCGCCGACGTGTTTTATGGAGCTCGTAGTGGTGAAACGTTAGTGCCGTTAGTTTCATTTAGAACAATAACGCCCACGATTTGTTGTCATATATTCTTCTTCAGAGCAAACTTCTTTATTTCACATCTATGATCACAAACTTGTTAGGACCCCATACTAGCGGTTTCTGTAAGAAATGGCCACGTCCACATCTGTTTTATAAAAAGTTCCTAATATAATGTATCCATAATGTCATCGTCGAACAATAAATATAAAATAAGCGCCAGCATCGTCACAAATGTATAAAATATGGTGGTATACAGGGTGAGTCACCTAACGTTACCGCTGGATATACTTCGTAAACCACATCAAATACTGACGAACCGATTCCACAGACCGAACGTGAGGAGAGGGGCTAGTGTAACTGGTTAATACAAACCATACAAAAATGCACGGAAGTATGTTTTTTAACACAAACCTACGTTTTTTTAAATGGAACCCCGTTAGTTTTGTTAGCACATCTGAACACATAAACAAATACGTAATCAGTGCCGTTTGTTGCATTGTAAAATGTTAATTACATCCGGAGATATTGTAACCTAAAGTTGACGCTTGAGTACCACTCCTCCACTGTTCGATCGTGTGTATCGGAGAGCATAGAATTACGTAGGGATCAAAGGGAACTGTGATGGACCTTAGGTACAGAAGAGACTAGAACAGCACATTACGTCCACATGCTAACACCTTTTTATTGGTCCTTTTCACTGACGCACATGTACATTACCATGAGGGGTGAGGTACACGTACACACGTGGTTTCCGTTTTCAATTACGGAGTGGAATAGAGTGTGTCCCGACATGTCAGGCCAATAGATGTTCAATGAGGTGGCCATCATTTGCTGCACACAATTGCAATCTCTTTCGTAATGAATGTCGTACACGCCGCAGTACATCTGGTGTAATGTCGCCGCAGGCTGCCACAATACGTTGTTTCATATCCTCTGGAGTTGTAGGCACATCACGGTACGCATTCTCCTTTAACGTACCCCACGGAAAGAAGTCCAGAGATATAAGATCAGGAGAACGGGCTGGCCAATTTATGCGTCCTCCACGTCCTATGAAACGCCCGTCGAACGTGTACCTCACCACTCACGGTAATGTACATGTGCGTCACTGAAAAAGACCAATAAAAAGGTGTTAGCATGTGGACGTAATGTGCTGTTCCAGTCTCTTCTGTACCTAAGGTCCATCACAGTTCCCTTTGTATCCCTACGTAATTCGGTGCTCTCCGATACACACGATCGAACAGTGGAGGGGTGGTACTCAAGCGTCAACTTTAGGTTACAATATCTCCGGATGTAATTAACATTTTACAATGCAACAAACGGCACTGATTACGTATTTGTTTATATGTTCAGATGTGCTAACAAAACTAACGGGGTTCTATTTAAAAAAACGTAGGTTTGTGTTAAAAAACATACTTCCGTGCATTTTTTTATGGTTTGTATTAACCAATTACACTAGCCCCTCTCCTCACGTTCTGTCTGTGGAATCGATTCGTCAGTATTTGATGTGGTTTACGAAATATATCCAGCGGTAATGTTAGGTGACTCACCCTGTATACCAGAGTCATCTTGTTAACAGCTCCACTATTCAAAACAAGTTAGTTTTATCACTAGAATGTAGAAGAAAATACTGCAACCACGAGAGATCATTACATCATATGCTCCAGATTTCTGGAAACGAACAAAATTAAGAGTATCAAGAGTCGTGTAAGAATGGTGATAAATCTGATGTACCATTTCATAAATCTTGCGAGATACGAACTTTGACAGGGATGCCATAAACCTGATGATACTTTATTGCACTTATAATTTAGTCATACGCTGCTTTATCGTGCAAAAGAACGCCGTGAGATGCTGCGGAAATCAACATAATTAGGTACTATCATAATCGAAGCAGTGGAATTAATAAATTAAGTGTTGCAAACAAGGCAGACGTCTCTTGGCAAGGTTGCTTAAAGAGGCCACTGCTGATAAATATTACCTATGAACAGTGCATAGGCTTAACAAAGTATAAAAAGACTTTAAAATATATAAGGCTGCCTACATTTTAATCTAAAAAATACATTGTATAAGAACTTAATATCTGAACTTACGCACTGACAATTGGCATTTTTGTTGCCAGTCATTGTTAGAGAGACACTTAAGCCGAATGCGACAGTATATTTCCTTCATCAGAGCACTAAGAATCGTCTGCACTTACGGTGCTGCACGTGGTCTGTTTTAACAGTACAGGTTGCAGGGTGACAGATAATGCTTTTCAGGAACAGTGTTACGAGTGATTATCATTTTCCTGCTGGATATATGAGGGGACTTCCAAAAGTAGGTTACACAGGCCTTCGTCTACTAAGACCAATGTTAACGACAGTGACGCGTTGTCAGAAGAGAGTACATGTATAGCGTTTCCTGCAGACACATTTCTGCTGTTGCATCCAGAGCAGGTGCATCAAAATATGAAAGTGAAATGGTGCGTAAAGTACGAATGTACGTAGTAAAAATTAAGTACGTTGACCCGTACGGTTCTTGTGGATAAAACGCCTAAATTACGCAGAGCCAGCGTAACTGTCAATTTGGCAAAGGCCGCACAGGCCTTGATCGGCAAGGAGGGGAACCGACATCATCCACAGGCGTCAACGTCAACGTCCACCACATTGTGGAAGAGATTCACAGCACTGCCAGTTTTTTCCGGCGGTGAAGGCGGTCAAACAGCGCGTCTCGAATGGCTCTGTGACCAACGAACGGATTTCTGTAATCGAGGAAGCGAACGATCGGTAGAACGACTCCGACCGTTGTTACAGAGATTCGGTGAGTATGTTGCACAACAGTGTCGTTTATCTGTGTTAGTTTGAAAAATAGCGCAAGATCCAGGAAAATTTACACACATCAAAAAAACGTTTATCGACATCTTGGTTCCGAGAGTTCTGGAACCTTGTTAGAAAATCGGAATAGAGATCAAAATAAACACCATTTCCGCATTTTTATTGCTCATGAAATCCACACATTGCATGTTGTACCACCACACAGCGAGACCTTCAGAGGTGGTGGTCCAGATTTCTGCACACTCCGATACCTCTAATACCCAGTAGCACGTTCTCTTGGATTGATCCATGCCTGTATTCGTCGTGGCATACTGTCCACAGGTTCATCAAGGCACTGATGGTCCTGATTGTCCTTCTCGTCATCACCGATTCGGCGTAGATCCCTCAGAGTGGTTGGTGGGTTACGTCATCCATAAACAGCCCTTTTCAATCCATCCCAGGCATGTTCAGTAGGGTTGATGTCTACAACTGGCTATTCTAGTCGAGCGATGTCGTTATCCTGAAGGAAGTGATTCATAAGATGTGCACGATTGGGGCGCGAATTGTCGTCCATGAAGATGAATGCCACGCCAATGTGCTGCCTATATGGTTGCACTATCGGTCGAAGGATGGCATTCACGTATCGTACAACCGTTACAGCGCCTTCCACGACCACCAGTGGCGTACGTCGGCCCCACATAATGTCACCCCAAAACAGCAGGGAACCTCCAACTTGCTGCACTCGCTTTACAATGTGTCTAAGGCGTTCATCCTGACCAATTTGCCTCCAAACACGTCTCCGACGGTGGGTTGAAAGCATATGCGACACTCATTGGTGAAGAGAACGTGATGCAAAATCCTGAGCGGTCCATTTGGCATGTTGTTGGGCCCATCTGTACTGCGCTGCAGGGTTTCGTGGTTGCAAAGATGGACCTCACCATGGACGTGGGAAGTGAAGTTGCGCATTATGCACCCTATATCGCACAGTATGTCGTAACATGACACCCTGTGGCTGCACGAAAAGCATTATTCAACATGGCAGCGTTGCTCAGGGTTCCTCCGAGTCATAATCTGTAGGTAGCGGTCATCCACTGCAGTAGTAGCCGTTGGGCGGCCTGAGCGAGGCATGTCATCGTCAGTTGCTGTCTCTCTGTATCTCTTCCATGTCCGAACAACATCGCTTTGGTTCACTCCGGCCGGCCGCTGTGGCCAAGCGGTTCTAGGCGCTTCAGTCCGGAACCGTGCAGCTACTGCTGTCGCAGGTTCTAACCTTCATCGGGCATGGATGTGTGTGGTGTCCCTAGGTTAGTTAGGTTTAAGTAGTTCTAAGTCTAGGAGACTGATGACCTCAGATGTTAAGTCTCATAGTGCTTAGAGCCATTTGAACCATTTGGTTGACTCCGAGACGTCTGGACACTTCCCTTGTTGAGCGCCCTTCCTGGCACAAAGTAACAGTGCGGACTCGTTCGAACTGCGATATTAACCGTCTAGGCATGGTTGAACCACAAACAACATGGCCCGTGTTCCTCTTTCCTGATGGAATGACAGGAACGTATCGGCTGTCGGACCCTCTCCATCTAATAGGCATTGCTCATGAATGGTTATTTACATGGGGTGTGTCTGTGGTGCAGTATCCACAGTCAACGTCTATTCTCAGGATTTGTGGGAACTGGGGTGTTGCAAGAATTTTTTTTAATGTGTGTATTTGGCCTCAGTCTTTGAAGTTCCCTCGTACATAGCAAAGGTACAAGGGACACAAAATATTCCTCCAGCACTAAATTTTCTCTTACCATTTGAGGTACAGAGCCTGTAAATTGGAATCTTACATGAAAGTGGCAGTTATTTTCTTTAAAGAGACGCCTTTTAACAAAATGTTGCAATTTGGGTACAACCCATCGTTTTTTGGTGGTCAGACACAACACGTGGCAGGGCGACAAGAACTTGCTCCTTCCAGTGTCAGAAACAAAAGATACTGTTATATAAAGTTAATACCGAAAACCTAAGAATACTGAGGATGTGTTAGATGACGATTAGTTTGGCTTTAGGAAAGGTGAGGGCACCATAGAGGCAATTCTGACGTAACGGTTGATAATGAAAGCAAGACTTAAGGCAAATCAAGATACGTTCGTAGGATTTGTCTACCTGAAGAAGCGTTCAGCAATCTAAAATGGTGCAAGATGGTCGAAATTCTGAGAAAAATAGATGTAAGCTATAGGGAGAGATGGGTAATATACAATATGTACTAGAGCCAAGAGAGAACAATGGGAGTGGGCGACCAAGAACGTAATGCTCGGATTAGAAAGGGTGTAAGACGAGAATGTAGTCTTTCGCCCATACTCTTCAATCTGTACAGCGAAGAAGCAATGATGGAAACAAAAGAAAGGTTCATGGATGGAATTAAAATTCAAGATGAAAGGATATCAATGATACGATTCGTTGATGACATTGCTATCCTGAACGGGAGTTGAATAGAATTGCATGACCTGCTGAATGGAATGAACTCTCTAATGAGTACAGAATATGGGTAGACAGTGAATCGAGGGTAGAAGAAAATCATGAGAAGTAGATGAAATGAGAACAGGGAGAAACTTAACTCTGGATTAATGGTTACGAAGTAGATGACGTTAAGGAATGCTCGTACGAGGGCGTAAGATATCCAATGATTTACGGAGTGAGGTGAACATCAAAGGCAGACTAGCACTGGTAAAGTGGGCATCCTACCCAAGAGAAATCTGCTAGTATCAAACATAGGCCTTAATTGGAGGAAGAAATTTCTGAGAATGTACGTTTGGAGCACAGCATTGTATGGTAGTGAAACATGGACTGTGGGAAAACCGAAGCAGAAGAGGATCAAAGTACTTGAGTTTGGGTGCTACAGACGAATGTAGAAAATTAGACGGACTGATATGGTAAAGAATATGGAGGCTCTGCGAAGGATCGGGGAGGAAAGGAATATGTGGAAAACACTGACAAGGAGAGGGGACAGGGTGGTAGGACAGAAGACAGAAATTGGATTACATCCAGCAAATAAGTGAAGATGTAGGTTGCAAGTGCTAGCACAGGAGAGGAATTCGCGGTGGACCGCAACAAAACAGTCAAAAGATAGATGACTCAAAAAAAAGAATCATTCCATTTGACCGTCAATTCCAATTTTCTCTGATCGTCCAACAACACTGATATTTTGCCTTCAAAGAGGGCTGATGAGTAGAGGGGGCCAACAGATTTCCTGATCACCAACTAATTAAACGTGGAGTGCACTTCGGAAAGGTACGAGTGGAAACAAAATTTCTCAGATTATTCTGGACACTCCCTTGTAGGACTGTTCAAAAATTTGTGAGATCTCGATTTTTACCCGTGATTTTCCCACGTTGACTGGACCTCCGGCTGCGGCAAGCGGGCTGTTACATGAAGTACGACGTTATATACATGGGGGGGGGCGCACGTGGCGCCACTCCCCCTACCCCTCCTTCAGGACCGCCGGTGTTGCCACCATCGTCGCCCCCGTCAGAAGAAGGAAGTTTCTCAACATTGCGGCGTACAGAGACATGAGTAAGATCGACAATGAAAGAGGATCGACTTCATGGCTTATCTCTGTTGAACACTTACCCTGACATTGATTGTCGTATTGACGATGTAATCAACCCATTTGCCAGGTAGAATAGGGGCATAGAATTCATCGTTTAAGTAAGAGAACCACAACTGTAACTTTTTTATCATAAGATGGCATTGTCTTGTGTATGTGTATCATCAGTTTAAATAAAACTTTCGTAAACTTTGCATGTGACTTGATTATTTTTTTATTACGGTAAAAGTAAAGGTAGCTCAAGATATCGTTAGCGTCCCCTTCTTGAGGTTTTTCTGTATCCACCACCGGCCGTAAGTCACACCGAACTGCCTCTGTTTCTGCTTTTGCACCTCAAATTCAGCATGACAGAGAATTCATGCGTTGCGCGAGCTGTCGGCGGCAGCCGGCTGCAGGCTGCGCACCATCAGTCGCGTATGAATGATCGTCGACATCGCAGTAATTACATTCGCAGCGGCGGACACGGCAGTCTCCAGCGCTACACGACACGCCGCGCGGCGATATTAACGCCGGCGCTGCGCTCGCTAGAGCGCTCGTTGCGAACCGACAAGGGCCGGACAACTGCACAGTGGACAGCGCTGGCTGCGGCTCGTCCTTACTGCCCCGCGCGAATGAATTGCCTCATTGTCTGCTGCCGGCGGCCACGTGTTACGCTAGCCGTGGGCGTAGCTGCACTAATAAAATCACGCACTACTGAAGGCTGCCGCCTCCATGTCAGTCGGACGTGCACGTACAGTAGCCCATATCTTGCTAGCGCACACTCGCTGGAGTAATCGGTTGACTTGGTGATCGGCCCACGCAGAATGTGAACCTCTAGCAGTGGCACTCCGTTCTCTCACCTACTCTAACTCTTATCGTCACAGGTGTGGTCTCACACACCTCCAGGTTTTATTGTTACGAAGTTCCTAATGCGTATGGGTGGTAGTAGATTAAAGACTTGTCTAGTTGTTCTTCCCTGAAGCTGCTGTGATTTTCTTTGGCAGTAGCCACTTGTATCTGGTGTGCATCTAAACTATTACGGCTTATTTCGTGCTACCGGTCTCTGAGACCTGACCTAGGACAGTATGGATTCAGTAGCCAGGTCTTTGTCTGCCGAGTGCGAGAAAAGTTTTAAAATGGTTTGAAGAAAGTTTAGGAACTGGTACTGTATTAGATAGTGACAACGAAATTGAAAGTGAACAGAATTATCAATAGAAACAGTGCGAAACGGAAGACGAATTTGTTTTTCCACCTGTGAATTCCTTGAAAGAAACATGTGATCAAAGTGATGAAGACAGAAGTGTAGAGACTGAATTTTTAACTAAATGTTTTGTCGAAACCTCTTCCAACGAAGGACGATGACATTATTTTACCTCATATTGGACACAACTGGTGTGTGTGTGTGTGTGTGTGTTTGTCCTTCACAATTCCTACAAAGACGGTACTCAGGCGTAATTTTTTGAAGAAGTTTGCAAACTCATTGGCGACACCACACATAAAAAGCGAGTCAACAACTGTCACGTACCCCGTGAATTTCGTGCATCCATTCACAGTGTTTCGGCTGTAGCAGAACCAAGAGTAAAAGTCACTGTAGAAACATTGGAGGAACACAAAACATGCTCCACCTGTGACATAAAAAAAAGAGAAAAACGCCTTATATTTGTCATTGTTGCAAGAAGCCAATCTAATTTGATTTATCTACAAAAATTTCCAGCGACCCAAAGAAAACTTCCGAGAAGGAAACTAAAAACCTGAAAATTTTTTTGAATGTTTTATGGGATTTTTTACGATTTTATTGTTACATGAGTAACAATAAATAAAAATATACGAAAAAGCAAATTTCGAGTACGGAGTATTTGAGTTTTCATAGTTTTAGCATTATCATGTAATATTATGTTCATTATGAGCAGTTTATTATTTAAATGAATTTTTTCCCAAAAATAAACATTAAAATTTATTTGGATAGCTTTTTGTGTGATATTAATGTAAACTTTCACGTTAAAAACTGAAATGTCTCACAGAAATTGTTGAATGAAAATTTAATGACCGTTTAATCTATTTCGTGTGGACGAGTAAAATACAATATTTAGAAGAGCCGAGAGGGAATAATAAGAGTAGACTGCCAAGAATGAAGTGATCGAATTAAAAAAGGGTGTAAGACAGGGATGTAGTCTTTCGCCCCTATTATTCAATCTGTACATCGAAGAAGCAATGATGGAAATAAAGGAAAGACTCAGGGGTGAAATTAAAATTCTAGGTGAAAGAACTTATGATAAGATTCGCTGATGACATTGCTATCCTGAGTGAAAGTGAAGAATAATTACACGATATGCTGAATGGAATGGACAGTCTAAGAAGTATAGAATGTGGATTGAGAGTAAATCGAAGAAAACGAAAGTCATGAGGAGTAGCAGAAATGAGAACAGCGAGAAATTTAACATCAGGATTGGTGGTCACGAAGTAGATGAAGTTCAGGAATTCTCCTACCTACGCAACAAAATAACCCGTGGTGGACGGAGCGAGGAGAACATCAAAAGCAGATTAGCATTGGCAAAAAGGGCATTCCTACCCAAGAGAAGTCTGCTGGTATCAAACATAGGCGTTAATTTGAGGAAGAAATTTCTGGGAATGTTTATTTGGAGCACAGCGTTGTATGGTAGTGAAACATGGACTGTGGGAAAACCGGAACAGAAAGTATCGAAAAATTTGAGATGTGGTGCTACAGAAGAATGTTGAAAATTAGGTGGACTGACAAGGTACGGAATGAGGAAGTTCTGCGCAGAATTGGAGAGGAAAGGAATATGTACAAAATACTGACAAGAATAAGGCACAGGATGATGGGGTAGCCCGCATCTCGTGGTCGTGCGGTAGCGTTCTCGCTTCCCACGCCCGGGTTCCCGGGTTCGATTCCCGGCGGGGTCAGGGATTTTCTCTGCCTCGTGATGGCTGGGTGTTGTGTGCTGTCCTTAGGTTAGTTAGGTTTAAGTAGTTCTAAGTTCTAGGGGACTTATGACCACAGCAGTTGAGTCCCATAGTGCTCAGAGCCATTTGAACCATTTTTTTTTTTTTTATGATGGGGCACCTGTTAGAGCATCAGGGAATGACTTCCGTATTACTAGACGGAACTATAAAGGGCAAAAACTGTAAAGGAAGGCAGAGATTGGAATACAACCAGCGTATTACTGAGAAAGTAGGTTGCAAGCGTTCCCTGAGATGAAAGAGTTTGACACAGGGGAAGAATTCTTGGCGGATCTAGGCATATCGTCTTTGATTAGTATTTAAACCGTTCTGGGGTCCAGGTTCGAGCTTAAATTCTGGATAAATGTCATCGGCAATGGCGTTCTTGTCAAAGAAAGCGGAAGAGCGGACAGAAGTCGGGCTACACTCTTTCCCTGCCCTCAAAAGGCGGAAGAGTCAGCAATGATCAAGGGCACAAGGACGCAGAAGGCAATGGTACACACCGCATTAAATACACTCCTGGAAATTGAAATAAGAACACCGTGAATTCATTGTCCCAGGAAGGGGAAACTTTATTGACACATTCCTGGGGTCAGATACATCACATGATCACACTGACAGAACCACAGGCACATAGACACAGGCAACAGAGCATGCACAATGTCGGCACTAGTACAGTGTATATCCACCTTTCGCAGCAATGCAGGCTGCTATTCTCCCATGGAGACGGTCGTAGAGATGCTGGATGTAGTCCTGTGGAACGGCTTGCCATGCCATTTCCACCTGGCGCCTCAGTTGGACCAGCGTTCGTGCTGGACGTGCAGACCGCGTGAGACGACGCTTCATCCAGTCCCAAACATGCTCAATGGGGGACAGATCCGGAGATCTTGCTGGCCAGGGTAGTTGACTTACACCTTCTAGAGCACGTTGGGTGGCACGGGATACATGCGGACGTGCATTGTCCTGTTGGAACAGCAAGTTCCCTTGCCGGTCTAGGAATGGTAGAACGATGGGTTCGATGACGGTTTGGATGTACCGTGCACTATTCAGTGTCCCCTCGACGATCACCAGTGGTGTACGGCCAGTGTAGGAGATCGCTCCCCACACCATGATGCCGGGTGTTGGCCCTGTGTGCCTCGGTAGTATGCAGTCCTGATTGTGGCGCTCACCTGCACGGCGCCAAACACGCATACGACCATCATTGGCACCAAGGCAGAAGCGACTCTCATCGCTGAAGACGACACGTCTCCATTCGTCCCTCCATTCACGCCTGTCGCGACACCACTGGAGGCGGGCTGCACGATGTTGGGGCGTGAGCGGAAGACGGCCTAACGGTGTGCGGGACCGTAGCCCAGCTTCATGGAGACGGTTGCGAATGGTCCTCGCCGATACCCCAGGAGCAACAGTGTCCCTAATTTGCTGGGAAGTGGCGGTGCGGTCCCCTACGGCACTGCGTAGGATCCTACGGTCTTGGCGTGCATCCGTGCGTCGCTGCGGTCCGGTCCCAGGTCGACGGGCACGTGCACCTTCCGCCGACCACTGGCGACAACATCGGTGTACTGTGGAGACCTCACGCCCCACGTGTTGAGCAATTCGGCGGTACGTCCACCCGACCTCCCGCATGCCCACTATACGCCCTCGCTCAAAGTCCGTCAACTGCACATACGGTTCACGTCCACGCTGTCGCGGCATGCTACCAGTGTTAAAGACTGCGATGGAGCTCCGTATGCCACGGCAAACTGGCTGACACTGACGGCGGCGGTGCACAAATGCTGCGCAGCTAGCGCCATTCGACGGCCAACACCGCGGTTCCTGGTGTGTCCGCTGTGCCGTGCGTGTGATCATTGCTTGTACAGCCCTCTCGCAGTGTCCGGAGCAAGTATGGTGGGTCTGACACACCGGTGTCAATGTGTTCTTTCTTCCATTTCCAGGAGTGTATATACACTGCATATCTACAGGAGATGTGGCCTATAACGCAAAAAGTGTCATGATGATTTTTCCATTGGCGAAAGTTTCAGGACTACTCCTTCATTCGGACCTCAGGAAGATTCTGGACAAGTCCCCCATTCTAATCTATGGGCGGAGACTGCCAATGGGGAGGTTACCACGAGAACAAGACTGAATAGGAAGGAATAACGTTCTGCGTGTCGCGGGCGTGGATGTCAGAGGTTTTTATGTGGTAGGGAAACTATAAAATCTGGAAAGGGAAATTCTATTGCTCAATCTTGATATAGTGGAGGCCAGTGAAGTGAAATGGAAACGAGACAACGATTTCTAGTCAGACGAGTAAGGGATAATATCGAGAGTAGCCGAAAATTATGTAATCGAATCAGAATTCAATATGAGTTGGGAGATAGGGCATAGAGTGAGTTACGGTGAGCATTTCAGTGATTGCGTTGTTCTCATCAGAATCGATAGCAAACCAACACCGCCAACAATGGTTCTGGTATATATGCCGACGTCGCCAGCTGAAGATGAAGAACTAGAGAAACTATATGAGGATATTCAACGGGTAATTCAGTGCATAAAGGGAGATAAAAATCTAATAGTCATGGGAGATTGGAATCCGGTTGAAGGGGAACGTGTAGAAAAAAGCGTTATAGGAGAAGATGAGCTTCATAGCAGGAAGGAGAGGGAGGAAAGACTGCTTGAATTGTGCAAGAAATCGGCATTCGTGGCCGTCCGCATCAAACTAAAGAAACTCAGAAAAAAAACAAGAAAGGGATAACACTGCTGCTAACGTGAGTCCGCAACGAGATCTTTGTGAGATTGTTGCGAATGTTTGTTTACGACTCACAAGTTGCTCCACTATCAAGTATTGTCCTCATTTGTAAAAACATATTTGAAGTACAAGCTTTTCAATTACCAATCGAAAGAGTTCCAAATTTCACCCAAGGGCTACCTTTACAAAGAATACAGTACTACTTTAGCACGTTATACGTGCTGAAAAGAAATATTTAAAATCAAAGCTGACAAAGGCATACCTTCGGCAACTCTCTCTCGAGAACGATTGTGTGGACTGTCAGCTTCCTTCATTTTAAGCAAAATTTTGAAATCAATAAATCCAGATTCTATTATGAAAGACTTTTCTCAGTTAAAGGCTATAAAAATTTCAAAATAATGTTTTGTCCAACTGAAAAAATGTCAGTACGTATGCTGAGCAACTTCATTAACAGAATATCACCATACACAATTTTGTGTTTTCTTTTTAAGTTGCGCACATGAAAGTTACTACCGTTTTTATCAATTTTAACTACCTTCATTGCAAATTTTCGAAAATTTGACTACTTACTGTAGAGTTTTCTTCACATAAACATGAAATTCTGCTTAATTGTCCGCCATTTACCCCTGTCAATAGTTGCACTTCATTTCTGTTTGTGACATGCCCAATAACTTCGTTATAAAACTTCCTGACAGATTAAAACTATGTGCCGGACCAAAACTCCAGCTCCGGGCCTTTATATTTCGCGGGAAACTGCTCTACCAGCCCCCAGGCTGTGGCTAAGCGATGCACGTCTCCGCAATGTCCTTTCTTTCACGAGTGCTAGTTCCGAAAGGTCTGGATAAGAGCTTCTGTGAAGTTTGGAAGGTAGGAGTCGAGGTACTGGCGCAATTAAGGTTGTGAGGGCTAGCTCAGTCGGTAGAGCACTTTCGCACGAAAGGCAGAGGTCCCGCGTTCGAGTCTCGCTCCGGCACACAGTTTTAGTCTGCCTGGAAGTTTCATATCAGCGGACACTCCATTGCAGACTGAAAATTTCATTCTGGAAACTTCGTTACAACTTTCTCGCAAGAAAATCAGTTGCATTTCGTTCTGCTGTTCGCCACTATCACGTGTTGCAAAAGAGATGCTGGTTTGAATGTCATTCATTATGTTACATCCTTAAAGAAAATCAGCAATAATAAAGAGAAAAAAATGTCAAATGAAAGAATTTCTTATGTAAAAGAAACAATGAAGAAAATAAGTGCTAATATGCTAGTTCACCACTGCTCCTTTCAGTCGGAACTTTTAGTACTTTGTACTAGACCCTTTCGTCTTTCAGACATCAGTTCACCTATCATTGCACGTCCTGTCTTCGGTACTTTGACAGTCGTACAACAGTCTAAATGTTGAACTAAACAAGCAAACTTTAGCATTAGTCTATGAGACTCAAAATCAGAACTAACAAAAGTCGAAACGATGGAAGAATGCAAAAGAAGTAAAAGCGAGAGTGAAATTTCAGGATACAAGCGACGGAAAAATTGTGTGTGTTTTTGGAGTCAAGAGGTTTCCCTATAGTTCCAGACCTCTTAAGGAAAGCAGTATTTATTGTAAGGCTATGAGGAGATAGAATGTGTAAAAGCTCAAGTCAGTTTACTACTCACAATGGCCTTAGGCACTAAAATAATAGACAAAGTACCTTTTATGTGTGCTGCTGATGGCTTATTCAAGAAAGGTAGAGAAGTAAGAAAGAGACTGAATTGCAGTTATGCAACAGTGTTCCTATTGGTGAAGTGCTTACCAATATAATTTTTTTCCTTAAAGTTTAATGTCTTCTTGACTTCGAAGTCAAAGGAAAGGAAAGCACTGGATTTAGAGGGGTTGAGAGTATGGTCCGCAAACATTTTAGGGAGAGCGAGTCAAAGAACAATCATATTTTGCAGCATGATTATTAATTTGGCATAATTTTTAATTTCATCCAGCGCATTATGAATTTTATATTACAGCACCCACATGACCGTCCCCTGAGTAGAAAAACAAAATCTTGAACAACCCCGTAAAAGTATGTCAAGTTGATCCTCGCCAACAAAGTGCAGGATCCCTTTTTAAGTACCACTCTAAAGCTTTCTAGTTGTGGGTAAAAGACAGTGCTGCAGTTTGCGAGCAGAGGCGCCCGACAGAAAGCGTCTACCCTCAGCAGATGGCGGCTGCCTCTCCAGCGAACACTCTTCACTGTCACTGTGGTCCGGCCCAGACAGTCCCTAAACTCCCGCCAACTGGAAAACAGAGGCTGCGCCCGGATTTTCCTGTGGAAACGAGCGCAACTTAATCCTCTTTGATTACGCAGGCGCTAACGACGTTAAAACTGAAAAAAGGGATAAAACGAAAAACAATGGCAGAAGAAAGCTTTTACGAGCTCAGATTACGTTTAGTGCCGGGTCGGCCGCCATTGTACGCAGCAGCACTCCGAGCGCAGCTCGGCAGTAATCGAAGGCGCGCCGAACCGGGTTACTGCCGGCAAGTGGGACGCTTAAGCCCGTCGTGGACCCACTGTCCCAGCACTCGACGGCTGCTCTACCCTAATTTTGCTGAGGGCTTTGTCTGCTAGACTCGTAGAAAAGTCTCTGCCGGATCATCTGAGTACGTGGGCCTCGAAAAATTTTTTACACTTCTTGACTCCTTCGAGTGGTTTGATACCGTTTTTCTTGGCTTAAGCAACACGTTGGATACAGTACCGTACCGTTCCGTAGTGAAAAAAAAGATCTTAACGAGTATCTCATCAGATTTTGTCATTGGATTCAGGAGTTCCTTGAAGACAGAATCAAACACGCAGCTCTATATTTGGTGAACCAGAACCAGCTTACAAACTTCCAGGCACGGTACTGTGGAGCAAAACGGGAAAAAAAACCTGTGGTAAACGCGGGCTCTAAAACGCATACCTTAAATCTATGAGCACTTTTTCAGTACTTTCTAACCAGACACTGAAACTGCTCGCTGTATTGCACTCTACACTGAAATTTGGAACATAAAGATCGACCGTTACAATACAAAGGTTTACATTTACATCGTAAGTGTAATACGGAGTCAGATGCGTCGGGTCTTAATTGCAAAATCAGGGACACTTGATACTTGTCGATTACGGCGTCATCTGTCACGAATCGGAAACAATGGTTTGCGTAAACCGTAAGTAGCCGGCCGTTGTGGAGGAGCGGTTCTAGGCGCTTCAGTCCGGAACCGCACTGCTGTCACAGTCGCAGGTTCGAAAAACGTTCAAATGTGTGTGAAATCTTATGGGACTGAACTGCTAAGGTCATCAGTCCCTAAGCTTACACACTATTCAATCTAAATTATCCTAAGGACAAACACACACACCCATGCCCGAGGGAGGACTCGAACCTCCGCCGGGACCAGCCGCACAGTCCATGACTGCAGCGCCTTTGACCGCTCGGCTAATCCCGCGCGGCTGTGTCGCAGGTTCGAATCCTGCCTCGGGCATGGATGTGTGTGATGTCCTTAGGTTAGTTAGGTTTAGGTAGTTCTAAATCTAGGGGACTGATGACCGCAGATGTTAAGTCCCATAGTGCTCAGAGCCATTTGAACCATTTGAAACCTTAAGTACTCGTACTAAGTAAAACTAGGGGGTTCTCATTCTAAAATCTAAAACTTGACCCTGTCCAGGCAGGAAGGGTGGTTGAGATGTGGCCAGTTGTGGCACAGACACTAATATTAAACTTTTTTTAGAACGATGCGTCGTTTTCCTGATATTTAGTTGTCCCAAGTTTAAAAAAACCCTAATTGTATACATATACGGGAGTAAGCGCAGGTATTTTTATTCGTGGTGCCTTAATATGTGCCGGCCGCGGTGGTCTAGCGGTTCTAGGCGCTCAGTCCGGAGCCGCGCGACAGCTACGGTCGCAGGTTCGAATCCTGCCTCGGGCATGGATGTGTGTGATGTCCTTAGGTTAGTTAGGTTTAAGTAGTTCTAAGTTCTAGGGGACTTATGACCACAGCAGTTGAGTCCCATAGTGCTCAGAGCCATTTTTGAACCTTAATATGTACACATATCAGTTAGTTGGTTGTTTTTTTCGATGTTCGAACAGTCTTCCCACAAGCAAGTCATACAGTTCACGACCTGATGTTTCCTGCGTGGCAGTAACTGTACCACTAAGTGGACTACGCCCATCGGTACAGACTAATCCTTCTGCATGCAAGGGTCCACACTTCAACACCTGACCTGTTGTCTAGCGGAAAATAAGCATTCATGCCTTGCTCTTCCCGCATGTACTTGGAAGTACTAACATAAAAACTATAATTGTTGGTCTGCAAATGAAGTAAATACTGGTGTAATGTTCTTCAATACACCCTTTTCAGTCACCAACGAGATACCTAAATATCAGCACATACACCTGACACACACACACACACACACACACACACACACACACACACACACACACACGCACACTACACACACACACACGATGATAAGCCAAAAGATTATGACCACTGCCCACCGCGACGCTGTATGGCGCCTGGTGCCGTTGCGGAAACTAGGGGCGGTAACGGAAATATGTAAGGGAAGCAGATAGAGACGCGGGATCACTGTAACGAAGAAAAGGTCCGCAAATGGGGAAATCCACTGAGATAAGCGACTCCGACAAAGGGCAGATTGTTATGAAGCAGAGGTTGTGAAAGAGTATTTCGAAAACGGCGAAGCTAGTCGAATATTCACGTGCTACTGTCGTGAGCATCTACGGAAAGAATTAGGACAGTGAAACTACCACTAGGAGCTGAATGGTTAGACGTCCACAACTCTTTACAGAACGTGGTGTTCAGAAGTTTGTTTGTCCTGTAAAGAAGGGTAGACGGTGATCTGTGTGGCATCTCTGCCGAAAGAGCACAATGCTGGTGCACGCGCGTTTCGAATCACACCGTTCTTCATGCATTGTTAAAGATGCAGATCCGCAGCAGACCACCAGCATGCGTTCACATATTGACCCAACGACATAGGCAAGTACGATTATAGTGGGCACGGGACATTCGGGATCCGAATACAGAAGAGAGAGCGGATAGGTGGAAAGAATACATTGAAAGGTTCTATGAGAGGGAAGATTTGTCTGATGTGATAGAAAAAGCAACAGGAGTCTATTTGGAAGAAATAGGGGACCCGCTATTAGAATCAGAATTTTCTACATCTACATCTACATCCATACTCCGCAAGCCACCTGACGGTGTGTGCCGGAGGGTACCTTGAGTACCTCTATCGGTTCTCCCTTCTATTCCAGTCTCGTATTGTTCGTGGAAAGAAGGATTGTCGGTATGCCTCTGTGTGGGCTCTAATCTCTCTGATTTTATCCTCATGGTCTCTTCGCGAGATATACGTAGGAGGGAGCAATATACTGCTTGACTCTTCGGTGAAGGTATGTTCTCGAAACTTTGACAAACGCCCGTACCGAGCTACTGAGCGTCTCTCCTGCAGAGTCTTCCACTGGAGTTTATCTATCATCTCCGTAACGCTTTCGCGATTACTAAATGATCCTGTAACGAAGCGCGCTGCTCTCCGTTGGATCTTCTCTATATCTTCTATCAACCCTATCTGGTACGGATCCCACACTGCTGAATAGTATTCAAGCAGTGGGCGAACAAGCGTACTGTAACCTACTTCCTTTGTTTTCGGATTGCATTTCCTTAGGATTCTTCCAATGAATCTCAATCTGGCATCTGCTTTACCGACGATCAACATTATATGATCATTGCATTTTAAATCACTCCTAATGCGTACTCCCAGATAATTTATGGTATTAACTGCTTCCAGTTGCTGACCTGCTATTTTGTAGCTAAATGATAAAGGATCTATCTTTCTGTGTATTCGCAGCACATTACACTTGTCTACATTGAGATTCAATTGCCATTCCCTGCACCATGCGTCAATTCGCTGCAGATCCTCCTGCATTTCAGTACAATTTTCCATTGTTACAACCTCTCGATACACCACAGCATCATCTGCAAAAAGCCTCAGTGAACTTCCGATGTCATCCATAAGGTCGTTTATGTATATTGTGAATAGCAACGGTTCCATGACACTCCCCTGCGGCACACCTGAAATCACTCTTACTTCGGAAGACTTCTCTCCATTGAGAATGACATGCTGCGTTCTGTTATCTAGGAACTCTTCAATCCAATCACACAACTGGTCTGATAGTCCATATGCTCTTACTTTGTTCATTAAACGACTGTGGGGAACTGTATCGAACGCCTTGCGGAAGTCAAGAAACACGGCATCTACCTGTGAACCCGTGTCTATGGCCCTCTGAGTCTCGTGGACGAATAGCGAGAGCTGGGTTTCACATGACCGTCTTTTTCGAAACCCATGCTGATTCCTACAGAGTAGATTTCTAGTCTCCAGAAAAGTCATTATACTCGAACACAAAATTCTACAACTGATCGACGTTAGAGATATAGGTCTATAGTTCTGCACATCTGTTCGACGTCCCTTCTTGATAACGGGGATGACCTGTGCCCTTTTCCAATCCTTTGGAACGCTACGCTCTTCTAGAGACCTACGGTACACCGCTGCAAGAAGGGGGGCAAGTTCCTTCGCGTACTCTGTGTAAAACTGAACTGGTATCCCATCAGGTCCAGAGGCCTTTCCTCTTTTGAGCGATTTTAATTGTTTCTCTATCCCTCTGTCGTCTATTTCGATATCTACCATTTTGTCATCTGTGCGACAATCTAGAGAAGGAACTACAGTGCAATCTTCCTCTGTGAAACACCTTTGGAAAAAGACATTTAGTATTTCGGCCTTTAGTCTGCCATCCTCTGTTTCAGTACCATTTTGGTCACAGAGTGTCTGGACATTTTGTTTTGATCCACCTACCGCTTTGACATAAGACCAAAATTTCTTAGGATTTTCTGCCAAGTCAGTACATAGAACTTTACTTTCGAATTCATTGAACGCCTCTCGCATAGCCCTCCTCACACTTAGATCAAAAAATGGTTCAAAGGGCTCTGAGCACTATGGAACTCAACATATGAGGTCATCAGTCACCTAGAACTTAGAAAAACTTAAACCTAACTAACATAAGGACGACACACACATCCATGCCCGAGGCAGGATTCGAATCTGCGACCGTAGTGGCCGCGCGGTTCCGAACTGAAGCACCTAGAACCACTCGGCCACTCCGGCCGGCGGACTTAGATCAATTAAGACAGAAAGGATAGATGACATTCCATCAGAGTTCCTAAAATCATTGGGAAAAGTGGCAACAAAACGACTATTAACGTTGGTATATAGAATGTATGAGCCTCGAGACATACCATATGACTTTCGGCAAAACATCATCCACACAATTTTCGAAGACGGCAACAGCTGACAAGTGCGAGAATTATCGCACAGTCAGCTTAACAGCTCATTCATCCAAGTTACTTACAAGAATAATATACAGAAGAATGGGAAACAAAAATGAAGCTGCGCTAGATGACGATCAGTTTGGCTTTAGGAATGTTAAAGGCAAGAGAGAGGCAGTTCTATAGTTGCGGTAAATTATGGAAGTAAGACTAAAGGAAAAATAAACACACGTTCATAAAATTTGTCGATCTGGAAAAAGCGTTCTACAGCGTAGAATGGTGTAAGATGTTTGAAATTGTGAAAAAAGTAGAGGTGAGCTATAGGGCGGACTTGTCAGATGCAATATGTACAACAACCAAGAACGAAGTACTCGTATTAAAAAGGGTGTAAAGTCTTTCGCCCCTACTGTTGAATCGGTACATCGAGGAAGCAATGATGGAAATAAACGAAAGGTTCAGGAGTGGAATTAAATTTCAAGGTGAAAGGATTTCAATGATACGATTCGCTGATGACATAGCTATCCTGTGTGAAAGTGAAGAAGACTTACATATCTGCTGAACGGAATGAACAATGTATGGTTTGCGAGTAAATCGAAGAAAGACGAAGGTAATGATAGGTAGTAGAAATTAGAACAGGAGAAACTTAACATCAGGACTGATGGTCACGAAGTAGATGACGTACAGAAATTCTGCTACCTAGGCAGTAAAATAACCTACGGCGGACGGAGCAAGGAGGACATCAAAAGCAGACTGGCAATGACAAAAACAGCATTCCTGGCCAACAGAAGTCTACTAATATCAAATATCTGAGAATGTACGTCTGGAGTACATCATTGTATGGACTGTGGGAAAACCGGAACAGAAGAGAATCGAAGCATTTGAGATGTGGTGCTACAGACGAATCTTGAAAATTAGGTGGATTGGTAAGGTAAGGAATGAGGAGGTTCTACGCAGAATCGGAGAGGAAAGGAATATGTGGAAAACACTGAAAAAGAGAAGGGACGGGATGATAAGACATGAGGAAATGATTTCCATGGTACTAGAGGGAGCTGTTGAGGGCAAAAACTGTAGAGGAAGACAGAGATTGGAATACATCCAGCAAATAATTGAGGACGTAGGTTGAAATTCCTACTCTAAGATGAAGAGATTAGCACAGGACAGGAATTCGTGGCGGGCCGCATCAAACCAGTCAGAAGACTGATGACAAAAAATAAAAAAATAAAATAAAAAAAGAAGTCGCATGATTGTACCCCTAGACGCAAAAACTCGAGCAAACAATAAGAGAAAATGAAGATAAGTAAAACGTTTTCTTTTGTATGTCTTACGCCTCACGAAGCTTACAAAACTTGTCTAGAGACAGAGAATTTTAATAGTAATGTGTGGGAGTCTAAGATCACAAAGTGCAGCAATTGCTGCGATTTCTTGTCCACTTTGAGTACAGTTCAGGGTTCGAATTATAGACAGTAAGTTTCACAAGCTACTACATTTTCACGAATAAAACGGTGACCCGCATGTAGAATAAATTTCCTTTACTTTACATCTATGGTCACAAACTTTTCGTCAACAGATTACCGGATTCGGTCTATAAAGACCATCTTCAGATCTGTTTTATAAAAACAATGTTCTAAGTAAGACAGTAAGTTGTCCGAGCGTATGCGCAATCAGCTTGAGCGGAGATATTATTGGAGGGTGCAATGATCTTCCGAGACATTGCGCCAATATGTCGAACGAGTATGAATGGCTGTGTCAGCACTCAATATTGGGGTTATCGAATCTGATAGTATGTCGAATATATTAGAAGGCATGTTCCCAGAGTATCAGCCTCACTTGGTCTTTGTGCGCCGCCCTATTTATTTTGATGAATCTCAGTAATTGCTAGTGTCAGTTGAGGCACTGACCTTTTCTGACGATCAGCATGGGTCAGATGAAAATCTACCATCGACACCTTTGTTCTGCGGGGTAATAAACCACGATCCGAATCTGTGTGGTCCGGTCTCAAACGTTGTTTCCGTTGTGGTGTGAGTGGCCACCTTGTTCAAGAGAATCCGAGAATCCCCAGAACTGACATTACGGTGAGCGGGGGGAGTGGTGGGGGAGGGAGCGGGGGGAGCGGCGGAGGGGGGTGGGGAGGTTGAATGTATCATAGGAGATTCCCGTTTCGTTGTACACGCGTATTCATGCAATGTAAAGAGCTTCCCTTGCTTATGTTTGTGCCCGTGCTGGAGTGGAACCAGTTTGCTCGTTATTGGACTCTAGCAGTTCGGTCTTCTTACTTGATTGCAAATGGTACTTGGAGTTTTGCCACTTGCGTAAATAGTCTCCCGTGCGCTCGTCTTCTCACAGATGTCGTGCAGCCAAAGGGCAATAGTCGCCTCTGGTTGGCGAGGTAGGCGGCAGTTTATCCGTTTGTAATTTCTCGTGGCCGGTCAGACATCTCGTAGTTAAGTACTTGGCGGTCACCTCGTTGCTCGGCTGCGATTCTACTCAGAGGACCGAGCTGGTCGTAGACTTTGCGAGAGGTACCACGTCCTTTAAATTCTCTTCAGCGTAGAAGACAGCACTCTGCTCTTGTCGTGGTCCGAGCCTCATTCGTTCTGTAAGCTGCGAAACCCGGGGTTTTGGCCGGCCGGAGTGGCCGTGCGGTTCTAGGCGCTACAGTCTGGAACCGAGCGACCGCTACGGTCGCAGGTTCGAATCCTGCCTCGGGCATGGATGTGTGTGATGTACTTAGGTTAGTTAGGTTTAATTAGCTCTAAGTTCTAGGCGACTGATGACCTCAGAAGTTAAGTCGCATAGTGCTCAGAGCCATTTTGAACCGGGGGTTTTTCGGCGTGTCATCTTCAGCCGAAACAGGCGTGACAGTTGTTGGACCTGTTGCGGGAGTTTCCGGATCTCTTGTCTGACAAACAAGATGTTACTAATTTGATTCAATATAATGTTCTTCTAGTTCGACACCCCCTTACCGTCTTTCGCCTCCTAAAAAAAAAAAAATTGAGACGGAAATCAGTGCTATGTTGCGGGATCGCTTCTAAGCTATAAGATTATTTTGCAATAAGTCCCGTTGCCTTATCTTCACAACTGTTTTGCACAGATTGCTGGTGCTAGTTGCTTCACTGCATTCGACGTGAACTATACCATATTCCCTTGACTAAAGAATCTAAGCAGTCTCTGCCTTTTGCAGGGACTGGAATCTCTATCAGTTTAAGAGAGTGGTGTTCGGGTTGGCAACTGGAACTGCTGTTCTTTCTCGTTTATTGGGTCGTGTCTTAGGCGATTTCAAATTTATGTGGGTTTAGAACTATCCTGATGATGAACCTCATCATCAAAGTAGTCGTAAACACATGCAAATTTGAAATCCCCCAAGACACGATCCAACAGCCATTCGTTCGAGGATCACCTTTCTCACGCTGGTCGGTTGTTGACCAGACTTCGTTCTTCTGGGTTAACAGTGAAGCAATCCAAGTTTACCCTCGCTAGGCGCCAACTCTCTTTTGGGTCACCTCGTTTCGGTTGATGGCATTGGGTCGACCAGCAACGAGCAACGGACCCGAAGAAATTTCCTCCACCTAGGAGTAAAAAGGAGCTGGATAGGTTTATAGGAATGGCTATTTTCGTAAATTCGTTAGCAATTTCGCTCAACTTGCTACATCCCTTAATAATTTTCACAAGGAAAGAGAGAGCTTTGTGCGGGGAGAAAGTCAGCACTGTGCTTTTGAGGCTATTAAGCCGCCATCACTAATCCTTCGGTACTGCATGTGCCTGATTTCGACAACAGATTTATTGTCGAAGCAACGGTGGGATCGCAGCGGTTCTTCCCCAGGAGGATCCAGATGAAAGACGCCCTTTAGCTTTTGCCTCGAGGAGACTGACAGATCCCGAACTTAGGTTTTCGGTGTATGAGGGTGAGGCCTTAGCAGTTCTATTCGCCCTTGAACAGTTCGAATTTTATCTTGAACACAGAGAATTTGATTTAGAAACCTACAATCAGGCGTTGAGTTTTGTTCTGGCTCGGTCCAGGAAAACTGATAGAACTGCGTGATAGTCGTCCGCATATCAGCCTTTCGTTTCAAGGTACGTCATATTAAAGGCTCCGACAACTAGGTAGCAGACGCGCTTAGCCGCATATTTGAAGAGCATCTGGGGCCAGAAGGTGAAGCTGGGCAGCCTCACGATAATGTGTGCGGTGTGTCAGCCGAAATACCGCAGTAGTTTATCAGCCTTAAGGCCACACAGAACCAGAACCCGCTGTGGCGACGCATTAGGAGGCAACTGTTCTCCGCAGAGAGTGTTCCGAAGTGATAAAGAGACACATCAGCACCTCATAAAATGCCCATAAATACACTCCTGGAAATTGAAATAAGAACACCGTGAATTCATTGTCCCAGGAAGGGGAAACTTTATTGACACATTCCTGGGGTCAGATACATCACATGATCACACTGACAGAACCACAGGCACATAGACACAGGCAACAGAGCATGCACAATGTCGGCACTAGTACAGTGTATATCCACCTTTCGCAGCAATGCAGGCTGCTATTCTCCCATGGAGACGATCGTAGAGATGCTGGATGTAGTCCTGTGGAACGGCTTGCCACGCCATTTCCACCTGGCGCCTCAGTTGGACCAGCGTTCGTGCTGGACGTGCAGACCGCGTGAGACGACGCTTCATCCAGTTCCAAACATGCTCAATGGGGGACAGATCTGGAGATCTTGCTGGCCAGGGTAGTTGACTTACACCTTCTAGAGCACGTTGGGTGGCACGGGATACATGAGGACGTGCATTGTCCTGTTGAAACAGCAAGTTCCCTTGCCGGTCTAGGAATGGTAGAACGATGGGTTCGATGACGGTTTGGATGTACCGTGCACTATTCAGTGTCCCCTCGACGATCACCAGTGGTGTACGGCCAGTGTAGGAGATCGCTCCCCACTCCATGATGCCGGGTGTTGGCCCTGTGTGCCTCGGTCGTATGCAGTCCTGATTGTGGCGCTCACCTGCACGGCGCCAAACATGCATACGACCATCATTGGCACCAAGGCAGAAGCGACTCTCATCGCTGAAGACGACACGTCTCCATTCGTCCCTCCATTCACGCCTGTCGCGACACCACTGGAGGCGGGCTGCACGATGTTGGGGCGTGAGCGGAAGACGGCCTAACGGTGTGCGGGACCGTAGCCCAGCTTCATGGAGACGGTTGCGAATGGTCCTCGCCGATACCCCAGGAGCAACAGTGTCCCTAATTTGCTGGGAAGTGGCGGTGCGGTCCCCTACGGCACTGCGTAGGATCCTACGGTCTTGGCGTGCATCCGTGCGTCGCTGCGGTCCGGTCCCAGGTCGACGGGCACGTGCACCTTCCGCCGACCACTGGCGACAACATCGATGTACTGTGGAGACCTCACGCCCCACGTGTTGAGCAATTCGGCGGTACGTCCACCCGGCCTCCCGCATGCCCACTATACGCCCTCGCTCAAAGTCCGTCAACTGCACATACGGTTCACGTCCACGCTCTCGCGGCATGCTACCAGTGTTAAAGACTGCGATGGAGCTCCGTATGCCACAGCAAACTGGCTGACACTGACGGCGGCGGTGCACAAATGCTGCGCAGCTAGCGCCATTCGACGGCCAACACCGCGGTTCCTGGTGTGTCCGCTGTGCCGTGGGTGTGATCATTGCTTGTACAGCCCTCTCGCAGTGTCCGGAGCAAGTATGGTGGGTCTGACACACCGGTGTCAATGTGTTCTTTTTTCCATTTCCAGGAGTGTAGTTAAGTAAAGGACTGGACCTTGGGTGAGGGAGAACTTCATTCACCTTTCACTGCACATAAAGTTTTATTCATGTAAACAATTAATTCAAATAACAATTCTAATTAAAAATTTGCCAAACGAGTGGTTATCATTTACTTAAACAGGCACGAGTTTGCTCTTGAGACAATAATTCCGATATAGATACAATCAGTAAAAGAAACAAAGTAAAATTGAATAACAATTCTCTGAATGGTTTGTCGTTGTAGTGACTGCTAGTTACACATCAGACGCAGTAGCCGATTTACGCTGATGCAGCTTTTATTGGATTATTGTACCATGATTAACAGTAGAATAATAGTGATCAATCGTTACTGATAAAACGGTAGAAGCCAATTTACGTTAATGCAAATTTCATGGGATTACAGTAATGCGATTACAATAATGTGCTTTCGATGTTAAGCGTCTCGAAGAATAGACTGAAGACAAACTGAACAGTGACAAAATTGACTTCCAGACAATAAATGCCTTCGTAAATGAACACGAACAGTAAACAACTTTAGGCATGCATTTCAACTGAATTAATACATCTGAGCTCCAGACGCCAATCGGGTACGGACACGAACGCAGTACACAACAGGCAGCGTGGACAACGGCCAGTTGTCGCTCTCGACCGCCAACTGTCAGCCCGACTAATAGTGCGAGGTGCACAAGTTCAAAAATGGTTCAAATGGCTCTGAGCACTATGGGACTTAACATCTGAGGTCATCAGTGCCCTAGAACGTAGAACTACTTAAACCTAACTAACCTAAGGACATCACACACGTCCATGCCCGAGGCAAGATTCGAGCCTGCGACCGTAGCGGTCGCACGGTTCCAGACTGAAGCGCATAGAACCGCTCGGCCACAACGGCCGGCGGTGCACAAGTCTCAGACCGACTTTGTTCCACAAATACTCGCTGAAAAAGTATTAGCTTCAAAACAGGCAACTGTTACTGGGTGTACCTGGAGCATAAAAGGAACATTAGAGTCTACTAAATAAGAAAGACACACAAGACAAGGCTCAGAGATACAACAAATCGTAAGAAATTACTGTAGAATAAACCGAGCATCCAAATATGATAAAGAACAAGCTATAACTTAAACTCCATAAATAAATAATCCTATCCTAATTAATTCAAGGCAGTGCTCTTTGAAAAATATTAGATAAAACAACATCAAATTAGTACCAAAACGTGTGAAACAAATTGCCACTGCCTAGCAGTAACCAAATCACATTCAAGGCCAAGATGTTTTAAACAAGCAACTCAAAATACACTAACATAAGACTACCACAAGAAAAGGAATAAAATGATAAATTAGCCTTACAATAGCTACAAGTCCTCGATGGACCCAAACATTGAAGACTTCCGGAAAAAGGTCTGGCGGAATGACCGTACATTGGTGCACTGGTCTGCTCAATGGTATATGTTGCTTTCTGAAACAGACAAAACACTATGATTAAGGAACAATACCCCGTAAGCCCCAAGGTTTAAATGATAAACGAGGATATCGACGCAATCAGACGCCAGCACGAATTACTACAGTCAGAATTGCACAACACGTTTCGTGGTGGTGAACCACAAGATAAATTGTGCACAGGGTTTCGTGACTGAGAATCAACCAGTAATCTTTCTCAGGGCAGAATATGTGTCTCCAACGAATGACTCAACTGCAATGATATCACCTCATTACGTCAGTTGAAAGTCCAACGGTATCGGGATGCTAGGTCATGAGTCATAAGCCAAAACAACATATAACTGGCTAACGATCACCAAACTTCTTCGCTATTCAGTTCATCCCTAAACTCGCCCAATACAGCCGGTACCGAGCCGAATGGACGATTTCATAGCGACAGTATTTTCCGGCCGGGTTGGCTCTCGTGTCCAATACAAATCACACGCTGTTACTAACTGTCCCTCACTCCGCACGTTCGCTCGGTCGATCATCTCTCTCCGTGCGCGATCGCATCACGAGCGCCGAAAGCGTGCGATCTCTGGAGGAGACTCGATAGTACGAAAGCAGGCAGGGCTCACGATGAATTTCTTAAAGAATCGGATTTTATGTAAACAAGTTGGTGAACTTGGTGAGCCGTGAATTTATCTCCTCGTTGAGTTAGTTCCCTTCATCTCTAATTATTTCTATAGCTCTTTGTCCGGTGATCATTTAAGCCTTTACAAAACCTTGGTGAAGGTATGTGCTCACCTCAATTGGCCTTCGTTTGATTGGGATACTAGCCGTTTGGTTAATGAGTGTGCGAGTCGTGTAGGAGGAGCAGACCGAACACTACCTCGCCCAGGGGGTTGCTGCAGTCCGAGCGAGAGCAGCAACATATGGGTAAACTCTTTATCTATTTCGTAGGACCGCTTCCCCTTACTAAGGCGGGCAGCCGTTACATGCTGGTTATTGCTGATGCGTTCTCTCGGTCTGTTTGGCTGCTCCCTAGACGAGGGATCACGGAATCCATTACCATCCATGACCTAAAGAACATGTCGTCGTGGTTTGCGATTGTGCGAAAATTCTCGCAATTGTCTACTCTTGCTATCTTCGGAAATGTGTGGATGATGTTTTTTTCTTAAAGTCTGATGGTATGTCGCCATTCTGCACATTATCTTGAATAATCGTTTGGCTGCCACTTCTCCCAATTATCTTAGTAATTTTAGTGAAATGTTATCTACCTTTCTGTCTTATTTGATGTTAAATTGTGTAAAACACTTTTATATTCGTATTGTAATACTGCATCCCTTATTTTTTCTCTGCCGACTCATGTTTCTCCTTCCATCAGGACAGCAGACAAGTCTTCCCCCTCACATAGGCCTTCGATGTACTCTTCCCACCTCTCCACTCTCTCCCCTGCAATTCACAGTGGAGTTCTCATTGCACTCTTAATGTTAAAAGCCCTTGAACTTAATGAAACCAAACGTAATTTTTACTTTTCTAGATGCTGAGTCAGTCCTGCTTCCCTGGACTTCCTATTTATTTCATTCCTAAGTGACTTGTATTTCTGTATTTCTAAATTTACGTGAATGTGTTTGTACTTCCTTTTTTCGACGATCAACTGAAGTATTTCAAAATATCTCTAGCCTCCGAGAACTTAAAGGGCACCTCTTCATTTCTTAGTACTAGTATTTCCAAACACCGCTTCTCTGTGCACTGATTCTTCCTGACTCTCTTACACTGCAGCCTACTCTTCTTATCACAGATCTGTGATCTGAGTCTATATCTGCGTTTGGGTACGCCTTAACATTCAATATCTGGCTTCGGAAACTCTGCTTGACCACGATAATCTAACTGAAATCTTCCAATACCTTTCGGTATGATTCTTGAACATAATATGCGGTACTACGAGGTGATATTTATTGAAGAACTCAATCTTCCTCGTGTGTCGTTCTTACTACGACGCCCATATTCACCCTTCTTCTACGCCTTCCCCTGCAACTGCATTCCAATCCCCCATGGTTATTAGAGTTTCATGTCATTTTACGTACTGCGTTACCAGTTCAATAATCTCATTTCCTACGTATTTCATTACTAAGTGACTCGTATTTCTGTATTTCTGAATTTCTGTGAACATGTTTCTACTTCCTTTTTTCGTCAATAAGCTCAGCTACTTCAAAATGTTTTTTATTCCAGTCCTTGGTCACAATATCAATTCTGTTGACGATGACCGGTTTCAGTCAGTAATGACCATCCTCAGATCTACAATATAAAAATATATACACCTAGTGAGAAGTCTGTCTTTCAACACAATATAGCATTACATCTCACAATATACTATAATAAAACCAGGGAAATGTATAGATAAAATACTGAAGTACAGTACCTACCAGAAATATGTTTGCCTGCATCCTACATAGATTTCAGTATTGTGGGCTTAGATGTAGTCGTCATTTACGTAAGAAACAAAGTCTGATAAAACACATTAGGTAAAATACATACAGCAGACTTTTAAATATTGAAAACTATTGTAGAAAACCAATTGTGATACAGTAAAAGACAAATACAATTACCCATATAAAATTATTAAAAGGAAATATATAAAAATAATAGGTCTGACACTTTTATGGTGAATTTACGGTCAAAAATTAATATACGTTATACATTGCCTGTAGCAACCTATAAATTACCTATGAAAGATAAAATGTCTATATGACATCTGAAGAAAAGACCGATCAATGATCAGCGCCCTCTGCTGGGTCGGTCGCCAGGAGGCTTAACCACTAGAGGGCTTTACATACATCGTATTATGTCTCCCACAGAAAACAGTCGATAAATAAAATTACCTAGTCTGGCCATACAATCCTTATATTTATAGCTTCCGAGAACTTCAAAGGTATCTCTTCATTCCTTAGTACTCGCACATCCGAATCTTCTACTTGCGATGTCGGCATGTATATCTGAACTGTGGTTGTAGGTATTGGTTTGCTGTCAATTCTGAAGAGAACAATCCCTTTAGTGAACTGTTCACGGTAACTCGCCCTTAACATTACCTTCCCATTCGTAACGAATCCTACTCCCGTTATACCATTTACTGCTGCTGTTGATGTTGTCCTATACTCTTCTGACCTGAAATCTTTGTCTTCTTTCCATTCATTGTACTAACCGACACTATGTCTAGACTGATACTCAGAATTCCCCTTTTCGCATATTCTAGCTTCCCTACCCACGTTAAAATTTCCGTCATTCCACGGACCAACTCATAGAACGTTATACTTTCACTGGTTATACAATCTTTTTCTTATGCTCAATTCCCCCTTGGCAGTCCGCTCCCGGATATCCGAATGGTGCAAAGTACAGGATCTTTTGCCAAAGGAGAATTCATCATGACACTTTCTCAGTTACAGGCCACATGTCCTGAGAATACACATTATGTGTTATTAATTCAGAGGTTTCCATTGCGTTCTGCATCCTCACGGCGTTGATCATTGCTGATCCTTCCGCATTTCCACCCTCGGGCAGAAATGTGCCCTGAACCTCTGTTTGCCCTTTACTACAAGGCCGCTGGCGGAATGAGAGAGACTTTTTATACCAGAAGTCTTCGACCACCATTGCTGATGATTTTTATTCAAAATTTAAGCAGTGGGGAAGTTAGAGGATGTTTTGATTGTGATTCAAATACGCTACATCTGGACAAACACGGGATGTGGATGTGTTGTGGTCTGACAAACTTCGAATTTTGCCTTGTTTCAATTGTTTAATGGCATCGAGTGCAACAGCAGCACAATGAGGCGTTTAACCACCAGTCTGTGGAGGGTGTGGTGCCAGCCACAGAGGTTTTTGTCACATTTTGGGTGTATTCTTCGTACCATGACTTTGGCTCGCCCATTCAGGCTACTCCAAACCAGGCTGTCTATTTCAACATTCTTGACCAGCAAGTGCTACGCTTTCTTATATTTCTTCATTATGAGTATGCTGTGGACACTCCCAAGACAATAGCAGTGTTCACATCACTGGATGTATACGTTCCTGGTTTTGCGTACGGTCAGGTACTTAATCTACGTCGACTGTCTCGCTAAATTACCAGATCTTAATGCTACAAAAAAATATGTGGGGGTATTTGGAACGGTGGGTGAAACGTAGCATTAAACATACCCGCAATTTGGTAGCACTACCGTATAGAAACATCATGAGTCGTTGCAGCTGGATGTGCCCTTACGTAAAGGAACTTCTGGATTCTCTCCCTCACCGAATTGTTGCTATTATTGAGGCTATGGGCTCTGTCACACGGTATTAGCGTCATTTGCCCTGGGAATGACCAACGTTTTTGTCCTATAAGCTCACGTATTTTAATATCACGAATTTTGACCGATTTTTGTTTGAGAACTGAGCTTTTGACTTAACACCGTTACGAATACGTGTTTCTTGTCTGAAACTCTCCACAATCTCGCTCGGTAGAGAAGAGTACACAGAAAAGCAGGACCACGATGCACGCGGTGTAGCCATTAAGTAGAACAGACTGAACAAAATCAATTTGTGTCCGCTTTGCTCGCCCACTTCAGGAAGCGTACTTTAAAATGTATATGTTAATTACCTTCCGCTGATTGCCAATAGCATCTAACGAGATCGGTGGAATTTTGTTTCTGTGTATTTTGAGCCAGAAGTACTGTTTTGTTAACAGACTGACCACGAAATGTCGATAATTACTTAGGTACGTTCAATAAAGCGGAAAATGAGATCGCTAAAGCTAGTAACAGAAGCTCCGGTTAGCACGTGTGAAGATAATTCAGTACCTTCTATTTACTCTTTCCTTTGAATTAACAGTTGCACTTGAAATTCAGATTGTAAAGGAAGGCGGGGAAAAATTAATGTATAGCCTTTAATCAGCAGTTACGTTAACAGTGTATTATTTCATTTGTATCCCAGTTGTCTCTTCTGTATACCAGTGTTGATGCAATTATACTTTGCCTTTTACAGCGCCCGTCTGATCATTATCGAGAGCGATGAGTAATCAATTTCTTTAATGCGAGTACTTTCTACAACCAATGGAAATTAATGAATCGCTTTCTTCAAGTAATACTTTCGTTAAATACTATTGTCTCTTACTTTTCATGAAAAGTAGCTTACCTTGTGATTAACGAAATTGAATATTTAATCCAAGATATTAATCTTTCGTTTCATTGTTTACAAAACTTTACGATATCCTTTTCTGCTGTTTTACGGGATGCTGGCCTGTCTTGAAATTTTGGCTGCATGCATTATAATGTCAGTTAATATACTGGTGATTTCATTCTATTTAATTAGTGATGTGTAAATACTATTTCTTTCGAACTTACCTCTCAGTGTATCAAGTGTCTTTTCACATTGTCTGCTAGCGAAAAATTTAAGCTTATTTTGTAGAAATTCGAAGTGAGTAGCTACGCTTGGGCATAAGCAGGTAACCCTCGCAAATCACCCGGAAGTTAGCAGCTTTTAATATAGCTCCTGTGTAATGTGGACAGATTTCAAGAGGTACGTGTACTTGCCCAGATAGCCGCATGCGTTAGGACGCCGCTTCCCAGATTTGGGGAGATGCGTCGACCCCCGATCGTTGAAGGTCGGTGTGCCGCCCAGCCTTGATGTGCTTTTTAGGCGGTTTCCAACACACTCCCAGCTAGGCGAATACTGGGTTGGTACCCACGCTTCGCTTCAACTACACGATTCGAAAACGTGTAGAAAAATTCAGCACACTTTGACGTGGGAAAACACTACGCAGGTTTTTTCGTGGGAGGAGAGGGAGGGGAGGTTCAGCGACAGCAAGGATATCGGATCACTCTCTACCACCTGGTAAGCACTACTGGAGCAAAGTTGCCTGAGAGTGAAAGGACCAGGCAAAATAAGGACCTAGCATCAGTCGTATCAAGATTTTTACTAACACTGCGCAGAAAAAGTAAACTTATCAATTAGGTCAGCAGAACCTTAAGACCTTAAGACGAAACGATCCAATTAGATAAAACAATTTTAGAAGAATTACTGATAAACTACAAAACTCAAGAATGTCCCAAATAACAGTATTTTATAACATGATAGGGAAACAGTCTTCAAAAAAGGCAAGCAATAAAAATCTTTGGATTGTTTTGGACTAAAATACAATGAATAACACAGGCCAAAGAATTTTTACTTTGATAGCTGATATTTATAGATTTTTATGAGGTGAATCCAAATCTAGCCTTAGTTTTCTTGTATCACCGATAATTTTCGAACAATATGCTTTTTACTGTATAGTATAAAAATCCTATGCTATACCGTAAGCGGGAAAATCAATGAAATGCTTTGTTACAACATAAGCATCGTTTGTATTTACAGTAAGCTACTTAAAACAATGATATGTGTCAATACAGGTTTCACTTGTCAGCTGGAATTGGTTTGTTTTTTCTTTCTCTTTTTCCTTCGAAGCTTCTTGTGTAGCTTTTTCTACGATGAGTCGCTTGCTGAACTTCTCGGTGAAGTGACCAGAAGTCCCAAATCAAGTTGGTGTTCCAGCGGCCTTGGTAACGTTTCTCCATCACTTTAATGTCCTGGTGAAGACGCTCTCGTTGCTCCTCACTAACTTCTCCCATATTGTCTGGGAATTAATCAAGATGAATGTTCAAAAAGTGAACTTTCAGGCTCATTAAACATCCTAAAGTTTTAAACTTATTTGACATTGTACTATAATAGAAACATATTCTGGGTCTTTTTCATGTCCTAAGTACTTTTTAACGATTTACTTGAATGATACCCAATCTTCTTTCTCATTTAAGGTCATTGTGGATTCAAAGTTAACATCAAACATCCATTTTCTAATGTCAGGTTCGACAAAGACACCTTCTTTTAGTTTAGCTTCTAAAAGGTGTGGAAACTTTTTGGCAGAGATACTTAAAACGTGGTCCATCTTTAGGCAAAGCCTTTACAAATTGTTTCATTAGGCCTAACGTAACATGTAGGGGTGGTAGGAGGACGGTTTTTGGATCTACAAGGTTTTTGCGTAGAATGTTCTTCTCACCAGAATTTAAAAACTCACTCACAGGCCAGTTCCTTCTGCACCAGTGTTGATCCCTAGCCCTACTGTCCCATTCACACAAGAAACATGGAAATTTGGTAAAGCCACCTTGCTGACCAAGGAGCATACATGTTACTTTTAGATCGCCACATATCATCCAACAATGAGCAGAATAGCCTATTTTATTTAGCACTATTTCTAGGTTTTCATAGCTTTCTTTCATATGTACAGAATGTCCAACAGGTATAGATGCATTCATGTTACCATTGTGTAGTGAAACAGCCTTTAAACTAGTTTTGGATGAATCAATAAACAGTCTTCCTTTTTGTATTCAATACCAAACTCATTCATCAGACCGGGAATGTCTGAGCAGTACACTATATCACCATCTTGTTGAAAAAACTTGGAAAACTGCTGCCCTCTCTTTCTATACATGTATATGCTGGTTCCAAGAACCAAGCAATTCAGCTTTTTCTTTAGTTAAGCCCAGATCGCTAAACAAATCGTTAAGCCCGGTCTGAGTAAACAATTTTGACTCTAGACTTTCTGTATTACAATGGAATTCATCATCATCTGGTTCATCCAAATCAGATCATATATCAGAAAATACTTCTGTTGGAATACAATTTTAATTATCTGGTGGTTCGAGAACCGGCAAACCTACACCATGCCCTACTGGTTGATCGGATGGCGGACGGAAGGTTAGGGTAGCTTATTACCTTCTTGTTTTTCGAAGTATAAGCCGTAATATCAACACTCCAAAAGTCGCAACCATTGGAATGCTTCCTTGGCTCCCTTCATATCATAGGAACAGCAAATCAAAAGGCTTTTTTCTCCTTTTTGGATCATTTTCTCAGATCTTCAACACACACATAACAGACCTTATGCAACGCCCAAGATTTATCATTATCAGCAAGTTTAGATCTAAAGTATGATAGATAAACCTTTTTCACAAAATCTGTAATGTTTTTTGGTGTTTTTTAATGACAAATTCACCACGAATACAACAAAAATTGTCACCAGAGTTTTTACAACCACGATTATACATTGTACTGAGCACATGTACAGGAAATGGGACAGTGATGTTACGTTGACAGTAAAGAATACACCATCTGTAAACAAAAAAATAAGGTCGACCTTTTTTGCCAAGTAATGTTTTTCAGCGGTGCTACCAACGTCATCTCAATTGATTACTTTCCCTTTTTAAAATATATGAACTATATAAAAGCTGTTAAACTCTTTAAAAAATCGCTTAATTCAATAAATATAAGTGCAAAATGTGAGGAAATGGTGAGAGATACAGTTTTTTAAGTAGCATATTTGGATTTCTCATCATAACAAACATAAGAATGAGAATTTTCAGCAAAAAAGTTTTTCAATCTTGGGCATGTGTAGTTTAGGTTTACCTAAAAGGAGTTAATTAAAAGGAAACAAAAACAAATGGAGCAGCTTGATATGAAATCACCACGCATCCGGCCATGTGGTCCGCCCGAACTTGGTGCAGGCACGATACGCTGCTCACCATATTTCTCCTCTTCTAAGCAGCCAGTGGGTACAAGCCCCAAGGCACAAACATACAATGATAGCCTGATGAACAGACGATAACTTTAAAATAAAACGAATGAAACGTAAGTCGTCAGATTACGCACTGACAGCGTAGACAAAACAGTTGTAACATGTCGTTAAAAGATGATACGGTAAATGCCGAGGGCAGCCAACCCAGCTTACATGTGATTATAAGGAATTTCAGAGGCCAACAGAGATTCAGCTTCAAATCACGCCACGAGACGGAAACGGAAAATACTTAAGTATCACGCGGGGTAGAAAACTTAGGTGGAATGACGACGCGAACGGTTAGCTGATGAGCCTCACCTGCATTAAAACACAAGCCTGGCATCGAAGTATAAGTCACCAAAATACACTACTGACCGTTAAAACTGCTACGCCAAGAAGAAATGCAGATGATAAACGGGTAGTCATTCGACAAATATATTATACTAGAACTGACATGTGATTACATTTTCACGCAATTTGGGTGCATAGATCCTGAGAAATCAGTACCCAGAACAACCAACTCTGGCCGTAATAACGGCCTTGATACGCCTGGTCGTTGAGTCAAACGGAGCTTGGATGGCGTGTACAGGTACAGCTGCCCATGCAGCTTCAACACGATATCACAGTTCATCAAGAGTAGTGACTGGCGTATTGTGACGAGCCCGTTGCTCGGCCACCATTGAGCAGACCTTTCCAATTGGTGAGAGATCTGTCGAATGTGCTGGCCAGGGCAGCAGTCGAACATTTTCTGTATCCAGAAAGGCCCGTACAGGACCTGCAACATGCGGTCATGCATTATCCTGCTGAAATGTAGGGTTTCGCAGGGATCGAATGAGGGGTAGAACCACGGATCGTAACACATCTGAAATGTAACGTCCTCTGTTCAAAGTGCCGTCAATGCGATAAACCGAAATCGCGATGGGCTACAATCCGACCATTATCAAAGTCGGAAACGTGATGGTACGCATTTCTCCTCTTTACACGAGGCATCGCAACAACGTTTCAGCAGGCAACGCCGGTCAACCGCTGTTTGTTTTTGAGAAATCGGTTGTAAACTTTCCTCATGTCAGCACGTTGTAGGTGTCGCCACCGGTGCCAACCTTGTGTGAATGCTCTGAAAAGCTAATCATTTGCATATCACAGCATCTTCTTCCTGTCGGTTAAATTTCGCGTCTGTAGCACGTCATCTTCGTGGTGAAGCAATTTTAATGGCCAGTAGTGCACCAGGTGTAGAAATATGAAACCGGAATTTCGCTATAGATGGTGCAGAGCTCGTGAGACTGCACCTGCAGCGTCATATGCGTCCTGTAACGGCTGACGATGAATGTCAACACAAAGTACCCCAAGTTCCATACGTCGGTGTCTGTTTCAAACCCGTAAACATTTCGAATTTTGTGCTTAGAAACTACGATTTGCAGACAGCATTGGTTTACTGTTATCATTTGAAGAAAACTGCTGCGCAATCGTATCGAATGCTTGTCCAAGCTGTCGGCGAACATACTCTTGGGAAAACAGTGTTTCGAGTGGTTCGAAAAATTCAGAAGTGGTGTTTTTGATGTGGGAAACGACGAGCGAAGGAATCTTCCGAAAAAGTTTGAAGGCAACAAAATACAGGCCTTATTGGGTGAAGATGACGCTCAATTTCAACAGGAACTTGCGGAGCACCTGAATTTGACGCAGAAAGCCGTTTCTCTTCGGTTTAAAGCTATGGGAAAGGCGCAGAAATTGGGAAAATGGGTTCCGCGTGAACTGAATGAAAGACAGCAAGCAATGCTCGGTGGATACAGAGGAAGGTCGTTTCTCCATCGAATAGCGACAGGTGATGAAAAATGGATATATTTTGAGAATCCTAAGCGCCGTACATCACGGGTGAACCCAGGGAAAGCATCGACATCCACTACAAGACAAAATCACTTTGGAAAGAAGACAATGCCCTGTGTTTGGTGGGATCAGAAGGGTGTCATCTATTATGAGCTGCTAAAACCTGGTGAATCCGTTAAAACTGGTCGCTACCAACAGGAAATGACCGATTTAAATCGAGCATTATGTTAAAAACGACCAGAATGCGGAAAAAGGTAACACATAGTCATTTTGCTCTATGATAACGCCCCATCACACAAAGCAAAACGGTTCAGGGACAGGATCGCGCGTTTAGTTTCAAACAACAGAAGTGTAATTATTGCAACTAAATTTCAGTTTCATATTTCTACACCTGCTACACGAACGAGATTGGCCCCCGTAAGTCGAATAAGCTTGTGGGGTCCATTTAACTAAAGAAAGCGACCCGGCGATGTAGTGCACACTGTTCAGGGCATAAGAAAAATCACAATTCTATGACAGTTACCAAATTTAACGTATTATGTTTTGATACGAGCGACACGGTCCTCAAATCACTTGGGCAACGGAAGAACAGGGACCAGCAATATCAACATGAGGGGGATCCGAATCAGATGTAGAGGCAGCAAGACACGAGTACCTCAGGAACCGAAACAGTCACAATTATCAAAAAAATGGTTCAAATGGCTATTTTGCATCCACCGCAATATGAATGGCACGTCCGTTCTTTTCAGTTCAAATGGTTCAAATGGCTCTGAGCACTATGGGACTCAACTGCTGAGGTCATCAGTCCCCTAGAATTTAGAACTAATTAAACCTAACTAACCTAAGGACATCACTCACATCCATGCCCGAGGCAGGATTCGAAACTGCGACCGTAGCGGTCGCGCGGTTCGAGACTGTAGCGCCTAGAACCGCTCGGCCACTCCGGCCGGCTCGCAGTTATCAAGCTCAGAACGGATAGCAAGGTGTCTTTACGAATTCGGCGTGGTTTCGGGACCGAAGTAACGAAAAGTGGAAAATCTTAGAGCTGCCAGGAAGAGCGAGGATGATGACGACCCGCCACTCGCCTCAAAATCTTGTGAGCAAAGGAATAATGTGCCCACTCCCATTTCTGGTGCACATCCCTCGCGCCACACACTGCTTCTCCCAGTAAACGGTCTCAACGTCACTCGCGTCAAGTGTCCAAGCCCCCTCCACGCTGAAGTTCGTGTTCCAGGAGACGTGACGCGAGCTGTCGATCGCGAAATGGTTCACCGCCAACAGTCGCAAATCCGAAGATGATGGATAAAGGCCAGGAAAAGGAAGAATCCCAATGAGTAAGTTATTGCTTTACTAACTTTCATTCCATATTCTTCTATTTATACACAGAACGTAGCAAAACGATGCCGACAAACGTCGAGGGTATATATAGGGCGTCTTGATGAACAGATTGGGGACAGGAATCGAAATCCCAAAACGTCTTCTGACAGCTCTACAGAGCATCCGCGCTAAGGGGCAAAACCGCCTGTCTGCAGGCAACCCATTCGACAGCAACCGGGTCTTTCACGGTGACGGAGCGCAAGCGGGATTCCTGGCAACAGGCTTGACGCCACTCAATCCATAACTTTTTCACGCCGGCAACAACAGCACTATGTGTCGCACAGTCTCACATTTACTGCAGAAGGTGCGATCTAGCGGCAGATGATTTCCCCTGTAACTTCCACCCTTCTTAGCGCCGTTGGATGAAGTTTCTGGAGATGTGACCCTATCCTCAATTTGTTCCTCGAGGTAGTTTGTGCAATCTCTCGCAGTTTGTCGGCATCGTTTTCTTACAGCCTGTACATAAAAGGAGAAAGAGATGGGCTGACATAGCAACGAGTTCTCTAAATTACTTGTAGCACAGAAAATGCAGATAAGTACCTTCTGTACCATCCAAAATTTTCGCTGTTTAATATCCGTTGATAACTTGCACTGTACTTTTGATTCTGAAGCTGTAAGCTGTATCTCAGAAACTACATTTAATACGTAATCGATGTACCAGTGTATTTATTTTTGATTGTATATAATTTATCGTAATTATAATGAAAACATTGTAAATTGCTGGGTAATAGCCAAGGGAAGTTTATTGAAATGTATCGATAGCAATGACAAATTGGTAGTAGCTATACCGTTGTTTATCTTTGCGTTATCTTTGCCTATGGAGAGTCTCTGTCGCTTTGCGAGCAGAGTGGAGGCTGAGCACCTTGAGCCATGAAACAGTGCGGAAGTGTTTGCTGGGCGCGGTGTGCAGCTATGCGCGCGCCAGTGTTGACGCGCCTGGTTTGTTAACCCGCGAGTATGGAGTGCACGGTAGGAGTGGACAGGCAGAGGAAGCTGCAGTTCCAACTGTTGCCTGGAGTGGACTCAGGGTCCTCACTGAATAGCAGCAGCAGCAACAACGTCAGCTCAGCATTGTCGTCAGCTACATTCTTAGTCGTCCGCACAGCCGCAACATCGTAACACTGTTAAGCGAAAAATTGTAAACTTACGTTGACATTGCCCAGCAACATTTCTTTCACAAAGTATGAATAACTTTAATAATAACTTGCAATAGTTAATACTTGTAGAACACATGTGTTGTCATTGTTCTCAGACATTATTGCCAAACAGGCACGTTTTCCTTTCCATACAATCTCCGAGTGTCGTACCTCCCAGTTTTATGTGTTTACTTGGTTCAAATGGCTCTGAGAACTATGGGACTTAACATCTATGGTCATCAGTCCCCTAGAACTTAGAACTACTTAAACCTAACTAACCTAAGGACATCACACAACACCTAGTCATCAGGAGGCAGAGAAAATCCCTGACCCCGCCGGGAATCGAACTCGGGAACCCGGGCGTGGGAAGCGATAACGCTACCGCATATGTGTTTGCTAATGGCCAGTTTCAGTCTAAATTTTCTTCCTCATTAACTGTTTGTTCTTGTACTGCATGACAGAGGCTACTGAAAGTAAACTAAAATTTCACTGGCAAAACTAATAACTAAAGATATAGCACAAATTAAGAGTGCGCAATTTCATTTATTCTGTATCTAGCTTAGCGAGTGACTTCTGCTGGCTTGGTACACATTTTATTGATGTTATTTTAGAAGTTTTTAAAATAACTGAAAAGCCACGATAGCTTCAATCGTTTATTAGATGACCGGTTTCAGCACCCTGAAGGTGCCATCATCTGATCTGTGAAGGTATAACAGGTTTGAGGGAGGGCTTACATGAGTTAACTATATACATTACAATTAATACAGAACCACATACCTGAATCGTGGATTAACATTTATAAAACCATATCGACATTATGGCATATGAGGCAGACCATCTGATAAAATCATTGTCACAACCAATAAAAAATAATAAAAAACTGCTCTCATGGTCGTTCTTTCCATAATGTATAAAACTGAAGTCACTAGATGAAACTACCACTGCTCGCCTAACACCGATCATCACTGCCCTATTCCGCGCAGGCTCACCTGCTGTGATTCTAGCGGTTCACAACCGGCCACCAGATAGCGCTGTCAAAGCCGCGCATACACAGCCCACGGTATAACCACACATTACTACCAAAACACAACTTCACTATAACTGCTTGTCACACACCCATGCAAAGCCCACATTTGATCATACATTTCCTGTACATACTACAATCCCTATAAATTATGTCAATTACAAAGTAAAAGCATCTGAGGCACAGACATTATCCATTAGCGCTTTACAAAACTACATATTATAATTTACCTTTATTCATATAAGGACGTCAGGAATATGCACACAGAAAGCTGTTCATAACACGACTTAGGTACTATGTGACGAGCGGTTAAAACCTGTATGCTGGGCTTTACCCGTCTAGGCACTATGGTCTTAGGTATTGTACGCGCTAAAAAAGAACATATTATTCACTTGCTATAAAGTCTCTCACCATCTATACATTCGTTATGAGCAAGTTACGAATCAACTACGAAAACCAGCATAGGCACAGGGAATTAAAGAATGGCAGGCGAGAAGCAAACCGAAGGGAACAAGAACGATGGGGAAAATGACGTGCGGACCATGCACAGTGACTCCACGTACGCTCCCATCGCCAAGGCACCCGTTTCATCCATGGACCTCACCGAATGGGGAATAATGACAAACTATATTACTATGATACCAAAACCACAAGCGTTCTTGCTTCATACGAAAATATATCTGTAAAATATAAAAATAAATAAAATAAAAACGTCACGAAGACACGCTTGGCGGGTAATGGTAATCATCGAGTGTAGTTTTATTGGCGAAGCTGACCAACGTTAATCCACGTTTCAGATCTGATGATGGCACCTTCAGAATGCTGAAATCGGTCATCTAATAAACGATTGAAGCGATCGTGGCCTTTCAGTTATTTTGAAAACAGAGTGATCGCCCCACGACACACCATGTGTTCACTGCAAAAATTTACACTGAGGTTCCTGTAAATATTTTGTTTTACGTAAAAAAGTTTAAGTTAAGCCAGACATTCATTTAACCAGTAACTCCATTTAATTTTACTTTAAAAATTTAGTATTTCAGAATAAGCAACTGCAAACTCAGTGCTTTATGATTCATTATTTTCTCGTGAAATGTTGTGCTGTCGCCACACGAGTGATTATTTGCTTAATTTTCTTTGCCATTACCTTCCTCAAGATGCTGGAGATTCATTGTCCTTGCGAGCTGGCGACAGTTCAATTATCCCCTTTTTAGTTAATCAGTGTTTTCTTTGCTTTGTCAGTGACTTTTGTAGTAAATATTACATGGTACCCTTTTTGCCGCCCTTTGAGGTTCGTGAGCGATTGCACTATATTCCACCAATTTCAAAATTATCAGCAGTATTTATCTTATATTTAGAACAGATTCTTCCTTCGAAAGAGTCTATTGTACACTTTCCTCCAACTAACCAGCGTTATTTTCCTTCGGTGACGATAGCCTTATTCACTGTAAAATTTCATAAGGCATATGTGATCACTGTCAGTTGTATCGGAATCCAGTAGACCGATTAGGAATGGGGAGGTTAGACACTGATACTACACATATGAAATTTGAAGAGAACATTCAGTGCGTGATCAGGCACTCACTAAGAGAGCAGTAATAGGCAGTTTATGATGTTTTTTCTGATCAAATTCAGCCTAAACCGTTGGCCCTGGAATACGAAATTTGGTAGGAATATATTTTAACTATCACAGACTCCCAATGAGGAAAGATTCTGAAAAATCAACCTCTAAGGCATTGCATTGGTAGTAACGTAGTTTTCGGGGATGTGATGTATTACAGGAGAAGAATCAACATCCAGCTTAAACCAATGTTCCTTGACATGTAAGTCTTTCAGGAAACATGTGTTATAAGCCGTGAGTGCCCTATGAGAAAGCATTTTTCAAAACTCAACCCATAAAAGGGAAAAGTGACTATAAAATGCGCACTGCAGAATTCCAATCCACAGCTCGTACCTTTGGCTGAAGAGCGGAATAGTTGACCACTGCCAGCCCAATCTCGAGAAACGTGCAGGACTGAAAAAAAAATAAAGAAAAATAAACAATAATACCTCAGAGCCAGATTCCGAGTACAAAAAGCGAACACGCACGAGACTGCTTTGGGAGCCACTGGAAAAACCAAGTGATCAGCCGTCGAATTGTTGGTTAAAAAAGAAGAACTATTTTTTCGGCCAGAAACCCGATGACATCATCAATAAAACACACTAATTCGAAACAACTGTAAGAAACAGCGAAAGAGACCTGCATAACATCACTGACACTTTCAGGTGTTTTTTGATACCACCTGGACTAATGCCGTGTTAAAATGAAGCGCCTACAGCCGTCCTTATGATTTTATTTATTTTGTAGCTACCAGTTTCGGGGCTTCAATGCGCCATCTCCAGGCTGTAGTTGATGACGATGGGGTTGATATGATCCCTATATACACCGCATTAGTGGCCAACATACCTGGTTACGCAGACTATCTGAAAACGCTGTTGTCAGCACTCCATTCAGCTGATGGTTGGAGTGCTGACACCAATGTTTTCAAATACTCAGCGAAATATTTAGGGATCGTGTCAACCCCTTTAGCATCAACTGCAACCTCAAGGTGACACATTGAAGAGACCCCGTCCTCAAGACCTGTCAAAAGGATGGACATACAAAAACTTCGACTAATCTTGGTCTAGTTGTTTGGTACTGTTTTCGTTAAACATTGCTGGCCCAAGACTTGATTAATGAATCTAAATCGTAATCAATCCAAAGACCTCAGATATTTACTCATATGCAAAGCAACTGTCGGTAGTACACCAGAAATGATGACAGCGTAAAAAATGTATATCTAACGGCAGTTGGACAAACACCGTGAAATTGTGAATGAATTGTAGTAAGCAGTACTGTGGAAAAATCATTCAGCAGAAAAACAGATCGTATACGAAATACCAGCGTTCCATATTTTCAAAAAGCAATTGCACTAAGCACAGAACTATTTCTACACAGGAGTAGTATAGTACTGCAGTGTATAGAGCACAAATCATAAATCTTCGGACATAATTTCAGAGATTGATCAGGGGTATATTCTGAGTATTTTGGTGTAAATGACCCGTAATCTCGGCCGTCTAATTACTGAGTGCCAATGTAAGTACAATTTATGCGGTTTATTATCTTGATCACGTTTGTTTCTTGAATTAAATCACTGTCCTTTATTTCGTGGTTTTGCTTTTAGATAATTTCGTTTTTATGAACATGCCTTCACAACTGCGAAAAAAACTCATGATATGTGATCATCAAATTGTACAACCAAAAATTACAGCTTTTAAAGTACGACAAAATGGTGAGGTGACTTCAGACAGGAAGAGGTTGAAGTCACTCGTATCCACTTCGTCGTAAGGCAGCTGAGAAGAGGGTTAAGTAAGTGCGCTATTGGTTGTACTTAGAGAAGTTTGTTGCAAGTGAAGTAAGTTTTGATTTATATTTATAAGATTTTGAGGACAAAAGTGTCCTCTACATCGTAAGGCAGTTGAGAACAGGGTTAAATAAGTAAGAACAGCACTATCAATATTTTTCCGGTGAGTAAATGACTGACTGAGATATTCTATGGGTACCTGAACGTTGTATTTCGGCTCAAAGTGTTTAAAGGAAACGGAAGGCAGACGAACTCAAAAAATCGATTTTTAGATTTTTGTGTATTTTCCTGCGAAAAACAGTTATTGCTTCACGCAAATACCACAATTTTTTCCTGACTTTTGATGGTTTTCCTCACGGTCTGTACGATCTGGCATTTAAATGCCACACCTTCATTTTTCAACAAGGCAGTGATAATTCACAGGTTTCTTTCAATCCTTGTATGTTATTCCCTGCTTCCATTGTTTTATCGTGTCAAGGTTTCCTGCCCTGTGTCTATTACCGGTACTTCCCGTTGCGATCGCGATTTTTATTGTTTACGAGTTCTGTTGGTTGTACTTAGTGAAGTTTGTTGCGAGTGAAGTATTTGTTCATTTATATTTTCTCTGGTTTCGCATGTTTTCATACAAATGCCACAAACAAAGAAATTCTCGCCTAAATTAAAATTTAGAGGAAATAAATCCTTAAAGGTAAATGAGGTTAGTGGATCAAAGGAACCAAGAAGCACCTCACGAAATAAACTGCAGTGTCTTCAAGGAGCTTCCTCCCAGTCAATTTGTGGAGATGAACACTAGTTGGGAAATATTATGATGAAACAGCGTGCTCCACGATTTCATTTCCAAAAATTCTGTGTGCAGAATATATGCTGGGGACATATCCTTGGGAGAGATGAGTGTGTTCGCAAAGGGATTGTGTCGAACCTGATACTGAATTGTACAAAAAAAGATATTAGAAATGGCGAGTAATAGTTTGTATAACATAAGGCTAGTTTATGGTCTCAGGTCTGTTCGTAAAGAAATGGAGGCAGGCAAGCTCCTATGAGAATTACTTGACATTCCAAATCCACATGCAAAATGTATGACTTACAATAAAATTGTTGGAATTGCGTTCCTGAAGCTTACAACATCTCAATGAAGGAAGCAGCTGAAGAAACACTCAAAGAAACTGATGACAGTGAAAGTGGTGATATTTGTGCATGATTTCATGGCAGCTGGCAGAAACGTAGCCATACCTGACTAAATAGGGTCGTGACAGCTACATCGTTTGATACAGGCAAGGTAACTGATGTAAAGATTCTAAGCAAGTATTGCCTGTCGCGACACCACTGGAGGCGGGCTGCACGATGTTGGGGCGTGAGCGGAAGACGGCCTAACGGTGTGCGGGACCGTAGCCCAGCTTCATGGAGACGGTTGCGAATGGTCCTCGCCGATACCCCAGGAGCAACAGTGTCCCTAATTTGCTGGGAAGTGGCGGTGCGGTCCCCTACGGCACTGCGTAGGATCCTACGGTCTTGGGGTGCATCCGTGCGTCGCTGCGGTCCGGTCCCAGGTCGACGGGCACGTGCACCTTCCGCCGACCACTGGCGACAACATCGATGTACTGTGGAGACCTCACGCCCCACGTATTGAGCAATTCGGCGGTACGTCCACCCGGCCTCCCGCATGCCCACTATACGCCCCCGCTCAAAGTCCGTCAACTACACATACGGTTCACGTCCACGCTGTCGCGGCATGCTACCAGTGTTAAAGACTGCGATGGAGCTCCGTATGCCACGGCAAACTGGCTGACACTGACGGCGGCGGTGCACAAATGCTGCGCGGCTAGCGCCATTCGACGGCCAACACCGCGGTTCCTGGTGTGTCCGCTGTGCCGTGCGTGTGATCATTGCTTGTACAGCCCTCTCGCAGTGTCCGGAGCAAGTATGGTGGGTCTGACACACCGGTGTCAATGTGTTCTTTTTTCCATTTCCAGGAGTGTAATTGGGGGAAGTGGCAACAAAACGACCCATTCACGTTGGTGTGTAGAATGTATGAGTCTGGCGACATGACAACTGACTTTCGGAAAAGCATCATCAACACAATTCCGCAGACGGCAAGAGCTGACAAGTGCGAGAATAATCGCACAAACAGCTTAACAGCATCCAAGTCGCTTACAAGGATAATATACAGAAGAATGGTTCAAATGGCTCTGAGCACTATGGGACTTAACTTCTGAGGTCATCAGTCCCTTAGAACTGAGAACTACTTAAACCTAACTAACCTAAGGATATCACACACATCCATGCCTGAGGCAGGATTCGAACCTGCGACCGTAGCGGTCGCGCAGTTCCAGACTGAAGCGCCTAGAACCGCTCGGCCACTCCGGCCGGCCAGTAAATTGGAAAAGAAAATAGAGGATGCGCTAGATGACGATCAGTTTTTCTTTAGGAATGTTAAAGGCACGAGAGAGGCAATTCTGACGTTGCGGTTAATAATGGAAGCAAGACTTAGGAAATATCAAGACACGTTCATAATATTTGTCGACCCGTAAAAGGGCTCGACAGTGTAAAATGGTGCAAAATGTTAGAAACTGTGAATAAAGTAAGAGTAAGCTATAAGGAGAGACGGGTCATATGCAGTGTGTACAAGAGCCAACAGGGAATAATAAGAGTGGACGACCTACTGTTCAATCTGTGCATCAGGAAAGCAATGATGGAAATAAAAGAAAGGTTCAGGAGTAGAATTAAAATTCAAGGTGAAAGGATATGAATGATGGGATTCGCTGATGACATTGCTATCCTGAATGAAAGTGAAGAAGAATTACGTGATCTGTTCAACGGAATGAACAGTCTTATGAGTACAGATTATGGACTGAGAGTAAATCGAAGAAAGACGAAGGTAATGAGAAATAGTAGAAACGTGATCAGCCGGACATTTAACATCAGGATTGACGGTCACGAAGTAGATGAAGTTAAGGAATTCTGCTACCTAGGCAGTAAAATAACCAACGGCGGACGGAGCAAGGAGGACATCAAAAGCAGACTAGCAATGGCAAAAAGGGCATTCCTGACAAAGAGTAGTCTACTAATATCAAATATCGGCCTTAATTTGAGGAAGAAATTTCTGAGAAGGGACGTCTGGAGTACAGCATTGTATGGTAGTGAAACGTGGTCTAGGAAAACTGGAACAGAAGAGAATCGAAGCATTTGAGATGTGGTGCTATAGACGAATGTTGAAAATTGGGTGGACTGATAAGGTTCGGAATGAGTGGGTTCTGCGCAGAAACAGAGAGGAAAGGAAAATGTGGAAAACATTGATAAGGAGAAGGGACAGGATGATAGGACATCTGTTAAGACGTGACTGAATGACTACCATGGTACTAGACGGAGCTGTGGAGGGCAAAAACTGTATAGGAAGACAGAGATTGGAATCCATCCAGCAAATAGTTGAGGACGTAGGTTGCAAGTTCTAGTCTGAGTTGAAGAGGTTACCACAGGAGAGGAATTCGTGGCGGGCCGCATCAAACCCCTCAGAAGCCAAAAAAAAAAAAAAAAAAAAAAAAAAAAAAAAAAAAAAGTGACATTCATCAATAATTGCAATATGTGACAATATGTGATAGTTACATTTATACTAGGCGCTAGTTCGCTAGTTTAGTGTTTGTGGGTATACACGAAAGATAAAGACGTGCAAGAATAACGAAATACAGTGGAAGGGCATTCATTCGGGTCTGCCCCCGTAGCTACGTGCTCAGCGTAGATGGCTGCCAGGCCTAGGACCTGGGTTTGATTCCCCGAACTGCCACGGATTTTTCTTGGTGGGAGCAATGATACACAGTGCACTTAGACGTGATGCCAATTCAGAAGTTACGTGACCGAGTGGTAGCGGCTCCACGGTCTGGGAAGTCTCAAAAACGGCGGGGGGGGGGGGAGAAGGAGATATCTGAAAATCGCACCCAGCCAGAAATCTGTGAAATTCGCACCCAGTTTTGCTGGAAGCTACCTGCTCAAGAGCAGAGCCTGCCTGCGCCCCCGGGAGTTGTCATCCACCGGAAACGATCCCTCTGCGGCCCGGCCTACCTGCACTCGGGGAGTCCTCGTCCACTCAAGTGACTGACCGCTTGGCTAGTCAGTGTCAGTGTGAGTCTAACTTTCGAAGTGTTCAGATCGTTCGCCTTGTGTCTCTGTGCACTTACACGTTCGATATGGAACTGTCTACAACATTCCACGGTAAACCATGTGCCCACTGTGGTGGTTACTCGTACGTCATAATGAGAACCAAAGCAGATGGGACTGTGATACTGCATTGTTCAAAATATATAACAACGTATTGCCGAGGAATACTTAAGACCAAAGACTGTATCGTACTTAGTTCAAACGAGTATCAATGTGGGGCACCGGATGACGTCACTATTATCTACTATATACGAGTAGCAACCGTTCAGTTTTTGGCAGGTGTAGGTTGATACAGAGGTCTGATATTCCTCTTTCAAGAGCGCCGAAAAAATAAATTTTAAACGTTTACACCAGAGCTGCTAGTTATTTAGAGTTGGCTGGCAAGTCTCGGGCTTTGCTTGTTTTCAGATGCCACCTGTTACAGAGAATAAAATTTGCAGTGAGTCGATGCGTCGAATGTGGATAATAAATATAGCCTATCAGTAATAGTATGGTTCATATGGTAACTACTTACGTATTTTGTATTTAGGATGTGGACAGTTCTGTTTATCCAGAAAGAGAATTTCATTCTACAGCGCAGTGTGCACTGATATGAAACTTCCTGGCAGATCAAAACTATGTGCCGGACCAGGAGAGCTTCTATGAAGTTTGGAAGGTAGGAGACGAGGTACTGGCAGAAGTAAAGAGTTAATGGATCAACAATGAACTTCAGCAAGCGTCATGGGGCGTCCGCCCTAACAAACAGACGAACAATACCGAACAAAAGAAGATTAAAATAAAAATAAAAAAAGATGGCTCAGGTGCTAGCACACTTACCGACGAAAGGCAAAGGTCCCGAGGTCGAGTGTCGGTCCGGCACAGTTTTGATCTGCCATGAAGTTTCAATTCTATTTCTGTCATAACACTTACATGTATCTCAGATCTACATTAAAATATCTCACAACTGCAGTTACACCTTACTGTATTATGTTAACATATCTGCATAATATATATTTTCCTTAACTGTTGTGCCTTCATTACCTGGCATGATATGATTCACGCTTCAACGATATTTTATATGCAATGGCGAAGTTTTTCAGTGTACTGCACTGTGCATCACGTTTGCTTATCACAATTTTGACAGATGTTGATGCGACCGATTTTATTACCTCTTATTTAATCTTTGATGTATTCAATTTACTGTGCGATTGTATTAAGAGCAATGACTACATCCAGCCTAAGACAGTGTTCCATCATCTCATAAGAGTTTGGTTCAAAATGGCTCTGAGCACTATGGGACTTAACATCCGAGGTCATCAATCCCCTAGAACTTAGAACTACTTAAACCTAACTAACCTAAGGACATCACATACATCCATGCCCGAGGCAGGATTCGAACCTGCGACCGTAGCGGTCGCGCGGTTCCAGACTGAAGGGCCTAGAACCGCTCGGCCACTCCGGCCGGCAAGAGTTTGGTGTACGGCCATGTAGACATCTGCTAAGTAATTTTGTATTTGCCAAGTCCCTGTATATTGGCTTTATTGTTTCCATGACTGTGGCAAGCAAGAAATGTGTAACGTGATATTCGTTGCCTGTCGCACGAGCGTGGCTGGTTCGCAGGCATCTGTGCAAAGGGCGTTTAAGACCAAATGAACAGTTTAAAAATAGATAAAAGATACATTTTTTGAAACGGCAGAAATTTGGCTTGTAAGATGGTGACAAAAATATGTTTTCGAAAATTTCAGTCATTTCACGTCCAGGTCCCCTTTAACGCCCGTCTGTCCAACGTAGGCTTAGTTACATTCGTTGCATTCGTTTTTTACACGAGAATAGCTACAGCATCATGTTTTACCATTGATGGTAGCATTTCTGGAACTCATCTTCTGTAATATCCTCCAAGAACCTCGTCAGAGTTTTTTGGACGTCTTGTGGTGTTTGAAAATGGTGTCCCTTGACCGCCATTTTGACTCTTCGAAATAGAAAAATGTCGCACAGAGCAATATCTGATGAATAAGGTGGCTGTGGTAGAACTGAAATTGGTTTTGAGGTTAAAAATTCCTATACTGATGGAGAAGTATGGGATGGCGCATTATCGTGATGCAGAATCCAATTATCAGCAATGTTGACACGGACACGAAAAACTCTTTTATGAACTTTCTAAAATTTCTTTGTACTAATATTGGTTAACTGTTTGTCCAGGAGGCACCCACTCTTTATGAACAATTCCCTTAGAGTCGGAGAAGCACACAAGCATGCATTTCACTTTTGACTTTGACATGCGAGCTTTTTTTGGTCTGGGTAATCCCTTTGAGCCCCATTGCGAACTTTCGCAATTTGTCTCTGGATCGTACTGAAAAAAACAACATTCATCACCAGTGATAACACGGCCCAACAATTCTGGATTGACTTCCGATTGCTCTAACAGATCGGCTGCCACATTTTTCCGTGTTTCTCGCTGTTGTGGTGTGAGATTTTTGGGGACCATTTTTGCACAAATCTTTCTCATACCAACATCTTCAGTTATGATTAGACAAACCGTTTTTCGATTGATGTTCAATTCTTCTGCAATCATTTTTACGGGTAATCTTCGATCAGATCGTACGAATTCACACACCCTGGCCTAGTTGACATCCGTCCGTGAGGTTGATGGTCGTCCACTGCGGTATTAAACATTCATTCTGCCTTCACTAAACATTTTATGCGAACGAAGAACTTGAGCTCTTGACATAACCTCCTCTCCAAAAGCCTTCTGAAGCTTACCGTAAGTCGTCGTCGCGTTTTCACCCAATTTAACGCAAAAAGAAATGGCATACCGTTGGGCAATATTATGCGGTTCCATTTCCGTGACGAGAGACACAAACACGTGTTAATTTATTACAGCACAACTCACAACGGAGCAGTTGGATATCGATGTGCCGCTTGGACTAGAAGCAGCTTATAGACCAAAGTCAAAGATATTGTGCCTACGCAAGCCTGCAGAGTTGTCAGATCTTGCAAAGAAAATCAGTCTCATTATTTTATTGTCGCCCTAGCAAAAGTCTACTAGTATCAGACATAGGCTTCAGTGTAAGAAAGAATTTTGCATTGTAAGATAGCGAATCATGAGCTGTGGGAAATCGAAGCATTTGAAATGTGATGCTATGGATGAATGTCGATAATTAGATGGATTGATAAGGTTGGGAATGAGGAGGTTCTCGGCGAAGAAAGAATGACAGGATGAAGACGGGACATATTTTAAGACCTCAGGGAGTAAGGTCCATTCGTAGTACAGGGAGGTGTAGAGAAGGACAAAGACTGGAATACGTAAACTGTTCTCTCAACCGCCACACATGACTCCTGACATGCTGTCGGTTAATGAGATCACGGTACTGCATTGCGCTCTTTGCTTGCGAGTCTAAACTGATACCAAAGAGAAGGAAGGTTGTAATGTCAATGGACAAAAAGATGCTCTGCGTAGGGTGGATAAAGAAGAGCTGTGGAGAAATATACCTGCCAACATTGGTATTGGAACTTCAGTGGTGCAGGTCAGTTGACAGTCCGCTGAAGCAGTTTGCATATTGAAGAAGGAAAATGGTGACAATGCTGACCAACATGATTTCGTTGAAGCACTTGCGAACAAAAAGCATGTTCAAATGTATGCGCTATTGCCGTAAATGACTGACTGTGAAATTGTAATGCACAACTTCCGATGGAAAAATTATCGCCGTTTGTTTGCCTGCAGACAGTGACGTCCGAGACGGTAGATTAGTTGACGAAGTTGGGGCTGACTTTGAATTCATTATGACTCGTAAAGGGGCAACAACACAGCTACTTAACGAAATGTTTTTTTTTTTTTAAACTCTGGACTGAAACGAATTCCACCGAACTGCTGCACACAAACGACGAATGAATATGGCTCAAATTAACCACACTAATTATTTCACTAGTGAGCCGTGGCGGCGTTTATGTCACCCCCTTTCGAATTCCTGGTGCCACTAACTCGATCTGTCGTGTTATGTCCCTCTCGCTTGAGTTGGGGAGTCGTAACGGAGCGAGGATGATGGCGTGGGGCGTCCGGCCACTAAGGCGAGCACCTGGGCAGGCGTCTTGGGCACGGAGACCGGCGAGTGCTTGGCGGGCGTATTTGTTGTAGGATTTGATTCGAGTGCTGCCTTCGTGCGTAGCCTGGCCAGCCAGCTCTGGGACGTGACACACCTATGAGAGCCTTGAAGCCACTGCGCTGAATTCTGCGGCCCCTTTGGAACCGGCAAGCTTCAGCTTCCATTTCATTTGGGTTTCTAGGTCCTAACTGTTCTTTTCTTATAGATACCTATAGGTCTGTTGCGATCATTGCGGTTTCTTAGATTATCTATTTCGCCACCAGTTGATTCTTTGAATTGTGGCTGTTGTTTGCTTTTCCTGAGTCGATACTGACCTTGGTTGATATCTTAAATTATGTGAGCCCATGGTGTTTCTTCGAACACATCAGATAAGTACCTTTCTCTTGTAATACGGCCGGATGCCGCTTTCCAGACACCTTAGGGCATTGCAGACGTCATCGCTCTGTTCCTTATGCCTTAGGAGACGCCTGCGTCTCGAAATTGGCAATTTCTGAGGCTATTTAATTGGGTTTGGCAGTCGTCTTTGTAGAGGCGGTGTCTTGCAGTGACGCACGTATACCGTTTGGCTTGTTATTGTTGCTTTCACGTAATTAACCTTGTTGTGTTAACATTTCTTTCGCCGGTCTGTACCGAACGAAAAGGGCCTTGGGAGGCCGGTCGTCCCTTTGTAACTTTTCTTGGTCATCCTATTTGGTGTAGTCTTGTGCTCCTGCATGTAAGCCTTCCGGTGGAGGCAATGCAAACTCTTGGTTACTTAACTGAAGCAGTTATTCATGAAGGCCTACCTATTTTTGTTTGGTAGTCTTACTTAACTGAATCTATTATTAAAGAAGAAGTAACTGTTTTCTGTTTGGTAATTTCACATAACTGAAGTTGATACCATTGGTGACCTGCCTGTTCTATTTGGTAACCTTACTTAGACTAACTGAAGCTGTTATCATTCAAGGCCTGCCTTTTTTCTATTTGGGCAGGCCACCAAACTGGAGTTGTTATTAAAGAATGCCTGGCTGTTATCTATTTGCTAATTTTACAAACTGAATCTGTTATTATTGAAGGCCTGCCTGTTTTGCATTAGCCGCACGGAGTGGCAGAGCGGTTAGGGGCGCCAAGTCACTGACTGCGCGGCCCCTCCCGCCGGAGGTTGGTGTGTGTGTGTGTGTGTGTGTGTTGTTCTTAGCATAGTTTAGTTTAAGTTAGTTTAAGTAGTGTGTAAGTTTAGGGACTGATAACCTCTGCAATTTCATTCCTTAAGGATTCACACACACACATTGGTTTTGCATTGTTAATTTTGCATAACTGAGGCGGTTAGCATAGAAGGCCTGCCTGTTTTCTATTTATTAATTTACTTAACTGATGTTGTTGTTATAGAATGCTTTCCTGTTTTCCATTTGGTAATTTTATTTCACTGGAGATGTTATCATTGGAGGCCTGCCTATTCTCTATTTGGTAGTTTTACTTAACCGAAGCTGTTACTATTGAAGACCTGCCTATTCCCTTTTGATTAAATTAAGAGATAGTTCATAACTTGGGTTAGCTGAAACTCTTGTTAATCAGGGCCTACCTGTTTTTGTTGCCCAGTTGTTGATATCTGATATCTTACTTAATCCGTGTTGTGATTGACTGAAATTGTGATTGTCAACGGCCTTCGTGTTTCAGAAGTATTTGTGTCAATAGAGTTGTAACATGAAATGACACATGATGGTGCATGGACCCTAAGCTTTCACCTTACATCTATCCGTAAGTATAACCCGCTGTTTTTTTTTCAAATATGGCCAAAATATACGTTTAAATAGTACATAATGCGTGTATTTCCGTGAAAATAAATGCACTCTTATAAGGAAACCCTTGAGTACGAGGGCGCAAAAGGCGCACGATATTTATGGTATTCGACGTCCCACATATTGTCATTGGCTGCTAATGGCAACAGGGGACGGGACTGGGGGTATCCAATGATGAACACAGTATACCTACAACAAAAGTTACCGAAGTTGACATTTCGTCAGAAAGAAACCAAGGAGTTTCCCAAATGAGAAACAAGCAGCAGATGAAATATCAGCGCCTCTACAGTATGAGTTAGTGGAATGTGTGGTGTCGTATGCGCTGGATTGTGCGGACAATGTGCTTAAAAAGTGAAAGTGTTACTGAAACAGGTGTCGAGCCATGTAGTTCCTCAACCTTGTCGGACAGGGAGCCACAAATCCTGTCTCCACTGAAACATAGTAAAGGACAATCGTTCTCCAAGGAGCAGGTACTAAAGATAATTACTTACATCTAAGATCATCAACAGCCTAGTAAAAGAACAATTATGAACAGATTTCGAATAAGTGTGTAGCAATATATAGTGCATAGGAAAAACTTCGTATATGAAAAGGAGGACAAGGCGTATTTGTTACAAAAACCGATGTTTGCGCTTTTCGAGGACGCTCGATACAATTTACGGAATGTGCATGATAGTGATCTACTACATTATGCACATAAAGTTGCGTGAGCTATAGATTACAGTGATTTTAATGGATCCAGTGGATGGTTGCATAGCTCCAAACAGTGCTAGAAAATATGAAGACGTAAGATAATGAAATTTCAAACAAAGCGTCAACTTGACGATACACAACAAACTTTGAATGGAGCCGAAAATTTGTCGATGAGACAAACAAACTTATCTCGTCATTCAGCAGGGAATTTAACTCCGACCAATTAGTATTTGAAGAGACGATGAATGTCAAAGGTACCTGGAAATTAGATGTATAATGAGAGTTGTATCAAGATCAGCTAACATCAATGCCTTTAACTCATTCGTATACAATTATGCCATCTGTTAATCTGGATGGTAACTGAGTTGAAAAGTTATTTATTGTGCTGCGAGAAGTTGGAGGTGCTCTGTCCCCTGTGAGATTTCCTCTTGTTCGTGATCTTGCAAGGCAGTAGGCTCTAGTTATACCACAGCAATCAAAAGTGGGAAAATGGGCGTAAGAGAAGTATAACTATGGTACGAGCACTGGTTTTGGTCAATAGATGGTCAGAAAATTGTTTTTTCTTCATTCCTGGTCTGCGTATAGATGTCATACCCCTTTATAGTAAGCTACTCCTCCAGAATAGTGTATGACATTGCGATTCATAGCACCTGGAACCAGTTCAGTCTCTGGATGTTTATTTTTTCCGTGCCTATCAAACATATTACCGTTCTATCTACAGCTACGCCTTTAAGGATAGCCAGACTGTTTCGCATTCTGTTGCATTTCATCACATGCCTTCAGTTCTGTCAACTCGTTTTTACCAATATGATTCTTGTCCATTCTTTAAGAATGGATACCTAGCTGAACCTCTTGCACGGTTTGTAACTCCCAAGGAGTTCACCTTAGATCTTGATGTTGCGAGCAAGTTAATAGTCTGTTTTGTACATTTCTTGAATGTCGACGATATCCATTTTATAAAGTGTAATATCTACATCCCATAGAACATCGATATCTGTACCTCCCGGACACTCATTTTTTGCCGCCCAACTGATGCACGTGGTTAGTCATTAGTAGCTAATATTTTTCTTGTCATAACTGATAACGCAACGCTTTCAAATGAACCTCACTAAGACTGAAATTGCGACCTCGCACTCAAGGGGTTCTTTGTTAAAAAAAAAGTAAAGGAGACGCACCACAGAGGAATTATCCGAATGAGATGAAAATCAGATGTTATGTACATTTACAGACAAACAAAATTTCACAATTTCAAAAACATTGGATTGTTCAAGAGAAAGAGCTTCACAAAATGAGAATGTCAAAAATCGCTTTGGTCACACTCTGGCCCTTGTGTAAGCAATTATTCGCCGTGTCAGTGATTGACAGAGTTGTTGGATGTCCTCTTGAGAAATATTTTGCCAAATTCTGCCCAACTGGCGCTTTATTTCGTTAAACTAATGAGCTGGTTGAGTGGCCCTGCCAGTAACGCTCCAAATGGTCTCAATTTGGGGAGGGGGGGGGGGGGGCATATGCTGGCCAAGGTACAGTTTGAGAAGCACGAAGGCAAGCATTGAGAACTTTCGCAGTGTGCAGGCGAGCACTATATTATCTTGTGAAATGTAAGCCCAGGATGGCTTCCACGAAGGGCAACGAAACTGGGCAGTTTTCTCCCGCTAATAAATCCAGATTTTGTTTGTGTCAAATTGCAGTGGGATTAATAATGTTCCTGTAGAGAGTTGTGGTTTTGGAGTGGTGCGTTATGCAGTGAAGAGGCTGAGGATCTACTGAAGGTTCTTAAGCGGGTTCCTGACGTTCTGATAAACTATGGTTCACCAGTAGCATCCGTTAAAAAATACGGTTGACTGATGATGTCCCGACCCGGCAACCTCCGTATCGGCTCTCGTCGCCTAGGATGAAAGCCTTATGGCAGATAGTAGATACAATGCTAGATGATGGATTTGGTTCTGGCTCTGAGCACTATGATACTTAACTTCTGAAGTCATCAGTCCCCTATAACTTAGAACTACTTAAACTTAACTAAACTAAGGACATCACACACATCCATGCCCGAGGCAGGATTCGAACCTGCGACCGTAGCGGTCACGCGGTTCCAAACTGAAGCGCTTAGAACCGCACGGCCACACCGGCCGGCGATGATGGATTTGTTAGGGTATACTTCCCTTACGCCTCTCTTGTGTTCTTAGTCTTTAAAGGGGAGTCTGGCTGTCGACTAATGTGAGATTACAGGTCATTTTGGGATCTGCTCCACCTACCGACCTGCATCACTGTTTTCTAGAGCTAAGATTTTCGTTGTCCTTGCCCTGTTATCATATTCCCCTGACTGAGCAATCCAAACTGATCACAACCTTTCGCACCGATTTCTACCTACAGGAGAACAACCGGGTTCCATTTGCGTTGTCCATAGGCAGAATCATTCTATTTCTGTTGTTGGATGATGTTTTCAGGGATCTGAAATCTAAATTGGTTTATAATATCTTGAAAATGTTGTGGTCCATAGTGCCATTTTGAAGACCATCTTCAACATCTTGAGCAGGTGTTATTTCGTTTCTGTGCTGCAGGGCTAAGTGTTAAACCATCTAAGATAAGTCTAGCATGCAAAGAAATCTCCTTCCTGAGGTATTTAGTGTCAGCCGATGGAAGAAAGATTGATCAGGAGAGAACTAGGGGTTTACATAAATTTCCTCCACCTAAAACCAAGAAATGAACTGCATATTTCATTGGCATGACCAATTTTTTTTAGGAAATTTGTGCCCCATTTTCCATCTGATGGCTCCCTGACACCAGCTGCGTAAGAAGAATAAGGCCTTCACGTGGGAGATTCCTAACAGTCGGCCTTTGTGGCCATCAATACCGCATTGGGTAACCCTCCTGTCCTTCCTATTCCTGATATTGATACGCCTATTATCGTGGCTCTTATTTGGGCGTGGGTGAAGTTCTGATGCAGGAAGATGAAGCTGAACGTCATCCTGTATTTTAAAGTGTAAGATGTTCCTTGCTGCAGAGGTAAAGTATCAGTTACTGAAAGGGAGGCCTTAACAGTAATATTTGCCTTGGAGTAATTCTACTTATATTTAGAGTATCGGAATTTTGATCTTGAAACCGATATCAGGCCTTAAGTTAGGTTTTGGTCAAATCGAGGATGACCTGACGCATCGACCTTTGGGCAGTCCGTATATCGGCCTTCCGGTTCACAGTCAAACACAAGTGACTCCGATAAAAGGGTAGCTGATGAACTAAGGCTCATTTTCGACGAGGGTAACGACGACAATCAGGATATGCAACCTAACGAGAAATCTAATTGGGTAATGGGGGGTCCTCTCGGAAGTTCCCGAGCTGACTAACAAATGCCGGCCACGGTGGTCTCGCGGTTCTAGGCGCTCAGTCCGGAACCGCGTGACTGCTACGGTCGCAGGTTCGAATCCTGCCTCGGGCATGGCTGTGTGTGATGTCCTTAGGTTAGTTAGGTTTAAGTAGTTCTAAGTTCTAGGGGACTGATGATCATAGAAGTTACGTCCCATAGTGCTCAGAGCCATTTTTTTTACTAACAGGTAGAGGGAGGAACAGAGCCAGGACCCCTCCTTGAAGGTGATCGCACAGCAGGTGCTGGAGGGTGCGCAGGTACCAGGATACAGTTTTCAAAAGGGCCAGGAGCGATGGGCGAAATAAGATTTGTTTACTAGTTGAGCTGATTCTAGCTATCTAACATCACTTTCACAGTTCCGTAATAGGGGAATATCTGGTGGTGGCTATTTACAAGACTGTAGAGGGATATTCAGAAGTTAGTGGATGAATCGCACAATTGTGAGATAGCTAATCCTAATCTTAACTCGAGGAAAGGGTTCTTGCAGTCTTCAAGGGCGGACAATGGACAAGTAGGTCATTGATTACATTGGACCACTGCCCACGACACGGAATGGCAACCGTTTATATCTTAGTTGTCATGGATGTGTTCTAGCATTTTGTTCGGGTTGTCCCTAGGAGCAGCGTTAAATCCGGTTTAAGTATTCATCGTTTACCGGAGTTATTTTCTGTCTTTGGTCCTCGAATATCACTTGTTAGTGACAATGCCTCAGCCTTTGTGTTACGACAGTTTAAGAGGTTTTGTTTCGAGAATGCGGTACGTCATATTTCCACTATATCTTACTGTGGGAAAGTTTCTTTTGCAGAAAGGGTCAATCAGAAACTCAAATCCGCTCTTGTTCTCAGTCCACCAGAATTCTCAGCGGAAATGAGATGTGTCACTAGCTTCGTTAAACTTGGCTTTCAGTCTCGCTCACCAAGAAGCTGGTGAGGCTACTCCAGCTTCCTTGATTTTTAATTACCCCTGAACTCCTCATTGGCCAATTTGTGGTCGATTAATAGTTTTCTGCCTGTGGAGTTATTAGGCAACACTGAAAACGTGTACGTAGGCATACAGAATTTACACAGAGGCGCCATTATAACGAAGGGCGTCGCCTCTTTAAGGTGGAGTCTGCAGATAAAAGTTTTCATTGATAATTTTGCTAGTGGAGGTAAAGCAAGAAGGCTGTCTCAAATAAGTTGTAACAGCCCTTTGAGGATCGCTTCAAAGTTTAAAAGGTCCTTATTTCAGTTAGTCCTTTGATCTGGAATATTCATACGGGGCAAGCCTCGAGGGTCCATGTACTGCAGGTGAAAAGTGGGGGGCGGGGGGGGGGGGGGGTTGCTTCCTTCCTCAGCTGGTTATAGAAAAAGTGGTTGGGTTCTTCGATTTCCTGCAAGCAAGATGAGTCTTGTAGCTAGCCAGATCTATATGAGTTTGTGCTGTCTCTCAGTTTTGCGCTACAGGGAGGCGACTCGGGGCCGGCGAGTTGGAAACGGATACAACTGCAGAGCAGTCTTTTTCCGGCTTTAGGCTGGAGTTTATCTTCCACACTGATCTGTGATAGGAAGGCCATTCCCCGAGCAGCTCTTCAGTATTTCTGAACGAGGAGCAGCCGTGTCTCGTCTCTGCGTTTACGTCGGGCGGTTGGAGTGATCTCCCCCGGAATTACTGGTTGCTGGTTGTGTCAACTGAGTGTGCTGTGCTGTATATGTACTCTGCATCTGTCTGGCCTTTCCAGCAATGGCTTGTGACAGCACATTGTCGTGCAGTCCCAGTTCTTAGCTGCACATTTGGGATTGTCGTCTGTTTAATTGCTTGGCTCTTCTAACATCTTATTCTATAACTGGCTGATTGCGAAGCATTCATTTTCTGGAGTTGTCATTTCATTACGTTTTTAAGTTCTTTGTTTGTTGAATGGCCAAAATTTTCTATAATTACATATTATTGTTTAAAAGGAGAATTTCTGGTCCTACTGTTATCGCCATTTGGGTGTAACATTTTATCACTCCCAAGAGTAATTATTGTTGAATTTAAACCTGATTTTTAATATTGGAGTTACTTAACATTTGTGTTTCTATGTTTTATTATTTACTGGTTTGAATGAAGTTTTCCTGTCTTAGACAGTTTCCATAAATCAAGTTGATTTGAAATTTTCTGTCTTTTAATTTTATCGTATATTGCTTTAAATAATTACTGTCAGAATCAGCTTTGTAATCAAAACTGAATTCATATTTTGATTCACTTAAATTTACATTCTGACTGACGATTCATTATCATTACTCTTAATGCCACCTTCGGAGCAGCTTGTTAATCATTTTGGAACTGAAATTTGGTGTTTAATACTGGAGTTATCTAATATTTGTGCTTCTATGTCTTATGATTTTCTGTTTTAAATGACCTAATATTAACCCCTTCTGGGCATATAATCTTTATTACTTTTAGGTTTTCCCTACTTTCCCTAAATCGCCGCAGCAAATACCGGGATGGCTACTTATGAAAGGTGGTCAATTTCCTTCATTATCCTCTATTTTAGAACAAGAGTTATCTAATTAACGGTTTGGTTAAAATTCTGATCTTGTGTGAGTGTGCAACGCTCTGGTTGCCATGATTCTTCTTCTCCTGGGCGAACAGCACTAACCAACCTATATAATTATGTAATGTTTGTATTGCAGCTGAGAAGTTAGTAGGAATTTGAAAGCTTGTACTCTGGTCAAATCGTCTTTTAGTTTAGGCAATAAAGGACTGTGTGTGTGACTACGAATACTGCTGCCGTCGCATGTTTAACTCGCTCAGCCCTCCACTGCACAGCGGCTTGTGCTGCTGCTCGTGTCGCTCAATTTTATTATTTAATTTAAAGTGGCGCACATCAGGGTCCTTAGCGTATGGCACCCCGGACTATCACTTCTGGTTGTCATGCCGTACTGCGGGCGACCTGTTTGCATCCCACCACTATCTGTGGCGTCTCCAGACCGTCTTCCGCTTGGAATCTCATTGACTGAAGAATTGCCTTCCGTGTTGAGTGATGATTTGAACTGAGCCCCGATAACCAGATATAAGACGTGTCTGGAGATGCTCTGAGCAGCACTGGGGACCTATCACCCACCATACGGCCCAACAACTAGCAATGATGGTCTTGAGTGTCATTTATTTTCATAGCAGGACCCATTTAATTGTCAGCCGCAGCGCCCTCACAGCAAAGTGATCCGTGGAAGACATTCTGCGCCCCGTTTTGTTGCTCTTCATGGCAAGCCCTGCTGGGCTACATTACAGCGAGTTAATGGGCCTACAATGCCCACCTGCACACGGCGAGAGTTTCCACTGGTCGTTTTTGCACCAACTGAGATCACTTGGAGCATTATGAGCAGGGCCTATCTAACCACCTAGGGATGCTGACGATATGAAGCACCAAATTCACAAAATTTAACCCGACGTCCCCCAAGAGGACATCCAACAGCTCAGTCAATCGATGCCAAGACGGATAACTGCCTGCATAAGGCCAGAGGTGGAACAATGCACTAGCCAGCTGCTCAGTTTCTGAAACTCCTTCACTTGAATAGATAATCCAATTTTTCTGAGATTCTAATCATTTGTTTGTCTGTAATTGTACATCACACCTGCCGATTTCCGTCCCATTTGGATAACTCCTTTGTCGTGCTTCGCCTTTCTTAATTATCTCTTTTTGTCTTGCAGTGTATGACATGTATTTTTATGACAATTAACGAATGCCATTCAATTTCCGGATTATCTGAATTTTCAGTAATTGGATGACCTACGGTCTCAACTATTCTGCGTATACGAGTTTTTGCTGTAGCAATCTATGTGTTTCTCTAGTTAATGAAATAGGTAACTACTGAACGACTGGACAGAGATTAGGATAACACTAAACAATTATCAATTTTGTTCCTCAAAAAATATACAAGTTTTCATGAGAAGTGGATAAAACACGGAACAAATGAAGACAATTATCCATCGTTATTACAGCCAATAACTTCTAAGGCAAAGTTTACGAAAATCTCTCGCGGGCCAATTTATAAAACGGTCGTGCACGTTTTATGTGCAATCTTCAAGAAATTTCGTTGATCGGCACTGCAATACTTGATCACGAGTCATTACATTCAATACATTTCGTGGCTCAGAGATAATAATATTTGGGCCCCTCTTGTTGAAAACAGCTCTGAACTACAAGAATGTGCTACGTAGAAATCGACTGCGGATTAATGTTAGAGACTAGTGTCGATTAAATTTCTACCGTATGTATTCTTCAAGTACGACAAGTAACAATACTTGAGTGTCGTAACTCGTTACCATTTAATAGTCCTCATAATCCTTCTGCATTCTTATTTTCATCCGGAGAATGGCCTTGCATGAAGAGACCATAGTCAGTGACATAAGGACTTCATTTTATTTTATTTTTGAGAGGCTGCCAACGGTGACCTCACGAAGCATGCAGGGGGCTTTGCCGATGTGGAGGTAAACGAGGAGTTAATCTTCTTTGCGTACCTCTGACTCAGCACGAACATACTTAACCTCTATGCACGAGGTCAAGGGTGCGTCCGTGCTCGGCACAGAACTTGAGGCCGCATACTGGTGTCTAGACGACAGCCGTGCCTATGGGTGGGGCTGAGGTACCGGGAAACGAGCACTGGACGGTGATCCATCTAGGGCGATGACTGCCACATCATTCTCCGGATTTTCAATGTAGTATCAACTGAACGGGAAATATCCTTTGAGGTAATGATTTATTTCCTCAGACCTTCCTTCCTTTTAAGGATATCGTACCTCAATCGGGAAAAACGGAAACCTTATAGGATCAATTTTTAGTCCGTCTGTATGCCTGTCCGAGTGCTTCAAACCTTTTTCTCAAGAAAGGGTAGATGTACCAAGTTGATGTTTATGTTACAGTTTAAGGTCTACGGTCCCTTGGTGGTGTAAAAACAGAAAGTTCCTATATCAAAGCAATCAAAAGATACGGCCATTTATATCACATACACTGAAGCGCCAAACGAACTGGTAGAGGCAAGCACATTCAAACACAGAGATATGTAAACAGGCAGAATACAGCTCTGCGATCGGAAAAGCCCATATAAGCGTCTGGTGCAGTTGTTACATCGGTTATTGTTGCTACAATGGCAGGTTATCAAGATTTAAGTGAGTATGAAGGTGGTGTTATAGTCGGCGCACGAGTGACGGGACACAGCATCTCCGAAGTTACAATGAAGAATGGATTTTTCCGTACGATCTTTCCACGAGTCTACCTTGAATATGAGGAATCCTGTAAAACATCAAATCCCCAACATCGCTGCGGCCGGAAAAGGATCCTGCAAGAACGAGACCAACGACGACTAAAGAGAATCGTTCACCGTGACAGGAGAGCAACCCTTCCGCAAATTGCTGCAGAGTTCAATTCTGGGCCACCAACAAGTGTCAGCGTGCGAACCATTCAACGAAACATCATCCATAAGTGTTTTCGGAACCGAAGGCCCACTCGTGTACCTTTGATGACTGCGCGACACAAAGCTTTACACCTCGCCTGTACTGTTGATGACTGGAAACATGTTGACTGGTCGGACGAGTCTCAATTGTATAGAGCGGATGGACGTGTACGGGTATGGAGACAACCTCATGAATCCATGGAAACTGCATGTCAGCAGGGGACTGTAGAAGGTGGTGGAGGCACTCAGTGGTGAGGGGTGTGTGCAGTTGGAGTGATATGGTACACGTGATATGTCTAGATACGACTCTGACAGGTGTCACATACGTTACCATCGTGTATCATCACCTGCATCCATGAATGTCCCTTGTGTATTCCGACGGAGTTAGGCAATTCCAGCAGGACAATGCGACACTCCACATGTCCACAATTCCTACACTATGGCTCCAGCAACACTCTTCTGAGTTTATACACTTCCGCTGGCCACCAGACTCCCCAGACATGAACTTTATTGAGCATATCTGGGATGCCTTGCAACGTGCTATTCGGAAGAGATCTCCACCGCCTCTTACTCTTACGGATTTATGGACAGCCCTGCAGTGTTAATTCTCTCCAGCACTACTTGAGGCATTAGTCGAGTCCATTCCAAGTCGCGTTGCTGCACTTTGCGTGCTCACGGTGACCCTATACGGTATTAGGCCGGTGTCCCAGTTTCTTTGGCTCTTCAGTTTGTTTTGGTACTTGAGAACTCATCAAAACAAATGGGGTACTTTCAGTTGGCCTCAGATCCTTAAATCTGGATATAAGCAAGATTTCACAGTAACAATAACGAAAAAAACTCGAATTGTTAATTTTTACCTATAACACACGAAATAAATGTTTTTCGTTATTTGTTATATTTCTGTTTGTCTGTGTGTGTGTTAAGCCTCCTATTTCTCAGAGAACGGATTGATGTCTCTAGTGCCTTGGCAGTGTAAAACATTTAAACTCTACATCAATGAAATCTAAAAATAGCGTCGTTTATGTCACGTATTTTGATATCTTGTCAGTGTCGACATGGAAAAGAGGCAAAAATGGTCGAAATTATCGAGTGCCGAGATGGATGAACAATCTACGTACATAATTAACTTTGTACAGGACCCTCGATGCGTGAGTCCAACTCGCATTTATCCAGATTTTTTAATACTTGCAATTTATATACTGTGTTTCAAAAAGAGTCGTCCAGTTTTGCAAGATTATCCGCTTCTCAAGAGAACATCTGCTACGTGAATCAGTGGTTTAGTAGTAAACTCCCAGACTACTACAAACTGTTAATGAAAGTCCGAACGTAAGGAGCAGATGACTACATATCTGGAACTACTCGAAGACCTGTCAAGCAGTAGACCTCTGTAGTTTGTCCTCGACGACGAGGATTTGTTAGAGACAAGGGTATAGCTTGGAGTGCCTCAGGAACGTGTGAGAGGACCGCTCTTGCTCTCTGTATACACAAATGATTCGACAAGATAGGGTGAGGAGCAATCTGTGACAGTTTGCTGATGACGCTGTAGTACACAGGAAAGTATCGTCATTGAGTGAATGTAAAAGTGTACAGGATGAGTTAGACAGAATTTCTATTTGGTATGATGAATGGCAGTTTGCTGTAATAGTAGAAAAATGTATGTTAATGCAGATGGGTAGGAAAAACTATCCTTAGATGTTCCAATATGGTGTTGTTGTTGGGCAGCATGATAAAGTCACATCGTTTAAATATGGAGAGATAATGTTACAATGCGATACGAAATGAAACGAACACGGAAGTACTGTAGTACGAAAAGGGAATGGTCGACTTTGGTTTATTGGGTTAGTTTTAGGGAAGTGTATCTCATACACAAACAAGGCTGTGGATGGAAAACTTGTGCTGCTCATTGCTGAGTGCTGATCGAGTGTTCGGGAGTCCAATCAAGTCTAATTAAAGGAAGACATCGCAGCAATTCAGAAGCGGGCTACTAGAGTCTTTACCGGTGGATTCGATCGCCACGTGAATATTACGGAGATGCTTCGTGAATTCAAATGGGAATTTATTATGGGAAGACGACACTCTTTTCGCGAAATGCTATTGAGGAAAGCTGGAGAACAGACATTTGCATCTGACAGGAGAACGATTCTACTGGCACCAGCCCTTATTTTCTGTAAGGACAGCGAAGACAAGAAAGAGGAAATAGGGTTCGAACGGAGGCAAATAGGCAGGCGTCTTTCCCTCGCTCTATTTGCGAATGGAATACGAAAGGAAATGATTAGTGGTACGTGATACCCTCCACCATACATGGTGGCTTGCCGTGTATGTTTGTAGATGTAGATATAGGTACGAGTCGAAAGGTCTTAGTATATTCGCAGTCACCTACCACCTATTGCCACCTGGAAATGTGAAAAATATCGAGTAGCACCGTGAATCCACGTTAAACTGTCGGTTCGTCTGTGCCTAGATGGACAAGTCAGTTAAAATGTCCCAGTGTGAACCTACTCGTCCTCAAATCGACTCTACAGATGACCATGTACATGTGGGCCTAATTGGATCACAGCTGTATATGCCAGTGGGTCGATCTAGATTGATATGAAAAATGAAGTAACAAACTTCAAAGTGCCACCATTTCTTTAGTAGGGCAATGAGTCGGATTACCGGATTCGGTAAACTGTGTTGCCATCTTGGAATCTGTAAAGCACAGGCCGACTAAGCACAAACATGATATGGATCCGTAACGTACCTTATGCACTGTATTTTAAAGGTGATTACGATCTTGCAGAGCCTGAATTGTTAAGAGCATGCGATGTTCCTTCGGACAAGCATGCATTTCCAAAGCAACAGGCGCCTTTGCGACTATAGCCGTTACGAAATATACGCTTCCATGCATGTCCGAAGGAACATTGCATCGTTTTTCTCAGCAACGCAGGCACTGCAGTATCGTTACCTCTCCGCCGATAACAGGCAGCGACTTTCAATTACAATATCCTCCCCTGTAAGGGAATTACATAACGTGCCCACGAATAGAGCTTGTGAAGCAGGGACTACGACATATGGAAGTTTTCGTCTGGCCGTGAGTTGTGCATGGATTCGAGTCCAGGACCGGCACAAATTTTCACTGTCGCCATTGCCCTATATAGCTGATGGTTGTTCGTATTCGCAACTACGAATATATTTCGTGTAGTACACTTTGAAGAATCTCATCTATGTGTACGACAACTTGAGTCAAATAACAAACGGATTTGCTAAGGACATGGTGTAGTACATCGGCATGTCAAAAGTAAAACGATCATTTTATAAAGAATGATAAACAGTGCACCAAATGTACATACTCACACTAGCTTAAAAGCCCAATACAGACTGAGATTAGGTAGTAAACATGGCACATATTACAATCAGCCACCAAGCAGAACTACGGTAGTAGCAAACTGAATTACAGCGTTTCCTTTAACGCCTAAGCTCAAGTATAAATCCATCTCCTGTTTGGATTATAATTATATAGGGCGTATGATCCAAATCAGAGCATAAATTTTTATATTTAAAAAATTAAATGTGCTGCGTATTTATAGTTATCATTCACTGTGTTGTAAGGAAGCGAAACTCATGGTATGTTTTACTAAATACATCGACAAACGGTTCTTTAAAAACCACATCAGGTGAAGGGAACAAGATACATAATAGATAGTTTGTATTAAAACGTAATGCTTTTTATTTATTTTTTTTAATTTTTTAATGTTATAATTGTAAAACGTTTTTGCATTGCCTTTCTCCAAATACAAAATAGTAAGTTTTAATGTGAAATCTTTGTAATGTCTTTTATTTAAATTTTTAATTTTTTTAAATGTTATAATTGTAAAACATTTTTGCATTGTTTTTCTCTAAATACAAAAAAAAGTAAGTTTTAATATGAAATATCTGTGCTGTGCCTTGTTCTCTACATCTGATGTAGTTTTTAACGACTTGTTTGTCGATGTATTTTGTTTGAACATACCGTAAGTTCCACTTCCTTAAGACACCTTGAATGGTAATTATGGATAATCAGCACTTTCTATAAGGTTAACATAGACCAATAAAGATGCATATTTTTAATTTTTTAATGATTTGCTTTTGAAATATGTAAGAAAATTAAACACTGATTTGGATCATTCGCTCTATTTAATTACAATCTAAACAGGACATGCATTTATATCTCTACTTATCCGTTACACGAAACGCTGTAATTCAGTTACTACTGTAGTGCTACCTAGTGGCCGATAGTAATATCTGCCACGTCTACTACTCAAACTCAGTTTATATGGGGCTTTTAAGCTAGCATGAGCTTGTATATTTGGTGCACTGTGTATGATATTTTATATAATGATTTACTTTTGTCTTGCCAATATGCTACGGCATGCATGTTCTTGAAATTTCTGTTTATTACGTGACACAAATTATTGTCGACATGGACGAGGTCCTTTGAAGTGCAGTGCATAAGGTGTGTTGCAGATCCATATTACGTTAAAAATGATTTATGGATGTCCCACACCCAGGTTTGTGCTTACTTGGTCTATGCTTTACGGAGCCAAAGATGGCAACATGTTTGGTGAAACCGGGAACCTGACTAAATACTCTGCTACAGCGGTCATGAAGTTCTTATTTTATTTTCAAGGGGCTTAAGGCAATCGTTCTCAAAATAATTAGTTATTAGTGCTAAACTGTACAGCAATTTACTTTTACAAATAACTTACCTCTTACCTTACGCATATTGTGAATGATCGTCTTTAAGTACTGCGCATTTCACACAAAGATGACGAAAAGTACTAGGATATTGTGGGATACTCACAGCATAACTAGTGGAATATTTCTAAATTCGGTCACCAGGACATAAACTATATTCACTAACCAGTTGGTTATCAGGCCAGTATTTATTATGTGGCTTACCTTAACGAATGTGTGCCGATGAACACTTTGTCCACATTAATAACCGAATCACTTTGATAAATAACAAAAATGACTATGTACTAAGGTTTTAAATTCGTAAGGGAAATCAGATTAACAATTACAGAAAAGTTGCAAATAATCGGTACAGAAATGAGTAATATGATGAGCTCTCGCTATTGCGATCAAAAATGCGTTACCTCACAATAGCTTTTACCTGCACGGGCAAAACGTATCTCCTTCAAAAACAAAGAACATAGTATTTCATTTTTTCAAATAATGTAGAAGATACTGCATAAAAAACAAATCAAAATTCAACACCGAAATATGAAATAAGGAAACAGGAAGTAAGAGAAAAATATTTTCACAAAATCAGTCATGAAAAGAAATTGCTTTAACCGCACATCCAAATTGTAATGACTTTTATTACCGCTGATTGCAGTATTGTACAAATTGACTGAATCATTAATACGTTATTAGTGAACACTTTAGATTGTTTTCCAACAAAAAATGACAGAAACTCATAAATATATTTCTATTTTTGACAGATTCGTTATCTATTAATGACATTCGGTTATATTAAAATTAGAAAAGTGCAGGAACCAAGCCCACGAAATAATGAATGAGGGTAATGAGTTAGAATCTTGCCTGACTAGTGTTATTTAGTTCTCAATGAAATTCACTGGGTATGTCTTGAAAAAGTTCTAAGCCAAACTGATGCGGACAGTCTTAAAGGTTGCTGATACTGATAAGATGATAGTATCGGCGTCTACGACAATACTTCTTTGACAGTAGTCGTTATGAGGGCACTCTGTTTAGCTGCAGACGGTTTGGAGGCAGGCTCTTGATTTTATATGGAACTTAATCCACATGCCCACATGTGTTCCTGCTACAGTATTGATGCTCACTTGTAATGTCATCTGGGCTAAATTAGATTATTGTTTAGGAAATATTCCAATGTCTTTATAATAATTTCGTATTCTCATTCTTCTTTTTATTATTATTCATAATATTTTATCTGGTCAGGATATGGTTTATTTGTGATTTTGTCGGTTTGAAGATATTTTTGTCAGCAAGCATGTATGTTATACTCTGATAAGCCAGAAAATTATGACCACTGCCACCACGATGTCGGACGCTACCTAGTGGCGTTGCGTACACATGATGCGGTAGCATAAATATGCAAACAGAGCAGACAAGGACACGAAATCATCCTAGCAAAGCTAAGTAGAAGGAATATGGCGACACCTCCCCAGTTTTGATATCAAATTGACATGCAAATAAATTAAATTGCTCAATCAATTGCCACCAACCCCCACTGCCGCCTACACCCACGTCCACCCCTACCACAGATGACTTCATGTGTTTTCCTCAGCCAGCATGTGGGTCCCCAACACCTCTCCTCTCCCCACCCCACCGCCTCCACCACCACCACCTACCCCATTGGCGGGAATTTCGAATTTTTGGCGGGGACTTAGATTTTTGGCGGCAATTTCGAAATCTGGTGGGAAGTTCTTTGTCCCAGGCCTGTGCTGACGTCCATCCTACCCCCCACACGGGAACTGGCAGGAAATTCAAAATGGTGGTGCCTTTTCAGGGTCTGTAAGGTGTCAGGCAAAACCAACACCTTCCACGAAAACCCTGACATGATAAGCAAATCCAGTAGTATGTCACATAGCTCCGAATAAATCGTGACATTAAATTAATCAAAGTAATACGAGTAACGAATGAGCAAATGGAATACCACAGACTAACACAAGAATGCCTAAATGCATGTCATACCTTCCCACCGTGAGACAGACGCAGTTCCGAGGGGAGAAACGAGAACAAAAGCCGAGAGCAGAACCGTGTTAAGTTAGAAGGCCCTACGATAAGGGACGGACACCCACGTCGCCAGCTAACCGTTAGGACCACCCCCCCCCCAGGCCATGTTAAAAGCTAGAGCCTTAGCGTGAGACTTTTTCGCGTCTCTGTTACGTCAGGACCCCCCCCCCCCCCCAGCCCATGTTAAAAGCTAGAGCCCTCCAGAAGAACAGTATAGATCTTACGATAACACAAAAAGGGCCACCCCCAGCTGCAAGTTTTAGCGTGAGACTTTTTCGCGTCTCTGTTACGTTGCAAACTTTAAAAACATTGCCCCACTACGAAAAGTATAACGCTTCTCATTGGATAGACAGAATTTTTGTAGGCGGAGCTTAAGGTAAACATTGAGATCCTGATTGGTCAGGTGAAAACACAGCAAGATAGTTTTTTTTTAAACCAACTTCGGTAAATTGTAGTAAAGGGAAGTTAGGAGGGGAGTTGCTTCCGAGACGGCGAGGTGAGCAGATCTGTGCTGCCCGCCGCGCCCTGACGAACACCGACAAGGTAATGAACGCACGCGATGCCACATAACAGCGCATAAAGCTTCACTCAGAACTGCAGAAGTCTCATCTGTTACACCCCCTTTTTGCGTAATACTAGTGTCGATCGTCAATTAAAGCTCATTGTGTTCACATTTGCCACTTTAAGTAAAAATCGAAAACGCGATAATTTTTCTGTTATACAGTTATTGAGAAGCCACATCAGCCACTGTAATTTACGACAAGTTAGATAAGCAATTAAAGATAATTGAGGGTCACTGTAGACCATTTTGATAGTTTTCTCTCTTGTGAAACTTAATTTAAACCTATATTATAGATGTGATATGGCATAGGTCATCCTTCGATCCATTGTAGAACTTGGAAACCCATTCAGGGAATATTCGTTCACATTTTTGTTGAACGCAGTTGGTTTTTACCATCCTGTATTAAAACATTTCCTTTTATCAATAGTGCAGTTTATAAACAATGTTTTGTGAGTAGAATAAAATTTCCGATGGTAAACTTAACTGCTTGTTCGATGTTATTTTACCAGCTAACTAAAAATAGGAAGCCTTGAACCCCTTCCACTAAATTTAGTTAGTATTAAGATTTTGTTACAGGGAGTGCAGCGGAGCTGACGCTGAAATCATTAAGTATTTGGTTATATCATCGCTAGTCTCACTAAACTCTTCTGAATTCTACATGTCATGTGTGGTCTGGCGTCTCCTTACCAGCAACAGGTCCCAGGTTCAAACTAGTCAATTCCCTAAAAAACACGCTCAGAGCGTCGTTGCGCGAAAGTGGTAGGGAGACACGATATAGAACAAACAGACACCACGCAGAATGTTAGAGGTCTCAAACCGGTCCTTCTGTAAACAAAGTCCAGGTGCACACCCCTCAACACATGGAAACTGCCCAGATGCAGGAAAAAAGCCTAGGTTAATGGACGTCATTTATTTTGGTTGGGAAACTTAAGTAAATATCGGTCCCAATTACGTAATTACTCATAAAGATTGGTCTTAATTACACAACTATGTGCACAGTGCTACACAAAGAGTGCCTAATATCGCAATACGGTTAAAAAATGACGATGCTGTACAACTGGTGTTATCCTGCTGGGAATGAATTTCACAGAACCACTCTAAACTACTGGCAGACCCACCCAAACTCTATCCTTCACTTACAAGCTGGCAGTGTAGTGTAACGACGCGTATGACTCAATGATTTTTGTTTGAAATATGACTATGTGCAGACTTCGTCACCTACGTCGTTTACAAAACACGTCAAAAAATTATTTAAATTCTTTTAAAGTCCTCTATAAAAGATTCTTGAACGAAACTGCAGTTAAAACACCTTCAGTTGAGTCGTCTGTGCAAAATAACGTCACTCAGTCCAACTGGTTTGCGCAAACTTTTGAAATTTAGATGTCGTTTGTTTCTTCTTCGAAATTATATTCTTGCAAGTTATCTTATTTTCCCCATATTAAAATCATACTTTAAAACCTTTAAGATTCAAAAAATCGAAATCACATTCTGAAAATTAATATCTTGGAAAAATTCAGTAATAATTCTTCCTCAATAGAACTCTTCATAAATAATTCTCGATCACGTATTTAAGCTTTGGAGCATACACTGTTTTATTGTCTTCGTATATGCTACATACAGATGTGAACATCAGACTCGACAAAACAGAACTGAACAAATTACAACATGAACTAAACATTCTGTGACGTCATTACAATGGAAAATTACAAATTTTTATTTATTTGAATGTTGGAGGTTCAACGCAACAACCCGGTCACAAGATCTTCTGCTGCTCTTTGGACGTTGACCCGAAACGCCTAGTGGTCAGCAATTTTGTTTCTGGTTCCGGCAGTGAAGATGCTGTTTCCGCGAGTTGCGCTTCTCTCTCCAACCATGAAACATACAAAACAAAAATACAAAACTTTAAATATTTTACAAATATAACAAAATATTACAAATACATAAACAAAACACTAAATTAAACTTATATTTACCTGCAAACTGAGCTGATCCTTCTGGTTGGGTGACGCTTTAATTTCGCGTCACATTACAGCAGACAAAAAAGCTGTAGCGAAAGGTATTATCTTAATTTAATTGGTGGGATATGTGTTCAACTGACAAGATGCTGGCGTTAGACAGAGGTAAGTTTATTACCTGTAAGCATACAGCTGAGGACTGTATCTATCGCTGTTTGAGGTTGGAGTTCGCTATAGACGTCTCCCCATACATTACACTACTCTCCCAGGCATGGCAAACGAAGTCAATACATGCAACCACAGTTGAAGGCAAATGCTTCACTGTCCTAATTACACATCGAAATTTACATTTAAAAAAATCAAAACTCATAATCACTGGGTCATAATGCAACACATGCTCAGAGAAAAATCGTCGCCCCAGAAGATAGTAGATGGGCGGCTGCTGGAACTGCGTTCTCCTCGACTTACAGCTAGGTACTACTGAAACTATAAGCACTACTACGTCACATCATCCCTTCCATCCGCTCTCTCCCTCCCTCTGTCCCTCCGTCTCTCCCTCCCTCTCTCCCTCTCTCCCTCCTTCTATGGTGGAGACACAGCTTTTTCAAATCGTCAACTGCTACAGCAAGCTGCGTGGTTTTTCTGTAGCATACAGCCATCCCCCCTGCGCACATGGCCCATCTCGAGGTGACAGCTAATGCTTCAGCCTTTCACGAACATAAAATGATGTAAAGACAACCAAAAATAAGAGAAAAGTTAGGGACACCCCAAGTGCACATTGACTGTTTGCCTAAAATATAACAGCATCGCCCCACAGTACCCCACATGGCGCAACCTAGTGGGGATGCATCTACACTTCAGTGTAACAGCTACATTTAACATCAACGCAGCTCCTATAAGCGAGCACCCATTAAAAAGGAAAACACAATTGTGACGATGATAAATTTCCTCTTTCTGCAAATAAAGGCGCAGTCCATTCTCTTTTAGTTTTATAAGCAAAATCGGTATAGTTTTACATTCGACTGTGGGATACAATGTGCATCCTTACATCTACATCTACATCTATACTCTGAAAACCACTGTGAAGTGCATGGCATTATTTTACGTCATCCAGTGAAGTGAAGAAAACTATAGAAACGTCGCCGATTACAGATGGCCAGACTGCAACATGTCCACTCAGCTCGAAGTCAGAACAATAAACCTTTACTATACTGCTGCGAAAACTACCAATCACCCTAGATTATTCTCGTTGTTTCGAAATGTTGCTTGAGCAAAGAAAAAGCAAGAAATTACACTCTGAAGAAATAACATCTATGTTAGGAGGAATGAGGGAACGAAGGGGTGCCTATAATTTTACTAGTGCCTGGCCTTACATCGAGGAGAATGCACATTCAACGGCCACCCATCTGCAAACTTTTGGGATGACGGTCTTCCCCAGTACATGTGTTGCATTATGACCCTTTTATCATGAGTAGTTGTGTAAGTAGAACCGATCTCTATGATTAATTACGTAATTGGAACCGATCATTACTTCAGTTTCCCAACCTTCCTCTCCTGCACCTGGGCAGTTTACATGTGTGGTGGGAGTGCATTTGAACTTTCTGCCCCGAAGGACGAGGGTTTGAATCCTAGAAAGGGACTACCTTTTGAATTTAGGGCCAATCCCCAGATGGGGTGGGGGGTGGGGGGGGACTTCAGCGTAGCCCTGGGAGAAAAAAATTCACACCTAATTCGTAAATGCCGCCAAAATTAAAAATTCGCGCCAAAATTTGATATTTCTACCAGTAAGATAGTTGGTGAGTGGGAGCCTGGGAAGGGGGAGGGATGGGGACCCACTAGCTGGTTGAAGAAAACACATGGCGTCATCCAGGCATTGGGCTGGGGTTGGATGTGAGTGTGGGTTAGGGGTGGGGGTTGGTGGGGGTAATTGATTGATCTCTTTAATTAATTTGCATACCAATTTGAAATAAATTTAAAATCAAAACTGGGGTGGTGCCGCCATCTCCCTAGTACTATGGTATGGGCTAGCATCGGGAAATCCATTAAGATAAGCGACTTTCAGAAAGAGCAGATTATTATTACACAGAACTTGTCAACGAGTGTGTCGAAAACGGCGAAGCTGGTCGAATGTTGCTACCGTCTTGAGCATATATGGAAAGAGGTAGAAGGACAGTAAAACCATCACTAAATGCTAAATTGTCGGACGTCCACAACAGAACGTGTGGTTCGCAGGCTTTTCTGCTCTATAAAGTAGGACAGATGGTGATCCGTGGCATGTCTGTCGGAAAAGGACCATGCTGGTGCACACGGTATTTCGGAGCACACGGTTCATTGTACTTGTTGAACATGGAGCTTTGCAGCAGATCACCTCTACGTGTCGACAAGTCGACCCAACGACATCGTCAGTTACGATTGCTGTGGACACAGGACCATCGGGATTCGATCGTTGAACAATGGAAACGTGTCAGATCTTCGCGTGAACCACACTATTGCTACACTAGGTCAATGGTCGTCTCCACAAACGCCGTCATCGAGGCGAACAGCGGGTCGAAACGTGCAGCGCGCCTCAGGCGCAGGTTGGTGGGAGAAGTATTGTGCTATGGGAGACATTCTCCTGCGCTTGCATGGAACCTGAGGCAGTAATCGAGCACACGCTGACAATTGTTAACCACCTGCAATCCTTCATGCTTGATGCCTTCCAGGACGGCGATGTCATCTTTCAGCAGCATAATCGTCTGTGGCGGAGCCAGAACCGTGATACAGTGTACTAGGAGCATTACACTGAACTCACGTTGATATCTCGGCGATAAAATTGGTCTGATGTAAATCTTATCGGGCGCCATTGCCGCTTAGGCAAATCAGCGGCCCGTTATTTACACATATTACATGACTTGTACGCATACCGCCACAAACCTACCAAAAACCAGTCGGATTCCTGATACACAGAATCAGTGATGTATTTCGTTCCAAAGACGGACAAACAAGGTATTAAGCACGTGAGCATGATGTTTTGCGTCATCACAGTTCAATTTTTTTTGCGCTTCCGTGTTTTCAAGATTTTTAATTAAAAATATTTACAATAAGCCCATGCTCGTACAACCCCCAGCCCAAACCTCACGCCACCCAAATCTCGCCTTTCAAAATTAGTTTTTAGTATTTGGGCTTGTTTCGCAGTTTGTCGTGCCACGCCCATCACTTACAAAACAGTAATAATGAATTGTACATCAACGATGGAATGGAAAAACAGGAATAACGTTAGATAATGTTCAGTGAAATAAATGGCAGTAATGTTGAAAAGTGGGGGTGCATTTTAGATCAGAGTCTTGGTCTGTCATTCCGACTACTCTTCATCTTCGCCCTCTTAGCATCTGTGCCTGTGTGACTATCAGTAACAGCTGTAAAACATCGTTAAAGAAAATATTACGTAGCCCTTTAAAAATGACGAAGTAGATGCATGTAGTTCTACAGTCATTTCGCTTGGCAGGAATGAGCGAAGTAATTCATGGAATAAATCAAGTGGTTATTTCTGAGCTGCATGATGTGCTGTCAGTTACTGCCCGCACGTGACGACGTGAGGAATTAAAATGCTCACATTGCGTGCGCTGTCGTACAAGCAAAATGCCGAAATGCTAATAGTTACCATCTTTTATTTTCTGGCATTTACTCGTTACAGAAAACAAATAGAATTACGATTTTACGTCGTTCCTCACCTTTCTGTTTGTTATCGCTAAAGGCCATCGTAAAAATGCTGTGCACGTTTCTTTTCATTCCCAAGTAATGAGATGTATGTTTTTTTCCTCTCTCCCTTGATGCAGTTTATCAGGGCATTCGATCATATTATTTGCTGCCTCTCAAAAGCCATTAACACGAACTGAAATCCTCTCATTCCCAACCATAAGCTTATGAACACTGAAATAGGAAAGTATGTGGAGGGGAAAACGAAAGAGTCATTATGCACTACTGAAACATCGATCAGTAAATGAACGAAAACGAAAACATTGTCTTTATTTTGAGAGTAAACTAGTAGCGTGGTGTAGAGAGGACGTTGCATTTTCTCTGTACTAGCTTCAGAACTGTATTTTTACTGCGACTCAAGGCATCATTTGAACAGACTACGTGCAATGTTCAGTACTTTACACTTTTTATAAGTCAAAAACGATTTAGAAACTATATTTATGACTCAAATATTTTCTACGCACGTCGCAGGTTAGAATCCTGCTTCGGGCATGGATGTGTGTGATGTCCTTAGGTTAGTTAGGTTTAAGTAGTTCTAAGTTCTAGGGGACTGATGACCTCAAAAGTTAAGTCCCATAGTGCTCAGAGCCATTTGAACCATTTTTTTCTATGGTAAACAAACAGCGTTAGAAACACCAAGATAGAAACAATTTGAAATCGTGGCGGATGTATCATGCAGTTTTGTAGAAGCAATCGTTCTCCTCAAGTAGAGATAATATACCGTCACACAAATTTCTTAAGTTGTCTGCTCAATTAACGAGAGGAGTCGGAAGTAGAGTGTAACTCGTCTTTTCTTCATACGAAAGGAAATAACTGTAATCAATGGTCAGTCTTTTATTCGATATTTCTCAAAACAGTTTGTCCAAACATTTTGTTCTAACACTTCTGACGCTTGTGTAAAAAGTTCGACTTTTCACAACGATAACTTATGAGCCATGTAGATGACGTGGTTTTCTTTTTTAAGCACTCGTATTACCACAATAAATGTTCAGTGTTTTCTCTTATACAGCATGGAAATCTAATTACTAAATGCTGCACATAAAATTAAATTGTATGCCAGGTGTAGATACTATGCTGTGTGTGAACTGCACATTTCCACCTCACTCTCCGCCCCCTCCCCTCTCTCTCTCTCTCTCTCTCTCTCTCTCTCTCTCTCTCTTTCATTCTTAGTCATCCTCCCTATTCACTGCACCAAGTGTCGTTGATCACCAAATTACGTGCTCGCGGATATCCTTGCAAATACTGCACTATCGCGGAGACAACGCCGTTAAAATCTCTCTAAGCGCTTCTAGTATGCGGATCAGAGCGGGTACTGTTTCGTACGAAAGAGATATGAAGAGAGCAAATGTTTCCTCTGTAATCGAAAATATAACAATTCTTTTCTCGCTGGTCGATAATATGCTGATGGACCCAAGCACCGTCCTGCATTTTAGTTGACTGTCTAAGACAAGTGAATCCCAGAAAATATTAACTATGCATTTTTGAAACTATGACTTATTTTTAGTTGCTGGAGAAAGAGAAGTTACTGATCTCCTGTCTCTGGTGACATAATAAATCTGTCAAAAGTATTTACATGTCTGCGAACGTGTCTGGTTTTATGTTCATGGGTGACAGTAATAGTAAGTCATGTGAAACTAAAATATTAGCAAAATAAAAATAGTCATTTTGTAAATACATATCTTTGTACGTCCGTGGGATCGTAATCGGCTCCTGGATGAAACAGTACTGTGTCTCACTACCCAGTACCTTACAACATGCTTGGATTCCTCTTAGTATTGTAAGCACAGTGCTGCCTCACCCCTCAAAAGTAGCCCTGAGGTCATCCACTGTATGGGGATGGTTTCTGCAGCGATTCACTGAAAGTTTCAGCTGCACCCAACCACGGTCAGCCGGCTTCGTGTCAGAAGATACCGCAGATCACTTCACTCGCCCAGTTCAACGAAGGTTTGCATGATTTGGATGCGTTGTTCTCGCGCACCTATCGTCGAGATGTTGATTGTGGAGCTGTATAGTAAGTTGAACTACACTGCTGAAATACTGTAGCGTCCCCAAATTACATCCGGTTGCAGTGAGAGATGTCCGTCATCGGCACGTAGAAACGGCCTGAATCATGAGTGACCTAGTGCCGTTCGAATAGGTGCGCCACCAAGACTCCGAGGTACTTTTTCAGCTGACTGCTTCCATATTGCTTAGAGACTATTGTCAAGCTTCAGACAAATCCTGAACTCGTCCGTGACGAGAACCAGGCACCACTAATGCAGGTTCCATTCCTGGCCTTTCCATTCCCACCTTCCTCCCGCACCATCAAGGTGACGGGGCTCTGTAGTGTTGTTTGTGATGGAGCCCTTGAGTCGAAATTGATCGTGTGGAGAGGTTTGTCTCTGGGACGACATAGCTCTCCCACATGTCTCCAAAATGGCAGCTCGCGGTTACGTTGCATTTTCATCAGGGTACCTAGGAACCATGATTTGTTACCTACTGGTGTTGCTTATCGCGAATGTGCCACAACGAGGCAGATCATCTCAATACTTCGTGTCTCTAGACAGCGGTCTGACGTTAAAATGACGTCGCTGTGCTGTACGGCAGAGCCAACTCCATGCGCAGCACGCTATACCCAACTGTACTTGGATTTCAGGACTGCATTATCTCCATTGTACTTAACGATTTCCTGCTATCGAAACCACTCTGATTGTTTTGATGGTAGTAAAAAACTTATTTTGGGCAGTTTGTTACGCAGCAGTAGGTGTCTTCTAAGTGTGTAAATTATGTGAATGTCGATTTTACATATTGCTCTGAAGAGCTACAAGATACGTACCGAGGGAGGTGGCGCAGGCGTTAGCACCCTGGACTCGCATTCGGGAGGACGACGGTTCAATCCCACGCCCGGCCACCCTGATTTAGGTTTTCCGTGATTTCCTTAAATCGCTTCAGACAAATGCCGGTATAATTCCTTTGAAAGGGAACTGCCGACTTCCTTTCCCATCCTTCCCTAATCCGATGAGAACGATGACCTCGCAGTTTGGTCTCCTCCCCCAAATCAACCCAACCCCAGCCCAAGTACGACCTTTAAAAGATTACACCATCTTTGTTACAGCTGGCTCCCTGACATTCACATATAACTCTCAGTTCGTTTTGCTTTGTGCTAATCGGCACGTGGTCCTACGTGCGAAGTAACACTATTTGAATTTAGGACTCTCTTGTAGTTATTACTGAATGCACGTACTCTGTTAAATATGTCGCTGATTGTCTGTTGCAAGTCACATGCTATCAGCAATGCATTAGGGTCTGCGAAACGTAAATTTCATAAATTTTACATCCTATTTCTTGAGCTTTCAGTGTATGCAGTTTTGGAAACTTGCAACGTAACGTCTACGTATAGACACTGTTAATTCTTCACATTTTCACGTAAGTGTTTAGCAATAGAGTTGCCTGTTTTTGACACTAGTTGTAATATATTAGGCCTGCTTGTAATAAACTAGCTAACGTTCTTTGACATGACTGACTTCTGACAATGCATTTACTTCTAACCAGGTGCAGTTACGTAGTAAACTCAAGGGATTAACACACAATTTATTTTCTATTTCCTTTCGTTATTAGTTTATTAAATAGTTTCGTCTGAAATATTTCAGTACATGCGCCAATGTTTCATGAAATTAACTATCACTCTCACCAATTGGGAGCGTGTAAAACTGTCTCAGAATTTTTGTTATCTTTGCAAGGCTGTACTTTTCAGTGATAAATTTTCTATTATTTTATCAGTGAATTAAATAATATGAAAATGGTAAATTATGTAGTGTAAAAGACAATATTTATTTACAAACAAGAGAGCTGCATTATACAAATCAAGATTGTTTTGTTGTTGAACAAAGACGATCCAGTCAGTAGCTATGGTCCGAGTTCGTGAATGGCAGTGGATGGTTGAAACTATTAATTTTTCCGGAACAAGTCACTTCATTAGAAAAAGATCCAATATTTACTGAGTCATGGATAACGCAGTTACAGAGTTATCAGTACACCAGCACAAACCAACATCTTGCAAAATCAGGTCGATCTTGAAATTTCGGTTTGTCTGCAAATGAATAACTTACTACTACTGGTCACTAAATAAATAATCACAGAATTACGGTTTCCACATCAACGCTACCGTTACTTAGCACTGAATTCATTACAAAATATCTTGCTTGTTATATTGCTACTGTATTTTTCCATTATTATATTTTTAATAGTATGTTCGAATGTGGTTCTATAATACTGTCATGGTTAGTCGTACAATGTATTATACAAATGAAATGTTGTTAGACCTCGTTTGAATCACTCATCTTTCCTCCACCATACTTTCTAATTTGAACAATGTTTTTGAAAGACAAGTTAAAGCGGTCTGCCTTCTTTACGTCTGATTGCATTTATGTTAGCTGTTAAAGGGTTTTGGACGTCTTCTCTAAATTCCTTAGAAGAAAATGTGAGTTACGCTACAAAACCTGATGACTGCACTACATGTGTCGACTGTAGTGGAACAGAAGATAATTAATTTTGTCCTGAAACTTGCATTTTCACATCGGTAAATTTAAAGGTTGGCAGTTTATCCGTCACTATTTCAAAACTAAATTTATAAAATCTTAACTTGATTAATTGATCTGTGCTGAAAAAAAAATAGTTGTAAAACCTGATGTTACATCTTTGGAGCAAATCTGTCGCCCAGCACTTGTTTCATGCCACGCAGTTTTATCGCTCTTCTTGTAGCCATCTTCTTGTATGAGTGTGCTAGGTAGCAGTATGCATCGGCTGCTTTTGTAATTACATATCTTAATATATTTACATTTAGTTGGATTACCGTCTGGAGGATACTCTCTTACACGTATTGACCAACTATGTAAAGTAAAATGAAATATAATTCAGTATCTACTTATTTCTAGTGAACCATAGATCGTTCGTTACATATGATAATCAGGTTATCTTTTGTCTTAGAGTTTTTATGGTACTAAACGATTTTTGTGTGTTCTCCTAAACAATTAAAGCCCTATGGCGCTGTGACAGAGGTATTGTAGAGATATTCACGTTATTGTCCTCTGACGTCAACAGAATTATCTTAAGAATCAGATCTGCAGCACGATCCTCGTTTATTCAACATTATTGAATAAAATCTAATCAGTTATCTGGCGGACGCTGCAGTCGGTGTTGGGAAATTTGAACTGGTCGTGACAGTAGTGGCTGGCATAGCGACTATTACCAAAACGAACGTTCGGTCGTTTAGGTACACTACATAAATTACGTAGTAAATGGTATGCTTACCTGCAGTATTGGAACGTTTGTAGAGAAAGGAATATTAATGAACGGGTAGTACAGAAACTGGGAGCTCACGACTTCTCTTTGTTTTTTCTTTGTTCGGTTGTTTGTTTTATACATAATTAGCACTACACATCAATCAGTATTAGTCCAATGTGTAATTCATATCGTTACAGAAAATAAATTGCATTTTATAAGTAATAAAAATTAGTTTATCGCATAACTTTTCCGCCTTTATGTGACCAAAGCAATTACTTTTGACATAAGTACAATTTATATGCACACTCACTCACACACACACACACACACATGTATATATAATAACAGAAACATGATTTATATAAGTTTGACAATGTCCTGAAGTGTTGTTCGATATATTTGTATTTTGTGACTTTTTGCTTTACTTTTTGCTGAGGAAATTGCATTTCCTAGCGCCATACGATAAATCTACGTTGTTTTCTTTATTTTTACCACATTATCCCTCTTTTTTCATTACAAATCAACAATTTTCGAATAAAACCTGAATTAAACATTGACTGTTTCTATTTTGCTACAAATATTGTTTATTTTCAAGCAAGGAGGAGGATAAGTGTGCAGAACAAAAAAAGCTACGTAGGTTACCTGCGCTTTATATGTCCTCACGGTTCACTACTTCCAGTTTTAAGGAGAATTTAGTAAGACAGTGATAGCAAATGTAAAGAAAGAGATCATTATGGGGTAACGCCTGATAGGCATGAAACACACCTATCACACAGGTAATGCGGGTACGACCTTAACTGCCCAAAGCTACTAGAAAATCTGTTGTAGGTTATGATAGTCTACAGTAGCCTATGGCAGTTTTACAACTGTAGCGACAAGTGAGGCGGTATGGCAGAATACCAAAGCGGAGATCATTAAGATCGAGTTGGGTGTCTTATATAGCTTGACTCATTCTACATCATTGAAGGTTCTCCTTCCTGAAGAGATATACAGTAACACGAAAAAAGAGCCGGCCAGAGTACCCGAGCGGTTCTAGGCACTACAGTCTGGAACCGCGCGACCGCTACGGTAACAGGTTCGAATCCTGCCTCGGGCATTGGTGTGTGTGATGTCCTTAGTTTAGTTAGGTTTAAGTAGTTCTAAGTTCTAGGGGACTGGTGACTTAAGAAGTTAAGTCCCATAGTGCTCAGAGCCATCTGAACGAAAAAGGAATGGATGACTTATGGTGTGTGTTCGTATACGTTCTCGGTCACGAAGTCCGACGTCGCACAAAGCGTGTGTTTGCGGTCTGCGGAGACTTTGGTCCACACAGTGTTAGAGGCTGTACTAAGAAAATGCGAGCACTCCTGCGGGCAGACGGGAGGTGTTTTGTGGGCGTGTGCCTGACTGCTGCCCGACTGCGACCGCAGCCGGGAGGAACCGGATACAGGCATTACAGGCGCGGCCCGGCCACGCCCACACCGCCGCTTGCGTAAGCAAACACTGGCGGCGCCGGCGGCTAATTGGAGGGGCGAGGCCGGCGGCTGCGAGTACACAAGACCTCCCCCCCTCCTCCCCTCCCCACCTCTCCCATCCTCTGAGACGCAGGCCAACGCTGACTCCTCCAAAAGTAATACGCAGCGATGGCGAGGCAGCACTGCTAAAAGCTGCCTGGCCTAGGCCACAGCGGGGGCGACTTGTTTACCTCGCACATCGTGGCTGATAGTTTCAACACCAAATAAAAAAGGAAGTCCACGATGATTCGCTAAGGCAAGGCTCTCATCGACGATAACGTCCGTTTGAACATCACAGATGTTGGCTGTGCGTGATTCTGTTGTTTGTAGTGTGCCACTCCATTTCTCCAACCTGCTGCCTCATGCAGTCCTCGAAAGTATCAAAGAAGAGAAGAAGTAACTGGAAGAAAATTTCCGAACTGGGAACATAACATCAAGGTGTTATATAAGTCCTGCCAGGCATTTCCAGTTGTCATCTACCACAGATTCAGAAAATCTCAACATCCATAAAACCATGGAACACATGAAGTTCAACAATATTTGTCAATCCAATAACCTTGTACCTAACTGAACCATAACCTAGATGTAAAAATGGACAAATCATGTAATATTTCAGGACACCCCACTGAAGATGCCTTGTAAAAAAGGCGAACGCATCTGGGTGCATAAATATTGCGATGTGCAGCATGCAAAAAAGGCATTTTCTTTGAAACAACTGCAATTTATATACAGCTGCTGCGAGAATGGCCACTACAAGAAACGTGAAAACAACATCTATGGAGAGTACACAACAACGAGTTAGTTCAGAAAAAAATACGAGGGATGTTCAATAAGCAACGCAATACTTTTTTTTCGCGGCTAATTTCGGCTCACAAAAATTCAGAATTTGTTATTGGACTTCGTGAAAACATTCTTGCTTCAGTCCCTATAGTTCCATGAAGTTATGATTGGTGACAGCACTATACGTAGCCATAAAAATGGCGTTTGCAACAGAGGTGCGTTCCAAGTAAAGAGCTGTTACCGAGTTTCTTTTGACGGATAATCAGAGCGTCGCAATATTCATACGCGCTTGCAGAATTTCTACGGAGACCTGGCAGTGAACAAAAGCACTGTGACTCGTTGGGCGAGACGCCTGTCGTTCCCGCAACAAGGTCGCGCAAACCTGTCCGATCTCCCAGGTGCCAGCCATTTGAATACAGCTGTGACTCCTGCAACGTTGGAGCGTGCGGACACTCTCATTCGAGGTGATCGACGGATCACAGTGAAAAACGTCGCTGCACAACTGGGCATCTCTGTTGGTAGTGCTCTCACACTTGGCCACCATTTGGGATGCTCGAAGGATCATTCTTCCTAGTCCACCCTACAGCCCGGATCTCGCCCGAATTCCCGCTGCTTGACGCAGTGAAACATGCACTCCGCCAGAAGAAGTATGTCGAAGATACGGAAGTTGTTGCTGCAGCAAGACGTTGGCTCCGACGCTGATCAGTAGAGTGGCGCCATCGGTACATACAGGCTCTCCCAGTAAGGTGGTGTAAGGCCATCGCATTGAACGGAGATTACATTGAAAAATATGGTTTTGAACCAAAATAGTGGGGGATAATGGGGATAATACGGTGTATTGGAACCCTCAATATAACAAACTGCTTTTAGAAAAAAATGTGTTGCGTTACTTGTACTACCCTAGTAAATTATGTTCTGTAAACTTCAGACACCCATAGATCGCACAAGAACGACTTCTTAATAGAGTATATGCGATAAGACGAAACAAAGCACACGAAGAAAAAAACATCCTTCACACTCAGCAACCTGTGCATTCCCAAGTGACCGGTTCTCATTGGCGTCCACAGAATTTTTTTGCAAAATAGGCAGTTTTGGTTTAACTGCTATGCTGAGTTTGAAAACCTGTTTTCCTGAGGAGCTGAATTTGACAAGAGATACACACCCAAAATGTGTCGCATCTGAAACAAACGATAGTTATTCACTTAGTGTTTTCAACATATGTGAACCATGTGAAACGTGAGTTTCTCCCGCTTCAAAAAAAACAACATAACATCTACCGTAAGGATGTTTAAACAACTTACATAAATGCAGCCGGATGACGTGTTCGACAACCACTGGTATCTCGACAGGTAAACAACCCGTAATTTAAAGCACAAATACAACGAGAGGGAACAAGTGAAGGAAAATTATAATTTCTTGCGAAGCGCTCTCTGGTTGCATTTCTATCTTGAAAATTATATCGTGTTCACCTATCGAGATGTCGGCGATTGTCGTATACGATATACGGCTGCGTTTTAGGAAGTTGTTTGAACATTTTTTACGGTAGAACACTTTCATCCCTAAACGATCATCATATTTCAAAGGTATGCACGAGAAATATCTTTTTTCGTGTGTGGATGCCACTTATAAAGTTGAAATAGGAAAAAAAGAAACCGGACGACTGAGAAAAATGCGATTGAATATCAACAAAAATAGCCACGTCAATACTCCACGAAGTGAAGAAACAGAGATTAAACTTTAATTTTCATGTCATCGGCAAAGAAACATTCGAGCAGGTTGCTATTCATGGAGAGAACTTTTTTCACACGGTTTTCCCCCTTCTTGCATAGAAAACAGTATTTTATTTTCTGGTCTGATGCATTCGGCCCCATTCATCAAGTACGGCCTATACATAGTCACATCTATTTTGTCCTGTTCTACAGAGTCCACTGAAATATATCTAACGTGTGAAATTGAACGTATAAGGAGCAAGTCATCACGTGTCAAACGAAGGGCAAAACCATTTTGACCGTTTTGCTGGAAAGAAGGTACCATCCATTTGGGAACTGCGAACAGATGACGGGCACATATACTGATCAGCCAGAACATAATGACCACAGACCTGCTATCGACATAAACCCATCTGGGCGGTAGCAACGTCACCTGGCGGGGAATGACTGCTAGTCAGACACACGAACGGTGCATGTTGTGCCAGTGAGCGCGCTGTCCATTTTTGGAATGGGGAAGGCATCGGAGCCTGAACGAGGGCAGATAGTGATTCTCGGACACAGAAATATGCTGCATCAAGCCAAGTATGAGCTGTGACCATCTCTTTCCACTGGTTGCACATCACATATCATAATGGGTGCATCATAATGTGGCGAATTGGTAACCTTCAACATAACTTTGACCATGCAAATTACAACAATAAAAGACGAAACATCCTATCATTGTGAGCAAAGTATGGGCTCTTCTGCCCAAACGGCCATACTGATATGGGCTTAAATGTTGCGTTTCTTTGTGTATGTATACTCATAACCACCAAATTGCTGGTTTCCCTTCATCTGGCTCTGAGCACTATGGGACTTAGCATCTGAGGTCATCAGTCCCCTAGAACTTAGAACTACTTAAACCTAACTAACCTAAGGACGTCACACACACCCATGCCCGAGGCAGGATTCGAACCTGCGACCGTAGCGGTCACGCGGTTCCAGACTGAAGTGCCTAGAACCGCTCAGCCACACCGGCCGGCCCGTTCATCTGCTAATGCTTACTGCAGGTGTAACATTTCCTGACATAATATCACGTCTTCACAGGGTCATGTATGTGTGTATGTGTGTATTGAACCGGGGACCTAGTAACGACGGAGAGGCTTCGTACCGCCGTAGCCCCCAGTGGTTCACAATCCCACAACAGGCCACAGCAGTCCACCCACCCCACCGCCAGCCCACACAGAATCCAGGGTTACTGTGCGATTCCAGTGAAGCCCCTGTCCCCCCTGGGAATGTCTCATACCAGACGAGTGTACCCCAAATGCTTGCATGGTAGAGTAATTATGGTGTACGCATATGTGGAGACAGTGTTTGCACAGCAATCGCCGACATAGTGTAACTGAAGCAGATGGAAAACCGTCTAAAAGCAATCCACAGGCTAGCTGGCATATCGGACCTCGACACTAATCCGCCGGGCGGATTCGTGCCGGGCACTAGCACGCTTTCCCGCTCGGGAAGCAGCGGGTTACACCACGCGGCTAGCTGGGCGGGCTTCACAGTGTCATACTTAATTTTTCCTCAGATCTTCTGACACCTGCGACTCATGTGCGTGTATCAGTTACAATGAACAAATTATCAATTGAAAAGAGTAACACTGTGCTTGCTGACTGTTTATGAATTGCCAAGATAACAGTCACTCAGAAGTTGTGCTCTGCATCTCTCCCATGTTCGGCTCTACTTTCTCTATGACACTATGTGCAGTGTCACCACTCCCAATGCCTCACACTGTCTGCGGGACATACCACCAACCTCTACGAGAGAGGAATAATGCCAAGCGCCACATACATACACTACTGGCCATTAAAATTGCTACACCATGAAGATGACGTGCTACAAACGCGAAATTTAACCGAAAGGGAGAAGATGTTGTGATATGCAAATGATTAGCTATTCAGAGCATTCACACAAGGTTGGCGCCGATGGCGACACCCACAACCTACTGAAATGAGGAAAGTTTCCAACCGATTTCTCACACGCAAACAGCAGTTGACCGACGTTTCCTGGTGAAACGTTGTTGTGACGCCTCGTGCAAGGAGGAGAAATGCGTACCATCACGTTTCCGACATTGATGAAGGTCGGATTGTGGCCTATCGCGATTGCGGTTTATCGTATCGCGATATTGCTGCTCGCTTTGGTCGAGACCCAATGACTGTTAGCAGAATATGGAATCGCTCGGTTCAGGAGGGTAATACGAAACGCCGTGCTGGATCCCAATGGCCTCGTATCACTAGCAGTCGAGATGACAGGCATCTTATCCACACGGCTGTAACGGATCGTGCAGCCACGTCTCGATTCCCGAGTGAACAGATGGGGACGTTTGCAAGACAATAACCATCTGCACGAACAGTTCGAAGACGTCGCAGCAGCATGGACTATCAGCTCGGAGACCATGGCTGCAGTTACCCTTGACGCTGCATCACAGACAGGAGCGCCTGCGATGGTGTACTCAACGACGAACCTGGGTGCACGAATGGCAAAACGTCATTTTTTCGGATGATTCCAGGTTCTGTTTACAGCATCATGATGGTCGCATCCGTGTATGGCGGCATCGCGGTGAACGCTCATTGGACGCGTGTATTCGTCATCGCCATACTGGCGTATCACCCGGCGTGATGGTATGGGGTGACATTGGTTACTCGTCTCGGTCACCTCTTGTTCGCATTGACGGCACTTTGATCAGTGGACGTTACATTTCATATGTGCTACGACCCGTGGCTCTACCCTTCATTCGATCCCTGCGAAACCCTACATTTCAGCGGGATAATGCACGACCGCATGTTGCAAGTCCTGTACGGGCCTTTCTGGATACAGAAAATGTTCGATTGCTGCCCTGGCCAGCACATTCTCCAGATCTCTCACCAATTGGAAATGTCTGCTCAATGATGTCCGAGCAACTGGCTCGTCACAATACGCCAGTGACTACTCTTGATGAACTGTGGTATCGTGTTGAAGCTGCATGGGCAGCTGTACCTGTACACGCCATCCAAACTCTGTTTCAATCAATGCCCAGGCGTATCAAGGCCGTTATTACGGCCAGAGGCGGTTGTTCTGGGTACTGATTTCTCAGGATCTATGCACCCAAAATGCGTGAAAATATAGTCATATGTTAGTTCTAGTATAATATATTTGTCCAATGAATACCCGTTTATCATCTGCATTTCTTCTTGATGTAGCATTTTTAATGGCCAGTAGTGTACTTTGGGGCGTGAAGCACTGGCAAATACCACTCATCGTCCACGAATATGGTCCCACTACTGCTCCAGAGGTGACTTATCACCAGAACTAAAGGCACATCAAAGATTTATCTGTGGCACGGATACAGTCCAAACTCCCTCAAGGAAGCAACTCGGGCACAATGCATCTCAGGCGTGGCCGAACATAACAGTTGAGCAAAATGCCAACATTCTATCAACAAGTGCAAAGACAGGCAAGACCCAGAATGCTAAACCAACCAGATGTCGACAACCTGGAGTAGCCAGCCAGCTTCTGTCACGTAAGACTCAACACTATCGACAGAAAAATGGGACACAGTTGTAAGTGTTCGCATCACTTAAGTATAATTTCCAAAATAATCCCACAGAGTTTGCAGCACATCCATTACACCCTTTTATCAATGGAATAGGATAAATAGACAAATACAGATTTTTCACATCACAGTACAGTTAGAACTGTGTGACTCCATGACTAATTAATATCAACATCACTCAGATGGCGCTCACTGTTACTACAAGGTAACCACATATTGCTAGCCTGATTAAGCCTGCATCAACTCTTAACGCGACGTATGGTTTAATGTGACATATGTGATGTACTCGCACCAGTTTCTTAATTTTAATAAATGCAGCGGCACTACATTTGGTGTAGTCCAGGAAGTTGATTCGACTCGATCCGATTACTGCTGTGGATGTATTATATGCCTTTCCCACATCCCCATTATGTTAGTCGCGAGAGCGGTCACGTATACGGTGCTGGTTTTGTCGGATTTAGTGGTCAAATCTCCAAAATTTCTGCCGGCTGGTGATTGGTCTCAGGTTTACGCCAGTTCTACTCAAAATGACAATTGTTGTTTCCCCCGTAAAAAATGTTCCAATTCCCTCTTCACATTGGTTGTGGTTGGCTATGTCTGAGTCCTCCTAATGGCCTGTTCCTGTCACTCCTCAACTTACTATTTCTGCATGACGGCTCGCAAGAGTTTTCTTCATAATTTCTCTTTCTCCCTTGGATTATGCGTCTCGTACACGAATTCTGACCTGTGGTTAACGCTCTTCGAAGCTTCCATATTATCCCCACATGGCCCAGCAAGTAACTGTTGTCAGTTAATTGGTACCTTCATATTGCAGAAACCGATTATTCCACTTGTGCTACACGACGCATCCAGGAACTGATTCGTTTTAACTAATGACTCAAAGAACTTCAATGGGCTTCTGAATCCTGACTATTCCAAATTTGTAGACGTCGTTATCTCTTGTTTGATTTCATCGTGCATCTCATGTGACCGATAGCTGGCAACGAAAGCTGCTGTGAACTCCCTCCACGATCTGCTGGTGGCCGCAATTCCTCGGCTACCGATTCTTCCGTGTGTCTGAAATATAACTCTAATTTATATTCCAATAGCCAGAATGATGATATTAACGTATCAAACTCGGCGATAGTTTTGGAAGTTGTGCAGTGACATAAAGTGTTTGTAGTCGAATGCCTTGTCTTGTCTTCTGCTTGTTCCTATCTCGCTGCTGCTACTCTTATTTCCTCCACGTGATGTATAAACCTCGTGACGCACATAGCTGCTGTTTTGTTCTGCTCTATTTCGTTGTTACTATGTGTGCCACACGTGCTGAGTCTGACACAATTTTCTGAGGAATCGCTCACCGTGTCGCGGCTTGCGGTTGGTGGCTCCACTGACTTGTGCGCGCCGGCCGGAGTGGCCGTGCGGTTCTAGACGCTACAGTCTGGAGCCGAGCGACCGCTACGGTCACAGGTTCGATTCCTGCCTCAGGCATTGATGTGTGTGATGTCCTTACGCTAGTTAGGTTTAATTAGATCTAAGTTCTAGGTGACTGATGACCTCAGAAGTTAAGTGGCATAGTGCTCAGACTTTTTTTTTTTTTTTTTTTTTGCGTAACACGCGTGTACAGGTCAGCCTACCGAGGAGTCTAACACACAAACACACCTGTTCTGTTAGATCTGGGTCCTCCCTTTCTCACTTCTGGCTTCACCCGTTTCAGACGGTGGTCGTTGTCTTTGAAGTTTTTTGCCAATTTGATCTTCTGCCTGTTATTCTTGAGCCGTAGTTTCTTTGAGTCGTATTTCTGTTTGCTGTGTATCTATCTCATCTGTTCTCTTCCTTTTCTTGGAAGGTTCTACTTGAGCTTTGTCTACTGTCTTTTGACCTTATGCTCGCAGTGTGGCCAGAACTTTCATATTTCGACTCACTATATTCCTCGCCAGAGATGTCTATTTCTTGGCTACTAGAACCACTCTCTTGACTCTGACAGAATCCATCATGGGTATTCACGCATGTTTCTTAGCTTCAGCGGGAACTTGTTTCCACTCAGCTGACACTTTCCCAGTGCCCATCACCTCGACTTTAATTTCGTTCAGGTATCTTGTCAACCTCTTTTCTGACTCCTACCTCCTACCTGCATTAGGGTTTCTTGGACGATACTCCTCTGAGTATTTTTTTCCATCATAGACTCCGGTGTTGTGGTGTGCGACTGCTCCGTGGAACGGCAGTTTGGTGTCGTTACTGGCCTATCATAATCCCTTAATGGAATGTTACATATTTTCACTACTGCATCACTGTGTCAAAAAACGACTAAATCTTCATCCCTGCTTACACAATTTACTTCATCAATTCACTCTAATTGGGTGTTCCTTTCTCCATATCGCCTGCCCTTTTCCCTGGCTGTTCCATTGGAAAGTTAACACCTCCCAACTGGACGCGTCCCTTCTCTGTTTTGACTATGCTACATGTCGTTAAAATGTTCACTCTTATCCTCCGCGGTACTAAACTCACTTGCCTTCTGCTTCTCACTCAAGTGGCTGTCTGACATACCAACATGTAAATAAAATCAGTTCCCAAACTATGCCTAACAAAACATATATGATCAGCCCTTATAAAGAATAAAAAAACGCTGATGCGACACCGTTATTTCAAACAGATGTACAACAGAATCCATGGGACTACAGAAGGAATGCTGAATTTAACGCACTTATTAATTATAAGACTCCAGCAATCATGCTACAACTACTGCGTAACTAAAGGAAATATGGCAAATGTAATGAAAATTTTATCTGATTGCGACTAAGGATGTCTCAGATTGTCAACTATTCTGGCACTACGTTACCTGATTTATACAAGACTAGACATTAAAATCTTCCTGCAAAGTGCAAATCCATGGAAGAGCCGTCAGTTTCAACAAGATGCCAGTGGATTTGGTAATATGGGAATTACCTGAGATTAATTTCCGACCCGCAGTGACTGACGACACAGAACCATCTTTAACAAATACATACGAAATCTGTGCATAGTGGACTATCCGAACGCTCATTAACGTTTTCTGTTGTTGAAATAAAACAATAAGTGACATGTAACTTCTAAAAAAAAAGTAAAAATTAGCAAATCTACAGCGTATATTCTCCATTGGTGTCAACGGTCTTGCCGCAGTGGTACACCGATTTCCGTTAGATCACCGTAGCTAAGTTCTGTCGGGATTGGCTAGCACTTTGATTGGTGACCATTCAGTCTGCCGACGCTGTTTGTAAGTGGGTTGCCTTTTGAAGCAACTTGAGGAGCTACTTGAATGAGAAGTAGCTGGTCCGGTCACGATAACTGACATACGGCCGGGAGAGCGGTGTGTAAACCGCACGCCCCTCCATATCCGCATCCAGCAACGCCTATAGGTTGATAATGACACGGCGGTAGGTCAGTAGCGTTTGGTCTTCAGAGACCTGCCCGGGCAGAGTTAATTTGTCTATCGAAATACAACAAGCTATTCTTCGAGATGACTAATTTATTACAACAGAATCTCGCATGAAATATTATGTTCACAGTAAACGGTACAGAGAAACAGGTCCTTCAAAACACATCTAGATCACAATTACCTCAACAGTAATCTTCGGCTGACAAAGTTTCCTCAAGGGATGGTATTCTCTAAGTGACGCCTTACTCCTCGTCTAACAACGCTAACGCTATCTAACTGACTCTACCTGACATGACAAGTGATTTGTGAACCACGAAACGTAAATCTATACAACATGCAGTAATTAATTAACTCCTGCTGAAAGATGAAAAAACATGCATGTGTGGGTGTAAAGGAACTCGGAAGATTCCCTAAGTGCCAGGGCTGCAAAGATGTTCGTCGCATGTAGCTGACTGTGTGGTTCAACCCTGTGCTCAGCGCTGTGAAGAATCAGCGAGTCTGTGCTCGCTATGCCCTGCTCAGGCTCCAACATCGCACTTCGTCTCTATCGCGACCCACGGACACAACTGTGCGCTTTGTACACGACGCTGTTTGCGAATGAACTCTTCTCCAGAGGGCTAGGAATCGAGCCCCGATGCGTACATCATGTCATCCACAAAAGAGCTCCCTTCACTGCATTGCTCCAAAAAGAACTCTCCTGACCTCCTTCGAAAAACTCCGCTTACAATAGATGTCTTTGCACATGGAGCTCCTCTGAAACTAATCCTACGAATTGCATGGAGCAAGATTCCTGTGCGCCAAACACGGAATCAAAGATAGCCGCACTGTCTTCCCTCGGAGATCAAATAAAGACCCTTCCCCAACAGAAAGGCTTGTCGCCAGAAGTTACTGACGTCACCGTTTTGTGTCTAACATGATTCCCAGTAATGGCACTTGTTTCTTAGTACACGTGGGAATCCAACTTTCCGAAAAATATATCGGTTGTCAGCGGCAGACTGCCGGACATCCAGTAGTGAGAGACTATTTCACATTCTGAAAAGAACTTTTACTATGTTTGCCGATAGGCTTCACTCAGCAAAAGTCCTCGGCCACCCGGCTTGCAGATACCTTCAGATTCCGAAAAAATTATCCTTCCGACTGCGAACAATTTCAAGGGCACTAACTCGTCAAGCCAGAGGGCTTGAAATTCCACTCCAATACACCCGGTTGAGTTAGTAGCTCGGCACTGCTGCTCGCTTAGGTCGGTATTACACTATCATATTACTTTGACAAAGAAATAAGAACAATCATTCGTCAAATTTTTTTGACCAAGTTTTCTGCCGTGGTGCCAGAAAGTGGTATTACATTATCATCATATTTTTCGTCAAAGTTCAAGATGTCAGACAACAAAGTCTTATTATGCTTGTAGCATAATTGCATTATGTGGGTATTTGGAACAGAAGTGGCGGGAAAAAAAGGAAAAATATTTGGGTGAAGCCGTGGGTGTCAAGATAATAAAAGCTTTCAGCAAAATTTGTTACGAGAGCTGCTAATGGAGGACGTCAGGTCTTCTATAAATTACCTACGAATGGATGAGAGAGCATATTAGCATTTTCTCAACAGAGTGGCTTCTCATATAACGAAACAGTATATTCCCTTGAGAAATGCTATATGTGCAGAAGACAGGCTCACCATAACACTGGTTTCTTGATGCAGGAGAGAGCTACTTTAGTTTACAATACAGCACTCGAATACCACGCTGCACATTAACCAAAATAATTCCATAAACGTGTGAAGTGATTAATAAAGCACTGAAAGTAAATCAGGGTTTGGTGCACTACATTGGAATTAGAACTATTTTTATTTTTGGATAATTTAATTAATAGAAATAGTGTTCCAACAGCTACAAAATTAATAAAAGGTACGAAACAGATGAAGCACTTTTAACTTGTGGCATACAGTGTTTAAAAACAGACAACGTAGAATGGGAAGCTAAAAAAAAAATTGCTTTAGAGTATGACCACCTCCACTAACCCGGCTTGCTGGAGAGCTGCCTGGGTGTTCCCAGATGTAGAGGTGGACTGCTGTGGCTGTGTTTGTGGACCTAAAGTCGCCTGCAGCATTTCCCGCCTTTCTGTCGACATACAATTAATAACATGCATTGTGCCCCTTGCTCACGCCCACCCCTGTCGAACCAACGTTATTAAAAAGAGTCCAGGGAACACACCAACTAAACTTCTAAGCCATGTTTGCAAACTCACCAAAGAGACGTCAAATAGCTGTAGCGATACCAACACTCCAAGCGGTTACATTCACAGACCGAAGACATTGGTCTATGGTTACATTTCACATTGACTTGAACAGAAGACTAACGATTCTTATGATCAAATCTACTGCGAGAATCTAGACTTGATCATATTTCATCGACGATAGGCAAGATTTGACAAAGTTCCCTGTTACAATGTCAAATTTTTTTGACATAAATATTTCACATATGTACTTTGATAAAGAAATATGAGACTGTAATACGGGCCATAGCGACTCCCCATGGAGTCTCCCGTTACAAGGAAGTAGTCACTAGCCCCCATGTGGCGCTCTCCGCCATCCTATCTGCTCCTAGCCGCTTCCACCTTCCCCAATTCGACTCATTAAGGAGACCCACAGGTAGAAGTTTAGAAGCCTGAGCAGCGCATTTCTCCACATATTACGGCAGCACAGACACAAGATGATGAGTATTTCACTCCTTGAAACGCCGCGGTTTTATAACACTACCACCCGCGAGCTTTTCACCAATAATAAGAATGAAAGAGGGCTGACGACTTGCTATCTTTCATTCCTTATCCTAACATTATTCAGATTACTCTGTAAATATTGCTTTTCGGAGGGGGTTTGAAGGGGGTAATGAAATCATAAATCGACATGTGATCTTCAGTTTCAATCTTTTTTCAAATTTTCTTTCAAACCAGTGACGAATGGACGAATTTTAATGAGTCTGTCATCATTCGTCTCTGCGTCTGAATATATTATCATAATTTGTCAATTCTATGTCTTGAAATAATTTCTGCAATTTTCGCTATTCGATTATGTTCATATAATTTTCAATGACTTCATCATCTGAATCTTCCTGCAGTTCTTCGACATGAGTAAACCGCCATTCATCACTTTCCCCAGAATCTCTTCGGCTGAAATTTAGACATCTGCAGACAGAATTAAAATTGGTTGATTCAAACAGCTGGAATCAGCGGTTTAGGGTTAGGCATTCGGTCAGAAAGCTGGCTGGCCTATGTAATAAAAAAAAAAAAAACTGAGCGAAGGGATCAACAACGAACTTCAACGGATGTCATCTGATGTCCGCTACGACCAAATACAACGAATAATTACAAACAAAATTAAAAGAAGAGTTAGTGTCTACGATTAGTAATCAACATGTCTTCGGTCTGGGTTCAAATCCAGCCATGGTTTAAATTTTGATTAACGATCTGCATTGGAGGCCGAGACTTCCGGCATAGGAAATCATCCTCATTCTACCAAGAGGGCGCAGGAGCGGACAGAGTTTCAAGGCAATCTCTTGTCCTTGGGGTTGGAAAGTGCCTCTGAAGGTGGAAGAATCAGCAATGTACCACGACATGGGGAAGCAGAAGACAATGGAAACCACTGCATTAATGTCACATAACGTATGTTAACAGGATATGTAGCCTGTAATTGAAAAAGTGTCCTGACGATCCCTCCATTGGCAAAAGGTTCAGGAAAACCGCCATATTTGGATCTCCGAGGACTGTTGAAGGAGAGGTGACAACGAAAAGAAGATTGAATAACCAAAGAAGCCATAATGTCCTACGAATCAGGGCGTGGAATGTCAGAACCTTGATCGTGGTAGGGAAGATTGAAAATCCAAAAAGGGAAATGCAAAGGCTCAATCTAGATATAGTAGGGATCAGTGAAGTGAAGTGGAAAGAACATAAGGATTTCTGGTCACGTAGGTATAGGGTCACAACAGCAGCAGCAGCAAATGGTACCATGCGAGTAGGATTCATTACGAATAGGGAGTGGGGCAGAGAGTGTGTTATTGTGAACAGTTCAGTGGTAGGGTTGTTCTTATCATAATCTACAGCAAACCGACATCGATAGTTCAGGTATACATGCCGACGTCGCAAGCTGAAGATGAAGCGATGAAATATATGAAGATATTGAAACCATAATACGGTACGCAAAGGGAGATGAAATTCTAACAGTGGGCGGGGGGACTAGAATGCAGTTGCAGGGAAAGGAGTGGAAGAAAAGGTTACACGAAGAGATGAGGTTGGGACAAGGATGAGAGAGGAGAAAGGCTAATTGAGTTCTGTGATAAATTTCAGCTAGTAATAGGGAATACTCCGTTTGAGAATCGTAAGAGAAGGTACACTTGTAAAAGGTCGGGTGATAAGTGGAGATGTCAGATTACATCGTGGTCGGACCGAGATGTCGACATCGGATCTGGATTGTAAGGCATACCCAGGAGCAGATGTAGACTCAGATCACAATGTAGCAGTGATGAAGAGTAGTGAAGTAGGAAGAATCAATACGCAAACGAGTGGCACATGGAGGTACTAAGGAATGACGAGATACGATTGAAGTTCTCTAAGGCTTTAGATACAGCGATAAGGAGCAGCTCAGTAGGCAGTACAGTTGAAGAGGAACGGACACCTCTAAAAAGGGCAATCACAGAAGTTAGAAAGAAAAACATAGGTACAAAGAAGGTAACTGTGAAGAAACCAAGAGTAACAGAAGAAATACTTTAGTCAAAAGAAGGAGGTGGAAAAATGTCGAGGGAAACTCTGGAAAACACAAATACAGGTCGCAGAGGAATGGCACAAAGAGAAAGTGTATGGAAGCAAAGACGAAATGGCTGCTTCAAAAATGTGAAAATATCAAATAAGAAATGACTGTCGGAAGACTGACTCAGCATACAGCAAAGTCAAAAAACCTTCAGTGAAATTAAAGCAAGCATGGTAACATTAAGAGTGTAACGGGAATTTCACTATTAAACACAGAGGAGAGAGAAGGTAGGTGGAAAGAATACATTGAAGGCCTGAATGAGGGGGATGCCTTGTCTGATGTGACATAAGAAAGAACAGATGTCGATTTAGAAGAAGTATGGGGTCAGGTATTAGAATAAGAATTTAAGAGAGCTTTGGAGAACTTTGGATCAAAGAAGGCAGACGGGATGGATAACATTCCATCAGAATTTCCAAAATCATTGCGGGAAATGGCAACAAACGGCTATTCATGCTGGTGTGTTGAATGTGTGATTCTGGCGGCATACCATCTGACGTTCAGAAAAATACCATCCACACAATTCCGAAGACTGCAAGAGCTGACACGGCCTTTTGTGGGCGAGCGGTTCTAGGCGCTACACTCTGGAACCGCGCGACCGCTACGGTCGCAGGTTCGAATCCTGCCTCGGGCATGGATGTATGCGATGTCCTTAGGTTAGTTAGGTTTAAGTAGTGTAACGCACAATCAGCTTAACAGCTCATGCATCCACGTTGCTGACAAGAATAACATTCATAAGAATGGGAATCAAGACTGGGGATGCCTTCGATGACGATCAGTTTGGCTTTAGAAAAGATAGAGGCGCCAGAGAGGCAATTCTAAAGTTGCTGTTGTTAATGGAAGCGAGGCAAGACACGATAATAGGGTTTGTCGACCTTGAAAAAGCGTTAGACAATCTGAAATACTGCAAAATTTTCGAAATTATGAGAAAAATAGGGGTAACCTATAGGTAGAACGGGTAATATACAATATGTACAAGAGTCAAGAGTGGAAGACCAAGAACGAAATACTCAGATCAAAAAGGGAGTAAAGCAGGAATACGGTCTTTCGCACCTCCTCTTCAATCTGTACATCGAAGAAGCAATGATGGAAATAAAAGAAAGTTTCAGGAGTGGAATGAAAATTCAAGATGCAACGATAACAATGGTACGACTCACGGATGACCTTGCTATCCTGAGTCAAAGTGAAGAAGAATTACAGGATCTACTGTATGGAAAGAACAGTCTAATGAGTGCAGAATATGGACTGCGAGTAAATCGAAAAAAGACGAAAGTAATGACAAGAAGCAGAAATGAGAACAGCTGAAAACTTAACTCAGGATTGATAGTCACGAAGCAGATGACGTTAAGGAATTCTAGTTCCTATGCAGCAAACTAACCACTGACGACGGGAGCAAGGAGGACATCAAAAGCAGACCAGTATTGGCAAAAAGGGCATTCCTGGTCAAAAGAAGTCTACTAGTATGAAACATATGCCTTAAGTTCAGGAAGAAGCTCCTGACATGGGAACCTCCCCATCGCACCCCCCTCAGATTTAGATATAAGTTGGCACACTGGATACGCCTTGAAAAACTGAACACAGATCAATCGAAAAAACAGGAAGAAGTTGTGTGGAACAATGAAAAAATAAGCAAAATATACAAACCGAGTAGTCCATGCGCAAGATAGGCAATATCAAGGTTATTACAGCTCAGGAGCGCCGTGGTCCCTTGGTTAGCGTGAGCAGCTGCGGAGCGAGAGGTCGTTGGTTCAAGTCTTCCCTTCAGTGGAAAGTTTATTTTCGCAAAGTTATGATCTGTCCGTCCGTTCACTGTAATAAATTTGGTGTCTGTGTTTTGCGACCGCACCGGTAAACCGTGCGATTAGTAGACGAAAGGACGTGCCTCTCCAATGGGAACCGAAAACATTTGATCGCAAAGTCATAGGTAAACCGATTCCTCCAAAGCAAAACGCGTCTGATATATTCTATACGACACTGGTGACGGCATGTGCGCCACATGACAGCAATATGTTACTGACCCAGGTAACTTGTACCTTGGCGAATGGGTAAAAAGATTCTTCTACCTTACCCGATTTCGGTTTTCTTGCGGATGTGATAATCACTCCCAAAAAAGTGTTGAAAACATAAAAGTTTGTCACATAAGCTGAAAAAAAATAAAGTTTTCACTGGAGGGAAGACTTGAACCAAGGACCTCTCGGTCCACAGCTGCTCACGCTAACCACGGGACCACGGCGCTTCTGAGCTCAAATTAGCCTTGTTATTGCCTATCTTGCACATGGACTACTCAGTTTGTATATTTTGCTTATTTTTTCGTAATTGCACACAACTTCTTCCTGTTTTCTCGATTGATCTGTGTTCAGGTTTTCAAGGCCTATCCACTGTACCAACTTATAACTAAATCTGACGGGGGTGCGATGGGGAGGTTCCCTTGTGACAACGTACGTTTGGACCACAGCATTGTATGCTAGTAAACATGGACGGTGGGAAAACTGGGAAAGAAGATAATCGAAGCATTTGAGATGTGAGCTACAGACGAATGTTGAAATTTAAATGGACTGATAAGGTAAGGAATGAGGAGGTTCTGCGCAGAATCGGAGACGAAAGAATATGTGGGAAACACTGGCAAGAAGAAGGGACAGGATGACATGACATCTGTTAAAACATCAGGGAATGACTTCCTTGGTACTGGAGGGAGCTGTAGAGGGCAAACACTGTAGAGGAAGACAGAGACTGGAATACATCCAGCAGATAGTTGAGGACATAAGTTGAAAGTGCTGCGCTGAGGTGAACAGGTTGGCACAAGAGAGGAATTCGTGGCGGATCGCAACTAACCAGTCACAATAGTGATGACTCAAAAAACCAAAAAAACAAAAAGTTTTCTTACATCGCCTCACTTGTAGACCTATCCCGAAATACTTACTGACGGGGAAGAGGAGACCTGTTCGGCCAGGAGTTTGAGGGCCGTTATTCATAGTACAGAACAAATAAACTTATACTAATTTACTAATTTCTCTCATCATCTAATTGGGAATGAAGAGAGATCATGGGCTGGATGCAAATGACGACAATTGAAAGTTAATATAAATGTGTGCGTCTTGTAAAAATATCGATGCTAGCTTACAACAACTATCACCGGAGAAAATACTGGTCCTACGTAAAATCGCTAAGTGAGTCTAACAGGTCAAAGCAACAGGTCAACAGGTACTTAGACAACGACCAACGGATATACACTATGTGATCTAAAGTATCCGAACAACCCCAAAAACATAGGTTTTCCATATTAGGTGCACTGTGCTGCCACCTACTGCCAGGTACTCCATGTCAGCGACTTCAGTAGTCATTATACACCGTGAGAGAGAATAATGGGGCACTCCGCGAAACTCACGGACTTAGAACGTGGTCAGGTGACTGGGTGTCACTTGTGTCATACGTCTGTACGCGAGATTTCCACACTCCTAAACATCCCTAGTTCCATTGTTTCCGATGTGATAGTAAAGTGGAAACGTGGAGGGACACGTACAGCACAAAAGTGTACAGACCGACCTCCTCTGTTGACTGACGCCTACAGTTGAAGAGGGTCGTAATGTGTGACAGGCAGACATCTATCCAGACCGTCACACAGGAATTCCAAACTGCATCAGGATCCACTGCAAGTACTCTGACAGTTAGGCGGGAGGTGAGAAAACTCGGATTTCATGGTCGGGGGGCTGCTCATGAGCCACACATCACACCGGTAAATGCCAAACGACGCCTCAATTGTTGTAAGAGCGTAAACGTTGGACGATTGAACAACGGAAAAACGTTGTGTGGAGTGACGAATCACGGTACGCAATGTGGCAATCCGATGGCAGGGTGTGGGTATGGCGAATGCCCGGTGAACGTCATCTCCCAGTGCCAACAGATAAATTCGGAGGCGGTGCTGTTATGCTGTGGTCGTGTTTTTTATGGAGGGAGCTTGCACCCCTTGTTGTTTTGCGTGATACTATCACAGCACAGGCCTACATTTAATGTTTTAAGCATCTTGTTGCTTCTCACTGTTGAAGAGCATTTCGGGGATGGCGATTGCATCTTTCAACACGATGGAGCAACTGTTCATAATGCTCGACGTTTGGCTGAGTGGCTACACGACAATAACATCCCTGTAATGGACTGTCCTGCTGAGAGTCCTGACCTGAATCCTATGATCATCTTTGGGATGTTTTGGAACACCGTGCCAGGCCTCACCGACCGACATCGATACCTTTCTTCTGGGCAGCACTCCGCGAAGAATGGGATGCAATTCCCCAAGAAAACTTCCAGCAGCTGATTGAACGTATGCCTGAGAGAGTGGAAGCTGTCATCAAGCTTAAGGGTGGGCCAACACCATATAGAGTTCCAGCATTACTGATGAAGGGCGCTACGAACTTAGAAGTCATTTTCAGCCAGGTTTCCGGATACTTTTGATCACATACTGTATGTGGCAGAAACCGTAAATTCTTATAGCGAATTCCTATAGGATTCATTTCGGAAAGCAATATTTGAGCAAGACATGTTACGATTCTGCCGGCTCCAGCGTTTAGCTTGTACAGAAACAACGAGATTAAGAAAGATCGGGAAGTTTACTGAGGCATAGCTACATATCTTTTTCCCTCGTTCCATGCATTTATGGGACCAGTATGGTGTGTCAGTAGAAAGCAGGAAAACTAAAGCGACGTTCGAAATTTCCCTTAGTAATCTTTGACGCATAAGAATCGTACAAACATACCGTCATCTGACCATCGCACAGACTCACTTATGGAGGAGAGGGATGTGCAATACTGGCGCAGTGAAAGCACATACCCATTACTCACCTTGGATCTGTAGCGAACCTCTTATCCAGTGCAAAGTCCCAAGTGACTGGAAAAAAGGGCAGGGGCTGTAAAAAGCGGAGGTGAGTCATCTATACAACGAGGGCAAAAGAACGGTCACGCAAAATTGCACACCAATACCCCTAACATAGGTTTGCTGCAGAATCTTTGAACATAATCTCAGTTCGGCTATACTAAATTTCGAGAGGGTAAAGTTTCTGTTCATAAATCAGCACGGTTTTAGAAAGAATCGCTCGTGCTCAACTTACCTTGTCCTTTTCTCATACGATACCCTGCGAACTATTGATGAAGGACAGCGGGTGGATTCCGTATTCCAAGAGTTCCGTAAATCATTTGGCACGGTGGCATACGCAGTATGTTGGCGTCGACGGCGTGTGTTCATCAGAGACCAAGGCATCGTCAGGAGTTCCCCAGGGAAGTGTGACAGTGCCACTGTTATTTTTTTTTAATACTTAAATGATCTGGCGAACAGGGTAAGCAGCAGTCTGCGATGTTTCCTGATGCTGCTGCGGCGTACGGGAAGGTGTGACCGTTGAGTGACTGTATGAAGATACAAGATAACTTAGACAAAATTTCTAGTTTGTGTGATGAATGGCACCAAGATCTAAACGTAAAATATGTAAACTAATGCTGATGAGTAAGAAAAACAAACCCATAGTGTTCGAATGCAGCATTAGTAATGTGCTGCTTAACACAGTCACGTCGATTAAATATCAAGGTGTAATGTTGCACAGGAATATGAAATGGATTGAGCATGTGGGAATTGTAGTAGGGAAGGCACATGATCGACTTCGGTTTATTGCGAAAATTTTAGGAAAGTGTGTTTCATTCGTGAAGGAGATAGCATATGGGACACTAATGCGGCCCGTTGTGGAGTACTGTTCAGGTGCTCGGGATCCTCACCGCGTCGGATTCAAGGAAGACATCGAGGAAATTAAGAGGCGCGGTGCTATTGGCAGTTATCGATATGTTCGAATAACAAGCAAATATTACGGAGTCGCTTCGGAAACCTAAGTGGGAATCATCGGAGGGGAGGCGACCTCCTTTTCGAGGGAACACTACTGATAAAATTTAGAGAATGGCATTTGAAGTTGACTCTAGAACAATTCTGATGTCGCCAACATGTATTTCCTGTAAGGACCTCCAAGAGAAAATTAGAGCGATTAAGACCCGCGCGGAGGCATATACACTCCTGCAAATGGAAAAAAGAACACATTGACACCGGTGTGTCAGACCCACCATACTTGCTCCGGACACTGCGAGAGGGCTTTACAAGCAATGATCACACGCACGGCACAGCGGACACACCAGGAACCGCGGTGTTGGCCGTCGAATGGCGCTAGCTGCGCAGCATTTGTGCACCGCCGCCGTCAGTGTCAGCCAGTTTGCCGTGGCATACGGAGCTCCATCGCAGTCTTTAACACTGGTAGCATGCCGCGACAGCGTGGACGTGAACCGTATGTGCAGTTGACGGACTTTGAGCGAGGGCGTATAGTGGGCATGCGGGAGGCCGGGTGGACGTACCGCCGAATTGCTCAACACGTGGGGCGTGAGGTCTCCACAGTACATCGATGTTGTCGCCAGTGGTCGGCGGAAGGTGCACGTGCCCGTCGACCTGGGACCGGACCGCAGCGACGCACGGATGCACGCCAAGACCGTAGATTCCTACGCAGTGCCGTAGGGGCCGCACCGCCACTTCCCAGCAAATTAGGGACACTGTTGCTCCTGGGGTATCGGCGAGGACCATTCGCAACCGTCTCCATGAAGCTGGGCTACGGTCCCGCACACCGTTAGGCCGTCTTCCGCTCACGCCCCAACATCGTGCAGCCCGCCTCCAGTGGTGTCGCGACAGGCGTGAATGGAGGGACGAATGGAGACGTGTCGTCTTCAGCGATGAGAGTCGCTTCTGCCTTGGTGCCAATGATGGTGGTATGCGTGTTTGGCGCCGTGCAGGTGAGCGCCACAATCAGGACTGCATACGACCGAGGCACACAGGGCCAACACCCGGCATCATGGTGTGGGGAGCGATCTCCTACACTGGCCGTACACCACTGGTGATCGTCGAGGGGACACTGAATAGTGCACGGTACATCCAAACCGTCATCGAACCCATCGTTCTACCATTCCTAGACCGGCAAGGGAACTTGCTGTTCCAACAGGACAATGCACGTCCGCATGTATCCCGTGCCACCCAACGTGCTCTAGAAGGTGTAAGTCAACTACCCTGGCCAGCAAGATCTCCGGATCTGTCCCCCATTGAGCATGTTTGGGACTGGATGAAGCGTCGTCTCACGCGGTCTGCACGTCCAGCACGAACGCTGGTCCAATTGAGGCGCCAGGTGGAAATGGCATGGCAAGCCGTTCCACAGGACTACATCCAGCATCTCTACGATCGTCTCCATGGGAGAATAGCAGCCTGCATTGCTGCGAAAGGTGGATATACACTGTACTAGTGCCGACATTGTGCATGCTCTGTTGCCTGTGTCTATGTGCCTGTGGTTCTGTCAGTGTGATCATGTGATGTATCTGACCCCAGGAATGTGTCAATAAAGTTTCCCCTTCCTGGGACAATGAATTCACGGTGTTCTTATTTCAATTTCCAGGAGTGTAGATAGTTGTTTTCCCTCGCTCTGTTTACGAGAGGAACAGAAGAAGAAATGATTAATAGTGGCACTAGGTACCCTGCGCTACGCAACATACGGTGGCTTGCGGAGTATGTATGTAGATGCTGATGTAGATTCTAGTTTACGAAATTTGAGAGACGTCTTGCAAGGAAATGCAAAGAAGTATTAATGTATGAGGATGTACGGATAGCAAGCGACGATTGTTGGAGACAAGTCTGTCTGGTCAATTTAGTGCTGCTTTCAAGCATTTTACCCTATTTTCTCCACAATTCTTTTGTTTTCGACAGACAATGATGTCGATGGATATTTAAAATTTTTTGTTCACGATATTTCAGTGCGTCTAATTCGAGGATATTGATTCCCTTCACCCATGACGGTTTACGGTCTGAAACGAATGGTCCTAGGTGTTCTGCCATTTTAGACGCTTTTGATTGTTGCAGATATTTGGTTTCTACTGTATGCTGTTTACACTTTGTCTGGGATTCAGTAACCTGCAAAAACTGCGTGACTACTGCTAGACAATGCTGTTCTACGGTTATAATTATTGTACCCATCGAGCCGCCAGCTTATAAAAGATCTATAACGTCTAAACATTTCTAGATTTTAATTATTTACGGTAAGGCACGCGGTACGCTGGCACGATTTTCGTGATTCCTGAAGCCTAAAACATTTTTTAAAAACTATGAGAACCACCGAAAAAATATCCTTCCAACCCAGTGTGATAAAATACCAATTTCCAGCTCCTTGAACCAGCTGAAAAGTCTGATGAAGGGATTTTTGCAAGGACTTTAAGTAAACAGGACGTTTACATGCCCGGTTTTTGTTTTGTTTTTCCTTTCTCACCCTCCCCCCCTTCTTGTTATTGATCATACTACGCGATGAAGCAGTATTAACTGTAAACGTGTTCTTCGTGTTTACAGAAGTGACAGAAAGCAAACAAATGAACTTTTCGGGAAAGGCAACAAACACCATTCATATTGAATATGTTTAGACAGCCCTGTATGCTGCAGCTCTTATCTTCGATCCGTCGTCAGTATTCTTGTGCAACGTTTTCATGTTCACTGAAGAAAACTAGGAATGTGGTACTTAGCTTATAATAATCGTCCTGATGTCTAAGTCGTTTGGGGTCCCGTTGATGTCATGTCTTTCCCGTTTAGTTCGTCAGTGTTATTTATTTAGAATACAGCGATAGAGAACAATGTTTCATTCTGATAGCATGTTAATTCTGTAAATATTAGCAGTTCCAGTTTACCGCATTGTACTCACCTATTTCGACAATCTCCTGACATATGATCAGGGTAGTAAGTATTATATTCAAATGTTTCTGTTTTTATGATATACTTTCTGACATGTTCAACACTCAAGAGAATGATCTCGAAACCGAATCTAATCTAATCTTTGGTTTCGCTATGCTGAATTACATTTAATATTCAGATGTACAGGCAGGAATCACATGCTATTCAATTCAGCAGCTTATTTGGAAACGACAAAGCTTCCCGGAGTTTTATGAACTGAATACAGCTAGAGTACTATGTACAACCTTGCGCTATGAATAATTACAAGTGTGCCACTTCCCTCTTGATTTTTCTCCCTATGTAAGCCTAGTTACCAATATATAACAGACCAAAGGATTTATACATGTTCTTCGGCATTTCATGGTCTAGGCAAATGTCTGAACCGACTTCAAATTCAGAATTTTCCCCGTCTTTTTCCTAGTTTTATTGTATGTTTGGTGGTGCAGTTGATTGCAGTATTATGGAGCCATAGTTCCGATTACAACACGCTGTTTCGTGGTTAACCTCGACTAGGGTCAATCATTTGTAATAATTGCCGATCGACTGTATTTTCTAGTAATATACAGGGTGCGTCAAAAAAATGTATACACACTTTGAAGCGTCATAGAATATTTATTTCTCGTTCTACAATGTTAAATTTCTAGAAATGGAAAGCTTAAAGTCCAATTGGAAAAATAAATGTACTTTGCAAATGTGATTAATGTTCAAACTGGTGGCCTTCAGCATCAATACATTTCTGAGTACGAGTCACCACTGCTTCCGTACATCGTACCAAAGTGTCCCAAGAGATTTCTGCGCACACCGTCTGAAACTCATCCCAAAGTGTGTCCAGGTTACGTGGTTTACGTTTGTACACCTCATCTTTTACTGTGCCCCATAAGAAGAAATCCAGGGGCGTGAGGTCTGGAGAGCGCGCAGGAAACTCGATTGGTCCCCTGCGTCCTATCCACTGGCCTGGCACGTTGTGATCCAGGTATGCTCGTACGTCCCTATGACAGTGCAGCGGGGCGCCATCTTGTTGGAAATAAAACTCATCATTTCCGTATAATGCACGAATGGCAGGGAATATGGAGTCAGCAAGCATTGTTAGGTACGTTTTTCCAGTAACAGTACCTTCAAAGCGGAAAGGTCCAATGAGTCCCCTTGCAGACAAACCACACCACACATTTACACCAGGCAAATTCACAGCCTTTTCAACTGTAATGCGAGGATTATCTTCAGCCCAGTACACACAATTGTGCCTATTGACAGTTCCATTGAGTTTGAATTGGGCTTCATCTGACCAAATTATGCTACCCATAAATCCCGGTTCACGTCTCACCTTCTCCTAAATCAGTTCACAAAATTCTAATCTTCGATCTGGCTCGTCGTCACTTAGCTGTTGCAACAGCCTTGGAATGTACACAGAAACTTGCCTTTCATCAGAATGCGTAGCACACTACTAGCACTTACATTACTCTCACGTGCAGATTGCCTTGAAGATTTTTGAGGCGAACGCTGAAACAGTTCCAAGACCGCAGTTGTGGAATCATCACTTGGAGCTCTACGAGGTCGCTCTGATCGACTTTTATGCACATCTCACACTGATCCATGAATTTCTAATTTGTCTCGAAGACGTGTAACTGTTAACCCTGAAGGTGGTTCTGTACCATACTCACTTCTCCAATGTCTCCGAACCGCAGCTACATTCTCAAACTTCCAGTACCACTTAATTATCTGCTTCCTCGCTTCAAAGCTCAAACGCACGTCCGCCATGTTGGAGGTACTTCCTTGCCATTGCTGCCACCTGTTGAAGAAACACAAAATTACTTTCTTACAGATACACTACTGGCCATTGAAAGTGCTACACCAAGAAGAAATGCAGATGATAAACGGATATTCATTGGACAAATATATTATACTAGAACTGACATGTGATTTCATTTTCACGCAATTTGGGTGCATACATCCTGAGAAATCAGTGCCCAGAACAACCACCTCTGGCCGTAGTAACGGCCTTGATACGCCTGGGCATTGAGTCAAACAGAGCTTGGATGGCGTGTACAGGTACAGCTGCCTACGCAGCTTCAACACGATACCACAGTTCATCAAGAGTAGTGACCGGCGTATTGTGAAGAGCCAGTTTCTCTGCCACCATTGACCAGACGTTTTCAATTGGTGAGATATCTGGAGAATGTACTGGCCAGGGCAGCAGTCGAACATTTTCTGTATCCAGAAAGGCCCGTACAGGACCTGCAACATGCGGTCGTGCATTATCCCGCTGAAATGTAGGGTTTCGCAGGGATCGAATGAAGAGTAGAACCACGGGTCGTAACACATCTGAAATGTAACGTCCACTGTTAAAAGTGTCGTCAACAAGAGGTGACCGAGACGTGTAACCAATGGCAACCCATACCATCACGCCGGGTAATACGCCAGTATGGCGATGACGAATACACGCTCCCAATGTGCGTACACCGCGATGTCGTCAAACAGGGATGCGACCATCATGATGCTGTAAACAGAACCTGGATTCATCCAAAAAAATGACGTTTTGCCATTCGTGCACCCAGGTTCGTCGTTGAGTACACCATCGCAGGCGCTCCTGTCTGTGATGCAGAGTCATTGGTAAACGCAGCCATGGTCTCCGAGCTGATAGTCCATGCTGCTGCAAACGTCGTCGAACTGTTCGTGCAGATGGTTGTTGTCTTGCAAACGTCCCCATCTGCTGACTCAGGAATCGAGACGTGGCTGCACGATCCGTTACAGCCATGCGGATAAGATGCCTATCATCTCGACTGCTAGTGATACGAGGCCGTTGGGATCCTGCACGGCGTTCCGTATTACCCTCCTGAACCCACCGATTCCATATTCTGCTAACAGTCATTGGATCTCGACCAACGAGAGCAGCAATGTCGCGATACGATAAACCGCAATCTCGATAGACTACAATCGACTTTTATCAAAGTCGGAAACGTGATGGTACGCATTTCTCCTCCTTACACGAGGCATCACAACAACTTTCACCAGACAACGACGGTCAACTGCTGTTTGTGTATGAGAAATCGGTTGGAAACTTTCCTTATGTCAGCACATTGTAGGTGTCGCCACCGGCGCCAACGTTCTGTGAATGCTCTGAAAAGTTAATCATTTGCATATCACAGCATCCTCTTCCTGTCGGTTAAATTTCGCGTCTGTAGCACGTCATCTTCGTGGTGTAGCAATTTTAATGGCCATTAGTGTATTTAACCTTGTAGAACGGGAAATAAATTGTTTATGACAGTTCAAAGAGTGTATATATTTTTTTTGACGCACGCTGTTTTATCTTCGCCTTCGTTCTAAACTGCTGAACAAACATTACCGGAAAGGATTCCTTCTTTCTTCTGGCTTAACAAGCCATACCACACTGTAAATTTCATTTATTCTTTTAGTATTCGCCTTTCCTAATTCTTCACTCTTTCACAGTATTACAAAAAATGCGTTCTGTTTTTGTGTCTTTGTTCAAATGTTTCAAATGGCTCTGAGCACTACGGGACTTAACATCTGAGGTCATCAGTCCCCTAGAACTTAGAACTATTTAAACCTAACTAACCTAAGGACATCACACACATCCATGCCCGAGGCAGAATTCGAACCTGCGACCGTAGCGGTCGCGCAGTTCCAGACTGAAGCGCCTAGAACCGCTCGGTCACACGGGCCGGCGTGTCTTTGTTACATATTCTAATCTGGAGCATTCTTTAACCGCTCTTCAGGATCTTATTTCTGCAGTTTGGATCTTAATCATGTCCTCCATTGTAGGTTTCCATGTCTTACTACCATTCATTAAAGCTGGTGTTGCCTTTATATATTTTGATTCCTTACTTGTGTTATTATACAACTTTCTGTTCACCGTACCACATTTTTGTTCCAAATGTTGAACCTTGTTTCTATGTTTCGGTCTTTATCGTGAACTTATCTTTACTCGTATACAGCAGAAATGTCAGATTTATTCAGTGGCTATTCTGTTGATGATTATAGTTTATCGGACTGCGTATCTCATTTGAAATGCCATTGCTCTAGTTTTAGCTACCTGTCGAAATGTCTAAGCTACATTCTTTGACAGTTTGTTCAAGTCTACACATATATCTTTGAAGATTATCTTCTCTTTTTTTTGTGTCACTGTAAAATAATCCGCAAACAGTAAAACATTTATTGCTGTAACCTGATTTATCTTGGTTTCCGGTTCTTTAACTATGCGGACAATGTGAATGTAAAATAATGTGAGTGAAATGCTACACACCTGTCTTAGTACTTGGGTAGTTCGTAGTTTATTGCTTTTTCGTCCCTCCGGTTTTGTTTAGCCTCTGAATTTCACACTTCCTTGCAACAACTATTTATTTACAGCTCATACAAAATAGACACGTGTTTCAAAGTCTTACTGACCTTCAAAGTAGTCACCAGCATTGTGTATAACCCGTTTGCCAGCGATGTGGAAGTCGTAGGATACTCTTAGCAGTGCCAGTTGTGTTGACAGTTCGAGCGGCGCTGTCTATTGCTCTTCGAATTTGTTGCAGTTCTGAAGCGAATGCCGTCAAGTCTTACTTCAGTTTAGAAATCTAGTTGATCTTACGAGGGCTTAAGTTAGGGGAGTACAGCGGGTGGTGTAGCAATTAGCAGCCCCATCAGTCGAACAAATCGGTTACAGCTTGCACAGTACGTGCTTGAGCATTGCTGCAACATGATGGTCTGGTCCTGCAGAAAGTGTCATCGCATCTGTCTCTATGCCGTTCATTTTTAATTTTTGGAACACAATCTACGACCAGCTGTCTCTCCCTCCCTCCTCTCTCTCTCTCTCTCTCTCTCTCTCTCTCTCTATATATATATATATATATATATATATATATATATATATATATTATATATATATATATATATATATATATATGAGAGATTGGAATATATCCAGCAAATAACTAAAGACGTAGTCTGCAAGTGTGCTACTCTGAGATGAAGAGGTGGGGACAGGAGAGGAATTCGTGGCAACTCTGTTGACTAAGAAAACAATTTAAAAAAATTCGCCATAACCATTATCAAACCTACCTGGCTGAGTAAGGAAGCAGAGTTCGAGTAACACTTTGCTGAAATAAAAAAGGAAACTTAGTTTTACCTAGCTCTGGGTGATAGTACTATGAAATGGTTCATCGCCGAGTTTACGGAGACGTTAACTGCAGCGACGGCGGAATAGAGGGCTTTTGATACGGTGATGCTAGCGGAAGAGGCAACCACAGCTAACGTACACTGAAGAGCCAAAGAAACTGGTGAACCTGCCTAATATCGTGTAGGGCCCCCGCGAGCACGCAGATGTGCCTCAACGCGACGTGGCATGGACTAGACTAATGACTGAAGTAGTGCTGCAGGGAACTGGGACGCCATGAAACCTGCAGGGCTGCCGATAAATCTTAAGTTAGAGGAAGGTGGAGATCTCTTCCGAACAGCACGCGAAAGGGATCCCAGATATGCTTAATAAAGTTCATGTCTGGGGAGTGTGGTGGCCAGAAGAAGTGTTTACACTCAGAAGAGTGTTCTTGGAGCCACCCTGTAGCAATTCTGGTGGTTTGGGGTGTCGCATTATCGTGCTGGAATTGCCCAAGTCCGTCGGAAGGCACAACGGACATGGTTGGTTGCAGATAATCAGACAGCATGCTTACATACATGTCACCTGTCCCATATCACTCCAACTGCACACGCTCCACGCCATTATACAGCCTACACCAGCTTGAACAGTTCTCTGCTGACATGTAGGGTCCGTGGATTCATGAGGTTGTCTCCATACCTGTACGCGTCCGTATGCTCGATACAATTTGAAACGAGACTCGTTCGACCAGACATCATGTTTACAATCATCAGCAGTCCAGTGTCGGTGTTGACAGGCCCAGGCGAGGCGTAAAGCTTTGTTTCGTGCAGTCATCAAGGGTACATGAGTGGGCCTTCGGCTCCAAAAGCCCATATCGATGATGTTTCGTTGGATGGGTCGCATGCTGACACCTGTTGATAGCCCAGCACTGAAATTTGCAGCAATTTGCGGAAGGGGTTGCACTTCTGTCACGTTGAACGATGCTCTTCAGTCAACGTTGGTCCCGTTCTTGCAGGATATTTTTCCGGCCGCAGCGATGTTGGAGATTTGATGTTTTATGAGATTCCTGATATTCACCGTGAAATGGTCGTACGGGAAAACCCCTACTTCATCGCCGACTGTAACACCACTTTCAAACTCACTTACATCTTGGTAACCTGCCGTTGTAACAGCAGTAACGATTTAACAACTGCCGGCCGTTGTGGCCGAGCGGTTCTAGGCGCTTCAGTCTGGAACCGCGCGACAGCTACGGTCGCAGGTTCGAATCCTGCCTCGGGCTTGGATGTGTGTGATGTCCTTAGGTTTAAGTAGTTCTACGTTCTAGGGAACTGCTGACCGCAATGTTAAGTCCTATAGTGCTCAGAGCTATTTGAACCGTTTTTTTTTTTTTTTTAAACAACTGTTCCAGACGCTTGTCCTCTATAGGCGTTGCCCACCGCTGCGCCGTATTCTGCCTGTTTGCATATCTGTGTATTTGAATACGCATGCCTATACCACTTTCTTTCGCGCTTCAGTGTATGAGGAGCGTTAAATTCGACTACTTATTTAGAGGAAGGAAGCCTCGAACAAAAACCAGCAGGGTCATAAGGCCTCAAGTTGGAGCCTCATCAACAGATAAGTCGAAAACAATAAGCTACTTTTGCGTCCTTGAAAGTACTGTAACTATGAGGTCAATAATAGGTAATCAACCTAAGGGTATTATCGGGGTTTATGCTCCAGAAAAGGGAAAAAATAGACGGAACGGTAATATTCTGTGACCCACTCCAGAATTTATTGAATAAAGCGGTAAAAACATATATGTGCATCTATAGCCGCAAACTTCAAAGCGAAAGTGGGAAAATCCCTACCGCTAAAGTGGCAGCACCTACGGAGAAGTTGTTTTAAATAACGATGAACAAGAAATTCGGCAGTGACCAATACTTAATCAGTAGTTAGTTTAGGAAGAGAGATATTCACAAACATACTTGGACAGCCAGAGGATAACGATCACTCATTGACAGTACTGTTGTCAACAATAAGAAGAGTGACGTTATTAAAGATACTAGAGTATTTAGCGAAACCAAAATGTAATAAAAATGAAGATGTTTATGAAGAATATGTTCGGCAATAAGAGTTAATGAAGTTCTTATACGAGACTGTGAAGCTAATGCTATAACAGAAGACGATGGGGAAAGTATAATGAGTGACATATGTAAAGGAAAACGCAAATGAAGTCTTGAGGAAATATCAAAATTCGCGAAAGTGAAGGCTTAATGATATGGAATGAAAAAATAGGTAAAATAATCAAAGAGAGAAACGCAGCCTAATATAAATATCTGAAACTACCCAAGCAAAAGCTTTTGCTAGAATAGTTCACTATCAAGCTCTGGACATATATGTAAGCAATATTAAACATAATGTTCGTGACTGAGAAGTGGTGGCTTACAAAGTCCTAAAAACCTCAACGCAACAGAAAATAGCTAGGTAAGATTAAATACAAATGGTGATTAAACGCAGAAAAACTGCTACGAATTTTTTTGGGATAGTGACATAAAAAAATGTAGAAGATAACATTGACAGAGGATAACACTACCAGAATTACGACAAGCATTAAAAGAATTAAAAAAAAATAGAAATGTTTGCTAAAATATGGGGAATGTCTGTGTGTGTGTGTGTGTGTGTGTGTGTGTGTGTGTGTGTGAGTGCGCGTGTATGCTCTGTGCAGAAATGATCTCTGGTACCTCACTAAATTAATTACTGAACATGTGAATTTCTCACAGTTGTTACTTTACTATAATTTGGCCTCAAGAGGCTGAATAGATCTCGGAAATCGAACCCGTGTCCTTCTACACCGAGAGCAGCTACACAAAGCGTTCGGTAACGGTGACGATCAACACCATTTTGGGGTTATGGTAGTGAAACATGGACCATTAAGAAGGAAATTAAAAGAAAAAAAACCTTGCATTTTGGGAAGAGTGAGAGAGAGAGAGGAAAAGACAAAGGGTAGGGTGGGAGTGACAAATCGGTGAAAACACTGAGGTGAGAAAACTAAAAGTAAATACGACCGTACTAAAAATGATGAGGTGTCTGCAACCTGTGGGGCGAAATTATGGTAGGTGGACCAAGGAAGTCCTTTGCCAAATTACCGAAAATACCGAGAGAATGAAGTAGTGTCGGTGGACATGCTGTAGCATCATGGACGCATTTAGCTGAAGAGAGTATAGCACTGAAAAGAACGGACGTGCCATTCATTTTGCGGTGGATGCAAAATAGCTGACGATGATTATAATGATGGTAAATAAATGGACGTCATTATGGACATTCTTTACTTATTTCGCTAGTGAGTATTTTGACACCATTTATATTTTTCTTCTGAAAGGGAAACTTTGAGGGTGCTGTTGCTAATCTAGAACTTTGTGGGCCTCAGTAAAAGTAGACCATTGTCTCATAGAGGGGAAACAGGTTCTCTTTAGAGAATAATCCGCAAGAGAATTAAATAACGAGGAAGAGCCGCACCATTCGCGGTCGATAGTGTGTCACGTCCTGCACGCGCTCGGTCCGAGTCCCTCAGGAATTTGGAACGACGGTAATGGGAGGGTGCGGCCGAGGCACGCTATTGGCTTGTAACACCTGCCTCGTCTTGGAACAATGAAGACCCATTTGCTCAGCGAATCGGCAACGGACATAAGCATTTATCACGGTCGACGTCCTGAGAGCTTCGTTAAAATGCATGGCGTCGCCAGCCCCGCCTTAATGGAGCGGTCGAATGCCGCTACTCCGGCGACTAAACGGCAGCAGAAGAGGGAAGAGTGAGGCGCGTGGGAGGAGCAGATGGGGGAGAGACACCGTGAACACCATTACAGGACATGGCAGGTCGGTGTTTTCAAATGTGGCCATTAGCGGCACTCCGAGAAGTATCAACAGTCACAAGCATGCCATTAATGTGGCATGCAAAAGATCTGTGCGTGGCAGGGGTCCGAACAAGCTGGACGTCTTGCGAGAGAATCAGTCCTGCGGTATTGAATGGTTGCTGATGGTGGCTACCGACAACTTCGATGCTCGTGGCACAGCATTCTTCCCCAGTAGTTCAGTCAACGAAGGAAAAGTAGGGCGAAGAACTAGCGTAGTCGCAAATGTTCGTACAGTGATGAGAGTTAAGCGAGAACGTAGCTACTAGGCAACCTGGGGATGCGCGCGGGAGCTGGGGTCCATTTTAAGATCGCTTTTTTCTGGAATAAAGCGAAATAGCCGCCTATGGAGGAAATATAACACTGTGAAAAACTACATCAAAATTCCTGACTTTCTCGTTAACTGTTTCTCTAGGACGATGTAAAATAGCAGGATTTTAAAAAAATAATCTTTTAACAGTATAAAATTAATGATAAACGTCCTTTAAACTTAGTAATAAAATTCTGCCTTGACTGCCTCTGCCACTGAACGGGTACCGGTACAGTAGGTCAGCCTGTTTGGTCGATCAGGGACTGGTCAACTTCTGAAAAAAACAAGAACTGGGTGAAGTTTAGCGTCAGTGATGTTTGAGGGACTGACGAAGTGTGACGAAGAAACAGACAGAAAAGAAAAGAAAAGAAAATTGCTCCCTTCGGAGCAGAAGAACCGGCTTCGATTCCAGTTACCCTCTCCGATCTTTTTCTGTGATAGGGAGGTCTGGAAGAGGTTCCACTCAGTGACTATCAATTAAAAAAGTCCTCCTTGTACGTGAATTACATAATGTACGTATAAGTACAGGTTGTGATGCAGGAACGACGACATATGGAGGTTTGGGTTCGGTCATCGGAAGTACACGGATAGCGAAAGCAGTTAAGCAAAGCAGCCCACGTAAAGTGGAAAGTCCTGGGTGGAGTCCCGGTCTGACACAAATTTTCACTGTCATCATTCTCTTATACACTCGGCGGTTGTTTTAATCAAGCAACTGTTTCATTGTTAGTAAAACAATTATTTAAAAATTCTCACAAGAAATGCGCTACAGGAAATGCTTAACCTGCAAGTTTTTCAAAAAATTAATGATATGAGGCTTTTTTGGTGTGGTTTAAGTGTTTAAAATTCGTGAGCGAGCACTTTGGAATGGGCGCTAGGTGGCACAACATTCTCTTGTCATGGCTGCATCTGCTTCTTCGATGATTCATCCATTAGGCAGGAACTGCTGTACAAATCGCTATTGGGACCGACTCTTCTCGCGGGAAATATGAGTAACCTTCCCACGCTTTAAAGTGCTTCGAATGCACCTTATCAGATACAAATTTGACAATGTGTATCTTTCGGTGTATTCTTACTACGTGAAAAATTTCAGGGTAGGTTTTGACATGTCAGACAGGATCGTTCCCTTGTACGTTTTACATGTTGATCGCCACAAGGCCACTGAAAGACATATGAATAGTAGTGGGGCAAAGGGGGTTCTGGTGCTGTTTTAATATCAAATTGATACGTAAATTAATTAAATTGTGACAGCTGATTTCTTAATGACCACAACCTATTGGTCTGCTAATTGGTTTCTCGTGCATGCCCCACACGTCATTGCCCCAGGTGTCCCTTAACATACTGTTCTGCTAAGTGGATTTTCATATAACCCCTAACCCTCATCGCCCCTGGAGTCCATTAACCTCTTGTTCTGTTAAGCGGTTTTCCATGTAACCCCTAACCCTTCTCACCGCATGGGTCCCTTAAACTATTGTTCTGCTGTTCCCCCCTTAACCAATTGTTATGCTAATTGATTTATGAACCCCTGGACTTAATTTATCACCCGGGTAATCTCTCCTCCTAAGAAACCCCATCATTCTTAACCCTTTCCCTCATCCTCCTCATCCCTTTGGGAAAAGAGATTTTTTATTTAATCAGTTTGCAAGAGCCAGGACTCCCCCAGTTGGGTAGAGCTCATGTCTGTACCCTCTGCCCCCACATCTCATGACATAATAACTGTAAGCACGAATGAATGGACTGAATTGCAGTACATTAGCCACTGTTTTTGATACTATATGCCACAGATTGCAGACCAGACATTGGCGTCTTTTGATATTCAGTACTCGGTAAACCACTTTCACTTTCTCTACTTCCTTTTGTAACACCTGTGCCTCAAACCTGTGGACCATGGTGACGTGGTTGCCCACCTGAGAGACCTCCATTTGATTGCATGGATCCTGATTAAAGCATCAGGTGGTGGCAATCCTTTGAACGATAAATTCCAAGACTCTCTTCCAGCCTCTGCCTCTCTCAAACATTTACTTCGTGTTTGTGTGAACACATGCATGAACTAACGTGTCCAAATACGCAGATAGAGTATTTCACCACTGCTCAGAATACTGTGTGCCTATTGGCTCCTGTTGGGAACAAAGAAAAAGCAGATGCAATTGAGATATCAAAAATGACGAAAATTAGCCCACTCGCAATACACTATCAAATTTATGGTTTAACAATTTACAGGAGTCAGATTGCATAAAACACTCATCACCACTCTATGATGATTGTTCTTCATAATAAAACATATTTTCAATGTTTGAGAACCACACAAAACATTTTGCAAATCAAGTAATTAAATCTCCAACACAAATAGATCATGACACTAAATATATCAGAGGTTTTGTATGCACCAACATCTGAGAACCCAAGCACCCTCCTCCACCACAATGTTTCCAGTTAACATATCTGGAAAATACAACCTTCCGATCGCACAAACTCGCGATTGCGAACTGTGCACCATCTACTGACTGCCAGGGAGCCACTGCTGCACCAGTCGAGAAAGGCCCACACTCACATCAGCCATGCTGGCAATTGCCCGTACATCTGTACAACAGTATGACATAGGCTTTATTTCCTCTAAGTATTCCCTCATTAAGTAAAAGAAAAATCTGTTCATATCAACTTAATATCTGTCACATTCTGCATCACAGGACTAGAACATGAAACTCATTTTTGGCTCACGGCAGAGTATTAGGAGCATTTTGTACCTCTGTCACAGGGTGCCTCCTCACTTTTGAACTATCTTAAAGTAGCCAAATGCCTCATCACTTACAGGTTAATACTACACATAACTTTATAAATCGGGTAACATAACTGATTTTATTACGATAGCCACTTCCCCTGTGTAGATGGGACATTGAAATTTCTTTAACACATCTGGCCACAACAAAAGAACGCCTAATTACTGCTCCAACTCACGAATCATGTCTGTGGTACTCTCACCCTCACCTCTAACTACCGAGTGGCTTCTTATTGGTAACAAATTGATAAATTAAATAAGTTGATCATGAGAGTACCTTTGTGTGGTAATTTATTTCATGCATGCGGATTACACTCGGCAGGTAACCTCTGCAGACATTTCTGTGACGTCTCTGCAGGCTTCCTACAGACTCGGTAGTCAGTTCCTCTGATACCAAAATGAGTGGTAACTGTCGTCAAATAGCTGAAGATATGTAACGCTGATCATGTTGTGTCTGTTGGTTGCCTTATGAAGTTGATGGAAGTAAGTCACTCAGAATTCCAGTATACTGCTCCCAAACTAATCCTGCTCAGCCCTGTCAGTATATGGGAGTAGTAGGACGTTTCACTCTCTTTGGCACATCTGCAACACTACCGCCTTTGTCCCATTCGGCGCTACCAGACCACATACAAAAAGCAGACACTACGGCCACTGCCAGTCCTGTATGAGCCTCCAGACATGGATTTCCCTCAGAATACAGCTTTGTACAAGCATTCCTAATGACTCCAGCGAAAATAGTGAGCGGATGGTTCAAGAACTCAAACGGCAATCCCTGGAGGGAATGTGCTGTTCTTTTCAAGGAACACAATTGAGAACTGAAATTTGAAGCTGGCTGCAGGGAAATTCCCCATATCACCCCCTTCAGATTTAGTGGTAAGGCAGTCCAGTGGATAAAATATCAAAAACTGAACACGTATCAAGCATGAAAACAGGAAGAAGACGTACTGAACTGTGAAAGAAGAGTCAAAATAGAAACAATGAACGGTCCATGAATAAGAAGTGCCGTAAAGAGCAGCCTGAAGCAACAACAGCGTCGTAGGTAAGTGGACATGATGTTTGATTGCAGCCGGCCGCTGTGGCCGAGCGGTTCTAGGCACTTCAGTCCGAAACCACGCTGCTGCTACAGTCGCAGTCGCAGTCCTGCCTCGGGCATGGATGTGTGTGATGTCCTTAGGTTAGTTAGGTTTACGTAGTTCTAAGTCTAGGGGACTGATGACCTCAGATGCTTAGGGACATTTTTTTGTTTGATTGCCAAGCCAGTGAGCCATGTTCAGATCTTATTTATTTATTTTTCTGCACAAAATTATGAACTGTCTGTCCGTGCATTGAAATGGCTGATCTCTTTCAGTAGTACATGAGTAATAGAGTATGAGTCATATCGTAAGACTGCGTTACCATCGTAAGTAAATGTGATGAATAGTCAGTGAGAGCAGGCGAAATAACCTATAGGCTTCTCACAGAAATGAAAACAACAAATAGACGAGTGTGAATCATGTTACAACAAAGAAATTCAAGAGTCAAAACTTCCAAAACGAGCGCAACTTAAAAAACGTTAAGAACATATGTTTTGACAGAGCACAAAGAAACTGTGTGATTGGGAAACTGTTGCGTTAATTTGTTTCACATTATGTGACGAAACTATTATGTTTTCATTGTTTCCTTGGAAGTGATCACATTCACATGCAAACGAACACCTACGTCAGGCAAGGAGGCACATCTCACTCATTTACAAGTCGTACAAATTAGGTGTGTCGATAAGAGATTCCTCCCATTTGACACACGTACTGTCAGTAATGCCATGTATGACATACCGGACGTGTTTTCCTGTGGAGAATTTGGTTGAGTTGTCACCTTGCCATCAAACATTTGCAGTTCCCATTCGAAAGCCACTTCCTTTTGGCCACTAATAGAGTAGTTGTGCAGGATAAACTGTCAATATAGGTCTCTACCTTACACCTCACTGTTGAAAACGGAATATCTGAATAAAGCAAACAGAAAAAAGAAAGAATTGGCATTAGGGAGGTCTGAACAATGCTCGCCCTCATGGCAGTTCTACGCTGTAACCACTTAACCACGAAGCCATTTCTCTACCCAATTCCTCTATACTTCACATCTTGCTCTTGGACCGTTCACTGTTTCTATTTTGCTTTTTTCCCCACAGTCCATTACACCTTCTCCTGTTTTCATGCTTGAGTTGTGTTCAGTTTTTGATGAGCTATCCACTGGGCCATCTTACCACTAAATCCGAGGAGGGTGTGATGGGTCGTTTCCCTTCTTAGTGTAGGAAATAGCCATCAGCAGAGAGGAGGTTCAAAAACTAGGTTTTTGGACAAAACACTTAATAAACTTGATAAGATTTTATTACGATTGTCCATTTCTCCCTATGTCGATGAGAGTCACAGAGTATTCTCGCATTCATTGTATAAAATATGAAATTGGAATATCTCACCAACACAGTTAGTATCACCCCAACAGACTGATGACCATAGATGTTAAGTCCCATAGTGCTCAGAGCCATCACCCCAACAATCAAATCATATCCATAGCAGCGCTCTGCCCTCTATTTCGAAACGATATGCCCTTTCATTGAATCTATCAGCTAAGGATTCTGAGCAAAACTCTAGATGGTCTCTCTATGCATTTTTTAACTGATAATGGAACATAAACAGTCACCCCTAAGGCAACGCAGATCTAGACGTAACACGCTATAATATTAAAGCAGTGGGGTTTTCAATATATTAGTCACGTGGAATGCAACGCGCCAACGGCCTTGCCACATTGGTAACACCGGTTCCCGTCACATCACCGAAGTTAAGCGCTCTCGGTCTGGGCTAGCACTTGGATGGGTGACCATCCGGTCTCCTGAGCGCTAGTGGCGAGCGGGGTGCACTCAGCCCTTGTGAGGCAAACTGAGGAGCTACTTGATTGAGAAGAAGCGGTTTCGGTCTCGGGAACTGACCTACGACCGGGAGAGCGGTGTGCTGAGCACACGCCCCTCCATATCCGCATCCAGTGCCGCCTGTGGGCTGAAGATGACACGGCGGCCAGTCGGTACCCCTTGGGTCTTCATAGCCTGTTCGAGTGGAGTTCTTTTTACGTTTACAGAATGTAACGCTGTTAGCACTCCAGTGCAGAAATGCATTGCCAACACCTGACATACATTGGCTCTTCAAGCTTATCCCACACACTATGGTGAGAAACTTTAAGATGATAAAACTACTACCTTTTACAATAAAGGAAAAAAAAACCAAATGTAGATTCTTTGTGACACATGCACTATATAGCTTTCTGGAGGCATATAGCGCCCACTGTTCAAGTCTGATTACAGTTCAGAAAATATGCTATGCTTGCATCAGTGCTATAAAATGGTTGTCAGCAACTGAAAATGGATCAAATAACGACATATTACGAGAAAGCAGACAAATGCGTAGCAACGGAGTTCGACATTTCAAATTAAACTCCATACTGTACTAGCTCCGTGAATAGAACACAGTCCGTTCCACACACAACATCTGTCAAGCAAATGTCTACACAGCAATTGCAGTACCTCACAAACCCCTGTCACTGACTTAGAATCAGTACAGTTATGAAACTAAACACTGAGTTATATCCAAGATGTGACAGGGAAATGGAGTAATTCACATACATCTTCATTTGTCTACAGGAGGCTGATGTAACAGGTTTTTCCATCAGTTTGGTGGACATGATTCATCACACATGTTTTGGAAGCCCTCTGCTAGCTGCAGTATGGGGAGGTTTGCTGTTAACGATTACTGATAGATAGAAGTCACACACAGAACATGCAGGTGTGTATGAGTCGAACGCAGGCTATACCACACCATTTACACAGCCTGAGAGACCAAAGGGAAGAAATGGTTAAATGTATGAGAAATAACCTGCCACAACATCTCCCTCTCTCTAGAATGCATCATCGGTCTACCATAAAATCGTAGTACATTACATCCCCTCTCAACCGATTACTCCATCTTCTTTCTATCATCATTTAACGCAGATCCATGTCAATTTAGAGGCAGATGGTTCTCTTTTCTAGGAAAGCATCCAAGACAGCAGTCAACTAGCATGTATTTCTATTACCTCAGTAGAAATGCTGCAGAATGCTGTTAAAAACCATGCCACAACTATTCGATAAGGTACTTGTTGGCTGACACTGCATGATTTTGATTGGTGGAAAGTGCAGAGAAGCACATTATAAGTACTATTTGTTAGAGTTTAAAACATTTAAAGAGCCTCACTCAAGATCAAACATGCGATCCATTCGGTAGTTGTATATTTCAGTACCCAAACTGGTAATACAATGCACTTCAGCTAAGGAGGACGTAAAGTTTATCGTAGTCACATGTCTGGACGCTGTAAATACTCTTTGTTAGAGTTTAAAATACTTAAAACAGTGTTGCACAGGATCAAACACTCGGTCCGTTCTGTAGTTGTACATTGCAGTCCGAAAGCTGCTAATACTATCGTGTTTAAGGAGAACGTAAGGTTTAACGTAATAACATGTCGGGATACATCCTCGGCTTACGTTTCAGAAAAATAATGTCCACCTGCTCGTAATGAGAGTTTCTACAGTTTGTCTTCGTGCTTGTCAAACCCTACCATGTCCAGCAATATGAACGTATCTCTCTCCAGGCGAGAACCTTTGGTACATTACGGGCAGGGCCCTCCAACCAGCTTGCAATTTTGAAGATCTAAGGCGCCAATTGGACAAAAATTCGCATGATGTCCCTCAGGAGGATATCCAACAACTCTCCAACTCAAATAACTGCTTGCGTAAGGGCCAGAGGTGGGCCAAAGCGTTTCTGACTTGCTCCATTTTTAAGCCCTTTCTCTTGCACAAATCATTCAATTTTTCTGAAACTGTAATCATTTGTTTCTCTGTATATGTACATACCGCCTAACTTTTTGTAGTGTATAACACAAGCAGAAAAGCATGAAAGAAAAGCCAGTAGTGTTACCTGAAAATCTGCGAAACTTAAAACTCCCGAAAGTAATGAAGTTCTGAAACGAGAGACCAGGTTAGTCACATTCGGTGAAACCTGCAACAAACCCCACCTAGCTATTCACAGAGTCATTGTTTCTCATTCTCGTTGTGTGACAACTAACCTGCAGCAGTTTGCGTCCTCATTGCACAGTGAGTTCACATGTTACTAAGATAAGTGACATGTATGCAGTGACCCTAGACCCTTTTTCTCAAGTTTTCAGCTATAGTGGACTTGTACAAATGGCGAAGGACCAAAATAGCTTTATGACATTTCCATATGTTTATGTTGAGCTGAACTGGCCTGGCAGTGTGGTAGCCTGCGAACGCATTTCACCAGGTGTGAGGTTGTGCTGTATGCGCCAGTGACCGCGTGGCCTTCAGTGAGGAAAGCGAACTGCGAAACTAGGAAACAGCGCGCAGCTGCTTCCTGTGCCGTGGTGTGGCAAGAGAGTGGGGACTCTCCTGCTACAGCGAAAAATCATTTTATTGAATTTTCTCATTATGAGCGTACAGAAGGACAATCTGTTTTAATTGCTAAAAACCATTCAAAAACCATGATTGCAGAAAATATTTTTTTTTTTGCAAACAACCGTTTTCGACAGTATTTCCTGTCATCTTCAGGTCTTAAACAGCTGTTTGTATTAAAACATGTTCATTGTACGCTGAACCTGATGTACAAGCTGTCAAGTGTAAGGTGGCGAGTTTCATCCACTTGACATCTTGTGCACCAGGTTCAGCGTACAATGAACATGTTTTACTCCAAAAAGAAGTTTAAGACCGAAAGGTGACGGCAAAGACTGGGTGTCTTGAATAAAAAATACTTTGTGCGATCTAGGCTATTGAATGGTTTTTAAGAAGTAAAATAATATGTGTTGCTACAGATTACGTGCTACAGATCCCATCTGATCTGGGATTGCATTCCAAGCGAGGTGCCTAGTTGCTTACACCGCACTGAATGAAATTCATAGAGTTCTGTTAATTTTGACCACCCTGAAATCTCCAAAAATGTCCCAAGCGCAGACGGCAGCACGTAGGTCGTAGATCCGTTATCTTGGGATTATAATGAAGTGTTAGAGAGGAGGAACTGATGTTACTTAACTAACTGGTTCACTATTTGGAGATAGCACCCATATTTCTTAAAGCAGAACACGAGAAAATGCAAGTTACGAACTGTATCCACTGTCTTTTGAACAAGTCACACGTTATTAATATACCTACTAACTTCATCTTACGATACCAGTAATTATTTACGTGTTACGAATTTTTAAAATATTCTAGTTCATTATTCCTGCACAAAATTAAGATTCAGCCGACCACACAAGAAAACTTGTCTGCCCACCATGACTGCCCCTTATGATCTGATTAGCACTTTACTGAATTGTCACACAATTGAGACATAATTGTACGTTCAGACACACATCTGTCTAGGAGGAGGAGCTTACGGACACTAACGCCACGGTTGTCAGCGCACCCATCTGTCTACTATGACTGTCCCTTCCGATCTGGCCGGCCTGGGTGGCCGAGCGGTTCTAGGCGCTACAGTCTGGAACCGCGCGACCGCTACGGTCGCAGGTTCGAATCCTGCCTTGGGCATGGATGTGTGATGTCCTTAGGTTAGTTAGGTTTAAGTAGTTCTAAGTTCTAGGGGACTGATGACCTCAGAAGTTAAGTCCCATAGAGCTCAGCGCCATTTGAACCTTCCGATCTGATTAACTCTTTAACGAATTTAAATAGAACTGGAGCATAACTGTCGACGACAGACAACACGTCTGTCTCCCATGGCTACCTGTTTTGATCTGTTTAGGCCGCACCACTACTTCGCTTGGGAGCTCGGCCTAGACGGAACCACGAAGACACCCGAAGAGCTTTTTCCACCTTTACGTTTATCTTATGAGTTTAGTTATACATGTAATTCTGTCTTTCGAAATAAGAAGACGTTAGCTTGCTATTTAGAGATACCCATTCCAGAATTTTAATGAAGTTTAATGCACCTTTATTAAAATATTCATGCAAGAAAACTGAAATTTTGGGACCCAGCCTCCGAACGTATTAGCCAATTATGTGTAAGTCATATATATGCCACGGCGATGAAACAGTAAACAGTGTCAAGTTGTGAAAATATGGAGAAGTGTGAAATGAAAGCCAATACAGCGCGTCCACAACATATAAAATGTATATAGAATAGCAGAAGGTAATGTTTGCTTTGGATAGCAACTACTAAACATATTGATAGACTCTCTGGCGTAATAAACATATAAAGCGCCGCCAGAGAGAAAATCGACTAACTCCCTTTCGTCTCGCTGTACGCTGTACGCTGTTGCTCTGGCTGCTTCCAACGCGAAATCATATGTACTATAAATGGATTACTTTGTGCTTAATTTCTGAAGATAATTCAATATTTAAAACATTAAGCTACTATGTCCTTTTCAGAAAAACTCGTCTCCTTGAATTATTAAGTAAATACGTAAGAGTTTTCTAACGGCCATAAGTCATTGCAGATCATCGCTGGAACGTAGTCATAAACCACTTATAGCTTTATATTTACATAATAATGTAGCAGAAATGAGAACAGCGAGAAATCTAAAATCAGGATTGATGGTCACGAAGTAGATGAAGTTAAGGCATTGTGGTACCTAAGCAGCAAAACAACCAATGACGGACGAAGCAAGGAAGATATCAAAAGCTGACTAGTTCTAGCAAAGAGGGCATTCCTGGCCAAGAGAAGTCTGGTAGTATCAAACATATGCCTTAATTTGAGGAATACGTTTCTGAGAATGTACGTTTGGAACACAGCATTGTATGGTAGTGAGACATGGATTGTGGGAAAACGGGAATAGAAGGGAATCGAAGCATATGAGATGTGCAATGTTGAAAATTAGGTGGATTGATAAGGTAAGGAATGAGCACGTTCTACGCAGAATCGGAGAGGAAAGAAAAATGTGGAAAATACTGACAAGGAGAAGGGACAGTATGAGATGACATCTGTTATGTCATGAGGGAATGACGTCCATGGTACTAGACCGCCGCATCAAACCAGTCAGAAGACTGATGGTTAAAAAAGTAAAATAATTTGCTGGCGTCACCTGTCTTATTGAATAATATTACAGGAATAAAAATCAGTAAAATACACTACTAGCCATTAAAATTGCTACACCAAGAAGAAACTCAGATGATAAACGGGTATTCATTGGACAAATGTATTATACTAGAACTGACATGTGATTACATTTTCACGCAATTTGGGTGCATACATCCTGAGAAATCAGTACCCAGAACAACCACCTCTGGCCGTAATAACGGCCATGATTCGCTTGGGCATTGAGTCAAACAGAGCTTGGATGGCGTGTACAGGTACAGCTGCCCATGCAGCTTCAACACGATACCACAGTCCATCAAGAGTAGTGACTGGCGTATTGTGACGAGCCAGTTGCTCGGTCACCATTGACCAGACGTTTTCAATTGGTGAGAGATCTGGAGAATGTGCTGGCCAGGGCAGCAGCCGAACATTTTCTGTATCCAAAAGGCCCGTACAGAACTTGCAACATGCAGTCGTGCATTATCCTGCTGAAATGAAGGGTTTGTCAGGGATCAAATGAAGGGTAGAGCCACGGGTCGTAACACATCTGAAATGTAACGTCCACTGTTCAAGGCGCCGTCAATGCGAACAAGAGGTGACCGAGACGTGTAACCAATGGCACACCATACCAGCACGCCGGGTGATACGCCAGTATGGCGATGACGAATACGCGCTTCCAATGTGCGTTCACCGCGATGTCGCCAAACACGAATGCGACCATCATGATGCTGTAAACAGAACCTGGATTCATCATGAAAAAATGACGTTTTGCCATTCGTGCTGCCAGGTTCGTCGTTGAGTACACCAACGCAGGCGCTCCTGTCTGTGATGTAGCGTCAAGGGTAGCCGCAGCCATGGTCTCCGAGCTGATAGACGATGCTGCTGCAAACGTCGTCGAACTGTTCGTGCAGATGGTTGTTGTCTTGCAAACGTCCCCATCTGTTGACTCAGGGATCGAGAAGTGGCTGCACGATCCGTTACAGCCATGCTGATAAGATCCCTGTAGTATAAAACGACAGCCCGCATGTATATCTACATTTCGCAAGCGGTGGCGAAGGGCACTGATACCAGTGCCTTTTTTCACCACATTCGCTGATCGAGTGGAGAATTTTTCACACGAAATAGAATTGTCCGTGTACCTCCGCATGATATCTAATATCTCGTCCTGGACGTTTCGCAAGACGCACATAAGGCGAAGTAGCATGTCGGCACACTCTCAACATTGATTACAGCGTTGTGACTCTGTTGGGCGAACAGTATAAGCTGAATTTGGCTAGGCCTCTCTTTAGAATTAATATTGATCTTTACGGAGGAGAGCTTTGTTCTGCTAAAACGTCGACTGCGTGAGCATGTACAATGTTTCACTTCACTTAACCCCAGGTTACTAAACCATAGTAAAATTTAAGATTGCAGTAGGGCATAAAACACAACATTTAGTACGTAATTTGGTATGAAATATACTACTGGAGAACTAATAACTGTAATTAACTAATGCATAACCTATAAATTACGACTTCCTTTGAATAAAATGTGAAGTAGTAAATTTTATGATGTTTTAGTAGCAATGTAACGTATTTCCCGCTTTAGTGCCCTAGGGTTTGTCAGCAGACTGAAGAGCAAGCTGGCGAGTCCCCTCTCTGACCACCCAGCTAACGTCACAGGGCAACTACAAGCTGCTCCACAATCTATTAAGACCCTTCCACGGCACGTCTTTTGAGTAAGTGGACACATAGTGCGCAAACACGTCCGGTAAGTGCGTTACCACTGTACAGAATACAGACACTGTTAATTATTGTAATTAATACCTGAAACACATAGGAACAGACTCTACGTAAATTACTGGACGCTGTGTTTGTCTAGGAGACAGGAAACTGGTTCTCACGAGGAGAAAATGGGTTTCCTAAAATCTTCGCTCAATAGAAGAGGGGTCAAAATAAGAGAACAACGTGTCTCGACCTATACGTAGATACTCGACCGTTTCTGAGAAAATGACGGTTAAAGTTTCGAGAAACTTTATGGGTCTTTTAGTGAGTAAACACAGCCGAAGCGGCGGCACAGTGTCTAGCGTTACAGCTTTATACTTACGCGACCTGCATTCGAAACTCGATTATTATTTTTATTTTTGTTTTTCACTTATCTGTCCAAGTCTGTAGGAGATTGCATTACCAATGTTTTCCAATGTCCTTATTTCTCTATTAGTTGTAAGTCTACTAAATGAATTAAAAAATAGAATAAATGAATGAGAAAACTGTTAGATACTGTTTTCGGTGAAATTCTTGTAGTGTGTATTTATTCATAATCAACTGGAAGCGCCAGTTTTTGGAACAGTGATCCGCTATGCGTGGTTTGCGCGAAATTATTGCCAACGATTGAAATCTTAAGCAACATTAACGACGTTTCTTTCTAGAGTGAGATTCATACACAGAAAAGTCACTGTGTTCAACTAGCCTTCGCGCGATGCTCGTTGTGTTCGGGATGTTGGAATGCTTATAGGATTGGTGTCGTCTAAAGAATGCACAAAATCTTCCTGAAGCATAAAGATAACAATAAAATGTAAGAATTAATATAAGAATTGATATAAGGATGAATATGGGAAAATTAGTATTTAAAAAAATTTTACCCCTGAAATTACGCACATCAAAAACGTTTTGCATCACCTCGTTTCCTAGAGTTCCGGAACCTTACAGAAAATTGGAATAGAGATCATCATAAACATCATTTCCACCCTTTTCACTGCATGTTGTACCACGACACAGCGAGACCTTCAGAGGTGATGGTCCAGATTGCTGTACACACGTCCTCTTGCATTGATGCATGCCTGTATTCTTCGTGGCATACTATAGACAAATTCATCAACGCACTTTTGGTCCAGATTGTCCCATTCCTCAAAGTCGATTCAGCGTGGATCCCTCCGAGTGGGTGGTGGGTCACGTCGTCCATAAACAGCCCTTTTAAATTTATCGCAGGCCTTTTCGATATGGTTCTTGTCTGGAGAACATGCTGGCTACTCTAGTCAAGCGATGTCGTTATCCTGAAGGAAGTCATTCACAGGATGTGCACGGTGGGGGCACGAATTGTCGTCCATGAAGACGAATGCCTCGCCAATAGGTTGTGGTATGGTTGCACTATCGGTCGGAGGAAGACATTAACGTAGCGTACAGCCGTTACGGCGCCTTCCATGACCACCTGCGGCGTACGTCGACTACACATAATGCCACCTCCGAACATCAGGGAACCTCAACTTTGGTGCACTCGCTGGACGGTGTATCTGAGGTGATCAGCCAGACCGGGTTGCCTCCAAACACGTCTGCGACGATTGTCTCCTTGAAGGCATATTCCACACTCATCGGTGAAGAGATCGTGATACCAGTCCTGAGCGGTCCATTCGGCATTGTTGTTGGGACAATCTGTTCCGCGCTTCGTGGTGTCGTGGTTGCAGAGATGGACGTCGGGAGTGAAGTTGTGCATCATGCAGCCTATTGCGCACAGTTTGAGTCGTAACACGACGTTTTGTGACTACACGAAAAGCATTATTCAACATGGTGGCGTTGCTGTCAGGGTTCCTCCGAGCCATAATCCGTAGGTAGCGGTCATCCACTGCAGTAGTGGCCGTTGGGCATGTCATCGACAGTTCCTGTCTCTCTGAATCTCCTCCATTTCCGAACAACATCGCTTTGGTTCACCCCGCGACGCCTGGTCACTTTCCTTGTTGAGAGCCCTTCCTGGCACAAAGTAACAAAGCGGCTGCGATCGAAACGCGGTATTGACCGTCCAGGCATCGTTGAACTACAGACAAAGGAGACGTGTACCTCCTTCCTGGTGGAATGGCTGGAACTTAACTGCTGTCGGACCCCCTCTGTGTAATGGACGCAAGTCATGCCTGGTTGTTTACATCTTTGAGCACGTTTAGTGACATATCTGAACAGCCAAAGAGACTGTGTCTGTTATACAATATCCACAGTCAGCTTTTCAGGAGTTCTGGGAACCGCTGAGATGAAAAACTTCTTTTGATGTGTGTATATTATGTAATAAATGTGAAATCGAATTGTAATTTTATAATTAGTACACCGCCCATGTATCCCCAACTTCTTCGGCCATGGATAGATAAACGAAAAAATAAATAAGAACACAGGACGCAAGCGTGGGACACTGAGACGTTAACCACTGTGTCAGCCTTTCCGTTGAGATTATCGCCAGCTGAAGGGCATCTTAGGTATTTAGAAAACGTTGACCGCCGTTTCCTCAGAAACAATCGAGTATTTGCGCATAAACCAGTATACGTATTCGCTTATTCAGTCCCCTCTATCATTAAGCGAAGTTTCTGGGAAATCGGGTGGTGACACTTGTCTTCCCCTCGTCAGTCATCCTGTACGGCATTTGTGACGCTCTTCCGGGAAAGGCCGCTTCCCCTATAATTAGCACTGATTGCTCTTCAATTTGCAGACAGAGTGCAGCTGTATTGTTGACATACGCAAGACACCCCACCGTGAGAAGATGCTTGGTACTTTTGGAGTATCAGAAGTTTGTGTTCCATAACTTTACAACAGTTTGGCGTCAGGGATATAGACGTATAATTACTTATGTCTTTTCGATGACACTGCTCATTAGAGTCGAGACCATCAGAGAGGCGGCAAGAGCTCGGACTGTGAAAGGGCAGGGAGGAAAACGTCCGTGTCCATTTTAAATCAGCCATCCCGTTAGAGGGAGGGAAAGGAAAATCGTATCTGAGCACCAATATTTCGTTATCTTTCACACTGTCCGTCCTGAAGAGACAAATAGGCTCTCCTGTCGAATTATAATGACTTCCACCGTCATTCTAGAAGGTGTCCACACGACATGGGCTGCATACAGTCCCATTGAACTAGTGAACTTCCCCATATATTAGTCTGGGGTAGCGTTTATACTATTTTCCTCCTCTTCTTATGTGACTGCTTCTTGTCTCCTTTTTTCCCCTAAACACGTGCGCCATGCAAAAGCTAATACGTAAGCTTCACACATTTCGCAACTGAGTCGCTGACAATAAACTTGATGGAGGGACAATCATTTTAAGTTTTTGGAGTCTCTGGTGGATCCTTTTCTTTACTGTACTTGTCTCGTCTACTGAAACAGATCCAACCTCATGCCTGAAGCTGAATTCTCCACCAATCTCTGTGAGAACTGGTGTAATTAGAGAACAAAACGGGTGTCTCTGCGTTTCTCGTCCAAATTTGTTATTGCTTTGTAATAGTATACTACATAGTACAACAAACAAAACGTTTATGGATTGCTTTTACGACACGAGTGTTGGTTACATGAGTAACACAAAAAATTAAAGACTATGGCCATAGAGGGCAGGTTATCGTTTGCTTTCAACGAGTGTAGGGAATTACAGTAACAAGGACTTCATCTCCAAAAGTAAGAAAGACAGAGCATTCCCCTGGTGTTTCCTCCGTCCACAGCGCCCGTTTCCCGTTCCCGAAAAATCGTCTTTAAAACAGCAAAGCGTTTAATTAACGGAGTATTTTTTATCACGAAGAGCGACTCTAGGACTTCGCTAACAAAGACAAAATGTACAGCGACCATCCGCAGGCTTCGTTGCGGCGCAGTTTTTAATTTCTTACCTCTTTCCCCTCCCCCACTCCGCCCCGCTACCGCCATTAATATCTATTACTGAAAATTCGCCAGAGGCGAAACGAAACGGCGCGACTGCGTATTTTCGGCGCACGCTGCGCGTAACCTGCCGCGACTCATCGCGGAGCGGCGCGATCGCATTAAGATAAAATCCAGAGCGCGCCCGCGGGCAGGCAAACTGGCGCCAGCGGGAATTCCGCGGCGCAGCGTGAAACGCGGACGCTAAGCCGCTGCTGGCGCGGCGGCGTGGCCCCCTGGCAGGCCGGGGGCGGCCCTTTTAATCCGGCCGTCACACGGGGCTGAAAGGCAACACACGCGCCGCTTTGCGCCGCTCGCTTACAGATCGCTTTTTCATTTGCGCGAATTACTGGCGCCGCATTCACGCTTCGTTTATGAGTTACCGAGCGTAGCGCCACGCATAAACTTCATTTCGTCATGGTGACGCACTGGCCACAGGCCATTTTCAGCATCATATCACAAAACTATGGAAACTACGCGGGCAGAAATGGAAAGTGTTACACCATCAAGCACCACGCCAATATTTATCAACCTTTGTGGACATACAGAGTTCGCCAGAAATATGCATACCTTCTTTGTCAGGCCCTATTAAGATATCAATAATGTCGTTCGATTTGAGTTACGAGTGCGCTGCAGTATGGTCTTTGGCTCAGCAGATGTTAGTACTTTCATCTCGTTATTGAGGAAACAAGGTAGCTGGACCACGCTTGACATTCGAGCAACGAAAATGCATTCTGAAGTCGTTTTTCAAGTTTGACAATGCCGCAGTGGAGGCGGGAGTTTGAAACAGAACCGCAAACCCGCCTAGCAATTAAACGCATCATTGAGAAGTTTAAATTGAATGGAACAATTTGTGATATTCACAAAGGAAGATCAGGAAGACAGCGTACAGTTACCTGCTTCGTCGGCTGCCGTGTTGGAAACGTTTGTTAATTTTCCACATAAGTCTGCTACGCAATGTGCACGTGAAGTGGGGGTTAGCAGTACCAGTGTACGAAGAATTCTGAAAGCTGCAAACTGGAAAGTTTACATTCCACGACTACTGCACACGATTAATGGTTCAAATGGCTCTGAGCACTAAGGGACTTCACATCTGAGGTCATCAGTCCCCTAGAACTTAGAACTAGTTAAATCGTAATTTGTGACGAAGGTAGTGTGGAGTGACGAGGCACAATTTAAACCTAATGGAACCGTGAATCGCCATAACAGTATGTACTGGGCACCAGAAAATCCGCATGTTTATGTGGATAAAGAGGTCAATCTACCAGGGGTTCATGTGTGGCGTGGACTATCAACTAGGCTTTGTAGGGGTCTTTTTCTTTAATGCTACTGTCACTAGAGAAGTGTACCTGGAAATGTTATGCACATCAGTATTGCCACGCATATGTGCGCTTTATGTAGCCGATGAAGAGGTCTTCTACCAACAGGACGAGGCGCCACCACATTACTGTCTAGCCGTACGAGCTTTCCTGGCCGACAGTTTTCCGGGTAACTGGACTGGACGAATTGGGCCCATTGAGTTCCCTCCACGGTCGCCGTATCTAACACCTACGGACTTTAACTTGTGGGGAACTGTGAAAGATAAAATCTATCGACGTGAGCCACGCACGCTGGAGGAACTTCGCCAGCAGATTACAGCGACATGTGCAGCGACCTCCATTGTAACATCGACTGACGTAGTTGCGGCGATCGCTCGCCGTTCTGTTACGTGTATAGCTGCCAACGGTGAACATTTTGAACATTTAAGGTAACCATGTGCTAAACTGAAGGTTGTAGAACATGCGTGATCAGTTATTAAATGTAAAATAAACATATAAGTACCGGTAATACTTTTCGTTCCTTGAAGTGCATATACATTTTTCTGGCGGACTCTGTGTTTATCACATAACGGGTATTGAGTGATTTAAGACCTCATGTCCAACATCAACTCCAGAATGGCGTGTCAGGGGCAGGTGGGCAACAATCTACTGCTGTTTAGAGATGACTGTGGTGTATGGGAAGGTGTCGTCGTTGAGGGACAAATTTTCTCGTTGGTTTGATGAATGGAAGCTTGCCCTAAATGTAGAAAAACGTAAGTTTCTCTTGATAAATATGAAAAAAAAATATTGCCGGCAATCTGTACCAGTTATGAAACTGTGAAACCGTCGTGTCTGTTTATCTGTTTGAACAATCTACGGGGATAAGTCAATTTTTATCCGGAAAGTAGTTACAAAATTTTATTGTAATCAAATAGGAAAATTACAAGACCATAATTATTCGACATAGTCTCCTTGCGTTTCAACGCACTTGGTCCATCGTTGTACAAGTTTCCTGATGCCCTCATAAAAGAAGGTTCTCGGTTGAGCTGCAAGCCAGGAATACACCCCTTCTTTCATTGCTTCGTCCGAGGCAAAAAGACGGTTCCTTAATGCCTGTTTGGGTGGACCAAACAAGTGATTGTCAGAAGGGGCAATATCAGGACTATATGGAGGATGATCCAGTACTTCTAATTTGAGTCTCTGGAGCGTTTCAGAAGTGTGGCCAGCAGTATGCGGACGCGCATTGTCGTACAACACAGCGCCTTTTGACAAATTTATTGTTGTGCCCCTTTCCCCATAATGTTCCAGTAATGGACCTTGTGCGTCCCAAAAAACCGTAAGCATCAGTTTTCCTGCGAACGGTTGGGTCTAGAACTTTTTCTTGCACGGAGAATTAGGATGTTTCCATTCCATACTCTGCCATTTAATCTCCGGCTCGTAATGATGGATCCATGTTTCGTCACCAGTAATGATCCTGTCTTAGAAGTTGTCCCCTTTGTTACCATAGCGATCCAAATGTTTTTTTGCAGGTGTCCAAGCGCGTTTGTTTATGCAGCTGTGTGAGTTGTTTTGGGACCAATCTAGCACATACTTTATTAAACTCAAGTCTGTTTGGGATGATTTCGTTGGCAGAACCGTGACTAATTTGCAGACGATGTGCCACTTCGTCAACAGTTAATCGTCCGTCTAAGAGAATCATTTCACTTGAACGCTCAATGGTTTCTTCATTTGTGGTGGTAAACTATCGTCCGGCTCCTTCATCGTGCGTAACAAAAAAAATGGTTCAAATGGCTCTGAGCACTATGGGACTTAACATCTATGGTCATCAGTCCCCTAGAACTTAGAACTACTTAACCCTAACTAACCTAAGGACATCATACAACACCCAGTCATCACGAGGCAGAGAAAATCCCTGACCCCGCCAGGAATCGAACCCGGGAACCCGGGCGGGAAGCGAGAACGCTACCGCACGACCACGAGCTGCGGACCGTGCGTAACACTTGTGCGACCATTTCGGAATTTTTCAATCTATTCGTAGATAGTCCGTTGTGGCAAAACACTGTTCCCGTACTGTACCGAAAGTCTTCAATGAATTTCGGCCCCTGATACGCCTTCCGACTACAAAATTCGGATCACTGAACGTTGCTCTTCTTTGGTGCAAATAGACAGCGGAGCAGCCATGATTAACAGCTCGGCAGCGATAACGAAACTAACCTAGCAGCTTGAAAATTGCGAAAATATAACAACAAATAAATAAAGCATGCGTCATCAACGTAAAACGACTGTACTACCAACATAAACAAAAATTTGACTGAATTGCGCATAATAATTGACTTATCCTTATAATCTCCAAAATTACCAGACGAATTTTCATTTGGTTTTCACAGGTAAGTTGAGTGTAGCATTGGGCTACCTAGAGGCTTTGTTTCATCATAATCAGATCACGGAAAAATTGATACCTAAATTTACATTTTTTATATAAATGAATGGTGTCTGTGGTTTCGGACCTGGCTGAAGGAACGGACACCACGCATTAATATAATTGATTCCCCTCGATGGGCAATGAATCCGTCACCTTCAGTGCTGATGCACAGTCACGTTCGACCCCCTGCGGGAGTCTCAAAGTAGCGAGCTGGATGACGTGGACGGGGACTGCCGATAGGTGCCGCAAGGCGGGGGGTGTGGGTCGGCCGAGGCGCGAACCGAGGCAGTCGGCGCAGTTGCCATAAATACTGTTTCCAGGTGGCGCAGTAGTTAACGGAACTGCTTGGTCAGCAGCAGGTCGTGGTTTCGAATTCCTGTGCGGCACAAATTTTCAGTCGTCGCCGCTGATTCCGCACAAAGTTCCGGAGCTTCTGATATAATCAGTTCTTTCCCTGCCCTTTCCTTCCTCCCGCCTTTACCTTCATTTTAAGTTTTTACGCAAAACCGCCGTCTCTGTCTGTTTGAACACTGATTTCCAAAACTACCAGATGCATTTTCATGAGTTTTCCACAGGTAATTTGAGCGAAGCTTGGAGCAACGTACAGGTTTTATTTCATGAAAACTGGTTCACAGAAGTAATAGATGTAGTGATTTAGTTTTTTTATCTAAAACCGTCTGCTCGTCTTGGTAGTACGTATGTTAATCATCGTGGTGTGACACACCTAAGAACCAACAGATCCCGCTACTAATTTTGTACCACACCAAAGAAGCAACAGATGGTCGTGTTAGAGCTTCTTAACTGACAGATGAATTGCGTAAAAGGCTCTCCGTTTACTTGCAGCGTCAAATTCGGATAAAATCCCGAGCTTTCGATAACTACCTCCGTCATCTTCGTCAGTTTTATCCTTGACGAAGATGACGGAAGTAGTCATTGAAAGCTAGAGATTTCATCCAAATTTGACGCGGCTAGTAAACCGAGAACTTTTTATGCAAGGACTCCGTCGCGAAAGACTTCGTAGTAATGACAGATTTATGTTCGGGAGCTTACGTCAGTGGAAGAATTAAGCTTCACGATGTCATCTTTATTATTGCAAACTAAACGGCGAATTTACTTGGGTAGGGTAAGCGGGCTTCCTGATTTTGCTCTATGCATTAAGGCATTGAGTTGCATCATTCGATAGGTTTTATTTACATTCTTTCTAGGAAAAACGAACTTTTAGTTCGTTTTGTAATTTGGGTGCATACTCACTGCATTTTTCTTTCGGGTTATTTACGAAGAGAAATGCCTAGATAACGGTCGTGTCTTTCTGAATACACCAGAATGGCTAAAAGACTGAAGACTAAGTAGTCCTAGGAATCCAATGAAGATCGTGAGGCGAGACTTGCTGGAGATTGAGAACATCAGGTTATACCTCGCTCTTTTGGAACTCTCTCTGAAAGAGAGGTACGACGTAACTCAGATGCATAGCGTCATATATTATCTCGCTCCTTAGAGCTCTTCACTCACCGAGGCTTAAAGTCACTTCTTCCTAACGGAACGTCATAAAATTTTGACGAAAAATTGCGCAGGTGAACGAGTTCCCACACCCCGAATCCCACTTATACTTGCCAATTTAACATTTCGCTTTTAACGTTTAAAATTGCCGATGAACTTACGTTAATCCAAGGCACGACACGAGACGTTGCGTCTTACGAGCGTGAACCTTAATGTCAGTTGCTTTTCTTACAGCCATTTATAGGTCGCTCTCTACCATGTTTGTGAAGCAAAGAAACTCTTCGTTCTCCTCAACAATCAAACGTCGTACACAAACAAGCTTTATAAATCAAGAGTAAATTCCAGGGATACAAATTCTGTGGCACAGCTTTAAATAAATATCGGGGGAATGCCGTGTCTCTTGGCCGCACTTGGCCGCACTTGGCAGCAGCTTTAGTACTGTGCTGCTTGGTACAGCCACATCGATTAAACATCTAGGAGCAAGACTGAAAAACGATTTGAAATGGCAATAGGACGTAAGTACACTAGTACGGAATGCGTATGATCTATCTCGATTTATTGGGTGAGTTTTGGGACTGCTAACTCCTCTATACAGGAGATCACATGTAGAACACCAGTGCAACCAATTATTCACTACTGTTCGAGGGTTTGGTTTTCACACCAGATTGGATTTAGGAAAGGAACAAGCAAGTATTAGGGAGATGCTTCGTCAGCCCAAATGGCTATCCCTGGAAGGCAGACAACTTCCATTTCTCGAAACACTGTTGAGAAAATTTAGACAATTAGCATTTGAAGGTGACTGCAGAAAGACTCTACTGGCGCCAACGTAAGTTTCATGTAGGCTCGAAGAAAATAATAGAAATTAGGACCCGTACGGAGGCATATAGATATTCGTTTTTTCCTCTCTCTATTTGCGAGTGGAAGAGGTAAGGAAACAGTATAAAGTACCCTTCGCCATGCATCATAGGGTGGCTTGCGGAATATGTAACTACATCTAGATGTAGACAGACCTCCACAGGGACAGACGCATTCCTCTATAGCGCCTTGCAGTAGAGTGAATGCTTCAGGCAGTGCAGATTCGTCAAGCCTTGGAGGGTAGTACCTGGCTGACTCGTCACTCTTCGTGAATGGATTAATTAGAAGAAAAGATGGGGTGCCTCCAGCTCGGCTATTCCTTCTTGCAATTTCACAGATCAATGTAACTTTACCTGTAATACTGCCTGCCGCCTTGACTTTTAGGGCTGGACCTCACAGACGAGGAAAGCTGTTTCATTTGAGGCGTGATTAAATTCTGTAAGGACGGCGGGAGGGATACAGAAGTAGCATACTGCAAGTTGAATTACTTTGCTCTCAAGAGCTATGAACAAACAATTCTGGAATCCATGAAAAATATTTGCATTATTTAGAGAGAACCACTCGAGGAAAGATACACACATAATCAGTGAGCCACGAAAGAGACTTAAACGAGGAAGTGAGAGCGCGAGCGCGTGAGCGAGGGCATGTCAGCGCTTTGCTTAACGTAACAGCCGCAGGGCGTTTGTCACGCAGCGGTCACGACCCTGGTGTGGCTGTTCTAAAAGTGAGGTCGGATTCTAATGACGTGTTTCTTGGTGACGTCTGACTTCAAAGTAATGAAGTCCAGAGCGTGCTGCGACTAACACTACTCTGATTCGCATGAAAGCCTTCCTATGTCCTGCAAACGACCGACCTCGTCGAAGAGCTGTTTCAGAGTGGACTCGGAGTTCATAGTACATCATGAAAACGATTTTCTTGATATATATCTACATTTCTACGGAAGGTTTTAAACTAAGAAGAGTGTTTCTGGAACCACTATGTAGCAATTCTGGACCTCTAGAGTGTCACATTGTCCTGCTGGAATTGCTCAAGTCTGTTGAAATGTACAATGGAAATAGATTGGCGCAGAACGCTTTCGTACGTGCCACCTGTCAGAGTCGTATTTAGATGTATCAGATCAATCAGGCTGCACACGCCCCACATCATTACAGCGCCTCCACCAGCCTGAACAGTCCCGTGCTGACACGCACGGTTCATGGACTCATGAGGATGTCTCCATACCCATACACGTCCATCCACTCGATAAAATTTGAAACGAAATTCGCCCGACCAGGCAACATGTTGCCAGTCATCAACAATCCAACGTCGGTGTTGACGAGCCCAGGTGAGGCGTAAAGCTTTATGTCATGCAGTCATCAGGGGTACCCGAGTGGGCCTTCTGCTCCGAAAGCCCATATCGATTATGTTTCGTTGACTGGTTCTCACGCTGACACTTGTGCCATAGCATTGAAATCTGCAGCAATTTGCGGAAGGGTGCACTTCTGTCACGTTGAACGATTCTCTACAATTGTCGTCGGTCCCGTTCTTGCAGGATCTGTTTCCGGCTGTACAGATGTTGGATATTTGATGTTTTACGGGATTCCTGATATTCACGGTGCACTCGTGAAACGCTCGTACGGAAAAATTCTCACTTCATCACTACCTCGGAGATGCTGCATCCCATCGCTCGTGCGCCGACTGTAACACCTAGTGCAAACTCACTTAAATCTTGATAACCTGCGATTGTAGCGGCAGTAAGGGATGTAACACTGTGTTTTTTGTATGCGGATGCGAGCCTGATAAACAGGTTCCAGGTGCTGTATGTGGCTGACACTGTCACACAGCCAGATGTCGTCGCCTGTCCTGTTTCAGAAGAAACACCTCAGCCTGCAAGATCCGGGCAATCAGAGGGGCTGGGATTATTAATAGTTGGTTAGGTGCGTTATGGGCCCCCTAGGGACATGGCAGTCAATAAGCGGAAGAAGACCAATATGCACTCCGTGTGCATAACGGGTCCAGCCACATGCCATGAACAGCGTAGGGTGCAGCCAAATCCAGGTGGTGGATACTTCGGTACCAATGATGTGTGTCACTTTGGATTAGAAGAGATTCTCTCTGGTTTCGAGCAGCTAAAAGAAGTGGCAAAGGCTGCCAGCCATGCTTGCAAGATGAAAGCAGAGCTGACACTTTGCAGCGTAGTCGACGGGGAAAATTGCGGGCCCCTGGTACAGAGCCAATTGGAGGGTCTAAATCAGAGGCGTAGACGGTTCTGTGACTGTGTAGGCATAGACTTGCGACATAGGGTGCTTGAGTTTAGGGTTCCGCTGAATAGGTTCGGACTCTACTAAGCAGGAGGCGGCTACACGGATAGCAGGAGCTGTGAGGCGTGGACTGGGCGGTTTTTTTTAGTTTAGAGGGTCTCGAGAAAACACAAAAGGGCATCAGTCACAAAGTGTGCAGGCTGAATACAGGGAAAACTTAGATCAGCAAGCATCGGTATAACAGTTATAAATTGCCGTAGTTGTGTTTGGAAAGTACCAGAGCTCCAATCGGTAATAGAAGATACTGATGCTCAACTCTTCATAGGTACTGAAATCTGGCTCAAGCAGATAAGTTCAACTGAAATTTTTGCGACGAACCTAACGGTGTTCCGATAGGATAGGCTGAACACAGTTGGCAGTGGCCTGTTTGTTGCCGTTAGAAGTAGTTTATCGTGTCGCGAAATTGAAGTAGATAGTTCCTGTGAGACAGCATGGGCAGAGGTCATTGTTAGTAAACAGAATAAAATAATAATTGGATTCTTTTACCGACCTTCCAATTAAGATGATACAGTTGTTGAAAGGTTCAAAGAAACCTGTGCTTGATTTCGAACATGTACCCGGTTCACACAGTAATAGCTGGTGGCGACTTTAATTTACAATTCCGGAGGTACTCGTAAAATATCATCCGAAATTGTGCTAAACTCATTCTCTGAAAATTACGAGGGCTATTCGGAAAGTGAGGAACGATCGGTCGCGAAATGGAAACCACTGTAAAAATCCGACAAGACTTTTCACAGACATTTTGGGCAGTGTCTCTAGAATGCCCGTCGATCGCATCAAGACGCTCTTTTCAGTTGTGAGGTCTCTACGAGTGAGTAAAAGTGTCAAGGACAACAAGGTCTCCCGCTAAGTAGGAGGGCCCGCTGAGAGGCTTCGCCTTAATGAATGCAGCCCACCTAACACAACTGCCACGCACTTCCTTCTTCATGGAAATTTCTGCCACACTCTGCAGGGGCAGTGAAGACGCTCCTGCAGCCTTTTCGATGGGAAGTGTTCGATCACCCACAACACAGCCCTAATTGGCGCGTCCTGAGTATCATCTCTGTTCACATGAAACGCTGGATACGAAGACAACACTTGGGCGCAGGCTACGCGCTATAGACCAGCGTAGGGAATTATCGGATAGCAAAGGCGGCTGCCATCTATGACAATGGTGTTGGAAATTTTGTATAACGCTCCGACAAATGTCTAAGTCGGATCGGCGACTATGTAGAGAAGTACCTGGTAGTTGTAGCTAAATGTGCAAAGAAAACAGTTTTGATTTTCACTGTGGTTTCCATTTCGCTACCGATCATTCCTTACTTTCCGAACAACACTCGTATTTCGAGCAGTTACTTCATGAGCCCATGCGAACAGTAAACGGCTGCGAAAACAGACTTGACCTCTTAACAACAAATAATCCTGAGTTAATAACGAGCATCAAAACGGATACAGGGATCAGTAAACATATTTTTGTCGTAGCGAGATTGAATAGTGTAACCCCAAATCCTACAAAAGTAAACGAAAAATATAAATTTTCAGAAACGCTGATAAAACTTCACTTGATGTCTTCCTGAGAGACAGTCTCCACTCCTTTGAAATTAACAATGTAAGTGTAGCCCAGATGTGACTTGAATTAAAAGCATTAGTATCGGCAGCAGTTGAGAGATTTATACCAAATAAGTTAACAAACGACGGAGCTGATCCTCCTTAGTGCACAAAACGAGTCAGAACACTGTTGCAGAAACAACGAAACAAACATGCCAAAATTACACAGACGTAAAATTTCGAAGATTGGCAAACTTTTACAGAAGCTCGAAATTTAGCTCGGACTTCAATGTGAGATGCTTATAATAGTTTCTCTCGAAACCTGGTAGAAAATTCAAAGAGATTCTGATAGTATGTAAAGTATGCTGGCGGCAAGATACAATCAGTGCCTTCTTTGCGCGATAGGAATGGAGATACTATCGAAGACAGTGCTGACAAAGCAGATTTACTTAGCACAGCCTTCTGAAATGCCTTCACAAAAGAAGAAGAAGTAAATATTCCACAATTCGAATGAATAACAGCTGCCATGAGTAACGTAGAAGTAGATACCCCTGGAGAAGTGAATCACTTAATAAAAACAACTCTTCTGGTCAAGACTGTATACCAGTTAGGCTCATTTCAGAGTGTGCTGATGCATCAGCTCCATACCTGACAACCATATACAACCGTTTGCTCGACGAAAGATACGTATCCAAAGACTTGAAAGTTGCACAGGTCACACCAATATTCAAGAAAGGTGATGGGAATAATTCACTAAATTAAAGGCCCATATCATTAACGTCAAAATGCAGCAGGATTTTGGAACATATATTGTGTTCGAACATTATGAATTGCCTCGGAGGAATCGGACTATTGACACATTGTCAACACGGATTTAGAAAGCAACGTGCTTGTGAAACAGAACTAGGTCTTTACTCGCTTGAAGTGTTAAAGTGCTATTAACCAGGGATTTCAAACTGATTTCGTATTTCTGGATTTCCGGAAGGCTTTTGACACTGTACTACACAAGCGACTTGTAGTGAAATTGCGTGCTTGTGGATATGTGATTCGCTTTCAAAGAGGTCACAGTTCGTAGTAATTGACGGAAAGTCATCGAGTGAAACAGAAGTGATTTCTGGTGTTCCCCAAGGTAGTGTTGCCGGCCGGTGTGGCCATGCGGTTCTAGGCGCTTCAGTTTGGAAAGTTTGGTACCGCGAGACCGCTACGGTCGCAAGGTTCGAACCCTGCCTCGGGCATGGATGTCCTTAGGTTAGTTAGGTTTAAGTAGTTCTAAGTTCTAGGGGTCTAATGACCTCAGATGTTAAGTCCCATAGTGCTCAGAGCCATTTGAACCAAGGTAGTGTTATAGGCCCTTTGCTGTTTCTTACCTACATAAATGATTTGGGAGACAATCTCAGCAGTTGTCTTAGGTTGTTTGGAGATGACGCTGTCATTTATCGGCTAGTAAAGTCATCAGAAGATCAAAACAAATCGTAAAATGATTTAGAAAAGATACCTGTCGGTGCAAAACTTGGCAATTGACCCTAAATAACGAAAAGTATGAGGTCATTCACACGAGTGCTAAAAGGAATCCGTTGAACGTCGGTTACACAGGAAATCATTTAAATCTAAAAGCATTAAATTCAACTAAATACCTAGGAATTACAATGACGAACTACTGAAATTGGAAGGAAGAAAAGAAAATATTCTGGAGGAGGCTAACGAAAGACTGCATTTCATTGGTAGGACACTTAGGAAACGTAACAGATCTACTACGGAGACTGCATGCACTACGCTTGTCCGTCCTCTTTTAAAATACTGCTTCGCGGTATTGCATCCTTACCAGATAGGATTGACGGAGTACATCGAAAAAGTTCAAACAAGGGCAGCTCGTTTTGTATTATCGCGAAATAGGGGAGAGATTGTCACTGAAATGATATAGGATTTGGGAAGGACATCATTAAAACAAAGGTGTTTCTCGTTGCGGAGAATCTTCTCACGAAATCAGAATCACCAACTTTCTCCTCCAAATCCGAAAATATTTTGTTGACGTCGACCTAGATACGGAGAAACGATCAGCATGATAAAATAAGGGAAATCAGAGCTAGTACGAAAAGATATAGGTGTACCTTCTTTACACGCGCTGTACGAGATTGGAGTAATAGATAATTTTGAAGTTGGTTTGATGTACCCTCTGCCAGGCACTTAAATGTGATTTTTAGGGTATCCATGTAGATGTACGTATAGAACAACTGTGCCAGACACTTGTTCTCTCATACAGATGTTGCCGACCACAGCGCCGTTTTCTGCATGTTTACATATCTCTCTATTTGAATACACATTCCTATACTAATTTCTGTAGCACTTCAGTGTAGGTACATATACACACATACATACTGCATATAGGTACATCCGTTTTAATAATACACACATCAAAAAAGTTTTGCATCACCTCGGTTCCGACAGTTTCGGAACCTGCACAGAAAATTGGAATAGAGATCAAGATAAACATCATTTCCGCCCTTTTTATTGCTCATGAAAACCACACATTGCATGTTGTAGCACCATACAGGGAGACCTTCAATGATGATGGTCCAGATTTCTGTGCACACTGGTATCTCTAACATCCAGTAGCACATCCTCTTGCATTGATGCATGCCTGTATTCGTCGACGCATACTATGCACAAGTTCATCAAGACTCCATTAGTCCAGATTGTCCCACTCCTCAACGGCGATTCGGCGTAGAGGCGTAGTGGTTGCTGGGTCACGTCGTCCATAAGCAGCCCTTTTCAGTCTATCTCAGGCATGTTAGATAGGGTTCATTTTTGGAGAACCTGCTGGCCACTCTAGTCGAGCGATGTCGTAATCAGAAGGAAGTCAATCACAAGATGTGGACGATGGGGGCACGAATTGTCGTCCATGAAGACGAATACCTCGCCAATACGCTTCCGATATAGTCGTAGGATGGTATTCACGTATCGTACAGCCGTTACGGCGCCTTCTATGACCACCAGCGGCGTACGTCGGCTCCACATAATGCCACCCCAAAACATCAGCGAACCTCCACCTTCCAGCTCTCGTTGGACAGTGTGTCTCAGGCGTTCAGCCTGACCGGGTTGTCTCCAAACACGTCTCCAACGATTTTCTGGTTGAAGGCATATGCGACACTCATCGGTGAAGAGAACGTGATGCCAATCCTGAGCGGTCTATTCGGCATGTTGTTGGGGCTATCTGTACCGCGCTGCATGGTGTGGTTGCAAGGATGGACCTCGCCATGGTCGTCCGGAGTGAAGTTGCTCATCATGTAGCCTATCGCGCACAGTTTGTGTAACACCACGTCCTGTGGCTGCACGAAAAGCATTATTCAACATGGTGACGTTGCTGTCAGGTTTCCCCCGAGCCATAATCCATAGGTAGCGGTCATCTACTGCAGTAGTAGCCCTTGGGCGGCCTGAGCGAGGCATGACGTCGACAGTTCCTGTCTCTCTGTATCTCCTCCATGTCCGAACAACATGGCTTTGTTTCACTCCGAGACGCCTGGACACTTCCCTTGTTGAGAGCCCTTCCTCGCACAAACTAACAATGCGGACGCGATCGAACCGCGGTACTGACCGTTTAGGGATGGTTGAACTATAGACAACACGAGCCGTGTACCTCCATCCTGGTGCAATGAATGGACGTGATCGGCTTTCGGACCCCCTCCGTCTAATAGGCGCTGCTTAGTCATGGTTGTTTACATCTTTGAGCGGGTTTAGTGACATCTCTGCACAGTCAAAGGGACTGTGTCTGTGATACAATTGCACAGGCAACGTCTGCCTTCAGGAGTTCTGGGAATTGGGGTGATACAAAACTTTTTTTTGATGTGTGTATGTATGGGTATACATACGTCAGTGGAGGACATGTTACTGATTCACAGGATGTGGATTCGGAATAAGTAGGTCGAAGAATAACGAGCTTCACAGTCTACTAACCTAAAATAAATGCAAATAAGAACGATACCTTGTTACTGTGGACTCAAGTGTACTCTGAATATTGCAGTTGAGCCACTGCCGCTGTGCACAGCACTTACGCCACATTAGGATACACCACCTCCATTTTTTGACTACTGCGATGTGGAAAACACAGTCCACAAATCTTTTTGGTGCTTGTACCAGTGCGAAATCATGTCATAATTAATAACATATTTGTAAGAAATTTTTTAATCGCCCCTGTCCATCCGAATTTAAGTTTTCTTGATTTCCATAAATCACTCCATGCAAATGCTGGGATAGTTCCAAATTCTGAGATGGTTCCAGTGAAGGGGCACGGCTGACTTCCTTTCCCATCCTTGAAATAATCCGAGCTTCTGTTCCCTCAAGAATGTTCAAATGTGTGTGAAATCTTATGTAACTTAACTGCTAAGGTCATCAGTACCTAAGCTTACACACTACTTAACCTAAATTATCCTAAGGACAAACACACACAGCCATGCCCGAGGGAGGACTCGAACCTCCGCCGGGACCAGCCGCACAGTCCATGACTGCAGCGCCTGAGACGGCTCGGCTAATCCCTCGCGGCTTCTCTTCCCTAATGACCCCGATGTCTGCGGGACTTTAAACCCAATCTTCTTTCCTTCTTGAGTAATAAACACGAGTTACCGACATCTAAACAGACATTAATGACCATAGAGTTCGTAGTTTACAAAGAACGTTGCTCCTTGCTAACGGAAGCGCACAGAGATATATGAATTACTTGACAAGATTTTCTGTAATCTCAGTACGTTATTTCAAGTTGTTTCATCCTTCGTTTCTATACCTTTAGGGTTTGTTTTACCACTTTGGTGGTGAACCGTATCAAGTGTGTGTCATTCAGATTTATTTAAGTGTTGGCTGGATGGAGTATACTCAAACGGCCAATAAAAAAATTTTAAAAATGGTTGGGTCCAGCATTTCAGATTATGCACCAACACCTCACAAAACGTATGGGTAAGTAGCTATGACAGTATACTCGTTCGTACTTGGCTTAATCCTTCAGGATTTTGGACCGTTCTTTCTTTATGCTATGATTTGGTACTTAGGGCCTCTATAGTATTCTTCCTCACGACTTTGGTGGCAGATAGGACGAATTGTGTTCACGGCCTGAAGGTCTGATAGCCGTTTGTTGAGGAACACCGGTTGCGCAGAGATCCGGTATTTGCAGTGTTCCAGGTGGTCTCCTCAGTGCTGGCTGCCTTGACGTGCCCCGCAACCTTAACAGGCTGTCCGGATACCAGACACGCATAGCCGTGGGCTGCAATTAATGCGTAAGCCATTTAGCGATAAAATCTTAACGCCGGGGAACAGAGCAGCGGGGTTAATGAGAGCGCGAGTTAATAGCGGCACCCAGGGGATACCGCGCAAGGCGACCGCGCCACACCAAAGGGTGAAGGCTCCCTCTTGCCAGCTACCGCTGAGGAAGCAGCCATTCAGCAGCCGGGAAGCGCCTATTAGCACGAGACTAACAGCGCCGTGCATGCCGGCAGAGCGTGCGGAATACGCAATGCCGCCTCTCCTCCAATACGGAGATCAGCAGGTGTAGAGCCTGCACGGCGGTCGTAATGGCCGTTGATGTTCTGATGCATTCTGTACTGTTCCATTTACAGCTTTTGCTTTTATGAATACGGCTCGCACTCTTTTAAGACTGAGTTCCTGGCTTGCTATTTAGTACAGCGCTTTTACGTTACAGCGGAAAGAATTTAGCAGTGAGGTTTCCGATATTGTGATTGTCAGTATTATCTAGGGTGTACAGCCAAGTTGACGAATTTGTTATTAAACACAGGAACCCGCTATTAGCTCTTTTAACAAGACGGACTGCTCTGCTGCCTTCGATCTTCTGGATAATAGTAGAAACTGAGTGTCATTGCCCAACGTAAGTTTCCTAACCTCTTGAGTCCTTACACACTGTATAAGCGACATCCAATTTTTTTAGCTTACCGGATATAAATAAACTCCCTTTATCCGACTGTAGCATGTACACTCGTGTGCGAAACTTAAGGTTCAAATGGCTTTGAGCACTATGGGACTCAACTGCTGAGGTCATAAGTCCCCTAGAACTTAGAACGCCATATGAAACGTCCCCTTAGAAAAATGTGTGAATGACTGTGCTGATAACCCTCTTACATTATTTGCTTTTTAAACAGCTGAGCAAAACTGAACGTACTCAGACATTACTCTCTTTACTTATTCTGATCGACACTAAACTGACACACAATATTTTTAGCGCAACGCAATCTGACTTTCAAAAATCCCTACAAAAGAATGGCCCTGACTAACAATAACCTATACCTTTTATGAATGACTTACCTCACAAAAATCTTCGTTACTCAAACTACTGCAATACAGCGAGCGCCAATACTGCCTGCTACATAAAAGATTCTAACTACTGAAGGCACTAACTACTGATAGGCATAGTTAGCAAATGAAAGATTTTGATAGAGAACAAACGATGTATTTACCTTAATAGTGTTCAAAAGTCATAATATGTATATCAGTTCATGACATCCAGTCTGACAAATTTACTCTCTCTGATGGACACACGTCCAGATCATCCGTTCTCAAAACTCCGCCGTCTCTCTCCCCACATCCACCACTGTTGGCGGCTCACCTCTAACTGCGCAACGCTACGCGCTGTTAACAGCCAACTGCCCAACACTACAATAGCGAACAACAATGGAAACCAGCCACAGACTGCACACAGCACAGCCAGTGATTTTCATATAGAGCGTCACGTGGCGTTACCAATATAAAAACCTAAACAGCCTACTTACAGAATCTTTCACCACACGTAGAAAGAACTGCCACACTGTAGTACACAAGGTAACTGCAATAAATATGCAATGAGGTGAACAGAAATGACAAAATTGTTTGATAACAAAATTACACTGGTGTTAGCGCGATTTATGAAGGTCCCATGGACGTTGCGATAGGCGTGACACAGTTCTTCATAAGTTGTTTGATCACTACAGACAGCAGTGCACGTTCTGCAACGTGCACCCATGCTGGTCGGAAGGTTGGTGATGAGTTCTTCTGGAAAGTGTGCATTCCTCCACCAGGTCGCTGTAAAAATTCGTTTTCAGTCAGTGGTCAGTTCTGTGTAAAGATATCATCATCATCATCATCATTTAAGACTGATTATGCCTTTCAGCGTTCAGTCTGGAGCATAGCTCCCCTTATACAATTCCTCCATGATCCCCTATTCAGTGCTAACATTGGTGCCTCTTCTGATGTTAAACCTATTACTTCAAAATCATTCTTAACCGAATCCACGTAACTTCTCCTCGGTCTGCCCCGACTCCTCCTACCCTCTACTGCTGAATCCATGAGTCTCTTGGGTAACCTTACTTCTCCCATGCGTGTAACATGACCCCACCATCTAAGCCTGTTTGCCCTGACTGCTACATCTATAGAGTTCATTCCCAGTTTTTCTTTGATTTCCTCATTGTGGACACCCTCCTGCCATTGTTCCCATCTACTAGTACCTGCAATCATCCTAGCCACTTTCATATCCGTAACCTCAACCTTGTTGATAAGGTAGCCTGAATCCACCCAGCTTTCGCTCCCATACAACAAAGTTGGTCGAAAGATTGAACGGTTCACAGATAACTTAGTCTTGGTACTGACTTCCTTCTTGCAGAAGAGAGTAGATCGTAGCTGAGCGCTCACTGCATTAGCTTTGCTACACCTCGCTTCCAGTTCTTTCACTAAAGATAATGTTAAAGAAAAATGTTTATGAGTTAAAAAACTACAAATAACGCCGTCACATTAGCTATGCATCTTCAATACTTAGTAGGATCTTTTCACGCAACGTTTCAGTGTTATTTTACATAAAGGCGAATCAAGCTTAAAATAGATTTATTCTGTACTGATTAAAGTGCCTTTTGTTGCGGTAACGAAAGTAATGCATGCGTAGGATCCATAATGTCTATATGCAGTGTATGTCGCCATTTCAAACTGATTATCACTTACATTCTGTGCTCTTCTCACACCCTGGTTTGCTTGCCAGGTTACCATAAAGGTTCCAATTATTCAAAATTAAAGATTGTGTGGTAAGGGCTTGGCTCTGCAGCGCTTAGAGCGATTAGTGAAATCAACTTACAGCATGCGTGTGTCCGCCCATTATAATTACGAATCCGATCGCCAATAACGGTCATTTATAGTCGAAAACTGATCCATATAAGGATCGAACTTGGTGGGGCATCGCAAGGTGGAGCAGCTCTTGAAATGAGGGGACGTTAGGCGAATGGACTAACCTGCCCATTTCCCCGACTTAAATCCCGCCGAGTACGTTTGGGTTGCGTTGGGAGACTATTGTAGCACGTCCATATGCACCCAGGACTATCCAACAATTGTCAACTATGCTGGTGAAGGAATGGCACACCCTGTCACAAGAACTTCTTGCCGCCCTTGCGGCCAGAATGAGATTATATGAGAGTATGTTGCAAGACATGCAGTGTTGCCCGTGATGTTCACACACGCTATTAAGAATTATATCCTACCTGTTATAATGTCCAGGGGAGTATTATAAATCGCAGTAACTACAGGATAATTACTCTCTTTGAATAAAAATGTCATTTCTGTTCATCTCACTCCGTATTTCTTTCAGTTACATTCTGCAGTACACTGTAGCAGTTCTTTCTTCATGAGGTTCAAGTGAAACGTCCCCTTAGAACAATTATACATGACTGTGCTTAAAATGACATAGTCATAATATATACAGCAGTTCATGACATCCATTCTTACAAATGTGCTGTTTCTGATGGACACACCTCCAGATTATCCATTCTCAAAAATCCGCCATCTCACTTCCCCACATCCACCACTGCTGTCGGTTCGCCTCCAACTGCACAACGCTACGCGCTGTTAACATCCAGCTGCCCAACACTACAATGGCAGACAACAATGCAAACTAGCTACAGACTGCACACAGCACAGTCAGTGATTTTCATACAGAGCGCTATGTGGCGTTACCAATAAGAAAACCTAAATACCCTACTTACACAAGGTTTGTCGAGCTACGTTAGTTGGCAGTGAAACATCATGAGGAAGTTAATTTTCTCCTTCTGTTCTGCACATCATATGCCCTTTGCGTATTATTTGTTCTTCTGTCTGCATGTTTCCAGTATCTGTTTATGGTATTTTAAACTAGAATGCCTTTAGAATGCACTGTAACATATTAATATACCCAACACCGTCGAATAGGCGACCTTTTATTTCATCAGAACAATACAGCGACATTTTTTCTCTTTTTCATGTAGCATTGGGACTATATTCTGCAACGATCTATATGTATACTTTCACTTGTTCCCATAGTTTTTGTGTCTAATAGCTGAGTGTTGCATATATTTAAGTAATTTTCTAATGTAAATAGTATTCACTTTGATTAAGTCCAAAGATTTTTATACAATTTTTTTCAATGCATTGACAACCAAAATAAACTTTTTGTTAATAAAATACAATACCCCTTACTATCCATTTGTAAAAAAAATGTCTAAAAAATCGCCTTTGAAGATCACAAGATTCCAGAGCGCTATGGAGTACAAAATAATTCAGTTGTATTGACACTGACTGACGCCCTACTCAGTAGGGTAAAAGGGATGTCACCATTCGATTTTTGCTAGGTAAAGCTTGTTCCTTTACTTGCATTTAAATACTTTTTTAAATAGAAATATTAACGAACAATATTGAGTCATAACATTAAATAAAAATAGTTTCTTTCATATTTAATTACTAAACATTTAAAACTATACTAAAATTTTATATTGAATGTGCGACACCTTATTGCTAAATGAAAAAATCAGATTCATCAACAATATTGTACAGTTTCTTGAAACAAAAGATGTTTAATTTTATTTTTCGGATGTTTGTACCAAGTTTTAGTTTATTGTAAATACATTTTCATGTCATTTGTAATCTTCCTTTTATTTCGGTCATTGCTTGTTCGTTGAGTAATAACGCAATATTGCCTAACGCTCTTTTTAATTCATTTCTATCTTATGCTTCGAGTCTTCATGTCGGTTCTTGTTCACACTATAAATCACCCCTCTTTCTCTGTGTCTTACACTTACTTCTGTAAGGATAACAAGTAGTTTGCATGACTTTATGTTGTCCAATGCTGTTTCTAGAGCAACAGATCGAATTGAAGTGCATTGCTTCAATGAACAAGTGCAACTCCATACCTTCCACTACGTTGCCTCTAGCTTCCCTGTTACCAAACTGTTCGTCATTTAACTGGTCCTCACTTTTCTTTTCCATTCTTCTGCAATTTGGAGTTATGAACTTGTAAGTTGTGTGAGCGAGAGCCCTTTCACTTTTTTTATCTTTGCGATTCTTGCAATGTCTAGTGTTTCACACTCACTACACATCAAACTGAATAGTCGTTTGATTGGTGATTTGACAAATTCTGAAGGAATGTTATCTATACCTTCTGTCTTATTTGATCACAAGTCTTTCTTAGCTCTTACAATAATACTGGATCTCGTACATATCCAAATCTTCAGTCATTTCTTCTTCTATCACGTCAGGCAGACAGTTCCTCCCCCTCGCAAATGTCCTCAGTATTCTCTTCCTACCTATACAGTGTCCTCTGCTTTCAGCAGAGGTATTTATTTTGCGCCGTGTATGTTGACGCCTTTTATTTTAATCGAAGGTTGTTTTGACTTTTCTATTTACTGTGTCCTTCGAATGACCACTTCGTTTTAGATTTACTTACGTTTTTGCTGCAGCAGTTTCGCTTCCCTGCAGTCCCTGTCGGTTTCATATCCAACTGATTTATATTTCTATATTCGTTTCTTTTCCTGAACATATTTGTATATACTCCTATCTTCTGATACCGAAATATATACTTGCACTCAGATATGATTCGCGCTCCCTAACTATTGATGGGATTTGTCGTAACTCTAAATGATCGTTGTTTTTCGAGAATTCTAGAGAACGCATCTAGAATGCTGCATATTCTGGCGGTCTGTGTGAGACAAATAAATTACAGGTCGCCTTGCTGGTCGAGAAATATAATTTTAAGGAATTTGCTGGTACCCACTGAAACCAAGGATGGTTTATTTTAATCCTAATTTAATGCTCAAATAATTCAACAGAAAGCTCTATTAGCCACAAAGCATTATAATCGCTACGACTTTCATTTTCATTCATACGTAACGCCGTTCCTAGTAGTGAGTCTGAATGGTAACATGACTTTTACTTATTCTCTGTAGCACATTGAAAATTCGTATAAAAGTAAACTGTCTGAAATCATGAAACTTAGGGTTCACTACGAGTCCAGTGTCGGCAACAATTGCTGTCGTATCCACAACCGGCAAGGACCACTGTCCATCAAGCTTGCTCCAGATCTTGTAGTCCACAATGGCTATGACATCAGAGTGGCGCATCTTATCACGTTGCTAAGATATTAACATTTCACATCATGTAGTGCCTGCACTGTCTCAAGGTGATTCCTGGTGATGGACTGTAATAGCTGATTTGCTTTGTTGATCCACTCGTTATGTAGCGTTCATACCTCGACACGAGATTGCTAGTTGGACTGGCGGTTTCACCAACGTGAACTTCGCCGTACTCACATCGAAATTTGTCAACGACTGCCGTGTGGAGGGCATTTGCTGATTCCTCCGAAAACGAGTGTTGCGATCACTCTGAAACACCACGGGCTTATTTGTTCCGCTGCCCAGCACCTTCCCTATGGCACTGATGACTCACGTTGGATAAACAATCACAGCTTGTTATAAAACTTACTGCCGTTTCCATTCTCACGGAATGTTGGCAGGAGCTCGTTTAGTTCATGTTGCAATTCTTCAGCGTAGTTTATACAGGAGTGTAGCAAATATGTCAGCCTTTCAAAAAGCCCAACAAAAGGGAGATACAGACATAATTTAACGCCCCAACAGTACGAATATGAGGATGGCTGAAAGTTGCCGATGGCCTGGCTGCCAGCTGTCCCAGTCCAACGGGTAACGTGTGTTCGCCAACCAGAATCCCCAGAAGCTCTGGGTTCAGCAGGACAAACAAGCGACCAGAAGAGAACTGCTGTGCAGCTGCGACGTCTTGCTGCAGGAAAACGCTGCTCCTGGCTCTAATTGCCGATCGTTTGTTCTCTGACAACTACGTATGGAGAATCACAGGTAATAACCTACAGTAAAGCCCCATGTCCAACAACTTACCACAATGTGACATCACTTCTCACGTGATACCGAAATAACAGTTGTGTATACGGAAGACCACCGCAGCAACAGTTATACTGCTCTGAAAACGACTGCTTCCAAGATGGTCGAAATGTCGGTATACTTGTTATTTTAGTGTTTCATAATCACGTTTCATATTGTACAAATGAATTTATTTTTGTGATTCCGCACCACAAACTGTAAAACGAAAACCTTATAGGATCACTCTGTTGTCCCTCCGTCCGTCTCTCTGTCTGTCCAACTGTTAAGAAAAGGAACGGGCACACGTATCAAAATTACATTTTGTCACATACTACGGTCCCTTTACGATGTAAGAAATTTAAGTTTCTTAGTTAATGCAGTCAAAAGATACGGCACATTTATGCCACATATTTCGATATCTTGTCAGTGACGATATGGCTAACAGGCAAAAATCGTCGAATTTCTCGATACCCAGGATGAATAAACTATCTCTTTACATAATTAAGTTTTTACGGAACAGTCGGTGAGCGACTCCTACTGGCACTTATCTGGGATTCATTTTTTTTCTTCTCTTTCTTTTCGAACTGACACTGACCATGAAGGCCTACACACATCTATCAGGACGTACAACAGAAAACTACGTTCCACACTGAACCCGTGTTCAGCAATGCGCTGCGAGGTTTTATTTGGTTCCTCAAGCGGCGTGCTATGCTACTGTGCCAAGGGCGTCTCAGTGTGTACAAGAAGCCTTCAGTCTTCTAAAAAAAGAGATGGTAATTAATATGTTGTGTATCAAATACATGGCAATATTAAACGCAAATGAATAGGGGCAGCAGCCTTTTCACTAGTTGCAGGGGCAACAGTCTGGATGATTGACGGCCTTGCTGTGGTGGTACTGCGAATGGCTGAAATCAAGGGGGAACTACAGCTGTAATTTTTCCCGAGGGCATGCAGCTCTAATATATGGTTAAATGATGATGGCGTCCTCTAGGGTAAATTATTTACGGAGGTATTCGGATCTCCAGGCAGCGACTATTCAGGAGGACGTCGTTATCAGGAAAAAGAAAACTGGCGTTCTACGAATCGGTGAGTGGGATGTCAGATCCCTTAATCGGGCAGGTAGGTTAGAAAATTTAAAAAGGGAAATAGATACGTTATAGTTAGATATAGTTGTAATTAGTGGAGTTCGGTGGCAACAGGAACAAGGCTTCTGGTTAGGTGAATACAGGGTTATAGATACAAAATCAAATAAAGGTAATGCAGGATTAGGTTTAATAATGAATAAAAAGGTAGGAGCACGGTAAGCTACTACGAACAGCATAGTGAACGCATTATTGTATCCAAGATAGGCATGAAGCCCACGCCTATCACAGTAGTACAAGTTTATATGCCAACTAGTTCCGCAGGTGACGAAGAGGTTTAAGAAATGTATAATGTAATAAACGAAATTATTCATACAGTTTAGGGAGACGAAAATTTAAGTGTCATAGGGGACTGGAATTTGATAGTAGGAAAAAGAAGAGAAGGAAAAATAGTTAGTCAAATAGACGGGAAGTAAGGAATACAAGAAGACGCCGCCAGGTAGAATTTTACACAGAGCATAACTTAGCTAACACTTGGTTTAAGAATCACGAAAGACGATTGTATACGTGAAAGAGGCCTAGAGATACTATAAGGTTTCAGACAGATTATATGACGTTAAGAAAGAGATTTAGGAACCAGGTTTTAAATTGCAAGACATTCCCAGGAGCAGATGTGGACTCTGACCACAATTTATTGTTTATGAACCGTAGATTAAAACTGAAAAAATTAAGGATATGGAACCTGGATAAACTGAAAGAACCAGAGGCTGTAGAGAGTTTTAGAGAGAGTATTAGCGAAAACTGACAAGAACAAGGGAATTAAATACAGTAGAAGGAGAATGGGTAGCTTTGAGAAATGAAATAGTGAAGGCAGCAGAAGATCAAGTAGGTAAAAAGACGAGTACTAGTAAAAATCCTTGGGTAACAGAAGAGATAATCAATTTAATTTATGAAAGCAGAAAATACAAAAATGCAGTAAATGAAGCAGGAGGAAAGGAGTACAAATGTCTCAAAAATGATTTCGACAGGAAGTGCAAAATGGCTAAGCAGGGATGGCTAGAGCAAAAATGTAAGGATGTAGAGGCATATATAACTAGGGGTAAGGTAGATACTGCCTTTGGAGAAAAGAGAATCACCTGTATGAATATCAAGAGCTGAGATGGAAAACCAGTCCTAAGTAAAGAAGGGAAAGCAGAAGACTGGAAGAAGTACATAGGGGGTCTATACAAGAGCGATGAAATTGAGAGCAATATTATGGAAGTGGAAGAGGACGTAGATGAAGATGAAATGAGAGATATGATACTGCGTGAGGAATTTGATAGAGCGCTGAAAGAGCTAAGTCGAAACAGGGCCCAGATAGTACACAACATTCCACTACTGCTCCTGACAGCCATGGGAAAGTCAACCGTGGCAGAACTCTATCATCTGGTGAGCAAGATGTATGAGACAGGCGAAATACCATCAGACTTCAAGAAGTATATAGTAATTCAAATCCCAAAGAGAGCAGGTGTTGACAGGTGTGAAAATTACCGAACTATCACCATAATAAGTCACGACTGCAAAATACTAACACGAATTCTTTACAGACGAATGGAAAAAGTTGTAGAAGCTGACCTTTGGGAACATCAGTTTGGATTCCATAGAAATGTTGGAGCACGCGAGGCAATAATGACCCTACGACTTATCTTAGAAGATAGATTAACGAAAGGCAGACCCACGTTTCTAGCATTTGTAGTCTTAGGGAAAGCTTTTGACAATGTTGACTGGAATACTCTCTTTCAAATTCTGAAGGTGGCAGGGTAAAATACAGGGAGCGAAAGGCTATTTACAATTTGTACACAAACCAGATGGCTATTATGAGAGGCGAGGGGCATGAAAGGGAAGCAGTGGTAGGGAAGGGAGTGAGACAGGGTTGTAGCCTCTCCCCGATATTATTCAATCTGTATATTTAGCAAGCGGTAAAGGAAACAAAAGAAAAATTTGGAGTAGCAATTAAAATCCATGGAGAAGAAATAAAAACTTTGAGGTTTGCTAAAGACCTTGTAATTCTGTCAGAGACAGCAAAAGACCTGGAAGAGCAGTTGAACGAAATGGGCAGTGGCTTGAAAGGAGGATATAAGATGAACATCAACAAAAGCAAAACGAGGATAATGGGATGTACTCGAATAACCCAGGTGATGCTGAGGGAATTAAATTAGGATATGAGACACTTAAAGTAGCAGATGAGTTTTTCTGTTTGGGGAGCAAAATAACTGATGACGGTCGAAGTAGTAAGGATATAAAATTTAGACTGGCTATGGCAAGGAAAGCGTTTCTGAAGAAGAGAACTTTGTTGACATCGAGTATAGATTTAAGTATCCGGAAGTCTTTTCTGAAAGTATTTGTGTAGAACGTAGCCAGGTATGGAAGTGAATTATGGACGATAAATAGTTTATACAAGTATAGAATTGAAGCTTTCGGAATGTCACGCTACAGAATAATGCTGAAGATTAGGTGGGTAGATCACATAACTATTGAGGAGGTAATGAATAGAACTGGGGAGAACAGGAATTTGTGGCACAACTTGACAATAAGAAGAGATCAGATGGTAGGAGACATTATGAGGCATCAAGGGATCACCAATTTAATGTTGGAGGGAAGCGTGGAAGGTGAAAATCGTAGAGGGAGATCAGGAGATGAATATAGTGAGTAGTTACTCGGAGATGAAGAACCATTTCAAAATAGAGTTGCATGGAAAGCTGCATCAAACCAGCCTCTGGACTGAAGACCACAATAACAACAACATCAAATGCATAATATTTAACTTTAATAACTACCTGAAACTGGGAGGTAGTTAGTATATTACCTGCAATTAAAAACTTATCTTTATTACGTATATACTTTTATGACTTCATTCAACCACTTAAGTTAACCATACACTGCTCATCTTCTTTGATAAGTGCTTTTTAGTTCCGAGTTGCCCAATAGTTTTTCATTTGTTCTGATCTTTCCTATCTTTCCTCATCTGTAAGTTTCAGTGTGTATCTGTTTTTGTTTTCAATTTTATTTTCTTATTTTTCAGTTTCTTGAGATTTTCCGTTTTGTTTTGCAAATCATCCACAGTTATTTCTAGTTCTTCCATACCCTCACTAACTTTCTTGATCCATCCTACATGTTGTTTCAGATTGCAGAGTATCTCTATAATTCTTCTTCATAATCTTGTTTCTGGTGTCCTCATGAGTGGCCAAAGGAAGAATTCCTCTTTTTAAAAAAGTGTTTGTAACAGGCTCCAGTTCCTCATACACCGTTTCATTTGGTACTATCTTCCATTTCCCTTCTCGTTAATATGTTCTTTATTTCTACATGTTCTAGTTATTCTTCTCTCTACTTTTAGGATTTAGACGACTACGTTTCTCTGAATGACTTAAAAATTGATTCACTTGCGTATATGACCTCTGGCTGTATCACCCTCTTCAAGTATTTCAAATTTGTTTTTATTGATTGACATTTTTTATTCTATGTCGACCATGTTAGTTTTAGAGCTTTCATATTTGTATTAGTTCTTTGTTGCCAAGCAGGTCTTTTATTCATGTTGTATGTTATAATTCCTCGTAGGTATTTTAACTGTTTCACTACTTTTATTTCTCAATTATTTGTTGTTACGTGGTTTATTGCTAGAGGAGTCGTTTTACCATCATCTCAGTTTTTTCGAATGATAACATGAATTCCATTGTTTTTTCTATATAAATGTAGGGCTATTATTTGATTTCTGTCTTCTTGTATGTTATTAACTGGAAACGCTAGTCCGCTAAGTCATCTACGAATACAAAGGAATTTAAGTTTATTTGATTTTTCTTGGTTTCAGTTTGTACAATTCTGCAACCAGGTATTGTAAACTGCTTAGATAGTTCTCCTCGACGAGAGTTAATTTTATCATTTTTATAAATTTGCGGTGAAGTCGGAAATTCTTTGATACGGTCTACACCAGGCTGTTCCAGCTCGTCGGCTCCGTTGTGAGCCGCGGAGCGCTCCCTGCTCCAGGGAGCCACGTCGCTCGCTGTGACCATTCAAGTGGGCCGGCACGCCGGCACGTGGCACGGCTGGCTGAGGTAGGCGGCAAGGCGAGCGTTTTGATGTGCCAGCTGCGTCTTACAAGATCGACAACCTCGTACTCTTAGCTGCTAAGACCTGGTGACGTGCTACACCAGGAAATACGATGTTCAGGAAATAAATAAGGAACAACTGTTTTACAAATTTATTGGGCCTCTTTAGCTTGACATTTTCTTTTCATTACAAGATCGGAAATATCTAGCGTCAAAGTGTTCGCAGCGTTAATGCGGAGGATGGCCTTTATTGTTGCATCCTGAAGAAACGATCGTTCCTTACTTTTTACTCTTTTCATTGCTGAGAAAAGCTGCTTACAACAATACGTAGATCCCAACATGCAGATGATCTGAGCGGCATCGTTGTGAAGCTTGGGAAATGTTTTTTGATGTAATAAACGATACCATCGTGACAAATCCAACGTGTTGTAGTACCTCTCTTTCGACAAAGTTGAATTTTGCAAATCAATAATGTCCAATTGAAGTGACGATGACAAGTCATCGGGGGAAACTGAAAAAGGAGTGCTGAACACCGTAAGTTCCATTTCCAATCTAGTGAGGTCTCGGAATCGTGTTTCAAACGACGTGATGAGCTGCTTTAACTTTGCTTGGTAATCGCCGAAAGTAGTACCTTCAGGTAGTTTTAAAGAAGCAAGACGATTGAAGAACGTTAAATGTCCATTACTCATCTGCCTTTTAAATAAACGTAACTTTTCCAGGAACGCTTTGATCTGGTCGTGCATGTCAACGATTAGCTGCCCTTTGCCCTGCAATGACAGATTTAAATTATTCAGATGCATAGTTATGTCAGCTAGGAACGCCAGGTCTAATATCCATTTTATATCTTTCAGACAACGCATTTCTTCCCCTTTCATTTCGAGAAGAAGGGATATTTCCTCACGAATGGCAAAGAAAACATCAAGAACTTTTCCCCGATTCAGCCAACAAACTGTACTGAGGTAAGGTATATCCCCATATTCCGCTTCCATATCTTTCAGGAATCCTTTGAATTGGCGATGATTCATACCGTGACGCCGCACAAAATTCACACATTTCACGACATCTTTCATTAGGCCACCTAGCTCTACTGTTTCAGCACACAGTGCCTCTTGGCGAACAAAACAATGAAGAGTCAAAATGTCTTTCCCGAATTCGTCCCCGAGTTTATTTTTCAAACCAGAAGCAAAACCTTGGTGACGCCCGATCATTTGTGGTGCAGCGTCTGTCGCTACAGAATGGAGCTTATCCCACGGGAAATCCATATTGTCCACTGATTCACAAACAGCTTCAAAAATGTCACGTCCTGTTGCGGTGTAATCTAGTGGTACCACATCCAAGAGTTCTTTAGTTACTTGCAGCTTGTCGACACCACACACAAACACTGCCAGCTGAGCACAGTCCGATATGTCGGTGCTTTCACCAAGCGCTAGCTAAAATGCAACAAAGCTCTCCGCTTTTTCCCTGAGCTGTGTCACTAAAACCGCTGCCATATTCAGGATTTGACGAGACATTGTTTGCTTCGACAGGCAAACTCAGGCAAACCCCTTCAATTGCCTGCACCTCCCTTGGAAACAAACATTCTGCAACTGCTACCATTCACGATTTTACGAGTGGTCCCACCGAAAACGGCTTGTCACTGGTCGCAAAGACGTGAGCGATCCTGTAGCTTGCTCGAATTGCAGGTTCAGTAGTGTTTTCTCCGCTCTCATTCACCTGAAAATTATAAACGCATTACAGAACACGAACTATGTTGCATGTTTCGATACCCTCCGTATTACGCCTCCTGGTATGTCGTTCTTAAGCCTGGCTACCAATTCTCTGCGTGCAACGCCTTCTACCTGATCGTAGTGCGCTGCGTGAAGACGTGTATAATGTCGGTGTATATTGTACCTCTTCGCAGAATTTAATACTTTATGACATACAAGACACTGTGGACGACCATCCCTCTCAATGAATAGAAAGGTATCCTCCAATAGAGGTACAGGGCTCCCGCGGCTAGTCATAGCTGTCATTGAACACGGATTATTGCGTCAGTTGCGGCTGCATGCGGCCAGGGGCAGTGAGTTCGCTTTCCCCCTCCACACGGGCTCAGAGCTGCCGCAGTGAGCGCTCCGGAGCGCATCGGCTCCCTGGAGCTCGGTTGGAACAGCCTGGTCTACACTGTGGATACAAATCTTGTGTAGCACATATGTAACATTTTTATCTTCATATACTAAAGTGTGATCCGTTCTTGTCTTTTGCATGCTTCTTTTCTATGCATGGAGAGCAGCCCTATGTGCATAGAAACACTATTTTCGGTCGTCAACTGCCTACGCAGTGAGCGACACTGACCTAAGGTAAGACCGTGAATTTTATTTTGTGTACTTACGATTACCTAATCTGGTTGTAGCAGTGTTTCGTTAGCATAATAATATATGCTGTGTATTATTTCGTAACTAGTGATAATACTCAAGGTAAGATATTTAACGATCACGAACTAGACACCAAGGCGGAAAGGTCGTCGATGGCGAGCGCAGGTAGGCACAATTAAGTGCTAGTCTGTGTTAAAGCCGGATTTGGGACTACTGCAGAGTTACTGTTGAAAAGTACGGTGTGCAGTTATTCCGTGTCTAATGAACTAGCTGACAACAACAACAGCAAAACCAGCCTCTCTTTCAGATGACACATTTAGCAATACTGAACTGCTGGCTGAGAAAAGCTGCACAAAATGTCAGTTAGATCTTGATAAGATTTCAAACAGGTGCAAAAATTGGTTATTTGCTTTAAATGTTTAGAGAAGTAGAATGGTCTACAAAATCAGAGAGTGACAATTGGAAAATCAGGAAACTCATATGAATGCCTGAGTGTAACAGTTAGTTGCGGTATGGGTTGGAACACACAGATAGGTTTTGGGACAGGTGAAGCGGATGGCAGACAGCGATTCGTTGATAGCAGAAAGAGTAGCAAGGCCCATTGGACTATAGACAGAAGGGCAGCAGAAATAGTCACGGGACTGCGTGGTCCACTGGAGAACGTCACAGGGGTTTTCTGCTCGAGAATTATGACGTTTTGGATAGTGAAAATCGCTTCTGAAAAAGTGGACGTAGATCACACAAACACAAACCTTGCGAAAATAAGCTCGCTCCGTTCATCCATGAGATCCATAGCACTATCGACAACGGCGTTGCCGTTTCATGAAAGAAATACGAGCTTACTGAGTAGCGGACCACATTTGTGACTGGATTCAGGACTTCTTTGCAGATGGGACTCAACAGGTCGCTCTTAACGGACCAAGATCTGTAGATGGAAAGGTAGTTTCCGAGTACCCCAACGAAGTATGGTAGGTCCATTCCGGTTTGCTGTGTATATAAATATCTAGTAGAAAGCGTCGGAAGCTTCTTAAGATTGTCTGCGGGTGCTGTGGTTGTCTATAAGAAAGTAGCAACGCCAGAAGACAGTATCGATTTGGAAAATGACCTAGACCTACAGAAGACTGATGAATGGTGCAGTCTTTCGCAGTTGATCCTGAACGTAAAGAAGTGTAACATATTGCACGTATATAGGAAAAGAAGTCCAGTACAGTACAACTACACTAATGATGACAAATTGCTTAAAACAGCATGTACCGTATAATATCTAGGTATATTAATCCAGATCGATGTTAAGTGGAATAACCACATAAAACCAGTATCAGGAGAAAAATACGCCATACTGAGATCAATAGGAGTAAACATAAGAAAATGTACCTCATCCACAAGAGAAGTAGCCGGCCGAAGTGGCCGTGCGGTTAAAGGCGCTGCAGTCTGGAACCGCAAGACCGCTACGGTCGCAGGTTAGAATCCTGCCTCGGGCATGGATGTTTGTGATGTCCTTAGGTTAGTTAGGTTTAACTAGTTCTAAGTTCTAGGGGACTAATGACCTCAGCAGTTGAGTCCCATAGTGCTCAGAGCCATTTGAACCACAAGAGAAGTGCTTACAAGACGCTTGTTCGACCAATTCATGAGCATTTCTCACCAGTCTATGATTCTTACGAGGTCGGACAGAAGATATGCAGAAGATCGACTAACGAACGACGCGTTTCTTTAGATCGTTCAGTCAGTGCGGGAACGTTACACATATGCTCAACAAAATCCAGTGGCAAACGCTACAAGAGTGGCATTGTGCATCACGAAGAGGTTTCCATTGAAATTTCGAGAGAGTACTGTCCTCGAGAAATCGGACATCATATTACTTCCTCTAACATACATCTCACGAAATGACCACGATGAAAAAATTCGAGAAATTACTCTAATACAGAGGCTTGTAGGCTCGCGCCATTTGCGAGTGCAGGGAAGGGGGCTCAGTTCGTGGTGCCAGAAGTACCCTCCACCACACACCTTGACATGGCTTGCCGAGTACTGGTATAGATGCAGAGATACTGAAAAACTTAAACTCACTGACAATTAAGGAGAGACACGTACTATCCTACGAAAGGTTGCTTAAAAAGTTTCAAGAATCAGGCATATAAGACATGTAGGGACTGCGAAAACAATATTAAATTAATTACTGCACGCACATGGAAATTTAACCTGTTTTCCTGCGCTCAGTATGCGAGTGGAGTGGAGATAAAAACGCTAATATGCAGAACAATTGGAAGTACACTTCGTCATACAGGGTGTTTCAAAAATGACCGGTATATTTGAAACGGCAATAAAAACTAAACGAGCAGCGATAGAAATACACCGTTTGTTGCAATATGCTTGGGACAACAGTACATTTTCAGGCGGACAAACTTTCGAAATTACAGTAGTTACAATTTTCAACAACAGATGGCGCTGCAAGTGATGTGAAAGATATAGAAGACAACGCAGTCTGTGGGTGCGCCATTCTGTACGTCGTCTTTCTGCTGTAAGCGTGTGCTGTTCACAACGTGCAAGTGTGCTGTAGACAACATGGTTTATTGCTTAGAACAGAGGATTTTTCTGGTGTTGGAATTCCACCGCCTAGAACACAGTGTTGTTGCAACAAGACGAAGTTTTCAACGGAGGTTTAATGTAACCAAAGGACCGAAAAGCGATACAATAAAGGATCTGTTTGAAAAATTTCAACGGACTGGGAACGTGACGGATGAGCATGCTGGAAAGGTAGGGCGACCGCGTATGGCAACCACAGAGGGCAACGCGCAGCTAGTGCAGCAGGTGATCCAACAGCGGCCTCGGGTTTCCGTTCGCCGTGTTGCAGCTGCGGTCCAAATGACGCCAACGTCCACGTATCGTCTCATGCGCCAGAGTTTACACCTCTATCCATACAAAATTCAAACGCGGCAACCCCTCAGCGCCGCTACCATTGCTGCACGAGAGACATTCGCTAACGATATAGTGCACAGGATTGATGACGGCGATATGCATGTGGGCAGCATTTGGTTTACTGACGAAGCTTATTTTTACCTGGACGGCTTCGTCAATAAACAGAACTGGCGCATATGGGGAACCGAAAAGCCCCATGTTGCAGTCCCATCGTCCCTGCATCCTCAAAAAGTACTGGTCTGGGCCGCCATTTCTTCCAAAGGAATCATTGGCCCATTTTTCAGATCCGAAACGATTACTGCATCACGCTATCTGGACATTCTTCGTGAATTTGTGGCGGTACAAACTGCCTTAGACGACACTGCGAACACCTCGTGGTTTATGCAAGATGGTGCCCGGCCACATCGCACGGCCGACGTCTTTAATTTCCTGAATGAATATTTCGATGATCGTATGATTGCTTTGGGCTATCCGAAACATACAGGAGGCGGCGTGGATTGGCCTCCCTATTCGCCAGACATGAACCCCTGTGACTTCTTTCTGTGGGGACACTTGAAAGACCAGGTGTACCGCCAGAATCCAGAAACAATTGAACAGCTGAAGCAGTACATCTCATCTGCATGTGAAGCCATTCCGCCAGACACGTTGTCAAAGGTTTCGGGTAATTTCATTCAGAGACTACGCCATATTATTGCTACGTATGGTGGATATGTGGAAAATATCGTACTATAGAGTTTCCAGACCGCAGCGCCATCTGTTGTTGAAAATTGTAACTACTGTAATTTCGAAAGTTTGTCTGCCTGAAAATGTACTGTTGTCCCAAGCATATTGCAACAAACGGTGTATTTCTATCGCTGCTCGTTTAGTTTTTATTGACGTTTCAAATATACCGGTCATTTTTGAAACACCCTGTACGTTTCACAGACGTTTGCAGCGAGTAGCTACAGATTGAACGAGAAGTTCACCAACAAAACTTCGGAGTTTGTTTACGAATACTTCGTGAATATTTTGCTTTAAGGATCAGGTGGGTTACAGCGGCTCGCTATAGAGTATTTACATTCAGTTTTTCTTATCCCGTTGTAAGGTGACGTGGTCTCCTGACCTTCATTTCTTACATATTCCGACCTCACCGTCGTATTCTGCATATCAAGACGTTTCATTCGAGCCCAAACGGTACTTGTCAGACCAATCCGTTGCGCAACGTCTCAACATAACACCGACACACTGGCACCATTTATCTTTTTATCTGCACTGGAATGAAAATATGTAGATGGATACGAAATGCATGATCAAAAGGAAACATGGTGAGATGCAAGACATATTCTGCACTCCGAGTCACCAGAGTCTCACCGAAAATAAGGAATTGGAGGAATACGGTGACTACAGAAGATGCCCGAATGTGGGGGAAATAACATCAAAATATAACATGTTCAAGGCCCATATTAAAATGCCGAAACAGAGAACGACAGCAGAGCTGTAGGTGGTCTGGCAGTGAACTTTCAACACGAAAAAAAAAACAAAAATTTGTATTTTTATTTTCGAAATACACATTTTCGACGACATTCGACGACAATATTTTTAATTATTTATGGATGGGCCTCTGCTTGGAAATGTATGGCAAGAAGCAATACCATTCAGGGCAGAATTTTGCACTCATTCCGTGAAAAGATGCAATAAAATTCTGTCAAAAGCTGCTGAGTTCTCCATTACATTCAGGGAAGTGCGATGAACAGATGCGATCACAGGTGAAGTAAAATACTCGCATGAACAACATATTTACAACTCATTCAAATCAAGCTGTTCACACACAGATTCGTAAGCACTAACAGATACATGTGAGTCCACAGGACACCATGCTACGAAACATTCTTGTGTTCTATATGAAACAAAGATAATAATGTTATCATTTACTGCACCCAACATTACGAATACGAGCAATATACATCGCAATTTAAAGAGCACAATATATCCAGGAACTCGCAAACAGGAAAACCATTATATGAAACCAGCTTTTAATTCATACGAAATCAAAACAAATACGTAAGTCTATAAATCCCCAAAAAAGCAAAACCGATAATTCAGGTTTCAGTGATCCAAGTATTCTCGCAGCAAACCAAAAGTTGCGTTACCGGAAGTCCCTACACAAGTATCCACCCGTGGAGTAACTAAATGTTTCAGAACCTCCCAGTCCGTTGAGCGTAGCGAAGTGGATGAATACGAAAACTACCGACTCAGCTAGCAAGGAAGAAATCATGCCAGTAACGAAGCGCTTCAGGTAGAAACAAAACGGCACTTGGAGTGTCGTAAAATACTGGTTATTCAGTAACGAATACATACGATAAGCAATAGTCTTCAATCGTGTTCTGCGTGTTAGGTGGCTCCATGTTTATCGTGTATGTATGACATGTTCGGCCAGTTTTTGGTGGCACGCGAATGGAGGCCATTTTGTCGGTTGGCCTGGAACAGCGGCTGCAGCCGAGCGGGACTGCGGAGCAGGGATCGCGGGATTACAGCGGTGGCCGTAATCACGGCACTGCGGTTTTCATTACGGACGCTGGCGCTGCCGCTGCACAGGCGGGCGGGCAGCGACGCACCGGCAGGCCGTGCGTGCGTGCGTTGCACGCAGCACGCACCCTACACGCACGTCCGTCTGCTCTCAACAGGCACGAGGCCTCGGAACAGTTCTACGCTAGTCACTATGTACTGGTGGCACAGGCAGGAACCTTAACATACGCAGGACGTCTTAGCTAACAAAACATACATACAGGAATCAACCAGGTACAAACAAGGTCTCCTTGCATTTCGCTACTATACGGACGAAGAAAGAATGTAGAATAATGAAACACTGGGAATACATTTCTCTAGGTAAAATATTTAAACGACTGACAATACAAGATTACAGATTAATTAATGTAAGTGCGAGATAAGCCAGTGCAAATGTGAAATGCTGGTACATTAACAACGGGTGTAACCGCCAGAATGTAGAATGCAAGCATGCGAACATGAATGTGTTGTCTTTTCCTGGCGTCGGATGTCAATCTATGGTATGGAGTTTCGTACCTGTTTCACTTGTTCGGCCAATACAGGGACGGTTATTGCTGGTTATGGATGACGCTGGAGTTATCGTCTGATGATGTCTCATATGTGCTCGCTTGGAGACTGATCTGGTGATCGAGCAGGCCAAAGAAACGAATCACCACACTACGGAGCATGATGGGTTACAATACCGATATGCGGACGAGTGTTATCCTGTTGGAAAACACTACCTGGAATGCTGTTCATGAATGGTAGCACAACAGATCGAATCACCAGACTGACGTAAAATTTTGCAGTCTGGGTGCTGTCAAATAGTACCTGACATCATAACTCCAGCTGTAGGTTCAGTGTGTCTAGCACGGAGACAGGTTGAGTGCAGGCTGCGAACTGCCCTGCTTGTAACCAACACACGACCATGACGGACCTCTCACTTGACGACACTCACATCGGAAATGGCGTCTGGCTCGGAGCTGTTCTTGAAATAAACGATTTGTAACAGCTCGTTGTGTCACTGTGGTGCCGACTGCTGCTGCTGATGCGCCAGAGCCAAACGCCGAACAAGATGGTCTCCGCTCTCGGTAATGCGACGAGGATGTCCAGAGCCCGCTCATCTTGCGACCGTACATTCTCGTGACCACAACTGCCAGCATTCATGTACGGTGGCTACGTTCCTGTCAAGTCTTCCTGCATCCTCGCAGGAGGAACATTCAGATTTTTGTATTCCTATTACACAACATCGTACAAACTCAGTGAGGTGTTGATAATGACATCTTTCTCACCTTAAAGACATTCTAGACTAAAGTCAACTCACCAATCTCAAACTCACGCTTGCGACCGTTACAGAGTGTATTTAAAGCAAAGCTGATTTGTGTCCTCATAGCGGCGCTACTATCGCCACTCTTACGCGATTGGTGCAAAATTAGATTAGACATCTTTCAGATGTAGAAACACGACTACGGACTTTCGATTATGTCGCACAACTCCTTGTTGTTGCTGCGATTTTTTTCCGTCAATTTATATTGTACCATTGCGATTATTTGTCTCCAGTTATCTAAAACTCTTAGTTTCTATTTGATTGGAGAAGTATCCCACCAAAAACACAAGTATAAAAACGTCAATACATATTAGTAGAGTTATAAAATAGATCAAAATATGAAGTATAGTGTTCAAAATATGAATGAAAACTGGAACGCAACAGATTGCAATACAGACGGAGGTTACCCGGAGATTGTTTGTTATGCGGGTTTGCCTACTATAACGTCATGTTTATACTGCCGGCCTGCGCACGCCTCTGTGGTGTGGTGACAACATTGTATTGATGTGGTGGTATTTTTATTTATGGTGTATGTCGTACTGTTGGTTCATTTATTTTCAGTTTAAGGTAAAAAATGTCAATACTAAGTGGAAATAAAACACCAGCAGATCGTCATGGACGTGTTAGCGTGATTGCGCTCTCAGTACTCTACAGCGGCGTTTGTCACCTTTATTTGCTTCGCGAACCACACAGTTTCTTGGCGAGAATGAACGCACGTAGAATAGCTGCGTTAACTCAGCGGCTGTCGATGAAGAGAGGACAAAAGCACGAAGAAAATTCTGGACTCCGCGATGACTTGAACAGGGAGCTGGTGCTAAAACGATCTGAGATACATACTAGTAGAAGTTTTTCGTTAAATCAACTGAATTTTTATTCCATTTTCATTTTTAAATTGAATATAGTTAAGGTATAATGACTAATCTCAATTTACACATGCGTAATATACATATCCTGGTTGACGCTTTGACTACCAACACTCGGAAATAAAGTGCTTCACATATAGATTTCAAGAACAAGATTCAGTTCGTAATTTCAATCTAATCAAAAAGCAGATCTTTTCGAAACTTCTAATAATCACTAAAAAATTTATTTAGTGGTAAGATTACTATTATTATTATTATTATTCACTCATCAGTCTTCAAACTGGTTTGATGCGGCCTGCCACAAATTCCTCTCCTGTACCAATCTCTGTCTCAGAATAGCACTTGCAACCAACGTCCTCAATTATTTCCTGGATGTATTCCAATCTCTGTCTTCCTGTACAGTTTTTAGCTTCTACAGCTCCCTCTGGTACCTCAGAAACCATTCCCTCATGTCTCAACAGACGCCCTATCATCCTGCCCCTTCTCTATCTCTATCTTTCCATATATTCCTTTCCTCTCCGATTATGTGCAGAACCTCCACATTTCTTATCTTACCAGTTCACCTGATTTTCAACATTCGCCTGTAGTTCCACATCTCAAATGCTTCTGTTCTCTTCTGTGGCAGTTTTCCCACAGTCCATGTTTCATACCATGATGGGAAAATTTTGGCATGAAATAGGTAACTTGGACTACCTCCACGAACCTAAGTCATCCACCCACCGCCTCTTCCTTGGAATTGGCAGGAAAAGGACTCAGCCTGTGCTGGGTTTGTAACCTCCCCCTCACTTATCGACCTTAATGACAGTGAAAAATTAAACCGCGTGTACCTAACGGAAATTTGGGAAAAGCAATCGTCACCGAAGTTAATTTGTCGGTAAAGAGGGAGGAAAGGGTTACATCTAAATGAAAGGAAAAATGCAAATGAAACTGCTGGAAATTAATTTTGAAAAGGGGTAAAGTTAATAAAGAAAGTAAAAGTGCGGCCATTACGTTAACAATTAACTAGCAGTAATTAGATATTTGAGATTTGGGGGAAATTACGGTCGCCAGTCCTAAGGACAATTACTATAGTAACTGAAAAAGAAAGGTTATTAAACATATAATTAGCACTAGAAGCGTGGCAACTGAAGGTTGACACGTGTAGTGTGAAAACTGAAAGTTTGTCGGAAGTAATAAATTTCGCTACACTCTGACTTAATTTAGCAAAAGAATTAATAAAACCGGAAAATCGAAAGTTAATTTAGTGACTGAAGTTAATAGTGAGCTTTCTTTCTGAAGCACATCGAAATTCAGTAAAATACGGTTAGTCTTGGACTACCTCAACAATAATTTCAAAAGCTACTTGAATCTACGCAATTTAGAAATAAGAGATTTAACTTTGAACCTGAATTAAATGGTTCTGAACAATTAACAATAGTAAAATTTAGTACGTACCAAGCTGAGCTGCAGTCACAGGTAAGCTAAAATACGGTAACAAAACTCGCACTCTTAATTTGTGCTTGTGTAATCTGAATATTGTAGCCAGCTATGAATACCTTAACTGAACTTTGAAATTAAAGCAGTGAAATCGAATGATGCTGGCGTTTGAATTTCAACGACACTCGGGTTCATTCCGGAAAAGGAATGGACCCTGCTTGGTAATGCAATTGGGACAATGAGCAACAAACGTTCATGCTAAGTTGCTGTAATTTTGTGATGCAAAGATTTTAAAAGTTTGAAAAGCTGAGGTCTGCCATACAGTTCTAAAACTTTACGTGCTTACAGTCTTCCTTGATGGCTGATTGAAGGTTTGAAGCCGTCGATCGAGGAGGTGGCGACAGTCACTCAATGTCGGCCGTCGCTGTTGCTGAAGGTGGATGTTGGCGCGCCTTCTTCTCGACACGGTCACCATGCGAAACGGGCTCTTGATGTGCGCCAGCTAATGCTTCCCGTCCGCGACACCATGTCAGAAACTATCATCGCAAGTCGAGCGCAATTACATTCTGCCAAACCCCGAAAGCGCGTTCGTTAACAGTTTTCCCTAGGCAAGACCCAGCGTAAAAATACAAATAATATTTACGAAACAAACCAATTATACATCGACATAAATGCATAAATATATATATATACAAATAGTAAAACAATTACAATATGTAAAGACACAGAAATGTCATATATTCAGGTAACAAAAATAAGGAAGACAAATTTATAGTACAATAGATGGAAATAGGAGGATATGCATTTCCGGCGTTACAGTTTCCTGGATAGGGTGGATGTAAATCTTTATTTTGCATGCAGCGTTTATTTAAGGAATTTCAGTTGTCATAGGCAGTAGCTCCATCCAGTATGTTCACCATGTGGTCCGGAGTCCAACTGAGCTAGAACACAGTACCGCCATCAGAGGGCGCTGTCGTCCAATGATGATAGTCTGGGGGAAAATGGTGGAAAAAGAACTCAGTCTGTGTCCAGCTGCTGGAGAGAGGAAGGAGCGTGCTTCATTTATTTTCAGTGGGAAGTTGTAATGGGAAGTTGTAACAATCTATTTAGGGATGGATTTCATGTAGTTTATTTATTAAGCTGATACAAACACTCACCTGACGTCCTTGGGGTCACAGTAAACAGCCTACAGACCTGCAAACTACTCGTAAAAATACCAAAATAATGCAGTACACTGATGTACAGACACACAAACAACTCAGAAACTGACAAGGTAATGCATGTAAAATGCTCTGCAGACATGCTCACTAATTGTAAACTGTCGAAATAATGCATTCCACAGCCCACAGACATGTTCACAAAATAATGCAACAGACATATACACTATGCGTAAAATTGGAAAAATAGTGCATGTATAAAGCTCTGCAAACACGCTCAACACGCTTAAACAGCCAAAATAATTGAGTGCAGAAACATTTATTGCATGTAAAAACGCTTTCGGACTATCATTAAGAAATTCGACCGTGACGTATCAGCGAACTGTTCCCTGCAGAGTTCCAAGGCGGAATGATGATTGGATGCGTTACTCCTAGCAATCCTTACAGGACAGCCTGTCCAACATGCGAGATGCCTCTGGTCACACACGTGTCTGTCTAGCCACCATGGCTGGCATGGCATTCATAGCTGTGGGTCCACTGTGGAGCGAGATCTTCCATTGTGGTTTACCCCTGCATGAACAGATAAAAGGATGTCAGTGTTATACTGACGTGTCCCTCTCAGAAATCGTAAAACGTCGGAAATAGTCAACGGTCGCGTGATTTCACATCTTGTCTGCATGGAAATTCTTGCCCTAATAGGAACCGTTTACGAAAAGAGCCCAGAATAACACCGAATGCATTCTTACTGATGGTCCTAAAGAGGCATCCTCTGCTACTCTTCCTGGAAATCGTGATGTCCTCCTTTCAACATACTTCTCAGACACAGTAAACGTTATCACCAGTAAAAGCGTTCATTATGTATGTGCACACTTGCAAAAACACCCTTAATCATAAAAGCATTCTTGTTGTTTGGGAAGAGAGCACTGTCTAAGCACAGGCGGGAAAATCATAATAATTACGCAAACAGAATTCGAAGCACTGTCCTGCAGAAGAGAAAAATGGGTGGATTTTTCAGCGTCCTACAGCTGCTGGAGATGTCCCAGTGCCACAATGGCACCTTGCCCCCATCTTGTTCAAACCAGTCCATAGAGGCTCCTATGTCCCAGCACAAAGGATGTCTTCTGAATTAATGGAGAATTATGATTGGCTCTTACTGAATTTACCCGCCAAATTACCAACGCTGCTGGTGTGAGCGCACTGTCCTCCTTTTTTCTGCAGATGAGAGTTCCAACGGTAAAACTATTTTTTACAGATCGCCATATTGTACTGACAGTTAAACCTTGCAAAAGTGGTATCCAGAAGATCATCAAATACGGGAAGACACTTCCTCATTTACACTGCTTTGCCACTGACGACGGAAGCTTTAATATTCCAGCGTGAAACCGATCTCCAGCCCAGCTATATATCACCACATACCATATCGATGTAGTTAACACGCAATTCGTATCCTGCGCCATACAAAATCATCACTTCTGCATCCAGCATATAGCTAGCGACTACCAGACACTCGTATATATGTTGTGAAGACTGTCGTACAAAGGCTGGGTCAGTTCCTTTCGGCACAAAGGGGTCACTGTTTCTGGTCCCAACCTGCTTGCTTGCTTGCTTGCTTTCTACACCCATCTCGAGATGCTGGGATCACAAGAACACGTGTACTTTCACATGGCTTGCCAGAATATTATGCGATACTTCTCGACATCAAGCACATAGCAATATCACTTGCATAGCAGTATCGCATGCACAGTCTAATTCTGAAGACGCAAACTGAAAATTATTTCTCCAGAAACCAGAAACATTAGCGAGGTGCAGCGTGCTATAAGGCACAGAGTAACTAGAAACTTATCCCGACAGCAAAGATCTTTATGCAGAACCAGTCAGTGGGAGGGAGTAATGGTCCAGCACAAATACACATCCATATTGAATCTTCTCAAATTTCCACAGGCAACACACGTGATCACGAAAGCTGTCCAACACACAATGAGTATTGTTTCACTATTCATTCGTCTAGAGGATGACACAGTTAAGTCAACTACATTCCTACCCCAACCAGTCTTCCCATTCGGACAGCTCCTTCCATTAGCTGGGAACATGAACCATTCCTATCACAGGCCACCGCCACCACGTACTTCTCGCACACCAGAGGGAATCGTCCTAGGAAACCGGCTAAATATATATTTGGTCCATGTACTTACAACTAAATGTTACGATTGCAGTCTCAATTGAACGACATTCGACAGTGAGTGAGGTATCGGACATACTCCTTGCTGATAGCTGTGACTCTGAAAATAGAAATATCTGTACCATTCTTATTACTTGACATACTTTGCCTACTAAAACAAAATCTTCCATTCCCTTTGCTACTGTAGTATTGCATGTCAAAACCATACCTTCCTTAAGACTGAACATAGTTTCTTTGCACATGTCGGAACACAAGCGCGCGCACACACACACACACACACACACACACATATACTTTATAAGCCTGATGCTCAAGGTGAATCTATCATCCATCCCATACTACTAAGCATAAAACTTCGCCAGTAACTGATTGCTGGTGGTACAACAATACTGAGGGACAATCAGCGATGGGTGGACATGTCTCATGAGCTTTTCCAGCGAGAGGTCCCATTGTGTCTTAGAAAGATAGGCGTAATCGTCTTACAAACTGCCATATGTTAAAAACACGATCGCAACGACCATGTTACTTTCACAATCAGTCTTGGTTCTACAGGTGCTCACAAATATTGATAACCATATCCGTGTTAAAAACTATACAAGCCATAGAAATCTAAGTATGGCATTACCTCCAAATGAAGTGTTTTTTCCAGACAGATACCGTGACGCTGAGTACAGACGGTGGTCGCCGGATTGTATACTATTGGACCAACAGTGCGGTTACACGTCGCCAACGGGATTTTGCTCATAATAAAATCACCAAATTTAGAAAGTTATCCAGCTAAGGAACGCGGTATGAAGCCAGTATTTGCAACTCGCTCATGCCGCCACTACATATTTCTCCAGTATTTGTAATACATTCTGTCTCGATGTGACGTCAGAGGTTCTGTGATATATCCACTGGGTTATAGGCTATGGTTGATAGAGGATTACAAACAGCAGATGGTGTGCTGATTGAGGTCATAAGAAATGTGCAGTAGCTTTCCAGATCTCTAGTGCTAGACTTTCCAGTTGAAATGATGTCTGTGATTTGGAATCAAGTCTCCAAGCGTTGGAGCCTATGGACATGTATTTTGGTGATTACAGCCACTAGTGAATCGTATTTCTAGGACTCTCATATCTGGAAATGAGTCACCTTTTTCGAACCTATCTGCTACAGTAAAATTTTGAATAGTCCCCACAAACCTTTCAACCACCCTCAGACTCTGCACAGCCACCCTCCAGCTTTGTGCATCTGATCGTTCGAATTTAAGACGGAACTGAGCAGAAGTGGGAGACAGCTATATCAAACACATTCTGCAACCCGTGTAGAAACACTCTAAGCTGAGTCAGTGCGACAGGACCATTCATTGCAAATGGGAACATGTTGTTGTAGCTCTGCCAACATTGTACGATGTGTAAGGTCAGCGCCAGGGGAAATCCGCTCCTGAAACACGAGGTAGTATAAAGGCAGTACGAACAGTTATGGTAGTGTTTCTTATCGGTAGAATTAGGAAGACTCGACATCATACAGGTACTGCAGTCCCAAGCAGATTGCCTTCCTCAGGGTAAATTCATCTCTATCACCACAACATTCTATCATCATTATTCCATACCACCCAACAAAGAAAAATAACGTACTATAAAAGCTCTGCTAACTCCATCTGATAGAGAACTCAACAAAAATTTTACCGCATTGCTCTCTTCGTTATATTTGTAAGTAGGCTGATTAGGTTTTTTTTATTGATAACGCCACGTAGCGCTCTGTATGAAAATCACTGGCTGTGCTGTGTACAGTCTGTGGTTGGTTTGCATTGTTGTTTGCTATTGTAGTGTTGGGCTGTTAGCTGTTAACAGCGCGTAGCGTTGCGCAGTTGGAGGTGAGACGCCAGCAGTGGAGGATGTGGGAAAGTGAGATGGCGGATTTTTGAGAGCGGATGATCTGGACGTGTGTCCATCAGAAACAGTAAGAATGGATGTCATGAACTGCTATATATATTATGACTTTTGAACACTATTAAGGTAAATACATTTTTTGTTCTCTATCAAAATCTTTCATTTGCTAACTATGCCTATCAGTAGTTAGTGCCTTCAGTAGTTAGAATCTTTTATTTAGCTGGCAGTAGTGGCGCTCGCTGTATTGCAGTAGTTCGAGTAACGAAGATTTTTGTGAGGTAAGTGATTCATGAAAGGTATAGGTTATTGTTAGTCAGGGCCATTCTTTTGTAGGGATTATTAAAAGTAACATTGCGTTGCGCAAAAAATATTGTGTGTCAGAAAAGGTAAAGAGCGAAATGTCTGAGTACGTTCAGTTTTGCTCAGCTGTTTGAAAATCAACTAATGTAAGAGATATATCAGCACAGTAATTCAATAATTTTTCTAAGGGGACGTTTCATATTGAAAACAAATACCGTTTGCGAGTGCATGTGGCGATCCTATTAAATGTACAGGTATTGATCCATTGGAGCAAGTGGCCAGTGATCGGAAGTTGCTTGCACAGACCAGTGTAAAGTGTCAATGCCAGTACTGCAGAAGGATGACTGTATCCCACAAACTATACTGTCAGTCACAAGAGAGGCTCCCTGCATCATTGTTTGAAAAATTCTTTTTTTCTTCTGTAGCATACTTTGTTCACTGCTATAAATTTTGTTTTTAGCACCGTGACTTCAAGGTCTTGGTCAGGTTCTAAAGTGACATTAATAGGTTCTGATCCACTGCCTCTCACAGAAAACTAAATGTTGCATGGTGTAGATCATATTGTTGCTGCTGCTATCACAATACACACACACACACACACACGCGCGCGCGCGCGCGCGCGCGCACACACACACACATACTGGATGATTTAAATTAAAGACAATCAAACAAAAAGGAAACTGTAAGAGTTTGGCGGTGTTGTAGAGCATTTCCATACTGCTGTCCAAAGGTGATAGATGACTTCTACATTTAAACTCATCTGTCACAGATAAGGGATAGCTGATGACTCTGTGTTCCGTTTCGACTGATTCCACACATTGCAGTCATGTATATGATCATTGTTTCGATCCTACCAACCACCAAAAAGTGTTTCCCCTCCACCGAGACTCTTTCTCCATCTCAAACGAGTGATGTCAGTCAGTCATTATGTAGTAATGAACAACGTACCAGTGGATGGATGGGATGGAAAAGACACCGTCGATATACTGTAATAATAGGCATCACAGTTGATACTGTGAACAATTTAAACAATTTTACAGTAATTTCAACACTGAGCAATGATGCAACAGCTTGCTTCCCAATTTCAGTAACGTCAATAAACAACCCCTCTTCTACTTTGCGAGTACCATTGTTAATGTGGATATATGACTGAGCAGTATAACCATTCATTGTTAATTCTCAAGCATATACATCATCAAAGTATACCAGACAGCACTCCACATATTTCTAGCACCTCGAGCATAGTGTGTAATTCATGTTCTGTCTCTATGCAGATGGGAGTCACAGGGGATTCTCGCATACTTAGGATAAAGTTAAAGACTGAAAGATCCATTCACACTGTCTTTGACCAACCCACCCTACAGCACCATTACCCATATAATCTGCAGCTGACCAGGAGTAGACTGCTATGTTCCACGTCTCGCGAATGAATGGACTTTCTGAGTCCACACCCATCCAAGTGCACAAGATTTCTCCAGAAATGCACATCTCGAGGAGGTTAGCACCCCTTATCGGTGTATAGTAGTAGATTTGAAAGTGTTGTGATGTAATAGCAGATGGTTAAGAATAACAAGAAATGGGTGGTTTTTATGCATGATGGAGCTCCAGACGGATGGGGGTTCGAAGCATTTTACGTAAATCAACTACGCTATCAATTCTATAGTATTGTTCTAGTGTCTGGGATCAGTACCAGGAGGCTACTGATAAGGCACTCCAAAGGCTACACGGTTTCACACTTTAAACAGGCTATAATGTTATATCGCTTCAGTTTCTTACCTATTAGTCATGTGGAATGCAGCGCAGTTAATATTCCTATGTAAGAAATAAGTTTACAGCGCATGACATACATCTTTCTTGCAGGTTTCTCTACGGTAAATTGTTGTAACAAACTGTAAAATGAAAAAAAAACTTCTTCCTTAAAACATTGGTTCTGTGTGATACATGCACAGTATAGCTTTCCAGAGATGCATAGAATCCACTGCTCACATCTGATCAAGGCTCAGAAATTATATTATGCCCGCATGAGTAACGGAGAATACCTCTTATAAGGAAACAGATAAATGCATAGCAGTGGCGTTTTACATGTGAAATTACACGTCATACTGTCACTAACTCTGTAAACGGGACATCTGTCAAGCAAATGTATACACGGGGACTGCAATGCCTCACAAACACCTATTGCTAACTTAAAATCATCTTATTTATGAATATGAAGTCTCGATTTTATACTGAAGATGCGACAGAGGAACGGAGTACATCGCATAAATCTTCATTCGTTGGAAAGAATGTGTCGAAACAGGATGGTCACGTTTCATGACACATGAGATGGAAGTCATCTGATGACCGAGAGGTTTGCTGTTAACGATCGCAAGCAGACAGTGCTCTAAGACCCACACAGAACATCTAGTTGTACACAAGTCGACTGCAGACTATGTCTCATAAGTGATGCATCCTGACAGAACATCGGAAAAAGTGGACAAATGAGCTGCAGCAACATCTCCCTCTCTCTCTAGAGTGCATCATCAGTCTACCATTAAATCGTGCCTCGTTACAACTCCATCTCAATCGATCACTCCATCCACTCTCTCTGTTCCTTTTATGTAGATGCAAGTAAGTATAGAGGCAGATGGTTCTCTGTTTTTCCAGGAAAGCATCAAAGACAGCAGTCAACTCATGTGTATCACTATGACCTCAACAGACATACAGTGGAATGCTGCCTCGACAAAGATAATGACTGTTTCCCTGATTCCCGATGCTTCCATGTCACAATTTCCTCGTTTTTTTCTTGCTGTCGCATACTCGTTCCCAAGCACAGGAATTCGTCTGCACCAACCAGGCTCTGAGCACTGTGGGTCTTAATATCTGTGGTCATCAGTCCCCTAGAACTTAGAACTACTTAAACCTAATTAACCTAAGGACATCACACACATCCATGCCCGAGGCAGGATTCGAATCTGCGACCGTAGCAGTCGCGCGGTTCCGGACTGAGCGCCTAGAACCGCTAGACCACCGCGGCCGGCTGCACCAACCAGAAGACACGCAACTACATCCTCAATTTCCCCGCATTTCGGTGTATTTTCCCTGAATTTATATGTATTTTCCGTCATTTTTCGTAACTTTGTCGATTTTGTGTCACTTCTATCCATGCGATCATGACATCACATCTCGTTCCGTGTTTTAAAATTGCTTGTAAATTTAATACAGCTGCCAACACTATTTTTCTTGTCGGGCGGCATATTATAGCACTGTACTCGAATGCATCCAGTCACCATCCACCCACAAATGTGAAATGCTGGTAGATTTATAACCGATATAGCTGCCAGAATGTTAAATGCAAGCACTCAAAGGTGCATCCATTGTTTGGTACAGGTGCTGGATGTCAGTTTGTGGAATGGAGTTTCATTCCTGTTGCACTTGATCTGTCAGTACAGGGACGTTTAATGCTCTTTGTGGGTGACGCTGGAGCTGTCGTCCGTTAATGTCCCATATGTGCTCGACTAGAGACAGATCTGGTGATCGAGATGGCCAACGCAGCATGTCGACACGCTGTAGAGCATGTTGAGTTACAAAAACGCTACATGTACAAGCGTTATCCTGTTGGAAAATAACCCCACCCCCCACCCCGGGAATGCTGTGCACGGACAGCAGCACAACAGGATGGTTGCAGGCATCAGCCTTCTGAGATCCCTCTAATCAAGACACGGCTACCACTGGCACTGAAGCAGAAGCAGCTGTCATCAGAAAACACAGCACACCTCGCCCTCCAATGTGCGCTCTGCTCTCACTGGACAGCACTGAAGTCGTGGAGGGCGGTTGTATTGGGTCAGTGTAATGTACGCCACAGGGAGTATGGCTCGGAGCTGTCCTTGAGGTAACCGATTTGTAACATTTCGTTGTATCACTATGGTGCCAACTGCTGATGAAATTTCTCCTTCAGATGTATTACGATGCGCCAGAGTCATAAGCCTGATACGACGGTCTTCTCTCTCGGTAGTGCTACTAAGTCAGTGCAGAGCTCTGTCTTCTTGCTGCCGTATACTGCCTTGAACTTCGCTGCCAGCAGTCACGTACAGTCATGTACGTTGTTCTGACTAAAGGCAATCTTGACTAACATCAACTCACCCCGTCCAGGCTCAAAGGTAACTGTCCCTTACGACCGTTCCACAATGTATTTAAAGGGAACCTGATTTGCGTCGTTTTAGTGGTGCTACTAGCGCCACTCTTACGCCACTGGCTCGACATTGCTCAGATGACGGGCGAAAGATTAGTGAAGACTGAACAGTTCAAATTTCTAGGTGTTCAGATACATCGTATACTGTCATTGGAAGCTCACGTTCAAAGACTTAAAGCTGCCTTGTCGACGCCTGTTCACATTGGCGTCTCATTACATCCACTCCTGGAAATTGAAATAAGAACACCGTGAATTCATTGTCCCAGGAAGGGGAAACTTTATTGACACATTCCTGGGGTCAGATACATCACATGATCACACTGACAGAACCACAGGCACATAGACACAGGCAACAGAGCATGCACAATGTCGGCACTAGTACAGTGTATATCCACCTTTCGCAGAAATGCAGGCTGCTATTCTCCCATGGAAACGATCGTAGAGATGCTGGATGTAGTCCTGTGGAACGGCTTGCCATGCCATTTCCACCTGGCGCCTCAGTTGGACCAGCTTTCGTGCTGGACGTGCAGACCGCGTGAGACGACGCTTCATCCAGTCCCAAACATGCTCAATGGGGGACAGATCCGGAGATCTTGTTGGCCAGGGTAGTTGACTTACACCTTCTAGAGCACGTTGGGTGGCACGGGATACATGCGGACGTGCATTGTCCTGTTGGAACAGCAAGTTCCCTTGCCGGTCTAGGAATGGTAGAACGATGGGTTCGATGACGGTTTGGATGTACCGCGCACTATTCAGTGTCCCCTCGACGACCACCAGTGGTGTACGGCCAGTGTAGGAGATCGCTCCCCACACCATGATGCCAGGTGTTGGCCCCGTGTGCCTCGGTCGTATGCAGTCCTGATTGTGGCGCTCACCTGCACGGCACCAAAAACGCATACGACCATCATTGGCACCAAGGCAGAAGCGACTCTTATCGCTGAAGACGACACGTCTCCATTCGTCCCTCCATTCACGCCTGTCGCGACACCACTGGAGGCGGGCTGCACGATGTTGGGGCGTGAGCGGAAGACGGCTTAACGGTGTGCGGGACCGTAGCCCAGCTTCATGGAGACGGTTGCGAGTGGTCCTCGCCGATACCCCAGGAGCAACAGTGTCCCTAATTTGCTGGGAAGTGGCGGTGCGGTCCCCTACGGCACTGCGTAGGATCCTACGGTCTTGGCGTGCATCCGTACGTCGCTGCGGTCCGGTCCCAGGTCGACGGGCACGTGCACCTTCCGCCGACCACTGGCGACAACATCGATGTACTGTGGAGACCTCACGCCCCACGTGTTGAGCAATTCGGCGGTACGTCCACCCGGCCTCCCGCATGCCCACTATACGCCCTCGCTCAAAGTCCGTCAACTGCACGTACGGTTCACGTCCACGCTGTCGGGGCATGCTACCAGTGTTAAAGACTGCGATGGAGCTCCGTATGCCACGGCAAACTGGCTGACACTGACGGCGGCGGTGCACAAATGCTGCGCAGCTAGCGCCATTCGACGGCCAACACCGCGGTTCCTGGTGTGTCCGCTGTGCCGTGCGTGTGATCATTGCTTGTACAGCCCTCTCGCAGTGTCCGGAGCAAGTATGGTGGGTCTGACACACCGGTGTCAATGTGTTCTTTTTTCCATTTCCAGGAGTGTATTTTCTTTAGTGTCGTTTCTTGTTACAATATCATCTTATTCCCAAGAATTTGGAGCTTTCACTCGGTTAATACTAGGCACAAATCCAGCCTGGATTTGGTTCGCACTTCCTTAACTCCTGTGCAGAAACGCGTGCTGTATACTGCTGCACACATTTTCAATAAATGCGGGTGCCAGGTTGAGATTCATTGGGAGAATCCTTAGAAAATGTAGTCGATCAACAAAGGAGGTGGCCTACAAAACACTCGTTCGACCTATACTTGAGTATTCCTCATCAGTGTGGGATCCATACGAGGTCAGGTTGACGGAGGAGATAGAGAAGATCCAAAGAAAAGCGGCGCGTTTCGTCGCAGGGTTATTTGGTAAGCGTCATAGCGTTACTGATATTTTTAGCAAACTCAAGTGGCAGACTCTGCAAGAGGGGCGCTCTGCTTCGCGGTGTAGCTTGCTGGCCAAGTTTCGAAAGCGTGCGTTTCTGGATGAGGTATCGAATATATTTCTATCCCCTACTTATACCTCCCGAGGAGATGACGAATGTAAAATCAGAGAGATTCGAGCGCGCACGGAGGCTTTCTGGCAGTCGTTCTTCCCGCGAACCATACGCGACTGGAACAGGAAAGGGAGGTAATGACAGTGGCACGTAAAGTGCCCTCCGCCACAAACCGTTGGGTGGCTTGCGGAGTATAAATGTAGAATGCAGAATAAGCTATCCAATAATCTTAGCAGTAATACACGCGCTTTCAAATCTAAACTCAAGAGTTTGTAAGTAGGCTGTTGAGGTTTTTATGCTGGTAACGCCACGTAGAACTCTGTATGAAAATCACTGACTGTTATGTGTGCAGTCTGTGGCTGTTTTGCATTGTTAGAATTTTCGCTATTGTAGTGTTGGGCAGTTGAATGTGAACAGCGCACAGCGTTGCGGAGTTGGAGGTGAGCCGCCAGCAGTGGTGGATGTGGGGAGAGAGGTGGCAGAATTTTGAGAGCGGACGATCTGGATGTGTGTCCGTCAGAAAAAGGAAATTCGAAAGACTGGATGTCATGAACTGTTATATACATTATGACTTTTGAACACTATTAAGGTAAATACATTGTTTGTTCTTCATCAAAATCTTTCATTAGCTAAGTATGCCTATCAGTAGTTAGTGTCTTCAGTAGTTAGAATCTTTTATTTAGCTGGCAGTATTGGCGCTGGCTGTATTGCAGTAGTTCGAGTAACGAAGATTTTTGTGAGATAAGTGATTCATGAAAGGTATAGGTTATTGTTAGTCAGGGTCATTCTTTTGTAGGGATTATTGAAAGTCAGATTGCGTTGCGCTAAAAAATATTGTGTGACAGTTTAGTGTTGATCAGAATAAGTAAAGAGAGAAATGTTTGAGTACGTTGAGTTTTGCTCTGCTGTTTGAAAATCAAATAACGTAGAGGTTTACGAGCACAGTCATTCCTAATTTTTCTAAGGGGATGATTCAAGTTTCCTCATAGGTCACTCCAATACTGTTGAGGAGTCCCTTGAAGAATTAAGTTGATTCTTATGTTATATTATTGACTGCGTTTACTTAAACTTATGACTTGACTTTTTTGGGTTCATAAACATCGTTGTAATTTTATGTACTTACACCTTGGAGATTTGCTCCTCAGTTTGGTCCTACGGAATTAGACGAGTAAATAAAAAAAATGTAGAAACATGCCAAGCAACTTTCGTTAACGATGCTGAGATATCTTTTCCGCCATTGTAGATTTTTTAGGGACGTCTCAGACAGTTCTAACTGATGTGACGTTGAAACAGGCCGTGAAGAGCACCAGTGCTTTACTTTTCTGAAGGCTTGCCTAAATTTTGGCAACAGTGAATTGTGAAGTCTGTGAATTGTGTTTTCTCAGGCCAGATGTCTGGACTGCAATAGTTTCTCCCGGACCTGAGTGTTCCCTGAGTGTGACGTGAAGCGCCGCCTCGGCTGATGCTGCAGTACAGTGGCGAGCCTGTGGCAGTGACAGAGACGCACCGCGGTGGCTGTGAATGGCGGCGCGGCGCGGCGCGCCCCGCTGTCTCCAGTGACTGCGGCCTGCACAATGGGCCGGCGGCGCGCTAGCCTGGCCGGAACACGGCGCGCCGCTCCCATTCACGCCGTGGGAACCTTTGGCTCCGGCTCTACGCTGAGACGCGGGAAGCGCGCCAGAGTATCCGACATTCCGCTGCCCGCGCGAGTACACGGCGCGCGATCCGCCCGCCGCACGCCGCCTGACGTGACATTAATTCCCCCAGGCACGCCGCGTAAAACAGCGCAGGGCGGCGCTGCAACGACCATTCTCGTAATTACCCCGGTGTTTGTGTTGGCGTCCGTGTTCCCACAATTTAACCGTCTCGTATTCTAACACCGAGATTGCGTGAAGGCATCTCCAAAGTGTAGCAGGTAGAGACAGGGTAAACCTGGTAGGATCTCTTAGAGAAGGTATCACAATTGCAGTTTTGATAAAGAGCACAATTCAGAGGCGGGCTGCTAGATTTGTTACTGGTAGGTTTGATCATCACGCGAGTGTTACGGAAATGCTTCAGGAACTCGGGTGGGAGTCTCTGGAGGAAAGGAAGCATTCTTTTCGTGAATCGCTGCTGAGGATAGTTAGAGAACCAGCATTCGAGGCTGACTGCAGTACAATTTTACTGTCGCCAACTTGAAAGACCACAAAAATAAGATAAGAGGCTCGTACAGAGGCATATAGGCAGTCATTTTTCCCTCGTTCTGTTTGGGAGTGGAACAGGGAGAGAAGATGCTAGTTGTGGTACGAGGTACGCTCCGCCATGCACCGTATGGTGCATTGCGGAGTATTTATGTAGATGTAGATAGCGCACAGTGAACACAGACTCGACAAGCTCGATACACACCACGTAAGAGTTCCTTCCCAAGTGAGATTCCTATGACCGAACAATGAAAATTAGTTTTCAAAGTATGTGCCCCAGTCGCCTGCATAAAAATGTGCTGTAACAATAAATTTCTATAATTTATCAAAAAAAAAGGTTCAAATGGCTCTGAGCACTATGGGGCTTAACACCTGAGGTCATCAGTCCCCTAGAACTTAGAACTACTAAAATGTAACTGACCTAAGGACATCACACACATCCATGCCTCAGGCAGGATTCGAACCTGCGACCGTACCAGTCGCACGGTTCCAGACTAAAACACCTAGATCCGCTCCGCCACCACGGCCGGCTATAATTTATCGCTTGTCACTTCCAGCCTCAAACTATATAGTAACTCAAACTGAGGTTCAGGGACGTATTGTTTAAGTTTATAATGTCTCGAATTATTTGCAGAAAAGTAGAAAAAATATGTTGGGGTTGCATTGATGGCCGGGAGGCCCAGTTCAGCGAAGTTCGGCTGTCGCGTTACACGTATTTCAGACGACGCTACATTCGGCGACTTGCGTGTCGGTCATGATGAGAGGATGATGAGCACAACGCAACACCCTATCCACAGGCGGAGAAAATTTCCATTCCGATCGGGAATCGAACCCCGGACCGTTGCATAGTATGCAAATGTGTTAGCCACTGTTTTTGTTCGCTACTGTTCGTTGCATTTAGTGTGGGTGGACGTCACATTATATCCGTTCGAGTTGATCGTTGATTCCTTTACTCACTTTCTTATTACAGAGGGCAAGCAGCCCTTTGACCGAACTCGTTGAGCTATCGTGCCGGCGACTTTTAGCTAAGCAGACAGACGAGAATAATGTAGAAAGTAGTAGAAGCAGACCTCTAGGAATATTTGATTGGATTCCAGAGAAATTAAATTACACACGAGGTCATACTGACCGAACGATAACTTAGAAGATACGTCGAAGAAAGGCAACCCCGCATTTATTGCATTTATAAGGGGGCTATTTGCAAAGTAAGGTCCAGTCGATCGCCAAATGGAAACCTCAATGAAAATCAAAAATGTTTTATTTGTAACAGTTTGCCGCACCCTTCCGTTACTTCTATACATACCTGCCACTCCAACTGAGACTTCCCAATACCATCGTCAGAGAAGGCAGGCAGCCATCTGCACTTTCTGCCAATTCTCTACTCTGATCTGCAGATTCTTTCTTCATAGCCGTGAGCAGAGATGAGCATCAGAGGCAGCCAAGTCCAGGCTGTATCGTGGGTGATCAAACACTTCCCACAGAAAACGCTGCAACAGCGTCCTCATCGTCCCTGCATGTCTGCAATCGAGAGTTGTCATGAAGAGAGGGAGACTATCTTCTAGCCATCTTCATGTGCTCACTGTGCGCCCGGAACCCACTAGAGCGAAGCGACGCGATCGACGACCACACTAGAGATACTGACAACACATCTATGAAAAGCTTCGTCGGTTTTTCACAGTGGTTTCCATTTCGCGATCGATTGCACCTTGCTTATTTGGACTACACTCGAAAAGTTCGAAGTTAGCACGGATAAAAATACTGCGAGCGAAAGGTTATTTGCAGCTTGTACAGACTCCAGAATGCAGTTATAAGAATCGAAGGTCATGAAAATAAAACAGTGGTTGAAAATGGAGTAAGACATGGTTGTAGTTTCTCCCTTCTGTGATTCAGTCTCTGCACTGAGCAAACTATAAATGAAACCAAAGAGGATTTTGAAAGAGAATTAAAGTTCAGGAAGAAGAAATGAGAGGTTAGCAGTTTACCAGTGAAGTTGTGTTTTGTCAGGGACAGCAAAGGACTTGGACAAGCAGTTCAACGCAATGGACACTGTCTTGAAAAAAAATTATAAAATGAACATCAACATAAGCAAAATAAGTCTGATAGAGTAACTTCGAATTAAATCAAATTATGCTGAATCAATCAGATAAGGAAATGTAACACTAAAAGCGATGACTTTTGCTGTTTGAACAGCAAAATAACTTACGATGTCTGAATTAGAGGAGATATATAATACAAAATGGCTATAGAACGAAAGACATTCCCAAAAAGTGGAAATTTGTTAATGTCGAATACGAATTTAAGTATTAGGAAGTCATTTCCGAGGGTATTTGTCTGGAGTGTAGCCTTTTATCAAAGTGAAACGTGGTTGATAAGCAGTTCACACAGGAGGAGAACTGCAGTTTTGGAATATGATACAACGGAAGAATGCTGAAGGGTGGATGGGTAGATCAAGTAAGTAATGAGGAGATATTGAGTCGAATTAGGCAAGAAATAAATTTGTGACACAACTTGACTAAACGAATGGATCGGTTGATAGGACATATCCTGAGACATGAAGCACTCGTCAATTTGGTAATGAAAGGAAGTGGGGGTATTGTAGAGGGATGAATTCAGCAAACAGGTTCGAATGGATGTAGGTTGCCATAATTATTCGGAGATCAAGAGGCTTCCACATGATAGACAAACATGGAAAGCGGTATAAAATTGATATTCGGCTTGAAGACCACAACAGTAACAATAACTACCTATTACCTCTTTTGAGAAAATGAAAAGAAATGAAAGCCTATTAACAATACACTCGTAATTATCTCCTGTCGTCAGTTGGAATTGATTTAAAATAAAGCTGAGAGACGTTCCAATCCGTTTTCTTCCTCTTTCAAACTTTTGTATTCTTGATTGCACTTTCGGCTTGTAAGTTCAACAGTGATGTTACGTTGCGAAGCTCTTCTATATTTCTGTTCACAGTAAATTTTCTAACTTCCAGTATGTTGGCGTAGCTTGGGTCAGCAACTTCAGTTAATCAATAGAACGAAAAACCAGCCCAAGGAGCAAATTTTCAAATTAACAAAGTCGGAAACGGCAATTCAGAAGATTTAAAAAATGTGTAATGAACATTTACAGCTAACTGTATGCATTACAAATATTTGAAGTCTTCTGAATTGCCGTTTCCGACTTTGTTATGATCATTTGAAAATGGGTCTCGGCCCGAAACTAGTCATCGAATGAACAGAAAGTGTAAAATTTTCAACTTGGACTGATTTTTCGTTCTTTTGAGCAAATATTCTTTCTTGGTCTTCTGTTTCTGTTAATGTAAATCATTGTTACAAACATCTGAGCCACTAGATGACAGTTTCACGAACACACATAACATCACACATCGAAAATAGTTGCACGAGTATTTCCAGAGAAACCACTACTGTAGCCGCAGCCATAATCGGCTTTGTCGGATTTTACTACTTCTGGTCTGCTGCAACTACTTCTGGTACTGTTACTTCTATTACCTTCCACTCACAATTGATGTAAATGTAGGTACTTATTTTCGGTGCAGCATAGGGCCCAATAATGAGAGATAATATCCGCTTGAAGAAGATCTTTACAAATGTGCAATGACTACGATGCACTTGGTTGAGGTGTGAGTGCAGAGAACGTAATGGACAGCAGACACAATGTACCATCACCTGGAATGTAATAATACTCCCATAAATTTACTGAATGTATAGTGCTGTGATGTCAAAGACCCATCAATAAGGATCAGTCGATCACTCAGAGATGGTAAAGATGTTATCAAAAAATGAAAGGCGTTGCCTTTGGTTATATGAGAACATTAGCTTGACTTTTTTTTATTTTTTTATTGTTTTACTGTATACACACAATCTCAGACTGCTCTCAACTGCTTCTTAAGGTCTGTAAAGTGTTGTAGTGATACGTATGTTACAAAATACATCAAGTCAACTGTAAGAGCTAATAAACAGAATACAAGCGTAATAAGAGTATTTAAATTAATTTCATTTCTGTCCGCCATTATGGCGCATAATAAGACTTTTATTAAATAGTGCCTAGAGGACTGAATTCTTCTAAAGATTAGTAGTGGATTTGCTAAATATGATAAAAACAGATTTTAATAATTTTCATTCTTTGTGTCCATGGGGGGTACATTGACCGAGTACGTAATTACACAGCAGCCTGGTAACAAATCATATCCACTTTATTATTTCAGAAAGATTACATGAGCAATAACTGCAACAGTGTTTTCTTTTGTGTCTACATACTTCAACGAACCCTGACTGATGAACATACACTCCTGGAAATTGAAATAAGAACACCGTGAATTCATTGTCCCAGGAAGGGGAAACTTTATTGACACATTCCTGGGGTCAGATACATCACATGATCACACTGACAGAACCACAGGCACATAGACACAGGCAACAGAGCATGCACAATGTCGGCACTAGTACAGTGTATATCCACCTTTCGCAGCAATGCAGGCTGCTATTCTCCCATGGAGACGATCGTAGAGATGCTGGATGTAGTCCTGTGGAACGGCTTGCCATGCCATTTCCACCTGGCGCCTCAGTTGGACCAGCGTTCGTGCTGGACGTGCAGACCGCGTCAGACGACGCTTCATCCAGTCCCAAACATGCTCAATGGGGGACAGATCCGGAGATCTTGCTGGCCAGGGTAGTTGACTTACACCTTCTAGAGCACGTTGGGTGGCACGGGATACATGCGGACGTGCATTGTCCTGTTGGAACAGCAAGTTCCCTTGCCGGTCTAGGAATGGTAGAACGATGGGTTCGATGACGGTTTGGATGTACCGTGCACTATTCAGTGTCCCCTCGACGATCACCAGTGGTGTACGGCCAGTGTAGGAGATCGCTCCCCACACCATGATGCCGGGTGTTGGCCCTGTGTGCCTCGGTCGTATGCAGTCCTGATTGTGGCGCTCACCTGCACGGCGCCAAACATGCATACGACCATCATTGGCACCAAGGCAGAAGCGACTCTCATCGCTGAAGACGACACGTCTCCATTCGTCCCTCCATTCACGCCTGTCGAGACACCACTGGAGGCGGGCTGCACGATGTTGGGGCGTGAGCGGAAGACGGCCTAACGGTGTGCGGGACCGTAGCCCAGCTTCATCGAGACGGTTGCGAATGGTCCTCGCCGATACCCCAGGAGCAACAGTGTCCCTAATTTGCTGGGAAGTGGCGGTGCGGTCCCCTACGGCACTGCGTAGGATCCTACGGTCTTGGCGTGCATCCGTGCGTCGCTGCGGTCCGGTCCCAGGTCGACGGGCACGTGCACCTTCCGCCGACCACTGGCGACAACATCGATGTACTGTGGAGACCTCACGCCCCACGTGTTGAGCAATTCGGCGGTACGTCCACGCGGCCTCCCGCATGCCCACTATACGCCCTCGCTCAAAGTCCGTCAACTGCACATACGGTTCACGTCCACGCTGTCGCGGCATGCTACCAGTGTTAAAGACTGCGATGGAGCTCCGTATGCCACGGCAAACTGGCTGACACTGACGGCGGCGGTGCACAAATGCTGCGCAGCTAGCGCCATTCGACGGCAAACACCGCGGTTCCTGGTGTGTCCGCTGTGCCGTGCGTGTGATCATTGCTTGTACAGCCCTCTCGCAGTGTCCGGAGCAAGTATGGTGGGTCTGACACACCGGTGTCAATGTGTTCTTTTTTCCATTTCCAGGAGTGTATATGAAATCATGCCCTTGATTAGTTTCCCGCCCTTCATCAGATTACGAAATGGCCTATGCTGTTTAAGACTTTCCCGACGTATTAATTAGCCGGTCGATGTGGCCGAGCGGTTCTAGGCGCTTCAGTCCGGAACCTCGCGACTGCTACGATCGCAGATTCTAATCCTGCCTCGGGCATGGATGTGTGTGATGTCCTTAGGATGGTTAAGTTTATGTATTCTAAGTTCTAGGGCGCTGATGACCTCAGATGTTAAGTCCCATAGAGCTCAGAGCTATTTGAACCATTTGGCGTAGTAATTGCTTACTGTAAGCACCTGAAGATGACCAGCAGCTGTCTCGTCGAAATATTGTGCTGCTTCCGCAACATTATCCGACGTGACACCCTTGAACCAATGAAGCAGATTACGAATAATTTAGAACAGTCAATAAAAAAAACATTAATTAATGTGAATGAATAAAGATTTTTTTTGCAACTTTTGTAGTCCTGTCTTCCTCAGTTGCGTGTAATGTTATGGTATATTGATAATTTTTACTTATGGACCGTCTGACAGCAACTGAATAAAACACAATGGAAACAGAGGAAAAGTAGGCCATACGCGTTTCTCCTTTATTTTCTGCAAGGCATCATCAGTGGCCTGGAATATGTACATATGTTAGCTATTTAATTTACATTTTCGTCACGGTGCCTATAGGTTATAAAAAGTTCTGTTGGTTTGTATTTCCTACTAAGTAGTAATGAGTTGAACTGTACTTACAGGTAGCGTGGACAATTTCTTACATATTACGCTCCTGTTGCATTTTTGGTGTTCTTCTTCTTATGAATGCCAATTTGCTGTTTTTTTTCCCACATTCCACAGCACTATGAACTGAACGCTTGTTTCAATGCAATGTTTTGGTTTCTGTTGCCGACTGTCAAGTGTTTTTGCCAAAGATCGAATGTTATTGCCAAACTTTCGAGTGTAATTATTGAAGTATCTGTGATCTGTTCGTGTATTCATTTGTGTGTGTGTGTGTGAGAGAGAGAAAGAGTGTGTGCGTGTGCGTGTGTGTGTCCAGATGGTGTGGGGAAGAGTTTTTTGTTTTATGTTATTTCCTTTATTAAGTGTAGTAGGGAGCCTGTGCTGATGTGTGTTTCTTCATCTATCACGTATGGCACTAAAATTGTGTTTTATTCAGTTGCTGTCAGACGGTCCATAAGTAAAAATTATCAGTATACCGGAATAAAGATTTATTTATGTGCATTTATCAGGTTTGAGCCCACTACAACAAATGTAGAAGAATAATTTATCATTACTTATACACACATCGAGCACGTCGCTCTGACATCCCAACGCGTGGCCAGATTAACGGAATTTATCTGAAATAAATTAAAAGGAGTGTACTGGGACACACCTATATGTGGCAGCAGAATAAGATAAGAATATGAATAAATTGAAATGAAACTAGTATACTATAAACGATAATGCGTATCGCTGACTGCGCGACCACAAAGCCAAAGTTACTGCTTTGTTGGAGTAAGAGAGTGCTGGGCGTGCAGTAGTAGGTAGCTGTCTGTGAGGGTAAGACGATGGAGTAGGCAGTTTTTGTGGTGTGCTAAGTGAAGCCACCAAGAGTTAGATTAATTTAGATATGTCATCATTGTTGAACATGGAAGCAGAAGGCTTCATGCAACAAAGATAAATATGTTAAACAATTATGATTTCTGTTTTTATGCCAGCGCGTTAGTATAGATGAGTTGGCTGATAATTTGTGATTGTTGAGTTACCCCAGAAGGTGCCTAAACCGTTTTGATAAAAAGACTAGTTAGATATTTCACTTTGTAAGGTTTCTAAGATTTGTTAACAGAGCTATATTTATTTTGCTGATTTGCATTTATGTTGCATTAATGACATTAGATAATACTTTCTGTTTAAACCTCATTGTCTGTGAATCAATTGTGAGTAATGTAACTTCAGTTTTCATATGTTTTTGAAAAGACAAACTTAACTTGCAATATAATTTTGCAAAAAAACTGACTGTTAGTAATTCACCATAATCAGTACCGCCTCCCTGTCCAGGTCATATTTTTAGAGAAATTGGATTTTATTAAATGTTCTAGTTTAACAGCCAAATGGATTTATGTGCATTTCAAGTATTATGGTCAGCACTGCACGCTTTTGAGCCTGTAGCTAGCATATTAATATTTTCTTATAAGACATCAGAATATATCGCGTTACTCCGTTGCTGCGTTAGAGGTAAGACAATTTAATTTATTTGCTATGTGCACAGGGACCAAAGTTATCAGTTTTGAAAAGGAGCAGGTGATACAGGGCCCAAGGGGCTGAATGTATTTTGCAGTGACTGTATTTCTTTATTAATATTGGGAGTTCCATTGCTCAATCAGTTCATGTAAAGTTTTGCTAACAATAACACAGAGTAAGCACACCACTTGCAGTTAAAGCACGCTACATGACAATTCGAGTTCTGTATCCATTTCACAGTTTAGACATTTTGTTTTTGGATTGGTACTCTGCATGCCATTTACGATGCCAAGCTTCCGGCGCGTAGTCTGACAATTAGAGACACCGAAATAGATGATTTTCCTATTATTCACAACAATGTTGAGGATAACAGTAACCAGTCTGCGGTGCAACAGTCGCAAAGCACAGCAGAAAACGCGATTTCCGTTGCCGAGTGTAATGTACAGTTTCATCTAAGTAATAGTAGTTACCATTTTTGAAAGAACGTTACAAAATGTATGTCGATCAAAATAATTTGTATTTTGATTTTTAATTTAATTGTATTTTTTCATGTAACTCCATAAAATAAACTTTCACGACTGCCGATCAAGTGATCGCATAGGACATATCCAGTACGGACGGGTTTACAGAGAAATTTACAGTCGTGAAGACCTTACGACGTTAATAATTTTGCCAACATACACAAAGTAAGCACTTTATGCATAAGCCACAGTTTCACAGTTTATGTAAACAGCGAGTTTATGCAATCGATTCAGCATGAATACGTGCACTTTTTTAGTTTTTTTTAGTATCGATACTAGTGAAGAAAACTCTTGAGGCAAGAACTGTGTTTAACAGTCGGCTGTGCGCAGAGGTTTCAACTGCTGCATTGCCTTTCTCTTGCCTCTGACCCTTTTTTTTTTATTTGCGTGTGGTAATAAGTTTTTTGTGTGTATACTGCCATTTGTGTCTTTGTGGGCGAAGCATTATTATTATAGTGGAGAAAAATGGTTAGGCCAAAGCAAGCAGACAAACCTGATATTGACTAAACTGGTTGTGTCATGACAACGTTCATGAGACTGACAGACAAACCATGAGCGAACTGACTACCGATATTTCATTTTCGGAAATAGCTTGTCAACATTAGGAAAGAATACACACGGTCCTTATAATATAACATCAGAACAAGAAAGTGCACCCACTATATCAGCTGGTGTAAATCTTACAAGTATCAGGCAACGAAAACTAATCGCCTACAGTCAGTATCCGCTGAAGGGGACTTCCTTACTGTCCTGTTTCAGAAACTGGAAACAGAGGAAAAGTAGGCGCTTTTCGAAAATGAGAGAGAAGAGAGGCAAGCTCTCAGAGAAAAAAAAAATGTTAAAAGGACTTAACGAAATTTTAATAAATAGAAATTAAGAACTTGTCACAAAATTAAATCAAGTAGTAGAGGATCAGGACAAGTCGATAGCAGAACATGTTAAGAAGGAGTTTACGAATACTCGAACGGAATTAACTAAAATTCCGACAACTTATAAATATATGCCGGAAACGGTAGATAAAGTTGAACACAAATGTGTAAATCACGCACACAGCTTATAGTACATCAGAGGATCAAGTTAATGATGTAGCTATGTGTAACGGAACATATTAAAGGCTTTACTTTACCGAAGTATGCGATACCCTCCAAATTCAACCAGTTTAACGAGTATTTATGATTATAGAAAAGTTATTGTGTATGTTAACAATGATTGCATAACATGTCTACATAAACAGTCAAAACATTAAATTACACTGAGTAACTGACCCACACAAAAGTTTATATCACTTGATCACTGATACAGCAAATATCATCATGTAAAAACACTAAGTTCATCTTAAATAATTAATATGAAGTACGAAAAATAGTGGCCAACTTAGGTATTTTGGATCTCCTTAAATAAAAATCACCCAGTGAAACCTATTTGTTCACTAGGAGCGTTTTCACTCAGTATTCACGTAAGCAATCCTATTTTAGACGAAAACCAATGTAATTCTTAATAATTCATGTTATTTACTTATTTATGCAAATTAGAGAAGTCAATTGACAAACTTCTAAAAAACGGCCTTTTTGTAACAAAGAATTATTCTGTCAAGTCAAAAAATCTGTCTGTCATTTTAATAACATGTTAAATTATGTCACTCGATGCAAATTAATAACTTTTCTGCACAAATTATGATAACAGATGTACATGTGACTTATAAACTATATCTCTTTTTAGTAGTTCTTTGACAATGTTATAAATACAAGCAGCAAGAAGGGTCGAGAGGCAGTCGGAATGTCACTTTGGTAAAGTGTGTCTGTGTGTTATTGTTTGAGGTGGATAAACAATGCAAATAACATGTAAAGGAAGTACTACTTTGTGTTGAGTCATGGTCTTTGGTGGACAGTGGACTTAAGATGGCCACCAGAGTAATAAATATTTGAAGTTTACATATTTGTTGGTTTCGCTCGTTCTTTATCATCAAAAGCACGTAAAAAACACGGGACCTCATGTTTTTAACCCTAGACAACCAGATTTAGAGCCAGCATCAGCATCGAGACACAGCAGCGATCCAGCAAGCAGCAGCGATTACCACAACACAATGCATTTTAACGGCGCCAACCTAACATCAAGTGCTAACAAGCTCCGTAAATGGGAGTGAAATAGTGCGATTATAGCAATTAGCTATATCTACGACTAGGCGACCATTACATATGTCCGTAGAAGAAATTGCTGAGGACTCGGACAGACGGTAAGGGTCGTACTTAAAACTGAAATTTGAAAACGTAGTTGTAGAACCTCATTTGGAAAGGATAAAACCTACCAGGGTTTATAAGATGAGTTGGCTGGCTTCAGGGACACCTTTCAATCCACACTTCCGCTGCGGCAACAATAGGTACAGGATAGGGTTCTAGAGCTTGAGAAGCAAGCAGCTAATGATGGAAAGGTTGTACAGAGGAATGGGTCTCCCGCTGTATCGCAGTATGGAACTGCACATTTTGCTCGGTAAACTTTCTAATCCATTTACAGAGGTGATACTGGACGATATAACCCAGTATTACTGGAGGACAAAAGCAGTGCAACTGGTGTTGGTCAGTAATACGAACTTTGAAAAAGCTCATGCAGAAGGATACTTCTATCAAACACTGGCAACTTCAGATCTTTACCGAAGATAGTGTCGTGCTCCTTTGGAATTTTACGCTCGTTCTGCCCCGATCTTGGACAGAATGAAAGAAATATAATTTGGTAATATCCTATATAACTGGAGATGCCTGTATTTGGGCTCTCCAAGAGGCACAAAATTCTAGTATCTTTGTTGATTTAGGATGCCAGTACCTAGGATGCTTCTGGTCACCTTGTGAGCAGGAAAGACTTAGGAAATTTGTATACAGCCCAGAAGCGTACAAAGCAAAACAAGGTAATCTTAGGAAATATTTTGAGAAGTACATAAATATGACTAGATACTTGGATGAACCTCTTTCTCATAGGGACATTCTGAGGCAAATTGAAGGCACGATTGCCCATGTCTTTGCGTGAAAAGTTTGTGCATGTGCGGGGACACGGATCTAGAACACTTCTTGTCCATTTTCGATTCCCTGAATTTGATCAGGAAGATGCTAAGAAATTAACGATAATAGGAGGACAATCAAACTACAATGGCAAAAATAACTGAAACAATAACAACCACGAGAGTGATGGTCACAAAAGAAATGACGATTAGGGAAAATAGCTATGGTAATAATAACTATAGCAACTAAGAATCAAATAAGAAGCGTAGAGAGAACAATAGGCCATAGCTGGTGGTAATAATAATAATTACCAGAACGGTAATGTAAATTTTAACAGAAAACCTAGAAACGACAATGGCTTTAATTCATATCAGAATAAGAATATGAAAATTTACAATGGTTGTGGCAGAAACAAAGGCCTAGAAACTGGAATCCGAAACCAGAACCGCCGCCATAACAAGGACGGAATACGCAGATTAACCAAATTAATGCAGTCCCAATGCCTGAGGCAAATCGTACGCAACATTGGCAATATTCGAAACCAAACGTGCCACAAAACCCACCAAAGCCACATAATGTACGGATTGTGGTGGTAACCGATAGTGAGCGTCAAACTACATGGCCACTGTAAGCCTCCCACAATTGGTTGGGCCGCAGCGTTAAAGTACACACAAAAAAATTATGAACATGTGGAGGTGCAACAACGGAAACAATCTTAGACAAGAAACGTTTGATGAATCTCACACTTGCAAGAAAGAGGGCGTAGAGGTCATTCAAGCTGCAATTAAGAGAAGCGTACACAGTATTAATGTGCAGTTAGTAATTGATACTGGGGGTTCAGGGAGCTCTTTAAGAGTGTTAATCAGGTCGGAAAACTGCCCATATTTCCAGTGCAAACTGCAGGTCTGCAGGCGCTATTAACGCTAAAAGCCAATTCATTAAGTACCTGGTGTAGGCCGATACGGTAATGGGATAAAGAACCTATAGATGCCATCTTCTCTTAGTAAATAATTTGTCGGTACCTGTTATCCCGGGTTATAAATCTATGCGTAAGAGGACGGCAAGAATCAACATCTCATGTGGACTTTGTTGGTTGGTAGAGAAGGGAGAGGAGAGAGTACTGTAAATGGTAAGAAAGATAGACTTATAAGAAAATATCGTCATGTCGTGAGGGTAAAGTTTATTAGACCAAACCTATTATTTATAAACTATAATTCATCCAGGGAGGCCTATTGTAACATTGAGGTTAACCAACATGAAGAATCACATGCCTTTAATAAGTTAATCAAGGCGGAGGTAAGCGACTCTGGCTTCTTCTGCCAGCAATAGCAAGAACTATCTAAATTACTAAATAGTTACTCGTATTTCTGGAGAATGTTGGTGTGATACGAGGATATACGTACCACATGCAAGTGTAAGAAAATCAAACATATTGTCATAGTGCTTACACTTTACCGTGAATGCAGAAGAAGACAGTAATAAAAGAGATTAGGAAGATGCTATACTGGGGTAACAATGAGCTATCATTCTTGGCACAGAGCAGCCCACTGTTGGCTGTCAAGAAAGCAGACGGTAGAATTCGCCTGGTTTTGGACGCCGTGATAAAAATAAAATAATTGTACCAGTGTGGACAAGATCAGAGAATCCTGAAGAGCAAATACAAAAACAAAAACGAATTCCATGATTCCCAATATTTAACAAGTATTGACCTACACTCTTCCTACTGGCAGATACCAATATCAGAGCCTTCAAAGAAGCATACAGCCTTCGTATTTGTGGGTAGGAGCTACTAGTTTAGAACACTAATCTCTGGTTTCAGTGTGAATGCAGGAGTTTTCATTGTCGCACTAGATATTGCGGTAGGACGGAAATCTTTGACAGAGTAATACTGTATGTTTAGAATTTGCTTATCACCACAGTTCTGTGGCAAGAGCATCTGGATCTGATGGAAAGGGTACTAAAAAAATTGTGAATGTAGGAGTGATGGTCAGTTTCAAAAAGTCCAAGTTTGGACATACGGATACCAAGTTTCTGGAACATATTATTTGACCCAGTAGAGCTTACCATATCCACATAAAATGACGTCACTAAGAACGTCCCATACCTCAGTACAAAAAGACAAAAAAGTGGAATTTTTTATACTCAGAGCCACATAAAATACTAAGTGTACCTCATGAAGGATGTTACATCCTAGGACACCCAGATATGTATAAAGTTAAAGGCTTGTATAGTCATGCGGATTTAAAAACATTTATTGTGTGAAGGAAGAGTACTATCCTGAAGAACAGAATGGTAACTTCTTATGTAAATATTAGTGTCATAACTAATTTCCTTTCTTCTGTTAATTGGTAGTTATTTAATCTGTATGATACCATAAGTGTGAAAAAGAATCTAAGTGAATTTAAGTATTTGCTATGAAGGTAATGATTTTTCTATACTGAATACGGAACTCATGGTTGACAATATAAAATCTGAGAATATTTCAGTGAAAGAAAAAAACCGATTTGTAGAAAGGAAACACATCCACTGTGAATGACCATGCACCGTGTAGTGCTGTTTAACTACTAAGTTTGTATGTATTTATGTATATAACCCATAGATAGATTCGTTTATGAATGTGTATCATATAATTCAACCGTGATATATAAAATTGTGAACCAGTTATGCGCAGTAAAATTCCAACTACGTCTAGCTTCAGAAATAAGGGACGAATTTGGTGCACTTTCTTTCATTCGTTTCTGTCGTCCATTGTAAATTCGCGAATAAACTTCTTGCTCCCTGTGTTATCTAACCAGAAACGAGCACATGCATACTACATGCGCAAACAAAGTTGATACTCGGCACGATGGCTGATGGGAGCGACAGTAAATGCATTTCCCATTTATAGTCGCTCCCATCAGCCACCTCGCTGATTGTCAACTTTGTTTGCACGAGGGTATGTGGGGAGAACCTTAAATAAAGTGTGAAGTTGTGATGAATGCTACAGTACACAGAAAACAGTATCTGATATTCGGCAAAGGATACTAATAAATAACAAAAGCAAGTTGTAAAATACACTTTTGCACAATATATGGATGTATCAAGCTGATATAAGGTAAAAAGAGGTATTCACAAACTACGGATTCAGAAGCAGGAAAAGGACTGAATGACTGACTCTCATGTGAAGAAATCGCGTAAAGTACAGAGAAAGAAACACTTACATTATTTACACAAACTGTGAGCAAACTGGTTTGATTCGGTCCGCCACGAATTACTCTCCTGTGCTAACCTCTCCATCTCAGAGTAGCACCTGCAACCTACGCCGTCAATTATTTGATGGACGTATTCCAATCTCTGTCTTCCTCTACATCTTTTGCTCCGTACAGGTTCCTCTAGCGCCATGGAAGTCATTCTCTCATGTGTTAACAGATGTCCTATCATGATGCCCCTTCTCCTTATCAGTGTTTTCCACATATTCAGTTCCTCTTCGATTCTGCGCAGAACCTCTTCATTCCTTACCTCATCAGTACAACTAAATTCCAACATTAGTCTGTAGCACCACATTTCAAACGCTTCGATTTTCTTCTGGTACGGTTTTCCCACAGTACATGTTTCACTACCATATAATCTCAGAAATTTCTCACTTAAAATAAAGCCCATGTTTGACGCTAATAAACTTCTCTTGGCCAGGAAAGCCCTTTCTGCCATCGCTAGTCTGCTTTTGATGTGCTCCTTACTCTGTCCGTCATTGGTTATTTTGCTGCCTAGGTAAAAGAATTCCTTAACTTGATCTATTTCGTGACCGTCAGTCCTGATGTTAAGTTTCTCCCTGTTCTTATTTCTGCTACTTATTAATTGCGTCTTTCTTCAATTTACTCTTAGTACATATTCTGTACTCATTAGATTGTACATTCCATTCAGCAGATCATGTAGTTCTTCATTTTCTCTCAGGATAGCAATGTCATCAGCGAATCGTATCATTGATATCCTTTCATCTTGAATTTTAATTCCACTCCTGAACCTTTCTTTTATTTCCATCGCTACTTCTTCTTCTTCTAAAAGTGGTAGCAGCGTAAAATATGGACGCTTCTGAGTGAAATCTAACTTTCAAGTGAACGGAAGGACGTTCTGTTATTTCTGTCATATTTAAATAATAGAGCAGTTAAAACGGACATGAGAGGCGAGAAACCTTGAGGTAAATACCTGACGAGCTAACAGTGTGTTGGAAAAACGCTATGGCGGATATTGTGGGATACACAATGTCTGTACAGAGTTGAACAATTAAAATTTCAACGGTCACTCTGAGGCAGAGAGAGACCAGGAATGATGATGATGATGATGTTTGGTTTGTGGGGCGCTCAACTGCGTGGTTATCAGCGCCCGTACAATTACCCAATCTTTGCTCAGTCCAATTTCGCCACTTTCCTGGATGATGATGAAATGATGAGGACAACACAAACACCCAGTCATCTCGAGGCAGGTGAAAATCCCTGACCCCGCCGGGAATCGAACCCGGGACCCCGTGCTCGGGAAGCGAGAACGCTACCGCGAGACCACGAGCGGCGGACTGGAGACCAGGAAACCGACATACAAGCACAAAAAAAAAAAAAAAAATAACGCACACATGCGTCGCAAAAGGACACTACTTCGCGTACAAATTGTGTTGCAAATACGTGATAAATGTGCTCAAGCTACAATGAAACTGTATATCCCGGAAAAAAGCAGCGCATACGAAAACAGAAATAACAGAGAAACCATGCGCAAAAGGAGTATTACTGTCAACTAACAATGACCAGTTCTTTACAGGTGTTATCAAAGTTTATTCCGTGAAATCTGATGCTAGTACTAACCTTTTCATGGTACCGCAAGGCGACGTAAGGTATCCTGTAAGCTTGCGGTCTGGACACGACTGCTGCTTCCCTTTCTTTCATTTGACAGAATGTTGCCATCGAATTCGCGCATGTGTTTATACGCAGCAGTGACGATACGACTGCGAAAAGTTGTAATAGGATATTTGACTGTGTTCAGGAAATCATCTTATATTGTTAATTACGTCATTTTATGCCCATAATAAGCTGTTTTTCCTCATGAATGTAAATATTAATAATAAGAAATTTCTTGCTCTCTTCTTGCAAAAAATAAGAAATAAAATAAAAATGCAAAAGTATAAATAAAATGAAATTTAATATTAAATTGTATATTCAAAATACTGCCCTTAAATATTAAATTCTAATCTCCTTCTACGCCTACTTTTGTAAAATCTTGTAATTACTTTTTCTACATCTATAGAAATCTGGCAATGAATATGCATAAGTGCAAGACCAAGGAAGCGGTTTTCATTCATCGATGTTCTTAAATAAGTTTTCAGGCGCCGCAACGACGAAAACGATCTTTCAGCAGATGCAGTTGTCACTGGAAGCGTTGCCACGACCAATAAAACCTTACGTATTATAGGATATGCATCCCTATCGCATCTAGCCAATATATCATGGGCGATGGTTGGAAGCTCTTTTTTTCGTTTCTTTTTTTGGTTCCATTTCTCTCGCCACATCATTTCATCCCGTAACGTAAGAGAAGCAATTCCTTTGTCCACGTCAAGCAACGAACCGAAGCGGTTGGTGAGGGACTCTGCAATTTTTTCAGTTTCACCTGCAGAGATCTTCACAGTACTTTCTGGACTGGAAACAGCAAGTTTGAACACATCCAAAGTTTCAGCAGAGAATCTTTCTCGTAAATCGGTTATAATGAAGTCCAGTAGGGGAGCATAGACTGTTACTCTGTAATATTCCTCTGCTGAATTTGTTTGAGGGTTGTCACGATAAACTTGGCGTCGACCGTGGCGAGGTATGCGAGGGATACTGAGCTCGATGCCGGTGGTCACCCAAAGTGTTCGCACGCTGTCAGTTTCTTAACAGTCAAACCGCACCTCAACACAACCTTCTTGACTTCAGCGGTTCGCAGTAGTTTCTAATATATGATATTTTTTTCTGTCAAATCACGCTTCTAGGCCTCCTACAGTGGTAACTTACATTATCACTATCGTGTTTCCCTGAATTTGAGAAGCAAAAAATGCGAAGCCTACTTTTTTTTACGTTGTTTTACGTCCTGTTGACAATGTGGTCATTTGAGACAGCTTAGTGCTAACTTATTGTAGCTTAATCTACAGACATCACAAACACCGATACCCAAGGGGGGACACGAACACAGTCTTCGCGTACGCGCGGCTCATGACAACGCCTAAAGCTGTTCCGCTACAGCGACCGAGTACCATTGGGTATTCAGAGTCCTGTGAAATACTTATGAACTGGTGGCGAAATATATATTGTCAATAAAATCATGTGGGAGGAAAGCAGGTGGGGAATGATGGCATTATAGGATTCAGAAACAGTACGTAAACAAAAATTCATGAACTAGCAACAGGAGCTCATTTTTTCTTTAAGTACAGTTATGACAGTTTAGCAAGCTCGAGAGCAGATTCTTCCTTCTACTCCGGCAGTTTCCTTGGCTATTTGCAAACACCAGTTCGTTTCTTCAAGATTTGACTTCCGAAATAATCAAACAGTTTAGAACAAAGCCACAGCTCTAAGTTCTAACACTGTTATGAAATTCCTGGTTTTTTCAGATTGCGGCAGAAGCATACGCTTAGTACCTTAGAATAAATTATATTGATGAGGAAAACGCATCTTTCTCAGTCTTTGGCAGAGTTGTCCTCTGAACTCTGGAGAAAGATGAATTTGAGTTTTCTAGATTTCAGTATCTGTTTGAATCTGCTGACTTTAACATTTATATTTTTACTGGACACAATAAAAAATAAAATGAGAGAATGGATTGTGGATGAATCCACAGACGTTATTTTCGTGTACATTATTACATTTGGCTAATTGATGTTTGTTCACATTCCGCATCAAAAGTGAAATGAAAGCCAAAATGAGGGAGAAGCGTTCATCCACATCGAAACGTGCAATTGCAGAATAAAAGGGACTGTCGTAAGGTTCTCACTATTTGCAACTAATGAGAATATTTTCAAGTATTCCTTCGGTGCTCATTGCCTAATTATCAATACCATCTCTTTGCAAATTGCCACTAGAAACAAAATCTTACATACGCACTGCATGGAAAGTACTAAAAAGGGACACACATCGCTCATGCCTCAGCGAATATTATCATTTTATTCGCAAGTATAGTTGTTTCGTCTGTAGTTTATTCGCTAAATGGAAGAGGCTTTAAGGTCTCCTTTTGAATTGTTACATCAAACTGCGTGCCATTGTTTACATCTTCGACATACTAGATAGGCCGACGTAATCAGCCCCTAAATGAGTCGGAAAAAAAAATCGGTCAAGCACCAGGGGGGGGGGGGCAATTGCCCCCATTGCCCCCCCCCCCCTTGGATCCACCCCTGCGTAAATTTAGAAAATTTAAATAATATTTGCTCTGAACAACTTACAGTCACTTGATCAAAGATTTACTTATTTCTGTTCATCGGATTTCAACCCACCACGACCAAAGAATATGCAGAATTTATCATTACATATACACTTGTCGAGTGCATTATAACAAACATTTACAGTTCTGGCATAATCTAAGGAAACTCATACTCGTAATCAGCCCCTAAATCAGTCGGAAAAAAAGATCGGTCAAGTACCAGGGGGGGGGGGGCAATTGCCCCCATTGCCCCCCCCCCCTTGGATCCACCCCTGCGTAAATTTAGAAAATTTAAATAATATTTGCTCTGAACAACTTACAGTCACTTGATCAAAGATTTACTTATTTCTGTTCATCGGATTTCAACCCACCACGACCAAAGAATATGCAGAATTTATCATTACTTATACACATGTCGAGTGCATTATAAGAAACATTTACAGTTCTGGCATAATCTAAGGAAACTCATACTGAAGACAGAGGGGAGACGCCACGAGCAGGACAGAAAGAGAATGCGTTTAGGGAGGCTCTACACGCCAATGCAAATTAAAAACAGGGTAGAGGAAAGGCAACGCGAAGCATGCGGGTTGCAGATGAAGGCAACAAAAAGAACAATACGAGTTACGCCAATTTGAGCCAGCCCGAAATAAAGCGCCGACAGTTGCTTTGTCACTGCGTGCCCTGCAAACTGAAAAACAGCTGCCTGCTGCACGCGCGATGCTCCATTGTCGGAGAGAACTAAAACCCGTAGAAAAGAGTCACCAGAACGGCAAACGGTAGGCAAACACGTCACAGAGTTTTTACGTTTATACTAGCGCAATCTTCAATTAAATGGATGTTTAGGCTGGTTTGCAGACGCTTTAAACTTAAAAAGTTCGCTACTTTTTAATTTTTTTTGTTTTACGATAGCGAACGAAAACCGAGAGGTGATACAGAAATTCAATCAGAGATCCTTTTGCGCCCTGTAAACTACTGTTTACTGTAACCTAAAAGTCTCTTTAGTATTCTGTTTTATTTCCCTTACAATCCATTAACGTAATAGTGCTCTATGCACTGCTATAATTTTTTTATCTTTAGTTGAAACATAAATGATGCACAGAGTTTTCAGACGTTCAATTCGTTTCGAATACAGTACGAATTGTCTCTAGTGCTTGCAAATTTCACAGTATAGAAAGCTAGTGGTGCAGCCCAAGCTGAAAGTCATTACAGAATATTGCGTATTATGTTAAATAGTTAATTTATATTATACGGAGGACTGGAAATAATTTTCATTAGCTAAATAGGTACAACATTGTTGCTATGTGACGTATGGCAGAAGTTTTTAGACACTTACACTACCTGCAAATAACAGGAGTTCTATTGTTATTACAACAGCACACATTGTGACCTGCAACATATCGTTTAGTTTTGTTGGCCATATGATCAGTGAACTGGCCCAATTTCCGGTACTTCAAAACAAAAACCAAAGATTTTGCACTGATTTGATTAGTGCCCTGTGTACAGCACTGGTCAGTTGCAAAAGGTATACTTTAAGTGTATCCTTTTATTAAGTTACCGTGATTCTCGAGAAAGCCTTCATTAATATTCATCGTAGCAGTATTTAATTGCATATAGCTACATTAGCATCATATCCGTCTTACTGGTAGCTTCAATTCCTTACGGAAGTTATTTGTGTCTACTACTTTCACTTTCGTTGGCTATTAATTCTTAAATTCGATCAGAGCATTATGAAATGTATTTACTGTAAGCATTTAAAATTAATCTTTGCAGTCCACATATTGCAGCGGTACAAGGGACATAGCTGAAACTTTCTCAACAGTGTTTCGTGAAAGGAACGTCTTTTGCCCCTCTAGAGATTCACATTTGACTTCAAACAGCGTTTCCGTAATACTCACTTGTTGATCTAACCTACAAGTAATAAGCACGCCTCTGAATTCCTTCGGTGCCTTCCTTTAACCCGACCTCGTGGAGACCCCAGGCACTATAGGATTGCTCCAGAATGGGTCGAACTAGTGCTGTGAACGTGGTCACCTTTATAGTTGAGCTTCTCTTTGCTAGATTTCTGCCAATAAACCGAAGTCAACCAACCGTTCGCCTTCCCTACAACCAACCTTACCTGCTTGTTCCATTCCGTGACGTTTTGCAACATTACACCTTAATAATTAATCGACATGATTATGTCAAGCAGCACACCACCAATAGTTTATTCAAACATTCCAGGAGTGAATCTCCTTTTCATTTCTTTTTTGTTTTTTGTTTTTTTTTCAGTCATCAGTCGTCTGGTTTGATGCGGGCCGCCAAGAATTCCTTTCCTGTGCCAACCTCTTCATCTCGAAGTAGCACTTGCAACTTACGTCCCCAATTATTAGCTGGATGCATTCCAATCTCTGCCTTCCCCTACACTTTTTGCCCTCTACAGCTCCCTCTAGTTCCATGGAAATCACTCTCTCATGTGTTAACATATGTCCTATCATCCTGTATCTTCTCCTTATCAGTGTTTTACACAAATTGATTTCCTCTCCGATTGTGCATAGAACCAATTCATTCCTTATCTTATCAGGCCATCTAATCTGTCGCACCACATCTCAAATTATTCGACTCTCTTCTGTTCCTGTCCGCAGATCGCGGTCTAGTGGCTAGCGTTACTGCCTCTGGATCATGGGTTCCCGGTTCGATTCACTGCCGGGTTGGGTATTTTCTCTGCCTGGGGACTGGATGTTTGTGCTGTCCTTATCATTTCGTCATCATCATCATTTGTGACATTGGCCAGATGGGACTGTGAAAAAGCTTGGAGAAAAAATTGATGACCGCGCAGTCGAGCACCCCACAAATCCGACATAATCATCTTCTGTTCCGGTTTTCCCACAGTCCACGCATCACTACCATTCAATGCTCGGCTCCAAACGTACATTCGTAGAAATTTCTTCCTCAAATTAAGGCCTATGTTTGATACTAGTATACTTCTCTTGGCTAAGAATCCCTTTTTGCCAGTGTTAGTCTGCTTTGATGTCCTCCTTGCTCCGTCCGTCATTGATTTTTTCTGCTGCCTAGGTATCAGCATTCCTTAACTTCATCTACTTCGTGATCATCAGTCCTGATGTTAAGCTTCCGGCTCTTCTCATTTCTGCTACTTCTCATGACTTTCGTCTTTCTTCGATTTGCTCTCAGTCATTCTGCATTCATTATACTATTCATAACGTTCAACAGATCGCGTAGTTCTTCTTTAACTCAGGATAGCAAAGTCATCATTGCATTGTATCATACATATTCTTTCACCTTTAATTTTAATCCCACTTCTGAATCTTTCTTTTATTTCCATCATTGCTTCTTCGATCTACAGGGGCGAAAGACTGCGTTTCTGCCATACAACCTTTTAATCCGAGAACTTCGTTCTTGGTCATCCACTCTTATTATTCCTCCTTGGCACTTTTACATATTGCATATTATCAGTCTGTCCCTATAGCTTACCTCTATTTCTCTCAGAATATTGAAAATGTTGCACCATTTTACATTGTCGAACGCTTTTCCCAAATTCTACGAACGTGTCTTGATTTTTCTTTCGCTTTGGTTCCGTTATCAACCGAAAAGTCAGAATTGCCTCTCTGTTGCCTTTAGCTTTCTTAAAGCCAAATTGATCGTCACCTAACACATCCTCAAATTTCTTTTGCATTCGTCTGTATATTAATCTTGTTAGCCACTTGGATGCATTAGCTGCTCAGCTGATTGTGCGATAATTTTCACACTTGTCATCTTTGAAGTCTTCAGAAAATTGTGGATGAAATTTTTCCGAAAGTTAGACGGTACATGTATCTCGTACACATCTCAATTAACTTACATTTTCCCACATCTGGAGCAAGCTACCTTTCATGACACCAAACTGTTATTTTGGTCACTCCTGTAGCCTGCCACAGTCACAGTTACAGTCCAGTACTCTACACCATCACTAGGAAACAGTCGTAGATTGCTGTTCACCCTCTACAGGAGTATTTATTAATTACTGAACTCAGGTATTTATTCTTCACAACTGAATTTCACTATTGCACAATAATTTTAATTTTCCGTTCTACAGTTAAGGTTAGTTTCGACTGTTTACCAGAAATGCCTCTTGTGCTGTTGCAGTATTTCTGACGTACACAGACTTCATCCTAGTTGTGTTCTACGCAGAAATAAAAAAACAGGAGCTCATAACCGTGTAGAAAACCTCAACGTTGGACGCAACCGCCAGCTCTTCACCAAATGGATACTATACTGCGGAACCCATGGATTTGCTCGAACTTATAGCATTCATCCTCAAGGCAATGACTTCCCTCCGTGGAAACCAAAGTTTGAGTTACCTCTATGGAAATCACACGTTGCAATGCACTGCAGTACGCAGATGATTCAAAGGTCTGAAATCATTTGGAGGAATTCGTCACAGGTACTAGTATTAACTACAGGAGAAACAGTAATTTGTTATGCGAAACTGCTAGTATGTTTCTTCCTCTTGTACTGTATCGGACACATCTCGTTGCTAACGGATAAGAATTTGCAGATGACTTGACAAGGGCCCATACTTATACAAGATGATGGTACTGCAAATCAATGACAGTTGACGAACTGCAATTACGTCGAGTCAAGATATCAAAGAATTTTCATAAACGTATTCATGTGGAACATGTTTTCCGGAAAAAAGGAAAAATCGTTGGCACATGCATCGCCACTGGAGCTGGAATATAATGGTGAATAAACTATTTTCGTAAAAATAGATAACAAAACGACTTAGCCAGCACTGTATCTCAGCGTGTTCGGTCAGAAAGCTGGTTGGTCTCTGTAATAAAAATCTGAGTGAAAGGATCAACAACGAACTTGAACGGATGTCAGGTGACGTCCGCAACGACCAGGCACAACGATCAACAAAGAACAAAATGAAAAAAAGGGGGGTAGCGTCTTTGATATGTAACCAAAACATATTCAGTCCCGGGTTCGAATCCCGCCGCTGCTTAAATTTTGATTAATAATCAGCATTGGCGGCCGAAGAAATGCAGCATAAGAAGTCGACCTCACTCTGCCAACGACATTGAAAAAGAGGGCGGAGGAGCGGACAGAGGATCAGGGCACTCTCTATCCTAGCGGTGGGAAACTGTCCCTAAAGCCGGAAGAATCAGCAATGATCAACGGCATGAGGATGCAGAAGGCAATGGAAACCACTGCATTAAAGACACGTAAAGTGTATTTGAAGAAGTGTCATGATGATCTATCCATTGGCAAAAGATTCCCAAATAGTCCCCATTCGGATCTCCGGAAGGGGACTGCCAATGGAGAGATTACCATGAGGAAAAGATTGAATAACCAACGAAATGATAACGTTCTACGAGTCGTGGCATGGAATTTCAGGAGCTTGAACGTGGTAGAGGAACTAGAAAATATGAAAAAGGAAATGCAAAGGCTCAATCTAGATATAATAGGGGTCAGTGAAGTCAAGTGGAAAGAAGACAAGGATTTCTGGTAAGATGAGTATAGTGTAATATCAACAGCAGCAGAAAATGGTATAACGGGAGTAGGATTCGTTATGAATAGGAAGGTAGGTCAGAGTACGTTACTGTGAATAGTTCTGTGATAGGGTTGTTCTTATCAGAATCGACAGCAAACCAACACCGACAATGATAGTTCAGCTATACATGCCGATGTCACAAGCTGAAGATGAAGAGACAGAGAAAGTGTATGTAAAAGGGGATGAAAATCTACTAGTCATAGGGGACTGGAATTGGTTCAAATGGCTCTGAGCACTATGGGACTCAACTGATGTGGTCATCAGTCCCATAGAACTTAGAACTACTTAAACCTACCTAACCTAAGGACATCACACACACCCATGCCCGAGGCAGGAGTCGAACCTGCGACCGTAGCAGCAGCGCGGCTCCGGACTGGAGCTCCTAGAACCGCACGGCCACCGCGGCCGGCGGGATACAGAAGTACTAAGATATTACAAGATACGGTTTAAGTTCTGTCAGGCTATAGGTACAGCAATAAGGTATAGCTCAGTAGGCAGCGCTGTTGAAGCGGAATGGACGTCTCTAAAAAGGGCCACCACAGAAGTTGGGGAGGAAAACATAGGTTCAAAGAAGGTAACTGCGAAGGAACCATGGTATCAGAAGAAATGCTTCAGTTGATTACTGAAAGGAGGACGTACAAAAATGTTCGGGGAACGTCAGGAATACAGAAACACAAGTTGCTGGGGAATGAAATAAATAGAAAGTGCAGGGAAGCTAAGACGAAATGGCTGCAGGAAAAATGTGAAGACATCAAAAAGAAATGATTGTCGGAAGGACAGACTTAGCATACAGGAAAGTCAAAACAACCTTCGGTGACAGTAAAAGCAAGGGTGATAACATTAAGAGTGCAACAGGAATTCCATTGTTAAATGCCGAGGAGACAGCGGATAGGGGGATAGATAACATTCCATCAGAATTTTGTAAAATCATTGGGGGTAGTGGCAACAAAACGACTATTCACATTAGTGTGTAGAATGTGTGACGCTGGCGTCATATCATCTGACTTGCGGAAAAGCATCATACACACAATTCCGAAGATTGCAAGAGCTGACAAGTACCACAATCAGCTTAACAGCTCATGCATCCAAATTCCTTTCAAGAATAATATACAGAAGAATGGAAAAGAATGATGTCCTAAACGACGATCAGTTTGGCTTTAAGACAGGTAAAGGCACGAGAGAGGCAATTCTGACGTTGCAGTTAATAATGGAACCAAGACTAAAGAAAAATCAAGACAAGTTCATAGGGTTTGTTGACCTGGAGAAAGCGTTCGACAATGTGAAATGGTCAAGATGTTCGAAATTCTGAAAAAACTAGGGGTAACCTATAGGGAGAGACGGGTAATATACAACAGCCAAGAGGGAACAATAAGAGTGGACGACCAAGAACGAAGAGCTCGTGTTAAAAAGGATGTAAGACAAGGCTTTATCTTTCACACATGCTCTTTAATCTGTACATCGAGGAAGCAATGATGGAAATGAAAGAAAGGTTTGGGAGTGGAATTAAAATTCATGGTGAAAGGATATCAGTGATACGATTCACTGATAACATTGCTATCCTGTGTGAAAGTGAAGAAGAATTACATGATCTGCTGAACGGAATGAACAGTCTAATGAGTACAGGATATGGGTTGGGAGTAAATCGAAGAAAGACCAAAGTAATTAGAAGCAGCAGAAATGAGAACAGCGAGAAATTTAACATCACGATTGATGGTCACGAAATAGATTAAGTTAAGGAATTCTGATATCCAGGCAGTAAAATAACCAATGACGGGCGGAGCAAGGAGGACATCAAAAGGAGACTAGCACTGGCAAAAGTGCATTCCTGTCCAAGAGAAGTCTACTAATGTCAAATATCGGCCTTAATTTGAGAAAGAAAATTCTGAGAATGTACGTCTAGAGTACAGCACTGTTGATGTTGTTGTTGTGGTCTTCAGTCCTGAGACTGGTTTGATGCAGCTCCCCATGCTACTCTATCCTGTGCAAGCTTCTTCATCTCCCAGTACTTACTGCAACCTACATCCTTCTGAATCTACTTAGTGTATTCATCTCTTGGTCTCCCTCTACGATTTTTACCCTCCACGCTTCCCTCCAATACTAAATTGGTGATCCCTTGATGCCTCAGAACATGTCCTACCAACCGATCCCTTCTTCTGGTCAAGTTGTGCCACAAACTTCTCTTCTCCCCAATCCTATTCAATACCTCCTCATTAGTAATGTGGTCTATCCATCTAATCTTCAGCATTCTTCTGTAGCACCACATTTCGAAAGCTTCTATTCTCTTCCTGTCCAAACTATTTATCGTCCATGTTTCGCTTCCATACATGGCTACACTCCATACAAATACTTTCAGAAATGACTTCCTGACACTTAAATCTATACTCGATCTTAACAAATTTCTCTTCTTCAGAAACGCTTTCCTTGCCATTGCCAGTCTACATTTTATATCCTCTCTACTTCGACCATCATCAGTTATTTTGCTCCCCAAATAGCAAAACTCCTTTATGTTCATCTTATATCCTCCTTTCAAGACGCTATCCATTCCATTCAACTGCTCTTCCAAGTCCTTTGCTGTCTCTGACAGAATTACAATGTCATCGGCGAACTTCAAAGTTTTTATTTCTTCTCCATGGATTTTAATACCTACTCCGAATTTTTCTTTTGTTTCCTTTACTGCTTGCTCAATATACAGATTGAATAACATCGGGGAGAGGCTACAACCCTGTCTTACTCCCTTCCCAACAACTGATTCCCTTTCATGTCCCTCAACTCTTATAACTGCCATCTGGTTTCTCTACAAATTATGAATAGCCTTTCGCTCCCTGTATTTTACCCCTGCCACCTTTAGAGTTTGAAAGAGAGTGTTCCAGTCAACATTGTCAAAAGCTTTCTCTAAGTCTACAAATGCTAGAAACGTAGGTTTGCCTTTCCTTAATCTTTCTTCTAAGATAAGTCGTAAGGTCAGTATAGCCTCTAGTATTTCTACGGAATCCAAATGATCTTCCGCGAGGTCGACTTCTACTAGTTTTTCCATTCGTGTGTAAAGAATTCGTGTTAGTATTTTGCAGCTGTGACTTATTAAACTGAATGTTCGGTAATTTTCACATCTGTCAACACCTGCTTTCTTTGGGATTGGAATTATTATATTCTTCTTGAAGTCTGAGGGTATTTCGCCTGTTTCATACATCTTGCTCACCAGATGGTAGAGTTTTGTCAGGACTGGCTCTCCCAAGGCCGTCAGTAGTTTCAATGGAATGTTGTCTACTTCAGGGGCCTTGTTTCGACTCAGGTCTTTCAGTGCTCTGTCAAACTCTTCACACAGTATCGTATCTCCCATTTCATTGTCATCTACATTCTCTTCCATTTGGATTTTGTGTTTCACATATGCCGTGCCGTCTCTGTGCGTCGTCTGCCGCGTGCAGTGTCTGGTGCAGCTTAACTTCGCATCGCACTCTGTCGGCGATCATTTCAGTCGCATGTCCTGCCCTCTGGGCAGTTGATGCGAGCAACAGGACATAGAGCCACCTAGCGGATAACATAGCAACTACTTGCAACAACCTGCTCGCAAGGGAACGGACGATTTGTCTCGGAGCGGGTGAGTTCACCACTCCCCCCACCCTCGGAACTCGCCCGCTCAACGCTCACCCCACCGTTCTCGACTCTAGCCAGAGCGTTGAGCAAAGCAACTCAGGTGTCACTCTGATCTCTGCGGTCTTAGCTCACGCAGTAATACAGCTCGCGGCTCGACCTGCTCGACTCAGTGCTTCTGCATCAGAGTTCGTCTCTACTGGATATTGTTCTTCATAGTAATACCGCTATGTATATTACATTATTATGTTATGTATACATCATTTGTTTTTATTTTATTTTTATTTGTTTAAACTGATCAGATTAGGTTCCTGACGACTCTTCTTACTATAGGTTTTTTATTATGGACACTCGAATTTACGCTTTAATTACGAGCGAACCGATAAACGTATCGCAAAATGTGATACACCAATATTTTCCTTGTTTTATTCTGCGTAAGGCTATATGCAGCACTTCCGTTTTACAGTCAAATTTATATTTTTTTTCTTATTCTGGTACGGATTTTGCGATTTTAGGCGTCTTTGGAAGGAAACGTTCACTTTAAAAATATATGGCTTGCGATGTATTTGTATGAGGTTAATGAAATTTTAGTACATTATAGCCAAATATATTGTTAATGTAAATCTCAAGTTACAACATTTTCCGATCACCCAAAAAACCATGATAGTGCAAAATAAATCAATAATCAAAAACTTTGTCATATCATGGAAATTTCAATAATCAATACAAAATGCTTACTCATTATCTGTGTTACTTCAAAATAGGATCAAATAAGATCAAAATACAGGTATAGTACTGGAATAAACCAAGTTTAAAGGGCAATGTGCCTTCCATTTATTTTCTATTGTAAATGAGTGGTGAGTCATGAAAAAGAGCTAATTCATTTCAGGGAGTGAACAGTTCTGATCCGATCTCTGAAAAGAACAGTTTTGCCCATCTCTAGTTCATACAAGTGGTTCTCTTATCTCCAAAGGTCTTTTTAATTTTCCTGTAGGCAGTATCTATCTTACCCCTAGTAAGATAAGCCTCTACATCCTTACGTTTGTCCTCTAGCCATCCCTGCTTAGCCATTTTGCACTTCCTGTCGATATCATTTTTGAGACGTTTGTATTCCTTTTTGCCTGCTTCATTTACTGCATTTTATATTTTCTCCTTTCATCAATTAAATTCAATATTTCTTCTGTTACCCAAGGATTTCTGCTAGCCCTCGTCTTTTTACCTACTTGATCCTCTGCTGCCTTCACTACTTCATCCCTCAAAGCTACCCATTCTTCTTCTACTGTATTTCTTTCCCCCATTCCTGTCAATTGTTCCCGTATGCTCTCCCTGAAACTCTGTACAACCTCTGGTTCTTTCAGTTTATCCAGGTCCCGTCTCCTTAAAATCCTACCTTTTTGCAGTTTCTTCAGTTTTAATCTACAGGTCATAACCAATACATTGTGGTCAGAGTCCACATCTGCCCCTGGAAATGTCTTACAATTTAAAACCTGGTTCCTAAATCTCTGTCTTACTATTATATAATCTATCTGATACCTTTTAGTATCTCCAGGGTTCTTCCATGTATACAACCTTCTTTCATGATTCTTGAACCAAGTGTTAGCTATTATTAAGTTATGCTCTGTGCAAAATTCTACCAGGCGGCTTCCTCTTTCATTTCTTACTCCCATTCCATATTCACCTACTATGTTTCCTTCTCTCCCTTTTCCTACTGACGAATTCCAGTCACCCATGACTATTAAATTTTCGTCTCCCTTCACTACCTGAATAATTTCTTTTATCTCGTCATACATTTCATCTATTTCTTTGTCATCTGCAGAGCTAGTTGGCATATAAACTTGTACTACTGTAGTAGGTGTGGGCTTCGTATCTATATTGGCCACAATAATGCGTTCACTATGCTGTTTGTAGTAGCTAACCCGCACTCCTATTTTTTTATTCATTATTAAACCTACTCCTGCATTACTCCTATTTGATTTTGTATTTATAACCCTGTAATCACCTGACCAAAAGTCTTGTTCCTCCTGCCACCGAACTTCACTAATTCCCACTATATCTAACTTTAACCTATCCATTTCCCTTTTTAAATTTTCTAACCTATCTTCCCGATTAAGTGATCTGACATTCCATGCTCCGATCCGTAGAACGGCAGTTTTCTCCTCCTGATAACGACATCCTCTTGAGTAGTCCCCACCCGGAGATCCGAATGGGGGACTATTTTACCTCCGGAATATTTTACCCAAGAGGACACCATCATCATTTAATCATACAGTAAAGCTGCATGCCCTCGGGATTACGGCCGTAGTGTCCCCTTGCTTTCAGCCGTTCGCAGTACCAGCACAGCAAGGCCGTTTTGGTTATTGTTACAAGACCAGATCAGTCAATCATCCAGACTGTTGCCCTTGCAACTACTGAAAAGGCTGCTGCCTCTCTTCAGGAACCACACGTTTGTCTGGCCTCTCAACAGACACCCCTCCGTTGTGGTTGCACCTACGGTACAGCTATCTGTATCGCTGAGGCACACAAGTCTCCCCACCAACGGCAAGGTCCATGGTACATGGGGGGACTGTGGGAAAACCGGAACAGAAGAGAATCAAGCGTTTGAGATGTAGTGCTACAGACGAATGTTGAAAATTATGTGGACTGATAAGGTAAGGAATGAGGAGGTTCTGCACAGAATCGGAGAGGATAGGACTATGTGGAAAACACTGATAAGGAGAAAGGACAGAATGATAGGGCATGTGTTAAGCAATGAGGGAATGACTTCCATGGTACGTGTTAAAAAGGGTGTAAGACAAGACTTTATCCTTTCGCCCCTACTGTTTAATCTGTACATCGAGGAAGCAATGATGGAAATAAAAGAAAGGTTTAGGAGTGGAATTAAAATTCAAGGTGAAAGGATATCAATGATACGAGGGCAAAACAGTAGAGGAAGTCCGAGTTTGGAATACATCCAGCAAATAATAGATGGCGTATTCTCTGAGATAAAGAGGTTAGCACAGGAGCAGTATCCAACCAGACAGAAAATCGATGACCAAAAAAAATGCATATTTCCCATAGTACCACATATAAAGTCTTCTTTCCGTTCCATTGGCGTGAGGATTCCTGGTACAATGACTGCATAAATTCCTCTACGAGCTCTGTGATTAACGAACATTGCCTTCGTGGTCCCTGAGTAGGTGATAAGTAGCGAGTTATCGTGTATTCTTAGAGTCCTCAAGGCTGATTCTTTCTCCGGGATAATTGGCGCTTCTTTTCAAACGTTTTGCGTCTAACGTTTTTCATCGTCTCCTTGACGCTTTTCCACAGTACAAACAAATCTGTGACCATAGTTTTCCTTCGTTGTACCCAGTTAGTCCTGTTCGGTATGGATCCCACACAATTGTATGGCGTTCTAGGATGGGTCGTACGAGTGTAGAAGAAGACGCAATATTGTTACGTAACCCCATTTATATTGAAGACCAAGAACTGCTAGTTTCCATTGCTACCTTGTACCGTTAACGTGCATCGCAAGTCGCCACAGCACTATTTGATACCTTCTCTACCCACGAATATTAGGAAGTGTCTAACACCTGCGGCGGACACAGTCTGTGATGCAGCGTGTATCTGTGTTGGCGCTCAACTGTGTGGTGAGCTGGTTGCTGCATTAACTTCGCACCCGTACTGCGGTCTAATTCTGTTCTGTTAGTACTTTCCCTAAATCACACAACGAGCGTGAAAACATGGTTCCTTTGTAAATGCCACGACGGATTTACTGTTCCATTCTTGTCCAGTCGTAACTTTTGCTCTACTTCGAGTGACCTCATAGTCGAGTAGACGTTAAGACTTAATTTTCCTTTCTTCTTTATCAGCAGGATGATCCTGACCTTCATGCATCACAACAGCATCACTACTCTCGCGAAAAAAAAATACGTCTCGTGACACTTGTAAGGACGGAAATGCATATCCTCCTATTTCCATCTATTGTACTATAATTTTTTTTCCTTATTTTGTTACATGAAGATATGACGTTTCTGTGTCTTTCTATATTGTAATTGTTTTACTATTTGTATATATATGCATTTATGTCGATATATAATTGGTTTGTTGTGTAAAGATTATTTGTATTTTTAAGCTGGGTCTGGCCTAGGGAAAACTATGCTATCGAACGATTACATCGATAGGTCGTGTGGAGAAGCCAAGTGTTTAGGATCTTTGGTGGTGTGAACTCGGTCGCGTGGAGCGCGGGCAGAGGGGAGTCTGGCTGGGGTGGTGCAGTGGAGCAGGTGTGTTGTGTGACGCTCCCGCGAGTTGCCGCGCTTTCGGGGTTGGGCAGCATGTAATTGCGCTCGACTTGCTATGATAGTTTCTGACACGGTGTCCCGGACGGGAAGCATTAGCTGGCGCACATCAAGAGCCCGCTTCGCCTGGTGACCGTGTCGAGAAGAAGGCGCGCCAACATCCAGCTTCTGCAACAGCGACGGCCGACAATGAGTGACTGTCGGTCGCCACCTCCTTGATCGACGGCTTCAAACCTTCAATCAACCAACAAGGAAGACTGGAAGCATGTAAAGTTTTAGAACTGTATGGCAGACCTCAGCTTTTCAAACTGTTCCATTTTCATAACTAAATTACAGCAACGTAGCATGAACCGTTGTTGTTCATTGTCCCAATTGCATTACCAAGCACGGTCCCTTCCTTTTCCGGAATGAACCCGAGTGTCGTTGAAATTCAAACGCCAGCATCATTCGATTTCACTGCTTTAATTTCAAAGTTCAGTTAAGGTATTCATAGCTGGCTACAATATTCAGATTACACAAGCACAAATTAAGAGTGCGAGTTTTGTTACCGTATTTTAGCTTACCTGTGACTGCAGCTCAGCTTGGTAAGTACTAAATTTTACTATTGTTAATTCTTCGGAATCATTTAATTCAAGTTCAAAGTTAAATCTCTTATTTCTAAATTGCATAGATTCAAGTAGCTTTTGAAATGATTGTTGAGGTAGTCCAAGACTAACCGTATTTTACTGAATTTCGATGTGCTTCAGAAAGAAAGCTCACTATTAACTTCAGTCACTAAATTAACTTTCGATTTTCCGGTTTTATTAATTCTTTTGCTAAATTAAGTCAGAGTGTAGCGAAATTTATTACTTCTGACGAACTTTCAGTTTTCACACTACATGTGTCAACCTTCAGTTGCCACGCTTTTAGTGCTAATTGTATGTGCAATAACCTTTCTTTTTCAGTTATTAGAGTAGCTGTCCATAGGACTGGCGACCGTAGTTTTCCCCAAATCTCAAATATCTAATTAGCGCCAATTAATTGTTAACGCGACGACCGCACATTTACTTTCTTTATTAACTTCACCCCTTTTCAAAATTAATTTCCACCAGTTTCATTTGCATTTTTCCTTTCATTTAGATGTAACCCTTTCCTCCCTCTTTACCGACAGATTAACTTCGGTGACGATTGCTTTTCCTAAATTTCCATTAGGTACACGCGGTTTAATTTTTCACTGTCATTAAGGTCGATAAGTGAGGGGGAGGTTACAGACTATAGGTATCAAATTAATGCAATTGTCGGATTTCAGGTAAGTTGTGTAGTTATTTCTTTAACATTTACCACTGTAGGAAATTTTTCTCAATCCTAATGGTTTTCATTCGACCCTACAGATCAATTTATATTTTGTTAAGAAAGCTGTCTAGATCAGTAAATATAAGTATTACCACGTCGTTTCGTCTGTTGCCGTCATCGTACCAAAATTTAGAACTTGTAAAAAACGTTCTGTGTCAGTAATAATAAAGCTAATCTGAGCGCCTTCTTGGGCATAGATTTGATTCATTATGAAACTAAATATGGTCTTGGGAGTAACCGAAGCGTCGCTATAAATAAAGAAATTTGTTTTCACCGAGTTACAGGGCTTCATTCAAAAATTATCCACAACGATCTCAAACTTGTTCAGAATTTTTTTTTCCTACTTGTCATTGATCTAGTCACTTGCAGTTCGCTCCGAGAGATAGTGGCACTTAACTAGAGTTGGAGAGAAATGACCTTTCTTTGTGTAATGAAGTGCTTTCTTTGCCCACAGAGTGCAGCTTTACTCTGCAAAACTCTACTCATTTCAACTTAATGCTGGTCCTGACACTTCACATTCGTATTGCTCTCTCATCCCCCCTTCTTCCCCTTCCCGTCTCTTACCCTCTCACCCATTCGCCCATCCCCTTCCCTCCCCCCGTCTCTCTCTCTCTCTCTCTCTCTCTCTCTCTCTCTCTCTCTCTCTCTCACACACACACACACACACACACACAACCTTCTTTCTTTCTTTTACACGACCATTTTTTCGCAAAACTGACCTGATACTAAAGTAAAACCAAAATATAAAGACCTGCTAGATCAGAATCCCTATCCATACTAATATTCTAATGCGAATGTAGCTCTGTTTGTTATGCCTTCGCGATTAAAACACTGAACTGATATTGATGAATTTGGTATGCAGATAACTTAAACGCTGAGGTAGAACGTACGCTACATTAGAAAGTGTGTAGTATAACACATTTATGATTTCAAGATGATAAGCGAAATAGGGAACAAAAATTACTTTTCGAAAAAGCTGTACTCGTACAATCTTTGACTTTTGAATTTAATTATTTTTTCAAAATGCTTTTGTTGTGTGATATGGTCTATATAATACAGTTCAACACAATCAATACAGTGCTTAAACAACCCTCTACGTGTTCAATCTATACCTCCGTACTAATAACAGTCACAAACCCATTGAATTTCAGCCGCTCATCGTCGTATGTCTCGCATGGCTTCTACCACACAGTTACGCGACAACTGTTGGTGGTATTGTGATCAGTGTATTTGACTTTCGTCCAATGGATCCTGGGTTCGATTCTGGGGCGCGTCTAATTTCTTTAGCTCGCATCTGGGTGTGTGTATTGTCCTCATTATAAATTTAGAATCACCAACGTGCAATTCGCAGAAGTGGCACACAGTAAAGACACTTGCAACAAGCGCCCGAACTTCTCGAACGGTGTCTCCTGGCCAATGAAGTCGTGCACACATTTCATTTCACTTTACTGACATTAGAGCGCAGCTGCGGGTAACAGCTGATAATTAACACCAATAAATGCAATGCATATCAGTACGAATGAGTTTCAGTTAGTTAATTAAGGAACTTTACATTAAATTCGATATTACATCCTAATATCGCATAGGGCCCCGCGAGCACGCAGAAGTCCCGCAATACGACGTGGCGTGGACTCGAATAATGTCTGAAGTAGTGCTGAATGGAATTGACACCATTAATCCCGCAGGACCGTCCATAAATACGTAAGAGTAGGAGGGCGTGGAGATATCTTCTGAACAGCACGTTGCAAGGCATCCCAGATATGCTCCCCGGCCGAGGTGGCCGAGCGGTTCAAGCCGCTAAGTCTGGAACCGAGTGACCGCTACGGTCGCAGGTTCTAATCCTGCCTCGGGCATGGATGTGTGTGATGTCCTTAGGTTAGTTAGGTTTAAGTAGTTCTAAGTTATAGGGGACCGATGACCTCAGAGGTTAAGTCCCATAGTGCTCAGAGCCATTTGAACCATGTATGCTCAATAATGTTCGTGTCTGGGAGTTTGGTGGCCAGCGGAAGCGTTTAAACTCAAAACAGTGTTGCTGGAGCCACTCTGTAGCAGTTTTGGACGTGTGAGGTGTTGCATTGACCTACTGGAACTGCTGAAGTCCGTCAGTATGCACAATGGATATAAATGGATGCAGGTGATCAGAGAGGATGCTTACGTACGTGTCACTTGTCAGAGTCGTATCTTCACGTCCCATATCACTGCAACTGCACACGCCCCACACCATTACAGTGCCTCCACCAGCTTGAACAGTACGCTGCTGCCATGTAGGGTCCATGGGCTCATGAGGCTGTCTCCATACCCGAACACGTCCATCCGTTCGATACAATTTGAAACGAGATCCGTCGGACCAGGCAATATGTTTCCAGTCCTCAACAGTCCAATGTTGGTGTTGACGGGCCCAGGTGAGGCATAAGGCCTTATGTCATGCAGTTAGCAAGGGTACACAAGTGGGCCTTCTGTTCCGAATGCCCATATCGATGATGTTTCGTTGAATGGTTCGCATGCTGACACTTGTCGTGGCCCAGCATCGAAATCTGCAGAAATTTGCAGAAGGGGTGCGCTTCTGTCACGTTGAACGATTCTCTTCAGTCGTCGTTGGTCCCGTTCTTGCAGGATCTGTTTCCGGCCCCACCGATGTTGGAGATTTGATGTTTTACTGTTAGTGGCAGTAACCGATCTAAAACTGTGATTGTTGTGGGCGGGTGCGAGCCGAGTGAGTGACACTTAGCTCTCAGTTCCAGGCTGTGATGGCTTCGGGACCCAACGGACGCCCAGCACGTCCAAGTCCTCCGATCGGTCCTCACTGATGGCTAGCCCAGACACTGCTCGCATTGAGATGGACCCCTCGCCTTCATCGCGTGAAAGGTCGTCCCGGAGCGTAGAAGGCGATGAAAAGCTACCCAGGGGGCCTCCGCTGGATACAATTTGAAACGAGACACGTCCGACCAGGTAACGTTTCCAGTCATCAACAGTCCAATAACGGTGTTGACGGGCCCAGGCGAGGCGTAAAGCTTTGTGCCGTGCAGTCATCAAGGGTACAAGAGTGGGCCTTCGGCTCCGAAAGCCCAAAAATGGCTCTGAGCACTATGCGACTTAACTTCTGAGGTCATCAGTCGCCTAGAACTTAGAGCTAATTAAACCTAACTAACCTAAGGACATCACACACATCCATGCCCGAGGCAGGATTCGAACCTGCGGCCGTAGCGGTCGCGCGGTTCCAGACTGAAGCGCCTAGAACTGATCGGCCACTTCGGCCGGCGATCCGAAAGCCCTACCGATGATGTTATGTTGAATGGTTCGTAGGCTGAGACGTGCTGATAGCCCAGCATCAACAATTTGCGGAAGGGTTGCACTTCTGTTACGTTGAACAATTCTCTTCAGTCGGCTTTTGTCCCGTTCTTGCAGGATCATTTTCCGGTCGCAGCGATGTCGGAGATTTGCTGTTTTACTGAATTCCTGATATCCACGGTACTCTTTTGAAAATCCCCACTTCATCGCTACCTCGGAGATGCTGTGTCCCATCGCTCGTGCGCCGACTAGAACACCACGTTCAAGCTCAGAACACTCGTTGTCTTAGAGAGGTGTAGCCGACCGCAGCGCCGTATTCAGCCTGTTTACATATCTCTGTATTTGAATACGAATCCTTATACCAGTTTCTTTGGCTCTTCAGTGTATAAGTAACTGTACTTTGAAAGCACATTGAGGTGGCAGTGTTCAGGTGAGTAGTGGAATCACATAGGTGGATAGAGGGACCACCCTCTATGGAGTTCTTAGAAGGACACGCCGGGATGGGCGAAGTTCAGTGCCATGCAGTCCACTGGATTTTCTTTTGTAGTGAGATGACTGGGTGCTGGACGAATCATAGGCATAATAGATATCGCACATTTGTGTCAACGACGACGTAGTTCGAAAATCATGATTTTTCATATAGGTATGAAACGAAGGTTTCCTTGCCTCCAGCTATCTATTTTCAACTGCTTTTCAAGTTCACCAGTCTACACACCTATCACAGAAGTTTGGGGACCTTAAAAAGTAGTTCAAACTAGGTAGTTGATGGCAGGGCAACAGTCGTTTCGCACATGTGTGAAAAATCATGATTTTCGAGCTATGAAGTTGTTGCAGTAAATGAACAATTATGGTCTTCTTGGCATAAGGCCTCGAAGCAGAGGCTGTTTTACAACTCATTGTCAGAAGTCTCAAGGGAAGAAGCGCTGTTTTTAGCAAGGTCAAAAAAGCCACTATTGTGCGCGTGACGTAGAAACCTGTGTTTCTTTGGAATGCTATAACATCATCTAGAAAAGGGAATTTGTGCTGCCTCTGAAAGTTCATGGTGCTCTTATACGTTGACTTCATGCAAACTAAATGCTTACACCATACAACAACTGCCAGGGTTGGCTTAGGTAAAGAAAATGGAAGTTAGAGAAACTCGGACACTGCTATCGAGGACCAGCCTCGCTGGTCACAAAGTGTGATGGAAAGAACGTGATGCCTTTTTGTCAACCGTAATTTGCAGGACACATGTTAACGGTTTACCATCTGAAGAAAAACTCTTGGACTGGAAGGGGAGCAGTATCTTACACTGATGAGCCAAATCATTATGACCAGCTACTTAAAAGCGTGTGGGTCTACTTCTGGAACGCAATTCAGCAGTTCTTCTGCGTGTCATGGATTCAATAACGTTTCCAGCGGTTTGTGGCAACAGATGGCTACGCACAGATCATACACATTCCGTAATTTACGGACGGTTGGTTTGTGAGCGCGAAGCTGTCGCCCGGTAGTGTCCCAGCTGGGTTTCATTGGATTCAGAGAAGCCCAATTTGATGGTCGCCATCAACGTAAGTTCGCTATAATGCTCCTCAAACCATTGCAGCACGATTCTGGCCTTGTGACACGGACAGTTATCCTGCTGGATGATGCCATCGCCGTTGAGGAAGGTATCAAGCATAAGGGGTCGTAGGTGGTCCCTAACAATTTTCACGTAGTCCATACATCTGTCATGATGCCTACGACTAGTATCATAGGTCCCATGAAAGCCCAAGTGAATGTCACCCATAACGTAATACTGCTCGCAACGGCCCTCGTCCGTGGTGCACTGCATGTTTCGAACAGCCGTTCGAGTGGATGACGACGTATCTGAACTCGCAACACGACCAACGACATGGTGTAGCAATAAACCGGATTCATCTGACCAGGCGGTACGATTCCAACCTCGATGATCCCGTGCCCTCTGTAATCAGAATTGATTATGCTATTGAGTCAACATGGGAACATGTAGGGGTCCTCCACTGCGGAACGCCATGTTCAATACTGTACACTGGACGGTTTACTCCAAAACACTTGTGTTTGCGCCAGCAACGTACTCTCTCGTCATATCTGCCACAGACCGCCGCCTATCCTGCTTTTGAGAGCGGGCAAACCTCAGATCCGTATGTTCTGTGCTGAGATATGGCTGTCCAACTTCTTGTCGCCTGCTTGTGGTTTCAGCATTCTTCAACCACTTTCCATATATTGTCATGACTGTAGCATACAAACATCCAACCAGCTTCGCCGTTTCCGAAACAATCTGGCTTTTGTCTATGTCTCTTAAGTGGGCGTATTTCAGGATATGCACTACTTATCGTCGCTATAATGATTCCCTATTCGGTTCTGCTCCGCTCTTGCACTGTCACGCGCCCTGAGCGCCATCAGACAGCATCCAACCTCGCGGTGGGCTGTGGTCATAATGTTTTGCCTCATCACCGTATAAGGAAATATTTTTACTAACCGTCACTTGGAGTATCCATAGCCCAGCCAGTCCGAACTATGTAAAGAATAAAACTCAGAAATATGAGTTTTTATTTTAGTAAGAATTCGGTACACAATTATTACAAGAACTTGCAGCATGCTGCAGATGAAAAGTAGGCCCGCAACTTGTCTTATAATGGAAATAAATCGATGTAGCTTCGACATAAGTTGTATTGAGAAGTATCTATTATTAATTTCTTGATGGGTCCGAAACTAGTTACCATCAAGAAATAAATAATAGATACTTTCCAGTGCAACTTGTGAGGATGTTTTGGTCATTGGTGCCGCCAGTGACTGATTCTGCACGGCCTCCACCTGCGGGCCGCTGTGTTGAAACAAAGCTGCGACAGCGTGGCATATGTACGAACAGTAAAGTTATTTTTATAGAGTTTCAATAACCTCAAACCTTGTTTTCGGATTCGAGTGACCAGTTTGCTTCCAATTCCAGCAACAGATGAAATGCATTCCCTTCTCTGGTAGCATCAGTCTTTTATAATAACATCACGGCAATAGTGGCACAACTTTGCTATTGCAATTGTTTCATTTTATGCGTGATTACTAGAGAATGAAGGTGGCAGGGGGAAATTTAGGGAGCGAAAGGCTATTTACAATTTGTATGGAAACTAAATTGCATTTATAAGAGTCGAGGTGCATGAAAGGGAAGCAGTGGTTGGGAAGGGAGTGAGGCAGGGTTGTAGCCTCTCCCCGATGTTATTCAATCTTTATATTTAGCAAGCAGTGAAGGAAACAAAAGAAAAATTCGGCGTAGGTATTAAAATCCATGGAGAAGAAATAAAAACTTTAAGGTTCGCCGATGACATTGTAATTCTGTCAGACATTGTCTTGTGACAATGAGAGCGAGAGCACCAGCAGCAGCACAGTACTGTTTGTATAAAGCGGTTATTTTGCATTTTGTTTACGACCTTGCACTAAGGAAGGGATTCTATTTGTGTTTATCTGCTCTGCATAGTAACTAACAGTTCTTGATAAAACTTTACGTAGTTTTCGTGTTAGATTTCTTAGTGTTTTCTTGATCGTTTAGAACAGAAAGCGCCCTAAAACCGTCATTTGTTTGTTTCGCGGCCGTTAGCCACTAGTCACTTGAATCAGCAGTTGTCTTGTGACAGCGAGAGCGAGAGCACCAGCAGCAGCACAGTACTGTTTGTATAAAGCGTTTTTGTACTTATTTGCTGCGCTTAGCTTTTAAATAGTTTTTCTGGGAAAACCTAGTGTAGTTTTCGCGTCTCGTATTTCAGTGAGTGTTTCTTGATTATCAGAGTAGCTCATCAGAAGATTATCTTGGGAATTTGTCACCGTATAGGGTAGGGTAAACATAGTCATGTGTAGGGACTGTGGTTGTTGTGAGCGGACGCAAGGAGAATTGGCCACTCTTCGGGGGCAGGTGGAGGCTTTGTCTGTTAGGCTCATCGAGCTCGAGGCGCAGGCGTCGGCTCGTAGTGGCGTTGGGGCAACTGTGGTGAGACCTATGCCTACTTCGGTGGCCTTGGAATCACATGGAACCCCTGATGTCGCTGCGTCTTCCGGCAGTGAGCATCTTACCGGTCAGCCATCACTCCAGGGTGAATGGCGGACAGTGGTGGGCTCTCGCGTGCCTGGCCGAAAGGCGAAGGTGGGATCTGGCCGCGTGGCAGCTGCCTTACCCCTTTCCAACAGGTACGGGGTGCTTCCTAGTGGTGATGACATCGTTTCCGAGCCACCACAGGATGCCTCGCCTGTTGGGCCAGTGGCCGATTCTCCGGCAAGGTCCCGACAGTCACAGAGGGCGGGCCTATTAGTTATAGGGAGCTCCAACGTTAGGCGGGTTATGGAGCCCCTCAGGAAAATAGCGGGTAGGTCGGGGAAGAATGCCAGTGTGCACTCGGTGTGCTTGCCGGGGGGGTCTCGTCCGCAATGTGGAGGAGGCCCTTCCGGCAGCTATTGAACGCACTGGGTGTGACCGGCTGCAGATAGTAGCACATGTTGGAACGAATGACGCCTGCCGCTTGGGTTCTGAGGCCATCCTTGGTTCCTTCCGGCGGCTGGCTGATTTGGTGAAGACAACCAGCATCGCACGCGGAGTGCAAGCTGAGCTTAATATCTGCAGCATAGTGCCCAGAGTCGATCGCGGTCCTCTGGTTTGGAGCCGTGTGGAGGGTCTAAACCAGAGGCTCAGACGACTCTGCGACTATAATGGTTGCAAATTCATCGACCTCCGTTATTGGGTGGAGAACTGTAGGGCCCCCCTAGACAGGTCAGGTGTGCACTACACACCGGAAGCAGCTACTAGGGTAGCAGAGTACGTGTGGCGTGCACACGGGGGTTTTTTAGGTTAGAGGGACCCCCGCTTGGGCGAAACGATAAAATACCTGACGGCTTACCAGAGAGGACATTATCATCGTTGATAAAGAACGTCCGTCCTCAGAGACCAAAAACAGGAAAAGTTAACGTAATATTGGTAAACTGCAGGAGTATCCAGGGCAAGGTTCCTGAATTAGTATCTCTTATTGAAGGAAATAGTGCGCATATAGTATTAGGAACGGAAAGTTGGTTAAAACCGGAAGTGAACAGTAACGAAATCCTAGACACAGAATGGAATATATACCGCAAGGATAGGATAAACGCCAATGGTGGAGGAGTATTTATAGCAGTAAAGAATTCAATAATATCCAGTGAAGTTATTAGCGAATGCGAATGTGAAATAATCTGGGTTAAGCTAAGTATCAAAGGTGGGTCAGATATGATAGTCGGATGCTTCTATAGACCACCTGCATCAGCAACCGTAGTAGTTGAGCGCCTCAGAGAGAACCTGCAGAACGTCGTGAAGAAGTTTCGTGATCATACTATTGTAATAGGGGGAGACTTCAATCTACCAGGTATAGAATGGGATAGTCACACAATCAGAACTGGAGCCAGGGACAGAGACTCTTGTGACATTATCCTGACTGCCTTGTCCGAGAATTACTTCGAGCAGATAGTTAGAGAACCAACTCGTGAAGCTAACGTTTTAGACCTCATAGCAACAAATAGACCGGAACTTTTCGACTCCGTGAATGTAGAAGAGGGTATCAGTGATCATAAGTCAGTGGTTGCATCAATGACTACAAGTGTAATAAGAAATGCCAAGAAAGGAAGGAAAATATATTTCTTAACAAGAGTGATAGGGCACAAATCGCAGAATATCTGAGTGACCACCATCAAACGTTCATTTCTGAGGAAGAGGATGTGGAACAAAAATGGAAAAAATTCAGAAACATCGTCCAGTACGCCTTAGATAAGTTCGTACCGACTAAGGTCCAAAGCGAGGGGAAAGATCTACCGTGGTATAACAATCATGTACGAAAGGTACTACGGAAACAAAGAAAGCTTCATCATAGGTTTAAGAGTAGTCGAATCATAGCTGATAAGGAAAAGCTGAACGAAGCGAAAAAGAGCGTAAAGAGAGCAATGAGAGAAGCATTCAACGAATTCGAACATAAAACATTGGCAAACAATCTAAACAAGAACCCTAAAAAGTTTTGGTCATATGTAAAATCGGTAAGCGGATCTAAATCCCCTATTCAGTCACTCGTTGACCACGATGGCACCGAAACAGAGGACGACCGAAGAAAGGCAGAAATACTGAATTCAGTGTTCCGAAACTGTTTCACTGCGGAAAATCGTAACACGGTCCCTGACTTCAGCCGTCGCACGGACGCCAAAATGGAAAATATTGAAATAAACGATATCGGAATTGAAAAACAACTGCTATCACTTAGTAGCGGAAAAGCATCCGGACCAGACGAGATACCCTTAAGATTCTACAGTGATTATGCTAAAGAACTTGCCCCCTTTCTATCAGCAATTTATCGTAGATCGCTGGAAGAACGTAAAGTACCTAGCGACTGGAAGAAAGCGCAGGTCGTTCCCATTTTCAAGAAGGGTCATAAATCAGATGCGAATAATTATAGGCCTATTTCGCTTACGTCAATCTGTTGTAGAATAATGGAACATGTTTTGTGTTCTCGCATTATGACGTTCTTAGATAATACAAATCTCCTTCATCATAACCAACATGGATTCCGCAAACAGAGATCATGTGAAACTCAGCTCGCCCTATTTGCCCAAGAAATTCACAGTGCCGTAGACACTGGCGAGCAGATTGATGCCGTATTCCTGGACTTCAGGAAGGCATTTGATACGGTTCCGCACTTACGTTTAATGAAAAAAATACGAGCTTACGGAATATCGGACCAGGTTTGTGATTGGATTCAGGATTTCCGAGAAGAAAGAACACAACATGTCATTCTTAACGGTTCAAAATCTGCAGATGTAGAGGTAATTTCGGGAGTACCGCAAGGAAGCGTGATAGGACCTTTATTGTTTACAATATACATAAATGACTTCGTTGACAACATCGGTAGCTCCGTGAGGCTATTTGCAGATGACACGGTTGTCTACAAGAAAGTAGCAACATCAGAAGACTCGTACGTACTCCAGGAAGACCTGCAGAGGATTAATGCATGGTGCGACAGCTGGCAGCTTTCCCTAAACGTAGATAAATGTAATATAATGCGCATACATAGGGGCAGAAATCCATTCCAGTACGATTATGCCATAGGTGGTAAATCATTGGAAGCGGTAACGACCGTAAAATACTTAGGAGTTACTATCCGGAGCGATCTGAAGTGGAATGATCACATAAAACAAATAGTGGGAAAAGCAGGCGCCAGGTTGAGATTCATAGGAAGAATTCTAAGAAAATGTGACTCATCGACGAAAGAAGTAGCTTACAAAACTCTTGTTCGTCCGATTCTTGAGTATTGCTCATCAGTATGGGACCCTTACCAGGTTGGATTAATAGAAGAGATAGACATGATCCAGCGAAAAGCAGCGCGATTCGTCATGGGGACATTTAGTCAGCGCGAGAGCGTTACGGAGATGCTGAACAAGCTCCAGTGGCGGACACTTCAAGAAAGGCGTTACGCAATACGGAGAGGTTTATTATCGAAATTACGAGAGAGCACATTCCGGGAAGAGATGGGCAACATATTACTACCGCCCACATATATCTCGCGTAATGATCACAACGAAAAGATCCGAGAAATTAGAGCAAATACGGAGACTTACAAGCAGTCGTTCTTCACACGCACAATTCGTGAATGGAACAGGGAAGGGGGGATCAGATAGTGGTACAATAAGTACCCTCCGCCACACACCGTAAGGTGGCTCGCGGAGTATAGATGTAGATGTAGATGTAGACAGCAAAGGACTTGGAAGAGCAGTTGAACGGAATGGATGGTGTCTTGAAGGGAGGATATAATATGAACATAAACAAAAGCAAAGCGAGGATAATGGGATGTAGTCAAATTAAGTTGGATCTGAGCACTAAGGGACTTAACATCTGTGGTCATCAGTCCCCTAGAACTTTGAACTACTTAAACCTAACTAACCTAAGGACATCACACACATCCATGCCCGAGGCAGGATTCGAACCTGCGACCGTAGCAGTCGCGCAGTTCCGGACTGAGCCCCTATAACCGCTAGACCACCGCGGCCGGCTCGAATTAAGTCGGGTGATGTTGAGGGAATTAGATTAAGAAATGAGACACTTAAAGTAGTAAAGGAGTTTTGCTATTTGTGGAAAAAATAACTGATGATGGTCGAAGTAGAGAGGATATAAAATGCAGACTGGCAGTGGGAAGGAAAGCGTTTCTGAAGAAAAGAAATTTGTTAACATCGAATATTGATATAAGTGTTAGGAAGTCGTTTCTGAAAGTATTTGTATGGAGTGTAGCCATGTATGGAAGTTAAACATAGACGATAAATAGTTTAGACAAGAAGAGAATAGAAGCTTTCGAAATTTGGTTCTACAGAAGAATGCTGAAGATTAGATGGATAGATCACATAACTAATGAGGAGGTGCTGAATAGGATTGGGGAGAAGAGAAGTTTGTGGCACAACTTGACTAGAAGAAGGGATCGGTTGGTAGGACATGTTCTGAGGCATCAAGGGATCACAATTTAGTATTGGAGGGCAGCGTGGAGGGTAAAAATCGTAGAGGGAGACCAAGAGGTGAATACACCAAGCAGATTCAGAAGGATGTAGGTTGCAGTAGGTACTGGGAGATGAAGCTTACACAGAATAGAGTAGCGTGCATCAAACCAGTTTCAGGACTGAAGACCACAAAACAACAAACTAGAGACTTACCCCGGGCCTTTACATCAGATGAGCCAATGTTGTATTTCGGTAATATTATTGCGTGTCAGATGTTTCAAGAGTCTCTTTATCATAACAAACCGAATTAATTGTGATTCTTGTTTTATTTAGTAGCCATTGAATGCCTAATTCATTATTGTGGAAAGTATCATGTCAGATCACAGGGCCAATTAGCACACTTCCAGATTAGGTAACTGCAAACTTACATTTTGTCGATCCTTCCTGGATTCCTTGATATGCGATCTCCTTATGCCACAGTTACATTCCATGAAATTTACATTTGACAGAAGGACTTGGGTTGCTATCTGATATAAGTAACCTAACACCTGCAGAAGTCACTAGAGAGCTGAATGTATTACTCGTTGGTAGCACATGGGTAGTAAAAGAAATCCGATATATTTAGGGTATACGATAAATCGCACAAATCTAAGGGCTGTTAATTCGACAACATACCTAGGAATTACAATTACGAGCAACTTAAATTGGAAAGACCACATAGATAATACTGTTGGGAAGGCGAAACAAAGACTGCGCTTTGTTGACAGAACACTTAGAAGATGCGACAAACCCACTAAAGAGACAGCCTACGTTACACATGTCCGTTCTCTGCTGGAATGTTGCTGCGCGGTATGGGATGCTTACCAGGTAGGATTGACGGAGGACATTGAAAAAGTGCAAAGAAGGGCAGCTCGTTCCGTGTTATCGCACAATAGGGGTGAGAGTGTCACTGATATGATACCCCATGGCAGTCACTGAAACAAAGGCGGTTTTCTTTGTGGCGAGATCTATTTACGAGATTTCAATCGCTAACTCTCTCTTCCGAATGCGAAAATATTTTGTTGACACCCACCTACGTAGGGAGAAATGATCATAATAATAAAATAAGAGAAATCAGAGTTCGAACGGAAAGATTTGGATGTTCCTTTTTCCCACGCGCCATTCGAGAGTGGAATGGAAGAGAAGTAGTATGAAAACGGTTCTGCCAGGCACTTAAGTGTGAATTGCAGAGTAACCATGTAGATTTAGAAGTAGATGTAGAACAACAAGAACGGATCTGCAGAGGCAGGAAATTTCAGGGCTAGCTGGAATTCCAAATCTATTCGTCAGTGATGCAAACGCGTTTAAAAGGAAAACGTGTTGGAAAAGCCGTTAAATCTGGGCTGTGGAGGAATGGAAGGCTGTCATTTGGTCGAATGAGTTTTCTTTCCTACTTTCTGCAACTTGTGGCCGAGTCAGGAAGTGGCAGGGGTTCGATGATGATTTGGGCAGTCATTTGTGGTATTCCATGAGCCCCATGGTTATTCTGCAAGATCGCATTACAGTCAAGGATTTTTTGACCATTTTGGCTGATTAGACACGTCCCATGGTCCAGTGTTGGTTCCCCAATGGTGATGCTGTATTCAAGACGAGAGGCCCCCAGTTCACACAGGTCACTTCACCTACGACTGATTTTGTGAGCTCGAGGATGAATTGTCGTATATACCTTGACCACCACAGTCGTCACATCTCAATATTATTGCGTCTTCATGGTCTACCTTGGAGAGGTGCGTGATCGCTCTCTATCTCCATCATCGTTACCTAAAATTGTCACTATTTTGCAGCAAGAATGATATAAGCAGTGCTGTTTTTCTGAGGGAACGCTGGGGGATGCGTACCGCTACACTTTTTCGTCGACAAAATAATTTTTTTTACGATCTTGAGAACTTGGAAGAGATTCAAAGATTTATTTCACGAATGTAAATTTTTTATTTCATTTTTTTGGTTTGGTAATTGCAATACGAACGATACCAGTGCAGTTTTTGGTGGGAAAAGCGATGTCATTAACTGTTTCAAGCATTTCGAAGCTGCGGCAACCGTTCTCGACAACTGAATCGCTGGCAGCCAGTTCAACAAGCATGCAGTGCCTTCAAATGGTTCAAATGGCTCTGAGCACTATGGGACTTAACTTCTGAGGTCATCAGTCCCCTATAACTTGGAACTAATTAAACCTAACTAACCTAAGTACAGCACACACATCCATGCCCGAGGCAGGATTCGAACCTGCGACCGTAGCAGTCGCGCGGTTCCAGACTGTAGCGCCTAGAATCGGCCGGCCGTAGTGCCTTCATCCGCTAATAGTGGGCGATGGTAGTACTAAACGGATATGCGTACGCTCAAACGCCGAGCTACCGATAGATATCTCTACGGTCCCGCTACATGATGTCGATGACGTCATTAATAAAAGCAGACGGGTGGTATCCCATGCTTCAGTTATAAGTAATTTTCGCTGCATTATACCCAATGTCGGAGTACCCTCAAACTTTTTTCGCTGGGTATAAGATTCCCTTGAAGATTGTACAGGATTTGCATTTCTGGATTCCGAAACGACTGGAAGCTTTTGTGAATGCAAACAGGTACCCTACACCATATTAGGCATGATAACGTGTTGTGTTTTGGTGTTCTTTTCTCATATTTTTAAGAAGCCCCCCTGTGATCCGTAGGTCTATACCGTCTTGTGGCAAGTGTCTTGGGCATATACGTCTCTTCTGTGGTGTCACCGCCAGACACCACACTTGCTAGGTGGTAGCCTTTAAATCGGCCGCGGCGGGTTAGTGTACGTCGGACCCGCGTGTCGCCACTATCAGTGATTGCAGACCGAGCGCCGCCACACGGCAGCTCTAGTCTAGAGAGACTCCCTAGCACTCGCCCCAATTGTACAGCCGACTTTGCTAGCGATGGTTCACTGTGTACAGACGCTCTCATTTGCAGAGACGACCGTTTAGCATAGCCTTCAGCTACGTCATTTGCTACGACCTAGCTAGGCGCCATATTCAGTTACTATAATCTGAACAGATAATATTGTGAATCATGTACCGTCAAGAGCAACGTTTATCATAAATGGATTAAAGTTAAGTTTCAACTAGCTCCGTCCGCTCTCTGAATTCTAATTCCTTGTCATGTTCCAGACCTTACGTCAGTGTAGTCCTTCCCTCCTCACGCCAGCCTGCGTGAGCTAAAACGCGTGTATTTCGGCCTCCTCTAGTAACACGGTGTTGGCTCTTCTGCCAACTACAACATCTTCCTTCCATTAGCAGTATGGTTTCGCATTGTACTTCCTCTGTTGACTAAGAAAATAGTGGAAGTTATGAAACCCTTTCTTCACGATGGAAGACACTCAGTAAAGTGGAGTTCACTGACTTGCAAACAACGCCGGGAAGGCGGTCAGCGGGAAGCTCGCGATGACGGCTGGGCCGAGATAAATTTAATTACGGACCGCGGGCGGTGAGGCGGCCTCGCGGACAATGGCTGGGGCGGCTTTGTGCTGTATCACGTCCCGGCGCGTGGCCGCTCGAGGTGTTCGATTCGCGCCGACGCCAGCACAAAGTCGCCTGCCCGCCTTCCCAGCTGCTGACGCGCGAGGGGCGGGGAAATGTAAAAGTAGCGAGGAGCGAGTCGTAGACAATGAGTATCGACCGCGGCGAGGCTTTTGACAGCTACTGCGCCACACCCTCGAGCATTAGCTGATGAGCGGGCGGCGGCCGGGGAACGCCTCGCCGACCTCGCCCTCAGGTAGGCCGCTCCGTCCGTCTGGCAGCGCGCGTCACGCCATTTCAACTCCTCACGGCGGTATTCGCAAGCACCTCCCGGGTTCAGAACACGACTGCTCCAAAACTATAACACACACTGAAAAATGACACATATCAGCACCTCTCCAAATTTCATTAGCAGCACGCCGTCTGGCGTAGTTGCAGAGCGCACCGCTAGGGCGCAGGCGTGTCAGAACGTGCAGACAGATCATTCGCTCCATATTGTCACATAACGTGAGCATCTGCCAACAACCTGACTAACGACCTTTAACAGTTTTCTGCGAGACGTGCAGGAAGAGACCAGTGAGGTTCTCGAAGGTACCACAGAGATGTGGAGCCGTGCCAACTATACTGCTGTGACCAACCGATCTAGCTTTCTCTTTTGATCATCCACTGTGCAAACAGCCCGATCCTGGTGGTCTCACGGGGTCTCGATTGGGTTAAATCCGGGGAGTTCAATGACCAGGGAGTACGGTAAACTCACCCTGGTGTTCTTCGACCATGCACGTACAGTGTGAGCTGTGTGGCAACCTGCATTGTCCTCCTGGTAGACACCATGGTGCCGAGGAAAAGCAGACTGATACTTGTGCTGATCCATTGTGTTTTCCACAATGGCGAGATTACCCAGAGAATCACGCCAGACCATACGCTCCCTCTTGCAGGCCGGACCATTCTAACGATTGCTGCAAGATGTTTGCTTTGAAACGTTTCCTGCCATACACGTCAAACGCCAGTTGTCATCTGAAGAGACCACCTGTCGGCACTCAGTGGACGTTCAGTCGCGCTATTCTCGTGCAAAGTCCGGCCTCTGTCGCCAATGAACAGCAGTCAGCACAGGTGTATGAACTTCGCGCCTGCTGCGGAAATCCATACTCAGCAGTGTTTGCCGAAAGGTTGGTGAGAAGACAATATTGATAGCCGATTGCTTCATCTGAGTCGTCAGTTGCTCAACAGCTGCACGTCTTTTCACCGGTACACGTCTCCACAGCCGTCGTTCACCATTTTCATATATGGCCCGTGATCTACATCTACATCTGCATTCATACTTCGCAAGCCACCTGACGCTGTGTGGCGGAGGGTACATCGAGTACCTCTATCGGTTTTCTCTTCTATTCCAGTCTCGTATTGTTCGTGGAAAGAAGGATTGTCGGTATGCCTCTGTGTGGCCTCTAAACTCTCTGATTTTATCCTCATGGTCTCTTCTCGAGATATACGTAGGAGGGTGCAATATGCTGCTTGACTCTTCGGTGAAAGTATATACCGCAGTTGCCCCTGGGCCGGTTTCGGATAGAGCCATTTTGTCATGCGCGATGTGCTTTAATCACGGCAGCACCCGAACAGTTTACAAACTTAGCCGTTTCGTAAATGCTTCCACTCTTGGCCCGAAAGTCAATGATGATGCCCTTATGGACGTCAAACATATCGCTCCGTTTCCACTCTACTGTATTCCACGTCCCCTCTGACAAGTTTTACATACCCCTCCCCCTCCCCCTCCCCCCGCCCTACTGTCAGTGCTGGCACCTGCCGGCTGTTGGTGGCTTTTGCACGTTGACGTGGAACATAGGCTGTGATCAAATTAATGTGACTACATTGTATAGTTCATGCATGCCGACAGGCAACCCAATGAACGGATTTCCAAAGTAGATTGCTGTAATCGCATATCAGCAGGTATGCAGCAGCGACTGCAATGAATTGCACGTATGTGTTAATACTTACGGTAGCACAAACGGTACTCATTTTGAGCATCTGCAATGCGAGTTAAAAATTTGGCACGATGCTCTTTCCACTGATATATGTCTGTTTCCTGTACGTCTTGTAGTTTTCACACAGTTGTAATATGAAACTCTGCAAGTACTTACGAATAACCCTTTGTTTGGCTAAGAGAAATAGTAGAATACCTCGCCAAATTAACATTTAATTCTTGGCATGGATCTCAAACTCATACATGACCTGGGATTAAGAGTTTCATGCTCTACCAACGGTTTCCCCAAAAATTCAATTTATAAAAAAGGAGAAATTTACTTAATTTCATTACAATAAAGCAAAACAAAACTTTAAGGATAAATTTCTTTTAATGACTACAAAACTTTTGGTCCGTACATTACCGGTTTCAGTCAGCAGCGACCATATTTAGATCTGTTTTACAACTCGTCCCAAAAGTTATATAACAGTTGTGAAGATGGTCAATGCTAACTGAAATCGATAATCTAGGAACCAAAAGTTTTGTGATCATTGGCGGAAATAAAAGAAATTCATCGACCATGTTGCAACTTGGTAAAGCTTTAACGTTTGTCGGTGGTATTGTAATTCTCTATGATTTTGCCGTGTTCCGAAGTGAAAAGTGGACGCTAAGCAGCTCCGAAATAAAGAGAATAGAAGTTTTTGAAATGTGGTGCTGCAAAGAATCTTCAAGATTAGATTGGTAGATCCAATAGCTAAATGAGGAGATACTGAATCAGACTGCAAAAAAATGACATTTATAACAAAACATTACTAAAGAAAAGATCAGTTGATAGCACACTTTCTGAAGCACCAAGGAATTAGCAGTTTGGTTATGGAGGGAAATGTGAGATGGAAAAATTGTAGAGGAATACCAAGGAGCGAATACTGTAAAAAGATACAAGTCGATCTGGGTTGCAGTACACACGCAGAAATGAACCTTGCACAGGATAGACTAACTTGCGAAACTGTATTAAGCCAGTCTTCAGACTGAAGACGGTGACAACAACGGAAAATAACCTCACTTAATAAATAGTTACTAATCCCTTTTAAAACGTTTGCACTTCACTTTTCAGTATGGGAATTGTAAGGGGACACTGTGGAAACGGGACCTGCGTCCACCAGCCTCCTTACTATCCTTGCTCACTGTCCTGACAATTGCCTAATACGTCAAAGGCTTCTACTGGAAGTTTCATTCGCCTTGCTGACACTTGATCACAACGATGGTGGCTAAGTATGACTAAAATTAAGGAGAGGAGTGGACAGCACAACTCTGCTTAAATGAGAGTCCAATAACAACCTCAGTTAAAAAGATGTATTTTTCCATTGTAACCCATGAAAACATTTAAGAATTACTAGAATGAGATTTTCACTCTGCAGCGGAGTGTGCGCTGATATCGAACTTCCTGGCAGATTAAAACTGTGTGCCGGACCGAAACTCGAACTCGGGGCCTTTGCCTTTCGCGGGCAAGTGCTCTACCAACTGAGCTACCCAAGCACGACTCACGCCCCGTCCTCACAGCAGGAGAGCGTCTGTGAAGTTTGGAAGGTAAGAGACGAGGTACTGGCAGAAGTAAAGCTGTGAGGACGGGCTGTGAGTCGTGCTTGGGTAGCTCAGTTGGTAGAGCACTTGCCCGCGAAAAACGAAGGTACCGAGTTCGAGTCTCGGATCGGCACACAGTTTTAATATGCCAGGAAGTTTCAATTGAGAGCCAGTCACACAGATTTAGAAAATTAGGACTCTGAATTCTGTTACTGTAGAGGAACATTGATTACGTGACTAGCAGTCTGCGCTTGGTCAGTAAGAAAACACTGCACTCTAGAAATCACGGAGCATATTTGAATATAGAAATGAATCGTGAAAACGAGAGAGCGCGAGAAGATTCCATCCAGTGATGTTAACGGTGGCATAGAAGAGTCTGTGGTCATGATGCTGTCGTAATTGCCAGGTCCATTAATTCCGATGCACATAATGGTCGGCACTAACGATCAACAATATTGTAAACAATTTTGCTCGACAAAATCAACCATCTTTCTTAAGTTCTGATGCAATACGATGAACTCTCACAACACAGCTCCTAAGCTGTAGGTCCATGTGACCTGGCGTCAGACTGTACTAATCACAGAAGACGGTTGTTGGCTATAGAAGAGCAGCCAGCAAACTCAACTCGTTCACTAGGTTACTAGTATGTATGATATTTGTAAACACAAACTGATGTAATAACGATCATTTTTTCAATTTCTGTACGTACGTCTCGGTCTTCAGTGATGAACTCTTGTATCGAGCAAAGGAGACTTTAGAAAGTCCGTTCGTGGCAAACAACTGTCAGAGAAATGTACTCGCAAATTTCTGCATCAAGAATGAAAAGGAATGATAATAGAGGATTATATGACTGTATACACGAGGAATATTGTCCAAAAAATAATGGAAATGCAACAGAATGGAAAGAAGATGCATTATCACATTCGGTCCACCAACACAGCGTGTTGTGTATGCTGACATTGCATATACTTTTTTAAAATTTCTACCCAGTCTCCCACCACGCAGGAAGCAGTAGCGACAAAAAGTAGCAATGTATTATCTGAATGCTCCCTTGCTGTCACCCATACGGCGTAATATTCACATAGGTATTAAACGTGGACTGCCTTGCATTCAGCTACCTAGTTTCTACCGACTTCGAAAGTCACCGACTTCGAAAGTCACCGACTTCGAAAGTCACCGACTTCGAAAGTCACCGACTTCGAAAGTCACCGACTTCGAAAGTCACCGACTTCGAAAGTCACCGACTTCGAAAGTCACCGACTTCGAAAGTCACCGACTTCGAAAGTCACCGACTTCGAAAGTCACCGACTTCGAAAGTCACCGACTTCGAAAGTCACCGACTTCGAAAGTCACCGACTTCGAAAGTCACCGACTTCGAAAGTCACCGACTTCGAAAGTCACCGACTTCGAAAGTCACCGACTTCGAAAGTCACCGACTTCGAAAGTCACCGACTTCGAAAGTCACCGACTTCGAAAGTCACCGACTTCGAAAGTCACCGACTTCGAAAGTCACCGACTTCGAAAGTCACCGACTTCGAAAGTCACCGACTTCGAAAGTCACCGACTTCGAAAGTCACCGACTTCGAAAGTCACCGACTTCGAAAGTCACCGACTTCGAAAGTCACCGACTTCGAAAGTCACCGACTTCGAAAGTCACCGACTTCGAAAGTCACCGACTTCGAAAGTCACCGACTTTCAAAGTCACCGACTTCGAAAGTCAGCGACTTTCAAAGTCACCGACTTTCAAAGTCACCGACTTTCAAAGTCACCGACTTTCAAAGTCACCGACTTTCAAATTCACCGAATTTCAAAGTCATTTCTCCCATCCAAAATACATGCACATGGAACATTGTAAAGAGGAAACTGCCTAGAACGTTTGGTGTTAGGGTGTCTACCTGTTTATCCTAGCCCTCAACCCCCCCCCCTTAATAGAATCTTATATGGGGACAGAATGGATCGTGTGTTTGACTCTGTCATTTATGTTCTGTCTGCATACAGTTTTGTTTATCTACCTGTACACTACTTTGAGGTTCCTAACACAGACTCCAACATTGAAGATATAAGTGTTACACGGACACTGTCCTCCACAGTAACATGATGTGTAGGTACTGCCAAATTAGGACTGATTGCTACCAACAATGTTACTCTAGAAGTCTTAAGAAGAATTTTAAGAAAAAGAATGAATGAATCCAACAGATTTAAATCACCCTGCGGCGGTGCGGTGTTAGAAATGTTCGATTTAGCACTGTGTCTCTATTACTGCAAAAATAATGTCCACCTACCTCAGTACAGCGTTCGTTCAATACCCGTTGCTCTGCATTCGATGATACTATGTGGACGATGTTAAAAGCAGCGTTGAAGAAAACCGTCGTCCACACTTACGATTTCAGAGTCCAGGTAACTCAGGTAACAAAATAAACCTGTAAATCTCTAGTACTAACGGGCAAAAATGGACGATTCTTCCCTTCATTGAAAATGTCCGCTTATGGATACTAATGTTTTTATTGTCTTTTAGTTATGGTGTCAACAAGCCCACATTTACGTCGGTAGTACATCCAATACTAGTTCAAGCAGTTTATATCACGCGAAAGACAGCCAGAAATTCACTAAGTCCAACCTGTAATGGTTCAAATGGCTCTGAGCACTATGGGACTTAACTGCTGTGGTCATCAGTCCCCTAGAATTTAGAACTACTTAAACCTAACTAACCTAAGGACATCACACACATCCATGCCCCAGGCAGGATTCGAACCTGCGACCGTAGCGGTCACGCGGTTCCGCACTCTAGCGCCTAGAACCGCTCGGCCACTCCGGCCGGCTCAACCCGTAATATTACGAGATTAATACAGTCTGTATTCTGCTACAAAACAAGTTTTCATTCGGTCCTTTTCAGTGGATTCTTCAAGTGAAGATGCTTGCCAAATATGTTCTGTAAACGTATATTGAACACGCCATGCAGAATTCTGTACAAAGGCCGATAGTTTCACACGCGGTTTTCTCTACAACCAACACTCCAAACTCTCCCAAAACTTCGCAGAACTGTCCGTAACTGCATCTGCTTGATCAGCGATACAAACCGAACGCAGTGTAAAAGTTATTTCAGTCATTTCTTCATTTTGCAAATAATTTTTTTTCTTGGGACACGACTAACATGACCTTTTCGCCGGCAGCTAGTCCATGACTCACTGAATGCCGTTGCTTTCAGGGTATATAACTCATTCCAATGCGCGGAAAAGACTTTACTCTCATTAGTTGTACAAAACGAACAGCCAATCAGATTCATCTTTCACGATCACATTCGCGCTCAAACTGCTTTCCTCCAGTCAACAATCGCAGATGCATCTACGTCATTTCACGCTGCAAATATTAACAAAATGTCCGATCGAACTAAGAAAAACTATGCTTGATATATACTTTAGAACTGCTTATCCTCTTATTACCTTTCTGGCTGCCTTAATACAAAAGCAAACGCTCATAGACATACGTCATCCGTCAGTTACAGGGATTTACATATTTAACAACACCTTGGTTGCGTGACACTTGCTAGTTATTCAAGGTGGAATTTTATACAAATTTGATATATAATAATATATAATGGCGTGTGTCGAGGGCCTCCCGTCGGGTAGACAGCTCGCCTGGTGCAAGTCTTTCGATCTGACGCCACTTCGGCGACTTGCACGTCGGTGGGGATCAAATGATGACGATTAGGACAACACAGCACCCAGTCCCTTCGCGGAAAAAAATCTCTGACCCAGCCGGGAACCGAACCCGGGCCCTTAGGATTGACAGTCCGTCGCACTGACGACTTTTTGTTTTTTTTTTTTTCGTTACTGTTCGTTGTGTTTGGTCGTTGCGGACGTCGCAAGACATCCTGTTCAAGTTCGGTGGTTGATCCTTCCACTCAGTTTTTTATTACAGAGGCCAACCGGCTCTCTGACCGAACACGCTGAGCTACCGTGCCGGCTGCCACTTAGCTATAAGGGGCGGACTACACAAATTTGAAATCTGACATAGGTCCCTCATGCACATTCACATTCACTCTCATTTACTCTCACCCTAATTCAAGATTATATATATATACAGGGTGTTTCAAAAATGACCGGTATATTTGAAACGGCAATAAAAACTAAACGAGCAGCGATAGAAATACACCGTTTGTTGCAATATGCTTGGGACAACAGTACATTTTCAGGCGGACAAACTTTCGAAATTACAGTAGTTACAATTTTCAACAACAGATGGCGCTGCAAGTGATGTGAAAGATATAGAAGACAACGCAGTCTGTGGGTGCGCCATTCTGTACGTCGTCTTTCTGCTGTAAGCGTGTGCTGTTCACAACGTGCAAGTGTACTGTAGACAACATGGTTTATTCCTTAGAACAGAGGATTTTTCTGGTGTTGGAATTCCACCGCCTAGAACACAGTGTTGCTGCAACAAGACGAAGTTTTCAACGGAGGTTTAATCTAACCAAAGGACCGAAAAGCGATACAATAAAGGACTGTTTGAAAAATTTCAACGGACTGGGAACGTGACGGATGAACGTGCTGGAAAGGTAGGGCGACCGCGTACGGCAACCACAGAGGGCAATGCCCAGCTAGTGCAGCAGGTGATCCGACAGCGGCCTCGGGTTTCCGTTCGCCGTGTTGCAGCTGCGGTCCAAATGACGCCAACGTCCAAGTATCGTCTCATGCGCCAGAGTTTACACCTCTATCCATACAAAATTCAAATGCGGCAACCCATCAGCGCCGCTACCATTGCTGCACGAGAGACATTCGCTAACGATATAGTGCACAGGATTGATGACGGCGATATGCATGTGGGCAGCATTTGGTTTACTGACGAAGCTTATTTTTACCTGGACGGCTTCGTCAATAAACAGAACTGGCGCATATGGGGAACCGAAAAGCCCCATGTTGCAGTCCCATCATCCCTGCATCCTCAAAAAGTACTGGTCTGGGCCGCCATTTCTTCCAAAGGAATCATTGGCCCATTTTTCAGATCCGAAACGATTACTGCATCACGCTATCTGGACATTCTTCGTGAATTTGTGACGGTACAAACTGCCTTAGGCGACACTGCGAACACCTCGTGGTTTATGCAAGATGGTGCCCGGCCACATCGCACGGCCGACGTCTTTAATTTCCTGAATGAATATTTCGATGATCGTGTGATTGCTTTGAGCTATCCGAAACATACGGGAGGTGGCGTGGATTGGCCTCCCTATTCGCCAGACATGAACCCCTGTGACTTCTTTCTGTGGGGACACTTGAAAGACCAGGTGTACCGCCAGAATCCAGAAACAACTGAACAGCTGAAGCAGTACATCTCATCTGCATGTGAAGCCATTCCGCCAGACACGTTGTCAAAGGTTTCGGGTAATTTCATTCAGAGACTACGCCATATTATTGCTACGCATGGTGGATATGTGGAAAATATCGTACTATAGAGTTTCCCAGACCGCAGCGCCATCTGTTGTTGAAAATTGTAACTACTGTAATTTCGAAAGTTTGTCTGCCTGAAAATGTACTGTTGTCCCAAGCATATTGCAACAAACGGTGTATTTCTATCGCTGCTCGTTTAGTTTTTATTGCCGTTTCAAATATTCCGGTCATTTTTGAAACACCCTGTATATTAAATCTTAAACTGTCATTTTCATTACGAAAGGAAAAAGACCATTTAAAGCTTTAGAATTGAAATTCTTTAAAAATAAATCGCCACACGAAGCGTGCTATTACTGCTTTCAAATAACAAAAGAAATATAAACAATATATAAGGATAGATAATAAACTATAAGCCTCGATTGCGGTAATGAGACCAACCTTTACCAAATGTTGATTTGCAACGCGTTATCTAGTCCTACTTAGTTTCACGTGAGTTCCCGAGGCTTACAGCACGGTGTCCATGGAGACAAGGCGCACGCCAGATCATAAGTCTTGGTGTTGACTTAGTACTTATGTACAGCATTTTTAAAATGTGACTAGGCCTATTCAGGCTCTTTTAGTTTTATTTCTAGACCATACCCTCTTAGACAAATTATAGATTCAGTTATATCTTCTGAAGAAGGCTCAATTATTTGGGCTTAAACCTAGGTAAAGGTTGGTTTCATTACCGCAATCGAAGCTGATAGTTTCTTTTGTATTAAACCCTACCCTTCCCTCTTTTTTCAAAAATGTGCTTTCCTATGGTCGCAACCTACGGTAAACTTGAATGTACTTCGTGGTACTGCGATGCCACCTAGTAGAATTACTCCATATGGGCGTACCAGCGACAAGAACACGTGACGTCATGAAGCATCTCAGACCACTCACTTCAGAGACTTCCACCTGGCTCCTCGCCGTGTGCTGAACCTTTTTGGAGACCCATATAGGAAAACCGCTGTACTCTAATGTTTATCGACAAACGAAAGTGTCTACGCTGGGAAACAGGCGAAATGAGACTCGTTAGTCAATAAAATCTGTTTCAGTGTCAACAAAACGTATCGATACTTCAGTGATCTGTCGCGTCACATCTCATACCCACAAAATTATTCTCGAATTAAAAGTCGGGCAAGAGGATACGCCGATAAGTACATCTGGTCCCAAGAGCTTGGAAACAGTTAATACTTAATCTGCCTCTTCTACACGTCGGTACATACGTGGAAGGTAAAAAGGCGAGGCAGAACTCACTTTTTAGCTCATGTATTCAGTTTTTAAGCAAAGGACCTTCGATCCTCTTCAAGGTACCCTTCACTGACACTAATAAAATCGTCCAATTTTTTTCTGTTTGGAAAATTTTCCAACTGGTTTTCTGTGATGTCTGAAATTGTCTACATCGTTTTTAACTTCACTTTAGCGACGTCGGCAAAACACTTTCCCTTCACGTCCCTTTTCATTCGGGAAAACAAAAAGAAATCACAACAGGGAAGAAATAAATAGAAGGGATGTGGCACAGGAGTGATCCCATTTTTGGTCGAAAGTTGGCGCACTGCCTGGGCTGCGAGAGACGGAACCTTGTCATTGTGAAATAACCAGGCACCCGACTGGTTCAAATCAGGCCCCTTCCGCGGCATATTCTTGCGCAGTCTTTTCAGACATCTACACTGCAAATGGTATAGGCTTGCGTATTCAAATACAGAGGTATGTAAACAGGCAGAAGACGGCACTGCCGTCGGCAACGCCTACATAAGAAAAGTGCCTGGCCCATTTGTTAGATTGGTTACTGCTGCTACAATGGCAGGTTACCAAGATTTAAGTCAGTATGAATGTTGTTTTATAGACGGCGCACGAGCGATGGGGCACATCATCTCCGAGGTAGCGATGAAGCGGGGATTTTTGCGTACCACCATTTTACGAGTGTACCGTGAACTTCAGAAATCTAGTAAAACATCACATCTCCGACATCGCTGCGGCAGGAAAAAGAATGGTACCATCGACGACTGAAGAGAATCGTTCAACGTGACAGAAGTGCAACCCTTCCGCAAACTGCTGCAGATTTCAAACATGGGCCATCAGCAAATGTCAGCGTGGGAAGCATTCAACGAAACGCTATCGATATGGGCTTCCCGAGCCGAAGGCCCACTCGTGAACCCTTGCTGACTGCACAACACAAGGCTTTATGCCTCGCCTGGGCCCTTCAACATCGACGTTGGGCTGTTGATGACTGGAAACAAGTTCGGACAAGTCTCGTTTCAAATTGTATCGTGCGGATGGACGTGTTGGGTATCGAGACAACTTAATGAATCAATGGACCCGTCATGTCAGCGGGGGACTGTTCAAGCTAATGGAGGCTCTGTAATGGCATGGGCAGTGAGCAGTTGTAGTGGTCCCCAGTACGTCTAGACACGACTCTGGCAACAAGCGTACGTACACATGCTGTCTGATCACCTGCATCCATTCATGTCCATTGTGAATTCCGACGGACTTGGGCAATTCCAGCAGGACAATGCGACAAGCATCAGGTCCAGATGTTCTACAGAGAGGTTCCAGGAACAGCCTTCTGAGTTTAAACTCTTCCGCTGGCCACCAAACTCCCCAGACAAGAACATTATTGAGCATACCTGGGATGCCTTGCAACGTGCTGTTCGTAAGAGATATCCACGACCTCGTACTCTTACGGATTTATGGACAGCCTTGCAGGATTCGTGGTACCAATTCCACCTGCCACTACTTCAGACATTAGTCGAGGCCTTGCCATGTCGTGTTGCGGCACTTCTGCGTGGTCGCGCGGACCCTGCACGATATTAGGCAGGTGTACCATGTTCTTTGGCTCTTCAGTGAATGTAGAAAGCTTGATGAAATGTCTGATGCCATGGAAAAAGCTCTAAATGGTCTCCTCCTTCCATACCGAAAAAAGTAATCAGCATTGACTGCTGCTGACTGTATTGTTTTTGAACCTGGCAAACTTGAAATCTTATGCTAGTCTGATTGTTGCTTTGTTGTAGGGTCACAACAGTAGCACCATGTTTTTCGTAAGAAAAGCCTTAATTATTTTGGTTGTTTCATAGCACAGCACGCTTCTATTCGACGTTGTTTATTTTCAAGTCCGCAGCTCGTGGTCGTGCGGTAGCGTTCTCGCTTCCCGCGCCTGGGTTCCCGGGTTCGATTCCCGGCGGGGTCAGGGATTTTCTCTGCCTCGTGATGACTAGGTGTTGTGTTCTGTCCTTAGTTTAGTTAGTATTAAGTAGTTCTAGGTTCTAGGGGACTGATGATCATAGATGTTAAGTCCCATAGTGCTCAGAGCCATTTGAACCATTTTGAAGTCTCTGGTGGATACCGTTTTTTACCGAATTTTTTGTTCAGCAGTCAGCAGTGCTTCGCGAATTTAGCAGCCACCCTTTTCTTCTCCAAATCTTCCGTTAAAATTCGCTGAACCGAACTCCGGGTGACTGGCGACAGCTTCACAAGTACTTCAGTTGTCGGTCGTCGATGGAAATTTTGGAAATTTATGGTTAGATCTTATGGGACCAAACTGCTGAGGTCATCGGTCCCTAAACGTACGCACTATTTAATTTAACTTGAATCAGGTCCATTGCGTCATCCCTGTAGGTCGTTAATAACATTTCAGACGTTTCTGTGACAATTCTTCTGGGCAATAAACAAAACTCTACGGCTGCATGTTGTTTACGAGAATCAACCGTTAAAAAAAAAGACTGTCAGCACACAAAACAACTGTCACTAAAAAATTCACACAAGCCGAACGGAACGTTCTTTAATTACGACTCTTGTCTTACTGCCTGTAGAATGTCAGCTCCATACGCTTCTAGTGCAGATCGCGGTAATACGAAAACCCTGCCCACTACAACGTTAGCTCTGTTTCCTTTGGCTACTATAAGTTGATTCCACGTCAGACAAAGGCACGTGCCGTCTATTTTCGTCTTAGCAGGCGGAGCAGAACGTGACTCACCTTCTTAATTATGTCACGAAAATGCAGCTGTCACTGTCGGTAATGAATAAAGTGAACAGCTTAAGAGAAGAGAAGGACAGTTGCTTCCTTCATGACCTGATATCCTTGCACAACTGCTTCATTAGTAGCTTTCGTACCAGCTCATTATTTCCTTATGTTGACAAGCGTTCGTTTATCAAGGCATTATGCATTCAGTGAGTAGCACTGTATTTTGTACTGGCTTCTTGTGAATAAGTTACGTACTTACATGTAAATAAGGGAAAAATGGTGCCAAGATCCCTCCACATAAGGAAACACCTCTAGCTGTGGAAGACACTGTTGTGAAGACACTTTTTGCAAATTGCAACAACTACGTTATAACAGCTAAATTGTACCTCTGATTCTGAACTGTTTAGAGAAAAAAGGATAGAAAGGAACAAAGATGAGGCGTTATCGTCCAGTGGACGACAAGGTCATCAGAGACTGAACACGTTCGCACTTGATATGAACCTGGTACTGCCTCTCCTCGTCCAGTATTTGCTTTTGAACCACTGCAACGTTCGTTGATCAAGAAGTCTCTGCTTAGTTGTTACCTCCGAGTCATAAGCTAAAACTTCGAGCAGGGGATATTGATATGCACAATGAATTACGTTATCACAGCTCTTCGTAGGAACAATACAAATGGTTCAAATGGTTCTGAGCACTGTGGGACTGAGGTCATCAGTCCCCTAGAACTTAGAACTAATTATACCTAACTAACCTAAGGACATCACACACATCCGTGCCCGAGACAGGATTCGAACCTGCAACCGTAGCAGTCGCGCGGTTACAGACTGTAGCGCCTAGAACCGCTCGGCCACAACGGCCTGCTAGGAACAATACAGTTTTTGATATGACACATATCTATTATACTAGTGTATATTACATACAAGAGGGATATTTATAAAATAAATAACTAGTTACTTAGTTTTCTCTTTCCGAACTGTGATATGAAAATAAATGATGGTTAATTTGTTCTTCTAATACACATACTCGATAGTTTCCACTAAACATCTAAGTACTTGGACTCGATGAGTCATTCTTGTTCATGGAGTAGACGCAAGGGATTTAACTGAAAGTACACCAGACTTTCAGGTGAAACACACGTAATAAGGAATGGATGTTAGTTTATCGGCTTCAATTACTTAACTGCGTATTGTATATTATAGAGTGATAAACGTAACAAATTGAGTTTTTTTTTTAACATTCTATCCGACATCAGTATGCAGTACTTTTGTTCATAGGTAGGGCTACTATGGTTTTCCTTGTGATATAAACTGATGCAGTGGTTGTATTAGTTTTGTAAGACACAGTCTCGAATATAACGAATATAACGAATACCACAGGACCGGATTACAGGACACGTCCGACGTCAGTGTAAGTGCCAGTAGGTTTCGCTCTAATGCAGTAACATGCAGAGATGAAAAATATCAATAATGGAATCAATGTTTTTGCCTTGTCACAGCCTTTTTCCCCTATATCGTTTTTTCTTTCCGGCTTTAGTCTCTAATTTACAGGACACACCAATTACTCACACCTTTCCTTATACCACTAAGCGAGATGGCTCAGTGGTTCCAATGCTGGACTCCCATAGCGAGGTGCGAGTTTCCCTGCAGTTATACGTATTTTCAGTTTTCCGTGGTTTTGTTGACACTCTCGCCGCAACCGAATGGGCCGTAACAGAACGCTGCTCTCGGTCACAATCAATCTGAATACACGATCCCCTTACATAATTACACAATACCTAACAGCCTGACAGCCTGCGCCAACGCCACATTACTGAGTGTACTGCGTTGTTTCGCCGTGTTTCGCCCCCTCCCCTCTTTTCGTATTGTTCACCAGCAGCTGCAATCGATTACTCCGCACTCTCATACGAATAATCACCATTAATTTTTGGTAAAAATCCGCTCGTGTATTCTTGTCTGGATGGACTGTTCACAATTTCACTTGAAATCGCCAGTCATTACGGGGATACCGGTCATTGCCATCACGAATCACAGGTCTATTACGTATTGCACAGTCACATAAATAAGATGAAAGTGAAATTTCCTTAATGTCAACTAGGACGGAGCACAGGAGAATAAACACCAGATCTAGGACAAAGGAAGGTGAGGCATAGGGCATGAAGAGAGACATCTACATTGACTTGACTTCCAGTGTTGCTTACTAAAACAGACACAGAACAATAAACCAACGTAAACTGTTTTAAAGAATACAATAAATTACTACCTTAAAATGTGTAATAAAAAATCTACTTTTCCTAACTGTAGTACACAGTTAATGGAACACCGGTGTTCAATTTTAAATCATTTGACACTACATTTCGCATTAAGTTCGCTTATGTGGTATATAAACTTAACTGTCACTGAATTTGAGTACGTTTAGTCTTAACATGTCATCTGTAAGCTGCGTATATGGTTTCATGATAGTTATGGCTGCTTTAGCTGATATTCTGATAATGTATTATCATCTAAACGTGTGAATAAATTAGTTTTAACAACATGTGGACATTTGATATTAGCTGTCAAAAGCGACGATAAACACTTGCTTATTTGTGGTATTTCTAGTGTGACTGAAAAATGTAGCGGCGCTGTTTATAGGCTTGGAGATAAATATTTACTTCGCAAGCACATAGTAGTGGTTTAAGGGTCTTAGATGAAAAAAAACCTATTAACCTTGCTTAGGGAAAATTGTTTTTAGTATTAATCTGTCAGTTCCTGCATGATTCTTTATTAACTATCAGCCAGACTCTAGTTAGACTGAAAGTCTTCACAGGTAATACGAATACTGTGTCAAATCCATTTACGGAAAGCAGCTTTGCGTCTACATGCCTCAGTGAATATTAAAAGGCTTAGAATCCTCACATATGCCGAAGAGTATAATCCTATGACACACTGTACATCTAGGTTTACAGACTTTTCAAACAGATTTTTTGTGCTAGCGAACGTTATTGGTGAATATAGATTATGCGACAACAGTAATCCCTGTATACATCATCTTCTGTAACCTCGCTGCAGATAACATTTTTCAGAAACAAACCAACTGCTCTCAGAATATAATTTATTATTACACTGCAGGCACCTTTTGTAATAGTGCTGTCTGAAGTATCAGATGGTCAAAGAAGGATATGTCTTTTGACACCAGTTTTTAAGCAGGCAGATGGATTTTTAATATTAAACATTCTGTTTACCTCATTATATTTATCTCTGTCATCATCTTCATTACTCATTACACAGGATAGTTACGAGGGTCACTCCAAAAGAAACGCACACTATTTTTGTAAAAATACAGTTTTCATTCTGCATGTGTGAAAGTTTTACAGTGTGTAGATACATCCTTCCCGCTTGTTTTCATACTTAGTTCAACCTGTTCCCGTGAGTGGCGCCGTCACAGTATGTTTTCAAGATGGCTGCTACACTTGGCGTTCGTCAGAAGCAACGTGCTGTTATAGAATTCCTGTGCTGTGGAAACGAGACAGTGGGAAAAATCCACAAGAGGTTGAAAAAGGTGTATGGAGATGCTGCTGTCAATCTCAGTACAGTTAGTCGGTGGGCAATCAGGTTACGTGATGAAAGCCAGCACGGCAATATTGAGGATTGTCCTCGCAGCGGCAGGCCTCGTACCACACTCCAGACAATGTGCAGAGAGTTAACGAATTGGTGACTGCTGACAGACGCATCACAGTGAACGAATTGTCAAGCTACGTTGGGGTAGGAGAAGGAAGTGTTTGCAGAATACTGAAAGTGTTGGCGTTAAAAAAGGTTTGTGCCAGGTGGGTTCCCAGGATGTTGACAGTGGCTCACAAAGAAACAAGAAACACGGTATGCGGCGAAAATTTGGAACAGCACGAGAATAGTGGAGATGAATTTCTTGGACGATTTGTGACAGGTGATGAAACATGGCTCCATCGTTTTTCACCAGAGAAGAAGAAGCAATCAATGGAGTGGCATCGTGCAAATTCACCCAAGAAAAAAAAATTCAAAACCACACCTTCTGCTGGAAAAGTTATGGCTACAGTGTTTTTCGATTCCGAAGGACTCTTGCTTGTGGACATCATGCCAAGTGGAACCACCATAAATTCTGTTGCGTATGTGACGACACTCAAGAAACTTCAAGCTCGACTGAGTCGTGTTCGACCACATCGACAAAAGCAGGATGTTTTTCTGTTGCACGACAATGCACGGCAACATGTCAGTCAAAACACCATGGAAGCGATCACAAAACTCGGATGGACAACACTGAAACGCCCGCCTTGCAGTCCTGACCTGGCTCCATGTCACTATCATGTCTTTGGGAAACTGAAAGACTCTTCGTGGAACAAGGTTTGAAGATGATGACTCCCTTGTGCACGCTGCCAAACAGTGGCTCCAATAGGTTGGTCTAGAATTTTACCATGCGTGTATACAGGCGCTGGTTCCAAGATGGAGTAAGGCAGTTGAGAGGGATGGAAATTATGCGGAGAAATGAAAATATTGTTCCTAAAGGATGTATCTACACACTGTATAACTTTCAAACATGTAGAATAAAAGATGGATTTTAAAAAAATAGTGTGCATTTTTTTTTTTTTTTTTGAGTGACGCTCGTATAATTTTCACTATTTGAGAGGGTCGCCACGAAAAAGGAGTGATCATGGGAGAACGAAATTTCGTGAAAACATTCATAAGGACACGTAGAAAAAATGCAACGAATAAACCATCGAAACAAACATTTTAATTTCCGCGTGAGAGGGTAACATTAGTTACTTTCGTACCGTGTTTACAGTCCAGGTTGCAAACTTTGCTCGATGTCACAACCATCTGCATGTGAAGTTTGTGCGAATACCTTTTTACAACTGAAACTTCCTGGCACAATAAAACTGTGTGCCAGACCGAAACTTGAACTCGAGACCTTCGCGCTTCGCGGGCAAGTGCTCTACCATCTGAGCTACGCAAGCATGACTCACACCCCGTCCTCACAGCCTTACTTCTGCCAGTACCTCGTCTCCCCCCTTCCAAACTTTACAGAAGCTCTCCTGTGAATCTTGCAGAACTAGCACCCCTGAAAGAAAGGATATTGAAGAGACATGGCTTAGCCACAGCCTGGGGGATGTTTCCAGAATGAGATTTTCACTCTGCAGCGCAGTGTGCGCTGATATGAAACTTCCAGGCAGATTAAAACTGTGTGCCGGACCAGGTTTTGAACTCGGGACCTATGTCTTTCGTGGGCAAGTGCTCTAGTGGTAGAGCACTTGACCGCGAAAGACAAAGGTTCCGAGTTCAAGCCTCGGTCCAGCACACAGTTTTAATCTGCCTGGAAGTTTCATATCAGCGCACACACCGCTGCAGAGTCAAAATCTCATTCCATTTCACAACTGTTTGCAGTCTTTTCGAACGTTCGGTGGACCATGGAATGTTCAACTGCCACGACTCAGCTCATGCACCGTTTGAAGATCGCACACTGCGTCCAGCATTCTCAGCCATGGCAACAGTAACTTCTTCAACAATTGGGGCGCAATTGGCCGTCGGCCTCTCCCAGGAACAGTTCTCAAATCGTCAGTTAATTCTAACTTACGATTCATGTTCTTCAACTTCGGTGAGGAAAGAAGACCTCTCCGTGTTCTTTTTTTAATGCGTCGATACTCGCGAAGACCAGCATCGCTGTTGCTGTTGTTTCGATAAAACAGCATTACGAGTAAAGCCCTGCTCACCTTGTCGAGTCTCACGTTGAATGTCTGCAACTGTAACGCATGCTCACGCCTTTGTCAATCCTACGTTGCCGTACCAGAACCGGCGCCTAACGGTAAATCATGACTGTCACTACCAACAATGCAAATCCTTCAGCGCACAGCCTCAACACCATTCCTATAAAGTTGGGTACCAATAAAGTAAACAGTTTTCCATCTACATTACCTCAAGTAGCGAAAGTTTAAGTATAACCACCCTGTACAAATTATCGGTTTCATCACCCTTGTGATAGACGTGATAGCCATTATGATCATCCTCGTCGCCCATTATGGACAATATCACTATCATCACACTCGCCAGCCGTACGACTTTTACTGCTGAATAAAGATCTGCTCTGCACTTTTGCAAGCTTTATGATTTTCAGCAGTATACATTCATGTTGGTACTGCATGTTTGTAAGGTGCCACGACATGGGCCCTTACACGTTAGCTTACCAACATTAGTATTAATAATAAAGGGACTGGCAAGGACATCAGATCATGACTATTGAATTATGATAAATATGAGGCACTCTAGAGCAGTATTCCCTGCATGTCTGCATGATTAAGTCACTGACATAAAGCGTTGGTGAAAAGTGTCGGAAGTTGAGAATTGTGGAATATAAAGTCTGCAGCTGGGCGTAGCTCGCCGGGCCGCTGTGGGCGCCAGGTAGCGGTCACTGGAAACACGGGACAATACGGCGCTTTTGGGAATAGCCCGGCATCCGGAGCCACCTGTGCTGGGCAACACGTGGCGAAGACGGGAATTTCGTTTGCCTAGGGGCGATATGACCTACTCGATCATTGGCTAGATCTCAGAAATGTCGTTGGAGGGATTTCGGCGATGATAGAGCGTTCGACATTTGCCGAAACGGGGTATTCTTCCGCCGCGTTTTCGTACGCGTGTGAGACGGGAGAATTGTGGAGAGAGAGGACTTCGCCTTCAGCCATCGAGCGGTACGGTCTTGGCGAAGGCGTCTTTTCCATCGTCTTCGAAGGGAGATATACGGTCTGTATCGCAGCACTGCACCAACGCGTGTTTCGTGCAGAGTTTTGCGGTTAGAGCTCTTTGTGTGCTCAGAAGCGAGATTTTCACCAACGCTCAACCACTTCCAAAACTTACCTAATATTCTTGATCTGCTAGTTATCCTTGCGAGGTGCCGAGTATTTATCAACGCAGCTGCAGGTAATAGGGGGCGCGTAATTGCAAATTGTTAACGTGCCATACTCAGGAGTGTGTGGGTGAACAAAGAAATTAACTTTTTTTTTAAATTTTGTCAGTTGTGGGGAATATCAAATTAAAATGCCAATATTACAATCTAATAATCGACTTCATTGTAGCTAGCATTTATCCTGTCTCATTAAGCTTTACATGTACTCTAGTCAATGCACAGCTTGCCCATACGGGAAGGAAAGAAGGTTTGCAGTCTTCTATGTCAGCGACGGACAAATACGTTTACATGTTTTTCAGTTTACTATATTTACCGATTTATTTAGTTTGTCTTATAGTCTGCGTCAGTCCTGCATTCTTAGAATGGATATTGATGAGCTGCAGCTAGGAGTCACCGTTCTGTACGAAACTGATTTCCTTGGCTGATTCGTCAGAAGCACAATTCTTGATATACTGCACACCTACTGTAAACGTTTGCCAAAATATCCAAAACCGCTAAAGGGAAGAAAAACTAATTTTAAAGCAAATTAGTGACTGTTTCCTCTGATTCATCTTAACAATATACTCTGTTACACACACTGCACGAAATTTTTGTGAGATGCCATGGTCAAATTCTGCACTCATAATAAAACTTCTGGCTTGACCACAGTTCCTTATTATCTTCCATTAATCCTTATACTATTTAGTACTAAGCCTTTCTTAAAGCATAAAAATCTTGTTGATATAAGGCACTGCATCAAAGTTAATCTCAAGAAGCGTGAGTGCACTTCGCCCAGGCGAGTGTAACTATAAATACTTCAATCTAGATCGAATGCAATACAAGAACTGACTAACACAATATCCAGATTTTCTTGGTTTACCGATGTAGCGACGCCTCTTAGACCGCTGTTCTTCACCTTGCCCGCAATGACATCAGTCTCTCAGATACAGCGTTGCCCGGAACTCAAAACAGGGCAGATGCTCAGACCTTCTTAGCACGAATCAATGTTTTTTTCGAAATCATTAATAGAAGGATTTGCCGCACTTTTTTCCCTTCTCTCATCACTCGGCAACAGTTTGAAATTAGTGTTTTACATCTGAAACTAATATTTTGATGGTTAATGAGAAAATGAACGTAACCCTGCAGTTACTGCGTTCACGTCGTCTTTGGCGTTTCTGGCTAAACAGGCAGCAGACTTCAGCATTACGTAGTGGGTCAGAGCAGCGAAACAGGGTCACTTAAGCTCCGTTACGTGACAGAAGAAAGGCTAAGGTAAATGCAACTAACGATACCAAGAGCTTTACACGAACCAGTTTTATACCATCGCAAACTTGATAGGCAAGCACCGCAGAAGGAAACTCGCTGATACCTTCGTAAAAGGTGTAATGCCCTGTGCGATCCTAACGAATGACGTCGGGTAAACATTAGCCGCTACTTCGCTCCATATATACCCCACTAGTGAAGCTCGAAAGGCAGTCAGTGAGACGGATCGATGGCTTACATGACATTTGCATACAATTCCCTGGTTGCAGCGAAGTGACGTCTGGCATACGAATTCCTGCATGCTACGGACAACAGCCGCTACTGGGAGAGATGGCTACTTGGCTATAATGCAGAGTTCAACACCAGAGTCTGACTGTCACAGATGGGAGGTCTTTCCTTCCCAACAGGAGAAGGACACCAGCGTTGCTGACATTCGTGGATGACAGGTCAGTATCATCGAATTTCACGGCTACAGGGCAACCGTCATTGAGCTACGACTGATGAAGAATAGTGGTGAGCAGGGGAGGGGGGGGGGGGGGGAGAGCACCTCCCATTTCGGTGTGTTTCAGTTCGATACACACATCACCGCCACTAACTTGAGCAGCTTCGCAGAACAGACGATACTCGGGCCACCGCAAGCGGCGAACGGCCAGTGCAGCAGCCGGATGGAGCGAGGTGTGCGGTGCCAGCTGCCTTGAGTGCTCTGAATGTCACTTACAAGGGAACCTCCCCATCGCACCCCCCTCAGATTTAGTTATAAGTTGGCACAGTGGATAGGCCTTGAAAAACTAAACACATATCGATCGAGAAAACAGGAAGAAGTTGTGTGGAACTATGAAAAAAATAAGCAAAATATACAAACTGAGTAGTCCATAGGCAACATCAGGGACTGTGTAGGCTCAGGAGCGCCGTGGTCCCGTGGTTAGCGTGAGCAGTTGTGGAACAAGAGGTCCTTGGATCAAGTCTTCCCTCAACCAAAAATTTTAAATTTTTTATTTTCAGACTATTATCTGTTCGTGATCGTGTGTCAATTATCGAAGTTCAGGCACTCACACATAATCAACTTCGCTCTCCTAAATTCCAGGACATGTTCAGATTTGCTTGGACGTATGCAGGATTTGGCGGTCTACACACGGAAAAATTTGAAAACGTTAAAACATATGTTTTGACAGAGCACAGGGAAAACTGTGCGACTGTGAAACTGTTGCATTCATTTGTTGCAGTTTATGTGACAAACTCTTATGTTTTCATCACTTTTTTGGGAGTGATTATCACATCCACAAGAAAACCTAAATCGAGCAAGGTAGAAGAATCTTTCTACCCATTCGCCAAGGTGGGTCGACAACATATCCCTGTCATGTGACGCATATGCCGTCACCAGTGTCGTATAGAATATATCAGACGTGTTTTCCTGTGGAGGAATCGGTTGACCTATGACCTTGCAATCAAATGTTTTCGATTCCCATTGGAGAGGCACGTCCTTTCGTCTACTAATCGCACGGTTTTGCGGTGCGGTCGCAAAACAGACACTAAACGTATTGCAGTGAACAGAGACGTCAATGAACTAACGGACAGATCATAACTTCTCGAAAATAAAGAAAGTAAAATTTTCACTCGAGGGAAAACTTGAACCAAGAACTTCCCGTTCCGCAGCTGCTCACGCTAACCACGGGACCACGGCGCTCCTGAGCTTACTCTGTCCTCAGATGTTGCCTATCTTGCCATTGGACTACTCAGTTTGTACATTTAGCTTATTTTTTTCATAGTTCCACACAACTTCTTCCTGTTTCCTCGATTGATCTGTGTTCAGTTTTTAAAGGCCTATCCACTGTGCCAACTTATAACTAAATCTGAGGGGGCTGCGATGGGGAGGTTCCCTTGTTAGGACGCGATTCCTCAGCGGGCATTGACAGATGACTCCAACCGCATGTCAAGAAGCTACCTGTGTTTTTGTGGAAATAAATAACTTATTCTGAATCTTCCCCCCCATGAACCATGGACCTTGCCGTTGGTGGGGAGGCTTGCGTGCCTCAGCGATACAGATGGCCGTACCGTAGGTGCAACCACAACGGAGGGGTATCTGTTGAGAGGCCAGACAAACATGTGGTTCCTGAAGAGGGGCAGCAGCCTTTTCAGTAGTTGCAGGGGCAACAGTCTGGATGATTGACTGATCTGGCCTTGTAACATTAACCAAAACGGCCTTGCTGTGCTGGTACTGCGAACGGCTGAAAGCAAGGGGAAACTACAGCCGTAATTTTTCCCGAGGACATGCAGCTCTACTGTATGATTAAATGATGATGGCGTCCTCTTGGGTAAAATATTCCGGAGGTAAAATAGTCCCCCATTCGGATCTCCGGGCGGGGACTACTCAAGAGGACGTCGTTATCAGGAGAAAGAAAACTGGCGTTCTACGGATCGGAGCGTGGAATGTCAGATCACTTAATCGGGCAGGTAGGTTAGAAAATTTAAAAAGGGAGATGGATAGGTTAAAGTTAGATATAGTGGGAATTAGTGAAGTTCGGTGGCAGGAGGAACAAGACTTTTGGTCAGGTGATTACAGGGTTATAAATACAAAATCAAATAGGGGTAATGCAGGAGTAGGTTTAATAATGAATAAAAAAATAGGAGTGCGGGTTAGCTACTACAAACAGCATAGTGAACGCATTATTGTGGCCAAGATAGACACAAAGCCCATGCCTACTACAGTAGTACAAGTTTATATGCCAACTAGCTCTGCAGATGATGAAGAAATAGATGAAATGTATGACGAGATAAAAGAAATTATTCAGGTAGTGAAGGGAGACGAAAATTTAATAGTGATGGGTGACTGGAATTCGTCAGTAGGAAAAGGGAGAGAAGGAAACATAGTAGGAGAATATGGATTGGGGGGAAGGAATGAAAGAGGAAGCCGCCTTGTAGAATTTTGCACAGAGCATAACTTAATCATAGCTAACACTTGGTTCAAGAATCATGAAAGGAGGCTGTATACATGGAAGAAGCCTGGAGATACTGACAGGTTTCAGATAGATTATATAATGGTAAGACAGAGATTTAGGAACCAGGTTTTAAATTGTAAGACATTTCCTGGGGCAGATGTCGATTCTGACCACAATCTATTGGTTATGAACTGCAGATTGAAACTGAAGAAACTGCAAAAAGGTGGGAATTTAAGGAGATGGGACCTGGATAAACTGAAAGAACCAGAGGTTGTAGAGAGTTTCAGGGAGAGCATTAGGGAGCAATTGACAGGAATGGGGGAAAGAAATACAGTAGAAGAAGAATGGGTAGCTCTGAGGGATGAAGTGGTGAAGGCAGCAGACGATCAAGTAGGTAAAAAGACGCGGGCTAATAGAAATCCTTGGGTAACAGAAGAAATATTGAATTTAATTGACGAAAGGAGAAAATATAAAAATGCAGTAAATGAAGCAGGAAAAAAGGAATACAAACGTCTCAAAAATGAAATCGACAGGAAGTGCAAAATGGCTAAGCAGGGATGGCTAGAGGACAAATGTAAGGATGTAGAGGCTTGTCTCACTAGGGGTAAGATAGATACTGCCTACAGGAAAATTAAAGAGACCTTTGGAGAGAAGAGAACCACTTGTATGAATATCAAGAGCTCAGATGGCAACCCAATTCTAAGCAAAGAAGGGAAGGCAGAAAGGTGGAAGGAGTATATAGAGGGTTTATACAAGGGCGATGTACTTGCGGACAATATTATGGAAATGGAAGAGGATGTAGATGAAGATGAAATGGGAGATAAGATACTGCGTGAAGAGTTTGACAGAGCACTGAAAGACCTGAGTAAAAATAAGGCCCCGGGAGTAGACAACATTCCATTAGAACTACTGATGGCCTCAGGAGAGCCAGTCATGACAAAACTCTACCATCTGGTGAGCAAGATGTATGAGACAGGCGAAATACCTTCAGACTTTAAGAAGAATATAATAATTCCAATCCCAAAGAAAGCAGGTGTTGACAGATGTGAAAGTTACCGAACTATCAGTTTAATAAGTCACAGCTGCAAAATACTAACGCGAATTCTTTACAGACGAATGGAAAAACTGGTAGAAGCCGACCTCGGGGAAGATCAGTTTGGATTCCGTAGAAATGTTGGAACACGTGAGGCAATACTGACCTTACGACTTATCTTGGAAGAAAGGTTAAGAAAAGGCAAACCTACGTTTCTAGCATTTGTAGACTTAGAGAAAGCTTTTGACAATGTTGACTGGAATACTCTCTTTCAAATTCTGAAGGTGGCAGGGGTAAAATACAGGGAGCGAAAGGCTATTTACAATTTGTACAGAAACCAGATGGCAGTTATAAGAGTCGAGGGGCATGAAAGGGAAGCAGTGGTTGGGAAAGGAGTGAGACAGGGTTGTAGCCTCTCCCCGATGTTATTCAATCTGTATATTGAGCAAGCAGTAAAGGAAACAAAAGAAAAATTCGGAGTAGGTATTAAAATTCATGGAGAAGAAGTAAAAACTTTGAGGTTCGCCGATGACATTGTAATTCTGTCAGAGACAGCAAAGGACTTGGAAGAGCAGTTGAACGGAATGGACAGTGTCTTGAAAGGAGGATATAAGATGAACATCAACAAAAGCAAAACGAGGATAATGGAATGTAGTCAAATTAAGTCGGGTGATGCTGAGGGAATTAGATTAGGAAATGAGACACTTAAAGTAGTAAAGGAGTTTTGCTATTTAGGGAGTAAAATAACCGATGATGGTCGAAGTAGAGAGGATATAAAATGTAGACTGGCAATGGCAAGGAAAGCGTTTCTCAAGAAGAGAAATTTGTTAACATCGAATATAGATTTAGGTGTCAGGAAGTCTTTTCTGAAAGTATTTGTATGGAGTGTAGCCATGTATGGAAGTGAGACATGGACGATTACTAGTTTGGACAAAAAGAGAATAGAAGCTTTCGAAATGTGGTGCTACAGAAGAATGCTGAAGATAAGGTGGGTAGATCACGTAACTAATGAGGAGGTATTGAATAGGATTGGGGAGAAGAGAAGTTTGTGGCACAACTTGACTAGAAGAAGGGATCGGTTGGTAGGACATGTTCTCAGGCATCGAGGGATCACAAATTTAGCATTGGAAGGCAGCGTGGAGGGTAAAAATCGTAGAGGGAGACCAAGAGATCAATACACTAAGCAGATTCAGAAGGATGTAGGTTGCAGTAGGTACTGGGAGATGAAGAAGCTTGCACAGGATAGAGTAGCATGGAGAGCTGCATCAAACCAGTCTCAGGACTGAAGACCACAACAACAACAACATTCTGAATCTTGTTTCACTGCGCCTACCGACGACCACAGGTCACTACTATCCTTCCAAGGAAAACTGGCAAGGAGCGAACTGGGAAAGTGCCTCCTGGCACAGAACCCACTCTACTTACACCGTCCCAGTAGTCGCCTCTTCAAAATTGGTGTCAGGAGGTGGTCGTGCTTCTGATACTTGCAGCATCTGCATCAGAAGGCTTTACCAAGGGTTTCGTAGAGAGAGCGCCAGCAGTTACAACAATTGTGGTATCAGCTACTTACGAGCTTTGTTTCTCAGATAAGTACGTCTGGGTGGTGATCATGTCCATAATAAGAAACAATGTGTTCAGAGCTACTTCTTGCAAAGCCTAGTATCTTAATTTAAGGGAGTCATAGTAATTTTGTACCCATAGATTGTAAAATTTGTAAAGTGTCTAGGCACAGATCGCCTTGTAATAGGTCTACTCCTGTAATTTATTCCACTTGCAGTATGGTCATGCAAGAAAGTTTTGTTAAGTGTGACTGGTTGTCGATGAGACGAAGTAATAGGTCAATTTTGGTATTCATTATAGTGTATACTGTGTGTGGTGTATAAGGCAGTATAAGGCTTACTGTGACAGAAAAGCGAACTGCACAAATACGTCACAACACGAGCAGCTACTAGAGCAGACACTATCAGCTCTGATAGAACATGTTACAATATTAAAAGAACAGAGCGAGCAAATGGCACAGGAGTTACGTAATCAAATGAGAGATGTTTCACAACCAGCTCCTACTGTGGTTAAATCAATACTCCCGGTAACTCCCCCATCCGTGGATCCTGCAGATGCTAGTCTTATTTTCCTTTGTTCTGGCAAAATATCGGACGATACAACTATTTTTATTTAGGACGTGTTATCTGCAGCCAGCTTGTGTAACTGGTCAGAACATACATCACTGCAGCTCGCCGAATTGCGTTTGTTAGGTATGGCTAAGAGGAAAAATTCATGTATCACGAGGTTTTGAGCAAAGTAACACCATGTACAAAGTTAGCAAATTGATTAAAGCAACGGTACATAAAACAAAATACTACTCGTTTCTTTCGAGAAAATTTAAGTAATTTGAGACAATTGCCAAATGAGACTGTAGAAGAGTTTTCGGATAGGATACTCAACTTGAACGCCGAAACTTAGACGTTGGCTAACAAACCGGACGCTGATGGAGTTTTATTGAGAGTGGCTGAGGATAGGGCACTCGATGTGTTCCTAAGGGAGATTTATCCAGAATTTTCTCACAAACTGAGAATGGAAAACCCACAAGTTGTAGCAGCAGCTCTGCGGGTAGCCAATTATCTGCAAGGGGTAGAAAGTGGCACTAAGTCTCGGATTGATCAGAAAATGTTTGTGTTGAACAAAGAATGTTATCGCTCCGGAAGTAAGGGTAATTTTAAAGCACAGTATCGCCAAACGCATTGTTTTAACTGTCAACGGATTGGTCACAAGGCACAGGAGTGTAGGTCAAAGAAACAGGGTAACTATAATGGGAAAAATAAAACGTTAAACGACAACTAGAGTCTTCCTTCCATCGAGAAGCGTTCCCATTAAAAGGAAGTGTTTGTGTGTTTGGTAGAAATGTCAACAAGTAATGACATGTTGGATGAGCAGCATTGTTTTGTACGTAGGTGTATAACGCACACAAGGGATATTAACGCTCAGGTTACGGTGCTAATAAGCCTGGGTAATTTGTTGGGGGAGATGAAGTGAGTCTTCCAAAGGGATTACTGATAGCCACATCAGAGATTCTTGAAAAGGAAAATTTCAGGATTCTAGGGTAAAAGGTAGAACAGAGCAAACCATTGATATATCTGCATTGCAAGAAAAAGTTAAACGCCTTCAGGGTGAAAAAATTGCTCTCAGCACTATGGGACTTCTGAGGTCATCAGCCCCCTAGAACTTAGAACTACTTAAGCCTAACTAACCGCGAGCGGCTAGAGATTAGGCGGCCTTGGAAAAAACCGAGCGGAAGTTTGTCAGGGGAGAGTATGGCCGTGTCTCACGCTTGGAGGAATTTATATGCCAGAGAAAAGTTGATAAAAACAGAACTAAGAATGACACGGAGGTGAGATTTGGCAATCGTGGGTAGAAAATATCTAAAGCTAAATTATGTAGGCCAGCGGCCTTGCCGCAGTGGTAACACCGGTTCCCATCAGACTGACCACATGCCGCTCCACATCCTCATACAGTGACGCCTGTGGGCTGAGGATGACACGGTGGCCGGTCGTACCTTTGGACCTCTGTGGCCTGTGCGGGAATAGTTATTTTTTCTTTTAAATTATCTAGACGCGGCACAAAAATATATAATAGTTTAAAAGTTATTGTCTTAAAAATTGTAAACTTATGTGAATTCAAAAGCTAATATCTCGGCAATGCTTTGGCCGATTAATATGAACAAAGTGTTTACGGATGAGACTAGTAGAGCTTCATCGAGCAGTCGTAGCCGATATAACAGAACATGTACCATTTTCGAATGAGAGGTAGGAATATGGGATTCGACTGAAAGAAGCTGTGCTTTTGGTAATAAATTTAAAGAGACGAAACTAGCAGCAGCATTCTAAAGTTTTAAGAGGCAGGTGAGTAGTTAAGTATGTATTTTTATTTGCTTATTTATATTTAGTATCAAAAATCTGGGAAAAGCAAAATCACGCCACAAGAACATTATTTGTGATAAGACGGCGGCAGATACAAAAGAATTGGACCTTAAATTGTTATTTCCCGGAAAATTTAAATATTTTTAATGTATCATATGTTTTCTTGTGTTTACTTTTAGAATATTCATAATTTTTTTTGTCAACGATTGTTTCGAGTTAGGCAGTCGTTTGGAGGGTGCGTAGGGCGGCCATCTTTGGGAGAGTTGAGTTGGAGCGAAGCTAAGAGCCGGACGTGCCGCCCACCTGGGAGTAGTACTGGGTTGATGGCCACACTCGAAGACAAGTATGTATGTAGCGACGGTCGAAAACGATCAAGTTGAGCGTAATATAGTGGCTTGGCACAGCAGACAACAGCGTATTTTGTGAACTGTGAACTGACTGTCGAGTGCTGTGATCGCGACATACGAATTTTGTAGCATGAGTTCTTAACGGTCGCGCTTACGTAAAAGCCCCTAAGATTGCATTTTAAGTGTTTGGTCGATATATGGAAGACTATTTGTAGAAAAAAAGAAATAAACTACTTGTTCAAATTATAAATCAGCGTGAGCGGCTCAATATTTTAAATTTCACAGCAATACCTGGCTGCATTTTTTTAATATATATATTATTTCATCTTGAAAATTGAGTTTACGACAGGTGTGAGCTGGCACCCTATGACGAAAAACGTAGCCAAACATTGAAACCAGCCACATCTCTGGGACCGCTCAATTAAGCTGAGTGTTGAGTGTAACAAATATATATATTTTCATGGCATATAAGGGAGGCTCGGACTAACCATTCAGACTAAACTAACTTTATCAGAAATCGGCAAACAACACCAACTCCAACTATATAAATATTTTCATCATTTTCAGCGAATTTTTGCAGTGCGTAGTGCCCAGTACCGTCGTAGACCAAATTTCGACAATGTAGAGCTTGTTAAGTTACAAGAACCGAATGTGGGCTAGTGCTAACTGCTGCTAAAATTGCTTCTGCAGATAAAGTACTATTCGCCAGAGCCACGTGATGTACTCGATGGTCTTTGGTCTCGGTTGTTCCACGTGGCTGTGCAAAGCCTGGTCTTCTTGCGACCATACATTCTCGTGACCACAGCTACCAGTAATCAGGCTAAATTCCTGCCAAGTGTTTCTGCAGTGTTGCAGAAGGATGATCCAGTAGGTAGTAGCCTTATTACGCGACCCCTTCAGACTCTGTGAGGAGTTGACAAGATGGTCTTTCTCACCTTAAAGGCATTCTTGACTGTCATGAAACCACCAAGAAGGATTCTCAAAGATAACTAACACTGACGACCGTCACATAGCGTATTTAAAATAAACCTGATTTGCATCCTCATAGTAGTGAAACTAGCGCCACTGTTATGGTATTGAAGCCATATGAATGGACATCATCTTTCAGATATAGAAACACGCTTACTTACTGTCATTTACATCTCACAACTCCTTCTTGGTGTTGTAATTTTCTTCCGTCAGTTTATTTCAATCTTCGTGTGTGTGTGTGTGTGTGTGTGTGTGTGTGTGTGTGTGTGTGTGTGTGTGTGTGTGTGTGCGCGCGCGCGTGCCATGGGAATCAGTGCGATAACTATTTGAACCGTATTTTTGTGTTTTTAAGGATGAATATGAAAAGCAAAGGAAGGGATAAGGATAAAAACCGATGATGACACACTCAGCAAGAAATAGATCTCACATTCAGGACAATCAGATGTAAAATCTCGGTCTGTCCGTCGTGATTAACCTTTTCTATGCTTTCTAAAAACTTGCTCAAAGAAAATACTGGAATGGTTCCTTTGAAAAAAACGACCGACCTCCGTCACCACCCTCGTGGAATCCAAACTACATCGACATCTTTAATGATGTAAAATTCATAGTCTGCTGGTAAAAGTTGAGAATGAAAACGCTGAATTTAAATATTTTCAACATTTCGCGTCCCTTTCAGCAACGTTTACCTATATTTACCATGGTTTCAGTCGGATAACCCAACCTTCTTCAGAATAAAAGCGACTACCGTTTGTCCATAGTTGACATCGTCTGGAGTACTGGAACTCCAGTACAGTACTCGTGGCTGCCGCATCGCGGTCGTGAAGTGGGGCCGAGGCAGTTTAAGATAAGTTTTTACAGTCTGACGATAACTGATAGATTTGTAGTTTTAGTTTGACGATGTCCACTATGGACAAACGATAGTTACTTTTTTCTGAAGAAGGTTGGGTTATTCCGACTGAAACCTAGGTAAATCTGGGTAAAAGTTGCAACTGAGGCTGTTGGTTATTAAAAATTAAAAAAAGTTGAATGTTTTGTCACAGAAAGGTACTGAAAACTACGTATTATTGGTGACTAGAGAGTGGAGGGTTGTGGGAGATATCACTAAGAGGGACTCCAGATAATACTTCCATTCAGAGGGCTTTATCTTCATCAATACTGTCCCATGCGCTCTCTCCATGAGACACTGTAGTTTGATATTTAACCCAAGGCGCAAGATGCGGATATCAGGATCAGCAACTTCGTACCTCTCCACTATTAACTGGGGATTTTTCTGGCATCAACAAGATTAGAACTGGCTACTTCCAGGTCGAGTATCGCCACACTGGCTAGCATAAGCGACCTAGAATACAGCTGCGATTGGTGAAGTCAGAACGAGATTAGTCGCCTACTAAGACCTTGGGCAGCACGCTGGTCCCGCTAAGAGAATAGCCTTTGTTCAGAATACCAGTCACGGAATGGGAACAGCGTCTCATTAGTATACTGGCGTGGTGGGAAATATGGGTGGCCCCCGCTAGGCCGCAGCCCCGGGACTGCAGTATGCTGGCCCGAGGGGGAGGGGGAATCAAGGTGGTGGTGGGGGGGGGGCGGTGGCTCACTAGGGGCGGCAGAGGGCGCGGCGCGGCGCTGAATGCTCATTACTCGTGATGGCGCCCACGCGTTTAATTAAACACATTTCCCTTCTATCGCGCTGATAAATTACGATAAAGTGATCATGAATTCGCGCGGCGGAATTTCTTCCGGCACGGCGCCACGGGCGTCCCTGCGCTGCAGATGGCGCAGACTGCAGGCGCCTTTCTAGCCACCGCAACTCGCCAGTGACTGCACTGACTTCACAGCACTCGTGGTGCTATGTTTCATCTTCTTCAGGTGGCTGACTGTCAAAGCTATGAGCTTCATGTGGTCTCAAATTCTTCTTGCCCACTGTGTAGGGAAGTAGCATACTCACGCCTTATAAAATTCACATCAGTCTTTCCACTGTGTGCCAGCCAGTCCGCTGTAACTAGCTCTGACGTCATAAATGTTGCGCAATACTTTAAAAATCAAATAAATAACCTGAAACGTTTCTAGCATGTCTGGAGTAATACTAAATCAAAATGTGTTGAATATCAGTTCAATAACTTTAACCATTTTCGAAATTTGGACGTTTTTCTGTAAAAATCATTGGCGCAACAGAAAAGAGCTAGAAACTTAAAAATTTATATTTAGATTCCTTTTGCATAATAATTTAGTAGAAACAGTATTCTGGATCTCACAAATTAAAATTTTAGTTGAAATTCACGATTTTCTGGTTTTTATCTTAAAAATTAAGGAAGCAAGATAGATTAAGTAGGCGAATAAATAAAGCTAGGATATGTAAATTGAAGTAGAAGGGAGATCCGCTATAATCATAAAGATGTGAGAAGTTTCAACTGAATAACTATAAAACTATAGCGATAACATATCTCCAAAGGGCAAGTTCAGAGCTCGTCTACTGTGTGTAGTGTAATTAAATTAACTCTCTCGCCCAAAATATTTGACTTAGTCACGTCAAACTTTTATTATGATTACTTACTTGTGTGCTGATTGTACAATTAAATTGAAAGCTTCATCGGCCATCAGCAAAGAAAGCAATGATTTATTCGATAACTTAAAGTGGTGCATTACTATCCCAGCAGCTAGTCGGGAGAGCAGATTTGATTCGGCGTTCCCTTAGCCGTCCGCACCGTGGCTTTATATGTAAGAGCCGGCCGCTGTGGCCGAGCGGTTCTAGGCGCTACAGTCTGGAGCCACGCGACCGCTACGGTCGCAGGTTCGAATCCTGCCTCGGGCGTGGGTGTGTGTGATACCCTTAGGTTAGTTAGGTTTAAGTAGTTCTAAGTTCTAGGGGACTGATGACCTCAGCAGTTGAGTCCCATAGTGCTCAGAGCCATTTGAACTTTATATGTAAGAAGCTGCGTGAGGAAGGAAGGCCCCAGTTCTCTCCAGACGCTGATTAGCGCACCAACTGTGCCGGGAGTCGCGTCGCGTCGGTATCGTTGATATACGAGGTGCGTTCAAGTTCTAACGCCTCTGATTTTTTTTTTCTTTGGACTGGAAAGAGAAACATGCAGATTGTTTTAAAATGAGGCGGCGTTCATTGTCAATATGTTCCAGAGATGGCGGCACCGTACGGCAGATGGAATTTTACTGCCAGCAGCGAGAATGATAACTGTTTTAAATACTTAAAATGCGACGTTTTCCTTACTTGAACAGCGTGCAATCATTCGTTTTCTGAATTTGCGTGGTGTGAAACCAATTGAAATTCATTGACAGTTGAAGGAGACATGTGGTGATGGAGTTATGGATGTGTCGAAAGTGCGTTCATGGGTGCGACAGTTTAATGAAGGCAGAACATCGTGTGACAACAAACCAAAACAATCTCGGGCTCGCACAAGCCGGTCTGACGACATGATCGAGAAAGTGGAGAGAATTGTTTTGGGGGATCGCCGAATGACTGTTGAACAGATCGCCTCCAGAGTTGGCATTTCTGTGGGTTCTGTGCACACAATCCTGCATGACGACCTGAAAATGCGAAAAGTGTCATCCAGGTGGGTGCCACGAATGCTGACGGACGACCACATGGCTGCCCGTGTGGCATGCTGCGAAGCAATGTTGACGTGCAACGACAGCATGAATGGGACTTTCTTTTCGTCGGTTGTGACAATGGATGAGACGTGGATGCCATTTTTCATCCAGAAACAAAGCGCCAGTCAGCTCAATGGAAGCACACAGATTCACCGCCACCAAAAAAATTTCGGGTAACCTTAAGGCTTTCCTCTTTCTTGTTCAAACTATTCGCGTGTTTTTGTATAATACGCGAACAGTTTGAACAAGAAAGAGGAAAGCCTTAAGGTAAACAGATCCTGGCTTCCCGTACTGCAGCGAACGACCGTCACAGGTAGCAAGAGGAGAACCGCACCGGAAATGACCGCGGAGAAGCCCTCGCACGTTGGCGTGCCAGGTACATATAGTCTGCGGCCGCGAGCTCGGCTCCAGTTCACCACCGGCAATGGAGGGTGAAGCTTTCACAATGCCAGCCACTCGTGCAGGCGAAGCGTCAGAAAAATCATTAGATGAACGTCGGCCGAAGAACCCGAGACAGAAGCCAATAGGCAATTTGTCAACAAGTGGCCACGAAAGCCTTAACAATTTTGTATTACTTGGGATACGCGTAACCATGAAATCATTTTCGAGCGAAGTGTTAATTTTGGGATGCCGTTAATGATCTATCTTTAGTTTGCGTATGTCGTATTTTCACGTGCCGCCGCAGGACAGACATTCTACCATTATTAGCGTGGCGTTTGATGAACATTATCATCAAATTATGGCGAGCATTCACTTAAACATTTAATTTGAACAGTTATAGTTGCGTCAGCGGATTAGACTCTGAACTGCTCTGGTAGTTGGATTGTGTGGACTCCTTTTGGTCTGTGACTTTCAGAATATAGTGAACATTTTAGAGAGAATGGTTTTTGATTATGAATCCCAGACAATCTCCTAATTCCTCAGAGCTATAAGCTGTAGCTATAAATGTATTTCTCAGATAAAGTGGGCACTAGGAATTCTAATTACAGGCTTCACGTTTTGCTAATCACTTTCTGGTTGCCAATATTGTAGTTAGAGAGCCAGTGTTGAGAACGGCAAACAACAGCATTAAATAAATAAGAGGAACAATAACAATTATTCCACCCGCCGCCCACAACTGGACGAAGTTTCGCCACTTGTTTGGATAATTGGTAGTCACTTTCTCCAAATAGTAAATCAAATGTAAGACGAGAAACTAAGGGCTCGCCTTAGAAAGGGTAGTCTTTCGCTGCTACTGTTGAATCTTGAAATCGAAGAGCAAAGACGGAAACATAAGAAAAGTTCGGCAGTGGGATTAAAAGTCAGCGCGAAAGGGTAGCAAAGATAAGATCCGTTGACGTCACTGTTGTCCTGCAAGCCATGTTGAATGAAATGAACAGTCTAGTAAGCAAAGCGAAGGAAGACAAAAGTAATGAGGAGTAGTAGAAACAAGATAGCCGAAAAACTTAATATCTAATTTGGGAATGACTAAACAGACGATGTGAAGGAATTTGACTGCCATGACGGACGAAGCAAATAGGACATAAAAAGCAGACTATTGGTGACTAAGACAGCATTCTTGGCAAAAAGAAGGCTGCTGGGATTATCATTTGAGGAAGAAATTTCTCAGAATGTATGTCATGAGCACTGCATTGAGTGGAGTGTACCACGGATTGTGGGAAATCCGGTAGAGAATGGAATCGAAGCGTTTCAGATGTTGTGCTATAGAAGGAAGTTAAAAATTATATGGACTAATAAGACAAAGGAGGTCCTCCACAGAATAGGCTAGAAGAGGAACGTGTGGGAAATATTGACACGTGTGGGATGATCTAACGTAGGGCTTCAAGGAATAACTTCCATGGTACTTGAATGAGATGAGGGAGATAATAAATGTAGCGCAAAACAGTTCGGAATATACAAGGATTGGAACTTAAATAGCGGCAACTATTCATTCACAACCGATACAAAAGAGTTACATGTTTGCACCTGTTACTGTCCTTCAAAGTAGTCACCAGCGTTGTGTACAACCCGTTGCCAGCGACGTGGAAGGCGTAGTATACCGCTGGCAGAGCCTGTTCAGTTGATAGCGCGAATGGAGCGGTCTACTGCCTATCGAAACTCTGAAACAGTTCTGAAGCGAATGCCACGAATCTTCGGAATCAAATCAAGGACGTAAGTCCGGGGAGCATGGTGGATGGTACAGTACTTCCCAGTCCCATCGACCGAACAGAGCAGCCACAGCTTGTGCCGTATCCGCCCGCGCATAGTCGTGCACAATGATGGGTGGGTTGCCCAGAAAGTGTTAACGCTTCTTTCGCAAAGCTGGTCGCAGGTGACCTAAGTCCTTATGACTTTGATTCTGTAGATGAAGAAACTACTTCAGAACTGTTCCAGAGATTCGACAGGCCGTAGCCGCTCCATTCGCACCAACAGAACAGGCTCTGCTAACGGTATACTACGGCTTCCACGTCGCTGGCAACGGGTTCTACACAACGCTGGTGACTACTTTGAAGGACAGTAAAAGATGCAAACATGTAGCTGTTTTGTATTGGTTGTGAATAAATATTTGCCATTATTTAAGTTCCAACCCTCTTATCTCACGAATAACAGAGCGTTTGGTGCTAGCGCTGCTCTGTGATGAAGGAAGTGCTACGGGAGAAGAAATCTGGCGGGCAGCGTCAAACCAGTTAGAAGAGTGATGAGGTGGATCACATTTCCGTAAAACAGTCTAGTTTTACCGCAGAACTTCCTATTTTCAGTACCGTAAAATTGCACAAATCCTTACGGCTAAATATTGTAAATCGCTAGAGCAGATATATAGTTTACAACAGCTCACCTTTAAAACTGCAGCGCAGCAAACTGTTTGCCCCGGTGAAACACTTGTCCTACAGTTTTTTGTCTCAGAAGTTAGTAGAAACACGATGGTTTTCACGGTCACGTCTATTTACTTTTATTTTGCAATGCACTGTGTTAAAGCACAGATAAGTTTCACTTTACATTTACTTTGAAACTTCCACATAACGTGTCATTCAATAACACTAGCGCTTCTATTTGCATGATCATCCACCTTCATGCACCTTATATAGATATTAGATTTAATATGAAGATGATTAATATGTGAAAACAATAAATGACTAATTGGTAACTGGACATTATTAGACGATTAGACTCTGAAAACAACAAATGGCTAATTGATGACAAGACAAGTTTAAGGCTCAAACAGTGGCGTCGTCCAAGGAGCAAGGTGCCAAAGCAAGGCTGATACCTCGCAACGCAAGCACATCGAAAGATAGTCAATGCAAGCCGCTTCGAAAACTGAGCGACACCAGCACTAGCCACGCCCAGAAACGTTTGGCAACGCCGACGCAACGGATCTTCTACTTACGACTCACCGCAGTACCGCTCAGCCCAGTCCACGATCACGAAGGAGGCAGCATCGTCTTCTAGTAGACTAGCTGTGTGATCTGAGTATTAGGCAGAACCCTACGTGAAACCTACCGTTAAATGTACTTGGAGTGAGAGACTTGTATTTTTTTTCTGTATCAAGTGACACGCTAATGTTCAGTGACACGCTAATGTTCAGTGACAGTTGTAAATACTCGTGACATTCCTATGTAAATGGGTTGTCCGAAATTCTATGTTGTAGTAAAATGAACGAATACGAAGTTATAGCATCCGCTCGATCTCCTCCTGGTGCAAAGGACCAAACCACAGAATCCAGCATTGTACCGATAAATGTATTTTCGTCCGGTACAACACAAACACTTTTTTACTACGGAAATATAAGCAAAATACCAAAACATAATCTCGATCCAATCCAGAGATTTTGGCCTTTGTGAAAGATTACATGAACTCCAATTGTTCCATATAATACTACTGAATCTATTTGTTACAAGTGGCAATATCTTATATCAGGCAACTCAGGGTAAGTATCCCAGTCTCCAGCAGTGATAGTGACCCACTAACATGCTGCCTGCTGCGACAGGTTCCATGCTTTCGTCTTCTCTATCGTGTTGGGCATAATCAAAGCAACTGTTTGCGTCGGTATATCGTTCACGAAAATCAGAGGTGCTGTCTACCTGGTGGCGGTCCCGATGGCTTGCACCACCATATCTCTGACGAGTTGCTCACTCTTGCGTGACACTAAACAGGTAGTCGTGCTTGAGGATTTCTACGCCTCTGTGAAATGTGCATCCAGTGGCCGGAAGTCGCTGGCGATCTTTCCATCAGACAAGAGGGCAGCAGTTACATCACCCACCGAAGAAGTCTATCGGCAGAGACGGAAGACTCATTCCACAATATATTGGCATCAAATTATGCAGCAGGTAGCCAAAGCACTTGAATTAAGCGCAGCCGATTTTTCTTCACTGAACGAGATTTTCAACATTTTGCTCTCTGCTCTGCAGCACTGACGCCAACATCCACAATATCTCTATCATGGGTCGGAATTATTTTGATTTTGGCGAATAGTTGTCTTTCTATCTTCTTCCTCACCTTTCTACCATTTGACAAACTTAGCATATATCTGTGTTAACACCCTGCAAAGAACAGCTTGTGAACTGCGGACAGCCTTTTCTTAATTACGTGAACTGCAGACAGGGGCAAACTGAGGACATGTGAACAGCGGACAGAGGGTTAGTCAGTGTGCCCAGGAGGCACCACCAGGCTGTTGGCTGATTGTGTCCCATATTCGCCATCAAAAATTACAACTAAATCAATCAACAAACACGTCATTGGCAAACACCAAATCATCAAAAATAAGTCGTCCGGTTTCTTCTTCTTCATTTCTTGGGACAAAAACTCGATTAAACAAACGAACTGACAGATGACTCCTTTCCTCAAGTCTTCCACCTTCTCTCGTAAAAATGCTTCCGTCTCAACCAATCTTACTCAGCTCCGGAAATGCCAACTTACTCGTCCTGCATGACCTATCTTCGAGCGACTTTCTTTTCGATGAGTTGCTCAGCTTTTGTCAACTCTTGGGCTGTTGGTTTATCGTGGTTATGATTGTAACCTACAACTTTACAGCCATAACTTCAAGCAGACGTTACAAGTTTTCTTAGTACAAGCACATCTCAGCGTACGTCCTTCGGCTCCCTGCGAAACCTAAACTTAAATCAGTCCACTGTAAACAGTCGACGCCAACTTTCGCTGCCCATGAAATCTATGGTTGCTTCTACGACCGTGAACAGAAAAAAACGTGAGACACCTACATCAGTAGTTTCGTTGTAAGTTATGTCACGTCCCAGCACAGTTTTGTAGTGCAATAAGAACGTTGACGACAATCTGAGGTATTGTGGCTGACAATTCGCAATTTTTCACAAACGCAACTTTTATTGATTTAAGTTCACAAGGTGGAGGACTGAACAGCAAACGAAAGGTTGGGGCGAACAAAAGTTCACTTCTAATTTTCCACAAAGGTTCGTGGTAACACACACACACACTAGTAACAGACCAATTCATAGACAAAAACGTATTCTTCAACGGTCGCAGTACACAAGGTCGGCATCCGGCGTGGACTGAACTTCAGGGCTGGTTCTAGCCAGTAAATAGCTGTCTCTAGCAAATCAAATGGCCGTTGCAGCATCCCTGGATGTGGAAGTAAAAAAGAATACACTCTTGGAAATTGAAATAAGAACACCGTGAATTCATTGTCCCAGGAAGGGGAAACTTTATTGACACATTCCTGGGGTCAGATACATCACATGATCACACTGACAGAACCACAGGCACATAGACACAGGCAACAGAGCATGCACAATGTCGGCACTAGTACAGTGTATATCCACCTTTCGCAGCAATGCAGGCTGCTATTCTCCCATGGAGACGATCGTAGAGATGCTGGATGTAGTCCTGTGGAACGGCTTGCCATGCCATTTCCACCTGGCGCCTCAGTTGGACCAGCGTTCGTGCTGGACGTGCAGACCGCGTGAGACGACACTTCATCCAGTCCCAAACATGCTCAATGGGGGACAGATCCGGAGATCTTGCTGGCCAGGGTAGTTGACTTACACCTTCTAGAGCACGTTGGGTGGCACGGGATACATGCGGACGTGCATTGTCCTGTTGGAACAGCAAGTTCCCTTGCCGGTCTAGGAATGGTAGAACGATGGGTTCGATGACGGTTTGGATGAACCGTGCACTATTCAGTGTCCCCTCGACGATCACCAGTGGTGTACGGCCAGTGTAGGAGATCGCTCCCCACACCATGATGCCGGGTGTTGGCCCTGTGTGCCTCGGTCGTATGCAGTCCTGATTGTGGCGCTCACCTGCACGCCGCCAAACACGCATACGACCATCATTGGCACCAAGGCAGAAGCGACTCTCATCGCTGAAGACGACACGTCTCCATTCGTCCCTCCATTCACGCCTGTCGCGACACCACTGGAGGCGGGCTGCACGATGTTGGGGCGTGAGCGGAAGACGGCCTAACGGTGTGCGGGACCGTAGCCCAGCTTCATGGAGACGGTTGCGAATGGTCCTCGCCGATACCCCAGGAGCAACAGTGTCCCTAATTTGCTGGGAAGTGGCGGTGCGGTCCCCTACGGCACTGCGTAGGATCCTACGGTCTTGGCGTGCATCCGTGCGTCGCTGCGGTCCGGTCCCAGGTCGACGGGCACGTGCACCTTCCGCCGACCACTGGCGACAACATCGATGTACTGTGGAGACCTCACGCCCCACGTGTTGAGCAATTCGGCGGTACGTCCACCCGGCCTCCCGCATGCCCACTATACGCCCTCGCTCAAAGTCCGTCAACTGCACATACGGTTCACGTCCACGCTGTCGCGCCATGCTACCAGTGTTAAAGACTGCGATGGAGCTCCGTATGCCACGGCAAACTGGCTGACACTGACGGCGGCGGTGCACAAATGCTGCGCAGCTAGCGCCATTCGACGGCCAACACCGCAGTTCCTGGTGTGTCCGCTGTGCCGTGCGTGTGATCATTGCTTGTACAGCCCTCTCGCAATGTCCGGAGCAAGTATGGTGGGTCTGACACACCGGTGTCAATGTGTTCTTTTTTCCATTTCCAGGTGTGTATATAAAAAGGGAGGAAGGTTTATCTGTTTAGCAAGAGTAATAGAAGGCAGATTTCAGACTACCTAACAGATCAAAACGAAAATTTCTGTTTCGACACTGACAATGCTGAGTGTTTATGGAAAAAGTTCAAGGCAATCGTAAAATGCGTTTTAGACAGGTACGTGCCGAGTAAAACTGTGAGGGACGGGAAAAACCCACCGTGGTTCAACAACAAAGTTAGGAAACTACCACGAAAGCAAAGAGAGCTTCACTGCAAGTTTAAACGCAGCCAAAACCTCTCAGACAAACAGAAGCTAAACGATGTCAAAGTTAGCGTAAGGAGGGCTATGCGTGAAGCGTTCAGCGAATTCGAAAGTAAAATTCTATGTACCGACTTGACAGAAAATCCTAGGAAGTTCTGGTGTTACGTTAAATCAGTAAGTGACTCGAAACAGCATATCCAGACACTCCGAGATGATGATGGCATTGAAACAGAGGAGGACACGCGTAAAGCTGAAATACTAAACACCTTTTGCCAAAGCTGTTTCACAGAGGAAGACCGCACTGCAGTTCCTTCTCTAAATCCTTGCACGAACGAAAAAATGGCTGACATCGAAATAAGTGTCCAAGGAATAGAAAAGCAACTGAAATCATTCAACAGACGAAAGTCCACTGGACCTGACGGGATACCAATTCGATTCTACGCAGAGTACGCGAAAGAACTTGCCCCCCTTCTAACAGCCGTGTACCGCAAGCCTCTAGAGGAACGGAAGGTTCCAAATGATTGGAAAAGAGCACAGGTAGTCCCAGTCTTCAAGAAGGGTCGTCGAGCAGACGCGTAAAACTATAGACCTATATCTCTGACGTCGATCTGTTGTAGAATTTTAGAACATGTTTTTTGCTCGCGTATCATGTCGTTTCTGGAAACCCAGAATCTACTCTGTAGGAATCAACATGGATTCCGGAAACAGCGATCGTGTGAGACCCAACTCGCTTTATTTGTTCATGAGACCCAGAAAAATATTAGATACAGGCTCCCAGGTAGATTACATTTTCCTTGACTTCCGGAAGGCGTTCGATACAGTTCCGCACTGTCGCCTGATAAAGTAAGAGCCTACGGAATATCAGACCAGCTGTGTTGTTGGATTGAAGAGTTTTTAGCAAACAGAACACAGCATGTTGTTCTCAATGGAGAGACGTCTACAGACGTTAAAGTAATCTCTGGCGTGCCACAGGGGAGTGTTATGGGAACATTGCTTTTCACAATATATATAACTGACCTAGTAGATAGTGTCAGAAGTTCCATGCGGCTTTTCGCGAATGATGCTGTAGTATACAGAGAAGTTGCAGCATTAGAAAATTGTAGCACAATGCAGGAAGATCTACAGCGGATAGGCACTTGGTGCAGGGAGTGGCAACTGACCCTAACATAGACAAATGTAATGTGTTACATAGAAAGAAAGATCCTTTATTGTATGATTATATGATAGCGGAACAAACACTGGTAGCAGTTACTTCTGTAAAATATCTGGGAGTATGCGTGCGGAACGATTTGAAGTGGAATGATCATATAAAATTAATTGTTGGTAAGGCGGGTACCAGGTTGAGATTCATTGGGAGAGTCCTTAGAAAATGTAGTCCATCAACAAAGGAGGTGGCTTACAAAACACCCGTTCGACCTATACTTGAGTATTGCTCATCAGTGTGGGATCTGTACCAGATCGGGTTGACAGAGGAGATAGAGAAGATCCAAAGAAGAGCGGCGCGTTTCGTCACAGGGTTATTTGGTAACCGTGACAGCGTTACGGAGATGTTTAACAAACTCAAGTGGCAGACTCTGCAAGAGAGGCGCTCTGTATCGCGGTGTAGCTTGCTGTCCAGGTTTCGAGCGGGTGCGTTTCTGGATGAGGTATCGAATATATTGCTTCTCCCTACTTATTCCTCCAGAGGAGATCACGAATGTAAAATTAGAGAGATTCGAGCGCGCACGGAGGCTTTCCGGCAGTAGTTCTTCCCGCGAACGATACGCGACTGGAACAGGAAAGGGAGGTAATGACAGTGGCACGTAAAGTGCCCTCCGCCACACAGCGTTTTGTGGCTTGCGGAGTATAAATGTAGATATAGAAGTTTTGGCGTAGTGATACTTCCTGCAGCCCGTGGTTCGAGCTTCCCCTGCAGGAAGTAGTGCTCGGAATGTCTGTTTCCATCACTTTGTATGTAAATAACCGGTGTTTACCATGGTGCTTAGGTACGCCTTGGGCATAGACTCCTCTGTGGTGTAATATGGGTTGCCGGCCCTCAGGGGCTACCTTGGCTCTGGTATAACATGATGGTTGTTGGGGTGTCCACCTATGTTGCCAGAGATGAGGGGGAGAAAGCTCTCCGAGGTGGAACTGGATGGTTATTGGTTGCAGTAGTAATATTTTAGGATTAATGGCAGGATGGGTATGCTGAAGAGTTCAGTATTTATTTAAGTATTCGATTTATTATCGCTTTAATAACTTGTTTGAGAGGTGCCAGTTCCTAACCCCTTCTTTAATAAATGTCAGGCTCAATTTATTCTTATCAACAGACCACTTGCCAAGTACAAGAGACAGTTACTATTCCGTAAATTGTTCTCGTTAATTACGAAACTACAAATGCTATCTATTCCTTGAGACAAAGACAGATCGTCTATGTTCAGAGCTATTCCCCAGAACAGATAATGATTACTTATTTTGCAGTTGATGTGCGTGTCACCAGATCTGATCGACTTCTCGCTGAGAATATTACTTCCGCATACTTCTGCTGCTGGTGCAGCCTGGCGTAGCTACACGGTGGTTCCTCAAAGCGGCCACTCGCTAGTCGATCATACTACTGCTCTCTCTGAATCCTTTCTCAGAATCTCTTGCTTATATACCGTTCTAAGTCGCGGCTGACCTTCTATAATATATGTACGGGATATTTCCATTAGGTGGCTCATTCGACGCGTAAACACTTTAATGTTCGATTTCTCTTACAGGTTCCCGCTCGATGTTACCACTTTACGCGTCTTATCTCTCTTCCCTTCACAAATATCCTCCACTATGGTTTCCCAATTCTTAAACTCTGCTACTTCTAATTTCATGAAGTTACAATTGTTCTCCTTTCATTTGATCTGATAAATATTGATTATTAAATTTTTTCTTCGGACTGTACAGTTATTACAAATTACTTTCATAACATAAATTATTGCATTTTATTTAGATATTATCAGTTATTATATCACCTGTCTCCAGGTGCGCGATTGGAGCCCTAATACACTTACGTAATAACCGAACACTCGCAGCCGTCGTTTTCGTGTTACTTTATTACACTGCAACCAGTTTCGGTGATTCAGTAACGATATTTACCCTGAAGAGCCAAATAAACTGGTACACCTGCCTAATATCATGTAGGGGGCACGCGAGCACGCAGAAGTGTCTGAAGTAGTGCTGCTGGGAACTGACACCAAGAATCCTGCATGGCTGTCCATAAATCTGAGGGGGTGTAGATCTGAACAGCACGTTGCAAGGTATCCCAGATATGTTCAATAACGTTCATGTCTGGGGAGTCTGATCGCCAGCGGAAGTGTTTAATATCAGAAGAGTGTTCCTGTAGCCACTCTGTAGCAATTCTGGATGTGTGGAGTATCGCATTGCCTGCTGCAATTGCGCAAGTCCATTGGAATGCACAATGGACATGAATGGATGTAGGTGATGAGACAGGATGCTTACGTACGTGTCACCTGTCAGAGTCGTATCTAAACGTATCAGGAGTCCCATATCATTCCAGCTGCACATGTCTCATACCATTACAGAGCCTCCACCAGTCTGAACAGCCCCCTGCTGATATGCAGGGCCCATGGATTCGTAAGATAGTCTGCATACCCGTACATGTCCATCATCTCGATACAATTTGAAACGAGACTCTTCCCACAAAGCAACATATTTTCGATCATCAACAGTCCAATGTCAGTGTTCACGGGCCCAGGCGATGCGTAAAGCTTTGTGTCGTGCAGTCATCGAGGGTACACGTGTGGGCCTTCGCCTCCGAAAGCCTATATCGATAGTGTTTCGTTGAGTGGTTCACACGCCGTATTCTGCCTGTTTACCCATCCCCGTATTTGAATACGCATGCCTATAACAGTTTCTTTGGCGCTTGAGTGTAGAATGGATGTAGTGATAAAAAAGTAGAAACAGAACACAGTTGTTGGTTGCAGACACAACATCGCTTTTACAGTATTCTGCGGAAGCCGGCTCATAGATGTTGGCCACTGATGAGATCATTTTACCATCAGAGTTCACCCCCCTCAGTGTCAGCTAAGGCCTGAAGATGGTATACAGGATCACCGAAACTGGCTGCAATGTGGTAAAATAATATCAACACGACGGCTGCAGACGTTTCATTTTATTACGTAAGTGAACGGCCTAAGCCCCCCGGACCATCGATCACAAGGATGGACATACAGAAGTCTTATTGCTTGGTTTGTGGTTCAGTGGTGGCACTTCCCGCAGAGGCGTGCTAAATCCGCATCCAGCGGTAGGATGGTGAAGGCCGCTGCGTCTACCTCCAGCGACTGCCGTTGAATTCGGCATTGCCAACTTCGGTGGCTGAATCGATTACCTCTTTCATGATATGTAAGGGAGATGATACCACATATAGTAGATGATGTAGTGGGGATGTGAAACACATGCATGAGTAGTGAGTAAACAAAAGTGAATAAAGCTAAGTGGATGAGTAGAGCGTGAGATTCTCGGACGCGAGTCAATGACAGTATAGAGAGAGTCGAGGGGCTATTATGGAATTAGTTGATAATCCGATACATCAACTAGGTCCGTAGTTCATATAGCAACTGTAAACTTAATGAATTGGAACCTAGGGTGCGCAGTTCACGTGGAGCCCTACTAAGAACCAGGCTCTGAGATGGCAGACAGGGGTCAGCTCCTCTTGTACCACGTGACACCGTAAAACTGTCTCCAGAGGCACCATTCCCTAGTAACGCGAATGTTCGGTAATCCTTGCTGGGAATATTATTTCTTCTAGAGACGAAACTTATGAATACAATAGGCCGTCATACCCGTCTAGTAGACGAAAGAAACCCATCTTCCTGCCGTTGGCGCCAGATTCCCTTGCAAGACTTCCGCTGTTGTGTTCTGACGTTCCGCCGCTTTTTCTGAAGGATCCCTGTGATGTGAGTGAGGGTTGATTTCACTGGTGAAAATGGGAAGTTTGCCTGACGCACTGTATGAGTCAGTCCGTGAGGTGTTACTGGATAGTTCTGTTGGTTAGAGCCTCGTAGAGCGAAGGCAAGATTCAGGTTGCAAGTGACGGTACACGTAAAAGGATTTTCCAAGACAGGATTAACACAGAAAAAGACAGATATAAAGGATGTAGTAACAACAAAGGAGAAAATGCAACGCAATTGTTGAATGTGGAACAAACGTATAGCCTAAACCGACAGTGCGGAAAAAGGAAATCATTTTCTGTTTATAGCTTTGGTTTCAATAGCGAGTAATAACGCTAAATTTTGTGGCTGTATGCAACACTGTTGACTAACTCTAACAAGCAATGATTTACAATCATAATTAATGCTTATAGTTTGAAAAAGGGTGTACGTGTAGTGTAATGAAACGTTACCTAGACAGTCATTCAATTAATTACTAATCAACCACCATACTCTTCATTCATATCAACTGTACGGCTCGTACTCATTAGCATTCAAATAATTTTTTATACATGCACTAAAATTTAAAATGGGCTGATAGGAAAATGTTAACAAACAATCACACTGGATAATCATCGAATTTATATACACCCTTATGTTCGTAGGTTTAAAGAGATTATCAAATTTAAAAATGGGTTTTTGGGATGATTTAATCTTCTGGTTATGTCGTAAAACTTTTCTCGTGGTGTTATTAAACAAATTATAAAGTGTCAAATCTCCTAGTTTTATTTACTACAATTCTAACATTTCCTTCCGTACAGGCCTGAAAGTCGTACTTACATCATCGTGACTTTCTTCACCATTGTCAGGTTGTTACCAACTTTGGATTGGAACCACTCAGCACTGCGTTTAGAAAAATAAGCTATTAAGACTTTTGCATCAGTTTCATACAGTATAGCAAAAGTTTTAATTTCTCCGTATAGTCAAAGTTTTTGAACCATCAACAACATGAAAAGCTTTGACTGACGACGAAATAAACTTTTTTTCACGGTTTCACAAGAAAGTAGAAAAGTAATAACTTAATCTGCTCACATGACACACTGCTTAAACGTTATTCTCCTTGCAGTATGGCAATGATGGCATTCTAAGATTAGTACAGATTCAATCAGACGTCACATTCCTTGCCCTAATTGACAAGGTGGGCTGTATGATCTCTTCTCCAATTACAGATCTTGCGCCTTTTTCTCATTCATGTCGTAGGGAAATGGGATTAGCTGACGTGTTATCAAATGGTTCAAATGGCTCTGAGCACTATGGGACTCAACATCTGAGGTCATCAGTCCCCTAGAATTTAGAACTACTTAAACCTAATTAACCTAAGGACATCACACACATTCATGCCCGAGGCAGGATTCGAACCTGCGACCGTAGTGGTCGTGCGGTTCCAGACTGTAGCCCCTAGAACCGCTCGGCCACTCCGGCGGCCGACGTGTTATCAACTAGGTGGCTGCCTTTAAACCAATGGAAACCTCTTCAAAATTACTCTCAGAACCAGGGTACTGGAAATTTTTTATATGCTTCTAAAGCAAAGTGTGTCTTTGTTAGAGTCTATAAGTACTTATAATGTATGGCGAGGGGTGAATTTTTATACGGTTATCTCTCACAGCTTTGTAGAATTACTAAGTCATATGGTCGCAGCAAAAGTTAAAGACTGGCAGGTGATACTGTATATGTAGAGAATAAAAGTTGTTCGTCACGCAATAAAACAATAAACATTTACTTGCAAATCTATGGAAATACTTCCTCTTGTCTACAAATCTTTGTCGCTCCCTTCTCGTAGAACCTAAGGATGTGATTAGAATTACTCACACCCTTGGGAGAGCCAGCAAAGACAAAACTCTCATCTGGTGAGTAAGCTGTGTGAAACAGGTGAAATATTCTCAGACTTCAATTTCAAAAAAATCAGTTGTGAGTATTACCGAAGTATAAGTTTAACAAGTCATGACTGCAAAATACTAACATGAATTCTTTAGGGAATAAGTTAAAAACTGGTAGACGACCAACTCGGAGAAGATCGGGTCGGATTTCAGAGAAATGTAGGGACACGGGAGGCAATACTGACCCTGCGACTTCTCTTAAAAGACAGGTTAAGGAAAGGCAAACCTACGTTTACAGCATTTGTAGACTTCTAGAAAGTTTTTGACAATGTTAACAGGAATACTCTCTTTGAAATTCTAAACGTAGCAGTGGTAAAATAAAGGAAGCGAAAGGGAATTTGCTACTTGTACGGAAACCATACGGCAGTCGAGGAGCATGAGAGGGGGAGCAGTGGTTGAGAATGGTGTGAGAAAGGGCTTGCAGTTTATCCTTGGTGTTATTCAATCTGTACACTGAGCAAGCAGTAATGGAACCAAAGAAACATCTGGAGTAAGAATTTAAGTCCAGGGAAAAGATATAAAAGTTTTGAGGTTTGCCGATGACATTGTAATTCTGTCAGAGCCAGCAAAGGACAGAAGAGGAGTTTAAACAAATGGAAAGTTCTTGAATGAATGTTATGAGATGAACATGAACAAAAGCAAAACAAATGTTGTGGAATGTAGTCGGATTAAATCACATGATGCTGAAGCTATTAGGAAACGAGACACGCAAACTACTAGGTGAATTTTGTTATCTGGCCAGCAGCATAAAACGTAGACTGACAATGGCAAGAAAAGCGTTTTTGGAGACAAGAAATTCGTTAACATCGAATATAGATTAAAGTGCTATGAAGTATTTAGTGAAACTATTGTATGGAATGTAGGCATGTATGGAAGTGAATTATGGACGATAAGCAGTTTAGATAAGGAAATCATAAAAATGTGGTGTTACAGATGAACGCTGAAATTTTGGTGGGTAGACCAAGTAGCTAATGAGGAGTTAGTAAACAGAATTGTGAAGAAAAGAAATTTGTTGCAGAATCTAATTAGAAGAAGTGATCGGTTGATACATTCTGAGTCATCAAGGAACCATCAATTCAGCACGGGAGAAGGAAGTGTGTGTGTGTGTGTGTGTGGGGGGGGGGTGTTACAATTTAAAATAGCAGAGCGAAACCAAGAGATGAATACAGCAAACACATTGAGAGGGAAGTTGCAATAGTTATTTCGAGATGAAGAGGGTTGCACAGGATTAAATAGCACGGAGTACTGTATCAGAGCAGTCTTCGGACTGAAGATCAACAGGCCGGCCGCGGTGGTCTAGCGGTTCTGGCGCTGCAGTCCGGAACCGCGGGACTGCTACGGTCGCAGGTTCGAATCCTGCCTCGGGCATGGATGTGTGTGATGTCCTTAGGTTAGTTAGGTTTAAGTAGTTCTAAGTTCTAAGGGACTGATGACCGTAGATGTTAAGTCCCATAGTGCTCAGAGCCATTTGAACCATTTTGTTGAGTCCCAAAGTGCTCAGAGCCATTTACACCATTTTTTGAAGATCAACAACAACAACTTGTGAAACCACAACCGGGATTGCATGTACTTCTTTTATCTTATTTTTGACAACTTTGTCTCTTCCACTTATATTAGGTTGCTGAATCTAAATTCAAAAGTTTGTTTTCCTACGTTTTACAAATAAAAGACAATTTTCAGCCATTGGCCGTCATCAGATCATTTCGATGCAAACATTCTCATACGAAGTATGTTACCACAATTACGGCATCCATTAACAAGCATAAATAGAAGTACACTCGGCTGTAGCCACCTGAATATAACTGTGAAGGTACGCTATTCATTAAATGGCTTACATCGTCGTAACGCCTGACTACCGAAACTAGTGATTTATTATTGAAGCGATCTTGACGGAATACTTTAATTAAAAGCGTCGGAAAACAATCTCTACCTCTTACTCTAACTTTATATGTTCTTTATTTCGTAGTACTGGAAAGGGTTACAAATTCCTGTGCTATTTCTTCTTCCCTGGGTATCTGTAGCCGATTTTGAATGAAGCGCAGTTCTGAGAAGTAATTACCGGAGAAAGAGTGTTCCGTTCCTCCTTACTCTTTCATTTCCTCTGTAATTAGCTTACTTGCGTATTCTGTTTCTTTCCCCGCTAACAGTAAATTGCCTTCCGTCGGCCTGACGAGTATGAGTAACCGTTCGACACAAGGGCGCGCGGCTCGCCGCTCTGCAAGGTCGGGTGCTTCGCAATGAGAAGCGTTAAACCAATATTTGTATCGATCAGTTCTTGTTTGCCGAGTTAGGGGCCGCTCTGCAGGGCGGCGCCTTGCCTCGGTGTCAAAGCGAGGTAATTAACAGCGCAAGAGCGGGCGCGCCCTCGCCGCGCTACGCTTCCGCCAGCTCCCTTGCCTCCACTCTGAACTCTCCGCTCGGCGCCAGGTGGGCGTGCGCGCCTGTGCGGCCTCCACACTTTGCCCCGCCTTCCGAACAACCTGCCTTGCGTGGAACGTCTGTTAGTTCCACATTCACGCCGGTAAATTAACGTTACCGGAGAGAAATAGTTACAAAGAAACTGAGTATGAAGAAATCACGGGTAGCAGAAGAGCAGTTGCACGATGAAAGAAGAAAGTACAAGAATGTTCTGGCAAATTCAGGAATACGGAAATGCAAGTCATTTAGGAATGAAATAAATACGAAATGCTAAGGCAAAATGGATGCAAGAAAAAAATAACAAAATCGAAAAAGGAATGTGATACGTGTACAACCCGGGCACAATAGGAAGGACCAGGCCCCTTTGCTTTTTTTCTTTTATCACTCGTTTATTACATCAGAGAAATACACATTTTAAGACAAAATTTAACTACACGAAATATTGTTCCCAGTAAAGGTTAACATAAGCAGTGACAAAACTTAATTGTCTTAAGGCTTTCTGCTGGCAACAAATTTTAAGGAGGCAATGTAAGATTTATATCAGTTTAGCTCAAACACGTAGCTAGTGATTGAATCACGACACAGACACTTCAACAATTTCGGTAACAAATAAATAGCGCGAATTTGTACTCACAGTAACCAACTAATCAACAGCCTTGCCACTGAATAAGTAGTAAGCCATTTGGAACGAATTAGCAACACCCCGGAACTAGGGGAGTTAATACCAACAGTCTTTAAATGTCTTGCTCCCCATTAAATACGCAAACTTACAGTAATTAAATGAATAACAAATCAAACACACTACGTTCCACTCAAACTTTTCAGTGGAAGCGAAGCCAAAATGAAAATTCCATTAACTGACTAGCACTGAAGTCACCCTAAAGCTCATCTCTGTGTTCCCAGACACATATGAGGCAAACTTATACAATACAAGTTTTGAAGGGAGCACATCAGTAAAACCGGTAGTGGAGCTAACTCGTGCCACTGAAAATTAAGGTACTAGACCAGGGCACAAAGTGATATACAATGAGGTTGCCTTAGTGCTATACTGCGCTCAAAAATAATAATTTAAATGGCCAATTGAAAACTAAGTACGCATAAACCAGCATTAATTAACGAGGAGTGACACAAGGTCGCTCTAAGGGATGACAACACTTAATTGAAAAGACAAATGCCGGAAGCGGCAGTAACATCAAACACCTTGTCCTAGTTTTAACCAGGAGTCACTTCCCGCGATACAAGTAAACATTTAACCAAGCACAAGGAAGGAACCCTAGAAAGAAAATTCAAATAAAACCCTCAAAAGATTATAAAGGACAGGGAACCCCAACTATTTAAATTTAAAAGAATTAGCTCTCCGCAAAGGCAGTGTAAACGCGAAGGCCACACTTAAGAGGCCACCAAAATTGGATACAATTGCTCCTTTTCTTTAAAGAAACACAAGGCTGCTTAACTTCTGCTGGACGTCCGGTATGGCTCGTGTAGGATACACCAGGCAGCAACCCAAGCTAGGCGGTCGCAAGGCACGGCGAGCTAAATCAGGAGAGCAGACAGGCAGGCAGCCAACAGATATCCTCCATGCTGAACGGCAGACCGCGTACAACCAACTCCACATATACGTGCTTGCTTCCACCTCGTACCTCGCGACGCCTCAGCTGGTATCCCCAGCAAACGTCAACTGCCACTCGCCCAGCGAAAGCGGAAAACAACAAGGCAAGCAAAGATAAGGAACATCGAAGGATCGATAATGGACATCCAAGAGACTGGCGCGCCAGTAACGAGCGCCACGGCTCAGAATGTTTGTCGGAAGGACTGAATCTGAGTACGGAACAGTCTAAACAGCCTTCGGTGAAATTAAAAGCACAGGCAGGAATCCCAACGTTAAATGCAGAGGGGAAAGCGGATAGGCGGAAAGAGTACATTGAAGGCCTTTGTGAGGGGAAACACTTGTCTGATGACGTGGTAACAGGAATCGACACATAAGATATAGGGGTCCAGTATTAGATACAGAATTTGAAAAGAGCTTTGGAAGACTTAAGATCGAATAAGGCAGAACAGATAGATAACATTCCATCAGAACTTCAATAATCATTGGGAGAAGTGGCAACAAAACGACTATTCAGCTAGTGTGTAGTGTGTATGACTCTGGCGGCATACCATCTGACTTTTGGAAAAACATCATTCACTCAATTCCGAAGACCGCAAGAGCGGACAAGTGCCAGAATTATCGCACAATCAGCTTAACAGCTTATGTTTCCGAAGTTGCTGACAAGAATAAAATACAAGAGAATGGAAAAGAAAACAGACGGTGCGCTAAATGACGATCAGTTTGGCTTCAGAAAAGGTAAAAGCACCAGAGAGGCAATCCTGATGTTGCGGTTAATAATGGAAGCAAGGCTAAAGAAAAATCGAGACACGTTTGGAGGATTTGTCGAAGTAGGAAAACCATTCGACAGTGACAAGTGGAGGAAGGTGTTCGAATTTATGAGAGTAATAGGGGTAAGCTGTAAAGAAAGACGGTTAATATACAATATGTACGAAAGGCATGTGGAAACAATAAGAATGGCAGACCAAGAACGAAGCGCTCGGATTAAAAAGGAGATAAGACAAGGATGCATAGTTTCAACCCTACTGTTCAGTCTATACACTGAAGAAGTAATGACGGCAGTAAAAGAAAGGTTCAAAAGTGGAATTAAAATTCAGGGTGAAAGGACATCAATGATAAGATTAGCTGATGAAATTGCTATCCTTAGCGAAAATGAAGAAGAATTATGATATCTTCCGGATGGAATAAACTTTCTAATCAGTGCAGAATGTGGTTTAAGAGTAAATCGAAGAAAGACGAAATTAACGGGAAGTATCAGGAATATGAACAGCAAAATAACCCATACGGACGGAGCGTGGAGGACATCAAAAGCAGACTAGCACCGGCAAAAAAGCAATCCTGGCCAAGAGAACTCTATTAGTTTCAAACATAGGTCTCAATTTGAGGATGAAACTTCTGAGAATGTATGTTTGGAACACACCTTTCTATGGTAGTGAAAAATGGACAGCAGGAAAACCGGAATAGAAGGGAATCGAAGCATTTGATAGGTGATGCCACAGAAGAAAGTTTAAAATTAGGTTGCTGATAAAATAAGGAAAGAGGAGGTTCCTCGCAGAATCGGCGAGGAAAGGAATATACAGGGTGGTCCAGTGATAGTGACCGGGCCATATAGCTCACGAAATAAGCATTAAACGAAAAAACTACAAAGAACGAAACTCGTCTAGCTTGAAGGGGGAAACCAGATGGTGCTATGGTTGGCCCGCTAGATGGCGCTGCCATAGGTCAAACAGATTTCAACTGCGTTTTTTAAAAATAGAAACCCCCATTTTTATTACATATTCGTGTAGTACGTAAAGAAATATGAATGGTTTAGATGGACCACTTTTTTCGCTTTGTGACAGAGGGCACTGTAATAGTCACAAACGTATAAGTACAGTGCGAACGGTATTTGCTTCGTGATACATTACCCGTGTTAAAATGGACCGTTTACCAATTGCGGAAAAGGTCGATATCGTGTTGATTTATGGCTATTGTGATCAAAATGCCCAATGGGCGTGTGCTATGTATGCTGCTCGGTATCCTGGACGACATCATCCAAGTGTCCGGACCGTTCGCCGGATAGTTACGTTATTTAAGGAAACAGGAAGTGTTCAGCCACATGTGAAACGTCAACCATGACCTGCAACAAATGATGATGCCCAAGTATGTGTTTTAGCTGCTGTCGCGGCCAATCCGCACATCAGTAGCAGACGAACTGCGCGAGAATCGGGAATCTCAAAAACGTCGGTGTTGAAGATGCTACATCAACATCGATTACACCCGTACCATATTTCTATGCACCAGGAATTGCATGGCGACGACTTTGAACATCGTGTACAGTTCTGCCACTGGGCACAAGAGAAATTACTGGACGATGACAGATTTTTTGCTTGCGTTCTATTTAGCGACGAAACGTCATTCACCAACAGCGGTAACGTAATCCGGCGTAATATGCACTACTGGGCAACGGAAAATCCACGATAGCTGCAACAAGTGGAACATCAGCGACCTTGGCTGGTTAATGTATGGTGCGGTATTATGAGAGGAAGGATAATTGGCCCCCATTTCATCGACGGCAGTCTAAATGGTGCAATGTATGCTGATTTCCTACGAAGTGTTTTACCGATGTTACTACAAGATGTTTCACTGCATGACAGAATAGCGATGTACTTCCAACATGATGGATGTCCAGCACATAGCTCGCGTGCGGTTGAAGTAGTATTGAATAGCATATTTCATGACAGGTGGATTGGTCGTCGAAGCACCATACCATGGCCCGCACGTTCACTGGATCTGACGTCTCCAGAACGCTTTATATGGGGAAAGTTGAAGGATATTTGATATCGTGACCCCACCGACAACGCCTGACAACATGCGTCAGCTCATTGTCAATGCATGTGCGAACATTACGGACGGCGACTACTCGCTGTTGAGAGGAATGTCGTTACACGTATAGCCAAAATGCATTGAGGTTGACGGACATCATTTTGAGCATTTATTGCATTAATGTGGTATTTACAGGTAATCACGCTGTAACAGCATGCGTTCTCAGAAATGATAAGTTCACAAAGTCACATGTATCACATTGAAACATCCGAAATAAAATGTTCAAACGTACCTACGTTCTGTATTTTAATTTAAAATACCTACCTGTTACCAACTGTTCGTCTAAACTTGTGAGCCATATGTTTGTGACTATTACAGCGCCATCTATCACAAAGCGAAAAAAGTGGTCCAGCTAAAACATTCATATTTCTTTACGTACTACACGAATATGTAATAAAAATGGGGGTTGCTATTTAAAAAACCTAGTTGATATCCGTTTGACCTATGGCAGCGCCATCTAGCAGGCCAACCATAGCTCCATCTGGTTTCCCCCTTCAAGCTGGACAAGTTTCGTTCTTTGTGGATTTTTCGTTTGAAGCTTATTTCGTGAGATATTTGGCCCCGTGACGATCAATGGACCACCCTGTATAATGTTGAATGAGTTGGTATGTGGGGCGCTCAACATCGCGGTCATCTTTCCATTTTCCTGTCTCGCCACTATCCGAATGACGATGATGAGACGATGAGGACAACACAAACACCCAGTCTCCAGGCGGAGAAAATCTCCGACCCGGCCGTGAATCAAATCCGGGACCCTGTGATCCAGAGGCAGCAACGCTAGCCACAAAACCACGAGTTGCGGCAAAGGAATATGTAGAAAACACTGACAAGGAGAGGGGACAGGATGATAATACATTTGTTAAGACATCAGGGAATATTCTTTATGACACTTGAGGGAGCTGTAGGGCGTAAAAAAGTAGAATAAAACAGAGATTGGAATACATTCAGAAAATAGTTGATGCGTATATGGCAAGTGCTACTCTGACATGCAGAGGTTGCCACAGGAGAGGAATTCGTGACGGCTGCATCAAACCAACCAGAAGAATAATGACTCAAAGAAAAAAAAGTTGAGGGGGGGGGGGCATCGGGAAATCATTCCTTCTCGCTCTACATCTACATCTGCAACCAACAGACCACTGTAAAACTGTAAAGTGGATAACGGAAAGTGTGCACTATACAGATTTGGGAGCCTTAATTTTTTACATCAGACAACTTTTGACTCGTCAAAAACGCACTTCAAAAATGGCTCTGAGCACTATGCGACTTAACATCTGAGGTCATCAGTCCCCTAGAACTTAGAACTACTTAAACCTAACTAACCTAAGGACAGCACACACATCAATGCCCAGGCAGGATTCGAACCTGCGACCGTAGCAGTCGCGCGGTTCCGGACTGAAGAGCCTGGAACCACTCGGCCACCGCGGTCGGCTAAAAACGCACTTCTCTGGAACCCTTAAGAACGAAATAGATGAAGAAATGTAACACATTTATTACTCGGTGCAAATGAATGAAAGTGCGGGAGCATGTTGCCAGTGGTCTCCCAGTCGTACACAATAAGCTGGACATCACATGATGTGAAGTCCGCTTGGCTGTAACGCCAAATATAGCTGGCACAGCAATACAAGGTGGTTGAGCAGTTACTCTCCACTGTGGTGTTATTCTTCATTACTACATTGCCTGGAAACTACATTCAGATGATTTCGCACGGGGTAGAATCGTTGCAAAACTGGAAGGATGAAGCTCGACAAGTTCAACTCAGGAGTTTGGTAGACCTATTGCTCATAGCGTTGTTTCACGTGTATGGCAACCCTTCCGGGATGACAGGCACTACTGCTCGAAAGAGATGAGATCTCCGAATAGCGTCAACTACAGTAGCAGATGCTATATTGTGTAACAGGTTTGAAAAGACCAACGTCAAGGGCGGGTGCAATTGCAACTGATATAGTCCTCTTCGATCTGTCGATCGTCAGCTTCGCTGAGTCTTTGGACAGTCCGTCGTTGCGAGAGGGTGAGAGTGGCAATATGGACGCTGCGCACGCGAGCCTGGTGTGTGGCGGCCGGCTTTTGCACTAGCCGTGTAGGGGCAGCACTGTCGTCGCCGTGGACGGGGACGTGCAGGGCAGAACACAGGGACCCGCGTCTGGACGAGGAAGGATCTGGTGGGGGGGCCCTCTCACTGAATCAAACCGAAGGCCGTGATCCTACTGGCCCTCTAACTGATCTATAATAATTGGTGGGCATATGCCGGATTTCCTTAAAGGGAAAGGCGGGTCATATACGACCAAGAGGGAACAATAAGACTGGAAGACCAAGAACAAAGTGCTCGAATTAAAAAAGGTGTAAGAGATGGATGTAGTTTTCGCCCCTGTTTCTCAATAAATACGTCGAAGAAGAAATGACCCAAATAGAAGAAAGGTTCAAGAGTGGGATTAGAATTCAGGGTGAAAGGGTATCTGTGGTAAGATTCGCTGATGACATTTCTATCCTCGGTGAAAGTGAAGAAGAACTGCACGACGTATTGAATGGAATGAACAGTCTAATAAGTGTAGAATATGTATTGAGAGTAAATCGAAGGAAGACTGAGGTAATGAGAAGTAGCAGAATGGTAACAGCGACAAACTTAACATTACAACTGGTGTTCACGAAGTACACGAAGTTAAGGATCTCTGCTACCTAGGCAGCAAAATAATCTATGACGGACGGAGCAAGGAGAACATAGAAAGAAGATTGGCGAAAAGGAATTCTTAGCAAGACAAATCTGCTAGTATCAAAAATAGGTCTTAACGTGGGGAAGAAATTCCTGAGGATGTACGACTGGAGTACAGCACCATATCGCAATGATACATGGACTGTGGTAAGACCAAAACAGACGAGAGTTGAAGACTTTGCGATGTGGTGCTACAGACGAATTTTGAAAAATTAGGTGGACTGAGAAGGTAGGCAATGAACAGAATCTTCGCAGAATCGGCGAGGAGAGGAACACACGGAAAGCACTAACAATGGGAAGGGACCGGATGATAGGACAAATGTTGAAGCTGTAGAGGCTAAGAACTGTAGTGGAAGACAGGGACTGGAATACATCCAACAAATAATTGAGGACGTAGGTTGCAAGTGCTATTTCGAGATGAAGAAGTTAACACAGGACAGGAATTCGTGGCGGGCCGCATCAAAAGCACTCAGGGAACTGATGACTGAAAAAGAATGAAAAAAAAATTAAAAAGAGATACACCCCTGTAATGTTTGAATAAACTATTGATGGTGTGCTGCTTAAAATGAAAAAGGAAGAGAGAGAGAGAATAGAAATTCTGCATTTTTTTCTGTTTCCCGCAAAGACAACGTTGTCTCCGGCTGTGGCTTTGAGTGTTAACAGAGATAAGTGCAATTGCCACTGTGTTCAAATGGCTCCAAGCGCTATGGGATTAACATCTGAGATCATCAGTCCCCTAGACTTAGAACTACATAAACCTAACTAACCTAAGGTCATCAGACACATCCATGCCCGAGGCAGGATTCGAACCTGCGACCGTAGCAGCAGTGCGGCCCCAGACTTTAACGCCTAGAACCACTCGGTCACTCCAGCCGGCTTGCAGTTGAGTAAACTGTAAACGGTGTCTGTAACATTTGTGTAGGATGCGCACTCGGCTGTGGTGACACTCAAGTTCAAATTCTCCACCGAAATTAAATTTCAGGTTACGTCCGTAAGGTTCTGCTCCATTGACTGATTGCCAGTCTCATGATCTTTAAGTCACTTACAGCGCCCGTGATTTTCTTCAGTATTTAAACTGTGCACTGTTGCTTTATTGCGGTTGCTAAACCTAAATCATTATTTATGTTCCATTTCTTATGAGACAATTTGGAGCAAGATTTTGATGTAGATGATTTGCTGCATTACCTGGTAAAACTAAATCATTTTTGGTATTCATCTGCCATTTCCTGTGAGGCACGGTAGAGGAAGATTTTGGCGTGTATGATTGAGTATCATGATACGTAAGCTTAATGTATTTTTTCTCTGTTACAGAGGTTGAATTGCACACTGCGTATCGTAGGGCGTCAGGGCTCAGGGTGTGGCTCATGGGCATGTTTCACTCGCGTGCTGTTGACGAAGGTTGACTTCGGTCTGTAACGCCGCCTTCACAAGCAACTGCCGCCGCTACATTTCCTTAAAGATACTACAGTAACATCGTGTTTATAAGTTTTGTATCTTGGCCGCCAGATCACTAAAGCTGTACCAGAATATTTTGGGCAGTGTTTTAGCCAAGCTGTCAGTTGTGCTTTAACGATATCAGACAATTTACTTGCCTCTTGAATTTGCATGTTCAGCTGAGTTGAAGATTTTAGCCAATCCACTTACGTTCAACTTAAAATCTTGTCAACTGTGTTTAAAAATTTTAGTCATACTTCTAAATTTAAAATAATTTTATTTTCAATTGCCTTAAAGATTTCTGATCGGTTTAAAAAGTTCGTGACCGAGATTATCAATTTTCCCTTGAATATTTCTGGCTAATTAACTTGTTTATTTCCTCGTTTTCATTTTTTTCTTTTTACTCTTGTTTTTCAAGTACCGACGTACTCAATCATCTGACATTCCATAAATGGTTGTAAGTGAAATCTTAAAGGCTCAGTGGCTTGGCACCTACGGATCCCCGTATCCAAGCTATCCTGCTCAACCGCACTTAATGCACATCAGCAACCACGTTCCACAGGAAAGCAAGACACACAATCACACCCTCCATGGGGCTGGTCTCTTTGCCAGACGACCAGTACCTTGTGTTCCATTGACAACCGCACATCGGTGGTGCCGTTTACGATGGCGCCAAGAGCATGTGGACTGAACCAACGACAAGTGGAGACGCGTATTCTTCTCCGACACAGCATATTCAGAATATCTTCATATGGCGAGAGGTGGGGACGCGTAATGCGTCCAGGAAATGATCGTTTTGGCGGCCCAGGTGTTACGGTGTGGGGAGGCTTAATGTTGCGTGGGCGTACTGAACTCCAGAACTGTGCACACGGTACCCTCGCCGGTCAAGGTTATTGTGACACTCTAGTGCTTCCACACATTTTCAGGGATGTATTCGTCCCTGACTTCATTTCTGCGGGTGACAATGTGCCGCCGCATGGAACAGCAGACTGGAGACCTTGGAACGAGTGGATATTCTGCGAATGAACTGGCCTGCTCGTTCCCTCGATTTAGATCCCTTGGAGCACGTGCGGGATGCGTTGAGCAGACGTACTGCGGCACGTCCACATCCGCCAACGACCATCCAGCAGTTGTCAACACCGCTGTTGGAGAAATGGAACGTCCTACCACAAGATCTCGTTAGCGACCCTGCGAGCACCATGCACTGCTCTCCATGGTGATCACACACCGTCCTGACAACAATGTATCGTCTAAGGACATACCCGTGGTGTAGGGGAGCCGGCACGGTAGCCCAGCGTGTTCGGTCAGAGAGCTGGTTGACCTCTGTAATAAAAAAACTGAGTGGAAGGATCAACAAACGAACTTTAACGAATGTCATGTGACGTCCGCAACGATCAAACACAACGATCAACAACGAACAAAATGCAAAAAAAGGGTAGCGTCATTGATTAAACTAAACTACAAACTAAACTCCTCCCGAACCGGCCACGAAGGCTCAAATCAACCGACCGGCCGCCATGTCATCCTCAGCCCACAGGCGTCACTGGATGCGGATATGGATGGGCATGTGGTCAGCACACCGCTCTCCCGTCCGTATGTCAGTTTCCGAGACTGGAGCCGCTACTTCTCAGTCAAGTAGTCCTCAGTTTGCCTCACAAGGGCTAAGTGCACTCCGCTTGCCGACAGTGCTCGGCAGTCCGGATGGTCAGCCATCCAAGTGCTAGCACAGCCCGACAGCGCTTAACTACGGTGATCTGACGGGAACCAGAGTTACCACTGCGGCAAGGCCGTTGGCCAGCGTCATTGATTAGTAATCGAAAAGTACTCGGTAGCGAGTTCGAAACCCGCCACCACTTAAGTTTTAATAATCAGCATTGGCGGTCGAAGACTTATGGCATGAGAAATCACCTTCATTCTGCCACGGCCTTGTCAGAAGAGGCCGGAGGAGCGGACGGAGGTTCACTGATGGTGCAATAGGATGGTGCAACTTCCTGCTCCAAGAGGTGACACGCCATCTCGTAGCTGCGTTTGTGCACACAATGACTGCAGATGGCGTAACTTTATTTTAGAAAATGATTAAAGACGAACTGAGAATGACAGCTGCTGTTTACGCAGTCATTATTGCAGTAATATCTCGACGACGTCGCCGAAGAAATTTACTTTGGTATGTAACACAAGATGAACTGATATCAGGGGCAGTCAATTATACAATGTTTTCTGAGAATGATCAAGACTGAATTTTTGGCACTGCTTCGTTTAGTAAGTCCAAAACACAATTATACGAGAACGTTTCTCAGTTTCAAAGAGGGCAGTAGTTACCTTTATGTAAGACTAGTGTTACTAAGCTTTTCTATATACAGTGCATATTTGTAAGATTGCAATTAATTCCATAATTTTCTTTAGGCGAGTTCTAACACTGAGGTCTCTAGCTACTGGAGAAAGCTACAGAAGCCTAATGTTTCCATGTAGAATATCTGTAAGCATGATATCCTCAGCTATTTCTGAAACTTGTGACGCAATTTACCAGACCTTGAATGATTTATACATGAAGGTATGTTGATTTTCTTAAATTTCTTCAGAATATGGCCAAAATAAGTTAATGTCATGACACATTTAAATAAGCTGAAAAGTACAATAAGGGAAACTATTTTTTGTTCAGATGTGTTTCAGAAAGAAACATATTTCGGGATAGATTGTATGCTGGGTGCCTCTGCAACAACTTCCTGATGCAGTTTTATTTGTTATGTTTAATTAATTGTCGAACCCCTTTATTCTGCTAACTTCATTAGAAATGTTCAAGGGAAAGATATATCTCTGATCAAACCTCCAGTTTTGCCTGTCTGCAGGCATTATCATGTATTTTTTTATAATTTGGCAATTATATTCAAAATGTAGCTCTACATTGTAAAAGCTTATGTCACGAGTAGGACCTTACAATTTATAGGGCCAAACTATTCCTCTCCTACCTGAGAATTTTCAGACAGAATAAGTGCACTTCATAATTCATCACTTTCAGTTTTAGGGGAAAACATGTCTGACACGAAGTGGTTCCAGAGCTTTAGATCATACTTAATTTTCAGCTAAAGTGTGTCTGGAAGACCGATTGACATATTTACGTCAGATTTTCTGTCTTTCAGATACGCTCAACATCAAGTGAATCGAAATATATATCAAAGCGGTTCCAAGACGTGTGGAACTTTCCAGATTGTCTCGTGCTTTAGGTGACAGTATTGTGCTAGTGGTACTTGTTGATGAGCAGTATAAATTCACATTTATGGATGTTGGTTGCAATGGCAGGGTTGGTAATGGAGGAGTGTTCCAGAACATTCCGCTCTGTGAAATTGTAACTGGTTTTGAAAATTTAATGAACATTCCTACACCAGATATACTATCAGAATGTCGAACTGCTGTGCCTTTTTTACTTGTACCTGATGATGCTTTTCCCTTATCAGAGCATATAATGTAGCCACATAAGAGAAATCTCACACAGGAACAGAAAATATTTAACTAACGTTTGAGCAGCGCAAGAACTACTTCTGAAAATGCTTTTCGCATACTCAGCAATAGGTTCAGAATTCACCTTAAGAAAATGGAGCTACCTGTTGAAACTACCGAGAAAATCAAATTGTCTGCTTGTGTACGAGATTAAGTTTTTACTGGGCACGTGTGGGAGGAGTTATGATGGGCAGTCGGAAAAGAAAGAAGCCACAGATCAACGTGTTATCATTCCAGGATAACGGCAGCAAAATAATGTGAAGGGGAGAGGAATATTAGGTCAACACAAGTCAGTTAAGGAAGCTAGGAAAGTGTGAGACACTCTTCAGGAATATTTCAACACTGCCGGGTATGTACAGTGGCAGCGGGAATCTGTAAAAAATTGTCAGTACTGATACAGTCCCAAATTTTGAAAGTAATTAATGTTAATTATGATTTAGAAGGTAATGTAGTGTGCGGGGCAATGTATGATATTCATAAATTAACTCAGTTGGTATCAGCAATAAATTTTGTAATTTGAATTTTCTGTAATTACATTTTACAATCAAGATAATGCTCTGCATTCAGCTTGTATTTTATAGATATTTAAAAACTACATTTTAATGAAAATAAAGATACCTATTATTCAAAATAGAGAAGTAAGCATCATTGTTACGCGTTATTGTCCAAGTCTTCCTCTTGTACATTACAAGGTATGTTAAATATCTCTCTCTTAGCTTTCAACACCAGAGCTTTAATTTTTATTCGCTGTAGAGAAGCAGTTACATATGAACTAAATACTTCAATAGCAGTTGGAGCAGTTTTTGGTTTATTTATGCTGGTTAGTATATTGTCAGCTCTTTTCAAAAAAACCTTTTTTCTTCTTCATTGTAAGCACTCTTCCTTTTCGGGCCCACGATCATACCTCGTGGGTTGCTGTATGATGATGATGACGATGCTGTTTGAAATGGCTAGCCATCTTGTGCAACATCACATTCCTCTATACACTGCATAATATATAGTATACTGTTTCTTGTACTGTCCACCAAGACAAACGTATTATCAGCTTAGATTTTTTCACCTCCTGTACAGACTGCAGGTGAAACTGAAGGTTTAAAATTTACTTACTTTGACCTTAGTGTTTTTAGTGCAGTCCACTACGTCATGAGCGAATTCTGCGGTGCAAGCCTCTTTCTCTGCCTGAACATGATCTCGCAAAAACAGAAGTATTTCAAAATCCCACGTTGTGGCTTCATACACGTCCGCATATCCCATAAAACCCTTCGTCGAAACGTTTACATTATTTAGTTCCGATACAAACGTCATTTTTAAACTTTTCATCTTCATTACAATTTCGGCATGAGCCGAAAACCTAACCTAATTCAATGAATTAACTACTTTGTCTGGTGAGTATTTCCTGTTGTGTTTGTCATCATATGTGGGTGATTTTGCGTCATAAAGACATGTTTCTTGTCCGTACGCTTCAACAAGCAATTCTATACTCCAGTCGCCGCGAGGGGTAGCCGTGCGGTCGAGGCGCCTTGCCACGCTTCGCGCAGCTAGCCCCGTCGGAGGTTCGAGACCTCCCTCGAGCATGGGTGTGTGTTGTCCTTAGACTAAGTTAGTTTAAGTTAGATTAAGTAGTGTGCAAGCGTAGGGACCGATGACCTTAGCAGTTTGGTCCTATAGGAGCTTACCACAAATTTCCAATTTCCTACTCCATTCTCATACAGCGCATTATCAATGAAAAAAAAAAGTCTACGCACTCAAATGGCAGTCATATGGCGTGGAATACAGCTTCAGCCTCCGACCGCGTGGATACCTCGCGCGGCACTACGCCAGTCATGGTACAGGAAATGTTTCCGTCTACACAGGGCTTTAAGGCGGAAGAATCAGCAACGATAAACGCCGTGAGCGTGCAGAAGGCAGTGGAAACCCCTGCTTTAAAGACACATAACGTGTATCCACAGGACATGTGACCTGTAACATAACACGTGTCATGATGATCTCTTTGTTGGCACTTCGGAATAGTCCTCCATTGGGATCTCTTGGAGGGCATTGTCAAGGGGGAGTTGAGCATGAGAAAAAGACTGAGTAACCAACGAAAGGATTCACGTTCTGTGAGTCGGGATGTGGAATGTCAGAAGCTTGAACGCGGTAGGAAAACTCGAAAATCTGAAAAGGGAAATATAAAGGCTCAATTTAGATACAATAGGGGTCAGTGAAGTGAAATGGCAAGAAGACAAGGATTTCTGGTCAGATGAGTCACGTTTGAAATGGCTTATCTTATGCTTACATTAACCTGTGATTATACAATATTAATCACTTAAATATGTTACCAAGAAAAATGTATTGGCGAAATTTCAGTGCTCTATATTAATTAATTTTTGGTGCTGCGATTTTTTTAATTAATTTTTCTGCAGATACTGTTCTTCACAGAACGAGATAACAAGCAATGGGGACACATCATACAGTAGCTGCCTTTTCAGCTACGTCGTGAACTGTAAAGCTAGCGCCTCACACGACGGTCGTCTGTCCGGGCAGACATGCCAGCATCGATTCGGCCCTGCAATTAGATCCCGACTGTGTAGAGGCAATCTCTTAAGAAAACCATTACGGCGTTTCCTGGACGAGCCGGAGGGGGGTTGGTGGAGGCATAATAGCCAGCCATTGGGCCGCAGCCTTCCATAAACACGACTCCGCTCCGAGCCCTCCCCACCCCCCCCCCCTCATCCCCCACTCCACGAGTAATCTTTCGCCGAGATAGCGCCGCGAATTATTTTTGAGAGGGAACCGCAAAGGCGGGGTGCGTGCAGGGGAGACCGCAGAGAGTCCGCCGGAGGACCGTATTACCAGCGAAGCTGCGGCATCGGCTAGTAGGCAGGCATTCAGGAAGTAGCCGCAGTATGTGAGCATTTCTAAACAGCCAATCCGCTGCTCCCTCAGCCTTGCTGTGTGACACTGCAAGCGCACAGATACAGTAAAGTGTCTGATTTTTTTTTTTTTTTGTTAAATCAGGACTCCTCTGATTATTACGATGCAGTCGGCTAGAGTTTCCTTTAGTGCTGAAATGTGTTGTCTATTCTGCCGGGTATTCCGACAGAAGAAACACCACACTTAGAGCCAAAGAAACTTGTGTACCTGCCTAGTATCATGTAGAGCCCCACGCAGAGGTACCTCAGCACGACGTGGAATGGACTCGACTAATGTCTCAAGTAGTGCTGGAGGCAACGACACCATGAATCCTGGAGGGCTGTACATAAATCTGTAAGAATACCAGGGGTGGGAGATCTCTTCTGAACAGCACGCTACAAGGAATCCTAGATCTGATCAATAATGTTCATGTATTTAAACTCATAAGAGTTTTCCTGGAGCAACTCTGTAGCAATTCTGGACGTGTGGGGTGCCGTATGGTCCTGCTTGAATTGCCCAAGTCCGTAGGAAAGCATAATGGACATGAATGGATGCAGGTGATCAGACAGGATTCTTACGTACGCGTCACCTGTCAAGAGTGGTATCTAGACGTATCAGGGGTCCCACATCACTCCAACTGCACACGCCCCACACCATTAAGGAGCCTTCACCAGCATGAATAGTCCCCTGCTGACGTGCAGGATCCATGTATTCACGAGGTCGTCTCCATACCCATACACGTCCATCCGCTCGATACAATTTGAAACGAGACTCGTCCGAACATGTTTCCAGTCATCAACAGTCCAATGTCGATGTTGACGGGAGCTGGCGAGGCCTAAAGCTTTGTGTCGTGCAGTCATCAAGGGTTCACGAGTGGGCCTTCAGCTGCCCATATCGACGGTGTATCGTTGAATGCTTCCCACGCTGACACTTGCTGATGGCCCAGCACTGAAATCTGCAGCAATTTACGGAGAGGTTGCACTTCTGTCACGTTGAACAATTCTCTTCAGTCGTCGTTCGTTCCGTCCTTGAAGGTTCTTTTTTCGGCCGCAGTGGTGTCAGAGATTTAATGTTTTACCAGATTCCTGATATTCACGATGCACTCGTGAAATGGTCGTACGGGAAAAATCCCCACTTCATCGCTACCTCGTAGGTGCTGTGTCTCATGGCTCGTGCGCAGACTTCCTCCAACTCATTTAAATCTTGATAACCTGGCACTGTAGCAGCAGTAACCGATCTAAAACTGCGCCAGACACTTATTGTCTTATAAAGGCGTTGCCGACCGCAGCGCCGTATTCTACCTGTTTACATACGTCTGTATTTCAATACGCATGTCTACATCAGTTTCATTGGCGCTTCAGTGTATATGCGCGAGAACGGCTCTAGGTAGTTTCAATGCAAATGCCCCATGTCTTGTGAAGCCCCACGGGGGTTAACGAATGCTACGAATAGTGCACATGACAAGTTGAGAATTTAGGTAGGCTGTGAAACGTGTCCGGATGGCCGAGGCGGTTAACGTAACCGTTCTAGAGAAGCAGAGCATCGAGGTTCAAGTCCTTGTCAGGCAAAGATTTTCGAACTTCGGCACCGATATATTTCAGTGCCAGGAAGTATTCGTTTTCGATTTATCGATTGTCACCTTCGCCCAGTCTTTGGACAGTCTTTCTTAGCGAGAGGGCGCACGCGGCAGTATTTAGGCGCTTCTTAAGGCGTGCGCTTGTCCGGAGTGTGAGATTCCTGATAGCTGCAGACTGGATAGAGCGCGCGTGAGGCAGGTGTGTGGCGGCCGGCTTGGACACCGGCCGTGATCTTCACTGGACCAGCGAGGGGCGAGCCAGAGGCTCTAGCCGACAAGGGGCGGTGCTGCTGTCGCCGTGAACGAGGACGTTCGCCGGAGAACACAGGAGACTGGCGTATGGGCGAGGAAGGACGTGGTGCGGGGCGTGGTTGCCACATCAAAACGAAGTCCGTGAGCCTAAAGGCCATCTCGCTGATCTTTAATTGTGAACATCTGCAGGATTTTTCTGTTTCAGTAGGTCCTTTGGCCTTTGTATTATGAAACCTCTGTGCTGTCCGTCAGCCCTGTGTGTTTGGAGCTAGTGAAACACATTAGACGGGCTATGTCATGAGAAGGCGTATTGGTGGTGCCGGGGATTGTTTCCTGTCCCGGTACCTTGCCTCTCACTTCTAATCAGAATCAAGGCGCTGCAATGCTGGAGAAGCGGTTCTAGTAAACGTATGCTCAGCTGTGAATCTGATAGGGCAAAGGATTTAACACTGTGTGAATGATTGGCGATTTTGTGTGCGGAGACCTTTTGACTTTGGTAGAGATCGCGCCTACTATGGGAACCCATTCCTGACTGAAAACCGGACTTCGGGAGACTGTGAGACGGGCTAGTGGTGCTGCAACTAGACGCTACCTTAGTTTGGTTGGTTTATTTGGGGGAAGGGATCAAACAGCGAGATCATTGGTCCCATCGGATTAGGGAAGGATGGAGAAGGAAGCCGGCCGTGCCCTTTCAAACAAACCATCTAGCCATTTGCCTGAAGTGTTTTAGGGGTATCGCGGAAAACCTAAATCAAGATGGCCAGACGCAGAGTCTGCTAACCTCGCGCCACCTCACTCGGTCTACCTTAATTTCTCCCAGTATTACGACTATTGTGATACGTGCAGAGGACATCGCATTTGTTGGTCCCACAGTTCTCTTGCGGATCTCATGCTTGCTGCCGTGACTGGCCATTTCTTAATTTGTTATATCTTTTCCTTAAAGTTTTGTTAATTGCCACTGGCTAAGCTTTTAATTGAAGGTGTTTTTATATTTAGAGATAGTATGATAGTGAGGATGCATTTATGAGGTCTTCATAACAGATCATATTCAGTCGCATGACTGAAGCGATACTTCATAGGCACGGAGTTTCAGTAGGTTTCTTGTAAGAATCGGTGTCAAAAAGTCTTCTGAATATCTATAAATGCCGGCCGGGATGGCAGTGCGCTTCTAGGCGCTACAGTCTGGAACCGCGTGGCCCCTATGGTCACAGGTTCGAATCCTGCCTCGGGCATGGATGTGTGTGATGTCCTTAGGTTAGTTAGGTTTAAGTAGTTCTAAGTTCTAGGGGACTGATGACCTTAGAAGTTAAGTCCCATAGTGCTCAGAGCCATTTCAACCATTATCTATAAATATGGCATCAATTTGAGATCCGCTGTCGATGGCACTCATAACTTAGTGCGAATAAATATCTAGTTCTGTCTAACAAGAACGATATTTTCTGCATCTGTGCTTACAATGTGGCAATACACTGTTTCCTTCAAGGTAATTCCTAACGTTCGCACACAGTACATATTCCATTATTCTACTGCAAACTGACAACACAGTATACAAGTGGTAATGACTAACTTGGGTTCACCTAGTCTAGCAGACTGCTTTTCTGCAGTTCCGTTAGAACTACTGATAGCCATGGGAGAGCCAGCCATGACTATACCCTTTTTACAGAAGAATGGGAAAACTGATAGAAGCCGACATCGGGGAAGTTCAGTTAGTATTCTGGAGGAATGCAGAAACATGCGAGGCAATACTGACCCTACGACCTATTAAATAAGATAGGCTCACGAAAGGCAGACCTACATGTATAGCTCTTGTAGACTCAGCAAAAAGCTTTTGACAATGTTGACTGGAACAGTTTTTTGAAATTCTGAGATTGGCACGGGGAGCGAGAACGTCGAGGGGCATGAAAGGAAAGCAGTCATTGAGACAACGTTGTAGGGAAGGCAAACGAAAGTCTGCGTTTTATTGACAGAAGACTTAGAAGATGCAACAGGTCTACTAAAGAGACTCCCCACACTACGCTTATCCGTACCGCGCGGGATTAGCCAAGCGGTCTCAGGCGCTGCAGTCATGGACTGTGCGGCTGGTCCCGGCGGAGGTTCGAGTCCTCCCTCGGGCATGGGTGTGTGTGTTTGTCCTTAGGATAATTTAGGTTAAGTAGTGTGTAAGCTTAGGGAGTGATAACCTGAGCAGTTAAGTCCCATATGATTTCACACACATTTGAACATTTGAACTGCTGTGTGGTATGAGCTCCTTACCAGACAGGGCTGACGAAGGACATCGAGAAGGTCCAAAGAAGGGCAGTGCTACAGATATGATATGGAGAGTTGGGGTGGCAATCATTAAAACGAAGTCCTCTGTCATTGCGGAGAGGTCTTTACATGAAATTTAAATTAGCAGCTTCCTCCTCCGAATGTGAAATTATTTCACTGTCGCCAACCTACATAGGGAGAAATCAGTTTTAAGTGTTCATTTGTTCCACGCGCTCTTAGAGTGGAGTGGTAAAGAAATGGTCCGAAGGTGAAGGTTTTTAACTGACTATCTGACGCTGCCAGGTATGACCGCAGCTTTCGTATTTTTTGGTACGTTATGCTGTAACATGTAGTTTTAATTTTGTCCGAAGAAGTTGTCCCTTGTGAAACCGAAACCTAGGTCACAAATTAATTTTGTTTACGACTGAGGGCTGTGTTTTTCAAAATTTGGGGTCCGAAGGTGGTTCGAAGAAACCTCCGGGAGGCACTTAAACGTGAATTGCAGAGTAATGATGTTGATCTAGATGTATGCTCATGTATGTTTCATGTTCAAGTTGTACGTACTTAAGCTCAGTCCCTTTAACTTTATTTAATGAACTGTTATAAGAAAAGATACGCGAAGTAGACGCAATCCTAGAAGATGCGAAACCTCAGTGTACTCTAATACAGAGTGTTCGATCAGCCAGCACGTGGGCATGCCTCAGAAGTAAAATCCCAGAACCCTGAGTTACGAAGGGCTTTGATGCATTACGTGTAGATGATTACCTCTGCGTATTTACGGAGGGAAAGGCGCTTATCTGCCCGTCTGTGCGGCAAGGCGCTGCTGGTACTCCTTCCCGCCATCGCCCCGCCGCTCAGAAAACAAATTTCCGCCTCAAGAAGCGCGTAACTGGGCGTAAGTACCCGAAAACTTTAAATACTTCTGCATAAATCCGTTTGCTCCCGCACTTTAGCAATGTAAATCCGGCCGAAGTCTGCTAAAACTTCAATTAAAATGCAGGAAGATGTCAGCTATATCCAATATCCTTGAAGCAAAAGTTGACGCAAGTTTCTGAGCATTGTTTGATGTACACTCTTGTCTCCCAAAAGCGCTGCGGGCCAACTTTTTAAACAAGTTCTCAGCTGGACGGAAGATTACTTTCCAAGTACTGTTCGTAAGTCGTGCGCTTAAAATGTTGGGAAATTCAGAATTATGAACTAGTAATTTATTTTCTTTCTTTTTTTTTTAATTGTCGGTCAGACACAGTATCAATTTAGATGCTAAAATCGTGAGCCATTCATGGTGTGCTATGTTAACTGTAACCAGTTATTTTTACTTTTCTTTATGGTAGTTTCGGTCTGAAGAACTATGGACAACATGGCCACACAAATGAAGAAATTAGTCTACTTTTATTTGCTGTCAACCATGAAAAAACTGTAAGAAGAGATAAGAAATAAATTAGAGAAAGTCCTTATAAAATGTAATTTTTTTTTTTGTGTTTCAACCGACTTGTGGAAAAGCAGCGCGTATGAATGCATACTGACATTGACTTGCCACTTTATTATAGATGAAAAATTAGTTTAGCCCATATTAAAAGTGACAAAAACTGCAGGTCATCACAATGCAGAATCTATGCACATGTAACTAACATTTTTTAAAATGTTTCTCTCTTTAACTCGTCAATGCCATGCTGAGTTTCGTTTCATTCTTGTGATCGGTACATGTCGGTGTTAGTCAAGTCGGCGTAACTTGTATGGTATTTCCTGGCAGTTTCATCCTTCCTCTCCCCGCCCCCACACCCCTCACCTCTCTTGTTGATAGAAATCTGAAGCCGTCGTGTCATTTGTGTTCTGTTTATGGACACTGCCAACCGTAACAAATCACTGAATAATTGCGTTACAACACGCTTAATGTATTTTCTTATTCATTACTACAAATAAGCAACACATCTGAACACAGATATCTTTATAACGCGCTTTCTCAAAACATTGTTACTTCCTTACCTAAAGGAACATCTTCGGAAGCTTTTGCTTACGACTTCCGACTCATGAAAGCGCAGGTACTCCTCTGTCCCCGTCACATCTCATTTGTCGTTGCTTCAGCGTCGTAATCGTGCATCAGAGTAACTTAGTAATACGGCGGCAGTACACATGTGAATACAATTTTTGTTGTGTAAAGGCGCATGACGGTAAGGTAGAAATCCTGCTGATCTACGGAGAAAGTACGTTGAAGGAAATAATGCAGTAACTTGAATTTTTATATTCAGTACTGTCAGAGAACATTATAATTACGTTTGGATGGGAGTATTTAAATAAATAAAACGCAGAAGTAATCCTTAGAATGTAATCTTTAATTACCAATATTCACTTTTCCACATAATCAGCAGCCCATTGGATACATTTCTGCCAACGATGAACAAGTTTTTGGAAGCTGTCACGGAAGAAGTCGACACTCTGTTTCCGCAACCACAGTCTCACAGTTCTTTCAGCTTCTTCATCAGAAGATCACAATTGAATGGAGAAAGGCATCACCTTCATCCTCGTAAAGTGAGAGGAGTTCCTGGCAAATTTCAAGTCTGTGCGCTTTCATTTCAGGAGTCAGCATCCGGGATACCCATCGTTCACATATCTTCCGATAGCCAAGCAAAGCAATAATATGACCCACACGTTCTTGTGAAATGCCGATAGTGCTTGCAGTTTCTCTCTGCGTGATACGACGATCGTCCTGAATCAATCTGCCAACATTTTGCTTGTAAAACTCTGTGGTTGTTGTCATAATACGTCCAACTCTGTTTGTCAAGCAGGTCAGATGGTCCAGCCTCAACTTCTTCAAATGTACTCGGCCAACGACGCACATTACTAACACCAACACAATCACCATAAATTGCTTTCATTCTCTGATGAATCCCCTTGGGGGTGACTTCTCCTGCCGTCAAGAATTCAATGATTGCAAGTTGCTTAAATCGCGTTGACCGTCTGCGCAGGGTTCCATACTTAACACTGTAACAAAACAACTGTTCGATGCTAAGGCTTCCCGCCAACTGGACCTGTAGAGCAGAGGCTACGGAACAAGCCAGTACCTGCCGCATACCAATGCTGCCAACTGTTGAAGAGTTACGAAAGTGGAGGCATTACTTTTCAGTCAACCTTCGTATTTTATTATGTTTTCTTGTACTCTACTGTACATACCTGTAGTGTAATTTGCTGTAGGAGGGCGAATTTCCTTTCAGGCACAATTACTGCACAGCAGACGACTTTTTTCTATGGGCAGCAGCCAAGGATGCTATCTACGAAAGTGTTCCGAAGACACTAGAGGACATGCAGCAACGCATTATCGATGCTTCTACAGCCAGCACAGAGCAAGTTGTAGCACGATGCAGGGCATCCTTCATCCACAGAGTGACCATATGTATGAATGGCAATGTCACCATTTTGAGCATTTAATGTATACACTCTGTTTTTCATGTAGTGGTAGTATCACAGTAAAAGTTACTGCGAAGGGGCGTGTTACTTCTGCATTGTCATATGTACTGTAATACGGTACTGTACAATAACGAGATCCCATTACTGAAAAGTGCAGTACTGTTGCATTCAGTTTTCGTCGGTGACTCATAAAATGTTCAAAAGCGCCTTGAAGAGATTAAATGATTTAGTTAATTAAACTCACTGCAGTGATATTTAAATCAGGACGTCATGTATTATTTATCATTTCCATAACTACTAGTTTCGTGGATAAAATGGTGCAGTGTGATACTTACTCTTTTTCTTTTTTTTTTTATTTTGCCACGCGGAGCGGCCGCGCGATTAGAGGTGCCATGTCACGAACTGCGTGGCCCCTCCCGCCGGAGGTTCGTGTCCTCCCTCGGGCGTGGGTGTGTGTGTTGTTCTTAGTGTAAGTTAGTTTACGTAGCATGTAAGTCTAGGGACAGATGAAAAAAAATGGTTCAAATGGCTCTGAGCACTATGGGACTTAGCATCTGAGGTCATCAGTCCCCTAGAACTTAGAACTACTTAAACCTAAATAACCTAAGGACATCACACACATCCATGCCCGAGGCAGGATTCGAACCTGCGACCGTAGCGGTCGCGCGGTTCCAGACTGAAGCGTCTAGAACCGCTCGGCCACACCGGCCGGCTAGCGACAGATGACCTCAACAATTTGGTCCCTTAGAACTTCACACATATTTGAACATTTTTGAACACTTTTAATTGCTCTTGGAAAAGGTAAGTGCATTCTTGAATAAAATTTACGTGGTACCATTCAAAAAATTTTATCTCCACCCGTTATCTACTACATCTGTGGGGATGCATGAAACGTATACCCGCAGCAAGAATTACCCAATGATGTTAAAAAACACTGGTTGAAACAATTTTTGATTTCACGCCTCAGCAAAAAGTTATTTTGGGTGAGCCAGATAAAACTGACGCACCGCTAAGAAGTTACGAAAATTGGTCACAAACCTAATATTCACACAACTGCAAAACTGTTATCTTCGGTGCCCGATGGATGAGTGTGCGACGCTGCAACGTAATTTCACTGCGCTGTTGGCAAGGATAGTAAACATAGAACATGTCGATACCAGGGCATAAAGTCTTTGCGAATTCCATTCTGTGTATTCTGTTGGAAAGTGACTATGTTTCGCAAACAGGCGTGCGAACAATATATGGAGATGTCGGCATTTGGCAGAGAGTATCAAGTTGGACTCAAAGCAGTCGGATGGAGTAATCGGCGAATCGCTCGATATCTGAATAGGAACGGTGTCACTATTCGGCGATGATGGCAGGAATGAGTGAACCAAGGCCGAAAGCGATGTCAAGAATCTAGCAGTCGATCTAGAGGGACGACACAACGAGAGGGTAGAGCGATCGTCAGAGAGGCACTGAAAATTCCAGATTCATCATTATCATGGAACCGGAGTGTAACAGGTGCTTCAGCGGCCACAAAGACCATTAATAGACGGCACACAGAAAGGGACCTGAACTCAAAGCGCCCCTAAGCGCCGACTACCATTGATCTCCGCACACCAAGAAGCCCGTTTACGGTAGTGTCGGGTTCATTCTCCAGTGAATGAGATTCGGCTGGAGTATTTCTTCAGCAATGAGTCCCGCTCCGAAATGAGCCCCTATGATCAGCGAAGACGTGCCTAGAGACGTCCCGGCCAGCGATGATTTATCAGTCTGACTGTCGCCCACCATAGGACTCGACAGCCAGGAATGGTGGCCAGGAGTGCCATTCCATTTCATAGCAGGTCTCCCTTGGTTATCTTCCGTGGTACCTTACAGCACACCGGTAAGTCGACGCTATTCTACGCCCCGTTTTGTTGCCTTTCGTGGCAGGCCACCCTGGGCTTACATTTCAGGAAGGTGATGCCGGCCCGCGCACGGTGAGAGTATCCACTGCACGTCTTCGTGCTTGCCAAGCCTTACCTTGGCCTGAAAGGTCGCCAGATCTCTCCCAAACGCAGAACGTTCGAGCATTGTGGGCAAAGCCCTCCAACACACTCGGGATCTGGCGACCTAACGCCCCAGGTGGACAAAATTTGGCACGATATCCCTCAGTAGAACATCCAGTAACTCTATTAATCAATATCAAGCCGGATAAGTGCTTGCGTAATGCCCAAAGGTGGATCAAAGCGTTACCGACTTGCTCAATTTGTAAAGCTGTTTCTTTTGAATAAATCATGCATTTTTTTCTGAAATTGCAATCATTTGTTTGTCTGTACCTCTACATCATCGATAGCCGGCCTCTGTGGCCGAGCGGTTCTAGGCGCTTCAGTCCGGGTCCGCGCTGCTGCTACGGTCGCAGGTCTGAATCCTGCCTCGGGTATGGTGGATGTGTGTGACTTCCTTAGGTTAGCTAGGTTTAAGTAGCTCTAAGGGACTGATGACCCCAGATGTTAAGTCCCATAGTGCTTAGAGCCATCTGAACCATTCTGAACATCATCGATATCGTGATATTTGTCTCATTGGTACAGTTCCTTCATGGTGCGTCGTATTTTTGTCTTACATTATATATTATATTTATACAAATACGAAATTTTTGATGATTTTATACATCGTATAAAAACACTCCGTATAAAACCAGCACCACGAAGGAACTATTCCTGCGGGATGGATACCAGGATATCGATAGATGTAATGTACATGTACAGACAAACAAATGATTAAGAATGTCAGAAAAATGAACCAGTATACGAAGTTTGGCATTGATCTGTATACAGGGTCAGTCAGGGGGAAAGGTACAAGCTTTGATAGGTGGCAGTATTGGCGTTTCCGAAAAAAAGAAAGTGTGTTGGGCATATGCCCTATTCCGAACTGTTTCTGAGATATAACACATTTAATGTACATTGTGTTTAATTTTCTGTATTTGCAAACATAGTCACTGTTTACAATGTAACGCAGTACTGTAGAGGAAACTGAGACGTACAATTTGATAGAGACATTTGTGGTCTAGCAAAACGGAAAACTACCTCTCATAGGCCTACAAAAATTAGCGAAGTTACAGCGCAAACGCGTTGCGCGAGATTTTGAATATTCTAGCCCTCTCTTCGCAAAAACTTTCAGTCATTAGAGAAAAAATGAACAGGCCCTTTTTTGTAGGAAATCTGACATAGTTTAATCTTTTTTCTGTGACACATATTCGCTGGAGGAAGTGGTTTCCGAGTTACTCAAGAGAAAATGTACAAAAGTGATATTAAATGTGTTCTATATCGGAAACCATTCAGAATAAGGCGCATGTCCATACAAAGATTTTTGTTCAGAATTATTAATACTGTCACATCTCAAAGTATGTACCTTTCCTCCTGACTTGTCTAGGATTCAGCAGTCTGTTGGTCCTAGCATTTGTTCTGTTACTTGCTGATACTTTTGCCTCTGTCAAGGATTTGCATGTGTGAAAGGTGCCAAGCTGCAGCTCCTCGTTAAATTGTAGGTCCTTCTACAACTGACAGTACGAACCAAGGGCTTCTTCAACAAAGCACTCTGGTGTTCAAATCAAACTCGGGGTTGAGTGCAGGTTAGCAGATAGTAAGATTACGGGCAGTCTACATACAAAGAGAATATCTGACGATAATACGTTTATCTCTAAGTACATTAAACGATTATACCAAAGAATCAGCACTTTCAAAAGTGACTGCTGGCTGATACAACATTCACTGACATCGCGGTCGAGATTCAGCAGATATGGACTAAGACTAGTAACATGCACATCAACGTTCTCTTAAGATTTGGAGGACAACGCGTTTGTCGCGTAGTTACGTGCACTGAATATCTTGAATATGTAGTTACATGTAACAGAAAAAATTCGTAGTTCGTCCAAACTTTCTGTTGGACGAAAAATTATCAAATTTATTTATTCACTGCATCAGAGACTCTCACCACGATTTCGCAAGTTACTGAAATAAATGACAAAACACAAAATTTTGATAACTAGAAAGAAGTATAATTCCTTCGACGTGTCTGATTTGACTTTATGTGTACATCAAATAGCTAAAGACTTGTCACATTGCCTCCAAACTATGTAGTCGTGTTGGTGAGGACACTGACACTATGAAATTCATACATACTACCAGATTATTATCTCCATTCTGTGACTGTCACACACATACAAACACAAACACACACGCAATTGGTTCTGAAAGCAACGCACGCAACTTGGGACGCATGCCGCCAGTATGGCTGTAATATTGAGCGGAGAATCTTTCGGGGTGCGCCGCTTTTACACGACAGCTGTCTCAACGCAGTTTCATTAGTGCAGCATAAATGGCGCCCGCGCAGAGGGAAAACAAAAGAGTCTGGTGTAATATCAGCAAATCCCTGACGCACGGGGGCAGCGGACACGTTCTGGGGCTCCGCAGCGCAGCAAGTAAACAGAAAAAAAAATACCATCCTGCCATGCAAACAAATTGCGAAACGGTAGCGACAAGGAAAATTGTTACCAGATGAGATGGAAATGGTAGACACGAAACATTTTCCCGTTTAGCCGTTTGGTATATGCAGTCAGTTTGACGTGAGTATTCAGCAAAAAAAGGGAACATCCTGAAATAAGATATGACATCGTACAAATATACTAGGCAAGACACGAGAAAAAAATTTTTGTCAGTTCTGTATAACTGCGTTGAGATATAAGCACTAAAACGCTGGCAGACTTTTGGAAAGGGGTAGTACAAAAAAAAATTGGAGTTCGGATGGAGGGTAAGCATTTCTAAAGGAAATTGTACGTAAACGCGGAATGACAACAATGTGAGGTTGGCAAGAGAGAGGGGCTCAGAACCCAAGCAGTGAGGTCCGCAGCTCGTGGCCGTGCGGTAGCGTTCTCGCTTCCCGCGCCCGGGTTCCCGGGTTCGATTCCCGGCGGGGTCAGGGATTTTCTCCGCCTCGTGATGACTGGGTGTTGTGTGATGTCCTTAGGTTAGTTAGGTTTAAGTAGTTCTAAGTTCTAGGGGACTGATGACCATAGATGTTAAGTCCCATAGTGCTCAGAGCCATTTGAACCAAGTAGTGAACTATATCATGAGATTGCGAGTAATGCAAAACTTGAGAGGCACCCACGTGCCTTGCTCATACTGTGGCATCAAGCAGTCAGGCTTGCAAGATAAGTGGTCTGCCAAGCGAGTGGATTCATTCTTATTTATCGAGTAACATGAGCTCTAGTACTCACAATGAAGTTACAAATTATTCTTCTGTTTGAATATTACGCAACGGAAACGGATAACGCACATCTGACTATTAGTAATTCACACAACTCTGACTGTTCACTACACACTGGCAATACCACATTTTCTTTCTTCCCCAACGGCTTTGATCAACACGTGGCCATCGCACTGAATATGAATGGCGCATACATTATAAATTCTGGATATCATGACAACATACTATTCGAAGGAAAAGGCCACCAATCTTTTTCTTTTCACTGTCCTTTTTATTACGATAAATTCTATAACCTAAACACTCCATTACATTTTCTACAACGATTACACATGCGAAACTCTGCCTAGTGGGCATGGCTTTACATTGATGATTCTCTATCTTATGGTCTCGTAATTATCTAACATTACAGTGCACTTTCTGTATAGGATGATGGATCTTTTGCTATATCTCACACTTCGACTCTCACACCCATCATCACGAAAACTTCCTCCAGACCGAGCGGTACAAAAGGAACATGCATAACCCACTACCTCTCAACCTATCTTGCTACTCTCCCATGCAAACCACACATACTTAAATTACATGAAATATACCACACTGGCAACTGGAATACAACACAAGGAATAGTCACAACGTTATAATCACATCACTTTCAGCTTTCCCACTTCAATTAGTATTCATCCCAGTTTCACACGACACTGTCCCACTTCGTAGCTTTTCTTTCCTACTATGAACTCTGGAGGATATATGCACGTCTTCCTGTGCAATGCAAGCCAAGTGGCGTTGCTGGATAGACGGCTGACTCACCTTGCTTCACTCTCAGAGTATTATACAGTAGTTTGAATCAAGCGTCACACGGAAACATAACACGCAAAGTAATATTAAGAACATATTCGTCACACACGCGAGTCCTCAACTGATACCATGGACGGATACTTCTCTTTATCCTTTGTCTCATACACAGATTGAGACTCACACAGTACTCACCACGTGGAAGTACTCGTCTCTAATTTCAAGTCCTGCACACGCCATTTCTTAAATATTTCCAACTTATAATACACACGCCAGTAATTCAGCTTAACTTAAGCACTCGGAAGTATTTCAACTTATTGCTACACGTGGTTTCATTGTGACCGTTGGTCACTTCTGAAGATTACTACGATCCCCTTAATATTACCTGCCTGACATTTAATTCTCCCCACAAAAGTTCCTGAAATAGAGAAACTATTATTCCAAACTACTCTTAAGTATTCCACATGCATACCATTCTCTCCACCCTTTTGTCTTTACAGAGCACACCTAAGACAGGTCTTACCAACACAAGATCCACCGCCAGAGTGCTGAAACATGGCCGTTCTTCAGGTCAGCTCGCACCTCCGTCAAGGTGGGGGAGCACCTTGCTACCGTATTGGTCAGCCGCATTTCAGGCGCTCAAAGCTCAGGTAAATTTCATCTCTTTGGTTCCACCAAAGGTGACCGAAGGACCGTCTCAAAGATGATCATATATTGCACATTCACTGTCTGCGGTTAGCAGACGACCATACATTCATTCATTTTGCAGATCTCACCAAATTGGATATGAGGATTTATTTTGTGGGAGTGCACATGTGATCATTTAAATAAATAAATTGTCCTTCCTTCCTACACTGGTATCCGGCTTCGGCGTATTAAGTGAAATTGAGTTATTACTACAAAAAAAATGTTGTTCTGACAAGAATAGCGAAGAATGTGGTACCTATTTTCAATGTCGGGCGGTACTGTACCCTTTCAAACTGTATGTGCTTATACGAAATTTCTTCTGTAAAGAACTCGAAAGACACTTACAAGGTGACTCTCCTATGAATCGCAGGGCGTATTTTCACAGATATTTGCAGTTTGTTTTTTGCAACTTGTATCCAAACAAATGCTACTTCTTGCGTCTTTCATGCAACGCCTGGCTTCGACGGAAAGGGTCGGTTTCTTTCACATTACAAACAAAATGATTTTTAAAATCGGAATTTTACTTTCGATATAGCGGTCCCAAAGACGTCTAGTGCGATATTCGGTTCTTCAGTATGTGTTAATAGGAACAGTAAAACACGAAGAATAACCAGTACTCTAGCAGTGACTGGTCACCTCTTCCGAATGACGGCAGAAGTGAGCGCGGGCTAGGACGGTGACTGCTGGAATAGTGGTTATTCTCAATGTTTTACTGTCCCTCATAGCGCATATTGATAAAAGGTATACTGAACTAGATTAATTTAGGACTCCTCTATGGATGCCTCGTTTGTTACTTGAACCGAACGGATGTTTTACACGACGCTGGGCGTCGCGTGAAAGACGTGAGGAGCATCATTTGTTAGCGGTGACTCCAGCTACACGTTGCAAAAAAGAAATTGCAAATACCTGCCGAAACACCAGAGTAGATGCGCCTGCCGACTCTGTACATACTGTATAGAACGTGCCATAAGTAACAGCGAAAACTAACTAGGTGGAAGTATAAGATAACAGGAGCAAAAATGCTCCAGTAAACAAAACTGTGAATGTGTGACTATGAGCCGATACAGACTTCAGTATAAAATATTGCCCTAGTTCCTACAAATGTATTTGAGATTTAACTTTCGGTATGCACGTTCTAGAGTTAAGAACGGTTTCATCACTTGATTTAATTTGTGGATAATACCTTCGTCGGTCAATAGCATGTACGTGTAGTAACCGGAAAGACGATCACGAAGTCACTACCCCTTTACAGAATATAGGTGCTACCACATAATCCTTCAAATATGACCGATTGTGATCAATACTATGTGTATATGATAGCAGTGATGTCGTCACCTACTCATACACAACTTTTTATTAACTTAATTAATGGCAGTCATATGAATATAAGTATCACGAGAGGGTAACATCACCTTGCCAGAATCTACTGGATACGAAGTTTTGGTTCAGACTAGCCGGATCAGTTTGAAGTGATCTTACTCAATGACGTTTTAAGGTGTCCTTGGAGCGTTTCTCGCCAAATCACATCATAATTTAACCATTTTCCCGTCATCGTCCCATAATTTAGACTAGTTCTTTAAGTACATATTGACGTATGTCGGTCAATTATTTTAAGTGTGTTGACCGGAGCGAAGTTTCCCAAGTCACACTTTAGCTTTGAGCATAATTGACCTCAGTCGGTCAACAGTTTTAAGTGTGTTGACTGGAGCGATGTTCGCCAAGTTACTCTTTTAAACATAGATCCGCTGTCATTCCCTGTGTTGAATGGCGGTGGTCACCTGGCCCGAATTATGATGGCAGTGGCCCACACACAGTTTTTACAGTATGTGTGTGGATCACCTCCATGAAGGCAAATTGAGTACCCCATTGCCGCCACATTACCCCTACTTTATTGTTTTCTGCAAGTCATAACCATAACTTCGTCAAGAAGCTCAATCAGGCACGTGCATTAGTTTTTGACTTGATTCTAGACCATTTCAGGTCAAATATACTAATCTTTAATATTTTATATGACCCGTATTGCCGTATGTTACAGATTAGATACAGATTTCTTCATAAGCTCAATCATGACCATTTCTGTGCTAAGTCAATAGGATGTTCGTGCTTTGTAAACATAGCTAAGCAAGTGCTTAACGTCTTAAAAATTTCTAGACCTAGTCGTAATAATGACGATGTTGTCTTTATATTATCCTTCCCACTCCTTAGCTCTTTTTATGTGATTAAACTTCGTGCTTAAGCACAAAATTTTCCTAGGCAGGCCATACCTCTTAAGATAATGGTGTCTTCCTCATATCATGACCAATGAATACTTCATAAATGTTAAGACAGTCGATGTAAGTACGTTCCGCACAGGATAACATATACGCCCTTTTCCTCAGCTATGCCTTTTATTTCACTTTTCTAGTAAATTCAAGGTCAGTAACTAACATACAGTTTACGCGCAGGCGCAAAGTATTGTGTCCGCCTAGGCGGGCCTCATGACGCTACGGTCAGTTCCAGTACAGCACTCGTGGCTGCCGCATCTCGGTCGCTAAGTGCGGCCGAGGCAGTTTCAGATAAGTTTTAACAGTCTGACGATAATTTATGGATTTGTAGTTTTAGCTTGACGATGTCCACTATGGACAAACGGTAGTTACTGTTATTCTGAAGAAGGCTGGGTTATCCCGACTGAAACCTAGGTAAATTTTAGGTAAACTGTGCAGCTGAGGCTGTTCGTTATTAAAATTAAAATTAATGTTTATACAGTTGCTGACAGGGCCGCGAAATGTGGCTGGAGAATATGGCACGTGCATGATGGAGCACCAGCCAGTACGCTTCGCTGGTGACGTTAGACGACGCCGAAATATGGTCCAAAACAAACAAACGAAAACAAAAATCGTAACATCAAGAAGCAGCTGTGCCACAAGAGGCTGTGCCACATGAGGATGCCACTATTAGGATGCAAATCGGGCTTGTTTTAAATACGGGTCGTAACGGTAGCGAACTTTAGTTACCTTTGAGATTCGACTTGGTGAATTGATTTTAGTCAACAATGCCGTAAAGAAGACAAATACGCCATTGCCAACACGTCACCGGGTTTGAACGAGGTCGTGTAACATGGCTACGGAAGCTGAATGTTCCTTGAATCCAGCCACCGTAAATGATTGCTGGCAGCGATTGTCACGAGAAGTACGGTGGCAAGATGACCAGGCTCCGGACTGCCACGTGGCACAGGGAAGATAATCTTGTTCGGCGTATAGCTCTGGCACATCGTAATCCATCTGCTTCAGTAATTTGAGTAGTAGTTGGCACCACAGCGACACAACGAACTGTTACAAATCGGTTACTTCAAGCGCAGCTGCAAGCCAGACGCCCTGCAGCGTGCTTTATACTGACCCCAAAGCATCGCCATTTGCGACTTCAGTGGTGTCAGGCGAGAACTTATTGGTGGGCGGGGTGGGGGTTTGTTGTGTTTCCTGATGAAATCTGGTTCTGTCTCGGTGCCAGTGATAGACATGAAAAATGAAGTCCCATGCTTCTTTACAGAGCGTAGGGGAACGATGCGAGAGACCCGCACCGCCTTACTAGGCAAGGTCCTAATGGAGGTGGATTGCCGTTGCCTTCCTCCGACCGTAAGGGGGATGAATGATGATGATGATGAAGATGACACAACAACACCCAGTCATATCGAGGCAGGAAAAATTCCTGACCCCGCCGGGAATCGAACCCGGGACCCCGTGCTCGGGAAGTGAGAACGCTACCGCGAGACCACGAGGGCGGACAGTGATAGGCATGTGTTAATTAATTATTCAGAAACAGTCTTAATCGCATTTGTTATTATTATACCGCCAACCGGTTTCAACCCGACGTAGGGGTCGTCTTCTGGGCGTTTACACTGTGAAATTATAGATATCCGTCAGAAAAACTCCATTATACAACGGCTAAAATTACGTAAATTTAAAATATGTTACCCATTGGTCGACTGCTGGTGGTGTCAGTCCTGTCTACATAACAGCAGGAAACTATGCGAGACTAACCCTTCGTATGGGCTTAAATAGTGTGCTGAGTTCACGTGCATTGACGGCAACACCCCCAGCGGTGATCAAAGGATTTAATACAGTTTATTATAAGTAATTACTAATCACCTTGGTTGAACATAAATTTAAATGACACTAAATAACAGAAAACGGAACCATTCCATTGAAAAAGAGTTACAATTCTAGTGTTAATTATGAAATAATAACAAATGTTCCGTAGTCAACTCGTAAAAATCGTAAAAGTATATTACATTATGTGGCATAATATAAAGTAAAACAATTTGTGACACACAAAAACTGGTGCCGTCGTGTATTATAATATATCTATTCGTACATTTACGTAGAAAACACTTGAGTCAATTTACTAAAACGGCTAATATGGAAGGACTAGAAAGCACTCTACTCCTTGTGTTGAGGACGCCGTTGCCATGGATTAAAAACCGTATATCAGGCGTCCTCTAGTCTGTGTAGCGAGGACGCCGTCGTCATGGTAGCAGCTTGTGTGTTCGTATGGTGTTATCTTTGCCCTGGCCACGGCGTCCGTTGCCGTGGTAGCGATATGTCATGGCTCTTCATCCAAAGAGTAGTTGTCACTTATTTCAGGTTATAGAAATATCGCCAATCAAGGATAACCTAAAAAATCTAAAGATAGGATAAAAGTTTACGACATGTTTGTAGTACCCGTTAAAGGATTTAATGTATTAAAATAATAAAACGAAAGGTAGCATCATTGTGAACAAATAATATTTTCGAATAGCTCGAAATTTTTTTTATCGTGACTCTCTATTTGTTCATTTAGCATTGCTGCCGGATTCCGTTTATTATGTATAAAAACTTCCAGGCTCCCTAGAATATCCGTCATAGGTCCTTTTTGGGTTAAATGCAGTATCATCAGATTTTGCTTTATATTGATTTCTGCATGTTTTTCCATATCTAAATGCTGTTCCAGTAGTATGTTTTTTAAATCTGGTATTAAAACTTCTCCCTGTTTGCTCGATGTAAATTTTGCTACAATCTTTACAAGTCAATTTATAAGCTCCTGATTTAGTAAGCACCTTGTTTTTAACATTCCGTATACTTGACTCAAATGTTTTCTACGTAAATGTACGAATAGATATATTACAATACAAGACGACACCAGTTTTTGTATGTCACAAATTGTTTTACTTTATATTATGCCACATAATGTAATATGCTTTTACGATTTTTACGAGTTGACTACGGAACATTTGTTACTATTTTATGTAGTGGACTGACAAGACAGCCAGTCCACAGTGACGGGTAACCGAAAGGCACGCGTTTACACACGCCGGCTGGCGTTAGGTCTGAAACAGGATACGTAATGAATGCTATAAAGAAAAGTACGTAGCTGCTGGAATACTTAACTTTAATCCATCATTTGTATACAGCATTCTTGATGATACAAGTGAGACTCTCTCTAGAAATGGTTAATGGAGCCTTGCTAGGTCGTAGCCATGGACTTAGCTGAAGGCTATTCTAACTATCTCTCGGCAAATGAGAGAAAGGCTTCGTCAGTGTAGTCGCTAGCAAAGTCGTCCGTACAACTGGGCGAGTGCTAGTAAGTCTCTCTAGACCTGCCATGTGGTGGCGCTCGGTCTGCAATTACTGACAGTGGCGACACGCGGGTCCGACATGTACTAATGGATCGCGGCCGATTTAAAGCTACCACCTAGCAAGTGTGGTGTCTGGCGGTGACACCACATTTTATAACTAACACTATAATTGTAACTCTTTTTTAATGGAATGGTTCCGTTTTCTATTGTTTACTGTCATTTAAATTTATGTTAAACCAAGGTGACTAGTAATTACATATAATAAACTGTATTAAATCCTTTGATCGCCGATGGGGGTGTTGCCGTCAATTCACGTCATCTCAGCACGCTATTTAAGCCCATACGAAGGGCTAGTCTCGCATAGTTTCCTGCCGTTATGTAGACAGGAGTGACACCACCAGCAGTCGACCAATGGGTAACATATTTTAAATTTACGTAATTTTAGCCGTTGTATAATGGAGTTTTTTTGACGGATATCTATAATTTCACAGCGTAAACGCCCAGAAGACGACCCCTACGTCGGGTTGAAACCGGTTGGCGGTATAATAATAATAATAAATGCGATTAAGGCTGTTTTTGAATAATTGATTAATCATACTAATCGCTGCTTCATCTCCACAACCATGTTGTCCAAAGACATGTGTTGTTTTGAAGGAGGCCAGTGGAGGGCCTGCAGCCAACCTGTCTTCGTGCTGGACACACTTCACGTACACCTGGAGCTATGGTCGGGGGTGCAAATTAGTAAGACAGCAGGAGCACTCTCGTGGTTATCCCACGCACGCTGACTGCAAATTTGTACATCAGTCAGCCGGCAGCTGTGGCCGAGCGGTTCTACACACTTCAGTCCGGAACCGCGCTGCTGCTACGGTCGTAGGTTCGAATCCTGTCTCGGGCATGGATTTGTGTGATGTCCCTCGGTTGGTTAGGTTTCAGTAGTTCTAAGTCCAGGAGACTGATGATCTCATATGTAAAGTCCCATAGTGCTTAGAGCCATTTGAACCATTTTGTACATCAGTCTTGTGATTCAGCCCGCTGTGCTGCCGTTGAAGAACAGCATTCCAGGGTGTGTGTTATAATACGATAACGTTCGCCCACATATCGCTGTTGTAACCCAACATGCTCCTCAGATTAGCGATTGTTGCCTTGGCTTACTCGATCATCAGATCTGTCTCCGATCGAGCGCATATAGGACGTCACTGGACGACAGCTCCAGCGTTATCCACAACTAAGATTAACCGTCCCTATATTCACCGACCAGGTGCAACGGGCATGGGACTCCATCCCACAAACTGACATCCGGAACCTGTACGACACAATGGACGAGCGTTTGTATGCTTGCATACAACATTCTGGCGGTTACACCGGTTATTAATATACCGGCTTATCTCACGTTTACACTAATCTGTACTCTTGTAGTGTTAACCTCTTAAAATGTGTACATTAAATAATCGTTGGTGCTACGATTTATTCCATACTGACGGAGACGTCTGCACCTAGGCCTTCAACATCACCTAACGCCAGTCCTTCCTTTTAACTCTTGGATAGACTAAAAAGTGAAGTGTGCAGTGCTCTTCCATTGATACGGCTGAAGAATTCTAGCAGTAAAATGGCTAGTCTTGTTCCGCTTCACTAGATGATATTCGTAACTCACTGCAGAGACGAACAGAGCATTGCACTCAATTGTGAGTTCTACACTTGGAATACCTAATTTAACAGGTATGCGTATACAGTAAATAGGATCACTGAATGTGCTGAGATGATATTTTATTTCACGTCAAAGTGGGCTATGGGTCATATTTAAGCTCATTTGTACTGAGACTCAATCGAAAGATTTACATTTAAAAATGTACACACATCAAAAAAATTTTTGCATAACCCCGGTTCCCACAACTCCTCAAGACAGACGTTGACTGCGAATATTGTATGACAGACACAATTCCTATGACTGTTCAGAGATGTCGCTGTACCCGCCCAAAAATGTAAACAACAGTGCATGAGCATAGCCTATTAGACGAAGGGGATCAGACAGCCGATCAGTTCCAGTCATTCCACCAGGAAGGATGAACACAGCTCGTCTGTAATTCAACCATGCCTAGACGGTCAATACCGCGGTTCGATCGCGTTCGCATTGCTACTTTTTGCCACGAAGGTCTCTCAACAAGGGAAGTGACCAGGCGTCTCGCAGTGAACCAAAGCGATGTTTGAACATGGACGAGATACAGCGAGACAGGAACTGTCGATGACATGCATCCCTCAGGTCGCCCATGGGCTACTACTGTAGTGGATTACCACTACCTATGGATTATGGCTAAGAGGAACCCTGACAGCAATGCCAACATGTTGAACAACGCTTTTCGTCCAGCCAAAGGACGTCGTGCACAATAGGCTGCATGATGCTCAATTTCACTCCGGACATCCATGGCAAGGTCCATCTTTGTAACTACGACACCATGCAGTGCGGTACAGACGGACCCAACAACATGCCGAATGGACGGCTCAGGATTGGCATCACGTACTCTTCACCGATGAGTGTCGCATATTCCTCCAACCAGACGATCGTCGATGACGTGTTTGGAGGCAACCCGGTCTGGCTGAACGTCTTAGACGCACTGTCCCACGAGTGCAGCAAGGTGGAGGATCCCTGCTGTTTTGGGGTGGCATTATGTGGGGCTGACGTACGCCGCTGGTGGTCATAGATGGCGTCGTAACGGCTGTACGATACCTGAATGCCATCCTCCGACCGACAGTGCAACCATATCGGCAGCATATTGGCGAGGCATTCGTCCTCATGGACGACAATTCGCGCCCCCATTGTGCACGTCTTATGAATGACTTCGTTCAGGATAACGACATCGCTCCACTAGAGTGGCCAGCATGTTCTCCAGACATGAACGCTATCCAGCACGCTTGGGATGGATTGAAAATGGCTGTTTATGGACGACGTGACCCACTAACCACTCTGAAGGATCTTCGCCGAATCGCCGTTGAGGAGTGGGACACTCTAGACCAACAGTGCCTTAATAAACTTGTGTATAGTATGCCACGACGAATACAGGCATGCATCAGTGCAAGTGGACGTGCTACTGGGTATTAGAGGTACCGGTGTGTACAGCAATCTAGACCACCACCTCTGAAGGTCTCGCTGTACTGCGGTACAACATGCAATGTGTGGTTTTCATGTGCAATAAAAAGGACTGAATTGACGTTTATGTTGGTCTGTATTCCAATTTTCTGTACACGTTCCGAAACTCTCGGAAACGAGGTGATGCAAAACTTTTTTTTGGTGTGTGTATTTGTAGTAATATTTTTAAAAAATCTTATTCACGTCAGTAGGATCGCGTTATGGCGTGAAACGGATGCGGTACATAGTGGAATGATGAGAGCAATGTGCTCCTAGTCGTTATCAGGTATCCAGAGAGCGGAGGTGCAAGTTCTCATTGAAACAGCTCCGCAACCCCTTTCACAAAATACATAGATGTACACTGATCCTCCTCAATCAGCATCGAGATTCAAGCTTGGGACGAGAGACAGAATTTACTTTACAGTTAAAGTATATTAGAAACAGTCTAGACAGCATAAAACATTTTATTCTAAAAAACCGTGAGCGGTTTCAATCAATGGTTGATAGTGCTGACACCACACATACTCTGAAAGTGGACTAACATGAAAGTTATTAGAGCTCACATGAGGATAAACACAACAATAAAAAACTATATAACTACATTATAAATGAAAGAAGAGATACGAGATCCTACCCAAAATATCCGAGAATTCCATTGTTCCAGTCAAACAAGGAGCAAAAAGACATTCCACCACTAGATGTCTCGAGGTACACACCTTATCTATTGTGGCACAATGTTGTTTCATCTTTGACGAATGTAGTTGTGAGTTGTAGTGTGTGTGACAAGATGGGTTTGAGGGCTCCAGCGAGTTGGGAAATGGATAACTTGAAGGAGCAACGGATTTGCATCAAATTCTCTTTGAAGTTGAAGAAAACTACAGCTGAAACCAGCTTCTGGTCGACCGGCAACATGCACAACACCGGAAATGATCGTGAAAGTGCGTGACGTGATTCACGAAGACCGAAGGTAGACAATTCACGATGTTTCTAACAGAGTTGGGCTGTCATACAATACATGACAACTAATTCTGGCCGGTGAACAAAAGAAGAGATGAACTGCAGCGAAGTTTGTGCCTCACTTTCTCAGCATTAACCAACAAAACTTTCTGGATTCAGACGTGCAGTTAAATGCAGCCAATAGTTCGAGAGTGTGCAAAATTCTTATTCAGAGTCATAACAGATGAATCTTGGGTCTACAGTGTTATCCCTGAAACGAAGCAGCAGTCATCACAATGTATAACGCCATTTTCTCCAAGGCCGGAAAAAGCTCGACAAATTCGCAGCAACATGAAGTCAATGCTGATCATTTTATTCGACCTTCGAGAAAGAGTGCGTTAAGTGTTTGTTACACATTGTCGAATTGTCAAGGCGCAGTTTTACTGCGATGTTTCGAGGTGCCTGAGGTGAAATGTTCGGCACAAACGACCAGAGTAGTGGAAAAAGAAGGTGTGCATCATGATAACACACCGGCGCCCATCCCCTCGTTGTGAAGGAATTCCTGGCCAAAAACATCATGGGAACGGTTCACCGCCATCTCTACTCGCGTGGAATCGCAACGTATCGTTAACATCCTTCACCCTACGGATTTCCTGGAGTGCTTGCAATTGGGAACAACGCCGGGATCGTTGCATACATGCCCAAAGTGACTATTCTGAAGGGGTAGGAGGATATTAGGATGCAAGTATAGTTTTATGACTTTTGCAGTGAAGTTCTGAGGTATTTTGTGTCGCACCTTTTAGGTCTACTCTTGTTGCTGGTGACATGGAGCACTACTCTCTAGGCTGATGTGAAGAGCTGTTGCTGCAGGACATGCAGTTGCCGTCGCGCAAATAACGAGAGCCCCGTCCACCGTCTCCACTATTACGTCAGTGATAGACGATGGCCGTCAAATAGGAATAAAATCAGTAAAAATACAATTTTAGTAAGAAGTATTTGGACCATGACCACAGTCACGCAAATATTAAAATATGCTTGCTTAAAATATAATAAAATAACATGTACAAGAAGCGTAAGAAAGAACTATCCCATTAACGTTCGAACTAGACACAAAGTGCCCTCTATGGGGATTTATGCGTGACATATGGTGTACAAAAATTGCTTCCCAGGACGCCACCATTAACCAGTAACGGTATGAAGATCAATATATTTCGATTTCCATTCAAAGATACAGAATTGTGGTTTACAGTTGGAAACGTAATCATCATTATATACAAAATAGCTAAAAAGTACATTAGAAACGATAGAAACAATACAAATGATGCTAAAAATATAAAGGAAGCACCAAAAACAATAAAGGAATGAACCTTCGACATTAAAATTAGGCACAAGGCACCCTGTGAGGGGCCTTGAATGTAACATACATATGGCGAAGATGGTGCAATCTTGACGCCACCAGTAACCATGGTAGCAGCATAAAGATCGATATATTTTGATAGAAAACTACGGAAGTATTGACTTGGTTCAAAACAGTGTATAGAAAAATAATGATATCAAATAATCGAACAGACTTGGTACTGAACGACTATGTGTTTTAATCATGATCAGGGATAGAAAATGCATGATTGGATTACATTGTGGACCACGCGGATATGTAACTCAGACCCATACATAAAGACACTATGTTACGTTTTCAATCGGAAAACCAAGTAATAGGAAGAGATTTACCGTACGTAACCGTGACATAGGAAAACAAGCTGGCCCTGCATGAGTGCAGCCGATTATACCCGCTGTGCGGTGCCTAAGTCTGTGGTAGATGGCATATTTAACCAGAGATCGTCCGACCTTGTGATCAAGTGGTAAAGTGTCTACCTCGAAACAGAGAGATCGTGGAGTCGATTCCCGATCGAACCACGGAAACATTCATTTTGTCTTTAATCTAGGCTTCAACTCTCAAGGATGTGAGGAGTCGTTAATAACGACCTGCGGTAGGTCCCCAATAACTGGGGTGAGTTACGGACACACAGGTCACTGAAGTGGCGTCCAGTTGAAAAACTTGCCCACGAAATTGTTATTACCCACAGATTTGCACTAATGTGTCGTGAAACAGTAACATGCGACCACGCATCTGAACAGAACGAAAACCAGACAAGAAGTAGTGTAAGACACACGGGTAGCACGTCCAACAGCAGACTGGGCCGCACGCTACAAACTGTCATCCAATTAGCCGCCGCAACCGAAAGAGCTTCCAATCAGACATGTCACTCATCCGTCCAGATCAAAGAGCTGCGCTAGGCAGTGCACCATCGATACCAGTGTGTCAATATGCGTGCCTGTTTGGAAAAGATAGGATAGCGTAATGTTAACTCATCAGTGAAGCGAGTCGAGCCGAAATCAGACGTGTATCATTTTGAACAATTATTTCACAAATAGATTGTTTGCGGACTCGAGTGTATGCTTCTGTTACCGTATACAGTCTCACCAAAGTAACTGAACATCCCTATGTAATGCGGAATTGACCATTAATTGTCATGGGAGCCGGACCTGCCAGTGTAAAAGGAGACGGGGAATATATTACGTTGACAGTACAGACACAGTACCTGCAGAATGAGTCGGTCAGGAGAACTCAGTATTTTCGAACGTGGGCTGGTTACAGGCTGTCATCACCTGAGTAACAAAACCATCAGGAACATTTCAATTATTCTAAAGCTGCCCAAGTAGACGGTGTTGTGAAGCGGAAACGTGAAAAAACAGCTACATCTGAACCAAGATAGCGTCCGATGCTGGCGCAAGCGCAAGTGTTTCGGAGCCCGCCGTTCATTGTGCATTGTTGAGCAAGTGGCTCCGAAGGCAGGCGAACGCTACACATTTCCATGTTGACTGAACGGTGTAGTCAGTTACCCTCTCGGGCACGGTTCAAATGGTTCAAATGGCTCTGAGCACTATGGGACTTAACATCTGTGGTCATCAGTCCCCTAGAACTTAGAACTACTTAAACCTAACTAACCTAAGGACATCACACACATCCACGCCCAAGGCAGGATGCGAACCTGCGACCATAGCGGTAACGCGGTTCCAAACTGAAGCGCCTAGAACCGCACGGCCACAACGGCCGGCTCTCGGGCACGGAATCACCGACACTGAACTGTGTATCAATTGGAACGTGTTGCCTGGTCCGATGAATCACGTATCTTTCCAGAATGAGATTTTCACTCTGCAGCGGAATGTGCGCTGATATGGAACTTCCTGGCAGATTAAGACTGTGTGCCGGACCGAGACTCGAACTCGGGACCTTTGGCTGCAGTAAAGCTGTGAGGACGGGGCGTGAGTCGTGCTTGGGTAGCTCAGTTGGTAGAGCACTTGCCCGCGAAAGGCAAAGGTCCCTAGTTCGAGTCTCGGTCCGGTACACAGTTTTAATCTGCCAGGAAGTTACACGTATCTTGTTCACCATGTCGGTGGTGGTGTCCTGGTGCTCCATCACCCGTCTGAACGGCTGCTCGAAACATCTACCGAGAAATGGAAACAGGCCGTTTTTACATGACCTGCGATAGTAATAGAAGAAAGACTGCTGTGCAGTGCGTGAACTTTATTGCCGACCACCTGCATTCCTGCATGCTTGCAATATCAATCGTCGGCGATGGCATCATTTAGCGGGAAAACTATCCATATCACAAGACAATGATTCTTCTTGCAGAGGTTTGAGGAGCATGATAGGGAACTGACGTCGCTGTGTTGGTGTTGGCCACCAAACACACCTGATCTGAACCCGTCGTATCAAATCTAGTACACTATCGGGTATCAGATCCGCACCCACAAACCACCAGCTTGCCATTTACGGAAACTACGTGTGCTGTACTTTGGCACCTGGTGATACCTCTGGAAACGTATTAAGGAGTTGTCGAATCAATGCCGCGCAAGACTGCTGCTATTTTACATTCTAGAGGTGGTTGAACACGCCATTAAGCTTGTGGTCATAACGTTTGCCTCAGCATGTGTATAATAAAACAGCAACACAGTCCGAACAGGCCTTATAGGTCCTACGGTACCTACAGGCCGCCGTGTCGTCCTCGGCCCTTAGACGTCACTGGATGCACTTACGGAGGGGCATATGGTCAGCACACCACTCTCCCAGCTGTCGTTAGTTTTCCTGACCGGTGTCACTACTTCTCAGTCAAGTAGGTCCTCAATGGGCCTGACAAGGGCTGAGAGCACCCCGCTTACCAACAGCACTCGGCAGACCTGGACGGTGACCCATCCAAGTGTTAGCCAAGCCCGACAGCGCTTAACTTCGGTGACCTGATGGGAACCGGTGTTACCAGTGGGCAAGGCCGTTGGCCTCATCATGCGTACTTTACAGCCAATTCCGTACTCCTGAAGACACCTTACTGTGTGTGGTGCAGGATACTTCTGGCACAACTATCTGTCCCCCACATTGGTGTTCCATTCAGGAATGGCGCATTGGAAAGAATAATTGTTGGGAAATCTTCGCATACGTAATTTCTCCAATGTTCTCATCGTAATTACTTCGCGAGAAATACGTGAGAAAGAGTAATATGTTTCCGGACTCTTACTGGAGCGTAAACTCTCGAAATTTTAATAATAAACCTTTCCCTTATACTCGTCTGCCACTGAATTTTGCTGAGCCTCTCGGTTACGTTCTCGCGCAGAGTAAGCAATTCCTTGGCGAAACGTGCCGCCTTTCGTTGGTGTTTCTCCACCTCTATTATCAGTCCTACACGGCGAGAGTCTCAGACTGATGACCAATATCCATCGAAGTCCGCCTCGGTAGCTGCGCATCAACGTGGCGAATTGCTAATTGTAAAGGCTCGGGTTCGATTCCCGGCCGGTTCGGAGATTTTCTCCGCTTGTGGAGTGGGTACTGTATTGTCCTCACGTTCATATCGCCGTAATTAGCATTGCACTATTGAAATGGCTATGTGGGTACGTCCCGATAACCAATAAATAAATAATATCCTAGAATCGTTCGAAAGAGTTTTGTAAGACATGTCTTTTTTTTTATCAGTTCTCCAAGTGAATCTAAGTCTGCCATGTGCTTATCAAAGTATTTGTTTTGTGCGATCATTTGATTTTAGGTCGCTCCGAAAGGTTACTCCTAGGTATTTTATGGTAGTTACTGCCCCTACTGATTTGACGCCAGTAGTGTAATGTACCAGTAGTGGGTCTCTTCGCCTCTTTACGCGCATTACGTTACATCTATTTACTTTCAGGCTCAAATTCCTGGCCTATCACCAAACACCGATCCTCTGCAGCTCTCCCTGTGTTTCGCTACAGTATCTTGATGTTGCAACCTTTCTCTACACAACCGCGTGACCGCGTATCGCGAATAGTTTCCAACAGTATTCACTTCATTAACGTAAATTGTAAATAGTAGTTGCTTCATAACACACCCTTCAGGTAGTTCCGAAAACGCTTATACATATGTCAATTTTGTTCCGGTAAAAAAGAAAAAAAGAAATTATCTGCAAGAAGGTCTTGTATCCAACCAAAAATCTGGTTCGATGCTTGACAAGCTCTTACTTTGTTCATTAAAGAACGCGCGGAGTAGTGTCGCGTGTCTTGCGGACGCCAAGGAACAAAGCATCAACGCATGCGCATTTGTGTATGGCGCCCTAGATCTCACGGACGAACAAAGTCATCCGAGTTTCGCTAGATCTCTGTTTGCGTAATCCACGTTGATTTTTATGGAGGAGATTTTCGTCATAAGATGTAAGAACAAAAGATGTTCCATAATCCTACGGCAGTCTGACTTCAGAGACACGGGCCTATAATATGTGCGCCTGACCGGCGATAGGAAATGAAGTGCTTTTTAGATTTACGTCTATCACTCCTTGTGTACATTTGTGGGATGCATTTTATTTCCCTAACATGATCTTCCCTGAGTTTCACGTATCGCTTAATTGTTATTAGCCACGCGGTCTGGGTCGCCTTGTCACGGTTCACGCGTCTGCCCCCGACGGAGGTTCGAGTCCTCCATCGGACATGGGTGTGTATGTTGTCCTTAGCATAAGTTAGTTTAAGTTAGATTAAGTAGTGAGTAAACTTAGGGACCGATGATCTCAGCAGTTTCGTCCCATGGCATCTTACCATAAATTTCCAAATTGTAATTAAGTAAAGAAAGTACAACTTGAAGTAAATACGCTACAAAAATGGTTCAAATGGCACTGAGCACTATGGCACTTATTTCTGGGGTCATCAGTCCCCTAGAACTTAGAACTACTTAAACATAACTAACCTAAGGACATCACACAAATCCATGCCCGAGGCAGGATTCGAAACTGCGACCGTCGCGGTCGAGCGTTTCCAGACTGTAGCGCCTAGAGCCGCTCGCCCACAAATACGCTACCTCATTTACTGTCTTGACTCGTCGTTGTCTATGAGGTGGGCGCATCCATTGCCGTCAGTGGTGACAGTAAAGAGTGACCCCCTGTTTCCTGCAAAGGAATTGTAAGGCAAGGCACCGAGGCAAGCTAATACATGTCACTGTTAGAACGTGTTCTATAAAGCATTTAACCTTAGATTAACACAGAAAATGAACTGAGATGAAGCGTTACCCGGAAACCTGCGTTCTGTAAACTTTAATCTTAGGTTATAACGCAGTGAAGTAGTATAAACTTTGACTAGCGAAAGTGAGGTTTACAGTGAAGTGATATAGCAAAACAACGCTTCTCTTCTGTGCAAATGCAAATTGAGTAATGAAGAAGTTGTTATTAAAACGTAGATATGTGGCTAAACCACTCTCACACTGCTGGAGATCGAAATATAGTTTTCGATCCATCAAGATAGGTTAAGGAAAAATGGTTCAAATGGCTCTGAGCACTATGGGACTCAACTGCTGTGGTGATAAGTCCCCTAGAACTTAGAACTACTTAAACCTAACTAACCTAAGGACATCACACACATCCGTGCCCGAGGCAGGATTCGAACCTGCGACCGTAGCGGTCATGCGGTTCCAGACTGTAGCGCCTTTAACCGCTCGGCCACTCCGGCCGGCGGTTAAGGAAATTATCAACTAGGTACGCAACGAATGCAAATAATAATTGATCTCATAACAATTCTTGGAGACGCTTAGTGATTTTATAAAGACTCAGCGGTGTAGTAGCAAAGGAAAATTCGAAATATTTGCCTTGAACAGTTAAGCATGTGTAAGTAGGCTGTTTATGTTTTCTTTATGTAAGTAGGCTGTTTATGTTTTCTTATTGGCAACGTTACGTAGCACTCTATATGAAAATCACTGGCTGTGCTGTGTGCAGTCTGTGGCTAGTTTGCATTGTTGTCTGCCATTGTAGTGTTGGGCAGCGGCAGCTGGATGTGAACAGCGCGTAGCGTTGCGCAGTCGGAGGTGAGCCGCCAGCAGTGGTGGATGTGGGGAGAGAGATGGCGGAGTTTTGAAATTTGTTATACTGGATATTATGAACTGCTATATATATTATGACTATTAAGGTAAATACATTGTTTGTTCTCTATTAAAATCTTTCATTTGCTAACTATCCCTATCAGTAGTTAGTGACTTCCGTAGTTTGAATCTTTTATTTAGCTGGCAGTAGTGGCGCTCGCTGTATTGCAGTAGTTCGAGTAACGAAGATTTTTGGTGAGGTAAGTGATTTGTGAAAGGTACAGGTTAATGTTAGTCAGGGCCATTCCTTTGTAGGGATTTCTGAAAGTCAGATTGCGTTGCGCTAAAAAATATTGTGTCAGTTTAAACACAGTCTTGTATAAATTGTTCTAAGGGGACGTTTCACATGTTGATTTTGACAGTAGCCAATAATGACTTAACATCTCTTAAATGTGCTCTCTTAGCTCGAATAGCAGTACAATGTGTAGCATTACTATTTTTTAAGTACCGAAGACGTGCGTAAACTATTGCGATAACAGCACCCATGTTGCTGAATGAACCATATGCAAGTACGAGGGTTGGAACTTAAATAGTGGCAATTATTTATAAACAGCCGATACCAAAGAGCCTGTTACTGTCTCAAAGTAGTCACCAGCATTGTGTAGCACCCATTGCCAGCGATGTGGAAGGCTTAGTATAGGCCTAACGTTATCACAGCCTGTCCTGCTGATGGTGCGAACGGAGCTGTCTACTGCCTGTCGAATCTCTGGAACAGTTCTGAAGCGAATGCCACGAAATGGTTCCTTCATCTTCGGAATCAAATCAAAATCACAAGGACTTAGGTTCGGGGAGTATGGTGGATGGTATAGTGCTTTCCTGTCCCATCGTCCGAACAGAGCAGCCACAGTTGCGCTGTATTCCCCTGCACATTATCGTGCAATGCGATGGGTGGGTTGCGCAGAAAGTGTCGCCGCTTTTTTCGCAAAGCTGGTCGCAGGTTATGCTCCAAAAACGAGCAATAATACTGTGCATTGACTGTCTGCTGTGGAGGAACGTAATGCGTTAGGATAGCAACATCACAGTCGTACACGAGAATCACCATTGACTTTAGACCGCTCCGTTCGCACCATCAGCAGAACAGGCTCTGCTAACGGTATACTACGCCTTCCACATCGCTGGCAACGGGCTCTACACAAAGCTGGTGACTACTTTGAAGGACAGTACCATGTGCAAACATATATCCCTTTTCCATCGGTTGTGAAAAAACAGTTGCCACCATTTAAGTTCCAACCCTCGTATATGTAAGTTCCTTAGCAACGTATTTCAGATAGTGTTTCTGTTATTATTTCCGTAGCTCAGAGGTTGCATTTTAACGTACAGTGCCCTGACCAAAGTTAAATTTCTGAACTATCGTCAAAAATGACATCCAGTCACCGATGTTTACACAATCGACCCATAGTATTTGTGACGAAACTAAAATTTTATTGAAGTACAGATCACATAAACTAATGCCTAGAGCTAACTTTGAGTCCGCAGAGCATATCAAGTCAACATAAAGTGGACTAACAAAAGTAATGTCGTGCACCAAATTTGCTTGGAAAAAAGCTGAAGTCTATATACTGACTCGGGAGTCCGCATATAATGTAGATAACACTATGAAATTTCTAAATTTTGAGCGCTGAAGCTCAAAGTTAGTCACTGTTCAACAAACCATAAATAAACGCTAATCCCCATTGTGTGACCAGCATAAATGAGTGACATCCCAATACTGGGTAACAAACGAAAAATTACAAATCCGCATCGCATATATTACTGAAGAAAATACAGTAAGGTGAGAAATCCACAAAAATTAAGTCCAAATTTCATTTCAGCTTCAAAAATTTCGCAATTGTTATGGGCACAGATAAGAAAAACAATAAATGCAGAGGTTCAAAGGTCAGGCATCCATTGTGATCCAAACTGAATGCCCAACTCCAGCCCATGGCGGGTGCTTTCATACCCTCAGGCCGAGCTATCCATAATTACCCGTCGCTTGGCTCAGACTAAAATTTGTTTACAATTTTCGAATCTTTACTACAAGCTAAAATCTATCAATTGATGCACACTTTGTGCTGACTTTTTGATAAGCTGCTCTCAGCTGTAAGTTGAGTACTTCACCTAAAATTTAAAAAAAAATACGTAATTAGCGAGATTACGCAGTCTACGAATCTCATGAATAGTATCTGAAATAGCAAACAAAATGGCTCATCATTCTTATAGGAATTTTCTCTCCTTTCTGCTATTGTGATTTTTTTCATAACTTTAACGGAATTTAAATTACAGGTGATTTTAATCATGGAAAGATTAATTAGCTCATAATAAACAAATAACCGTGTAAGACATTCCCTCTAAAATTAGAGGGTTATGACCGTGAAGATTTACTAGCACATGCTGCAATGCCAATATGAGTGGCTGTCTTACCTGATTAATTAAGCTGGTTTTTAGTATATATCCATAGAACTGCATTTTAACGGCGTCATTTGATGTTGTCGGCAGAAGTCGATATTTCAGCAGATGTGTCTTGTAGATCTGTTTAAATTAATGCATCTATCGTTTGTATATCAAATATAGACAAACAGTCATTAATTTTAGGTGATTTGTCCGATACCTTTGGATTTCATTTACTGATATACGTTTTATTTACTTCGTATGGACACAATCCGATCATTAAAAAAAAAGTCATTTAGCGTGTTTCACACTTTGAAACAAAGTAAATTGTTTCCTCTAACTTTTGTTCATACTGTGGTTCGAACATCGTACACTAAACCTACTGTTACACAAATAACATATACTAAAATCTAATGGACTGGTGAGCCCAAGGCGTCCACTCCTATCATATTCCTAGGCTTCCGCTGCCGGGCAGATTGATAACAAACAGGTGTGTTTGCGTCATCTGGCTCCAAAGGAGACCACATGGCAATTCGATTTTTGTAAATTTTTATATTTATGTTAGCGGAGTTCAAAACTCAGATATCAAGTGTCCCAAAGCTGGGCGATAGAACTTTCAAAAATTCTCGATAAAATTTTCCGGGTGTCTTGTAGCTAGTACAATGCTTCGTAGGCCTTGTGGCTCTGTGGCAGAATGTCTGACATATGGTTTTGCCAGATTCTATATTTACAACATACAAATTTTTAAACAAAGATACATGTTCTACTAATATTTCCGTGTGTCTTGTTTCTGTCATGATCTTTTTCCTATCCTTTCTTGTTCAGTTAGAAGACCTACATCACGTAAATATAAATTCATCAAATATTTGGTAATTAATACACATCTAATTATCGGTTTGATGAAAGTTACATATGAGTTGAGAGGAAACACGACAAATATGAAACATTTGTATGGTGTTCATGTTGCCGTGCTAATTATTATTCTCCGTGTTTTTACGACGCTCATCATTTTAGCTCGTGTGAGACCAGATCTGTGGTATAAAAAAACGGACGTGGTCCAGATAAAGAGTGTTTAATTTTTTATTTTTGCCCAAAAAATTTAATTTCTAATGGTTGTTTTTATGCAAAGTTTATTGACAACGTTTTTGCAATGAAAACTGAAAGTTTGAGCACAATCTGAACTAAATAATAAAATATGAGTATTTTTCATCAAAATGTTAGTTATATATGTGTTACTTAGCATATACTGAATAAACTTTATATTTAAATGACGTAGGTATTCTAACTGGAGGGGATGTAACCGAAATAAATAACAACCGAAACAAGACTCGAGCCACCGATTACGTCTAGCTCGCTTCCGACTTTTTTATATTAATGTATTTTACACTTCGCAGAAATGCTCGTAGAATTGAACCTTTCTTTAAAAATTTACATCATCCGTGAGTCGAACCTGTGGCGTCCGCATGGCAAGTGCACAGATCAAAGGGCCTATAGGAGTTTTGTTCTAATTGTAGTGAATTAAAAACGCTCTGAAAAATTCAAAGTTAGTTTTATCGACAATTTTGAGTGTTGCATCGAATTGATTTTGATAACTGATTTTTGTGTTCTGAACTCCGTGTAGCATAAATACTAAAAATTACAAAAATTCAATTGCCATGTAGTCCCCTCGTCAGTGGCACTCGCTTGCGGCTGTCTGTCCGTATCCGATTTCCGATCAGTACGCAGAACAACCGAATGGGTAGAACCATCTGAAAGGAAAAAAAAGTATTAGGAACTATATTCATAACCAACATACAAACCGCCTGCGCCATATATTGTAGAGTAGCTTTCGGGGCAGTGGGAACAAAAGTACTAAAATTTTCAGATTTGTGAAGACGTTGCTAAGAGTCCAATACGTAAACATTGTAGCTGTCGCAAATGTGTCGCACTTAGTCTACATACCCACCATAACCATCAGAATATCAGACAGGTTATAAATTAATATTGGCTAGTCTGTGCAAGAAGGGCATAAGAGAATGGAGGTGTAAATTCGTGGATGTTCCAGCAATTTTTCAGGAAAAATATTGTATCATCGAAACAATCCGACTGGAAGTTTTACAATGAAATGACAATTAAATCAATACCCTAATCTGTCGACATGCATTGATATACATCAACGGGGACAGGTGAAAATGTGTGCCCCTACCGGAACTTGAACCCAGGATCTGCTGCTTACATGGCAGACACTCTATCCATCTGAGCCACCGACGGCACAGAGGATAGTGATACTGAAGGGATTTATCTCTTGCACGCTCCCCGTGAGATCCACATTCCCAACTTAATGTCCACACACTACATTCGTAGTGCCCCTGCCCATTGCACTCATTACTCGCGGCAGACAATCTTACCGAGGCCTGTAAGAGTTCGGGCAATGCGTGTGCATCCAGCACAGAAGAAGAAGGTCAGTGGCCGATTAGCCTTAACTTTATAAAGATGGTATCTGTTCTTTCGGACATGCCCGAAACAATACATACCATCTTCATATACGAAGACTCACAAGTTATTTAAATGAAGAAACAGTTTCGTAGAGCGAGGAAACGCCAGCCGACGTAGGGGCTATTAGATACCACCCGCGACATTTTCTAAAGTTCTTTACGTAACACAGCAATATTCATAGACTCACAAACCGAATCATCAGGAATATAAAACGGTACGCTGTACTACAACGACGTTCACATTAAAATGCAAAATACATCAAAACCCGAAACTGGAAATAAATGTGGCTTAATGTACACTTGGAATGGTCATTCGACGTGTTACAGGAAATTTTTTTTGGAAATTTGTGGTAAGGTCTTACGGGACCAAACTGCTGAGGTCATCGGTCCCTCAGTTTACGCACTACTTTATCTAAGTTAAACTAACTACCGCGAAGGACAACGCACACACCCATGCTCGAGGGAGAACTCCAACCTCCGACGGGGGGGCGCCGCGCTGACCGTGACAAGGCGCCCGAGACCGCGCGGCAACCTCGCAGGGCGATGTGTTACAGAGTCACCCGTAGAAAGAGCATAAAAATAGCAAATTCTCTGAAATAAGACTTAGTTTCTCATCCACAAGATTGTCATGCAACTTGCAAGATACAATACACCACGGACTGACAAATTAACATGGAAATGGACCAAAGAAAAGTTGGTCGTTATACTGATGACCTCGCCTCACACATCAACGGCAGAAGATACACTGCTTCCAGACAAGACGACAAACCCGGAAATGGAAAAGAATGCATACCGCTGACTACCAGTCAACTATACGTACTGTGTGACGCACACTAGCCTGATAAATTATTGGTACTTCGTTACTACGGAACGTAACAAAATACAGAAACAATAGAAATACAGTGAAAACCACGCACAATTCTTGACTGAAATTATGCCGTATTAATTGAACTAATTTTCAAACAAATTCAGTACAGAAAGATAAAAAACTGAGCCACGAAAGGAGACGAATAAGGAATATGCGGAAGCTACCGATTAAAACTATTTCTCGCTCTCATTCCCAAAAAAGTTTAACACGCACAGTGTACCCTCACGCTCTCGCTAGTGATAACTGTACCATAAATATGTTATAACGTAGAGAATTATTTATAAATAAAATTTCTTTTTTATTATTGTTATGTAATTATTACAAATTTTATAATCTGTACAACGAAATACAGTTCTTTCTTGCAAACGGGTAAGCCCGTTTTAGCTATCAGTGCCGAGTGTAATACCACGGCGAACATCTCCTGTCTGTGAAGAATAAGGAATGATCAGTTTATCTGAACTAACACGATTGCACTTAATGAGTCTATGCAGTTGTTTAGTATACAGGGTGATTCAAAAAATCGTCTACAAACTGACATTGCGCATCGCGCATACAAATAGGATCAGTAATCACATAGGAACTGGGATTGCAAACGTGACTGAGGGTCCTACGGTCACGTGTGGGATGGCATCGTAGGAGACTGTGTAATTGAGCTGTGCATTCTCCCGGACCAACTTGATGGTCGTACCCGGACCGAAGAATGGCTCTGAGCACTATGCGACTTAACTTCTGAGGTCATCAGTCGCCTAGAACTTAGAACTAATTAAACCTAACTAACCTAAGGACATCACACACATCCATGCCCGAGGTAGGATTCGAACCTGCGACCGTAGCGGTCCCTCGGTTCCAGACTGTAGCGCCTAGAACCGCACGGCCGCTCCGTCCGGCACCCGGACCCACTTGATGGTCGTATTCCTGCGTGAAGTTCTGCCGGCAATGCTGAATGATGTTCCCATGCCTATTCGTCGCCACATTCGATTTCAGCACGACGGAGCACCTGCTGTTTCAGCAAATAAGTGAGGGCACATCCGCAAGCAACCTATGGCGGCCGCTGGATCGGTCGCAAGGCCACCACGATCACCCGATCTGTCTGTAATCGATTTTTTTCCTGTGAGGGTATCTGAGGAGCGCGTTACATTGCTGAAGGACCTAGCCGTTACATTGCTGAAGGACCTAGCCGTTACATTGCTGAAGGACCTAGCCGTTACATTGCTGAAGGACCTAGCCGTTACATTGCTGAAGGACCTAGCCGTTACATTGCTGATGGACCTAGCTGTTACATTGCTGAAGGACCTAGCCGTTACATTGCTGAAGGACCTAGCCGTTACATTGCTGAAGGACCTAGCCGTTACATTGCTGAAGGACCTAGCCGTTACATTGCTGAAGGACCTAGTGGACAAGATTGTTGTTGCAGAAGGATGTATGTTGCGGCTGCACGATGTCTTGGAGATAACACCAGGCATCTTTGAGAGGTTACAATACGGTAAATGACAGTATCATATACAAAACATGTAAAAGGGCTGCTCAAATTGTCTCCTATGTTGTTTATGTAGATCAGAGCAGCAGAACGTCTATAACAATTCCTTGGGGAATGCAGGTATTACTTTTGTTGTACTCGATGACTTCTCGTCGTTTGCTGAAAACTGTGACTTTTCTGACAGGCACTCACGAATCCAGTTGCAATCTGATTAGAATTCATTTGTGATCAACGGTGTCATAAGCCTACTGGAAACCTAAAACTATGGTAATCTTTACATTAGGCATGGTCAGTTATTTTGCAGCTCAAACTATCTAGTACTTTTTGCGTCCAGTATCCTAATCTGGTCCCCTCAGCATCGTCTGATTTAATTCTATTACTCTCCCATTACCCTTCTATCATTCCTATAGACCTTCATCGTATACGCTCTTTTCAAAGCAATATCCTTTCCATTCAACTAATAATCGAACGTTATGAGTTGGCTCGAAGAAAACGATTTATTGACAAGCACTATGCAAATTCATAAAATATCGTTCTTGTGAATTTGACAGCTTCTGTCGATAGCAGCCATTACTTCGTAAGAATAAAGAGGTAGTTGTGTCGAGTAAAATATACTCATAATTATTTTGACAGCTCTTTTAATGTGAGTAGTTCTGCCTCTCTTGCACTATAGCCGTCTTTTTGTGGTTATGAGGTACCGTGACTCGTCTTTTGCGCAGAAAACCGCATACAGGCAAACCATCACTTACTGTGTTTGTTCGTGAAATCAGAATAAGCTGCGAGGATACTGTGACAATATGGCTTCACTGAGATTTTGGATCCGGTCAGAGGTGTCACGTTTTCTGTGGTTTGTGTTACTTACATAAAGCTATCACTTGTAAATTTTATCTTACCATTACTATTGACGCCTACTATACTGTCGACTATACTTTATTTTGTTGGAAGTATTTAGCAGTGTCTATGAAGACACGAAGAATCTTATGGAATTTGCTGTAATCATTACAATTTGAAAAAGTTAATTGAATCACTATCTACACCGTCAACACAATTAAAGGTTCACATTTTTGAAACCACGTGATTGCCGGCCGCGGTGGTCTCGCGGTTAAGGCGCTCAGTCTGGAACCGCGCGGCTGCTACGGTCGCAGGTTCGAATCCTGCCTCGGGCTTGGATGTGTGTGATGTCCTTAGGTTAGTTAGGTTTAAGTAGTTCTAAGTTCTAGGGGACTGATGACCACAGATGTTAAGTCCCATAGTGCTCAGGGCCATTTGAACCATTTGAAACCACGTGATTGACTATCATTGATACAGAGAAGTTTCAAATTAACCTTCGTCTGCAATTTTTAAAAGAATGACGCCATGCGGCGTCACCGACGGCATCAATAATGGGCAAATTAGGCAGGAATTTATTGACGCCAGTAAATGGAATAAGAAAACGAGGCGGCAGTACCGTAATAGAAGATTACAAACGATAAATGGCATGAACACGAGTCGTGCATGGCTCAGTCCTGTCAAGGTTCCATGGGCTAGACCGGAAACTACCTCTACATTTCGAGATTTTGTTCCGTTAAGAGCGACGTGTTGAGTTCTATCTGCAAAGGCAATCTTGAATAAAGTCGCAAATCTGCCCCAAGACTTGATAACCTCGCTTTTTTTTTTCTCACTAAACAGCAGCGCGGGTCGGTGGCAGATACCTTCCTCAAGTCGAGAAACACGGCATCAACCTGAGCGCCATTGTCTGCACCGCTACGGATCTCATGAAGGAACAGAGCGAACATAGTTTCGCAAGATCTCAGTTTGTCGAATCCATGTCGATTTTTATAGAGGACATTTTTTATGCAAAAACATAATTCTTCAGCATAAAACATGTTCCACAATTTACAACAGATTGACGTCAACGTTATAGGCCTATCATTATGTCCATCTGTCCACAGACCCTTCTTGAAGACGGGAATATCTGCGCTTTTCTCCAGCCGCTCTGTACCCTTTGTCGCTCCAGCGATCTCCTACAAACTGCTGCTAAAAGGAGAGTTTTTTCGCATAAACTTTGTGAACCTTGCAGGTACATTTCATCTTGTTCTGGCACCTTTCCACTACGATGCGGTCGTAGTTGCTTTTCTATTCTGTGATAGGTTTTCTCAATATCAGCCATTTCTACGTTCCTATGATGATCGGAAGGAAGGACCGGTTTATCATCTTCCACGATGAAACAATTTTGCCGGCCGCGGTGGTCTAGCGGTTCTGGCGCTGCAGTCCGGAACCGCGGGACTGCTACGGTCGCAGGTTCAAATCCTGCCTCGGGCATGGGTGTGTGTGATGTCCTTAGGTTAGTTAGGTTTAAGTAGTTCTAAGTTCTAGGGGACTTATGACCTAAGATGTTGAGTCCCATAGTGCTCAGAGCCATTTGAACCATTTTTGAAACAATTTTGGAGGACAATTTCATTAGACCTAATTCAGTATCTCAGCTTTCTGAATGTCGTCATCCGTCTCGGTTCCTATATGGTCACTGATTGAGTAGGTGATTTCGAACCGCTTGCTGTTTGTACAGGTCGGTCTGCAAAATTTTAATTTCAGAGTCGTTGAATGCTTCTCTCATCGCTCTCCTTACGCTCATTTTTGCTTCGTTCAGTTTTTGTTCGATTACTAGGTTTTGACTTCCCTTGAAGCTGTGATGAAGCTCTCTTTGTGCACGTAGGAGTTTCCTAACACGGTTGTTAAACCACAGTGGGTCATTCCCATCCCGCAAGACTTTGCTCGTAACATACTTGTCTAATTCATATTGAGCGGTGTGTTTGAATTTTTTCCATTTGTACTACACATCTTTGTCCTCAGCACTGAATATTTGATGTCCTCAACTAAGACGCTGTGCGATTTGTATCCTGTCATTCTTGCTAAGATACATTTCTTACCATTCCTTGTACTATTTTGGTTAAAAATAAGTCTCGATTGCAATGGTATTTATTTATTATGACCGGCTTTGACTTTAAGTTTAAGTCGTCTTCAGATTGCGAACCGCGCAATGGTAGGAATAGCAGAGTTACAGAGAGTACTAAAACGAATAGCCTTACCAGAAAATACAGAAATGACGCAGCATTTACCCCCGTTGCTGGTGCTGGCCGTCCTCTTGCCACCACGATCGCAATAGCAAGTAATAGCCGTAGAGCCACCAGCTAAATAGCGTGCAGATCCCTCGCCGAATACAGGTTACTTCAGCACCATCCAATATCATCCGCTTCACAAAAAGCGAAATGTCGATGTTATGCGAAATTTACGAACTAAGTTCTCGTAGACCAGCTACGAATACATAAGTAGTTACACCATTAAAAGTCATCAGACAAGCAGTCCTTTGTATAAAAAATTGGCGAATTTATAGAGTGAGCGAGAAAGCATTGTCATCTAGTGACACTGGTATGAATGACACAAACATTGTTCTTGTCAGTACTTTCCTGATAAACAAATGAACTAGAGAAAAGAAATTATATGCAAGTGCATATATCACGTGAAAATATAATTACATTTAAAGATACACCCATACATTCATATACACGTCGTCGTCCACTTGCTAGACAGTGCCCTCTAGCGTGTACTCGTATTCAAAAATGGCGCCGTTCTCAAGGCAACGCAGAGTCCAAGATAGCAGCCCTAAATCAGAGAAGTTTGTGCGAGTACACAAAGGGACGTCGTTGTCATGGTAACGTAGAAACCAATATGGAAGCTTAGAAACCCGTGACTGTACGGTCATCAGTTACAGTTAACATCGTGCTACTGCGAAAACAGCCGAGCAGCCGCCAGCAGCACCCATAGGCGAGAATGCTACGTCATTTCTGTATTTTCTTGTAATGCCACACGTTTTAGTAATCTCTATGAATCTGCTATTCCTACCATTTTAGGCATCACATCCTGAAGATGACTTTAACTTAAAGTCGAAACCGATCACAAGAGATAAATATCATTGCGATGTTGACTGTTATTTTTAAGCAAATTATAGCACCAGATCGCTGTTCTGCTATGGGCAGTGTTCCCTAAATTTATGTTTCCTTGTAATACCGGTGGTCTTCATGCAGATGAAATTTTAAGGGCTGAAGAGTACTCGCTGCTTGAATGAAGGTTTCTCCAGAGGAATGTTACTTCATTCTGGTCCTATGTAGGCCCGTTTTAGCTGTCTTAAAAGTTAACGGACATTTCTGAGAGAAACTCTTGATGTCCACAGCGAAGTAGACGGAACTGTCTACAGTTGCTGCTTGAAAAACACGACTGCTTGCTTTGCTCAAAGTTTATCCGTCGCACAGCATCTCGCCGAGCTACATGGAAGTGGAGCACGGGGGGGGGGGGGGGGGGGGGGAGGGAGGGTACGTATCTCCTGGCGCAGCGCCCCTTTACACCTGAGTGCTCCCCGCGCTGCCAGATTTGCATTCATAGGCGCCATTGTTCTTCCCCAGTGTCGCTTCTTCTAGCCTCCCGCATACTCTCCAGAGAACGTGACCTGAGAAACGGCGAACAGACGCATTAACATACGTTAGCATTTAGATGTCTTCTTGCAAGGGGCACATTAGGACTGAATTCCCTGTCCAATGGACGATCGCCTCGCTTGGCCGGAGGTGCCTTCTGGCCCTACCATTTAGCCGGTAGTTGTGACCATTGCGTCTGCAATGAGTAACGCCTTCCAACTGCGAGAATGTCTCTGACTGCTAGCGTGATAAAGGGAGCGAGGAGATGCAGTGATAAGGCACTGGACTCCTTTGCGGCAGCATGGCAGTTCGAATCCGGTTGTAACACAGCAACACAGTATTTTGTCTATCTCTTTACCTTTGTCACTGTTTTATCATACTGATTATGTTCTATGTAAAGGCTTTCAACACGAGAAGATTTTAACTATTCCGGCATATGTCCTTTGTGTTTAAAATCATTTTTTTCAAACTAATGCTTTTATTATTATAGGTAATAGATTTGTTAACTTTAACAAAAATTGGAAGCGTAAACAACTGAGCTTTACCTCAGGGATTATAATACATTTTCTGAACGTTGTGTAATATCACTCCAGTAGGGAAAGAACAACGCCTTTTACTTTGGTGCCTTCACTTGCCTTGTCGTCGCACAGTGTTAGGGGAGCACTAGCGAGTCAGAGCCAAGGCCAGATGTCATTAGTGTAAGGTCGCAGCAGACACTCGCAGCGAGTCGTCATGAGGTGCAGTGGACTGCGCTGCAAAGCCTCCAGCGAAGGGCTCAAATGTGTTTATTTGCCGTGGTAAGTCCTCTCTTTTAGACTGTTGCTTCGGATGCAAGATTTTTGAGGCTATTAAAAGTTGATTTTGCTCGCTCCACAAGTACAGCAAACTTCATAGTTACCGAAAGGCAGTACAGAGATCTGGAACTATAATTTCTGTAATAAACGTGAACATACTGAAATGCGTTTGCTTTACTGTTCATAAACTTGTGCCCCATCAGAATAGCTAGAAAGTTTTTACTTCTGCAGAAATATAGCAGTAAATTCAGTAACAGTTATAATTTTTAGCTTTTTTGAAGAATAAATTAGCTTTAAACATCTAAGTGTCTGTAAATTATTGTGGGCTGATCATTTCCTCTAACTTTGTTCATCTCCTATAGTCATGTGTTGTTTGAAAACTAATATTATGTGTTACTTAACATTTGGACAGTGCAGTAATTTTTGTGTAACATAAATGTCAATTTTATGGCTCTTTATGAAGTAAACGTGGCTTGTTGGATTTCTATTAAAAGTTACTCTTCTACTAATCCAGTAAAATAACTGAAAAGGCCACAGGTGACAGGAAAGTTTTTAGATTTGCTTACAAAGAATGGTCGCAATCCTGGAAACTTGATCCGTCTAGCAATGAAATAAATGGGCTTTTGGTTTTGTCCTAAAGTACTCACTGATACAAAAGGAAGAGCTTTTCGTTTACATGCGTAGACGGAACATATCTCCAAGAATATAGAAGTATATAAGGAACGACGGAAAACAAAAAATAACAAGTGTCGAACCGCATCTCCAAAAATATGGCAGCAACTAGAGAACTACGAAAGACATAAGAAATGACGGATGGACGATGTGTTAGTGTTTCCATGGTTAATTAATTCTCAATGGGTGGGGACAGTAACTAGAACCAGTTAAAGATTTACTTTTGTTTACATTTCATTACGAAAATAAACAGGAATCCTGATTACAAATCTTGATATTCTGCTTGCGTGAATTATCTCCGTTTTCACCAAATTAAACGTGTTAAGTTTCATACCACCTATCATATCTTAGTCGAGATCCAAAAATATTTTTCATTTGTCACTTCAGAGCTGGCGCCCAGTTCCTTCGCCATTTAATGTTTTTACACGAGGAATATACGGTTGTATGATCATATCAGTCCTTCATACTCCCAGCTAGGTTGGATACGCCCACATAAGGCACGCGATCTCCACACGATGTGCTTACTTCAACGATTTCTTAGCCACTGGTGCCCCCAATACTTATCTTCTCACATTAAACACCTATCATCATTCCACAACCGCAATACCAGATCGGATACATCTAGCATCTTGGCTGTACCTTTGTGTCATTCTCCATCTCAGCCATACGACTATGGAACGCGCTCCCCTGTGATCTGCGTCTTATCCAGAACCACTTAACATTCAAGAGGGAACTCAAGACTTACATATTAGGGACGGTATAGCCACCATTGTCGTGCCCCTCTCATCTTTTTCTTTCTCCTCTCCATCATAGCTTCGAATTTTACCATTCTATTTCTCCTCCTCTAACTTATCTACCTTTTCTAAATCTCTCTCACCCCATTCTATCGTCTTATGTCTCTGCTTGATGAGAATAACTCACAAGCTGCAAGAATATAACGAGAAAATTCCCAACTAGCAATAGGACTGACATTCATAAAAGAAAAAATATGTTCACTTTCCTATACATAGTCATTACTATTATTATTATTCTTGATTATTATAATTACTTTTTGATTGTTATAATTATCATTGTAGTACTTCTATAATCTCTAATTTTTTCTGTAACATTAATACTGTATAACATGTTATATGTCCTTAATGTTCTGTAGAAACTGAAATTTGTTGAATCTGAGTATGCCTGGTTAGGTGTAAGAGAGGGCCTGAAGGCCCTAATCTTGCCAGGTAAAATAAATGCATAAATAAATAAATAAATAAATAAATTTTCGTAAGGTATGAGTGTACTGTTTCCCACCCCAGTTGTGAGTAGAGGCATTTTCGTTTACTGGAGAATACAAAGTTACCTAAAAGGTATCTCACATGAGTGAAAAATATTTGCGTTTTTATTTATTGGGTCATTACTCTTCTGGCTGGTTTGACGCGGCCCGGCACGAATTCTTCACTTTTGCTAACTCAGGAGTCGCACTTGCAACCTACGTCCTCAATTATTTGTTGGATATATTCCAATCCGTCTTCCTCTATATTTTTTACCAACCTACAGCTCCCTCTAGTACCATGGTGTCTTACCAGGTGTCCTACAATCCAGTCCCCTCTTCTTGTCGCCGTTTTCCATATATTGCTTTCCTCGCCGATTCTGCGAAGAAGGTCCTCATGACATAATTTAGCGATCCACTAATTTTCAACGTTCTTCTGTAACACAACATCTCAAACTGCTTTGCTTGTCTTCTGTTCCGGTTCCACCTCAGCCCATGTTTGGCTACCATAGATTGCTGTTCTCAAAATGTACATTCTCAGAAACTTTTTCTTCACATTATAGCCTGGGTTTCATACCAATTGCCTTCTATTGGCCAGGAATTCCCTTTTTGTCAGTGCTAGACAGCATTTTGTGTCCTCCTTGCTCCGTCCGTCAAGGGCTATTTTGCTAGCAGAATACCTAGACTTCGGCTACGACGTGATATCCAATTCTGATGTCAAGTTTCTCAGTATTCTTACTTCTGCTACTTCTCATTATTTTCCCCTTTCTTAAATTTAATCTCAATCCATATTCTGTATCAATTAGTTTGTTCGTCACGTTCAACAGATCCTGTAATTCTTATTCGCTTTGACTGAGGATAGCAATGTCGTCAGCGAATCTTATCAGTGATACCCTTTCATTTCGAATTTTAACCCCGCACTTGAATCTTTCTTTTATTTTCTTTTCTTCGTTACTTCCTCTATGTATAGACTGAACAGTAGGGGCGAAAGACTGAATCCTTGCCCTACACTCTTTTTAATCGCAGCGCGTCGTTCTTGGTCTTCTAGTCTTATAGTTCCCTGTCGTGACTTGTGCATAATTTACATTACCCGTCTTTTCTTCCAGCTTCTCAGAATTTCAAACATCTTGCACAATTTGACATTGTCGAACGCTTTTTCCAGGTCGATACATCCTGTGAAAGCCTCTTGATTTTTCTTTAGCCTTGCTTCCATTATCAACCGCAATGTCAGAATTACCTCTCTGCTGTCTTTACCTTTAATAATGCCAGACTCATCGTCATCTGGTAGATCCTCAGTTTTCTTTGCCATTCTTCTTATTCTTGTCAGCAACTTAGGTCCATGAGCTATAAGCTGATTGTGCGATAATTCTGGAACAACACCTCTTACTGCTTTCGGAATTGCGTGGATAATTATTTCCCCAAATTCTGTTTGTATACCACCAGACTCATACATTCCATACGCCAACGTCAATAGTCTTTGTTGGCACTTTTCCCAATGATTTTGCCCGGCCACTGTGGTCCAGCGGTTCTAGGCGCTTCAGTCTGGAACCGCACTGCTGCTGCAGTCGCAGGTTCGAATCCTGCCTCGGTCATGGATGTGTGTGCCGTCCTTAGGTTAGTTAGGTTTAAGTAGTTCTAAGTCTAGGCGACTGATGACATCAGATGTTAAGTCCCATAGTGCTCAGAGCCCAATGATTTTAGACATTCCGATGGAATGTTATCTATCCCTTCTACTTTATTTGATCGTAACTCTTCCAAGGCTCCATCATATTCTGACTCAATTACTGAATTCCCTATCTGTTCCCTATCGACTCCTGTTTCTTCTTCTGCCATGTCATCAGGCAAAACTTGCACTCTTCATGTTAAAGCCATTGCTTTTAAATTCTTCGAAAGTAGTTCCGACTTTCCTGTATGCTGACTCAGTCCTTCCGACTTTCATCTCTCGTTCCATTTCTTCGCATTTCTCATGCAGCCATTTCGCCTTACCTTCCCTGCACTTCCTATTTGTTTCATTCCCAAGTGACTGTTATCTTTGTATTCCTGATTTTCTATAAACGTTTTTGTACTTTCTTTTTTCGTCGATCAGTTAAGTATTTCTTCTGTTACCCATAGTTTCCTCCCAGTTACCCTCTTTGAACCTATTTTTTTCTTTTCAAGTTCTGTGACTGCCCTTTTTAGATATGTCCATTCCTCTTCAACCGAAATGCCTACTGAGCTGGCAATTATCGTAGTATCTATAGCCTCGGAGAACTTCACGCGCATCTCTTCATTCCATATTATTCCTGTATGCCACTTCTTTGCCCCTTCTTTCTTCGTGACTAGTCTCTTAAACTGCTACCTACTCCTCATCATTACTGAACTGTGATCTGAGTCTGTATCTGCTCCTGGGTACGCCTTACAGTCCGATATCTCACTTAGAAATCTTTGCCTCACCATGAGGTAATCAAGTGAAATCTCCCCATAACTCCCGGCCTGTACGAAATATACCTCTACCTCTTATAATTCTTGATCACAGTATTCGCTGTTATTAGCTGAAATTTATTGCAAAACTCCTGTGAGTCTTTCTCCTCTCTCATTCCTGCTACCGAGCCCATATTCTCCTGTAACCCTTTCTTCTGCTCCTTTCCGTACAACTGTATCCCAATCCCCAGGACTATTATGTTTTTCATCTCCCCGTACATACTGAGTTGCCTGTTAAATATCCCCAAATACTTTCTCTATGTCTTCATCTTTGGCTTGCAACGTTGGCTTGTATGCCTGAACTATTGTTGTCGGTTTTGGTTTGTTGTCGATTCTGAAGAGAGCAACCCTATTATTGAACTGTTCACAGTAACTCACTCTCTGACCTACATTCCTGTTCATAACAAGTCCTACGTCCATTATACAGTTCTCTGCTGCTGTTGATATTACTCATCTAACCAGAAATCATTGTCTCCCTTCCAATTCATTTAGCTGACCCGCACTGTATGTAGACTGTGCCTTAACATTTCCCTTTTCAGATTTTATAGCGTCCCCACCACATTCAAACATTCCACACCCCAACTCATAGACGTTATCCTTGCACTGGTTATTCAGTTTTCTTTTCATAGCCACCATCGTTCTCCTCCTCCCTTGGCAGTCCCCTCCTGGAGACCTGAATGGGGGCTAGACTAGAATCTTTTGTCAATGGAGAGATAATTATGGCACTTTTTCAAATACAGGCCACATATACTGTGGATGTAAATTATGTGTTTTAAGGCAGTGGTTTCTGTTGCCTTCTGCATCCTCATGTAGTTGATCCCAAGAGAGCACCCTGAACCTCTGTGCGCTCCTCCATCTGACAAGGTCATTGTCAGAATGAGGGAGACTGCTTATGGCGGAAGTCTTCAGCCGCCATTGCTGATAATTTTTATTCAGAATTTGAGTGGTGATAGGGCACAAACCTTGGATTGAAGACGTTCCGATTACTAATCAAACCCCTAGCCCGTGCTATTTTCCATTAGATTTTGAAACTGGTGAGTGGTAAACGGATGTGCATTATAGTCTTGGAAACACAGGTCTCCTTCACTAGTTGGTGTACTTTTTCGCTGAAAAAAAAGGAGGAGGATTATCGTACCTCTTTGTTTATTTTGAAATCATCCTTGTAAAAGTTTCAGTATTTTGATGATCACTTTTTCAGTTGCCCACAAATAATTTACTGAGCACAGCTGGGTAAAACTGAGACACCTCCAGCAGCTAATGCAAGAGGTTGTCTTAGTAGATGAGATCAGATATGGCAAGATACTGTTCCATGATGGACAGACAGCTGATACAACAAGAACTGCCACTAAGATGTTGTGCAATTACCATATCGATGGGTCAGCTGACGGACTTGGCCAGCTGACCAACTACAGTTGTAATGTCAGTGATGCAGCAAAAAGGCAGAACCAGTGCTGCGTTGGTGGACTAATTGCTTTACACCCAAGGCATGGTTTTTTGTCGCTTACAAAATAGAAACCAATGCAGTAGGAAAACAAAGGCAGCTCAGAACCAAATAAATATTCGTTATTTTTAGTCAAAAGTATTGTTACATCATTAAAAATCCAACTCACAATTGTATTTATTGAAGTAACCTTACTTTTTACCCTCAACAGCAGTCCTGAGGCGAAACGTAGGACCATCTATGAGTCTATGAGTCTCATGAATGGAACAGTCACCACTTCTACATTTTGTCACTGCTAGATAAGTCCCTACAGCTTGCACAAAGTCCAGTGCTGTGGACTGGCTGACCTCTTACTGCCACGTAACCTGGGGCTCTGCTCAGCTGCTGCTAGTATCTTACACTGGATGCCTACAGTTGTCGCCTGGGGTCATGCAGCTGTTCAACTGCAATTCCCCATGTGGGCAAACTGTTTGCTGACTGTGTGTCAATGTGTGGACAACCCACCACTGCTGCTGTGAACCATCTCATTCTGAGTGGGTGAATGGCATGATTCTGTGTGTCTCTGAGCTACTCCTCAGCTGCCAGGCAATTCCTAGTTTGCATTGTGAGCTGCCATGCATTCCAAAAGTTGACGTCCCTGCAGAATGGCTGCCAACGCTGCAAGCTACCAGGCCACTCGATAGCAGATGCGCCTCTTGACAGACTATAGACAGTTTATGTCATGAGGCTGTTGATACCACGATTGTGTGGTCAGTGAACAATAAATGAATGTTTTAATGACGATGATTTTACCACAACTCATTGGGTGACTACCAAGCATCCACTCACTGCTTCATTGCTACTCAGTATCTGTATTAAAATTTCCACTGTAACAACTTTTAAAATTGCCATTAGAAAGTTGCTGCAAGTCGTTATAGCCAGGAAACGTATGAGATCTGGTTATACTTCCGTTTGAGGAGATTTGTAGTTGTCCTTCTCCTGCACCCAGTTGCCAGGGGTGCTTCATTTTGGGGGTTGTCCACACATAATTACTGTGTAACTGGTTCACAGCCTGATAACAGACATATTTACATTTGAACGAAATGATATATTTGATTGTTTTATTGTATCTTCAACCCCTTATGAGTGACCTACCACCTAGTCACTAAGAAAGTTTGTGTGATAAAGAGGGAGAACCTGAGAAACACACTGAGCCTCTCGCTCCTGGGTAGTGAATGCCCAATCTATTATTACTGCCATCTGAGGGCGAGGATCACAGAGGTACTTTGACGTACTCACCCTCGCATCAAATGATCCTACATCTGAGATGGGTTACTCCTCTCCATACCAGCATGTGCTGTCGCCTATTTCTACATATCTCTTACAATCTATTGTTACTACCTAATGAACATTTGTTTTCACGACACTACATTTACTACACATTTACGCCTTGTTCTATCTTTGTCTAGTTCTATTCTGTTACGTGTGAAATTATTCGTCACACGTAATCATTCCTGCCTGTACTCTCGTCGCCATAAGAACCATTTATACAGCATTCTAGATATTCTATTTGTACTGTCTTTGAGATTGATCGATATGCTCTGGTCTCTAACAAGGGGATCATGCCTACTCGCAATCGTGGATTTCGTCCAGATTCGTGGTACAATATATGCAGGAAGAGATAGTAAAGCCTAAGTGAGAAGTTTGTATGTAAAATGAGATACTTTTATTGAAACTTCCTGGCAGATTAAAACTGTGTGCCCGACCGAGACTCGAACTCGGGACCTTTGCCTTTCGCGGGAAACTGCTCTACCATCTCAGCTACCGAAGCACGACTCACGCCCGGTACTCACAGCTTTACTTCTGCCAGTATCTCGTCTCCTACCTTCCAAACTTGACAGAAGCTCTCCTGCAGTATTTTTAATTAAAAAAAAAGTCTCACGGGAGATAAGGAATGGAGACAAGGAAAGGACAAACTTTATTGTCTATAATACAACATACAATCACCATTGATTTTTATTTTACAATTGCCATTCCCAACTTTAGCCCATATAAACAGGTACTCATCGGCATTTAATTTCTTCCTCTTTCTCGTACTCAACACAAATGGCATACTTGGAACAAGAGTACCATAAGGCTGTTTACCCAAGAGTCCTGTAGTCTCAGCTATACTCCATGTCTTCCAAGCCAAAATGTTAGCATCTGGAAATGCTTCAAGGCCACCATAATCTGCTTGATTGCCCCATACAAGCCAGTGTCAGCCAGGTACTACCTCCAAACACTGCTTGCACATCACATGTGAAGTTCAAATGGAGTCCACGAAAAACATTTGGACCTCCAATCAATTGCTGCTTATTAAACTGGCCAGCCAAGTCAATATCAATGGCCTTCAAACTGCGATACACAGGAACGCTGGGCCGCCAGCGACGACGCCATGCACGTCGCAGAGGCATTGCTGTGGCACTGCATCCTGCAGGAGAACTTCTGCGAAGTTTGGAAGCTAGGAGACGAGATACTGGCAGAAGTAAAGCTATGAGTACCGGGCGTGAGTCGTGCTTCGGTAGCTCAGATGGTAGAGCACTTGCCCGCGAAAGGCAAAGGTCCCGAGTTCGAGTCTCGGTCGGGCAAACAGTTTTAATCTGCCAGGAAGTTTCATATCAGCGCACACTCCGCTGCAGAGTGAAAATCTCATTCTAGATGCTTTTATTGTTCTAAAGTTGATAGTTTAAACGTGCTTGGGTCATATTCGTCGCACAAACAAGGGAAGCAGTAATTTTCTCGGCACCTTCTACACATTACAAACACCTCTGTTTGTAATCACATAGTTTTTATAATCACCAAGAAGCAATATTTCACACTACAACAAAAGGAAAAAAATCCGAAAATTGTTAATTTGTAATTATATCACTAGAACAAAATATTTTTGTCGTTTGTTATTAGATTGTCTGTCTGTCCATCCGTCTGTCACAATCACTTTCTCCTCAGGAACAACCGTTGAAATTTATGTCACATACTAAGGTCTATAGTCCATTGACAGACAAATAAACGTTAGCTTCTTAGTCAAAGCAATCAAATGATACAGCCATTGAGTCACATATTTTGATATTCGCAGACTCACTCATCAAAATCTACAGGGCACTTCCCTTTGACCTAGAATTTATGAGATTTGGCATGGAGCATGTTTCACAGTGCAGCCAACGGAAGAAATCCGAAAATTGTTAATTTGTCATCATATCATACGAAAATAGAATTTTTTTGGCATTTGGTATCAGCCTATCTGACTGCTCGTCCAACTGTGTCATTTGTTATTAGACTCTCCGTCTGCCTGTCCGACTGTTCAAAGCCCTTTTTATAGATTTATCAGTTTGAAATTTATAAACTGAAGTGCCAAAGAAACTGGTAAAGGCCAATCCTTCCGCAGATTGTCCGCAGCTCGTGGTCGTGCGGTAGCGTTCTCGCTTCCCGCGCCCGGGTTCCCGGGTTCGATTCCCGGCGGGGTCAGGGATTTTCTCTGCCTCGTGATGACTGGGTATTGTGTGATGTCCTTAGGTTAGTTAGGTTTAAGTAGTTCTAAGTTCTAGGGGACTGATGAATATCGATGTTAAGTCCCATAGTGCTCAGAGCCATTTGAACCTTCCGCAGATTGCTCCAGATCTCAATGCTGGGTCATCAGCAAGTGTCAGCGTGTGAACCATTCAACGAGACATCATCGAAATGGGCTTTCAGAGCCGAGGGCCCACTCATGTCCTCTTGATGGCTGCATGGCACAAAGCTTGACGCCTCGCCTGAGCCCGTCAACATCAACATTGGACTGTTGATGACTAGAAACATGTTGCCTGGTCGGACGAGTCTCGTTTCACGTAGTGTCAAGCGGATGGTCGTGTACAGGTATGGAGACAGCCTTATGAATACAAGGACCCTGCGAGCCAGTAGGGGACTTTTCAAGCTGATGGAGCCTCTGCAATGGTGTGGGGCTTGTGTTGTTGGAGTAATATGGGTCCCCTGATACGTGTAGATACGACTCTGACGGGTGACACGTACGTAAGCATCCTGTCTGATCACCTGCATCCATTCATGTTCATCGTGCATTCCACTGGACATGAGCAATTCCAGCAGGACAATGCGACACCCCATACGTCCGGAATTGCTACAGAGTGGGTCTAGGAACACTCTTGTGAACTTATACACTTCCACTGGCCACCTAACTCTCCAGACAAGAACATTATTGAGCATATCCGGGATACCTTGCAAAACGCAGCTAGAAGAGATCGTCACCTCCTCATACTCCTATGGATTTATGGACAGCTCTGCAGGATTCAAGGTGTCAATTCCCTCCAGAAATACTTCAGACATTAGTTGAGTCCATGCGACGTCATGTTGCAGCATCTTTGCGTGCTCGCGGAGGCCCTACACGATATTAGGAATGCACCAGTTTCTTTGGCTTTTCAGTGTACAACTTGCCTGTAGTCTTTTGGTGGAGCAAAAATTTTAAGCTTACAGGTCAATGCAAACTCAAGATACAGCCATTTATGACATATTTTGAAACTCTTAAAATTACACATTAAAACGTATAGGGTGCCCTTGACTTTGAATCATGAAATCGGGCAAGAAGAAACGTTTCACACTACAAGTATAGGAAAATCATCGGAAACAGTTAATTTGTAACTACGTCACACGACAAAATTTTTATTTTGTCATTTTTTATCTTGCTTCAAAGCTAAAATTAAAATCTTCGACCCTGTGGGACCTGTCTCTCGCATACATAGCAGGTAAAAATCGTTGGAATCTTCAACACACGGAATGGATGATTATCTATATACGTAACTCACTTTGTGTGGAACGCTCAATACTGATGACCTGCTCGCAGCTGGTCATTTTTTTTCTAAGCGCTTGGACATCTGGAGCTCACATTTGGTGACGTTCATTTCTGTCTGGAAGAAATCGGTGTTGGTGAATAGTTACGGTTTCTATATATGTTTCTGTGTTATGCCATCGTGGTACTTGTCTTTCTTGCAATCAACGGTCACAGTATGGAAGTACGTATTCTGGGGTCCCACAGGGGTCTCCACAGGCTCATTCAGCCACCTGGCGGTGGTTCACTTGCAGCATTTTCGTGGGGTATTCCCAGCAGAAATATTGAGCCATGCTGCCTTTATAACTATCCGTAATTGCTAAAGTGTTGACGGTGCAGGATTTTGTGCACAAACTGTCCTGTCCTTACGTCTCCTAAACATTCGATTGATTCATGTTGGATGACCTCGATGGCCAAATAATTCAATGGTCCTTAAACCATTTCCTAACAATTGTAGCCAGGTAACATGGTCTTTGGTTGTGTGGGAACATGAAGTCCATGAACGGCTGTAAACGGTCTGCTAGTGGCTGAACAAAACCATTTCCAGTCAATGATCAGTTCAGTTGGACATAATATTTTTTTTTTCTTTGTCACCAGTCTTCTGACTGGTTGATGCGGCCCCCCATGAATTCCTCTTAGAGTAGCACTTGCAACCTAAGTCCTCAATTATTTGCTGGATTATTCCAATCTCTGTCTTCCTCTACAGTTTTTGCCCTCTATAGCTCTTCTTCGATTTACTCTCAATTCATATTCTGTACTCATTAAACTGTTCATTCCGTTCAGCAGATCATGTAATTCCTCTTCACTTTCACTCAGGATAGCAATGTCATCAGTGAATCGTATCATCGATATCCTTTCACCTTGAAAATTAAATTCACTCCTGAACCTTAATATTATTTCCGTCATTGCTTCTTCGATGTACAGATTGAGTTGCAGGGGCGAAAGGCTACATTCTTGTCTTACACACTTTTTAATTCGAGCTCTTCGATCTTGGTCGTCTACTCTTATTATTCCCTCTTGGTTGTTGTACATATTGTGCATGACCCGTCCCTCCCTATAGCTTACCCCTAATTTTCTCAGAATTTCGAATATCTTGCGCCACTTTACATTGTCGAACGCTTTTTCCAGGTCGACAAATCCAATGAACGTGTCTTGATTTTTCTTCAGTCGTGGTTCCATTATTAACTGCAACGTCAGAATTACCTCTCTCGTGCCTTTACTTTTCCTAAATACAAACTGATCGTCATCTAGCGCATCCTCAATTTTCTTTTATGTTCTTCAGTATACTATTCTTATAAGCAACTTGGATGCATGAGATGTTAAGGTGATTGTGCGATAATTCTCGCACTTGTCTGTTCTTGCCATTTTCGGAATTGTGTGGCTGATGGTTTTCCGAAAGTCAGATGGTATGTCGCCAGACTCATACATTCTACACACCAACATGAATAGTCGTTCTGTTGCCACTTGCCTACATGATTTTAGAAATTCTGATGGAATATTATCTATCCTTTCTGCCTTATTTGACCTTAAATCCTCCAAAGCTCTTTTAAATTCTAATATGGTTTCCCTATCTCTTCTAAATCGACCCCTGTTTCTTCGTCTATCCCATCAGACAAATCATAACCCTCATAGAGGCTTTCAATGTATTCTTTCCATCTATCCGCTCTCACCTCTGCATTTAACAGTGGAGTTCCGGTTGCACTCTTAATGTTACCACCCTTGGTCTTAATGTAACGGAAGGTTGTTTTGACTTTCCTGTATGCTGAGCCTGTCCTTCCGACAATCATTTCTTTTTCGATGTCTTCACATTGTTCCTGCAGTCATTTGGTCTTTGCTTCCCTGTGCTTCCTATTTATTTCATTCCTCACCAACTTGTATTTCTGTATTCCCGAGTTTCCTGGAACATTTTGATACTTCCTCCTTTCATCAGTCAGCTGAAGTATTTCTTCTGGCACCCATGGTTTCATCGCAGTTACCTTCTTTGTACCGATGTTTTCCTTCCATGTTTATGTGATATCCCTTTTTAGAGATGCCCATTCCTCTTCAGCTGTACTGCCTACTGAGCTACCTATTGCTGTATCTATAGCCTTAGAGAACTTCAACCGTATCTCGTCATTCCTTAATACTTCCGTATCCTACTTCTTTGAGGTATTGATTCTTCGTGACTAATGTCTTAAACTTGAGCCTACTCTTCATTACTGTCTATATTGTGATCTGAGTACATCTTACAATGTAGTATATGATTTCTGAATGTATGTCTGACCATGATGTAAACTAACTGAAATCTTCCCGTACCACTTGGCTTTTTCCAAGTCTACCTCCTCTTCTTGTGATTCTTGAACAGAGTATTCGCTATTACAAGCTGAAACGTGTTACAGAACTCAATTAGTCTTTCTCCTCTCTCATTTCTCCTCCCATGCTCATATTATCCTGTAACCTTTTCTTCTACTCCTTCCCCTACAACTGCATTCCAGTTGGACAGAATACCGAATCCATTTCATGTAAACACAGCCTACACCATTAATGGAGTCAGTACTAGCTTGCATATTGCCTTAGTCACAACCTGAGCCCATAGCTTCGTGCGGAGTGCTCTACACTCGAACCCTACCGTCAGCTCTTACCAACTGAAGTCGGGTCTCACCTGAGTCCACAGTTTTCCAGTATTTTAGGTAGCCGGTATGGTCACGACCACAGCAAAGGCGTGCAGCAGGCGATGTTAGCTGTTAGCAAAGGCACTCGCTTCTGCGTCTGTTGCCAGAGCTCATTAAATCCGTCGCCCCATGTTCTAACGGATACGCTAGCCGTACTTCCCATATTGATTTCTGCGTTTATTTCACGTAATATTTCCTGAGTGACAGCACGGATAACTCTACGTAAACGCCATTGCTCTCGGCCGTTAAGGGAATGCCGTTGGCCATCGCGTTGCTCGTGGTGAGAGGTAATGTCCGAAATCTGGTATTCTCGGCACACTCTCGATACTGTGGATCTCGTTATATTCAATTACCTAACGATTTCCGAAACTAATTGTTCCATACGCATAGTTCCAATTACCGTTGCGTATTCAAACTCTGTTAATTTACGCCGTGCGACCATAATCATGTCTGTAGCCTTGTCAGATCGATCACCTGAGAAAAGTGACAGCTTCTCCCAAGAAGTGCCCTTTTACACCTCGTGCAACGACACTACCGCCATCTCTGTATGCGCATATCGCTGCGCCATGAGTTTTGTCACCTTAGTGTATTATCCCCAGAGCAACATTACAAGCTGAACGTGAGGTTGGAGGACAACGGGCTGGGAGCGTCAGTTTGCGGCGAGAGCGGCGGTGACAGCCGTCCGAGTGCTTGAGGGCTCCCTGCGCACTGCCAGGTGCGGCCGCGTCACGTCACGTCACGCCCGGGCAGGTGTCTCGCGGCGGCTACAAAGGCGCGCTGCCCGCGGCGCAGCGTCCCCCACTTGTCCCGCGCTGTCGTGCCTCGTCGTGGCGTGGCACGGCTCGGCCGGAGCGCTGCGCGAGGCGTGACAAACGAGGCGGCAAGACGCGGCGGCCGCACTCGTCGCTAACAAGCAACAGGCCGGCCCACGTGACGGCGGGCCGGCTGACCCAGATAGGCGCCGCGCGGCTCGATAACCGCCGCACGCGGCAACCGAGGGCCTGCCGGCGCCGCCGGGCCCGCAGCGGCGGCCGCTCCGTGGTGACGTCACGCACAGCAGGCCGCGGCCAGCGAGACATACGAGCCCCTCGGCGTGCGCCACAGCACGTGACGCTACAGGTCTTAGGAGACGTCCGGTAATTACTTACTTTCAATATACGGAAGGAACAGGCCGGCAAAATCTCACCAAATACCACTGAAGTGGTTGCAAATTAAAACTCCGTCGGTTCTTGATAGAAAAACATTATAATAATAAATGAAAAGCACCAGTTTGCTTTTGTTCTACAATATTACTTTTATTGTTAACCGGTTTTCGGTTTACAAGGCCATCTTCAGACATTTATCACCAAAGAAGCTAAAATGTTTGCAAACAACATTGGAAGAGAAGTATCACGTCTAGACTGAAGTAGAAACATACAGTAATAACATCTTTGCAATGAAAAGGTAAAAATTCAACAGTACATAAATAACAATGGAGTAGACAGGAAACCTTTAGCACAAAATAGGAATAGCATGCCTACATAACAGTTTCTATTGATAAACAAAACTAATAAAATAAAATAAAATTAGTACTAGACAAGGCTACATCATTTCATACCTCCCAATGTAGCCTTGTCTGGTACTAATTTTATTTTATTAGTTTTGTTTATCAATAGGAACTGTTATGTAGGCATGCTGTTCCTATTTTGTACTGAAGGTTTTCCTGTCTACTCCATTGTTATTTATGTACTGTTCAATTTTTACCTTTTCACTGCAAAGATGTTACTTACTGTATGTTTCTACTCCAGTCTAGAAGTGTTATTTCTCTTCCAGTGTTGTTTGCAAACATTTTAGCTTCTTTGGTGATAATGCTCAGTAAATGTCTGAAGATAGCCTTGTAAGCCGAAAACCGGTTAACAATAAAAGTAATATTGTGGAACAAAAGCAAACTGGTGCTTTTCATTTATTATCTCATATCAGCTTCTTAATTCAGGGGGTTTATATTACTATAAAGTATTACTGTATTCATGGCTATAATTTTCAGCAACTGCAGTATACATTTTTGAAAATAAAATTCTGTCACAGTAGCAGATGCATCTTCAGTGACTATTATAGAAGCTATGTCCACATCACTTACTGGCAAAGATCGTTCAGGTGGTATTTGCAGTTTGTTTTGCTCAACAGCAGCATCCAAAAATACACCTACATCATACTTACGTCCCTGCACACCTACATTCACATACATTGTTCAAATAACGCCATGAGTACAACACTTAAAGTTACTTTATAATATTGTAGTGTAAAATGCAGCTGTTTACTGGAGCTTGGAGAACGATGTGCTTTCCATCAAGTGTGACTATGCCATTCAGACAGTCCCATTTAGAATAAAATCCTTTGGCAATATCACTACAGCCTGTTTCATTGTTCGGGTCCTAAAGCATAATGTACAGTTGTTTTATTATCGTACAAGTATAAAAAAATACAAAGGTATTCATTACTTTTAGACTTTTCACGACTCAGCCCAAACTGTCGTTGACGAGAATGATCCTGACGATCTACCCACAGAATCTATAAGTGATAACAGGGTCGCTGAAAAGTCCATAGACAGCGTAGTATCAGAACCTGCTGCTGTACCAGATACATCCACAAACTCAACGCAAAACTCAGCACCTGTTCACACGAGACATCAGAACAGATGTTTTCTACTGGATTCAACCATGCATATGACGTGTTCGCGTCAACTGTGAATACAAGTAAGGATGAAGATATGTGTTTAGACGAGTACTTAGATGTGTCATTAAAAAAGATTCAAGATAGAAAACTGAGACATAGTTTCACCATGACCTTTCAGCCACAGTTTATCAAGCTAAATGTGGATGAACAGTGGATTCATTTCTCCCACTGTTTCATTCTGTATGTATGAGTGATACTGCTTCATAAAAAACCGTTCAGTACCCGAGTACAATTCTTACCTTAATGGAATCCCTCAAACTGCAAAAATGGCCTTGAACACATCCGGTATGCATACTGAAATATCAGATATGGTGATTTCTCTGTAGATAGGAACTGGCTATCACCTGTCACTAAGAAACGAATATCAGTCGATACCATTTCACCAAGCGATATTGCTTCTCAGTATTTCCTGCTTTTTGTATTATCAAGTCTAGGAAGGTTTAGTAAAATCTCAGAATAACTTGCCGTGCCGGCCGGAGTGGCCAAGCGGTTCTAGGCGCTACAGTCTGAAACCGCGCGACCGCTGCGGTCGCAGGTTCGAATCCTGCCTCGGGCATGGGTGTTTATGATGTCCTTAGGTTAGTTAGGTTTAAGTAGTTCTAAGTTCTAGGGGACTGATGACCACAGCAGTTAAGTCCCACAGTGCTCAGAGTCATTTGAACCATTTTTAACTTGCCGTCATTCTAACAAAATTCTCGAAAACACTTTGAAGACGTAAGACTGGCATTAACGAGTTACAGGTTACTTCCGAACTTCTTTCGCTACAAAACTTCTATCCAACATCATGTTCGTTTTCGCCTTTTTGTATTTGTTCATGCTTTGTGCCTGCTATTACCACAAAAACTGAAGTAGAAGATCTGTCCACATTCGGTCAAAATCGACAAATCATTGAAGAGCAATGGTAAATACTGTATCTGTTTCACTGTACAAACCAGCTTGCACTCCAGACCTCTATAAAAATGTTGCACATATTGCAGGTAATTGCAAACAATTTGCAAAATGACATACAACATCTGCCTGGGCCATGTTGCGTGACGTACAAGCAGATTTTTATCCCCAAAAAAAAGTATCAGCTTAGCCCAAAAACGAGTAAATTTACCAAAAATTCCATCAACATCCCTCCAAAACTGAGAGACAAATAAATATCACAAATTTCGTTATATGCTTGTGGTGACAACTGAAATTCAAGCAATAAATAATTTTTGACATCTAGCTTGAACTTTGGAGAGAGAAGGAGGAGCTCACGGGACTCAACGCCTTGCATGAAAGATACCCCTTGGAGCACTAACTTGTGCTTCTGCTAGAGAGATCTCAGTTAAGTCTGAAAATTCAATATAACTCCATCTGAGCCACTGTCCTCTGGTAGTATCTGGACCAAAATGGAGATATCACGACTCAGCGATTAAATCACCGTTTTACGCCCTGAAATCTAGTTTGCAATTTCTTAACATCGGTTTTAGGCCAAGCGTTTTGAATCTTTAGGTTGGTACAGTCGGACTTGTGTTCCTACAGCTCATCTTTTCTTCAAAAACCTTCTGAGATTAATTTCAGTAAGACAAGAGATATTTTTCCAAAACTTTGACAGTCAGTGCCGTTACGTCAAAAACTGATGCATTAACACAGGACTGGAAAATCCATTCAGAGAGCATTATGTATTCAACTTTTGACTGTTCTAGCATAGTAACTAATGGGAGTGGTAAGTTGATGGGGATGTCTTGGTGTAAGGAGACAAGGTTTTCTTCGGCTCCATGTTTTGTGAAAATCAGCATCTATTTCTTTCAAGCACCATTTTTTCTTTATATTGTCAAGTGGAGGAAGGTGTAAGTAGATGAATGACGAACACTAACTTCACTTAACGAAGGTTTATTCAGCACTTTCACATATAAGAGCGCAGAGTGAACTTCCTCCGGCCAGAACACGTACGGTATATATACAGCTGCAGAACATTCCAGTACAATGATTCTTACCATTTGTGGATACTTCTGGAATGTACTCGAACCGAATATAGAAATTAAAGTTTTTCAATTCAGGTGAGTTTTGAACTCACGACCATCCAGGTAACAATCTTGTATCATTTCCACTGAACTACGACGGCTGCGCTACTCGGCTTCTTCTGCGACGATATTTTTAAATAATTTTACAGTTTTGTGACTTACCGCAGTTGTTGCACAAAACTTTCTAAACAATTTACAAGTATTTTGAACTATGACCTATAAAAAAGCGGTAATAAAGAAGTGATTATCTAACATGCTTCTTCAAATTGAGGCACAAAAGAAACCACAGGTGCAGGAGACCAAAATTTTTATCTGATATTTATGGCACGTTAGCTGAGACACTAGACTTACATATTTCCGCACATTATGTTAACCACAACAAAAGTTATTATATCTTATACTTTAATGTTTAATATATTTTCACTAATTAAAAATTTAGTTTCCTAAGATTTAGTTTGACCTGCAACAAAGTTTAAATCTACTGGATAGGTATCAACAATTGCAAGTTACAGAAAAAATTAACCTAAGTTCTGAAACGTTCAAGTTGCAGGAAACTGTTAATTTAGATTTGAGTCACATTTAAATCCCCCTCAGAACATTATTTAAGCATAGCCTTCATCCTGTTGCATTTATTCATCTTCAAACTTCCTCTAAGCATTCTTTTTAGTAATTATTGCTTCATCAGTGAATGTATACTAACTGTATTTGTATGCACATACTTCAGAAAGAATAACTATCAAATTCATTTGGTTGCATAATATTTATAGGAAGTTAAATACATTTTACATAAATGAATAGCCAGCCGGGGTGGCCGAGCGGTTCTAGGCGCTACAGTCTGGAACCACGCGACTGTTACGGACGCAGGTTCGAACCCTGCCTCGGGCATGGATGCTTGTGATGTCCTTAGGTTAGTTAGGTTTAAGTAGTTCTAAGTTCTAGGGGACTGATGACCTCATAAGTTAAGTCCCATAGTGCTCAGACCCATTTGAACCATTTTTTGAACATAAATGAACATACAACTTGAAAGTTTACCATCTACCTCCTTGTCTATGGACGCCAGATGAAAGTTGATGTCGTCAAGGCCTGAATGAAAATTGCGCAACGGATAACTGGGGAGAGGAGCTTGAGAGCGCGACCTAGAGAGCGTGTTCTTTCTGTACGATACTAGGCAAGGGGCTGGAGGGCTCACACGCTGATGTGTGGGTCCCTGCATTCTATAGCTTTTATTTTAAATAAATTCTTTTAACTTGACTTCTTTGTGATTTTTAAGGTATGTTAAAGATTGATGACAGTTGATTACCTATTTATTTTAAACGTTATCACTTGACTTTACAGCGATTGCAGCAATTGTTTCAGTTTACATATATTACAGTTTTACAACTTATAGCTCCGGTATATTATATACTAATCTGCACGCACATTTCTACGGGTAAGACGGAATTACGTTGGCCAAATGTATACCACCAAAGTCTCCCAATAGTTTACATAGGACATCCACTATGTGAGGTGGATAACGGGGACACTGGGGACCAGATACATTAACACAGGGGTCAAATTTCCTAAATTAACGAGATCATTCATTTCCTTACACAATCCGAACCTGAAATAAAAGAATTAGTACAAATATTCAAATACCTCTCTTCCATGCGTGAACATTGAGACAGACGCACTGAGGGCATGTCTGCTCACTTACCCGTCTTCTGTAACACTCCACGAATATGGCGGGCACCCGGAGGTCTTCCTGGGCCCCGGCGGAGGGGGAGGTCGAACCACTTGGCCGTGACCAAACTCTCCACCCCAAATCTTGTGACACTGGAAAGTCTTTGACTTTCACCTGCCTGTGCTGTCTCCCTGATCCCCTACCCAGTAGTAAGGTTGGCACTACTATACTACAGAACTACTTCCCAACAAAGATTTGGCCACGTTTTACGGAAAGGTGTGAGGACGATTAGGAAAGTTCATGTGCAGATTCACATTCACGTACAAGAAATGTATAATACACGACACATATAAATACGTATTATGAAGCCTGACACATTTCTTTCCACCTGTTCACATGGGTTCTGTTGCACCAGCGGCCGGCCGCGTCGTGTAACAAAATTGGCTGGGGAGGGGGTGGGGGAACAGTAGATGGACAAACAAATAGGGGAGGAGAAGGTAGAGTGGCTAGAAGGAGATGGGCAGAGAGAGGGGCAGGAAGAGGACAGAGAGGCGAGCTGAAGCACAAAGGAAGGGAGTGGAGATGGAGGAATTGGACATAGAAACGCTGTGGAAGAGAAGGACAGAGAGGAGAGGGAAGGGAGGAGACAGAATCAGAGAGCTGGAACAGGGGATGGACTAATAGAAGAACGGAATAGATTCATACCCAGGCAACGCCAGGTATTCAGCTAGTACAAAATAGTATTTGTATGTTTGCATGCTGGCCATTTACACATTTTTAAAATTGACCATTTACCTCTACTCATGAATTTTTCTGTGATATGTTAGGAGTTGTTAAAGACTAATCTTTTTAATATACATTTGAAACATCTTTCTATCTGTCAAACATTTTACTAGTATTTCCGTGGTATTCTGTCAAAGAGTATATTTTAACCCATTCTGTAGCAAAGATGCATTGAAGGGTGGCTTTTCGCAAATAAGGGAAAGGCTTATAAAAACACTGCAGTTTCTATTCTAGGAAATACTGCAAGTGAATCTGCTGGGTCGACTGTCACGCAGTATGGTTTCTTTAGCGAATTCAGAAAGGTGTTAACCCACAAATATTGATTCTACACCAAAGGAAAACTTTCACAGATAAATGGGCCTCGTTAGGCGTTTAAAAAGACATTTCCGTACATTTAAAATAATTCGATCTAAGGTACTGGCCTTTTAGTATCTAGTTAACCGCTATCTAGCATAATTAGTAAACCATATGTACGACCAAGGCAGAACCTGAACCAGTGACCTCCGTTTCATCTTTCGTCCGACTGATATAAGGATGCCATGCCATAGGTGTTGCGAGTTTCTTATCAGAATAGAGGCAGTTTCGCAATGTTTTACATTCGTAATACCTCATACTAAGAAATTTAAGAGCATTCTTATGGCACTGGAGCTATACGCTGCCCATGCATGACAGTCCTAAATCCCCGTTGAACTAAATACGTGTTCACGTCGAGAAATGGTTCAAAATCCACGAAGTAGGAGAGCGGAGCTGCGAACAATCAGACTCAAGACGTGCAAATGTATTTATTCTTAAGGATAAAGTTGTATAATTGCATGTCTCACTAGCCTTATCTATCTAATGTGCAGTTCCGGAGCGTATTCTAGAGACCTGAGAACAAAGAACTTTTCTCTTACAATATCGGTTCGGAACTCTCTGAAGGTGATAGCGTGAAAGACAAAGCAAAATATTTCTCACACTTTATTCTAAAGTAGATAGCTAAAATTTTATGAGTTCCTAGTTAAAACAGCGTCCTGCATTTCATGAAAGATGAAAAGTTCGATCTTCAACGGTGAATCAGCGTCAACTATACTTAGGCCCTAGGGAAGCAGTTTTCAAGTCACGTTCTGTTCTGATTAAACCTTCCAACAGCTGAGATGAGGGTCCATTAGATTTCACCTCTGTTTCCAGGATCTGTCTTCTAAACACTGAATTCAGGTTTATGGCTTCACAGTTAAATGCACCAACAGCGATGTACACCATGTACAACTTACATAACAAGGTTCTATTTGAATGATCGTGGGCAATACAATGTATGAATTTGATCGGTGATTATTACTTGTACAACGAACTGTTAAATGTCACAACAGTAAAAGAATTCCGCACACTCATGTGTAATATTATTAGGTACAATCGTTGCCGTAATACGACAATTTTACTCTTTGATACCAGGTCTGACGGACTTGAGGCTTAAAAAAAATTTTGGGCAAGTACTATTCGATAGCATTTGGCTGGCCGGCAATTTCGAAACCCTATCATGGCCTTCATAATGTTTTACAAGTTTTCCATTTATCTCAATGTGAACTGAAATACAATGAAAACTGAAGCTTTCGTGAACCGTGTACGCATCCAACAAAAGGTGGTATTTTTAGTCAGAAGTGACAGGATATTTGTTGTGCTAATCTCACAGTTTAGCGTAAATGGAAATCGCGTCTCCTTCACCTTTTCCGTGCCAGTAACATTTCTTCTGGGCTGCTCTTCCTGAATAAGAATTATTCTCTCTTCTTATTAAAAATGCGAGTCTAGTTGAAATGTATCTCCCTTCATTTATTATCCGTTTCACGTCGACTAAAACACACTGCACACCATAAAGCAAGTAATAAAAAGGAAAAGCTGTTCAGAGCTGAAGAGACCTGTTGAAATATGAGCTACAGTAGAGCCTGGCGTAAAATAAAGGAGGCGGCAGACTGTTTTTTTTTTTTTTTTTTTTTTTTTGCGGCACCGCTGAAGTGATGTACGTACTGAGGTGCGAGGCGTTGCAGTCTGTTAACACTAAAAGTAGCGGTCCAGCGAAATGCATAGAACTTCACTTTTGCCAGACCGATGCGCAATACTAGAAGATAAGCAAAGACTGACCAACACTGTGAGAGAACTCTGTTGTGACTTGGCAAGACAGCAAAGCCACTATGACCGGTAGTCGAAAGGCACGCGTTTAAGCTCACGCAGGCTGGCGTGAGGTCTGGAACAGTTAAGGGAATTTATAGTAGCAAAGAACGTAGCTGATGGAATACGTAACTTTAATTCATAATTGATGAACATCTGTCTGACGGTACATGCATCACAAGATAAATAGCAAATGATAAAGGCGCCTTGCTAGGTCGTAGCAAATGACGTAGCTGAAGGCTATGCTAACTATCGTCTCGGCAAATGAGAGCGTAATTTGTCAGTGGACCATCTCTAGCAAGTCGGCTGTACAACTGGGGCGAGTGCTAGGAAGTGTCTCTAGACCTCCCTTGTGGCGGCGCTCGGTCTGCAATCACTGACAATGACGACACGCGGGTCCGTCGTATACTAGCGGACCGCGGCCGATTTAAAGGCTACCACCTAGCAAGTGTGGTATCTGGCGGTGACACCACAAACTCAACATTCATTCTTGGGTGATACGTAAATTGTAAAAGTCGTTCGAATTAAAAGAATGTTCTTCCTTTACTTCTAATTTTATGTTCAGGAACTTTATGTGGTTTAACATGTTTTTATATTTTACATGTAAATAACCCATTGGACCAGGAGATGGGCAGAGGTGATCAGAATTGGGAATATTTGGGAGGAATTTCCACTTCCGACATTCTTTTGGCAACCAAAGGACATCTCTTGAAAACCCACAACGTTAATGGGCGTTTGGAACTATTTTTAAGTTAAAATGTCTTAATTTATTTTGAAACTATTAAAAATCTTCTAAAAATCTTTTTGGTACCCCATTAGTTGTTAGCAGTTTCTTTATTACATACTGAAGCACCAATGAAACTGGTATAAGTATGAATATTCAAAAACAGAGACATATAAACAGGCAGAACACCGCGCTGCGATCGTCGACGCCTATATAGGATAACAAACGTCTGACGCAATTGTTACATCTGTTACTGCTGCTGCAATAGCAGGTTATCGAGGTTTAAGTGAGGGTGAACGTCGTTTTATAGTCGGCGCACGAGCGATAGGACACAGCATCTCCGAGGTAGCGATGGACTGCAGATTTTCCAGTACAATCATTTCACGAGCGTACCGTTAACTTCAGGAATCCGGTAAAACATCAAATCTCCAACATCGCTGCGGACGAAATAATATCTTACAAGAACGGGACCAACGACGACTAAAGAGAATCGTTCAAAGTGACTAAAGAGCAGCTCTTCCTCCAAACTGCCGCAGGTTTCAATGCTGGGCCATCAACAAGTGTCAGCGTGCGAACCATTCAACGAAACATCACCGATATGGGCTTTCGGAGCCGAAGGCCCAATCGGGTACCCTTGATAACTGCACGACACAAAGCCGTACGCCTCGCCTGGGCCCGTCAACACCGACATTGGACTGTTGATGACTGGAAACATGTTGCCTGCTCGGACGAGTCTCGTTTCAAATTGCATCGAGTGGATGTACGTGTGCGGGCTTGGAGACAACCTCATGAAGCCATGGACCCTGCATGTCAGTAGGGACTGTTCAACCTGCTGGAGGCTCTGTAGTTGGGTGATACAGGACCCCTGATACGTCTAAATACGACTTAACTGGTCACTTGTACGTAAGCATCCTAACTGATCACCTGCATCCATTCATGTCCATTGTGCATTCCGCCAGACTAGGGCAATTCCAGCAGGACAATGCGACACCCTTAACGTCCAGAATTACTACATAGTGGCACCAGGAACATTCTTCTTCCGCTGGAAACCAAACTCTCCAGTCATGATATGAACATCACTAAGCATATCTGGGATGCATTGCAATTTTCTGTTCAGACGAGGTCTCCATCCCTCGTACTCTTGCAGATATATGGACAGCCGTGCAGGATTCACGGTGTCATTTCCCTCCAGCACTACTTCAAACATTAGTCGACTCAATGATACGGAGTGATGCGGCCCTTTTGCGTGCTCCCCGCGGCTCTAGACGATATTAGGCAAAACTACCCGTTTATTAGACCCGTGGTCTACGGGTAGCATCTTCGATTCATAATCAAAACGTCTTCGGTCCCGAGTTCCAATCCCGCCGGTGCTTAATGTTTGATTAATAATCGGCACTGGCGGCCGAAGACTTCCGGCTTAAGAAGTCGCCCTCATACTGCCAACGGCCTTGTCAAAGATGGCGGAGGAGCGGACAGAGGTTTCAGGGCACTCTCTTGTCCTAGGGCTGGGAAACTGCCCCTAAGGGCGAAAGAATCACCGATGAACAACGGCATTAGGACGTAGAAGGCAATGATTGAATAAGGTGTTATGCTGTCATCGTTCAATGTGTTTTGTGTGGAGGAAATGATGATCTGATGCTTAACTGAAAATACTGAGAATTTAAATTTACTATATCTATCAAACAAATAAAGTTACAGAGTTGATTTTTACAACGTTTGTCACTTTAATGATGCACTTCTATATGAAATGTCGATCGTTAAGACCGACTAAAGCGTTCAGAATTTAGCATTCAAGTCTTTGTTACAAAACGTGTGAATTTCACTGTGACAGTAAATCCTAAATTATTATAGACACTTTCAATATACAAGTTTTATGGGATCACCATGAAGATTTATGGAGGATGGCAGATTGAAATTACTGTGGCTTCATTCCCTGCATTACCTTAGAATTAAATAGTTTCCATAAATTTTTCCTTTCATGGCCGATCTTAGGTCCGCCATATTTAACACTGCGACGTCTCCCTGGCCAAAATCGACTTCTACTGGATTTTCCTATGACGTAGGTTCTCGTCTATCTCACTCACACTGTACAGCGCTTAGGCCTCAATAGACACCAGACGCTTGTGAGTTTTCCCATCTCGTGATGAATCTGCGCCCTTGGTGGCATCCGGTCCTGGACGACAGGGTTCGTTTCACAATTCCTAAAAACTGACACTTTCTGCCATATACTTAAATGAGAACGAAATGCTCGTTAAATCACAGGCTGCAAGTGGTACTCTGAGTCAAGGGGTTAGCACAGGAGAGAAATTCGTGGCGGGCGCATCAAACCAGTCAGAAGTCTGATAAAAAAGATAGCTATTTGCCTTGGCTCTTCAGTTTAGGATCATACACCACCGGAATCACGACGATTTAATAAAAATGTTCAAATGTGTGTGAAATCTTATGGGACTTAACTGCTAAGGTCATCTGTCCCTAAGCTTACACACTACTTAACCTAAATTGTCCTAAGGACAAACACACACACCCATGCCCGAGGGAGGACTCGAACCTCCGCCGGGACCAGCGGCACAGTCCATGACTGCAGCGCCTGAGACCGCTCGGCTAATCCCGCGTGGCGATGATTTAATTGCATCCTCATATGTATACATGCATGAAAAAATAGAGAATTTGAATTACAAGATATAATAGTGATAAAAATAAGGCAATTAATCTGATAGACAGCGAAATAAATACATAGCTAATTTGATATTGGTTTGGTGAAATGCATTGTCTCCCAAAGTTCGGATGGCGTTCTGAATACCAGAAGCGCCTAAGCTGGATGGTTACAAAATGAAACTTGTAAAAGTCCAATGGATAGTAGGGACAGACAGTGTACTTGAGCACTATAAGCCACGGATGTGGAGCTGAAAAGGGTGTTGAAATAAGACGCCGGAGGAAAGCTATAAGGAGTAAACACTTAATTTGGATGGAAAAATACAGACTCCCCAGTGATGAAAAACCAACAGATGCCCGCAAAATCCACATGCAGAGATGCGACACAGGACGTTGGTATGGTACATATAATTTTAGTTTTATATTAACGGTTCTTACTGCATGTCCAGTAATTGGCTGGCCTTCCTACTTCAGGCAGAGTCGAATCTCCGTCATGTAGCTGTTGGAGCCATCTGTTGACTTTTCATCACTGGGGAGTCTCCACATTTTTCTGTCGGAAGAAGTATGTATTCCGTATATATATATATATTCCCCGTGGTCTTATTTCAACTCCTTTCTTAGGTCCATACCCGTGGCTCACAGTGCTCAACCACTCTGCCTGCGGCTGCTGCCCATTGGAATTTTTGATGTTTCATCTTGTAACGATCTAATTTAGACGGTTCTGGCAACTCAAACGTCATCCGAACATTGGGACACCGTATATTTTAACGAACCAATGTTACATTACTTATTTTAATATTTCTGTTTCCACATCTTTCTGCTTAATTGCGTCATTTTTACCATTATTATATCTTCCAATTCATATTATATTTTTTTCTTAGATGTATACACCATACACACGATTGTGTATGATCCTGTAATAAAGGAACTGCAAACACCTAATTCGGCTACCAAAAAGTTTTTAAAAAGATTAAAATATTTTATCATGTATGAAAGTTGTGGATGCCCAAACTGTAAAATTAAATATTTTTGAGTTGATTTCTGTGTGTGTGTGTGTGTGTGTGTGTGTGTGTGTGTGTGTGTGTGTGTGTGTGTGTGTTTGTGTGTGTGATTTTCTGACGTGTTTCACTTTGTATTCGTGAGAGCAGGACGAGATGTTTTATAATTTAGATCTTTTCAGCCAAATACACTAGAGGGCTGGGAGTGGAGCACAGGATTCCCTATTGGGAATAAGTGCAAGCGGTTGCCCTTTCGTGACAGGCACCTAACAAACAAGGAAAAATTCCTCATCACGTTGTTGGAATCCGCAGCATTGGAATCAATTTTAATTTATTTTAGGGCGTTGGACAACATTGTTCAAAACTTAAAATATTTTCTGCCTCGCTGTTTGAGAGCTGCCTCATCATCAAATTCAAGAGTGACAGGAGTTTGAATGTATGCTCAGACACCAACGTACCTGCTAGAAGTTGTGGCTTTCACTCCACCGACTCACCTTAAAGACTTCTAGTACTGACGTCAAGAGTGAAGAAATCTATGGAGTTCTTCATAGCTGCTCAACCCTACAACAGAGGGTACACCATTAACAGCCCTCCATGTAAGTCTGATTCGCAATATTGGCCGTTTATCCCCATTAAAGTGTCCGGACTTTTAACAGCGATCTTCGGATGAAACTGAGGTGGCGGGAAATGGGGACGCATCAAGCATGGCAGATGGGTCAATGTGTAGATTTCGACAGTTTATTTGGCCATCAGTACCTATGTCAATACAGACAAAACGCTTTACATTCCCATCGAGGTCCGATGTAGTTGGTTTCTTCCTGCACCCGGCCACGTGCAACATTTACACGCTCACAGTCCTGTTCTAAAGGAGCATAACGAGAAAAGGTCCAAGACGGGGTTCTGGCGTAAACACTGCCATCTACATTGCAAACGCCAGAATTCCTGCTAGTTCATCGCAAACTGTAGGATTTATCACAGGAACTAAGTAGACACAGACAGTACTTTAGCGCAGAAGAAGAAAGGAAGATTTGGGTTTAACACGTATTCGACGGCGATGTCATTAGAGACAGAGCAAAAACCTGCAATTGGGAAGTATGGAGAAGAGAATCAGTCGTGTCATTTCAAAGAAACCATCCCGACATCCGCGATAAACGATTTGACAAAATCACGGGCGACTTAAATGTGGATGGCTGTACAGGTATTTGAACCACTGTCTTTCCGAATTCGAGTCCAGAGGGTTACCACAGCGTAAACTCTCACCACTTTTTCTTAGCCCAAAAGTGAGGCATCGGGCTCATATGTGACGTTAATTAATGAACCACATTTAGGCACCTATTTAATAAGCTGGATATTCTTAATCTGCCTTCACATTATACATACTCACCTATGAGATCTGAGATTAATAAGATGAACCAGTTTAAAGGGGAGAGTAACCACAATTCAGCGTATACAGATATTTATGGAACTAGACAGACATCACTTTCCTTTACGAATTTTTGGAATACGATAAATCACACAAATATAAGGGCTGTCAATTCGACTACATACCTAAAGAATTACAATTACGAGCAACTTAAACTGGAAAGACCACACAGATAATATTGTGGGGAAGGCGAAACAAAGACTGCGCTTTGTTGGCAGAACACTTAGAAGATGCGAGAAACCCATTAAAGAGACAGCCTACATTACACTTGTTCGTCCTCTGCTGGAATATTGCTGCCGCGGTGTGGGATCCTTTCCCGGTAGGATTCACGGAGAGCATCGAAAAAGTGCGAAGAAGGGCAGCCCGTTTCGTGTTATCGCACAATAGAGGTGAGAGTGTCACTGATATGATACCCGGGTTGGGGTGGCAGTCACTGAAACAAAGGCGGTTTTCTTTGCGGCGAGATCTATCTACGAAACTTCAAACACCAACTTTCTCTTCCGAATGCGAAAATATTTTGTTGACGCCCATCTACATAGGGAGAAATGGTCATCATAATAAAAAAAGAGAAATCAGAGCTCGAACGGAAAGATTTAGGTGTTCCTTTTTCCCACGCGCCATTCAAGAGTGGAATGGTAGAGAAATAGTATGAAAATGGTTCGATGAACCCTGTGTCAGGCACTTAAGTGTGAATTGCAGAGTAACCATGTAGATGTAGATGTGGATGTTCTACTGCAAATTGACATTTGATTACCATCGCCGTCGGTCAGGTGCTACGTGACTGACAATACTGATACTGTTGCGTGTCTCAGGTAAATGGGAAGTAATCATTTCGAATCGGTAACACGGTAAAGAACAGTTTACTGACTGTGGGCTTTTGAATGTGATCTCTATCTAACTTAATTACTCCTCACATTGGCATCACAGTCAACAGGATGTACATCGTACACATAAACATCTCAAAATATCTTTCTTTTGGAAACCAAACTGTGCTTGAGGACGGTTATCAATCCTTGTAAAGCAACTTCAGTGTTCCCCACTAGAATCAAACTGCGTTCCCGACAATGATGCATTTAAACGCTATTTTATACGTAAGGTACTGCGTTTTAAATTGCGACTGTCAAACGAAACCACAGCTATCGTCTAAAGCCAGTCGAAAGAAAAAAATCTTACCAACTGGCTGTGATTACATGCTCCTGTTGCCGTTTTTTGTGTCTGAAAATTAAATTTTGTTTCTAAAACCTTCCACTTTCTGCAAATCACCATGTCTTCCGATCTTCTTTAACCATACATGGCACGATACATAATTGTCATCTTCAATGAGTCTCGTTTTATATCTCTAAAATATTATACAAACTTTTCTGTATAAAACTGAGGACAACCGAAAAGTTTATGTACAGCTTTTCAGAAATAACATGCTAGCCACTGTAGATGATACGTAGAGGTTGATATCACGTATACTCACAGAATAAGGAAACGGAAAAGAAATTGTGTTGCAGAATGCAGAGTTTTTAAAAACAAATCAGAAAAGACAAAACTACATGCCGGATCACACCTGCCATGGACAGGGAGTCAGACGCACATGATCTGCTGGTCACGTCTTGGTTCTTACCAGTGCACCAACCACCACCACGTTTTTTAGCTCAAGTGAGCCTCGGAGCTTATGTTGTTGTTGTTAATGGTCTTCAGTCCGCATGCTGCTTTGTTTCAGTTCTCCGTGCTATTATACCCTGTCAAGCCTCTTTATCTCCGAATAACTATTGCGACTTCCGTCCTTCTGAATCTGCTTAATGTTTTCATCTCTTGATCTCCCTATATGATTTTTACCCACCACCCTTCCCTCCAGTACTAAACTGTTGATTCCTTGATGTCTCAGAATGTGTCCTATCGACTAATCCCTTCTTCTAGTTAGGTTGTAAGGTTGTACCACAAATTTCTTTTCTAAATCTACCGAGTGCCTCGTCAATAGTTACGTGATCTACCAATCTAATCTTCAGCATTCTTTTGTAGCACCACATTTCAAAAGCTTCCACATCCATACATAGATATATTCCAAACAAATACTTCCAGTAAAGATTCCCTATCACTTATATCTACACTGACGGGAAAAAATCGCAACACAAAAACGTAATTACTGTAGAGAAATTAAATTACTACAGCACGAGTACATTTGTCTAGGTAACGTATTTAAGGGGGGTAGGACGTCAAACGGGCCGACTTGGAGCAGGAGAGGCACCACAGGACATTTTAATTTCCACTGTCTGTACTTTTACAAGTAAATTCATAAAACTTTGTCAGCATGACGAGGAAGGATTCAGGATTCACACTCGTAGCAGCGGAAGTTCAAAAACATAACAAAATAATTTTTTTTTTTACATGAGAAATTTCATCATTTTTTCACTTACTATTGGCTGCATTTGTTGCTGTAGGTATACTTTTCTTCATAAGTAAGAGAGACTGTTCGATGAATTTCGCACAGCATACAAACCATACTTGCAGGTGTCTGAAACTCTAGAATCTATTTAATTTATGAAAAAATGAAGAGCTGTTACGTTTTAAACTTTATGTTTAGAAATGAATCAAATTTTGTAGTTAATTATCTCTATTTTTACCACAGTTATTAATAGATTTGGAAAATTCTAGAGTTTCATACATCTGTAAGTATGGTTTGTTTGCATGCTGTGCAAAATTCAACAAAGAATCTCTCTTACTAATGAAGAAAAATATACCTATGGCAACAAATGCAGCCAACAGTAAGTGAAAAAATGATGAAATTTCATATCTAAAAAAATTTAATTTTGTTATGTTTTTGCACTTCCACTGCTATGATTGTGAATCCTGAATCCTTCCTGGTCATGCTGACAAAGTTTTATGAATTTATTTGTAAAAGTATAGACAGTAGAAAATAAAATGTCCTGTGGTGCCTCTCCTGCTCCAAGTCGGGAAGTTTGACGTCCTAGCCCCTTAACTGACTAACATTGCAAGATCACTGGCTAACGTAAGTGCAAGATAAGCCATAGAAGTTTTGAGATTATGTTCCATTAATAACCGGTGTAATCCCCAGTGTGTTGAATATAAGCATGCAAGCGTGCATGCGATGTGTCGTACTGATGCCGGATGTCAGGTTGTGGGACGGAGTTCCATGCCTGTTGCACTTGGTCGGTCAATACAGGGACGGTTAATGCTGTTTGTGGGTGACGCTGGAGTTGTCTTCTGATGACGTCCCATATGCGGTTCATTGGAGGCAGATCTGGTGATGGTCAGGTCAGGGCAACATGTCGACACTCTGTACTGAATGTACGGTTACAACAGCGGTATGTAGGCGAGCGTTATCCTATTGGAAAACACCCACGGCAACGCTGTTCATAAACGGCAGCATAACAGGTCGGATCACCAAGTTCAAGCGGAATTTTGCAGTCAGGGTGGGTGGAATAACCACGAGAGTGGTCCTGCTGCCATTTAAAATCACACACCATACCGCAGCTACAGTGTATCTAGCATGCAGACAGGTTGGTTGTAGGCCCTCAACTGGCCTTTTCGTAACCAACATACGGCTATACTGGCACCAGGACAGAACCAGATTTCATCACAATAAACAACAGACCTTCATCCTGTCCTCCAATGACAGGACTGAAGTCGCAAATGACTATACTGTGGAGTCAGTGGACTGTATGCTACAGAGCGTCTGGCTCGGAGCTGTCCTTGAAGCAACCTGTTTGTGACAGTTCGTTGTGTCACTGTGCTGCTCAAATTGTTGCTGCAGATGCAGTATGCGCCAGAGCCATACTACGAATACTACAGTCTTCCCTCTCTGCCAGCAGGTGTGGCCGAGCGGTTCTAGGCGCTACAGTCTGGAATCGCACGCCCGCTACGGTCGCAAGTTCGAAGCCTGCCTCGGGCATGGATGTGTGTGATGTCCTTAGGTAAGTTAGGTTTAAGTAATTCTAAGTTCTAGGGGACTGATGACCTCAGAAGTTAAGTCCCACAGTGCTCAGAGCCATTTGAACCATCTTCCCTCTCTCTAGTGTCGTATGGCCGTCCGAAGACTGGTCTTTTTCCAGTCGCACATTGTTGTGACAACCGCTGCTACCATTCATCTACAGTGGGTATATTCCTGTCAAAAAAAGTTTCTGAAATATCGCAGAAGGAACATCCAGTTTCTCCTATCACACTCCTCGTTCAAACTCAGTGAGGTGTTGATAATGGCGTCTTTGTCCCCTTAAAAGCAGTCTTGAGTAGCATTAACTTACCACGTCTCAGTTTTGCGTCCTCATAGTGGCATTACTCGCACTACTCTTTTGCGACCAGCGCGAAATCTGAATAGAGGATGTAGAAACACGTCTACCAACATTCTCCTTCTTGTTGTTCCGATTTTTTTTTCCGTCAGCGTATTGGGAGACAACGTGTGTCTGATGCACCGAACATAAATGAAGATTTAAGTACTATTGTCCGACCCCTATTTAATTGCTTCAGCGTCAACTTCCGACGTTTCAGGCTGATCAATGACTCCATGATTACTTACCCTCTAGTCCTCACTTCCTCTCTACCCGACCCACCTGCTCTCTACCACATTATTTTTTCTCCTGCCATACCAAATAGAGCTTCGCAGTCACAGCAGAAATAGTTTTATTCCACACAGTGGCCCCAAAACACCCATACATTATCTACTGGTATGACTATCTTTCAAATCACATATGTCTTATTTACATTCGGAAACATTTTATAAAGGCTGTAACTGGTGAGGGTATTTCATAGTTAAATAGTATTTTTTTCGATTATCTTATTCAATGAAACTTCCTAGCAGATTAAAACTGTGTGCCGGACGGAGACTCGAACTCGGGACCTTTGCCTTTCGCGGGCAAGTGCTGTACTATCTGACCTACCCAAACACGACTCACGCCCCGTCCTCACAGCTTTACTTCTGCCAGTACCTCGTCTCCTACCTTCCAAACTTTACAGAAGCTCTCCTGCGAACCTTGCAGAACTAGCACTCCTGAAAGAAAGGATATTGCGGAGACATGGCTTAGCCACAGCCTAGGGGATGTTTCCAGATTGAGATTTTCACTCTGCAGCGGAGTGTGCGCTGATATGAAAGTTCCTGGCAGATTAAAACTGTGTGCCGGACCGAGACTCGAACTCGGGACCTTTGCCTTTCGCGGGCAAGTGCTGTACTATCTGAGCTACCCAAGCACGACTCAAGCTCCGTCCTCACAGCTTTACTTCTGTCAGTACCTCGTCTCCTACCTTCCAAACTTTACAGAAGCTCTCCTGCGAACCTTGCAGAACTAGCACTCCTGAAAGAAAGGATATTGCGGAGACATGGCTTAGCCACAGCCTAGGGGATGTTTCCAGATTGAGATTTTCACTCTGCAGCGGAGTGTGCGCTGATATGAAAGTTCCTGGCACATTAAAACTGTGTGCCGGACCGAGACTCGAACTCGGGACCTTTGCCTTTCGCGGGCAAGTGCTGTACTATCTGAGCTACCCAAGCACGACTCACGCCCCGTCCTCACAGCTTTACTTCCAAACTTCACAGAAGCTTGGGTAGCTCAGATGGTAGAGCACTTGCCGCGAAAGGCAAAGGTCCCGAGTTCGAGTCTCGGTCCGGCACACAGTTTTAATCTGCCAGGAAGTTCCATATCAACGCACACTGCGCTGGAGAGTGACAATCTCATTCTTGATGTTATTCAATGATTGATCTCTACAAATTTGTAAAGACAAACGTTTCAAGATGCCAGATCGTGCAACACCACTTACGGAAAATGACATTGATTCCACTGCTTTTTACCAGGTGTTCATTCAGTTATAAATGAACATTCGGCACCAGAATGTTTTTTCTCTGATTACACTAAGCCCCATAATTTTTGGTGGCCTCTGTACAAATATCAGGAGAGCGAGTGAGTTGGATCCACGTGCTCCATTCCGACATATCTTATCATTCCTCTTCCTTTTGAGCAACCCGCCAGTAACGATCTGTTTTCAGTACACGTCTGCTGCTATTCTTGTACTTCGTAGATGCAATTCTCCACTTTTAACACATCCGGTAAGGGAAAATCTGCTGTTGGAAAGCAGGAGGGACACATTTTGTTCCGTAGCAACTGCTTTCAAACCATAAAATACAAAACATGAATTTGACGCACGACGTACAGAGTACATCATAATGAGCAAAACTGACACTGGATACATTCAACCGAATACGACCAGTTTCCAAGATAACTGTGAAAGTCCGGTTTCGTGTCGCCACCGACTCCACTCTGAAATATTGTACTGGTCAACAGGAATGTGTTTCAAATGATAACTTTTCGATAGAAATCCCATCTAAATTTCACATCTCAAATTTCACTCATGGCGTAAGTTGACAAGAAATACAACACAGGGCTACTGTAAATCATTACCTCGTTTCCAAAGCCTTACACACTGTCCAGTCACATCAATGTCACTACCCTCTATGTTAGACGTCAGTGTGCAATAACCGATCACAGACGACAGGTGGTAGCACTAGCAGTGGAGGGTATATAAGGCGTGCCGTGGGGACGCGGAAAACAGTGCAGTAGTTGTCGTAATGCGGAAACACAGCAATTTATCTGACGTCCAAAAGGGCAAGATCATTGGCTTTGGGGCCAAGAATGGAAGCATTTCCGAAGTGACCAAGTTTATAAACTGTTCACGCGTCAACGTGGTTAAAGCGTGCTATGCATGGCAAAATGCAACTAACCAAAACCGTTGCCGAGCCAACTTTGGTGCACGTCGGCCCTTAGATGACAGAGGTGGACGACCGCTGCCGATATGTGTACAGAGGAACAGACGTGCAACTGTTAAGCAGCTGAAAGCCGAAATGATGCAAGGGGCTGCCAACAGTGTCTCCTCGACAATCGTTCAGCGAACGTTGCTACATGCAGGCCTCAGACGCCTCGTTCAGGCACCCATGCTAACTGCTGTCTATTGGCGTCGAAGGCTGGAATTTGCACGCCAATACCGCAACTACAATCTTCGAAAGAGTCGACGCTGGAGGAGGTCTGGGGTATATTTTCGTGGCATTCCCTAAGTAAGCTCATCATTTTGGAAAGCACAATAGAGCAATGAAAGCACTCATTTATCCTTGGGGAGTACGTCCACTCCTACATGTACTTGGTTTTTCCTCAGCACGGTGGCAGCACAATGCAACGTGTCACACAGCTCGCAGTGTACGTTGGTGGCTCGAACACCACCATTTTATAATACTCCCTTGGTCAGCAAACTCCTCGCATTTAAACCCAATCGAGAATCTGTAGGATCACCTCGATCTGACTGTAAGCGTCGTGGATCCTCAGCTGAGAACTCTCGCGCAGCTGGGCACGGTACTGGAGTCGGGATGCCTCCCTATGCCTGTCGCTACCTTCCAAAATGTCACTGATTCTCTTCCTGCACGTCTGACACCGATTCGCGCTACGAAAGTTAGTTACTCAGGTTTTTGCAGATGCTCACATTAGATTGACTGGACAGTGTAATTTCCAAAGTATTTCATGGTCAAATGTGGTTGATACATAAGCAGAACCGCAGTTCATTAAGTTTGCACTTTGCACTCTGTGCATTTTCCGTGTGTAATATTCTGGTCACATGACTCATGCCCAAGCGGTAGTCAAGTTCGTGCAGTACCTCATGTAGCAACGTCTTCTGAATGGCCAACATAGCAGCACTGATGCATTCTTTGTGCTGGGCCAGTGTTCTCGATAGTGGGGTACGTAAACATTGACCTTAATATTGTCCGAAAGGAAAAAGTCACAAGTCTTACGTCAAGTGACATGGGGGCCCCGAGGGAACATAGCAACATCAGCTTCACCAATATACACAATCCAGCGATGCAGAAGTTCATCGCTTAAGCAAAAGTCCTTCCACTCCTTTCTCAAATTGTGTGTCACTGGCACAGCAACCGTGGTAATGTTACATAGAGAATTCAGTTGTGATTGTAAGAAAGATGGTTTTATTAGTTCTTCATTTGCGAGGCGTTTCGCCTCTATTTAAAGGAATCTTCAGAGAAAAATTACAAAACGCAGTACAAATATAATCCTCACATGCAAAAATCTAAAACGACTTATCACGTAAAAAGCCAGTGACTCTACAAACATAAAAGTTAGGTACTACATTGGGTTTACGATGGGGGAGGGGGGCCGGTGTAGCTAAAGGGTGTACTACCTCCCTTAGTACGAAACACAAAAATTTAAGACTTACTGAACTAAGGGTAAATTATCATCTCATAAAATGACGAGTCAAACGTGTAAAATTACATCCAGCCAAAAACGGACCAAGTACATGAATAATGCTAAAATACGAAACAATGCCGATAGTCACTATTTGTACCTTGTGAAGGTTTACAGTAGTATTGCGATACACCACCATCCAGTAATGGTAATGAAGGGGAATTCTCTTACGATAAGATGAAAAAAATATAGGTTCTGTCAACGGCATAAAAAAAATCTTCATATGGAGGCGACGCCCCTTAAACACAACATAGGGCCTGTTTACATCTGTCATATGTGCGCAACCTGATGTGATAGCACTGCTCTGAGTAGACGAAACCTAAGGCCTACGGTGTCGTAGTACCAGAAAGCTCTCCAGGTGGCGATGCTACGATTTCGTAGCCAGAGAAACTGCATGTGCAGCCCATCTCCATCTTTCGGACTTAGAGAAAGATCAAATTATTGGCATGAGGAAAATAGAGGCACTATACAAAGTGGTTGCACAGGCAGTTGGTTGTAACATAACGACTTCAGAAGGAGTAGTGGCGAGGTGTAGGCCTACTCAGGACAACAGTGTGCTAAGTAGAGTACGTATGGGTTATTCCAGAAAGTCTACACTTAGAGAAGATCACAGCCTGTTCAACAGGTTCTGAAGAACAGACGAATACTAACAGCTGAAATGCGGGCAGAGGTTATAGGCAGAGTGCCACAACGAACCACCGGGAACAGAGTGCTGGCAATTGAGTTTCACACTTGTCATGCCATCCCAGGCACGACAGACTAGTATAGCGAAGAGCCAGAGACAGCTATGACACTGAGTGGCGTTTTGTGATGTTCGGCGAAATTCCTCGCTTCTGTTTGTGGAGATTAGATCGGCGCTAGCTAATCCGTAAACGACCTGGTGAAATGTTACACGCAACAGTGAATCCCGAGACCTATAAACGCACAATATTTTGAAACCAGGGTGCAGCGACTGACCTGATAATCGTTGAAGTTCGTAGGGTTGTGTCGAGAAGGCAAACCCTGTTGTCATAGACTTCAGACGAGCATGAACGTAGCATACACTTTCTAGTCCCATTAATGAGACGATCTGCCAGAAGCCTGAATAATCACTTGTTGCAGGCAGACTGCTGCGAGACTTGCAGAATGAGAGTCAGTGAGGTTCTGGAAGGCGCCGGACGCTGGGGCCGAGCGGTTCTAGGCATTTCAGTCCGGAATCGCGCTCCTGCTACGGTCGCAGGTTCGAATCCTGCCTCGGACATGGATGTGTGTGATGTCCTTAGGTTAGTTAGGTTTAAGTAGTTCTACGTCTATGGGACTGATGACCTCAGATGTTAAGTCCCATAGTGCTCAGACCCATTTGAACCATTATGGAAATCAGAATTGGCGACCGAAGACTTCCGGCATAAGAAGTCAGCCTCATTCTGCCAACGGCCTTGTCAAACAGGGCGGAGGAGCGGATAGAGCTTCAGGGCACTCTCTTGTCCTAGGGGTGAGAAATTGCCCCTAAAGGCAGAAGAATCAGCAATGATCAACTGCATGAGGATGCAGAAGGCAATGGAAACCACTGCATTAAAGACACGTAACGTGTATGCACAGGACATATGGCCTGTATTTGAAGAAGTGTCATGATGATCTCTCCATTGGCAAAAGATTCCGGAATAGTCCCCCATTCGGATCTCCGGGAGGGGACTGCCAAGGGGGAGGTTACCATGAGAAAAAGATTGAATAATCAACGAAAGGATAACGTTCTACGAGTCGGGGCGTGGAATGTCAGAAGCTTGAACGTGCTAGAGAAACTAGAAAATCTGAAAAGGGAAATGCAAAGGCTCAATCTAGATATAGTAGGGGTCAGTGAAGTGAGGTGGAAGGAAGACAAGGATTTCTGGTCACATGAGTATCGGGTAATATCATCAGCAGCAGAAAATGGTATAACAAGGGGTAGGATTCGTTATGAATAGGAAGGTAGGGCAGAGGGTGTGTTACTGTGAACAGTTTAGTGACCAGAATCGACAGCAGACCAACACCGACAACGATAGTTCAGGTATACATGCCGACGTGGCAAGCTGAAGATGAACAGATAGAGAAAGTGTATGAGGATATTAAAAGGGTAATGCAGTATGTAAAGGGGGACGATAATCTAATAGTCATGGGCGACTGGAATGCAGTTGTAGGGGAAGGAGTAGAAGAAAAGGTTACAGGAGAATATGGGCTTGGGACAAGGAATGAAAGCGGAGAAAGACTAATTGAGTTCTGCAACAAGTTTCAGCTAGTAATAGCGAATACCCTGTTCAAGAATCACAAGAGGAGGAGGTATACTTGGAAAAGGCCGGGAGATACGGGAAGATTTCAATTAGGTTACATCATGGTCAGACAGAGATCCCGAAATCATATACTGGATTGCAAGGCGAACCCAGGAGCAGATATAGACTCAGATCACAATATAGTAGTGATGAAGAGTAGGCTGAAGTTCAAGACATTAGTCAGGAAGAATCAATACGCAAAGAAGTGAGATACGGAAGTACTAAGGAATAACGAGATACGTTTGAAGTTCGCTAACGCTATAGATACAGCAATAAGGAATACCGCAGTAGGCAGTACAGTTGAAGAGGAATGGACATCTCTAAAAAGGGCCATCACAGAAGTTGGGAAGGAAAACATAGGTACAAAGAAGGTAGCTGCGAAGAAACCATGGGTAACAGAAGAAATACTTCAGTTGATCGATGAAAGGAGGAAGTATAAAACATGTTCCGGGAAAATCAGGAATACGGAAATACAAGACGCTGAGGAATGATATAAATAGCAAGTGCAGGGAAGTTAAGACGAAATTTCTGCAGGAAAAATGTGAAGACATTGAAAAAGATATGATTGTCGGAAGGACAGACTCAGCATACAGGAAAGTCAAAACAACCTTTGGTGACATTAAAAGGAACGGTGGTAACATTAAGAGTGCAACGGGAATTCCACTGATAAATGCAGAGGAGAGAGCAGATAGGTGGAAAGAATACATTGAAAGCCTCTATGAGGGTGAAGATTTGTCTGATGTGATAGAAGAAGAAACAGAAGTCGATTTAGAAGAGATAGGGGATCCAGTATTAGAATCGGAATTTAAAAGAGCTTTGGAGGACTTACGGTCAAATAAGGCAGACGGGATAGATAACATTCCATCAGAATTTCTAAAATCATTGGGAGAAGTGGCAACAAAACGACTATTCATGTTGGTGTGTAGAATATATGAGTCTGGCGATATACCATCTGACTTTCGGAAAAGCATCATCCACACAATTCCGAAGACGGCAAGAGTTGACAAATGCGAGAATTATCGCACCATCAGCTTAACAGCTCATGCATCGAAGCTGCTTACAAGAATAATATACAGAGGAATGGAAAAGAAAATTGATAATGCGCTAGGTGACTATCAGTTTGGCTTTAGGAAAAGTAAAGGGACGAGAGAGGCAATTCTGACGTTACGGCTCATAATGGAAGCAAGGCTTCCATAGGATTTGTCGACCTGGAAAAAGCGTTCGACAATATAAAATGGTCCAAGCTGGTCGAGATTCTGAAAAAAGTAGGGGTAAGCTATGGGGAGAGACGGGTCATATACAATATTTACAACAACCAAGAGGGAATAATAAGAGTGGACGATCAAGAACGAAGTGCTCGTATTAAGAAGGGCGTAAGACAAAGCTGTAGCCTTTCGCCCCTACTCTTCAATCTGTACATCGAGGAAGCAATGATTGAAATAAAAGAAAGGCTCAGGAGTGGAATTAAAATATAAGGTGAAAGGATATTATTGATACGATTCGCTGATGACATTGCTATCCTGAGTGAAAGTGAAGAAGAATTAAATGATCTGCTGAACGGAATGAACAGTCTAATGAGTACACAGTATGGTTTTAAAGTAAATCGGAGAAAGACGAAGGTAATGACAAGTAGTAGAAATGAGAACAGCGAAAAACAGGATTGATGGTCACGAAGTCAATGAAGTTAAGGAATTCTGCTACCTAGGCAGTAAAATAACCAATGACGGACGGAGCAAGGAGGACATCAAAAGCAGACTCGCTATGGCAAAAAAGGCATTTCTGCCCAAGAGAAGTCTACTAATATCAAATACCGGCCTTAATTTGAGGAAGATGTATGTCTGGAGTACAACATTGTATGGTAGTGAAACATGGACTGTGGGAAAACCGGAACAGAAGAGAATCGAAGCATTTGAGATGTGGTGCTATAGACGAATGTTGAAAATTAGGTGGACTGATAAGGTAAGGAATGAGGAGGTTCTACGCAGAATCGGAGAGGAAAGGAATATGTGGAAAACACTGATAAGGAGAAGGGACAGGATGATAGGACATCTGATAAGACATGAGGGAATGACTTCCATGGTACTAGAGGGAGCTGTAGAGGGCAAAAACTGTAGAGAAAGATAGACATTGGAATACGTCAAGCAAATAATTGAGGACGTAGGTTGCAAGTGCTACTCTGAGATGAAATGGAAGGCACAGACGTGGATACGGAGCCACGCTGGCTCATGCCGTGACCAGCTGCACTAGGTTTCTCGGCTGAGCACGCATGGCGCGAAAAACAAGGTAGAGGTGATCCCAAAGATTCTCGATTGGGTTTAAATCATAAGAGTTTGGCGGCCAGAGAAGCCACGCAGGTATACTGGAAGCTGGATGACGCGTTGCACTGTTCTGCTAGTGGATTTCATTGTGCCGAACAAAAACAAACGGCATGTAGGGGTGGACGTGGTCCCCAAGGACAACCCATTCGTGTGTTGTTCCGTTGCTCCTTCCAGAATGACTAAATCATACTGGGAATGCCACGAAACCATGCCACAGATCATACCGCTCCCTCCTATTGCCTGCACCCTTCCAACGGTTGTTGAAGGATGTTTGCTTTCAGACGTTGTACGCCGTACTCCCCAACGGCCATCAGTCATCTGAAAAGACGACCTGTTGCCACTCAGTGGTCATTCAGTTGCGCCACTGGCGTTCAAATTCCAGACTTCGTCGCCGATGAACAGCAGTAACCGTGGGTACATGAAACAAGCGCATACTGCGGAGGTCCATAAGTACCAACGTTCGCTGATTGATCGTTAAAGAGACTCTGTTGGTAGCCCCTTGGTTCATCCGGACGCTCAGCTGCTCAACAGTTGCACGACTTTTCACCCGTATAAATGTTCGCACCCGTCGTGCACCCGTGTCATCGAAGAGCTATGATGCACTACAGTTGCCTCGGGATCGGTTTTGGACTGCATGATTATGCCATGCAAGGTATACTTTAATCACGATGCAGCGCAAATCCGTATAAATGTTCGCACCCGTCGTGCACTCGTGTCATCGATGAGCTATGATGCACTACAGTTGCCTCGGGATCGGTTTTGGACTGCATGATTATGCCATGCAAGGTATACTTTAATCACGATGCAGCGCAAATTGCTTATAAACGTTTTCATTTCGGAATGGTTTCACCCTCCGCCCGGAAGCCATTTTTCTGTGTGGAAGTGTGACAGTTGCGGGGCACTTCGCTTCCAAGCGCAGTGGTTTTCAACAAGACATGACGTTTTCTGCCTCTATGCTCATCGTTATGCTGAATTTTTACATGCAACACTGAACAACGTATATAATTATTTACAGTGACGAATACTGGATAAGGTCCAGATAGCTCTCCAATTAATCAGTCGATATACTTAGCTGTATATTATTCTTCCTTATCGCGCCCGAATTTTTGTGAAATCGGAACCATTGAACTCCGAATTCATCTACAACATTGAGGAAGCGGAACTGTAGTAAAGTATACATGCATGAATCCTTTTTTTGTCTCAAATGAAATTACATTTCAAGGAAGAGCAGCACCATTCACATACCTCTGACGCCTATTACTGTTGCTGATAGCACACTGGGTAGTTGAAGATACGGAGAGTCGTCACAGACAGTACTAGATTTCATATTCCAGAAGGGTAACTCAAAACCTCACACTGCACTTCACATCATGAACGCCATGAGGAATGAGCAGACTGTTGAGTAGCATACCCGGTAATATAATTTGTCCTTCATAGAGCATGTCAGGGATGAGATGGAAAGACGCGTGCTTCTATACCAAACTCCAGACAGCGAGCAATCTTTGACAACACAGCAAATTCTGAAAGGTACATATGGAGGCTGTATGTTTCCACATCACAACGAATAATAGAAAGTACTCATGAGTCATACTGATGTTGACGATGGGCAACAGTTACGAGTCAGATGAAAGTCCTTTCTTTAATACCCGTTTGATAACATCTAACTGGTGTTTCATGGTGTAACACTATGAATGTACGTCGTGTTGAAGCTTTAACATGGCGTACCATTACCGGTACATCTGGTATGAACAAAAGGGAATTAGAACGCCTTCTCAGAAACAGTTACTACGCTGCTAAAAAATTTCTAATTTGGCAGGTTCAAAAGCGGGACGACAGTAACGAAATGTTAAAGAGAATCGCCACGTGAAGAGAGAGCTTACGTTAGAGTATTTTCTTTGCGGTGTAGGCAGAAATATTCCCTCTTGCCACAGACATTTTATTTCAGAGCTGGTAATTCTTCAAGACGCGGGGAGGAGCGACTGTGTGATGCAGCTGTTCGTTTCCGGCGGGTACCCGCCCGTGAAATTGTTTCACCGGCCGGCTGCAAATTAATAAAGTCTGCCGAGGGGGCCGCGTCTCTCCTCCCCCCCTGCCCCCCCCCCTCCCACCAAGACAGTAAAACGCACGTCAGCAGTAAACGTAGTTTGTGGACAGTTAGGCGATATTTAAGGAGCGCCGAGATTACAGCTCCTCTTCTCTCCCTCTTCTCTCTCAAAAATAAAACGCCTCATTCACATCGAACGCTTTAGTCAGATAAATGTATTGCTTCTTTTTAGCAGTTACAGATCTGCTTCGAAGCAAAGTGAGCTCTGAGCTCTTCGACGGTAAATAATGGAAAGAGGAAGCTGCAGAAATTAATAGTACTGACAGCGCCTTTTACTTGCAAAAAGACAAAAATCTCTATATTTAAATGAAAATGAAAAATTTTCGGAACTTTCCTTATCAGTTGTTTACGGCGTTTAAGATATAAGGTTAGCTTGTGTTGTTGCCGTACTGTTACAACGCGAAACCCATTGGTCATTCTCATGGTCAGCGGACAAAAAATCTTGGGCCTTGCCTCAGGATTTGCCAGCTAAATATGGAAGAAGCAGGGCAAATAATGATGTCCTGCAAAAGGCTCTAAACGATAGCGACATTGACGTCGCTGCCATACAGGAAACACACACGGAGAACGAGGATCAACTAAGAAAAAGAGGTAAAATATACGGCTACACTTAGTTGGTGCCATAAACGGCCACGCTTATGGTGTGTCAACTTATGTGAGACCCAATATGAAAATGTTCAATTGCATCCAACAGCTATCAACAACAACATACACGAAGTGCTTATTCAAATCGGAGGGTACACCATAAATAACACATAGAGACCTCCTGCATTCTCATGGCCACCATGTGTCCTACCACTACTGCAATAACAATCTGTCTATGTAGGCGACTAAACAGTCATCACACCCGATGGAAATACAAACAGAACGATGACAGTGGTGAGACACATGCAAACTGGGCGGATCAATATGTACCTCGTATTTGACGCAAAGGATAGAGATTCCTTCTATTCGGCAACGTAGAGACGAGGATATAACCTGTATCTATACTTCGTGACCAGAGACAAGGGAAACATACCGCTGAGAATCTCTCGTAATATCTTACCACACTTACGGCACTGCCAACACCGACCCGCCCTAACAGTGATTGGAATTTCCCCTGGTTACTTCCTTTCATCGCCCGCGGTGGAATCTCCATGAATCAAACTGGGAATTGTTTTCTAAACACAAATGTTTGTTGGAGCGGTCATAAGCTCCGCAAAAAAGGCAATAGCTAGAGGGTACCGTAAACAATATATCCCAGGATGAAACGAAGAATGTGAAAATCAATACCAGGCATTCCTCCACAGCAACGACCAGGAAATTGCTGAGCACCCACGAGAACGATGGATGAAAGCCGTTCAAGAGCTAGACTTCACAACGTCTAGCAGAAAAGCATGGTCCCTTTTAAGAACACTAAATGACGGGAATAAGAGTGTTCACAAAGAAACACCGACACATCGAAACAAGATTGCCTCCCATATAGAATCAACCTATAAAACTCCGCGAGACAGAGCTCACACCACTCATATTAAGCATGAGCTCATAACATTAAAATCTCTCTGCGATGACCAAACGGAATTTTCCCGTTTATTCTCAGTGGAAGACATAATGAGCGCCCTCAAAGACGTAAAATGGGGAAAGCACCTGGATTTGATGGAGTCCATCCGTTTTCTGAGCTGTGGAAAATACGCGAAAAGATCGTTAGCAGATTTCTTTACAGATATTATAACACACAGCATAGTCCCTCAGTAAATGAAACGATCAAAAATCGTTGCTCTCCTAAATCCAGGGAAGCCGAGTAACGAACCAAAGAGCTACCGCCCAATCGCATTATTGAGTTCTGTCTACAAATTCCTGGATAGTCTTCTCTATAACCGCAGTGGCACCAAAATTCTAGAGTCAGTTCCCGTGGAGCAAGCCGGGTTCCGCCGTGCGCTCAGCTGTACAGACCAGGTTACGTCACTAACTATGTACATAGAGGCTGGATACCGAAGGAAATTAAACACATTAGCTGTTTTAGTAGATCTGTCTGCTGCCTACGACACTGTCTGGAGACATGGCCTATTGTACAAATTCATGCTAACAATTCCTTGCCTAAGAACTACCAGACTTACAGATGCCATTCTTGCTGCCAGGACATTCCAAATAGTAACAGGAGAACAGATAAGAGTCCAAAGAACCCTGAACAATGGCCTACCACAGGGCTCCGTGTTGACTCCTCTACTGTTCAGCTTGTATATTGCCGATATGCCATCCACATCATCAAGGAAGTTTGGGTACGCAGACGATTGCGTCTTTGCAACACAACACAAGAACTTTGAGAAAAGGAATATGCAGAAAACACAAGAAGCAGGGACAGATTGGCAGGACATCTGTTAAGACAGCAGGGAATGACTTCCATGGTACGAGAGGGAGCCGTAGAGGGAAAAAACTGTAGTGAAGGAATAGAACCAGCAATTAATTGAGGACGTAGGTTGCAAGTGCTACTCTGAGACGAAGACAGCAGAAGAATACCAGGTGCGTCGCATCAAACTAGTCAGAAGACTGATGATTCAATAATAAAAAAAATAGTAATTAGTCGGCACACTGCGTTGTCCGTGGAGAGAGACAGTGCCTGAAATTCGGTGTTCTCGGCACACTCTTGACACTGTGGATCTCGGAATACTGAATTCACTAACGATTTTCGAACTTGAATGTCCCAAGCGTCTATCTCAAATTACCAGTCCGCGTTTAAAGTCTGTTAATTCTGTTAATACGGCCATTGTTGCGCCGAAACCTTTTCACATGAATCACCAGAGTACAAATGACAGCTCCGCCAATGCACTGCCTTTTTATATATCTTGTTTGCGAGATACAGCCGTCATCTATAAACGTACGTATCGCTTTCCATGTCTCCTCATTGTAATATCGTAGTACGTCGGCAAATAACTCCCGTAAACCAAACGCTTATAGTAAAGCATGCTGATCTGGATATGAATCCGTGCTTTGGAATAATACAGGAAAATTAGCTGTTAAAGATGGAAGAGGTCCTTACTACCGAGAGAAACGTGCTAGCAGATTTTATAACTGACATCTCTAGTCATACGCTTGGAGCAGTGGTAGCTAGAAGGTAGTTACATGCTTCCGCTTAAAATCACTCTGTACCTATACTCGCAGATGGCTGTGTTTGCTTCCACTCTTTGTTCGGCAGTCCTGAAATCATGCGATTATGGATTTTGATTATAATTCTCCTTAATCTCAGAATTCGACAGCAAGCATACATCAATTTACTATCGATTTCTGTCTGTGATGACAATTTTCAGCTCTGTAGGTCAAAATGCAAAAAAGAGCAAGGATTAAAAACAATTACAGGAATAAAGAGATGTCAATTAAATCAAATCTGGAATATATTGAATATGTCTACAAATAATAACCATAATACGGCATCCATCATGTTAATACTTCACTCAAAAATGACATCAGACTGCAATTTGTTTTTATGCCATGGCCATTTTTGCATATTGAGATTCATATCAGAAGATGGAAATGGAAATGATCGTGTGGCGTCAATTCCCAGGCGGGAAGTTCGGCCGCCAAGTGCAAGTCTTATTGAGCGCGACGCCAATTGGGCGACTTGCACGTCGACAATGGGGATGAAATGTAGATGAGGACAGCACAACACCCAGTCCCTGAGGGGACAAAATCTCTCACCCCAGCCGGGAATCGAAACCGAGCCCCCGTGCGTGGGATTCCACCGCTCTGACCGTTCAGTTATTGGGGTGGACAGATCAAAAGATAATCATCACAGGCAGAAGATAATTCAGGTGAGTTTGCCATAAAGCTCTGGGATGAAACAGAATTAAAAACAATGCCTTACAAATATTTTTGTAGTGGAAACAGAATTTACGGTATAAACAGCACAATAATGCACACACACACACACACACACAAGAATGAAGATTTTTCTTCTCTCGTTGTCACCCGTAGAATGCAGCAAAAGAGATTCTTATCTCAGTTCCTTCCTATCCATTTCATATTGTTAGATTTTCATGAGTTAGCAGAGAGATACTAGCCCAAAACAAGTCAAAGGAAATGAAAGCGTTGTATTTATGTATGAATCACAGACGAAAATAAAGTGCACCACGAAACAGCGAAGTAGGAAACAAGAAGTGTATGAGCTGTAGGGGGTGACAGCTTGTATGAAGATTCAGTTCGTGGAATTGTGCTATTCTGAAATGATTTCCCCTCCTTACATTAACTCGCAAGAAATCATAAGCAGTACTTTTAACTGAAACAGAACCCAACTGGAACGAGTAATTGTGTTAATTTTACTGCTGGCAAATTGTCGGAAATCTGAGTATTCAGATGCCTGTCGTTAATCTCGTCTAGTGCAGCCATAAATTCGTAAAGGAAACTATAGTTTTAGGAACCTTTCAGCCGCGTGGCACCATCGAAAGCACATTAATGAGAGGGAAGGGGCGGATGAGAACCACACAGACAAAGAACAAGGTAACGTGACACGAATCGACCGACAATAACAGGGAAGGTGCTGCGGTGATATTTCTCAGCTGTCAGAAAAACGTAAAGCACATCGTTTCGCTGCTAGAGGAAAGATAATGCTCCGCAGTCGTGAAATAGATTCCACTTCGTTTTGTTCTTTGGAACACACACAGGCCCATCCATCACCCGGCCGAGCCGGCGGATCCATTGTTTACCGCGATAATAGACGGTCGCCGCTGGAAGCAGAAAAAGAACGCCTGCTGGAATTGTTCTATGTGCTTAACAGTGGATGAGGAGTTGTCACTGGAGTGAAATTTGGAACAGCAGACTTCATACTATTCTCCTGTGAAGCTGTGCCTATGAAGCCCCCTGTATTAGTGTCGTACACAGTAAGTTGTAAGCTGTGTAGGTGCTTCATATCAAAAGGAATTTACACCATTGTGACAGTCTGGGAGTAGAGGGATGGTGGGTTGCAGCCTAGAATTTTTAAAACGTTATTTTAACGCTTTTCTGAGCAGTTTAAAAATGTGAGTAGAACATTTGTACCATTATAAAATAACGTTCTGTCGTACCATATCTCATACTTCCAGTTTTGATTTTCTTTCGCCAAAGGTACCTGCATGCCACACTGGTGAGAGGGTGTTAGGGGTACAAGTGCAGATATTTTTATTGGTGACTGTGGACAGTGTACTGAAAAACACTACAGCAGTATTTACTCAATTTGCAGTCTAACAGTTATAGCCATTAGCACTAGTATGTTTTTGGGTTGATTAGTATCTCCAAGTACATGTGGCAAGAGAGAGTCATTAATGTTTGTTTTCCCCTAGGCAGCAGGTCAGATGTTGAGTTGTGGACACAAAACGTTTAGTCTATACTGACAGGTGAAGTCCACTCAGTGGTGCAGTTACGGTAGTGCGGAAAACGTCAGATAGTGAATTAAGTAGGGTGTTTGTGGGAAGATTGTTGAACACAGAGAAAAAAACCAACTAAATCACTGAAGTCGGTACATATTAATGTAACAATGATAACTGTATCTGCACTTAAACCTGTAACACCCTAGAGTTCTGGAATCTGTACTGAAAATTGTAACAGAGATCAACATAAACATCATTGCTTCCCTTTTTATTGCTCATAAAAACCACACATTGCATGTTGTACCACCATACAGCGAGACCTTCACAACTGGTGGTCCAGACTGCTGAACTGCTGAACACGCCGGTACCTCTGATACCCAGTAGCACGTCCTCTTGCATTGATGGATACCTGTATTCGTCGTGGCATACTATTAACAAGTTCATCAAGGCACTGTTGGTCGAGATTGTCCCACTCCTCAACGGCGATCAGCGTAGATCCCTCAGAGTGGTTGGCGGGTCAGGTCGTCTATATCTGTCTCAGGCATGTTCGATAGGGTTCATGTCTGGAGAACATGCTGGCCACTCTGGGCGGGCGATGTCGTTATCCTGAAGGAAGTCATTAACAAGATGTGCACGATGGGGTGCGAATTGTCGTCCATGAAGACGAATGCCTCGGCAATATGATGCCGATATGGTTGCACTATCGGTCGGAGGATGTCATTAACGTATCGTACAGCCGTTACGACTCCTTCCATGACCACCAGCGTCGTACATCGGCCCGACATAATTCCACCGCAAAACAGAAGGGATCCCTCACCTTGCTGCACTCGCTGTACAGTATGTCAAAGGCGTTCAGCCTGACTGGGTTGCCTCCAAACACGTCTCCGTCGATTCACTGGTTGAAGACATATGCGACACTCATCGGTGAAGGGAGTGAGATGCCAATCCTGAGCGGTCCATTCGGCATTTTGTTGGGCCTATCTGTACTGCGCTGCATAGTGTCGTGGTTGCAAAGATGGACCTCGCCATGGACGTCGGGAGTGAAGTTGCGCATCATGAAGCCTATTACGCACGCGCACAGTTTGAGTCGTAACACGAGGACCTGTGGCTGCACGAAAAGCATTATTCAACATGGTGGCGTTGCTGTCAGAGTTCCTTCCAGCCGTAATCCGTAGGTAGTGGTCATTCACTGCAATAATAGCCCTCGGGGGCCTGAGCGAGGCATGTCATCGGCAGTTCTTGTCTCTCTGTATCTGCTCCATGTCCGAACAACATCGCTTTGGTTTACTCCGAGAAGCCTGAACACTTTCCTTGTTGAGAGCCCCTCCTGACACAAAGTAATAATGCGAACGCGATCGAACCGCGATACTGACCGTCTAGCCGTGCCGCGCAGAGTGGCCGCGTGGTTTGAGGCGGAATATCACCGATTCGCTACCCCTCCTGTCGGAGGTTCGATTCCTCCCTCAGGCTTGGGTGTGGGTGTTGTTCTTGGCATAAGTTAGTTTAAGTTGTGTTTAGGTCTAGGGACCGATGGCCTCAGCAGCCATTTTGAACATGCATACCATAAGAGCTAGCAGAGATCTTTGTGATATATGTGCTGTGGACTTTCCAGCCGTCCAAGATGACAACAACAGTGTTCCCAGGGAAACACACATATGGTCGTGTTGTGCCGACCCTAATTGCACAGAAATACGAAGGATGATCAGAAACAGTCTGAAGTGTGTGTAAGGGTGTTGCAGGGTAGTTTCTGCTGATAAATAATTCCTACGAAAAAAATTCGTTACGTTGCTCCGTTTCCGAGTTAATTAGACTGAAGTTAGCCAATCAGGCCGCCGCGCGTGCAAAAGCTGCGTCCGCGCCAAAAGTGTTTTTCGTTCGGCTTCCTACAATCGAGCACGTAAGCGATGCAACAATTTTACATGGGACGGTAGTAATGATCGAACTCGACCCAAAGGGTGAGCACTCTCGTGTGCTAACATCTGCGGTATGAGAACAGCTGACGCTAATTTTATCTCGCAGGGTGTTTGAATTTGCGGGCGCAACAGTCTGATTGGCTATCTTTAATGCCAATTATCTCTGGCTATCTTTAATGCCAATTATCTCGTAAACGGCGCAACGTATCGAATTTGTTTCTTAACAATTATTTCTCAGCACAACCTAAACCTACCCTGGCAATACCCTTACTTGCTTCTCAGACTGTTTCTGATCACCGTGTATACAGGGTGTAATCGATTACCTGTTTACGATGTGCCACAGTGGTGTCGGGAAAGTTGGAACAAACGATTTGGTATAGGACACATTGTAATCCCACAATGTATTGCCATCATCACAGCCTCCCGATCTCAATGATATGTTTTTCCCTCTGAATTTGTTTTTAAGACAAATGCTACTGTCTCGATACTGTCTTGTACTCTCTTCCGTCGTGGCCGTCTTAGTGAACGGATTGAGTAAAAGAGTGTTATAATGTTGTTCGGAAATAGCCGATTTACACTAAAATGAATATTTATTGATTCATTTGTATTATTTAATTTACTTCTTGTACTCATCTGATAACTTTTACTGTGTTTCACCAAATATTTGTTGTTGGTCGTCTTAATATGATGCTGCAATGGATCGGCCGCAGTTGTTGCAGTCTTACGTGCTGACAGTAAGTTCCAGAAAATGTACCTAGCTTGATTCAGTTGCACGAAAACGATTTCCAATGCCAACTTGTGAGCGTCATTTTATTGCAAAGTAAATTCTGACGTACAGAACTGGTTAATCGTCTTTCTAATGGTCACGTATCATCGTGTTAAAGATAGGCCTACAACAGAGGCTTCGCCGATTTCCGCCCTTCATCTCATTATCATAATGAGCCATTCTCTCTTTTGGCTTTTATATTCACTACAGCCAGTGTTATCAACTTACTAAGCGGAAACGATGATTGCAATTTTTGGTTTACCAAGCCGGGTAATAACTTGAAATTGACCTGCGAGAGTCATCTAAGCTACAGCGCCGCGCCAGATTTTCGACATCCCCCCCACCCTCTGTTACGCCACGGGCTATTTCGTTAACAATTTAAAATTCACCATGTGGAAAATGAAACAAAAATCACTTTCTTAAACGTCATGCAAAAGCTAAGTGCGTTTACAGTTCGATCTGAACTTAACCATTACAAGAGAAATCGTTTCGTATTGAGACGCCCAGCGAAACGAAACAATTTAATGCTTAAGTTTATGCTGTTGAAGTTCACAATATTTTGAGGTAAAATTTACACAAACGTCAATTTTACATTACGTAAGTGCAAGAGCAAGAGGTGTTAATATTGTAGGACATTGCCTTGGATGGATCTTATGTAGTACGCATTTCTGTCGCTAGGCGTGTATAGCGCAACACATTGTCAGTTCAGTGCTGCTTGTGTTATCCACCTGGCTTGCTCTGTTCATCTGCAATGATTGTTTTTGTTACCGCTATTTTGTTCTTATTTCGTTTTTTATGATGGCAACTTTAAATGAACAACGTGCAACTGTGAAAATTGGTTTTCTACTCGGTAAAAAGTTACTGAAACTGTTTTAATGTTGAAAACAGCTTACCAAGATGACATTACGGGAAAAAAACGCAAGTGTACGGGTTCTTTGCTCGATTTAAGAATGGCGACATGTAGGTTGAGGACAAATCTCGTTCTGGAAGCCCATCAACTGTCGAAACCGACGAAAATATTGTAAAAAATCGAGAGCTTGTGCTCACAGCCCGTCGACAGTGAACTGCAGAGATTGCGCAACTGTGTTCGTCAAAAAAGACCTGATTTGTGGCAGACAGGAGGCTGGTTCTTCCACCACGACAACGCACTGCACACACATCCATCTCGGTTAGACAGTTCTTGGCTAAAAATGGTATGGTTCCGTTTTCCCATGCTACTTTTTCTTATTTCCACCCATGAAAAGGAGTATGAAAGGACATCGATTAGACAACACTGATGGAGTCAGGAAAAAGGCGAGGGCGGAGCTGTCAGTTATTTCTATAAATAACAGTAATGAAAATACTTCGAACATTGGAAGCACTGGTGGTACAAATGTATTGATTGTAATGGAGAGTACTCTGAAGGGGATAGATTTGTAAACAGTTTGTAAAATACAGCCTTTAAATAATAATTCCTTTTTTGTGTACTCCCTCGGAAATGTATACTATCATCCCTTCAGTGCACATGTACACCTGGCTCGAACTGTTACGGGAATCGACGAAATGCTACGAGTAATGGGGATATGGGTAGAGGCCACTACTTTTGTAGTGTGTGTGGGTAAGTTGAGAATTTGAGTCTGACGGGAGGCTTGCTGGGTTAGTCCATGCAGCTGCAATGGCCACTCTGTCCGGATGGCTCAATGGACGGATCCTGGCCGGCCGAGGTGGCCATGCGGTTCTAGGCGCTACAGTCTGGAGCCGAGCGACCGCTACGGTCGCAGGTTCGAATCTGCCTCGGGCATGGATGTGTGCGATGTCCTTAGGTTAGTTAGCTTTAATTTGTTCTGAGTTCTAGGCGACCTCAGAAGTTAAGTCGCATAGTTCTCGGAGCCATTTTTTTGACGGAGCCTGTGCCTAGTAAACAGGACACCCGGATTTCAATAACGGTTCGGCATAAATTTTCAACTTTCCCCAGTGACTTCAATCAATGACCTCTTGCAGCGAATATCCGTAAATCCTTTGTGCCTTAAAAATAATTGTTTGATTAAAACTGCGTCAAACTTTACGTGTATTGATAGTCTTGGCATTGATTCTCCCGAGCAAGGCAATTTCCGCTTGCTTGTAGTGGCAACTCGAAGTAAGCTCTGCAGATGAATGTCAGTCATTTGAGATCTTGTACGCATATCGCATGTTTTATTCTAGAATAAAACCTTGTAAGGGCATTGCGTGGCAGGCTGTGCTGATAAGTAATAGTTAACAAGAAAATTAGAATTGGAGTTAACCAGCCAGGCCGTTGCGGATGAAAATTCAAGCGGCCCGCCAGAGGCGATGTACAAAGTACTTCGTTTGATTTCCTGAAACTGAACAAGAGACCGATACGAAAATTGGACATGGGGCGTTAGTAATGAGTGAACCCGAGCCGAGGTAGAGGAGCAGTCTCTTTTGCTGTTGTCTATGCTATGAGAACAACTGACCACAGTATCTGGCGGGCTGCTCGAATTTACGAGACCAACGGACTGATTGGCTGATATATATACACTCGATCGAAAAATGCTAAATACGTTGTACGACATTGTGGAATATTCCCTATTCAATCCTATAGTTCTATGAAGATCCAATAGGTGCCGGCACTTTACGTAGCCTTTAAATAGCGTCTGTAAAGGAGCTGCGTTCCAAGCAGAGAGCTGTCATAAAAAAAAATTTAAAAAAGAAGTTCTAATGTGTGTGAAATCTTATGGGACTTAACTGCCAAGGTCATCAGTCCCTAAGCTTACACACTGCTTACCCTAAATTATCCTAAGGACGAACACACACACCCATGCCCGAGGAAGGACTCGAACCTCCGCCGGGACAAGCCGCAGAGTCCATGACTGCAGCGCCTGAGACCGCTCGGCTAATCCCACGCGGCAGAGAGCTGTCATTGAGTTTCTTTTGACGGAAAACCATAGCACCGCAGGTATTTGTAGGCGCTGGCGGAATGTCCACGGAGACCTGGTGGTGAACAAAAGCACGGCGAATCGTTGGCCGAGGAGTCTCTCGTCATCGCAACAAGATCGCACTTACCTGTCCGATCTCCCACGTGCCGGCCGCACACATCTGTGACTGTTGCAATGTTGGAATCTGCAGACACTTTCATTTGAGGTCATGCGAACGAACTTTTGCTTCTCTATGATAACGCAAGCCTCACACATCTCTGCGCACCCTAGTGGAGCTTTCAAAATTTCATTGGATTGTTCTTCCTCATCTTCCGCACAGTTCTGATCTCGCATCTTCCGACTTCCTAATGTTGGGCGCAATGAAGGATGCACTCCCCGGAAAGCAGTACGTGAATGATAGGGAGGTTACTGATGCAGCGAGATGCTGGCTCCGACGTCGACCCGTAGAGTGGTACCATGCGGGCATGCAGGCCCTCTCAGTAAAGCGGCTAAAACCGTCACATGGAGACTATTTTGGAAATAGTTTTTCGAACCCGAAAGAGTGTGGGTACACCAGTACCGAAAAGCTGAATAAAATCGATCTTCTTTCCCGAAAAAGAAAATCGGTCTGCTTTAGGAAAAAAGCGTGTAGCGTTATTTATAGTATTCCCCTCGTAAAAGAGGTACACTGCTAAATTTATTCTGCAAGTCCAAGGAGACCTTAAAATCGACGTATGGCTATTGAAAATCCTCAGGGAAGACGAAAGGAAAAAATTATTGAAATTTGCTGTATTGTCCTTAAAGTCTAGAAATGTGCTGTTGGAGAAATTGGCTGTTGAATTAGTCTTTATGTTGCGTAAATATTTATCAGCAGTTTCATTGTTAGGCCTACATGTCTGCAGAGAAGGAAACCCACCTAGATAGCCAGTCCGCTAAGGCGTCGTTTCCGCGAAATGGGAGGGCGAGTCAGCCCTGGATCGAATCCGCCTCATGGATAAAGGATGAGAGATGGTGGGCCGGCCAGCCTAGAAGCGTCCTGCACTTCCTGTTTATTCCATTCCTCAGCGACTTGTATTTCTATATGCCTGAGTTTCCCTGAACATTTATGTACATTCTCCTTTCATCGATCAAGTATATCTTCTGTTACCCATGGTTTCTTCGCAGTTACCTTCTTTGTACCTAATTTTTCCTTCCCAGCTTCTGTGAAGGCCCTTTTTAGAGATGTCAATTCCTCTTCAACTGTACTGCCTACTGAGCTATTCCTTATTGCTCTATTTACACCCTTAGAGAACTTCAACCGCATCTCGTCATTCCTTAGTACTTCCGTATCCCACTTCGTGTGTAGATTCTTCCTGACTAATGTCTTACACTTCAGCCTTCTCTTCATCACTGCTATATTGTGATCTGAGTCTATATCTGCTGCTGGGTACGCCTTACACTCTAGTATCTGATTTCGGAATCTCGGTCTGACCATGATATGAACTGAAATCTTCCCGTATTACCCAGCCTTTTCCACGTAAACCTCCTGCTGTTGTGATTCTTTAACAGAGTATTCACTATTACTAGCTCAAACTTCTTACATAACTCAATCAGTCTTTCTCCTCTCTCATTCCTTGCCCCTAGCCCATATTCTCCTGTAGCCCTTTCTTCTACTCCTTCCCCTACAACTGCATTCCAGTCCCCAATTACTATTAGATTTTCATCCCCCTTTACATAGTGTATTACCCTGTCAGTATACTCATACAGTTTCTCTATCTCTTCATCTTCAGCTTACGACGTCAGCATGTCAACCTGAACTATCGTTGCCGGCTGTCATTTCTGATTAGAACAACCCTGTCACTGAATTGTTCACAGTAACATACCTTCTGCCCTACCTTCCTATTCATAACGAATCCTACTCCCATTATACCACTTTCCGCTGCTGTTGATATTACCCTGTACTCATCTGACCAGAAATCCTTGTCTTCTTTCCACTTCACTTCATTGACCCCTACTATATCTAGATTGAACCTTTGCATTTCTCACTTTAGATTTTCTAGTTTCCCTACCACGTTCAGGATTCTGACATTCCATGCCCCGACTCGTAGAACGTTACCCTTCAGTTGATTATTCAGTCTTTTTCTCATGGTAACCTCCCTTTGGCAGTCCCCTCCCAGAGATCCGAATGGGGGACTATTCGGGAATCTTTTGCCGTGGAGAGATCATCATGACACTTCTTCAATTACAGGCCACATATCCTGTTGGTACACATTACGTGTCTTTAATGCAGTTGTTTCCCTTGCCTTCTGCAACTTCATGCCGCTGATCATTGCTGATTCTTCCGCCTTTAGGGCAGTTTCCCACTCCTAGGACAAGCGAGTGCCCTGAACCTCTGTCCACTCCTCCGCCCTCTTTGACAAGGCCGTTGGCAGAATGAGGCTGACTTCTTAAGCCGGAAGTCTTCGACCGTCAGTGCTGATTATTAATCAAACATTAAGCACCGGCGGGATTCGAACTCGGAAGCGAAGACGTTTTGATTACGAATCAAAGATGCTACCCCTAGACCACTATGGTGTAATGCGTAAAATAAAGGAGACGCTTATCCACGCGCTTACTCCACTGTGGGTTACGATATAGAAAGTAGCGCGTAGAGACTCAGATGTCAGCAGGGGGGACAGGAGTTTCGTCCGCATGTGGCACCATTCAGCTAAGCGGGGTTGACGTGAAAATCGCGTGTAGGTAATTGGCGAAGAAGGCGCGGTAGCGCGGTCGGTGGTCGATTTCACTGTGGGCAGTTTGTAAGTACTACCAGGAGTCAAGGTGTGATTTGCCTCCATCATTATACATGAAGGTGATCGTCCACCCCTTGACCCATACGATCGCATGATTTTTGGTGGCGGGGAAATAAGTTTCCTCCGGATGGATAAAAGTCCACGGGTCAATCTAATCCGGCTAAACGCGAAGGTAAAAGGCAACAAAATGACGTACAAGTTTCCAGACGTCACTGGTGACAGCACAAGTCAGCTGGTGCATATCGTCATTCATGAGGTGGCAAATTGAACAAAGCGGAGAGTCCGTTAGTCAGATGGCGTGAAGACGTTGATTTGTGGCTAATTTTCCATATGCGACTTGGTACTATATTGCCCGGACATTGGAGGGAAGGAAAATCTGCTAGATATGACGCCAAACCGTGGGCCACCGCGTCGATGGATGTCTGAGTTCGTCGTTGTTGTTGGATATATTACGAAGCACTGGGCTGTAAAAATCTTGAGGTCGAGGAGAACACTTGTTCGGTAAGTGTATGTAAGCATAAATGAAGTTGACAATGAAATCAGAAATGTGCGTCAGATGGTGCTTGACGTGTCCGACTGGTACTGGTGGCTTTACGGTCGCGGGCATAAGAATTTCCAGCAAGCTGCGCCTAAGGGAGGGGCCCTCGTTCCACTGCTCGTGCATGGTGGACATGTACAAGGACGGCGCTCGGAGTCGCACATTGACAAGGCCGAGGCGTCCCCCTCGCGCGAGGAGAGTGAGCGTTTTGCAACGGATCTCAAAGAGCGTACCGTAACGCAACCTGGAGGCTGCGTCCAATAGTTGATGGCAGCGGGAGGATCTGTGCGATGTGGACCATTCTGGACGCCACATGTTGATGGAGGTATTGGACATGTTGTAAAGAATCGAGTCGGCGGAGGAGATTTTGTCGCATCGCCGTTGGATAATTTGGAGTGCACGGCGAAAACTGATGGCAGCGGAGCGGCGCTCGGTGGAGGTGAAAATGATACCAAGGTATCGTTGTTTGTGTACACACGGGAGAGGTGCTAAGTCGTCGTGTGAGAGTCCGCATCCAATAGACATAGCCGTGGATTTAGCCATATTCATGTTACTGCCCACTGCAGTTCCGTACGTTGATATCAAATCAAGCACCTCGTGTGTTTCATTCCGTGAGCGGGCCAAAAGGAGGAGGTCGTCCGCATACGCACGACACCGAAAACTGTGCTGTCACGAAGTGAGACTTGAAAGGTGGCTCATCAGACTCCCGATGAGTGGCTCCACGTTTATGGTACAGAGTACCCTTATGTAAAGCCGTATCGCCACTGGTACCGCCACACGGCCATTGACCTTAATCAGCGATTCGGTGGTATCGTAAAAGCGCCGGATGACATCGATAAAGGCGGTTGGAATACCAATTCGACTCTGAGAACAGAAAACGATGCCGCGCCTTGTCGAATGCGTTGTAAAAATCAAAGGCAAGCACCGCGGCGCGGAGTCTGCATGCCGCTGCCATTCCAATTAAATCACGACATTCTCTTGTGGCGGTTTGTATATTAACTGAGCCACCTAGATTTATCCGTTGCTCTTGGATCTTGCGGCATCGCATCGCCAGAGGTCGTGAAAATATTTTATAGTCTGCGTTAAGCAGAGTCAGGGGACGGTAATGTGCTGTCGCCACTCTCGGTGTCCGTTTGTGGATTGATATAATAATTCCTGTGACAAAGGACGGCGGTACGGCGTTCCCCATCGTCATCAGTTCATGAAACATCTTCGCCCACCGTGATGCCATTAGCGCGAGGAAAGCGCGATAAAATTCTACCTGCAATCCGTCGAAACCAGGTGACTTGTTCAGAGCACCTATTTTGGTTGCGTCGTGAACTTCGTAACACGTAACTGGCTCCATCAGCTCGTCCGCTTCGTTGCTGTCGAGGGTGCGAGTTACGTGTGGTAACACAAACTCCTCCGCACGGTTGTTGGTAGTCTCCTCCTGGTACATTTCGCGGTAGTGGTCTACAAAGGCATTGACGATTTCGGCCGGGCAAGTGACTTGCTGGACACGACAGGTGTAGATCACGGTGATGAGTCGTTGTCGTCGGTGTTCTCTATCGGCGGTGATATGATGCATGATGGGATGTTCCTGTTACGCCGAATTTTGATGTCGGGTCCGCACCATGGCCCCCTGCAGTCTACGGCGAGTCAACGTTACAATTTGTGCCTTAATCCTGCTACATAGCCTTTGCGCTTCAGGGGTGGGCGGCTGGGCGTCCAGGCCGCGGAGGACGGCCCAGAAATAGTCGGTAGTGTGCAGGCGCCCTGCAGCTGCTTCCTTGCCATACTGAATCAAGGTACGTCGAATGGCAGGTTTGGTACATTCCATCCATCAAGTCAAGATTGTGCAGTACTTAGGTAAGCGACGTTCACACATGTGTTGCACGTCTCGGTAACACGTTGAAGACATTCGGGATCATGAAGATGGGAGGTGTTTAGCTTCCACAGTGCGCCAGACCACTTGATGCGCAAGGAGAATGTTGCGGTTGTAGGCACAGTGGTCCGGAAAGGCCAAGGGCCAAAGGTCTGCACCTGCAGGTGTGAGATCCCAAGAAACGTAAATCCTATCAAGGTGGCTCGCGGAGTGACTCGTCTGGTAAGTACGTCCAGGTGAGTCACCATGCCGAACTTCCCAAGTGTCGCGGAGTAACAGGTTATGGACGACGAGGCGCAGTTCTTGCCAGGTGTTGTAGTGCGCCATTTGATCCTTAGGCTGGAGGACACAACTAAAAATCACCCCATGCAAGTAATGGTCACACCGTCCAAGAATAGAAGTGTGCCCTGTCGCGTCTGTGGGTGGAGCCGGACGGAGCGTAAAAGTTGACAATAGGCGCCCCCATGACAGTGGCGGCCATGCCTCTGGGGGATGGAAGGTATATGATATCAGCCTCCGGAATGCCTTCTCGGGAGTAGATGACTACGCCACGTCCAATGTGGTCACCAGGAGAAGGATAAGTGTTATTTTCCGCGATGTCTGGAAGCGTTGCCAAGTGTACTTCCTGTAGTAGTAACGATGTAGACGTTCGAAGCCCGTATCATCTCTCGAAGCAGTTGAATTTTTATGGGGGTTAGCGTTCGTGGTGTTTGTCGTTACCTGGTAGGTTTGGAGTCGTACCCCGCTGTGGAGGGGAACTCCATCAGCGGAGGGTGAAGAGGGGAGAGGCAACGGCGAGTCATGCCGTAGGCCACCTAGTGGCGCTATCGGCGGCGTAACTAGGTTTCTGTCTGGGGTAACTCCGTTCCCTGCGTGTGGTTCGGGCCTTCGTCGGCGTCGTCATTCCACGCCATTGAAGCCGCTGTCGTTGTGACGTTCTTACGTTCCACTTCGTTCGTAGGAGCGGAGGGCGTCTCGGCGGCAGTCGCAACGGTGGAGCTCATTGGTTCAGGTGCACCTGGGCGAGCCAGCAGAGTAGGCTCCGGTACAGCCACAGCCGGCGGTATGTTATCGTCATTCGTGTCGTTGTGCAGGTTCTCCGAGGCCTCATCGGGCCTTATGAGGACGCGATCTGTCTCGTTCCGAGATAGTACTTCGCCTGATCTTGCCTGTTCGTCCCTCTGTGTCGTAAGGCGGGAGGGAGTCGCAGTGGTCTGGGAGGAAGGCCGTCGCGGGAACGTTAAGTGAAGGGGCGTCCATATTATCAGCCGGGTGGGGATCGGAGGTCGTCGCTGTTGGTAGAGGTGCCGGAGTGGCGTCAGGTTGTCAGTGAGAAGCGTCGACCCCGGCGGCATCCGTAGCAGTAGGAAGGGTCACTAGTACATGGTCCGACGGACGGTGGCCGGTAGGAGCAGAAGAGAGCACCGATGCGTAGGTGATCGGTAAAACCGTCGTCGGAGTCGGAGGCGCCATAGTAGCGGCTGGTAATTGGATGATTCGTCGCTGAAGACACTTAGATCTGAGGTGGCCTTCTTACGACAGCGCGGCACCCGTTGATTTGCGGGTAAGATGGCACGTGGTGACGAAGATCGATGGTGATCTGACGTACACTGTCAAGAACGGGGTACGTTTGGAACTGCGCCCAGCGCTCCCAGTGTGGCCATGTACAGTGCCATAGGGGCGGAAAGCCGTGATAACGTCTTCCACCGGGAGCTCGAACCGGAGTTCGAAAACTCATACGGTGCGCATTCCCAAGCCTAAGTGGTCGACAGTGGCCGCACCGACATTTCCATCGGTGTTCCAAAAGCGTAATCCGTGTTTGGTGTCACGTGGTATTCCTTCGCACAGCGCGTCATTGACGACTTGACATACACCGTACTGTTTAAAATGGACAAATGGATGCCCGAGATGTCGGAAGCTGGAATCTTAGCAACGTTGCGTAGAAAGCGTTCCAGAAGCTGAATCGTAGTGTTGATTTTCTAAAACGGTTGGCCATGGCTCTACTACACGTCAGCGACACGTAAGTGACGACCGCTGAAAAGTAAGCAACAGCGAGCGCGCGCTCCGCAGGCGGAAACAACAGTACGTCCGCACTGAACGGCTATGAAAGCCGGACTGCTTCTGAGCTACCAACGCATTGCGCGAATCCCGTCCTCACAGCTTTATTTTCGCCAGTGCCTCGGTAGGAGCCGAGGTAGTAGAAATAAACTTCGCAGAAGCTCTCCTGCTTCGCAGGAACTCTCGTGCGAAACTTGCAAGACTAACACACCTGGAAGGGAGAATATTGCGGAGATATAGCTTAGCGACAGCCTGGGGGATGTTTCCAGTTAAAGGTAAAGGTCCCAAGTTCGAGTCTCGGTCAGGTACACTGTTTTAATCTGCGAGGAACTTTCAGGAACACTCATTACTGTATGATTACAGTATTGCACAAAACGATAGAAGCAGTTACTTCCACGCAGTATCTCGGACTATGCATGCGGAGTGATTGAAAGCGGAACGACCACATAAAATTGCTGGTATGGCAGACGACAGACTGAGATTCATTGGAAGAATCCTTAGGAAATGCAGTCCATCAACAAAGGAAATAGATGATAAGGCACACGTTCGACCAATATTTTAATATTGCTCAGTATGAGACCCGTACTGGATAGGCCAGATAGTTGAAATAGAGAAAAACCAAAGAAGAGCAGTGTGTTTCGATACAGATTCTATCAGTAACCGCGAAAGGGATGTTCAGCCAGCTCCAATGGCAGACGCTACAAGAGAGGCGTTCTGCATCACGGTATCGTCTGTTTAAGTACCGAGAGCGTACATTCCTAGAAGAGCAACCAATATATTGCTTCCCCCTTCGTTTCTCTCGCCAAAAGATCATGAAGATAAAATTAGTGAGGTTCGGGCCGACACGGAGGCTTACCAGCAATCGTTCTTCCCGCCAACCATGTGCGACTGGGCCAGGAAAAGGGGGGAGTGACACTGGCACATGAAGTACTCTCCACCAAACAGCATAAGATGGCAAGTCGCCCAATGTGCACTTGTACGGCCGAAGTCCCCGGGATGGTGCCTCGCATCCAACGATGCCATACGCAAATTTCATTTCATTTCTTCATGAGACGCTGCAGAGAGGTATTGTGTTTAATCCGGGACATTGGCCCAATGTCTGGTGATCAAAAACTGTACGGCGGCATGTTTTCTCTCTTCAAAAATGGTACAGATGGCTCTGAGCACTATGGGACTTAACTTCTGAGGTGATCAGTCGCCTAGAACTTAGAACTTCTTAAACCGAACTAACCTAAGGACATCACACACATCCATGCCCGAGGCAGGATTCGAACCTGCGACCGTAGCGGTCGCGCGGCTCCAGACTGTAGCGCCTAGAACCGATCGGCCGCCCCTTTCTCTCTTCCTTGCCAAATGTTGGTGGTGAGCATTTCCTCCATCACTAGGATTTGACCCGGCTTCTTCTGAATAGGAGTCCTTCACACTTGGCTATTTTCTTTGTTTTCTTACGCTCCTCACTGGCTGTTTTCAACGCTCAAGACTTTAGCAGATCCTGAAACCCAGGTAAAAAGTTCAGGACAGGAAAGAATCAAACATGCACACGTGGAAGGGAGACCCATCTGATAGTTGGCCGTTTTCACCAAATTACATTTACTGAAGAAAAACATACTGATCAGTTAAATTCCTTATCAATAAGAGCATAAAACCATCAGAATCACAGTGACATATAAAGTGACAAACTACTGAAATTTACCAGTTAAGCAAAAGGGAATAGTTTCCAATGAAGACAAAGCATCAGAGTTTATGAGCAGCAAGAATGAAATCTGAATCGTTCGTTAAAGGAAACTACATTTATCAAACACAGAGCACATTCGATTTAATGAGAATTTGAACTCTCTTCTTTTAAGAACAGCAATTTACGGAAGTTCACAAGTTAATCCCGTTAAACTCCACAGTTCACAACCCAAGCGGCAGTCACTCAACCCAAGTATAGCTCCAAGGAACAAGACAACTGCTCAACCTTTGCTAGGTATGACAGACTTCACGGCAAGGCGCCCCCAGGGCAGTAACTTAGACATCAGGCGTTGGGCAGGATGCCGCCAAGGTAGCGGGTCAGCCGTCACGGCTGCAAACACCAAGGTAGACTCGCGTGTTTCTCAATCAACTGTGAACATAAATCACACTAGAAGCATCACTCTCAAACAATAACACTAACAAATGATGAGACTCGCTTTAGCAAGATAAATACACTCCTGGAAATTGAAATAAGAACACCGTGAATTCATTGTCCCAGGAAGGGGAAACTTTATTGACACATTCCTGGGGTCAGATACATCACATGATCACACTGACAGAACCACAGGCACATAGACACAGGCAACAGAGCATGCACAATGTCGGCACTAGTACAGTGTATATCCACCTTTCGCAGCAATGCAGGCTGCTATTCTCCCATGGAGACGATCGTAGAGATGCTGGATGTAGTCCTGTGGAACGGCTTGCCATGCCATTTCCACCTGGCGCCTCAGTTGGACCAGCGTTCGTGCTGGACGTGCAGACCGCGTGAGACGACGCTTCATCCAGTCCCAAACATGCTCAATGGGGGACAGATCCGGAGATCTTGCTGGCCAGGGTAGTTGACTTACACCTTCTAGAGCACGTTGGGTGGCACGGGATACATGCGGACGTGCATTGTCCTGTTGGAACAGCAAGTTCCCTGCCGGTCTAGGAATGGTAGAACGATGGGTTCGATGACGGTTTGGATGTACCGTGCACTATTCAGTGTCCCCTCGACGATCACCAGTGGTGTACGGCCAGTGTAGGAGATCGCTCCCCACACCATGATGCCGGGTGTTGGCCCTGTGTGCCTCGGTCGTATGCAGTCCTGATTGTGGCGCTCACCTGCACGGCGCCAAACACGCATACGACCATCATTGGCACCAAGGCAGAAGCGACTCTCATCGCTGAAGACGACACGTCTCCATTCGTCCCTCCATTCACGACTGTCGCGACACCACTGGAGGCGGGCTGCACGATGTTGGGGCGTGAGCGGAAGACGGCCTAACGGTGTGCGGGACCGTAGCCCAGCTTCATGGAGACGGTTGCGAATGGTCCTCGCCGATACCCCAGGAGCAACAGTGTCCCTAATTTGCTGGGAAGTGGCCGTTGCGGTCCCCTACGGCACTGCGTAGGATCCTACGGTCTTGGCGTGCATCCGTGCGTCGCTGCGGTCCGGTCCCAGGTCGACGGGCACGTGCACCTTCCGCCGACCACTGGCGACAACATCGATGTACTGTGGAGACCTCACGCCCCACGTGTTGAGCAATTCGGTGGTACGTCCACCCGGCCTCCCGCATGCCCACTATACGCCCTCGCTCAAAGTCCGTCAACTGCACATACGGTTCACGTCCACGCTGTCGCGGCATGCTACCAGTGTTAAAGACTGCGATGGAGCTCCGTATGCCACGGAAAACTGGCTGACACTGACGGCGGCGGTGCACAAATGCTGCGCAGCTAGCGCCATTCGACGGCCAACACCGCGGTTCCTGGTGTGTCCGCTGTGCCGTGCGTGTGATCATTGCTTGTACAGCCCTCTCGCAGTGTCCGGAGCAAGTATGGTGGGTCTGACACACCGGTGTCAATGTGTTCTTTTTTCCATTTCCAGGAGTGTACAACTCGTAACTTTAAATAAGCCTTCACCAGGCTTTTAATCAGATCCGTGGAAACTCGCTAAGATTGACAGAGATAATTAGAATGGATTTTGTCGTACACAATAAATACACACGCCTCTGTCTAGGTAAGATTATAAGCGAGTAGATGTAACGGACAAGGTGCAAGTACAAACAGAGCAGTTGCAGTTAAACCCACAAAATTGCACTCAGTAGTAGCCCTTCGTAATTCAGTTATGACTAAAACACATCAATGTAGGTTAGAATAGATACACTTTACTAAATCACAATTAATTTTCAAATTCATACCCAGTAACTGATGCAGTACCACGACATTGCCACCGGGTACAGTGCTCCTCACCGGTGTTACCACTTCAATTCATAACATCGCACCCCAAGCGGGTGCACACAAGCGATTTTACCAATTAACAGCATCACGTGGCTTCGAAGAAGACGCACTAACAACCAATGGCCACTCTCAAGCCAAGGCACACTGCAGAACAAACAAAAACATATCATTCGCTGAACAAGACACAATAATATTGCGTCAATTTTCCTTTAAACGACAAAACCACAGGGCCAGAATCAATAGGCAGTATGTTACGGTGCACTCTCGCCACCGTCTGTCATCCTTTTAGCTGCTTTTCAAACAACAGAAGGAGACCCCCGTCACCAGAGCTCCAGAGCACGACCTTTGTCGCCTTATTTAGCGGATGCCCAACATTTGCCGCTCGGCGATCCGGCTGGGTACCGCGTTATCATCCCAAATCGGTTCAACCCAACCCTGTCGTCAGGCATTGCTGGTCCAGCCCTGCTCCTTCCGTCATGTGCCGTTCACAACTCACTCCCGAAGCGCCAAGCATCCACACCTCAACCAGGAAAACCAAAGATAAGACACAAGGGAGGAGACAATCGATACCGGTACCAGAGGTCATTAGGCCAGCAAACCGATCCACCACGGCTCAGATCCTTCTTTCGTGGCAGTCTTCTCTCATGCTTAGCTACGAAGACGGGTCTCGTACAGAAATAACTACATCGCTCACCGAACAGTACACAAAACATTTGCTCTTCCGTAACCGATATATAGAAGCGTCTGTTTTCAGTGGATTTCTAGCTAAAGTTGAAGAGATGCATATTAAACCTCGCAAAAAAATATGAAAGGCTTCCTTGTGGCACATTCTTTCTGGCTCTATAAAGTTACTTTTACATGCGTCAAAAAATATGCATATTGCCGACAATATGTTCCGACACTGTTGTCCAGTAACAGTGCGGCCACAAGGACTGCAGGCACATTAATACACCGTTACGGGATACTATACTCTAAAACTAAATTGACGAGCCGCGAAGGAGTTATCCGAATGGGACGAAAATCGGTAGATTTTCTGTACATGTACAGATAATCAAATGATTACAATTTCAGGTAAACTGGATGATTTATTCAAGAGAAAGTGTTTCACTCATTGGCAAGTCAATAGCGCGTTGGTCCACTTATGGGCGTTACGCAAGCAGTTATTCGGCTAGGCATTGATTGAGAGAGTTGTTGGATTCCTCCTGAGGGATGCCATTCAAATTCTGTTCAATTGGCGCCTTAGATCGCCAAAATCCAGAGCTGTTTGGAAGGCCCTACCGATAATGCTCCAAACTAGAGACAGCCTTTAACCTTGCTGGCCTCCACGAAGACAAGGTGTAGAAACTCTCGCCTTGTGCAGATGGGCATCAGCTTGCTGAAGTGAAAGCCAAGGATAGCAACTAGACAGGCTTTGCTGTAAAACTGCAGCTGTTGACAACCGAAAGGGTCCTGCAATGAAAGGAAGTGGTATCTCGGACCATCAGTCCTGGTTGTCGGGCCGTGCGACAGGTGAAGGGCTGTTACAGCTCCGTTGTTCGGGAAGCCTCCAGACACTTCTTTGACGGCCATCGCTGCTGTTTTCGAAGAATGACCAATTACTGAAGACAATTATACTCCAGTAAAAGAGATTCCTGCCCGAAGACGTGTTTGGAGATACCGTGGACGGCGGTGGGGTACCAACCCGACTGTCGTTCGTCATGCGGCCCGACAGGCAGGAGTGCCACTTCTTTCCATTGCAGGACCCCAGTGGTTGTCATCCATGACACCCTTACAGCAAGGCGATGCGTCGACGAGATTCTACACTCCGTTTTGTTACCCCTTCATAGCAAGCAACCACGAGCTTACATTCCAGCAAGAAAATGCCCGTCTGCACAAGGCGAAAATTTCTGCTACTTATCTTCGTGCTGGCCAAATCCTACCTTGGTCAGCAAGTTTCTCGGATCTCTCACCAATTGAGAACGTTTGGACTAATTCTCTCGGGATTTTGATGCTCTAAGACACCAACTGGACAGAATTCGGCACGGTATCCCTCATCTGGCAACTCTATCAATCAGTCACTGCCAATCAATGCCAAGCTGAATAACAACTTGATGTGGACCAACGCGTTTTTCTCTTGCTCAATTTTTAAGCTCTTTCTCTTACATAAATCATTCATTTTTTCTCATACTGTAATAGTTTATTTATGTGTACATGTACGTCACATCCAACGATTTCCGTCCCATTCGGATAATTCCTTCGCGATGCTGTGGTTTTTATTTACTTATTTTAGTGTATTCTCAGCAATGTTTGCAGCTTACAAGGAACAAATCTTTAACATATGCAGCGCGTCAGCAACTGTGAAATGTACAGAAAATAAACAATTTTTTCAGCCTTCAGTTGCAAGGTAATTTTTACTCGTTTACCTAGGTTTCGATTCCAGTAATGGAATCTTCTTCAGAACCTATAAATTAAACCACATACGGACATATATTACTCACTGAAATGCATTATCAGTCTAATGATTGAATAATAAAGAAATCGTGATACTTAAAAAAATTAAATTATTTTGAGAGCCAAACACTGGCCATGTCACAGATTAAAAATTAAAAACAATAAAGACGCATAATCATAAGATTATGTCTGTCAAAATTAGAACCATTAAGGCGAACGTAGACGGAGCTACGCCGGCCAGAAATAAGGACCACACGTGAGCGTCTCGGATAGGAACCCCCACAATGGACGAAAGCGGGCTAGTGAAGGTGTCCGGCTCTATGCCTAGTGTGTTTAGAAAAGCCTGTTGGCGAGTGCAAGAAAACAAGGAAAGTAGCCAACTGTGGTGGAATCCGAGTCGGAAGTAGTCGGTTCTAATCCTGATGATGGAAGAAATAATCACCAGCAGACAGACCAAGGGAAGTCGATCTTCGTGGATGCATTCTTTCTTAAGTAAGTAGAATGCTTCAAAAAATTGTGAACATATATGCACTATTGAAAATTTTCCCAGAATGCCGAAAAGCTGTTTTGACTATGTCGTATAAGCGATTGATCCGAGAACTGTCGGTGAGCCGATTGGGAAGCAAAGATGAGAGCTGGAGGAGCAGAGATAGATATTGCCCTGCAATACGAAATATTCACCACCCGTGGGGGACAACATGACAACCCCCCGCAATACGCGATAACTATCTGCTACGGCCTGCAAAATCAGCAATATTGCTCTCCATTCCGCAAAAATGCCGTGTATTGCAGCTATTTGCTACTGTGTTGACGGCAACGGTATTACGACCAAATTCCGTCATTAAACGTGACCCATCTAAACGCTTCTTACAGGCTTTTTCTTCAATTTCTTGTCTTTCTGACCGTGTTCATTCAGGCGTCTCATTAGTGTAATGTCAATTATGATGACATGACCGTAAGTTCAGCATAACACCCAGTCCCCGAGATAAAGAATCTCAGACATGGCCGGGAATCGAACCCGGGCGCATTTGCTTACAATCCGGCCCGCTGACTGCGGAGCTTCCTAGAAGGACTATCTTACTGCTTTGCTACAGTAGTTTGAACGCTTGCGGATGTCTGTAGTACATACTACTGCGTAATGTACTCTTTCTGTTTCTTCTAATTTTTAAAACAGTAAGCCGACAGTTTTCTTAAACAGCTTATGGAATATCCAACATCTCATTTAAAACCATTCAGTAAGTTTCCTGAAAGCTGCAAAACCTCCAAGCTTGCAGTCACGAGGGTATGCGTCGCTTTATCTGCTTAGTCGCGGCGTAGTAAGAATCCCTTGCAACTGTCTGAATTTCCTCGTTACATAATACTCTTGAACAAACCTATCTCTCCAGTAAAAACAAATTTAGTGCTTTTTGTAAGATAAATGGAGATATGAAGTATGTATGCTACCATTGCTTTAATTAATTGCTTTTGCTCGATGTGCTGCCGGTGGAAGGCGAAACATCTTCCAGACACGTTGATCAAACTTGTGGTTATAAAGCACATACACACACACACACACACACACACACACACATATATATATATATATATATATATATATATATATATATATATATATATATATATAAGCGTATCTGCGTTATCTGTACTGCTTTTACTGCATTAAATCCGAAAACGAGCCGCTCTAAAGTAAGAGGTCAGAAGTCGTATGAAACAATACTAGAAGAAACAAAAAATAAGGACATAGAAACTGTCTCAATATTCTAGCAAAGCTGAGAATAATATTCAGGAAAACATTTCCGGTAAAATGTGTAAGAATTACCAAGCCTCTGCATTTACAGGGTCATTAGAGATGGACATGCAGCACATCTTCCTGCAGGAGAAAATCGAATGTTGCAAACCGATTTTTGCTAAGGAGTTCACATATAAAAGCCGGAATCTATCATCCCTTCTAAATACCGGTTGTCCAATCGTCAGTTTTCATACATGATTAGCCCATGGAAAGCAATAATTTTTAAGTTATTTGTTTTACGCGGAGAGAAGATGATGGACGTAAAATCCTGACGTAGACAAAGGAGTAAATCAGTGTTTAGACAAAGACGTTTCTTTGAGCAATAAGGCAACTTCAGGCAACGAAAAAAACTTGAAGATGCTGTACGTTGCTCAATTTAGCATCGTAATTTATCTTCGTTGTGTTGCTATTGTTACGACAACAATAGGTGACTCATGTATATTTTAGTTCTAATTTGCTCTCAGGATGCTTCGCGTCTAGCGTGTTATTACCCCTGATGAAGGGCGGAGGCATGGAAACAACAGCGGAAAGAAATGAGTGTGCTAGCAATAATTCATCTAGTATGTTTACCGTCTGTGACTAGATACGCCGACTGCACAGATGAAACACTGTCGCCTATCACGTAACAGTTGGTCCTAGAGAGTTACGAGTGCACAACAGACACACTGGTATTTCATGATTTCATGTAATATCAACACCGAATTGACACACAATTTACCTCCAGCTACCGACACTGGAACCTAGTTGCTTTTCGCTGAACAAACATTTTAACCATCTAGGTTAGGCGGTAAGAACTCGCCAGATTTTCGTTTTTGGTTGTGGTGGTAGTCTGTGGTCGTCCAAGTAAACTTCCACTTATCATTTTTCAGTTTCAACGGACGATCAACAGCCTGATGATGCAAGTAGAGACATCATTATACTACTGTTTAAGAGAAGTCTGAATGGAAAATTGTAGTGCAATCTGCTTATTCGCTCAATGCCACTTCGCCTTTCCAGTTCTGACTAGTAAAACAACACTGATTCACGTTATGTAATAGCTGTAGCAGTATCAACGTTTTGCAACTTTCTGGCAGACTGAAATTGTGTGCTGGACCAGAACTCTGTCCTGGAACCGCTGCCTTTCGTCGGCATTGATCTTACCTAGTATATGGCCATTCTCTCAAAGGAAATCCTATTCCTAAATGGGAACTGCTATTACCACAGCACTACTGGAAAAGCCTGTGGAAAAGTTTAGCGATGAAAATGAAATCAGAAGGCGCCAGGTCGACTCGATGCGAAGTGGTAAAGTGGACAATGGCGACTACGCATTCTCGAATACACGGCAGGGATCGCGAGGTGTACGCACAGCAGCAATTCGCCCCGCTGACGTCAAAGTGAACCCAACCAGCACTCAGTAGCCCGCAATCGCCATAACATGTTGTGTTATAAATGTATTTACAAGCGAAAACTAGGTTACAGCAGTGTGAATTTTTGCTAGTGACTGGCGATTGGGTTCAGTGTAATGCCATAATTATCAGTGTACTGAGTGATTTCTTAGAGTAAGTCTTTAAGTGGAAGTTAATGGTTTGTTGCGAGAGCTTTAGTTGTATTTATCACAAGAGAGAACTAAGCATGTTATCAACTACGATTCACGTTTTTCCGAAAATTGTAAATGCTTGTTTTCAGTTGTAAATGAACATGTCTGCTCAATACGCTACACTGATTCGAATTATGAAAGGGATTTGAAAAGTGAAGAGTTGAACACTCCTTCGAAACGAACTTTTAAGACTGACGCTGCTCCAACTCTAAATCTACCATCCTCTGGTGCTAATTCAAGGCGTAGGTATGGGCCTAATAATGTGAGAAAAAAAAACGAAGCCACCCTAAGGAAGTAGAAGATCCTCATTTTTTTCCATCGTCCCGTAGTTGCTTCAAAACTCATGGAGATATGTTCTGTCTACGCAACTTGTAACACCATAGCTCTAATACTCTACTGATTTATTTTGCTTTTGTTTCATTTAACGTTCCATCGTTGAGCTTCTGTAAATATTGTTTGATTGAATCGATAACACAGAATTGTATACTCCTTTCTTTGTACAAACTTTGAGTCATGGTCTGATTCTATGCAAAGTAGTGTATCTGTAATTTAAAATCTTTGTCCCATTTGGAAGGAACAAAAACTTACTATATATAATTGTAATTTCTGTGTGAATAATTTTTTGTAGAAATGTCAATATGTGTAAATGTTCGGTCTTATTTAATGTATTTGGTTGCTGTTATGTAAACTGCTGATCCTCACTTAGGGTTTTTAGTTAATTTGTGTATAAAAGGTGTAGTGGTTCCCGCCGGGAACGGAACTGTGTAGCGCGCGCAAATTGTGGTTGGCTTAGGTGGAAAAGGTGGAACAAGAGTCAGTCGGGGTCAAGCTACCAGTCGGGGACGAGCTACCAAACTGTGCACTGCCATGTAAAAGATGCATATTGTGCTGGTTCCGAGAGAGGCTTTGTCTGCTACTTTCCAATGCCTCGGATGGATGGATAAATAGCTGGAACTATTCTGGAATTTGTATCTATCATCGCCACCAAGAAATGACAGAGTCCAGCAATTCTACCTGCAATTCCACCTACCAGCATGCAGTTGCCACCACATTGCGCAATCATTGCATCGGAATACTACAATGATGTACAGTGAAGGATCAGCTTAATGGATGTGTTAGTGTGCTCAAATATAAGGTAATTTATATCTGAATTTATGTACCTACCCTGATTTTTCTCCTCATCATAACACTTCTCAGGTTCCTCTCCGTTTGAGCTAAAGTGATTACCGAGTGTCCCCACTGAAAGAAAGTTAAAGACCAGTGTTTTTGCTAATTAATATCTTTTGAACATAGTAAAAAGAAAGTTAAAGTTAATGTGGCAAGAGAGTGAGTTAAAGTCAATGATGCTCGCTGAAAATAATTTTCCTAGTAAAACTGCTTATTAATGTTGTGTTGCCGACTTCAAATTAAAAGTTCTTAAGACTAAGGCTTATAAAGTTTTGCTTAGTAAAATGATCACATTACTGCCTGTTGTAAATCGCAGAAGGTGACTCAGTATCTTACATATATGTTAATTTTGTGTCTCACTGTAGTAAAACTAGAAAGCTGCAGTTGTGAAACGTTATATATTCATGTTTGCTAATTGTTTGTCTCTCTTGTGTATTAGAAGTGCATATTAATAGTAATGTTATAAAGACCATTCACTTTGTGTAAGCCCTGAAAGTAATAGTGTGTTTCGGTATCTGTTATAATTTTGCAAATAGTTAGTGCTGCTCTGCTAGTTTCAATCTTATCGTAAACATATGTGTGTGTCAGAGTTCACTGCATTCGCGTGTGACAAAGTATAGGTTGTGTTGATCCGTTATAGTTACTTATACCTACTTTCTTAAACGAGAACGTTAATCTTTATCTTGCCTAATTAGGCTGGCGACCGTTTTCCTCATTCTATAAACAGTATAGCTAGGCAAAATTTTGTTTGTTACTGTTCAAATATTTACGTAATTCTGACTTTCACTTCCGATAAGCCACCTCCGTTAGGAACAACACGGTCAACCTAGCAAAATTCCTCTCAGAGGGTAACACTGTTCTGTTACTTTATACCATTACTAACCCAACAAAATAATTCTGTTTTGCAAATTGCCTCCAGTTTTGAGATTATGGTATAACAGTAGCAGACGGTAGTGTTATAAACTAAATGAACGGCAGTTTATTTATTGTCCAGCACGTTTCGCTTCTTTTATTTGTGAAGTATCTTCAGTGTCGTGTATTGCACATTATGCATATAATAAATGTATTATGTCGCTTTTAGAATATGTTACATTTTGCCACTTTTTCTCTTGTTTCTCAGATTACAATCAACTTCAGTAGCATAAATTTCGTGAGATGAAATTAACGTTCGGTGTTAATTACGATTTCCAGCGCTGTTAGCCCATGTGCGTGGTCCTGGAAATATGTTCGTTAGTCTCCATGCTCCAGCTGGCCGATTTCTGGCGTTCTTTCACCCACATTTGTTACAATACATCATTTACATCACTTGCGCTTTACATTTTTTGATCAACGTGTGTATGCAACGTAGTCACATATTGTAACTATCACATAATACGTTTATATGTATAAAAAGTATCATGTATTACAGGGTACTGAAGACGCTTCACAAACAAAAGAAATTAAACGTGTATGCCAATAAACAAAGTACTTTTCATTTAGTTGCATGGACGGAACCTATCTCCATGAAGTAGAAGATATTTTACAGGTAGCTGTATTACCTAGTAATGAATAAATTACTACTAGACAAAACATTAGCCGAAGAAACAAACAGTGCTGTAAATGCCACAATGCATGCTTACGACAACAATTAGAAATCGTGAAAACAGAAATAAAAGAACTCAGGCGGAAAAAAATGCAAATATATAGGATCATTTCTCTCATGTATGGCTGAGTCACATGAAATTGAAACGTGTTCAAGAAGTGATTCAGGGCTCTTTTTCTGACACAACGGAGGTATTTCAATAGCTGCGGCTTTACGTTGCTGATGTTATAAAGCGTTATCTTTTGTGGGAGACGTATTTAAATACCTTCTTCCTAGGGAAGTTGGTATTAAAAAGAAGATTCAGGCAATTTGGCGTTCCAACTGGTTTTATAGATTTAAGCCTCTGTGTTCCGAAAACTCAACGTAATTAACGAAGTTTGAAAAAGACGTAGTTCAGATGTTTTGCACTAGCATTTCACAGGCTAATATAAAGCTTAATAATAATAACTATAATAATAATAATAACAATGCACTAAAATCCGGAAAATCTCGATTACACTCATACCTGCGTGTGAGTTAAACATGTTTGTGTAGTGTGCAGACAAGTTTCGTTGCACTGTGGCGCGATGGAAGAGTTTACGGTGACGTCACAGCTCACAGCCTGCCTGCGCATGACCTCCAACCGTGTACTCTGGTATCCTTGATAGCGACCTACTCGAAGATTTACCCTATCCAGTTAAAACCGTCGGCTGCACGTGCAAATTGTACTTCGGATGACACTGCTGAACATTGTTTTGAGTATCCAAAACTGGTCCCCATGTGGGACTCAGGAAGGGACATGTGATCAGTAGAACGGACATACGCAATACACATACCTCTAACACCATGCTACCCGAATAGGAACTGTTCCCCAAAACAAAGGGAGACACTGCAGGATGGATCATGGAGCACACAAATCATACAATATTTGGTTTTAAATTAACGGCCGACTTATGTGATGAACACGAGAAAGTCATACTAATATGATCACCGCCCATGTTCGACGTCAACGTGCAATAACCACTCACAGACAGCTAGTGGCGGGACTAGCAATGAGGATACATAAGGCGTGTCGCGGTGATGCGGAAAATAGTGCAGTCACCGTCTTAACGCCGAAATGGAGTGATTTATATGAAGATGGTATCTGTTTTTTCGGACAGATCAGATACCATCGGTGACCATGCAGCTCTCAGTCATGTAAGGAAGCAATACTATCAAAATTAATGTGGACTGGGAGGTAAAAACTATACTAAACACATCCAAAAAAGTTTTGAATCACTCCGGTTCCCAGAAGTCCTGAAGACAGACGTTGACTGTGGATATTGTATCACAGACACAGTCCGTTCGATTGTTCAGAGACGTCACTAAACCCGCCCAAAGATGCAAACAACCATGCATGAGCAGCGTCTACTAGACGGAGGGGGATACACAGCCAATCAGTTCCAGTCATTCCACAAGGACATACAAGACTAGTCTGTAGTTCAACCATGCCTAGAAGGTCAGTACCGTAATTCGATTGCGTCCGCATTGTTACTTTGTTCCTGGAAGAGCTCTCAACAAGGGAAGTGTCCAGGCGTCTCGGAATGAACCCAAGCGATGTTGTTCGAACATGGAGGAGATACAGAGAGACAGAAACTGTCAAAGACATGGCTCGCTCAGGCGCCCAAGGGCTACTACTGCAGTGAATGACCGCTACCTACGGATTATGGCTCGGAGGAATTCTGACAGCAACGCCACCATGTTGAATAATGCTGTTCGTGCAGCCACAGGACATCGTGTTACGAATCCAACTGTGCGCCATAGGCTGCAAGATGCGCAATTTCACTCCCAACGTCCGTGGCGAGGTCCATCTTTGCAACCACGACACTATGCAGCGCGGTACAGACGGGCCCAACAACACGCCAAATGGACCGCTCAGGATTGGCATCACGTTCTCTTCACCGATGAGTGTCGCATATCCCTTCAACACGACAATCGTCCGAGACGTCTTTGGAGACAACTCTTTTGGACGGCATTATATAGGACCATCGTTCGCCGCTGGTGGTTATGGAAAGCGCGGTAATGGCTGTACGATACGTGAATTCCATCCTCCGACCGACAGTGCAACCATATCGGCAGCATATTGGCGAGGCACTCGTCTTCATGGACGACAATTAGCGCCCCCATCGTGCACATCTAGTGAATGACTTGTTTCAAGATAGAATACTATCGAATATAGTGGCCAGAATGTTCTCCAGACATGCACCCTATCGAACATGCCTGGGATAGTTTGAAAAAAAGGTCTGTTTGTGGATGACGTGACCCACGAACTACTCTGAGGGATCTACACCGAATCGCTGTTGAGGGGTAGGACAATCTGGACCAACAGTGCCTTGATGAACTCGTTGATAGTATTTCACGACGAATACAGGCATCCATCAATGCAAGAGGATGTGCTAGTGGGTATTAGAGACACAAAAAAAATGGTTCAAATGGCTCTGAGGACTATGAGACTTAACTTCTGAGGTCATCAGTCCACTAGAACTTAGAACTACTTAAACCTAACTAACCTAAGGACATCACACACATCCATGCCCGAGACAGGATTCGAACCTGCGACCGTAGTGGTCACGCGGTTCCAGACTGTAGCGCCTAGAACCGCTCGGCCACTCCGGCCGGCATTAGAGACACAGCAATGTGGACCACCACCTGTGAAGGTCTTGCTGTATGATGGTGCAACATACAATGTGTGGTTTTCATGAGCTATAAAAAGGGCGGCAATGATGTTTATGTTGATATCTATTCCAATAGGTATATTAAATTTAAGAAATGATTTTAAATGCTTTTTCTACCTGTGACTCATCATTGATAAGAACAGACGCGCGACTGCTACGGTCGCAGGTTCGAATCCTGCCTCGGGCATGGATGTGTGTGATGTCCTTAGGTTAGTTAGGTTTAAGTAGTTCTCAGTTCTAGGGGACTGATGACCACAGCTGTTAAGTCCCATAGTGCTCAGGGCCATTTGAACCATTTTTGATAAGAACAGAATAGCTTTAATAAGAATTTACTTAGACATCTATATGAGTTTAGACTTTCTCCCCCCGTGTTTCCTTGTTTTGTCAATGTGTTTTGCAACCATGAGTGGTGTATCCTTTACACCACACATAAATAGCTTCATCCTGATCCACCTTACAATATCAATGGGTCCTCAGTACAAAAAAGGCATTCTACAGTAATAATATGATGTACTAGTATCCTTACTAAAAACTTCACCAACATTAAAATTACGAAAAGCTAGGATGTCACAGTTATTAAAACTTTCGAGGCCATAAACGCTCTCAGTACCTCCACAATGACCAAAGACCACGGTAAGCCATTCATTAACGCAACTAAATATATCATTACTAAAAAATGCGAAGTTCAAAACACCACCTATAAAAACACAAGGACAATCAGGACAATCAAGTACAGCTTGTTAACCAATACATGCACACACACACACACACACACACACACACACACATATATATATATATATATATATATATATATATATATATATATATATATTGTGCGAGTCAGCGAGTCACATTTAAATGCCTGGCAGAGGGTTCATCGAACCACCTTCACAATGCTCTATTATTCCAACCTCGTATAGCGCGTGGAAAGAACGAACACCTATGTCTTTCCGTGTGAGCTCTGATTTCCCTTATTTTATCGTGGTGATCGTTTCTCCCTATGCAGGTCGGTGTCAACAAAATATTTTCACATTCGGAAGAGAAAGTTGATGACTGGAATTTCGTGAGAAGATTCTGTCGCAACGAAAAACGCCTTTCTTTTAATGACGTGCAGCCCAAATCCTGTATCATTTCAGTGACACTCTCTCCCATATTTCGCGATAATACAAATCGTGCTGCCCTTCTTTGAAATTTTTCGATGTACTCTGTCAGTCCTATCTGGTAAGGATCCACACTGCGCAACAGTATTCTAAAAGAGAACGGACAAGCGTAGTGTAGGCAGTCTCCTTGAAAGTGTCCTGCCAATAAAACGCAGTCTTTGGTTAGCCTTCCCCACAACACAACACTTCTTTGCCTGTCTGCCACCCTGAATCGACGGCCCAGCAGCACTCACCCACGCCCCGAGAAGGGACAGAGCCGGGAGGACGCTGCCCGCTTACGTCCACTAGGCCTGGCGGCCGGCTGGCCCCGGCCATTTAGCTCGCGAGTTACGGCGTCCGGTGACGCGCGGCAGTAAACACTGGCATTACGCCGCCCGGTGCTCATCAATCCCTCAATTTATGCCGTGCAAACGCCGTTAACGACGCCTCGAAAGACGAACCGGCTCCAATTTGTCCGGCCCCAGCTAATCACAGGCGTCTCCCCAGTTAGCGGGCGCTGCGAACACACCCATCATCCAAACTTATAATACTCCCTCGTTGAATCACATTACTCGCACCAGCCTCCATGTTTCTTCTGCAACGGGTGCGCTTAACAAAGAACAATCCTGTTAACTACCTGTTTCAAAAGAATGGTCGCAACTGATGAAAGGTTCCGGCAATATGAGACTGGCTCCACAACAGCCGACACCGTGTCGGACCTCGTTTTGCCTGGCGTAGAGCGGCAACTCGACGTGACATGGACTCAACACGTCGAAAGTCCCCTGCGGAAATATTAAACCATGCTGATTCTGTAGCTGTCCATCACTGCGAAAGTGCTGCCGGTGCAGGATTTTGTGCATGAACTGACCTGACCTCTCGATTATGTCCCATAAATGTTTGATGTGATTCATGTTGGGCAGTCTGGATGGCCAGATCACTCGCTCGACTGTCCAGAATGTTCTCCTTAGCAATTCCCCAGTGATATTGTTGCTTGGGAACATGAAGTCCGTGAACGCAAATGGCCTCCAAGTAGCCGAACAAAATCATTTCTAGTCAGTGGTTGGCTCACTTGGACCATAGGACTTAGTCCGTTCCATGAAAACATTGTCCACACCATTACGAGCCACCACTGGCTTGAACATTGCGTTGTTGACAACTTTGCCCTGTCGACAACCTCCGTCCATGGGGTGTTCGCCACACTCCAACCCTACAATCAGCTCTTAGCAACTGAAATCCGAAATCATCTGACCAGGCTACGGTTTTTAAGCCATTTAGGGTTCAATCAATATGGCCACGAACCCAGTAGCGGCATTGCATGTGATGTCGTGCTGTTAGTAAAGGCATTCGCGTCAGTCGTCTTTACCGTAGCCAATTAAAGCCAAATTTCGCCCCACTCTGGTTTATTTGCGTTTATTTCAATTAGTGTTGTTTCTCTGTTAACGCGGCACTGCTCTCGGTCGTTAAGTGAATGCCGTCGACCATTGTGTTATCTGTGGTGAGAGGTTACGCTTGAAATTCGGTATTCTCGGCACACTCGTGACCACCATTCTCTGTTCAAAATCTGTTAGTTACTGTCGTGCGGCCGTAATCCTGTCGGAAACCTCTTCACATGAATCACCTGAGTACAACTAACAGCTCCGCCAATGCGCTGCCGTTCTATACCATCTATATGTGATACTACCGCCATCTGCATATATGCATATCGCTATCCGATGACTTTTGTCACCTCATTGTGTAACTGGATTTTGTGTGATGTACACTAAGTGATCAAAAGTGTCCGGACACCTGGCTGAATATGACTTACATTTTCGTGCTTCCCTCCATCGGTTATGCTGGAATTCAATATGGTGTTGGCTAACCCTCAACCTTGGTGACAGCTTCCATTCTTGCAGGCATACGTTCAATCAGATGCTGGAAGGTTTCTTGGGGAATGGCAGCCCATTGTTCACGGAATGCTGCACTGAGAAAAGGTATTGATGTCGGTCTATGAGGTATGGCACGAAGTCGGCGTTCAAAACACCGCGAAGGCGTTCTATAGGATTCAGGTCAGGAATCTGTGCAGGCCAGTCCATCACAGGGATGTTATTGTCGTGTAACTACTCCGCCACAGGCCGTGCATTATGAACAGTTGCTCGATTGTGCTGAAAGATGCAATTGCCATCCCCGAATTGCTCTTCAACACTGGGAAGGAAGAAGGTTCTTAAAACATCATTGTAGGCCTGTGCTGTGAATGTAGCACACAAAACAACAAGGGGTGCTAGCCCCCCTTCACGAGAAACACGACCACACCAAAAACACCACCTTCTCCGAATTTTACTTTTGGCACTACACACGCTGCAGATGACGTTCACCGGAATTCTCCATACCCACTCTCTGCCATTGGATCGCTACACTGTGTACTGTATCGTCACTCCACACATTTTCCCACTGTTCAATCGTCCAATGGTTAAGCTCCTTACACCAAGCGAGGCGTCGTTTGGGATTTACCGGCGTGGTGTGTGGCTTATGACATTGAAATCCAAGTTTTCTCACCTCCCACCTAACTGTCATAGTACTTGCAGTGGATCCAGATGCAGTTTGGAATTCCTGTGTGATGATCTGGATAGATGTGTGCCTATTAAACATTACGTCCCTCTTCAACTGCCGGCGGCCTCTGTCATTCGACAGACGCTATCGGCCTGTACACTTTTGTGCTATACGTGTTCCTTCACGTTTCCACTTCACTATTATATCCGAAGCAGTGGACATAGGCAGTTTAGGAAAGTGTAAATCTCGCGTACAGACTTATGACACAAGTGTCACCAGTCATCTGACCGCGTTCAAAATCTGAATTCCGCGGAGCGCCCCATTATTCTCTCTCACGATGTCTAATGACTAATGAGGTTGCTGATATGGAGTACCTGGAAGTAGGTGGCAGCACAAAGCACCTTAATATGAAGAAAGTATGTTTTTGGGTAGTGTCCGGATACTTTTGATCACATACTGTATATTGTACTTTAATGCCAGGTAGCACGTACCCCATGCGTCCAAAAAGTTCCGAGACTGAACATATTTCTAGCGCATAAACTACACCAGTCCTGTTATTGGAGGCAACCTGACCGAACAACTGTAAACAACGGATATGCATCGCAATAGTCAGTTGTGAGCAGTCAGTGTTAACTAGTTGATGGGCAGCCGGAGAGTGTCATTGTGTCATGTCAAAACTCACAATGGAGCAACGTATCTGAATCAAATGTTCAAGATATTCTCTAGAATGTTTTGAGAAGAGAAAAGTGTGAGGAAAATTTGTCCGGCACATTTTATCTCTCGAGCAACAATAACGGCGTGTGCACGTCTTCCATGACTTGATTGACAAGCGAAATACAGAAAATTCTTTTCTACGAAAAATCGCTCTGGGTGTCGAAACTTGGTGTTTTCAATACGAATGTATCACGAAACGGCTAAGTTCAGAGATTCAAGTTAAGAGTCAACACTTTGACAACATGTTCGACATTCAAGCCATTGTGGCACAAGAATTGACCAACATCCCGAAGAAAGACTTTTTGACAGTTGCACATAGTTGTATGAACGTTCTGTGGCTATACTCATATGGGGCGAGGCTTTGTAGAACACGTAATCTATTAAACCACAATTTCAGCTTTTCTCTAGTTTTTATTCATCAAGTCTGACGACACTATACTAGTAGTTGGATTACATTAGATACATCTTTTGTTCCATAGATTCACAGTGATTATATCCTTAAGAATGTGAAACAGATCAAAGAGCAAATACAGGATTCATATCCACCCTAAGTAAAGAGTTTAGCTAAAGTTCCTTCCACAGAGCCTAAGCAGCATCATCGTCATGGGTGTGACATTAGTGAAAAAAAAAATCTTAAATATATTTTCATATAACGGGTAACAACAAACTTTTGAAAACATGTAAATGTATATAGTCGGCCATGCGTAATTCATAGGATATTAAAGCCCTGTATCGTCAAACAGAAATCAGTTTGTAACGTCCCCGCTAGGGCGTACGTTAACTCTTTAAAGCCTGTACTATAGTAAGTTGACGGGCTTCACCTTATAAGAAAGGATTTTGGTACATATGTTGACCGCGTGTACCTGAATGGAGGCAAAATCAGACTTACACCCACTCAGTAACAACAATGATACGTCAAGCACGTCTAAAGTGCAACTAACTATACGTTAGGACGGACAAGAAACATACACAGCAGATGCTACCAATTGTTAATAATACGGTCGCCAGCCTAATTAGGCATTAACTGAGTTTTTTCCCTGTACAAGTGGATGTACGTGCAAGCATAACAACACGTAGCAATACTGCATCATTTGGTAAATTTTAGAACCAGAAAATCTACTGAACTAAGAATCTCACTTTCTGTACTAATATGGACAAGCTATAAATACACAACATTACACTATAATGTTTACTACAAACTGCTTTTTGTCTATTGATCCGACTGAAATCGGGCATAGGTTACCCTAGAAATAGCATTTTTGAAACACACATACAATGTCAATTTTAAGAAGGGTAAAACACTGATACATTTAGGTTTTTATATTGACTTTAACTTTGCTGGTCAAATCAGTTCAGTACACTTCAGAATTCAATTGAATAGAAAAGAAAAAAGGGGGGGATGGGGAAACCCTGAAACTGTTATGATCACTGTAGTGAAAGTTTGATTATTGAGAGCCTTAAGCATTCAAGATTTCCTCTTTTTGTCTTATTTCCTGCTCATTTAACTACCGTTATTTTTGTCTCAATTTAAATAAACTTCATTACTAAACCAATTTCAACATTATCTTCCAACTTTGTCATACCTATATTATTCGTCCAGTATTCATTAACAACAAAGTTCTTTAAACATCATTCTAACATTGATAGGTCTGCAGGTAATTATTATTAACATAAACTTTAAATCTTCATCTTGGGATACTCGGATTGCACAACATGTGGAGAGGACCCTGTCTAGGTCAGTTGTGAGGATAATTAATTGATAGGACAGTTCAGGTAAAATTTTAGTTGTTATTGAACAGTATGTAGCAAAAGTAACACTGGTCCACACGAATACAGTACTAAAAGTTTCAACCTGTTCGTATCGATGAGGCGGTCGGCAAGCGGCGAGATGGCGAGGCACAAAGCATACATGCAATTACAGCAATGGCTCTTGAAATATTGGCACTTTACTTCTTCATAGCGTCGCAATACTTTTCCATTTAGTGCCTATGGAATATTGCCATGCTTTATAGGAGTCGGAAACAGCGCATCCGAGGCTCAACGAAACCACTTTTTCCAGGAGAGCTTCCTCGATCCAGAACGTGTTTCTCAGATCGATGCCCAACTCCGATTACTACTACTGCTAAGCCCGTTGTTCCGTACCGCGCCCGTGTGCATTTTCCCACGCTCGCCTGCCTCCACCTTTTACCGCTCCCCTACAGACAGGGTATTCACCAAAGGTTTTACATTCTACATATCCTAATACATTGCCTACGTATGAACCAGGCATACAATTACAACTTTCACATCTTACAATATTTACAACATTAGTTCCACTTCCCTTCGATTACAACATTACTTTAAATTGAACATAAACATTAAAATTCACATCAAAAATTGTTTACAGTTTCTTTAACATAATGGCATGAAACAAAAAAGAGATGAAATCAGAACATCGATTAGGCTAATTTATTGAAATTCAGGGGAAAAATTCATTATAAGTACAATAGTATAGTGTTATTGTTGTTACAAGTTGGCAACACTTTACTGGACTGAGAATGTCCAAAAGACACATCTTACGTAATAGTCAATTTGTAACTCTTATATCTATGAGGCGTAGGTTTATTTTATGTAACTGTGTATCTGAAATTTATGAAGTGTGTATTCTGTGTTGTTTAAACCCCTTGATCTATGGCACGAAAATTAGAGTTTTGTAATGTATATATGAAGAAAGCAAAAAAATATGCTGAGATGGAAAATCGTTATAATATGAATATGTTCATAAATAAAATGTTTGTTAAAAGCTGTTTCATGCTTAGGGCACTTGTATTTGTAACATGTAAACGCTGTAGGAACTCCCTCCGCAACGGAAGTTGCATGGCGCGATGTAAAAGTTGGGTTTGGCAGTCAAACTGAGCGGCTCCTCTGTGTGAACGACAGGCAGTATGTGGCTAGCATTACCACTGTACACTTCGACGGCGCTAATAGAGGCAATTGGGAGTTGCATTATAAAGTATTTGCCTCGGATGTGGATCTGGCTATTATTTGATATTCACAGCATGATGGAATGGCTCTAATATGTTGAAAATCTAACTCCAAGAAGAGATTTTATAGAGCATTCGTACATCAAGAGCCTTGAGTACAGTTAGCAGCCATGTCGCCTGCCTCCAATCTTCGCCACTGATTCACAAACTTCATACATTCAGTTATGTAATGTATAAGGGCATGGACCAGTCAATCTGTGAATTGTTCCAATAACCTAAATTCGTGTCCGGAACTATATTTTCAATCCTGATCGGAAGCTACTCAGTATCCTCACCTAAGTGCTACTAAATCGGAGTATCCTGATTTAAATGAACAATTCTTGCATTCATGTGTTTAAAGTGATATTTTGTCTAAAGTAAAAGGAGTAGCAAAAGTTGAAGCTAAAACCACAAAAGTGAAATTGTATAGGCTTCTGCTGAAGCATCCTTAGTTTATTGTAAAATATGGTTTTGTAGTATCACAGTACAAGATATTGTAAATATTATTGTCTACAATACCTCCTACACAGATGATTAAAAGGAAAATACATACAAATCTTTAATGAACAGACTTACGATAGTAATGTTAGAAGTGAAGTTATGCTTATTTTCAAAAAAGATTGTGGTTTTGGTCTCTATTATTAATAGTTCCTTTTTTTGAAGTTAATTAAACCCAGTGTTGTATTTTATTGTCTTGCAAAGTAATTTATGAACTACTCCAAGTGAAGTGAATGATTAGCCTTTTGAATTAGTCTTTACCACTTTAATAATCAAAGAATGACTAGTGAAACTATACTAGTTTATGGGTCCTCATCATATTCTTCACCTAGGAAAAAATTGAACTATTACTGTTGCTAAGGAAAACTGATATTTGTAGAGGAGCTTAAACGGTGTATTTATGATATTATTCATCTTTAATCGTGTTTTTAATGTCAGTCAAGATAGAAGGCCCCCATGTCAAAATTTAGTTCTGCAGTTCACGCAGTGACATTTGATTAAGTAATGCTCTTGAGTGTGGCCGTCATTAGTATGAGTTTGGTGCAAATATACTCCCCATAATATACTGGTGTGTGTGTGTTATCAGTAACTGCTGATAAATACAGTACTGAGTTCACTGTGTCAGTTAGTATCCTGTTTGATATTCAAAGGCAAATCTCAACAAAAGTGACTTGAATAACCAATGTTTAATTTTCTCAAAAATATATTTTCAAATTAATATGCCCCCCCTGGGCTGGCGACCATTCATTTTTTCATTCTTTTATGATTTTTACCACTTTCATTGACTCCCAAAATTAGAGCCCGTTTGGTTTTTCTGTTAATTTCACCAAATTATAAATTATAGTCCGATACCTTTGTCCGTTAGACACACACGCACTCAATGTTAAAATCGTCTCAGAGGGTAACATAACGTGCTTCACGGCACTTTAGAATGATATACGTTAGTGTTATAAATTTATCTGATATTTTTACTAAGGATTGTTAGTGGAGAACACAGTCAGCCACATAGACTTTCAACAAAACTTAGGCATTTGTAATCATCTGTAGCTGCGCGTGATATCCCCAGACCGATAATGGTATTCAATTAAGGCTTTTAGAATGTGTTCACGGTTGGCTGTGAAATTAATTGATAGCTAATCTTCCATAGCTTCATGTGTAGCACCAAAAATACCATCAGTTATGCGTATTAGTTTTATTTAATTGCAACAGATTTCGGTGATACAATCCACCATCTTCTGGACCCTCTGAAACATAAGGTGATCACGCTTTCAACTGGTATCATCAGCATATCTCTAATTAAAGGAACAGAAACCAGCGGCGTCTGCGGAACTTATACTTAATTGCACGTCGGGCTCCAGTGCAGCAACTTAATTTACACCAGAATTCTGATGAATCACATCTCAGACAAATGTAATTACTTGTTCTGAGAACACACAGAGCACACCACAGAGCACGATTCACTTCGATACACTAGAGTACTAGAAACTTACACTTTCAGAAAACTGTGAGCTCTATATCAGCGTTTAAAACAAGCTAAAACCACTTTCTCCTCCTTTGATAATTTGCTCTTTGCGTCTTCTTGGCTTTATCCATCTTCTCAGCCCTTATTTTCGGAACAGTAGAACTAACTCACACCTTCTACTACATCCTCTTCCGTTTTGATATTTAGTTCGTTATTATTCTCCTCTCTTCAATATGCCATTACTTTTTTTCAGTGCTTATTAGCACGTCACTTTTATTGTAAATGTGTCCTAAATCATCCTCACTTTCAGCAGTAAGGGAATTTCAATGCGAAATTTAATAGTGACATTTAATGTATTTCCCATTTTATTTGTTTACCTCCTTCCTTGGCATTACAGTTAAGTAACAGAGGTGATGAACACAAGCCTCATATTATTCTTTACTGCCTGGCTGTGCTGTTTCACTGTGTCCCCTTCATTTTGTTAGTTTGTGCGTGATTTTCACGCTGCATGAGCAGATAAATACATTACCTGCCGGACTTCAGCGCCTGAACACGGCAGTAATTCTGACAAATTATCTAGTTATGAATAATGTATTTATATGTCCATTGCTCGCATTGAATATGTAATATATGAATGAGCTGAAAGTTTTCATTTGTGTCACTTTTATGTAGCTATAAATCAGGCTCCAACATAGCCATTGGTGATAATCAAAATTTATTTTTGCTGTCAGGCTTTGCAGCTACTCTTGCTCTAATACCGGGGCGATCTGACACTAAATAATTTGTTACGATGTTGCTCTATCCCTAATAAAGAAAACTGAAGCTCGAGATTGGCCTTATTTTATAGGTCTTACGATTAAGAGAAGCGATAGACTGTATTCCAGCGGATGTTGCCCAGAGTCGACTTTTTCAAGGTTTAATGTAGGGAATGGCTGGATTCACCAGAAGTATATAAAGCACCTCGCATGTACAGGGTGGTTTATAATTAAATTTACACTACTTGAACCAGTGCAGGCGGAAGAGTATTTACTGTACGGGTACCCAAATATTCGGGGTGTAAATTTTAAGTTAACAAACCAGAATAACTCGAAAAATAAGCTTCAGACGAAAGAATGTGTAGAAATCAAAGTTGATTATTTTCGAGGGGGATATCTGCTGGTGATAAAATTAGCCCACTACCCCAACCCCTGGGAGTGGAGTGGGAGGCAACTTTAAAATTTCAGATGAAAACTCCCCGTTTTTTATTTCAGAATCAGATTCTACATAAAAAAACTACGTACATTTTGTCTTAAACATTTATTTTGATTGTGGTAGATGGCGCTGTAATTCAAGAATATCTATGTTCTCAGTTTTGCGTGGAAAATGGTTACGGATAAATAAAAAAGAGCTAGTAAGTAGGATGTTTGGTTAGTTAGTTAGCTAGTCAGATGATTTGTTTCATAATTAAAAGTTGTGTGGCCTCATGACCACGAAACAAACAAAACTTATTCGAATCTGCGGAAAAAATTAAGATGTGGGTCAACATTTGTAAAACTCTAATTCCTCTCTCTCGAATCCCACCCTATGGGGAGAGACGGAGAGTTTTCGTTTTAGCGAATCAAAATTTACGAAGTAAATAATTATTTTTTATTTACCCGTAACCATTTTCCAGGCAAAAATAAGAACATGGATTTTCTTGAATTACAGCGCCAACTACCAAGAATCAAAATAAATGCTTAAGACAAAATGTACCTAGTTTTTTTATGTAGAATCTGATTCTGCTATAAAAAAATGGGGTTCCCATTTGAAATTTTAAAGTTGCCTCCCGCTTCACTCCCAGGGGGCTGGGATGGTGGGCTGATTTTAGCACTAGCAGATGTCCGCCTGGAAAATAATCAACTTTGGTTTCTACACATTTTTTGGTGTGAAGCTTATTTTTCGAGTTATTCTGGTTTGTCAACTTAAAATTTACACCCTATATAAGAACGATGTCTTTTTGTTTAGTTGGGGGCATCGATTCTCTCTATGTTGGATAGCGGGACAGCAGCCGGCATGTATGTATTATATATCACAATAGCCATAACCTGTAAGGCCTAGTGTTCTAGATAGTAGCTGGGTTTTTCAATGACAAAATGTATTTACGTCATATACGAAAAACAACCAGTCTTCGCAGCAGCTTATGTAGGCAGGGTTTAGCACACCTCAGCAACTAGAACACAGTGGAATTACAGGAATGACGTCCATACGGTGTACTTCAGGACGTGCGTTGTTAGTAGTGTTAGCTTCATGACTTGCCGTTACGCGCTGGTGCTGGAGCGGCGACGTAGGGTTGCAATACAAGCATCTGTGCGCTTACAGTTGCAGACAGTCAATTTGGTTCTGGACAAGGTGAGCAAGGCTTTATTCGTTAAGCTGTTTTATCAAAGCAACAGCAATTCTGCATCTGCTCTTCGAAAGTACCGACGCACTGAAGGAATACGGAGAGGTCCTCTTTCTACAGTGGGCTTGAAGAACATCATACGGCAGTTCGAATTAACTGGCGATTTGGGAATCGCTCCTGGGAAAGGCCGACGGCCATATGCGCCACAGATTGTTCAAGAAGTCGCCGTTATCATGGTTCAGAATGCTGGTCGCTGTTCGCGATCTTCAAGCAGTGCACTAGCTGTGTCGCAGCAGTTGAATACTCTGCATGATCCACCAAAGTTTCGGGCAGCAGCAGAGCAATGCATAGTGCGGCTCCAGGCTGTCGCGGATGCAGATGGCCGTCACATTGAGTAACGTTTGTAACGTCGAAAATAAACACCGTACGCAATTAAGAAATGTTATTCTCTCATGTGCAAATTAAAATGTGTTTCTTTCCGTGGTTTATTCGTTAGTTTTCTTCTGCGTATCCCTACAAATGTTATTACAAAGTTTCATTGTCCTGCGATCATTCGTTTGTCACGGTGACCATCTCAAGTAGCGAAAGTTTAATTATAGCAACCCTGTTCTTGCAGGTGCGTGCAGATCTTTGTCTTACTCTCACAGTTACTTTGAAAATACAGAGAGTAGCCATTACAAGAAACTTCCAATTGTATCACACGTCTGTTGGCTTTTGTCTACCGATCTTCGGCTGATATTTCCCCACTAATGGCAATGGAGGATGGACCTTCGACAATGCCAGCCCTTCGTCCTGGTGAAATGTCAGAAAATCGTGAACCAAACGTCCTACAAAGATCCTGATGTACAATATCCTAGAATTTTTCCTACTAGAGTTCTACTGCAAGGAAGACAACGTATCTGAAAGCAACGACGTTATTTACTTTTACGGGGATGTAGGTTACACAACAGGCAAATAAAGATGTAAACAGGTAAACGTGGCCTTTATGGAAATTGTTTCATCAGAGAAAAAGTCTGACCTATTTGGCGAGAAATACACTGCTGGAAAAAAAAAATGGGAAGACGACGTCGATTTTGATCCAGTGAAGGCATACCTAGGGTATAGAAGATGTACTGCATACGGTTTCAACGTTGTCCGCCAACAGATAGCTTCGTGGCGTAGCTACAAGAGCGCCATCTGTGCTCACAGCCTGAAGGCACCGTGTAAGGTGGTCATGTCATTTAGTTTTTGTATGACATCGATGTGCACATTACAGAGAGAGCAACTTACGTTACTGTCGGACAAGCTTCGATCTTGCCGTGGCACAGTCTCTGCCTCTGCGCAGTCTGATACATCCTGAGTTAATGTGTGGTACGTGATGGACGTATTCAGTAGCGGTATGTTGACTTGTGATCATCTGTTAGATGAAGACTATTGTAAAGGACAGCAGGGATGAATAAGAAGCATATACTAGATAGTTAAGTGAACATAAATTTTGATTAGTGTTGTATTTTGAAGAGAAGGAGTTTTAGGTAAGACTGTTTAATATGCTCAGAGCTAAGAGAAAGACCACGCCACTTCCCTGAGTCGTGCGTTAACATATTAATTGATTAAGCTGTTTGATTTCCTCATTGTTTCAAGAATTTATTCTCGCATTGTAGTGTACGTTTAATTCGACTGCTTCTTTGAACGTTTACTTAAGCAAAAGAAAAATTTTAACTTTTACACCAGGTTACTTCAATAACCCCATAGAGAGAAAAGGAAGCAATATAGTCCTCTCGTTTTCACAGTGCTTGAGTATTTTTGGAACAGATGTTTGACGCAGATAGTCAGTTCACATCATATTAACATAACTATATACAAAGTAATAGTTCAGAGGGCTCCCTGCCTTAGTTCTTATTGCTTCCCAAACCTCATTACCATAAAACTTAATTTCATAGTATCAGACACATACGATCATTATCCATTTAACAAAACACACTAAATCAAAGTAGTGTAATAAATTTTAGTACATCAACTACTTAACGTAATTTATGACAGCAGTTTGTAGAATTCCAGAACAATGTCTCCAGTTGAGTACATTTACAGCCTTTCCTGTAAGGCCGGTGTTTGCGAATCCACCGACAGCCTTTTTATTTCACTTGTACTGCGGGACCAGCGGTATTTCGCTTTTCCTGTCCCAATGGTCTGGACCAAGAGCTAGTCATTGTCAATGCAAAAGGGATAATCTGCAACAGAGACCTACACTGCATGCCAGATGACAGCGCGTAAAGTCCCTTCTGCCACAACACCACTCAGAAGAGCCAATTTTCCGGCCGAAGATACCGTTTGCTTCAACAGTTCCATCATTTCAATTTGTGCAAAGACAGTGCTCATTAGCGGGTTTGTTCACCTTTCGCACGGATAAGAGCGGCAACGTATCTCCGCCTGAAAACAATGAGGCCCTTGTAAGTCGCAGGGGGGAGTTGGCATCATATCTGCATAAACAAGTCACCTTGTTCTGTGAACGGAGCGATGACCTCTGACGCTACATTCAATCACATCCCAGATGTTCCGATCTGGCGATAGGACGGCACATCAATTGGAACTCGCCACTGTGTTCCTCGAACCACTCTATTACACTGCTGGCCGTATGACATGGCGCATTATCTTGTTGAAAAATGCCACTGCCGTCGGGAAGTATGATCGTCTTGAAAGGTGGTACTTGTTCTCAACGAGTATACGATACTTCTTGGCCATCAAGGTAGCTTGCACGAGCGCCATGGGATCCATGGATGCCCATGTGAATGTTCTCCAGAGCATAATGGAGCTGCCGCCTGCTTGTCTTCGTCCAGTATTACAGGTGTTAAGTGGCTGATCCCCTGGGAGACGACGGATTCGCGTCCTCCCATCGGCAGGACTCATCAGACCATGCAACGCTCTGCCACTGCGTCAACGCCCAGTTCCGATGGTCACGTTGCCATTTTAGTCGTTGTTGCCGATGTCGCGGCGTTAATATTGGCACAATGCATGCGTCACTGGCTACAGAGGCCCACTGTTAGTAGTGCTTGCTGCTCTGTGCGTTCAGACAGACAGTTTCCGCCTGTCCTGTTTTTACCAGTCTGCCCAGCCTACAACGTCCGAAATCTGTAATGAGAGGTGGGCGTCCAGCTCCACGACGTCTGGACGCTACACGTTGAAGACACTCACCACTGCACTCCTCGAAATCCCGACAAGTCGTTCAGTTTCCGAAATGCTAGTGTCGAGCCTCTGGCTCATCATAATCTGCCCTCGTTCAAACTCAGATATTGCGCGCCTTCTCCATTCTACACACGGACTGCAAGGTCGCTGGTACTACATGCACCGTGCGTGTGTCTGACTAGCAGTCATTCTTCGCCAGATGACGCTGCTGTCGCCTGGACGGGTTTATATTGATAGTGATCATAATGTTCTGGCTGATCAGCGTATATGTTGCTGTAAAAGTAAAATGAGTGGTAAATCATAGAATTATATGGTTAAAAAATTAAATGGTTAAACCTAAGACTTACCATCACGGTGTAGTGAAAGTTCGAAATTTCTTATTATACGCGTAGATTTCGAACTTTTACCAAGACACGTTGTTAAATCTTAGGATATACCGACACCAACTGGTAAAACCGTATTCATTAACAAAAATCAGCTCAGAAATGGATTAAAATAGTTTGTATTTATTGTAAATTTATGTCTTTCAAACATTTATACATTTCAATGTGATTATAATGAGCAATATTCCATATTGGTGAGGAATGTTGTAAAATATGTTACCTTGTGAAAGTTAATTTTTGTTACAAGAAGGCTGACTATTGTGGCATTTCGAATTACATAATATGGAAGACGATTTACACAAGCATTTTTTAGTTGAACACTTTCTTAAGCAATTGCACTTTTTGAACCCTTGCCCTCCAACAAAAGATTGTTTGGCAACCACTTCCTGTAGACTAATTTCTTCTCTTGCTACTTCTTCGACGTTGATAAAATTTTCCTTGTACAACGTAAATTGGTTCCTAGTGTACAATGACTTCAGTTTACCAGCTTCGGTACCAAGCTGATAGAATTCGTCATCCTGAATATTTAGCACTACTGCTATTATTGTATTTAAACCGACAAACTCTGGGAGGTTGTAGGGGACATAAAAAAAAATATTTTTCCCTAATGTCATTTTTTCCTATGAGGAGTATTTAGACCGGTAGAGGAATATTTCTCTGGGAGCAAATTAATTAAACCAACAAACACTTTTCCATTTTTTTATGACCAAGAGACAACACATTAACACAGCCCAATTTCAATTACAGTAGATTTCCAAAATGCCTCCATTGACAGGTAAACAAAGATTACACCGTAGGATAATGTTCTGTCTGACACGGGCAAAATCCCCAAGAGTATTCTGAATTGTACCTGCTGCTGCTACTATCCGGGCAAACAGATCCTCTTCTGATGCAACAGGAGTTGCGTAAACAAGGTTGCGGATCTCTCCCCAAACAAAAAAGTCCAGAGGGGACATATCTGGGTATCGAGCAGTCCATGGTACAGGACCACCTCTGCCAACCCACGTTTCTGGGAACCGTCGGTCCAGAAATCGACGCACACGATGACTGAAATGTGCCGCCGCCCTGTCATGTTGGAACCACATACGTTGTCTTGTAGGGAGCGGGACGTCTTCCAACATTTCTGGCGAGAAAATTGTAATAGCGCCTGCCATTTAATGGCCGAGGTAGCAGATGCGGCCCAATTAAACAGTCCCCAACAACACCAACCCACACATTAACGAAGAACCGCACTTGATGAGTGCTAGTAACATGTGGGTTATCCTCACTCCAAACATGCGAATTGTGCATGTTGAAACTCCATCTCGCCCGAATGTTGTTTCATCGGTAAACAACACAGACAATGGAAATGTAGGATGTATTTCACACTGTTCCAGGTACCACTGCGAAAATTGTGCTCTGGGTGGATAATCAACTGGTTCCAGGTTGTGGACACGCTGTAAGTGAAATGGACGTAACAACTGCTCTCAAAGGACTGTTCTTCCATTCGTCCTCATGTTACATGCAGTTGCACGAATGCTGATTGAAGGATCCCGCTCCACATGCTGCAAGACAGCTTCCTCAAATTGCCGCCTTCTTACCGTGCGACGGTGTCCCTGTCCAGGTAATCTGCTAAATGACCCGGTCTCACGCAGACGTTGGTACACAGCAGCAAAGGTCGTATGATGCGGGATACGGTGATTAGGATATTGTTTATAAACCTGCTGTGCAGCTCGTCTGTTGTGGTACGCTACGTAGTAGGCACCAACCATATCAGTGTACTCACTCCAGGTGTATCGCTCCATTAGTAAACAGAGACAATGCACTACTACACTGGTGGACAGCAGTTGCCTACAACTGAAGAGCGTAATACGGCCTCCACCGGTTTAAATAATCTCCCTAAGAAAAAATGACATTAGAGAAAAATATGTGTTTTGATGTCCTCTACAACCTCCCAGAGTTTGTCGGTTTAAATACTTTTCACCCTGTATAGGTCTTGCATCAGTTTTTGCCCTGTCTACATCCGGTACTTTAATCGTCACATTTCTCCATCTAAAGGTTTTGGAATTTTGTTACGTGAGGCTGCTTTCATTTTCTTTGCGTGCAATTGAAGACCTTCTTTGATAGTTCCTCGGACCTGTTTCACTTCATTAAAACTGTTGGAAGTTGTCAGCTGGTGCCGGTGTCTCGTTGTTAACGTCGTCAAATCCTGTGTCTCTGGTGCTTCCTCACTTGCTGCAGCCGCACTTTCCACCTTCGTTCCTTCTGTGTCAGTATTTGAGTCATTGGTATCAATTCCTTGACCGTCATTTTCAATTTCCTTTGAGTCAGTGATAGTGGTGTTTAACACTGTTTCCAAGTCTTCTTCAGTGTTTATATTTTTTTATGATACCACATGAAACAACTGAGGTCGCAAAGCCCGTTTTCATTGGAACCCCAAACATTGCTTCATATGGTATACATCTGATCACTTCATGATAAGCCCTATTTTTCATTGCTTGCACAAACCTCAGCCCTACAGATCATTTTGAAGTTTCATTTGTCTCCATCCAAGTTGATAACATATTTTCGATATCTTGATTTTCTCTTTCGACTGATCCCTGAGACTGACTGTGCCTCGGATTCCCGTGGACTATCTTTATATCACTCCACAACCCACATAAACTTTGAATTACTTGGTTACAAAACTCTCTACCACTATCAGAATGAAGAATACTTGGTGCACTAAAGGTGGTGAAAATGTACAAAAGACGATATGCTACTTTATCAGCCCTTTTCGAAGTTAATGTGCAGAGGACAACAAATTTTGTCAAAATATCTTGGTATAAAAGTATGAAATTCGACTTATTGTGTGGGTTTGCCTGTATGTAGATTAAGTCAATTTGCCATCGTGAATTCATTTCACTGTGGTTTTTTTTTTCTGACAAGGTTCACATAATCTCAAATAAGTAACGATTGATTCAACAGTCACATTCTTCTACTTACGGTTTAGTCCCACAGTCATCCGTGTTCTGCCGCCATTGCCCATAGCAATATGGTCTCCTGTAGTACGTTAAACAGTTAATCAAAACGCACGTAATAACGAATTTCTTCTTTTCCAGCAGACACCGGTGCTATGAGTTTCTCTGCACCTCCGATAACTGAAAACATCAGATCGCTTCCACCATCTGTAGCGAACAAATTTTTTGTTGGAAACGATTTTTGGATTTTTCATTGCACTTAACAGAATTTTATATTGCTCCGCAGTTACATAAAAAGTGTTGTTCTTTCTCTTATTCACTGATTCATTTAATATGTTACTCATAACATCACTCATTCTGATGCAAAGCTGCAGAAGAAACACCACTAAAACGAGTGGCTTAGATGACCGTAAGCACGACACTCGACACTGACTCAAACTACGCAGCGGTGAGCGGACTGAGAACTCACAACTGCCAACAAACTTACCTGAACATAAAATTGGCAACAATGAAACTTATCTGAACCTGCGCGACAGAGGCGGGAGTCTTCGATCCAGCTTTTACCATTTGCATTGGTAAATCCTAGGATTTACCAATGTCTCTTGATAAAAGTTCGAAATCTATGCGTATAATGAGACATTTCGGACTTCCACCACACCACTATGGTAAGTTTTAGGTTTCACCGGTTAATTCTAGGATTTACCAATTATCCTACTTTCACAGTAACATATATAAACTAGTCGGCAATATAGCCGTTCTGGAAAAACGTGTATCTACTGTGGAAATCTTCTATTATAACCTTTATTTGCAACGTACACATATCGTATATCTGCTCCCTGTGTTACTTAGCGGAGCACCTAGGCACACTCGTCCTTTGCTGCTGTCACTGGGCGGTCACTCATCCACCGTTGCTGCGTCAGCCCCTCTTGCAGTCGACTCTCAAAGCTACTCGATCGATAGTCGGCTGTCGATTAGTAAACTCGTGTCAACATGCAGAGTATTTAGTGCAACGTTTTCGGTAAAGACAAGTATCTTCTTTTATTTATGAAGGACGCGACGATTTCAGGTTAGTTAATTTGAAGCAATCACAGTACACCTAGTTTTAGGGTATAATAGTGCGCAATTCAATTTTTCAAGAAGCAAATACATATTTGCCCAAAGTAGCACGGACTTCATATTTGAGAATCATGGAGTCGATGGTATGTTTAACCGCAAACTTGCTTCCTTATCTTCTGGCACATCCGACTGTCTATTCAATAGCATCGTAGCCGCTGGCAACATCAACGAGTGTCAGCAAGGGTAACGAGTGTTAGCGGAGAGCAAAGACGCGTACGAGCCAGCGACATGACAGCCAGCTTAATGAAGGGCGCCGTAACGTCGAGAACATGGCGTGTACTCGCGTGCTCCTGGCGAAAGACGCAAAGTTTACGAATAAAGATGTCAGACTGCTGCGAGCGCTTACAACGTGTTGGTGGGGAAAACTACACTGTTGTATGTGCGTTCCTCACCCACGTTACTAACATCGAACGTCTGCTGAGTAGATACATAATATATTTAAGATTTTTTGTTAACTTACTCACCACAAAGACGTGAATAATCCTTAACTTCATTATCATGAAGGTAGCACGTGAAAGCTTCCCCCCACAATGCAGTGTCTTTACTGCAGTACAGCGAGGTTGCTGCCTTACACAATTATCAAACGCCACGATTCACCACCTGAACACATCTGGGAATCTGGCGTTGCGTATGTGGGAGGGTTCTCCAGTACTGTTGCAGGCACAGAGTGAGCAGTACATGAGCAGTTTGTACTTTATTTATTCACCGGTGGCCTACGTAAAGCCATACAGCAGTAGCAGATGTTGTGCAGCCCGTGATGTCCTCGCGGCAGAAGACCTACTTGGTGCCAACTGTGCGACAGTCGCTGACAGTCACGGCGTACTTGTTTACTGACAAAGGACACCTTTGACCTCGAACGCTCGGAACCGCACGAAACCATGCTTAGAGTAACACTGTTCTGTGTCATTTCCATACAAAACTTCGTGCTTGTATGGTAGCGCCATCATACGGTGGCATGTTGTGCCTGCACCAACAAGGGCTCGAGTTACGAGCATGATATAGCTACGGTGGGAACATGTCTCTTGGAGTGTTCGCTTGCTGGTCATAGTGATATCATGAAGAAAATTAATCCGACGTAAGTGGTCAAAATATTAGGGACAAAATTGAGACATAGTGAATATGGATATGAAATATGCGTCGAGGATATAGAGTTTCCGGATGTACCATGCAACACAATAATTCATAAATATAATGAGGAGGACGCGGAAATACATGACGTTACGCTGGATACATATACTGATTTAGAAGGACAGGAAGAGCCTGAACCTGAAGGTGGTGGTACGGTTCGTGCACTAAACGTAGGATCCACTTAGCAACTGATAAATACACGGAACCCTCCGTTGCCAACTTTACCTTTATTGTAATTTTAATTAACCCGGAAAACTTAAAAACACCAAACATGGATGCAAAATGTAAGCATCTAAAGCTACTGAAAAAAAAGGAATAAAATTACTTAAATTTGTTTCCACAAGAGGAGAATACAAAGTCGCAATTCGGACGTCGCTAACACTTACATTTTACTGACATTAAATTAACAAGATAAATAATCATACATGTGACGAGAACAAATGAATAACACTATCAATCTTTACAGATGAGAATACGACGATATCCACGAAGGTTTGCGCCCTGGCAAGGGAGATACTTAACTTCAACATATAAGGTGATTGCAGTAAGCCCTAATTCCACTCGACAAACGTAGTAACGATATAAGCGAGACAAATATACTGAAGGAGGATAGCCGGAAGTGCCATAGTTAAAAGGGCCACTATCAACCCCGTCAAGATGCGGCCCCCGTGAACACGTCAGTTTCAGCTACCTGCAACATACACAGAGTCATTTGTAGCTTCTTAAAAAACAATTAACATGAAAAGGAGCAACGCGTGACACACTAATAAAATATAAACGACTACTTCACAGAACTACCTCCTCTTTAGACAAATCAAACAGCAGAATATTAATAAGAAGTAAAATACTTCTAACCTATAACAAACTAAGGTACGACGTAATAGAATATCATCTTGAGCTCATAGAATACTCAGTTTGACTTGCCTGTTTATAGGTCTTACAACTCAACAGTGTCAGCTTAAGCGAAGCCGCGAATACAAAACTCAAAATAAGACAGGAATAATGATTGAAGCCACGGACAATGCTAGGGTGCCACACAGAAGAGACAATAGTAATTTACAGCGGCACACAACCGACCTTTCATCTCCAATTTAGTGTAATCAGAATAAACAATTTGGTGTATAATAATTACTTACAGAACCATGACAACCTCTGAATAACACTTATTACCCAAGTTAGCTGCTGGTATCGAAAGGCACCTTTAGTAATACAGAGGTCGTCTGTATTCACTTACTGGAAGGGTTTCAACTTTACATCCCTTTCCACATATCTCTCTGTTTACACACTTCTACAACTTCTGCAACTAAAGAAGGGCATATAAATGCACATACAACTGACACAGATTTAAGCAGAATAAAACAGTACCTTAGTATGGTGCAAATGGCTTCATTTGCTTTACACGTGGGATATCTTCACCATTCAGTAATTCCGAAATATATTCAACAGCGCATGAGAGCAAGACGTCGCCATGGTATCAGCTGCACAGACACAAGGCAGATGAAGCGTTTTCACATGCAACAGCGGCTAGCATCACGCATTCCTCCGTCACGCCATAGACACATCTCAATTTCAATGGCCAGTAACAAGAACCTATACATTCCCTCTCAGCAGAAAAACCACAAAACACAACAGTGCACCACCGCGATACCAAACCCGAGGTCCCATCAAGTCACTCCCGGGATCTCTCTCTGACCCTGCCCGTAACTCCCGGGATCTCTCGCTGACCCTGCCCGTAGCGTACAGGCGTCGTACCACAGGCCTCACGGGAAACGTCAACAAGACACATCCGACCCTGCGAATATCCACTCCGTTCTCTTTTCTCTCTCGTTAACCACCCGACCACAGGCCTGAATCGCGGAAGGCAAAGATGGTGACCCTATAATTGATGACAGCGATGCCATTCTAAGTACGAAAATACTGGCGCCAGCCGCGCCACGGCTCAGCTGGTTGTTCAACATTACACAGCGCTCATATCCAGAGCAAAAAGAACAGTCCAGTCAAAGCGAGTAAGAACTGTCTCCAGGCAAACAGTCGAGGCCCAGTGTATTAGAAGATATTAATGACAGCGTACTAGAGAACATTTACGAAGGCTATTACAATAGTGGCTTCAGTTCTTACAGCAAAATAATGTGGCGCTATAAGGGAATTAAAAGTAAATCAAATTGCACGTTAATTCTAAATTATTTGTCTATATTTTGTTTCAAATAAAACAGACTGTCACAACTCCAAACTACAAAAGAGCATGTAATATCGCAATTTGTTAGAGGAATGTCGTATGGGTCTGCAGTTCACTATTGGCATCTGCAAATGTTCACACTAGAAGCGTCTAAAATGGTTGGCTTGGACATTTTCAAATCTTCGATTTCTTTTATCGAGGCATATTACTAGATTTATCACATGTAAGGGCATAGAAGACGATAATATTATATGTCAGAAGGCACGATAGTTTGTGGAGAAAGTAATATTTGTGATAGAGCAGGATGTGCAGAAAGGAAATGTTTGGAACAGTGACCAGAGTCAATTCCGTTACGGAGTGTCTTTATCATCAACACAGTCTCACTGAGGAGAGGAAACTACAGATAGTGGGTCGCAGTCTGTCCATAGCTGTTCCCACAGCTACACAATTGATATGGATGTATCAGTCACAGGAATACCGGGAAAGAAGGTGTACATCTGTTTTCAAGAGCCAGAAGGCACTTTCGGACCAAATATTGGTATTTCAAAGACACTTGAAACAATCTGCCCACCAAACATTCCCGTGGAGGCAGTCAGAAGTGGAAAATGACTGAAGAACACATGAAACGTTTTCTACTGTCAGTCCTTGGCGAAAATAACAAGTGAAGAAAGCCTATTGCTGTGTTACTCCTGGTCAGGTCATACAGATAGTACCCTGTTAGATGCAAGCTTTTCAAACAAAGATATTACGCTGAAGATATTGCCACGGAAGACAGCAAAATATAGCCAAACCTCTGATGTTTACTTCTTTCAGCAATATAACATCTGTATCAGAAGGATTCCTGATGTTGTAAGGTAGAATGCGCCAAACGACAAGAGAAGACATATGCTCATTATTTCATCGCCAATGTTCATTCTGTGACTTAGAATCCGATTTCTACACCAAAGTGTACGCCAACGTAAGTAACTTAGAAGTAGACATCTTCGCAGTAGTGAAGCAACTTATATCACTTAACAAAAGCAAGTCTTCTGGTCCAGAAGGTACACCAGTTAGGTTCTTTTCAGAGTATGCTGATTCAATAGCTGCATACTTAATAATCATACACAACCGCTCTCTCGACGAAATATCGGTACCCGAAGTTGCACAGGTAACACCAATATTCAAGACAGGTAGTAGGAGCAGTCAACTAAATTACAGGCCCATATCATTCACGTCGATATACAGCAGGATTTTGGAATGCATATTGTGTTCGAACATTATGAATCACCTCGAAGAAAATGGTCTATTGACACTAAGTCAACACGTATTTAGAAAACATTGTTCTTGTGAAATACAACTAGCTCTTTACTCACACAAAGTGTCGAGTGCTATTGACAAGGGATTTTAAATTGATTCCGTATTTCTGGATTTGCAAAAGGCTTTTGACGTGTGCCACACAAGCGGCTTGTAGTGAAATTACGTGTTTACGGAATATTGTCCAGTTATGTGACTGGATTCTTGGTTTCCTGTCAGGGAGGTCACAGTTCGTAGTAACTGACGGAAAGTCATCGAGTAAAACGGAAGTGATTTCTGGGTTCCCCAAGGTAGTGTTATAAACGCTTTGCTGTTCCTTACCTATATAAACGATTTAGGAGACAATCTGAGCAGCCGTCTAAGGTTGTTTTCAGATGATGCTGTCGTTTATCGACTAATAAAGTCGCCAGAAGATTGAAAAAAATTGAAAAAGATTTAGAAAAGATATCTGAATGGTTTGAAAACTGCCAGTTGTCTCTAAATGACGAAACGTGTGAGGTCATCCACATGAGTGCTAAAAGGAATCCGTTGAACTTCGGTTACACGATAAATCAGTCAAATATAAAGGCCGTAAATTTAACTAAATACCTAGGAATTACAATTACGAACAACTTAAATTGGAAGGAACGCATAGAAAATGTTATGGGAAGAATACTGCTGCGCGTTGTGTGATTCTTAACAGATAGGATTGACGGAGTATCGAGAAATAAGGGCAGTACTTTTTGTATTATCGCGAAATAGGAGAGAGAGTGTCAATGAAATGGTACAGGATTTGGGGTAGACATCGTTAAAACAAAGGCGTTTTTCTTTGCGGGGGAATCTTTTCACGAAATTTTAAACTTTCTCCTCCAATGCGAAAATATTTTGTTGATGCCGACCTACGCAGGGGGGAAAGATGATCATAATAAAATAAGGGAAATCAGATCTCGCACAGAAGTACATAGGTTCTAGTTTTTTTTCCGTGCGTTGTTTGTGATTGGAATAATAGAAAATTACTGCGAATGTGGTTCGATGAACACTCTGCCTGGCACTTAAATGTGATTTGCGGAGATGTAGATGTAGATGTGCTGCAGTATCCTTGGCGAAATTATAAAATACAATTAGTGTGGTAGTGTGGCTTTCGATGTTGTACTACTTGAATGTGAAAGTGACTTTGAAAGTAAAAACGTGGCTTTAGTGAGGTGTACACATAGTTCTCTTCCACTTCATCGAAATACCGCATCTGCACTATCAGGTCTAAAATAAACCTCCTGGGGTATTGATACCTTGTTACTTTGTGTCTGTCTATTAAAATTTCTCTAATGGTTGAAAGCAACGTTTTACGTGGAAATGTCACAGGCAACGGTTTTTATGCTCAGTTGTTATTCTAAGCATGGTTTCGTGCGGTTCTGAGCGTTCGAGGTCAGAACTGTCGGTCGTAAGAAGCATATCAGCTGGAAGGTAGGACTGGCGGCTGACGTACATGACGTACACCACCTGCATGCCCACGATTGGCACTCTGATTTGAACCTGCACCCTCAGCGACTGGCTGGTGTATCGGGCGGCCGCGGTAATCGAGCGTCTCCCTTCAAAGGACCCCGTTCAAGGCCCACAACCGTAAATGCTGTTGAAGAGCAGCGGCACCGACTCAGAGACGGCTACAATGGGCCTAGTGAAAATACCCCTGTGTTGTCAGGATACCTGAGATGAACTTGTGAATCGTCTTGGTCAGTATTAAAACAGTTTTTAGACTTAAATGGTTTTATTCTTTGCGTTTACAACTCGGTGCTTTCGGCTGATGCCTCAATCAGATACTTGTAGGATTCCTACTACATCCAGTCAATCTAGCTTCTACATCTACATCTACATCTACATCCATACTCCGCAAGCCACCTGACGGTGTGTGGCGGAGGGTACCCTGAGTACCTCTATCAGTTCTCCCTTCTATTCCAGTCTCGTATTGTTCGTGGAAAGAAGGATTGTCGGTATGCTTCTGTGTGGGCTCTAATCTCTCTGATTTTATCCTCATGGTCTCTTCGCGAGATATACGTAGGTGGGAGCAATATACTGCTTGACTCCTCGGTGAAGGTATGTTCTCGAAACTTTATCAAAAGCCAGTACCTAGCTACTGAGTGTCTCTCCTGCAGAGTCTTCCACTGGAGTTTATCTATCATCTCCGTAACGCTTTCGCGATTACTAAATGATCCTGTAACGAAGCGCGCTGCTCTCCGTTGGATCTTTTCTATCTCTTCTATCAAACCTATCTGGTACGGATCCCACACTGCTGAGCAGTATTCAAGCAGTGGGCGAACAAGCGTACTGTAAACTACTTCCTTTGTTTTCGGATTGCATTTCCTTAGGATTCTTCCACTGATCTCAGTCTGGCATCTGCTTTACCGACGATTAGCTTTATATGATCATTCCATTTTAAATCACTCCCAATGCGTACTCCCAGATAATTTATGGAATTAACTGATTCCAGTTGCTGACCTGATATTTTGTAGCTAAATGATAAATGGAAATGTCGTGTGGCTAGGGCCTCCCGTCGGGTAGACCGTTCGCCTGGTGCAGGTCCTTCGATTTGACGCCACTTCGGCGACCTGCGCGTCGATGGGGATGAAATGATGATGATTAGGACAACACAACACCCAGTCCCTGAGCGGAGAAAATTTCCGACCCAGCCGGGAATCGAACCCGGGCCCTTAGGATTAACAGTCTGTCACGCTGACCACTCAGCTACCGGGGCGGACAGCTAAATGATAAGGGAGCACATTACACTTGTCTACGTTGAGATTCAATTGCCATTCCCTGCACCATGCGTCAATTCGCTGCGGATCCTCCTGCATTTCAGAACAATTTTCCATTGTTACAACCTCTCGATATACCACAGCATCATCCGCAAAAAGCCCCAGTGAACTTCCGATGTCATCCACAAGGTCAATTATGTATAATGTGAATAGCAACCCCTGCGGCACACCTGAAATCACTCTTACTTCGGAAGACTTCTCTCCATTGAGAATGACATGCTGCGTTCTGTTATCTAGGAACTCTTCAATACAATCACACAACTGGTCTGATAGTCCATATGCTCTTACAATTTGTTCATTAAACGACTGTGGGGAACTGTATCGAACGCCTTGCGGAAGTCAAGAAACACCTACCTGTGAACCCGTGTCTATGGCCCTCTGAGTCTCGTGGACGAATAGCGCGAGCTGGGTTTCACACGACCGTCTTTTTCGAAACCCATGCTTATTTCTACAGAGTAGGTTTCTAGTCTCCAGAAAAGTCATTACACTCGAACATAATACGTGTTCCAAAATTCTACAACTGATCGACGTTAGAGATACAGGTCTATAGTTCTGCACATCTGTTCGACGTCCCTTCTTGAAAACGGGGATGACCTGTGCCCTTTTCGAATCCTTTGGAACACTACGCTCTTCTAGAGACCTACGGTACACCGCTGCAAAAAGGGGGGGACAGTTGTTTCGCGTACTCTGTGTAAAATCGAACTGGTATCCCATCAGGTCCAGCGGCCTTTCCTCTTTTGAGCGATTTTAATTGTTTCTCTATCCCTCTGCCGCGCCCACGCAGCCACGTTGGCAGTCTGGGTGTCATATCGGCTGCTGTCTGACGAGATGTGGCCGTTGCCACGACGCGAATATTCGCACTCGTTGTTGGGATGTACTCTGAATTCTATGGTGACCCATGAGCAATGTATCCGATGTCGGTAATCGTGTGATCGCTTGATGTGCTTCCTACCGGCTTCCTAGGCCTCAGCACCCAGTAGCGCCTGAGTGGTGAACAGGAAAGGAGACCTCGAGAGGCCCTCACGTGCTGTTTCTGTGATGAAGTTAGTGAGCCCAGTACTTCGCGACGTGCTGTTGCAGGAAGACAGTCAGTCTCCCCATCTATTCGTGGCAGGTAGAAAACAGTGTGAAGTTTGCCAAGGGTAGGTGAAAATCTCGAGAACACCCTCTGCTAGTTCATGGAGCTGCTGGAACCTCTAGTACATAGATTCATTACACTATTCCAATCACGGAATACACTGCTGTTATTGTGGATGCCATCGATCCCAGTGGTCAACACCGAATGAGAGTTGGAAAGATGGGGTATTTAAAGGGACTAGCGGAGAGGTATGACATGAGGTTCGGTTCGTAGGAGTTCTGATTTTACATTTGTCTCCATTATAAAGTACTAAATATGGGCTTAAAATGGATATCTATGGGAAGTTACGCAAGGATAGAGCAACAGAACGACGGCCACCCACAGCAATCTAAAAGGCTGTAAAACGAGATCTCTACGTCGAACAGAGTGGTGCAAAATGCAGAAAAATGATCCACATAGGAGATTTTGTCACATGACAAGACAAATGTTGTAGAAGAGAAAAATTCTGACAAAAGTCTGATAAAATCACTAGAGGTCTTTTTCAGCAACAGTCAGTAATCATCTATCTCGAGGCGTTAAATTGGCACTCATGGGAAACTACTTTATAAAAATTAAGTTAGCAATCAATGCAAACTGTTTTATACAAATACGAAGATTAACGAAGGTCTGATTCTAAAATACATCGATCTCACATGTTTTAATTGGCTGATTAGCAACCTATTATTTAAAATGCGCAGAAGCATTGTAAAATAATCCATACTGGTGTTCCATGTTTGATTAAATAGCTGATTAATGTCGTTTAATATTTCAGTAGTGGTGTATTCTGAACGCAGCTTTCTAAATAAGCAACAGGTAAGAGTTGGCCGGCCGCGGTGGTCTAGCGGTTCTGGCGCTGCAGTCCGGAACTGCGGGACTGCTACGGTCGCAGGTTCGAATCCTGCCTCGGGCATGGGTGTGTGTGATGTCCTTCGGTTAGTTAGGTTTAAGTAGTTCTAAGTTATAGGGGACTTATGACCTAAGATGTTGAGTCCCATAGTGCTCAGAGCCATTTGAACCATTTGGTAAGAGTTGCATTCAGTGTGTCGTCCCCGCTGATCCCCTAATGCTGGTTTATCAGCCCGGTCGTAACCTATTAGAAGCGCCAACCTCACGGTATAGAGACGGCGTGGTGTGAATACCGTCCACCGTGCGTAGCTTTTCGTTATGATGATTGCGTCGTTTCCCCAAATGCGGGCGGCATAACGTACGGGAGGCGCTGAGAGCAAAGGCGCTAGAAATATGGTAGACAGGAATCATCTACGACGCACTGCAGCATAACACACATTAGTGTTTGCTTATGTTGCGTGCTCTGCAGTCTTCCTCAGGATAGTAATACGAGACAATGGCGAACATTCACCCTGTTTCTCTCGAGGCTACTGAATTTTTAAGAAGTCTTCAACACAAATCGTTCGACTTCCGTGAAGATGTCACATTACAACAATTCTGATATGTGTATGTAAGCTCAGTTTCAGAAGAATTGTTTGAGAAAAAAATGTAACTGCATAAAAAAACTGTAATGTCGGCCTGTATAAGAATGTAGCCTGAAACACACGAAAATCATGGCCCTGGTAAAATTAAGAAACTGAGAACCTATTTTGCGCAAAGGAAAGGAAACAATCACGTATTATGAATGAAGTACTGGCAGATACAGCAACACTGGAAGACTCCGCAGCAGATCAGAAATGCTACTAAAAGTAACTACAATTGGTCCACGGAAATTGGGCTCATAATCTTGACACAGAATGGCAATGAAACACAATAGCCTACCTTTAACTACTGAAATTTCAGTTAGGAAGGAACTTATTTTTAAAAAAATGACTAATATGAACTGAATGCGCGCAAACGGTTTAAAGGGAATTAAATAAATCAAAAAAGGCATTCTTATGATAAAACGAAAACTCGCTTACAAAGATCTAGCTCCATCTGAATTTTTCGTGCGAAAAGTACTTTTCTGTGAGTTTCTTTAAGCATGCCACTTTTATGTTTCAAACTTGAGCAAATAGGTTCAAATATTGTAAGAGAGTAAATAAATACATGCAGTTAATATTGGTCTTGTTGTTTTTTGAAACCTTTATTCGTTGCTACAATATAGCGGTCTAAAGTCGCACACAAGACGCACTTGAAATCCGGTTTTCCGCGAATCGCGCCGGCTGAACCGGTTTAAATTGATATACACTCCTGGAAATTGAAATAAGAACACCGTGAATTCATTGTCCCAGGAAGGGGAAACTTTATTGACACATTCCTGGGGTCAGATACATCACATGATCACACTGACAGAACCACAGGCACATAGACACAGGCAATGCACAATGTCGGCACTAGTACAGTGTATATCCACCTTTCGCAGCAATGCAGGCTGCTATTCTCCCATGGAGACGATCGTAGAGATGCTGGATGTAGTCCTGTGGAACGGCTTGCCATGCCATTTCCACCTGGCGCCTCAGTTGGACCAGCGTTCGTGCTGGACGTGCAGACCGCGTGAGACGACGCTTCATCCAGTCCCAAACTTGCTCAATGGGGGACAGATCCGGAGATCTTGCTGGCCAGGGTAGTTGACTTACACCTTCTAGAGCACGTTGGGTGGCACGGGATACATGCGGACGTGCATTGTCCTGTTGGAACAGCAAGTTCCCTTGCCGGTCTAGGAATGGTAGAACGATGGGTTCGATGACGGTTTGGATGTACCGTGCACTATTCAGTGTCCCCTCGACAATCACCAGTGGTGTACGGCCAGTGTAGGAGATCGCTTCCCACACCATGATGCCGGGTGTTGGCCCTGTGTGCCTCGGTCATATGCAGTCCTGATTGTGGCGCTCACCTGCACGGCGCCAAACACGCATACGACCATCATTGGCACCAAGGCAGAAGCGACTCTCATTGCTGAAGACGACACGTCTCCATTCGTCCCTCCATTCACGCCTGTCGCGACACCACTGGAGGCGGGCTGCACGATGTTGGGGCGTGAGCGGAAGACGGCCTAACGGTGTGCGGGACCGTAGCCCAGCTTCATGGAGACGGTTGCGAATGGTCCTCGCCGATACCCCAGGAGCAACAGTGTCCCTAATTTGCTGGGAAGTGGCGGTGCGGTCCCTTACGGCAATGCGTAGGATCCTACGGTGTTGGCGTGCATCCGTGCGTCGCTGCGGTCCGGTCCCAGGTCGACGGGCACGTGCACCTTCCGCCGACCACTGGCGACAACATCGATGTACTGTGGAGACCTCACGCCCCACGTGTTGAGCAATTCGGCGGTACGTCCACCCGGCCTCCCGCATGCCCACTATACGCCCTCGCTCAAAGTCCGTCAACTGCACATACGGTTCGCGTCCACGCTGTCGCGGCATGCTACCAGTGTTAAAGACTGCGATGGAGCTCCGTATGCCACGGCAAACTGGCTGACACTGACGGCGGCGGTGCGCAAATGCTGCGCAGCTAGCGCCATTCGATTGCCAGCAACGCGGTTCCTGGTGTGTCCGCTGTGCCGTGCGTGTGATCATTGCTTGTACAGCCCTCTCGCAGTGTCCGGAGCAAGTATGGTGGGTCTGACACACCGGTGTCAATGTGTTCTTTTTTCCATTTCCAGGAGTGTAGATGATAATTTAAAAAAAAGTAATTTTTACGGTAATAATAAGAAGAGTTTGCAAAAATCTTTAGTCGCTCTGGTTTTACTTGCGAATAATGACGCGTTTCCACGTGAAACTGTGCTCGTAGAAATCCGTTGCATGTTTCACGCTGCATTTGGATATAATTTAAAAAGCTGGTTATTCCAGTAGATTATCGCTTCGTTGTTTACATGTTATAAATTTTATTCACTGCTGGCTTCAGATTAGCGAGAAATCTTTCTGTGTGCGTACACATGCATGTACCAACCATAATTATGTCCAGCCATGCGCAAAATGATACAATGTACGATCGAGCATTTGAAGCTTTATTGATGATCACGCAGAAAATTAAATTAACCCGAAAATTACTGAAAAAATTGTCAGAAAAAAGATCGCTTTGTTTCCAATCAATAGAACATTCTTTACTGCGTTTTCTCAGAAGCCACTATGCCATTTTATAGAAAAATTATTTTCGGTCAAAACAAGCTTAAATTCGTCAATTTTCGTACTGGGTTGAAGATAGGATAGTATTTTGTACTCCATACATTGTTCCACAGTTCTTCTGCTTATTTCAGCCAATCATACACGTACTTAATTCGGATTGGTTTTGACAACATTTAGTTCCCTATTTTTGCATACATTAAATTAATAATGACAAGTAATTTATTATTTGTCGTCCGAATCGTTCAGCTTTCATGTAGTGAATGATTATCTACACAGACATCTTTTTTCCTTGTGTTTTTTTCAGATGCAATATTTCATTTACAAAATCATTCGGGAAATTCCCAAATGTTTCGAAACGATTCGTTCGCTCAGCTGATAGATAACTTCAATTTGACGGCAGAGCAATAGGATTCCCCGTAAGTTGGAGATATTTTGGTCCATAAATTAACTGGTCAACGGGTTAAATTCTCAGCTAGTTAAATGGTCAAATGAATTGTTCATTACGCAACTGAATTAAACTGCCTATTGTTTTTGTGTCTTAGGATGCTTGTATGAGCTGTTCGTCAAATAACTGGCTGTCGAACCCTACCGCATTGTTGCCCGCACTTCGTGATTCATTATAAGGATACTTTCAGATTTTATAATGGACGATTGTAACTTCTATTGTGTATTATTTTGTACAATTTCTCGTGTGGTTGGTCACGTGGTTCTGTTGTTTACTTTGAAACAACTTTTAAGTAGCGCTATAATGTACTATCTCAAGCCGCTATTCCGTCAGGCGAAAGCCTTTGCCATCCAGACATCATTTGACAAGTAAGCTTTTTTGACAGCAGGGTGTGGACACAGGAATTCACACTATTTCTTAACTTTCGAAGCTGTTACTTCACATGAACCGTGTGACCATGTTCCCTTTTTCTTTTTTTTTTTTTTTTGTACAACCATTCTACATTGTTATTCGCCTCATCGTTTTGCTATTATTGATATTTATCTTATAACCTCCTCTCAAGACACTGTCCATTCCGTTCAGCTGTTCCGTCAAATCCTTTGTTGTCTCTGACAGAATCACAATGTCATCGACAAAGTTTTTATTTCTTTTCCCTAAAATTTAATTCCTTCCGCAAATTTTCCTTTGGTTTCCTTTATTGTTTGCGCAATGTACAGATTGAGTACCATAGGGAACAAGCTACAACCCTGCCTCACTGTCTTCACAACCGTTGCTTCCTTTCACATCACTCCATTACAATTGGCGTCTTGTTTCTGTGGAAATTGTAGATATCCTTTCGCTCCCTATATTTTACCGCTACCTACCTTCAGATTTTCAAAGAGAATATTCAAGCCAAAATTGTAAAAAGCTTTCTCTTAAACCCACGAATACCATAAACATAGGTTTGCCTTTCCTTAACATGTATTCTAAAGTAAGTTGTACGCTTAGTATTGCCTCGCATGTTCCTGCATTTATCCGAAATCTTAACTGATTTTTAACGCGGTCAACTTCTACCACTGTTTCCATTGTACATAAATTACATATTTGCAACAAGTGAACAGCATGGGGAAACGCCACATTAACCAGACCATCGCTACATGGATTCTCCAACTACGTATCGAAGCGCGACTGATATCTGAAAAGCAGTGCAAAGCTCATGTAAGAAAATTAAGCTGAGATAAACGATTAATGAGCAATGTAGCACTGTTAACAGTGGTTTTTATTCCTAGAAGAGTTATAAACCGTGTTTTACTGTGATGAATATTGACAACTCACAGTAAACGTAACGTTAACTAGTGATTTAGTAGAGGAAATCAAAATACACCATTATCATGTAATAAATGTGTTACTTATATGCATTTTCTTTCCATTACCGTAGTACTTTGCCTCCTTGCCATGTTCATGGGCTAATTTCATCAGCTCCTCCCGCACGCTAAGTATCATCTGTTTGACGAGGCTCAGACAGCAGTTCCTATTCAGGACAACATATTCTGGAATGTACATACTAATATAATTTCATATTAGGTTGTAAGTAGGCTGTTTAGGTTTTTATGTTTGTAATGTTACGTAGCGCTCTGTATGAAAATCACTGGCTATGCTGTGTGCAGTCTGTGGCTGGTTGGCATTGTTGGAATATTCGCCATTGTAGTGTTGACCAGTTGGATGTGAACAGCGCGTAGCGTTACACAGTTGGAGGTGAGCCGCCAGCAGTGGTGGATGTGGGGATAGAGATGGCGGAGTTTTGAGAGTAGATGATCTGGACGTGTGTCCATCAGAAAGATTAAATTGGTAAGACTGGATGTTATGAACTGATATAATGACTTTTGAACACTATTAAGGTAAATACATTATTTGTTCTCTATAAAATTTTTCATTTGCTAAGTATGCCTATCAGTAGTTAGTGCCTTCAGTAGTTAGAATCTTTTATTTAGCTGGCAGTATTGGCGCTCGCTGTATTGCAGTAGTTCAAGTAACGAAGATTTTTGTGAGGTAAGTGATTCATGAAAGGTATAGGTTATTGTTAGTCAGGGCCATTCTTTTGTAGCGATTATTGAAAGTCAGATTGCGATGCGCTAAAAATATTGTGTGTCAGTTTAGTGTTGATCAGAATAAGTAAAGAGAGAAATGTCTGAGTACGTTCAGTTCTGCTCAGCTGTCTGAAAATCAAATAACGTAAGGGGTTTACTGGCACTGTTATTCATAAATTTTTCTAAGGAGATGTTTCAAGGTGTATGGTGCAAGATACTGCGTGCAGACATCATATATCCTCTTTTCGTTTCCGAAGAAAACGTAGTAAATGCGTATACGTTTCGTTCCATCTAGGCCTGTTCCTAAATTCTTCATGAGAACGATATAAAGGAGAAAGTGGGTTTCTATTATAACCAACTATAACGTAAAAGGTAACTTGGCGGTACAGGTCCTTGAGGTGTCAACCTGTATTTGCATGCGGGTAGCTACCACCATCCTTCGCTGAGGAATGGGGTGCTAAAAACACTGGTGCGCAGGGCGCGCACCATCTCTGACGCAGAGCGTCTGCCCCATGAGCTGGAACACCTCAAAATTGTACTCCGGGAAAACGGGTACTCGGAATGGCAGATTAGACGCGCTCTCTGCCCCACCTTCCCAGTACAGTGTCTGGAGACGGAAGAAGTCACGGAGGAAGAGATAGCCACTGCCTATATACCGTATACTGGCGCACTATCGGGGAAAATAAGACGAATATTGAAGAAACACCGAGAAGGAACTGTCTTTTACCCACCCAATAGAAAAGGAGCATTACTGGAAAATGTCAAAGACGATCTCGGTTTGCGGAAGGCCGGCATATACCAGATTCCGTGTCAGTGTGGGAAGACTTATGTTGCACAGGCAGTGCGCACCGTCGTAGATCGTTGCCGAGAACATCAGAGGCACACTTGACTTCGGCACTCCAAGAGTCGGTGGTCGCAGAGCACTGTTTGTCCGAAAAATCACGAAATAGGCTACCAACATACCAGGGTCTTGGCACAGACTTCTAAATACTGGGACAGCATCATTAGAGAGGCTATCGAAATTCGTACCAGGGACGGAATCATCAACCGAGATTTCGGCTGTAGCCTCACAAGGCATGGGAACCAGCATTCAGTCTAATTAAAAAGACGCTCAGCAAAGAAAACGAATCGGCGACCATGGCGGACGAGGCAATTACACCGACGCCACCACAGACGCCGACGCCAGCGTCTCATGACCGCCGAACAGTGGCTGCTTGCGCGGATCTTGGAGAGAACGCCTCGCAGGGAGAGGGGATTTAACACGGCCGCCCGCCCTCAGGAGCTCAGCTCGTCAGCGAACCTGACGATGACGACATGTCTGAAAGCTGAAATATTGTGCCTGTTGGACACTATGGACCGGCAGTACACCCGTAGACTGTTTGAGCAAGAAATACGCCGGGAGAAACTGAAGAATCACAAAAGACAACGTATTTCTTTTTCTATTTACCCAGACACGCTTAGACATCAAAGTGTCGTCCTCCGTGGTTCTCGATTCATTTCCATAAAATATCATACAAAGTTCATTGAGGTTTCTCTATTTTATGCCCAAAAACTACAACATATGCATTAGTTTTGATTGTTCGGTTGCTTCCATGAAATTATATTAGTTGTGAAAGTGTATTTCTACATGTCGGCTTGTCGTTTTGATAGCTTGTTATCTGCGGAGTAGTCGTGAAGAAATTTACTTGTTTTTGAAAACACTTTTTGATGATTAGTGGCTGCCTATATCACCGTACTTAAATTTTCTGTACAGTTGTGCATCTTTGGTGGGGTTCAAAAAAATTGTTCAAATGGCTCTGAGCACTATGGGACTTAACATCTGTGGTCATCAGTCCCCTAGAACTTAGAACTACTTAAACCTAACTAACCTAAGGACATCACACACATCCATGCCCGAGGCAGGATTCCAACGTGCGACCGTAGCGGTCACGCGGTTCCAGACTGAAGCGCCTAGAACCGCACGGCCACACCGTCCGGCTGGTGGGGTTCCTTTTCTACAGCAATAATACAGGTATGCACTATTTTCCACATCTTTTTATACTTCCCCTCGTCTGCTTTCTCACGATTTTCACACAAAAACTGAATTCGAGAAAATACTATCGTCTTACTTATAGAGACTCGCTATGTTACAGTCACCGCTCACTTATTTACAGTTATTCACAGCTTGTTTCTGTTGTGTGTGGCGTTAATATTGAATCGTCGGAAAACTTTATGGAATGTCTGCTGGAGGAGAACAGTGTGTGTGTGTGTGTGTAATGAGAAAGAAAGAGGGAGAAAGAGTTAGAAAAACGGAGGATATTGAGCAGCAGATGTTTTGGAATATTCGAGTGTATTTAAATAAAAATTTAATTGTTAGATACGGAAAAAAGCGTCAATAGGAACTTCCAACCTCAGCAAGATTATTACCTCAAAGCCATGTCAAGCGTTTACTACGAAGCTCTACAAAAAAATTTAAAATAAACACAACAGTACAGTACCACACTATGAACTTTGTGTGACATTTTACAATAAGATTCGAGACTCAAGGAGGATGACACAGGTGTCGAAACATGTTTGGGTAAATATGAAGATAAGTAAATCGTGTTTTGCATAAGGCGGAGTTCAAAAACCTAAAGACAATGTAATAAATAGATATGGATACTAACAAACAACTTCTCTAGTTACAGGTATTCGTGATTTGTGTATCACATTACGAGTTCCTGGCTCTTTCACAACTCGCTGGAGAAGGAAAATACGCAAAATGAAGATTACATATATGCTGGAGCCTCGGAAACCGAAATGCGTAGCGTAATACATAACATGAACATTTTTTTCCTCAGACAGAGGCGCTTGGAGAATTTAGGGAAAAACTTATTTTACTATTTATAATTTATTCAAAAACAAGGACATGGTAACAATGTATCTATTAAATACAATTTGAATTGATCAATATTATATTGCAGTTTCAGGAGCATTTATTTTATATTTGTCGGCGGAGGAAATCAGTTCCAACATGTCGAGTCTAATTTTCAAGTAGAAATGGAACTTCTCATATGATTTGTTGATTTTAGTTCAAACGTTCAAATGTTTGTGAAATCTCATGGGACTTAGCTGCTAAAGTCATCAGTCCCTAAGCTTACACACTATTGAACCTAAATTATCCTAAGGACAAACACACACACACACACACCCATGCCCGAAGGAGGACTCGAACCTCCGCCGGGACCAGCCGCACAGTCCATGACTGCAGCGCCCTAGACCGCTCGGCAATCCCGCGCGCCGTTGATTTTAGTCTTGATAATCAAAATGGCTTTCAAAACAGCGACACTGAACTGTTTTGTCACTTGTCCATATCTTACTCATTAGAGAAGAAACTCTTTCGATAGGTACGTCACTTCCGTATTCGATAATTATACGAAATTTCATACTTTTCAAATAGTTATCACGGAGTCTGCATTGAACTGACACCACTGATCGAAGTATTCGCGTTAGTCTTATAAAATTTAGCCGCCGCATTTTCTACGCCTGAACAACTGCGCCAGTTTCTTGTAATTTTGTTATTAGGTAATTGACGGTGCGAAGAGAAAAAGTGAACTCTCTTTACGCGCCAAGTTATCTCAGTTACGCTTAAATTCCTGTGTAGGTTCTCCAAACGACACTCATTGTGCTTCAATTCTTAACAATGTTTGATGGAAAGTCGCTGCCTGTTCATGCAAAAAGTACAACCATAATTCAGAGGCACGATTTTCAAAAAATCTTTTTAAAATATTTCGCCATTAATCGATGGTCAGAAAATAGCTTTTTAATCACATTTACAACCAAAGCGGCACATAACCGAACCTTTACAACTACGAATTTCAAAATGCAATTCTTTCACGGCCGAAGCCTCCAAACAAGAAATCTTAAAAATCAACAAGATAAAAATGCAGTTAAAATAGCAAATAAAATAATTAAAATATGTATGGTATCATAGCTAGGAAGCGTCAAGGCAAGGGTCGATAGACAAACATAAACAAGACGCAATACAAACGAATGAAAACCCACAATCAAATCTTCAAGATTTTGAAATAAATTACCATAACCTTTCAAAGACAGAAGACTGCAATGTTTAAGCTTGAAAGCTAATTTTAAGAATAAGGTTCCAAAGCTAAAGGCCCACAATTAATTTTACAAAATTTGCAAAAAAGTATAACCACAAGCCTTAAGTTTTCTGTAGCTAAAACCAGATAAAAGAAAAGACAACACAGCGGCAATAACCTTTCAGCAAATATCTACTTGCCGGAATTTAAAATTACTTACATAAAACACAGTAAAACCAAGAATTCTTTTTATCATTGGCTATGATAGACTATAAACCTACAGTTAAACACCGGTCAGAAAGCCAGTAAAGACAACAGCACTCAGAAGCCTCCTGGTGGTCGGTCTGCCCTCGTTCACTTGGGTGAGACGGGTGGTGAGCCCAACTACAGTCGATTCGTCGGAAACTCAATCAAGGGACAGCCACGGACCGACCGACAAAACGACTTGCTTGCCACCAGTCGGTACATGAGAACTCAAACACAAAATTTTACGAACGTGATTATCCACAATGAAATATGTATTAAGTTGTCAAAACTACACACCATGTTGGACAGCGACAACAGGTGAGGAAAGGACGCTGCCTGAAATTACGTTAGTGGCCAGGGCAGGTAACCGGAACACTAACGGCCACAAGGCAGAAAAATCCGCAGGTACACTTGAATTTGAAATACGGTAATATAGTTAACTTCATCCAAAAGGAACACTGCCTGAATTTACGTCAGTGGTCGGGGCAGATAACCGGAATATTAACGGCCACAAGGCAGAAAATTCCGCTGGTGCACTTGAATTGTAGTCAACCAATATAGTTAATTCCACCGCATGGAGGCTAAATTTCAGCAATACAAACACTTGGTGTTGCTCACAGGAAAACCTCTCCAACAGTGAACCACCGAAACGAACCACAACATAAATGGACGTGGCTTGGGTACTTAAAACACCACTCAGCCTTGACGTCCTGGGTCAGTGAGCCACGAAGCTCGTAGCGATCGGACAGCTCCACAGAAGCTCCGACACTGCGCAGGGACCGCCAGCGGACCCAGTCGACTGCACCGCGCGGAGATATCTTCCCTGGTCCGCAGCAACTGACGAACGACCTCAGAATGCCGACAACATCTAAAATAGTCTTCAGTGGAAATAATGCCAGTTTTAAACAAAACCTGACAAAGACTAGCACGAAGACTTGAGTGATACCCAACAGTAACTGAGCATGCACGAAGGCAAATCGGGAGTCGATGCGCGCACACACACACACACACACACACACACACAGCGGACATGAACGATTGGCGAGCCAAAACGCGTCGTCCAGTAGGCCGACCGACCGACGATCCACCAAGATCGTGGCCTGGCTGAACTGATGCATGGCGGCAGTGGTCGGGCGAGCTATATCGATGCAGACCTCACTGCTGCTCCACCCGACTGCACTAGTGCCGCATTACAACTCCTCGACTTTCAGGTCCGGACTGCGCTCCAGACGCGTTCCAACTCACTACAGCCTGAACTCGCGATCCGAACTGGCTTACTACAGACAACGACTGGGAAGTAATAGCAGTCGACCAAAGATACTACGACAGGGGATATTGTGATATGCGGTGCTAGCGCCGCTCACGGTCGGGCAAAGCAGCAACTCGGTGACACCAGTAATTTAAATTAACGTAATGAGGTGGAAGTATGTTAAAAAACAGGGTGTAAAATACATGATGGCGGGGACATGAGCCACGCACGGCTCAGGACTATTTTACCACCGGAATATTTTACCCAAGAGGATGCCATCATCACTTAAAAATAAAATTAAGCTGCAGGCCCTCGGGAAAAATTACGGCCGTTGTTTCCCCTTGCTTGCAGCCGTTCGCAGTACCAGCACAGCAAGGCCGGTTTGGTTGCTGTTACGAGGCCAGGTCAATCAATCATCCAGCCTGTTGCTCCTGTAAAACCTGAAAAGGCTACTGTCCCTCTTCAGCAATCACTCGTTTGTCAGGCCTCTGAGTTGTACGGCTATCTGCATCGCTGAGGCACGCAAGCCTCCCCACCAACGGTATGGTCCATGGTTCATGGGAGGGGGGATAACTAATGTATTTGTTGCAATTCTTATTGAATAAGCCAATAACCTTAATGATTCCCCAGTGACCAGGAAACTTAACGTGGATTTCAGTCTGCCTGAAAGTAAACTCAAGTTACACACTGAACATTTTTGGGCTTGTGAAACTTTGTGTAAAATATACACCTATCTCTACTTTTATGAACTGGCTAGTGTTTGTAAATCGCGTTACCAGCATATTTTTCAGTGACTGAGCAGCTTCGAAAAAAATCTCTTCCATTCAAATGAAATTGCTAAACGAATTTGTATCCTGAAATCTGTTTGACGAAGCACGTCACTTCAATAGTGTTGGTATTCAATGCAACACAAAAAGCATCGACATTGTGCATGCGCAAACTGACATTAGACACTATAATTTAATTTATTCAATGTATAACCGAAAATGGGGTGAAAATTCAATTTAATTAACGAATAACTTCTATTAGTATGTACCTCAGATCTTTGTACGGCCTTATGTAGAGTTTCTCTACCAGAAATTCGCTGTTCAAGCCAGTAACTAGTCCTGAGTCTCCTTGACGATTTTCTCCGCTCTCCTTCGACATTCGCTCTTCTTCGACATTAACGCAGCTGCTTTATGCGCGTCCAATTTTGTAGATAAACTGTAAGGTTTTCGAGCCAGATAATGCTGACAATGGCGGCTGGGCTGCACAAATCACGTAAACCACCTCTCTGTTTTTGACGACTGTGATCTCTCCGGTGAAATCGGATGTCCCGACTGCGTCCACGTCAACGTTACCTGCCTCGTCTCGTGTGAGGACGGCTGAAACCACCCATTTCAATAATTAACCATATATTCCGGAAGCGCTGTGAATTATCTGACTCAGCATTTATGTTTTATTCTTCGACGCATAAATGCTCTTATGCCGACTACCTTAATTCTGAAACACACGCAATTATTGCATATTATATCACTGTGTCACACTGGTTTTATTTTTCAGCCACTGACTGACCTTGAAGATGGCTGTACGATAATCAGCCGAACTATCGAATGAAGAAATAATGCTCATCCAGATGGACGCCCAAAAGATGATGGAATATTCTGTCTGCCGGAAAATTTTCAAAAAATACATCAGACTATGTTTTATTTTGTGTCAGTCCCGCTCTCTAGTGTGTTGTCTCCATATCTCTTGCCTCTTGTTTTCAAGTTGACGTGCGAAGACGTATGATATTCGTGCCCAGTCTGAACTATTTAGACCAACGTTACTCACAGAAGATCTCGGAAACAACTGCAACGTGTAATACAGCGATGGTCTTTGATCCTTGGAACGATAGGTAACAAAGAATATCTTAGAGTAGAAAGAATCCAGAGAGAAGAATGGAGAAAAACTTGCGGAAAATGTATTTTGTCAGACACAGCTTGCTTCTGAAGATTTTCGTAGACTATGTTCGGATCTGGTAATATGCAAGCTGAAGAAAGCTGCCTTGTCTGACATAAACTGTGTACAGGCACTCCACGTGCTTGTGGTATTCTAGAAATAAAGCTATTCATAGAAACAAAAGTGGTTGTCTATACCAAGCTTCGTTAATAAACGGCTTCGCGTTTGCTACTCGTTTTGCTACAGAATATGTAGAGAGTGTACAATAGAATTGTAACTCTGCTGAAAATATTTTCTACAATTACTAGAAGAGATTTTTGCGCATAAGAATTAGTTTCCCTGGATTTTACCAGCTACTAAAGCGAGCGCCTGTGAAAGGCTACACCGCAGCTTACAAGGCCAAAATGCTCTTTTCGATGCTCTCTCTCCAAGCGTAATTCATCACGAGTTAAAACCACTTAATGATGCAAATCTATTTGCATATAATGAGAATCGCCAAGCATTTGAATGCTCAGCCAATTAACGAGAAACTTCGTAGACTAGAATAGTGTGTCAGTGAGTAACATTCGAATTCTTGTTTCTCGCGCTGTTGTAAATCGCAAACAAGCGGTTCTGCTAATATATTATTGAGTCCTCACATATTTATCTCTCTGCCCTTCATTCGTCTATAAAATACACTTTTTTCTGTTGCTTACATCCTCGCCGCTTGGTACTTGATAGTCGTACTTATAAACTTCTGGCGATACAAACAACAACGATTTTTCCCACTTGATAGTTGAAAGCACGGCGGAAGTGCAGGTGACAATATAACAGCAGCTAATGAATACCAATGGCGTAAAAATGAAATTTAATAGCATTAGCTTTGTCATTTCTATTTCTGCACCGCTCTTCAGCGTGGCGTGTCAGGATGCACTCTCGGAAACGAATAGCAGCGACAGAACTTCCAAACATTGCTAACACCACTCAAATAGTCCGTGAGCTTTCTCCCACCTTTTTAATATGTTCCGATGCAGCCGTTTATTGACGTTCGGCAAATGTATATTTTTGTCTTCCTAAATAGTGAAAAAGCGAAATGAAGAACTCGACAGCGAGTATGCTTCTGTATGGTGAACAATGATGACATTATCTCCCAAGCTGTTTAAGAATCTATATTTTTATGTGGAATGAAAGAGTACATTCACTAAAATCGATAGCTTGTGCTAACAAACGTGCAATAATATAGCACAAATTTATGACCAAATAGAAACACTGCGGTAAGTTAACATGAAATACACTAAACAGGTGGTCATAATTTGCCGTTATACAGCAGCTTCAGCCCTGATACATGCACTTAACGAGATAGTTAGACTTTTATAGATTTTTACTGTATTTGTCTGATATTTTTGAGAAATGTTTTACTATCGACAATGTCATACACTGTGTCTCATTACGTTGCCTATCATGAGCTATGTGCTGAGCATAAAATGTCCATCTTTCCCGTCCATCTTTCCATTAAAACAATATATTTATTCAAACATTTCGGCGGATAAAAGATTGTTCTAAAGTGAAACTTCAAGGCAGATCAAAACTGTATGCCGGGCCGAGACTCGAACTCGGGACGTTTGCCTTTCGCGGGCAAGTGCTCTACCAACTGAGCTACCCAAGCACCACTCACGGCCCGTCCTCCCAGCTTTACTTCTGCCAGTACCTCGTCTCCTACCTTCCAAACTTTACAGAAGCTCTCCTGCGAACAGGAGAGGTCCCTAGTTCGAGTCTCGGTGCGGCACACAGTTTTGATCTGCCAGGAAGTTTCATATCAGCGCACACTCCGCTGCAGAGTGAAAATCTCATTCTGGAAACATCCCCCAGGCAGTGGCTAAGCCATGTCTCCGCAATATCGTTTCTTTCAGGGGTGTTAGTTCTGCAAGGTTCGCCCGCATCTCGTGGTCGTGCGGTAGCGTTCTCGCTTCCCACGCCCGGGTTCCCGGGTTCGATTCCCGGGGGGGGGGGGGGGGGCTCGTGATGGCTGGGTGTTGTGTGCTGTCCTTAGGCTAGTTAGGTTTAAGTAGTTCTAAGTTCTAGGGGACTGATGACCATAGCTGCTAAGTCCCATTGTGCTCAGAGCCATTTTTTTCTGCAAGGTTCGCAGGAGAGCTTCTGTAGAGTTTGGAAGGTAGGAGACGAGGTACTGGCAGAAGTAAAGCTGTGAGGACGAGCCGTGAGTCGTGCTTGAGTAGCTCAGTTGGTAGAGCACTTGCCCGCGAAAGGCAAAGGTCCCGAGTTCGAGTCTCGGTGCGGCACACAGTTTTGATCTGCCAGGAAGTTTCATATCAGCGCACACTCCGCTGCAGAGTGAAAATCTCATTATTGTTCTAAAATGTTTGGCCGCCCCTGCCGAAAACCTTCTTTGGTATTTTGAATCGTTTATAGTATGTTTATTCCATAGGAGACTTTCATGTGTCATTTTTTTCGTTTGTCCACTCAAAGAGCGTATAGAACCAGTAATTAGTTCCATTTTCCATAAGATGTTCATCCTATTCCTGTAGGTATGACGACATTTTATTGTCCAATCGTAGTGCCTTGGATAACTTTGCACAATATAGTCTATCATAACGATTTGGGATGAATCAAATACAGTAAATTAACTTACTTGATATTTAACCAAGGCTCCTTTTCGACTATTTACAGGCAATTTGAAATAACAGAAAATAACATCAGTTCTGTAAACCAAGAAAGTGCGTAACAATTTCACACTAAATAAGCTACAAGCTTCTAAATAAATACTCGTCTACGGAGCAGACAGAGTTACCCAAAAGGAACCTTTTAAGCTTGATTTCAATCTTAGCCTCAGCACCTGTCAGACAATAACAGACGCCGCGGGCATTGCGTGCCGCGCCTCGCTGTGAACGAGCGTCGCGGGTCGGCGATCTGTGGGGGCATCTCATCGTGCATCAATCTTACGCGGCATTTTTTATGCAACGAGGCTTAAGAGTTTAATTTTTTTATTGAAACACTTGGCAACGGCCTTGCCGCAGTGGATACACCGATTCCCGTGAGATCACTGAAGTTAAGCGTCGTCGGGCGTGGTTGGCACTTGGATGGGTAACTATCCAGGCTGCCATGCGCTGATGCCATTTTTCGGTGAGCACTCAGCGTCGTGATGCCAATTGAGGAGCTACTCGACCGAATAGTAGCGGCTTCGGTCAAGAATACCATCTTACGACCGGGAGAGTGGTGTGCTGACCCCAGGCCCCTCCTATCCGCATCCTCCACCGAGGATGACACGGCGGTCGGATGGTCCCGGTAGGCCACTCGTGGTATGAAGACGGAGTCCTATTGAAAAATTTATTTTTCTACCTTATTATTTCTATTTATTGATTTACTTCACTTAGTAACCTCCCTCCTCCTATCAATTTAGGTACAGGAAAAAAAAGCGGTCAAAAGTACAGTATATGTTAGCGATTCGAACATAGATTCTCTGTTCCTCATCTAGACGCCTTGGTGACAACGCTTTTGCTTTCATTATACAGCGTTTACGTTATGGATAGATAAATGGCAGTTATAAAAGTTTCTTTCCTGGATATCTAGGAAAAATATGCGTTTGGAGATACCATACGTTATTGTAAAAAAGGCTCAATTTCATCTGTGGATCCTATCAGCCATTAATCGATAGCACGTCATGAACTTTTTGGATGAATTGCTCAAAAACAGTGGGAGGGGGACTGTAACAGAATATTTACAATCAATCTCATGAGAAAAAAATATATACTGTGACGCTTTAGTTAAGATACAGATACCTTAAACGAATGTCTACAAGCTAAAGTACGCGCTCCAGTTTTTTGCTAGCACAAAATTAACGGCTGCTGCTGTCTCCAACTGCATCCGCCGCACAGGAATCTTTGTAGATCCGTGCAGCTAACTTTTATTCTAAACTAAGGACCTCTTCTCACTTACGTGCATTACTACACATACTGATGTAGTAGATGTTTAACGGAAAAGTTCTCTTCTTCCGCAGTCATAAACTTAAAGCTCCAACTTGTGACCAGTTTCTCTTCATACCCACCACATTCCACAAAAGCTTTCTCAAAATGCTGTGGAACGGACACCACTTCGAGAAACAATACAACGGAACGTTCGTCTCGTCCACAGCGTCTTCGATATTACTAGAAGCTTCTGTGGTGTATGAAAGGTTCGGAGAAAAAATAGTGAGGTGATAACACTTTTAAAATAGTTTATGAAGCATGTCAGGGTAGCACATCTCGTACCGTGTAGAACTTAAGTAGCAAGTATTGGGCTTCAAATTCCGATCGGGCGCACAGTTTTAACTTGCAACAAATTTTCATTGTAGACTGTATTATATTGATTAATAAAGACGTGAAATTATATCTTCTTAAATGCCGATACCTCTCTTACTTTTGGTCTCAAAGATTTTTTTAGTCATGAGGTAGTTGCAGCACAAGCCGCACGTCATCAATAATTGTACAGCAGAAACATCTGCCACATACAGTTGTGCCGATGAGGCTCCATTATCACTTACATCGGGAGAGTTAGTGCAGCGACCTACCACTGCAGTTCATTTAGAGACGTGCTCTGGTCATATTCTCATACTCTTCCTTATTACGAGAACTACACAAAATTTCAAAAGGCTCTAAGCACTATGGGACTTAACATCTGAGGTCATCAAATGGTTCAAATGGCTCTGAGCACCATGCGACTTCACTTCTGAGGTCATCAGTCGCCTTGAACTTAGAACTAATTAAACCTAACTAACCTAAGGACATCACACACATCCATGCCCCAGGCAGGATTCGAACCTGCGACCGTAGCGGTCGCTCGGCTCCAGACTGTAGCGCCCAGAACCGCACGGCCACTCCGGCCGGCTGAGGTCATCAGTCCCCTAGACTTATAACTACTTAAACCTAACTAACCTAAGGACATCACACACATCCATGCCCCAGGCAAGATTCGAACCTGCGATCGTAGCAGCAGCGTGGTTCCGGACTGAAGCGCCTAGAACCGCTCGGCCACCGCTGAAAATTTTGACAAACTAAACGAAGTCCTTTTACCGACACTGAGCAGCCGTGACAAAGCACGAGTCCAACCTATTGTTCTTCCCAGCGTCGTCGAGGTGACCGCGGGTCGTGGCTCCGTCGTGTATACCAAGTTTAATCACGATGTATTAGGTTGGGGCATATGTCCGTAGCGTTTTTCTTTTGCTTGTTGGTATATCGGTCGCTGTGGGCTTATCGATTGTCACTTTTTTATTTATAGTTCACCGTTACAATTTGAGTTTACAGTATTGTCTTTCTGTTATCTGTAGTTAGCGAGTGGAGCTGTGGATGCTAGAAAATGGAGTGCCAGGTGAAGAAATCCGATCATTTCCACCATATTCTTCTATTTGTGATCATTAGATGGGTGATAGCAGCGGAAGCACCAGAAACATTTGCGCCGTGTATGCACCAGCCTGATAAGACTCTAAACGCATAATTTGTGTACATTAACTATAGCAGTATCGCTATAAACGAGAATGAGACTATTTCAAGCACCCAATCAATCTGCATCTTTCGGGGGAAACAGTTATCAACCTTCAAGGGTGATTTAATACAATATTTACTTGGAATTATTCTACTGAATGTGGTGTTCACTTCTCGCTCTGGAAATTGAGACCCCATTCAATCTACCAGTTGTGAAATTCCCTGCAGTTTTAATAGCATTTCGACAGTTTTGAACGAAGAATTGCGCTCATATTAACACACATTACGCTGTAGGGAACCATTACATAGATCACACATGAATGAAGGCTTGCTTAATTCCATGACGCGCTGAGCTGAGCAGGCGATGTACGCAGAGGTGAAAAAGTCATGGGCTGACTCCCGATATCGTGTCGGACCACCTCTTGCCCAGCGTAGTGCAGCACCTGGACGAGGCAGGACTCAATAAGCAGCTGGAAGTTCCCAACAGAAATATTAAGTCATGCTGCGTCTATAGCCATCCATAGCTGCGAAACTGTTTTCGATGCAGGATTTTGTGCACGATCTTATCTCTCCATGACGTCCCATAAATGTCCAATAGGGTGGGTGGCCAAATCATCCGCTCGAAGTGTCCAGAACGTTCTTCAAACCAATCGCGAACAATCATGGCCAGGGGAAATGGCACATTAACTTCCATAAAAATTTCATCTTTGTTTCGGAACATTAAGTCCATGAATGGCTGAAAATGATCTCCAAGTAGCAGGGCATCATTAGTTCCAATCAATGATTCATATAAACACAGCCAACATGATTATGGAATCACCACCAGCTTGCACAGTGTCTTGATGACAACTTGGGTCCTTGGTTTCGTGGGCCTGCACGACACTCGAAGTCTATCATCAGTATTTACCAACTGAAATTGGGACTCATCTGACCAGGCCACAATATCCAATCGTCTGGTGACCAACCGAAGTAGTCACAAGCCCAGGAGAGGCGCTGCAGGCGACGTCGTGCTGTTAACAAAGGCATTCGCTTTGGTCACCTGCTGCCATAGCTCGTTAACGCCAAATTTTGCCGTACTGTCCTAACGGGTACGTTCGTCGCACGTCCCACATTGATTTCTGCCGTTGTTTCAAGCAGAGTTGCTTGTCTGTTAACACTGACAACTCTACTCTGCTCTCTGTCGTTAAGTGCAGGTCGTATACCCCTGAGTTGTCCATTTGGACAGGTAATGCCTGAAAATTGGTGTTCTCGGCACATTCTTGACACTGTGATGTCCGTGGTGGGAGGTAATGCCTGAAATTTGGTATTTTCGGCACATTCTTAACCCAGTGCATCTAGAACTATTGAATTCCCTAACGGTTTCCGAAATGGAATGTCCCATATGTCTATCTACAACTACCAACGCGTTCAGCAGCTGTTAACTCCCTTCGTGCTGCCATCATCACGTCGGGAACCTCTCAACATGAATCACCTAAGTACAAATGACAGCTCCGTCACTGTACTGCCCCTTTATACTTTGTGTACGCGATACTACTGCCGTCTGTGTTGTTGTTGCTGTAGTCTTCAGTCCTGAGACTGCTTTGATGCAGCTCTCCATGCTACTCTATCCTGTGCAAGCTTCTTCATCTCCCAGTAACTACTACAACCTACATCCTTCTGAATATGCTTAGTGTAATCATCTCTTGGTCTCCCTCTACGATTTTTACCCTCCACGCTGCCCTCCAATACTAAATTGGTGATCCCTTGATGCCTCACAACATGTCCTACCAACCGATCCCTTCTTCTAGTCAAGTTGTGCCACAAATTTCTCTTCTCCCCAATCCTATTCAATACCTCTTCATTAGTTATGTGATCTACCCATCTAATCTTCAGCATTCTTCTGTAGCACCACATTTCAAAAGCTTCTATTCTCTTCTTGTCCAAACTATTTATCGTCCATGTTTCACTTCCATACATGGCTACACTCCATACAAATACTATCAGAAACGACTTCCTGACACTTAAACACACACATTTCGGTATGCCATGAATACTGTGACCTCCGTGTATTTACGTGTAGAATGCCCGCGGCACAACATTGCACCCCGTGAGGAAATATCGAAATGTCATGATGGCGAACGTCTAGTGTGAGCTGTAGTTAACAGTAGAAGGTATACGGTCGTTCTCGCCACACAAAAAGGTCTCGATCTCGTTATACCGTGGCAGTCATCTTCACTGAACTTGACGTATTTCTACTATCCATACAGATCTCTTCATACAATACAGTGCCAAAATGCGCCTCACTCACTCGTTCATAACGTACTGGAAAAAACGTGTCATTCGGGAGCGAAGAAGTATCGGGCATTTTCGGTTACCTCCTTACACATTGGTGGATAAGAATACAGTTCTATTGCTGATACCGACTTATGGGTTCGAAGCAAACACTCCTCTCATATAGTGGATCACAAACAGCATCTAGAGGATGAAGCATTTAGGCTAACACTCAGAATATCTCGCGAACTAGCCTTCACACATGAACATGGTAAAGACGAGATTTGCTTGAAGGCACTATCCACCTTCTACATGACGGTGAAACAAAAAACTACTCGGTAGCTAAAGTAATGACTCAATTAGATTATTCTATTGGAGAATTTAATTGATTTTTACTGATAATGAATCCAGAAGAAACATTACAAATGCTATTACTCTTTATCCTCAATGTTTGTCTGCGAAAGTAGCGTCTCGTGAAAGGCTTTATCATGACTGGAAACGTACAACCGACGATAAGGACAAGAAGAAGATGTGTAAAAAGGCAAAAATAATGGGATTTCAGTATTAGCTGCTTTCTCTGTAAATTTTTACTTAAGGTTTCGAGATATTGCTCCTGGTTCTTGAATATCACTGACTGGTGTTCTCAGTAAATTGCGGTACTACAAATTTCACTTATATCATTTATTTATGCATCAGGAACTTCAAGATGACGAGTCGCCCTATATTTCGTCACCAGTACTGTGGCTAAACAGGAACCAGTTCATGTATTTTCCATCGCGTATGTTAAACGAATCCAGCTTCATGAATTAAACACACCACAAAATGCATTACAAGCGGCCGGTAAACTAGTTTTCGTTGTACGAAGCGTACTTGGTCAGTTAACAGCTGGTATTCAATAATGAATAGCAGACTTTATCGTCCTCATTGTTTTTGGGGCCGATTAAAAAACGTACGCAGACTTCCAGCACAACGAGTTATCATTATTGCCTGAAAATCGCAGCCTTCAAGAACGTCAAATTATGGTACCAGATTGATGGTAACCCAGCACATCATACACGAAAAGCATGGGAATTAAAATATCGCATTTATAGTCTTCGCTGCATCTTTACGAGAATTCTTTCTGTGCGACCTTTCCGAAGAGAACATGTGCCTATAAATCAGACGACTCATGGAAATATGACTGACTCTATGAAATCCTTTTGCAGAGACACTGCTAACGAAATACTACTTCCTCTGAGGAATATTTTGCATAAAAGACCACTAAATATATAGAGTCTAAATGTCGTGTATCGCAGTAGTTCCTTTACGTACAATTATTTCAACTATTGCAAAAATGAGTTTCTGTAAAATAACTAGAAAAAAATTAAATATGTTCCATTACAGATCTATTCAGTATTTTCTTGTAGAGCATGAGTATGTAATAGCATATCTCACTTTGAATAAGAAATACTGGAGGTAGTTCCTCTCTCTCTTACCATGAACAGCCCCACCTAACGGAAAATACGGATTATCTACTAGACTCTTCCCATTTCACAAGAGTACGTCTAGTACAGGAATGTAGACAAAAACTTGCAGTACTTGTAGTTAAGCAGACGAGCACAAAGTTTCGCTTTCAAAAGGTCATCCATTTTACAGGGGAATATTCTTTACAGGTACGCATACACTGAAGAGCCAAAGAAACTGGTACACCTGCCTAATATCGTGTAGGGCCCCCGCGAGCACGCAGAAGTGCCGAACCACGACGTGGTATTGATTGACTCATAATGTCTGAAGTAGTGCGAACTGACACCATGAGTCCTGCAGGGCTGTCCATAAATCCGTAAGAGTATGAGAGGGTGGAGATATCTTCTGAACAGCACGTTCCAAGGCATCCCAGATATGCTCAATAATGTTCATGCCTGGACAGTTTGGTGGCCAGCGGAAGTGTTTAAACTTAGAGGAATGTTCCTGCAGCCACTCTGTAGGAATTCTGCACGTGTGTGACGTCACATTGTCCTGCTGCAATTGGCCAGGTCCGTCGGAGCGCACAATTGACATGAATGAATGCAGGTGATCAGACAAGATGCTTACATACGTGTCACCTATCAGAGTCGTATCTAGACGTATCAGAGTCCCATATCACTCTAAATGCACACGCCCCACACCAGTACAGAGTCTCCACCACCTTGAACAGTTCCCTGCTGACATGCACGGGTCATGGATTCATGAGGTTGTCTCCGTACCCGTATACGTCCATCGGCTAGATACAATTTCAAACGAGACTTTTCCGACCAAGCAACATTTTTCCCGTCATCAACAGTCCAATGTCGGTGTTGACGGGCTCAGGCGAGGAGGAAAGCTTTGAGTCGTGCAGTCATGAAGAGGACACGAGTAGGACTTCGGCTCCGAAAGCCCATATCGATGATGTTTCGTCGAATGGCTCGCAGGCTGACACCTGTTGATGGCCCAGCATTGAAATCTGCAGCAATTTTCGGGAGGGTTGCACCTCCGCCACTTTGAACGATTCTCTTCCGTCGTCATTGGTCTCGTTCTTGCAGGATCTTTTTCTGGGTGTAGCGATGTCGGAGATTTAATGTTTCACGGGTTTAATGGTACACTCTTGAAATGGTCGTACGGGAAAATCCCCACTTCATCGCTACCTTGGAGATGCTGTGTCCCATCGCTCGTGCACCGACTATAGGTGTATGTACAAGCTCACTTAAATCTTGATAACATTCAGTTATAGCAGCAGTAACCGATCTAACAACTGCGGCAGACACTTGTTGTCTTGTTGCCAACCGCAGCGTCGTATTATGCCCGTTTACATATCTCTGTATTTGAATACGCATGCTTATACCAGTTTCTTTGGCGCTTCACTGTATAAACTTGCCCCACCTTTTGGATCAAAGTTGTCGTTTTCCTCTTCTATGTATTCAATGTGCCGTCCATCGGACGCACGACAAACATAGAGACGACAGTTGAATGTGTCCCACTCTTTTGCGAGCGTTTCTGGAATTATTGTAGTCACTGTTGTAGCTGTGTGACGTTGCAGATCACGCAGAGTTGTTTGAAGGGGAGGCACATAGTCGGAGTCTTTGACAAATCCTACATAGTACACTCCTGTAAATTGAAATAAGAACACCGTGAATTCATTGTCCCAGGAAGGGGAAACTTTATTGACACATTCCTGGGGTCAGATACATCACATGATCACACTGACAGAACCACAGGCACATAGACACAGGCAACAGAGCATGCACAATGTCGGCACTAGTACAGTGTATATCCACCTTTCGCAGCAATGCAGGCTGCTATTCTCCCATGGAGACGATCGTAGAGATGCTGGATGTAGTCCTGTGGAACGGCTTGCCATGCCATTTCCACCTGGCGCCTCAGTTGGACCAGCGTTCGTGCTGGACGTGCAGACCGCGTGAGACGACGCTTCATCCAGTCCCAAACATGCTCAATGGGGGACAGATCCGGAGAACTTGCTGGCCAGGGTAGTTGACTTACACCTTCTAGAGCACGTTGGGTGGCACGGGATACATGCGGACGTGCATTGTCCTGTTGGAACAGCAAGTTCCCTTGCCGGTCTAGGAATGGTAGAACTATGGGTTCGATGACGGTTTGGATGTACCGTGCACTATTCAGTGCCCCCTCGACGATCACCAGTGGTGTACGGCCAGTGTAGGAGATCGCTCCCCACACCATGATGCCGGGTGTTGGCCCTGTGTGCCTCGGTCGTATGCAGTCCTGATTGTGGCGCTCACCTGCACGGCGCCAAACACGCATACGACCATCATTGGCACCAAGGCAGAAGCGACTCTCATCGCTGAAGACGACACGTCTCCATTCGTCCCTCCATCCACGCCTGTCGCGACACCACTGGAGGCGGGCTGCACGATGTTGGGGCGTGAGCGGAAGACGGCCTAACGGTGTGCGGGACAGTAGCCCAGCTTCATGGAGACGGTTGCGAATGGTCCTCGCCGATACCCCAGGAGCAACAGTGTCCCTAATTTGCTGGGAAGTGGCGGTGCGGTCCCCTACGGCACTGCGTAGGATCCTACGGTCTTGGCGTGCATCCGTGCGTCGCTGCGGTCCGGTCCCAGGTCGACGGGCACGTGCACCTTCCGCCGACCACTGGCGACAACATCGATGTACTGTGGAGACCTCACGCCCCACGTGTTGAGCAATTCGGCGGTACGTCCACCCGGCCTCCCGCATGCCCACTATACGCCCTCGCTCAAAGTCCGTCAACTGCACATACGGTTCACGTCCACGCTGTCGCGGCATGCTACCAGTGTTAAAGACTGCGATGGAGCTCCGTATGCCACGGCAAACTGGCTGACACTGACGGCGGCGGTGCACAAATGCTGCGCAGCTAGCGCCATTCGACGGCCAACGCCGCGGTTCCTGGTGTGTCCGCTGTGCCGTGCGTGTGATCATTGCTTGTACAGCCCTCTCGCAGTGTCCGGAGCAAGTATGGTGGGTCTGACACACCGGTGTCAATTTGTTCTTTTTTCCATTTCCAGGAGTGTATCTCATACCGTGAGATCAGGCGGTCTTGGAGGCCTACGACGTAGTGAGAGATACGTACACTCTTTACGCCCGATCCATTGCCGAGGCAGTAAAAATGACCCTATGTCAGTGTGATGATGACCTATGTTGTTGAAAAACGAAATTTTTGACATGTTCTTGCAATTGCGGAAAATCCAGATCAACACATCCGCGTACGTGATTCCTATAATTGAGCGACCAACCGAGCGAAGTAGTTAGGTTTTAGTTAGATACTAGAGCCCCAAGAGCTGATGGAATTCCGTCATATTCTATAACTAATTTGCAGCAGTGTCAGGCTCTGTTTTAACCATAATATATCGTAGAGGCTTAGAACAAAAAATAGTCCACCGTAGTTGGAAGAACGCACAGGTCACACCAATCCAAAAGAAAGGTAGCAGGAGTTACCCACAAAACTACCTTCCAGTATCCTTATCATCCAGTTGTTGTACAATCGTAAAATACATTCTGAGCTCAGCTACGAAGGCTGTTCGGAAAGTAGTTTCCGATCAGTTGCGAAATGGAAACGACTGGGAGAATCCGATGAAGTTTTGCACAGATGTATTGGGCAGTGTCTCCAGTATGCCGGCTGATCGCGGCACATTGGTCTTTTCAATTCTGAGCGCATTGTGAACACGTAAAGATGCTTAGAAAATAGTGTCTCCTATCAAGTTGAGGGCCTGGTGAGAGATTTCGCCTGATGTCGTACAGCTCACATAACAAAAATGTCGTACGTTTCGTTCTTCGTGACAATAAATTCTCGGCCGCACTCTGAAGGGGAAGAAACTCCTGCAGCGTTTTCGACGGGAAGCGTTTGATCACTCACAATACAGCCCGTAATCGGTTCATCCTGAGTTTCATCTCTTCTCATAGGAACCGCTGGGCTATGAAGAGAACATTTTGTCACAGACAACGAGCTGTAGACGAGCGTAGAGAATTGGTGGAAAGCATAGGTGGCTGCATCCTATGACGAGAATACTAGGAAGTTAGTACAACGCTATAACAGATGTCTAAATCAGGGCGGCGACCGTGATGGGAAGTAGCTGTAAGGCGTAGCTTGCTATAGCAAATACAACTTTTTTTTTTAATTTTCACAGTCGTTTCCATTTCGCGACCGATCGGAACTTACATTTCGAATAGCCCTCGTACTATACTCCGAACAGAATGACCTCTTCCATATCAGCGAGCCTGAATCCCGAGACAAACGGTGATAGGAAACTATCACTTTCACTTTCCTCACATATGATCTCGAAAGTCATGAAACAAAGCGGTCACTTAGACATTATTTCTCGTCTTCCAAAATCCATTTGACTCGTTACCACAACTACGCTCACTATCAAAAGCACGAGAATCATGGACAGTTGTAGAAATAATTTCAGGCGTGCTCCAGAGAAATGCTTTATGACTCTTGCTGTTATATATGAAAGACCTTGCAGACAATATTAATAGCAACATCAGAGTTTTCGCAGACAATACGGTTATTCATAACGAAATACCGTCACAAAAAATTTCACAAATATTCAGTTGGATTTTGAAAAGTATTCGAAGTGATGCAAAGATTGACAGCTAGCTTCAAATACTCGTGATTGCTCACCCCACAAAACATAGTATCCAATGACTACAATGTCAACGAGACACAGTTGACCCAGAAGGAGCCTACAGAGAGTATGCCAGGGTGCCCCAGAGGTCTACAACACTAAGAAGAAATCGCTTGTCGGCTTTTGGCAAGATCAATGTGTAGTTTCTTTTCTTTATTTACGATAATAAATCGTACAATTTAAATTTCACATATTCAGCTCTACATTTACTGCTAACCCGTATACATAAACTTTCATGTACATTAATCTTACATTTGCTACGTGTATGTAATACGAAGGAAGAGGGAGAGGTATAATAGGAATTTCAAAATCTTTATTAGCTTGTTCACAAATTTGATACGTACGGTAGGTAATAATATTATGATCACTAAAACTCTCCAGGCCAGCGATAGTACCAACATTACTTGAATCTCGTACAATACCAGCAGTTAACCAGCCGTTACCATGTTGAGAGGTATCGTTATTCTCAAGGTTGAAATTAAGCATTAGTCCTCCAAATACTGCAGGTCCGTCGGGTAATGCTTTGACAGCAACAGTTTTCAGAGTTGTTTTCTTTTTGTCTCCAGCGGTCGTTGCCAATTATACGTCTTCTACTGATTTGTACACTACATGTCTTGCGCGTCGTCTTTATCGCCTAGTGTAGCGCGGCATGACTCAGTGGCTTCCTCGATCAACTCATACAAATACCTCGGTGCAACAGTGTGTAGGGGTATGGATGGAAATATCATATATCATCAGTCTTATAAAACTCAGGTGGAAGATGTCGGTTCATTAGGAGATTACTAGAGAAGTTCAATCAGTCTAGAAAGCAGATTGCTTACAAAACGCTTGTACGACCATTCTTAGAATTAGGGCTGTGTGTGAACGCTGCTCGAACTGTTCGAACTGTTTACGTGACAGTTCGGGAAATCTCGGGTTCTGCTTAGCTTTTGACCAACTTGCGATCTACTGATTTTCGTTGGAACTATCACAATGACCTGTCTTAGCGTTTTCAATGAACTGTGTATTTCATCAATTAAAATGACTATGAAACATGGATTGACATATCTTTTAGGACGCATATCGTGCGTGGCAGTGGCAACTAATAACTAAATAAAAGATTTGAATTATGATTCTGTCCAGTTCTCGATATTTCGCTCTTCCCGCGATCTAGTGACATCTCACGGTGCAATCCTCAAGACGCGTCTTTCCACGCTAATTCATTCTCGCAATAACAATTAAAGTCATTTTATTACATGTATTTTGTTTGTTAAGCATTTAATTGTTGATTGTTTCATCTGATTGTTGCAGATATATCTTCAAAGTGATGGAAACCTGGTAACGTTTTACTGTTATTGTAGTATGTGAACAGGGATTGAACTGCTGCTTGCCCACCCTAACGCCTGGGTTCAGTCAAGTAGTATTTCATGGATGAGAAAATTTTCTTCTCTGTCTGTTACCTTTACTTAAAAATCATCATAAATGGCTGTATATGCACAGATACCGGTATTGTATGAGAACTCGTACTGCAGATTTGTTCAAACACAACAGGAGTTTGTGCAGTCGTAGAATATAATGCAATTTCTCCGATGTTTCACGAAATTGTCAAGCTTTAAGCAGGACATAAGTTCATTTGTTTGAGCACCCTAGGTTTGCTTGACCCATTAGAAAATGTCATGTAAATGCTGAATATCTGGTAGACGTTTGAAGAGAAACGCAAACTATCCTTAGAAAGTCTGTTCACAAAATTTTCTGTACCAGCTTTAAATGATTTATCTAGAAATGCACTACAAACCAGTACGTATCACTCTGGCAGGGAGAGCGATGACGCGATAGCATAATTACGGCGTACATAGAGGCGTCTAAAGATTGTTTTAATGGCTCGTGCAACGGAGAGAAGCCCCAATAATTTGTACAATAGGAGTACACTCTCCAAAGCACGGAAGTAGATGTAGATGCAGCTAGCTGCACAATGAAAATGCCTACGGGAAACTACATGAACAGGAAACTTAGAACTGGCAGCAATGTAAGCTTTTAGTGCCGATACCTAACGAGGAGATCACGGCAAGTGCCATAACCCTACTTTCCCAGAGACTTCGCTCAGTGGAGGAGCGGTCAATACGTGCGAACACATGTTTCGATTTATCCGTAGATACTCGACCATTTCTGAAAAAAACGACCGCCAAAATTTTCGATGTGTTTCCCCGATGCTTTATGTGCCTTTCACAGCTCGATATCTTCAGACGAAATGGTGGCACTGATATAAGGTTGTAACGTTGCCCTTGTTAGTCTGCTAATAGTATGTAGTATGCCAAATGAAAAAAAAATGAAAAAATTAAATTTTTTCGACGAAATTCTTGTAATGTATCGTGATTCACAATCAATTGCTAGCTATAGTTTTAGTAAAAGTGATGCGTTATGCAGCGTTTGCAGCGCAGTTATTGCCAACGCTCAAATTTTTCACCAATGTTAACAACGTTTCTTTTCCGTGTGAACTTCATACGAGGAAATGTTACTGTGGAAAGCCCGCTTTCGCGCAGTTCTCGTGGTATTCGAAACATCTATGTTCGACTGTTTCTACAACGGTATCATCCAAGTGAATACACCAAATCTTCCTGAACGATAAACTTATGAATAAAATGTAAGGATTATATCAATAATTGATATGAGAATGAAATAGCAGAATATGAGAATTCAAAAAGATTGTAATCTTTCAACATACCATACACATATACATTACATTATAAATGTGACATATAGTGAAATACAGTTGAAATTTGACAACTGATATAATGCCCTCGAATCCACTAATTTGTTAAGGAACATTCGTGTAGTAACCTTCTACGACATGATTATAGAAATAAAAACAATAAAAATAAAATAAATACAAACAATTTTCGGGTTTAGAACACGGACAGCGAAATTAAGAAGCCGCGAAGCTAACCACTGGACTACCAGTTCAGCTTTTTTTTTCAGAAACAGTCGAGTAGCTACTCATAAGGCATGACAAATGTTCGCTTATTTTGACTCCGCTTCCATTAAGCGAATTTCCTGGGAAATTGGGTGATGACACTTGCACTCCTCGTAAGTTAATATTTATCCAAATTGTCTGTCTTGATTGGTTCAAAAATGGCTACTATGGGACTTAACATCTGTCCCCTAGAACTTAGAACTACTTAAACCTAACTAACCTAGGGACACCACACACATCCATGCCCAAGGCCGGATTCGAACTTGCGACCGTAGCGGTCGCGCGGTTCCAGACTGAAGCGCCTAGAACCGTATGGCCACACCGACCGGCTCTGTCTTGATTCACGTAGATGTTGTGGTCTTGTGAAATCAGGCGATTTATTACCTTATGATATCAGACTGAATTAAGATGTTGTCATTACAAAATAAGTAAGTCTGCAGTTGCGGAACATTGTATTTCCAACGGACATTCAATGGAGTACGACAAAACTTCGATTTTGGTTACAGCAACAACTTTTTGGGACTCCATTATCAAGGAATCCGGTGAAATACGCATCGCGGGAAATCTGATGAACCGTGACAGTGATTACCAATTGAACAAAGCGTGGAATCCCTTTATCTCCGAAATTTGCTCGAGACGAAGACGCCAGACGACTTCGATAGCTACGGCCAGCGACAATACCGACGGCAGCAGAGTCTTGCAGTTCCTCCAGCGAGGGCGCTGTCGCTGGGCGGTGTGGTCCTTCTGTTTCCGCGACTGCAACGCATCCGCGGCAGAACCACAGCATACTATATAAGATGGAGCGGAGAAAGTTGTCTCCCTCCTGCCTTGTCTTCCCTCTTGGTGTACCCGCTAACGCCCCTACTCTTTTCATCCCGCCCCCTCCCCTGCTGCCCCTTGCTCTCCCCTCCTTTCCCATCCTCTCCGGCCTCTCCCTCGGCAGGTCCGACCTGGCAGTTTTATTCTTCATCGTGTGTGTTCCAAGTGGATTTAAAGTGTGTTGTTCTGGAGTGTTTTTAATACTGTGGCCCTCTTGTAACCTGTGTGTGTGCCTTCAGTGTCTTCTTTGGTTTTTTAAGAATCGCCAACTGTGTTTTTTAACTATATGTCGACTTTTTTAATTGTCCGCCCATGAACGTCTCCATGTCAGTGTATTTTTACCTCCATTATCTCCCCTTGCTCTGTTTTGTGTCCAACTTTTTTTATCTCCTTACATATAACATTTTATTCTCGTATTAGTTGTATTGTCACTTGGCTGAAGAGTGGCGGATTGTGCCGTTGACAGCCCTCTCCTCCCCAAATGCGGCAGGGGAATTAAATCACAAGAAAGGAAGAAAAAACGTCTTCGACAGTCCTCGTTCAGCAATATCGTGCAATGAAGTTTACGACGACCGCCAGCAAGTCCGAAATCTTTTTGAACGAGTAATATCTCGTCCACTCTCTGATTGTCTTCAGTAGGGTTACCATATTTTCAAACGCCAAAAAAAGGACACTGTCTATATATTAGGACCAAAAAAGAGGACACTTTATATATTTTAAATTTATTACACAAGAAACAAAAAATTTGACACATTGCATGTACCTACAATACATTAGTTTTTTTTTCCTTTGTGTATTTTTCACTGGAACGATTCTTTTTGAAAAGGTTCTTTTGTTTACACAGAACGTTTTTTTGCAATTCAGATGTTTAAATTAAATTTCACCACTGAAATCCCTTTTACAGATCCAACTGTCGCCCCTAACACACTTCATGTGTTTGTTTCCAAGTGCACTTCAAAGTCACTGGCTTCATTATTTGATATTGAAACATAGGTTCCTGGAGGACAAGCCATACATTCTGCTTCCCTTCATACGCGTCCGGGACGAAAGCTTCGATATGTTTCTCGCAATTTATCCGTAAATGTCCATTTCATCTCCGGAGTGATAATTTATCATCTTAAACAAATGCGAAACAAAGAATGATTAAACGTATTATTCAGCCATAAAAAAATCTTAACTTACAAAATAAAATAATATTTCGTGCCAAGGGCAATATTTTGAAAATCACGAAACTTAACCCAGTAAGATGATTTGTTGGAAAAGGAATACAATTTAAAGAAGATGCAGCTGGATGAATATACTAGTTCGCTAAAAAACACGTATATTAGACAAAACTAAACTGTTAGGTGAAAATTATCACAGTTAAGGAATGGCATTACAGCTACATCTAAGCTAAAAAGATCGAAACACGTGTTGAAGCAATATAAAACTATATTTCCGATTTTGCTAGCATAATAGATCTATTGCAAGGAGATAAAAAATTATGTCATTCAGCAACCGAAGTAAAAACGACAAAATTTTTGACGCTACGAGATGAAAGCAAAAATTAAAAGATTTTAACTCCCAAAACCAAAAAATGCTGACATCAGAAGAAGTCGTAAGAATGTAGACGGATGATATAATCTTCGAAAACGCACACATGTATTTTATTTAACCTTAATATTGACGAGCACGGAATAAATGATCACAATGATTTCTCCTAGAGAAACTGAGAGGACAATACGCTGGAGTTGTCAGTGCGCTGGAAACACGTTGCCCCAGGCCATTGTGCGGCCCCACGCCGAACTGCAGCTTCCTTCCGACAGCGCGGCTGTCTGCGAATGCATTAGGCGAGCGAGCGGCCGCTTCCTGAGCCGTCCAGCGCTTGGCCCTGTCGCGACTAATTGCACGCCGCCATTAGCAGCTCTCCGCAGCCTGACGGCTCGCCAGTTGCCGGAGCCCGGAACAATGGCACGGTCGTTCCTTCCTCTCCAACACTCTGTCACATCGTTACAAGAGCTGGCTTAGCATTCGGCGCACTTTTTTCTATCTCAGAATCATTCCAGAAGAAAGGAAAGTTCTGCATTAACTAACCGCACAATTCTGTCCTATAAGGGGATAGTGTGTTGGCGGAACCGCAATTTGCACTCAGGAGATACACGGAAAAACCAAACTGGTACACCTACCTAACATCGTGTAGGCCCCCCGCCATCACACAGAACTGCCGCAACATGACGTGACATGGACTCGAGTATTTTCTGAAGTAGCGCTGAAATGAATTAACACCATGAATCCTACAGGGCTGTTCATAAATCTGTGAGAGTACGAGGGAGTGTAGTACGTTGCAGGCGCCCAGATAAGCTCAATAATTTTCATGCCTGGGGATTTTGATGGTCATCGGAAATGTTTAAACTCGGAAGAATGTTCCTGGAGCTACTCTGTAGTAATTCTGGACGTGTGAGGGGTCGCATTGTCCTGCTGCAATTGCCCAAGTCCGTCGGAACGCACAATGGACGCAAATAGATGCAGGTGATCAGACACGATGCTCACGTACGTGTCACCTGTCAAAGTCGTATCTTGACGTATCAGGAGTCCCATATCACTCCAACTGCACGCGCCCCTCACCATTACAGAGCCTCCACCAGGTTGAACAGTCCCCTGCTGACATGCACGGTCCATGGATTCACGAGGTTGTCTCCATACCAGTACATGTCCATACGCGCGATACAATTTTAAACCAGACTCGTCTGACCAGACAACATGTTTCCAGTCAACAACAGTGCAATGTCAGTGTTGACGGGCCCGAGCGACGCGTAAAGCTTTGTGTCGTGCCGTCATCAATGGTACACGAGTGGGCCTTCGGCTCCGAAAGCCCATATCGACGATGTTTCGTTGAATGGTTCGCACGCTGACATTTGTTGATGGCCCAGCACTGAAATCTGCAGCAATTTGCGGACAGGTTGCACTTCTGTCACGTTGAACGATTCTTTTCAGTCATGGTTGGTCTAATTCTTGCAGGATCTTTTTCCGGCCGCAGCGATGTCGGAGATTTGATGTTTTACCGGATTCCTGATATTCACGGTACACTCGTAAATTGGTAGTATGCGAAAATCCACACTTCATCGCTAACTCGGAGATGCTGTGCCCCATCGCACGTTCACCGAGTATAACATCTCGTTAATACTCACTTAAATATTGGTAACCTGCATTGTAGCAGCAGTAACCGATCTAACAACTGCACCAGACACTTGCTGTTTTATATAGGCGTTGCCGACCGACCGCAGCGCCGTATTCTGCCTTTTACATATCTCTGTATCTGAATATGCATGCCTATACCACTTTCTTTGGTGCTTCAGTGCCCACGTAAAAAGTTTCCGAACGTGGCTAGTGCCACACGACGGGAATTCGCAGATCTGGACACGGAATGACAATTGGAGCTAGAAGTATGGGACATTGCATCTCGGCAATCGGTAGACAATTCATTGTTCTGAGATCCGCAGTGTCAACACTGTGCCGAGAACACAAAATTTTAGGGATTAGCTCTCACCACGGATAACGCAATGGTCGACGGCCTTGGCTTGGCGACCGAGAGTAGCGGCTTTTGCAAAGTGTAGTCACTGCTACCGGACAGTCCGCGTCCATAGCCTAGCGCTAGCGTTACCGCCTACCACGCAGGGGGCCCTGGTTCGGTTCACAACAGGGGAATGGGTGTTGTGTCTCTTTCATCGTCATTGACTCGGAAGTGGCATCAACTAAAAAGGACTTGAAATACGGCGGCCGAACTCCCCCGACTGGCTTGCTAACGGGCAAGCAACACTGCATGAATTAATTGCAGAAATCAATGTGGGACATACGAAGAACGTGTCCATTAGGACAGTGCGGCGAAATTTGGCGCTAATGAACTATGGCAGCAGACGACCGACGCGAGTGCCTTTGCCAGTAGCAGTACATTGCCTGCAGCGCTTCTTCTGGACCCTAGAGCACTGGACGAGGCTTCGTCAGATGAGCCCCTATTTCAGTTGGTTCGAGTATAGTGCAGACACACGAAACCGTGGTCCAATTTGTCAACAAGGCACTGTGCAATGTGGTAGCGGCTCCATAATCGTGTGGTCTGTATTTACATCGAATGGACTGGGTCCTCTGGCCCAACTGAACAGATAATTGAATGGAAATGATTATCTTCGGCTACTTGGAGACCATCTGCAGCCATTCATGATTTCATGTTCCTGAACAACGATGGTATTTTTATGGATGACAATGCGCCATGTCTCCGGTCCACAATTGTTTTGGACAATTCCAGTGAATGATTTGGCCAACCAGATCGCCCGACATGAATCCCATCGAACATTAACGGGACTTAATCGCGAGGTCAGTCCGTGCACTGAATCCTGCACCGGCAACACTTTCGGAATTACGGATGGATGTGGAGGTTGTTGTGGTTCAGTATTTCTGCAGGGAACTTCCAACGACTTGTTGAATCCATGCCACGTCGACTTGCTGCACAATACCAGGCACATCAGTGTATGACGCTAACAGCAAGCGGGAAGTGTCGTTTACTGTTCGTCTGTGCGGTTCTAAAATGTGTGAAAAACTTAACGATCCCACCAACTGTGAAGTTCGTAGCGCAATACCTTTTTGTGAATGCAAGAAAGTCCACCCTTTCGATATTTTCAGAGAGATCACAGACCGATAAACGAAGCGTACGAAAATATAATGACACAAAATTCAGTTCAATAGTGAACATCTTGTTGAACGGATGTCCGTGATGAAGAGCGATGAGGCCGATATTCAGTTGCGATTATCGTATTTAAATCGATATCTGAGGGAAAAATTTAACAGAAAATACGTTTCACTATTGATGTACTGAGCTTGTGTGATTTTGAAATTCCATGATTTTTTATTTTATTTTATTTTTAGTGGTGATCTGGATTATAGAAAAGTGGGTTACTGTACGTTTGAGAGGCGAACGATGAATGGGACCTGTAGTAACTTTTCTCACTTTTCTTTTTTTTTTTTTTTTTTTTTTTTTGTCATTAGTCTACTGACTGGTTTGATGCGGCCCGCCACGAATTCCTTTCCTGTGCTAACCTCTTCATCATCTCAGAGTAGCACCTGCAACCTACGTCCTCAATTATTTGCTTGACGTATTCCAATCTCTGTCTTCCTCTACAGTTTTTGCCCTCTACAGCTCCCTCTGGTATCATGGAAGACATTCCCTCATGTCTTAGCAGATGTCCTATCATCCTGTCCCTTCTCCTTATCAGTGTTTTCCACATATTCCTTTACTCTCCGATGCTGCGTAGAACCTCCTCATTCCTCACCTTATCAGTCCACCTAATTTTCAACATTCGTCTATAGCACAACATCTCAAATGCTTCGATTCTCTTCTGTTCCGGTTTTCCCACAGTCCATGTTTCACTACCATACAATGCTGTACTCCAGACGTACATCCTCAGAAATTTCTTCCTCAAATTAAGGCCGGTATTTGATATTAGTAGACTTCTCTTGGCCAGAAATGCCTTTTTTGCCATAGCGAGTCTGCTTTTGATGTCCTCCTTGCTCCGTCCGTCATTGGTTATTTTACTGCCTAGGTAGCAGAATTCCTTAACTTCATTGACTTCGTGACCATCAATCCTGATGTTAAGTTTATCACTTAGTTCGACATAAATGCGGATACCTTTTGAACCACACTGTTACTGGTTGAAACGTACCCTTCTCGTATACTGAGATATTTCAAGAAAAGTTTCTCAATAAGCAGCACTATAAAACAGTGCGTATAATGTATAGCATTACGTAATTGCATAACGAAGTCGGGAATGCACGTCCCAAAAACGATGGCATAAATTTATGTTTTTAGAGTCACCGAGAGGTGTAAACCAGTTAACAAATCTAGAGTATAGATATTTAGTTATCTTAGAACGGCCATCATCAATATAATTTAATATGGAGCTGTATCAAGCGAGTAAGTGATTTGGCTGATGTGACTATTCGCGGATGTTCACTCGAGAACAATTCTTACCCAGGAAATTACGTAAGGTGATGGAAATTATCGGAAAATTAATCTTACGGGGATTCTCGCTTCTTTCAACGAAGAATTAGCGAGAGAACGCGAATGGTGTTCGGTCGTTTCTTCATCGAACAACCCGCCTCCGACTCCTCGCATTTGATCTCTGAAAATTATTAGAACTCCATAAACTTTACTTTCATGACAAGCAGATAACGAAAGTAAATAATCTTTTAAATAATCAACATGACAATGTATAACAAATGACGTGACTATCTGGCAGGAAACAGTACCTTTTAAAAAGAAGTGTCGTAGGTTTTTGTCCAGCGACATTCTGCTTCTTCACGGTACGTTCGCCCGTATTGTATTGTTTTGACGAAATATTTGCTTCAGCAGTTTACGTGGCAAGTTTTTGAACCCTCGCCTTATATCTCGGACTTAGCTACAAGTAAGAACTTTTTCTACATAGATAGATTTTTTGTGCAGAAAGCACTAAGGAAATGACTATGAAATGAAAGATAAGTTGCATCCTAAGTGCTTATATCACAATTTGTATCCTTGATGTAATCAAATTCAGTCACACACTGTGCTATTAATTACACTGCCACTCAACTCTAAGTTAACACCTGTTTCCATTTACGGCAGAACCACTACTTCTGTTTCAGATATCTCGTGAACTTTAACTGAGGATAAGCCCGTAGTATTTTCTTTGTCTTCTAGTTCAACCACGTTTATGTTCTTGAATAACTCCCCAACGTAAGCACAGTTCAAATGGTTCAAATGGCTCTGAGCACTATGGGACTTAACATCTGAGGTCATCAGACTTAGAACTACTTAAACCTAACTAACCTAAGGACATCACACACATCCGTGCCCTAGGCAGGATTCGAACTTGCGACCGTAGCAGCAGCGCCGTTCCGGACTGAAGCTCCTAGAACCGCCCGGCCACAGCGGCCGGCCATAAGCACAGTGATCATTGTTAGAAAAACCCTGCTGAACTCAAGTGAAGCATCAGTTAGTTCCGCTCTTGTGGCTCAGTTCGTCACACAAGACCATTCTCTACAGCTCCCACATTGGCTAACAATCCCTTGCCTCTACAACTTTATTATGAACTCTCTCTATCCATTTAGCATATTTTAGATTTCATTTTCAATTGCTGTGAACCTACACCCTTGCTGATCATATTTCCCACTTACTACATTCATTGTATCGCCAAACTCTGATTTTAATTCCCCAATATATTCATATTCCACTTCCCCAATTTCATTTCAAACTTTCATTACATTTTCCCAATTTTTGTCAAATTTTGATTTCATTTTATGAAAATCATTCCCATATTCAGATTTTACAGCATTTAAAAACGAGGTTCGAGTCCTGGCCCGGCACACAGTTTTAACGTGTCAGGGAGCTTCATTTGAACGTTCACTTCGCTGCAGAGTGAAAATTTCATTCTGAAAGTTTTTGGCTCTTGAACTTCTACTTACTGAGACTGAACATCACAACAACTGTATGGTCAAATCGAAAGTTACTGGCCTCAGAAAAGCGCGTTCTACATAATCAGCTGGGAACTGTTCCCATTGCTCTCAGCTCGTAAGCTCCTCACAAAAAACTCCCTGTCCCTGACAAGACGGCTATTCATAAACACCTCCACATATGGTCGTAATGGATGAAATTGATTCGTCGGAAAGTAAAACTTGCTACATTTACACCATTACTCCACCTTAACCTGAGCTCTTATCGCAATGCTTTGGACAACAATGCTGGAAAACAACTCTGGACGGGAAGCCGAGTTCACATGTACATGAATAAGATGAAACATAAATGTTTCTTAGTAATTTTACTATTGAGATACTAACGACAGAAATTAGTTACTAACGTGCCTGCCACCACCAAGCTACACTATTGAAAGAATCAATCAAGCAAAAGCTGAGGCAGTTAAGTTTGTTTTTTGAAACTATACTGATCATAGTTCTATGTAGTTGGAAAGCTCAATAACTTGCGATGTCTTCATAGCACTGATTTCGACGAGATGATTTCAGGCAGCTCTCCAGCTGCTCCGATACCATGTTTCGCTAAATAGGGGGCTTTCAATGTGGCAGAATCGGTAATTTACACGTACTTAAGAGATAATAAATCACTGGCTCAAATATCTTTTATGAATGATACATTCCCCTGCACTCGTGGTAACTTACGTAAATGCAGTTCTGAACCATTGTTACAGCATTAAAATCAGTTAATAAAATGCTTGCAACAGGTCTTCGAAGCCACACGACATATCACCTCGTTTCACTAGGTAATGACGATATCATCCTTTATGTGGTGCAGAAAATGATAGTTATCTCCACTTTCATATGAACCATCTGCCTAGGACTTACGAGGTGAATTAGCCCGTGATTCTGGATTAGAGTCTCCAAAATAGCAGGAGATGCTTCGCCGACAGTGGCAGCATCCTTGGAGCCGGGAGCCAGGTCCTTCCTCACAATCACTGTGGCTGCAACGGCTGTCCAGTATCACGCCCACACACCGTGATAATCTTCAGCATTTGGCCACCTTCTGCTTGTTTCTGACACAAAGGACCTACTCCAATGTCACTGCTAATACTCGCCTGCCCCCACCAAGAAATGTCGTCATTCATCGTCTTTCAACCTAATTTTTACGTTAATATCTTAAATACTTTTGTGCTTCAGAATAGTACAGAAGTTTAGTATTCACTTTCTTTGTGTGAAATAAAACATTAAACACTTTATACACCGCAGAACAAAAAAAGCATGCAACACCCAACCTCCCCCCCCCCCCCCACCCCCCCCCCCCCCCGACGATTGTGGTCAGTGGTACTGAGGGGTTGTAGTGTTAGTGATTCATTTATTACGGCTCTCATCGGCTGTCGTGCTACGTACCTGGCTATGTCATCAGGGAACATTGAGAAGCGTCTGATTTGCAGCAGGATTAAGATCACGTGTGCCTCTTGCAAGATTACCACTGGCACCACGACACCGCCAGTCACAGCGAATCTGGTGTCGTGAAAAAGTTGACTGGAGAGTGGAATTGCACTCAGTTTTCTTCAGCGGTTAGAGTAGGTTCTCACTGTAGGCGAGTGACGGACGTACATGAGAATGGCTTAGACTTGGTGAACTGCCTAACCCGGAGAGCGTTTGCACAAGCCACATAAGGCCCATCCCATGGTTGACAGCGTGTGTATATGTGTGGGAGGGGGGAGGGGGAGAGGGGGGAGGCATCAGTTACAACTCGCGGTCAAGTTTGATTGTTCCTGAAGAGTAAAGTAACCAGTGCCTGCTTCATTGCACAGGCTGTTATCCACGTTCCACTGCCATTTCGTCGACGGTAAGATTATGTGCTTTTTCAGCAGAACAATTCACGTGAAATATTTGGGATATGATAAAGCGGGAACTTGCTCGCTTTTGACGCAACTGTTTGGATACACTTCACTGTGACATGTGTGCTTCATTTCGTATGAATTTATCATACACTCCTACAATGATTACCTACCTACCACCTCACTTATCAATAATACGACGTTGTCCTTGAGTGTGTTGTATTATTTTCTTTGGTTGTGTACAATAACATAAAAGGTCTCTGTTCGAGTTTGTCTCTCACGTTTTCCGCCAGTGACAGGCTTCTAGTCTGATCTTAATAACACTCGCTCCGATATGCCTTTTGTTTGCTGCGTAAAAGACTCGGAGGTATGCATCTCTGTACGTACTTGATAACTCTGACCAAAAGATACTATGTGAAGATGTATTTTCGCAGTTATATCTTGGTGTGAAGTAGTATTGCCATTTAGTATCACAGGCATCTTCCTCCATCCCCATAATTTTGTAGCAAAAAACCTTGAAGTCTGTAGATTTTTCTTAATACATATTCAAGTGATAAGAATGGCAGAATAACACTCGAATTTTCTTTTTCCCTCCGGCACAAACTGAACCATGTGTTGATGTGTTGCTTTGATCACTTCTAGCAAAGACAAGTGCACCCCCTTCCTCCTCCCCCCCTGAAAAAGAGAAAACGTTGCCTGAGAGAGAGTTTTTATGAAAATAGGAAACAAAGGAGCAAATATTCGTTGCATTGTACGATGTATCTCCAAACAGAACTGGTGTAATCGTGATATCGTTACAGTGCAGTAGTGCTGAAACAAATACGCTTCAGAAGACTGCGTGCAAAAACGTGGTTTGGAGGTGGGGTCTTCGTGCTCGGTTCTTATTTGAGCTAGGTATATGTATACTCACTCCACATCAGTAACCATTTCTATAGCCATTCCAACATATGTCCTACTATAACTACATTATACTGTATTAAGCAAGGTTTTAAAGACGAACCGGAGCTGGCACCGGCTGGAGTGGCAGAGCGGTTCTGGGCGCTACAGTCTGGAACCGTGCGACTGCTACGGTCGCAGGTTCGAATCCTGCCTCGGGCATGGATGCGAGTGGTGTCCTTAGGTTAGTTAGGTACACGTAGTTCTAAGTTCTAGGGGACTGATGACCACAGCAGTTAAGTCCCATAGTGCTCAGAGCCATTTGAACCCAGAGCTGGCGAACAGGAAAATTGTGCTAATCCATTAATTCCTTTTGCGAAAGATGTTAAGTGGGCTGAAATTAATTCTCAGGTAGTGGCACCATTTGTATGTGCACCGTTCGGATTTCACGTGCAAAAGCATGCAAACACGTTTTTATGGAATCCTTTTGAAGCGCGCCGCTTCTATACCTTAAACTTATACTAATCGATTCAAACTTTGCACTGAGATAGATAAATGGATAACCTCAAAACGAATTTTTTTATCCATGAGCTTTATCCATTGTCGAGATACGATCGTTCAAAGTCGAACTAACTATAGCACGTAAAATTCATTCTTACATGAACTGAATGCGCGAAAACGGTTTAAAGAGATTCACAGAAGTAAAAGTACATTCATACGTAAAACTGAAAACGCGCTTTCAAATATCCTAGCTTCATTCGGTTTTTGTTAGTTTCGTTTACGTGCACCACTTCTGTGTTTCAAATTACATGCCCACAAAAAAAAAAAAAAAAAAAAAAAAAAAAAAAAAAAAAAAAAAACCACCTTTCTCTGGGAGGTTTTTTTGAAGCACGCCACTTCCGTAGTTTCAACTTGTACCAATCGGATAAAATTCTGCAATAAAGTGGATAAATGGACAAAGTCACAATGAAATTTTTTCATCCAATAATATTTATCCGTTTTCGAGGTACACTGTTTTAAAGCCGAGGTAAAGGTAGCTCGCAAGTCATTCTTACATGAGCTGAAAGCATAGTAACGCTCTAAAGTGATTCAGATAAATAAAAGATGCATTCTTGTGATGAAACTGAAAACTTGTTTTCGAAAAATTTTAAGTGCAAAAAGTACTTTTTTCATGATTTTTTTTTACGCGCGTCGCTTCTATTTTTTCAGACTTTTGCAAATCGGTTCAAATTTTGTAAGGAGGTAAACAAAAAAAATTTTAATTAATGGCTGCCCTGTCTTTTTGTGAAAGTTTTATCCGTTCTCCCGATAAAAACATGATTCGAAAGACAATAAAAAACCTGTACTGGATCAGTCGTCGCCCGAGTTAATAAAAATCTACATCGGTTACCAAGCTATGGCGATCTGAAATTATGGTAGAATAAAAGCTGTGAACGACAATGAAAAATGCTCCTGTCATAGCACTAAAAAGGTGAATATGTGCATGGAAGTGTTAGAGCTGTAAGAGAAAGGAACTAGCTTCTCAACTTATCTGGAAGACTTTGATTTTATCCATACTGGATGAGAGGTAGTGGTTGTCAATGTCAATGTTAAAAAATATATCGGCTCAACCACTTGTTCATAGTGAAAAACGCTAAGATTGACGCGTTTCGGAAGTCAAGTGTCCATCATCAGAATAACAAAAAGTAAAAGAACCTGTTAAAACTCGCTACAATGGAACATGTACCAGGCACAATAAAATTGATAATAAAATTAAAACATTGTGGCTATTTCCCTTGTTGCAGCCGTGTCTTACAAAGTGTATCTCCACATAGTCGTCAAAATATAAAAAACTGTAAAATAGTGTCGCCTATGGTGTTCAACATCTAACCACATGGCTCTCTCCTCTATCGTCGTAAACTGCCCGTGCGTCTTCGTTGATACCACACACCACGTAACCAAACACGACACTGACACGCGAGTGAGCTCACGCGCAAGTAAACAAGGAAGTCGCAGAGATGTCTATACAAACAGATAACGTATACATGTTGCAAGGACCTCATGAAATGATGGTATCCTACCAATTGCTAAAAATGTAGTTACTAAAAGAAACCAGTGAAATGATTGAAAAAGTTATTTGTATCACCAGTTAGCTGTTCATTCAGTGTGTTCTGATTATCCGCGCTGTGTAATGTAATTTCCAGCTGTTCTAGTAGATCCAACTTTTTGCCTTTGTTCGGTCTATGTAAAATAACGAGATCCTGATCTAGAATGAGATTTTCACTCTGCAGCGGAGTGTGCGCTGATATGAAACTTCCTGGCAGATTAAAACTGTGTGCCCGACCGAGAATCGAACACGGGACCTTTGCCTTTCGCGGGCAAGTGCTCTACCATCTGAGCTACCGAAGCACGACTCACGCCCGCTACTCACATCATTACTTCTGCCAGTATCTCGTCTCGTACATTCCAAACTTTACAGAAGCTCTCCTGCGAACCTTGCAGAACTAGCACTCCTGAAAGAAAGGATATTGCGGAGACATGGCTTAGCCACAGCCTGGGGGATGTTTCCAGAATGAGATTTTCACTCTGCAGCGGAGTGTGCGCTGATATGTAAAGTTTGGAATGTAGGAGTTTTAATCTGCAGGAAGTTTCAGATCCTGATCTATTCCCAACATGGGGTGTCCTGTTTCCCAAATATGCGTGGCTACAGCTGACTTTCCGAAATTATTAAACCGGAAAGCATTGCTATAAAATTCAGTGTAAAACGTGCAAGGCAAGCTATGTAGGCCAAACTGGTAGGTCCTTTAAAGTACATTACAAAGAACATTGCGATGCTTTCCGGCTTAATAATTTCGAAAAGTTAGCTGTAGCCACGCATATTTGGGAAACAGGACACCCCATGTTGGGAATAGATCAGGATCTCGTTATTTTACATAGACCGAACAAAGGCAAAAAGCTGGATCTACTAGAACTGCTGGAAATTACGATACATAACGTGGATAATCAGAACACACTGAATGAACAGCTAACTGGTGATACAAATAACTTTTTGAAACATTTCACTGGTTTCTTTTAGTAATTACATTTTTAGCAATTGGTAGGATACCATCATTTCATGAGGTCCTTGCAACATGTATACGTTATCTGTTTGTATAGACATCTCTGCGACTTCCTCGTTTACTTGCGCGCGAGCTCACTCGCGTTTCAGTGTCGCGTTTGGCTACGTGGTGTGTGGCATCAACGAAGACGCACGGGCGTTTTACGACGATAGAGGAGAGAGCCATGTGGTTAGATGTTGAACACCATAGGCGACACTATTTTACAGTTTTTTATATTTTGACGACTATGTGGAGATGCACCTTGGAAGACACGGCTGCAACAAGGGAAATAGCACGATGTTTTAATTTTATTATCAATTTTATTGTGCCTGGTGCATGTTCCATTTTATCGAGTTTTAACAGGTTCTTTTACTTTTTATTATGTTGATGATGGACGCTTGACTTCCGAAACGCGTCAATCTTAGTGTTTTACACTACAAACAAGTGGTTGAGCCGATATATTTTTTAACATATCTGGCAGACATTTAGCAAGAATTTTGAGTATTTGCGCATTTTTACGAATTACCCTACTTTCCAAGCACAGAGAGCTCTCTCAGCTGCAAGATGTTGGCACACCTGCTTCTAGTAGTTTATAGGCTAAAGTACCTGCACGAAAATTTGCCACCCATAATAAATAATATATAATATGAAAACGTTGCTACAGAATGGCAGTAATCAAAAAGTCAAAAGATCAAAGATCAGAATATAGCGAAAGTAAGCGACAAGCGATTTATATCCTCTACGGTTATGAAGGTATGAATACAATCATGTGATGACGTGTGGTGGATCCGCCTCTGAACATCGGTCTGGATATATAGTGCGCAGCAGATCCACACTCGAACGCTAACTCTTACGTGGTATATTGTAGGTCTGCATCCCAACATCGTTCCCTACATTGTGCTTGGAGCATCCACGTGACGGATCCACCTTCAAACCCCATCCAGGACGTGGGATATTGTGGATCCGCATCCCTACATCGCTCCGGATATAACGCGCGGCGGATCCACACCACGTTACATCTGGGACAGGGTTCGCAGGTGGACCAACCAGGCGTTACGTCCGAAGACGTGTTCCATGTTCGAAGTTGGGTTCAGCAGTGGGAGGACCGGGTACTGGGAGTCGTCCGCGACACAAGTACATACACACTACAGAAAACAGCGCAACGCACTGCAAATGTGGAATATGTGGGTGGAGGCGACTGGATACAATCGAGTGCTGTGCTAAACTATACCGCCCGATCAGAAAAATAGTACATTTGCGCTAGGTGTTGGCAGCTATACCACATTTACAAGCAATTTTAGAACATGGAACGAGAGGTAACGTCATCATCGCATTGGTAGAAGAGACATAAAATCGTTAGAATTGCGAAAAATGATGGAAAATACTTATAAATTGAGGGAAAATACGCCGAAATGCGGGGAAATTGAGAAAGTATTTGCGTGTCTTCTGGTTGGCGCAGAAAAGTTCTTGTACATGGGAACAAGTATGCGACAGCAAGAGGAATCCGAGAAAACGTCGATATGGAAGCGAAGGGAACCAGAGAAACAGTCACTTTTTTCCGTCGAGGCGGCATTCTACTGCATGTTCATTGAGGTAACAGTGATACACGAGAGTTGACTACTGTATTTGGCGTTTTTCAGGAAGACAGAGAACCATCTGCCTCTAAACTTACACGTATCTGCGTCAAAGGATGGCAGGGTGATCGGCTCAGACGGAGCTGCAATGAGGTATGATTTAATGGCAGACTGATGACGCATCCTAGAGAGGGAGGGAGACGCTGCTGCAGGTCATTTGACCTTTTTTTTTTCTCGCTGTTCCGTCAGGATGCAACGGTCGCGTGATAGAACCTGCATTCGACTCGTACACAACCACGTGTCCTGTATGTGACTTATAGCACTGTCCACTTGCGATCGTTAACAGCGTTGGTCATCAGAGGACTTCCACCTCATGTGTGATGAAACGTGACCATCCTGTTTCGATACATTCCTCTACATGAACGACGATTTATGTGACGTGCTACATTCTCCTGTCGCATCTTGGGTATAAAATCTACTTCAGTTTCATAAGTAAGGTGATTCTAAGTTAACGGCAGGTGTTTGTAAGGCACTGCAATCCCCGTGTATAAATCCGCTTGACAGATGTCGTGTTAGTTAGTGGCGGCATGACGTGTAATTTCATATGTTTCCTTGTAAGAGCTATTCTCCCTTACTAACGATTATTTTATAAATGACTGATGTGAGCATACTATAATTTCCGAACCGTGATCGGATGTGAACAGTGGAAGCTATACATCTCTGGAAAGCTACATTGTGCATGTATCACACAGAATCGATATTTTAAGGAAGTAGTATTTTTTCATTTTACAGTTTGTTACCATAGATTATGGTAGATAAACCTGCAAAAAGAATGTATGTCATGTGCTGGAAACATATTTCTTAAATTGGGATATTAACAGCACTGCATTCCACACCACTAATAGGTCGGAAACTGAAGCGATCTAACATTATAGCCTGTTCTAAGTGTGAAACTGTGTAGCCTTAGCAGAGCGTGTGTTTATGTTCCTTCTTACCGATACCCTCCTAGTTCTGAGCAGACGCTAGAACAATACTTTAAAATTTATAGCGTAATTGATTTAGTACAATGCTTCGAACTCCATCCGTCTGGAGCCCCATCATGCATAAAAACCACCCGTTTCTTGTTCTTCTTAACCGTCTGCTATTACATCACAACACTTTCAAATCTATTACTGTACACCGATAAGGGGTGGTAACCACCTCGACATGGGCGCATCTGAAGAAATCTTGTGCACTTGAATGGGCGAGGTCTCTGCAAGGGCCATTCATTCAGGAGACGCGGAATGTAGCGGTCTACCTCTGGTCAGCTGCAGGTTAATTCGGTAACGGTGCTGCAGTGCGCGTTGGTCAAAGGCAGTGCGAGAGGATCTTTCAGTCTCTAATTTTTTCCTAAGACTGCGAGAATGCCCTGTGACTCCTGTCCGCATAGAGAAGATCGTAAATTATGCACTATGCTCGAGGTGCTAGAAATTTGAAGATCGCTGTATACTTTGATGTATATGTTCGAGAATTAATAATGAATGGACGTACTGCACAGTCATCTATCTACATTCCCAAACATATTAGCAAAGTAGAGAAGGGGCAGTTCAGCGATGACACTGAAATTGTGAAACATGCTGTCGTATCAGTGTTGAAATTATTGTAAAATTGCTAAAACTGTTCGCACTATCGACTGTGATGCTTATTATTACAGTACATCGATGGTGTCTTTTCCATCCCATCCGTCCACTGGTACGCTGTTGGTTACCACATAATGATTGACTGACATTACTTGTTTGAGACGGAGATAGAGTTTTGGTGGAGGGGCGTCACCAAAACAGTGATCGCGTACATGACTGCAGTTTGAGGAATCAGTCGAAACGGAATGCAGAGCCATCAGCTATTAAAATTAAAATTTAAAACAGTTTTGATCGCAATCTTGTTAAAATATTTTGTTGGAATGAGTGACCGGTTTCGACTCTTTCATAGAGTTATCTTCAGACTGTGTAAAGATATATTGCCAAAGTAGTGTAGACGTTATAATAAGCATGTACAAAATATATAAAAATAAGATAAATAGTAATAAATTATACCCCCTAGTGGTGGATGGACACTCCCAGACGAGTTCCGTCGGCCCTCGACGCTCGTGTAACTGCTGACTGTGCATGGAGGGGACGGGTATTAGTAGGGCTGGACACACACACAGTTCTGAGTATGACATCGTAAGTAGCCAATCAGAGAACACGTCCATGATTACATAACCTAATGTATAGCTACGAAGGAACAGTTACAGTTGGAATACACCGTAATGCCAATTATTGATCATTATTCGTCAATGAATATATATTATACAGTGCGACTTCTATGGTCGCAGGTTCGAATCCTGCCTCGGGCATGGATGTGTGTGCTGTCCTTAGGTTAGTTAGGTTTAAGTAGTTCTAAGTTCTAGGGGGCTGATGACCACAGATGTTAAGTCCCATAGTGCTCAGAGCCATTTGAACAATTTTTGATAAATTATACAATTAAAATGGTGCATTGGTATGAAATAAGGCATCTAAACTCAGAAGTACAAAATCTGCACCAAATATTGTCGTTGCCCTAGCATTTACATGGATAATCGATGGTTACCATGGAAATGGCGTCCTGTTCCGCTGTAGACGTTAGTGGTGCTGTCAAAGATTGTACTAGGGGGAGATACGTCGTATGTTACGGTTATGTGATACCATAGAAATACGGTTAATTTTGCTCTCTTCTGATGTCAGCGCCATGGGAAATAACTGTCCTATTGCTGAATCATACCAACATTTCTGTAATAACAGCGAGACGATGTTACTAAAGTGTATCGATAGTTGCCGTGGAAACTGCGTCCTAGCCCGGTGAGGCAGGCATCAGATGATCAGAGATTATTGTGTACTGCGAAAGTACAATCAGTCCCACCTGATGGGACATGGACATGGAACCTTAACGTTCCAGCGTTATGCTGATGACATTCTTCAACCCCATACGGGACCTTTCCTACATGATCTACCAGGGGCGCTTTCCCAGCAAGATAATGTTTTTACGCACGAAGCTCGGTTGCTCAAGATCTACTACTTCGTGTTCCGACTCTCCATGGCCGACCAGATGAAACGCTAGATGCTGCCGTGTCACTCTATATATAATTTGGAAGTATCACTTCGAGATTTGTGGGCCAATCTGCCTCAGGACATCATCAGACGAGTATTCAACTCGATGCCGGACCGTACTGCGACATGAATTGCAGCAAAAGGTGGCCCAAAGCTTTATTGATGTTGCAATGTATTTGTGTACCTGTACTAATTATCTTTCTTTACAAGTCTTGGTTTTGGGATCATGTGAATCATTTGTATCATTACGTCTCGTAAATTCACTTTCTATGTGCTGTTCTCTTTTTCTGGAATTACAAAAATTACTCCGAGAAAATAAGTTTCCTCCAGATGTGAAAACATATTACAAGGTACAACATGGTCATATACCTAGGAACAAATATTCTACTGGAATTTAAAAGCGTTGCAATTTAGATCATCTTGTCGATACTGTAATCGTCTATTGTTGCATAATTACTCTACTACACACCAAAAGTCATTGAGTGTAATAAAATAAAGAAAGGTACTATCGGAAACCAGTTACAGGCTAAATACGTTTTGAAAAGTGAGCTACTGGAAATTAACACAGATTTCCATTTTCAAGACAAGCAAAATTGTTATGAAATTAAAAAATGGTTCAAATGGCTCTGAGCACTATGGGACTCAACTGCTGAGGTCATTAGTCCCCTAGAACTTAGAACTAGTTAAACCTAACTAACCTAAGGACATCACACACATCCATGGCCGAGGCAGGATTCGAACCTGCGACCGTAGCGGTCTTGCGGTTCCAGACTGCAGCGCCAGAACCGCGCGGCCACTTCGGCCGGCATGAAATTAAAGAAACGCAGTTAACTTGCACTTATCACATGTTCGATGCTTTCTTCTGTATCAAGGGCGAAGATGGTGCCCAAGCAACGAAGTATGGCTTAACCGTCCACATGTTAAGTAAAAAAAACTGAAAAATTGTGGTAAGATCTTACGGGACCAAAGAGGTTAGGTCATCGGTCCCTAAGCTTACACACAACTTAATCTAACTTAAAGTAACTCACGCTATGGACAACACACACGCCCAAGCCCGAGGGAGGACTCGAACCTCCGACGGGGGCAGCCGCGCGGACCGTGACAAAACGCCTCAGGCCGCTCGGCTACCCCGAGCGGCACATGTTAAGTAAACAGTGGCAAAATATATAGTATTTTACACACCATAAAAACCTGTACTTGAAGAATTGACAATATATTTCAAATAACTTCAATATGTAATATGGCACTTGAATGTGTAGAATGCGAAATGCACTGACGGGTAAAAATCACAACATCAGAAAATAATTAATGTAGAGAAATGAAATTACGGGAATACATTTGCCTAGGTAACATACGTGACTGACTAAAATTGCAATATCACAGGTTAACGTAAGCGCGAAATAAGCCACAGCAAATGTGTAATGCTGCTACATTAATAACTGGTGAAACTGTCATAGTGCTGAATGCTAGCATGAAAACGTGTATGCGTTGAGGTGTACAGGTGCCGGATGTCAGCTTGTGGGATGGAGTTCCATGCCTGCAGTTCTTGGTTGGTCAATACAGGGACGGTTAACGCTGTGGATGAGGCTGGACATGTCGTCCGATATCCTGTGTGTTCTCAACTGGAGACGGCTCGGGTGATTAAGCAAGCCAAGGCAACATGTCGACATCCTGCAGAGCATGTTGGGTTACAACAACGGTACGTGGGCGAGCCTTATCCTGTTGTAAAACATGATTGGCAGCACAACAGGTCGAATCAGTAGTCTAACGTACAAATTTGCTGTCACGGTGCGTGGGATAACCATGAGACTGCTCCTACTGTCATACGAAATCGCACCACAGATCATAACTTCAGGTGTGGGTCCAGTGTAGCACGCAAACAGGTTTCTTGCAGCATCTTGTGATATTCCTGGCTGTGGCCGCCAATATTTTATCTTGCTAGAAGCTCGCCTTGATGCAGCTTCATATACACTCCTGGAAATTGAAATAAGAACACCGTGAATTCATTGTCCCAGGAAGGGGAAACTTTATTGACACATTCCTGGGGTCAGATACATCACATGATCACACTGACAGAACCACAGGCACATAGACACAGGCAACAGAGCATGCACAATGTCGGCACTAGTACAGTGTATATCCACCTTTCGCAGCAATGCAGGCTGCTATTCTCCCATGGAGACGATCGTAGAGATGCTGGATGTAGTCCTGTGGAACGGCTTGCCATGCCATTTCCACCTGGCGCCTCAGTTGGACCAGCGTTCGTGCTGGACGTGCAGACCGCGTGAGACGACGCTTCATCCAGTCCCAAACATGCTCAATGGGGGACAGATCCGGAGATCTTGCTGGCCAGGGTAGTTGACTTACACCTTCTAGAGCACGTTGGGAGGCACGGGATACATGCGGACGTGCATTGTCCTGTTGGAACAGCAAGTTCCCTTGCCGGTCTAGGAATGGTAGAACGATGGGTTCGATGACGGTTTGGATGTACCGTGCACTATTCAGTGTCCCCTCGACGATCACCAGTGGTGTACGGCCAGTGTAGGAGATCGCTCCCCACACCATGATGCCGGGTGTTGGCCCTGTGTGCCTCGGTCGTATGCAGTCCTGATTGTGGCGCTCACCTGCACGGCGCCAAACACGCATACGACCATCATTGGCACCAAGGCAGAAGCGACTCTCATCGCTGAAGACGACACGTCTCCATTCGTCCCTCCATTCACGCCTGTCGCGATACCACTGGAGGCGGGCTGCACGATGTTGGGGCGTGAGCGGAAGACGGCCTAACGGTGTGCGGGACCGTAGCCCAGCTTCATGGAGACGGTTGCGAATGGTCCTCGCCGATACCCCAGGAGCAACAGTGTCCCTAATTTGCTGGGAAGTGACGGTGCGGTCCCCTACGGCACTGCGTAGGATCCTACGGTCTTGGCGTGCATCCGTGCGTCGCTGCGGTCCGGTCCCAGGTCGACGGGCACGTGCACCTTCCGCCGACCACTGGCGACAACATCGATGTACTGTGGAGACCTCACGTCCGACGTGTTGAGCAATTCGGCGGTACGTCCACCCGGCCTCTCGCATGCCCACTATACGCCCTCGCTCAAAGACCGTCAACTGCACATACGGTTCACGTCCACGCTGTCGCGGCATGCTACCAGTGTTAAAGACTGCGATGGAGCTCCGTATGCCACGGCAAACTGGCTGACACTGACGGCGGCGGTGCACAAATGCTGCGCAGCTAGCGCCATTCGACGGCCAACACCGCGGTTCCTGGTGTGTCCGCTGTGCCGTGCGTGTGATCATTGCTTGTACAGCCCTCTCGCAGTGTCCGGAGCAAGTATGGTGGGTCTGACACACCGGTGTCAATGTGTTCTTTTTTCCATTTCCAGGAGTGCATATGTAGTAGCATATGGTACAAACGTGGAGTGAGGTGCAAGTGACAGATGTTTCAGTATGTACCATTCCTGTGGGAGAGTCCGCCCATTGCACTGAACTTACTTCAGACTGATCGGCACATTCGGGTGTTTGGCGCCAAAACGCCTAACTTCTCTTATTAATTATTTATATACTTTTCATTGTATTTAACCATGTTTTCAGTATGACAGTCTCTCATAGTTACCCTACGAGACTACCGTTTTTGTTTATTAAATTTCTCTAGTTTTGAGAACCGTAAGAGTAATGATATTACAACAGAAGTGCTTCGGACACCTTCTGGTTGCTTCGGCGCGCCTGGGAGACGAAGTACCCCTGTTTGGGGTGTTCTTCAGAGCCGAACGTGTGTGTCTGTTTCGGACGGACGTGCCGTTCTCTAGATCGAAAGTTGTCAGAAAAGTTACTGTGCTATTAAGAAAGCTATGTCGAGTGTTGTAGAAGACAGTGTAAAAAGTGATGGATGCATTAATGAGAGGTGTCGCCTACCATCATTGTCAGTGCTACAGATCTTGCCCTCTGTAGATACAGACATTAACCTGGGCAAGTGGCATTCCACAAAACAGCACAAACACAGGTTCAAGTTCGATATGACAGCATAGGAGACTCCGCCAAAGAAGATCCCATAACCGACGAGCTGTCTGCTGCGCTGGGGACAACTTAAGAAGACGACAGGTTGGCGGAAGGAACTGTTAGGGAATCTTAGTCAATCTCTACGTATCTCTCCAGCTCACAGATCTGACTTCCAACACGCAGCCGTCACTGGCACCAAGGCAGAACCAGTTTTCACGAGGAAACACGACACACCTCCTAACTGCCCGCCAGTGAGCTCTCGCTTGACACCACTGAACTAGACAGTGGTGGTGGTTTGGCGTCAGTCCAATGCTCGCTACAGGGCGTCTGGCGCGGAGCTATCCTTGGAGTAACTGATTTGTGACGGTTCATTGTGTCATTGTGGCGAAAACTGTTGCTCAAATTGCTGTGGCAGATGCAGTTCTATGTGCCAGAGCCAGATCCATGGGCGAACACGATAGTCTTCCCTCTCGGTAGTGCTACATGGCCTGCAGGAGCCCGATCTTCTTGCGGCCGTAGATTCTCGTGACCACCGCTGCCAGCAATCATGTACAGTGGCTACATTCCTGCCAAGCGTTTCCGCAATATCGCAGAAGAAACATCCAGCCCTTCATAGCATTATTACACTACCTCTTTCAAAATCAGTAAGGTGTTGTTGATAATGGCATCTATGTCGCGTCAGAGGCATTCTTGATTAACATCAACTCACCACGTCCAGCCTCAAAGGTAACTAACGCACGACCGTCACAGCAAATATTTAACGCAAATCCAATTTGCATCCTCATAGTGGCACTACTATCACCACTCTTATGCGATCGGCAAAAAGTTTGAGGAGACGTCATCCACCAAACGTAGAAACGCGGCTACAAACTATCGTTTTTGTCGCACATTGCCTTCTTGGTGCTGCAATTTTTTCTACATCGTGTACTTACAGATGCTGTGTAAAACACAACCTCATTTCAAGTAACAACAAAAGCTATAGAAAATGGGGGAAACTGCTTACGTCGGCCTTTAGTGCACTTTGCTTCATATGTTTGTGAAACCAGTCACAAGACTGAAGTACTGGCAAGAAATGTCGTCTGTTCCTAGGTACACTATGATCTAGATACAAAGCCCTCCCTACGCTCATTAACATGAGCAGACGTGGATTACGGCCAGGAAGCAGTCATATAGAGGGCATCAAAGTTTAATTAAGGTTTAAAAAAAGTACACTACCTGTTTCTGTAGCTTGAGAAGGATTACTGATATTTTTACTAGTTAATTTTGTTGATACTTGAGAGTAGTTGGCAATCATACGTTTTTTTCCTGTTTGCAAGTTTTAGTGTTCAGTTTTAACCTCACAGTTTGGAATACACTGGTTATTATTTCTGATGGTTAAAATAAAAAAGTGGTATATATATATTTACGTTAATATGGAAAGATGTGCTTTTAAAACGATAATGAAAATGCATACTTTTTCCGTGTCATTGTCCGGCACATAGTTTTAAACTGCGAGGAATTTCATATCAGCGCTACTGCTTTGCAGAGTGAAAATTCACTCTGGAAGAAAACGACAGTTTTAGAATCTTGCTCCTTCTTGATCAATTTTTTTTACGAACACAGGTGCGTGTTCCTAGGTTAAAAATATTCTGTCTGCCTGAACCAGTTTTTTATAGTTATTATCCCATATCACATCAAGGAATGAAAGTATGTGTAGTAAAAAGGTTTCAGCCTATCTCTAGCACTGACAATTGATAATGTTCTAGTCGTTGCTACCTTTCTCCTTGTTTGGGAAGTTCTGCATACTTGTTTTTTTCTTCTAGTTCCTCTTCCTTTCGTACTTTATCTGTTTCTTATTCCTCTTTTCTTGTAATTTCACAGTAACATTTCTCTCATGTTCCATACCTACGACTCTTAACATAATATTAAAGCTGCTTTATGTTTCGAAAGACCTTCTTCACCTTCACTGTTTTATTTTCTTTTCACTGTTCTCGATAGCTGTCAAAATTGAAAATAGTTAGGGTGTTGTCCTTAAAAAAATGTAACGGAAATATCAAGTAGAGCATTTGATACATATGGAATGGCTCAAGTCAGATCGTTTAACAACGGTAAGTTTTCATTCAGTGGAAACGGCAGCATTGTCTATAGCTGGCTCTGAGTCAGCCGCTCCGCTAATGTCGGCAGAAGTGGGCGTGGCCGCCCGCTCCACGAGCGGAAGGCGTTTACTTTCTGCTTTTGTTCGCACGTTGCAGCGGCTAATGGACTGCCGGCGGCCTGAATCGATACCATTAACGGGACGGTCATTGGCTGTGTCCTTGCGAAGGTTATCCAAACCTCCGAAAGACTGCGCTCTACTTCCTATAGAAAAACAACTTGGGGACGTTCTGTCAATAAAGAACAGCAGCAGTAATCATTAGTAGCACGTGTGAAAATACTATTCTTAATTTCTCTTTTCTTCCTATGAAACCTGACTTGCTATACAGTTGTACCCCCATGACTTCCCGCTATTTTAACGTATCGAGTGTAAAAGTAACGAACAGAAAATGTGGTGCCATAAAAAAATCTTTGAAGGCCCTCAGCCATATATGAAATAGTACCACGGACTTTCTACGAGATGGTACAGTGCACGTGAAGAAGAACTACGCTATCGGGTGGAGAACTGTAGGGTTCCCCTGAATAGGTCAGACGTGCACTACACGCCGGAAGCGGCTACAAGGGTAGCGGAGTACGTGTGGAGCGCACATGTGGGTTTTTTAGGTTAGAGACTTCCCTCCCTAGGCCCTACAAGACGCCTCCCGAGACGCGGCAAGGTAGGAGTAGGCAAAATGCAACAGGGAATAATAATATTAATGTGCTAATAGTAAACTGCAGGAGCGTCTATAGAAAGGTCCCGGAACTGCTCTCATTAATAAACGGTCACAACGCCCATATAGTACTAGGGACAGAAAGTTGGCTGAAACCAGACGTAAACAGTAAGGAAATCCTAAACTCAGATTGGAATGTAGACAGGCTGAACAGTGAAGGGGGAGGCGTGTTTATAGCGATAAGCAGTGCAATAGTATCGAAGGAAATTGACGGAGTCCTAAATGTGAAATAATTTGGGTGAAGGTCACGGTTAAAGCAGGCTCAGACATGGTAATTGGATGTCTCTATAGGCCCACTGGCTCAGCAGCTGTCGTGGCTGAGCACCTGAAGGATAATTTGGAAAATATTTCGAGTAGATTTCCTCACCATGTTATAGTTCTTGGTGGAGATTTTAATCTGCCGTATATACACTGGGAGACTCAAACGTTCATAACGGGTGGCAGGGAAAAAGAATCCAGTGAAATTTTTTTAAGTGCTTCATCTGAAAACTACCTTGAGCAGTTAAACAGAGAACCGACTCGTGGCGATAACATATTAGACCTTCTGGTGACAAACACACCCGAACTATTTGAAACAGTTAACGCAGAACAGGGAATCAGCGATCATAAAGCGGTTACTGCATCGATGATTTCAGCCGTAAATAGAAATATTAAAAAAGGTAGGAAGATTTTTCTGTTTAGCAAAAGTGACAAAAAGCAGATTACAGAGTACCTGAGGGCTCAACACAAGAGTTTTGTCTCAAGTACAGAAAGTGCTGAGGATCAGTGGACAAAGTTCAAAACCATCGTACAATATGCGTTAGATGAGTATGTGCCAAGCAAGATCGTAAGAGATGGAAAAGAGCCACCGTGGTACAACAACCGAGTTAGAAAACTGCTGCGGAAGCAAAGGGAACTTCACAGCAAACATAAACATAGCCAAAGCCTTGCAGACAAACAAAAATTACGCGAAGCGAAATGTAGTGTGAGAAGGGCTATGCGAGAGGCGTTCAATGAATTCGAAAGTAAAGTTATATGTACTGACTTGGCAGAAAATCCTAAGAGATTTTGGTCTTATGTCAAAGCGGTAGGTGGATCAAAACAAAATGTCCAGACACTCTGTGACCAAAATGGTACTGAAACAGAGGATGACAGACTAAAGGCCGAAATACTAAATGTCTTTTTCCAAAGCTGTTTCACAGAAGAAGACTGCACTGTAGTTCCTTCTCTAGATTGTCGCACAGATGACAAAATGGTAGATATCGAAATAGACGACAGAGGGATAGAGAAACTATTAAAATCGCTCAAAAGAGGAAAGGCCTCTGGACATGATGGGATACCAGTTAGATTTTACACAGAGTACGCGAAAGAACTTGCCCCCCTTCTTGCAGCGGTGTACCGTAGGTCTCTAGAAGAGCGTAGTGTTCCAAAGGATTGGAAAAGGGCACAGGTCATCCCCGTTTTCAAGAAGGGACATCGAACAGATGTGCAGAACTATAGACCTATATCTCTAACGTCGATCAGTTGTAGGGTTTTGGAACACGTATTATGTTCAAGTATAATGACTTTTCTGGAGACTAGAAATCTACTCTGTAGGAATCAGCATGGCTTTCGAAAAAGACGGTCGTGTGAAACCCAGCTCGCGCTATTCGTCCACGAGACTCAAAGGGCCATAGACACGGGTTCACAGGTAGATGCCATGTTTCTTGACTTCCGCAAGGCGTTCGATACAGTTCCCCACAGTCGTTTAATGAACAAAGTAAGAGCATATGGACTATCAGACCAATTGTGTGATTGGATTGAAGAGTTCCTAGGTAACAGAACGCAGCGTATCATTCTCAATGGAGAGTAAGAGTGATTTCAGGTGTGCCGCAGGGGAGTGTCATAGGACCGTTGCTATTCACAATATACATAAATGACCTGGTGCATGACATCGGAAGTTCACTGAGGCTTTTTGCAGATGATGCTGTGGTGTATCGAGAGGTTGTAACAATGGAAAATTGTACTGAAATGCAGGAGTATCTGCAGCGAATTGACGCATGGTGCAGAGAATGGCAATTGAATCTCAATGTAGACAAGTGTAATGTGCTGCGAATATATAGAAAGAAAGATCCCTTATCATTTAGCTACAAAATAGCAGGTCAGCAACTGGAAGCAGTTAATTCAGTAAATTATCTGGGAGTACGCATTAGGAGTGATTTAAAATGGAATGATCATGAAAAGTTGATCGTTGGTAAAGCAGATGCCAGACTGAGATTCATTGGAAGAATCCTAAGGAAATGCAATCCGAAAACAAAGGAAGTAGGTTACAGTACGCTTGTTCGCCCACTGCTTGAATACTGCTCAGCAGTGTGGGACCCTTACCAGACAGGGTTGATATAAGAGATAGAGAAGATCAAACGGAGAGCGGCGCGCTTCGTTACAGGATCATTTAGTAATCGCGAAAGCGTTACGAAGACGCTAGATAAACTCCAGTGGAACACTCTGCAGGAGAGACGCTCAGTAGCTCGGTACTGGCTTTTGATAAAGTTTCGAGAACATACCTTCACCGAAGAGTCAAGCAGTATATTGCTCCCTCCTACGTATATCTCGCGAAGAGACCATAAGGATAAAATCAGAGAGATTAGAGCCTACACAGAAGCATACCGACAATCCTTCTTTCCACGAACAATACGAGACTGGAATAGAAGGGAGAACCGATAGAGGTACTCAGGGTACCCTCCGCCACACACCGTCAGGTGGCTTGCGGAGTATGGATGTAGATGTAGATGTAGATATGCATGTTCTTATCAGTGGTTTCATTAACGTCTCATAGAGTACTCTGTGGAATCATTGATATAAATTTTGGCATCAACTCTGGTAAGAACAATTTTTACCGACAAAGACTATCCGGAGAGCTAACGGTAACAAGAATGCAGTTCGATAAACAGAAGAAACAAGAAGTTCAGTGAAAGAAAACGTCAGCAGTAGGCGACTGGTCGCTTTAAGTCTTTTGCAACTTCTACAAAAATACATTTCTTCGTAACTAAAGAAATATACATTACTTTTCAGTTACAGGCTGCTCCTATGGTTATAATTTTATCGCCATGCTCTGTCATTTTCATAACTGTTCGTAATATTTGTCATTTGAAATGCGTACTTGGATGCCTAGCTTCACTAACTTTAAATTGTGCTTTATGACGTTGTAACGCACTGTCCATTCTATTCTTATGTTGTAAAATACACTGAAGAGGCAAAGAAACTGCTACACTTGCCTAATATCGTTTAGGCCCCTCGCGAGCATGCAGAAGTGCCATAACACGACGTGGCGTGGACTCCACTAATAACAGAAGTAGAGCTGGAGGTAATTGACACCGTGAATCCTGTAGCGCTGTCCATAACTCCGTAAGCATACGAGGGGGTGCAGATCTCTTCTGAACAGCACGTTGCAAGGCATCCAAGATAAGCTCAATAATGTTCATGTCTTGAGCGTTTGGTGGCCATCGGAAATGTTTAAACTCAGATAGCGTTCCCGGAGCCTCTATGTAATAATTTGGATGTGTGGAGTGTCGCATTGTCCTTCTGGAATTGTCCAAGTCCGTCGGAATGCATAATGGACATGAATGGATGCAGGTGATCGGACAGGATGCTTAAGTACGTGTCACCTGCTAGAGTCGTATCTAGACGTATCAGGGGTCCCATATCACTCCAACTGCACATGCCCCATACCATTATAGAGCCACACCAACTTGAACAGCTTCTTGCCGACAAGCAGGGTCCATGGATTCATATCATGTCTCCAGATCCGTACACGTCTATCCGCTCGATACAATTTGAATCGAGACTAGTCCGGCCAGGCAACGTGTTTCCAGTCATCAACAGTCCAATGTCAGTGTTGACGGGCCCAGGCAAGGCGTAAAGCTTTGTGTCGTGCAGTCATCAAGGATACACGAGTGGACCTCCGGCTCCGAAACGGCATATCGATGACGTTCCACTGAACGGTTTGCACGCTGACGCTTATTGATGGCCCAGTACTGAAATCTGCAACAATTTGCTGAAGGGTTACATTTCAGTAACGTTGAAGGATTCTCTTCAGTCGTCGTTGGTCTCGTTATGCCACGATCTTTTTCCTGTAGCAGCGACATCGGAGATTTGATGTTTTATCAGATACAACCATACACATCAACTCCAACCATCCCTAAGCACCCAAACTCTCAAATGGTTCAAATGGCTCTGAGCACTATGGGACTTAACATCTGTGGTCATCAGTCCCCTACAACTTAGAACTACTTAAACCTAACCAACCTAAGGACATCACAAACATCCATGTCCGAGGCAGGATTCGAACCTGCGACCGGAGCGCTCACGCGGTTCCAGACTGAAGCGCCCAGACCGCACGGCCACACCGGGTTGCACACAAACTCTCAAGTTTCAGACACATACTAAACGGGCTCAACAAAACTTCACTGGAAAAACTCAGCTACACACAGGAACTGAGGACGATACACTAGATAGACAGAGAGAAAGGGTACAACACATAAATGAGGCTGAGAGGTTCTAGGCGCTTCAGTCTGTAACCGCACCACCGCTACGGTCGCAGGTTCGACTCCTGCTTCGGGCATGGATGCGTGTGATGTCCTTAGGTTAGTTAGGTTTAAGTAGTTATAAGTTCTAGGGGACTGCTGACCTCAGATGTTAAGTCCCATAGAGCTCAGAGCCATTTGAACAATTTGAACCATAAATGATAATCAAGCTGAACAACAAAATTAATAGAGAACAAATCATGAACAAATCACCAGCCACAACAGAGAATCAAGAACACAAACTGCAGACAAACACAGGGAACCAGGAACATCCTACAAAGAGTAGAGCATGACACACATTAACGCACAGTAACAAAAACGTCCACAGGGTGGGATACCTAGTGAGGAAACAAGGGCTATAAATATCAGGAGCAGCCTGTAACTGAAAAGTAATGTATTTTTCCTTAGTTACGAAGAAATGTATTTTTGTAGAAGCTGCAAAAGACTTAAAGCGACCTGTCGCCTACTGTTGACGTTTTCTTTCACTGAACTTCCTGTTTCTTCTGTTTATCGGACTGCATTCTTGTTGCCGTTAGCTCTCCGGATAGTCTTTGTCGGTAAAAATTGTTCTTACCAGAGTTGATGCCAAAATTTATATCAATGATCCCACAGAGTACTCTATGAGACGTGAATGAAATCACTGATAAGAACATGCATATGTTGTTCTACTTCACGTGCGCGTGGTCGCGCTTTTCCTCTTTGATTGCTTTTCGGGTATTTAGGCGCACGACGCCGTGGGGAGAGGGCTGGTTTTAGGTCGGTTAGTTGGCGCTCCAGTGTGCAGTACGGTGGTCGGCGGTATCTCTTTGCGCACGCTCTGCCTCTTTCTGTCACGTGGGCGGTGGCGCTGCGCACGGAGACGTGCGTGCGGTCGGCGTGTGTGTTCTGAGACTAGTGAGACAGCGATAGTGTCGGCTGTGCGGCTAAACTACGTGAACATGTGGAAATGGGTTTGGAATGTATGAGCCTGCAACCGGATACATTATAAAATCAAACGGTGGCAATTATTTAGGTCTAAAAGTCCTACTGTTTTTATTTAATTTCGTGCTGTTTGCAGCTAACGGCTCTCCCATGTTATCTGTTTCGTATTGACCACTGGTGCACGACTTCTGAACTGTGGGTACCTGTATGAATGAGGCTTGTCTGTTTTGGACGCACTTGAGATAAAAGCCAGGAGTGTATATTCAAGTACGTGTCTGTGCACTCCGAAATAACCACAGGTTAGATTTTCTGGCCGCCTGCTGGTATTTAGGTAAAGTGTTCAGAGGTAAACAAGCAGGGACTTAATGATGAAAAATTTATTGTGTACTAGTGTCCTGTCGTAGTTTAACTATTGAGTGTGTGTTTATGGAATATTGTATAATATAATTAATCGGCTCTGAGATTATGTTATGAGTTAAGTTATGAGAGTGTGATTTATCACTATGACCAGCTTTCTTATACAGGGTGTTAGAAAAAGGTACGGCCAAACTTTCAGGAAACATTCCTCACACACAAATAAAGAAAAGATGTTATGTGGACATGTGTCCGGAAACGCTTAATTTCCATGTTAGAGCTCATTTTAGTTTCGTCAGTATGTACTGTACTTCCTCGATTCACCGCCAGTTGGCCCAATTCAAGGAAGGTCATGTTGACTTCGGTGCTTGTGTTGACATGCGATTCATTGCTCTACAGTAATAGCTTCAAGCACATCATTACGTAGCATCAACACGTTAGTGTTCATCACGAACGTGGTTTTGCAGTCAGTGCAATGTATACGGAGTTGGCAGATGCCCATTTGATGTATGAATTAGCACGGGGCAATAGCCGTGGCGCGGTACGTTTGTATCGAGACAGATTTCCAGAACGAAGGTGTCCCGACAGGAAAACGTTCCAAGCAATTAATCGGCGTCTTAGGGAGCACGGAACATTCCCGCCTATGACTCGCGACTGGGGAAGACCTAGAACGACGAGGACACCTGCAATGGACGAGGCAATTTTTCGTGCAGTTGACGATAACACTAATGTCAGCGTCAGAGAAGTTGCTGCTGTACAACGTAACGTTGACCACGTCACTGTATGGAGAGTGCTACGGGAGAACCAGTTGTTTCTGTACCATGTACAGCGTGTGCAGGCACTATGAGCAGCTGATTGTCCTCCACGGGTACACTTCTGCGAATGGTTCATCCAACAATCTGTCAATCCTCATATCAGTGCAAATGTTCTCTTTACGGATGAGGCTTCATTCCAACGTGATCAAATTGTAAATTTTCACAATCAACATGTGTGGGCTGACGAGAATCCGCACGCAATTGTGCAATCACGTCACCAACACAGATTTTCTGTGAACGTTTGGGCAGGCATTGTTGGTGATGTCTTGATTGAGCCCCATGTTCTTCCACCTACGCTCAATGGAGCACGTTATCATGATTTCATACGGGATACTCTACCTGTGCTGCTAGAACATGTGGCTTTACAAGTACGACACAACATGTGGTTCATGCACGATGGAGCTCCTGCACATTTCAGTCGAAGTGTTCGTACACTTCTCAACAACAGATTCGGTGACCGATGCATTGATAGAGGCGGACCAATTCCATGGCCTCCACGCTCTCCTGACCTCAACCCTCTTGACTTTCATATATGGGGGCATTTGAAAGCTCTTGTCTACGCAACCTCGGTACCAAATGTAGAGACTCTTCGTGCTCGTATTGTGGACGGCTGTCACACAATACGCCATTCTCCAGGGCTGCATCAGCGCATCAGGGATTCCATGCGACGGAGGGTGGATGCATGTGTCCTCGCTAACGGAGGACATTTTGATCATTTCCTGTAACAAAGTGTTTGAAGTCACGCTGGTACGTTCAGTTTCTGTGTATTTCCATTCCATGATTAATGTGACTTGAAGAGAAGTAATAAAATGAACTCTAACATGGAAAGTAAGCGTTTCCGGACACATGTCCACATAACATATTTTCTTTCTTTGTGTGTGAGGAATGTTTCCTGAAAGCTTGGCCGTACCTTTTTGTAACACCCTGTATATTTAAGTATGTTATCACTTCCTGCTCTAGCAGTAATAAGCCTGTCTGCACGTATTATTAATGATAAAGTAGTGTAGATATTTAAAGTGGTTAATTCTGAATCTGAATGGCTTGTAGGTCCCTAGTGATCGTACTCCCGTTTTGAAATTTTTCTAATGTTTTAAGAATTGTATTACTCTGGATGTTGCCCATTGCTGTGTGCTTTTATGTTGTTGTTTCAGTGGTATAATCAGCGGTCAGCATCGTCCGTTGTAGGTGGTCGTTTAACTGGGGGACGACGCCTTGGCGGCGACAGGTTTGAACTGTAACCGATACCACGGTTGCTGTGTTTACCAGTAAACTCCTGTTCTTCAGAGAATTTGAGTATTTCATTGTTTGTTCCTGCTGGTGCCAAGGCGTCCGTCTTTCCTTATACGCCGTTCCTTTGAGCATTCGTTCAGGCTTGATCTGTGTTGTAGTTTTCGCGCACTTCTGATGTGTCATTACTTGTCACTGGAATTGTGTAATAACTGAAACATGCCTTTCATTGTACTGGGTTTTTAATATTTTATTCACAAAGAGAAACTGTGAGTTGTTTCTGCTGTTATAGCTTAAAAGGTGTCCTGCTTCTGTGGGAGTTTTTCTCAGTAAACCATTTATTGTTGGTATCGTTCTTAAGATTTATGTAAAGAGAACTTAAAAATTATTTATTGTTTGAGGTGGGCTACGTTATTCTGGGGTAGCAGCATTCTGATGTTGTCATGCAATTGTTAAATAAAATCTGTTGGAAATTACAAGCCAGAGTTTGTGTTTGATTAGTAAATATAGCATTGTCTTTATTGAGTTGAAGTATCCTTGAGCGTGTGTCCCACGTCTCACCTACGTCGTATGCGTCACACATATTTCAGTTCAACAGAGTGCATCTGAATGTACATTTTGTGTGACAGTTAATTCGTCTATGAAATGCTAAATAAACCACTAAAAACACGGAAATCACGCGTCAGGTCGTTAGGACAAATTTGTACCGTATATCTGAGCCGTACATCTGTTATTCCCCATATTTACATTTTGTTCTGTATCCCCCTCACCCTTCCTGGTCAGATGTGAAAGTTTTAGGAGTTAGTGACGCTACATCTTTTATTACACTAACTTAAAAATTCATACTTACAGAGTGATACTTCAAACACAAAATAAAATCAACGAAATCAGCTCTTACAAATTAAGTCTGAAGATATTTTTATAATTCCTGAGGAAACTGACGATCTCTAGAAAGAGTAAGGTTTGTAGTCAATGGTAAACTAAAAATTTAAGTTTGTTTCTACGTTTCTACTACATTCTGCCTGCATAGTCTGAATAGTCAGTGCAATAAAAAATCCCAACTCTTCCCATCCTTCCGTATTGTCGTTTTGCTCGTTTTGAGACGATTACCTTCCCATGCTGCGCAAGGCTATGCATTATGTCCATATCCTCACATGTCGGATCGAATCCTTACATTTGTAATTTCCTGTGGCTCAATGGCCAGGTGCAAGTCTTCCCACTGGACGCAACTTCGTCGATTTGCGTGTCCCTAATCTAATCCAGTTCTCGAACAACGTGGCGTTCCTCGCGACTTTTAACATCACTAAGATTTGAGGGCTAAGTTAAAGGTAGACTGAATATTCCCGTGAACCGGCCAGGGTTCGATCCAGTGAACTTTCGGTTCTGAGGCATGAGCTTTACTGGTAGATTCCCAGGCCAGGCAATATTTGTAACAATTTCACTCTACATGTTACTGTATTGTACCCTGAGCACCAAGTTACATGGTACAATCCTCAGTTTGCACTATAAATATTTCCTCTGTAATTCGTTGCCTTTGAATCTATGTACATCTGTTTGTAAACTTCCTGCCCTCCATAAAAGAGAATTTTGTTGAATGTACTTATCGTCTGTTAGATTTTCATTATTATTTTCTAAAAGCGCTGTGACCTTTGAGACATAGCCAATGCTTTGACCATTCATTTTTTAAAATTGTAATTTCAGAATTGTAGTGATACTTCTGCCAGTCATGTTATGACAAATCAGCAAACAGCCTACTTCCTTAAACGTCGCCAGTCTTTTTTTTCCAAAGGCATTTCACCGTATCTATAATAATACTTCATTAGAAAAACTAAGTTTTAGGAAACTGATACTTTTACAAACATCTGGTTTGAAGGATATTTAACAAAATAATGCAAAAAATTGTTGGAAGGAGGGAAAACTGTAGTGACTTGGGAGAAATCACGAAGGAAGTCACACAGACCTCAATTTTTGGTCCACTCCTATTCCTTGTATATGTGAATGATCTTTGACTTAATATTAATCAAGCAGAATTATTAATTTTTGCAGAAGATACTACTCTTAAAACAGATCCCTGTATAGAGAAAACAAAAGAAAAAAAATTTAATAATTTTTTCAAAGAATTATTAAGTAGTTCCCTGATAACGGACTATCCTTTAATTTTGAGAAAATATAGCTCTGTACAACAACTCTATGTACACATTAACCGGAGTAAGTAAACAGGGCAGATTGCTCCAAGATTTTGGATGTACATATTTACGCAAACTTGAAATGGGAGAAATATATTACTGAGCTGCTCATACAATTAGACTCATGTAATTTTGCTCTTCGTATAATTGCTCGTCTTCAAAACAAACGAATCAACTTCGTATTATATTTTGCATATTTCCGCTCAGTAAAATCCTACGGAATAATTTTCTTTGATATCTCATCACTTAGAAATAAAGTATTGATTACACAAACGCAAGTACTACGAGTAATATATTATGTTAATACACAGTCTACTTGTATATAACTCTTCTAGAAAAACAGCGTTCAAACTGCACCTTCACAATATGTATATATTCAGTAATTACAATTTTCACAGTTAACACTGATCCACATGTTTGCACATTTTACTTTTTTACAGAAAAGAAAGTAGTCGTGCGTTATAAATTCAGATGCGCTGAACACGAATATCAAGATTTAAACTGTTCATAGTATTACAGGTAAATAAGGTGATTACGTTTCACAGTCACGTTTGTGGAACATTGTAAGAGCAACATTCAAAGGCATTGTGATAAGAATTCCTCTGCTGTGAGTGAATGAGGTGGGCGCTTCCAAGTAAAATTTGGCGACACTGTTTTTTACCATAACTCATGTACACATCATACAGTCAAGCGAACATTGTCGAATGGAAAAAACAGACGCGAATTTCATTGTCGTTTGTCACGTATGCATGTCTTGTGCTGCTTTAGTGCAGTTGTGAGTGGAACGAGTGTCGAGGAGCTCGGCAGTGAACGTATGTAAGGTGAACTGTTGACATGGAAGAGTTGTGTCACTGCGCGTGTGTGCGCTCTCACAACAGTGCCCCGCACCTGCAGTAAGAGATCTGATACGTTTTGTTATATTAGTGCAGGTGTTATTTGTGGTTCAATAAGGCGACCATTGACAAAATCAGTGAAACAAGCATAAGCATTGCATTTCAGGTGTCGAGCTGGAGACCAAGATAAATCGTGGGCTCCATACGTGTGTTTCACCTCTGTTCGTCAACGCTGAATGCTTGGAAGCATGGTAAAAACGTCTCTGTGAAGTCTGGTGTGCCTGCTGTTTGGCTTAAAACCACAAATCATGCACTGGATTGCTATTTTCGTACTGTATCTCCCTTGAGGAAAAGAGGCAATACCAAGAGGAAAATTCACTGCCCTGGCATCGCACCTGTCACTCGCCCTGTGGCTCATGACGAGGATTGCCAGTTCCTGTCCCCCAACATGTACCACCATCAAGCAGTGAGACAAATGATGCTGAACGGACACATTCAGCCACTGACCCTACACTTACACTGTCATACGGATAACCACACAAAATCACACAGTGTGAACTCTGTGATCTGATTAGACATTAAGATTTTCCAAAACGCAAAGCTGAAGAGTTGGCCTCACAACTGCAGCAGTGGAATCTCCTCGCTGACACAGCACGTGTACCTGTGCTTTGGGAGTGCGACAAGAAACACCTGAGTGTTACTTCAGTACTGAAGGCATCATTATTTTCTCGAGTGACACTGTCAGTTTGTTGGAAAACAACATACAAATCAGAAGAGTGGAGGCTCTTTATAGACGGTTCAATAACTAGCCTAAAGGCAGTACTGTCACACAACAGTAATGAAAGGCCATCCATCCCTGACTCATATGCTTCCTAAGCTAAAAAAATTGTACTATGTTGAAATCCGATGTAAGCGGAGGCAATCGCAATAAGCATCAATATCTAATTTGTGGAGATTTTAGGCACTGCAATGACGTTGGGTTTGCATGGGGATTATACTACGTAATGCTGCTATGCATGTGAGTAGGACTGTCGCACAAGAGAAAAACACTACACACAGGGATAGTGACCTCCACGAACAGCTCTAGTGCCTAAGGCAAAAAGATCCTCTACTGACTATGAACACAATTGTTCTCTCACCACTGCACGTTATGATGGCACTCACGACAGCATTTGTTAAGGCTGTGGTCAGGAAAGGGTCAAAATTTGAGTAAGAAGTTTTCATGACTCAGCACAGAGAACATCAGAAAGGGGATGTTCATTGGTCCACAGGTACGCTAGTTATTGGGGGACACAAGTTTTGAATCCACTCTAACCCCAGATCAGCTGCATGCTGCTCTGTTTTCGTAATGTGATAACGTTGTTCTTCGGAAACAGGACAGACGAAAATTGCAGGCACACTGTGTATGAATTTATTCATGCTTGTAAGGTCATTGGCAGTAACATGACCTTGAAGATGCACTTCTTTCACTCCCACCTCGACGTGTTCCCAGAAACTGTGGTACACGCAGTGATGAGAATGGTTAACGGTTTCACCAAGACATATCTGTCATGGGACAGCGATAGACAGGACGGTGAATTACTGCTGTGTTGGCTGAATTCTGCTGGATACTACAGAGAGATGCTCCAGACACCACCCACAAGAAGAAGGCAAGGAAACGGCCCGAATGAACTAGGTATGTTCAGTTAAATTATATATCCTAATGATTATGGTAGCAACATTTGTGAAATGTTAAGTCCCTACAAACCTGTAAGTCTGAGCTAGGAGACAATTTTAAACGTGATATTAGTGTTCAGAGCATCGAAATGAATAAAGGCCGTCTGCTTTGGTTTCTGAAAAAAATCCGCTGTGGACTAGTGGAACCCATCACAAATTTACAAGGATAGTGATGTACACAGGTGTCACACTAGAAGAAAAAGTGACCTTTATTGCTCGTTATTGAAGCTATCAGTGACTCAGCAAGGAGTTCGTTGTGCACCAGCAAAAATATTTAACCGCTTACCCAATGATGTAAAATGTTTGATAGGTAATAAAACAGGTTTTAAATCTAAATAAAATAATTTCTACTGGACAGCTCCTATTCCACTGACGCATTTCTATTTAAAACCTGGTAACGTGTAAAAGAACTGTAATTTTTGGTGTATTTACTTCAGCTGAATTTAAAAACAATTTCTTCAATGATACATTTAGGCCAGTGTGCCATTTAGGAACTTGTAAATCACCATCACGTAGACATCAACTAAATTTAGTATGTATAAATTGCGTACATGGACTCATTACAGATCATTCCGATAAAAAATCGTTCAAATAATCTGCGGAATATGTAACTAACTATACTCGGTCTTTTTTTTTGCATTACAGTAACTTCTTTATATCTTGTTACATTCACCAGTTACTGTGTAAACCATTCAAATCACACTTTGTGGGCAATGTGTTATGGCATAAAGTCAAAATGGCACGCCAGTCGGGAACGTTAGAGCAGAGAGGGCTGTGAGAAGACGTCAGCCAATTGCACACTGATCGACCCCCCTCCTGGACGACTGCGCGACAGCAGAGACCGCTATGCGAAGAGGACATAAGGGCCGCGACCACTGGTTCTGGTCCAGTTGTACAGCAACTTGAAGGCTAACAACTAGATAGAAGTGTCAAAGCTAATTATTTATCTCGTACATTCTATGTTGCTCAATTTTGGAATTTTTGTACTGAAAACATTGATTATTTTACATGTCGCACTTTGCTTACGACACATTTATATATTCCTGTAAGTTAAGTATTGTCATTTCCTTTTCGTAATAAAAGTTATTAATAGGATTTGTCTGAGTGTTGTCCAGCGATCAGAGAAAGCAGGTTTCCTAGACACCCCATATTCGACAACTAGACAGGATTCAACACAGTGGAAATCACTTTTGATACCATTTGTGTGAATCTCGACGAAAACACAATAAAAAGATTTTGTTTACAACACTGCATGTTAGTTTGGATACATTACAGTTTTTTTTGTAATATCCAGATATGGCCTGATTAATGTTGTTGTTACATATAACGTGTTTTTTTTATTTTTCGTTTGTTTCGTGTATTCTGTGATTTAAAACATACGTTCAGTATATATCTGTGGAGTGTTTGTGTTATGATGTTAGCGTCCACCTGCTGTTTAGCTGTTACTTATTCTTTGGATACATTACAGTGCATTTCATAATTTCCTGATAGTTTCTGCTCAAGATTCTTGTTAAAAATATCGTGATTTTTAGTTTTCACGAATTTCGCAATTTCTGCTAATTAAAACTTACCTTCAGCGAGCATCTGTGTGTTGTTTACATACTCATGTTTTACGTGTGCCTGAGTAGTGGGACAAGAGGAGCATGGCCCCACGTTGAATTGTTACCAAATTATTCAAGATAGCGGTGATATATTTGGCAACGTCGCAACGACATCATGGCAGGAAGTTTAAATTCTGTTAGGATATGAATTTCTATGCAGACAAGCTGAGACATCATGAATGCTCCTACAACAAAAGCGACCATTAACTTTTTCTGCACCTCTTTACAATTTCTGGAAACGGATGTAATCGACAGGCTGTCCCACTAGGATCACTAGGAAGAATGCATCCTGTGTTATACTGGTATATTTTGGTAAACAGATTCTGGAATGATTCCAAAAGATTTGTATAGTGTGTTCTGATGGCGACTTGGCTGTTATTACATAGACACGTGACATCACTATAACACTGGCAAACTTTTAGCTGGACTTACAAGGGTGAGTTGCTAGGCAAACATCTCACTTAGCAATTAGGCCTGCGCTGGACCTGCAGGTACGAAGACAATGCATCAGCCACGGTGGCCAGGTAAGTATGTACACAGCCAGAGGCATCTTGCGTGTGGAGCAGGCAGGACAGGTGTGCATGCCTAACATATCCAGTCATCATTCCGCCTTGGACCTCTGTAGTAACTGACCGCTGATATGATGTGATCGAATTTCTTAACGATAGCTCGAAAGTGTTCTTACATGCAATGAGGGTTTGTGCACTGAAATATTTCTGCTGTTTAAACCTTGTGAGCGAGTTTGCAGAGCATTATACATGCACTATATTGCTAGTTTTATGTGTAGTAAACGTGTCTGTACATCAGTGTACTGTATTATTTTGTGAAGATACCTGTAGGCTGTAGAATGCATTATTTCGACACTTAACAATTAGTGAGCATGTTTGCAGTATTTTACATGCATTATTTTGACAGTTTAATAGTTGTTTGCGTGTCTGCACATCAGTGTACTGCATTATTTCGGTAATTTATGAGCAGTTTGCAGGTCTGTAGATAATGTAATGTGACCCCAAGGACGCCAGGGTGAGTACTTTGTATCAGCATAATAAATAAACATTGTGAAATCCAGTTCCAAATTCTCACTGAAGATACATAAAGCACACTCCTTCCTCTCCAGCAGCTAGACATAGACTGAGTCCCTTTCCCACTATTTTCCCCCAGACCACCATCTTGGATTGCATCATAGGAGGGATGATAGCGTCCTCTGATGGCTGTATTGTGTACCAGGTCAGTTGGACTCCAGACCTCAGTGAGAGCACACTGCATGGAGCTACTGCCTATGACAACTCAAATTGTTCAAATAAACAATGCATGCAAAATATTTATATCTATCCTATCCAGCAGCTCAACACAGACTGAGTCCTTTTCCCACCAACTCCAGGTAAGAGGAGGTGGTTGGATGACTTGGGTTAGTGGAGGTAGCCCAAGTGACCTTTTTTCTAAAGTTTTCTAAAGTTTATCAAATAAGCACTCATGTTGTTAAGAATGGTCTATCTTGTCATGATGCACAGCTAACTGCAGCACATGATACAGCTCCACGCAATGTACTCAGTTAACGATTGCAAATTTTAGAGAAAGCATGCAGTATTTAGATTGGAATGAGGTGTATCAGGATCCAGACGGTAATTTAAAATATAACTTATTTCACGATACATTTGTATTTTTGAATAGTTTCATCTTCAAAAAGTAAAATATAATTGTAACAAACCATGGAAAAAACTTGGGTTACTAAAGGGATAAAAACGTCTTGCAACAAGAAAAGGGAAATGTATCTAATAATGAGAAAGAATAATGACCCAGAAACAGTCAAATATTGTATAAACCTAGTGTACTATGTAACCAAAAGTTACTCAACAGTCCAGAAGTATACATATTATATCTGAAATTAGTAACATTGCTAATAAAATTAAAACAATGTGGAATATTGTTGAAAGGGCAACAGGGCAACCAAGAGCACAGGAAAACTATATTATCATCAAATTGAACGAATATTTACTAACAAAAAGTCAGAGGTAGAAAATATTTTCATTTTGAAATGTTGTGAAGAAAATAGAATCCTGATATGAAACTTCCTGGCAGATTAAAACTGTGTGCCCAACCGAGACATGAACTCGGGACCTTTGCCTTCGGTAGCTCAAATGGTAGAGCACTTGCCTGCGAAAGGCAAACGTCCCAAGTTCAAGTCTCGGTTGGGCACACAGTTTTAATCTGCCGGGAAGTTTCATAACAGCGCACACTCCGCTGCAGAGTGAAAATCTCATTCTAGAATCCTGATGTTCTTTAGAAAAGGCAAAGTTTTATATGGAAGTGCAATATCTACACAATTTGATAAAACTGATAATCTACTCACACCTTCTTCTGAAGTTATGGAAATAATAAACTCACTCGGAAGTGAAAGTTCACATGGGATTGAAGGCATCTCTAACAAAGCACTAAAAGCTTGTATCCAACATAAACGTTGGATTTTCATCCATATATGTAATATCTCACTGAAACAGTGCGTTTTCTTGATAGAGTGAAATATGCTGTTGTTAAACCATTGCATAGAAGGGTGGATAGGTCTGATGCCAACAACTACTGTCCAATCTCACTTCTGACAGCTTTGTCCAAAATTCTTGAAGTAGTAATGTATTCAAGAGTAGCTGCATGTATTTGTAAAATAAAGTACTAACAAAATGCCAATTTGGTTTTCAGAAAGGCTAATCAACAGAAAATGCTATATCTGCTTTCGCTGATCAAATATTAAATGCTCTGAATAAACAGACATCACCAGTTGAGTTTTTCTCTGATCTCTCAAAGGCTTTTGATTGTGTAAATCATGGGATTCTTTTAGATAAGCCTAAGTGTTGTGGTATGAATGGGACAGTGCACAAATGGTTTAATTCATATTTAACTGGAAGACTACAGATGGTTGAAATAAATGGTTTACATAATGTGCAAAAATCAGCAATTCCTCTAACTGGGAAGGTATCAACAATGGGGTGCCACAAGGTTTAATCCTGGGTCTATCATTGTTCTTAATTATATTAATGACCTGGCTCTGTATATTCATGAAGTTGTGGAGCTAGTACTTTTTGCTGATGATACAAGTATAGTAACCTCACCGAACAAACAAAAACTACTGGAGGAAATTGTAAATAATGTCTTTCAGAAAATTATTAAGTTGTTCTCTGAAAATGGACTCCCATTAAATTTTAATAAAACATAATACATAGAATTATGTTATTACTTTTTTGGGGTAATTCATCAAGCCAAGCTAAGGTTTTCTGGGCAAAAAAACCTGCAATAAGACTTATATGTGGTGTGAACTCAAGAACATCCTGCAGAGGTCTGTTTAGGGAACTATGGATACTAACTACTGCTTCCAAATATATATATTCCTCAATGAAATTTGTCATTAAAAATATATCACTTTTTCAAACCAAGAGCTTAGTTAATGGAATCAATGCTAGAAATAAGAATAATCTTCACTAAAGTCACGTACGCTTGTACAAAAAGGTGTGCATTATTCAGGAACACACATTTTCAGTAACTTGCCAGCAGGCATAAAAAGCTTACCAACCAATGATATTCTATTTAAGAGAAGCCTAAAGGATTTATTGGTGGACAACTCCTTCTACTTCATTGAATAGAACCAACTGATTTTGTACAATCTAACTTCTGCACCATTTCAGTGCAGTAATGTGTTAATTGTAGGTAAGTTTTGTAGGAGTTCTATTATACGTTTATTACCTTAAAAATAAAAATTAAACTTTTTCTTAAATTTTAAATTCTGTGCATTCATGCAAGCTTAGTAAATGAGTGTTGTAAAATGCTCCTTTCGTATCGTGTTCATTAAAAAATGATGGTCATTCTATTTGGGACCTGTGGAAGGTACATTAGCTTATTTGTTTTAGTTGTAAATATTTGTCATGGGTTATTGTTTTACTGACATCTTCTACATCATGGAACACCTCCTTACTATGGATCCATTGGAATGGAAGTAAATCTAATCTAAAGTAAATGACACAACACCATTAATAAATATAGAGTCTGAGCAGAAATCTCTAGCTAAGGCAGAATATTCCAAATTTTTGGGTGTGTACATTGATGAGAGATTGAACTGGAAGACATTCATTGATGATCTGCTGAAACCTTTGAGTTCAGCTACTTATGCCATTAGGATATTACAACTTTTGGCGATAAACACTTAAGAAAATTGGGTTACTTTGCCTATTTTCATTCACTACATTCATATGACATCATAATTTGGGGTAATTCATCATTAAGGGAAAAAGTATTCATTGTGCAAAAGAATGTATTCAGAATAACACCTGGAGTTCAGCCAAGATCATCTTGCAGACATTTATTTAAGGAACCATGGATATTCATAGTAGTTTCAGAATATTCATTATTATATATACATACATTATATATATTATTATTATTATATATATTCACTTACAAAATTTATTATTAATAACCCATCCCAATTCAAAAGTAATTTGCATAGCTGCAACACTAGGATGTGGGCTGATCTTCACTGTTTTGTGTTAAATCCCACTTTGGTACACAAATAGGAGAATTATACTGCCACAAAAATCTTTGGCTCCATACCAAACACATCGAAAATCTGACAGATAGCCAATCAACGTTTAAAAACAAAGTAAAAGAATTTATGAATCATAATTCTTTCTACTCTCTAGAAGAATTTTTAGATTTTTAGATACAAATTAGAAATCTTGCAAATAGAGAAAAAGTACCCTGAATTATGATTTGTTAGATGACATGTTCCACATTATTACAAAGTGTCGTATTCATGTTCTGTAGAACAAGTATTAATCTAATCTTATCATTCCAGATAGGTTAAAATATGTAATTAATAAACATTTTATAAGAAATATGATGAGAAAGACTGATATCTTTGTTCAAAAACATCGAAAAGGTGATGTACTAGAGAGCAAGCTCAGATTTAAGCAGAAAAAATTTACTTAGCGTATCACAGTTTGAATTCCAGATGTGTTACTTAACATAGAATGCTATTTACACTTTCACCCACAAAATATGCATTTAATTCTGTGGATAATGTTACACCCCTATTGAAACTTAGGTATTGTAGAAGTGATGGCTTTCAACACAACTTGTTTGAAGCATATGTAAAAAACAAATAGCAGAAAGTTGTGGTGAACCCATCACACAATATTGGAAAGGTCGAAAATTTTTGTGAGTGGGAAGAAATCATAAAGTATGATTTGGTTTTAGGTAGACTCCTACTTCTTATATATGTGAATGACCTTCCACTTAAGCAGATTTGGTACTTTGGTACTTTCTGCAGACAACTTTAGGGTTATGATGAATCCCAATAGAGAGAAAGCGACACAAGAGATTGATAATAATGTTTTTACAAAACTTATTAACTTGTTCCCTGAAAAAAAACTCTCCCTAAATTTTGAGAAAACATGCTATACTCAGTTCTGTACAACTATCAGTCATAACACCAACTGAAGTAGCACTTGAATAAAAGTGAGTGTACATGATAATGAAAACTTGAATTGGTAGAAGCATATTCCTGTGTTTCTCGAACAACATTTATTCTTGCCTTTCGTCTAACTGCTAATCTTGGAGACAAACGAATCTACTTCCTGACATATTTTGCATATTAACACTCAGTTGTGTCTTATGAAGTATTTTTCTATGTTAACTCATCAATTAGAAAGAAATTATTGATTACTCATGAATGTGCAGTAAGAATAATATGTGGTGTTCATCTGTGGTCTTCATGAAGGTACGAGTGGGACATTTGAACTGTGCTGTCACAATGCACACATTCGCTAATAAAATTCATCATAAATAAACCATCACAATTTGTGTGGCGATATCCTTTTTTTTAGGGGGGGGGGGTCGTCGATCTTCTGACTGGTTTGATGTGGCCTGCCACGAATTCCTTTCCTGTGCCAACCTCTTCATCTCAGAGTAGCACTTGCAACCCATGTCCTCCATTATTTGATGGATGTATTCCAATCTCTGTCTTCCTCTACAGATTTTGACCCCTACAGTTCCCTCTAGTACCATGGAAATCATTCCGCCATGTCTTAACAGATGTTCTGCCATCCTGACCCTTCTCCCTGTCAGTGTCTTCCACATATTCCTTTCCTCTCCGATTCTGCGCAGAACCTCCTCATTCATTACCTTTTCCGTCCACCTAATTTTCAAAATTCGTTTGTAGCACCACATATCAAATGCTTCGATTCTTTTCTGTTTTGATTCTCCCACAGGCCATGTTTCACTACCATACAATGCTGTATTCCAGACATATGTTCCTTAAAATGTCTTCCTCAAATTAAGGCCTATGTTTGATACTAGTAGACTTCTCTTGGCCAGGAATGCCCTTTTTGGCAGTGCTAGTCTGCTTTTGATGTCCTCTTTTCTCTGTCTGTCATTGGTTATTTTGCTGCCAAGGTAGCAGAATTCCTTAACTTCATCTACTTTGTGACCATCAATCCTGATGTTAAGTTTCTCTCTGTTATCATTACTGCTGCATATCATTGCTTTCACCTTTCTTCGATTTACTCTCAGTCCATATTATGTACTCATTAGACCGTTCATTCCATTCAGCAGATCATGTAATTCTTCTTCATTTTCGCTCAGGATAGCAATGTCATCAGCGAATAGTATCATTGATATCCTTTCACCTTGAATTTAAATTCCACTCCTGAACCTTTCTTTTATTTCCATCATTGCTTCCTCGATGTACAGAATGAACAGTAGGGGCAAAAGACTACATCCTTGTCTTACACTCTTTTTAACCCGAGCACTTCGTTCTTGGTCATCCACTCTTATTATTCCCTCATGGCTCTTGTACATCTTGTATATTACCTGTCTTACCTCTATTTTTCTCAGAATTTCGAACATCTTGCACCATTTTACATTGTCGAACGCTTTTTACAGGTCGACAGATCCTATGAAAGTGTCTTTATTTTTCTTCAGTCTTGCTTACATTATCAACCGCAACGTCAGAATTGTCTCTCTCTTCCCTTTACCTTTTCTAAACCGAAACTGATCGTCATCTAGCGCATCTTCAATTTTCTTTTCCATTCTTCTGTGTATTATTCTTGTCAGCACCTTGGATGCAAGAGCTGTTAAGTTGATTGTGCGACAATTCTCGCACTTGACGCTCTTACTGTTTTCGGAATTGGGTCGATGATATTTTTCCAAAAGTCAGATGGTATGTCACCGGACTCATAAATTCTATACACCAGCGTGAATAGTCGTTTTTTGCCACTTCCCTCAATGATTTTAGAAATTCTAATGGAATGTTATCTATCGCTTCTGCCCTATTTGATATCTTAAGTCCTCCAAATCTCTTTTAAATCCTGATTCTAATACTGTGTCCCCTATCTCTTCTAAATCGAATCCTGTTTCCTCTTCTATCACATCAAACAAATATTCCTCCTCACAAAGGCTTTCAATGTATTCTTTCCACCTATCCATTCTCTCCTCCGCATTTAGCAGCGCAATGTTACCAGATTGCTTTTAATGTCACCGAAGGTTATTTTGACTTTCCTGTATACTGAGTCTGTCCTTCTGACAATCATTTCTCTTTCTATTTCTTCACATTTTTCATGCAGCCATTTCATCTTAGCTTTCCTGCATTTCCTATTTATATCATTCCTCAGCGACTTGTATTGCTGTGTTCTCGAATTTCCCTGAACATTTGTGTACTACCTCCTTTCATCAGTCAACTGAAGTATTTCTTTTGTTACCCATGGTTTCTTCGCAGTTACTTTATTTGTACCTATGTTTTTCCTCCCAACTTCTGGGCCTTTTTAGAGAAGTGCGTTCCTCTTCAACTGTATTGCCTACTGAGCTATTCCTTATTACTGTATCTATAGCCTTAGAGAACTTCAACTTTATCTCGTCATTTCTTAGTACTTCCGCACCCCACTTTTTTGTGTGTTGATTCTTCCTGACTAATGTCTTAAACTTTTTATCACTACTATATTGTGATCTAAGTCTATATCTGTTCCTGCTTACACCTTAGAATCCAGTATCTGATTTCGGAATCTCTGTCTGACCATGATGTAATCTGTTTGAAATCTTCCTGTATCACCCGGCCTTTTCAGAGTATACCTCCTCCTCTTGTGATTCTTGAACAGGGTATTCGCTATTACTAGTTGAAACTTGTTACAGAACTCAATTAGTCTTTCTCGTCTGTCATTCCTTGTCTCAAGCCCATATTCTCCTGTAACCTTTTCTCTTACTCCTCACCTTACATCTGCATTCCAGTCCCCCATGACTATTGGATTTTCATCCCCTTTACATACTTTATTACCCTTTCAATATCCTTGTATACTTTCTCTATCTGTTCATCTTCAGCTTGCGATGTCATCATATATACCTGCAACTATATCCATACTTAGAGGGAAATATTACTATCATCACTCATTGTTAAGGCTGGCAGTGGCTCAGAATGGAGTTCAATACACAGCAAATTTTTTTTCTTCATTTGCTTAATACCATAAAATGCCTGACATGTAAAAAGACAAGTTTTAAATCTAACGAACAATCATTTCACCTACGCAGTTGTCTCCATTTCAAGAACGAACTTCAATTTAAAAACTGGTAGCCCGTGTATAAATTAAACTAAACTGAACAAACCACTTCATAGGTGTCGTGGCATAAACAGCACTAAAAAAAATGTTTTCGTTTATGTAAACACTGTTCTTGTATTCATTTTTCATTAAGCAATGATGAATTGTCATATGGTGCAATCTCTTTTATAATATTCGACTTGTAAATGCCTAACAAATAAAGAAATAGAATAAATATGTTCGTATAATGTAAACTGATTTGTTTTACTTCAACTTCTATGGAACTTGTAATTAACCATTTAAGTAACTTCCCTTTAGATAGTCTGCCTAGTCTACATTTCTTTATGTCTGCTTTTACCTTTTCTCGTATTTTGTTGTCTTGTTTTGAACTATATTTTTCCCTCTTGAACACCTCCGCAGCTCAACTAAACGTTTCTTGTATATTCCCTTCGATTTTACAGTCAACTGTTTGGGTTAGTTCACAAGCATAAACCAACTCAGCACTCGGAGCAATACACAACAGCTACGATCAGCGAAGCAGTCTTTTCTCTGAGTTCATGAAATAAGGGAAAAATAAAACAGACGTGTCCAGTATTAAACAGAACAAGGAAACAGCCACGAGTGTGGCGCCGAGCTTAAAGCATTGTATACAAACAGAACTTCATAGACTTACGGTGCTCAAAACGTTAACATACAAATAGAAGTTCGTAGCACCGCTGTAAATCAGGAAAAAAAAGGTCAGTTCCCTGGTTCCACTATGGTTGGCTGCTATGTGTTTGGAGTCAAACGAGAAACGGAAACAGCTGCGTATAATGTTTGATTTTGAGACACAGACACAACATTTCATAAGTACAAATGGCAGATAGTAAGGGAGTTAAGTATTTCACTTCCATCGAACGTTATTAAAGATGGTAGTTTAGACCAAAATGGAAAAGTATGGGGGAAATGCTGGCCGCGACTTCGCCGAAATAGCCAACCCTGCATTCGCTGAGTTTGTTTACTTAAAGCTTGAGAAACCTACGTGCAGTTGCCCATACGAACATTTAAATCTCGCTATTCCCGAAATCAAATTAGTCTTAAACAATTACGCCACGTCGCACGATCGGAATTGCTTGATACAGCCATTTCTGGTCTCAGATCAAAGGTTTCATCCTAGCATTCCCACAATTTTAAAAAAACTATGGCTCGCATCCCAGGGATTTGAACCCAGATTCTCCAAAACAGTAGTGGGCTAAGTGTGGAAAATCAGGTACTTTTCGATACAGTTCTAACAATCTTATTTTAGTTGTAATTACTTTGTACTCCTTTCCTCTTAATAAAAAACGCTTACCTTCTCTTATGAGTTATTTATTTTCAACAGGTAGACATACTAAAATTTTGTTGTTGCACTGTGAATCTGGGTCTAGCAAAATCAGTGCTTTACTCTTAAATATTGTCATGAAATAACGTAGGCGAGTCGCAAAATATTTAACTCACCCTTTTATTTATTTCTTCCCAATTATCTCATAACCGTCACACAAATTGTATCAATGGTTCGGACTTCATGCCAGTATGAAAGCCAAACCGAGAGTTTAGTTCATTGCTTTTACAAATTTTTTACTTCCTCTTGTGATGTTATATGAAATTGAGACGGCACAAGAGATTTAAATATTCATGAAAAATATCTCGAGAGGAGAAATGCAGAAATTTTACTGTAAATCACGAAAATAAATAAATTAATTTATGTCGTAGCTGGGAAAAGTGTAATGTGACATTCTCTATTAGGTTACCAGAAGAAACACATTAACAGGGTGATGAAAAGAGAATATACCACTAAATATAAATCGTAACTCCATTCCTTGTTTATCCACTCCTAATCGTGTGTCTGCAGTGTTGTGAGAAGTAATATCTCACGTTTCTCGAACAATTTTAGCGGTACATTTTACGTCAAACAATGTTATTTCACATCTGTGCTTCATTTCCGGTTATTTTTCTGTGTAAGATTAAGTGATGGTCGAATTCATACCTTAAGAAAATAAGCACGAAACTTGAGAGATTCATTTGTAAGCATGCGATACACTCCTTGCCATACTAAACTCCTGCAGTAATTGAACACTCGTACAGTTACTCTGCGGCGGTTAACGCAAACGCGTTACTGAGAAATAAGCGGCAATCGCCGAATTTTAATCCTCAAGAGAATAAAAGTGCTCCCTGCACAAGAGGTGCTTAATTCTCTGGCCCAACTTTTAAAAAACTTTAGAAAATGGAATGAAACCGGTTATTTTATTCTGTCAGAATGTTCCCCTGGTAGTTCATTAGAACTCGCTCAGGAATAAACTACAAGCGAAACAATCTGATGAAAAATTACCTGGTCTTCCCAAAAGAGAAAGAGTGCAAGAAACACAGGAAACAACCAGAAAAAAATAGGGAAAAAGCTGCGTTTCGCGGAGATAGGAGACGTTACCGTGCTTTATTTCGTTTAATAATCCCAGATAACGGAAGCCTGTGGGGAAAGAACCTGTCTGTGCTCGCGTTTCTCCAATCTGTTCGTCTCTCTTTTTCTATCTCTTCTCCTTCATTCCCTCCCTCTCGGTTTGCATGTTGCATGTATATGGCTCCTCTGCTCTGTCCTCTTTTCGCCATGCCACGATAACGCTCCTGTGGCAGTATCCATAAAAAAAATATGACGTACGACTCGATAAATCCTCTTCGCCCCATTTGTTTTTTCCACCTATCGCGCACGAGCTTGAAATGAAAATAAATATTAATTTAAGGAGTGACATAAGAGGTGACGTCCTCGTAAAATAAGCCCTCCGCCCATGCACGCAGTTTGTGATTAGAGTACAGAACACAGGAAAGCAATTTCCGTCTGTCGTGAGGCTTGCTGATGTGTCCTAGGGAGTGAACCGGTCTTCTTCAGCGCTAAGGGAAACATTTTGCTTCCTTTGGTACCGCTGCAGTTTCCTTAGCGTTTAACATGTCAACATTTTGAATGTTTTATTTCTGATGAGAGAGTAGTGTTGAAGCTACGCTGTCGTCACTTTAATCAATATATTTTATCGAAAATTTTAAGCACTAGTTACTTGGTATTTTTCGGCTATAGAACAAAATTAAACACCATAGAACGAATTGTTTCATGAATTTTACTCTCAAAGTTTCATTCACACGAGTTAAAATGTTCGTTTTCAGCAGACATTTGGTAAGTTTCGGAGTCCTACACTTCCTGGAGTGAGTGTTAGACTTTCTTTTGTTTCCCCACGTACATCAGTCACAGTATGGAAGCAGTGGCACTGAAACAGTTGATTTTCCTCATGAGTATTTTGTGATTTTAATGTGGGATTGAAAGTAAACTAGTATTTGAAATGTTTGCAATATGCCTTTGCCGACATTTTACTTGTCAAAGTAACATTTTGGTGAAAAAATTTTCACTCTACAGCGGAGTGTGCGCTGATATGAAACTTCCTGACAGATTAAAACTGTGTGCTGGACCTAGATTCCAACTCGGGACCTTTGCCTTTCGCGGGAAAGTGCTCTACCCACTGAGCTACCCAAGCACGACTCGTGCCCCGTCCTCACAGCTTCAATTCCGCCAGTACCTCGTCTCCTACCTTCCAAACTTCACAGAAGCTCTCCTGCGAAACTTGCAGAACTAGCACTCCTGGAAGAAAGGATATCAGCGCACACTCCTCTGTAGAGTGAAAATTTCATTCTTGAAACATCCCCCAGGCTGTGGCTAAGCCATGTTTCCGTAACATTTTGGTATTGATTAGGGTTTAAACGTGACAGAAATTCTCTTGAGACAAATGTTTGTCGGCTTGACCGTTAACGTCCGCTACTAAATAATATGACCTTCTAGTAGACTATCACTGCAGAAAATCCTCGCTGCTCCTAACGACAACTACAAAAACACATCAGTAGTAGGTATGATAGTAGTTTTACAGTAATCTTAAAGGGTCGTCTGCAAGAAGAAAATATTGATAATATACACTACGAAGTCCTACAACACTGATGTCACATGAATTCCTGCTCGGGCACTTTTTTGTACTAGCTATTGAAGAAGATTATTTTTCTATTTCTGTCTTCCTTAAATTTTTCGTTTTCTTACCTGTTACCAGAGATAGCACTCTAATGAAAATAACTAAATTTTAAAATTATGCATGTCTGTTCTGTTGGACTGTAATTAAAGTTGGATAAAATATATAACTTTAAATAACTGTGAATGTCAAAAATCTTATTAACTGGAATGACAGTTTATTAAGAGCCAAAAGAGGTCTCAATTTCTATCAAGTGAGCCTTTCTCAACTGACTATAAAATCAACCACAGGAGACTTACATTATAACGCAACTTTAATGGAATTTTCTCATCACCTTACTAAAGTTTTAATTTAAAGCATATTTTCAAACCACGTATTCATCTATTCATGAGTTTTATCAAGGAAAATTTTCGGTAGAAACGTGAAATCATGCGAAATTCACCAATGGTACGTCTTAGAAGTAAAAAATCTATATTGTCCACTATATTGACAATTAACTATCGTTAAACTGGTCTATTCTGTTGCCCGTTACACAGGATACAGAAAAACAAAAGTAATTACGATACCATATTTTGGAAAAAGATGTCAAACTACATCTAGTAGCTACTTTCATCTACTAATCCTCAGTCAGCTATGCAATGATACAAATGATTTGCAGGCCTCTTTACAAAGATAATTATTATTTATCATGGGATTAAAGAAGATACCGAGATGTACTGTTTTTCTTAACTACATTTTTGTTTTCTTTTCAATTTGCAGATATTCTAAAGTTTTGCCCTGCACGTATATACAGCTTCGAAGACACTTGCACCATAGCTGATAACAGTGCACAGAAGGATATACAAATAGCGAGAGTTTATATAAAATTATTTTTCACATTGCCTTGTGTGTTGTAACTTAACATTAATTTTTAATTTTATAAATGCTTTGTTTTAATTAGGTATTTAACGGGACAGCGGTAGATTTTATACTTACAGTTTTATTTACTGTACAATTAAAGTCGGTTTATCAAATCGGCCTACCACTTTTGTTTATATGATGTTGTATAATAGAACCCTTCAGCGAGTAACACTCAAAAGCATCTGAATGTCTATTTAGCTATTAGCCACATCTGGTATTGTGGAGAATGAGCTATATGATTATGAACCGTTCCAGGTTTTGAACGAGCCTTTATAGTATTTGGAAAGTAACTTACAAGAGTCAGAGTCAGGAAAACATCTGAAATGAACTTTATCGGTATTCGTATTTTGTGTTCCACTGCTTGAGTTTAAGTTCACTCCTGTAGTGCAGTCTGTTAACAAGACTTTCTTCTGTCTGTTACGAAGGAAATATTCCGTATGTTCAAGACTGATGTTATTACATGTTAATTTCAATAGAAAAACTTTGCTATCACCACAATCAACGGCCTTGAAAGTATGATAAACTGTCAATAACGTAACGCTGAAGGGACGAGAGGCTTTGTGAATCGTAATTTTACTTCTTCCATCAACAAGATAGCAGCTTTCGTTTTTCTAACAAGTTTAGAAAGTACAAATGCAAGCGAAGTCACTAACTGTAAAATCACTAAAAGGACATCGAAAGTTACAGGGCTTTGCCTTCTGAAAACAACTATTATACCGTTGGGCAATTGCGGAATTACAACAGAAATCTGAATCATATGAGATTTGTTTAAGATTTTAAATCAATTATTGTAAAAAAGTTTATGTTTAATTTCTGCGCTATCTCAATAGAATGCATTTGTAAGTGTCGATAATATCCTCGGTGCAAGATACTGGCTATTAATATCGTTCTTGTTTCTTCGTGTAAACACTTTATTCTTCTTCTTCTTAAGACTTATATTTGTTTTCCGTCTTACTGATGTTAGTATACACTGACGGAGAAAGATCGCAACACCAAAGAAATAATTTCTGTAGAGTAATGAAGTTTATGGAATGCATTTGTCTACCTAACACATTTAAATGATTACAAGATCGCATGTAAATGTAAGGGCGACGGAAGCATTCCAAATAAGAAATATTGGTGCACTAATAACCGGTTTAACCGCCAGTATGTTGAATGCAGGCACACAGACATGCATTGCGTTGTACAGGTGCGTGATATCACTTTGTAGGATGGAGTTCCATGCCCGTTGCACTTGGTCGGTCAATACAAGGACGGTTAATGCTGTTTGTGGATGAAGCTGGAGTTGTCACCTGATGATGTCCCCATATGTGCTCGATTGGAGACAGATGTGGTGATCGAATAGGCAAAGGGGCATATCAACACTCTGAAGAGCACGTTGGTTTACAGCAGCGGTATGTGGGAGAGAGGTAAACTCCTGGAATGCCGTTCATGAATGGCAGCACAAGAGGTCGAAGACCCAGACTGAGGTAAAAATTTGCAATCAGGCTGCATGTATTAACCACGAGAGTGCTACTGCTGTCACAAGGAATAATTCCTGGTGTGGCTCCAGTAAGTGTAGCAGGCAGACACGTTGACTGGAGGACCTCAGCCCGCCTCCTTCTAACCAACGCAAGGTCATGACAGCCACCGAAGCACAACCAGCTTTCATCATAAAACATATGACTTCCTCACTGCACTCCAGTGAGCTCTCGCTTGACGCCACTGAAGTCGCAAACGGCAGTGGTCAGTAGAATGCACACCACCGGGCGTCTTGCTCGGAGCTGACCTTGATTCATGACAGTTCATTGGGTCATTGTGGCGGCAACTGCTGCAGATACAGCAGGATGTGCCAGAGCCACACACCGAAAAAGACGGTCTTCCCTCTCATCATTTGCAATCTGCATGAAAATTTTATCAGACGTTATATTATTTCTAAAATCGCCTTACGACATTCCGTCATTTTCAAAGGCAGTTTTTATATCAGTCGTTTAAAATTGTTCGTTAGACACATCGTACCTCGTCAAAAGTCTCCATCACGAGACAAGATTTGCATCTGTCTTGTGACTGAGAGTGTTGACGAGACACAGTGTATCTAATGAACGTTTTAATTGACTGACATAACTCTGCCTTTGAAACTCACGGAACGTCGAAACGCGTAAGGCGACTTTCGAAATAATATAATGCCTGGTCAAGACATCAGAAAGTTAATAAAGTGCATCCAAATGGTCTCTTCGTCTCTCGGTAATGCCATGTGGCAGTCTGGAGCGCGGTTTTCTTGCGACCGTACATTCTCGTGATCACCGCTGTCAGCTATAATGTACCGTGGCTACATTCCTACCAAGTCTTTCTGCAATATCGTGGAAGTAATATCCAGCTCCTCGTAGTCCTATCACATGACTTCGCTCAAACTCAGTGATGTGTTGATAATGGCGTCTTCGTCGTCTTTATGGCATTCTTACCTAACATGAACTCACCACGTCCAATCTCGAAGGTAACTAACACTCACAACCGTCACAGCGTATGTTTAAAGCAAACCTGATTTTCATTCCCATAATGGCGCGAAATATGAGTAGACAGCATCTTTCAGATGTAGAAACACGCTTATCAACTTTCGTTTATGTCGAATATCTTCGTCTTGGTACTGCGATTTCTTTTCCGTCGGTGTATTTTCATCTTTTCTTTGCACGGCCAAATAATTTTCGGTCCTTCGGAGCTTAAAATATTACCATCTCCTGCGAATGACATAACTAATGTACGATTCACGAAAATAATAATCATATCGGTTGTAGACAACTCTTTCATGTCGAAAAGACTCTCTGAAACCGTTGCATCTGTTGCGTGTCTTACCATGGGACATTAGCGTACAAAGTTCTGAGATTACACAGCAGTCGTTCACGATCTGACTATGGAAACTCCCGCAGCAGCGGCCAAATTTTGGCTACATATTTTTCCCTTCACTGGCTTTGTAACTAACTTACAACTTAGCACCTCAACAAATAAAGAACTTGAAAGTTGTTACTTTTAAGTTTTAGTAATTATTATGAGAGAAGTGAAAGACGTGTGGACATGTGTAGTGCTCTATCTCTGAAAGTATTCTCGTTATCTTTTTTTTTGTTATCTATACTTTCCTTTAAATACCGCAAGGCAATTTAGTGAAACTCTATAATCCTTGTTACAAAATCTGATATGTAGCCGTACAACTTGAATAATGAAAACCCTTATTCCTACATGTCACTATTCAAACATGTTCTGGAACCTCCTACTATCGGACATGTCAGTATTTTTATAGAGAACAAAAACAGAAATCAATTATTCTTCCTACAAACCACGAAAAAGTCAGTTCTTTAGTAACTGACTGACAATTTTAAAATATTCTCTAATGGCTGACAATTATACTGCAACGGTCCTGCACAAAACAGACAACTTACTTCGTCTTGCCGCTGCAACTGCGTGACGAACAATTGCTAAAATAATCCAGAAGAAATACTGCGATCCATGCAGAGTGCAGTTCATGGTTACAACCACTAATGCAACTACTCATATGTTTTTTATATAGAAACTGAATGATCAGGAGGGGTTTGGTCAACAATCCTTAGGCGGCGTAAAAAAGAGAGGAACCAATAAAAACGTTTAATTTACTATGTGCTGAAAATGAGGTTCGCACATTGACAAACTATATTGAGCAATTCTTTTTCTTAAACAGTTTGAAAACTTTAATTATTCCACACTCAATAATCATGTATCTGGTCACATTAAAGACACGAATATTACTCTCAATGTATACATATACAGGGTGTTACAAAAAGGTACGGCCAAACTTTCAGGAAACATTCCTCTCATATAAAGAAAGAAAACATGTTATATGGACATGTGTCCGGAAACTCTTACTTCCTATGTTAGAGCTCATTTTATTACTTCTCTTCAAATCACCTAGCAACAGAACGTACCAGCGTGACTTCAAACACTTTGTTACAGGAAATGTTCAAAATTTCCTCCGTTAGCGAGGATACATGCATCCACCCTCCGTCGCATGGAATCCCTGATGCGCTGATGCAGCCCTGGAGAATGGCGTATTGTATCACAGCCGTCCACAATGCGAGCACGAAGTTTCTCTACATTTGGTACCGGGGTTGCGTAGACAAGAGCTTTCAAATGCCCCCATAAATGAAAGTCAAGAGGGTTGAGGTCAGGGGAGCGTGGAGGCCATGGAATTGGTCCGCCTCTACCAATCCATCGGTCACAGAATCTGTTGTTGAGAAGCGTACGAACACTTCGACTGAAATATGCAGGAGTTCCATCGTGCATGAACCACATGTTGTGTCGTACTTGTAAAGACACATGTTCTAGCAGCACAGGTAGAGTATCCCGTATGAAACCATGATAACGTGATCCATTGAGCGTAGGTGGAAGAAACTAAAATGAGCTCTAACATGGAAATTAAGTGTTTCCGGACACATGTCCACATAACATCTTTTCTTTATTTGTGTGTGAGGAATGTTTCCTGAAAGTTTGGCCGTACCTTTTTGTAACACCCTGTATAAATCTGTCAAAAGTTCTCCAGTGCGCAAGCAAGCAAAAACTACGTGCAGTAAAACAGGGAGATTGTCAAGATGCTCGATTAATAACAAAACGTCCTGGCATGGTCAGGGCAGGTTGCGGCCTCTCCTGACGCGTGGCTTCTCTCCACACGCGGCTGCGTCCGACTACTCCCAACAACCGTTCGCTCGCAACCGCTCTCTATAATAACATTTCAGAGTTGGTGTATGCACGCATCAGCAGAATCAGTAGCTAACTTTCCAAAATATGTGAACGTCCAACTTTTATAACCCCCACCCTCACTTTTAAGAATATTGTGGGATGATTGTTGCCTAACAAAACTGCAAAAAAATAGCGTCAGATGTCTTACAAAAGTTGTAAAATACATAAATATCTGCATAAGGTAACATAAATTATGTACAAAATACGAAACTGATACGCTGTACAATGTAGTCAAGGAAAATAATACACAAGTATCATCTTCTGCAATGAAGCATTCATACTCATATGACAGTGATAGTACTTCATCTGACAGGGTACTAAAATGTTATTTATAGTTCTCCAAGATTGTAAAAGTGTCTTTCATTTACTTAGACACAAATATTACATAGTCAAGGAAAATAATACACAAGTATCATCTTGTGCAATGAAGCATTCATACTCATATGACAGTGATAGTACTTCATCTGACAGGGTACTAAAATGTTATTTATAGTTCTCCAAGATTGTAAAAGTGTCTTTCATTTACTTAGACACAAATATTACATAGAACCGCAAATAGTACAAAGAGAAAGAAAATAAATATATAAGTATCACTGTGCAGGTAAGCACTCATGTCTCTATAACATTGGTAGTAGTTCCTTTGACGAGATAACAAAACGTTGTTTACAGTTCTTCAAGAGTGTAAAAATCATCTGGCGACAGAAAGTAAGGTAAAAAAACATATGTTTTAGATGCAGCAGACTCTGGACAACTTTCACTACGTCCACTGACAACCACATTGAAATATTAATATATTCATGTGAGAACACAGAAGTTTGAGGTTAAGTAGACGTGGGGACTGGCTACACACATTACGTCCATTGACAAATACAACTAAATCTTAATATATTCACTTGAGGAAACACAAGCTTGAGATGTAAGCAGACTCAGTGACTAAATACATACACCATGTCCACTGACAACCACCCCAAAATGTTTTAGTTTTTCACTCTTTTTCATATTCTCATGAAGGTACTGTACAGAATCAGTGCAGATAGTATAAGGCACAAATGTACCTTCTAGAATGGTAAAAAATTCACGATAAAATCCCAAAATCATTGAAGTTGTATCTCTTTTGAGAAAACAGGTTCTCGTAATTGACATATAAGATCAAATGTCTCATATATGACATAATAACAGATACAAATTATAGTCGATAAATGAATAATAGTAAGTTTAATATACTTGAATATAAACAAGCTACATCATGTGAATAGGTACATAAGCTCAGTGATAAGCAAATGACTCAAAACATGTATGCCACAGATAATTATGTACATGTGCAAGTGTCTTGAAGTTAGGTTGCAAATATTAAGTCCAGGCCAACCACATGGTTGCAAACTTGTTCTATACAAATTCATTTTCTGATGGTACAGTATACAGTGTACAATGAAGTAGACATTTTGATCCAGAACATGCAAAATGTGTGATATAACATCACCGAATGACATATAGATTTGTCTAAAGACATAAACAGTAACATATTTAAAAAAAAAAAAACATTCCAAGTAATAGTAGATTCCAGTGGTGATATATACTTAGCAATCAAATGTGATTCAATTTATCACAGTCAGAATTACAGGTCAGCAAACAAAGCAAAAGTTCATATAATCCAATTTTATAGTAAATACTCAAGAAAAAATATATATGAGTATACATACAATTCCTTCATATACATTACAACGAACTTGAACTCCAGTTGACATAAGTTGGAGTTAGTAAAGAATGTCATATCTTACCACTGCATAGTCACTTCAGTTTTCATAACTTATTGTACTTTCAGTCACTGAGTACTGAATTTGTGATCATCACAAGTACTTCCATTTTATTACAGTAGAAATATTTCATTTCTCAAAAATCATGCCAATGTTCAATGATGATCATCAAACAGAAAACAGCAAACAGCATCACAAGGCCAATAATTTCAGCTGTCAAATGTCAACTTGTCAGTGTGAGGAGTCAGCCTTATATGGCCAAATGTAATTAATCTCAACAGTAAAATAAATACAACTTTCAAAAGACATATCATATGATGCAACTAATAAAAATGTAACTTACTCCAAGACGTAACACAACAAAAAATTTATCCTGGAACTGTTCGTATTAGCTGAAAGAAATTATTTATTAACTCAAAATGAAGCAAATAACTTCTCTTGCTTCAGTATTGCTTAACGACAAGAGAAAGAAATCATCATCTTACAATCATTGACTTAACATGCTGGAGTTGGCACTGCATCACTAGTGTAGCGGAAACTACATCTTCATTCAACACCATAAGAGAAATTCTAAAGTAAAGTTGATCAAATAGAAAAATACTAAACTTATTTCACACAATTATGTACGGTAAGCATAAGAAACCTAGCAGATTAACTTGCATCAAGGCGTAAAAATACTATTAGCTAAAAAAAAGTTGTCAAATTGATGAGCAATGGTTTTTAACATGATGGGTACTTCTGGAATGTCTAATTCTCAGTAAGATACCACTGCAACCTTCGGATTGTTAGAACGTAAATCACTCGTTACGTGCTTTACACTCCAATCTGAAAATATCATTTAGTTTATACAAACGCACACAGTTTCTTTACTATTATTATTATTCTGCCATAGAGAAAAATTCGATTATGATCACGTTGCACACAAAAAAATAAAGTACAGTAAGTGCAAACAGTATGAAATAGAGAAACATAATTTTTTACTGAGACAATTTCATTCCACAACTTCGCAAAGCTAGATAATTCATCCCACACATACATCACATAGTTCAGGAGTATCAAAAAAATCTTTGAAAAAAGTTCATTCTCATTAGTCGACAGACATAAAATGTGTCATCTGTAAGCACTGGTGCTTCACACACGTAAAAGTTTCGAGTTTCCTGGAGTTTACAATATATATTGCATGTATGATTGCTATCTCAAACTGTAAGTCATGTTCTTTCCATAGTCTATGGCTCTTACAAGTCATAATACGTTTCGTAAGTAGCAACGAACCTGTGACTCTACCTTCAAACAAAGTGTGCACAAATAGAATCTCTGTTTATGTACTACAGCTGTGGGTTTCTTTGTTTAAAGAGTGTACATTCCTTACCTTGTCTTTTCCCACTAATAGCTGAAAAAAACATGCTTTCTCACTAAATCATGTATAATGCCTCGAGTGTCTTCTTCAGAACAACATATTTGATTAATCTTTGGCATGATGTCCTACAAATCATTATCCACCTGACATAATATAACATAATTGCACCATAATATTTCACAGTTGCACCGCAATAATTTAATAGGGCTCACGTGTCAACCTTTAAGCTAATCTGAGAACCATATCCATATCGCACAATATTCCCTAGATTCCTCATGTGTATGCTTACAAATTGTCATTCTTGAAGATACTTCCTAAATAGCAGAACAAGCATCCTGGTTAAACTACTGCCCATCAAGAACACCTTTCTCAATTCACAACCGTGCATACACAATCTCTTATCCAAAACAAAGTCAGCATTTATCTATTAGGCCCATGAGCTACTTCACAAAATATGTAACTACAGAAAATGTCATCTCGTTCACTTTCCACAAAAATAACACTGTGTTCTCTGTAGGTAAGGTAAATGAGAATGCACATCACGAGTTACCACATGTCACAAGAAACTTCATTATATGTGCAAGCTATCTTCTTGAAGAAAATAAATGATTCTCTTAGAACCTCAAAACCAAGTCTACTCTGCTATATCATGATCTCAAAAGGAAAGTTCCAAACTCATGAAACAAGGAAACAGCGATACATTTCAATCAGATAACTTACTTCACCAGTAAATCAGAATAATACCAGCTGAATACCAACTGTTCACAGATGGCTCAACATTCCATATTGTCATAGTGCAAATATAGATGCAAAAGAAATTGGCATACTTCTACTCTGTTATCACTTTGTCACACTACACTTAGCAAATTCCAGGTATTTTTCTTCAGACAATACAAACCATAGCTCATCACTATTCGTTAAAATTTCGTATTAAGCAGATGGACAGTAAAAGATACATTAACAGATATACATATTAGTTGAAAAGTATGAAACAGTGCTGAAAGCTAAAGTAAGAAAATGCACTGCAATAGCTGGGGCACCTGTGCTCGCCACTCACATGTTTATCAAAGAATAGTAAACCCCCTATGGTATTATTCTTTCTGTACTTTGATGTTTGTTACATGATGAAGACGTCATGATTTGTGTGTGTTTACAGTTTCAAGTTCCACAGTATCTGCATGTGCGATTCGAAAATGCAAAAAGGATCTTCATACATCCAAGAAAGACTTGCTACTTAAAGACTGTCCTGCAATTTAAGCAACACTTCCCAACCTAAATGAAATTTTCAATCTGCAGCGGAATGTGCGCCTATATGAAACTTCGTGGCAAATTAAAACTGAGTGGCGAACCGAGACTTGAAATCGGGACATTTGTCTTTCGTGGGCAGAGACTCTACCATCTGAGCTACCCGAGCACGACTCACGACCTGTCCTCATAGCTTTACATGCGCCTGTACCTCGTCTCCTACCATCCAAACTTCACAGAAGCTCTGCCAAGAAGTTTCACATCAGCGCCCATTCCGCTGCAGAGTGAAAAGTTCATTCTGGAAACATCCCCCAGGCCGTGGCTACGCCATGTCTCCTCGGTATCCTCTATTCCAGGTGTGCTAGTTCTGCTAGTTTCACTGGTAGTTTATTCTTTTTACAAGTAGTAGAAGCAAAGTTGTAGAATCATTTGGCACTGATTTGGTGATATTTTGAAAATCTTCCAAATGCAAGTCCATATTTCTGTGATGATTGTAGCAATCTGCAAAGTTATTCTAATTCTTTCATAATGCATTCCGAAGGGTTAAATTTATTTATTTTATTTATTTAGCGTATGGCTCATAACATCACAGTAAAAATTACAGAAACAACACGATTAAAAAAAATCACATATGTATAAACAGAGCAATAAATAACAGTTTATATATAAGGACACCGCCAATTGTAACGTTACACTCACAGAAGACCAGTCACAAGCAGACGTCCAGCTTAGATAGTAAATAGTCGATTGCCTCTTGGGTCGCCATTAGGAAATCTTGTGGGTCACCCTCGTATGCCCTTAGTGGGCATTCCTGCACGATGTGTTTGACCGTCTGTCTCTCAGCGCCACAGTCGCAAGCGGCCGAAGGAAGTTTACCCCATCTGTGTAAGGAGTCGGCACATCTCCCACAGTTGGTTCTGATGCGATTAAGAGTTGACCAAACTTTGCGAGGGCAATCAAATCCTTTTGGTTTACTAAAGATGCATGGCATACTGTGGCAGTTTACTACTGTTCTGCTCTCCCATTCCTCTTTCCATCGGTCATTTATTTTGAAGTTGGTTTGGTGCAGAGCCTGTGCGGTCTTTAGTGGAGGATGCCTAGACCGGAGTCGGTTTCCTTGGATGTCGTGAGTATCTTCATGGATTTGTAATTGAGGGTTGGTCATGATTTTTTGAAATTCTCTAACCAGAGCGTGTTCACGGCGCAGGTTAGGAGGGGCTATGTTACTGAGAACGGGCAGCCACACTGTAGGAGTTGGCATCTAACGTGATATAAATATTGGTTTAACTTTTCTCTTAGTTTCACTGGAATTATCGGAACAGTGGTGTTCTATACGTAAAGGTAGGTGGATTTGCCTTTCGGCAGAATTTGCATTTTGCCAAGACAATGCGAATTCGCTTTTCCATATTGCTGAAGTAACAAGTATCCAGTAATTTCTCAAAACATTTCTTAACACCAAAGTGTCTAACTGAGATGTTTGTACCAAATGAGTTTGTTGACATGTTCGTCTGGGATGCACAAAACCGAAATAGGACTATCAGGACATCTACGTCTGAATAAAATGTTGTTACGTACAAGTTAAAACTGTCTTATTGCAGTATTTGATCTGTTTTCCAATTGCTGTTTTATGTCTTTCCAAATTGGATCTTTCTACTGTCGTGAGCAAATTATGAATATATATTTTCTTTGCAGCCTTCTTCAATACTTTGGAGTAAACCAATAAGTGCACGCCAAAGTGCATCACCAATAACGTTTTCTCAATCCATCACTTAAATCACAGTGAAACTGAATTCCTGAGGGAATGAAGTCCATCGTCTTAACCGATCATGATTTAGTTCATCTGCCATGAGAAACTAAAGTGCCCGATGTTCGAAATATACCTTAGTAGCGAAAGTTATCAAATGTCCAGACTATGGCTAATGCTCCGAGCTCGGTGGCAAAATAGTTACGTTCGGCTTTGGTTAAGACTCGGCTGGCAACATCTATACTTATTTGTGTAAGAATTCCATTATCTATCACTTCTTGCAACAAGTGTACACCAAGGACAGATTTTGAGCTATCCGTCGAAAGGTAAAAATCAAGAGATAAATCAGGATGTGATAATATGGGTGCATTAAGCAATGCAGTATTCAGATCATCATATTCGCTCTCGGCAACACCATCCCAGTCCCAAATTGCATTCTTACCTATGAGTTGACATAGTCTATGTGTAGAAAAACTCTATAAGCTGATAAAACGACTATAAAAGTTCAGAAGGCCTAAGAACCTTCTTGTTGTCGTTTGTTTACAGCTGCATTCTTTTCCTGAATTGCTTTCAGTTTTTCTGCATCGAGTGAGATCCTTTTCGTATAGACTATGTGGTCAAGAAATTTAATTTTGCGTCATACCAAATTCTGATTTTTCTAAGCTGACAGTAATGCCATGCTCAAGAAATGTCTGTAATAGTTCGCTTAGTACTTGGTTGTGATCTGCCCAAGAATTTTCAGTGATCAAAATGTCATTAACGTAACTGGTGATCCTGTCTTTAAAATATTTTGGTAAGATAGTATTCATCTCTCGGATAAATCCAGATAATGAAACACTGACACCAAACAGTAATTTTGTAATTGGTAGCAGTTTACAAAACAGAGAAATGGTCTATATTTCCTACATTCAGGATGTATTTCGATTTGCCAAAAGCCTTATAGTAAATCTTTAATAATTCGTCTAGTGTTTGCGGTCGATCTGTTTCTGGTTGTGTTATAGTGTTGCTCTCTATGGAATCGAGAACAATTCTGATAGAATCATCATTCTACTTAACAGTATGTAACGGACTGTTGTATGAACAACAACATGCTCGATTATTCCCTTATCTAGCATCGATTGTATCTCCTGTTTAACTTTTTTTTCTATATATCAACCGAGTAATGTGAGGTGGTACAAAAATTTATTATGTTGCTTAACTTTGAATTCATAAAGAAAATTACTTACAGTTTCCGTCTTGCGATGGAAAGCTTCAGAATATGATTTTAAAATTTCAAATAATTTATGTTTATTTTTGCATCTGACTATACTTCACCTCTGTGCACTTTCTTTTTAGTTAACTGTTCTGTGCAAATAGATTGTTCAGCTTCACTATGAAATGTTATGTCGTTCAGCAACTATAGACAAATTCAGTGTCTGTTGTGCCTCTAGCGGACAGAGAAAACGCAAACAGTTCTCATCTTCATCTTCATTTGTCAATCGTCCTTAAAATTTAAGCATTACAGGTAGATGATTTACTTGTAACATTACTTGAGCATTGAAAAAATTTAACATCACCTTATATTCACATAGAAACACTTCACCCAAAATTGCATCTGTTGACAAAAGAGGAACGTTCAGAAAATTCGAAGAAAACTTTTGTTCAAAATACGTGAAGACTAACGAAACCTGATTATGTACATCTACACTCTTTCCATAAATCACTACTTTCAATTTAGTTCTTAATAGTGGCAAATTTGGGCAAACAGATGACTGAACACATTTTCTAAACATTGTCTCACTAATCGCATTAACCGAGCTACCAGAAGCTAGTAGAGCAGAAAGCGAAACGTTTCCTACGAAAATTTTTACAACTGGATGTACAAACGTCATTTTCTTGTAATGTATCTCTAATGTCATCAAAAGCTACAAAGTTGGTGTTGTTCTATGTAGCCTGTTGGCATCTGCAAATGGTTCGTTTGCTGGTGTGGCTGCAACTCCGTTCTTGCACGTAACTGCGTACGTTGGGCGGTCTGATTTCTACAGTTGCAATTTCTACGATCGCACCAATTTTTATTTGATCTTTCATCATAATTATTACGTCTTACATAACTGTTATTAGTATTGCTGTCCCGTTGGCTCGATGGCCTGACTTCTACAACCTGAGCACCACTTTCAGAAACAAAACTTGTGCGGTAACGCCAATTTCGATTTACTCTGTCATTACCACTGCGTCCAAAATTGTATTCATTTCCATAACGTCTATGTTCACGCGATCCACGGTCTCTATCGCTTTACTGATAATTTCTATGGTCACGAGAATCATTTCTCGAGCGTCTGTAATCTGTGTTGTAGGGATGATGTTTCATATCACGCCCGCCCTCGTCGCGCCTCTCATCATACCGTTCACGTGAATTCCATCTACGTTTTCGGTTACGCCGCTGACAGTAATTTTCCCAGTACTGATTGTTATTGTTTCTGTGTGTGTGATCATTATTGTCAAATTCAAGTTCTTGCAAAAGACCTTGAGAAACTTTCAAGGCATCCTTACAAAGTCCTGCCAAAATTATGTGGCGGAATCTGACAGGTAATTTAGTCAAACAAAAAAAAATTCCTATGCACTGTATGAATTAGTTAAATATCTGTTCATGCGCATCATGTTTCCATGGTACTGCACAGGAGTTGAGAAATTGAATTGTTAATAATTCTACATCATTATATTGTTACGTTTCAGGCGATCTTGAGTTGCTTCAGACCAGTAAGAGGACAAGAAGGCCAGACAAAAATCACTGTACGTGTGGCATTCACGTGCTATCGATCTCATTCTTGTCGTAGGTTCTTCTTCGAGATAGCTGAAAATGAATTCAAGTTTGTGGCCAATTGGCCATGTCGGTGACCAAGAATAGCCAGATTGTTGTAACCACTCCCTTGGGTGAATTTCAATGGTGACTACGAAAATTTTTGAATTTCCTAACTGTGAGAAATTGTTTACAATCAAAACCATGGTTTTTCTGAACGTGAGTTTTCTCTCATACCACAACCCGCATTCCAGTCATTGCGTCCTTCAAACATATCGCGTTCACAAGAGAAGTGATGAGCATTTCCAAAATTAGTGCGTACATTGTGATCTCCAACGCGATAATTCTTGAACCTATTGGTATCGTTGCCGCGACAGATCTTTTCTTCGATACTAGCCAGCTGTTCCTGTATCTTTCTCACCTCACGGTTATTTTGCTGGTTAATCGCCGCCTGTCCTTCTTTGAAACATTGTAGAGACTGAAATTCTTCGGTATCAGCGAACGGAACCGGCTGAATATCGTCTGACCTTTCATCTGAATCATTGTTTGCATCAGTCTGTCGGATAACTGTTGGACTCGTTTTGCAACAGACAACAACTGATTTTGCATCTTTGAATCTTCAGTGTCAGTCTGTAACTGCAATGATTGGAACTTTTGTGCTAATTCCTCTACTTGCAATTCTTGTTGCGACGTTTTTTGTCTCAACTCAACGATGTCGACAGACTGTACATGGTCAAGTCTGGACTCAAGATTATTAATATCAGACTTGAGCTTCCCGCGTACTGAGTTTTCAGCTGTTCTGACATTTCCTCGAATTTACGGTTTTAATTGTCATTAATCTCATCCGTAGATTCTTTTATCTCTCCACGAAGTTCACAATTGGATTTTTTAGTCTCGTTATTAAATACCGTAATTTCATTATTTAATTTTATGATTCCATCATGTTGAGATAGTATTAATTGTGTAACATAATTACCATAAGAGGGGAAGAGAAAATTACTTTTCTCTGTGGAGGTGTAAGTAATATCTGAACCTCTTATATCAAAATCGGATTGTGTCACAGTATTTTGATCTCCTGAATTGCTTACAGTTCTTGCAATTCATCACGCATGACTGGCATATAATAGCCTATACTCTGATTATATCACCGTATTGCTCAAAAGTTCTTTGACTTCATCAACCTGAGAACAATTTTCTAAACTACATCTCAGATTTTCCTAAACTTCGTTTGGAGCTACTTTTGCAGTCTTTTTCCATTCCTGCCTGCGCTCTGGTTTTCATTGTCGTCGTAGACACAAAAATGCAAAACAAATTTCTTAACACAAAACTGTTAACTTCACTGTTACAAAATACATAACCAAATTTTGGAACAGAAAACTGCTGAAATAAATATTTTGAATTAATGTGGAGCAGCGCGCAAGCAACAAAAATGCTGTGTAACGACTACTGACCAACTACTATTACATAAAATTTTGCAAATGCATTAGGAAGACGAAGCAGCTATAACTGCGAAATCATCCAACGAAACGAAACCCTATCATCGAGGTAGACAGGTGAAAGTTGTTAGTTTAAAGTGAAATAATTATTATTAGCCTGGTAAAAGAAGTGCATAAATGCGTAACGCTCCATCTCTGACAATATTCTCGTTATCTGTGCCTTTCTCTAAATTTAAAAATGGACATGAACAGTTGCAACCGCAAGAAATTTTTTTTTATGAGGTTACTTGTTTCGGTCTGTTTCAGACCATCTTCAGACCTACCAGTATGATGGTAGACGGTGGCAGTGAAGGGAGCAGGCGCTACGACTCCACGAAAGCTAACACCGTTTGTCATCAAGTTGATAAGTCTGAAGATAGTGTAACACAGACCGAAACCGGTAACCACTAAAAAATAATTGTTACGGTTGTGACTGTTCACGTTCAATTTTAACTAATAAAAAAATGCTGTTCTGCAAGAGAAATGTTCTCAAAATTAATTTTCTCTAAATATTGCAAGGCAATTTACTGAAACTTTATTATCGTTCTCATAGAATCTGATATGTAGCCGTACAACTTGAGTTATGGAAACCCTTTTTGCGACATATCTACTATTCAAACATTTTCTGCAACCTCCTACTATCGGACTTGTCAGTATTCTGATAAAAAAACAAAACAGAAATTAATCATGAAAAAGTCAATTCTCCAGTATCTGACGGAATTTGAAAATAATCTAACTGTCCCCAAGCGATTAAACTGCAGTGCTCCTGTAGGCAACAGACAACTTTTTCGTCTTTCCGCTGCAACTGCGTGACCAGCAACATGCTAAAATAAGTGAAAAGAAATTCTGTGATCCATGCAGAGTGCAATGCATGGTTACAGCTACTGATGCAACTGCTCATATGTTTTTATATATGAATTGAATGATTAGGAGGGGTTTGGTCAACAAGCCTTAAGCGGCGTAAAAAATGAAAGGAACCAATAAAAACTTATTTACAACCTGCTCAAAATGAAACTTCATACATTAACAAACTTTACTCAGACCTTTCTTTTTCTTGAACAGTTTCAAAACTTTAATTATTCCACAATGTATATAATCAATAGTGACGTATCTGGTCACAACACAGACACGAATATTACTGTCAATGTAGGCGTACACAAATCTGACAAAATCCCTACAGTGCGCAAACAATCAACAACTACGTGCAGAAAAAAAGATAAATTACCAAAATAATAATATGTCAGACTCAGAGTTCGTGTATGCGTGCAATAGCTGAATCAGTAGCCAACTTTCCCAAAAAATGTGTACGTCCAACTTCCAGACCTATCGCTCTTGCTGCTTTTTTACTGGCGTTGCGGAATTTTACATTTAGAAAGAAACTGTTTTACTCTTGGAAAAGCTATACCGTGTTGATCATCGGTAACAAGTTAGAACCGTGTATCGGACTGCGACTCGATCCAGTTAGCCAGCGTTACTCGATCAGAGCGCTCCTAACTGAGCCATTGAAACCTTAAACTTGCTGCTGTAATAGAGGGTAGCCAGTAGCAAGAGGGCTATTTATCCCAGTCCAAAATTCATATCGACGAAATATAACAATTAAAATAACATCTCTGTCTAAATTTAGTCCGTTGATATAAGTTCGGCTACCTGAAAGTCCTTCTCGCTTTCTGCCAAACTGCTGCATACCAAGGGGAGTTCACTATCATCCATTTAGTAAAAACACATATTTCGTTTACTTGGGTGTAGCCATATTACCTCTTTTCAGTTTAGCACTGCGTCACTCCCGTTCTCAGCACCAGATAAAAGCTTGTAACCACCCCTATGGATTCCATGCGCGTCGCATAGTTCTCGCCATACTGTGCCACTCTGCTGTGCGACATGACGGGCTTCAGCTGAAAGCAAAGCTGGAACTGCCGTCACTGCTTTGTCTGCAGGAAACTCATCCAATATATAAACCTGGATGGGCGGAGGGTAATTCGAAACAACAGTTGTCATTCTCTCTTGCCTTTTCTTTCCATTTCTGTTCTCAGAAAAACAGTAGGAGCATTAATGGTGGTGCCGTGCCCTTGAAAGGAAATGTCTTATTGACAGGCGTTTGTATTAAGCATCTCCTTACTTGCCAACAATCAAGTTGAGCCATCATCAGCAGCTATGAACGTCTTTATTATTGCTACCAGTTTTGATTCTTAGTAATCAGCGCAAGGCGCAAGATGTTTTTCAGTTTTAGTAACTGTATCGATAGCTCATCAATCCGAAAACCTTCGAGACTGGATTAATAAAAAAAATACAGTCTCCTTCCTCTTGAATACAACGCACTGAACGTTCATACAACTATTTTAAACTGTGAAAAAAGGCTTCCTTTCGAATGTTGTTCAACTCACGCGTGACATTGGAATGAATGTCGACAATGTTGTCAACGCACTGACCCTTCGTATAAATTTCTAGTCTTTGTCGTTTGGTGATAGGTCCATATTGATACCACCAAGTGTCGTCCGTCCCCCGTGATGATTTTCTCCAAATGAGAACTGTCCATATTTTGCATTTCAATCAAATCGCAAAAGGAGTCCACGCGCCGCTGTTTTTGCTCGGAAGTCAAGGACCGCGCGACAAACTTTACTCACACTTTTCTCAACGCAACAGCATCCTGGAGGCTGATCTAGGGATGTTGGTCCATTTTGATTTGTGACACAACGTTGACGCACAGCTGCCGCACGCCCACTACTTAGCCCTGTGCAGTCGTTTTTATTTTTCACCTGTACTGATAATAACTTCTACAAGGCTAACTAAAAACTAAACGGTAAAACAAATTACACATACATTATAGCAGTGAACATGTGAATTTTTCTCTTTCATTTCATGTTTTTCATGACTTATGCTCTATATTTCTTTAAGATTTCTTCATTCACCCGGATGAACTCTTGGTCCTCGAACATGTGCTGCAGTTTTAAACAGTTTCCCTTCTACCACCTTTTACCTACAAGTTACTGCAAACAACGTAATCCTTACTGTCACTCTTTTCATTGGAGTAAATGAAGTGTGGTTGGTTTGACAGTATCTCCTCATTATCGAAAGTAGCTGGTCTACCTCTCTTGTCACAGGCAAAGTTTCAGTCTTCCGCAAGCACTTAGATGACAACGTTGCGTTTGTGTTCCCACGTCAGTGCCTTTACTTCGACATATTTCCTGCAGTCATCAGTTTCAGGCTATTTCCATTTCTTCTAGACCAATTCAACTAATAGTCCTTTCCTGTTCTGTTGAATCGTATCAGTTTATGTTATAGCCTATGTCCAGCAGCTGCCTAGTGAGATCAAACCCAGTGTAGAATCTGTCCACATAGAGATTGTAACCACTGGCATTACCAGTAGCATTTGTTAGTTTGTCACACAAATGCATAAATACCCTACTTTTAAGTGGTGTTCCTGATCTCGGAAATGTCCGTATGATAGTCGCTGCAAAGTGTGGTTCAAATACCGCGACGTAAGCCGTTCGACCGTCAGCCAAATCATAAACCCTTACTCTCCACTTCGTTGGCTCGTTCGGATCGTAACATTTGAAAATGACACTCCCCTTGAACCACTTATTGCTCTCATCATTGATTATGTGCTTTCCTGGAATGTAAAATTCGCTGAACTTACTGCCAAGGTACTGCATTATGATTTTCATTGTAGATCGCTTTATGAGAATTTCAGCTGGAGGTCATGTTGAAATTGGTCTAGCATGGGAAAGTATGCGTTTGACAAATATAGCGCTTGCCGTCAATGTCAGAAAATTTGAGTACAGCCCGCCCGGTTGACCGTGCGGTCTAACGCACGGATTTCCGAGCGGGAAGGAGCGTCTGGTCCCCGAACCGAATGAAGCCCGGCGGATTTGTGTCGAGGTCCGGTGAACCGGCCAGTCTGTGGATGGTTTTTAGGCGGTTTTCCATCTGCCTCGGCGAATGCGGGCTGGTTCCCCTTATTCCGCTTCAGTTACACTATGTCGGCGATTGCTGCGCAAACAAGTTCTCCGCGTACGCGTACACCACTATTACTCTACCACGCAAACATAGGGGTTACATTCGTCTGATGTGAGACCTTCCGTGGGGGGTCCACCGGGGGCCGAACCGCATAATAACCCTGGGTCCGGTGTGGGGCGGCGGAGGGGTGAAGTGGACTGCGATAGCCGTCGTGGGGTTGTGGACCGATGCGGGTGCGGCGGGGACAGAGCCTCTCCGTCGTTCCTAAATGGTTCAAATGGCTCTGAGCACTATGGGACTTAACTTCTGAGGTCATCAGTCCCCTAGAACTTAGAACTACTTAAACCTAACTAACCTAAGGACATCACACACATCCATGCCCGAGGCAGACTGTTCCAGACTGTAGCGCCTAGAACCGCTCGGCCACCGTCGTTTCTAGGTCCCCGGTTAACATACAATACAATACAACAGAAATTTCAGTAGAATTTTCTTTCCAGTAGGTCTGCAGCTTGTATAAGGTCGAAGAACGATATATTTTATTTAATAATAAATTTTTTGTTAGACTATTTATTTATTTACTCGTAGTGACACAAGTTACAAGAGGAGCTCATTACGGCGATTTGTTTTGTAAACCCTCGCCGCCAGTTTTGTAAAGGCCTCGTCGCTACTGCTGTGGAGGCCGAGTTGCCACTTTTGTTGCGGTAGGCAGAGTTTGTGAGTTCGTCAAATGGCTTCCGGCGCAGTACCCCACAATTTCTCTCTGCCACTATTACACAGCTATGTCTCAGGGTCAGGTAATGGGATAGGAGAACGAAGGTTCTACAACACTCCAACAAATTAGTAACGAAGTCACACAAATGAGTTAATAAAGGTTTCCTATCTTTGTGACTTGTCGAATAATGAAGTCTGCAACACTGCATGAATGTAACACAAAAGGCCCTCAATGGCTCAGTGCAAATAACCGTAGGAGAACTTCACAGTATATAGCAAATGTAATTTACAACAACTGTCTGTTCACTAAACGATGTTCCCTGTCTAAGTCAGCCCTGGACGATGATCTGCAGCTAAGTGGGCGAGAGCTGCTCTTCTGTCTTCCGAGTAGGCTTCTGCCGGTTGTCGTCCGGTCATTGGCCGGATTGTACTCAGCCGGCAATTGGCGGGTTGTCTCTGCTGGAAAATGGCCGAGACGAAGTCGACGTCTTCGTCCTCAGCACCATCCGTGGCGCTGCTGGAACTCGCGCAAGTGGCGAGTGTCTGTGGCACTGGCTCCAGCTCCAGCTCGCGTCTTTGCACTTGTGGTGCTTCTGCCCTTGCTGTGTCTTGTTCGGACGATACAGCAAATCGTACCTGTGAAAATGGTGCAACGGGCATAATATTGTTCCTTACCTGCGGGCAGTAACTTCACGCTGCCTGAGTTTCAATTTCTTCTTGGTCAATTTAATTGGTAGTCCTTTCCTGTTATGCTGAATCGTGCAAGATATGTAATTCTGTTGACATTATCAAAGAAGTAGGGTAAATAACCGCGATAAACACAAAGCGAAGGAACTCTTATGTTTTACGTAAAAACCACAAAAATAGTACCTCTGAAAAATTAAACGTGATCACTGACTTTCCGCGAAATAGAAATTCCATTCTAAATATATAGGATCGCTGGAGCCGTTGAGCTGTCAGGAAAGTTGTCAAAAAATAACTTCACCAGATCACACAAACGAAAAGTTAACAGAAAAATGACGTGATCGTATCATAATAAAAAGACAGCCGACATTTAAGCTCCAAGATGTCGTATGGACCATGTCATACTAGCCAGGACGCAAATATAAGGAGCCATATGGCAAATGGTTCAAATGGCTCTGAGCACTATGGGACTTAACATCTATGGTCATCAGTCCCCTAGAACTTAGAACTACTTAAACCTAACTAACCTAAGGACAGCACACAACACCCAGTCATCACGAGGCAGAGAAAATCCCTGACCCCGCCGGGAATCGAACCCGGGAACCCGGGCGTGGGAAGCGAGAACGCTACCGCACGACCACGAGATGCGGACAAGGTGCCATATGTAGACATAGACTAACGCAGACGTAAGGAACAATATTATACCGATTAAACCATCTTTATACATGTACTTGATAACGACAATTGACCGAAACGAGCTCCTCGTGTAACTTGTATCACTATGAGTAGATCAGAAAATACTGCAGCAAAAAACCTGTACTTAAAATATGTCTTCGTACATTCATATTGAAACTGGATGGAGGTGGGACACAGCTGGTATAATTTTTTTAAAAAATGAAATTCCTCCAGCTGTACTTAAGATTTTTTATTTACTTCGCTATTAGTTTCGACGTTGCGTCAACGCCGTCTTCAGGCCCGTACACTTTGATGAAATCAGTTGTGTGTGACTCAGTCTAGAAGTCTGCGGTGAGACCTACACATTACTACCCGCCGTCCATGTGGAGCATGTGTTAGTCTCACCGCAGACTTCTAGACTGAGCCACACACAACTGATTTCATCAAAGTGTACGGGCCTGAAGACGGCGTTGACGCAATGTCGAAACTAATAGCGAAGTAAATAAAAAATCTTAAGTACAGCTGGAGGAACTTCATTTTTATAAAAAATTAAAATATGTCGTACTTCTGTTGCAAAAATATGGCGTTGAGCTTCCCGACATACGAGTTATAGTGAATGGAAATTTGTGTTGGGCGACGCTCAACATGTGAATCTACTGCTATATTTACGCGGTCGAGGCTACCCCGACCCTCGAGCGGTAAGGGTTAATATTGTCTGATCACAACCGATTTTTCGAATGCATGACTGTTGTTTACAATTATATAGCTCAAGGCGCCAACGTAGTTGATGCGCTTACGTCACTCGTACGAAAGGAACCGACAGTATATAACACCAATAAGCCTAAATAATATGACGATTTCCTGCCGTGTGACTGATCCGGCTTGGTGACGCTGCTAGCACGTGACGAGACAGGGAAATGAATAATCGGAGTAGAGACGAATAAGGAATCATTTTAGCGACGATACGGGCAGCGAATGGAGAAATCCACTGACATAGATATTGACAGAAGGCAGATTTTTACAGTGGGTGCGCATTCTGCAACCTCGAGCACATCAATTTGTTGACTGACCGTTTGGCATTACAGCATACAAATTTTGGATATTCCGTAGACATTGGGTAGTTGAGAATCAGATTAACTGGAGGTTGTTGCTTCTGCATAATTACGCTCGAGAAAGACAAGGATACCGATTTCAAGAAATACTTTATACACTGAGGTGACAAGGGATAGCGATATGCATATATACAGATGGCGGTAATATCGCGTACACAAGGTGTAATAGGGCAGTGCAATGACGAATCTCTCATTTGTACTCAGGTGATTCATGCGAAAAGGTTTCCAACATACTTGTTTTGTAAATAAAACTGCCTTTTCCTGCTGCTAGTTACTTTATTTATCCCATACGCGTTTCGCTTTCTCCTGTTCTAAGGCATCATCAGTGGGATCTATAACGATGCAGTTTTGTTAGTTATAGATCATCAAACAGTTCACTTCGCGATTTTTTGTAAAAAAAAAAGTAATTACTTACGATTTGCTGATCTGCGTTTCCTCACATCTGGTCTGGAGGTCGCACTACCACTTGTATCACTGCCATATAATCACATCTTTGTGTTCTCGCCTTCCACACACTGTTCACCATGTTTGTCACTCTTTTTGTGGTGGACTATTGTTCTTTTGTCACTCGATACAACTATTTCGTCGTAAACTTTTTTTCACAGCGTAAATATTGCGCCTCCGCTATGTGTTTCATCTTCTTTGGTATAAATAAAGCAAATAGCAGCAGGAAAAGACAGTTTTATTTACAAAACAAGTATTTATATGCTACTGCGGAGGATGGACACAGAAACAAACTTGTTAGGTTTCCAACTTGTTTATAGCTGCACGACAGGGATTAACAGATTTTGAATGCGGAATGATATCTGGAGGTAGACGCATGGGACATTACGTTTCGGAAATCATTAAGAAATTCAACATTCCGAGAGCGACAGTGTCAAGAGTGCGCCGAGAATACAAAATTCCAGGCGTCGCCTCTCACCGCGGGCAACGCAGTGGCCGAGGTCCTTCACTTAACGACTGAGAGCAGTTGAATTCGCATAGAACTGTCACTGCTAACTCACAAGCAACACTGTGCGAAATAAACGCAGAAATCAATACGGGACGTACGACGAACATATCCGTTACGACAGTGCGGTGAAATTTCGTATTAATGGGCTATGGAAGCAGAGGATGGACGCGAGTTCCTTTGCTAAGAGCACGACATGCCCCTCGTGCCCTGCTGAGCAAATTGGTTGGGTCCAACACGGCTGGAAAACCTGGCCTAGTCTGATGGGTCCCGATTTCGGTTGATAAGAGCTGACGTTATGGTTCGAGTGTGACGCACACCCCAAGAAACCCACGGACCTACTCTGTCAACAAAGCACTCTACGAGCTGGTGGGTCTCCATAATGCGGCAGGTGTTTACATGGAATGGACCGGGTCTTCTAGTCCATCTGAACCGCTCATTGAGTGGAAATGGTGACATTCGGTTACTTGGAGACCATTTGCAGACAAACACCGATGGAATTTTTTATGGATGACAATGCGCCATGTCATTGAGCCACAGTTGTTCGCGACTGGTTTGAGGAATATTCTGGACGATTCTACAGAAATATTTGGCCACCCAGATCGTTCGACATGAATCCCATCGAACATTTATCTTACAAAATCGAGAGATCAATTCGTGCACAAGATCCTGCACCGGTAACACTTTCGTAATTATAGACAGCTTGTAAGACGTGTATATTTCTATTGTCTATTGTCAAACCTCAATTTATGAAAAATGTTTATATTTTATTAATAGGATTAAGTAGGAATAATTAATATTTGTCATGTTGGAAATAAATGTGGTAGCAGGGAATGTCTGCACCAAAGTATTGTTGGCAAGAGAGACCGCAAATTGATATAATTTTAAAAAGGGCGGAAGAGACCGCGTATGGATACATTTTAAGAAAAGAGCGGGAAAGACCGCGCATTGATACATTTTGTAATGGCAGCAGGGATTGTCTGCACCAGAAAGCATTGTTGGCAGGAGAGACCGCACTTTAGTGTTCGTAGGAAGTCAGTAGTAAGCGAGAAGTGAAGAGAGTTGGTAGCAGGTCTGAAGCGAGAGGTTGAGAGGAGTGGTGTGCCTGCCAGCCACCAGCTATGATTTATAAGAGATTATAAACGGATGTACAGAGACATCAGCTAACTATTATAGTAAGAGGAACTAATATTATTGAATTTTTTTTTTTTTTTGCGAAACTCAGGACTACTGAAGGTATGTTTGCGCAATGCTAGTTGTAAGCTTATTGTAAAAAGTAAGTCCCATTTGAACGTTTGCAAAATCATTTCATTACCAGCAGTAAATATTTGAAGAAACGTTTTCAGAATATAATTAATTTTTGCCAGCAATGTTGCACTAATGATTATAATCCATCCCAAAAACCATCAACGTAAAACTTAGCAAAACTTTTATTGTTGTCAAGAAAAAGTGCAACTATGAATTACGTAACTTCAGTCAAATTAATTAAAGAATAACGTCAGATTTGCTATTAAAGAATAACGTCAGCTTTGGTAATAAATACAGCCACTTATTATGACAGCCCACCAGCAGTTAATAGAGTATAGTAAACCAGAGTAAGTATATTCATGTCGCAGTTCGATGTAGCAGTCAGATGGCGATCCAGTAACAGCAAAAAGGTAAGGAACAGTTTTGGGTTATTGCAGACAACGACTGAGGTCCACGACGACGAAATATTCTATGTTTCGTCGAAATAGTCAGAAAATCACTTTTAATAAGCAGCAATTAAATTTGTATGCAAAGACTGCGAAAGAGAATGAATTTCAAAGGGAAGATTTAATTTGTTATTATTAAGCAAGAGATAGAAATCCTAAGGAAAGGTTTCATAGGTTATTGTAGAAGGGAAAGTTGCGTAACAAAAAAAAAGATATAGAGGAGACGGGAAGGTTTCAAGCTACACAGGCATCATGGCTCAATGTTTCTGCAGGGGACTTCCAACATCTTGTTGAGTCCAGGCCACATCGAGCATCTGCATCATGCCGGCAAAAGGAGTTCCGACACGGTATTACGAGGTATCCCATGACATCTGTCACCTCAGTGCATACCTGGAGTGAGTGACAGTACAGTAATACACTCCTGGAAATTGAAATAAGAACACCGTGAATTCATTGTCCCAGGAAGGGGAAACTTTATTGACACATTCCTGGGGTCAGATACATCACATGATCACACTGACAGAACCACAGGCACATAGACACAGGCAACAGAGCATGCACAATGTCGGCACTAGTACAGTGTATATCCACCTTTCGCAGCAATGCAGGCTGCTATTCTCCCATGGAGACGATCGTAGAGATGCTGGATGTAGTCCTGTGGAACGGCTTGCCATGCCATTTCCACCTGGCGCCTCAGTTGGACCAGCGTTCGTGCTGGACGTGCAGACCGCGTGAGACGACGCTTCATACAGTCCCAAACATGCTCAATGGGGGACAGATCCGGAGAGCTTGCTGGCCAGGGTAGTTGACTTACACCTTCTAGAGCACGTTGGGTGGCACGGGATACATGCGGACGTGCATTGTCCTGTTGGAACAGCAAGTTCCCTTGCCGGTCTAGGAATGGTAGAACGATGGGTTCGATGACGGTTTGGATGTACCGTGCACTATTCAGTGTCCCCTCGACGATCACCAGTGGTGTACGGCCAGTGTAGGAGATCGCTCCCCACACCATGATGCCGGGTGTTGGCCCTGTGTGCCTCGGTCGTATGCAGTCCTGATTGTGGCGCTCACCTGCACGGCGCCAAACATGCATACGACCATCATTGGCACCAAGGCAGAAGCGGTGTCAATGTGTTCTTTTTTCCATTTCCAAGAGTGTAAGTAACAATGAGACGCCAAGGTCTATCCTTAATTTAGTTGTAGAATTCACTTCCGTCCGTATGAGACGTACTGTGGTGGCGTTAGCGGGAGGATCACGAAGCGATCTGGACAGGTGAAAGCACGGCCCGAACCGCATCTTCCGAGCGTAGCGATGAAACGAGAGAACAGGCGGCTTAATGAGGAGTTTGGAGTGCGCCGGTACTCGTCGCTTTCGACAGGACGTGCCTGAGCGCCGCGGCGGAGGGTTTTACAGGGCGCGTGACGCAGGCAGCAGACAGCAGACAGCACACGGCGCTAATCTGATAAAACACGGCCGGTGCGGGTGCGCCACGTGCTGTCGGGACGCTGCCGGTGCTCAAACGATTTTACACGTGGCCACACCTGTTAAATCTCACGCTCGCGGACCAACGATTCCCAGGTTCAAATCGAATCCTTTCCGAATGCACATCCACATTTATACGAACACGTTACTGCAACTGAAGTGTTGCGTACGAAGGTTTTTGTACAAACTGCTTTGGAAATATTACGAGCTTGAGTTCAGATTATGTAGAAACCGACCCGCTTCTCAGTTTTGTCTGTCCCTGTGTTGACGTCCTGTTCTGCATTCTTCCGTTATTCCCCGATTTATATAAACCACGGAAAAACCACAAAAATAACCATATTTCATAATGTTACTTACTGTGTTTCACTTTGCCAACCCAGTTACGACCCACTAAGAAAAATTGTATTCCATTCATTTATAGTCTCATACATGTCCAGAAAGTGACCATAACCGGTAGTGGTTTTTTGTGTTTTGAGTGTTGTAGTTGAGGAGCCCCTAGCCAGAGTAGCATCGCAGAGCACGGTACAGTTCACGTTGTAGTGTCCATTTGCGTAAAGATGTCGGTAAGAAAGCCCGCGAATTGCAAGCCACGTGCTGTGTCCCACTTTCTATTCACAGAAGCAATAACACCTACCGAATTTTTTTCTCGAATGAAAACGGTTTACGGCGAAGGTGCCATGAACACAACTAGCTTGTTTAGGTGGTCTAGAGCGTTTAATGGAGGCAGAAAACAGTGTTCATGACGAACAGGGGAGTGGAGAGACCTTCCATTTTGACTGGTGAGTTGAGAAAAAATCGAGGAAACTGTTCGTGAAGACCGCCGTGTGTCAGTGGATGAAACTTCTGCGATGTTTCCACAACTCTTCAGAACTCTCTTATACTAGAAACTCACAGAAAAGTTGGGATACTGGAATAAACTGACAAAGCAGCTCAAGAAAATCGGTAGCCGGCCGTGGTGGCCGATCGGTTCTAGGCGCCCAGTCCGGAACCGCGCGACTGCTACGGTCGCAGGTTCGAATCCTGCCTCGGGCATGCATGTGTGTGATGTCCTTAGGTTAGTTAGGTTTATGTAGTTCTAAGTTCTAGGGGACTGATGACCACAGATGTTAGTTCCATAGTGATCAGAGCCATTTCACAAGAAAATCAGTACAATAGTGCCCACGACACTCTTGAACGACTTGGTTTGTAAGGTGACTGGAGATGGGTCATTAAACGCTTGAGGCAGTCGTCACAGGTGGCATCACGAACAATTCGTGATCCGCCAAAAAATTCAAAATAACCATTTCCGACAAAAAAGGGTCATGGCCTTAGTGTTTAGGGACCGAAAATGCATTATTTTTGTCGAATTTCTGTCTCAGAGGAAGACTATGAAGGCACAATGATATAGTGAAACTAACAAAACTCAGAAGGAGCATTTATAACAAAAGGAGGAGAATGCTGGCACGTGGAGTACGCTTGTTGCACACAACACCCATCATCACACAGCGTTAGCCACCAAGGCGGTGTTGTTGGTTGGTATGTTTTGCACCACCGCCCATATCCCCCCGATTTAGCGCCTTCAGATGATCGCCTTTTCACCACCCTGAAGGCGCCCATTAGTGGAATTAAAGTTTCATTCAACGAGCAGGTCAGAAGAAGGTTCTGAAGCGGCCAAAGGAGCTGGCTGGGGAGTTCTGCGGCACACTACCCTCAGCACACCACACGCGTTAATGGGATGGTGATGGTGTGGAAAAATACTCAACAAGTTTATCAACAATATCCTGTAATTATTTACATACACTTGACATTTTAACGTCAGTCTTAACATCAAAATTGAGGACTATGTACTAGATGAAATGGAGGAAATCTGTTACCTTGGAGCCAATACTAGGAACGACGGTCAAAATAAGAATGGCGTAAGAAGTAGAATAGCACACTCAGAAAGACCGTTCCTCACCAAAAAAATTCTAGTTCTTTAATTCTTTGGTGGACTACGACATTCCCCTCTCAGTTTCCTCTTTAATATTTCTGATTGAAGGTAGCACTTCGTTAGCGGAAATAATCGGTGGACAGATAGAGACACATCCAGTAGTAGGTCTAAAGTTGTTTGAAGTGGGTCTGTTTTCCAACAGCAGCATTATTGTGACATCAATTACCCCAGTGTAGTGCTACTCTATTTTTTTCCACGCTTCCATTTTTATGAAGGCGAGAATCGAAATCCCAGAGATGTGGTGTTCCAAAATGATGCTTAATATTAAAAGGACTGACAAGATAGAATACGTGGAGGTTCTCTGCAGAATCGACGAGGAAAGGAATATGTGGAAAACACTGACTAAAGAGAGTACGAGATGAGAGTACATGTGGCAAGACATGAGACAATAACTTTCACGGTTCCTTATGGCAAAAGCTACTGGGGAAGATGAAGATTGTAAGACATGGGATAAGGACTTGAGGACGTTAGACGCGAGTATCGCTATGAGATGAAAGAGCTGGCAGAGGAGAGGAAGTCATGGCTTACCTCATCGACCGATGACGCAAATAAAAGCTCCTCTTATTCCTCCCCTCTTTCCCTTCCCCGCCCAACCGCATCCCTCTGTTCCATCTGCCATCGTACGACCTACACCCATCCAACGACCTGTCAAACACTCAGTGCAATATCAGTAAGACTTAATTACCTATTTCTTCACGCTGTTTCTGTTTTTTTTCTTATCTCTTTCTTTACTCTTTCTGTCTTACGAGAACAATCCTGCTGACATGTACTATTTCTATGTGGGCACGTGTATGTTTATCCGATGCGTGTAAGGTCAACAAGTCTATCAACAATATCCTTGAATTTTTTTTTTACGTACACTTGGCATTTTAACGTCAATCTTATCATCAAAACTGAGGACTATGTAGTAGTCGGATCGCTAGTATTGTATTTGGCCCGAAATGAGAGGAGAGGCGTTGATGTAAAGTTGATGACCACCAGGCTTCGCACAAACGTCCTGGACTAAATTCCAAACCTCTCCGCAGCGTCTCCCGTAGTGATACTACAGTATATGATACTATTGATGGTAATCCGTCCGTCAGATGAGGATGTTATAGTCTCGGCGGCTCTCTTGGTACTATCCGAGAAAAGTAGTCTATGCCCCAGCACCAGCCCTCTCCCTGCTCTCCTCATCGAACAACAGTAACTTAGCCGCCCAAGCCGGCCGCTGTGGCTGAGCGATTCTAGGCGCTTCAGTTCGGAACCGCGCTGCTGCTACGGTTGCAGGTTCGGACATGGATGTGTGTGATGTCCTTAGGTTAGTTTGCTTTAAGTAGTTCTAAGTCTAGGTGACTGATGACCTCAGATGTTAAGTCCTGTACTGCTCAGAGCCATTTGAACCATCAGCCGCCGACTATAGGCGTATCCATTACACTCAGCAGATACGCTTGAGACATAATTCGCACATAGGGAGCCTCTGTGAGAGGGGAAAATAGTCCTTTTCGATTAGGCGGATGAACCTATCCCTCGGGATCTACTGGCCGACAATGCCTCTCGATCTTTCTTTATATGTTCATTGAACTCAAGCAAAACAATCTTTCTTCAAATATGTTGTTGTTGTTGTGGTCTTCAGTCCTGAGACTGGTTTGATGCAGCTCTCCATGCTACTCTATCCTGTGCAAGCTTCTTCATCTCCCAGTACCTACTGCAACCTACATCCTTCTGAATCTGCTAAGTGTAATCATCTCTTGGTCTCCCTCTACGATTTTTACCCTCCACGCTGCCCTCCAATACCAAATTGGTGATCCCTTGATGCCTCAGAACATGTCCTACCAACCGATCCCTTCTTCTGGTCAAGTTGTGCCACAAACTTCTCTGCTCCCCAATCCTATTCAATACTTCCTCATTAGTTATGTGATCTACCCATCTAATCTTCAGCATTCTTCTATAGCACCACTTCTACTTCGACCATCATCAGTTATTTTGCTCCATAAATAGCAAAACTCCTTTACTTCTTTAAGTGTCTCATTTCCTAATCTAATTCCCTCAGCATCACCCGACTTAATTCGACTACATTCCATTATCCTCGTTTTGCTTTTGTTGATGTTTCATCTTATATCCTCCTTTCAAGACACTGTCCATTCCGTTCAACTGCTCTTCCAAGTGCTTTGCTGTCTCTGACAGAATTACAATGTCATCGGTGAACCTCAAAGTTTTTATTTCTTCTCCATGGATTTTAATACCTACTCCGAATTTTTCTTTTGTTTCCTTTACTGCTTGCTCAATATACAGATTGAATAACATCGGAGAGAGGCTACAACCCTGTCTTACTCCCTTCCCAACCACTGCTTCCCTTTCATGTCCCTTGACTCTTATAACTGCCATCTGGTTTCTGTACAAATTGTAAATAGCCTTTCGCTCCCTGTATTTTACCCCTGCCACCTTTAGAATTTGAAAGAGAGTATTCCAGTCAACATTGTCAAAAGCTTTCTCTAGGTCTACAAATGCTAGAAACGTAGGTTTGCCTTTCCTTAATCTTTCTTCTAAGATAAGTCGTAAGGTCAGTATTGCCTCACGTGTTCCAGTGTTTCTACGGAATCCAAACTGATCTTCCCCGAGGTCGGCTTCTACTAGTTTTTCCATTCGTCTGTAAAGAATTCGTTTTAGTATTTTGCAGCTGTGGCTTATTAAACTGATTGTTCGGTAATTTTCACATCTGTCAACACCTGCTTTCTTTGGAATTGGAATTATTATATTCTTCTTTAAGTCTGAGGGTATTTCACCTGTTTCATACATCTTGCTCACCAGATGCTAGAGTTTTGACAGGACTGGCTCTCCCAAGGCCGTCAGTAGTTCCAATGGAATGTTGTCTACTCCGGGGGCCTTGTTGCGACTCAGGTCTTTCAGTGCTCTGTCAAACTCTACACGCAGTATCATATCTCCCATTTCATCTTCATGGCGTAAGTGATCTATCTCGAGCTACCCTAAAACTTGTGAAAGATATCTAGTCGCTTACGTAATGTAAGCTATCATATTTTGCACACAGTGCGCGACCGGTAGTTCCTTTCCGAATCACCCACGTAATCTAAATATTGAAAGGAGAATAAAGGGTTTGTTGGAAGAGCGCAGTAGAACGACACAAGCGGAAATTCAAGGATGCATCGCGCCATTTCTGGGTCATGCAGTGCTGAAGAGAAGTGACAAAGAGGGTCCAATACCAGTTTGCAACATTTACTAGCAACGGGGCCGTCTGTCCGGCACGATAGCTGATACATTTTTTAATCGTCTGGAAACAAGAAAATTTTGAGCGTTGCACTGAAAATAGAGAGGCGAAATCATCATATCACTACATGATGGTACTTTACTGCATAAAACGCTGACGGCGTATAAATTTTGTTTTCGCGTTTCAGATAACATAATATGCTGACGGAGATGTCTTATTATATCTGCGTGCTGCTCAAGCAATGTGTAATAAGTTATTACTATATAATATGTTACTTCCACAGGGAATTTTTGAGTTTTCTTGACAATAACATCTTCCTCTAGTCAAAGAGAACTACTTCTGAGTGATATAGTTATTCCATGTAGTATCAGTCTTTATTTAGACACAAAATAGATAGGTGTGCTATTTCTATAAAACTCTCTTTGCTGTATTCAAATGGTTCAAATGGCTCTGAGCCCTATGGGACTCAACATCCTAGGTCATAAGTCCCCTAGAACTTAGAACTACTTACACCTAACTAACCTAAGGACATCACACACACCCATGCCCGAGGCAGGATTCGAACCTGCGACCGTAGCAGTCCCGCGGTTCCGGACTGCAGCGCCAGAACCGCACGGCCACCGCGGCCGGCTCTCTTTGCTGTATTACTAATGGTATTTACCTAGTACTGATTTTAATCGAAATATTTTCATTTGGCCTTCCTGCTCTTATGGTCACCAAATTCGATATCAAGAGGTTTTTTTTCAATTCTAAAGCTGGTTGGCAGGTCTATTTTACAAAATTCTATAAGTTCTGTATAATATAACTCAGTATTCTCAACACAGTTAAAACTATATAACAATTTTTCCACCAAAATAGCACAAGAGCACAAGTACTACATTAAAATTAACGTCAACCTGTAAATGCACATTTATTAAGAGAAAAATACGAGCTTTGGTGGGACGATAATGTATCCTACAACAACAATACCTGAGTAACTGTAAATCCCAACGTCTCTGAAAACAGCGGAAGTTGCCTTTACCTTCTGACCATTCAATTCATGGACTGAGGCCAAAAACTAATATTTCAGTCAGATCGTGACACGAAAATTAATTAACTGTCTCTTGATAAATCTTGTCCATATCTAGACGAATATCCGTTGACAATAAACCGTCCAAAGCAAAAAAACTTGTGAAGGCACGATTTATCGACTTTTCGTTTGAACGAAATACATATTTACGATCACTATAAAAAAACCGCAAAAAGCATTCAGCAAATCAAATTGACAAGTGTCTTACATTTTGTCGCAACGCGTACCAAGACAACAGAACTATTTAGTGAACCCATCGATATCTTCGTATCAGGATAAAAAAAAATTTCATTCATAGCTTGTGCGCCTTATTCAGCTACGTAATAAAATTTTATTTGGCAGTAAATAACACTTTGGATAGAAATGATCCTGACTGAATACGTTCTTTTTTCGGAAAAACCTGTATTTCTCTACATAAATAGCGTCCATTTAAGAAGTTTCTGCGGTTACTAGAGCCTTGCGACTTGAATACATGTCATTGTTTGTTACATCGTGTGTTTGATAAAAGCGCAAATAATTTCAACGAGCAACTTGAGCAATTAATTCCTATCCTTTCTTCTGCAACAGCGTCCAATAGTGGCATCGCTGCTATTCGGATGTTGAGGTATTCGCCGATTACTCTAATCGGCTTCCTTGAACCCAACGACGCGTCCTCTCTCAAATGCTGACATCTGCGTAACAAAAAAAAACCAAGCACCGGGAAAGGATTACCCCAATGCGACGGAAATCGGTGGATGTGATGTACATCTGGAGACAAACAAATGTTTACAATTTCAGAAAAATTGGATGATTTATTCAAGAAAAAGAGCTCCACAAATTGAGAAAGTCAGTAACGCTTTGTCCATCTATTATGCCAGTAGTTATTCCGCTTAGGATTGGTCGATAGATTTGTTTCATGTCCTCCTGAGGTGTATCGTGCGAAATTCTGTCCAATTGGCGCGTTAGATGCTCAAAATTCCAAGCTGGTTGGAGGGACCTGCCTATGATATTCCAAATGCCCTCCATTGGAGAGAGATCCGGTGAAGCAGCTGGTCGAGGCAGAGATCGGCGAGAACGAAGACAAGCAGTAGAAACTGTTGTGTGCGGGTGAACATTATTTTGCTTAAATGTTAAGCCTAGGATGGCTTGTTTTGAAGGGCAACAAAACGGGGCGATATTCATCGACGTACCGGTGTACTGTAAGGGTGCTGCGGATGACAATCAAAGAGGTCCCGCTACAAAAAGAAATGGCAACCCAGACCATCACTCCCGGTTGGCGGGGAGCATGGTGAGCGACAGTCATGTTGGTATCCCGCCACTGTCTGAGTCGTCTCCAAACACGTCTTCGCTGGTCATCGGGACTCAATTCGCAGATGGTCTCATCGCTGAAGATTACTCCAGTCAATGAGATTCCAGGCCGAAAATGGCCGATACCACTGCAAACGGGCTTGTTGGTGTACAAAGGCCAATGTCATGCGGCGCAAAGCGCGCTATGAGCTCAGCCCCTTTTTGCCAGCCCGCCTATTAATAGTCCTCGTGGTCACTGAGGCATCAATGGCACGTCGGATCGATGATAATGAGGAACCCAAGTGCGTGTCGGACACTCGTCTCTCTAGGTTGACCGCTTCCTTCGTGACGCTGTGTTTCGTCAATGGTCCACCCATACCTGGCAGCATCGTCGAATAGTGGCATCGCTGCTATTCAGATGTCGAGGAATTCTCCGATTTCTCTAATCTCCTACTTTGAGCCCAACTAAACGTCCTCTCTCAGATGCTGACACCTGCGTGTATTCTTTACTTGCCTGTCTGCGAGTCACAGGGTAAGTAGGATCAAAAAATGGATCAAATGGCTCTGAGCACTATGGGACTTAACATCTGTGGTCATCAGTCCCCTAGAACTTAGAACTACTTAAACCTAACTAACCTAAGGACATCACACACATCCATGCCCGAGGCAGGATTCGAACCTGCGACCGTAGCAATCGCGCGGTTCCGGACTGAGCGCCTTAACCGCGATACCACCGCGGCCAGCCGGTAAGTAGGCTGTTTAGATTTTTATGACGGTAACGCTACGTAGAGCTCTGCATGAAAATCACTGACTGTGCTGTGTGCAGTCTGTGGCTGGTTGGCATTGTTGGAATATTCGCCATTGTAGTGTTGGGCAGTTGGATGCGAACAGCGCATAGCGTTGGACAGTTGGAGGTGAGCCGCCAGCAGTGGTGGATGTGGGGAGAGAGATGACAGAGGTTTGAGAGCGGACGATCTGGACGTGTGTCCGTCAGAAAAAGGAAATTTGTAAGACTGGATGTCTAGAACTGATATATATATATATATATATATATATACATATATATATATATACAGGGTTTTCAAAAATGACCGGTATATTTGAAACGGCAATAAAAACTAAACGAGCAGCGATAGAAATACACCGTTTGTTGCAATATGCTTGGGACAACAGTACATTTTCAGGCAGACAAACTTTCGAAATTACAGTAGTTACAATTTGCAACAACAGATGGCGCTGCGGTCTGGGAAACTCTATAGTACGATATTTTCCACATATCCACCATGCGTAGCAATAATATGGCGTAGTCTCTGAATGAAATTACCCGAAACCTTTGACAACGTGTCTGGCGGAATGGCTTCACATGCAGATGAGATGTACTGCTTCAGCTGTTCAATTGCTTCTGGATTCTAGCGGTACACCTGGTCTTTCAAGTGTCCCCACAGAAAGAAGTCACAGGGGTTCATGTCTGGCGAATAGGGAGGCCAATCAACGCCGCCTCCTGTATGTTTCGGATAGCCCAAAGCAATCACACGATCATCGAAATATTCATTCAGGAAATTAAAGACGTCGGCCGTGCGATGTGGCCGGGCACCATCTTGCATAAACCGCGAGGTGTTCGCAGTGTCGTCTAAGGCAGTTTGTACCGCCACAAATTCACGAAGAATGTCCAGATAGCGTGATGCAGTAATCGTTTCGGATCTGAAAAATGGGCCAATGATTCCTTTGGAAGAAATGGCGGCCCAGACCAGTACTTTTTGAGGATGCAGGGACGATGGGACTGCAACATGGGGCTTTTCGGTTCCCCATATGCGCCAGTTCTGTTTATCGACGAAGCCGTCCAGGTAAAAATAAGCTTCGTCAGTAAACCAAATGCTGCCCACATGCATATCGCCGTCATCAATCCTGTGCACTATATCGTTAACGAATGTCTCTCGTGCAGCAATGGTAGCGGTGCTGAGGGGTTGCCGCGTTTGAATTTTGTATGGATAGAGGTGTAAACTCTGGCGCATGAGACGATACGTGGACGTTGGCGTCATTTGGACCGCAGCTGCAACACGGCGAACGGAAACCCGAGGCCGCTGTTGGATCACCTGCTGCACTAGCTGCACGTTGCCCTCTGTGGTTGCCGTACGCGGTCGCCCTACCTTTCCAGCACGTTCATCCGTCACGTTCCCAGTCCGTTGAAATTTGTCAAACAGATCCTTTATTGTATCGCTTTTCGGTCCTTTGGTTACATTAAACCTCCGTTGAAAACTTCGCCTTGTTGCAACAACACTGTGTTCTAGGCGGTGTAATTCCAACACCAGAAAAATCCTCTGTTCTAAGCAATAAACCGTGTTGTCTACAGCACACTTGCACGTTGTGAACAGCACACGCTTACAGCAGAAAGACGATGTACAGAATGGCGCACCCACAGACTGCGTTGTCTTCTATATCTTTCACATCACTTGCAGCGCCATCTGTTGTTGAAAATTGTAACTACTGTAATTTCGAAAGTTTGTCCGCCTGAAAATGTACTGTTGTCCCAAGCATATTGCAACAAACGGTGTATTTCTATCGCTGCTCGTTTAGTTTTTATTGCCGTTTCAAATATACCGGTCATTTTTGAAACACCCTGTATATATATATACGGGGGCTATCCACAAAGTACATTACGTTTTGGAATTAAAAATAAATAAAGTATTGGAATTTTTTTTATTATATACAGATGAAAGCCACACTTAAATACTACTCTTCTACACAGTTGTCATTTAAATTAAGGCACTTATTGTAGCGATGGACGAGCTTGGAAATTCTTCGTCGTAAAATTCGGCCGCCTGTGCCTTCAACCACGTGGTTACCTTTTTTGGGACAGGAAAGGTGTGTTGCGCTAAAAATATTGTGTGTCAGTGTAGTGCTCACCAGAATAAGTAAAGAGAGAAATGACTGAGTACGTTCAGTTTTTCTCAGCTGTTTGAAAATCAAATAACGTAGAGGTTTTCCAGCACTGTCATTAATAATTTTTTTTTCTAAGGGGATGTTTCATAACAGTTACTGTCCACCTGAGCGTGTACGCAGAATAAAATTCGTAAAAACCTTATGCCCCGGTGTCGACATGTCCCCTGTTGCTATCCTTCCCAGTTGCGTGGTGAAACTGCGATGTAGCGTCACGCATTCTTCCATCGGCCGCCAAAGTTAATAGTTGTGCATTTTCTGTCCGTACCAGTATGAATATCAGTTTGTGAACAATTTTCAAAACTTCAATAAAATTTTCTCGGTTTACAATCAGCGTCATTTCAAATAAAACACTCGAGATTTTGATAGCTGTCTGCGCCATCATCATCAGGAGTTGGAAGCACTGACTACATGGCTGGCACAGTGATTTCAACTCCTGATGATGATGGCGGACACAGCTATCGAAAGGTCGAGTGTTTTATTCGAAATGACACGGCTTGTAAATCGAGAAGGATTTATTGAAGTACACTATCGACAACTCCTTCGTGTTGCCCCTTTTTTTCTTTTTTTAGAGTGTACTCCCTTGCACTGTGCCAGATTAAAAAAAAACACGCAGTATGCTTTTTATGCGACCCGATGGGGGGTAGCTTCGAGAAAATGCAGTCACAGCCTTTCTATTGTCTCTTTAATAATCTATAAACTGTAAACACTCATGTACTGCAAAGACGGAACTGCGGATGTCAGGTCAAGCAAAAAGAGATGACTTCCGGTACGCCGACTCATTCGCACGGGCGTGCCGTTGGCCGTAATTCAAGCTGTCACTTTGTCAACCGCTTCCTGCGGCCCTGCCCGCATTGTCTGCTCGCAGTAATGAGACGCTTCTCGCAGAACCAAGCCCGGCGCTCCTGCATAGTACATTATCTTTCATCTTTATAAAAGAAAAACGAGGCATCTGTTTACAGCGGTCTTAACGAGGTATGAAACACGAACTTTCGCAGCATCTGGCCGTAATCTTAATAAGACAAGCGGCTGGCAAAAAGTTGATGGCTCTCGAAGTTCTTTTTCCGGGAGAGACAAATAAAACTGAGGCAGAAATGAAGTTTTAAAATATTGCAACGCTCTGTCTACATCTCCAAGAGCAGTACACCACACTATAGAAACGCGTTTCACAAACCTGCAGAAAGAAAAAAGTAATCTGTCCTAACATTTCAGTACAACTGCTGGACAGACACATTCCAACTTCCTCAATAAGATAAAATTGAAAATATTATAATTTTGTTTCATTCTAAAATCATCCATAAATACCGGGTATTGGAACCACGACACCATGATTCCGTTTTTTAAAGTATGACAAAAGACTTCTTTTATTCTCCACTTCCGGAAAATCTTCCAAAAATACGTCGTTCTAAGGACTACACTTTCAAAAGAACCTAGTCCACTTCTGACTTATTTTATCATCTACGAGTAGAACATCTTAATAGTTTGCATATATAGCTGCTGATACTGAATGGGTTTCGTACTCGCTGAGTTATACACTCCTGGAAATGGAAAAAAGAACACATTGACACCGGTGTGTCAGACCCACCATACTTGCTCCGGACACTGCGAGAGGGCTGTACAAGCAATGATCACACGCACGGCACAGCGGACACACCAGGAACCGCGGTGTTGGCCGTCGAATGGCGCTAGCTGCTCAGCATTTGTGCACCGCCGCCGTCAGTGTCAGCCAGTTTGCCGTGGCATACGGAGCTCCATCGCAGTCTTTAACACTGGTAGCATGCCGCGACAGCGTGGACGTGAACCGTATGTGCAGTTGACGGACTTTGAGCGAGGGCGTATAGTGGGCATGCGGGAGGCCGGGTGGACGTACCGCCGAATTGCTCAACACGTGGGGCGTGAGGTCTCCACAGTACATCGATGTTGTCGCCAGTGGTCGGCGGAAGGTGCACGTGCCCGTCGACCTGGGACTGGACCGCAGCGACGCACGGATGCACGCCAAGACCGTAGGATCCTACGCAGTGCCGTAGGGGACCGCACCGCCACTTCCCAGCAAATTAGGGACACTGTTGCTCCTGGGGTATCGGCGAGGACCATTCGCAACCGTCTCCATGAAGCTGGGCTACGGTCCCGCACACCGTTAGGCCGACTTCCACTCACGCCGCAACATCGTGCTGCCCGCCTCCAGTGGTGTCGCGACAGGCGTGAATGGAGGGACGAATGGAGATGTGTCGTCTTCAGCGATGAGAGTCGCTTCTGCCTTGGTGCCAATGATGGTCGTATGCGTGTTTGGCGCCGTGCAGGTGAGCGCCACAATCAGGACTGCATACGACCGAGGCACACAGGGCCAACACCCGGCATCATGGTGTGGGGAGCGATCTCCTACACTGGCCGTACACCACTGGTGATCGTCGAGGGGACACTGAATAGTGCACGGTACATCCAAACCGTCATCGAACCCATCGTTCTACCATTCCTAGACCGGCAAGGGAACCTGCTGTTCCAACAGGACAGTGCACGTCCGCATGTATCCCGTGCCACCCAACGTGCTCTAGAAGGTGTAAGTCAACTACCCTGCTAGCAAGATCTCCGGATCTGTCCCCCATTGAGCATGTTTGGGACTGGATGAAGCGTCGTCTCACGCGGTCTGCACGTCCAGCACGAACGCTGGTCCAACTGAGGCGCCAGGTGGAAATGGCATGGCAAGCCGTTCCACAGGACTACATCCAGCATCTCTACGATCGTCTCCATGGGAGAATAGCAGCCTGCATTGCTGCGAAAGGTGGATATACACTGTACTAGTGCCGACATTGTGCATGCTCTGTTGGCTGTGTCTATGTGCCTGTGGTTCTGTCAGTGTGATCATGTGATGTATCTGACCCCAGGAATGTGTCAATAAAGTTTCCCCTTCCTGGGACAATGAATTCACGGTGTTCTTATTTCAATTTCCAGGAGTGTATATCAGACATAGCGGTAATCGCCCTGGTATACTAACAGGTTTGAGGCGTCAGCCGCACAAGTAATCTTAGACGACCGGTCTCCAGACGTGGGTGAATGGTTAAGCGCCGTACTTGATCATTTACGTTCATCCTCTGGGGTTTCATCAATTTCACATCGCCGTACAAACAGAACTGAATGGTTGCAAGTATCGCTCTCAAAACTGATTTATATTGTTTGTTTAGTTGTTTCCTTTTGATCATAAAAGCCAGTAACATTTATACAAAATCGTTTTTTTTATATATAAAAATGGTTCAAATGGCTCTGAGCACTATAGGACTTGACATCTGTGGTCATCAGTCCCCTAGAACTTAGAACTACTTAAACCTAACTAACCTAAGGACATCACACACATCCATTCCCGAGGCAGGATTCGAACCTGCGACCGTAGCAGCTGGACAGAGCGCCTAGAACCGCTAGATCACCGCGGCCGGCTTTTTTTATATATTAATATTCAATAAGTATGGTGCGATCAGAGCCACACACAGCAAGAGAGGGAGAGATCTATGTCCATGATTACTCTTAATTAAGTTACGTGATTCATGTCAAATCAAGATACGTGCTTCACGCCATTTTTGTGGAGTTACGTTTCCGGTGGGCTCCAATTCTTCAGGACGGAAGAACACGTGGTCCGCCTTCAAGTTTTGTGCTTAGCTTAGACCAAACGATGAGATGGACTTACGGCAATAAGCAGGATGATCATCACCGCCGTTACTGGGTATCAACATAAACATCTACATCTACATCTACATTTACATTTATACTCCGCAAGCCACCCAACGGTGTGTGGCGGAGGGCACTTGACGTGCCACTGTCATTACCTCCCTTTCCTGTTCCAGTCGCGTATGGTTCGCGGGAAGAACGACTGCCGGAAAGCCTCTGTGCGCGCTCTAATCTCTCTAATTTTACATTCGTGATCTCCTCGGGAGGTATAAGTAGGGGGAAGCAATATATTCGATACCTCATCCAGAAACGCACCCTCTCGAAACCTGGCGAGCAAGCTACACTGCGATGCAGGGCGCCTCTCTTGCAGAGTCTGCCACTGGAATTTGCTAAACATCTCCGTAACGCTATCACGGTTACCAAATAACCCTGTGACGAAACGCGCTGCTCTTCTTTGGATCTTCTCTATCTCCTCCGTCAACCCGATATGGTACGGATCCCACACTGATGAGCAATACTCAAGTATAGGTCGAACGAGTGTTTTGTAAGCCACCTCCTTTGTTGATGGACTACATTTCCTAAGGACTCTCCCAATGAATCTCAACCTGGTACCCACCTTACCAACAATTAATTTTATATGATCATTCCACTTCAAATCGTTCCGCACGCATACTCCCAGATATTTTACAGAAGTAACTGTTACCAGTGTTTGTTCCGCTGTCATATAATCATACAATAAAGGATCCTTCTTTCTATGTATTCGCAATACATTACATTTGTCTATGTTAAGGGTCATCTCGTGGCTTGGGAGACGTTGAAAGCTAACTGTCGTCTTCATTACTTAACAATTTAAACCAAAACCTGAACTATTTTCAACAGCTGATCACAGCTGTTTTACAAGGAAGTGGAGTTCGGATTACTATTTATGTGGCAACAGTAGTTAATTTTACAAAGCGTAACGGGAAACAGCCTCTTGAGTATCATAAGGACACGATTGTTCATAATAGAGAATGCCAAGTTTTCAACAAAAAAAGTAAGCCAAGAAGAGTAGAAATTGCAATCTTTCAGTGTAATGGTGACGACCTATGTACATGTTTGTGAATTTTGGATAATTAATCTCTTACACTTCGGAACATTAGTTAAGTACAATCACTGACATGTGAACACAATTAGAACTTTTATGTGAGCACTTAGTGAGAGTAGATTTGTATCGAATTCTGGCTGTAATTACCTTCAGTCTTATGCACGATTACCTAAAATTGCTGAAAGTTACGTGATAAATATATTTCATAAATGTAAGTGTACAAAGTGCTTTCCGCTGAAACTCAGTCCCGGTACTTCAAAGAAGTTATATGGTGTGGTATCCCTCTAACGCTGTCCACGAAGGTGGCCGTTTTTACCTGAAGGGTGTGCTTTTGAAGATACAAGAACTGGCAAGTTTCTCCCTTTAGAAATTTCTAGAACATTCTAGAGTTTTCGAGAAAATTCCAGAACATTAGAGGAATTCGAGAGCATTCCACAACATTCCAGAATGTTGGTATGTTCTGAAATTCGCGAGTTGTTCGGGTAGGTAACACAACACCAGCCGTACGTTCGAACGTCGGTTTCTTATCAGTGACAAAGGGAGAAATCGGAAAAGATATGCAGTGATTGAATAAAAAAAATAGTGAAGTGTGAGTAGTCAAAGCGATATAGTGACTGAATCTAAACCGAAAATAAAGTGTGAAAAGTGTCTGAAGTGTACTTAGTGTATTCGTTAGTTTGATTTATGCCTTAGACAATACCCAAACCTAAAAGAGGAGAAGATTTTCCCAGTTCTGAAACAAAACGGCGAAAACAAAAACAACAGCAAAGAAACCGAAACAGACGAAGAGCGCAAAGCACGTTTAAGTTCCCAACGAACGACAGTGAATACCGAGATAAGTAGAGAAAGCGAAGAAAAAGAAAATGAACGGATTGAAGAATCAAGAATTGCGACACAATCTTATAATAAAAAACTGCGAACCCAAGCCAGCCATGAAAATATCACCCTACGAGAAGCGTGGAGAGGGCAAGTAAACAGTACAACCCAACAAAATTAAGCATTCCACTTCGTCCCGAGGAAAGAACATAACAAACACAAATACGTCGTAATCGGAAAAATGGACAAAATTTGCGAATTTTGCAACTCGAAAAAAACCATTAGAGAAACACCAGGACTCTGTTACCTGAATGGAAAAATTACATTACCACAACTGGAAGCACTTCCACAGGAATTTGTACATTACATGACCGGAGAAATTCCAGAATCAAAACACTTTGTCCAAAATATAAAAGCGTACAACGCTTGCTTCCAAATGACTTCCTTCGGTATCACTTCGATCAACACTCACAGTGATGAAATCGATTATGTCTTCCATCCAAGAACAAGTCTATTATAATATGGAATCATTACTACAACTACCCAACGAAAAACATAAATTTCTGCAAGTATGTTTCATCGAAAATGAAAAAACAGAAACTGATCAACGAAGCACAAATATCAGTGGACTGAGACAAGAAGAAGTTCGAGATGGGGAGGATCTTACACGAATACAATCAAATGATTCACATATTCAAAACAGCACTAGACCGAATGATTTCCGATAACTATAAAGTTATAATTCGAGCGTACAAAAGACCACTTGGAGAACACGAACGTCGATTTAATGCACCTTAAATAGATGAAGTTGCCATTGTAATTGTGGACAATGAAAACACAAGCCGTGACACAATTGTACGACGAGAAGTGTTACAACGCACTACAGAGACACACCATAAGATGCCCTCCAGTATCCATTATTATTTCTGCACCGAGAAGACGGATATCATTTTAACGTGAAACAAATCCAGATTCTCAGTAGGATCGGTGAGGAAAGCATTATATGGAAAACACTGACAGCAAGAATCGACTGGACGGTTGAACGTGTGTTAACACATCATGGACTAACTTCCATGGTACTTGAAGGATCTGTAAAGGATGAAAATTGTAGAGGAAAATAGAGATTGTAATACATTCAGCAAATAGCTCAGGACGCATAAGCTCCTGCTGTGCATGTAACGTAAATTTTGCAACTAGTCTGTATTGCCTTTCTTGACGTAATATGGTCTTCTAATGCCGGAACCATTCACAAATTAAAATATCTGTTTAGACATCCAAAGGTACTACATGTAATTTTGACTCTTCTATTTATTTCTTTTGCTGCTTATTGATTCGTTATCTTCAATTGTTTCAAATATAACACTTAATCAAGTGATTATATGACATTATTTTTAATTTGTACCATTTATTTCCCCTTGAATCTACATCTGCATACACAGTCCGCAAGCTACTTCGAAGTGCATAGCTGGGGGTAGTTACCATTGTATCAGATGTTTGGATTTCTTCCTGTCCCAATCCAGTCCAACACAAAAGAAAATGACTTTTTAACTATCGACGCAGTGCGAGCTGTAATTAGCCTTATCATAGAGGGCCGTACGGGAGCGGCATGTTGGAGGGTTGCAGAACATCTCTGGATTCTTTACTTAGCACTGGTTCCACGGGAAACGCCTTATGTCTTCGAACATTTGTTAATACAGGGTTTCCGGCGGCTCCGTGACATTCTCTTGTGAATCAGAAAACCTGTAACCTGCCTCCCTTCTTTGTATACGTTCGATATTCTCTTTTAGCCTTGTGCTGATTACAGATTATCTTAGTCTTAGTGTAAATGACTTTCAGTTTGCTTTCAAACATGCTCTACTATCTTCTTCCAGCACTTGTTTTTCTCGCAGGTTCGAATCCTGCCTCGGGCATGGATGTGTGTGATGTCCTTAGGCTAGTTAGGTTTAAGTAGTTCTAAGTTCTAGGGGATTGATGACTTCAGAAGTTAAGTCCCATAGTGCTCAGAGCCATTTGAACCATTTTTGAACTTGTTGTTCGAGTTTTAGACTAGAAATAAACCATTCATTGCCATCAGCAGAATGAAAAGGAATCAAGTATGTTGTTGTCATGTGTTTCTCTTCTTTTTCACAAATCAGGGCTCCAAAATCTTCCTCCACGGAATACTGAGGCAAGATATAAGCGCTGCTCAGTGCCAACACAGTCATGTGAAAGATTACATATCCGCAGATGTCTGATTTCATCCTCAGTACGTCGTACGTTTGTTTCTCACAGTTAACATTACTGGAACGTCTAGTAATGTTCTGTATACACGGTGATTCAGCTGCCGCTATCGATGGCGTCTTATGTAACTCTCAAGTCTATATCTGGGCTTCAAAAACCAAGCGCACGATTTTCGTATTCCCTCACACGCTAAGCGCAAACTATTAGTCCTACAGAAAAAATGAACAGATCCTCTTTGTACGACATCTAATGTTACTAAATTTTGTACTTGGATACTGTACTCCGCGATTCCCCTAGCCCACGGTGCCACTACCAGCAGCAAATAACTGTACAGATTTCACATAGTAAAAATACAAAAAAAAGTTATTTAAGAAACTTCCAGGTTCAAAGGACGTCACGAACACAAAAAATTACGTTACAGTATTAACAGTTCTGAAAAGAGTCAATAAAAAAATCTGTTTCTTCAGGTATCGTTCACTGGATTATACTTGAACGTAAAGCAAACTAGTTTCTTAGTTGATTGTGTCTGAGAAATATTTGAAGACTCCTTAACTAACAAATTCTACCAATATAAACGTGACTTCTTAATAAAAATGCTATTTTTTCATGGTCCAAGACTGAAATATAATTTTAATTCCTTCTCTGTCAGATTTAAATATCACCATGTTTGCGGTTACCTCAGTATTTCAATTTGTCGTTGATTCACTGATTACGACAATCCGTTGCGTTTTCGGTTGACATCCGTTTTCGTCTCTCGTTCACAACTTACGTTGATTGAAAACTAACACTGTAAAGAGAACTGCAGACTGCATAGGTGGATGTAGCTGTAGAGATTTTTTGGAACAATCGCTTTAGGCAGTCACTGATACCGCCAGAAGTCAGAAATACAAAAAAATGGTTCAAATGGCTCTGAACACTATGGGACTTAACTTCTGAGGTCATCAGTCCCCTAGAACTTAGAACTAACTTAAGGACATCACAAACATCCATGCCCGAGGCAGGATTCGAACCTGCGACCGTAGCGGTCGCGCGATTCCAGACTGTAGCGCCTAGAACCGCTCGGCCACCTCGGCCGGCTCAGAAATACATTCTGATAGCAAATCAAATGTGTGAAGAAGATTAGTGTGCCTAGGCAAAGCACCAGAAGCACTAGAAACTGTAATAATATTTCTCATTTAAATTAACCTTAGTTCATTTTCAGTTCACTTTCATATATTTTCTTTAATGTTATTGGTTTGTAAGTGTTACGTATGGACAAAACTATAAAATTTATTTATTTGGGGTCAAAACTGACATTATCTGTCAATAAAATTCGTTCTGATGACAAACCTCGATGTTTAATTAATGAACTTATATCTTTAAAATTTTAGTTCAGTTTTGTAGATTATGACACAATATTTCTATCGCCCAAAGTACAACGAAATTCCAAAACCAGACCGTAAACAGTTGTCCATTCTAACAGAATAGCAACTTTGGAGAGATAAAACACTGAACAGTAACACAAGAATGCAGTCAGAGTTGTTATACTAGATCTACAGATCAAAGGAGTTACACCGTGGACAGGACACTACACGTCTCTGTCGTTTCGCCACGCTACGCGGTATCTTAATGAGTCTAGGACTCTGTCGGGTTCGTTAATGTGACCACTCTCCTCAGAGACGCCGCGTCGCACTTTTTGCCACGCATGGTATAGCAGAACATAGGATGTTATGGGTTGACATAAGTGCAGACATTGTGATCATGGTACCTTAATACGTGCATCCTTCATTGTGTTAGTTGTTTTTCCTCAACCTCTAACTGTGTTCCCACAAGCAGGTCATGTGGTTTACTACCTGTTGTTTTCTGCATGGTTGTAACTGTGTCATTAAGTGTACTACAACTGCATCCACTTCAACACCTGACCTGCTGCCAAGGGAAAAACAAGCATTAATGGGCTGCTGTGGCCACATGTACTTTTGGGTACTAACCAACCTAAACACACACTACTCCTAACAGCCACAATTGTTAGTGTGTAATTGAAGTAAATACTAATGTAATGTTGTTCAATACACTGTGCCCCGTCACCAATAAAACTATCTAAGCTTATAGCCCTAACAAGGAGGAGACTGGGGACCAGTCCAGCATGCGTCTAAACAAGCAGGACCGTTGAAATTGTAGACTAATCAGAGATAAAATGCATGGAACTAAAGGCTATCTCTACCTTGCACGAAAACCAGACTGCTGTTATAAGAATGGATGGACATGAATGGGAGGCAGTAATCAAGAAAGGAGTGAGGCAGGGTTTTAGCCCATCACGTATGTTATTTGATCAGTGCATTGAACAAGCAGTAGGGGACACCAAGTACAAGTTTGGAAGGGGAACTGGAGTTTAAAGAAAAGAAATTAAAACTTTAAAGTTTGCCAATGACAATGCAATTCTGTCAAAGGCGTCTAATGACTTGGAGAAGGAATGGATAACGTCTTGAAAACAGGTTATAAGGTGAACAGCAACAAAATTAAAGCAACAGTAATGGAATCAAATCAGGCAATACGGACGGAATTACATTGGAAAATGTAACACTAAAAGTAATAGATGAGTTTTGCTACTTGGATAGCGGAATTACTGGCGACAGCAAAAGAAATACGATATTAAATATAGATTAGCAATAGCAATAAAAGCTTTCTGAAAAAGTGAAATTAATTAACAATGAATTTAAATTTAAGTATTAGAAAGTCTGTGCTAGAGATATTTGGCTGGAGTGCAGCCCTTTACAGAAGTGATATATGCAAGATAATAATCACAGAAAACAGAAGCTTCTGAAACGTGGTGCTTGAGATGAATATTGAGAGATTAGATTGGTAGGTCACCAATGAATCGAGTTCGTGAGAAAAGATCTTTATAGCACAAAGTGATGAAACGAAGAGATGTATTGGTAGCACATGTTCTAAGACATCTGGGAATACTGAATTTGTTTGTAGAACACAGTGTAAGAGGGGAGGGACGTTTAAATAGTAGTGAGAGACCAGGGCTTGGCAACAGATTCAAATAAATGGAAACTGCAACAGTTACTACGAAGATGTAGAGACCTGCAAAAGAATGACATCTTCCTTTCTTGTATACTCATCAATGATGCTTTGTTATGTTATCAATAACTTAGTACTTCCTCAGTTTCTACTAGAAACATTTACATTCCGCTTAAAAGAATTATTATCATACATTTAGAAGTATCTAATAACGAATACCAGTTCCAACATTTCTGAGAGGATATTCTGTCATGTAAGACGGAAAGATACCGTATTTGCACACAGCACACTGCGTTCTCATAAAGTGTCGGGAAAGTTGGCCGACTTAGGTCTGGAACCCCTCAGTTAACAGAGAAAGGAGAACCATTATGTCGACAGACTTTCAAATGACAACTCCACCGCTCGCTTATTACTCACGTAAATGACGCTGTTAGGCCAGTACGTTAGGCAGTCTTTTGACGAGCGAATGCCGTTTTCAGACATATGCTACAAAGACCATTAATGGTGACGGCCGCGATTGTGAAAGCGGGTAAAGAGACTAGTCCATTTCCGCTTCAAGGAGAAAACTGACAGACAAAATTACGGACAATTACGTCAGAGTGAAAAATGGCATATGATATAGTTCACTTAAACAGCGCACAAAGTTTTATGTTTACCATTTAATTGATGGACTTCCACCGCTGTGCTATCAGTGTAGTGCTGTACCTGCTGTAATGCAGTAGCTCTTGGGAGTGCGTCACTCACTGAACTTAAACTGTTTTGAGGACACCACGGAGTATGATACCGTGCAGCCAAATACAGTCCAAAAATACATCAGTACCTTATATTCCAAATTGTGCACACTATGGAACTGCAATTCCACAACATCAAATTCCTGACGACAACTGTTACACTACGGGAATCGTATCGTTACCTGGAACAGATATAAAAGATGAGTAACGTTATAAGTAACACCCCTTTTATTTCGCGGTCAGGTATAGATATCGAAACGAGGTTTTCGGCATACGATTTTACGCTAAGGGGCACAAGCTTTGATACGAAATAAAGAATCTTAGCTCTTTCATTTGTCGAGATATTGGAGCAATTATGAGAGTGATGTCCTCTTTCAATAGCATCCGAAAACGTTTGAAAAGAAGAGTACTGTGATATAATTCTTCTTAATTCTGAGTATGAAACTCTCTGCATAGGAATCGGAGAAATATTCTAAATCTGATAAGAACACCTGCCGAAACCGGCCATTGCCTTATAAGCAGGCTCATGCCAGGCTCTAACTAAACCACGATATTACTGCACTTGATCGTTTTCGGAAACATGCGGTGACGTTACGGTACGTAAGTGCAGTGGTGACCAAGGAAAACACGTTGCACGCTCAGTCATTTCAGGTCAGTTGTGCTTATACTATCAACTTGCAGACATGTACACCAATGAGGTGAAGTTAGACGTGCTGCTTTTACACGGCGAAAGTCAAACAAATGTTGTCGAAATGGTAATGGTAACAGCCTGACGAAGTTGTAGCTGTTTGTAAAAAGCCCAGAAACCCTACGAACATTTGAAATTGTTTTCGTAAGCCATATAGGATGCACCAGAAGCTAATATATGCCGTATTTCCGTATACAAAAACCACAGCTGACACTGTATCTACGTCGTATAAGAAACAAGGTTTTGTCTTACAAGGGAAACCCCACATCGCACCCCCCTGCCCCCCCCCCCCCCATCAGATTTAGTGGAAAGACGGATCAGTGGATAGCCCTTCAAAAATTGAACACAGATCAAACATGAAAACAGGAAAAAGATGTACTGACATGTTAGAAATAAAAGCAAAATGGAAACAGCGAACGGTCCGAGGTCAACACGTGCAATATTTAGCGTAATAATTCAGTTGTGGCGGCGTGGTTAAGCGGTTCCGGTGTTGGTCCTTCGAAACCTCCCTCGAACCATTTAGTTTTATTTATTTATTTTTTTTCACAACTTTATGACCTGTCAATCCAGTCGTGGAAATGTTTGTTTTGTTTCTGTAGTCTGGGCAGTTGTGATACTATATATAGGTTATAGACTATGAGTCACGTGGTAAGAATACGTTACTGCCGCAAGGAAAAGTGATGGACAGTGAGAGCAGGCGAGATTCGATGTAGACGACTCACAGAAATGAAAACAACAAATAAACGGGTGTCAACTATGTTACAACAAAGGAATTCAAGAGCCAAACCTTCCAAAACGGAACGCTACAACAAAAACTTTAAAAATTCGTTTCAACCGAGCACAGAGAAACTGTGTGATTGTGAAACTATTACGTTCATTTGTTGCAGCTTGTGTGACAAACTATTCGGAAGATATAGAGGAAGCACAAGATGTTGCAATCTAGGTTCAGAAGGGGACGCAAAAACGACAACAAACGAAGGTTAGTAGAGATTCGTGCGTCTGTGAAAAAATCAATGCGCAAAGCCTACAACAACCACCATCGTCACACCATAGCAAAAGACCAGACAGAGAACTGGAGAAAATTCTAGTCGTATGTAAAATCGCTAGGCGGGTCCAAGGTCTCCATTCAGTCTCTTGTTGACCAGTCTGGTGAGGCAGTTGAAGATAGCATAACGAAATACGAAATTTTAAATTTCACGTTCAAGAAATCTTTCATGCAGGAGAATCGTACAAACATACCGTCATTTGACCATCGGACAGACTCTCATATGAACGACATAGTAATAAGCATCCGTGGCATAGAGAAACAGCTGGAAGATTTGAAAACGAATAAATCACGAGGTTCGATGTAATCTCAATTCGGTTTTACAAAGAGTCCTCTACGACATTGGCCCCTTACTTAGGCTGCGTATATCGTGAATCTCTCGCCCAGCACAAAGTCCCAGGCGACTGGAAATAAGCGCAGCTGACTCCAGTATATAAGAAGGGAAAAGAACGGACCCGCAAAATTACAAACCAATATCCTTAATCTCGGTTTGCTGCAGAATCCTTGAACGTATTCTCACTTCGAATATAATAAACTTTCGTGAGGCTGTGAAGCTTATGTCTACGATTCAGCACGGTTTTAGAAAGGATCGCACGTGTGAGACTCAGCTTGCCATTTTCTCACATGATATACAAAGAACTATGGATGAAAAGCAACAGGCAGATTTCACATTTTTGTATTTCGGGAAAGCATTGGAGGCTGTTAACAAAAGTACGACCATATGCAATAAGTTCACAGACATGTCTTTAGCTCGAATTTTCCTTAAATAATAGAGCCTAAAGTGCTAGCTTCAGCGATGAGTATTCATCAGAGACAAAAGTATCGTCAGGAGCGCCCCAGGAAGGTGTGTTCTCTGTATACACTCCTGGAAATGGAAAAAAGAACACATTGACACCGGTGTGTCAGACCCACCATACTTGCTCCGGACACTGCGAGAGGGCTGTACAAGCAATGATCACACGCACGGCACAGCGGACACACCAGGAACCGCGGTGTTGGCCGTCGAATGGCGCTAGCTGCGCAGCATTTGTGCACCGCCGCCGTCAGTGTCAGCCAGTTTGCCGTGGCATACGGAGCTCCATCGCAGTCTTTAACACTGGTAGCATGCCGCGACAGCGTGGACGTGAACCGTATGTGCAGTTGACGGACTTTGAGCGAGGGCGTATAGTGGGCATGCGGGAGGCCGGGTGGACGTACCGCCGAATTGCTCAACACGTGGGGCGTGAGGTCTCCACAGTACATCGATGTTGTCGCCAGTGGTCGGCGGAAGGTGCACGTGCCCGTCGACCTGGGACCGGACCGCAGCGACGCACGGATGCACGCCAAGACCGTAGGATCCTACGCAGTGCCGTAGGGGACCGCACCGCCACTTCCCAGCAAATTAGGGACACTGTTGCTCCTGGGGTATCGGCGAGGACCATTCGCAACCGTCTCCATGAAGCTGGGCTACGGTCCCGCACACCGTTAGGCCGTCTTCCGCTCACGCCCCAACATCGTGCAGCCCGCCTCCAGTGGTGTCGCGACAGGCGTGAATGGAGGGACGAATGGAGACGTGTCGTCTTCAGCGATGAGAGTCGCTTCTGCCTTGGTGCCAATGATGGTCGTATGCGTGTTTGGCGCCGTGCAGGTGAGCGCCACAATCAGGACTGCATACGACCGAGGCACACAGGGCCAACACCCGGCGTCATGGTGTGGGGAGCGATCTCCTACACTGGCCGTACGCCACTGGTGATCGTCGAGGGGACACTGAATAGTGCACGGTACATCCAAACCGTCATCGAACCCATCGTTCTACCATTCCTAGACCGGCAGGGAAACTTGCTGTTCAAACAGGACAATGCACGTCCGAATGTATCCCGTGCCACCCAACGTGCTCTAGAAGGTGTAAGTCAACTACCCTGCCCAGCAAGATCTCCGGATCTGTCCCCCATTGAGCATGTTTGGGACTGGATGAAGCGTCGTCTCACGCGGTCTGCACGTCCAGCACGAACGCTGGTCCAACTGAGGTGCCAGGTGGAAACGGCAAGGCAAGCCGTTCCACAGGACTACATCCAGCATCTCTACGATCGTCTCCATGGGAGAATAGCAGCCTGCATTGCTGCGAAAGGTGGATATACACTGTACTAGTGCCGACATTGTGCATGCTCTGTTGCCTGTGTCTATGTGCCTGTGGTTCTGTCAGTGTGATCATGTGATGTATCTGACCCCAGGAATGTGTCAATAAAGTTTCCCCTTCCTGGGACAATGAATTCACGGTGTTCTTATTTCAATTTCCAGGAGTGTACATAAATGATTTGGTGGACAGAGTGGGCAGCATTCTGCGGCTGTTTGCTGATCATGCAGTGGTGAACGGTAATGTGTCAAAGTTTAGTGACTGTAGGAAAATACAAGACGACCTAGAAAAAATTTTTTAAGTTGGTTAGATGAATAAAAAGAACAAATCTGTAATGTTCGGATACAGTACTACTAGCATCCTGATCCATACAATGATGTCGTTCAGATATCTGGGCGTAACGTTGCGATGCGATATGAAATTCAACGAGCATGAGAGAATTGTGGTGGGTAAGGCAAATGATTGACTTCAGTTTATTTGAAGAATTTTAGGAAAGAGTGTTTCAAGTGTAAAGGAGACCGCATACACGACACTGGTGCGACCTGTTCTTGAGTACTGCTCGAGTGTTTGGGATCCGCACCAGGTATGACATCGAAGCAATTCAGAGGCGGGCTGCTACATTTGTTAACGGCAGGTTCGAACAATACGTAATTGTTATGGACATGTTTCGGGAACTCAAGTGGGAATACCTGGAGGGAAGGTGACGTTCTTTTCGAGAAACACTATTGAGAAAATTTAGGAACCGGCATTAGAAGCTGAGTGCCAAACAATTCTGCTGCCGCCAACATATGCAGCTCGTAAGGACCATGAAGATACGAGAAATTAGGGATAATAGGGAGGAATATATATAGTTGCTTTCCCCTCGCTCTATTTCCGAGTGGAACAGGAAAGGAAATGACTAGTAGTGGACAAGGTACCCTCCGCCTGACACCGTGCGGCGCCTTGCGGAGCATCTGTGTAGATGTAGATGTACTTTCTGTAACAAATTTCAACCGTTCAGTTAGGTTTCCTCCAATTCCCGTAGTTCTTCCATTTTCTAAAGAACCTTTGACAGAACCTTTTACTATTTCTGTGGCTAGGAAAATACCTTCTTTAATTCCTGTTATCTCTGTTCCATTATTAATTGTAACCAAAATTTCTCCGCTATTTTCTGTCAATAATTCTTTTTTCCCCAAGACTGAATATTAATATACACTCCTGGAAATTGAAATAAGAACACCGTGAATTCATTGACCCAGGAAGGGGAAACTTTATTGACACATTCCTGGGGTCAGATACATCACATGATCACACTGACAGAACCACAGGCACATAGACACAGGCAACAGAGCATGCACAATGTCGGCACTAGTACAGTGTATATCCACCTTTCGCAGCAATGCAGGGTGCTATTCGCCCATGGAGACGATCGTAGAGATGCTGGATGTAGTCCTGTGGAACGGCTTGCCTTGCCATTTCCACCTGGCGCCTCAGTTGGACCAGCGTTCGTGCTGGACGTGCAGACCGCGTGAGACGACGCTTCATCCAGTCCCAAACATGCTCAATGGGGGACAGATCCGGAGATCTTGCTCGCCAGGGTAGTTGACTTACACCTTCTAGAGCACGTTGGGTGGCACGGGATACATGCGGACGTGCATTGTCCTGTTGGAACAGCAAGTTCCCTTGCCGGTCTAGAAATGGTAGAACTATGGGTTCGATGACGGTTTGGATGTACCGTGCACTATTCAGTGTCCCCTCGACGATCACCAGTGGTGTACGGCCAGTGTAGGAGATCGCTCCCCACACCATGATGCCGGGTGTTGGCCCTGTGTGCCTCGGTCGTATGCAGTCCTGATTGTGGCGCTCACCTGCACGGCGCCAAACACGCATACGACCATCATTGGCACCAAGGCAGATGCGACTCTCATCGCTTAAGACGACACGTCTCCATTCGTCCCTCCATTCACGCCTGTCGCGACACCACTGGAGGCGGGCTGCACGATGTTGGCGCGTGAGCGGAAGACGGCCTAACGGTGTGCGGGACCGTAGCCCAGCTTCATGGAGACGGTTGCGAATGGTCCTCGCCGATACCCCAGGAGCAACAGTGTCCCTAATTTGCTGGGAAGTGGCGGTGCGGTCCCCTACGGCACTGCGTAGGATCCTACGGTCTTGGCGTGCATCCGTGCGTCGCTGCGGTCCGGTCCCAGGTCGACGGGCACGTGCACCTTCCGCCGACCACTGGCGACAACATCGATGTACTGTGGAGACCTCACGCCCCACGTGTTGAGCAATTCGGCGGTACGTCCACCCGGCCTCCCGCGTGCCCACTATACGTCCTCGCTCAAAGTCCGTCAACTGCACATACGGTTCACGTCCACGCTGTCGCGGCATGCTACCAGTGTTAAAGACTGCGATGGAGCTCAGTATGCCACGGCAAACTGGCTGACACTGACGGCGGCGGTGCACAAATGCTGCGCAGCTAGCGCCATTCGACGGCCAACACCGCGGTTCCTGGTGTGTCCGCTGTGCCGTGCGTGTGATCATTGCTTGTACAGCCCTCTCGCAGTGTCCGGAGCAAGTATGGTGGGTCTGACACACCGGTGTCAATGTGTTCTTTTTTCCATTTCCAGGTGTGTAGTATCCTGCTTCATACAATGATGTCGTTCAGATATCTGGGCGTAACGTTGCGATGCGATATGAAATTCAACGAGCATGAGAGAATTGTGGTGGGTAAGGCAAATGATTGACTTCAGTTTATTTGAAGAATTTTAGGAAAGAGTGTTTCAAGTGTAAAGGAGACCGCATACACGACACTGGTGCGACCTGTTCTTGAGTACTGCTCGAGTGTTTGGGATCCGCACCAGGTATGACATCGAAGCAATTCAGAGGCGGGCTGCTACATTTGTTAACGGTAGGTTCGAACAATACGTCATTGTTATGGACATGTTTCGGGAACTCAAGTGGGAATACCTGGAGGGAAGGTGACGTTCTTTTCGAGAAACACTATTGAGAAAATTTAGGAACCGGCATTAGAAGCTGAGTGCCAAACAATTCTGCTGCCGCCAACATATGCAGCTCGTAAGGACCATGAAGATACGAGAAATTAGGGATAATAGGGAGGAATATATATAGTTGCTTTCCCCTCACTCTATTTGCGAGTGGAACAGGAAAGGAAATGACTAGTAGTTGACAAGGTACCCTCCGCCTGACACCGTGCGGTGCCTTGCGGAGCATCTGTGTAGATGTAGATGTACTTTCTATAACAAATTTCAACCGTTCAGTTAGGTTTCCTCCAATTCCCGTAGTTCTTCCATTTTCTAAAGAACCTTTGACAGAACCTTTTACTATTTCTGTGGCTAGGAAAATACCTTCTTTAATTCCTGTTATCTCTGTTCCATTATTAATTGTAACCAAAATTTCTCCGCTGTTTTCTGTCAACAATTCTTTTTTACCCAAGACTGAATATTAATATACATAATTACTTATTTTCCTTTAGAATGTTTCCTCAACATTTTCAGTAAGCCTATCTTCCATGATTCTGTGTCTTTTTCCTAACAATATGATTATCACTTTCGTTGCAATTCTGTTTTCAAGTCCTATTTTTCTCTTTCTTTTGTAATGATCCTGTCGCACTCTCTCTTGTTCTCAAATACAGCGTTCTCTTTACGTCTCTTTTTACGATTGTCTTATAGTGCCTATGAAGCAATTTGACCTTGCTACGACTTTGTCTTCCGTAGAGTCTAAATTCAGACTCACGGATCCAGACAACAACATTAACACACTGAACACCATGTTAAACTTTAACGAATTTTTTCCCCAATTTTCACCATGTATTTATCTGACTGCGATTTACTTTAGCTACCGAACTTCTTGTGAAGCGTTTAACAGAAATGCAACTGGGTGGTTGTATGTACTCGTAAAAACTGAGTGTTCGTTGCCTTGAATTACGTTTTGATAATTTATGATTTCCACTAAACGTAGTGGCTGCACTCACCATTGACTAAATTCACTTTAATCAATTCTTCATGAAATTCAATTGAACTATTTGGTATTTATGGTCGCCACGTTCTGAAGGAACGGAATTTGAAAGCTATATCTGTCCATTCAACATGGAACTGTTATTTCATTTATTTTTTAGTAACATTAAAACTTGATATGTACAACCAGGATGGAACTTATAAGATAGTTATCGAATTTAGTGTGCTCTTGAGACATTTAATATGCTCTTGAGACATTAAGAAACTGACTATACGAAAATAAAATTTACTCAAGTACTGCAAAAAAGTAGCCCATCAAATTGTGCAATGTTCTGTCTCACTGAATTAGCTATAACGTTTGAATTACTTTCGCTGCTATTACATTCATCATTGATACATTGTAATGTAGGATTTAAGAAAAATGAAATGAGTACTTGAAATTAAGCAATCACAAGCTTTAGAAACAAATGTCTCTATAATGACCAAAAAACATATCTTAAATTAATTCTGGCTCTACTTTTTCAAGAATAAAAAGTAAACAGTTTGTAGCTTGCCTTGTTATGAGCAATGCAATTGAGGATACATACCAAAAGCACTTCTGATAGTTCTTCACGTCTCTGGTTAAAATTATATGACATAGGTGTCATAATGACTGGCCTTATTGCACCTGCTTGAAGCAGTGATGCAGTTGTTGCAAGGCCATAATTTAGTCTGGTAAATCCTGAAGCCATACTAATATCATTCTGTGGTATATAGTATGGAAATAAAACGGCATATCCAGCTAGCTAATAAATGCTGTTACTGGCCAGCGCCACAGTTTATGTCCAGAAATCTATCGAGAAGAACAAAGTGTCATCTGTATAAAGCTTCATTACTTTCAGTATTAACGTACGGCTCAGAAACCTGGACACTGACACAACAGTCTGAAGAGCTAATAGGATATTTTGAACTAAAGGTGTCACGCAAAATCTATGAGCTGACTAACGAAGATGGAGCATGGCGCAGACGATATAATTTTTAACTTTACATAAAGTTCATTAAAATGGAACTTCTGAAATGGGTCGACCATGTTTTTGAGATGGAAGATGAGAACCCAAAGAAAATAGCACTGCTGCAAAACCCAGCAGGACGAAGAAGCGGCGGAAGATCAAGACCTCGATACTTGATGACACAGAAGAAGATTTAAAAATTATTGGTGTCAGAGGATGGTGAAGCAAGACGATGATCGGGGACGAATGGAATGATGTCCTAGAGCATGTCAAGGCCTATCAAGGGCTGTAGAGCCAGGAAGAAGAAGATGTCTTGCAATCAAGGCTAATAAATACCAGAGATGACTTCTTAAAGCAGAAGTATTAACAAACGTAGTCTTCCAATAACATGTGCCTATGCCAGCACAAAACAGTGATGTGTTGCAGAGTGCACCAAAACGGGACCTCTCAGTGGCAATGTTGTCTCGCTACTTCCAACTGCTTAGTATGTCTGCGGTAAAATTTTTCCCTCATAAAACGTGTTCCCCGAAACGGAAGGCGACAAGGTCACCCGTTATGCTTTTCAATAAAACTAACAGCCGGATCTGCCTAATTCCCCTCTTCCCTTGTAGGGAAGGCGTTCGCTAAACGAAAACAAGAGAAAAATCTTGGCCTTCGTCAGGCGTAATGGGTTCCTTAGGCAAGATTTTATACTTTCTGTAATAATAAATAATAGCAAGTAGGAGCTCAGGCTGTACATAAATGATTTGTTCCATATTCTTAGTCGTAGAGCAATAATATATCTGAGCGTTCCCCATTCTAATTAAACATTTACAAAATTTACAAAATAAGTGTGTCCGATCTCGACAGAGCGCTACGTATTTGGACATTAACACTGTTCCTTTACAAGTTACCACTCTTCTATATATTGTTTTTCGCGTACTTAATTCGGTCTTGCTCTGAATATTTTGTGTATTTAGCCAGTTTAAATATTTCTCTTTCTTCTTTTGTTCTTCTTTCTCTTTTCATGCCTATATGGGTAATGACGTAATCACAAATCTGAAGATAATAGACGAAAAGCTTGTAAGATGTAAAAAAAAAAAAAAAAAAAAACAAGTTCGCACCTACTATCACAGGATGTATGAACAGAGATAGTATTACGTGGTATAGAAACCTCAAGTATAGTCACAGTTTGTGAAATACGTACGAAACTATAAATATTTTCTATGTTTCGAGACTTTACTACCAGAATAAGCCTCGTATACTGGTTTCCATAAGCAGCATACTGACTGATCGGTCTACCCTCGAAAACCCTATAAACTGGTGCGTTTCAGCTACGAAACGCGTCTGCCACTGTAGATATCTGTTCGAACATGTGCCACAGCAGACGTGTTGGCCGGCGTTGTCTGCTCGTGATTGATTAATACTATTAATCTGCGCCACTCAGTGGCTTTGTGGCCTCGCTTGCGGTTGACACACAGCGGCTCGGAGTTTGATTCCAGATGGGGTCATTAATTTTCGCCGCTACGAAGCGACAGCATGTGTCGAGAAACTTAGACCATTTACTAGGCGAAGCATACAGCGTTGTTTCCTCGAGAGTTATCAAGAAGAATATGTTTGTAAAACAGTATTTCAGTGATGGAAGGCTACAATTTCCATTCATTAAATGGGACTTAATAAATACTGTCATAGAAGCAAATAAGCTGTAGTATATTTTAAAACAAAACGGAGGTAACTGAATATGCACACGTTTATTGAGGTATAAATGAGATTATTACAGTTTTCACTCGATCAACAAGAGATGGAAGTCGTTCGCCGTTCGCTATAGCAAAGCGTTGGAGATTCCATGCGAGTATTCGAATCGAGTACTCTATATTTATATGTTGTGTCACATCCATAAGTTCTGTACCTGATGTGGTATTTAATAGCGAAAGACACATTTGGAGCACCTCGCTTGTGTTGCTTTGCACGAAGAACAGTTACATCAAAGGTTCCTTCCGCCGGACAACGCGCAGTGTGATTTAAAGCTCTTATGACAGTGGCAGCAACTGGATTAACGGTCGCACTCTTCAAAACGTAGTCAATAATTGATATAATAGTTATAAGTAAACCTATTTTCAGTAAGGGAATAATAGAACCGTAGACTGAAGGGATTTACTGAGATATATGATACGTTATTTGTAAGAGAGAAGCTGCCACTTTATCGGAAATCAGTTTTTAGTCATCTCAATTGACCATACGCGTCTGAAGCCTAATAAAAAAGGACATTACAAAATCAGGCCACTTAATAGAGTGCTAGATCTCCTCTGGCTGCTGTTACAAAGTTTAATCTTTGCGACGTGTTCCACTAAGCATTGTCACAGCACTTCCTGAAGCGAGATGAATAATTGTCGTTGAGTGTCCGAGCTGAAACAGTCACCGACAAAAGATGTTTGATAGGGTTAAGATCAATTCTGTGCAGATAGGTCCAGCAAATACAACAGTCCTTGTGTGATTAAACAGCTCATACTTCTAGAGCTAAAAGCACTTTGATAATTAACTTGTTCCACAAAAAACCTGCTCCACTAACATTACGTTCTATACTTCCGAGTTTTGGTGCACGGCACCACGTTAAATTGCAGTTTCACAGCAGACTTTCAAGCAACGGACTTAATTCAGCTTAAGTGCATCATCGTGACAGCAGGGAGACCACTTTCGACATTGTCGTAATGTAATTCACAACTTCCTGGCCTAATTTTGCAAATCACAAACCAAAAAACATAGATTATTTTCCCAAATCGAAGAACACTAAATTTCTGTCCTAAAAAGATTAAATTCAATTTATCTAATTTGTTTGTAAGACAACAGCATCTCTGTATGGCGACGTTTTCCCCATACAGTCTCTCACGCAAATCGAATGTAAAAAGGAGCTGAAATGTTTACGACACATGCAAACCCACAATCGTGTCAGTACACCAATAAACGATCTCAAATACACAACAAGGCGATTTAACACAACTCGGTGGAGCAACGAATCGTGACGGTGCCTCTTTCATCTATATAGACAGACACTTACGCTTTTCAGGAAAAAACTGTTTTATTGGTACGCAGCGTTCAGTTAATAAAGCAGTTAGAAAGTAAATCAGTCCAGTTAAGCCAACTTAGACAAAATCATTAACCATCGTGCAATTTAGCTACGTGATACATTTAAGGCTACTGCTGGTGGGAAACAGAAAACGAATTACTCAGCTGAGCACACGACGCCTTGCATTTAAACAGCATACTCCAGTCCAGTCATGTGAAAGGATAGCGAGGAAATCACGTTTCTCAAACAGTTAGCTTACTATAGACGTATCACAATTTATCTGATTTTGAGTCGTTCAACCGGAATTCAGTTATCTTCGGTGCTACGTGTCCCTTTTCCGAACGTACAGGTAGATGCGCATTGCCTGCAAAACGTATCTGATACGATGTGTTAACCTCACAGTCGGGGCGGCTGGATCGTAACTTAAAATCTAAGCCTCGATGCGACGTCAGCCATTTGCGGTCGCGTCGAGGTCTCGCAGCCGTCCTTGGTTACACCGCTGCTGCCCTGCCGGCTTCAGGTGTTCGACAGCACTCTTACGAATGTTACAATAATATTTCAGTTTCCTTTCATTTAAAAAAAACATATTTGTTTTAGAAAATGAAAAGTTAAAGCTGGAGGCAAATTAATACGACCGGAACTAGCACAAATGTTTACAAGATGTTTACAGAGGAAGACAGTTTTCCAAAATTGAAAAACAGCTGTGATTTTTCTACTCCACAAGAAAGGAGACCACACACAAAAATACAGATGGAAAAAAATTGCAGCACTAAAAAATAATTAACACAGGGTAACGAAATTTCGGAAATACATTTGTCTACGTAAGATGGGCTTGGTTCAAATGGCTCTGAGCACTATGCGACTTAACTGCTGAGGTCATCAGTCGCCTAGTACTTAGAACTAATTAAACCTAACTAACCTGAGGGCATCACACACATCCATGCCCGAGGCAGGATTCGAACCTGCGACCGTAGCGGTCACGCGGTTCCAAACTGAAGCGCCTAGAACCGCACGGCTGTCTACGTAAGATATTTAAGTGATTAACATTGCAAAGTAACAGGTTAATGTAAGCGCGAGATAAGCCATTAAAAATGTGAAATTCTGGTACATTAATAACCAGTGTAACCGCCAGAATGCTTAATGGAAGAATACGAAAGTGCATTGTGTTGTACAGGTGCCGGATGTCAGTTTGTGGGATCGAGTTCCACGCCTGTTGCACTTGATAATTAACTTGGAGTTGCGGATGTCCTACGTACCTGATCTTGTGTTGTTGCCCTTGGTCAGTCAGTACAGCGACGGTTAATGCTCTATGTGGATGACAATGGAGCTGTCATCCGACCATGTCCCATATGTTCTCGATTGGAGACAGATTTTGTGATCGAAAGTAGTAGTTTAGTGAGTTTACGAGCGTAATTTTGGTATCAAATTGATATACAAATTAATTGAATTGATCAATTAATAACTCCGCCCACCCCCGCCCACGACCGGCCCCCGACCACGTAGACCCCCGACCCCGGATGACGTCACGTGTTTTTCTCAGCCTGCATGTGTGCCCCAGCCCTTCCCCCACTCCTCCCCCCCTCGCCAAACTTACCTATTTCCTGAAATTTTAAATTTTAGTGGGAATTTCGAATAATGGTGGGATTTTCGAATTTTGGCGGGAATGTCTTTGTCCCAGTGCACCCCCTAACACATGGAAACTGTCCAGATGCGGGAGAGGCAGGTTAGGTAAGTGTACTTTATTTATTTTGGTCAGAAAGCTGACGCAAAGATCGATCCTAATTACGTAATTAATCACAAAGATTGGGCCTAATTACACAACTATATGCATAGCGGTACACAAGGGCGGCACAAAAGCACAATACAACTCAAAAATTGGTGACACCATGTAACAGGTGTTATCCCGCTGGGAAAAAATTTCGCAATAACACTCGAAACACTCAAACTCTACTCTGCACCTACAACCTGGCGGGAGAAAGGCAGGGGTGTAAGGTGCTATCTTTATTCTTTTAGACAGGAACAATATTCAATAGATGAGAAGCTGGTGTCAGGCAGAAAAGAGTTTAAAAAGTGCATTACCTGTAAGCATACAGTATCTGTCGTTGTTGGACGTCAGAGTTCGCAACAGACACCTGCTCAAAAACCACATACACCCCAGGTTTTTTTTTTTTTTTTTGGTCATCAGTCTACTGACTGGTTTGATGCGGCCCGCCACGAATTCCTTTCCTTTGCTAACCTCTTCATCTCAGAGTAGCACTTGCAACCTACTTCCTCAATTATTTGCTTGACGTATTCCAATCTCTGTCTTCCTCTACAGTTTTTGCCCTCTACAGCTCCCTCTAGTACCACGGAAGTCATTCCCTCATGTCTACTCAGATGTCCTATTATCCTGTCCCTTCTCCTTATCGGTGTTTTTCACATATTCCTTTCCTCTCCGATTCTGCGTAGAACCTCCTCATTCCTTCCCATATCAGTCCACCTAATTTTCAACATTCGTCTATAGCACCACATCTCAAATGCTTCGATTCTCTTCTGTTCCGGTTTTCCCACAGTCCATGTTTCACTAACATACAATGCTGTACTCCAGACGTACATCCTCAGAAATTTCTTCCTCAAATTAAGGCCGGTATTTGATATTAGTAGACTTCTCTTGGCCAGAAATGCCTTTTTTGCCATAGCGAGTCTGCTTTTGATGTCCTCCTTGCTCCGTCCGTCATTGGTTATTTTACTGCCTAGGTAGCAGAATTGCTTAACTTCATTGACTTCGTGACCATCAATCCTGATGTTAAGTTTCTCGCTGTCCTCATTTCTACTACTTCTCATTACCTTAGTCTTTCTCCGATTTACTCTCAAACCATACTGTGTACTCATTAGACTGTTCATTCCGTTGAGCAGATCATTTAATTCTTCTTCACTTTCACTCAGGATAGCAATGTCATTAGCGAATCGTATCATTGCTATCCTTTCACCTTGTATTTTAATTCCACTCCTGAACCTTTCTTTTATTTCCATCATTGCTTCCTCGATGTACAGATTGAAGAGTAGGGGCGAAAGGCTACAGCCTTGTCTTACACCCTTCTTAATACGAGCACTTCGTTCTTGATCGTCCACTCTTATTATTCCCTCTTGGTTGTACATATTGTATATGACCCGTCTCTCCCTATAGCTTACCCCTCCTTTTTTCAGAATCTCGAACAGCTTGCACCATGTTATATTGTCGAACGCTTTTTCCAGGTCGACAAATCCTATTAAAGTGTCTTGATTTTTCTTTAGCCTTGCTTCCATTATTAGCCGTAACATCAGAATTGCCTCTCTCGTCCCTTTACTTTTCCTAAAGCCAAACTGATTGTCACCTAGCGCGTTCTCAATTTTCTTTTCCATTCTTCTGTATATTATTCTTGTAAGCAGCTTCGATGCATGAGCTGCTAAGCTGATTGTGCGATAATTCTCGCACTTGTCAGCTCTTACCGTCTTCGAAATTGTGTGGATGATTCTTTTCCGAAAGTCAGATGGCATATCGCCAGACTCATATATTCTACACACCAACGTGAATAGTCGTTTTGTTGCCACTTCCCCCATTGATTTTAGAAATTCTGACGGAATGTTATCTATCCCTTCTGCCTTATTTGACCGTAAGTCCTCCAAAGCTCCTTTAAATTCCGATTCTAATACTGGATCCCCTATCTCTTCTAAATCGACTCCTGTTTCTTCTTCTATCACATCAGACAAATCTTACCCTCATAGAGGCTTTCAATGTATCCTTTCCACCTATCTGCTCTCTACTCTGCATTTAACAGAGGAATTCCCGTTGCACTCTTAATGTTACCACCGTTGCTTTTAATGTCACCAAAGGTTGTTTTGACTTTCCTGTATTCTGAGTCTGTCCTTCCGACAATCATATCTTTTTCGATGTTTTCACATTTTTCCTGCAGCCATTTCGTCTTAGCTTCCCTGCACTTCCTATTTATTTCAGTCTTCAGCGACTTGTATTTCTGCATTCCTGATTTTCCCGGAACATGTTTGTACTTCCTCCTTTCATCAATCAACTGAAGTATTTCTTCTGTTACCCATGGTTTCTTCGCAGCTACCTTCTTTGTACCTATGTTTTCCTTCCCAACTTCTGTGATGGCCCTTTTTAGAGATGTCCATTCCTCTTCAACTGTACTGCCTACTGCGCTATTCCTTATTGCTGTATCTATAGCGGTAGAGAACTTCAAACGTATCTCGGCATTTCTTAGTACTTTTGCATCCCACTTCTTTGCGTATTGATTCTTCCTGACTAATGTCTTGAACTTCAGCCTACTCTTCATAACTACTATATTGTGATCTGAGTCTATATCTGCTCCTGGGTACGCCTTACGATCCAGTATCTGATTTCGGAATCTCTGTCTGACCATGATGTAATCTAATTGAAATCTTCTCGTATCTCCCGGTCTTTTCCAAGTATACCTTCTCCTCTTGTGATTCTTGTACAGGGTATTCGCTATTACTAGCTGAAACTTGTTACAGAACTCAATTAGTCTTTCTCCCCTTTCATTACTTGTCCCAAGCCCATATTCTCCTGTAACCCCAGGTAACCGATTCCAAAACACTATATCACAACTGATTCCTACAAAAATTTGAAATTCCCACCAAAATTTACAATTCCCGTCAAAATTCGTAATTCCCGCCAATATTCAAAATTTCTGGCAATAGGGTAGGTTCTGTGGAGGGGGAGGAGGGGACTGGAACACACGTGCAGGCTGAGAAAAACACATGTGACCTGGGTGTGGGGGTGAGCGTGGTCGGGGGTGAGGGTGGGCATAGGTGGGCAGGGGGGATTAATTGATCAATTTAATTACTTTTCAGATCAATATGAAATGAAAATTATGCTCGTAACCCCACTAGCCATGTGTGAATTAATGACCATCACTTCTGAAACACCCTGTACATTTCATACATTGAAACTTGAAGTGTTACACCATGAGTGCCCTGACCGAGCTGTAGCAAACTGATATACCAGTATTCAGTATAATATATCCACTAAAATTTCATTTTTACATGAGCCCATTTTCAGTACAGGAAAAATCCATTCCTACACACGAAGATTGGCGTGAGTGTGAGGTGCCTACTGGGCGCGTGTAACGTTGTTGAAACTTTTCAGGTGGATATCGCAACTCAGCGCGGTCAGAAGACGTGGACATGCAGGTTATGGCTATCTTTTGGGTTTCTGGAAAGGTCGAACCTTTGATATGAGGAACATGAAAGCATCATACGTACAGAGCGCGCAGAGAGTCCGCTGCAGTGGCCACTGACTGCAGAACGAGTGGTGACGAGATGTACTCGGGACAAGAGTGTGACAAGAAAAGCAGGCACGGGACTTTTCAGATGGACTACACAGTGAGAAGGTCGTAGAATCGCCCGGATGGGGTGTGTCTAACTGTCAAACTGTCAGGAACATATTACTAGAAATTACCTTTCGTGATGCGCCGTTTACAGCTGGCACCACCCCACAGGCAACGTGTAAGGTGTCAGGCAAGTCCAACACTTTCCATGAAACCCCTGACATGATAAGCAAATCCAGTAGTATGTCACATAGCTCCGAATAAATCGTGACATTAAATTAACCAAAAGTAATACGAGTAACGAGTGAGCAAATGGAACACCACAGACTAACACAAGAATGCCTAAATGCATGTCATACCTTCCCACCGTGAGACAGACGCAGTTCCGAGGGGAGAAACGAGAACAAAAGCCGAGAGCAGAACCGTGTTAAGCGAGAAGGCCCTACGATAAGGGGTGGACAACCACGTCGCCAGCTAACCGCTAGGACCACCCCATATGCAAGTTTTAGCGTGAGACTTTTTCGCGTCTCTGTTACGTCAGTACCACCCCCCAGCCCATGTTAAAAGCTAGAGTCCTCCAGAAGAACAGTATAGATCTTATGATAACACAAAAAGGGTCACTCCCCCCAGCCGCAAGTTTTAGCGTGAGACTTTTTCGCGTCTCTGTTACGTTGCAAACTTTAAAAACATTGCCCCACCACGAAAAGTATAACGTTTCTCATTGGATAGACAGAATTTTTGTAGGCGGAGCTTAAGGTTAACATTGAGACCCTGATTGGTCAGATGAAAACACAGCCAGATAGTTTTTTAAAACCAACTTCGGTAAATTGTAGTAAGGAGAAGTTAGGAGGGAGTTGCTTCCGAGATGGCGAGGTGAGCAGAGCTGTGCTGTCCGCCGCCCCCTGACGAACACCGACAAGGTAATGAACGCACGCGATGCCGCAAAACAGCAGAACTGCAGAAGTCTCATCTGTTACACCCCCTTTTTGCGTAATACTAGTGTCGATCGTCAATTAAAGCTCATGGTGTTCGCATTTGCCAATTGAAGTAAAAATCTGAAACGTGATGATTTTTCTGTTATATAGTTATTGAGAAGCCACATCAGCCACTGTAATTTACGACAAGCTAGACAAGTAATTAAAGATAATTGAGGGTCACTGTAGACCATTTTGATAGTTTTCTCTTTTGTGAAACTTAATTTAAACCTAGATTATAGATGTGATATGGCATAGGTCATCCTTCGATCCATTGTAGAACTTGGAAACCCATTCAGGGAATATTCGTTCACATTTTTGTTGAACGCAGTTGGTTTTTACCATCCTGTATTAAAACATTTCCTTTTATCAATAGTGCAATTTATAAACGATGTTTTGTGAATAGAATAAAATTTCCGATGGTAAACTTAACTGCTTTTTCGACGTTATTTTACCAGCTAACTAAAAATAGGAAAGCCTTGAACCCCTTCCACTAAATTTAGATAGTATTAAGATTCTTTTACAGGGAGTGCAGTGGAGCTGACGCTGAAATCGTTAAGTATTTGGTTGTATCATCGCTAGTCTCACTGAACTCTTCTGAATTCTACATGTCATGTGTGGTCTGGCGTCTCCTTACCAGCAACAGGTCCCAGGTTCAAACTAGTCAATTCCCTAAAAAACATGCTCAGAGCGTCGTTGCGCGAAAGTGGTAGGGAGACACGATATAGAACAAACAGACACCACGCAGAATGTTATAAACGGTGGCTTTCTTATTGTAGATCCAAAGTAAATTGGGATTCTGATGGTATTCTGTGGTGTTCAGCGATGATCCTCCCTTCTGTTTGCGGCAATGTGTCCTTATACGACCTGCTGAAATGTCACAGGAAGCAGTGGTTCTCGACACTCAATCCTCTCCAGCATCTGGAATTGTGGTCCGCAGCGCTGCTGGATCTGATAACAGGCCTGATTTGGTAATTAAAGGGAAGATGTATGCTGTCATAGTCTCCATGGACTACAAAATAACATATTTCAGCAGGATAATGCAAGACCCCTTTCAGACATTCACTCCACAAACGCGCTAGAGAATGCGTACTTCCTTGACTGGCTTACCTTGTCCCCTGATTTGACACACATAAGAGAATATCTGGGAAGTGACGGTAAGGTGTCCACTTGGTACGAGCTTCCAACCGCCATTCTTCGTGAACTGACGCAGAGTGTGTCTCAGACAAGACAAGAAGTTCCTCAAGATGACTTTCAGGGGCCGTTAGCTTATACGCCACAACGAATGCAAAGTGTATACGTGCCCTTGGAGGTCATACTTCATACTGTGGTTAACTACGGACATTGGTTGCGATTGGATTGAAAGTTTAATCATTTATTAACCGTTGCGTTATCCACCATCGTGCTCATAAGTATCCTAAAGACGTGATTGGCGTTCCGCCTACAGCACACATAACGTAACTTTCTTGCAAGTCCTCTAATCGCTTTTCACCACAGTAACCACTAGAGAACTGTATGGGAGTCAATCCAGATGTAAATTAATATCATGATATTACTATTATCTGGTAGCGTTATTAGAGATGGAAAAATCTTTAACGCTTGTAAACTCATATTTATTACAATAAGAGACATTTCAAAACCTTTATCACTCTCATTACTATCTCTTACAACTAACATCCGTAACTATATCAAATAAATCATTCTTTAGACTAATCCCTAGTTAGAAAAGGATTTTTTGTGAAAATCTGATTTTCCAAGACTATCAGCAGGACTCCAAGTTTTGTGATATATCGGTGTATTCTAGCTCTCTAAAAGCTTTTGTAGTCCATTGTCCTCATGGCGAGTGGTTTTGAATTAATCAGTTAGAAAAACCACGATTAACAGCGTCAAGCGCTCAGTGGAAACCTCAACGTAAACAGGGTATCGGTAGTAATTTTATTGAAATCGCGATGACACGTGTATCTGTGTCCAGTTCGAAAGTCACCTGTTGCCCTTGTTATCTAACACAAAGTAACCTTAAATATCCAATGTATTAATGAGCACTAGTAGTGTATATTTAAGTCTTTAAATAACATGTTGAACTGTTTTACTCAGGATGCGCCAGAAATTCGGCAACTGTAACTCTGCAATGCTAGGGATTCATACCTGACCGAGACTTGAACAAAGCACCAATCGTTAATCCTGAGTGGACCTAAAGAGATAAAAAATATTTAATTTTCAACCAGTATCAGTTAGCAAGTCTCTACTCGAAATTACACGACGAAAATTTTTGTAGTGAACCGAGACCCTGGAGTCCTAACAGCAAATATTGTCCCTCTTAACCAGTTACGAAAAATCTTAAATATGGTTTCATACTCAAATAACATAGTATGCGAGTGTTTAAACGTGAAATGACGAGATGCAAGACTTTGTGTTGGACGGGAACTAGCACTCAGCTCGTAGTCGGATAGGTAACTAAACAAAACCAACATCGAATTATTTCACCACTAGCGGTATCGTTGAAACTGAAATGACTAGACGAAAAAGTTTAATTTCATAGGAATTTGAACCCGGCATGTGCGACGTTACATATTGGTTCATATCACCAATAATGAGATTTTCGTATGTTCGAACGTGATAAAAGTTAAGTGCTGACGAGGAATCGAACCCTGCTGAACACGAAGAGACGGTGACTATTGCATTCGTCTTACTGCGTGTTTGAACTTGAAACAATATGTTGCTAAGTTCTATGTCTGATCGTTTTGACGTGAATTACTCGCCATTCAGGCTGTAATGAAGAATGTCTTTATATGCTTACCACTATTGTCCACGACAGTGTAATCGGTAATAGCCAAACTTGTATTGCAAAATTTGTATTCCATGAGCAAGGTTCAAAGGAACAGAAATACAAGAGATTGCCATATCTATATTACTGGTTGAACGTCGCCACCGAGTATTCCTATCTAATATCGCTAACCTCATGGGGTATGGTACTTAATGAAGATTGCATAAAAAAGTGTTAATGGGTGACCCCTAATTGAAACATCTCCTTTAGCAAGGATAATGTGCGAACACACTAGATAATACTTTGCATCTGGTGCTACAAAGATGATGTTGTGTAGTACGAAGAGCTTCCCAGAAATGTGCCCACTGACGCTGGTATTTGTTGTCAGCTTCTGAGACAGAGTCTGGTAAGAAATACGGCCAAGAAAAGAAACACCAACAGTTGCATCACTGATTTGACTAGCTGTCCCACAGCTTGGTTAGATCATGCTTAGTGGCAACTCTTCTCCTGTTCTTCTCAATATTTATCTTTTTCACTCCTTCTTGAATAACGAAGTAAGTTCCTCTCCCTACGAAATTGATTTCAGCTTAGAGCGCCGACGTATTACCTCCAAACCAGTAGGTTTCTACAGACATGGAACCTAAGAACTACCTCAGGGTTGTCATACTCTTGTATTAAGTATGAGAAACTATACATGTTGCAAAAAGATACTGGAGAGGAACATGATGCGATCTAATAACCTGGATGATTTTACTTTCAGAACCTATATGGTTAATGATAAATTCATCTCTTGTGTTTATCTCTTATATTCTGTTAATCATCGACAAGTAGTACAAAAATATGCACTGTTCTGATACAAATGAATTCCAACTTACCATGATAAACTTACGACGGAAGCCTACTTTGATAAAACTGAAAATATTTGTAACACGAGTCGCCCAATTTTTCAGTGAGGTGTTACGCATTTTCGATCTAGATATTGCCTCTGTCTGGAGAAGTTCTGTGTCAACCCCAAAAAGCATTTTGGGACTACTACAAAAGAATATAAACCTGGCAGTGAGAGTAGGCTAAAACCAGAACCCAGTTAATAAATTATTCAATGCCACAATAAATACACTCCTGGAAATGGAAAAAAGAACACATTGACACCGGTGTATCAGACCCACCATACTTGCTCCGGACACTGCGAGAGGGCTGTACAAGCAATGATCACACGCACGGCACAGCGGACACACCAGGAACCGCGGTGTTGGCCGTCGAATGGCGCTAGCTGCGCAGCATTTGTGCACCGCCGCCGTCAGTGTCAGCCAGTTTTCCGTGGCATACGGAGCTCCATCGCAGTCTTTAACACTGGTAGCATGCCGCGACAGCGTGGACGTGAACCGTATGTGCAGTTGACGGACTTTGAGCGAGGGCGTATAGTGGGCATGCGGGAGGCCGGGTGGACGTACCGCCGAATTGCTCAACACGTGGGGCGTGAGGTCTCCACAGTACATCGATGTTGTCGCCAGTGGTCGGCGGAAGGTGCACGTGCCCGTCGACCTGGGACCGGACCGCAGCGACGCACGGATGCACGCCAAGACCGTAGGATCATACGCAGTGTCGTAGGGGACCGCACCGCCACTTCCCAGCAAATTAGGGACACTGTTGCTCCTGGGGTATCGGCGAGGACCATTCGCAACCGTCTCCATGAAGCTGGGCTACGGTCCCGCACACCGTTAGGCCGTCTTCCGCTCACGCCCCAACATCGTGCAGCCCGCTTCCAGTGGTGTCGCGACAGGCGTGAATGGAGGGACGAATGGAGACGTGTCGTCTTCAGCGATGAGAGTCGCTTCTGCCTTGGTGCCAATGATGGTCGTATACGTGTTTGGCGCCGTGAAGGTGAGCGCCACAATCAGGACTGCATACGACCGAGGCACACAGGGCCAACACCCGGCATCATGGTGTGGGGAGCGATCTCCTACACTGGCCGTACACCACTGGTGATCGTCGAGGGGACACTGAATAGCGCACGGTACATCCAAACCGTCATCGAACCCATCGTTCTACCATTCCTAGACCGGCAAAGGAACTTTCTGTTCCAACAGGACAATGCACGTCCGCATGTATCCCGTGCCACCCAACGATCTCTAGAAGGTGTAAGTCAACTACCCTGGCCAGCAAGATCTCCGGATCTGTCCCCCATTGAGGATGTTTGGGACTGGATGAAGCGTCGTCTCACGCGGTCTGCACGTCCAGCACGAACGCTGGTCCAACTGAGGCGCCAGGTGGAAATGGCATGGCAAGCCGTTCCACAGGACTACATCCAGCATCTCTACGATCGTCTCCATGGGAGAATAGCAGCCTGCATTGCTACGAAAGGTGGATATACACTGTACTAGTGCCGACATTGTGCATGCTATGTTGCCTGTGTCTATGTGCCTGTGGTTCTGTCAGTGTGATCATGTGATGTATCTGACCCCAGGAATGTGTCAATAAAGTTTCCCCTTCCTGGGACAATGAATTCACGGTGTTCTTATTTCAATTTCCAGGAGTGTAAATTATGTTGCTTATTCACAAAAAGTAAAAGATATGTATATATAAGCAGAAAAATGTAAATTTTATCGAGGGTACAATGTCACAAGTTCTTAACATTTTCACCTTTATTTCTAGACAGTACTAAACTGAGTATGTGGGGAAAGCTGGTAAAAAAATGGAAATGTCGTGTGGATAGGGCCTCCCGTCGGGTAGACCGTTCGCCTGGTGCATGTCTTTCGATTTGACGCCACTTCGGCGACTTGCGCTTCGATGGGGATGAATTGATGATGATGACAACACAACACCCAGTCCCTGAGCGGAGAAAATCTCCGACCCAGCCGGGAATCGAACCCGGGCTCTTAGGATTGACAGCCTGTCACGCTGACCACTCAGTTACCGGGGCGGACGGGAAAGCTTGTGGAGTTAAGGTTTTCGTACTGATTTTCTATCTGAAAGATTATACCTCGGCAGGAGAGGAGTTAAAAGCTGAGAAAGTGCCTAGGTTTCCAGGGAGATTAGAATCAAGAGCTATTGCATCTTCTGATCGCAGCACAAAGCAGCAACACTATCATGTAGCTAGCAAGCCAGTTACGCTTGCAGAACACTCTCATTGCAATAGTAATTGCGAACACAAATAATTTGTAGCATATATGAAATTCTACGTGGTACAGTCTTCCTGGAATCCAATCACAAATCGATAACCCATTCGGGGACTTTGCACCATCATTGAAGATCATTTGCTATTGGATTAATGAATTTAAACGTGGTCGAACAAGCACCGAAGACGAATCTGAGGTCATCACAAAGAAAACCACTGCCAAAATCCATGACATGGTAATGAAAGATCTCCGAATAAAAATTCGTGAGATTGCTGAGACTGTAAGCATCTCAACTGAGTGAGTGCATAATATCCTCCACAGAGAATTGGCTGTGAAGAAGTTATGTGCGAAGTGAGTGCCGCGATTGCTCACAGTCGACCGAAAGCACATCTGACACAATATTTCAACATAATTCCTGGCGATGTTTAATGACAACCCCCAACTCTTTTTGCGTCGGTTTTTAACATTTGATGAAACCTGGATCCATCATTACACACCAGAATCAAAACGGTGGTCAAAACAATAGACAAAGGCTGGCGAAAGTACACCAAAGAAGACAAAGATCATTTTGTCAGCTGTAAGGTAATAGTCACTACTTTTTGGAATTCCCAAGGAATAAATCGTCATACATTACTAAAACGCGACCCTACTATGCTTTACTGTTGGATTGTTTGAAACGTGCACTGCTTGAAAAAAAATCAAGGTTTGCAGGCAAAAAACGTATTCTTTCACAAAAACAATAACAATGGCGAAAGTGGATAAATTACGATTTGAATTGGTTCGTCATCCATCCTATTCTCCAGACTTAGCACCAAGTGACTTCTTCCTGTTCCCTAACTTCAAACTTCAGTTCGTTGGGAAGAAATTTTCATGAAATGAGGAAATGATAGTTGGAACCAATGAGTATTTTGCAGAATTTGATAGAACCTATTTTTCCGATAGGATTAAAAAGCTGGAGGAACGCTTGATCAAGTGCATTTCCCTCAAAGGAGATTATGCGAGAAGTAAGGTCAGTTGTTAACGAAACAAACTGTTATTCTTGCTTTTTCGCCAGACTTATCAAACCCTGTAGTATTTCCAAGTACATGTGGAAAGCGAGATTAATTAATGCTTATTTTCCGCTTGGCAGCCGGTCAAGTGTTGAACAGTGGGCACGTGGACGCAAAACGGTTAGTGCGTACTGAAAATCATAGTTCACTTAGTCTCGTAGCTAGGACCAGGCAGAAAACATCAGAGCGTAACGCTTATGACGTGTTTGTTGGCTGATGTGGGTAGGTGTTGAGGTAGCACTTATCTGTATTTGGACCCGTTGCACCCTGTATAGATAATTTTAAGAACCTACAGAGTTTTACTTACAATAAAAATCTGTAACCAAAGAGTTAACAATATCTTCGAAATAGTTTTAGTATGTTATATAGCAATAAGTGTCTAGAAATCAAAATATTTACAAAGTCTGGACAAGACACACCGCCGCACAGTGGGCCAGAATCTTGAAAACGTGGCCAAAAAGGGAAAAAAACGTTTAAAGATGGGGATTTTGGACTATCAGGTTGGCAGCAGCAATGCTGGGACAACTGAATGCCGGCTGTGCGGACGACCGGATGTTCATTTGTTCGGTAATATCTCAGGTCAAATGCGGCAGTTCATTGTTAGCGTGCGCGCAGCTGCCCAGGCTACAAAAACAGGCGTGTTGTTGAAGGAAGTTATTTATGTTTTGTGCAAGTGAAACCAATACTTTCAATATGGAACGTATTCCAGGAGGTATTTACTAGTGAAAAAACACTTATATCACTATTAAATCGTCAATTATGCACGTTTACATTTCAATTAACGTACTACAGGGAAATGAATGACAAAATCGGAAAATGTGCTTAAAAAAATAGAGGTAAGTTACAAATTCCACGACATTCCGCTTTCTTTTGCGCTGTGTAGGCAAGTATATATTATTACCTTTGTAAATTAAGCTTCAAATCCTGCGACTAGTTGCGACTCTGGCTTTGAGCCACGTTTTAAGCGACACTTGCAAAATGTCATTGTTCAGACATCTTCAAAAATGACAGTAGAATCAATTAATTATGAGTTTAATTTTTACAATTTAAATTATAATCGACACGTAGAAGCATTGTAAAGAATAAAATAATTAGAAAAATGACGAAAAGTGTAACACAGATTTTTTTTTTAAATTTCAGTTTCATCTGATCCAGCGTATTCCAGAATCGGATTTTCGAGGAAAGATATTTTTCTAATAACAAAAGAGTATTTGTCAAATGATTTGGAAGGGGTCATAGAACATTTGGAAAGGTCATTGACAGAAAAAAGTGGACACACAATTAAAATTCCCTATGATATGAGGCCTACCATTTCGATTTTGTTAACAAAGTTAAAAAGCAAGTATAAGGAAGCAACTCGGCGACAAGGATATTTTTTCAAGAAGAACGAAACCTGGTTAAGTACAATAGTATATATTCCGTTTGATTCGAAACCTGCAAGTGTGACTAAATCAACAGGCCGACCTGCCACAGAATTTGAAACATTATCTGATAGGTCTAAAAGGAGAACTGAGGAGATTCGTACGAAGTTCAGTCCTGTCGAATTATCGTTCGCCGCGCAAATGAGTCTTCGATCTTCGGGGAACCCAGATGCTGCGAAGATTGTGAAAGACGTCACACTCTCAAGTCCATCCAAGGAGAAAAAATACAAGGCAGGCTTGCGATTTTCAACATCATCGCCATCCTCCTTTTCGACTTGAAATTGTCAAAAGAATCTTATCAGCATTTGAAAAATGGGGCTAAAGGAAAAGGCTTAAACACACTATATCCACCGTATTCAGCTGTTTTCGTAGCAAAAAAAGCTTGCTGCCCTCCAGACGTAACCCTCACTTTTACCGAATCAAAAGCTGAGGTACGGTTGCAAGCTTTGTTAGACCACACTGTTCAACGTGTTCTACTGCTGAAACGAGACGATATTTTACATATGAGTGATTCGGAAATGTCTAATATGGCCCTTATTTGTAAGTGGGGCTTTGACGGAACCTCCGGGCAAAGCATGTATAAAATGAAGTTTTCAGATTCGAGTGTTTCAGATGCAACTTTATTTTTCACTTCGCTTGTCCCACTGAAACTTGCAGGTGTAAATGAAGAAACTAAAGAAGAAAAGATCTTATGGATTAATCCGAAGCCGTCTTCAACCCTCTTTTGCAGACCACTGAAGTTAGAATTTACAAAGGAAACAGAGCAAACGTCTTTAAATGAGAAAGCGTATTACGACAAACAGATCGAACAACTCCAGTCATTCGAAACAGTTATTCAAGGGAAAGACATTTCCATTAAATACAATTTAAGCATGACCATGGTAGATGGTAAAGTGTGCAATGCTATCACCAACACGAAATCTGCGCAACGGTGCTATCTCTGCAAGGCTACGTCTGCCCAATTTAATAACATTGACGATGTTTTGAAAAAACAGGTTACCACCGATTATCTGCAGTATGGACTATCAACTCTTCACGCCTGGATTCGATGTTTTGAATGTTGTATTCATTTGGCATACCAAATGAAAACAAAAAAGCGGCAGGTACGTAAAGCAAAAGATAAAGAGGAAAAGGAAATACTTAAAGCCTACATTCAAAAAGCTTTCAAAGAGCAGCTTGGAATTGTAATTGACATGCCGAAACAAGGGTTTGGCAGTAAGAATGACGGAAACACTGCTCGACGTTTTTTTTGAAAACACTCCAACATCAGCGCTGATAACTGGAGTTTCCGAAGAACTAATCCACCGTTTCCATATAATTTTGCAGACGATTTCGAGCGGACGTGAGATCGACGTTGAAAAGTTTCGAGCATACGCCTCAGCAACTGCCAGGCACTACGTGAAAGAATACCCCTGGTACAACATGCCAACAGCAGTCCATAGATTGTTGATTCACGGTCCAGACTTTATTTCTTCGGCCATTTTACCCATCGGTCAACTATCGGAGGATGCTCAGGAATCAACCAATAAGTTGATAAAGCAATATTGCCTGAGTTTTTCTCGAAAGTTTTCAAGAGTTAAGACTATGGAAGACGATGTTCAGCAGATTGTTGGTAACGACAGACCCCTACGTTTCTTCCTTACGCAAATCTTCGCCGAAGACACTGAAGAGTTTGTCGCCAGAAGCCGTTGCCCTCTTAGTTCCTGTGGCGGAAGACTATGAAGATTCAGATGCAGATGCAGATAATGAGGAAACAGTGTTTGAGGATGATGACGATTCAGTTGAAGCAGAAGATGAAAAAGAATAAGAAAATGAAAACTTGTAAATTAAGTTATAAAAAATTTACAAAATAAATAATTGTAATTAAAACGAAATAATTTTTTGTAATATTTTACACGATCTTGTAACCTATATTTGGTCCTTTCTTCGAGTTTTCCACTTTTTTGGTTTATTTTTTAAGCATTAACTACAATAACCCCTAAATACTGACTTTTATATGAAAAAAAAATATAAATGTAAATAAATAAAAAGACGTAGATTTTGACCACCATCTAGGATCCACCATTTTTAAATTTTTTGATCTCTCTCATCAACAGTAACCTCGATAATTCCCTAAAAATTACTTTTATACGTAAAAAAATGATAGTAGTGTAGATAGAGCCTGCCATCTTGGGTCCGCCATTTTGTTTTTTTCACTTTTTGATATCGTATTCTTAATCAGAAACTCCGTAAACCCTTACATACTAAGTTTGGTACAAATTGAACAACTACTTATATTTTGACCAGGTTTTTGGGATTCTAACCCACTGTGCGCCGTCTCCCACGAAACAATATATACAGAAAATGCTGGAAACTGGACGGGGTGGTCGCTAGTGTGCATTCCTTCAGGTGACTAAAATAGCTCAGTAGATTGGAGTACCAACCAAGAAACACAATGAAATCCTAGATACACTGTCCTCAGGGTAAAACACTCTTCCCTAACACATCTTAGCTGACATAGTCGTTTTTGGAAGGTGAAATTATCACCTAAGAAAGTGTATTTCGAGTTTTAAAGGGGTTACAATTTTTTTCGGTATGGCAATTTGTAATTGGACCGTTGACGTATTATAGTGATTATTTTAGTGCGTGCTTACGGAATTTCATTGTACATTACTGAAATTTTTTACGTATAAATGCATGTATATTTTGGTTGTTTTTATTCACATCACCCCACGATCTATTTGTTACACTGCTTTCAAGATTTACAACTAGTTTACTTTTGTTACCAGCTAATATACAACGATACAACATTCCACAGATCACCTGTGTAGGCATTCGGGAGTTTGCCGAGCTAGTAAAAGCAAAGCGACTAAACCAGAGATTGTCTGCCAGAAAAACGAGCAAGGGAAGAGCGCGCACTGTCCGCCTCCAACTAACGCCGGTGCTTTCAGCAGGTGGTGCTCCATCACGCTTTTTGTTAATGCCACGTAAAAGAAATACCTGACACTGTATTTCCGGAAACAGCAAACGGGAGGAGAAAAGACCAACAGGGCGAGCTACTGAACGGCCGCGTAAAAAACCCGCTGACGCGTGGCCCACAACTCGCAGTTCCGCCCAGCAGTCGCCGTGGCGGGAAGCCCGCCGTTCCTCGCGGCCCAACCCCGCGCTTTGCTCTGTTTATCGTCTCGTCCTCCTTCACTGGTTCACTCGCCCAGAGGCTCCCGGTATCCCATGGACCGATTATAATTTGCCTCGATGCATCCATGCAGTTATACTTTTAATCAACACTATACATAAATACACGGCTGGACATTAAAATTGCAGTACCGTGAAGGAGGCATACAGGAAATGTCATACTATCACGAAATAGGGTTATGCGAATTTTGGTGGTTGCTTATTTACCGAAGTTCATAGTACCAACTCCCTCCTTGCCTCAGCACTTCCGTTTTCGTCCCAAAGTTTTTTATATTAAAATTTAACTAAAGCCCTCTTGCAACACAACTGGTAATTCTAGAATATGAAAAAATAAATTAAATGTGACCATGAAGTTTCGGGATTGCAGCGACTTCTTGCCACGGTGTTTCTGCTGACCACCATTCAGCCATCTTCAGGTGAGTGTTTTGCACCGGAGATCGGTAGTTCACATCGCTAACTTTATATGAAAAATTGGTTCGGAGACGCATGAGCAAAGGTAGCCGCTACATGATGGACCTGCGTCGAGTTTCCCGTCCTCTTCGACTATTGCTTTATCTATGGCACGCGGACGCAGAAGTAATGGTGATAATACATGCGCTTTCAGACGGCCGGAGTGGCCGTGCGGTTCTAGACGCTTCAGTCTGGAGCCGCGTGACCGCTACGGTCGCAGGTTCGAATCCTCCCTCGGGCATGCATGCGTGTGGTGTCCTTAGGTTAGTTAGGTTTAAGCAGTTCTAAGTTCTAGGGGATTGATGACCACAGATGTTAAGTCCCATAGTGCTCAGAGCCATTTGAACCATGCGCTTTCTCTGTCGAAATGCGCACTTGCGGTGTTAAAACTGAGATGTGAAGATCAGTAAAATTAACTGTCAGCAGACGTGTCATTACTCATAAAATGCTTTATATCTGAAAAAATTAAAGAAATCGCCGGGTCTCACTCCTTATCCAGTTGAAAGCCGCCATCACGGTTAATAAGATCTTCCCCCAACGTATTTCCAACGATTTCTTATTAACTGAATTACAGAAGGATCTCGTCAAGGCCATGAGTTCCGTGGCAGGCTAATCCATGGACTTCCCTGTAGATTTTCAACGCTCAGCTATGGCTGACTTACTGGGCAGTGAAACGACATTGTAGCAATCATGCCCAACGATACGTCACACACTGTGTTCGTTATGTGACTACTGTAGATTCTCCCGCACTGGCTAGGTATTCTGTAGATTCCACGCCTCCTTCGCAATCCCAGATCATCCTTTCCCGAATCGAGAAGAGCACGTCTTTTTGGGTCAGTGGAACATTACTTTGACATAATTATTCCTCAATATTCTGCCTAATTTCGACGAAATATTGCCGACTTACGGATGGGAATGCGCTGAACTTGAACTGCTCCTTAGAATACCAATTATCTTTGAAAATAGATTGTAGGTGTTCCAGCTTCCGGCCGGAGTGGCCGTGCGGTTCTAGGCGCTACAGTCTGGAACCGCGTGACCGCCACGGTCGCAGGTTCGAATCCTGCCTCGGGCATGGATGTGTGTGATGTCCTTAGGTTAGTTAGGTTTAAGTAGTTCTAAAGTTCTAGGGGACTGATGACCACAGCAGTTAAGTCCCATAGTGCTCAGAACCATTTGAACCATTTTTTTGTTCCAGCTCCTTTCAAGGCTATCTCCATCAGACACAAGTGCCCAGTGCACCAACGTTCGAAGGACGCCCGTAGTTTGTGAAGGTTGGTGACAGGTAGACGCCTGCGACTATATGTCTGTATGTGAGGGCTTAGGGTAAACGGAATGCCCCAGTGATCCATCCACTTCCCGACTGACCAAGACGTCCAAAATGGCAGACAGCGGCCCTTCTCAACATCCACCGTAAATTTGATATTCTTTTGGGTAGAATTCAGATGCTGCAAAAGCGTGACAATTCTTCTTCACTTTGGGGGCAAGCTACAAAAGTATCGTCTATATATCGTCAGAAGAATTTTGGTTTAAGTTGTGCCGAATCAAGTGCCATCTCCTCAAAGTCTTCCATAACAAAGTTTGTTACCAGAGGAGAGAGAGGACTGCCCGTGGAAACACCGTCAAACTTGCTCAAAATATTAACTGTTGACTAAAAAGTAGATCGAGCAAAAATTAAATGTGGTATAATAATAATATCAGGGTGACCTAGGCTTTACTACCTAGAAAAGAAAGAAGTAAGTCCTTCCTGATGCTTTTCGTCTCTATGTCAGAGAAGCGAATCAACTTTCATAATCACATATCATCGACTACAGGAACCTAACTCAAAAGTAACAATGAACTTCCGTGCCGTGAGGCAGTTTCTACCTGCTTAATTCCTACAGCGATGCAATGTGATATACAGGGAAGAAGTACATTTCCATTTGCTTATTACGAGGTTTAACGTATATTTACGCCAGTATAAATAATAGGTAACTGTTCTACACTCTTTGTCATTACTGAAGAGTCAAACACAAATATGTCACACAAATGGCTTGCATCGTCGACGATGCATCCCTGAAGACATTCGCGCAAACTACTTAACACGTTCTCAATCACTTCTTGAGGAGCGTCGTTTTTCAGGTCAGTCGCCGTGAAAAATGTTTTTGAGATCACTCTGCAGCAGAAAAATCGGGGGTGAAAGATCTGGTGAGCTCAGCGGCCAAGGGATATCACCGAATCGCCAAAATAATCGAGGTGGAAAGTGGCACCTCAGTGCAGTCATTAAATAACGGGTCTTATGTGCTATATTCAGTTAGTTAGTTACGTGTTACATTGATCAATAGCACGGAAAAGCCATTATGATGTCGAACGTGTCAAATGCACGAGAAATGCGCACAGGAAACAAGTTTTTTTCTTTTTTGTTTACATTATAGTGGTATACCTAAACATTTCTATTATCTATCCCATTCCCTTAAATGGCATAAAATGCACATATTATATCTCCAGATTTATTTACTCGTATTCAAGAATTCATCTATGGTATAGAAAGAGCTGTCAAGGAGATATGATTTCAATTTGTTTTTTAAACTATTACTGCTGTCTGTCAGACATTTTATTTCATCTGGTAATTTATCAAAAAGTTTTATAGCAGCATATCTTACTCCCTTCTGTGCCAAAGATAAATTAAGTAAAGGATAGTGTAGGTCTTTCTTTTTTCTGGTATTCTAATCATGAATGTCGCTGCTGATTTTAAACTGGTACATGTTGTTGAGAAAAAAATTTCTTTACTGAGTAAATGTACTGTGAAGCAGTTGTAAGAGTTCCTAACCTTTTAAACATATGCCTACAAGATTTGCGACTATGAACCCCACACATTATTCTAACTACTTTCTTTTGAGTAGTGAATACCTTTTGCCTAAGTGTTGAGTTGCCCCAGAATATTATTCCGTATGGCATCAGAGAGTGGAAGTATGCAAAGTATGTTAGCTTACTAATTCTGCATCCTCAAAATTGGCAGTTATTCTGATTGCAAAAGTTGCTGAACCTGGTCGCTTTAGGAGATCCAAAATATGAATTTTCCAATTAAGATTCTCATCTATATGTACACCCAGAAACTTAGTATGCTCTACCCTGGCTACTGACTTCTTTTGATGTGTTATGCTTATTGAAGGAATTATACTTTTTGCAGCAAAAAATTGGATGTACTGTGTTTTTTCAAAGTTCAGAGGAAGCTCATTCACAGAAATCCAATTAACAACTTTTCCAAAGACTTTATTTGTATCATTTTCTAGCGGACTTTCTTTTACTGTATTAATAATTATGCTTGTATCATCAGCAAACAGTATAGTTCAGCATTTTGTTTCACATAAGAAGGGAGGTCATTCACATATATCAAGAACAGGAGGGGACCTATGATCGAACCTTGTAGAACACCTAATGTAATTTCACCCCAGTTAGATGAAGTGGCAAACTCCTTTGAATCACTTGAAACATATAAAGAGACTTTTTGCTTCCTGTTCTGTACATACGATTTAAACCACTCATATGCTGTTCCATTTATACCATAGAATTGTAATTTCGCTAACATAATGTCATGGTTCACACAATAAAATGCTATGGATAAGTCACAGAATATTCCTACTGGTGACATTTTACTGTTAAAAGACTCTATTATGTGGACAGTGAAATTGTATATCGCTGTCTCAGTCGAACAGCATTTCTGAAATCCGAACTGTGATTTACTAAGTATCCCATTACTGTTGAGATGAATAACCACTCTTGAGTACATTACTTTCTCAAAGATTTTTGAAAATGCTGTAAGCAAGGATAATGGCCGGTAATTATTGACATCTGTGGTTTCCCCCTTTTTGTAGAGAGACCTGACAATGGCATATTTTAACCTGTCTGGAAAAATACCCTGAGTCAGTGATGCATTACATATGCGACTCAAAACATTAGCTGTAATTGCTCCACATTGTTTTAATAGCTTGATAGAGATGTCATCTACTCCAACAGAACATTTATTTTTCAAAGATTTAATAATTTTTCTTATTTCACAAGAGGTTGTTAGTTGAAACTTAATCTGACTAAAATTTTTCAAAACTGACTCTTCCATGTACTGCCTGGCTTTTTCTTTTGAACTATTCTCACCAATTTTTTCTCCTACAGTTAAGAAGTGATTGTTAAATACATTGCCTACCTGTGTACTGTTGGTTAAGATGGTCTCATTCTCTTTAATAGTAATACTACCTACCCCTGTGGTTACTTTTCCTGCCTCCTTTCTAACAACATTCCATATTGATTTGATTTTATTGCTGGAGTTGGTAATTTCTTCTCTAACATACATATTTCTTGATTTCCTTACAACTTTTCTCAGTATGTTACAATAATTTTACACTGTAAAACTACTTCTGGATCTTTACTAGTTCTTGTTGTCTCATACAGTTTTCTTTTTCTTTCTGAAGACACTTTAATACCTGTAGTACAGTTCCTATTTTACTGAAGCCATATCGCATTTGGACGACAATGTCCCTAATGTGCAATGAAGAAATTGTTAATCACGACCGCCTGACGCTCGAAAGTGACACGCACTGGCTGGCCGTTGCTGCCCTAAAAAAATACGGCCCATCGATTCCAACTGAGTGTCCAACACCACATCACAAGCCAACCTTTGGGCTGCCCTGCTTGAATGAACTACGGGTTCCTGTCGGAGTAATATTGGAGGTTATGTTTATTGACATACCCGTTCAAATTAAATTTTAGAACATCATTTATCGCAAGATGTGTCAGAAATGCGTCATCCTCGTCAATTATGTCTAGTACTGCTATGCAGAAATTAAGACTACTCACTTTATCTTCCGGTCACAAAGAATGAAACATTAAATCCTGTTTCACTATCCTCTTAAAGGATGTGGGAGGAATTTTTAATAGTGTGAAGTGGTAGTGGACAGATTGCTGTACGCTTCGTTGCAGATCAGCGCGTTCTCCTTGGATATTTTCTGGCGTTAGAACTGTCGCTTTAGGTCTCTTATGCTTCACACTGGATGCAGGTCCCATCTCACGTCAATGTTTTATCCATCGTGATATTGTAATTTTGTCTGGGACATGAAAATGGTGATCCATTCCACTGAGCAATGCACTTTGCACGGCCGCAGTTCTCTGCAAACCACTTCCTCGGTATGCTGTCACACTGGCCAACGTATGATACTGAAGTGAATGAATGAATGGCATACTATGTGGGTCCGGTTAGAAGCGGTAGATGGTGCGAGAACAACTACACCTTAGCAAGGTGGCCAATTGAAAATCTGCTATTTCCCGTGGGTTACCCTCTAGCAGTTCCACAGCAACACTTGTTAATTTATTTTATTTTATTACACTATATTTCATTTCCCTGTGTCCAGTTTCGGGCCCGCAGCCCTATTCTCAAGTTCTACTGCATAAAAACAATATGTAAAGTGTGGGTCTCATCATAAAAACATAAATTTTGGAAATTGCGTTACAACCTTATTACACTGACATTAATTTGTATGGTATACAACAGAATATCAATACGTAAAACGCATAAAACGTAGTTTACATTACAAACAGCTGCAGAATCAGTGAAAATGTCGAATTATGGCAAGAAATGTGTACGTGAACATAAATGCACATGCTATTCTCCAGACTGCAGGTTGCACTGTTGTACGAGGGTTGAATGAAATGCAATGCCTTCAACTTCATTAATTGGGTTTGGATGGGAATATTTTAATAAATCAAACGCAGAAATAATCCTTAGAATACGATCTTTAATTGCCAATATTCTCTTTTTCCACATACTCACCAGTCAATTGGATACATTTCTGGCCACATTTCTGAAGGCGTCACGGAAGAAATCGACACTCTGTTTCCGCAACCACAGTCTCACAGTTCTCTCAACGTCTTCACCAGAAGCATAATGATGTCCCCACAGATCGTATTTCATTATCGGGGACAGATGGAAGTCAGGCGGCACTAAATCTGGACTGTACGGGGGACGCGGTACGGTGGTGAGATTCAGTCTCTGAAGTTCTGCCGTGGTGGCACGTTAAGTGTGTGGTTTGGCATGGTCATGCTGGAGGAAAACATTTCCCTTTTCCTTTCAGACCCTTGTTAGCGGTCGTTTGAGAATTCGCAACGTTGTGATGCAACGCTCTGAATTTATTGTAGTTCCACGATCAAGGAAATCAACATGGATAACACCGTCTGCGTCCCAGAACACTGTGGGCAAGATTTTTCCAGCTGAGGGCTGCGTCTTGAATTTCTTGTTCTGTAGAGAGTCTTTGTGTCGATATTCCATAGACTGACGTTTCGTCCCTGGGTCGTAATGGTGTACCCACGTTTCGTCTCCTGTCACAATTGGATGGAGAAAGACGTTACCTTCATTCTCGTAACGCGAGAGGAATTCCTGGCAAATTTCAAGTTTCTGCGCTTTCATTTCAGGAGTCAGCGTCCGGGATACCCATCGTGCACAGATCTTCCCATAGCCAAGCAAAGCAATAATGTGACCCACACGTTCTTGTTAGATGACGATTGTGCTTGCAGTTTCTCTCTGAGTGATACGACGATCGTCCTGAATCAATCTGTCAACATTTTGCTTGTGAAACTCGATGCTTGCTGTCACAGGACGTCCGACTCTTTGTCACGCAGGTCAGATGTAACCGCCTCAACATTTTTAAACTTACTCGCCCAACCACGCACAATTCTGACATCAACACAATCACCATAAACTGATTTCATTCTCTGATCAATCTCCTTTGAGGTGACACCTTCTGCTGTCAAGAATGCAATCACTGCACGTTGCTTAAATCGCATTGACCGACCGTCTGCGTAGGGTTCCATACTTTACAGTGTAACAAAACAACCGTTCAATTTTAATTCTTCCCGCCAACTGAAGATGTAGAGAAGGGGCTACGCAACAAGCCAGTACCTGCCGTTTACCAATGCTGCCAACTGTTGAAGAGTTACGAAGGTGGAGGCATTACTTTTCAGTCAACCCTCGTATTTGACCACTAACAACAACTGTGCTATATCATCAATACGTGTTAAGTGCCAGTTGTAGACAGAAAAGTGTTCTGTGTAGTTATGAGTGCGGTACGTCGAGCTGAATAATTTCGAACGTGGGCAAATTGCTTGCGCTAGTGTGACGGTGCTTTCGTGAGCAAGGGAGCGAAGCGTCTGGCGTTTCAAGAGGCACGGCGTCAAAGGTTTATACTGCATACATGGAAAGCGGAAAACTGTCAACCGTGAAGTCACAACGCTGACGAAAGTGTGTCTTGAGTTATCTTGGCGAAAGGTCATTGAAACGACTGGACGAAAAATTAGAGGACGACTCATACGAAACTCACTGCAGAAATGAATGCCTCACTCGCGAAAACTGTCAGCACCAAAACAACACGAAGAGATCTCCATATGCAGGGAACTGCAGGACGAGCAGCAATTCCATAACCATCCATCAGTGATGCAAATGACCTTAACTGGAAAACGTTGGGTAGAGCCATCAAACCTGGACTTTGGATCAATGGAAGAATGTCATTTGGTCGGATGAGTCTTCTTTCACACTGTTTCCAGCTTTTGGCCGATTTTACGTGCCAAGAGTGAGTGGGAAGGTTTCGGTAATGATTTGGACAGACACATCGTGGCGTTCCATGGGCCCCATAATTGCTTTGTAAGGTCGCATTACTAGCGAAGGTTCTGTGACCCATTTTTGCTGATGATGTCCATTCCGTGATGCATACAATGTTTGCCCTCAATCGTGATGCTGTGTCCGAAGATGACTGGGCTCCTGTCCACACAGCTCACTTCGTCCATAACTGGTTTTGTGAACACGAAGGCGAACTGTCCCGTCTCACCAGTCATCAGATTTCAATATACACTACTGGCCATTAAAATTGCTACACCACGAAGATGACGTGCTACAGACGCAGAAATTTAACCGACAGGAAGAAGATGCTGTGATATGCAAATGATTAGCTTTTCAAAGCATTCACACAAGGTTGGCGCCGGTGGCGACACCTACAACGTGCTGACGTGAGGAAAGTTTCCAACCGATTTCTCATACACAAACAGCAGTTGACCGGCGTTGCCTGGTGAAACGTTGTTGTGATGCCTCGTGTAAGGAGGAGAAATGCGTACCATCACGTTTCCGACTTTGATAAAGGTCGGATTGTAGCCTATCGCGATTGCGGTTTATGATATCGCGACATTGCTGCTCGCCTTGGTCGAGACCCAATGACTGTTAGCAGAATATGCAATCTGTGGGTTCAGGAGGATAATACGGAACGCCGTGCTAGATCCCAACGGCCTCGTATCAATAGCAGTCGAGATGACAGGCATCTTATCCGCATGGCTGTAACGGATCGTGCAGCCACGTCTCGATCCCTGAGTCAACAGATTGGGACGTCTGCAAGACAACAACCATCTGCACGAACAGTTCGACAACGTTTGCATGGACTGTCAGCTCGGAGACCATGGCTGCGGTTACCTTTGACGCTGCATCACAGACAGGAGCGCCTGCGATGGTGTACTCAACGACGAACCTGGGTGCACGAATGGCAAACGTCATTTTTTCCGATGAATCAAGGTTCTGTTTACAGCATCATGATGGTAGCATCCGTGTTTGGCGACATCGCAGTGAATGCACATTGGAAGCGTGTATTCGTCATCGCCATACTGGCATATCACCCGTCGTGATGGTATGGGGTGCCATTGGTTACGCGTCTCAGTCACCTCTTGTTCGCATTGACGGCACTTTGAATAGTGGACGTTACATTTCAGATGTGCTACGACCCGTGGCTCTACCCCTCGAATCCTGCGAAACCCTACATTTCAGCAGGATAATGCACGGGCGCATATTGCAGGTCCTGTACGGGCCTTTCTGGATACAGAAAATGTTCGACTGCTGCCCTGTCCAGCACATTCTCCAGGTCTCTCACCAATTGAAAACGTCTGGTCAATGGTGGCCGAGCAACTGGCTCGTCACAATACGCCAGTCACTACTCTTGATGAACTGTGGTATCGTGTTGAAGCTGCATGGGCAGCTGATTTCTCAGGATCTATGCACCCAAATTGCGAGAAAATGTAATCACATGTCAGTTGTAGTACAATATGTTTGTCCAATGAGTACCCGTTTATCACCTGTATTTCTTCTTGGTGTAGCAATTTTAATGACCAGTAGTGTAATTGAGCCTTTGAGGATTACTTTGGAGAGAAAGGAAGAATGGTATAAGATTCCCCTGAAATCCATGCAGAGCCTGTATTTACCCATAGCACGACGACTGAGAGCTGTTTTCAATGCCAACGGTTTTCCTACGCCGTATTATGCGTAGTAATGTATTGTGTTTTTTGTGTTACCATATATTTTTCCACCTTCTGCACGTTATCTACAAGCAAATAGCTTTACTTCGTCTTAGAAAGAAAAGAAGTATGATGCACCTGCAAACTAAATTCTCCTTTGAAAGTAGTGGAGAAGAGACTGAACGCCGTCTTTAATTTGCTCACTAAAATATGACCCTGGAACGATTAATTTAAGTGAGCAGATATTGAGTTAGCGATGATTTTAAGCAAAATATGTATACTTCTAATAAAACCTAACTCGCGGAAATTCTTTGAAGTTAACCTATTGATGTGGGACGCTGCAGGTGTAGGGGGAACAGTGAGAAAAGAATTCCGATTACAACGCTTATTGTCGGTCTGTGTTATTTACTCATTGGTGTATTCTACGTCAACGTAGTTGTCGCTTGTTTCTATGTCAGGTAATGCAGTCGCGTCAAGCCAGTGGCCAGCTCCGGGCTGAAGCGTAGTTACGTCACGGAGCTGTCAGAAGCACGGCCCACGGCTCCTGTGTTCGCTTGGGTTACCGCAGATCGCGACCGACAGATGCACAAAGGGGTATTGGTGCGTACTCCCTATTGTGCTTGCCTTACGTAAGACAGCACTGTATTAAGATTAAAGAGGCTCCAAAGTAATATCAACATTCTTTAGAGATTACATATCATTTTGCTGTTTCTATACAGTATTTGAAACAACTTACTGCAGTTACGAAGGCTTTTTCTTTGTACCAGTTTCCTATCGTCTCGGTTTGTTGTATTTCAGAGGACATTTACGGCAATTTCTGAAAATGTTAACATTTTTTCCGGAAATATTAGCTTGTAACACACAGACTCTCACCTCTTAGTCAGTTCACAATGACGCTAACGATAAACGTTTACAGATCGTCTCTCAAAGCCACCTTAATAATGAGCTAAGATATCTGGTTCTTCAGAGCATGAAATGTAAGGCGCCGCAGAATATCAAAGTGATGTTTGGATCCACTAGTTCGTCCACAAGCATCCATATCATGGCATAGGTCTAAAACTGAAATACTGTAACGCTATCACGGTGTTAAACCAATTACCAAGTACCGTCATAAAAAATCGTAACGTAACGGGAAGCTCCTATTCCATTTCCGAATTCCATGACATACAGAATAAAGTACCGAACTTATGACCCTTCCTCAAGTAGTATGCACAGTAACCTTTAAAAGACAACTACTGTCAAATAACAAATTTAATTTACCTTTGCGAATATCAGCAAATAATGTGTCAGTGATTATAACTGCATTTGTACGTAATCAGAGTTGCATACCTGCACGAGTTCCTGCCCGAGAGAGCCAAAATTTCGGTATTTTGACACTTTATAGCTTCCCACACGCGTTTCACCCAATAGATGATGGTTTCAATTCCTGTCATTCGCCTTTTTCATAATTTTGCATTTTTTCGTATTTTGAGCCGAGTTATTTTGATATTTCCGTTGTTTCAGCAGTTACAAAAACGTCCCTATCGGTTTCGCAACGCAGAGCACTGGTTTGAGTTCTAGAGGCGACAGTTCGAAGTACTGACAACCTCTTCACCATGAATTTCAGCGTCTGAGAAACAGTATTTTCACTTCCCTTTTTATTAACCCTCTACACTGACAGCAATTTTTTTTTCCTTCCTTGAATATACGAGTCAGTTAATTGGTATATTAATTATAGTTCAGTCTATTACGTAACCCCATAGCTAAAATTCATACCACTTAAGTAGTACTATTATCCCAGCACCTCACTGTGCAAATTGTAATTCCTACATTTTTCATTTTTTCATTTATTGTGCACTCGACTGTTATCTTCGCTTCACGGGTTCGAGTCTTAACAACGAGTTGGAACGCTTTGTGAATTATTGACTTAGTAATTCATAGCTTCGAGTGTCGAGTCGCGACAGTTCAGCGCATACTGAGTTTCTTTTTTTGTCATGCTTCAGCATTTATGTTGGCTACTTTGCATATCATCATGCACATTGAAATGTCGAGTCTCTACAGTGGTAGTTATGCGCTTTCAAACTTGCACATAATTTTCGACTCAAATTTCATTTCATTTCATCTCTTTGCGACCTACACACATGGTTTTGAGACGTTCCGGTGTTTTTATTTACCTAAGACATCCACAATAAGCAGTATTACCATCGACATAGGAAGTCGTGACATGGCGTAAAATACAAGTAAATAAAGGAAAGTCCAAAAACTTCAAAATGGATTCAAATCTGCCGCCGCTGAAATCAAAACAAAGAAGGAGGACACTATCCAAGTAGTCAAAAGTAATGATCAATTGTGTAAACAACAGAAAATATTATTTCGAAAAATGTCCCTATTGGGTCTTGAAAATTTGGCAAGTGCAACCTTCTCCTCGAGGGGAGTTGTTTCAGCATAGTACATGTGACTTACTACAATTTCTTGCGCACTGCCTTTGCGAAAAGTCGAGGGTGAGGAAGGGGCAACGTAGGCGCACTTCTGATGTCTTTAAGTGCTGTTATTAATTCCCTCGTCCATACTACCGTAGTTTTTATCAGTTTCTATAGAGGAATTCTGGGACGGTTACTTTCAAAATACCATGTCTGCAATGCCTTATGACTAGACCGACCAACTATTTCCACCACGCTTATGATTTGCTATCATTAATGTGCAGCCTACACGACGGAGAAGTACTGTGTTTCGTACTGCATTTCTAAGAGTACTGGTTTTAAGATCATTTTAACCAGACCAGCTACGTTTTCTGGAGATATTGCACACTCTAAGACAGAAGAAAAGACACATCACTAAGGAATTATTCCAATGGTGTGGAAATCTATAGATGTGATTGTGCAGACAAGCAATGATTACAATTTCAAAAATATTTGCTCGCATATTCAACATAGCTTCAGAAATTGAGCAAGACAACAACGCTTTGGTCCATCTCTGGTCCTTATGCAAGCAGTTATTCGGCTTGGAATTGACTGATAGAGTTTGTTGGATATCCTCCTGAGGGATGTAGTACCAAACACTATCCAATCGGCGTGTTAGATCGTAAAAATTCAGAGCTGGTTGGAGGCCTGCCCATAATGCTCCAAACATTCTCAACTGGGGAGAGATCCGGCGACCTTGCTGATTAAGGCTGGGTTTCTCAAGCATGAAGACAGTCAGTAGAAACTCTTGCCGCGTATGGACGGGCATGATCTTGCTGAAATGCAAGCCCAAGATGGCGCTGACATTAAGGCAACGAAAAGGGGCGTAGAATATCGTCGACGTACAGCTGCGACGTATAGGCGCCTCAGATGACAACCAAAGGTGTCCTAATATGAAATTAAATGGCGCACCAAGCCAGAACTTCTGATTGTCAGGTCGTATGGCGCAGGGAGGATATAAGATGAACATCAACAAAAGCAAAACGAGGATAATGGAATGTAGTCGAATTAAGTCGGGTGATGCTGAGGGTATTAGATTAGGAAATGAGACACTTAAAGTAGTAAAGGAGTTTTGCTATTTGGGGAGCAAAATAACTGATGATGGACGAAGTAGAGAGGATAAAAATGTAGACTGGCAATGGCAAGGAAAGCGTTTCTGAAGAAGAGAAATTTGTTAACATCGAGCATAGATTTAAGTGTCAGGAAGTCATTTCTGAAAGTATTTGTATGGAGTGTAGCCATGTATGGAAGTGAAACATGGACGGTAAATAGTTTGGACAAGAAGAGAATAGAAGCTTTTGAAATGTGGTGCTACAGAGGAATGCTGAAGATTAGATGGGTAGATCACATAACTAATGAGGAAGTATTGAATAGGATTGGGGAGAAGAGAAGTTTGTGGCACAACTTGACCAGAAGAAGGGATCGGTTGGTAGGACATGTTCTGAGGCATCAAGGGATCACCAATTTAGTATTGGAGGGCAGCGTGGAGGGTAAAAATCATAGGGGGAGACCAAGAGATGAATACACTAAGCAGATTCAGAAGGATGTAGGTTGCAGTAGGCACTGGGAGATGAAGAAGCTTGCACAGGATAGAGTAGCATGGAGAGCTGCATCAAACCAGTCTCAGGACTGAAGACCACAACAACATGGCGCAGGTCAGATACGTTGGTATCACTCCGCTGTCCGGAGTATCTCCAGACATCTTCGCTGGTCGTCGAAGCTCATTTAGAAGCGGGACTCTTTTTTTTTTCCATCAGTCTAGTGACTGGTTTGATGCGGCCCGCCACGAATTCCTTTCCTGTGCTAACCTCTTCATCTCAGAGTAGCACTTGCAACCTACGTCCTCAATTATTTGCTTGACGTATTCCAATCTCTGTCTTCCTCTACAGTTTTTGCCCTCTACAGCTCCCTCTAGTACCACGGAAGTCATTCCCTCATGTCTTAGCAGATGTCCTATCATCCTGTCCCTTCTCCTTATCAGTGTTTTCCACATATTCCTTTCCTCTCCGATTCTGCGTAGAACCTCCTCATTCCTTACCTTATCAGTCCACCTAATTTTCAACATTCGTCTATAGCACCACATCTCAAATGATTCGATTCTCTTCTGTTCCGGTTTTCCCACAGTCCATGTTTCACTATCACACAATTCTGTACTCCAGACGTACATCCTCAGAAATTTCTTCCTCAAATTAAGGCCGGTATTTGATATTAGTAGACTTCTCTTGGCCAGAAATGCCTTTTTTGCCATAGCGAGTCTGCTTTTGATGTCCTCCTTGCTCCGTCCGTCATTGGTTATTTTACTACCTAGGTAGCAGAATTCCTTAACTTCATTGACTTCGTGACCATCAATCCTGATGTTAACTTTCTCGCTGTTCTCATTTCTACTACTTCTCATTACCTTAGTCTTTCTCCGATTTACTCTCAAACCATACTGTGTACTCATTAGACTGTTCATTCCGTTCAGCAGATCATTTAATTCTTCTTCACTTTCACTCAGGGTAGCAATGTCATCAGCGAATCGTATCATTGATATCCTTTCACCTTGCGGGACTCATCCTCATCACTAAAAAGATTCCAGGCTCAAGACGTGACTTTAGCCTTCGAGAGCGATTTCAGAGATACGATGACAGGCCTGTACGTGTCTCTGAGAGGTCGGTCTCTCTCCAAATGCCCTAAATTCAGCAGTCGCAGTTTCTCTTGGATAGCATTATGTGCTACAACGACTTCATGTTTTGTCGAGGTATTGACACATACTAAACAGACTTTGGAATGGTATACGGCTTATGCACATTCCCGTCTGCCACCTATGGAGTTTCATCAAGCTGTGTAGTTAACTTGCCTTTCTTCTTTCCATTTACATCAACCCTTGCATTCCATTCGTTTATTAATGCCAGCAGTAGTTTGAGAACTAGTATTTAATCCCTTGGTACTTTATTTGAGTGCTTCTAGTAGTATCACATTCAATACTGTCGTTGAGCATCTGAGTTTTCATGTCGGTGTACAGACTGACTGTGGGTGGACGACCTAATGAACTTGTCCATATCGTAAAGTTCAGTGAAGTAACTACTCGTGCCACTATCTTTCAAAAACATCTTGAAAGTTCCGGCAGTATCGACCTTCATTCAACTGTTTCATGTTATCGGTAACTACGAAGGTATGTTGTGAATGATCTCCGCAATCTCTACTTAAAATTGTAAAGTCATCGAATGTCATGTCAGTTCTTACAAGTGCCTGGTAGATGTGCTTTAAAATCACGTTATCCTATTTAAAGGCCATACTAAGGTTCGCATTATATCTTATCAGTTGATTTGTGATCCTTGAATACATCAGGCTTAGTATAAGATATCAAAGACCTCTATGCCAGCCAAAACAGAAATATTTTTGCATTTCATCCTGATTTTCCATTATGACGTCACTGAATATGAACACCGTATTAGATTTTACTCCTTCAGGCGCTGGGACCTCATCACTTTGGGTGAAAGTCTTATTTGTAATACCATTACTCGAAAATATTTCCTTAAGTAGCTGGTGCTTGGTCTGAAACATTGTTTTTGAAAATACACTCCTGGAAATTGAAATAAGAACACCATGAATTCATTGTCCCAGGAAGGGGAAACTTTATTGACACATTCCTGGGGTCAGATACATCACATGATCACACTGACAGAACCTCAGGCACATAGACACAGGCAACAGAGCATGCACAATGTCGGCACTAGTACAGTGTATATCCACCTTTCGCAGCAATGCAGGCTGCTATTCTCCCATGGACACGATCGTAGAGATGCTGGATGTAGTCCTGTGGAACGGCTTGCCATGCCATTTCCACCTGGCGCCTCAGTTGGACCAGCGTTCGTGCTGGACGTGCAGACCGCGTGAGACGACGCTTCATCCAGTCCCAAACATGCTCAATGGGGGACAGATCCGGAGATCTTGCTGGCCAGGGTAGTTGACTTACACCTTCTAGAGCACGTTGGGTGGCACGGGATACATGCGGACGTGCATTGTCCTGTTGGAACAGCAAGTTCCCTTGCCGGTCTAGGAATGGTAGAACGATGGGTTCGATGACGGTTTGGATGTACCGTGCACTATTCAGTGTCCCCTCGACGATCACCAGTGGTGTACGGCCAGTGTAGGAGATCGCTCCCCACACCATGATGCCGGGTGTTGGCCCTGTGTGCCTCGGTCGTATGCAGTCCTGATTGTGGCGCTCACCTGCACGGCGCCAAACACGCATACGACCATCATTGGCACCAAGGCAGAAGCGACTCTCATCGCTGAAGACGACACGTCTCCATTCGTCCCTCCATTCACGCCTGTCGCGACACCACTGGAGGCGGGCTGCACGATGTTGGGGCGTGAGCGGAAGACGGCCTAACGGTGTGCGGGACCGTAGCCCAGCTTCATGGAGACGGTTGCGAATGGTCCTCGCCGATACCCCAGGAGCAACAGTGTCCCTGATTTGCTGGGAAGTGGCGGTGCGGTCCTCTACGGCACTGCGTAGGATCCTACGGTCTTGGCGTGCATCCGTGCGTCGCTGCGGTCCGGTCCCAGGTCGACGGGCACGTGCACCTTCCGCCGACCACTGGCGACAACATCGATGTACTGTGGGGACCTCACGCCCCACGTGTTGAGCAATTCGGCGGTACGTCCACCCGGGTCCGCCGATCGTGGTCTCGCGGTAGCGTTCTCGCTTCCCGAGCACGGGGTCCCGGGTTCGATTCCCGGCGGGGTCAGGGCTTTTCACCTGCCTCGAGATGACTGGGTGTTTGTGTTGTCCTCATCATTTCATCATCATCCAGGAAAGTGGCGAAATTGGACTGAGCAAAGGTTGGGAAATTGTACGGGCGCTGATAACCACGCAGTTGAGCGCCCCACAAACCAAACATCATCATCATCATCATCACGTCCACCCGGCCTCCCGCATGCCCACTATACGCCCTCGCTCAAAGTCCGTCAACTGCACATACGGTTCACGTCCACGCTGTCGCGGCATGCTACCAGTGTTAAAGACTGCGATGGAGCTCCGTATGCCACGGCAAACTGGCTGACACTGACGGCGGCGGTGCACAAATGCTGCGCAGCTAGCGCCATTCGACGGCCAACACCGCGGTTCCTGGTGTGTCCGCTGTGCCGTGCGTGTGATCATTGCTTGTACAGCCCTCTCGCAGTGTCCGGAGCAAGTATGGTGGGTCTGACACACCGGTGTCAATGTGTTCTTTTTTCCATTTCCAGGAGTGTATATACACATTTTCCCACAAGGTGATGGACCAACAATAATAGATCTGATACTACTGGGCGATAGTGCTCCATTCTTGTTATTCAGTTTTCCCGATGTATTCTTAGATCAATCAGTTACAACGCAGTCCTTGTGAAGAGGAAGTTTCATCCATCCACTCATGTCGAAGACTATATGACTGGACTAGCATACAAGAGGTTTCACTAGATAAGAGAAGAACACAGATGTCTTACACGTGCTTCATTTATTTCTATAGATAGCTGGGTATACACTGTATACATAGTCAAAGAAGATTGAAATTCTATGCCTGCATCAAGTGTTGTAAAGTCATTCATTGCTCCGCGGACTAGCGTGCATTGAAATACTGAGATACATCTTCTTCAAATGGGATTCGGAGACTGCTGCGAAAGTTCTTGTAAATTGGTCCACAACGTTTCACAGGAGCTATAAACATAAGACTGCCAGCTCAGTCTCTGGCAAAATGCGCGCTGTATGGCAAAACTGCTGTACATTAAATTCTTGAAGGTGTCTTCCTGCAAGTGAGTCAATTCCGTTTCGTTTAAAATCACTATTGTTCGCTGAAAGCGACTTGCACTGATCTTGCGAACCGGTTATTAGCAATGGGACTACGATCGCTGATGAGTTGTCACACAGCCTATGCCCTTCTGTAGGAGACTTCGTAACGCAATGACGTCGGTTTTCAAAAATCAGTTCTGAGTTGAATTCACGATCACAGAACATTCCTTCGGTAACACTTTTACATCCCTTTGCATATAGAGTGGGAGATATACTGAAAACGGATCTGTACGCCTGCTGAGATGTTAATCTTCTGGAAGCAGGACAATAAAACAAGTTAAACCGTAGATCCCCAGTTCACTATCCCCGCACATATACACAAGAACACTGATAATGCTTACATATTGTTGACTCTTCACGTAGAGTCAGACGTTTCATGTTGGTGATGTTACGTCACCGATCGCACACTGCAAACAAAAACTTTTCTAATCGACCGTCTATATACTTATTTCGCAATGCAATGTTGGTAACTTCATGAAAAAAGTATATGAGCTATGTATTTCAGCTGTATGTGGAGGAGGAACCTAGTGTTAGAATCTTTACTGGGATGGAAGATTGTGATTGTGTCGAATGGACATTTTACCACAAGCCTATGTGGAATCTACGACTAAACCACTTGTGCTATATCAACCATATCACTTAAACCACTTTTTAGGTGTATGATGATCTAACAGAAACATTATCAAAGAGCGATTATCATGTGCATGCTTCTTTAATCCCTAATTCGGTTCTACCAGCTTCGTATCAATGTATTCTCTGACAAGCACATCTGAATGTTCAGAACGTTGTGGGGAAGGCTAACCAAAGGCTGCGTATTATTGGCAGGACACTTATAAAATGTAACAGACCTACTGAGGAGACTAGCTACACTACGCTTGCCCGTCCTGTTTTAGAATACTGCTGCGCGGTGTGGGATCCTTACCAGGTAGGACTGATGGTGTACATCGAAAAAGTTCAAAGAAAGGCAGCACGTTTTGTATTATCGCGAATATGGGAGAGAATGTCACAGAAACGATACAGGATTTGGGCTGGAAATCATTGGAAGAAAGGCGTACTTCGTTGCGACGGAATCTTCTCACGAAATTCCAATCACCAACTTTCTCCTCTGAGTGCATAAATATTCTGTTGACTCCGACCTACATAGGGTGGAACGACCATCACGATAAAATAAAGGGAAACCAGAGCTCGTACGGAAAGATAGAGGTGTTCATTCTTTCCACGCGCTATACGAGATTGGAATAATAGAGAATTGTGAAGGTGGTTCGATGAACCCTGTGCCAGGAACTTAAATGTGATTTACAGATTATCCATGTAGATATAGAACGAATTGCCTTGCTCTGATGCCACCAGAATTTGTCAGTCGTGTTGAATATTTGTTTGGGTTCCTAGGAAGTGTAATTTTCGTCGTTCTGCTACAAATAAAACTGAAATTACTATGGAATGAACAATATGGAAGGGAAAAACATGTTAGCTATATAGACAGCCGGAAAAAAATTAGCACACGGGGAAAACATGTTAGCTATAGAGACTGCCGGAAAAAAATTAGCACACGTAGAAAGATGATGTCGATTTTGATACTATGACGATATATGCCGCCTGGGGACAGGAGATGTACAGACAATGGTTTCGACGATGTCCGCCAACACACAGTGTAGAGGCGTAGCTACCAGAGCGCCATCTGTTATCTCGCACTCGTGCTTCCTACAGCCAACTGTGCGAGGTTGAAAGGTACCAAATTGCGACCTTCCGAGTTGGGGGTGGTCCTTTCGGAGAATTGTTCCACAAGTTGGACGTGCTGCATCGTTTGTGCAACATTGCAGTTATGAGTGGTTACGTGAACATTCTCGCTCCTGTACACAAGGTTCCGAATGTCCACGGAGCACAGACTCTCGCCTGGACATTGTAAGGGTAGCTGTGACAGACCGTACAGCTACCATTGCAAAGATAAGAGGATTCTTAGATCAGACATGTCAACACGAACTGTTGCGAACCGGTTATTAGCAATGGGACTACGAGCACGCACACCTCTAACCCGTCTTCCACCCACGCCACAGCATCGAGACGTGCACGTCTCGTCTGGTGCTGTCAGAGGATCACTTGGAAGATAGAATGACACGGCACGGTTTTCAGCAATGAAAGCAGATTCTGCCTGCGTGCAAGTGACGGTTGTCTTCGTCCACGACTTAGGCCTGGTGAATACACTGGCCCAGAGTGCACACTGGCTCTGTGGTGTCACCGCCAGACACCACACTTGCTAGGTGGTAGCCTTTAAATAGGCCGCGGTCCGTTAGTATACGTCGGACCCGCGTGTCGCTACTATCAGTGATTGCAAACCGAGCGCCGCCACACGGCAGGTCTAGAGAGACTTCCTAGCACTCGCCCCAGTTGTACAACCGACTTTGCTAGCGATGGTTCACTGACAAAATACGCTCTCATTTGCCGAGACGATAGTTAGCATAGACTTCAGCTACGTCATTTGCTATGACCTAGCAAGGCGCCATTATCAGTTACTATTGATATTGATTCATGTACCGTCAAGATCGACGTTCTTCATTAACGGATTAAAGTTAAGTATTCCACCAGCTACGTCCGTTTTTTCTAAATTCTAATTTCCTTGTCCTGTTCCAGACCTCACGCCAGCCTGCGTGAGCTAAAACGCGTGCCTTTCGGCTTCCTCTAGTAACACGGTGTTGGCTCTCCTGCCAACCACAACAGGCTCAACCTCAGGCCTTGTAGTCTGGAGAGCGAAAACAACAACTCCTTTGGTGTGACTGGAGCGGCTACGAATCAGCATTTGCTGTTCTTGCAACAGGAAGATGATGTGTTGTTCCAACAGGATAATGCTCGCCTACACACTGCCCATGAAACCCAATGAGCACTGCAAAGGTGTGTAGCAACTTCTCTGTAGAGCACGATCTCAAAGCGAGTGTGTATAGGATAGGATGGGACGAGAAATGACTCACACGACTAACCAATCAACTACTGTAACAGCACTGTGTGAGTAGGTCAGGCAGCAGGTGTGGTATAAAGTACCCCAGGGCGGTATTTGCCTGGATGTCAGAGTCAGCGCCTGCCTTGCCGCCCATGGTGGTTACACCATATACTACTGTGGGTCGATACTTGGTGCCTCAGAACCGCTTCTGCTGTTGATCTGTAAATGTAATCATTCCATATACTCAGTAAGAGCTGTTGGAACAACAGATCATGAGTGAATGGGAAACATTACAAGGGTATACTAATTTTCTTTCCAGGAGTGTATATAGATAGCACATCTGACTGGATAGCAGACTATAAGGTGAAAATGTGTGGCAGTACCTAGCAGGTTCAGACAAACATCCTTTATCTCAGCACCTAGCTGTAAATAAGATGAAATGCAGGCAAGATATGACACATCAGAATTCCCCATCACACGAATATCTGTTAGGTTAGTCACACACCCTCACATGCACAGCGTAATATCGGAGACTACAGTTAGTAGCGTGACTGATCGGCCACTGTTTGTACTGTCATACAACAGCCAGCACTGCACGAGAATGACGGTAGTCAGGAACCCACGTATGTGGACCAGCAGCCAGAGCATTGCAGATGACCTCTTACTGTACAGCAGCAGCTGCATGACAGCTAGCATAGTGCCTTGGCATTAGTGCGAATTGCTCAGTGAACCACCTGAGCTGGCAATGACTTGGGTACCTGAGATGTGATGGGGTGATGGGGGTGGCTGGTTAGCCCAATGCAGCTATCAGCTGTGGCCCACACAGCGTCCAGCAGGCAACGCTGCAGCGAGGACACCGTCAGCTACCACAGATGGGATGCTGAGCCTACAGTGTGGGGCAGAATGGGGGGGGGGGGTGGATGGGACGCCTTCCCTCCTCTCTCCCCAGTATAGTGGTATCCTATCCCTACTAAAAATGAAAGTGACTATCATTCAGTTTAAGTTAGCACAAGTTGAATTGGGGGAAAGATGTTAAGTAGGTCCACAAACCCGTGTCTAACAGACAGGCCTGGACCTGCAAAAACAACTTCTGTCTCAGTAAATCTGTCTTCATAATGTTCCAGTATTCCAGGTCTCGACACTGTTGTCACAGAGCCTAGTATAGGATTCCAGCATTCCAAGTCAGTTGTCTCGGATTCTGACTTCACAGACGCTATCCCAGTATTCTAGTTCAGCCTGGCAATGCCCCATCTTGGATACTTATTTGTATGACATCAATCTTATGTCATGATACAGAAGGATTTTTTGATTCCCAAAATTTCAATTTAGCGTCATTTTATAGCTAGGGCAACTGATCTTTGTCAGACACGAGGAGGGGGAAGGCCTAAGGAAAATCCCTTGACTAATCAGTGATTTCATTGATGATGTCATTGACGACTCATTCTGTACCAGAACACCCACTACATACCTGCTTTCGAGACTGCTTTTTCTAGCAGATGACTTAGTGTATGGAATGAGTTCGAGTTGCTCTGATCACATTGCATATTCGTGATTGGATGTAGGACAATTAATTGAAGATTCCACTTTGACTCAGTTTATGGCAACGTGGCATAGACCAAAACAGAAAACAAAAATATATTACTGTTTCTTTAAACATTAGAGCTTCGAGGCTGGGCTGCTATATTTACATTACTATGTTATATCAATAATCATGTAGCGACTAGCCAGCAGCAACATTACAGAACCACAGTTTACGTACATCATTCTACCATGAACACTCAGATAGAATTTCACAAGTGCTGATGCCAGTATGCAGGGTGTTGACTATTATAGGTACACACGACAGAGGCGTGTAGAGGGCAATGAAACACACAAATAATCAAAAAATTCATAGATCCAGAAATCAATAGTTTCCCCGATATGACATATACACAAGTATTCTGACGTATTCACAAGTGCTGTCATTCTAATCGTCTAGCGGATAAGCTGAACTCACTGAGTGGAGTGAGTTAGAATTGTTTCCGTCATATTGCATATTCATGATCAGATGTACAATGGTTAGCTGAACTAACAAATTTTACTCGATTTATTGTGATATTGCATAGAGCAAAATAGTTGCAGTTCCCACAGTGAAAAGAGAAAGCAGTGTCCATGTGTGGATTTTGAATCGGTTATCAACACTCCACAAATATTTTCAAATCAAGAAGTGGCTATGATGCACTTTATGTATTGGTGTGCTGTTGGCAACGTATGGGAGACAGCAGGGTCCTGTCACCAAGTGTATGTATTGTATATTTACAGAAGACAGGCAGACAGCAGTGTGTTCACTAGGTCTCATCAGTACCCAGGCGAGACCGTTCCATTTAAACCCAGCATCCAACAGGCAGGTAGACCAAGAACAGTGTAGAAACAATGAATGGACATGTGCGTATTACAGCAACTGTACGCAGTGCTGGGCACAATTACCAGAAGAATTATTTCGCCCTCCACCATATGGCAGATGCTACATGAAGCACAGTTTTCTAGATATAATCTACATCTACATCTACATCCATACTCCGCAAGCCACCTGACGGTGTGTGGCAGAGCGTACCTTGAGTACCCCTATCGGTTCTCCCTTCTATTCCAGTCTCGTGTTGTTCGTGGAAAGAAGGATTGTCGGTATGCTCTGTGTGGGCTCTACTCTCTCTGATTTTATCCTCATGGTCTCTTCGCGAGATATACGTAGGAGGGAGCAATATACTGCTTGACTCTTCGGTGAAGGTATGTTCTCGAAACTTTGACAAAAACCCGTACCGAGCTACTGAGCGTCTCTCCTGCAGAGTCTTCCACTGGAGTTTATCTATCATCTCCGCAACGCTTTCGCGATTACTAAATGGTAACGAAGCGCGCTGCTCTCCGTTGGATCCTCTCTATATGTTCTATCAACCCTATCTGGTACGGATCCCACACTGCTGAGCAGTATTCAAGCAGTGGGCAAACAAGCGTACTGTAACCTACTTCCTTTGTTTTCGGATTGCATTTCCTTAGCATTCTTCCAATGAATCTCAGTCTGGCATCTGCTTTACCGACGATCAACATTATATAATCATTCTATTTTAAATCACTCCTAATGCATACTCCCACATAATTTATGGTATTAACTGCTTCCAGTTGCTGACCTGCTATTTTGTAGCTAAATGATAAAGGATCTATCTTTCTGTTTATTCGCAGCACATTACACTTGTCTACATTGAGATTCAATTGCCATTCCCTGCACCATGCGTCAATTCGCTGCAGATCCTCCTGCATTTCAGTACAATTTTCCATTGTTACAACCTCTCGATAAACCACAGCATCATCTGCAAAAAGCCTCAGTGAACTTCCGATGTCATCCACCAGGTCATTTATGTATATTGTGAATAGCAACGGTCCTATGACACTCCCCTGCGGCACACCTGAAATCACTCTTACTTCGGAAGACTTCTCTCCATTGAGAATGACATGCTGCGTTCTGTTATCTAGGAACTCCTCAATCCAATCACACAATTGGTCTGATAGTCTATATGCTCTTACTTTGTTCATTAAACGACTGTGGGGAACTGTATCGAACGCCTTGCGGAAGTCAAGAAACACGGCATCTACCTGTGAACCCGTGTCTATGGCCCTCTGAGTCTCGTGGACGAATAGCGCGAGCTGGGTTTCACATGACCGTCTTTTTCGAAACCCATGCTGATTCCTACAGAGTAGATTTCTAGTCTCCAGAAAAGTCATTATACTCGAACACAATGCGTGTTCCAAAATTCTACAACTGATCGACGTTAGAGATATAGGTCTATAGTTCTGCACATTTGTTCGATGTCCCTTCTTGAAAACGGTGATGACCTGTGCCCTTTTCCAATCCTTTGGAACGCTACGCTCTTCTAGAGACCTACGGTACACCGCTGCAAGAAGGGGGGCCAGTTCCTTCGCGTACTCTGTGTAAAATCGAACTGGTATCCCATCAGGTCCCGAGGCCTTTCCTCTTTTGAGTGATTTTAATTGTTTCTCTATCCCTCTGTCGTCTTTTTCGATATCTACCATTTTGTCATCTGTGCGATAATCTAGAGAAGGAACTACAGTGCAGTGTTCCTCTGTGAAACAACTTTGGAAAAAGACATTTAGTATTTCGGCCTTTAGTCTGTCATCCTCTGTTTCAGTACAATTTTGGTCACAGAGTGTTTGGACATTTTGTTTTGATCCACCTACCGCTTTGACATAAGACAAAGTATGCAGGCCCTGGGCACACCTGACTTTCCAGCCCGGATTGCCTACTGCCAGTGTATTGTTACGGTGTGAGAATGATCCACAGTTCGTCGCACACGTATTATTTCAACACGAAGTATGCTTTACGAGAGATGGTATTACAAACATACACAATGCACAGTTTGTGCTTGTGGGAACCAACAAGTTATCACTCATACGAAACATCAGCCGAGATTCGGGCCTCTGTCATTGGTGTTTGGTTTAAAGGGTTGGATTTTCTATCTGGCGGATTCACTGGTCGTGTGTACCTTCATTTCCTGCAAGACAATCTAGTCTACCATTTGGACGATGTTTCTTACATTGCAATGAAGTGTATGTGATACATGCATATACAGGGTGTTACAAAAAAGGTACGGCCAAACTTTCAGGAAACATTCCTCACACACAAAGAAAGAAAATATGTTATGTGGACATGCGTCCGGGAACGCTTACTTTCCAGGTTAGAGCTCATTTTATTACTTCTCTTCAAATCACTTTAATCGTGGAATGGAAACACACAGCAACAGAACGTACCAGCGTGACTTCAAACACTTTGTTACAGGAAATGTTCAAAATGCCCTCCGTTAGCGAGGATACATGCATCCACCCTCCGTCGCATGGAATCCCCGATGCGCTGATGCAGCCCTGGAGACTGGCGTATTGTATCACAGCCGTCCACAATACGAGCACGAAGAGTCTCTACATTTGGTACCGGGGTTGCGTAGACAAGAGCTTTCAAATGCCCTCATATATGAAAATCAAGAGGGTTGAGGTCAGGAGAGCGTGGAGGCCATGGAATTGGTCCGCCTCTACCAATCCATCGGTCACCGAATCTGTTGTTGAGAAGGGTACGAACACTTCGACTGAAATGTGCAGGAGCTCCATCGTGCATGAACCACATGTTGTGTCGTACATGTAAAGGCACATGTTCTAGCAGCACAGGTAGAGTATCCCGTATGAAATCATGATAACGTGCTCCATTGCGCGTAGGTGGAAGAACATGGGGCCCAATCAAGACATCACCAATAATGCCTGCCCAAACGTTCACAGAAAATCTGTGTTGACGACGTGATTGCACAATTGCGTGCGGATTCTCGTCAGCCCACATATGTTGATTGTGAAAATTTACAATTTGATCGCGTTGGAATGAAGCCTCATCCATAAAGAGAACATTTGCACTGAAATGAGGATTGACACATTGTTGGATGAACCATTCGCAGAAGTGTATCCGTGGAGGCCAATCAGCTGCTGATAGTGCCTGCATATGCTGCACATGGTACGGAAACAACTGGTTCTCCCGTAGCACCCTCCATACCGTGACGTGGTCAACGTTACCTTGTACAGCAGGAACTTCTCCGACGCTGACATTAGGGTTATCGTCAACTGCACGAAGAATTGCCTCGTCCATTGCAGGTGTCCTCGTCGTTCTAGGTCTTCCCCTGTCGCGAGTCATAGGCTGGAATGTTCCGTGTTCCCTAAGACGCCGAACGATTGCTTCGAAAGTCTTCCTGTCGGGACACCTTCATTCAGGAAATCTGTCTGGATACAAACGAACCGCGCCACGGCTATTGCCCCGTGCTAATCCGTACATCAAATGGGCATCTGCCAACTCCGCATTTGTAAACATTGCACTGAGTGCAAAACCACGTTCGTGACGAACACTAACCTGTTGATGATACGTACTGATGTGCTTGATGCTGGTACTGTAGAGCAATGAGTCGCATGTCAACACAAACACCGAAGTCAACATTACCTTCCTTCAATTGGGCCAACTGGCGGTGAATCGAGGAAGTACAGTACATACTGACGAAACTAAAATGAGCTCTAACATGGAAATTAAGCGTTTCCGGACACATGTCCACATAACATCTTTTCTTTATTCGTGTGTGAGGAATGTTTCCTGAAAGTTTGGCCGTACCTTTTTGTAACATCCTGTATGCGCTGGCACATCCCATGTGGCTGTTTGGGAGTACGTAGCACAAAGTTCATCGGTTCTAGTTCACCAACCCATATATTATCAGACGTGCCAACTTGGAGAGGTTGTTTTTTGTGTAGGGATATGCGTAAAAGCTTTGTTGGATTAGGACCCTGTTGATAGTGTCGATGAACTCATTATGGAAGTAATATTGTTCAATGCATGAGCACATCATATATTTACAGTTGGAACGACTTTGAGACGCGAGAGTTCTTTAAATCAGCTGCAATAAATTACGGTGTACAACAGGAATTAAGGTATTAACATCACAATATTAGAAACATTATTGGAACAAAATTCCGTTATTATGGGCTCTTGGAATTATTTTCTTTTTTACAGTTGAATGTTTAACAGGACTAGTACTAGCAAATTCATCACTTGTTATTATTCTCTATGACACTATGTTTTTACACAATTCCATCACAAACGCATATGGAATTTTAGGCATGTATGGTCATCGATGATGAGATGTGTCGAAGCCTGCCTTACAAGAATGGTGCCCATATGGAACACTTGTAACGTGTTTGTCCTCAAGTGCATATTTGTAGTTTAGATTCTTGGAGACTCTCAGTCATGATATGCTGTATCAGGGAACTATTGATTTCTGGACATAGGTTTTGTTAGAATTAGCTACTTGTTTCATTGCTCTCTACTCAGCCCTTTCTTTCATGTGTCCTGCAATGTATTCCTCAGTGTTATGTTAACGATTAAATTTAAACTCCTACTGCATCGAATAATGTCACGTTACATATGATTCTCAAAACGTTGTAATAGCCAAGTGGAAAAGCCGTCGTTGGAAAGCGGAAAAGCTTCGTAATGCAGGATCGTGGCAATACTGAGTTGCAATGCAACAATTTATTTGCATAGTAACAGCAATGATAATTTGATTGCGTGAAAAGAAAATGAGATTGCGTGCTCGATTTGTAAAAACGTGAATATAAATTTTACAATATGCTGACAGCGCATATAGCCACTTCACCAAACCCACCACTTTTAACTGCTTAATTATCATTAAACATATAAACAGTATACAGTTAGTAGGACAGGATCATAATGATTACAGAAAGGAATTAAATAAAATGCATTTCTAATTATTAAGTATAATACAAAATTAAGTACAGGACATATTTCTCTTCACATTCATTCGAGAGAGCGAACAAGGAGCAAAAGACAAGAGCTGGAACAAGAGTAAGTCAAACACCATTTTTTAAATGGATGAGGCATGTATTTTACACTGATTTTATCATATACGCTATAGTCCGATTAAAATTACTTGATAGTTGGCATTTTACGCACAGTAGTTGGTTTCCTCCAATCAGAGCGCTCAGTGTCACGTCCGAATTGTTCGTCGTTGCCAAACGACCACAACAATAACTTCACTTCCAGTTCCTTGTCCGGCTTTCTTAATTTATATATTTGGATCCCGAATTCTGGGTCTGGCCCTTTTATTTCATCACACTTAATACGCCCTCTCCCCTCCCCCCCCCCCCAAAAAAAAATACACACACACAGACAAAACGATGCTAATGAAATATACACTTTCACACACAGCACTAACCAAACACTACTGATACTTCCGCACAAGATGCCATTCTGCAATATTTATACAGTTATTATAATCACGGAGATCGGCTTACATTTGATAAACTCTGCACCAGATTGCACGAAGCCTAGTCTTTGAAAGCTGTCAATTAATCATTGTGACTGGGAAATCACCATAATAAATACAAAAGCATTTTGCAGTGTAATAGTGTAGCGTAGTTGTTAGCATATAAATCACCTGTGTGGAAAGACGGAGATTCGCATTTCATCTAATGCAGTGAATTTTTTATTTTTCTAAATCTAATCCAAGGACTTCAAGTATCATTTTTGTTCAGTTAATTGATTTTAATGTAGTTTTTTGTTTCTTATACTTTGCCAAATCATATTCATTATCGTATTGACATTTTTATTTGCTCTTATTTCTCTTCCTGTCATTATTTTTTCGTCTGAAGTCTGCTTGTGTCGCCTGTAATCTGCAGCCAAGTGGCAACCACGAGTGCTCACTGGCGGGTAATGCGTCATCTCGTGAAGCCCGTGTGATGACAACCTAAGATAAATAATGGATGAGGAATTACAGTTTGCTTTTACCTCTAAAACTGAAATTTTGCTGCTGGAGATAGCTAAGCAAAGAAACATATTACAAAATTTTTCTGTCTTGAGTTTGCTCTTGGAGGTTAGCCTTAAACGCCGTGAACAAACCGATCGCGATTTTATTTCTGCCGCAGGCTGTTCGTTGCCGCAATCCTGGGATACATTGCACATCACGAGGCTGTGGTTAGGTTAGGTCATGACTTTAAATTCAGTGCAACAAAATCCGTCATCTGCCGCAGTTCAGTCACTGGTCATTTAAAATCAGCTGTCGACAGAACATCTCCCAATTCCGTCATACTTCGCAGCGGCCGCTTCCAACAATGTTCCGCGTTCCACATTAACAGCGTTTGAGAAGTGACCCGCTGTGTTTGCGTATCGCCTGTAACTGAACGGCAGCCAACAGCGGATGTGACAGACGTCAACTAGCAAGTAATTTTAATCGGACTATAGTCGTGTACTCCCTGGATGACGCTGATATCTTTGACCTGTAATAACGAATCGTTACAGTACCTGTAACAGTCAGACATTCTGTACACGTCACGCCAACTTTAAGGTGCCTTTGTTGCTTCCTTTAGTCTCTCTGTCTGAATAACCAGATTCTGTTAAGGCCTTTGCCTTAGGTGTGAAGATCTTCCTCACTTTCACACTTATTGGTGGAAGAGAAGCGATTGCCTTGCTGGTCATCTAAAGAAGTTGTACAATAAAAGGTGCGCTTAAAGGGGATCCTGACAGAGAGTAGAAAGTTGATTTGCGGTCGAGCTGAAGTGGGTGTGCAGTTATGACAGAGGCGCCGCGGCAGCTATTGAGCGATGCCGCTTACTCCTAAGTTGGGAAGCGGCCGTTCGCCATCTGCACGCTACCGAAGTTGGTGCCCGAGCTCAAGTGCGCCCCAGAGACATTTCCCTCTTTAATGATCGGAAGTTTACGCGTCACAAGTGTGATTATTAATGGCCGTAACTTGCAGATGGCATCCAAGATTTAAGCTACTGGCTTGTGCTTCCCGTGTAGAACGTATCTTGATATTCAGGTAATCTCTGTGAGGAACAGTTTTCTCAGAGTTATCAGGAAGACGGAACGTTAATCTTTTATCGGTTACGACGTCATTAGAGATCATAATTATTATTTATTGCTATTTCACCGATCACAGTGCCGCTGAAGCGGAATAACGAAAAACGGATTTCCGAAATTCCTTCAAAAAATAACGCGAAGTAAATATTCCAGAATTCGAATCAACAATAACTGCTAGCATGAGTAACTTAGAAGTGTATATCCTCGGAGTAGCGAAGCAGCTTAAATCACTTAATACAGGCAAATCTGCTCCAGATTGTGCACCAATTACGTTCCTTTCAGAGTGTGCTGATATAATACACTGAGGCGACAAAAATCATGAGAAGGCGGTATGCCCATATACAGATGGTGGTAGTTTGCGTACACAAAGTATAAAAGGGCTGAGCGTTGGCGGAGCTGTAATTTGTACTCCGATGATTCGAGTGAAAAGGTTTCCCACGTGATTATGGCCGCACGACGAGAATTAACAAACTTTCAACAAGGAATGGTAGTTGGAGCCGCACGCATGGGACACTCCATTTTTTAAATCGTTAGACAATTCAATATTCCGAGACTCAAAATGTCCACAGCGTGCCGAAAATGCTAAATTTCAGGGATTACCTCTCACCCCGGACAACGCAGTTGCCGATGGCCTTCACTTAGCGACCGAGATCAGCGGCGTCTGCAAAGAGTTGTCAGTGCTAACAGACAAGCACCACTGGGTGAAATAACTGCGGAAAACAGTTGGGACGTACCTCAAACGCATACGTTAGGACAGTGAGACAAAATTTGGCGTTAATGGGCTATGGCAGAGGACAATCGACGCAAGTTCGTTTGCTACCAGCACGACAACGCGTTCAGCGTCTCTCCTGGGCCCGTGACCATATCCGTTGTACCCTAGACGACTGGGAAATCGTGCTCTGGTAACGTGAGTCCAGATTTCAGTTGGTAGGAGCTGATGGTAGAGTTCGGATGTGCCGCAGACCCCAAGAAGTCATGCACCCAAGTTGTCAAACAGCTCCCGTGCAAGCGGGTGGTGGTTCCATAATGATGTTGGCTGGAAGTGTGTAACGCGAAACAAATACAGATTTTTATTGGTGAACACTTAGAAGATGCAACAGATCTGCTAAAGTGGTTGACTGGGCCTACAATTGTCCGTCCTCTTCTAGAGTACTGCTGTGCGGTATGCGATCTGCACCAGATTGGATTGACAGAGGGCACTGAAAAAGTTCAAAGGAGGATAGTTCGTTTTTTATTATTGTGAAATACGGTAGATATCATTAGCTATTTGGAGTGGAAACATTAAAAAAAAGGCGCTTAGATGGATTGACTGACTGATTAAAGGGAAAGGGGAATTTGTGTGATTTGTGGGGCGCTCGACTGCTCCTTCATCAGCGCCCGTACAAAGCCCAAATCCTTACACAGTCCAATTTAGACATTTTCACAATGATGATCATGATGAAATTATGAGGACAACACAAACACTCAGTCCCCGAGCAGAGTAAATCTCAACCCGGTCGGAAATCGAATCCGGGACCCAGGGACTGAAAGGCATTTTTCGTTGCGGCGATATCTCTTCACGTACTTTAAATCCATAACTTTCTCCTCTGAATGCGGAAATACACACATAAAAAAAAATTTTGCGTCTCCTCAGTTCCGAGAGTTCTGGAACCTGCACAGAAAATCGAAATAGAGATCGACATAAACATCATTTCCGCCCATTCTACTCCTCGGGAAAACCACACATTGCATGTTGTACTACCATACAGCGAGACCTTCACAGGTAGTGGCCCAGATTGCAGTACACACCGGTACCTCTAATATCCAGCAGCACATCCTCTTGCATTGATCAATGCCTGTATTCGTCATGGCATACTAACCACAAATTCATCGAGGCACTGTTGGTCCAAATTGGCCCACTCCCCAACGGCGATTCGGCGTGGACTCCTCAGTGTCGTTGGTGGGTCACGTCGTCCATAAACAGCTCTTTTCAATCTATCCCAGGCATATTCGATAGGGTTCATGCCTGGAGAATATGCTGGCCATTCTAGTCGAGCGATGTCGTCATCCTAAAGGAAGTCATTCACAAGATGTGAACGATGGGGGCGCGAATTGTCGTCCATGAAGACGAATGCCTCGCCAATATGCTGCCGATATGGTTGCACTATCGGTCGGAGGATGGCATTCACGTACCGTACAGCGATTACGGCGCCTTCCATGACCACCAGCGGCGATGTCGGCGCCATGTAATGCCACGTCAAAACATCAGAGATCCACCACCTTGCTGCACTCGCTGGACAGTGTGTCTAAGGCGTTCAGCCTGACTGGGTTGCCTCAAAACACGTTTCCGACGACTGTCTGGTTGAAGGCATATGCGACGCCCATCGGTGAGGAGAACGTAATGACAGTCCTAAGCGGTCCATTCGGCATGTTCTTGGGCCCATCTGTATCGCGCTGCATAGTGTCGTGGTTGAAAAGATGGACCTCGCCATGGACGTCGGGAGTGAAGCTGCGAAACGTGCAGCCTATTGCGCACATTTTGAGTCGTAAAACGACGTCCCGGCCTGAGCGAGGCATGTCATCGACTGTTCCTGTTCCTCTGTATCTCCTCCATATCCGAAGAAAATCGCTTTGGTTCACTCCGAGACGCCTGGACACTGCCCTTGTTGAGCGCCCTTCCTGGCACAGCGTTTCTCTTTCCTGGTGGAATGACTGGAATTGATCGGCTGTCGGACCCCCTCCGTCTAATAGGCGCTGCTAATGCATCGTTGTTTACATCTTTCGTCGGGTTTAGTGACATCTCTGAACAGTCAAAGGATCTGTGTCTGTGATACAATATCCACAGTCAACGTCAATCTTAAGGAGTTCTGAGAACCGGGGTGATGCAAAACGTTTTTTGATGTGCATATTATGACTATCAATCCATGCTGCGAAAACTGCACATCAATAGCACTTTCCATTTCCACAATATTTGCGGTGCATCTTTTTATTATACCAATTGGTACTACACTCCTGGAAACTGAAATAAGAACACCGTGAATTCATTGTCCCAGGAAGGGGAAACTTTATTGACACATTCCTGGGGTCAGATACATCACATGATCACACTGACAGAACCTCAGGCACATAGACACAGGCAACAGAGCATGCACAATGTCGGCACTAGTACAGTGTATATCCACCTTTCGCAGCAATGCAGGCTGCTATTCTCCCATGGAGACGATCGTAGAGATGCTGGATGTAGTCCTGTAGAACGGCTTGCCATGCCATTTCCACCTGGCGCCTCAGTTGGACCAGCGTTCTTGCTGGACGTGCAGACCGCGTGAGACGACGCTTCATCCAGTCCCAAACATGCTCAATGGGGGACAGATCCGGAGATCTTGCTGGCCAGGGTAGTTGACTTACACCTTCTAGAGCACGTTGGGTGGCACGGGATACATGCGGACGTGCATTGTCCTGTTGGAACAGCAAGTTCCCTTGCCGGTCTAGGAATGGTAGAACGATGGGTTCGATGACGGTTTGGATGTACCGTGCACTATTCAGTGTCCCCTCGACGATCACCAGTGGTGTACGGCCAGTGTAGGAGATCGCTCCCCACACCATGATGCCGGGTGTTGGCCCTGTGTGCCTCGGTCGTATGCAGTCCTGATTGTGGCGCTCACCTGCACGGCGCCAAACACGCATACGACCATCATTGGCACCAAGGCAGAAGCGACTCTCATCGCTGAAGACGACACGTCTCCATTCGTCCCTCCATTCACGCCTGTCGCGACACCACTGGAGGCGGGCTGCACGATGTTGGGGCGTGAGCGGAAGACGGCCTAACGGTGTGCGGGACCGTAGCCCAGCTTCATGGAGACGGTTGCGAATGGTCCTCGCCGATACCCCAGGAGCAACAGTGTCCCTAATTTGCTGGGAAGTGGCGGTGCGGTCCCCTACGGCACTGCGTAGGATCCTACGGTCTTGGCGTGCATCCGTGCGTCGCTGCGGTCCGGTCCCAGGTCGACGGGCACATGCACCTTCCGCCGACCACTGGCGACAACATCGATGTACTGTGGAGACCTCACGCCCCACGTGTTGAGCAATTCGGCGGTACGTCCACCCGGCCTCCCGCATGCCCACTATACGCCCTCGCTCAAAGTCCGTCAACTGCACATACGGTTCACGTACACGCTGTCGCGGCATGCTGCCAGTGTTAAAGACTGCGATGGAGCTCCGTATGCCACGGCAAACTGGCTGACACTGACGGCGGCGGTGCACAAATGCTGCGCAGCTAGCGCCATTCGACGGCCAACACCGCGGTTCCTGGTGTGTCCGCTGTGCCGTGCGTGTGATCATTGCTTGCACAGCCCTCTCGCAGTGTCCGGAGCAAGTATGGTGGGTCTGACACACCGGTGTCAATGTGTTCTTTTTTCCATTTCCAGGAGTGTATATTGCCTATTATTTGAATAAGCTCCTTGTTTCTATTGCCGTCAAAGTCTTTTGAAAAGTGAATAAAACACGGGTAGGAGCATCTCTTGTGCTAGTGTTATTCCTGTATCTTGCCGTTCTTCTGATATTTCTGTATCATTCTGTCTCTAATTACTTATGTTAGAATTTTAAGGTGGTGTCTATCAGGACAACACTCTGGTAATTATCTAATACTTGTTTATCTGCTTTTCACGTACTGGAATGGTAGTACTTTCTTTTCATCCTCTTGATATTCTAACTTCCTTCGTAATACTAATAAATAAAGTACTAATCTCTTGTTATTATACTTGCTTCCCTCCCCCTTACACACACAGTATTAATTCATTGTGCCATCTGTCCCGGAGATTTTTCTGTTTTTGTATAGTTTTATAGTAGTGCATATTTTATCCACTGAGAAGTCCATTTAGCTGTCATTTTCTCTTCTTTGGTGTTTAGTTTCAGTTTCAACTTTCGTTACGTCCTCGCCCTGTAATATTTTCTATACATTTATGTTAACATTTAGGTGACTTGAAGGTGACCTGCTCATGTAGGGTAACGCTCAGTGAGCTAGCTTGAGGGACAGAAAAGTGAGCCAGGCCGTGTCTGGTGAACTGACCATCTTGAGTGTGTCTTTTAGCCGATTTTCCACCTTTGTTTAGGTAGATGTTGGGATGGCCTCCAGTTTCCACTTCATGAAATACGTTACACAAATAGTTAAAACGCGATAACATACACAGAATAAAGTTCTGTGCATCCTGCCGCAAAGTTAAATATATTTTCCAAAGCTTGAGTTCAGTGGACCACATACTAGATGTGATTAACATTAGGAAAATAAGAAGAAGAAACCAAATTATTTGCTTTATTATTTTTCTCCTGTTTTCAATTTAATAATTTCTTTAGTTGTTTGGATGATTTTTCCCGTATTTCACATATATATATTCCTTTTCTTAAGGATTTTTATTTTTGTGTAGGGATCAATATCCATGGACGAAATCTGGGCACCTGTTGCAGGAGCCGTGTCATCAAGATCCAATTGGAAACCGTCTGCGTGCACCAAGACTAAGATCACATGTGCCTCTGGCCACGCTACCACTGACGCCAAAACACCGCCAAGCATGGCTAATCTGATGTCGTGAAAGAGTTGGGTGGGATAGTGGGAATTGCACTCTGTTGTTTTTACTGATGAGTCTAAATTCAGTCTGTATGGGAGTGATTGAAGTAAACCTGTAAAATGTTTACCTGATGAGTGACCTATTTGGGACTGCACTTACCCGTAATACAAAGGTCCCATCTTAGGTTTCAGAGTGCAGCGACACTCACGGTTACAACTTGCGGTCACGTTTGGTGTTTAAACAAAGGCTCCTACGTTGCATAGACTGTCATCCCTGTGCTGCCATTTCTTCAGCAGGAATATGATGTGCTTTTTCAGCAGGACAATACACATCCACATACGCCTGCAACAACGAAAGGTCCTGTTCGTGGTATATAACAGCTTCACTAGTCACTGAGGTCACCGGATCTCTTCTGGTTGAATACGTATCGGACGTGGTGAACTGGGATCATACGTATTCTCCAGAACCTGCAAGGAACGTTGCCGAATTGCAGCAAAAGATGTCAGTTTCTTGGGACAGCCTGTCGTAGGAATTCCATTCACTGCCTTTTCACTGAGATGATAAAAGTCATGAAATAATGAAAGTCAAATATACAAGGGCGGTACACAAGGTGTAAAAGGGCAGTGCATTGGCGGAGCTTTCATTTAAACTCAGCTGATTCACGTGAAAAGGGTTTCAACGTGATTATGGCGCATATCGGGAATTAAAAGACTTTGAGCGCGGACGGTAGTTGGGGCTACACGCATGGGACATTACGTTTCGGAAATTTTTAGGTAATTCAATATTCCGAGATTTACAGTGCCAAGAGTGTGCCGAGAATACAAAATTTTAGGCATTACCTCTCACCAGGGACAAGACGGTGGTCGACGGCCTTCACTTAACGACCGAGACCAGTGGCGTTTAAGTAGAGTTGTCAGTGTTACCCGACAGGCAACACGGTGTGAAATAACGACAGAAATCAATGTGGGACGTACGACGAACGTATCCATTAGGACAATGTGGCGAAATTTGGCGTTAATAGGCTATGACAGCAGATGATCGACGCGAGTGCTTTTGCTAACAGCACGACAACGCGTTCAGCGCCTCTCCTGGGCTCGTGACCATACACCTACATCTACATTTATACTCCGCGAGCCACCCGACGGTGTGTGGCGGAGGGCACTTGACGTGCCACTGTCATTACCTCCCTTTCCTGTTCCAGTCGCGTATGGTTCGCGGGAAGAACGACTGCCGGAAAGCCTCCGTGCGCGCTCGAATCTCTCTGATTTTAAATTCGTGATCTCCTCGGGAGGTATAAATAGGGGGAAGCAATATATTCGATACCTCATCCAGAAACGCACCCTCTCGAAACCTGGGCAGCAAGCTACACCGCGATGCAGAGCGCCTCTCTTGCAGAGCCTGCCACTTGAGTTTACTAAACATCTCCGTAACGCTATCACGGTTACGAAATAACCCTGTGACGAAACGCGCCGCTCTTCTTTGGATATTCTCTATCTCCTCAGTCAACCCGACCTCGTACGGATCCCACACTGATGAGCAATACTCAAGTACAGTCGAACGAGTGTTTTGTAAACCACCTCCTTTGTTGATGGACTACATTTTCTAAGGACTCTCCCAATGAATCTCAATCTGGCACCCGCCTTGCCAACAATTAATTTTATGTGGTCATTCCACTTCAAATCGTTCCGCACGCATACTCTCAGATATTTTACAGAGGTAACTGCTACCAGTGTTTGTTCCGCTATCATATAATCATACAATAAAGGATCCTTCTTTCTATGTATTCGCAATACATTACATTTGTCTATTTTAAGGGTCAGTTGCCACTCCCTGCACCAAGTGCCTATCCGCTGCAGATACTCCTGTATTTCGCTGCAATTTTCTAATGCTGCAACTTCTCTGTATACTAACGCATCATCCGCGAAACGCCGCATCCGTTGAACCCTGGAAGACTAGAAAACTGTAGACTGGCCAGATGATTTAAGTTGCTAAGTACTGATTGTACGGTTAGGGTGTGGCGCAGAAGCCAGGTCCCAGTTTATCAAGATACTGTGGAAGCTGGTGACGACTCCATAATGGTGTGCGCTGTGTTTATACAGAATGGATTCGCTCCTCTGGCCCAACTGAACCGGTAATTGAATGGAAATGGCTATGTTCGGCTACTTGGAGGCCATTTGCAACAAATAGTGATGAAATTTTATGGAAGATAATGTGCCATTATCAGTAAAATCTTCCGGGCTAAGTTGCCGTGGTCGATCTGTAGGACTTCTTCTTCCTGACGTTTCGTTCTCAACTACGGAGAACATCTTCCGAGGTGAGTCGACGACTGGCTGTTAGGAGCTGGGGCCGCCGCTTATATAGAGATCGTAGGGGGTGCCACCACACGTCACGTGGCGTCGATGTGCAGCTATCTCTGGCTATCGTTTGTTCTCTCGATTGCAGGCAATCGATTGTCACGTGATTGATGCAACGTCGACCGCCATATCTTATCCAATTTTAATCCTTCTTCTTTACGATTAAAATTGTATTGATGTTTGTGGATTTCAATTGCCTCTCTATACATACGTGTATAATAGTGCGACGTCCTCGCTAGCACGTCGCACTATTATACACGTATGTATAGAGAGGCAATTGAAATCCACAAACATCAATACAATTTTAATCGTAAAGAAGAAGGATTAAAATTGGATAAGATATGGCGGTCGACGTTGCATCAATCACGTGACAATCGATTGCCTGCAATCGAGAGAACAAACGATAGCCAGAGATAGCTGCACATCGACGCCACGTGACGTGTGGTGGCGCCCCCTACGATCTCTATATAAGCGGCGGCCCCAGCTCCTAACAGCCAGTCGTCGACTCACCTCGGAAGATGTTCTCCGTAGTTGAGAACGAAACGTCAGGAAGAAGAAGTCCTACAGATCGACCACGGCAACTTAGCCCGGAAGATTTTACTGATAAAGACGCCGGCCGTGAAAGCCTACATGGAATGATAATGTGCCATGTCACAGGGTCACAATTGTTCGCGACTGGTTTGGAGAACATTCTGGATAGCTCGAGCGAATAATTTGGCCATCCATACCGCACGACATGAATCACATCGAACATTTGCACGACATAATCGAAAGGTCATTTCAGGCACAGAATCCTGCACCGGCAACAGTGTAAGTAGGCTGTTTAGGTTTTTATATTGGTAACGCCACGTAGCGCCCTCTATGAAAATCACTGGCTGTGCTGTGTGCAGTCTGTGGCTGGTTGGCACTGATGTAATATTCGCTATTGTAGTGTTGGGCAGTTGTCTGTTAACAGCGCGTAGCGTTGCGCAGTTGGAGGTGAGCCGCTAGCAGTGGTGGATGTGGGGAGTGAGATGGCGGAGTTTTGAGAGCGGATAAACTGGACGTGTGTCCATCAGAGTAAATTTGTAATACTGGATGTCATGAACTGATATATATATATATATATATATATATAATGACTTTTGAACACTATTAAGGTAAATACATTGTTTGCTCTTTATCAAAATCTTTCATTTGCTAACTATGCCTATCAGTAGTTAGTGACTTCAGTAGTTAGAATCTTTTATTCAGGTGGCACTATTGGCGCTCGCTGTATTGCAGTAGTTTGAGTAACGATGATTTTTGTGAGGTAAGTGATTCATGAAAGGTATAGGTTATTGTCAGTCAGGGTCATTCTTTTAAGTCAGACTGCGTTGCGCTAAAAATATTGTGTGTCAGTGTAGTGTTGATCAGAATAAGTAAAGAGAGTAATGTCTGAGTATGTTCAGTTTTGGTCAGCTGTTTGAAAAGCAAATAATGTAAGAGGTTTATCAGCACAGTCATTCATAAATTTTTCTAAGGGGACGTTTCATAACAGTTTCTCAGTCATGGACGGCTATGGACTCAGCACTGCTGAGTGTTCCTGCAAGGGGACTTCGAACGACGTGCTTAGTCGACGGGGCGAAAGGAGATCCTGCACGATATTAGGAGGTACCCCATGACTTAGGTCACATCATTGTATGACCGTTTGCATGCGGGAATACATGCGTGCTGTGCAGCCAGAGTGGGATACACTGCGTAATGATCCGTCTGTTTGGGCACTCTTAACTATGAATTTGTTGTCATATACACCTACAATGATGGAGTAGCTGTCACCTCACTCGTCAATAAAATAAAGTTGTCCTTGAGGACATTTTCCCGACAGAGTGGTCTACTAAGAGTCCCGAACTTTGGGCTTAACACAGTGCTGAGGGACACACAGAGCTAGACGACGCTCCCTGCGGAGTGCATATCAGCGACTGTGAGTGGCTGGGAAGAGTCGAGTTGTGTCCCCTGGGGGCAGTCTCCGGCGTGTCTGGCAGAGCCGTGAAATAGTGGCGGGGCGGCGGCGGCGGCGGCGGCGACCGCTCGCCAAACGAGGCCCCTGGGGAGCCGCGGCTGACATTTCCAGCGCGATTTCTCAGCGCCGTAACGGCCGCGCTGACGTCTCCGCCGGCTGTCACCCCCCCACACGCGCCCGCCTGTCCGTCTGCCAGTCTGTCTGCCGCACCTATGTCGAGGGGCTTCTTCGCAGAGATTAAGTCTGTTATGACCACGTCCCAGCTGTCACGCCCGCAGCGTGTGTCACGTGTTTCACCTGTTGTATTTTGCCGAATATTTGAGGGCACCGACGGTTTTCGGTGCGAGCTTCGCTCTGAAGCGGTGTCTGCAGAAGGAAGACTAGCAACGTCCTAACAGTCCGAGCTGTCGACTATCAGAGGAGACACGCAAATGGAAACCAAGATTCTTTAAAGCGTCGAATTCTCATGTACCGGGTGATCAAAAAGTCAGTATAAATTTGAAACCTTAATAAACCACGGAATAATGTAGATAGGTAAAAATTGACACACATGCTTGGAATGACATGGGGTTTTATTAGAACCAAAAAAAAAAATTGCTAGACGCGTGAAAGATCTCTTGCGTGCGTCGTTTGTTGATGATCGTGTGCTCAGCCGACACTTCCGTCATGCTTGGCCTCCCACGTCCCCAGACCTCGGTCCGTGCGATTATTGGCTTTGGGGTTACCTGAAGTCGCAAGTGTATCGTGATCGACCGACATCTCTAGGGATGCTGAAAGACAACATCAGACGCCAATGCCTCACCATAATTCCGGACATGCTTTACAGTGCTGTTCACAAGATTATTCCTCGACTACAGCTATTGTTGAGGAATGATGGTGGACATATTGAGCATTTCTTGTAAAGAACATCATCTTTTCTTTGTCTTACTTTGTTATGCTAATTATTGCTACTCTGATCAGATGAAGCGCCATCTGTCGGACATTTTGTGAACTTTTGTATTTTTCGGTTCTAATAAAACCCCATGTCATTCCAAGCATGTGTGTCAATTTGTACCTCTCTCTCTACATTATTCCGTGATTTATTCAGTTTCCAAATTTATACTGACTTTTTGATCACCTGGTATGTAACAGCTTCAGACCTCTGACTACCTCACAAATGAGTTAATGGATTAAATATTTGACTTTAAGAGTGGAAGCGAGCACAGGTTTAGAAAAGGTTTGAAATTATGCTTAAAATACTCCTATTATGAAACAATGGATGAATATAATGTGGGTAATTTGCACTCCATTTTAAGAAAAAGCAAGTTTTTCACGCATCTTAATGTTTATGACATCGTATCTCATGAATTACACTGAGAGAAAAAATCTCGACACCAAGAAGGAGTTATGCGACATAAATGAAAGATGATGTATGCTCAAATTTCGCGTCAGTCGCATAAGAGTGGCAATAGTAGCACCACTATTAAGACGCAAATCAAGTTATCTTCAAATACACGCTGTTACGGTCTTGAGCGTTAGTTACCTTCGAGACTGGACGTAGTGAGTTGATGTTAGTCATGAATGCCTTTAAGGTAACAAACACGCCATTATCAGCACTTCATCTAGTTTGAAGTAGTCGGCCAGGGTGGCCGAGCGGTTCTAGGCGCTACAGTCTGGAACGGCGCGACCGCTACGGTTCTAAGTCGAAGGGACTGATGACCTCAGATGTTAAGTCCCAAAGTGCTCAGAGCCATTTGAACCATTTTTTGAACTAGGTCGCGTAATAGGGCGACGAGACGGTGGATTTTCCTTCTGTGGTACTGCAGAACGACTGGCAGGAATGTAACCACTGTACATGACAGTCACAAGAAAATCGAGGTTCGGATGGCCACGGGGTACTACAGGCGGAAGTTTGTAATGGATATTTGAATAAACTTAGCAGTGTGTTTAAACAATGAAACTTTATAAACTATTTTGCAGTAAACACATGGTGTGTCGTGGGGCGATCACTCTGTTTTTAAAATAATTGAAAAGCCACGATCGCTTGAAAATCGTTTACTACATGACCGGTTTCAGCACTCTGAAGGTGCCATCATCGGATCATGATGCCGACCGGTGTTAGGCAAACAGTGGTAGTTTCATCTGGTGACTTCAGTAATATATTTTATGGAAAGAACGACCCTGAGAGCAGTTTTTTATTATTTTTTATTGGTTGTGAAAATGATTTTTATCAGATGGTCTGCCTCATGTGCCATGATGTCCGTACGGTTTTATAAATGTTAAACCACGTCTCAGATCCGATGAAGGCACCTTCAGAGTGCTGAAACCGGTCGTCTAGTAAACGATATTCAAGCGATCGTGGCTTTTCAATTATTTTATAAATTATGCCTGTTTCTAAAAGAGAATTTGTAATTTGAATACTGGTTCATACTTAGGGAAATTGTATGACGTAACTTAAAAGACGGAGGGAATCCCTCAGCTACGGAAGGGGCTTGGCTCGTGGGAAAGGTGGATCTGGCGTTCAATCTGGGCGGCAGGAGAGAGAGCACAATACGCAGTCAGTGGCCAGCAGTTGTACAGTCAACACCGTGGATGCCAAGTGAGGTATTCAGGAACTGATTTATGATGGAATGGCCTCGGATGTGGTTTCGGCTCTAAAATGGTGCACTCCCAGTTTGGAATGGTTCTAAAATGTTTAATACATCGCCAAGAAGATTTGAACAGAGCATTAAACCAGCAGAGGTGAGACCAGGTAGCCGCCACGCGCTTGCCACCACTATTTCGCCACTGCTTCATCAACTTTGGAAATCAGATATGTATACCAGTATAAATCAGTATGCTTGTGTGAGTGTTTTTCAATAATAATTTCAGTGATTAAAATTCGTGTTTGAACTTTAAAACTGTCCTGTTCATGGAACCAAGCAGGGTCCTATCCTAAACGTGCTAAAGACCGACTATCCTGTTTATGAAGAAACACTAACTTGTTTCTATTTGAATGTGCCTAAGTTTCAGTGTTAAAGCATATAAATGTGCTAGTTAAATTACTTATTTCACAGGTAAAGAGAGATTCAGATAGCTTGAGACTTAGAGCAAAACGTTATTTTGCTTTGAACCGTTTCTACTTTGATTGTGCCAAAGTTTCAGTGCTAAAGGGCATAAATGTTGTTAATTAAAATCACTTGCTTCACAAATAATGAAAGAGGCACACAATTTTGAACCTACTTGAAACTTAACTTTACCTTCAACTTATTTGTGAAGTTCATTAAGAATACTGTTAGTGTAAATTGCTGTAAAGCATTGAAAGATGATTAAGCTCAAGTGGAATTGGAAATCAGTAGTAGTATGATGCAAATTGTTTATGAAATGTGTGCTTAGTTTGCTTATAAAGGAAGTGACTGCTCGTGGGTCCCCACTTAAATCTTTTCTGGTATGAGAAAGTTAACCTAAATAGTAGTTTTAGCCGGCCGAAGTGGCCGTGCGGTTAAAGGCGCTGCAGTCTGGAACCGCAAGACCACTACGGTCGCAGGTTCGAATCCTGCCTCGGGCATGGATGTTTGTGTTGTCCTTAGGTTAGTTAGGTATAACTAGTTTTAAGTTCTAGGGGACTAATGACCTCAGCAGTTGAGTCCCATAGTGCTCAGAGCCATTTTTTAGTAGTTTTGATAATGAAATACGAAACATTTCCACAGTATAGTGAAAATAAAATGTGTATGTACAGTGTCATTTAATTGAATTTTTGTGATGTTTGGGTGTTAGTTAAATCAGGGTCATTTGTCTTTCTGTGATTGCCAATTAGGTGATTGATAACTACTGCTAGCTACTGTTTAGTTCGTCTTCATTGCACTTTACAAAGAAAGAAGTATCGAAAGTTTCCTTTCGTAAAATTATAGTTAAAGTCTTTGAACTTAATATTCTAAATTATTGTGCCTAATTAGGCTGGCGACCGTAAATTCATTCTTTTACGTGCATTTAATTACTTTCTTAGCTTCCAAAAATAAAGTCTTTTTCAACTGATTGCAATTTGTACGAAATCATAGTTCGATACGCTCTGTCCACTAGGTCAACACGGTCAAACTATGCAAAATTCCTCGCAGAGCCTAACGCTAGTTGCAATGAAGTGTTATACTTAACGCGGAATTGTAGCACATGCGTTATACTTGGTTTCCCTGTGACAGGACTAGAAGTTTGGTTAACAGGGAGCTTAAAGGTTATACACGACATGCATTTGCGTTATAAACTAATCGAACAGAATCAGAATTTCAAAATAATGGTTATACAAAGAGTACCTTTTAAGACTCGTACTGGGATAAGATTATCCGGAATCTACGGAATAACATTAGTAATTGACACATGCTTAAGTATAAGTTACATCACAACATCCTGTTTCGTAAGATTATGGATGGGGAAGAAAGATGGAGAGGGTGTATTCCAATTGAACGTTTCCATAGTTTGTATAGTATACCCATTATTTGTGGGTATACTAGTGCTAATAAGTGTTCGGAAAAACTGAAACAATATTGTTTTGTTCTCAACATGAAGAGGAAAGTATTTGAAATCTTACTTAAATGTAAACAATGTCAATAGGTTAAACCTATAAACTACTGTAATGAACTGTGGCTACAGCCCATACTACCGCCAAAACCTCTTGAATTTGTGTCTGTGACGTCATAGGACCATTACCAACGTCGAAAGGAAGATTTAAATATGTAATAGCAATTTATGATTTTTTTCGCAGTTTCTACAAATGTATCTACTAACTCCAAACCTATGTTAAGTAAACTGGTAAATGACTACAATCCAAATGTTGGCAAACCTACTGCTGATCTGACCGATAGTGTTTTGTATTACGCTAGTAGTCTGACATGAATGTATGGATAATTTAATATAAGTCACATCTACATATCACTTAGCTTTGTGAAAGTGAAAGCGTACGAAGTTTGAATGCCTGAATCGAAGTATAGTAATGGACCATAGTCCTTGCTATACTATCTTTGAGTGGCTAACTAAAAAAATTACGGACATTTTAGTTGCCGTAATTGCTGAAAGTAATGTAGGATCAACCCTCCTTTTCCCTATATACCTAACGTAATTATTCGTGATCATTTAATTATTATTCAATGTTGTTAATAAAAAGCTAAAGAGATTTACACAATAGCGTGTGTATTAGTCAACGATAATCATAGGCAAGCTGCAAACTGTATCACTGGATGACGGAATTTTTGATTACGAAATATTACGAAGCGTAAATTCTACATCTACATCCATACTCCGCAAGCCACCTGACGGTGTGTGGCGGAGGGTACCTTGAGTACCTATATCGGTTCTCTCTTCTATTCCAGTCTCGTATTGTTCGTGGAAAGAAGGATTGTCGGTATGCCTCTGTGTGGGCTCTAATCTCTCTGATTTTATCCTCATGGTCTCTTCGCGAGATATACGTAGGAGGGAGCAATATACTGCTTGACTCCTCGGTGAAGGTATGTTCTCGAAACTTCAAAAAAAGCCCATACCGAGCTACTGAGCGTCTCTCCTGCAGAGTCTTCCGCTGGAGTTTATCTATCATCTCCGTAACGCTTTCGCGATTGCTAAATGATCCTGTAACGAAGCGCGCTGCTCTCCGTTGGATCTTCTCTATCTCTTCTATCAACCCTACCTGGTACGGATCCCACACTGCTCAGCAGTATTCAAGCAGTGGGCGAACAAGCGTACTGTAACCTACTTCCTTTGTTTTCGGATTGCATTTCCTTAGCATTCTTCCAATGAATCTCAGTCTGGCATCTGCTTTACCGACGATCAACTTTATATGATATTCCCATTTTAAATCACTCCTAATGCGTACTCCCAGATAATTTATGGAATTAACTGCTTCCAGTTGCTGACCTGCTATATTGTAGGTAAATGATAAGGAATCTTTCTTTCTATGTATTCGCAGCTAATTATACTTGTCTACATTGAGATTCAGTTGCAATTCCCTGCACCATGCGTCAATTCGCTGCAGATCCTGCTGCATTTCAGTACAATTTTCCATTGTTACAACCTCTCGATATGCCACAGCATCATCCGCAAAAAGCCTCAGTGAACTTCCGATGTTATCCACAAGGTCATTTATGTATATTGTGAATAGCAACGGTCCTACGACACTCCCCTGCGGCACACCTGAAATCACTCTTACTTCGGAAGACTTCTCTCCATTGAGAATGACATGCTGCGTTATGTTATCTAGGAACTCTTCAATCCAATCACGCAATTGGTCTGATAGTCCATATGCTCTTACTTTGTTCATTAAACGACTGTGGGGAACTGTATCGAACGCCTTGCGGAAGTCAAGAAACACAGCATCTACCTGTGAACCCGTGTCTATGGCCCTTTGAGTCTCGTGGACGAATAGCGCGAGCTGGGTTTCACACGATCGTCTTTTTCGAAACCCTTGCTGATTCCTACAGAGTACATTTCTAGTCTCCAGAAAAGTCATTATACTCGAACATAATACGTGTTCCAAAATTCTACAACTGATAGACGTTAGAGATATAGGTCTATAGTTCTGCACATTTATTCGACATCCCTCCTTGAAAACGGGGATGACCTGTGCCCACTTCCAATCCTTTGGAACGCTACGCTCTTCTAGAGACCTACGGTACACCGCTGCAAGAAGAGGGGCAAGTTCCTTCGCGTACTCTGTGTAAAATCGAACTGGTACCCCATCAGGTCCAGCGGCCTTTCCTCTTTTGAGTGATTTTAATTGTTTCTCTATCCCTCTGTCGTTTATTTCGATATCTACCATGTTGTCATCTGTGTGACAATCTAGAGAAGGAACTACAGTGCAGTCTTCCTCTGTGAAACAGCTTTGGAAAAAGACATTTAGTATTTCGGCCGTTAGTCTGTCATCCTCTGTTTCAGTACCATTTTGGTCACAGATTGTCTGGACATTTTGTTTTGATCCACCTATCGCTTTGACATAAGACCAAAATTTCTTAGGATTTTCTGCCAAGTCATTACATAGAACTTTACTTTCGAATACATTGAACGCCTCTCGCATAGCCCTCCTCACACTACATTTCGCTTCGCGCAGTTTTTGTTTGTCCGCAAGTGAGTTAAAAGCTATTTAACGTTTCATTTCCAATCGGACAGATATAATATAAAATCAGAAATAGTGTGGAGCAGTAATAAAGTCGGAAATAGGAAGTTGAAGAAGAAACTAACATCCAAAAATGTTAGTACCTATCTTGTCTTCAGTAACCCAGCAACAAATGAAGGGTAATCGACTGTGCAAAAAGTCAGCATTAATTATTATTGTGAAAATCCGAAATTTAGTCGCCGTTACAGTGAAGATGTTTGTGGTTGCTCCATCTGATATGTAGTTATAACTAAAAGTCGGGCATATACAACATCAACAACATCACTTTATAAATTCTGGTGTGTTGTGTGGGACTTGTACTGTAGCAACAGCGCAACAGTTGGCCTTGCTTTTGATGAGAAGATAACACGGCCTGCCACACCTTAAGGAACTGGAACTGAGGTGTCTCAAGTTTTGAACGTCCTTAAAAGCGTCAGTGTTAGGCCTAGAGGAGCTTACAGAACAAATCTGCTCCAGCTGTACAAGGCCTTTGCGCGTCCCTGGCTCGAATACTGTTGCCAGGTTTATGAATCAGCAAGGCCTTCGTAACTTAAAACGCTGGATCTGGATCATCACAAAGGTGCTGGGCTGTCAACAGGGGCTTATCGCACAAGTCCAGTTGTTAGCCTGAGTGCAGAGGCTGCTTAGTCTCCGCTGTTCATTCGGAATCTTCTCCTGATGATACAACAAGCGTAAATGACTTTATAACACTCCTACCTGTTTGCTACCGTACCATAACCTCTATGCTAAAAGCAGGTTGTAACATAAAACAATTTTGTAAAAGCAACTATGGCACAAAGCAACAGAGCAGTGTTACCCTCTGAGAGGAATTTTGTTAGTTTGACCGTGTTGTTCCTAACGGAGGTGGCTTATCGGAAATGAAAGTCAGAATTACGTAAATGTTTGTATAGTACCAAACAAAATTTTGCCTAGCTATACTGTTTATAAAAAATAAGGGAAACGGTCGCCAGCCTAATTAGGAAAGAGAAAGATTAATGTTCTCGTTTATAAAAGTAGGTATAAGTAACTATAATGGACAAACAACCTAGACTTAGCCACACGCGAGTGCAATGAACTCTGACACACATATGTTTTAAGATGGAAACTAACAGTTAGAGCAGCAGGAACTATTTTCAAAATTATAACAGATACAGAAAAACACTATCACTTTCAGGGTTTACACAAACTGAGTGGTCTTTATACTGTTAATATGCACACAAGAGAGACAAACACTTGGCATACATGAGAATGTAAAGTTTCACAACTGCAGCTTTCTCACTTTTACTACAACGAAACACAATGTTGACAAAATTGCAAGAAACTGACTCACCCTTTAGAATTTACCACAGACAACAACGTGATCATTTACTTTATAAGACTCAGCCTAAAGTTTGAAGTTACTAACAGCACTTTAAATAGCAGTTTCAATAGGAAGATTATTATTGGACAAATAATATTTGCTTTAACTCACTCTGTTACCACATTAGCTTTAACTATCTTTTTAATAAGTTCAAGAGGCATTATTTAACAAAGCTCTAGGCTTCAACGTACTTTCAGTAAGGACACTCGGTAATCACTTTACTTCAAACGGAGAGGACCCTGAGAGGTGTTATGACGAGGAGTAAAATCAAGGTAGGTAAATAAATTCCGATATAAATTACCTTATATTTCAGCACACTAACACATCCATTAGGCTGATCCTTCACTGTACATCAATATAGTATTACGTTACAGTGATTGCGCAATGTGGTGGCAACTGCATGTTGGTAGGTGGAATTACAGGTAGAATTGCCGGACTTTATCGTATCTTCATGGCGATGATTCATACAAATTCCAGAATAGTTCCAGCCATTTATCCACCCATCCGAGGCATTGGAAAGTAGCAGGAAAAGCCTCTCTCTGAATCAGCACGATATGCACCTTTACAATGACAGTGCACAGACTCGTAGCTTCTTTCCGACTGGTGGCTCGTCTCCGACTGACTATCAGTTCCACCTTTTCCACCTATGCCAACCACAATTTGTGCGTGCTACACAGTTCCGTTCCCGAGGGGAACCACTACACCATTTACATACAAACTAACTAAGAACCCTAAGTGAGGATCAGCAATTTACATAACAGCAAACAAATACATTAAATAAAACAGAACATTTTCACATATCGACACTTCTACAAAAAATTATTCACACAAAATTACAATTACATACAATAAGTTCTGTTCCCTCCAAATGGGACAAAGAACTTTAAATTACAGATACACTACTTTGCATAGAATCAAATCACGACATCAAAGGTTTTAACAAAGAAAAGAGTACACAATTTTATGTTATCGATTTAAACACATTTACAGAAGATCAACAATGTGACATTAATTAATCAAAAGCAAAATAAATCCATACAGCATAAGAGCTGTGGTGTTACAACTTTTCCGGCCCTAAATTGTTAGCTTCCAGCTACGCTGTGAATCCGACACTGGAACGGCTTGCCAGTCACTGTCCATGGGCAACAAGGCCTTTCGGGATCCATGTGAGGGAGAGCTTCGAGTTATAGCAGGTCGGGGTCATTAGGGTCCAAATCCAGGGATGGAGTAGGGGATCCTTCCTGTTACTAAAGAGGTCGAAATTACTTTTAGAATTGAGTGATCACAGGAAGACTTGTACCACAGAATATGTTTTTAAACTTAAATTTAACGAAATTTTTGTTACTGTTTATACGGATAGGTCTAAGCGGGGTCTCTCGTGTTCTCCGATATTTTCCTCAGGATGAGGCTCCCAGAGCAGTTTCCAGTTTATTACGTGAAACTGTTTGCTATCATAAGGGCAGTGGAGCAGATGAGACGGCGTCATGACAAGAAAGTCCGGATCTGCTTAGATTCTCAAAGTGCTCTTCTCGTTATTGTTCAGATGTACCCAATAGATAGGATGGTACAAAAAGTGCAGGTCTCTCTCCTTCTCTTGCAAAGGCAGGACAAGGAAAAAAATTATATTGGCTTTCAGGCGACATAGGCATTCGGGAAACGAACTCGGTGATGCTGCTGCTAAGGAGGCTTGCTCCCTTCCAACTCTAGCTCACTATTCATTCCTCCTGCACGCTGTCACCTCATTCGTGACCAAGAAGACCATGTATGTGTTGGTGGGAGGTTCAGTGGCTGTAAGTGAGGAATAATAAACGACGTCCCGTAAAACCTTCGGTGCGATCTTAGCTTACCTCTTTCTGACCGCAACGTGCTGAAGAAGCAGCCCTTACACGGCTTAGAGTGGGACATTTCCTTTTGACATATGGCTTTCTCTTACGTCGCGAGGAGCTCCCAGTGTGTCACAGATGTGGGACACTGCTGTCAATACGAAGCATTTTAATTGAGTGTGTTTCGCATGACGACCTGAAGGTTCATGTGGGTCTCCCACAAGACCTGCTTTCTATTTTAACGAGAAATGAGGCGAGAATGATTCGTGTTTTAAGCTTTTGTTCCCAAACTATTGGGCGTGAGATTTTAATGTGTCACAGAATGTGTCGGTTGCCGATTATATCTAAGCAGTCATCGAGTCACAGTCAACTGTCCCCTTTTTAACCGTATCTGTACTGGTACTTTAGCCTTGGTTTTATATAGTTATCCTGCTGTGTTCCGTCGGAACTTTATTGAGGGCTTCTCTGGTGTTAATCTTATCGGGGTTACCTTTCGATTCATGTGGGAGAATGCAACTCTGTTTATCGATTTATTATTATTTTTAATAAACTTCCACCACGCTCATCTGTACATCATTCTTGCAAGGATGCTGATGACCTTGCTGTTTAGCGCCTTCGCCCAGGCATCATCACCATCATCATAGGCCCCCTCACATGTCCTGCATTCCCAATACAAATGCGAACAGCTGTTGTAAGCCGTCTGTGGTAACTAGAGGAGGGAATGAATACGCAGAGTGCATGTCGCACTGGACACTGACTGTTGTCACGTTCAGTTGCAAAGTGTTCAGTCGATTCGTTTTCATTATTGACATAAAACGTGCATTGATGCAAAAAGAGTTATGAATAATGGAGAAGGATACAATATCTATTCATACCTGTACTTGATTACATCTCAGGATCTTTCAAAAAGACTGTTGATATACTTCTTGACAAAATTATATTGTTTACGTTAACGAAAATAGAAACCTGGGATGACTTTCGACTTATGCATAGCGACAACAAAGATTTTATTTTCAAAAGAACAGTCACGTTTTACAAGGGTATATATCTTACAAGCATGCATGTAGAACCTTGAGGTACTTTTTACAGCCGGCCACTGTGGCCGAGCGGTTCTAGGCGCTTCAGTCTGGAAACGCGCGACCGCTATGGTCGTAGGTTCGAATCCTGCCTCGGGCATGTATGTGTGTGATGTACTTAGGTTAGTTAGGTTTAAGTAGTTCTAAGTTCTGTTGGACTGATGACCTCAGAAGTTAAGTCCGGTAGTGCTAAGAACCATTTGAACAATTTTGAACTTTTTACGATTACATAGAGAATCAATGTTTTCATTTATCATTTCACAAATACTGAAGGCGCCCTTCAGCATGTACGCAACAAACACCCAGACGGTTGTGCGACTGCTCCCATACTTTTGCGATGGTGTGGGTAATTGCTTTCCCTGCTGTTGCTATGCGTTGCCGCAGTTGATGCAGTGAAGGAGAAGCTCACTGACAGGAGCCCCTTCAAAAAAATGGTTCAAATGGCTCTGAGCACTATGGGACTTAACTGCTGAGGTCATCAGTCCCCTAGAACTTAGAACTACCTAAACCTAACTTACCTAAGGACATCACACACATCCATGCCCGAGGCAGGATTCGAACCTGCGACAGTAGCAGCCGCGTGGTTCCGGACTGAAGCGCCTAGATCCGCTCGGCTACCGCAGCCGGCACAGGAGCCTCTCACACATACTAACTGCAAGAGTACACACCTCTGAAATCGTCACACGAAGTGTACTACGGGGACATAGTGACCGTCAATTATTTGCTGGAGAAATGGTCTGAAATTAAATTATCTTATAATAAAATTGTACTCTCATGTACTAAACTCATTGTACTTCACCTCTCTCACGTACTTTTTCAGTCAATGTTAGTATTAATGCATTCAAAATTCAAGACTAAGCAGAAACTGCCATACAAACTTTTCAAAGAAGAAACTTTAAAGTGATGGATCTAAAAAATTTATTTGTAGTTTATTTAGATGAAGATTCTACGCATTTCATGAAATGTACATATTGCATGAATATTTCGAGGTGTTCTCAGTTATTCATAAATCTGTTCATTATTTCCACTCTTTTGGAATATGTACTATAATGTTATCGGTAGCTGACAGGCCTGTTCTATTAGGGACACCTGTGTTCCAATAATGACGGCTGTATTTTCCTCATCGTTGGCTGAAGATTCGCCAGGCTGATGAGTTTTGTCATTGTCCGAACTGCTACAGGAGCATCTGTTTTAAAATCACTTTCTTCTCGAAGGTCACTTACGTCACTTTCACGATTGAGTTCTTCTAACAATACTTCTAGTATAGCATCTTCCGTTAAGTAAAATGTCATTCCTATATGCCACTTTCACTTAAATGGACTTCACGCTCAACAACAAAGCAGTTACACAATGTGTACTCCTGGGTCATAGTGACCCTTCAAAAACATTGCTGTCAACTTAATTGAACAACAGTGTCTCACGACTTCAAACGTGTGTCCTCTACTACGTCGCACTCAGTGCTGGATTTACATTGGTGACACAGGGATGTGTGTATGCTATGGCCCATGTACAGTAACCAACAAATAAATCCAGGGTGATAGTGGTCCTTGTAAAAAGCTATCATGTAGTGCGAGACCAGGCGACGGTGGATGGTAGGGTGTAATGCGATATACCTGTGGCCCTTACGACCGATTTATCGCCAAGGAAGATGGTGTTGAGAAAGGCACTTAAAATGAATTGAAATAAACGATATCGGAATTGAAAAACAACTGCTATCACTTATTAGCGGAAAAGCATCCGGACCAGACGAGATACCCTTAAGATTCTACAGTGATTATGCTAAAGAACTTGCCCCCTTTCTATCAGCAATTTATCGTAGATCGCTGGAAGAACGTAAAGTACCTAGCGACTGGAAGAAAGCGCAGGTCGTTCCCATTTTCAAGAAGGGTCATAAATCAGATGCGAATAATTATAGGCCTATTTCGCTTACGTCAATCTGTTGTAGAATAATGGAACATGTTTTGTGTTCTCGTATTATGACGTTCTTAGATAATACAAATCTCCTTCATCATAACCAACATGGATTCCGCAAACAGAGATCATGTGAAACTCAGCTCGCCCTATTTGCCCAAGAAATTCACAGTGCCGTAGACACTGGCGAGCAGATTGATGCCGTATTCCTGGACTTCAGGAAGGCATTTGATACGGTTCCGCACTTACGTTTAATGAAAAAAATACGAGCTTACGGAATATCGGACCAGGTTTGTGATTGGATTCAGGATTTCCTAGAAGAAAGAACACAACATGTCATTCTTAACGGTTCAAAATCTGCAGATGTAGAGGTAATTTCGGGAGTACCGCAAGGAAGCGTGATAGGACCTTTATTGTTTACAATATACATAAATGACTTAGTTGACAACATCGGTAGCTCCGTGAGGCTATTTGCAGATGACACGGTTGTCTACAAGAAAGTAGCAACATCAGAAGACTCGTACGTACTCCAGGAAGACCTGCAGAGGATTAATGCATGGTGCGACAGCTGGCAGCTTTCCCTAAACGTAGATAAATGTAATATAATGCGCATACATAGGGGCAGAAATCCATTCCAGTACGATTATGCCATAGGTGGTAAATCATTGGAAGCGGTAACGACCGTAAAATACTTAGGAGTTACTATCCGGAGCGATCTGAAGTGGAATGATCACATAAAACAAATAGTGGGAAAAGCAGGCGCCAGGTTGAGATTCATAGGAAGAATTCTAAGAAAATGTGACTCATCGACGAAAGAAGTAGCTTACAAAACGCTTGTTCGTCCGATTCTTGAGTATTGCTCATCAGTATGGGACCCTTACCAGGTTGGGTTAATAGAAGAGATAGACATGATCCAGCGAAAAGCAGCGCGATTCGTCATGGGGACATTTAGTCAGCGCGAGAGCGTTACGGAGATGCTGAACAAGCTCCAGTGGCGGACACTTCAAGAAAGGCGTTACGCAATACGGAGAGGTTTATTATCGAAATTACGAGAGAGCACATTCCGGGAAGAGATGGGCAACATATTACTACCGCCCACATATATCTCGCGTAATGATCACAACGAAAAGATCCGAGAAATTAGAGCAAATACGGAGACTTACAAGCAGTCGTTCTTCCCACGCACAATTCGTGAATGGAACAGGGAAGGGGGGATCAGATAGTGGTACAATAAGTACCCTCCGCCACACACCGTAAGGTGGCTCGCGGAGTATAGATGTAGATGTAGATGTAGATGCTAATTTTCAGCATGTTTCACAGTAATGTAATAAGCCAGCTGTCCGACATATCCGGGTACTTGATTCACGTAACAGTCTTTTTCGCAATAAAGAACGGATCTTAAATCTGTTCTCGGAAAACGGAAAAGACATAAAGCTTTGAAGAGTCTCTCTCGTGCTCGAGTATGGTAGGTGGCCGATCTAATCCCAAGTTCATACGTTGTGGATGGTTTACTTTCTCTCTCAGACGGAAACGTGAAAGGAAATTGTTGTCTGCCAGCTCCTCGCCCAGAATGGGTTTTTAAAGCCCAGTACGTTATTGTTCATCACTATCCTGAAGGGTTTTGTGGTTTGAAAGACGCGCATCGCCTCAAAATACGTGATTTGGATATTTGAGAGGTAGCTGGCTCTCGGCCGACACGGAGAGCAGCCTTCTCTGGACTTAGTGCAAAATTCTGTTGGATGCGCTCCAAGTCTGTAACGAGCAGATGGAGACGGTCTGTCGTTTACCCGTTACGTAAACAACCAGTGTCTTGAAACCGCTGGTGATATCGTCGAATACTCTGACCCGTACTGTTGTTGTTGTAGTCTTCAGTCCTGAGACTGGTTTGATGCAGCTCTCCATGCTACTCTATCCTGTGCAAGCTTCTTCATCTCCCAGTACCTACTGCAACCTACATCCTTCTGAATCTGCTTAGTGTATTGATCTCTTGGTCTCCCTCTACGATTTTTACCCTCCACGCTGCCCTCCAATGCTAAATTTGTGATCCCTCGATGCCTCAGAACATGTCCTACCAACCGATCCCTTCTTCTAGTCAAGTTGTGCCACAAACTTCTCTTCTCCCCAATCCTATTCAATACCTCCTCATTAGTTACGTGATCTACCCACCTTATCTTCAGCATTCTTCTGTAGCACCACATTTCGAAAGCTTCTATTCTCTTCTTGTCCAAACTAGTTATCGTCCATGTCTCACTTCCGTACATGGCTACACTCCATACAAATACTTTCAGAAACGACTTCCTGACACCTAAATCTGTATTCGATGTTAACAAATTTCTCTTCTTGAGAAACGCTTTCCTTGCCATTGCCAGTCTACATTTTATATCCTCTCTACTTCGACCATCATCGGTTATTTTACTCCCTAAATAGCAAAACTCCTTTACTACTTTAAGTGTCTCATTTCCTAATCTAATTCTCTCAGCATCACCCGACTTAATTTGACTACATTCCATTATCCTCGTTTTGCTTTTGTTGATGTTCATCTTATATCCTCCCTTCAAGACACTGTCCATTCCGTTCAACTGCTCTTCCAAGTCCTTTGCTGTCTCTGACAGAATTACAATGTCATCGGCGAACCTCAAAGTTTTTATTTCTTCTCCATGAATTTTAATACCTACTCCGAATAGTTTCTTTTGTTTCCTTTACTGCTTGCTCAATATACAGATTGAATAACATCGGGGAGAGGCTACAACCCTGTCTCACTCCTTTCCCAACCACTGCTTCCCTTTCATGCCCCTCGACTCTTATAACTGCCATCTGGTTTCTGTACAAATTGTAAATAGCCTTTCGCTCCCTGTATTTTACCCCTACCACCTTCAGAATTTGAAAGAGAGTATTCCAGTCAACATTGTCAAAAGCTTTCTCTAAGTCTACAAATGCTAGAAACGTAGGTTTGCCTTTTCTTAACCTTTCTTCCAAGATAAGTCGTAAGGTCAGTATTGCCTCACGTGTTCCAACATTTCTACGGAATCCAAACTGATCTTCCCCGAGGTCGGCTTCTACCAGTTTTTCCATTCGTCTGTAAAGAATTCGCGTTAGTATTTTGCAGCTGTGACTTATTAAACTGATAGTTCGGTAACTTTCACATCTGGCAACACCTGCTGACCCGTACTCCCGAAGAGAAAACGCTGCTCAGTTGTAACTGAATTGACGCTGTTGAAACAGAGAACGCAAAACACCATTTCTTTCCATTCTATCGCCATCTCAGCTCGCGGTCTAGTACTTAATGCTGCTAACTCTAGATCTTTATGTACTGTCTTCGAATTCCGGCCGGGTCAGAGATTTTATTTCCTCGTGGACTGCGTGTTGTCATTATCATCATTTCAACATCATCATCATGATCCACGCGCACGTCACCGAAATGATGTCAAGTAGAAAGACTTACACTAGCTGGCCTTACAGCCCGGCCAATAAAGTTGGGTACGTAAGCCTTTAATTTATATATAAGTTATATGTTACCTCTAGTTTCTATCTTCGTTCATGTAGTAGATACTATAATCCTTAGAAACCGGATGAAAATATTGTGTTACATCAACCAAATGTATAGAGTGTTAATAAATTTCCCTTAAAAAGAGTGCTGAACAGATAATGATATGAATGTGGGTCGGTATCGCTTTCGTGGAACAGCAAAAAATTCTAACTATTGCTGGGTAAATAAAAATGTACAGCGACCCCATTAACTTTCAACTTTGTCGTCAGCTAGTGTGGTATAATATCCCCTTCGTAACGTCAAGTGAGACACTCAGTACTCATATTTAAGTTAAAATCTCATATGTCTTTTATAAACTCGACGTATTGTGTGACAACTATTGCGAACTCCTCGTGACCAAATATAAAACGTTTACTGTTTGGTTTTCTCCTGCAAGGTAAGCTAAAGTAATGGGGTTCACACTTTTTTTTACAAACTTCAGAAGAGTTTTCTTGCAAGGTATTAACTCGTCACTTCATCTCACGATAAGTTTATTAATTCATTGTTCTGTTAGACGTTCCAGCCTTTGATTGCGCGAAATCTAAGGTAATAAAGTAATATACTGCGTGCTGTGATTTATATTCGGCCACCAAATTTGAACTAGTGAATTTTGTATCTTCTTGCAGAAATAGTAAGCATCCAATCAGTAGCAAATTGATAAGTTTATTAAAACCCCTTTACCGTGGTTTCAACGTTTATAAAAGTTCTTCTTCAGAAGGTCAATATGGACAACCTAAGCAAGTTAACAGTTCGTTGCAAATACAAATACATATTCAGACTTACTGGATTCCATGTTGTGGCAGAGCTACGTTAAAATACAGCCGAAAGGCGGCATAAAATATAAAATTTCACCCTCATATTAAATTTAAACATGCACTACATTTTTATAGGGTACTTCCCCATCAATATCCAGCTAGTGCACTAGCCTCGCCCAGTGCTTACGCTAAGGAAAGCTTCTCGCTAGAGAGACCATTGGTAGTAAACGCAAGAAGGGTGCGCGATAGTGATTGAATCTGTATCGTGGTAAGGTTGCTTCAAAGGTTAAAATTAATATTACGGCAATCAAACTAGATCACATTTACCTGTTTACGTTTTTAAAATTAATAAAATTTCAACAAATAGTAAATTGCCATCTAAGTAAAGCCGTAGAATTACTTACAACTGAATAGCGCAAATATAAATAATAGCAAAAGGAACCAGGGCAGGGAAAGGGGTGGGGGGGGGGAGAGTGGAAAGAAGGTGAATGAGGAGAGGAATGAGTTTATGGCGAGGGAAGGAAAGGGGTGGTGGAGAGAGATGGTCGTGTAGGAGGAAAAAAAATGGTAAAACGTGTATGACTCTTAAATGCAGCATATTTGAAAAACTGTGAACATCAAACCTCTAGAAATATATGATACATCATAACAGAGAAGAAACACAAGTACCACCAGCATTAATAGGCATTAATATGGATAATACAGCTATTTCTCTGCTCCTTTAACGGAAACAGAGGTCTGGACCTATGTAGAAAATTTCTATTTTTGAGATGCACCTGTTCATTTAAAATGGATCCATCTTTGCGAGTAAAATATTTAAAAATGTCTGATTCTTCTAGCAGGTCAAGCCTGTGACCTACTTTCTTTATGCAAAAGTTTTGGGTGTTCTAGTCTCTGTGGTGTGTGTTGGAAAAGAAGCAGATGTTCGGCAAACGTGGAATGGCACACATTTCCCCCACCTTTACTTAGTGCTCTTTATATCTCAACTGAATTTTTCGTCGGTCCTTGGTAGAACAACATTATAATAAATGAAAAGCGCTACTTAGCTTTTCTTCTACAGTATTACCTTTATTGTGTTAACCGGTTTTCGGCTTACAAGGCCATCTTCAGACATTTACTGATTATTGTCGCCAGGAAGTTACGCATCTATATTGAAGCAGAAACATACAGTAAACATCTTTGAGAGTGTGGCTAATGCAGTGTAAGAAGTAACACGTTGCACAGTAAATATGTGTGAAGGGTATAAACAGGAAAAACTTTAACACAAAACTTGAACAGCAAGCTTGCTTAAAGTTCATATTAATAAACAAATCCAATAAAATAAAATAAAATTAGTATTTGGCGAGGCTACTTCAGGAGATATAAAACACAGAGAGTAACACATAAACCAATTAAAACAAAGAATTCATTGTAACTACAGAATATACGAGGAACTTTAGAAATTCAATAAGATAAAGAGGAATGAATAAATGCAGGAAAACAGAGGAGTGTGAGGGCACATACAGTAAATGCCATGTTACAAGTGTATGGTGGTACTGCATATTTAAAAATAAAAAGTTGAACAATATACAAATATTTCTCTGCCTCGTGATGACTGGGTGTTGTGTGATGTCCTTAGGTTAGTTAGGTTTAAGTAGTTCTAAGTTCTAGGGGACTGATTACCATAGATGTTAAGTCCCATAGTGCTCAGAGCCATTTGAACCAATATACAAATACGAACGGAGCAACAGGAAAAACATTAACACTACACTCAAAATTGTGCCTATGTAACAGTTTGCATTAAATAAATGTGTAAGTAGGCTGTTTAGGTTTTTTTTTTTATTGGTAACGCCACGTAGCGCTCTGTATGAAAATCACTGACTGTGCTGTGTGCAGTCTGTGGCTGGTTTGCATTGTTGTTTGCTATTGTAGGGTTGGGCAGTCGGATGTGAACAGCGAGTAGCGTTGCGCAGTTGGAGGTGAGCCGCCAGCAGTGATGGATGTGGGGAGAGGGATGGCGGAGTTTTCAGAGCGGATGATCTGGAAGGTAAATACATTGTTTGTTCTTTATCAAAATCTTTCATTTGCTATCTATGCCTATCAGTAGTTAGTGACTTCAGTAGTTAGAATCTTTTATTTAGCTGGCAGTATTGGCGCTCGCTGTATTGCAGTAGTTTGGGTAACGAAGATTTTTGTGAGGTAAGTGATTCATGAAAGGTATAGGTTATTGTTAGTCAGGGCCATTCTTTTGTATGGATTATTAAAAGTCAGATTGCGTTGCGCTAAAAATATTGTGTGTCAGTTTAGTGTTGATCAGAATAAGTAAAGAGAGTAATGTCTGAGTACGTTCAATTTTGCTCAGCTGTTTGAAAAGCAAATAATGTAAGAAGTCAATCATAAACTTTTCCAAGGGGACGTTTCAAATGTAACAAGTAAAATAAAAACAGTACTTGATAAGACAATTTCAAGAGATAGAAAACATGGGAGGTGATGCAAGCACAATTTAAAGAAAGACTTAACAATTGTAACTACAGTCTATGTGGACGATACAGGCAATTTCAATAAAATAAAAGACCTCAATGAACACAGGAAAATGGGGGAGTATATAGGAACAGACAGTGTGAGAAGTAAAGAGAAACGGAGAGGATTATGTGAAGTTTTGGAGAAGTTAAGTATTGAGCTGTGTCTGGTCATTTAACTTTAAGTCTGGAATGTGTGGTAGATGTTTGTTAATTTCCAGGGTTTCCAGCAAGCTGACCTTTCGGCCTTTGTTTGCTAAGTGAAGAACAGGGGACTGTGGCTGGTAGTTGTGGCCCTCACTCGGGACATGCTCAGAAAATTCTGCTGCCTCCAGATGCGTTCAAATTCGGCCAGCCTAGTTGCTGTGTCTCTTCCAGACTGACCAATGCAAAACTTGTCACAATCAGAACAGGTAATTTTTTATAACCCACTGTTTGCTAATAACTGGATCTTATCTTTGTTATAGAAAATACACTGGGCTGTTTTGTTCTTAAGCCTATACTTGCATGATTTCAGTGTTTTTGCTACAGTCTGTGACACCTCCTAGATATGGTAACGTACACCACTTCTTGCAGACAGTGGAAGGGGCAGAAGATGGGGCATAGAGGAGGAGTATGATTTTTTTTTTTCCTATCCAAGCTGTGGTCGATTGTAGCCAGTACTAGTAGAGGCAACAAATTTTATTGTATCTAACACTTCTATAAAATCGTATGTGGACAGGGGGACAGGTACGAGACGGCGTACCATTGAAGGGAAAGAGGCATGTCTGTGAGCTATCGGGTGTTATAAGCAAGATGATATTACTGTGTCTGTAGTTGTAGTTTTCTATAAATTTTGAAATAATAAAAGTAATACTATAGAACAAAAGCAAACTAGCGCTCTTCACGTATTAGTTTATATCTTACTTCAAACGGACTTCCTGTCCGTCCTGTGTAATAGTTATGGCAGACAGTAAATGTAATTTTATAAACACCAGAGTTTGTGAAACGACCTTCTTGTGTTCTGATAGAGTGGGCAAATTTCTCTGTAAGGCTGTTGCTTACGAACAAAGCAACTTCATAGCCTTATTTCTTACTTAACAGCCTACTTACCCTGATCGATACGTTTCCTAGAAAAGGTATAGAAATAAACTTGTTACTGTAACTTCCTGTCTTCAAGCTGCTGTTGCCCAAAGCTGAACATTTTAACAGCTGTTTTTTTTTTCTTTCTTTACGTTACGATCAAACAACCTAGGGTCATGTCCATTGTTAACTGCAATGGGTTCAATTACGAATAGCCTACTTCACTTTGGAAACAACGCGGTTCTATAGGGGTGCGGACTACGCGGTGTACTGCGGAGTAGAAATAAGCGGTTTGATGGGTTCCTGAGTGGCATGAGTCAGCTGGAATTATATTATGTGCAAAAGCATGTCTTTTCAAGAGAGTAAACATTTTGTTCAGCTGCTCTTCCAACTCCTTTGCCGTCTCTGACAGAACTGCTATCTCATCCGGTGACCACAAACTGCAATATTCTTTCCAAACTTCTCCTTGGCTTCTCTTACTGCTAACAGGGTGGATAATGTAGCTAATAAAATAAAACTCTTTATCACTCGCTTCTCGGCTATTGCTTTCCTTTTATGTTCCTCGACTTTTTATAAAACTGCAGCTCCGTTTTCAATAAGTTCTAGATACCTTTTCGATCACTGATCTTGCTCGCGCTTCATTCAGTATTGCGTCATCAGTACCTACACTTCTTCAGAACCCAAACTGATCGTGCCCGAGGGCGGCTTCTACCAGTCTTTTCCTTCTTCTGTAAATAATTCGTGTCTATATTTTGCAACCATTACTTATAAAACTGATGTTTTGGTAATATTCACACCAGTCAACGGCTGCCTTCCTTGGAATTGTAATTACTATATTGCTCTTGAAGCCTGAGAGTATTTCGCGTGTCTCATGTATCTTGCATAACAGGAGGAATGCTTTTGTCATGGAATACTTCTGTCACAGCATGTTTTCCGAGGCATCTCAATAACTCTGAGGGAGTGTTATCTAGCCCAGGTGCTTTGTTTCGATCAAGGTCTTGCAGTGTCGAATCCAATTCTTCTCGCATTGCCTCATCTCTCATCTCCTTTACTTTCTTCCATAATTCTGTCTTCAAGTTCGTTTTCTTTCTATAGCCGCTCCATACATTCCTCCCACCTTTGAGCCTTCCCTTCTTTGCATAGAAAGGGCTTGCCATCTCAGGTCCGGCTATTCATATAGATGTTCCTCTTTTTTCTATAATCTGAATATGTTCTTCCCATAGTTATGAAAGCTTCTACAGCTTTGCGTTCCTCCTCCACTCATTCCTGTTTTGTCATGTTGCATTTAGCCCCATTTGCCTTTGTGTTGATAACGTGACCAGAATTACTGCTCTTCCTGCCACCACATTTACTAATTCCCACTACATCTAACTTCAGATTATACATTTTTCGTCTTAAACTCTAATGTTCCTACTCAGGTAAGGGAACCAACAGTCCACGTTCCTCCACTAGACCGCCAGCCACCAGGTTTGCTTTTCGTAAGGACAAGTGCGTCATGAGTATGCCTCGTCTAAAGTTACGAACGTAGGACTATTTTACCTCCAAAATATTTACCCAAGAGAATTCCATCATCTTTAGACAATATAGTATAGCTTCATGTCCCGGTAAATATAGCGGCTGTATGATGTGAAGAAGAATTCCGCCGACAGCTTGTAAAATTGTTGTTTTATTAATACATAATCGGTTTCGTGGTCTAAAGCAATGTCATCAGGTGCCACAGTGTTGGAAGGTCACAGGAATACTCATCGCTTCTAGTCAAGATACATTATTAGTGAATATTGTCTACGCCACATTGACGAACGAAGGGTGACAAAGATGAGGTCAATTAATTTCATAAAAAACTGCTGGAGACTGGATCATGTAGTTATGGACCATTGTTTTAAGATCTGCCTGCATAGGTGTGACGGCTGGACAACCCAGTGCTGGAAAGAGCAGAGGCGTCCCGCACAAGAATCTAAGACGGCTTAACAGGCTGCTTTTTATGTCCTCCTTTCTTCACAACCATACGTTATTTTGTTGCCTAGGTAGCAGAATTCCCTATCTTTACTTCGTGATCTCCAATCGTGGTAAGTTACTCACTGCTCCCATTTATTATACTTCTCTTACTTTCGTCTGTCTCCAGTTTTCTCTTCATCCTTAATCTGTGCTCATGAGACTGCTCATTACATTCAACAAATCCTGTAATGTTATCTTATCTGAAAGTGTAATACAGTTTTCGAAACATTTGCGAATCGTGTAACAGTTAGTACGTGGGAAACAGTCCGGTATTCACTTAGTCTCGTGTGAGAAACCTCGTGAAACCAAATCGAAGTTGGCTGTCACACCAGTCGTAATACGGCTCTGACGCAATCCCCGAATCCCAGAAACAGCGAGATGACACGTGCGTCTATTTCGGTGAGTAACAGTATATGTTGAAAATTGTTGTATCCACATCAAAAAGCGTTGCATCATCTCGGTTCTGAGACGATGCAACCCTTAGCGGCAGCCCTTAGCGGCTCGCCATCTCACACCTATTCATGACGTCGCCTTTCCGGCTTAGATCTTTTTTAATACGTGACTTGTAAGTACTGCATCTTTTCCAGTCAGTACGAACATTAATTTTATTAATGTATTATATACCTAATATGTTTTAGAACAGTTAGTCTAATTCTGAAGACGACGCTCATAGTAGCGTCGAAACCTGGTCAGTTTTGACTTAATATTTGTGACGGAGGGCTTATTTGTTCTAATATAATTCTGACACGGTCACTGAACCTTAGCAGCTATGTTCAAAGTTTTAGGTTCCGTGAGTTCCGGAACCTGTACAGAAAATTGGAATAGAGATCAACATAAAAATCATTTCCGCCATTTTTATTGCTCATGAAAACCACGCATTGCATTTGTACCACCATTCAGCGAGATCTTCATAGGGGTGGTCCAGGTTGCATTACACGCTGGTACCACTTTTAACCAGTAGCACGTCCTCTTGCATTGATGCATGCTTGTATTCGTCGTGGCATACTATCGACAAGTTCATCAAGGGACTGTTGGTCCAGATTGTCCCACTCCTCAACGGCTATTCGGCGTAGATCCCTCAGAGTAGTTGGTGGGTCACGTCGTCCATAAAAATCCATTTTCAATATATCCCAGGCCCGCTCGTTAGGTTTCATGTGTGGAGAACATGATGGCCACTCTAGTCGAGCTATGTCGTTGTTCTGAAGGAAGTAATTAACAGGATGTGCACGACGGAGGCGCGAATTGTCGTCCATGGAGACGAATGCCCCGCTATTATGCTGCCGATATGGTTGCACTATCGGTCGGAGAGTGGCATTCACGTATCGTACAGCTGTTACGGCACTTTCCATGACCACCAGTGGCGTACGTCGGCCCCACATAACGTCACCCCGAAACCCCAGGGAACCTCCACCTTGTTGCACTCGCTGGACAGTGTATCTAAGGCGTTCAGCCTGGCCGAGTTGCCTCCAAACACGTCACCGACGATTGTCTGGTTGAATGCATATGCGACACTCATCGCTGAAGAGAACGTGATACCAATCCTGAGCGGTCCATTCGGCATATTGTTGGGCCCATTTGTACCACGCTGCGTGGTGTCATGGGTACAAAGATGGACCTCGCCACGGACGTCGGGAGTGAAGTTGCACATCGTACAGCCTATTGCGCACACGATGTCCTGTGGCTGCACGAAAAGCGTTATTCAACATGGTGGCTACGCTATCAGGGTTCCTCCAAGCCATAATCCGTAGGTAGCGGTCATCCACTGCAGTAGTATCCCTTGGGCGGCCTGATCGAGGAATGTTATCGACAGTTCCTGTCTCTCTATACCTCCTCCAAGTCGGAAAAACATCGCTTTGGTTCACTCCGAGTCGCCCGAACACTTCCCTTGTTGAGAGCCCTTCCTGGCACAAAGTAACAATGCGGACGCGATCGACCCGCGGTATTGACCGTCCAGGCATGGTTGAACTACAGACAACACGAGCCGTGTACCTCCTTCTTGGTGGAATGACTGGAACTGATCGAGTGTCGGAGCCCCTCCGTCTAATAGGTGCTGCTCATGCATGGTTGTTTACATCTTTGGGCGGGTTTAGTGACATCTCTGAATAGTCAAAAGGACTGTGTCTGTGATATTCACAGTCAACGTCTATCTTCAGGAGTTCTGGGAACTGGGGCGACGCGTAACTTTTTTTGATGTGTGTGTATAATATTCCAAGTAAGCAATATTTACTTCTTCTGTAATCTGTCTAACGTTCTGTTTAGGAATAATACTTTCATTTGTTGATTAAACTTAACTTCGGTGTCTAGAACTAACTTTTCCGGAATCCAGTGTCAACTGTATTTTCTTGACAGTCGTAATTTTTTCCACGCTTATTCCTGCAATCTACCATTAGTGTACCCGTTTTAGTGGACCGTTTCGTCTTACACGATGCTAACTGTTGTGCAACGGCACGTGTTGCCGAGGCATCTGTGACGCCTGGCGCTCGCCCTGCGTGCTTTCCGCCAAATGGATGCCGTAACATTGCTAATTTGCCTGAGGACTGCGCACTCTGGCAGTCGTGAAACCTAACTACTGTTTATGACCCAGCAACTAATTCCGCAACAGCTTCCGCGCGAGGTGCTCCCGTATCGCGACATTCCGCGCGCCACGCGTGTAGTTTCATTAAGATGTGTCTGGAGCCGCTAACACACGTGTCTCCTAACTGGGCACTGTCACCACTCTAGTTCGTGTGTACACTCGCGAGGAGAACACGGCAAGTGCCATCACGCGATTTCTCAGGAATTTCGCTCACTGGAATGGGAGTCAAAATAAAATGTGCCTTGGCTTATCTGTAGATACTCGACCGTTCCTGAAAAACCGAGTCAAAGTTTTCGAAATATTTTCGACGTACTTAACATGCGCTTTACCACGGGTGATCGTCAACGAAAGAGTGGCTCAGTGGTTACCGTCGCGGCTTATTAATATTGCGCCCCGTGTTCACAACCTGGTTATTGTTTCTATTTATTTTATTTTCATTGTCTTCATTTCTCTACCCACGTCCGTAGAACGTTAATACACGAAAGTTTCTTATCAAATTTGAGGATACAAAGGTGTTATATTATTCGTAAAATTACAACTGGATTTCACATTAAGTCCCACACACTTATTATAGATGTGCGTATGGCACATTGAGGGGCTACAATCCTTTTAAATTCTCTCATTCTGATATTTTATGCTCATATCAGTTCCGATATTAATTCTTATATTTTATTGACATGTTTACTCTTCAGGAAGATTTGATGCAGTCCCTTGCATGACACTAATGATAGAAACATTAGAAACACAGATATTACGAACACCACAAATATCAGACGAAGGCAGGTCTGCCATAGTGACATTTCTTCGTATGAATCTCACTGCTGAAAGAAACGTCATTGCTTTGGTGAAGACTTCGCACGTTGGCAATAATTTTGTGGCAAGCCTTGCATAACGGATAACTTTCGGAAAACTGTCCCTTGGAATTGATTATAAATCAAGATATACCACAGGAACTTAACCGAAAACAATTTTAAATAATTTTCTCTTTCTTTTTGTTTACTTCACTTGTGTGACCTTCAACTGGCTGACGAATGACAATGTTACATCAATATACGCTGGAAACATTCATGCAGTAATCACTTGCAGACAGGGGTATATAATGGAAAACAAAAATAAAAGTAATTTTCAGATTTCCAACACGAGTCCCATAATTTAAAAAAAAGGAAAAAAGTACAAGAAAATGGCGACGACAACGACTGTGCCACTATTTCATCTGATGATTTCGCGCGAAATATGGCACATAAAGTGCTGGAAAACACCTCGACAACTTTCCCTTTTTAAGAAAGGGTCGAGTGCCTATGGATGAACTGAGACACGTTTATTTTATTTTGACTCTTCTTCTACTGAACGAAGTTCCTGGAACATCGCGTTATGACACTTGCCATGTTCTCCTAGTCAGTCTCGAGTTAATTCCGACTTCTTCACAACGGGACGAATTTTCAGATTACTTTTTCATTGCTGTAGTATGTTGTTGTTGTTGTTGTTGTTGTTGTTGTGGTCTTCAGTCCTGAGACTGGTTTGATGCAGCTCTCCATGCTACTCTATCCTGTGCAAGCTTCATCATCTCCCAGTGCTTACTGCAACCTACATTCTTCTGAATCTGGTTAGTGTATTCATCTCTTGGTCTCCCTCTACGATTTTTACCCTCCACGCTGCCCTCCAGTGCTAAATTTGTGATCCCTTGATGCTTCAGAACATGTCCTACCAACCGATCCCTTCTTCTAGTCAAGTTGTGCCACAAACTTCTCTTCTCCCCAATCCTATTCAATACCTCCTCATTAGTTACGTGATCTACCCACCTTATCTTCAGCATTCTTCTGTAGCACCACATTTCGAAAACTTCTATTCTCTTCTTGTCCAAACTAAATATAGTTTGCTGTAGTACAGCTACCTTTATATCGAATGTAGTCTTCTTTGGTTTCTACAGCTACCAATATTGGGGAGTGAGGGATGTGATGTTCTACTGTCAGGTTGTTCGCAAATAAAACTGCCCAATACTTTGGGTAGCTTTCTCAAGCAGTGAAATTACATTCGGTCTTTCTTTCGCAGCGGGGACTACGTCGCCTTACGTACTGCTAACTTTAAGACATATCAAATATGTTACGGAAAACTTCAAAGGTATGACTGGCTACCTGAACTGAGCAACAAACAAACGACAAAAATGTGCCAAATAAAATGTTGACGTGCAGATAATATCGCATTTTGCATTACCTACACTGAGAGTGTAGAAATACGCGCTGTGATATTCGCGTGTGGTAGAATCGCTCCTATGTCATTTGATACCTAGTGCCTAATAGTGCTGCAGAGATTGAGTCCGATGCTTCGTTTTCTGCCAACCTACCACAGAATAGCTGCATGTTGCGTTTTTTATCGTTCTCATCGTTCTCTTGTCTGACAAAGGAATTTAATCTTTATCAAGCTTTCTGCGGGGACCATTAAATCATAATTTACAGCCACTCATCGCTACTCGGAAATGAAATGGTTCAAATGCCTCTGAGCACTATGGGACTTAACATCTGCGGTCATCAGTCCCCTAGAACCTAGAACTACTTAAACCTAACTAACCGAAGTACATCCATGCCCGAGGCAGGATTCGAACCTACGACCGTAGCAGTCGCGCGGTTCCGGACTGAAGGGCCTAGAACCGCTCGGCCACCGCGGCCGGCAGGAAATGAAATGACTGTCTTTTCAATAATGGTCATAGTAATTACGGTTCTTCAGAATTAAGTGAATCATCACGTCTATGGTCACATTTTTTTTTTTTTTTTTTTTGTCATCAGGCTAACGGTTTCCATTTTCAGATTTGTTTATATAACAAATCTTTATAAAACAAATCTGAAGATGGTCATTGGAGACCGAAACCGGTAGTCTGATGACAAAGAAATTTGTGACCACAGTCGTGAAGTAAAGTACATTTATTCCATATTCGTGTCACTGTTCAATTCGCAGCTTGTGTCATCACATTTAATCTTCCACGAAACATGGGCTTTGGCGCCTCACCGGTACAGATGGCCATTCTGTAGATGCAACCACTTCGGAAGGGTATCTGTGGAGAGGCCAGACTAACATATAATTCCTGAAGAGGACCACCAGACTTTTCAGTAGTTTGAGGGGAAACCCGTCTGGGTGACTGACTGACAAGGCCTTATAATGTAACCAGTGTATGGGAAAGACTGACAAGAAGAAGAGACTGGATGATAGGACATTCTGTTGACACATTAGGGAATAATTTCCACGGTAACAATACGGAAATGTTGACGCCAATGCTAACTGTAACACTTTCGTGATCACACATTGTGGTAAAACATGCCCGGTGTGACCGAGCGGTTCTAGGCGCTACAGTCTGGAACCGCGCGACCGCTACGGTCGCAGGTTCGAATCGTGCCTCGGGCATGGAAGTGTGTGATGTTTTTAGGTTACTTAGGTTTAAGTAGTTCTAAGGTCTAGGGGACTGATGACCTCAGAAGCTAAGTCCCATAGAGCTCAGAGCCGTGCCCGGTGTGAATGCGCAGATTACACATCCCTTCTTTGACGCAGAACTATCAGTTCGGAAGAGGCGCTTGGGAGGCAGACCACAGCGGCAGCTAGAGGCCGCCTCTGCAGTTCCCTCTCTCCACGATGGCCACTTTCGCCGCTAGAAGAGGGCGTCCTCCTAAGACGAGGCGGCCAGCCAATATTTATTGTCCGACCCCGGCGGCCGGCGATCTGCGTGCGGCTGTATCTCGCGGCGATACCCGACCCGGCTCAATTACGGGTGGCGGCCGGCAGATTGCACTCGCGGGGAATTACAAAAGGCGCCATTGTGCGCCGCCGGGCCACCTGTCCGCCATTGTGCGCGGCGCGGCTCGGCCAGGCCAGGCCAGCGCCGGCCGACCGGCCGCCACTCCGACACACAAAGAGCGCCGCGCAGCCACCGCCACCCGCTGCCGATATTCGCTTTTCTTCTCACAAGTGCGGCGTCGAGACGGCCGCCGACGCCTATTGACGTCCAACGCCCCCACTGCTGTGCTTCGCCCCATGTTCTCCTTGTTAGCAAATTATTATTATTTATAAGTCGTCTGACGTCAGGATAAAATACTGGAACAGAATTTATCAAAAAAGTTAAGAGGAACCGCAACGTAATTTCGTTTTCTTAAGTTAAATTCAAACGGATAAATTGTTCACAAGTTTCTATTTTTAATCAATGATGTAATCACCGTTGTTATCGATAACTTTTGGCATCTAGAATGAGGTAACAAAAGTCATGCAATACCTCGTAATATAATCACGGACCTTCTTTTGCCAGGCTTAGTGCAGCAACTCGACGTGGCATGGACACGAAAAAAAAAAAATCGTTAGAAATCTCCTTGCAGAAATATTGAACCACGCTGCCTGTATAGCCGTCCATAAGTGCGAAAGTGCAGTCGGTGCAGGATTTTGTGCACGGACTGTTCTCTCGATTATGTCCCATAAATGTTCGAAGCGCTTCATTTCAGGCGATCTGGGTAGCCAAATCATTCCCTCGATTTACCCAGAATGTTCTTTAAACCAACTACGAACCATTGTGACATGCTGCAGTGTGATCCATAAGAATGAAGCCAATGAATGGCTGCAAATACACTACTGGCCATTAAAATTGCTACACCACGAAGATGACGTGCTACAGACGTGAAATTTAACCGACAGGAAGAAGATGCTGTGATATGCAAATTATTAGCTTCTCAGAGCATTCATACAAGGTTGGCGCCGGTGGCGACACCTAAAACGTGCTGGCATGAGGAAAGTTTCCAACCGATTTCTCATACACAAACAGCAGTTGACCGGTGTTACCTGGTGAAACGTTGTTCTGACGCCTCGTGTAAGGAGGAGAAACGCGTACCATCAAGTTTCCGACTTTGATAAAGATCGGATTGTAGCCTATCACGATTGCGGTTTATCGTATCGCGACACTGCTGCTCGCGCTAGTCGAGATCTAATGATTGTTAGAAGAATATGGAATCGGTGGGTTCAGGAGGGTAACACAGAACGCCGTGCTGGATCCCAACGGTCTCGTATCACTAGCAGTCGAGATGACAGGCATCTTATCCGCATGGCTTTAACTGATCGTGCAGCCGCGTTTCGATCCCTCAGTCAACAGATGGGGACGTTTGCAAGGCAACAACCATCTGCACGAACAGTTCGACGACGTTTATCAGCTGCGGTTACCCTTGACGCTGCATCACAGACAGGAGCGCCTGCGACGGTGTACTCAACGACGAACCTGGGTGCACGAATGGCGAAACGTCATTTTTACGGATGAATCCAGGTTCTGTTTACAGCATCATGATGGTCACATCCGTGTTTGGCGACATCGCGGTGAAAGCACATTGGAAGCGTGTATTCGTCATCGCCATACTGGCGTATCAACCGGCGTGATGGTATGGGGTGCCATTGGTTACACGTCTCGGTCACCTCTTGTTCGCATTGACGGCACTTTGAACAGTGGACGTTACATTTCAGATGTGTTACGACCCGTGGCTCTACTCTTCGATCCCTGCGAAACCGTACATTTCAGCAGTAAATGCACGACCGCATGTTGCAGGTCCTGTACGGGCCTTTCTGGATGCAGAAAATTTCGACTGCTGCCCTGGCCAGCACATTGTCCAGATCTCTCACCAACTGAAAAGGTCTGGTCAATGGTGGCCGAGCAACTAACTGGTTCGTCACAATACGCCAGTCACTACTCTTGATGAACTGCGGTATCGTGTTGAAGCTGCAGGGGCAGCTATACCTGTACACGCCATTCAAGCTCTGTTTGACTCAATGCCCAGGCCTATCAAGGCTGTTATTACAGCCAGAGGTGGTTGTTCTGGGTACTGATCTCTCAGGATCTATGCACCCAAATTGCGTGAAAATATAATCACATGTCAGTACTAGTATAATATATTTGTCCAATGAATACCCGTTTATCATCTGCATTTCTTCTTGGTGTAGCAATTTTAATGGCCAGTAGTGTAGTCTCCAAGTAGCGGGACATAACCATTTCCAGTCAATGATCAGTTCAGTTGAACCAGAAGACTTAGTCCATTCCGTGTACACAGATTTCACACCATTATGGCGTCATCACTTGCCGGCACAGTGCCTTGTTGACGTCTTGGGTCCATGGCTTCCTGGGCCCTGCACCACTCTCGAACTCTACCATTATCTCTTACCAATTGAAATCGGGATTCGTCTGGCCAGTCCACTGTTTTCCAGTAGTCTACATTCCAATTGGTATGATCATGAGCTCAGGAGACGCGCTGCAGGCGATGTCGCGCTGTTAGCAAAGGCAATCGCGTCGGTCGTCTCCTGCCATAGCCCATTAACGCCAGATTTCGCCGCACTGTCCTAACGGATACGTTAGTCGTGCGTACCGCATTGATTTCTGCTGGTATTTCACGTAGTGTTGTTTGTCTGTTAGGGCTGACATCTCCATCTAAATGTTGCTGCTCTCGGTCGTTAATCGAATGCCGTCAGTCACTGTTTATCCGTGGTGAGAGGTAAACTCGAAATTTGGTACTCTCGGCACACTTTTGACACTGTGGATCTCGGAATATTGAATTCACTAACGGTTTCCGAAACGTATGTCCCATGCGTCTAGCTCCAACTACTATTCAAAGTCTGTTACTTCTCGTCGTGCTACATAACCGCGTCGGAAACCTTTTCACATGAATCACCTCAGTAAAATGAGAGCTCTGCCCATGCACTGGTCTTTTATACTTTGTGTACGCCATACTGCCGTCACCTGCATAAGTGCCTATAGCGGTCCAATGACTTTTGTCACTATAGGGCAGTGTGCAAATTTTCAGTGTTGGATCGATAAAAACCATTTGGTTTTCGATAAATATACTGGGAGATGGCATTCTGGACATCAACCACATTTTCAGTTTGTTGTGAGAAAATGCCACAATCGGAATAAATGGAAATCCGACGACCCAGTATCGTTCTAGCATGGTAGGAGGGCAATATCTCCCACCCCAGTTCATTAACTTTTTCCAGGGTTCGCCTTCCTTTATGGTGATGATGATGAAGATGATGAAGAAGTCCCATGTAGGGGAACCTCCTAGTGGAGGTGGTTTGCCATTGCCTTCCTCCGACCGTAATGGGGATGAATGATGATGATGAAGACGACACAACAACACCCAGTCATCTCGAGGCAGGAAAAGTCCCTGACCTCGCCGGGAATCGAACCCGGGACCCCGTGCTCGGGAAGCGAGAACACTACCGCGAGACCACGAGCAGCGGACTGACCACGAGCAGCGGATTCCTTTATGGTGTTGCAGAATAAAATATCTTCTGTTGGCAATCACTGGGAACTTTTCAATCAAACATTGGTTTACTTGATCCAGTTGTTCAGAGTAAATATCTGCATTCACAGTCTGTCCAGGTTACAGCACTTCAAAGTAAACGACCCGTAAATACTCCATCAAACACATATACCGCCTCTTTGGCGTGTAAACCTGGCTTACCTGTACTTAGTGGCGATTCATTTGGGGACAGACAATGCCTTTTGCCTTTTTGATTATCGCAGAAGACCCATCTTTTATCTCCATTTGTCAAACTATCAAATAACCCTTCTGCGTTTTGCCGCTGAAGTAATATGTTGCATGTGATAGATCGGCTACCTTTGTATTATTTATCAATCTGCTGCAAAATTCAAAGATGGCCGATGAAGGTTGGTTAAGAGTGTTCGACAGTTTCTCGATTGTCTGGCACCTAATTACTTTCCTTACACCCTTTCGCAAGTCTTTGTTTAGAGGTATTGCTCTTCTTAATCTGCTACGGTCGCAGGTTCAAATCCTGCCTCGGGCATGGGTGTGTGTGATGTCCTTAAGTTAGTTAGGTTTAAGTAGTTCTAAGTTCTAGGGGACTTATGACCTAAGATGTTGAGTCCCATAGTGCTCAGAGCCATTTGAACCATTCTTCTTAATCGGTACGAGCTGGAAAGATCAAATTACCGTATCTGAACTTCGAAGACCATCTTTTCCATTTTCGAACGTCTAATACACTTGGTTAAACATCGCACTGGTAGCAGCTATCGCTTTATTAACCTAGCAAAGGATACGACGCCGGATATGTGCCTCTTCTGGAATTTGGTTGGCCGTTTCACCATAACTTGCACAAAAAAGTTTAAGACTTCATTATTCACCTGTAAACAAATCGCTCTAACTTTAAAATGTCTTTTGCACGACTCTGGAGAACACAACGAGCTGAAAATAGCAAACGAATATCGACATGCGCAGAGACGACATTACTTTCCGGCCCCCCTAATACATGAGATAAACAGATTAAAGATCTCCCATAGTCCTTTTGAATTCTTTGAGGGAACATCCGAATGTTGTACAGTTTGCTGTTCTTCGCCGTAGTCAAATGGAGGAAAGGCCTTCCGTCCTCATTGCTGCATCAATCGCCACATCTGCCCCGGTCAGTTCTGATCCGATGAAGTGAGGACCAGTGTCGTCAGTGTAGGTGAACACCAGCTGGTCGATCCCAGGGAGTTTTAAGTAATTGGTGATGCGTCGAGAGCGTCTGCCATTGATTGTTCCAAGCATCTCCCATCGTGAACGACTGTTCTGTAGGTTGACTCCTGTGCAACAAGATGGTTTTCTAGACCTCAGTCACTGGGTTTGTGGTAATGGAACTTCTGAATGAGTTGGTAATTCTGGGTCTTTTCTTTAAATTCCTGTCCACACGTTCAAAACTGAGTGTGGTCTTTTTATTCATGGTAGAGGAATATTTATAGGAAACGGTACACGGTGTCTGCTTGTCTGACGAATATCCTTACATACTGTACTTATATTGCATGTATTACTTGATAGAACTTTGTATCACTGTGTGAGCACTGTTTAGTCTCGTGGAACAGCAGTATCCTGCGACGAAGACTGGTGGCCTGAGGACTGTTTCAAGGGTACCGCATGTAGTTTCTGTTATCTTCTAGAGCATACTGTTTAAGGTTTCTTGTTTATTTTCGATAGTCAAGGAAACTGCTGTGAGCTCTATATTTTCATTGGATTTTTCATATTTATAATTGTACGCTAAACAGTTTTCAAATAGTAGTGTTCAGTAGTCGATATGTTATGCCACAGAGATTCTGAGTACAAGCAGTTTGATCTTTAGTTGCTATTAGTATTGTCGTTGTGACAGCATTCTAAGAGAAGCTGGTGAGGGACTTGTGGTGTTGACTACGCCACTGAGCAGTCTGAAATACGAGTTTGCAGAGTATAGAGATGAAGATACATAGAGCGATGAATTTTGCAGTACAATTCGGTAAAAATTAATCTGACAACTGAACATATTACGTAATGTTGTTGCTACACTGCTTACTTGCGCGTGGTTGTGATATGTTTGAATAACGGAAGGTTTTAATGAAATTTATCTTTATTGGTTTGGGTTAGTTAGTTCATTGCTACAATGAGAATAACTAAAGTTAACAGGTCACACAACTTGCACTCAGAAGTTAGTTGTACCAGTCATTTACCATTTTCAGTATTTAACAAAAATTTCTCTGTCATGAAATTAAAGGGTTATTCTTGTAACGATCATTGCAGCTGTTGAGGAATGAGTACAAGTTTTCGTGCTACAGTTTCTTAAAGAATAAATTACCTTCAATCATTTAGCAAATGCAAATTTCACCACCGTCTCCTCATGAAAGAATAACAGTTTTCTAAATCTGTATGTGCTGCAATGCACGGAGCGGAACACAGTTGCTTAAAATGTGAAGCATGATCTGTTTAGAATAGTTGCACCTAATTACAATGCGCTGCGCCAGTCTTATTCTTTCCTTTTAGCTTGCTTACTGCTGGGCTGCATATTTTACTTTCATCGCTTCCAGCAGTACCGACTCTCCGTTGCCACAAATAATCCATAAAATTTGTTACGTCCAGTTACATTACAGTCAGGTTAGATCATCTAGTGTGAAGCAATTTTCTCCTAAACTACTATCAGTTCAGTTTCCAAAAATTTTACTTCATATTTCGTTTCACATGTAGTTTTATTTTCTGCAGTGCAGTAAAACGTTCGGGTCCGTAGTATTCAGACTTTGGAAATGTTTTTAGCTTGTGTTCATTTTGGAATCGCAAGTCAGGTATTGTGAGGAAAAAAAATAGTAGAAGGAACTAACAACCAACACTTGAAGGTCCAGAAGTGCAGCGTCGGTGTTACGAAATTACTCGCACCTATTAAGGAATAAGCCTTCTTAGCTGTGCAGTTTCAGTGGAAAATCCCTGAAAGTGCTGTTGTAGGACTTATCCTTAAAATGGATAGTCAGAATCTGCTTTCTTAAGTTCCAAATTGGAAGTTTACCAATATTTAATCACGTCTCTAAGATCCTATCGGGTACTTAGTGCACCAACGTTTGAGGAGCTTAGTTGTTCTTAACGCGTCAGAAACTAAAAGATAACACAACAGGTGAACCGATAAAAAGTTGCTTCATTTGCCATTAAGTAGAAAAGTAACAGAACTGTTACTATAGTGACAAATATTATTTAAATAACCCATAACAAATGCATTTGGATGTCTATTGCTCACAATTATTAAAGATGTTTTGTCAACTTGAATGAAACGAAAGCAGAGGCAACACCAACCCGTGGGTGGTCTACAATACGGACTAGTTTATCTGAAGCTAGACCGTACGAAGACTAAGAGCAGAATGAACCGAACGAGAAGAGACACACTGATTAGAATGAGCAACAGAGCAGGCTGACTGAAAATGGCCCGAACTTTGGCCTTATAAAAACTCGCTTCAGCATATTACTGAAATTCATGAACTTATAATAGTTTACAATTTCCATAGGCCAGAAAGTTCATCTTTCATTGGCTGTTGATTTTGTTGTCATATTTTGTTTCTATATTATTTAACATGAGCAACAATTATTAAAACATACAGTACTAATTTATGGTTACGCATTTGGGAATCCCGAGTTTATGACAATGTCCATATTGGGCAGTAAAATTTAGTCACTGAAAATTTAGTAATTTTTAATTTGGGACTTTTGCTCATTTATGTGGATGTCACTGAATTCATAAAAATCAGGTTATCTAAAGTATCTCGACATGTACCGGAAATTTGTATTGTAATTGGCACTGAAAGTTTGGATCAGGTGAAACATTTAATTAGCTTACACTTAATTATCAATATGTTAAACTAATTAAGTTTGAGCTTATGAAGGACACATTGCTGAAAGGAGAAAAGATAGCCCTTTAATTTACAAATAGTATTTTCTTCCAAATTTTTCTATTAGGTCATAAAATTTTTCCTGTGGCTAGAGATACGAAATTTTATAATTTCTGTAACTTAACTGGCATAATTTCTGACGAAACTAATTAGTTCATTGCAAGCAGGACAACAAACTGAATGACCTGAATTATAAAATTTTGTGGGGTAGTTGTTTCTAAACTTCTGATAATTTGCGTAATATTTGATTCAAATAGAAACGTTAACATCGGAATTTTGAAAAGAAAATTAGCGAAAATTTTATACAGTCCCTAAAGGTGGACTAAGACTTAAATTTTTGGGTTAATTTCTTCTAAACAATTTAAAACATTTATGGAATCCGGAAGAAGAACTCAGGAAAAACAAGAAATATTTTGTTCAAAATTTTTACATTTAAGTAACTGCCTGGATTACAATATTTTCAGAAGGTGCGCGTCCATCATGACGATGTAGTGAAACGCAATCTGTTTATTTTTGTAATATTCGAAAACGTTGGTGTAATTTTGCATGAGCTGCCATTTTCCCTGTGTTTCGCAAACTATCTCACTGCCTTAAGTTATGCAATCAGATTTAAATGAAGAAACTGAAGAATGTAAGTGCCGAATTTGAGGATTATCCAACACAGTATTCTTGTTAGAAACTTCTGAGGAAAGACCTGAACCGATAACATTTTTCATAAGAATGCATAAGGATCTAGGACATATGAATGCATTAATAGGAAGAACATAGCAGATATCATAAACACATAAACAACACACTTTATCTTCGTGCTTAGGTAAAGCTATCAGCACAACAATATTAAGTCGCGCGTATCATAACGACTTACTGAAACGCAGTCTCTTTATTTTAGCAATATTGTAACACACTGGTAAAATTTTTGCACGGATTGCCAGTGCCTTTTCGTTTCGAAAACTTCTCGCTGCCCGTTAACTTACACAAATTTAAATTAAGAATTCGAAGAATGTAAAGGCGGAATTTCGAGATTATCCAGTACTGTATTCTTGTTAGAAGCTTTGAAACGTGACCTGTACCTATAGCATTTTCCATAAGAACGACTGCGCCTAACATACACTGTCTGAAATGTATTGGCACCTATGACGTGTGATGTTATCCGCATGGGGAAGCTGTAAAGGAACAAATAGATCCGGTCACTTTGTGTACTATGGCGTATCGACGAGACATAATAACTACATCAAAAGGCGACAGAAAGCAGACGATTCTGATTTTTTTTTCTTATTTTCCAAGGAAAGGAAATTGGAAATTCTGTTGACGCTGAGAATATTCAGGTCGATTACAAGCTCGGACAAGCATGATGGAGTGAAGTGATCACTGTTTATTTAGAACTTACCGAACTGATCAGCATCTCGCCAATGAGGTTTCACCCAGAGCTCCGGTAGGCATCTGTAGGGGTCTGATATTTCTGCAATGGTTGTTATTGGCACTGTTGCACTTAGTTACCACACCTTGTAACATGTCATTTGCTGGCCTCGTCTGTGTGCTTGTCCTGTGGTTATTGTGTAGGACAGGACTTGTTTCCAGAATCCGGGGAGAAAGATTCTGTCCTGTCTGGAGAGAAAGGCCTGGTCTTTTCCTAGTCATCGTAAACGAACTGTGGCTGCAACTGACCAGTGTGGATTACGGGCTTCTGATTTCCCACAATGGACAATGTTTTCCAATACACGATGCCAAGAGACTTTGGAAATCCTGACAGGAAGCACTACTTGTAGGAGAAGGGAACTTTGAATGAAATTGCTTATGATTCTGTTTGGCGGAAAGGGCTTACGGTTAATTTCGTGAGGCACGCATCTTGAAAAGCACGTTAAAGTAGTTTCCAGGAGTAGTTTCGAGCTCATGAAACCTGCAGACAGCTGGCAACCCTCGCGACGGTAGAATCAGAGTAGTGAGATCTGAGGGGAGGGGGCTGTGGATTTAAAAGTGTTGCGTGTGTGACGTCGTAAACGGGTGACCGTAGTGATCAATAAAGTTAGTCTTCTCTTACGGATAGCTAAAAGCGCACGTGTTTGGAGGCCTCAACAATTTTCCGATTTTTATCAGCAAGTTTGCCACGTGGTGTGCGCGCTAGACGTGGAAAAACCAGAACGGTGGAAACTAATACCAGTATGTTAGTTCTAAATAACCGGTATTTGTTTGGTCTGGGTTATAATGCGTGCTTTTTATTTTTTGTTGATAACCAAGTAAAATAACCGAAATTTGAATTAACTGTAGTAGCAATGGCAAACTTTTTGGTTTCTAAGCAAACCCTTTTTTTAAAAAAAAGGAGTAATTTTTATTGTAAAATTTGCATTGGTTTGAAGTACTGAGTTATTATAAAAAAAAGGGGAAACGCAATCAGTTCTATTTTAATAAAAATGCCGACAGAAACGGGCAACAGAAACATGGCATAATAATTGGTACAGCTCTACTGAGACCAGAATGTACCTGTTGCCGTGTATGGTGGCTTAAATTACGCATGTACGTCCAGTGTGCAAAACTCCCCCGCCTGGTCTGTGCGGTAGTTTGTAGCTGCCGTCGCCGGACATCCGTTGTATCGCAGTCTGGAAATATTTTTACGAACGACGTAGCAATAAAGTACAATGATTAATTTGCTTTAAAAGATTAAATAAATGTCTGCCATTTCTCTTAAATCATAAAAGAGGAGCGAAATTATGGTCAAAGTAGTAAATAAAAAAACGCAACAACTGATTTGTAGTATACAATAAAACTAGCAATTAATAAGGGCTTTCAATAAGGAATGCAACCTATTTTTTCTGAAAGCAGCCTGATTTTATTCAGGATTCCAAAACACCATATTATTCCCATCTCTTTTGGCTTCAGAACACTGTTTCTCAACATAATCTCCGTTTAATGCGACGGCCTTACGTCACCTTATGGGAAGGGCCTGTCTGCTTGCATGGTACCACCCTATTCGTCGGCATCAGAGCCAATGTCTTGCTGCATCAGTAATCCACGTACTGCTTCCTATGGAGGGTATCCTTCATTCGGTCAGACCAATGGCAGTCGGAAGGTGCGAGTTCCAGGCTATAGAGTGGATGGAGAAGAACGGTCCAATGAAGTTTTGTGAGCTCAGGGTGTGCAGACTTGGCGAGGCCTTACATGAAGAAGGAGAAGTTCATTTGTATTTTTGTGGGCGATGAACACGCTGAAGTCATTTCTTCAATTTCCTCAGGTTAATACAGTACATCTCTTACGTAATCGTTGCACCATGAGAGTGAACATCAGAATAATCCTTTCACAGGCCCAGAAGACCCGTCGCCAAGACTTTACTTGTTGAGCATGTGGCTTTGTACTTTTTCTCCGGAGAAGAGATAGAGTGGCGCCACTTCATGAATTGCCGTTTTGTTTACTTTTCGAAGTGATGAATCCACGTTTCATCGCCTGAGACGAAAAACTGTCACTATCATCCTCGTAAGGTGCAAGTAATTCCGCAGATATGGTGTTTATGGCGTCAACAGCGATGAACCCAGCGGGCACACACTTTCGAGTACGCCAACTGGTGGGCGAGTGTGTCAGCTCTACTAAGCGAGACGTCCAGTTGAGCAGCAAGGTGTTTGATTATGATCCATCGATCACCTCGAATGAGAGTGTCCGCACGTTCCAATAATGTAGGAGTCAGAGCTATGTGTAGCCGGCCGGCAAGTGGGTGATCGGACAAGTTTGCGCGACCTTGCTGCGACGATGACAGACGTCTCGCCCAACGACTCGCCGTGCTTCCGCTCATTTCATGCAAGTACTTACGAATATTTGCGGTGTTCGGGTTTTCCGCCAAAAGAAAGTCACTGACAGCGCTCTGCTCGGAACGCGTCTCCGGTGCAAACACCGTTTTGAAGGCTATGTATAGCGCCGCCACCTATCGGAACTTCATGACACTGTAGGGGCTGTAGCAGGAATATTCTACGATATCCCACAAGAAATTCCGCAATTTTCAGCAGAAATTGGCGGTACAGCTGTGAGTAATGACGTGGTGTAGTGATGAGCACAGTGTGTACTTAAATGGTACGAAGTTGTGGCGAAAGTGAGAATGCTCCCATTACACCCTAGTCTACGTTCGTTTCTACGAGGGCAGTTCAATAAGTAATGCAACACATTTTTTTCTGAAGCAGGGGTTGTTTTATTCAGCATTGAAATACACCAGGTTATTCCCCAATCTTTTAGCTACACAACACTATTTATCAACGTAATCTCCATTCAATGCTACGGCCTTACGCCACCTTGAAATGAGGGCCTGTATGCCTGAACGGTACCATTCCATTGGTCGAGTCGGAGCCAACGTCGTACTGCATCAATAACTTCTTCATCATCCGCGTAGTGCCTCCCACGGATTGCGTCCCTCATTGGGCCAAACATATGGAAATCCGACGGTGCGAGATCGGCGCTGTAGGGTGCATGAGGAAGAACAGTCCACTGAAGTTTTGTGAACTCCTCTCGGGTGCGAAGACTTGTGTGAGGTCTTGCGTTGTCATGAAGAAGGAGAAGTTCGTTCAGATTTTTGTGCCTACGAACACGCTGAAGTCATTTCTTCAATTTCTGAAGAGTAGCACAATACACTTCAGAGTTGATCGTTTGACCATGGGGAAGGACATCGAGCAGAATAACCCCTTCAGCGTCCCAGAAGACTGTAACCATGACTTTACCGGCTGAGAGTATGGCTTTAAACTTTTTCTTGGTAGGGGAGTGGGTGTGGCACCACTCCATTGATTGCCGTTTTGTTTCAGGTTCGAAGTGATGAACCCATGTTTCATCGCCTGTAATAATCTTTGACAAGAAATTGTCACCCTCAGCCACATGACGAGCAAGAAATTCCGCACAGATGGTTCTCCTTTGCTCTTTATGGTGTTCGGTTAGACAACGAGGGACCCAGCGGGAACAAACCTTTGAATATCCCAACTGGTGAACAATTGTGACAGCACTACCAACAGAGATGTCAAGTTGAGCACTGAGTTGTTTGATGGTGATCCGTCGATCATCTCGAACGAGTGTGTTCGCACGCTCCGCCAATGCAGGAGTCACAGCTGTGCACAGCCAGCCCGCACGCGGGAGATCAGACAGTCTTGCTTGACCTCGCGGCGATGATGACACACGCTTTGCCCAACGACTCACCGTGCTTTTGTCCACTGCCAGATCACCGTAGACATTCTGCAAGCGCCTATGAATATCTGAGATGCCCTGGTTTTCCGCCAAAAGAAACTCGATCACTGCCCGTTGTTTGCAACGCACATCCGTTACAGACGCCATTTTAACAGCTCCGTACAGCGCTGCCACCTGTCGGAAGTCAATGAAACTATAGGAGACGAAGCAGGAATGTTTGAAAATATTCCATAAGAAATTTCCGGTTTTTTCAACCAAAATTGGCCGAGAAAAAAAATGTGTTGCATTACTTATTGAACTGCCCTCGTACATTCACACAGCCGTGTGTTGACGCTTCTCTTCACAATTCCAAACTACACATGGCCACAGCTGCAAGAACTCTTTGGACGCTAGCTCTGTTTAACTTTCGCTGCTGGAAGTAACCGTTTTATGTTGGTTGCTCGTTTGTATGCAGTTCACATGCTATACACAAGGTCTCTTCAAAAATTTCGAGAACATTCGTAATTTCGCGCCAATGGTACGTTGGAGCGAAATGCGGTTGGCATCCCTGCATACTCTTGTGTTTAATGTGTAGCTGCCAGAAACTTCATTGTTGTCTGTCTGTTAGTTATTGTTCAGTAGAGATGGGCAAACTGAAACACTTAACTGTTTCGAAACAAAGGAAACAGTACAATGTAATGTTTCGATACGCTGTTTCGAAACAGTGAAACAGTTTGTGTTTTGTAGTCTAATAAACCTACACATTTTATCATCTTGAATGTCTTCTGTATAAGTATGTCCATATAAGCACAAGTGAGGTGCGAGAGCGCTAAATCATTTCGCAGAAAGTATGAAACTATCACTTGGGCGTCTTGGCAGTTTCGTATTTCCTGCAGAAAAGGCACTGCTTTCGTGTTGTGTGACTTTCACACTTTTCAATTGGCTGAGAACAGCCATAGCTGAAGACAGAAGAACCACCACGAATGGAACTGGAGGTAAGAGCAAACTGCAGAAACAACGGATATGCTACTGGGATTCCCACATTCCGTTAGTATGGGTAATATACCCATCCTGCTAATTTCCATGCACACAAAGGGAATCATTGTGGATAATAGGCACAGTGACTATAGACTCACAAATAACGCGAAATAATTCGAATAAATAACAAAATATAACAGAAAAAATTTTGTCTTTCAAGGTGTTTCGAACCGTGACTATAAATTCACCATGCTTCCGAGCCCTACCCGTTCACCATTACACTATCAGTGACATGTCAAACAGATTGCTTGCAACTATACCTAGATCAAAATTATGTATATGACTAATAACTGTCACTCTACGCCTTTTTTTATTCAAAATGTTGTAGGCTTACTTGCGTTTCTTAATACGATTACTGTACATGAAAAGAGAAGCGTATGTTATAAAAAAAGTGTAATTTAATCGAATGATTTTCACATATTTATTATTTTGAATGTGAATAGTATGCGTTGTTTCATTGTTTGGTTAGTGTTTATTAAGCAGATGTTACGCCATTTTGTAATAGGACAGTCAGCTAAAACGAAGCTTTATTTTCGGATATCTTAAGTTTCATTCTATCGCTTGTCAAAAAGATTTCGACACTCTTGAAAGTGTTTCATGAAATGTTGTGTTTCAGTATGTGTGATGAGCCCGAATCTCGTGCGACACAGAGCAGAATGAAATATCACTGTTTCGATACAATTAGTCCGTTCCAAGCGCAGGTGGACTGAAACAGCCTTATTTTGAAACAACGATACAGTTTCTGTGTCTGGCTCGAGATCGAATCTGGTGCGGTTATCCGAGACAGGGGTGGAATGAAACACCACTGTTTCGAAACAGTGAACCACAGCCGTCCGAAACACTGAAACAGTTCCACGTATCGATACACTGTATCGAAACATAGAAACAGTGACCAAGTCTATTGTTCAGTGCTGTGTTGAGTAGAACGTTGTGTCGCACTGTATGCGAAATTCGAGATGACAGAGTTGGAGGAGCAACGCGTCTGCGTTACATTTTGCGTGGAACTCGAGAAAATCTTTACAGAAACACACTAAATGATGCAAGACGCCTACGGTGATGTGTGCTTGAGCTCTGCTCGGTGTCACGAATAGTTCACAGGGCTTTAAAATGGCCGCACGGAAGTAAAAGCTGATTCTCGTTCAGGACGCCCTTCGACGTCTACTGATGGTACTCATGTCAGGAACATCAACGAAATCGTGCGTGCCAATGGAAGACTGACTATCCGAGAGATTGCAGAAGAATGCAACATTTCACTTGGATCATGATACTAAAGCCTGACTCAGCACCTTGGAATGGATCGTTTTGCCACAAAGTTCGTCCCACGGCTCATGAGTCTTAGCCAGTAAGACCTCCGCCTCGCAATCTGCGAAGAGCTTTTGGATCACGCAAACGAGATGTTCCTTAAGAGAAACATAACTGGTGATGAGACGTGGACCTACTGTTATGATGTTGAGACCAATGTTCAGTCTTCATAATGGGTCGGGATAAGTTTTCCAAGACCAAAAAAGTTCGTCAGGTCACGTCAATGTCAAACCAAGTTGTTAATTTTCTTTGACTCTGAAGGATTAGTTCATCTTGAATTTGTGCCACATAGACAAACTGTTAATCGAAGGTAGCATCGGGACGTGTTGCGAAGCCTGTGAGAAAACGTGAGAGTAAAACGGCCTGAAATGTGGCGAAATCATTCGTGTCTCTTGCATAGCGATAATGCACCCGCACATTCATCCATGTTGGTGTGTGACAATTGCACAGAAAACGAAATCATCGGGCTGCCTCATCCACCGTACTGTCTAGTTGAAAACCCATTTGAAAGGATGAAGATGTGCAAACAAATTTCGCAGACTTCCCTTCGCGCGATCCAGCAAGAGCGGTACCTAGACTGCTTCCGGAATTGAAAACGGTGTTGAGAGCGGTATATCAATTGTGGAGGAGAGTATTTCGAAGCAGACTATGCATAATAAGTAAAAGGTAAGAGTAGAAAAATTTTATGGACAAAGTTCCGGAATTTCTGAACAGATCTTGTATATCCAGGAATGTTCCATTACGGTCCATCACTGATTTTACGTGTGGCAGACACTCTGTAGCTCTCGGCTATTCATTGGTCCTCCAGTTCTTCCGACGATATCGACGATGAGTTTCCAGACGTATTTATTACGAAGCATGTTCGTTAGCCTCTGGAGCATTGCCATGTAGGACGTGAACAGATGGTTATTTCTGGTAATGGCGATAGTTTCAATCCTCACGAAAGTAACACCCTGTATGTGAACTGTTTTATTGTAACCCATATGCTGGCGTTTAATATCACTGATGCGTACAGGAAGGCAAGATTACACTTTTTTTCTCCACTGTGAATGCTGCTGCTGCTAATGCTGAGAATTTGTTCGAAAACAGCAGTTACTTCGTCATATGAGCATCCAATAAATGTGTCGTCAACGTACCTCCACGATAATGTCGCTGTTTCAGATTTCTCCATGAAGTAGTTTGCATCATCGGGGGTTGAAAGTCCCCTACCCCTCCCCTCCCCCCAACCCTCCGCCAGTGGCGTGTGTTTATAAAAAACAACGATCACAATTAACACAGCCTGACATTACACAGCGATGGAGTAGTATCATGAGCACCTTATTATGTAAACTGGCCCTTGTAATGACATTTTAGTAAAAAGATAGGCTTCGCCGAAACTACCTAGGCGATCTTGTGAGGTTATTTCGTCTTTTTTAACTCCTTATACCACCCTGCTGATATTTCATTACATCCTCAATCCTTCCTCCGTTACCTCATTCTCTAGGTCTTTTCTTAACACGAGATACATCTCCTAACACTTCGTCTCGCTCCATGTGCGGCCCATTTCAGTTTCGTAACAGTCACTATCACATTCTCAATACGTGTCTGTTGTCTTACCTATTCGTTAGTTTTATTATCCTTACATACATATTTCCACTAATCGTTGGGCAACCCTCAAATTCTGAACTGTTTCCGATTGTCTACATTTCTCTTCCTTGAATTAGTGCTGGCAGTACAGAGTAATTGTAAGCTTTCCACAAGGCAAATTGGGAACTTACTTTTAAATGTAGTTTCCCAAACTAATGTTAGTCATTTTTATCCTCGAGTTTAGCATTTTGTCCATCTTCAGAAACTGTAGTATTATATGATGGAATAATAAACAAACCGTTTGGATATAAGGAACTGAATCTCTTGCTTAATGCCCTACTTCGTAAGGTTATGCCTGTCGCATTATTTGCGAGTGTCAATAACAAAGTGCATACAGCACAATGCCATGGTCCTAAAAACTACATGCAGGAACAATAAGTGATACATTACTGAGTCCATTGATAGAATAAGAGCTCTCCGATGCCTGCATGTACTTCACAGTGCATGCATAAAACTAGTTAACTGTTCCTGTGGCTCCATCATTAATCTTTACTATTGATACGTGCGTATCGACTGGACCTGTCAATCGGCTGTGCGGTTGTATCGATGCGGCTAAAGTCAGAGGTCGTACTCGTTCCAAGCATAGAAAAAGTCCTCTTCCCGGTGAGCTGTGGGCCATCAACGGGAGAGGTTCCCTGTGTTACTGTGTTCTACTTAGATACACACATTCACTGTGTGTTGAAAATTTTCTTTGCTCGTGATTTGAGAAGTGTGGCGGGTGCTGTCTTTCAAGCGACAGAGTGGATAGGGTTTCTTTCTGTTATCTGTTGTATAAACAGGAAGGTTTATAAATAAGGAACGAAACGTCCTGAGTGCGGTGCTTGCTTAACGTTATCAACTGATGGCTTATGCTTACCGACAGCCGGTTTCTATGCTGACAGCAAAACGCGCTGGTAAACTGTCAGCAACGAAATTAGTAGTATAATACTGATTTTCGAGATAACACAGCGGGTGGCTATTGAAGCTGTACCTATTGACTTCAGGTGAAGATATCATAGTATGTTCTTATTACATTGTTTTCAAAAAAGGAATAGTATGTGCTCGAAGTAATTAAAGAAATCTAGCTATTATTCTTAAGAAACTTCTAAGTGTTATTTCTGAATAAAGCACGTCATGATTTGAATCACGATGTAAGTAATCCTGTCGAATGCTCTAAGTACCAACTCGTGTTCCTTAAATGATGTCAATAAATGTTTTGTAAATCTATCTTACAGGGGCTTTCCACTCAAGGGTCATTGTATCCAAGCTATCCCGCTCTAATGGTTTTTAAAGTGTCGTTAGTACCGAAATAATTCCATCTGCCATTTAACTTCACCAATCCCGACCCCGACCCCACCCCACCCCCCTTCCTACCAAATATTCCTCCACCACCATAACAACCATAGATTATTTTCACCCTTTTTTGAATCATCAGTCTTCTGACTGGTTTATGCGGCCCGCCACGATTTCCTCTCGTGCACCAATCATCCCAGAGTAGCGCGTGTTGCAACCTACGTTCTCTATTATTTGCTGCATGTATTCCAGTCTCTGTCTTCCTCGAGAGCTTTTGCGCTCTACAGCTTCCTCTAGTACCATGGAAGTCATATAATGAAGTAGTAACAGGTGTCTCATCATCCTGTACCTTCTCCTTCTCAGTGTTTTCCACATATTCCTTTCCTCTCCGAATCTGCACAGAAACTCCTCATTCCTTACCCTTTCAGTCCACCTAATTTTCAACATTTATCTGTAGCTTCACATCTCAAATTCTTCGATTCCCTTCTGTTCTGGTTTTCCCACAGTCCATGTTTCACTGCCATACAATGTTGTGCTCCAAACGTACGTTCTCAGAAATTTCTTCCTCAAATTAAAGTCTATGTTTGATATTAATAGAGTGCTCTTGGCCAGGATTGCTCTTTTTGCCATTGCTAGTCTGCTTTTGATGACCTCCTTGCTCCGTGTGTCATCGGTTATTTTGCTACCAAGGTAGCAGAATTCCTTAACTTCCATCTGATTCGTGACCATCTGTTTTCATGTTAAGATTGTCGCTGTTCTCATTTCCACTGCTTCTCATTACTTTAGTCTTCCCTCGATTTACTCTCAATCCATATTGTGCACTCATTAGACTGTTCATTCGATTCAGCAGATCACGTAATCCTTCTTCACTTTCACTCAGGATAGCAATGTCATCAGCGAATAGTATCACTGATGTCCTTGAATTTCAGTCCCACTCCTGAATATTTCTTTTATTTCCAGCATTCCTTCTTCGATGTACAGATTGAACAGTTGGCGCAAAAGATTACATCCATGTCTTATACCCTTTGTAATCCGAGCTCTTCGTTCTTGGTCGTCTACTCTTTTATTGTCGCTTCTCTCTTGTACATATTGTATATTACCCGTCTCTACCTATGGCTCACACCAATTTTTCTCAGAATTTCGAATATCCTGCGTCATTTTATATTATTAACGCTTTTTCCAGATTGACACGTCCTATGAATATGTCTTGATTTTTCTTTAGCCTTGCTTTCATTATCAATCGCAACGTCAAAATTGCTCCTCTGGTGCCTTTACCTTTCCTAAACACAAACTGATCGTCATCTAACACATTCTTAATTTTCTTCTCCATTCTTCTGTACATTATGCTTGACGTCAACTTGGATTCGTGAGCTGTTAAACTGATTGTGCGATAATTCTCGCACTTGAGAAATCTTGCAGTCTTCGGAATTGCGTGGATGGTATTTTTCCGAAAGTCAGATGGTATGTCGCCAGACTGAAACGTTCTACACAACAACGTGAAAAGTCGTTTTGTTGCCACTGGCCAGAATAATTTTAGATGTTTTGATGGAATGTTATCTATCCCTTTTGCCCTTAGTTCTCCAAAGCTCTTTTAAATTCTGATTATAATACTGTATCCCCTATCTCTTCTAAATCGACTCCTGTTTCTTCTTCTGTTGCATCAGGCAAACCTTCCCCCCTCATAGAGTCCTTCAACGTATTCTTTCTCTCTGTGCGCTCCCTCATCTCCATTTAACAGTGGAATTCCCGTTGCACTCTTAATGTTACCACCCTTGCCTTTAATGTCACCGAAGGAAGTTTTGATTTTCCTGTATGCTGAGTCAGTCCTTGCGACAATCATTTCTTTTTCGATTCCTTCACATTTTTTTATGTAGCCTGCGACCGAACCGCTGAATCTTTCCATCAGTAAATGGGGTATGTTCTCCACTGACTCGGTTGTTTTAACCCCCTCCACTGACGGAATGACCCACTTCCCAGTTCCGTATGTATAAAACCAATACGGACTTGTAGCTGTCACGCCTTTGCGCTTACTGCTACGTATTTTAACTGTAAATAGCTCAGTCCCAATGGTAAGAGGCAGTAGTGAATTCACGTAGTTAATATTTGAATCCAGCACAGCTGCCACAAGCTCAGCTCACTTTTACTCCACTCCTACCCTCGCCATTGCACCACATTAACTAGGTGCTACGTGGACCTTGCTAAATTCACTTGCGTATACATTTTTGACCGTTACTCGCCAGTATTTACCTAATGATTAGTACACTCCTAACCGGACTATTTCCCTAAGAGCTGTGATGATTGAACGGGTTCGATCCAGGGCCTACGGTGCCCTACAGTTCACACGGTAACACTGCCTACCTGACCCACTTAACTTGGTAGTGAGCTTATGTATCCAATCACCACTGCTAGCAGCAGTGGATAATCCTATCAGCACGACGAGAGCAGCAGACTTACCGTCGAATCCTCCTGAAAATACTTATAACTACGGTCGCCAGCTCTGAAGGAGCAAAAGAATAAATCAATTTTTGGGCTCGTTTCAAAGTGAAATGGCTTGAGTTGAATTTAAACTTAATTCTGAATATTACTATTTCTGATCATTCTAGATGATTCTACAAAGCAAATACTCTCTCAATTTCTGTGAGGTGGCTTGGTAATTACTACCAAGACAGGTTATGCAACTTCGGTTAACAAAATTCTATCCTTCAACTTATTTAATGATTTTGGATATTACTCTTTGGACCATTGATACAAAATCAGTTAAGTGACTTTACTTGAAAGGTTGCTCAGGAAAATTTAAGTAACTGTAAATAGGCGACTCATTCTGGTGTGACCATTGCTCTTTTCAACATTCTTATACGCTAAAGTATTCTACAACCAAAAGAATTGTAAATGAAAGAGGCGATGGTGGCCTCAGTCTGATTTCACTATACTATGTTTGAGGTTACTACACTTTACAATGAACAACATGCGTCGTAATTTTACTCATTACTATATTCTGTCCTCTGCACTTGCATAAAAGAAAACTGGTATTCTCCTTTAACATGTATACAATGTTCGACTTAACAATTGCAAGCAGTCTTGCCTTGGGTAGACGTGTCGGTGCTGGTGGTGAGATGCATGTGGCTAACGCAGCTCTTCACGCCTCATGCCCTTAATGGCGGCTGGAACTATGAGCTGTAGCACTCGTATAAGCTACTGCACGTCCGCCATAAAATCTGGGCACAGGAACTCTTACAATCAGCCCCAGTGGCATAGAGGCGGCTTCAACAACCATTCATCGCGTTTTACTCCAAAAAGGCGACGATATTCGCCTCTTCGCTGTTGCACAATCACTTTTGCGTGAGCACAGTTACGCACGTCCGATCACGTCAACACTCCCCAGGCCATTCCATTGTTCAGTCCCTGTGTCTCCAGCTACCCCTAGCTACGCTCGTATCACCAAGAGTGGGGGCGTTCCCCTACCACCTTTTTACCGAAATCATTTAGTATTTAAGAATATTTATATTTACTACCCTGGAGTCCATACCAGTCATAATAATTTACTACTAGCGTTTTACAACATTAAATTATACAGTAATAACTTATAATTACCAAGAAAAAGAATACATTTGACTCTGAGAGCTTAGTGCATTGTCTGACAGCGCTAATTCCCAGTTTCGCCAATAGATGGCATCAGGGTGCACTCCCTGGCAGTCTCACACTAATCTTCAGGGCAACTGTCAATGCTCTGTTCAGCTCCTCTATCCTATGCTGAAGCTGTTGTGGAACACAAGCAAACAACAGTGACATCTATAAATGGATGGTGATTAAAATAGGATCCGTTTATGAGTGTTCTTTACCTCAAAGTAGAAGAAATAGATAATATTTTGAACATCTATTGGGGTATCAGAACCACAACAATTATTCTAGTCATGGTGAACAACTAATAATTCCAAGGGAAAATACATGTGAGACATATTGCACACCCAACATATTGTACATTCAATTTGACAGCTCACATATCCAGTTTACTGTCAAGAATAATTCAAAGAAGAATGGAAAATAAAATTTCAGGATGTACTGGATGGCGGTCATTTTTGCTTTAGAAAAGGTGGGTCTAACCAGAGAAGAAAGAGAAACAGTAACAAACTGCGACCTCCAGCGAGGCCCGAACTCTAGATCTGTGTCCAACTCTAGATCCGTGTCCAATAAGATTGGCACAGAAGGAACAATTGTGGTGGGCAGCATTTCTCACCACACTGACAACCCCCGTCACTCGCGAAGGGGAGCATACAACCCGTGTCGTGCTCTCCAGCGACCATAAAGTGTCTTACGCTATGCTTTAGGGTATTCAGTCGAGTTTTTGATTCCATTTAATACACAATACTTCGATGGACGACCCAGCTGGGCTCTTATGTGTACTCGCTGCCTGCACTCCAATCAGGGTGTGAAGTATTGTTGGCGTTTCGTCTCTGTTTGTATCCGAATTCGACTCCCGGCACCCACTGCGTCATTGCACGCACAATCCTTTTTAAGTGCCCGCATTGCCAATCCATAAAATCCACATTCTCTCAATGAATAAAATGTTTTTTGGGTTTCCATACATGTCATGTGGTTAAAATTCCACGAGCTTTTGATGAAGCACTCCCTGGCCATTGGCAAATGGAATAAGCTGATGACCTAGTGGTATGCCCTTATATGCCCTAGCTGCCGGCTGTGACATCACTGTTGCTCACGGCATCGTCATAAATGGGAAAACATCGACTCCATGTTCGATGCGCCCGTTTCGACGTCGCGATAGCTGGATACCACGCCGCGCTGAGTTGCAAGCCGCCGTCTCTCCTAAGCATTTTATCGACGTTTCACGTTCCGACGACTTGTTTAAGTGCACGATCACATAACCTGCTATCCACGACAGAAATGTCATCAAATCTGATCTGGTGACCGTTGGCCAGAGCACGTTCTGTTAAATCTTCGGAGCGTACAGCAGACCATGAGTAATCGTTCCACTTCAACAGTGGCCAGGAAGAGCTTGGCCGAAAACTCGTGGCATTTTAAACACTCAACGGTGCTGGAAATCCGAGAACATTTTTAGGGTTCGGTATCGAAATCCCTTATAGAATCAATTTGTTGTCCGTCTGTCTGTCTGTCCTACTGTTAGGACCCTTTTCTCTCAGGAACGGGTAGACGTACAAGGTTCAAATTTATTTCACATGCCATGCTCTACGGTCCCTTGGCGGTGTGAAAAAAAATAAGCATATGAGTCAATGGAATCAAAAGATATGGCTACGTATTTTGATACTCGCAAACTAACTCATCACAATTTGCAGGAGACTTCCCATTGACCTAGAATCAAGATATTTCATGAGAAGTAAGGTTTCACAGTACAATTAAAGAAAAAAAATTAGAAAATTTTAATTGATAATTATATCCGAAGAAAAAATATTTCTTGTATTTGTTGTCCATATGTTTGTCTATCTATCAACATCCTTTTTTCTCAGGATATGGCAGGCGTCACAAGCTGAGATACATGTCACTTATTGAGGTCTACCATCCATTGGCGGTAGACAAGCCAGTTCGGTCGTTGCCAATTGACCAATCTAGGGCAGAGCGCGCAGACTTCACAGACTGGTTGTAGCCCAGGCGGCGAGTACGCATAGGGACACAGCTAGCAGAATATGAAGAAGAAGGTTGGGTCTGTCATCCAAATTGTGTGCGTAAAAAGTAATCAAGAACTCGGCCGAACAACCGACAGCACAGCAGTGATCAACCGTGCCGACAAAACCTGAGAGATCAGAAATTATGTCCATTCTTTACTAGCTAACGCACTACAGATCTACACAAAATCGTCGCCCCCTCCCCTCCGTCCCTCCTACCATCCCTTAGATTTTCCTTCGAATGAGCCATGACTACGAAAGCAGACTTCCTACAGCCTAGGAAATGAGAAGATGAATCACTGCTGACTATTTCCTCTTCTACGAGTGACGTTTATTAAGAGATTTTTTTTCTCTGCCAATTTCGGCTGAAAAAATGCGGAATCTGTTGTGGAGCATCGTGGAATATTTCTTCTTCAGCCTCTACAGTTTCATGAAGTTACAGTACGAGTACGTGTGGCGGCGCTACACGTAGTCTTGAAAATGGCGTCTGTAATGGAGGTGCACGCCAAGCAGAGAGCTGTCATTCAGATTCTTTTGGCGGAAAACCAGACCATCGCAAATGTTCACAGGCGCTTGCAGAATGTCTACGGAGGCCTGACAGGGAACAAAAGCACGGCGAGTCGTTGGGCGAGGCGTTTGTGATCATCGCAACAAGGTCGTGCAATCCTGTCCTATCTCCCGCATGCCGGCGGGCCCTACACAGCTGTCAGTCCTGCAGTGTTGGAACAAGCGGACACCCTCATTCGCTGTGAACGAAGGACCACAATCAAACACCTCGATGCTCAACTGGACGTCTCTTTTGGTAGTGCTGAGACACTCGACCACCAGCTGGGGTATTCAAACGTGTTCCGTGCCACCTAACAGAAGACTGTAAAGATCACCGAAGGGCCATCTGTGCGGAGTTACTTGTGCCTTACGAGGCTGATCGTGATACTTTCTCATCGAACATCGTCACAGGCGGTGAAAAATGGGTTCACCACTTCGAACCGGAAACAAGCTGGCAATCCATGGAGTGTCGCCACATCAACTCTCTTCCGAAGGCCGCATCCTCAGCCTGTAACGACATGGACCCTGGAAGCATTGCTCTGTTCGATGTCCTCCCTCTTGGTGCAACAATGAACCCTTAATTATACTACAATGCACTCAGGAAATTTAAGAAACGACTACAGTGTGTTCGTCGCCACAGAAATGCAAACCAACTTCTGCTTCTCCATGATTAAGCAAGGCCTCACACAAGTCTGCCCACCCGAGACGAGATCACAAACCTTCACTGGAGTCTTCCTCCTCATCCACCCTATAGCCCGATGTCGCAGCTTCCGACTTCCATCTGTTTATCCCAACGAAGGATGGACTCAAAGAGCAGCAGTACTTAGATGATGGGATGGCTATTGATGCAGCAACACGTAGTCTCCGACGTCTATCAGTTGAATGTTTACCTTCTGGACACCCAAGCACTCCCAGTAGAGTGGCATAGGGTCGTCGCACTGACTGGAAATTATGGTGAAAAACAGGATTTTGTAGACAAAAAATGGTAATTTGTATTAGAAATTAATAACATTAAGCAGCTTTCAGAAGAAGTGTATCGTATTACTTACTGAGTGCCCCTCTTGGTAAGCCCGCGCGTGCTAAGGTTTGCATTCCGAGCACAGAGATGTCGGCAGACGTGTTCCCGCGCAGCCAGGCTCGCTGTTTATACGGCACCTGGCAGAGGGGAGGAAGCACAGCAGTTAGAGCCTGCACCGCCCGCCTCGCGTGCTCGCCTCTCAGCAAACACAACCGTCCGCTCGATATCCTGTCTGAACGGCAATTACTACGGCTTGGCGGCAGGCAGCCAACTTTGGGCGCAACTGGAAGCACATGCCGTGCGCTCCTAGCACGCCGCTGCACCCCTCTGCACTCGCCCGAAACTATCTCTCGTCTCACTGGGTCTGTGGCAGTAAAGCCCCGCGGCAGGTAAAAACTCGCAGCGAATTTTACCATCGATTCAGGATTGACAACGAGGAGGCAAGTTTCTCTTATTATAACTTGTTGTTCCATGAAAATTCGTCCAGACAGTTGCTCCTGAGATGAACTAATAACGTAAATCTGTGAAACTTCCTGGCCAATTAAAACTTGTGCCGGACCGAGACTCGAACTCGGGACTTTTGCCTTTCGCGTGCAAGTGCTCTACCAGCCTGTAACGACATGGACCCTGGAAGCATTGCTCTGTTCGATGTCCTCCCTCTTGGTGCAACAATGAACCCTTAATTATACTACAATGCACTCAGGAAATTTAAGAAACGACTACAGTGTGTTCGTCGCCACAGAAATGCAAACCAACTTCTGCTTCTCCATGATTAAGTAAGGCCTCACACAAGTCTGCCCACCCGAGACGAGATCACAAACCTTCACTGGAGTCTTCCTCCTCATCCACCCTATAGCCCGATGTCGCAGCTTCCGACTTCCATCTGTTTATCCCAACGAAGGATGGACTCAAAGAGCAGCAGTACTTAGATGATGGGATGGCTATTGATGCAGCAACACGTAGTCTCCGACGTCTATCAGTTGAATGTTTACCTTCTGGACACCCAAGCACTCCCAGTAGAGTGGCATAGGGTCGTCGCACTGACTGGAAATTATGGTGAAAAACAGGATTTTGTAGACAAAAAATGGTAATTTGTACACTCCTGGAAATGGAAAAAAGAACACATTGACACCGGTGTGTCAGACCCACCATACTTGCTCCGGACACTGCGAGAGGGCTGTACAAGCAATGATCACACGCACGGCACAGCGGACACACCAGGAACCGCGGTGTTGGCCGTCGAATGGCGCTAGCTGCGCAGCATTTGTGCACCGCTGCCGTCAGTGTCAGCCAGTTTGCCGTGGCATACGGAGCTCCATCGCAGTCTTTAACACTGGTAGCATGCCGCGACAGCGTGGACGTGAACCGTATGTGCAGTTGACGGACTTTGAGCGAGGGCGTATAGTGGGCATGCGGGAGGCCGGGTGGACGTACCGCCGAATTGCTCAACACGTGGGGCGTGAGGTCTCCACAGTACATCGATGTTGTCGCCAGTGGTCGGCGGAAGGTGCACGTGCCCGTCGATCTGGGACCGGACCGCAGCGACGCACGGATGCACGCCAAGACCGTAGGATCCTACGCAGTGCCGTAGGGGACCGCACCGCCACTTGCCAGCAAATTAGGGACACTGTTGCTCCTGGGGTATCGGCGAGGACCATTCGCAACCGTCTCCATGTAGCTGGGCTACGGTCCCGCACACCGTTAGGCCGTCTTCTGCTCACGCCCCAACATCGTGCAGCCCGCCTCCAGTGGTGTCGCGACAGGCGTGAATGGAGGGACGAATGGAGACGTGTCGTCTTCAGCGATGAGAGTCGCTTCTGCCTTGCTGCCAATGATGGTCGTATGCGTGTTTGGCGCCGTGCAGGTGAGCGCCACAATCAGGACTGCATACGACCGAGGCACACAGGGCCAACACCCGGCATCATGGTGTGGGGAGCGATCTCCTACACTGGCCGTACACCACTGGTGATCGTCGAGGGGACACTGAATAGTGCACGGTACATCCAAACCGTCATCGAACCCATCGTTCTACCATTCCTAGACCGGCAAGGGAACTTGCTGTTCCAACAGGACAATGCACGTCCGCATGTATCCCGTGCCACCCAACGTGCTCTAGAAGGTGTAAGTCAACTACCCTGGCCAGCAAGATCTCCGGATCTGTCCCCCATTGAGCATGTTGGGACTGGATGAAGCGTTGTCTCACGCGGTCTGCACGTCCAGCACGAACGCTGGTCCAACTGAGGCGCCAGGTGGAAATGGCATGGCAAGCCGTTCCACAGGACTACATGCAGCATCTCTACGATCGTCTCCATGGGAGAATAGCAGCCTGCATTGCTGCGAAAGGTGGATATACACTGTACTAGTGCCGACATTGTGCATGCTCTGTTGCCTGTGTCTATGTGCCTGTGGTTCTGTCAGTGTGATCATGTGATGTATCTGACCCCAGGAATGTGTCAATAAAGTTTCCCCTTCCTGGGACAATGAATTCACGGTGTTCTTATTTCAATTTCCAGGAGTGTATTAGAAATTAATAACATTAAGCAGCTTTCAGAAGAAGTGTGTCGTATTACTTACTGAATGCCCCTCTTGGTAAGCCCGCGCGTGCTAATGTTTGCATTCCGAGCACAGAGATGTCGGCAGACGTGTTCCCGCGCAGCCAGGCTCGCTGTTTATACGGCACCTGGCAGAGGGGAGGAAGCACAGCAGTTAGAGCCTGCACCGCCCGCCTCGCGTGCTCACCTCTCAGCAAACACAACCGTCCGCTCGATATCCTGTCTGAACGGCAATTACTACGGCTTGGCGGCAGGCAGCCAACTTTGGGCGCAACTGGAAGCACATGCCGTGCGCTCCTAGCACGCCGCTGCACCCCTCTGCACTCGCCCGAAACTATCTCTCGTCTCACAGGGTCTGTGGCAGTAAAGCCCCGCGGCAGGTAAAAACTCGCAGCGAATTTTACCATCGATTCAGGATTGACAACGAGGAGGCAAGTTTCTCTTATTATAACTTGTTGTTCCATGAAAATTCGTCCAGACAGTTGCTCCTGAGATGAACTAATAACGTAAATCTGTGAAACTTCCTGGCCGATTGAAACTGTGTGCCGGACCGAGACTCGAACTCGGGACTTTTGCCTTTCGCGGGGAAGTGCTCTACCAAGTTCGAGTCTCGATCCGGCACACAGTTTTAATCTACCAGGAAGTTTCATATCAGCGCATACTACGCTGAAGAGTGAAAGTCTCATTCTGGAGACGTCCCTCAGGCTGTGGCTACGCCATGTCTCCGCAGTATCCTTTCTTTCAGGAGTGCTAGTTGTGCAAGGTTCGCAGGAGAGTTTCTGGAAAGTTTGGAAGGTAGGAGACGAGGTACTGGCAGAAGTAGAGCTGTGAGGACGGGTCGTAAGTCGTGCTTGGGTAGCTCAGTTGGTAAGCCGGCACGGTAACTCAGCGTGTTCGGTCAGGGGGTTAGCTGGCCTCTGTAATAAAAAAAACTGAGTTAAGGGATCAATGACGAACTGAAACGGGTGTCTTGCGACGTCCGCCCCAAGGAGATACAACGAACGAAAACGAACAAAATGAGATTAAAAAAACAGCCGGCACGGTAGCTCTGCGTGTTCGGTCAGAGAGCTGTTTGGACTCTGTAATTAAAAAAAAAACTGAGTCCAATTATCAACAAACGAACTTGACTGGATGTCATGTGATATCCACAACGATTAAACACGAACAAAATGAAAAAAAGGAAAAAAAGAGTTGGTAGAGCACTTGCCCGCGAAAGGCAAAGGTCCCGAGTTCGAGTCTCCCGCACACAGTTTTAATCTGCCAGGAAGTCTCACATCAGCGCACACTCCACTACAGAGTGAAAATCTTATTCTGGAAACGTAAATCTGTTTTTTACTACTTACATTTACTTCAACAGTGTACGATGTAAGGTTTACAAAGAAAAATCAACGAATTATTCTTTGAGATCTTTAAGCTTCACTTACGTATGGAAATGATTGTCCCAACTGGTTCCCACAATCAACAATGGCGCATTTGTCAGAAAATAGCCAAATGGGGCAATCCTCACAGGTGTTTTGCAGCAAATCCCCACAGCTCCAACAATGTGACGACAGTTATTCAGTTATAACCATCGCGAAAGATGACGTTCAGCACACATTGCCTGAGGTTATCTCGCCTCAAGATAAAAGTCCACTGCCTAAAATAAATATTTAGGGCAAACCCTAACGTCGACACCCAATGAAGAAAGAGTACAGAAGAAAGCATGGAAAAAGAAAAGTTTGCTACTGAGAACGAAAGACATAACCAAGAAAGAAAAGAGCGTGCTATAGAAGCATGAGGTACATTTCATTACATCAACGCCAATAAAAGAAAGATCAAATAGTCAGTTGACTATTCTTCAGATTCAGACTTCTCACCTCATGACAGCAGCTCGGATATAGAAATGGACTTGCTATTTGGCGAAGAAGTATCCGAAGAAGAAGAAGAAGAGCCTGTGACTCTAAGTAAGAATCAGAGGACCTAGCGAATTGAACTATTTACTGGGTACCTAGATAGCTAGGGTTAGTAATTGAATTTTTGCAGCTCACACTACTAATACTCCTTTAGTGGAGAAGACAGTGTTACTTTTGCGCGAGTATTTTTAAGCATTACATGAAAATTCGAGAGACGTTTCCGTTCAATATTGTGTGGCTAACTTGGCTACAATACAACAATTTTACAAATGCTTATTACTAGTGTTTTTATTATACAGCCATCCATCTCCATTATCCGAAATGTGTCAGTGCCGAACGCCACGATTTTTCTTTTTGCAAAATTGTAAATTCCTCTGTAATTAATAATCAGACATACCTTCAATTTTCGTTGATTGTAGGTAACAACGCAGCCTATGACTTCAATTCTAAATCGCTGGAAAATCTACTTCTCATTGATTATGATATTAATAAAGCTGAAAGTTGAGAGGTCTTGCCACCATCTACCCTACAGATGAACCACTCATTCTTGTTTTATTTATACGATTTAAGGACTTTGGAACAAAATACTCCGTATGGAACAAAATACTCCGTACGTTTCTACACTCAAACTGAAACATCATTTTTATCTGTTAAAGAAATAAAGTTAAGTGTAATCTCTTTCTTTTAATTGCAGATAGGACTATCTTTACATTATTTTCTTCTTCTTTGGGTGTCATATTCTGGCTTTTGTGGAGTATTCTTCTCTAATCTCGGCCGTTCAAATCAGTTTCAGTTTCCCAACATCTGAGTTGACGAAACGCTCTCGGAGATTCTGCGAGGTTGCAACTGTTCTCCGATGGGATTCACGTAATTTCTTTTTCCCCTGTCTTATCTTCAAGGAAAGATCAGGGTTTAAAGTCCCGTCAACAACGAAGTCTGTAGAGAGAGCATAAATTCTGATTGTTTTCTTCGTTACGCATTGGCAAGAACATCGGCCGTGCCCTTTCAAAGAAACCATCCCGGCGTTCGCTGGTACGATTTAGGGAAATCACGTGAAACCACAATTCGGATGGCCGGAGGCAGATTTGAACCACCGTCCTCCCGAATACGAGTCCAGTGTGCTAACTACTGTGTCACCTTGGTCGGTACCTCATCTTCAATAATACTTTGCATTAAGCTGTTCTTCTCAGTTCGGAGTATGTTCCCGAAATATGCCACTTTTCTAAGTTTCACGTTGGTCATAAGTTGAACATTTTCTAGTACCGTGAGGTGCACTGTCTGATCAAAAGTATCTGGTCACACTCTGTTGGACACTGATAAGGGGTGTGCCCAACCTTCGCCTTTGTAACGGCTTGAAATGCTCTGGGGAAGCTTTCAAAGAATGAATGTCTGTGGAGGAATGGTCGCCCAATTGTTCATCAACAGCCAAAACCAGACAAGGTGGTCTTATTCCACGCCGTAATTCCCCGCAAAGTCATACAGATACATCCACCGTCTGCGAACAGTTCCTCTACAGTACGCAGTAGACGAGGAGAACAAGCTGCCGCGATCGTCAGCCTCCTGGACCAAGCGCTCGGGCTGGACGGCAAGCGCAAATGAGGAAGAAGCCTCTACAGTGCTTCCGCTGTCAGAATTGGGGCACTTCACCGCGGACTGCACCGGCGTACTCGCGTGTTTAAAGTGTGCAAAGCCGCACCTCACACGCGAGTTGCCGAAGCCTAGGGACGCCGCTGTTACATGTTCCAACTGCGGCGGCGCATACGCCGACAACTACAGTGGCTGCAGTTATCTCAAGAGCTGTGGCCACTGGAAGGGGAGGCACACGCGCCGACGGCGAATCACCACGCAAGAGGAGGTGGCAATGGACCAAAATGCGGTAAACGCCCCGCCCGCACATCATGCCATCAGCACTTCTGCCGGTGTTGGCGTGAGTGGAGGGCCGTGCTGCTGCAGTCCCGACAGCTTTCGCAAGATCGATGATGCTGTCGCCAACGCAGTTGCCGCTCTCAAATCTGCCATGGCATAGGAGTGGGCTGCCTTTCTGGTTGAGGCGCACGAGGTGCGCCTTCAGCTCGCGCAACTCCGCGAGTCGGTAGCTGGCAGAAACAAAGTTCCGACCCAGCTCAACTAGCAACGCGGGATGACGTGGCCAAAGACAACAAACTGCTCGCCCGCCCTTCCGAGGGAAAGGCGGAAGAACCGCTGCTGGGAGATGAAGTCATAACTACTGCACCCGGCCAATAACAGCATGCAGAAGAGGTAGTCAATACGCAGCCAGCAGAGACTGAGACGACCGCGCCAGGACTACTGAAGATGGTCGCGAAATCATTGCGTGACAAGACGTATGCGCACCACAGTAGATTCACAGATCAATATCTACGTTTACTGCCGCTACTTTCGTTGTTTTATTAACAATTTTGGTGAGAATTCATGTTCTGATGCATAGAAAGCATATATCAGCCTGTAATGTAAAATACGCTAATGTTCGGAAAAAGTGAAACACCAAGACAGAGACGGTGAAATATATTCCAATGGTTAGGGATTGACGCTACACAAATGGCTAGAATTACAGCCCTTTACGTGCGCTGTGACTTTGGAAATTCAATACAGAGTAATGCTGCGTCCACAATGCGTCATCTTCGGCTCTAGGAGGACCTGAACAAAGAATTTACCGACTCACTATATCCAAGAGACCTTCGATGGGTTTATGTCGGGCGAACGGGCAGGATAGGGAAGAAGTGGTATCCGTCGTTCTTCGAAATAGGTTTGCATATTCCTTGCCACATGCGGCTGGGCGTAGTCCTGCTGACATATGGCACGTGGAACAGCCTGCAGGAGGGGCAGTGCCTCGGACTGTAAAATTTTCCTGATGTAGTGGTAGCTGTTCAGATTGCCCTCAAGATATATGAGGCGAGATCATATAGGTAACGTTGCCGCAAACCATTACATATGGCTTTGTCCGCCATGCCACTCAACCGTACAGTCTGCCTGATTGTGTTCACCACGGCGCCATCGAACTCGTATGTGGCAGTGACTGCAGTGCAAGTTGAAGCATAACTCATCAGAATACACTGACATTTTGTCACTCAGCATGTCAGTGTCGACGTTCACGTGTCCACTGCAGTCAGCGGTGTTGATGTGTTCTGGTCACTGGAAGCTAAAGCAGTAGCATGTGTGCCAGCAGTCTATCCCACGGAACAGTCGACGCAGACGTGTCTACATCCTTTGCAGTGCTCCAGTGCTGCACCAATACTGCAGACTTTCTGACCGACTTGTCAAGTGGACATGATGGCAGTCTTCTCGCACTGTGGTCTCATTGCGTCATTCAATACCATTTTCTCCACTGGTTCCTCACGGGCCTCACTGTTGAAGCCGTTTTCCCTGTACGAGCCACAGTATCACGGAACGACGGACTCGCCTCCAAGCGAGCAATCATTCTGCCCAATTAGAATGCACTTAACTCGTTTACGCTCCATATGACATCTCTGCAGCGGACTGAACATTGCATAACACTGACCTGTCTGGTCAGACGATAGAGGGCGCTGTTGGGCCTATGTCCACGCCACCTCTCTGGCATTTAAATCACTTTGTCATGGTTCCGCTGTTCGACATGTCCTCTTATGACGTTGCGTTGCACACCATGACTTCTGAGTGTTTCACTTTTTACAAAAAAGTAATGTATACAATGTTTACAGAATATGTACGATTCTTTTCCGATAGTTCTCTATGCGTCCTATCCATGCACACTTAGTTTATGAAATTGAGAGGCCGGCCGGAGTGACCGAGCGGTTCTAGGCGCTATAGTCTGGAACCGTGCGACCGCTACGGTCGCAGGTTCGAATCTTGCCTCGGGCATGGATGTGTGCGATGTCCTTAGGTTAGTTAGGTTTAAGTAGTTCTAAGTTCTAGGGGACTGATGACTTCAGAAGTTAAGTCCCATAGTGCTCAAAGCCATTGAAATTGAGATACTAAATTTCAAAATTCATTTTGTTTGCAAAATAATCGAATAACTTTTCCAACCAAGGGCGCGTTGTCACCCACGCGCTGGTCTCATTTTTCTCTTTGTAACTATGTTGTTGCCTTCTCTGAAACACGTCTGGACCAGGTTTCATTGAATTTCATTTCATTTCTTGTCTACGCTGGTCACTCAGTTCACCCATGGCACATGTCCTTTCTATGTCTTCGTCCAACGGCTGCATGTCTTCCGTTTTTCGCAGCCCACACCACAAATCAGAGCATGCAGTTACTTTCTTGCTCTCTTGCAGATGTGGTATTTCTCTCTCAGTGTCCACCAGTCACTGGCAATGCCGTGACACTTTTGCGCCCCTCTGAGCTTTGCTCAGCAACGTCGCCCTGCTTTCTTAACCGTCATAACAAGCTCCCTAACCCAGCCAGCCGCACCAGTTTCTCTGTCGCGCGCCCTTAGCCGATTTCGAAAGATATCATTGTCTTTTATAGGAGCATATTCTCACGATATGTTCAAAGAGGGCAAATAAATGTAGTGTTAAAGTTTCGGGTTTTGCTCAAAATGCAAACAGCGTTATACACAGGCCACGTGCCTATTTTCGTTTGATGCTGGTGACGTGTGCATTACACAATGCTCACTCCATTGATATGCGTAAAATATGGGCGGTATATCCAGGGCCCTTCCGAAAACATTTCTCCATGCAAACCACTTATCTTTTGGTGCCTCTCCCCTTTCAGATATTAGTAGCATTTTCTTGGACTCTTCGTATGTATTTTAAAAATATGTGAAACATCCTTAACTTGAGTTATGCTAAAACCTTGCTGTAGAATGTTGCTGTCTGCTACATCTATAATCGAAATCATTATGAAAGACAGAAAACAAAGATGCAGACATAGGGGAGATCGAAATAACTCTCACTGCTTAATAAAAAAAAGTTTATTACCATACTAGACAAGCAAGTGCAATGGTCGATATCTTCCCTGAACATTAAACAATTAATTTTTATGTATCGCCAATGTGTGCAGCGGACACACTGTCACAGTGAGGTATGCATTAGGCAATATTTGGTATTTGTGGGTCGTCTAACCATCGGAATGTTACAGGATAATTAAGGGACTTCGAAATTTAAGGCAAGACTGAGAATAATAAATTTTCATTTGCCCAACTGATTGGATAGAATTCGCATAAAAATTGACAGTTTTCTAAAATCTCAGTTTAAATTACAGCTTGTTGAAGGTACCAAATTATATGAAAGAGGACACAGAGAAAACGCAACAAGATTTCCACACATCACGAACTGAATATTAGTGAGACAAAAAGAAACCAACAAATAATAACCTATTAGACAACACAAGTTGCGTGCAGAATGTGTTAGTTGCTCAGAATATGGATTGCGCTGCTGAAACAGCGACACTTAGGTTTTCCCGAACTCAGCTAACATGCGCCAATCCCCGCTACACGGCGGCCAAAAGACGAAACCCCTGAATCTTACAAGGGACTGGTCCAGAACGATATGTCGAAACCCACACTGAAAATTTTTTCGAATGGAAGAAGACAACAAAATAAATACACTGCCAAAATTTTATCTCCTAAGAGGCACTACCAAGTATTTTGTAAAAAATGTTGAATTTATACATTTTTGTTGCGCGAAGAACAGCTTATAACAGCGGCTCGTACAGCCCTGCACACCTAGTACGCGACTCGGCAATCACTTGCGCAGCGCTGCGTAGTGGAATTATCCGGAGTTCACAAACACCAATTTTAAGCCCCTAAAGCCTGGTTTACAATAGACCTAATGGAAGCGAACACGTGTGAATGAGCATTTGCAGAAAAATCACTACCATTCCCTTGCATATGGGTAGAATCGTTTATACTAGAGGGGACGGAAGAGAACATGAGGTAGCGAACATTGCCTATGAACACTGTGTTATTAGTTTTTAGTTCTTGGAGCTAACATTCGGCATACAGGATACAACTCTAACTTGTTAGGGCTATCCAAGTCTCAAAAAATTCCACACGGGGAGGGCGACTCAGTGCAGCTGCCAATGTGACGAACGACAGTATCAATTATTTCGCAAAAACACAAGAATGCAGCAAATATTTTCCACGTTATATGTGCAAAATGAACAATAACGAAGTGATTGGTACTGACATGAAACAGTGCCCAACGACTGATCAGCCTCTTTATGCTGATCCGAGCACAGTGGTGGGGATGACCCAATGGATTGGAAACCTCAAAATTTTGGAGCGAAAGCAACCAATTTTCTCACGCTGATGGGGCGACGTTAAGACTGCCTGCCCTTTCATGTCTCTACAGAAAAGACCAATATATCATGCTTATTGCCCTCTGGAGACAACAGTGGTGCCTCAGCCGTCCTTGCCTCCAGCGGCGACAGGCGCCGGCTCTCGCCATAGAGTAAGTATCTCTGTAGTGAGCATTGCGTTCTGCTCATGTTGTCAACATTAAACCAGGATTGTCACGTGTATTCGGGACTTCTACATCTACATCTACATTTATACTCCGCAAGCCACCCAACGGTGTGTGGCGGAGGGCACTTTACGTGCCACTGTCATTACCTCCCTTTCCTGTTCCAGTCGCGTATGGTTCGCGGGAAGAACGACTGTCTGAAAGCCTCTGTGCGCGCTCTAATCCCTCTAATTTTACATTCGTGATCTCCTCGGGAGGTATAAGTAGGGGGAAGCAATATATTCGATACCTCATCCAGAAACGCACCCTCTCGAAACCAGGCGAGCAAGCTACACCGCGATGCAGAGCGCCTCTCTTGCAGAGTCTGCCACTTGAGTTTGTTAAACATCTCCGTAACGCTATCACGGTTACCAGATAACCCTGTGACGAAACGCGCCGCTCTTCTTTGAATCTTCTCTATCTCCTCCGTCAACCCGATCTGGCACGGATCCCACACTGATGAGCAATACTCAAGTATAGGTCGAACGAGTGTTTTGTAAGCCACCTCCTTTGTTGATGGACTACATTTTCTAAGGACTCTCCCAATGAATCTCAACCTGGTACCCGCCTTACCAACAACTAATTTTAGATGATCATTCCACTTCAAATCGTTCCGCACGCATACTCCCAGATATTTTACAGAAGTAACTGCTACCAGTGTTTGTTCCACTATCATATAATCATACAATAAAGGATCCTTCTTTCTATGTATTCGCAATACATTACATTTGTCTATGTTAAGGGTCAGTTGCCACTCCCTGCACCAAGTGCCTATCCGCTGCAGATCTTCCTGCATTTCGCTACAATTTTCTAATGCTGCAACTTCTCTGTATATTACAGCATCATCCGCGAAAAGCCGCATGGAACTTCCGACACTATCTACTAGGTCATTTATATATATTGTGAAATGCAATGGTCCCATAACACTCGCCTGTGGCACGCCAGAGGTTACTTTAACGTCTGTAGACGTCTCTCCGTTGATAACAACATGCTGTGTTCTGTTTGCTAAAAACTCTTCAATCCAGCCACACAGCTGGTCTGATATTCCGTAGGCTCTTACTTTGTTTATCAGGCGACAGTGCGGAACTGTATCGAACGCCTTCCGGAAGTCAAGAAAAATAGCATCTACCTGGGAGCCTGTATCTAATATTTTCTGGGTCTCATGAACAAATAAAGCGAGTTGGGTCTCACACGATCGCTGTTTCCGGAATCCATGTTGATCCCTACATAGTAGAGTCTGAGTTTCCAAAAACGACATGATATTCGAGCAAAAAACATGTTCTAAAATTCTACAACAGATCGACGTCAGAGATATAGGTCTATAGTTTTGCGCATCTGCTCGACGACCCTTCTTGAAGACTGGGACTACCTGTGCTCTTTTCCAATCATTTGGAACCTTCCGTTCCTCTAGAGACTTGCGGTACACGGCTGTTAGAAGGGGGGCAAGTTCTTTCGCGTACTCTGTGTAGAATCGAATTGGTATCCCGTCAGGTCCAGTGGACTTTCCTCTGTTGAGTGATTCCAGTTGCTTTTCTATTCCTTGGACACTTATTTCGATGTCAGCCATTTTTTCGTTGGTGCGAGGATTTAGAGAAGGAACTGCAGTGCGGTCTTCCTCTGTGAAACAGCTTTGGAAAAAGGTGTTTAGTATTTCAGCTTTACGCATGTCATCCTCTGTTTCAACGCCATCATCATCCCAGAGTGCCTGGATATGCTGTTTCGAGCCACTTACTGATTTAACGTAAGACCAGAACTTCCTAGGATTTTCTGTCAAGTCGGTACCTAGTATTTTACTTTCGAATTCACTGAACGCTTCACGCATAGCCCTCCTTACGCTAACTTTGACATCGTTTAGCTTCTGTTTGTCTGAGAGGTTTTGGCTGCGTTTAAACTTGGAGTGAAGCTCTCTTTCCTTTCGCAGTAGTTTCCTAACTTTGTTGTTGTACCACGGTGGGTTTTTCCCGTCCCTCACAGTTTTACTCGGCACGTACCTAGACTTCGCTGTGCGTGTGTGCTTTCCGCAGAGTTTGAAGTTTATAGTATCAAGACTTTTTGTTGTGTTTTCACCGTTCATTGATAGTGTAATAGCGACGGTGAATTGCTGTTGTTGCTACGGATGCAAACAAAATCATGTGAAAGGAGGGATAGTAGCTTTTCATGGGTACTATGTTTAAAAATTTCGAGGCGCATTATAATTAAGGCTTGATTCTGTTGATCTATTTTTCTACAATTTTATGACTATATGATAGATATTACGGCTCGTACAATAGCTTACAAACAATCGCTTCCTCTCGTTAATTTGCTAGTGGGATAGGAAAGTGAATGGTTAGTTGTTTCAGAAAATACTATCCTCCATGCATTTATCAGTGACTTGTCGATTATGTCTATAGATTTGAAAGACGGGGGACAGATAAATTCAATAAAGTGGGAGTCTGCAATTGTCTTCGTATAATATGTGTGTCCAAACCTTTTTGTTTACTATAAAGTTACAGTAGGAGACCATGTTAAGTGTGTCTAGGACATGGAGAATGATTATATGTGATTTATATTTTAGTGTCCCGAAGGATGAACAGCGAGTAAAGATGTGGGTAAAGAAAATAAGGAGGAGTAATTTTGTCCCCACAAAATATTTCAAAGTATGTTCAAAACACTTTGAAGAGAAATGTTTAGAGAGAGAAAAATTTGGACGTGTGTGGCTGAAGATAGATGCTATACCAACTATTTTCAATTTTCCACAGCACCTACTACCAATTTCTGCATTCAGCTTAAATACATTTTCTGCAAAAATCAAATAAAAACACTATAGTGTAGGTAATCAAAGTACACATTCATCTTCTTTGGTGTATTTTGCCTTCAATTTATTTTCTTCGCCATTTGATTAAGAAGCGTAAAATATTAGTAAACATGTCCCCAAACTCTTTCATTTGTGTCACTTTCCACTTCCATTAATGGTGTTACATATGTTGACTGTTACATGACCAACTGTATTTGCTTTACAGTACATTTATTCTCCGATAGCCTTTTTCTCCCCTTTTTACTCAGGGAGCAAGTACGTAAAATGCGTTAAATAAACACTTCAAAGTGTCACCAGTAAGAAAAATTGTGCTTTAGGTCGCAAAAACGAGAAAATAAATACGCAGAAATAGCAGAAAAAAGGACGAATTGGCAGGGATACAATCGCTAATGTGTGGCAAATTCGGTGTTTTTCGGACACTTGCAAAAGTACTAGCGTACTGTCAAGACGTTTTGCAAGACTATCACTGAAAAAGTGTACGTCAGGCTCTGTAATACTATAAAGTGCCGTATTATACCGAAAACTACCAAAAATCGAGTGCATCTGAACTGTGACACCTATCGTAAAGAAGCAGAATGCAATATCACTTGCCCTTAAAAGTTACGTAGCTGGTTTATTCCCGGTATCAAATGGATACTGTTAAAATGTCTGCGCAACATACATAAATAATCCACGACACGTACGAAAAGAATCAGTCTGTACTAGGGATGTAGTGACATTCGAAATATACAGGGCGCTATATGGACAAACACACGACGTCCCGAGAACACGTGACCGGGCCGGCAATGTTTTTTGACAACACAAAATCTGTTCTGCGCATGTCAATGCTCACTCCAGAGATATTTACTCTATGGCTCTCGCCAACGAAAGCAAAGAACGGGCCATGAATCAGCTTCTGTGAAACTGCTCAACTCCTAGAAGGTGCTCGCACTTGCTTTTGACAATCACTGACTGCCTTCCGGGGTCTAGCAGGAACTTGATACCACACTGGTACCGCACCTCCCCCGCAAACAAGCCCAGTACTCTCAATAAAATAACGACTAAACAGTGGCAGAAAATAAAACAATATCACGGTGACAGTCATGTCACAACCGTAAATCTATTTATCGTGAACAGGGTTGCTTTTTCTTTTAAAAGGTGTACTAAACAGACAATCATCTGCTACATAAATAAATTTCTGAATTCTGTTGCAGGGCTACAAATTAAAAGAACTGCATTTAAGATAACTGCTGGGATCTTTAAAAGTTTCCATTGTAAGCAGAAAGAACCAGACCAGTCATAATGTTCTAGCTTGAGTAGAAATGCTCTCGTTATTGAGTAGAAGGAATGAAAATATAAAATTATGAACGAAAATATAAAATTAATGCATTTCTATTCAAGAGTGAAACTTTTTAATTTTTCAATTTAATATTGCAATTTTCAAATTATTTCATTTTCCATCGGAAAAAATGGAATACAGATACAAAAGATCATTTCATTTTAGTATATACTATGTGATCAGAAGTATCCGAACATACCAAAAAAGATACGTTTTCATACTAGGTGCATTGCGCTGCGTCCTAGTGCCAGGTACTCCATATCAGCGACCTCAGTAGTCATTAGACACCCTGAGAGAGCAGAATGGCGCGCTCCGCGGAACTCACGGACTTCGAACGTGGCCAGGTGATTGGAGGTGACTTGTGTCATACGTCTGTATGCGAGGTTTCCACACTCCCAAACATCCCTAGGTCCACTGTTTCCGATGTGATTGTCAAGTGGAAACGTGAAGGGACACATACATCACAAAAGCGTGCGGTCCGACCTCGTCTGTTTACTGACAGAGACCGCCAACAGTTGAAGAGGGTCGCAGTGTGTAATAGGTAGACATCTATCCAGTCCATCACACAGGAATTTCGAACTGCATCAGGATCCACTGCAAGTACTGTGACAGTTAGGCGGGAGGTGAGAAAACTTGGATTTCATGGTCGAGCGGCTGCTCATAAGCCCCACATCACGCCTGTAAATGCCAAACGAGGCCTTGCTTGGTGTAAGGAGCGTAAACATTGGACAATTGAACGGAAGAAAAACGTTGTGTGGAGTGACGAATCACGGTACACAATGTGACGATCCAATGGCAGGGTTTGGGTATGGCGAATGCCCGGTGTACGTCATCTGCCAGCGTGTGTAGTGCCAACAGTAAAATTCGGAGGCGGTGGTGTTACGGTATGGTCGAGTTTTTCATGGAGGGGGCATGCACCCCTTGTTGTTTCGCGTGGTACTATCACAGCAAAGGCCTACATTGATGTTTTAAGCACCTTCTTGCTTCCCACTGTGGCCTGCACAGAGCCCTGACCTGCATCCTTAGAACACCTTTGGGATGTTTTGGAAGGCCGACTTCATGCCAGTCCTCACCGACCGACATGGATACCTCTCCTCCAAGCAGCACTCCGTGAAGAATGGGCTACCATTCCCTAAGAAACCTTCCAGCACCAGACTGAACGTATGCCTGCGAAGAGTGGAAGCTGTCATCAAGACTAAGGGTGGGCCAACACCATATTGAATTCCAGCATTACCGATGGAGGGCGCCACGAACTTGTAAGTCATTTTCAGCCAGGTGTCCAGATACTTCTGATCACATAGTGTATGTAAATTGAAGGTGGAGAAGGGAAAAAGGAAAGAAAAATTATTACTGATGTCAGCTGCATTGGGACATAACGCGGAATCAGCGGTGAGGAATGAAAATGCGTATACTAGTTAGGTGCGTTAACTACTGCGCCATCCAGGACACGTATCTGCACGGACTATCTCGGCACGCCTCACGGCCGACCCACATTCCCATCGAGCACCCCCTGTCCGCAGTCCCTGTCCAGTTCCTGCATGCTCGTTACTCTGAGACTCCCACAGGAGGTCGAGTGTACCTGTGCATCCCCACTGAAGAAGGTGGATCCATTGCCCATCTACACGAATCAGTTACATGAATGCGTGGTGTCTGTTCTTTCAGACACGTTCGAAACAACAGGCACCACTCATTCATATAATTTAGTTTTATGTAGCCGTGCGAACATAAGACACCGTTTAGCTGCACAAGCTATTATGTTTCATGCGAAGAAAATACACCAGTAAGCAGTGAAATTAGAGAAAATTTGTTACGAAAGTAATTGAAAATTGATAAACATGGTCAAAATTTATATGTATGCAACTGCAGGTAAGACAAACTTAGTTTTTCTCGCAGATGTCCCAATACATCTCTCTTTTCTTTTTTCTTTTATTATTATTATTAATAAGAGTAAATCGTCACTCTTCTGGCTGGTTTCCGGCGGCCCGCCGAAAATTCCACTCCTGTGCCAACTTTTTCATCTCAGAGTAGTACTTCCAACCTACGACTTCAATTATTTGCTGGATGTATTTCAATCTCCGCCTTCCCCTACAATTTTTATTCTCTACGACTCCCTCTAATACCATGGAAGTCATTCCCTGATGTCTTAACAGATGTCCTATCATCTTGTACCTTCTTCTTGTCACTGTTTTCCATATATTCCTTTCTTCGCCGAGTCTGCGGAGAACCACCTCATTCCTTCTCAGTCCACCTAATTTTCAACATTCTTCTTTACCACTACATCTCATCTCAAACTCTTCGATTCAAATCTTTTGAATGTATTTGAATTTTCTTCAGTCTTTCTTCCATCATCAATCGCAACGTCAGAATTACCTTTACCTTTCCTAAAACCCAACGATCGTCATCTGACACATCCTCAATTTTCTTCTTCATTCTTTTGTATATTATTCTGGTCAGTAACTTGCAGCTCTTGCAATCTTCGGAACTGTGTGGATTTTTTCCCGAAAGTCTTATATCATCATTCTCATACTCTGTATACACGTGAACAGTCGTTTTGTTACCACTTTCAACAATGATTTTACAAATTCCGATGTAATGCTCCCTATTCATTATTTAAAGTCTTCCAACGCTCTTATAAATTCTAATATTGGATCCCCACCTCTTCCCAGTCGACTCCTGCTCCTTCATCTATCACGTCATTGAGAAGTCCTCCCCGTCTTAGAGGCCTTCAGTATTCTTAATGTTACCGCTCTTGCTTTTAATTTCAACGAAGGTTCTTTTGACTTTCCTGTGTGGTGAGTGTGTCATTCTGACAATCATTCCTTTTTCAATTTCTTCACTTTTTCTTGCTGCTTTTTCGCCTTAGCTTCCCTGCATTTCCTATTTATTAAATTCCTAGTTGGCTTGAATTTGTGTGTTCCTGAATTTCCCTGAACATTTTTGTATTTCCTTCTCTCGTCGAGCAATTGAAGTATTTATTCTGTTATCTGTAGTGGAATCTTCCCGTATCTTCCGGCCTTTTCCAAGTATGCCTCTTCCTCCTGTGATTGTTGAACAGAGAATTTGCTATTACCATCTGAAATTTATTGCAGAACTCAGTTAGTCTTCCGCCTCTCTCATTAGTACCACCAAGACCACATTCTGCCGCAACCCATTCCTCTACACCTTTCCTACAACTGCCTTCCCATGTCCCATGACAATTAGACTTTCACCTCCCTTTATGTTCTGAACTACTCTGTCATTAACTTGTACACTTTCTGTATCTCTTCTGCTTGTGACACTGACGTGTATTCCTCAACTACCGTTGTCGGTTTTGGTTTTCTCTAGATTCGATGAGAACAACCCTATTACTCAACTGTTTACAGTAACTCACCCTGTGTCCTACTTCCCTATTCATAACGAATCCTACTAATGTTATACCATTTTCTCCCCCTGTTGATATTACCCTGAACTCATCTGACCAGAAATCCTTGATTTCCTTCCATTTCACTTCACTGAACACCGCTATAGATAGACTAAGACTTTGCGCTTACTTTTTCATATTTTGTAGCTTCCCTACCACAATCAAACCTCTGACATTCCACGTCACGACTCGTAGAACATAATGTTCGATCTTTATCTCGTAGTCACTTCCAGCTTGGCAGTCCCCTCCCAGATATCCGAATGGTGGACTAGTCTGACATCTTTTACCAATGCAGGGATCATCATAACAAGTTTTCAATTACAGCACACATGTCCAGTGGATACGCTTTATTTGTCTTTAGTGCAGAGGTTTTCATGCCTTCTGCATCCTTACACCATTGATCATTGCTGATTGATCTGCATTTAGTGATAGTTTCCCACCCCAAGGATAAGAGAGTGCCTTGAACCTCTCTTCGCTCCTCCGGCTTCTGTGACAACGCCGTTGGCAAACTGAGGATGACTTCTTATGCCGGACATCTTCGGCCGCCATTGCTGATAATTTTTATTTAAAATTTAAGAATTATCACTGTTCGAACTCAGGACCGGACGTATTGATTACTAGTCAAAGATGCTATTCCTAGACCAGGGATGCATCTCTTATAAAGCCATAAAGGTGAACGTGGAGGCCAATGGAAAAGAGCTTTGTCGAAATGACCATTACGAGCAATCGAACGGTCAGGGACTTTGATGTTCAACCTCTCCCATACAAGGAGGTGTCATTGAAGAGGACTCCATCTCGTTGCGAGGTATGTTTTCAGGCTCACCTCCTAATTGGGGAAAGAGCCATTCTTCCAATATATCCAGATAAGCAACCCGTGTAGCTTAATCGAAAGAAATGGTCTGTTCACTTGACGTTGGGACACAGCAGAGGTAAGTTTGATATTGTACCGGTTTATGAGGATTTTCTGATCCCCACTTAGACGAAAAGTTGCTTCATCTCTGAACATCACATAGTCAAGAAAGCCATCTTCCCACTGCAACATTTCACTTTCGAGGTTACAACATACACATAGTCATCTGGCTTTAAAGCATGTACAAACTGTAACCGGTGTGGACGTATGCGTAAAAGTTTTCTTAAAACCTTCCACATTGTCGTCTTTGGCAACTGAGTTCAAGACCTGCTTTCCGAACAAACTTCTTTGGTCTATGCATGTAAGGTGTTGTGACACAGTAAACATCCTGTTCAGACACTCCCAGACTTCGTTTCGAACTGACTGTAGTATCAGCGGATATCTTTGCCGCCTAGGAGATTTATCAGCTTTTCCGGTCTAGTTTGACTATGTCAGACGACAGACAAATAATAATAGATAATGATAATATGTGATCAGAGTCTAATTTTCTAATGGTGCTTAATACAAACTTTGGGCGCTTGACAATAGGTCCGTTCATTGCAAATTTAACCGTGGGTGATTCTTCTGAAAATATTTCTTTATCAGAATTTGTAGGTTTAATAATTCCAAAGTTTTGGCTCGTGCAGGACCGTGTAAGTAGCGTGAATATAGGTAGCGTGAATATAAGGACGCTGTGTGCAAGAAGCATGAAGCGCCCTTTGAATGTATCCTGATAGCTAAAAGAGCCACGCGCACTTTGAATAAGAAAATGCTACTTGACACTGAAATCAATATAAAAGATAGGGTCGCCACCAACTCTAGCCACACGACAAAGAAGAAGTAGCACTGAGTCGGAAAATTACTTAATTTATTAATAAGAAAAACTCACAAAAGAACATTCATTGTAAAGTCATTGATAAAGAATGGGATGTAGTTATTAATATGATCCAGGCATTCTTCCCGTGAATCAAATATTGAGTAAAGTAAAAAGGGCGTGAACACCATGCGTAAGTGCAGCCTGCAGCAAGATTCGTGAAAACACGATCTATTCCAGAGCATTTGTTTCAGATAAAAAAAGGGACACTAATCACTACACCTGTGCACATGGAAACGCTATAGGTGGGCCAACAAGGAAAACTACAAGGTAACGGCGACGTAACATCGGTACACAAGATAAGATTGAAGGCAAAATAATTTATTCCTTAAAGCATTGATGTAGTGCATCTATAGACTGCTGTTGCATGCTAACTATGTACAATTGCTTGTGAAATACTACACGTTTCATAACAGACTCGCGTGCCCACTCGGTCCGTGGAGACAATTTCTATGGACCGTGGCCAAATTTTAATCACATGAGACAAAGAAAATTCACAAATACACAAAAATTACCAAGATCCGTAAAAGATTAGAAGCATACACACACAGTTGTAGGCACATAAACATTCACACTGAACCGAGGGCACTTCAACATATGCAACTCCTTTGTGCCGCGTTCCTCTCACGGATCAAAGTCAAGACTGCATTGGGAATGAAACTGAAAGTCTACAAAAGCCTTGCATTCCCTGCTGCAACCCAGCAAGTAAATCTTTATAAGACGAAATTCGTGACCAAAAGCTAAAAGCTCCCCTCTCTATGTGACAACGCGCCACGCGGTCAGTCCAACTCACCCTTCTTCAACTGGAGCACAGCTGTGTACGCTTCCCGTACCGGCGGCAGACTGCCTCCCGCTTCTCCAGCCTCTTCCACGCTCCGCGTGGACCGGAAAACCCCAGGATGCCATTTCCGCCACCAACCTAACGCAGGTGAATTTCTCCCAAGTAGCGGAAACCTCTTTGCCGACTTGACCACTACGAGAGTTGGCAATGAAAGGTGGCTACAGGACCCTTTCAACCGTTCATAAGATTTGTAACCTTCAGCCATTCCAAAACACCATTTAATTGGAACAATAGCTTGCAACATAAATGAAACACAAGATTAAATAATATCACTGTATTCACAAAAAATTGTACTAAAATTAATTACTTAGACACTTACATTAATTCTGTTGCTGTATGTGTAACTATGAGTACGGCTAGTGAGATTGCGTATCAATAAAATAGAATAATGGAGGCGTGCCAAATAATTATCGGCAGCGATGGCAGATATGCGTCCGATCTGGACCGTTGTTGTTGTTCTACATCTACATCTACATGACTACTCTGCAGTTCACATTTAAGTGCTTGGCAGAGGGTTCGTCGAACCACAATCATACTATCTCTCTACCATTCCACTCCCGAACAGCACGCGGGAAAAACGAACACCTAAACCTTTCTGTTCGAGCTCTGATTTCTCTTATTTTACTTTGATGATCATTCCTACCTATGTAGGTTGGGCTCAACAAAATATTTTCGCATTCGGAAGAGAAAGTTAGTGACTGAAATTTCGTAAATAGATCTCGCCGCGACGAAAAACGTCTTTGCTGTAATGACTTCCATCCCAATTCGCGTATCATATCTGCCACACTCTCTCCCCTACTACGTGATAATACAAAACGAGCTGCCCTTTTTTGCACCCTTTCGATGTCCTCCATCAATCCCACCTGGTAAGGATCCCACACCGCGCAGCAATATTCTAACAGAGGACGAACGAGTGTAGTGTAAGCTGTCTCTTTAGTGGACTTGTTGCATCTTCTAAGTGTCCTACCAATGAAACGCAACCTTTGGCTCGCCTTCCCCACAATATTATCTATGTGGTCTTTCCAACTGAAGTTGTTCGTAATTTTAACACCCAGGTACTTAGTTGAATTGACAGCCTTGAGAATTGTACTATTTATCGAGTAATCGAATTCCAACGGATTTCTTTTGGAACTCATGTGGATCACCTCACACTTTTCGTTATTTAGCGTCAGCTGCCACCTGCCACACCATACAGCAATCTTTTCTAAATCGCTTTGCAACTGATACTGGTCTTCGGATGACCTTACTAGACGGTAAATTACAGCATCATCTGCGAACAACCTAAGAGAACTGCTCAGATTGTCACCCAGGTCATTTATATAGATCAGGAACAGCAGAGGTCCCAGGACGCTTCCCTGGGGAACACCTGATATCACTTCAGTTTTACTCGATGATTTGCCTTCTATTACTACGAACTGCGACCTTCCTGACAGGAAATCACGAATCCAGTCGCACAACTGAGACGATACCCCATAGGCCCGCAGCTTCATTAGAAGTCGCTTGTGAGAAACGGTGTCAAAACCTTTCCGGAAATCTAGAAATACGGAATCAACTTGAGATCCCCTGTCGATAGCGGCCATTACTTCGTGCGAATAAAGAGCTAGCTGCGTTGCACAAGAACGATGTTTTCTGAAACCATGCTGATGACGTATCAATAGATCGTTCCCTTCGAGGTGATTCATAATGTTTGAATACAGTATATGCTCCAAAACCCTACTGCAAACCGACGTCAATGATATAGATCTGTAGTTAGATGGATTATTCCTACTACCCTTCTTAAACACTGGTGCGACCTGCGCAATTTTCCAATCTGTAGGTACAGATCTATCGGTGAGCGAGCGGTTGTATATGAGTGCTAAGTAGGGAGCTACTGTATCAGCGTAATCTGAAAGGAACCTAATCGTTATACAATCTGGACCTGAAGACTTGCCCGTATCAAGCGATTTGAGTTGCTTCGCAACTCCTAAGGTATCTACTTCTAAGAAACTCATGCTAGCAGCTGTTCGTGTTTCAAATTCTGGAATATTCCATTCATCTTCCCTGGTGAAGGAATTTCGGAAAACTGCGTTCAATAACTCCGCTTTAGCGGCACAGTCGTCGGTAACAGTACCATCGGCACTGCGCAGCGAAGGTATTGACTGCGTCTTGCCGCTTGTGTACTTTACATACGACCAGAATTTCTTCGGATTTTCTACCAAATTTCGAGACAATGTTTCGTTGTGGAACCTATTAAAGGCATCTCGCATTGAAGTCCGTGCCAAATTTCGCCCGTCTGTAAATTTTAGCCAATCTTCGGGATTTCGCGTTCTTCTGAACTTCGCATGCTTTTTCCGTTGCCTCTGCAACAGAGTTCGGACCTGTTTTGTGTACCACGGAGGATCAGTTCCATCTCTTACCAATTCATGAGGTATGAATCTCTCAATTGCTGTTGCTACTATATCTTTGAATTTGAACCCATCTCGTCTACATTTGCATAGTCAGTTCGGAAGGAATGGAGATTGTCTCTTAGGAAGGCTTCTAGTGACACTTTATTCGCTTTTTTAAATAAAATTATTTTGCGTTTGTTTCTGGTGTATTTTGAAGAAACGGTATTGAGCCTAGCTACAACGACCTTGTGATCACTAATCCCTGTATCAATCATGATGCTCTCTATCAGCTCTGGATTGTTTGTGACTAAGAGGTCAAGTGTGTTTTCGCAACCATTTACAATTCGCGTGGGTTCGTGGACTAACTGCTCGAAATAATTTTCTGAGAAAACATTTAGGACAATCTCGGAAGATTTTTTCTTCCTACCACCGGTTTTGAACAAGTATTTTTGCCAACATATCGAGGGAAGGTTGAAGTCCCCACCAACTATAACCGTATGAGTGGGGTATTTATTTGTTACGAGACTCAAATTTTCTCTGAACTGTTCCGCAACTATATCATCGGAGTCTGGGGGTCGGTAGAAGGAGCCAATTATTAACTTAGTTCGGCTGTTAAATATAACCTCCACCCATACCAATTCGCACGGAGTATCTACTTCGACTTCACTACAAGATAAACCACTACTGACAGACACAAACACTCCACCACCAATTCTGCCTAATCTATCTTTCCTGAACACCGTCAGAGACTTCGTAAAAATTTCTGCAGAACTTATTTCAGGCTTTAGCCAGCTTTCTGTGCCTATAACGATTTCAGCTTCTTTGCTTTCTATTAGCGCTTGAAGCTCAGGGACTTTCCCAGCACAACTACAACAATTTACAACTACAATTCCGACTGTTCCTTGATCCAAGCACGTCCTGTATTTGCATTGCACCCTTTGAGATTGCAGCACACCCCGTACTTTCCCGAGGCCTTCTAACCTAAAAAACCGCCCAGTCCACGCCACACAGCCTCCGCTACCCGTGTAGCCGCCAATCTATACTTGAATTTAACAAATTTCTCTTCTTCAGAAACGCTTTCCTTGCCATTGTCTACATTTTACATCTTCTCTACTTCGACCATCATCAGTTATTTTGCTCCCCAAATAGCAAAACTCCTTTACTACTTTAAGTGTCTCATTTCCTAATCTAATTCCCTCAGCATCACCCGACTTAATTCGACTACATTCCATTATCCTCGTTTTGCTTTTGTTGGTGTTCATCTTATATCCTCCTTTCAAGACACTGTCCATTCCGTTCAACTGCTCTTCCAAGTCCTTTGCTGTCTCTGACAGAATTACAATGTCATCGGCGAACCTCAACGTTTTTATTTCTTCTCCATGGATTTTAATACCTACCCCGAATTTTTCTTTTGTTTCCTTTACTGCTTGCTCAATATACAGATTGAATAACATCGGGGAGAGGCTACAACACTGTCTCACTCCCTTCCCAACCACTGCTTCCCTTTCGTGCCCCTCGACTCTTATAACTGCCATTTGGTTTCTGTACAAATTGTAAATAGCCTTTCGCTCCCTGTAACCTCCCTGCCACCTTTTGAATTTGAAAGATAATATTCCAGTCAACATTGTCAAAAGCTTTCTCTAAGTCTACAAATGCTAGAAACGTAGGTTTGCCTTTCCTTAATCTTTCTTCTAAGATAAGTCGTAAGGTCAGTATTGCCTCACGTGTTCCAACATTTCTACGGAATCCAAACTGATCTTCCCCGAGGTCGGCTTCTACTAGTTTTTCCATTCGTCTGTAAAGAATCCGCGTTAGTATTTTGCAGCTGTGACTTATTAAACGGATTGTTCGGTAATTTTCACATCTGTCAACACCTGCTTTCTTTGGGATTGGAATTATTACATTCTTCTTGAAGTCTGAGGGTATTTCGCCTGTCTCATACATCTTGCTCACCAGATGGTAGAGCTTTGTCAGGACTGGCTCTCCCAGGGCCATCAGTAGTTCTAATGCAATGTTGTCTACTCCCGGGGCCTTGTTTCGACTCAGGTCTTTCAGTGCTCTGTCAAACTCTTCACGCAGTATCGTATCTCCCATTTCATCTTCATCTACATCCTCTTCCATTTCCATAATATTGTCCTCAAGTACATCGCCCTTGTATAGACCCTCTATATACTCCTTCCACCTTTCTGCTTTCCCTTCTTTGTTTAGAACTGGGTTTCCATCTGAGACTCTTGATATTCATACAAGTGGTTCTCTTTTCTCCAAAGGTCTCTTTAATTTTCCTGTAGGCAGTATCTATCTTACCCCTAGTGAGATAAGCCTCTACATCCTTACATTTGTCCTCTAGCCATCCCTGCTTAGCCATTTTGCGCTTCCTGACGATCTCATTCTTGAGACGTCTGTATTCCTTTTTGCCTGCTTCATTTACTGCATTTTTATATTTTCTCCTTTCGTCGATTACGTTCAATATTTCTTCTGTTACCCAAGAAGTTCTACTAGCCCTCGTCTTTTTACCTACTTGATCCTCTGCTGCCTTCACTACTTCATCCCTCAGAGCTACACATTCTTCTTCTACTGTACTTCTTTCCCACATTCCTGTCAATTGTTCCATTATGCTCTCCCTGAAATTCTGTACAACCTCTGGTTCTTTCAGATTATCCAGGTCCCATCTCCTTAAATTCCCACCTTTTTGCAGTTCATAACCAATAGATTGTGGTCAGAGTCCACATCTGCCCCTGGACATGTCTTACAATTTAAAACCTGGTTCCTAAATCTCTGTCTTACTATTATATAATCTGATACCTTCTAGTATCTCCAGGATTCTTCCATGTATACAACCTTCTTTCATGATTCTTGAACGAAGTGTTAGCTATGATTAAGTTATGCTCTGTGCAAAACTCTACCAGACGGCTTCCTCTTTCATTTCTTAGCCCCAATCCATATTCACCTACTATGTTTCTTTCTCTCCCTTTTCCTACTCTCGAATTCCAGTCACCCATGACTATTTGATTTTCGTCTCCCTTCACTACCTGAATAATTCCTTTTATCTCATCATACATTTCTTCAATTTCTTCATCATCTGCAGAGCTAGTTGGCATATAAACTTGTACTACTGTAGTAGGCGTGGGCTTCGTGTCTATCTTGGCCAGAATAATGCGTTCACTATGCTGTTTGTAGTAGCTTACCCGTACTCCTATTTTTTTATTCATTACTAAACCTACTCCTGCGTTACCCCTATTTGATTTTGTGTTTATAACCCTGTATTCACCTGACCAAAAGTCTTGTTCCTCCTGCCACCGAACTTCACTAATTCCCACTATATCTAACTTTAACCTATCCATTTCCCTTTCCAAATTTTCTAATCTACCTGCCTGGTTAAGGGATCTGACATTTCACGCTCCGATCCGTAGAACCCCGGTTTTCTTTTTCCCGATAATGGCGTCCTCGTGAGTAGTCCCCGCCCGGAGAACCGAATGGCGGACTATTTTACCTCCGGAATATTTTACCCAAGAGGACGCCATCATCCTTTAGCCATACAGTAAAGCTGCATGCTTCGGGAAAAATTACGGCCGTAGTTTCCCCTTGCTTTCAGCCGTTCGCAGTACCAGCACAGTAAGGCCGTTCTGGTTAATGTTGCAAGGCCAGGTCAGTCAATCATCCAGACTGTTACCCCTGCAACTACTGAAAAGGCTGCTGCTCCTCTTCAGGAACCACACGTTTGTCTGGCCTCTCAACAGATACCCCTCCGTTGTGGTTGAACCTACGGTACGGCCATCTGTATCGCTGAGACACGCAAGCCTCCCCACCAACGGCAAGGTCCATGGTTCATAGGGAAGGTCTGGACCGTTACAGGAACAAAAATGATGCCGTGTTCTAGGCAAGGTAACTGAAATGCGTAATTATTCCAGTGTTTCATTGGTTGCAGGCCACAATCGATACAACCGCTTATACTAATTAATATCTTAAGTAATTTTTTATTTATATTTGCAATATATCAACGCCCATCCTGCAAATGTGCCTTTAAAGAGATCACGATTGAACTTAAAAAGAAACGCGCGTTGAACTGAAATTATGGATTCACTTTTAGCGAACTGCAGAACACATAACGCTCCATTTTGAGTGTGTGGCGCAGCAAGCGGGAAAAGAGCAAAGCAGAACTCGCGAATGCTTATCTAAGACTGTTTGAAGTACTCTTGAATTGTATCCCTGAATCAGCACTCTACGACGCTTACAGTTAATATTATTAAAGTTTGTAACCTGGGACTTTTATTTTATGGACACCCTGTACAGGAAGCTACGAATCATTGAACTGAGGACATTATTCATTAAAATCAAACAATGAAAATTTCAGATTGGAATATCAACAATCTAAGGACAAGTTAGAGTCCTACTTACCATAAAGATGACATGTTAATTCGCAGCAGGCGCAACTAAGAGACAGAGAGAAAAATAAAGACACACACATTCATTCATACAAGCAAGCACACGTAATGCATATATGACCGCCATCTCGATGCAACTATCACGTAGCACTATCTCATCTTTACGGTAAATAGCAATTTATCTTTTCCTCACATTCTTGGCATTATTCAGTTAGATGAACAATAACCAATTCAACAGAGAAATATAGGCACTTTCGGTTATTGTTTTTGCCATCTTGGTTACTTGAAACATTGTAAAAAAACTGTGTAATTTTCATCCATCCAATTGTATATCAAAGTTTTTTGTGGTTTTAAAGGTCTGCCTTATTGTATCCACCCCAACGACTACAGGCACACAAGTGGTCGCCTTACTCTTTACATGTAGTGAAAGCTGGAACTAGAACACCAAGGTCACTTGGTCAATGTCAGTGTATACACTATGATAGGTACTAATGAAAATAATGAACAGAGGACAATGAAACAAGCTTATAATCCTAATAAATGTAGGTCCAAAAACCAATGGATGTTGTTACATTTCCTACCTGGCCGACATACTGGTCGTGTGTACTTCATTCCCTGCAGCACAAGCTAATCGACTACTTGGATGATGATGCTTTTGGTGGAAGGTTCAGCATGTTGTGTATGACCTATAGTGCCTCGGCACACTTTCTTGTGGCTGTTCGGGAAGGCAATGCATGAATCTTCGACAACAATTATACTGGTCGTGGTTCGCGAATACCAGGCTCTCCCAGGACGCCCGACAGGAACCTGTTGGATAATTTATGCGAGGACATTAAAAAAACTGTCAGGTGAGACCGCAAATTCTATTTACTGTTGTGGTATGGTAACGAGTTTCAAATGTGCATGGATATATTCAGACTGATTGCAGGTGGCGGCATGTGCTTTTCGCACTTGATAACGGCTCTGTCACCAATGGAAACATTACTGGTCCGAAAATGGTTGCCGTACGACTGATACCGAGTGCCATATCACACATATAAGAGGCATTTCCTATCTGGACTAATTATTTTTGCTTACATTAAGATACAAGATCGCTTATGTTCCAGTTATGAGATCAAAAATTATGGATGTCTTAGAGCTTTGTTTAATAAACCTAAAGCTCTGTTTATGGTGTCGTCGAAATTCGGATATACATTGTTCATGGTTGTCAATGCATTCCGAACCTGCCTGATATTTTTGAAAGTGTACATGGATCGGTGAAGAGACCTGCTGAAACTGGCTAGTGGAATAGTGTTAATGTGTTTCTATTGCAGTGCGTATTTGTACCTTGGATTATTGTGGACTCCGTTACAAGGTATTTATGTAGTCACAATACCTCATATCGGAAAAATCGTTGTACCTCTTCTTTTCGTGGACCGTTTCACCTAGATTTTTAAATAAGAACTTTTCTTTTCAACAACACTGGATAAGAAGTACCAAAATTATATTTTATTAATTTGTAACTGTATTCTTGATACAGGAGCAGCAGTAGTGCATTACCACTGATATACTTTTTCACATTAGTAATAAATAATATTCTGTTTATTATTCATAAAACAGCTTTTGTACAGCAACTTCCATAAAGTTCATGAGAAGAAGCTCAGATTGTATAATATGAAGTTCACAACGCTTCACATGATACCATGTCCTTAATGTGCAGTAATCTACAGCGTAATATAACTCGAAAAATAATACTCCATGACATGGAACGTTTATGTTCAAAGTACTTATAACGTATTTTGGATTTAATGAAAGTAAATTTTAAGATAGTATTATTTGTTTTCTTAATGATACCACATCTGATCCATTCCCTGAACCATCTAATAACTGCACAGGAGAGGTGAATCTCTGTGAGTCAGCTGATGCAGTAGGTGAAGCAATATCGGGAAAGGCAACCGTGACCTTGAATGTCACGATACCTTGCGGTGAAGTGATTCCAATTCCGCTTTGCGTAACCTTCATCTATATGAGGCGGAAGGCTGCCCACCAGACTACCCAGCAGACCGATCCACCAGTAATAAAGACCCTAATAAATCTAATCCTACAGCACTGCTACCAGGTTAAGAGTAAAATTTCTGAGAAGGTGTGGTGGAACACAGCATTACTCACCAGTGACGGGTGGGTATAGCGTGTTGATATTTACGTCGAGACAACGAACAAGTGACATCATCGTGGGACAGCTTAGGGTCACTTGGTGTAACTTACTAGCACCGTCTTAATACAGGGTGGCACGAGGCGATATCTCCATCACAGGGGCACTGAGTACATGACTATGAGTGGTGCACCGACACAGCTAGCGCACTACTATCTGGTACACATAACCATTTATTTTATAGCAAAGCCGTTCACAATCCAGCAAAACCACCAAGATGCATCAGACATGGGGCCACCAGCTGCAACGAAGGACTCAAATCTTCGCTGGAGTACCTGCCTCCAGCGGTCACTGGACTTGTTGCTACAGCGCAATGTGGCTGCAGGTCCTCTTCAGAAGCAGCCAGACCCCTGCCAGGAGGCACCCACTGTGGTGTAAGTGTTTCTTGCCTTCGCCTTGGCCGCCTAGCTGTGGTCGTTCATCAAGAGGGGCTGCACGTTAAGATTTCAATATGCGCCACTTACGCCGGTGCTGTGGTGCACAGAACGCAGCCAAGGGCCCGAATGCGGATTAACAACCAGTCCACTCCTGCGGGGCAACGGTGTAATCACCTCCCTACTATGCCAAAGAATCAGTGGACCATTTGGAAATAATGTCTTCCATTTGACTGATGAAGTCTTCCATTTGTAAGGTATGCGACCATCCAGACTTGGCTTGTAGTAATTCCATGGAAACGCCTTGATCACTCAAAACTTTACTTACGACGTGTCTCGAGTCATCATCATCACATAAAATACGCTTAGGAAAGTTCATATATGTGTGCAACACAAGAAAAACGTACAATCTCAAATAGAAATTCCGTTGGGCAGTATTTGCAGAAGATGTTATTAGGAGACTTTTCGCGGCAGTCTAAGTGTTAATGTTAACAGTTGCTTCTTCCAGGGCCTCATCAACCTGTCATCGAGCCTCACACCATACCAGCGTAGCCGCCCCGGGCCACCCTCGGGGGTCAACTGTATTATTTTCGCATCTAATATGAAAGTAAAAAAAGAGTTTACACATTGCTTCATCGAGGCCCTGCAGTTTATTAATGCTACGGCCGTCGGATGACCTTGAACTGATCGGATACATAATATTTTACAAGACGCCATCAAGTGCTAAACTGAAATGGTTCAAATGGCTCTGAGCACTATGCGACTTAACTTCTGAGGTCATCAGTCGCCAGAACTAATTAAACCTAACCAACCTAAGGACATCACACACATCCATGCCCGAGGCAGGATTCGAACCTGCGACCGTAGCGGTCGTTCGGTTCCAGACTGTAGCGCCTAGAACCGCACGGCCACTCCAGTCGGCCGCTAAACTGAAGTTTGCACTCATATATCAGATGTATTTTTTGAAATATTACACATACAGTTAGATTCCTGTATTTATCTTTTCATCTCACCACATTTCTCTGTTACTCAGCGTTTGATTTAGGTGACTATCCCAAGTATGTGAAAATCACGTTCTCTATTTTATTCTTGCTAATGTCCATAATTTTGGTTTTTGAGTCGATGTTACTTCCAAACTCTGTACTACAAATAAAATAAAATAAACTCCCTCCGAACAGACCTTGGATGACCCGACCAGCCACCCTGTCATCCTCAGCCCACAGGCGTCAGTGGATGCGGATATGGAGGGGCATGTGGTCAGCACACCACTCTCCCGGCCGTATGTCAGTTTACGAGACCGGAGCCGCTACTTCTCAGTCAAGTCGCTCTTCAGTTTGCCTCATAAGGGCTGAGTGCACCCCGTTTGCCAACAGCACTAGGCACACCGGATGGTCGCCCATCCAAGTGCTAGGCAAGCCCGACAGCGCTTAGCTTCGGTGATCTGACGGGAAACGGTGTTACCACTGCGGCAAGGCCGTTGGCACTAACTCTTTATTAGTAATGAAATACCCTGCGGCAATTGTCCTACATTAACGGAGAATTACTCACAGAATATGTCTGCTGTAGACCGTACACAGTCACAAACATACTTTCCCATAAATCGAGCTATGTGTGTTCGACCCACATCCGTTAGTCACACTCGGCGTGCCCGTTGGGAAGGAAGTTTTAAATTATTAAACTAGTGCAGAAATCACCTAGTGACTGTTGGCAGGTCCCCGAAATTTCTGATCAACATTTCTTTTTTTCGAGACACGGCCACTATTTGTAAATGTGCCCTTAAGAAACTGGCTTTTATCACCAGGAGAGCAGCACATTCGACCACGAAGTTTCACCTTCTACTATCGGAATGGAGCTTCCTTCTGTTAGCCAAGTGGCATAGCTATTTACGGCCAGCAGAACTCTCTGTTAAGTACTATCCTCATATAAGGTACCTTCACGACTTTGACGTGTATCTTACGACCAAAAAGTGTAATCTAATGTACTCATACGCGTTATATTTTATTCTTCCTTCCACAATTACCTCAGCATAATAATGTTTACACGTTCATTTTTGGGTAGTTTTCTCTCTTTCCCGGTACTCTCTTATTGAAATTTCCGTCTACAGACCTGTAAAAAGAGGGGAGTTGTATCCTCGACTCTGTGTTCTCCGCGTTTTGTATCGATACTCTGCGATTTAAGTTTCGAGACTAACCACTCGGAACTACAACACTGTTGTTGGCGATTTATCACGGTGGTGCTGACTTTTATCGGTCTTCTGGTCGTAAAAAATAGGGAAGGGCGAGGTTGGGGGGGAGGGGGGAAGGGGAGGGAAGCGGATCAGCAATTAACATCTAAGCACTGGCTGTCAAATACCACACTCCTCTTTTGTTCTCACTTCCAGAAGCAGAAATAAAACAAACGATGTGCATGTATCTGTCATGGTCGTAATATAGGTGGCGACCTTAAGCCTACTTTTTTTTCCATCAGTCTTCTGACTGGCTTGACGAGGCCCCCCACGAATTTCTCTCCTCTTCATCTCACAGTACTACTTGCAACCTAAGTGCTCAATTATTTGCTGTTTTCCAATCTCTATCTTCCTCCACAATTTTTGCCCTCTGCAGCTCCCTCTGTTAACATGGAAGTCATTCCCTGATGTCTTAACAGATGTCATAATAGATCTCCTATCACCCTGTCCCTTCTCCTTGTCAGTGTTTTCCACATATTCTTTTACTCTCTAATTCTGCGCAGAACCTCCTCATTCCCTACCACATCAGTCCACCTAATTTTCAACATGCGTCTGTGCTTCTATTCTCTTCTGTTCTGGTTTCACCACAATCCGTGTTTCATTACCATACAATGCTGCGCTCCAAACGTACATTCTCAGAAATTTCTTCCTCAAATGAAGGCCTATATTTGATACTAGTAGTATTCTCTTGGCAAGGAATGCCTTTTTTGCCACTGCTAGCCTGCTTTTGATGTCCTCCTTGCTTCGTCCGTCATTTGTTATTTTGCTGCCTAGGTAGAAGAATTCCTTAACTTCATCTATTTTCTTGAGCATCAATCTTGATGTTATGTTTCTCGCTGCTCTCATTTCTAGTACTTCTCATTACTTTTGTCCTTCTTCGACTCATTCTGAATTCGTATTCCACTCAGGATAGCACTGTCAGCAGCGAATCTTATCACTGATATCCTTTAACATTGAATTTTAATACCACTCTTGGACCTTTTTTTTATTACCGTCATTGCTTCTTCGATGTACAGATTGAACAGTACAGGCGAAATACTACATCCCTCTCCTACACCCTTTCTAATACGAGCACTTCATTCTTGGTTGTCCACTCTTATTATTCCCCCTTGGCTTTTGTACGTATTGTATTTTAACCGTCTCTACCTATAGCTTACCCGCATTTTCCTCAGAATTTCGAACGTATTGCACCATTTTACACTTCAACACTTCAACGCTCTTTCCAGATCGACAAATTCTATTAACGTGTCTTGATTTTTCTTCAGTTTTGTCTCCCTGGTGCCTTTACCTTTCCTAAAGCCAAACAGATTGTTATCTATCACATTCTCAATTTTATTTTTCATTCTCCCATATATTATTCTTGTCACCAACTTGGATGCATGAGCTGTTAAGCTGATGGTGCGTTAATTCTCGCACTTACCATCTCTTTCAGTCTACGGAATTGTGCGAATGATATTTTTCCAAAAGTCACATGGTAAGTCGCCAGACTCATACATTCTACACACCAACGTGAATATTAGTTTTGTTGCCACTTCCCCCAATGATTTTAGATATTCTGATGGAATCTTATCTATCCCTCTGCCTTATTTGATCTTAAGTCCTCCAAAGCTCTCTTAATTTCTAACACTGGATCTCCTATCTCTTCTAATTCGACTCCTGTTTCCTCTTCTATCACATATTTAGTGTCCTCTTTCCAACTATCTGCTCCCTCCTCTGCATTTAACAGTGGAATTACCGTTTCACTCGTAATGTTACCACCCTTGCTTTTAAATTCACCGAAGGTTATTTTGACTTTCCGATATGCTGAGTCAGTCCTTCTGACAATGATTTCTTTTTAGATTTTTCATATTTTTCATGCAGCCATTTTCTCCTTAGCTTCCCTGCACTTCCTATTTATCTCATTCCTCAGCGTTTTGTGTTTCTGTATTCCAGAATTTCTCTGAACGTTTTTGTACTTCATCTAAAATGAAGTATACCTTCTGTTACCCATGGTTTCTTCGCAGCTAGCTTCTTTGTACCTATGTTTCCCTACCCAACTTCTGTGATGGCACTTTTAGAGACGTCCATTCCTCTTCAACTGTACTGCCTACTGAGCTACTCCTTATTGTTGTATCTATAGCCTTAGAGAAATTCAAGCGTATCTCGTCATTTCTTAGTATTTCTGTATCCCAATTCTTTGCGTATTGATTCTTTCTGACTAATATGTCAAACTTCAGCCTTCTCCTCATCACTACTATGTTGTGATCCGAATCTACAATATATCTGATGCTGGGTACGCATTACAATCCAGTATCTGATTTCGGAATCTCTGTTTCACTATGATGTAATCTAACTGAAACTTTCCCGTATCACCGGGCCTTTTCCAAGCACATCTCATCCTCTTGTGATTCTTGAACAGAGTATTCGCTGTTACCAGCTGATTTTTTTCTTTTTTTTCTGACTAGTTTGGTGCGGCGGCTACGAATTCCCCTCCTGTGCCAACCTCTTCGTCTCAGAGTAGCACTTGCAACCTGCGTCCTCAATTATTTGCTGGATGTATTCCAATCTCTGTATTCCTCTACAGTTTTTGCCCTCTACAGCTCCCTCTAGTACCATGGAAGTCATTCCCTGATGTCTTAACAGATGTTCCATCATCCTGTCCCTTCTCCTTGTCAGTGGTTTCCACATATTCCTTTCCCCTCCGAATTTACGCACAACCTCCTTAATCCTTAATTTATCAGTCCACCAAATTTTCAACATTCGTCTGTAGCACTACATCTCAAATGCTTAGATTCCCTTCTGTGCCAGTTTTCCCACAGTCCATGTTTCACTACCATACAATGTTGTACTCCAAACGTACATTCTCAGAAATTTCTTCCTCAAATTAAGTCCTATGTTTGATATTAATAGACTTCTCTTCGCCAGAAATGCCCTTTCGGCCAGGGTTAGTCTGCCTTTGATGTCCTCCTAGCTCCGTCCGTCATTCGTTTCTTTGCTGCCCAGGTAGCAAAATTCCTTAACTTCATCTACTTCGTGACCATCAATCCTGATGCTAAGTTTCTCGCTGTTCTCATTTCTGCTACTTCTCATTACTTTCGTATTTCTTCGATTTACTCTCAGTGTATACTCTGTAATCATTACATTGTTCATTCCGTTCAGCAAATAATGTAATTCTTCTTGACTTTCTCTCAGGATAGCAACGTCATCGACGAATCGTATCATTGATATTCTTTCACCTCGAATTTTAATTCCAGCCCTGAAGCTTCCTTTTGTTTCCATCATTGCTTCTTCGATGTACAGATTGAATAGTAGGCGGGAAAGACTACAACCCTGTCTTACACTCGTTTTAATCCGAGCACTTCGTTCTTGTTCGACCAGTCTTATTATTCCTTCTTGGTTCTTGTACATATTGTATATTACCCGTCTCTCCCTATAGCTTACCCCTATTTTTCTCAGAATTTCGAACATTTTGCACCATTTTACATTATCGAGCACTTTTTCCAGGTCGACAGATCCAATGAAAGTGCTGATCTTTCTTTAGTCTTGCTTCCGTTATCAACTGGAACGTCAGAATTGCCTCTATGGTGCCTTTACCTTCTCTGAAGTCAGAACTCAGTTAGTATTTCTCCACTCTCAGTCCTTGTCCCAAACCCACGTTCATCTGTAACCTTTTCTTCCACTCCTTCCTCTACAACTGCATTCAAGTCCCCATGACTATCAGATTTTCGTCTCCCTTTACGTACTCTATTACCCTTTCAATATCCTCATATACTTTATCTATCTCTATTTCTTCATCTTGCAACGTCGGCATGTATACCTGAACTATCGTTGTCTCTAGGCTCATATATTGTCACAGATTATGCAAAGTACCGAAACAAAGAGCCATGCGGTTTTTTCTTACGTTTTACTCTTCAGAGACCTCTTCGTCGCATTCAATCCGGACGCTGTTATAGTATAAATGCTCCACACCCTCTTTCATTTATGTCTCATCTAATTTCTCCCTCTTCCCATAACCCCCTCACTCTATCTTCAGCATAGCTGAATGTGTGTGTGCGTGTGTGTGTGTGTGTGTGTGTGTGTGTGTGTGTGTATTAACCCAGTATCTTGAGAGTATTGAAACTGGAATTCATAAAAACAAAATATTTGAGCTACCGTAGATGTTTCCTGCTTCACCTTTGCGTATGTAAGTTTGAAATCACTAAATTCGACCTATTTTTTTGTTCCTTGATAAGTTCTTAGCAAGTGTTTGCTTCTCAGAGAAAGGATTACATTGACCGTGGGATTATAGGGACGTAGGTTTCTGGAAGAAGAAAGTGATGAGTGTATCCGAGGAAGGGAAAAACGCAGCGTTATTACAATTTACGACAACTTAATCATCTGCCCTGAGAAACAACATTATCGAAACATCAGAAAGGAAAATAAAGTTCATGTGGAATGAGAGATCTTTGTGTCTGGTCCACTGAAATTTCGTAATGAGTCTTATATTTACTAATGCCACGCTTCTTAGGTTGTTTAGGATTTGTGATGGATATTAAAGTAGCCTTATCACAGGGGTGACGGTACTAAATGATGCGTTATTGTGCTGATTTTCTAGCCTGCCAAACAAACTGGGTAGGAGGCGAACTTTTAATTAGATCAAACTTGTTTCAGTGCAGCTTCAAATGAAGCCCTCCTCTTTTCACAAGTGTATCCCTTGCCTTCTAGGACACTGTTAGTGTCGTGATAACAACTGAAAGTTGTTCCATTGTTTTATATCAGTTTGCTGGTGATTTGTTATAAACAACAGTGCGACTTATCAGTGTCTTTTTAATAACGCAGTTAATATCGTAAAAATCGGTCGTTTGAAGAGATTTCAGCCGTGTTGCGTCACACTCCGGAACGCTCTACGGGCGCTTGTTGCATCACCCTCCGCTAGTGTCTACAGTTGCATCATGTCTCATTAGTTTCCACTGCGACCCAGCGTAGCAGCGGAATTTCATAATCATCCGTGTCATTACGTAGCATGTTAGCTTTCGTTCAACCATCAGAACTGTTTGCATGCAATAATCTGGCAATGAAAACTTATTAAGAAATAGAGGTTTAATAAATACCTTCGTTTCCAGTGGCATGTTATTAACCCCGCCATTGGGAACAATAAAATAACTAAAGGTATCGTCAAAAGAGAATATAAAGAATTCGAAATTTATCGAGTTTCCTAATATTACATTCGTTAATAAATGATAATGAACACTCTATATAACAAGACATACATTAGAGACGTTATATAAACTAGAACGTAATCTTACGCTAGCATTTGTGGCCTATATTCCCGTATGGCCTCTTGTGTTTCCCCTGAGTCCACTAAGTCATGTTGTGCCGTCTACCCTGTTTCTCTTCTTTGCAGCCTTCTATACTGAAGCGTGCTCGCAGTCATAAATACACTCCTGGAAATGGAAAAAAGAACACATTGACACCGGTGTGTCAGACCCACCATACTTGCTCCGGACACTGCGAGAGGGCTGTACAAGCAATGATCACACGCACGGCACAGCGGACACACCACGAACCGCGGTGTTGGCCGTCGAATGGCGCTAGCTGCGCAGCATTTGTGCACCGCCGCCGTCAGTGTCAGCCAGTTTGCCGTGGCATACGGAGCTCCATCGCAGTCTTTAACAGTGGTAGCATGCCGCGACAGCGTGGACGTGAACCGTATGTGCAGTTGACGGACTTTGAGCGAGGGCGTATAGTGGGCATGCGGGAGGCCGGGTGGACGTACCGCCGAATTGCTCAACACGTGGGGCATGAGGTCTCCACAGTACATCGCTGTTGTCGCCAGTGGTCGGCGGAAGGTGCACGTGCCCGTCGACCTGGGACCGGACCGCAGCGACGCACGGATGCACGCCAAGACCGTAGGATCCTACGCAGTGCCGTAGGGGACCGCACCGCCACTTCCCAGCAAATTAGGGACACTGTTGCTCCTGGGGTATCGGCGAGGACCATTCGCAACCGTCTCCATGAAGCTGGGCTACGGTCCCGCACACCGTTAGGCCGTCTTCCGCTCACGCCCCAACATCGTGCAGCCCGCCTCCAGTGGTGTCGCGACAGGCGTGAATGGAGGGACGAATGGAGACGTGTCGTCTTCAGCGATGAGAGTCGCTTCTGCCTTGGTGCCAATGATGGTCGTATGCGTGTTTGGCGCCGTGCAGGTGAGCGCCACAATCAGGACTGCATACGGCCGAGGCACACAGGGCCAACACCCGGCATCATGGTGTGGGGAGCGATCTCCTACACTGGCCGTACACCACTGGTGATCGTCGAGGGGACACTGAATAGTGCACGGTACATCCAAACCGTCATCGAACCCATCGTTCTACCATTCCTAGACCGGCAAGGGAACTTGCTGTTCCAACAGGACAATGCACGTCCGCATGTATCCCGTGCCACCCAACGTGCTCTAGAAGGTGTAAGTCAACTACCCTGGCCAGCAAGATCTCCGGATCTGTCCCCCATTGAGCATGTTTGGGACTGGATGAAGCGTCGTCTCACGCGGTCTGCACGTCCAGCACGAACGCTGGTCCAACTGAGGCGCCAGGTGGAAATGGCATGGCAAGCCGTTCCACAGGACTACATCCAGCATCTCTACGATCGTCCCCATGGGAGAATAGCAGCCTGCATTGCTGCGAAAGGTGCATATACACTGTACTAGTGCCGACATTGTGCATGCTCTGTTGCCTGTGTCTATGTGCCTGTGGTTCTGTCAGTGTGATCATGTGATGTATCTGACCCCAGGAATGTGTCAATAAAGTTTCCCCTTCCTGGGGCAATGAATTCACGGTGTTCTTATTTCAATTTCCAGGGGTGTATAATTAGACGCTGATCTGGAATTTTATCCATGGGAATTATTTAGCTTATTGATTTAGTAATTTTTACTTCTAGCAGGTTTACTTCTTGTCTCTTTTTACTCTCCGATACGTAAGTATCTGGTTCAGAAGCGCAAGCATTAGTGTTCTTTCTACGGTTTACTTAGCTTCGAAAAGCGAAAACCGTAGAAAAATTAACATTTCACAGTTTCATTGAGAAAAAATTTGCCTGTTACCGTGCGTAAACTTCAGGACCTTGCAGCTGTTGTACATGACGAGAATCGCTTCAATCTTGGGCAAAGAGATGAAAAATCTTGATAGGCCTCCCCAATGTACCAAATGTTCGCTCTTTCTCTTATATCTACCTTTGTATAGTTCTACGAAGAAGGCTGAAGCATTATACTTTACAAATGATACATCACTTAGCAAGAGCTTCATGACGTATGTTGACATTTGCAGCTGTACACTTCGTCTGTTTCGTTCCAGCGTCAGATGCCACGTACAACACTCGATTAGTACCAGGGAGAGCGTTTCATCACGTATGTTAATCTTTCAGACTTGTGGAGACAACTGACTTGGAGATCTACAGGCAGTGTGCAAACGCCAGGTCAGAGCATTCCCCTGTAGACAATCGTCAAAAAGCTACAAGCGTCCGTCAAAAAATGTACTTCATTCATCATGTGCCACTTTTCTATGTATTTACGTTGGCTTAAGTGATAACAAAGTGATTTTTCAAAGCAGTATATAGAACTTATGCGAAAAACCATCAGGCCTTTGGAAAAATATCGTCCACACAACACGGAAGAGAGCATAGACACATAAATGCGAGAACTATAGCACAACAGCTTACCATCTCTTCCATTCAAATTGCTGACAAGAATAACATCCAGTAGAATGGAAAAGAAAATTTATGAAGAGTTTGCTGATAACCAGCTTGAGTCTAGGAAAGGTAACGGTACGATGAGAGAAAGTTCTGAAAATTGAGGCGAAACTTAAGAAAATCAAAACACCTTCATACGATTTGCCGACGATCGACAAATGAAAAATATGCAGGATGTTTGAAATGCACTCTAAGACGAAGAAAAACGACACACCACGAAGAAGTTATGCAAACTGGTCATAAACTGATATTCATACAGGTATCGACATCAAATTCAAAACTGTAAACGTTGGCGGACGATGAATAAATGTGTGAAGCTACAACGTAATTTCACCGCGCAGATAGCAGGGGATAATAAACAGGGAACATGTCGATACGCAGGCATTAAGTCTTTGCTGATTTTATTCCGTGTACTCAGTTGGACAGTAACTATGTCTCTCAGAAAGGTACGTGAAGAGAATACGAAGAAGTCAGCATCTGAAAAAAGGACATGTAGTTGGGCACAAAGAAGCCGGCTAGAGTAATCGGTGAAACCTCGCCATTTGAATACGGTAGTGGCAGGAATGGGTGAACCATGGCCGAACGCAGAAGGAAGCAGTCGATCTAGAGAACGACAGGACCAAGCAGTCATTCATCTGGCGTACAGCTGATGCTTCAGCGACCACAAGGTCCAGCAATAGGCGGCTCACAGAAAGGGGATAAGCTCGCGGCGCCCTTTGTTCCTATTACCATTGCTCTCTGTACACCAACAAATTCGTCTACAGTGGTGTCGGTCACGTTAGGCCTGGAATATCATTGCCTGGAGCACAATTGCCTTCAGTGATGAGTCCCGCTACGAACTGACAGCCGATGACCAGTGAAGATGTGCCTGGAAAAGTTCCAGACAGCGATGGAATACCAGTCTGCGTGCCGCTTGCCATATTGCCCGACAGCCAGGAGTGATGGTCTGGGCTGCCATTTATTTTCATAGCAGGACCCCTTTGGTTGTCATCGACATCTACATAGATACACCGTAAGCCACCGTATCGTGTGTGATTAGTCATTTACTTTCCTGTTACACTCGCAAATAGAGCGAGGTAAAAACGACTGTCTACATACATGAGCCCTAACTTCTCGTACCTCATCTTCGTAGTCCTTGTGCGTAATGTACATTGGCGGCAGTAGAATCATTCGGCAGTCAGCTTCAAATACGGGCTCTCTAAATTTTCTTAATGATGTTTCTTGGAAAGAAAGTCGTCTTCCCTCCAGAGATTCCCATTTGAGTTCCTGCAGCATCTCTGCAACACCGCACTCCGCGGCACGCTTAAGGCTGCTGTACATGGGGCCAGTAGTGGCGTCAAATGGTTCAAATGGCTCTGAGCACTATGGGACTTAACATCTGAGGTCATCAGTCCCCTAGAACTTAGAACTACTTAAACCTAACTAACCTAAGAACTTCACACACATCCATGCCCGAGGCAGGATTCGAACCTGCGACCGTAGCAGTAGCGCGGTTCCGGACTGAAGCGCCTAGAACCGCACGGCCACCGCGGCCGGCAGTAGTGGCGTCCACTATAACTGACCAGTACTGGCCGCCACCACTTATGGTCCTACTGGCCTTGTGTATAGAGGTACTGGCGCCTTCCACGGCCATTAGCGAGTGGCGGCCAGTAAAGTCAAACATGTTTTAGTGGCCGATGAGGCGGCCAGTAGCAGGTCACGTGATCTACCGGCGGTCATTATTGGACGGTTCTTAAGTGTAGTGGCCGTTAGTAGAGCTGATTCAGCCGTCGTGTGAGGAGCTGTGCCGTTGTTTTTGACCCTAGATCAAGCAGTTGTGCCGTGCTGTCGCGTAGTGACTTGATATGTCTTGTTCAAAAGCATACAAAGATACTGGTGCTAAGAAGAACGTGAAGTGCGGGCCTGATAATATTGAAACATTTTTAGAAACATTCTAAAACTATGAACTACTGTGGAATATACGCCATGAAGATTACTCCAACAAAGTAAAAAGTAGTATTTTGAAACTGAAAGAAGACCTTGAAAGTCAGGATGTAGTTGTTCCCGATGTTGTGTATTTGAGAGCTACAATAAAGACTATCAAGACAACATACAGAAGTTAGTTACTAAAAGTTATCTCGTCAAAAAGAAGTGGAGCTCGGGCTGATGATGTTTATACGCCGAAGCTACTGTAATATTAGTAATTTTCGCCTCACAAACATTAATATACGCTCAATAGTAAACGCCTGATGGCCTAAAGTTATCGAACAATTGTAAAGTAAAAGAAATGAACCATCGCATAGCAGTGATAGAATCTATTATTCTGTATCTTTGCCGTTCTTGCGCGGTGCCAGTAAATCTCTATGTACATGTATCGATTAATGGTGTAAAAAAGAACTCTGTTGTTTCAAGACAAATGAGGCTTTTGGCGCCTCACCTTTTACTGTTTGTATTCCATGAGAGGCGGACGCGGACTTGCTGCGTTCCGCAACTGTATTTTATATTCTAAGTGAAAGTATTGAGTGAATATGCTAATTGTTATTTTTTCCAATCAGAAAACATGTAGTTTCTTGTAACTGATATCGAACAGACAGAGTCAAGAGGACATTTTGACTGTTATGTATAAAGTATCTAACCACAATGGTCATCTATTGTAATTTAATATAAAAAGGTACGTAGCATTAAAAAACGTGTGTTAAAGATAAGTGTGCTTATTTTCGTAAATTAACCTTGATGATTCCATCTCCTTATTTACCTGTATGATAATTATTTTTGTGTTACTTCATCACCAGAAATACGATCACGCTGATGGGCTGAATGCAGCATGAGGCAGAAGGAACATTATCGTTTTCCTATTATTTCTGAACCAACTCCTTTTTTTTAATTGTGTAGTGTTGCATTTCTTTTAAAGTCTATAAATCTTCTGGTCCCTTAGTGTTGATCCGGGTATGACTACATCGCGACTATAAAAATGCAGAGAAATGATAATGTTTCTTCCGAACGATCTCAAATATATATATATATATATCAATATGCTGCTCTTATTCAGGTATTTAATGCTCAACGTATGTTATTATAATAGTGTAATCAATCCCTGATTCTGTTGCCAAGTGGCCCACCAAAATATTCACTTTTTCGACATTAAAAAAAAAAGTAACAGTTCTTTTTATTTTCGTTCCCCAAGAGCAACGCTACACTTGGCGCCCGAACAGGGACTCGATCAAAAAATCATTTCATTTATGTGTTTAAAAATTTTTCAGTGCTTGTTCTAATAATTGTTTAATTTTTTCATGTGGATGCAATTCAACCGAGAAAGAGAAGTGGGAAACCTTTTAATTAATTCAGAAGAACGATTGATGAAATTACCAAAAAACGCGAGTATTCATCTGTATCACCATCAAGACAGCCATAGTAAGTGAAATTTTTATACGCAGTAGCCAAGCTTTCGTAGTGACGTAGCATCTTTCGAGTCGATCAGAACGTAAACCTGTCTTTCCTTGCCTTGAAACAGCTTTACTTCAATTTGTCCATAGTCCATTCTTATGTAGTTAAATTCAGTGAAAGTGTACCATTGTTGTCAGTGCATAAAAAAATTACGATATGGCGGATAACAACGCTCAAAACTGGTAAAACGTGTGATATTTCACTTGTTTGTAAATAGTAGGAACCATCTTGTCTTCTTGGCGTAAATTACCTAGAGTTTAAATTTCATCTTAGGTCCCAGTAAGCCATAGCACTACGTCACAGACAAACGACTGACGGCAGTGACAAACAATATCTGTAGCATTTTGACGTTTGACAAATAATTCATGAACATGGCTGACGGTAAACAGCGGACACAAACAAAACCAGACGACAGCGGTGATGCGAATGGACCTCACTATCCATTACGATCACGCGCGATAGGTACACGAGCGGAGGCAGAAACAGCCTCGACCGAAGTTTTAGAAGCTGGTCCTAGCGTGCAAACTATTCCCGCTTTTGAAAAAAATGACTTGGCTGCAATGATCGAAGCAATAATGGAACGCAAGTTCGAAAGTCAAAGACAGAGAGAGGCGCAAAGACAGGAACGAGAAAAGCAGGAAAAATTAGATGAAAAGGCCCGCGAAGAAAAAGAGAAGGCCGAAAGACGGCATAATAAAAATCAGGTCCTTACAAATCTGTGTAACTCAGTAAAAGCAGACATAAATTCAGTAAAAACAGAAATAGATTCGGTAAAAACAGAAATAAATTCGGTAAAAACAGAAATAAATTCAGTAAAAACAGACATAAATTCAGTAAAAACAGATCTGCAAACGGAGATAAATGACCTAAATACACGGTTAAATTCGGTAAAGGCCGAACTAAAGGCAGACATAACATCTGATTTAAATACCCTGTTGGGTAATGTCCAAAGCCAAATCAGTAGTCAGATCAAGACCATGAGGCTAGAAATTGACACACAAGTAGAGTCAAAAATAGAGGATATTTCAAAACTGTTAGATGAAAAAATCGAAGCAGCCAAGGGAGAAATAAATTCAAATGTGATGGAATATCAAAAACAAGCTGCGACCTTAAAAGAAGATTATACTGCAATCTCTGATGAGGTCAAAGGAGTTAAAACCGCAGTAGACACGATCGAGAATGTTGTTGATGATCTTTCTAAACAGATTGAGACTCTTAATGTAGAGGATCAAATAAAGAATACTGTTAAGGCACATGCTGAAGCATTGTCCGACCACTACCAAGAGTGGATTAAAAACAAAGACGGATTAATAGAAAACAAGGTCAAGAACGAACTCAGGGAAACTGTCAAAAACGTGACATTTGAAATATTGGCGGCCCCTGGAAAAACAGGAGACACGGTGATGTCAGAATTAGGCCAGATAAGACGAACGTTAGCTCAAGATTTACCTGAATGGCGTCAACAGATAGTTGATGAAGTTCGTACACTAAAATGTCAAGTTGAAAATTCCCCACCTCCCGTGTCAGGAGACTGGAATAATTCACCACGAAGTAATGAACAACAGCAGGTACATTACCGTTCACCATTTGATAACGCTCAAACTCATAGTTCTATAGAAGCACAAGTTAACCAGAGTACCAGCCCACCCACTTTCGTCAGTTTGATGCAGGAGGAAAGCGTGATCAAACATCGTATTTTTCCGACCTTTCACCCACAGAAAAGAGAAATTCATCCTATAGTGTTCCTCCGAAATTTTTCAGGAATTTTCCCAAATAGCTGGAGTGACCGCCAGCGAATTCAATTCGTTAGTGGATTTATCGTAGGCGATGCTGCCTTATGGGGAACCGAAATGGTCGACTCTTGTAAGAGTTACAAAGAGTTTGAACAGATGTTTTTAGCTAAATTCTGGAGTTCTGGTGTGCAGCAGCGCCTGAGAAAAGAGGTTTACAACGCCGAAGTGTTTAACAGTAAGCGCGGTAGTTTGAGAAGGTATTTTGAAAAATATTTAGCGAAAATCAAGTTCTGGGATTCGCCGATCACCGCCAAAGACGTTATTATGATTCTAAAAACTAAGCTACCTATTGCGATCAGAGAAAAGTTAGTAAACGTGTCTGAGGACGATACGGACACTTTCCTATCTGTGTTAGACTCGTTAGATCTGATTTACGAGGACGCTAGAGTTGATGTTGGCAACGCTCACTTCAGTGCAGGCGGCCAGCACAATACAGAATATGCAGGCAACAATGGTGGCCGAGCGAAAGCGCGTCACAGCGACAGACAGTACCAACCCCACAACGGTTTCAAAAATCAACACACTACGTACTCCAACAGCAAATACAAAAATAAGTACAATAACGGCCAGAGATACAATCCAATATATAATTCGTCACCACCTCAGTACGAAAATGCACATTATAACACACAGCCCCAGCAATATGGAAACACGCAACCGATCAACGGTAATTATCAAAACGATCAGTCTTACGATTCAAATCGTCAGTGGAAAAGAAATAAATGGCATAATCAAGGTGGAGACCAACGTACACCTTTCAGTAACGGTTACAATCAACACAAGCCACAGCAAAATACCTTTCAGCCACAAAATATACACTTCACGCAACAAGCGAATGGACCTTTGGGAAGTCTGAAGCCTAAACGCCCGCATAATACGCAAATTTATTATGCGCAAGCGAATACGCCAGGACAACAAGATCCATTTCCAACCGAGTTCGTACCACAAAACCAACACCAGTTCCAGACGGAAGAAACTTTAAGAAATATAAATCAGCAGGAAAGTAAGCGTCGAGCGGAAAATTAAAAGCAGCACCTTTGAGCCTCCTAGAGGATGCTGCAGGTTTGAATGGGGGCACCCTGTCCCTTAGTCCACACGAAATTAAAGCAATTAGGTATGACAAAGAGACAAACTTACGGGATGATCTAGTAGCAGACACTGAGACGAAAGACAATGATGACGTATGGGACGAACAAGTTCAAGCTTCCATAAGAGTATCAATTGCCAACATACCAGTAACAGCCATTGTAGATACAGGAGCTAATATAAATGTCTTATCTTTATGTTTATTTAAGCAAATATCCTCTGTATGCAAAGTTTTATCATTTCCAATTCAAGGTTGCACCGTATCGGGAGCAATTGGTCCACTGACACAACGTGTAAATCTTCAGACTCAGCTTCAAATCCAGATAGAGTCTATTTCAGTAACGTGCATTTTTCTTATTGTTAAAAACCTATCAGTGCCATGTATCCTGGGTATGGAATTCTTGAGGCATACGAAAGCTAAAATTGACATCGAGTGTGGAATCTGTACTCTAGTAGCGAGCCAGCAACAAGTAACTGTAAATTTGTTAAGAAGTAAGGTGAAGACAAACTTTGGGGTGCTTCGAATAGCTGTACGGCCATGGACTAAAAGACAACAGTACAGTCAGACAGAAGACGTGACAGATCCTGAAAGTGTTAATGACGATGAGTATAAAGACCTAATTCCCGGTCAGAATGAATTATACGGTAAAGCTAGTGAGTCCACTGAATTATCCAAACAACAGAAGAATGAGCTTTACAATTTGTTAACAGATTACGTTCAAGTATTTTCTAAGAAACCTGGACTAATAAAAGGCTTTGAATATCGAATGGATGTCCTGCCCCATTCAACCTACTGTAGAACAAGCTATTCCATTCCATATGCGAGACGAGAAGCAGTCAAGTGCGAGATCAGGAAAATGTTACGCTGGAATGTGATAGAAGTATCTCATTCACCTTATTCGAGTCCTTTATTGTCTGTACTAAAATCAGATGGTAGCGTGAGGCTAGTCCTAGATGTAAGATTAATCAATAAAATTATAGTACCCATAAGAACGAGACCAGAGGCTCTTGAAGAGCATCTGCAGAAGTTTCACGGAGTTAAGTATTTGAGCACCCTTGATTTGAAAAGCAGTTACTGGCAAGTAAAACTTGCGCAGGAGTCTAGGAAGTACACTGCGTTTATATTTGCAGGTAGATCTTACCATTTCAAAGTTGTACCGTTTGGACTAAATGTGAGTTCCGGAATTTTTATTTCTGCCCTTGACTATGTACTGGGTCCTGAACTTTTAGACGAGGTAACAGTCTATGTGGATGACGTTCTTGTAGCATCGAGAAATTGGGAAGATCATGTGGCCCTTCTGCAGAAGATATTTCAACGATTCAGAGAGTATGGTGTTACAGCACATCTTAAGAAATCCAAGTTTGGAAAAAGTGAAATTAAATTTTTAGGACACATCATCACCCCTGAAGGAATTAAACCCGACCCGGAAAAATTGTCTGCTATAAAAAACTTTCCAACCCCTGTTACAAAAAGGCAACTGAGAGGATTTATCGGTCTTACGTCATTTTTCAGACGTTTTGTTCCCAATCAGGTACTGAACAATACCGCTCTTCACAACCTTTTAAAAAAGAATTCACATTGGAATTGGACGCCGGAATGCCAAGACGGATTTAAGAAAATTAAAGACAGTCTGGTTAACAGTAACATTCTCCATCATCCTCAGATGGATAAGGAATTTTGTATTACTGCAGACGCTTCCTTTGTGGGTATCGGCGCTTGTCTTTTTCAGATTCAATTAGTAAATGGACACGAGCAAATCCAAGTGATTAGCTTTGCGAGTCGAGTGTTATCAGAGTGTGAGAAGTCTTATTCGGTTACGGAGTTGGAGGCACTTGCCGTAATATGGGCTTTTAGGCGATTTAACTATTATATCTATGGAAGAAAAATTAAAGTCTATTCAGACCATCAAGCCTTATCATTCCTCCTTACATGCAAGTTGCAACACCCTCGTCTTACTCGATGGTGCTTATTCCTGCAGGAATATGACTTTGACATTGTATATATTAAAGGTAAAGACAATGTTATAGCAGACGCACTTTCTCGCTCACCTGAGGGCTTACCAGAAACCAGCGAACTGGTGGAACAAATGTCTAATTATAAAGTTTTGTTAATGAAAGATCCAATTCACAGAAAGTATTTTCTTCAGTTATGTAGGCAGATTCAGATTCTTCAAAATACAGATCCAAAGTGGAAAAAGGTTATACAAATTCTTCACGAAAATCCAGCCCACAAGTTGTCCAAGTTTTATAAAGTTCATAACCAAGTGCTATTTCATAAGACGTCTGAGTCATCTGAGAGGTGGTGTGTTTGCATCCCTCGAAATTTCATTGAACATCTTCTGTGGTACACTCACATTTCATGGGGTCACTACGGACCAGAAAAATGTAAAAGGAAAACCTCGACTTACTGTTATGTTCCGAATCTACACCAGAGAATCCATAAATTATTGAGAAACTGTGTCATCTGTCAAAAGGCAAAATCCTTAAACGTTTCCACTTCAATCCCACTAAATCCAATAATTGCTGAAAGGCCAAACCAGCTTCTTAGTATTGATTTGGCAGGTCCACTACCCACCGGTAGGGGAGGCGCTAAATACTTAGTAGCAATCCTGGATAATTTTTCTAAGCACATAAGACTGTACGCAGTAAAATCTTCTTGTGCAAATCCAATAATTCGTCGCATGGAAAATGACTATTTCCCACGATTCGGGGTTCCAGAATCAATCTTGTCTGATAATGCTTCAAATTTCACATCACGCCCGTGGCGTGCATTTCTTGCTCGCCATGGAATCAAACAAATTTTGATATCCCTGTTTCGACCGCAATCGAATCCGACAGAAAGAATCTTCAAAGAATTTAACAGATTTATAAGGACGTACATTCCGAATAAGCAATCTAAGTGGGTAGACTTCGTAACACCTTTCGAACAGATTGTAAACCACCTTCCTCATCTGTCGACCGGATTCACGCCACATGAGTTAATGTCAAGATCAAAAGAAAGGAATGAATGGATAGACCCCCTTCCAAAGTTACAAGACAACGAATTGGACCTAGACGCAAAAATCAGGCAAGCTCTCATATCATTTGTTGAGTGGTACTTAAGTAAATAAATTAGTGAAATCAAAGTGAACTAGAAATTAGAATATAAATGGAAAACTTGGTTTAGTTAGAGAGTTACATACTGGCATTCAGCGAGCCGAACAGTGGAACAGCAGAGACAATGACCGTGAAGTCAGCAAGTTCCACATAAGCGGGCGCTGTCGATTCAGCCGTCAGGGCATCGCCCGACCGGCTCACGTGTTTCTCAGTTGCCGCATGTGAGCAAAGGCCCTCACCTACATCCCAAGAGCCAATGACCGACGTTAAGAAGATTCTTCGAGAAGCTTTTCAACGTGACAGAAGAGGCAATGACCGGCTCACGTGTTTCTCAGTTGTCGTATGTGAGCAAAGGCCCCTCGCCTACATTCCAAGAGCCAATGACCGACGTTAAGAAGAATCTTCGAGAATCTTTTCAACGTGACAGAAGAGGCAATGGCCGTGAAGTCGTTCACCTCCAGTAAACTGAAGTGAATAAATACGCGAGACGCAGTGGGCCCGACAGATGTAGGTGGAGATGTAGATGAAGACGAGAGGAAGACGAAGGCGAAGACGGAGACGAAGACGGAGACGAGCGACGAAGAAGACGAAGAAGAAGCGTAGCAGTTGTTTTAAGTGAGTTTCGGTGCTGAAGACCGTCATGCAAGAAGAGACTACCTCATGCACAGACGCACCAAGTCCGCCGCTGTAATGGAATAGCAAGCAGCAGCCTCAGTGTCAGAAGAAGAAGTTAAAAGGTATTTTGAAGTCTGATTTTACATACCCGGGTGACTCGTGAGGACGGGAAGGAGACGGCCTCACTTCAGCAGTCACCTGTGAGCTGGGATGAAGACCTGACAGCCGAAGACTGGCAAGCGGGAGTCCGTGGTTCGAGTCCGGGACACTGGCCTTCCCCCGCCGCGCCGCTCTGCTGGCCGACGCACAACACACGCGGCCGCTTAGAGAAGAGAAACACTGGGACGCCACATTCAAGGTATCACCATCCGATGCACGACGCCGCTCGCAATAATTAAACAGGCCACCTCGCGCTGCGCGTCTCCGGTCAGCTGGGCGAGACGGCGACACGAGATACACACCGCTACGCGTAATCAGACGCCGCCGCCGCCGCCGCCGCCGCTGCCGCAGCAGAAGGCTACGCAAACGACACGGCTGCCGCTCTCCGAACCAGAACGTCCAGTAAGATAACAGCTGTACGAAACTTTCAATAAAAGTTATCTTATGTATAAAATGATGTTTCATTCGACCTCATACCCGAGCCAAGGAAGAACCCACCCTGCCCACATTTTGTAAGAGAGAAAAGTTTATTTATTTAATATTTTCACCCTGACAGAATGCTTGAGAATGCTCATCCTGACAATTGACAGCATCAAAAGAGAAAACCCAGTTACATTGAGTGACAGAAGTGTCACATTTAGTAACACAGCTGTTACATTTGATGTCAGAAGCCGTAGTAACTGTTACATTTGGTGTCAGAGAAAAAACCCTTGGCTCAATATGAGGTGTGAATGAAAGTCACTAAAGGTCCACAGTTAGTATTGTTTAATGTGTGAAAGGATAGAGGTTTGCATAGCAGTCGTAATGTTTTCTTTATTTACAAGTGTATTCTCTCTCATAATTTTAAGAGTTTGTCGAAAATATTTAAACTTCTTTTTCATTCAGTGTGGTAAGATTGTGTAACTAACAGTTTGTAAAATGATGACACGAAATCGTACAAAGTCAGAGTCAGCACCACAAGCGGTTTCTACTGAGGAAGCTATTCAGAGCTTAGTTAATCAAATAGCACAGCTTAAAAGTGATAATAATGCATTATTTAAACAGTTGTGTGAGGTTAGGCAAACCAGTTCAGTCCCTCCTACCCTAGATTCCTCAGCAGCAGCCTTGGTAACTCCTTTTTCAGGTAAACCTGGCGAAGACATAACAGCCTTTTTTGATGATTTAGTAGCAGCTGCAAAGTTAGGATCATGGTCAGATGAACAGCTCTTACAAATGACAAAGTTAAGATTGCTAGGAGAGGCTAAAGCACACGTATTATACCATGAAGAATTACGGAATGCTCCAACATTTGAGGAATTGATGAAAGGATTACTTAAACGTTTTCAAAAACAGAACAGCTGTAGATTTTATAGGGAACAGTTAAACACTATCACTCAGAGGCAAAACGAGTCATTAGAAAGCTTTGTAGATAGGATTAGAAAAGTTAATATTAACACCTATCAGTTGACAACTAGTGATGAAGCAAATAAAGTTATTTTACAAGAAGCAGAAGATAGAGCTCTAGATACATTTTTACGTGGGTTACCTCCTGAAACGTCCCGTCGTGTCAGGGCAGAGTTTCCTAAGAATTTAGCAGAAGCTGTATCTGTGGCGACAGCTTTTGAAGAAATTGACATTGCCACCAGATACAAGGAGAAGCGAAATGTATTTTCAGCAGGAGTACGATGTTTTAGGTGCAATCGACAGGGCCATATAGCAAAAAACTGCAGACAACCTAAATGCACTAATTGTCAAAGAATAGGTCACACATTCAAGGAATGCAGGTCTAAGAAAGTTTTTGGAAATAGAAATCAGTTAAACTCAAACGGGAATGTCGGAGCCGCCGCCAGGCGTTCCCAATAAAATTTCATGCCATTAAGGCGAATGTGAAGGCGGAATGCTGGTTATCTGCTACCATACGGGATAAAGAGGTAAGGATACTGGTGGATACAGGCGCAAACGTATCAATAGTGAGTAATGAATGTATTGGAGAAAAGAAATATGACCCTCCAAGGTATAGATTGAGTGGAGTAGGAGGAGGTACAGTGAAGTCATTAGGATGTACATCATTGATTTTCTATATTCACGGTGTACAATTTCAAGAAGATGTAGAAGTGGTAACAAAGATAACTGACGGGTACGACGCGATCCTAGGGTTGGATTTCCTGAATAAACATCACGCTAAAATTGACCTCAGACAGCAAACTGTAGAACTTAGCGGAATAGTATTTCAGCTAGGTGACACCGCTGCAAAGGGCCCTCTGCCGCAAGATTTCCCTAACCGGAAGGCGAAATCAACTACACTGCGTGCAACGTCCTTGCAGGTTGATTCGCGGGATCAGATACCATCTGGCTCAGGAAAACTTCTCTGGATGACCGTTGACCCCGAGGTACCTATAGACACAATATGTCTAATAGAGCCACTAGAGGAAAATGAGGAATTAGATGTATCACATTGTTTTGTACGTAGAAGTGTTGTACGGGTTCAAGACGTTGAAGGAGAAAGAAAAGTACCGGTACATATTGACAATTTTGGAGTGGAGGACAAAGAGTTGCATAAGGGAATATTAGTAGCTACAGTCAGTACTTTTGAAGAAGAAGATTTCATTTGGTCAGATATTAATGATGGTCAGAAACCAGACGCCTATAAAACCGCATTACGCCAGAAGATTGAGCATTTGCAAGGAAAGGATAGAGACACGATAGAAGCAGTTTTAGTTGAGTTTCAAGATTTATTTAATGCAGAAGGTCCACTGCCAGCAACAGATATCACACAGCATAGGATCCCAACAGGAAATAGCCCCCCAGTTTATAGAAAGCCTTATAGAGTTGCGCATCACTTACAGCCAGTACTGGATGAATTTTTAGAACAGCATCTAAAAGATGGAATCATAGAATATTCTGATTCGCCTTATAATTCAAATATTGTAATTATTCCAAAGAAGTCTCCCGACGGTACGAAACGATATAGATTTTGTTGTGACTACAGACACCTTAACAAACAAACTATCTCAGATGTTTATCCTCTTCCAAACATTACAGATATCATTGACAGTTTAGGTAACAGTAAATACTTTTCAACAATCGATTTACGTAGCGGATATCATCAATTGGAAGTTGCACCTGAAGATAGGCATAAAACAGCATTTTCTACCCCTGGAGGCCACTGGCAATTTAAAAGAATGCCTTTCGGTTTGAAAAATGCACCAGCAACTTTTCAAAGACTACTCGATGGAGTATTGCGAGGACTAAAAACTCAGCAATGTTGTGTATATCTAGACGATATTATTGTATTCTCCAAAGACATTAATGAACATGCTGTGCGTCTGCGTAATGTTTTTCAGAGACTTAGAAAAGCTAAATTAACATTAAATATGGAAAAATGTAGTTTTGCATTGACAGAGGTTACATACCTAGGGCATGTCATTAGTGAAAAAGGAATTAGAACAGATCCTCGATTAATTTCGGCAGTTAAGGACTTCCCAACACCACAACGCGTTAAGGAAGTACAAAGTTTCATTGGTCTCGCATCGTATTACCGAAAATATGTTCAAAATTTTGCTGAAATTGCCCGACCCTTAACCCAATTATTGAAAAAGGGTGCAAAATTTCATTGGTCTGAAGATTGTGAATCAGCATTTCAAACCCTTAAAGATAAGTTAACACACAGTCCAGTATTAGCCTACCCAGATTATAACAAAGAATTTATTTTATCCTGTGACGCAAGTGGTCATTCAGTAGGAGTTGTTTTGAGTCAGAATATTAATGGCGCGGAACACCCCATAGCCTACGCTTCGAGACAACTAACAACAGCAGAAAGAAATTATTCCACAACAGAGAAAGAATTGTTAAGTGTTATTTATGGCATCAAATACTTTAAATGCTACTTGTATGGTAGGAAATTCAAGGTTATTACCGACCACGCAGCTTTAAAATGGTTGCTTGGGTTAAAGGATCCATCTAGTCGTCTCACGCGTTGGGCCCTATGTCTTTCCGAAATGGATTTCGAAGTTATCCACAAACCAGGCAAAAAACACACGAATGCAGATTGTCTAAGTCGGAAAATAGCACTTTTGGAAGCAACAGGCCGAGATACTGAGGACTGGAGAAAGGCACAAGATGAGGATACAGATTGCAAAAAATACGCATCTCAAAAACAATTTTGCTTTGAAGATGGTGTATTATGCCGTAAAACAAAACTTGGACCGCGAATTGTTGTTCCCCAACACCTTAGACAAGAAATAATGGCAGAGGCCCACGATCATATCCTTGCAGGACACGGTGGACAGCGGACAACCGAAAGACGTGTAGCAGAGCGATTTTGGTGGCAAACCAGAAAGCAGGATGTTGCGCAGTACGTTCGCAATTGCATTGCGTGCGCACAACGAGCTGAACTTTCTCGTTCAAAAATACCCTTACAGAGGCTCCCCGAGGCTTCATGTCCATTTCAAATCTGCGGAGTGGATCTCTACGGGCCATTTCATAAAACACCTGCTGGTAATAAGTATGTTCTTACAATTATAGATCACTTTTCACGCTATCTAGCTATGGTGAGTCTCCCAGATCAGCAAGCAAATACAGTTGCCCAAGCTTTAGTTAACAACTGGATACTTAAATTTGGCGTACCTGAAGCTATTATCACAGATCAGGGATCTAATTTTATGTCTGAACTAATGAAACAGCTATGCCACTTACTAAAAATACGCAAATTACGCACAACTCCGTTACACCCTCAGTGCAACGGACGCACAGAAAGAGTTCATCGGACAATTGGCAAGATGCTTAGTTATTATATTAACGAACAACATTCTAATTGGGATACGTATTTACCAATAATCGTGTCGGTATACAACGCCAAAACGCATGAAGCAACTGGCATGTCACCTTATGAAGTGGTTTATGGGAGAAAAATGCCGTCCCCTTTTGATGTAATCAGGCAGAAAAACGGAAAAGTCGGAGAAACAGTAAGAGATTTCAGTCGAATGATGAAAGATGTATGGAAAAAGGTTCAAAAATCTAATACAAAGGCTTTGGAACGACAGGAAAGATTAGGTAATGCCCAAGCTAAATATCCAAATTACAAAATCGGTCAGTGGGTTATGCTTTCAGCTCCATACGTTGCGAAAGGAAAAACAAAGAAATTTGTAACAAACTACAGAGGTCCTTATCAAATTATTGAGATCACGTCACCAGTCAACGTTAAATTGCAACTGCCCACCAGAACTACTGTTGTGCATGTAAGTCGTTTAAAACCTTTTACGGGCGCTCCAGATGTAATTCCTTCAACAATAGTGTCTGCTTTTCCGAAGGGTGGAGGAAGTTCACGAAGAGGAAAAAGAGTGGCCACGCCAGCACAACATACAGACATGCCACCATACGAGTACAATCTTCGACCAAGACTGCGAATGTCCTAGTGGAATCTCAGTAGACTGTGGATAGTATACATATGTAAATAATTAATAAATGATAATGGTTTATTTTTTAAGAAAAAAAAAAGTTGAACGTAGAAACACGTAGATCTTGTAGTTAACAATATATTCCTTCTTTTCTTTATTTTTGTTTTTACTAGGTTGGTAGGCCCATAACCGTGTTGTTTGCTTTTTTCAGAAAACGCCATGCAAAGCATTTCCTACACAAAACCTATCCTACCTCAATGACTCCCTTGACAGTTCCCTTCTGAAGCCATTAGATACGTTCATAAACTCACAGCAAGACAAAATTGATGCCAATGTTATGATGCAACATGTCTTAAAATTAAAAGGTGAACACAAAACAAAAATTATAATGCTAGGAACGGGTATATCTGGAACCTTTGTGTTGGTGTTTCTGCTTTGTACAGTTCTCTTTTATTTCAGACGAAAACATAAGTCAAATAATAATATACCACTTCATCAAATCCCTGTTAATTGGATACCACACTCTTAACTGGTGTACTTCAGTAGTTACTTTTGAGCATTAGTGTATTAATTTTGTTTATTGTACTTCATTCTTCATTAAACAGTCTCTTGTTAAAATAAACAATACTGTAGAATAGATATTCTTGCATTAGTATAGCGTAGATTAAACAGCTGTTGCTATGTAATTTTCTAAGTGAAAAATCTATTTTTTGTTTATTCATTCTCATCAAGATTTGTTACTCTTATCATAACCATTTATGTGTAAACTATGTGATTCATGAGCGCACAGGGCTTTTATAAAGTGATACAGTATTTTCAACATACTTAATGTGACGCATGTGTAAGTCGAGAGTTTTCAGTGCTTGTATTTTTTCCGTGTGAAGAGTGGAGGAATGTTGAGTAGTAAATTCGAGGGCGAATTTCTCCGAAGGGTGGAGGAATGTTGAGTGGTACTTAAGTAAATAAATTAGTGAAATCAAAGTGAACTAGAAATTAGAATATAAATGGAAAACTTGGTTTAGTTAGAGAGTTACATACTGGCATTCAGCGAGCCGAACAGCGGAACAGCAGAGACAATGACCGTGAAGTCAGCAAGTTCCACATAAGCGGGCGCTGTCGATTCAGCCGTCAGGGCATCGCCCGACCGGCTCACGTGTTTCTCAGTTGCCGCATGTGAGCAAAGGCCCTCACCTACATCCCAAGAGCCAATGACCGACGTTAAGAAGATTCTTCGAGAAGCTTTTCAACGTGACAGAAGAGGCAATGACCGGCTCACGTGTTTCTCAGTTGTCGTATGTGAGCAAAGGCCCCTCGCCTACATTCCAAGAGCCAATGACCGACGTTAAGAAGAATCTTCGAGAATCTTTTCAACGTGACAGAAGAGGCAATGGCCGTGAAGTCGTTCACCTCCAGTAAACTGAAGTGAATAAATACGCGAGACGCAGTGGGCCCGACAGATGTAGGTGGAGATGTAGATGAAGACGAGAGGAAGACGAAGGCGAAGACGGAGACGAAGACGGAGACGAGCGACGAAGAAGACGAAGAAGAAGCGTAGCAGTTGTTTTAAGTGAGTTTCGGTGCTGAAGACCGTCATGCAAGAAGAGACTACCTCATGCACAGACGCACCAAGTCCGCCGCTGTAATGGAATAGCAAGCAGCAGCCTCAGTGTCAGAAGAAGAAGTTAAAAGGTATTTTGAAGTCTGATTTTACATACCCGGGTGACTCGTGAGGACGGGAAGGAGACGGCCTCACTTCAGCAGTCACCTGTGAGCTGGGATGAAGACCTGACAGCCGAAGACTGGCAAGCGGGAGTCCGTGGTTCGAGTCCGGGACACTGGCCTTCCCCCGCCGCGCCGCTCTGCTGGCCGACGCACAACACACGCGGCCGCTTAGAGAAGAGAAACACTGGGACGCCACATTCAAGGTATCACCATCCGATGCACGACGCCGCTCGCAATAATTAAACAGGCCACCTCGCGCTGCGCGTCTCCGGTCAGCTGGGCGAGACGGCGACACGAGATACACACCGCTACGCGTAATCAGACGCCGCCGCCGCCGCCGCCGCCGCTGCCGCAGCAGAAGGCTACGCAAACGACACGGCTGCCGCTCTCCGAACCAGAACGTCCAGTAAGATAACAGCTGTACGAAACTTTCAATAAAAGTTATCTTATGTATAAAATGATGTTTCATTCGACCTCATACCCGAGCCAAGGAAGAACCCACCCTGCCCACATTTTGTAAGAGAGAAAAGTTTATTTATTTAATATTTTCACCCTGACAGAATGCTTGAGAATGCTCATCCTGACAATTGACAGCATCAAAAGAGAAAACCCAGTTACATTGAGTGACAGAAGTGTCACATTTAGTAACACAGCTGTTACATTTGATGTCAGAAGCCGTAGTAACTGTTACACATTGACAACGTATGCTAACCTCCGAAAAAAGGCATTTGATAAGAAGGTAAACAGAGTTATAGATTTCAAAGAAGGAGAAAAGGTATTAGTCAGGACTCACTTTAAACCATCCCTGTTGTTAAAGAAGAATCGTAAGTGGCAACATATTTATGAAGGTCCCTTTGTGATAATGAGGAAACCACACATTGGTAGCTATTTGTTATCTGACCCTGCCACGAATAAAATCAAAGGATTGTTCCACCATCATGATTTAAGAAAATTTTATAACGCCAGGAATTAAGTTAATTTAAGCTGTATGAAAATTCTAAGGTATTGGAGATCAGGATTAACCAATGAGTAACAAGAATTGAACTGAACTGAACTGACTACGGACGTTAACCGGTGCTAAAAGGAAACCTTATGTATCAAAACAACGTGTCTGGAAAATAAAATACAGAATAAGTTGTAGACAAGTATTAACATGAATAATCTTTATGTAAACAGGAGGACATGTCCTAGAGGCGATTTTCAATTTTAGTTATAAGTTAGTATGTAAGAAAAATGATGTACTCGAGAGGTATTAATTAGCCCCGAGGTACTAAAATGAGTAAAGAGGAAGGAGCGAATTATGCACTTCTCTCGGTACATAGTAATTTGAAAATGAGCAGGAAGGAGCGAATAATGCACTTCTCTCACTAAATAGTAATATGAAAATGATGATTATATGTGCTTAGTATTTGTAAGTGAAATTTAATCGAGGACAAGTTAATGACCTGTTTTAAAAGGAAATACTTAAACGTCCAGACAAAAGAGGAAAGTTATGTGAAAAGATTCGATTCCATGAGGTTATTCCCTATTTTCAAATGTGACGTAAATGAGGCACCACCTGTTAGCGCAAAACAGTCGGTAGATTTAACTTATAACTTCCAGCACAGTGCTGTGCCAGCGATGAAATAACATCTCTTTGAAGTAAACAGATACCTAGGATTAAGCATGAACAGATTGATAACGCAGTGCAATTGTTCTAAAAAAGGCCTGACGTTAACCTTAAGTAAAAGCGTGATGGAATAAAAAGGAAGTTTATTATATAACGCAAAGTAAGATGAGTCCAGACTATAAACCAGCTGAGTAAAAGAACATATGAGTAACATGGTTTATTATGGCAACTTCACGGTTCTATTGAGCATTAGCGATACTGCAAATTCACAAGCTAGCAGCAAATAGAATTAGAATCTCGCCCAAGCTTCACAGGTCGCGACAGCAGCAAACAACAACACTCTAGTGAAAGGCTTATATATACAAATGATAATTAATACCCAAATGCGTAATGCATAAACTAAGAAATGAGCAAAGAGTAGTAAGCAAGCTGCAGCAAGATACATATTAGATATAAATGCTTGAAGTGATAGATTTTATTTTAAGTGCGCACTGCAATATTTATTGTTTTCTCCGTGATTATTGAATCCCTTTCCTAAGTGCAAATCCTTTAAGATCCTTGATCCTATCCACTCCTCAGGATCAACTTGTAAAGATGCACGTGTGCTTAGGAAGTGAGGCACTACATATAAAAATGAGTAGGTTCGCGACGCGCATATTGCTTTTGTAATGCGCAATGTAAATTAAATTTTCGACCAGGTTGAGCAGTAATTTAAATTCTGTCGACGATCTGTGAGTAGGCCCGCTTTGCCCACTTTTCTTTTACGACTGTTTGTATTTCTACACGAAATCCCGAGGCGGAATTGCTATTTTCAAATCTGTCCTCGAACTTTCTTTAAAGACAAGCACATTCGAGAGAAACTTTGACATAAATGAAGCTCCCCTCACAAGTCACTAAATAAAACGAGCAATTTAAAAAAAAAAATGCATTGGGCCTACAAAATGAATAAGCAAGCGTGATAAAGATTACTATGAATGAAATTAATTTGTAAAGGAGATTGGAATGGATTTGGTCAAAGAAAAAGGACTTATAATAGCCTACCTGTGACCGTAGGCATAAATAAAAAAAAAAGACTAATTAAGAAACAATTGTTCTGATTCAAAGTGGTCAATTAGATTAATTCTCGATTTAAATGAACTCTTGTAAATATTAGTATGTAAATCAACTTGTAAACACCGTGTGATGTTATGAAGCGAGAATTTCTTTTAATACACCGTTCACGCAGACGCTCACCACAGTGCAAGTGAAGTTTTAAAGTTCGACGATTTTCAGTGGCAGTATTCTACTGCACCATATGTGTGAAAAATTCATTGATGTGTGCAGTGTGTAATAATCAGTGTCATTCCACACATGCAATTGCAGCGGTAGCTACCACTTACCTGTGAATCCGTAACTGGATAGTGGACAGGAAGTGATATGAGGCAGTTTCGGTGGCAGAAGCTCCCTCCAGCAATCTAAAAAGCACAAAGCCACGATCCGCCGAACAAAAGCGACGCACGGCACCTCAAGCGCGAAATCAACGCTCTGCAAGAAAGCTCCGGTCACGTGCGCGCGCACTGACTGAATTTCAAGATTGCTCGCAACAGTGGAGGCGGACAGCCACCACGTGACGAAATAATGTAAACGTTCAACCGCCAACACAGTTGCTGTGCGCTACATTCTGTAGCAAAAACATTCACACCCAGTACTGAAAGCATTTTGTATGTATCATAAACCTTCTGAGAGACTCTAAGATAGAGAAGTTAGCGTAATTAGTATAATGACTGATTGTACACAGAGACCAGTCACAAGGTCACCTCTGAACAATGTTGAAATGTAAACTTTAACGAAAGGTCACGATACGAATGAAAATAAGCACACGAAAAAATGTCAAAGGATCCGATCCTTCCTAAATCCCATCCCATATGTATATAAAATTAGTTTTGTAAACTATTCTAATATAAGATATTTTATCTGTTTCATATGTGAAATAATTCGGAGAGCCACACTCGAGCCCTGAAAGTGAAAGATATGGACTTCCTTGTCGAAGCCATCACCAGTGGCCGCTCTACAATCCAAGTCTATCATAAATAGTGTATGTGCGACGAAAATAAATGTATAATTAAGTGCGACAACGGACAAGGCAGTCAATCGACAAGACGATGACAATAAAATGAATACAGTCAAAACAGAAAGTTGTGTACCAGTAGTGATAGTCAAATTACTTTTGCAACGTTGAAAAATGAAGTGTGACACTATTTCCTTATAAAGTTTGTAAATATGTGTACTTATAGCCTTAATTTTAAGAATCATCAAGAAAGACTGAATCCATGCAAACACTGATAGACACACAGAACAAATTCATAATGATCCATCGTCAGTAATTACAAATTGAAGCGTTAATTATTTTATTATGAAATGAATGTAAAATGAAATTTTTAATAACCTGTATGTTACACTCGAAAATTACAAATATTCCAATGGGCATGAGGATGAAAGTAATACTTTCGGTATTCCTTCCCTCCTCATGGGAGGCAGTGTAATATTAGTAATTTTCGCCTCACAAACATTAATATACGCTCAATAGTAAACGCCTGATGGCCTAAAGTTATCGAACAATTGTAAAGTAAAAGAAATGAACCATCGCATAGCAGTGATAGAATCTATTATTCTGTATCTTTGCCGTTCTTGCGCGGTGCCAGTAAATCTCTATGTACATGTATCGATTAATGGTGTAAAAAAGAACTCTGTTGTTTCAAGACAAATGAGGCTTTTGGCGCCTCACCTTTTACTGTTTGTATTCCATGAGAGGCGGACGCGGACTTGCTGCGTTCCGCAACTGTATTTTATATTCTAAGTGAAAGTATTGAGTGAATATGCTAATTGTTATTTTTTCCAATCAGAAAACATGTAGTTTCTTGTAACTGATATCGAACAGACAGAGTCAAGAGGACATTTTGACTGTTATGTATAAAGTATCTAACCACAATGGTCATCTATTGTAATTTAATATAAAAAGGTACGTAGCATTAAAAAACGTGTGTTAAAGATAAGTGTGCTTATTTTCGTAAATTAACCTTGATGATTCCATCTCCTTATTTACCTGTATGATAATTATTTTTGTGTTACTTCATCACCAGAAATACGATCACGCTGATGGGCTGAATGCAGCATGAGGCAGAAGGAACATTATCGTTTTCCTATTATTTCTGAACCAACTCCTTTTTTTTAATTGTGTAGTGTTGCATTTCTTTTAAAGTCTATAAATCTTCTGGTCCCTTAGTGTTGATCCGGGTATGACTACATCGCGACTATAAAAATGCAGAGAAATGATAATGTTTCTTCCGAACGATCTCAAATATATATATATATATATCAATATGCTGCTCTTATTCAGGTATTTAATGCTCAACGTATGTTATTATAATAGTGTAATCAATCCCTGATTCTGTTGCCAAGTGGCCCACCAAAATATTCACTTTTTCGACATTAAAAAAAAAGTAACAGTTCTTTTTATTTTCGTTCCCCAAGAGCAACGCTACACTACCTTGGTTCAAAACAGCTGACACGTTTCTAAACAGCATCATCGTAACTCGAGACACTCAGTCAAATTTGGTAAGTTAACGTATTCTATTCTAAGTACATGGCTTGAAAATTACTAAATATAAAAATAGCTAAAAATTGGCTTTTTAGAATTTTAGAATTGTTAATACATGGAAATGTTGAAAGGTGGCTACACTGAGCCACAGCGCCAAAAATCGCGCCAGAGAGAGTATTGTTCCGCCGCCTCCACTGGCAGTGCTCATTGAGAGGTAGCGGCAGGCAGTTCTTGCCGAGCAGTTGTGGTGGACACTGCTTGTATCTGAAGTTGGAATGAGATGGGGTAGTAGTGAGTGTTGTTCCATGTTATGCAGTGGTTTGATGGGAGAGATAGCAGATGTTGTTCCAATGGAGATATTGTAATGATCTGAGTGCTTTTCGTCAATATAAATTAAGGTAACTAACTACTGTTCTTTATTTTCTTATTATTTGTGTGTCCTGAATAATGCTTCATTACAGGTTCAGTCAACAAAGCATCTGGCGTGTGTTCTTGTATTAGAGTGTAATTCTGGGTTTCTTGCACAATTATAGTATTTCTAATTTTCTTTTATCACGTCAGTATAAATGGTATTTAAAATTTATTGTCTTGTTGAAGAAGAACCGTGCCAGATGTGCGTTGAGTCACACTACCACACACAGAACAGCTACACTTGTGCTTTGTTGGCTTCGTAGATTTTATAGTTGCTGGGGACTTAATTAATTAATTGTATTAACTGAAATTTTCATTTCATTCTTTGTTGTTGTTCTATGCAGTCAGATAGCGTAATAATACTACTCAGGGTCATCCGTTTACGAGACTTGCGTAATCGGACATACAGCTACTAAAAGTAATTGCATTACATTTTATTAAGCCCCCATGCACGTGGCGACCGCTGCTTCGGATCGTCCCTTGGAATTCTTCTGATTGTAAAAATAGTAGACAGTAGTATTGTTGTAGTAATTTGTAGTTTAGTAATTGTAGTCTAGATTGCATGTGTAGATTTTGTAATTGTCATTCTTCTAATGGTATTTTTCAAAATTTATTTTTTTTGTTGTCTTGTATACGCGTTTGACAATTTAGTGCAATTATTTCAATTGTTCGTCAATCGTGTTTGAAGGAAACATTTCGTGTGAATGGTATTGTTGGAGATAAAGTGTCATTGTGTGCAATTTTCATATAGTGACGAGTTTTGTATATTTTGTAAATGATTACGCGATCGATGAAAAAGGCAAAAATGATGGATAGTGAGAATGACGAAATTGTTAACATGGCGAACTCGCCAACACAGGAGAACAGTGTGATGAATAATGAAGTGGAAAACAATTTAATAAGTCGGGAAAATAGTCCGGAACCATTTCAAAATTTTTCTCAATCAGAAATTTCACAGAATACGAGATCAACGATAGAAGATTCTGAAATAGTATCGAACACAGATAGCTTTATGGCTATGCAAAAGGAAGTTAGTTTTGTGGGAAATGTTAGGGGCGAAAAGAATTTCGAACAAGTTAATATAGAGCAGTTGATGAGTGTAATATTAAATTTTCGATCTGAATTTAAAACAGATAGGGAAACAATGAAAATACGGTTAGACTCACTGGGATCACAGTTACGATCTGAATTAAAAACAGATATGGAAACAATGGGATCACAGTTACGATCTGAATTAAAAACAGAGATGGAAGCAATGGCAACACGTTTAAGTTCACGAATAGGGACATATTTCAATATGAAAGATGAATCAAACAAAGAAATTAGAGAAGAAGTGCAACCAATTTTGAATGCTCACAATAATAGTTTAATTTCAACAGAAATTAGACAAGAGGAACAGGACAGAGAACAGGAAGAAAAAGATCGCGTGATAGTACAAAATTTTTCAGAGTTAAATTTACATCGTGCACACGATAAGGAAGAAATAATTGAAAGAACCGAGGAATCCGTACCAAATGACAGAATAGATAACCTAACACAACAGTATGAACAGTTAACTACTAAATGTGACAATACTGAAACCCGAGTCGCGACACTTACAGAAGACGTAAATAAACAGAGAGAACAAATAGGTGATTCATCGGAAAGAGTTGAGGAGATCTCAGATAAATTGACAAGTGTTAGTTTAGCAGAAGGGTTTGAAGAAAGCAATTTATTTCATTTACGAGATGCAACAAGAGAGCGCCAGGCGCGCCAACTTGACAATAATCGACATTGGGACTGGGACAGATGCGGTAGGTCTTTGTCGCCACGAGGCAAAAACTTTGACTATAAACACTTTTTGACTGTTCGGAAATTTAAGATCTTCCGCAATTCTAAGAATGACATACATCCATGTGCATGGTTAGATCAATTTATGTACGCACTTCCGCTAAATTTGCCACTAAGTCACAAACTGAAATTTATGTGCGGCTATTAATGTCCTCAGGGGATTCACTACTCTAAGTGAATATGTGCCGTAGCGTGCACAGGGCCTCGAGCTGTAGTGGTGCTATTTCTCTTTTAGTTTTCTGTACCGCTGCCTACTCTTTCACTATTCTTTGCATCTATCGAAACAACTCTTCTACTATCAATCTATCTAGAGAGTAGATAAACAATAACCGGATATGACTGTTTTACCCAAAAGTGACTTCGTAAATTACCGTTTGGACTTTACCTTCAGCAGCATTCATTCGTAGTTTAAATGAAATTTTACCTGTTTATCTTCGTGACAATATTACTTCATATGTTGACGACATTCTTATTGCTAAACATTCTTGGAGTGAGCACAACAAAATTTTGGATTCATTATTACGTATCTTTGCAAGAGTTGGCATTACAGTGAACTTAGAAAAAATCTGAATTTGGTCGTTCACAGGCGAAATTTGTTGGTCACATTATTTCTACAGAAGGTATTCTTCCTGATCCAGAAAAATTAGACGCTATTCGTAATTATGCTGTTCCTACCACAAAACGTGATGTTCGTAGTTTCCTTGGTGTCTGTAATTTTCTTAGACGCTTTGTTGGATTGGACAATTTGGCCACACCTCGTTTTTGCGATCTATCTGGAAAGTTCTTTTTAAACGAAAATCGGTCGACAACTCTGTTTGGTTAGTTTGTATTCCTGATGAGTGGGTTAAAAAGCTGATTTGGTATACACATTTCAGTTATGCGCACTTTGGTCCCAGAAAATGCTTTCATAAATTACGAGAAAATTGCTACTTCAATAATATGGAAAAACGTATTCGATTTGTTCTTGCCAAATGCAAATTATGTCAAAAGGCTAAACCGCCGACAGTTTCTCACAAAGCACCGTTGTTTCCTATCATTCCAGCAAAATTAAAGGACATGGCTGCAGTTGATTTGTTCGGTCCAGTGGTTCGATCTACTAATGGTTTTGCGTACATTTTCGTAGCAGTGGAGTTGACATCAAAATATGTGTGTTTTACACCGTTACGCAAAGCAACAGCTCGTTCAGTATCTAACGTTTTCATCAAACATTTTCTTAAAGAAGTGGGTCATGTTGATAAGGTTATATCAGATAATGGATCACAGTTTCGTTCTAAAATTTGGCTTCGTACTCTACAGCGTCGTAAAATTAAACCAATTTTCATTTCACTTTTTCACCCTCAATCTAACGCTTCAGAGAGATGGATGAAGGAAATCAATAAATTGTGTCGTCTTTATTGTCATCAGAATCACAGAACTTGGGATCAGTATCTTCATATTTTTCAAAACATTCTGAATGAACTTCCTAACGACTCAACTTCTTTACCACCTATACTAATACTAAAAAACAAAGCACCGACAAATCGCATTTCTGAAATCGTTCATTTTCCGCCTACACGGAAACTGCGGCATTCTGAAGTTGTCAACCTGGCTCTACAAAATATTGCATCTGCGGCTGCTAGAAGAGAGAAATCAGCTAAGCGTCCTGGTCGTTTAAAAATCTTGTCAGTTGGTCAGAAGGTGTTAATTAAGGCTCATCGTTTGTCTCACAAAGGAAAAGGCTTGTGTCGGAAATTTTTTCTGCTTTATAACGGTCCATATAGAATTCGCAAAATTATTCATGATAACACTGTCGAAGTAGAAACTCTTAAATCACGACGCTCTAAGGGAATACATCATATATCTAACGTTAAAATTTTTGTGGAATGATATACTTTCGAAAATTTTTTTGTAGAATGACATACTTTTGAGGAACTAACAGCTACATGTAAACATGCGGAGAGTACAAGGATACCGCGCTGTGTTTTGGCGGCGGCACATACTCAAAGCAACAGTCAAGTCTGCGCGCCGCACAGGGCAGTCGTTGACCGCAAACAATCACTTCCTATGTCACGCGCCTACAGCTGATCGAGCGCTCAGTGCGAATGCACTGACAGCCGTAAATAAATACAGTCTTTCTCCGAATAAAATCAGTATAAAGCTATAGTGACTTGATAAATTCTGTTATTAACATTCATTATTTTTCAGGATACGGTTCTATAAGGTGTTTAAGAACTTCAGGTAAATTCTGTGCGTGTCCGACGTTAAGACGACTTGCTATCGAGAAAATTTCAGGAAAAATGTCATTTTGAAGAAGAAAGTAATAAACTAAAAAAGGTAATTATTAATAGAGTTTATTTTTCAGGTAACATATTTCCACTTAGGTACGTACTTTAGACGTAATTTGCTGCTCGCGATTACGTGATTCATACTTTGTGCTAATTACATGTTCTATGAATTTGCTGGTGAAGCGACGTGCTTGCGTACGTTAACTGATTTTGACAATGATTATCCATGAATTGAGTTTTAACTTGTGTATATTATGCATCGCTTGGCTGCACTGCTTTTTCACTGATGTCATATTTTTTATTATGTGCCTGCTGTGCCTATTTCCTTCCCATGAACCATGGACCTTGCCGTTGGTGGGGAGGCTTGCGTGCCTCAGCGATACAGATGGCCGTACCGTAGGTGCAACCACAACGGAGGGGTATCTGTTGAGAGGCCAGACAAACATGTGGTTCCTGAAGAGGGGCAGCAGCCTTTTCAGTAGTTGCAGGGGCAACAGTCTGGATGATTGACTGATCTGGCCTTGTAACATTAACCAAAACGGCCTTGCTGTGCTGGTACTGCGAACGGCTGAAAGCAAGGGGAAACTACGGCCGTAATTTTTCCCGAGGACATGCAGCTCTACTGTATGATTAAATGATGATGGCGTCCTCTTGGGTAAAATATTCCGGAGGTAAAATAGTCCCCCATTCGGATCTCCGGGCGGGGACTACTCAGGAGGACGTCGTTATCAGGAGAAAGAAAACTGGCGTTCTACGGATCGGAGCGTGGAATGTCAGATCCCTTAATCGGGCAGGTAGGTTAGAAAATTTAAAAAGGGAAATGGATAGGTTAAAGTTAGATATAGTGGGAATTAGTGAAGTTCGGTGGCAGGAGGAACAAGACTTTTGGTCAGGTGATTACAGGGTTATAAATACAAAATCAAATAGGGGTAATGCAGGAGTAGGTTTAATAATGAATAAAAAAATAGGAGTGCGGGTTAGCTACTACAAACAGCATAGTGAACGCATTATTGTGGCCAAGATAGACACAAAGCCCATGCCTACTACAGTAGTACAAGTTTATATGCCAACTACCTCTGCAGATGATGAAGAAATAGATGAAATGTATGACGAGATAAAAGAAATTATTCAGGTAGTGAAGGGAGACGAAAATTTAATAGTCATGGGTGACTGGAATTCGTCAGTAGGAAAAGGGAGAGAAGGAAACATAGTAGGTGAATATGGATTGGGGGGAAGGAATGAAAGAGGAAGCCGCCTTGTAGAATTTTGCACAGAGCATAACTTAATCATAGCCAACACTTGGTTCAAGAATCATAAAAGAAGGTTGTATACCTGGAAGAATCCTGGAGATTCTAAAAGGTATCAGATAGATTATATAATGGTAAGACAGAGATTTAGGAACCAGGTTTTAAATTGTAAGACATTTCCTGGGGCAGATGTGGATTCTGACCACAATCTATTGGTTATGAACTGCAGATTGAAACTGAAGAAACTGCAAAAAGGTGGGAATTTAAGGAGATGGGACCTGGATAAACTGAAAGAACCAGAGGTTGTAGAGAGTTTCAGGGAGAGCATAAGGGAACAATTGACAGGAATGGGGGAAAGAAATACAGTAGAAGAAGAATGGGTAGCTCTGAGGGATGAAGTAGTGAAGGCAGCAGAGGATCAAGTAGGTAAGAAGACGAGGGCTAATAGAAATCCTTGGGTAACAGAAGAAATATTGAAGTTAATTGATGAAAGGAGAAAATATAAAAATGCAGTAAATGAAGCAGGCAAAAAGGAATACAAACGTCTCAAAAATGATATCGACAGGAAGTGCAAAATGGCTAAGCAGGGATGGCTAGAGGACAAATGTAAGGATGTAGAGGCTTGTCTCACCAGGGGTAAGATAGATACTGCCTACAGGAAAATTAAAGAGACCTTTGGAGAGAAGAGAACCACTTGTATGAATATCAAGAGCTCAGATGGCAACCCAGTTCTAAGCAAAGAAGGGAAGGCAGAAAGGTGGAAGGAGTATATAGAGGGTTTATACAAGGGCGATGTACTTGAGGACAATATTATGGAAATGGAAGAGGATGTAGATGAAGACGAAATGGGAGATAAGATACTGCGTGAAGAGTTTGACAGAGCACTGAAAGACCTGAGTCGAAACAAGGCCCCGGGAGTAGACAACATTCCATTTGAACTACTGATGGCCTCGGGAGAGCCAGTCATGAAAAAACTCTACCATCTAGTGAGCACGATGTATGAGACAGGCGAAATACCCTCAGACTTCAAGAAGAATATAATAATTCCAATCCCAAAGAAAGCAGGTGTTGACAGATGTGAAAATTACCGAACTGTCAGTTTAATAAGTCACAGCTGCAAAATACTAACGCGAATTCTTTACAGACGAATGGAAAAACTGGTAGAAGCCGACCTCGGGGAAGATCAGTTTGGATTCCGTAGAAATGTTGGAACACGTGAGGCAATACTGACCTTACGACTTATCTTAGAAGAAAGATTAAGAAAAGGCAAACCTACATTTCTAGCATTTGTAGACTTAGAGAAAGCTTTTGACAATGTTAACTGGAATACTCTCTTTCAAATTCTGAAGATGGCAGGGGTAAAATACAGGGAGCGAAAGGCTATTTACAGTTTGTACAGAAACCAGATGGCAGTTATAAGAGTCGAGGGGCATGAAAGGGAAGCAGTGGTTGGGAAAGGAGTAAGACAGGGTTGTAGCCTCTCCCCGATGTTATTCAATCTGTATATTGAGCAAGCAGTAAAGGAAACAAAAGAAAAATTCGGAGTAGGTATTAAAGTTCATGGAGAAGAAGTAAAAACTTTGAGGTTCGCCGATGACATTGTAATTCTGTCAGAGACAGCAAAGGACTTGGAAGAGCAGTTGAACGGAATGGACAGTGTCTTGAAAGGAGGATATAAGATGAACATTAACAAAAGCAAAACGAGGGTAATGGAATGTAGTCAAATTAAGTCGGGTGATGCTGAGGGAATTAGATTAGGAAATGAGACACTTAAAGTAGTAAAGGAGTTTTGCTATTTAGGGAGTAAAATAACCGATGATGGTCGAAGTAGAGAGGATATAAAATGTAGACTGGCAATGGCAAGGAAAGCGTTTCTCAAGAAGAGGAATTTGTTAACATCGAGTATAGATTTAAGTGTCAGGAAGTCGTTTCTGAAAGTATTTGTATGGAGTGTAGCCATGTACGGAAGTGAAACATGGACGATAACTAGTTTGGACAAGAAGAGAATAGAAGCTTTCGAAATGTGGTGCTACAGAAGAATGCTGAAGATAAGGTGGGTAGATCACGTAACTAATGAGGAGGTTTTGAATAGGATTGGGGAGAAGAGAAGTTTGTGGCACAACTTGACCAGAAGAAGGGATCGGTTGGTAGGACATGTTTTGAGGCATCAAGGGATCACAAATTTAGCATTGGAGGGCAGTGTGGAGGGTAAAAATCGTAGAGGGAGACCAAGAGATGAATACACTAAGCAGATTCAGAAGGATGTAGGTTGCAGTAGATACTGGGAGATGAAGAAGCTTGCACAGGATAGAGTAGCATGGAGAGCTGCATCAAACCAGTCTCAGGACTGAAGACCACAACAACAACAACGTGCCTATTTATTTAAATTATAATTGTCACCTGATTAATTGTGCTGATGTGGTTAGGTATGTAAGTTATACTTTGTGATTTATCTGCTTGCGCCTTCATGTTTACTTATTAAGATACGATCCTAATGACCTGTTTAGTACGTAAGATATATGTTTACTGCTATGCGTATGGATTGCACATTTACACATTTCTGCTTGTTGTCATAACTATACTTTAATTTGGTATATAGCAATGCTGATGTACTGTGTATGAACATAGAGTTTAGGTTACACTATGGTACTATTTACAGATTGTTCGCTTGGCAGAGCCTCGTTGTAAGATTTGTGCTGCATCCACTTGTTGACATTCTGTTCTCTACTGGTATATTTACTCGCTGTTGCTTGTTTTGCTTACGCTCAGTGCTTTATATTTTAACATAAGAAAATGAACTGCAGTAATTCGACGAGCGACTTTAGTACAAGAAACATCATAGAAGTCACATGAGCTGGAGGTTTTATGGAATCTGTATAAATTTGTGCTAATAGAAAGGAAGCTAATGACATGACATACCAACACAGTTATTACACTGCATTTTTCGTGAGCAATTGAAATAGGAAGTGACACTTGACACAAGAAATACTCCACATGTTTGCTTCTGTTTGCCATAATTCTTGAAGTGGTGTACACACTGTGAAATATTAGCATCATTCACACTCCGTAATCGTACTTAATTACTGAGAGTTATTCGAACTAAGTCTGTTAGAGGTCATGTATGCATTCTTTGTTTATAATTCATAATGAGTAGAAGATTTTGGTCAGATGGATTACACAGAGGTTGTGTGTTGACAGTGTGTCTTCGGATTGTATGGGATGAGGAGGTTTGCATTAGGATTTTATCTGTACTTGTTCGACGAAACTGACTTGAGGAAAGAGTTGTTATGGAAGTGAAATGATATTGGTGCTAAGGTTTATATGTCGACGTATTGAAGAGGTATTATTGAGGTATTGAGATTATATGAAGTTGATTGGAGCTTTGGTGGATAAGAGGTAAAGTAAGTGAGGTGCATATTTTTTTTGTTGTTGGTCTATATGGAACAAGGAGGATGAAGATAGCAGACTAGAACACTAAAATGGAAGGAAGATTGTCTACACACACTTTGTTAAATCACTAAGCAGTATGTATCTTTTTTTTTGGAGAGAGGAAGCATTGCATATCTTGGCACACTGACAGTTGTTCAACAACCATACATTTTGATCTGGCTTGGCAAACATTGGTCTTGACATGATGACTATGACGTTGACTTAACAATTATTGACTGTTATACATTGCTGTCACTACTACTTGATACACATGATGAACATGAAATTTGACAGAAGTGGATTCAGACAGTTAACACTATACAATTACACAGTAGTACTTAATGTGGATGAAAGATGAGTGAGTGTGTTTTGTGTGTTTTCCTTTCCTAATCCTACCCACCTATCTCCTAAATATTATTTCATTTGTTTGTAGTGGCTTGCACTGACACCCATAAATATTATAGGTTTACTGATGTTTGTGTATTTGTAATAGTAATATGACAATTATCTGATATCATTTGTGTGTTTGTTATGATTTGTATGTTTAGTGTAAGAACATTGTAAAAGCATTTGTATGTGCATTCAAACTATTGTTCATGCTTGAACTGTCTAATTAGTGATGATGAAATTATGGACTGTTACTTGTACTTTTTCTACATGATTGGTGCCACTAGGACATGTTTAATTTGTGCTGAGGAACAGTGTGATCAGTGATAGTTGTTTAATGTCATTTGTCGGTGTCTGCACCTACTCAACATTGCTGGGTGCCACTGATGGACTGCTTCTACTGCAATGATGTTACTTCTTGCTGTCTGCACCTACTCAACTTTGCTGGGTGCCACTGATGGACTGCATCTATTGAAATAATGTCACTTGTTGGTGTCTGCACCTGTTCAACATTGCTGGGTGCCACTGATGGAACTGCTTCTACTGAACTGGTGTCACTTGTTGCTGTAGCACCTGTTCAACATTGCTGGGTGCCACTGATGGACTGCTTCTACTGAAATGAAGTCACTTCTTGGTGTCTGCACCTACTCAACATTGCTGGGTGCCATTGATGAACTGCTTCTACTGAAATGATGTTACTTCTTGCTGTCTGCACCTACTCAACATTGCTGAGTGCCACTGATGGACTGCTTCTACTGAAATGATGTCACCTGTTGGAGTCTGAACCTACTCCACAATGCTGGGTGCCACTGATGGACTGCATCTATTGAAATGATGTCACCTGTTGGAGTCTGCACCTGTTCCACAATGCTGGGTGCCACTGATGGAACTGCTTCTACTGACATAATGTCACTTGATGGTGTCTGCACCTACTCAACATTGCTGGGTGCCATTGATGGACTGCTTCTACTGAAATGATGTCACCTGTTGGAGTCTGAACCTACTCCACAATGCTGGGTGCCACTGATGGACTGCTTCTACTGAAATGATGTCACCTGTTGGAGTCTGCACCTGTTCCACAATGCTGGGTGCCACTGATGGAACTGCTTCTACTGACATAATGTCACTTGATGGTGTCTGCACCTACTCAACATTGCTGGGTGCCATTGATGGACTGCTTCTACTGAAATGATGTCACCTGTTGGAGTCAACCTACTCCACAATGCTGGGTGCCACTGATGAACTGCTTCTACTGAAATGATGTTACTTCTTGCTGTCTGCACCTACTCAACATTACTGGGTGCCACTGATGGACTGATTCTACTGAAATGATGTCACCTGTTGGAGTCTGCACCTGTTCCACAATGGTGGGTGCCACTGATGGACTGCTTCTACTGAGATGATGTCACTTATTGCTGTCAGCACCTATTCAACAGTGCTGGGTGCTACTGCTGGAACTGTGAACTACTTGTTGTGAATATTTGTATTAACTGATTTTTTGTGTATTACTGTTTGTGAATAGATATAAGACTCTTACCTGCTCATATTCGTCATTGTTGACGTTATCGATTGAATTGTTTAACCACATATTTGTGTAAACTATTATGTAAAGTCATATGTATGAAAGAATTTGTATTGCTTAGTGTATTTTATATATTAGGCTATTGAAAGGTCAGTGCAAAGCCAAAATTTTATCTAGTTATATGATATTTACATATTAATATTATCTTTTATTTTTGTCTGTATTTTTTTGACGAATTTGGTGGTATTTTCACCACCAATGCTGGCAAAAATACCATCAAATTCTAGCCCGTGGAGGAAGGGCATATGAAAGGTGGCTACACTGAGCCACAGCGCCAAAAATCGCGCCAGAGAGAGTATTGTTCCGCCGCCTCCACTGGCAGTGCTCATTGAGAGGTAGCGGCAGGCAGTTCTTGCCGAGCAGTTGTGGTGGACACTGCTTGTATATGAAGTTGGAATGAGATGGGGTAGTAGTGAGTGTTGTTCCATGTTATGCAGTGGTTTGATGGGAGAGATAGCAGATGTTGTTCCAATGGAGATATTGTAATGATCTGAGTGCTTTTCGTCAATATAAATTAAGGTAACTAACTACTGTTCTTTATTTTCTTATTATTTGTGTGTCCTGAATAATGCTTCATTACAGGTTCAGTCAACAAAGCATCTGGCGTGTGTTCTTGTATTAGAGTGTAATTCTGGGTTTCTTGCACAATTATAGTATTTCTAATTTTCTTTTATCACGTCAGTATAAATGGTATTTAAAATTTATTGTCTTGTTGAAGAAGAACCGTGCCAGATGTGCGTTGAGTCACACTACCAAACACAGAACAGCTACACTTGTGCTTTGTTGGCTTCGTAGATTTTATAGTTGCTGGGGACTTAATTAATTAATTGTATTAACTGAAATTTTCATTTCATTCTTTGTTGTTGTTCTATGCAGTCAGATAGCGTAATAATACTACTCAGGGCCATCCGTTTACGAGACTTGCGTAATCGGACATACAGCTACTAAAAGTAATTGCATTACATTTTATTAAGCCCCCATGCAATGTTTAATTGTATTTTCCAATGTAAGCAAAAACTTTCAATGGTAAAATGAAACAATTTTTTTAATAATTTGATAGCTAATTTTTTATTGATTATTTACTAAAAAGTATTTACAGGCTTCTATATCTCGAGTTTGAACTGTTTATTAGAAACAATTAAAATTCTAATATTGTAAGAGTAAAAGAGCTAAGTCGTTGTAAATAAGCTTTAATTACTAAACATCTTCCATCATATTTACATTCCGATGATATTCATTTGCCAAGGAACATGTCCTTCTTTGTTGAAGTAAGCAGCCATTTTATTCCTCTATTCTGATGCCTGCTTTGCGTAGCCGTTTGCTGTACGAACACTACTTGTGGATGGTAGCTCCGTTCGAGGTGTCCGCCATAGTCCTGGATGCAGCACTCCTGTTTCTGTGTCTTCGTAATCAGCCCATCCCCTTTCAAAGTACGAACCTGGCGATACTGCACGTAACCAGTTGTGAATCGTACATGCGGCTTGCACAATTACATCAACTGTGGATAAATTAACTTCAATGTCTTCTAGAAATATTCTAAATCTAGCTGCTAATATGCCGAAAGCATTCTCAACAACTCTTCGTGCTCTTGATAACCGGTAGTTGAATATGCGTTCTTCTAAGGACAAGTTTCTTCTTGAGAATGGTTTCATCAAATTTGTATACATGGAAAATGCGTCATCTGCTACAATAATGTATTCCTGAGGCAAATTCAGGCTGTTTTTGTCAATGGCTGTTTTCAAAGTAGACAGCCTAAACACACTTCCATCTTTAGCCCTTCCATTTCTTCCCACATCTACATAAATGAATTTACAATCGGAGTCAACCAAAGCCAACAGTAATATGCTGTAACCCCCTTTGTAGTTGTAAAATTCTGCACAACTTCCAGGTGGACGTTTGATAGCTACGTATTTACCATCCAATGCACCACAACAGGATGGAAAATTCCATTTTATCTCAAAACTATTTTTTATATGTCTCCACTCTTCCAAAGTTTGAGGTACCTTCAACAAAATAAATAAATAAACATTAAAATATAATTTACTGATTTGTTAGTCTGTGTCAAAACCAAACAATATACTATTTAAATCTGCAAACCATCGCAAAATTTCTGTAATGTCGCATTTGTATTTTTCACAAAAGTCCCACTGAAGAAGTTGATGATGGACAACAGGAACTCATTAGTGTCCTTATTGAGTCTCAAGAAAATGAAGAAAATAATGAAGACATGGATGATGATAGCACTGCTAAGAGCACAGTAAAAGCTACTGGAACGTCGGCGCAAGAGAACCAATTAGCGACGCCAGGTGCAAAGAAAAGACGCATTTCAAAACTTTCCAAAGTTGAAAGTGCAATTAACAAATTACAAAAAATTGCAATGGATAGACAATCATCTTCATAAAAAGTTGTGGACGAGTACGAACTGTTTGGCCAACATATTGCTGGCCAATTGATTACACCTCCTGCCAGAAGCTCTGCAATCTTGCAAGAAAAGTTCGAGAGCCTTATCACCAATGAGAAACTAAAATACTTGCCGCCAGATTCTGCATCACCATATGGAAGTACTTTTTCTCATGTGTCAGATGAAAAGGAAGACTTTTCCAGTTTGCACTCAGACCTATTCACAGTTGATGATATGCTATACAGAAAACTTCAGTAACTTCTCCAGAAATAAAGACTGAGTTAATGCTTCGATAAAATAATGTTTCATTTGTAAAAAGTTTTGGGTCAATTATAATACCTTAGGAAAAACGGGTGAACTTTTTACTTGCCTTAACAAAGTATCGTAATAGTAGATTATGGATAAAGATTTTTTTGTTTCTAAATAACACTGACAAAATAATCAGTTAAAATAAATACGTAATTAAAAGATTGTATGCCTATACGACTTTCTAAAATTCTACTTTTATCAAATTATACAATAATCAACCAGTAAAACTCACCTTTAGGTAGTGTTGTAATCCACTTATGATTGACTGGCGAACTTCATGAATGAATCTTGAAATTGTGGTGGCTGGTATGCGAAATAATAATGCTAGAGACTGAAAACTATCACCAGTTGCTAAATACCGCAGCGTAACCTCTAGTCTCTGTTTAGGAGTTATTGCATTTCTCGTAATAGTATCTCTCTTGGCTACCTGTGGTTCAATTATGCTCAAAAGCTCATTAACTTGTTCAACAGTCATTCTTAATTGTCTCTTGTATTCTAAAGGATCTCCCATTGACAGTTCACGAAACAAAGTGGATGATGCTCCAAGGGTTTCTCTTCGACCTACCCAGTCTTTTAGCCACACACTATGTTGATTTAAAATGATTCTCACCTCCTCACTTAAAGTACAACAATTTCACCCACCACTTCGTTAAAAGCCTCCTCAAACTCACTATCACTGTGACATTCCATATTTTTCAACAATAAACACTTAACACTGTTTACTCTACCACCTGTGACGACACACTAGCGGCCAGAGATAAGAAAATATTGGAATCCATTATTCGCTTCGTGTATAAGCTTACTGGCCGGTAAAACTGGTGGCGTCCACTTCTGATCGCCAGAACTAGCTACCACTTCTGGATCCGTGTACAGCAGCCTTTACAGTACAGCGGTACGTCGACGACATTCTACATTCCGTTTTGTTTCCATTCATGGCTAGCCATGATAACCCTACAGTTCAGCAAGATAATGTCCGCCCACCCACAGCGAGAGATTATACTACTTGTCTTCGTGTTTGCCAAACCCCACCTTGGTCACCAAGGCCGCCGGATCTCACCCCAATTGAGAACGTTGATTTTGACGAATTAAAGAAATAAAATCCAACGCGTCAGTTGGACAGAATTTCGTACGATACCGTTCATGACGACATCCAACAACCCTATCAATCAGTGTCAAGCCGGATTACTGCTGGTTAAGGGCCAGACGTGGACTAACGTGTTACTTATTTGCTCACTTTGTGAAATTCTTTCTCATGAATAAATCATCCGAGATTTCTGAAATTTTAATCATCTGTTCATCTGTACATCACATCTGCCAATTTTCGTCCCTTCCAGATAATTCCTTCGCGGTGCGTCTTTTTTTTTTTTTTTTTTTTTTTTGTCCTGGAGTGTATACACGAGAACCATCAGGGAGAGATAAGAATGGAATACCAAGACAGAAGTGCTCGGATTAGAAAGATTGTAAGGCAAGGTGCAAAGTTTATTGTTCAACCTGCACATCGCAAGATCAATTGCGGAAATAAATGTAAGTTCCGCTGGTGACACAATTACCCTTTGTAAAAATAAAGAACTATTATTCGACCTGTTTAGTGAAACAAACACTCTGATTGAGAGTAAACCAAACGAAGACGAAACTAATAAGAACTAGCAGATATCAGATTATCGATAAAATTAATATCAAAACTGGGCGGTAAGCTGTTCTCAGAACATCACAAGCTACGATATTACCAATGCGCAGCCTGGACATAATAAATTTGTTTTAACGCTGGAAGTGCCTGCTTTGAATTCAGGGCGTTTTACAGTTTCTTAACACCTGAATCCAGTTACAGAGGTACAGGCTGGTGCATCCACTCGCCTACACTTAGAACTACAGTCTGTTAGTAGATTTGTGTTTCGTTACAATAATAGTAAAGTCCTATTTCATGACAATGGCTTTGGTGTGGCTCAGTTTTTGAAAAATATTATCCAAATGTACCCTACTGGCCATTAAAATTGCTACACCATGAAGATGACGTGCTACAACGCGAAATTTAACCGACAGAAAGAAGATGCTGTGATATGCAAATGATTAGCTTTTCAGAGCATTCACACAAGGTTGGCGCCGGTGGCGACACCTACAACGTGCTGACATGAGGAAAGATTCCAACCGATTTCTCATACACAAACAGCAGTTGACCGGCGTTGCCTGGTGAAACGTTGTTGTGATGCCTCGTGTAAGGAGGAGAAATGCGTACCATCACGTTTCCGACTTCCATAAAGGTCGGATTATAGCCTATCGCGATTGCTGTTTATCGTATCGCAACATTGCTGCTCGCGTTGGTCTAGATCCAATGACTGTTAGCAGAATATGGAATCGGTGGGTTCAGGAGGGTAATACGGAACGCCGTGCTGGATCCCAACGGCCTCGTATCATTAGCAGTCGAGATGACAGGCATCTTATCCGCATGGCTGTAGCGGATCGTGCAGCCACGTCTCGATCCCTCAGTCAACAGATGGGGACGTTTGCAAGGCAACAACCATCTCCACGAACAGTTCGACGACGTATGCAGCAGCATGGACTATCAGCTTGGAGACCATGCCTGCAGTTACCTTGACACTGCATCACAGACAGGAGCGCCTGCGATGGTACACTCAACGACGAACCTGGGTGCACGAATGGCAAAACGTCATTTTTTCGGATGAATCCAGGTTCTGTTTACAGCATCATGATGGCCGCATCCGTGTTTGGCGACATCGCGGTGAACGCACATTGAAAGCGTGTATTTGTCATCGCCATACTGTCGTATCACCCGGCGTGATGGTATGATGTGTCATTGGTTACACGTCTCGGTTACCTCTTGTTCGCATTGACGGCACTTTGAACAGTGGACGTTACATTTAAGATGTGTTACGACCCGTGGCGCTACCTTTCCACCAGTCACTACTCTTGATGAACTGTGGTATCGTGTTGAAGCTGCATGGGCAGCTGTACCTGTACACGCCATCCAAGCTCTGTTTGACTCAATGTCCAGGCGTATCAAGACCGTTATTACGGCCAGAGGTGGTTGTTCTGGGCACTGATTTCTCAGAATCTATGCACCCAAATTGCGTGAAAATGTAATCACATGTCAGTTCCAGTATAATGTATTTGTCCAATGAATACCCGTTTATCATCTGCATTTCTTCTTGGTGTAGCAATTTTATTGGCCAGTATCGTAGATTTCGTCAACCACTTTGTCTTGTTAATTTACTTTTTTATAATCTTTGCATATTTTACTATTATTATTATGTAATGTTGTATATATTTAATTGTGTAGACGTATCTAGCACGCTTCTGACACGAGGAAATACTTACTAGGCATTGGAATACATGAAGATGTTGTATCTGAAGGATTGTTACCTTATTTCATTTTTGTTTTGAGCTATCTTTCCTACGAAACAGTTGTTTTCGAACTTAATGCTTGTAGAATTTGTTCTCACGAATCAATGAAGGGGCGCCCCGCTTAAACTTTTAATAATTCCACGAAATTCATCCTCTTCTATGAAAAATATGTTTTTTTTCGTGACCTGACTGTGTGTTTAGTAAATGATTACTGTCAACTCCATTAAGCAATGACAGTGACAAATCGTGCGCGATAATTGCCATTAGCGCTGCCCGCACGCTTACGTTCTTTTGCGCTATGAGGCCAAGCAACGTAATTTAAGCGCGTAATGGACCGGAAGTCAGCGGCCGACATGTTCGCATTTTTGTGGTAATGAACGAACCAAACAAAATAAAAAATTCTGAAGGCAGAGTCGGTACCATGGCTGCTAATTCATACTATGACAATTCTTTTGAATCTTTACTGTATTAGAACTGTAGACATGCCGTTCAGAGACACTTCTATGTTGTCAGGATGGTGTTGCCGGTCTGTAGAGCGCTTTCCGGCGCTAATAAACAATGATTACCAAGTTAACGTTTATTCGTTCAGATTTACAGTTCTGCGTCTTCTCGTCATTCTCGGCTGACGCTTCGTGCCTGTGGCACGGTGGAATTCCGCCGATTCCTGCTGTCGGCTCGGATGCCTGGTCTTCCAGGCCGCTAAACAAGCACTTCTAATTTCTTCCCTTTCTTACTCTCTGGCATAACAGAAATTTGCGTCAGCACATGTAGTGATACCGTTTATTCTGAAACTGACAGTAAACGTAGATGAGCACAGTAGATTTTTGTGCTCAATTGAAATACCAGAAGGCAGACAGTTTTAATGATTACCGTTTCGTAGAAGTAGATAACTGTATTCGCAGAGTTTTTCCATAATGGTAGTGTCAGAGTATCAACGGGAATTTGCACAAAATTAATTTGGATTTTATGCTGGGTCATTTTAGACAGCATCGTTTTGTAAAAAGAGTAAACATTTCGGATATTACACCAAGGGGTCTTCTAGCTGTAATTGCATTGCATATCTTGATGTACATTCGATCCAGTAGAATTTAATGTTGCAGTGTTGGCCGAAACATTGTTTCGTTTAACAGTATGGGACGCCCTATGAAACAGAAAAACCACATCGTTGTACATTGTGCTATTGGATTCGGTAACATCACACAACCTAATGAAGGCCACTTGTGAAAGTGCTGGAAACGTTAGCTCGTTTTATATAATGACGCGGTCTACAGTGCTGAAGAATTTTATCGAAAGCGATTCCTGCCACTAAAATTTTCTCCCTATCTCTCTCTCTCTCTCTCTGTCTCTCTGTCACACACACACACACACACACACACACACACACACACACACGAGAGGGCGCACACTCAAACACACACGCACATCCTTACAAACTCGCCAGACAATATATTACCCACCTCCTTAAAATAGCACACTGGTCGCTTTGGAATACTGTAGGCGGTGTAACGTTGATACCAGATGCTCATGTGACGATTCAACGCCGACATAACTCTTGGCACTAAAGTGGTGTGTATGTGCCAGACGGTTGTATGAAATCAGCACACTACATGCGCCAAAGTGAAAACGTGAGATAATGTCAGAAAGGAGCGATGGTTTATGCACGTGCCCATGACCACACCGTCAGTGTAGTTGTCTAATTTGCTGGTAGTGTTGAATCGTGGTCTGTCCAGTTTATTAACAAGGAAAGGAGTACTGCTAGCAGCCATGTGGCGTGCCATAAAGACAGTGGCTGTCAAGAGATCCTAAGCGATATATTTAATCTGCTGTTCTCCAGGTATTTTTATAGATGGTCGTATTAGATGTTAGATGGGCTTACGTGACTTCTTTCTTATTAACTTCTAGCAGTATATTTCATTATGATTGCACACATCCGTGTATCTCAGGGACGTGGAAGAAGACAAAACTATACAAGATCCAGTATGAATACAGGTTACTTTTATCGTGGACTAAACGTCGACATACTTCTCTGACAAAAATTAATCAGAGATAAAAAAAAGTCTTTCATTATCTGGTTTTATAGTCTTGGGCCTGAAACGCATTTTCGTTGTACTTTAAATCTGCTTTTTCGTAGCAAAAATGATTTCAGTGTTTGCTTTCTACAGTGACCAGAGATGCTAGGCTGAGAGTTAATATTGGCCAATTATTGAATATGGCCTGTTGGTCAGTGTAACGTTCGCTATGTTAAAATTTCAGAAAGCAAATATCAAGTATTATCATTCAATTCTGTTCGCTGTCCATATTCTTTACCTATTAATCATTTCAGTCTCTTGTCCTGTGACTGTAGGTGGGCTCAGTTGCTGTCACGCTATCATATGAATCAGCTGCACAACGACTGGGATTCAAGATATCCAATTTTATGGTGCCCTACGATAAGTTCGTTCATTCGAAAAAAGCGGATGGGGCCTGAAGATAACAAAATGAACTGCCGAAACTGGTTGCTTTCAAAATTAAATAAAATGTCTTATAGTGTACGGCTGTTGGTAAAGTTCATTAAATTGAAAAGTACGTACCAGCCGACGTCCCCTGGCCGTAATGGACCAACAGAGAATTTTCAGTGTCGTCAATCCATTATATAGCTGATGCTTCTCCAAATTCGCAACAGCGAGTACATTTCTTGTATTTCATAACGGCTATAGTCACTGCAGTGCCTGCTCCTTCAGACGTGGATGCATGTCCGATGAAGGGAAGATGCAGCAGTCCTCAGCAGTTAGGAGCCCTAGGTCAGTTCCAAAGTCTAACAGAAAAAAGGTTCTGCTGCTAGGTAGTTCACACGGTAGAGGTGTGGGCTAGCAGTTGCAGGAAGTGAGTACCAGGTCACACACACACACACACACACACAAATAAAAAGGAAACAAAATTCAAATTTGGCGCCAAACTCACTAGTGAACAAGTAAACACTGAATGGGCTGGGACACACAACCACCACGATTACAGTGTGTTTTGGTGAAGTGCAATGTGCTTTTATGACAATATTTGTTAAAATACGTGTTACATTTACGTGTGCTTCACAACACTTTATCAGGATTCTGATAAAAAAAGGGCTTGCCACACAAAAGCGTAAGTAAAAACGAATACAGGTGCGAAATATCCCGACAAATTAAATTACATTTAAAGCATAAAATGATACGTGAACTCCCAACAAAATTTCTCATCAACATCGTATGGTTGCAGATGACAAGATATCTGTAATAAATAATACACAAATGGTCCTGAAGAACCATGCAAACCTAGCGTAAAGGTATTAACTAAAGGAAACAAATTATTGGTTGAACTAAATATTCCCGTAATTTTGTAATCATTTAGTAAAAATGTTCACATTACAGATTAAATAAAACAGAAACCCACTGATGATGACACAGAGGTTCTGAGACATGTTTGGGAACTTGGAAAAAAACTGTATTTTGCATAACTGACGGACCTTACATCCGACAGTCACAACTTCAAAATCTCAGAGCTTCACTCTAACAAGCTGTCTTTCAACTCATAAAATATTTGCTTCCAGATTCCGAAACCACTGCAAGGTACTACCTTCCATACTTCTATATGTTGCCTCCAGAAGCTCTATCCTTTACTAACTCATTTCACAACAACCAACCCCCACCTCCTCCACTGATCCTCGCGTCAGATTAACTGTACTTAAGTAACTGTCTATCTAGATGTTGCCACAGGATGCCTTTATCAAATATTAATGAGAAATAAGCATTTTTGTCTTAACTATGAACTGTTGATATAATAGATAAACATAATGATTAATGTATCCAATTTCCTTCAATTCGACTTTATTAGTTAGAAAACGATCTACGGTACATGGTCAGTCTCAGCAACTTTCTATACTTACTGTTGTTTGAGCTTCTCTGCTTTTAGGAGCGCTTCAGTCTGGTACTTTATTTCAAATACTTTGGCACATAACCGCTAGAATTTTGAGGGGTGGGGGAAAGGGGCAGTTTTTTCGTTCTTATGCTTACGAATCTCCTATGGCTGTTATTACCTGGACTGGACGTAGAGTCACCTACTCTAAAAGCAGCCTTGTGTGTACCACGTACAGTGAGCAGTCAGCTACCTGGGTAGCAGCCTCTGGTGTGTAATGTATACCTGACCCATTTAGCGGGACCCTGAAGTTCTCAAACCTACAGCGCATATCTAGGAAGTTGCAGCCTAGCTTGTCACAGAACCTGCGCAACCTCTGGTTCAAGCTTTTCACTCGACTCAGAGCCAAGGGGCTCTATCAGTTCTGGGAACAATGGTGCAGATAGTGAATTTCATTGAAACACCGATAAGCATCGCTGGTATTCTCAACCTTTTTCTCCAGTCGCTGGAATGATCCAAGAAGTTGGAGCCCAGGCAACAAGCCTTGTAGTTCCAACGTGTCTCGCAATATGCAATTAGCTGAATTTCCCTCAATGGCCGCCGGAAAATCCTCTGCAACACATTGAATGAGACTGCCAGCCATGCGCACTGTGTAGGCCTGGTGTTCATTCCCTCCCCTTGCTGCCATTTCCATAAGGGAAAATGTCAGGAGAGACGGATCCGATAGTTTAAAAGGAGGCGAGAAATATTGCGTTGTCAGTAGAGAAGTTGTAGCGGATGGATGGGACTGCCTGGAGGGTTCAGTGCTTTGAAAGTGGATTAGCCGACAAATTCATAAGGAATATTTAAACTCTTGTGAAACTGTCCTAGTTGACTGTTGGTGATACGTCTGTGAAGTATAAATGCGAAGGAGCAATCACTTCTAAATAAAGACGCGGCAATCCTCATGTACTCACAGACAGGGACCGTCGAGGATAGCTCACGATGGTTGTAAAATATCCCATGAAATCAGTGGAAGTACCATTCGTGGCCGGCCTTGTGACCGAGCGGTTCTAGGCGCTTCAGTCCGGAACCGCGCTGCTGCTACTGCCACAGGTTCGAATCTGGCTCGGGCATGGATGTGTGTGATGTCCGTAGGTTAGTTAGGTTTAAGTAATTGTAAGTCTAGAGGACTGATAACCTCAGATGTTAAGGGGGAACGTTGACTAAATTGACCAAAAATGTCAATTTTCGATTTATTTTTTATTCGTTAGTTCAACTCATGGACAATAAGTTCCCAAAGTTTCAATGTTGAAAGCGCATCCGAAGTGCCTAAAAATTGATTAAAAGGCTGAAGCGGCCTCCCTACCACGCCCACGTTTTGAAGCAGCACTTCAATAGCAGCTCGGTGAACAACGATTCTGTGTATTACTTTCAACCAAACGTGTGCGAGATACATCTAGAAGGCCGTGATACATACTCTTTGGTTTTATAGATCGTCTTTGACTCTGTTTCGTATCTTATAAACTCATATGGAAACGATGCCCTAAAAAAACAATTGCATCTGCTACAGTTGTCAGAATTGCAACTTATAATGCAGTTATTGTATTTAATGATGGTAACTTTGGGAGGATGAAGGTATTAGAAGAATGGGCTTCAAGATAGGAAATTTTACTCAAGACATCCCGAGAAAAATAGATTTACAGCGCGTCTCTGCAGCTGAAAAGTCAGTTGAAGGCCTGGTAAAGGAAAGAAGACCGACAACAAGAAACCAGAAGAGAAGCCTTGAAGGGAAAGACGACACAGAATACAAACGTGGTGCCTTCTGAAGAAGTGACATAAGGAAAAAAGTTAGGTTGAACTTAAAGTTACGTTTCCTGAAAAGTTCGTTTTTTAAAGTTTATGTACCTTTTCCGCAGATTCTATGAATGCTAGAATTATGACATTTTGTACACGTGCTTCTGTAAACCTAATAAATGTTGTCTCAAGAGCAAATTTTGAAATTCTGATTGCGAGCTGAGATATGGGGCAAAGTACTTGGAATTTTGCATGAATTTAAAATTGTACTTGTGGATTTATAATTAAAAAATTATGAAAATTCTCCTACTTGAACTATTCTAAAAACCTCATGAGAGAAGCTTACAACATATAAAGAGATGAAACAGAGAAATTTTTGTAAAAATCTCTTGAATACTTTCTGAGAAAAAGGAACATACATTATTTTTTGAAAATAAAACTTCAAATTTCATTCAAAAAAAAGTTGAATATTTATAATCAAAGGATTTTATACGTAAATGTGTTACTTTCATGTAAAGCGTGGTACAAAATTTCAATTCCATATCTCCAAAACTGTGGATTTGGTGCATTCTTGAAATAGTGTGTGTTTTTCATCAATGTCCCCCTTAGTCCCCTAGTGCTTAGAGCCATATGAACCATTTTGAACCATTCGTGAATTCCAAAGTGCTACCAGCAGTCCAACTAACACAATGATTGAAGGTATGGATTTCAAAAGAATGGGGCAGAATGGGCTAAGCGAAGCTTGAGGTGGATGATTGGAAAAAGGTTATTTGGGGTGATGAATCACTCTATACCCTGTGGCGATCCGATGGGAGGGTTTGGATTTGACAAATGCCTGGAGAACCTTACCTGTCATCAAGTGTAGTGTCAATAGTGAAGTACAGAGGTGATGTGTTACGGCATGGGGGTGTTTTCCGTGATTGGGGTGTGGTCACCTTATTGCACTTAAGATAACGCTGAATGCTGAAGGATACGAACACACTTGACACCACTGTATACTACCTACACTAAAAGAGCAGTTTGGAGCACTCTGATGGTTTTCATCAGCTTCGTAATGCACCTCGTCATAAAGCAACTCCTGTGAGACAATTTTGTGTGACAATAACTTTAGTCAAGTGATTTGGCTTACCTGCAGTCCTGATGTGAACCCAGTAGCACATGCTTGCTCCAGTTCCCAGCATTCATCATCAATCCCTTCTCTAGTTTCGGCTCTTGAGGAAAAACGGTCTGCCTTTCCTCCATAGATATTCAGACGCCTCGCTGAGTGTGTTCACAGAAGAGTTCAAGCCTTCATAAAGGCGAGGGTAGACACAACTTTTATTGATATTCACTAATAAGTATCCCGTTAATTTTTGTATTGCAGTGTATTTATGTAATTCGAGCTATCAGTTCTAGCAGCACATTTTAGCAGCACTAACTCCTTGATACGATGGCCACATTAGACAAGATGCAAGAGTATTGTACTACTATCGCTGTGAGCCACGTTCACAAAACGATTCGTTTAAATGACTGAGAAATTATTCGCAGTGGTAACAAGTAGCCTGGTTCTTTACGTCAAAATCGTAGTCCGATATTTTGTCTTTAATATCGATTCTATTGTGCTTCAAAGGTTTCAGTATCGATACTTAAAGATCAATTTTTAATCTTCCAAAACCGATATCTTTGCGTGTAATCTACTGGTGCCATGTTGGTAGCTGCTCCTCCGTGTGAGCAAGCGTGCTACGATCAGCCGTTAGAGGGGCCGCCTCGGAGTCTATGAGGCAGTAGGCTGGTCACTGCGCCACTGCGACTGTGGGCAGACGGCGGCGGCGGTGATGAGGGCCGCTGCTGCCGCTGCTCCTGGATAAACAGTAGCCGCCGAGGCCGTGTACACAGGCGGGCAGGAATGCGGGGACGGCGAGTATTTGGAGTGGCACTGGCCCGCTCGGCTCGGCTCGCTACCAGCTTTGTTTGGTCGCACGTGCGCTCCGCCACCAGCGTGTCTGCCGGCTGTGCGAGCACATGTGTCTGTGTGTGTGTTTGTGTGTGTGTGTGTGTGTGTGTGTGTGTGTGTTCCTCGCCCTGCCTGCCTCACCCTGCCCTCTCAGTTAGTGCTCACTCACCTTTCCAGATACTCTCCACCCACCGTCTATTTACCTTTCGCTGCTCCAGCCGAACATTTCGCTGTATTAAAGGACTTCAGTCGAATATTATTTGCTCATCGTGCTGTAACGTAGTGCGACTGCTTTCATGTATTTGTGTCTACCCATAATTCAGACAATAAATAATATTTTTCACTTTTGAATAACGGTGGTACAGAACTGTTAGTATTGTACACCGAGGTAACAGAACTCACGGGATAGCTCTTAATATCGTGTCGGACCTCCTTTTCCCCGGCGCAGTGCAGCGACTCGACGTGGCGTGGACTCAACAAGTCGTTCAAAGTCCCCTGCAGATATATTAAGCCACGCTGCCTCTATAGCAGTCCATAACTGCAAATGTGTTGCCGGTGCAGGATTTTGTGCACGAACTGACCTCTCGATTATGTTCCATAAATCGTAGAGAAATGGCCAAATCATTAGCTCGAACTGTCTGAATGATGTTGAAACCAGTCGTGAACAATTGTGGTCCGGTGACAAAGCGCATTGTCACCCTAAAAAATTCCAACGCTGTTTTTGAACATGAACTTCATGAATGTTTGCAGTGGTCTGTAATGAGGGGAATATAACCATTTCAAGTCAGTGATCGGTTCACTTGGACGAGAGGACAGGTCACACCATCATGGAGCCACCAGCGTCTTGTACAATCCATTCATCTACATCTACATCTGCATGATTACTCTGCAATTCACATTTAAGTGCTTGGCAGAGGGTTCATCGAACCACAATCATACTATCTCTCTACCATTCCGCTCCCGAACAGCGCGCGGGAAAAACGAACACCTAAACCTTTCTGTTCGAGCTCTGATTTCTCTTATTTTATTTTGATTATCATTCCTACCTATGTAGGTTGGGCTCAACAAAATATTTTCGCATTCGGAAGAGAAACTTGGTGACTGAAATTTCGTAAATAGATCTCGCCGTGACGAAAAACGTCTTTGCTTTAATGACTTCCATCCCAACTCGCGTATCGTATTTGCCACACTCTCTCCCCTATTACGTGATAATACAAAATGAGCTGCCCTTTTTTGCACCCTTTCGATGTCGATGTCCAACTGAAGTTGTTCGTAATTTTAACACCCAGGTACTTAGTTGAATTGACAGCTAACGCCAAAATTCGCCACCTGTCCTAACGGATATCTTTTTTGTACGTCTCAGATTTATTACTGTGATCATTTCAAGCAGTTTTGCTTGTCTGTAAGCACTGACAACTCTACGCAAATGCTGCTACTCTCGGTCGTTAAGTAATACCTGTCCGCCTCTGCGTTGTCCATGGTGAGAGGTAATGTCTGAAATTTGGTATTCTCGACACACCCTTGACACGGTGGATCTCGGAAGACTGAATTCCCTAACGATTTCCGAAAATGAATGTCCCATGCATCTGCCTCCAACTACCACGCCGCGTTCAGAGTCTGTTTCCTTCATGTGATCATAATCACGTGGGGAAACTTTCCACATTAATTACCTACGTACAAATGACAGCACCACCGATGCACAGCCCCTTTATACCTTGTGTACTCGATACTACCGCCATCGGCAAATATGCATATCGCTAGTCCATCACTTTTGTCACCTCAGTGTATGTTTGAGCTGCCCTATTGCAGGGTTTCACACTGAGGCACTGTGTTATCCGCACTGCTGGTGTCACAACTATCCAAGATCTGTTATGGTTCATGGCACAGCATGCTGGCGTTTATGGTGTTTCTCCTCACCTCCCCACCGTTTCTTCCGTAAATTTGCACTCAACAAATGTGACGCCATATCATGTGCCCTTTGCTTGATTTACACCTGCATGTAGTTCCAAGCCAGTTACTTTGAATACTTATTAAACGAAGCTAATCATAGCAATGAAGGTGAACAGAAAGGATAGTACCACAGCCATAACATTGGGAAGAGACCAAATTAGACTCCATAATTGTGAGATATTTTGAATTCAATATTTACAAAACAACATAAAATGAAATAGGGAGGAAATAGTGCACTAGTATTAAATATCAAGGTCACACTTTATCCGGAATCAGTCAAAAGAAAACACAATAATGCAATCAGTGAAGTATCTATAATTTTGAGAAATGCAAAAAACAGGAATGCTAACAATGAGAAGCAACAATGGAGCATGCTGGCGTGTTACCTAATCTCTACAGTGTAGGACGTAGCATCTCGCCGTCTAGTGCCGAAGGTGGCTCGTGATTGTTTACATGGTCCTCTGTGATGGACACAGACACTATGTGGGGCTGGGGCTTACTGACCCTGCTTCCTACTTAAAAACACTTCCCAAACAAGAAAACAGCAGACCGTCAGGGTAGGCATTATTTTCCGTCTCCACTCTAAACGCCCGTTACTACAAAATGCTACGTAAGTTACCTGCGAGTTGAGGTGAACTCCCAGATCTGTTAGGTTCCTTGGTCCTAACCACCAGATACCTCCAAGGAATGTGTCGTTGCGCTCCTGCCGTCCTTCTTCAAGCCAAGAAGCTTCTCTAACGTTCGCCAGCATCTAGATTACTACCAATAAATGAAGGGTTACCATGCTTAAGTGGCTAAGTCACATATTGTACCTTCTAGATTATTCAGAATAAACTTTATGCAAATAGTATGGACATAAATATACAGGAACTACATATTAACACTTGCTCATTGACTTAAGGAAAGCAAGTTATCACTTGGCATGATCCAGAAATAACAAAAATTTACTTTTCTAAATAAATTTCCACTGAAATGCTAAATGGGGTAAATCTACCAAACAAGTTTTGCAATGTTCTGTGTCCAGCGATCATTTTACTGTTCAGACTTCACACAATTCATTGTAAAATTATGCAACAGGTAGGTATTCCATCATACTTTTGAAGTCTCTTTTCTTCTCTGAAGATAATCCACCAAGACCTCAGTGAATATGAATGTTTTGGAATATTCACTTCACCATCCTTTTTTGAACACCCTTGCCATTTCAGCCAACAGACCTTTTTTTATCACCCCAGGTGTAGTGATTACAATCCATAAGGCAGTGCGCATATTAACCTTAGCTTTGTTAATGATCATATCAGCTGCTTGCTAAAATCCACAAAATAACTGCCTTTCATCTGAACAATTTAATGGTTGCTTAATGCTGACTATTGTTGTAGTGTTCATTTATTCTTTAGGAACAAAGTGCCTCCTCAACCTTTCTCTTTCTTTCAATAACTGCTGAGTTGGAGTCACAAGCTAAAAAGCTGTGGACAGAAGTAGTAGGGCAAAGCCATTTCTGGCTCACTTTTGATATTAAATTGATGCCAAATTCATCAGGCAAATTAATTAAATTGATCAATTAATTATCCCCACCTGATTTATGATGTCATCAGTTTTCCCTGGAAGGTGTTGTTCCCTTCCCCCACCACCCCACTGGAAAATTCTTGTGCCCCCTTCCTCCCCTATACCCCTCCCCTCAACCAACCGCCTTCCACCTCTCCCCCCTATCCACTCCCCACTGCCCCCCTTCCACACCAACACCCACTAAAATGGTGAGGAACTTGCTCAGTTTGTATTGAGCTGCCAGACTAGGAGGATCAATATCGTATTTATTTAAATAATTTCATCCTGTTTATTTATTTATTTAAACAATTAGGAAACCCACCACCCCTCCCACTTAAAACAGTGGGAAAATCGCTCAGTCTGTGTTGGATTGGGAGGATCTCAAGACAGTAGGTTAATATATTTTCAATCACATTGCATTATACAATTTAAGGCATTGGAACTTCATTTAATATATTTTCAGAATATTGTTTATTTAACCAATTTTCAGGAATGTATTTCACAGTTTATTTATTTCTAATGATCACAAAACAACTTGAAATTGACGATGTCACATAACTGGTGTTAAAAAAATTCACAGTACCAATCGAAACAAGTAGTATGCAGACTTAAACTCTACCCTACAACTCGAAATAAATAGAAAAATATCTCTGAAACTCTAAATAGGATGCTCGCTTCAATTACTAGTCGAAATAAATATTTCTCCTTTAACTACAACTCTAAATACATCTAAAGACACTCCTACAAGCAAAAATACATCAGGTAAATCAGCTAAAGACACTTGCACATACCACAAATGGACTTTAAACCAATTATACACCCAATAAGAACATCATTAATTGTACATTAATGTTTCCTGCAAAAAAGACCTTTAGTTTGCTTTGCAGATGACAGGCTTTCAAACACTCAAGATGTGTCAAAGGAATTAGATGATCTCAGTACACACTGGAATTCGAAGCACTGTAATACAGATGAGGAACCTGCATGTCTAATTATGATCATGATGCACATGGAGAAAAACAGCTACTGTATTAATAATAATAATTACTGTGCCCACAACCATGCATTTGTGCCTCATAAAGGAATGGAGGCTGTATGGCAATCTACTCAAAGCCACTGACTGCTGCTGAATGAACCCCAGCTGCCCAGAAGTCAGGTCTCTGGCTGTTGTGACATCACTGATCATGCCACTGCACACAGATCCCAACCCTTACAGAGAAGTATGATGTCATACATCATGCAGGAACTTTCTGATTGGATTCCCATTCAAACTGAAGCCCTCTGATTGGCTGCCTGTGAAATGCGATGAGTTATATACGCCACCAACCCACCTCCTCATCATCACTCTGCTCCTGTCCAGTGTGGAGGCTGTGGTTCTGTGTCTATTTTTAAAAATGAAATGTAGCGGAAGCAATATCAATGAAAGAGATGCTGGCAAACAGTATAAAGAGTAGGAAGCCACTGTATTAACCTGTAAGTAGCCATTGAAAAGCTATTTTCGTAACTTGTGTTCATAAATTATTTTCATAACATGTGTTAATTTTTTTTTTCGTCGTTGCAGCATTTTTCCACAAGATCTTAGTTGACCTCGATCGGCAGCTTGAGGCTGACAGACAGCAGAGGCAGCTTCCAGCAATATTTGAGGCAGCAGCACCTCAAGTACATAAGTACACATATTCTAAAATTCATCATTAATGTAGTATGTCCTTGTACAAGCTATATATCGTTGGTTGTAGGTGAATCTATGGAAGCAACATTCCATGATCTGGGAGGAGTATGTGCCATGGATGAGAAACAGGAGCCATAACTTCCATGCTGTAAGTAGCGATTCTACCCTTTTTTCGCAGATTTGTTTGTGACTTTTAAAATCATTATCTTGTTGTTGTAAATAACGATTCTACAGATTTTTTCGTAGACTTGTGTATAAGTTTTAAAATTAATATCCTGATGTACGTAATTTCAGCGAGTTAGATCGATAGTTACATATAGATTCTGATGAGCATGTGGTACCATAATGGATCAGGGAAGTGGCAGCAGAAGAAGAGATGCAAAGGCGTCATGACCTGTCCTTTTTCAGAGGAGGAGGACTTACCTCAGGGGGCGGGGGATATCCCTGATGACTTGGATGAAATTCTCACGCCATGGACCCAGAATGGAAAAAGTAATTACTCTCTATGCTTATCTCAATCATATATAAAATCTGTATTCTTCTTCTTCTTCTCCTCTCTGAATAGTGTACTTCATTTTCGTTATTCTCAGTCCCTTCTACAGCGGTGCTGCAGCTCGCTTTGGCTAGGGTTCCAGAGACGTGACAGCCAAAAAAAAAAAATGGTTCAAATGGCTCTGAGCACTATGCGACTTAACTTCCGAGGTCATCAGTCGCCTAGAACTTACAACTAATTAAACCTAACCAACCTAATGACATCACAAACATCCATGCCCGAGGCAGGATTCGAACCTGCGACCGCAGCGGTCGCTTGGTTCCAGACTGTAGCGCCTAGAACTGCACGGCCACTCCGGCCAGCGGTGACAGCTAAATCAAGGTTCGACAAGGCATGTGCCACTGTGCAAGACATCTATTGTCATGGCGCCAGCAACTGCCACAGATATGGCGACCGCTCAGCCCACTTTCAGTGCTGTCCCAGCGCCACCTTGACTCTAGTGTCCCTGGACAGGACATCAGGAAGATCAACAGGCTGCCATCCCTCAGGCTAGCACATCAGTCCTGCAACAATAGCAGCAGCAGAGTGGACAATCACCACCACAGCCAGGTTGCTCTCACTCGCCTGACCCAGTAGCAACGCCTCCTCCTTCAACATCCCGTCCCCGACAGAACTGGCGTCAACAAAGGGTACGTGTGCCTCGGCAATACCATTCAACACCTCACTGCAACCACCTTCGCCAATGGGATGAATGCAGTCATCATATATATAATATTAGTAACAGCAGCTATCCTGTGGCTAGCAGCAGTTCCCTCTCCCATACTTTCAGTGAAGGACATCAGGATATTAACACCATACCACAATTAGGACGTTTTTGAAGAGCAAATCTCACTAACTAGGATCGAGAATCCGGCAGGAGGGTGCAGTGACCCTGTTGGGTTTCTAAGAGCGTGTCTTCCTGTCGTGGAAACAGAGCTCCTCAAGGCTGTTAATGATCCACGATATCCCGCCATTACATATGACGTAGTGCTATGCATCGAAATGTCCCTCCCCCCCCCCCCTCCCCCCCCCCCAAAGTTGCCTCTAGAAGTTAAGAGGCAATTTTTCATTATCTTTGGACGGGGGGGGGGGAGGGGGGCAGGGGGGAAATAATGGCGTGATAGCGCACAACACATCAATCACCGAGTGGTTTTGTGAGTCCGCCTTGACAGCTATGCTGGCCCAATTTTCTAAGATGGGAGCTAGGTCAACTAAAGCACTCAGCCAAATACCACGCCTGAACTCCATACACATGTCTAAGACCCGTTAGTTAGAGGGTAAAGCTATATCGAACTTCCTAAGGATATAGCTGATAAGGAGGTATGCATTAATGTTGAAAATAAAAGGGATCAGACTTGTTTTGTGTGGTCAGTCCTGGCTTGCGAGAGAAATTACACAAAAGATCCACAGCACACAGGTAGATACCACATGCATAAAAACACTATCCAGACGGTGTTAACTTTGACGGTATCGAGTTCCCAACAAGATCCAGGACATACCTAAATTTGAGGCTCCGAATATTGGAATATCAGTTCATGTTTATGTCCTGGAGAAACGCAATTCAGATGAACAGAACAAGCTTATAGTCATCAGCCTCCTCCATTTCTAAAATATGCCAGTGAGCGTACAATGCTTGTAAACATGCAATTCTTCTCCAATGAGAAAAATAAGGAGGAAGGCAATTATCGTTATGTTTGGATCAAAACCAGCTCCCACCTTCTCGCCCCCCAGATGAGTAAGCATGACCATAATCAGCATATTGGCTCATCGTGCCTCAATGTCTTTTCGACAAGCGACTATATAGCAAAGCATTTAGTACATTTCGCTTCCAAGGGCGAAGTATGTATTATTATGCATACTGAGGAAAATAAATTCATAATGTTTAAGAATACTCACCATCAGGAGGAACGCCTGTTTGTGGTGTACCCTGACTTTGAATGCCTCCTCGCTCCTGTGACCCGCAGTGAAAGTGACCATACAGCCTCTCGTTCTGCCTTTACCAAAAAAAAGTGCCATATGCTGCTGCGTTCCTAACTGTATCGTTCTGTGATTTGAATCTTAGCCACTACAAATCGTCTTAGCTACTACAAATCGTAGGTTAAATCAACAGTGTGGATCGCAATAATTTTTTTTATTATGACCGGTTTTGGCTTATGTTAAAACCATCCTCAGATTTTTTGTTTTTCTTTCCGCCACGATTTTGACATCTGTGTCAGATTCTAAACTGACATTAACCCTTTTTGGTCCATTGAGTACCCCAGAAATCTAGACATCAAATGGTGTAAATCATATTGGTGCTTCTGATCCCACAACACACCAACACACAGGAGTATTTAAATAAAAGAGGCATTGTGGAGCGTTTCCAAACTGCTGTCTGAAGGTGATTGACGACCTCTAATTTTTAACTCATCGTTCACAGTGATGGGATAGCTGATGATGCTGTGTTGGTGTTCAAAAGTCAGCTGGAATGCGTTTCAAAATTATATGAGTACTCGATAGACTAACCTGTACTGGATGCTAGGAGCTTTGTGAAACAAGGTTTTTTTCTTGAAGAACATTAATTTGGCGACCCCCCGAAACTGCCGCCCAGAGCACATACCCCGGTTCCCCGGTTTGCCCTCCCCCCCTTAGATCCGGGCCTGCCAGTACGACAGTGAATAAAGAATCTCTAGTGCCTCTATGGGGCGGTCTCATTGTGACAATATCCGTGTCCTAGCCACACAGTGATATTCCAAAAAAATCATCTCAGGCAAGTTTTATGTGACAGTGGCACGCCTGACATTTAATCAAGAATGCTGCAAAAATTTCGGAAGAACAGACTCCCCCCACTGTGAATGATTAGAGAAGAAAGATATTAACCATGTGATAGTCGAGTGTCGACGGGGGAAACAACTGCCGGCGACCTACTCCTCTAGTTGAGCAGCTTGGGGCATAGGGACCATTCAATGGGAGAACGATACTGCCATCAGCGGGCATCAAGATTTTCGGATTGTTATCGAATTACCTTGTGGCGGTGGAAATGAAACCCTTACATTACGCACCTGAATGTAATTTAAGCTTATTATTCCTTTATTATAAGACAACGGTTTCTTTTGGAATTTATATGTGCATGAGGTATAATGGATGTAGCCAGTGTTGTTCAAGTATCTCATGGTCAACCTGCCATGCAAATTTGCAAATGAAATGATGCGTGTGACTTGAATATGTAATACTATAAATATGCGAGTTAACGGGAGTGTGTTTCATGTATTGTAGGTGGTTGTATGACTGAAAACACCAAAGGCGTTTACAAAAATTCAAAAAATTGTGTTGTGAGTCAGCGTGCTCTCACAAATCATTTTTTCGAAAGAATCTCAGAGGTTAACGATCATATCTTGAGGGCCTTTTTGTGATCAGAAATTTACCTTTGGCCATGAAGAGCAGAGAGCCACAAAGCCGTAAGGACTGCGAATTTTCAGGAAGCAGGAAGCGCAACGCTTGAACACATCTGCAGTTGTAAAAGAAATTACGCCATCAGTAAGATGAAGAAAAATGAGATATGTAAGTTCGTTACGAATTTGTTTAATAACGTCACTCAATGTACCTGTGCCATAACTGAGTCCTTTTGCACCGAGCTTTGTTTATTTCTAGTTCTACCACTACTCACACACCTATACAAGATTAGCACTGTTGTGAACCAGCATGTCATCTTCACTCAATTTCTTCTTGACAGCTACCTGCTATCTACCGATATCTTGCAGCTACTAACCAGGCTACATTTCCGTAATCGGTAACAAACGCGAAGATATGATTGTGAAGGTGTCAGACCGCGAAAAACATAACACGTTTAAGTTAAAATGGTTCAAATGGCTCTAAGCACTATGAGACTCAACATCTGAGGTCATCAGACCCCTAGACTTAGAACTACTTAAACCTAACTAACCTAAGGACATTACATAGGTCCATGCCCGAGGCAGGATTCGAACCTGCGACCGTAGCAGCAGCGCGGTTCCAAACTGAAGTGCCTAGAACCGCTCGGCCACAACGGCTGGCACACGGGTAAGTAGCTTGTTTGTATGGTGGCAGCGCTATAGACAGTGTTAGTATCGCTGACAGCGATCTGCCCCCTCGGCAAGAGATTCTGTGGTTGGACGGATTGGCAGTTAGCGAGTGGATAGGAAAGTGTATGGACATGATATTTTAGTGGAGACTCTGTGTTGGTAGGACATACATTGTAAAGTGAGATTAAATGATGTGTTTATAAGAAAATACTCAGGGAAATGTATGAGGATGAATGCATAGTTGATAATGTTTGGGCAGTGAAATTATTAACAATTATATAATTTATTGTAACTGGATGTCACATGAACAAGGTAAAATTTTCTAAATGCGTTGTTTGTTCCTCAACGAAATCTTTCTTCTTGCTAACTATATGCCGCCTAATAGTTAGAGTATACAGTAGGTAGAATCTTGTTATTTAGTTGGCTGTTGTTGCTACTTGCTGTAATTGCTGTAGTTCATGTTATGAAGATTTTCTGTGGGGTAAGTGACTTATGGAAAAGGAATGGGTTTTGCACTATTGGGATTCGTATTCAAATGAATTTAGGCAATTAACAGAGTTGGAAGTGGTTTCATATTTCTTTAATTATATATTTTTGCGATTTGTATTATTGTTAGGATTTCTTGCAATTCAGGGTCATTCTTTTGTGTTAATTATTGGAAGTCATGTTGTCAATGTGTAGCAGTCAGACTGCGTTGGACTTGTGTATTGTGGGTAATAAATCAACAGGTTAATTTTGAGTTATCTTTGTCGGGGAAAATTCCGTAGGTCAGTGTTTATTAAAAAAGTAATTAAAGAGGTAGTTTCACATGCCACCCAGAAAAAATTAATGGATTTTATTTAACAAGTTGCACAAACTGTTCTTATGACATTTTTTAAGAACATGAAATTTAAGAAGCTGAAATACTACCCAACTACCCAAAAAATCAGCAATAACGATTTAGGATTCAACATTTGATGAATAATAATATAAAATTTGAAATAGTTCACAGCACTTAGGTGGTTCTGTTCTGAAAGAAATTCAGTGAAACACGCTATTGATTCAGATACTACTCTAAAAGACAGAAAAACGTTCCAGTTAACAAATATTCCAGAATAAAGTATCACGCACAAATAAACATTTCGTTATCACATCAATAAACACCTGTAAACACTACAGATCACAACAGGCGATGAGTAACAATACAAACAATATAAAATTTAACCTTTACAATAGCATTTGTAATGTCATAAATAGATAGCAGTTGTCTCCTTAAAGAGCCCAAGATTAGTAAGACTTAACCAAATATAGAATTAGGTAGAATGTAAATCTCAGCCAAGTCAGAACACAGCAATATATCTAGCTTGGCTTCAAGTTCTAACTGCTTCTCTAACAGAAGATACACGTAAAATATAAACAGCAACGCACACATGGCTTAAATTAAAACAGCAGATACTAAAGCTGAACTTATTAAAATGCTGCGTACCAAATACGTTATGTATTACCAGCACATATAATAGTCATCAGTTCATCATTCATCATTGCCTTGGGGCCTTTGTCCCACTTCAACACGGGGTCAGTCTGGTTACTACGGAGTTGGTGATGTCAGTGTCAGAGGGTGGCCGGATTCCCTTCTTGTCGCCACCCCATACCCCCCCCTCCAGAATGGAATTACTTTGTACCCTAGCTGTCTGCATCTAGTGTAAGCCATGAAATAGTGTGAAAGTGTCGCGAGTCGTGTAACTGAGGCGGTACGTGGGGACCAGCCTGGTATTCATGTAGTGGGATATGGAAAATCGCCTAAAAACCACATCCAGGGCCTTGGCGTTAATCCGACGGGCGAATATTATCCAGGGCCGGCGCTCCTACCTGAGTCCAGGAAGCAGAGCATTAGCGCCCTTGGCTAACCTGGCGGGTAATATTCACCAGTTACCAACAGGACTCAAATCCGATAGAAATTAGGCCACCTGCCCCAAATAACTGTGGCATAAACAATTTTAGCCAGGTAAGTTAGCCAAGTTGGAACTGGTAATCTCTTCAAAGAAAACCAGGGTTAAGTGAAACCTTAAGCAACACAACACACATAGTTTAGAGACCACTGTGGTACGGCGGATAGCTCCGAATAAATGTTCATCCAGCCTACACACAAAAGTGCTCACCAAATAAATTCAACGACCGCCTATGACCAGGGTTCATTAATCATACTCTACCGATGAATTCTGTAGCCACACGTAGCAGACAAAGTTCCAAGACCTTTTTCCACCGAATACGAGCTTTTCGGCTGCAAACGTTGGTGGAACTGAGAATCACACACTCGCTCAAAGTCATTTTCAACTCTTTCAAATTGTCATAGCATCCACGTGCCACATGAGTGACAGCATTTCTCCTTGCATGGCCGGCCAACTGTCGTCGGGGTCACGGTGGCAAACGACTGAGGGCGAACACAGACGCAACGCAGTGAGTTGGCGCAGTGGAGAGCGCGCATTGTCCGGCGAATTACGGATGGGAAAAACCGACTGGCTAAAACCGATACCGGGATTTCAGTTCTGAGTAGCAGATATTTTTCTGTATTTGTTTGGTCTCGATTATAACAGGTGTTTTTATTTTTTACTAAGAACCACGTACAAAGGCGAAATATCAAATACAGCAGTAGGGATAAAATTTTTTGTTTTTAAATTATCCTTTTTTAAAGAGCGAGTGATATTTATTCGTAAAATTAGCATTGATTTGAAATATTGCGTTATTATAGAAAACAGGGAAAGCGATCAGTGCTATTTTACTAACAATGCCGACACAAACGAGCAACAAACTCGTGCATAAGAAATGGTACAGCATTTCTGAGACAATATTTTACCTGTTACCATCGCACGTGACCTATTAGATGGTACGCATGTACATACAGTGCGCAAGACTTGCACCATCTGATCTATGTGGTAGCTTCTTGCTGTCGTCCTTGAACATCAGTTGTATTATAGAATCGCATTGTCTTGTGACAGCCAGAGCGAGAGCACCAGCAGCAGCGAGTACTGTTTGTATAAAGCGTTTATTTTGCATTTTATTTACGACCTTCCACTAAGGAAGGGATTCTATTTGTGTTTATCTGCTCTGCATAGTAACTAACAGTTCTTGATAAAACTTTACGTAGTTTTCGTGTTAGATTTCTTAGTGTTTTCTTGATCGTTTAGAACAGAAAGCGCCCTAAAACCGTCTTTGTTTGTTTCGCGGCCGTTAGCCACTAGTCACTTGAATCAGCAGTTGTCTTGTGACAGCCAGAGCGAGAGCACCAGCAGCAGCGAGTACTGTTTGTATAAAGCGTTTTTGTACTTATTTGCTGCGCTTAGCTTTTAAATAGTTTTTCTGGGAAAACCTAGCGTAGTTTTCGCGTCTCGTATTTCAGTGAGTGTTTCTTGATTATCAGAGTAGCTCATCAGAAGATTATCTTGGGAATTTGTCACCGTATAGGGTAGGGTAAACATAGTCATGTGTAGGGACTGTGGTTGTTGTGAGCGGACGCAAGGAGAATTGGCCACTCTTCGGGGGCAGATGGAGGCTTTGTCTGTTAGGCTCATCGAGCTCGAGGCGCAGGCGTCGGCTCGTAGTGGCGTTGGGGCAACTGTGGTGAGATCTATGCCTACTTCGGTGGCCTTGGAATCACATGGAACCCCTGATGTCGCTGCGTCTTCCGGCAGTGAGCATCTTACCGGTCAGCCATCACTCCAGGGTGAATGGCGGACAGTGGTGGGCTCGCGCGTGCCTGGCCGAAAGGCGAAGGTGGGATCTGGCCGCGTGGCAGCTGCCTTACCCCTTTCCAACAGGTACGGGGTGCTTCCTAGTGGTGATGACATCGTTTCCGAGCCACCACAGGATGCCTCGCCTGTTGGGCCAGTGGCCGATTCTCCGGCAAGGTCCCGACAGTCACAGAGGGCGGGCCTATTAGTTATAGAGAGCTCCAACGTTAGGCGGGTTATGGAGCCCCTCAGGAAAATAGCGGGTAGGTCGGGGAAGAATGCCAGTGTGCACTCGGTGTGCTTGCCGAGGGGTCTCGTCCGTAATGTGGAGGAGGCCCTTCCGGCAGCTATTGAACGCACTGGGTGTGACCGGCTGCAGATAGTGGCACATGTCGGAACGAATGACGCCTGCCGCTTGGGTTCTGAGGCCATCCTTGGTTCCTTCCGGCGGCTGGCTGATTTGGTGAAGACAACCAGCATCGCACGCGGAGTGCAAGCTGAGCTTAATATCTGCAGCATAGTGCCCAGAGTCGATCGCGGTCCTCTGGTTTGGAGCCGTGTGGAGGGTCTAAACCAGAGGCTCAGACGACTCTGCGACTATAATGGTTGCAAATTCATCGACCTCCGTTATTGGGTGGAGAACTGTAGGGCCCCCCTAGACAGGTCAGGCGTGCACTACACACCGGAAGCAGCTACTAGGGTAGCAGAGTACGTGTGGCGTGCACACGGGGGTTTTTTAGGTTAGAGGGACCCCCCCTTGGGCGAAACGATAAAATACCTGACGGCTTACCAGAGAGGACATTATCATCGTTGATAAAGAACGTCCGTCCTCAGAGACCAAAAACAGGAAAAGTTAACGTAATATTGGTAAACTGCAGGAGTATCCAGGGCAAGGTTCCTGAATTAGTATCTCTTATTGAAGGAAATAGGAGCCAGGGACAGAGACTCTTGTGACATTATCCTGACTGCCTTGTCCGAGAATTACTTCGAGCAGATAGTTAGAGAACCAACTCGTGAAGCTAACGTTTTAGACCTCATAGCAACAAATAGACCGGAACTTTTCGACTCCGTGAATGTAGAAGAGGGTATCAGTGATCATAAGTCAGTGGTTGCATCAATGACTACAAGTGTAATAAGAAATGCCAAGAAAGGAAGGAAAATATATTTGCTTAACAAGAGTGATAGGGCACAAATCGCAGAATATCTGAGTGACCACCATCAAACGTTCATTTCTGAGGAAGAGGATGTGGAACAAAAATGGAAAAAATTCAGAAACATCGTCCAGTACGCCTTAGATAAGTTCGTACCGACTAAGGTCCAAAGCGAGGGGAAAGATCCACCGTGGTATAGCAATCATGTACGAAAGGTACTACGGAAACAAAGAAAGCTTCATCATAGGTTTAAGAGTAGTCGAATCATAGCTGATAAGGAAAAGCTGAACGAAGCGAAAAAGAGCGTAAAGAGAGCAATGAGAGAAGCATTCAACGAATTCGAACATACAACATTGGCAAACAATCTAAACAAGAACCCTAAAAAGTTTTGGTCATATGTAAAATCGGTAAGCGGATCTAAATCCCCTATTCAGTCACTCGTTGACCACGATGGCACCGAAACAGAGGACGACCGAAGAAAGGCAGAAATACTGAATTCAGTGTTCCGAAACTGTTTCACTGCGGAAAATCGTAACACGGTCCCTGACTTCAGCCGTCGCACGGACGCCAAAATGGAAAATATTGAAATAAACGATATCGGAATTGAAAAACAACTGCTATCACTTAGGAGCGGAAAAGCATCCGGACCAGACGAGATACCCTTAAGATTCTACAGTGATTATGCTAAAGAACTTGCCCCCTTTCTATCAGCAATTTATCGTAGATCGCTGGAAGAACGTAAAGTACCTAGCGACTGGAAGAAAGCGCAGGTCGTTCCAATTTTCAAGAAGGGTCATAAATCAGATGCGAATAATTATAGGCCTATTTCGCTTACGTCAATCTGTTGTAGAATAATGGAACATGTTTTGTGTTCTCGTATTATGACGTTCTTAGATAATACAAATCTCCTTCATCATAACCAACATGGATTCCGCAAACAGAGATCATGTGAAACTCAGCTCGCCCTATTTGCCCAAGAAATTCACAGTGCCGTAGACACTGGCGAGCAGATTGATGCCGTATTCCTGGACTTCAGGAAGGCATTTGATACGGTTCCGCACTTACGTTTAGTGAAAAAAAATACGAGCTTACGGAATATCGGACCAGGTTTGTGATTGGATTCAGGATTTCCTAGAAGAAAGAACACAACATGTCATTCTTAACGGTTCAAAATCTGCAGATGTAGAGGTAATTTCGGGAGTACCGCAAGGAAGCGTGATAGGACCTTTATTGTTTACAATATACATAAATGACTTAGTTGACAACATCGGTAGCTCCGTGAGGCTATTTGCAGATGACACGGTTGTCTACAAGAAAGTAGCAACATCAGAAGACTCGTACGTACTCCAGGAAGACCTGCAGAGGATTAATGCATGGTGCGACAGCTGGCAGCTTTCCCTAAACGTAGATAAATGTAATATAATGCGCATACATAGGGGCAGAAATCCATTCCAGTACGATTATGCCATAGGTGGTAAATCATTGGAAGCGGTAACGACCGTAAAATACTTAGGAGTTACTATCCGGAGCGATCTGAAGTGGAATGATCACATAAAACAAATAGTGGGAAAAGCAGGCGCCAGGTTGAGATTCATAGGAAGAATTCTAAGAAAATGTGACTCATCGACGAAAGAAGTAGCTTACAAAACGCTTGTTCGTCCGATTCTTGAGTATTGCTCATCAGTATGGGACCCTTACCAGGTTGGATTAATAGAAGAGATAGACATGATCCAGCGAAAAGCAGCGCGATTCGTCATGGGGACATTTAGTCAGCGCGAGAGCGTTACGGAGATGCTGAACAAGCTCCAGTGGCGGACACTTCAAGAAAGGCGTTACGCAATACGGAGAGGTTTATTATCGAAATTACGAGAGAGCACATTCCGGGAAGAGATGGGCAACATATTACTACCGCCCACATATATCTCGCGTAATGATCACAACGAAAAGATCCGAGAAATTAGAGCAAATACGGAGACTTACAAGCAGTCGTTCTTCCCACGCACAATTCGTGAATGGAACAGGGAAGGGGGGATCAGATAGTGGTACAATAAGTACCCTCCGCCACACACCGTAGGGTGGCTCGCGGAGTATAGATGTAGATGTAGATGTAGATGTACCTAGTTTGAAAGTGAAACTTCCTGGCAGATTAAACTGTGTGCCGGACCGAGACTCGAAATCGGGACCTTTGCCTTTCGCGGGAAAGTGCTCTAGCAACTGAGCTACCCAAGCACGACTCACGCCCCGTCTTCACAGCTTTACTTCTGCCAGTATCTCGTCTCCTACCTTCCAAACTTTACAGAAGCTGCCGGCCGCGGTGGTCTAGCGGTTCAGGCGCTCAGTCCGGAACCGCGCGACTGCTACGGACGCAGGTTCGAATCCTGCCTCGGGCATGGATATGTGTGATGTCCTTAGGTTAGTTAGGTTTAAGTAGTTCTAAGTTCTAGGGGCCGATGACCACGGATGTTAAGTAGTGCTCAGAACCATTTTTTTACAGAAGCTCTCCTGCGAAACCTGCAGAACTAGCACTTCACTGCAGAGTGAAAATCCCATTCTAGTTTGAAAGTATTTTACGAAGTGTGACGTCAGTGTGGTATAATGCTCCATTTGCTTTGAAAGATTAAAAACAGGAAGAGCCTCAACAAACTTGTGACATCATATGAACAGAAAAATCAAAACAAAACAATTCATTCGTACTTTACGGTAAAAATAGAAATTATCTGATACGCTGCCTGTGTCTACACAATATGCCTTTATCTACTCGTAGTCCATGAAAACGGACAAATTAACACGAATAGTAGATTTTTCCATCCTCAGTTTTCACCCTCTGACACTGACTGTTCGTCAAGCCCAAATAGTGCTATGGTCATCAATTAAAACATCATCTTTTAGCATAGTTTAAAAAAAATTAGAATCGAATGGAGAATAATATTCAACAATTTCTCGAGAAAAACAGCGAACGGTGGACGGACTACGTTTTCTTTTATTTCCCTGTTTTATTAATATCTTCATTCTTTTTCTCTTGAAACTGAGAGAGTCAAAATTTTTCAATCTTTGTCCGAGTTCTACGTCTATGATAGGAAATAATAGTGAATGATACCTGTCGTCTTTTACTAATGCAAGGTACTGATAGTATCAGCTAAGTATCTCTCTTCTAATTCCCTAAAACTCAAAAATGACTGTTCAAGTGCAGCCTACGTTCGCTTGCCTCGAACAAGAATCAAACACAAAATTTCTCATTAGTGGTCCAAATTTATTTAAATGTTAATTAATTAAACAGATGAAAAGGCTCCACCTCACAGATCATTTAATGATTTAATAAAATACCAATCCATATACTGGATATACGATAATCATGATAAATTTCATTTAAACATTATTAAAGGTAGGTGCAAACTGACTGTTTTTTTAAAGGTACTGACTAGGAAGCGGAATGGCGCTGTGAGATGTTATAACAACGAATTTAGCTATAATTAACATTTATTTCGTCGTTAAACGTAACACGCGGACAAATTTTAAGTTAAAACACAGTACTTGGAATGTTGGCGCGTGAATGTTGGCACATGGTACATTATACCCAACAACTGAACCGACAAGTGCGGGGGAATGTCTGCTAAATTACTGGTTGTAATTTATCAAGGTCAGATACACCACTTCACATTGATCACTGACACAACCTAAGATAGAATTTAGAAGAAAGCTTCCCTACTTCACACGTAAGTTCACTGGGTCAGGGCGCGACTGGCTCTAACGGTCAATTTCAGAGGAAAAATCCCACTTCCGAAATTGCGTACAACTCAGTAATTTTGTAAATAAATTAGCCAAACGTGAGCCCATTTACTCTGCGATAAAACTGAGGCTTCAATTCGAGCACAAGAGGTCTTTACGTCAAGCTGGAGCCTCATAGTTTACAAAGCAAGCACGTGGTGCAGCACAGTACGGGCTACTAAGTGCGTGGAAATGAGACACAAAATTGAGATGTAAATTAAATAAAATTTAACAGAAGCCTTCCACAAAACACACGACACGTTCATACATGATACACTAAACTAAGTAAAACTGTACATTACGTGGCGGCACCTCTTCGAATAAACTGAATACTAATGAAATTAGCACCGTTCCTTGACTGAAATAGTTGGTGCGGCATGGTTATCAGTGCCATACACCAAAGTGATTACCGGAAACTCAAACAAAGCTAACTCACACAATTCAGCTTAGCAACTAGTGATACTACTAAGAGCATCCTTACTCACCAGCGTCCTAGGCAAGAGTAAAACTAACCTGCAACCCAAAAGGGCTCAGACAGCGTAAGTGTTTCCTACCTGCTTCAACCTCACCGTGGATACTCATCACTGGCCGCTAATGCCTCTCGGGCTCAACGTAGCCGTATTCGAAACTCTACACAAAGGTTGGCTAAAATGCCCTTAACATTCAAGGAAACCTCTTGGCAACTAAGAAAACCCAGAGTGCCAGCTACAAACAAACCGAAAATTCATACTAACAGACGACAGTGAGAACAGGAAAGATATAACAGGAATACATCATAATGGATCACACAGATAGATACAGAACATAGTTATGAATTGGATATTGAAAAAAGACATTCTCCTTTGGCGTTGAAATACCGCTGTAATATGACTCAATCTCTCGTCCATCTTTCTCTGCAGGCATAGTCGTACCGAACATGTGAATCGTTAAGAATTGTAGAAAAACCGATGGTTGCTTTCCAAGATCGTTGGAACGGCTCACACGGAGACGTTTCAATGGGAATAAAAATCTAAACTCGTTTATTTCATAAACTGGTTATTTTTATCGGTTTTAATAGTCGTATTAGATTGGTATCGTAAAAAACCGATACTATCGTAAACGATTGTTGTAACGGTAATCTCCATCCCTAAAGCGAAGGAGGTGATCGCTTAGCTACACAGGCAAAGAAATTGTACCCCACTTTCGAGTACAGTTCGAAGCATCGCATGGCTCAGTTTTTCATAACGAGACATTCTGTCGTCTCTCCTTCTCTGAGCCAACCTGGAAAACGTTGGCTGTTCGCGCCGAGTAGCTTCACAAGCGCGCAGATCCACTGATCGCCAGTCCATTATTCTTCCAAAGTATCGTGCCTCTAGCTGCTCGTAAATTTTTCGGGATGTGAGGTCGTAGTTCAAGAAACTCTTCTGTTCCTGACGTGTCGTCCAGGACTGCGCTGGACATCCTCAGAGGCGCCCCTCCGCTGAGTCTTGCCGACTGACCGGTCGAACGTCCGAGAGCGACAAAAATACTGTAGGAAAGGAGCCTGGTCAAAATCACAAGTGATGAGCATAGATAATCCTTTTCAGAGATAAAACTTAACAATCGATTGTCGTCTTGGCAAAGATAAAACTGTCTAGTGATTCCGCAGAGCCACTGTCCAAATGTCCTTACGTTTCATTGCGTCATTAGAGACGAATGTGCAAAACTTTTTGAGAGCCCTTTGTAGTTCTAATATTAACTTTACACACTTTCACTGAATTTTGTATATACCACATGTCGACAGAGGAACGCGTTATCCGTCACAGATCGGAGTACTTGACTTATTTTCTTTGTTGGCCTAAATACCGGTCTGATGTCATGTTTTTGTAAAATCTTACCGATCTGATCCGTTACTTTTTTTATTAAAAGGGAGAGAAACTGTATTTTTCCGTCGTTGTGTTTCATCCTTGTCCTTCGGCCTTCAGTTCCTCGGTCGCAAAATTCTCTTTACTTCTTTCCCTGAGTAGCCATTTTTTCTCGAAAGCCAGCTACAGATGTTCTATTTCATCATCCAGCTGTTCCTATGTGCAAAACTGTTCGGCTGTATCGACAATACTTTTAATGACGCCTCTCTTTCGTTGTAGTTTTCTTAATAGTTTAGGCCGGTGTTTAGGTCATACGAAAGTTACCTGTACATTAGGTGCGTTGCATACATATAGGGTGTTGCCTCAGATCGCTTTCTTTATGTACGCGACCAGTATCTTACAAGCTGTGCCTGGAGTGGTGCCTTCAACGGGCAACAAACAGCAGTTTGCCCGGAACTATGATCCACGCTTAGAACTGAGCCAAGATGACACACGACGAGTACAGACAGGAAGACATTGTACTCTTCATTCCGCCTGGCAGAGCCTAACACTAGTACACACATCCTAGAGTCCACATAGGACACAGCAAACAGCATTGCAGCGTACTGCTCATCGCTCGGTGGCTACACCTCTACTCTCAGCAAGAAAGGAGCGTTCACTGCCAAGTGCACTCCACGACCCGGCACTCACTGTATCCACTAAAAACCGAAAGAGGTAAACCGCCTAAAACTAAGGTACGATATATAAAGGGCCAGGTAACCTACGGACCTGTTTTGTTCTACATAGTTATTCTCCTGTTACTAAAAAGTTAACAGTATTTACAGCACAATTGAATTCGTCAATGTTTAATTCAGGTTTTATTCGAAAATGATTTTTTTGTAACGTGAAACAGAGGGATTTTGTAGGAAAAATAATAAACAGTAGAGATTTATCGTACAGTGATAAAAAACCATAAACAAAAATACACTCCTGGAAATTGAAAAAAAAACACATTGACACCGGTGTGTCAGATCCACCATACTTGCTCCGGACACTGCGAGAGGGCTGTACAAGCAATGATCACACGCACGGCACAGCAGACACACCAGGAACCGCGGTGTTGGCCGTCGAATGGCGCTAGCTTTGCAGCATTTGTGCATCGCCGCCGTCAGTGTCAGCCAGTTTGCCGTGGCATACGGAGCTCCGTCGCAGTCTTTAACACTGGTAGCATGCCGCGACAGCGTGGACGTGAACCGTATGTGCAGTTGACGGACTTTGAGCGAGGGCGTATAGTGGGCATGCGGGAGGCCGGGTGGGACGTACCGCCGAATTGCTCAACACGTGGGGCGTGAGGTCTCCACAGTACATCGATGTTGTCGCCAGTGGTCGGCGGAAGGTGCACGTGCCCGTCGACCTGGGACCGGACCGCAGCGACCCACGGATGCACGCCAAGACCGTAGGATCCTACGCAGTGCCGTAGGGGACCGCACCGCCACTTCCCAGCAAATTAGGGACACTGTTGCTCCTGGGGTATCGGCGAGGACCATTCGCAACCGTCTCCATGAAGCTGGGCTACGGTCCCGCACACCGTTAGGCCGTCTTCCGCTCACGCCCCAACATCGTGCAGCCCGCCTCCAGTGGTGTCGCGACAGGCGTGAATGGAGGGACGAATGGAGACGTGTCGTCTTCAGCGATGAGAGTCGCTTCTGCCTTGGTGCCAATGATGGTCGTATGCGTGTTTGGCGCCGTTCAGGTGAGCGCCACAATCAGGACTGCATACGACCGAGGCACACAGGGCCAACACCCGGCATCATGGTGTGGGGAGCGATCTCCTACACTGGCCGTACACCACTGGTGATCATCGAGGGGACACTGAATAGTGCACGGTACATCCAAACCGTCATCGAACCCATCGTTCTACCATTCCTAGACCGGCAAGGGAACTTGCTGTTCCAACAGGACAATGCACGTCCGCATGTATCCCGTGCCACCCAACGTGCTCTAGAAGGTGTAAGTCAACTACACTGGCCAGCAAGATCTCCGGATCTGTCCCCCATTGAGCATGTTTGGGACTGGATGAAGCGTCGTCTCACGCGGTCTGCACGTCCAGCACGAACGCTGGTCCAACTGAGGCGCCAGGTGGAAATGGCATGGCAAGCCGTTCCACAGGACTACATCCAGCATCTCTACGATCGTCTCCATGGGAGAATAGCAGCGTGCATTGCTGCGAAAGGTGGATATACACTGTACTAGTGCCGACATTGTGCATGCTCTGTTGCCTGTGTCTATGTGCCTGTGGTTCTGTCAGTGTGATCATGTGATGTATCTGACCCCAGGAATGTGTCAATAAAGTTTCCCCTTCCTGGGACAATGAATTCACGGTGTTCTTATTTCAATTTCCAGGAGTGTATATCAAACATCGCTTCAGTACTTCAGCGAATTTACATGAAACGTATATGTGTTATTCATAAGCAACTTTTACATTTATCATTGACGACAGGAAACTCTTGCCTTTGATCATGATGAAGAACGTTCTATTGAGTACAAAATAACAACAATTATTATACATATTTGTTCACGTTTGTGTACGTAAACTGTAGTTGCATTAAACATAATTGCTTTGGTTGTATAGAAGGACAAATATTACACGATCAACTAATTTTTCTACTCTTAAAATTCATTTTATATTCTGTAAGGATATAAAATACAGAGTGGTTTAGGACTGAATGATGTGTGGTTCTTATAATGTGCAAAACAAACAACACAACAAACAAAAAACAAAGAGGAGTCGTCGGCTCCCAGTTTCTCTCTCACACATTTATTTATATTTCTTTCCCTACCACTGCTATCAATACTAGCGGTAATTCTACCATTTACTATATCATTTATGCAGCGAACCAAAGCTAATGAACCGCAGTTTTGGCAGAGAACAACTTTTCTCAGGTTATATCCAATAACTAGCTCACATATGAAGTCACTGATCGCTCCTGGCCAAGCGATTCTGCTGTTACTACTTCTCTACTGGCAACACATCACTCTTTCCCTCCTTTTATTTTAGGCGGGTGAGCTTCTCATGATATCTAGTGCTCAATTCCGCGTTAGAAAGATGTGTCGATACTTTTCTTCAGGTATTGTAGGCTCTGCTGATACTTTGCTATCCTACCAGGGACTCTATGAATTCATTCGATTCCTTGTCATGCAACTTGACGAAGACTCCAAACACTGGACCAGTATGTTAGAATTGGTGACACTGGGATGTGGCATAAGCCCCCCTCTCATCTTTCTGTCTTACTCTGAGTAATTCGATTTTCCTCTCTAATTACATGCGATGAAAAGTTGCTATTCCTTCACACGCGGACTTCCCATGCAGTGTCTCTCGTCACCCGGGTGGTCGGGTGACAGGCGGGTTCTGCTGATCTTGAAAAGATGAAGCTGACAGATGTGAGGGAGTCGAGTGAATGCTTTGCAGACGCTGACATTGTCATAAGAGCGGGGGCGACACGCCAACAGGGGTCTGATGTAGCGGCTGGGGTTAGAGAATTCGTTACTTCGCAGAAACTTAGTGAAAACACTTTCTGACGGGCTACCAGCGAAGCGTGAGAATGGCTTGTGTTCCCAGGCAGTCTTGGCGGGAAAATTCCCGCGTTTTCTGCAAAATCATAACTGTGATTAGCTTGCTCAGGGGATATCTCCGTGACGTAGCAAAATCGGCTCAGGAATTGGCGCCAAGTATCTCCATTGTTGGAATAGTAGTGCCTCGGCAATAGAGTGGAATTTTCCGCCGGTTTTCGAATTTCTGATTGGAACGTTTAACCACGGCCACTGTCGTGGTGGTGGGAATGTTCTGTATTCGGCTTGTACAGGTGCTCTTGAGTGAGTCAGCTCTCGCCTTTCGATCGGGGTAGGTTACAAGACGGAGCTCTCGCTGCTCTGGACAGCATGCCTTCCGTTGGCTGTCTAATATACTTTCAATTAATTGTAACTGTTTGCTGAAGTTTCGACTTCAACGCAACTTTCTGAGTACAGTTGGCAATTGAGCGTTCTGCGTACAAGCGGCCTATATTGTCCGTCTTGAGCAGTTTTGGCCTAAGTTGACTGTATCGGAGTTACTGTGTGACTTCGCTTGTTAAAATCAATCACTGTACTGTCAATGATTGTGTGGCGAGCCTTCTTCGTCTCCCTCAGAGACGCATTTGTATTGATAGGAAGTCTTTAGTCTGGAACAACCAGACCAGGATAATTTGTTTTGGGCTATACTCGCGACATTGTCATCACCACGATGGGACGTCGAAGCAACCAGCTATCGCCTCCGGTACGCCATATCGTGTCCTTGCAATTAAGAAGACAGCTTGGTACTGTATGTCCGCAGCACCGGCAAATTAGGGAATTTTGCTCTGTGATAATCAGAGCTCAGCAGAACGCGCCTGTTCCCATCTTTTCTTACGTGGTTCTGTCTTGGATGTTCATTGTCTGAGTTCTCACAACTGTAGCAGCAATTAATGTTGGGTTGTTTCTCTTAAGATTTGAGTTGCAAGGAATTGGCTCCACATACCACTTGGTCATAAACGTCACAAGTTAGTTTATGGAGAACTTCACCTTCACAGCATTTATTTGAGTATCCAATTTGACGTATTGTAAGTGTTTCATGTGTTTTGTTTATTATTTTGAGTTTAGTCATAATAAATCAAATTGTTATTTTGGACAGAACTTTCATTCTGTGGATCGGTAAAGCAACCCTTCCATTTCTCACTACGTTAATGAAACTTTCCTTTATCAAATTAATTTCTATCAAATTAAATTATTGCAGGTCCCAAACTCTTTTCTACTCCACTTGCAGGGTCGATTGCAGTCAGTTCGCGTTTCTTCTTAATCCATGTGCAACAGCAAAAGTCGGAGTTAGAAAAGGGGGGGGGGGCTTAGAGCATCATTTCCATATGAAGATTCTAGAAGAATTTAGTGTTAAATACACTGCTAGCCCCGGAACCTCGCAACACTAGCGTCTTATACGCGATTTCCTGTTGTCGTTCTTTTCCTTTCAATATCTAATTTTCAGAACACTTTTTGCTGCTCATAAGCTCTGTTCTACAGGTAAAAATGATTTTTAACTCTCGAAATCTGTAGTTAGTATTAAAATTTACGATGCAGACTAACAAAACTTGTACGTAACTAGTCTCATTCCGGAACAAACCTAAGAACAATTGTAATTCAGTGCAAAGTAGCATACAAACGAACTAGGCCAGTAGTTAGATAATCGAGTTGCAGTGCGCAGGATTATCATACATGTTCATTTGACAGGGTGCATGTCAGGGCCCAGTGGGATGTTAATGAGCGAATTGACCCTCAGTTTGTCCTACAGCACCTACGGCAGTGCTTCTGCGAGGAAACTTTTCCACGTGGGAAGTTCCGCGAGGGCAGTTCCTCACATAGTCCGCGAAGTTTGTTAAAGCCGTGTAATGACGATTGATCATCCACAGAGTGAGACATAAGGGTGCCGGCGGAGCCACGGTACAGAGCTGGAGAGCTTTACGTAGTAGTTTGGAAGCGGTCGAAGGTGCTGGGTCAGCTGGTGGACGGAGCGCAAGACCTATTGTAGTAAATTAACTAAGTTAATTCGAAAAAAGCTAGGGCTAACACAGGCAGGAGAAAATGCATTTTTGCCTTGAGAATGGCAGGGTGTGCTCTTGTCGAAATATCGGTGGTGGTCGACGATGTCACCCGGCAGCAAACCCGTAAGTTATTTCAATATTCAATTCGCCGGGAAAAGTTATGGTCTCATCCTGATTTAGATTTTCCGCGATGTCCCTAAATGCCGGGACGGTTCCTTTGAAATGGCACGGCCGACATCCTTCCCTAATCCTATGGGACCGATGACCTCGGTGTTTGGTCCTCCTCCACTAAATCAACAACCCTGTGTACATACACTATCTTTTGTAGAAGCTGGTCATTTCCAAGTTTTTATAGGCTGACAGAGCACCTGAACTCTTGAACTCTCCAGCTCTGTTAAAGATTTCCTTAAACTGTTGTACACACTTATCCACGTGCGCAATGAGACTTCCATGTTAGATGAACAGTGAAGGAATAACTGAACAAGAAAACAAATAAAAATGAGGTTGTTTTGTCATTGTGATCAGTACTGTACCATCATACTGTTGGGCCTGGATAACATGAAGTGCCCATTTCTGTATCATGGGCTCGCTTTTCTTAATCCATAGTGATAAACTCAAAAAAATTCTCGAAAGTATTAACGTTTAAATGGTGTTACTAGCTACAGTGCAGCTGTTGATGTAAACGCACTCTAATCTGTAAATACGGCGTCATTATTTTTTGGCACCGTATTGCATCTGCCCAATAACATCTGGTACTGAAAACGCTACTGAATCTTCGAAGCGAGAGAATTCTTCGTTTTATCGGCGTCTGCCGAAGGCTCTGGCTCCTCCTTCATGGTGCCTTTATCCTTCTCATGCATTTTTCATACCGGAGAAAACACGGCAGCAGTCCCATAAATTCTGAATGGGAACGTGCGAATGGCAAACGGCAAAGGACGGTACGCGATTCTCAATGCATATTTCTGTCCAAACTTTTTGGCAATCGTCGTTCTTGTAACAGGACGATAATCAGATGTTATCCGATACGACTATTGTATTGCAAAATATTCCTTACTTAAGCGACCGATTCTTTAACTTTCAGTCTGCCCTTCTTGCTCCTTTACTACAAATGATCCGCAGACTGGACTTCTACAGTTTGTCCTACATTTATCTCGGATATGGTAATTTATAGTATTTACAAGGTACATTAAATCAAAATTATATAAAAATGGGCACGCTGATATTCCGATTAACAGTACAAATAACAAAATTCTTATCGTATCACGTGTTAGCATATGTTTCCTACAATAAAAGAAACTTGAATAAAATTAGGAACAGACAAACACTCAAAAGATTTTTATTATATTTCTCACGGTGTACTCAGAATTTAACCTATGCTGCAGTGTCTATGATTAAGATAATTACCATCTTAAAGTTTTCAGCCTCTTTAATTAAATCTGTTGCTGCCATCGATTAATGGTTTGAAGAGAGTAAACATCAAGGGTCATCAGACTCCTGCTCACCTCCTTCCCACCCCCTCCCAGCACAGTTCTAGATGTTGGCGTAACGTGTACCTGCGGTGGGACTAGGGGACCAGCCCAGTATTCACCTAGTCGGATGAGGGAAACCACCTAAAAACCATATCCCAGCCGCTGTCGTTAATCCGTGAGGCGCATTCGATCCGGTTCTTGCTCAGCTCTGTGTGTCTCGGAAGCGGCGCATTTACATGCTTGGCTATCCGGACAGGTAGCAATTATGTCAAAAACATATACCGTAAAAGTCTATTATAACTACTGTGTACAAATCTTAGCAAATACTATTACTTTATATCCAAAGTTCATTAGTGGTTTACAGCGTCTAATGGATAAATTAATTTGATACACAACTAGACGAGCTTCTAAAGCATAATCCAGTGAAACCTTGCTGGTCACTGTTTCAGTATTTATTTCACAGATATTAATATTGCGATACGTTATCTAATTGTGGACTTTGAAACGAGGATAGCTCCAAACTTTTCTGTGGCGTCAAAACGATCACTGGCGGTCACGGTGGTGTGAGGAGATGGAAGGGGTTCTAACGTTGTGGTAACTCTCTGTTGAGTATATTGTCACGCTAGCTGACACCTCAACATTGCTTTCAGAGCATATTATAATTTACACGTACATTTACACAAGTGCACATGGTGCATAGTGGAGAGTGTCTTGTACCACTACTAGACATTCCCTCTCTGGTTCCATTCGGTAACTGAGCTGTGAACAACCAGATTACCGAGCGAGGTGGCGCAGTGGCTAGCACACTGGACTCGCATTCGGGAGGACGACGGTTCGAACTCGCGTCCGGCTATCCTGATTTAGGTTTCCCGTGATTTCCCTAAGCCGCTTCAGGCGAATTCCGGGATGGTTCCTTTGAAAGGGCACGGCCGACATCGGTCCCCATCCTTCCCTAGTCCAATGGGACCGATGACCTGGTCGTTTGGTCCCATACCCCAACTTATCCAACCAACCACATACTTATATTAGCTCTAAATACGATTTCTCGGTTTGTAACTATTCTTTCTCACATGATTACAATAAATACAATGATTCCTACAATAAAAATTGTAGATCCAATTCTTGAAACTACATTTCATGGTGTGTATTCACGAACTGGATAAAGTTAACGCAAGCTGCAACCCTCTGCCGCTAGAGGGCTCTGAATTGTAGCGTCTAATACGGCAGTGTGTAACGTAACTATGTCGGTGCGTGAGAAACAACGCGCTGTAATCGAGTTTCTACCCACTGAAAACGTGCCTCCAATTGAAATCCGCAGAAGAATGAAAGCTGTGTACGGTAAAGACCGCATCGACATCAATAATTTACGACATTTGGTTGTTCGTGCACGTAATGAGCAAACGGTGGTGCTAACCGAGTGGACGACGGCGTGCGGCAACCGACGAGACTCACCGGAGTCTCATTGATGAACTCACCAGAGAAAATCGTCGGACACAGCTGTCAGATGAGTGTGGCACATCATGAAAGCGTGTAAGGCCATCATTGCAGAACTGCGGTACAGAAAACTGTGTGCACGGTGGGTGCATCGGATATTCACTCCTGACATGGAACGGAGGAGACTGGGCATGTGTCAACAAATTCTTTTGCGGTTTGAGCGTGAGAGTGATGGGTTCCTTGACAACACTGTGCGAGGTGATGAAAGTTGGGTCCACCATTTTGATCCTGAAAACAAGATAACATCAATGAAGTTCCGCCACAAAGAGTCAAGACCATGCCAACAGCAAGCTAAGTCATGCTCACATTGTTGCGCCACCGTAAATTCAGCAAGAAACTGCGAGACCCTCAGAAAACTGAAAGCACAATTCGAAGAGTTCATCCACACAAAGAGCACACTCTCCTTCAGCATGAGAATGCCACACCACGCACGAGTTCTGCGACATCTGCAACAATCCGACGCCTTGGATTGACTGTCATCCATCATCCTCCATACAATCTGATTTTGATCCGTTTCCAAAACCTGAAGAACACCTTCGAGGATCTCACTTCGTTAGTCATGCAGAGATTCAAGCAGAGCTGAGATTGAGGCTCCGTCATCGAAGTCAAGCATTCTGAAGTGACGATCTCAACGAACTGCTGTCTCGTTCAGACATATGCGTTTATCACCAGGTTGATTATGTTGTTTTGAATAGAGATGTAGGTTGTCAATAAAGTTTGTTTTATTTGAAAAGCTATAAATTTTTCACATAAAAAATTCATAGGCATTACGTTTTGCACGCCGTCGTATAAGGTCACGGCCGACTATCTGTCTCATCTTTGTCATACTATACCCGTAAGTAAGTAAATGTTCGTATTAGTGAATTACTTTATTTTTAGAATGAGATTTTCACTCTGCAGCGGAGTGTGCGCTGATACGAAAATTCCTGGAAGATTAAAACTGTTTGCCAGACCGAGAGCACTTGCCCGCGAAAGGCAAAGCTCCCGAGTTCGAGTCTCGGTCCGGCACACAGTTTTAATCTGCCAGGAAGTTTCATATCAGCGCACACTCCGCTGCAGAGCGAAAATCCCTAGAACTTAAAACTACTGAAACTTAACTAACCTAAGGACATCACACACATCCATGCCCGAGGCAGGATTCGAACCTGCGACCGTAGCGGTCGCGCGGTTCCAGACTGAAACGCCTAGAACCGCTCGGCCACAGCTCCCGGCTGAAAATCTCACTCTGGGAACATTCCCTAGGCTGTGGCTAAGCCATGTCTCCGCAATATCCTTTCTTCCAGGAGTGCTAGTTCTGCAAGGTTCGCAGAAGAGCTTATGTCAAGTTTGTTAGGTAGGAGACGAGGTACTGGCAGAATTGAAGTTGTGAGGACAGGTCGTGAGTCGCGCTTGGGTAGCTCAGATGATAGAGCACTTGCCCGCGAAAGGCAAACGTCCCGAGTTCGAGTCTCGGTCCGGCACACAGTATTAATCTGCCAGGAAGTTTCATAGTTTATTTTTGTTGTTCTTAAACTGTTGCACCAAGACATGTCCAATATTCTTGTGAAAGTGTTCTACATGTGAATAAAACTATTAAGACTACTACTACTACTACTAATAATAATAATAATAATAATACTATTCTCTCCTGTTAGCTGATGACCACCTGATAATTACTGAGCGTAGTGACGACTCCAGTTGTAATCTAAAGAAGCTGTTTGAAAAATATGACAAGCAGAGTTTAAAAATACACACAAAGAAAACTGAGTATGTGATAGTAGGTGGTGACCAGCAGCATGATTTATATGCTGGGAAATTTAATAATAAATATTCTTCTTCTTTTAAATATCTGGCCATTATCACACGTGTGAATGAAAAGAGCGTAGAAGATACTGTAAATAAGACTGTTCAAGGGAAACATGTTATTTGGTTGTCAAACTCAATCCTTTTGATAAGGTACAGGATTGGTAAGCAGGGCAGATGGGCTGCTGAAGAGGAATGCTGACCCCATGTAAGAATACAAAAATTATTTCCACCACGTTACAGAGCACTGGTAACAACACAATGATTATTTGGCATTTGCAAATTGCAGTGATCTGCACCGATTATTCAATTGAATAAAAGCAATGAAAGTAATTCAAAAAATTTTAAAAGGAAAGCAGCATTATGGTCCCACCTTCAAATTAATTAAAAAATTACTTTACACAAATATAACTTTAACATAATTGCAGAGCTGAGCTCACCAGTTGTAAAATTAAATCAGTTATCAGGCCTTTCGAACATCAAAAATAACAATTTGTAAAAGCTATTAGGTTTCAAAAAATACTCAAGTAGCGAGATCTCATAAATACGTGAATTAACTATTATGGAAAACACGCGGCAATACGATGTTATGGTAGCCTGAAAGATCTACACGGCAATCAGCACATTCGAGATGTTTGGCGATCACATCGGCCGCTCGCCTGAATTCCGTGCTCGAGAGCTCAAGTGACAACAACAGGCAGGAGCGCCTGAGCACACCAATAACGGCTTCTAGAAGACACACAGCCACACTAAAACCAACAGCCAAGGACTGGGTAGCGCCAAACGTAGGAAACGTTATATAGTGTGACTATCACAGTTACTATTAAAGCAATAGTTAATTAAACAATATCCAGTGACGTGAAATTTCACTTGCTAAATTTATAAACCACAACTAGCTCAAGGTGATAATGACCAGACAATCCACACACAACCTTCAATACCAAAGCACCGTGTGATGGTTCAAAATTGTTACTATTACAGTTACCGACAACGAAGAAGTTTGCAATTCCAATTTAAATTAGCGGCTGAAGTTTTACACAAAGAATAAACTTTGTTTCATAAAACTGACCATTTAACATATTAACAATAACAATAAAAATAATCGCCGAATACCAGCCACACTTGTAATTCAAGATAAATGCAGTGGAACCAGGGCACAGCGCAGTTACATGGACTTGCAATGCCACGATCCCGGACCCACGTCCAAGTGGTTTAAGGAAAGACTAGCGAAAATCAAAGTGGCTACACGAAGCAATCACATCCAAAAGTTCCACCACAAAATGGGTCACCATTTAAGGTTAGTCCAGGAGCTCGCTGTTAATATGCACGGCTGGGTAAACTCCGGGGCTCTCCTCAGGATTCCAGATAGACATGACTCTTAAACAGATCCTATGTTAACCGGTGACTGCTTGCGCACTCCAGTTCCGCTCGCCGCCAAACCCAGGCGCCGAAATGTCACCACCGTGCCTCCTCGCAGTACACCAAGCGCCGTCTGACTACTCGCGATGCCCCGTGCGCTGTCTTCCCTCTGTCACCGTCGCCAACCGAGTCTCCGTCACTGCCCCGACCGACTCTCTTCCAACTCGCGAGCCGCTGCTGTCGTAAATAGAGGGCGCTAGCCAACCAGGACCCCGCAAAGCGCCTAACTCCGGTAGAGAAACTGTCCTGCCAAGAGCATCGCAGGAAGTCACGGCTCACCTTTGGAGAGGGAATATGACAAAGGTGGCAGTACTAGCAGTGGAGGTTATATAAAGCGTGTCGGGGGAATGCGGAAAAAAGTGCAGTCATCGTCGTAATGCGGAAGCGAGCAACTTGCCTGACGTCAAAAGTGCACGAGCATTAGCTTTCGGGCCAAAGGTGGAAGCACTTCCAAAATGGCTACGTTTTCAAACTGTTCGTGTGTCACCGCCGTTAAAATACACCGTGCATGGCAAAATAATACTATCCAAAACCGGTGCTGAGGTAACTGTGGTACACCATGGGACAGAAATGAGTGAACGACGACTGCAGTGATGTTTACATGTGAACAGACGCAACTGTTGAACAAGTGATCGTCCATATGAACCAAGATGTTCCTTAACGACCGTTCAGCGAACTTTACTGCGTATGGGCCTCTGCACCAGGCGCCTTCATCACACACGTTGCCGACTGATGTTTATCGGTGACAAAGGCTGGAACTCGCTCGTCAAAACCGAGTGGCGACAGGTGGCGTTTCCGGATAACAGATTGCCGTTGACGTCTACGTCAGAAAGTGTCAGAAAGCAGACAACCTGCAACAATGGTAGGAAGGCTCCAGGCTGGAGGAGGGAACCTTTCCGTGGCAATCCGTGGGGATCACATCATTCTGGAAGCCACAATGCATCGCCGGCCGTGGTGGCCGAGTGGTTCTAGGCTCTTCAGTCGAGAACCGCGCGATTGCTACGGTCGCAGGTTCGAATCCTGCCTCGGGCATGGATGTGTGTGATGTCCTTAGGTTAGTTACGTTTAAGTAGTTTTAAGTTCTAGGGGACTGATGACCTCAGCAGTTAAGTCCCATAGTGCTCAGAGCCATCTGAACCATTTTTAGCCACAATGTATCAACACAAGTATCCATCTATCCCTTGGGACCACATCCACCCCTGCATGCATTTTGGTTTCCCTTGGCACGATGGCATCTTCCAGTAGGACAACCGAACATTTCACACAGCTCGCAGTATACGTGCGTGGTTCGAAGAGCACCTGGATGAGTTTACCGTAGTCCCATGCCCTCCATACTCCACCGATTCAAACCTAGTCGACAATCTGTGGGACCACGTAGATCTGGCTGTTGGCGCCATGAATCCTTAGTCGCGAAACCTAGCACAGTTGGTTACAGCACTGGAGTCAGCATGGCTTCACATCCCTGTCGGTGCCTTCCAGAACCTCACTGAATCTCTTCCTGCACGTCTCACAGTGGTCTACGCTACAGATGGTGGCTGTTCATTGTTTTGACAGGTGGTCACATTAGTGTGACTGGATAGTGTATATACATAAAACCCTCTTTAGAATTTCCCCAGCTGCCGCTTTAAGTGGCAAGTACTTGAAAGAACATGTACATTAAGAACGTAGTACGTGCATTCAGGATCTTTAACAACTGCGAGTTCGAGCGGAACGGTTTCACAAAATGGGAACCACTATATAAGCTCGCACTGGAAAATGTTACTTAGAGATATCCTGAATAAAAGGGTCCACGCGTGGGCACCGACTGAGATGCCAATATATTCAGGAGGAGCAAGATCCAAAACCCCTTCTGACCAATCTGGTTATGGCATTCCGTGTTTTACCCTGAGATAGTTCCATGCACAAGGCCACGACAATTCCTTCCCCCTTCCTTGTCCACTCTGAGATAGTTCTAACTACCTAAATATCAGGGGAACCTTAGAATCAGAGCCTCGCTCCTTTTCTTTTGAAGCCAGAAAATTTTCCTAACCTGCATAACAATACTGAGTCAAAAAGTGTATAATAATTTATGACCAGCAAAAAGGCAAAATTAAATGCCAGTATGACTGGAGATGTGGTTGCCTCTTCTTTCAGCGGCACATAAGGGCGTTTTTCTAACAGATACAGTGTCCTTTCTGGAGCGATACTCATAAATCAGCCCACGTCGCCAGGATTAACCAGTGGTCATTCTGTCCGTATATGAATATGTATATTCTCTTCAGTGAACTATGGAACTGTTGATCACGGGGACCCGGGTTCGATTGCCGGCTGGGTAGGAAATTTTCTCCGTCCGCGGATTGGGCGTTTGTGTTGTCCTCACCATTTCATCCTCATTCGTGAAAGTGGCGGTACTGGACTGTATAAAAATTGGAAATTTTTACGGGCGCTGGTAACCGCGCAGTTGAGCGCCCCACAAACCAAATATTATCATCATCATCTAGGGAACCATGAATGGGGCTGCACCACCTTTTCAGACTTTCTCACTCCACAGGAGCAAAAGGAAAATCCTTCCCAGTCAATATAGGCAGACAAAAAATTCTTGTTACTGTGTGTATGACTTATCGCTAAAATTCTTGTGTAAATGGAAGACGAGGTTCTGGAGGAAGTAATTTTGTGAGTGTGGGTCGTGAGTCGTACTTGGATAGGTCTGTAGGTAGAGCATTTGTTCACGAAAGGCAAAGGCCCCAGGTTCGAGTCTCGGTCCGGTACACAGTTTTAATCAGCCAGGAATTTACACTGTCAAAATTTCTTACAAACCTCTATAATCACAAATACGTCGTAGTCAGCTGCAGATAAGGATGTCCTATGTTCATCGATATTGACAAAATATCGGTTGGAAGTTTGATAATCGATGGTTGAGTATCGATACTGGGAGCTCGTAACATCGATGCTGAAGACAAAATATCCACTTTCCACGTTAGCGAAAAGCCAGGCGACTTGTTACTGCTGTCAATAATTTTTTCTTCATTTACAAGAATTGTTTTCCGAGCGTCTTTTATAAAGACACTAGTGCAACAGCTTTATGACTTTTAGATTAGGAAATGAGACACTTAAAGTAGTAAAGGAGTTTTGCTATTTGGGGAGCAAAATAACTGACGATGGTCGAAGTAGAGACGATATAAAATGTAGACTGGCAATGGCAAGGAAAGCGTTTCTGAAGAAGAGAAATTTGTTAACATCGAGTATTGATTTAAGTGTCAGGAAGTCGTTTCTGAAAGTATTTGTATGGAGTGTAGCCATATATGGAAGTGAAACATGGACGATAAATAGTTTGGACAAGAAGAGAATAGAAGCTTTCGAAATATAGTGCTACAGAAGAATGATGAAGATTAGATCGGTAGATCACATAACTAATGAGGAGGTATTGAATAGAATTGTGGAGAAGAGAAATTTGTGGCACAACTTGAATAGAAGAAGGGATTGGTTGGTAGGACATGTTCTGAGGCATAAAGGGATCACCAGATTAGTACTGGAGGGCAGAGTGGAGGGTAAAAATGGTAGAAGGAGACCAAGAGATGAATACACCTAGCAGATTCGGAAGGATGTAGGCTGCAGTAGGTACTGGGAGATGAAGAGGCTTGCACAGGATAGAGTAGCATAGAGAGCTCCATCAAATCAGTCTCAGGACTGAAGACCTCCACAACAACAACAAGCGTATCATCGGTGTATGCATAAGGAACGGAGTCTGCTGTGTTTTTGAACGGAATTAGGCAGGATCATTGGCTACCGGTGTAGGTAAGTACGGACTAATGCCTTTCATTGTTCATTCAGTTAATATTTTCCTGTTGTCAAATAGCGTACGAAAGTGTTTGACACATTACAGGAAAAAAGAGGCAAAAATGTGGTATATGAGTGAACATTAAAAAATATCACAAGAAAAAAATAATTTGCAAACTGCCATTACAGATCAGTTATTTTTTGAAAGATCGCCTATCAGTTTATAAAAACGATCCATTGGAAGTATAAAGCCCCATTGTCGACATAACTAATCCACAGCTACAGTTACAGATTAGAGATGTAGTCTGTATCTTGTGTGTCCTACCTACTCGTCGAATATGGGGTGCCTGGGAAATCTGCTTTCTCGGATCGCTAGACAACAAATCAAGCATATCGTATTACAGAGTTTTATTATTACAATATACATGACAGTACTTAACTTTGAGAATTTACAATAAGGTGTCGCAAGCAAATGGTGACAGACAAATAAGACGTCTGTTGAGTATATACAGTTTCAATACAAGTCCAGTAATACAGTTACTAAGTCGCTGCTGTAGAGCTCGTAGAACGGCTAGTCTTCAATTGGGCCGCGGCAGGCGGCGTGACGTTTATGTTCTCTCCGCCTAGAGGCCGCTGCTGTCTCGGTGTGGTCCTAGAGAGCGGTCGGTCAGCGTACTCCTGGCTGACGACTTCTTCACAGCTCTCTATGCTCTACTGTTCTGGCTCTTCACTTTTACGCCGGAACGGTATCCACATCAATAGCATCTGGAAGACTGATCTCAAAAGCATGATAAGTTACCATCAATAACGCAACAGACTCAAGGGGAAACTTGTTTCAAAAATATTATTTTTAATAATATACCGCACATCGCTAGCAGCAGATAAAAGTTTCAGCTACAACTGCGAACGTATACGGTCGCCTGTTGACTTTTAACAATCCATAGCTATTCAAGCTGTTCTACTGAACCCTTGCTAAGATGTCAGTAACTGATTTTATCACAGGGTGTAAACAGATAAACCATTTCATTGTGAATAAAAGTCACACGTTTTTGGAACGTGAACCAATAGACCAGATCTGATGCATCAGTCGAGTGTCATTTTTGAAAGTCTGTCATTTGGAAAAATTTAAGTTTTCATAACGATTTTCTCGTTGAGGAAACGACTGCATGATGTGAGAGTCTCACACTGAGATTGTACGTGTACATGTGTGGTGTATGGGGTTCTCGTCCGTCCCGATATATATAGCGACTGTCAACGTTAGGGACCTTTCTGTCCCCACTTCCCATTAAGACCCAGTTTTGCCCCGATTTTGAAATATTGCTGCGAGCCTGGCTCAAGTACTGAACGCCATCTTTCAGGGCAATAGGTAAATGCAGCCTCAGTCAGTTTTATTTATGTCCGCAAGTTTATACAGACAAGGTCCGCCAGCTGAGCTGGCTGTGACCGGCATGGTGATTCAGCGTGTTCGGTCACAGGGTTAGCTGCCCTCTGTAATTAAAAAACTGAGAGAATGGATCAAGAATGAACTTCAACGGGTGCCGTGGGACGTCCGTCCCGAACAAATGTAACGACCAATAACGAACAAAATGAGATTCAAAAAAAGTGGTAATGTGCTTACCTGTGGTTTCAATTCCCGGCCAGGGTGGAGATTTTCTGAGCTTGTGGGGTGGGTGTTGTGTTGTCCTCATCTTCACCGATGCGCAAGTCGCCAAAAGTGGCCTCACTTGAAATGAGACTAGCACCTGGCGAGCCGCGGATGGGGTCTCCCCGGCCATCAGTCCCACACGATCATTTTTTCTTTTTTTTTATGGTGACAAGGTCGTCTCACAAATGGCGTTGCATGTTGCGTATCCTGTATCGACGATGCAAGCACCTTCTAGATCCAGCGATATTATCCGAAAAAATACCACACTTCTCCAGTAATGGGGCTGGAACTAATTAAGCAGCGCCATGTTAAATAATCGGGCAGTACCCATTTGAATAGCGCTCTAATAAGACGAAAAATATGGTGTACGAACTACTTCTGCCGCAAGAACTTCCATGTATTTATGTTCTAAATAAAAAGTAATTATATTAAATAAATTTCTTACTTCATTTCTACACCCCCATCTCAGAATGTCACGAAGAGGTCCCAGCTAGGTATGGCAAGTGGTTTAGTATCTCCGCCTTAGGAGCTTAAAATGAAGCCACTGATTGAAATTTGTGGTAACAGTCAACTTTTCTACCTTACTACGTCTGTGTGAAAAATGCGGTCGTGCAACAAGAGTAGCAATATCATGAGTGACGTGACGTTTATGTTCTCTCCGCCTAGAGGCCGGAGGGGCCGGAGGGGCCGGAGGGGCCGGAGGGGCCGGAGGGGCCGAGCGGTTCTAGGCGCTACAGTCTGGAACCGCGCGACCGCTACGTTCGCAGGTTCGAATCCTGCCTCGGGCATGGATGTGTGTGATGTCCTTAGGTTAGTTACGTTTAAGTAGTTCTTAGTTCTAGGGGACTGATGACCTCAGCATTCAAGTACCATAGTGCTCAGAGCCTTTTGAACCATTATCATGAGTACGACAACTCATAAGACGACCATTCCGTCTATGCATATAGCCTGTAAGTAACCACGTCTTCAGCTGTTATTAAAAACACCGTTAGACGGCTGTATGATTTTGTCCAAATGGAAGCTGAGAATGGAAGTCTCTCTTTTGCTGAAAAAAAACGGAACAAAATACTTTGAAAACAAATTAAATATGAGGGTTGACTGAAAAGTAATACCTCCACCTTTGGAACTCTTCAACAGTTAGCAGCATTGGTATGCGGCAGGTACAGGCTTGTTCCGTAGCCTCTTCTCTACAGTTCCAGTTGGCGGGAAGCCTTAGCACTGAACAGTTGTGTTGTTACAGTGTAAAGTATGGAAACTTGCGCAGTCAATGTGATGTAAGCGACGTGCAGTCATTGAATTCTTGAAAACAGAAGGTGTAACCCGAAAGGAGATTTCTCAGAGAATGAAAGCAGTTTATGGTGAGTGTGGTGATGTGAGTACTGTGCGTCGCTGGGCGTTCAAAGACGTTCAAAGGCGTTGAGGAGCGGTCATCTGAGCTGCTTGACAAACAAAGAGTTGGACGTCCTGTGACAGCAACCACCGGGTTTCACAAGCAAAAAAAAAAACTGGTTCTGAGCACTATGGGCCTAACCATCTGAGGTCATCAGTCCCCTAGAACTTAGAACTACTGAAAGCTAACTAACCTAAGGACATCACACACACCCATGCCCGAGGCAGGATTCGAACCTGCGACCGTAGCAGTCCCGCGGTTCCGGACTGCAGCGCCAGAACCGCTAGACCACCGCGGCCGGCCACAAGCAAAATGTTGACAGATTGCTTTAGGACGATCGTCGTATCACTCAGAGAGAAACTGCAAGCACAATCGGCATTTCACAAGAACGTGTTGGTCACATTATTGCTTTGCTTGGCAAACCACACACTTCACGTGCCACCATAGCAGAACTTCAGAGACTGAATCTCACCATACGACATCCTTCATACAGAGTAGACTTAGCACCATCTGACTTCCATCTGTTCCCGATAATGAAAGACGATCTGTACGGACATCATTATGCTTCTGATGATGTTGAGAGAACTGTGAGACTGTGGTTGCTGAAACAGAGTGTCGACTTCTTCAGTGACGGCTTCAGAAAACTTGTTCATTGTTCAGAAATGTGTCCAAGTGGCTGGTGATTATGTGGAAAAGGGAGTGTTGGTAATTAATGATCGTATTCTAAGGATTATTTCTGCGTTTGAATTATTAAAATATTCCCATCCAAACCCAATTAGCGAAGGCGGAGGCATTACTTTTCATTCAACCCTCGTAACTAACCGGTCTGAGCATTCATTCATCTACTTCCACTGTTGAAATTGTTGTATAACACACATAATTTGTCGTTTCTGGTCATTGGCGTTAATTTTGGAAGACATATATAGATTATGGAATGAAAACAACGATGCAATGTACAATTAGAGTCGAAAATTTTAAAAAAATATACGTTACTTAAATGAACGGTATTTCAGCGCTTCTTTTGCTTGCACCAACTCACACTCCTACCTGAAGAAAAATGTGGCGTAAAGAAAAGTTGACGTCACGGTCGTGATATTGTAGTGACCTACAAAATGCTGCGTGAATAAATGATTAAAACTACTAGTTAGAAATAAATAAAAGTGAGGGTTGCAAGTGTGATTAACTTGACGTTTCCAAAAAATGCCTCTGAACACCATGGGAATTAACATCTGAGGTCATCAGTCCCATAGAATTAGAACTACTTAAACTTAACTAACCTAAGGACATCACACACATCCATGCCCAAGGCAGGATTCGAACCTGCGACTGTAGCAGCAGCGCGGTTCCGGACTGAAGCACCTAGAACCGCTCGGTCACCGCAGCCGGCCTTGACGTTTCCAACTAAACATATGTAAAACTAGTAATTCGAAGAGCAGCTTCTGTATCATTACACCCATAGTTACTAGACTTAATCTAAAAACTGCAGTTAGTCTACCGGTATAGTAAGTCATAAGGAATAGTAAAGTGTTAAGATCGTATTATTCATTCTCCTAACTGTACAGTATGTTGAGAAACGGCGCTTACATTAAGTGCATCTCCAGACACAAGTCTTCTAAACCAGCACGTCATCTGCGGTTAATTTTTTTCTTTGCTTGCAACCGTCGTAGCCCGGTTACGGTCATCATGCTGGCTTGTCTCCGGAAATTCCATTTTAAATTCTCAGTTGTCACAATGGTGCAAATCTAGCGCGTTGGGATTGGTAGCTAGCAGTAGGTCACCAGGTGCAGGCAGCACATTAGGCGCCGAGTTCTCGAGACCGTCAGCGATCGCGGTGGATGGAAAACTTGGCAGATGGGAATCCGTCGTGTTATAGGCGCCGGTGGTGGCGCGGAATTGCGCGTCTGACGCAAGTACGCGTCGCTCAATACTCGCCGTCCCAAGGCCGCCTCTCCAGCCACTCCTCCCCTCCCCCAACCCGCCCCCACTCACCACCCCCCATTTCGGGCACGTGGCTAGTGCCGTGCTGCGAGTCGGCGCACTTCGCTTGAGTGTCCGGCGGCGCTCGCGTAGCCAAGTCTGCTTGCTCTCTGCGCCAGGTCAGTTCACCACAGCACGCGACTACTCGTAGTCTATGCTGGTAGCTGTGGCATAAGGGAAAAGATTATGAGATACTTCCTCATACGTGGTTGTGAGTACGGGTTGGGAACAGGGGTGATAATTTGATTAAATTTTCTTGCTTTGAGCAGACCGAATCTGAGCAGCCGATCTGTTTTACTAGCTAAAAACGTTCAACATCCTAGATCGCATAAATATTTCTTTATTTAGAAATTCTTCCAATCCATATGTGGCATACAGCAAACCAGTGCTTAACAGTATTGGTTAAAAACAGTCTTGGTTGCAATTTTAAAAAATGGTTCAAATGGCTCTGAGCACTATGCGACTTAACTTCCGAGGTCATCAGTCGCCTAGAACTTAGAACTAATTAACCCTAGCTAACCTAAGGACATCACACACATCCATGCCCGAGGCAGGATTCGAACCTGCGACCGTAGCGGTCGCTCGGTTCCAGACTGTAGCGCCTAGAACCGCATGGCCACTCCGGCCGGCTTGCAATTTTAGTTTTTTATTTTTCAACGACGCGTTTCGCCTTATTTAGGCACCTTCAAGTTACCGCGTCCATCTAGAAAAGATAACCTGAAGATGCCTAAATAAGGCGAAACGCGTCGTTATAAAATAAGAAACTAAAATTGCAACCAAGAATGTTTTTAACCAATACTATTTCTTTATTTAAAACACCCGGTTTCGACAGATTTTGCTGTCACCTTCAGGTCTTAAAAATCTTTTCGTTGTGAAATGTGTTCATTTTACGTTGGACCTCAAGCCAAGTAGTCATGTGGATAAAAATCAGCACATTATAAAAGGTTTGTCATATCTAATAGATTAGTGATGACAGACCTTTTATAACGTGCAATTTTTATCCACATGACAACTCGACGTGAGGCCCGACGTAAAATGAACACGTTTCACAACAAAGAGATTATTAAGATCTGAAGAAGAGAGCAAAGTCTTTCGAAAATGGTTGACTTAAATAAAGAAATACACTCCTGGAAATTGAAATAAGAACACCGTGAATTCATTGTCCCAGGAAGGGGAAACTTTATTGACACATTCCTGGGGTCAGATACATCACATGATCACACTGACAGAACCACAGGCACATAGACACAGGCAACAGAGCATGCACAATGTCGGCACTAGTACAGTGTATATCCACCTTTCGCAGCAATGCAGGCTGCTATTCTCCCATGGAGACGATCGTAGAGATGCTGGATGTAGTCCTGTGGAACGGCTTGCCATGCCATTTCCACCTGGCGCCTCAGTTGGACCAGCGTTCGTGCTGGACGTGCAGACCGCGTGAGACGACGCTTCATCCAGTCCCAAACATGCTCAATGGGGGACAGATCCGGAGATCTTGCTGGCCAGGGTAGTTGCCTTACACCTTCTAGAGCACGTTGGGTGGCACGGGATACATGCGGACGTGCATTGTCCTGTTGGAACAGCAAGTTCCCTTGCCGGTCTAGGAATGGTAGAACGATGGGTTCGATGACGGTTTGGATGTACCGTGCACTATTCAGTGTCCCCTCGACGATCACCAGTGGTGTACGGCCAGCGTAGGAGATCGCTCCCCACACCATGATGCCGGGTGTTGGCCCTGTGTGCCTCGGTCGTATGCAGTCCTGATTGTGGCGCTCAGCTGCACGGCGCCAAACACGCATACGACCATCATTGGCACCAAGGCAGAAGTGACTCTCATCGCTGAAGACGACACGTCTCCATTCGTCCCTCCATTCACGCCTGTCGCGACACCACTGGAGGCGGGCTGCACGATGTTGGGGCGTGAGCGGAAGACGGCCTAACGGTGTGCGGGACCGTAGCCCCGCTTCATGGAGACGGTTGCGAATGGTCCTCGCCGATACCCCAGGAGCAACAGTGTCCCTAATTTGCTGGGAAGTGGCGGTGCGGTCCCCTACGGCACTGCGTAGGGTCCTACGGTCTTGGCGTGCATCCGTGCGTCGCTGCGGTCCGGTCCCAGGTCGACGGGCACGTGCACCTTCCGCCGACCACTGGCGACAACATCGATGTACTGTGGAGACCTCACGCCCCACGTGTTGAGCAATTCGGCGGTACGTCCACCCGGCCTCCCGCATGCCCACTATACGCCCTCGCTCAAAGTCCGTCAACTGCACATACGGTTCACGTCCACGCTGTCGCGGCATGCTACCAGTGTTAAAGACTGCGATGGAGCTCCGTATGCCACGGCAAACTGGCTGACACTGACGGCGGCGGTGCACAAATGCTGCGCAGCTAGCGCCATTCGACGGCCAACACCACGGTTCCTGGTGTGTCCGCTGTGCCGTGCGTGTGATCATTGCTTGTACAGCCCTCTCGCAGTGTCCGGAGCAAGTATGGTGGGTCTGACACACCGGTGTCAATGTGTTCTTTTTTCCATTTCCAGGAGTGTATTTATGCGATCTAGGCTGTTGAATGTTTTTAACATGAGCGGCGATTGTTCAGAGTACCTGGATTTGAAACTTATTTGCGACGTTCCACCTCTTTATTTCGCCACCTAAATAAAACATTTTCGTTCAGCTTCGACTTTCTGTCCCCGCCATCTCCTCTGTAAAAGGTTCACCGCATGAGACTGGAGTAATGTTTTAAATAAGAGTCAGAGGCCCCTCTTTCTCGAAGACCCAGCATCCGTTCATACGATCTGTGAACTGCAGCGATAAGAATGCCTTGAGATTGATAACAGTAAACAAAAGTAGACCAACAACTCTTTCGTTCAATTATGCCTGTCACGCAGAAGGATTATGCGACACACTGAACAAGAAACGAGAACAGAAAGTTCATGAAAGCACTTAAACAGAAAAAGACCAAATATGAAATAAAGGACATGCCTACATAAATTAAAAAAGTAGGCATTATATTCATTTACATTAATTAACACCGCACGGGGCATCCGCCTTGTCACGGTCCGCGCGGCTCCTCCCGTCGGAGGTTCGAGTCCTCCCTCGGGCATGGGTGTGTGTGTTGTCCATGGCGTAAGTTAATTTAAGTTAGATTAAGTAGTATGTAAGCTTAGGGACCAATGACCTAAGCAGTTTGGTCCCATAAGATCTTACCAAAAATTTACAATTTTCATTAATTGACCTCTCCATACTTTTACACATACTAAACCGTAAGGTTTAACTTAGCCCCAGCAACACCCTTAGGCAGAGTTAGGGTTACCTTATCCAAAGACAGAAGAGCCGGACTGAGGGTTACATTTAGCCGGACATTCTGCCCTAAAAGCCGAGCTATCTATTTTCTACAAAAAAAATGGTTCTGAGCACTATGGGACTTAACTTCGGAGGTCATCAGTCCCCTAGAACTTAGAACTACTTAAACCTAACTAACCTAAGGACATCACGCACATCCATTCCCGATACAGGATTCGAACCTGCGACCGTAGCGGTCGAGCGGTTCCAGACTGTAGCGCCTAGAACCGCTCGGCCACTCCGGCCGGCTATTTTATACAGAAACAGAGCCAGTTGAGTACTTTTAGTAGTTAAGTGGTTTAGTAGTTTATTAATAATCAATTACAGACAGCTTTTTTTTGCGAGATCGTTCTTTAACGTACTTCAAATAGAAGAAACATCTCGGCAAACAGCCTTATAATGTGGAAAATGTGATAGCAACTAAGCGCTCTGTCTCCTTCCTAAGATAATGTTATGCCAAAACAAACTAAAAGTTAGTCACTAAACAAGATAAAAATTTTGGAATGGAAAAATGAAAAAAATATCGAATAACCTTGGTCAGTTCAATTATATTTTTTAAAAAATACCAATAACCTGTGTTAAATATTAATATTTTTCATTTGAATCCACATTATCAAGAGCGTCATATTTCCTGGAAATCATTTCGTGGAACTCTCCCCAATAAAATTTTTAATTACACAGCAACATGATAATCTTTCTGTTGTGTTCGCTCGCAGTTTACTACGTTACTTTGTCTACTGGGTCTCCATAAAAGAGAACATCCTTTCGACGTGGTCTGAAACTCGAGTAATGTTCTGCCAGTTTCAATAATTCTTCATTATAACGCGATTTTAAATAAGATGTCCACTTTTCATTAGTTAAAAGCTTTTTAAAGCCAGAGTCGTCTTCTTTTGTTACACGAATTTCGTGAAATTTTACCACTGATCAAAAAATTTACTGTGATCAAACTTCTCTTTTTTCTGGCACTGCACTGGTTGATATATCTGTATATAGCTTAATGGTATATCGCCTTCATCGTCATTATAATCATTCCTCGCTCTTACGTCGTTACCTTTGATAGGGCGTTAATTGTGCGTTCTCTACTTTATTGCCTAAAAGCCTAACAAAAGGCGGATATACCCGGCTTGTATACAGGGTGATTATCTCCGTCGTGTACAAATTCTTAGTGACTGATCGATCAGAGGATACTGAAAGAAAGGTCTAATGACTTTACGTCCGAAAATGCATTGTTTCCATGCTAGAAGCCGTTTATTCAGTCATACTTTGTTTCAGAGATTGCGATCTAATACGCTCTATACCATGCAGCCACAGTTACAGTATCTGTTGAAAATAGTTTCCATGTGTCTCAACACATGCGTGTAGGATCCGTGGCATGTTCTGTCCCACATGTTCACATCGGCCAGGCTGCATCGGAACAGAGTCAAAGGAAGTATGAATACGCTGCTCCAGTGTCTCCACGTCTGGAATGAGCTTTACATACACGATACTTTTTAGATGGCTCCATAACCAGAAATCGCATCGTCGAGATCTGGTTAACGAGCAGACCATACAACTGGACCCTCTCGTCCGATCGATCGATCAGGGAAGATACAATTGAGATGCGACCACACGTTAACGATGAAGTGGGCTGGAGCACCATCATGTAGCAGCCACGTAACTCTTCGAATTATCAATGGAACTTCTTCCAGCAGGGGAGGCAAAGACACCCGTAAGAAACGCCTATAATTCAGTCTTGTTAGTCAACGTGGAATCAGTACGGCCGCCAGTTATCTCAGCCCACACATTTCGGCTGCACCGATGCTAATGATTCACAGTCGCCATGCCTTGGGGTTTCCACATACCATACCACAGATGACTGTTATGAAAGTTGAAGATAACACTACACGTAAAAGTGGACTCATGTGTGAATAGGATGGATCACACAAATCCCGGAATCGTGGTTGCCTGGCGATGAAACCAGTGACAAAACTGCTCCCAATGTGGAATGTTTGTTGCTAACAAGGCCTGTACAGGCTGTAAGTAATAAGTGTAGCACCAGTTGACATGGAGAATGTTCCACACGGTCGTCTGGATTATCCTATACTGGCGGGCCAACTGCCTGGTATTGACACGGCAGTCAGCTTTCACAGTGTTAATGGTTCAAATAGCTCTAAGCACTATGGGACTCAACATCTATGGTCATCAGTCCCCTAGACTTAGAACTACTTAAACCTAACTAACCTGAGGACATCAACACAGCCATGCGCGAGGCAGGATTCGAACCTGCGACCGTAGCAGCAGCGCGGTTCCGGACTGAAGCGCCTAGAACCACTCGGCCACAGCGGCCGGCTACAGTGTTAATCACATTTTCCTCCAAGTCAGGTGCACGAAAATTTAGGGTACGTCTTCACGATTTACTACTTCGTGAAACGAACCTGTCTCAGACTGTTGCAGACACTAAACGTCGTGGTTGTTGTCGGCGGGAATAGGTCTCCTGATACAACCTTGCCGCCCGCCGACCGTTGCCGTTTGCCTTTCCGTAGGTAAACACCATAAACATTGTGTACAACGCTGTATCACATCCACTACAAGGTGAGTCAGCAAGAGAAGTGAAAAAATGGTTCTGAGCTCTATGGGACTTCTGAGATCGTCAGTTCCCTAGACTTAGAACTACTTAACTAACCTAAGGAAATCACACACATCCATGCCCGAGGCAGGATTAGAAACTGCGACCGTAGCGGTCGCGCAGTTCCAGACTGTAGCGCCTAGAACCGCTCGGCGACTCCGGCCGGCCAAGAGAAGTGAATCGGACACAACATTACTAATTACTATGATAGGAGAGGACGCTACAGCAAGACGTATGAGAAACAGTACAGCCCTGCATACTGTAACTGTCGCTGCATGATACAGCGCGTATCAGACCACAGGTTTTGTAACAAAGTATGATTGAATAAATGGTCTCTAGCATGGAAACCATGCGTTTTCGGACATAAGTTCATTAGATATTTTTTGTTCCGTATCGTATCTATCAATCCCTAAAGTTTGTAAACGTGGAAAAAATCATTCTGTATATATAGCCGGACACGAACGTAAAATCTAGGCATGTGTGGATAAAGCTGGACAGCTGGCAACCCTAGATAGAGTCCTTCCTGAAAGTTAGTTAGCGTAACCGAAAAGTTCGTGTTCTCCAGGTTTATACCAAACTGAATGTAGTATTTAAAGAACTGTGACTGACGCCCGAACAACAGGGAACTAACATGCAGCGAGATTAGACAATAGTGCATTGATAATGGCTGTGCACTAGCCGAAATCTGGATTTGCGTAGTAAAACCTGCACAAAAGGTCGACTGATTGCTGCCCTCTATAGTTTATAAATCACATAACAGTCGCTGAGTGCACTCACTTTCCGAATTGAAGGTAACCTGAGAATTCCTTCCTCCTGCCTGTGTAGCGAATTCCCTCCGAGTCTCTCCCAATCCGCAGCTCCACGTGGAACGCCCTACCTCTTCCGTCGTCGTCGTATTCCATTTCAGGAAGTGGGGAAACCAAAGAATTTATCAAAACTGTGGTCTCCATCCCTTCACTGGTCGTTTGATTGAAATGTAATGTTTGACATGGCAGGTCTTCAAGTGGCATCCGTTTGATGTCATATCATATTTTTGATAGTGCCTAATCTCTTCTACCGGCCACTGTGGCCGAACGGTTCTAGGCGCTTCAGTCCGGAACCGCGCTGCAACTATGGTCGCAGGTTCGAATTCTGCCTCGGGCATGTATGTGTGTGATATCCTTAGGTAAGTTCTAAGTCTAGGGGACTGAGGACCTCAGATGATAAGTCTCATAGTGCTTAGAGCCATTTGAACCATTTTTAATCTCTTGTGCTGCCGCGCGGGATTAGCAGAGCGGTCTGAGGCGCTGCAGTCGTGGACTGTGCGGCTGGTCCCGGCGGAGGTTCGAGTCCTCCCTCGGGCATGGGTGTGTGTGTTTGTCCTTAGGATAATTTAGGTTAAGTAGTGTGTAAGCTTAGGGACTGATGACCTTAGCAGTTACGTCCCATAAGATTTGACACACATTTGAACATTTCTCTTGTGCTATTGTTGTTTTCACGTCTATTTGCTGCCTTAAGTCTTCATCGACCACTCTGTCTCTTATTGTTGGTCCAAGAAGTGATATCGGACACTCATCTCAGTTGCTTCAATTTTTTCATTACCATGCAGAAGAGAAGGCTTAGCCACTATGTTGTGCAGTCTTACAATGGAAACTCCCCTCGCACCCCTCACAGATCTGGTGGTAAAATGGCCCAGTGGATAGCCCGTAAAAAACTGGACACAGAGCAAGCACGAAAACAGGAAGAAGGTGTAGTGAACTGCGAAAAAAGAAGCAAAGTAGAAACAGCGGACGGTCCAAGTTCACGACGTACAACATGGAGCGACCAAGGCGTCGTTGTGGTTTGCTCACGGTGTTGGACAGAGAAGTCGGAGATCTGTGTTCAAACCTCCGTCGTTCCCCATTTTTTTGTTTCTCAAATTTATGAACTGTCCGTCCGTTCAGTGTTTTTAGTCTTGTCATACTGTACTTTGGTTATAGAATATGAGTCATGTAGTAAGAATATATGAGGGTTGAATGAAAAGTAATGCCTCCACCCTCGTTAATTGTGTTTGGATGGGAATATTTTAATAAATCAAACGAAGAAATAATCCTTAGAATGTGACCTTTAATTACCATTATTCAATTTTTTCATATAATCACCAGCCAATTGGATACATTTCTGCAAACGATGAATAAGTTTTCTGAAGCCGTCACGGATGAAGTCGTCACTGTGTTTCCGTAACCACTGACTCACAGTTCTCTCAACGTCTTCATCAGAAGCATAATGATGTCCCCACAGATCGTATTTTATTATCGGGAACAGATGGAAGTCAGACGGTGCTAAATCTGGACTGTATGGAGGATGCCATACGGTGGTGAGATTCAATCTCTGAAGTTCTGCTGTGGTGGCACATGAAGTGTGTGGTCTGACATTGTCGCCGGCCTTTGTGGCCGAGCGGTTCTAGGCGCGTCAGTCCGGAACCGCGTTGCTGTTACGGTCGCAGGTTCGAATCCTGCCTCGGGCATGGATGTGTGTGATGTCCTTAGGTTAGTTAGGTTTAAGTAGTTCTAAGTTCTAGGGGACTGATGACCTCAGAAGTTAAGTCCCATAATGCTCAGAGCCATTTGAACCATCTGGCATTGTCATACTGCAGAAAAACATTTCCATTTTCCTTTCACATCCACAAAATCGCCATAAACTGCTTTCATTCTCTGATGAATCTCCTTTGAGGTTACACTTTCTGCTGTCAAGAATTCAATGACTGCACGTTGCTTAAATCGTATTGACCGACTGTTTGCGCAGAATTCCACGCTGTAACAACACAACTGCTCTATGCTAAGGCTTCCCGCCAACTGGAGCTGTAGAGAAGAGGCTACAGAACGACCCAGTGCCTGCCGCATACCAATGCTGCTAACTGTTGAAGAGTTACGAAGGTGGAGGCATTACTTTGCAATCAATCTTCGTATTACCGTCGCAAATAAACGTGATGAATAGTGAAATCAGGCGAGATGCTTCACAGACCTCTCGTAGAAATTAAAACAACAAATAAATGGGAGTTAACTGTGTTACTATAAAGGAATTCAAGAGTCAAAACTTCCAAAACGGAACGCTAGATGCGTAACGTGTGGTACCTGTACAGAATAAATATGAGGTACGTACGCCTGTAGGTTCCTTCGTTACATGTCGCGGACGTTACAAGATACAGACAGAAATTTGAATATAGCGAACAGACAAGTCAATGACCAGATGGACAGTTCATAATGATGAAAAAAAAGGGCCAAGAGGAAGATTTGAACCCATAATTCCGCATTGTAGTCCAACAACGTAAGTAAATTAGGTCGATGTTACACATGTTAATTTTCCTTCTTTCCTTCTTTTTCCTTTTTTCATGCTTGATCTGTGTCCAGTTTTTGACGGGCTATCGAATGAGCCATTACCATTAAATCCGAGGAGGATGCGACAGAGAATTTCCCTTGTTAGTGTCATCTCTTTCCCCACGTTTCTGCCAAGGTACCTCCTCATAGTGTTGTATATCTGTACATTTTGAACAACATCTCAGTTAGTTTTGAATATTAATATATTTGTTCCGAGATATTTAAACGAATTGCCAGTTCAAGCCGTGGCGCGTTCGCCCTTACTTCAGTGAGTATATTGGATCTACATCTCGCGCTAAATTGAAGCTCAGGTTAATAGAGGAACTCTGGCATGGCTAGCTTTGAGAGGTTAGCACGATGGCTCTTGGGAGAGAGAGATTGGCGAGCGAGTACTTCCTTGCAGAAAGAAGAAGTGTAGCCACGGTGCAAACAGCGGTACTTCACGGGCTGTGTGTTGTTTCCTGTGTGCTGTGTGGACTGGCGGTCGTATGTGCCGGTGTTGGGTTCGGCCAGCCCAAACGAAGTATACATGGTCTCAATGTCCGCACTCCGTGCATTTTAGCTTGGCTTAGTTCCAAGTGGGGATCACACTTTCAGCAAATGCAGTTGCTATTTGTTTCCTTTAGAAAGCACCGCTCCAGATTTAGCTTGTGAAACACTTTATTGCCGACAGCATGTGGAACGCATTCAACTCTGGATGGGTCTCTAAGTCTGGCTGATGTATATGGAAATGGGATTACAGCACTAGCGATGATGGACGCAGTCAGAGTTATGTAAGCGGTCAGAACGTGTAAAGTTCAGCATCCTAGTTACCAGAGACAGATTAAGTGTTCGCATAATAATGAGACTGAAATACCTTTCTGTAAATTCCAAGAGTGTGGTGCGCCAAATGATTTAGACGTTTAAATATGCTTGATGATTTTCTTAATGAACCAATCTTACTCCTTCTTTTGTTAGGTAATAAACATACCGATAATTTAAATTCCTTGCTTGAAATCTTCTAACTATGCCAAACCCCAGGTGTTTCAAGGTTAAAATCACTGGGTGATCAAAAAGTCAGTATAAATTTGAAAACGGAATAAATCACGGAATAATGTAGATAGAGAGGTACAAATTGACACACATGCTTGGAATGACATGGGGTTTTATTAGAACCAAAAAAATACAAACGTTCAAAAAATATCCGACAGATGGCGCTTCATCTGATCAGAATAGCAATAATTAGCATAACAAAGTAAGACAAAGCAAAGATGATGTTCTTTACAGGAAATACTCAATATGCCCACCATCATTCCTCGACAATAGCTGTAGTCGAGGAATAATGTTGTGAACACCACTGTAAAGCATGCCCGGAGTTATGGTGAGGCATTGGCGTCGGATGTCGTCTTCCAGCGTCCCTAGAGATGTCTGTCGATCGCAATACACTTGCGACTTCAGGTAATCACAAAGCCAATAATCGCACGGACTGAGGTCTGGGGACCTGGGAGGCCAAGCAAGACGAAAGTGGTGGCTGAGCACACGACCATCACCAAACGACGCGCGCAAGAGATCTTCCACGCGTCTAGCAATATGGGGTGGAGCGCCATCCTGCATAAACATCGTACGTTCCAGCAGGTGTTTATCAGCCAGGCTGGGGAATCGGCGTACATCTCACCCGTCACGGTAGCAGTTACAAAACCAGAATCACGCATTTCCTCGAAAAGCAAAGTCCGAATAACGGTAGATGTGGTAAATCCAACCCATACCGTGACTTTCTCGTCGTGCAATGGAGTTTCCACGACAGTTCTAGGATTTTCGGTAGCCCAAATTCTGCAGTTATGGGCGTTGACAGAGCCTCGGAGCGTGAAATGAGCTTCGTCGGTCCTCAACACGTTACTCAACCAATCGTCATCTTCCGCCATGTTTTGAAACGCCCACACCGCAAATGCCCTCCGCTTCACTAAATCGCCAGGAAACAGTTCATGATGCCGATGGATTTTGTATGGATAGCATCGGAGGGTACGCCTCAGTACTACCAAACAGTAGTGTATGGAATGCCGGTGCGACGTGCGACTGCACGAGCGCTGACTTCCCCGTGCATAGACGAACCCGCTACAGTCTCCATTTCTTCCTGAACTGTCTCAGCAGCATTACGCCTTGTGCTCGGTCGGCCACTATGGGGTCTATCGTCTAAACAACCCGTGGCTTCAAACTTCGAAATCATTCTCGCCACAGCTGCATTTGTCAACGGACCTTTACCCGTTCGAATCCCCTTCCTATGGCGATAGGATCGTAACGCTGAACTAACACATGCCCCATTCTGATAATACAGCTTCACTAAAAGCGCCTTTTTTAGGTAACGTCAACATGCTGCGACTGCTGGCGCATCTGATACTCTCTCTCATTACAGCTCCTTTTATACACGATTGTCATGCGCAGTCACTGACGTTTTGCTGTCCAGCGCCATCTGTCAGACATTTTGTGAACTTTGTTTTTTTTTGTTTTGTTCCAATAAAACCCCATGTCATTTCAAGCATGTGTGTCAGTTTTTACCTCTTTATCTACATTATTCCGTGGTTTATTAAGTTTTCGAATTTACACTGACTTTTTGATCATCCGGTATTTTGTTCGCGTTGCCTGGTCGTTGTAAGTATTTAACAGTTGTGTTGCAGGAGCTATTACTGTGTGCTGAAGTTGTATTACTAAAATTAATGTAAAATTAATGGAAGCCATAAAGGTGGAATGTATGAGCTAATCTAGAGCTAATGGCACCACGCAAACGGAAACAACTCTACTGATTTCCTGTTACAGTGAAAGCAATTGGCCTACTTACCATTTCATTGCTTATTTTCCAACTGAGTTAAATTTGATGATGAATTTTGAGTAGCTTGGTTTTCTTCATGTCATTGCTTATTTTCCAACTGAGTAACGTTTTACCTAAAAGATTTTAAAATTTATGAAAGCTTTCAAATCTGAAATTTTTTGTCAACTTGTGTTTTCTAATTTATTGCAAAGTTTAACTTAAAGGATTTTTAAAATTTAAGAAACTTTGAAAGCTTAGAAATTTGAATGTTTCGTGTTTCATTGCAAAGCTCACTTAAACTCAAATTTAAATGGTTTGGTAATGATAGTAAACTATCATATTGCTTAAAGTACAAGATAGGCCAGCAAGCTGTAATTTTGAAATTACCTTTCAATGGTATTTGGAAATGAAGTCCCGTGTTTCTTGACGGCGTAGGGGAACGATGCGGGAGACCCGCACCGCCGTACTAGGCAAGGTTCTAATGGAGGTGGCTTGCCGTTGCCTTCCTCCGACCGTGATGAGGTCAACACAACAATACCGAGTCATCTCGGGGCAGGTGAAAATCCCTGACACCGCCGGGAATAGAACCCGGGACCCCGTGCTCGGGACGCGAGAGCGCTACCGCGAGACCACGAGCTGCGGACCAATGGTGTTTACCAAAAAAATACGTTCTTTCGAAACAGTATTTAAACATTTTTCGTCCCAGCATCTCTCGTATTGCACTAGCTTGGAGCTGCCTTTTTGGTCCAAAATAATTAATACTTATCTGCTTAAAAGTTTGTTTCAAATTCCATTTGAAAACTTACGAGATCGGTCACCTGTTATCTTATTGTTTATTACATTCTTGTTATTTTTACGAGTTTACCTTCCATTGTCATTACATTTTCTTTATTTGCAGATATGATAATTTTGGAAACATTATTCAATTTAACCATTTTTCTTGTGAAGCGCTTTCGTTTGCTGCTAGAAGAAACTGGTCGTCTGCAAATAAAATACTCCCCAAATTTGTTCCTGCTCAGGTCGATCCTCTTGGTGTTTTGGAATTCCATTCTTCTAAAACTTTGTAAGACCACACCATTGCTTTGGTCCGTGGTTTACAGCCAACAGTTCTCCGTTTCTACTCGCTGTAGTGTTATCGTACAGTGACTTAATGGGATTCCACAGATGTAGAGGTGCCTGTACATAGTAGTCAGTAAGTGATTCCCATAATTTCATTCTTCCTACCTTATCTAGGTGTTCTCATACTAGAGGCACAACATAGTGGCTTGTTCAACTCTCTTCTATTTTCTGTCAGTTGTTTTAGAATTAATGTTGATCCACACAGGTCCTGCCTTTACCAAGGCAGCACTGCTCCTCGTAAAAATGTTTCTGCCATTGGCTGGAGTTTGCTTTTACGATAGACCAATATATTTCATAAACAGATTTTAAAATAGATTTACCCCTACAGTTTAATTCCTTTTTGTCTCCTTTATTGTATACAGGGCGCGTAACCTAAAACTTGTACCTCAGATATTGACGAATTGGAAAGTGCTATTGATGTGCGGTTTTCACGGAATTGATTGGTAGTGAGGGGCTCGTACTATTAGTTCACAAACAGATTGTTACAATACTTAGAAAGTGTACTTTTTATACACTTTTCAACTAGAATAATTCCTACTGACATTAACAGAATAAAAGTAGGATAAAATTAAAATGTCAGTTGTTTTTGTTGCAGTATTCTAATGCGTGCGGTAGCGTTCTCGCTTCCAACGCCCGGGTTCCCGGGTTCGATTCCCGGCGGGGTCAGGGATTTTCTCTGCCTCGTGATGACTGGGTGTTGTGTGGTGTCCTTAGGTTAGTTAGGTTTAAGTAGTTCTAAGTTCTAGGGGACTGATGACCATAGCTGTTAAGTCTCATAGTGCTCAGAGCCATTTGAACCCTTTTTAGTATTCTAATGCGAGTAGTTTACGATGTACCAGATTTTGAACATCGACACTTGTTTGCGCCATTCAACCTGCGTAAGTACGATGTTGTTATGTTTACTTACAGTGTGCTCGTCTGTTTCTTGAGTGCACTGCGATTTGCTAGTCAGTAAGAGTGTGACAGTCCAAGCAGAAGGTCATGAGTGGATTATGGGACTTACCGATGGGCCGGCCGGAGTGTCCGAGCGGTTCTAGGTGCTACAGTCTGGAACCGCGCGACCGCTACGGTCGCAGGTTCGAATCCTGCCTCGGGCATGGATGTGTGTGATGTCCTTAGGTTACTTAGGTTTAAGTAGTTCTAAGTTCTATGGGACTGATGACCTCAGATGTTAAGTCCCATAGTGCTCAGAGCCATTTCAACCATTTCTTTTTGTTGACTTACCGATGCACAAAAAGCAGACACGTTCATCGTGTATCGAAATTGTAGGAAGAATGCAGTTTGTTCTTCTACGGTTATGTTGGAAGATACCCTAATAGACGTCAACCATATCGGCTATTATTCATCAACCTCTTCAGCCAGTCGCTTTAAATTGGTAGTGTGACAACTAGACAACGTAACAGAAGGAAAGCAGTGACGACAGCAGAGGGGGAAACCGGTCTTGCTGCTATTGCAGCTTATCCGCACGTTAGCTCCCACCCAGTCGGACGAGGAAGTGGCATGAGTCAGGCAAGTGTCCTACGCATTCTCCATCTACATAGGATCCATCCCTATCATACTTCTGCCCATGAAGAGCTACATGGAAACGATTATGAGAATCGTGTTAACTTCTGTAATAGGCATTAAGGCAGGATACTCCACATGTATCGTGTATCTTGTTTACTGATGAAGCCACATGCACCGCTCATGGCTGGGTAAACCGCTGAAACACGGACTATTGGTCTGTCGACAATTCTCGTTGGCTTCGTCAGGTGGAACGACAGCGTCCATGGGGTACAAACGTGTGGTGTGGCCCATTTTTCATAGATGGAACACTGAACGCGCACAAGTATCGCAGCCATCTAACAGACTATCTTTTACGGATGCTAGAAGACGTTCCTCAACAGACTGGGATGAAACTGTGGCACCAATATGATGAGTGTCCATCTTAGTGCACGAAGCACTACAGCATGTCTTTACGGACTGTTTCCAAATCGTTGGATTTGACGCAAAAGACCTGTAACTTGGCCGGCTGTTCCCAGAATTTGACGCCTTTACACCTTTTTCGGTGGGGAAAACTGAAAGACGCTGTCTACAACGACGTACAAACTACACGCGATGATATGCAATGACGTATTGTTCCAGTCTGCTCGGCCGTCTCCGCTGAAATGCCACCACGTGTGCAGCAGTCGGTCGATACCAGACTGGAAGCGTGAATTGCCGTTGCCGGTGCTCATGTTGAACGCAACTTGTGATGGTCAACTCTCTCGTTACTGATCTTAATCCACATAACTAGTATGTGTACTTGTGTTGTGCTCTACCACAGGTATTGCAACAAATGTCGGTGTGGCAACTTTTTAAAATATGATATCTAGTAAACGACTCGCATTAGAATCCTGGAACAAAGATCACTGACATTCTAATTTAACCTAATTTTAGTTTGTTAATGTCAACAGGCAATGTTCCTTTTAGAAAGTGTATGTTGCAAAAAAATACACTTTATAAGTATTATTACAATACATAGGTTAGCTTACAATTCGAGTCCATGAATACAAATCCATTCTGTGGAAACCGCACGTCAATAGCACTTCCCACTTCCGCAATATTTGAGGTGCAAGTTTTAGGTGATTCGTCCTGTATACTAGGATAGGCTGAAGAGTAATGCATACAAGCTTGTATAACTCAACCTAGGTGACCTTGAGAAACGCACGATATGGAATGTTCAAAGTAAGTTCCCCCTTTGCAGTCACGTGCAGTTTGAATTCGTTGCGTTCATCCAGTGGTGGAAGTATGTATATGTGTTCAAGTGCTATGTCAACGCGAGTTAAACAGCGTGCTCTTATCGAATTTTTAATTGCTCAAAAGTGACTTCTAGTGACATTCATCTCGTTTGATGGCTGATTATGGTGACGACGCTGTTGATAGGTCTACTGTAAATCGACGGCTAGTAAAAATTCGCGATTGCGATCCTGTAAAACCCATAATAGTCGATGAAACACGAAGCTGACGTCCGATCATTGCCTCGTCAACTATCTGATTATAAGTGACTAGCGAATCACTCAAAAGCGTATCGTAAACCATATTGGAATATCGAAGGAACGTATCGGCTTCATTATCGAACAATTAGGCTACCGTACAATCTGTGTATGACGAGAACGAAGAGCGTCAACTGGAATCCAACGACCAGCTTATGCAGCGCTTCCGTGACGTAGGAGGACGACCTATGGGTCTATCATTGCGACCCAAAAGGAAAAATACAGAGTGTAGAATACCAACAGCCGCGCGGGATTAGCCGAGCGGTCTCAGGCGCTGCAGTCGTGGACTGTGCGGCTGGTCCTGGCGGAGGTACGAGTCCTCTCTCGCGCATGGGTGTGTGTGTCTGTCCTTAGGATAATTTAGGTTAAGTAGTGTGTAAGATTAGGGACTGATGACCTTAGCAGTTAAGTCCCATAAGATTTCACACACATTTGAACATTTTTGAATACCAACATCCGTCTTCTCCGGAGACGAAAAAGTTCAAAACACAAGCACCCGAAAAAAATCTTTTGACTGTGTTACGGGTTGCTCAGAGAATTTATGTGACCGATTACCTCGTACGAGGGGCAATGCTAAGTTATACTCAGTACATAGACTGTAACACACCTCCGATATGATGTTTATCGTGTTAGGGGAAACTTGGCGCCAGTAATCTTTCAACACGACAACGTTCGTCCATACACCTCGAGCGCAGCTGAAGAGTCTCTGCGATATCTGAAGTTTGAACCGATTCCACAGTCTCCTTCACACCCCGATCTTGCGGCTTGTAATTTTTATTTTTTTAAATTTTTTTCCTCTACTCAAGAGAGACCTAAAGGGTACTCATTACACCTCGGACAATGAGGTTAAGGCAGCTGTGAAGTACTCGATTCCACAAAAGTTGGAAGAATTTTTCAGTGACAATGAAAAAACTTGTAACACGTTCGGAGAAATGAGTTAATCTTATCAATGACTGTGTTGAAAAATAAATATATGATTTTGAATCTTAAGAATGATATTTTGACATACTTTTTCATTTAAACCATTTCCCAACGTCTTCTTGTCTGATGATTCTAACGCCTCTTGCCATATTCCGCAACATCGTTCGCGCTTGCGGCCGCTACCACCACACCTGTAATTCCCGAACTCTGACGCACTTTTCGTCTCCTTGCTCTTTTAATTAGTTGTCTCACCAAGATCCACAAATCCGAGATCGCACTGGCGTCTCGGCATCCCTACCGCCTCCCACTGCCGTGCTGTGTCATCCAAGGTGAATTTCTGAAATAACAGTTGTCCTAAGACCACAGGTATCGCTCCTACTTCTGGAAGAATGATTCTTGCGGGTGTTTTATTACAATTAGATGGTTATGGTATTTTACGTGTGATAACGGTTATTTCTTATCTGGGTTTAAAGTTTAATTACTTTTGGTTATCTTTAGGATTGTCTGGTGGTGTTATTGTTAGATTTATTTGTTTCCGTCAGATCGATTTAAAGTCTTTGAGTGCCTGTCCTTCTGCTGCTCATATGAGAATGTTTATTGGTGGTATAATGACTATAAATTGATCAGGTTTTATAAAGGCAGAATAGGACCTGGCAGCTAGAAACCCACGTTCGTCTGGCATTCAAAAATAGTCTAGCAGGTTAACGGAGCTGCTACGGTTCCAGGTATGGCATAACCTCCGTAGCAAACGTTACCGTAGACGCTTTTACTTTGCTGCGACCGGTAATTCCAAGGCTTTTGTGCCTGAGAGAGTAAGTAAGGCTGCCTTCCGGCTTCACCGCGTCGGCCTCACAATACACCTTTCTTCACCGCGCACCATTGCCTAGGAAGGTGTTACTCTCCCTGCGACCGTGTTGCAACTGCAGTCGATTGATATTGCATTGACATCTAACCAAAGAATGACATACACACAGTGAAACATCCCGATAAACGTCCTTCTAAAAGTACCACCACAGGTTCACGCTCTTCAAAAAATGGTTCAAATGGCTCTGAGCACTATGGGACTTAACAGCTTAGGTCATCAGTCCCCTAGAACTTAGAACTACATAAACCTAACTAACCTAAGGACATCACACACATCTATGCCCGAGGCAGGACTCGAAACTGCGACCGTAGCGGTCGCGCGGTTCCAGACTGAAGCGCCTAGAACCGCTCGGCCACTCCGGCCGGCCACGTTCTTCATTCACAACAGTGTTGTCTTCAGCAATTTTGTAAAACTAATATCTTCATCGTGGGAAGATTTCATTTTTATTTGTTCTCATGAGGTTCTGAAATATTTCCATATGAAAGCAACCTGTATGAGCGACCGCTACGAAAGCGAAACAAAGTTTATTGAGTATTGACGCATATGGATCGCTACAGACGGGATGACTGTCAAGTAACCTGTATAAGTGACCTAAACAATTTTGCCTAGAACGGCGTTTTTGAAAAGAAAGAAAAAAACACAATTTCCACTCTTTGCAATTTCATCGCTTTGTAATGTTCCTCACTTGATTTTTAGGACATGACAGTTTAAAAAAAAATCTTTTACATATTATCTTCTCTCAACTTCGTGATGACCTGATTAAAGTTTCGTTAATCGTCACTGTTATTATGAGGTTTCAAAAACTATATAAACCTAAACCTGTCCTATGCAAACCGATGTTAGGTGCATGGCAGAGGGCACTTCCGACTGTTCCACTGGCTATCGCTTCTTCCCGATCCGTTCACCTACGGAGCATGGATAGAATGATTGCTCACATCCCTTTGTGCTTGATATAATTAGTCTGTTCGTGATCCTTATGGGGTCCAGGATGCTATACCAAGGGTCAAGTTAACCTAGGTCCATTCGTCTAGCCCTTAATTTTACAAGTTCAGTATCACGTTGTAAGACAACAATGCTGAGTGTTACAAAATTTTTTACCTGACACTTTACTTTTCGATCTATTTTTCTATGAAATTTGCAAATAAGTGTATTAATATTTAATGATGAAACGGAATGTTCTCTCAGTGTAAAGTTAAATAAATGTTAGCTGTAAGTTAGTTGTAAATAGATACGCTGGCTTCATCAGGACGATGCAATATTTGCAGAGGGTATAGTGAACTGGCAATTGCATTACTCGTATCGCTTGGCGCGCAAGCGTGCCAGCAGTTGAGTTCAGTGCAGAGCAGAATATAGGAGAGCGTTTAGAGAGAGAGAGAGTCGAGACGAGTAATGCTGCGGCCTTTTTTGGTTGAGAAACGGTTTTAAAGCAGTAGCACTAAACTATGTAATGGCTCGGCATACATTTGGTGTGGACTGTCGGAGTATATGTGCCATGACATGTTGTGCCATTTCAGGGAATGGGGTAAATAATATAATTATTAATCTCTAATACATTATGTGCATTTCTCATACACTTGACACGTTCCACATCATAAGGACTACGTACCGTGCGATTGATATATGACATTAAATTGGAACAGCATAATTACCCCAAGAGGATGCAAATTAGCATGAAACGTAATGTGGGTCCAGTTTCATTTGTTACGGAGGTACCAGAAGAAGTAGCCTGAGACACAACGAACAATGCCTTACATTCCACCGGCGACATCTCAACCTGAAGTGAGACCCAGCAATTACTTGGTCACGCTTACATACGGCTAGCCAGTGTCGTAGCTCATTTCGTGTTTGAATAATACCGAGTTACACCAAAGTGTTGACCTTCACTTTTACCTAAGGCAAAATACATGAGCAGGATCCATCCTATCCATTATTGATGATGCGATAGAGTCCTAATGTCTGAGAAATTGTTACAGTGTTTTTATTAAAGAAATAATAGTAATTAAAAATTCAATAATGTGCAAAACGCAAGTCCTTCAGTCTAGTAAACAGTAATTTGAAAGACAGTGCTTATCGAAGTAAAATTCAGTAAAATATATTTTTGTTGTACTTTTTTATGGATGAATAAGTTTTAATTTTTATGCAACTGCTATGAGAAATGTCTATTAACGTCTCGAGGCAATAGTAATGCGGTTGGGGTTGACGTCCTGTCGACATCGAGGTCACTAGAGAAAAATAGTTGTAACTGGACAAAGTTAATTGCAGTAGTTGCTAATGAATAGTAATAAAAGTTGAAGTTACAAGAAATCAATGCGTCTACAAAATCGTATCATGAACTTTGCAATTCTTTTACAATAGAAAATTTGACTTTCAAAATTATGTAACTATAACTCACAGGAAAGTGGTTATTAAATGACGATAAACAACCAGTTGCACATAAGAAATTTAATTTCCTGACCGGTTTCGGGCACTTAGTGCCCTGCTTCAGAAGGTAATTCCCAGCACATTATTTGTGAGTGTCAATAAGAAAGTGCTACAGCACACTGTCATAGTCCTAAAAGTATGTGCAGGAGCAATAAGTAATACAATACTTTATTATTGACAATACAGTATTGTATTGTCAAGAAATTAAATTTCTCATATGCAATTGGTTGCTTATTATTGCATTATATAATACTACAGTTGCTGGAGATGGAAAATTCAAGCTAAATGACGGGATTCAGTAATCCACAAACATAAATAACCTTTTGAGTAAAATTATAGACAGTAAGCATTACACTGAATGACTTTACGAGTTTTTTTCATTTATGTAAAGGTTTACTAATGATGAGATTTTATTGTTCTTTGACTATTATTAATTGATTTCCATGAGGTGCTACCTAATCGAAAGGTATTTGTTAACTGTGACATACCCGTCTGAAACCATGCTAGATGAATATTTACCAATTTTCTCCTGTATTCGCCTTGCAACAAAACCAAGCATAGCCGGCCGTTGTGGCTGAGCGGTTCTAGGCGCTTCAGTCTGGAACCGCGCGACCGCTACGACCGCAGTTTCGAATCTTGCCTTGGGCATGAATGTGTGTGATGTCCTTAGGTTAGTTAGGTTTACGTAGTTCTAAGTTCTAGGGGACTGATGACCTCAGATGTTAAGTCCCATAGTGCTCAGAGGCATCTGAACCATTTTGAAAACCAAGCATTCTTATGTAAGTTTTTCACCATTAACCGACAGTGATTGTAGCTCACATAGTGAGTTGGCGACCGTTAATTTTCCTTAATTTATTAATTAAACCTATAACATTTTTCCAATTGAGTTAACTACTGTGATCATATCCAGCCAAATTTTACATTCATTTAACCTTAACCGAGATTTTTCTTCTCACCGTCATTGCTGCAAGTACAAAGTACTGGCGACTTGGTTATAACTGCACCTACATTTCACGGATTTCATTTATTATTCGGAGTAGACGCCTTTACCGCACAATAGGAAAGGCGTCAAGTGTAGTGGCTGGCTATGACCCTTCAGTCATCTTTGGTATGGACTCCACACATTTGAACAATACTCTAGAATGGGCCGCACGAGTGTTTTGTACGTAATCTTCGTTGTAGACTGATTGCATTTTCCTAGAATCTACCAACAACCTGAAGTCCGCCACGTACTTTACATTTGACTGAGCTTGCTGATTATTTTATTTCATGTTCTTACAAATTGTTACACCTACATATTCGCATGAGTTCATTAATTCCAATTGTGACTCACTAACATTGTAGTCACAGGACAACACTACGTTTCATTGTTCTGTGTAGTGCACATTTCTACATTTCTCACCACAGCAAGTTGCTAACCTTTGCTCATTACAGCAAGTTGCTAATCTTTGCATTAATTTGAAACCTTGTCAGGATGTGACTGAATATTTGTGCAGCTTGTTTTTGAGAAAGTGCTTCACTGTAGATAACAGCATCATCTACAAAAACTTGATGTTCACATCAACAAACGTTTTGCATCACCCCGATATGTCGTGCAGGTGTGTTGCTGTTGTGTCTGTTCCTGTATCCTTAGGAAGGTCACCCCAGACATGGATTGTGAACATAGACAGCATTAAAATAAGCGGTATCTGCGGGTAGATTGCGTCATTTCAGTTGAAAGTGTAGCATCAGTAAAGTCGCCTGTGAAACACTGGAGGAAACGTCCATTATGCCACGAAGGACACTCACGACCAATGATTAATCCGCATCAACATGTTACGCGAAGAAGGCTTGTTAACCTGGGAAGTTTCTCGAAGAGTTTACCTTAGTCAAGCAGTATGGTTTGGACATGGAATGGATTCCAGTTGACAGATACTGTAGACGACTTATTTCGCACAGGCAATCCACGTTCAACAAGGGATCTGGATGAAAGTTATCTACTACTACTACTACTGTGTCAAAGGAACCGCGTGCTGAGAGCACTAGGACTGAATTCAGCGTTCGGAGAGGCTACAGGACGTCATGCATCCGATTGAACTGTTGGGAGACGATTGTATGATGCGATTTGCATTCCTGACAAGATTGGCGAGCCCCCGTCACACACACTATGAATTTCCTTATAGATGGGCAATAAATCAACCAGAATGGATGGTGTTGGATGTTGTTTACAGGCAAAACTCGTATCTGTCTGTACTTTGATAATCGCACGTAATGTGTTTGCAGACAACCCAGTAACACCGAACGCCTTCAACACAGTGTCCACGTCTACAACTGTGTGGTGGTGGTGGAGTGATGTTCTGGGCTGACATTACGTGGGCCACCGTACACCTCTTTTGACTGTTGAGGACAATCTTACGCCTCCACTGTACAGAGAGAGATTTTGCAACCAATAGTGAGAAGGACCTTAGCGGCAACATTTTGGTGACAATTTCATCTGGAAGGATGAAAACTAACTTGCTCAGGAGGGCTCTGAAGATTCCATTCTTCCTCAAGGGAAACAAACGATTTTGTCATTACACAAACGTTTATTTTTTTGATCTGGTGATCTGGACACACGGAAAATGAATAAATACGCACAGCACTTCTCAAAATCAATTTTTGTGTTGTGTGCCGTTAATTTCGAAATAAAGAGGTTATGCAATACTTTCGTTGATGTGTGCATTTTCTGCCAGGCCACTAGCATATATCATGAAGTGATTTGATCAAACGCAGATACCTCAAAAATTTTTTATCGTAAAATGTGTTCATGGTATTATGCATTGCTGAGTATGAAATGTAGCTAACATTTTGAAACTATGTTTTAAATCCAGAAGGGTAGCCATATTTCCGATCGTTCACGAGAAAACTGGTTTGCTAACTGGAAGTAAGCTCGACGAAATTGAGCAGTGTGCGGCTCGCGTTGATGCCGTTCATATCTCGGCATCATGTAATAGCGATAGTGGCGTTTCGTTTTCTTAGTGTGTTCACTGGTGCTCCTACGTTTGCTCACCTTGTCTGTCCGTAAGTGGCAGCAGCAGCGCTTATCGATAGCGCGTACTGTGGTACCATCTCTGGAGTGGCCTGTAGTATTTCCAGGTCGTCGTGTGTCGAGGGCAGTTGCCGGCCGCGGTGGTCTAGCGGTTCTAGGCGCTCAGTCCGGAACCGCGCGACTGCTACGGTCGCAGGTTCGAATCCTGCCTCGGGCATGGATGTGTGTGATGTCCTTAGGTTAGTTAGGTTTAAGTAGTTGTAAGTTCTAGGGGACTAGGGGACTGATGACCACAGATGTTTAGTCCCATAGTGCTCAGAGCCATTTGAACCATTTTTTTTTTTTTTTTTTTTTTTTTTTTTTTTTTTTTTTTTTTTTTTGTCGAGGGCAGTTGAGTTGGGACGGAGCAGCAGTGAGGGCTGGACAGCCAGTACTCGCCCAACCGCTGCCGACACACATGCACTGTCCGACAGAAGGATCTGGTCGCGAGAGTGCATGCCCACACCAAGGACCGGATCCAGCGAGTTTTAGTTGAATGGACTGTAATATTCGAGTAGTGCAACCTTCACCTGTGTGTGTGTGTGTGTGTGTGTGTGTGTGTGTGTGTGTGTGTGTGTGTCCGCCCGTCGAAGTGCCCTCATGGCAATAAGTAATTCTGCGTTACACTGCCCATTTTTTTATGGTTTTACGTAGTTGTCAGGTGTATGAATCGATCGATTCTATTAACTGATATCCAATCTTAATTTACTCTTCTTTATCTCATGCTATGAACTTTGCTCTAGACGCATTTTGATATTTCCTGAATTACTTGTTCTAAAATATAAATAAAAGAAATTGCAGTAGTACAACCTCTGTTTTTTTTTATCCTCTCTTTAGAGTTTGAAAGGACTCACCACTACCACAAACTGTTATTACACTACCTTATTTCCTTTTCTATCATCTGTTAGGCACACACAGTTCTATGTTGTTGTTGTGGTCTTCAGTCCTGAGACTGGTTTGATGCAGCTCTCCATGCTACTCTATCCTGTGCAAGCTTCTTCATCTCCCAGTACTTACTGCAACCTACATCCCTCTGTATCTGATTAGTGTATTCATCTCTTGGTCTGCCTCTACGATTTTTATCCCCCACGCTGCACTCCGGTACTAAATTGGTGATCCCTTGATGCCTCAGAACATGTCCTACCAACCGATCCCTTCTTCTAGTCAAGTTGTGCCACAAACGGCTCTTCTCTCCAATCCTATTCAATACCTCCTCATTAGTTGTATGAGTTCTATATTCAAATGTAATTCAAAATGATTCACGACTTTCATAGTTCTTAATAATAATTTACACATTTAAAAATAAATACCTGAGACCTCTAAGATGCAAAAACGAATCCGTTCCTAGCAGTAATATTCAGACAGATTTCAATGTTCCGTTGTCAAAGAAGTTTAGAAATTAAGATAAATACTAGTGGAGAACTACTTAGCCATCTCATTATTGCTGTAATTCTTAAAAATATTCGATAAGACTGTTAAGACCTACAACAGAACGTATAAACAGACAGTCTAAAAAATATTTTCGTTTACAATTTGGATTTAGAAATTAGCCTGTAATCATCTTGACAGATAACATATTAGAATCAATGAATGAGATACTTTTAATGTTAGGAATATTTTGTGACTTATCTTGTTTTGAATGTGTCATCTACGCTAATCTCACACAGAGCTAAAATTGTATGGATAAATTGGAACAGTTGTGTACTGGTTTTTATCTTAAATGCAGACACAAAGTGGTATCTATTCTGTAACTATCACATAGCACCAACCACAAAGAATATGTAGCACCAAACATTTTAAGTCACAGAATCCTCTGTTTGTTCTAACATGCATTACCAGTCTTCTGTATATGGTTACAAGATGAACAGTTTTTTTTTTCCTTTGCGCTTGACAGAGGTATAAAAACAAAAAATATGAGAGGGAAACTAATGAAAAGTTTCAAAATGTCAACAAATGGAACAAATGACACCAATGTTCATTAAGTTTTTATAAGAAGCAGTACGTACAGAACAGCACTTTCCACAGAATGTCAGGTTCAGTAAATGTAATCAAATCAAACAGTAACATACATAAAGCAGATAGTGTACAATATTTAAGATTAAAAAAAAAGATTAGAATCTAAGTTTGAAACACACTATTTTCATTAGGTATTATTGAACTTTATATTAAGATATCACTATCAGAACCCACTCATAAAATAAAGAATAAACTATTGAAGCACAAGATGTACCAGGGTGCAATATGAGAGATTATTAATTTACTTACATTGAACCTATCTCATAATTCACTTACATTTATAAGTAATACATTTATACAGTAAGAAGAGCTAGATGGCATCCTGGCCAGCATACGTATTGATCACATTGGAACTGAAGTAGCAAGTCAAATAGGTCACAAAGTACTATCCTATCATAGCTAGACAGGAAAAATATTAATACTTTTCAGTGGAAACATATCTGAAATTGATTGAAAGTTAACAGGTTGTTATAGAATGCATTTTAATATTAAATTTAGAATGGAATCTGTATTTTTTGTGGCGGCGTTCGTAGCGACAAACACTTCGCTGTAGAAACGGCTTACGAAGTCACCGCCACACTTTTAATAGTTGGCCGACCGGTCCGCTGGAACAGTGAACAGAAAGATGAAAACCCAAACACTCTGATTAAATAAAAGTCGGTACTTATCTTTATTAACGAAGATACAGAAACACAGTAGTGAACTCCGTGTCTACAGAAATCTGTCTAGTTCGAGTCGGAGTGGCTAGGTCAGTGTCGGCTGATGACAAACAACAACTCTGCTGCGATGAACACACAACTGACTAGCAAGTACACAAATCGGTGGCGAGTATACAACTGAGCGGCGAATACAGAACTGTCCAGCGCTCGCGACTCCAGCGCTTAAGAAGCCAGAAGCCAGCGGTGGCGCGTGCAGACTTGCGGCGATTTCCTGTATCGCTGGCGCTGCTTATGCGGACGGCGTCCGGACTTTGATGCTGCCAACCTTTTGGCAGCGGGCTCGGGTGGCATTACTGGCTAGGATATAACAGTATTGGGCAGAAGCATTTATTTCCTGGATACAGTTACAAAAAATAGCAATCATGTTTATATATTTGCTGTTTGTACTAACCTACTACCACTGATGTAGTAATATACAACATGTTCTGTCCCCTGCCAACCCACAAGTAAGCAAAATTCATTTCAATGATAAACTATGTCAACAACCCACTGTTGTGGAATACATGTGAGGATAGCTAATATTCTCAGGACAGTAGCCTCCACTAAATAGAGCGCTAGTTGACGATTTTGAAAAGGAGGATATGATCCCTCTGTCGACAACCCACCATTGTGGATTACATATATCGTCAGGGAGGCTTTAGGACAGTAGCTTCCATTAAACAGTGTAACTCATCATTAGAGGGCAATTTTGGAAAAGTAGTATACAACATAATGTTCTAAAGAATGAAAGGTCTCTGTTGGATTCCTTTCATGTTTAATTTCTTAAATCTGTTGCCATTTATGGAATAAATTCCTCTTCTAAATGTGCTGTGGCGTTTCTGACTATCTGGGAGGAGACTGAGCAGTGGAACGTGTTACTTTTACACATAAACAAGAACGATCTGTCACACTACTACACTTTAAAGCACAGTTTATATGTAATTCTTATATGTAATTCATGTCACACAGTCTCATACGGAACATACATCCGCTTTCTTTTATATACTGTATATGATAAGATACTGTCATCCCCCTTCCCTTTTGTGTGAGAGGATGAATGAGCATATGTATTTCTAGTTGCATGCTTGAGGGTAGCAGACAAGGCTGTCTGCTAGAGAACAGTAGGACCAACGTCGGAACAGGTAGCTACGCTTCCTAAAAGCAAAGAGGTTTCTATCCTTAGTATGGTCCTGTCCGTCCGTTGTCATGTTGGTATAGGAAGCTGCCCCTCTGGCCACTTCCGTTGGTCTTTGTGAGCCACCCTCAGGAAGCACGCTCGGCAGTAGGGCAGTTGCAGTGTGGCCGTGGCGAGCGTCTGAAGTGGTAAGATCTCCGGCTAAGCGCGTGTCTGTTAAGTCCGTAGGACAATGGATTTCTTAAGTTCAGCCTAACTGAAAATTTAATCACCTTTATTTCGGGTTTAGGTCTAAAATATCCGATGTTATCTTAAATTGCAGTGCAGTGTAATTATCGTGTGAAGTTCAGATTATTTTCCGGTAGTTGCTTTGTTACTACTTTGTGAGTAAAGTGGAACCACGTGTTGATCAGTAACTCTAACTAAGTTCATCAATCTTAAATCCGAATGTGCGTGAGATTATAACGTCTCGTCTTGAGAATATTTTTTTAATATAGCAACTTTTCTTTATGCTTTTCTTTATGTTCAACCCACGTGGGGTGTACTTTGCGAGACCAGTACCACGTGCTTATATAACTGTTTGACCCATCAGGTTAATAGTAAGACGTTAGTAACCAGTTCAAGGTTTTTCTTTTGTCAATTGCTTTTCGATCGAATTTATTTTAATTACCAAAATTATTGTGGAGTTATACGCTTTGTGTAAACCAAGTTGACCACGTGAAGCATGCGGTGTAATCATCAAGGTAGCCTTCAGCTATTCTTTCAGGGAAGATTTCACAAAGAGTTAATATGAATTTAGTATACCAGTGTGTGGTAATTACATGACGGACAGGATTGTGGTATGAACGTAATTTCTTTGGGTAAAAACTGAATCTGTTGGTTGTGGTTAATTTCTTCTTGCTTATGTTTCAATGTTCTTCGTGTGTTATTTTATGAATGCAGTGTTGTATGCTGTCTCACAATATTGGCTCCATATTTTATGTGTTCCGTAAGATTACAATCTCACATTTTTTCAATCGTAAATAAGGCACCAGCTCAGTTATAACTCACTTATAATATGCTGAAATTTCAATGAACAATCTTAAAATAAATTTCCAAATATAAACTGATTTCTTTCCTTTTATTTAAATTCTCCTTTATATATATATATATATATATATATATATATATATTACCGGTTTTGTATGACTATTAAAAGATTATCATTAATGTTAGTCTGCTTGGTAAACCTAGACTAAATATCTGATGAAACAGTTGCCCAGTAATCCACGGTTAACGTCCCCAGACAGATCACGGCTTTTAACCCACTTTCATTGTCAATTAGCACCGATTTCACCATACCAAAATTGGAGTTACAATATTACACATGGCGACCCTGTTCTGTGATTCCGCTAGACTCTGGAATCTCTGAAATGTTAGATTGCGAGCGTGTTATAATCTTAATTTTTTTTCCCTACAGCGCTCAAACAACTTCTGCGTTGTTTCCGAGCAGACTTTCAAAAGATTCACGGCGTTGTTGATCGTGACTGTCGTAATTTTTGTGGGACACATTTATTTTGATTAGTGTGTCGCATACCGGTTATAAATTGCACTAATGCAGACACGTAACCAAACTAAAAGTAAGCGGTCCGACAACCTAAGCAACATGGACCAAGGGGATAATTTAATTTCGAATGTTAACGCGTCGGGCGGTTCCGAAAATGCAATGGGGAATACTTCAGACGAAATGCAAGACAGGACGAACGGGCTCACATCAGAGCCACAAATTAATTTGCCTCCAACTAACCAAATTGATTTGGCAGAACTCATGAAAGCCTTATTGCAACAAAATAAAGAATCATTTGAAAAATCGTTCCGAGAACAAAAAGAATCATCCGAAAAATCGATCCGCGAGCTAGGCGAACAAATGACGCAGAAATCAGAAAAATCGTTCCGAGAACAAAAAGAATCATCCGAAAAATCGATCCGAGAGCTAGGCGAACAAATAGACGAAAAACTAATCCAGCAGACAAATAAAGTCGACAAGTCGATGCAGAGAGTGTCCGATGATATCTCACAAAGAATAAACAATGTGGCAAGTGAGATAAAAAGTGATATTATGAAAGAATTAGGCCGTACATTTGAACAAATCGATGATCGTCTGCAAGCTTTAGAACAGAGCAAGCGGAGGGGCGATGCCAAATCTAAAGAAAGCAAAGAACGGCTACTTAGGAATTTCCAAGAGCTGAGGGAAGAATGCCAAAGGGAGCACCAGCAGGTACTCTCGAGTGTCCAAGAGGCGGAAACGCATTGTCCCACGTCCGTTAGCAACACAATAGCGGACAACAGTTTAGCGATCCACGCGTTGGAACAGCAAGTAGAACAATTGAAGCAGACTGGGGCGGAGGACAAGAGACAAATTGATGATAAGATTGCGGCATTAGCGGACATTGTAGGCACGATGAAGCTGACGGAAAGCGAGAACAATACTACACCGGTAGCGGCCGCAGAGACCGAAGAAGTGCGTTCGCTTCTGAGATTTCAGAAGGGACAGTTCGAAGTGAACAGGCAAAACAGAGCTGTAACAGGCGAATTACAAGAACGCGTGGCGCATCTGGAAAACCGCATGGCGTGTGATTCCGAACTCGCCAATAGCACTAAAAATAGCCGTACGAACAGTGCAGAGAGGGACTCCGGCCACGAGGGAGATTTTGACGACAGGGAAGAATGTAATTTAAGGGGCAGACATGAGAGAAACAGAAACATTCAAGGGCCTCGCCAGGAGGAAATGCGGGGATTTGATTTCAAACATTTCCTTACGGTAAGAAAGTTTGAGATATTCCGAAATTCGCAAAAAGGAATACATCCACGTGCATGGCTCGAGCAATTTGAGTTTTGTCTTCCCCCCGACTGGGCAAGTTCACATAAGATAGAATATATGTGTGGCTATTTGGAAGGCGAACCGGCGATTCGCATGAGGTCGGCAGCGCGTCACTGCAACTCCACTCGGGAGTTTCGACAAGCCTTTCTGTCCGCCTATTGGTCGGAAGCGGCACAAGATAGGGTCAAACATGGCATAATTATGCTGCCAAATTTGAACCAGTCTGGTTTCGGCAGCCCTGCACGCCTATTCGACCACATGCTGCAGGCAAATCAATTTTTACACGACCCATACGGGCCTGCGGAACTAATTAGGATATGCATCACCAAATTGCCGATGCACTTGCGGCACGTCATTCTTGCGGGACGATGCAAAGAGGACGTGGAAACGTTTAAAACACTTCTCCAAGAGTTGGAATACAATACAGCAGAATGCCCGCCTAATCAGGCACAAAGTTATTACGGGGCACAGCAGCGCGATCGCAGTCGTGGCCGTAGTACTAATCAACGGCGTGACTGGTCGTCGCGACGCGAACGGAACAATAATCGGGACAGGCCGTATAGAAACTGGGGTAACAGTCGCGAACACAGGTGGAACAACAGAAATGATCGAGGACGTGGACAGAATCGTGAACGGAACAGTTACGGCAACCAGAATCGATATCACGGTGAATACGGTGGGAATAGGACTGTAGGCGGAGCACCTCATGATGTTGAAATTCGGCCGGATAACCCTATACATAATCCAGCAAATGGAAATGAACGAAACCGGCAATGACAAACGATCAGCGCAGAAGGCGCCCGATCGGAACAAATGAGCGACATGGCAAATGAGTAGAAAGGACAGTGAGAAGTAGAGAGGACGGTGAGGAGAAAGAATTGATTAGTTTAAATTTGTGACGTATGCATTTTGAATAATATGTTGATAAAAATTAATGATTAAGATGTTTCTATGTGATGGATTGAAGTGATGTTTTAATGTTTTTTCTCTCCTTGTGGAATTAGGATTTAGTTTCATTCAAACGTGAAGATAAAAGGTTTCTTTGTGAACGAGTAAAATGCTGTTTATGTTTTTTTTGTGTGTAAATTGAAAAGAGTCGCTCCTGAGGAAAGCAAGATCGTTGCTGAATTAGTGCATAAACTCAGGGGAATATCCGATCTGTGGGTATTATGGGTCTGGCAAACCCAGGTCCCCAGCTGTTAGTAGCCTTGTTTCCGATTTTCTGCTTTCAGTGCTACTATCTACCTATTACTATTCTATATCTGTCAGTATAAATGAGGATCTCTTACTATAGTATGCGTGCTGTATGAATATTTTAAGATAGGAAAACTCAGGGGAATATCCGATCTGTGGGTATTATGGGTCTGGCAAACCCAGGTCCCCAGCTGTTAGTAGCCTTGTTTCCGATTTTCTGCTTTCAGTGCTACTATCTATCTATTACTATTCTATATCTGTCAGTATAAATGAGGATCTCTTACTATAGTATGCGTGCTGTATGAATATTTTAAGATAGGAGAACTCTGAGAAAGGAATGAGTAAGTTTGGAATCTTGAAAACAGGATGCGATAATACGATTGTTGAACCATTGGCTTCCAATATGCGATGATATGTTAATATTGATGATATATGTCTTTTTTGTTCTTTATAGCTGAGTACGTAAAGTGCTGTCTGTGGATTTCGTAAGTATATTGATTCCCTTCAAGGTGAAAGAAGAATTGTGGTTTGTGTAATTTACGTGGCTATGAAACATTATTGTGGTAGTCAAATACGAGCAGCTTTTCAGCAAATGGAGAATGGACCGGAAATATGGATCCTTTTTGTAGTCTTGATTGATGTTGAGCCAAAGCCTAAAAAATTATTCTGCGTTAATACTTGTCCTAGAAAAGCGACGTTTATGTGTTTTGCTGATGCTGTGAGCATTACAGCTTACTGTTTTCGCTGGTGCGGGACGCACTGCAGCCTATATATAAATATTAAATAATTTTGATTATGGGAACGAAGGAAAGCTTGGTTTAAGGTAATAAGGATAAAGCAAAACATTTGTCATTTAAACTACAGGAGGATTCGGATCTTTTGTGTCTGTTGTAAGTTCAATATGTTAAGATGATACTGTTTTACAGAATAGAGGTGACCACAATTTTGCCATTCATGAGAAATGAATCCAGAATAATCACCACAGGCGAAATAACTGATTTGGAAGCGAAAGGTAACGTAAAGAAGGAACGAAATCGCAGCAAAATGGGTAAGAAAATGTAATATAACCTGTATAATGCAAATATTTTTAACCTTCTCAGAGTCATCTGCGTGATTAATTGTTGTGATAACGTAATTTTAGGTGAAATTTTCTTACTGTTTTATGTGTGAATATATGAGTATGATAAATGTATAATTGCGAGTCTCTTTTCAGGTGTGCGAACTGGTATAAATGTTTTGGCGTGTAAATAACCATTGTTCTTTTTAATGTGTATGTTTAAGGAAAGTTCTCCATATTTATCATGTGACAAGACGTATGCCGCGAGCGTCAAGAAGAGGACGAATTAGAACAATGTTGTAGTGGTATATACACGGTGTTGAAATAGCATTGAAGTAGCTTATTGGCTTAACTAGTAGTGGATAGAAGTAGAATATTGAGTAATGCATGTTTATGGGTAGTTAGTTTGTAGAATAGAAAAACAGGTGTGCATGTATGTGTGTGTAAATAACATGTGAACCCTATGCTGTCCTGACCTATACTTGCACAAGGCATAATCCTATTCATTTTAGTGAATTAATAAATAGCATTTGATTTATTAAAACGTAAGTGAACCACATTAGTGATGTGGATTTAAATATTATATTGTCAGTTCATTTAAATTTTTATTTTTATACTGTGAAGTCATTTCCCTTTTATTTTTTTTTACATTGTCAAGTCATTTAAATTTTATTTTATATTGTCGATTCATCTAATTTTTTTATTTAAAAAAAAATATTAAGTCTCACTTTGTTCTTAAAAATTGTGAAAGACAATACTAAGTGGTATTATGTATGACATTGTATAATCACATAAGGATGATGAAAAATTTCTGTGAATGCAGTTGAGAACGTGAAAGCGAACCGGCAAAACTCTTAAGAGACAGCGGGAGCAGCCGGACTAGTTGTAAACTGGCGGGTTTCCCAGCAGGACACGCTGTCAGCCAGGCCACTTTGGGAGCGCGGCCGACAACAAAAGAAGGTACGCGGCAAACACTTTCCCTTGTACCTGGAGCTAATGGGCGGCCGCCCCGGGCGACCCTTCCTCGAGGCGATGACCTGAGATGGGCGAGCGGTCCACCGCGCGGAAATCCATCTGCTGGCAATGCACCACACGCACGCGACCGTGACGAGACGGCCGCGGTGAAACAACACAAGGGGCGTGGAGCCTTTTGACAGGTACTGCCCAGAGAAACTTGCAGACGTCAACGACGCCTATCGACATTTCCTGATGGATGCCTACTGTCAAGCGACAGTAAATCATGGTTCGATGTTCTCTGGTCGCTAAGGGTGGCACAAAAGAAGAGCCATTAAGTGTCATCCTTGCCCAGGAATATCAAACCGGCGAGCCAATTGAGGATAACCCAAGAATGTAACAACACAAAGGGCGTGGAGCCTTTTGACACATACTGTCCAGAGTAACTGGCAGACTTCAATGACGCCTATCAACATCTCCTGACGGATGCCCACTGTCAAGCGACAGTGAATCATGGTTCGATGTTCTCTGGTCGCTAAGGGTGGCACAAAAGAAGAGCCATTAAGTGTCAGCCTTGCCCAGGAATATCAACCTGGCGTGTCAAACGAGGATACTGCACGAATTTGACAACACAAACATGGAACCAAATCGAGATGACGTGACACGGGAGAAACTTCATGAGAGGGCAGAGACGGCGGGATCGCACGCAACAGATGGACAAAAAAAAATCCCTACTGACAGCTGCGGCGACGAACCCCCCCTCTTTCCCCTATATTGTGCCTCGGAACAGTGGAAGTACTGAGTGTGTCAGTGAACAGTGATTATACGGTTCTTAGTCCAGTGCATATACGTGTGTTTCTGTCAGAGAAACTCTGACTCGTGTGTTTTGCAGGAGTTCGATTTATTGGTGTTTATTAGACTGACTTTTGTATTTTGCAGGTGTTCTATTTATCTTTTTTTAGACTTTGACTCTTGTATTTTGCAGGTGTTTTATTTATAGGTGTTTTTTTTTGTTTTAGATGTTGACTATTGTACTGTTTTATTTATCAATGTTTGTTTTTGTGTGATGTATTAGATTTGTGATATTTTGTTTCGTAAATTCATTGCTGTGGCATTGCTTCGTTTATCAGTCAGATAGCTTTTTATTCTCATTGAACTGTGATCGATTAGCCTTTGCATGGGGCATATTTACTGTGAGGAACCCCTTAAGGGTAACAATCACATAATTATTGTAGTTTCAGTATAATGACACAGTGCTCATTGTTTGCTAGCTAATTGAAATATACTAGAGTGATTAAATGAGTGCCACATAGTTATTTTAATTCTACAAATTATTAGTTTTATACAATATAGAATTTTTTTGCGATAGCCACTTTGTAAAACATGTTTTTTCTCTTATCATTGTGTTGCTTTTGCAGATTGTGCATTGTTATGTTCTGCTTTTTAATACCGATGTTATTTGATGTTCTTTTTTTAATTGCTGTGGCACCTTTGCTATTTTCATAAATTTTGCTTGTTAATAAACAGTCATAAATTTTCCTGTGATCAGTTGGCTCTTGCAATGAGCAAATACTGGTGAACTCCATAAGGGTAACAACCAGAAATTGTTTTCATATTAATGACACAGGAACCATTGTTTTTACTTGCTGACCGAATTAGGTCTACACTACCTTTTAAATAGGTGTCACAGATTGTGTTCTTTTTTTCTGTTTGAAATTGGTAGATTCTAAAGATGTGTTGAAATTATTGTGTTTTAGCAAGTAGCTGGTGTCCTTTTGCCTTTTTTTTCACTTTTGGTTTAAGTAGGGTGTGAGAAGCCTGCTTGGGAATGTCCTAGCGTGGCCAGAAAATTCCCTGCACAGTCTTTTCCCGGAGCGTTGGGGTTATGAAAGGTCTCTGTTGGATTCCTTTCATGTTTAATTTCTTAAATCTGTTGCCATTTATGGAATAAATTCCTCTTCTAAATGTGCTGTGGCGTTTCTGACTATCTGGGAGGAGACTGAGCAGTGGAACGTGTTACTTTTACACATAAACAAGAACGATCTGTCACACTACTACACTTTAAAGCACAGTTTATATGTAATTCTTATATGTAATTCATGTCACACAGTCTCATACGGAACATACATCCGCTTCCTTTTATATACTGTATATGATAAGATACTGTCATCCCCCTTCCCTTTTGTGTGAGAGGATGAATGAGCATATGTATTTCTAGTTGCATGCTTGAGGGTAGCAGACAAGGCTGTCTGCTAGAGAACAGTAGGACCAACGTCGGAACAGGTAGCTACGCTTCCTAAAAGCAAAGAGGTTTCTATCCTTAGTATGGTCCTGTCCGTCCGTTGTCATGTTGGTATAGGAAGCTGCCCCTCTGGCCACTTCCGTTGGTCTTTGTGAGCCACCCTCAGGAAGCACGCTCGGCAGTAGGGCAGTTGCAGTGTGGCCGTGGCGAGCATCTGAAGTGGTAAGATCTCCGGCTAAGCGCGTGTCTGTTAAGTCCGTAGGACAATGGATTTCTTAAGTTCAGCCTAACTGAAAATTTAATCACCTTTATTTCGGGTTTAGGTCTAAAATATCCGATGTTATCTTAAATTGCAGTGCAGTGTAATTATCGTGTGAAGTTCAGATTATTTTCCGGTAGTTGCTTTGTTACTACTTTGTGAGTAAAGTGGAACCACGTGTTGATCAGTAACTCTAACTAAGTTCATCAATCTTAAATCCGAATGTGCGTGAGATTATAACGTCTCGTCTTGAGAATATTTTTTTAATATAGCAACTTTTCTTTATGCTTTTCTTTATGTTCAACCCACGTGGGGTGTACTTTGCGAGACCAGTACCACGTGCTTATATAACTGTTTGACCCATCATGTTAATGGTAAGACGTTAGTAACCAGTTCAAGGTTTTTCTTTTGTCAATTGCTTTTCAATCGAATTTATTTTAATTACCAAAATTATTGTGGAGTTATATGCTTTGTGTAAACCAAGTTGACCACGTGAAGCATGCGGTGTAATCATCAAGGTAGCCTTCAGCTATTCTTTCAGGGAAGATTTCACAAAGAGTTAATATGAATTTAGTATACCAGTGTGTGGTAATTACATGACGGACAGGATTGTGGTATGAACGTAATTTCTTTGGGTAAAAACTGAATCTGTTGGTTGTGGTTAATTTCTTCTTGCTTATGTTTCAATGTTCTTCGTGTGTTATTTTATGAATGCAGTGTTGTATGCTGTCTCACAATATTGGCTCCATATTTTATGTGTTCCGTAAGATTACAATCTCACATTTTTTCAATCGTAAATAAGGCACCAGCTCAGTTATAACTCACTTATAATATGCTGAAATTTCAATGAACAATCTTAAAATAAATTTCCAAATATAAACTGATTTCTTTCCTTTTATTTAAATTCTCCTTTATATATATATATATATATATATATTACCGGTTTTGTATGACTATTAAAAGATTATCATTAATGTTAGTCTGCTTGGTAAACCTAGACTAAATATCTGATGAAACAGTTGCCCAGTAATCCACGGTTAACGTCCCCAGACAGATCACGGCTTTTAACCCACTTTCATTGTCAATTAGCACCGATTTCACCATACCAAATTAGAGTTACAACATTACAAGAACAAACACTAACAAAAAGGTGCAGTGCACCACTTTGTAGGAGTGCAGGACAAATTTTTTTATTCATATTTAATATTTTCAAGCAATACAATTTGTTTATTGCAGATAGGCTTTATCAGTTTGATAAATTCAATACGTGCACTCAATTACTTGGCAGAAGAAGCGACACTCCCCAAGAACACACAGAAAGCAGACTGTTTTATTTTTGTCAGATGTAGGTTCTAATGCGAAAGTCTGGAACCGGTACAGAAAACAAATCTTCACTGCCAGAAAGTAGGTGAAAAACCGAAATATGTATCCTTCGAAAATACAGCAAATACACATAACAGATTTATAAAAATTGTGATGATGTATTGTTACTGAATTATTGTAACTATATACTGGACTACTAAACTCTATCCTTCCCTCCACAAAACTTTAAAATGAGTTGAATCAATAGTATGATTTTCGGTTACTACGTTTCTTAACACTGAGGGGCAACATATTAATACACATGGTGGTTGGCGAAGTAGCAAGCGCTGTGGAATGCCTATACTGTTGCGTGGCTAGTTGATAGTACCAAATTTTTAATTCATTTAGTAGCAGAAAATAAAATCAAACCACTCCAAAGATGCAGGCTCTAACGCGCTTTACCATGAGCCAGGAAATGATATTATACCCCTCAAGCCCAATCGTGTATCGGAATAATAACTACGAGAAGGTTTTTGGTATATGCAGAACGCAAGGATTTTATTGTAATATAAGTGTCACCACAAGCGTTGTTTTATTCCAAATCATCTTGCTCACAATAAATACTGGTACGTTACTGAATCATGCATACAGATTTACAGCTTGTACAAAATCGCTGACTTGCTAGTATGAACAATTACAACTACTTTTCTTAAAAAGGCTGTTTAATCTCTTCCTATTTGTTAAGAAAATTTTGAAAGTTAACAGCGATAATAATAAGTGCATATCGCTCTATACTGCAACTACTGACATAATATCTACTCTAACTCGAACAAACATTCTTTTGAGACGCTGTACAACATAGAACGAATTTCCACTTGATGTAGTTAACGGGACTTCTCCTTGAATGTGAACTGCTGCAAGACGATACTTATAAGAAACAGGACAAGACAGTGTACAATTAAACAGTTAAAGTTCTTAAGGCCACTGTAAAGTTTAACTATTAATTGATAATACTACGAAGCGATATAAAATGGATGGAATATATAAAATAAACAGCAGAGACGGCAGATTGTTGAGAGGATTCCGCGAAAGTACGCAGTGCTTGCTAAGGAAATGCAGGATGCTAATGTGAGGAATTTAGAGTATTGCACCAATATTTGAAGCTATTATAAGGTAGGCCTCACAGCCAACAATTTTATTTTATTTACGAGGGCTGTTCGAGAAATAAGGAACGACCGGTCGCGAAATGAAAACCACAGTGAAAATCCGATGGAGTGTTGCAAAGATGTGGTGGGCAGCGACTTTAGTATGCCAGGAGATCGTGTCATGTCGTTCTTCTCAGTTCTGAGCACACAGTGAGCGCGTTAAGACGCCTAGGAAATAGTGTGCCCCGGTAAGTATGGGCGCCTGCCCAATTTCGCAACCCCACATAACGTGACTGTCAAACACTTCCTTTCTCATGACAATTCTCGGCCGCACACTGCTGGGGCAGTGAGGATGCCCCTGCCGATTTTCATCTCTGTCCAATGAACCGTTGGCTATGAATAGAGTATTTTGTCACAGACAACGAGCTGTACTCCATTGTAGAAAATTGTCTGTAAGCAAAGGACGCTGCCCCCTATCACGAGGATGTTGGAAAGCTGTTACAGCGGTATGACAGATGTCCAAGTCGGAGCGGCGATTATGTAGAGGAGTAGCCGGAAGATGTGGATAACTGTAGTAAATAAAACAGCTTTGATTCTCTCTGTGGTTTCCGTTTCGCGGCCGATAGTTCCTTGCTTTCCCAACAGCCCCTATATTTATCGTGTGGTACACGGTGTGAGTTTTTGTATCACGAGAATATGTACAAATAATTATTTATTTATTTAATCGTATGGCTAGGGCCCCCATCGGGCAGACCGTTCGCCGGGTGCCGGTCTTCCAATTTGACGCCACATCGGCGACCTGCAGTCGATGAGGATGATGATGAGGGCAGCACAACACCCAGCCCCTGGGCGGAGAAACCGACCCACCCGGGAATCGAACCCGGGCCCAGAGGATTGACAATCCGTCACGCTGACCATTCAGCTACCGGGGGCGGACAATAAAGAATAATGAATTACTACTTCTCATCATTTCAACACTCTCCAGCTCTCCGACATGATACACTATATGATCAAAAGTATCCAAGTACCTGGCTGAAACTGACTTGCACGTTCGTGGCGCATTCCGTCGGTAATGCTGGAATTCAGTATGGTGTTGGCCCACCCTTAGCCTTGGTGACAGCTTCAACTCTCACAGGCATACGCTCAAACAGGTGCTGGAAGGGTTTTTGCGGAATGGCAGCCCATTCTTCACAGAGTGCTGCACTGAGGAGAGGTATCGATGTCAGTCGGTGAGGCCTGTCACGAAGTCGGCTTTCCAAAACATCCCAAAGGTGTTCTATAAGATTCAGGTCAGGACTCTGTGCAGGACTGTTCAATTACAGGTATGTATCGTCTTACAACCACTCCGCCACACACGCATTATGAACAGGTGGTCAACCGTGTTGAAAGATGCAATCGCCATTCCCAAATTTCTCTTCAACAGTGGGAAGCAAGGAGGTGCTTCAAACATCAATGTAGGCCTGTGCTGTGACAGAGCCACGCAAAACAACAAGGAGTGCAGGCCCCCTTCATGAAAAACACGACCACACCATGACACCACCGCCCCCCGAATTTTACTGTTGGCACTACACACGCAGATGACGTTCACCAGTAATTCGCCATACCCACGCTCTGCCATCGGATCGCAAATAGTGTACCGTGGTTGATCACTCCGCACAACGTTTTTCCACTGTTCAATCACCGAGCGAGGTGACGCAGTGGTTAAAACACTGGACTCGCATTCGGGAGGACGACGGTTCAATCCCGTGTCCGGCCATCCTGATTTAGTTTTTCCGTGATTTCTCTAAATCGCTCCGGGCAAATGCCGGGATGGTTCCTTTGGAAGGGGACGGCCAACTTCCTTCCCCATCCTTCCTTAGTCCGATGATACCGACGACCTCGCTGTTTAGTATCTTCCCCCAAACAACCCAACCCAATCCCACTGCTCAATCGTCCAATGTTTACGCTCCTTCCACCAAGCGAGGGGTCGTTTGGAATTTACCGGCGTGATGTGTGGCTTATGAGCAGCCGATCGACCATGAAATCCAAGTTTTCTGACCTCCGGCCTAACTGTCATAGTACTTGCAGTGGATCCTGATGCAGTTTGGAATTCCTGTGTGATAGTCTGGATAGATGTCTGCCTATTACACATTACAACCCTCTTCAACTGTCGGCGGTCTCTGTCAGTCAACAGACGAGGTCGGCCTGTACGCTTTTGTGCTGTACGTGTCCCTTCACGTTTGCACGTCACTATCACATCTACATCTACATTCTACATCTACATCTACATTTATACTCCGCAAGCCACCCAACGGTGTGTGGCGGAGGGCACTTTACGTGCCACTGTCATTATCTCCCTTTCCTGTTCCAGTCGCGTATGGTTCGCGGGAAGAACGACTGTCTGAAAGCCTCTGTGCGCGCTCTAATCTCTCTAATTTTACATTCGTGATCTCCTCGGGAGGTATAAGTAGGGGGAAGTAATATATTCGATACCTCATCCAGAAACGCACCCTCTCGAAACCTGGCGAGCAAGCTACACCGCGATGCAGAGCGCCTCTCTTGCAGAGCCTGCCACTTGAGTTTGCTAAACATGTCCGTAACGCTATCACGGTTACCAAATAACCCTGTGACGAAACGCGCCGCTCTTCTTTGGATCTTCTCTATCTCCTCCGTCAACCCGATCTGGTACGGATCCCACACTGATGAGCAATACTCAAGTATAGGTCGAACGAGTGTTTTGTAAGCCACCTCCTTTGTTGATGGACTACATTTTCTAAGGACTCTCCCAATGAATCTCAACCTGGTACCCGCCTTACCAACAATTAATTTTATATGATCATTCCACTTCAAATCGTTCCGCACGCATACTCCCAGATATTTTACAGAAGTAACTGCTACCAGTGTTTGTTCCGCTATCATATAATCATACAATAAAGGATCCTTCTTTCTATGTATTCGCAATACATTACATTTGTCTATGTTAAGGGTCAGTTGCCACTCCCTGCACCAAGTGCCTATCCGCTGCAGATCTTCCTGCATTTCGCTACAATTTTCTAATGCTGCAACTTCTCTGTATACTACAGCATCATCCGCGAAAAGCCGCATGGAAATTCCGACACTATCTACTAGGTCATTTATATATATTGTGAAAAGCAATGGTCCCATAACAGTCCCCTGTGGCACGCCAGAGGTTACTTTAACGTCTGTAGATGTCTCTCCATTGAGAACAACATGCTGTGTTCTGTTTGCTAAAAACTCTTCAATCCAGCCACACAGCTGGTCTGATATTCCGTAGGCTCTTACTTTGTTTATCAGGCGACAGTGCGGAACTGTATCGAACGCCTTCCGGAAGTCAAGGAAAATGGCATCTACCTGGGAGCCTGTATCTAATATTTTCTGGGTCTCATGAACAAATAAAGCGAGTTGGGTTTCACACGATCGCTGTTTCCGGAATCCATGTTGATTCCTACATAGTAGATTCTGAGTTTCCAAAAACGACATGATACTCGAGCAAAAGACATGTTCTAAAATTCTACAACAGATCGACGTCAGAGAGATAGGTCTATAGTTTTGCGCATCTGCTCGACGACCCTTCTTGAAGACTGGGACTACCTGTGCTCTTTTCCAATCATTTGGAACCTTCCGTTCCTCTAGAGACTTGCGGTACACGGCTGTTAGAAGGGGGGCAAGTTCTTTCGCGTACTCTGTGTAGAATCGAATTGGTATCCCGTCAGGTCCAGTGGACTTTCCTCTGTTGAGTGATTCCAGTTGCTTTTCTATTCCTTGGACACTTATTTCAATGTCATCCATTTTTTCGTTGGTGCGAGGATTTAGAGAGGAACTGCAGTGCGGTCTTCCTCTGTGAAACAGCTTTGGAAAAAGGTGTTTAGTATTTCAGCTTTACGCTTGTCATCCTCTGTTTCAATGCCATCATCATCCCGGAGTGTCTGGACATGATGTTTCGAGCCACTTACTGATTTAACGTAAGACCAGAACTTCCTAGGATTTTCTGTCAAGTCGGTACCTAGTATTTTACTTTCGAATTCACTGAACGCTTCACGCATAGCCCTCCTTACGCTAACTTTGACATCGTTTAGCTTCTGTTTGTCTGAGAGGTTTTGGCTGCGTTTAAACTTGGAGTGAAGCTCTCTTTGCTTTCGCAGTAGTTTCCTAACTTTGTTGTTGTACCACGGTGGGTTTTTCCCGTCCCTCACAGTTTTGCTCGGCACGTACCTGTCTAAAACGCATTTTACGATTGCCTTGAACTTTTTCCATAAACACTCAACATTGTCAGTGTCTGAACAGAAATTTTCGTTTTGATCTGTTAGGTAGTCTGAAATCTGCCTTCTATTACTCTTGCTAAACAGATAAACCTTCCTCCCTTTTTTTATATTCCTATTAACTTCCATATTCAGGGATGCTGCAACGGCCTTATGATCACTGATTCCCTGTTCTGCTCTTACAGAGTCGAAAAGTTCGGGTCTGTTTGTTATCAGTAGGTCCAAGATGTTATCTCCACGAGTCGGTTCTCTGTTTAATTGCTCGAGGTAATTTTCGGATAGTGCACTCAGTATAATGTCACTCGATGCTCTGTCCCTACCACCCGTCCTAAACATCTGAGTGTCCCAGTCTATATCTGGTAAATTGAAATCTCCACCTAAGACCATAACATGCTGAGAAAATTTATGTGAAATGTATTCCAAATTTTCTCTCAGTTGTTCTGCCACTAATGCTGCTGAGTCGGGCGGTCGGTAAAAGGAGCCAATTATTAACCTAGCTCGGTTGTTGAGTGTAACCTCCACCCATAATAATTCACAGGAACTATCCACTTCTACTTCACTACAGGATAAACTACTACTAACAGCGACGAACACTCCACCACCGGTTGCATGCAATCTATCCTTTCTAAACACCGTCTGTGCCTTTGTAAAAATTTCGGCAGAATTTATCTCTGGCTTCAGCCAGCTTTCTGTACCTATAACGATTTCAGCTTCGGTGCTTTCTATCAGCGCTTGAAGTTCCGGTACTTTACCAACGCAGCTTCGACAGTTTACAATTACAATACCGATTGCTGCTTGGTCCCCGCATGTCCTGACTTTGCCCCGCACCCGTTGAGGCTGTTGCCCTTTCTGCACTTGCCCGGGGCCATCTAACCTAAAAAACCGCCCAGCCCACGCCACACAACCCCTGCTACCCGTGTAGCCGCTTGTTGCGTGTAGTGGACTCCTGACCTATCCAGCGGAACCCGAAACCCCACCACCCTATGGCGCAAGTCGAGGAATCTGCAGCCCACATTGTCGCAGAACCGTCTCAGCCTCTGATTCAGACCCTCCACTCGGCTCTGTACCAAAGGTCCGCAGTCAGTCCTGTCGACGATGCTGCAGATGGTGAGCTCTGCTTTCATCCCGCTAGCGAGACTGGCAGTCTTCACCAAATCAGATAGCCGCCGGAAGCCAGAGAGGATTTCCTCCGATCCATAGCGACACACATCATTGGTGCCGACATGAGCGACCACCTGCAGATGGGTGCACCCTGTACCCTTCATGGCATCCGGAAGGACCCTTTCCACATCTGGAATGACTCCCCCCGGTATGCACACGGAGTGCACTTTGGTTTTCTTCCCCTCCCTTGCTGCCATATCCCTAAGGGGCCCCATTACGCGCCTCACGTTGGAGCTCCCAACTACCAGTAAGCCCACCCTCTGCGACTGCCCGGATCTTGCAGACTGAGGGGCAACCTCTGGAACAGGACAAGCAGCCATGTCAGGCTGAAGATCAGTATCAGCCTGAGACAGAGCCTGAAACCGGTTCGTCAGACAAACTGGAGAGGCCTTCCGTTCAGCCCTCCGGAATGTCTATCGCCCCCTGCCACACCTTGAGACGACCTCCCACTCTACCACTGGTGAGGGATCAGCCTCAATGCGGGCAGTATCCCGGGCAACCACAGTCGTAGTCCGATCGGGGGATGCGTGGGACGAGCTGGCCGTCCCCGACAAACCCCCATCCGGACCCCCACAGTGATGCCCATTGGCAACAGCCTCAAGCTGTGTGACCGAAGCCAACACTGCCTGAAGCTGGGAGCGAAGGGATGCCAACTCAGCCTGCATCCGAACACAGCAGTTGCAGTCCCTATCCATGCTAAAAACTTGTGCAAAGAACGTCTGAACTAATCTACAGAGAGCTCAAACAAAACGACAAAATTGAAGCGGTTATTAAAATACAAGATTGCCTAGTAAATGCAGTAATGCTGCCACTTGTGCACTGCTGACACACTGCTCGGCGGCGGAAGGAGACTACGCGATTTAACACTATTCGAGTACTAAAACGTGATGCTACAACTCTCAAATACTATAATACGCCCGAAATTTATGTGGTAGAGCTAGGAGTATACGACTTGCTGCTGCAGCTGCTTATCCAACGGCGGCAGGGAGCACACTGACTGACCAACCGACACTGGCCGTTCAAAACGAAAACAGATGACAGACGACTACGCGAATTTACACTATTCAGGTACTAAAACGCGATGCTACAACTCTCAGATACTATAATACGCCCGAAATTTATGAATTAAACAATGCAAGTACCAAAAACACGCAAAGAAATTAAGAATTAAACTATGTAACAAATGAGTGAGCTAGGAGTATACGACTTGCTGCTGCAGCTGCTTATCCAACGGCGGCAGGGAGCACACTGACTGTGACCAACCGACACTGGCCGTTCAAAACGAAAACAGATGACAGACGACTACGCGAATTTACACTATTAAGGTACTAAAACGCGATGCTACAACTCTCAGATACTATAATACGCCCGAAATTTATGAATTAAACAATGCAAGTACCAAAAACACGCAAAGAAATTAAGAATTAAACTATGTAACAAATGAGTGAGCTAGGAGTATACGACTTGCTGCTGCAGCTGCTTATCCAACGGCGGCAGGGAGCACACTGACTGTGACCAACCGACACTGGCCGTTCAAAACGAAAACAGATGACAGACGACTACGCGAATTTACACTATTCAGGTACTAAAACGCGATGCTACAACTCTCAGATACTATAATACGCCCGAAATTTATGAATTAAACAATGCAAGTACCAAAAACACGCAAAGAAACAGTGGATCTAGAGATGTTTAGGAGTGTGGAAATCTCGTGTGCAGACGTATGAGACAAGTGACACCAATCACCTGACCACGTTCGAGGTCCGTAAGTTCCGCGGAGAGCCCATTCTGCTCTCTCACGATCTCTAATGACTAATGAGGTCGCTGATATCTAATACCTGGCAGTAGGTGGCAGCACAATGCGCCTAATATGAAAAATGTATGTTTTTGGAGGCGTGCGGACACTTTTGATCACATAGTTTACAACACAAATGACAACAGCTGTAGGCGAATGTCAAGGTTTAATATGTAGCTTATCTCACACTACTCGTCACTGTCAGAAAATCGAAGGGACCGGTGTAGGCACGTGCGGGACATGTTGATACAGCCGTAATAGAAGGAATTAGAGGCGCAGTGCTAGGAATCGTGGCATCGTAAGTGGATCTGGTACGCCGGAAGAGCTTAGGAGTACACTGGACTGACTGGTAGAAAGGTGACTTTGTTTTCGTGAAACCCTGCTGGAAAATTGAAAGAATCTATCTTGCAGCAGCCCTCCTGTCACCACCACAAATCTCACGTAGCGACCATGGAAATATGAGAGGTTAGACCTCGTATCGGATTGGTAACCAGTCGTTTCTCCAACGCTCCATACACGAAAGGAAAAGGGTAGGACGTGGCTAATACTGGTACCACTCTCTGCACGACAATGTTGTGTTAACTTCAAATCATGATATTTCAATATTCTAATCATCATAACTTTCAAAATACACTGATACGAAAGCATAGTTTCGCAGCGATATATGCTGACAAAATTTTCTCGGGCTTCCAGCCGCCCCTAGTGGTTTAAAATCCACTAGCTACTGGCCGTGTTCTCCTCGGCCATTGTCAAGTGGTGGCTGTCTAATGATTGCTGCTGCCGTCCTTATACACCCCCGCTGTCTTCAGTGACGTCACAGGTGCTCGCTCCAGCGCCATATATGGTAATGTTTTCATTGCGCCCTTGACGCGCCCGCTTCAACTTCCCGATGGCCGGATTTCAAGCTGTGCTTAGCTGCAGGCCACCGTCTTTATTGAGGGTGTCGTCATAAATTTTTAACTCGACCGCTTCTTTTATAACACTTTCTCTCCGCGCGGAGTTGCCGCGCTGTTAGAGGCGCCATGTAAACGGATTACGCGGCCGCTTCCGCCGGAGGTTCGAGTCCTCCCTCGGGCATGGGTGTGTGTGTTGTTCTTAGCATTAGTTAGTTTAAGTTAGCTTAAATAGTGCGTAAGTCTAGAGACCGATGACCTTAGCAGTTTGGTCCCTTAGGAATTCACACACAACACTGTCCCAAAAACTAGAAGTCCGTGTAATAACAGATGTCTCGGTAAAGGCAATACGGTGTCCGATTTCTAAAGCAACTTCTGATTTCTCAGGATACCACAGACGAAAACATCTCTCCCGCTCCACACGGCGCTGTTTAAGAGTACGTACAGTCTGTCCGATATAGAACTGTCCGCACTCACTCGGTATCTTATATACTCCTGACGTTCTGAGTCCAACCTCGTCTTTCACAGGCCTCATTAGCTGTCGAATTTTAGCTAGTGTCCTAAAAATGTACCTGTTTTATGGTTCTTTAGGAGCCGGCTAATCTTTCCAGTTATTGAGCCACAGAAAGGCAATAACGCAAGCTTCTTCATGCCCTCCTCGGAGGTCTTCTGCTTATATTTCTTCGGTAAGATGACTTGCGAAATGTGGCGGCTGTTTTTGGGACAGTGTTATAAAAGAAGCAATCGAGTTAAAATTTATGACAACACCCTCAATAAAGACGGCGGCTTGCAGCTAAGCGCAGCTTGGAACCCGCCCATCGGAAAGTTGAAGCGGGTGCGGCAAGCGCGCATTGAAAACATTACCACATATGGCGCTGGAGCGAGCACCAGTGACGTCACTGGAGACAGCGCAGCTATGTAAGGACGGCAGCAGCAATCATTCGACAGTCACCACTTGACAATGGCCGAGGAGAACTCGGCCAAAAGCTTGTGGATTTTCAACCACTGGGTGCGGCTGGAAGCTCGAAAAAATTTTGTCAAATGCACTTAAAATTTCTAAAGTCTACTGCTAATAAACAGTTGCTGATCATCCGCAATATTGTGATCATCAATCTGATAGTGCGTTGTCCACCTTTGGAATGCAGAACATCTGCAGCTTTTGTTCAAAACCCTTCAGCACTGTCACAATAGCCAGACAGTTACGAGTATTTGATTGCCGATTCCCGATGTAAATTTCCCTACCCGCAATGTCTAGTACTGACACTCCTGCGATTGCAATCAACGGAATTGCTAGGGCAGCACGCAGTCCACTGGCGGTATTGTTCGTATTACTCTCAGGGCTGCAGTGATTTACGGTGTGAGGAAGATACGGAACGAGCGCTGCTAGCAGTGTTGGCTGCGCGTTTTGGGACAATCCTGGCATTCTCCGCAGGTTTCATTAGGAGCTTTTGTGTAGGCCGCAATAACCATTAACTGGCATGAATGAAAACATTGCGCCGTTTGTGCGAGGAAGTTTGTTTGGCGACATTGTGTGTTATCAGTATGCTGTTCATCAGATACAGAACAATACCACACAGCTGACGAGAGGTTTATCGACTCTCTGTAATTCCAGTGAATTAAAGCTAATCTGTTGTGTCACAACTTCTATAAAACGTCGGTATTAAACACAGTTAATAGCACTTCACGTAAAATGTCCTTTATTTACCTATGAGTGTGAAGGATTTTCTTTCCTCTATACTACACAACACGCTTAATTAATGTCTGTTTTCTGTAGCAACGATGTTATCATTCTGCATAACCACCACTAGATGATACACATTGTTGTGAGTGAAATTCTGAAGCCGTAAATTATTTAAAATATACACTTGAAGGAGCGAACATCAATAACTACAAAAAATGATTAAATGCGGAAAACGGACAAACCTTGAGAAGCAAAATTACACTGGTGGTAGAACATCGTAAAATGCAAGCTGTGATGTAACGAAATAATGATGGGGATCGAATATTTACAACATTATTCAGATTTTCGTTGCCACTTGTTGACAGATTGCATTTTGTCTTCTGTCTCCCGCTCTTCGGCAGACGTTTGTCTTATAATTTTTCTGACGTTTCGCCAGCTCGAGCGGCTGGCATTGTCCACCATCAGCTACGGAGAGTGAAGCTTCGACAATGCGAGCCACTCGTGCTGGCGGAACGTGAGAAAAATCATTAAACAAAAGTCGGCCCAAGAACCTAAGACGGACGTTAACAGGCAGTTTTCTACTCATGTAAAGTACTTACACCTGCAGAACCCAATATTTCGCAAGATAGTCATAAACGCACTCTCTTTCTACTTCCTTACTCATAAGTAGGTATTAAGGCGTTCCTGAGCATCTCTAAGTGGTGAACAATAAATGGTTAAATATATATGAAGACAGTTTCTTATTACGACATTGATATAACTTACTGTAAGAACTTGTAAGTAGGCTGTTTATGTTTTCTTTATGTAAGTTTGCTGTTTATGTTTTTTATTGGCAACGTTACATAGCACTCTGTATGAAAATCACTGGCTGTGCTGTGTGCAGTATGTGGCTAGTTTGCATTGTTGTCTGCCATTGTTGTCATGAACTGCTATAGCTGGATGCGAACAGCGCGTAGCGCTGGGCAGTTGGAGGTGAGCCGCCAGCAGTGGTGGATGTGGGGAGAGAGATGGCGGAGTTTTGAAAAATGTCATGAACTGCTGTATATATTATGAATCTTGAGGTAAATACATTGTTTGTTCTCTATTAGAATCTTTCATTTGCTAAGACTATCAGTAGTTAGTGCCTTCCGTAGTTTGTATCTTTTATTTAGCTGGCAGTAGTGGCACTCGCTGTATTGCAGTAGTTCGAGCAACGAAGATTTTTGTGAGGTAAGTGATTTCTGAAAGGTGTAGTTTAATGTTACTCAGGGCCATTCTTTTGCAGGGATTTTTGATAGTCAGATTGCGTTGCGCTAAAAACATTGTGTGTCAGGTTAAGCACAGTCTTGTACAATTGTTCTAAGTGGACATTTCATACGTACAATTATTCTAAGGGGATGTTTCATATTGTCTGCATTGTTGTTTTTACTGTAATATTTTTTCTGCTTGAGCTATGTCATGTTTAGGTATAAGTTGCTGCTGTTTGCCAGGCATAGTGTTACTGAATTGGACTTTGTGTTACTCTTCTAAGCTAGTGTTTCTTGTTTCCTGCACAGTGCCTTATATTAGTTGTAATATTGCACTTGCTTTGCTAATTTATGCTGCTAGCTTTGCCAATTTGCATTTTTTGTCATTTCTGTTTGTGTTGATTTGTTGTCATGCTGCATTGCCTCGTCCCTTGGTATATATATCTGAGCTCAGTAGATTTAAGTTAGCTTAAGAGGGGGTAGACTATATAAGAAACTGACTATGGAGAATAGGTAAAGAATGCATTGCGAAGAAAGATTTGGGCCCAAATGAGTATGGTACAATCAGAAATAATTATTTTGAAAGAAATATGAATAGAATACAGGAACGAGGTATAGGTAGGATTTTCTTGGAAATAAATGATGAGGTAAGCGATGTGTGAACATATAAATACAGAAAGCATGCTTGGATAGGATTTTTTTGGTGGAAACAAAGGTTGAAATAAGATGAAAGATGTACGGAATGAAGTTGTGGGGTGGACTGCAGTACCAAATGTTACACTGAAAACAAACCCTGTCCTTTCCTTTTGTGTTATCCCACTATGTGTTTGTGTACCCTTGTGTATTTGTTTTCTTCCTGTCTCTGTGTAGTTTCATAGAATTTTTTTTCTTTTAATAGTAAGCTACATTCACTATGATGAGGCATACTGTTATCCTCAAATATAATTGGCATTAATACTCTGTTATTTTCTTTGTAAAGATGTTTAGACATTATTTATTCTGTTTTAATGCTCATGTGTGAAGTTGATGTTTCAAAAGTGATTCTGATCTTTTATTTTTGTACTCATGTCATAATTCCTGTAACATTGATGTATATGTTTATTTCTATTCTTTTGTAAAGCCCTATTACTACAAATATTATCTGTATTGTTATGTTTTTAATGATTTTTTTGTACCTTTGTTATTGTATTCTTATGTTATATAACTGTAATTGACGCCAGTTAATCAAATTAAGCAACTTGTACGCATTCATTTCACTGCACACATTCTGTTGGTCATAGTATATGGACAATATGTGAGAAGTAGGGACTGATAGTGTTTGCACGTGTGTTAATAATTCAGCAAGGGACTGGATAACAGCATTGCTGGTTCTAAGGACAATGCCACAAACTTTGTGAGTGCACAAGTGGGGGTATATGGACTTGCTATCTTCTCTGCAAGACTCTTCGATGGTGATTGTGCACCTGCACAGTCGCAGCAGATGGCTGCTGGCCGTCTCTACAAGGACTACAGTGGGTCTGCATCTCTGGTGGCCCACCAATACCACAATCTCTACCAGGACTACAGTGGGCCTGTCCACACTCTCTACAAGGACTACAGTGGGTCTGCACCTCTGGTGGCCCACCAATACAATACTCTCTACCAGGACTGCAGTGGGTCTGCTCTGTGATGACCTACCTACCAATATTCTTCAACACGTCGACTGACTCTGCTGTGGGTTTGCTCCATTGTGGTGCGTTACCTGTCAGCATGTCAAGAGTCAGCACTGTCTTTCTGTTAGAAGGACAACACTACTTCTTCAAGACTGCATGGACATCCACTACTTCCGTGTGCATTGTCTTTATTGCTCAGACTTTGATAAAAGAAACGGCAGTTTTACTGTGGTGAATGATCAGGACTGTCTTTATTGACTGTGAGAAAATTTTAGCTTTTGACCAACATTGTATTAATCAGTGTGTGCATTTGATATCTTTGTGATTTTAGCTTTTGACCAACATTGTATTAATCAGTGTGTGCATTTGATATCTTTGTGATTGTAATTATGAAAAATTTTTTCAAATCTCTATTGGCCAGTGCCCAACACCATTTGTAAAATTTTTTGTGGGGAGCATGGGGGCTATGTAAGTAGGCTGTTTATGTTTTCTTTATGTAAGTTTGCTGTTTATGTTTTTTATTGGCAACGTTACATAGCACTCTGTATGAAAATCACTGGCTGTGCTGTGTGCAGTATGTGGCTAGTTTGCATTGTTGTCTGCCATTGTTGTCATGAACTGCTATAGCTGGATGCGAACAGCGCGTAGCGCTGGGCAGTTGGAGGTGAGCCGCCAGCAGTGGTGGATGTGGGGAGAGAGATGGCGGAGTTTTGAAAAATGTCATGAACTGCTGTATATATTATGAATCTTGAGGTAAATACATTGTTTGTTCTCTATTAGAATCTTTCATTTGCTAAGACTATCAGTAGTTAGTGCCTTCCGTAGTTTGTATCTTTTATTTAGCTGGCAGTAGTGGCACTCGCTGTATTGCAGTAGTTCGAGCAACGAAGATTTTTGTGAGGTAAGTGATTTCTGAAAGGTGTAGTTTAATGTTACTCAGGGCCATTCTTTTGCAGGGATTTTTGATAGTCAGATTGCGTTGCGCTAAAAACATTGTGTGTCAGGTTAAGCACAGTCTTGTACAATTGTTCTAAGTGGACATTTCATACGTACAATTATTCTAAGGGGATGTTTCAAACTTACGCTCACAGAAACGATGCCAGTCTCAGTACATGCATTAGAAAAGTTTTATAAGCTCTTTCAAACATTGTTGTGCAATCGTACAAGGAGCTAGGACTCAATTGACCAAAACTCGACAGTTTCTACTGAGGTTCAATACGTCAGTGACACGATGCAGCCCATTAAAGAATGCATAACAGATTTAAATATTTTGCTGACTAATGCAAATATGAAATTATCTGTTGATCAAGTGCCCATGGGCAATCCAAACTGAGTAGGATGTAGCACTGCAGTGTTGAATAGACAATAGGTACAGTCTCCAACAACTGTGGCTGCATGTGTCAGATTAATACCAGATAACGTGTGTCCCTGAAACGAGGTGTTAGCACACGAGTATCAGTTGACAGTGTACAGTTCTGGCCGCAAGTTAATAGGAAGTGGTTGCTGGAGATTCACCATTATTGTGTGCATTGTGACTGGTGGTCTTCACAGTTTACAAGTTTAAGCTGTACAGTCATGCTCAAAAGTATCCGAACGACCTGAATTGCATTTCGCCTGATTCGCATGCAACCCACATAACGCACCTGTCTAGCACGTACTCTAATCGCTCCTTGGTACAGTCGTTTGACAATTGAAAATAGTTGCAACAAGTCACCACTACAAAACTTTGCTCTGTACAGCAATAACTCATGATGTAAAGTAATACTACGATACTACAAATATCAGGGAACACATTATCACAGATAAGACTGTCCTTTAGGCTTGTAAGCTCACATTTATTGCAATAAATGACATACCTGAAATTTTACGACTCTCATTATTACGTCAGATAGCTAATGCACGTAGTAAGTTCGTTGTATTAATGATTTCCTCTTCAAAGTAACATACGTACCTCATATTTAATACAAAATGACATTAAAAATTCAAGTTATTCACGAGCAGCTATTTGAGGATATGTATGAACTTCAAATGACACGACGAACCGACTCGTTCTGCATATGGATTCAAACCCAGGTCATGCAGATTAAGATTTCGTGACTGACGGAAACTAACAGTCATTCCTGACAAGGCATACAGAGAGCGATATACATCTATTTTAGACAGTATCAGTTAGCAAATATCAACTTTAAATTACATAACGTAAACATTTTTAACGGACGCGAATTCCTACCCAGCATCTATTGTCCCTGCTAACGAACTACGAGATATGTTAAATATTGCTTCTTCACAAGTAACTTACTTGAAATGCCGTGAGGTAAAGCTTTGTGTTGGATAGGGATTCGAACCCAGAACGTAATCGGATTGTTATCGAAGCGCAATCAACTGTGTCATATCGCATTTTCTCGGCAGTAGCTAGATGTTTTAACTGAAATGACGAGTCGAAACTAATTTTTTCCATGCCAGGACTCCAACCTGGCACCTGTCTCTGAGAAAACTAACGTTAAATATGGGTTTGTTAAACCAGCAGCGACATGTGAGCGTGTTTCAACTAGAAATAATATGACGAAGACTTCAGTGCTGACTGGGAATCGAACCCCACACATATCGTTGTTGATTACACTCAAAGAGGCGTCAACTACCGAATTTTTCTCCACCAGCAGCTCGGAATAACATCCTTGAACTTACAGTCTTCTCTCAAATAGTGCTGTGTCTCACTGGGAGTCAAAGACGTCAGATATCGTTCGTGTTGACAACGAATGAAAATGCATTAAAAATCAGAATTATTATCCACCAGCACATAGGTGTTCTCATGCTAGAGCTTGATAAAACATAATGAAAACTTTAGTGCCGGGCCATGACTCGAACCCATTCACGCGCAGTATGTGGAGATGTGGAAGAATTTGCAGTTTTGAACAAACAACAAATTGTAGTCGAGCTGTATTGCTACGATGGGATCAAATTCCGCGTTAAGGGCGGTCTGAGTTGCATTCCCAGATCAGAACCAATTTTATCGACATACAGAAGCTCAAATATAAGATGGAATAAGTGTCCTGTGACCCTACATAGCGTTTGTTCCGTCACTAGAAATAGGAAGAGAGGTTACTGGTGATAGAGCTCCCACATTTCGCCATTCCTGATTTTATTGGGGTTCAACCTACCGTCTACTTGGTTGAGAAGAAATATCATGTTTACTGTGAATTTCAGACCACATTGCCATTATACCTTCTTCACCTTGCGTTGACAGAAGAGAATAGAATCTGTCTCTCCCTGTTAAAAATTATTGGCAGAAGTTGGAATCGAACGCACCATCAAACCAACAGACCACCAAACCTTCTTCCCGAAGACCCATTATTCTATCATAACACTGTTGCGGCACACTCTATGAGAATTCTGACACACAGCCTCCCTGTAGTGGTTTGCATCATGTTCAGTACATTCATTTACTTGGTTGACCGAATCGCCATGAATTAGCTGCCTCGGCTACCCAGTGCATACATTCGACTCTATTTTGTAATCACCGAAAAAAAAAATCACGTAACTGCCACCTACACAGAACTGCCAACATTGTAGGATGCAGAATTTTAAATAGGAAGTGTTCCTTTCCATTTGAGCTACTCTGTTGCGCTATCTGTTTGTTGAAAACGTCGTGCAGTGCAAAAGAAAAGCTGTAACTGTCTGTCTCTCAGAAGACTAGATCGGGCCATATGCATTGTCTCACAGCACTGTGGAATGCGGAACTTCTGGACGAACTTTTCTTGACTTCTGGAGGTGCTGTAGCTACATAACAGCTAACAGCGTAATGGTAAACGTCGCACACTGTAGATAAGACGCGGCGAGTTCTATTACATTCGCTGATTCTTTTTTTTTTACAATGCAATTCTGCTGTCTGCAGAGGTTATCAATTTAATGTAACTTTGAACATAATTCCCTTCACTTCTCAACCCAAAATAGCCGCATGTGGAAAAAGGGCTAACTTCTGCGACAATTTGTTCTTTTCAGGTTCAATAGACGGCCAGGCAGCAGATGCATCTCGAACTTTTGTATTATGTATGGGGAGAGCGCATCGTGCCAAAATAGTCAGAAAAGTATTTTCTACATTAGCTGTCGTCTGACAGTGGCATTTTCTTCTTCTTCAAACCTTGTTTGACAGCTTTAACTCACAACAAGTTTTCTACATGTATCTAATCAAAAAACTGCATGTGCATTGCCAGACTGTTGTAGATAACATCAGAGAATTCGCATATATCGTTGATGATTAATTTCAATCTCATGTTTAGTATTGTTTTAACAACACTAAAAGAACCCTTACGAAAATTGTACACTGTATTATAAGAAATGAAATAGAACTACCCACGATAACCTTACGACGAAAGTCTGTTTTTATAGACCTGAGTATCTGTACAAACTACTACGGTCGCAGGTTCGAATTCTGCCTCGGGCATGGATGTGTGTGATGTCCTTAGGTTAGTTAGGTTTAAGTAGTTCTAAGTTCTAAGGGACTCATGACCACAGATGTGAAGACCCATAGTTCTCATGCTGTACAGAAGCGTGCCTCTATCAGCACGAATCAGTAAAATACTACTCACTTAGATTTCGATTGGATCTGTCTTTAATTGGTATGCTGTGTCATACTCAACAGGTATGCAAATGTGTCATTTCATAAAGAAAGTTATGCATTCCTAGAAACCCCAAATTTGCTTGTCAGCAGCGGAAAGAGGCGTTATTTGTGCAGCATTGTAAATTTTTTCACCACTGCACTATGAGCTGAAAGTATTTTCTTGGGATTTCCTTATCGATCTTTGATTTGACTGCTTGTAGCTCTTTCACAGAAGGGATAAAAATGTAACAGTCAGCGAGACTGGAACGGAGAACCATAAAAGATGCTTTTTTACGGGTCAGTACGTCACCACAGAGCTAGCGAAGAGGTATGTCTTGCGCCTTCCTCTTACGACGCTAATATTGGCTAGAACTAGTAAACTGCTATTTAAAGGAAGAGATTAGTTGCGATTTCCACGTGCAACGACTTTCCTGGACTGAAAACAGTCAATTTACAATCTTTTGATACACCTAAAGCGATAATATCTTAGATTATTCAATGGAAATGACAGGAAAAATCAAGTGAATTTTGAGGCTTAATTCCGTGTACACAGGAAGTAACTCGTCGATCACAGAGTTGCCAAACATACCTTGCCTTGTTGCCAAATCTCAGTTACAGTGCCAGCAGGAAGAAGATGAACCGATGTGATCCTACAGCGGGCTTGGAAGCGACCATAGCTGGCGTCTCAAAGACGTGGCTGCTATGACATGGAATACGTAATGCGTCTGATTCGCATTTATGTAACTAGGTTTACGGACTGGAGCGTAGTTACTAATAATAATCAGAAATGACTGCAAACTAAGCATCATAAACCAGTAACTCTCATAGTTGTTTTTATATTTCTTTCGTAACTGAACTCAAAACTAAAAAACTCATTCACTGACGTTTTCGTGCCTCACCGATAATCGAGCACATAAGAGTGAAGGTAAGAAATTGTTGTAAAGAAATTGAATACCGGCATGTAAAGTTAACACTTGGTTCAAGAATCGTAAAAGAAGGTTGTACACATGGAAGAATCCTGGAGATACTAGAAGGCATCAGATAGATTATATAATGAGATTTATGAACCAGGTTTTAAACTGTAAGACATTTCCAGGGGCAGATCTGGACTTTGACGACAATCTATTGATTATGAACTGTAGATTTAAACTGAAGAAACTGCAAAAAGATGGGAAATTAAGGAGATGGGACCTGGATAAACTGACTAAACCAGATATTGTACAGAGTTTGAGGGAGAGCATAAGGGAACAATTATCACGAATGGGGGAAAGAAATACAGAAGAAGAAGATAGGGTAGCTCTGAGGGATGAAGTAGTGAAGGCAGCAGAGGATCAAGTAGGTAACAAGACGAGAGCTAGTAGAAATCCTTGGGTAACAGAAGAAATATTGAATTTAATTGATGAAAGGAGAAAATATAAAAATGCAGCAAATGAAAAAGGCAAAAAGGAATACAAACGTCTCAAAAATGATATCGACAGGAAGTGCAGGGATGGATAGAGGATAAATTTAAGGATGTAGAGGCTTATCTCACTAGGGGTAAGATAGATACTGCCTACAGGAAAATTAAAGAGACCTTTGGAGAAAAGAGAACCACTTGTATGAATATCAAGAGCTCCGATGGAAACCCAGTCCTAAGCAAAGAAGGGAAAGCAGAAAGGTGGAGGGAGTATATGGAGGGTCTATACAAGGGAGGTGTACTTGAGGACAATGTTATGGAAATGGAAGAGGAGGTAGATGAAGATGAAATGGGAGAAATGATACTGCGTGAAGAGTTTGACAGAGCACTGAAAGACCAGAGTCGAAACAAGGCCCCGGGAGTGGACAACGTTCCATTAGAACTACTGACGACCTTGGGAGAGCCAGTCCTGACATAACTCTACCATCTGGTGAGCAAGATGTATGAGACAGGCGAAATACCCTCAGACTTCTAGAAGACAATAATAATTCCTATCCCAAAGAAAGCAAGTGTTTACAGATATGAAAATTACCGAGCTATAAGTTTAATAAGTCACAGTTGCAAAATACTAACACGATTTCTTTACAGACGAATGGAAAAACTGGTAGAAGTCGACCTGGGGGAAGATCAGTTTGGATTCCGTAGAAATGTTAGAACACGTGAGGCAATAATGACCCTACGACTTATCTTAGAAAATGAATTAAGGAAAGACAAACTTAGCATTTGGAGATTTACAGATAGCTTTTGACAATGTTGACTGGAATACTGGAGAAGAAATAAAAGCTTTGAGGTTCGCCGATGACATTGTAATTCTGTCAGAGACAGCAAAGGACTAGCAAGAGCAGTTGAACGGACTGGACAGTGTCTTCAAAGGAGGATATAAGATGAATATCAACAAAAGTAAAACGAGGATAATGGAATGCAGTCGAATTAAGTCTGGTGATGCTGAGGGAATTAGATTAGGAAATGAGAAACTTAAAGTAATAAAAGTTTTGCTATTTGCGGAGCAAAATAATTGATAATGGTCGAGGTAGAGAAGATATAAAATGGAGACTGGCAATGGCAAGGAAAGCGTTTCTGAAGAAGAGAAATTTATTAAAATCGAGTATAGATTTAGGTGTCAGGAAGTCATTTCTGAAAGTTTTTGTATGGAGCGTAGCCATGTATGGAAGTGAATGAAATATGGACGATAAATAGTTTGGGCAAGAAGAGAATAGAAGCTTTCGAAATGTGGTGCTACAGAAGAATGCTGAATGTTAGATGGGCAGATCACATAACTAATGAGGAGGTATTGAATAGAATTGGGGAGAAGAGGAGTTTGTGGCACAACTTGACAAGAAGAAGGTACAGGTTGATAGGACAGGTTCTGAGGCATCAAGGGATCACCAATTTAGCATTGGAGGACAGCGTGGAGGATAAAAATCGTAGAGGGAGACCAAGAGATGAATACACTAAGTAGATTCAGAAGGATAAAAGTTTCAGTAGGTACTGGGAGACGAAGAAGCTTGCACAGGATAGAGTACCATGGAGAGCTGCATCAAACCAGTCTCAGGAATGAAGACCACAACAACAACAACATGTAAAGAAATCTTTCATTAAAATGAAACGCTCCGCATCATTACGAAATGTCATATTCATGATCAATGGAACAAGTATTAATCGAATCTAATCTAATCATATTATATCGCTGACTATCCGTGATGAGTCATGAATTACCGAAACTTTCGCCAATATCAGTAACCAAATCTAAACTTGAAAATAAAAGACGAAAGTTTTTGTAATAAACCGGGACTCCTAACAAGATGATTTAATCCCTGTTAACTAACCTCATCAACAACCAACTAACCAACTAGCAACATCAAGAGCTCAGATGGAAACCCAGTTCTAAGCAAAGAAGGGAAAGCAGAAAGGTGGAAGGAGTATATAGAGGGTCTATACAAGGGTGATGTACTTGAGGACAATATTATGAAAATGGAAGAGGATGTAGATGAAGATGAAATGGGAGATACGATACTGCGTGAAGAGTTTGACAGCACTGAAAGACCTGAGTCGAAACAAGGCCCCCGGAGTAGACAACATTCCATTGGAACTACTGACGGCCTTGGGAGAGCTAGCCCTGACAAAACTCTACCATCTGGTGAGCAAGATGTATGAAACAGGCGAGGTACCCTCAGACTTCAGGAAGAATATAATAATTCCAATCCCAAAGAAAGCGGGTGTTGACAGATGTGAAAATTACCGAACAATCAGTTTAATAAGCCACAGCTGCAAAATACTAACACGAATTCTTTACAAACGAATGGAAAAACTAGTAGAAGCCGACCTCGGGGAAGATCAGTTTGGATTCCGTAGAAAAATGGGAACACGTGAGGCAATACTGACCTTACGACTTATCTTAGAAGAAAGATTAAGGAAAGGCAAACCTACGTTTCTAGCATTTGTAGACTTGGAGAAGGCTTTTGACAATGTTGACTGGAATACTCTCTTTCAAATTCTAAAGGTGGCAGGGGTAAAATACAGGGAGCGAAAGGCTATTTACAATTTGTACAGAAACCAGATGGCAGTTACAAGAGTCGAGGGACATGAAAGAGAAGCAGTGGTTGGGAAGGGAGTAAGACAAAGTTGTAGCCTCTCCCCGATGTTATTCAATCTGTATATTGAGGAAGCAGTAAAGGAAACAAAAGAAAAATTCGGAGTAGGTATTAAAATCCATGGAGAAGAAATAAAAACTTTGAGGTTCGCCGATGACATTGTAATTCTGTCAGAGACTGCAAAGGACTTGGAAGAACAGTTGAACGGAATGGATGGTGTCTTGAAAGGAGGATATAAGATGAACATCAACAAAAGCAAAACGATGATAATGGAATGTAGTCGAATTAAGTCGGGTGATGTTGAGGGTATTAGATTAGAAAATGAGACACTTAAAGTAGTAAAGGAGTTTTGCTATTTGGGGAGCAAAATAACTGATGATGGTCGAAGTAGAGAGGATATAAAATGTAGACTGGCAATGGCAAGGAAAGCGTTTCTGAAGAAGAGACATTTGTTAACATCGAGTATAGATTTAAGTGTCAGGAAGTCATTTCTGAAAGTATTTGTATGGAGTGTAGCCATGTATGGAAGTGAAACATGGACGGTAAATAGTTTGGACAAGAAGACAATAGAAGCTTTCGAAATGTGGTGCTACAGAAGAATGCTGAAGATTAGATGGGTAGATCACATAACTAATGAGGAAGTATTGAATATGATTGGGGAGAAGAGAAGTTTGTGGCACAACTTGATCAGAAGAAGGGATCGGTTGGTAGGACATGTTCTGAGGCATCAAGGGATCACCAATTTAGTATTGGAGGGCAGCGTGGAGGGTAAAAATCGTAGGGGAAGACCAAGAGATGAATACACTAAGCAGATTCAGAAGGATGTAGGTTGCAGTAGGTACTGGGAGATGAAGAAACTTGCACAGGATAGAGTAGCATGGAGAGCTGCATCAAACCAGTCTCAGGACTGAAGACCACAACAACAACAACAACAACTAACCTCGATAGATATCTGTAATACCTCCATTCAGAAGTAACAAAGTGAGGATGCATTTAAAGTGAAGCGCATGATGCGAAGTTCTATGACGGATGTACGAACCCAACACGTAATCGGATTGTTAACTATGTAAAATCAAATGTTACGTATCGCTTTTTCTTACCAGCTGCTAGGTGTTTGAATCTAAAATAAGGATACAAATTTTTGTGCGTGGGCGACAATCGAACCGCACTCCTATCGTTCTTTTTTATCGTCTACGAATATAGCTTAAGTATCAATATCTTACTCACCAACGGTAAGATGTGTGCGTGTCTGACCAGAAATTGTTGGCAACACATGAACAGACTTTAAAGATGCACGTTAATTTTCACTAGCAGGTCGGTGTGCACGTGATAGGGCTTGAAATGAAATTGTGAATATTTTTGTACTGGATCAGGAATGGGACCCACATACTTACCTTTGGAGGAGACCTAGAGAAGATTGCAGTCTTGGAAAAATAAACTAAATAATTGAACTATACTTTTCCGAGAGATTCAGATCCTCGAAAGAGGAGATACAAATTCGAATCACAGTCCAGCACCAAATTATATAACGTCTCTAGTTCAATCAAGTACATGTAAAATAAGAGCCCTGATCCTTTAAATGGCTATCGGTTCATCAAATCAAATAAAACTTTCTAATGTAAGTTTACTGTCGACACTTTTGTTTACCATGACCTTCACCTATGTCATTTCCCAAAGTAAACCGGCTCTGTCCAGTTGGGAATGAAAGAACGTGATGTTTAATGCGGATTCTGGATTATAACGTCTTTCTCTTGACGTTAACAGAGGTAAAATAAATCAGTTTGTGCCTCTTAAAAGTAAATGCCTGAACCCACGCATTGGACTTGTGATAGTTAGTTCAACCAGACCCTTGTGGCCACATTTCCCAGCTCCAGGAGGGTGCTGTAACGGATGATGTGCTTAGCTATAAAATTAGTCTATTAAATGGTTAAGTAGAAGCAAGCTTCTGACGCGGAGATTATGCTATTCTCGGGTCAGCGGGATGTAAAGACTCTTCTAGGCATCATAGCCTCTACGTGAAGCGATTTTGAAATTTTTCACTAATTAGGGAAATTTCTTAGTTCGAGAAAATCCACTGTGAAGTGTGAAGTTACCGGATAATTCTATTATTACCGTCATTATTACTATCATTTTCTTCGTACTGCTGTTGGAACACATGTACTTGAAGATCATTTAAGGCATTTCGGTCATTATAGAAGTAGTTGCCCAAGGACAGGTTCTTCCCTGTCTACGGAATCCTTTTCATGTTAATATCAAACATCAGCAATTAATCGTAGATTACATTAAAACTAAAGCAATTGATGAAGACGTTACCTGATAACAAAAACGCGCTACCTTTCTTCATTTACTTGCGCCTAGAAATGGCTGTCGAATACTGCCAAACCAAAAGCCAAGGGATCTTACTGCCTTCCGATATAAGTCGCTGTCAGTTCTTCCATATGATTTGGTCGACGTGACCTGTTTCAAGTTGTGTATGACAGAGAATGTTTTAGAAAATCAATTGTTTTCCTTTGCAGTAAACAGAAAGATTTTCATTCTAAGCTATCCAAGTTCAAAATTTTCGCAATATTACTTCAAATTTATTATTCGTTTCTATAATGTAGGAAAGTATTTCACAGTTCCAAAACCCGCATCCGACTCATTGTCCTTACACTTAGTCGCTGACCATAAATTCTAGCTCAGACTGACACCAGTTTAAGTAACCTAATGTAGCGAAGACTGTTTGCCAGTGCTCTTTCTCACCGGAAAATATGCAATTCACTCATTGGGCTACATAAGTACACTGTAACCGTAATATCTGTGTGTATGCAATGCATACGGACTGTAGAATTTGGTGGTGCTCTCTCTTCCATTTCTGTATACAATATGCCTGACCTAAACTGGCCCTTTATCATTACAGGCCCTGGGCGGTGCAACATCATACTGACAACAGTAATGTGGTTGTACTGACAGCCTCACTGTTCGTTTTACCTGATTTTGTAATCATTTAAATAAAATCAACATGACCTTCCAGTGGGAGATATTTCGTCCCCTTTTTTCTTCCGTGAAGGTTTGTTTTGGTTGTTTTTTTGGAGGGAAGAGACCAAACTGCAAGGTCCTCGGTCTCATCGGATTAGGGAAGGACGGGGAAGGAAGTCGGCCGTGCCCTTTCAAAGGAACCATCCCGGCATTTGCCTGGAGCGATTTAGGGAAATCACGGAAAACCTAAATCAGGATGACCGGACGCGGGATTGAACCGTCGTCCTCCCGAATGCGAGTCCAGTGTGCTAACCACCTCGCTCGGTTTCGTCGTAAGTTGATCGTGGGTAGTTTTATTTCATTTCTTATAACACAGTGTACAATTTTCGTAAGGGTTCTATTACTGTTGTTAAAACAATACTAAACATGAGAGAGAAATTAATCATCAACGATATATGCGAATTCTCTGATGTTATCTACAACAGTCTGACAATGCACATGCAGTTTTTTGATTAGATGCATGTAGAAAACTTGTTGTGAGTTAAAGCTGTCAAACAAGGTTTGAAGAAGAATAAAATGCCACTGCCAGACGACAGAAGTTAGCCCTTTTTCCCCATGCGGCTATTTTGTGTTGAGAAGTGAAGGGAATTACGTTCAAAGCTCCATTAAATTGATAACCTCAGCAGACAGCAGAATTGCGTTGTAAAAAAAATGAATCAGCGAATGTAATAGAACTCGCCGCGTCTTATCTACAGTGTGCGACGTTTACCATTACACTGTTAGCTGTTATGTAGCTACAGCACCTCCAGAAGTCAAGAAAAGTTCGTCCAGAAGTTCCGCATTCCACAGTGCTGTGAGACAATGCATATGGCCCGATCTAGTCTTCTGAGAGACAGACAGTTACAGCTTTTCTTTTGCACTGCACGACGTTTTCAACAAACAGATAGCGCAATAGAGTAGCTCAAATTGAAAGGAACACTTCCTATTTAAAATTCTGCATCCTACACTGTTGGCAATTCTGTTTAGGTGGCAGTTACGTAATTTTTTTTTCGGTGATTACAAAATAGAGTCGAATGTATGCACTGGGTAGCCGAGGCAGCTAATTCATGGCGATTCGGTCAGCCAAGTAAATGAATGTACTGAACATGATTCAAACCACTACAGAGAGACAGTGTGTCAGAATTCTCATAGAGTGTGCCGCAACAGTGTTATGATAGAATAATGGGTCTCCGGGTAGATGGTTTGGTGGTCTGTTGGTTTGATGGCGGGTTCGTGTGGTGATGGTCTGGGTTCGTTTCCAACTTCCGCCGATGATTTTTAACAGGGAGAGACAGGATCTATTCTGTCAACGCCAGGTGAATAAGGTAAAATTGCAATGTGGTCTGAAATTCACAGTAAACATGATATTTCTTCTCAACCAAGTAGACGGTAGGTTGAACCACAATAAAATCAGGAATGGCGAAATGTGGGAGCTCTATCACCAGTAACCTCTCTTTCTATTTCTAGTGACGGAATAAACGCTATGTAGGGTCACAGGACACTTATTCCATCTTTTATTTGAGCTTTTGTATGTCGATAAAATTGGTTCTGAACTGGGAATGCAACTCAGACCGCCCTTAATGCGGAATTTGATCCCTTCGTGGCAATACAGCTCGACTACAATTTGTTGTTTGTCCAAAACTGCAAATTCCTCCACATCTCCACATACTGCGCGTGAATGGGTTCGAGTCATGGCCCGGCACTAAAGTTTTCATTATGTATTAACAAGCTCTAGCATGAGAACACCTATGTGCTGGTGGATAATAATTCTGATTTTTAATGCATTTTCATTCGTTGTCAACACGAACGATATCTGACGTCTTTGACTCCCAGTGAGACACAGCACTATTTGAGAGAAGACTGTAAGTTCAAGGAGGTTATTCCGAGCTGCTGGTGGAGAAAAATTCGGTAGTTGACGCCTCTTTGAGTCTAGTCAACAACGATATGTGTGGGGTTCGATTCCCAGCCAGCACTGAACTCTTCGTCATATTATTTCTAGTTGAAACACGCTCACATGTCGCTGCTGGTGTAACAAACCCATATTTAACGTTAGTTTTCTCAGCGACAGGTGCCAGGTTGGAGTCCTGACATGGAAAAAATTAGTTTCGTCTCGTCATTTCAGTTAAAACATCTAGCTACTGCCGAGAAAATCCGATATGAAACAGTTGATTGTGCTTCGATAACAATCCGATTAGGTTCTGGGTTCGAATCCCTGTCCAACACAAAGCTTTACCTCACGGCATATCAAGTAAGTTGCTTGTGAAGAAGCAATATTTAATATCTCTCGTAGTTCGTTAGCAGGGACAATAGATGCTGGGTAGGAATTCGCGTCCGTTAAAAATGTTTACGTTATGTAATTTAAAGTTGATATTTGCTAACTGATACTGTCTAAAACCGAGGTATGTCACTCTCTGTATGCCTAGTCAGGAATGACTGTTAGTTTCCGTCAGTCACGAAATCTTAGTCTGCATGACCTGGGTTTGAATCCATATGCAGAACGAGTCGGTTCGTCGTGACATTTGAAGTTCATACATATTCTCAAATAGCTGCTAGTGAATAACGTAAATTTTAATGTAATTTTGTGTTAAATAACAAGTATGGTATGTTACTTTGAAGAGGAAATCATGAATACGACGAACTTACTACGTGCATTGCCTATCTGACGTAATAACAAGAGTGGTAACATTTCAGGTATGTCATTTATTGCAATAAATGTGAGCTTACAAACCTTAAGGACAGTCTTATCTGTGATAAGGTGTTCCCTGATATTTGTAGTATCGTGGTATTACTTTACATCGGAGTTATTGCGATACAGAGCAGAGTTTTGTAGCGGTGACTTGTTGGATCCATTTTCTATAATCAAACGACTGTACCAAGGATCGATTAGGTCTTCTGCTAGACAGCTGCATTATGCGGGTTGTATTCGAATCAGGCGAAATGCAATACAGGTCGTTCGGATACTTTTAAGCACGACTGTACATATCAAAAAAAAGTAAAGGCTCATTTCCGACCACTACTTTCATCTCTAACTAATTAGTAACTTCTAGTATGTTTACCATTGTTACTCTCAAGTTTTCTGCAGTCTTTGTATCAGCTAGTATTTTATCCATTACATTGATAACACCGTTTTGGGCAGCGACCAAACCTGCCAAAGAGAGGATTGCTGGGTGGCACGGTGAATAGACATGGCCACTAATTTCAGGAAAAGATCAAAAGTGGGGTTATGTATCTAGAACCAAGCTGAATATAAAGTAAACTTGACGTTTATCAGTAGGTGGATGTACACAGAGTCTCGCCCGGAGAAGTTCTGTGCGCCAAGATGCCAACCAACCAAATTAGTTGTTGATTAGCTCAGAGCAAAACACTGTTTGCTTGCGAGTGGCGGCAGCCAATGAATAAAAAGTAACTTACCGAGATTGAGTTCGTATGCACAGACGAATCATCCCAACTCATCAAGAGTACTATATGTGTGCATGCCATTAATAGTGAAACAGGATGGCGTCAACTGTCCAATAGAAGATTATCAGGAAAGAGAGGTGTGCCAAGGGGTGTATCTTCATGCAGACTGAACTGATCGACGTAGGAGTCCCGAATAATTGCTACAAAAAGTGCTATTGTGTTTTCTCAACACACGGGCTGCATTGTAAACTGATAAACAGCCATTGGCTTGCACAGCATTGCAGTGGTAGTACAATAAGGCCTGCATCATGGTGTTTTGTTAGTGCAGGTTGCCCACATCAGAGGCAAGCTACATTCAGAGGCAATCCTGTTGTTCTCTTTTGGTTGACAGGTCCTTAACCTATTCTTCTGATAAGTGGATTACGGCCCCCTGGGGATAAGCTGTCCTTCTTAGAATCCTTTGCCCACTCCTCCCATTCCCCCTATCCTGCCTGCACTGGAAACCTCCAACCCTCCCCCTCCCCCTCCCCCTCCCCATCGGTGATGCAAGTACACTTTCACACCTGCGTAATTCGAATAGCCCCTTTCCACTCTATTAATCTTATTGAATTGATCCACCCCCCCCCCCCCCCCTGTGCTGGAGAGGAGAGATGATCTCACATGCCCCAGCTGCTTCACTGGGCTCGTCACTTCGCGTATTCCCATGTCCGTCGTCAACTGCTGCACAGCCAGAAGTCTTGTGCGCTACACAGAGCGGAAGTCGCTCTAATCCCCGTAAAAAGCTTCAGTAGACGGACACCCTTTGATATTTGATACCTGGGAAACGGCCTCTGCTCTCTTTCGAGTTCCTGTTTACGTATGAACCAACTTGCCCAAACATGCAGATGGAGTTTTTCATCCCTTCTCAGAAAACTTCGTTCCTATCGGCTAATGCTGAACAGTGAAGATATATAAACGCTTCCCCCTCCACACCCGACCTCATTCTACTATCATCTGTATTGGCGTCAGCTCGATTGTGTTGTTCTCACTCGTGTGTGTGCTACCAATTTACGAGGGCAGTTCAATAAGTAGTGCAACACATTTTTTTTCTGAAACAGGGGTTGTTTTATTCAGCATTGAAATATACCAGGTTATTCCCCAATCTTTTAGCTACACAACACTATTTTTCAACGTAATCTCCATTCAATGCGACGGCCTTATGCCACCTTGAAATGAGGGCCTGTATGCCTGCACGGTACCATTCCACTGGTCGATGTCGGAGCCAACGTCGTACTGCATCAATAACTTCTTCATCATCCGCGTAGTGCCTCCCACGGATTGCGTCCTTCATTGGGCCAAACATATGGAAATCCGACGGTGCGAGATCGGGGCTGTAGGGTGCATGAGGAAGAACAGTCCACTGAAGTTTTGTGAGCTCCTCTCGGGTGCGAAGACTTGTGTGAGGTCTTGTGTTGTCATGAAGAAGGAGAAGTTCGTTCAGCTTTTTGTGCCTACGAACACGCTGAAGTCGTTTCTTCAATTTCTGAAGAGTAGCACAATACACTTCAGAGTTGATCGTTTGACCATGGGGAAGGACATCGAACAGAATAACCCCTTCAGCGTCCCAGAAGACTGTAACCATGACTTTACCGGCTGAGGGTATGGCTTTAAACTTTTTCTTGGTAGGGGAGTGGGTGTGGCGCCACTCCATTGATTGCCGTGTTGTTTCAGGTTCGAAGTGATGAACCCATGTTTCATCGCCTGTAACAATCTTTGACAAGAAATTGTCACCCTCAGCCACATGACGAGCAAGCAATTCCGCACAGATGGTTCTCCTTTGCTCTTTATGGTGTTCGGTTAGACAACGAGGGACCCAGCGGGAACAAACCTTTGAATATCCCAACTGGTGAACAATTGTGACAGCACTACCAACAGAGATGTCAAGCTGAGCACTGAGTTGTTTGATGGTGATCCGTCGATCATCTCGAACGAGTGTGTTCGCACGCTCCGCCATTGCAGGAGTCACAGCTGTGCACGGCCGGCCCGCACGCGGGAGATCAGACAGTCTTGCTTGACCTTGCGGCGATGATGACACACGCTTTGCCCAACGACTCACCGTGCTTTTGTCCACTGTCAGATCACCGTAGACATTCTGCAAGCGCCTATGAATATCTGAGATGCCCTGGTTTTCCGCCAAAAGAAACTCGATCACTGCCCGTTGTTTGCAACGCACATCCGGTACAGACGCCATTTTAACAGCTCCGTAGAGCGCTGCCACCTGTCGGAAGTCAATGAAACTATACGAGACGAAGCGGGAATGTTGGAAAATATTCCACAAGAAATTTCCGGTTTTTTCAACCAAAATTGGCCGAGAAAAAAAATGTGTTGCATTACTTATTGAACTGCCCTCGTATTTGAAAAAAAAGAAAAAAAAAAGAAACGATCAGCAGCATCAAGCGGCAGCAGCAATGCCAGTGACACCAAACGCCCATTGCAGTGGGAATTACCAGGTAAGCCCACATTTAATTCCATAGCATGAGGTTGGATTTCGCCAAGTATATTTTCGTAAAAAGTTTCGCAGTACCAAGTCGCTGTGTGTTCAGATTTCGAAGTATATTTTCCTTAAAAAATGTTTCCAGTAACAAATCATTGTATTTTCAGATTGCAAAGTTAAAAAGGTTTCGTAGTATGTGTGTTCAAATTTAGGTGTTATTTTTTTTTTCCTTGTTGTTTCAGCATATGTCCACTATATTGTGGAAAACTTGAAGGCAGAGGTCCAGCAGCGTCAGCAGCAGCAGCATTATCGTCGTAAGTAGTATATATATGTTGTAACCTGCCCACTCGTCAATTATAGGGTGCCTAGGAGACCTGCGTTTCGGATCGCTAGACAACAATTCAAGCAAATCGTATTAATGAAGTTTATTACAAAAGGAAATGATTACAATACTTAACTTTGTGCTACACAGATGTGTCGCAGGCAAAGGATGAGACACAAAATAAGAAATCTCTTCAGCATACACAGAGCTACACAGTAGAAGCGACATGAGTAGTCTCATGTAGACTCGCCGCAGTAGAACTCGTAGAATTGGTTAATCTTCAACCGGGCTGTGGCCAGGCGGCGCGGCACTTATGCCCTCTCTGTGCAGGGAGTGCCGCCATCGCCTTGCTGTCCTGGAGAGAGGTCGGTCAGCGTGCAAATGGCTGACGTCGTATATATAACTCCGAAAGTATGATAGTAGCTGAAAAGTTTGTGGGACAAATGATGCATGGGACAACAGGGGCCATAATATGACGTTGGTTTTTTGTTGCTAGGTGGAGTCGCGTCAGAGATACGAAGGTCAACTTCGTTTTTTTTTTTTTTAATGGGATGCTATAGTTTGGTACTCATTTTCTGATAGCGGCTATCGAGACGAATCCAATGATGTGTAACAGTAAGGTCTTTGAAGGTCAACGAAGGTCAAAAAGGTGGCATGAACGTTCATTTACAGAAGGTATTCAAAGTGATGACCCTTGGTATCAGTGCAGTGCTGCAATCTTCTTATCATGGATTTAGTGTTATTCCTTATCACTTCGGCGCTTATCAAAGCATGTGCTCTGACAATTCTCTCTCGTATATCATGGAAATAGTCTAATGTACCATTGACATACAAACACCATTCGACGGTTTCGCAATACAGCACTAATAAGAGCGGTAAGACTAGTATCGTCGAATCAAGCGAATGTAAATGATGTATTCCTTCGAAGATCAAGTCGATATGCTACTCATTTACGGAGAACGCCAACGGAATTCAGTGAGAGCTAGAGATTTATACGCTGAAAGATATCGTCAACGTACTCAAGCTACACGTCGTACATTTAAATATGTGTGTGGTAAATTTAGAAGAACAGGATCTTTAACGCACCGGAAACGTATCCGGCAAAGGAAAGTTACTAACGAGGAAACGGAAATTCGTACTCTTGCCACTGTGATTCGAGATCCATGTGTCTGTTCGCGTCAAATCACAACGGAATCTGGCATGAGCCAGAGTAATGTTGTTCGTGTTATGCATCGCCATATATATCATCCTTTCCATATCAGTCTCCACCAAGAATTAACTGGCACGGATTGTATGGGTCGAACTAAATTCTGTTGATGGGCTCAACTTCCGATTCAGGGGGATGACACATTTATTAATTTGATTTTATTTGCTGGTGAGGCTACATTCACGAACCATGGAAATGTTAATCTGCATAACATGCATTATTGGACACCTGAAAATCCACGTTGGTTGCGACAAGTTGCACACCAAAAACCGTGGTCGGTGAACGTATGGTGTGGTATTCTGGAGGACAGAATTATGGGCCCCTATTTCATCGAAGGAAATCTTAATGGTAGGAAGTTCACCACATACCTGCAAGAAACATTAGGTCTGCTACTTGAAGAAATACCTTTAGCAACAAGGAACTGAATGTGGTATCAACACGATGGGTGTCCGACACATTTTTCGCTGATGGCTAGAAATGAAAAGCACAGACCATTCCCAAATCGTTGAATTGAACGCTTAGGAGATGTGTCGTGGCCGGCTCGTTCGCCAGACTTGACGCCTCTGGATATGTACTTTTGGGGATTCGTAAAAGACATTGTTTATAAAGACATGCGAGAGAGACTTGTCAAAGCATTGTCAGTGATAAGGAATAGCATTCTATCCCATTTAAAAAAACGAAGTTGACCTTCATATCTCTGAAGCGACCCCACCTAGCAACAAAAAACCAACGCCACATTATGGCCCCCGTTGTCCCATGCAACTTTTGTCCCACAGACTTTTCAGCTCCTATCATACTTTCGGAGTTACTCTGCGTGGCAATAGTTGGTGACTCACCCTGTACATACACTCCTGGAAATGGAAAAAAGAACACATTGACACCGGTGTGTCAGACCCACCATACTTGCTCCGGACACTGCGAGAGGGCTGTACAAGCAATGATCACGCGCACGGCACAGCGGACACACCAGGAACCGCGGTGTTGGCCGTCGAATGGCGCTAGCTGCGCAGCATTTGTGCACCGCCGCCGTCAGTGTCAGCCAGTTTGCCGTGGCATACGGAGCTCCATCGCAGTCTTTAACACTGGTAGCATGCCGCGACAGCGTGGACGTGAACCGTATGTGCAGTTGACGGACTTTGAGCGAGGGCGTATAGTGGGCATGCGGGAGGCCGGGTGGACGTACCGCCGAACTGCTCAACACGTGGGGCGTGAGGTCTCCACAGTACATCGATGTTGTCGCCAGTGGTCGGCGGAAGGTGCACGTGCCCGTCGACCTGGGACCGGACCGCAGCGACGCACGGATGCACGCCAAGACCGTAGGATCCTACGCAGTGCCGTAGGGGACCGCACCGCCACTTCCCAGCAAATTAGGAACACTGTTGCTCCTGGGGTATCGGCGAGGACCATTCGCAACCGTCTCCATGAAGCTGGGCTACGGTCCCGCACACCGTTAGGCCGTCTTCCGCTCACGCCCCAACATCGTGCAGCCCGCCTCCAGTGGTGTCGCGACAGGCGTGAATGGAGGGACGAATGGAGACGTGTCGTCTTCAGCGATGAGAGTCGCTTCTGCCTTGGTGCCAATGATGGTCGTATGCGTGTTTGGCGCCGTGCAGGTGAGCGCCACAATCAGGACTGCATACGACCGAGGCACACAGGGCCAACACCCGGCATCATGGTGTGGGGAGCGATCTCCTACACTGGTGATCGTCGAGGGGACACTGAATAGTGCACGGTACATCCAAACCGTCATCGAACCCATCGTTCTACCATTCCTAGACCGGCAAGGGAACTTGCTGTTCCAACAGGACAATGCACGTCCGCATGTATCCCGTGCCACCCAACGTGCTCTAGAAGGTGTAAGTCAACTACCCTGGCCAGCAAGATCTCCGGATCTGTCCCCCATTGAGCATGTTTGGGACTGGATGAAGCGTCGTCTCACGCGGTCTGCACGTCCAGCACGAACGCTGGTCCAACTGAGGCGCCAGGTGGAAATTGCATGGCAAGCCGTTCCACAGGACTACATCCAGCATCTCTACGATCGTCTCCATGGGAGAATAGCAGCCTGCATTGCTGCGAAAGGTGGATATACACTGTACTAGTGCCGACATTGTGCATGCTCTGTTGCCTGTGTCTATGTGCCTGTGGTTCTGTCAGTGTGATCATGTGATGTATCTGACCCCAGGAATGTGTCAATAAAGTTTTCTCTTCCTGCGACAATGAATTCACGGTGTTCTTATTTCAATTTCCAGGAGTGTATATGTATATTCTGTGCTTATGTAATACGTTGCTATTATTTAACCTTCAGTCAGTGAGACTTTGCTGTTCCACACGAGTTTGTAGATCAAAATCGGTAAATGTTGCTTTATGAGTAAAAATTTCGTATACATCGATTAATTTTTATCATCGGAGTGCGTCGACAAACAAGTCGCCGAAGTGGCGTCAACTCGAAAGACTTGCACCGGGCAAACGGTCTACACGACGGGAGGCCCTAGCCACAAGGCATTTCCATTTCCATCAGAGTATTCTGTATATGCAATTTCTTTCTAAAGAAATTTCAACGTGTGCATAATTTTTTGTTGTAGATGATTTCGTGGATGAATGTCGATAAACGTTACTTCTTATCTTTGTATATCTCCATTGACTTTTTTCTCATTGTAGTAATGTATATAAGTAAATTTAGCATATACATAAAATGTTGTTGTTGTTGTAGATGATTTCGATGATCAAAATCGATAAAACGTTACTTCATTTCTTTTCTGAGAATCTCGTTTTGTTTCAGTACATGTCCAGCTCATAACTGACGACCCGGATGCTGAAACCCAGCAATAGCATTGTAAGTAGTAGACATATTTTTCTTGTTCTTCCTCTTGGTACTGTGTATATGTGGTGTGTTGCTGTTTGTCAAGGATAAGCTGGAGCCATCGCAGATCTCTGGTCACCTTAAGTGTTTTTTTTTTTCTCGTAGATTTTTTTGCATGTGTATGTATTGTAGATTATTATGTTATGTGACGTAGGGGAGCTGTACGGATGGATCTTACCAAATTCACGTGTGGACGAAAAGCCACCGTGGCTGGAGGAGATATAAGAAGACCTTTGTTGACGTAAGGAGACGAGGGAGATGCCAAGGAGAGAGGGAAGCGGGTAATACAAACCCACTCTGCCTACAAATGAACAGTACTCTTTCTTTCCTTGCAGCAGATGGCGCTGTCTGGAAGGTTGAACTTAATTTCTTTCGTTATTCTCTGTCTCTCCTGCAGCGGCTACACCAGGGGAACAATGAAACAATTCACACAATACGGCGTGGTGAGGGTACCGGAGGCGGCGAAGTCTGCTTCGCTGAAGTGATGCCCAGTGAGGCATGCCTCGCTGGTAAGGGCACCACTAGTCACAGCACAGGAAGCCGCCGTCGCCGCCGCCCCTCTCTCACTCACGCCCCCATCGCCGCCCCCAGTGCCACCCCAGCACTTCTCTGGCATCCATGTCCCGCACTTACTATGGCAAGCGGCCCACGGCTGCAGCCGCAGCAGCAACCAGGCTGCTCGCACTGGCCCGAAGCATTTCCTCCCCAACCATCTCGTCCTCATAGACCTCGTACGATACAACACACACCCCTCACACAAGCAGCTTCTTCATCTAGTTGTAGTATTAGTAATAGAGATGATCCAGTGGCCATCGCTAGTTCCCTCTCCTGTCTTTTTAGTGAAGGACATCAGGCCAGTGACACCATCCCGCAATCAGAATACTCGGTGATTGCAGACGCCTTTGAGGAGCGATCTTGTTCACAAGGATCGAGAATCCGGCAGGAGGGTACCGCGACCCTGTTGGGTTTGTAGGAGTGGGCTTTCTGTAGTTAATGGTCTGTGGTATCCCGCCATTAACTGCAGTGTGGTGCTGTGCATCGAACTGTCGCAGTGCCCCCCCCCCCCCCCCCCAAGGAATAGGTTGCTGTGGCGCTAAAGAGACAAGACTTCATCTTTATGGGGATAACAGCATAATAAGGAGGAGCACATCGTTCAGCGAGTGGTTTCATGGATCCTGTTTGAGAGCTGTATCTGCCATGTTTTCCAAGAGGGTCAGCTAAAGCACTCAGCCGAATGCTACACCTAGACACCCACACACCCGTCTATGATCTGGTAAATGGATGGTCCAGACATATCAAGCCACCTAAAGATATAGCGTCCGATCAGGATAGTATCCATGTAATCAGTTTTGTTTTGCGTTGTCAATCCTGCCTTGCAAAATAAACATTAAAGAGAACCAGAGTGCACATATCGATACGGTAGACACCTTGACGTTCATATGGGTTATAACTTTGATGGTATCAAGTTCCCTGTCAAGATCCAGGACACAAATTTGAGGTGCAGAGTATCGGTTCATATACATGGCCTTGAGAAGAAAAGTAAGCCAGAAGAGCAGTACAAGCACATTGCCGTCAGCTCCCTCCATTTCTCAGAATTTTCCGATGAACATAAGAAGAGAAAAATAAGGAGAAGCAATTACCATTATGTTTGGATCAGAGACATGTCCCGCCTTCTCGCCTCCCAGATGAGTAAACTTGATCATAAACCTTATTTGCATAAGATGTCTCAATTATTTTTCCTCACTCCTGTGACCCGCTATGAAGATGACCCCACAAATAAATATTTGTATATCTATTTACTCATACAGAGCGCATCTACACTGTGTAAATATATATATATATATATGCACAAGAAGGGACCGATGACCTTTGCAGTTTGGTCCCTTTAATCTTTAAACCAACCAACCATCATGTAAACACTATTTTTTTTTTTTTTTTTAGTTTCACGCGGCACTAGCTGTCCAAGACAGATTAGTTTCTAAGTGTACACAGTCTGTTAGAATTATTATACAACTTATGCTATTGCAACTGTGGAATTTAGTTGTAGTAGCAAAAAAAGTATCTCCGCATTAGTTTTTAGCGTAGAATTATAAAAAAAGTTCTAAAAACATTTTCATCCAGAGCTAAAGTAAGAAAATTGTAAAAGATATTCTCAACCAGTGTTACTGTTGTAGCGTGTAATTTAAAAGTATGCCTGCATTGAAATATCAGAGTAAAATCGTGTCTCAAGAACTGAAGCGCATCTCAAGAACTGCATTGTATCTCAAGAACTGACCTCTATCTCAGAAATCAAATTCTACCTCTGTAAATTGAATAAATGAAAAACCTAGTTACCATACGTCTTTGTTGCTCTTATTAACAGGAAAACCAATCCCCTGTTACATTGCATGTACACTCCTGGAAATTGAAATAAGAACACCGTGAATTCATTGTCCCAGGAAGGGGAAACTTTATTGACACATTCCTGGGGTCAGATACATCACATGATCACACTGACAGAACCACAGGAACATAGACACAGGCAACAGAGCATGCACAATGTCGGCACTAGTACAGTGTATATCCACCTTTCGCAGCAATGCAGGCTGCTATTCTCCCATGGAGACGATCGTAGAGATGCTGGATGTAGTCCTGTGGAACGGCTTGCCATGCCATTTCCACCTGGCGCCTCAGTTGGACCAGCGTTCGTGCTGGACGTGCAGACCGCGTGAGACGACGCTTCATCCAGTCCCAAACATGCTCAATGGGGGACAGATCCGGAGATCTTGCTGGCCAGGGTAGTTGACTTACACCTTCTAGAGCACGTTGGGTGGCACGGGATACATGCGGACGTGCATTGTCCTGTTGGAACAGCAAGTTCCCTTGCCGGTCTAGGAATGGTAGAACGATGGGTTCGATGACGGTTTGGATGTACCGTGCACTATTCAGTGTCCCCTCGACGATCACCAGTGGTGTACGGCCAGTGTAGGAGATCGCTCCCCACACCATGATGCCAGGTGTTGGCCCTGTGTGCCTCGGTCGTATGCAGTCTTGATTGTGGCGCTCACCTGCACGGCGCCAAACACGCATACGACCATCATTGGCACCAAGGCAGAAGCGACTCTCATCGCTGAAGACGACACGTCTCCATTCGTCCCTCCATTCACGCCTGTCGCGACACCACTGGAAGCAGGCTGCACGATGTTGGGGCGTGAGCGGAAGACGGCCTAACGGTGTGCGGGACCGTAGCCCAGCTTCATGGAGACGGTTGCGAATGGTCCTCGCCGATACCCCAGGAGCAACAGTGTCCCTAATTTGCTGGGAAGTGGCGGTGCGGTCCCCTACGGCACTGCGTAGGATCCTACGGTCTTGGCGTGCATCCGTGCGTCGCTGCGGTCCGGTCCCAGGTCGACGGGCACGTGCACCTTCCGCCGACCACTGGCGACAACATCGATGTACTGTGGAGACCTCACGCCCCACGTGTTGAGCAATTCGACGGTACGTCCACCCGGCCTCCCGCATGCCCACTATACGCCCTCGCTCAAAGTCCGTCAACTGTACATACGGTTCACGTCCACGCTGTCGCGGCATGCTACCAGTGTTAAAGACTGCGATGGAGCTCCGTATGCCACGGCAAACTGGCTGACACTGACGGCGGCTGTGCACAAATGCTGCGCAGCTAGCGCCATTCGACGGCCAACACCGCGGTTCCTGGTGTGTCCGCTGTGCCGAGCGTGTGATCATTGCTTGTACAGCCCTCTCGCAGTGTCCGGAGCAAGTATGGTGGGTCTGACACACCGGTGTCAATGTGTTCTTTTTTCCATTTCCAGGAGTGTATAAAGGATGTGCTTGACACAAATGACATTAGTATTTTTGAAGATGTGAAGTTTAACGTGGAAGATAACAAAATATACTGAACGATTGCATTGTATCACGCCTATCGTGCAGCACGAATAGCCCAATGAAGGATGCACTCCGCGGGAAGCAGAATGTGGATGATGGGGGAGGGGGGGGGGATCAATGTAGCAAGACATTGGCTCCGACATTGACTAGTAGAGTGGCACCATAAGGGCATATAGACCCTCCCCGTAAGGTGGCGTAAGGCCGTTGATTGAATGGAGATTAGATTGAAAAATAGGGTTTTGTAAGCAAAGGATTGGGGAATAAGATGGTGTATTGGGACCCTGATTGGAAATCTGTGGTTGGTAATCTAAACGTTTTCGGACCTGGGTTCGAACCTGGCCACTGCTTAAATTTTAGTAAATAAATTTTGGTGAATAAAGGTCACTACCAATTTTGGCCGATGACTTCTGACGTAAGAAGTCATCCTCCTGCAAACGGTCTTGACAAAGAGGGCGGAGGAGCGGACATGTGGTCTGTAGTTGAAAAAGTGTCACAGTGATCTCTCCATAGGCAAAAGATTGCGGACAAGTCCCCTATTCGGAACTTCGGGAGTGAACTACCAAGAGCAAAGTGACCAAGAGAAAAAGACTGAATAATGAACGAAAGGATAACATTTTACGAGTCGGGGCGTCGTATGTCATAATTTCGAACGTGGTAGGGAAGATAGAAAATATATAAAGGGAAATGTTAAATCTCACTCTAGATATAGTGGGGGTCAGTGGAGACAAGGATTTTTGGTCAGACTGGTATAGGGTAATATCAACAGCAGCAGTGAACGCTGTAACGGGAGTAGGATTCATTATAAATAGGAAGATAACGCAGAGAGTGAATTACTGTGAACAGTTCAGTGATAGAACCGACAGCAAACCAATTCCCGACATAAATAATTCAGCTGTACATGCCGACGTCGCACGCAAAGGATAGAGAAATTATATGAGGATACTGAACTGGTAATTCAGTAGGTAAACGGAGATGAAAATGTAAGAATCATGGGGTTGTAGGGGAGGGAGCAGAAGAAAGGGTTACGGGAGACTATGGGCTTGGTAGTAGGAACGAGACAGGAGAAAGACTAGTTGAGTTCTGCAACAAATATCAGTTAGTAACAGCAAACATTCTGTTCAAGAATCACAAGGAAAAGAGGTATACTTGGAAAGGGCCGGGAGACACGGGAAGATTTCAGTTAGATCACGCCATGGTCAGGCAGAGATTCTGAAATCAGATGTTGAATTGTAAGGCATACCCACTACCACGTACAGACTCTGATCATAATTTAAGAATGGTGAGGAGTAGGCAGAAATTTGAGAGACTAGTCAGGAAGAATTAATGCGCAAAAAAAGCGACAAGGCAGTACTAAGAAATGAAGAGATACACTTGAAGTTCACTACGAATACAGATACTGCGGTAATGGATAACTCAGTAGGCAGTTGAAGAGGAATGGCCATCTCTGAAAAGGGCAATCACAGAAGCTTGAAAGTAAAACATAGGTAAAAAATGGTTCAAACGGCTCTAAGCGCTATGGGGCTTAACATCTGAGGTCATCAGTCTCCTAGACTTAGATCTACTTAACCCTAAACAATCTAAGGACATCACACACATCCAAGCCCGAGGGAGGTTTCGAACCTGCGACAGTAGCAGCAGCGTGGTTCCGGACTGAAGCTCCTAGAACCGCTCGGTCACAGCGGCCGGCAAAACATAGGTACAAGGAAGGTGGTTCCGGAGAAACCACGGGCAACAGAAGAATGGCTTCAGCTGGTCGACGGAAGAAGGAAGTACAAAAATGTTCTTGGAAATTCACTGACGAATGAAACATTGTAAACAGGAAGTGCAGGGAAGATAAGGCAAAATGGCTACATGCAAAATGTGATGAAATCGAAAAAGGAATAATTGTCAGAAGAACTGACTCAGCATGCAGGAAAGTCAAACGAGTGCAATGGGAATTCCACTATTAAATGCAGAGGAGAGAGCGGATAGGTGGAAATAGTACGCAAAAGGCGCCTACAAGGATACTTTTCAGATGACGTAGTAGAGGGAGAAACAGGAATCGACAGGGCAGAGATAGGGTATCCAGTATTAGAATCAGAATTTAAAAGAGTTTCGGACGACTTAAGATCAAATAAGCAGAAGGAATAGATAACATTACATCGGAATTTCTAAAGTTATTGCGAGAAGTGGCAACAAAACTATGCACGTTGGTGTATAGAATGTGTTAGACTGACGACATACCATGAGACTTTCGGAAAAACGTCATCCACACAACTCCGAAGAGTGCAAGAGCCGACAAATGCAAAACTTATTGCACAATCTGTTTAACAGTTCTTGCATCCAAGTTGCTGATAAGAATAATATACAGAAGACTGCAAAAGGAAACTGAGGAAGGGAGGTCTGGTTTGTTTTTGGTTTCAATCTCGATGGAGGCAGATAGGCTATCAGTAAAGCAATTTTAGGAAATTCTCGCGCCTCCAGTACGTTTTACTGCTACCTTTATTCTGTACCAGCACCCTGTGGATGTCAATACGAAACTCTTGTAGAATTTCATACTTGTTACTGCCTATCTTTTCCGCTTCAGTCAATAATTTAATTGATTTAAGTATGACACTGAATGATTTTTAGCTGAATTTCGTTATGAATCTTCATGCATTGCTAAATTTCCACACTCTCATGGTAGGTCAGCAACGGTAATCCAGTATGACTGGTCTGAACGTTGACACAGACCGTTTCGCTGCCGAATGTGCATAATATTTTGCTAATTCGTAACGATCTGGGCTACTATGTCTTACTAAAGCAGTTATGTTATCTCGATAAGCTGAAATTAATTTTTATTAGTACAGTTCATACTAATTAGCGTTTCTTATTTCATTTATATCTTATATTTACGAGTTGTGTTTAACACACTAATCAGAATTAATATAGTCTTACACATGATTGAAAACAGTCTGACAAATTTCGGATAGTTTTTCAATTTCACGCCTGTGCATAGTATGTTGGTAGCGCTTCGTCGCCTTGCCTGTTATGCTGTGTAGCAGACTTTAAAGCTGTGCGGATCAGCATAACGAAAAGGCGAGGGGTCTCGCTCGTTTTGTCCACGAATGTACAAGATCAAAGAAGAAGCACAAGAAAGGAAGACCAGGAACTAAGTGCTTGGATTAAAATGGGTGTAAGGCACGGTATAGGCTTTAGGCAACGACGGAACTAAAAGAAAGATTCAAGAGTGGGACTAGAATTCAGTGTCAACGGATACAAATAACAAGATTCGCTGATGATATGGCTATCCTCAGAGAAAATGAAGAAGTATTTCAGGTTCTGTTGAATGGAATGAACACTCGAGCACAGAATATGGACTGAGAGCAAATCGAAGAAAGACGAATGTGAAGAGAAGTACTAGAAATGATAACAATGAGAGACTTAACATCTGGTTTAATGGTCAACACGTAGATGAAGCTAAGGAATTCTGCTACCTAGACAGCAAAATAACTCATGACAGTCGGAGCAAGGAGGACATAAAAAGCAGACTAGGACTGGAAAAAAGGGCATTCCTGGCCAAGAGAAATCTACTAGAACCAGACATAGGAATTAATTTGAGGAAGAACTTCTGAGAATGTACGTTTAGAGCTCAGCATTGTACGGCAGTGAAACATGGACTGCGAGAAACTCGGAACAGAAGAGAACTGAAGCATTTGAGATATGGTGCTACAGGCACAGATGGACTGATAAGGTAAGGACTGAGGAGCTTCTGCACAGAATCTGAGAGGAAAGATACATGTGGAAAACATTGACGAGGAGAAGGGACTTCTGTTAAGATATCAGAGACCGACTTTCTACTAGGTGGTACTAGAGGGAGCTGTAGAGGGCAAAAACTGTAAAGGAAGACAGAGATTGGAATACATCGAAAAAATAATTGAGGACGTAGGTTGTAAGTGCTACTCTGAGATGAAGAGGTTGGCACAGAAGGGGAACTTGTGGCGGGATGCATCAAAGCAGTCAGAAGAGTGATGCCTGATACGATACCACGAATAAAAAAAACACGTCTCACGGGGTCGGATGAGTCACGTTCCCTGCTACACCAGGTCGACTGTAGTGTCCAGATACACAGTCATCCAAGCGAACAGTTGCTCGGAACGTGCACTGTGTAACGTTCACAGGCCGGTGTGGGTAGTACTATGCTGTGGAAGACATTATATTGGGCTTCCGTGTGATCTGCAGTAGTAATCGAAGATACAATGAGAGCTAATGGACTATGCGAAAGTTATTATGGACCACCTGCTTCCCTTCATGCTTGATGTCTTCCTCAATGGCGAAGGCATATTCCAGCAAGATAGCTGTTGGTGACACAAGCTCAAAACCGTGCTGCGGCAGTTCGAGGGCGAATAGTGAACTCACATTGATATCTTCGTCTCAAAATTTGCCTGGCCTGGTCAACAGTCTATCATTATGAAACATTTAAATCATGAAAAAGTATAGTACGGCATGGTTTGCTGGGAGACCCCAAAGAGCAGGTTCATACGCCTAATTGGAAAGGTTTTTCTTTATACACTGGCACCTTTCTTTTGCTGAGCGTGAGGGTTACGTGTAAGTGACTGTAATGGGTCTGCATGTGTAATGTGGTCCCATGTTTGTGTTGGGTGATGGCGAAAGATACAGTCGGCAGACATTCTAGTCCTCTCGAAGAGCACCAAGTTGACCTCGGAGCTTAACATCCCCACCCGACAGATGGACCACTCTGTATACATAAATGATCTAGCGGACAGGGTGAGCGACTGTCTGCAGTTGTTTCCTAATGATGCTGTGGTGTACGGGAAGGTGTCGAAGTTGAGTGGTTGTAGGAGGATATACGATGACTTAGACAAATTTTTTTGTTGGTGTGATGAATATGACTTAACTTGAACATAGGAAAATATAAGTTAAACAAAACACTAATGTTCGGATTCATTGTTTGTAGTGTGCTCCTTGGCACAGTTGCGTCGCTGGGCGCATGAAATGGAACGAGCACGTGGTAGGGAATGCGAATGATCGACTTCTGTTCATGAGGAGAATTTTAGGAAAGTGTGTTTCATCTATAAAGGAGACTACATAAGGTGCTGCCGGACTGATGTGCTCACGGGGCTAATCCAGTGCCATCTAGGAACAAGGCCGCTACACTGCGTGTGTGACGTCAGCGTAAGAGTCATACCACTACGTTACGAGTCGAGAGAGACGTGTAGCTGGAAGTGTATATTGGACTTAACGTTTATCAAATAATTCATTTATCTAAAAGGGAAAGAAATTCTAATACTTTAAATAAGGTTTCCTTATTTTTTACGATAAACTTTTTTTCCTAAAATCACCTTTAAACTTAAGTAATTTGAAGTTAAGTGAAATCATGAATTATCTGTACAAATATCTGTTTACGGAAATAAAGATAAGGTTATCTTTATGTTATATTTATGTTTAGACAGTTACCATATTTGTTTATTATCTAAAAGCACAAGAAAATAAACAGAGCCAAATTTTCAGTCCATTTTTCTCTTTCTCTTGAGGGTTGTAACATTATTTGTATTTACAATGACATTGACCCTCTTTGTATAATTATTCAAAAGAATATTGGCTGCAGCACCAAGTATATTCTCAATGATTTCATGTACAGAGTGATTTGCAGTGCAAGCAAACCCAACAAATATGTCATCAGGCAAGTTGCTATGACATACACAAAACAATACATTTCTTTGACACTTTTCCCGAAGAAATAACTCTTCTTTTTCTGTAAGCAGTTTCTGTGCAGTAACATATACACATGCTACACATGTTATAACATCCTGACTAGGATAGCAGAGACCACCTCTACTGGTCACAGTTGTTAAATGATTTCTATCATCTTTCACATTCTCATCGTCTCCTGTTAGATACATTTTACAATAATCACATTTAAGTTTCTTAATGATTGCATATGAGCAGTAACCACTTATGTAGTGATGTACAGGCCACACATCCTCATCTAATTCCTGTATATCAATATCTTCCACAACGACATTTAACTCTTCTTTATATATCACTTTTGGAAGGTTATTTATGTCTATCTCATAAAAAATATTATCCTTGGCAATTACAACATCACCCATTTTTTGGGACTTTAATATTAATGATACATAGCTTCGTACCCTCAGTTTTCTTTCTGTCTCAAAAATCTGTCTAATTGACACATGATAATTACCACCGCTCATCTGACGAAATTTACCAAACCTGCTTTCCAGGTTATCAGTTTGAACCTTGCCTGTTAGAAAGTATTGCCTCTTTTTCTCATTGAGCCAATACCTATCCAGATCCACCAATGTAAGAGTGGTATGCCTAAGAGTTAAATGTGTTTGTCTGCTAAGACCAATTAAACCCTGAGAATTTTCCTTTATTAACCAATTTGCAAACTGATGTAGGAACTCTAGTATGTGCTCAGAATTCCTGGTTATTGGCTCTTAAAATCTATTTAATAACTTTTGACCTTTTAACAATGTTTTTACATTAACTGCATCCCACCACTTGCAAATGATCTCAATGAAAGTTGCAGTATCATTGCAGTATTCAACATTGTGTCCAGAATTTCCTGAGAGTAATAGCTGTTGTATGGTCAAAAATATGGAGAGCAAGTTTCAAATTCTGCCTTTCTATGGTTGAGGGATACAGTGATTTAAAACCTAGCTTGTTTGCAAATTTCAATAAATTTGCCTTTTCCAGCAAATGAAGAGATTTCAAACTATTGAAGGACGCAAAACCACCATCCAGCTCACTATTAAAATCTGGAAACTCTATAATCTCTTCTTTCTGATTCAGCCAATTGTTACACATGCATTTTAATAGGTGCACACTATCAAATAGAAAATAAAGAGGCCTACTTCCAGCACCTGGAGAAGGGCGTCGGTATTTAATTTTAAGTTCTGGTCTAGGCATAGTTATTATACCACTGCTTCTTAAAAACTTGTAACAGTGAGGATAAATAGGATGAACTACTGACCACAAAACTGAAATATCCCATAAATATCTTGCACTATTCTTCTTGCATTTTAGCAATGAAATCTGTTCTTTCATAAAGTTTATATTTCATGTATATCTGGCAACTTTTCAGATAAATTATTCAAAATATGGTTATGAAATCAATACTCTCATTAGATTCCTGATCTTCTCTGCTGCTAAATTTTAATTTGCCAATATTAAGAATATTTGTTAACTGTGTTGTGGTACTTACAGTTACTGGAAGCTTTATGTTCCCTATCTGACCAAGCTGTAAATCATTGACATGGACAGTGAGAGTGAGATTTGCGTTAATTGTAACATAACACAGAACTTTCAAAGATGGCACTTCACTAAAATACAATCTATTCAACTTTTTGACACAGGTCCACTCATTCAAATCACTACTATTAATTTTATCACATAATTCCTTCAGCGAAGAGAATGATATTGCCTTCTTATGTTCTTCATGAGTAATCAAACTTTCTTTCAGCGCAGATCTGTCGAAAGCATTTTCCAAACGCTGTCTTCGATATTCAGGACATTCTCTTGATACTGACGGTGTAGATAAATATTCAGGACATCCTGGCAATAGTGCTGGTATTGCACCTGTAAAAAAATATTAATTCTCAGTACCTTACCATATAAACCAAAAGCGTAAGAGATTCGTCCAATAATTATATAACCTAACTTGAAGTCCGTAAACAACCAACTTACCTTTCCTTAGATGTGGACGTTCAAGAGGCGCTGTAATTAATCTGCCAGTCTTAGCATTATATGCTGTTGTAGTTCTTTCTATATCGTGTGTATGGAAATGCAGCTCACAAACCAGTTAAAAATAATGGATTACGTTACGTTAGTATGAGAAAAGTTTGGCCTATGTATACAGGTTATGTTTATAAATTACAATTTCACTCAGACTAAACAGAACCATTTCATAGGTTTATTTACTAAAGCTGCTACGTACCACAGAGTGATGTGAAGGGGTAAAACTATCACACTGAACTGCTCTCATCCATTCTCTCCTTACATCTTCTTCACGAGGAAAACGGAATGTACTGACTCTTTCCTGAGCAGTATAATTGCCTCTACAAGCAGGCATACAGCATCTACATGGCATATTTATATGTTGAACTAGTATGAAAACTATTACACTAACATTTCAATTCACAATAATATAATGGCTACACAGGCGAAACAACCAAGACAGCACATGTGGCTTTTTGTTTGTTATGACCTGTAGTGCTTACGTGGTATATTTATATGTTGAAGTAGTATGAACACTTTTACACTAACATCTCAATTCACAATCATATAATGGCTACACAGGCACATCAACCAAGACAGCACATGTGCCTTTCTGTTTGTTATGACCTGTAGTGCTTACGTCACGAGCGACTCCAAAGACAGTGTAGCGGCCTTGTTCCTAGGTGGCACTGGCTAATCCACCTGAAATAAGAAGTGTTGCAACAGTGTGCTAGTTCCTCACAGAGTCAAGGTCGTGCCTTCAGTGTGTGCCGTCAGTGTGTGCCAGTATCTCTGTGTCGCCGCATGTGGTTGCTGTAAGGGTGTTTTCTGTTACATTGTTGACAGGACAGAAGAACAAACTCTACAAGCAAGCGAATTATGATGGATTATTGCCATAGTTAAAGAATACAACCTAACAAACTAAGATTTTTTCCATGCACGATAAAGTGAAATTTTAAAATCTTATTGTTACCTGTATGAAAACACAGGTTATGCAGTGTGTGTATCAACAAATATTGCTGGCTTTTTTTTAGAAACTCTGACTTGCCCTGTCTTTCGGAATGTCTGTACATTGGGCTATTCCGCCCCATACGCCTGAGGCTATTTCCAACCAGTCAAATTATTAGTTTAATTGATGCTTTACTGAGAAATTCTAGGGAACAAGTTTTCTTGCTTGCTTTTCAAACGGTCCATACGTACAAAAGGAAAAATCCAAGTGCTTCATGGTCCGTGAAAAGTATGAAACAAGCAGTACCAAGTGTTACAGTTATCTTCTCTGGATAAAGTGCCAGCAATATGCTACTTGGTTTCACGAAGTGTGTGGGGGTGCAAAAGAAGAAAAAGGTTTGCTTGCGGTAAATGCTTGTGATTTTGATACTGAAATACACTGGATGGAATAGCCATTTGACTGGCTGGAGTAGCCCACCATTTTTATATATTGTAATTTCTGCCTTCTTCAGGTGTTTGTTTAATACCTCGTTTGTGTAAAGGAATTTCGACCTTTTATATACTGGAGTGTATTCACAATTAAAATACCATAATTGCATCAGATTGAAAGGTTTTTTAATATGTTTTATGTCATCTCATATATGGCTTACAGCTGAAATGAGCGGAATAGCCCCGCTGTGTCCTATTGGCTCGTGGTGCGGCCTATTCTTAATTAAAGGAAATAATCGAAGCAATTCAAAGACGAGCTGCTAGATTTGTTATCGGTAATTTCGAACAACACGCAGGTGCTACGGAGATACTTTTGGAACTCAAATGAGAATCCCTGGAGGAAAGACAACGTGCTTTTCTAGGAGATTCAGAAAACGAGCACTTGAAGCTGACTGCAGGACGATTCTACTGCTATCAACATACATTTCGGTAAGGACCACGAAGATACGAGAGACTAGGACTCACACGGAGGCATATGGAGAGTCGCTGACACGCTCTATTTGCGAGGAGAACAGAAGAGGAACTGATAAGTAGTAGCACAGGGTACTTTCCGCCAGCGCACCGTACAGTCGCTTGCGCAGTTTGTATGTAGATGTAAAAAAAAATGTTCAAATGTGTGTGAAATCTTATGGGACTTAACTGCTAAGGTCATCAGTCCTTAAGCTTACACACTACTTAACCCAAATTATCCTAAGGACAAATACACACACCCATGCCCGAGGGAGGACTCGAACCTCCGCCGGGAGCAGCCGCACAATCCATGACTGCAGCGCCTTAGACCGACGTACATGTAGATCAACACTGTGTCATTCTCTGACTTCACGTGAAACTGCGTACAGCTTTGAAATTTAAAACAGGACATTGGAGCAAAAACTGGTATTCAGAGGATTTAGGCCAACATCTCTCCTCCCCTTTGTTGTAAAGGCAACGGGAAAACAGCCAACAGCATGTGGCGCATCCAGACAAAAGTACTGGACAAGCGCGACGTTGCTCAACTTCGGCAGTCCGACGTGAACCTGAGTATTCAACGAAGCAAGGCAGTTGGCACATTTAATCATGGAACGGCAGCTTCGTTATTTATGGTAAGACGAGACTCCTACACCTGCCTTTCGCAGAAGATTTATAAATCTGCGATCTGTCTTGCAGCATACCTTCCCATTGAGACAGAGACCTCTTGCGTCTTAGAACGCTCGAGCATCCACTTAAGGATAACGGTGGATAACGTGGATATGTTAATACGCTGTACGCACACACTTCACAAGTACCTCAACCTCGTATATTTCACGCTTTTAACTGATTATAATATCCCTAGCCTAGACCTTCACTCAGAAAAAATGCCCTTTATAAGGAAGAAAGTCTTGTTTTACGGAAATCGCAGAAAATGTAAATCTAGATGTCGGGCTAGGATTTGAACTCCAGTCATCTCGACTGCGTGTCTATTGTCTTTACTGCTGCATCAACTCACTCGTTTGCAGTTCTAACTAGACATTGGTATGTTTGAATGTTATTCCTACTATTTGACTGTACAACTTTTTTATTTTGTATTACTATCACAATTTCGGCCTTAAGCCATTATCAAGTACAACAACGTAGGGTATAATTAGACTTTGTACACCCAACATTATTATACTTGATAACGGCTTAACGCCGGAATTATGATAGTAACATAAAATAAAGGTTTTGTACAGACAAGTGGCGGGAACATCTTTCAAACATTATAACATGACTGCGACCGAAAAATATGAGAAGATTATCAACAGATACTGGTATGATCACTCACATTCTAGCCAGTCAATAAAGCAAACGTCAGAGAGCCATTCAAAATGTTGACCGCGTAAGGCGTCTGACCGGAAACTTCGGGGTTGCCTGCATCTGTGGCCCGCTTGGAATAATGTACGACCTCCTCTGGATTCGATCCTGTGGCTTCACCCGCAGACGAGCAGCGCACCGCAGCCCAGAACTCATTAAAAGTTTCCTTTCAGGATGCTATTAACGCTCACGTTATAGACTTCGACCTTTGGCAACTTTTTATGAAACGTGGTATAAAGTTACCGTTAATTATCATCACAAATTGCAATCTGCTAAGATGCACGATGGTGTCCACGTGAACAGCAAGGTAAGTGTCGAAGAACATGATGCTTCATAAATCTCCAATAAGCACATTAACATCGTATCTGAGGGAAATCTCATTGAACGCCGTAAGGCCACTCGTCCAATTTAGCATATCGTAAGAAAGAATACTAATGCAAACGTCCACAAATGGGTCTCGGAACACCTGCGTTTTTAGTCAGCTGAAGTTTTGGATACTGAAGTAAAAACATTGTGTATGTAGGAATGAAGTGAGGCTATTCGTACGACGTAATATACCTGCATAATATAATTTATTGACCTACGAAGCTGTCCAGAGCAGCAGAACTTTGCTGTTAGCAGTTTTTATTTATGAATATCGCTACTGATCAGTTGTTCGCTATTGATTTCTATATCAATGTTCCATCAAAGGCGTAACAGTGTACATTATCGGGCAGGCTATTTATGTAATAATCTGGAAACCTACATATTGGCTGGCCGGGGTGGCCGAGAGGTTCTAGGCGCTACAGTCTGGAACCGAGCGACCGCTACGGTCGCAGGTTCGAATCCTGCCTCGGGCATGGCTGTGTGTGATGTTCTTAGGTTAGTTAGGTTTAAGTAGTTCTAAGTGCTAGGGGACTGATGACCTCAGAAGTTAAGTCCCATAGTGCTCAGAGCCATTTGATTTGAACTTACATATTGTGTGCAAAGCTCTCACGTAGTAAAAGGTTTTCTTCCACCAGCGTAGCTTCCATAGCGTCGCTCGTTATCACCGCCTCACTGGAGGCTGTTCTATGTTGATGTGTCTGTATTCAGTACTCTTTAAAGTTTGAAAAAATCGCTGAAAGAGAAAAAAAAGCGAGACACTACATAAAACAAACAGTACTTTCAGAGCAACATAAAAATCATTAAAATATAAAAGCGTTTACGAATGTTGATCAAGATTCTATGAACAACAGTGTCGTAGAATTGTTGCAAAGTAGTACCAAAAAATTCTAGAGTTTGTTAGAAAAAACATTATGGTAGAGATCCTCGTCCGAAAACCTCAAATACTAGAGCCGTTCAATAAGCAACGCAGAAAGCAGGTTAGTTTTAGTCAGGATTCGAATACACCATACTATATCCCACTCCTTTAACTAGAAAACCTCATTTTTAACACAATCTCCGTTTCGTGCGACGGCCTTACGCCACGTTACTCGGAGGGAATATATGCCAGTATGGTCTCACTTTACTGGTCGACGTCGGAGTTAACGTCTTGCTACATCAATGGCCTCCCCACCATCCACGTACTGCTTCCTGTGGAGTGCATCCTTCATTGGACCAACAGGTGAAAGTCGAAAGGTGCGAGATGTGGGCACACATCTTCGAGTATCCCCACTGGTGTACGAGGATGTAAACGCTACCAACAGAGACATCCAGTTGTGCAGCGAAGTGTTTGATTGTAATCCGTCTATCACCTCGAATGAGTGTGTCTACACACTCCGACATTGTGGGAGTCACAGCTGTATGGGGCCGGTTGGCACACAGATCAGTCAAGTTTGCGCGACCTTGCGATGATGACACACACCTAGCCCAGCGACTCACTGTGCTTTTGTTCACTGTCAGGTCTCCGCAGACATTCCGCAAGGGCCTATGAACATCTGGGAAGCTCTGGTTCTGCGCCAAAACAACTCAGTGACAGCTCTCTGCTCAAAATACCATTTGGAAGTCTACTGTCGCATATTTAAAAAATGGAACGCCCGAAACGGAACAGAACAGCAGCCGGAACGAATAAGTTTTCTAGAAAGTACTCAGAGTACAAAGGAGGCGACACAAGCTGTACAAATGACTCTGAGCACTATGGGACTTAACGTCTGAGGTCATCAGTCCCCTACAACTTAGAACTACTTAAACCTAACTAACCTAAAGACGTCACACACATCCATCCCCGAGGCAGGATTCGAACCTGCGACCGTAACAGTCGCGCGGTTCCGGACTGAAACGCCAAGAACAGCTCGGCCACAGCGACCGGCGGAGACGCTACAGGAAGGGCGTTAGTTTGGGTGGTGGCTAGAAGTGTTTCATAGACTCACGAGGTATCACGTGAGCTCACGTGAAGGGCCCCGAGGTGTGGCAGTGCACTGGCGATTCCCATATATGTTCACACAAGACCGGAGGCCGTAAGTGCCAATGTGGAAGCGGCGGGGTGGCCTACTGCACAGTATACTGGCGGTGGCGCCGTACGAAAAGAGAGTTCACTACAGACAGCGGTCCAGGAGGAATGCCTGTGTAGGCAAGGCGCAGGGCCTGGACTTTTAGTATTCGCCCTGGCTCTGCTCGCGCTCATACTTAGCCAAGTACCTTTCTCCGTGGGATTTTGCAATCAAGAGTAGTGTACTTTCACTCAAGTCATTATCCAATTCTTGCTCAGACGAGCAATTAAAGATTGTAGTTATTTAAGTCTTACCTTTGTTCAAGCGTTCCCCGATGGAGACCCATAACTCTTTCAAACTTCCAGTTAGTCATCTCTACGTTAGCTGACTGGACGGACCGTCGCTAGTCTCCAGTCTGATGTAGTGTCTGGACGCGACACTACGTATAGCACCGACAGCTACCGGAACTTCAAGAAACCATAGGGGCTGAAATGCGAATACTCCCCGATATCCCACAAAAAAAAAAAAAAAAAAAAAAAAAAAAAAAAAAAAAAAAAATCTGCATTTTTTTCAACCAGAATTCTCAAAGAGGAGAAATTTGTTGCATTATTTACTGAACGCCCCTCTTATTGCCTCTGACGGTAATAAACTTGCTTACACTTCTTACCAGGTCATACCTTACCAGATCAGACCTACCACTCATCAAATATAATACGAAATGTTGGATATGCCACAGGTGGCACAAGAATATTTCCGACAGGTACGTTATGAAAGAGAATTTAGAGCGAAAAGATTTTGGTAAGGGTGGGACCGGTTTGTAGCTGAATTAAATGAGAGTAAAGAAAGATCCCTGATAGGTGGGAGGGAGATAATGGGAAGTGACCTCTGATATGTAGGAGAAAGGAGAGGACATCAAATTCTATAGAAACATATCTGAGGAGACGACAGCGATTACGTACATCTGTATCTGCATAAATACTTCAAAAGCCAACATGCGGTGTGTGGCGGAGGGTTCCTCCTATCACTGATAGTGATTCCCTTTCTCGCTCCAGTCGCAAATAGAGCGAGGAAGAAACGACTATATGCTTCCGTACAAGCTTTGATTTCTCTTATCTTGTCCTCTAGGTCCTTAGGCAAAATATACGTTGTTAGCAGTAGAACAGTTCTGCAGTTTTGCATGTGCGGATTCTCCAAACTTTCTCGATATCGCTTGGCGAAAAGATCGTCTTGATCCCTCATCCCTCTAGGGATTCCCATTAGAGTTCATGCAGAATTTCCCTAATACTCGTACGTTGATCGAACACACCGGTAACAAATCTAGAATCACACTTCTGAACTGCTTCGATGCCTTTTTTAACGCGACCTAGTGGAGGTTCTAAGCACGTGAGCAGTACTCAAGAACGGATTGCGCTAGTGTTCTGTACGCGGTTCCTTTTATAGATGGGCTACAAATTTTTAGAATTCTCTCAATAAACGGAAATCAGTCATTCGCCTTCCCCAAAACCAACTTTACGTGCTTGTGCACATCATGTCGCTTTGCAACTTATGTGTCTCGAGGTGGCTACTTCTCCGGAACCGCGCGACTGCTACGGTCGCAGGTTTGAATCCTGCCTCGGGCATGGATGTGTGTGATGTCCTTAGGTTAGTTAGGTTTAAGTAGTTCTAAGTTCTAGGGGACTGATGACCACAGATGTTAAGTCCCATAGTGCTCAGAGCCATTTGAACCATTTTTTTGAGGCGGCTACTTCACTCCTCGACATGGCTGTGTCAAGCAACACACCTCTAATACTATATTATTCGAGCATTACATGATGTTTCCCCACTCATCTCCATTAACTTACGTTTCTCCGTATTTAGAACAAGCTGTCATTCACCATTCACCACATTCACCACACCATGTCCGGGTCATCGTGTATGCCCCATTCATGGAAAACCCTTGTGGCACTGTATCCTAAGAATATGGAATCCGCACATTGTCATTCGTCTATGGTTCGTAGGATATCTTGTAAGAAAAGGGCAAACTGAATCCTGCACGAGCGGTGTTTTGTAAATCCACGCTGATTTGTGGACAGAAACTTTTCTCTCTTGAGAAAGTTTATTATATTGGAATTAACAACATGCTCAAGAATTCTACAGCAAAGCGATGTTAAGGACATTCGTTTGTTATTTTCAGACCGTTCTTTTACCCTTCTTATGCGCAGGAGTCACTTGCACTATTTTTCCACTCGCTTGTGTCTTTACGCTGGCAGAGAGATTCATGTCAACCGCAAACTAAGTAAGGGGCCAGCACCGAAGAGTGCTGCCTGTAATACAGAATTATGATTCCATCTGCACATGGCTTGACATTAAGTTTCAACTCCTTCATTTTACTTTTCAACTTCATGAAGGCTAGTTTTATGTCTTCCATACTGGGGTTTGTGCGGCAGTCAAACGATGGAATGTCTTTACGATCATCTTGCATGAATGATTTTTTTTAACATGAAATCTAAAACATCCAGCTTTCTTTTTCGTAGCCCGCTATTGCCACAACAGACTGGGGTCATCGACACGCTTAGCGATTTTGAATAGAATCAGAATTTCCTAGGATTAGCTGCAAGATCTTTCAGTAACTTATGACGGTGGAAGTTGTATGCTGAAGGCATCAGTGTTTTGATAGTCACATAAATTACCACTAACTCTTGTCCGTCGATATTTCGGTGTTCTTTTTTGAACCGAGAGCGCAACAATATCTGTTTTCTTAGTTTTTTTCCAAATTTTGTTATTAAACCACTTTGGGTTAACGAACACTACAGCGTAGAAATACTAGACGCTAGTCAAACAAGTTTGAACGCAAAATGGGGCAATCTTCATCAGCAAACTGATAATGCTCTCGCGAGATGTTATTGCTTGAAAAGCGCTAAAACGTACCACACTTCGTCCGAAAATAGATGTAAATAGCCCAGGCGATGAACTGACAGTAAGCTAGGGAACGGTATAGTTTCAGTTCTTATCCCCCCCCCCTTTCTATCTCTCTCTCTCTCTCTCTCTCTCTCTCTCTCTCTCTCTCTCTCTTTCTCTCTCTCCCTCTGTTTATCAGGTGTAGATGTATGATACCGGAATTTCGTTGTAATAATTACACGTCTGTTGTTTGAAACTGATAAACAATACTTTATTCTAAATAATCTCCATTGCTATTTATACTTTGCTCCCTCTCCGGAAGGCTATGAATGCCACGACAAAAATCAGTTCTTTTGAAGCGAGCTAGTCAGCAAGCGATTTTCGTACATTTTTATACGCATTGAAGCGTTCTTCAGCGAGAGCGTGTCCCAGTCATGCAAATAGATGATAATCGTCCCAAGCCAAGTCTGGAGAATAAGCTACATGCCTCGGTCGTTTCCCTGACCCGTTTTTCTGTGTGTGACGGGCCGTTATCACGGAGCAATATGACGCTGTGTTGCCATTTTCGATACGCCGGTCGTTTTTCACGTAATGCTCGAATTAAATCCATGATTTGCTGTTGGTAGCGATCAGTGTTATCGGTTTCACCAGGTTTTTGCAGCTCATAATAGATGGCGCCCTTCTGGTCCCACCAAACACATATCGTTGCCTTCTTTCCAGAGCGATTTGGTCTTGCAGTGGATATCGATGGTTTGCCTGGTTTCACCCATGATATGCACTTTTCATCAGCTGTCACTATTCAATGCAGAAACGACTTTCTTTTGTACCTGGCGAGTAGCGTTTCACAAGTGGCCCTTCGATTTGCTTGCTGTCTTTCATTCAGTTCATGCGGAACTCATTTTCCCACTTTCTGCACCTTTCAACCGAAGAGAAACGGCTTTCTGCCTCACATTCAATTGTTCCGCGAGTTCCTGTTGAGTTTGAGTATCACCTTCGTCCAATAAGGCCTGCAATTCGTTGTCTTCTCATGTCTAAATCACCTCTTTTGAATTTTTTGAACCACCCGAAAAATTGCGTTTTCCCAAGAGCATGTTCGCCGAAAGCTTCGACAAGCATTCGATGTGATTCTGCAGCAGTTTTCATCAAATGATAACAAAAAACTAATCCTGTCCACAAATCGTAGTTTGTAGGTTTTTAGCCTTAGAAGATACAATCAAAAGTCATTATGAAAAAAAATTCTATAACGTTATGCTCGGCGAGTCTTGAAATTAGTTGCCAGAATAAGACCTCCTCTAAAAATCATCAAAAAAACACCGAACAAAAATTCAAAAAGGTATTAAATACTTATTCTAGTTTCAGAGTAGACATAGTTATACTATGTCTACTGAATGCAAGCGCCCTGCTTTAGAACGTTCCTGTAGGCTTACTTTCTGGCAGTTTGGTTCTGTGGCAATTAAGAAAAAGACTAACCCACTTTTTCCTAACATTTTTGTCTTTGAAAGGACGTTTCATGTTATTTCTCTTTGCCGACTGTGCGCTCAGCCCTCATAATCATTACGAGTAATCCCAAAGAAAGAAGATCCCTTACAGTTAGCAAGCCAGTAGGAAACCTGCTCTTCTTCAAGATTTTTATCCAAAGTTGTAGGTCTACCTCTGTTTGCTTTTGCTCCTTCCTCATTTGTACCATACTTCGTATTGCAGAACCTCATAAGTGCTGTTTTTGGAACACTTGTTTACTCGCCTTCTTCTATCCTATCTTTTTTTTTCTGATCTGCACCAATAGCTTTAATCATTTTAGAAGGACTCCTCATTCATTGATCAACCTTATTCGAATCTGCAATAGAATTCCAAGAGAATAAGAGTGTGTGCTAACACAGGCAGGGGTCGTTTTTCAGCAGCTGAAGCGTGTCCAGTTTAAGCAAACTACAGCTCACAGTTTGTTAACCAAACAAATTTTTAATCTGTAAAACGTCTGCCTGCTTCTGGTTGTTAAAGTTGTAAGCATGGCGAAAGAGCACTATTCTAAACAGGCGCCAACGCAACTTGGCGCACCTTGGCCCATACAAGACAGGGGCAAACGACGACTGCAGATATGTGTACGGGTGAAGAGATGTGCAACTGCTGAGCAGCTGACCGCCCAGATCAGGCTGTTCCAGCTCGTCGGCTCCGTTGTGAGCCGTGGAAGGCTCCCTGCTCCAGGGAGCCGTGCCGCTCGCTGTGACCATTCAAGCCGGCACATGGTACGGCTGGCTGAGGCAGGCGGCAAGGCACGCCTTTTGATGTGCCCGCTGCGTCTTACAAGATCGACAACCTTATACTCTTAGCTGCTAAGGCGTGGTGACATGCTACACGAGGAAATACGATGTTCAGGAAATAAATAAGATGTGGTGTCACCGCCAGACACTACAGTTGCTAGGTGGTAGCCTTTAAATCGGCCGTGGTCCGTTAGTATACGTCGGACCCGCGTGTCGCCACTATCAGTGATTGCAGACCGAGCGCCGCCACACGGCGGGTCTAGAGAGACTTCCTAGCACTCGCCCCAGTTGTTCAACCGACTTTGCTAGCGATGGTTCACTGACAAAATACGCTCTCATTTGCCGAGACGATAGTTAGCATAGCCTTCAGCTACGTCATCTACGACCTAGCAAGGCGCCATTACCAGTTACTATTGATACTGTAAAACATGTACCGTCAAGAGCGACGTTCACCATTTATGGATTAAAGTTAAGTATTCCACCAGCTACGTCAGTTTTTTCTAAGTCTAATTTCCTTGTCCTGTTCCAGACCTCACGCCAGCCTGCGTGAGCTAAAACGCGTGCCTTTCGGCTTCCTCTAGTAGTACCGGGTTGGCTCTCTTGCCAACCCACAACATAAGAAACAACTGTTTTACAAGAAATTGCATACTATATTTATTGGGCCTCTGTAGCTTGACATTTTCTTTTCATTACAAGATCGGAGATATCAGGCGTCAAAGTGTTCGCAGCGTTAATGCGGAGGATGACCTTCATTGTTGTATCCTGAAGAAACGGTCGTTCCTTGCTTTTTCTCTTTTCATTGCTGAGAAAAGATGCTCACAACAATACGTAGATACAAACATGCACACGATCTGAGCGGCATTTTTGTGAAGCTTGGGAAATGTTTTTTGCTGTAATGAACGATACCATCGTGACAAATCCAACGTGTTCTAGTACCTCTCTTTCAACAAAGTTAAATTTTGCAAATCAATAATCTCCAATTGAATTGACGATGACAGGTCATCGGGGGAAACTGAAAAAGAAGTGCTGAACACCTTAAGTTTCATTTCCAAACTAGTGAGGTCTCGGAATCGTGTTGCAGACGACGTGATGAGCTGCTTTAACTTTGCTTGGTAATCGCCGAAAGTAGTACCTTCAGGTAGTTTTAAAGAAGCAAGACGATTGAAGAACGTTAAATGTCCATTACTCATCTGCCTCTCAAATAAACGTAACTTTCAATGAACGCTTTGATCTGGTCGTGCATGTCAACGATTAGCAGCCCTTTGCCCTGTAATGACAGATTTAAATTATTCTGATGCATATTTATGTCAGCTAGGAACGCCACGTCTGATATCCATTTTATATCTTTCAGACAACGCATTTCTTCCCCTTTCATTTCGAGAAAAAGCGATATTTCCTCACGAATAGCAAAGAAAACATCAAGAACTTTTTCCCGACTCAGCCAACGAACTGTACTGTGGTAAGGTACATCCCCATACTCCGCTTCCATATCTTTCAGGAATCCTTTGAATTTGCGGTGATTCATACCGTAACGCCGCACAAAATTCACACGCTTCACATCTCTCATTACGCCACCTAGCTCTACTGTTTCAGCACACAGTGCCTCTTGGTGAATAAAACAATGAAGAGTCAAAATGTCTTTCCCGAATTCGTCCCTGAGTTTATTTTTCAAACGAAAAGCAAAACCTTGGTGATTCCCGATCATTTGTGGTGCACCGTCTGTCGCTACAGAATGGAGCTTATCCCACGGCAAATTCATATTGTCCACTGATTCACAAACAGCTTCAAAAACGTCACGTCCTGTTGCGGTGTAATCGAGTGCTACTAATCCAAGAGTTCTTCAGTTACTTCTAGCTCCATGTCGACACGAGGCAGAAAATCTGCAAGCTGAGCACAGTCCGATATGTCGGTGCTTTCGTCAAGCGCAAGCGAAAATGCAACAAAGCTCTCCGCCTTTTTCCTGAGCTGTGTCTCTAAATCCGCTGCCATGTCCAGGATTCGACGAGACATTGTTCGCTTCGACAGGCAAACCCCTTCAATTGCCTGCACCTCCCTTGGAAACAAACATTCTGCAACTGCTACCATGCACGATTTTACGAGTGGTCCCACCGAAAACGGCTTGCCACTCGTCGCAATAATGTGAGCGACCCTGTAGTTTGCTCGAATTCCAGATCCAGTAGTGTTTTCTCCGCTCTCATTCACCTGAAAATTATAAACGCATTACAGAACACGAATTATGTTGTATGTTTTGATACCCTCTGTATTACGAAACCGTTTGTAAACTTACGTCCCCTGGTATGTCGTTCTTAAGCCTGGCCACCAGTTCTCTGCGTGCAGCTCCTACCTGATCGTAGTGCGCTGTGTGAAGCCGTGTATAATGTTGTATATTGTTTCTCTTCGCAGAATTAAATACTTTATGACATACAAGACACTGCGGACGACCACCCCTCTCAGTGAATAGACAGGTATACTCCAATAGAGGTACAGGGCTCCCGCGGCTAGTCATAGCTGTCATTGAACACGGATTATTGCGTCAGTTGCGGTTGCATGCGGCCAGGGGGCAGTGAGTTCGCTTTCCCCCTCCACGCGGGCTCCGAGCTGCCGCAGTGAGCTCGATTGGAACAGCCTGGCCCAGATGGATCAAGGGGCTACCAGCAGTGTCTCTTCAACGACCGTTCACCAGCAGGTGCCTCGTTCTTGCACCCATGCTGATTGCTGTTCGTTAGATTCGAGGACCAGAACCAAAGCTGAACGTCCACTGAGTGTTAACAGGTGGCCTATTCAGATGACTCATGTTTATGCTCCCTCAGAAAGATGACCATTGGCGTGTACAGCGTGAAAAGTCTGAAATCAAAAAGTCCACGGAGCTTTAAGGCCTGGGGATCGTTTCCGTGGAAACCCATCGGTGATCTCGTCATCCTGGAAGGCTCAATGAATCAACACAAGTATGCATCTATTCTTTTAGACCATTTCCGCCTCTAAATGCACTTTATTTTTTCTCTGCACTGTGGCATCTACCAGCAGAACAATTCAACACACGCCTCGCAGTGTACCTGTGTGTTTCGAAGAGCAGTAGACTGAGTTTACGGTACTGCCGCTGCCACCAGACTCTCCAGATAAAACCAATCGAGAAACTGTGGCACTGCATCGATCGGACTGCTCGTGCCAAGGATCCTCAACCGTGCAACCAAACGCAGCTGGCCGAGACAGTGACGTCAGTACGGCTCCACATGCCTGTCGGTTCCTTCCACAACTTCACTGATTCTCTTCCTGCATGTCTCGCTGGGGTCCGCGCCGTTCAAGGTGGTTATTCAGGCTTTTGAGAGGTGGCCACATTAATGTGACTGGACTGTGTATTAGCCGCCGTGAATTCTTCGTTACAAGTTGGCAACGTGTCTCTAGTTGACATGAATTAACCCTGAAAATATTTTTATGTGTCTGAGAATCACGTGTGAGCCGTTGGCACGACTATCGATTACCCGGCTGTACTACGATCTTTGCCCGTGTTGTGATTTGTCGGCGGCTATTGGCGGTAGGGGGTCTTGGTCGTCGGACTCACTACCACGCTAGGACGTGCGTGAGGAGACGACGGAGAAAACACGGGGCTCGGCCAGCGGTGGCGCGGCCGGTGTGCCTTGCAAGACGGTCGCGAGTTTGTGGTGGACCTGTCTGATGACGACTTCGGGCGCTGCTCGTCGCATTGCTTTGGGGCTTGTTTTCTCGGAGAGACGCATCCCTCGAGACCATCTCGAACAACACTCTCCATCGTACGTGTAAGTGGTTTTGGTGCCTTCGTTTCGTCAAGCGATTTGCGTTGCAGCGAGTGTATTTGTTGGTTGGTTGGTTCGAATGTACGTGTTGTCGAAGTAAGAGCAGCCGGCAGAGTCTGTGTGATTGTATGCAGACAAGCAGTTACTATTTGCTTTAAAATCCGCTGGTTGGATGACTATTAAAAGGCAGATTAGCACGAAGGCTTGCGTATGATTTAGGGTTATTGCCATCAAGCGATGTCCCTGGCGCATTGCTAAAAAAAAAATTTGCAACCAGCTATTCTGTTATTAGTAAAACTTGTACTTGTAAAGCTCATCATTTATATGTACTTCCTTATAGACGTGCACTTATTGAATGCATTCACTCAACAGTAATTGGTTTGTGTATTTGTTTATCAATTTTTAACATATATTGATTGATGTTTGGTTGGTGTTTGCCGTGTCGTATGCGGTCTGTTTGTGTTCCAGTTTCTGTGAGTTGGGGTGCGTGGGTGCGGCGCCACGTCCCGCTTCTGTGCACAGAAGCTGTGACGTGCCGCCTAATGGGAAGTGACTCCTGGTTGGGCCCCGGCGTTTAGGTGTTGTTTTGGATGGCTGTTCTGCCGCTTCCGGCATTTTAACTTAAGTCACCTTTTGCCCAGGAGAGTCTGGCGTCACTGCCCATTTGATAAACACCTAACATCTCTCATATAATTAAAAAAAAAATTTGCTCGCCAATGAATTATATTAAGTGTAACGTATTGTGCTGGTTGTGTTATTGCTCAGCCGGCCGCGGTGGTCTAGCGGTTCTAGGCGCTCAGTCCGGAACCGCGCGACTGCTATGGTCGCAGGTTCGAATCCTGCCTCGGGCATGGATGTGTGTGATATCCTTAGGTTAGTTAGGTTTAAGTAGTTCTAAGTTCTAGGGGACTGATAACCACAGATGTTAAGTCCCATAGTGCCCAGAGCCATTTTTGTTATTGCTCAAAAAAAATTTTTTAATCTGAGCCAACTTTAAATTACTTCAGATTTATTGTTCACTAACTAATTCTAATTTGAGGCTTGCTTGAGAAGGAAGCTATTGGTCATTTTCGATTGTTTTTAAGACGGCCACATGTTGATTGTATGTTAGCTATTGTATAAATGTGGTCTTGAATAAATTGTTAATTTATTGACCTACTAGTTGTTGTGCTTGAGTGACATTATAGCGGCCTTGTCCTTCCGTGCTAATCCCGGCTTCCTAAGTCACAAATGTGCAAAGGACGATTTCACTGGAGCTCCTCCCAGAGCAAATTACAGCTTTGCAAGAAAAATAAGAAAAATGAAGAAAAACTTAACAACGAATGGTGTTCCATAAAAAATTAGTTGGCTGATTTTTTTTCAAAATCGGGCGCGAGAAAGCAAAACGGTTTTCAGATTTGAAATTAGCATGACAAACAGCATTGTGAAGAGTAAAAATCAGTTTGCATATCTACGTCTTGTTTTTTCAAGTAATTAGTGTCAAGTAAGAACGTGCAGGGAGCAGATAGTTTGCCATCGGTACCTCAGCTGATAATTACTGAAGAGAAGTGGAAGGCCACTGGAATAAGAGGGCACGCAGCAGGGGCCGTATTGGCAAAGGTTTCCGGTACGGGCGATCGCACGCCTCCCGCGGGAGCCACTGCTGTAAGTGGCGCCACCTGCTGAGACCGGGCCAGGGGAGGTGTGCCGCGTACCACCTGCTGCTCTGCAGCACCCGACGGCGCGCGGCTGGAGAGGGGGCTGGGGAACGTTCTCTGCGCTCCGTGCGTGTGTGCATTACGGGGCGCACAGGGCCGGAAAATGAGAATCCGAAATGAACTCATCGTTTTACCGTTGATACAAAAAAAAATGAAAAAGAAAAGAGAAGAAATCCAAAGGCACAAGAGCGCAAGGGAGCCCTCCAGACTACAACGTTGTTGTGCGTGAAATTGATTCCGTTGTGAAATTTTAGTCGGAAATAATTTACGTAAAATGAACTTTTATTAGCAGAAACAGGTGCTAGTATGTACCTCTCACACATTTACTGTCTCCGAGATCGATCAAAAAATATAATGTGGCCGACATTGTGCGAAACGACGCTGAAACACACAAGGAATTTGTGACAAACTTGCGTTGTGACATCTGCACGGAGATGGAATGTGTTGACATTTCTGCGGAAACCATGAAACTTCAGGTAGTTTCTTTCTTTCATATTCGTTGACTTCGCCAACTCAACTGAACGATCATTTCCCAAACCAAGGTAGACCTCGGGCTGACCTACACATCAGTCTGATACTAGAACCACGTCTTTTGCTGTTGCATTCATTTTCTTCACCAATTCACAACCACACTGTCTCATTTCCAGATAACTTAGACCTCGTCTGCAGATGACCAAAGTAGCACGAAAATCCAATGTCCATTGCAGTTGTAGTTGAAATCGCAATGATCCAGTGCCCATTGAATCGTAATTGACGATCTCGGTGCGTCAACATGGTAACATGTAGAGGTCGTCTGCTGTGACACTCCGTGTTGAACAATGTATCTTGAATTATATGCTCAAAAACACTTGTGAGTGCTCCGATATTGTACTCTGTCATTAGCTCTACCACAGATTGCCGTATCGTTCTTTACAGAGGCGCAAAGCTTCCACGTTCAGTGATAATGTGTACAACTTGTGGTTTGGCCATTATTCAACCACTTTCCATAGAAGCTCCCGACAGTAGCATACGACCCGCTGACATGTTGCTAGACGCCGGGCAACAATCTGCTCCTTGTCGATATTACTTACGTTATTGTATTTCACATTTGCGGTCCGTATCGTCGCTAGAAAGACTCCCTATTCGCCTCTGCACCACTTACACACTGTCTAAACCAAATGTAATATTTTCAAGGACAAAGCCATTTTGTTGACAAGTGATGTGTTAGCTAGCTCATCCGTGAAAGTATATGAAAACGAATCCAGACTAAATGAAACACACATGTCACAGGAAGGGTAACTAAACAGTCTCATCAATAAGTAGCACACCACACTACCACACCTCCTCCCTCCCCTCCCCCCCCCCCCCCTCTCTGGACTCAGCCACCTTGAACCTTTTCTTCGGCAACAGTTCTTGCAGGCTCTGGAGATCGAGTAAGTTCTCGCTTCATCGTGTCCCATATGTCATATGCGTTCACGTGGAGAGACATCTGGCGATCTAACGGGCCAGGGCAGTTCATGAAGAGCACTTTACGTCACAGCAACAGTATGCAGATGTGCATTGTCCTGCTGAAAGAGCATTTCACCTTCGGCAATAGCACCTGTGCAATGTAGTGCCCTGTAGAAACACTAGATGCGATAGCCAGTAGTAACTGACGGCCCCACACCATGAAGCCTGGGGTGAGACCTGTGTGTCGTTGGCGAATACACTCTGGAGTAGGTCTACTTCATACATCTACACCCCCATCACTCGCATACAGAATGAACCTACTACCACTGAACACAGCAGAGTGGCATTCCAATCTCCAGCCGACTCTTTCGCGACACCAAAGTAGCCATGCTTGGCGGTATAGTATCACAGGTAGCCTGACCGAAGGCATACATGACATTAGTCCTGCTCCAGGCAGACAGTTCCCAGTGATCCTTGGTGACATATCACATATCAGATGCAACGTATGCCCAGATTCCTTCCCTGGATGATGCTGATCGGCCACTTCTGCTGTCAATTGTGACATCGACCTCGACTTGCGACTGTAATTAAAGCACTAGCAGAAACAAGGAATAACAGTATCTGAATAAATCACAATAAAACGAAAAAAATCTCGTCGTCAATAATCAATCATAGACGCTCCGAATGCAGCTCAGGTTAAAGGATAATCCTGAAGCTCCAATAAAATATTATATGTGCACTGAAAACCGTCCCAACTGACACACTATACTCGAATTTGGGAAGTTCCTCATCCTCTTACGGCTGCCGACGATGGTAGTATTCCATCCCTTGAACGATTCAGAAATTCTTCGAAAATCCCCGCTGACACCCATCATTCTTCAGGTCGTGAATCAAGGATCTCTCTCTAGCACACGTATCTACAGATATCTAACGCGATAGATTGTCTCCACTGCCATTTTTGCCTTTTGTTCCTCGGCTTCTGAAACTTCTATGGTATGATAGTTGTTTGCTCCTATAATCACAGGTGTTGTAAAAGCGTAACCGCGTTGTGTTAATAACATTGTCTTCTGTGTCTTCTCCATGGAGAAACGTTAACCAACGTCATACAATGGGTTTCCACGACGGGGTGTCGTAGCAGCTGATGAGACTTACCGATTCAGTGTCGCAAAGAGTACTTCCGAAGATGTCCAGCGCAACTCTAGCGGAAACATCAGGAACCGGAAAGTTTCCTCGACCACGGCCATACAGCTCGGTAGATTCATCAGCTACTGTTAACCAACATCACCAGGATTTGATTGGTGTACAACACTTAAAGGCGAATAAAACATTGGCATGATATGTCACTATCAAGTAACATAGCTCGATCAAACTTGGACCATACATAGAAAAGGACTGCTGCAGAATTTACGAAAGGCAACCGAAAGAAATACGCAAAGATTTTTTTTTTTTTTGAGTCATCAGTCTTCTGACTGGTTTGATGCGGCTTATCACGAATTCCTCGCCTGTGCCAACCTCTTCATCTCACTCAGAGTAGCACTTGCAACCTACATCCTAAATTATTTTCTGAATGTATTCCAAACTCTGCCTTCCTCTACAGTTTCTGTTCTCTACAGCTCCCTCTAGTACCACGGAAGTCATTCCCTCATGTCTTAACAGATGTCCTATCATTCTGTCCCTCCTCCTTGGCAGCGTTTTCCATATATTCGTTTCCTCTCCGATTCTGCACAGAACCTCCACATTCCTTATCTCTTCATTCCACCTAACTTTCAACATTCGTCTGTAGCACCACATCTCAAATGTTTTGATTCTCTTCTGTTCCATTTTTCAGACAGTCTATGTTTCACTACCATACAATGCTGTGCTCCAAACGTACATTCTCAAATAGAGACCTATGTTTAATACTAGTAGACTTCTCTTGGCCAGGAATCCCTTTTTGCCAGTGCGAGTCTGTTTTTGATCTCCTCTTCCCGTAAAGATACGAACAGAAATTACACGTTTATTCAAATACAATATCACCACGGTTTGTGACGGTCTCCTGGACATTACTTATAGCGAGACTTGGTTATAGTAGGGTTTTTGATCACCAAGGGAGGCGATGTATGCTCTGCAGTGTGCTTCCATGCTGGCCACAACGTTGGTAAGTTCCTGTGGTAGGGCGTTCCATTCCTCCACCAGCGCTGTTCAGAACGCTGGAAATTCGTTGGTGCATCTGGACGTTCTGCAATACGTCTCCCAAGCGCATACCTTATGTGCTCGACGGGGGTTTAAATCAGGGGAACCTGCAAGGCAGTCCATTATCCGAATATCCTCTCGTTCTACAAGCTCCTCCACGTCGCTGTTCGATGCAACCGCTCATTGTCAGCCACTAAGATGTAGTCTTCTGAAAAGACGCGTGTGGGGAAGGACTAAAGAATAACGCATGAGGTTGACTGACGAGTGTACACCGCTCAATGACATGGAGGTCAGTACGTATATGCATCATTATGCCTTCACGTCCCATAACACCTGGACCACCAAAACGATCGCGTTCGATAGCGCTTGGCGTACTCTCACAATTATGCACTGACGGAAAAAGGTCGCAACACCAAAGTTTCGGGAATACATTTCTGTAGGTAATATATTTAAATGATTAATATTGCACGATCACAAGTTAATGTAAGCGCGAGATATGCTATTGCAAATGTGAAATGCTGGTTCATTAATAACCGGTGTAACCGCCAGAATGTAAAATGCAAGCACACAAACGAGCATGCATTGTGTAGTACAGGTGACTGTTCCCAGAATGAGATTTTCACTCTGCAGCGGAGTGTGCGCTGATATGAAACTTCCTGGCAGATTAAAACTGTGTGCCGGACCGAGACTCGAACTCAGGGCCATACATTTACAGGTGACTGTTGTCAGTTTCTCGGATGAAGTTCGATGTCTATTGCACTTGATCGGGCAATACAGGGACGGTTAATCCTATTTGTGGATGAGGCTCGAGTTGTCGTCCGATTACGTTCCATATGTGCTCGATTACAGACAGATCTGTTGATCGAACAGACCAAGCCAACACATCTGCACTCTGTAGAGCACACTGGATTATAACAGTGATATGTGGGCGTGCGTTATCCTGCTAGAAAACACACCATGAAATGCTGTTCAGAATGGAAACGAATCGCCACACCGACGTACGATTTTGCAGTCAGCATGCGTGGGATAACCAGGAAAGTGCTCTTGCTCTCATACTAAATCGCAACCGAGATCATAACTACAGGTGTATGTCCAGTGTGTCCAGCACAAGATTGGTTGGTGGTAGGCCCTCAACTGGCCTTCTAACGAACGCACGACCATCATTGGCACCGAAGCAGAACGAGCTTTCACCAGAAAAGACAACACACTTTAACCTGCTCACAAATGAGCTCTCGCTTGGCTTTCGTTTACGTCGCACAACTCCTACTCGGTGTTGCTATTTTTTTTTAATCAGTTTGTATGTAACTCGAATCGACAATACTCTACGATTTCAACAAACTGTAAGTAAAAAATATTGATGTAGTAACTGCGGCGGTTTAAATGCACCATTCATAATTAACTTGACTTGTAGAGGAGCGTACCAGTTATCTAAGTGTCCACAATAATATTTCACGTGGTTTAATGCTGGATGTGACAATTAATCGACACTTGAGATTAATTAATAAGAACGGGATCCATCAAGATTAGGATGTTCAAGTCAAATGTCCACGCAAAGAAGTCGCCATTTACCTTTCGAACAGCGAACCAGTGAATGTGCTGAGGAGAAAGCAGTTACCGTTTAAGCCAGGCAGAGGCCAGAGCAGCAGAGCGGCCAGAACGGCAGTGGCGCATGACGTAATGTGGGCCCCGCCCTTGGGGCCGCCAGTAAAAATAGCTCGGTGGGGGCGGGGTGGGGAGGGGAGCAGGGGGCGGAGCCGCGCCCATTCATCACACGGCCAGGGTGGGGCCGCACAGGCCATGCTCCAGCTGATGCCGACGCCGCCATAAACAAACACGTCAAAACCCGCTGCCGCTTCTTCACAATTATTGTCGCAAGGGGGCTGTCGCATGCAAATTTCATTTCATCCGAGTACAAAAGGGACAAAGGACGGAAAATACACTGACGAAAAAAATCGCAGCACCAAGAACGAGCTGTGCGACATAAACGAAAGTTGGTAGGCATGTGTCTACACCTGAAAGATGATGTCTATCCAAATTTCATGCCCGTCGCCTAAGATCAGCTTTGAAATGAAAGTATTCCGAGTGTCGTATCACATCATAATGTTAAAAACTTTACTAGAGTAACCACCATTTGGGCCACGGTTACGGTGACCTTCTTCTAGGTTAACGACGTGATGAGCTGATGTTAGTCAAGAATGTTTTTAAGGCGATAAAGACACCACTATTAACACCCCACTGATTTCGAAATAGGTCGTGTAATAAGCTGAGAAGGAAGACCATCATGTTCGGGATATAGCTCTGGCGCATCGTACTGCATCTGCAGCAGCAATTTGAGCAGCAGTTGGCGTCACAACAACACAGCGGATCTGTTACTTCAAGGATTCAAGGACAGGTCCGAACTAGACGCCCTTATCGTGCGTTCCACCGATCCCAAACCACCGCCATTTGCGACTTCAGTGGTCTCAATCGAGAGCTCATTGGAGGGCAGAGTAAAGGTCTGCCGGTCGCGGTGGTCTAGCGGTTCTAGGCGCTCAGTCCGGAACCGCGCGACTGCTACGGTCGGAGATTCGAATCCTGCCTCGGGCATGGATGTTTGTGATGTCCTTAGGTTAGTTAGGTTTAAGTAGTTCTAAGTTCTAGGGGACTGATGACCTTAGAAGTTAAGTCCCAAAGTGCTCAGAGCCATTTGAGCCATTTGAAGAAAGGTCTGTTGTCTTTTCTGATGAAGGCTGGTTCTGATTCGGTGCCAAAGATGGCCATGTGATCGTTAGAAAGAGACCAGCTGAAGTCCTGCAACCAATCTGTCTGCGTGTTAAGACAAATTGCACCTACGCCTGGAGTTATGGTCTGGGGTATGACAGCAGGAGCACTCTCGTGGTTATTCCATGCTACCTGACTGCAAATTTGTACGTCGGTCTGGTGATTCGACTTGTTGTGCTGCCATTTATGAACAGCATTCCAGGGGGTTTTCCCAACAGAATAACACTCGCCCACATACCGCTGTTGCAACACAACATGCTCTATAGAGTGTCGATGTGTTGCCTTGACCTGCTAGACCACCAGATTTGTCTCCAACCGATATGGGACATCGTAGGACGATAGTTTCAGCGTCGTTCACAAATGTCATCAACTGTCCCTGCACTGACCGCCCAAGTGCAACAGGCGTGGAACTCCAGCTCAGAAACTGACATCCGGTACCTGTACAACACAATGCATGCACGTTTGCATGCTTGCAGGCAACATTCTGGAGGTTACGCCGGTTATTAATTTCACATTTGCAATGGCTTATCGGCCGCGGTGGCCGTGCGGTTCTAGGCGCTACAGTCCGGAACCGCGGGACTGCTACGGTCGCAGGTTCGAATCCTGCCTCGGGCATGGATGTGTGTGATGTTCTTAGGTTAGTTAGGTTTAAGTAGTTCTAAGTTCTAGGGGACTGATGACCTAAGATGTTAAGTCCGATAGTGCTCAGAGCCACCTGAACCATTTGAACCAATGGCTTATCTCGGGCTTAAATTGGCCCGCAAACTTACAGCGTTCACCACTTAACTAGTATTCCCGAAATGTCATTACTCTACAGCAATTATCTTTTCGTGTTGTGATTTTTTTTCTCTCACTTTCTTACTGTCCTTTGCACGCATGGCTGTACGGCTTAGAACCACGCTTCATTCTTTTTACCATTTTAGTATATTAAATTTTATTCAGTTGACTCCAGGAAACCTGATGATGCCTAACAAAGCCAAAATGCGTAATTATTATTGATAAATTCAGTTTTGCTAATATTCATATCGGGTTACTGTGTCAGACAGCCACGACAGAGTGGAACCAACATTATCAGAAGTTGTATTACGAATTGGATTCTCGGAAGCGACATCTTGGAGCAACATGTAATCGTAGTGCCACAGGTGATACGTTCTCTCGTGTCCATCGGAAGTGTCCCATTCGTTTCATAGTGAGAGTGTTTCGTATCCTCGTGCCAGGCATGTGGGGAGAATTTATTCCCATGAGCCAAGGAAGTAGGTTACAGTACGCTTGTTCGCCCACTGCTTGAATACTGCTCAGCAGTGTGAGTCCGTACCAGATAGGGTTGATAGAAGAGACAGAGAAGATCCAACGGAGAGCAGCGCGTTTCGTTACAGAATCATTTAGTAATCGAGATAAACTCCAGTGGAAGACTCTGCAGGAGAGACGCTCAGTACCTCGGTACGGGCTTTTGTTGAAGTTTCCAGAACATACCTTCACCGAAGAGTCAAGCAGTATATTGCTCCCTCCTACGTATATCTCGCGAAGAGACCATGAGGATAAAATCAGAGAGATTAGAGCCCACACAGAAGCATACCGACAATCCTTCTTTCCACGAAAAATACGAGACTGGAATAGAAGGGAGAACCGATAGAGGTACTCGAGGTACCCTCCGCCACACACCGTCAGGTGGCTTGCGGAGTATGGATGTAGATGTAGATGTAGAACAGCACAGATTAATTATCTTTAATTAAGAACAAACTCAATTTAACCACTAATCTTATGATGTCAAGCCAACGGCCTTGTCGCAGTTCTATTATTAGTTCTCGTCACATCACCGAAGTTAAGCGCTGCCGGGCTTGGCTAGCACTTGGACGGGTCACCGTCTGGGTCTGCTCAGCTCTGTTGGCAAGCTGGGTGCACTCAGCTCATTTGAAGGCAATTGATAGTCCAAGTATGGCGTTCCAAAAAAGCATCTTGGCTTGCAAAAAATGAGGTAGAATTTATTTTTGTGTGTTGTGTATGTAGTTGAGAGCATGTAAAATCCAAGTTCTCGACCTTTAGAAAGGGACAACTTTTTGTGGTAAAAAAGGCACTTTTTCAGATTTTTGTCTATTACTCGGAAATTATGCATCCTACTGAAAATGTTACCACTACCAAAATGAAATAGCATTAAATTTTGTGTCGAATGATCTAAGTAAATGTTAAAATCGATGCAGTCATTTGGCCACAATCAGTTTTAAAATTCGGTCATTTTTATCAACTTGGCTAAAAAGTCGGCTCCAACGCCTGTAACTCAAAAATGATTACTCCAATGAAAAATGTCACGTCAGCAAAGGTGTAGAACATGAAATTTCGTGTTACAAAAGCATCTAGTTTTTCAGTTTTGGACACTATTAAGCAAGCGTTCATACACTTGAAAGCAAAGTAAATCTGTTCTTCATTTTTTGTTTTTATTAGTCAAAGTTTTTCAGTGAAGAGAAATTTCCAATAGCAGGACATACTACACACCTTAGGGTGTAGAGGTATCTACAGATCTTCCGCGATTGACACGTCTTAAACAGCCGATATTGCCATCCCCTCCGTTCCTTTGTTATTGTTTCCGTAGTTAGCCGCGCCCAATCTTCCTGTGTTGTACGAGGGACGCGTTCGTAACTTCTTACGTCTTGCAAAATTCACGTTTCCTTGTTTGAGTTTACTTTCATTGCGCGATCAGTATATTTAAAAAAAGTGCCTCAGATCTTTAGTCGAGTGTTTTATATGTTATGGTAATTTGGCAGATGGTGACGTCGCTATATGAAGCAGAAAGGATTGGAAACGCTACTGCAGTCCAGAAAGAATAAGATAATCGCAACATATCGTAAATTATTAATTGGTCTGGCTGAAGCTGAATTGCAAGGTGCTTGTCAAAAGAAGTAAACTGATTAGGTCGTCTTTGACAAAAGGCCCTGTATCGCCAACGTCGAATCTTCGATCATACAAGAAGGTATTTGATTTTAATCAGCACTGCTTTTATCGTGGTGAGATAGTTAACGCTAACTGGAAGAAACTTAGCAGATTTCCCTATTGACAGCGAAATATTGTTCATAAAATGATGGAACCTGAATTAAGAGATTCTCTTAATGGGCAGTTGAAAGGCGAGGTGATGACTGGACTCGTGAAGTAATGCATCGTAACCGTGATGAAGCCTGTAGAGTCTTGTACCACTAGGGAGCAAGGGAGAGGATGTTGTTATGGTGGCCAGTATCCTCTTTCTACAACACAAAAGCACACGTGGATTAATACGGTTCTTTATTTACAAGAACTGGTATATTTACTTAACTTGAAGAGAGTCCATTTTTGTGGTACCAGCCCATCAGTAATAGTCCCGCTACAGTCACTAATCTGGTCGCTATGTACTGTCGTATACTGTGATGAACTGAACCCGCTCTGCCAATATACTTACAGAAACCAATTGGGAAATTAACTCAGTGAGTGTGGCCGTCCGGTCAGCGGCGGCGGCCTAAATGCGTGTTGTCAAGAGAGTGTTGGTAGAGTGTTGCTTGTGGATGTGTCTCTGGCCTTTCTCGTGAGAGGCGCGCTTGATCCAACACCTACTAATCCATATTCGCGCTTCATCTTTGCCGACCGATGTGCTGGCGACAGCTCACACCAGCACAAGGACCTTTGTGCTAAAGATGTTCAATATCATAGTTTTGTCAGAGGGATTTTTACCAGCCAGTCAGGAGTGAAGGAAAGAAAGGACTTCCTCGATTCACACGGATAGATGAATCAATGGAAATGATTTCTTCCTACGTCAGACAATCAGAAGATTGCCAGAAATGATTTCTTCCTACAGTGAACAATCAGAAGATTGCCAATTTACTTTGCAGGAGTAAAAGGACCACATTACGGGTGGCTGGGAGGCTGACGTGAGGACCATGAAAACCTGACTGTTTTGGAAGTATGGTGAAGAAATAATGTTTATTGACCGACATAAAAAGAGCACGGTAGTGTTTTTCACAAGTACAGACTATAAGATACTGTCTGATAGTTTCTATCACAGCAAGCTATCGGATCCATAAGAAAGGCGTCTGAGAATTGTACACACTGCTGCTAAGTTTTCGTGAGGATATCCACACAAAAGTCTATGATTCATAGCAATACCCCCTCATATAATGATTTCTTGTCAGACCTCCAATCAGTATCCCACTTCTCTGAGCCGTTGATTTTGAAAAAAAAAGGAGGAACTCTAGATAAACGGGGAAAAAGTGTGTTCTTCGTGCAGTGATTTCTGCAGTAAGACCACGGTGCTGCCTGAACTGCTGTCGGTTGCATTCTGATCTCGCTTGTCTAGATTTATTTCTACTTTCCTGTCAATTTTAATTACTTTTAAGTGCTAATATCTTTTTATTTTCAATTTAAGCTGAACTTTCACTATCCGTTCTGTCAAATAAGTTAGAGGTTCGTGCCGCAGGACGTTATATGCTCACTTTACTTTAGTAAAACAATTAATACTTATACTTTTTCCAGTCAGTAGCTGTAAAAGTGAACGACGACCTGTCTCGCGGCGCCACTTATAAGCCTATGCAATCAAATATCAAATTTGGTTGAGTATTTACTATGCCCGAACAGAACAAATAGTCCTGTCACGGAAAAGCCACGTATTACATTTCTGTCTGCTGTTGTTATACCATAACCTTAAAGTGGGAAGCAGATCGTAAAATGGAACTATTTTGTTAGAGTAATTATGGTATAAAACAACAGAGCAGTGTTACCCTCTGAGAGGTATTTTGTTTGTGTTGACCGTGAAATACCTAACGGAGTAGCTTATCGGAAGTGAAAGTTAAAATTACATAAATATTTAAACGGTAATAAATAAAATTTTACCTATTTACACTGTTCAAAGAATAAAGAAAACGGTCGCCAGCCTAATTAGGCAAGAGGATGATTGACATTCTTGTTCAAGAAAACAGGTATGAATACCTTTAACAGGCAAACACAACCTATACTTCGCCACACGCGAGTGCAATGAACTCTGGCACCTGAATATAGTATGTTCACGGTAAGGTTGGATCTGCCAGAGCAGTACAAACTATTTGCATAAATATAACAGATAACAATACACACTGTTTCTTTCAGGGCTTATTCAAAGTGAATGGTCTTTATAACAGTACTATTAATATTCACTGTAGGATCATAAATTGGACATAGGTTCAGTATTACCTTTCAAACACTTTTCCTATCTGACAAAAAATTGTAAATGTAGTTTACTGCAAAATTATGAACTGGTCATAGGTTAAGTCTCTCTCAGCTAAATACTTTTCTATTTAGAAGGAGAGTTAAATGTATTTTACTAACAAATTATTTCTGACTGTCTTTTGAATAAAGAAGCTACTGTTTCCATAGATAGTTGTCTTTCTGTTAATTGTTATTTATCATGAGCATAAAGGAAAAACTGTGGATCCTATTACATTATTAATATGCACTTTCAATACACAAGAGGAACCCAATATTATACAGAATTTGGCTTGAATAGCAAGAGTAATTAAAACTTTCCAAAATTAAGTAACTTTGTGCATTTGAACTACTTTCAATGGAGGGGGGCCCTTAATCTTGACCACTGTAGCAGAGCAAACTAAACAGACTTTCAATACACTATAGAAACAAGTACTTAGCAAGCATGAATATATAATTCTCAACAGTTGCAGTTCAGAAGTTTTACTGCAGTGAAACACAAATTTGAGATATTTGTAAGATCCTTTCAACAAACAATATTAATTTTAGCACACTTTAATGCCACATTAATTTTAATATGCCTTCAATAAAGGACACTCGGTAAATACTTTAGCGTGGGAGGGACCCTAAGTGGATATGTGACTGAGGATAAATCACGGTAGGTACAAGATTTCAGTCAAATTTTACCTTATATTTGTGTTCACTATAACATCCTATGAGCTGATCCTTTACTGTACATTACTATAGTGTTCCATTACAGTGATTGCGCAATGTGTTGGCGATTGCATGTTGGTAGGTGAATTTGCAGGTAGAATTGCTGGATTCTGTCACGTCTTGGTGGCGATGATAGATGCCAATTCCAGAATAGTTCCAGCTCTTTATACATCCATCCGAGGCATTGGAAAGCGTCAGGAAAAGCCTCTCTCGGAACCAGCACAATACCCAACTTTTACATGAGCAGTTGATAGTTTGGTAGCTCGTCCCCGACTGACTCTTTGTTCCACCTTTCTATCCATGCCAACCACATTTTGCGCACGCTACACAGTTCCGTTCCCGAGGGGAACCACTACAACTTTTACATACGAAATAACTAAGAACCCTAAGTGAAGGTCAGCAGTTTACATAACAGTAACCAAACATATTAAATTAAACAGAACATTTGCACATATTGACATTTCTACGCAAAATTATTTAAATAAAATTATTTAATTTTAAAGATAACCAAAGAGATTATATGACAAAGACAAAACATATTATTTGCTCATAGATTACACTTCCTACACTCTAAAAGACATCAAAGTTTTTACAAAGAAAGGAGTATACAATTTTGTGTTTTCGATTCAATCAAACGCATTTACAGAAGCTGAACGATGTAACATTAAATAAAACAAAAGGCAAAATAAATCAGTAGAGCATTAGAGCGATGGTGTTACACACTGAGCGGGAAAGAAGACCTTCAACTTCGGAATTTTTGTCTGCAAGTGGTGTACCTCATTTGATCTCGTATCAAAAAGTCAATATGATATTGGCTTAAACGGTATCATTATAAAGAATGTCAGTTTCGACAACCCTGAACGCTTGAACGTATTATTCTCAGGGTACGAGATTCTGTGGATTTATAGAAAGTGGAAGAAATTGACTGATGTGCCAGAGTGGACGGATTCATGGAAGAAGCCACAAATCACCGACAGTCGGTTCATTCAAAAATAATGAGCATCTATTTCTTACATTATCTTTCCACCTTGTACGACGCCATATATACATCTAACAGCTTTGAAAAAATGCATAAAACATGGTCACAGGTGGTGTTCTGTCACTTGCGATCAACCACTTTATCTGAAGACGATGAATACTGAAGAAGCGAAGGCAGTGATTTAGAACATGCCATTGTACGATTAGGTGGATTTCCCCATCTAATGTCCTTCTTCAGGTGCATCGATATAAAAATGCCAGGAAGTAGCTGGAGATACTTACTGTCCACAATATCAGCTGTAAACAGTTAGAATAAAGTTTTGGGTGGGCATGCGTACGCTCGAGCAGTAAGAGCTCATACATTTGTTCACGTGGTATTGTCATATTACATCTTTCCGGCGATTGAAGAAGAGATGAAAATAACTGAGGAATTGTTGCTTCCCCATGGCAGGCCCACAATATGCAAATGCCATGAAAAGGAAGATTACATAAATGTGATAACAAGTTTGAAAATGCGATTTTCAGCGTTGAAGCAAGAGGAAAAACAACTAAATTATGGGTACAACATTGTCGCATGGCTACACTCACAAGACAGTTAATTGTTGCTGATCGTACTGGATAGCGGAATCTGCATTTAAACACCATTAAGAAAATGCTCTCATATTTTCATACTGCTTGTCACCTCCTGTACGCCGGAAGTGCTCACCTTTACATGCAAGAGATGCTCACACAGAATGACCAAATGCATGTTGGTGAATTCAACAAATTTACAACCTAAGGCTACTTAACCATAAGGCGAAGTGATAACTTTTGGTATGGCGTATAGACCACGACAACGGAGCAAACTTTAATGAAGACGTTGAAAGTGAATGGCTGTTTTATCATGGACGTGGGTTTTCAGATACTGTGCTGACAAAGTAGACTTCAGGGATGGCATCCTTACTGGATGTTTGCCAAAAAATTGAATAAATCGGTGATATATCATCAGGAACAAGAGACCAATATGTGGATTTAAGAGCTTCACGCAGAGATAGAGACGCAGCAGACAGCGACAGAGTGAATTACTGGCAGTTAAAACATGCACCTTATAGAAATTTGTGCTTATGTCAATAAACAATGGCGTAATTGGTGATGACTCGGTAAATCGTTAACAGGCATTAGTAGAAGGAATTAAGGGACTCACCAGAATTAAAGGCGAGAACTTTAAAAACCTTCCACTTCAACGCAGCTTCTAGGTTACAACAATTGCGTCCTGCACAAAAATATGATAAATAATTTTTTTTAAATTTCAAAAATTTTTTTAAAAAATTTTTAGATGGTGTGCTTCTCATCTATGTTTGTTCCTTTTTACTAATTTGTACAATCGCCTTTTGGTGTATATAGCTGTACTACGTAGTTGACAAAATCTTTGTCGATATATCCATTTCACGTAAATATTTTAGTATTATATCATTATAATTTACCTCACTTTGTATGTCATACCTCTTTCTTAATCTTCTCATTTTTATTTTAGCTATATCTTTTCGCATAGAGGGCGGGTTTGCTTTGTAGCGCCCGCTTATGGTTTCTCTCTGTCATAGTCAATTCTCGATGTATCACTTTATGTTTGACCTCTGCTTAAGACAATATTACTACTCAGGGCACAGGTAAAATTGTATGTTCATTTTAAATGGTTTAATGCATCTACATACATTTAATTGGTTTACGTTGCTTTATGTACATTTATTCATTTGACCACTGTTATTAATTATTTTTATTCTTGTATTTGTAGCACCGATGATGGCTGTTTATCAGTTGAAATCGATTTCCAAAAGTGAATAAGTAAAACATAATTTTGCGACTGGTTGTTGCATATTTGGTAATTTTACAAATTTTTATATTGGTCGTACGTAAATACATATTGGCTATTACTATGTACTTGGTTTTCATTTTAGCAACCTATTCTTACCAATAAGGGCTTGGATAAAAATACACAGGAATGAAGAAAATTAATAAGATGTATATTGAAAATTTCGTTGTATTGTGAATAACTTTGACTAACAAAAAAAAGTTACTGCCTCAAAGTGAAAAAGTATATGCTTTTGTAACATGCTCTACGACCTTGCTAACTTGGCGTTTTTCATTTGATGTAGCTGTTTTTGAGTTACAGGCACTGGAGCCGATCTCTTAGCCAACTTATTAAAAATGACCGAACTGATTGCGGCCAAACGGTTGCCCGATTTTAACATTTAAAAACCCCGTTACTGGACTATGAGTAGAATCACGAAAACTGACAAAGGCTGGGAGAGCGGCGTGCTGACCACATGCCCCTCCAAATCCGCAACCAGTGACGCTTGTCGGCTGAAGATGACACAGCGGTCGGTCGGTACCGTTGGTCGTTACGAGGGCTGTCGGACGGAGTTTGGAATGTCACGATATGTTATAGTAAACTGAACATTTTCATTGGTTATCACGCTAGATTAACATCTAATAGGCATGGGGGGCTGGAATGCAATGTAAGTAGCTTGTTTATATGTTTGTATGTTGGCAGCGCTATAGACTGCATTAATATCACTGACAGCGCTGTGCGCCCTCTGTAAGAGACTCTGTGGCTGTTCGGACTCGCAGTTGGAAGTTAAAAGTTAGCAGTGATGCAGGTGAAAAGTGTTAACGCGAGCGGACGGTTTAGACGTGTATCCTTCATGCAAATTTAGTGTTGGTTGGAAATGGATTGTAAAATGATGATTGACGTGTTTTATAATGTCTGAGAAATGGAATTATTGACGATTATATAATTTTGGAAGTGGATGTCATATGATTATGGTAAAAATCTGCTAAATAAATTGTTTGTGCTGCAACAAAATCTTTCCTTTCCTAACTACATGCCTATTAGTAGTTAGAGCCTACAGTAGTTAAAATCTTTTCATTTAGCTGGCTATATTCTTGCTGTATTTGCTGTAGTTCTTGTCATGAAGATTTTCTGTGAGGTAAGTGACTTACGAAATGTATGGGCTGTTGTTAAGATCTCTTCTAATTCAGGGCCATTCTTTTGTGTTCCTTTCCTAACTACATGCCTATTAGTAGTTAGAGCCTACAGTAGTTAAAATCTTTTTATTTAGCTGGCTATATTCTTGCTGTATTTGCTGTAGTTCTTGTCATGAAGATTTTCTGTGAGGTAAGTGACTTACGAAATGTATGGGCTATTGTTAAGATCTCTTCTAATTCAGGGCCATTCTTTTGTGTTCATTATTTGCAGTCAGATTGCGTTGCGTTATTATACTGTGGGTCATATATGAATGAATAAGTCTGAGTTGTATTTGTCAGAGAAAATTCTGAAGGTCAATGCTGAAATGATAAAAACAAGTGAAGTTACTGTAGGGCTCAGTTTCATAGGGCTCAGTTTCACCCAGCAGTTCAAGAAAGTTTAGTTGCATTCAACAGTTTGAGAACTAAATATAGAAGTTTCATCAGTTGTTGGGGAAGGAGTAGAGGAAACGGTTACTGGAGAATATGGGCTTGGGACAAGGAATGAGAGAGGATAAAGACTAATTGAGTTATGTAATAAATTTCACTTAGTAAGAGCAAATACTCTGCTCAAGAATCACAGGAGGAGGAGGTATGCTTGGAAAAGCCCGGGTGATACGGGAGGATTTCAGTTAGATTATATAATGGTCAGACAGAGATCCCGAAATCAGATTCTGGATTGTAAGGTATACCCAGGAGCAGAGTAGACTTAGATCACAATGAATAGTGATGAACAGTTGGCTGAAGTTCAAGAGATTTGTCGGGAAGAATACATACGCAAATAAGTGGGATACGGAAGTACTAAGGAATTACGAGATACAGTTAAAGTTCTCTAAGGCTATAGATAGAGCAATAAGGACTGGCTCACTAGGCATTACAGCTGAAGAGGAATGGACATCTCCAAAAGGGGCCATCACAGAAGTTGGAAAGAAATACATAGGTACAAAGAAGGCAATTGCGAAGAAACCGTGGGTAACAGAAGAAATACTTCAGCTGACCGATGAAAGAAGAAAGTACAAAAATGTTCAGGGAAATTCAGGAATACAAAAATACAAGTCGCTGAGGAATGTTATAAATAGGAAGCTACGTCGAAATGGCTGCATGAAAAATGTGAAGAAAACGAAAAATAAATAGTAGTCGGAAGGTCTGACCCAGCATATGTGGAATCCAAAGCAATCTTCGGTGAAATTAAAAGCAAGGGTGGTAACATTAAGAATGCATCAGGAATTCTACTGTTAAATGCAGAGGAGGGAGCGGACAGGTGGAAAGAATACATTGAACGCCTCTATGAGGGGGATGTTTTTTCTGATGTGATAGAAAAAGAAACATGAGTCAGTTTAGAAGAGATAGGGGATCCATTATTACAATCAGAATTTAAAAGAGCTTTGGAGGACTTAAGATTAAATAAGGCAGAAGGGATCGATAATATTCCATCAGAATTTCTGATGTCAGTAGGTGAAGTGGCAACAAAACGGCTATTCACATTGGTATGTACGAGTCTGGCAATACACGGTCTGACTTTCGGAAAAATATCATCAACACAATTCCGAAGACTGCAAGAGCTGACAAGTGCGAGAACTATCGCACAATCACCTTAACAGCTCATGTAACCAAGTTGCTGACAATAATAATATACAGGAGAATGGAAAAGAAATTTGAGGATGCACTAGATGATTTTCAGTTTGGCTTTAGGAAAAGTAAAGGCACGAGAGAGGCAACTGTGATGTTGCGGTTGATAATGGAATCAAGACTAAAGAAAAATCAAGACACTTTCATAGGATTTGCCAACCTGGAAAAAGCGTTCGACAGTGTAGAAGGTGCAAGATGTTCGAAATTCTGAGAAAGATAGGGGTGAGCCATAGGGAGTACAAGAACCAACAGGAAATAATAAGAGGGGATTACAAACAACGAAATGCTCGGATTAAAAAGAATGTAAGACAGGGATGTAGTCTTTCGCCCCTACTGTTCAATCTGTACATCGAAGAGCAATGTTGGGAAAAAAAGCTTCAGGAGTGGAATTAAAATTCAAGGTGAAAAGGTATCAGTGACACGATTCGCTGATGACATTGCTTTCATGAGTGAAAGTGAAGAAGAATAACATGATTTGCTGAATGGAATGACCCCTTTAATGAGTACAGAATATGGCTTGAGAGTAAATCGAAGAAAGACGAAAGTAATGAGAAAATCAGAAATGAGAACAGGGAGAAACTTAACATCAAGATTGATGATCACGAAGTAGTTGAGGTTAAGGAATTCTGCTACCTAGGCAGCAAAATAACCCTTGACAGACGGAGCAAGGAGGACATCAAAGGCATACAAGCACTGGAAAAAAGGGCATTCTTGACCAAGAGAAGTCTAATAGCATCAAACATAGGCCTCAATTTGATGAAGAAATTTCTGACAGTATAAGTATGGAGTACTGCCATGTATGGTAGTGAAACATGGACTGTGGGAAATCCGGAACAGAAGATAATCCAAGCATTTGAGATGTGCTACAGACAAATGTTGAAAATTAGGTGGACTGATACGGTAAGGAATCAGAGGGTTCTGCGCAGAGTCGGTCAGGAAAGGAATATGTGGAAAACATTGATAAGTGGAATGGACAGGATGATAGGACACCTGTTGAGACATGAGGGAATGATTTCCATGGTACCAGAGGGAGCTGTAGAGGGCAGAAACCGTAGAGGAAGACAGAAATTGGAACACACCGAGCAAATGACTGAGGACGTAGGTTGCAAGTGCTACTCTGAGATGTAGAAATTGGCTCAACAGGAGAGGAATTCGTGGCGGGTCGCATCAGACCTGTCGAAAGACTGATGATAGAAAACAAAAAGTATGCTACATTCTTTTTCTGACTCAATCGTGTGCACACCCGTTGCAAGCATTCCCTTCTTGTTTATTCGGTGGTTGAAAATACTGAAGATAATGAAAGAACTCTTTCCATACACATTTTACCCACATTAATAGTGATAAACAACCCGTTCTCTGCACGTATATAATTCAGGGTAGGAAGCCAAGTTTTGACACTGGATCCTGAACGCAGAGTTGCTGTGGCAAGTTTTTCTACAATGTATGTGTTCATGTCCCCACAAAATAATCAGTACAGAGTATGGTACAGAATCCTTAAGCATTCCATAACAGTTCAAACAAATTCAGCCTGTTGAGTCGCATTATTATTCAAATGTGTTGGAGAGGTATTATCAACAGTTAGTCATTCTCATATTGAGATATTGTGATTACAGATAAGGGCCATGCCCCATCATACCATTTTCAACTACACGTTGATGATTTTTACATTCGGTAAGTTTGACAGGATCTTATGAGTGGTTTTTACAGTAATGTTCAATTATACAAGCTATGCCTGCTAATTATTTCTCGCGCGGTTTATTGTGTTTGTGTGCTAATGTGAATATTTCTTTTTTGGTCTAGAAGTTACAAAATGTATTATTATGTTATGAGTATATCAGTAATATTAATACTAAACCGAATCGTACCACATCATTTCAGTACAATAATCATTCCAATGCTGTATGGAACATGTAACTAACTCACTGTAGCCGCAGTAGCCCACCTTGCAGCAGTAGCAAAGACCAGACCCAACTATTCCTTCGACATTGTAGCACGCTCAATGGAATTGTGTACGTTGTTATCATAACTTATTCACTGGAATGCATTAAGAATAGAAGGTAGTTTTTTGACAGGGCTCTGTGATCAAAAATGCTACTGCATGATCAGTCCATACAAAAGACCCCTTGCCATCTTGTAGCTCTGGAATCGGTCCACAGTCACTATATTACCGTCCACTATACAAGTTTGGTTCAGAGTCTTTCTGTGAGTACTGTTTTGTTTCGATAAATGAAAGCGGTTACTTTTTCGGAAGAATTTTCGAGTAGTATTAGCCTGGCGTCCGTCTTTTATTCATTTGTTCTACTAATCCATAGGACTAGGAGACCGGCTGCGTGGAGGATGGTGGTTTACTACCAAGTTGTGATACCTGTATATTAATTGTGTTTTGGAAGGCACTGTTTCCTATTTTGCTTGTTGCATGTGTGGATGGGGCAAAAACAAGTTGTTCGACCCCTTTGGTCTTCCCGCTTGGAGCTGTCGTAGCGTGAAATGCACAAGATAGCAGTAAAGTGTTTAACAGACTTTTTGTTCTTGCCCAGCTAACTGTATAAAATTTAAATAGCGCGAACTTGCGCAATAACTGGCATTGTCAACGTTAAAGTTCAGAACATTAGATCATCTCGTAGCTGAAGGAAACTCAGTCAACTGCGAATTATTTTTTAGTCAATATTTCGTAGCTAGTGAGAATCAGGTAGAGCTATAACGTCAAATTATAACATTCAAATTTTTTTATTTTCCATTCGTAGTCTTTAATTGTATCTGCAATAGACGTCTTATATGTCATTTTACATGTCTCTAACAAACCTACATGTAGCTCATTTAAATTCCCAATTTCGCTACGTTGTTCCAGTTGACGGTAAATGACACCCATTTACCCTTTTCAGTAGCTCAAAAATGTTCAAATGTGTGTGAAATCTAATGGGACTTAAGTACTAAGGTCATCAGTCCCTAAGCTTACACACTACTTGACCCAAATTAGCCTAAGGACAAACACACACACCCATGCCCGAGGGAGGAATCTAACTTCCGCCGGGACCAGCCGCACAGTCCATGACTGCAGCGCCCAAGACCGCTCGGCTAATCCCGCGCGGCTTTTCAGTAGCATATCGAAGTAAATTATATCACGTTTGTCTCGTACCTGACAGATACAAGAAAAATAAATTACATTCCATAATACTTAAAACTGATATATCGAAAGATGTTAAAGATCTTGTAAGTAGGCTGTTTATGTTTTCTCTATGTAAGTAGGCTGTTTATGTTTTCTTTATGTAGGTAGGCTGTTTATGTTTTCTTATTGGCAACGTTACGTAGCGCTCTGTATGAAAATCACTGGCTGTGCTGTGTGCAGTCTGTGGCTAGTTTGCATTGTTGTCTGCCATTGTAGCGTTGGGCAGCGGCAGCTGGATGTGAACAGCGCGTAGCGTTGCGCAGTTGGAGGTGAGCCGCTAGCAGTGGTGGATGTGGGGAGAGAGATGGCGGAGTTTTGAAGTTTGTAATACTGGATATTATGAACTGCTATATATATTATGACTATTAAGGTAAATACATTGTTTGTTCTCTATTAAAATCTTTCATTTGCTAACTACCCCTGTCAGTAGTTAGTGACTTCCGTAGTTTGAATCTTTTATTTAGCTAGCAGTAGTAGCGCTCGCTGTATTGCAGTAGTTCGAGTAACGAAGATTTTTGGTGAGGTAAGTGATTTGTGAAAGGTACAGGTTAATGTTAGTTAGGGCCATTCCTTTGTAGGGATTTCTGAAAGTCAGATTGCGTTGCGCTAAAAAATATTGTGTGTCAGTTTAAGCACAGTCTTGTATAAATTGTTCTAAGGGGACGTTTCAATGTTATAAACACGACGACACATCATTCTCATCAGTAAACAGCAACAGACCGAGTCTACGCGGCAATATATAACGGAGCTTTGCGACAGAAGTGACGGAATAGAAAGAAGTGTGAGATTTATTGTACTGAAGCAAACACGCGTGATTAATTGATGTCTGCCATAATTGATGTTAAACAAATCAAAGAACAGCCGAATGGTCCAGAGCACCGTATCCGTAATCAGTAAATTTTATGTCTCTCTGATTGATACACTACAGTGAATATCTCCTCCCGCTCTCTCTAACTTTCTCTCTCCAAATGTGTGTGTGTGTGTGTGTGTGTGTGTGTGTGTGTGTGTATGTGAGAGTGCGTGTAATACTTTAATGAGGCAACTACATCACAATATTCAAATAATTTACGGGTTTGCTGCCGGGTGACGTCGTCAAACACCGCCGATATTTCGACAGGACCACACCCTGCCATTCTCAAGGCATAAATGCAAGGAAGAAAAAATGTGCAAGCAAATTTAATAGCTCGGTACACAGAGGAGAAACAAGGAAGACACCACATACAGAACAAGTGTCAACACAACCAAAGATAACCAACATCAGAAATATCGATAGTTACTACTAATCAACAGGTGAGGTAGCACTAATTCTGTCACCCTGTTTTTTGATGAGAGACAGAGCCGGATTCCAAGCAGCCTTTAAACAAAATCCACCATCTCTGTTAATAAGGTTGCTTGATAAAATGATTTCAACAGCTTCCTTAATAACACTATCCCAATAGCTGGACGTGCAAGCCAAAATCTCCGTGTTGTTGTATTCCAGGATGACCGGTGTCAAGGCAATGTTCTGCAATAGCGGATTTGCTCGCCTGTTGTAAGAGTGTGTGACGCTTATGTTCAATACACCGGTCTTCCACAGTCCTGATTGTCTGACCAATATATGACATGCCACAACTGCAAGGGATACGATAGACCCCAGCCTTTCGGAAACCAAGATCATCTTTTACGGACGCCAACAGGGCCTTAATCTAAGAAGATGGTCGAAAAACACATTTCACATCATATTCCCGCAAAATACGGCCAATCCTGTTGGAAATGCTTCCTGCGTAAGGCAAAAAGGCCGTAGACTTAGGTACCACTTCGTTGCTACCGTCAGTCACCCGTTGCACAGAAGGCTGATGACGCAACGCACGTTTGATCTGCCTCTCACTATAACCATTCTGACGAAAGGTGACTTCGAGATGTGCTAGCTCAGCTGCCAAACTTTCATGGTCTGAGATAACGTGGGCCCTGTGAACCAAGGTGCGAAGTAGTCCATCACGCTGAGCTGGATGGTGACAACTATCAGCTCGCAGATACAAATCAGTGTGGATGGGCTTCCTATAAACAGAATGTCCCAATGTACCATCAGTCTTCCTTTTGACCAACACATCAAGGAAGGGAAGGAATCCATTCTTTTCCACCTCCATAGTGAACTGAATATTCGGGTGGATTGAATTCAGATGTTCCAAAAACCGGTTTAAATTCTCACTACCATGAGGCCACACAACAAAAGTATCGTCTACATATCTGAAAAAACACGCACGTTTCAAGGTCGCTGACTCCAATGCACGTTCCTCAAATTCCTCCATAAACAAATTGGCCACAGTAGGTGACAACGGGCTTCCTACTGCAACTCCATCAGTCTATTCGTGCCGGCCGAAGTGGCCGCGCGGTTCTGGCGCTGCAGTCTGGAACCGCGAGACCGCTACGGTCGCAGGTTCGAATCCTGCCTCGGGCATGGATGTGTGTGATGTCCTTAGTTTAGTTAGGTTTAACTAGTTCTAAGTTCTAGGGGACTAATGACCTCAGCAGTTGAGTCCCATAGTGCTCAGAGCCAGTCTATTCGTAGTACTGACCATTGAACAAAAAGTATGTGAAAGTCAGCACATGTCGAAACAAATTTGTTAACTCGACACCAAACTTAACCTCAATTAGCTGCAACGAATCAGAGAGAGGGACGCGAGTGAAAAGAGAAACCACATCAAAACTGATGTTTTGTCATTCAAACGCGATCCCTGCAATCTACGTAAGAAATCTGCAGAGTTCTTAATGTGGTGTTCACACCTACCCACTAGTGGGCTCAACAAACTAGCAAGATGTTTAGCTACACGATATGTTGGAGCACCAATATTAGAAACAATGGGCCTCAACGGGACAGCCTCTTTATGGACCTTAGGGAGGCCATATAATCTAGGTGGTACAGCACAGTAAGAATTAAGACTCTTTATAGTCTCCTGTGACAAAGAACTTTTCTTCAGGAGGTTATTTGTCTTTCTCTCAACACTCTTAGTAGGATCAGCAGCGATTTTGCGATACGCCGAATCAGAAAGTAGACACTGCAGCTGTTAAAATATGACTATCAAGCAACCTTATTAACAGAGATGGTGGATTTTGTTTAAAGGCTGCTTGGAATCCGGCTCTGTCTCTCATCAAAAAACAGAGGGACAGAATTAGTGCTACCTCACCTGTTGATTAATAGTAACTATCGATATTTCTGATGTTGGTTATCTTTGGTTGTGTTGACACTTGTTCTGTATGTGGTGTCTTCCTTGTTTCTCCTCTGTGAATCGAGGTATTAAATTTGCTTGCACGTTTTTTCTTCCTTGCAGTTGTGCCTTGAGAATGGCAGGGTGTGCTTCTGTCGAAATATCGGCGGTGTTCGACGACGTCACCCGGCAGCAAACCCGTAAGTTATTTGAACATTCGATTCGCCGGGAAAAGTTAAGGTCTTACATTACAATATATTACAGAGGGAATGAAAGGAACACAGTTTTTCCCAGTGACTGAAACCCCAGTAGCTGACATTATCTCACTAACTTACACACCACAGTAAATTTCTTCTCTCTCTCTCTCTCTCTCTCTCTCTCTCTCTCTCCCTCCCTCTCTCTCTCTCTGTAATGCTTACATTATTAAGACAACAACATAACCGTATATAAAAGGCAAATGAAAGGCTCTAATGGTTACTTTAATGAGGTAACATCATCACAAAATATTTCAGTGGGAATGAAGGGAACAGAGTTTTCCTCTGTAGCTGACACCCACAGTAACTGACAACTTCTCTGTGATTCACACACAACAGTGTATTTCCTCTCTCTCTCTCTCTCTCTCTCTCTCTCTGTAATATTTAGTTTAATAAGGCAACAACATGTTAAATTTTTACAGAAGGATTGAAAGGCTGAAATGCCTACTTTAATGAGGCAACAACGTTATGATACAATACGGAAGAAATAAAAGGAATAGACTTTTCCTGAAGTGTTCTCTGTATAACAGCGGAAGATGAAAAAATTTTAATCTGTGGAATAAAGTTAATGCCCTCCCGAGGGGCCACTATAATGTTTGACTGACTTAGATATCGGACGAGTTTTCGATACGTATTGCTTTGGTAATTCTCTTCAACAAGTGCAATTTAAGGTTGTAAGTTAGATCAGCAGTACCGTACATGTGTGTTTTTCAGTACTGTAGAGCCAGTTTTTATACATTTACATAAATCAGGGTGGCTATTCAAACTTGGAAAAAAAAAATCTCTGGGAATTCCAGGAGGAAGATGGTGTCAAGAAGATTCTGAGAAGTTAATGGTAAGAGGGGGAAACGAGGTGGTAGCGTACCGCAATAATAACTTTTCTTTTCTCTCAGCTTCTCTGTATATCAGGCATAAGTAGTAGTTCAGTATTTTAATTACAATTTTTAAAGATCGATAATTTATATAGAATAATATTCATATAATTAACGCACTTTTTAATGTTATATACTTTAAAATTTGTGGTTTGTAAAACTCAATAAAATTCATTTTCAGCGGTGGATTAAAATGCTGAATTCTCTGTGATTTTATAAAATTCCTGAATTTCCCTGCTATTTTCTGATTTTTCCAGACAAAATGTGATTCGCTGAGAATTCCAAGTTTTCCAGAAGAATCGCCACCCTGGGTAAATTTAACGGGGGGTAAAGAGTTCGAACTATGTTCGTCTACTAACCTTTAATTTATTTCAGTAGCATCAATTAGTTTGCTGCGTGAATTTGATAAGAAATACTGACAATTTAAATGTTGAAATGTTTCATTTTAAGGTCCACTGAGCTTTCAAAGTTTGGTACGAGAACTGAATTGCCCTCACTAGCAATTGTTACTGAACCCACAAATTTTATCAGTAGTGTCAAGATGCAAGCCAGGTGTATCTTTTTATCTTACAGACTAATGACATTATGACAGTATTGCCACGTGTGTTTTGCTCTGCAAGTCTTCCATGTTTTGAGAGATAATGCAATTTTATTTTGCTGCAAGGTTTGAATTTTTTGTTTGTCATCAGAGATCTGTAATTATACTTGCATATTACAATAAGCAGAATGCGTATGTGCGTGTTTTTAGCACTGTAGTTCCAATTGGTAAATATTCCAGCTGCCCTCAACGGTTGTTACTGGACGTGGCCTCAACTAGACACAATCATTTGTAAAAAACAAAGAGCAGTGATTGACACTCAGTGTCATTGATTATATTTTCTAGTGTAGAACATTATCCATATCTCTCACCTTCCCCCTCCCTCCCCCCCTTTCCCCGCATCCTCACACTAGTAATGCCTGCTACGGTGAAATATTACTGAAAAACTTGTTAAAACAACAAGTGATGACACTTTCTTCTATGAACCACCAATAGTATTTCCTCATATTGAAATGACACCGCCATTCACGTATTTTGCAGAAGCAGATAGCATTTTAGCACTTGACATGTATCGTAGAAAAATTTAGATGTGGAAATATTCGATTTGAATGTTCTTTGTGTCTTACACCAAACGCCTAAATAATGGAATTAATTAGATTCTTTCAATGCCTTGCATTAATTCAGACATCATATTTATTTGTGTGATTATCTTTTCAGTGTAATATTCGAACCAACATATGTTTTCTGAAGTTAAAAGCTTGGTCCAGTTGGTTTTTCTACATCATCTGATTGAGGCCTAACTTGAAATGTCAACTGTATGTCTAGCATGTAATTTTTCAGCCGCATGTGTGTAGAAAAGAAAATAATATTGAAGAACTTACTTTGGAAGTCCACAGTGATGTTTTGAACATCAATTTCACGGTCTTGCATGTGTGTGTGTGTGTGTGTGTGTGTGTGTGTGTGTGTAAAACAGCTCTGTGACATTTAGTGCAAAACCTGCATTTTTATGTTGCAGACATATTTTTTCAGATAGTTCAGGCGTGGGAAGAATATTGTGTCACTTCATAATCATCATAGAACAACTGAGGGCCATTTTAACAAAACTCAAGAGGGACAATTTTTTTCAAAATGTGTTTTTTTTGGCGGATTCTGGTACTATAATTTGAAATGGATTCGTAGTTGTAAATATAGACAACAATCAGCTGAATATTGCAATGATTACATTGAAAATTTATGGCGGGTCGGTTCTCGAACCCGGATTTCCCGCTTATTGCGAGCGCTCGCCTTACCATTACGCTACCCGAGCACACATGCAAGGGCATTTCATCGAAGTTCGGAGCAATGCATACACTGCAATATCGACTTTAATACGAGCCTCACACAGTGGCTAACAGAAAATACGACAAAACTAAACACTTGCCGCAGTTAAAGGCGCCTGAGTAAAGCAACTCTTCACAAAACTTGACGTGTCCATTTTTGAAGTTTCCACAAAACCCAGCTAATCCTTCTTTTATACAGCAGGGTTGAAATTTTTAATATAAAAATTAAAAGTTAAATGTAATAACCTTTGCACTTACATATGTTTGCTTTTAGGCAATAACACAACATCCTGCAAGATAAACCAATTCTTTTCTAATCGACTTACATAATAATCCATATTGCCCCGCGTAATTCACTTTTATGTTCAGTCATTGTTTTACTGTAAGATTAGTAGATGTTGTAGTGTGTTCATGTCTGAACAGAGTTATTAAAATGTTAGAAGATTCAGAATGTTCTGAAACAGTCCAGGAGGTAAAAAGTGGAGGACAAAGGTGCAGTTGTTAACGTCACAAGAGTAAGAAGTACACGATTTTACGCTTAGATGAAGATCCGAATATAGACCGTAAACATATTGAAACAGTAAAGGAAACAACATTCATAGCAGGATATTGATTTTATTCATTTTAGAGATAGCTTGTACAGGAATACGAATATGAAGCTAAACAGAATAATTTCTTGCTACGACACATGGTAGTGAACTTGCCTAAAAGGCGCAGAGGGAGGGGAAACGATAAAACTAAACAAAGATCTGTGTCACTCATGGTAGTTGTATTCGAGAAGAAGAATGCCGAGAGTTTTCAGTATATGTTTCACCATTCAGAAAAGTGACAGGAAAGTCTAGTTTTATTCATAGCATAAACCAAAAGTTTTCAGAATAAAAATAATTGTTTGAACAGGTTATATTTATTCAAGATGCAGATAATTATTCCAGGAAAGTCCAGAGAGAGACTCCGGCATACTGCCAAATTATATGAGCTGGAGAGTGTACTAACTAAAGAGAATGAAGGTGAACTAGCTCATATGCTGCAGGAAAGGGATGGGGAGCAGACGCCGTTCATCAAGAAAAATATGCTTACGTATAAATACAAATCGTCTCGTTACTCTTCAAATACAGTTAGTGTTCCTATCTTCCATCAAGGGTAAATCTGACAAAAGGTCATGATAGGTACAATGGTTCATGAGTTAAACAAGGATTGTTGGACTCTCTTTCAACATATGAAAATATACTGTGTTCTATAAATGTTTCAAGCTTGGCTTTGGAAATCTTCATACTGATATTGCTCAGCTTGTGTACACTTTGTTATAGAGTTAAAGTCAGTTTGACATTGGGAATTAAAATATAACATAAGAACATACATGAGACAGGCTGGTCAGAGGAAAACTAAGTTATATCTGCTTTCGAGCAACATCTAATGAAAGAAGGTGCAGAAAATCAGATTATTTTTTGATTCTTAAAGCTATCAAAGCAGAAACTCCACACTGATGGCAATGCTTATGAGTTGCATAGAATACTCAAAGCTACTGAAAGGAATTCAACATTGTTCCCTAATATTTGGGCATATCTATTTGCCCTCAGACTGTTAGTCTTCTGATGGAGTTATTGGCCTTATTGAAAAAGGACTACGAAAACCCAAAATAGTCACTCTACCCTCCGAATATCATGGCATTTTGGAAAATTTTTGGGAGGTTAAAGTTTGAGGTACAGACTGATATAATTACTGTATGAAATTAATCTCCAAACTTCCAATGAAAGGCAAACTGTCTTTTAAGATACCTAAGGCATGACTAATAATTAAGAAGACCTAACACCAAAATACAATGCCTTTTTTTTTAAATACTTACTTTGCTTCATTGATACATACTGTAGTGCTAAAACCTGGAAAGAGAAGTCCTTCAATAATATTTGAAGTACTTCAACTTCAGTCAATGAATGATGTCAGCAAAAGTAGAACTAATGGCACAGAGAAATTGATGTTTTATTGAGGAAATGATTCAAAGAAAAGAAGAGAGTTCTGTTCAAAAGCTGTGCAAGGAAATGACAGTGATACTGGAGACAAACTTCCGTATTATGAAAAAGATTTTCATTACAGAGGACTATGATTTGGATTTTACACATCATTAAATCTAAACATTGTATTAAAATATGTACAATTACATTAGTTGTCTCTCAAGCAAATCGTTCTGAGTTTCATAAATGGTTTAAAATATGAGAAACGATTTTTTTAACTGTGGGAAGTTCTATTCATGTGTTAAAAACAAGATAAATACAAATGTAGAAATACATTGTTAACTTCTTATTTTGATTTTATCTTGAAAATGTGACATATTTTTAACACTTAGCTTACTAAATAAAGATGAAACATATATGGAAAAGTAGATACATTGAGTTTTGTAAAGAAAAATAACTCAATAAAGACTAAAATAATCTTTCATCAATCCCTACTACAAGAATTACTATTTTTGAAATTTTTTCAGTAAGTGATATTAAGTACAACTAAGAAATGCCTCTTGTAAAATTTTGTAAATGGCTCTTGTTGAGTTTTGTGAAAATGATCCTCTATTTAGACGTAAAAAACATTTAATTTGAGGGAAATAACATTGTGACACTTGACATGAACATTAATTTTTTTTATATTGCTGACATACTTCTGGAGACATTTCAGATTTGGAAAGAACATTATGAAATTTGACAAGAACTGTAGATCAATTGAGATCTGCAAATCAGTTAATATCAGGCTTCTTTATGCCTTATACGATCTATGGTAGAAAAATCAAACTCTGCACATTCACTAGCACTACTTAGCCTGTAAGTTCGTAGTATAAACACAGTGTGTTTGTGTGTGTGTGTGTGTGTGTGTGTGTGTGTGTGTGTGTGTGTGTGTCTGTCTGTGTGTGTGTGTGTCTGTGTGTGTGTGTGTGCGTGTGCATGTGTACATTTTGTTTCATAGTATAAACACTGTGTGTGGGTGTGGATGGGGGTTGGAATGGTGGGCATTGTGGGTGTACAGGGGTGACTAGGTGTGGGTGGGTATGGGTGGGTCTGGGTGGGTGAGGGTGGATGTGCATAGGTAGGATTGGATGACGGTTGATGATGGTGTGGGTAGTATTGTCGGTGGGTATGAGTGTGTGTGTTTGGGTGTTGATGTGGGTATTTATGTGGATGTGATTGGTGTGGGTGTGAGCATATATCTGTTTGAATAAGGGTGTTTTGGAGACACATTTTAGATATGGAAATACTACAAGATAAACACTTTTCGTAATTTTTTGGAAAAATACTTTTGAACAGGTTGTAAAAATTAATAACTTTTGGGTGCTTCTGAGCACAGTCAAGATACCAGCTCTGGGTCTACTTTAAGATTTCATTTTAATATCCGCTAAGACACTATAGTGTAACTATTTCGTTTTAACACAACGCTGATATTAGCTAGAGAGGGGAGGGGAGTGGAAGGGGGCTTGGAGGGAGAAGATGTGTCTTGTCATGCGGTACATAAGGAGGGACTGGCTTGTGGCGTGATAGATAAGGTGGCAAGTGGCTGCCACAATCTTCCATTGTGATATTGGAAGGTTGTGGCTTCCACCCACCACAGTCTGAGCATCTTTGTGACACAATCACGAGCAACAGACGATGTGCAGAAGTGGCTGTTGATATACTTTCCGGGATGTGAGGTCGTGGTCCAAGAACTTTTCTGCTCCTTACGTTTCGTCCAGGACTGCGCTGGACTTCCTCAGAGGCGCTGCTCCGCTGAGTCTTGCCGAGTCGGCAGCCATGTCAACCGGTCGTGAAAGCCTTCATTCTACGATGTGCAGAAGTGATTCATAGTTGCTTTAGATATAATACTATTACATTAAGTAACGCAGCAATACGCCATAAGTATTAAAGCAATGTAATGCACAGTCAGAGAGATCAACAACCAGCAAAATGGGTAAATTAATCAAGGTATAGTAAATCTGTGCTTGAATCCAAGAGAAAATAAACATGAAAGCATAGTGTTTAATATAGATGCGATCTTAGCTTGTTTGATCTTCAGCTTAGTAACAACTAACAATACTGCACCAAAACGATGACCGGGACACTGACAGGACGATACAGCATTGCAGTATAATTGAAAATCAGTCCGCCTGGGCGGATGAAACACTTTTCTTGTTACACCACATCGTTGTCTAGATGAACGCTTGCTCGAAACATTCTGCGCACCATGGACGCAGGCTGGCGGTGAGAGTATAATGCTGTGCAGTATATTAACCTGGACTACCACAGGGTAATGTGAAATGCAGATCATACGCTGTTGATCCAAAACATTATGACTGCCTGCCTAATAGGCTGTTGGTCCACCTTTGCAACACAATACATCAGTGACTCTCTGTGGTAAGGGCTTCTCAAGCATTGGCAGGTTTCTGGAGGTAAGTGGCACCAAATGTGTACCCACTGGTCATGCAATTCCCATACATAATGAGCCAGTGGTTTGGCAACGCGGATCTGGCGCCCGATAATGTCCCATCCAGGTCAGGTCAGGCGAATTTGGTGCCCAAGACATCAATGTGTTCTCACTATTATGCTCCTCAAACTACTGCAACATGATTCTGACCTTGTACGCATAGTTATCCGAGAGATAGCATCGCTCTCAGAGATGACACAACGCATGAAAGGACGCATCTGGTCTTTAATAATGCTCATGTTGCCATGGTACCTTCGATTACTAATGCAGGCACTGTGATAGTCCAGGCAGCATAATACTCTCACCACCAGCCTGCGTTCATGGCGTGGTGCATGTTTCGACCAACAGTTCGCCTAGATGACGACGTGGTGTAACAAGAAAAGTGTTCTATCCGCCCAGGCGGATTGACTATTTCGTTGAGTGAGCGTGGGAACATGTAGGGATAGTCTACCGCAGAGCGCCGTATTTAACAATGTGCGCTGAACGTTGTGCTCCTGAAGAACGCCAAAATAGTGCTATAGTCATTTGAGATGCACTATAGTGAACTCACATTGATGTCATGGCCCCAAAGTTCGCCTGATCTGAAAGTGATAGAACACTTCTTGGTCGTCGTCGGGCGCTGGCTACGAACCACAAAACTCCAGCCTTCATTTAAGAGAACTGCATTACCTGTGTGTAGACATCTGGGGCCACATACCCCATGACAGCCACTGAGTGAGGACTTGTCGACCCCATTCCACGGAAATTTCTTACGAATTGCGTTCCAATGGTGTATCAACACGCTATCCAACAGGTGATCGTCATGTTTTTGTTCATCACTGTTGATGACCTGTCAGTTTCTCCAAATGTTCATTTTGAAAAATGTCTCATTTTTAATTCGTTTTTAATTACCTTTTCTATAGCCTAATAGGTTTTACAAATGGCGTGATCTGCATATTTGCAATGACTGAGGTACATCACAACAATGAGTGTGCATATAAATCCTTTACATCTAGAAATTCCTATTTAATTCTTATTACAACTGTAGCTTGCCGTCATAGCGTACTTGGGTTATAAATGTAGAAAGATCCTGTCAGAGTTGAATGGTAAAGGAATTAGGCACGCAGTCTTCACAATTGACAGTGCGAGCGTGGGACGCTGGTCTGATGCCTCAAGAGTAATAATGAGTTTACGACAAGGTTTACGACAAGGCGCGTTCGACGGCGGCCGGCCGAGGCCCTGTTTCGGCAGTGCTGAGCCGCCTAGAGGTGGGCCAGGAAGCGGCTAGCCGTTTCCGCATGCCACGGAGAACGACCGGCAGCCCCGCATCCACGATATTTCCGAACCGGGGCAAAACGTGATAGTGGAGCCACGCCATTCATCTCGAGCGTTTGAAGCTGGATGGCAAAATTTTTTTTAAAATCGATTTTTCAAAAAATGTTCATTTTGTAGCGCACATCTTTCTGAAGAGCTTGATATATAAAACATATACATTCAAGGAAAGTAAGATACGTTAAGTTTATCTTCAGTGTGCCAAAGTGCAGTGGAGCGCCTCTTTACATAGCATTCTTCTATCGCACGTCACTGTATTTCGCTCTGTGGAATTCAAACGTGTATATTTGTAATGGAAGCCATCAAACATATAGTCAGGACAGTGGAAATTATAATGCCCTGTGGTGCCTCTCGTGCTCCCAGTCGACCGGTTTGGCATCCTACCTCTCTCAAAAAGAAAACTCACAATCAATACTGGGTGGCATTATTTGTGACCGGGAGAATAAGACGTCTACAGAAAATTTGCTCTCTTTATTGCATGTTAACTAATAACTCTCTCTTTCGTGTCACATAAAATGAAATACAGGAAATCTAAAACCAGCAAAGACAAGACGCAAGCAAGACAGTACATATTTCTTTAATCCTTAGGTCCCAGCATTTTTTCTCTCTAATCTTGTTACAGCTTTACACGGCGTGCTTTCCTTTCTGTGGAAGAATCTATTACCTTATCAAAGTTCCTCAAACGTTTTGCAGCATGAAAACTCAAAATGTCGTTGCCTAATACTAAAAAAGCTGCTAATACAAATCTGATCAGGTTAAATAAATAAATAAATAAAAAATAAATAACCAAGACTGGCGTGGTTTCTCGATTTGATTACGTCTATTTTGTCACTATCTGCTAGATAAACGAAATAAGCCTGTAACGTTCTTTTAAAAATAATTCTATGATTACGTTGAATGTGTGACTGAACTGTGAAACGCTTACAAAACTCAAATTATCGCATTGTAACTGCAAATGGTGTGCTTACTATGTGTTACTGTAAGCAAACCTTTATACGAACTGCTTGGGCAATGCAACTCCCAATGCCGATAAAGAAATACAGTCACTGCAAAATACATTCAGCACCTTAGACACTGAATCCTCGGGCCCTGTTCAAAACTGATAACTTTGTCCCTGTGCATGTAACAAATAAATTGAACTAACTTACCTCTAAAGCACCAATGGTGGAACACAATACATTCTGGTCTCTCACGAAAAAAAATAAAATATGCTAGCTATAGGTTCAGCGGTGTGCAGTGCTGGCCGTAATACTTTCAAATTACACGAAATTGTTTTGGCTGATAAATGGAAACATTTAAGAAACTCCAACGTCTTTGAAAAACATGACCTGGAGAGGAAGGCGGTATTGATTGTGATGAATTACTAACGCTGCGTTTTTACTGAAATTATATTCCAAATTAAGTTCGCCTTTTCAAAACATCTAACAACAGAAATTACATTGCTTAGAAAAATTACATCCTTTTAACTAATTGATTCACAAATAATGAGACTTATACAGGGTGTTACAAAAAGGTACGGCGAAACTTTCAGGAAACATTCCTCACACACAAAGAAAGAAAATATGTTATGTGGACATGTGTCCGCAAACGCTTACTTTCCATGTTAGAGCTCATTTTATTACTTCTCTTCAAATCACATTAATCATGGAATGGAAACACACAGCAACAGAACGTACCAGCGTGACTTCAAATACTTTGTTATAGGAAATTTTCAAAATGTCCTCCGTTAGCGACGATACATGCATCCACCCTCCGTCGCATGGAATCCCTGATGCGCTGATGCAGCCCTGGAGAACAGCGTATTGTATCACAGCCGTCCACAATACGAGCACGAAGAGTCTCTACATTTGGTACCGGGGTTGCATAGACAAGAGCTTTCAAATGCCCCCATAAATGAAAGTCAAGAGGGTTGAGGTCAGGAGAGCGTGGAGGCCATGGAATTGGTCCGCCTCTACCAATCCATCGGTCACCGAATCTGTTGTTGAGAAGCGTACGAACACTTCGACTGAAATGTGCAGGAGCTCCATCGTGCATGAACCACATCTTGTGTCGTACTTGTAAAGGCACATGTTCTAGCAGCACAGGTAAAGTATCCCATATGAAATCATGATAACGTACTCCATTGAGCGTAGGTGGAAGAACATGGGGCCCAATCAAGACATCACCAACAATGCCTGCCCAAACGTTCACAGAAAATCTGTGTTGATGACGTGATTGCACAATTGCGTGCGGATTCTCGTCAGCCCACACATGTTGATTGTGAAAATTTACAGTTTGATCACGTTGGAATGAAGCCTCATCCGTAAAGAGAACATTTGCACTGAAATGAAGATTGACACATTATTGGATGAACCATTCGCAGAAGTGTAACCGTGGAGGCCAATCAGCTGCTGATAGTGCCTGCACACGCTGTACATGGTACGGAAACAACTGGTTCTCCCGTAGCACTCTCCATACAGTGACGTGTTCAACGTTACCTTGTACAGCAGCAACTTCTCTGACGCTGACATTAGGGTTATCGTCAACAGCACGAAGAATTGCCTCGTCCATTGCAGGTGTCCTCGTCGTTCTAGGTCTTCCCCAGTCGCGAGTCATAGGTTGGAATGTTCCGTGCTCCCTAAGACGCCGATCAATTGCTTCGAACGTCTTCCTGTCGGGACACCTTCGTTCTGGAAATCTGTCTCGATACAAACGTACCGCGCCACGGCTATTGCCCCGTGCTAATCCATACATCAAATGGGCATCTGCCAACTCCGCATTTGTAAACATTGCACTGACTGCAAAACCACGTACGTGATGAACACTAACCTGTCGATGCAACGTACTGATGTGTTTGATGCTAGTACTGTAGAGCAATGAGTCGCATGTCAAAACAAACACCGAAGTCAACATTACCTTCCTTCAATTGGGACAACTGGCGGTGAATCGAGGAAGTACAGTACATACTGACGAAACTAAAGTGAGCTCTAACATGGAAATTAAGCGTTTCCGGACACATGTCCACATAACATCTTTTCTTTATTTGTGTGTGAGGAATGTTTCCTGAAAGTTTGGCCGTACCTTTTTGTAACACCCTGTATAGCAAATATTAGCCAACCTCACTAAAAAACCAAAAATACAAATCACCAAATTTAACCTGTGTTAACAAATTTTAGAAACATTACAAAAGGGAAATATCTAACTAGCCTTTTTATCAAATCAGTTTACATACATTCTGGGATTGATCAACAATTACAATTACCCATCTATACTAACTCACTGGGAAAACGGAAGTCATAGTTATTTAACATCTTTACTTTGCTTGCGTGAAGACTTCTGCTTCCATATTCTCGTAATTTCTACATTTTTCTAACACTTGTTGGCTTCACAGAGCACACAACAAAAACTGCCTACTCCATCCTCTTTCACTCACAGACAGCTGCCCACAAATGTGTGCAAAGCGCTCTCTTACACCAACACGGCAACCTCAGACCACTACAATCACTACAATCTCAGACCAGAAGCAGTATCTCTGGATTGGCGGTCGCGCCCAGTCAGCGATTCGCTTTATAAAGACTAGCAGAGACATACATCGTTTATCAAACAAGTGTACCCCAATAGGCTCATTTCAAACCCTCCAGCGGGGTTCAACAAATTCGGCACGTATTTGGAAGTACTTTGTACAACAAATGTGTGCTAAAGTTATCTCATTACTGTCAAATAGAAATCTTGAGTAGTACAGAACCATTACAGTGTAGTCTTAAGGACCATTGTCAAGTAACAAGTCACGATTCTACAAAAAAATCTAACTGTATAACATCATTAAACTTGAAAGAATTGAGAGCGCTCAGATATCCTAGTATTAATCATAATCAGGTTATAATATGAGGAAATTGTCTCGTAAACAAGGTTTCTGACAAATAAATCATATAAATCACACAACCATAATCGTAAATACAATGGTGTAGGACTGGACAAGGGAAACGAAGAATCATGGCTGATGCCTATGAGCATGTTGAAGTGACTGCATCATAAAGGCCCATTCTTCTTGTTTTGTACAGGTTCAACAAATGAATAGTGACCAGGATTGCATTCAGTGTACCAAGACATCTGAACTCCTTATTATGTTCCTCAGTCGTGTGCAGAAATACAATAGGTACTCGGCAACAAATTACCAACAACAATAGTTGGCGATTATCGTAATATCAGTAATGTGATGACCAGCATCACATCTCTTCATAGTAGAGATTCTTCTGAGATCCAAAGACATGTATGGGCAATTATGTTTAAGTATGAATGAAATGTATGGGCTATTATGTTTAAGTATCAATACCAGTAATAAGTTGCTCTAATACTATGAACAGGGGTAGGAGACCAGATAATGGAAGGCGTTAAAAGCTAGCAAAGGTAAGGTAGTGGAACATGACCATTTCTACCTATGTCAACATGGAATAATCTATCTGATCAGAAAAGTTCAGTATCCTAATGAAATTACAGGCTAGATGACACGACAATGCTTTACATCAAAGTGAAAAGACAAAATTGAAAGTGAACTCTGACTAAGACAAAGTCAATAAAAGTGGCATCAGGCTGCCAATTAGACATTGAATAACCTAACATGACAGAGAACATCACTGGTTCACAATATTATGTGGCTTTCAGTGGTGTTGTATATGCAATATTGTGATAAAATTACTTAAAAAGACCCAACAGTAAAATCAAGAATTGAATGGCTCCAGGTGGCCTTTTACTTGGAATACATGCAAATCGTAATATTTTTAATAATTGTTTGGATAATGTAAATCAGAGGCTCAACGTGGCCTAGTTTAACATGAAATAAATGCTTACCTTAATAGCTAAAATGTGACAAAAATCATCTTTGTGGCTCAAAGTTGCCTGGTTTTACATGAAATAAATGCTGACATTAGTAGCTAAAAAACGTGACAGAAATCTTCTTTGTGGCTCACAGTAGCCTAGTTTAACATGAAGTAACTGATGATCTTAATAGCTAAAATGTGACAGAAATCTTCTTTGTGGTACAAAGTGGCTTAGTTTTACATAGCGTAAACATCAAAGCTCAGAAAGTAACGTAAAATATCATTTACCTAAATGATATGGCACTCAAAGGCCTATGCATAATTCATACAGAGAATATGTAACTCGATATGGATTTTACAAGAAAGAAGTGCATAAACAGCTGTATTATATAAAAGCATTGCTTTGTATGACCTGTATGAGTACATATTAGACAAATAGCATCATAAAATCGAAGTATGGCATTGTATGAGTAAAGACACAATATTTATAGGTTATATAGCACCCTCAAGGCTTCATAAACTTCAGTCTATTAAATGACCTATATATCTAACAATGCGCGTATCTACAGGGAAGGATATGGGAATGATAGATAAGGGCAGAGCACTTTATCTTTAAGGAAAATGATTAACAGTCAATCTTCATTAGTCTTGAGTCAGGAACTACTGTGGCTAAAGCAAGGAAGAAATATGATTGTGAAACGTCCTCTTTGAAAAATTGTGCAGGACTGAGCTTAAACTGACACACAATATTTTTAGCGCAACGCAATCTGACTTTCAAAAATCCCTACAAAAGAATGGCCAGGACTAACATTAACCTATACCTTTCACAAATCACTTACCTCACAAAAATCTTCGTTACTCGAACTACTGCAATACAGCGAGCGCCACTACTGCCAGCTAAATAAAAGACTCAAACTACTGAAGGCACTAACTACTGATAGGCATAGTTAGCAAATGAAAGATTTTAATAGAGAACAAACACTGTATTTACCTTAATAGTCATAATATATATAGCAGTTCATGACATCCATTCTGTACTCAATAATCCGCCATCTCATTTCCCCACATCCACCACTGCTGGCGGCTCACCTCCAACTGCGCAACGCTACACGCTGTTCACATCCAGCTGCCGCTGCCAAACACTACAATGGCAGACAACAATGCAAACTAGCCACAGACTGCACACAGCACAGCCAGTGATTTTCATACAGAGCGCTACGTAACGTTGCCAATAAGAAAACATAAACAGCCTACTTAGATAGCCCCCATGCTCCCCACAAAAAATTTTACAAATGGTTTTGGGCAGTGGCCAATAATGATTTGATAAAATTTTCCATAATTACAATAACAAAGATATCAAGTGCACACACTTATTAATACAATGTTGGTCAAAAGCTAAAATTTTCTCACAGTCCATAAAGACAGCCCTGATCATTCATCACAGTGAAATTACAGTGGTTTTTTTTTTCTCAAAGTCTGAGTAGTAAAAGAGAATGCACACTGAAATAGCAGATTTCCATGCAGTCTGGAAGAAGTAGTGTTGTCCTTCCAACGGAAAGACAGTGCTGACTCTCGACATGCTGACAGGTAATGGGCCACAACAGAGTAAACCCACAGCAGAGTCATTCGACGTTTTGAAGAATATTGGTAGGTAGGTCATCACAGAGCAGACCCACTATAGTCTTGGTAGAGAGTATGGTATAGGTAGGTCATCAAAGGTGCGGGCCCACTGTAGTCCTTGTAGAGACGGCCAGCAGCCATCTGTTGCGACTGTGCAGGTGCACAATCACCATCGAAGAGTCTTGCGGAGAATATAACAAGTCCATAAACCACCACTTGTCCACTCACAAAAAACTTGTTTCAAATGTCCTTAGAACCAGCAATGCTGTTATCCAGTCCCTTGCAGAATTATTAACACACGTGCAAACACTAACAGTCCCTGCTTCTCACATATTGTCCATATACTATGACCAACAGAAACGTGTGCAGTGAAATGGAACTTACAAGTTAATAATATGATGAACTGGTGTCAATTACAATTTTATAACAGAAGAATACAACTACAAAGGTACAAAATACATGATTAAAGAACATAACAATACAGATAACATTTGTAGTACAAGCTTTACAAAAGAATCGAAATAACATATACATCAGTGTTACAGGAATTATGACATAAGTAAATAAATAAAATAATGAGAATAGTTTTCGAAACATTAATTTCACACATGAGAATTGAAACAGAACAGAATTAATAATGTGTGAACATCTTTACAAAGAAAATTACATATTATAAATGCAAATTATATTTGAGGATAACAGTATTCCTCGTCATTAGTGAATGTAGCTTAGTACCAGAAAAATTCTACAACATAAATCTTATCAGATACACATATAAATACAGGAAGAATATAAATACACAAGGGTACACAAACATATAGCGGAATAGTACAAGGAAAGGACAGGGTTTGTTTTACTGCAGTATTTTGCAAACAAAACTTTCTTTACTTCTCGGAGATCTCCCTTCGTTCTTCATTATTCCCAAAAAGTCCTATCTATACCTCCTTCCTGTATTCTATTCATATTTCTTTCAAAATAATTATTTCTCATTGTACAATACTCATTTTGGCCCAAATCTTTTTCATATAACTTCGCAATGCATTCTTTACCTATTCTCCATAGTCAGTTTCTTATATAGTCTACCCCTCTTAAGCTAACTTAAATCTACTGAGCTCAGATGCTAAACTAAGGGACGAGGCAATGCAGCAGCACAAAACAATTAACGCAAACAGCAATGAAAAAATGCAGATTTGCGAAGCAAGCAGCATTGTAGAAATTAGCAAAGCAATTGCAATATTACAACTAATATAAGGCTATGTGCAGCAAACAAGAAAAATAAATCAGTAGTAAACTGGCTTAGAAGAGTAACACAAAGTCAAATTCAGTAACACTATGCCTGGCAAACAGAAGCAGCAAATGCAATAACTTATACCTAAACATGACATAGCTCAAGCAGAAAAAATATTACTCTGAAGACAACAATGCAGACAAGGGAAGTGTATATTCACATCTTAATGTCTATGTAATGAAAGTGGTGCACCACAAAAAGTTATTCTACAAAAAAAAAATTACCAAGTAGTTGAAAAGAAAATTCCGTATGCAATTCCTGTGAAGGGAGATGTCTTTGTGCTCCCCCATTTTTGGGAAATGTATTACAAAATTAGTATTTACTGGATCTGTAGACAGAAAAAATATATATATTAGTACATCTATAAAATTCTATTTTAACCAATGCTGCAGTGCAGCTAGAAACTAGATATTAAAAAAATGAAAATATGTACAAAGGAAGGCATGAAACATCATTCATTAGCCATATGGCATTTCATAAGGTAGTAAAAAATCTCTCAACTATAAAGACAGTAGTCATAATCAGGTGTATAGACAAAAAATATTTCTCGTCATTTCATTAGGCATTTCAGTAAATCATAAATTAAGAGCTCCACAGTGTAATCATATGTTTTCAAAATGTGCGTGTCATACTTGGGATGCTTTCTACAAAGGAATGTCAATAGCGAGGATAAGGGACTCCTTTTTTTTTTCTACCTGTGCCTCTGAAAACGCACACACTAATGGCTTTTTCTCCAGGCGTCTGACGCAGCTGGGTGCCCACAATGCATTACGTGTAGGTGGTCACTTAACTTTCTCACAGATATATTTATGACAGCAGTTTCCGCTACAGTGACAGTCTCATATACAAAATTTCACGGGTCGAGAATTTGTGCTGCAAATGTGTAGAAACAAAATCTTATGAATATAGCAGGGTCCAAAAAATTTTCGCCGGCATTGTGATACATCCACGCATTTACACACATTTCATAACTCTTAAAGTACGATTCTTGGTTTCCAACATCCTTTTTCACAAGTCAGAGTCCCTAACCACTATTCATTACTCCTTATCTTATTACACATATATATATTCGTCGACACGTCAATCTTGCGACGACACTTCAATATTTCATCATAATAAATACATAGCATAATCAAATTCCTCATATAGCATCAGCTTATTGATCATAAACATACCGCAACAGCATAATACACATAGTCATCGTAATAATAACATCAAAACACCTCAGTCAAATCTCAAAATCGTCGCAGCTTCCTTCAATAATTAAAAAAATTCTCTGCTCATGTCAAAAGTGTCATCTGCCTCAAACGTACTTTAAAAATCGTGATCCCATGCCAAATATATCATTCAAAGCTCTCATAATATCACAATGGGTCCGAAAAAATATGAACAGTTCACAAAGTACAGACAAAATACAATTTCGTAAGTGTGAAGTTATACAATGATGTAATTACGTAAACATCTGTCACTGATGTAGAAAAAAAATGTTTGTCTCTCAGTTGAATGATCAGATAGCTGTGTAATTTATGTATTAGAGAAATATGGTTTCGATGTGTAAAGTTGTGTAAGCAAATACCATATTAGTTAGGGCTCCTTGTGCTTGCCAAACACATGATACACAAAGCAAGCGTGTAACCCCTTGAGGATTAATGTAATTACACCCTCAGGTGTTACAGATTACAAGAATGGAATGAAATGTATTACGGAAAACCTTTGTATCATTGTACTTCAAATATCTTTAAAAATAAATGATTTAAGTACAAAATTAATCACTCAAATACATGTCCTGTAGCGCTAAATGTGCGTCATGTTGTAAGATAATCTCTGTGGAAGTGTCGTAGTTATCGTCCTCCGAAAGCTTAGTTCTGCAGAAGCCAATGTACTTACTTCATGATACACAAAAGTGAAATGCTTTGCGTATAGATATCTTAGTTATTACGCTAATTGCCATGATGAGGAAAGTACTGTGCTGTAACGTATCGTTGTGCTACTGAAAAGGCAGTCTCATTGTATCTATACCACAAAAGTTACTACTAAAACATGTTTTACTTTCCAAAATAATACAGAAAAACTGTGCAGATATAAAACAGAAACTCCGCAAAAGCAATATTGTAAATTGTCACCCATTAGTAGCGTCGTGATAAAATCGTGTAGCTGTCACATAAACTAACCACTGTCTCATCTGGTATCTCACAGAAAGTACCTTAAATCCAGAATGTATTTTCAAGTAAACCAAAATGTTGCATTAAAATCTCATTAGCAGTACTGGTAAATGTTCTAAGTATGGGAGCCTTATAGTCATTACGTAATCGTGCAAATAACAAGCAAGAATGCACACACACAATAACACTGTGTCGTCTGTTCACAATAACAATGCATTCGTAATTTCTGTTTAAATAAGTTCCCTTGGTTCTTGACTGGATATTTAACTTCAAACATTGTTGCATGGTAACAGTTTCTAAGTCTGACAATGCATACTAAAAACGTGAAGTGAAACGTTTTATGGCAAAGACAAAGTTAAAAAGCAGATTATCTTTCAATAAACGGTTTTACATTTGAAATGTGGTGTAAACCTTTACTCTTCCTAGTACGCAGAGTTTCAACTTGAATGGAATTATCATGCAGTATACGTCAGTGAGGAATGGGAAAATTTTGCTCACGGTTAGCGTCTATGTTATTTTTCCCTGAGCCAGCGGGCGCACGTGGCTGCCTGTGGTGCGAGTCATTGTCTGTTTCTTTGTTGGCGCGCGTCGTTACTGGGATTAGGAGACCTAACTTCTACAAATTCGCCTTGCCGAGAAGGCCCTGCCCTGTTTGAAGCTCGCCAGTTCTGATGGAATTCAGGTCTGTCGTTTTGTCGGTAGTTCCTGTAGATTCTTTCTTGTCGGTTAAGTGGTGGAGAATTTCTCCCTGAATTATCACTGCATGGTGGACCGTTGCGTCTGAAGTTATTCTGTCTCCCATGATAATAATTATTTTGGTTCCCATATTGTCTGTTTCTCTGATTGTCTCTGTGATAGTCATTACCGTGGAGAGGTGATCTTTCCCTGTAATTATTCCTACTCTGCCAACGGTTGTCATACGGATGGTGTCTGTTTTGGTCACGATTTGTGTTGTGAGAATAGCCTTGTCGTGTCCAGTTATTATATCTTTCGTCGCGGAATTGTGACGGATGTGACCTGTAATTGTTGTGTTCCTGTTTTCTTGTTCCGCGATTTCCGTGATTGTCAGTGTCAATTTCCAGTTCTTGTAACAGTCCCTGAAAAGCTTCAATGTCGTCTTTGCAACGTCCTGCTAAAATAATATGTCGTAAATGTGCAGGTAATTTGATTAAGCAAATGTGGATGAGTTCTGAGGGGCTGTATGGGTTTGACAGGTACTGATTCTTGTGCAACATGTTTTCAAAATATTTCACAAGACTGGAAAATTCAGATTGTTCGAAATGTTTCATCATTATGATGCTATGTTTTACTCAGTCTTGTGTAGTTTGAGACCAATATGATTAGAGGAAGGCATGGTAAAATTCTCCTTCACTGTGACAATCGTGAATGACTGATCGCATTCTTACAGCTGGTTCATTCTCCAAGTAGCCACACATAAATTCTAACCTGTGCTCCAATGACCAGTTGGGAGGAAAACAATGAGAAAATTGATGAAGCCATGCTTGTGGATGAATGTCGTTGTCAGAATTCTTAAATGTTTTGAATTTACGTGTAGTAATGAACAGCTTATAGTCGAAATCATCGTGTCGGCGAGTCGCACATCGCTCATTGTTACTTCGTTTCGGCGGTTCCATCTCAAAATCCAATGCGCCTTGCCAATTTCTTTCACAATTTCCGAAGTGTCCTGTGTTATTATTTTGTGGTTGTTCCGTATTTCTATGTCCCTCTTCCCGTATTGGAGCGCGAGTGGCCTCTGAAATACGTAATTCTTGTATTACCTGTGGCAGCTGATCTTGTACTTCCCGGATTTCTCTTTGGTGTTGCGTATTAATTTGATTCTAATTTTGTTTGGATTTCCTAATTTGTTCGCACTCTTCTGTGTCATTAAAGACTACTGGTTTTGTGTCATTCAGATTATCATCTACCTTCGTAGATAAATTATTTAGCTGATCCGAAAGTTAAACTACTTTCTCTGATAATGAACTAATTTGCTCCATGTGTCTTTCTACTGTGTCCTTAAAGTTTTCCTGAGTTTTTGCTAGTTGCGTAACCGAATCGGTAGATGCAACTGAGTCCATTTTAGCTTGCATGGTCTCATGATTTTCATGAACAATAGTTTGCAGTTCTTTTATGGCTGCTTCGTGATTCTGTAGTGCATTTTCATGACGCGAGAAAATAGGTTGGAAATGCTCACAAATTTGTGTTTTTACGTCATTACAGACTTTTTGACATTTCGATTCGATTTTATGTAACTCAGTAGTTAAATCTTCACGTGTTTGTTCAAGCGTGGTGTGAAGATTTTGTTCCATTGCGTCTAACTGTTGCTGTGTTTGTCTCTGGTGTTGTTCCATTGTGTCTAACTTTTGAAGATTTTGTTCCATTGTGTCTAACTTTTGAAGCTTTTGCTGTGTTTCTCTCTGATTTTGTTCCATTGTGTCTAACTTTTGAAGATTTTGTTCCATTGTGTCTAACTTTTGAAGCTTTTGTCCCATTTGTTGCATTAATTGTAATAACAATCCACTGGTGTCTGAAACATGTTCCTCAGTGCTTTTCGACAGTGAATTTGCACCGGCAACATTCACATTTTGAGAAGCGGAAAATATGTCTTGACTCATTTGAGAAAACGGTGAGAACCCAAAACCTGAGTCTACAGTATTTGCAATATTGTGTTCTGTCATTCCCGATTCCTGAGGCGAGCTGTTGCCGACCGATCGATCGATAATGCTTCCCTGTTCACTAATTGTTTCACTGCCTACACCATTATTTGACGCCCGCTCCATTTCCCTATGCACAGTTACCAAATTACTACTTTGAATATTAGTTAATTCATTACATGGTGGCGTTAACACACTGCTTTTGTCTTCACTGTCATTTCTCAGTTTACTTTGGAGCCTAGTATTACGTTTTTCACACGATAACACAGAAAAGCACAATTTGAAGAGCAAAAATAAGAGAACACTTTAACATAGCACTGAAAATAATATCTAGTTAATTGCAAGCGCAGCTGCGAAATACTTGGTGCAAATTTACATGCGTGCCACACCTGTTTTACTGTACAACAATGAAAGACTGCAACTACAAAGGAGATTCTCTCTACATTTACGCGCTAGCAATAAACAAAATCTACACTAATTACACAAACTACAAGAAAAAATCAGAAGATTCCAGTGAGGTATCCTCGGCTAAGGGTCGACATACGAAACGTCCCCTTTGAAAAATTGTACAGGACTGAGCTTAAACTGACACACAATATTTTTAGCACAACGCAATCTGACTTTCAAAAATCCCTACAAAAGAATGGCCAGGACTAACATTAACCTATACCTTTCACAAATCACTTACCTCACAAAAATCTTCGTTACTCGAACTACTGCAATACGGCGAGCGCCACTACTGCCAGCTAAATAAAAGATTCAAACTACTGAAGGCACTAACAACTGATAGGCATAGTTAGCAAATGAAAGATTTTAATAGAGAACAAACACTGTATTTACCTTAATAGTCATAATGTATATAGCAGTTCATGACATCCATTCTGTACTCAATAATCCGCCATCTCATTTCCCAACATCCACCACTGCTGGCGGCTCACCTCCAACTGCGCAACGCTACGCGCTGTTCACATCCAGCTGCCGCTGCCAAACACTACAATGGCAGACAACAATGCAAACTAGCCACAGACTGCACACAGCACAGCCAGTGATTTTCATACAGAGCGCTACGTAACGTTGCCAATAAGAAAACCTAAACAGCCTACTTACAATTGTAGTATATGCAAGCATAAAGACTGGAGTACTGAGTGTAATATAGCTTACTGACTAGGTAAATGTAACATACCACACTAAATCAGGAGATAAAAATGCAAAGATGAGGGTGAATTGCAGAAAAAGTGGAACCTGGAAATGTGATTATCAACCTGAAAAAAAAGCAATCATGCATGACAACAAAAGATGGCAGCATCACATGCAATTTCATAAGGAATAGTGAAAAAACGTTTTTAGGTGCAAAGCTTCTCTGACAGTCTCCCGAAAACACCTCCTGTCATGTGGCACAATGTAAAACAGATTTCCCTAGAAAGGACACAACATACACAAAATACATATTAACATCATATAGCATCATTATAGAAGAATCATCAATATGGCAACATAATCCTCATTATTGAAGTGCAGCTCAGGGTATGAACACTCACTAAACATCAACATTCCATCATTATTCCATAAAAAGGCATGATCCCTCATTAAATATTCTAAAAATACTCTCATATCTAACAGAAAATGCAGATAAAAGATATCCTTAATCCTAAATCTTTATAGGCATTCTGCTTAATTTACCTAGCAGACTAACAGGAAAATGGTTATAAAAGCCTGCTAGGAAACAGTGTGAGAAGTATCAATGGTGTTTAGTAATCCATATAAATTGCTCATGTCATTCTTTGCATCTAACGCATTTCCTGCACACCTTAATGGGTGGCACATTTCAGACTTTCATGTGCTTCTATTTATAATAGCCTGTTTGGATACAATGAGACTTCGCTACATTGGTTCTGGGAAACATAGAAATGGATGAGTAAATGTAATATGTGTATTTTGTCTTATACCAGATATCTTCTTGCAAGAGGTACATTTATGTATTCCTTTTGTATTATTTGTAATAATTCTGAGACGTCCTACAGCAATGCAAATGCCTCGCAGTATTGGATTTATGGGATATAAATAAACAAATAAATGGACGTGAGTTACAGGATGCATTGATTTCTTAAATCTACTCAGGTGAAAGCAAGGAAAACAGAGACATCATCAGGTACAAAAGATGTATAGCAAAATATAGTACAAGACTGGACATAAAGACTGTACATGGCAACATCATAAAGTACAAACAGTGACTAACCTAACAACAAATGTAATAATAATTCATCAGACAACAGCATAAATTTCAGTAGTAATATTATCTTGCTTAGGGTGTGCAATAATGACAAAGTGGAGTAGCATAACATCATAAAAAAATTAGCACATTACATGGTATCAGCGAATACAAAATGGCGTCAGAAATACATTAACATAAGATATATAAGGCTGTATACCAAAGGACATAAATTCTTGTTATTAAAAAGAAAATGTTTGAGTTACAATTTGCAGCGGTTCCGTTCATCTACAGAGATCAAGTCAAGCAAGAACTTTAGGCTATATTAGACCAAGGTATCATTGAACCAGCCGTTAGTCGATGTATTAACCCTCTTCACATCGTTAACAGGAAAGATGGCTCACATCGTCTTGTGTTGGATTCACGTCAGATAAACGAAATCATTACTGAAACCGATTGTCCGATCGAACGCCACAAAGACAAATCTGTAGGCAGATTAGAATCTTAAAAATGCGGACACAGGACGCAAAAACGCAACCCACCACCCACTTCTGAATTGGTTTCCTCTTATATCTACAAGATTTAGCGTGGGAAGCTGTAGCTTTCAGAGAGTGCTATTCCTATTGGCGAAAAAGTTGTGACATCAGAGGGACAAGCTGTCATGTCTCCCATCTGTTTTAATAAGACTGAAAGTAAGTGTTCAGTTGGACAAGACTTTCTTTTTGTAGTAAGGGGACTCCCGCAGTGTTCTGGCCTGTGACTGGAAAAAGACTACAGAAAGGATATAGATATAAGGGGGGGGGGGGGGATAAGGTTTCGTAATATTATCAGTAGTCTAATTGACCATAGCCCACTAGTATGCTCTAGCATACTAGTAGCTAGTAGCATACTAGCGGGCTATGAATTGACTCTATGTGACTGCAGCAAAACTTCTGCCTCGGCATGCTGTCATTGACACCTTCTGATCCGTGCTACGCAACTGCGGAATGACCTACTGCCTCGACATTCAGCCGAGTGGACAGAGTTCTGTTTAACCTCCTGTTTTGCCAGATTTAAATGTGTCACCAGCTGTGGGATTTCACGTACTTCTGATTCAGATCTCTGAAGATATACACGATAACATTTTTCGATCTTAGTAGGAAGGCTTCACTTTAAGTGCAGGTTTGGTATCACTCAGAATCATATATTTTATTTTATTTAGTCGTCCTGACTTTATTCATAATAACAGAATATTCCTTGACATTTTGGTTTCGTTGTCTGAAAGTTTAAAGATAGCTTTTGCATAGATGAGGACGCGCAGCGTCGCCCTCATTAACGTAAATTTGAACAGGGACTTTCGGTACTCATTTCAACGTACGGCAGGAATTGTCACATTTGCGCCACCAACTGTCAGTCTTGCCTGTACATAACGACCCGTCATGCAACACACCAGCATACTCAGCCGTGACAGTGGAGCACATATACTCGATACGGTAAGGTACAGCTCAGCTATGGCGGTTAATGGGAACTTGATGGCAGCTGCTCGCTGATCATGATACACTTGACCTTTAGAATTGAATGCCAATTTTAGTTTTATAATGAACATTCATTGTTGATCAGGAATGGCATATTCTTTCATGAATGAGCAGTAGGAAAACAGTTAGCTCACTCCATGTCTTTCCCTTGCTTTAAAAACTTTTGGCGACCAATAAATTAAGTTAGTTTTTTTTAGTAATTCTTGCTTATATTCATTATTCAATGTAGTGTTGCTCAAACATGTTCAATGTTCCCTCCCATTTCCTTTTTTTTTATTTTGTTCAAAATAAATTAAATTCGCTGGGCATCATTCCTTTCCTCCAAGTAGCTAGTATCAATCATCACATTACTCTGTACTTTTTTATTTACGTTACTTGCAGTTAAGTGCAAATACCATCGTTGACACAGGGAACATACCATTTGTACTGTATCTTACCAAATGTGATGAAACTGACAACCATCAATCTCAATGTAAGCACTACATCGGCGTACAAGATTCTGACGCATCCTAACAAATATCCCTGGCGTGTTTCGACCCGCATCACACGCAGCTACAATTCCGGCAACTAATTCCATCCCCGTATCCACTGGGGTCTCATACACAAGTGCCTACACATATCCCCATAGGAAATAATCCAGGGGATTCAGGTCAGGTGACTCGCAGGCTATGGAGTAGGACCTCTCCCCTTCCAATCCAGCGGCCAGGAAATACAACACTGAGATGGTTACTGACATCCGCAATGAAGTGAGGCGGTGCACTGTCATGTTCCATCCACATCCTCTCACGAACAGCCAAGTGCACTTTCTCCACCAACTCAGATAGAACTCTTCGCACAAGCCTCAAGTACAGGTGGCCATTCGGACAAAAAGGTAGAAGACATGGTCCAATGAGATTTTCGCCTAAAATTCCGGCCCGCATATTGACAGCAAAACGTACTTCATTGTGTGACTCTGCTACAGCGTGAAGATTTTCTTCATTCCACACAGAGCTATTCCTGCTGTTCGAGATACCATCACGATCAAATAAGGCCTCGTCAGTAAACGGCACGATCTGGAGGAAATCTGGTCTATCAATCCATTGTTGGAGCAAACACTGACACAATGCGACCTTTGGTGCAAAGTCAGTCACAAGCACTGCATGGACTCGTTGTGGGTGATATGCGTGTAATTGTTGTTCGTGGAGCTCTCGCCACACGCTAGTATGCGCAACGCCCTTTTCATGTGCAGTACGTCAAGTACTTATAGTAGGGTCCGTGCAACACGTTTCAGCACTTCCTCCTCAAAATCGGCTGTGCTAGTGGTCCTCCCGCATTCGTCCATTAAGAAAAATAAATACTCGTCGTGACGGATGATGCCTGTTAGGAAATCTCCCCCTGTACAGCCTTTCAGTAGCGAGAGCATTGCACCATACTTCCGCATAGACAAGGTGAATGTCAGTGAGATCTTCGAAACTGAATCGGTACTTTAGATTAGATTTACTTTCATTCCAACTGATCCGTAGTGAGGAGGTCCTCCAGGATGTAGAACGTGTCAAGAAAAACAACAATACATGACAAATATTTACAACTAAAACAAATAAGCTAATGTACCATTCCACAGGTCCCAAGTGGAATGATCGTTATTTTTTAATGAACACTATATGAAAGAGTCATTTTACAAATACTGATGCACTGAATTTAAAATAAAAAAGTTTATTCATTTATAAGGTAATAAACGTGTAATACAACTACTATAATACTTATTTACAATGAACACATTACTGCACTGAAATGGTACAGACGTTAGATTGTACTTACACACACACACACACACACACACACACACACACATTTACAATTAACACATTACTGCACTGAAATTGTGCAGAAGTCATATTGTACCAAAAATCAGTTGGTTTTACTGAGAAATTCATCAATGGAGTAGAAGGAGTTGGCCTCCAATAAATCCTTTAGGCTTCTCTTAAACTGAATTTCATTGCTCCATCGTATTGTACTGTATGTCTCTGAATAGCACCGAGTAATGACTGGGTCTGTCGTTGATTCATAGCTCCTAAGGAAACACCATGTATGTCAAACTTTCCAGCCTTAGGTTGACTGTCAGAGAATTACTTTCATTTCTCAAGTTATCCGGTCTCCATTGTGTGATTTTGTTAGGCATTTAACTTAAGGGGAGTAGTGTAGTGTTTCACATAAGTTCTCACAATTCAAAAACTTTAATAAACAACACTGCCAGTATGTTGCAACTTCACAAGTGCAGATCTCGTGGCATTCCTCATGGGCATGAGTGCTCAAAACATAGCGCTTAGAAGGTGCCCTTAGGTAGTGTGACTCTATTACCAAAAACTGGCTCGCGACCAAGAACACGCATTTCATCAGAGGAATCACTTTAAACGACCTTCTTCGCGATTAGCCAAAACGAAAAACAAAAAAAAGACTGCTGCTTACGCACAGATGCCCTTCATTCGCAGATGTGACACTTAGGCGCAGACTAAATCAGCAGGGTACTCCCTTTCCTAAAGACGCAAGAAAACTGTCCGGCATGCGCAGCCACGAATGAAATAAACGTCGCCCTATCTTCCCGGAGCGTCTCCTTCCGCGGCCCGGGCGTACCCTCATTTCCTTATGTGCCTCTAACAAAGCCCTGTCTGGTCGCGCCATTACTTGTGCCAAACAAGGTCCGATAAAGCGGCCGCGAGGCTTTCTTCCCGCAAAAACGAGCGCGCTGCTCGCCAGAAGTTGCAGGCTCTTCCACAACCATCTTCCTCTCTCTCCCTGGAGGCGGAGGTACCACACGGTGTCATCGAATCTTCTGACCCCAGATAGCGAACCGCTAGGAAAATACGATGATTCACTTGCCGCCCCAGATAGCTCCGTAAACAAATACTGATCGGAACCGGAGTCATATCTACTGAGTCAGTCACTCGGCCTCCAAATCACCTCTGTAAAATGAATATTTTAGAGAATATTTACAGTCACTTTACCTAAGTTGATACTTCAGTATTGTTTACCTAGTAGATAAGAATAACTATAATTCTTTTTTTGCGACTGAATTTTTAGTGTTGCATTTAATCAAACATCTTTATTTTCGTCTTCAGTGGTCTACAAAGCAGGTTTTCGCTCAACTAAAAACATAGCAGCAGTTTTAAGTTACCTCAATATTCTTATTATTTATGGACTATTCCGTCGCTTCTTGGAGGAACATAGACATATTAACAACTTGAATACACGGTTTTAATGTTCCACAGTAATGTTTGCTTAACAGTTCGTTATGATCTCGACTTCGGCTTCTCAGCCCACCGTCAGATAACTTAATACTTAACAGATAGTCCACTCAGGTTCAGCGAGAACTCATAGCTATACAAATATCTAAAGAGACTCTGAAGAAATAAATCTTATATTACATTATACTGAAAAGTTAAAACTATATCAATGTGTAAGTCAGGCTACTATGTCATATCGACAAACTCCTGAATGTGGCGAATAGACCGAAAAAAGAAAGGTGGACGGAGGGGGGGGGGGGGGGGGGGGAATAAAGTGGGTGCAGAGCATTATGAAAAGCTTGTTATCTAATAGATAAATAATAACTGGCTGCTGCTACTTTAATAAGGGTGAGTAATACAACTATGTTTTTTCACTTAGGGCTGGGTCAGGATTCTTGATCTGTGTTTATTAATGGCCAGAATTTCACGAAATTTCTGCCTTTAGTTCCTTTATAGAGAACATCACATTTCACACAATATGAATGACATTCATTCAAATGGTTCACATGGCTCTGAGCACTATGGGACTTAAGTTCTGAGGTCATCAGGCCCCTAGAACTTAGAACTACTTAAACCTAACTAACCTAAGGACGCCACACACATCCATTCCCGAGGCAGAATTCGAACCTGCGACCGTAGCGGTCGCGCGGTTCCAGACTGTAGCGCCTAGAACCGCTCGACCACTTCGGCCGGCAACATTCATTCAAAGCATTCCATTCCATGGTCCACCGCCTACTATCTACACCACAAACCAAATCACATTTTGAAAAGGAACTGAAAATACTTAAAGAAATAGCATACTGCAAAGGTTACAGTCCTACCCTAATTGACAACATATTTAGTAAAAAGAAGAGACAGAGGACAACAACTCTCCATTATTTACCTCATGTAGCACAGAACCACATCGATAATAAATGAGCCCCCATGTTATATGTGAGTAGGACTTCACAGGTTCTTGCCAGGAAATATACTCCAAGTTTTTACACTAGGAATACTGTTGCTCACCTTCTGCTTAAGATTAAGATTTCGCCATTAGAACAGGGTTAAATATTTAGAATTTCCTACAATCTATCTGGCAAATTATATGTAGGTCAAACAGGTGGGGCTATAACTACTAGAGTGACTGTTGGAAACTGAAAAAGAAAGATTCTATGTTTGCTGAACACGTTCTGTATGAATGTCATTCATATGACGTTCTCCATAAAGAAACTAAAAGCAAAAAAAATAAAATTACTTGAAATTACATTAACTGACAGCAACCATGAATCCTGACCTGGTCCTTAATGATCAAACCCAGTTCCATTACCCTTATTAAAGTAGCAGCAGCCAGTTATTATTTCTCTCAGCATTAGATAATAAGCTTGTCATAACTGTTCCGCGCCCACTTTCCATAGACTTCTTTCTGCCCCCTCCCCATTTTGTCGGTCTGTTCGTCACATTCACCAATTTGTCTATATGACATAGTAGTCTGTGCCATTTCTCTTAGTACAACATTATTGGCTTATACTTTCATATAGTTTTAATATATGAATATACTGTAATGTAAGATTTATTTATTGAGAGTCTCTTTAGGTATTACGTTATGCTTGTGTTTTTTATCGATATGTTCATATAATGGGCAGTGGTGGAGTGAGTGCAGCTGTGCAGGGGGACCTCCTCTCTCCACCCTCCTTTTCAACATGCTTGATTGTCCGCCTTCCCACATAGGAGCCCCCGATGCAGTGCGGGCTGTAGAGCCTTCGAGGCCGCCAATCGCGTCATCCAGGCCTGCAGACAGACACCTGGGTCCCACGTATCTCGCACGTGGAGTCACGCAAAGAGGCTTCGACGTCTCAGTGGACTCCCACATTTGCACACCAAAAGGATCCACAAGCCAGACGTAGTCGCAGTCAAAGACGGCCAAGCCCTCAAGTCAAGCCCAGATATTCGGCGACCACCTTCTGCTCGAGTGGTGCCGCAATGAGAAGACGACAAACAAGTGCAACTGGCCGTCCATCCGGCGTGCCGTCCTCAACCTGCATCCTGGCAGAAGTATCCTTTACATCGGCAACGTTGAACTGGAGAAGGACAATGTTCCCACAATCCGCGGGAGACCTCTTCAGTCTGAATTTCAAAGTGTGGAACCTCATAAGAATATCCTCCTGTGTCCCATCATCATGCTATGCATCCTACAAAATCTTTGACCGTATGACGGCGCAGCACCCGATACCCCTGGTCGGCGTCGGGTAGAGTGCTGGACTCCTGCCTTGACTTCTGCGAACTCTCGTCCTACACAGGAGCAATACCATCTTTTTCATCTAAATTGTTTTCTTCATTGTCTTTGTAGTTAAATTTATTTTCTTTCCATTTTATATATAATATATGAGGTGTGCGCCCAATGTAAGCTCCCACTTTGGTTGGAGTACTGGCGCCATACACACACATAATGTACACATATATAACTCATATATGATTCTTTGGAATAAAGACGGCTGAAATTGCCTAACGTGGCTTCTGCTCCCCTCACAGCTCCTCAAATCGTGGTGTTCTATGTGAAGGCCACATTTGCTTCCTCTGCTAACCACAATCACCTGTGGAAACTTACAGTTAATACACTGTATTATACAATGAAGTTATGTAAAATAATTAGGTGAAACATGTATGGTTAAAAACAATAATGAAAAAAATCCGTTGCGAAATATGTATGACAGTTACTATTATTTGCAACAGAAGCACCAATAAATATTTTATTCATAACGAAAGAAGGAAACACAATGACCAAATTTCGGACGGCAAACAAAGCCAATAACAACACCAATATTCCCACAAGTCGCTTCACAGAGCTCCACATTACTATCAGGCACTAACATTATCGCAGAACCTCTCATTTCGTAGCGTCTCTAGCGTGTTTTAACCCTTTCACGCCGGCGCCGTGATTGCTGCGTCGTGCGCTGTTAACGAGCGCCAGTCCCGCGCGGCCGTGCCCGCTGTACGGCGCAGTTTTCGCGCTCCTCGCGCCGCTGCTCTGTCCTGCTTTCAAACTCGTAGTGTTATCGCAACTATTGGACTTTATACTATGTATTTATTCGGGAAAATATTTATACGAATCACACATGTTTTTGATGTTGTCTGTGTCTGTGCACAAATCCAAGTCTTAGGATGTCAACGGAACAGCTGGAGTAGCACAAGTTTACCTGATGTAGAAGCAGCTACAATAGGTGTTTCATATTTATCGTCAGATTCGGACGATGATTCCCTTTAATCTTCAAAGTCACTACCCGATATGAGGGAAAGAGCTTCGTCCACAGAATATCGTTTATCTGCCATGTCACTTCTAAAATGGCTCTAAGCACTATGGGACTTAACATCTGAGGTCATCAGTCCCCTAGACCTGGAACTACTTAAACCTAACTAACCTAAGGACATCACACACATCCATGCCCGAGGCAGGATTCGAACATGTGACCGTAGCAGCAGTGCGGTTCCATACTGAAGTGCCTAGAACCGCTCGGTCACAGCTGCCGGCTCATGTCACTTCTAGCAGAAAGTAACTGACGTTAATAACACGTCATTTCAAATTAGAAACAAGGCGGGAAATGAGCAGTTCAACTCAAGCGAATCCAACGCTTTGAAACTGAACGCAACTCCCATCTAGTGATTCTGTTGTTAACTGGCGCATAGGTCAAACTTCACGCAAGTCGAGCGTAGTGATGCGGAGAAATGGAAAAAAGAACACATTGACACCGGTGTGTCAGACCCACCATACTTGCTCCGGACACTGCGAGAGGGCTGTACAAGCAATGATCACACGCACGGCACAGCGGACACACCAGGAACCGCGGTGTTGGCCGTCGAATGGCGCTAGCTGCGCAGCATTTGTGCACCGCCGCCGTCAGTGTCAGCCAGTTTGCCGTGGCATACGGAGCTCCATCGCAGTCTTTAACGCTGGTAGCATGCCGCGACAGCGTGGACGTGAACCGTATGTGCAGTTGACGGACTTTGAGCGAGGGCGTATAGTGGGCATGCGGGAGGCCGGGTGGACGTACCGCTGAATTGCTCAACACGTGGGGCGTGAGGTCTCCACAGTACATCGATGTTGTCGCCAGTGGTCGGCGGAAGGTGCACGTGCCCGTCGACCTGGGACCGGACCGCAGCGACGCACGGATGCACGCCAAGACTGTAGGATCCTACGCAGTGCCGTAGGGGACCGCACCGCCACTTCCCAGCAAATTAGGGACACTGTTGCTCCTGGGGTATCGGCGAGGACCATTCTCAACCGTCTCCATGAAGCTGGGCTACGGTCCCGCACACCGTTAGGCCGTCTTCCGCTCACGCCCCAACATCGTGCAGCCCGCCTCCAGTGGTGTCGCGACAGGCGTGAATGGAGGGACGAATGGAGACGTGTCGTCTTCAGCGATGAGAGTCGCATCTGCCTTGGTGCCAATGATGGTCGTATGCGTGTTTGGCGCCGTGCAGGTGAGCGCCACAATCAGGACTGCATACGACCGAGGCACACAGGGCCAACACCCGGCATCATGGTGTGGGGAGCGATCTCCTACACTGGCCGTACACCACTGGTGATCGTCGAGGGGACACTGAATAGTGCACGGTACATCCAAACCGTCATCGAACCCATCGTTCTACCATTCCTAGACCGGCAAGGGAACTTGCTGTTCCAACACGACAATGCACGTCCGCATGTATCCCGTGCCACCCAACGTGCTCTAGAAGGTGTAAGTCAACTACCCTGGCCAGCAAGATCTCCGGATCTGTCCCCCATTGAGCATGTTTGGGACTGGATGAAGCGTCGTCTCACGCGGTCTGCACGTCCAGCACGAACGCTGGTCCAACTGAGGCGTCAGGTGGAAATGACATGGCAAGCCGTTCCACAGGACTACATCCAGCATCTCTACGATCGTCTCCATGGGAGAATAGCAGCCTGCATTGCTGCGAAAGGTGGATATACACTGTACTAGTGGCGACATTGTGCATGCTCTGTTGCCTGTGTCTATGTGCCTGTGGTTCTGTCAGTGTGATCATGTGATGTATCTGACCCCAGGAATGTGTCAATAAAGTTTCCCCTTCCTGGGACAATGAATTCACGGTGTTCTTATTTCAATTTCCAGGAGTGTATGACGCGAGGCGGAACTGCTATACAGCAGTCCACCGGCTGGGCGACATGGGCCGCACTCGACTGCTGCACCAGTCCACCGGCTGAGCGGCACATTCCCTCCCGACTTCTACAGAAGTTCACCGTAGAGAAAGGGTTAATCAAATGGTTCAAATGGCTCTGAGCACTATGGGACTCAACAACTTAGGTCATAAGTCCCCTAGAACTTAGAACTACTTAAACCTAACTAACCTAAGGATATCACACACACCCATGCCCGAGGCAGGATTCGAACCTGCGACCGTAGCAGTCCCGCGGTTCCGGACTGCAGCGCCAGAACCGCTAGACCACCGCGGCCGGCCGAAAGGGTTAATCATTTGCCCAATACCGTAATATGTCTTACAGGTAGCAAAGCAACTTTTAAATCTAACATAAAATTATCTCTACTGGGCAAGTCCTTCTATTCCATGTACAAGAGAACGTATCTTCAAGCGTTGTTGCATGGCTAAAAACATTGTGTTCATTACTGTTTACACTAAACATGTGTATGCGTCCTGTAACCAGACTTGTTCCACATAATTTCGATAAAAGAATCGTTCAAATGATCCATGTAGCATCTAACTAACTAACTGGTTAAGGAAGCACGTAACTCCACTCCGTCTTCATTATAAGTATATTTGACAATGCCAATGGAAAATACGTTTATAATTATCAAAGTGCGTCAGTATTATGTGTGCACCGCTACTGATAAGCCAGGGAAGCTTGAAACTCATATTATTGACCAAATAAATAAATGGTAAAAATAGGGACTTCTTGTTGTTTATTTGTTCAATTTTTAATGTAATTTTGTGGGACGTTCCCATTTATAGACGTCACATAACAAATTTTTATACTTGGATACATAAAGGGCTTGGAAAAAGTAATACGACACCGTGGTACAAAGACTTCATGTCTGAACTTCGGTCGTAATTATCGGTGCATATTTGTGACAATTTCCTGCGTCTATGCTTAGCTGCAACAGACTGCAGAACTAACGTTTAACACCAAGTACCTACTACAAGTTACCTTCGCCTTTGCCGAGGCCCACATTTCCGACTTCTGCTCACTATGTACTTCAATGCAGAACCGTCTTTCGAAACTTCTCAATCACGGGCTGAAATTGCCGACACTCTAGGTGCCATGAATCGTAATGGAGAGAAAGCAGAAAATTTCTCACAGATGTGGCATTGATATGAATTAGGATTTCGTTTCGTTCTATTAATATATGGTACACTGTAACGTAATTCAAGTGCAGCAATGCCTGCGAAATGTTTTTGATTATATGTTTCTTCTTTTTCAGAAGCTGTCTTTTGTATTAATCAGACTGCTGAACTGGAATACTGGTCGTCATAAAATTCTTTGTTTTGTACAGTTCATTCCGCTTAAATACATCTTCAGCTAGTTTTATGAATGTCTCCTTTCTCTCTTAGTAGTGGGACGAACTACATTGGAGTCCAAAACTGAAGCAACAAATGGAAATTTTGCAAAGTTGTGTTTCTTTTGTCACCAAACAGTATAAACAGGTGATAATAGAGTAGAAAAAGTGTAAAGATTACAGAACGTAAACAACTGCAACATGCATATCGGTAGAGAAAAAGGTTCTTCGTTTTCTTCCAACTCAACGGATTTACAGACACATTCCGACAGCTGATTAATGTGCTCAGTATGGGGCTTTCTGTACACCCTTTGCCTCGATACAACGCGTGCAGTGGGTGCTGCGGTGTCAGATGCCAGCTGCCGTGCTGCGCTAAGGTCGTACCGTCGTGCCCTTACAGCCAAATAACAGTCCTCCCCATCTGATGTCACACGTAGTCGGTCCTGCCCTGGTCTTTGCGAAACACTTTCGGTGTCCACAAACTGTCGCCACATCCGAGAAACAACAGAACGATTTACATTAAGCCATCGGGCCACGTCAGTTTGCGACTGTACTGTTTCATTCTTCCTATGGCCCTCCAACGCAGAGAGTGTGGTAGGTGTCTTCTCTGTGCCATACTGCACCGTCTGTGACTGTGCACACAGCGATTGTGGATGTGGGATTACCAAACAAACACTACCCGGCTATAAATTCATTTTACAGGGATTGGATCTTTTATTTGATGGAAAAGCTCATCATTCTCTGCTGTTTTGGGAGATGCAGGTCTTGTAAAATACATCGAAAAGAAGTAATTAAGTAGATCGCTTTTTTGTCCCATCACGCAAGAAATATTGTCATGAAATGGACGTTAAAATAGTTCTCTGTATGTAATTACACTGTTAAAAATCTCCGCCTGTGTCTTCGCATCGACCACGGGGCAGACATGCTGGGAGCCACGCTAGCGAGGACATTACCCGCCCTCGCGCCAGCCACCTCGCATAGTACCACACACGCAGGTCGGGAGAGAGCCAGCACACAGTGCCGTCTCACGCGACGCACAGATCGGAAGTCGCACTAATCTTCAAACAAAGCATCAAGTGGCGGCAATCTTTGATATTGAAACCTGTGATATTTCTGTCGGAACACATGTTCTCTCTCTCCCCCCCCCCCTCTCTCTCTCTCTCTCTCTCTCTCTCTGTGGCCACTTCCTGTCACGTAACACAGCTGGACCCGCCACACCATCGGTTGCAGCCGGGCTTGGGAAACTCCCAAGTCTTCCCATGGTGGATACCGGCACATGACAGAACTCTAACCTAGACAAATGCCTGACTGGTAATCGATCCCGAAGTACTGTTGAAGTAAATAAATTGATTGACTAATTTCTGGTCACATGATCATGATGTAGGGTGTATAAGGGGGCTGCAGTAGCCCATCGGTCTCAGTCTTTTTTTTTTTCTTTATTGTAATTTCATTCCCCTGCCCCATATGGGCAGGGGAGGGCTGTCAGCAGCACAATCCGCCGCTCTTCAGCCGAGTGACATGACAACTAAAACAAGAATAAAATAATACATACATAAGGAGATAAAAAGGGGAACATAAAACAGAGTAAGGGGAGAAAATGGAGGTTAAAATACACAGACACGTAGACGTTCATTGGGGACAGTTCAAAAAGTCGCCATAAAATTAAAAAACACAGTTGGCGATTCTTAAAACACAGAGAAGACACTGGATGCGCATGCACAGGGTAAAAGTTGGCCACAGTATTAAAAACACTCCGAAACAACACACTTAAAACCCACGTGGAGCACACACGACGAAGAATAAAACTACCAGGCGGGACCTGCCGAGGGAAAGGTCAGAGAGGATGGAAAAGGAGGTGAGAGCATGGGGCAGCTGGGGAAGCGGCGGGATGAAGAGAGGAGGGGCAACCGTGGGTTCACGAAGAGGCAGGAGACACATGGGGCGGGAGAGGAAAAGGGAAGACAGGGCAGGAGGGAGCGCAGAGACACTGAAAGAAGGCACAAGAGATGGAGGGGGTCGGTCCCAGTCACAGTCCCTGGAAGGAGAAGAATCATGAAGCGCCAACAACAGCTGAGATCCTCATCTCCCTCTCCATCACAGAAGGAGCGTGAAAGTAAAGAACTCATTACATTACTTCTTGTAGCGGTTCCTCCTTTTCTCTGTCAAGTTCTCTCTCTTTGTTCAACTCCATATTATTGTCTGTGGTTGCTTATTGTTTCTTTTTCTTTGTTCAGTGGCCTCAGTTGCGTCTGGGCCGACAGCGACATCTAGCGTGTTCGTACCACAGCAGCTACCATCGGTTCGTCAGGAGCTGCAGCAAACTATGACCTGTCAGGACCAGCAGTGGTAGCAGTACTGCGAGATCCTGTAGCGCACCTGACCAGCATGTTGGAGCATGACAACGAGTTTGTGTTATCCATCCCACTCTTTTGTTTGTGTAACGAGGACACCGAGCAAGCCTCGTGTCTCAGAAGGACTGTGCTGGGGCCCTCCACAACATGGTGCAGGTCAGTACTGGGGTACGACACATGCACCATCCCAGAACATTTCGGTGTTACTGCAAGGACAGAGTGTTGATGTGGTGGATGAGAATCTGCCGATCCCTCCCAGTGGTCTACTGCTTTATACCTCAACTTATCGTTTAACAGACAGCGGTTCAAAGTACTTAAATATTGGTAGAAAAGCGTCAGTGGACAGTGACTCACATGTTGCGTTAAAGATTGAAAATCCATCGAGAAGTGTTGAAAACCCATCGAGAAGTGTTGAAGTGCGGTTTATGGAGTTGGAATGGGATGAACTGTGTCATGCAGAACACTACATCAACCAATGGATAACCTCCAAGTGTTCTCCATCTCCAGACATTTACTGTGCTGGCCTGACACTATCTATAACAACACTGTGGAATGGCGTAACATTCATAGTGAGATGTGGAGGTCGATCCATTTATGTGCTACAATCCACCATTAAAAACTTGTTCAGTCTACACATGGTGTTATCCCTTGTGACGGAAAGACTAAACCGTGGGCTGTCACGAGTTCAGATTGTGTATAAATACATTGTGAACTATCTCCATAAGTGTGCATGCGGACGATGTAGAACACTGTATGAATACGGTGTCAAAAGAAGAAGGTAATGGAACACTCATCAGTTTGAGAGAAATACATGCTCAATTTACTGCATACAAGGAACAGTTATTTGGGAAATACTGTAAAAATGAACAGTTGTTTTTGTTGTTGATGTAATGAAGCCTATGTATCATTGTTGAAATGCAAATAAAATATATTTATATAATCGCACATCTTTGTTGTTTTTCTTATTTAGCCATCCTGTCATTATATAATGTAAGCTGTAGCCATTGTAGCTCAGTTGATAAGATGATTGTGCTATAGTGACTATATATATTATTATTGCAAGCGTTCATTTTTGTATAAAAGTCCATTACACACCAAAATCTGATGTAATCAGTATCATGACCGATGTGACCGCTTAATGTCATTCAATACGATCACGACGACACCCCTCGATCGACGCTAGCACTCGTGGTGTCACTCGCCTTCATACATGGCAGTGGACGTTTGAAAATTCGTGACGCTAGCTCAATGATCGTCAATTGATTTAAATGTTATTCCAGGCTTACTCTTAATTCAATTACTGCCACGGGGGTGAGGAGAAAGAACACATCCTGGTGATACCAGCATTATGCGTATTTAGATGTTCGATTAATCTGAATGGTTTGCGATGTTCCAGCGATTCTATTCGAACTCTATGCTGATGTACCGACAAGGACCATTTTCGCAGATAATCATGCAAGTACGTAATGAATGTTCAATTTCTCAATATAGTTAGTCGCACTAACACATTATAAATCCGCTGTAAGAACAATTTCATGCATTTACATTTTTGGTGTCCCACAATATTGGTTGGCTAAACATTATGACGATACGTTGTATACAACTTCTACAGATATTGTTTATCATGTAGTCAAGACTACGTACTGTAGCCAAAATCGTGGATAAAATTGAAATGTAGTTTGATTATTAACACTTTTCTTTCACTAACTAAATATGAAATATGAATCTGGATTGGAGGTGATGATCCTATCCTTCTTTTCAGTATTAAAATGGTCGATATCGTGTTCTGAATAACGCGTGTCATATAATGTCCAGATATCGATACGACCCAGGCTCTGAATTCGGCACTTAAATATCTATTCTTCGCTCTCGAAATGTTCGATGTGATTGTCTTTCACACGCAAGGTTCAATTTAACGGTGTATGCACTGCTTTTAGTATTTTAGGTCCCCGTTAATTAATATCTGGTAGTTAATAAGCGAACTACACTCCTGGAAATTGAAATAAGAACACCGTGAATTCATTGTCCCAGGAAGGGGAAACTTTATTGACACATTCCTGGGGTCAGATACATCACATGATCACACTGACAGAACCACAGGCACATAGACACAGGCAACAGAGCATGCACAATGTCGCCACTAGTACAGTGTATATCCACCTTTCGCAGCAATGCAGGCTGCTATTCTCCCATGGAGACGATCGTAGAGATGCTGGATGTAGTCCTGTGGAACGGCTTGCCATGCCATTTCCACCTGGCGCCTCAGTTGGACCAGCGTTCGTGCTGGACGTGCAGACCGCGTGAGACGACGCTTCATCCAGTCCCAAACATGCTCAATGGGGGACAGATCCGGAGATCTTGCTGGCCAGGGTAGTTGACTTACACCGTCTAGAGCACGTTGGGTGGCACGGGATACATGCGGACGTGCATTGTCCTGTTGGAACAGCAAGTTCCCTTGCCGGTCTAGGAATGGTAGAACGATGGGTTCGATGACGGTTTGGATGTACCGTGCACTATTCAGTGTCCCCTCGACGATCACCAGTGGTGTACGGCCAGTGTAGGAGATCGCTCCCCACACCATGATGCCGGGTGTTGGCCCTGTGTGCCTCGGTCGTATGCAGTCCTGATTGTGGCGCTCACCTGCACGGCGCCAAACACGCATACGACCATCATTGGCACCAAGGCAGAAGCGACTCTCATCGCTGAAGACGACACGTCTCCATTCGTCCCTCCATTCACGCCTGTCGCGACACCACTGGAGGCGGGCTGCACGATGTTGGGGCGTGAGCGGAAGACGGCCTAACGGTGTGCGGGACCGTAGCCCAGCTTCATGGAGACGGTTGCGAATGGCCCTCGCCGATACCCCAGGAGCAACAGTGTCCCTAATTTGCTGGGAAGTGGCGGTGCGGTCCCCTACGGCACTGCGTAGGATCCTACGGTCTTGGCGTGCATCCGTGCGTCGCTGCGGTCCGGTCCCAGGTCGACGGGCACGTGCACCTTCCGCCGACCACTGGCGACAACATCGATGTACTGTGGAGACCTCACGCCCCACGTGTTGAGCAATTCGGCGGTACGTCCACCCGGCCTCCCGCATGCCCACTATACGCCCTCGCTCAAAGTCCGTCAACTGCACATACGGTTCACGTCCACGCTGTCGCGGCATGCTACCAGTGTTAAAGACTGCGATGGAGCTCCGTATGCCACGGCAAACTGGCTGACACTGACGGCGGCGGTGCACAAATGCTGCGCAGCTAGCGCCATTCGACGGCCAACACCGCGGTTCCTGGTGTGTCCGCTGTGCCGTGCGTGTGATCATTGCTTGTACAGCCCTCTCGCAGTGTCCGGAGCAAGTATGGTGGGTCTGACACACCGGTGTCAATGTGTTCTTTTTTCCATTTCCAGGAGTGTATTTTTATGCTGGCGCGTTGTTTGTATCAGTTACCACCGCAACCGTCCAAGAATAAGATTCTCTTAATGTTCCGCGCACACGCGTTTCACAATTTTTAAAAAATGCAGAATTACGTAAACTATAGCTTTCCGTTGCGTACAACTTTCGTGGGTTCCACAACCATAATAGTTTCCCAAGGGTATTTTTCCCAGCTAACACAAAATTCGAATTATGTTGTCGGAATCATTTTCACTTCACCCGACAATAAACGTCTCTGATCACTTCGTCACACGTAATGTATTTTAAACGTGCTTGAAGAGTCTTTAAATAATCTCCTTAACGAATTTCGCAGCCGCGTACCACTTTTTCATCGACTAGCCCGATCGCGATAACTGAAGGTAGAGAGCTCAATAATGTGTTACATGTTCTTTTCTATGTATTAAAAAACAAACGCGCCCCTATATCTTTCTGTCCCGCTTGGTCTTTGCTGCTTTGCTTTTTATTTTTTTCATTATATTGCTTCTTAGTAATACTGTGCAGTTATTAAAGCTTCGTATTACTTACCCCTTTTTAATTCTTCCAAAATAAAATCTATTTATCCCCGATTTTAATTAATATGATGCTAATTGACACGCCTGCCCGCAAAGTACCGTTATACCGAGTGGGAGAAGCATCAGGACTTTGTTGTTAGTGACTAGTCATGTGATGGTGCGGAAGGAGATTGGAAGAAGAAGAAGAAGAAGAAGAAGAAGAAGAAGAAGAAGAAAAGAAATGGGATACGCTTTCCTGATAACATAAGAGCTATAATTGTAGGTCCATCTAAATATGACAAAACAAATGTACTCATGTCACTACTATCACATATGGATGGAGCGCACTTTGAACATGTATATGTATTTTGGAAAACGCTGTTTCAACCCAAGTACCAGCAACTGCAAAAAAAACATCTAGAGTGTTGATCATCTAACATATATGACAATCAGTCGAAGTAGTCAAAATCCCCCGCCAGAAAAAAAGCCAAACACAGTGTTCGCATTGGACGATGTTCCTGTGGAATACCTAGATCAAATCCTACAATATATCCGTTTTGGTTGTCATACGGTATTGACATATTTTATTTGAATCAGACTCAGTCCACAATCCCAGAACAGTTGGTGAGAGATAATGCAGATCTCATTATACCTTTCAGACAATACAATCTGAATCTAAAGCACATTAACTAGCACATGAGGAAATATGTCATCCCATGATTTTGTAAAGGTATGTACTGATTGCTGGAATCACACTGAGTACAGGTTTCTTGTTATTGATAAATCAAGAGAACTGAATGCAGGTAGGTGTAGACGGAACTTCCAAACGTTTTTATATTATAGCCACGAAAAAAGTGATGAGTATGTCAGTATACATCACATCAAGGACAAATCTGCATGTATGTCAGACACTCAGCCCGAGGATAAATGTCTGCGTAGAGAATGCATCTGTACATACATGGAAAATTCCAGTCTCGAACGTAAAGTTAAGTATCTACAGACATATGCCCAGACCCTTCTGAGACCAACGAATTAGATGCCGGGGTTAAGGAACTAGAGGCAAACACATGCATCATCCTGAGAAAAAAAGTAGACAACTTAGCTGTAAAAACTGATGGGATTGAAAAGAATGTACATGACTTAACTTTAAATGTTGATCGAAATATATATAAGGTTGTAGACGTAATTCGTCGAAATTTTTGTTAACTGAACTATTCATGTACTATAATTAGGCGTGAAATGCAAAACGTATCACTTACACATGGAAAAAGCTGCATCAGGCAAAATTTGGTGTCTATTGTCTCAAAATATTCGGACACTGAACCTGATAGATACACCAGTTAAATACAGAGGCACATGTGGAACTACAAAACTCAAGTAGGTGATGAGGATGAAGTTACAAAGTAAGAAAAGGCGGAAACAGCTTACAAAACTGCAGTGAAAGTGCCATTTGAAAATACACCGAGGTGTTGCTTTACATCGTCTGCTAGAATGGCTATCGCCGTGTAGGACGAAGAGTTTCTATTCTAGCCTCCTATACTCACAACACCCTAATCGCAGTATCATCTGTCGGTTCCTTCGATAATCCAGGGTCCACAGTTTGTCTCTGTCGAAGTGCTACTGTTTAACATAGCTTGTAGCTTTCTAGGTTCTCAAAACTTTGTTTTCATGCCATTTTATTCTCTGATAGTCGACAGCGAAACATGGAAATGTATGTACTTGAAAAAATAAATTATTATAGCAATTTTTTTTTGGATTGGTTGAGAGGCAGAGGATCATGATGCATGGGTTTGCAGCTGGTAGCAGTACACCTACACACTCTGAGCATCGTCTCTCACTGAAACTTTAATCACCTCACATTACCCGATCGTGAAATCCGCCCAGACACACTGCCTGACTGAAAAGTGTGAAACATCCAGGAGGAGAGGAGGAAACGAAATGAAACTTCACTGGTTAAGGTGGAAGTGATTGAAAAATCGAGTCAAATTTACAAAGAACTTGGCAGTATGAGCCCGCTTATCAGTATGACGGAGTGCCACCTCTAATCTGATACATGCATTGATTCGGTTGAGAATGACGCCGTAAAACCATTGTATATTTTTCCGCGGTAAGCTGGCCCAGAAGTGTAAGTAGTCCACGACATCCTGGATGATGGCACCGTGACAGATGACGTCCGAGCTGGTCGCACACATTGGTGGAAGGTCTGGAGACCTCATTAGCCACGGGAGTACCGCAGCTTAATTGTCCTGTTGGCACGACGATACTGCCGCATCAGTGGCAGCAGTTGACCAAGTGGGATGTTCGTGACACACCGTTGTGCTGTCAGAGTTCCCTCCATCAGTTCCATCTGTGACCTGAAAGCATACCCATACAATGACAGCAGCACAAAAACAGAAATACCTGTACACATCTCCAAAACATTTGAAGATCGGTGATACGCCCTTCTTCGTAAATCCGCAGGACAGGACGGGTAGTTTAAACTGTGAAAAGGGGCCAAAATAAGCGGTTGTCAGTTACATTCGAACATACAACTTTATTTATTTGACGAAACATTACAAGAGCCATGAATATATATATATATATATATATATATATATATATATATATATATATATATATATAAACAGCATTAATTTTTGGAACTTAATAACCAGCTGAATACGCCATACAATTTCATGCCTTAAGAGCAAGACCACTTTAATTTAAAATCGTCTGAAAGCCAGTGACTTAAGACTCAAACCAAAATCAGAATTTTTAAAAGACCTTATCTTGAAACAGTTCTTTAATTAGGCTGAAGGCCCAAACAATCTGACACGTTAAGAGCAAAACAACTTTAATTCAAAATCAGCTGTAGGCCCATCACTTAAGACTCAAAAAAATTAAATTTCTAAAAGGCCAATGGCCTTACTTAAAAGAGTTCTTTAAATTACGCTGAAGGCTCAAGCAATCTTACACCTTAAGGACAAAACAACCTTAATTTAAAAATCGGCTAGATGCCATACAAATACAAACAACAAGAACAAAAAAAAAAGGCAGTACGCCCAACGGCGCTCAGAAGTTTCCGAGGGTCGGCCTGGAATTCAAACACTAACGCTCGCTTAGGTGAGACAGGTAGTTGGCCCAATCACTCTCGATCCGACGACAACCCAACCGACAGACAGTCAACGGACCCACCGACCAGATAATTTCCGCTCCACCCAATCAGCACGCAACAGGGAGTTGTTCCACAACAATGTAGAAAGTATTGGCGCCCACAACCAATTATACATTGAGCTGCTGGACAACGACAACATGATGAGGAAGATACACTGCCTGAATTTACGTCAGCGGCCAGGGCAGGTAACCGGAGCGTCGTAGCAATGGGAACAGCACCACACACTCCGACCACGCGTAGACACCACCAGCGGCCCCGGCCAAACCACGCACTGCGGAGATTTCCTCGCTATTCCACGCCAACCGACCAACTGGTCACACACAGCACAGCCGGAAACTATAAGCACCAGACCCAAGATAGTGCAAGGCACGAATGTCGATACACACCGCTGCTGCCACTCGTGGAGCATAATCGCGATAACCGCGGGAGACTAAACACAGAAAGCAACCAAGGTTTAATCCAACGCATAACATGAGCCAACCACGGCTCAGGTCGCAGCCATAGTCGCTGACGATGGTCATCCAGAGTAGCACAGCACCGCGATTCATCGCTGTACACAGTGCGACGCGATTCTTCAGCTGTCCATATGTCCCCATTCACGGTAGCGCTCCAGATGCAGTCGTTTGCTTTGTGCTGTTAATGGCAGCCTACACGTGGGACAGTAATTCTCTAGTACAGCTGCTGCTAGCCTCCGAGCCCGGTGTAGGATGACACAGAATATTGCGCAGGGTCCATTACTTCTCGCATGGCTGGAGCAGATGTGAAGCTGGACCATAGAACAGAGTTCCAGGGTACTAAGAATACTAAGAAACACAGCAGAGGAAAGGAAACAGAGTACTAACTTGAATATAGCAGATGTTGACAGTGACCACCATTCACCTCTTGGCACTTTTGGGTCCTTGTCAGCAAGTTGCTGAAGGTGGATAGACGCTGGACTGCTGGAATTACTGCAGTCTCATCCGAGATGTTCTGCTGCAGTCCTTGAAGACAATGAGGATTCTTGCAATACGCCTTAGACTTGAGGGTTCCCTATACAAAGAAATCGCACACTGATAGATAGATTAGGTGACCAGGGTGGCCAGCTAGGACCGCGACAAGATTGAGCTGTCCTAACAACTGGGGCAGTACGGGCAGTTGCTCCATGCTGTTGGAAGTAACTGTAGGTCTTTTCCTCTTCCGTTAACACTTCCACAAATGGTACCTACTCGTCCAGGCCACGATGTACAGTTCCTATCACATCTAGCAGATCACGCCTCCTGTCCCCACCACTCCCTTGCACCCAGATACTAAAGGCGTCTTCAAGTGGGACGAGGCAGCTAACGTTGACGCGCACGCGATCGGGACATTTCATTCTCACGACAGCCAACGCTGTCGGCATACGGGACTAGGTGGTTGACGCGATTTCCGCTCTCATGCATTAATTCTGCTAACAATTATTGGAGAAGAGCAGACAAAACCTCGAAGAAGGTTCTGAACTCGTCGATGGCTTGAAGAGCGAACTGCGAGTAGAGCTACACTACATAATGCTGTACAACAATCTGAGATGCCTTCTAGTTATTCGTTAACTGAGTTTTAAATTGGACATAGTTGAGGTACAGTGTTTAACGTCAGGTTCTCGATTTTGTTTTCACCACCAATACTCTCCATCATTGATAAAATATATTTGCTGGAAAGATTCAAAGATGAGCCAGTCCATAAACACAGAGGTGGGATTATTTCTACAGGACGTTTCATAATAGTAAAAACTTCCAGTGTCTCTTGTGTTTGCCTTGAGACACAGACCGGCAGTCACATTAAGATTTCTAGCCACTGCGGAAACATTCCAGTCGTTGGCCTTTGCAACAAGAACTGCAGCAAATACACACATCAAAAGAAGTTTTGCGTCACCTCGTTTCCGAGAGTACCGGAACTTGTAAAGAAAATTTTACAACCTGTACAACATAAACATCATTTCTGCCCTTTTTATTGCTCATGAAAACCACACTGCATGTTTTACCACCATACAGCGAGGCCTTCAGAGGTGGTGATCCAGATTGTTGTACACGCTGGTACCTCTAACACCCAGTAGCACGTCCTCATGTATTGATGCATGCCTGTATTCGTCATGGTATACTATCCACAAGTTCATCAAGGCACTGTTGGTTCAGATTGTGCCACTCCTAAACGGCGATTTTCAGCGTATATCCCTCAGTGTGGTTGGTGGGTCACGTCGTCCATAAACAGCCCCAGTCATGTTCGATAGGGCTCATATCTGGAGAACATGCTGGCCGCTCTAGTCGAGCATTGTCGTTATCCCGAAGGAAGTCATTCACAAGATATGCACGATGGGGGCGCGAATTGTCCTCCATTAAGACAAATGCCTTGCCAATATGCTGTCGACATGGTTGCACTATCGGTCGGAGGATGGCATTCACGTATCGTACAGCCGTTACGGCGCCTTCCATGACCCACAACGGCGTACTTCGGCCCCACATAAAGCCACCCGAAAACAGCAGAAAACCTCCACCTTGCTGCACTCGCTGGACAGTGTGCCTAAGGCGTTCAGCCTGACCAAGTTGCCTCCAAACACCTGTCCTACGATTGTCAAGTTGAAGGCATATGCGACATTCATCGGTGAAGACAACGTGATGCCAATCCTGAGTGGTCCAGTCGGCATGCCGGCCGGGGTGGCCGAGCGGTTCTAGGCGCTACAGTCTGGAACCGCGCGACCGCTACGGTCGCAGGTTAGAATCCTGCCTCGGGCATGGGTGTGTGTGATGTCCTTAGGTTAGTTAGGTTTAAGTAGTTCTAAGTGCTAGGGGACTGATGACCTCAGCAGTTAAGTCCCATAGTGCTCAGAGCCATTTGAACCAACCATTTTCCATTCGGCATGTTGTTGGGCCCATCTGTACCGCGCTGCATGATGTGTTTGCAAAGATGGACTTCGCTATGGAAGTCGGGAGTGAAGTTGCGCATCATGCAGCCTGTTGCTCACAGTTTGAGTCGTAACACGACGTCCGGTGGCTGCACGAAAAGCATTATTCAACATGGTGGCGTTGCTGTCAGGGTTCCTCTGAGCCACAATCCGTAGGCGGTGGTCATCCACTGCAGGAGCAGCCTTTGGACGGCCAGAGCGAACAACATCGCTTTGGTTCACTCCAAGAAGCCTAGATTCTTCCCTTGTTGAGAGCCCTTCCTGGCAGAAAGTAACAATGTGGACGCGATCGAACCGCGGTATTGACCTTCCAGGCATGGTTGAACTACAAACAACGCGAGCCGTGCACCTCCTTCCTGGTGGAATGATTGGAACCGATCGGCTGTCGGACCCCCTCCGTCTAATCGATGCTGCTCATGCACCGTTGTTTACATCTTTGGGCGGGTTTAGTGACATCTCTGAACAGTCAAAAGGACTGTGTGTGTGATACAATATTCACAGTCAACGTCTATCGTTCTGGGAACCAGGATGATGCAAATCTTATTTTGTTGTGTGTACATTATTCAGATAATATTTCTATTAAATGAATAAGAAAGACTCAGAATCTTATAGGAACAAAAGTTTAAAATAATCTTTTTTGGAGCATGTGCACACAAACATGATATCTTTTTCGTTACAAGTCAATAGTTTACAACGCTATCAATTGCGCTACAGTTGCGACACAGCAAACTGGCTTCCTTATATGGTATACAGTGCGCAAAGACTTTATGTACGAGTGGTATTATGTAATATTTAAATGCAGTATGCAAATTGCGGCGAAGCAATGAAACGATATACTTTCATAGCACAAAAGCGAAACACTAAAAACTTCAATTACACGAAGCCATTACCCGCCGATACGTAGTTCCTGTAATTTTATTACAAAAAATTGTAGTTTTCAAGAGATTCCCAATTTTATGATGCTTTTAAACAGCTTATATTCGCATCACGAACTCTGAGAGAAAGAAAACTCACTAATGCGATACAGTATGGCGTCTGCTATGTCCTGCTTGTGGCCGACGTCGTATCTCAACGGCCGCGCACGTCTCCACGAGGCAAAATTCTAACATTCCAGATTCTTCATTTCACGCTGCACAGTGTAGTGGGAAGCTGTTGGAATTTCACAGCGTGACATCACCAGATCCTTATCCACGTACGTTTTGAGGTCTCGTGCGGGGGCAGTTTGAGTTCTGGTCCGGCATGTCCCTCTCGTGTCCCACAGCCATCAACCAAACATCCACTCAGATCAAACCCAGAGCACATTGCAACCAAAGACCCACAAATCCAGCAAAACCCTTACCCCCCAGCACTCTGCATAAAGCCGTCACTTCATTATTTTCTGTGTAAATATTTTAAACTATCGACAGATCAGCATATTATGTTTCAACCGAGGCAACTCACCAACTGCGTTTTATTTTTCTGAAAACATTCAGTTTGTTAACCCCTTGTTAAGAAATGTGGTGTCACCGCCAGACACCACACTTGCTAGGTGGCTGCCTTCAAATCGGCCGCGGTCCGTTAGTATACGTCGCACCCGCGTGTCGCCACTATCAGTGATTGCAGACCGAGCGCCGCCACATGGCAGATCTAGTCTAGAGAGATTCCCTAGCACTCGCCCCAGTTGTACAGGCGACTTTACTAGCGACGGTTCACTCACTACATACGCTCTCATTTGCAGAGACGACAGTTTAGCATAGCCTTCAGCTACGTCATTTGCTACGACCCAGCAAGGCGCCATATTCAGTTACTGTAATTACTATCTTCAAGAATGTATTCTGAACAGATAATATTGTGAATCATGTACCGTCAAGAGCGACGTTCATCATTAATGGATTAAAGTTAAGTATCAAACTAATTACGTCCGCTTTCTGAATTCTCATTCCTTGTCATGTTCCAGACCTCACGTGAGTATAGTTCTTGCCTCCTCACGCCAGCCTGCGTCAGCTAAAACGCGTACATTTCGGCCTCCACTCGTAACACATGTTTTCAATTTTGTGAGTCGTTTGGCTGGAGATCAGCTAACTGTAAGGAACTATAACCAATAAATAAAAGAGACTCTGTAAGACGAGTGGATGACTGCCGGCTAGAGGGAACGCGAGCCGCGGGCGGCCTCCTGCCCGCCTTGCTGCAGGGCGCTCGGCTTCCTGTGCGGGCCGCAGTGTCGCGGCGGCGGCCGACCTCGCGGACGAGGCGGCCTGCCGGATGATCAAAGGGCGGCGGCCGCCCTCAGCCGTCACCGCCGAGGAAATTATGGTACACGAGGCTGGGGACCGGCGCGCCGGAGTGCGTAGCAGGCGACTGACGGCTGCTACGTGCTCCCCAGCATCCACCGGCCGGCCCGTCACGAGACTAGACTGGCCCGCCAGCCGCTGCAGCCTCCACCGTAGCCAGATCGGACGCCATTGCGCAAACTGGCCATCACATAACTTACACTAAAGTCTAAAAGCTAAGCACAATTATTGCAAAGGTGTAAAATAATGCACAGACGGAAAAAATTCGCAACTCCAAAAAGGAATTGTGCGATATAAATGAAGATTCGTGAACTATCATCACCTGCTTAATTGAGTGACAACAATGAAAATTTGTACCGGACCGTGACTCGAACCCGGGTTTCCGGCTTATCACGAGCGGACCGGCCGCTGTTGAGGAGCAATCCGGAGACGACGATCATCATGTCAGAGCACCCTGTCTTAAAGCATTATCTGTTACTGTGACAGCCGGCCGGAATGGCCGAGCGGTTCTAGGCGCTTCAGTCCGGAACCGCTATGTGGCTACGGTCGCAGGTTCGAATCCTGCCTCGGGCATGGATGCGTGTAATGTACTTAGGTTAGTTAGGTTTAAGTAGTTCTAAGTCTAGGGGACTGATGACCTCTGATGTTAAGCCCCATAGTGCTTAGAGCCATTTGAACCATTTCATCACGAGCGGTCGAGTTACCATTCGACTGTCGGAGCGCGACTCACGGCCAAACCCAAACTTCCATGTGTCTTCAATCCTATCTCTACATTCTGTACTCGTACATCATATGAATATTCCCGTACAGGGGAGACATTTTACTTAAAAGTCGCTTACCCGTTTCGCCGGATAAATACAGTATAGCACTGCCTGTGTTATTCCGAATTACGATGTAAAGTTCTTTCAGACATGCATGCATCCTCGCTTAGCCTAATGGAAGGCGACCGCTCGCAATAATCTGGGAATCCAGGTTCGATTCCCAGTATGGCACTGCCGTCACTCCTTTATACAGCTGATGATAGTCCATATTCGCAACTGCAAATACATTTCATGCGACGGCTGTAGTAGCCGCAGAGCCTGTTTCTTCGAACATGGATGCATGTGCGAAGGAACTTTGCATCGTAATTTGGAATAACATAGGGACTGCAAATCATATAAACGAAAATTGTTGGTTGTGTTTCTACATCTGATAGAAAATGTCTTTTCTAATTGCACACCAGTCGCTAGTAGCGCCAGCAAGAGAATTCGAGACAGGTTTGCTTTAAATGCACACAGCAACAGTCAAGGGTGTTAGTTACCTTTAACATTGGGTGTGGTAAGTTGATGACTGTCAAAAATGCCTCTATGGCGAGAAAGATGTCATTATCAACATCCTTGGAGGATGGTAGGTGGAGCTCTCCTCAGCTGCTACGAAGTCAACTGATGGTTATGAGTGCTGAGCATGAGCTTAAATATGCAGAGGCTCCGCCTACTTCCTCTCACACTACTTCACAACTGCCAATCAGCGTTCATAAAATGACGCTATCGTACGAAATACACTGATAACATAAAACTGATTCGTTTAAAATGTGTGACTAACATATAGTTAGTATGTGTAAAACTTATTTATATTTTAGATAAAATCAGTAAACTACGATGTGTAATAGCTGTGCCCTCTATAGGAAACTATACAGTGTCAGTTGAGTCAAAGATGTAAAACTCCTTGGAGTTGTGGTATTTTCGATTATACCGAGTCGCCAACACCACAATTGCATCTTTGATGGATGTTCCAGAATCGTCTTACTTTAACTGTAGTTTTCATAGTGACGTTCTTTATAACAGTAGGGTAGCAGCCAAGAGTACGTTCCGCATTATGTATGTCTGAATAACTGATGAGACCGCTGATTAAATATTTAGAACTCATCGATCTCATAGTTTTTATAATAATCAATCTCAATTTAATAAAAATTTTATATGTTGTATAGCATATTTTTCGTACATAGCTTTTGCCATGGGTATAACTAATCTCATATTTTAAAACAAAGAGTAGGTGCATCTTCATTATAAAATTTCGTCAAAAAGGTCGTAAAAATATTTTTCGCGAAAATCTAATTGTTCATTGAGCAGCATTGATGATTTGGTTTTCAAATGAGCATATATCTCGATTTCTTCACAGGTCTGAAGATGGTTATATAAATATAACCGAAACCGGTCACCTATGTTATTGAGACATAAGTGTTGTGATCAAGACTGAACTTTAGTTAAAATATGTTACAAATCAGTTATTTCAAGGACAGCTCCGAGCCAGATGCCCCGCAGCGTGTATTCCTCTTACCTCAAAGTATCGCCATTTGGGACATCAATGTTGTCGAGCGAGGGCTCAATGAAGAGCTGGGTGAAGGCCTCTTCCGTTTTCTGATGAACGCTGGTTCCATCTCAGTGCCAGTAATGGCCATATGTTGGTTAGAAGAAGGTCAGTAGAGGGACTGCTACCAACCTGTGTACATACTACACACACTGGAGCTACACCTCTAACTATGAGCTGGGTTGCGATTTCGTATGACAGCAGGAGCATTCTCGTCGTTATCCCACGCACCATGACTGAAAATTTGTACGTCAGTCTGGTAATTCGAGCTGTTGTGATGCCATTCATGAAGAGCATTCCAAGGGATGTTTTACAACAGGGTAATGCTCGCCCACAAACCGCTGTTGTAACCCAACACGCTCTACAGACTGTCGACATGTTGCTTGGTCTGCTCTATTACCAGCTCTGTCTCCAGTCGAGCACATAAGGGAGGTCATCGGACGACAACCCCAGCGTCACCCACAACCACCATTAACCGTCCCTGTATTTACCAACCACGTACAACAGGCATGGAGCTCCATCCCAAACTGACATCCAGCACCTGGGAAGCAATGTGCTTGCTCGTTTGCATGCTTTCATTCAACAATCTGGCCGTTACACCCATTATTAACGTCCCAGCAGTTCACATTTGCAATGGCTTAGACCACACTTACATTAATTTATGGTGTTGCAAGGTTAATCACATAAATATGTTACATAGACAAATGTATTCCCAATATTTCATTACTCTGCATTAATTATTTTTTGACGTTGCGATTTTCCATCTTGAACACTTTATTTCCAAAACTGTGGATTAATTTGATCTCTCTGAATATTTTGACATATTATACGATGAAAAAATTTAAAAAATCATTCACTAAAAATTTAATACTACAGTTTATCTGGCGGCTGGATTTCAACAAGGACCTTTTTGTCTTTCTTTTAATGTCCAGTGGTCGCAAAATGGAACCACAGTGAAAATCAAAACTGTTTTGTGTCCCACTCCAACTTTTAGCTATACCTTCCTGCTGTTTCTCAACAAAATCGCCGCTCCGACTTAGACATCTGTCGTAGTGTTGCACCAACTTTCCAATAACGTTGTAGAAGATAGCCACCTGCGCTTTCGGCCAATTACGTAAGCTGGTCTTCAGCTGTGATAAGCCTTGCTCATAGCCAGCGGCTCGCCCGAGAGCAGAGATGAAAAATAAGAGGGAGACAAGTCGAGCTGCATGGTGTGTGATTTGAAACACTACAGGAGCTTCTTTGTTGCAGCTGCACTGTGCGGCTGAACTTTGTCATGAAGAAGGAAAATGCTTGATGGCAAAATTCCTCCTCGTTTGTTCAGAATTCCCCTTCATAGACGACATTTTCGAATCGCCTGATCCACTGAGTGAACAAGATCATCGTTTGACAGTCTCTTCCTTCCCTGACCGCCTGCATCATGATCGTCTATACGTTCTCCTTCTAAGTTCCTGCTTCATTGACCCACGCATGACAGTTACATTATGTGGTACGCATGAAGTTAGGCAAGACTCTGCAACCGACCCCGCTGATTCCACGTGTGACCAATTCGTCTTTGTATTTTAGATGCCCGAACCGTGTGTAGTCGAACCGGTTTCAACTTTACGTACCCAGGAAAGGAATACTTTTTAACTTCGAACGTGCCAATATTTACCTGTATGACCCGCTAATATTGCTTAAAATAGAAGTAATAATGTGCAGAATAATTTCTATATCTCCCCAGAAGTGAAAATACGGTGTTGGCCACGCTACGGAAAATAAATCCGGTTAGCGGTCGTGTTAACGATACCCCGCAATACAGCTTTTATTTCGCTCAATAGAGCATTTTCATTGAAACTGCACAACATTACACTGTTTCTACTAACAACAATAATCACTAACACAAATTTTGGCACGTATTACCTAACACACTACTATTATTAGCAGACCACCTATTTATGTTTTAAACTTCTCTCCGGTGCAAGGTGTAGATAATGGGGTTCAGTTTCCAGGATTCTTACGACACACAAGTTGTTACAGACAACATTTTATTTAGTCTATGCCTCGAGATGACTGGGTGTTTGTGTTGTCCTCATCATTTCATCATCATCCAGGAAAGTGGCGAAATTGGACTGAGCAAAGATTGGGTAATTGTACGGGCGCTGATAACCACGCAGTTGAGCGCCCCACAAACCAAGCATCATCATCATCATCATCTTATTTAGTCTACTTGTATTTGTTTTTATCCGCAGCCCTGTACGAAACAGCTTGCAGCTACGCAGTCTTACCTTTCCACATATCCACTGAAAGAAAATAATTTCTATGAATACTGTTTTGGTCGTCAGCTCTGAAGAAGCAATTTCAATACTTTATTTCAGTTTATAATTCTTTAAATGTGCCACAAGGAAATCTGCGTTAAATTTTACTTGGAAATAAGATCTACACAGACTAACTTCTAGGGGATGTAGAAGCTGTCTTGAAGAATAAAATGAGTGACCGGAAACGTCATCCGACAACGCTACACAACGTCAAAGTTAGAGGCGACGGCGCCTGTCGCCAGGCCTCCCTCCAGCAGCAGGCGTGACTTTGTAGGCGAACAGACGGCCGGCAGAACGTCTCGCAATGAACCTGACAGCAGTCTGGACGTTAGATGGTGCTGAACGCGGTCAAGCCTGTCCTACCAACACTGTAGCGTCAAAGAGTAACACGAAACGTATGGAGTAGAAACACAGTGCTCAGTCGTAGTTTGTCGCGCACTTGCATGCCCCATCAAGCAGACGGTCTCCTGAACTGAGGAGGGCGACACGCAAATCGCGTATGGTTAGGCGAGAGCCAATGGGCATGCAGCGTTACGATATCCCAAAAGGCATCAGCCGTACCGCTTCACGTTTGGGACCATCCATCGGCGTCTGGCTGAAAGGGCTGGTTTCACAGGGCTTTGCAAGACAGAAGTCGCGCGTGAAGTGTGCGCAGGGCACGATTTCCGGAGGAAGTACGAGACAGTTTCGACGCAAACTCATCCGCAAGCAACCGTACTGTGGTACCCGCAATGCAGAACTTCCACTCAGCGATTTGGCGAGTGCTGCATAAGGAGGGAGAACTTCCATTGCATCTTCAGGAGACACAGGGGCTGTTGATCCACGATTTTGGTCCACGTGTGAAGTTCTGGCAATGGCTCCTGCTGCGTTGCTTCAGACAGCCGTATTATGCTGCGTATGTGTTGTTCACAGGGGAGGTGTCCTTCACGCCCACAATAACCATTTATGAATGGAGGTGAACACCTGCGTCACTCACTAAAGATATCGTCAGGAAAATTTCACCATCAGTATATGGGCTGTCACGGTACATGATTATTTGATTGCCTCCTCCCTGCTTCCCCCTTAGCTCACAGGCGGCAGCCACACAGTGTTCATCCATGAAGTGCTGTCGGAATTACTGGAGGAGGTGACATTTGTATTCTGCTGACGTATGTGGTTCCAGTGCGATGGAGCCCCCTCACACCAGAACCCAGATGGGGCAGATGTTTGGGAATCGCTGGATTGGTCGAGGCCCTGTAATGTGGCAGCCTTGGTCACTTGATCTCAACCCACTGGACTCACTCCTGCTCAACCATCTGAAGAATGTGGTGTGTAGCGGCACCACCGTTTAGGATAGGGAATGTTAGTTTTGTGTAATATTCTGAGCTCAAGTTAAAGCCAGGTGCGGGCCAGATTGCAGTGAGTTACGCATACCAACAGTTGCGAAACAGAATAGAGGCCACAGGGCCGTCAAATTGCTGAAAGAGTATACGCAGTAGTTTTGCATATCGCAAATCACAAGCAGAAGGAGCCCACTGGCCAACCTAGCGTGTTATGAGTATGTGACACGAAACAGTGCTTATGGCAAAACAGAGGCGCACAGCTGTGTGTAAATAGGTGCGGGTTTCTAACGAGATTGATTCAAGTGTGGCAGCTCTCCTCCTTGATGGCTGGGCGTGTCACACCACCAGCTGCACGCAGCAGCAGATGGGGTGCCAGTGGTCCAGTCCACGGTGGATCGCTGGTTCGACCCTCTGAGGCCAACGCGGGGTCCGTAGCCAGCCAGCGGCGAGCCACGCCCAAGGCGAGGGCCGCAGATTCGGACACTGGATCGTGGGCACTTGTTATCACTGTGATCTCGGCCACGTCGGCGAGGCAGCCATAACGCGCCAAGCCGTTTCGCAGACAGCGAAATGGGGTCCTCAGCATTGCGGGACCCAGCGACGCATACCGAAGGGAAACATGGCACTGTTACGGTCGCAGGTTCGAATCCTGCCTCGGGCATGGATCTGTGTGATGTCCTTAGGTTAGATAGGTCTAAGTAGTTCTGAGTTCTAGGGGACTGATGACCTCAGATGTTAAGTCCCATAGTGCTCAGAGCCATTTGAACCATTTTTTAACATGGCACTGTAGTTGGAAACAATAAAACACTTGGAAAGCTCAGACGAGTCTTAATACGGTGCCTTCTACCTCTTCCCGCTACATTTGGTCGTCATGATACATTCGGTGGCAGAAGTTGCCACTACAGGTGTATGAAAGCCCGGTGAAGACAGCAGAAGACCTAGTAGTGAGGATACATTCAGCGTGTGATGATGTTCGCACCATGCCCGATAACTTTGCGTGGGTGCGGCTGTCAATGAAATGTATTTAGATGTTACGCATGCTGTGATGCTGGAGGCATGTATTTTGAGTGCGTACTTTGTATAATTGTATTTAATTTGTAAATGGTAAAAGCATTGTTGCAAGGAGTACCAGCTGTCCATTAAGCTAATTTAAACAAGTGAAGAAAAAAGTGTCGAACGCACTGGAAACATTTATTTTTTAACATTTGTTTCACGTGTTGTTTAGTTTGTGCAATGTATTTAATTTGCCTCATCAACGAAATAAGTGATTATGTATATTCCTTGAATCCTGTTGTCTGATGGTTGCCACAGTGTCTACACGTATATTTCCTCCCCCTTTCCTAGCATTCATGGTTCCTGTCCCTTTCAATAAAGGCGCCGACGTCTCGGAATTGCGGCCGATTGCCGCACACCACAGTGGAACAGAAGACGATGGCTGCTGCGTAGACCGACGTTCACTCCCCCTCCCCTAATTTCGAAGCTGTCGTTCCCTGTCAGTTACATCCTGCACAATATACCGCAAAAACATCGCAGATTGTATAGAGGGTTCCTGGAGACCGTACACTGCGGCCAGAAGCCCGTGTGCGGCACCATCAGCCAACACAACAACAGAGCATCGCATTCGTAGGAGACTAGTGCTGTCTACGCAGGAGCTAGCTCCATCTACTCCACTGGTGAATATGGCAATAAGTCGTGATCACGGAATATCGAAATCCAAAGGTCTCGACCTGCCCATGGTTTGTCCGTGTACAACGTCACACCTGCCGTCGAAGGGGAGGCCTCGCTGCAGGCGAAGGCGCCTATAGCTTCGACGCTCTGTAGCGTCTTGGATGACGCTTCCGGACACGGGTACAGTATCTTCATTTTGCTCCTCCAAACGCTTTTTACACTACTGGCCATTAAAATTGCTACACCACGAAGATGACGTGCTACAGACGCTAAATTTAACCGACAGGAATAAGATGCTGTGATATGCAAATGGTTAGCTTTTCAGAGCATTCACACAAGGTTGGTGCCGGTGGCGACACCTAAAACGTGCTGACATGAGGAAAGTTTCCAATCGATTTCTCATACACAAACAGCAGTTGACCGGATTTGCCTGGAGAAACGTTGTTGTGATGCCTCGTGCAAGGAGGAAAAATGCGTACCATCACGTTTCCGACCTTGATAAAGGTCGGATTGTAGCCTATCCCTATTTCGATTTATCGTATCGCGACAATTCTGCTCGCGTTGGTCGAGATCCAATGATTGTTAGTAGAATATGGAATCGGTGGATTCAGGAGGGTAATACGAAACGCCTTGCTGGATCCCAACGGCCTCATATCACGAGCAGTCGAGATGACAGGCATCTTATCCGCATGGCTGTAACGGATCGTGCAGCCACGTCTCGATCCCTGAGTCAACAGATGGGGACGTCTGCAAGACAACAACCATCTGCACGAACAGTTCGACGACGTTTGCAGCAGCATGGGCTATCAACTCTGAGACCGTGGCTGCGGTTACCCTTGACGCTGCATCACAGACAGGAGCGCCTGCGATGGTGTACTCAACGACGAACCTGGGTGCACGAATGGCAAAACGTCAATTTTTCGGATGAATCCAGGTTCTGTTTACAGCATCATGATGGTTGCAACAGTGTTGGGCGACATCGCGGTGAACGCGCATTGGAAGCGAGTATTCTTTATCGCCATACTGGCGTATCACCCGGCGTGACGGTATGAGGTGCCATTGGTTACACGTCTCGGTCACCTCTTGTTCGCATTGACTGCACTGTGAACCGTGGACGTTACATTTCAGAAGTGTTACGAGCCGTGGCTCTACCCATCATTCGATCCCTGCGAAACCCTACATTTCAGCAGGATAATGCACGACCGCATGTTGCAGATCCTGTACGGGCCTTTCTGGGTACAGCAAATGTTCGACTGCTGCCCTGGCCAGCACATTCTCGAGATCTCTCACCAACTGAAAACGTCTGGTCAATGGTGGCCGAGCAACTGGCTCGTCACAATACGCCCGTCACTACTCTGGATGAACTGTGGTATCGTGTTGAAGCTGCATGGGCAGCTGTACCTGTACATATCATCCAAGCTCTGATTGACTCAATGCCCGTTATTACGTCCAGAGGTGGTTGTTCTGGGTACTGATTTCTCAGGATCTATGCATCCAAACTGCGTGAAAATGTAATCACATGTCAGTTCTAGTATAATATATTTGTCCAATGAATACCCGTTTATCATCTGCATTTCTTCTTGGTGTAGCAATTTTAATGGCCAGTAGTGTACATCTCTTCTAAGTCTGTCGGTGTAATTTTGAAACATCCTATATATCAACTGCATTTTTTTTGTTATTGGTAGATTGTTAAGTTGACCCGAGTGGCCGACTTGTAATGTAGCTATAAGAGAAATGAGCTTATTTCTAAGATTAAGAAGCATCACTGTACTAAATGCAGATCATCAACAGTTAATCCAACTTTGCTGATCCCCTTCTCACCAACGACATGCATTTATCTGCTTATGGTACTAGAATACGTCTACTCCCCTAGCTCGGTCTGTCACCAAGTGGCCAAGAGTGGGTCGTTACAAACGCTCCATACCTCTGGGACAAGGTGAAGGTGTTTTGGCCAACGCCTAGCGTAGTTCCCTCGCGGCCGTTTAAACTTCGGAAAATGGTGAATTCTGATTCGCGTGGAATTTTGCACGCAATGAACGTTCGAGCGTCAAGCACGGCTCAGTGCCGGTACGTTCCATCAGGCCGCTAACTGTCGTGTCGCGTGCGGCTCTTGCAAGGGGTTAGTAGGTACCCTTGGCCGTTTCCGTCCAGTTTGCGTAGTTTGAACACCCGGCAGCCACCCTCAAGACTCAGTCTTGCCGTGCAGCGAAGTGTGCTCGACTATGCTAATTCCAAAGCCTCTGGCCTCTAACAGCTCACTAACCCGCTCTCCGTACCATTCCCGTTTCACCAACTCCTAGTCCGTTCTCCCTACACTTTCCTTAGTGCCAAATTAAATAAAATAATGGTTGTTCCCTCTCGACATGAAAACGCTGGTCAGGTTTTCTTTCAGCTTAGTTGTACTCTGACTTAATGCAACAAATTTGATACTATGAGAAAAATTAAAGAAGAAAAGCACGTTCTTACTTTACTTTTATCTGATAGAAATTCTAGTGAAATGTTTCACAGTTTACAACCCACATTTTATGGCACAAAATGTAATAATCACAGCAAATTTAAAACTTTTGTAGTACAATGAATTTTCAATTTTTTGTGAAAGAGCTTGAAACAATTCTTCCCTTTGCAGGAGACAGGTAGTGGTTGCATTTTCTGCGCTTCGTTTTAGTTCAGCTATTGCAGTGCTCATATTGATATGTTTGTGGTGACAAGACTTCCACTGTGGGACAATGATCACAGCAACTCCATCGCTCTTCCAGAAATTGTTTCGAATGAGGTTCCCTTTTTTTTCTTTAGAAGCCTAACTCATTTTCCATCAGTCCTCACACTCTCCTTCCCTCCTCCTTCTGTCCATACAAGCCAAAAGAGCCTCTGCACAGTGACGTTCTAAATTTATTGCGGTTCATAATGTTTTTCGCTGTCTGGTTTTCAGGGCAGTTGTCTCTGTGCAAAAATGGGGAGTTTACAGCCAAACTGTCCACGACTGACGAAACGCTACTCAAATTAGAATTCTCAGACAGATAACGAATCTCATGTTCTGCTAAATCGGCGTATAAAAAACCCACTGTGCATCAAAACTTCCCGTAATAGCACATAACCGTATCCATTCAAGGCTAAGGCTACGCAGTGAGCCCCACAATCACATTATATCAAATTTAATTTACATTTTATAGATACGAGATTACTAACAGTTGTCATTAGTACGACGTTATGTACTCCTTATCAAATAACCAAACCCAGCAAATCTCCAAAGAACTGAATTTTACGCAATTACTGGCTACTGACCTGGCGACGGGATGGTGCTTTTACCTTGACATAACACAGACATGATGCGATGTACTGGCGCCGAGTGACAGCATAACCAGGATAAATACGTTGCTCGGAACGTCCAGCATCGCTGAAGGTAGGTTGGAAGTAAGGCAAGACGATGTTTAAATATACATAGGTGCACAAACTTGTGTGTCATCATATGTAATCGTTTACTTTTTTTGTAAGCTATTGATAATGGTTTAAAACACAAACTGTAGAATCAATAAAGGAGAAACGGTAGCTACTGATGGGACTAAATCATCTAAACAATTCATTGCATCTGTGAAACCATTCTCAATGACTCGATTTATTACTTCGGCTGGTCGTGCAAGTGAATTTTTACACAGAGTAAACGCGTTAGTCAATTGGTAGATTGACACGTCTCATATATCCTTGCTTTTGATTAACTTTATTGAAATCTATATCATGTTTCTATCACTCGATGAATGGAACTGAAATAGAAAGAAGCGTTTGGCGTCATTGGCTGGGAGGCCCCTTACGGGGCAGGTCCGGCCGCCCTGGTGCAGTTATTATTACATTCGACGCCATATTGGGCGACCTGCGCGCCGGATGGGGACGAAATGATGACGAAGACAACGCAACACACAGTCCCTGAGCGGAGAAAATCCCCGACCCTGCCGGGAATCGAACCCGGGCCTCTTAGGACGGCAGTCCGTCAAACTGACCATTCAGCTATCGGGGCGGACCCTCGATGAATGTGTCGTGTTCATAATATCGGTGATATCGGTGAGTGCGAAGACTGAGTTGCTAACATATCTCTTAATTTGTCTCCAACTCTGTAGTCGATAGCATGTGCTATACGAGTACTTGTGCTGTACAAACTTGCCGGAGACTTGGACGGGTCCTCACAAAAGGAGAGGACAGGAGCCACTGCTGGCCAACTCCCCATCTCCCCACCCACTCCACCCAGAGGTCCCTAAGGAGAACACACAGCTGCATCTGTTTAAAACCGAGCAGGAACAGTAACCTGGACCGTAGACGTCAGGTATGCAGTTTCTGGAACCTCTATTGTCCGGATGGGCTCCGGCGTACAAGAGCGGTCAAGATAGTACCTGTCGTAGGCAAGCGCTGCGTGGTTCCAGAGCCTGTCTAAAAATAGCCGATATAATGAACCGTGCTGCACGTCCGGCCAGTGCAGAATACACTCCTGGAAATTGAAATAAGAACACCGTGAATTCACTGTCCCAGGAAGGGGAAACTTTATTGACACATTCCTGGGGTCAGATACATCACATGATCACACTGACAGAACCACAGGCACATAGACACAGGCAACAGAGCATGCACAATGTTGGCATTAGTACAGTGTATATCCACCTTTCGCAGCAATGCAGGCTGCTATTCTCCCATGGAGACGATCGTAGAGACGCTGGATGTAGTCCTGTGGAACGGCTTGCCATGCCATTTCCACCTGGCGCCTCAGTTGGACCAGCGTTCGTGCTGGACGTGCAGACCGCGTGAGACGACGCTTCATCCAGTCCCAAACATGCTCAATGGGGGACAGATCCGGAGATCTTGCTGGCCAGGGTAGTTGACTTACACCTTCTAGAGCACGTTGGGTGGCACGGGATACATGCGGACGTGCATTGTCCTGTTGGAACAGCAAGTTCCCTTGCCGGTCTAGGAATGGTAGAACGATGGGTTCGATGATGGTTTGGATGTACCGTGCACTATTCAGTGTCCCCTCGACGATCACCAGTGGTGTACGGCCAGTGTAGGAGATCGCTCCCCACACCATGATGCCGGGTGTTGGCCCTGTGTGCCTCGGTCGTATGCAGTCCTGATTGTGGCGCTCACCTGCACGGCGCCAAACACGCATACGACCATCATTGGCACCAAGGCAGAAGCGACTCTCATCGCTGAAGACGACACGTCTCCATTCGTCCCTCCTTTCACGCCTGTCGCGACACCACTGGAGGCGGGCTGCACGACGTTGGGGCGTGAGCGGAAGACGGCCTAACGGTGTGTGGGACCGTAGCCCAGCTTCATGGAGACGGTTGCGAATGGTCCTCGCCGATACCCCAGGAGCAACAGTGTCCCTAATTCGCTGGGAAGTGGCGGTGCGGTCCCCTACGGCACTGCGTAGGATCCTACGGTCTTGGCGTGCATCCGTGCGTCGCTGCGGTCCGGTCCCAGGTCGACGGGCACGTGCACTAGAGATGGGCAAAACTGTTCTTTTCAGAGATTGGATCAGAACTGTTCACTCCCTGAAATGAATTAGCTCTTTTTCATGACTCACCACTCATTTACAATATAAAATAAATGGAAGGCACATTGCCCTTTAAACTTGGTTTATTCCAGTACTATACCTGTATTTTGATCTTATTTGATCCTATTTTGAAGTAACACAGATAATGAGTAAGAATTTTGTATTGTTTATTGAAATTTCCACGATATGACAAAGTTTTTGATTATTGATTTATTTTGCACTATCGTGGTTTTTTGGGTGATCGGAAAATGTTGTAACTTGAGATTTACGTTAACAATATATTTGGCTATAACGTATTAAAATTTCATTAACCTCATACAAATACATCGCAAGCCATATATTTTTAAAGTGAACGTTTCCTTTCGAAGACGCCTAAAATCGCAAAATCCGTACCAGAATAAGAAAAAAAAAATATAAATTTGACTGTAAAACGAAAGTGCTGCATATAGCCTTACGCAGAATAAAACAAGGAAAATATTGGTGTATCACATTTTGCGATACGTTTATCGGTTCGCTCGTAATTAAAGCGTAAATTCGAGTGTCTATAATAAAAATCCTATAGTAAGAGGAGTTATCAGGAACCTAATCTAATCAGTTTAAACAAATAAAAATAAAATAAAAACAATTGATGTATACATAACATAATAATGTAATATACATAGCGGCATTACTACGAAGAACAATATCCAGTGGGGACGAACTCTGATGCAGAGGCGCTGAGTCGAGCAGGTCGAGCCGCGAGCTGTATTACTGCGTGAGCTGAGACCGCAGAGACCACAGTGACACCTGAGTCGCTTTGCTCGACGCTCTGGCTAGAGTCGAGACGGTGGGGCGAGCGTTGAGCGTGCAAGTTCCGAGGGAGGGGGTAGCGGTGAACTCACCCGCTCCGAGACAAATAGTTCGTTCCCTTGCGAGCGGGTTTTTGCAAGTAGTTCCTATGTTATCCGCTAGGTGGCTCTCTGTCCTGTTGCTCGCATCAACTGCCCAGAGGGCAGGACGTGCGACTGAAACGATCGCCGACAGAGTGCGATGCGAAGTTACGCTGCGCCAGACACGCCGCGGCAGACGACGCACAGAGACGCCACGGCATATGTGGAACACAAAATCCAATGGGGCACTGCACAATGCAGGCAGCCAAGGTAGAAGCAGGGCAGAGGCCGGCGCTGGCTGTGTTGTGTGGCGTGCACTGTGCTGTGACCAGCAGAGGCGCTGCTGATATGCTCCGTCTCTCTCTCTCTCTCTCTCTCTCTCTCTCTCTCTCTGCCATGGGAAACGTTTGGAGCTACCGTTCTTTTTTTCTGAATCACTGATTGTTCACTCCTTTGAAAGATTGAACTCTATGAATTAGTTCAAGAGCGGATCCCCCATCTCTAACGTGCACCTTCCGCCGACCACTGGCGACAACATCGATGTACTGTGGAGACCTCACGCCCCACGTGTTGAGCAATTCGGCGGTACGTCCACCCGGCCTCCCGCATGCCCACTATACGCCCTCGCTCAAAGTCCGTCAACTGCACATACGGTTCACGTCCACGCTGTCGCGGCATGCTACCAGTGTTAAAGACTGCGATGGAGCTCCGTATGCCACGGCAAACTGGCTGACACTGACGGCGGCGGTGCACAAATGCTGCGCAGCTAGCGCCATTCGACGGCCAACACCGCGGTTCCTGGTGTGTCCGCTGTGCCGTGCGTGTGATCATTGCTTGTACAGCCCTCTCACAGTGTCCGGAGCAAGTATGGTGGGTCTGACACACCGGTGTCAATGTGTTCTTTTTTCCATTTCCAGGAGTGTAAATTACTTTTACAAGTCGGTCCCTCTACTTAAAGAACACCTGGTTGAGGCATTTTCATATCTGTTCTCTCTTGGACAAGTCGGTGGCTGTTTATTGTTAACTTTTTTTCTTCCCCTTAATGGGGGAGGAAGTTTAGTGGCCTAGCGGCACTGAACGTGGAGTAAGGACTAATTTCTCTCGCAAGGCGAAAAGGAAGCCCGTTGGCTGTTCTAAAAAGGTGAGTTTAGGATGCTGTTTTCTAGGCATTTCATATGTGGGCCATTGGACAACACAAAAAGATACCTCAGAAGTGAGAGTTTGGAACACGGCTATCTCACAACTGTATGCGCCAGATGAAACCCCATTGGATAACTTACAAAAAATTTACTACGAGGGATTCTGGATCGCAGTTTAAAAATAATCTCTGTGGCCAAAGTTTAACGTAGCCTTCTAATTGGTGGAGTTTGTACAGGTCAGAGAGGAAACAGAATTTTTGGGGGCTCTCCGTATGAAGACACGGCAAGTAGACGCTCGGGTCGTGGAGACATGGAGAAGTGGACTTCGGAGGCGCGATGGAGGCCTCGCTTGTATTTCTGAGGGTTACCCAACCACACAGCGGCTGAATGGTTAGTGCCTGGCAGGAGACTCCGCCGCACTCACGACTCGACGCTCCCACTGATCAGCTGTGGTGAAATTACGTGGCTGCATAGGCTAACCGGTAGGCGTTTTTCTGGTCCATTGCAGCCACCCTCTATTATGTTGTGTGATTTAACAACTGATCACAGATTCGACGTCTCATCCATTACCGAGCGGACTCTGGCTTTTACATGCCGATTTGATATGACTTTCCGGCACGATCAGGCTAATTATTGCACACCAGCCCCCGGTTATATATTTTCGACATTAACGTATTGATACTATGATCTCTCCCGATCCCCTTGTTTCTTGTAGATTTCGCCAAACCAATTTACGTCTGATTTAACTGCGTTGCAGTATTAATTGGTAGTTCCTGTCCTCTCTAATTTTGTGATCTGTAATTTTTGTTTGCTTGATTAAATATGTGCTTACAAGCAATAATTGTAATAAACTGTGGTTAAAATGGACTTTTAATTATTAATCCTTTAATGGTTCCTCTAAAAACCAACACCTGGGACTGACTTACAAGGATCATTTTATTCATATCGTTCAATCCGTTACACGACAAAGTCATTTCGAGGGGTGTTCAACAAGTAATGCACGTATTTTTTCCTCGACCAATTGAAAATACATGAATTCGTTGTTGGATATCGTGTAACACCTTCAGCCCCTATAGTTTCGTCCAGTTTCAACAGGTGCCGGCGCTACACGTACCCTTCAAAATAGCATCTGTAACAGAGGTGCGTTCTAAGCATACAGTTGTCACAGAGTTTCTTTTGACGGAAAACCAAAGTATCGCGTATACTTATACTCGTAGGCACCTGTAGAATGTCTAAGGAGACATGGCAGTGAACAACAGCACGGTAAGTCGTTAGGAAAGGCGTCTGTCATCACTGTAACAAGGTCGTGCAAACCTGTCCGTTCTCGCACGTTCTGATCGGCAGCACACAGCTGTGAGTCCTGCAATGTTGAAACGTATGGACACTCTCATTCGAGGTGAACGACAGACCGCAGTCAAACGTCTCGCTGGCCAACTTGTCGTGCCGTTGATAGTGTTGGCACTCTCGTCGACCAGTTTCAGCAATCAAATCTGAAATTTATTGTGATAGCCTAAGGAAACTCAAGAAACGACATCAACGGGTTCGCCGCCAAGAAAATGCGTACCAAATTCCCACCCCTGTATGACAACACAAGACCTCGCAGAAGTCTGTGCACCCGAAAGGAGCTCGCAAAGCTTCACTGTTCTCCCTCATCCACCCTACAGCTAGGATATCGCACAGTCTGATTTACATCTGTTTGGCACAATGAAGGATGCACTTTGAGGGAATCAGTAGGTGGATGATGTGACGGTTATTGATGCAGCAAGATGTTGGCTCTGACGTCGACCAGTAGAGTGGTACCATGAGACTGTTAACTGTATGACGTTAAGGGTAGCTCGGAGCACTGTAGTCACACACGAGAGGGCTTCACTGTGCCTACGTGAATGCCGTACCTCTGCAGTCGTAGTTGGTAATGTGGGTGTTCACCGCAATTTATCCAGGGGGGGGGGGGGGGGGAAGAGGGAGCGTGGCTCAAGATCCCAGAAGTTCATTTTATGATACAACTGAATGGTTGAGTTTGGAAACGTGTCGTCGCGCAATAAATAAATTTGACAGGAGGTACACAAAGCTCATGGTGTCTTAACCGTTTAACAGTTACTCAACCAATATTTTTTTTTATGATGGATTGCTCCTAGATTACAGCTATACCTTAAAGGTAGGTATATTTCATTAGTACATCCAAAGTATATCTTTTTCTGTCATTAATATATATATGACTGTAGCAAATCTTCGGAAAGAAACATGAAACTCGTTGGTAGAACAAACTCTTAACAGCGTAAGAGTAAAGCAAAATGATCTTTGTTTCCCTGGTTTAGCACGTTGTTGTCCAAGCATGGCAAACGGATAACTGAACTCATTTGGATTTCGAGCATGGCTGCACTCTCATACATTTGAAAGGGGTCAACCTACTAGATCTTAATATTTCACTATTTTTTTCCTTTTATTGAGGGCAGAAATTTTGTGTTTTCTTCTGTTTCTTGGGCCTACAGGCGAAGTATAGGTGAACACATCTACAGTATAGCATACTTTGCTACAGTCCCTCTACCGTGTAAAACTAAAGTCCAAGCAAGCCTTGACAGGTCATACCGAGATTAAGACGTGAACAAGTGAAAGGGCTATTGTTGCTGGAACTGCAAACGGGTGTCTGGCAGGTATAATGCAGCAATCCAGAATGAGATTTTCACTCTGCAGTGGAGTGTGCGCTGCGCTGATATGAAACTTCCTGGAAGATTAAAACTGTGTGCCGGGCCGAGACTCAAACTCGGGATCTTTGCCATTCGCGGGCAAGTGGTCCCCAGTTCGAGTCTCAGTCCGGCACACAGTTTTAATCTGCCAGGAAGTTTCATAATGCAGCAATGTTTGTACTGTAGTAGGTGTTGTAACTGGTGCTTTCTGTATCTCACTAAGGGCTGTCCAAGGAAGTGACAGAGAAAAGATCGGATATTCCATTTCGGCAAGATTGGAAGACAACACCGAACCTGCCGCCACGGCAAGAAAACAGTATGACTTTCAGATAACAACCTGAACAACCAAATTACGTAGTATTTACGAAAGCTACTGTCATACCCCACGAATGTGGCTGACTACAATGAGATACAATCATTTCTGCAAATACAATAAAATTTTGTAATTAATAAAAAGTCTACCCCACCTGCCAGCAAAATGGGACGAGTGAACCCTCTTGCCCCCTCTCACCGCTTGTGGACACCTATGGCTGGTACTCTGTTCTACGTGTCTTCCGAATCTAGAGTCGTTTGGACCTTCCCTCCACTGTAGTGTCTTTATTCACAAACCATAGTTTGCAGTCCCGTGCTTCGCCCTCACAATCAGATGTACGGTTCTGCCTAACTGGACACAAAACGTTCTCAACGGTAGCGGTGCTGGCGGGCGAAGATGTGGCTTTGCGGGTGTGACACGTGCCCGTACGAAATCGTGGTTTCCCAGCCGTGAGAGAGCGCGACGCGACGCGGCGCTATCGATCTGACGTGCAGTGACTGAACTTCAGAGCGCGAGCTGCCGTAACACAATCGCCAACTCCTAACTCGGTTCACATACTGCGGGGAGACTTACTCGGTAAATTAAGTTGTTTCTGCCGTTCCCGAGACTGGCACTGTTTCTAGCTTCCAACAACAGATGTGGTTACTGGTCAATTCCATGTTCCAGTTATTCAGTTTTTCGTCTTTTTTCCGGTGCTGCGCTGCAGTAGCTCAGAATCTTTGCTGGAGAAAATAATAGAGCGCTACACAATGTGAAAATAGTGATGTAAATTACTGAAAATAACTAATGGAAAGCGCTGGAAGGAACTGCTACAACCAAATCGAAATACATGTGAATGCATACATTATTAATGAAAAGCTCAAATACCGCGAAATTTCGAAGAGTTTCATACCCATCACCTACTGGCGAAGTGCCGAGATAAGCGGAAGTGGTAATATATACTAGTGCTACGTTGACAACGTAGGGCGTACATGAAGTCAGGGAACACTTCCAATTATTTATTGCAGAAGAACCAAACGTTGTACAGATATCATACTTATGTCATTTTGAAGAGAAACCATAACATTATTTTTTTTTCATGTATACCGCCACAGCGCAGTTTGGTAATTTGCCGATAGTCAGCGCTAGTCGCAAACATGGCGAGTTCAGGTGCGGAGCGAGCTTTCTGTGTGTTGGAGTTCATGAAATGGCCTCCCCGACCACCAGATCTCACTCCCTGAGACTTTTTTCTATGGGGACACATTAAACATCTGGTGTATGTACAGCCTCTACCACGTGATGTAGCAGAGCTCCGAGAGAGAATACGGGAAGCAAATGTCACAGTCAACGATGCCATGCTGGGACGGGTATGGCAAGAATTCGATTACCGTATTGACGTCTATCGGGTCACTCATAGTTCGCACATCAAATGTTTGTAAAAAAAAACTTTGAGAGTTACTCTTCAAAACGCAATATGTATGACATCTGTATAATGTTTAGTCCTTGTGCAATAAATAGATGAAAGTGTTCCCGGACTTTATGTACACTCTGTACTTTTGTGGGCGGGAGGATGGCAGATAGACGTTGGATAAGTTTGTGGACCACCTTAACGGCATCGATCAAAACACAGCATTCACTGTGCAAACAGAGGAAAATGGTTGTCTCCTTTTCCTGGACATAATAATAAAGAAGACACATGGTAAACTAGGCCATGCAGTATATAGTAAGAAGATCCAAACATAGCTGTAACAGCATGCAACGAGTTGCCACCATTCAGAGCAACGGAAGACAATGCTATCAACTTTAGTACATAGTGCACGCTTTATCTGTTATACAGAAAGCCTCTCAGCCGAAATGCAACACCAGAAGGAAGCGTTCCGCAAAAATGGGTACGGGCTGGTAGCGCATTCGAGAAGAGAAAAGATTCAGCAAACTGGGAACTTGGGACGTCTCTCAACCAAAACGGTGAGGCTACTTGAACATACGACGTAAAAACCGCTTTCAGACCACCGCCTAAGAGGAAAGAGTACCTTGGCTTGGTGAAAGACACATTATACCTGGGATGTACATCATCAGCTGCTAATGTGGGCACCATTACATTGCGCGAACGTAGCCCTGCATTTCGAACCGCTGCGAGAAGCACATTAGCCGTGTATGACTGGACACTCAGAGAAATCGTCGATAGTAGACGTAGCATCAAGGAAGACTATACGTTTGGCTTTCATAACACCAAGGTGCTATGTCGGGCTGTTGGGGGGAGCATTATAAAGGAATCTGCTGAAATAAGGATTCACGAGAATCCTGTCAGCAGGGACGAAGGATACCAACCGATTCAGCGCGGAATCCCACGTTAGCGGCAAAGGGACGAGGGCGCGACCAGCACCGTCCAGCACGCAAGACGCGGAAAGCCCACTCTAACCTCACCAACCCCTCCACCCATCAGCCGGACAGCCCGCAGCCGCCCGTAGCCAGATGGAGGGAAGCACAATTCGCCAAAAGACGATGAGTGTGACACTCTTCGAAACGTCGCGATATTTTAACACTGCTAGTCAGACGCCGGCCGGGGAGGCCGAACGGTTCTAGGAGCTACAGTCCAGAACCGCGCGACCGCTGAGGTCGCAGGTTCGAATCCTGCCTCGGGCATGGATGTGTGTGACGTCTTTAGGTTAGTTAGGTTTAAGTAGTTCTAAGTTCTAGGGGACCTCAGAAATTAAGTCCCATAGTGCTCAGAGCCATTTGAACCATTTGCTAGTCAGACGGAAACCAGAGAGCTTTCGTCAAATCAATATATGTTAAGCTACAACAATTTTTTATGACTCAGCTAAACGTCACAGAAATAACCATTGAAGGGTGTCTATGTGAATCATGCGATTAATAAATTTCCTCCAGTATATAAAGAGTGAGCAGCTGACTGCGTTCATAGCAGCCACAGTTTACATATTTCTCATATCTTAACACTAAATAGGTCTGTTAATTGTCGAATTCAGACGCACTTGTGCAAAGTCCATTACGTCCTGCTACGTCTCTGAGCCCCCCCACTCATGTTTAAAATGCTACTGTAACTGTCCTTCCTCTTTTCTCCCGAAATAATAAAGCGATAGGATTTGTGTGAGTGTGTGTGTGTGTGTGGTGTCTGTGTGTGTGTGTGTGTGTGTGTGTGTGTGTGTGTGTGCTGTCACCATTTTCCTTCGGTCTACATCTGCATCTACATGGTTACTCTGCAATTCACACTTAAGTGCCTGGCAGATGGTTCATCGAACCATTTTCATACTACTTCTCTACCATTCCACTCTCGAATGGCGCGTGGGAAAAGGAACACCTAAATCTTTCCGTTCGAGCTCTGATTTCTCTTATTTTATTATGATGATCATTTCTCCCTACGTAGGTGGGTGTCAACAAAATATTTTCGCATTCGGAAGAAAAAGCTGGTGATTGAAATTTCGTAAATAGATCTCGCCGCAAAGAAAACTGCCTTTGTTTCAGTAACTGCCACCCCAATCATATCAGTGACACTCTCACCCCCTTTGTGCGATAACACGAAACGAGCTGCCCTTCTTTGCACTTTTTCGATGTCCTCCATGGTAAGGATCCCACACCGCGCAGCAACATTCCAACAGAAGACGGACAAGTGTAATGTAGGCTGTCTCTTTAGTGGGTTTGTCGCATCTTCTAAGTGTTCTGCCAACAAAGCGCAGTCTTTGTTTCGCCTTCCCCACAATATTATCTATGTGGTCTTTCCAATTTAAGTTGCTCGTAATTGTGATTCCTAAGTATTTAATCGAACTGACAGACCTTAGATTTGTGAGAATTATCGTATACCCAAAATTTATGGGATTTCTTTTAGTACCCATGTGGATGACCTCGCACTTTTCTTTGTTTAGTGCCAATTGCTACTTTTCGTACATTCTCTGTATAAAAGAACGGACTGAATGTTGCACACGACTTGACATGAATATAACGCATAAAACTTTAACTAAACTGAAGGCCAAAGAAACTGGTATAGACATGCGTATTCAAATACAGATATATGTAAACAGGCAGAATACGGCGCTGCGGTCGGCAACGCCTATGTAAGACAACAAGCGTCTGGCTAGATCGGTTACTGCTACTACAACGGCAGGTTATCAAGACTTAAATGAGTTTGAACGTGGTGTTATAGTCGGCGCACGAGCCATGGGACACAGCGTCTCAGGAGCAGCGATGTAGTGGGGAGTTTCTCGTAATAACATTTCACGAATGTACCGTGAACATCAAATATCCGAAATCTCTGCGGCCGGAAAAAGATCCTGCAAGAACGGGACCAACGACGACTAAAGAGAATCGTTCAATCCACCAGACGTGCACCCCTTCCGCAAATTGCTGCGGATTCCAATGCGGGCCATCAACAAGTGTCAGCATGCGAACCATTCAACGAAACATCATCGATATGGGCTTTCGGAGCCGAAGACCCACTCGTGTACCCATGATGACTGCACGACACAAAGCCTTACTCCTCGCCTGGGCCCGTTAACACCGATATAGGACTGTTGATGACTGGAAACATGTTGCCTGGTCGGACGAGTCTCGTTTCAAATTGTATCGAGCGGATGGACGTGTACGGGTATGGAGAGAACCTCATGAATCCATGGACCTTGCATGTCAGCAGGGGACTGTTCAAGCTGGTGGAGGCTGATTATGCGAAATGAAAGCAGCTGTCAAAAGGTCAATGAAAGATTCTTTTAACGAATTTGAAAGCAATATTTTATCTGCAGATTCTAAAAATAACTCCACTAAATTTTGGTCGTACCGAAAATCTATGAACGCTACATATAGTTCAATACCTTCTCTTGCTGACAGTATGGGTAATGTAACGGATGATGATAAAGGAGAAGGCCGAAATTCTAAACCTAGCTTTCAAAAACTCGATTACGATAGAGGACTGCAGAACCATTCCCCCTTTCAATTATCGAACAAACGCAAGGATGGCTGACATAGTCTTTAGTGCATCTGGGATTGTAAAACAGTTAAGATCCTTAGACGCCAGGAGGGCATATGGCCCAGCCGATATCCCCGTAAGATTTTATTTTGACAATGCTACAAATACAGCACCATTCTTATCCACCATCTGTCAGAGATCATTGGAACAGTGGAAAGTTCCACGGGACTGGAAGAATGCCCAGGTCATAGTAATCTATAAAAAGGGTAGAAAATCGGATGCACATAATTACCGGCCAATTTCACTGACATCGATTTGTTGTAGAATCATGGAACATATTTTGTGTTCATATATAATACCCTTTCAAGGCTCTGAGAAGCTCATCTGCAGAAACCAGCACGGTTTTTCGAAAACAGCGGTCATGAGAGACATAGATGGCCCTCTCTGTGCATGATATACGACAGGCTGTAGATACCGGCTCCCAAGTTGATGCCACATTCCTCGACTTTCGAAAGGCGTTCGGCTCAGTTCCGCCCTGTCGCTTGCTCCAAAAAGTGCGCACTTACGGTCTATCCGATGGCATACGCGCTTGGATAGAAAGTTTTCTAAAGACAGAGAGCTGTATGTCGTCCTGAATGGGGAGACTTCAACAGAATCAAGCGTAACATCAGGTGTGCCCCAGGGCAGCGTAATAGGTCCGCTGCATTTTACGATTTACATAAACGATCTGGTTGATGGTATTGACAGCGGCATTAGACTGTTTGCTGTTGATGCTGTAGTCTACAGGAAAGTAGTATCACACAAAAGTTGTGAACATATCAATGAGGATTTGCAGAAAATAAATGCGTGGTGTAATGACTGGCAGTTATCTATCAATATTAGTAAGAGTAACCTACTGCGTATAACAAAGCGAAAATCCCCATTAACGTCCGACTACAAAATAAGTGCCCAGTCTTTGGAAGTGGTAACATCCGTCAAGTATCTGGGTGTGACTATTCCAAATGATCTCAAATGGAGCGATCAGATTACACAAGTAACGGATAAGGCGAACTCCAGATTGCGGTTTATTGGTAGAATCCTGATGCGATGCAGTACTTCTGCAAAGGTTACAATACTTTAGTCCGTCCAGTCTTAAGAGTATTATTCGTCTGTGTGGGACGCTTACAGGTTCGGTTTGATACAAGAGATTGAGAAGGTCCAAAGAAGAGCGGCAAGATTCGTGACGTACATTTAGCCCTTGCGAGAGCGTTACAATCTCATAGAAAGTTTGAAGTGGGACGCACTTGCAGATAGACGACGCGCTAAACGGAAGGGTCAGCTCACTAAATTCCAAAATCCGATCTTCGCCGAGGGTGTAGAACATATGCTATTACCACCAACTTTCATATCGCGCAATGATCACCATTCAAAGATAAGGTAAATTAGAGCTCGTACTGAGGCGTTCAGACAGTCGTTTTTCCCTCGCGCGATGCGCGTGTGGTACAGAGGGGGGGGGGGGGGATATAACTTTAGCGCGAATAGTGCCCTCCACCACACACCGCTTGGTGGCTAGCGCAGTATAAATGTAGATGTAGATGTAGAACTGTGTGGGTCTTGTGCAGTTGGAGTGATATGGGACCCCTGATACGTCTAGATACAACTCTGACAGGTGACACGTACCTAAGCATCGTGCATGATCACCTGCATACATTCATGTCCATTGTGCATTCCGACGGACTTGGGCTGTTCCAGCAGGACAATGCGACATCCCACAGGTCCATAATCCCTGCAGAATGTCTCCAGGAACACTCGTCTGAGTTCAAACACTTCCGCTCACCTCCAAACTCTACATACATGAATATTATTGAGCATATCTCTGATGCCTTGCAACGTGCTGTTCAGAAATGATCTCCACCCCCTCGTAGTCTTATTGATGTATGGACAGCTCTACATGATTCATGGTGACAGTTCCCTCCGGCACTGCTTCAGATATTAGTCGAATCCAAACCACGTCGTGTTGCGGCACTTATGCGTGCTCGCGGGGGTCCTACACGATATTAGGCAGTTGTACCAGTTTCTTTGGCTCTTCAATGTATATTTTGAAATATGTTAGTAATAACTAAGCATTATGCTGCTTAAGGAAAAAACTACATATAAAATTTACATAAAAAGAAAAATAATAGCAATATTTAAAAGAAATAAAAATAAAAAAAGACCGTCTACATACTATCATTCGGCCATCTACCGCACAGGTATCTGTTCATCCGGAAGCCAGAAGGCTCACATTACTGGTCTACTACACTATGCAACACTGGTGATCATAAATTCTGTGATTTATAATCCTGGACTGCACAGTGGACATGAATGTATGCAGGTGATCATGCATGATGCTTAGGTACGTGTCACCTGTCAGAGTTGTATCTAGACGTATCAGGGGTCCCATATCACTCCAACTGCACAAGCCCCACACAGTTCTACACCTACATCTACATATATACTCCGCTGCAGAACAGTGCACTACACTACTGTACTTGGTATCAGAACCAAACTTGATTTCAAATTTGTCCGGATGGTTAGCGTCCCGTGCGCTGAGGTGCAACTCAGGATCCACAGCGGCTGTTCTGTTGTGTCACTCAAGGTGTAGAGATTGGGAGATGGCTGTCAGGGTCCCAGGATATCGTTCTGTTCCTCCCCGAGGCTCATCTGATCACTGCTTTAGGAAGGTTCCAAATGCGTTTCTGTCCTGGTCTGTTGCATCTCGTCTAATGTTACATTCCCAAACGACGTCATCGGGGATGTCGATTGCTCCACGTTCACAATTGTCTGTGGTGCGTTCTCGTATTTTTAGTAAGTAGCGGGGATACGGACCGTGTTCGGACAAGTAGTGTACAGCTCCCTTGGGCACAAGTAAGTATGTCATTCTTGTTCTGGTAGCTTCTCCTCCCTATTTCTGCCTTGTCCAAGATTTCTTGCCAGTCTCTACCAGAGCATACTTTTACGTTCTTATTCGGCAAGGCTCTTGTGCCCAGTCTCTCCTTTACCTTATCATTGAAAGGTCTCTGTTGGATTCCTTTCATGTTTAATTTCTTAAATCTGTTGCCATTTATGGAATAAATTCCTCTTCTAAATGTACTGTGGCGTTTCTGACTATCTGGGAGGAGACTGAGCAGTGGAACGTGTTACTTTTACACATAAACAAGAACGATCTGTCACACTACTACACTTTAAAGCACAGTTTATATGTAATTCTTATATGTAATTCATGTCACACAGTCTCATACGGAACCTACATCCGCTTTCTTTTATATACTGTATGTGATAAGATACTGTCATCCCCCTTCCTTTTGTGTGAGAGGATGAATGAGCATATGTATTTCTAGTTGCATGCTTGAGGGTAGCAGACAAGGCTGTCTGCTAGAGAACAGTAGGACGAACGTCGGAACAGGTAGCTACGCTTCCTAAAAGCAAAGAGGTTTCTATCCTTAGTATGGTCCTGTCCGTCCGTTGTCATGTTGGTATAGGAAGCTGCCCCTCTGGCCACTTCCGTTGGTCTTTGGGAGCCACCCTCAGGAAGCACGCTTGGCAGTAGGGCAGTTGCAGTGTGGCCATGGCGAGCGTCTGAAGTGGTAAGATCTCCGGCTAAGCGTGTGTCTGTTAAGTCCGTAGGACAATGGATTTCTTAAGTTCAGCCTAACTGAAAATTTAATCACCTTTATTTCGGGTTTAGGTCTAAAATATCCGATGTTATCTTAAATTGCAGGGCAGTGTAATTATCGTGTGAAGTTCAGATTATTTTTTGGTAGTTGCTTTGTTACTACTTTGTGAGTAAAGTGGAACCACGTGTTGATCAGTAACTCTAACTAAGTTCATCAATCTTAAATCCGAATGTGCGTGAGATTATAACGTCTCGTCTTGAGAATATTTTTTTTATATAGCAACTTTTCTTTATGCTTTTCTTTATGTTCAACCCACGTGGGGTGTACTTTGCGAGACCAGTACCACGTGCTTATATAACTGTTTGACCCATCAGGTTAATAGTAAGACGTTAGTAACCAGTTCAAGGGTTTTCTTTTGTCAATTGCTTTTCGATCAAATGTATTTTAATTATCAAAATTATTGTGGAGTTGTACGCTTTGTGTAAACCAAGTTGACCACGTGGAGCATGTGGTGTAATCATCAAAGTAGCCCTCAGCTATTCTTTTTGCGAAGACTTCACAAAGAGTTAATATGAATTTAGTATACCAGTGTGTGGTAATTACATGACGGACAGGATTGTGGTATGAACGTAATTTCTTTGGGTCTGAATCTGTTGGTTGTGGTTAATTTCTTCTTGCTTATGTTTCAATGTTCTTCGTGTGTTATTTTATGAATGGAGTGTTGTATGCAGTTTTCCAAATCTTGGCTCCATATTTTATGTGTTCCGTAAGATTACTATCTCACATTCTTTTCAATCGTAAATAAGGCACCAGCTCAGTTATAACTCACGTATAATATGCTGAAATTTCAATGAACAATCTTAAAATAAATTTCCAAATATAAACTGATTTCTTTCTTTTTATTTAAATTCTCCTTTTTATATATATATTTTACCGGTTTTGTATGACTATTAAAAGATTATCATTAATGTTAGTCTGCTTGGTAAACCTAGACTAAATATCTGATGAAACAGTTGCCCAGTAATCCACGGTTAACGTCCCCAGACAGATCACGGCTTTTAACCCACTTTCATTGTCTATTAGCTCCGATTTCAGCATACCAAATTAAAGTTACAACATTACATCATATTTGCGATTTTTGAGCCAGTGTTGTGCATATCTCTTTCTTATTGCTGGGTCTAACATCACCAGCAGCCCCTCAGTCGGTGTTGTTCTATACTCACCTGTTAGGTGCAGGAGCACGCTTCTCTGAGCTCACCGTAGAGCATGTCCTCTCCTTCCTTTCTGGCTATGAACCCTATCGCTCGAACTGTAGCGCACAATAGCGAGTAAGATTGCATTGTGGTGCGTTCTCAATGTATTTATAGGCAGCCGAAAACTTTTTTGGCCAATTACTGCCATTTTATTTAGGATTTAAAGCCTCTCTGACACACAATTTCTACATGTACATGAACGTTTCGCTTTTCGTCGATGTTAATTCCAAGGTACCTATGTAATTCTTTTCTTTCACAGGTTGATCATTTATTCTAAGTGTGGAATTTCTCGTCTTGATAATGTTCCTTCTCGTAATCGCTATTGTTGGTTTATTTTCTACGCACCAGCTGCTTACTCTTTCAAGAACTACCCTACTGTTTTCTTCTAATTTAGTCCTTATGTTAGCGATATTATAATAAATAGATTGTCTGCATAAGCAATACAACCTGAAGTTGCACTCTGAAGCTGGTTCAGTAAGGGCTTTATGCCCACATTCCAGAACTCCAGACCACAAACAGAGCCCTGTGGGCAACCTTAGCTGGTGTCTTTTACAATTTTCTTTCCAGGACATTCTACCTGCACTTGCAGTTCTTAGCAATAATCTCGTGCACTGTTACAGAAACACGTAGACAGTTACGAATTGTGTGTGCATAAGCGTGGGAGTTAAGGTAATATGCTAAGGTGACAGTATGGCCAACTTTAGTAGATGCCTGGGGCTTGAGTAGCCAAAACGTTTCTGTTTGCCTTGTTGGAACCTTTTGTGTAGGTTGGCACAGTACAGTAGGTATGCTCTCCGGTGTCCCCAATTTGGTGAGGGGAGGCCACTTTTCGCTGAGGGCTTGGTTTGATCAGTTGCTTGTAAGAACTCCTCCTCGATAGTCTATTTAATGTTTGAATTTCTGTAAGTTTTCAATTTAGCTGAAGCCCTAACGCTTTTCTCTTCGAAATTTATAGTTTACTAGCTGGGGTACCCAGCTTCGCTCAAGTCTTCGTTGTGTGGTGGTAGTAATAATTCCATGTTGTGACAGATTTGTCCTTGCGTGGAAGAAACATAATCGATTTCATCTCTGCTAGTATTGGTCGAAGTGAGACAAAAGAAGTCGTTTGGAAGCAGGCGTTCTACGCTTGTATAGTTCGAGGAAAGTGTTTTGGTTCTGGAGTTTCCCCAGTTATGCAACGCAAAAATTCCTGCTGAGATGCTTCCAATGGTGGTAATTGAATTTTTCCATTCATGCAACAGAGTCTTGGTGTTCCTCTACTAAATTCTTTCAAGTTGTAAAATCGGCAGATGTTATCTATTTTTCGATTACGACGTGTTTGTGTTTGTTATACGCTTTCGTCGGGTCGTAGTGTTAGGTAGTACTCTTTACTTGGCCTCGTCGACGCTTCTCTTAGGGTGATATTTTCGTGGCTGGGTTTCAGCTCGCAGTCTTTTTATTATAAGATAGTGTCCCAATTCTTGATTCTTCAATCCGTTCATTTCGTTGTTTTTCAGTTTCTCTGCTTCTCAGGGTGGTCATTCTCTTTTGTTGGAAACTTAAATGTGCTTTGTGCTCTTCATCTGTTTCGTTTTCTCACGTTATTTTTATTTTCACCGGTTTGCTTCAGAACTGGCTGGACCTCCTCCTATTTTAGGTTTGGGCATTGTCTAAAATAAATGAATTCAACATTTTATTAACAAATATACTAAGTACATTTCTCACATTTTTCACACTTTATTTTCGATTTATATTCTGTCACTGTATCTCTTTGACTACTCACACTTTGCTGTTTGTTTGCATTCACTCATCCCATTGCTTTTTTGGTTCCTCTCTTCGACGCTGATAAGAAACTGACATTCGTAACCACGACGGGTCTTGCTTTGTATACCGCTACCAATGCGTATCCCCACCAGTGGCGAATTCTAGAACATACCAAAAGTCTTCGAATGGTCCACAATGTTCCAGAGCAATCGACAATATTCGAGAGTGTTCTGGAATGTTCCACAATGATCTGGGGTGTTCCAGAACATTCTGGAAACTTCCCGAATGCTCCAGACTATTCCCGAACATTCCAGAATATCCCGGATCATTGTGGAACATCCCGGACCATACTGGAATGTTGTGGAATGCTCTCGATACTGTAGAGCGTACTCGAATGTTCTCGAATACTCTCGAATGTTCTGGAATGCTGTGAAAATTTCTAGATGGCGAAACTTCCCAGCCCTTATATTTTCAAAAGCACGACCTTCAGGTATAAACGGGAATGAGCTTCATGGATGGGGGGTTAAAGGGCTACCATACCTTGATAGTATCGGGACTCGTTTATGGGTTTTAGCGGCGTGCACATTGTACACTGTGTTGAATAGTTCAAAATTTAGATGATATTGTAAACTATTGTTCGATTCCACTACTCACTTGAACACATGGAGGTGTTTTGAATGGGTAATGATTCAATTCAGTTAGATAAATCCCAATTCATAAACCCGAGTACGTGTGCGTTATACGACACCTCTGTGGTTTTGCCTCTGATTTTTTCAATCCATACCGTCCATTATTCGTTACTTGCTTTGTTCATTACCACAACGTGTTAGTGTTCATGCTTAAGACCCTTCACCTCTCACGTGTTGTTTGTTATCTTTGCCATAAATTCAGTGCAATTCTAATCTGTTTATTCGTAAATTATTATTTGTTCGTTACCAGCACGTGCTCGCGTTCTGGTTTAACATCCTTTCGTGCTGTAGCTTCCGTAGTTTTTCTCCAACACTTAGCATTTAAATTAAATGTGTTTCGTAGCTCATATTTTGATCTTCGTTTGTGTATTTCAATGGTAACTTTACACATTCATTCCTCGTGTTAAAACTGAGACATGTGTGGGCCTGGTGGAGGTTTAACGTCACCGCCCGTAAATTGGGATTTAATTATTTTACTTGTAATTAATAAGGAATGGAATTTCAGGTTGTGAGCTAATTTTATATTAAAATGAAAAGTAAAGGCGGCAACATTAAAAGCAATTGGGACTCTTTCATTACATGACTGACTTAATTCTGAACTTTTACGAAAGTTAATGTGGTTTTTTATTCTTAAAGTAGCACCGGCCCCGGGTTCGAGTCCCAGTCGGGGCACACATTTGCAACTGTCCCCGTTGACTTATATTAACGCCTGCATACAGCTAGGGGTATTAATTTCATTGTAAATGCGTATGTATCTAAGAAATTACACAAAATTATGAATGTCTAAAGGAAGGACACGTTAACCAACAAAAAAGCGAAAGTAGCTCGAAATGAAGAACATAAGATCTCAGCTTCAGCATCGAAACTTGGGACAGGAGAATTGTACAGGTGCATGAATGATATTGATATGGATTCCACTGGATTCAGACTTACTGATTTAGAGCTTCTCTGCCAGGCTATAAAGTTTTAATGTTCATGCGTTAGCTGTAAAAATATGGAATCCATGATTGTTGTTGAAGAAGAGTGAGAAGAGTGGGAATAGCTTGTGATTTTAAATTAACTGTAATTCGTGTGGCCATGAATTTTCATTTTCCTCCTCCAAAAAAAAAACTGTCACTGGTACCTATGAAAGCAATTTTAGGTTAGCATATGCTCTGAGATGCCTTGGACAGGGCAGGGAAGAAGGTAATTTATTGTGTAGTTTTCTGAACATGCCTCACCTTGTGCAAGGTTTGAAAAAATAAAGAAATGTCTGATGCTGTGTGCGATACTGCCAAAGTTTCTATGAAAAAAGGAGTGGAGGAATTGGTGAAAAAAAAAAAACAAAAATCCTGGGGTAGATATCCATGACAGTGAATCTCCTACAAAAGTTACTGGCCTTTGTGTGTCTGTAGATGGGACCTGGATGAAAAGTGGTCATACATCTCTGTACGTAGTTGCATCTGTTATTGGTATAGACTCATCTAAAGTTTTGGCTGTAGACATTCTGTCTAAATACCGCCACCAGTGTGCAACAAGGAAAATGCCCAACAGTGAAGATAGCGAGAAACTGTGGCAAGAAAAGCATTTAGTAGCATGCACTAAAAAATTATAGTGGCTGAAGTGGGGGCATGGAGGCTGCTGCAGTGGTGAGGGTATTCTCCAGATGTGATGAGCAGTATGGTGTTAAATATACTAAATACCTTGGTGATGGGGACTGCTCTTCGTTCAAAGCTGTAACAGATAAAAATCCGTACAGTACAACAATAGAAAAGTTGGATTGCGTTGGCCACATCCAAAAGAGTCTTAGTGATAGACTTCGTCGCTCGCTGTAAAAGAAGAAAGAGGAAGTACTTGAGGATGGAAAACCACTAGGAGAAAAAGGAAGGCTTACTCTGAACGAAATTGATTCTCTTCAGTTATTTTATGGGAGAGCTATAAGGAAAAACACACATAATTTAGAGGCAATGAGGAGTGCTGTGTGGGCAGTTTTTTCCCACAAACTATCCACTGGCTAAACACCAATGCACAATCTGCGTCCGAAAGGCGATTGGTGTAAGTTCAGCAACAAAAATGAGCGTGTTCACATAAACACTCATTACCAGAACCTGTGATAAATACAATTAAGCCCACATTCAGATTTCTTGCAAAATCCGATTTACTGAGGAAGTGTCTTCACGGAAAGACACATCATGCAATTGAAAGCCTCAATAATTTAATTTGGATTAGATGATCAAAAAGTACATTCTGTGGACTTGAAGTTCTCAAAATAGGTGTCTATGATGCAGATTTATGTTGCAATAACGGAAATAATGACAGAATTGAAGTGCTGAAGAGAGTTAGTATAGATCCTTGTGTGTTTACAACAAAAGCATTTTACACCACGGACGAGAGTAGGGTCAAGGAAGCTAACATATCAGTGCCTTACCTGCAAATACAGGCCAGGCATTTTCGAAGATGAGAGGAGAGGAGCCTGGAGGACGTGGAGTATCAGTACGGAGGATTTTAAAATTAAGTTAAGCTTATTACATGCAGAAATATGAGAAGAAAATCTTTGAACCTCATTTTCTCTGTTTTACATTTTTCACGTTATTAGAAGCCTTTTCTCAAAAAGTATATGCGCTAATGTTGTGAAATTATCAGGAACTGTTCGCAACGTGTTGCTGTCTCCCTGGAACTAAAAAATACGAGATCCTGCAATTACAGTCTGATTTTTATATGATTATATGTAGAAAAAAAGTTAATTTTGGATGTGCTAAATTAAAAACATTGTTAATGATACAGTGTGTACTATAAATTTATAACTGTAGTTCAGTGGTCTTATTACCTTCTCAGGACACTACAATAAAATTTTCAGAGGAACTGCATGGATGAATTTAAGTTTTGGCTTTTTATAAAAAAAGACAATAAAAAATAAAAAATTCAAATTTCTGGCAAAATATTAATTCTGCATATTTTATTAAGTTTTTCAGTTAAAACACAGCTCTTTTGCTTTAGACATGCAAAATTTTAGATTTGTACATTAATAACTATGGCAGTAATGATTTTTTGAATAAATGTTTACATCTTCCCTTACATCACCCCATAACGTTATAGGCTGTGTTCATTCGGTTCGTAGTAGTGCGAGTTCTACAGAACGGCTGCTTGTTCCTTACCTAAAACTTTCTACACAGGATGCTGCATCTGCACACTTGATTGAACACTTCACTGAAGGCAGGTATCAATGTTATTATGCAGTTTGCAATACAAGTACGTTCACTGTTCTCACAGACTAATGCGGTTGCAAAGTTTTGTTTATTTGCATAGAATATACACGTATTACGACTTTCTCTGACTTTGGCATTCGTTTTGTTACTCATTTGCAATTACACCAGTCTTTTGAGACAAATTGCGCTGATACTAAGTTCCAAAAGTAGCTTGTTGCTTTTCTGTTAGCTGCATGAAGAGTAGTTTGAGACGACATCACTTTAGGCTACTTCTTTAATATATACATTGGAACATTGATGTACAAGAACGATATTATTATTCAGGTATGGGCCCAATAGGACCACGTGAGGTACAATTCATTAGTGTCGCTCCTGATGGTTGGCCTACCTTTGTGTCCAAATTTGTTTCATTCTTTCAGAATGAAGTCTCTTTCTTTCATCAGACCACGATGTTCCAGTCCATTTTCTAATTTCCCTCTGACCAACTTTCCAATCAAATATTTTTGTCTGAATGTTTTTATGTCTGCCTGAGTTATACCGGCTCCTAAATCCCAGCGATCCATTTAAGTGGCTCAGTTATGGCCTTACTTCTGTTTCGTAGAATTGTACTATTTGTTTATTAACCTAGTGGATGCCATTCTTTTAATGCGCCCATAATATTTAAGTCTTCGTTTTCTCATGTCACCATGTATGTCTGTATATTCTTCTATTTCCTTATTACTTCTCAGCCTATAGGTTTCTCCATTAGTAATTTTGGAGCGTAATGCAGTGCCATTTTTTGACAGCAGTCTTCGTTTGCAGCTTTTCCCAGACCGTTTTATTATGATTTCCCCCAAGTATTTAAACTGAGAAACGCTTTTTATTTTTCCATATTTCGTGTTCAAAAATTTTTGCATGTCATATGTTTCTTTTTTTCGGATGATATTTGTAGTCCTACTTTTCCACAACTTCTTTAAGAATTTCAGTTTGTTTGTGAGATGCGGTAATATGGCTAGCTGAAATTGCCATATGTTCCGTAAAGGTGAGACAATCTAATCTATTATTATTTCTACCTAACTTGACTAATTGATTTATATTTTGTAATTAACTTTTACAAAATTCAGTTATACAGTAATGGGGAGAGTCCATCTCCCTGTCTGACAACAGTCTTAATATAAAATGGTTCAGAAATTTCTCCCATGAATTTAACTTAAGAGCTGGTGTCAATTCACGTTTCCTTAATCAGTGTCAAAGTTTTATTATCTAGTCCTTGTGCCTTTAAAATTTGGAAAAGAGAGTCACGATCAACTGAGTCATAGGCATTTTTAAAATCCAGAAATGTACGTACAGTACTGTTACCAGAAATCCTTTGGTGCCTAAGGATTAGCTTTAAATTAAGAATTTGTTCCGGACAGGATCTATTTGGTCTAAATCCTGCTTGGTGTTCATCAATTTTAGGTTTCCTGCGCTCTATCAAGTAAACATTGCGAGAGAATTTCGTATGTGACCGGAAGAAAAGAAGTTCCTCGGTAATGATTAACATCGCTTCTATCCCCTTTTTTTGTGCATTGGATGGATTAGGCAGGTTTTCCAGCCCTCTGGTACTTTCACAGTTTGCCAGATATGTCCCATTATTTGAGTGATCTCTTTTATAGTGTTAGGGCCATCTGATTTTAGTAGTTCTGCAACTATACCGTCCTCTCCAGATGTTTTATTGTTTTTAAGTCTCTTAATTTGTTTAATTATTTCGATTTCGTCAGGTTCTTTAGAATTAGGGCTGGTGTTGTTAGTTTGCTGTAGTTGGAATTTGTTCTGACAGTTTAATAGTTGTTCAAAATGATTAGCAAATAACTTACAATTTTCCTGATTGTTAAGAGCCAAACTGCCATTTTCATTTTTGAAACAAAGACTTTGAGGTTACGCTTGTTTGTTTTTTCACGCAGTTTCGTGGTACGAGGTCCAGAGGAAACTGCAGCTGGACTTCATAGTGCGGAGAGCAGCGTGGGTTCCTGCCTTTCTTTCTCGCAGACGGATCGTATGTGCAGCCGTGGACGGCGCGTTCCAGATCGCCGTGCGGCGTGAGCTGTTTACCATCGAAACCGCGTAATAATCTTAAGCAAGAATGAAGACAGTAGATTCGACGAAAACATTACTAATTTGCTCGGTATTTGGTGGATGTACCGTTTCATTTTGGGAAAATAACAACAATGTTTGAGTTTCTGATTACATTTGTGTATGCCATATGGCACTAGGAATTGGCTGTGTAATATATCAAAGACTCCTGGAATTGTAACGGAATACATTACATACACGCCATTCATCTTTCTCTGTATCATGACGATGGAATAGAATACCAAAGTAAAATGTGGAATTACTGGCCCCTGAGCTATTGTTTCAGTAATTGTGTCCCACCTTCATCGTTCTGTAACGCCTGCATGTTAACGACGCGTATTCAAGTATGACCTGCTGTATGTAATTAACAGTACTTTAAATTCAGTAGTCTGTTCAACAAGTTCTGAATGCTCATGCAATCCTTGTGGTAGGCGAGATAGCGCGCCTGTTACCAAGCTTTCGTTTCTGCTAATGTGAACAATCTCCAAGTCGTATTCTTGAAGTGCTAACGTCTAGGGCGCCAAACGCTGTCGCAACAACTCACAGTTATGAGGAAATTCAAGGCTGGGTGATCACAAAACTTGATGTGTTTACTATATACATAGTAATTAAATTTCTTTAGTGACCCTATTATGGCCAGTGTCTCGATTTCTGTGTCAGAGTAAGATCCCTCACTTCCGATAGAGTCCTACTCGCAAACCCTATGACTCACATGTCAACATTGTTCGAGACTGCTACGGTCGCAGGTTCGAATCCTGCCTCGGGCATGGATGTGTGTGATGTCCTTAGGTTAGTTAGGTTTAAGCCGTTCTAAGTTCTAGGGGACTGATGACCACAGATGTTAAGTCCCATAGTGCTCAGAGCCATTTGAACCATTTGAGCCATCAACATTGTTGCGATTAGTATCCATCTGGAATGGGCAAGCACCTACTCCTGAGAATAATGCATCTGTCGTCAGACACAAGTCTTTGCTCATATTCGGGTGATGCAGAATTTGTGCATTTACTACACATGTTTGATTTTATCGAACGAAATCTGGCACCCGCTTGCCCAACACCAAAGTGTGTTTTCTCTAAGTAAGATTAATAGTGCTTCACTGACTCGGGACAAAGCGACAAAAGAAAGAAGCAAGTCGTAAGTATTCTTTTAGCTGTTCTCTGTACAAGGAGGTGATATGTTCTTTAGTGCCTCAATCATACTCGGGTCTGGTTTAATAGCTTCAGGAGTTATCACATGACTCCAAACTTGAATTTCTGAAAATTTGCAGTGACACTGGCAGTCTGGAACTTGTGAAGTACTCTGTCAAATAATTCAATATGCTCGTTCCAAGTTGCAGTGGCTATCAGCAGGTCGTATATGTATACTGTTACTCTATCCAGTAACTCGAGAACTAACACCATGTCTAGAGCAGTGATAAACACCAGCAGTCACATTTAACCCAAAGGGTAGTACACGAAACTAGTAACACCAGAAATTGAAAACTAATGTGTTATATTTACTTGATTCCTCGAACAGCAAGATCTGCCAGTAGGAATTTCGTAAATCTATCGAAGATAGATGTTTTGCAACATAAAACTTATGAATTTGTTGTTGTAGGTTTTCTGGCTTTGTCCTGACAGGTATTATAATCTTATTGATCGTTCATGCATCCAGCACTATGAAGAAACTACTTCCTCGCTTGGCTTCAGGTAATAGAGGACTACTGTATGGGGATAAAGATGTTTCTACTGTTCCCCATTCTAGCATTTTCTTGGTTTCTTTGTTTACACCATCTGTCTTTGTCCAGGGAATCGAGGAGGTTGAGTGACAATATCACTTGCATGTGATATATGCGTCCTTTTGTTATATTTGGTTTTTCTGCAAAGTCTTGTAGATATCTGTACAAGAGATTGCATAGATCTTTTCTCTGCTGCTCACTTAAGTAATCTGATTCTGAAATCTTACCTGAATATTGCCTCGAGATCTTGCTTGTTGTTGTCAAAATTAACACATTTGGCCACATCATCTAGAGCATTTGAACTACCACTTGTCAGTGGTGGTTCAGTACCTACAAATTTCATTTCAACTCGCTGGCAGAATTTGTCATGGAGAGCTTTTGTTTTGAGCGAATCCATAATTATATTTTTCCCATCAACTGTAATATAGCATTTGTCTGCCGAGAAGTCAATTTCTGCGTCCCTCTCTTGCAGAAATCTTACACCAATAATACACTTGGCTGACAAATTCGCAACCACCACGAACCTGCAATAGAATGCTCCATTTCCTGTCAATATTTCCAGCTGCCAACTGACATTCTTCGCCCTGGTGCCTATCGCACCAATAATTCTACAAATCTGGAATGGTAATGTGGGAGGTGTACCCATCTCACAAATTTGTTTAAACAAATTGTAAGAAATAACGTTCGCTGACGCCCCTGTGTCAATTGTTACTACTGTAGGTACTTTACCTACTTCACCTTCAAATGCAGCCTACACCACTCCATGTTTTCCTCTCTGCAGGAATTTTCCTCGGAGAATAATTCATCATGTATATCAACACCGTTATTGTAACGGATCAGATTGATCTGTTTTTGCATTTTGCCCCTATACTATTCCCGACCACTATTCGAGGGCTCGATGATATCGAAGTTAGCTTGTTGTCAGGCTATTTGAAAGTTGATTACTTTCAATCACATTAGTTAGCCTCACGAGTTGGTTTTGTACCTGCCAGTTCACATAGTTACCACTGTCACTCCGATTACTTTGGTTTGGTTATTGTTCTGGATCGAATGCTGTTGCCCACTGTTTCGTAGTTCAGTGTACGATTGCCAATTCGCTTATTCGTTGTCTGATCATGTTTATGACGTGATGTTGTTACCCTGATTATTTCTATGGCTGTCATTCCGATAACCTGGATGAAACCGATTATCATACCTTCTTTTCTTTCCGAAGTGCTGTATGTTGTTACCTTCCTGTGCATGGTGATTTCTATAAACTTGCTGGGGTGCATTTTGGTTATTTCCATTTCCATTGCCGTTACCGTTAGGTTTTGGTTTCGGTTCTGGTTCCCGTTACATCTGTTATTGTGGTGTGCATTGTCCTTACAATTAGTAAGCCCATTGTCTTGAGTCCATGGCTTTGCGTTCTCATGTAAAAAGTTTATCGAGTCAACAACAGATATGAACTGCTCAATGTCATTTTCAGGTGCATACAGCAGCTTTTCTTTTAGAATTTAAAGGTAATTCTGGCTTTAAAATTCGTATATCATCTTTTACTGATATGGGATCATCCCAATATCTTGTCTTACTGATACATTTCTCAAAGAACGTGCGTAGAGCACCTTGTTTCCTGTTAGAAAAAGAAAAAAAAAGTTCAAATGTGTGTGAATTCCTAAGGGACCAAAATGCTAAGGTCATTGGTCCTTAGACTTACACACTACTTAAACCAACGTATGCTAAGAACAACACACACACACACACACACACACTCTCATGCCCGAGGGAGGACTCGAACCTCCGACGGGAGGGGCCGCGCAATCCGTGACATGGCGCTTAGAACCGCGTGGCCACTTAGCGCGGCTTTTACTCTTGCAATCTTCGGGTGAACACATATCTTTTCTTTATATCTCTTACTGGCCTGGAGACCAGTACTTGGATAAAAATCCTCTCGCGAATTGTTCATATGTTTCGCATTTCTCTATCATTTCTGTCCACAGCGCACCTTTGCCTTGTACATGTGACGCAACAAATTGTATTCTTTTGTTATCTGACCAGGATCTGGGCAGTATCCCTCTGAAACTCTTCATGAAAATAACGGGGTGTTGACCCCCTTTCGTGTCTGGGATGTTCATCTGAAATTGACGATTCTTGAGCAAACTCTCTTCTAACAAGATGTTCGTCAAAGCATTTGCAGCCCCCAAATCACACGTTGAATACCCCTCATTCGTGCAGGTGTTGTACGGTGTTTCCTGTACAACACAGCCGATTCTGGAGACGGTAAATGCATATGCGGATTGTTTGTTGCCGCTGCTGCCTGGTTTCCGCCTGCATTTTTGCACGCAGTTGACAACTCATGGTGCAATTTGCCTACGTGTTCTTCCATGTTATCCTTCCACTTACGAAGATCGCGTTTTAGCATCGTTTTAATTTGTTCTACTTGTGATTTTACATCAATATTCTCCTTCTTGTGCTGAGATAACACTTCAGCACTAAAATTTTGAAATAACGGTGTGGATTTCAGTTCTAAGTGCTTCATTAACCTGTGAATCCTTTTGATGCAGCCAGTTCACGAAGTCGCTATTAATTCTGTCACTTTGTGCTGTTAAGCACTCGTTAATCTCTTTGGTTTTGTCACGCTACCTGGTAACAAACTCTTCCTTCTGCTGGTTATTTTGGTCCGCGATCTGTTCTACAGTATTTTACAGTTCAGATTGCGTTTCTATCAGTTCGCTCACTTCTGAGTTCAACTGCCTTACCGACTCGGGTACATCTTTGCGTGCAAGTTGTAACTCAGCAAAGTTATTACTAACAGTTTCTATCTTCGGATTTATTTTTCTTATTTCAGCACACTGCTCTTCGGCTAGTCGCTGAAAATCTCCACTTAATTTTTCCTCTAAATAAAACCTCGCAGGAGAGCTTCTGTAAAGTTTGGAAGGTAGGAGACGAGATACTGGCAGGAGTAAAGCTGTGAGTACCGGGCGTGAGTCGTGCTTCGGTAGCTCAGATGATAGAGCACTTGCCCGTGAAAGGCAAAGGTCCCGAGTTCGAGTCTCGGTCGGGCACACAGTTTTAATCTGCCAGGAAGTTTCATATCAGCGCACACTCCGCTGCAGAGTGAAAATCTCATTCTGGAAACATCCCCCAGGCTGTGGCTAAGCCATGTCTCCGCAATATCCTTTCTTTCAGGAGTGCTAGTTCTGCAAGGTTCGCAGGAGAGCTTCTGTAAAGTTTGGAAGGTAGGAGACGAGATACTGGCAGAAGTAAAGCTGTGAGTACCGGGCGTGAGTCGTGCTTCGGTAGCTCAGATGGTAGAGCACTTGCCCGTGAAAGGCAAAGGTCCCGAGTTCGAGTCTCGGTCGGGCACACAGTTTTAATCTGCCAGGAAGTTTCAAATAAAAGTCAACTTACACTATTCCACACAGCAAACATTTGACGCATCGTCTTTAAAACAAAGGGTCCTCTACATGAAACGCGCGATATTGAAATGAACGCACTTGGTATTCTGATTACTAGTCACAGTTCCAGTTGAAAATAATTAAGTAATAGTCCAAGTAAGGTCTCCTGTAACCATTTCATCAAATCCGCAGATTCAATTGCGTAACATTAATCAACATAACCAAGAGAGACAAGCACAATGGCAAGAGACTAAAGAGCAGAAAGGAAAGAGCAAAAGAGCAGAGCAAAAGAGAGCAGTGTCATTGTTTCACTTTCACTGCCATTCACACTAATTACACATTTTATGATCTTTGTGTGATTATAGATATATTATACAGAGGTGCCTGGCATAGTTGCATTACTTTGAATACGTTTCTGACGATAAGCCTTTGTTTTTTTCTTCTTTTGTCCGCCGTGTGAACCACATCAACTGCATGTGGGTGTTAAGTGCATGTACATTTAACGCATCCTTCGATTATTCCTGTTCCATAAACAACGAATTTAACAGCGTACTCAGAACCGAGACTTGGTAAGATTTATCAAGTATGGAAGTTAATATGTATCAGGCACCAGCAATCATCACTTTATTATTATTTTCACAAGTGTGTTAGTTAAGTTACTGTAGTCAATAAACGTTTATTTTTAGCTGTAATTACATTCAGGCTTTCTATATCTGAAATTTAAGCCACGCCCAATTCACCTCTGATCCAGGGCCCATTCTACAGCAATTTCTTGCGCAATAATTGAATACAGGCCATTGTTTTTCATGAATTATAAACTATTTAAATTATCCCAGTGTTAGATAGGTTGGATCATACATACTTAAATGCACGGTCTTAACTACAAAACCAGGATCAAGACTACAGAGGCTGTAAGTGGACAAATTCCCGCGAAGTATGCGAGCTAGCGGTAGCAGCTGTGATCTCTGTTTGTCTGTTTAGTATAACAACCCTATAAAACTAACATAACAACCTTTTACAGTAACTCGCAAAATGTTAGGAAGTTCACTAAACTGAAGAATATGTAATCTGCATCTACATCTACATAGATACTCCGCAGGCCACCTTACAGTACAGAGCGAGGGAAAAAACGACTGTCTGTATGCCCTAATTTCTAGTATCTTATCTTCGTGGTCCTTACAACCGTAGAATCGTTCAGCAGTCATCTTCAAATGCCGGTTCTCTACATTTTCTCAATAGTGTTTCTCGAAAAGAGCGTCGCCCTCCCACCAGGGATTCCCAGTTGAGTTCCCGAAGCATCTCCGTAACACGTGTTGTTCGAACGTACTGGTAACATATCTAGCAGCCTGCCTCTGAACTGCTTCGGGGTCTTCCTTCAATCCGACCTGGCATGGATCCCAGTCACCCGAGCAGTCCTCAAGAACAGACCCCACCAGCGTGATCTATGCAATGTCCTTTACAGGTGAACCAATCTTTCCTAATATTCTCTCATTAAACAACCCATAAATAAATCATAAATGTTACAGAAAGTATATTTTTGTCCGAGCTCACAGTATGACTGAAATGAACCAAAGGCGTACGTTACTGCACAAGCAACGCCAATACCGAGTGCAATAAAATTGAAAATTGTCTTTCATTGGTACAGCGGAGCATCCGTGGAGTTGAGTGAAGCTACACTAGCGGTCGCCGCCATAATACGTGCACTTTAAGCGAAGTGAGACGCGAGAGAGAGAGATTACCCGAGATACTACTTAACAGATATCATCGCAAACGTTTATGGACGTGCACTTATTAATTTTCCTCACTGCTACACGTGTAAGATGAGTATAAATAGGGGTCGCCAACCCGCCTTGACAAGGTTGAACTTGTCACTGCCGCAGTGTCAATCATAAAAGTCATCTATCAGTCCAGCCACTTTCAGAAAAATTCCGAGATCCGACGACTGGACTGGGCTATGTAGCACACGGTCTCCAACTGGCTCCTAACAATTTCCATCCATAATCTCCACATAACAAAACAGTAACACACTTCAATGTCAATAATGAAAAAAGTCGCACAAACACGTCACTCCCACCTTTTCACGGAAACAATTAATTTACTGACTTCTGCTGATGCTCGCCAAGGCCGCCCCGTAACACTTTAAGCACCACTGTCCAGGTAACTACTGGCTCCGCGTTCTGATCTCAGGGCTCTGCATACCGGGTACGTGCAAGATGACCTACAGGCAACACTCGCCTAGAAAACAGGGACGTTCCTGAGCATAATTCCACGCTGGCTCACAGAAGCGCACTTTCGAAAGTTTGGAGACTTTCCGAACTGGAAAAAATAACTTCGTTGATCCTTCAGGATCACCAACCACTGACTTCAGAAACACTTGATCATTCAGGATTACCAACTACTGAATAATGCCCACCCACCCATTCAGATTTAGTTTTTCTTTGAGTTCAATAAATCGCTTAAGGCAAATACCGGGATGTTTCCTTTGACAGAGCACGACCGATTTCCTTCCCAACTATTCCCTATCCCGAGCTTGTGCTCCATCTCTAATGACCTCGCTGTCGACAGAAAGTTAAACTCTGATTTTTCTTCTTTCCTTCACCCGCGCTAATCACTCCAAAGCAAAATACTACTTTTTAAAGGGTTTTCCAAATGCTTGTCTCTCGGCAGGTGCTTAGAAACATCTACCATCCTGAGAATATCTCTCGTTCTTGAGCCATATGCCCATTTAGGAGGATTAGGGGATGACCAGACCATCAGCTCCATGCCGAACAAAAATCACAAAAACTCCTTTCTCTCTGGAAATGGAAGATGGCGAAGGCGACTGTCAACAGTGAACAGGCAAGCACACATGGATTACCAGGAAATGATACGTTACAAAGGGATAATCTCCCATAGCGGCAAACCATGTACAGCGATCAGGTATGCTTTTCAAAGTGCCTATGAGCTCTGTAGTAGCCCTGTCCTCGAAGCTATAAGGGCCTGAGAAGGATGACAGCGAACAACAACACACCTCCAGAGAGCACACCGACAGAGAGGGACTGAAGGTGAGACATTGGTCTCCCACTCTGTGTGCTGAACTGCTTCCTAACGAAAATATTTGTTCTTGTGACGAGCCATTGTCATGTCCTAACACAAAATAGAAGAAAACTAGGAGTTACAGGTCAGTCCACAATTACCAAGCTGTTAGGATCAACTGCAGAAAGACAAACTTCCAGAGATGGCAGGTTGATTGCTGGCAGTAGTGCCAAGCACTGTCAAAGGGCAACTACGAGAGGCGCAGATTTTAGGACTCGATAGGAGGCTTGCAGTAAGGGAGTCAAGGATATCTAGATATCTAACACTATTTACTTTCAGACTAACTACCACAATGAAGGTTAATTCTAAACATTAGAGAAACCAAGGACGCAACAACAGAAATCACTGTCTGAGTCGTGGGATGAGATCTAAGAGGAGTAGCAAACACAAGCAATGTTCTAAGTACAAACTTTGAGAGCAGCTCTCCAAGTGAGAAAACAGACTGGACGGAGCTTACAAGAGGCTGGCGATGAGCGAAACAGAGTTGGGGTGCCAATGATCTGACTAAGAAATCTATCTGAATACAAAAATACGAGTTTTTAAAGGATAGTGACGACGCACTATTTCCCCCTTTCTATAGGCAACCCACAAGCAGTTTACATGCTTCAGCCAAACTGAAGAGTCGCTCCGCACCTCCAGGGCGCCTCTGCCCAAGCACATTCAGCTTCCTCACTTTATCCTACTCTATAGGTAGGAATGTTTCTGCCCTTTTCATTAACAAACTTCAAGTTTGGTGGCAACAGCGTTCAGCTGAAAGCTAAATGCCACTGCTCTTCATTATGGCTAGCAACATCAGTGTTGTATATCACTTGGCCCTACGCTGAGGCCTCATAAGTGGTGACCCATGTTGAATCACTCTGACCTTGTAATGGTACTTGAATTACGCAACCATTACGGCACCTCACCTGAACCTCTCGATACCAGCTATATTCTACTGTGTTTCTGCAAAGTAGTTGACATATTTCTCTGAGACAACATTCAGATTTGATTTCATTTGTGATACATCGATATGTTTATATTGCAATGATATTATTCTTATGTGTATTCTTTCTTTTGTCACTATGATCTTTGACGTACTTGTAACTACGATTTTTGGCCGCGTAAGCGATAGTTAATTAGTTGTTGAGTTGTTACAGAGTCGGACCTTGAGAAAGTCGAGTCTTGGATGTCATGTTGGAAAGATGCATATTGTAGTTGGCTTATAAAATGTGAGGAAGATGTTTTCAAGTATGTTTTGTATTGTGAAGTGATGTTTGTGTGTTACGTGATATTGCAATAAAAGCAATTAAAAGGAAGTGTAACTTAATTTCGGAGTGCTGATTTATTTATTTATTTATTTATTTATTTTTTACATCACCATTGTCCAGTACAAGTGTAAGCTTCAAGAATGGTTTGTGAAGCGTATCTACAAAACTTTTGAATATAGCAGGATAAAACCTAGGCCTCTTTGCATCCGAGCTTGGAATCATAACCACCTAGATTTTCAACGATTGAGCCAAGATTTTACGACGAGACCACCGTGGGAAACACATAAAGATGAGTGCCCAGGTTTTTGATTATTACATGAAATGACTTTATTAACTGTGCTCTGATGACACCTGCCACATAATATGACTTTTGTTGCCCGAAAATGCAGTATTTAGCAGCGTGAGCAATACCACAATCGTTATTAAATTCTGACCTTTGTGGTGGTAGGGTTGTTAGAACCCGTGTAAACCCACTGTCATTTCGGTCCTCAGAGACAAATATCAAGGTTTCTGCCTCTGCTAAGACGTGCCATTTTGCGGTCATCTTGTACTGTGACAACAGGATCTAGGCTGTGGATGGAGTTACCAGTTAATTCTCTAAGTTAAACGTCTCCCGTGGTACAGCTGCCCAGAGCGATTACAGTTCGCATGGCTCTAGCGTTACTATTTATCTCTGGTAACTTAAAAAGAACATAATTGTCTGCTCTCTCCATTAGGTCTCTAATTTCTTACCTTGGGGTGCTCTCGATGGCTTCCAACAGCCTTAAGCTTAACGAAGTACAAGTCAATTCGTCTTCTATATATAACATCCTGATGCTCTTATATATCTTCTAATGCGATGATAGTTCGATAAGTGTGGTAAATTTCTGCGAAAGAATGGAACATTTTTGTTGCGTCTTCCTGGTCGTAAGTTTGATCGTTCCAAGGATCATATAAGAATTACAACAATGCACAGCGTACAGCTCATTGCTGACAGCCATCTGAACTGGTCAGTGTGTCTACTGGGATTGAAAATGGAGAAAACATAGTATCGTGCCGATATTAAACAATTTCAATTGAAGGACTGGACTGTCACACAAATCAAAACAAAAGTGAATAAAGTACATGCTGACTTTATACCATCATTGAAGACCATTTATTTTTGGTTAATGAATTTAAACTTAGTCGGACAAACACCGAAGACGAAGCGAGCTATGGCCCAGTTGACGTCACCACACAGGAAATCATTGAAAAAATCCACGATATGGTAAACAAGACAGCTGAATAAAAATTCTTGAAATAAGTGAGACTGTAGGCATGTCGAGTGAGCGAGTGCATAATATCCTGCACGGATAATTGCCTATCAAGAAACTGTGTACGTGGTGGATGCTGCTATTGCTCACAGTCGACCAAAAGCGCATCCGGCACAACATTTCAACAAAATATCAGGAGACGTTTAATGGCAATCCGCAAGACTTTTTGCACCCATTTGTGACTGTTGATGAAACCTGGTTCCATTATTACACACCATAGTCAAAACGGTCTAATACAATTTTGCCAGCTGCTAAAAAAATGGTTCAAATGGCTCTGAGCACTATGGGACTTAACTTCTGAATTTTCGTGGACTGTGTAGATATCTTTCTTGTTCATAGGATGAATACATATGCTAAACTGTATACATGTCATATGCTAGACTCTATACATTTTTATCCCAGTGCAGGTGTAAACTATGTATCATATTGGTAGAATTCGGAGTTCAGATAGACTCTGGAGTCAGTTAACCTGCAATTATCAAATCTGGTGGAATCATTTACCATATTCCCTCTTCTATTGGTCTGATCACAAGTATGGTGAACTGGATATCTCAAGTTGAGCAGAGGTTTTAATAGACCACGTTTGTCTCCTTGCAGTCGGTAGCACTGGATACTCAAAACCCTCCCATGAATGGAAAGATGATGGTAGAAATACACCGGCATTAAGAACTTTTAAAAGCTTCGAATGCTGTGCATCCAAGACAGTGGTGTGGCATTTTCTATATTATTTTATTGATTGTGATTTTCAAAAATGGTTCAAATGGCTCTGAGCACTATGGGACTTAACTTCTGAGGTCATCAGTTCCCTAGAACGTAGAACTACTTAAACCTAACTAACCTAAGGATATCACACACATCCATGCCCGAGGCATGATTCGAACCTGCAACCGTAGCGGTCCGGCGGTTCCAGACTGCAGCGCCTAGGACCGGTCGGCCACTGCGGCCGGCCCAGCTGCTAAGGGGATGCACACTGTTTCTTGTGATATCCAAGGAAAAATTCTCATAGATTACTTGGAAAAAGACAGAACCATAACTGGACCCTAGTATGCACCATTGTTGAATCATCTGAAACTTGCGTTGACTGAAAAAAGATCAATGTCGACATACGAAAAGCGCTCTTTCGTCAGGGTAACGCACCATCCCATACATCAGTGATACCATTGATGAAAGTGTATGAACTAGGCTTTAAATTGGTTGCACATCCACCCTGTTCACCAGATTTAGCCCCACGTGACTTCTTCCTGCTCCATAACGTGAAACTTCGGCTTATTGGGCAGAAATTTTCATCACTTGAGGAAGTGATAGTTACAGTCAACGATTACTTTTCAGTGTTTGACAGGACCTATCGCTTGACTAACTGTATATCCCTGAAAGGATATTATGTCGAGAAGTAAACTGAGTTGTTCACGAAACGAACATTTTTCTTGCTTTTTTACGAGACTGATTGAACCATTCTCGTAAGCTGAAATCATCACCTGTTGCACAAGCAAAAGGACGTACATGAGCATCAAAGATGTCATATCTATAGACAAGGTGTCATTTCAGTGATCCCACATAGCTACCGAATCATAGTTTCCGAAAATCCTGAGAAAGAGCTCATACCAAGGTTTCTCATCAGTTGGTCGTCCTGTGAATGAAACGAGAAATGGGTTTATAATATTAACAGACTAAGTACCCTTTGCCTCACACCATACTGTGGCTTGCGGAATACAGACGTTCATGTACACCTGTTCTGTCAAAGTTCTACGTGGAATAACAATGAGTTGAAGAAAATTTGTAGTCTTCCGAAAATGCGCACTGCCGAAAAGATTTATTTCATGAATAACTGGTGGAGCGTAAGGGCTTCTGGCACCTAGATCAATAAAATGACGTCTGACGTCGTTTTACAAACTAAAGTTTTACTCACTCCTGAAAATAATGGTTCACCAAAGATCAGCAGCAATTTAGTGTGTATGTTTGCGTGCCCACTGAAAACGCTCCCTCTTATGATGTTCTGACGGCCTCATCCGATAATCGACATATAATATTTCTAAACCGCTGCAGCCACTCGTACCCTCTCACAGAGTATCTACCTAATGGCGTCCAGGAACAACAAAAATTTGATTTTCTGTGTTTCATTTAGTTACTGGCCGAATTTAAAAATTTTAAATGCTCTGACAATATATTGCTTATAATATTTCGTTAAAGGGTTAAGACAGTTCAAACCTTTTCGAAACTATTCTGGCTGACACTCCTCCACAGAATATGAAATGAAAAATGTTTATGGCTTATTAAATTTTTGCTGGTCATCTAGTAAAACTTCAGCATAAGGTGCGTCGTTTTAATTTTAGTGCTCATCCTAATCACCAAACATATTGCAAACAACAACCACATATACCACTGAAAGTACACGTAAAATTATATCATTGTTCGACAGAGTTTAGGAAATGTGACGTCATACACGTGGGAGTTCGGGAGCATACTGGTACCACTCTACCAGGACTGCAGAAGGGCCACAACATTCTCGGAACGGCGTCCCAGACGAAAAAATATATCGCAACACCAAAAGATAATTAATGCAGAGTAATGAAACGTCAGCAATAAATTTGCCTAGGTAAAATATTTAAGTGATTAACATTGCAAGATTACATGTTAATGTGAGCGTGAGATAAGCCACAGCAGCCGGCCGATGTGGCCGCGCGGTTTCCAGAATTGGAAGGTAGGAGACGAGGTACTGGCAGAAGTAAAGCTGTGAGGACGGGACGTGAGTCGTGCTTGGGTAGCTCAGTTGGTAGAGCACTTGCCCGCGAAAGGCAAAGGTCCCGAGTTCGAGTCTCGGTCTGGCACACAGTTTTTATCTGCCAGAAAGTTTCATATCAGCGCACACTCCGCAGAGTGAAAATCTCATTCTGGAAACATCCCCCACGCTGTGGCTAAGCCATGTCTCCGTAATATCCTTTCTTTCAGGTGTGCTGGTTCAAAAATGGTTCAAATGGCTCTGAGCACTATGGGACTTAACATCTATGGTCATCAGTCCCCTAGAACTTAGAACTACTTAAACCTAACTAACCTAAGGACAGCACACAACACCCAGCCATCACGAGGCAGAGAAAATCCCTGACCCCGCCGGGAATCGAACCCGGGAACCCAGGCGTGGGAAGCGAGAACGCTACCGCACGACCACGAGATGCGGGCGGTGTGCTGGTTCTGCAAGGTTCGCAGAAGAGCTTCTGTAAAGTCTGGAAGGTAGGAGACGAGGTACTGGCAGAAGCAAAGCTGTGAGAACGGGACGTGAGTCGCGCTTGGGTAGCTCAGTTGGTAGAGCACTTGTCCGCGAAAGGCAAAAGTCCCGAGTTCGAGTCTCGGTCCGGCACACAGTTTTAATCTGCCAGGAAGTTTCATATCAGCGTACACTCTGCTGCAGAGTGAAATTCTCATTCTGGAAACATCCCCCAGGCTGTGGCTAAGCCATGTCTCCGCAATATCCTTTCTTTCAAGAGTGCTAGTTCTGCAATGACCGCAGGAGAGCTTCTGTAAAGTTTGGAAGGTAGGAGACGAGGTACTGGCAGAAGTAAAGCTGTGAGGACACAACGTGAGTCGTGCTTGGGTAGCTTAGTTGGTAGAGCACTTGCCCGCGCAAGGCAAAGGTCCCGAGTTCGAGTCTCGGTGCGGCACACAGTTTTAATCTGCCAGGAAGTTTGACAGTAATGTTAATATCATTTCGATATTAGTATCGGTTCGATGTCTACATCAGTCAGTAGATATACCTACTAACGGGCAGCTAAAACAGTTCGAAGGATGCAGGACACAAGAGCATGCATACCGCCTCCAGTAGGACCATGCTTAGTAACGCAATGCGAATTCACACGAACTTTCTGAATGTGGCAGCTTCATTTTATTGACTTGCTGTTCATGAACGGTGGGAGATCAGCGTCCCTACATCTCCGTATATGCGCTAACTACTCAAATTTCACAGTAATCGTGTGAAACGAACGGGTAACAAAATAATATGTATCTTGTCTCTTACCGGCATCGCGTGCTACTAGTTTTTACTGATAACTTTTGTGATGAACTTGCGCTGACTGCACAAACTTGTTACGAACGAACAATCTCCTCCTCGAATTTTCTTTAGATCTTCCATGAACCCAAGTTAACTCGGTGAGGATATCCAGATGATAAAACATACACAAGTATTCGTCGGGTGATAGTTTTGTAAGAGATCTCTCCACATATGAATTCTGATTTGTAAGTAGCTGAAAGGGCGTCAGATCGAAAATTTTGGTATGCTCCATGGCCTGCAAGACATTCACTTGTCAGTAGAGCATAGTTCCCTCAATAGCATGACTCAAAGGAAGTGATTGAATGGAAAACGATGTTTATGCAACTACTCCACCTACAATCGCTCTGGAAGAATATCCAGAGATATGTTGCGACATTTGGTTGTATGTCAGCTACTAGTCTTTGCACTAGCGTCCTCATCTGCGTATCTCCCAGTATTTCTTAACATTTTCATTCTTTTGCTATCCACTGCGAATAAAGTCCTCTGCCTCGATAGCTACCAAAGTAACCTTCCAGGGAATTTTCGCAGTGCCCACCCCCCCCCCCAAAAAAAAAAAAAGATCGTCAACGCTTTGTGTTGTGAGGGAAAGATAAATTAATCAGTTGTCAACCCATATACGGAAAAGCACGACTTGGGCATTGGAGAAGTCTGAGAACGAACGGTTGTGACGGTTTGTTCCAATCCGTTTTGCTGTCAGAAGACGGGAAGGTATGCAACCCTTCTGCCATCTGTGTACTGCGGATGGACCATTCCTGCACAAGCGCTACATTCCTCCCCATTGCCCTAGTACGCTTCCTACTGCGGACATTGTGTACTCTGCCAGTGCTATAACGTTGTTGGCAGCAGTATGACTTGTATCAGTGCACAGCTGAGGAAATGGCGACATGGTGCCTGCATACGGCAAAGCGGACTGCAATGGAAGAGCTGCCGCAAGATTATGTGGAGAACGTTTGCCTATGCCCACATCATTCCACGTTCGCATCGATCGAGAGACGCCTCAGAGAAGCCGGAAATCTGCACGTAGGTATTTTCTGCCTCAGGTGTGTCCACTATACAGTATACTTGGGTACTTGCGAATGCTATCCCCAGTCTGCTGTTTGTCCTCTGGTAGGTGCCGTAACATGATGCGGGTCGTCCACGCTCAGCTACAACGCTACAGTTGGAGAGGACTTGCTAACAATGTTCGAAGAGGACATAGCCACCAGCAATCGGTGGGCGGCACAGGCGCTACAGACGGATAAAAACGCCATGCGGCGTGTTATCCATGAACACCGCCTCAATCCACAGTATTTGCAGAAAGTTATGGGAGGACTTTCCACGATGGGTACAGTTTGCGCAGTGATATTTACAACAACGCATACCCCGGCCACAGTCCCCGAGTTTGGTGCTATTCACGGATGAATGCACGTTTATTATATACGTCATATTAAACTTTCACAACATGTATGTTTGAGCGAACGACAATCCGAGTGCGCATCAACACAGGGTCGGTGTTGACATCTGGGCCAGGACAACTGGGGACGATATCACTGTGCTACATCAAGTGCCATACAGACTAACAGGACCTATCTACCTCTCGTTTGTTAGAGATGTTTTGTCTTTCCTGTTGGAAGTAGTGTCGCTAAATGTTCGGATGGACGTGTGGCTGTAACACGACGGAGCTCCGGCACCCTTTTGCACGCTGTGCGGAACCACTTCAGCGTCGCATATCCCAATCGATGGACTCGTAGGGATAGACCAGTTCCATGGCCAGCACGGCCGCCAGATCTAACAACTGTGAGGTAGTATGAAGAGCATGGTGTAGGACACACGTGTAGCGTCAGCGGAGAACCTTATTGCTCGAGTCCATGGAGTGAGTGATTGAAATATTTAAAAAACAACAGCACGTATTGGCTCATGTGCGTGAGGTTCGGCACCGCCGATACGTTGACGTAAGAGGTACGCAGTTCGAAGCCCGCTTGTAATGTAGACAGCGTAATATGCTACTGGTTCAAATGGCTCTGAGCACTATGGGACTTAACTTCTGAGGTCATCAGTCCCCCAGAACTTCGAACTACTTAAACCTAAGTAACCTAAGGACATCACACACATCCATGCCCGAGGCAGGATTCTAACCTGCGACCGTAGCGGTCGCGCGGTTCCAGACTGTAGCGCCTAGAACCGCTCGGCCACCTCGGCCGGCGATATGCTACTCATGCTAGGTTTATTGACGTGAAGCACATTCGTCTCAGAGTCCGACGCTTTCCTCCGCCCAACCCGTGCATTTCCGGAAATGGTTTCCTGTTTTAAAACCGGACGGCATACTCAGCCACGTTGGTGTTTTTTTGGGACATCCTGTGTACATAATGGAAGGTAACGGTACTAACACACTTCTTTCCGGCAGCGCACACGCTTTTTTCGGTTCTGGCTTTTGTTTGATCATAAGTTTTCGAATTAATTCGTTGTCTGACATATACCTGCCCGTACTTTGCTTACTGCGAAACTAAATGTACTGTTAAACTGTATCTAAAGCTTTTCAAAAGTTAAGGATATGGTAGGTAGTATCCATAGCTTCCTGAAGAAGAAAAAACGAGGTGGGAGGCATACGATCTTGCAGAATCACTGTTGATTCTCACAGAGCAGTTGTTACATTTCCGAACATGTTGTCACGTACGAGAGTGATACTTCCACAGTTTCTGCAACAAACTTAAATCTGATTTCAGGCCACCAATCCTATTTACAAACTGGAATGACCTATGCTTTTTACCTATTACACGAGACGCCCATTTCTTTAGTATAATCGACACATTACCGTCAGATCCAGTAGCCGTCCCTGTATCGGGTGACTTCAGTTTCTTTTCAAGTCTGGAATCATTTATTTTCTTGTCTGCTATTTTTCCGTCCACGAGATGATTGAAGGAAAGAGCTGTAGCTTCGGTTCCTCTGTGGGACAACTTCAGAAGAAGTATTTAGTATATACTTCGACTTGTGAATCAGCATCTACAGCTACATGAATTGGGCAAGGTTCTGAATGCACATGGGGAGAGTACTTCGTTCCATTATTAGTGATTTTCTATCCTGTTCCATTCCCATGAGTATCTTTATACCTCTTCAAGACCCCTAATGACTCTTACAATATTCTCGCAAAAGCTGGGCTCGTTTGACTGCAGATGTTCGAGACAGCTTAGTGTAACAGCTTAGTCGAATCTCTGTCCAATGTGCTAATCTCTGCACCATCTCGCTCAGTAATCTACAATTATTCCATCTAAGGGCAAAGTGACAACGCGATCTTGCGCCATTCTTTTATCTACTTCTGCATTTACATAAACATTCCACAAACCATTGTACACTGCTTGGCGGAGGGTACATGGTACCAATATTATCAGTTATCTTTCCTATTTTATTCGCGTGTTAAGCGAACGAAAGGCCCTGTATGCCTCTGCATGCGCCCTAAATTCTATCGTATTCTTATGATTCCTACGCCAGATTCGCGTTAGTGGCAGCGGAATGGCCGCGCAGACACTTCGAATACAGGTTTTTCTACATTTAACCTGTAGGACTTCTCGAGAACTACATCGTCTTTATTCCAAGGGTTTCCATTTAAGTGTACTGAGCGTTTCTTTTACCCTTTCATGTGGTCTATACTGTCCAATTACTATCCTGGCAGCGCGTTTCTGAAATCGTTCGACATCTGCTGCCATGCCTGCTTAGTATGGACTCCGTGGATTCGGAACATTGCCAGGGTGAAAGTCACGTTTGAGTACAAATTTAAAAAAGTGTATTAAATTGGATTTAACACCGAACCGTTAAGTTCAGTGCCTGATTTTTAGCCATTAAAACACCGAACAGACATCAGTTACCAAAACAGAGATGTCAGTTTTGGGTGGAAGCCAATGTCCAAAAGATTATGGTGAGCGTTTTATAGGATGCGTAGGAGGTTCTTCTCGTCTGTTTTCTTGAAAAGGTGAAAGTGTAACCGGCTAACACTACACTGTGCCAAATAAATTAAAAAACCCGTGAGATGAGACATGGATTACAAAACAAACAATACATGGATTATTTTGGTCACTATGACTGCCCATAAAGGTGCGTCGACAGCAGAAAAACTTCTGAATTTATAATTTGAGTACTTGGAACATCCTTCCTTAATACCAGACCTGATCTCTTCTGAGGGGTTAAACTAACTCACTGGAGAAACATCACACAGGAAGGGGTTGAACTAAAAGGGATAAGTGAAGTTTGGCAAAGAGTATGCATTTTCTAAGAGTACGTACTTTCAAGTTTTTCTATGTTGGTTGCACTTGACGGAAAACACTATGGATAGCCTTTGTAGCAGTACATGGTGGTATATAGAACAGACGCTTACTGTTGCTTCTATTCTTTCTTGGTATCCACGTAAAAAGAGTTTTTGTTAGAATTGAAAGTAACATATTCATCTCGTAATTAAGTGATTCTAACCAAATAATCACTGCAATCCACGCGTTAGCAGCTATCTGGCTGACATGTAGTGGGTTCGAACGATATATTTGTCAGCTAGTTAACCGTCTGCCAAGAGTAGTCATTACTGCGACGGTGTATTCGGAAGCACCTATTGCGGACAGCTACAGCAGAGAAGGTAGCAAAAAGCACTTGAAGTAACTGGAATGCGACCTTCTTTACTCATTCTGGTGTAATGGAAAGAGAGGAAACCACTGTTCATATTATCGATTACAATAACACGACAGGAGGCAGTGACTCAGCGAAGGAAACCCGACAGAAACTTCTACTGGAGTGTAAGAATTCAATGCCTCAAGTATGCAAGTGAATATGTCCGTTTCTGAGAGCTGCTCTCTCCCAAAACTGTCCAGTAGGGGAGTAGAGGATTCATAAATTGTAAATCCTGTCTTCATCATCGGTGAAGAAGGCTCCACAATAGAGACAGATAAACAGGACAGAGAAATCTGCAGGGAAGACTGGAAAAGAAGAGAGGATCTGCTAGAAAGGAAAAAACTCATCCTGCAAAAACCAAGTTGGTTATGCCTCTTTAGAAGACTGATTCACAAAAAAATTCCTTCTGGCGGAACGCTTCGAGAACACTGGTATTTTGACGGAACATCTTGTTTTTTTTCTAAATTGTAATGAAATTAATAAAATTTTAAAAAGTGAGAAAACCTTTCTCATTCAGTGATTACTTCAATTTTAATTCATAAGTAAGTCCACCCCCGGTAGCTGAGTGTCAGCGCGACAGAATGTCAAGCCTAAGGGCCTGGGTTCGACTCCCGGCTGGGTCGGAGATTTTCTTCGCTCAGGGAATGGGTGTTGTGTTGTCCTAATCATCATCATCTCATCCCCATCAACGCGCAAGTCGCCGAAGTGGCGTCAAATCGAAAGACTTGCACCTGGTGAACCGTCTGCCCGACGGGACGCCCTAGCCACACGACATTTACATCTATGTAACACAGAAATCATAAAACTTTTAAAAATAATAACAAATTATTTATTTCAACAATTTTATTCAAATGGCTCTGAGCACTATGGGACTTAACGTCTGAGGTCATCAGTCCCCTAGAACTTAGAACTACTTAAACCTAACTAACCTAAGGACATCACAAACATCCATGCCCGAGGCAGGATTCGAACCTGCGACGATAGCGGTCGCTCGGTTCCAGACTGTGGCGCTTAGAACCGCTCGGCGACTCCGGCCGGCAACAATTTTATTAAATAGTTTATATATCAGGTGAATTAGATGAAGGTGAAGGTGAATGCTAATATCTAGTGCGGCGTCAAGTCTGTCCGAGAACTTTATCTTCGTTGCAACATAATAGGAAAGCTCTCCTTCCCGTAATACGCAGTGGTAAAGGTAAGTAAAACAATATAGCTCGTTCTGATAGGCTGAAATATTTTTCTGATAAATTCGCCCAGAAATTAGATGTCCCATACGACCACACTCATAACATTTTATATCCGCTGTAAACACTGTTTGTCTATCACGTACCCCCATTGCCAAGTCTGTTTCCTCACATTGGATTGCCAGCTGAATGGCCGAATACAAATCTTTCAGAGACCCTTCATGCACTTTCCGTAACATATGCGCCGGTAACCCTCTCAAAAATACATCAAGTGCCCTTTGCTCAGCCTCCTCCAACAGAACACTATTCGCTTCATTGGTCTGGCCCAACGCATAAGTATACTCATTAATTTCCCTTATCCTGTCCGCAAATTTCTCCATCGTCTCCCCCAGTCTCTTTGACATTGTACTTAACCTCTCTCTAAAGTACCGAGCGCTATTCTGTTTCTTGTAACTGTAAAATCCCTTCCTTTAACTGCTTAAACTGTCCTGCCTTCCTTAAGGCCTCAAAACACCATACATATGTTTTTGCTTCACCCGTAAATCTAATCTTGGCTCACCAGACCAACCATTCATCGCAGCTGACATTTCTAAGTTCTCCATAAACGAATGCACATCCTCAGATGCCTTGCCAGAAAACGGAATAATCAAAGTCACGGCGGCTGGATCAGTCTCCTGCTCCTTAGGCAACAACGACTGATCAGATGCGGTTTCCCGCTCACTTCTAGATATTAATTCATTTCTCAACTGCGTATTGTCTGCTGTCAATTGTGCTACTTTTTCCAACAAAATCCGTACCACTTCCGGTTTCGACACACCTCGCATCCCTGACTCTGCCATTGTGTTGCTTCCTTTCCCAGTTAGTCCTGAACCAAAACATTTAAGTACAAGAATAACCCGACTTCCTACACCTCAGTATCATCATACTCAGTAACATCATACTCAAACTAATACAAATGTAATTAAATGCCACAAAAAATAATAAATCTTACTTCCCCAAATACACTAACACTTATTCTGACAAAAACGCAAAACATCTAAAATGGCCTGCCATGAGCCATACTCAAAATACAAAAAGGCAAGAAAACGTCCAATACTCAAAAGAAAACTGGTCAAAACTCACCACATCTTATGAATGTAATGTGGGTGGTGGGCTCGAACATCATACTGGACAGACAACATCCGCTATTCTAACACCAAATGTAATGGCATCTTCTGCCACCAAATGTAACAGCAATACCAAATGTTGTGGGATGAGGTATAAGGCACCATATTAAGACTCGTCCGAGCTTTCCAAGTGATTTATTGTTTCCAACTACAGTGCCCCCATTCCTCTCGATCTGCGTCACTGGGTCCCACAATGCTGAGGACACCACTTTGCTGTCTGCGAAATGGCTTGGTGCAGAATGGCTGCCTCAGCGACCCATATACGCACTACTGTGTGTCGGCCTTGTACGGCGGCGGAGTTGCAGCATTGACTCAGTGGTCTGTGACCCTGCTGACTCAGCACTGCTCGGTGTGAACCGCAGGCGGCCGGCTGTGTGCTTCTCGCCAGCATAGCTAAGATCGCGATGACAACAAGCGCCCACAATCTGGAGTCTGAATCTGCGGTCCTTGCCTCAGGATGCCTCCGCCACGTGTTGGAAGCCAGGACGACTGCCCACAGTAGCGAGACATGGAGTGGCCCACCGCTGGCTGCTTATGGACTCCACATCGGCATCAGAGGGTCTAACCAGTGACCCGCCATGGACTGGAACGCTGGAGCCCCATCTGCTGCTGCATGTAGCTGGTGGTGTGACACGCCCCGCCATCCAGGAGAGCTGCCACACTTGACTGAATCTCATTAGAAACCCGCACCTATTCAAATTCGGCTATGCACCTCTGTTTTGCCATACACTCTGCTTCGCGTCACATACTCATAACACTATAGGTTAACCAGTGGACCCCTTCTGCCTGTGATTTGCAACATGCAAAACTGCTATGTATACTCTTTCACAGCCCTGTGGCCTCTATTCTACTTCACAACTGTTGGTATGCGTAACTCACTGCAATCTGGCCCGCACTTGGCTGTAACTTGTGCTCAGAATATTGCACAAAACTAACTTTCCCTATCCTAAACGGTGGTGCCGCTACACAACAAAGGATTAAGTAAATATCCGCTTTTTTCCCTTAACTGCGTACGCTTACCAAATCAGTGGTTCCTAATCTTGTGTAACTATATTCTCTGAGGGTAAAAACGAAAGGGTTCGATTGTGTTTCAATCACGAAACTAAATTACTTTTTATATATCGTTAGTATTTCCACTGTTTGAGATGACTGTGGTATTCATTACATAAGTTACCAATAACCACACATTTTCAAATATTTTGATTAAAGCGTAACACAATATTGTGAAGGATGGAGCTTGTGAAACGAATGTATGAACGTCTTCCTCACATAGTCCATAACCTGCACACGTGCTTTGTACCATGAGTCTATGACAGTAAAACAGTGAGTTGCGCCAGAACACGAGATTTAAAATTTGTTGTAGAATTGTAGGTTCCTGCAAGTTAGTGAACCAGTCAAGCAGATGTGGCCATGTGAAAGACCACATTAGTTGTTTTGTCTGTCTTATTTTGATATATAGGGAATCAAGAAAAGAATTACTTGATGGCACTCAGGGGTAATGATCTCAGAAATGTTGGAAACCACTTATCTAAATCAATCACTTTCAAAGCCGAACCCTGTAGATATTATTTATTGGGAATCACTTCTGGGGTTCGATTTTTAAGATGACTTTTAGTTCTCTCAACGACGTGTTTTGAATCTCACCCACCTATACTTGTAAAACGAAAGTCCTTTAAGGTTAAGTTTATTTTTGGGTACAGGAAAAAGTCACCTGGGGAGTACGGTGGGGGGATATGGAGACTGGGTCATCATTAGAGTATTGTTTTTAGCCAAAAATTCTTAAGTAGACGACGAAGTTTGAGCAGATGCACAGTTGTGGTGTAAGAGGCATCAAGCTGGACTTTTTTTCGGATCGCACCACGCATAAAGCATTGAAATTTTCGGTATGATTCCTTATTGATAGTTCGATCTTGTAAGAACTCGTGGTATATTATTTCGTCAAAATAAAGAACGCAGTGAACATAACCTTCAGGTTTTACCGCATTCATAGATCTTTTTTAAGTCTTGGTGATCCATAATGCTTCCAGATGGACGAATGAGCCTTAGTTTCCACGTCATATTCGTAAATTGATATTGTGAGCCCTTTCAGCACTTCTACATCGTTGGTGGAGTAATCTCGCTACTCCTGAGCAACCTGCGAACGTCGTTGTGTCTCTTCGAAATTTAGCAACTCTGAAACAAATTTTGCTGTCACACGTTTCATATTGAAAACACCTGTAAAATCTCATGGCACGAGGCAGTTAATATGCAAACATCATCAGCAACTGCTCTGATTGTTATCCAGTGATAGTTCATAATCATTTCTTTTACTTTTTCCACGATTGTAACGGTTGGTGCTGTGCAGTTGCGTCCAGTTAAGCTCGTCGTCTTCAAAGTCTTCACTGTCTCTTTCGAAACGGTTATACCACTCGTTTTAAACACTTTTTTAGTCATAGCAGACTCACCAAAAGCGACATTTAATGTTTCTAAAACTCTGCTGCATTTTATTTCGTTCTTGTATTTAATAAAAACTCTCTGATCAGTTTTTACGCTAAATAAATAACCGCCGATCTACCAAAATGTACATAACCTTTCTGTCAGCTGACAAGAACATGTCTCGTACATTGAAAAAAAAATAAACTAATGCTTGTCCTAGAAAACAGCCTTTCATTGCAAGAGATTTTCTCGTGAGCATTATCATCACAACAGTTGGCCTCTTTCCACAAGTAAATACACTCCAAGACAAAAAAAGAGGGAGACAGAGAGAATGACGCACCACGAAGGAGTTTTTATCCGAATAGGGCGGAAATCGGTAGATGTGATATACATGTGCAGAAAAATTGTTACAGTTTCATAAAAGTTAGATGGTTTATTTAAGACAAAGAGCTTCGCAAATCGAGCAAGTCAGAAACGCATTGGTCCATCACTGGTCCTTATGCAAGTAGTTATTCGGCTTGACACTGATTGATAGAGTTGTTGGATGTCCTTTTGAGAGAAATCGTTTCATATCCTGGCCAATTCACGTGTTACATCGGCAAAATCCTGAGCTGGTTGGAGGGTTCTGAATATAATGCTCCAAACGTTCTCAATGGGGGAGATGTCTGGCAACATTGCTGGCTAAGATAGGGTTTGGCAAGTACTAAAATTTAGTAACTAAATCAAGCAGTAGGAACTCACGCTGTATGTGGACGGGCGTTATCTTGCTGAAATTTAAGCCCAGGATGGGTTACCATGAAGGCGGGAACAAAACGGGGCGTCTCCAGACACGTCTTCGGCCTGAAATCACATTGACTGGAGTAGAACTGTCTTCAGTGATGAGACTCGCTTCGAATTTGGCCCCGATGACCGCGAAGACGTTTCTGGAGACTCCCTGGACAGCAGTGGGATACCGAACTGACTGCCGTCCGTCACACGGCCTGACAGCCAGGAGTGATGGTGTAGGGTGCCATTCCTCTTCATATCAGGAGCCCTTTGTTTGTCATCAGCAGCACCCTTAAGGTACAGCGGTACGTCGACGATACTATACGCCTCGATTCGATGCCCTTCATGGCAACCTGTCTTGGACGTACATTTCAGCAAGATAATGCCCGTGCGCGCATGCGAGAATTTCTACCGCTTGTCTTCGTGTTTGCTATATTCTACCTTGGCTAGCAAGGTCGCCGGAGCTCTCCCCAGATGAGAACGTTTAGAGCATTACAGCTCGGGATTTTGACGTTCTAAAGCGACAGTTGGATAATATTTGATACGATATCCCTCAGGAGGGTATTCAACGACTCTTATCAATCAATGCCAAGCCGAATAATTGCTGGCATAAGGGGCAGAGGTGAACCAACGCTTTATTGACTTGCTCAATTGTGAAGCTCTTGGCTTGGTTCAAATGACTCTGAGCACTATGGGACTTAACTTCTGAGGTCATCAGTCCCATAGAATTTAGAACTACTTAAACCTAACTAACCTAAGGTCATCACACACATCCATGCCCGAGGCAGGATTCGAACCTGCGACCGTAGCGGTCGTATGGTTCCAGACTGTAGTGCCTAGAACCGCTCGGCCACTCCGGCCGGTAATTTTCGAACACTAGTAATAGTGTTACATGGATTTCATGTTTGTTTTGAATACAGTCCAGAGATAGTTAGTGTTTAATTTCATTGTTTCCAACAAGAATTGTCTAGTAATCACAGTTTAGTCAGCTATCAGCCGCCTTTAGTGAATTAGCAGTCTAGTTAAAAGTTGATTACTTAACCCTCTACAGTAAATTGTTGATTTCTGAGGATGGACAGGATGTGTGGCTGCTGTGTACGGATGCAGGAGCTGGCCACTGTTCGTGAACAGCTGAACGTGCTGATGGCCACGGTCAGTCGTCTTCAGGCTGCTGCTTCGGAGTGTAGCGGCAGTGGGGAGTCTGGTGCGTCGCATGGTACACCCCAGGTGTTACATGCTTCAACCACAGTCCCTGCTGTCGAGACATCTTCGCGGGTAATGGGCGCGGTTGGGCCACCCTCTCCCTAAGGGGAGTGGCGGGTTCAACGGCGTTCACGTCGCACGAGGCGGAGGGTCAATGTGGAGGCTGGCCGTGTGGCATCGCCCGCTCTACCTGTGAGTGGACATGTGACCGCTCCTTCAGCAAGGTCCGAGCAGGCACACAGGGGGAGGGGTTTATTAGTTATTGGGAGCTCCAATGTTAGGCAGGTGATGGAGCCCCTTAGGAAAATAGCGGAAAGGTCGGGGAAGAAGGCCAGTGTTCACCCTGTCTGCTTGCTGGAGGGTATCATCCGAGATGTGGAGGAGGCCCTGCCGGCGGCGATAGAGAGCACTGGGTGCACACGACTGCAAAATTGTTGCTCATGTCGGCACCCATGACTCCTGCCGTCTGGGTTCAGAGGTCATCCTCAGTTCATACAGGTGGTTGGCGGAGTTGGTGAAGGTGGAAAGCCTCGCTCGCGGGGTGGAATCTGAGCTAACAGTTTGTAGTGTCGTTCCCAGAACCGATTGCGGTCCTCTGGTTTCGAGCCGAATGGCTCAGACGATTCTGCGGAGATCTGGGGTGCAAATTTCTCGACCTCCGCTATCGGGTGGAGAAATGTAGGGTCCCCCTGAATAGGTCAGGTGTGCACTACACGCAGGGAGCGACTACAAGGGTAGCGGAGTACATGTGGAGTGCACATGTGGGTTTTTTATGTTTGAGAATTCCCTCCCTAGGCCCGACAAGACGCCTCCTGAGACGCGACAAGGTAGCACTAAGCAAAACGCAACAGGGAATGACAATACTAATGTGGTACGAGTAAACTACTGGAGCATTATAGAAATTTCCCAGAACTGCTCCCATTAATAAATGGTCACAATGCCCACATAATACTAGGGACGGAAAGTTGGCTGAAACCAGAGGTAAACAGCAATGAAATTCTAAACTCAGATTGGAATGTATACCGCAGAGACAGGCTGGACAGCGGAAGGGGAGGCGTGTTTATGGCGATCAACAGGGCAATAGTATCGAAAGAAATTGACGGAGATCCGAAATGTGAAATAATTTGGGTGAAGGTCAAGGTTAAAGCAGGATCAAACATGGTAATTGGATGTCTCTATAGGCCCCCCTGGCGCAGCAGCTGCTATGGCAGAACACCTGAAGGAAAATTCGGAAAATATTTCGAGTAGATTTCCCGATCATGTTATAGTTTTGGGTGGAGATTTTAATTTGCCGCATATAGACTGGGAGACTCAAACGTTGGGTGCCAGGGACAAAGCATCCAGTGAATTTTTTTTAAGTGCATTATCTGAAAACTACCTTGAGCAGTTAAACAGAGAACCGACTGGTGGCGATATCATATTAGACCTTCTGGTGACAAACAGATCCGAACTATTTGAATCAGTTAACGCAGAACAGGGAATCAGCGATCATAAAGCGGTTACAGCATCGGTGATTTCAGCCGTAAATAGAAATATTAAAAAAGGTAGGAAGATTTTTCTGTTTAGCAAAAGTGACAAAAAGCAGATTTCAGAGTACTTGACGGCTCAACACAAAAGTTTTATCTCACGTACAGATAGTGTTGAGGATGTGGACAAAGTTCAAAACCATCGTACAGTATGCATTAGATGAGTATCTGCCAAGCAAGGTCGTAAGAGATGGAAAAGAGCCACTGTGGTGCAACAGCCGAGTTATAAAACTGCTACGGAAGCAAAGGGAACTTCACAGCAAACATAAACATAGCCAAAGCCTTGCAGACAAACAAAAATTACACGAAGCGAAATGTAGTGTGAGGAGGGCTATGCGAGAGGCGTTCAACGAATTCGAAAGTAAAGTTTTGTGTATTTACTTGGCAGAAAATCCTAAGAAATTTTGGTCTGATGTCAAAGCGGTAGGTAGATCAAAACAAAATGTCCAGACACTCTGTGACCAAAATGGTACTGAAACAGAAGACGACAGACTACAGGCCGAAATGCTAAATGTCTTTTTCCAAAGCTGTTTCAAAGAGGAAAACTGCACTGTAGTTTCTTCTCTAGATTGTCGCACAGATGTCAAAATGGTAGGTATCGAAATATATGACAGAGGGATAGAAAAACAACTAAAATCGCTCAAAAGAGGAAAGGCTGCTGGACCTGATGGGATACCAGTTCGATTTTACACAGTGTACGCAAAGGAACTTGCCCCCTTCTTGCTTAGGTGTACCGTAGGTCTCTGGAAGAGCGTAGCTTTCCAAAAGATTGGAAAAGGGGACAGGTCATCTCCGTTTTCAAGAAGGGACGTCGAACAGATGTGCAGAAATATAGACCTATATCTCTAACGTTGATCAGTTGTAGAATTTTGGAACACGTATTATGTTCGAGTATAATGACTTTTCTGGAGACTAGAAATCTACTCTGTAGAAATCAGCATGGGTTTCGGAAAAGACGATCGTTTGAAACCCAGCTCGCGCTATTCGACCACGAGACTCATAGGGCCATAAACACGGATTCTCGGGTTGATGCCGCGTTTCTTAACTTCCGCAAGGCGTTCGATACAGTTCCCCACCGTCGTTTAATGAACAAAGTAAGAGCACATAGACTATCAGACCAATTGTGTGACTGGATTGAAGAGTTCCTAAATAACAGAACGCAGCATGTCATTCTCAATGGAGAGAAGTCTTCCGAAGTAAGAGTGATTTCAGTTGTGCCGCAGGGGAGTGTCGTAGGACCGTTGCTATTCACAATATACAGTATATAAATGACCTTGTGGATAACATCGGAAGTTCACTTAGGCTTTTTGCGGATGATGAGAGGTTGTAACAATGAAAAATTGTACTGAAGTGCAGGATCTGCAACGAAATGACGCATGGTGGAGGAAATGGCAATTGCATCTCAATGTAGACAAGTGTAATGTGCTGCGAATACATAGAAAGAAAGATCCTTTTTCATTTAGCTACAATATAGTACGTCAGCATCTGGAAGCAGTTAATTCCATAAATTATCTGGGAGTACGCATTAGGAGTGATTTAAAATGGAATGACCATATAAAATTAATCGTCGGTAAAGCAGATGCCACACTGAGATTCAGTGGAAGAATCCTAAGTAAATGCAGTCCGAAAACAAAGGAAGTAGGTTACAGTACACTTGTTCGCCCACTGCTTGAATACTGCTCACGGGTGTGGGATCCGTACCAGATAGAGTTGATAGAAGAGATAGAGAAAACCCAACGGAGAGCAGCGCGCTTAGTTACAGGATCATTTAATTATCGCGAAAGCGTTACGGAGATGATAGATAAACTCCAGTGGAAGACTCTGCAAGACAGACGCTCAGTAGCTCGGTATGGGCTTTCGTTGAAGTTTCGAGAACATACCTTCACCGAGGAGTCAAGCAGTATATTGCTACCTCCTACGTACATCTCGCGAAGAGACCATGAGGATAAAATCAGAGAGATTAGAGCCCACACAGAGGCATACCGACAATCTTTCTTCCCACGAACAATACAAGACTGGAATAGAAGGGAGAACCGATAGAGGTACTCAGGGTACCCGTCATACACCGTCAGGTGGCTTGCGGAGTATGGATGTAGATGCAGATGTAGTTTTTCTGAAATTGTAATCAATTGTTTGTCTACCGATTTCTGTCCCATTCGGATAATTCCTTCGTGCTACATCGTTTTCTGTTGTTATTCATTTTGGCCTAGAATGTACACTACTGGCCATTAAAATTGCTACACCATGAAGAAGACGTGCTACAGACGCAAAATTTAACCGACAGGAAGAAGATGCTGTGATATGCAAATGATTAGCTTTTCAGAGCATTCACACAAGGTTGGCGCCGGTGGCGACACCTAAAACCTGCTGACATGAGGAAAGTTTCCAACCGATTTCTCATACAATAACAGCAGTTGACCGGCGTTGCTTGGTGAAACGTTGTTGTGATGCCTCGTGTAAGGAGGAGAAATGCGTACCATCACGTTTCCGACTTTGATAAAGGTTGGATTGTAGCCCATCGCGATTGCGGTTTATCGTATCGCGACATTGCTGCTCGCCTTGGTCGAGATCCAATGACTATTAGCAGAATATGGAATCGGTGGTTCAGGAGGGTAATACGGAACGCCGTGCTGGATCCAAACGGCCTCGTATCACTAGCAGTCGAGATGACAAGCATATTATCCGCAGATCGTGCAGCCACGTCTCGATCCATGAGTCAACAGATGGGGACGTTTGCAAGGCAACAACCATCTCCACGAACCGTTCGACGACAGCTCGGAGACCATGGCTGCGGTTACCCTTGACGCTGCATCACAGACAGGGGCGCCTGCGATGGTGTACTCAACGACGAACCTGGGTGCATGAATGGCAAAACGTCATTTTTTCGGATGAATCCAGGTTCTGTTTACAGCATCATGATGGTCGCATCCGTGTTTGGCGACATCGCGGTGAACGCACATTTTAAGCGTGTATTCGTCATCGTCATACTGGCGTGTCACCCAGCGTGATGGTATGGGGTGCCATTGGTTACACGTCTCGGTCACCTGCAGTTCGCATTGACGGCACTTTGTACAGTTGACGTTACATTTCAAATGTGTTACGACCCGTGTCTCTACTCTTCATTCGATCCCTGCGAAACCCTACATTTCAGCAGGATAATGCACAACCGCATGTTTCAGGTCCTGTACGGGCCTTTCTGTATACAGAAAATGTACGACTGCAGCCCTGGCCAGCACATTCTCCAGATCTCTCACCAATTGAAAATGTCTGCTCATTGGTGGCCGAGCAACTGGCTCGTCACAATACGCCAGTCACTACTCTTGATGAACTGTGGTATCGTGTTGAAGCTGCATGGGCAGCCGTACCTGTACACGCCATCCAAGCTCTGTTTGACTCAATGATCAGGCGTATCATGGCCGTTATTACGGCCAGAGGTGGTTGTTCTGGGTACTGATTTCTCAGAATCTATGCACCCAAATTACGTGAAAATGTAATCACATGTCAGTTCTAGTACAATATATTTGTCCAATGAATACCCGTTTACCATCTGCATTTCTTCTTGGTGTAGCAATTTTAATGGCCAGTAGAGTATTTGAACTTCACCTTTATTGGTATTGACCTGTCAGTACTCAGTTGTTATTAGTATTACATTTATGTTTCTTAGGTCAGGACCGTTAATTACAATAAGTTCCCATCTCAATGTAAGAAAAGTATCATATTCAAAAAGCGTAGCAGCTAGTAAGCCACTGATAAGCGACCAGACATACTCACTATTGCACACAACCAAAGAGATGACACACGCACGCACACACACACACACACACACACACACACAGATTAACTCTAAATGGGTTAGACGCGCGTAGTAGCCGCGCGATCTGAGGCGCCTTGTCCCTTGTCATGGTCTGTGCGGTTCCCCACGTCTGAGGTTCGAGTCTTCCCTCGGGCATGGGTGTGTGTGTGTTGTCTTTAGCGTAAGTTAATTTCAGTTAGTTTAAGTAGTGTGTAGGCTTAGGGACCGATGACCTAAGCAGTTTGGTCCCATAAAAGCTTACCACAAATTTCCGAAAAAATTTCTAAACGGATTAAGATGGCGGAGGTGTATGTGCAGTTGGTGTGAAGTGCTGAAAATTGTTTTTAGTGCTACGTACAGAGCATTAGAACAAGAGCACATGAAGAACAATATCACCACACACAGTAAGCAGCAAAACATATATTGAGCAAAATATGCCTATTTCAGACCTGTTTGTAATAAACAGTACCAGAATATATAAGTTGAAAGTACTACATACAAATTAGAAAATATATTTTTTACTGTGCCTTAATAACTGAGGCAAAAGATATCTGGCACAACAAATGTTACCTTCATTCAGTTTCATACAGAAAGCCCGAGCCGAAAAATCACTGATGTAATCTATCATTCTGTAACTCTCTTAGCTGCAATAACTAAAAAAAAATCATCCCTGTTCACTCTGAAAACGAGGGAGAAGAACGGAACAGAGGAAGACGGACAGGGCAACTTGAGCGATTCCTCCGAGCGCAGATTGGAATTTTAAAATTTTGAGCCCAGGAGGGAGGCCTGGCCTAATGACGGTTACCGGCTGAATAATTCCCGCGTCGGCGGCGGTAAGTGAAAGGTAATTCGCGGCAGGCACCTCCTTTCTCGCCGCTGCTCCCTTGAAAAACGAAAGCGCACCTGTTGCCGGCCGTGTCGGCTGCCACGGAGCGGCGGAAACACTCTCACGCTTACAGCACTGACCTGCGCAACATTCCAACCGGCTCTGAGCTCCAATCTAGACACCTGCCGCAAGGAGTCATAATTGAAGACGTGGCGTCTGAATGCACCGTGATCACCTATAATTCTTGTAATTCTGGAAAGGCGAAATTCGTTTACGTGGAGTATAAATTTTAGTTTAGTAAGTCTTTCCTGAAGGTATTCTGCCCGGAGTGTAGCGTTGTACGAAAGTTAAATGTGCATTACAAACACTTTAGACAATAACAGGATAGAAGTTTTTGAAATTTGTTGATACGGAAGAATGCTGAAGATTAGATGCGTACATCAGAAAACCAATGAGGAGGAAACGAATCGAATTGGGGAGATAGAGATTTGTGGTACAGCACTAAAAGAAGTTTCGGTTGATAGGAGACATATTGAGGCGTCGAGAAATTTTCACTTTGGAAATGGAGGGAACTGTTGGAGAGGAGTGGCTGGGGGAGGGGAGGAGGGAATGGTAAAACTGTAGACGGAGACCAAGGCCTCATTACAGTAAGCAGGTTCAGTGGGATGTAGGTTGTAATAGATATGCAGAGATAAAGAGGCTTGCACAGGATAAACTAGCGTGCAGAGTTGGATCACACCAATCTTCAGATTGAAGACTACACTGAAGCGACGAAAGTCATGGGATAGCGATATGCACGTATACAGATGGCAGCAGTGTCACGTACACTAGGTATAAAAAGGCAGTGCTTTTTGGCGGTGCTGTCATTTGTGCTCAGGTGATTCATGTCAAAAGGTATCAGACGTGATTATGGCCGCAAGACGGAAATTAACAGACTCAGAACGCGGAATGGCAGGTGGTGACAGACACCAGGGACAATCCATTTCAGCAATTGTTAGAGAATGTTTGAAGAGTGTGCTGAGAATACCAAATTTCAGGCATTATCTCTCACCACGGACGACGCAGTGGCCAACGTCCTTCACTTAATGAACGAGAGCAGTGGCGTTTGCATAGTGTTGTCAGTACTAACAGACAAGTAACACTGCGAGAAATAACCGCAGAAATAAATGTGGGAAGTACGACGAACGTATCCGTTAGGACAGTGCGGCGTAATTTGGCATTAATGGGCTACAGCACCACATGACCGACATAAGTGCCTTTGCTAATAGCACGACATCGCCTGCAGCGCCTTTCGTGGGCTCGTGACCATACCAGTTAGACCTTACACGACTGGAAAACCGTGGCCTGGTCAGATGAAACCCGATTTCATTTGGTAATAGTTGACGGTAGGCTTCGAGTATGGCACAGACCCCCACGAAGCAATGGACCCAAGTTCTCAACAAGCACCGTACGAGCTAGTGGTGTCTCCATAGCGGCGTGGGCCGTCTTTACAACGAATGGACTTGATCCTCTGGTCCAGCTAAACTACTTGGAGACCATATGCAGCCATTCATGGACGTCACGTTCCCAAACAATAATGGAATTTTTGTGGCAATGCGCCGTATCATCGTGCCACAATTGTTCGCGATTGATTTGAAGAATATTTTGGACGGGTCGAGCGAATGGTTTGGCCACAGTTTCTAACTCACAATTCAACAAGAACCGATATTTTGATCAGACAGAATGGGCATATTATAAGCGAGACGGAACAGTTCAAATTCCTAGGCGTTCGGATAGATAGTAAGCTGTTGTGGAAAGCCCATGTCCAGGATCTTGTTCAGAAGCTAAATGCTGCTTTATTTACCATTAGAACAGTATGTGAAATAAGTGACACTTCAACACGAAAAGTAGTCTACTTCGCATATTTTCATACGCTTATGTCGTATGGTATTATTTTTTGAGGTAATTCTTCTGATTCAAAAAGGGTATTTTTGACTCAAAAACGGGCTGTTCGAGCTATATGTGGTGTAAGTTCGAGAACTTCTTGTCGACCCCTATTCAAAAATCTGGAAATTCTGACATTGCCCTCACAGTATATATTTTCTTTAATGTCGTTTGTTGTTAGCAATATTAGCCTATTCCCAAGAGTTAGCAGCTTTCACTCAGTTAATACTAGGCAGAAATCAAATCTGCATGTAGAATGCACTTCCTTGACTCTTGTGCAGAAAGGAGTGCAGTATTCTGCTGCATCCATTTTCAATAGCTACCACAAGAACTCAAAAATCTTAGCAGTAGCCCAAACTCTTTTAAGTCTAAACTGAAGAGTTTCCTCATGGCTCACTCCTTCTATTCTGTCGAGGAGCTCCTGGAAGAGCTAAAAAATTAAGCAAATTCCAGTGTTACATTGTTGATTGTCTTCATTTAAACTTACGACTTGTCACCTGAATATGTTTTTTTTTTTTTTATATTTCATTTTATCTCTTTCTAATATCGTGTTATAATTTCATGTATTGACTCGTTCCATGACCATGGAGACTTCTCCTTAATTTGGTCCCACGGAACAATAAATAAATAAATAAATAAAAACCAAGATCACCCGACGTGAATCCCACCGAACATTTATAGGACATAATCGAGAGGTCACTTCGTACATTCGTACACCAAATCCTGCACCGGCAACACTTTCGTAATTATGGACGGCTGTCGAGGCAGCATGGCTCAGTATTTCTGCTGCAGACTTCCAACGACTTGTTGAGTCCATGGCCACATTGAGCAGCTGCACAACGCCGGACAAAATACACCCCTGGAAATTGAAATAAGAACACCGTAAATTCATTGTCCCAGGAAGGGGAAACTTTATTGACACATTCCTGGGGTCAGATACATCACATGATCACACTGACAGAACCACAGGCACATAGACACAGGCAACAGAGCATGCACAATGTCGGCACTAGTACAGTGTATATCCACCTTTCGCAGCAATGCAGGCTGCTATTCTCCCATGGAGACGATCGTAGGGATGCTGGATGTAGTCCTGTGGAACGGCTTGCCATGCCATTTCCACCTGGCGCCTTAGTTGGACCAGCGTTCGTGCTGGACGTGCAGACCGCGTGAGACGACGCTTCATCCAGTCCCAAACATGCTCAATGGGGGACAGATCCGGAGATCTTGCTGGCCAGGGTAGTTGACTTACACCTTCTAGAGCACGTTGGGTGGCACGGGATACATGCGGACGTGCATTGTCCTGTTGGAACAGCAAGTTCCCTTGCCGGTCTAGGAATGGTAGAACGATGGGTTCGATGACGGTTTGGATGTACCGTGCACTATTCAGTGTCCCCTCGACAATCACCGGTGGTGTACGGCCAGTGTAGGAGATCGCTCCCCACACCATGATGCCGGGTGTTGGCCCTGTGTGCCTCGGTCGTATGCAGTCCTGATCGTGGCGCTCACCTGCACGGCGCCAAACACGCATACGACCATCATTGGCACCAAGGCAGAAGCGACTCTCATCGCTGAAGACGACACGTCTCCATTCGTCCCTCCATTCACGCCTGTCGCGACACCACTGGAGGCGGGCTGCACGATGTTGGGGCGTGAGCGGAAGACGGCCTAACGGTGTGCGGGATCGTAGCCCAGCTTCATGGAGACGGTTGCGAATGGTCCTCGCCGATGCCCCAGGAGCAACAGTGTCCCTAATTTGCTGGGAAGTGGCGGTGCGGTCCCCTACGGCACTGCGTAGGATCCTACGGTCTTGGCGTGCATCCGTGCGTCGCTGCGGTCCGGTCCCAGGTGGACGGGCACGTGCACCTTCCGCCGACCACTGGCGACAACATCGATGTACTGTGGAGACCTCACGCCCCACGTGTTGAGCAATTCGGCGGTACGTCCACCCGGCCTCCCGCATGCCCACTATACGCCCTCGCTCAAAGTCCGTCAACTGCACATACGGTTCACGTCCACGCTGTCGCGGCATGCTACCAGTGTTAAAGACTGTGATGGAGCTCCGTATGCCACGGCAAACTGGCTGACACTGACGGCGGCGGTGCACAAATGCTGCGCAGCTAGCGCCATTCGACGGCCAACACCGCGGTTCCTGGTGTGTCCGCTGTGCCGTGCGTGTGATCATTGCTTGTACAGCCCTCTAACAGTGTCCGGAGCAAGTATGGTGGGTCTGACACACCGGTGTCAATGTGTTCTTTTTTCGATTTCCAGGAGTGTAGATCCGACACGATAGTAGGACGTATCCCATGACTTTGGTCATTTCTGTCTACAACATGAAACGAGAGAGGTGACTACTGTTGTTTACTGTGTGTTGTTGAGAACTGCCGTCGAGTGTTGCTTAGTAATGGAAGAAAATTGTGTAAAATACCAAAAACAGATTGACTAATGATTACGACTGGAAGCGAGATTTACCGTGAGGTGTACTGCAAGGAAGGGCTGAGTGATGTATGTTCTCTCGTTGATTGCAAACTTAATGATATGGCATTGGCAGTAAAAGAATTGACAGTTGTGGGGAACAAAACCGAGTCAACGGTTTGCCGAGAAGCTTCTTAGCCCGGATGATACACGTCGCCTTTCTCAACACAGAGTACTACTTTCCAGTCAGGTATCATTTTTTTCCTAGCGACTGGGACTTCGGTCTTGTCAAACAGTCGTTAAGGAAGCATGGTGGAATCTGCACTCTACATTAAATATGAGAGACTATTGCACACAGCAGCAAAACTAACAAATTTCCTGTTTAGGAAGTGCAGACAACAGACGTACTGAATAAAGTCTGTACTTAACTGAAATATATAAAAAATAGACACTACTCTAATTTCTTTCGTTCTGGTGTCTTGGTCCACCATTTCTGGATTTCCCTGGTTTTTGTGCGTATTCTGATGGAAATAGAGGCAAAAATTAATAAATATCATTAAACTATACCATGTTGTTGTTGTTGTTGTTGTGGTCTTCAGTCCTGAGACTGGTTTGATGCAGCTCTCCCTGCTATCCTATCCTGTGCAAGTTTCTTCATCTCCCAGTACCTACTGCAACCTACATCCTTCTGAATCTGCTTAGTGTATTCATCTCTTGGTTTCCCTCTACGATTTTTACCCTCCACGCTGCCCTCCAATGCTAAATTTGTGAGCCGTTGATGCCTCAGAACATGTCCTACCAACCGGTCACTTCTTCTCGTCAAGTTGTGCCACAAACTCCTCTTCTCCCCAATCCTGTTCAATACCTCCTCATTTGTTATGTGATCTACCCATATAATCTTCAGCATTCTTCTGTAGCACCACATTTCGAAAGCTTCTATTCTCTTCCTGTCCAAACTATTTATCGTCCATCTTTCACTTCCATACATGGCTACACTCCATACAAATACTTTCAGAAACGACTTCCTGACACTTAAATCTATACTGGATGTTAACAAATTTCTCTTCTTCAGAAACGCTTTTCTTGCCATTGCCAGTCTACATCTTATATCTTCTCTACTTCGACCATCATCAGTTATTTTGCTCCCCAAATAGCAAAACTCCTTTACTACTTTAAGTGTCTCATTTCCTAATCTAATTCCCTCAGCATCACCTGACTTAATTCGACTACATTCCATTATCCTCGTTTTGCTTTTGTTGATGTTCATCTTATATCTTCCTTTCAAGACACTGTCCATTCCGTTCAACTGCTCTTCCAAGTCCTTTGCTGTCGCTGACAGAAATACAATGTCATCCGCAAACCTCAAAGTTTTTATTTCTTCTCCATGGATTTTAATACCTACTCCGAATTTTTCTTTTGTTTCCTTTACTGCTTGCTCAATATACAGATTGAATAACATTGGGGAGAGGCTACAACCCTGTCTCACTCCCTTCCCAACCGCTGCTTCCCTTTCACGTCCCTCGACTCTTATAACTGCCATCTGGTTTCTGTACAAATTGTAAATAGCCTTGCGCTCCCTGTATTTTACCCCTGCCACCTTTAGAATTTGGAAGAGAGTATTCCAGTCAACATTGTCAAAAGCTTTCTCTAAGTCTACAAATGCTAGAAACGTATGTTTGCCTTTCCTTAATCTTTCTTCTGAGATAAGTCATAGAGTCGGTATTGCCTCACGTTTTCAAATATTTCTAAGGGAATCCAAACTGATCTTCCCCGAGGTCGGCTTCTACCAGTTTTTTCCATTCGTCTGTAAAGAATTCTTGTTAGTATTTTGCAGCTGTGACTTATTAAACTGATAGTTCGGTAATTTTCACATCTGTCAACACCTCCATTCTTTGGGATGGAAATTATTATATTCTTCTTGTAGTCTGAGGGTATTTCGCCTGTCTCATACATTTTGTTTACCATTTTACCAGATGATAGAGTTTTATCAGGCCTGGCTCTCCTAAGGCCGTCACTAGTTCTAATGGAATGTTGTCCACTCCCGGGGCCTTGTTTCGACTTAGGTCTTTCAGTGCTCTGTCAAACTCTTCACGCAGTATCGTATCTCCCACTTCATTTTCATCTGCATCCTCTTCCATTTCCATAATATTGTCCTCAAGTACATCGCCCTTGTATAGACCATCTATATACTCCTTACACCTTTCTGCTTTCCCTTCTTTGGTTACAACTGGGTTTCCATCTGAGCTCTTGATATTCATACAAGTGGTTCTCTTTTCTCCAAAGGTCTCTTTAATTTTCCTGTAGACAGTATTTATCTTACCCCTAGTGAGATAAGCCTCTACACCCTTACATTTGTCCTCTATCCATCTCTGCTTAGCCATTTTGCACTTCCTGTCGATCTCATTTTTGAGACGTTTGTATTCCTTTTCGCCTGCTTCATTTAATGCATTTTTATATTTTCTCCTTTCATCAATTTTATTCAATATTTCTTCTGTTACCCAAGGATTTCTACTAGCCCTCGTCTTTTTACCTACTTGATCTTCTGCTGCCTTCACTACTTCATCCCTCAGAGCTACCCATTCTTCTTCTACTGTACTTCTATCCCCCACTGCTGTCAATTGTTCCCTTATGCTATCCCTGAAACTCTGTACAACCTCTGGTTTAGTCAGTTTATCCAGGTCCCATCTCCTTAGATTCCCACCTTTTTGCAGTTTCTTCAATTTTAATTTGTGGTTCATAACCAATAGATTGTGGTCAGAGTCCACATCTGCCCCCGGAAATGTCTTACAATTTAAAACCTGGTTCCTAAATCTCTGTCTTCGATTATATAATCTATCTGATACCTTTTAGTATCTCCGGGATTCTTCCATGTATACAACCTTCTTTCATGATTCTTGAACTAAGTATTAGCTATGATTAATTTATGCTCTGTGCAAAATTCTACCAGAGGGCTTCCCCTTTCATTTCTTAGCCCAAATCTATATTCACCTACTATGTATCCTTCTCTCCCTTTTCCTACACTCGAATTCCAGTCACCCATGACTATTAAATTTTCGTCTCCCTTCACTATCTGAATAATTTGTTTTATCTCATCATACATTTCATCAATTTCTTCATCATCTGCAGAGCTAGTTGGCATATAAACTTGTACTACTGCAGTAGGCGTGGGCTTCGTGTCTATCTTGCCCACAATAATGCGTTCACTATGCTGTTTGTAGTAGCTTACCCGCACTCCTACTTTTTTATTCATTATTAAACCTACTCCTGCATTACCCCTATTTGATTTTGTATTTATAACCCCGTATTCACCTGACCAAAAGTCTTGTTCCTCCTGCCACCGAACTTCACTAATTCCCACTATATCTAACTTTAACCTATCCATTTCCCTTTTTAAATTTTCTAACCTATCTGCTCGATTAAGGGATCTGACATTCCACGCTCCGATCCGTAGAACGCCAGTTTTCTTTCTCCTGATAACGACGTTCTCTTGAGTAGTCCCCGCCCGGAGATCCGAATGGGGGACTATTTTACCTCCGGAATATTTTAACCCAAGAGGACGCCATCATCATTTAACCATACAGTAAAGCTGCATGCCCTCGGGAAAAATTACGGCTGTAGTTTCCCCTTGCTTTCAGCCGTTCGCAGTACCAGAACAGCAAGGCCGTTTTGGTTATTGTTACAAGGCCAGATCAGTCAATCATCCAGACTGTTGCTCCTGCAACTACTGAAAAGGCTGCTGCCCCTCTTCAGGAACCACACGTTTGTCTGGCCTCTCAACAAATACCCCTCCGTTGTGGTTACACCTACGGTACGGCCATCTGTATCGCTGAGACACGCAAGCCTCCCCACCAACGGCAAGGTCCATGGTTCATGGCGGGGAACTATACCATATCTTGCAAAAAGGGCTTCTCTCATCACCCACACTAGGCTAATGTTTGAAAATCAAGTAATGTTAGGAAAAATCTAATGGTTCAAATGGCTCTGACCACTATGGGACTCAACATCTGTGGTCATCAGTCCCCTAGAACTTAGAACTACTTAAACCTAACTAACTTAAGGACATCACAGACATACATGCTCGAGGCAGGATTCGAACCTGCGACTGTAGCAGTCGCGCGGCTCCGGACTGAGCGCCTAGAACCGCTTGTCCACAAAAATCTAATACTGGGTAGTTTTTTTGACAAATATTCCAAGAGAATTAAATTATGTTTGTTGTTTTGTTTTACTTGATATTCGCCCAAATCGACTGAGGCACTTTCAGTATGCACCGATTCGGAGGCTATCAGAGCTTGTGGTAGATACGAGGATAATGACAAAATTTTTCGACCTGGCTGTGAAAGAATTTGTTGTGTAAAAGATGCACTTATTTTCGACGTATTCCCTTCTCAAGTCAAATCACTTCGTCTAACGACTTTCCAGTGACTGAATTCCATTTCTGAAGTGGGACTATGGAAACGGTTCTGCTTTGAGATTTCCCTTGACAGTCGCAGCTAAGCCTTGCGCATGTTCGAAACGGCTTAGAGTAGCAGCTTTGTCGAATGTGAGTGCAGTGTGCTAACCTCCGCACCGTGTCCCTCGGTAATCAATAACAACACCATCTACGGGCAAACCGACGACGCGACACCGTCTCATTTTTTGATATACTTCAACATAAACATAAATGCTCTACAAGTCACGACACAGTGCAAGACGGAGAGCACATCGTACCGTACATTAGTGGAAATCAGTATAAAGGCAGAGTTCCACAAAAGTAATAGTACAGTGTCTGAAGAATACATGTATCGAATTTACTATGAAGGTAGTAGATACATATAAGGCATAAAGAATCATGACAAAATTACACTCCTGGAAATTGAAATAAGAACACCGTGAATTCATTGTCCCAGGAAGGGGAAACTTTATTGACACATTCCTGGGGTCAGATACATCACATGATCACACTGACAGAACCACAGGCACATAGACACAGGCAACAGAGCATGCACAATGTCGGCACTAGTACAGCAATGCAGCAATGCAGGCTGCTATTCTCCCATGGAGACGATCGTAGAGATGCTGGATGTAGTCCTGTGGAACGGCTTGCCATGCCATTTCCACCTGGCGCCTCAGTTGGACCAGCGTTCGTGCTGGACGTGCAGACCGCGTGAGACGACACTTCATCCAGTCCCAAACATGCTCAATGGGGGACAGATCCGGAGATCTTGCTGGCCAGGGTAGTTGACTTACACCTTCTAGAGCACGTTGGGTGGCACGGGATACATGCGGACGTGCATTGTCCTGTTGGAACAGCAAGTTCCCTTGCCGGTCTAGGAATGGTAGAACGATGGGTTCGATGACGGTTTGGATGTACCGTGCACTATTCAGTGTCCCCTCGACGATCACCAGTGGTGTACGGCCAGTGTAGGAGATCGCTCCCCACACCATGATGCCGGGTGTTGGCCCTGTGTGCCTCGGTCGTATGCAGTCCTGATTGTGGCGCTCACCTGCACGGCGCCAAACACGCATACGACCATCATTGGCACCAAGGCAGAAGCGACTCTCATCGCTGAAGACGACACGTCTCCATTCGTCCCTCCATTCACGCCTGTCGCGACACCACTGGAGGCGGGCTGCACGATGTTGGGGCGTGAGCGGAAGACGCCCTAACGGTGTGCGGGACCGTAGCCCAGCTTCATGGAGACGGTTGCGAATGGTCCTCGCCGATACCCCAGGAGCAACAGTGTCCCTAATTTGCTGGGAAGTGGCGGTGCGGTCCCCTACGGCACTGCATAGGATCCTACGGTCTTGGCGTGCATCCGTGCGTCGCTGCGGTCCGGTCCCAGGTGGACGGGCACGTGCACCTTCCGCCGACCACTGGCGACAACATCGATGTACTGTGGAGACCTCACGCCCCACGTGTTGAGCAATTCGGCGGTACGTCCACCCGGCCTCCCGCATGCCCACTATACGCCCTCGCTCAAAGTCCGTCAACTGCACATACGGTTCACGTCCACGCTGTCGCGGCATGCTACCAGTGTTAAAGACTGTGATGGAGCTCCGTATGCCACGGCAAACTGGCTGACACTGACGGCGGCGGTGCACAAATGCTGCGCAGCTAGCGCCATTCGACGGCCAACACCGCGGTTCCTGGTGTGTCCGCTGTGCCGTGCGTGTGATCATTGCTTGTACAGCCCTCTCGCAGTGTCCGGAGCAAGTATGGTGGGTCTGACACACCGGTATCAATGTGTTCTTTTTTCCATTTCCAGGAGTGTACATAGTTTCTTCAATAACACAAGTGACATAATAAGGCGTTTGTCTTTGCTGGATGGAAATTGATATAAAGGTACTCACTATCCTGTTGTGTTATTGCATTGTTAGTACTTTGTCCTGTATTCGTTCTGCTTCATTACTTCGAAAATTCTCTGCGGCATTGATTTTATTAGGATTTGTGTTTCTTGCAGTGAAATTGTCGGCCACTCTCCTCGTATCGCTCTTTTCATCTCACGTACGATCTCAAATTACCTTCCATCGAGATAAACACGCCTTGCAATTATCCCGCAAAGGTTTCCCACAGGATTCAAATCTGGGCTAAGTGCAGGCCAGGGCAAGACAGCGACATCTTTATCTTCAAACCCCTTTTCGATTGTAGCAAAAACATGCACAGGCGTGTTATCTCGTTGAAACGTTAGAATTTCGTCCCCTAGGTCCTCGTACATCCTGATCAGTTCTGACTCTAATACCCAGTGTACATATTAGAGTTCACTTTCGCTTTCAGCCAAGCAATGCGTAATTTACCTTTAGCGCAGTAGGCTGGCCAAATCATAACACTTCCAACCACCAAAATTTCTCCTCATTCTCACCTGCAGCTGTCAGATCATCCCAGTAATATTGAAATCCATCCTGTCCATCTAAATTAAGCTTCTTCTCGTCACTCAATACAACTTTATCCCTTTCTGAAATCCATGACTTATGTATTTCTGCAAACTCCAATCTAGCCTTTTTATGTTTGGGTGTTAATGCGGGTTTCTGCTGTCGTTTCTTGAATGCAGAGTGTCTGTCACGTGACAAAATTTGCCGTACACGTGTGGCAGTTTGTGGCAACAAACTGAGAAGAATAACGATTTGTGGCGTTCGCTTTCCGCAAATGTAACCATTTCTATACCTCAGATAATTTTCTCCTTTGCCCATATTTTCCATTCTGTTTACATCGTGCGCCCAGTCTAACGAAATTATCAATCACTATATTTTAACAGTGCATCTTCTCGGCAGTTTGACGATTAGAGAGTCCCATTTCCTTGTACGTAACGATTTTTGCGTTTTCATCGCATGATAACTGCTGTCCGCGTGGTACTTTCACGATGGTGGTTCATGTACACAACGTACACTACCGTTAATGTTGTCTGTTTCCTATATGCAGTAAAGGCACACACGCACACACATTTTTTTTTTCAAGAATGGAGTCCCAGCAAGTTCACACCTACGTGGTGACCATCTACCGTCACCCCCGCATTTTTTAGTTACTAATCTAGAATCTAAAGGGATTTGGGGCCCTGTTGCTATCCGCGCGTCTGGGTAGGATAACTCACTAACACGGTCGCATCGAGGAGGTAGATAGTGGACGAAATGCGAACGAAAGATAGCGGTTTCAAGGGCAGAGGAAAAAAAAGTGCCAAGGCAAGTGGCAAGAGAAAAAAGAAAAACTCTGCGATAGTATGGTCGGGTAGTAAGAGCTGTAGCGATTTCTTGCTACCTGCAAAGGTAAAATGGTTGTTAGTTTTGTATATCGTGCAATGTTCGGTACCGTTATCATAGCTCAGGTCGTCACAAAGAGCGTCAGTCCTTTCGAGGAGGGGTACAGCTGGGCTGGCCGCCTGCCAAGTCTGAGACGGCTGCAGCCTGTAAGATGCCAAGATGACTGGTCGATCGGTCACAAATCGGTAACTGCGTAAGGGCCTCGGTTGAATTTGTTTGCGTTTAGTGTGCAATATGGCTTCTCTGCTTTACCGGTTGGTTGGCTAGTGAGCCTTTATACTGAGTTCCACCCTTTACCACCTGAATCGTTGATGTCTCATACTACTGACATTAAATGCGATACCCTTTGACTGTATTGGTCGGTATACTGCATTTCATACATTGAGCACAGCTGTTCCAATCGACAATGTTAATTTTCCTTTTTACTTGCCTTTACCGTGATTTCCACTAGTGTATTATCGCTTTTCTTTCCTATTGCTTTCGCGTGATAAGCACTGGAAAAATGACTGGCTGCACGTTTAATCTCCATCTTGTTCTTGTGAACCCTATGCGAGGTGTACATTGGTGGCAACATAATGGTCGCACAGTCATCTTCAAATACAACTCTAAATTCGCCCACCAAGTTCTCGCGAGAACTACGTCGCCCTGTTTTTTTTTTTTTTTTTTTTTTTTCCAATGATTCCCATTTAAGTTCCCCGAGCATTTCTGTTTCACTGTCATGCGGGCGACACCGACTAGCTACGATCCGATCATCGCGTGTCTGAATTCTTCGATTTTTGTTGTCACGACTACCTGAAACGGACTCCAAACACTGGAACGATATTCTAGAATTGGTGACACTAGCGTCTAGTATGCTATTATCAAATATGCACCGCATTTTTTAAGAACACTTCCGACAAATCTAAGTCTTCCATTCGACTTACCTAATGCCTCTTTTACGTCGTCGTCTCATTTCATACCGCTTCTTAGTATTACCCCTGAATACTTGTACCATGTAACGAGTTCCTAATGTTCACCTTTAATCTTGTAAGCAGCAACTATCAGGTTCTTTCTCTTTGTTACAGCAATATCTGACATTTACCCACATTCAAAGAGAGCTTCCATTCCTTACACCAAATGAAAATTTTGTTCACGTCTGTTCGCAAGTCCTTACTAACGTAGAACGAGGATACACTGCTGCACACAAATGCATCTTCTGTGAACAGTCTAGAGTGCTTCTGAGCTAGGCGACAAACCGCTCATGTGTACTGAAAACAGCAGAGCCAATATCAACACTATAGGGAGACACTTATGGGCCGCATAAAAGAGAGGGTGGGGGTTAAAGTGGCCGCCCAACGAGAAATTCAATTTTCACCAACCCATTGTTACTGATGAGAAGCTTGGTTCTTACGCATTTAGAATCTATATATCACGATATATCAAACCAAAAACTTCTAAGAGAAAAAGAAAATAATATATTGGAACTACATGCATTTTTTCTTAAAGCTTACGTAGTGACTCATTTTCCATTCGTAAGCTGGTACTGTGACTAGCGCTATCTATCGCAAGGGGATCTCACGTTTTTTATTATTATTATTATTATTATTATTATTTCGAGGCACCTAAGCTAGTCGTCTTCATGTCCTAGTATCTGAAAGAATTCCAAGCAGTTGCAGCAGACCGTTTACAATCGGCCTTTTGCATTGAGTCAAATGTAACAGAACAGAGACGGCTTTAAATAACATAACTTGATTAATTAAAAACTGTCACAAAGGAATAGAAAGCCGGATGACAGATTTGTATACAAAAGGGTTTAGAAGTTAATTTTATCTGTTGTATAAATGGGGTGGTTTTAGTAGTAACTAACTCCTATTAGGGTGAACACTTTGGTCAATTCACCCGACGAGTACTGTGGCCACTTTTCACCATCGGACGCCATGTCGACATTAGTGATCCACGCAAGAAACTATCAAACTGAAATAAATAACAAGGAGCTACATTTGGAGGCCAAAGGACATTGTTTAAACTCCGATACGGTAAAAAAATTAATACTCTCCGTACAAGTAACTTGACAAGAAGAACATAAAGGACTCACCTTACATCAGACGATTCTAAAAGAAACGTTTTTACTAAAAAAATAAAGAAGAAGCTTCTTTTAATCTCATTGATAACAATGGCGATGCATGTTAGAACTAGGTCGGCCACTTAACGGCAGGCAGCAGCACTGCTCAGGGCAAAAAATATGCAATAGCCACTTTACCAAATCTTCAGTTACCGATCTTGCTATTAATTGGTAACCTACATCAATCAGTGTGTTATACGAGTTAGTAAAAGTAACTGCAATATGAGACACGACTGCAGATGCTTGCTAAACGTTTTGAATGTCATTTGTTTTTATTCGTTACATTGTATGATAATACAATTTGATTTCATATTACTTGCTACAAACATGTATCATAGTTGAACACGGCCGCTTCTATAAACCGCATTTACGAATCCATGTTGCTTCCGATTGACATTTTTGCAACAGCCGCTGACTGCTGCTAGGTGCGCACGCTCGTGAATTGTCAGCGTTGAAAGACAGACAATGAAATTCCTATTCCCTCCCCCCCCCCCCCTCCGCCACCACTCACACAACAATCCTGCATAGCCGCGTTACATTCCACTTTGCCCCTGACGTCAGCAGCAAAATTTACTTAGTTCACGGCGGAATCCACTAACGTCAATTAAAAATGAAGCACTTCTTGAAGTGTTACTGTCTCTGTAAGTGTTTTTTTTTTTTTGTTACTGTGCAAGAAAACTACGCTCTTGGGAAAGTCTTAATATTAGTTGACGTTTTTGGATTTGGCAGTTAGTTACTTGATGTACATTATTATAAAATAGGACTCAGAACCACGGGCGGACGACTGTATGATTCGGGCCAGAAGCGGCCCGTGGGCCACAGTTTGACGACAGCTGCATTACAGCTTCCATTTACGCTTCGTTGGGGCATAAGCGACGTTGTTGTGGTTTCTGTGCAACATACGATACCCAGTGTGAAGTACTTGGTTCTATTAGTCAAATACTCCGCTATCCAATCACACAACTGCGAAGATACTCCATATGATGTTACCTTGGTTACTAGTCGACCTTATGCTACTGTGTCGAACGCCTAGAAAGTCAGAATCTACTCCTTCTCATGTATCAATTGTTTGCAACACACGAAGTGTGAATAAAGGGAGCTATGTTTCATACCGGTGGCTTTTGCTGGCAACTTCGCTTATAGATTACTTTCTAGTACCATATATGTTTTTCAAACTGATCCGATGTGTCAAGTTTCATAAAGTGTCACGCGTACATCGTTCTATTACACATTACAACCAGTTCAAGTTATTATTTCGTATCAGCACGGTTCTCACGTATTTCTGCTGCAGGGTAAACGTTTATATTACCGCTAGTTTCGCTATTAGTCATGGTCTGTTGTCATCTGTATTACAAAGTGAAAGAAAGAAAGGTTCTCTTTCGATGCTAGCGCCTGGCCGGCGCTGACCTGCTTGGCCTTGCTTGCCCATATGTGAGGCGGAAGTGCGGGTCCCTCATGCCGAGTGGATTGTCATCATGCTACTGTGCTACTGTGGATGTAAGCTGTCAAAAAATACGTATTCACTAGTTGACGTTAAGTCCATTGTTCTGTAGAGATAGAGTAAAAGGTTTACTGCTTTGCAAGAAGCGTTTGATAAGTTATGGTCTCCAACACGGTGTCGTCCTCCAACCGAATGTTTCGTTTTGCTTCTACTTTGGACATCACTGTATAGTACAAGCCAATTTCCACGGCACTGCTATCCCATAGCACACTGGCCTCCCGATCGAGCACCTGCACAACACGCAAATCACCTGGCCAGACTGCCCCCATTCAAAATTCCTTGCCTATACAAGGAACTAAACTGATTCTAGGTACAAACTTAAAAATATCAAGGAATAGTGTTCTGAGAAACAGTGACCGTCTTTTACAAAGAAAACTTATTATATACTAGCGTATCGCCTGCTGCTTCACTCGCACCGGCCGAGGTGACCGAGCGGTTCAAGGCGCTCCAGTCCGGAACCGCGCGACTACTACGGTCGCAGGTTCGAATCCTGCCTTGGGCACGGATGTGTGTGTTGTCCTTAGAGTTAGGTTTAAGTAGTTCTAAGTTCTAGGGGAGTGATGACCTCCTCAGATGTTAAGTCCCACAGTGCTCAGTGCCATCTGAACCTTTTTTTTTTTTTTTTTTCCCACTCACGTAGACTGTATGCGCTGCAGAGATTTTTTTGTTTTATTTAATCGAATTTTTATGTTGTTCACAAATTGATACACCTTCTAAGCTTTTCAAGCTAATTAAAGCCATATAAGAAAGATTTTTCCCGAATGCACTTCTGGCGAAAAAGCGATTCTGGTAGCTGGAGTCCAAAATTCTTCTTAATCACGCCTTTTGCGTTCTTGTGGAGATATATGCATAACAAATGTCTTTATATTTAATCTAGACGTGAAATATAAATTTATTATAAATTTAGATTTGAAATTTTTAATGCCACGAAATATTTGCTTAAAATTTTTCATTTCCTATTGCACTCCTTTAGGGGTTGAATTTCCAGAAAACTGAAACACGTAATTTTTTTAAAATTTCTAACAGTTAAGTCAAATGCCATGTCACAGATGTAGCCTTAAAAATCCTTTAGTACTTCTTCAGTAATTATTCATTTTTAAGAAAACTTTCACCTACTGTTTCACTTCTCAGGGTTTGAATTTCCAAAAACTATGAAACATCTATTTTTTCATCTCTAACCGAGAAGCCAAGCACCAATTTTCAAAGATTTAGTTTTAAAAATGCTTTTGCGAAATATTTTCATAAAACGTTTCACTCCCTATTTCACTGCCTTAGTGGTTGAATTTCAAGAACAGTGACAAGCGTATGTTTCATTTCTAACAGAGAAGCCAAATAAATATTTTCACAGATTTAGCTTCAAAAATGCTTGCACAATTAAATATTTCCACAACAGTTTTCATCCCCGGTTTCACCTCCATAGTGGTTGAATTTCCAGAAAAAGTGACACACATTTTTTTTTTATTTCTGAGTGGAAAATTTAAATTTTCATAGATTTACCTTTAAAAATGCTTTCATAATAAAATAGCTTCATAAATAATCTCATCCCCTGTTCACCCCCTTAGGGGTTCAATTTCCAAAAACAATGAAAAAACATATTTTTCTATTTTTAAGCTAGAATGTTCATAGATATGGCTTTAAAAATACTTTAGCAGTTCTTTAACAATGATATATTTTCAAAGAGAAAAGTGTTCACTCACCATTTCACCCCTATAGTGTTAAATTTCCAAAAATACTGAAACACGCATTTCTTTATTTCTGACAGAGAAATCAGAAATGAATTTTTGTGGGTCTAGCATCAAAACTCCCATAATACCGGCATTTTAAATAACCCTTCATCCCCTCTTTCACCCCCTCAGAAATGGAATTTCGAAAAATCCCATCCTTAACAATGCCTACAGTAGAAGCTCAACACCTTCTCCAAATTAAAAGTTTCTGTCCTGGGCTGGGCGATGACGAGTCAGTCAGTCAGATTAAAGATTTCAGCCTCAGGTCATCATCATCATCATCAGACACTAAAGGCACGTAGCCATCCTTTCGTCTCTCGCCTTTCTTGTCATTAGGTTTTAGTTGTTGGAGTTCATTCCACTGATAAGACATTGTAATAAGCAAGTTCTTGGCCTGCCTCTTAATTCTTTTTCTTCAGGTCACATACTTAAAAAGAAAATTATAAGACCATCACTGTGTATACTTAGAAATGTAAGTCTGTACATAATCAAGGCTGAGGTTCAAATGTTCAAATGTGTGTGAATTCCTAAGGGAGCAAACTGCTGAGGTCATCGGTCCCTAGACTAATGCACTACTTAAACTAACTTATGCCAAGAACAACACACTCACCCATGCCCGAGGGAGGACTCGAACCTCCGGCAGGAGGGGCCGCACAGTCCGTGACATGACATCTCAAACTGCTCGACCTTGGCTGAGGTACTGTATATAATTTTCTATAAGTGAAAGTCAAACTGATGAAAATGTGTGATGATGTGTTACATTAGGAAAACGAGTCGATGTAGAAGAGATAGGGGATCCAGTATTAGAATCAGAATTTAAAAGAACTTTCGGCAACTTAAAAAGAACCCTGATCTCAATGGAAGCAGCTTGGTCACAAAACTGCTCCAGCAGTTTTAATAACCATGGCTATGGAGGGAGTTTAGGCCACCCTATGCTGGTCCTTGGCATTGGGTGGTGAAAGAACAACAGATGTGTCACTATGGAAGTACATGTTGTGAGGGGCCATGAAAGAAAAGTTGTGACAACTTCTGCCCATCTGTTCGAAGTAACGAAAATTATGCTCAATTAGCTCTGCTGCCTGTCACTCATACTGCACCAAAATCATATATACTCAAAGTGGTTGTCAGAACACTAAAGAAATACAGAGAATACAGTTACATCACAAAATTTCTAGTGGGGCAGAGCCCTCTAGCACTTGAGAATGAGCCAGCCCTTTCACTATGACATTTAAAAATACTTTTTAAAGGTAACATATATCTCATTATCAAATGTTCTTTTGGTTTCAGTTGTGCTGTTGCTAAATGAATTTCACAGGTTTTAGGGTTAACTGATCTGTGGTTCAATTAACCACATTGAAAATGGGCCTTGCTCCTAACCTTTCTATTCATAGTTATATATCAACAGGTCCACCCCTCGTGGTCTCGCGGTAGCGTTCTCGCTTCCCGAGCACGGGGTCCCGGGTTCGATTCCCAGTGGGGTCAGGGATTTTTCCTGCCTCGAGATGACTGGGTGTTGTTGTGTCGTCTTCATCGTCATCATTCATCCCCATTACGGTCGGAGGAAGGCAACGGCAAACCACCTCCACTAGGACCTTACCTAGTAAGGCGGTGCGGGTCTCCCGCATCGTTCCCCTACGCTCTGTAAAGAAGCATGGGACTTCATTTCCATTTTTTTTCATACATCAACAGAAGCATTATTATGCATAATAGTTATACATACTGTGAATTACATGGTTCATAATATTAATAATAAGACAACAAAACACCAGACATTGAACTATTGAAAAATTCAATCAGTCAACATATCCATAAAAAGTTTATTTACAGAAATTAGAAAGATGTATGGACATTCCTAGATCAGTCCTTAATTGATACTGTGGTGCCACTCTAAATTTTGAAATTTTGTGAATCCCACAATCTGATCTAGCATATGTCTCTCACCTCACAGACACACCTAGCTGCTCTCCAAAGCAACCATGCCACAGTGGACACCAACCAACAAGAATCACTCCCCCTCCCCCCCCCCCCCCTCACTACCTCAATCTGCCTACCAGGGCTTCCACTTGGAACTCCCATCAGAATGGAAGGCAACCATTCTTATGCATGTTTTAGAGCAGAACAGTCATTGCAGTAGGTGTTCAAATGCTTCACTTGTCATTTGTGAGCTAGTGCTTCAATGAGGTCCCAAGCACCATATTATGAGTATTCACTATTCATTGACAGGTCAAGAGAGTGGGTCTTGTGGATTGCTTAATAGCAAATAGCTTGTTGGTGCCACAGCTTACCAAACTGGACCAATCACATTTCTGCAGTTTAAGGCTTGCATACTGCATCCTCTTCAGCATTTCTGAGTCGCATTAGAGACTCCATCTTCCAGTTCCATAGCTCATTCATTGAATGTTCAGCAAGACAAAAAGTGTCCCGTATGATGTATTGCTTTGGGTCAATGCCAAGCATGCATGTGAACAATTCCATTTAGTTCTTACATGATTTCAAATCTTCCTTCACAGGTGATGGAACCCAGACACTATATCTCTTTTATTTTTACTCATTGTCTCCCAGGGCCTCTATGAGGGATGAACTCTTAGCGTTTGTGTAGAATTTTCTAATGTGTGTAACCTTAGTGAAGGCACCCACCTATAAAGATAATGTGAGTGTGTCTCTCTGCTGGAACTAGTGACGAAGCAGGCTGGGATCCCTTTACTTCCTCTCTCGTTTTGCCATCTGCCTCCTTAAATTCATTTTATTATTTATTTTTGCCTAATTATCATTAATATGCATGAGTATAATCTGTATTTCCATAAAAGAGAAAGATTGGCCCTCAGTCTTAAGGAATATAGCACCATATCTAATGTTATGCTTAGTTTTGGTATGTAATTAACTTCCTAATTTATTTTGACCATTCCTTGTTAATATTTTTGTTAAAGGGTGAAACAAGTAATTGTTTTGTGACTTAGATTCTATTGTTGGCTTATAAAAAATATAAGTTCTGTACTAATTATAAACATTTGGGAGAAGAACTACTAGGATTCTCAAAGTAATTATTTGGCTCTATTCTAAAACACATTAACAATGCCTGACCTTAATTAATTTCAAAATAGATTACCAGGTTTGTCAAAAGTATTATTTGTATATCTATATCTGTTACTTTAATATTTAAACAAATAATTTGGCCTAACCTTTGTAGTAAACTGTTAAAAATAAGGAATTTTTTGATGTGTTCCGTTAATTGAATGAGTTATGTTTTAATTGTAATTTATGTAACTTAAACATTGAACAATGTATTGTGAGGATGTATAAAGGACCCATTTTTGGTTCCAAGATGGTCAGTCCACAGCCAATTTTCAGACAGGAATTATGTATTGCTTAAATTAACAACAGTGGATCAACTTAACAGTGGAATAAGTGTAACACAAATAGGCCATGTGTTAAAACAATTAATGACAATGTCTATTCAATTTATTTGAAAAACAGTGTCACACGTACTGTATTATTCTGCAAAAACTGTGAACTGTGTGGTTAGGTTTTTACTGCTCATATTCAACAGCAAACTATTGTAGCAGTATGCTGATGTTTGCCTGCAACTTATTAATGAGGCTTCTCAACATTTACCAATAGTGAACTGGCCATGTAATTATATAATATTGGGGGGTTGTGAACAGTGAAAGTAAAGAACTGCGAAACACAATTGTGCAACTGTCAGCTACATCATTTACAGTAGTCAGTGTTGAACTTCCACTCCTCCTCCCCCCCTCCCCCCCCATTTTTCAGCCAGGATAACAATGCAGTATATCAAGACTGAGGACTATCAGTGAAGAAATAAAGAAGACAAAGGTCACAAGCTGACGAACTAAGAACCTTGGCTGTGCAAATCAGACGTCAGATTTTTGTATCAGTCATGTTTACTCCACATGTTTCCTTAAATAATATGGAGTAGTTTGGCTGACTTAATAAATAGCTTTTGCTACTGAAAATGTTTCCTCACATGTCTTCACTGCTTCAATGTAACAAGTGATCCATATCACTTCCCGCCTTCTCCTTCCATTTCCCTTAAGTTCCATAACCCAATAGAGGTGATGTGCATTGTGCAGTGAAACTGTTATGCACTGCACAGCATTGTCACAAAAGAAAGAAAAGGCTTCTGTTGACAATATCAACTTTAGGCTGTAAAATAAACAAGTACAAATTTTCACAAAAATGGAAGGAAAACAATTGTTAATTATATTACTTCTGCACACATTATTCATTACGAAATAACCATAAAAACTACAAGAATGGTGGTATTAAGATTTTGCTAAGGAGGAATCTATAACAAAGAATTGGAAAAAGAGAACTTAGCAGGACAGGAATGGTTCAAGGTATTCATTAACCAAAACAGACTTTCGTAACATACACTAGAACAGACAAGTATATGAAGGGTCACTCACTTTATAGAGACAAATGCGAATATTATTTGACAATTTTGTATCCTTTAAAGAAAGATATAAGTTTGAACCACATGTCAAATACAGTCTGGATGAGAAGCCACCGAAAGTATTGGTTCAGACTGATTGTGGAGCAATGGGCAAGCTACATTTGCTGAAAGAGGTTCACTTGGAACAGCTGTTACAATAACTAATACTGTGCCCACATTGCTTGTGTCTTGTAATGTGTGCTTTAAGAAACACAGCCTGAAGTTGGACAAACAGTGAATTATTTTTACCACTACTACAGCACCTTATCAAACATGAAAGCCTCATGAAGGAACATTCTAAACTCATGATTCTGAACAATCATGAAAGCCACAGAAGACAATTATTTTGCTTACTCTGTCATATCCACAAACCATATCTACATCCTTTTCATTTGGGAGTTTTGCCTCCTTTGAGAAATTCTGTAATACAGCACATGTGATCTTATGCTAAGTAAAGAGGTATCAGTCACAACCTATAATGTTGGTGGAATAGTCAGTAATGCATTTCCCCATACCTTTACCCAATGAAATATGTGCTGCAGTTTTAGGGTATGTGTTATTGTATCACCAAACACATTAATTTTTTGAACCTGAAGCCTACCAGCCAGTTTATTTGATTAATCAATTTTTTCCGACTAGATTTAACCAAAGACTTGACTTTACATCTGCTGCTAATGTTTCTTAGATCATAACCACAGTTCTGAACATTCCTCAGCCTTCTGAAGAAGTCAAGGTCAGTTGCAAAAGAACTGACTGGCCCAGTTAACTTAATCTTACCATACATCACACAGACAGAGTTGCTGTAAAGGACCCTTCATAAACAGATGTTCCAACAATAAAATGAGTCTACAGAAATGTAAAAGGCGTTTTCTAAGTTTCTTGATTGTCCAACTGAACTGTTTTGTTTTGTTGGTTTAGGGTTTTATGTAGCTGCTGGCTAGCTCCCTGTAGTCGAAGCTGATTCAGAACATTTCATGAAATCTGTCACCAAACTTAAACCCCGACGTATTTACCTTTTTCTTTTAATTCAGTTGCCATAAATGATTCTCTTTAGTTAGAGGTCCTGCTAATCAGTGCCTCCAAAAACCCCTATGTAACCAAGGGAAAGCTTGACTCCTTCACATTCTGTAGCTGTTATTGGAGCAAAAGAAGATAATTTGTAGTCATATGAGGAATAAGTATATCCACTACTTTCCTTTTACGAACAAATATTTTCATGAATGGTTGTTCAGATTACTAACATGACTTGTGAATATGAGTAGAAGCAACCTTTTTATATGACATATGCTTCAAAGGCACAACATGACAAATCATATTACACTTATATTTCATTTGTGACCCAATCATCTTGTCTTTTATTTTCGTTCTTGGAGAGTGTGGTTGTTCTTTGGTGGTCTAGCCACTGCCAAGCCACAACACTACAACATAAAAGGAACCAGCCCCATCCACAGCAGAGGAAGCCATTTCTTTGTCATCACATCTTGCTGTTTTCTCGTATTCGACATCTCCCATTTAATGTTTCCACATATGAAAACAAACATCAATGCACAGTATATTTTCCATAACTTACTCATTACTTAATATTATTCTGTCATGATCATCTTTCCTTGTAGTACACAAGGAATGTCAAATGCCATTTGCCTAAATGGTGTGTAGCACTTAACAGTGCAACAAGAATTTTACAGTGTATAGGCACTGTGTGTGTGTGTGTGTGTGTGTGTGTGTGTGTGTGTGTGGCTTCTATTTTTGATGAAGACTATACTGGCTGAAAGGTTATTTGTGACAGTCTTTTTGTTGTGCCTGTCTGGAACTTAGCATCTCTGCTATAAGGGATTTCAGTAAGTACCATAACAGGATTAAGGTCTGGTGATATTGTTTGCCACTCTACAGAAGCTCTACATTAATCAATATTAATATTGGAGGAAAGAAATTGTTAATGTAGTGACACACAAAGGAACAAAAGTGAGTGGGAGCTTCATTGTGCATGAATCACATTTTAATAAGATAGACCATGCATACTTATAACAATTTCAGTAAACAAATAATGAGGAAATACAAATATTGCTCTCCTCTCAGTCCTTGTGCCTTGACCACATGATATAGAGGATAATAATGCCACACCAGGTATGGAAACCCTCATTGAAATCAGGAATTACGAGGATGAGGGAAATGACATGGATGGACTAGGCCCCTTTAACTAACATCGTTTATCCTTGGACAACAACATTTATTTTTATATATTTTTTGTTAACAAAAGGTCCGCTTTGAAAAACAGGTAGGTAAATTGAAGTTAATTTGTCATTATAGACTTGAAGGTGTTCAAAATGGTGAATGAGACAGATGTTAAATTACTATAATAATAACCTCAAACAAATTCAAGAAATAAGGCTTAACAATATTGGTCTTTATAAAAATTTAAATTAAGAAATTTTAAATAAAGCAGCCAATTAAAATAATTAAAACAGTTCTAGATAAACTTCTTCAAGTGAAATCAAAAACAAACATTAGGTGGACCCCCAAAAGATAAATATTAACAAAGATAACAGTTGGCTTTTAGGGATTACCAAAAAGGTTTACACCAAAAAATTTACAGAAAGATTTAGAACAAGGATAAAATATCTATTAAATATCAAAGGGAAAATTTCTTGAGCAACACCAGTTAATGAAAGGTCTCTTCACCAACAACAAAATTTTGTTTACAGTGAAAGTCAGGTAACATAGGACACTCAGCTTGAGCACAGAGAGCCAGGATGCATGACTGCAGACAAATAGCAAGCTGTACTAGGAAATGCTTGAGAGCCATGCACACTGCTGCAAGTAAACCAGGCCCATGAGCTGAAGCCGACAACACGGAACACTCTCCCAGCAACTTAGTAAGTATTGTTAACAAACAAGAAAGATAGGTGTGTGACTGGATTATACTACAAGTAAGGTTATGGTTTGAGCATGATTGTACACTGCTGGCCATTAAAATTGCTACACCAAGAAGAAATGCAGATGATAAACGGGTATTCAATGGACAAATATATTATACTAGAACTGACACGTGATTACATTTTCACACAATTTGGGTGCATAGATCCTGAGAAATCAGTACCCAGAACTACCACCTCTGGCCATAATAATGGCCTTGATACACCTGGGCATTGAGTCAAACAGAGCTTGGATGGCACGTACAGGTACAGTTGCCCATGCAGCTTCAACACGATACCACAGTTCATCAAGAATAGTGACTGGCGTATCGTGACGAGCCAGTTCCTCAGCCACCATTGACCAGACATTTTCCATTGGTGAGAGATCTGGAGAATGTGCTGGCCAGGGCAGCAGTCGAATATTTTCTGTATCCAGAAAGGCCTGTACAGGACCTGCAACATGCGGTCGTGCATTATCCTGCTGAAATATAGGTTTTTGCAGGGATCAAATGAAGGGTAGAGCCATGGGTCATTATACATCTGAAATGTAATGTCCACTGTTTAAAGTGCAATCAATGCAACACAGACCGAGACGTGTAACCAATGCCACCCCATACCATCACGCCAGGTGATACGCCAGTATGGCGATGATGAATACAAACTTCCAATGTGCGTTCACCACAATGTCGCCAAACATGGATGCAACCATCATGGTGCTGTAAACAGAACCTGGATTCATCCAAAAAAATGATGTTTTGCCATTCGTCCACCCAGGTTCATTATTGAGTACACCATCGCAGGTGCTCCTGTCTCTATGCAGCGTCAAGGGTAACCGCAGCCATGGTCTCTGAGCTGAAAGTCCACACTGCTGCAAACATTGTTGAACTGTTCATGTGGATGGTTGTTGTCTTGCAAACGTCCCCATTTGTTAACTCAGGGATCAAGACGTGGCTGCACGATCTGTTACAGCCATGCAGATAAGATGCCTGTCATCTCGACTGCTAGTAATATGAGGCCATTGGGATCCAGCATGGCGTTCCGCATTACCCTCCTGAACCTACTGATTCCATATTCTGCTAATAGTCATTGGATCTCGACCAATGCGAGCAGCAATGTCATGATACGATAAACCGCAAATGCGCTAGGCTACAATCCGACCTTTATCAAAGTCGGAAACATGATGGTATGCATTCCTCCTCCTTACACGAGGCATCACAACAATGTTTCACCAGGCAATGCCAGTCAGCTGCTGTTTGTGTATGAAAAATTGGTTGGAAACTTTCCTCATGTCAACACGTTGTAGGTGTTGCCATCGGCGCCAGCCTTGTGTGAATGCTTTAAAAAGCTAATCATTTGCATATCACAGCATCTTCTTCCTGTCAGTTCAATTTCGTGTCTGTAGCACATCATCTTCATGGTGTAGCAATTTTAATGGCCAGTAGTGTATTTATAGAACGTTTCCAGTAAGTTGCTATGTTCCAGGAAATAAGCTTCACTAACAGAGAACCACTGAAAGGGAGCTGTAATTTCTTCCTGGAAGCAATATAACTAACAGCTCGCTAGGGTCTTACCATTAGCAGGAGTTTACAACGTACCACACAGCCCACCAGCTTCTAAAACCTCATGAAAACCAATTTAAAAAAATTAAAAAGAAAAGTAAAGAAAAGAACAAAGTAGATCAGGCATAAGCCCTTGATATATGCAGCACGTTCAAAAAATTTTGGAACATTCATGATTCATATGAGTAGGTGTTGGAGCAAAATGCAATTGGCATCCCTCCACATGCCTGTGTTTAATGTATAACTGCTGGAAGTTTCATTGTTGTTTGTCTATTAGTTATTATTCAGTGCTGTAATGAGCAGAATGTTGCACTGCACAGCTAGTGAATTTTGAGATAACAGAGTTAAAGGAACAACACATCTACATTAAAGTTTGCGTGTAACTCTAGAAAATCTTTACAGAGAAACACCAAGTGATGAGGAAGCCTTCAGTGATAAGTGCTCAAGCCACACTCAGTGTTACAAATGTTTCACACAGCATAAAAATGTGCATATGGAAGTTAAAGATGACCCTAATGGAGACACCTCTCGATGTCTACCAACAACACTCACGTCAGAAAACTCAACGAAATTGTGTGAGCCAATTAAAGACTGGCTGTCTGAGAAATTGCAGAAAAATGTAACATTTCAGTCTGACCATGTCATGAAATCCTGACATAGCATCTTAGAATGCACCAAATTCATCCCACAGCTTATGAGACAAGATCAGACAGACCTTCACCTCACAATCTGTGAAGAGCTTTTGGATCGTACAAATGAGAAGATGATGTCCCTTAAGAGAATGATAACTGGTGATGAGACGTGGGTCTGTGATTATGATCTTCAGACCAAGGTTCAATCTTCACAGTGGGTTGGGACAGGTTCTCCAAGACCAAAAAATGCTCTTCAAGTCAAGTCAAATTTCAAAGCCATGCTGATAGTTTTCTTTGACTTTGAAGGATAGATCATCATGAATTCATGCCACAGACAAAAGCTGTCACTCGATGGTACTATCAGGATGAGTTGTGTGGCCTGTGAGGAAATGTGAAAAGGAAACAGTCTGAAATGTGGTGAGACAATTCATGGCTCTTGCATCACAATAATGCACCTGCACATTCATCTCTACTGGTGCATGACCATTGCACAAAAAATGAAATCACTGAGCTGCCTCATCCTCATTACTCTCCAGGCCTAGCCTCTGTGGATTTATTTTTATTTCCAAAGTTGAAAACCCAATTTAAACGATGAAGATTTGCAACAATAAATGAGATTAAAAAAATCTGCAGATGGCACTTCACGCAATAAAGCAAGAGGTGTACCAAGGCTACTTCCGGAAGTGGAAATGGCATTTGGAGTGGTGTATCAATTGTGAAGGAGAGTATTTTGAAGGAGACCATGCACTATAAGTAAAAGGGAAGTGTAGAAAATTTTCTTGGACAAAGTTCTGGTTTTTTGAACAGACCTAGTGGCTATGCATGACAACTGGGCACGTTACATAATCCTAACAACATAAAACATGGCAAACTTATTGAGAGAGAATGCTGGCAGTAGATTAACACAAGTTAGTTATAAATCACACAGAGCAGACAGGGCAACACACTAGTTCTAGACCCACAGAGCCAAATAATAAGGCACTCATGATGACTCAATGAACATAAACATGAGCATTTGCTCAAACAGCTTGTGGACTGAGAAATCGGTTAACTGATCTGAACAACTAGTCATGCACAACCTTGCTTTCTGCCAATACCAAAGTGAATGATGACACATCAAAGACCTCATGTTGATCCACACCCATCAATTGCCTGTGGCCGAACATTTTGGAGATCTCTCTCTGTAGATGTGACTCTAGCAGCCGCTTTTGAAGGCTAGGCAAGGCAGTGATAATCGCACAATGCAGTAAGCTGCATCCCCTGGTGAGATGCCAGCTAAAAGATATCAATACTGGGAAGATGAAATGATCTGCTGCAGCTCAACATCCCCCCACTCAGCCAGTACCCTGCCCCTCATTTTTATTTCAATTTTTTTTTTTCTTTTAACAAGAATAGGAGAGAAATGTACCACTTGGCTAGTTTTTATTGGGCTCATGTGTAACTTCAAGATTTTCTCAGGCATCAGGTCAGATTAATGGGACTTAAGATATTAACAATTTCACAGAGTCCTACAAACCTAGAACATGCTTCTTGGTAATACCATTGCATGATTACCACTCATGCAAAAATTCTGAATGAAAACTTTATTTCCAACTTGGCCGCAAAAGGGCCTCCTTCCCCAATTGCATCATCTCTCTTGACAACAATGGGCTAAGTTGATGTTTTTCCTAGCTCTATCCCAGTTTTCCTTAATCAGGCAACAGATCATTTATACTCCACAAACTACCCAGGGGCGAATTAAGGGAATTAGAAAACATCAAAGCAGCAGCAATTGCTTTAGAAGCCTCATGCTGTGCTGAATTGAAGGCAGCATTAATCCAAGGGAGGAAACGTCCCATCTGGTCTGATTATTAGCATGAGAAATAATTAAGGCTGCCTTAAGACTATGATTAACTCGCTCTGAAAAGGTCACAATCTGATTAATGATATTCCAAAATAAAACTGCTTAAATCCTCATGACACAAAGGCAGGGGCATTGGCACTGACAAGTGCATTTGGCAGACTGAACCAGGAAAATATTTGAGCTAAATAATGTACAGTTAGTGAGGCAGTAATGCCTCCACCCGACAAAAGCCATACAAAACAAGAAAAAACATCCATGACAACCTAATATATAACAGTTCCCAATTCTTGTTTGAGGCAGAGGTCCCACATAATCAATAAACACTTTATCCATAGGACTTTATTCCTGTTTGGAATACAACAAGCCTTTGTGAGAGTTGGAATTGGGCTTCCCCATTTTACAAGATTCACACTGCTGAACCAATCAGCGAACATCCTTATACAAGGACAATGGTAGATGCCCAGATGCCTACCTAATAAGGAACTATGAAAATAACAAAATATGTATGGCATGAGTTCAAAGGTAAACATATTTTGGGTCCAGCTAATTTCCAAACTTCGTGATAAAGTATATCTTTTCTCTAGGAATAACCAGGAATTTGCTTACCCACTATCAGTCACCTTCTGTCCTGCTTATTCCTGAGATCAGAAAATAATTGAGATATCTCAGTTAAGACACTAAAAACAGAAGAGCTGATGACTGAACAACACTCTCGGTATTCATGAGCAACCTCCTCAAACATGTGGAAGAGTGCATTAGCCACCTGGCTATCAGAATGCCTGATATGGTGAACCTCGAAATGAAAGGTAGATATAAAGATCGCCCACCTCGCAATCCTGTCTTTCTTTTTCGGGTGAGCCAAAACCCAACTTAAGGCCTGGTTGTCAGTCTGTACGTCAAATTCTCTGTGTTCAAGATAAAATTTAAACTTTTCAAAAGTGACCAGAACAGCCAGAGCCTCCCACTCATACACTAAATACTTAAGTTCAGATACCACCAATCTTCATGAGGCAAAGGCAACAAGTCGTCTCTCAGCTGCGTCTTCCTGTAAAAGGCCTGCAGCCACCCTGGCATTAAATGCATCAGTCTGGAGAATGAAACTTCTCGAAATTAGGAATTGCTAATACTGGGCATCTTAATCACCTCAAATGTGGCCTGTTGGCTCACTTCCCAAACAAATTCCCATCCCTTCCTACAAAGATCTTTAAGAGGGCAGCTAACTTACTGAGATTAAGGACAAAACTTCTGAAAATAGTTCACCATCCCAATAAATTTGATGACTCACTTCTTGTTCTTAGGGGAAGGACACTTCTTAAGATTGAAAGTATGTTCTTGATCAATTCTGATTCCATATTTAGAAATCAGATGTCTCAAAAACAAAATTTGCTGCTTGGTGAGAGTAACCTTAGATTTGACCACCAAACCAGCAGACAGAAGCCTCTATAATACCGGTTGAAGATGTGAAAGACGTTCAGCAAAGGACCGACCATACGCAACAACATCATCAAGATAAATATAAACACAGCTGAATTTTAAATGCTGTATAACTTGATCCAAAAGCTGTGAAAGCATAGCAGCTGCATCAGCTAGGACAAAAGGTACATCGTTGAATTCATAGAAATTCCAGTCCATACAGAAGGCTGTAATGGACTTGGAATCCTCACTCAATGGTATCTGATAATAAGCCTGATTTAAATCAAGTGCAGAAAATTAGGAGGCTTCAGCAAACCAAGTAAAACAGTTATGGAGATCCAGAAGTGGAACTGATTCTAATACAACATTTTTATTGAGAGCCCCATAATCAAGAACCGGTCTAAAATCTTTCCTCTGTTCCTTAGGCAGCAAAAACATAGGTGACAAATATGGAGAAGATGAAGTTTTAATTACTCCATCATGTAGCATGTTCTCAATCTTTTGCCTTAAAATCTTCCTTTTAGGTGGTGAGAGATGGTAAGGAGATTGGCAAATGGGAACATCAACCACTAAACAGATTTTATATTGTATCTTGTTGGACACCCTCAACTGATCAGTTAGCACATTGGGAAACTCACTCAAAAGATCACTTTATTGGACAGCCTCAAGCTCACTAACATGACCAAGGTCCACCTCTGCCCACTCAGCCTGCAAGGTGTTAATATTAACACTACTAGTGGAACAGGAACAGAAGGCTATCTTCTCTGAGGGCAAAACCCAAATAAAATGGTATTACTGGCAAAATCAAGGACTAATTCAGTACACTAGATAAATTCTCATCCAAGCAATAACATGACAGACAATTTCATCACAACTAACAATTTAAGTGGCCAGCAAAAACCAAGAATCAACAGACTCTCTTGCACCACACCTATCAAAGGCAACTCCTGCTCATCTCCTCATTGGTAACATGATATCTCTGTGGGGAAGGTCTACAAGAGACCAACTTACACAAATGTTGAAACTTGAGGTATCAATCACTGTTAAGTAAAGAAAAAAACTTCCCAAACCAAGCAGACAGGAGACTGGTTCTCTGCTAATGTGGGTACATACATAAGGAAGAAGTGGTTTGTCACAAGCAAAAATATGTGCACAAAACGCAGAGGGCGTTTTTACTCAAGTGATCACGCACTTATTATGGTGTCAGCTGTTGTGCCTAGGCCTGTGCTCCACCTAGCTGAGCCACAATAGTTGCCACTATAATAAGAAGAAATATGTGGCTCACCCTCACTTTGTTTACACTGCTCAGCAAATGTAAAAGCTTCCATGCAGGTTACCAAATCATTGAGTTAAGCAAAAGTGGTCAGCTTTTGAGTGAATACAAGCCATGACTGATCCTCAGACCTCATACCCTCTAAGACGCTAGAAATACAATCCTGTTTGGTGACATTCATACTCAGAGGCATAACTATGAACGTGCTCAATGTACTGAAACCAAGTTTCATCAAAAGCCTGTCCTTGCCAATAATACAATTGCTCATGTTCATTCCCAATACATGCTGGCAAGTTCCTTTCAATTGTACAGGCCCTATGCTGCCCCAGATCTCCCTGCTCTTGGAGTACACCTGACTGCAACTCATTTAACAAACCCTTAGATAAATGATAAAGAAGAGAAAGAATGACTAAATGTGAGGTCTGCCAGGTGTTAGTATGTAATTCAAACTGTACAATCAACCATAATACTTCACAAACTTGGTTCAATTGGTCAACTGCTATTTCAGTGGAACCATTTAATAAACACAAAATAGGATTCTGAAATTTAGCAAGAGAATCCAAGATGGATGCCACAAGAGCTTGGGTTTTGCCGTTTCCAGCTTGAAACTGATCAACTAAAACACCCACTTCCCCATTCAGCCCTTCACTCTCTAAACCTAACGCACTTGTGTTAATCTGTAATTCTTTGATCCTCATGTTTAACTGTTTGACAGTGTCCTTCTGCTGATCACTGAGTTCAAGGTGGGCTAGACTGGCAAGACAATTATTGAAATGGCACAACTGGGCCTGAATCCTACACACATGCTTACAGGTGGGTTGATTATCCTGTAAGAATTTAATGTTTTGAAATAATTCATCCAAAGCTACAGAAATGGTGGAAATAGCAGCATCTAACTTACTGATCATTTTGAATGAAATGTGGAGAGCCTTGCCCAGTGCCACACACAACCTTGCTGCCACCTCTGAAATACCATCCTTGATTGGTGTGCGACAAATGTGCACTTCATATTGAAGATGTTTGTGTTTGAGATAGCCTATGCCTGCGCAACTCCCTGCCTCAACTCTGTCCATGGTTCTCTGAAACAAATCAAAATCTGTTACAAATATTATACTCGATGAGAAGTATTGATGTTAACAGGAGTGGACAATTCTCGTCACCCCTTGTCCAACCCCTGCCCCCTCTCCCCTCCCAGGATTAGCAACCAGGAATGCAACCATGCTCTCTGGTCACCAATGAAATAGAGAATTACCAGGATCAGGAAAATGACATGGAAGGACTAGGCCCCTTTAACTTGCACCATCTATCCTTGGACAACAACATCTATTTTTATATATTTCTTGGTAACAAGAAGTCCCCTTTGAAAAACAGGTAAGAAAACTGAAGTTAAATTTGCCATTACAGATATGAATGCGTTCAAAATGGAGAATTAGAAAGACGTTAAATTACAATAATAATAACCTCAAACACATTCAAGAAATAAGATCTTAACAATATTGGTCTTTTTAGATTTTTAAATTAAACACTTTTAAACCAGTCAATTAAAATAATTAAAATACTTCTAGATAAATTTCTTCAAGTGAATTCAAATATAGGACATTAAGTGGACCCCCAAAAGTTAAATACTAACAAAGACAACAACTAACATTTAGAGATTACACAAAAGGTTTACACCAAAAAAATTTACAATAAAACTTAGAACAAGAAAACAATATTTATTAAACATATAATGGAAAATCTTTTGCTTGAAGCCAGTTAATCAAAGGTCTCTTGGCTGACAACAAAATTTTGTTTACAGTGCAAGTTAGATAACATAAGATACTCAGCTTGAGCACAGGCAGCCAGGATGTGTGACTGCAAACAAATAGCAAGCACACTAGGAAATGCTCGAGAGCCATGCACATTGGCACAAGTAAACCAGGCCCCTGTGGCAAGAAGCTGCTGACACGGAACACTCTCCCAGCAACTTAGTAAGTGCTGGTAACAAACAAGAAAGGTAAGTGTCTGATTGGATACCACAGACCCCACCAGCTTCTAAAATGTCATGAAAACCAGTTTTAAAATTCATGAACAGTGGGTTCTTTGCATAAGAATTTTAAAACAAACACAAAAAATTAAAAAAGAAAAACCTATATAAAGTGTAGGTTCCTGATATAGCTGTGTATGATAACTGATCATGTTAAATAACCATAACAACTTTAATCATGACAAATTTTTGAGAGAGAGCACTGGGCAGCAGATTAACACAAGTTACTTCAATCTCACAGACAGCAGACAGGACAATACACTAGTGCTACAAGCACAATGCCAAACAATAAGGGGTGCATGACAACTCAATGAACACAAACACAAACATCTGCTCAAACAGCTTGCAAAGCAGGAAATTACTGCATAGTGCTGAACAGCTAGTTGCACACAACTTAACTGAACCAGACCTTTGCCTTCTGCCTAGTCCTCGCAAAGAAAGTGAACAATGACCTGGAAAAGATATCATGCCGATCTGTAAAGGGTGTCTGTTGCTTCATGCGCTGCTGCTGCCCCCAGCACCACAATGTGCAAAAAATACCCATCAACTGCCTGTGTGGCACTCTTTGGAGGTCTCCCTCTGGTCAAAACTCTAGCAGCTGCTTTTAAGACCAGACGAAGTAGCAATAACCAAACGAGGGAGTAACTCATGCCTCTTGTGAGACACCACCTAGAAGTTATTAATAGTGGGAAGGTGAAACAAGCTGCCACAGCTCACTCATATTTGCAAGTTATAGCATTTTCCTTCTACCCACTCAGACTTATTATGAGAAGTTACTATACTATCCTTTCTAAAACAGGCTTCATTGGTGAAGAGGATTGTTCTTGAGTAGTATTGGTCTTGCATCTGCTGATTTATGCTGGATTTGCAGACTTATGATGAAATTATTGTCTGGGCCATGAGTAATTTTATGATGAACAATTGATGTGAAGTTCTTAAACTCATCTTAACAACTACAAAGTCTATCACACAATTTTTCAGATTTTTAAATTTAGAGCATAAATGCAGTGCAGGCATTTAAATGGACACTGGGACTTTGTATGAAAATAATGTTATCAAATATGGGTATTAAATCTTTATAGTACTTGTTATTGTTGTTGAAATCTTGGTCTTCAGCCAAAAGACTGGTTCACACACACACACACACACACACACACACACACACACACACACACACACACACACACTTCTTGCCCTCCATTATCAAAGAGTCATTGATGCTTCAGGACACATCCTATCAATGAATTCTTTTATTTTTAGTTAGGTTGTGTCATAAACCAAATCGACTAAGATAAAAATTGTAGCTGCATGTGAGATCGTTTGGGGAAACTCAGTATCAAGGGTGGGCATAAACTTGTAACAGGATCCTTCTAAGAGCTGTAGGCTCACCTCCTGATGCAAATGAACTTCAGAGAAAACCTCAGTTCACTTGTACATAAGTTCCTTAAACATACTGTAAGCACTGGAAGAGACTTTAATTGTCCAACAGTCAACTGGGATGATTATAGTTTTGTTAGTGTTAGATCTGGCAAGACATCCTGTGAAACACTGACAAATGTCTTCTCTGAAAACAACCTGGAACATACAGTTTGGAACCACATTTTCAGTGGAAATATATTAGATCTAATGGCAACAAAGAGACCTGACCTCTTTGAGAATGTCCACATCAAAACTGGTATCAGTGACCATACAGGAGTTACAGCAGTTATGAATACCAAAGTGCAAAGACCAACTAAAATAAGTAGAAAGATTTATAAGCTCAGCAAACTAGACAAAGAAGTAGTAGTTTCATACTGTATATCAATAAGGAACTTAAAACTTCTAGCTCTGGACAGGAGTTTATAGATAACTAAAGCTCAAGTTTAAAAGAATATTTGACCATGTGCTGGATATATATGTACACAGTAGAACAGTTGATCATGGGAGAGATACTTCATGGCATACAATAACTGCAATAAAACTTCTAAAGAAACAGAAACTACTGCATAACAGGTATAAAACAAAGCAAGGGCCATAAATAGAGAGATGCTGAATGAAATGCATTTGGCAGTCAAGAGAGCAACACATGAAGCATTCAATGACCACTGTAGCAGAGTATTGTTGAAAGATCTTGCACAAAAGCCAAAGAAATTATGGTAGTGGCATCAGAGTTAGTGTCCAGTCGCTCATGGACAAGACAGAAACTGAAACTGAGAATAGCAAAGCAAAAGCAGAAATGCTTAACTTTGTTTTCAAATAATCCTCTTACCACTCTGAAGACAAGTGAATTAATTGTTAGTGGCAGTGGCACCAAGAAACAGTTGAAATAGTTAAAACTGAACGAAGCCTCAGAGTCTGATGGAATCCCTGTCAGATTCTACAGGGTGTTACAAAAAGGTACAGCCAAACTTTCAGGAAACATTCCTCACACACAAAGAAAAAAAATATGTTATGTGGACATGTGTCCGGAAACGCTTACTTTCCATGTTAGAGCTCATTTTAGTTTCGTCAATATGTACTGTACTTCCTCAATTCACCGCCAGTTGGCCCAATTGAAGGAAGGTAATGTTGACTTTGGTGCTTGTGTTGACATGTGACTCATTACTCTACAGTACTAGCATCAAGCACATCAGTATGTAACATCAACAGGTTAGTGTTCATCACGTACGTGGTTTTGCAGTCAGTGCAATGTTTACAAATGCGGAGTTGGCAGATGCCCATTTGATGTATGGATTAGCACGGGGCAATAGCCGTGGCGCGGTACGTTTGTATCGAGACAGATTTCCAGAACGAAGGTGTCCCAACAGGAAGACGTTCGAAGCAATTGATCGGTGTCTTAGGGTGCACGGAACATTCCAGCCTATGACTCGCGACTGGGGAAGACCTAGAATGATGAGGACACCTGCAATGGACGAGGCAATTCTTCGTGCAGTTGACGATAATCCTAACGTCAGCGTCAGAGAAGTTGCTGCTATACAAGGTAACATTGACTACGTCACTGTATGGAGAGTGCTACGGGAGAACCAGTTGTTTCCGTACCATGTACAGCATGTGCAGGCACTATCAGCAGCTGATTGGCCTCCACGGGTACACTTCTGCGAATGGTTCATCCAACAATGTGTCAATCCTCATTTCAGTGCAAATGTTCTCTTTACGGATGAGGCTTCATTCCAACGTGGTCAAATTGTAAATTTTCACAATAAACACGTGTGGGCTGACGAGAATCCGCACACAATTGTGCAATCATCACGTCATCAACACAGATTTTCTGTGAACGTTTGGGCAGGCATTGTTGGTGATGTCTTGATTGGGCCCCATGCTCTTCCACCTACGCGCAATGGAGCACGTTATCATGATTTCATACGGGATACTCTACTTGTGCTGCTAGAACATGTGCCTTTACAAGTACGACTCAACATGTGGTTCATGCACGATGGAGCTCCTGCACATTTCAGTCAAAGTGTTCGTACGCTTCTCAACAACAGATTCGGTGACCGATGGATTGGTAGAGGCAGGCCAATTACATGGCCTCCATGCTCTCCTGACCTCAACCCTCTTGACTTTCATTTATGGCGGCATTTGAAAGCTCTTGTCTACGCAACCCCAGTACCAAATGTAGAGACTCTTCATGCTCGTATTGTGTGTGATACAATACGCCATTCTCCAGGGTTGCATCAGCGCATCAGCGATTCCATGCGACGGAGGGTGGATGCATGTATTCTCGCTAACGGAGTACATTTTGAACATTTCCTGTAACAAAGTGTTTGAAGTCACGCTGGTACATTCTGTTGCTGTGTGTTTCCATTCCATGATTAATGTGATTTGAAGAGAAGTAATAAAATGAGCTCTAACATGGAAAGTAAGCATTTCCGGACACACGTCCACATAACATATTTTCTTTCTTTGTGTGTGAGGAATGTTTCCTGAAAGTTTGGCCGTACGTTTTTGTAACACCCTGTATACCCAATTTGCAGGTGAGTTAGCTTCTCTGTTAACTGTAATTTATCATGGATTCCTTGAATAATAAATTGTGTGTGGTAGCTGGAAGAAGATACAGGCCACAGTTCTACATCTACATCCATACTCAGCAAGCCACCTGACGCTGTGTGGCAGAGGGTACCCTGAGTACCTATATCGGTTCTCCCTTCTATTCCAGTCTCGTACTGTTCGTGGAAAGAAGGATTGTCTGTATGCTTCTGTGTGGGCTCTAATCTCTCTGATTTTATCCTCATGGTCTCTTCGCGAGATATACGTAGGAGGGAGCAATATACTGCTGGACTCTTCGGTGAAGGTATGTTCTCGAAACTTTAACAAATGCCCGTACCGAGCTACTGAGCGTCTCTCCTGTAGAGTCTTCCACTGGAGTTTATCTATCATCTCCGTAACACTTTCGCGATTACTAAATGATCCTGTAACGAAGCGCGCTGCTCTCCGTTGGATCTTCTCTATCTCTTCTATCAACCCTATCTGGTACGGATCCCACACCGCTGAGCAGTATTCAAGCAGTGGGCGAACAAGTGTACTGTAACCTACTTCCTTTGTTTTCAGATTGCATTTCCTTAGGATTCTTTCAATGAATCTCAGTCTGGCATCTGCTTTACCGACGATCAACTTTATATGATCATTCCATTTTAAATCACTCCTAATGCCTACTCCCACATAATTTATGGAATTAACTGCTTCCAGTTGCTGACCTGCTATTTTGTAGCTAAATGATAAGGGATCTATCTTTCTATGTATTCGCAGCACATTACACTTATCTACATTGAGATTCAATTGCCATTCCCTGCACCATGCATCAATTCACTGCAGATCCTCCTGCATTTCAGTACAATTTTCCATTGTTACAACCTCTCGATACACCACAGCATCATCTGCAAAAAGCCTCAGTGAACTTCCGATGTCATCCACCAGGTCATTTATGTATATTGTGAACAGCAACGGTCCCATGACACTCCCCTGTGGCACACCTGAAATCACACTTACTTCGGAAGACTTCTCTCCATTGAGAATGACATGCTGCGTTCTGTTATCTAGGAACTCCTCAATCCAATCACACAATTGGTCTGATAGTCCATATCCTCTTACTTTATTCATTAAATGACTGTGGGGAACTGTATCGATGCCTTGCGGAAGTCAAGAAACACGGCATCTACCAGTGTCTATGGCCCTCTGAGTCTCGTGGACGAATAGCGCGAGCTGGGTTTCACATGACCGTCTTTTTCGAAACCCATGCTGATTCCTACAGAGTAGATTTCTAGTTTCCAGAAAAGTCATTATACTCGAACATAATACGTGTTCCAAAATTCTACAACAGTTGTTTACAATGAAGGTAGCAGAAGTGATCCACAGAACTAAACGTCATGGATTTTGAAAATAGAGATCATTTGAAACCCAACTTGCACTTTTTTTATACATCTTGAAAACCACAGATCGATGTAGTTAGGTAGATGCAGTATTTCTTGATTTCTGAAAAGGATTTGACTCACTACCACATCACACTTATTATCAAAAGTGTGACCATATCAGGTATCAGGTGAAATTAGTGACTTTATTGAGGATTGAGGTAGAGTGGATGCAGCATGTTTCTTGGATGGAGATTCACAGACAGATGTAAAGGAATTTTGGGTACACCCCAGAGTTGTTGGGTTCCTTGTTGTTCATACTGTATATTAATGACCTTGCAGACAATATTAATAGTCATCTCAGACTTTCACAGGCTGATGCAGTCACCAACAACAAAATACAGTTTGAACAAAGGTGCACAGATATTCAGTCAGACCTTGATAAGATTTCAGACTGGCGAAAAGATTGGCAGCTTGCATTAAATATTCAGAAATGTGTGATTAAGCACATCAGAAAATGAAAAAGCACAATATCCTATGATTATAATATCAGTCACAGGTGGAATCAGTAAGCTCAAACAAATATCTGAGTGTAACACTTAGTAGAGACATGAAATGGAACAATCAGGTAGGCTCAGTCATGGGTAGAACAGTCCTAGCATATTGCTCAAGTTTATTGGAGCTATACCAAATAGGGCCAACAGGGGATACTGAATGTATATATAAAAGGGCAGTACAAATGGTCACAGATCTGTTTGATATATGGTAGAATATCACAGAGATATTGAAAAAACCAAACTAGCAGGCTCTTGAAGATAGGCAGAAACTATCCTGAGAAATTCTACTACAAAGTTTAAAAAATCAGCTTTAAATGATGACTCTTAGAATATACTACCACCCCCAACTCATCACTCCCATTGACATAATTGGGACATGATTAGGTTAATTGTAGCATGCATAAGGGCATTTAAATGATCATTCATCCCATGGTCCATACACAAATGGAATGGGTAAAAGCCCTAATAACTTGTCAGTGGTTTTTAGAGTACATATGCAGAAGTAAATAAATTTCTTACTTCCCCAGTTCGATTCAGTAGCTCCTCATTAGTTACTCCATCTACTCACCTAATCTTCAGCATTCTTCTTCAAAGCCTTTATTCTCCTCTTGTCTGAACTGTTCATCACACACATTTAATTTTCACAAAAGCTACACTCCAGACAGATACCTTCACAAAAGAGTCACTAACACTTACATTTTTATTCAGTGCTAATGAATTTCTATTTTTTAGAATTTGTTTTCTTGTTATCAACACACTGCATTTTATATTCTCTGTAATCTGGACATTGTCAATTAATTTTCTGCCTAAGTAGCAAAACTTGTCAACTACTTTTATGGTCTCATTTCCTAATCTAATTCCCTGAGCATTGCCTAATTCTATTTGACTACATTTCATTAACCTTTTTTTTACTTTTTTTACAATCTTAAAGCTACTGTCTGTTCAAGAGATTATCAGTTCTGTGAAAGTCCTTTGTCACCCACAAGACAATAACTGCATCATCTTCTCTCTGAACTTCTGTTTCCTTTCCAAATTGCTTGTTGGTTTCCTTTACGGATTCCTCAATGTAGAGACCGAATAACACCGGGGATAGGCTACAACTCTGTCTCACTCCATTGTTAACTATTGCTTCCCTTTCATGTCTTTCATCTCTTATAAATGCAGCTTGATAGTTATGTGACCTTTTACTCCCTGTAATTTGTATCTGCCACCTTCAGAATTTCAAAAATTGTGTTACAATCAACACTAAAAAAACTTTTCTTTAAATCTGCAAATGTTTTAAGCATAGATTTGCTCTCTTCCACTCTGCCTTCTAAGCTAGGGCATTGAGTTAGTATTGCCTCACATGTTCTTACATTTTCATGGAACTTGTACTGATCATCCCTAAAGTCAGCTTCTACCTGTGTTCCTGCTCTCCTGTATGTAATTCTGTGGCAGCCTGCTGGTTACTGCACCTAGCACCCTGGGAGATGTGAATTGGGCCACTGCAGTAAGTGTAGTGTGTGCCAACATTCAAATGGTGCATCCAAAGCTACCCAAGGCAGCTGGCAGGAGCAGCCTAGCCACTGACCACAATCACCTGTTCCACTGTGCACATGCAGCACAAGCCCAGTGGCACTAGACGGAAGCAGCATCTTTATAGGTCTATACATGCGGCAGGCCTCCAGGCTCTCATCTGTCAAATGTATTCATTTCTTGTATCTACATCCAGGTATTGTTGTTGTCACTCTGTTGCCTAATAACCCACAACTTTTTTAAGACCATGTGTTTCCTTGTGTTCCTAGTTAGATCACATGTGGTGAGGGAAGAATATTCATGTGTTTCAGGTCCTGCAACTTTTCTGACATCGTCAGTTCCATGGAGGCTCTACTCTAGTCACTCCTGCAAAACCATCAGATGAACATGGCCTTGTTGGAATGGTTGTTGGTATTGTTGACCCAGTCTCAAGGCTGGAATGCTTATGAGAAGTGGTTTCTTCAAGATTCCATGGCAATCTTGGTGGGTGACAGGGAGATCAGTAAGCTTCTTTTCTTATCATGGATGCCTCCTCATATGTATAACTTAGTGTAGGTCCTCTGCAAAAGCCAGTGTCACTTTCTTTTGAAGATATGTGTCATTCATTGTCCTATCACTGCGAGTGTACACATGTGGTCACTACATGTGTTAAATTCTACCAATGTCATAAACAGCTGCAGCAATTGTGTCATGCTTGGGCAGCTTCATAGCATCAGTCATATATGTCAGTTCATCACAGCTGAGTCCCTCACAGTCTTAAATGGTTACCATCATCTGCAACTCAATCATTCATTTGGCCCAATATAAGGAGGTGTGTCAAAGCACATCAAATTTGGAGCCCCATATTAAAATAGGTTTTCCATGTTGCACATTCATTCGAGGTATCTCATGCCATGGGCTGCGAATTGGAGGTTTAGAATGATGTCACCATTGTTGATAGCATGCAGTTCCAGTGCACAGATTCTGGCACTTGGGGGAGGGGGGGGGAAGAGGGGAAGAGGGAGCAGCCGCAGTACAAACAAGACAACTGGACTGACCCAGACAAATCCATTGTCTGTAGCAGGGACAATGACTGTCACTTCCTTTTTGCCCCTCTTGTTTCATGCAGCATGACCAGGCAGCCTGCCCCAAGCAGTGGGTCTCTCACCATAAATGTGAAAAGGAAACAGTCACATAGTTGTGGTATGTTGGTATCCACCCCCTCAAGAGTCATTGCAAGAATGTGTGGACATGAATATTCATACCATTTTGTTTGCCACTATCTGCAGACCAGAACAAACTTTTCAATGAAGTGTGGGTGATGGACCAGCCATTATGCCTACAAGTAAACACGGGAGTCGCCATGTCCCTGTCAACTCCCAGACATACACCAGGCTCAGATTCCCACAGTTGGAACATGTCAAGCATCAGTTGGTAACTAACAAACAGCAGACTCCTATCCTCAGTCAATTCATAGCAGACACAGTTTACAAGTCAGTTGTCCATCTGTTATGTATTTGATGGTTATGATGTGAGTACTGGAAATTTGTTTGAGTCAGATGCCTTGGCTACATTTGGTTTTTCTATTATAGATGCTGTGCATTTATTGACAGACAAAGTGCCTTATCACAAATTGTATTTCTTGCAGTCTGAGTTTTCAGATCTGTTTGCTACACAGTTAGGTTGTGCAAACAGATTCACAGTGCGCATCACCCTAAAACCCTCTGCCTGCACTTGCTTTTTTTGGTCACAGGTGATGCCAGTAGCTTTACACCACCAGATTAAGAGTAAGATAGACTGCTTAATGTCATGGAGAGTGATTAGATGGATTTCCTCCAGTGATCATAAAGAAGCTGTCTGGTCAGTTTTGGCTCTGTGGCAACTTAAAGGTCATTGTGAAAGCACAGGCAATAATAGATACTTATGCCCTGGATCACCCAGAGGTAATGCTCTCAAATTTTCAAAAATTGACTAGAGTTATTCCTGTATTCAAATTCCATTCCATTGGACAAGGCATCAAAACAGTTGCTTGTGGCTCATACAATCATACACCATTCGGCCTCTGTCAGTATCAATGACTAATGTTTGGGGTTGCTAACGTGCATCTTCACCCTCAGCATTGTGCTCTGTTCTTGTCCCGGTACAATTATGAGATTCATTTTCACCACATGCTGCAACATGAGAATATGTATGCTCTGTCCTGGCTTCCCGTGGAACCTGGGCCTTCGTTTGATCAGGAGATACTGCTTTGTTTTCAACTGGATACAAGATGAGGCACACTGTGGATTGCTTCCATACCACCGGTTCCCATGTTGCGTCGGCAGCAGACGCAGTGCTTCGGTAGGTTATCTGCATGATACAACATGGGTGGCCCTACTGTCCACTAAGCCAGGTATCAGAACCACTTCAGAATTTTTATACTTTGCACCATCGCTTCTCCCTCTATTATGGAGTTATTCTCCTATCAACAGAAGGGTTCACTCCCCACATGTGGTTACAGCAGCTCTGCAGTGCAGGTCTTCCACTTATTATATCAGAGTCACTGGGGGATCTCTCACCTACAACAATTCGTGTGCCACCACATGTTTTGAATGTGGGCATTGATTTGGACATGGAACACCTTGTTGTTAAACATCAGGAAGCAGTGCCACACATTGTTTATCTACATCTATATTCTGCAAACCATCGCGAGGTGCATAGCACAGGGTATGTCCCATTGTACCAGTTGTTAGGGTTTCTTTCTATTCCATTCATGTATGGAGTGTGGGAAGAATGATTGATTGAATGCCTCTGTGTGTGCAGTAATTATTCTGATCTTATCCTCACGATCCCTGTGTGGGTGATACATAGGATGTTGTAGTATATTGCTAGAGTAATCATTTACAGCCGGTTCTTGATATTTTCTTAATAGACTTTCTCAGAATAGTTCATGTCTGTCTTTGTCATTTCAGTTCCTTCAGTATCTTTGTGACACTCTCCCATGAATTAAACAAACCTGTGACCATTCGTGCTGCCCTTCTCTGTATATATTTAGTATCCCCCTGTTAGTCCTATCTGGTGTGGGTCCCACACACATGAGATGTATTCTATAATGGGTCACATGAGTGATTTGTAAGCAATCTCTTTTGTAGACTGATTGCACTTCTCCCAATAGTCTACCAATAAACCCACTTTACACATGACTGAACCTATGTGATCATTCCATTTCATATCCCTACAAAGTGTTACACCCAGGTATTTGTATGAGTTGGCCAATTCCAGCAGTGACTCATTGATATTATTGTCATGGGATACTACATATTTTCATTTTGTGAAGTGCACAAGTTTACATTTCTAAAGATTTAGAGCAAGTTTCCAATCTCTGCACCATATTGAAATTTTATCAAGATCTGACTGAATAGTTGTACAGCTACTTTCAGATAGCACTTCACTATAGATAACTGCATCATCTGCAGAAAGCCTAATTTTACTGTTAATATTGTCAGCAAGATCATTACTATACAACATGAACAACAAGGGTTCCAAACCATTTCCCTGGGGCACACCCAAAGTTTATTCGACATCTGATGATGACTCTCCATCTAAGGTAACAGACTATGTCCTCCCTACCGGAAGGTCCTCAATCCAGCCACAAATTTCACTTAATACCCCATATGATCACACTTTTGACAGTAAGCATAGGTGCGATATTGAGTTAAATGCTTTTTGGAAACCAAAATCACTGCATCTATCTGGTTGCCTTGATCCAAGGCTTTCAGTAAGTCATGTGTGAGAAGTGTGAGCTGGGTTTCACATGATCAATGTTTTTTGAAAACCATTCTGGTTGGCATTGAGAAGGTCATTCTGTTCAAGTTACCTCATTATGTTTCAGCTGATAATGTGTTCTAAGATTCTACAACAAACTGATGTCAAGGATACTGGACAGTAGTTTTGTGGATCACTTCTACTACCCTTCTCATAGATGGGTGTGACCTGTGCCTTTTTTCAAGAACTGGGCACGGTTTTTTGTTTAAGGGATCTCTGATAGATTATAGTGTGAAGAGAGGCTAACACAGCTGCAAATTCAATATAGAATCTGACAGGGATGCCATCAGCGCCTGGAGCTTTGTTCAATTTTAATGATTTCAGCTGTTTCTCAACAACACTGACACTAATACTTATTTTATCTTTTCAGTAGTATGAGGATTAAATTGGGGCGATTCTCCTGGATTTTCCTTTGTAAAGGGACATTTGAAAATGGATTTAAGCATTTCAGCTCTTTCTTTACTACCACCAATTTCAGTTGTTGCCTCATTTGCTAATGACTGGACACTAAACTTTGTGCAACTAACAGCCTCTGCAGATGACCAGCATTTCTCTGGATTTTGTGAAATGTCATTTGACAATTTTCTGATAAAGTAGTCATTGAAGATATCATGTATTGTTCTCTTGACAGCCAAATGCATTTCACTCAGCATCTCTCTATCTATAGCCCTACGCTTTATTCTACACCTATTATGCAGTAATCTTCATTTCTTTAGAAGTTTATTTACAGTGATTGTACACCATGGAGGTTCCCTTCAATTGTGCACTGTTCCACTGAGTACATATCTATCCACTGCATGGTCAACCATTCTTTTAAACTTGAGCCAGAGTTCCTCTACATGCTCCTGGCCTTTGCTGAAAGTTTCAAGTTCCTCACTGAGATATGACATTGCTGATTTTTTATCCAGTTTACTGAACATATATATCTTTCTGCTTATTTTAGTTGTCCTTTGTACTTTGGTAATCATTGTTGCCACAAATGTGTCATGGTCACTATTTCAAGTTTTGATGTGGACATCCTATTTATTTCCATTAAGTCCAATATATTTCCATCATGAGTGGTGTTCCTAACTATCTGTTCTGGGTACTTTTCAGAGAAGGCATTTAGTAAAGTTTCACGGGATGTCTCATTGTGCCCACCATTAACAGAATTGTAATTTTCCCAATTAATTGTTGGATGATTAAAGCCTCCACCAACAATTACAGTATGGTTGGGGAATTTATATGCAAGTGAAATGAGGTTTTCTCTGAAGTTTTTGGTTACATCAGTAGACGAGTCTGGTGAACAGTAGAAAGGTCCAATTATCATCTTACGCACACTCCTGATACTGAGTCTTGCCCAAACAGTCTCACATGCAGCTTCAATTTCTATCTCAGTGGATTTGAGATTTCTGTCTACACCACTTCCATTTTCCATTTGCCTATCCTTTCTATATAGCCCTAAATTTTCCCCAAAAACTCACTGCTATCAGATTTCAGGTTTCAACCAGCTTTCTGCACCTAGTATTATGGAAGCATCATTCCTTTCCTGAATGCTTAACACTCTAGCACTTTGTTACCAATGCTTCTGCAGTTTACCTTTAGGATTTTAATACCCTCACCTGTGAGAGGCATTTTTTTATCTTACACTAATACTTCAAGATTTTCTACAGTTATCATTATATGGATTGGATAGAGAGTCACCTAATGTAAAAAAAAAAACCTTGTGTGCATCCCACACACAGTCAGCTACCTGAGTGAGAGCCTCTGATGTGTAGCACACCTCTGATCTATTGAGGGGGACTCTACAGTTCTCAAATCCATGGCGTAAGTCCAGGAAGTCACAACTTAGCTTGTCACAGACATTCCGATGTGTCTGGTTCAGTCCTTTTACTCGACTCAGAACCAAAGGGGGCCATGATCTGTAGTTGCTTGCACCTTGTTCTTTCAATGGCTGCTGGAATAGCCTCTTCAACATGTTGCATGAGGACCCCAGGCGTACCCATTGAGTGCATCTGGTGTCCTTTCCTGTCCTTTGCTACCATTTCCCTAAGTGGTACTACAATTCGTCATACGTCTGAAATATCGATGATTAACAGACTCCTGCCCTTTTGTGTTTGCCTCCTTCTGACACCGGACAAAACAGGTTTCCCCAAAACAGGTGAAGTGAGTCCCTCTGGGTCAGTTTCAGTTTCAATGAAAGACAGCACCTCAAACTTGTTGGTTACGTGGATCGCTACAACACCCTGAATCCCTGTCCACCCGGTACAGGATGCCTAGATCTACCACTGACATGCCATGTGCAGTCAGGTGGATGGGAAATGACAGATCCTGTACTTTCTGCAGAGGAAACAGAATCCACAGGAGAGGGCAGTACTTGATGTACCCCTGGCACAGTTATCACAGGCACACAACTCTCAGGAGCTCTTCACACACACCAATCAGCAGCAGCTGCCAGTCATTTGACAGTAGTCAAGGCGAATTACAGCTCCTTATGAATGTCAACCAACTCATTCCATGTTTGAGAACAGCATTCACAGTGGGGCTGCATTTTGGCTGGTGCAATATACTACAAGGCAGTGAATAAAGGACTTTAAATTAAACCTGCTGATTATCTTTTAATCTGTTGAGCTAAAAAGCTGCTAATTCCCTATAAGAAATGAATCAGATACACAAAATGAGATTTCTATTAGGGCAACACAAAAACCTGTGGTAAAAATTACAAGTTTTGTAAAACGTTTTATGTTAATCATAGTTGTTGGCAAACTTGAAAACTGAGTTAATTTACAGTAAATGCATATAAAATATAGACCTACTCCTCTTTAAGGGAAAACCAGATGTGACACTAAATGTTTGTTAAAAAATCTGCTACGGTAACTAAATAATAAACCCCAATTTGTTATAAATTGCTCGTAGATTATGCAAAGAACAATGGTAGCTCCCAAAAAGTCTCAAAAACACACATATATTTGTGTTGACGTAGAATAAAATTCAGGTGTGATGTTCACTTTGGCAGAACTGTGAACCAAAAAATTATGTATCCAAAACACTCATACCACTAACTTACAAAAATATGGTTTCGCAAGTGTCCGACAATTCTGAAACTAAGATAATCTATTTCTCACCTATGAAATTAGAGAAATATAGTTTTGAATGAAGATATTCCTGCTGTCCTTAAAAATTTTAAAAGAGTACAATTTAATTTAAATCTACAATTGACGGTAACTGTACTAGTGTGGTACTCGTGAATGTTCGAAATTTCACAGTGGAAATGGGTATTGATACAGTCATTGAAAGATTATGCACACAAAAGATGTGAACAGCAAAATGTGAGAATATAGAACTTTAAACCGAGACATGATCTTGTACAAGTGGTCTCACACAAGGGAAAATTCCCAAGCTGGCTTTTATACATAAATAAACGTGCATATTGCATGAGTTTTTCACTTAGCTGGTTCTGTGCACACTTCTACACTGGTGTGTCAACGAACACTGCAGCATAAGTTTTATCTCAGTCAAAATTGCTAAAATGTGCAGCACCAACAAAGCACATCTTCTGCCTGTCATAGCTAACAGTGCTTATTCGCCATTGCCAGCCCTGACACAACCTTGGGAAAAAGTACACATTGATTTCTATGGTCTTTTTATAGACATTTTCTGATTATTGGTCACTGATGCTTTTTCTCATTTTCATTTTTACATCTGTGACAGCAGATGCAACTGTCAGCATCCTGTTGAAGATGTTCTCCACGGATGGCTTGCCTCATACCCTTGTTTTGTGCAATGGTACTCAGTTAGTTGTGCAACCTTTTACAGAAGTTTGTTCACATAATGACATTTGCCACCTCCCTTCCATTCACAGTCAAACAACAAGGCAGAACACCTCATTTGAATATTTAAGACACAGATGCGCAAGTACATAAAAAGATCTCAGGGCCAATGAGTCTCACATTTTCTCTTACAAAACAATAACAATTGGAACCAAGTGTCCCATCAACCTCCTGCACAACCATCAGCAGCAGCTGCTGGTCACCCTCTTGCTACTGGGCAGGTGTTCCTCAACAACATTGGTTACATCAACGTTCACACCCGGCTTGCCTGGAGTTAAATATGGTGCCCTCACTGTGTTCAGGCCATCACCTGCAGCTGACGCATTCACCATGTCTTCATGGTTCACACCAAAGACTGACTGATAACACACCACCAGAATTAGCTGTGGCACAGGATGGGTTGCTGCCATTACTCACGCCCCTTCTCATGTACTCCAATGCCCAGATGGCTCCAGGCCACCAGGCACTCAGCTGTCAAATGCATTCATTATTTGTAACCACATCCAGCTTGTTATTTTAAATACAATCAGACCAATTTTGAATGAAATGATCTGAAGTGCTTTTAAATACTTTTATTCAAAGTCACAGCTAGTTTCACTTCAATTGAACATGCATCTCCAGGTGACAAGTGATTCAATGTAACAAATCATAGTGGGAAGGAAAGTGCCTTAGAGTCACACCCCATAATTCACATCAAGTTATAAACACATAGTGCAGTAAAAGCGGTATGCCATAATTGAAATGAAAGGGTTAGCTTGAAATCATGTGGCAATACTAGCTCCTTCAGTTTAATTACAGCATATTGCCTTTAGCACACTGTGTGTGTTTATAACTTGATCTGAATGGTGGAGCGTGGTCTAAGTGAGCAGTTCAATCGGAATCTCAGTCAGCTGAGGATTCATCCACAATTGACATGAAACTACACTCCTGGAAATTGAAATAAGAACACCGTGAATTCATTGTCCCAGGAAGGGGAAACTTTATTGACACATTCCTGGGGTCAGATACATCACATGATCACACTAACAGAACCACAGGCACATAGACACAGGCAACAGAGCATGCACAATGTCGGCACTAGTACAGTGTATATCCACCTTTCGCAGCAATGCAGGCTGCTATTCTCCCATGGAGACGATCGTAGAGATGCTGGATGTAGTCCTGTGGAACGGCTTGCCATGCCATTTCCACCTGGCGCCTCAGTTGGACCAGCGTTCGTGCTGGACGTGCAGACCGCGTGAGACGACGCTTCATCCAGTCCCAAACATGCTCAATGGGGGACAGATCCGGAGATCTTGCTGGCCAGGGTAGTTGACTTACACCTTCTAGAGCACGTTGGGTGGCACGGGATACATGCGGACGTGCATTGTCCTGTTGGAACAGCAAGTTCCCTTGCCGGTCTAGGAATGGTAGAACGATGGGTTCGATGACGGTTTGGATGTACCGTGCACTATTCAGTGTCCCCTCGACAATCACCAGTGGTGTACGGCCAGTGTAGGAGATCGCTCCCCACACCATGATGCCGGGTGTTGGCCCTGTGTGCCTCGGTCGTATGCAGTCCTGATTGTGGCGCTCACCTGCACGGCGCCAAACACGCATACGACCATCATTGGCACCAAGGCAGAAGCGACTCTCATCGCTGAAGACGACACGTCTCCATTCGTCCCTCCATTCACGCCTGTCACGACACCACTGGAGGCGGGCTGGACGATGTTGGGGCGTGAGCGGAAAACGACCTAACGGTGTGCGGGACCGTAGCCCAGCTTCATGGAGACGGTTGCGAATGGTCCTCGCCGATACCCCAGGAGCAACAGTGTCCCTAATTTGCTGGGAAGTGGCGGTGCGGTCCCCTACGTCACTGCGTAGGATCCTACGGTCTTGGCGTGAATCCGTGCGTCGCTGCGGTCCGGTCCCAGGTCGACGGGCACGTGCACCTTCCGCCGACCACTGGCGACAACATCGATGTACTGTGGAGACCTCACGCCCCACGTGTTGAGCAATTCGGCGGTACGTCCACCTGGCCTCCCGCATGCCCACTATACGCCCTCGCTCAAAGTCCGTCAACTGCACATACGGTTCACGTCCACGCTGTCGCGGCATGCTACCAGTGTTAAAGACTGCGATGGAGCTCCGTATGCCACGGCAAACTGGCTGCCACTGACGGCGGCGGTGCACAAATGCTGCGCAGCTAGCGCCATTCGACGGCCAACACCGCGGTTCCTGGTGTGTCCGCTGTGCCGTGCGTGTGATCATTGCTTGTACAGCCCTCTCGCAGTGTCCGGAGCAAGTATGGTGGGTCTGACACACCGGTGTCAATGTGTTCTTTTTTCCATTTCCAGGAGTGTAGTTGTGATTTTGAATAAAAGTATTTTACAGGCACTGTGGATTATTTCATTCAAAATACATTAAGTGTATTCTTGTTGTTTTGTCACTCTGTGACCTAATAAACTGTAACTATTTTACAACCACGAGTTTCCTTGTGTTCTTAGCTAGCATAAATTCTTGTTAATATATTGTAACCTAATATTCAGATAATATTCACACCTGTAAGAACCTATCTTCTTTGGAATCGAAATAATGACAATATTCCTGGATACTGAGGATATTTTGCATGTCTCATATATCATGAATACCAGATGGAATAATGGAATGGCTCACTCTCACAAGGATCTCAGTAATTCTGAGGGAGTTTGACCTACTTCAACAGTCTTGTTTGACTTCTTGCAGTGTTATATACTCTTCTCTTTCTATAAAACTGTATTCAAATTCATTTCATTTGTATAGTCCCTCTATATACAGGGTTATTACAAATGATTGAAGCGATTTCACATCTCTACAATAACTTTATTATTTGAGATATTTTCACAATGCTTTGCACACACATACAAAAACTCAAAAAGTTTTTTTAGGCATTCACAAATGTTTGATATGTGCCCCTTTAGTGATTCGGCAGACATCAAGCCAATAATCAAGTTCCTCCCACACTCGGCGCAGCATGTCCCCATCAATGAGTTAAAAAGCATCGTTGATGCGAGCTCGCAGTTCTGGCACGTTTCTTGGTAGAGGAGGTTTAAACACTGAATCTTTCACATAGCCCCACAGAAAGAAATTGCATGGGGTTAAGTCGGGAGAGCATGGAGGCCATGACATGAATTGCTGATCATGATCTCCACCACGACCGATCCATCGGTTTTCCAATCTCCTGTTTAAGAAATGCCGAACATCATGATGGAAGTGCGGTGGAACACCATCCTGTTGAAAGATGAAGTCGGCGCTATCGGTCTCCAGTTGTGGCATGAGCCAATTTTCCAGCATGTCCAGATACACGTGTCCTGTAACGTTTTTTTCGCAGAAGAAAAAGAGGGCGTAAACTTTAAACCGTGAGATTGCACAAAACACGTTAACTTTTGGTGAATTGCGAATTTGCTGCACGAATGCGTGAGGATTCTCTACCGTCCAGATTCGCCCATTGTGTCTGCTCACTTCACCATTAAGAAAAAATGTTGCTTCATCACTGAAAACAAGTTTTGCACTGAACGCATCCTCTTCCATGAGCTGTTGCAACCGCGCCGAAAATTCAAAGCGTTTGACTTTGTCATCGGGTGTCAAGGCTTGTAGCAATTGTAAACGGTAAGGCTTTTGCTTTAGCCTTTTCCGTAAGATTTTCCAAACCGTCGGCTGTGGTACGTTTAGCTCCCTACATGCGTTCAACCGTTTCTTCGCTCACTGCAGGCCGACCCGTTGATTTCCCCTTACAGAGGCATCCAGAAGCTTTAAACTGCGCATACCATTGCCGAATGGAGTTAGTAGTTGGTAGATCTTTGTTGAACTTCGTCCTGAAGTGTCGTTGCACTGTTATGACTGACTGATGTGAGTGCATTTCAAGCACGACATACGCTTTCTCGGCTCCTGTCGCCATTTTGTCTCACTGCGCTCTCAAGTGCTGTGGCGGCAGAAACCTGAAGTGCGGCTTCAGCCGAACAAAACTTTATGAGTTTTTCTACGTATCTGTAGTGTGTCGTGACCAGATGTCAATGAATGGAGCTACAGTGAATTTATGAAATCGCTTCAATCATTTGTAATACCCCTGAATATTTCTTCAACCTTTCAGACATCCCCCATCTGCTTGCTACTAGTTTGACATCTGAGCTCTTATTATTGATACAGGTACTCCTCTTTCCTCCACAAGTTTTGTTAATTTTCCTACAGAGGTTATCTATCTTTACAATAGTCATGTGTGCTTCTACAGTCTTGCATTTTTAACCTCTAGCCATTTCTAATTTGCCATTTTGAACTTCCCACAAAGACCATTTTAAATGCCTATATCCCCTGTTATTTTCTTCACAAGTTGTGTTTTTATATGAGCTCCTTTTTTCAACTAAATTCAATATATCAAATGTTATTCAAGTCTTTCTATAGTGTAGTCTAACCTAGTTACTCGCTCTGCTGATTACAATTTTTTGTAGTTGTTCAAATTTTACAAACTTTGCAAAACTTCACTTTGTGTATAATAAATTCATATTAAAATGAGCAAGTGCATGTAGAAAGGCAAAGCTAATGATTTGTACTTAACTTGCAGTGCTCATTTGCAACTCGATGAATTGTTGTTTGGCTCACAATCTAGTAGGAAGGTTCATCTTCTTGCAAGAGGGAGTTGGGTTTCGATTTTAAAAATGTACAACAAAATAATATAGATATTGCAAGCAACTTTGTCTTCACCTCAACTTTCAATAAACATTACATATGTTTCAACAAATACAATCAGATCAGTTCCTAGTGCCACAACCCAGCAATTTCTGAAATCAACACTTCCTTGCAAAAGTGACCCACAATACAACAACTAACACAATCACTCAAAGATGCTGAAATTACATATCCATTTTCTTACATTCTAAGAAATTTACATGTGATTAATCATTCAGGTAAAAACATCTTTTTATGTTTTTTTTTAAATGATTACAGAAACGATAAATACAATCATAATAACTACAGATGTAACTGACTTCAGATACAATTAAAATTTTGAAATACATTGAAAATACCCAATAATTATCTTTTCTTAAGAAAGATAAATTTTGTATTCAGTTAATGTTTACTGTTTGTAAATTTATGAGACTATCTTAGTTTTGTCACCAAAATTACACTTAACACTCAACAATAATCTGTTTTCTGTTGGCTCATGTTGTATATTTACTGTCTTACCATTATGTAATCTATCTGAAATCTTACTGTGTCTCCACATCTGTTCTATGTATGTAACCTTCTTTCATGAGTTTTAAACAAATATTAGCAATGATTAACTTTTGCTCTGCACAAAATTGTACTAGATAGTTTTTCCTTTCATTCCTCACCCCCTAGCACCATGTTCTCCTGTTATTTTTCCTTATCTTCTTTTTCCGCTATTGAGTTAAAGCTCCATAGCAATTGAATTTTTGTGATTCTTGAGTTTCTCCCGGCGTATTTGATAATCAAAATATCCACGGGTATGCTGCCGGTCTATAGTGTCCAACGGGCACAATATTTCGGCGATCAAACATGTCGCCATCATCAGGTGAACTGACGGACTGAGCTCCTGTGAACGTGCCGGCACGGAGATCCGTACGCTATGGCTGCTCAGAGGGAACTGGGTTCGGCCGCGGCGGCGGCCGATTTAAATACCCTCCGCCCGCGGCGCGCTCCCTCCGCCGTCCGCGCCCAGCGCCACGGTCGCGCGGTGGAACAGATTGCGACGGCGTCTGAGATGACGTCGGTGTGATGGCTCTGTCCGCCGTGGTCGTCACAACTATACATCTGCTCGATTTACTCTTGATTAACCCGATCGCTGGTTCCCAAGCCTTGCTAAGATTATAGCCACAGTCCCGGTTTATGAGGTCGTCATTGGTGCGAATTTCGATGGCCTCTCTAACAACGCTGTCCCAGTATCTCGACGTCTGTACCAGAATCCTCGTGCGGTCATACTCCAGAGTATCTCCCAGTATCTCGACGTCTGTACCAGAATCCTCGTGCGGTCATACTCCAGAGTATGACCGCACGAGGATTCTGGTACAGACGTCGAGATACTGGGACAGCGTTGTTAGAGAGGCCATCGAAATTCGCACCAATGACGACCTCATAAACCGGGACTGTGGCTATAATCTTAGCAAGGCTTGGGAACCAGCGATCGGGTTAATCAAGAGTAAATCGAGCAGACGTATAGTTGTGACGACCACGGCGGACAGAGCCATCACACCGACGTCATCTCAGACGCCGTCGCAATCTGTTCCACCGCGCGACCGTGGCGCTGGGCGCGGACGGCGGAGGGAGCGCGCCGCGGGCGGAGGGTATTTAAATCGGCCGCCGCCGCGGCCGAACCCAGTTCCCTCTGAGCAGCCATAGCGTACGGATCTCCGTGCCGGCACGTTCACAGGAGCCCAGTCCGTCAGTTCACCTGATGATGGCGACATGTTTGATCGCCGAAATATTGTGCCCGTTGGACACTATAGGCCGGCAGCATACCCGTGGATATTTTGATTAATTGAATTTTTAACTCTCTTAGCAATCTCAATTATATCTTTTATCACTTACATTCCCTTAGCCCCTTCATCACCTGTACAACAGTGGTATGTGTTGTTTTTTTACACACTCAGCTACAATAATACATTCATTATGCTGTCCATAGTAGCTTATCCCCATTCATTGTTCCACTTACTCCTACATTTTGTGTAGATATCTCTCTCCTGAGCTGTCCAAAAGACCTGCTCTTCCCATCAAATGTCGCCAGTTCCTGCTATACCTATCTTCAACTTATCTATCTTCCCTTTTAAATTCTCTAATCTATCTGCCCTGATGCTGGAACAAATGAATGTATTTTATGTAACTGAAATGAACATCATAAGAGCTTCAATGTCATATAATATATTGAAATGTAACATAGAAAATGAAAGGCAGGAAAAAATGCACCAATTAAAATACAAATAGCAGATGAAATATTTTATCATTTTCAGCTGAATCCATGTAATACATTTTAAAGTGGCAAAACATATACAGCACAATCATAACTTGAATTGCAAATGTAAATGCAAAGGCAGTAATAAATCACTTATTTTTTAATTTTATTCTTCTTATAACATGAGAAACTCACAAGCCTGCAACAAATGCAATAAGTAAACTGCCTTAAGATGTGCATAGTGAAAAATGCTATATATATATTCTTTTCTGAGGAGCCCTTGCTTTTAGATGTAATACTGTTTATGACATCCATCAAAACAGGATAATGCTTAATTTTTGCCAATACTGTTTGGTTACAACTACATGCAGCTTCATAGCCTAATGGATTCCATCTTCAGTCTCAGAATCACTTTCAGATTTATTCCTAAGAATGAGAAAATCCTCATAAATAGACGTAATGAAACTAAGATATTTTATTTTTTTACAGTGGGTTTTGTCTAGACTATATTGTACCCAGTTATTGGCAATGGCTGAGTTCAAGAAATGAAGTATCATTTGGACTGTCAATTTCCTGGTTCTGCTGCAAATTCCGTAGGAACTAATAATTCTTTTGATCAAAACTATGCCCCTTACATTGTAACTGCTGACTGACAATAGAAGGATAGCACCTGCACAAACTTTTCTTCCTCCTTTTACACTGTAAAACAGATGTGTTAAGAAAAAAACATTAACTTTCATTTACACCACACATGAAAAATCTTGTTTATGGATTGATCTGATGCATTGTGTTCCATCCCACAGAGTACTCTATCAACAGCAATGTATGAATCCACTAGGACCTTGAATTTCATTGTAGTTCCCAAAGTAGAAACATTTCTTGGTGCCATCAGCTCAATAAGGAAACACATGTCCAATTGCTGAATGTTTCCCAAAGGTATCTGATAACAGAGCTCCCAGTACCTAAGCTCTCACACGGTGCCTGTTCCTTTAGAAAATGTGTCTTTATCCAGATAGAAACCAAAACCAAGGGAATACCAAAAGTAAGCAAAAGAACAAATCTCTTATTTATTTATTTAGTCCTCTGATCATATGTAGTACAATGTACAAGTTTACACTGCACTTAATTCTAGTCATTAAAATAGACAGTTTTTCAGGATTACCTATAGTTCTGTGTGTTATATGCTACTGAAGTTACAGCTCTACACATTTATTGCAGTTCAAATATTCATGTACTGAATATTAGCAGAGGTACACTAGATATTCTCTAACAGATCTTCTGAAAGTAATAACATTTAGTATACATTTTACATCATTTGGCAACACGTTGAATAATTTTATTCCCAAGTAGCTTGTACCTTTCAATATAAACTAGTATTAGCTGTGTGTAAATGCAAATTACATTTTAATCTAGTGTTGTGGTTATGCAAGTCATAATTTTTCTAATACTGTTATCATTTCCAATTACATTTCTTTTAATATACATTAGTGTGTTAAGAATTAACATGCCAGGTAGTGGTAGCATTTCCCAAATTTTAAATATTGGTTCATATGACAGTCTAGTACTGATCCCTGTAATAATCCTAATGGCTCTTTTTGGGATGCTGAAGGTCCCCAGATCTACTGGTGAATCCCTTAGAATATGAGTCCATATTTAGGTGTGCATTAAAATATACATAGTAGGCAGACAGGGTCGACCGAAGCGTCCGATCTCACCCATCGGCTTTGACCCGAAATGTAAGGCTGTTGTGGTGTGTGACGTCACGATGGCGCGGAATTTAGTTTGTGAGAGTGGCATGTTTGTAGGTGTCGTTTTGATGTGATCGGCGGTGCTCTCTGGTGGAGTGTTAGGTGATCTTTTTGGTTTAGCTTGTGTGTGTGGCATGTTTATACAGGGTGTTTCAAAAATGACCGGTGTATTTGAAACGGCAATAAAAACTAAACGAGCAGCGATAGAAATACACCGTTTGTTGCAATATGCTTGGGACAACAGTACATTTTCAGGCAGACAAACTTTCGAAATTACAGTAGTTACAATTTTCAACAACAGATGGCGCTGCAAGTGATGTGAAAGATATAGAAGACAACGCAGTCTGTGGGTGCGCCATTCTGTACGTCGTCTTTCTGCTGTAAGCGTGTGCTGTCCACAACGTGCAAGTGTGCTGTAGACAACATGGTTTATTCCTTAGAACAGAGGATTTTTCTGGTGTTGGAATTCCACCACCTAGAACACAGTGTTGTTGCAACACGACGAAGTTTTCAACGGAGGTTTAATGTAACCAAAGGACCGAAAAGTGATACAATAAAGGATCTGTTTGAAAAATTTCAACAGACTGGGAACGTGACGGATGAAGGTGGCGTATTGTTGCAGTCGTTGGTTCTCTCTGGTTGTGTGTTTATGGGTAGCGTGTTACGTGGCATATCAGGTTCATTTGCGTGATAGCATTGCATGTGTGGTACTGGGACTGTGCTTTCAGCGGAATATTTTTCAGTGATTTAACGATTTTAGTTTTGTTATTTCGACGTTATTGTAGTTTTTTTCTGTTCATCATGTGTGAATTTTGGTAAATTGCTTTTTTTTGTCTTTGGTAGGTATGGATATGACTGACAAGGACAACACTTTTCGGTTCTCGGCGATGATGGGGGACAGTGCGTTGTCTCTAATAAAATTTCTTCAACCATCGGATTTTTGGATGAAGTCGTGAAGTGTTTAGTATGTCGTGAAGAAATGAGGCTTACTAAAGTTCCTGTGTCTCGGACCATGGACGGCTGTGTGTGGAGATGTCATAAGGATAACAGGTCAAGGGAAGTGTTCGATTCCAGTTTTGCTGGTTTGTTGTGTTTTTTTGAGGTAGTGATGATTGTGGACGTGGTTGTAGTTTTGGGTTTTATGATTTGGTATCGGTAGTTTCTGTTGACCTATATAGGTCGAGGGAAGTGTCCGATTCCAATTTGTGGGATTGGGAGCTGCTGTTGCGCTATATAGGTCAAGGGAAGTGTTATTTGTGAGATCGGGAGCTGATGTTGAGCTATGTAGGTCAAGGGATGTGTTCGATTCCAATTTCTGGGATTGGGAGCTGCTGTTGAGCTATATAGGTCAAGGGAAGTGTTATTTGTGAGATCGGGAGATGATGTTGAGCTATGTAGGTCAAGGGATGTGTTCGATTCCAATTTGTGGGATTGGAAGCTGCTGTTGAGCTATATAGGTCAAGGGAAGTGTCCGATTCCAGAGGATATTGTGTTTAGTGGAATTTGGGGAGTTTTGTGTTGTCGGTTTTTTTTCGTCGTTTTGTGTGGTTTGGTATGGTGGTGTGTGTCTAAATTTGTTTATATTTACTTTGTCCTCACCCAAAAACCCCCAATTTCCCACACTTGTCCCGTTAGTTTCGTTAGGTTTTTTGTGGAACGTGTGTGCGTTGGTTTTTCAATGTATTTTCGTGTTTGTGGTAATGTTTACGTAATGACGTCATAGGCGCCAATTGGTGTCGTAGTGTGTGGTCGTTTCCGCGATATTTGTGACGTCATGGGTCAAAGCAGACGGGTGGAATCGGACGCTTCTGTATTTCCAGGCAGACATTAGAGCCTGTTAATTTAAGTATCCTTTTAGAGTCCTTAAAAGATAGCAGCCTGTATTCGGCTTGGTTTTAACATGTCCAATATGTTTATCCCATTTTAGGTCCCTTTGAATCCAAATGCCAACAAATTTTGTTATTTCTTTATTGGTGATGGGTTAATGGTTGATGGTGACATTTGGGTAACGCAAGGTATTGTTTTGAGAGTTATGGAAATTTAATGCTACATGTTTTTTTGTTGTTTATTATAAGCTTATTCATTGCAGACCATTTACTTCATTGATTTGTACCAGAGTTTATATTGGATATCATCATTTTTTGCTGATTTTACTAATATTGCTGTGTCATCAGCGAACAGAATTATTTTGTGTGCGTCAATATGCACATCCAAAACATTGATAATACATATTTTAAGAAAAGAAAAGGTCACAGTACTGACCCTTGATATGCCCCATAGGTGACTAGGCATTCCTCTTATAGGTATTCTGAGATTATTTGTGTTTTTCCATCTACATATCTAATGCATACTTTTTGCTTGCAGTCACTGAGAAATGAACGAATTCATTCATTTGTTAGTTCCCTAATGCTATAGTATTCAAGCTTGTTTAAAAGATTGCCGTGGTTCACCATGTCGAAAGTGTTAGTTAAGTCTAAAAATATACTTGCTGTTTTTCATCAATGGCTTTTAAAACAGTGGTTATGTATTCACAGACTGCCGTCTCAGTTGATCTCTTACTTCAGAAACCATGTTGAGAATTAGATAATACTCCAGTTTTGTTTTAAAAATGTATTAACTTATTGTACAACATTTTTTTCCAGCACTTTTCAAAAACTGTATGTTAATATAATGGGGCGAGAGTTTAGCACTTTATCTTTGTCACCAGCTTTGAATTTCAGAATAATTTTGGATGTTTTTAGTTGATCAGGAAACATACTTTTTTCTCACGAGCAGTTACATATGTGAGTGAGGGAGTCAATAATGTATTGGAGGGACAGTTCTCAGATTCTGCTGGGTATACCATCAACTCCTCCTGAGTCCTTCTAGATCACAATTGCCTCTGACAAACTGCTTCATTGGACAAACTCCAATTAATGGAATACCTTCTATCTTCTTCATATGCATTTCAAATTCCATAATCTTCTATCTCTGATGTTCAGTAACTGTCCATTTTCAAATGATTTCTAACAGTGTTATTTACACCCTGTGCTTTTACAGTTGGTAAGTACCAAACAAAATATACTTATACACTTACATGCCAAAGAAACTGGTATAGCATGCTATTCAAACACAGAGATATGTATAACAGGTAGAATATGGTACTGAGTTCGGCAACGCCTATATAAGACAAGTGTCTGGTGCAGTTGTTAGATTGGTTACTGCTGCTACAATGGCAGGTTATCTAGATTTAAGGGAGTTTGAATATGGTGTTATAGTCGATGCATGAGCAATGGACATATCATCTCTGAAGGAGCGATGAAGTGGGGATTTTCCCCATATGACCATTTCATAGGTGTACCGTGAATATCAGGAGCCAGATAAAACAGCAAATCTCCGACATTGTTGCGGCTGAAAAAAGATCCTGAAAAAACGGGACAGATGATGACTGAAGAGAATCATTCAGCTTAAGAAGTGCAACCTCTCCACAAATTGCTGCAGATTTCAATGCTGGGCCATCAACAAGTGTCAATGTATGAAACATACAATGAAACATCATCAATATGGGCTTTTGGAGCCGAAGGCCCAGTCATGTACCCTTGATGACTGCACAACACAAAGCTTCACGCCTCGCCTAGGCCTGTCGATGACTGAAAACATGTTGCCTCATCAGATGAGTCTCATTTCAAATTGTATCGAGTGGATGGACATGTATGGGTGTGGAGACAACCTCATAAATCCATGGACCCTGTATGTCAGCAGGGGACTGTTCAAATTGGTGGAGGCTCTGCAATGGTGTGGAGCGTGTATAGTTGGAATGATATGGAACACCTGATACATCTAGGTACGTCACCTGGGTAGATTCATGTCCATTGTGCATTCCGACAGACTTGGGTAATTCCAGCAGAACAATGCAACTGTAGAGGGGCTCCAGTAACACTCTTCTGAGTTTAAACACTTCTGCTGGTTACCAAACTCGCTAGACACAAACATTATTGAGCATATCTGGGATGCCTCACAACATACTGCTCAGGAGAGATCTCCACCCCCTCATACTTTTGGATTTATGAATAGCCCTGCACGTAAATAATCCATCGCTTATGTAGCCAGTGCACTAACTGGCATATCCCATAGCAACATGAGTTTTCCTCATTTTGGGAGTCATAGTTATGTAGAACTGTCTAACTGACAACACCTTCACAAACGGATAGTAATTGTATGGTGAGGACATGTAACAGCTTTTATTGTCCAAGAGGAATTTCAAGTTACAATAAAGGACATGAAGACGAGTTTTGCCACGAGTGTGGTAGTATGCATTTAGGTGACTGTGTGGTTGTATATGTGGATTTGTGAACTTTTACTAGAGAAAGAGCAAGAAATCGAAATCTAGAGTGAATACTGTTTTCTGTTACATGTTTCTGTGCACCCCATATTGGTCTAGTATAGGTGAGTGTTTGCCTTTCCCTTATTTTACCTAGACCAAGAGCTAATTATCAGTGTGAAATGTGGTTTCAAGTGAGTACAAACTGTTGAAGGTCAGTGCTGTAGAGTGAAAATTAACGGTGTTTGTGAGACCAATTGTTGACATTTTGAACAGTTATGTGAAGTTACAACAGAAGGCATTATAATGTTAGTTATCTGCTTGAAATGTAGTACACGCTGTTGGAATTCAAACTGTAACGTTTAAAAGGAGGTGTTAAACAGCATGTGAATCTTGTTCTACTCTGAAACAAAAAATAATGTTATTTAAGAAGCCATTAATACAAACACTATTGAGCTAGGAAGAACTTGAGCCACAGCTTAAAACGTTAGGGCATAGTATATGGGGTAGCCTATCAGATAAACATTCAATGTTGTCTTCAAATAAAAGTTGAGTGAACGATCTATATTGTAAACGAAAGTGGTCTCTGCGTGAGTTTGATATCCAGACCAACTGAATATCCTGTTATAAGTTGCACTAAATAGATTTGATTTTCAGAAAACGCCAAATACCAATCATGGAAATACGGAAGCGTCCGACCCCACCCGTCTGCTTTGACCCATGACGCCACAAATATGGCGGAAACGACCATAAACAACGAATCCAATATGGCGCATATAAAGTCGTTACGTAAACATTATAAAGAAGAAAATACATCGAAAAACAAACACATATACGTTCCACAAAAAGCCTAATGACATTAACGGGACAAGCACGGGAAATTGGGGGGTTTTTAGGTGGGGACAAACTAAATATAGACTAATTTCAACACCCACCCCCATACAAAACCACACAAAACGACGAAAAAAAAACCGCCAACACAAAACTCCCCAAATTCCACTAAACACAGTATCATCTGGAATCGTACACCTCCCTTGACCTATATAGCTCAACAGCAGCTACCGATCCCATAAATTGGGATCGAACACTTCCCTTGATCTATATAGCTCAACACCAGTTCCAAATACCACAAATTGGGATCGAACACTTCCCTTAACCTGATTTTAAAATAAAAACGACACATGGGACTACTGAAGAAGGTGATACAACCCACCGGCTTTGACCAATGACGTCAGAATTTGCCAGAGATGATTTATTACATAGATTTAAGAGCAAAGACGAGTAGTTCAGTGTGTTAACTGTAAGACGGCAGAGTTGTGAGGGGAGTGCGGGGAGAGGAGGAAGCAAGCATTGGCTGGCGAGCGGAGAGGAGCCGTTGGGGAGGGGACAAGGCACGCCTATCAGTTGCAGTGCTGGCACTACAAATTGCGCGTCATGCTTACACGAAAGCAGACGAAAGACTTGGAAGTAAAAGTCGCTTTACATGTTGTCCGTAAACGAAACTGAAATCGTCATGTATATTAAATATTTATCTACCAAGCGCTCAAAAACCATTCATCCGATTCCAATGAAACTTTGGTGAGTTGTTCTCCGAACGCCCGGTAGGGGTTGTTGGCGACTCCCGAGATGGGCCAGCAACTGCCTCTTCACTCATTTTGGTAATGTTTAGCACAACTGGACGATAAAAACACGCAGAACAGTACAGCGCAAAACAATAACGAAGTAGACGACAATGGCTACCTTGTACAATACAGTCAGCTACGTAATGTTGGCAGCAGTCGAAACTGCGTGCCTACCGAAGCCTCCCGACGTTTACCGACTTCTACCGATTCAGGACTAGGGAGAGGTCTGCCATCTAAAAGTTTACACACTGCAGTTATAGCACAGTCTAACGTAAAGGTCGCGACACTTCGCCTCGATTTTGTTACCTACCGCGGCAGCAGCGCCCCAAGCGACCAGTAAGTTAAACTGTGAGTTCGGCGCGATATCGTGAAAGCGAACAGTGGTTGTTTATTTGGATTTCTACAATGGTTATTACAAACTGGAGCTTTTGTAGAGCAATAAATTGCAGCAACAACAGGAAGAAGACATCACAGCTGTCTTTTTTCAGGTTTCCTAAGGATCCTGAGAGGTTTATAACATCATGTTACTAAACTGTATCGCCAGGATTCACTCGCAAACTATATGTGTATTAATGATTAATGTTTTATTTTAGGAGCAGAAAATGGATAGTTGATAGCAGACGAGAAGACCTTATGAAAAAAGACCCAGTTTACCTGTATAATAATATCAGGTTTTGTTTGCTACATTTCGAACAAAACCAATTCACGAACGCAGACAATAATAAACTCGTGTAGAATGCAGTAGCCACCCTGTTTAATATCCCAAATAATCCACCTCAACTTATGAAGAGGAAACTGCCACAAAGATTCGACAATCCATGTGAAGCTGTAAAACAGTCCTATGATAAAGAAGCAGCCAGTTCAAGTCTACATGTATCAGTGCCAGATTCGTGTGAATCGTCAACACAGACCTGCTTTGACGATGAAGTGGTTAGATTAAGTGCAGGTATTCGTGTCTTACAAAAGCGTAATGTTTGGTATGTATTTCATTCACTTCTGTTGTTAGTCACTTGATTTTCCTTGCTTCCTTCGTGTGATGACATTATTTTGTTGGTTCCTTGTTCACTGACATTGTTTGAAAATTATTCAAAAATTTGGTTTTGCGTGAAATGTAATGTAATCAGCTCACTATAATGTTTTCAACGTAGTCTCCCGCTATTTGGCAGTTGCTTGTCCCACTTAAAATGATATAAAGATGAAGGTCATACTTGTGGCAACAGGCGACAATGACAAACACAGTATCCATACAGAACGATAAATGAGCTGTCGATCTCATTTGCATGTAGAGGTACATGTCTGTGCTTCTTGTGTGCGAACCTCTGTGTTTCTATTCTTTTGATATCAACGTGGTAAGCTGCAGTTCTATCCAACGTCACAAGTGTTTCTTCACGAATGTGTGGTAGCTTGCCACTCATTTCATGGTTTTGTCCATACTTGCGCTTATTTTAGAATCATTTTTAGAAACATATATGCCTTCTGATACTACACAAACCCTTGGAGGCAAGAAAATAACTCAAATATTTCGTAAATTACGTAGGAAATTGATTCAAAACAAACATTATGCTTACGACGCGTCTGACGTTCACCTTACTCGCCGCTTGATCGCTAGTGTCGTTCCATCTGTCAAACGGTAAAAACTTTTGAAGCAGTGAGTGTCGCGACTTTTATGTTAGTTACGTTAGACTGTAGTAGTAGCTTTATTCATCCGTAGATCTCTTTTTACAAGGATACAGGACATGTCAAAGTATTTATAAGTTTAGATTAATTTAAAATAAGCTAATTCGTATACACACATATTTACAGACTTCTACTTAGAGACAATCATTAGATTTACTCCTGCTATACAATACTTCTTTTACAAATAACTTAATAATATAACACACACACACACACACACTGGTGATCTCTGTGCCATTTTCAGCACCGCAACTTCCCGTTTGCTATCCTGAAAAACTGAGTCAGCATCATTTGTTCTCAAACAAAGGAATGCAAGAGAGAGAAAACAGATGGTAGACATACATCACGTGCATTAATAGTTTGAACATAATGTTAAGGATATAGCTTGTTTGAGTCCTAGTACTTCTGTAAAAAATAAAGAAAAAATGGAATAGAAGTTGACACTTGATATATATATGAGCTGCATCTCGAACTTCAGTCGATCTGTATAGGTTAGCTGCAAAACGGGATACGAATGTAAGTCGATTTCTTCGTTTTCGTTGGCATTAGTGTCTATTCTTCAGTTGACCTATATGGGTAAATGATAGCAGTGCTACTTATGTCGCTTTTCTCGTCTAGATAGCACCATTATCTCGTTCTTCAGCTGACCTGCATATGTCAGCTGAAGTATGGGATACGAATTTTACGTATGTCGGTCTTATGGCCTTCAGTTGTGCTAGTATAGACTCGAAAAAATCGTAGTGATACTAGTACTAGGAAAGGAAAAAAGAGCAACAACTGCAAAATTTGTATTCCGTACTGCAACTGACGAACTCATACTTAGTGCAGAACAATATATTACGACAAACAAATACATCAAAGTAGACAAATTCTGTGAAACATAAAAATAAAAGACTGAACTTACCTTACTCAAACTCCTCCGCAAAAAACCAAAGTTCGCCTTGAAAGACAAGAAAAATCACATACCCGAATATACAAGAAACACAACATCACAAAAAACCACACATAAATAGAAATATACAAGCCCAGAAGTTCACATCAACGAACTGAGGTAAAATACTTTAAAAATATCCACAAAAGAAAATTACCTAGCATAAGAAAATGAAGAATGATGGATCAACACCAAAAAATCCAAATCACCCACCGTTTTCCTTAATTATCAGTTACCTCCCCCTCCAAGCCAACCTGAAATTAACTAACAAATTTTGGAGGACACATTTGCCCACCACGTTTAAGGAAACATTTAAATGGGCAATATGTATCGGGTACTCTACGCCTCCATGACTATTCATCTTAATGGCCTGGTCTCGAAATGCGTCATTTCCCCACCCTACAACAGATTTACTGGCTGATCGATAACTTTCTATGCTATTGGTAAAATCCCCAGCTCATAAGGAGCTGAATTCAGTGTTATGATTGACGACAAGATGGTGAAAACACATATTCCCCAATTCCGTATATGAAGAGAAACATTGGAAATGACTACAAATCCCTCTGCAACATGATCTGCGATTAATTTCACCAAAACCTTCCCCGTTCGATTAGGAACTACTTCAAAAGCTACATAACCACATTGTCGGCCTGAAATTACAGCCCACAAAATCCATAAGCCCATCGCAGGTTCCTCCCTGTTCTACTTGGTTTTGGCAAAATGACACTCATCGGTTTCGACTCTAACACCCCCCCCCCCCCCCCCACCACCACCAAAGGCCAGCTATACTTTATACATTCCCCACAAACTCCCCTAAGAAACGAATACCAGTCTGAAACGGTACGCTCACTCACACAACATTCATGCACACACAACCACACAGGATACCTCAAACACCAACAGTATGTAATTTTTATTACATCCCTCAAGGCCAGCTTCGATTTCTCAAACCATGTTCCTCGGCTAATTGAGCGCCATAGTCGATCCTTGCTACATCTCCATATGAATATGTCGTGAGTACGACGAGCAGACGAACTTACCACGCGCATATGTTCGCCGCACGCACGACATCGAACGTAATCAGCAAGATCAGACATTTGCAGAAATCGAATGATTGGCATCATATCCACCCACAAAGCCTGCTCTAAGTCTTCCATATTCATGGGAATAGATAAATTCATATCTGCAAAAGAAATTCAAAAACTAAAAATGCTTGTGAATGAAAAACTATTCTCCCTCATTATCTCAAACTCATTAAAAATGAAATTAAGTACCGAATGAATTGGAAAGAGCCAATTATTTACATCGAGTGAAACGAAAAAAGACCAGTGCTGTATTATAAAAACACACTCATTTATTTAAATTTACAATGATGGCGCTTATCCACAGCAGACAGCCGATTTAGCACCTATGGGTCTAAAGTAAGGACCTCAATATCTATGAGTAACCTATGACGTCATTGGTCAAAGCCGACGGGTTGTATCCCGTTCTTCAGTTGACCCTCTGTACATCATATCATCAAATGGAAGCAAAGCAAATCAAATCAAACGAATTACGCTAAAGATCATATTCAGCACAATGATCTATATACCATAGAGAATAGAGATCACTGATTCAGCTCCATATATTACATCTTTGGTTCTTGCAAAATACGAAAACGAAATATTGAACTCTAACACGACTTGAAAGAGTCAGCAAACATTCCACCAATTATTATATACCACTATATTTCCCAAATATTATCCTTACGTTTCACAGTAATGGCGATTACTTGTACTGCTTTGGAAGTGCCGGTATTTGTAACTCTGGCCGCATCTCTTCTTCTTTGCTTTTGTTATATTAACTTTGGTTTGTGTACAATTACAAATCCACGCATGTGGGATTGTTTAAGTTTTGGTTTGTGTCATTGTGTGGTATTACCAATTTCTGTTGGTCACTGAAATGGCAGCAGCTCTTCCTCAGAAGAAATACTATAGGCAACGGGCTCATTCAAATCCGATTGCAGACCACTGCTTTGACTAGTGAGTAACTTCATTTACTAATTTTGGTCGTTTTTAAAGTGATACTTGCGCTATCGTAAGTTCATTTTACTGTGTAACATCCTATCAAAACATGATTGAAAGCGGATGTGTTTATATATATATACCTGATTCAGAAACAATAGACTACAACAATTACCGTATCTTTAAAAGTAAAACAGACAAGAAAATTGGCAAAGGAGCTGCAATATTTGGCATGGCTTTTATTGTAAATAAAGACACCCTTGACTCTGTTATAGACATAAATCAAATCAGTAACAGACTAATGACCATGCGAATCAAGCACACCAACAAAATATATACATTTATTAATGTTCATGCACCTACCAACATTGCCAACAAAAAAGAACCGGAGAAGACAAAAAAATTTTGGGAAAAACTCGAAACTGAAATGTCCAAAATTCCAGAGGAGGATGTAAAAATTCTTCTCGGGGATTTCAACGCGCAAATTGGCAAAGAGAGGAAATATAAAAAAACAGTCGGTAATTACCCTGCACACAAATTCACAAACAAGAACGGCATGAGACTCATCGAGTTATGTCAGCAAAACAACCTAAAAATCGTGACAACATCACTTCGAAAAGACCCCAATAAACAAAAAACATGGAGATCACCAAACCTTCAGCTTGGTGAATTTCAAATAGACCATGTTGCGATCTCCTATGACTTCCAGAAAGAAATACACGACGTTCAAGTCCGCAGAGGGGCAAATATAGATTCTGACCACTACCTTACCAGAGTTAAAATTAAATTCACTCCAAAAAGGAAACGCCAAAGGAAATCACCACTAATTCCCAAATTTGACTTGAAAAATATCAAGGAATCAGAAATTACAGAAGCATGGGATAAACAACCAACAAACAACTGGAAAGATTTCCGAACGAAAATTATACAGAAAGCAAGAGATTTGATTCCGTTAAAGAAAATATCCAAGCATCCATGGTGGAATTCGAATTGTGATAACGCATTAGAAGAGAGACAACAAGCCTTTTTAAATTACAATTGTGACAAATCAGAAACCACACAACAAACATTTTTCAAAGTGAGAAAACAAACAGCTAAAATACTTAGACAAACTAAAAGAAAATACCTTAATGAACAACTAAACACAATTGAAGAAAACTTTAAGAACCACAACACTCAAGATTTTTATAAAATATTCGCAAATCAAATCAAAGGATACACTCCACAAAATCTCTGCTTCCGGAAACAGAATGGAAAATTGGCACTAACTAACAAAGAAAATTGCCAAGAACTAGCTAAATATTTCTCACAACTCCTAAATTGCCCACAACCAAGTACAAGATTCCCCAGATTACAACCAGAACACACGAATGAGACTTCACCACCACCATCTCAAGAAGAAATTTATAGTCACATTAGAAAACTCAAAAACAATAAATCATCGGGAGAAGATGGAATTGTAGCTGAACTACTGAAAAACCTTGGTCCAAATTCGTTAAAAGAGATCACTAGCATCACCCAAGAAATTTGGCAGACAGAAAATATCCCAGAGGAGTGGAAGTGTGCACTAATTCACCCATTGCACAAAAAGGGAGAGAGATCAGACGTAAACAACTACAGAGGCATTTCACTTTTACCAGTTACCTACAAAATTCTATCTGCATGTCTCCTAAAGAGGGCACAAGAACAACTAGAACATACAATTTCAGACTACCAAGCAGGCTTTCGTCCTAATAGATCATGCCCGGAACAGATATTCAACCTTAAAACTATTTTAAAGATTAAAGCAATCAGGTCAAAACCAATAATCTGCACATTCGTTGATTTCAAAAAGGCATACGATTCCATAGACAGACAGTCTCTATGTCACATTCTCGAAGAACGAGGCCTAGACACTAAAACCCGAAAACTAATTGAACAAACACTAACAGAAACCAAATCAAAAATTAAATTCAGAGGGGAAATTTCGGAACCATTCTCAATTAAAACAGGAGTAAGACAAGGAGATGGGATCTCACCACTATTATTCAATATAGTTTTGGACAAAGTTATGAAAGAGTGGGAAGTAACACTAAGGAAACAAAGCTTGTGGAAGCCAATTGAACTAGGAAGAGGTAAAGGAAAATTGAACATCCCTTATTTAGCGTTTGCAGATGACTTGGCAATTATAACTGACAGTGAAGAAACAGCAGTAAAACAAATTGAGACACTTAAAGAATGTGCTGAGAAGGTTGGCCTGCAAATCTCCTTTGAGAAGACAGAATTCATCTGCTCAAAATTAGATATTTCGAAACTAAAAACAAAGTATGGTGAAATAACTAGAGTCAAGCACTTTAAGTATCTCGGTGAAGTTATTGAACCAACAGGACTTGAGAAAATAGCACAAAAAAACCGATTACAGAAAATCAAGAAAGCATTCGGACTTATTCAAAATATATATAACAAGAAATGTCTATCAAAAGGCACTAAAATCAGACACTACAACACAGTCATCAAACCAACAGTCACATATGCAAGTGAAACACTCTCCCTGAATAGAAAATTAGATTTACACGAAATTAAGAAAGTAGAGAGAAAAATTATTAGAAAAATCCTAGGACCACGATACACACAAGATGGATACAGGCTGCAGACTACCGAGACAACCGAAAAAATATCAAACATCGAGGCAGATATCAGGAAGAGGCGGATGAAGTTTTATGGACATATAGACAGATTACCTGGAAACAGGTTAACTAAACGTCTATTGGACTATATGACATCACTTAAGGCAACAATACCCTGGGTAACTGAAGTTAAGAAGGATTTGAAAAAGGCAAAAATTGACATAACAAACACATCAGACCGGGATACATTCAGAAGAAAAATCGACAAGTGGAAGTTTACTCCAGAGACGGAATCTAAACCTTTCCGACCAAAGTGGACCGAAGAAAGGAAGAAGGCCTTTGGGGAGGCAATGAAGAAATACTGGGAAAATAAGAAGAACATTAAGAAATGTTAATCACCTGCTTATCGTTCTCCCATGGGGACATTCGCTAATAATAATAATAATATATACCTGAAACTATAAGTGTGGTTTTGCACGAAATTAGATGATCTGGGCCAAAAACTAGACGTAGTTATTACAGAGCTTTTATAAGATATATGTATTTTAAAATATACCATTACCAACAACACAAGCACCCAAACAGTAACTGCAACGGTGAGTCATCTATCCGTTTCACTTTTCAAAAGAACCCAAGTGCACAGTGATAAAATCTGTTAGGTAGCCAATGTGAACAAACTTCAAATCAGTGCTGGACAAAAATTGCAAATAATGTAGATAAACAATTAGTGCTATCAGATAGCCATGGACACGGACTTGCCGAAATTATTAATGACTCAACATAGCTGATAGCAACCAGTGTCATGAAACCAAGTGGCCCTTTGTGTGGAGTAGTGAAGCCAGTAAAATCTGCAGCTGGGACAGTCTGAACCAAAACAATTTTGTTGTTTTAATAGGGGGCCAAATGACATATAAAAACAAATCTCAAATGGCCATATGCACAAACAAATGTCATTTACTGCACCATACCACACAGGTTGACTTACCACAATGCTGCTCTGTAAACAAAGAAATCACAGTGGCTAATGAACGTTACTCAGATATTTGCAATCCTTTCAGAAACATCCACATTATTGACACCAGCTCCGTTGGTCACAGATTTCATACTGCTCACAGCTTGCATCTTAACAGACTGGACAAGCAACTGATAACCAAACAGACTGCCAGTACTGTTACAACAGAAAAAGCAGCTATAACAAGGGCAGTATTGCCAACAACAATATCACCAACATTGCAGTCACCTGCAGCTATAATTTAAGAATCACCGTTGGATGCAATTGAGGAATATCACCTTCAAAATCTGGCTGCTGATACATCATCATTCACATTAGGGACATGTGGAGAATCATCTGAGTACACACCAGAAACTCCAGTGGCTACAACACCAACATCAGTAATAACAATTGCAGCACTGTCAAAACTAGCAGCACCCGTAGCAAAAGCTACAGTGGCAGAAGCAGCACTAACAAGAATAGTTGTAGCAGCAACAGTAACAGCAACAGCAACAACGCTACCATCCAAAGGAGGGAAGAGAGCTAAGGTAGAAGAAACAGTGTGAAGTGTTGTGGGTGAACAGAAAACAGTGCTTCCTCTGTGTCTAAATGATCTTTTAGTCAAAGGCAGCAGGAGAAAGAAACCAATAAGATAAGTAACGGTAGCTAATTTTTGAGGGTGTATTTAGATGATAAATTATCTTGTAAATATGTTAGCGGTAAATTTTAAAGATTAATTTATTTGTTGGTAGCTTTGGGATTGTATATCTGAAATATATGTCAGAACATCATATTTGAAAGCATAATATTGTATGCTGTTATTTAAGAGTGTGCGCGCTCACACACACACACACACACACACACACACACACACACACACACACACACACACACAAAATGTTCCGTGTTTTAGTTTATATGAGGAAGACGGAGAAAATATAGGTTGTTATGACACAAGAAGCAATAGATGCACTTAAATTCTGTATCACAGACTTAAATCACTTAACAGCAAATTATTTGATAAGCCCCCCACTTACTGTACAAGATTTACCAGAACAAGCGTTCAAACAAACACTGTCTGACTGGTTTGTAGTCAACCAATTCTGCAATATAAGGGAATGTACCAAATGCAACATAAAACTGTAATGTTAATAAGTAGCCTTTTGTTTTCTTTAAATTATCAACTTTATTATATTGTGTGTGTGTGACATTTTATATTACTGTAATGACCTAATGAAAGTAAAATTATTATTATTGTTATAATTATCATAGCATTATTAAGGAATATAAAGGACTGTCGAAGATGTCATTAGATAACAACACATTTTTAAACACACTTACACAGTTTAATTACAACGCTAAAGACCAGGCTAATCTTGATGTTGGTTTAGTCGAGAACACTTGTGAGTTTAAGTTTTCAGTGACCAAAGAATAATTCCTAGTAAAAAACAGCTGCAGAATTTCCTTATAAGTTAATGAATTTATGGTGGATGGCAATCTGCCCTTTACATAATTGTTGATATTCCTGCTAAGATTTTCCACTGTTTGAATTAGAGACAAAGGCACATCAAACAATTCATTTAAAACACTCAGTTATCCTTAGCTAGTAACTGTAGCTGTTGTATTTACTACAGTGTTTTGCTTGTACTTTATAAGTGCTGTTTTCTAACGTCACCACTTGTTTTGCTTCTAGCCCAGTACACCCAGAAAAAATGAATTGGTCAGAGTTGTATCCAGCGTACTTCAAAAATAATTCAGAAGGAAATTCAGCTGAAAAATCAGAGACAAAATGTGTGGAATTTGCTGATATTGGCTGTGGTTATGGTGGTCTCCTAGGTAACAGAGTAAAATCCTTAATAACTATTTGGTTCAGTGAGTAAATCTAGGGTAGTATTAAACATTCTGTAATAAATTTGCTTTCTGCACATTCTCAATAACAATTCTTTACAGTGAGGTGAATACCTGAAGTAAATGGTGTGTATCCAAGTTCCCAGCATGACAGTGAGATCATTTTTGAAGATGAAAGTTGAAATTTCCTAGGTTAATCTTGGGCATCAATTTGAACTGTTGTGCAGCTGTGCAACATCCATACCTAGCTGTTGGTCAACAAAACCGTTAATGTGAATAAAAATATTTCAGTTAGGTGGAATGTAATTAGCTGAATCACTTTGATTTTATCATCGTTATATGAAATCCAGGTCCAAAATACATGCTGAGTGAGTAAGCAATGAGGCCCATGTCTGTGCATGGTGTGTAAACTGATGAATGACTATTCTGTACAAGTAGGTTTTGTCACTAGTACTTTTGCCTGATGGATGTAAGATGAAGTCTGGTCATTTATTCATTAATTTGTTCATTATGTATTTCAAATGTTGTGCTTTGAAATATAATGAAAGTAAATGAGGATATGTCTTTTCATTTAGTTTTTCAGAATAAACAAATTTTTATTTTGTCTGACACAGCAATAGAACTTCTGTCTCATCCGTCAACCTGGAGGAACTGCCCTTGTTTGAAATTTACTGTCCATTAACATCCAATAAATGTACTCATTGCTCTTGCTTTCCTATAAATTTGATTTACAGTAACAACTTTTGGCGCAGACAGAGAAAGTTATATGTTAGAAATGACAGCCAGCAGCTTCTAAATGGTGCCAAGCATCAGTCATTGTACCTGCCCTAACAGCAGTACATTATGCAGCCTTGAATAAAAGTCTCTCGGTGTACATGCCACGTCAATTCAGGATAAAACTCCAAGCTTTCGACCACTACCACCATGATCGTCATCAGGGCTAAAACTGATGGTCATAAACTAGTGAGGCTCCCACTTTTATATACACAGGATGGCTTCTGATTGCCTGGAATACATCATAGCAGCAGCGATACGGCGTGTATTGAAGTGATGCCCTCTACTTCCATAGATGTAGTTTCTATCCTGCGTTGCTTGCAGTGCCATCCCTTGAATCAGGAGGTAAAGTGCGGGAAGTTTTCCTCTGCGGTTTTTCTTTATCCAGTGCACTCTTCCAGGTGTCTCTGTTAAAGTTATTATCGCTAAGTCTAATTTCGACTGCTTCCTGGATCACAGAGTCCCAGTAATTCGATGTGTGGGCTATTACTCTCGTTTCTTCAAATAAAATCTTATGCTTGTTAACTTGCTGACTTTTCCAAATACCTATATTTCAGGTGGCGCTGGTGCTCAATGCAACAGTCGGCAACAGTTCTTACAGACTGGCGCCGCTTTCGCAAGGAATACTATAAATTCCCGTCACCCTTAAGCCGAGACTATCTTTGACTGGTCTCAACATTTCCTTAATTTTCCTTGGTGGTCGGAAAACTGGAAAGTGGAAGCCGTGCTATGTGTTGGTCCTCTTCTTGTTTATGGACGGCATCATGTCTTGCTTTCTTGGACAATACTGATTTAATTTCACCGGCAGAAAAACCATTTGGACCGAGGTGGCCCTTGTCGGAAATAGTCCTGGCTCTGTGTACTAATCTATTCAGCATAGCTCTCTTCTGAGACGGATGATGGAAGCTGTGGCTATGCAAATATAAGTATGTATGTGTTGGCTTCCTGTACACAGAATGGCCCAGTCGTCCATCCGGTTTTCACTCCACCAACACATCTAAAAATGGTAACTTCCTTTCCTTCTATACCTCCATTGTAAATTTTATGTTTGGATGTACACCATTCAAATGTTTGACGTTGCACTTAGCAACACCTGGAAGAGTGCACCGGATAAAGAAAAATCGCAGAGGAAAACTTCCCGCACTTTACCTCCTGGTTCAAGGGATGACGCTGCAAGCAACGCGGAATGGAAACTACATCTATGGAGTAGAGTGCACCACTTCACTACGCGCCATATCGCTGTTGCTATGACGTATTGCAGCCAATCAGAAGCCGTCCTGTGTTTATAAAAGTGGGAGCCTCGCTAGTTTACAGTTTACGACAGTCAGTTTTAGCCCTGATGATGACCATGGAGGTAGTGGGCGAAAGCTTGGAGTTTTATCCTGAATTGACGCGGCATGTACACCGAGAGACATTTATTCAAGAAAGACTTCATAGCCATATTATGCAGCCTTGTTTAAACTTATTGATTATAGTAGGTTTTTATTGATACAAGTCATCGTTTGTGGACACCGGCAGGTAAAAGACCACAGCTATCAAATCAGAAGTGTGAGGTGGGTTCTCAAGAGGCCCTATTTGACCTACTCAATGTCCACGTAATCATCCAGGGTCAATCTGATTTTTTAATTGTGAGGCAAGTGTCCATCTCATTGCATACATAAAACCTGTCATCTCCATACAAGATTGGGATGGCACACAAAATCCTTGACTGAAAGATACCAAGGAATGTCTGACCAGTTATAGTGCACTCAAAGAAGAAGGGACCAATCAAACCACACAATGGCAGACCACATCACACATTAAGCCCCAGTATCTTTACTGCCTTCTTCGGGGTCCCAGTAGATGCATTTATGTCAATTTGCAGTACCATTGAGTTTGAATTGTGTGTCTTCATACCCTACAACTTACCCTGCAAAGTTTTCATCCTTATGAACCTTGTCATGAAACCACTCACAGTGGTGATACAGATCATCCTTGTTCATCGCATATAGCGATCTTGGAATGTACACGTGCCACTTTCCAGCCTTAAGACTAAACTGGAGAGTCATTTTTCATTAAATAATCTGAGTAGTTAGTATGAAGACAGAAACAAAAAAGGAGTGACTTACTTAAATTTAACTTTCAGGTCAAAAAGAGAAAAAATAAACTCCAAAATATATTAAACTTATTCAGTCACAAAGCACTTCTTAAAATTGTGACTAAATGAGAGTCCATAATCAAGATCATGAGTTGTGCATCAGAAGTAACACAAGAGGCTCGTTTCGGCTGCACGAGAAGTAGTACTGTTCACAGTAAATGGGCCTGTACCTATACTGCTGTAGGTAACTGTTATTCTCTGATAAATATGAATGTGTCCACTCTGAGTGGGAGATAAACAGTAGTTACTTAAGTGAGTTGAGGGTACCAATATCGATTGTCCTCAGAAGTAGCAGATCTATTGTTAACTGTACTATATTACAAAGTAATTATTGTTAGTAAAGACTTTACATCTAGTTTCTTTGTTAATATATATGTTGACTCATATCACACACATGAAGGTCTCCCTTAAAGATAAGATTTAAGGAATCTAACAATATTATGAAAAGGAAAGTTGCCATTCGCCATATAGTGGAGATGCTGAGTCACAGACAGGCACCACAAAAAGACTCTCACAATTATAGCTTTCGGCCATTAAAGCCTTCGTCAACAACACACACACACACACACACACACACACACACACACACACACAAATGCAACTCTCACACGGGAAAAACTTCATCGCTACCACAGACACATGCTGTGTCCCACTGCGTGCCATTGTAACAGCAGTGACCAATGTAACAACTGCGCCAGACACTTTTTGTCTTATATAGGCGCTGCCGACTGCTACGCCTGTTTATATATCTCTGTGCTTGAATATGCATGCCTATACAAGTTTCTTTGGTGCTTCAGTGTATTGCCAAACTATTAGTTTAATAAGTCATGGTTACAAAATACTAACACGAATTTTTTATAGAAGAGTGGAAAAAAGTGGTAGTAGCTGACACCGGAAAAAATCAGTTCGGATTCCAGAGAAATGTAGGAAAACACTAGGCAATAATGAATCAACGACTTATCTTAAAACATAGTTAAGGAAAGACGAACTTGTATGTATAGCATTTGTGGACATAGTGAGAGGTTTTGACAGTGTTAACTAGGATACTCTCTTTGAAATTCTGGGTGTAGAGGGGTAAAATACAGGGACAAAACGCTATTTACAACTTTTACAGTAATCAGATGCCAATTATCAGAATTGAGGGGCGTGAAAAGAAAGCAGTGGTTGAGAAGGGAGTGAGACAGGGTTGTAGCCTATCACCAATGTTATTCAATCTGTACATTGAGCAAGCAGTAAAGGAAAAAAAAGAAACATTTAGAGTATGAATTAAAGTTCAGGGAGAAAAAATAAAAACTTTAAGGTGTGCTGATGACATTGTTTTCTGTCAGAGGCAGCAAAGAACTTGAAAGAGCAATAGAATGGGATGGACAGTGTCTTGAAAGGCAGATATAAAGTAAACATCAACAAAAATGAAACAAGGATGATGGAATGTATACAGACTGAACCAGGTGATGCTGAGGGAATTACACTACTGGCCATTAAAATTGTTACACCAAGAAGAAATGCAGATGATAAACGGGTATTCATTGGACAAATATATTATACTAGAACTGACATGTGATTACATTTTCACACAATTTGGGTGCATAGATCCTGAGAAATCAGTACCCATAACAACCACCTCTGGCCGTAATAACGGCCTTCATACACCTGGGCATTGAGTCAAACAGAGCTTGGATGGCATGTACAGGTACAGCTGCCCATGCAGCTTCAACATGATAGAAGTAACTGGCATATTGTGACGAGCCAGTTGCTCGGCCACCATTGACCAGACGTTTTCAATTGGTGAGAGATCTGGAGAATGTGCTGGCCAGGACAGCAATCGAAAATTTTCTGTATCCAGAAAGGCCCATACAGGACCTGCAACATTCAGTCGTGCATTATCCTGCTGAAATGTAGGGTTTCGCAGGGATCGAATGAAGGGTAGAGCTACGGGTCGTAACACATCTGAAATGTAACGCCCCCTGTTCAAAGTGCCATCAATGCGAACAAGAGGTGTAACCAATGGCACCCCATACCATCACGCCGGGTGATATGCCACTATGGCGATGACGAACACACGCTTCCACATTGATGCGACCATCATGATGCTGTAAACAGAACCGGGATTCATCCAAAAAAATGACGTTTTGCCATTTGTGCACCCTGGTTCATTGTTGAGTACACCATCGCAGGCACTCCTGTCTGTGATGCAGCGTCAAGGGTAACCGCAGCCATGGTCTACGAGCTGATAGTCCATGGTGCTGCAAACGTCATCGAACTGTTCGCGAAGATGGTCCCCATCTGTTGAGTAAGGGATCGAGACATGGCTGCACCGTTCATTACAGCCATGCGGATAAGATGCCTGTCATCTCGACTGCTAGTGATACGAGGCCGTTGGGATCCAGTACGGCGTTCCGTATTACCCTCCTGAACCCACCGATTCCATATTCTGCTAACAGTCATTGTCTCTCAACCAGCGCGAGCAGCAATGTCACGATACAATAAACCGCAATCGTGATAGGCTACAATCTGACCTTTATCAAAGTCGGAAACATGATGGTACGCATTTCTCCTCCTTACACGAGGTATCACAACGACGTTTCACCAGGCAACACCGGTCAACTGCTGTTTGTGTATGAGAAATCAGTTGGAAACTTTCCTCATGTTAGCACGTTGTAGGTGTCGCCACCAGAGCCAACCTTGTGTGAATGCTGCTAATCATTTGCATATAACAGCATCTTCTTCCTGTTGGTTAAATTTCACATCTGTAGCATGCCATCTTTGTGGTGTAGCAATTTTAATGGCCAGTAGTGTAGATTAGGAAATGAGACACTTAAAGTAGTAGGTGAGTTTTGTTATTTGAGCAGCAGAATAACTGGTAGTGGCCAAAGTAGAGATGATGGGTGATAAACACGTAAGACACAAAGAGAATACAAGCTTTTGAATCATAGTGCTACAGAAGAATGCTGAAGATTAGGCAGTTAGACATAACTGATGAGGAAGTACTGAATGGAATTGGGGAGTAAAGAAATTTTTGGCAAACTAGAAGAGGGCCCAGGTTGATAGGACACATTCTTAGACATCAAGGGATCTCCAGTTTAGTATTAGAGGGAAGTGTGGGGGTAAAAATTGTAGAGGGAGACCAAGAGGTGACTATAGTAAACAGATTAAGAAGGGTGTAAGTTGCAGCACTTATTTGGAGTGAAGAGGCTTGCACAGGATAGAATAGCATGGAGAGCAGCATCAAACCAGTCTACAGGCTGAAGACCACAACAAAAACGCCTCGTATTATCGTACTTTGTTAATAAGTGTTGGTGTGCTACTGAATCAAAAAAATCCAAGAATCCTGTATCTACCTGACTGCCGTGATCCATGGTTTCCATGGGTTTTGCATTGAGTGATGTTTTCAGAGCCCATGCTGGTTATTGTGTTTAAGATACCTCGCTACAGAGTCCAGATTATATTTTAAGATTGTACAATAGATGGTTGCCAATGATATTGGACAATAGTTTTGTTGAGCACTTCTACCTTTGCAGACATTTGTGGTCTGTATTTCCTTCCTGCTGTTGGTCACAGCTCTTTGTCCATGGTATCTACACACTATTATGATTTAAATGTGTACTATCTCAGACACAAATAGGGACTCCATCAGGCTTTGGCATATTGATATTGTCCAATTGTAGTTATTTAAGCTGTTCATGTGGTTCTAATTGTGTGTGTGTGTGTGTGTGTGTGTGTGTGTGACTTACCTTTGCAGAATTATCTGACTGGTTCTCCATGGATCTCCTTTGTAAGGGAACATATGAGAATTGAGTTCAGCATTTCTGCTTTTGCTTTGCTATGCTAAATTTCAGCTCCTCATGCCACTGGCAGTCTTTACATAAGATAATGTTCTGATAGAGTAGTCATTGAAGGCTTAATGTGTTGGTCATTTGACAACCAAACTTGTTTCATTTAGCATTTCTCTCTGTCTACCTTCGTAAGGTTTGTGTTAGTTGCTGTTCCTTTAGAACTTTCATTATATAGATAGTACCATGGGCTGTCCCATACATCACAAACTGTTCTACTAGGTACAAGTACTTAGTCAGCTGCTCTCCTAAATTTCAGCCAGAGTTCACATTACATGCCGCTGCCCAGAGTCTCATTGAGATATAACACTTCTGTTACTTCATCTAAATTACTGAACATACAAGTCTTTTTGCATGTTTTATTTGCCCTTTACATGTTGGCAATCATCTATAACCGTATTATATTCGCTAATGCCAATTTCAATATAGACATCCTCAAAGAAGTTATATCTGATTGTTGCCATTAGACTTTACCTATTTCCATCATGAGCAGGCTTTTGAACTATGTTTTCTAGATTATTTCCAGAAAAGGCATTTGGTATTGTTTCGCAAGATATCTTGTTACATTCATTACTGAGGGAGTTGTAATTTTGACTTCAGTTTCACAGTCTACCTGACAATGACACATCACTGAGATTTGTCTCCATACCTCACAGTCTAACATATACTTTCATGATACAGCTGCCCATTATGTCACCCACTGTAATAGCAGCACAGCAAGTGACAAGCATGTTGAATTGTTGATTACAGCATCTGGTGAATGAACAGTACATCATTTATAATGGCATGAGTATTGTTTCATTCTTTTTATTTTTATCAGGGATGTGTGTACTACAATAAGTTGAGTTGAGGAAGACACCTAACTGATCATTGTAGGGGCCTCAAAGACACCTGAATTAATACTATAAATTAAATTTAAATAATAGAAAGCCCAATTCAGCTTTACAGTGAAGGTATAATATTTGATATATAGCCTCTGTTGATCGGTACAGCAGCAATTATATAAGTTTTTTGGAACTATCGAAATATCAGATTTGGCTGGTTACATTATCAAGATGGGGGATACCAACCATTTTGCTCTTATACAATACAGTATCATGACGTCACATGTTGAAAACACTAACAGACAAATATCATATGAAGTGTATTTAACTGACAAAAACTTCAAACTAATGAAGCACCCATTGCAAGTAGTGTTTTTTTAGCAGGAACAAACAAAATATGCAACATTCCTACCATTAAATACAATCCAAAATATAAACTTACACAAAAATCCAGCAAGTGAAATCCAAAAAAACTCAATAGGCCTAAATGAAATCAGGAAAAGTGAACTGTACTATACCAACAAACAAATGAATCTGCAAAAACTGTTATTGGAAATTTCTCTTGACTTACATAGCTAAAATTAAGTACACTACATCACAACACCACACACAGCACCAAAACGCCAGTATCGAAAAGTTAACTTTAGTTGTTTAGCTCAAACAAAGTCTGTGATACGAAAACTCGCTCATCCTTAATGGCCAGTTAGGCTTTTTGAACCAGACGGTCACTTGACTCTTCACATGACATTCTTAACGGATAAAGTTAGTAACATTTATGTGGTGGGATGTGAGTTGTGATCTAGACTGTTCATCATATGTGGCCTTGCTGCCCCCCACAGACAAGCACCAGATCCTCTTACCTCTCAGTTCTGTAACCCTGCCCCCTCTCAACTTGGGGTCATTATCAGTGTTAATGTACAGTTCACTGCTGCTGCCACTGAAAATCCATTTTTCCCTCTTCTACCTGCCTATACTTTCCTACCTGTTCCTTGCCCCATATTTCCTCTTCCAGTTACACTAATTATTTCCTCTTCCCCAACAACTACAGGTGTGAAGCTGTGGAAGGGGGGGGGGGGGGGGGGGGGTTAATAGAGGAAAAAGTGAAAACCAATGAAATATTTATTTGTTTCTGTTCTGTTTTTTCCTTTACTGTTCAATATTTTTAAAAGAATAATTTACTTACTTTCAGTTACTTTATCACCAATGTTCCCGGATACACTTATGCTAGGCATGGAAATTCGCATAAAAGTTTCAGACTATGTAATGGATCGAATATCTGCCTTGAGGCTCCAGTATCCTGGCAAGTATGAGAACATAGCTTGCCTCCGCTCAAATGCAATGAAGTATCTTCCCAACTTTTTTAGAAAAGGACAAGTATGTTAGTATGCTCGGAACGTTCTTTCTGACCGAATTTTAATTATCTTTGGTCTGCATACTTACTTTTGTTTAACTGTTTCAGCTGAAGAAAATGTTCTTCTTATACCCTGATCCTCATTTCAAGAAGTCTAAGCACAAATGGAGAATAATTAACAAAACACTTTTGGCAGAATATGCTTATGTCTTGGCTGTTGATGTAAGTTAAAAATTCTGTTTATTTTTGTTGGCACAGAGTGTATGGTTGTTGTGATTGTGTGAAGCCAGTATAATTTGTATATAGCATAGAAATATCAGTTGGGTGCTGAAATTTTCTTTCCTGATTCTGCAATATTTTTTATATATTCGCTTATCATTTTTTTGCCTTCTTTGTTCACAACCAAGATGCCAAGCGCAAGTTACAGAGAAAATAAAATCGCTATAAAACCAATTGAGATTTTCATTTTTATCATTAAAATCACAATCTTGCCAGCACTGGCAGAGAATTCAATTCACAAAAAATACTGCTTGGTCACCTTATAATTTTTTTCCTGTGACTTAGTAGATTACATTATGAAATGAGTATTTACACAACTAGAGGCTGTCAGCTGCTGGCGATTTCACTGTGTAATTCATTTTTCTTCCAGGTATGCCATTTATTGTTCTGTTCAGATGATAATGCTATTGATTTTGAAGTCATGTAACTACCTCTAGAGGCACCTTCTAGAAGTCCAAGTTGTAGTCAAGTTCCAAAATGTATTTCCTAGGCTTTTCCAGAACCTTATAATAAATGCTCATTGACTCCTAATTAGCATCAGTAAGTGTGCCAAACTAAGAAAAAATAGTGCTTTCAAACTGCCAGAAGACACAAAATGGATTTTTTTATTCAGTGAAAATCAGTGTCCTTGCAGCTGTATTTTATATTTTATTTTTATGTTTATCTCACATCTAACTATTGATTTCAAGATAATAATGTCTCATCGTCAGGTACCTATTGAATTTGCTTCTTGAATGCAAGTATTGTAACTGCCCTTCCATCAAGAAAATTGCATATAATACATCTGCCTCAGGTTCTGGTGGCTCTTGATTCATGAAATATGTCATACAGGAACCTGAAGATGAGACAGTGGTGTCTCCCACTGTCTCATCCACACACACACACACACACACACACACACACACACACACACACACACTCTAGGTAAACATCAACATAAAAAATAAGCAGCTGCAATGAAATTGACTTTTAATCAAATAAATAAATAACAATTGATGGTCCTATGGGTATTCAGCATGTAGCCAACTCCACAAAGACGAAACAGACTTGATATGGATGGAAGTTCGAATGTACAAGCAATGTGAAACTTACATTAGGAGTCTTTAATGAAATTGATCTTATTGAGACTGGAGATGGGATAGGTGGAGATATTTGTGCATTGGATCAGATTTATCGTAAATGTGGTCTGATGAGTATGAAACATATGACATAGGAAAGGGTCGTCAGAGGTCATCATAGTCTGAGAGAATGTTAATGCAATGTAATATGTGATAAGGACAATCAATATAACTTTAAATGGGATTGAGCCCATCCCACGGCAGGGGTTCGGTATCTTCTACCTGTGTCATATCATAGAAGTTGCTTGATTGATTCATACTAAGATAATACTGAGCAAAAACAAGAATGTTCCTCCGAAATCTATCAAAAAATTCATTAATTTCATATGCAGTCATAGCTCTTTTTTGGGTAACTAAGCAACAAACAACATGCTTCTGTAAAATCTATGGAAAAAATCATTAAGTTCTGATGCAGTCTCATCACTTTTTTGGGTAATAGACTGTCAAGGTAGCTAACAGATGTGAACAGAATAATAATTTGGAGTTATACTGGTGGTTGGAGGCACCATTAGAATAAATAATTTTGTGCTAATGGATGTCTGGCTGGATCATACACAGTGTGAAGTGGCAGCAACCATGTTTGCAGATATTAAGTATTTGGTGATTGGATCAGTTTGCTTGGAGGTATGAAGAAGATCTTTGTGTTATGTGTGTTTTAACACCACTTGGATTTAGCATGTGACTCTGGAAAAGTACAAATTACTGTAAAATGAGAGCAGTTTTAGCTGTTGGAGGAGCTATTATTGGGAATGGGCACCTCAATCTAGTGTACCCAAATAAATGAAGTTTTGCTCATATGTTTTACACCTATTGTATCTTTTCTGTATCTTCTGTGGCCTTATCTTACTACAGTTCAGTCCTCCAGCCACCCTTGGAAATGGTCATAGACATGTTTGCACATACTCTCCCCTCCAAACCCACCCTAGCCCCCTGACTCTCTCTCTCTCTCTCTCTCACTCACCATTTTACTAGTTTACTTCTCTGTGATACAGCACCATGTTTTCATCTTTTCAGGCAGTAGTGTATACAGTAACAGACGTCAGGGACCTCCATGAATGGATGGTGCAACATTTCACTGAGCATCCTTTGTTTGTTCGGCTTTCGGATGACGATATTGTAAGTAGTCACAGGAATCAGTTAGTAACACTGCAATTTTTGCAACTGATAACCAATACATTCTCTGTTTCCAGAAGGATGATCCGGTTATTGAGAAGCTGTACGACAGTTCTGAAGAAGGTCAGAAAGTTTCCCGTAACCATGGTGAGAAATTTCTGGCAGTCTTCAGGAGAGTTCCAGATCCTTATATTTCAAAATGATGCAAATTTATGTACATGTTATTTATTTTATTTTCAATAAAATCACATACAAATATGGCTGTAAAATATTTTTAGAGAACTGACATAACTGCGTGCAGTTCTAGTAGTCGTCTCAGCTTCGTACAAATGGCGCCAGTGTGTTCTGGAACTTAAATTCAAATGGAATGATAAAGAATTAGATGTTTTGGCTGCAGTAACTGGAATGAAAATACTGTACATGTTCAGTACAAATGTAAAAGAACAAGAATGATATAGAATGGGGGGGGGGGGGGTGAGGCAAAGAGAATATTTAATCACTTATCTTAAAGAGAGTACATGAGGACTGAACTAAACCCAAGCATATCTAAAAATTAGGCATCAACACTATTTGCAAATGGACTTCTTTACTGCTCTTAAAAACTTTTACCACCAAGGTGTTTCTTAACGTGAAGGTACTTGATGCCAGTAAAAGTAATTTGGGCAGTGGACGAAACAGTCCATTGGACATGAACAGTTACCCAAACATGGAACTTTTCTGTTCATTTAAAAGATATTTATAACCATTTATGAATTTCAGAAATGTGTTGGTGCCCATAAAGGTGACGACTCTTTACCATCTGTATGACGTCAGAACCCGTGGTCTAGGGTAGCGTCTTTGATTAGTAATTGAATCCTGCCACATCTTAAATTTTGATTAATAATCAGCATTGGTGGCCAAAAACTTCCAGCGTAAGAAGTCACCATCATTCTGCGAAAGACCTTGTCAAAGAGAGCGGACAGAGGTTCAGGGCACACTCTTGTCATTAGGGTGGGAAACTGCCCCTAAAGGCAGAAGAATCAGCAATGATCAACGGCATGAGGATGCAGAAGGCAATGGAAACCACTGTGTTAAAGATACATAACGTGTATCCACAAGACATGTGGCCTATAATTGAAAAAGTGTCATGATGATCTCTCCATTGTCAAAAGATTCTGAATAGTCCCCCATTTTGATCTCCGGGAGGGGACTACCAAGGCGTAGGTGACCATCAGAAAAAGACTGAATAATCAATGAAAGGAAAATGTTCTATGAGGTGGGCATGGAATGTCAGAAGCTTGAATGTGGTAGGGAAGCTAGAAAATCTGAAAAGGGGAAATGCAAAGGCTCAATCTAGATATAGTAGGAGTCAGTGAATTGAAACGGAAAGAAGACAAGGATTTCTGGTCAGATGAGTACAAGGTAATATCAAAAGCATCAGAAAGTGGTATAATGGGAATAGGATTTTTTATGAATTGAAGGGTAGGGCAAAGAGTGTGTTACAGTGAACAGTTATCAGAAACGACAGCAAACCAACACAGACAACAATAGTTCAGGGATACATGTCAATGTCGAAAGCTGAAGGTGAAGAGAAAGAAAAGGTATATGAAGGTAATACAGTACAAAAGTGAGATGAAAATCTAGCATTTATGGGGGGACTGTATTGCAGTTGTAGGAGGAGGGGGTGGGGTGGGGGGGAGAAAAGGTTACGAGGGAATATGGGCTTGGGACAAGGAGTGAGAGAAGGGAAAGACTAATTGAGTTCTATAATAAATTTCTGCTAGTAATAGCAAATACTCTGAGGAGGCGGAATACTTGGAAAAGACAGGGTGATACTGGAAGATTTCAGTTAGATTACATCATGGTCAGACAGAGATTCCGAAATCAGATAGTGGATTGTAATGCGTACGCAGGAGCAGATATAGACAGATCACAATGTAAAAGTAATGAAGAGGAGGTTGAATTTTAAGAGATTAGTCAGGAAGAATCAATACGCAATGAAGTGGGATACAGAAGTACCAAGGAATGACAAAATGCGCTTGAAGTTTTCTAATGCTGTAGATACAGCGATAAGTAATAGCTCAGTAGGCAGTACAGTCGAAGAGGAATGGACATCTCTAAATAGGGCACTTACAGAAGTGGGAAAGAAAAACATAGGTGCAAAGAAGATACCTGTGAAGAAACCATGGGTAAGAGAAGAAATACTTCAGTTGATTGATGAAAGAAGGAAGTACAGAAATGTTCAGGGAAATTCAGGAAACAGAAATACAAGTCGCCGAGGAATGAAATAAACATGAACATTTCAAAAAAATATCATCCACACAATTCCGAACACAAGAGCTGACAAGTGTAAGAATTATCACACAAGCAGCTTAATGGTGTATGCATCCAAGTTGCTGACAAGAATAATATACAGAAGAATGGAAAATAAAATTGAGGATCTGCTAGATGATGTTCAGTTTGGCTTTAGAAAAGGTAAAGGCACCCGGGGGGCAGTTCTGATGTTTCGGTTAATAATGGAAGCAAGACAAAAGAAAAACCAAAACATGTTCACAGGGTTTGTTGACCTGGAAAAGCGTTCAACTGTGTGAAATGGAGCAAGATGTTCGAAATTCTGAGAAAAATAGAGATGGGCTATAGGGAGAGATGGGCAAAATACAATGTGTACAAGAGCCAAGAGGGTATAATGTGAGTGGAGGACCAAGAACGAAGTGCTCGCATTAAAAAGGTTGTAAAACAGCGATGTAGTCTTCCCCCCCTACTGTTCAATCTGTACATCAAAGAAGCAATAATGGAAATAAGAGAAAATTTGTGGAGTGGAATTAAAATTGAAGGGGAAAGGATATCAATGATATGATTCGCTGATGACATTGCTATCCTAAGAGAAAGTAAACAAGACTTACATGATGTGCTGAATGGAATAAACAATCTAATGAGTACAGAATATGGGTTGAAAATAAATCAAAGAAAGGCGAAAGTAATGAGAAGTAGCAGAAATGAGAATAGCAAGAAACTTAACATCACAATTGACGGTCACGAAGTAGATGAAGTCAAGGAATTCTGTTACTTAGGCAGCACAATAGCCCATGAGCACTGGAAAAAACGGCATTCCTGGCCAAGAGAAGTCTTCTAGTATCAAACATAGGCCTTAATTTGAGGAAGAAATTTCTGGGAAGGTACATTTGGAGCACAGCATTGTATGGTAGTGAAACATGGACTTTGGGAAAACCAGAGCAGTAGAGAATCAAAGCATTTTAGATGTGATGCTAGAGACGAATATTCAAAATTAGGTGGACTGATAAGGCAAGGAATGACGAAGTTCTGCACATAATGGGAGATGAAATGAATATGTGGAAAACTCTGATGAGGAGAAGCGACAGGATGATAAGACATCTGTTAAGACATCAGGGAATAGCTTCCATTGTACTAGAGGGAGCTGTAGATGGTAAAAACTGTAGAAGAAAACATAGACTGGAATACATCCAGCAAATAATTGACGACTTAGGTTGCAAGTGTTATTCCGTGATGAGATTGGCACAGGAGAAGAATTCATGGAAGACCGCATCAAATTAGTCAGAAGACTGATGACCCATAAACATAAGAGGAATCATGCCACCACACCTGTTTAATATACATTAATAGAGGTCAGTTTTAATGGCATTAATAACATGTTATATATACAACATACATATATTAGCACCTGTAAACATGGCACCTTTAGTTTTAATATGTAAATTTGCTTTGTCTTTTTAAAGTTATTTTAATTACCAGGGATGTTTTTTTCGACTTCTGTCCCTGAACACCCAAAAAAGTGGTGGATATTTGCCATAGTTTAGTGACATTAGTGTTTTCTCATGTTGTTTTACATTATTCTTCACAAAGCAGTTTCAGCCAAACTGCATATCAATAGGGCTTCGACTCGCTCAACAAGAAATGATATGTCTTGCTTTTTTATGTTAGAATGTACTTGCTCAGAGAGTTTACATTGACTGTATACAGCCAACTTACTTCATTTTATGTATGATGGTGGCACTATACATGTACCGATATTTTTAATGTGTGGCCCTCAGCTACGTAATGTAAGTTACCATTTTGTAAGCTGAATCAGTGAATTTATCTTCTTGTATGGTGACATTTCCACCATGCTGAAAATGCTGACATTGGTCAACTGAAACATATAAAAATAAAGGAAAAGTTAGATGTGACTTGTGGCTACTGTATGATTTTAATAACACACCATATACTTGTTTACAACATAGAGATATAGATAAAACAATTTTACCTTCCAGCTGTACAGTAGTGCTAAGCAAACTGGAACAAATTCTGTGTGTGTTTCCTATATGATACACCAGTCTCCTAATGTACATATCATGATTGAAGAAATGATATCACGTAACTGATTTTTCCAGATTTAATTCAGTTTGGGTGATGATAGTGATGATAATGTGGCAGTGGTGAGGGCACATAGCAGCAAGGTCTTTAGCACCCAATACTAAACTATAATGAGTTGAGTGTGGATAAAGTTCACAGAATTATTAAAATGGGAACTTCAAATAAAACCATAATGACACATTTAAAAATGTGTGCAAATGTGTGATACACAGTAAAAAGGGAAAAAGCAATGGAAATAATTAAAAGAAGGTGGTAGGTACCTACAGCTGACTGGTTAGTTCGAGCACAAGGTAGCGCATCTGCTGTTGCAATGGAAATGATGAATTTCCACGTTTTTACAGTGTATAAATTCCACATAACTGCAAAAGAATGAAATGCCCTGTTACTGGAGCGTTGGAAGCTCTGTAATACCACTCATTGAGGTTGTTGTTGTGCTAAATGTAGGGAAGGAGACTGTGTTAATGCAGTTTTTACAAAAACTGGGCACAGATACGAAGGCAAATAATCAAAACTAGAATAAAAAGCTATTTTATAAGGAGCAAGAGTTGAAGGTCGATTTGAACGGAAAACTGAGTAAGCTCAGACAAAGAATGAGGGCTGATAATTAGCAGCTGAGTAAAAATCTGATGGTAAATAATCAGGTGTAGAGTGCAGATTGGAAGAAACATTGGATCAGAAAGTAATAGACTTTCATAATTAGATGCTGGAGCAGTTCAATAAATTTACATTGGAATATAGCAAGTCATTCAACACACAATTTAAATTCATGTGCAGGGTTAAGACACACTGTCAGCTGATGGAAGTGAATGTAACTAAAATACAGGTTTGAGTAAACTCACAACAGAAAACTGCAGAACAATTTCTGCTGGACACTGTAGTCACGAATAGTGAGAAGTTCATGCAGAAAATGCATGTGAACAAAATAAATATTATGTATTTAGAGTAGTTTCAAGTGTGCAATGACAGTACTCAGATTCTGAATCGAACGTACAGGAATTGGAAGAAACGATGAAGAATGTCAAAATAATTTAATAAGACAAGGAAAAGAAATGCAACTGCAAATGCAAATTGTTGTAGGTACGTTATTGTTGATACCATGCTCGGTCAAGGACAGTGTAAGGAATGTTATCCACACAAACAACTACATCTGAAGTGAAGCTCGTAGAACATGGGAAACAATGTATCTGAACAGTACAGTACATCTTCTGACTCTGAAAATGCGCTCCTAAGCAAATACTGTTTGTGAGAGAAGAACTGGATTAATAAGTTGTCCAGTTTTGAAATTATTTTTAGCTCGTGTATTATTGGTCAGGCATCCTGTACTGTTTTGAATGGCAAAAAGACAGGCACCATTTTCAATAAGATTATTGATTTTCCATGTCAAACTGAGTTGACTGCCGAAGAAACACAGCAAGTAGTGCAACAGCAAGTGGAGAAGATGGTACTGTCTAGGAAATTAAAACATGCCTAAGTAATGTTTCGCCGTTCCTTGGAATAATTTAGAATGCCTAACTTTTGTATCTTGTTGAATGGCTGATGGTAACGTTCCATTAAATAAGTAATTCATCCTTTTTAAAGCATGCCAGGCATTTCATTTGGTGCATCAAGTCAGTTTTGTGGGAATCTAATTATTAAAATGATGTAGTCAACACATTAATTGTAATGTCTCCTCAGTTTATTTCTACAAAGATGTACACCAAAATCTCTTCCATGATTAACACAGTACTGGCATAATACTTTGCTAAAACTGATGCGATACTAACTTTGTACTGATGAAATGTGATTACCGCAACTGATCATTATATAACATCCCACACTTATAAAATCATTCTACATATTTTTCAAAATGACTGTAATTAAACTTACAATTGACATTTGTATGCTGTCATAAAATTCATTACAGATTTCATCTTGACAAATTGAGACAGTATGCATTATATAATTAGCATATTGAAATAATTCTGTTTTTACATTAAAATCTCATGAAATACACACTGATTATAATGACACTGACTAGTTTTGACAGTTACTTCACAATTACACCACGACTTTTGGTTTTAACATGGTATCTGTGTCTCTGCATTGATTTCTATCGTTCCTACTATTGTTCTTTCATACAAAGAACATTCTCAGTGTATACTTGCATATAGTTTAACGTATTTTGCTTTTGTACTACAGTCCTCCTGTAAATTGATCAGAATTTAGCTCTACTAAGGACAGCGCCACCTCCCTGTCTTGGAGGGCAGGAACCGTGATGGGCGACGCATGCACCATGTACTGGACAGTGGCGTATATAGGACGTCGATTTGCAGCCTGGCGTTAGTTCTCAGCGGGACTCATCAGCAGAAGCAGCATTCTCCTGAAGATGGTGACCAGTTGGATCGCCAAAATATCAAGTCAAGGTGATTTTAGGATCTGGGAGTAAACTCAAAGGGACTTTCAAGACTTATTATGCTGGGAAAGCCTATGTAGTCACACCATACTATTGCTCTCTTTTTTGCATATCTCATCAATGTGATGGCCCTATGCAACTTTCCTGCGAGGACCTGTATGCCTACATTGTACCACTTAACCTCCTCATTATTCACACAATGCTTCCTGCAGAGTGCATCCTCCATTGGGGCAAAAAGATAGAAGTTGCGACATGCATGGTTTAGGAACAGTAGTCCAACAAAGTTTTTGAGCTCCTCACGGGTGTACTGACTTGTGTGAAGCCATAGCATTGTCACTGAAAAGGAGAAGTTTTTTTTTGCGTTTTTGTGGCGATGAACACACTGAAGTTGTTTCTTGAATTTCCTGAGAGAGCATGCAGCCAAGTGGCATGTGGGAGATCGGATAGGTTTGCGCAACCTTGGTCCAATGATTACAGACTCCTAACGCGATGAGTCACCTCGCCTTTGTTCACTGCCAGGTCACTGCGGACAATCTGCAAGCGACTATGAATATCTGTGATGGTCTGGTTTTCCATCAAAAGAAATGCAATAACAGCTCTCTGCTTGGAATGCATGTCCATGACTGACACCATTTTGAGAAGCACAATACAGCACTACGACCTATCAGAATTTCATGAAACTATAGGGCTAAAATGTGAATATTTCATGATGTTCTACAACAAATCCTGCATTTTTTCAATACAAATTGACTGAGAAAAAAAAGTTTTACTTATTGGATGCTCCTTGTAGCAATGTAAAGTACATTAATTGTAACCATGTTTCAAATACTGTCAGATTCAACTGATTGGACACAAACTTCATTTAAAAAACAAGGGACTTTTTATCTAATAATGGTAATTCCAGGTAGGAAAGTCAACACTGTAGGAAAAGACAGATTGCTACTTACCTTAAAGAAGATACGTTAAGCCTTTAGCAGGAACAGAGAAACATACACCATTCATACATACAAACAAGCATACCTCATGCACATATGACTGCCAACTGTGGAAGCTCAGGGCAGAATGCAACTGTCATGTGGGTTAGAAGCAACAGTCTAGAGGGGATGGGGGAATGGAAAAGGATATCAGTGTGCAGGTGGGTGGGGGTGGGGGTGGGGGGGGGGGGGGGAAATGCTGTCTGGGAGAGTGTGCAGGGACTAGAATGCCAACAGGTGCAGTGCCAGGAGGTTGTGGGGCAGGGAGGTGAGGATTAAAGGAGTGAAAAAGAGAGAAGCGGGCAAGGGTGGATGGGTGCGTTGGCAGAGGGCAGCAAACAAATGGGGTGGGAGATGAGAATGGGAAGGAGATGATAGGACAGAATGGGTGGAAACTATTGGGTGGTGGGTGTCAGGACAGTATGTTACCATAGGTTAAGGATGAGATAATTACGGGAGCAGAGAATGAGGGAATGTATTGTAAGAATAGCTCCCACCTGCACAGTTCAGAAAAGCTGGTGGTAGATGGTAGGGTCCACACGGCTCAAATAGTGAAGCAGCCATTGAAATCAAGGATATTATATGCAGATGCATGTTATGCTGTAGGATGGTCTACTCTGCTCTTGGCCACAGTATTGTGGTGGCTGTTCATTCTGGTGGACAACTGGTTGGTAGTAATACCAATATATAAAAAAAAAGTGTGCAATGATTACAGCAGAGCTGGTAAGTGACATGTCTGTTTTCACATGTGGCCTGTCCCCTGATGGGGTAGGATAATTCAGTGACAGGACTGGAATAGGAAGTGCTGGTTGTGTGGATTGGGCAGGTCTTGCACCTGGGTCTTCTTCAGGGCTATGACACTTGTGACAAGGGGTTGGGATAGGTAGTGTCTAGCGATGAACTAGAATGTTGTGGAGGTCGGGTGGATAATGGAACATTTCTTTAGGGGTGGTGGGTAGGATATCATGTAGGATGTCCCTCATTTCAGGGTATGATAATAGGTAATCAAAGTTGTGCCAAAGGATATGGTACAGTTGTCCCAGTCCAGAATGGTACTGGGTGATGAAGAGGCACTTCTTTGTGGTCGGTTCTTTGGGGTGGTGAGAGGATTACGGGTGTGAGGGGAAATGGCACAGGAGATCTGTTTGCAAAATAGGTTTTGGGGATAGTGCCTGGCTGTGTGAAGACCTTGGTGACACCCTCAGCATACTGAGCAAGGGAGTTCTTGTAACTGCAGATACACTGTCCCCAGGTGGCCAGACTGCATGGGAGGGATTTCTTGGTGTGAAAGGGACGGCCACTGCCCAAATGCAGGTGCTATTGTTGGTTGGTGGGTTTAATGTGGACAGAGGTGCAGATGGAGCCATCAGAGAGGAGGTGGTCAACGTCCCCTCTAGATGGCCCTTGATTAGGTTGGCTTAGGAGATGGCTATGCAGGTGCCCATGGCTGTGCTGCTGATTTGTTTGTGTAACTTCCCTTCAAAGGAGAATTAGTTGTGGGCTAGGATAAAGTTAGTTAGGGGTGTAGGAATGAGGTAGTGGGTGTGGACTCTGAAAGACGTTGGGAAAGATAATGTTCAGTAGCAGGAAGACCATTTGTGTGAGGGATGTTGGTGTATAGGGAGGTGGCATCGTCGGTGATGAGTAGGGGTCCAGGAGGTAAATGGGTGGGGATGGTGGAAAGTCAGTGAAGGCAGTGGTTGGTATCTTTGATGTGGGAGGCTAGATTATGAGCAATTGGTTGGAGGTGTTGGTCAATGAGGGCCAAAATTCTTTTAAAGGGGGGCACAATAACCAGCCACAATGGGGCATCCAGGATTGTTGAGTTTGTGGATACTGGGTAGCATGTAGAAAGTGTGAATGTGGGGTGTCATAGGGATGAGCAGGGAAATGGATTCAGGGGAGAGGTTCTGGGAAGGGCCTAAGGCTTTAAGCAGGGTTTGGGGGTTGTATTGGACTTCTGGGATGGAATCACTGTGGCAGAGTTTGTGTAAGTGGAGGAGTCTGATAATTGGCTGAGGCCATCTGGCAGGTAGTCCCTGCCTCTGCTGAGAGGCGGGTGTTCCGAGGAAGGGACCTGGGGAGACTAGATTGGAGGTAAGGAATTCTTGGAAGGTGACCAGTAGGTGGTTAGGTGGCAGGAGGTGAGGGTCACAGCAGAATGGTACTATGAACAGGGAGAGGCAAGGTTCAATATTGGAATTAGGTTGTTTTGATTGGAGGGGTGTCTTCTGCCAGGTAGTCCTTGCAATCCTGCAACCCCTGTAGGATGACTAGGCCAGGATTTGTTTTGAGGTTGTGTGTGGCCATTGTTTCTTCTGCTGAGAGTGATGTTCTGAGGAAGGGACCTGGGGAGACTAAGTTGGAGGTAAGGAATTCCTGGAACATGACAAGTAGGTGGTTAGGTGGGAGGAGGCGAGGGTCACGGCAGAATGGTACTATGAACAGGGAGCGGTAGGGTTCAATATTGGAATTAGGTTGTTTTGCTTGAATGGATTGGCAGTAAAGAAGTGCTTCCAATGCAGGGATCGAGAGAAGGTATGGTTAAATTTGAGTGTGGGGCTAAAGGTGAGGCTTTTAGATAGGACCGAAAATTTTGTGGAGCTGAGGGTTTTGGTGGAAAGGTTAACAACAGTGTTACAGGAATGTTCAGCTCTGGTTTGGTGAATTATTAGTAGGGAATAGTGGGAGATGTGGCATGCTGTAAAGGACAGCTAGGTGGGGTTTAGGTGCTGTGAGGGGTGAATGGGGAGGAACACTCTGGGTAGAATGGGAGTTGGATTGTGGTGCCTTGAGGTGCCGGTAGGATGTTAGCTGGTTGGATAGTTTATAGAGGTGGTGTCTGGAATGCTCCTCTAGTTGCTGGAGGGGAAGGCATTCAGTTTCAGAGATGTGATGTATGAAGCAGGAATTAAGCAATAGTAGTATCTTGTGGACAGAGCAGAGATGACTCTGGGATGCCTATTCCATGGAGATGTGTCTTTCCAGTAACAGGTTTGTGAAGGCCAGGGCTGGTGGAATCTGAAAGGTGGTTGCTGTGAAAGGAGGAGTGGGATCCAGAGAAAGGAATTTTTATGGTTAAGCCATTTGGTGGGGTTCCATGATTTAGGCAGCATTTGAGAAAAAGGATGTGGGAATGGGTTTTAGCCAGTGAAAGGGACGTTTTTCTGAACTGGTGCAGAAAGATGAATCAGGGGTCAGTTGTGGCAGGAATGGTATAAAGGAAAAGGGAATGACATGGAAATGGGCTGAATAGATATTGATGATTGTGAGAGGAGTTGGATAAGAGGAAACGTGTAAAAAAATACTTTAAGACACACAAAAACATCCGCAGATATGTTAAAAACGTACAGAAACATGGGAGAAAATGAGTAGATGAGGTATTGGAGAGAGAGAAAGAGAGAGAGAGAGAGAGAGAGAGAGAGAGTGTGTGTGTGTGTGTGTGTGTGTGTGTGTGTGTGTGTGTGTGTGTGTGTGTGCACGCGCGCGCTAAAGTACGTCAAGAAGAGTCATGAAGTGGGATTAATAGGAGTAAATATAACTACCAGAGGAAAGAATATGGGGCATCAGATGCTGCATCAACATTCCACATGGTCATGAAGTCTGTGTTGTGCATGGATGATCACTGACAGAATGTGGCTTTAGAAGTAGGTGTAGTTTGGAAGGCAGTGAATAGACACAGGAAAGTAGAGAAAGAATGGTCATAGAGAACAGTAAGAACAGTAATGATACAGAAAAGAGTAACAAAAGAAAACATCATATGGTTGTAGGGTGGAAGAAAAGCCATTGTGCAACATCAAACAATGGAAACTCTGGGTAGGAATGTAAACAATGTAGGAAAAGATAGATTGCTACATGCTGCAAAGAAGACACATTAAGTTGCAATTTCAACCACAGCCTTCATCAGCAAAAGAGAAACACAATATTCATACATACAAGCCAGCCATCTCACGCACACGACTTCCAACTGCAGCAACTCAGGTGAGAATGCAAAAATCAGATGGGATGGAAACAGAAGTCTGGAGGGGGCAGGAAGGGGAAAGGGTAGTAGTGTATTTTGGGGGGGGGGGGGGGGGGGGCGGAGGACTGCTTTCTAGCAGTGTGTGCTGGGATTAGAATGTCAACACGCACAGCATCAGGAGGTTATAGGACAGGGAGACCAGGAAAAAAGGAGAGAAGCAGACAAAGTTCAGCAGGTGCATTGGCAGAGGGTGGCAAGCAAAGAAGGAGATGTGAATAGGGAGGAGGTGATAGGACAGAAGGGGTGGAAACTGTAGGGTAGAGGGTGTGGGGACATAGTGTTACTGTAGGTTGAGGCGAGGACTATGATGGGTGTGGAGAATGTGTGTTGTAAGGGCAAGTCCCATCTGTGCATGCTGTTCTGGCCCCAGCTGCCTGAGTTGGCAGTCTTGTGTGCATGAGGTGTGCCTGGTTTTGTGAATGAATAGTGCCTGTTTGTCTTTTTCTCGCAAAGGGTGTGGCTGAAAGCTTACATGTAAGCAACTTTTAACTATGCCTGTTTGCAACTTAGCTTGTCATCTGTACAGTAAGCAGAATCTATCTTTTCCTACATTGTTGAGTTTCCATTATTTTTAAGTTATATCTTTAAATTTAAGCAATAATTAGTCTATATTTTCAGTTTCTCTCTCTAATAGTTTGCTTAAGTGTCTTGAATCTAAGTCTTATCCTTCCACCTCTGTTACATGCCGCATTGAGTGGGTTATTTTATTCATTACAGTGGTTTTCTGGAAGTTTCCCGGTTTCTACCTTTGTAGTTCTCTTCGTACAGCCTCCCTTCTTCAGTTAGATATTCCTAAGTTTCACCTGCTACTTTATATTTGACTAAACTATTACAGTAGTCTAGATTTTCCTTCCCATTTAAACTTGCCACCTATTCTTCAAAGTATCATCCATCATCTGTACACTCTACCCACTGACGTGAGTAGTACTACTTATGCTATTCACAATCCCAAACTAATGTTTGAGATGAAATTCCACTTTTTGTTTCAGTAAAGCTTAATTCGTTATTTGTTCAACAGAATCCTACTGTAGCTCTTACCGTCCAATTAATGCCCAGAGTAATTTCCTCATTCAAGTTGGGAATTGCAAAACAATCCTGAACAAATGATTTGTTGTTAATTCCGAAAGACAGTAATATTTGTTTGTCCACTATTTTACCATGGCTTCTAGTAGCTCCTCTAATCTTAATCCCTGTTACTCATAACTCAACAAAATCATAAGTGTGTTTTTTTCTGTCTCTTAATTTTTCAGACATTCCACAAATTAGACTCCCTGTGTGAATCAGACAGTTATCTTTCCAGCCATCAGTTACAATAAGGATGTATGGACACGCCTGCGTGTCACAATCATCTTTGTTTCCTGCTTCATACAAAAGATCCTTCCCAATTTCTTTGAACTAATATCTTTTGCATTGTTTTGTTCAACTGGCTCTGAGCACTGTGAGACTTAACATCTGAGGTCATTGGTCCCCTAGAACTTAGAACTACTTAAACCTAACTAACATAAGGACATCACACACATTTATGCCCGAGGCAGAATTCGAACCTGCGGCTGTAGTGGTCATGCGGTTCCGGACTGAAGTGCCTAGAACCGTTTGGCAACAGCGGCCGGCCCATTGTTTTGTTTGTGTGGTTCTACTTACAGTTGCATGGCACTCACTGGCATATCAGTTTTATAAGTTCTGTAAGTTATATTTTGTCTCTTCCCACCAATCTGGATGGAAACTTTTAGATATCTTTTCCAGTGTATCTTTTATTCTACTATCGCTACTTTCATTATCATAATGATACCTAGTTAATCTTAAAATTTTATTACTTATACATTTTTCATGCTCCTCTTGATCTTTACAATTATTTATTGTATTACTGATATCAAACTTGTAAAATCTCACTTTCGTGTACCTTCCTACCAAAGTTATGGCCTCCCTGAATGTGTTCATTCCTGTCCCCATAAATACCATCCCCTAATTGTGGCATATGGGGCATTGCTAAAACTGAGTGTAGTTAAATTGTTTTAAATGAGAAATAATTTTGGTAATAAACCATACAGTCTGTGACTTGCATATTTTATCATTATATGGCTCACTCTTCATATACCATGGAAGTAAACCATGTACCCCTGACAACCATGTTATATTGGGCTTCTACTGTATTTCAGGGTGCTACAAATGGCAAACCACGCCCTTTGTACTTTTGGTTTCGTAACTGATACACACTGTGCAACAGAATTAAAGGATCACTGTTTTGAAACCCCATAATTGTTTGCCATTTTGATGCATAAGTGTGAAATTTGGCTCAAAGGTGCCTACAACCTCAGTCTCTAATGGTGCAAAAGTGTGACACCCTATGATGTCACTCTCAGGCTCAGCAACACTTTAAACAGCAATCTTTTGACACATGCAAAAAAAAAAGACCACAGCTCACTTTGGCGCCGAATTTCACCACAATTCTGCCCATTGCCACCATGAACGTGTCACATGATGAGAATCTTGCCACACACCCTCTTATCCACATTTCACCTTGTCTTTTGACATTCCTGCAATGGAGGTCAGAACAACGACACCCAGCATCGAAATCAAGCAGTTTTCTTATAGGTGACCAAGGGAAACATTTCAGACACACCACTACTCAGAATCAGCATGAAAAGGCTTCACAGAGTGGTGAACCCCCCTTTCCATGATCTTTTATTCCCACGTATTTTATTGTCAAAAATGGCACTTGTAGAGCGATGAGCGACATGAAGATGTTCTTGACAAAATTTGACACTGCTGATATCCTTGCATGTTTCAACCCTTCTCTAAGGACACTGAGGAGCTGCATCCTGAATGAATGTGCTCACACCACCTTGGAGGACAGTGTTGTAGTGTACATGCTGGAATCACTAGAGACCATTCAAAATCATTCAATGAAATTTGAATGTGATCAAAACAGCAAAGGGCTCTTATGCTTTTTCAACTATCCTGTTATCGGCCCTCCTGTGCCATTATCATGGGGGACTGCAATGTTAACATGTGCATGAATAAAATGACAATGGGTCCCTCTAAGACACCCACCCCCCTCCTCCAATTTAGTAACAGCTTTGATGGTACCCTCGCACCTTTGTTGAGCATGTTAAAAGTGAACCTGTCGGAAATTTGTACACCAGTTCAGCCTAGCTGCTGCTCTAGCACCCTGAGAGTTGTGCAGCCCCTTTCAGCACTGCTGCATCCTGGAAGTATTTGAGCTAATTGCACACTTTCTTTACAGTTGCTAATAACTGACTATCACATATAAAATACTCTTTCACTTATGAAACATTCTGTGTATATCATTTCAAAAACAAAAAGATTACACAGTAACATAAGATTTAATTTTTGTTTGTTAAAGTTCTTTCATCATGTCTGAGGTGACTTGGTGTTATGTTGAACAGGTCAATTAATTTTGTGAGAGTAGCATGTACTCACTGAAGTATAATTAACCTTATATTCATCTTGGCAGCATATAGAAATGGTAGAATCTTCTGTTATTCAATGTAGCCTCCAAATGGTATCAATGCACTCTTGCGAGGAATACATGTAGACAGTAAAGGGAGTCACAGTAATTCTTATACTGTGTCATCCACCTTCTGGAAGTAGCTTATTAAGGTAGTGCATGGTGTTCAGGGCCTGTGACTGCATCTTCCTGATGACGAATCCCATAGATCAAGTACTGTGTTTAGCTTTTCCAGTCTCACCACTGTTTGATACACAGCTAGTGATTTTTATTTCTCCAGTATTCCAGGTGTGCAAAAAATTGTATACAAACTGTTGCAGCAACATTAAATAATGGCATAGGAGTTTTTTCTTTGTTACCATAAAAGTTCCTAAAATTGTCCTTGAACATATTAATTCACACATCATTATCCATCATTTCCTGAATTAACTGATTAAGAGACACTATTTAAAAACTGCCTTTGTAAGCAGAAAGAACCATAACTGCAGTGTAAACAGCTTTAATAAGTGACTGATGCAATTCTCTTTAAAAGAAACAACAGAATATAAATTATCAAGTACCCTGATAACATACAGTTATGAGCCAAAACATTATGACTGCTACCCGCCGTGAGGTTGAATGCCTCCTGGTAGTGTTGTGGATGTGTGGTGCAGTAAGGAAAGAATGTAAGCAGAAGACAGACAAATGAGTGGTTATTATATTATAGTGAAGGTATGGGATGCAAATGCGGAAATTAACTGAGATAAGTGGTTATGACAAAGGCGACATTGTTATGGGCCTGAGGCTGGAAATGATAATCTCTGAAATAGCGAAGCTGGTCACCTCTTGGCAAACTACTGTCATGAGCACCTATGGAAAGTGGTTGAAGGACAGTGAAGTAATGAGTAGACCATATGGCATTAGACGACCATGTCTCATTGCAAAACGTAGAGGTCAGAGGGTTCCCCACTGTCGTAATCCAGGATATGCAGCAATCTGTGGCAGACCTGATGACAGAGTAAAATGCTGGTGCAGGCACAAGTGTTTCAGAGCACACCAGTCAAATGCCGTTGTTGAACATGGAGCTCCAGATCACATAAACCATACATGTTCCCATGCTCACCCAATGACATTGTCAATTACAATTGCAGTGGGCACAGAATAACTGAGTTTTCACCATAGAACAATAGAAACGTGTTGCCTGTCAAATGAATTGCTATTCTTGTTACACCAAGCTGATGGTTAGATCCTTACATGCCGTCATTCAGGCAAATGTCTGCATGAAACACACACTGCACCATAGATGCAGGCCAGTGAGGGCAGCTTTATGCTGTGGGATATGCTGCATTGCCCTTCCATGGGATCTGTGGTGGTAGTCAAAGGCATCGTGGCAGCAGTGAACTACGTGAACATTATTGCAGATCAACTGCATTGCTCCATGCTTGAAGTATCCCCCAATGGCGATGATAAATTCCAACAGGATAACTGTCCATCTTGCAAGGTCAGAATTGTGCTAAATTGCTTTGAGGGACATCATAGTGAACTCACATTGATGTCTTGGCCAGCAAATGTGCCTGATCTGTACCCACTGGAACACATACCAGGTGCCAGCTGTCTGCCTATACCACCATCACGTACTTTGCGGGCATTCCTTGACGTGTGCATAGGCACCTACTGCCACATCTCTGGAATCCTGTCAAGGACTTGTAGAATCTGTGCCAAGCAGGATCTCTGTTGCACTGTTTTTTAAAAGTGGAACAACATGCTTTTAAACAGGTGGTCATAATGTTTTGGCTCATCGGTGTATAGAGTGGTGTCCACACAAGGAGGCAAGTGTAGACTGTATTCTGCATAGGAAACTAAAGAATACTTTGCAACATTGCAAGAGTTGTTTTTGTCTCATACCACATCAGAGCTGTTCTGTCTCTTAGGAAGTGGAGAATATAAGGCATGCTCTATGTGGAAACATAGTTTTTTTATGTTTTCTTGAAAACATTTCAGTAATTTTTGCTGTTTTTCTCATGTCACAAATAACAAAAATTAAAATGCAAAATAGCTATCATCATGTATGCAATAATACATAAATCAGTGCTAAATGCTTAGTTTGCATCTCCCACATAAAAGATGGAATTAGCAGAATTTAACTTATGTTTTGTGTGCAGCATGGAACACTGTCTTTCTACTGCACATTAGCTTACGGTCTGATTTGTTCCATGCTCACTTCTGTAGGGCTAATTTCTGGGAGGAGCAGAACTCTAATGCTCTGTTAGCCTGCCAGATATACATTTGCTGTGGCTTTCCTAAACTGGATAAGGAGACGGCTGAGATGGTTCCTTTCATAAATGTTAATTTTCCACTACCAACCTAGACAAATCTGAGTTTGCTCTCCACCTCCAATAACCATAAAGCTAAATCCTAATCTTTTTTGATTTTCTAATTGTAATAGTTTTGAAGAAGTTTCAAATTTTACGAGATCATTCGTTTATTATTTCATCACAAATATCTTTCAAAACTGTCATATATTGTGTCTTAGAAACCTATTTCTAGAGTTCTCTTGTTGTTAGATCTGCAGTCATGAAGAACACAGGGTTTATTGCTCCATCCTTATTGGATTGCTTTTTTGTAGCTTTGGAATGAGATCTGTACAGATAGGAAGATTACTGAATGGGGACTCTAATCTATATTTTATTTTCTCTTGTGCCAAAGGTAGACTATGTGAGCACATACTTCATAGAGCTGCTATGAAGAGCTGATGTTGCAGATTATTTTTATATTACAGTGATCACCTTTTTGTACAGCTAAACCAACTGTGTGTTACCTGGGAAAATCTGAAGGAGGTAAGTTCCTCCATTTACAAATAGTTACCAAGTTTCTTCACATTGGTTGCAAACGTTTGCAGGTTTTAACATATGTTGGTCAGAACCCAGAAGGTTCAAAGGTAAAGTAAATGTCTGTTTTGTATATACACTCCTGGAAATTGAAATAAGAACACCGTGAATTCATTGTCCCAGGAAGGGGAAACTTTATTGACACATTCCTGGGGTCAGATACATCACATGATCACACTGACAGAACCACAGGCACATAGACACAGGCAACAGAGCATGCACAATGTCGGCACTAGTACAGGCTGGCTATTCTCCCATGGAGATCGTAGAGATGCTGGATGTAGTCCTGTGGAACGGCTTGCCATGCCATTTCCACCTGGCGCCTCAGTTGGACCAGCGTTCGTGCTGGACGTGCAGACCGCGTGAGACGACGCTTCATCCAGTCCCAAACATGCTCAATGGGGGACAGATCCGGAGATCTTGCTGGCCAGGGTAGTTGACTTACACCTTCTAGAGCACGTTGGGTGGCACGGGATACATGTGGACGCGCATTGTCCTGTTGGAACAGCAAGTTCCCTTGCCGGTCTAGGAATGGTAGAACGATGGGTTCGATGACGGTTTGGATGTACCGTGCACTATTCAGTGTCCCCTCGACGATCACCAGTGGTGTACGGCCAGTGTAGGAGATCGCTCCCCACACCATGATGCCGGGTGTTGGCCCTGTGTGCCTCGGTCGTATGCAGTCCTGATTGTGGCGCTCACCTGCACGGCGCCAAACACGCATACGACCATCATTGGCACCAAGGCAGAAGCGACTCTCATCGCTGAAGACGACACGTCTCCATTCGTCCCTCCATTCACGCCTGTCGCGACACCACTGGAGGCGGGCTGCACGATGTTGGGGCGTGAGCGGAAGACGGCCTAACGGTGTGCGGGACCGTAGCCCAGCTTCATGGAGACGGTTGCGAATGGTCCTCGCCGATACCCCAGGAGCAACAGTGTCCCTAATTTGCTGGGAAGTGGCGGTGCGGTCCCCTACGGCACTGTGTAGGATCCTACGGTCTTGGCGTGCATCCGTGCGTCGCTGCGGTCCGGTCCCAGGTCGACGGGCACGTGCACCTTCCGCCGACCACTGGCGACAACATTGATGTACCGTGGAGACCTCACGCCCCACGTGTTGAGCAATTCGGTGGTACGTCCACCCGGCCTCCCGCATGCCTACTATACGCCCTCACTCAAAGTCCGTCAACTGCACATACGGTTCACGTCCACGCTGTCGCGGCATGCTACCAGTGTTAAAGACTGCGATGGAGCTCCGTATGCCACGGCAAACTGGCTGACACTGACGGCGGCGGTGCACAAATGCTGCGCAGCTAGCGCCATTCGACGGCCAACACCGCGGTTCCTGGTGTGTCCGCTGTGCCGTGCGTGTGATCATTGCTTGTACAGCCCTCTCGCAGTGTCCGGAGCAAGTATGGTGGGTCTGACACACCGGTGTCAATGTGTTCTTTTTTCCATTTCCAGGAGTGTATATATATATATAATAGTTTCTTAATTAGTCTACTGCAAAATACCAAATGTTTTCATTTCTTTTTACAGAGATATGTTTCAGATTTATATATAATAGTCAATGGGGCTCCCCCCATTTCTATATGAGAATCATTTATGGTTTAGGTTTAGCAAAATGGTATGGTGTATATTTTTAAGATCTGGCAAACACTTTTTGTTAGCTGCCCCTTATTGCCATCTGTTACTGTGCTGCATGACACAGTCTGGAAAAGCTATTGTCATGGCACCTTATGTCTTTCTTCAGTCTTTTCCTGATGTATTGCTTTCTCTGCATACTCCCTTCCCATTTTTGCACAAGTTTTTACATGATGTCTCATTACAATAGACCTTGACATATCTATTGCTGGAATTTGTGTCTTTTCTGTATTCATAATGCACACTAAGTAGCGGTTAACAGTCTTTTTACGGCTAAATAATAAAGAAATATCTGTTCCTGTCAGTTACTCTTTGACAAATCAAGGTAGCTTGCTGTAAGACATTGGACTCATATTCAGTAGCATTGCAGTTAAGATCCCTGTCTGGCCATGCAGATTTAGGGTTTTGTGTTTCCCCGAATCATTTAAGGCTAGTGCCAGGATGGACTCTTTGAAAAGGATGCAGACTATTTCCCCTCTCAGTCTGACCTCTTCATTGACCGGATATTAAAATCTAGTCTTCCTTCCATCTTTGACCATTCACCGACAAATATCCCATACTCTGTGGTAGATAAATGTGGTAAAATTTTCTGCCGTGTTATTGTATTCAAATACTGCATGGGAAGCTCACATATATCCTGCTCCTTTCCAGTTGTCACTGATTCCCGATGAACTAATCAGCAGTGTTTCCCATTTCATTGAAGATTCCATAATGATTATTCACATGAATAAGATGGCTAACATGCAGCTTCTCCTCCAACAAATATAAAATGTCTTTTGCATGAACATGATCCTCACTTTGCAACCGACACTGCCATACTTTGTTTTCTGTAGAAGACATTGTAAGCAAAATGTACAGAACAGCAAACACATTTGAACTGGAGAAAGTGTTTGATTCTGTCAGAAGACCTGCTATGTGGGCTGTACTGGGCTGCTTTGGTTGCCCTAAGGATTTCATTAATCTAATTCAGGATCTTCAAGACAGAGCATATGCTCTGTTCACATAAGATGTCTGAATCTTTGGTGGACTTGATAGTTACATTGACTTTCTTTGCTCTTCACTTATCATCCATGTCATGTGAAATAACAGCAGGCATCTTGCGTTTTTGAGCTCAGATAGAGGTTGCTTAAATGTGCCTAAGCTTCACTCTAAAAATAATCATCAGTTATATGCATATAACCATGGTCATAGTACTGCCAGTCTGCCCCCGTAGCAGAGTGGTCAGTGCGACAGAATGTCAATCCTAAGGGCCTGGGTTTGATGCCCGGCTGGTTCGGAGATTTTCTTCACTCAGAGACTGGGTGTTGTGTTGTCCTAATCATTATTTCATCTCCATTGACACGCAAGTTGCCTAAGTGGCATCAAATTGAAAGACTTGCACCTGGCAAACGGTCTACCCAACAGGAGGCCGTAGTCACACAACATAGCCTGCACCAGGAGCAATCCTCCCAGACATCATCTACATCTTGGAGCACTGAAAGAAGGTATTTTGCTTTATGTACCTATGTAGCAACATGTATAAGAATAGTTCCTGTGAACAACTTGTGTAACATGGATTTGTGTAATGCATAAAATGTTTAGGAAACTGATTTTTTATTTATTTATTTATTTATTGTTCTGTGGGACCACATTAACGAGAAGTCTCCATGGTCATGGAACGAGTCAATACATGAAATTATAACACGATTGTGGAATCAGATAAAATGAATATAAGAAACATATTCAGGCGACACGTCATTAGTTTAAATAAAGAAAATCAAGAATGTAACACTGGAATTTGCTTAATTTTTTAGCTCTTCCAGGAGCTCCTCGACAGAATAGAAGGAGTGAGCCATGAGGAAACTCTTCAGTTTGGACTTAAAAGTGTTTGGGCTACTGCTAAGATTTTTGAGTTCTTGTGGTAGCTTATTGAAAATGGATGCAGCAGAATACTGCACTCCTTTCTGCACAAGAGTCAAGGAAGTGCATTCCACATGCAGATTTGATTTCTGCCTAGTATTAACTGAGTGAAAGCTGCTAACTCTTGGGAATAAGCTAATATTGCTAACAGCAAACGACATTAAAGAAAATATATACTGTGAGGGCAATGTCAGAATTCCCAGACTATTGAATAGGGGTTGACAAGAGGTTCTAGAACTTACACCACACATAGCTTGAACAGCCAGTTTTTGAGCCAAAAATACCCTTTTTGAATCAGAAGAATTACCCCAAAAAATAATACCATATGACATAAGCGTATGAAAATATGCAAAGTAGACTACTTTTCGTGTTGAAATGTCACTTATTTCAGATACTGTTCTAAGGGTAAATAAAGCGGCATTTAGTTTCTGAACAAGATCCTGAACATGGGCTTTCCACAACAGCTTACTATCTATCCGTACACCTAGGAACTTGAACTGTTCCGTCTCGCTTATAACATGCCCATTCTGTCTGATTAAAATATCAGTTCTTGTTGAATTGTGAGTTAGAAACTGTAAAAACTGAGTCTTACTGTGATTTAGCATCAAATTATTTTCCACAAGCCACGAACTTATTTCATTAACTACATTATTTGATAATGTTTCAATTACACACACAAGATCCTTCACTACCAAGCTGGTGTCATCACCAAACAGAAATATTTTTGAATCACCTGTAATATTAGAAGGCATATCATTTATATAAATAAGAAACAGCAGTGGCCCCAGCACCGATCCTTGGGGAACGCCCCATTTAACAGTGCCCCATTGGGACTGAACATCATTACCACTCTCAATATTGCGGAGAATAACCTTCTGCTTTCTGTTCTTAAAGTAAGAGGCGAACCAATTGTAAGCTACTCCCCTTACTCCATAATGTTCCAACTTCTGCAGTAATATTTTGTGGTCAACACAGTCAAAAGCCTTCGTTAAATCAAAGAAAACACCTAACGTTCGCAACCTTTTATTTAATCCATCCAAAACCTCACAGAGAAAAGAGACTATAGCATTTTCAGTTGTTAAGCCATTTCTAAAACCAAACTGTACATTTGACAGCAAATTATGTGAATTTAAATGCTGCAGTAACCTTGTATATACAACCCTCTCGGTAACTTTAGCAAATACCGATGGCATAGAAATAGGTCTATAATTATCAACATTATCCCTGTCTCCCTTTTTATAAAGTGGCTTCACTACCGAGTACTTTAATCGGTCAGGAAACCGACCACTCCTAAAGGAAAAGTTACAGATATGGCTAAGTACTGGGCTAACATACATGGAACAATACTTCAGTATTCTGCTAGATACCCTGTCATATCCATGAGACTTCTTGGTCTTTAGTGATTTAATTATTAACTCAATCTCCCTCTTGTCAGTATCATGGAGGAGCATTACAGCTAACAGTCTCGGAACACTTTTTTCTACGAGCGCTATATGATTCCCTGTTGGGACTAGGTTTCTATTTAGTTCACCTGCTATATTCAGAAAGTGATTATTAAATACTGTACATATATGCGACTTATCAGTAACACGGACATTCCCACTACACACTGATTCTATATCCTCGATCTGTCTCTGCAGACCAGCCACTTCCTTTACGACTGACCATATGGTTTTAATTTTATCCTGAGACTTAGCTATTCTATCTGCATACCACATACTTTTTGCCTTCCTAATAACTTTTTTAAGCACCTTACAATACTGATCATACAATGTAAGCTTTCACGGCCGGTATTGTCTTCACTTAAAACTTCCGGGCTGATAGGCCGTGGTCGAAGTATAAAACACTCTCCTGATGTTTCGTCTCTGACTGCGGGAGACATCCTCAAAGGTAAAGCGGCGAACTGTGAAGAGAACTCGACGAAGCGCTGATTATATAGGCAGTACAGAGGGCGCCACAGTCGATCACGTGGCGTCGGCTATGAGATTGTCTCTGGTAATGCCAACATTCTCGATTGAAAGTAATCGATCGTCATGCTTGCGGTGCAATGCTGACATCCAAATTTTATCCAAATGGCTCTGAGCACTATGGGACTTAACTTCTAAGGTCATCAGTCCCCTAGAACTTATAACTGCTTAAACCTAACTAACCTAAGGACATCACACACATCCATGCCCGAGGCAGGATTCGAACCTGCGACCGTAGCGGTCACGCGGCTCCAGACTGTAGCGCCTTTAACCGCTTGGCCACACCGGCCGGCCAAATTTTATCCAGTTTAACACCTTCGTCTTTCCTGTTAAAATTATTACGATGTTTATCAATCTCGATAGCCTCTCTATACAAGCGTGCATAATAATACGAGGTTTTTGATATGACGCTCGTCTCGCTGAATTTTATTTCATAATCACCTTCCTGGTAAACATGTTCCGCTACGGCCGATTTATCCGTGTGACCCAGGTGGCAATTCCTCTTATGTTCAACAAGACGGGTGTTCACACTTCTCTTTGTGGTACCGATGTAAACCTGTCCACAACTGCAAGGAATTTTATATACCCCCGGTGTAGCCAAAGGGTCTTGTGCATCTTTTGCCGACCTTAAAAATTCTTTTATTTTTCTGGTGGGTCTGAAAATAGTTTCCACCCCATACTTGCCTAAAACTTTCCCAATGCGGTCTGTGACCTTACTAATGAACGGAAGAAAAACTTTGCTCTTGGACGACTGTTGTTCGTCGTTACTCCTGATTCTCTGCCTAGAGCGAAGTGCTCGATCTATATCCTTGCTAGAATAGCCATTCTTCACGAACATTGACCGTAGATGTTCAATCTCATCTTTTAAATAAACAGGTTTACAAAGTTTGTACGCCCTGTCTACCAAAGTTTTCATTACACCTCTTTTTTGTCTAGGGTGGTGGTTTGATTCTTTGTGTAGATAACAAGCAGTATGTGTGGGCTTTCTATGCACCTTATGGCCCAACGTTCCGTCCCGTCGTTTAATCACAGACACATCCAGGAAGTTCAATTGCCCATTCCTTTCCGTCTCCATAGTGAATTGGATTTTCGGATTAATGCTGTTTAAATGTGTCAGGAAGGCATCCAACTCCTCTGCTCCGTGTGTCCATACTACGAACGTGTCATCGACGTAGCAATACCATGTGGCTGGTCTCTTACAGGCAGTCTGCAACGCCCGTTGTTCAAAAGTCTCCATAAATAAGTTAGCCACAGCAGGACTGAGAGGACTGCCCATAGCCACCCCGTCAATCTGTTCATAAAAGTCATTATTGTATTGAAAGTAGGTTGTGGTGAGGCAGTGTCGGAATAATGCCACAATATCGGTAGGAAAAATATCCACTATGCATAAGATAGCTTCGCTTACCAGAATCATGGTAAATAATGACACAACGTCAAAACTGACGAGGATATCATCCGGCCCACGCTCATTTCCTTTAACTTTTCAATGAAATGAGCTGAATTTTTAATATGACTGTCTGTCCTACCAACATAAGGCTGCAGCATTGAGGCAAGGTGTCTAGCTAACTCGTGTGTTGGTCCACCTATAGCACTGACAATTGGCCTCAACGGAATCCCAGGTTTATGAACTTTGGGTAAGCCATAAAGTCTAGGTGGATATGCTTCTGCTTTACAAAGCAGCTTCTTATCGTCGGAGCCAAATGAAGACGCTTTCACCAGTCGATTTGTCATTCTTAAAATCTTCATAGTCGGATCTTTCTGGAGTTTTTTGTAATTGGAGGGAACTAAAATGTCATTGATTTTTCCATGATAGTCCTCACTGTTCAGTATGACGGTGGCATTACCCTTATCTGCATTAAGAACAATAATGTTTTTATCTCCATTTATATCCCTCAGCGCCTTCCTTTGAGCCTGCGACAAATTACTTTTAGGAGGCTTACACGTACGTAAAATCCTAGCCGTTTACATCCTAATTACGTCAGCGGACTGCTGTGGCAGCTGACGGATACCGGCCTCAATATTTGCTACAATATCCTCTGTGGGTACGTTTTGGGGCGTCACAGCAAAATTGCCTCCTTTCGCTAGTACAGAAATTTCAACTTTTGACAAATCTTTATCAGACAGGTTAATAACAGTTCGAGAATTGTCCTCAACTGAACCTCCAGAAATGTTGTTCTGTAAGTTATTGAACTTCTTCTTCTGCCTATTTGCTGACATTTCTGCACTAACTTCCATAGTTTTGAATGTTAGACAGTCAATCTTATTCCAATCACCACACTGCATAGTATTACTAAGAAACAAGTGGAGCTGAAAAAGTTTACTGCTGGTTACCGCCAGTGTTCGCCGCGTCTGATGAATCCTCTCACATAGCATTGCAGACTCCATACGGTTGTAAATACGATGTGCCTGGGCCAAGCGAAACATCCTCTTCATCTTCAGAAATTTCGGAACCGTCGAAGTGTCCCTGCAGCGTAACAGCAAAGTGAGGGTACACAGTTGTTGAGCTTTCTTCTTGTGCATTCCTTCAAATCGTCGAACCGATGCTGACATATCCTCCCCGATAAGGCATTTGATCATACAATGTAAGCTTTCACGGCCGGTATTGTCTTCACTTAAAACTTCCAGGCTGATAGGCCATGGTCGAAGTATAAAACACTCTCCTGACGTTTCGTCTCCGACTGCGGGAGACATCCTCAAAGGTAAAGCGGCGAACTGCGAAGAAAACTCGACGAAGCGCTGATTATATAGGCAGTACAGAGGGCGCCACAGTCAATCACGTGGCGTCGGCTATGAGATTGTCTCTGGTAATGCCAACATTCTCGATTGAAAGTAATCGATCGTCACGCTTGCGGTGCAACGCTGACATCCAAATTTTTTCCAGTTTAACACCTTCGTCTTTCCTGTTAAAATTGTTACGATGTTTATCAATCTCGATAGCCTCTCTATACAAGCGTGCATAATAATGTGAGGTTTTTGATATGACGCTCGTCTCACTGAATTTTATTTCATGATCACCTTCCTGGTAAACATGTTCCGCTACGGCCGATTTATCCATGTGACCCAGGCGGCAATTCCTCTTATGTTCAACAAGACGGGTGTTCACACTTCTCTTTGTGGTACCGATCTAAACCTGTCCACAACTACAAGGAATTTTACACCAGGGGTATATAAAATTCCTTGTAGTTGTGGACAGGTTTACATCGGTACCACAAAGAGATGTGTGGACACCCGTTTTGTTGAACATAAGAGGAATTGCCGCCTGGGTCACATGGATAAATCGGACGTAGCGGAACATGTTTACCAGGAAGGTGATCATGAAATAAAATTCAGCGAGACGAGCGTCATATCAAAAACCTCGTATTATTATGCACGCTTGTATAGAGAGGCTATCGAGATTGATAAACATCGTAATAATTTTAACAGGAAAGACGAAGGTGTTAAACTGGATAAAATTTGGATGTCAGCGTTGCACCGCAAGCGTGACGATCGATTACTTTCAATCGAGAATGTTGGCATTACCAGAGACAATCTCATAGCCGATGCCACGTGATCGACTGTGGCGCCCTCTGTACTGCCTATATAATCAGCGCTTCGTCGAGTTCTCTTCGCAGTTCGCCGCTTTACCTCTGAGGACGTCTCCCGCAGTCGGAGACGAAACGTCAGGAGAGTGTTTTATACTTCGACCACGGCCTATCAGCCCGGAAGTTTTAAGTGAAGACCTTACAATACTGTTTGTTATGGGCTACTGCATTTAGATTGTGACTGTTTCTAACGTTTTGATATAATTGCCACTTTGTTCTACAAGATATTCTTATACCTTTAGTCAGCCACCCAGGCTGCCTGTTTGTGCTAGTACCCTGTTTTGAACGTTCTAACGGAAAGCAACTTTCAAAGAGCACGAGAAAAGTCTTGAGGAAAGCATTATATTTATCGTCTACTGTATCAGCACTATAAACATCTTGCCACTCTTGTTCCTTGATAAGGTTTACAAAAGTCTCTACGGCAACTGGATCAGCTTTCCTAAAACATTGGTAACTACATTTAACCTGTGTTGCAGCACAAAAATCTTTTAGACTTAAAATTTGTGCATGATGATCTGAAAGGTCATTCACCATTCTGCTAACAGAATGCCCTTCTAGTAATGATGAATGAACAAAAATATTGTCTATGGTTGTTCTACTGCTCCCTTGCACTCTCGTTGGAAAGAATACGGTTTGCATAAGATTATATGAATTAAGGAGGTCTACCAGCATCCTTTACCTTGCACAATCACTTATACAATGCATCAGATCATCTGAAGTAAATATCTGACTGCACATGAAACTCATGCAGTATGAGATAGCTGTCATTTTAGTGCTACAATACACCTATGAAAATTGGATACACTACAGCCAAGACATAAAAAAGCTCAAGGTGTTCCACCTCACCGACAGAGAGTGAAAGGGCCATGTCTCCAACATCTCCCAAGTCCTAGAGAGAGCATTGAAGTCACTAGCATTGAATGTCTGGTGAGATGTTTGGGATATGTTTCCAGCAAAAATTACATCAAGACTTTCTCACCAGCTTCTTCACTTTGAACTGTGCTCTGGCTAAAGACTGTGTGGAGTCCCAGTGAGACAATAAAAGAACTTAATGTAACTGAAACTCAATCAGTCAAGATACATGAAAAAAAAATGTAATAAGTATTGTTAGTGCTGGCAGCAGATTGCCCACAAAGGGTGTTGGTGTCTTAGAAGAGGAACACCACATGCATGCAGAAGGTAAAAGACAAACATGAAAGTTACATTAAACTCAGTCAGGAACTTTCCCCTCCACTCAGTGCAGAGACAATATCCCAACGTGGAACATCGAACATCTGTTTCATACCCCCCCCCCCCCCCCCGAATACTGGAATGGTTCCTTTGAAAAGCCACAGCCAGTTTCAATCAAATCTTCCTGCCTTTTTAATGAAATTATTCCTCTCCAGAAAAATCATTCATTCACCTGAAGGTACACCGATTTTGAATAATTCTGTTCTTAAGACAATATTGAACAGACAGTATCATCTACTTTCGAATATCTTGGTGTATTATGGATCCTCGTATGAGGACACATAATGCACCCAAGAAAATTGTCAAACATGATTGTGTTACCGGTCCACTTGATGTGCTGTGAGGGGAGATAATGTTGTATGGGTGTACTGACCTCCAGTTCTTTGAACATGTTACACTCACAGGTCATTGTTACTGTGGCACTGTACTCCTTCCTGATATTTATCTTTTCAGGGCTATATTCAACTGTTATTTCATTTTTATAGATGATTTGCGACCACATCAAACTGAGCAGATGGAAGAGCTATTGGAGGTTGGTTATATTCAGCCAAGGGACTGGTCTTCCCATTCCCCTGAGCAATATGGGTTGTGTTGGGAAGCTGTATTGCAGCACATCCACGTGCACCAAAGACCATCCAGCAGTTGTCTTGTGGAGGAATGGAACATTCTACCACAAATATTTCTTATCAACGTTGTGGCCAGTATTAGAGTACCTTACAGACCATGCACTGTTGTCTGTGGTAATCACACACCCTATTAAGAATCGTGTCCCACCTTTTGAAATGTCCATGGAACCATCATAAATCACAGTGACTTCAGTGTAATTATTGTCTTTGAATAAAAGGGTCATTTCTGTTCATCTCATTGGGTGTTTCTTTCAGTTACCTTCCATACTATATTATAGCAGTTCTTTCTATATGTGTTCCAAGTTTCAGCAAACTATGTTACTTGGCAGTGACGTGTCATACAAAAGGTAGTTTCATCCTTAAGTTTTGCACGCCAGTGTACGAAGTCTATCAGGAGATGGAGAGTGCAAGAAATGTGAACAATCCAGACATAGCTTCACTCAAGGGCTCACAAGGTTCAGTCATTTGATGACCTAGGGGCACTGTCCTATCAGAAACTGCATGTAGTGGCTCCACTGTAATGATTCAGGTTATTAAGAGGAAAGACTGGATATTGCTACAAAACAGGCTATGAATCAGAAGACTATTTACTGAAATCCATTGAACAGAAGCTCGTCTCCTTGCTTATAAATAAAACTAGAACCAGAAACTCTAGTACAGCAACAGCTACAAATATGGCCTTCCACAAGCAAATTGTATCACCTTCAATCTACAATAAGCTACACAATAAACACCAATTCACAAGGCTTCCAGAAAGTCAAAAGCGCAGTAAATGTTGGTCACTGCAATAGCTGCAGCTCCAGACAACAAATTTCTTCACGTTGGTGGCTTCAGAGAACACGAGAGAGAGTTGGGTGGGGCCAACAGGAGCAGCAGCAGCATCATAAAAGGTGCCAAGAGAACTCGAGGTATTTCACAAACTGGAAAACTTCAAATAAATAAAGACATGTAGAAGATAGACAGGTGTACTATTGAGGACCATTTCAAGATGGCAGAGTTCTGTTTACAAAAAAGTATGCCATTCACCTCTACACTACATTTCCATAGAAGACATCGATGATTGTCCTGTGGAAGCTCCCATTTGAATTCTTCCCATGGAACATCCAAAGTATCTTGTTCAAGGGAAGTTTCACAATGACGTCAGTCACCTGCATGAAATCGCTAAAGACCAACTATGAGACGCCATCATTCATGGCAGTGGCCCAAGATACGGAATTCAGTAAGAATCTAATCAACATCACTTCCCCCTTTGTCACATGCAGAGTTACAGTGGAAGAACTCCACACCTAACTCCCGCTCTCCCCTTCTTCCCTCCCATTCCAATCTCTTCCAATGACATGAGATCGATTCTGTAATACAACACTGGGATATGCTGACTAGATTTGTCAAATGTGCTAACTCACCTGTGTGTGGATTGCAGTATCCAGAAAGGAGTTGGCACTCCAATGTGCATCAACTGCAGTGGCACACGTTTCCACCTACAGAGGATGCAATGCATTCAAGTGTGCTGCAGAAAGATACGAGGCACATTAAGGAGAACAGGGCTGCTGTATGGGTACACTCTGGAATGTCTTTTGCAGCAGTTATGGTGGGAAAGAAGACTACACCGTCACAGACCCTCTTAGTGATGTCACTGGCCACTCCAGCCCAAAATTAATTGACCAGCATAAAGGAGTTGGGTAAGGATCCTTAACTCAGTCCTCCCCCATCCTTCTCCTTCCACCCTCCCTCACAACACAGCAGGATCAATAGTCTGCGCTACGCAAAGTCAGTGGCGCAAGAGTGGTGGAACAGATGCAAACACCAGCATCTTCAGCCAAACCAGCTATGATATTCTGTCTGATAACTATGAGGCAACGTCCAGCAACATTGCAGAGGTATGCACACACTTACCCACTACATTCACTTGCTTCCTGCAAACGGTGAATGTCATGATGAAGATGCTCTTGGACTTTGTCCAAGAGGTCAGGCAATGTCTGTAGCAAATCGTTGTTGCTGTACAGCAGGCCATTGATGCTTCCACTGAAAACAACAACCATCCAATCATGGCTGTTAACAATAGAGGACTAATTATCTGCATGCGGTATGACAACAGTATTCACACACAACAAGGAGAATTTTGGCCATTCCTACATGATGGAACAGTAGTTGTCTCCTTGCTAGGGAAGCTCACCTGAAGGAGGTATGCAGACATCTGCATAGCGAACTTCAGCTGTTACTGAATGGACAGACCAGTGTAGTATCATCATCTATGTTTGCGTGTCACTATGCAATCTTTAGCTGCAATCAGCATTTCTCCAGATGGTGGAAGCAACAGTGAAAGCTGTTGACACAACTCATTGTCAGACCATATGCAGCACTGCCTCTTGCACATCCTGGGTGACCCCTGAACCAGCTATGGTTGTTGCCCTGCTATGGCTACTATGAGTTGTTGACCTACACCAGGCAATTGCCATTGGACCACAGGACCTGACCATGTCCACTGTAGCTCCTGATGGAAGTGTGACATCCTGGACTTCACATTGTGACCAGTGAGTTCTAGGGATGTGCTGTCTTTAGACCACTTTCCCATTGTTTTCTCATCTCAACACTTTTGCCACCACTGTCTGTTAGCATAGCGTTAGCACGTGTAAGATCTACTAAGATGTATATTGCTTGTAGATGGCTGACCCCTGTGAAAATGTCAGACCTGGAGGTGCTAGAGGCAGTCACAACACTGCATCATGTCTCGACAGGATCCTGCAAGAAGTCATCAACACAACTCTTTGGGGCTGTAGAAGAGAAGTCTTGGAACAGATCATGAATGGTGCCTCATCTTCTGTAAGCCAAAGCAGAGAAGAAAATTGTCTTCTGTGCATGGCAGTTAACTTGGAACCACGTCACTAAGAGAATATTAAATAGCATGCTGCAGGAAATGATGCTGAAAGTAAAAGATAAATTTAATCAGTTATGGACAGGCTGACTTTCTGCTCTACTTACTGAAGGTGGGCCAGTATGGAGAGAAAGGTGACACTTCCTGCACAGAGTTCACTGGTACTGCCAATGTAATTCAACATCACCATCAGCACACTGGATGTCAAGGCAGATGCAGTGGCATATGTGTTTGCTGGTAGTACATGTAGCCGATCCTGCCCACATTGTGCTAGTCAATGAAAAATTCTCTCAGTGCGTTATGATGCAGAGAGAGGTGATCTCGTTGACCCCATCCTGGTAGAAGAGTTCCAACTCCAGCGCCAGTGACTCAACTCCAGGATGCCTATCCACTGCCAGACTATGGGATGCTAGCACCAGGTAAACACAGTTCTCAACTCATGCACCACACTTCCTTTATACATCAGTCTGACAGTCTATAGGGTGTTCGTATGGCTACCCATTGAATATGCAGTGGTCATTTTGGACATCACAGAACAACACTTTAGATGGAATCTTTGCAAAGATTGGAAGCATTCAGGTGCTGAGACATAAAGACTATCAGCACACCAGTACCCACTGTACACCTAATGGACTAATATGCATCATTCAACTCAAGAATAAAATGAAAAGAAACAAAATGGCAGTCATAAAAAAGTTTTTATAAAGGACGAACCAAAGACACAAAAGGTAACTGATAGTCTTAATCTCCACCACAACTCTGGGACCATGCAGCCCAGTGAATCTTTCAGCAGAAACCAAATGACAGCATTGTTTGTCCTGCAACCTTTTCTATTTTTTCCAAGGAGTGATTTTTTTGGAGCAAGTGGGAGGGGGCATGGACAGAACAGCCAGGATTCTACCGCAGAAGCTCCAGTTGCTATGAGAAGCCTGGATGTAACACAAGGGAACCCACTTAAATGTCTTTGAAGCGTACAACTTGTAAAAAAGGCAAATGTAATCTATTCAGTTTTTCATTTATGGCAAAAAGAATACAATAGCTTTTAGGAAGCAGTGAGGAAGTATAACATGAGGCACTTGATTTTTCAGTGTGTCATTCTCATGACCATATTGTTGAGCTACCTGCTGTAAAGTGAGAAAGAGGAATTCCTTGAGTTATGGAAGTACTGCCCCAGTTTACTTTTCACATCACCACAAAGATGAATGACACAGAAATTGTCAGTGGCGTTAAGTAAGAGCTCAAAGTACTAAAATTAAACAAGGCTCTAGGGTCGAATTGACGACTATAGATCCCTTCAGCAAAAAACTGTGCCCTGTGTTTGGGAGGAAGCACAAGTCACATCCATTTACCAGATGGATAGAAGTGATCCACCAAACTACTGTCATTTTTTACTGAAGTATGTCTGTTGTACACTCCTACAGCTCTAACATAATGAGGTAAGTCAGACAGAGTGACCCTTCCATCTCAGCCAGCATGGATTTCGAAAATATTGATTCTATGAAGCTTGTCTTGCACTTTTCTAACGGCATTCTGAAAGCCATGGCACAAGGCACTCAAGTGAATGTGGTATTTCTTGACTTCCGAAAGCATTTTACTCAGCACCACACTAGCGATTATTAAAAAGTACAGTTATATCAAACAAAATTTGTGAATGAATTGAAGAATACTTGGTATGTAGTATGTAGCATGTTATCTTGGTTGCAGTCATTGACAACAGTAGAAGTAAATTCAGAGATTCCCCAGAAAACCGTGTTGGAACTTTTGTTGTTTATATTGTATAATGGTATCCTGTACAACAGTGTTAATAATAACCTCAGAGCCGCGCGGGATAGCCGAGCGCTCTGGGGCGTCTTATCACGGTTCGCGCGGCTGTCCCCGTTGGAGGTTAGACTCCTCCCTCGGGCCATGGGTGTGTGTGTTCTTCTTAGCATAAGTTAGTTTAAGTTACATTAATTAGTGTGTAAGGCTAGGGACCGATGACCTCAGCAGTTTGGTCCCATAGAACCTTATCCACAATTTTTTTTTTTTTTATGGAAAAGATATTCAGATACGTTGAGGGAAACAAATCGCATCACCAAAAAATAATTAAAGCAAAGTAATGAATTTCGGGAATACGTTTGTCTAGGTAACATATTTAAGCGATTAACATTACAAGGTGACAGATTAATGTGAGAGAGAAATTAAGCCGATGCAAATGTGAAATGCTGGTACGTTAATAACCAGTGTAACTGCCAGAATGTTGAAGGCAAGCATGTAAACGTGAATGCTTTGTGCTGTACAGGTGCCGCATGTGGGATGGAGTTTCATGCCTGTCGCGCTTGGTCAGTCAATATAGGGAAGGTTAATGCTACTTGTGAATGACGCTTGAGTTGTCATCTGATGGTATGTGCTCGATTGGAGACAGATCTGGTGATAAGACAGGCCGAGACAGCATGTTGGCACTCGGTAGAGAATGTTGGGTTACTACAGTGGTACGTGGGCGAGCGTTATCCTATTGGAAAACACCCCCTGGAATGCTGTTGATGAATGGCAGCACAACAGGTCGAATCACAAGACTGACGTACAAATTTGCAGTCAGGGTGCATGGGATAACCACGAGAATGCTCCCGCTGTCATACATATTGCACCCCAAACCATAACTCCGGGTATAGATCCAGTTTGTTGTTCAAAGGTGTGTGAAATCTTATGGGTCATCTGTCCCTAAGCTTACACATTACTTAACCTAAATTATCCTAAGGACAAACACACACACCCATGCCCAAGGGAGGACTCGAACTTCCACTGTGACCAGCCACGCAGTCCATGACTACAGAGCCTTAGATCCAGTTTGTCTAGCAAGTAGACAGATTGGTTGCTGCTCCTCAGCTGGCGTCCTCCTAACCAACACACGGCCATCATTGGCACCGAGGCAGAACTGACTTTCATCATAAAACACAACAGACTTCGGCCATGCCCTACAATGAGGTCTCGCTTAACACCACTGAGTGGAATGCACGCTGCAGGACATCTCGGAGCTGTCGTTGAAGTAACCGATTTGTAACAGTTCGTTGTGTTACTGTGATGCCAACTACTGCTCACATTGCTGCTGCAGACGCTGTACAATTCGCCAGAACCATACACCGAACACGATTGTCTTCCCTCTCAGTAGTGCCACGTGGCCATCTGGAGCCCGGTCTTCTTGCGACCGTACGTTCCCATGACCACTGCTGCCAGCAATCATTTACATCCCTGGCAATATCGCAGAAGAAATCTCCAGTTTTTGTAGTCCTATTATACAGCCTCGTTCAAACTAAGTGATGTATTTGTCGCCTTGAAGGCATTTTGACTACTATCAGTTCACCACGTCCAATCTCAAAGGTAACTCACGCTCACGACAGTTAAAGCGTTTATTTAAAGCAAGCCTGATTTGCATCCTTATAGTGGCGTTACTAGTGGCACTCTTATGAAACTGGCGCAAAATTTGAATAGACATCATCTTTCAGATGTGAGAACACGCCTACCAACTTTCGAACTCCGTGTATGTTGCACAAATCCTTCTTGTTGTTTTTTCCGTCAGTGAATTTAAATTTTATGTTCAACTGTTTAACTTTGCGAGGAACAGAGTACAATGAAAAAAATATTAGTAGCAACGGAAATTTCGCACGGCCAACTAATTACGTCAGTGTAGCTAACCAGGCGTCCACGGGACCGTTGCTGCAACTTCTCCTCAAAAAACAACTATGTCCCTTCTCTGAGTTGTTCGTAGCACGGCTGAACGTCATTTCAGCACGCGACACTGGTTTCTAGTTATCGCTGAGAGAGCACTTCGAAAAAGGTTTTCGTCCGTTTCATTTGCATGCCAGGACGCATTCGAATAGAAATGGAGTACCGTAATTTTAGTGCGATTTCGGCGCACAGTATGCTGCAGCACCTGATAATCGGCCACCACTGGACGATGCAGTTGTTTATAATGAAGTACTATCTGAAAAGCTGCACAAATATGCAGTGTAAGATTTCAAAGTTGTGGAAAGGTTGACAACTTGTTTTAAGTGTTCGAAAATGGCAAATTTTGTACTTCATAAAATACAGAAAAAAAGTATCCAGCAACTACAACATCAGTGGGTCACAACTTGAATCAATTGACACGTACGAATACTTCGCAGTAACACTTTGTAGGGATACGAAATGCATGCACACATAGGCGATAGTAAGCAAGGCACTTAGCAGAATTCATTTCATTTGTAGGATAGTGGAAAAATGCAGTCAGTCTACATAGGAGATTGCTTAAAAATCACACGTGTGACACATCCTTGTCCAAGTTTGGGCGACCTGTTCTAAACAGGACTAACTGGGGAAGTGGACGTATACAGAGAAGGGCATTTCGAATGGTCACAGATTTGTTTGACCTGCGGGAGAATGCCACATACAAACACTTGTGCGTTCTGTCTGAGAATATTGCTCAGATGCGTGGGACCTATATCAAACAATACTAATATGGGACATTGAATGTATACAAAGAACGAAGACATGTGTGGACACAGGTTTGTTGACTTTAAGGACAGTGTCATGGAACTGTTGAAAAACTTAAATCGGCGCTCTCTTGAACGTAGATGCCAATTATCTTTGAGAAACACTATTAAGTCAAGAATCTAGAGATGTTGCTCCCTATACACTGTGAAGACAAGACAATTACAGTGTGCACAGAGGCCTTTAAATATTCTTCCCACAGTCTATACAATACTGGGGCAGGAAAAAACTCTGTCCTGTAGTACAATACTAAGTACACTCTGCGATACACTTCGCTGTGGTTTGTACTTTATATATGCAGATATTGTTGGCAAAATGGCTATTGCGTATCCGCGGTGCTCGGGTATCGCAGTTGGGGTAATCAATCACATTTTTCTTACTTATTTGTCAATAACTAAAGGTAGTACTTCTTGGATCATCTTTGGGCTTAGCAGAACACTATAAGTAATATCGTATGCCCTACGTCACTTTTGTTACACACTCATTCATTCAATAATACTCCATTTTTATCTTGCTGTTTCATATATGAATGTAATTAATGTTATCGAAATACATATCTAACTGTTAGATTCTTTCCATATCAAGCAGTTATGCTAGATGCAAATATTTATCTCATGTATACGAAACCGCTTTTTATTTCTTAACAGATTTATTGGCACAGTGAAATGCGCAGATTAGACGTCACAAAATTCGAACCAGGACTGCCCTTGCAGCCACTAGCCACTTGTGCTCGCATAACATGCAACAATTACAAACGTATTCTCCACGTTGGTAAAGATAGACTTGTACTTAGCTAAACTTAGAAATGGTATTTATGAATCTTCGTGAATCCGATGACAAAATTTAGTTTGACAAATTGTGGTAACACGTTTGATATAATTAGTAATTTGATATAAATACATTTTCACATCGGAACTTTATGAAATATAATCCACAAACAGTTACTTCAGATTACTCGTTAATTACATTCCAGCTACTCAATAACGTTTAGTACTAACATGTTTTCGGTAATTGGCAATGAATACTTTAGTGTGGTGTGCGTACTGTTAAGACCTTCGGTACACACACCATCAGATTATTTGACTTGTCGCTCTAACGAAGTAGGTGAGTGTCAGCAATATGTCTCGTGGTCTTATCGTGGCGTGTTTATCTTCTGCCGTTGGTTCAGACGATAGAAATGCCACTTGCCACATAGCAGACTGACGGTGACCAACTTTAAACAGAACTTGATTAATTTTCACACACATTTATTAAAATAATAAAAAGCATAGACATTACGTAACTTGATCCTGGATGCTGTTTACAATTGACAATCTGAAGATCCTTTGGTCTTGGTACGTTAATCTTATTCTCACATACATCTGCTACTTGACAAGTGTCTATTCATTTATCTTCATGGCTATATACAGGAATATGGTAATCTTATTAGGTGCAGACTGAAACTTGACTATAGACTGGTACAGACTAATGCAGACTGGTTCAGACAAATGGAGACTCACTAATTGGAAGTCAGTACAGTGTACACTCGTTATAATACCTCATGCATTCAGATATCAATGCGCGAGTGTGATCCACGAGGAGAAGAGGTTCTACCTTAGCAGCAATCTCATTGGCTGCGTTACATATTAATACGCGGATCGGCGGAAGCAGAATTTGGTTCGTCTCTAAGGCAGCGCCATCTCGTAGTGTGGAGACGGACGAGCGCTGCGCCTGCGCTGTTGTGCTTAGCGGGGCGCGCTCTAGTGGGAAAGTTGCTAACGTGCTGACTACACGGAACTATGTACACAATATTTAGTTGTTACTTTTGGGGTTTTGAATACTGTTTTGAGAAATTGCAGTCCGGATGTTTGTTTATATTCAGACTACGCCGACGAGATTTAAACTGCAATATTTGCGTAAGGTGATTGAGATTTACGTACTAGATTGACTAATTACATTCAAAATATTTGTTTAATATCAGCTACACAAATCCGAAACATTCAAGTTGGAAATTATACACTACTGGCCATTAAAATTGCTACACCAAGAAGAAATGCAGGTGATAAACGGGTATTCGTTGGACAAATATATTATACTAGAACTGACATGTCATTACATTTTCACGCAATTTGGGTGCATAGATCCTGAGAAATCAGTATACAGAACAACCACCTCTGGCCGTAATAACGGCCTTGATACATCTGGGCATTGAGTCAAACAGAGTTTGGATGGCGTGCACAGGTACAGCTGCCCATGCAGCTTCAACACGATACCACAGTTCATCAAAAGTAGTGATTGGCTTATTGTGATGAGCCAGTTGCTCGGTCACCATTGATCAGACGCTATCAGTTGGTGACAGATCTGGAGAATGTGCTGGCCAGGGCAGCACTCGAACATTTCCTGTATCCAGAAAGGCCTGTACAGGACCTGCAACATGCGGTCGTGCGTTATCCTGCTGAAATGTAGTGTTAGACAGGGATCGAATGAAGGGTAGAGCCACAGGTCGTAACACATCTGAAATGTAACGTCCACTGTTCAAAATGCCGTCAACGCGAACAAGAGGTGACTGAGACGTGTAGGCCAGTGGCACCCCATACCATAACGCAGGGTGATACGCCAGTATGGTGATGACGAATACACGCTTCCAATGTGCGTTCACCGTGATGTCGCCAAACACGGATGCGACCATCATGATGCTGTAAACAGAACCTGGATTCATCCGAAAAAATGACGTTTTGCCATTCGTGCACCCAGGTTCGTCGTTATGCACACCTGCGTACACATGCATGTATGCAGCATCAAGGGTAACGGCAGCCGTGGTCTCCGAGCTGATAGTCCATGCTGCTGCATACATCGTCGAACTGTTCGTGCAGATGGTTGTTGTCTTGCGAATGTCCCCATCTGTTGACTCAAGGATCGAGACGTGGCTGCACGATCTGTTACAGCCATGGGGATAAGATGCCTGTCATCTCGACTGCTAGTGATACGAGGCCATTGGGATCCAGCACGGCGTTCCGTATTACCCTCCTGAGTCCACCGATTCCATATTCTGCTAACAGTCATTGGATCTCGACCAACGCGAGCAGCAATGTCGCGATACGATAAACCGCAGTCGCGATAGGCTGCTATCCGACCTTTATCAAAGTCGGAAACGTGATGGTACGCATTTCTCCTCCTTACACGAGGCATCACAACAACGTTTCACCAGGCAGTACCGGTCAACTGCTGTTTGTGTATGAGAATTCAGTTGGAAACTTTCCTCATGTCATCACGTCGTAGGTGTCGCCACCGACGCCAACCTTGTGTGAATGCTCTGAAAAGCTAATCATTTGCATATCACAGAAACTTCTTCCTGTCGGTTGAATTTCATGTCTGTGGCACGTCATCTTCGTAGTGTAGCAATTTTAATGGCCAGTAGTGTATACACAAACGGTGGAGGTATCTCAGATTTCAGTTGACCTGATATCATTCTCAATATGTTGTCCCAGCTTGTTACATTACATGCTTTATGCTTTAGTAACTCTCATAATTGTTTTGTTGCCTTCATCACGAGCTCGTTAACACTGTGTCGAAGGCACAAAGGGTATGTTAATTCATTTATGAATGGAGTATAGTCTCTGTGAGAAAGCTGAGTTAATTACTTCAGTATCTACGTAGCAAAAAGGGAGCGTTTCTGCCACAACCAAATATGCAGACACCAAATGAGGTTCACTCTGCAAATGTTTGCTGAATCTATATCTACATTTCTATTTCTCAAGTCATCTTCCGGTATGTAATGACGAATACTTCTTGTAGGTACCACACCCTTTCCCTCCAACTACATTCCATTCATTCACGAATGGTACGAACTATTTCGGTAAGCCTCCATAAGAGCTACTTTTTTCTGATTTTCTTTTAGTGGTTAATCTGTGAGGTGTTTATGGGAGGTAGTTGATCTACTATTCGTATTTGAACCTACACTCCAGAATTTCAGCAATAAACCTCTCCGTAATATACAATGCCTGTCCTGTAATTTCTACCACTATAGTTTGTTGATCATTCTTATCTGGAAACACCGATCATTCATGCTGTCCCAGATCACACAAGCTTCTTATGTGATCTAGGCTGCCACGGCAGGAACAGGTGATTGAACAAAAAAATACACAATGACGCAAAATAAATTATCAGCTTTCAGAGAAAATTACTTGCGATGAAATCAACTTAGGCTTCTCAATTAAACTTTGGTGATATAACTGACAAGTTCACGAACTTTTGTCAGGAAATCTGTTTTTTTTAGCTTAATTTCCTATCAATTTAAGTGGCTCTACTACATTCATTTCTAAAACCATAGAACAACATATCGTGTGTTACAATACATATGAGTTGTGGTACACAGCATTGATCCTTCACGCTTCTCTAACGTTCGAACTGTCTGCTGCTCATAGTTTTTTTTTTTTTTAAATCAGATGATATACTATTTAATGTAGTTATTCTGTCTAAGGAATTATTTCATAGCTAACTTATTGGCCTTTAAAAAATTAACAGAGGTATGGAGTAGCTCCTATTAGTGAAATAGAGGACCGGAGTTGTTATTGCCGCCAGTAATTAGCACCGCATACATTTGTAACTGGACTTACACTCTGTTCTTCACCTCCCCCCTCCCCCCCTCTCTTTCACCATCTTTCTCTCCCTGTCTCAGCTTCTCTCTCTTGGACTGTGCTTGACTCACAATTTGACAGATTTTGTATTTCCCTTGGTTTTAACTTAGCCTGTAAATTGTCAGACTGTGTACTATCTTATGACGATTATACTATAATTGCAATTCTAGTGCCACGTCCTACACTTTATGGGTGTCTATTGCTGGTAAAATGAAATACGTGTAACAACAACAAAAGAGGAGCGACGAGGCTGCTGAATGTGATCATTAGCAGTATAAAAAACTGAATGAAATCTTCACTCTGCATTGGAGTGTGAACTGACATGCAACTTCTTGGCAGTTTAAAACGTTTTAGCGAACTGAGACTTTAAGTCGGGACCTTTGGGCAAGTGCTCTAGCGACTGCAAATCCCTCCTCACAGATTGACTACCGCCAATAACTCGTCTCCTACCTTCCAGACTTCATAGAAGTTCTCCTGCGAAACTTGCAAAACTAGCACTCCTGGAAGAAAGGATATTGCAGAGACACGGCTTAACCAGAGCCTGTGGGATGTTTCCAGAATGAAATTTTCATTCTGCGCTGATTTGAAACTTCCTGGCAGATTGAAACAGCCCCCAGGCTGTGGGTAACAAGGGAAACTTCCCATCGCACCCCCATCAGATTTAATAGTAAAAGACCCAGTCTACAGCCCATCAAAAACTGAACACAGATCAAGTGTGAAAACGGAAAGAACGTGTACTGCACACTGAAAAAAAAAGCAAATTAGAAACAAGTGGTCCAGAAACAAGGACTGCAAATAGAGCAACAGGAGAGATAAATAGCGTCGTGGGTAAATGGTTAAGGTATTGGAGTGCCAGCTGGGTAACCTGTTTTAAACCTCCCTCCAGCCATTTTTTCCCCGCTTTGTTCAAATTTGTGGCTGTATGATGGTGTAACGTCGGTTTGCAACATCGAGGTGTAATGACAGTGGATTCTGCACAACTACTCTATTAGCAGCCAAAAGGAATTTGCTTTCGAATGGGAATCACAAACGTTTGATGACAAGGCGACAAGTCAACCGAATCCTCCACCTGAAAACACGTCTGGTGTGTCGTACATGGCATTAGTACATATGTCATATGATAGGAATCTCTTATCGACCACACCTAATTTGTGTGAATGGAAAGTGAGTGAGATATGTTTCCTTGCCCGATATTGGTGTTCGTATGAATGTGAATGTGATCATTCCCAAGGAAACGATGAAAACATTATAGTTTGTGTCATAAGCAGCAACCTATGAACAAACTGTTTCACAATTACACAGTTTCCCTATGCTCTGTCAAAACACATGTTTTTAACGTTTCTGAAGTTGCTTTCTGTTTTGTAAGTCTTGACTAATGAATTCCTATGTTGTTACACAGTTCACATCCCTTTATTTGTTGTTTTCATATCCGTGAGACGTCTATGTGGCATCTCACCCGCTCTCACTATTCATCACATTTACTTCTAAAGATAACATATTCTTACCACATGAATTATTTGCTGTGACCAATGCATAATATAAGCCGCCAAGACTGCAGACTACAGAAAGAGAACAAACATTTCAACAACTGGACAGACAGTTCATAGTGTTGTGAAAAAATGGTACAAAGGAGGTGTGAACACGGCTCCACCGTTTGTCAGTCCAACACCATAACCACTCTTTTCATTGAAGAAATTTTGATTGTTGTATGGAGCTCAAAATGTCGCGTCAGAGGTTTTCCGCAGCTAAGCTAGTGTACTGCTCTGTAATGTACGTAGTAAGTCGTTTTCTTCTGTCTCTTCAATAAATTCGCGGATGATTAAGAGTATGTGATCTTACATAATTAAGAGCTGGCATCACTGGCGTTAAAACTTCTGCCATAACCAAGCATTTTCCGCAGAAAGACCGTTGGTCAATAATGCAAAGTACGTAATGGTTTTGATCCACTGTCATTTTCTACCGCCTTTGCCACGAGAGCGACACCTTTATCTTTTCCTTGCGTTTTTGTCACCATCATTTGTGATACACGTTAGGATTTTCCGCTGAAAATGTTTTTCCTGAACAGAATTTTCTACTCCCTTAAAAATTTCTTCTTGTGTGGCTGTGCGGTGAGGTTAGCACAAGTTGATGCTTCCTGTTCTGCATTTATTTTCTTAAACATCATTTGCTGATATTTCAAACCGCGTTGCAAGACGCATATCATTCTAACCATTGGCTTCCAGTAAATTTGGAATGACTGTGAGAACTTTTAGTCTCGTAATGACATTTTATATTGTATTCTCTGAGAACTGATCTTGTTTCATTGCAGGTTAGAATCATTGCCTTATTACTTGGCTCCGTTACAAAAACTGATGTCCCAATTGCTCTTTAAACTTACTGCACTCCGTATATATCTTCATTTTTTTCTATATTTAGTTAAATCTACACAAGAGGGATGTAACTGTAAATCAAAATGATGCCAGTCAACAGTATGAAAAGCAAGGGTTCCGAGTAAAGAATTGCACTGGAGTTATCTTTAAGGTATTTATAGCAAATACTCGCTGGTAAAAACACTGTACCTTCACTAAGAGACTCTAGTCACAAAACACACTAGTCCACTATATTTTGCCTTTCAGATCGCTAATGTTGCCGCTACCTACAAATGGTGGTGACCTACTGCACTTAACTACTCTACGCTTAAGTAGACGCCCCTACATGCATTTAGCATTGTCGGATGTAGTCATAACTATACGTAAAGGGCAGCACGTGCCTCGGCTATTGTCGCAGCAATGAAATGCCCAGGACGATTGCCCATAAGTGCCAACAGAAATTGCTGAGTGAAGTCCACCCCTACTCCTTGTGACACAGGTACCCCATTTACCATCTAGTCCTGAAACGAAAATCTGCGCGTAATTCAACACTACAGAACGTTGGTTTGATGAACTTTAGTATGCCCAACTTTTCTTGAGCTATGCCAATGGTAACCGCGGGGAACGAACAGGTAACCACTATTGCCGCCGCTTGGCCAGGAACGTTGCGGTTGGAAAATATCACGTAGTGCTGATATCATATGCAACTTGCACTGTGTTCTGACCACTTGCTTTGATGTTAATGACACACGAAAGTAACAAGGTTTCGTGAAAGCGCGTAACAAAGACCTTCACGAATGGTATTTATTTGTAGCAGTGTATATGAAATGAAATTAAGGCCTCAGCTCAAGGTCAACAACTAGAAGTTCACTGCGTAGTGACTACTACAGTGCCATTCAGTGTCACTTCGTAAAGACTGGCAATAGTGGTTGTTGTTGTTGTTGTTGTTGTTGTTGTTGTGGTCTTCAGTCCTGAGACTGGTTTGATGCAGCTCTCCATGCTACTCTATCCCGTGCAAGCTTCTTCATCTCCCAGTACTTACTGCAACCTACATCCTTCTGAATCTGCTGAGTGTATTCATCTCTTGGTCTCCCTCTACGATTTTTACCCTCCACGCTGCCCTTCAATGCTAAATTTGTGATCCATTGATGCCTCAGAACATGTCCTACCAACCGGTCCCTTCTTCTTGTCAAGTTGTGCCACAAACTCCTCTTCTCCTCAATTCCATTCAGTACCGCCTCATTAGTTATGTGATTTACCCATCTAATCTTCAGCATTCTTCTGTAGTACCACATTTCGAAAGCTTCTATTCTCTTCTTGTCCAAACTATTTATCGTCCATGTTTCACTTCCACATATGGCTACACTCCATACAAATACGTTCAGAAACGACTTCCTGACACTTAAATCTATACTCGGTGTTAACAAATTTCTCTTCTTCAGAAACACTTTCCTTGCCATAGCCAGTCTACATTTTATATCCTCTCTACTTCGACCATCATCAGTTATTTTGCTCCCCAAATAGCAAAACTCATCTACTACTTTATGTGCCTCATTTCCTAATCTAATTCCCTCAGCATCACCCGACTTAATTCGACTACATTCCATTATCCTCGTTTTGCTTTTGTTGATGTTCGTCTTATATCCTCCTTTCAAGACAGTGTCAATTCCGTTCAACAGCTCTTCCAAGTCCTTTGCTGTCTCTGACAGAATTACAATGTCACCGGCGAACCTCAACGTTTTTATTTCTTCTCCATGGATTTTAATACCTATTCCAAATTTTTCTTTTGTTTCCTTTACAGCTTGCTCAATATACAGATTGAATAACATTGAGGAGAGGCTACAACCCTATCTCACTCCCTTCCCAACCACTGCTTCCCCTTCATGCCCCTCGACTCCTACGACTGCCATCTGGTTTCAGTACAAATTGTAAATAGCCTTTCGCTCCCTGTATTTTACTCCTGCCACTTTTAGAATTTGAAAGAGAGTATTCCAGTCAACATTGTCAAAAGCTTTCTCTAAGTCTACAAATGCTAGAAATGTAGGTTTGCCTTTCCTTAATATTTCTTCTGAGATAAGTCATAGAGTCGGTATTGCCTCACGTTTTCCAATATTTCTAAGGGAATCCAAACTGATCTTCCCCGAGGTCGGCTTCTACCAGTTTTTCCATTCGTCTGTGAAGAATTCGCGTTAATATTTTGCAGCTGTGACTTATTAAACTGATAGTTCGGTAATTTTCACATCTGTCAACACCTCCATTCTTTGGGATGGAAATTATTATATTCTTCTTGTAGTCTGAGGGTATTTCGCCTGTCTCATACATTTTGTTTACCATTTTACCAGATGATAGAGTTTTATCAGGCCTGGCTCTCCTAAGGCCGTCACTAGTTCTAATGGAATGTTGTCCACTCCCGGGGCCTTGTTTCGACTTAGGTCTTTCAGTGCTCTGTCAAACTCTTCACGCAGTATCGTATCTCCCACTTCATTTTCATCTGCATCCTCTTCCATTTCCATAATATTGTCCTCAAGTACATCGCCCTTGTATAGACCATCTATATACTCCTTACACCTTTCTGCTTTCCCTTCTTTGGTTACAACTGGGTTTCCATCTGAGCTCTTGATATTCATACAAGTGGTTCTCTTTTCTCCAAAGGTCTCTTTAATTTTCCTGTAGACAGTATTTATCTTACCCCTAGTGAGATAAGCCTCTACACCCTTACATTTGTCCTCTATCCATCTCTGCTTAGCCATTTTGCACTTCCTGTCGATCTCATTTTTGAGACGTTTGTATTCCTTTTCGCCTGCTTCATTTAATGCATTTTTATATTTTCTCCTTTCATCAATTAAATTCAATATTTCTTCTGTTACCCAAGGATTACTACTAGTCCTCGTCTTTTTACCTACTTGATCCTCTGCTGCCTTCACTACTTCATCCCTCAAAGCTACCCATTCTTCTTCTACTGTATTTCTTTCTCCTATTCGTGACAATTGTTTTCTTATGCTCTTCCTGAAACTCTGTACAACCTCTGGTTTAGTCAGTTTATCAAGGTCTCATCTCCTTAAATTCCCACTTTTTTGCAGTTTGTTCAGTTTTAATCTACAGTTCATAACCAATATTTTATGGTCAGAGACCACATCTGCCCCTAAAAATGTCTTACAATTTAATACCTGGTTCCTAAATCTCTGTCTTACCATTATATAATTTATCTGAGCCTTTCTAGTATCTCCAGGATTCTTCCATGTGTACAACCTTCTTTTATGATTCTTGAACCAAGTGTTAGCTATGAGTAAGTTATGCTCTGTGCAAAATTCTGCCAGACAGCTGCCTCTTTCATTTCTTACCCCTAATCCATATTCACCTACTATGTTTCCTTCTCTCCCTTTTTCTAATCTCGAATTCCAGTCACCCATGACTATTAAATTTTCGTCTCCCTTCACTACCTGAATAATTTCTTTTATCTCATCATACATTTCATCAATATTTCTTCATCATCTGCAGAGCTAGTTGGCATATAAAGTTGTACTACTGTAGTAGGCGTGGGCTTCGTGTCTTTTCAAAAATGGTTCAAATGGCTCTGAGCACTATGGGACTTAACATCTATGGTCATCAGTCCCCTAGAACTTTGAACTACTTAAACCTAACTAACCTAAGGACAACACACAACACCCAGCCATCACGAGGCAGAGAAAATCCCTGACCCCGCCGGGAATCGAACCCGGGAACCCGGGCGTAGGAAGCGAGAACGCTACCACACGACCACGAGATGCGGGCCCGTGTCTTTCTTGGCCACAATAATGCGTTCACTATGCTGTTTGTAGTAGCTTACCCGTACTCCTATTTTTTTATTCGTTATTAAACCTACTCCTGCATTACCCCTATTTGATTTTGTATTTATAATCCTGTATTCACCTGACCAAAAGTCTTGTTCCTCCTGCCACCGAACTTCACTAATTCCCACTATATCTAACTTTAACCTATCTATTTCTCTTTTTAAATTTTCTAACCTACCTGCCCGATTAAGGGATCTGACATTCTACGCTCCGATCCGTAGAATGCCAGTTTTCTTTCTCCTGATAACGACGTCCTCTTGAGTAGTCCCCGCCTGGAGATCCGAATGAGGGACTATTTTACCTCCGGAATATTTTACCCAAGAAGACGCCATCATCATTTAACCATACAGTAAAGCTGCATGCCGTCGGGAAAAATTACAGCTGTAGTTTCCCCTTGCTTTCAGCGGTACGCAGTATCAGCACAGCAAGGTCGTTTTGGTTAGTGTCACAAGGCCAGATCAGTCAATCATCCAGACTGTTACCCCTGCAACTACTGAATAGGCTGCTTCCCCTCTTCAGGAACCACATGTTTGTTTGGCCTCTAAACAGATACCCCTCAGTTGTGGTTGCACCTATGGTACGGTCATCTGTATCGCTGAGGCACGCAAGCCTCCCCACCAATGAAAAGGTCCATGGTTCATGGGGGGCAATATAGTGGTAAGCGTCACAAAAACGTCTGATGTGTCCCGAGGAGTTTCTAACACCATAACTCTAATACACTACTGATTTATTTTGTTTTTGTTTAATTTAAGGTTACATCATTGAGCTTCTGTAAATGTTGTTTGATTGAGTCGATAACACAAAATTGTATACTCCTTTCTTTGTAAAAAAAACTTTGATGTCATGGTTTGTTTCTATGCTATGTAGTACATCTATCATTTAAATTCTTTGTCCCATTTGGAGGGAACAAAACTTACTGCATATAATTGTAATTTCTGTGTGAATAATTTTTTGTAGAAATGTCAATATGTGCAAAGGTTTTGTTTTATTTGAAATGTTTGTTCTCTGTTATGTAAACTGCTGACCTTCACTTAGGGTTCTTAGTTATTTGTATGTAAAAGGTGTGGTAGTTCCCCTCGGGAACGGAACTGAGTAGCGCGCGCAAATTGTGTTGGCCTAGGTAGAAAAGGTGGAACAAGAATCATGCCCATGTAAAAGTTGTATATTGTACTGGTTCCGAGAGAGGCTCTTCCTGCCGCTTACCAATGCCTCAGATGGATGGATAAATAACTGGAACTATTCTGGAATTGGTATCTATCATCGCCACCAAAAAGGAACAGAGTCCAGCAATTGTGCCTGCAAATCCACCTACCAACATGCAGCTGCCACCACATTGCGCAATCACTGTAACGGAATATTATAATAATGTACAGTGAAGGGTCAGCTTATTGGATGTTTTAGTGTGCACAAATATAAGGTAACCTGTAACTGAATTTATGTATCTACTTTGATTTTTTTCCCTATCACAACACCTCTCAGGTTCCTCTCCATTTGAACTACGATTACCGAGTGTCCTAGTTTGTGGAAAAAATGAATGCTCCAAAGCCAAATAGTTAGTTGAATAATGTTGTTTGATCTTTGGTAAGAAGGGGATATTCAGATTTATTGTGGATTTAGTGAAATTGTGGGAGGTAGTAAATGTAGTTTTGTGAAGTTTCAAAGTTACCTATGTAATCATTTACTTGAAAGTAGAAGACTGTGGTAATAAAGACAATTTGCTGTTTATTTTAAAGATTAAAAGTTCTTAAAACTGAGGCTTATAAAGTTTTGCTTAGTTAATGATCATAGTGCTGCCTGTAGTAAATTTTAAAAAAGTGAGTCAGTTTCTTGCAAATTTGTCAACATTGTGTTTCGCTGTGGTAAAAGTGGAAAACTGCAATAGTGGAAAGTTATATATTCAAGTTTGCTAAGTGTTTGTCTCTCTTGTGTATTGGAAGTACATATTAATAGTATAACAGGATCCACAGTTTGTCTATTGTGCTAATGCTAGGTAACAAGTAATGGGAAGACCACTATTTATGAAAACAATAACTTCTTTATTCAAAAGACAGTGAGAAGTAATTTGTTAGTGAAATACATTTAACTTTCATTCTAAATAGAAAAATATTTAGCTGAGAGAGACTTAACCTGTGACCAGTTCATAATTTTGCAGTGAACCACATTTACAATTTTATGTCAACTAGGAAAGTGTTTGAAAAATAATACTTAACTTACGTCCAATTTATGAGTCTGCAGTGAATATTAATAGTAATGTTATAAAACATATTCGGTTTGAATAAGCCCTGAAAATAATAGTGTGTTCCGTTATCTATTATATTTTGCAAATAGTTCTTGTTGCTCTAGCTGTTAGTTCCAACTTTAAAGTTGACATATGCAGGTGTCAGAGTTCATTGCACTCGCGTGTAGTAAAGTATAGTATGTGTCTGTCCGTTAAAGTTACTAATAACTATTTTCTTGAACAAGAATGTTAATCAGTCTCTTACCTAATTAGGCTGGCGACCATTTTCTTTATCCTTTAAACAGTGTGGATTGGTTAAATATCATTTATTACTGTTAAAATATTTACGTATTTCTGACTTTCGCTTCCGATACGCCACCTCTGTTAGGTATATCACGGTCAATATAACAAAATTCCTCTCAGAGGGTAACACAGCTCTGTTGTTTTATACCATAGTTACTCTAACAAAATAATTCCATTTTACAATCTGCCTCCAGCTTTGAGGTTATGGTATAGCAGTAGCAGACAGTAGTGTTATAAGTTGACAGCAATACTGGGATTACAACTTCAAGGAAATTAAACTATAGCTAGGCCTTGGTCCTTTGGTCTCAGTGGAAGAGCCAGAGTGCCCTTTGGCCAAAATGTTTGGGGACCCCTAAGCTCCCAAATTTCGTGCATGTCAGCGTATTTATCAGGCACAGTTCCGTGTTTTTATAATTGTGTAGAGCACATTTCCGGCCTCTTGAGTCTGCATAGGAACTGTGATTGCTGTGGAGCTCCAGATAGCTGGATTGGTCACATAACTTGAGGCTGTTGGTAATGGGCATCACTGTGGGGGGCTAGACATGGCGATCCAAGTGACGTCCAGCACATGTTACATGTCCCCAAATTGGTCCACTATTGTGAGCGCTCCTGGTAGTGCCCACACTGAGGTTGACCACTCACCCATAGTTATATACACTCCTGGAAATTGAAATAAGAACACCGTGAATTCATTGTCCCAGGAAGGGGAAACTTTATTGACACATTCCTGGGGTCAGATACATCACATGATCACACTGACAGAACCACAGGCACATAGACACAGGCAACAGAGCATGCACAATGTCGGCACTAGTACAGTGTATATCCACCTTTCGCAGCAATGCAGGCTGCTATTCTCCCATGGAGACGATCGTAGAGATGCTGGATGTAGTCCTGTGGAACGGCTTGCCATGCCATTTCCACCTGGCGCCTCAGTTGGACCAGCGTTCGTGCTGGACGTGCAGACCGCGTGAGACGACGCTTCATCCAGTCCCAAACATGCTCAATGGGGGACAGATCCGGAGATCTTGCTGGCCAGGGTAGTTGACTTACACCTTCTAGAGCACGTTGGGTGGCACGGGAACATGCGGACGTGCATTGTCCTGTTGGAACAGCAAGTTCCCTTGCCGGTCTAGGAATGGTAGAACGATGGGTTCGATGACGGTTTGGATGTACTGTGCACTATTCAGTGTCCCCTCGACGATCACCAGTGGTGTACGGCCAGTGTAGGAGATCGCTCCCCACACCATGATGCCGGGTGTTGGCCCTGTGTGCCTCGGTCGTATGCAGTCCTGATTGTGGCGCTCACCTGCACGGCGCCAAACACGCATACAACCATCATTGGCACCAAGGCAGAAGCGACTCTCATCGCTGAAGACGACACGTCTCCATTCGTCCCTCAATTCACGCCTGTCGCGACACCACTGGAGGCGGGCTGCACGATGTTGGGGCGTGAGCGGAAGACGGCCTAACGGTGTGCGGGACCGTAGCCCAGCTTCATGGAGACGGTTGCGAATGGTCCTCGCCGATACCCCAGGAGCAACAGTGTCCCTAATTTGCTGGGAAGTGGCGGTGCGGTCCCCTACGGCACTGCGTAGGAACCTACGGTCTTGGCGTGCATCCGTGCGTCACTGCGGTCCGGTCCCAGGTCGACGGGCACGTGCACCTTCCGCCGACCACTGGCGACAACATCGATGTACTGTGGAGACCTCATGCCCCACGTGTTGAGCAATTCGGCGGTACGTCCACCAGGCCTCCCGCATGCCCACTATACGCCCTCGCTCAAAGTCCGTCAACTGCACATACGGTTCACGTCCACGCTGTCGCGGCATGCTACCAGTGTTAAAGACTGCGATGGAGCTCCGTATGCCACGGCAAACTGGCTGACACTGACGGCGGCGGTGCACAAATGCTGCGCAGCTAGCGCCATTCGACGGCCAACACCGCGGTTCCTGGTGTGTCCGCTGTGCCGTGCGTGTGATCATTGCTTGTACAGCCCTCTCGCAGTGTCCGGAGCAAGTATGGTGGGTCTGACACACCGGTGTCAATGTGTTCTTTTTTCCATTTCCAGGAGTGTAGTATATCGTCAGAACGTGTAGCAGATGCCAAAAGACTTTCTGGGGGACCAATCAGAGAGCCTCTTTAGTTTATCTAATGAACATGTTTCGGACTATATCTGTATATGACAAACATCTTGATCCACATGCAGTCATTTTTTCTGTTTCAGGGGAAACCTTTCAGCCTGCAAGATTTGGGCAGTGACAGAGTGTTGGATTACTAGTAGTTAAGTGCACAATGAGGCTCCTTAGATGTATGAATGCCAAGGAGGGGAAGGAATCCAGTGTGTACTCTGTGCACATACTGGGAGGAGACTTTCCAGATGTTTAATGGGTGCTTCTGGATGCCATGAGGAGCGCAGGGTGCAGGCAAAGGCAGGTGGTGGTTCATGTCAGTAGTAATGATGTCTCTGTTTTTTGGCAGGTAGCTGAAGTGGTAAAGACTGCCTTTCTTGGCTTGCAAAATGGAGTCAGAGCTGACCATAAAATTCTGTCTCGAAACGTGGCAGAAAACCCAAAGAGATCCTGGTTGTATGTAAAGTACACCAGCGGGAAGACGCTATCAACACCTTCACTGTACAACAGCAATGGTAATGTTACTGATGACAGTGCCACTAAAGCAGAGTTACTAAATGTGGTTTTCCAAAATCCTTTCGCCAAAGAAGACAAAGTAAATGTTCCAGAGTTCGAATCAAGAACAACTGCTAACAAGATTGACTTAGACATAGATATCCCCAGTGTAGCGAAGCAGCTTAAATTACTTAACACTCCGGTCTAGACTGTATATCTGTTAGGTTCCTTTCAGAGTATGCTGGTACAATAGCTCCATATTTAGCAGTCATATACAACCACACGAGTAGTGGGACAAATTTCGTTGTAGCGCACTTTGTTAGTGCGAGTTGACTACATCGTGGCAGGTGAAAACCTATTGTTCTCTTTTAATTGGCAGGTCCTTAACCTGTTGTTCTGTTAAGTGGATAGTGACCTCCCATAAATAATCCATCATTTTGAGTGACAGGTCCTTAACCTACTGTTCAGTTAAGTAATTTGCCAAAAACCTCAACTCCTCCCCCTCCACCTCTCCCTCCTCCTCCTCCCCCTACCTGTCCTCCCCCAGCCCTCTGGGAACTCCCGTTGAAGATACATGTACACTTTTGATATCAGTTTGACTCACTAATTGATTAAATCGATCAATTAATTAACTCCTCCACCTCTGGGAAACCTCCCAGCCCTCCCACTCCCTCCCTCATCTGGAAATTTGCGGGAAAAAGACTCAGTTGATTGGTCATTTGGCGGGAAATCGATTGCAGTGCATGGAATACTGTTTGAACAATTTCGCCATTATGTAGAATATTGTTTGTTTAAACAACTTATGGGATACACAGAAATGTATGGAATATAGTTTACTTATTTATTTAAAGAAGTTAGTGAAAAATCGATTGCAGTATATGGAATATTGCTTCAACAATTTAGACAATTTGTGGAATATTGTTTATTTAAACTATTTATGAGATACAAGGGAGTGTTTGAAATATAGTTTATTCATTTATCTAAAGAGTTAGTAGGGCAATAGACTGCGCTGTACGAATAATGTTTGTTTAAACAACTTTCAGGATTAAACGATATAGTTTATTTAAAGAATTTGTCAGGAAATCGATTGCAGTGAGTGGAATATTTAAACAAATGCAATGCTTTTTCATCCCAATTACATAAGGAAACACATAATTACACAGTCACAGACCGCTTAAACGTATCTGAAAAACTTCCTCACATCTCGCCACACGTGTAGGCTGCCCGAAGTTGGGGCGCGCCGGAGGGAATTTGTAATAGCCAGCAGGCTCCCCGCACCACTGTCGGCTGTCGGTGGCTACAAAGCCCCGTGAAGTAGGGCGCAAATTCTTCAACGTAAGTGTCAGATGGCGGCAACCCTTTAATACTGCAACCTGAGACATTCCTGTCGAAACAAATGCTCTCTCTCTTAAGTAGCCAGGCCTGCGTTACTCTGTGCCTGCACGCACCATCGCCCGCGCTGTAACCAAACCACAAACAAAGCAATGTTGACCTGGTAAACTTGCAGCTGTGGATGTCTTGGTAAAATTCCCCTCACTCTATCAGATTGACTGACAAATCAATTAAATCGATACCCTTTAGTGTGGGACAGTTTCTCCTTGCTTTCTATTGGTGGATACTAGGATTGGAATATTTGACGGGATTCGATCCTGCAACCATCCAGGTTCCAAATCCCACTGGATTTGTTTCCCCTTGCCTCCTATCAGTGGTTATTGACACAGATGGGTCATTTGATAGGAAGTCGATTACGTTGTAGGTTGCTGAAAATTTCAAATTTCAGCTCAGCTGTGTGCTGTGTCATTAAACAATGTATGGGGTGGTTGGACTGGTGTGTATGCTTGCAATACCACTATCAGAAACAGCCGGCCGGAGTGGCCGAGCGGTTAAAGGCGCTACAGTCTGGAACCGCACGACCGCTACGGTCGCAGGTTCGAATCCTGCCTCGGGGATGGATGTGTGTGATGTCCTTAGGTTAGTTAGGTTTAAGTAGTTCTAAGTTCTAGGGGACTTATGACCGCAGCAGTTGAGTCCCATAGTGCTCAGAGCCATTTTGAACCACTATCAGAAACAATAAATTGACCAATCGGGAATTTGATGTTTTAATTGGGTTTTCAAAACTCTATATAACCGCTAAGGTCGTTCCCTCCACTACATTCGGAAGGAGGAGGAAGGGTCTAGTGCGTGATTGGATAGACAAAACAACAACAACAAATACCTGAGCAAGACAGACTCCACTACAGTGTTTTGAGGAGCACTAAACACGGCACACTTAATCTGCGCTCCAATTTGTAGTAATAAGTTGTCATGGCTAGATGCCAGAGATAGCTATCAGTCTCGAAGCAGACGTCGTGATTGGGTTTTTAAAGCACTATAGATTTCATAAATTTTTTATCCCCGCTGTATTCGGAAGGAGGAAGAAGAGTAAGGATATACTGTGTGGTAATATAGACAAGACAGAGTCCACTGCGATGTATTGAGAAGCACCAAACACGACACACTTAAACTACAATCCAAACCGTAGTAATAAGTTGTCAGGGCTAGATGTCGGAGATCAGTGAAACACACCCCACGTGTTCATGTTCCAAGCTCCACATACACACAACGCCAATTCTCTAATACAGCCCCCACTACGATGGACGAGATGTGACAGGTCGGCGCATTCCTTGTACCTAACAGCCCGTCACAGGCTGAGCTAATTTGTTACTTCCGCATGCCAACTCCTTGTGACCGCCGACGCAGCTAGCCACAGTGCACAGCAAAACAAGGAGCTGCAGCGTGGAAATTTGTGGTAAGGTCTTATGGGACCAAACTGCTGAGGTCATCCGTCCCTAAGCCTACACACTACTTAATCTAACTTAATCTAAGGACAACACACACACCCATACCCGAGGGAGGACTCGAATCTCCGACATGGGGAGCCGCACAGACAGTGACAAAGTTAGACCGTGCGGCTACCTCTCGTGGTGCTGCAGCTTGGATTTATACAATTGTTATAACCAATTTCACCCTGACATAGACTCCCCAGTTAAAAAAAAAAATCCACTTTACCCAATCCTAGGCAGCGATGTTGTTGACCATACACCTCGAATTTAACACACGAACTGTTGATTTCTCCCTTTTATACGAGTTATTTTCGAAGACGGAAGAAACAGAGGCATACATGCTTTTCAAAATCGCTAAAGTACTATTACTTGTTCTGAAAATCCTGTAATAGTATGGCATAGGCTACATTTCCTCTAAGTATTTTCTCATCAAGTAGATACAAATCGTTTCTTATCTGTTACGACATGCATCATGGCACTAGAATATTAAATTCATTTTTGGCTCATAATGGAGTGCTAAGATCTACCTCTGTCACAGGACGCCTGCTCACTTTCTAACTCCCTTAAAGTAACTAAATGGCTCGCTAGATACAAAGTCTCTTAAAGTAACGGCACACAGAAGTTGTAAGTATAAGGTTTATACTGTGTAACACTTTATAAATACGGTAATACGTCTGATTTTATTATGATGGTCGTGTCTTCCTGTGTAGATGAGAGATTGAAACACTATTAAAAGATATCGCGGCAACGAAAAAAAGAAACACCTGATTACCGCTCCAAGTCAAGAATCAGATCTGTGCTGCCCTAGCTATCGCTTCACCCACCAGGCAGCAAGTCATTGACATCAAACTGATAGGCTAATTAATTAAATTGATCATGATAGTCACTTTATGGCGAATAAATTTTTATTTTTTTATTTTTAGAAACTACCTGTTACCTTCTGTATGCGGTTCTTCGTCCGACATTTTTCTGACGTTTGGCCAGCGTGAGTGGCTGGTGTTGTCAAAGCTTCAGCCTCCACTGCTGGTGGTGGACTGGAGCCGAGCTCACGGCCGCAGAGTATACGTACCTGGAGTACCAGCGCCCAAGGGCTTCTCTGCAGTCATTTCCAGTGCCATTCTCCTATTATTAACTGCAGCTGTCGTTCGTTGCAGCATGGGAAGCCAGGATCCGTTTACCTGGAGGCTTTCTTCTTTCTTGTTCAAGCTGTTCTCATGTTGGCGTACTTCTACTACTTCTCTGAACAAGCGGGTGTGATAGCTCTTTTCTACAGCCAGAACTTCCGAGTCGGCGAATTTTACTATGTTGTTGGTCTCACGCACCGCATGCTCTGCCACGGCCGTTTTTTCCACCTGCCCCAATCTGCAATGTCGCATATGTTCTGTGATCCTGCTGTTGATTGATTGTCCAGTCATTCCAACAAAAACTTTTCCGCATGTGCATGGCATGCGGTATATTCCAGACATTGCAAATGGGTCCCTTCTCTCCTTTACCAATCTGAGACACTCTTTGAACTTCTTTGTCGGTCTGTAAGTAGTCTTTATGCCGTATTTGCGCAATATACGGCCGATCCTGTCCGTCACTCTGGGAATGTATGGCAGAAAGGCTGTACCCGACATTTCTTTTTCTGATGTGTCACTTCGCCGAGTGTTTGAACCTGTTATACTTCTAATATATCTTGTGGAGTACCCACTGCTCCCCAGAACACTTTCCAGGTGTTGAATTTCGCGTCTGACGTACTGTGGCTCACATATTCGTCTTGCTCGCGTTACGAGCGTATTAACTTCTTTTCTGGCTCGGGTTGTGATTTGACAGTTTGTGCAGGTATCGGTCCATGTGTGTCGGTTTTCAGTACACGCTGTTCCCAAGTTTTCACCGTCCCTCGTGACCAGCACATGTATAAACGGTAGTTGTTTGTCTTTTTCTACTTCCATGGTAATTTTTATGTGGTATGGAGGCTGTTCAAGTGTCTTAGGAAGTCACTGTGCTGTTCCTCACTACGGCTCCGTACAACAAAGTTATCATCCATGTATCCGCACCAACCTAAAGTTTACAAGGTGCCACGTCCAGTGCCTGTGCTTCGAAATGTTCCACAAAGAAGTTGGCCACCACTAGACTAAGAGGATGGCGATGCCGTCCAGCTGTTCGTAGAAGTTGCCGTTCCTTGCAAAACAGCTCAATGTGAGACATGCATGAAAGAGTTTGGTGACGTTTTGTGGGAAAATGGAACCGATGTTCTCCAGAGAGTCACTGAGTGGCATTTTCGTAAGCAAAGAAGCAACATCAAAACTGACCAGGATGTCGTTTGATGCGAGTTTTAGTTTTCTCAGCTTCTCAGTGATTTGCTACACATGCACCTACACACATACATACAGAAAACCGGGCAAACGCACTGCATCTTTAGAATATGTGGTTGGATGCACTTGCGTACAGTGCTATACTACGCCATTTAACTAGAAAAATGGTGTATTTGTGCTAATTATTGGTAACTGTATTACTACATTTACAAGCAATTTTAGAATACGGAGTGAGAAATGATATGATCGCGTGGGTGGAAGCGACATAAAATCGACAAAATTAGGCAAAAATTGACTGAAAATGCATATAAATGAGAGAAAATAACGCCAAAATTCGGGGAAATTGAGGGAGTATTTGCATGTCATCTGATTGGTTCAGGACAATTCTTTTACATGGGAATGAGCATGTGGCAGTAAGAAGAATATGAGAAAAGTGTACATGGAAGCACCGGGAACCATGGAAGCAGTCATTTCTTCGTTGACAGCGATAAGATGGCTGGAATAGAATGTTTAACGAGGTTGACCACCACATGTCGAGTAATAAATTTATATATATATGTCGGACCACAAGTCCAGGCGTGACCCCAAAGTTATCGCTAACCACCTTATTGATTTTTATAAAGTGGTTGTCGGACCACAAGTCCAGGCGTGACCCCAAAGTTATCGCTAACCACCTTATTGATTTTTATAAAGTGGCCTTGGCTAAAGAGCGTTGTATTACCACCTGGGCTGATTGCAATATACAGAGAGAGTGGATTGCATGTTTGACCCTGTGTGAGGCTGATTAGGTGTTTGAACACTACCAAACGATCTTCACAATGTGCCTCTCTCTTCTCTCCGCCAATCACAACCTGTGGTGTCAGCTAACAAACAGTTGCCATATTGTTTTTTTAACAACATTCTACTTTATGTCTGTTGAGATAATAGTGCTACATGAAAGTTGACTGCTCTCTTTGATGCTTTCCTGGAAAAGAAAGCCTCTAAACTGACATGGATATGCGTTAAATGACAATGGGAAGTAGATGGACTGATAGGCTGAGAGGGAGAGAGGGGGGCGATGAAACATATCCGTCGATGAAAAACCTGTTTCGGCATCCTCCTCTAGAAGAAATAAAATGCATGCAAAGTAGTTCATTCTTCTGCTACATCTTGGACGTAAATCTAGTCTTCAGTTTCATATACACACATCAAAAAAAGTTTCGCATCACCCCAGTTCCCAGAACTCCTTAAGACATACGTTGACTGTGGATATTGTAACACAGACACAGTCCCTTTGACTGTTCAGAGATGTCAGTAAACCCACCCAAAGATGTAAACAGCCATGCATGAGCAGCGCCTATTAGACAGAGGGCGTCGGACAGCCAATCAGTTCCAGTGATTCCACCAGGAAGAAGGTACACGACCCTTGTTGTCTGTAGTTCAACCATGCCTAGACGGTCAATACCGCGGTTCGATCGCGTCCGCATTGTTACTTTGTGCCAGGAAGGACTCTCAACAAGGGAAGTGTCCAGGTGTCTCGGAGTGAACCAAAGCGATGTTGTTCGGACATGGAAGAGATACAGAGAGACAGGAACTGTCGATGACATGCCTCGTTCAGGCCGCCCAAGGGCCAATACTGCAGTGGATAACCGCTACCTACGGATTACGACTCGGAGGAACCCTGACAACAACGCCAACATGTTGAATAATGGTTTTCGTGCAGCCACAGGACGTCGTGTTACGACTCAAACTGTGCACAATAGGCTGCATTATGCGCAACTTCACTCCCGACGTCCATGGCAAGGTCCATCTTTGCAACCACAACACCATGCAGCTTGGTACAGATGGGACAACAACATGCCGAATGGACCGCTCAGGATTGCCATCAGGTTCTCTTCACTGATGAGTGCCGCATATGCCTTCAACCAGACAATCGTCGGAGACGTGTTTGGAGGTAAACCTGTCAGGCTGAACGCCTTAGACACACTGTCCAGCGAGTGCAGCAAGTGCAGGTTCCCTGACGTTTTGGGGTGGCATTATGTGAGGCCGACATACGCCGCTAGTGGGCATAGAAGGCGCCACAACAGCTGTACGACACGTGAATGCCATCCTCCGACCGATAGTGCAACCATATCGACAGCATATTGGCGAGGCATTCGTCTTCATGGACAACAATTCGCGCACCCATCGCGCACATCTTCTGAATGACTTCCTTCAGGATAACGACATCGCTCGACTATAGTGGCCAGCATGTTCTCCAGACATAAATCCTATTGAATATGCCTGGGATAACTGAAAAGGGCTATATATGGATGACGTGAACTACTAACCACTCTGAGAGATCTACGCCGAATCGCAGTTGTGGAGTGGGACAATCTGGACCAACAGTGCCTTCATGAACTTGTTGATAGTATGCTACGACGAATACAGTCATGCATCAGTGCAAGAGGACGTCCTACTGGGTATTAGGGGTAGCGTTGCATACAGCAATCTGGACTAGCACCTCTGAAGGTCTCGCTGTACGGTGGAGCAACATGCAATGTGTGGTTTTCATGAGCAATAAGAAGGGCGGAAATGATGTTTGTGTTGATCTCTATTCCAGTTTTCTGTACGGGTTCCGGAACTCTCGCAACCGAGGTGATGCAAATCTTTTTCTGATGTGTGTAGGTACGAAGCAAGTGTTGCTATACTTCTCATGTTAGTCTTGTCCTAAATGCATGCAAGTGGATCGCTGGTGAGAGAACAAATCTTAGGTTTTTTAGTAGGTTGATGTATAAAAAGTGCAAATATTCTCGTAGAAAATCAAAGAGCACATGGGTATGTGAGTAATATGACCATATACATATGGAACATTGTGGAAAAAATATGGAAATGAAATCAGTAAAATTCGAGGAAAACCTGGTATAATCACGAAAAAATGATGTGGTATTCGTAAAAATTGAGGGAATTATCATGAAATGCGCAAATTCCTGATAATCTAGTAAAATTACGGAAATTAACTGAGAATACATAAAAATAGAGGCAAATACCATGAAAAGAGTACTGAGCAAAATCAGTAAAACTGCTTGTTCTGAACGAGGAGAGTAGACTGGTGCTACATACAGGGTGTTACAAAAAGGTACGGCCAAACTTTCAGGAAACATTCCTCACACACAAAGAAAGAAAATATGTTATGTGGACATGTGTCCGGAAACGATTACTTTCCATGTTAGAGCTTATTTTATTACTTCTCTTCAAATCACATTAATCATGGAATGGAAACACACAGCAACAGAACCTACCAGCGTGACTTCAAACACTTTGTTACAGGAAATGTTCAAAATGTCCTCCGTTAGCGAGAATACATGCATCCACCCTCCGTCGCATGGAATCCCTGATGCGCTGATGCAGCCCTGGAGAAGGGCGAATTGTATCACAGCCGTCCACAATACGAGCACGAAGAGTCTCTACATTTGGTACCGGGGTTGCGTAGACAAGAGCTTTCAAATGCCCACATAACTGAAAGTCAAGAGGGTTGGGGTTTGGAGAGCGTGGAGGCCATGGAATTGGTCCGCCTCTACCAATCCATCGGTCACCGAATCTGTTGTTGAGAAGCGTACGAACACTTCGACTGAAATGTGCAAGAGCTCCATCGTGCATGAACCACATGTTGTGTCGTACTTGTAAAGGCACATGTTCTAGCAGCACAGGTAGAGTATCCCGTATGAAATCATGATAACGTGCTCCATTGAGCGTAGGTGGAAGAACATGGGGCCCAATCAAGACATCACCAACAATGCCTGCCCAAACGTTCACAGAAAATCTGTGTTGATGACGTGATTGCACAATTGCGTGCGGATTCTCGTCAGCCCACACATGTTGATTGTGAAAATTTACAATTTGATCACGTTGGAATGAAGGCTCATCCGTAAAGAGAACATTTGCACTGAAATGAGGATTGACACCTTGTTGGATGAACCATTCGTAGAAGTGTACCCGTGGAGGCCAATCAGCTCCTGATAGTGCCTGCACACGCTGTATATGGTACGGAAACAACTGGTTCTCCCGTAGCACTCTCCATACAGTGACGTGGTCAACGTTACCTTGTACAGCAGCAACTTCTCTGACGCTGACATTAGGGTTATCGTCAACTGCACGAAGAATTGCCTCGTCCATTGCAGGTGTCCTCGTCGTTCTAGGTCTTCCCCAGTCGCGAGTCATAGGCTGGAATGTTTCGTGCTCCCTAAGACGCCGATCAATTGCTTCGAACGTCTTCCTGTCGGGACACCTTCGTTATGGAAATCTGTCTCGATACAAACGTACCGCGCCACGGCTATTGCCCCGTGCTAATCCATACATCAAATGGGCATCTGCCAACTCCGCATTTGTAAATATTGCACTGACTGCAAAACCTCGTTCGTGAGAACACTAACCTGTAGATGCTACGTACTGATGTGCTTGATGCTAGTACTGTAGAGCAATGAGTCGCAAGTCAACACAAGCACCGAAGTCAACATTACCTTCCTTCAATTGGGCCAACTGACGGTGAATCGAGGAAGTACAGTACATACTGACGAAACTAAAACGAGCTCTAACATGCAAATTAAGCGTTTCCGGACACATGTCCACATAACATCTTTTCTTTATTTGTGTGTGAGGAATGTTTCCTGAAAGTTTGGCCGTACCTTTTTGTAACACCCTGTATACACACCTTAACTGTGGAGAGAGGAGGCATTCTAGAGGTGTGACATCAAGGGGAAACGCAATGTTATCCTTCACATGAGCAATACAGCCTAACATCGGGCCATGACTTCTGTGTGCAAGAGGAATATTATCAGGGGCAGTGGTAAACTGCAGTAAGACTGTTATATCTCCTCTGGTTGCTGATCGTGCTGTTTGTTTTCTCATAAGATGTCACTGTTTCTATGTATGCATTTTCAGCTGTTGATGATCATTTTATAGGGCTGTTGTGAACATATAATAATTACCGAACCGTAAACAGGCTTGAACTTCGTAAACAGCAGGCGTCATGCACCTCTGGAAACCTATGTAGTATTTGTGTTACAAAATATCGAGTTTTCTTTGGTGTGCAAGGTAGTAGTTTTATCACTTTACAGTTTGTTACCATAGTTTATCGTAGAGAAACTTGCAGGGAGAATGTATGTCATGTGCTGGGAATGTACTTCTTGCACTGGAATGTTAACAGCGTTGCATTCCAGATGACTAATAGATCAGGAGCTGCATTGCTCTACCATTTTAGCGTGTTTTAAGTGCAGAACTGTATAGCCTTAGAAATGTATGTGTTTATGTTCCACATTTATTTTTCTCTTACCAATACCTTCTTGGTACTGACCCCAGACACTAGAACAATACTTTAGAACTGATAGTGCAGTTGATTTACGTAAAATGCTTCAAACTACATCTGTCTGGAACTCCATCATACATAAACCACACATTGCTTCTTCATAAATATCTGATACATCAACACTCTCATATCTACTACACACCGATGAGGGGTGCTAACCTTCTCAACATGCGTGCGTCTGGAGAGATCTTGTGTACTTGGACGGGTATTGTGAGTAAGACTGCTGCGGAACAGTTTTCGCTGAACAGCGGTTATGGACTCGTCTCACTCTATTCCTTCACAAGACGTGGAATGTAACGCATATAGTAGCCGCCTACTTCTGGTCAGCTGCGAATTATCTAGGTTGGGCGTTAAATAGTGGCAACTATTTATTCACATCCGATACAAAAGAGTTACATGTTTGCACCTGTTACTGTTCTTCAAAGTAGTCACCAGCGTATAGAATCCGTTGTCAGTGATGTGGAAGGTGTAGTATACCGCTAATAGAGCCTGTTCTGTTGATGGTCCGAATGGAGCTGTCTACTGTCTGTCGAATCTCTGGAACAGTTCTGAAGTGAATACCACGAAGTGGTTCCTTCATCTTCGGAATCAAATCAAAGTCACAAGGACTTAAGTCCAGGGAGTGTGGTTGATGGTACAGTACTTCCCAGTTCCATAGACCGAACAGAGCAGCCACAGCTTGCGTTGTTTGTGCACATGCATAGTCATGGAAAATGGTGGGTGGGTTGCGCAGAAAGTGTCGCCGCTTCTTTTGCGAAGGTGGTCGCAGGTGATGTTCCAAAATCGACCAACTTTTGACACAGACCTTGAAGTCGTGGTGGAAAAAACAAACTGATGGTGGTGTACGTAGCTGTAGTCATACACTGCTTGGATATGTTACCGCAGAAAAAAAAGTGTATCAGACAAGAACAGACTCTTGTGACTGATGATCATAAGATACGGTTCTCCTACAGTACAGGTGACAAAACTTTACAGTGGTCTGAGCAAGCAATTTCGATCATGAACCACCTACTCCAGTGAACCAATCCCTGTATATTTAATAGGATCGACACATATTTTTTTATTTATTTACTCATCAAGTTCTGTAGGACCAAATTGAGGAGAAAATCTCTAAGGTCATGGAATGTGTCAGTACATAAAAGTAATAACAGATAAAAATAAAATGTTTATGAACCCAAAAAAGTCAATCCATAAGTTTAACTAAACGCAATCAGCAACACAACAAGAATCTACTTAATTTTTCAAGGAACTCCTCGATAGAATAGAAGGAGTTGAGGCGTAGCGCCGTATACCGATCCTGCCTTGGAGACAGTTAAGTGGGAGATGTGTCTCAGAGCTGGATAGTGACAGATGGTGACGCGAGACTGGACGCGCACGTAGTTTATGTATCAGACGATAGAGGACAATATTGGATAGGGGGACTGTGATTTTAGTTTCGATTGTGCCCCCTAGAGTGCACTAAAGTAATATAATGTTTTTCATAAACTGTTCTAGTATTTTCATAAAGTGTTATGTCTTTTTGTGTATGTAAAATGTTATAAATGTGTTTTAGCAGTATTAATGATGCGTGAGTGTGGTTTAAGGTTAATACGAAGATAATTGTTTAACGAGATATGTAATAGGATTTAGTGTGGGGACATTTCGAAGAAGTATGGATATGGACAAAGGGGATTTTTGTAGAATAGATTTGTAAAGTAAGTTTATGGTAAAGGGAAAGTTAAGTCAGGTATAAATAATAATAGTAAATAACTTTATGCATAAACGAAACTTCAGCCTATTAGATAATTACGTCGGTAAAAAGGGCAGTCGTTAGGTTTACTATTTTGCGATTGGTTATTGATGAAAAGCGCGGACTGACGCGGGAGAGTGTTGTTTTGCTACTGGCTGTTGAGTAAACTGACCAATGATAAAGCAATATTCTTCGTGCGCCTTTCTCTGCTGGTAGAGAAAACTTAAGAGTATTCTAGAGAAGAGTCGGAGCCTAGCCATGAAACAGTTCAGACGTATGTAGTAGTAGTTCCGATGGAAATGATAAGTTGCCGGATCTAGCAGTGTTTCATACATCAAAAGTGTTGTAAAGTGACGGCATAATTATTCCGATGGGAGTGTAGAAATTTCGGAATTTTTAAGTGACTTTTGTGACGAGAAAAGACATAGTCCGCGTGGCGTATTGAGCAGGTCGGTGGCTAAAAACTGTGACTGCATTAGGTACCGACAGACTTAATATTGGGCGAGCATCATCAATAAAAAACAATCAGTATTTTTGTAGCTATTACGTTTTCGGGAAATGCAACACCATAAACTTGCTAACGTGAGTGAAAGAGATTGTGAGTGACTGTGTTAAGACTAGTATGGGCTTGGCAGTGATACTTGTTCACCTAAGTTTCAGAATGTATTAATTGAGGACAAAATTTCCAACCTTTCATTTGTGTAAAAACTTTCTCCCGAAACGTAGATTAGTGACTTAAATTGCAGCCTGGTTCACGTCGAAGTACAGTAGGTTTCACTGTGCTTTCCTACTGATGATGTACAGAGTTAATGTTCACAGGTAGGTGCAGGTCCGTCGTAAAGGGACGGAAAGAACCGGGCCGCCGCAGAGTGACCCATGAGGAAACTCTTCAGTTTCGATTTGAGAGCGCGTGGATTACTGCTAAGATTTTTGAATTCGAGTGGTAGCTTATTGAAAATGGATGCAGCAGTATACTGCACACCTTTCTGCACAAGAGTTAAGGAAGTCCGATCCAACTGCAAGTTTGATTTCTTCTGAGTATTAACTGAGTGAAAGCCACTTATTCTTGGGAATAAGCTAATATTGTTAACAAGGAATATGTATGTTGAGAGGCCAATGTCAAAATACCCAGACTCGGGAACAGGGGTTGACAAGAGGTTTGTGAACTTACACCACTTATTGCTCGAACCCCCATTTCTGAGACAAAAATATTGTTTTAGAATTGGAACAGTTTCCCCAAAATATAATACCATATGGCATAAGCGAATGAAAATAAGCAAAGTAGACTAATTTTCATATCGAACGATCACTCACTTCAGATACTGTTCGAATAGTAAAAATGTCAGCATTAATTCTTTGAACAAGATCCTGAAAGTGGGCTTTCCACAACAGTTTACTATCTGTCTGAACACCTAGAAATCTGAACTGTTCAGTTTCACTAATCATATGCCCATTCTGTGAAATTAAAATGTCAGGTTTATTTGAATTGTGTGTTAGAAACTGTAAAAACTGAGTCTTACTGTGATTTAGTGTTGGTTTATTTTCTACAAGCCATGAACTTAGGTCATGAACTGCATTATTTGAAAGCGAGCCAATGTTGCACACAACATCTTTTACTACCAAGCTAGTGTCATCACCAAAGAGAAATATTTTAGACTTACTCGTAATACTGGAGGACATCTCATGTATATACATAAGGAACATGAGTAGCCCCAACACTGATCCCTGGGGCACCCCCTGCTTGACAGTACCCTTCTCAGACCACACATCATAGCCATTTTCAACATTGTGAATAATGACTTTTGGCTGTCTCTTGCTAAAGTAAGATGTGAACCAATTGTGAGCTACTCCCCTGTTCCATAATGGTACAACTTCTGGAGCAATATTTTGTGATCAACACAATCAAATGGCTTAGTTAGATCAAAAAATATGGCTAGTGTTCGAAACCTTTTGTTTAACTCATCCAGTACCTCACAGAGAAAAGAGAATATAGCATCTTCAGTTGTTAAACGACTTCTAAAGCCAAACTGTACATTTGATAGCAAATTGTGTGATATAAAATGATCAATTATCCTTGCAAACAAAGGCCTTTCATTAACTTTTGCAAACACTGATGGCATAGAAATAAGTCTAAAATTATCTGCATTAGCACTTTCCCCCTTTTAATGAAGCGGCTTTACTACTGAGTACTTTAATCATTCAGGAAACTGACCATTCCTAATGGAAAAATTACAAGTATGGCTAAATACAAGGCTAACATGTGCAGCACAGTAGTTTAATATTCTGCTAGGCACTCAATCATAACCATGAGAGTCCTTAGTCTTCAGTGATTTAATTATAGACTCAATCTCCCCCTTGTCTGTATCACAGAGGAGTATTTCAGACGTAAATCTTGGAAAGGCATTTGTCAAGAGAGTTATAAGATTCCCTGTAGAAACTAAATGTTTATTTAATTCACCAACAATGCTCATAAAATTATTGTTAAATACTGTACATATAACTGATTTATCAGTAACAGAAATATTTTTACTATGAACTGACTTTGTATTGTCAATCTTGTGCTGCTGACCAGACACTTCCTTCACAACTGACCATATGGTTTTAATTTTATCCCGTGAATTAGCTATTCTATTTGCATACCACATACTCTTTGCCTTCCTAATAACATTTTAAGCACATTACAATACTGTTTGTAATGGGCTACTACAGCTTGATTGTGACTACTTCAAACATTTTGATATAATTCCCACTTTGTTCTACATGATATCCTCATCTCACTAGTCAGCAACCCAAGCTGCCTATTACTGCTAGCACCCAGTTTAGAACGTTCTGATGGAAAGCAACTCTCAAAGAGCATGAGAAATGTGTTAAGGAATGCATTATATTTATCATCTATGTTATCAGTACTATAAACATCCTGCCACTCTTGTTCCTTGACAACGTTTAAAAAGCTCTCTATTGCTGTTGGATTACCTTTCCTACATAGTTTGTAATTATATGTGACATTTGTTTGAGTACAAAAGCCTTTAAGTGTTAAAATGTGTGCATATGGTCTGGAAGGCCATTCACCCTTTTTCTAACAGAATGCCCATCTAGTAATGAAGACTGAATAAAAATATTTTCTATGGCTGTGCTACTGTTCCCCTGCACCCTCGTTAGAAAAAAAAACGGTCAGCAACAGATCATACAAATTTAGGAGGCCTACCAACGTCTTGCTCCATCATATACAAAATTTATACTGAAGTCACCACATATAACTAATTTTTGGTGCTTCCTACAAAGTGAGTCGATAACCCTCTCTAGCTTGAGCAGAAATGCTCTGAAGTTATAGTTATGGGACCTATAAGCAACAGCAATTTGAAGTTTAGCTTCACTAAATTTAACTCATGCCCCGTCCTCACAGCTTTACTCCTGCCAGTACCTCATCTCCTACAATTCATTCTAGAAACAGATATACCTATCAGCGTAATCGACTTTTACCAAATGAACCAACTGTGTCAGTATCGACTGCTATGTGGCAAGAGAAAACAAATCTAGTAGGGTTTGGAACCTGGATGGTTGCAGGATCGAATCCTGTCAAATATTCCAGTCCTAGTATCCACCAACAGAAAGCAAGGAGAAACTGTCCCACACTAAAGGGTATTGATTTAATTATTTAGCCAATCAATGTGACAGAGAGAGAGAATAATTCCATACATCCACAGCTGTGAGTTTACCAGGTAAACACTGCTTTGATTGTGGTTCGGTCTGAGAGCAACCGATGGTGCATGCAGGCCTAGCAGTGCTGCTCGATGGAGCATGGCCTCTTAAGAGAGAGAGCATGTGTTTTGACAGGAATTTCTCAGGTATCAATATCAAAGGATTGCCGCCATCTGCCGATTTGGTACAGGGATTGGAATGGTACTTCACGGGGCTGTGGAGCCGTTAACTGCCAACAGCACTGTGGTGAGAACACTCCCTCTGGCGCAAACCGACTCAGGGCATCCTGCACTTGTGGCGAGATGGGAAAAAGTTTTTCACATAAGTTTAAGCAGTCTGTGATAGTGTAATTATGTGTTTCCTTATGAAAAAGTATTACAATTGTATTCTATCACCTGGTATCCTGTAAATTGTTTAAAGAAGCAGTATTCCATATTGCACTCAATTTCCCGACAAATTCTTTAAATAAATGAATAAACTATATTTCAAAAAACTCCCTTTTATCCAATAAACTGTTTAAATAAACAATATTCGACACGCTATCTAAATTGTTTAAACAAGATTCCACATACTGGAACTGATTTCCACCAAATTCTTTAAATAAATAAATAAACTGTATTTCATACACTACCTTGTACCCCATAAGTTGTTTAAATAAACACTATTCCGCACAATGTCTAAACTGTTTAAGCAATATTCCATACACTGCAATCAATTTTCAGCCAAATGACCATTCAACTGAGTGTTTTTTCCGCCAGTAGGTGGGGAAGGGGAGGGGGAGGACTTGGGGATTTCCTGGAGGGGGAGTGGTTAATTAATTACTCGATTTAAATGATTAGTAAATCAAATTGGTATCAAAAGTGTGCTTGTATCAGTGTAGGGAGTTCGCAGAGATATTGGGAAGAAGGAGGGGAGAGGGGGAGGGTGGAGGAGAAGGGGGAGTGGGAAGGGTGGGGGTTTCTTGTAAAACTACTTAATAAAACAATAGGTGAAGGACCCGTCAATCAAAAGAGAACAATAGGTTTGCCTTTGAATGTATAGGTGTCCCTGACACAGGCATCACACACTGACAAACGCGTTACAACTTGACAAGAAGAAGGGACCGGTTGGTAGGACATGTTCTGAGGCATCAAGGGATCACAAATTTAGCATTGGAGGACAGCGTGGAGGGTAAAAATCATAGAGGGAGACCAAGAGATGAATACACTAAGAAGATTCAGAAGGATGTAGGTTGCAGTAAGTACTGGGAGATGAAGAAGCTTGCACAGGATAGAGTAGCATGGAGAGCTGCATCAAACCAGTCTCAGGACTGAACACAACAACAACAACAACAATGCCCCACTTCTCACTCATTTGTTGGAAGATCCATACCTAAAGTCTGGAAAATTGCACAAGTCACGCCAATATTTAAAAAAGAAGTGTGAGTACTCCGTTAAATTACAGACCCGCATCTCTAACATAGAGCTGCTGTAGGATTTTGGAGCAGATATTGTGTTCGAACACTACGAACTACTTCAAAGTGAGCGATCTATTTACAGATCGTCAACAAGGATTCAGAAAATATCATTCTTGTAAAACACAACCAGCTCTTTATTCACACGAAGCAATGAGTGCCGTTGACAGGGGATCTCAAATTGATTTCACATTTCCACACCTCCAGAAGGTTTTTGAAACCGTTCCTCACAAAGAACTTCTGAAAACAAAACTATTACCTCTGTTATGCATCTGGATCCGTGCGTTCCTGTCAGAAAGGTCACAGTTCGCGGTAACTGACGGGAAGTCATTGAGTAAAACAGAAGTAATATTTGGCGTTCCCCAAGTAAGTGTTATAAGCCCCCTGCTGTTCCTGATCTACATTAACGAAACAGGAGAAAATCTGAGCAGCCCTCTTAGATTCTGCAGGTCCTTCCAAGATGGCCGCCGTGTCGGTAGTAGGTTAAAGTCCTCTCCGTTCGTATTACGGAATCCACAAACGTTAGCATTCGGTTACCGAGAGCATGTAGTGGCATCAATTTGCTGTGAGTGATTGTAATCAGTGCGGACGTTACTGTGATAGGAGGATACGTATAAATACTCTTTGCGTATTCGTCTGCGTGTAACAGTGTTCTTCGCGGCCCTGGCCGCGTCGGATTGCCGGGTGTCAGCGTTCAGGCCAAGTGGAGCACAGCTACCATCAACAGCGACAGGGGCACCAGCCGTCACACCGCCGGCCACCGGGGGCATCGTCTTCGATGCGGAGGGGTTGTGTGACTGTGGAAACAGCAGAAGAGACGTCAGCAGCTATGGCGTCTGTACGTACAGGTATACGTGAGTACAAACACAGCAAGACCTAGGTATCTCATCCACATATTATCAACCATGCATGGATGAGGCAAAAGGCGACATAAAGAGTGCAACAAAGCTCTCCTCGAAAACTTTCGAGCACTCAGAAACAAATAATGTACAGTCGGACGAACATCAGGACATAATACATTACACTGATAAAGAATTCCATGTAACGACAAAGATTACTGCCGCAAAAAAACTAGACTTGAAATACAAAGTCACTTACTAGGCAATACCACACGCGAAACTTACTGGATGTATAGAACAATTAGAAAAAGAAAATGTCAGTCTTAGGCAAGTAAACACAAACAAGACGGTCCGTCCGTTCGCTACTGTGTCATCCACTGCTCCATTCGTTCAGACGGTCGCCACAAAATCAAAGATTGAGTCCACACAAGCCAAGCAAGGTAGCGTACAATTCGTCATATCCAAGGGCAAGAAAGACGCAAAGGAAATACAGACACATCTGACAGAGATAATTGATTCGAAGAAAGAGAAGATAATAATCAAGAAAATGAAGGCAGCAAACAGTGTAGTCATAATTGAAACAGAAACAGAAGCGGAAATCAGGAAGCTGAAACAAAATTCAGAGCTACATAAAGGAAAGACATGCGAGCAGCCTAGGAAGCGTAGTCCGAAGGTGATAATGTGTGACGTCTCAGTTATCATGTTAGAAAGTGAATCAATTGAGTCACAGTACGAACAGAACTTGGAGTGAATGTCAGATAGGAAGCAATTCTTAGAAGAAACAATTAAAACGGGCCTACGGAAGAAGCTGTCAATAAATTATATACCGGAGGTAAATTCAAAAGTCATAGCACAAATGGTTATGTAGAAAAGAAGTGCTGTAATTGCCGTGACTATGGCCACATTGAAAAGTATTGTAAGGAAAACAAGCCGACATGTTCACACTATGGAGAGTGTGAACATCTAAAAAAGGACAGTACAAATCCAAGCGAGCTCCAATGTGCATTTCATGTGCGAAAAGGAAGAAAAAGACTGTGCGACGTACCAAATGTTCTAGGAACTGTACGTTCAGAGAACAGAATATGGATTCTGAACGATTGCGTAATCTTCTGGTCAACATCACAGGAAAGCACAGAGTAAATACAAACGCAGCAAATATCGCATCGACAGTCGAAGAGGATAAAACACTCTCCAGGAAAAAGTATTTGACCCGAGCCCACTGGTCAAACGCATTATAAAATTACCTGTTATCTTTGTAAGAAATAAAAGCCTCCATCAAAGAGAAAGCGAGATACAGAAAGAGTCAAAATGTTCTGGTCCATTGTGAAGGGCAGAATGAGAAGTAACACACCTACACAAACCGGAAACGTGACTGACCATACAGACAATGGTGGAGTCGAGATGGGCAATAGTAATAAAAATGGAGAGGAGTGGTGTTTTGGAAGTGGCTTAGAAGAAAGAAAAACAAGGAATGGGCAGCATGCCTACCTCTAGACAAGAAAGACTTAAAGAATGACACACTATCAAATTCAGTCAAAGTTAAAAATGCAATGTGTGACAGCACGTAACACGTTGCAGTAGCGGAGAGTGACAGCACGCAACAGCTAATACAGGAAGGTTATAAAAATACGCAGATCGTAGACCCTACAGATGGCAACGGGTATTACGAAAAGCATACAAACAATGATGAACATGACATGAAAAACGGAAGAAGTTTATGGCCGGACCCGTGGCCTGTTTACAAAATATCCGAAAATGCAATAAGACTGGTTATATTAGAAGATATTGACCTTAGCAGTAAGACACCTGTTAAGGGCAGTTGTCCAAAAGGCTGTACCATAAATTTTCCTGTCATGAGGAAGTTGATCATATTCTGCTCAATGTCAACAACTTGTCTACAAATATGAGAGAATTGCAGACTATACTTGAAGTCATCTTTAAGAGGAGGTAGAAGACACCTGATATTGAGTATCTGTACAGGCAATTAGTGATGATACATGGCCGAATTGTATATGATTACAGGTTACACTGGCCCCGTAGCTATGTGCTCACTAGGTTCCTGTAGCATTCACACATTATTATCAACCCCAGAAGATCCGATGCCACGATAACGACAGACTGGGAAACATCGTTTCAGTACTCATTCAGAATTTTGTTGCCGGACGATACAACGATGGAGGACACAGAGTTTCATCAGCATCTTTGCTCTGAATTATTGGAGAGCATGTGAATAAACGTGTTGTGATTCCATTCTCCCAGGAGGAAGTGAGACTGTCAATAATGAATTTAAAGAAGAAGAAAGCAGCAGGACCTTTTAGAATACTGGCAGAAGTATTGCATCAACTAGTGGACCAAATTGTGCCATATATTATTGAACGAATGTCTTTTGCAGGGTCGTGTGCCCGGAATGTCGACTATTTCGAATATCACGCTAGAAACAGAGGAAGACAAAGATCCAAGAGAACCGAAACCTTAAAGGCTAGCTTTCTTGCTAAATGCTCTAGCCAAGGTATAGGAAAATCTTCTGTGCTGCCACCTGAGGGACCAAAGACAGTTACTAGGTATGCGCTCCCTGTAGTACGGTTTCAGAGAAGGGAAATCCACCGAGGATGCGATGAATGAATACTGTGAACACCTCTGACGACAAATATGTTGTAGGTATAACGATTGATATTGCTGGGGCTTTTGATAATTTGTGGTTGCTGCCCTGTTCAAAAGATTGAAACAGAGGGACTGAGGGACTGTCCAGATAACTGTACAGAAAGGCAGGTGCAGTTAGAATGTCCTGGAAAGAAAATTGTGAAAAATATGACCAAAGGCTGCTCACAGGGGCTGTGTTTGTGCTCCAGAGTTCTGGGATGTCTGCATTGAGCCATTTCTGAACCAGTTTCAGAGTATAACAAACAATAGAGGCCGCATCGCCTAAGAAGACTATCTAATAATTATAGTATCTGCTAACACAAGGGCAAATTAGAGAAAACAATAGATAGTTCCTGAAAGATTAAGCAACTGGTACATAGAGAAAGAACTAACGATAGCAGCGGACAAAACAGTCTATATGTTACTAAAATGATCATTATCAAGAACGAGGAATAGCACAATCAGAATAAATGACCAACCTGTGAAAAGAAAAGCAGTACATAAGTACCTTGGAATTAACATCGACGAAAAGCAAAACTTCCGTGCATATGTAGAAATAGTCTGCCAGAGAGGCATTAAAATCCTAAATAAAATAACAACAACCGGCCAAAGAAATTTTCAACTGCCACTAAGTGCAGTAAGAACGTATCACAACGCAATCTTACCCGCTATTGTGGGCTTCGGGTCGAGCGCTTGGGATCATAGAACCAGAAAGACAAGGATATCACAGGATTTACGTCGAGCACAAAAGAGTGTACTCCTACGCTTGACAGGTGCGCACAGATCAACGTAACTGAGGTGTTGCTTGTGATACTAGGCTTGCTACCTCTGCACTTAGCAGTAAGAAAGAGAGGAGCACAATATTGACTCAGAAAGGTCGAATATGTTAAGGTAAAGGGAATAAAAGCATGCGTTGATAGTGAATGGCAAGAAATCTGGGACGGGGCGGAAACAGGAAGGAGAACTTACGAGTTCCTTCGTAATAAAAAAAAAAAAAAAAAAGAGAATGACATACTTCCTTCCTACGAAGAAAGCTATATAATACCCGTCGGGACATGGTCCATGTCCCAGCTACTCACAAACACTTGTTAATGTGGAGCAATCAGTACCCCGGACACATCGTCTGGGAATGTGTCATTAGACAAGATGTTAAAGACCAGGACAGGAACTCATTTGGAAATGCAACAGTCTACAGTATAATAACGAATGAGGAGCTGTGGCATAAGCTGAACTCGCTTACAACTATGATATCAGCTTATGTACTGCAAGCCTACATGGCTGAGAGACAAACAAGAAGAGGCCTTACATCATAATAACGAGACGCGCTAAAGCAGAAACCCACCTACAACAACCTTCTGGAAGCAGTGAGGAGACGAGCCTCGGAGAGGACCAGGAAGGACTTCCTGAGACGCTGACATCCAACTCCCAATCTCTACACCTTGGATGGCAGAGCAGCACAGCCCCTGTGAATCCTGAGTTGCATCTCAGTGCGCCAGGAGCTAACCATCCAGGCAATTGAGAGGTCCAGCTTTTTTCTAATACCAAGTAGTAGTGCAATGTAGTGTTATGTAATGTAGTGCGGTATAGTATAGTGTTGTAGTAGTGTAGTCCAGAATTAAAATTACAAAATTTGTGATCTATCCATGCCGCATTGTGTAACAGACCAGTAGTGTGTGCCTTCTAGATTCCAGATTAACAGGTATCTGTGTTCCAGATGGCAAATGGTAGTATGTAGACTCTTTTTTAGTTATTATTAATTTCTTTGTATTAATGTAGTTATCCTGTGTAGGTTTTCCTCCCATAAATAGCATAATGCTTAGTTACTACTAACATACACTCCTGGAAATTGAAATAAGAACACCGTGAATTCATTGTCCCAGGAAGGGGAAACTTTATTGACACATTCCTGGGGTCAGATACATCACATGATCACACTGACAGAACCACAGGCACATAGACACAGGCAACAGAGCATGCACAATGTCGGCACTAGTACAGTGTATATCCACCTTTCGCAGCAATGCAGGCTGCTATTCTCCCATGGAGACGATCGTAGAGATGCTGGATGTAGTCCTGTGGAACGGCTTGCCATGCCATTTCCACCTGGCGCCTCAGTTGGACCAGCGTTCGTGCTGGACGTGCAGACCGCCTGAGACGACGCTTCATCCAGTCCCAAACATGCTCAATGGGGGACAGATCCGGAGATCTTGCTGGCCAGGGTAGTTGACTTACACCTTCTAGAGCACGTTGGGTGGCACGGGATACATGCGGACGTGCATTGTCCTGTTGGAACAGCAAGTTCCCTTGCCGGTCTAGGAATGGTAGAACGATGGGTTCGATGACGGTTTGGATGTACCGTGCACTATTCAGTGTCCCCTCGACGATCACCAGTGGTGTACGGCCAGTGTAGGAGATCGCTCCCCACACCATGATGCCAGGTGTTGGCCCTGTGTGCCTCGGTCGTATGCAGTCCTGATTGTGGCGATCACCTGTACGGCGCCAAACACGCATACGACCATCATTGGCACCAAGGCAGAAGCGACTCTCATCGCTGAAGACGACACGTCTCCATTCGTCCCTCCATTCACGCCTGTCGCGACACCACTGGAGGCGGGCTGCACGATGTTGGGGCGTGAGCGGAAGACGGCCTAACGGTGTGCGGGCCCGTAGCCCAGCTTCATGGAGACGGTTGCGAATGGTCCTCGCCGATACCCCAGGAGCAACAGTGTCCCTAATTTGCTGGGAAGTGGCGGTGCGGTCCCCTACGGCACTGCGTAGGATCCTACGGTCTTGGCGTGCATCCGTGCGTCGCTGCGGTCCGGTCCCAGGTCGACGGGCACGTGCACCTTCCGCCGACCACTGGCGACAACATCGATGTACTGTGGAGACCTCACGCCCCTCGTGTTGAGCAATTCGGCGGTACGTCCACCCGGCCTCCCGCATGCCCACTATACGCCCTCGCTCAAAGTCCGTCAACTGCACATACGGTTCACGTCCACGCTGTCGCGGCATGCTACCAGTGTTAAAGACTGCGATGGAGCTCCGTATGCCACGGCAAACTGGCTGACACTGACGGCGGCGGTGCACAAATTCTGCGCAGCTAGCGCCATTCGACGGCCACTAATGACCTCAGCAGTTGAGTCCCATAGTGCTCAGAGCCATTCGACGGCCAACACCGCGGTTCCTGGTGTGTCCGCTGTGCCGTGCGTGTGATCATTGCTTGTACAGCCCTCTCGCAGTGTCCGGAGCAAGTATGGTGGGTCTGACACACCGGTGTCAATGTGTTCTTTTTTCCATTTCCAGGAGTGTATTTGAAATCATGTTAATTGTTTGTGTTTTATTCATGCCAATTCACGTGCAACATTCGGTCTGTTCTCTTATATAAATAACAGACCAAAACAAAATAGCAAATAAATAAATAAAATGTGTGCAGATGATGCTCTTATTCATCGTCTTGCAAAGTAATCAGATGATCAAAACCAGCTGCAAAATGATTTAGACAAGATATCTGTATGGTGCAAAAAGTGGCAATTGTCTCTAACTACTGAAAAGTATGAACTCATCCACATGGGTACTCAAAGAAATCTGCTAAATTTCAATTACACAATAAAGGACACAAATTTAAAAGCTGTAAATTCAAATAAATACTTTTTTCTGAGTCATCAGTCTTTTGACTGATTCGATGCGGCTACCAGCATTTTCTCTCCTGTCCCAACCTCTTCATCTGAGAATAGCACTTGCAACCTACGTTCTCAATTATTTGCTGGATGTTTTCCAATCTCTGTCTTTCTCTACAGTTCTTACGCTATACAGCTCCACCTAATACTATGGAAGTTATTCCCTGGTGTCTTAACAAACGTCCTATCATCCTGTTCCTCCTTCTTGTCAGTGTTTTCCACATATTCGTAGCTTCTCCGATTCAGCGGAGAACCTCCTCATTCCTTGTCTTATCAGTCCACCTATTTTTCAACGTTCGTCTGCAGCACGGCATCTCAAATGCTTCGATTCTGTTTTGTTCCGGTTTTCCCACAGTCCCTGTTTCATTACCATACGATGCTTTGCGCCAAACGTACATTCTCAGAAATTTCTTCCTCAGATTAAGGCCTATGTTGGATACTATCAGATTTCTCTTGGTCAGGAATGCCCTTTCTGCCATTGCTAGCCCGCTTTTGATGTCCTTCTTACTTCGTCCATCATGGCTTATTTTGCTGCCTAGGTAGCAGATATTCCTTAACTTCATCTGCTTAATGACCATCAATCCTTATGTTAAGGTTCTTGCTTTTCTCATTTCTGATACTTCTCATTACCTTCGTCGTTCTTCTCAATCCATATTGCGTACTCAGCAGACTTCATTCCATCCAGCAGATCCTCCTGTTTGTGGAGCCACCACCAGCCTGTACAGTGCCTTGTTGACAACTTGGGTCAATGGCCTTGTGGGGTCGTCGTCACACTGGACACCTTACATCAGCTCTTACCAACTGAAGTCGGGACTCATCTGATCAGGCCATAGTCTTCCAGTCGTCTAGGGTCCAACTGATACTGTCATGATCAACTGATACTGTCAGGTTCCCAGGCGCTGCAGGCTATGACATGCTGTTAGCAATGGCATTCACATCGGTCATCTGTTGCTATAGCCCATTAATGCCCAATTTCGCCTCACTGCCCTAACGGATACGTTCGTCGTACATTCCACATTGATTTCTGCGGTTATTTCGCATAGTGTCATTTGTCTGTTAACACTGACAGCTCAACGCAAAGGCCGCTGCTCTCGGCCGTTAAGTGAAAGCCTTTGGCCAATGCGTAGTCCGTGAGGAGGGGTAGTGCCTGAAATCTGGTATACTTGGCACACTTGACCCTGTGGATCTCGCAGTATTGAATTCCTTAACGATTTACAAAATGCATTGGACTGTGCGGCTGAACCCGGCGGAGGTTCGAGTCGTCCCTCGGGCATGGGTGTGTGTGTTTGTCCTTATGATAATTTAGGTTAGGTAGAGAGTACGCGCCGGCCGAAGTGGCCGAGCGGTTCTAGGCGCTACAGTCTGGTACCGCGTGACCGCTACGGTCGCAGGTTCGAATCCTGCCTCGGGCATGGATGTGTGTGACGTCCTTAGGTTAGTTAGGTTTAAGTAGTTCTAAGTTCTAGGGGACTGATGACCTCAGCAGTTAAGTCCCATAGTGCTCAGAGCCATTTGAACCATTAAGAGTGTAAGCTTAGGGACTGATGACCTTAGCAGTTAAGTCCCATAAGATTTCACACACATTTGTATTTTGGATACAAAATGTATTCGTCCCATGGATCTAGCTTCAACTACCATTCCGCGTGCAAAGTCTTAATTCCCGTCGCCCGGTCATAATCACGCCGAAAACCTTTTCACATGAATCACCTGAGTACAAATGACAGCTCCGCTAATGCACTGCTCTTTTATAGCTGTCGTACGCCACACTGCCGCCATCTGTGTATGTGCGTAACGCTATCCCATGACCTCTTTCATCTCAGTGTATTACTCGTTTTGTCAAGAATATGGGAAAGCAGCAATATTTACACTGAGACACAAGGTTTCTCTAGACTGCTAACGATACACTCATGTGTGGAGTATTCCATATATGTATTGCCATTGCTTTTTATATTCCATAAGATCAAACAGACCATCCACCCACTTTTCCTTCAATATTCATTCTATCACTATTTGCGATTTTCGTTTGAGTCTTGTTAAGTAATTTCAATGTCAACGGGCAGCGCCACAGCCAGATCCCGATTCGGTGAAAATATACATCAGCATGAGATATGTCAGTATTGTCCTTTAACTAACACTGATTTTTGTTATCGTCATATGTGACTTTACGTACAGCCGAAGTTTTTCAACAGTCACAGAGAACAATGCAGCATTTGTTGACGGTGAGCATTTCTTCGATGAATAACGGGCTTGCAGAATCTGTCCATATAATTGTGAAAGGCTTTTGTGATTGCTGATGATATTGCTGCATCTAGAATCTGCATCTGGAATCCTGTAATCCATAGTATTTTCCAATAAGAGCTGTACTTGATGAAGAGAAAGACTTATTCCTTGGTAGTTACCATGAGCACTTTGCGTTGCACTTTTCAAATCTCCGAAAGCCTCGAGAATGGTGCTATCTTCTGTGGTTGAAGATCAGGAGGACATTTGAGCCGTGAAGCTCAAAGTCACCATAAGGAAGATGAACATAGATACTTTACGGATAGACATGGCGAGAGTAGATATGATTGTCTTTCTTAGGATAGTGAAAGCATTGAAATGGAGATGTGCTGTTCGTAATTTTGGTCACTCGACTGTGGACAAAGGCTTTCCAGTTGTTCGGATCACTCTGTATCCTGCCTAGAGAAATTGCTGAATCGTTTCACGTAGTTGTATTTGCAAGAGAACAATTTGCAGCTTGGCAGAAGCAGCGTTAAAGTCTTGTACTCACAAATGCTGCGAATAGTTCAAGACATGACAGCATAGCCCTTTTGACTGGTGGAAGTGTTGCCCTGCTACACTGTAGATGAACGGTGAAAATTGGACGTTGCCACGGGATTTCTCAATCATTTGTGACAAATATAGGATGGTTCCTTCAACAAGGGTGTTTGTGCAATAAATCTTTTGTCTGTCAAAGTTCACGATGATCATGATAGCAGGTGTCGTGAGATAAAAGATGAAACAGTCGCACATGAGTGCTTGGGGAATTTCTACAACTCTACTCGATGCTGGACAGTTGAGATATTATCGACTGTAGTTAGATTTTGAAATATTTTCGACAATCGACGAACATAGTGTTATTCAAGGTCGTGGGGAATATGATTTTATGAACGTTACTCTGAAATATTTCAGACGAAGCCCGCAATCTGAATATTTTATGTGGAGTGGAAATGTGGAGGCTGTCCCTCCCCCAGTGAGTGTCACACTGACCCGTGTCTCACTCCATAGTCTGGGTATTGTGACTGGATGCCACACTGCGTGCTGCACAATTCGAATATTGCCGCATTTGGAGGGGTAGTGAGGGGCATTGTGCTGCATGCCACATAGTCCGGGCGTCGCGTCCAGACCACTGCGCCACACATTGCATATTCTGCGTAGTGCACCTGGTATCACATCATACCATCCCGAACGTAAGGGTTGGGTCATTGGAGGGCAGCCTCCCTCCGACACATCTCTTGTATTACTTTTACATACCTTTGTTTTTTAGTTGCCACATACGTATTTGCACCAAGCACAAAACGCGTACTGATTGCTTACCAAGAGGTGATGAGTGTTCAATAAAGCTCGAAGCTGCTAACTGTATAGTACTTGCTTTCCACTTAGATTACTACCCACTTGTGGAGAGAAACTGCGCTCATGAAGTGTCATAAAGACGTGTGGGACTTGTAGCTGAGTAAGGTCATAGATTTGTGGCCTGAAAGGTAGGTTACCTTTATAACAATCCCCAAATGATTGTAAATTACTGAAATAGATTCATACTAAATGTAATTTATCATTCCCACAAATTGGCTGGCCTGTAATGATCACACACCTTTCGTTTATGTTGTTAATTCCAACAACAACTAAACTGTTATGTCTGTCTCTCTCTCTCTTCCTCTATCTCTCTCTTGTCTCTAAATTCTCTTTCCTGGCACTGTATATGTATGAACTGCTAAGACTCATTCTCCAACAGCTGATGTTGCCTTCGTTCTAGCTTTGTTTTTTACAAAGATATGAACAGTGCTATTTCGTTTTTAAATGGCACCCTGTCTTTTTTTAATTCAGTAATTCATTTCCTCTCCTAAAAACCTATTCAAAAATGTATCACAGTGTACCATTCACTGAAACATAACGTTATTAATTGCACAACACAATATAGACGTTGACGCTCCCAGCTCTTACTGCAGGTACTCGGGGTAATGGAACACATCCACTTGCTGACGTTGACAGAGGACAAATGTAAACATAAGAAGAGTGTACACCCGTCGTTCCGTCAACCATCGTCAGTAGAAGAGTTGCGTGAGTGGAATGTACACCAACGAAAAGAAGGTAGAAATCTATGGCGAATGTAAGTTAGAAGAATAGTAATTGCAATATTGTTTTCTTATGTACGGGTACATTTAGTACAGCATTTTAGTCCTTTTAAATACTGTTGTGTAGAGTAGGCATACAGTAAAGGCTGTCCTTGCATCGACAAAACGTTTCTTTTATTGTTGTTGTTGTTGAAGGTAGGCGAAATGCTACGCAGGCAGCGGAACTGTACAGAGAGCGATGTCCTGACAAGAACCCACCTTCCCGACGGATGTTTCCTCGTCTTGTTGTGACGCTTCAGGAAATGGGAAGCTTCAACCCACGACAAAGCAATCGTCATAGCACTCGCACAGACGAAGCTGCTGAAGTTACTGTTCCTGCTTCCGTTGCTATGAATCCACATGTGAGCACACGACAGCTTGAACACGAGATTGGCATTCCTAAAACCAGTGTACATCATATTCTTACACGTCACCGGTTCCATCCTTACCATGTACACCAACAGCAAGAATAGTACGGGAATGATTTCCAGAATCGTTCACAGTTCTGTCAGTGGGCACAGAGGCAAATCCTCACCAACCCGAACTTCTTCTCCAATGTTCTATTCACCGATGAATGTTCCTTCTCAAACAAAGGACAGGTAAATACAAGGAATATGCATTATTGGTCCAGCGACAACCCACGATGTCTTAGACAGGTGGAACATCAGCGTCAATGGAGAGTTAACATCTGGTGTGGGATGCTTGGTTCTACAATAATTGTCCCTTATTTCATCAATAGTAGTCTAAACGGCACAGCTTATGCCAACTTCCTCAGACGAATTCTTCCTCCTTTTCTGGATGAAGTGCCGCTAAGAACCAGAATGCTTATGTGGTATCAACACGATGCATGCCCAGCACATACATAATGCCTTGCGTGCACGTCGTGTTCTGAACCGAAGGTATCCTGCCAGATGGATTGGTCGAGGAGGAACAGTTACTTGGCCCGCTAGGTCTCCTGATTTAAATCCTCTGGACTGTTTTCTTTGGGGATGCATTAAAGACGTTGTCTATCGTGATATTCCAACAACTCCAGAGGACACGCAGGAACGTATCGTGCTTGCTTGTAACTCTCTTCAGAATGCAACACTGGAAGCAGTAAATAATTCTTTCATTCAACGAGTGCACCAGTGTATCAGTGTCCAGAATCACCTCTTTGAGCACCTTTGAATGTTCTACTCCTCGGCAATGGTACAGGAGAGCCAAAGTCAATTTTGTGTTATGTTTTTACTTGGTTTTCATTTGTTTTCTGACAACTCCAGCTAGTGGACGAGTTTGTGATCCCGAGCTCAAAATCAGTGTTGAGTTACATAATTAATAACGTTGTGTTTCAGTGAATGGTACACTGTGATACATTTTTGAATAGCTCTTTAGGAGAGGAAATGAATTACCGAATAAAAATACAGGATTCCATTTAAAAAAGTCATGCCGCTGTTCATATCCTTGTAAAAAACAAAGCTACTACGAAAGCAATCGCCGGCCTCTGTGGCCGAGCGGTTCTAGGCCCTTCAGTCCGGAACCGCAGTGCTGCTACGGTCGCAGGTTCGAATCCTGCCTCGGGTATGGATGTGTGTGATGTCATTAGGTTAGTTAGGTTTAAGTAGTTTTCAGTCTAGGGGACTGATGACCTCAGATGTTAAGTCCCATAGTGCTTAGAGCCACTTGAACTTAAACGAAAGCAATCATGCTGAAGAACATTTGCTTGAAGCATTTTGTAATTTGCATCTGCACAAACAGTTATTCAGGGTGGTCAAGATAAATGGGACACCCTGTATATAAAAGGCAACGTCCCGTCTGACTGACTCCCTCTGCCTGATCCCTGCTCAGCCAAAACCGGTAAGGATAAGAACCTGAAATTTGGAAAAGTTTTTTTTTGAAAATGTGTCGCTATTAAGACAATTTTGTAGCTAGACCTACGAAAAGTAGTATTTTGTTTCTCGGACAGAAATAATGAAATATATGTTTCAGCATTTTCGGAAATTTAGCCCATATGGACGTTAAATAGCATGTGGAAGATTTTTAAAGTAAATCATTATTAAAAACTACCAAAGTGTCTTTAAGCCAACGGTCTTGCCGCACTGGTAACATCGGTTCCCGTCAGATCACCGAAGTTAACTGCTGTCGGGCTGGGCTAGCACTTGGATGGCTGGCCATCCGGTCTGCCGAGTGTTGTTGCCAAGCGGGGTGCACTCAGCCCATGTGAGGCAAACTGAGGAGCTACTTGATTGAGAAGTAGCGGCTCCGGTCTCGTAAACTGACATACGGTCGGGAGAGCGGTATGTTGACCACATGCTCCTCCATATCCGCATCCAGTGACGCCTATAGGCTGAGGATTACACGGCGGCCGGTCAGTACCGTTGAGCCTTCATGGCCTGTTCGGACAGAGTTTTAAATTATCTTTAAGGATACATCTTTGAAAGTAGGTATTTGACTTCTCAGCTATAAAAAATCAAAGAAATACATGTTTCAGTGTTTTTGAAAATTCGATAGGGGATGAAATGCTTTAGGAAAATATTTCATTACAAAAGCATTTTTAAAGCTAAATCCATGTAAATTTGAATTTGGCTTCTCAGCTACAAATAAAAAGAGCATTGTACTGTTTTTGGAAATTCAACTGTAAGGGGGTGAAATTGGGGGAGAAAGTTTTTGTCGAAATATTTCATAATGCTAATCATTTTTAAGCTAAATCTATAAAAATTTGTGTTTGACTTCTCTGTTAGAAATAAAAAAACAAGCGTCTCCCTGCTTTTGGAAGTTCAACCCCTAATGTGGTTAAATAGGGGCTGAATTATTTTATGAAAATGTTTCATTCTGAAAGCATTTTTAAAGCTAAATCTTTGAAAATTAGTGTTTGACTTCTTGATTAGAAACGAAAAAAAGTGTGTCACTGATTTTGGAAATTCAAACCCTCAGGGGTGAAATAGGACCAGGCTGATTCACTGACACATCATTGCCCAGCCGAAACTCCTAAGAACAGGAACTTGAAATTTGGAGAGTGTGTGAATCTTATACTGAAGGCATCGTATAAGAAGTAATTGTTCTAAATTCCACTCCTAAGGGCATCAAATAGGGGGTTAACTTTTTGAAAATATTTCACTGTTAAGGCAATTTTGCAGCTTGGACTTCGAAAATTGGTATTTGGTTTCTCAGTGAACAATTTAAAAAAATATATGTGTTTCTGCGTTTTTGAAAATTCAACAACTAAGGGGGTAATATAGTGGTGAAAGAATTTTTGAAAATAAATCATTATCAAAGAAACTAATAAAGCATCCATAAAAATTGGTATCTGTCTTATGGATTAGAAATTTAAAAATACGTGTTTCATTGTTTTTGGAAACTCAATCCCTAAGAATATGAAATAGGGGATGAAGAGTTTTATGGAATTATTTCATTATGGAAACACTTTCAAAGCTGAATCTATGAAAATTTGTTTTTGGGTTCTATGTTAGAAATGAAAAAATATATATGTGTGTTTCAATCCTTTTGGAAATTCAAGCCCTAGGGCTGAAACAGGAGATGAAAATTTTTAAGAAAATAGTTACTTACATCGAAAAATTTTAAAGGTTGATTTGCGAAAAATGGTATTTCACTTCTCGGTTAGATGTAAAGAAATATGTTTGGGGGATGTAAGTTTCCATGGAAATATCTCCACAAGAATCCAAAAGACACAATGAACATAAGCATTGGACTGTAGCTACTAGATTCGGAAAAATTATGGTTCTATGACTTTAATTAGCGGAAAAGGTTAGACGTTGTTGCTATTTGTGAACAACATAAAAATTCTTTGAAAGAAAAAAACTGTGCAGGCCTTACAGTCTAAGCGAGCGAAGAAGTGGGCGCCATGCTGGTAAAATTTATTTATTTATTTATTGTTAAATATATTTCGAAACAATTTTTGTGAATTGTTAACAATATTTTTTGTACTTTGTTAATAGTGGAAATTAAATCACTATCCTTAAAATATTATCATTCTTTTTTCTACAGCAATTCCATTCAACACTCTGCTATATTTTCCAAATAACTGTTTTACATGCTTTAGATTCAACTTGTGTTGCACTCAAATTAATTGGAGCTCTGACAGAAATAGGCATGCCATCCGTAAACACCGCTTGTATGGAATATCTGTTTATAGAAGTAATATTAGCAAACTTAGGTACTGCACACACAAATGCCCTTATGCACTTGTTTAACTCCTCGCAACGCCGGGTAGCCGCGCGGTCTTTGGCGCCTTGCCATGGTTTGCGTGCCTCTCCCAGTCGGGGGTTCGAGTCCTCCCTTGGACATAGGTGTGAGTGTTGTCCTTAGCATAAGTTAGTTGAAGTTAGATTAAGTAATGTATAAGCCTAGGGACTGATGACCTCAGCAGTTTGGTCCCATAGGAACTTACCACAAATTTCCTAATTTTTTTATCTCCTCGTTCTCGTGAACTTCGTGTTCCAGTACATGCTCGTCAGATACGTCGAAAATCGCATTAACTTGTATTGGCCACAGACTGAGTCTGTCTGTGGTGATCCATGTTGCAGCATACATGCTGCAGATGCTCACAAATTTTGGATGCTGTATATATATGCACTGTGTTGTGCCTTGAGATATTAAATTCAGTGTATCACCTCTAAACATGTTGGCGATTGATGTTCAGATGCTGCTGCTGAAGAAATCAGTGCCTCAAGGGAATGAGTTGTCATGCAATCCTTGATGTATTTCAACTTGCTGCACATTGAGCGCTCTCTATACCAGTGAACTGCACCACTGTACCCTGCCAGTCATTCTCTATGTCAATTATAACATCAAAGTCTATGTTAGGTGCTAAACTAACATTAACACTTTTAAATTCGTTGGTGGTTAGTTGATGTGTTGCAAAGCAGCATTGTGAAATGGGTATGCTAGATGGATGGGCTGCTATGTCTTACATGCACCAACCCTCTCCCTTGGTGGCTTGAATAGGTGGAGGAGAATCAAGGATGGGGGAAACCTAGCAGTCTAAATCAGACAAACATGCATGCTGTTCCTGCTGTGGAATATTTTTGAGCTATAAATAGCTCCCACAACTGCTACATTCCATTATGTCAGTGAAAAGCCTATTTTAAATCTACTGTTAAAATAATGTCATTCTTTCTTTCTGTATCATTCCACAGAATTTTTTAAACAACTTAATTACTTTTCACTTTTCGAAACAGCGTTCTATATCGAAATTTACAAGAAATAAACAGTCTTGATCACAAAAGAAATTCTTTATTTTATTTCAATGGTAGAGAGATTAAATCTTGACAGCCATCATTAGACCATGTCATGTCTCTAAAATGTAAATAACGTTTTCCTTAGAGGGAATCAGGAACAAAAAGAAGTAAGTGATTAGAATATATAAAGTAGAAGTTAAAATAACGAGCACAAACGTTTATACCCATAGGTGGTGTGCAGAGACGGCGAGTGGTGCACAAACATCTGTTAAGAGCCCCATTCGTCAAACACTGTATAGTGTAAGAACACTATGCGTTAACCGGGAAGTTCTACACATCACCCATTGCATGACCGTGGAAGGAGCCAATAGGGCTAGTCATATGATTTTAACGAATGAAAAAGCTTAGGATAATCACTCCGGGTGCGTTACAAAAGAAAAAATGTAAAACAGCTGGCTAAAGTACATCACAAATAGTCGCTATAAACATTAGTTACATTTGAAGAGAAAATAATTAAAGTTACTCAGACAACCAATAAAAATCAGTTATAAGAACCATGACTGCCAACTATGGGCACTAAGTGCGAGTAACAACAAAGTTGTATGAGCAAGACTGATGCAAAGATGAAAGTCGACGACACCATCAGTTGTCATGGAGATGGGCAGCGTAAAGCCTATTGATAAAGAGCGACTGCAGTGACCCCACTGTTGCTAAGCAGACGATAAACCAAAGATATACCAGAAATGGACGCCACAGCTCACCACGGAAACAAGAACATCAATGAACCATCTGCTGTCAGATGCATCAAAAGTAGTCTGCCTAGAACTCGACGAAAATCGTGTATCAGCAGCAAAAAAATTAGACTGTCACATCAGTCGTTGTTAGGATGATGAAAATTGTGCAAGTCAGTATTTTGCGAAATATTGGTTCATGTGTCCCATTGTAAGCGTTAAAGTATTGGTACTGTAGTAGGAAAACATTGTCAGTAGTATACTTGAGAGGGATTAAATGGAATAAAGCCGATAAAAATGTGCAGGCTTAATGCCTGAAAAACAAATATAGAAATACAAAAGGAGAATAAAATAGAGTATAAAAATATAAAAACATTAACAAGAGATAAAACAACGAAAGAGCAGTACTACAGCAAATCATCAAATAGGTCGTAGAAATTTTCCTCTCTAAATCCGAGGCGTTTGTTTAATCAGTTAGACGACTGTTTTTTTTATAATGTGCATAAACATCGATTTCTCCAAGTTTATTTAACAGTTTCCTTTTAAGAGCTTTGTGTAACTTTTTAAAAAATCTCTTGGATCGACCCTTCGGAATGGTTGTCTTGAATCTGTTGCTAGCAGAACAATAATTTATTGCAAGCAGCACCAGCTGTATGCCTTAGAAACAGATGAGAAAGTTACGATCTGATTGTCCAATATATATTCTGTTACAGTCGTTACAAAGAACCTTTTAGACACCAGAGTTCAAATATTTGCTGCCTTGATTACCAACTGTGTGTCTGACCTAATTTGGGAGGAGGGTATTGCTGGTAACTGTGAAAGTTATGCCTATATTAAACAATTTGTTTAGTTTATAGGCAGATTGCCCATATAGGTCATTTTAACAAATTCTCAAGTAGTTGTGACAGGAGAATCGAACCGTTTTTGTTTTAAGTTGTTGGTCTTTATAATGTGTATAAATTTCGATTTCTTCAAGGGTTAATACGTTATCATCAGACAAATAGCCCTGTTACGTTAGCAGTGGACGGAGCTTCACCTATTTAACACACAGAGTTCGTTAACTATTCAGCATTTGACGAATGTACTTCTTGACATACGTTGGTGCTCCACTCAGAATCCCTGCATACCACCTATGGGTACAGACCTATCTGTATGTTTTATGTCAATGGAAGATGGAGAGGAGAGAAAGGAAAGGAAAGGGGTTGCTTATGTCAGCTGCTTCAGGACTTCATTCAGCATCAGAGGCGGCGAGTGAAAATGTGTGTCGAATCAGGATTCAAACCCAGGCTCTTCTGCTTACTAGGCAGTTGCAGGGTTTACCACTGCGCCACCTGGACACAGTGTTTATCGGAGTTGCACAGACTATCTCGGTACACGCTTCTCAGCCAACCCACATTCCCACCTTTTTTTTTTGGTCATCAGTCTACTGACTGGTTTGATGCGGCCCGCCACGAATTCCTTTCCTGTGCTAGCCTCTTCATCTCAGAGTAGCACTTGCAACCTACGTCCTCAATTATTTGCTTGACGTATTCCAATCTCTGTCTTCCTCTACAGTTTTTGCCCTCTGCAGCTCCCTCTAGTACCATGGAAGTCTTTCCCTCATGTCTTAGCAAATGTCCTATCATCCTGTCCCTTCTCCTTATCAGTGTTTTCCACATATTCCTTTCCTCTCCGATTCTGCGTAGAACCTCCTCATTCCTTACCTTAGCAGTCCACCTCATTTTCAACATTCGTCTATAGCACCACATCTCAAATGCTTCGATTCTCTTCTGTTCCGGTTTTCCCACAGTCCATGTTTCACTACCGTACAATGCTGTACTCCAGACGTACATCCTCAGAAATTTCTTCCTCAAATTAAGGCCGATATTTGATATTAGTAGACTTCTCTTTGCCAGAAATGCCTTTTTGGCCATAGCGAGTCTGCTTTTGATGTCCTCCTTGCTCCGTCCGTCATTGGTTATTTTACTGCCTAGGTAGCAGAATTCTTTAACTTCATTGACTTCGTGACCATCAATTCTGATGTTAAATTTCTCGCTGTTCTCATTTCTACTACTTCTCATTACCTTCGTCTTTCTCCGATTTACTCTCAAACCATACTGTGTACTCATTAGACTGTTCATTCCGTTCAGCAGATCATTTAATTCTTCTTCACTTTCATTCAGGATAGCAATGTCATCAGCGAATCGTATCATTGATATCCTTTCACCTTGTATTTTAATTCCACTCCTGAACCTTTCTTTTATTTCCATCATTGCTTCCTCGATGTACAGATTGAAGAGTAGGGGCGAAAGGCTACAGCCTTGTCTTACACCCTTCTTAATACGAGCACTTCGTTCTTGATCGTCCACTCTTATTATTCCCTCTTGGTTGTTGTACATATTGTATATGACCCGTCTCTCCCTATAGCTTACCCCTACTTTTTTCAGAATCTCGAACAGCTTGCACCATTTTATATTGTCGAACGCTTTTTCCAGGTCGACAAATCCTATGAAAGTGTCTTGATTTTTCTTTAGCCTTGCTTCCATTATTAGCCGTAACGTCAGAATTGCCTCTCTCGTCCCTTTACTTTTCCTAAAGCCAAACTGATCGTCACCTAGCGCATTCTCAATTCTCTTTTCCATTCTTCAGTATATTATTCTTGTAAGCAGCTTCGATGCATGAGGTGTTAAGCTGATTGTGCGATAATTCTCGCACTTGTCAGCCCTTGCCGTCTTCGGAATTGTGTGGATGATGCTTTTCCGAAAGTCAGATGGTATATCGCCAGACTCATATATTCTACACACCAACGTGAATAGTCGTTTTGTTGCCACTTCCCCCAATGATTTTAGAAATTCTGATGGAATGTTATCTATCCCTTCTGCATTATTTGACCGTAAGTCCTCTAAAGCTTTTTTAAATTCCGATTCTAATACTGGATCCCCTATCTCTTCTAAATCGACTCCTGTTTCTTCTTCTATCACATCAGACAAATCTTCACTCTCATAGAGGCTTTCAGTGTATTCTTTCCACCTATCTGCTCTCTCCTCTGCATTTAACAGTGGAATTCCCGTTGCACTCTTAATGTTACCACCGTTGCTTTTAATGTCACCAGAGGTTGTTTTGACTTTCCTGTATGCTGAGTCTGTCCTTCCGGCAATCATAGCTTTTTCGATGTCTTCACATTTTTGCTGCAGCCATTTCGTCTTAACTTCCCTGCACTTCCTATTTATTTCATTCCTCAGCGACTTGTATTTCTGTATTCCTGATTTTCCCGGAACATGTTTGAACTTCCTCCTTTCATCAATCAACTGAAGTATTTCTTCTGTTACCCATGGTTTCTTCGCAGCTAACTTCTTTGTACCTATGTTTTCCTTCCCAACTTCTGTGATGGCCCTTTTTAGAGATGTCCATTCCTCTTTAACTATACTGCCTACTGCGCTATTCCTTATTGCTGTATCTATAGCGCTAGAGAACTTCAAACGTATCTCGTCTTTCCTTAGTTCTTCCGTATCCCACTTCTTTGCGTATTGATTCATCCTGACTAATGTCTTGAACTTCAGCCTACTCTTCATCACTACTATATTGTGATCTGAGTCTATATCTGCTCCTGGGTACGCCTTACAATCCAGTATCTGATTTCGGAATCTCTCTCTGACCATGATGTAATCTAATTGAAATCTTCCCGTATCTCCCGGCCTTTTCCAAGTATACCTCCTCCTCTTGTGATTCTTGAACAGGGTATTCGCTATTACTAGCTGAAACTTGTTACAGAACTCAATTAGTCTTTCTCCTCTTTCATTCCTTGTCCCAAGCCCATATTCTCCTGTAACCTTTTCTCCTACTCCTTCCCCTACAACTGCATTCCAGTCGCCCATGACTATTAGATTTTCGTCCCCCTTCACATACTGCATTACCCTTTCAATATCCTCATACACTTTCTCTATCCGTTCATCTTCAGCTTGTGACGTCGGCACGTATACCTGAACTATCGTTGTCGGTGTTGGTCTGCTGTCGATTCTGATTAGAACAACCCGGTCACTGATCTGTTCACAGTAACACACCCTCTGCCCTTACCTTCCTATTCATAACGAATCCTACACCTGTTATACCATTTTCTGCTGCTGTTGATATTACCCGATACTCATCTGACCAGAAATCCTTGTCTTCCTTCCACTTCACTTCACTGACCCCTACTTTATCTAGATTGAGCCTTTGCATTTCCCTTTTCAGATTTTCTAGTTTCCCTACCACGTTCAAGCTTCTGACATTTCACGCCCCGACTCGTAGAACGTTATCCTTTCGTTGATTATTCAATCTTTTTCTCATGGTAACCTCCCCCTTGGCAGTCCCCTCCCGGAGATCCGAATGTGGGACTATTCCGGAATCTTTTGCCAATGGAGAGATCATCACGACACTTCTTCAAATACAGGCCACATGTCCTGTGGATACACGTTACGTGTCTTTAACGCAGTGGTTTCCATTGCCTTCTGCATCCTCATGTCGTTGATCATTGCTGATTCTTCCGCCTTTAGGGGCAATTTCCCACCCCTAGGACAAGAGAATGCCCTCAACCTCTATCCGCTCCTCTGCCCTCTTTGACAAGACCGTTGGCAGAATGAGGCTGACTTCTTATGTCCACCTAGCGCCACATATCCGCAGTCCCTGCCTACGCCCTCCAAGCTCGCTATTTCCAATTTCACACTGGAGTTCGGACATGAACGTTCATGTGCGTTAATGGTGGTGGATTACTTGGCCATTGAGGCGAATCAGTTATGTGAATGCATGGTGTTTGTTCCTTTGGACGTGTCCAGATTTGTCGTCTGTGCCAAAACTCTACGGATACCATTTACTGAATGCTGTTCCCTGTTTTGACTGGATCAGAGGTGGGCATCTTCTTACATGTAAGTCAGGGGGCCTGAAGATGGTGTAATGTAGCGCCAGAACTGGTCGCTCAAATAAAATAACAGTTGGAAGTTGAGACGGCTGGAAGGTGTTTTGATTTGACATTTTATATTGCACATTTGAGGTCCCACAACCATATAAGCAAAGATGGATTTACAAAGACTTACAGTTATTTGTGTTGAATTCTGACATAATTGAGACCATTCACAGTCTGATAACATACTTTCATGCCACTAAATAGTCGTTTTTCAAAAATTATCACTAAATTGAACTCCTGAACTGATAACACACCTACAACAACACGTATGCTGTCACATGGTTTAAGTTTGTATACTGCAGTGAATAACAAGACATTATTCTTCGATGTACTATGCAATGCTTGCGGCTCAGTGGTATGTGCAGATGTCGAGACAGTGGAAAAACTCAAAAATGTAGCGCGAAATAGTCAAAGAACAGAAGACAGAACGAATAAGTTTACTAGAACATACAAAGAAAATGTTACCAGCAGGGCATGGGTGGGCGTGGCAGGATGTCGACGTGGACTTCATGTGAGCTCATGTGAAGAAGCTGTGGGTTGTGGCAAGGCACTGACAGGGATCGTATATGGTCAGCCATGCAACGTAGCAGGGTCACCAAGCTGTTTGACCTGCCACACAGTATAAAGGCGGAGGTGGCTGCACCCAAAGGAACGTTCAGTTCGGACAGCCATCCCAAGAGGAACCTCTGCACAAGTCAGGCTTGAGGATCGGATTTATAGTAGTATTTGCTGTGGTTCTGCTCATGATTCTACTAAGACCACGTCTTCCTCTGAGGGAACTTACAGTCGGGAATGGTGTAGTTTAATGCAAGTCAGTTATTCACATTTTGCTCGGAGGAGCATTAAATATTCCTGTTGTTCAAGTTTTGCCTTTTGTTCATCTACACTGTTGGAAAAAAATTTCCGATGGCGGGATGATGGCATATGCCACCCAGATGTACTGATACTGATTTCAACGTCGTCTACTAACAGATAGTTTAGTGCCATAGCTACCAGAGCTTCATCTGTGTCTGCCCTTTTATAGAAAAAGCTCACAGCAAGAAAGCTTGTATGGTGCAGGCTCAAAAGCAAGCAGGCAACCACGCCATAGAGACGCATTCGTGCTTCCTACAGCCAGCTGAGAAAGTTTGGAAGGGGTCAAATTATGGCCTTCTGAGTGGCGGGATGGGCCTTTTGGAGAACTGCTACACAACTTGCAGGTGCTGCATTGGTTGTGCAACGATATTGCGGTCAATGGTCACGTGAACATTCTCACACTTGTAGATGAGGTTCTGGACGTTCACGCAGCACAGACGCCAGCCAGAATCATCGCATTGTAAGAGCAATAGCGGCAGAGCATACAGCTACTACAGCACAGATAAAAGAGCTTGTGCACCCAGACATCTCAACACGAACCAGTTATTAGCAATAGGACTATGGGCACACAGATCTCTAGACGGTCTTCCTCTCAGGTCACAGCACCGACGTGCAGGGTTCGACCAGTGCCATCAGAGGGTCACTTGGAAGATGGAACGGCGCGCCGTGATCTTTAGCAATGAAATCAGATCCTGCCTGACGCAAGTGATGGTCGTTTGCGAGGACGACATAGACCTGGTGAGCGCTGCCTCGTGGAGTACATTCGTCCAAGAAAAACTGACCCCACCAAGGACCTTATCATCTGGGGTGCGATAAACTACAAATCGCGTGCACCTCTGATTGTGTTCTTCAAAAAGCATAATTCTCACACACACACTGACCTTGAAACTCAACATGCTCTATTGGACGTGCCACCGACTTCCCTGGCCAGTACGATCTGTGGGCTTGTCTCCAATCGAGCATTGTAGGATATGATTGAACGAGAAGTGACTAGAACGACTTGTCAACCAACAACTCTTACAGAACTACGTGAAAAGTTCGAGCAGGTGTGGCACAAAATATTCCAGGACAGTATACCAGAGTCAGCACCTGCACTACCGCCTCTGGGGGTAGCACCACATACTAATATGGGTGTTCCAAGATGGGTCGATATCTGGTAGCTTAGAGCTGCTTCTGCTATTGGTTTGTAAATGTAATCATTTCGTGTACTCCATGTTCAATGAATCTTGAGTGAATTGGAAACCCCTAATTTCTTTCTAGCAGTGCATTTCCCAGTCGAGTTCCATTACTCCATCAAAATATTCAGATAGCCATATCCACGTTAGCTAACTGGCTGAATCATCCTCAGCTTCCTATGTCATTAAGCATCTAGAACGCCCATTGGACGCAACACTAATATATCCTGATGGCAAGTGTGGAAGGTTGGCCATGGATTAGCTTGTGGTTGTTCTCACGCTACATGTTATTGGAATAGTTCTCTTTCCTTTGGAATATCAAACTTGCGATGCCTGATGTCACCTAGAGCAACGGAATTGCTTTGAGAACTCCTTTGGATTACTTGAACAGACAGTATGCAGGCCGGTGGCGGAGCCAGGAGAGTAAGAACACGTTTCACGCATGCTCTCGAGAAGAAGGAACGGGCTCTTTCCGGCGTCGGGAGAAGAAGAAGAGGCTAGGACAAGCCCAGCAGACAGACAAAGCATGAGGCAAGGCAGTCATGCCCGAAGGCGACCAGTGGCAGTGCAACCTCAGCAGCTGTGGACAAACAACGCCCAGGCTCGAGGTGGACATCCCGAAGGGCGGGCAGGAGCGGCCGACAGTGGCATGAGGTCGAAGGGCGTAGAGGCAATGCAGACGATGGAGTGACGTAGCACACGGCACGCAGAAAAGATGCTGTTTCACCGAAAGTTGCAGACAACAGCACGAATTTCCTGACAGCATGCAGATGCGATGCAGTCAAATAGGGAACTGTAACCCTCGGATTACATATGTAAGCGGAATGCAAGTGAAACAATGATTCCACGTAATTAAGAAAGATGTGGACCTCCTATTTGATGGGCTGGTGGGCCGAGACTTTTTCAAGGAAAATGCAATCGATCAGTTACACCACCAGAAGCCTGTGGGTCGATGGGAAACGGATCGAAATGAAGATGGAGCAAGGTTGTGAGCTCTGTACAGTGCAATTAAATATTAAAACACGGGAACTTGCTAATTTGATTGCGAGAGAACAGGAAAAACAAGTCTCTTTCAGGAGAAGCTCAGACACAGAGCGAAAGACGCATGAGGAAACAAGACAGAGTGAGCGCCACATAGTGCTTTAAAGGAAAGAGAAGCCTCTTTCAAGAAAGGCTTAAGCGAGAAACGAGAACGAGTAGGGACGGAAAGCAAACTGTTAACACACAACAAAGGCAGGCAATAGTTCTATCGGTCAAGGGCTTACGGCCAAAGCCATAGAATTTCAAAGTGATAAATGAGTAAAACACCTAACGTGGGTGGGTAGTATCTCAGATCGGTCATCCAGATTGACAAAGTTTAGGTTGAATTTGGGGGAACATGATGTGTAAAAGTGGCAAAAGAAATCAAGTCGCTGACGCATTCTCACAGATGAGAGAGGTCATGGTGGCTGGTGCGTGACACTAACCTACGGCAAGATGAGGCAGAAGAGGAAGGCGTAGCACGAGCCAGGGACCCACAGGCTGGTGAAGACAGCAAGCTATTGACGCGCACGAGCATGACCGTCACAGACACTGAACACGAGACAGCTGGGATGAGAGCAATAGGAAATTATATTCGAAAATGTGAAACTGTGTCAAAGATTTAAAAAAAAGTGTATCTAGAAACACGACACAGGTGAACCGAGAAGGGTGGAAGAAATAAGTGAAGATAAAAATGCTGCAGTATTAAAACAGTTTCGCGTTTCTCCCATTGGGGAGACCGGGGCGTAGGAAGAATCTATGAGCGAATAAAAAAAAAGTACCATTTATGGAACGGGATGAAGAAGGATGTAGAATAACATATCAGGAAATGCGAAAGATGCCAGAAGAATAAACTCACTAGGAAACATGTAAAGTTGCCTTTAGAGATCACAAAGACATCTAAACAAGTTTTGGAACTAGCAGGCTCATTAAAATAGACAGATAGAGGAAACAAGAATATCCTTACATTTCAAGGTGCGCTGGCCAAGTTTACAGTAGCACAGCTGCTAATTGATAAAATTATACAGGGTGTATCAAAAAGACTCATCCGATTTTTATAAAAAATCATAACTATTTTGTTATCTGAGACATGTGCGTGAACAACGTACTGCTGCAAAGTGCAAACTCTCGAGTTTTACATGGTTCCCGCTAGGTATCAGCAGTTCGGTTCTAGTAAAAATGGTGTCGGGACAACACAAAGCGTTTTGTATTCTACGTTTTGCGCAGTAGTACGGGTTAGTAATAACTGTTCAGCGTGACTTTCGTACTAGATATGGTGTAGATCCTCCTACAGCACAGAGCATTCGGTGACGGGCTTTTGTGTAAAGGGAAATCGCCCGGCCATTTCGAGTGTCTGACACAGACGTCGAGCACATCCGCCATAGTTTCACGAGGAGTCCGCAGAAATCTGTTCACCATGCAGCTCGACAGCTCAACGTGCCCCGATGTCTGTCTGGCGTGTGTTGCGTCGACGTTTACCCATGAAATCATACAAAATTCAGCTACTGCAAGCTCTTCGCTAAGGTGAGGTGGCAAACAACAACGTGCGTTCTGTAATTTCGTTCTTGGCAAGATGGAGGATGACAAGTTTTCTTCCACGCTCAGTATTTATGACGAGGCAACATTCCATTAAAATGGAAAGGTGAACCGTCATAATTTGAGAATATGGGGTGCAGAACAACTACATAAAGTTGTACAAGATGAGAGGGACGCTTCAAAATTTAATGTGTTTTGTGCAGTTTCATGGGAAATGGTGCATGGTACATTTTTCTTTGCTGATAACACTGTTGCAGGCAGCACATATCTCCATATGCTTGAAAACTTTCTTTTCCCACAGCTGGAGACTGATTCAGACGACTTCATTTACCAACAGGATGGGGCACTGCCACACTGGCATCTGGAAGTGTGGGAACTCTTAAATCAACGGATTACTGAAGATGATTGGTCGCACTGGACCAAATGATTCAGTCTTACATTACTGGTCTCCAAGATCACTGGACCTGTCTGTATGTGATTATTTCTTGTGGGGGTTTGTAAAAAACTGTTTATGCGCCTCCGTTACCAACAACAACAAATGAACTGATACATTGCATAACATCAGCTGTGGAAATTGTAACACAAGACATGTTCGTTGCAGTATGGGAACAGTCTGAATACCGCATTGACATATGCCGTACATCTCAAGGATGCATATTGAACATCAATGAAAAGGTATGAAAAAACAACTTTTTGTGTTTCCTGCTCATCAAGAAACAAAATTCATTGTATATGTTTATTAGTTTCAGAAATATAGACATGTCAAATTGGATTATTCTTTTTGATACATCCTGTACTGCTGTATGGAATACAGTCAGTGTTGTTGAGAGATATTGGAAGTAATTTCAAGAGCAAAACCATGAAAAGAGTATGTGAGCTGTCGTGTATTGAGAAAATCCATACTACCAGCTACCACCCTCAAACAAACGGAGCACTAGAGAGATCGCATCGAACATTAACAGAGGTGTTGTGATACTGTGTAAACAGAGAACAGAAACGGATGGCAGACAGACTGGGACAGCTGGGTTCCATTTGCGGTTTGTGTATAATACGACACCACACAGTGCAATAGGATATAAGCCCCGTGAATTGTTCTTTGGAAGAACATGTAACATTCCCAGTGTTGCCAACAAAGATTGAACCAAATGTCCCTAAACTTTAGGTGAAAAGTCGCTAGATGCTGCTAAAATAATTTGATGGGATTGACGAAATGAAACAGAAGTATTTATAAGAGCTTTTATTATTTCAGAATTTTTTCCTCGTAGATATAACGGTTAGGAATGTCTTTTAAAATAAACGAAGAAAAGAACACAAAAGCATTTTCTGCATCGTCATGGTTGGAATTGTGAGTCAGACAGTTTAAAGGGTGTTGAAGTTGCCCCCAAGTTAAAGTTGATGGCTACGCACCACTGTCGTCTTTACTCCTAAATGAATATGGTTTGTTGGTCCCAATAAGTCTTCGTACATTTGTTGATAACTCACCGTCGAAACATTTTTTATTCATTAGTTTTAGGTGCTTTTGATCATAAAAATAGAATTCACTGAAGTAAGACCAAAGCGATTGTGAAGTTTTAATTTCACTGTATTCATGGGACAAAAAATTCGTTGTATCTCTGTACTGGAATGTGGCAATGACAATACAGTAAAGGGAAGAGTGCACAATTCCTTGAACGGATTTAGACTTCCAGCGTCTTTATATAATCGAACTTCAATCGAAAGATCGACTGCACTCCCGATGTTTACAATGGAATGAAATTGATATTATTCCATTGTTGTGAGATTTTTTTCCAATACATAGATATCATTATATACCAATTATTTTGCGAGGTCAGAGACATCATGAGTACTTTTTTAGTCATGAAAACTTATCTTACAAACAATTTGTGCATCTTGGTTAAAATTTCAGTTATGGGCGTGGGGGGACGTCTATTTTTTAATTGTTTTATAAGCTACACTCTAAAATCAATGCATCGTTTTGTTACCAATTTAATACTGTTTTACAATAATTTCAACTTGCTAACACAGGTTTCAAAACCATAGCCCAGTGTAGTATAAAGACTAAGACGACTTTTTTGAAGAGATGCAGTTAGGACGTTCATGATAATAAAAAAAACTTTTTGTTCTGCCTTACGGCGGGTCTTGTCATGGGGGAAGCCTCGTCAGAGAGGTCCATCACATGAGGGTCTAGGGAAGTGATTCCAGTGGTGGTTTCCCATTGCGTTCCACTGATGATGATGAAATGATAATGAGAACAACACAAAACCCAGTCCCTGAGCGGAGAAATTCTCCGACCCAGCCGGGAATCGAACCCGGGCCTCTTGGCGTGAAACATCGCCGCGCTGCCCACTCAGCTATCGGGGAGGACTCAAAGCAATAGCAGGCTCGTAAATTACTCTTTTAGAGATTGATCTCAAAAGAAAAGTAAGCATGTCCAGCAATTTTGCGGGATCAGAGTTTTTACTCTCAGATACTTTCATGGCTGTTTGGACTTCACCTACAGGCTTTGTAAATAGGTTGAGCACAGCTAATTGTCTGGATCTTCGAATATAGAATGGAGCAGTTTCGCAGTTTTACATACAGAGAAATGCAATTTCAGTTCATCCCATTGTTGTAAAATATGACAGACTGCTGGGTGTATGGAAAGTCATCGCATCGCACGTACTTTAAGTATTTTCAGTGGTACTTTGCCACAATTTATTGTTTCAAATATGTTTCTGTATTCGTCTTGATGACGTGGACATAGACAAAACCAGCTGCAGGTTTCTCTTATCGTAAATTATATGTTGGGGGCTATAGTGTTTTCTGGAGCGTGATTCACTGCCAGTTGTAAAGAATGACATATGCAACGCACAATTAAAGTATTTGGCACTCCATAATCAGTTTTTAAAATGTTGTGTAGAGCTTTATTGACTCCTGTCAAATTATCAGTTTCCAGGTGTGGTCTTCTAAAGTTACTGCGATTGCATCGGCGAGACCTCTCGCATCGGCTTATTCGATGGTAGCAAGCGATGAAAATGTCAGCACAATTTGTTTTTTTTTTTATTCATTACAGTATCTTAATGCAAGTCCTACATAAAAAATTAAATGATCGTGTGGCATTGCTGGCCAGGAGACCTCATCTGGGGAAGTTCTTGCAGTCTTGTTTCAGTCGACGCCACATTGGACGACTTGTATTCCGGAAATAATGATGAAATGATGATGAGGACAACACAACACAACATCCAGTCCACGAGCGGAGAAAATCTCCAATCCGGCTGGGAATTAAAGCCGGGCCCGCTGCATGCACTTTACCACTCAGCTAAGCAGACGGCCTGCAAGTCCTAGATGTTTTAAAACACTAATGCCAGTAGATTCGTTTACCAATAAAGTTTTTGTCACCGATATCAGCCCGCAGTACTTCCTTGAAATGTGGACGAAACACTTCACTTATTAGCTCTGAACTCTTTGTTCGATGTAATTGTAAGTCTGTAGTACATTTAGAGTCAGAAAATACATATTTTTACTCAACCCTCCCAAGTGTTCAACTGTAAAAATCAAACAATGTCCGGTGATCAACAATGCAGGTGATGCGTCTGCCTTTAGATTCAGATTTATTCTCCCATTCTTTTTCGTATTGTTGAGTGTAGGGTTCTTTTATTCACTGGTAATCCCATTACACTACACTGTATTCGCTTACCACACACGACGCAACACAAAGAAACGAATATGTGCAAAAATACACTTCAGCCCAGCCTTAGCGTTAACATTGCCAGCGAAGGCTGTTCCGACAATCGTATTGTGATTGGCTGCGCTCGCATTACGTCACCCGGCGGAAAAGCCGCGCCTGCGTCAGACAGCGCGCATTACAAAAGCAACGTTGTCGTTTTGTAAATGAATTACCAACTTTTCAGGCACGTTAGAGACACATATACATACACATACGTTCAAAACTAAACCTAGAAAAATACGTAACTAACATAGTTCGACATAGGTGGTAATAAGGAATGCGTAAAACAAACTTATCATCATTCCGTAACTTTCAAGTGCATCGATCGGCTATATTTACTGACGACAAGCGGCTCTTCATTTCTTACACGGTTTATATGCCGTCCACATGAGATTCTTCCTTGTGTCACTCTTCTTTCTTGCTTCTACTAGTCTTTTTTTAAATGCCTGATACGTATAAAAGTTCGAGTTCTAACATACAAACTAATTATGTTTTCGTGTACATGAGGAAAACTTTATTTTGAGATTCGAAGTTAAACTTTTAATTACGTTGTTACATTTCGAAATTGTTTGTCTATGGAAACCTGGAAATATAACTTCGAACTGTTTCACGGTATTAACCCAGCGGAATGATGATACGTTTGTTTTACGCATTCCTTATTACCACCTATGTCGAACTATGTTAGTTACGTATTTTTCTAGGTTTAGTTTTGAACGTATGTGTATGTATATGTGTCTCTAACGTGCCTGAAAAGTTGGTGTTAGAAGACCCCCCCACGAGAAACAGTATTTATCCGTGATTGAGAACTTGTTCCAGGAATCGAGCACATTTCAGTGCGTGATCCCAAGGTTTTATCTATAGAACGACTTTTAAATGCGAGATAGCCAGCCAAGTATTGAACAGAGTCAGGGGTAGCATCTTCTATATCAGCACTATTTTGGTCTATTCCGTGGACATTCTCAGGAATTCTTCTTCCTCTTTGACAATACCTAAGAAGTCACAACTATCTGCACATTTCGCTTGTCGTTCATCCGTTATCTTGCGAGGTGCCGGGGTGGAGAAGAGTTTGTACCTCTTTAATTCAGGCGACGTTTGCATGAGAACGAGACATGCACTCGACCCCTTCCTTATCTACTAACTAATTAATTATGCACGCAACGGTAACGGAAGGAAATGATGGTGGACCCTGCTAGTTGGTAAAATAAGGAGTACACACTCACAATAATTTAACAAAAATCGTAATCTACTCAAAAAAAGAGAACTTTATCATAATAAACATCAGGAAATGGGATTCTGCCTATTTCTACGAAATAATATGCACATTAAATATCACATTGAGATTTATTACACATCAGAACATAAATGCACATGATTGTCGACACACGCAGTAAGTTAAATAATAGGGTGTACTGAAATATTATGAGAATAAGAGTTGACGCAAGAAGAAGGGGCCCCTACTCTCTGTGGTGCAATAGATTGACGATAATGACTGGAGGTCCTAATGAATCAAATATTAATCTCCCGACTATATAGCAGTATCGTAATTAGTAGTGAGAGCTCAAATGGGATCACATGGAGAAACAAGCAAGGTGGACTTGTAGCAAAGCGAGCGCGCGTGCTGCTGAGGGATTAAGTATAAAATTGATAGGGTCCTACAATGCCGGAGCCGCAAAATACTGTACCAGTACTGAAATCTGCAGCACATCGTCGGTAGGCAGCGTCCTGTTGATGTAGGCGCCGACTTCTGCCGTGCAGCAACTCTGTGTCAACCCCTGGCCGCGCAGGCTGTCCGCGAATTCCAAGTTCTACCGAAAACGAGCGACCAAGTCGCAAGTCCGTCCGACTCCGACGAAGATCAGATCCCGAATCCCCCTCTGTGATGCGATGCAAGCAGCGAAGCCAGCATTGCTCAACTCCCTACTCTCCTCGAAAAACTGCGAATCAGCATTCAGTTCTGATTCTAAAATTCCCCCACACTATCTCAGAACATCATTCGCGCCAATAGCGAACGTTCCCTCCAATTTCGAGCAGGGTTTTATGACGTCAGCTAGCTTCAGTTTAAGTTGACCAATCATGCCTCTACTATTCAGATGAGGGCACTGAACTTGCCGTTTGACCGGATACAAAAACAACCTGCCTAGACCACCGGCCATCCGGCGCCAGACAGTCGCAGCCAGCAGGGCACAGTCCACAAGTATTCTCAGAATCATGAGGACAATGCAGTCAGTTGGTGCCAGGAATCTTCGTTCCGGACGCGCCGGAACGGTAAACACATAAACTGCAGCGACACTCAGACGTCTCGCAGGTCGTTTCGCCCTGCATACAATGGGCGAAACTCGACCGACGTCAGTCGTTCCGCCGGGCACTTAAGCCTATTGTACAAACCCCACATAATTCAGGGAAGCGCAGCCCCCAACCGGAAATGCCGTGTGACGCGTCCTCCGATGCTTGCCTCGGACAGGCCACCCTTGGAACTATACCAACATGAATGGGAGTCAAGTGAAAAGTAGTTTTTGAGCTCTCAGTATAAATACTCTGATTACAATAACCTTATTCGGTCTGTTACTACCGTGCAATGACACAGAACAATAAAGTTGATGAAAATGAGAGGAGACATGCAAAAGAGGGCATGGAACCTCTCATAACCCCCCAGTCACTTTAGATTATTTTTGGTAGTGGCTGAATCACTTGACAAAGGTAGTGTGTCAATCACTCAAAAAGAGTCAGTCTAAACAGTTTCCAAAATATCACAACAAATTGGCAGATTAAATTGGAAGTTGATGATAAAATGAAAGGTGGAATTTTTCTTATGACTTTGCCAACATCTTACTCCCATTGACGAATAAGTCACACGCAACACAGATTCACCCTCAGGGAGCCCACTGTCATCCAAGGACATACTCGCACAGTCATACAAATGTTGAATATATGCCAGAAGGCCAAGTTCGAAGCTGCAGTAAAATGTTGACCTAATGGAGCTGCAAGCTTCTCATTAAGGTAACATTTAATAATTAGCTACTGGTGCCCAACTCAAACACTCACATACTTCTGCATGAAGCCAAAAAGACAAACAATATTTGTATGCTTCATGGTTGAAACATTTAACCACACTCATGCCGTTTCCCTGAAGAGAAACAATGATAATTTTTCATAGTTATTGATTTACTGATGGTCCATTCCCCATTCACCAGAATTGTAACCACAGATATCCCACTCACATACACAAACAAACAAAATCTCGTGTAACTGTAGCATATTAATGTGTATAACATTTTGTAACTATTGACACATACACAAGAAATTTGTACACATAGTGACAATTGACAGGCATCAACATAAGTGAGATAGAGAATATAGTGTACACAATAAAAGACAGAAATTTTGTAAGTATAACTGTGTGATCAAAGACTATGTAACATAGTACGCAACACCAAAAAAAAAAAAAATTGTTCCAAACTAATATAATGATAGGGAATCAGGATATCTTTAACATGAACATGTACATATAAAAAAGGAAGACTGAAAGCTATAAAGCAAAACAACATACATGTAGTTGACATTGTATTTCCAGTTTCTAGTATCTGAAATACAATTTGGGGGGCAAAAAAAAACAATGTTTTCACTAAATTTTACTGTGTTCACGCAGCTGTCTGAGCAAAAAAAGAAAAAAGAACTGTTGACTGTAATATCCTTCACACACTAACATCACACAACGAATCACTCAACACATGAACACTGCCGCACTTGTCTGTGGAGCGGGATGGTGGTTCCTGGCGTGGAGAAAGGGGCGCCTGCTGGGAGGAGTGCAACTAGTGGTGTGGGCCACCAATCTAATGTTTCTCGGAACCAGGCGCGGCATCCGGAAGAAGCTCCAGTCATCCTTCAGTCTCTGTAGCGGCGTTGTCCGTCGACAAGCTCTTGCGTAGGGCAGTATGACAGCCTATTATTGATGTGCAGTGCAGTGCGGTACAATGTCAAGCACATGTACAGGCTCTGAATCTATTGAGGACCGCAAGAATCGAGACAGAGCCATAGGACAGGTAGTTGGCTGTCCGAAGACAGTAACACTTGGTCTTATCTAGACCGAAGAATTGCAATACAGGATACTACTCTTAGAGTGACTCCAATGCTCGTGGAGTTATCTGATGGAGGTTGAAACAAGAATAGCAGATCGATCAATGTGTCTGACTGCTCGGAACTGCTCTCTGTAGGAGAGGAGATAATCACGATAAACTGCAGTCCAGCAATACCCAGCACGGAACTGCTTTGGGCATGCAGTCCAGCCTATTATAGTGAGTTATGCGAACTCGTGGATGAACTATAAATGGCGTTCGTCATAAGTGCGGCTCTAGAGATCTCTCCGACGCTTCGTGCCGCCATTGTTGGAGCACGCCCTCGTCACCCGGCACCTCTTCTGCAGGGGTGTCTCCATTTCTGCGTCACCGCTGAGCGGCGCCGTGCTGTCTCCTCGGGCAGCCGCTAACGGGTTTTGTCCCGGTGGGCTTCCGAGGGTTGTGTCCGCCCTCAGCTGACCCAGAGCTGTCCGCTAGGTGAGCCGCCGCCTTACTTTCACGCGCCTCTGAGCCGTCGGGGAGAGGGGGGATGTGTCGTGACTGACAGCCGCCTCCCTCAGGCGTCTCCCTGCGGCATGGCCCCCATTTACTCCACATCGACCACCCTTGTCCAGCAGTCACTCACTGTTCCCAGTACCTGCACAATACTTAAGTCCTTTTATAAAGTGTGCCTCCGCAAAACTTTTTACAAAACAGCATTCAGAATTCGTAAAGATCGTATTTTGTACAAACAATAGGCGCCACTGCACGTCCCTCGCCGTCTCTGATCCCAGTGGCCTCGATGGATCCCTGAAACTGCTCAAGACACGGCGGCCGCACACAAATACACAATGAGCACATATTAGACGAGATAAAATTAGTAATGGAAATTAATAAAAATACTACATGTAACTTATCGGTTACACTCGTTTACCATACATACTCCCCCGTCCTGCCCCGCTGAGACAACTCGATGGATGTTGCTGTCTCTGGCGTGGCCGATACGCTGAGTTGGTCGCTACTCATCTGAGATGGAACTGGATGCACTGAAACTTACGGTGGAAAATTTACACAAAAAAACACGGCAGACTTCGCAAGTTACAGTGCAAAGACTCTACCTCTGTAAACAAGTTCTTATAAACATCATACTTTTAGACTTCTCTTGTGTAATAGGTCTCGTACCAAGACACCAATTACCAGACTTGTTGAGGAATTGCATACCTTCTGCATTACACCGCTCATACGATAAATACCGACGACTGCACACATTCAGAGACGTGACGTACCATCGTACGAGAAACTCGCCACACTCCAGAAAGGTTACGCCCAGCAGCAGCGGCATGGGCAGGCACAATGGCCACCTTTGTATGCGCCTCCAAACCCTAAAAGTATGGTGCAACACGCTGTGGCGTGCCCAAAACGCCAACGAAAACAAAAAAAAAGGTGCAACACTGCAGTTGTGTGCCCATGACACCAGCGACAAATACCACGAAAACAAACAAATGGTGCAACGCTGTAAGGCGTGCCCAGAACACTGTCAATATGCACCCAGTAGCTCTTCCTCAACAAAGACACAGTAATAGGTATGGTGTAAAGATGAAACACACATGAAGATCGAGTCTGTGTTACCAGTGACTTGGAAGAGTGGTGGCTCCACCATGTAACGGAAAGTCTGGAAAAGTGAGTTAGACCGACACTTCGCTTTCTGAGTTAACCAATATCGCGCAAGATCATATGTCGCTTCGTAGCCCCTACGAGTTACACATGTACATGTTAAAGAATATAAAATAAAACAAATTACCACACTTAATGTCTAATAGTTACACAACAGAAAGATGTTTTCTAACCCAGTCCATTTTACAAATGTTTCCATTTTGTTTCACACACAGGCAACACTTTTTTTTTTTTATACGTAAACTACATTTTCGCGCTCCTTACATTTCAACATACGTAAACGGCTCTGTCCGAGTATTTGTGCGGATTTTCCCTGAGCCGAATCCGCACGGTCCTGGCTTCAATCTCGCCCTCCATTTTTGTTTCGGTGATTGGAACTCGGGTAAGGACCACGTATTTCGATTGACTCATCCCGCTGCTCATGTGAATCTCTGCGCCTCCAGCTCGTGTCGTACTGGCGGGTATCGTTTTGTCTTTGCAAGTTACTCTGCCGTCCTGAATTTTGTCTCCCATAGTCCTGCCTCCCGGATGTTTCATCACGCTCATTCCTCCTGTCATTGTTGTTGTTACTGCGTGGTGCTCCACGAAAGTCGCCATTGTAATGGTTATATTGCACTTTCCTTCGATCATGTGCTGCTTCTTTTTGAAAAACTAGCTCCAGCTAGCGCAGAAGGCTTTTCAATATTTCAATACTCGATACGTACTTTCCTACAAGCGCTTGCTGGTAGCTGCTTGGCAGTTTCGCGAAACAGAACTTAATTATTTCACCATTACTATGTGGCACATCAAGAAACTGATTCTTTTTAATTAAAGCCTCAAAGAGCTTCGTGGGGCTCTTGTATCCTGACGCCTCCAGATCTGGACACAAAATGATTTCTTGTTTTATTCGGTCTTGCATTTCGTGCAACCAGTACGCTCCGAGAAACGCGTCGGTGAATTCTTGGTACGTTCGGCATGTACCCGTAACACCTCGCATTTTCTCAGCTGCCGTGCCCTCGATGTGCCCGCAGATAAATTCTAATTTTGCTGGCAATGGCCAAGATATTGCTAGCGTATTAGAAAATCGCGACACCCAAATTTTTGGGTGAAGTGAGCCTCAATTTTCCCGCAAGTTTTGTAATTTGAGGACCGATAAAAAGTGTTTTTAATCAAACTCTGGTCCCTCTTGCACATTCCTATTGGTTGTAGTATCAAACGCACCCGTCTGTTCGACGCGAGTTGACATGTCCTGATGCGTGGTGAGACCACATAGTCCTGCCCCATAATGACACTGGGACTGAGCATTTGTTGGTCCGATAGGGCTGTAATTTTGCGTTCGTTCGCTCTCTGGGCTGCTATGCGCACTTGGTAGTCCACTATCTTGCGCCGAGCCGCTGCACGGTGGGCCGCCGTCCGGCGCCACACTTCCATGTCCACCAGTCGTTGCCTCTGGACGCGGTGTACACTTGGCATTCCAGGAGTGCTACACGTTCTTCTACACTTTCACATCTTTGGGTGGTACCCGCAACGCGTTCTTCAATGCTTTCCATTCTTTGCGTTGTACTCGCAAGTGCTTCCTTCCCCTGGGCTTTTATTGGATCAATTCCTACCGCATTCACGTGTCCAATTCGCCTAGCGATTCTTGCACTGTTATTTGCGACGTTTGTCATTTTTTTGGCGCTAGCTGCTTCAACCCTTGCTAACTCTGCTTCCTTCTTGGCTTCAACGGCCCTTTTCTTTGCCTCGACACTCGTCTTACCGACCTTGGCTATTTCATTCTTCACTTCGTTCACAACCGCATGTACCTTATTCTCTACTTCATCCATTCTCTTTTCTAGGCTCTGCTTTATGTCCTTTACCACCCCCAAAATCTCTAATAACAAATCCTTCGGCTGACTAGGCCCGTCTTCACCAATTGGTGATGCTACTCTAGACACTTGAGCACTGTTATACTGTGGAGGCCGAATTTTCCTCGGTATGTTCTTATTTACATTAGCAAGAGCCTCCACATGCCTATTCACTTCTACCTCCCCTTCTTTGTCGCTGATTTCACCGTTCAGATCCTCCTGCTCTCGGTCTGCCTCCGATTCGTGTCTAACGTCTGTGTTCCACATCTCCCGTCCAGTAGGAAAACTCAACAATTCTTCATCTTGATCAACCATGTTACTATCCTGATTCTACTCCATCGTGTGCAGTCTATTTATTTCAGATGCATTCGACAACAGTCACGAACTGCTACGAGTGAACATTCATTCACGGAACATCAACAACAACAAAAATATAACATCGAAAACCCCATGTAACACTTGACACAAAAATTGCACTAATCGACTACTACTACTAAAAAAAAGAATTTAATCCACAAGTACAAATGTCGATAAAACAACCCCTCCAAAATAATTTCAACGCTGAAGCAGCGCTGTCAGTTTCAACGGAATGTAATTTGATACAGAACCCACGCACATCAACCAACACACACAAAATAAAACAATATGAAATTATTAAATAAATGAACAAAATCAATGGCTATGACTTGCGCGCTGCAGAATATTTCTATCGCGAAAGCTAATTACAGGAAAGAAAATTAATTATAGTGTTTTTTTTTAATCAGGAAATGTTATCGATCACGTCCTAACAGCTTCTCAGCAGTCACAGGAAAGAACCGAGGCAAGGGTCGTTATATTGTGCGAGGTGCCGGGATGGAGAAGAGTTTGTACCTCTTTAATTCAGACGACTTTTGCATGAGAACGAGACATGCACTCGACCCCTTCCTTATCTACCAGCTAATTAACTATGGGCGCAACGGTAACAGAAGGAAATGATGGTGGACCCTGTTAGTTTGTAAAATAAGGAGTGCACACTCACAATAATTTAATAAAAATCTTAATCTACTCAAAAAAGAGAACTTTATCATAATAAACAACAGGAAATGGGATTCTGCCTATATCTCAGAAATGATATGCGGATTAAATATCGCAAAGAGATTTATTACACATCAGAACATAAATGCACATGATTGTCGACACACGCAGTAAGTTAAATAATAGGGTGTACTGAAATATTATGAGAATAAGAGTTGGCGCAAGAACAAGGGGCCCCTACTCTCTGTGATGCAGTAGATTGACGATAAAGACTGGAGGTCCTAATGAATCAGATATTAATCTCCCGACTATATAGCAGTATCGCAATTAGTAGTGAGAGCTCAAATGGGATCACATGGAGAAACAAGCAAGGTGGACTTGTAGCAAAGCGAGCGCGCGTGCTGCTGAGGGATTCAGTATAAAATTGATAAGGTCCTACAATGCCGGAGCCGCAAAATACTGTACCAGTACTGAAATCTGCAGCACATCGTTGGTAGGCAGCGTCCTGTTGGTGTAGGCGCCGACTTCTGCCGTGCAGCAACTCTGTGTCAACCCCTGGCCGCGAAGGCTGTCCGCGAATTCTAAGTTCTACCGAAAACGAGCGACCAAGTCGCAAGTCCGTCCGACTCCGACGAAGATCAGATCCCGAATCCCCCTCTGTGATGCGATGCAAGCAGCGAAGCCAGCATTGCTCAACTCCCTACTCTCCTCGAAAAACTGCGAATCAGCATTCAGTTCTGATTCCAAAATTCCCCCACACTATCTCAGAACATCATTCGCGCCAATAGTTCCTTCCAGTTTCGAGCAGGATTTTATGACGTCAGCTAGCCTCAATTTAAGTTGACCAATCATGCCTCTACTATTCAGCTGAGGGCACTGAACTTGCCGTTTGACTGGCTACAAAAACAACCTTCCTTGACCACCTACCATCCGGCGCCAGACAGTCGCACCCAGCAGGGCACAGTCCACAAGTGTTCTCAGAATCACGAGGACAATAGTTTTTTAGTTCTCATTACCAATACTCTCATTACAATAACCTTATTCGGTCTGTTACTACCGTGCAATGACTCATAACATCAATAAAGTTGATGAAAATGAGAGGAGACATGCAAAAGATGGCATGGATCCTTTCAATCTCAATACAGAGTTCACTTGTGATGAACTTCAAGATGTCGTCATGGTGTGTTTCAGTACAAGTATCTGCACAAACGGCAATGACTCTTTCTTCAGCAACTGCTGCACTGCCTGATAAAGGTATGTCGTCTGCATTTCCAGTTAAAAGAAGAAGCCGAATTCTGTGTTTGACCTCTACAGCTGTGGGATTAGTACAGAACGCACCAAGTCCTCGAATTCTAGAAAAATAATTTTCCAAGCAGTCCTGATTTAGACGTTATGATAAGATAAACTTTACGTTATCTTTCTTTACCTCTTCGAGTAACCCTAGAAGGGATGTGACTGAGACTATAAACCCCTTCTGAAACGGCAACAAACCCTTCCTGTTTCCACAGCGCATGTCATGGCAAACATCGCAAAACCTTTTCAAAGTGTTCTCTTGACTTTTAAAATTCAGACCAAATTCGCAACGTAAAGGCGTGACATCATCAATGGGAGTTCTAGAATTTAAAACGTCGAAAACATCGTTTACTAAATCAAAGAACAATCTTTCCCGTTCTTTTGCCAAAACATACAAGAGAACTTTAGCCGTGCGACATGAAAATAAATGGGCTGCCATCCTAACATTTTGTCGAGCACGTCCTGTAACACTGATGTGCGCTTCTGAAATGTGATGTACTACATTCAGATCGCCTTTCTGGCTGTCTAACAAATTCTCAATTATATTCTTGGTTATCAAAGTTCTATCAGGAAGAGAGAACCCTACATCTAAAAACTGGTTCCTAAGGAGCTTCAATAAATGTGGCACATCTTAAAAAACCCAGATTTTCCTTTCATTGTGCGCTGGATTTTTGAAAAAGGTTTTTGAGATATTGACACAAAGTTAATTCCACACTTTTTGCACCCATATCACACGTTACAGCCTCAACATGTAGTCCAGGATTTTCAGTTTTTAATATTATATCTAGTAGCAGCCCACAGTTCGTTGTCACATCAAAATTGTAATAAATCGACTGCTTCCAAGATGAACACAAACCACGGATCATTGCAACTAGAGCATTTTCGTGAGGTCCTAAAATCCTGTCTTCCGAAGCATAATAGCAGATTCTACCATCAACGTTCATTTCATCGAAACACAACACAGTTGTCTTCTGTAGGGGAGTAAATATACGACTCTTTTCTTTCAAAATTTCCAAAACTTCCTCTAAAATACCTGGATTACACTTAAAATTCGTAGTCCATTTTTGAAGTGTTGCTCGACATGGCAAAGGAATATTTCGCTTCCTCAAATATGTATAAGCTTTTTGAGAAAGAGCTTTTAGAGTTAGGGCATTGGCAATACCCTGACTACTCCATTTAACACGTCTGGCGCCTTGCAACAAACAGCGAATTTGTCCTGGAGTGAAACACTTAGATAAGATATTTTGTACTTTTTTCTTTACGACACTTTCTTTCACTGTAGCACTTAACTTTGTCTTCTTTAATAAGAGGCGTCTAACAGTATTGGCTTTCTTCAGGGCTGCTTCACACTTTTTAAGGCTACTTTCAAGCACGGAATTTTTCTTAAGAAAAACTTCTATTTCTGATTTCAGTCTTTCTATTTCTTCGTCCTTCACTTTCAAATCAGAGAGTTCACAAATGGGCACTGTATTTGTGTCTTGGTCCAGTTTACTTTTCCTTGGGGACACAGACTGCAAGGTATCAATTGCTCTCTTGCGCACATCTCTCTTCTGATAACGTAGAGCTCGCTCACGAACATCCTACAGAAACAAAAAGCCTGTTAATTATTTAGTTTATGACTAATAATTAGTACTAAAATGATACTTTTTCGCGAAAAATAACTGATTTGAGAAGGTAAATCTTAACGAATTTGTACCTTAATCTAATTGATCAGTATAACACAGCAGCTTGCTTACCTCATTGTCAGGTTCAGTGCTGTTTTCAGCTGTACGTAAATCTCCGTGCCAGTTGGGTAAATGTTGAGATGGAACTGCATCTGCTGTAAGTTTCTTCTTTTGCGGCAACCCCAGGAGTTCGTTCTTTAAATCCCGCTCGTAATCCTCAGGAAGAAAATGAATGGAGCAGATATGGGCATCAATTTCGTCAGCTCGCTTGCACCGAGATATCCGTTCTTGGGAAAACGAGGATACACTATACCCTGGTCTTAGTTAAATAACTTTTACAGTTTGCAACTGCACAATTACTCGTATTTCTACTCGTTTTGCTTGCAACAAGCGGACATTGCCGGAATGCCCTACCTTATATGTCTAGCTATCTTGAAGAATGCCATCTCGAGCTACCCGAACACTTGCAAAATGACACAACTACCGATTCCAAGATAATGGAATTGTTCCGAAATGGCAAAAGACAAATGCCGATTTCAGAGTGCCTTGCTCTATCGTCTGAAGTGTCAAACAACTGTTCTTCTCGACTCTGATTAGCGTTTTCCAGGAGAACTAAGAGCTAAGGCACATGCATTCCTAAGAGAAGTTGCATGTAGTCGTTGAAGAAACGTGGTTTGAAGAGTCGCCAGAACAGTCGCTAAACAAATTTAGTCACTAAACAGTTTTAAAATGTCGCATTTGGTGTCAAAATGTCGCTTAATCCAGTGGCAAAGTGGCTAAATTTGCTACACTAAAAGTTCCAGGGATGCTACAGAAAGATCCGGCTGGCAGAGTTAAAAGAGCACAAGCAAGAAATATACGTATATGTGAGAGAACATAATGTGCATTACAGAATTAGGAAAATGTACTACTCTGGTAGAACACAGAATCCAAAGCAATTTCATTGAGTGGATAAGATTCTGTTGTACGATGAGAGTATATGATGAGGCAGATCACGTAAGTTAGATAAGCAATGGCGCGATTTGTACACAGAAGTACGAATAAAGGTGCCTAATGTAGTAACCTGATTGAAATGAAATAAATACCTTGTTGTATGTACATGCCAACAGGCTGGCAGGATTTTCATAGTCGAAGTTGCCTAGTATGGACAGCATCGTACATGTAGATAGGAAAATGCCCATGTTGTCATAGCAAAGTGAAAATCTATGGTGTAACTTGGAAAATCGTGAGGTACTTTAATTTGATGGAAATGAAAGAGAAGTTTGAGCACCTGGGTTTCTCATCTGAAAAGCAATTTGATATTGTAAAGACAGGTTGGCATTACAGAATATGTGTGCAGCAGAGTATAGAAGTGCAAATCTTGCGTTGAGAAACTGAAAAAAAAACACAGACTCTAATTGGACAACTGACATGCGATGAATCCCACATAAAGAAGCGATGGGTATTAAACTTTTTGGGTGAGATCAATAAGATTGTGCTCAGGATGCTAGACGAAAATGACGCCACGTACTTCAAGGCAGCATGTGTTAGAATGGGAACAGAAACTACTGCTTATGCTTTCGAAGGAACATGTGAGCAACCTTGGCTAATCAAACGGTAAGCTCCATAGCGAGAAATAAAGTGATTATCGCACAGCGTATGAAAAAATTGAGCCAGCATGTATCAGAATATGAGAACATCATTGACAAACGATACAAGAGAGTAGTAATTTTGATCACTATCAACGAATTGCAATTACAATTATGGCTATTTTCAGTGAGCTTCAGCAGGAATATGATATATTAATATCAGAAACTGTCAACACTCAAAAAGACATTTTGGAGTCTTATGTGATCAATCTAGTTCAGATCACATAAATATTTATACAACTGATAAAAGACGACATCAAGGACAAGTGGTCTCCTGCCGAGCTTATAGCAGATAGCAATTACCAGTTGATCAGAATTAATGATCTGAATGTTTTCATTGCTTGGAACGTCTTAAGTGATGTGTTAGATATCCCACTAGTAGAGAATAATGTGACAACCTGTATAGAATATTACCTTGGCCGTCAGAAGTGGCTGGAACAAGGCACTTACCTATGTATATTGTCACCGAAACGGAGCTCTGCTAAATGACGATGAGAAACAGCAGTATGTGAAGCTACATAAGGAAGTGAGCACCTACAGTGTAACATATTAGATCAGAGCCTCAGAACCTGGAAGCAGGTTTTGTTTACATATGACTATAAAATGTATGAGGCAAAGATGCTGCAACCAGTGCGAGAAGTCCTGAAGGTCTGTCCTTGCAGAAGTTAATAAAAGTGTTGAATGAATGTGTGTGGACGCCATTGCGTAATAATGAATGACTATTTGTTGCCCTGGTGGATGAGGGCGTTACCACCATATCTCACAAAGGAAGACTCCCTGGATATCATGCCCTGAGGGATAGAGAAGTTAAATTTTTTTGGTAAATGTTGTGGATGTATGGCTCAAAAAGTGAAACAGTCTAAGCATATAAATATGAACAAATACATCCACTAGAGATATTGTGCCGAACTTGAGCATAGGAATAGATAGATAAATAATGAGACAAAAAAAGTAACAGAATTTAAGCTACATTTGCTAATAAAGCCTGCAGTGGGGCAGTTAGATGACCTAACAGCTGCGGGATATAAGCTGGATGAACTGAAAAGTGAGACTGAATATCAATAGAGAAGTACCTTCAGGAACTTCTCATTAAGTCATTTCTCTTTTTGGAGGTATTGGGCTCTGGTATACTGATTATAGTATTATATGTTGTCTACACGAATCCTGTAAATGTTGCAGAGACTGTTTTAAATCTATATTCAAAATAATGGATGAGTATTGCTGCAGGAAAATATGTGTTAAAAACACTATCATAAAATCAGTGCCTGCCTGAGGATGTCTTCAGGTATCATCCTATGACGAGGACACGCCGAGACATAGAAGAAATAATTTTTAATAGGTCTGTAACGCCTGCTAATCATGTGTGAAGTGAAGCTACAGGTAGTGTTTATAAAAGTGTCAAAGCAAAAAACGGATAAAAGCTGAGCATTAGAACTGTAACACTGGTAAGAAGTGGAAAACTACTGTCAATTGTTGTCTCCAGGTATTAAAAGTGCTATTTTGTTGTGGAGTAATGACATTGTATGAAGTGTAATTCATTGTAAAGTAAATTGTATATATATATATATATATATATATATATATATATATATATATATATATATATATCCATGCTACCAAAAACATAATTGTTGTAATGATGATGTAAAAATGTTTCATATTGCAACTAATATGAGCCTTTATTTCAGGTATCGGAATTGTAATGATGATATGAAATGCGAAGTTTAATATTGTAAAGGTGTTTCTCTTTTACGAATGATGTAGTTCTGATGTTGACCATTGAAAAGCAGTTGTGTGCTTTAACAGTAATTGAGTAAAACCAGTCGAAAAAGAACAAAAGCCAGAATGAGTAAGTTCACCAGAAACTACAAGGACACTGCTGCTAGTGGGGTGTGGTTGTGAGTAGCAAGATGTCGATGTGGACCTTATGTGAGCTCATGTGCAGAAGCCATGAGGCATGGCAAGGCATTGGTGGAGCCTATACATTGTCACATATGCAGCATCGCATGGTAGTGGCTGAAAGTGCCAACATGGAAGGGGCTATCTGGCCTGCTGCTCAGTATAACGGAGGAGACTTCATTCCATACAGCTATCCAAAGAGGGGCCTCCACACAGGTCAAGCCTGTGGCATGGAATTCAGTAGTACTCCTTCTGGCTCCACTTGTGTTCATATTTAGCCATATACCCCCAACAAGGGAACCTACAGTCAGGAGTAGTGTAATTTCATTTGAGTCATTCATTCAACTTTTGCTCAGACAAGCATTAAATATTGCTGGTGTTCAAGTCTCCCATTTTGTTCATATATTTCCCAACAGAGTTCCACAACTTCTTCAAAACATTCAGTTAGCAATCGCCATGTCCCCTAACTGGAAAGGCTTTCCTGAGCCTCCAGTTTCATTAAGAGTAAAGACTGTTCACTGGATGTGACAGTGCTGAGGGGACATAAATGAAGACCATGAAAACAAATACACATACATACAATTAATAATAATAATAATAATAATAATAATAATAATAATAATGGACATTAATATGAGCTGATACATTTGACTATGTGAACCTACTTTAAATTTGGTTGAAGGAGGGGGTTATCTCTCATGATGCGTCATGATGAGCATCCCTTCACTAGGATGTACTGATCATGACTGTTAAATCCACATATGACAGGACAGTGTGGAGGAGTGGTGTGAGTAGGTGACTGCAGTCCCATGGGAATTGGATTTTGTGCTTGTGAGATTGCATTGGGAAAGTAATTCAGCTACAAAAAGTTCCTGCATTACATGACATCATGGAAAGTCTGGAAGACAACTGGCCATCTTGTACTTTATACTTAGTACTAGTGGCCATCTTAGATTTCAAATAGGACATCTTGGATGCTATACTTAGCACAAGTCACCTACTTACAGTGTGATGTCAGGGAAAATTCATGTATGGTATGATGGTGTTGGAGCTAAGAGCTGTTTGGTAATAGCACTGAATGCTTGTAAAGGCTGTGATATTACATCTATTAATAACTCCATATTACCTCAATCAATATGTGGGTGACACAGAAGTAGGTGTGTGGTCTGTCCTGCAGCTCTTGCATAGCTCTACAGCTTGCTTGTATTCAGTGAGTAGTGGTATAATGGGCAATTTGTTGCGGTTTATGGTGTAACAGGGGCATTTTGTTACAATTATAGTTTAAGATTGACCATTTTTAAGTTTTGGTATAATATGGGCAATTTGTTACAATTTTCCTGTAATAAAGGCAATTCTGCTGTAACATTGTCAGTTTCTGACAATTTCACTGTACCATTTGGCATTTTGTTACAATTTTGCTGCAATGTAATGGCAAATTGTTACGATTTTACGGCAACAAACGGACAAAGTGCTTATATTTTGCTGCAGTATGGAGCATTTTGTTTCAATTTTACTTATAAATGCAGTGCTTCAATGTTACCACACATTGTATGTTGCACATATCCTAAATGGCTGCTGATAAATGAACAAATTGTTCATTATCCCACCATACTACCACTTCACATAAAACATTTAAATTCAAAATTTCATGCAAAACATTTAAGAGTAATATTTGACTACTGTCTAAAATATTTCAAAGTCTAAGTACAGCTTAACTTAGCAGACTCGCAGAATTACCTCAAGTACATATGCACAGCTGTTTCAACACTCATCTCTGACATCTGCTGTCATGACTGTCTGCAGCCTTGGCTGCATAAGGCCTCCCACACAAACATTATTGTTGAAGGAACTGCACTTGCATTCATTAGAAAGTATTTAGAAATGCTGTGGATATATCTTATGTCTATGCTGCTTTTATAAATGTGTATCCAGCAGACCAATGCAAGTAGCACTGTTGTTCATCACAAAGGATTTGGAAATCCTTTGGAGATATCCATTGCCTGTGTCTGGTAGTTAGATCATTTCATGTCTTCTGACCTGCTTCCAAAACACTATACTACTCTGCCATTTATCTTCGATCATAAATCTAAGAGAATTGTCATCATTCATCTAGTATGTAGAAAGGCAATATTTTCACCACTCAAATGAGCTATTAACGCTACATCTTGAACTGTTTGCGGCACTTGCAGGTACAACACTACAACACTCCACTACTTCTTCCAAACTACAAACTGTGATATTATAAATACGACTATGTTGAGTGATTCAGCAATTGTTTTAGGTTGAATACAAAGTGATCCAAACTGTGGAAAGCCATTGTCCACAATCGAGTGACCAAAATCGTGAACAGTTCATCTCCATCTCAATGATTCCATTGCACTAAGCAGGACAACTCCAAAAATCTACGCTCACGAGGGCTATCCAGAAAGTATTTATGTTCGTCTTCACAACAGTGACATCGACCTTCATGGCTCAGAGGTCAACCTCAGCAGACAGTACCCTTCTTGAGACTTTCAGAGATTTGAAAAGTGCACCACCAAGTGCTCATTTTATGCACCAAGGAATAGGAGTTTCATTTCACCATATAAAGCTGTTATTGGAAAATGTTATGCATTACAGGATGGAGTCTACATTTTGTGCAAAATTCGAGATGTAGCAATATCATTTGCAGTCACTTAACTGCAACATTCTCGCATAATCGTATCCAGGGAGATGAAATTTGGATCTTATGTGTCCTTTAAACTGTTCCAAAAGTTTTAGATACGTGTCTTCCTTGTAAGATCACCAAAAATACGCGTTGCCCTTAAATAGAAGTCTCACACAATGGCAAACCTTTACGATCAGAGAGATCTTCCACAGTTCCAGGAACAAACTTTATATGTTCGTTATTCACCATGCAAAAGGCACACTGTCAACAAACGCTACATTGTTCTCTACAACTACTAACAAACTTCTCTCATACATGATGCCTATATATAACAACAAAAAAATCAGTGTTAGTTTCAAGAATAATAATATTGGAATATATCGTAGTAGTGTATATTTTCACCATGAGTCCACTGAATTTAGAAAAGGGGTGCTGTAGCAGATTCGTTTATTTGCAAAGGTGAGTGAGTAGTATGATTGATTTTGTTGAAAATTAGACTCGAGGAAAAGCTATGGTGTTGCATATATGGAATACTTCAAATCTAAGTGTATCGTTAGCAGTCTGCAGAAACCTTGTGTCATGGAATAAATATTGCCACTTTCCTATATTGCTTACGAAACCGCCAATTGTCACTCAGAAGTGCTCTAGTGTGAGCTTGATGTTGTATGTGTTGCTATCAATAGATGGGCTTTGTATCACCAGAAAAGTAAAATAATTCGAATACTTCTTGTGTATGTGTCCTGCTAGAAAATTGAAGTATTTTGCATTCTTGGGCTGACAAGTGGCCACGTATTGGTAGAAATAGCATTACTTTCAGATTGTCAGAGGTGTAGGGTTTAGTGCTTTTCTATGCTGCTGCACTCATGACTGAAAATAACTTCATATTTGTAAGATTGGTATGGAACAAACTTCACTGCAGAGGTTAGCAGATGCTCTCACAAACTGTTCATTGGCATGAACTGTATGGCGTAACTGTTGTCCAGTTCTATAACTGGAGTGTGATTAAGACTTTAGGAATTTTTTCTGTAGCCTTGTGACAGGAATACACAAAGGCAGCTGGAGAAAGCAGGCGCCGACACAGTGGCCTGTGGTGTCACATGGAACATGTTGAGGTCAAACACAAGTCCCTTCCCTTGGTGACTGACACTTGAGTAGGCAGTATGCTGATGCCACAGTCATTGCTCAGTGCCTGGGGGCTGCACAGAGCCATGAGTCAGCCGCTGTGGAAGCAAGAGCGGTGCGCTGCCCCAGCGGCCAGACTCTCTAGTAGCATTGGTGGCACAGTGAGGTGGGGTGAAGAGAGTGGAATACATTGCAGTGACATGTGCACAGGTGTGCCAGTGCTGAAGATACCTTCCTAGCATTGAGTTGGTTTAAGTAAGGATACAATCATTTCCATCCCATCCCACTAGTCTTGACATAAGGAGAAGTGGTCTGGAAATGGGCTGGGGAAATTAAACATTCAAACTGTGTCAGTGAACTTTGATGTCAGAATGGTGTGAAAATTGTTTGGATGTCATTTTAAACTGGACTATTTGAAATTCCCCGCTGCTTTAATCTTAGCACAAGTGATCTGTGAGGTCAGGAGAAAACTCAGTGGTTATGTTGGATCTAAACTTACTAAAAGTGATCTGGTTGTCATGCAGACTATCCTTGTGCCCCTTGGTCCACTATCTTGGATCGTGATCTTGGGTTCTGGCGTCATAGGATTGTGCTCATATCTCCATGTCCGCCATTTTGGATTGCTATCTTGGATTCTGATGTCATGGGGCTGCGGTCGTATCTCCAGGTTCTTCAGCTTCGATTTCCATGTTGGATTATGATGTTATAGGGCTACGCTCATATTTCTGGGTTCGACATTTGGTTTGTAATGTCCCAGGGCTATGCTTATATCTATAGGCACACCACCTTGGATTTCTCACCAGTAGGACAGTTGTACACCTTGGATTTTTGAATTTCTTATTATTTTATACTTAGTGTGGTATCGTTCAAAGGTCACAATGCCATATCAAAGTTCGCAATGTACACTGGTACCACACACAATAGCAATATCTCGCTGCAATCTGTAACGACACACTGTCTCTCACCACACATGATGGTCAATATAGAGCTAAGCGTGGACTCGCTCTGCTCCAGATTGTGACCTCCAATGGAGCATCCATCATCATCTAGTTAGGCTACCAGTGCTATTCAAGTCTTAGATGGAACTGTACTTTTGTAAATATTGAACTTGTATTTCAAGAGACAAGGTTGTACTTGTGTACATCAAGTGATGCTTTGCTCTTGAAACACAGCTGTAGATATTCAGCTCGTTCCTGTGCAACATACTAAATAAGATGACTGACTCTTTTTTTATCATTCTTGTAATAAAGTGAATTCATGTTTCATATGTTGTAGTTCCAGTCATCCATTTCCCAGAGCAATCAACGAATCCACATTTATGAGTAGACGACCGTTTCATCAGGCCCTAACACTTAGCATGAAGGCCTATAATACAGAGGGCTCTTCTCAGCTCAGCCATCTTGGATACTATACATCAAACAAGAGACCTGACAAAACATGCAGACTATATTTGAATGCGTAGGTCCAGCATCCTGGATCACCATCTTGGATTCAAATGTCACAGAGACTGTTTTTGAGTCTACTATCTTGGATTTTATACATAGGGCAACTGTGCTACGGTCTCCGGTTTGGATTTTTTAAATTTTTCACTAATTTACATATAGACCGTTCCCATCTTTTTTAAGCTTCCCATCATTCTATACACAGGGTAATTTGCATAGGAAGCCAGAGCAGTGGCGAGGGGGAAATATCGCAGCATTGCATGTTGTTATTAAAGACGTTATCAGAAGTATGGCTGAAATACTGGCTGTCCTGGAACCTGTTCAGACCTTCAACTGTTTTTGAAGTCAAGGAAAACGGCATCACCCTTGGCGCCAATGACTATGGCCCTCTGGATCTCATGGATGGCAAGAGAAAGCTGAGTTTCGAAAATTCTCTTTTTGCAGAATACATGTTGATTTTGACAACAAGGATTTTTGTCCTCCAAACCTGTCATAATATGTGAATTTGGAACATGTTCCACTCAGCTCCATAGTGCTTGGGATGCAGATTTAAAAGGTCTCAGCCAGCATTGCCAGTTAAAACTGTAACCCTTGGCATGCAGCATCTCTTAGCCAGAGTCACTATGCTGTGATGACTGCTTTGCTCCCAATTCCAGAATTGTAGCTAAATAACTCATATTATCCAAATAATCAATGGAAAAAGTCTTTTCCAGTGCTGAAGCACATAAACTATCGGAAGCAACTCAATGAAGAGGAGGCAGCAATCGCTAAGGTTCTCCAACCATGTTCATACAATCAGGAGGTGAGTAACAGAAACAGTTCACCATCACTGTTGCATTCGCTCTCATCATTGTTAGATCTTAAGTCAGCAGTAGGCAGAAACATCTTTATATCACAATTCTAGGAGGTTTCTAGTCTCTATTGCTTACACAAGACAGGCAGAGTATAAATTTATCAGTGGAACCTCGATGTTGCAATTCACTTCCATTGTAGCTTGCCTGATTTCACAAATTTTATAGAGAAATTGTTCACCCAGTAATGAAAGATACCATCGCTGCTAATAAGCAGGACACTTGATCAGTGTTAGCAATAACTCTCAGTATTTGGAACAGCATGCCAAAATCTGCAGTGGCGTTGTTTGTGGACCAACAGCATTATGCCTGTGTCAAACCTGGGCACTTCTGTCCCAAGTTCACCTGTACCACCAATATCAACACAACAAACTCCAGAGAATTTGAAATAAATGCAGTTGTTTATCAATGAAGACACGTATATTGTTATTGGCTGTCAATAGTTTCAACCAAGGAACAAACTGCATTGGAATTATAGCTGTCAAATCATTTCACTGACAAGCAAAATGGCAGTGACAGCCTTGGCTTCCAAGTCCACGATTCTGTTAATTCGGTACAAGATTCAGTACCTTTCAACGAACTAGAGGCTCTTTGCCGAGAATACACATACATTTCTGACACTATGCTTAAGTTGTGCAGTACATTATTGCTTCAGCATCGTAATGGAATTATCAGCAATTCCCCACTACTACAAGTCCCACCTGACACCTTTTGCATTTCGAGAACACATGGAGACAGTGTTAGAGCCACTTCAACAACAAAATGTAAAAATACTGGTGATATCCAGACAGTGGGCCATTCACTGGTTGTTGCCAGAAAACCAGTTGGCTCCTAACGCATATGTGGAGATGTCTAATCCATGAATAATGCTTAATTGGAGGTACACACAAATACCGTTCCTCGACCTTAAGAACTCATGGCTAAATTGCTTGGGGGCTCGTATTTCTCGAAGATCGACCTAGCCAATGCATAACTGCAGTTACCATTACATGAATACTCAGAGGATTTTAGTCACAAATCGGCCCCTTACTGCTACATGGCAGGCCAATGTCACAAGGACATCATGACGGTTGCAACTGGTTCATAATATACCAACCAAAGGTGCTATTTCGTTGTTCAAGGTAGACAGCCATAAAACGCCGAAATTTAGTTTCTACATCTACATCTCCATTCATACTCCGCAGGCCACCTGACGGTGTGTGGCGGAGGGTACCTTGAGTACCTCTATCGGTTTTCCATTCTATTCCAGTCTTGTATTGTTCGTGGAAAGAAAGATTGTCAGTACCCCTCTGTGCGGGCTCTAATCTCTCTGATTTTATCCTCATGGTCTCTTCGCGAGATATACGTAGGAGGGAGCAATATACTGCTTGATTCCTCGGTGAAGGTATGTTCTCGAAACATCAACAAAAGCCCGTACCGAGCTACTGAGCGTCTCTCTTGCAGAGTATTCCACTGGAGTTTATCTATCATCTCTGTAATGCTTTCGCGATGACTAAATGATCCTGTAACGAAGCGCGCTGCTCTCTGTTGGATCTTCTCTATCTCTTCTATCAACCCTATCTGGTATGGATCCCACACCAGTGAGCAGTATTCAAGCAGTGGTTGAACGAGTGTACTGTAACCTACTTCCTTTGTTTTCGGACTGCATTTCCTCAGGATTCATCCAGTGAATCTCAGTCTGGCATCTGCTTTACTGACGATTAATTTTATATGGTCGGTCCATTTTAAATCACTCGTAATGCCTACTCCCAGATAATTTATGGAATTAACTGCTTCCAATTGCTGACTTGCTATATTGTAGCTAAATGATAAAGGATCTTTCTTTCAATGTATTCACAGCACATTACACTTGTCTACATTGAGATTCAATTGCCATTCCCTGCACCATGTGTCAATTCGTTGCAGATCCTCCTGCATTTCAGTACAATTTTCCATTATTACAACATCTCGATATACTACAGCATCATCCACAAAAAGCTTCAGTGAACTTCCGATGTTATCCACAAGGTCATTTATATATATTGTGAATAGCAATGGTCCTACGACACTCCCCTGCGGCAACCTGAAATCACTCTTACTTCAGAAGACTTCTCTCCATTGAGAAATACATGCTGCGTTCTGTTGTCTAGGAACTCTTCAAGCCAATCACACAATTGGCCTGATAGTCCATGTGCTCTTACTTTGTTCATTAAACGACTGTGGGGAACTGTATAAAACGCCTTGCGGAAGTCAAGAAACACGGCATTAGCCTGGGAACCCATGTCTATGGCCCCCTGAGTCTCGTGGTCGAATAGCGCGAGCTGGGTTTCACATGATCGTCTTTTTCGAAACCCATGCTGATTCCTACAGAGTAGATTTCGTCTCCAGAAAAGTCACTATATCGAACATAATACGTGTTCCAAAATTCTACAACTGATCGACGTTAGAGATATAGGTCTATAGTTCTGCACATCTACTCGACGTCCCTTCTGGAAAACGGGGATGACCTGTGCCCTTTTCCAATCTTTTGGAACGCTACGCTCTTCTAGAGACCTACGGTAGACCGTTGCAAGAAGGGGGGAAAATTCCTTCGCGTACTCTGTGTAAAATCGAACTGGTATCCCATCAGGTCCAGTGGCCTTTCCTCTTTTGAGAGATTCTGATTGTTTTTCTATCCCTGTGTCATCTATATCTATATCTGCCATTTTGTCAGCTTGTGTTTAAAGCAATTTGCAATGACTGCTATTGCATTTGATGATAAGGAACAGAAAGAGCGAGCAAAAAGAGTCTGTGTTAGAAAAAAAATGTTAAAAAATCGAGTCTGTTAAGGAGAGTTCCGCACACTCTTACAAGGAGCTGGAAGAGGAGGAGTCCTCGTTCTATAAATATTTCAGAATGTCTAAACAACACGTTTTCTACCTTTTAAGGAAGAAACAAATAAAAATTACGAAGAGAAATACAAGATTTATGCATCCAATATCAACATGGAAGAAGCTGATCATTTGTCTAAGTTATGTCTACATGGGCTGTTTTGCTGAGCTAAACAAAACAAATATGGAGGTGGTGCTTGCTGGTGGCAAAAGGGGAACATCACGTGACTCCATTAATGGCCCATTGAATCATTCTTCCCGAGAGACCTTGACGTGATGCTGACGTGACGTGTCGATGACGTTCCATAAACAGTTTATTTGAATGCTATCATTTGAACTACAAAGGAGAATCTTTTGATATGACAGTGACGTTCCATCAAGTGTGAATCCAATTTAAATGTCCTGCAAATAAAATGTAGTCTTTGGTTTGCCTTCCCCACAACATTTAGTTATTTGTATCTGTAATTGTTAGGTACTTAGTCGAATTGACAGCTTTTAAATTTTTGTGATTTATAGTGTAACAGAAATTTAACTGATTTATTTCCGTGAATGACCTCACACTTTTCTTTATTCACAGACATTTGCCACTTTTCGCACCATACAGATATTGAGTCTAAGTTATTTTGCAATTGGATTTGATCTTCTGATAATTTTACTGATGACTGCATCATTGGGCAGATAATCTAAGAGAGCTGCTGAGATTGTCTCCTAAATCTTTTATGTAGGCTAGGAACAGCAGAGTGCTTATAACCTCTCCTTTGGGAATGCCAGATATCAATTGTGTTTTAGTCAATGATTTCCCATCGGTTATTATGTAGTGTGGCCTTTCTGGGAGGAAATCGCGAAATCAGTCATACATCTGAAGCATTACTCTACAGGTATGTAATTTGATTAGAAGTCTCTTAGGGGAAACGATGTGAGAAGCCTTCTGGAAATCTAGAAATACTGACTTAATTTGAGATCCCTGTCGATAGTACCAACTACTTGATGCGAATAAAGGACGATATTTTCTGAATCTGTGCTGACTGTGCGTCAACAGATCGTTATCTTTGAGCTAATTCATAATGTCCAAACACTGTATACTGTTCAAAAATCTACATCAAACCGAAGGTGTGAAGTATCCTTGGTTTACGATATTTTTGCAGAATAATCAGTGAAGAGACTGCTTCCTCTTATAAATATGGCATGAAAAGAACGTGAGTTCATAAGGGGTGCCGCACATTATTAGTGACTGGAGAAAGAAGTCGGTAAATGACTGTAGTATACGAAATAAGCTATTTAATGAGGTACAGCTGCAGTTAGTAGTAGTAGTAGTAGTAGTAGTAGTAGTAGTAGCTTTATTCATCTGTAGATCTCTTTTCATAAGGATATATAAGACATGTCAAAATATTTACAAGTTTAGATCAATTTAAAATAAGCTAGTTGGTATACACATACATTTACAGACTTCTAGTCAGAGATAATCATTTGATTTACTCCTGGTATATAATGTAATATTTTTTTTACAAATAACTTATTGAATAATGTAATGCCACACTGTTCACTCATCTCTCAGTATCAGTCACTGCGCACACTATACACACATTGTTTCATAAAACTTCACTCACTACACACTCAAACACACATATACACTGCTGATACCTGGGCCATTTTCTGTACAACAACTTCCCATTTGCTACTCTTAAAAACCGAGTCAACATCCCTCAATAATGAGTGAGATATTGAGCTCAGAAAGATGGAGAGGTGTTAGTGCTGTGTTATGCATAGCTTGGCGGTAAGTATTTCTATTAGAGGAAATAAGAACGAAAAAACATAGTGTGAAGGTGTTATGTGGAATGTTGGATGTTTTATAATCATTATTATCATTTATTTGTATAACTTTTTTTACCAAGCCCTACTCTGTTTTATGTAAGTAATCCATCAATGTATAAAATGAATTGCATTTCTTTTGGTAATTTATTGTACAATTTTATTCCTGGTAGAAAATGCTGTTTTGAGTTTTACGTTTATTTTTTCTTGGTAAATGTGAGTTGAGTCTAGCTCTTATTCCATGGTCATGGGCCGAGATGTTTGTGCAATAATTACCAATGTTATTTTTTATGTGTGTGGTAAATGTATTCACATGATGCAGTTAAAATTCCCAGTGTTTTGAACAGATCTTTACAATGAGCTCAACTACTATGTTTTGTTGTTTTCTTATGGCTCTTTTCTGGAGTTTGAAAATTTTGTTCATATTTTGTGCATCTGTTCCCCAAAAAAGAATGCCATTGATAAGAACTGAGTGTACATATGAATAGTATGTAACTAAAAGACACTGTATGTTACACACTGATGATAGGATTTTAAGGGCATAGCATGCTGATGACATTCTGTTTGCAAGTTCCTTTGTGTGTTCATACCACTTCAACTGAGAATCAATATTCATTCCTAGAAATTTTGCATTTGTTACACAGTCTATAGAGGTGCCAGCTATATTTAATTTAACATTATCATTGTCCCCCTTCAAACTAAAATTCATGGCATTCGTTTTATTTATGTTCAATGTCATTTCATTGCTTATTGACCAGTTGTAAACGTCCTTGAGAGTTTAATTTGCTTTCTCTGCGAGGAGTTCTCTTGTTTTCTAAGTGGCTATCGTATTTCTGTCACAAACGAGAGAAATTTTTCTCCATGAGTAACGTTACTGGGAATGTCATTGATGTGTATCAAGAATAGTATTGGTCCTAATATGCTGCCTTGCAGAACCCCTATATTAATGTATTTTGGTTCTGTCAAGTGTTTTACTATATGTTTGGATCTATTTGAAGTATGTGTTATCTCTACTCTTTGTACCCTATCTGCTAGGTATGATCGAAGCCAGTCATTAGCTACCCTCCCCCCCTTATTTCTAAAGCTTCTAATTCTTTTAATATAATCTTGCTGTCGACTGTATCAAAGACCTTAGAAAGATCCAAAAATATGCCTGTGACACACTCATCTTTATCAAGAACATCAAGAACAACTTTTGTGAATTCTACTATAGCAGACTCTGTATTTTTGCCACTTTGGAAACCAAACTGTGATTCGCTTAAAAGATTGTATTTATTCAGGTAATTCATTAATCTGTCTTTCATAATTGCTTCTATTATTTTTGAGAATGGTGACAGCAGGGAAATGGGCCAGTAATTTTCTACATAATCTGCATTACCTTTCTTTAACAAAGGTACAACTCTTGCCTGTTTTAACTTTTCTGGAAATGTCCCTGATGTGAAGTACTCATTTATTATAATTGTTAAGGGGCCTTGTATAATTCTGATGCATTGTTTTCACACACACTTTGGTACTTCATCTAAGCCTACTGACTTTTTAATTTTTTAGTTTTTGAACAGTTTTATTGACTTCATTCTCTGTGATTGGAAGTAATGTCACTGTATTTAGTGCAACATTATTTACAGGTGTTATATTTGTTTTGGGGAATTTATTTTTCTGCAATACTTGAAAAATGCTCATTTACATAGTTTGCTAAGTGTTGTGGATCATTTATTACCTTATCCCCCTCCCTTAGCAGTATGTTATTCTGCATTTCCTTGCCTCTCCCCGTTTTCTTTTTTTTTATAACATCTCAGACTGCTTTGCTTTTATTCTCTGCATTATATATTATTTTGTCATTAAACGACTTTTTTGCAGCAGTCAGTACCTTCCTATACATCTTTTTGTATCTGTGATAGAAATTTAAGAATTCCGGATCATTGCGACTCTTTTTCATGGAACTCAGATATTTAAGTGTTTGGGAGGACTTCTTAATACCTGCTGTTATCCATCTGTTTTTGTGTGATTTTACACAGACATACATACTTTTAGAAATGCATTTCCAAAGTTCAGTTTAAATAATGTGGAGAATTTAGAGAATTTATTATTCACATTGGTTTCCTTATACACTTCATCCCAGCTTTGTTTTGCTAGTTATTTTGCAAAATGTTTTATTCTGATTTCAGATAGATGTCGTTTGTAGGCTTGTAGTTTAGAGACTGATTCGATGCCTGATTTTACTCTTGTTATTTGACAGAGATGGTCTGATAATCCGAGATGTTTTGCAGCTACATCACATTTTCCCCTGTCAGTTACTGATGAAGTCATTACAGTAACCCTTGTTGCACTATTGAACAATAGGGACATGTCAAAACTTTGAAGGATATTAATGAGGATGCTGCTGGATTCATTTATGATGCTAGTGTTGATGTCAATGTCCCCACACAGAATTATGCTGACCTTTGTACTTGAGACTTTGTCTAGAACTTCTGTTAATTTATTGAAAAAAGTGTCCACACTACGACTGGGAGATGTATACACACACAAAATGATCAGTTTCTTGGTGATATCAAGCCCTGTTAATTCAATAGCTCATATTTTAAAGTGTTTGCCTTCACTTACTGTACTGAGATCATGTCTTGATTTGAACTGTGTTCCTTTTCTGATATAAATGCATGATCCTCCACCCCTTGAAGCAGCTCTGCAGTAAGAGTTTGCCCTTTCATACAGTGATAACACTACGTGTTGGATTTCTGTGTCTCTACACCAGTGCTCAGTAACGCGAACTACTGTGTAGTTCAACGTTTGCAGCTCAACTTCTAATAGTCGTATTTTATTTTTAATTGATTGCATGTTTTGATGGAGGATGGATAAGTCTCTGAAATGCCCCATGTTACTCTTTCCAATGGTTTGTTTTTCAGTGTGACATCTGGTATGTGTGAGATGAGATTTGAGGTGTTAAAATCTGTCTTGTGAGTGGTTGTTTCAGTATTTTTTAAACTGCTGGAGATACTCTTTAGACGGGGAAACCTGTTGTCTGCATTTATCCTAAAAAGGACCTACTTCTCTTACCCATGACAACAGCTATTTGACCATGTGTGGCCCAAGATTCACCCCCTATACTTTCATGAATCAGCTGTACCAATCTTTCCTTCCCAGTCCTGTTTAGGTGTAGGCCATGCCTAGTGAAACCTAATCTGTTGATAGTCTCAATGAGCAACAGAGAAACATGAACAAAGTTTGCTGCCCTTAGAGCCATCCCTAACCCCACATTGATTCGCCTCACAGCTCCATCAAGGTATGGTCGATCATGACGCCAGAGCAGCTCAACAAGTGGTGGTGGCCCAGTAAGCTGGCCCTAAACTTTCTCGTAACTGAGGGCCTACACTTTCTTCTTCCTAACATGTCTTCTTCCAAACATTTTGTATATTCCTAGGCTTCTTGGCCTCAGTTGAAGTGTGCTGCACATTTCTTGCTCCTCATTCTACCTGAAGCTCTTCTCCACTTAACTCTGACAGTGGTAGATACCTGTTTTTGGTGTTGATGATAAAACTATCAGATCGCATTCTCTTTCTTCTTATCCTCATACCACCTGCCAGTTTCCAACCACCCTCCCCCCCTATCTAAGTTTATCCTTATCAGTTCTTTCCTTGCTTCCTCCAACTGTGCCTGAAGGGAACAGATTTTCCTTCCCTGCTCCCCAATCAAAATGTTCCTACTGCATACTCTGCAGATCCAGGAAAGAGCCTCTTCTGTTCTCCCAACATCACCCCCCCCCCCCCCCCCAGTGAAAATATTTCCTACAATATTGGCAACAAATCCCTCTACTCACTACCCTACAACAGCTCCCACATTTCTCACTAATGGTTAGTTTCGAAAGAATAATTAAGTTTAAAGAATGTTTTAAATTTGTCAAGTATGCGAATTGACTATTGGCTGTATGTAAACAAAAAGGACACAAAGGTCTTAAGTGTAGTTGCTGATTTTTGTACTGATTTAGAAATACAATGACAGAAGAATAAATTAGTTTTACTTTGCTTTTAGAGAATTTACGTTATCAATGATGTTTGGTCAGGTTTTTAAACGTTTATATCTGGGAAAATTTAGGCCTAGATCGCGTCTATCTAACTAGTAAACAATACGAACTGTGTTAGTTAAATACTATTTAGAAACGTTTAATTACGCTTTTATTGCGACAACAGAAACTGATGAAACTAGTAGCTATATTTCTTAAACGACTTTTGCATTATCAAGAAAATTTGAATAGAATTTTTTGTGTTTATGTCACGCAAAATTTTGGGTTATGTCGCGATTATCGGGATTTCAGATAACACGAAGTTTTTTCAAGAATAACTCTGCTGGGACGCTAATATTCAGTTTTGTGACAAGAAAGGACACTACAGCAAATATACAAAACAAAGAAAATTTAAAATTGACGCTATTCCCTCTTAAATAAGTTCCTTTAGTGCGCGAAGAAAATACCTGTGATCTCACTCGGCGGCCATCTTGTCTCGGATCCCACTTATTTTGCATGGGTTCTCACGCCCACCTTCCACTGGGACGTAACTGCAGTTTCAAGATTTAGTAAAACACTGCACGTTTTGCTAGTATGGAAACCGAGGTACACAGTAGCAATGCGACAGAAGCAAATAATATTAAATATAATGAAAGAATATACATAAAAGGAGAAAGTAAAAATGCTGCACTACATTCTGTTTTATACAATATTTCAACAGTCTCATTCCCTTTTCATGGAAGCTGTGGGTGAGGGGTTAGTGTAGTAGTAGTTAAATAAGAAATATTACTGAAGATAATTAAATTTTACCATATCAGGATACTTAATTTTATGTACCTTATTTGTACGCGATCAGGCCCAAAGAACTATGCACTACTATGAGCTTCCTTTTCCACCGCCTTCCATACATCACTGCCATTTGCCAATTGTTCATGTCTATCATTGGCTTGTAGGTCTACATGGAGGCCATCACACTGCCTCCTCCTTGGCCTTCCTTGGGCCTCTTACCTGTAGGGGTGATTGTTAAGTTACATATTTTCAAATTTCAACATAGTATCTGAACAGACCTCTGTAGCTGATCCCTGGTCTTTCTTATAAATGGGATTTTTAACAAGCCTCTGATCATTTCCACTCACCACATGCCAAACTTCTTAACATCTGACATCTGTATTTTGGCTTTTATACCTAGGGCGATGTATCTACTGGTTTTATCCCCCAGTTTGGTGACACCCAAGTACTCTTAAGTGTGTCCTTACACTGCAACTTTCTGCTCGAGATGAGTAGATCCATTGATGTTGAGGAGCTAAAGAAACTTACATCATTATTGTTACTTAGCAGATGGAGGCTATGTCTTCCTGTCATGCCTCGGACTCAGCACTGACATAACAAAAGTGAAATATTTGCACTTTTTTGCTTTATATTTTGTAAACTTATAACTATCTCACTAAAACAATAACTTGAAAGAAACTTGATAGCTTGAAAGGAGCATAAATTATGAGATTGCAGACTTCTCTGGGCATGTGCCAGTCATTAAATTCACCATTGATTGTATTTTAAAAAGGAAATATTAGCTGCATAGTGTTCTACACTAATGTATTGAATGATGTTTCATGTAAGTTCATACTGATCTCTTTATTAAGTGGAGTGGAAGAATGTATAAGTCTTCACAAAGAGCACATATACATGAATTGCCCAATTGGCTGATTTATTGTAATTATTTCAATCCATCAGTTCCAGTAGTGCTTAAAGGAACACATGGTACTGCTACTTGACATGTAAGCTACAGAGAATGGGCAAAAATATAGGAACACCGAAAACCATGCCCAGTACAGTGTGGGAAAAATGTTGGGGTCCCAGGCACCTTCCTCTCGTCTTGGAATGGATAAATACAGGTTCTGTAAGGATTTAAATGGAATTTTATAGTTATTCCAACAAAGTAGTGGCAAGTTCAAGGAACAATGATGGAAATGGTTAGCAATCAAGCAGCTTTCTCTCCAAAGCAGATCACAAAGGCTCGACAGCATTGAGATTTGGTGGCTGTGGTGGCCTGACAAAGTGTGACAATTCATCCTCAAGTTCACAAAAGCACTCCTGAATGATGTGAGTTTTGTGAACAGGGGCCTTTTCATATTGAAACACGTCACCACTGGAGAACAAACATGATATCATGGAGTGTACTTGATCACTCAGAATGGTAATGTAATCCTTGGCAGTAATGCGACCTTGCAGAGTAACAATGTGGTGCATGTAATACATGCAATGAATGTCCAACTCATCACCTAACCTTGTCCATTCCCTTAGCTGAGTGGTGAGTGCACCTGACTGCCATGCAGGGTGATGAGTTCGTTTCCCAGCCAGATCGGAGATTTTCTCCACTCGAGGACAGGGTGTTGTGATGTCCTCATACCCATCAACATGCAAGTCACCAAATGTGGCGGCAGTTGAAAATACTTGGAACTCATCGCTTGAACTTCCCCAGGTGGGGACTTCTGGCCAACAGTGCCATATGATCATTTCATTACCTAACCACCACCATGTTTCACTCATGGAACATAAGCTTGGTCAGAAGTTGGAATCAGTGCGAAACAAGACTTGTCCCATCAGATGCCCCACAGCCATGGTTTTATGGCTATGGCACCTTGTTTTCCTGTTATGGGCATTTACATTACTAATGCAATATAAATCTTCTGTATAGCACCTCTCAAAATATCAAATACTTCAGCTTCTTTGGTTATGGAGGTATCCACCATATGAGCACCAAAAATTTGCCCACATTCAGATTCACTTAGCTTCGACGTAATGAACTCTCAATTACACAGAACACTGTTCTGACCATGACTGACACTTGAACGTATTGAGAACATTGCACAGGTGCCATTCTTGGGCAAATACAGTACTGAAACCAGCAGCCATTACTAACATTTCCATATGTGTTCAAGCATGCATTTCTGCAGTGTTTCCATATCTTTATCCAAACACTCTATCACTGTTGGTCATATTAAAAAATTTACTTATCTTGAATAAACAACAAACATCGCTGGTATCTTAAAGTTGCGGAACGTATGACAGCAACAAGTACAAGATGAGGAGAAATGCAAAAGATTGTGAGCAAAAACTCCTTGTAGTAAATTTTCGCTCAGAAGTATAAAATAATCACTAACTGCATTATCACAGAGTCACCTCATTTTGTTAATACACTCCTGGAAATTGAAATAAGAACACCGTGAATTCATTGTCCCAGGAAGGGGAAACTTTATTGACACATTCCTGGGGTCAGATACATCACATGATCACACTGACAGAACCACAGGCACATAGACACAGGCAACAGAGCATGCACAATGTCGGCACTAGTACAGTGTATATCCACCTTTCGCAGCAATGCAGGCTGCTATTCTCCCATGGAGACGATCGTATAGATGCTGGATGTAGTCCTGTGGAACGGCTTGCCATGCCATTTCCACCTGGGGCCTCAGTTGGACCAGCGTTCGTGCTGGACGTGCAGACCGCGTGAGACGACGCTTCATCCAGTCCCAAACAGGGTAGTTGACTTACACCTTCTAGAGCACGTTGGGTGGCACGGTATACATGCGGACGTGCATTGTCCTGTTGGAACAGCAAGTTCCCTTGCCGGTCTAGGAATGCTAGAACGATGGGTTCGATGACGGTTTGGATGTACCGTGCACTATCCAGTGTCCCCTCGACGATCACCAGTGGTGTACGGCCAGTGTAGGAGATCGCTCCCCACTCCATGATGCCGGGTGTTGGCCCTGTGTGCCTCGGTCGTATGCAGTCCTGATTGTGGCGCTCACCTGAACGGCGCCAAACACGCATACGACCATCATTGGCACTAAGGCAGAAGCGACTCTCATCGCTGAAGACAACACGTCTCCATTCGTCCCTCCATTCACGCCTGTCGCAACACCACTGGAGGCGGGCTACACGATGTTGGGGCATGAGCGGAAGATGGCCTAACGGTGTGCGGGACCGTAGCCCAGCTTCATGGAGACGGTTGCGAATGGTCCTCGCCGATACCCCAGGAGCAACAGTGTCCCTAATTTGCTGGGAAGTGGCAGTGCGTTCCCCTACGGCACTGCGTAGGATCCTACGGTCTTGGCGTGCATCCATGCATCGCTGCGGTCCGGTCCCAGGTCGACGGGCACGTGCACCTTCCGCCGACCACTGGCGACAACATCGATGTACTGTGGAGACCTCACGCCCCACGTGTTGAGTAATTCGGCGGTACGTCCACCCGGCCTCCCGCATGCCCACTATACGCCCTCGCTCAAAGTCCGTCAACTGCACATACGGTTCACGTCCACGCTGTCGCGGCATGCTACCAGTGTTAAAGACTGCGATGGAGCTCCGTATGCCACGGCAAACTGGCTGACACTGACGGGGGCGGTGCACAAATGCTGCGCAGCTAGCGCCATTCGACAGCCAACACCGCGGTTCCTGGTGCATCCGCTGTGCCGTGCGTGTGATCATTGCTTGTACAGCCCTCTCGCAGTGTCCGGAGCAAGTATGGTGGGTCTGACACACCGGTGTCAATGTGTTCTTTTTTCCATTTCCAGGAGTGTATATTAAAAACGTGGTGAATAACTGTATTTTTGTCTGCAAATCAAATTTACACTTATGTGCAATGCTGATCAGAATACATCCGACTGGCCTCATTTGGGTGAGTCTGGAGCAGCCTTGCCAACCTTCCAGCTTTACTGGATTGTATAACTGCATCGAAATCATCGTACATTTCTTTATGGGTTCGTACAGATCTACAATCTACAAATAAAAATCTTTTTTGGGTATCTGCCCTGGACTTTTTGTTGTAGATGGCCTGTCTGATGGCTTCCAGAGGCATAATATTTTCAATATTTTGCTTAATTATGCACCAAATTTAAAAATGTAACTTGTTATCATAATCTACTCATTAAGAGTAAGTTGAACTTAACATGATAAGACAAGTACAGGGTTATTACAAATGATTGAAGCGATTTCACAGCTCTACAATAACTTTATTATTTGAAATATTTTCACAATGCTTTGCACACACATACAAAAACTCAAAAAGTTTTGTTAGGCATTCACAAATGTTCGATATGTGCCCCTTTAGTGATTCGGCAGACATCAAGCCGATAATCAAGTTCCTCCTACACTTGGCCAGCATGTCCACATCAATGAGTTCGAAAGCATCGTTGATGCGAGCTCGCAGTTCTGGCATTTTTCTTGGTAGAGGAGGTTTAAACACTGAATCTTTCACATAACCCAACAGAATGAAATTGCATGGGGTTAAGTCGGGAGAGTGTGGAGGCCATGACATGAATTGCTGATCATGATCGCCACCACGACCGATCCATCGGTTTTCCAATCTCCTGTTTAAGAAATGCCGAACATCATGATGGAAGTGCAAGGGAGCACCATCCTGTTGAAAGATGAAGTCGATGCTGTCGGTCTCCAGTTGTGGCATGAGCCAGTTTTCCAGCATGTCCAGATACACGTGTCCTGTAACGTTTTTTTTGCAGAAGAAAAAGGGGCCGTAAACTTTAAACCGTGAGATTGCACAAAACACGTTAACTTTTGGTGAATTGCGAATTTGCTGCACTAATGCTTGAGGATTCTCTATCGTCCAGATTCGCACATTGTGTCTGTTCACTTCACCATTAAGAAAAAATGTTGCTTCATCACTGAAAACACGTTTCGCACTGAACGCATCCTCTTCCATGAGCTGTTGCAACTGCGCCGAAAATTCAAAGCGTACGACTTTGTCATCGGGTGTCAGGGCTTGTAGCAATTGTAAACGGTAAGGCTTCTGCTTTAGCCTTTTCCGTAAGATTTTCCAAACCGTCGGCTGTGGTACGTTTAGCTCCCTGCTTGCTTTACTCGTCGACTTCCGCGGGCTACGCGTGAAACTTGCCCGCACGCGTTCAACCGTTTCTTCGCTCACTGCAGGCCGACCCGTTGATTTCCCCTTACAGAGGCATCCAGAAGCTTTAAACTGCGCATACCATCGCCGAATGGAGTTAGCAGTTGGTGGATCTTTGTTCGACTTCGTCCTGAAGTGTCGTTTCACTGTTATGACTGACTGATGTGAGTGCATTTCAAGCACGACATACGCTTTCTCGGCTCCTGTCGCCATTTTGTCTCACTGCGCTCTCGAGCGCTCTGGCGGCAGAAACCTGAAGTGCGGCTTCAGCCGAACAAAAGTTTATGAGTTTTTCTACGTATCTGTAGTGTGTCGTGACCATATGTCAATGAATGGAGCTACAGTGAAATTATGAAATCGCTTCAATCATTTGTAATAGCCCTGTATTACAATTAGAAACCAAGCGCTCAAATATTCCAACTTAATTCAACCATTACTCGAAAATTATAACACTTTAGCGACTTCCAAGAAAGTTAATAGATAGCTTCAAACCTTTATTTAGGGAACCTTTTTTTCGCTTACAGCCCCCACAGAATGATGGAAGGAAACAAGTTTATCACTCACTACATTTTCGCTGTTCATGTGATCGAACTTCAAACTTCAGCGTTCACTATGACGTTTAAATATTTTATTTCTTTACTACTAATGCTGTTCACGACACACTTTGCAGACAGTATCTGCATATATCACTAAACCCACCTGTAAAATTATATCACTGTACGGAACATAGTTCAGGGGGTATGACATGACACACACTTAGACATGTCAAAAACTAGCTTCTGCTAACATTGACATGCAGTAAACATCAGGTGTGACATTTTAATTTGTCACTTCTTTACTACTAATGCTATTCACAACACATTTTTCGTATAGTACCTACACAAATATCTGAATGCACCTACAACATAATGTCAATATACAGCAAATAGTTCAGGAGATATGACGTGAGATATAGTGAGATGCGTCAAAAACGTGCTTCTACTTAAAATGAAGGGCGGCAAATTACCTACACTACAATCATCCAATATTTCATAATGAAAGCACTTAGAGACTTCTAACAAACTTCATGTATAATTTCAGTCCTTTTCTAAACTTTGTCTCACTTACATGCTTATCGTCAAGAATAATGGAATTAGAGCACAATTATGATTGTTGCAGTGCATTGGGAAAAATCTTGACTGGTCTCAGCTCGGGCTTTATACTGGTACCACATATATTTAGGTGTTTCCGATTATTACATCAACTTATGAACGTTAAATATGGTTCATAAAATTATATAAAAAATTGCTTTGTTATTTGTTTAGCTTGGAGGAAGACATAAAAATGGAATGTATGATCATCATCACTGTCATCATCATATCTTCATCCCTTCAAGATGCAGAAACAGAAGAACTGGCAGTCGATGGCCTTGAAAATAACTGCCTTTTCTTCATGCAACTGAGATGATGCTCCTCACATACTGACTGGCAAGCAGACATCCATTCACTATTGAATTAATGTGCCTATTCCTATTTTTCACTTTTATAAGTTTCATCTTACTAACAACTCTTTCACAATTAGCAAGGAATTCCCTCTCACCAAGTAAAGTTTTTATGCTGAGCATGTTCGCCCAATATGTGCCCACTTCTGAACAGTTCTTAATATTTTCATCTATTTTCTACGATAGAAAGTTTCCTTCAGTCATCATCGATTTTTTATATATGGTTATCATCATCTAGAGAGACTATTCTTGACAATTTTGACATAAGAGGTGTAAGAGAAAGGGAGTATTTTCTCTTTACATGCTTGGAAGGGTCCTTTTAGCCGTCAAAACTGCAAGCAATGACAATAAAATCCCTACATCTGCAGTAAAAGTCTTTCACTGCATCCCATTCATTATATGTTTCTGGTTCTGCAATTGCCTTCAGAGCTTCAACTCCTAAATACATTTGGCTATCACCAAGAAACTCTGACCTGTTGTGGGGTCAGTGTCAATCAATTTATTGGTTACGACATACTGCTGGTCCATGTGGCAATGCAACATTTTCTTGAACCCTGTACTGTCTTTTAATGTAAGACAATAACAATAACTTTACCACTCTGGAAGTTCTTATTTAAATCTGTGAATTTGGGTAACAGAGAGGCCAAAATAAATAAAATAATTAACAAAAATTGTCATTGAGGGATTAGAGAATTTCTTCTGCCACAACCAGCACATCCTCTAGGAATTTAAAATGAAAATAGACATGCAATGCAGTCCACTGCTCTAAACTCCTCACTACAATAGCACACAAAGATAGCCATCTTGTTTGTGATGGATGCAGCAATTTATAAATTTAGATATCTAAAAACTTTTGAAGTTCATGCCGTAGTGCCCGTCCCTTAGCACTAGCTTTAAAATTGTTATGGGTGTTCCAGCTAGGTACTTCCAACATCTGTGAAGACATTTACAGGCTTCACTGCCACATATATGTGAAGCGTGTGACAGATACATTTGAGAACAATTATCCGAGGACATTTTTCAGCCAGTCGAGTCGCAACAGAGTTTCTTGACCCCATATTAGAATTACTACCGTCAGAAGCAAATTCTAGAATATTGTTTTCAGAAACATTGTACTCAGAAAATGAAAGCATTAGGTTAGAATAAAAGCTTTTAATTATTGCACATTCCTTTGCTTTATCATATTCACCCTGATTAAAAATTTGATGAAGTTTCCAAAAGTTACTATCAATTTTATTTTTATCTTTGTCAAAATATCTAAAAACTACACAGGATGTTTTAACAGATCTTACATCTGTTGATTAATCAGTAAGAACACTGAATTTTGTATGTCTCAGTGTTTCTGCAAGTTCGTTCTTATGACTCACTCCTAACTTTCTCTACGATCTGGGAACACTTAATGTGAAGCAAATGTATACTGTCAGCGATTTTAGAAGCAAGATGGCAACTCTTAACCCCTAACTGGCACATCCAAAAATGTTAATACACAAGGTACACCTGGGTTGTCAGGACCCAGATAAATCCTGAACAGGTTTTAGAAGAAAATAAAATTTAAATATTAACTATTTAAGATGGTAGTATTAATGCTAATACAAAACTAGTTTCCTTATTTCTGGTCATCTCTTTCAGAAACTATATAAAAAGACAGTGAAGTAGTTAAAGCACAAAAAGTGAAAAACATACATTTGTCAAGTCCTACTCAAGAGCTACAAATACTAACCTTTATAACTGAAATTACACATTTACAATCAAAATGGACTGTGCTTCAGAGCTGTAAACCAAAAGAAAAGTTCAAATACGGTATAATGATTTCTGCAGGCATAGCTTCTGGGAAGATTCTGTGGTAACGTTTTCAGCTGAATGACATACTTGATTATTAAAATGGTAAAAAATTGCAGGAATTGTCTAAAAATCTCATGTTTTAGATAATGTATTGTTTTTACCAATTTAATTTAGTATTTTTACTCTTCCAAACCACCGAACCACTTTGAGCACAAAACACTGGAACATTCCAAACACAGTGGTGCTTGACATCTGGCACACTCTCGTGATGCTTTCCTATCTTTCTTAGATGGTCACATGGAGCACCTTCTTCTCTTAGATTTAGTAGGAGGAGCCTCTTTGCCGGCTTGGGATGTTCCTGGTGCCTCGTTAGGATTCATTCCTAAAATATCACAAATCGAATTTCTGACGTCTTTTCTCAGAAATGGAGAATCCAGTCTTCTTTTCATATGGTCACTTACAAGTTCTATTCCTAGTTGTATGAGGAATTCTCGATGAATAATATTCTTATCTTGTTTGCCATGGAGTAAAACAAAAGCATTTACACCAGCTATATCCAATATGGTATAGAAGATTGCCATAGGCTTCCGCCTTTTTCTTCTGAAAGTTGTATAATTATGAGTCTTTTCATCAAGAGCATCAATACCCCATTTTGTTCTATTGTAGTCGAATTTAATTTCAGGCTTATGGTCCACCTCACATTCACTTTAGTGCATTGTTGACATCATGTTCACTACCTTGTTCTTTTTTGGGATGTGTGAAAGTAGTGTTATACAGCCAGAGTATCCATAAATTGAGGAAGACTCATTTCTGCCTTTTGCTGCAGTTATGTTTAAGGGTAACTCAGCCTTATTCTTTCTTATAGTGCCAATATAAGTAAAATGGCATTTGGACAACTCATTAACCATTTATACACTTGAGAACCTGAGAATCAGTTGTCTCCAGACACATTTCTGTTGCTTCTTCTAATTGGTTCAACCAACTGCATGACAACTGCTGTTTGAATGAGCATACGCTGTGGGGTGGTTACAGCTGGTTTTCCACTATTAATTTCGGCGTTCAAACAGTAATGCATTTGGCACCAGCCAGGATGAATATTTTTATTCCATATTTCCTTTGCTTGGAAGGAATATATATCCTGAATGCACATCTGCCACAGATTCCAACAAACATTTCGTCCATGGTGACATATTCTCCAACGGGATAGTTTTCTTGGCAACCTTTTACAAATGAACTGAATAGCCAAGAGATGTGGTACACTTTATCTCTGGGTTTTCTGGTATCATGGGTTGTTGAATCATCAAAACGAAGACAATGCAATAAAAATAATAGACGTTTCAAGGGCATAGTTGTTCTACAAATTGGTCTACCAGTGCCATTTGTAGCAAACAAATCATCCAGATCTTCATTGTTTGATTTGAAGGCTCCCCAGAGATAACAAAGACCCATAACGGCCTTTATTTCCACTTTATCTGTTAAATTTTTAGACTCAGGCGGCAATGATATAATTTTTCGTTGGTTCTGAGTACTATCATTTTATCAGTGAAAAGTAGTTCCCAAAATGCTAGAGGGATCTTTTTGTTTACCTGTCTAGCTGGGCCATGTAATACAGGAAGATGAATTGGAGAGATGATATTGCTTTGTGGGATTCTTCCACGTATGCTGGGTGCTGTTGACCATTTGACTCTATTCCTCCCATAGATATTATTACCTGTAGATTGTCCTTCATTGCTGTCACTTTCAGTTTCATGTTGACTAGTTTCGCAATTGCTGTCACTTCCGCTTATATCATCAATATCACTGTCCAATGGTTCGTTCTGAGTATCGATGGTATCTTCCACACTCATTTTTATGAAATGTGGTACAATAAATCCAAAATATTGCAAGTGCTGTTAAGATGAAAAACTTCCACTGCAGTTACAACTGGGTCCTTGGGACCCGTATGCTTTTATAGATGCAAAACTAGCGAAGACACTTGTGACAATGCTGTGGGCTGATAGCCAACGGAATGTTGGAGAGTACATAGGAGTGCAAGTCAGTGTGCTGCACACATTGCAATGCTGGAAAAAAAAATTCTCTCGGGTCCCTAGGACCTAGGTGTACCAGTTAACTATGCCCTCCAGCTGATCTGCAACACTGAAAGGCAGATTGTGATATGCCACGAATCCCACCAATTTAATTATAGCAATGTGAGCCTGATTATTTAAAGTTACATCACTTGTAACTGATTTCACAAATGAACTCAAAATTGTCTGGCTTTTAGATAACACCATCCTCATATTTTTGACATGGTTTTCACTATAAGAATGTTTGTAACACATCCCAATTCAGGCACAAAAATTATTTTACAGGTTCTACATCTAGCCCTTTCACAGTTCGGTTCATCACTGCACAACCAACCATTACATTCAGGATTAGTTTTCAAGAATTTTCTGTATTTTTGAATTCGCTTCTTACAGTTAAACACGACCACTACTACAATCTTCTGTTTCCATTGACACAATTTTGCATACTTAACACTTTACAAATCGCTCTGTCCTCATCTGAACCAGCATGTCAACTGTAATCGTTTTCGCTTACATATGAGCGCCGCGCAGGATGCATACCAGTCGATACAGTTAATTCCCCGGAGGTTTCACCTAAGGGAATAAGCAAAGTTGACTAATGACGCTTAACGTAATCAAATTGGGGAATACAATGGCTGCACAGATGGGCATGTAGGCTGCTCAAAATCATACTTGTGGAATAAATTGTCAAAAACTAAATTAAAATAATACAAAAGATAATACAAAAGATGAAACCTTTACAATAGTAAGCCTTTTAACAGATCGTATAACAGATGTGCGATCCGAGCGTGAAAGGTACGTTCGTGCAACATCTCTGGAGAGTAGTGGGTGCGTCATACTATTTTCGTAGAACATCGTTGAGTAAAAATCTGGGAATCGAGAGCAATCAGTGAAAACGGTGAAGATGGCGCCGACTGGTGGTCGGGTGCAGAGTGTTATATTATGTTTTAGTTTTTTGATGGTTTTTCTTCAGTGTTCCGCTTACAGGAAATGTGAGTGTAATCTATACTGGAATCTGCAATGATGGGAGAAAATTTGTGTGCTGTGCTACACAATTGTCTAATTTGTACCAATGTTTACAAGTTTTGACAGCTCATATAATCCAGTTCACAACAAAATACCGGGAATAAATATGATGTTTTTATAATTTTGGTGTTAATGAAAGTTTATTGCTAGGCTAAATATGTCAGCAAATGAATTGGCAGAGCAGGCGTATGGCGTATAGTAGTGTTGCTGGTAGTTGTTGACGCTGTCTTCCCTGAAGAATTTTTAACTTTGCGCAGGCCAGCGGTGAAATATTTGTTTTTCAGTGATTAATCATTCTGGTGATAGTTGTGTAAAGTGATATACAATGTTGATCGGGTGGTTTGTTTTGGTGTGCAGTGTATTGATCAAGTGCATACTGAATAACTTGAAATAATGTTGACAGCATTATAATGAAGTTAAAAATTTGAATGTGCGAGCGGCAGCATTACTACTAAGTTATTCTCATTCTGATTTTTTTCTTCCAGATAGTTTAGGGAATGACAAGGTTTGTTCACACGTGAAGAAACAAACAATTAAACTTCCTCCAGAAAATGGAATTTTAATTACTGAACAGCGAACATTTGATAAGTGGTCTGGATACAAAGAATTTCGCTGTAAGTTTAAAGTTGAGCTTCTAGATGAAGGAGATTTGTTTGCGGTGATACAAAATGTAACTTTTAGAAAGGATCCAGTTACTGGTGAATGCATCGATTATGTACAGGTAATTAGTTGTTCAGCGCTAGAATATGTTTTGACTTGTTTATATGTAGTTATCCTAGAGGTTTTGAGTCTAATAAAATGGGGTTCGATACGATATATTTTACAAATATAAAGAGTAGTGTTTTGGAAACCATTGTTGTTGTTATTATCTGTTTTATGTTGCGTTTCAGTTTTTTTTCTTTGTATCTATGACTAGACATTTGTTTAATTCTTTTTCATGCATTTTGGATGCTTTATTATTTATTGTGAAGAGCGAAGTAGGCAGCACAGTAGTATTTGCTCGTAAATTTGGAAATGAAATAAGTGCCAATTTTTCATTGTCGCACAGTTCAGTAAAACAATGACTGACTAAGAGGATACAGTGGTGTATCTTATTTACACCAAAACATGAAGTAACAGATTATAGCATCTATTAAATCAATGAAGTTCGACTTTAAATGAAAAATGGAATAGGTATTGGTATAGAATTAAGTTGTTAGCTAGTTATATATATATATTAAATCTGTTTCATCTGTGGATGTAAGTGTTGGAGAAACTTCTGCTTACAAATGATAAAGTGAATTTTGTTTGGCCTCTGCAACATCTATGTCTACACTCTGCAAACCACTGTGAAGTGCATGGCAGAGGGTACGTCCAAATGTACCAACTATTAGGGTAACTTCCTGTTTAGTCACGTATGTAGTGCAGGAAGACTGATTGTTTTAATGCCTCTGTGCATGAAGTAGGTATAATCTACATCACTTCAGGCAGCGGGGTTACCTTCATAGTTTCGGATGTTACTGAATTTAGCGTATGTTAACATTCAGGAGTAAGTAAGAAAAATACTTTTTTGTATTCTCAAAAAAAAAAAAAAAACCAGAGATTCAAGCCTCCAAAGATAACATTGCGAACATCATTTTCAAGATACGAATTTCGAAATTTTTTTTTAAAATGCTGTATCTCTGTAACAGTTATAGATATTTTGTTAGAGTTGTTTTTATTTGAAAGATAATTGCTTTATGATTACAGTAGTATCCTTTGTTTGGACATTACTGTCGCCTTTTGAAATTTTTTAAATAATTTACAGAAAAATTTCTTTTTTCATAAATGACAACCAGAAAAGTTAGATTTTTTCTGTTGATTAGTACCGTGTAGTACTGTATTCTCTGTAAAGGAGGGCTTCCACTTTAAAGTTGGACAGGTTTCATTTTAAAAATTCATAACGGAACCGTCCGATTCCACCCCACTGCTTTCACCATCAATATGGTGGAAATGACCATTCACACCAACTCCCATACCGCTCCTATGACGTCATCAAGTAAACCACCAAACACATATTCCTCCAAAAATATAATCAAGCTAATGGGACAAGCGGGGGAAATTGGGGGTTTTTAGATGGGGGACAAACTAAATATAAACACACGCCACTACACCAAACGACAAAAAACACTAAAATTACAAGACCACACAACCTTCCCAAATTCCACTACACACAAAATCCACTGGGATCGATTACTTCCCTTGACATATATAGGTCAACAGAAACAACCGATACCAAACTATAAATCTCAAAACTTTCACCACCACCACACTTCATCCTACCATACAAAAAAAAAACCTCATTTCTTCACGACACACTGAACACATCATGACTTCAGCCAATATGCCGAATAGCTGAAGAAATTTTATTAGAGGCAATGCACTGTTTCCCCCATCATCGCTGACAACTGAAAACTGTTTTAACCTTGTCAGTCATATCCATACCTACCAAAGACATTAACAAAGCAATTTGCCAAAATTCACACATGATGAACAGAAAAAAAACTACAATAACGTCAACATAACAAAACCAAAATCGTTAACTTACTTAAATATATTTCGCTGAAAGCACAGTCACCACCGATACCACACAGGTGCAATGCTATCACGCAAATGAACCCCACACGCCATATAGCATGCTACCCATAAAGACACCACCAGAGAGAACCACTGACTGCAACAATACACCACCTATGAACACGCCACACACACAAAGTATACAAAAAAACATCACCTAACACACAACACCTAAACACACCACCAGAGATCACCACCGATCACAACAAAACGACACCTACAAACACACCATTCTCACAAACTAAACTCCACGCCGTCATGATGTCACACACCACAACAGCCTTACGTCACGGGTCAAAGCCGATGGGTGGAATCGGACGCTTCCATTGACCCCTTTCAAGGGTAGTGTATGTCTTCAATTAAGTTGTTTCTTACAAATTTCTTTGTTTCATTGTTTATTTATACTGTCTTTGTTGCAGTTATCTCTTATCACTTTCTTTGTTGCAGTTATCTCTTATCACTTTCTTTGTTGCAGTTATTTCTTTTCACTTTCATTGTTGCAGATATTTCTTACACTGTGTTGTAGTTTCTTGTCAGTTTCTTTGTTGTGGTTGTTCACTGCAGGTTTCTTTATTGTAGTTGTTCAGTGCTAATTTGTTTACTGAAGAGGCTTCTAAGAAATCTGAGACCATCCAGTGAGCTCTGCATTTTCGTGAGGAATTTGCCAGTTGAACATTTGCAATGTGTTTTGTCAAAAGGACTGTCTTGTGACTGGGGCCATGAGAGAGTGAAGTGTGCTGACTATTTGCGTACCACAAAAGAGTGATAAGACTTTGTGCGGGGTGGGAATACGTATTTTTATTTGAAGATTCTGTTTAAAAGTGAAGACGTTTCCAGTGACAACTTTTTGTGTTCAATATATTTTGACAGAATAACAACAGTAGAGGAAGAATTAGGTACCCTGAATCAGTCAACTACAGAGGTACGTGTTAGCCAGGGCTAACACATATAAAGTGGTCCAGTGATGGTTGCTTGACCATTTTTACATATTTTAATTTTTTTAATGTGAATGCCCTATATTTGAGAAGTTCAAAACAGTTTTTTAAAATAATTTATCTTGCACCTTTACTGGATGGCGGCCATTTTTATTTGTAGGCGTGTGACTATCTTTCAGTCTGGAGACATTAGCGAAAATTTTAATGTCTCTGCACTGGAGTAAGTTACAACATTGCAATTGACATGATTGTTTTTAGAAGAACTTACTTGAAATTTGCATTGCCTATTACACAAAATACCCTAAGTTCAAAATTACTGTCAAAGTTTGGTATCCAAATTTTCAAAAATCAACTTTTTAGGCCCAAAAATAACAAACAAGAAGTGATTTATGAGAGTCTATTTTTTTCCTATAGTTAGATATGATACACTCCTAGCCTCATATAGTACAAAAACACGTAACAAATGTTTCCTTGATTTTTATGAGTTTTTTAAATTTGAAAATTTTCATTTTTTGTAAAGTTTGGGGTTAGTTATCTCATATACTGTAAAAATTTCAACATTGATATCTGACTGTGAACAAAGATATGAATTTTTGAAAATGCGGAAATAATTCACGTTACTCAACAACTGATCTTATGGCTGTTGCCTATTTAAATGGTTTATTGTTTCATTGTAATAAAGTTTAATTGTGACATATATTTAGTTAACACTATCACCATAGTTTATTTATTTTTAATAATGCAATATTAGACAATAGGAGCTTTCGCTTTTGTTCTGTGGTAATAAAAATGCTCATTTAAGTTCATTGTTATTGTCAGTAAAGAAGTTCATTATTGCTGGGTGTGGCATTGTAGAAGTACATTATTGCTGGGTGTGGCATTGTTGTAGTGAGTCCGTTCTGAAACCTCTGTTACAGTGGATGTACATACTTCATTGAGAGTGTAGAATGTATTATGTGCTTTGTTCTGTGTGTAATTTGTAATTAATTTTGAGTTAACATGGATGAACAGTGCTCTGTTGGACAGATAGCGAGTGAAATGTGTCATAAAGCAGTTTACAGTTCAGTTTCAAAAAACTTGAGAAATGTCGATGACTTTGATGAAGTTAGACAAACTTTGTTTAAATTTCAAGTAAGTTCTTCTATAATATCAGTGTGTGAGTATCATGAGAAGAAATATTTTCTGTAGTACGATGACATTTTTAGAAGAAAGTGCTGTGATCCACTTAAAAGTTCATAAAAAGCCTGTTACTAAAGGTTTGAGGGAAGTAAAACTTGAACATTTGTCCTTGTTATGTGAGAGTGAAACAGCTTTCCAAGTGAAATGCAATGTGATTCCTGGAAATTCCCTGTGCCCGCATTGTTACTCAAAAGTATTAGTTGTGAATCCAGAACCAGAATCGAGTAGCCTTATTAATGAATTTTTTATATTCCTAATGAGGAAGCTGTTAGCATATTGGATTTTGCTTGTTCTAAGTTAGATGTATCTCCTGCTTTGAAAATAATAAAATTAAGTAGCAGAAAAAGAATAGCAGCTGTAGAAAATAAGGTACAACAAATTTCAAACAAAATTAGAAAAGACTTGGAATCATGCTTTAATGATATAGATACCAACATTAATTCTAAAGAAGAAGAAAACCTACCACCAGCATCATCTGACACTGAATGTTTGAGCTTAATAGAGAAATTAAAAATTAAATGTTCAGTGACATCTAAAGAGGAAAAAGTTAAAATTTTAAGTTTGCTCCTTGACGCATGATTAAGAGAGAAAAATTAGTTCATGAATTCAACGTTTCTCTTCATGAATGCAATGTTTCTCATCATTTGGTTAAACTAACCCACAGTTATAACTGCATAATGAGTTTGTGTAATAAATGCCCTGGTAAGGAAACCTTTATTGAATTGTTTCATGAATATGATGAGGGAATGCCAGACAATATTTCTTTCAAACAGTGGGTCACAACTGACAGGGCAGAAATGATAAAAGTGGTTAAATCACAGGAAGAGTACTTGGAATCTATATTGATAACATACAAAAACTCAAACTTAATCATAGCTAACACTTGGTTTAAGAATCATGATAGAAGGTTGTATACATGGAAGAACCCTGGAGATACTAAAAGGTATCAGATATATTATATAATGGTAAGACAGAGATTTAGGGACCAGGTTTTAAATTGTAAGACATTTCCAGGGGTAGATGTGGACTCTGACCACAATCTATTGGTTATGACCTGTAGATTAAAACAGAAGAAACTGCAAAAAGGTGGGAATTTAAGGAGATGGGACCTGGATAAACTGAAAGAACCAGAGGTTGTACAGAGTTTCAGGCAGAGCATAAGGGAACAATTGACAGGAATGGGGGAAAGAAATACAGTAGAAGAAGAATGGGTAGCTTTGAGGGATGAAGTAGTGAAGGCAGCAGAGGATCAAGTAGGTAAAAAGACGAGGGCTAGTAGAAATCCTTGGGTAACAGAAGAAATATTGAATTTAATTGATGAAAGGAGAAAATATAAAATTGCAGTAAATGAAGCAGGCAAAAAGGAATACAAACGTCTTAAAAATGAGATCGACAGGAAGTGCAGAATGGCTAAGCAGGGATGGCTAGAGGACAAATGTAAGGATGTAGAGGCTTATCTCACTAGGGGTAAGATAGATACCGCCTACAGGAAAATTAGAGACCTTGTATGAACATCAAGAGCTCAGATGGAAACCCAGTTCTAAGCAAAGAAGGGAAAGCAGAAAGGTGGAAGGAGTATATAGAGGGTCTATACAAGGGCGATGTACTTGAGGACAATATTATGGAAATAGATGAAATGGGAGGTACGATACTGTGTGAAGAGTTTGACATAGCACTGAAAGACCTGAGTCGAAACAAGGCCCCCGGAGTAGACAACATTCCATTACAACTACTGACAGCCTTGGGAGAGCCAGTCCTGACAAAACTCTACCATCTGGTGAGCAAGATGTATGAAACAGGCGAAATACCCTCAGACTTCAAGAAGAATATAATAATTCCAATCCCAAAGAAAGCAGGTGTTGACAGATGTGAAAATTACCGAACAATCAGTTTAATAAGCCACAGCTGCAAAATACTAACACGAATTCTTTACAGACGAATGGAAAAACTAGTAGAAGCCGACCTCGGGGAAGATCAGTTTGGATTTCGTAGAAATACTGGAACACGTGAGGCAATACTGACCTTACGACATATATTAGAAGAAAGATTAAGGAAAGGCAAACCTACGTTTCTAGCATTTGTAGACTTAGAGAAAGCTTTTGACAATGTTGACTGGAATACTCTCTGTCAAATTCTAAAGGTGGCAGGGGTAAAATACAGGGAGCGAAAGGCTATTTACAATTTGTACAGAAACCAGATGGCAGTTATAAGAGTCGAGGGACATGAGAGGGAAGCAGCGGTTGGGAAGGGAGTGAGACAGGGTTGTAGCCTCTCTCCAATGTTATTCAATCTGTATATTGAGCAAGCAGTAAAGGAAACAAAAGAAAAATTTGGAGTAGGTATTAAAATCCATGGAGAAGAAATAAAAACTTTGAGGGTCGCCGATGACATTGTAATTCTGTCAGAGACAGCAAAGGACTTGGAAGAGCAGTTGAACGGAATGGATGGTGTCTTGAAGGGAGGATATGAGATGAATATCAACAAAAGCAAAACGAGGATAATGGAATGTAGTCGAATTAAATCGGGTGATGCTGAGGGAATTAGATTAGGAAATGAGACACTTAAAGTAGTAAAGGAGTTTTGCTATTTGTGGAGCAAAATAACTGATGATGGTCGAAGTAGAGAGGATATAAAATGCAGACTGGCAATGGCAAGGAAAGCGTTTCTGAAGAAAAGAAATTTGTTAACATCGAGTATAGATTTAAGTGTCAGGAAGTCATTTCTGAAAGTATTTGTGTGGAGTGTAGCCATGTATGGAAGTGAAACATGGACGGTAAATAGTTAGGACAAGAAGAGAATAGAAGCTTTTGAAATGTGGTGCTACAGAAGAATGCTGAAGATTAGATGGGTAGATCACATATCTAATGAGGAAATATTGAAAAGGATTGGGGAGAAGAGGAGTTTGTGGCACAACTTGACGAGAAGAAGAGACCGGTTGGTAGAACATGTTCTGAGGCATCAAGGGATCACCAATTTAGTATTGGAAGGCAGCGTGGAGGGTAAAAATCGTAGGGGGAGACCAAGAGATGAATACACTAAGCAGATTCAGAAGGATGTAGGTTGCAGTAGGTACTGGGAGATGAAGAAGCTTGCACAGGATAGAGTAGCATGGAGAGCTGCATCAAACCAGTCTCAGGACTGAAGACAACAACAACAACAACAACAAAAACTCAAAAGTAACCAATATGTTTCTAAAATCCAAAGTAAGTTTTTGAAGGGTGAAAAAGCACGTCATGAAACTGAATGCATAGTTCTAGCTGATTTTGCAGAAAATTTTACATGTATGATTCAGGATGCAATACAAGGGTACCAGTGGTTCAATGACCAGGCAAGAGTGCATCCATTTATTCTCTACTTTAAAAATGAGAAAGATGAAGTTTACAGTTCTTCAATTTGCATTCTAAGTGACTACTTGGAGTACAACACTTTGGCTGTACATGTCTTTCAAAAGTATGTAATAAATATAATCCCGGGAGCGGAAAGACTTACCTTGTCTGCCTGTGTCTGTATATGTGCGGATGGATAGGTGTGTGTGCGAGTGTATACCTGTCCTTTTTTCCCGTAAGGTAAGTGTTCCCAGGATTGGAATGACTCCTTACCTTCTCCCTTAAAACCCACAGCCTTTTGTCTTTCCCTCTCCTTCCCTCTTTCCTGATGAAGCAGCTATGGGTTGCGAAAGCTTGAATATTTGTGTGTGTGTCTTTTATTTTATTGTGTCTATCAACATATCAGCACTTTCTCGTTTGGTAAGTTAAAGCATCTTTGTGTTTTATATAAAGTACGTAATAAATTACATAAAAGAAAATTTTCCCGAAGTTGAGAAGCTGATGTACTTTTCAGATGGAAGTGGTAGTCAGTATAAGAACAAAAAGAATATTTGAAATCTGTGCAACCACAAAGGAGACTTTGGGTTGGAGGCTGAATGGCACTTGTTTGCATCTTGCCATGGTAAAAATGCATTTGATGGAGTGGGAGGTGCAACAAAACGTGAAGTAAGTAAAGCCAGCCTACAAAGACCAAGCACAGACCAAATTCTCACAGTACAGGACATGTATCTCTTCTGCAAGGATAATATTAAAGGCATTACCTATTTTCTGATCAAGAAAGAAGAAGTGGTTCTGTATATGAAAACAACACTTCAAACCAGATTTGAAAACTATAGCAATAAAAGGAATAAGGCATTTCCACAAATTCCTTGGCATTGGCATTGCTGTATAACACCAGAAATCGAAATTTATGAGGATCATTGTGTCAGTAAAATTACATCTGTCTTTAATGTTGAATGACATAGTGGCATGTGTGTATGATGGACAGTGGTGGTTTGCAGAGGTTGAAAAGATTGGAAAACAATGATGTTTTTGTGCATTTTTACCACCCTGCTGGCCCAAGAACATCATTCAAGAAATCTGCTAGTGACAAAGTTTGGATGACAGTGAAAAATGTTTGAAGGAAACTTTCAGTGCTTGGACGGTCTTATTCTATATCATAGAAGCTGTCAGAAGAAATAAGTGTTCTTAACATTCACCACCAGGTTTAGGAACAGTCGCATCTCGAAGGATGTTAACTGAAAATATTTATTTTAATTATGTCAAAATAATATAAATGTTAATTTCAGTGATGTTTCCACTTTTTGTATATAATTCAGTACCGTACTTCAATAATAATTGATTATATCCCAGCAATATCGCACATGAATAGGCAACAGCCATAAGATCACTTGTAGAGTAATGTGAATTATCTCCTCATTTTCAAAAATTCATAACTTTGTTCACAGTCGGATATCATTGTTGAAATTTTTACAGTACAGTGCTATCATATAGGTGTACAAACTGTGCAAAAATCATATTTTTATATTCAGTCCCACATGGGATAACTAACCCCAAACTTTACAAAAAATGAAAATTTTCAAATTTCAAAAATTCATAAATTAAGGAAACACTTGTAAGTGTTCTTGCTCTCTATGAGGCTAGTAGTGTATGATGTCTAACTGTAGGAAAAAATAGACTCTCATATATCACTCCTTGTTTGTTATTTCTGGGACTAAAAAGCAGATTTTTGAAAATTTGGATACCAAACTTTTGAGGTCATTTTGACTGGTTATTTTTGAATTTAGGGTATTTTGTGTAATAGACAGTGTTGTAGAGGACACTTTTCTAAAAACAATCATGTCAATTGCGATATTGTAACTTAACCCAGTGCTGAGATATTCATATTTTTGCTTACGTCTCTAAACTGAAACATCGTCGCGCACTTACAAACGAAAATGGCTGCCATTCAGTAAAGGTGAAAGGTAATTTTTTTAAAAAAACTGTTTTGAACTAATCAATTATAGGGTAATACATATAAAAAATTACAATATGTAAAAATGGTGAAGCAACCAACTTAATTTTTATTGGACCACTTCGTTTGGATTGACCCCCCCCCCCGACCCCCCCCCCCCCCCCCCCCCCGCCCCCGTTAAGAAAATGTGGTCAGTGAAGTAGGCATATGCTCTATGGATCAATAAAGTGCAGAGAAATGACTAAAGCTATGGATGAATACACTACAGCAAAACTGACCACACTCTTCAAAGTAGAAATTCCATCTTCAGAAGAAAATGAACCAAAGCACTCTTCCACTGCTTGCCACGAATTGTTCACAAATATTAATTCAGCTCTTGAATATTGTGCATCCTACAGTGAAAAGGTGCAAGTTTTAACTATTATTCCAGAGACATTTTCAAAGAAAACAATTTTGAACCATGTTCCATCAGTCTCAAAGTACAAGGAAGACAAAGCAACATATCTGAGGTCTGTAAAAGGAGTCTGTGGAAGACCAGATCCCTATAATGGTCATCCTGTAGAACCAGCTCAATTTAAAATAGTGCAGTCATTTCATCTGGAAGATAAATGGGACGTTATTGCCAGAATGCCAACAAAAAAGACACTATAACTGTAACAGTTGAAAATCAAAAAGTTTTGAAAGTGAAGAGGTACATGACTCAGAGTATTAAAGAAACTTTTGCAATTTATAAGACCAACTATACAACTTCACATATTGGAAGATCAAAATGTTATGCACTACGACCTAAATAGGTAGTTCCACACCCACCTAGAGATGTCTGTTTATGTGTGTACTGCACAAATTTAGAACTTTGTGTCATAACTTTGAAGAACTTACTGGAACACGTGACATGACATCTTGATTGGGCATGTGAAGTCATTAGTAGTCTGTGACGCAAAGCGAGAGACTTGTTTGTTTCAAGAATGTGGTGACTGCCCTGGAAAGGGACAACTGTCTTTGCAGACGTGTGGCCTGGAAGATGTGGCAGATAACTCTGCGTAACTTACATATGCGACATGAGAGGATAATAAACTAATTAATAAAACTGTTGCCTTTGATAGTTCCATTGGTGAACTTTGTAAATGGTCAGTGAAAGCACTAACACACCAGCATCGGAAGAAATTGCAACAAAAACATATTGCAGAAGTGAAAGGGTGTGTACAGGCTGACGAACTATGTTCAGTGGTTCACTTTGATTTTGCTGAGAACTGGTCTGTAATTCTCCCACAAGAAGTGCAAGGGTATCATTGGAGTAACGACAAGGTTTCAGTTTTTACAGGAGCGACGTATTTTCAAAACAAGACGAGTGTTGCAGTTACAAGTGATGACACAGGACATGACTCAGCACAAGCTTCGCTAGCAATGCGCAAAATTCTTCAACTGCAAACAGGGGCAGAGAAGATCATCATTATTTTTGATGGTTCTCCTAGTCATTTTAAAAATTGTTACCAGCTGTTTGAACTAAGTCACCTGTGCCAACTGACAGAATATACAGTGCTACTGGCCATGGGAAGGGGCCTTGTGATAGCATAGGAGGCCTGCTGAAAACACCATGCTACCAAACATAATCTTTCCAGACCAAATACAACTACTATTCAGAATGCTGAGGATTGTAAGAGAGTTGTGAAAGCTTTCACATCCACTTCCCTCAGTCTTTTGTCCAAACAGGAAATTGAATTCTGTGAGAAGAAAAAGAAGAATGGTCCAAACAAACCACTCAAAGTGATGGGCGAACTTATATTGCACCCACTTTAAAGAGCAAGAATAAAGAAATTTCAATCATTCGACAAACACCTCAGAAACAGCAGGATAACATTCAGATTAACAACCTGAGAAGAGGAATGTTTGTGGTGTGCTTGTGTATGACTGTGACTGGTGGATTGCAGATATTATAGACACCAGTTATGAGTTAAACAAAATTGTAGCGAATTTTATGCTACCATATGGACAGCTGCTGGGTATAGGTTTCCAGCTGAAGGATAGCAACAACGCCATCAGTGCTGACTTCCTGTTCATAATGTTTTGAAGATTGTAAATGCTCCGGTTCCTATTGGTTCACCAGGAAGACATCACTCTATATCAAAGGAAGATACTGAAGCAGTAGAACACATTTTTAGTTCATTGACTGGCTAATTTCTGTACAAAACAAAGGAGGATACTGAAGTAGTGGAACACATTTTTGGTTCATTGACTATAAGGCTAGGTTTTGATTTTTATGAGCCTGTTATGTGATAATGTGGTAATAAAACAAGTTTTCTGTACGGCAAAAATTTCAGTTGTTTATAAAACCTGTTTAACCTAAAAGTGGAAGCTCTCCTTTTCAGGGAATGTAGAACTATATGGTACTAATCAACAGAAAAAAATCACAGTTTTATGGATTGGCATTTTTGAAAAAAAAAAAATTTCCATAAATTATAAAAAAAAAAAGTTCAGAACACTATAGTGAAAGCTGTAAGTAAAAGAAGAGATAAGTCCAATGGAAGATTTCTTAGTAAGCATAAAGCAATCATCTTTCAAATAAAAAAAAACACATAAAATGTCCCAGAGATGAATCATTTAAAAATTTTCCAAAATTCGCATTTTCAAAATGGTGTGCACAGTGTCATCTTTGGAGGACTGTACCTCAGAGCAGAAACTTTTTGGAGGAAACAAAAAAAATATGTTTTCCTTACTTAGTCCTCCATCTTAACATATGCTAAATTCAATAATATCTGAGACTATGGAGATAAGATTCTTTCCTAGCCTGCCTGAAGGGATATGGACTATGCCAATTATTGTTCTGATCTTATCCTTATGATCCCTATGTGGGTGATACTTAGGGAGTTGTAGTCTATCCATAAAGTAATCAGTTAAAGTTGGTTCTTGAAACTTTCTTGGAATAGTTTACGTTTGTCTTAAAGAGTATGCCAGTTAAATTTCTTCAGTATCTCTGTTAGACTCTCCCATGCGTTAAACAAAATTAATAACTATTCTTGACTTTTTGGAATATAGAAAATCAACTTCAGCAGTTGTGGTCCAAACAATGATTTGTTAAATATGTAAAACATAAAACATTTTCTGACAGCTGATACAAGATTTATTTTTATCAAAACTCTGATATTATTTAAAAATAAAAAGAAGGAGCAGCATCCTGAGTTTTGATAGATATTGGATGTTTAACACACATCACATCATTGATCATAAAGTCATTCAAATCAGATTATGTAAACTGACAACCTATAGTAAGGCTGCCTCATGAAACTACAGATCCAAATTTAATTGAAACATTTTCATTACACTTTAGGGTGTCAAATTACCATCTGTAAATAACAATTATTCTAGCCACACTAATATTAATTTAAAATGTACATGTTCAGCGGTGAAGATCCGTGAAACTATCGATGAAACTTCTTAAGAGTATATCTGTTTTTAATCCACCGTGACAAATTATATTCTCTTAACTTCATATCTGTATCATTAAAGTAATGCATTCTGCCTAATGATGTCAATTGTGTACACAAACAGCACATAAAATGTTTTCCTGAGGCACGAAACAAGAGTATTCCTTTTCAGGCCCAAAGAATATTACTGCTGATCCAGGTTTTTCTCTGCCCACCTGAATCAGCAGTAATAAAGTAGTTCAATGTCCCCTTCTTCATCACAGACATTTCTCATGAAGGCAAAGTACCACCTGTCATCGCACACAGCTACTACAAAAGAATCTTGTTGAGGACAAGTGCAAGTCCATTGTGGGGCATTTTCATTGAATGAAAAAATCAAGGAAGGCTTTTCAGAAGAAGTTACTCTTGCAATCTCTAAATAATCACAAGAAAGTGGTTTGTAATTGTGAAAATTCCTGGTAAAAGGTACTGTACAGGTTGTCGAAAATCTCTTCTTGAGGTTTTTGCATAGGAAATCTACATTGACTTTCTCTAAGAAATGAAAAAAAAATTGTCAGTATTAGGTTTGCAAAAATTGTAAACATCAGATGCAGTTGTTATTTGTGCATAATTTGCTAGTTGAAGACAAGCTTTTCTCAATACATTTTTTATAGTTCTTCCCAAACCATCGCACACAGATTTTCGTGGCTAGGAATGCTCAGCATCAGTAGAAAAATCGTTTTTGTGCGTCACATAAATTTTTAAAGCTTTTTCTATTCTTATATTGAGCAGCACATCCATTAGTGAAATAAAGCACTTTCTTCACTTGTGGGTAATGCTCTGCCAGCCACTTAACCAACTCTTTCCGGACACCATTTACAAATCCTACATGATGTTCCATATCATCACTTATAAAGCAGTGGTTCACTATTACCAATTTACTTTTTTCATTTACCACATAAACACACACAGGATGGATTGTGCATATGCTTCTTGTCCAGGGGTAACTCTGAATTTCATAACTGTAGTTTGCAGCACAGTCCATTAACAGAGTTACTTTTTCTGGGGTTAGATTTCCTTTCAATTTTTTCAGTGATTTTGACTGACTCTCAGATATAAATAAGTGTGGTTTAAGTGCCTGTAATTTTGTTACCAACAAGTTGGTGTATTCATCAACAATTGCAAACTGCTTTAGCAGTTCTGCCCGATGATCTGTGTTTATCCACTGGCTGAACTCAATTTCATCATCAGCATCTTTGTAAGCTTATTTCTGTGTTAATAATTCTGACAGATTGTCATCTGTGGGACAATTGTCATCTGTGGGACAATTGTCACAGTGATTAAGCATGCACAGTTTTCAGAATTAAGTGCAAGAGATGTAATAAGTTCTTTGTATGTTTCTTCAATGTGTTCCACATCCACAAGCAGTCTTACATTTTTATGGATAACACACACACACACACACTCTCGCTCTGCTCCGGGGCCAGATGCCATTCACGTTCAGATGCTGGCACACCTTTCTCCGGCAGGCAAAAGCTTCCTTCTTCGTACCTACAATCGCGTCTGGACCGAAGGTCCAGTCCCCATGCGTTGGCGTGACGCCGTCGTTGATCCTATACCCAAACCCGGGGAGGATAGACACCTTCCTTCTAGTTATCGCCCCATTTCTCTTACAAGCTGTGTCTGTAAGGTGATGGAGCGCATGGTTAACGCTCGGTTAGTTTGGATTCTTGAATCTCGACGGCTACTTACCAATGTTCAATGCGGCTTTCGTCGCCGCCGCTCCGCTGTTGACCACCTTGTGACCTTGTCGACATTCATCGTGAACAACTTTTTGCGAAAGCGCCAAACGGTCGCCGTCGCCGTGTTCTTCGATTTGGAGAAGGCTTATGATACCTGTTGGAGAGGAGGTATCCTCCGCACTATGCACAGGTGGGGTCTACGCGGTCACCTGCCCCTTTTTATTGATTCCTTTTTAACAGATCGAAAGTTCAGGGTACGTGTGGGTTCCGTATTGTCCGACGTCTTCCTCCAGGAGAACGGAGTGCCTCAGGGCTCCGTCTTGAGCATAGCCCTTTTTGCCATAGCGATCAATCCAATTATGGATTGCATTCCACCTAATGTCTCAGGCTCTCTTTTTGTCGATGACTTCACGATCTACTGCAGTGCCCAGCAAACATGCCTCCTGGAGCGCTGCCTTCAGCGTTGTCTAGACAGCCTATACTCATGGAGTGTGGCAAATGGCTTCCAGTTCTCTGAAGTGAAGACGGTTTGCATCAACTTGTGGCGATATAAAGCATTCCTTCCGCCATCCTTACATCTCGGTCCCGTTGTTCTCCCATTCGTGGAAACAATTAAGTTTTTAGGGCTCACACTGGACAGGAAACTTTGTTGGTCTCCGCACATCTCTTATTTGGCTGCTCGTACACGTTCCCTTAATGTCCTCAGAGTTCTTAGTGGTTCATCTTGGGGAGCGGATCGCACTGTCCTGCTTCGCTTGTATCGGTCCATAGTCCGATCAAAGCTGGATTATGGGAGCCTCGTCTACTCGTCTGCTCGGCCATCCCTCTTACGCCGTCTCAACTCCATCCACCATAGGGGGTTATGTCTTGCGACCGGAGCTTTCTACACTAGTCTTCATCTACATCTACATCTACATTTATACTCCGCAAGCCACCCAACGGTGTGTGGCGGAGGGCACTTTACGTGCCACTGTCATTACCTCCCTTTCTTGTTCCAGTCGCGTATGGTTCGCGGGAAGAACGACTGTCTGAAAGCCTCCATGCGCGCTCTAATCTCTCTAATTTTACATTCGTGATCTCCTCGGGAGGTATAAGTAGGGGGAAGCAATATATTCGATACCTCATCCAGAAACGCACCCTCTCGAAGCCTGGCGAGCAAGCTACACCGCGATGCAGAGCGCCTCTCTTGCAGACTCTGCCACTTGAGTTTGTTAAACATCTCCGTAACGCTATCACGGTTACCAAATAACCCTGTGACGAAACGCTCCGCGCACCTTTGGATCTTCTCTATCTCCTCCGTCAACCCGATCTGGTACGGATCCCACACCGATGAGCAATACTCAAGTATAGGTCGAACGAGTGTTTTGTAAGCCACCTCCTTTGTTGATGGACTACATTTTCTAAGGACTCTCCCAATGAATCTCAACCTGGTACCCGCCTTACCAACAATTAATTTTATATGATCATTCCACTTCAAATCGTTCCGCACGCATACTCTCAGATATTTTACAGAAGTAACTGCTACCAGTGTTTGTTCCGCTATCATATAATCATGCAATAAAGGATCCTTCTTTCTATGTATTCGCAATACATTACATTTGTCTATGTTAAGGGTCAGTTGCCACTTCCTGCACCAAGTGCCTATCCGCTGCAGATCTTCCTGCATTTTGCTACAATTTTCTAATGCTGCAACTTCTCTGTATACTACAGCATCATCCGCGAAAAGCCGCATGGAACTTCCGACACTATCGACTAGGTCATTTATATATATTGTGAAAAGCAATGGTCCCATAACACTCCCCTGTGGCACGCCAGAGGTTACTTTAATGTCTGTAGACGTCTCTCCGTTGATAACAACATGCTGTGTTCTGTTTGCTAAAAACTCTTCAATCCAGCCACACAGCTGGTCTGATATTCCGTAGGCTCTTACTTTGTTTATCAGGCGACAGTGCGGAACTGTATCGAACGCCTTCCGGAAGTCAAGGAAAATAGCATCTACCTGGGAGCCTGTATCTAATATTTTCTGGGTCTCATGAACAAACAAAGCGAGTTGGGTCTCACACGATCGCTGGTTCCGGAATCCATGTTGATTCCTACATAGTAGATTCTGGGTTTCCAAAAACGACATGATACTCGAGCAAAAAACATGTTCTAAAATTCTACAACAGATCGACGTCAGAGATATAGGTCTATAGTTTTGCGCATCTGCTCGACGACCCTTCTTGAAGACTGGGACTACCTGTGCTCTTTTCCAATCATTTGGAACCTTCCGTTCCTCTAGAGACTTGCGCTACATGGCTGTTAGAAGGGGGGCAAGTTCTTTTGCGTACTCTGTGTAGAATCGAATTGGTATCCCGTCAGGTCCAGTGGACTTTCCTCTGTTGAGTGATTCCAGTTGCTTTTCTATTCCTTGGACACTTATTTCGATGTCAGCTTTTTTTTCGTTTGTGCGAGGACTTAGAGAAGGAACTGCAGTGCGGTCTTCCTCTGTGAAACAGCTTTGGAAAAAGGTGTTTAGTATTTCAGCTTTACGCGTGTCGTCCTCTGTTTCAGTGCCATCATCGTCCCAGAGTGTCTGGATATGCTGTTTCGATCCACTTACTGATTTAACGTAAGACCAGAACTTCCTAGGGTTTTCTGTCAAGTCGATACATAGAATTTTACTTTCGAATTCACTGAACGCTTCACGCATAGCCCTCCTTATGCTAACTTTGACATCGTTTAGCTTCTGTTTGTCTGAGAGGTTTTGGCTGCGTTTAAACTTGGAGTGAAGCTCTCTTTGCTTTCGCAGTAGTTTCCTAACTTTGTTGTTGTACCACGGTGGGTTTTTCCCGTCCCTCACAGTTTTACTCGGCACGTACCTGTCTAAAACGCATTTTACGATTGCCTTGAACTTTTTCCATAAACACTCAGCATTGTCAGTGTCTGAACAGAAATTTTCGTTTTGCCCTGTTAGGTGGTCTGAAATCTGCCTTCTATTACTCTTGCTAAACAGATAAACCTTCCTCCCTTTTTTTATATTCCTATTAACTTCCATATTCAGGGATGCTGCAACGGCCTTATGATCACTGATTCCCTGTTCTGCACTTACAGAGTTGAAAAGTTCGGGTCTGTTTGTTATCAGTAGGTCCAAGATGTTATCTCCACGAGTCGGCTCTCTCTTTAATTGCTCGAGGTAATTTTCGGATAGTGCACTCAGTATAATGTCACTTGATGCTCTGTCCCTACCACCCGTCCTAAACATCTGAGAGTCCCAGTCTATATCTGGTAAATTGAAATCTCCACCTAAGACTATAACATGCTGAGAAAATTTATGTGAAATGTATTCCAAATTTTCTCTCAGTTGTTCTGCCACTAATGCTGCTGAGTCGGGGGGTCGGTAAAAGGAGCCAATTATTAACCTAGCTCGGTTGTTGAGTGTAACCTCCACCCATAATAATTCACAGGAACTATCCACTTCTACTTCACTACAGGATAAACTACTACTAACAGCGACGAACACTCCACCACCGGTTGCATGCAATCTATCCTTTCTAAACACCGTCTGTACCTTTGTAAAAATTTCGGCAGAATTTGTCTCTGGCTTCAGCCAGCTTTCTGTACCTATAACGATTTCAGCTTCGGTGCTTTCTATCAGCGCTTGAAGTTCCGGTACTTTACCAATGCAGCTTCGACAGTTTACAGTTACAATACCGATTGCAGCTTGGTCCCCGCATGTCCTGACTTTGACCCGCACCCGTTGAGGCTGTTGCCCTTTCTGTACTTGCCCGAGGCCATCTAACCTAAAAAACCGCCCAGCCCACGCCACACAACCGCTGCTACCCGTGTAGCCGCTTGTTGCGTGTAGTGGACTCCTGACCTATCCAGCGGAACCCGAAACCCCACCACCCTATGGCGCAAGTCGAGGAATCTGCAGCCTACACGGTCGCAGAACCGTCTCAGCCTCTGATTCAGACCCTCCACTCGGCTCTGTACCAAAGGTCCGCAGTCAGTGCTGTCGACGATGCTGCAGATGGTGAGCTCTGCTTTCATCCCGCTAGCGAGACTGGCAGTCTTCACCAAATCAGATAGCCGCCGGAAGCCAGAGAGGATTTCCTCCGATCCATAGCGACACACATCATTGGTGCCGACATGAGCGACCACCTGCAGATGGGTGCACCCTGTACCCTTCATGGCATCCGGAAGGACCCTTTCCACATCTGGAATGACTCCCCCCGGTATGCACACGGAGTGCACTTTGGTTTTCTTCCCCTCCCTTGCTGCCATATCCCTAAGGGTCCCCATTACACGCCTGACGTTGGAGCTCCCAACTACCAGTAAGCCCACCCTCTGCGACTGCCCGGATCTTGCAGACTGAGGGGCAACCTCTGGAACAGGACAAGCAGCCATGTCAGGCTGAAGATCAGTATCAGCCTGAGACAGAGCCTGAAACCGGTTCGTCAGACAAACTGGAGAGGCCTTCCGTTCAGCCCTCCGGAATGTCTTTCACCCCCTGCCACACCTTGAGACGACCTCCCACTCTACCACAGGTGAGGGATCAGCCTCAATGCGGGCAGTATCCCGGGCAACCACAGTTGTAGTCCGATCGGGGGTTGCGTGGGATGAGCTAGCCGTCCCTGACAAACCCCCATCCGGACCCCCACAGTGATGCCCATTGGCAACAGCCTCAAGCTGTGTGGCCGAAGCCAACACTGCCTGAAGCTGGGAGCGAAGGGATGCCAACTCAGACTGCATCCGAACACAGCAGTTGCAGTCCCTATCCATGCTAAAAGCTGTTGTGCAAAGAACGTCTGAACTAATCTACAGAGAGCGCAAACAAATCGACACAAAATTTAAACGGTTATTAAAATACAAGATTGCCTAGTAAATGCAATAATGCTGCCACTTGTGCACTGCTGACACACTGCTCGGCGGCGGAAGGAGACTACGCGATTTTACACTATTCAGGTACTAAAACGCGATGCTACAACTCTCAAATACTATAATACACCCGAAATTTATGAATTAAACAATGCAAGTACGAAAAACACGCAAAGAAATTAAGAATTAAACTATGTAACAAATGAGTGAGCTAGGAGTATATGACTTGCTGCTGCAGCTGCTTATCCAACGGCATCAGGGAGCACACTCCAGTATATTTACTTAACCCTGTTGCAGTAGAATTCGTTTTTTCCCATGTATTTCTTATGGAGCTTTTCTTTTTTTATTTAAAATTAATTAAAATTAGTTCTTATTGTTGTCATTGTTGAGCACATCCAGTATATTTACTTAACCCGTGTTGCAGAAGAATTCGTTTTTTCCCATGTATTTCTTATGGAGTCCCGTCGAGAGTCTTTATGCTGAAGCTGCCGAATTACCATTGACCTACCGGCGCGACGTACTGCTTTGTCGGTATGCCTGCCAGCTGTTGTCAATGCCCGACCACCCCTCTTATCAGTCCTTCTTCGCCGATTCTCTTGACCGTCAGTATGGGCTATATGTGTCTGCCCTGCTGCCCCCTGGAGTCCGCTTTTGTCACCTGCTTCGACAGTTGGGTTTTTTCTCCCTATCACCTTCAGAGAGGGTGAGAGCCCGACACCACCTTGGCTCCAGGCTCCGGTTCATGTTTATCTCCACCTCAGCTCGCTCCCGAAGGAGGGTACTCCGGCTGCAGTGTATTGCTCACGGTTTGTCGAACTTCGTGCGCGACTTGCCAGTCACACCTTTGTTTACACTGATGGCTCCAAAACTGACGATGGTGTCGGCTGTGCCTTTGTCGTCGGGGCCGTCACCTTTAAATACCGGCTCATCGACCAATGTTCCAGCTTTACGGCCGAGCTTTTTGCTCTCCATCAGGCCATTCAGTATGCCCGCCGCCACCGCCATTCATCGTATGTACTCTGCTCTGATTCACTCAGTGCTCTTCAGAGCCTTGGAGCTCCATATCCGGTCCATCCCTTGGTGCAACGGATCCAGCAGTCCCTCCATTCTTTCGCTGAGGGTGGCTCTCCTGTCAGCTTTCTGTGGGTTACCGGCCATGTAGGAGTGCCTGGGAATGAGGCTGCTGATGCTGCAGCCAAGGCTGCAGTCCTCCTGCCTCGGCCAGCCTCCCATTGTGTGCCGTCATCTGACGTTAGTGGGGTTGTTTGTAAGAGGCTTGTGTCCTTGTGGTGGGATACTTGGTCCTCACTTCAAGGAAACAAGCTCCGGGCAGTAAAACCGTTCCAACTGCTTGGACAACCTCCTCCCGAACATCTTGGCGAGAAGAGGTCCTTCTGACCAGGTTGCAGATTTGGGCATTGCCGGTTTAGCCACCACTACCTGCTCGCCGGTGACCCAGCCCCGCAGTGCCCTTATGATCATGCATTAACAGTGCGCCATGTTTTATTGTCGTGTCCCCGTTTTAGTCAATCTCGTGTTGTCCTGTCTCTGCCATCTACTTTACAGGATATTTTAACGGCTGACGTTAGAGCAGCTGCTCGTGTTCTTCATTTCATTACTTTGACTGGATTGTCCAAAGACATCTAACTCTTTCACTTATTTTATCTGCCTCTTTGTAAGAACTTTCTGGTGCCCCCCCCCCCTCCCCTCCCCTCCCTTGAGTTTTACAAGATTCTATGTGCTCTAACAATTGTAACTGGGCGCTAATGACCTCAGTAGTTGAGCGCCCTTAAACCCCAAACAAAAAACAAAAAAAAAAAAAACCCACACACACACACACACACACACACACTCTGAATGAGTGTGGGCAGCACCAGCTGAAATACACCACTTCGGTCTTAGTGAATAAAATTTAGAAAGACCAATGTTAATGTTTGGACTTTCCCATTTAAAATAATAGTACAGTTCTTTTAAGTTGCAAAGGATGTCCCCCCCCCCCCCCCCCCCCCCCCCCCCCCCCCCCCCGATATACACATTCTTCTGAATGCTAACTTTGTCTTTTGCACCTGGTAGCATTTGAGTATATTCGTTGTTTTGGTAGAAATCAGAGACAATCTTTACCATTTCATCAGCAATAACTTTGCTCCTTTTTCGTTTAGGAATTGATAAAATATCAATTTCTGTTTCCAGTTTCCTTGCTTGTGAAACCACATACTCTGACAGTATGTTTTCTTTTGACCAAGAAGGTGGAGCTAAAATTAAAGTTTGAATTTTTTTAGGTACTCTTACACTAGCCACTTTTTCTCTCGTCTCTTAACAATATCATGCCATCAAAATCTTTGGTTTTCTTAATAATTTTATCATCAAATTTTTCTTCTCTATGGTCAGAACCTTCGTAATTGCAATCTAATGTCTGGCACACTTTTCTTTCCAAAACATGCTTAACTTTTTCTAGTTTCTGTTTGTCATATGAGACCTTGCTGTGATTTGGAATGGAGTGAATTTTTAAGGGAGATCACACCAAATCATGTAAAATTTTATTTGCATTCTCACTACTTTGACTTTCTAGTACTGATTTGTGAAATGTCACATCTGAGTCATCTGCATCACTTTCATTTCTATCACTGATGTCAGTTTTCTGTTCACAAATCTTATGGACAAATTGTGCACAGCTTTTGGCCTACTTTTACATAGATTCTCTTAGCACTTAATGTTTTAGACGACAAGAAGCAAACTGACCTCAGATTTTTTAAATGTTTGCGTGTTTGGGAAGGATCACAATAATTCCATTGATGACTTTCATAACTTTTAAGTAATAGTATCCGTTTCCATTGCAATTAACTGAGTGCTAATTCTATTAAAACATACTTTTTACAATTGAAATGATACAGCCACACCACAAACAGATACGAGATATCTCACAGAAAGACAAAGAACAACTGAGGCCAAATAGACTAATTGTTGCATGCCAGTTATTCTCAACAATGAATTTCAGCAATTGTTGCATTATTTTCATGCCTATAAAGGTTTCAAACATGTTAGTGCTGTCTTAAGAACACTTTTTTATCACTGTAGAGGGTGATCGGCTGAATACACAAATCATATATATTATAGTCTTTAAAAAATCACTGAATTAGGCAACTGAAAGGAAATAAATTTTCACTCTTACAGAAAGGTAACTTTACTGCCTAGAATGAGTTATACTTAAATGTGCTACTTTGATACCATTGCATCCGAGACAGTGAGTGGATGGACTTACTTTAAAATGACCCTTTTCCATAACAGCAAAAAATATTTTGATATAAGATGTGTGTGTGTCAATTAGCAGAAGATTCATTAAAATTTTTATTAGAAAACTTACAATCTAGGTGATTATTTAAGACCAAAATCAGGTACCCAGCAAGTTGGAGAAATGTGATGTGAGCATTTTTCCACAAACTTGCAATTTTTCTGAAATATAAAATTTATATACATGAATACTTTTAAAAATTTTTTTTGTAATTTTACTACTTCAATAAGTGGATATCTCTTAACTATATGCCTTATTTAACTTCCGAAAAAATTCCAAATCAAAAGCTTCATAAACACCTGACTTATGTGCATTTATGTAGATAAGTACCATTTTGCATTGACATTCTTGCAGGGCCCTTTTACCAGAATATCACTACATTTAAAATTTGATGTAAAATAAAGTTGTAGTCTGATACCAAAAAGATGTTGCTGAAGTTCCTATACTACAATGTGCAAAGTTTTGTGAAAATCTGAGATAGAGAGTTACAAATCCTTGAATTGTTGCGTGTTTTGACATGAATAACCCTTTCATATCTCTACAAAATATTTCACCCAGGTATTGTATAAGTTGGTGAATTTCAAAAGTGACTCACTGATATTATAGTCAAAGCATACTATGTTTAAAAAAATGAGAAGTGCAAAATTTTACATTTCTGAACATTCAGAGCAAGTTGCCAATCTCTGCACCACGTTGAAATCTTATCAAGATCTGACTGAATATTTATGCAGCTTCTTTCAGGTAGTACATCATTATAGATAAATGCATTTGTCTGCAAAAAGCATGATTTTACTATTAATATTGTCTGCAAGGTCATCAATATACAACATGAATAGCATAGGTCCCAACACATTTCCCTGGGCCAAAACTGAAGTTACTTCTGCATCTGATGATGACTCTTATAACATGCTTTGTCCTCCCTACCAAAAAGTCCTCAATCCACTCACAAATTTCACTTGATACCCCATATGATCATACTTTTGACAAGAAGTGTAGTTGTGGTATTGAGTCAAATGCTTTCCAGAAATTAAAAAAAAAACTGCATCTACCTGGTTGCCATGGCCCAAAACTTTCAGTATGTCACGTGACAAAAGTGCGATTTGGGTTTCACATGATCAATGTTTTTGAAATCCGTGCTTGTTGGCATTGAGGAGGTCATTCTGTTCAAGGTACCTCATTATGTTTGAGCTCAAAATACGTTCTAAGATTCTACAACAAATTGATGTCAAGGACATTGGATGGTTGTTTTGGGGATCACAGGTACTACCCCTTCTTGCAGACAGGTGTGACCTGTGCCTTTTTCCAAGAACCAGACATGGTTTTGTTCAAGGGATCTATCATAGATTATAGTTAGAAGAGGGGCTAACTTAGCTGCAAATTCGGTATAGAACTGACAGGGATTCCACCGTGGCCTGGAGCTTTGTTCAGTTTTAACAGTCTCAGCTGTTTCTCAACACTACTGTCACTAATAATTATCGAGGATTAAATTGGGGCAATTCTCCCAGGTTTTCCTTTGTAAGGGAAAATTTGAAAATGGAGTTAAGAATTTCATCTTTTGCTTTGCTATCCTCAGGCACTTTGGTGCCACTAACAGCCTTTACACATGACTGGAATTTCTTTGGGTTATACGAAAAATTGCTTGACAGTATTCTGCTACGGTAGTCATTGATGGCATCATGCATTGCTCTCTTGACAGCCAAATGCATTTCATTCAGCATCTCTCTGGAAGCAGCACTATGCTTTGTTTTACACCTGTTATGTGTTAACTTCTGTTTCTTTAGAAATTTCTTTACAGTGGCTACACCTGTTATGTGTTAACTTCTGTTTCTTTAGAAATTTCTTTACAGTGGCTGTATACCATGAAGGTTCCCTCCCATGATGAACTGTTCTGTTGGATACATATCTATCCACTGCATGGTCAACTATTCATTTAAACTTGAGCCAAAGTTCCTCTACATCTGACCTGTGCTGAAAGTTTCAAGTTCCCCATTAGGGTAGGGCATTATTGATCTTTTGTCTAGTTTGCTGAGCTTATAAATCTTTCTACTTGTCTTAGTTGGTCTTTCTACTTTAGTATTCATAGTTGTTACCAGTTTTGTTGTGGACATTTTCAAAGAGGTCAGTTCTGTTTGTTGCCATTAGATCTAATATATTTCCATGATGAATGAAGTTCCTTGCCATCTATTCTAGGTAGTTTTCAGAGAAGGCATTTAGTAAAGTTTCACAGGATGTTTTTCACACCCTCCAATAACAAAACTGTAATTTTTCCAATTAATTGTTGGACAATTAAAGTCTCCACTGATGATGACAGTATGATTGGGGAACTTATGTACAAGTGAACTGAGGTTTTCAATAAGGTTTTTGGTTACATGGGCAGTTGAGTCTGATGGGTGATAGAAGGATGCAATTATCATTTTATGCCCACCCCTGATAGTGAGTCTTGCCCAAATGATCTCACATGCAGCTTCAGCTTGTCTCGGTGAATTTGAGTTCCTTGCCTTCTGCGACAAATACATCACCTCCATTTTCCTATTCTTTCAACAAACACTTAAATTTTCCCCAAAAATCACACTGCTATAAATTTCAGGTTTCAACCAGCTTTATGTGAGCTTCACTGATTTTCATGAGTCAAACTCTGACAATTTGTTGCAAATGCTTCAGCAGTTTACCATGAGGATTTTAATACTCTCACCTGTGGGAGGCATTTCTTTCGATCTTTCACTGTTGCTCTGGGTGTCCTACAGCTATTGTTATCTGGATTGGATGGAGAGTCGCCTAATCTAAAAAACCCTTTTGTGCAACCCCCCCCCCCCCCCCCCAGTCAGCTACCTGAGTAGCAGCTTCTGATGTGTAGTGCACATCTGACCAGTATTTGCATGCTGGCCCCAAGATTGGAAGAAAAATATATTTAGTTATTCCTTCAACAGCATTTCTGGGTAGGAGCCACAGTCATATGATGTGTTTTGGTTATTTTTCTTGCAGTCACATCAGACTTCAAATTAGTGAAGTGATTGATATAGCTTCTCCAACTCAGAACCAAATGTCACCTCACAACCTAACCTAAACCTCAAGCTGTGTTACAGATCTGCATGTCACCACATCTAAGATTTCATATGTAGATTCTTTGGCTTTATCAACTTGCAACCAAAGTGTCAGCTTCCAACCAAACTTACTTGCAGATCATTGTGTCACTGCAAGTAACATCTCGAAACAAACAAAGATGAAATACTCTGTTGTGTGCATATGGTACCACACACCACATCATCATTTTATGGGATGCAGCCAACATCTGGTGTTGGTAGGTTCAGTTGACCACAAATTTCTGCTATCTTAATTATCAGATCATAGTGCTCCATCTCAGAGGATCGGTAGCAACTGTTTAGGTTTGATAGTTCACTTTCGAATTCAGTGGAAATGTGTATAAATTACAGTTGTGTAAATTCTGTACTTTGGTTTTTACTAAGTTAAAGATGACTGACTGCAGTTATTTTGGTAATCTTAATTAATCACAGTCACAGTGTTCAGCATGCATAACTGTTAAAAGTTTACTTCCTTCAGTGCTGATAATCAGATGTAAGCATTCATTTCTGGCATTAGTCCCCAGTTAAGTGGGAACAAACACATTTTTATTTAAAAGATATGTTGACAATAGACAATTCAGTTAGTAATGGGATACATAGTTCACAGACTTCAGGGACAGTAGACAACATTTCAACTGTAGCTCCAAATTATTTTAAGAGTAAGGCAGTAGCCTTTATCACTCCAGGCTTTTGAAAAATCGTATGAGCATAAGTGGAATGGTAACTGTATGTGTGTGAAAAACACTTGTTCACTGTGTAAAAAGAATGTTAATCAGAGAAAAATAAATGCTGTTACATACAAGACATTATAGTATGTAGAAGTATCAGTTTCATCTTAAATGAAAGCTGCAGCTTTTTTATGGAGTTCAGATTGTAATGTTAGAATTTTATACGCTTAGTAAATTCAGCTTTGGTTGTAAAAATGACATACAAAGAAATGATGAAAATTTCTTACATCTTTTTGTACGGCCAAGATGACCTTTCCCAAACTTGTAATAGAAACACTTGCTTTTAGCTACAAAAGAGACATGCAGTATATAGAAATTTTAGGCACTCTACATGTGCAGATGTGTTCTTACCTGCATTTTCGAGTGACCTTTATGAGCAACCATTTTGTTTATAACTGGCTGTCATTTTTTGAGGAAAATAGGTTATGTAAGAGTTCAAGTAACAGCAAAATCTTTCAGAAAAAAATTTTCTAAACATAATCTCTTTCAGCTGAAACTGACAGGATCATTCATACTTGCAAGATATCTGCAGTAATTGATGTAGGGCGAACATCACACGTGTCCATTTGTTACCCATTCCTACCACACACCTGCCATCAGCAAAATTTATATTCAGGTGTAGCATACATCACAAGTTACATGTCTGTGCCTACTCCTAGACAGAGAGAAATTAAGCAATGCCTCTACAAACACTGGCTTATCACAGGTTACATTGAGAAGTAAAGATGAAGAAAGAAAAAGTAGTTTGACCCATTGTGGTCAAGCTACACTTGGTGTGTGTGGCAAATTTGATTAAGTTGAAAGTACAGATCTTGCCAACATGGAATTGTGCTTGAGTTAACATTTAGGTCAGTCTGAAAAAACCTAGAAGCCCCCTCTAGTGGCATCTCAACCATCAATCTAGATGGATAATAGTAAATAGAGATGGCAGTAGCACATGGTTAAGTTATCTACGAAGTCAGTTCTATGTGCGTTGCACTCACTAACTTCTTTTATTTTCTCGATCTGTAGATGGGACCACTAGCATCATACATTACAGCCAATCAGATTCTAACTTCCAGTATAATCTTCTGGGACAGTGCAGTGAAGGTCAAAGAAGTATTTATTCTACTGAAGTGTGCTGTAAGAATATTGTCTATAGCTGATAACTGAACAGGCATCTTCAGGCAGATGTATATTTACACAATACATATATAGACCAACTCCCTAATGAAATTTATGGTGAATAACAAGAGTGAATTTAGAATGAACTGTATCATTTACAGCTTCAGTACTAGAAATAAAAAATTCCATGCAGACTATTCATCACCCTAAGGTTCAGAATTGAGTTTTATATTCCAATGCAAAAGACTGTAGAAGGTCATCAGCAGTTAAAAACCATGAAACTGAAAATCCTCAGATATTGAAAACAAAGAAGTATTAGTTACTCCTTGTAAAATTTACTTTGATTTTTGGAATCAAGTATGTAAATCTCTCTTTAACTTCAGTGTTTAACATAAACATGTCTCAGCCTGTCTAGTATGTATTTAGTTGATATGGTTCTGTGTGTAAACTTGTTGGAAGTAGGCCTGTTACATAAAAAAAAAAGCAGTAGGTGAGTAGATAAGAGGAGATACAGTCTCCCTCCCCCCCCCCCCCCCCACACACACACAAACACATTTTATTATACTAAAATAAAGTAACTGTTTTCCCCCTCGCGTAAAAGTGATCCAGAATTAAGTACCATAGTGAAGCAGTCTGTAGTTGCTGCTTCTGCCTGTTAAAGCAAACCTTGATGCATTCCGCATCTCTGAATCCTGCCCGTTATTTTTGTCTTTGTGTGTTCTGAATGTGTTGCAGATTGCTATCTTTAGATTGGCTATGAGGGCATTCTCCAGCTCTTTCTTTCTCTGTGTTGCCCAGTCCTTACACACACACACACACACACACACACACACACACACACACACACACACAAAATTCTGTGGGAAAAGGTCAAGATCTACACTGTAGTTGCCACTTCTTGATCTGGATAAACATGCCAGATGGAGCGCACACAACTTCATACATTGTGCCAATAAATCTTCAGATGTGTAGAGGAGACAATGAGGAGAATTTGATGTTGTGATGCAGGGTGCTTCACTAATGCTGTAATGAGAAGTGGGATTCATCCACTCTAGCAAAGGAGACATTGCTCAGTTTATTGGACCTCCCATCCAGTAACCATCTTTCTGCTTCAACTGAGTTACTCTAAGGCTCAAGACTGGTGACATTGCTATATTCATTACTGACTTGTGTCATGAGCCATAGAGGTTCATGTATTTCTATTCTTTTTGTTACTGCTGACTGTTACTTTGGTTTCTGCACCTGGAACCATTTCAGAATGACCTGAAGGTCGAAATTTCTCTAGTGGATATTGTAGCAAATGTACAACACTGGAAAGTAAGAGGTCATTTACAAAATTGTATGAGAATGTGAGCCCACAACAAAGACAATAGTGTGTGTCAGCATAAAGCTATCATCTCGTAATTCTCTTTCTGGTGCATTCCTCATGTGGGAAGAGAGGCTTTTTTGTGATGATTAGTCCTTGTATTGTACTTAGAATAGTTCCCTTTTGTTGGGTATTGTGTGTTAACCCTTAAACACATGATTTTTTTTAATTTCAAGCTGTAAAAATTACCACGTTTAGTTTATAGTGCCTACATTACGAAAAAATATTGAAAAATTTTTTGTAATTGAATTAACAAAGCATTAGTGTTTTAAATCGCTACAAACACAAAAACAGACGTAATTTCAAATCTATCATAAAGACACTTGAATTAACTGTCTACACCATATCTACTTAAGTTTTCAGAATAAAAAAGTAATTTTCAAACCCACAAATAAGTACACAAACACCAAAAAAAAGTCTCTACTGTCAGCCAAAACACACGCGCCGCAATACATCCACACAGCTGATTGTCGAGCTGGTTCAGTTCGTCCTGCCATTTAAAATCACTATGAAGAACCACTAGCAGCTTAGCAGCTGCAGTGGAGTGTATACACTAAACAACATAATGAATTTGTTACAAAATGTTGCTCAGTATAGGATACATTGAAGAAATAAAGTCTGTAGCTGATCAGCTACATTATGCATTAAAGGGGTTAACAGAAACGTCCGATTCCATCTGTCTGCTTTGACGTCACCAATATGGCAGAAACGACCATTCACAACTACTCCCATATTGCGACTGACTTCATTTCATAAACATGACAACAAACACAAAAATAGATCAAAAAACCATCAAACACATATACCTCCAAAAATATAATGAAACCAGTGGGACAAGTGGGGGAAATTGGGAGCTTTTGGGTGGGAACAAACTAAAAATAAACACACACCACTAAACCAAACGACAGAAACGATAAAGTAAAACAACCACGACCTTCCCAAAATAACTAAAAACAATATCATCCTTCCATACCACACTATAAATCTCATAACTTTCACCACCATCACACTTAATACTAAAAAAGTGGAATCGAACACTTCCCTGGACCTATCATCCTTAGGACATCTCCACATATAGCCATCCCTGGTCCGAGACGCCAGAACTTCAGTAAGCCTCATTTCTTCACGACAAACTGAACACTTCACGACTTCATCCAAAAATCTGAATAGTTGAAGAAATTTTATAAGAGACAATGCACTGTCCCCCACATTGCCAACAACCGAAAACTGTTGACCTTGTCAGTCATATCCATACCTACCAAAGACATAAACAAAGCAATTTTCCAAAATTCACAGATGATTAACAGAAAAAACTACAATAACATCAACATAACAAAACCAAAATCGTTAACTCACTGAATAATATTCCGATGAAAGCACAGTCACTGCCAATACCAGGCACGTGCAATGCTACCATGCAAATGAACCCCATACGCCACATAACATGCTACCCATAAAGACACCACCAGAGAGAACCACTGACTGCAATAATACGCCACCTATAAACATGCCACACACGCAAGCTAAACCAAAAACATCACCTAACACACAACACATAAACACACCACCAGAGAGCACCACCGATCACATCAAAACGACACCTACAAACACACCACTCTCACAAACTAAATTCTGCGCTCTCGAGACGTCACACACCACAACAGCCTTACGTCGTGGGTCAAAGCCGACAGGTGGAATCAGACGCTTCCGTTGATCCCATTAAAGGGTTAACTTCTAAAATTGGATCGGTGCCATCTTTTTTTTTTTTTTCTCAAATTTCCATGAAGCCACATTACTATGTTTAAGATATATTGTAATTGCTCAAAAAATTTTTTCAGTGTGCCTCATTGATAGTACATTTGTGTGTGGACTACACAATGATAATTGTGTTTTCATACTCCTCATTAATAGCAAGTATTACAGTTTAGTGTGCGATCCACTCAATGAAAATTGTGTTCAACCACCTACCCAAGTTTATTCCAAAATGAGAAAAAACACATTCTGAATGAGAAAAAGTATTTGAGGGTAGATCATCACCTATACTAGTATATGAAGACAAGTCGTTGTTGTTTAACATTGTTACCAAAAATCTTGGAAAGTACTTAACTAATTTACTTCCAATTTTTACATGCCTTTGGATGGACTTATGCTATATATTTTTAATGTATATAATTGTATATGCAGGTTGTATATTTTAATATATATTGTATATATAATATACAAAGTGGAAACATTGGCAAAAATCACAAAAAATTCTTGACTGATTTACTTCAAATTTTTAAATGATACTAAAAAAATATAACTTATGTTTGATGAATATTTGTTAAACAACAGTATACAGGTTTTATGTTAAAACTGACTGCAAGAAAGAAAATGCTGTGCTGTGAACAGTGCAATTTCATTTTCTTTCTCGCATTCAGTTTTAACTAAGATACCAGGGCATTTAAACCATTAAACAAAAGTCTTGCTCCCATATGTATTCGTCCTCCTTACATATAATGTCAAGCAAAAATTGTATTCACAGCTGTGTACTGTTTCATTTTCTTCATCATAGCCATTTTTACCAGAAAGCATTAAACTTGTCTTATTGCTTATCACCCTATGGTTAGAATACTATAACAGAATCTGTATTATGCAAAACTTTGTAACACTACCTGTTTGCAGCAGCAAGACAGATCTCATACACCATGTATGCTAATGATCCCAAATGATTTACTCATTTATTTTAAGCGACTTCCATTCCCAATCAAGTTTTTGTTGGTCATAGCAGTACACAAGGCTCAAGGCCAGTGAGAGGGGGAAAGAGGAGTTGAACCGAGGGAGGGGGGGGGGAGGCAATGGACATAGACAGGGGAAGGAGAAGATGGACAGAGAGAGGAGTAAGTGGACAGAGGTAGGAAGAGGAGGAGGGGGGGGTGGGGGGGGGGGGGGGAGGTCAGGACTTAACATTCAATTCCCATACATATTTAGCAGTTGCAAAGCATTGTCAGGTACACTAGTGAAGTAGAAAGTGACCAGTGTTTGTCATCCATAGTATCAGAAGTCCATCAATCTATAAAATTTTTCCAATAACTTGCCTTAAAAACATTGATTGTAATTTTATTATTTTATTTTACAGTGTCTGTGTTTACAAATTTTTATTATACAATGTTCCTTCAGTGATACGAGCGTGTCTGAAGGAACAGACACTGATGACGATCCACAGCTGCTCATTAAATATTATGAAATTTTATTTGGAAATTAAGATTTCAAAGTGACTTATGCTTTACTATTTATTGATGACACGTGAAAACCTTTGCTGGTCCGACACAAACTTTCATGTGTCCCCAATAAATAATACAGCTGAAGTCACTTTGCATTCACACTCTGTGAATAAAATTTAGATTATTTAACATTGTTTATAAAACTATGGCAATAACACTTCTGTAAGCTGATTTTGGGTACACAGTTTGTTCTTTGTATTTAATTTAGAAACTAGCCCATAAAGACCCCCACTTTCACAGACAACCAGAGGATGCAAAAATATTTTAATCCAAGTGTGATCTGTCAGTCTCTCTGTTCTTCAAAACTGATTTCTAGTCAGTTGGTGCAAAATTTCATGAGTGAAGGTGCTTGTCCATCATGTCATTGTTCTTCAGCTGCCATAATCTATTATTTTTGTTCGAACTTGGGATCCTAAGATTTATTGTGAAGAATGCTAATAACAAGACTGTAATAACACAGTATGTAATTGTAATGTGAAAAATTGAGTTTACAGCTATGGAATCTCATTTGGCATGATCTGAAAAATTTGAAGAGAGAGTTGTTATTTTCAGAAATGTTGTGCTTGTTGAGTGAAATTAGATATCTGAGGTTATTATGACACGGAGTCTTGAGTGCATTTCCATTTTATAGTACGTTGTTATGTACAGGCATCGAAATTGTTCCTATCATAACAGTAACATAGCATAACAATAGCTGCTGAGGGAAACAGTTTAGTTTCATAATTGCAGTTTAATTATGTATTAAGTTTTATATTTTCCTATAGCTCACAGGTGATGATAAAAAAATGAAGACTGAGAAAATTTGTGGGACTGTCAATGCAATAAAGCGTCTTTATGGAAATGCAGTACAATCATATTCAGATACCGTACCAATAGCTTTTGTGGATTCTGATGGTGAAATATCAGTTGAAGTGTATGTGGCTAATGAGCCTCTATCTTCATACTCTGAGGAGCTTACATTTTCACTGGCATTCACACGTTCTGTTCGTAAGTTTTTTACCTTTCTTTCTCCTTTTTTTGCTTGCTTTATTACTAAAAACCTTGTCACAGACTAAAGATTTTGATGCTGGTTATATAGATACTAATTGTTTTTAAGTGAAATGTTCCTTGAATGAGAAATGCATGTTGTTGAACAGTTAACTTTTAAATTTTTATTGTTTTGGAGATTTGCAAAATCCAGTTGTCTAAGTGGTGAGGCTAATTTATTATTTTAATCCTTGTTATGTGATAAGGTTGAAAATAAATTTAAACTGTTATTTGCAGTTACTTTAACTATCACTGCAGGGATATTTTATGATACATTGTGAAATTGTGCTTTAAATAATGCCTGATTTGGACATTATTATTATTATTATTATTATTATTATTATTATTGTTATTGTTATTGTTATTGTTGTTGTTGTTACTGGTCTGAGAACATTTGTACATAGTAACTGCTTGAAAAGTTCTCATGCATTGTGTTGGACGCTATCAGAGAAACTGTACAATATTTCAACAAAGCAACTGCTCGTCATGTTCAAGTGAGAATGTGGGTAGCTGTGGTGATGAGACACTATACATGCTAGCTTGCTAGAAATGTGTGGGTGCCAGAAGTGTGTGTGGAAGGGGGGGTGGGGGTGGCTATTAAATCATTGCAGTAGATTTGACTTGCAGGGCTCCTGCTGGACCATGTCTCTGTTCATTAAATCATTTGTTACACATATTTTGACTCATTCTGTATCTGATATCCCAGTATATCAGATACACTTACGTTTTGGCCACTCACTATGTTTAATCCATATTGGTAGAAACACGTGGTGGATCTTCCGTTTGGAATATCCATTCTGAACAAGTACAGAGGGAAGATGGCTATGATCTGTTGATAAGCTCTCAGGATGTGATATATCCTTTATGAATGAGTGTATGTAATACATTGCTGTGTTGAGACGGCTAGTATCTCATAAGTACTGGTCAGTATGTGTTGGTTGTGAAGCACATTGTACCCCAAGGTCCCATTATCTGTTATATGAACCATTGTGTTACAAGAGAAAGTTCTCCATTTTTTTCCACTTCCATAGTGAAACAAAGGATAGAATGAGAAAAATTCGTATTATCTACATACCTCCAAAAAAAAAACAAATTTCACTTTAGAATGTCTGATTGAAATGATTTCTCCTCAGTGACATTAGTGTAAACATTAGTTACTGTGGAAGACATTGATTCATTGCAACACCTTCTGTTTGTTCAAAATATTGATCCCTGTGTAAAAAATTGGTCAAAGTGAGCACATGTTTGAATAACATATTCGTATGAGTTGCAAAGCACAGCATCCAATTATGGCAGTCATCTGGACAGAAAGACAACAGTAGTACTAAGTCTCACACCTGTTGATTTGAGGCTGAAATTCTTAGGTTGATCTATACAGTCATCTGATTTGCAAATTTGGTATTCACATTTCCCTTAAAATAGGGCTCAAAACAGAAGCTAAATGAATCATTAGATAGTATGTCAGGGCTCCAATATTGCTAACAATTGGACAAAGCAGAACCCATTTTATGTATCGCAGTGAAACAAGTGCTTGTACTGTTAGGCACGTATAACAACATAGCTAGGAAACTGAAAATGAAATGCTGTGTGGCTAGGACCTCCCATTGGGAGGTGCAAGTCTTTTTAGTTGATGCCACTTCAGCAACTTGCATGATGATGGGGATGATATGATGATGAAGACAACATAACACCCAGTCCTTGAGCGGAGAAAATACCCAACCCAGCTGGGAATCGAACCCGGGCCCCCTTGCACGCCATTCTACCGCGCTGAACACTCAGCTATTGAGGCGGACAGCTAGGAAACTGGTCTGATATGAAGAGGGTGGATTTCTTCCATTGTGTTGCATCTGTAGCACCCTTCTGAAGACGCCACTGTATTGAAGACAGCTGTGCTGACTCAAGTGTCATATTAGAATAGGTTGGACAGGAAAATTGGTTGTTGCTCTCCAAGACAGGACATAGCACTAACAATAGGGTGACCAAGATCCTCCTGTCTTCCTCAGCTGGGTTTCCAACACCGTACTTTGCATATTTGTGTGGTAGGGAGCTCAGGAACTCAGCATCCCCTATGATGATGTAAAATCCTCTTCCCCTTCTCTTGGCATATGTGCTTTGCTAGCTAGCTAAAGAACAAGTGTATTGTGTACTTGGGCAACCTACAGAACCTTTCAAGCCGTTATTACCAACTGTTGCAAAAAAAACTTTAATACAGTGCACAGTGAGTACTGACTCAGCATATTGAAAAGTCGAAACAGCCTTAGGTGAAATTAAAAGCAAGGGTGGTGACATAGAGTGCAATGGAAATTCCACTGTTAAACCCAGTGATATCACACTCTTGGTCTAGGGGTAGCATCTTTGAATTATAATCAAAATGTCTTCGTTCCCAGGTTCAAATCCCACCGCTGCTTAAATTTTGATTAATAATCAGCATTGGCGGCCGAAGACTTCCGGCATAAGAAGTCACCTTCATTCTGCCAACGGCCTTGTCAAAAAAGGCGGAGGAGTGGACAGAGGTTCAGGGCACACTCTAGTCCTAGGGGTGGGAAACTGCCCCTAAAGGCAGAAGAATCAGCAAAGATCAATGGCATGAGGATGCAGAAAGCAATGGAAACCACTGCATTAGAAACACGTAATGTGTATCCACAGGACATGTGACCTATAATTGAAGAATGTCATTATGATCTCTCCGTTGGTAAAAGATTCCCAAATAGTCCCTCATTCAGGTCTCCGGAAGGAGACTGCCAAGGTGGAGGTTATGAGAAAAAAAATTGAATAATCAACGAAACGGTAATGCTCTACAAGTTGGGGCGTGGCATGTCAGAAGCTTGAACGTGGCAGGGAAACTAGAAAATCTGAAAAGGGAAATGCAAAGGCACAATCTAGATATAGTAGCGATCAGTGAAGTGAAGTGGAAAGAAGACAAGGATTTCTGGTCAGATGAGTATAGGGTAATATCAACAGCAGCAAAAAATGGTATGACGGGAGTAGGATTCGTTATGAATAGGAAGATAGGGCAGAGAGTGTGTTACTGTGAACAGTTCAGTGGCAGAATCGACAGCATACCAACACCGACAATGATAGTTCAGGTATAGATGCCGATGTCACAATCTGAAGATGAAGAGTTAAAGGGGGATGAAAATATAATAGTAGTGGGGGACTGGAATGCAGTTGTAGGGGAAAGAGTTGAAGAAAAGGTTACAGGAGAATATGGAATTGGAACAAGGAATGAGAGAGGAGAAAGACTAATTGAGTTTTGTAACAAGTTTCAGCTAGTAATAGCGAATATTCTGTTCAAGAATCACAAGAAGAGGAGGTATACTTGGAAAAGGTCGGGTGACACGGGAAGATTTCAGTTAGATTACGTCATGGTCAGACAGACATTCCAAAATTTGATACTGGATTGTAAGGCATACCCAGAGGCAGATATAGCATTCAGATCACAATATAATAGTGATGAATAGAAGGCTGAAGTTTAAGAGATTAGTCAGGAAGAATCAATACACAAAGGAGGAGGATTCGTAAGTACTAAGGAATGAAGAGATACATAGCTCAGTAGGCAGTACATTTGAAGTGGTATGGATCTCTCTAAAAAGATCATCACAGAAGTTGGAAAGGAAAACATATTTACAATGAAGGTAACAGGGAAGAATCCAGATAACACAAGAAATACTTCAATTGATTGAAGAAAGGAGGAACTACAAAAATGTTCCGGGAAACTCAGGAAGAGAGAAATACAAGACACTGAGGAATGAAATAGATAGGAAGTGCAGGGAAGCCTAGACAAAATGTGCTGCAGGAAAATGTGAAGACATCAAAAAAGAAATGATTGTCCATACAAGAAAGTCAAAACAGCCTTCAGTGACATTAAAAGCGAAGGTGACAACAATAAGAGTGTAGCGGGAAGTCCATTTAAATGTGTAGGAGAGAGCAGACAGGTGGAAAGAATACATTGAAAGCCTCTATGAGGGGGAAGATTTGTCTGACGTGACAGAAGTAGAAACAGGAGTCTATTTAAAAGAGATAGGGGATCCATAATTAGAATCAGAATTTAAAACACCTTTGGAGGACTTACGGTCAAGAAAGGCAGAAAAGATAGATAACATTCAATCAGAATTTCTAAAATCATTGCGGGAAGTGGCAACAAAACGACTGTTCACATTTCTGTGTCGAACGTTTGAGTCTGGCGACATACCATCTGACTTTCGGAAAAGCATCATCCACACAATTTGGAAGACGGCAAGAGCTGACAAGTGCGAGAATTATTGCACAATCAGATTAACAGCTCATGCATCCAAGTTGCGTTCAGGAATAATATACAGAAGAATGGAAAAGAAAATTGAGGATGCACTGGATGAAGATGTTTGGCTTTAGGAAAGGTAAAGGTACAAGAGAGGCAGTTCTGACGTTGTGGTTAATAATGGAAGCAAGACTAAAGAAAAATCAAGACACGTTCATAGGATTTGTCGACCTGGAAAAAGCGTTCTACAATGTAAAATGGTGCAAGATGTCCGAAATTCTGAGAAAAGTAGGGGTAAGGTATAGGGAGAGACAGGTCGTATACAATATGTACAACAGCCAAGAGGGAATAATAAGAGTGGATGACCAACGAAGTGTTCATATTAAAAAGGGTGTAAGACCAGGATGTTGCTTTTCGCTCCTACTCTTCAATCCGTACATTGAGGAAGCAGTTATGGAAATAAAAGAAAGGTTCAGGAGTGGAATTAAAATTCAGGGTGAAAGGATATCAATGATACTATTTGCTGATATTGCTATCCTGAGTGAAAGTGAAGAAGAATTACATGATTTACTGAACAGAATGAACGTCTAATGAGTACAGAGTATGGATTGAGAGTAAATCGAAGAAAGACGAAGGTAATCAGAAGTAGTAGGAATGAGAAACTTAATATCAGGAGCGATGGTAACAAAGTAGATGAGGTCAAGGAATTTTGCTAACTAGGCAGTAAAATAACCAATGACTGATGAAGGAAGGGGGACATCAAAAGCAGACTAGCAATGGCCAAGAGAAGTCTACTAATATCAAATATCGACCTTAATTTGAGGAAGAAATTTGAGGAAGAAATTTGAACATGGACTTTAAGAAAACTGGTACAGGAGAGAATCAAAGCATTTGAGATGTGGTGCTACAGACAAATGTTGAAAAGTAGGTAGACTGATAAGGTAAGGAATGACGAGGTTCTGTGTGGAGTAAGAGAGGAAAGGGATATGTGGAACACACTGATAAGGAGAAGGGAAAGTGTGATAGGACGTCTGTCAAGATATGAGGGAATAACTTTCATGGTACTAGAGGGAGCTGTAAAGAGCAAAAAAGGTAGAGGAAGACAGAGATTGGAATACATTCAGCAAATAATCGAGGATGTAGGTTGCAAGTGCTATTCTGAGATGAAGAGGTTAGCACAGGAGAGGAATTCCTGGCAGGTCATATCAATCCAGTCAGAAGACTGATCACAAAGAAAAAAATAACAATGGATGGATGGATGGATGGATGGATGAAAGAGTTCACTGAAGGCCTCTATGACTGGGAGGGCTTATTTGATGACTTGATAGAAGAAGAAATTGAAGTTGATATAGAAGACATAGGGGCTTCAGTATTAGTCAAAATTTCCCCACCGATACCCTGCTATCCTTCCCACTCCCCACCCCAGCCTCCTGCTTACACCCATCCCACCCACCCAACGACCCAAATTATTTCTCCCATCATGCACTGTTGCTCGCAGTCTGGGCTCGGCAGCCAGACAGTGGTGTGTGTGTGTGTGTGTGTGTGTGTGTGTGTGTGTGTGTGTGTGCTGTCTAGTTCAGAAAAAGGTCCCTTGGCCGAGAGCTTCTACTGCATGGTGAGTAGCAATCTATCCTTTTCATAATATTGTCATTATTCCATCCTGGATTTTCTGTTGTTAAATAACAGGACATAAGGTTCAGGTGCTGCCACAGCATATGCTGAATTTATCTACAGTCAAGTAAGGTTCTGAAGGTTAACATGGTTCCACCTCAGCACGTGCTTTGCAAGTATTTTTAATTTACTGCATTTTATAACATTGGCATCAAAATAGAAATAACTTACAAATAACACAAGAACAACTGAAGAGGAACCATGTCACCCTTCGATAAGCTCATGATTAAGCTCCTGAGTTTGTATTCTTACATGGTGTTTCAAATGATAGAAACATAGTTACATCATCTTGGCACAAAATGCCCAGGCAATCCAATGAAAATTTGATGAAATACTTAAGAACACAGAACATCATTAAAAGTTTTTGAAGTCTTTATCAGACCGTATGGAAGGTGTCTGTTCAGTAACTGAAGCAGCCAGTCAAAATTATAGAAAGAGATATGACAGGCCACGATAATGAATTACTCTTGCTTGATGTAACATGTTACTTAAGTTCAGCAAGTTAACATTGTCATTAAGAATTCTCTTAAGTACAATGCAGAAGAGGTGGGAAAATAATTCACTCGTCCAGAAATATGTCCTTAGAGACTGACTAGTGAGTGTGTATTCATAACCATTGATTATCGTGAACTAAATCAAACATTGGAAAGTCCAGGATGGAATAACAACTACATGGAAAGGATAGATTGCTGCTCACCACACAGAGAGACAGTGAGACAATATAGAGACTACTAAAATATTTAAGCTCTTGGGTTCTGAGGCCCAATCTGCTGATTGTGATGAACTATGAGTCTAGTGTAAAATGACTTAAAAAAACTGTCAGGGCTACTAGCAGATATCGACTGTACATTATTTGAAGTTTTCTTAAACATGCAGTAACAAAACAAAGAATGTGTGGATTAAGATTATTGATGAGTTTACCGAACATTGTATTAAGAATTACTCGAAAGCTTTGTTTTTGGAACGAAACTTCTCATTTGCTATGGTTATTGAAATATGGCAAAAATTGAAGTTACATGATTACTGGTGTCATGATAGTGTCATTCGTACACTGGTCTACTTGTGGTAGAAGTATATAACAGCATGCCTGTTACTCACCTACAGAATCTTAAGCCTTAAGCTGTGTTGTATATTAGTATACAGTCACAAATCTCTTATGTGCCCCCACCCAAAAATAAATAAAATAAATAAATAACAACTTCTGTAAGTGACTTGTCCATAACACATTGGTTTCAACTAAGATGCGTGCAAAGAATGTGAGAAGAGCAATTCATCCTCTTTTGATTAATGGAGGTTCCTATTAACTACAATATAGTTGTTTGAATCTGGCCAATCCTTAAATTAACCATGTCGACCTGTGCTGATTTGGGACAAAGGTACAAGAAAAAGAAGTTACATAGAAATTGCCGTCCTCCAGTTTGGATGAAATGGAAAAAGTTGAGGTATTAATGTGCCGGTTCAGATGATGTTTGTTTCAGCTATGTTGTAAAAAGCACATATTTGTTCACATTAATGATATATGTATACTGTGTTGTTGTTCAGTTTATAAACTAATTTAAGCACTCTTTTTATCTATTGCTCTAATATCTTTCCTTCACTTTTCTAGCCTGTTCTTCTCGGAACGCTTTTGTTTGTGCAGAAGACAAGTGCATACCTGAGGAATTCAAATCAGATAGTATAGTGAACTGCCCGTATGGAAGTTGTTTAGATGAGCACTGCACATTTGGAGGTATGTCTCACTGGTTTGATTGCAGGTCTATTTTTAAACCAAACTTACTCACATCCAATTCCCCTTCATTTTGCCTGTAATTCTTCTTCTGTATATTTTAAGATGGTGCCCCACATTTACAACTGACTGACAAGAGGTGGCATTATTATTATTATTTCTTTACATTCTCAGACATTAAGTCTGGTTAAAAATGGAAAGTGACGCGGACCTTGATCAAGCGTCACTTCCTTTTAACTGTACGGTATATGTTATATTGCATTTAGGAACTTTCGGGTAATTGAACATGTATCAATAATTACGGATTTCTGTAATTGTATATATAAGTTTGGATGTAGCTGTATTGCATTGATGTACTGGTGGATGTTAAGGAAAGATGGGCAGAATATGTAGAAGACCTATGCAAGAAAGAACTGTGTAATGACAGGGCTCCTACTGCTGATGTTAATGTTAATTTAGAACTAGAGCCAGATATTTTGGAGAGCGAAATCCAGTGGGCCCTTGAAAATATGGCTGATAACAAAACTAGTGGACATGATGAAATACCAGCAGAATTGTTTAAAGTCACTGGAAAGGATGCAGTGAAAGTGCTGCACTCAATATGTCAAAAAATATGTATCACACAGCAGTGGCCAGAAGACTGGAAAAGATCAGTATTCATCCCCATTCCAAAGAAGAGAAGTTCTAAAGAATGCTCAGATTACCGAACAATCACAGTTATTTCACATGCTAGCAAAGTTATGTTGAAAATCTTACAAAATAGACTTCGCCAATATCTAGATCGAGAGCTACCAGAACAGCAAGCTGGATTTAGGAAAGGAGAAGGAACTAGAGATCAAATTGCTAACATTCGGTGGATTATGGAAAAAGCACGAGAATTCAAGAAAGATGTGTACCTCTGCTTTATTGACTAAGCCAAAGCCTTTGACTGCGTCGATCACAACAAATTGTGAAACGTACTGAAAAACGTGGGTGTACCAGATCACCTCATTCATCTGATACGGAGTTTATACCTTGACCAAGAAGCCACAGTGAGAACTAAATATGGAACAACGAAATTGATAAAGATTCAGAAAGGGGTCCGGCCAGGCTGCATACTGTCACCGTACTTACTCAATCTGTATGCAGAACCTGTTATGAGGAATGAGAGGCTAGATGAAGGAGGAACAGGAATTAAAATAGCTGGAATAAATGTAAACAACCTCAGGTATGCGGATGATACAATCCTGTTGGCAGAAAGTGAGGAAGAATTGAGAACACTCTTGCTGAAGGTGAAAGACGAAAGTGAAAAGGCCGGTCTTAGGCTGAATGTGAAGAAAACAAAAATTATGGCAACTACACCTACCAATTTGTGTGATATAGCTGGAGAAACCATGGAGGTAGTGACCACATTCAGTTAGTTTGGTTCCCAGATCTCTGCTGATGGCGACTGCAGCCATGAAATCCGGAGACACCTGTTGCTCGGTAGACAGGCGATGTCAAACCTTGACAAGGTTATAAGGCCCAGAGGTATAACCTAGCAACAAAGATCTGTATTGTGAGGGCTATGATTTTTCCAGTTGTGATGTATGGATGTGAGACCTGGACCATTAGAAAGGCTGAACAGCGAAGAATTGACTCCTTCGAATTGTGGTGTTGGAGGAAACTTCTTAGAGTTCTATGGACTGCAAAGAGAACCAACAGATCAATATTGGACCAAATAAAACCAGATTCCTCCCTGGAAGGTCTAATGTTAAAACAAAAGCTGACCTACTTTGGACACACAATGCGAAGGCATGCCTCGCTGGAAGAAACATTAATGCTGGGGAAGATTGAAGGAACTAGAAGAAGAGGACATCAGAGGATGAGATGGATCGATGACATCACAGAAGCAATGTGTTCCAACCTGGAAGGTCTACGGGAGAAAGTGCAAGACAGGAAAAAGTGGCGTGATTTGGTTCATGGGGTCACGAAGGGTCAGAACCGACTAAACGAATAGAGAGAGAGGGGGGGGGGGGGGGGAGACTTACTAGCCACAGGAGTTCCTCAGAATCATGCAGGCAGTTCATAGACACACATGCCTAAATGTGCTCTTTACACTGTGGTTCTTTCGTGTTTCTTGTAGCACCACAAAAAAAAATTAAAAAAAGAGACTTACCATTCTACCACTCCACGGGCTGTTTATAAGAAAACCAGTAATAACTGTAGTGAAATAGTTTATACCGCTATCCACTTGTTATTTTTTTAAAAAAAATTAGTGAAGTGGCATCTATTGAATTTCAATTTTTTTTTTTCATTGTATTTCATTTGGCAACAGCTTAACACACAACAGTAATGCAGCACTGTACAGTACTCTTTTTCTTCTTTCTTTTAACTAGCATTAATTTTGTTTTTGATATGGAATCTATGGTACTCAAGTTTTGACAAATTTTTTTTATTTAACTTTGTGGGCGGATGCCTTTATTGTTGTCTTAGTCATCAAGATAACCTAACAGAAGGAAGTTGTTTGTGCCACCTGTCTGTGAATTGTGTAAACATTATTTGTGAGATTGTATTTTAACTAGAGTATTTGTGTGTTGTGTTTTCTGAGGTGGAAATTCCTAGCATTTGCTTAAATGAGTTTGGGAAAACACCTAAAAACCTCTCTGGCCAGTGCACCAGCCGCCCTTATTAATCCATTTAAGCTTGGTGTGGCTCACCTTCCTGTTCCACAAGCTAGTGCACTGCACATTATGCTACATGAGCAGATACTGTGCAGTACTCTCTCTCTCTCTCTCTCTCTCTCTCTCTCTCTCTCTCTCTCTCTCTCTCTCTCGCTGAAAAATGTTTGTCTTGGGTTTGTAGGATGGGGCCACTTACTTATTGCTTCTGAAAAGTGATGCTAAGTTGAATAGAGCTGTGGTGATGAATGTAAGCAAACTTATGACATGAGCTACACCATCTTTTTTTCCAAGTGTACTGCATTTGTCTTCCTGTGATTTATCTGTCACTCCCCATTACTCTCATTTTTCTCCCTTCCTACGAAATTTTTAGTGTGATGAAGAAAATGACATTTTGAAAACCAAATACTTATGGTTTGTTACTGGTGGTCTTGTTGGCTAATCTGTGTTATTGAATTGCCTGGTGAGTACACTAAAGAATTTAAAGATAAACAGAAGAAAATGTGTGCACTGGATGAGAGCAGGAGGATTGGTTTGCAAAAACCTGACAGTTTGAATAGCTTCCTTAAAAAAAAAAAATATTGGGGCTCTTTTGTAGAACAGTGTGTGAATTTTGGAGGAAGCTGACGAATTGATATATTATTACTGCAGACAATTGTTGTTGTCATGTTTCATTGCTTCAACAGTGCAAGTTAATTCTTTCATAGACATTGTAAACTTCATTGAATAAATAATTTTTTTGATTAAGAGATGGTGGTAATTGCAGGGTGGCTGATGGGGGTTTGAGGTGATATGAAGACTGGGGGGAGGAGAAATGAAAGAAGGATGTCTTGGATATATTCACAGATTCCTTGTGGCTTAAGCCTTTTGTGTATCTTACGTGAATGAGTTTTCATCATTTGATACTTTAATCAGCTATAGAAAAATTTAAAAAATTTTGCATGGACAGAAAACATTGTAACTACAACTGCATATGTTACTATATTCAACGCATCTTGTCAGTGTAAAAAGGTAAGGGGGCGGTACCATATCTAATTTCTGAGTATAATTGTTTCATGATTTATAGAATTGTTACTAGAACAATGCAGTTTGTAGGTCCTGATGTCAGTTCAAAGTCAGTTTCTTATTCTGCACCATTATATACTGCAAAAACATTTATCATTGTATCAATATTCTATATCTTGGATGTTATAACACTATTAGTAATTGAAAACAAAAATCTTGGCAAGTGCTTGATACTGAATTTTTTGTGGATTTCCTGATTGTCTTTATTATCAGGATTACTGCTATCAATATTTCCCCCTTCTAGAGGACATACAGTAAGTTGAAATACTCTCATCCAGCCTCATCACTGGTTTGGATACTTCCACGGCAATTTTGTTTTGCTGCTTTACCAATAATGAGCATCCTCAGTTTCCCAGTACTGTCAGTCAGTTATTGCTCAGATTCAGCATCATTTGCATTTTGCACTGTGCAAGACTTCTCAGGCATGAGTTTGAAAAAACTCCAAATTAGTCTGCATGAAATATATTGCACTTACGATACCGTAGCATCAAGCCTGCTAAGACTCTAAAATTGTATTCTTTCATATTACTCTCACAGTCTGCTACCTTCACTTGGATTACTTATCATCATGAAGAAATTAACACATCTAGCCTGGTGCATCCACTGAATGAAAATATTTTCTCACTCAACATGTCTTCCAGATTTCATTATCTGGCACTTGTTAGCACTTTCACTTGCTGTGTGGTAAGAAAACCTCACAATGCTAAAGATAGAAATCATAGAGACTTCAAAATTTTTTTCAGCGATGTATTGTTTTTGTCATATTTGTATTTGATTTGTTTTTTCTCTGCTGTTGAAAATATGTTGTTCCCCCCCCCCCTCCCCCCCCCCCTCATATCAACTGCATGGATCTCCCAAACACTGCTCTTACTGCAGAAAGTGAAAATGCTGCCCCAGTGCATACTCTGCTATAACTTGGTGGGTGGTAGGAAACTAGAATGCTTTGTGTTAGGTGGGTAATCGGCACTGTAAGACAAGAAAGTGGCTTGCATAGTTTTATGGTATGCCATTGTTAACAGTAGCCAACACTTTCCAATCTGCTAAGTCACTCATAATCTCTCTCTCTCTCTCTCTCTCTCTCTCTGTGTGTGTGTGTGTGTGTGTGTGTGTGTGTGTGTGTGTGTGTGTGTGTGTGTACTTCCCAGAGCTTCTCAAAATCATGACATGTAAGGAAAGGATGGGGAAAGAATGCATCAGTGTCACATGTTGTGTATAGGCTGTTTCCAAAGTTTCTTCAGGGGTTGAAGTGAAAGAATGTTTTTCATAGAGAAGCAGTTTATATGAGAATGTCTAGATGAGTTAGAGCCCCTGTTGTTAAAGCATAAAACAAAAGTGGAACTGATTAAGTTACTTAGTTCAGTAAGAAACTGATCTGGCTTCTAGACAAAAATGAGAAAAAAGTCAAAATTTGTAATTTTGCACTTTAAGCTACAAAGCATTATAGTTGGAAAAATTTAATAAATGTCTAGCTCATGAAATTTTCAGGCTCTTCTTGTAAGGTGTTGTATCTTGCAGAGTACGATGATGATGGACCCAAGGTGCCTAAGAGTGGACTAGGCACAAAGGTGGTGCTTGGTGCCGTTGCAACAGTGCTCCTGGCATTTGTGCTGTTCCTTGTAATCATCTGGGTATTACGACGGTGTCACAAAGCTTGCTGGAGTGCTCCGCACCAGCGAGTTCCAGTCTCAGCAGCTGAATCGGGTGCACTTGCAGAACATCTTGCCTACAATCGGGGAAGTAGCCCTCTTGGTCGTACATCGTCGAGTTCAGGACATGCACAATCTCAGTTTCCCCCCACATCTGTGATGGTTGAGTCTGTGGCTACTTTGCCACCATCAGCACCTCCAGCACATCTGGCAGCTGACAAAGACCTCCCACCATCTTACGAGTCGCTCTTTCCATCACGATGAAGCATGTGCATTGACTCTGGATGAGGTGAATCAAATTAATCTAAGAATCAAACACTTTCGCATCTCATGTTCTCAAAGCAGCAGTTTGAGACATTGTATGCCATTTTTTTATGATCATCATGTCAGTTTCCTGTTATCTCTCTTTCATTGATATGTATGAGGTTGCAACTTTGTGGTTATGCTATCTAGTTTTACAGATATGCTATGAAGTTAGTTATAGAATATGAATTTTGAATGTATGGCCTTTATAGCATATGAAGAAAAGAGGCAGCATGTAATCTGAAGTTTGTAATGACCAGTTTTTCAGGAACATTTATGTTGGAGATTATGAAATCTATATAAGGTGATTCAGAATTCCTATTACAAGCTTGTAGGGGTTGTGGAGGAGCCTTAGTAGATAAAGTTTTCGAAAGGAATCAGTGCCCAGGAATTCAGTGTTTGGTAGTAAAATCAGTTTGAAGAGCAGATAACTTCCAAATCTTCAGCTGTTATGGTATGCACAGAAGTTGAGAAGAAGGCACTGTCGTCAGTCCCTGTTGTAATTCTGACGCCACATGACACCTTTATCTGACTACAACAACGGCTAAAAGAAACTGGCACTTTTGAAAGTAGGAGGGTTGGCTGTGATGTTCCGTGGACATGCTGCACGTTCAACATTGAGGAGGACACAGATGAGAGCCCGAGGACAAGTACTCAAAATATTCATGTGCTCCTACAGCACACAAATCAGAACTCGTTATCTCCGCTTTGTGTGTACCATGAGGAGTGTAAGTCTCCTCTGCAACCCCTAGAAGCCTGTAATAGGAATTTTGAATCACCCAGTATTTAGCATTGTGTACTTTTACTTGGGCACAAGTATTATAACTACTAATAATTCCTCGATACATGGCGGCCAGAAACAGTAAATCAATGGTTTAAAATTGTTTCAGTCAAAATGCTCTTTTTCAGTGTCTCAGAGACTCAGAATCGTTTTTTAGCTTCGCTTTCGGTTTGTGATCATCCTTGAGCCCAGATTGAATAATATTTCTGCTTGTTAAAATGTGTAAAATAAAATTTGCTGTGGTGTTAATGTAAATTGTAAGTTCGTTACACTTGCAGTGTTCAGCAGCTCATGGCATTTTCTTGGAAATATGATCAAATCAGTTGCAGAAACTTACCCATTCTTTGACAAATGTGCTGTGGAAAAACTCTTATCCAAATATGTGGCTAAATTGTGATCTTGAGTACATACATTTCTGAGTAGTGTCAGCATTACATACCTGCAAATGTTTAAATGGAGAATACCCCTTTGTTTATAAGAACATTCACATTTAGGGATGAGAAACATCCAAATACAATTGTTAGATATTGTTTATATTTCCTTCCTTTCAGCTTAGAGGTTAAGATGTAAACAGCAGCGTCTGGTATTGATGGGCAGTAGAAAACATAATAATTGGAAAGAGTTTTAATTATTGGTAGCAACCTTGTTCTTGGAAAGTTTTAGCTCCTAAATATTTTCCTTTGGTATATTTTCTCCTTCATTTGATGTGTACATTGTTATACATGCTGAATTTCCTTCTGCATACATGTGTGCACATGCACACGCCCATTCATATACACTGTTTTAATCTTAACAAACATGTGTATCAAAGTGACTATATTATTTTTGGTTGCCATGGAGTCACTCAGACGTTACACCTGATCTTATTTTCTCTTTTTGTGTAATCTAGGTACTCTATTGTTGGGTATACTTTCTGCAATGTCCGATTCATTCCAGAATATCTTGTTAGTTAATTTTGGTTTGGATTACACTTTTGTTTCACCACACTTCAGGATGCCCCTTCTCTAAGAGCTTTTAGTGATACAAAACTCTTTTGAAGAATATTATTTGGCTTAATACTTAGATAGATAGTTATATGTTTTGGATCTGCAGAATTTTTTGTTTTCTGGAGTGTACATAAGGGTAATTTTTATGATGTAGCTATCATTGATATTTTTGGCATTTGTTTAAGTAATTATTGTCCGATGGTTTACTAATAGGTATTTGTTGAATAGCAACTTATGATGTTACTGTGCCATTTTCCAGTTTTGATGGTGGAAGGATATTTGTAAATTAAAAATTCTCGTTGAAACAGTCAGGTGTACGTCCAGTGATCCGTTTGCCCTGATTACTTAAAGGAGAGATACAATAGGATTTACAATACAGAAGCACAGTGGTCATCAGAATTTTGACATTACTTCTGTTTATGTGGGGAATCAGACAATCCCATGCAATACAAAGGTACAATTCAAAAAGAGAATTCTAAAGTTGAAAACTCACATTCCTTCATGAAGAGACTTGTAAATGAAATACAGATTTCGTGATTCTTATCATCTTTTCTGGTAGTTACTCTACATTAATTTTGCCTAGTACTAAACACTTGCCATGTTGAACCATCAAGAAATGGAAGGTCGTTGTTTAAAAGTAACGTGACGAATCATTCGGGTTGCAAGCTGCCTCTTTTATTACGTGGCATAGCTAAATGCATCAATAGTCGTAGATTTTTTCCTTTGGCTCAGTAGAATCCTTTACTCAGAAAGCAAAGCTATGGGGGATGCTAGAGATTTATTGATATAAAGATACTCTAAGCGCTGGAGTCTTATTATTATTATAGTTTCTATGGAGCACAGTGTCGGAAATACCATTTTTTAATAGTGAGAAATTTTTAATTCCAGTAATGTTGTTGGTTAACTACCATATAGGATTGTTGCACAATGAAAGCATTCAGCTGTCAGTTGCAAATTGCACTGCAGTTATCAGATGAGGTGACACAACAGCTGTTGGTTTTAACAATTTAGAGGGGTATTTCTTTGATCAGTCATGGAGTGCATTGTCATCAGTGAAATAAAGACTTGAGAGTCTGGGGATTAGGCAATATTTGTGTGTGTGTGTGTGTGTGTGTGTGTGTGTGTGTGTTTTAAATTCCTTGGTGGCAGTTGACATTGTTTATTGAATATTTTATATTTTTGTATTGTCTTAAGGAATTATTTGTTACCGATTATCTCTTTGGTGCTTTCTGTACTTGCTCAGTATTTTTTGATATGTAGTTTGCCTGAATATATATATATATATATATATATATATATATATATAATAGAAGGAAACATTCCACGAAGGAAAAATATACCTAAAAACAAAGATGATGTGACTTACCAAATGAAAGTGCTGGCAGGTCGACAGACACACAAACGAACACAAACATACACACAAAATCCAAGCTTTCGCAACAAACTGTTGCCTCATCAGGAAAGAGGGAAGGAGAGGGAAAGACGAAAGGATGTGGGTTTTAAGGGAGAGGGTAAGGAGTCATTCCAGTCCCGGGAGCGGAAAGACTTACCTTAGGGGGAAAAAAGGACGGGTATACACTCGCACACACACACATATCCATCCACACATATACAGACACAAGCAGACATATTTAAAGACAAAGAGTTTGGGCAGAGATGTCGGTCGAGGCAGAAGTGCAGAGGCAAAGATGTTGATGAATGACAGGTGAGGTATGAGTGGCGGAAATTTGAAATTAGCGGAGATTGAGGCCTGGTGGATAACGGGAAGAGAGGATATATTGAAGAGCAAGTTCCCATCTCCGGAGTTCGGATAGGTTGGTGTTAGTAGGAAGTATCCAGATAACCCGGACGGTGTAACACTGCGCCAAGATGTGCTGGTCGTGCACCAAGGCATGTTTAGCCACAGGGTGATCCTCATTACCAACAAACACTGTCTGCCTGTGTCCATTCATGCGAATGGACAGTTTGTTGCTGGTCATTCCCACATAGAATGCATCACAGTGTAGGCAGGTCAGTTGGTAGATCACGTGGGTGCTTTCACACGTGGCTCTGCCTTTGATTGTGTACACCTTCCGGGTTACAGGACTGGAGTAGGTGGTGGTGGGAGGGTGCATGGGACAGGTTTTACACCGGGGGCGGTTACAAGGGTAGGAGCCAGAGGGTAGGGAAGGTGGTTTGGGGCTCCTACCCTTGTAACCGCCCCCGGTGTAAAACCTGTCCCATGCACCCTCCCACCACCACCTACTCCAGTCCTGTAACCCGGAAGGTGTACACAATCAAAGGCAGAGCCACGTGTGAAAGCACCCACGTGATCTACCAACTGACCTGCCTACACTGTGATGCATTCTATGTGGGAATGACCAGCAACAAACTGTCCATTCGCATGAATGGACACAGGCAGACAGTGTTTGTTGGTAATGAGGATCACCCTGTGGCTAAACATGCCTTGGTGCACGACCAGCACATCTTGGCGCAGTGTTACACCGTCCGGGTTATCTGGATACTTCCTACTAACACCAACCTATCCGAACTCCGGAGATGGGAACTTGCTCTTCAATATATCCTCTCTTCCCGTTATCCACCAGGCCTCAATCTCCGCTAATTTCAAATTTCCGCCACTCATACCTCACCTGTCATTCATCAACATCTTTGCCTCTGCACTTCTGCCTCGACCGACATCTCTGCCCAAACTCTTTGTCTTTAAATATGTCTGCTTGTGTCTGTATATGTGTGGATGGATATGTGTGTGTGTGCGAGTGTATACCCGTCCTTTTTTCCCCCTAAGGTAAGTCTTTCCGCTCCCGGGACTGGAATGACTCCTTACCCTCTCCCTTAAAACCCACATCCTTTCGTCTTTCCCTCTCCTTCCCTCTTTCCTGATGAGGCAACAGTTTGTTGCGAAAGCTTGGATTTTGTGTGTATGTTTGTGTTCGTTTGTGTGTCTGTCGACCTGCCAGCACTTTCATTTGGTAAGTCACATCATCTTTGTTTTTAGGTATATATATATATATATATATATATATATATGTGTGTGTGTGTGTGTGTGTGTGTGTGTGTGTGTGTGTGTGTGTGAGAGAGAGAGAGAGAGAGAGAGAGAGAGAGAGAGAGAGAGAGAGAGAGAGAGAGAGAGTGTGTGTAATATCTTGTGTGCTGTATAATTCTGAGTGTATCTATTTTTAAGATGTAATTTATAATTCCAAGACTTAAATTAAGAATTATACTCATGAGAAAAATATTGTCATGGCTGATCCAATCTGTCACTAACAGAACGAATCCTTCTGCAATTGCATGTTTTCCTCTTTGAAACAAACAAAACTAGGTGAAAGGGAAAAGATATAAGAGGACATAAAACTACAGTTTGCAAAAACTAGGGTTCACAGTGGCTACTTAAGGAATTTGCAAAGAGCTGTTGGCTACGCTCTGTCCAACAATAGCTTGGTCACCCTAGTTTACAATGGCTCACGGGTTGATCTGTTAAAAGAATTGAAATATATAAAGAACAGTGCCGTTAATAATTGTTTTTGGCATATAATTACCACAGTTGCCATGATCATTGTGATGTTGTGACATTGAAAAAGTGTGCTCAAAGATAATTTCACAGATATGATGGTGAGCAGCAGTGACCTCGGATTGCGAGAAGTAACTACCGTGAAGGAGGTCAGAGCCATGCATACCCTTAAGATATTACCTCTTTTCATGCAACTAGTAAACATTTTTTGTTGAATGAAAAAGCAATGAAAATCAGAAACTAGAAACCTGTTGTTACAGAGATGTGGTTGTGCAAAGTTGCTTAGTTAAAAGTAGCACTTACTCAGCAGCAGATTCACGTAAGCTCTGCACATTGCACAGCGAGGGCCCATTAAAACAGTTGTATCATTACTGAGATGAAATTTATATACTCTTTAGTGGGATGTGTGCTTTGAGAAACTTTTTAAAACCAAAGCCATGTTCTTACGAGGGCTTGATACCAGATTCCAGTCTAGTGGGAATTGTCTGCAACTAAAAATGTTCACATCTCTGTTATCACCTCATGCACACTGGTTCTATTTATTACTGTTTGTTTACATTTGTTCAGGACCAGTCATAGTTTTTTCTTGCATTCCTCTCTGTATGACCTATTCTACATATGTGAAGTTGTATTTCAGTTTTGATTTCTTGTATGTTCAAGTCTTGTCTGTACTATTGACTAAATATTGAAACAGTTTTGGCTTCAACATACATGTTGTAGCTTGTTATAATTTAAACATTTCATTTAATGTCATGTAGAAATAGAAAATTTTATTTGGTATGCTACTCGAAAGACACTTCAATCGTGTTGATTCAAGAGTCAGTAGGTACTGTTTTTATCCCACAACATGACTTGTAATTTATTTATAAATATAACAGGTTTACAAAATTGTGCCATTAGTACATTTTCCATTAATGACAGTAAAACAGTAGTATTCTGTTTACATCTTTGTTGTAGAAAGAGCAATAATTAATATTTTAGGTGTTGGTGTATGCTTCAGTGACGAAAGGATGGAAGAGAACATTCACTTGAAGAGAGTTTTACATAAAGGATACTCAGGGATAAAATCTCAATTTCTTGTTGTGAGTTTTCATACTTTTGTTGTAGTAGAGAAGATCTGAGTTTTTAAAATCAAAATTGTGTTAGACCTTATTATAATAATTATTATGTAGTGTTATTTTAAATATCCCTTTCTCCATGGTATGTCTTCCAATTTTTCAGAACTGCTTTTATTCATAGTTATTTGTATTTAGTGCAGTGAAAATATAATGCAATTCTTGATTACCACAAGGGATGTGATTTTGTTTGTGTTTTCAAATATGCTGTCTCCATTTTCTGTAATTTCGAAAAATCTTGTTGATGATGTCATTTTGAGGGCTTGTCTTCTAGTACCATTAGCATGTACTTGGCTAATTGGAAGTGTGAGAGGAAAGCTCAAAGAAAATGTCAATTAAAACCACCTGTTTGTAAGGAGAAAATTAATTATGAAGTTTCTGATACTGTAAAATAACTTGAAAAGTGTAATTTGCTTGAAGATTCACATGCAGCCTAAGGCTGAGATGCACACTTATCAGAAACTGAACTATTTGGACAGATTTATTAGGGGCCATACTTCAAATTCCAACACTCTGTAAGAATTTGTTGCAGGAATCTCTGTGTCTCTTGTGTGCACAGTGGTGGACTGTGCATTTTTCTCAAGCTGTTAACAAAGGAACAGTTATTTTAAGTATTTTATTTTCCATCATACAGCCATTGAAACAAGCAGAACTGTTTTTCAGTACCATAGAAAATGTGATGAAACTACTTAATAAAAGATGAGCATGGGGATGCAATAATTTATGATCAATACATAATTATGTAAATATAAATATGCAGCAGAGGGCAAGCTAAATTATGCCCATTACAAGTATTATTAATTACATCTGTTCTGAATCGTCTTGTGGTTAGGTCTCTCTCTCTCTCTCTCTCTCTCTCTCTCTCTCTCTCTCTCTCCTCCCTCCCCCCCCCCCCCCCCCCCCCCTCCCTCTGTGTTCGAAGGATTTACCTTATTTTCAATGTGTGCCCTTTGAAGAGAACCCCTGTACATAGAAAAGTGATTTGTAACTTTATTTACAGACTAGATAGTGTGTGGATCACTTTGTGTTTTGATACACTTAGTGTACAGATCACATAAAACAAAAATATATATTTTGTAAAAGTTTTATATTTGCAGGATATTTTTACAGATTTGTTATAAAGGTAGCCTGATGTAAATATTTGTAAATTCTGATATATTTGCCAGGAATAAACTTATAAGTATCATAAATTATAATTGAGCAAGGAAGAGATGGTTTTGGATAATTTAAGGAAATGTAGCTTTAATGTATAGATAATGATAGTATTTATGTAATGAAAGATGGGAGCTGTGTATACTTCAAAAAGAATACTCAGTTGATTTACATGCATTTTTGCATGTTTCCACATGATCTGTCAGTGTTAACTTTTTGTTTTATTACAATATTGTAACCAGTTTACAAGAAGAAAAACTAAGGTTTCATATTTGTTCCAGGTAAATGGTTATAAGATTTCCTGCAAATATTTTTCACCAATATAACTGCAGAAATGTAAAATCTGTTTTGGTTCCATATGTGTTTTTTACAAACACTGATGTTATGAAATTGTACGTTGGTATTTTTTAGCAGTGGCGAATTTTGTGATATGAATAACCTGTTTGTATTTTGTGTTAATTAAGTCTGTTACATTTTGTGAAAAAAGTTCTGTCAAAATTTGTGTTACCGTGTATTTTTACTGCAAAACAAAAGATTGTTCAAGTACTTATTTTCTCTGTCTTTCATTATTGCTTGTCATTTATTTCAGTGTAAGAAATAGGCTTTCGAAGCTTTCCATGCATTTGTGCATGTTGTTCATACACTCAAGCAGGGATATCCTCTAGTATTTTTCATTAACTTCTAAACTTTGTAGAAAGAGATTCTGTAGCTTCTAACCAGATACATTGAATAATAATGTGATGTGAGTGACCAGGAGGATGATTTTGTTTTAATACATGAGCAGAAAAAAAAGTTCTTATGGTATATTTTCTGGAAAAGCTGAGGATGTAGGGCACAAGAAAATTGAGTGAAATGAGAGCAGGAAAAAAAGTGTACTATTTAGAACAAAACAAGCTTTTTACCAACACTTCTGAGAATCAAGAACCTGAAAGGAATAAAAATATGGACGACCTCCTTGCTTTCCTAAGATGATAAAACTGGCTGAGTACTTTGGTTGTTTGGCAAACTGTGATCTAATGATTCAGAGGATGATCATGGATTGTTCTAGAATCTTTCGTGGCAAGTAACATGTTATTCACATTGCAAATACTTGGAAATTGAAATGAAGTCCCATGCTTCTTGAGAGAGCTTAGGGAAACAATGTAGGAGACGCGCACCGCTGTACTAGGCAAGGTTCTAAAATTTGCCATTGCCTTCTTCCCACTGTAATGGGGATGAATAATGATGATGAAGACAACACACCACCACCCAGTCATCTCGGGGCAGGTGAAAATCCCTGACCCCGCCGTGAATCGAACCCAGGACCCCGTGCTTGGGAAGCAAGAATGCTACCATGAGCTGCGGACTGAAAATACTTAATCTGTGTAAAAAAATGGAAGACGGTAGTGGGGCTCAGAATTAAATTTTAAATGTAGAGTGCTTAATTTCAGTGGAGCACCAGGTTGTAAATTTACAATGGCTTCTTGCTGGGTGCCCAATTACAGTCACTGGTGTCTAATGTATGTTTTTGCAATAGGTAGTTACTATTTTGAAGTGTTGATGACCTGTTTTGAAGAATCACCACCACCACCAGCGCAAGTCTTCGTGCTCATTGCTGAGCGTTGTGACCCCCGAAGCAAGTGTCTGCATCGTGGATGGTTATGAGCTGCTCTTAGAGCCTGCTGAAGAGGTAGACCAGATATCTTCTTGATTTGATCAAGTTGTCTATTCACTGCTCTTGGCCTTGATCTTCCCTTCCATGATTATTTTTTGTCTGGTTTGTCCATCTCGTCTCGAAATATAGCCAAAGAACTGGAGAATTTTTTGGTTGTCACAAGAAGAAAAGTGAAGGAGATATTGAGTTGCTCAATAATGATGATTTTTTTTTCTTTAAATCAATTTTATATGCAGCATCCTGCATGATCATCAAAGCCCAAATGCTGTGTTCTGCTGTTTGTGGTGTTTGTTATTTCTCTGTTCTGCCAGAGCTTGGCGAGCTGCTTCATAGCCAATCGTCATAGCCTAATCTGTCTCCTTATCTTCATAACTTTCCATGTCGCAGATGGGTGGCCCAAGATAGGTACACAACTTACAGGTCCTTTAATCAACCTTTGAGTTGAACCTGTACTCATTAATCAGTTATCATGAGGTTGGACTTTGTGATTGAGGCCTGATCCTTATGATAGATTAATGTCTTTTACTTTTGTTAGTAGCTCAGCAGGTTCATATTTGCTGCTGGCTAAAACCACGATATCATCAGCAAATTGGAGGGTGTTAATAGTTCTACCACCAATTGAGACGCCTTTAGTCCGTCCATCAAGAGCATTCCTAATGACATGTTCTGCATAGATATTGTACAATTAGGGGGGATAGAACACAGTTGTCCAACATCTTTTGAAACACTTATGAAATCAGACTTGTCAGCAGTTAACTTCAGAGCTGCAGTGCAAACACCTGCCACAACTTTTCGAAGACAACACAGTCAAACGTTTTCCTATAGTCAAAGAACCAGATGACGACAGGAACATAGAACTAGATTTCCCGATTATTTGTCATGTATTGAGAATCTGTTCACAAGTTCTTTTGCCTTAAACAAAACTTATTTGGTATGTGAAATTGCGAGGCTGAATGTATGGCTTGAAAAGCTAGTTTAAGATATAGAGTAAAATTTTGCTTTTGTGGGATATGAGAGAAATGGTTTGGTAGTTGGAGCAGTTCCTTATTGACCCTTTCTTGTGTAGGGGGATGATGGGAGACTTCAACCAGTCTTCTGGCCACTGCCCATTTTTCCATATTTGTTACGCATTGAATGCAGCACACCAACAAAGAATAGCTTTGCTTTATTTCCCATGAGTTACAATGTTGGTTTGTCCTCCCATGTCCAGTGCTAAGTTTTGCACCATAAACTGCACATTCAACTTTCTCTTAAGTTTCTTCTTGATACATGTAGACAGTATCACAGTACCATTTATAAAAATCATAGCTGTGAGTATCGGTACCTAACATACACTAAACTGCAGTACATGACATATTACAAAAATATGTCTGTTATGACTGAACACCGAAGTCCAGACATACCATATTTTTGACATTTTAGGGGTTTCCGATGAATACTGTTGTTATATTTTGAACAAGAAGCTTGATACAGCTTAATTTTTTGAAAGAATGAAGCATAATGCCAAAATTTCCTCCAATAATTGAAATAATGGAAGGGAAATAGCCTGGATTCAAGAAGTTAGGGAAAATTTGGAAAGAAACAATAAGAGTCATAAAGATGCAACAGAAAGAGATATTTTTAAAAAGAAAGTGTTAAAAATGGAAGGATTCCAAGGCAGAAGAGGCAAGAAGACAGGGTCAAAATGATCTGAGCAGAGAAAAATGATTCATAGTGAGAAGGTGAAAGAATACTGGAGGAAGAAGACAGAAGAACAAAGGAGGAAGCACTGAAATTGGCACACGGTCCTTACATGATCCAAACTGAAAAAAAGAAGGGAAATTTGTACAGTTTTCGGAAAAAAGGTGCCCCATAAAGATAAAATGATGGGTTTAAAAATGAAAGGCACAGTATGTACGATGAAAATCAGGGACTTTTGTTGTCCCTAAAGAGTGGAGACAGTCCAGTTTAATAAAAAATAGGAATACTCCTGAAGAAAATCAGACTGGAGACACTATATATAGCACAAAACTCTTTGACTGTAAGAAAATGGAGTAGATGAGACACCATAAAAGTAACAACTTTCTCGTCAGTTCTGAACAGAGACAAAATTGAACAATGGAAAAATACATGAAGGAATCTAACAATATTATGAAAAGGATAGTTGCTACTCACCATATTGCTGAGTTGCAGATAGGCACAACAAAAAGACTGTCACAAAATAAGCCTTTGGTCAATAAATAGACAACAGACACACACAAACACAACACACATGATCACAGTTCTCGGCAGCTGAAGCTAGACTTCAAGCAGCAGCGCATGAGGTAACTGTGTGGGGGTAAGGAAGACGACGAGGCTGGGAGAAGGGGGACAGTAAAGTACTGATGGGGTAATGCACAGGGACAAGGTGGGGAGAGGTTAGGGCAGCTAGGTGCAGCCAGAGGAGGGGGGGGGGCGCTAGTGGAAAAGGAGAGAAGTAAAAAGACTGGGTTTGTTGCATGGTGAGAGGATCCCTCTACCCACCAGGTTGGTGGGGGTTTGTAGAACACATCACACTTTTAACAAGTGCATTTTGTAACTTGCAGAGAGCAGAGGTGACATGCCCTTACTGTAATAGTCTAGAGACAAATGTAATAAAACTTTTAACACCTTTGTGTTTTGGCTCCTTTTGTGATCAGTCAGCCACACATACCTGTTATAGCATTTTAGTCTCTTCTCTTTCAAATTTTACGAACCAACATACTTTTCAGAGGGTATGTGTGTGTAAAAAAGGTGGGAGGACCCTCATGTGTTTGTGAGTGTGCATATGAATTTAGCTAAAGTCTTAATATTTTAGTAGCAACTTTAAATCTCTTTGTTTGAACTGCCCTTGTCTCAGTATTTTAGTATGAGAACCAAAGACCCAGATGTGCAACTAGGAGAACTATCATCCCCACCACAAAATTGATTTGAAGGTTAGACGTGCTGAGACTGAGTGGACCTTCCATAATCTGCGGTGGAGTACTTTGAAGTACTATTTCTAGTGTGTGTGTGTGGGCGTGGGCGCGCGTGCGAGACACACACAGAGAGAGAGAGAGAGAGAGAGAAGGCAAATGATCATTTCATCTGGCATTTCAGGAACCAACATGAACTTGTAATGTTTCAATGCAGGTGTATTATTTATGTATGGTGCACTGGAAACAAATAAAACATTCAGTCTTGGGTTGCAAGTAACCTTTTGAATTTAATTGATGATCCGGTGTACTGAGGATGAAATGATATGCGAGACGTGTTTTTCTGGAGAAAGAAGATTTGAAAGTAACTGGCATTTGATCTACTGTTAAAGGTAGGTAGTGGCCAACAGTTCTCCCTTTCTCAAGTTAGTTTTCCTTTTGTTGTAACTAAATAAAGTAATTGCCGAATCATGGTTCCTACCAAAGGTGTGATAATGCTGGAAAAAAGCAGGATATCATTAACAGTAACCAACCAAGGATACATGGATTGTATACGATCAGTATCATGGAACGTATGTTAAATGATGTTTCAAATTCAACTGCGTTCAGAAATTGAGGAATTAAAAGAAAACCAGTACACTTTGCTCCATTCTACAGCAACTTGACAGCAATTATCTTTTCAGAAGATACTTAACACAGAGTTCAAAATGGTAAAACAGATGGCCCAAACCATATGGGAAAGTGTTTCACAGATATTCCCTCTGTCTACCACCACCACCACCCTCTGAACAACATGTGAACACGCAGGACAACAATTACAGCAGCTATCAAAAAAGATATTCAAGGTGTTCAAGTAGCACTCTAACCTCAGAAGTCCAATACCCAAAGTTAAAGCAAAACAGTATGCTGACAGAATTAACTGATGGACTAAATTTTGTAAGCTGCAGGATGTATAATAATAATGTGCTACTCAAACGAAGACATACCTTTTCTATCACTGAGCAGGTTGATCCCATTAACTTAAAAGAGTAAATAAGAGTGCACATAATAAATCGATGTATGTGGCCTTGTGAAAGGCAAGATGTGTGTATGAGTGCAATGGAAACCAAAAGTGGTTAAGAAGTTAAGGAAAGGTGCCAAATCCAGCTGTGATCAGTTTTGAGGCGCTAAAATATAAAGCGGGATGCTTTCAACAAATGAAAAACTCTGAGCCAATAAGGTTACATGTAATTCAGCAGGGTTATAATACATCAGGATAAATTCAATAAATATAGTAAAAAACTAAAAACCTGCCTCGATTGCGAAAAAAGCACCTAGTGTTGAGGGTTAACCCAGGTTTCGGCGTAGATAACTAAACCTCCTTCAGAACAACAATAAAACCCACAAGTGCCTAAGAAGGCCTTTGTCAATGATTAAAAGAACACCATAGCTATACATTTATAAAAGAAAAGGAAAACACAAACAGTACATACACTCCTGGAAATTGAAATAAGAACACCGTGAATTCATTGTCCCAGGAAGGGGAAACTTTATTGACACATTCCTGGGGTCAGATACATCACATGATCACACTGACAGAACCACAGGCACATAGACACAGGCAACAGAGCATGCACAATGTCGGCACTAGTACAGTGTATATCCACCTTTCGCAGCAATGCAGGCTACTATTCTCCCATGGAGACGATCGTAGAGATGCTGGATGTAGTCCTGTGGAACGGCTTGCCATGCCATTTCCACCTGGCGCCTCAGTTGGACCAGCGTTCGTGCTGGACGTGCAGACCGCGTGAGACGACGCTTCATCCAGTCCCAAACATGCTCAATGGGGGACAGATCCGGAGATCTTGCTGGCCAGGGTAGTTGACTTACACCTTCTAGAGCACGTTGGGTGGCACGGGATACATGCGGACGTTCATTGTCCTGTTGGAACAGCAAGTTCCCTTGCCGGTCTAGGAATGGTAGAACGATGGGTTCGATGACGGTTTGGATGTACCGTGCACTATTCAGTGTCCCCTCGACGATCACCAGTGGTGTACGGCCAGTGTAGGAGATCGCTCCCCACACCATGATGCCGGGTGTTGGCCCTGTGTGCCTCGGTCGTATACAGTCCTGATTGTGGCGCTCACCTGCACGGCGCCAAACACGCATACGACCATCATTGGCACCAAGGCAGAAGCGACTCTCATCGCTGAAGACGACACGTCTCCATTCGTCCCTCCATTCACGCCTGTCACGACACCACTGGAGGCGGGCTGCACGATGTTGGGGCGTGAGCGGAAGACGGCCTAACGGTGTGTGGGACCATAGTCCAGCTTCATGGAGACGGTTGCGAATGGTCCTCGCCGATACCCCAGGAGCAACAGTGTCCCTAATTTGCTGGGAAGTGGCGGTGCGGTCCCCTACGGCACTGCGTAGGATCCTACGGTCTTGGCGTGCATCCGTGCGTCGCTGCGGTCCGGTCCCAGGTCGACGGGCACGTGCACCTTCCGCCGACCACTGGCGACAACATCGATGTACTGTGGAGACCTCATGCCCCACGTGTTGAGCAATTCGGCGGTACGTCCACCCTGCCTCCCGCATGCCCACTATACGCCCTCGCTCAAAGTCCGTCAACTGCACATACGATTCACGTCCACACTGTCGCGGCATGCTACCAGTGTTAAAGACTGCGATGGAGCTCCATATGCCACGGCAAACTTGCTGACACTGACGGCGGCGGTGCACAAATGCTGCGCAGCTAGCGCCATTCGACGGCCAACACCGCGGTTCCTGGTGTGTCCGCTGTGCCGTGCGTGTGATCATTGCTTGTACAGCCCTCTCGCAGTGTCCGGAGCAAGTATGGTGGGTCTGACACACCGGTGTCAATGTGTTCTTTTTTCCATTTCCAGGAGTGTATGTTGTTGTTGTGGTCTTCAGTCCTGAGACTGGTTTGATGCAGCTCTCCATGCTACTCTATCCTGTGCAAGCTTCTTCATCTCCCAGTACCTACTGCAACCTACATCCTTCTGAATCTGCTTAGTGTATTCATCTCTTGGTCTCCCCCTACGGTTTTTACCCTCCACGCTGCCTTCCAATACTAAACTGGTGATCCCTTGATGCCTCAGAACATGTCCTACCAACCGATCCCTTCTTCTGGTCAAGTTGTGCCACAAACTTCTCTTCTCCCCAATCCTATTTAATACTTCCTCATTAGTTATGTGATCTACCCATCTAATCTTCAGCATTCTTCTGTAGCACCACATTTCAAAAGCTTCTATTCTCTTCTTGTCCAAACTATTTATCGTCCATGTTTCACTTCCATACATGCCTACACTCCATACAAATACTTTCAGAAATGACTTCCTGACACTTAAATCTACACTCGATGTTAACAAATTTCTCTTCTTCAGAAACGCTTTCCTTGCCATTGCCAGTCTACATTTTATGTCCTCTCTACTTCGACCATCATCAGTTATTTTGCTCCCCAAATAGCAAAACTCCTTTACTACTTTAAGTGTCTCATTTCCTAATCTAATACCCTCAGCATCACCTGACTTAATTAGACTACATTCCATTATCCTCGTTTTGCTTTTGTTGATGTTCATCTTATATCCTCCCTTCAAGACACCATCCATTCCGTTCAACTGCTCTTCCAAGTCCTTTGCTGTCTCTGACAGAATTACAATGTCATCGGCGAACCTCAAAGTTTTTATTTCTTCTCCATGGATTTTAATACCTACTCCAAATTTTTCTTTTGTTTCCTTTACTGCTTGCTCAATATACAGATTGAATAACATTGGGGAGAGGCTACAACCCTGTCTCACTCCCTTCCCAACCGCTGCTTCCCTCTCATGCCCCTCGACTCTTATAACTGCCATCTGGTTTCTGTACAAATTGTAAATAGCCTTTCGCTCCCTGTATTTTACCCCTGCCACCTTTAGAATTTGAAAGAGAGTATTCCAGTCAACATTGTCAAAAGCTTTCTCTAAGTCTACAAATGCTAGAAACGTAGGTTTGCCTTTCCTTAATCTTTCTTCTAAGATAAATCGTAAGGTCAGTATTGCCTCACGTGTTCCAGTATTTCTACGGAATCCAAACTGATCTTCCCCTAGATCGGCTTCTACTAGTTTTTCCATTCGTCTGTAAAGAATTCGTGTTAGTATTTTGCAGCTGTGGCTTATTAAACTGATAGTTCGGTAATTTTCACATCTGTCAACACCTGCTTTCTTTGGGATTGGAATTATTACATTCTTCTTGAAGTCTGAGGGTATTTCGCCTGTTTCATACATCTTGCTCACCAGATGGTAGAGTTTTGTCAGGACTGGCTCTCCCAAGGCCGTCAGTAGTTCTACTGGAATGTTGTCTACTCCGGGGGCCTTGTTTCGACTCAGGTCTTTCAGTGTATGTACAAAGTCAAAACCACTACTTAACTTAATGGTGTATGCTCCACCTCACACCAGCCTATGTTCGATGGGCCATGACCCGCCATAAACTGCAGCTACAAATGGTCGCTCACTTACAAGCCTGACCCGCTACCTGTGCACATGCGCAAGACAAGGGAAGTTACTTGAATGCGCATGCGCATATGAATACGAGAGAGTTTATGCATGGGTCGGGACTAAATAGCCCATATATTCCCAACCGTGGATCAATGTATATCAAAAAATGGAATGGATAGAACAAGAGATGAGCTAAATAGGAGATGAAACCTAAAAATAACTGTACAAGGTTGCTTATGCTAGTAAAGAAACTTATATATGAAGCTACCTATGACAACAGGAGGAACTCTTAAAAACTATACCTAAAGCCAGTAGATAGCCCCCCCCCCCCCCCCCCGGCTCAGGGGATGTAATCTAAAGACGTTGTGGTAATAAAAATATAGGGCTAAAACGTGAGGTGTTCAATGGGCTAAAATCACCTTCATCATAAAAGGAAAATGAGGATAAAAAGGATAGGCACTTATGGGTTTTATTGTTGTTCTGAAGAAGGTGCAGTTATCTACACCAAAACCTGGGTTAACACTAGGTGCTCTTTTCGCAATCGAGGTGGGTTTTAAGTTTTTTAATATATTAGCCAACGATTGCTGACGCGCTGCGATGTTGAAGGTTCTTAAATTCAATAATTCATTTTGGTGCCATAACTGACTACAATATAAGACAGAAACTCTTGGACTTTAGTGAAACATAAAATATATTGAATGTTTGTCCAAAAGTTAACGAAAGACATGTCTCCTTCAGTGAAGAATGAGAGAGAGTATTCCACTGAGAGACAAAAAGCCAAGCTGGACTGGGTATAAAATGGATGGTACAAGAACAGTGTGGCAGTTTTTCTCATGTTCAAAGACTGACGGCTGTAATTAAGACCTCCACAGAAAAATTGAACTGTTTGAGGATGAACTAAGGCAACAACATTTATTTATGAAACTTCCTGCCAGATTAAAACTGTATGCTAGACAAGGATTCATATCCAGTACTTTTGCTTTTTGTGGACCAACTGATCTACCCAAGCAAAACTCTCAGCTTTAGCCCAGGCGCACACCGAGATACAGCCGACAAAGGGCAGGATACTACAGCAAAGCTTCTGATACTTGTGCATAAATATGACAGAACTAACTGGGGAGCAGTGTAGCATAGTTCCTGCTTCCACTTTCACTGCGCATTGTCTGGGCATACATTTACTGTGCGAGTGCCGAAGGTAAAGATATCGGTAATATTGATAGTTATGAGGAAGCTGCTTCACAAACTGAGGGTCCTGCAAAATTGGGCACTGATGATGTAAAGAATAACCAAATAAAATGAAGAGACCTTTATGTATCCAAACTTATACAACATTTCATTGTGCAGCAATGGGACAGAGCGATTGAAAGTAAAAAGACTAAAGGCTCAAAATCTGCTATTGAAACACTCTTAACGTTGCTTCATGTCATTGTATCAAGCAAATAAAAAGATGTGACCAACTAGTCAACATTTCATCTGACGTAAAATATTTGAAGTGATTTCACAAATGAGGAATCTCTCCTAGGAATTCACAGTCTTCCAACTCAAGAACTTGAACCACCTTTGAATTATGACATAAGTGCTTCATATCCATCGTAATTATCAGAAACCAGTGGTATGTCTTTCACAGTTCTTCAGAACTCAGTGGGCATACCTTAAAGACAGCTGCTGCAGCTTATGCTCTGTTTATGAATAGTAACAACAGTCTCCTAATTAAATTTCTAATGTAACTCCTGCTTACAGGTTTACTTTTTAAGAAATTTGAGTAAACCTTACTCATGAACACAGCGGGTCTGCCTTCACTTCCAAGTGGTTTTTGGCCATTATACCCATCAAATATATATATCTGCACAAGCTTATGAAGTTTATGGGCCAAATATAAATAGTCTGTGAATTGTTTGTCAGGAAGCACTTTAACATCAAAGTGAATTCGCCATGAGTATTTCTTTTGTTTATGCATGCACTTTTTCATTGTGATATATTCCATTTTCAAGTGCTATATATTATCAGAATGTCTCTTCCTCATCAGAATCCGACCAAGAACTAAGATTTACAAGTTCAGCAGTGTCTTCACAAAGGAGGACTTTATGACGATGGCTAAAATGCCTCCCAATATGTGCACACGCTGTGTCGTGAAGTATTTACTTCACTAAGGTGCCCTGCATTGCCCTGTCCTTCGTTAGCTGTGTCCCGTGACATAGCTGTACCTCATCTCCTACCTTCCAACACTCACTGAAGTTCTCCCACATAACATGCATTTCACAGTGGTTTTTTCGGAGTATGGATGTAGATATGATTGTCTACAGAAAATTTTTCCAGGAAAATACAAGATTGGAAACTTGCCTGTTTTGAAATAACTGATTCGGTAAGTGTGAAAATGCATTGTGCTTAAAGAACTAAATTTGACAATAAGTACACAAAATTATAATACCTCAAAAGATCTAAAGTTATCTACTCAGTATTTTTAAGTAGATTACTTCAGTACCTAAACAGCAAGAATATTTCAATAGTATATGCAAAGTATGTCTTTTTTTTATGTTACTCATCATATGAGTACGGAAGGCATGTTTTTGATTCAACAGTCTTAAATAACATTCTCATATGATTAAATCTGGTTTATGAAATAAAGCTTAAACATATTCACAAAATAATTCATTCATACTCTCACAATGTCAGATTGAAACTGAAAATTAAAAATCTGAAATAATAAAAAAGTCAGGAATATAGAGAAAATCCTGCTGAATATCAACAAAAGTGCCACATTAAAGCCCTTGATTTGGAGATAACAGGAATAAACTATAACAAGGCTTATTCAATTTTGATGCCTTCTGTAACACTTAGTTTACTTACAAAACCAAGTTTTTTCATATTAATGGTGTTGTTTCATTATTTTCATGGCTTAATTTTTTGAAGAGTTGACTGGCGTAATTTACGTTGAACAGAGTGTAGTTTGAAAGCTACTTATTTTGTTGCTACTTAAAGCGTAGCCCAGGCCAGTATATGACTAGATGAATATGGGAAACCTTAAAAAAAATCCTCAGATTGGCCAATAGAATCAACATTTAGTGCATCAGGTAATCCTTGTCACTTCAGTTTTTCAGAGCATGCCAACACCTATGCTAATGGACACTGTTATTTCCGTGGCAGGTTACACAGATCTTCGACTTTACAAATATCACAATATTTTTGTCTGTCTTCTAGTGCATAAAATGGTATTAGCTGCTTGTTGGTACATTTTCCCCACTACAGGCATTTCCTTTTATCAAGTGATCTCTTTAGTATTAAAGGTAGATGTACACACCTGCAGTGGCTGTGTACCGTCACATAAAACTGAACGCAAAATCAGCAATCCATCATGGGTTCCCTCTTTCCAAAGGCAAATAGTAAACTACTGTTGTGATTCCATTGCGCACCCAGAGGAGTAGGCGTGCTTATGGGAGTGGGGGAGGAATGATTGACATGTGTACTGCTGCCAGCTTTAATCCTTTCCACTCGATTTTTTTCCCCCACCCAGTACTTCCGCTGCACTCACAATATTTGCGCTTAAAATAGCCTCTATTACATGTAATGAAATGATGCCAGTGCTAACTATAAACTAAACAGTAAAACAAAATACAAATAATGGTACATTATAATGCTGAGCATGTCTTGTATCTCAGTTTTTGGTAACTTGGGCTCCATATTTCTTCAAGATGTGGTACTTTTTGAAGCATTCGCCTGAATGCAGTCCTGGTTTTCTGGAACATGTGTTGCAGTAGTAAACAGCTCCCTTTCTACCACCTTTCACCTTCCTGTTTCTTCAAACAGCACATTCCTTAATGTTACTCTTTCCATTGGAGTAAACGAAATGTGGCTGCTTTGATAACCTCTCCTCGTCATCGAAAGTAGAGAGTCATCATCTCTTTCTTCCATTTGTGTTCCGCGCATTTCCAACCAGAGCTTTCGGAACTGCCACTGTGTAATTCTTGTGGTTCAACTTGGGTTTCTGGTTGGAAGTAGTATCCAAATTGACAAGAATGAAGGTGTTGACTACTGCTACCTCCAACACCCAGAAAAACATCTTATACCACCGCTTTTTGGATTTGCTGATGAAAATATGATGCTGGTTGGATATATCCATTCCACCTATGTTTTTATTAAATCACAAATGACTTTGCTTTTAGGATTTGCTCCTCTCTGTTGTTTTTGATTCTTTTTGTCATTGGCATAGTTTCAGTGTTGTGCCAAGTACTTAGCATGCCAACACACTGTGTGTCTTTCCTCACCACTGCCTTTGCTTTGTCTTTCCTGTAGGCAGCAACTTCATGCTGTTTTTATTTTTTCTTGGTCAATTAGCCTCGTAGTCCTTTCCTGTTCTGTTGAATCACTCATACTTGTATATGGGGTTCTTGGACTTCGTAATGCCTGTGTAGTAGTCACTCCAAAGTATGGTTCAAATTCTGTGACATATGCTCTTTTTCAGCCAAAACATAAATCCTCATGCCCCACTTCATTGATTTGTTTGGATTATAGCACTTGAAAACGACACCCCTTGAAGCTAATAGCGCTCTCATCAGTTTTTGTCTGCTGTCCTGGAATGTAAAAGTCTCTGATCTTATTGTCAAGGTACTGCACTATGCTTTTGATTGTAGACCTCCCTTGTTACAGTTCCAGCTGGAGTTTGTCTTGCAATTGGTGCACATGGAACATCCAAAAAAGCTTGAAAAAATATTTCTCAGCTGAATATGTCTTTATAAAATAAACACTTTGTGTTCATTCATCAGTAAAGTAATTCTGAATATTGGGCCTGGGATTCAGTCTCATATTCAGGATTATAACGCTTTCATTTAATCAAAAGTAACTTCTTTCCAATCTTTCCTGGCTGATTTCTCCTTCAGTGATTCTTTTTTTTTTTTTTATTTGCCCGTAGCATTCTCATTTGTATTTTTTGCTATTTCTTTTATTAGTTTCAGGATAAAAAATAAAAAAATCAAGTACCTCATTAGGACACTGAAAGGGGCTTTGAATCCATTTACAACAGCGAAATTGGTTTTTGCAAAGTCTTACAGCTAACTGAAGTTTGTGTCGGGTGACGTCCAACATGTGAGTCTGTTGCAATATTGACGTGGTTACGATTGCCCCGTCAGTCGAGGGTTAAGTGTCGAGAATCTGCAATGGAATCCTCATGCCATTGTATTAGACTGACTTTTTTCTGTAGTTCGGCAAGGACTGAATGAGAAAATGACAGCAAATTATTGGAGAGACAACTTTTTCACAGTTCTGTACAGGGTGATTTCATTACAATACATACTGGTCATGTCAACTTGTGGTCATGAATTTCTCTGGAAAAAATATGTATTAGACCTCTATTATCATAAGTGTTAAAAAATAAAGTATTTTTGTTTTATCTTAATTTCTGTAAATGGTACAACCATTTGAAAAAAGTATATTTTAGAAATAACCCTTGAAACAGTAGAGAACAAAAAAAAAAAAAAAAAAAAAAAAAAACTAATAAATCATAAGTACTGGAGACCTGGCAGATGTTTCATGTTAAAGCTCTCTTAGCATGTTGAAATTTTGTTGACACCTGCACATTTTTGGGTTTCCTTTAACTTACATATTTAAGATGAAAATACAAAATTTAAGTTAATTTTCCCACTTAATTTTTATTTATTTTTTTCTCCAATATGGTAAGGCACAAAATGTTATCATTGCTTTCATATTACCAGATACTACTAATATAGTATCTCCTCTGCTCCAGCTATCTGTATTATGTAAATATTTATTACTAAAAATGTAAAAATTGCATTTTTACGAGTTTTAGTGAATAATTTACTCAAAAAGCCCCATCCAAAAACTTTTGAGAATTACACAGGATATTGTTTGATTAATATATCAATAGTCAGTGCAAACACAGTTGGCAGTATTTTTCTTTGTAAAGTGTTAAAAATTTTTCAACATTTTGCATCACAATTTCTTGTGTAAAATATGCATGTTGGCAACACTGTTTCCAGTGCTCTTCTGTTTTAAACAAATGAGTGATAGCTTGCACACAAACCATTCTGCATTGAGTTTTGTGTTTGGTTTGAAGTTTTTGTTAGATACAATGTCAGTGAGGAAATATAGTAGTGAAAGAGTGAGGTGTGTGGACTATGAAAAAAAGAAAAGTGAAAAACTTCACAGTTGTTGGAAATCTGTCAGAGGTGCTGCAGAAATATCTTGGTCTCAAGTAACAGTATTAGCATCCATTGTGCAGGAACTGATACCCTAACTACAAGAAGAAATATAGTGACATTCCACCTGAACGATCACCATCGCCTGAATGTGAAACTGAAGAAGATAGTGCAGATGTTTGTATTCCTGGGTGTGAAGTTGTTGATGCATTAAATGTTAGCATTTCTGCTGTAGCTCCTATTAAATCCGCCTTTAAACATCCAGGAAAGTTAAGAAGCAGAAGAAGAAAACAGTATGTAAAAAGAAAAGTGGTAGAAATTGAACCAAGCTTTACACAAGTAACATCTTCAAAATTTTGTGAAGTGTACAATGTAGGTGAACTTGGTGCAGAACCTGAAGATAGTGATATGTACATGAAATGTGACGTGTGGTTTCAAACCCCAAATACTGCTAGCTTAGCAGCCACCTATACTGAGAAAGTACAGTTACTGACACTGATACCACGTAGCTACTCTAAGCAACAGATACAGAAAAACATACCCACTTCCTCAAATTATTTCATTTCAAAAGCTCGTTAAATAACGAATGAGGAAGATATTTGGGCATGCCCAGATTCTTACTGTGGGTAATCCATCACTTCCTATTGCTCTGGACTATTACCTAAGTGATGTGAAAGATTGCAGCAGGCAGAGTCCTAACAAGGTTGATGTTATCTCTGTTAGTGACAATGGTGAAAATTTTTAAAAGATAAACAGATATATGACAAGACCAATAACAGAAGAACATTTCCTAATTGAAAAGGAGAACCCAAATTTAAAAAAAAGTCTCACAAATTTCTACTCCTTATGATCAAAGTGGGTAAAATGCCAGCCAATGAAGGAAGTACGCACATGTATTTAGTGCACTAATTTGTAACTTGTTGTAACTTGTTTGTTTCACCATAAGCAGTGACACAGGAAAGAAGTACGCAGAGATGGGCCTGATGCCTTTGTGTGTACGTCAAGAGCCGCAAGATAATGTTGGTTGCAGGAGTGTGCAATGTGACCTGCAGCTGAAGTGATGACTGTTGAAGCATTGCACCCTCAGGATACTGCCAATGGAATAACCTATGCACTGTGGTAGGGAGGAGAGTTGGTGTAGAAGACAATAGAGCCAGATAAGTTTGTTACAGAGGTTAAGCATTGATTCATGAAAGGGATAGCTCACCATCATATCTCGGCAATTCAGAGACAGGCCACAGCAGAAGTCAAATCAGCCACATCCCAGAATACTGACACATTAGTACTTCATTTCGACTTGGCTGAGAACTGGTCTATCGCTTTGTGGAAAGAAATTCAAAGTTACCACTGGCTCACATCACAGTTATCAATATTCACATGTGTTGCTCACTTTCTTGGAACATCACACTGTTTTACTATTGTCAGTGATCATCTCATTCATGACACTGCACATGCATGCTACTCTGTCAGCATGATAGTTGATGACATAGCATAGTGTTTGGGACTGATGGTACAGAATCTTATTTTAAAAACTGCTTTCAGCTTTTATGAGCTTGACCAACACTATAGCACAGGAATTAAGACAAAAAATGGATAATTTCAGCAACAGGTCAGGGAAAAAGTGCATGTTATGGGGTAGGAGGTCTCTCTAAACATCTTGCAACAAGGTTTAATTTCCAGCATGAAGCTGTTGATGCTATACGAGCTGATACTGGATTTTTGCACACCATATCAACATTAATAACAAACATGAGACTCTTAATTCTAAATGACATTACACGAAGGGAATTGCATTTAAAAAAGAGAGAAGAATGTTCTGCTATGAAACCTGCTGAAAGATCAGTGTGCAGTTCCCATTTCCCAAGTACTGCTCTTGTTGGATCATCCTTGACCGTGTTTAAATTCAGCTCGGCTAAATTAGTTCAGTGAGAAGCAGATGGAAAAAAAAGAAAAAAAATTAACTCTTTTCAACAATGCAGTTTTGATTGTTACATTGTAGGCAATTTTAATTCATGGAAAGCCACCGAGAAGTTAAATAATAATAGAAGACAATAATAATTTGTGAATAATATGATAAAAAGAAAAATGGATATAAATATTCTGTACCTCATTTTTGCTATAGTATGCTTTCAAAGAAAATTATGATCTTTTTCCCCGCTCACTTACAATGTTGTAAAGTAACTATTTTGATTCAGAAATTCCAGTTTTGCATGACATTTACTTAAAACCAGTTATTCATTTAAAAAGTGTCCATGGTTTTTGTGACCTTGAGAGTACAGCTAGGTCTACCTAAAAAATTTCTTGTATTTTGTACAGACAAGTATTGCCCACTCTCATTGTACATTTCTTATGTACAATGACCAACGAACTACCATGAAATATTTAGAACATTTAGGATGGGGTTTGGGAGAAAATAATTTATAAATAACCAAAAACTTTCAGATTCTTTCATCTTTGCGTACAAATATTTTGACAGTTTAAGAATTTCATACAGTAGTCATAGCTGACAATTAGCAGTCCTTCCACATTATCATTTCTCAAGACAGTCAACATTCTGTGACTATTCATAGTTTCAAAACATAAAGTTACAAATTTTCGTAGTTTATTTTTCCAAAAAGAAAAGAAAGAAAAAAGTAAAAAAGCTCAGAAGTGTATCTGTAGTAATCATGTCTCCTAATATTGGGAACAAAGTATTTACTGAAAATAAATTCAGATCTCTATCACTTTTGGTTTCTTTATTACAATTTTTTAATTTTCCGTTCCTTTACGACATTTTCACAAATACCCTCATTTAGAGAGGTCTGTAGCGTTTCAACAAATCATCAGAAAACCGAAATACTGTAGTTTTGGCCAGGTATCATGTGGAAATTCAGCGTATTTTTTTTTCAGCATACTTTTAAATATTGATGTGACATATTCACTCTTCACCTGTATGATTTGAGATGGAATCGCCCTACTACAAATCAGCGCCGAAACCGGAACCGCATATAGCGACTGCGAAATCTATAGTACTTCTCGTGGCGTTAGGCAACGTTAAATCGGCAGTTTAGTGGACTTGCAGATAATGACTGCTAGAAATTCGAGAGAATTACGTAATGAATAAAAAGACTATACCAAGATTCCAGGAGGGTGAAGTGCCCCCCTTCCCTCCTCACCCTTTGCCAACGGCAATGTATGTAGAAGTAGATCAGTAAAACTTGCTCAAAACGGAATCGTCTGGGACTAAAATAATTTTCCAAGTTGGACAAGCTTACGGATTACACAAAACTACCTGGGTTATGTAAAATTTGTCAGATATCATGCACAAAAGTACAGTAAAATTTTTTAATTACGCATGTACTGTTTTTATGTACCCCACCCCAACACATTAGATTTTCATTTACTGTATACTGGACAATAGAATACTGGACTATTACACTAATTGATAAATAACACGGCATTTCTATATTTTTACTCGAACTTTAAATTCCTTTATTATTGTATGTACATACATATGATTTCCATTTTTATTTGCTTTACATTTCACTTTTTTCCCCACCTATCAAAGATTGTTTTAATTTCCTGTTCAAAATTGCTTTTTCTTGACAACTTTTTGCACCGTACAATAGCTCCAACAAGTTGGGAGAATTTTTGTGTGCTGCAAATTGCATAATATCGTTTATGCATGCAATGGCCTTCAGGCATATTAATTTTTCTAGGGACATCATTTTGCTCCTCTTCTTCTTCTTCCTTTGTTCCTTCATCATCATCATCATCATCATCATCATCATCATCATCATCATCCTCTGTGTTTCGGATTTCTATTAAATCTGTTGATGAAATGAAAGTGGAGTCATAACTTCGAACGTAATCATCTGCACGACATGAAATGTTTCGCATTTTCATTAATTCAGCAATGGCTGTTGCATTTTCTTCAACTTCGATGGGCACAAAAGCGACTTGTTCTTATCCCCCAAACCACGCTTTGTTGAAGCATTTGGTGACAGTTTCGCGATTTATTTTCTTTACTGCCAAGCCAATCCAATTTACTGCAACCAGGACGGAAACTGACCGTGCAAGAGCAAACGCACTTCCGGCTTCTTCATCATTTAGAATAAGAGATTGCATCAGTAATCGCCTATAATGACTCCCCCTGGTCCATGGGTTGCGTGAGATTGGTTGAATCTGGAGGGAATCAAGCCAATTTCACGTTTGATAACATTACTTTCGAGTGGCAGGTTGCATTATCTAGGAAAAGAAGAACTTGGCGATTTCCTTTTTTCATTTTGGCATTGAAAGAGCCCAGCCGTTCTTCCATAAGACCACTCACGATCCACGCCTTTTTATTGCTTCGCCATGTGACTGGAAACTTTCTGACGTCTATGTTTTTGAAATAACGCCGTTTTGCCGCCTTTCCAATAACCAGTGGGTTCTCCATTTCACCTGACATGTTTCCATACAGCAGCATGTTTTTCCGCCTGTGCACTTTTCACCTGGTGTTGCTAGCGATTTTGAAGGCAGCGCCCGATAAAATAGTCCCTTTTCACTGGCACTGAACACGTCTTTCGGGTCATAATTCACAATTGGGTTGGGCAGTATTGTCTTCCATTCTGTTGCTACACTTTCCTGCACATCGTTAGGTTCCCCACACACCTCATTCCACACGATGTTGTGCCTAGCTTTGAAACTGTCCACCCATTCTGTGGACGCCTTAAACTCCGTAATTCCAATGTCTGTAGCGACTTCCGGCGCCTTACTCTGAAACATGGGTCCAGATAAAGGTTAAGTTTTTCGCCCGCGCACTTGCGAAACATTCCCACGTTAGTTCCTTAATCTCTTAATTTCCGATCTTCTTCGCCTTTCTTTTCATCTACCCATTCCCTTTCATCCATTCGTCCCGAATCTTATCTTTGTTTATTGAAGACTCGTAAATTTGTGTTTTGCCGCATTTGAAACGCAACATAATTTCGCGCAGAGAGAGTTTGTCTTCCTCACTCGCCTCGATTCATTAATCTTTTCGTTAGGTGTTAACAACACATACCGTTTGTTCAACATCCTGTTAATGTATCTCTTACAGTGCTACTAGTCAACTGGCAGAATATAATGACTTTGCCGGTAAAATTGTTGTTTAATGGAACAATACTCACCTCTTTCTCTGCGCTCAATTGCAGCAGTGTGTTGGTAGATACGCAACAATGTTCCTGTACGCACCGGTGTGCGTCAAGAATGAAGAAAACGAGAAAACCGACAAACAGAGCGCTGACGAACGAACCGTCTCCTTTGATGTACTGTACTGACACTGTGCTTAACTTTTTCGTTGTTTAGCCATGTGGTCTTGGGCGCCTTGCCCTGGTTCGCGCGGCTCGCCCCCCCCTCCCCCCTCCCCGTCGGAGGTTCGAGTCCTCCTTGGGGCAAAGGTGTGTTGTGGTGTTTGTGTGTGTGTGTGTGTGTGTGTTGTTAAAGGTGTGTTGTGGTGTTTGTGTGTGTGTGTGTGTGTGTGTGTGTGTGTGTGTGTGTGTTGTTAGTATAAGTTAGTTTAATTTAAATTAAGTAGTGTGTAAGCCGAGGGACCGATGACCTTAGCAGTTTGGTCCCATAGGAATTTACCACAAATTTCCAAATTTTGTCATTGTTGCACAGAGCGGCGCGGCTTTAGGTCCACACCAGCAGCGCCGCGCTGCGCTGGACCTCTTTTCTTGGTTTTGCACCGCTTAACAGAGGTGTTAAAAGTAATGTCCTTTTATTAGAGTCGTGAATAATGAACTGTAATACTGTAGTACCGTATAGGCTCTTTTCCGCACTATACAATGAATTATTAAGTATGTTCTAAGGTTTGCTTTCCGTTTCCGCGTTAGGCACGCTCCGCTTTATACAAGAAATTGGCATATAAAAGTGCTCTGAATGCGTCCGGACTGAAATACTTTTACGGTTTGGGCAGATTTCCGAATTATGCACGTGCTAATTTGATCAAAGTTTACTGTATTTATTTTTAAGACCATAACCATTTGCTATTTTTATGCATTTAATTTAGAACTACAGTATATGTTTTCAGATGCAGAATTGCGATCAGCTACGGGAAATAATATCAACCGAATGTCAGTGAAAATCTTTACGTTGGTATCGGAGTACGCCTTACGTAAAACACGCGAGATGGCGAAGGTCGCACTCGCCGCTGCGGCCTTGGCTGTGATTGGCTGAGGCCTGCCGCGCCTTCTTGTTTACTGCAGCAGTTGAATCAGCCCGCTCAAGTTCTCGGAAAGATTTGCCCTGCCGTTAGATTTCAGGGAAGCGCGGGGCTTCCCTGCGCACTTGGAATTTGTTCTGTTTACTTGTTTGCTGATGGCAGGTGAAATACCGTTGATTCAACTTGACGCAATTTGTGCAGCCTGAACATCAAAACCATTAAAACTACAAGGGCTGGAATCAATAATACAAACAACTTGGTACAAACGCCCATATCTGGTGATGACTGATCTGTTCGTGTTATAAACAGTCTAATTTTCTTGTGAAGCGAACGTCGCGGGTTAGAGTCATAGATGTGAGTTTAATCAGGCGTTGCTTTGTTTGACTTGACATCGAGTCAAAATAATATGAGACTCTGATTAAAACCAGATTAGTTCGTACTAGAGACAACGCTAGCGTCATGGCACAATGTAGCCTCCTTTTCTATAGAGACACGTTGTTCGTATTTATTTTTGAAGACTTGCGTATATTGTCACGCTTATTTTGTATTTATCATCGGTTACATGGCCTAAGAACTGGCTGTCCAGGGTCTAGGCCATACTGCCTTTCACTAACGTAAATGAATTCTCAGAAAGTCAATACAGCAGTTTACTCGCTGCCTTTTTCGGAGTATTTACAGTGAAAACATTTGGAAAACATTTATAGGTAAGTTTTCATTTTAAAAGAGAACGCATGTTTCGAAAACAAAGCCGCCCGCGGTGGCCGAGCGGTTGTAGGCGCTTCTGTCCGAAACCGCGCTGCTGCTACGGTCGCAGGTTCGAATCCTGCCTCGGGCATGGGTGTGTGTGATGTCCTCAGGTTTACTTAGTTCTAAGTTCTAGGGGACTGATGACCACAGATGTTAAGTCCCATAGTGCTCAGAGCCATTTTTCGAAAACAAAGGTACAGTATGTATATTGTTCTATACGCTTGTGACTTATTTTTCCCCAAACTGCCATGGAGTAGACCAATGTCTAACGCAGACACAAAAAGAAGCAAATGGAAAGCATGCTGTTAAGGAATTTGGAATAAGTAGTAAAATTTTAGAGGATTAAAAACGCAGGCAATATTCCCATAGGGGAGGACGGATTGGATCAATGCTTTGTAGGTGTGGAGAACAATGGAGGGTTTCCATCCTATGTTCGTCCAGTTACCAGTGACATGCTAGGAAGTAAAAGCTCCTGTTATTTCACTTACAAACATCTAGTTACGGGTCGACTTTTCAGAAGCGCGCTTAGAAAGTGTAGTTAAATTCACTTCGCATGTAGACAAATGCTCAGTTTTTCGCAAAATTCATCTCATATTACAAAAACATTTAATATTTTTCTCACGATATCGCCATTACATTTCGAGCAGTTGGTGAGGGCTGGCATCAGTTTGCCTGCGCTTGAGACTCAGGTCCCTGTTGCCAAATCAATTAACGATTCGCACAAGGCATCATTCACCTCCTGTTCTCCTGAAAATTGTGTTTCGGCCAAATGCGCGTTCAAAATGCCGAAAAGAAGAAAATCAATAGTAGCTGTATCGGAAGTGCATCTAAAAACAAACCACTGTAAAGGGCGAGTACTGAGTATGGTACCACGTACAGGGGTAGCTCCCTGTTCCAGTCGAATATGGATCGCGGGTAGAATAACTCTGTACGTGCTGTCATTAATCGAACCCTGTCTTTGCGCTCCCTTCGGAAGCCAAAGGTATGTCACTTTCAAATCTACTCGAGTCATAAAAACTTGTGAAAGGAGTTGCGATTTTGGAAAGAAGTCAAATGGTTCTCTGAGTGACCTGTTGGCAGTGTCTAACGTTTACAAATTATTACTGTAAGGAATTATAACATATTTTTCTAACACTTACCATAAGGTAGGCAAGTAATTCAGATTTGTATATAATAACTAGAATTAATGTTAAAAGAGGTACTTGCAGATGAAATGGGTTAGTCAAAGCAGTTTCCAAATAGGAGTCAGGATATGATTGTCATATTTCTCTTGCTTCCGCTCCTTACTTATGCTGTCTGCAGGTCGGTGTCTTCTACATCACAAACCACTGTGAGAAAGATGGCAGAGGGTACTTTCCATTGCCCCACTTATTAGAATTTCTTCCTGTTCCGTTCACGTATGAAGTGCGGAAAGAATTGTTTGACTGCCTCTGTGCGTCCAGTATGTATTCTAATCTTATCCTCACCATCCCTGTGTGAATGATACTTAGGTGGTCGTAGTGTATACCCAGAGTAATCATATAAAGCCGGTTCTTGGAACTTTGTTAATAGACATTCTCGGGATAGTTAACGTCTGTCTTCAAGAGTCTACAAGTTCAATTCCTTCAGCATCTCTGTGACACTCTCCCACTGGTTAAACGAACCTATGACCCTTCGTGAGGCCCATCTCTGTATACATTCAATATCCTCAGGTATTCTGCTAAGGGTCCCACAGACTTGAGTAATATTCTAGGGTGAGTCGCACAAGTGATTTGCAAGCAATCTCTTATGTAGACTGACTGCACTTCCTCAGTATTTTAACAATAAACCGAAGTCTACCATCCGCTTTACCCTTTCCTTTCAGAAACCAGCTATCCACATAAAGAGCTGCGTGGACCAGTCGTAAACGAGAACCTAGGTAACGATGAAAGCGGTGCCTTGTGAAATGTATTTTAAAATCTAACAGCATAATACTGTTATTTATTTCCGTGACTCTTAACATTCACATGTTGAACGATTTCAGTAATATTGTACAGGTCCCTATTCTTATCACGTTTCGAAAAGACTGTGAGATCTGCTGCCATGATACCTAAAGGAAATATCAATTACAAATGCCCCAAATGTAGACGAAATCTAATATCATTACTAGTTTTTGCAGGTAATGTCATCGCGGTGTTACTTTTCTGCTTTTTAATATAATTAAAAGGTAGCTTTTTTCTACTCTGTGGGTTCGAAAAGTTAAAGGAGACCCATCACCGAGCGTACCTCGGATACTTAAACACTGCGTGTGACCATTCATGTCTCCCTTCTTTGAGTAACACGAGGGCGTGCTCAAAGTGATGCCTCCGAATTTTTTGTGTGAGAACTCTTAAAGAGTTTTAAGCAAAACGAACATTATTAACATCCTACAAGTTTATTCTTCATGTCCACATATTTGCAGCCCTCTGCCGCTGCCGATCGATGTGGCCGAGCGGTTCTAGGCGCTACAGTCTGGAACCGCGCGACCGCTACGGTCACAGGTTCGAATCCTGCCTCGGGCATGGATGTGTGTGATGTCCTTAGGTTAGTTAGGTTGAAGTAGTTCTAAGTCTAGGGGACTGATGACCTCAGATGTAAAGTCCCGTAGTGCTCAGAGCCATTTGAACCATTTTGAACCCTCTGCCGCTACCCGGCTCCGGAATTGTAGCGTGTAACATGGTGTTGTGTAACGTAACTACATAGGTGCACGAGGAACAACTTGTTGTACTGGAGTTTCGAATTCGAAGAGTTCGTCCACATATGGAGCACCGTCTCTTTCACCATGACAGTACCAGACCACACGCCAGCGCTGCGACATCTGCAACAGTACAACGCCTTGGTTTCACTAACATCGATCATCTAAAGTGCAGTCCCGAACTGACCCCATCCGATTTTCATCTGCTTCCAAAACTTACAGAGCACCTCCGAGGGCTCCACTCGGATAGCGATGAAGCGGTGCAAGCGTAGACGAAGCTGTGGCTCCGTCAAAAATTAAACATCCTACAGCGACTATCAACAAACTGATCCCTCGTTGGAAGAAATGTGTTCGTCTCCAGTGTGTATAGACATGAGGAATAAAGATACAGAATGTTAATAATGTTTGGTTCACTTCAAAAGCTCTAAGAGTTTTCACGTAAAAAATTCGGAGGCGTTGCTTTTCAGCACGCCCTCGTACACCATGTGATCAAAAGTATACGGACACCCCAAAAACGTACGTTTTTCACATTGGGTGCATTGTGCTGCCACCTACTGCCAGGTACTCCAATCAATGACCTCAGTAGTCATTAGACATCGTGAGAGAGCAGGATGGGGCGCTCCGCGAAACTCACGGACTTCGAACGTGGTCAGGTGATCGGGTGTCACTTGTGTCATACGTCTGTACGCGAGATTTCCACACTCCTAAACATCCCTAGGTCCACGTTTCCAATGTGATAGTGAAGTGGAAACGTGAAGGGACACGAACAGCACAAAAGCGTACAGGCCGACCTAGTCTGTTGACTGACAGAGACCGCCGACAGTTGAAGAGCGTCGTAATGTGTAATAGGCAGCCATCTATCCAGACCATCACACAGGAGTTCCAAACTGCATCAGGATCCACTTCAAGTACTATGACAGTTAGGCGGGAGGACAGAAAACTTGGATTTCATGGTCGAACGGCTGCTCTTAAGCCACACTTCACACCGGTAAATGCCAAACGACGCCTCACTTGGTGTTAAGGAGCTTAAACATTGGACGATTGAACAGTGGAAAAACGTTGTGTGGAGCGACGAGTCACGGTACACAATGCGGCGATCCGATGGCAGGGTGTGGGTATGGGGAATGTCTGGTGAACGTCATCTGCCAGCGTGTGTAGTGCCAACAGTAAAATTCGGAAGCGGTGATGTTATGGTGTGATCGAATTTTTCAAGGAGGGGGCTTGCGCTCCTTGGTATCACAGCACAGGCCTACATTGATGTTTTAAGCACCTTCTTGCTTCCCACTGTTGAAGAGCAATTTGGGGATGGCAACTGCATCTTTCAACAAGATCGAGCACCTGTTCATAATGCACAGACTGTGGTTGAGTGGTTACAAGACAATAACATCCCTGTAATGGACTGACCTGAACAGAGTCCTGACCTCAATTCTACAGAACACCTTTCGGATGTTTTGGAACGTCGACTTCGTGTCAGGCTTCACCGACCGACATTGATACCTCAACTCAGTGCAGCACTCCGTGAAGAATGGGCTGTCATTCCCCAAGAAACCTTTCAGCATCTGATTGAACATATGCCTGCGAGAGTGGAAGCTGTCATCAAGGTTAAGGGTGGGCCAACATCATACTGAATTCCAGAATTACCGATGGAAGGCGCCACGAACTTGTAAGTCATTTTCAGTCAGGTGTCCGGATATTTTTGATCACATGGTATACTTTCAGTGTCCACTTATAGTCATACTTGCTACGAGTTCCAAACACATGAGCAACATTCCAAACATATGAGCGCACCAGTGATTTGTAAGCAGTTTACTTTATAGACTGCCTCATCCCAGGTACCCTGCTAATGAAACGAAATCTACCGCTTCCCTGACTTGCGACGGAGCCTATGCAATCATTCAGTTTCATATCCGTACAGTCCGCCCCGACAGCTGAGTGGTCAGCGTGACGGATTGCCGTCCTACGGGCCCATGTTCGATTCCCGGCTGGGTCGGGTTTTTCTCCGCTCAGGGACTGGGTAATATGCTGTCTTCATCATCATTTCATCCTCATCCGGCGCGCAGGTCGTCCAAAGTGGCGTCGAATGTAATAAGACCTGCACCAAGGCGGCCGGACCTGCCCCGCAAGGGGCCTCCCCTTCAATGACGCCAAACGCTCATTTCATTTCCATATCCATACACAATCTTACACTCAAGTGGTTCTGAGTGTTGACTGATTCTAATTGTCTATGACTGACATTACAATCATAGGATACTGCATTCTTTTTGTTTTGTGAAGTGCATTGTACACTTCATAACATAAACAAATTGCCGAACTTTACACCATTCTGAAACCTTAACAAGATCTGATTGAATATTAAAGCATCTTTTTTTTTCAGATAACTGCATCATCTGAAAAAAGCCTGAAGTTACTGCTAATGTTGTCTCCCAGTTAATTAAAATTGCCAATTGGACGACAACATAGCGACCTCTTTAGCCCGACATTGTTTGCGGGAACACATATCCCGACGAGACGTGCTTGCACGGGGTAACATTATTACTACGAAATGGACGAATGTGAACTGGTAGAAGTTACTGCGGCTCTTCTGCTTTCAAATTACACAAGTAGTAAAGTTACTGGAAAGAGGAACAAGAGAAATCGGGCGTTGTGGATGCGTCCTTTTTTAAGCAGGCGGAACAACTCAGATTCAGAAAATCGAACACGTGCATTAATGCTTGATACGTACCTGTTCCAGAATTCCACTAGAATGACCAAAAATGATTTCGAATATCTCGTGCAAGCAATTCGTCCAAGAACTGCTAAAACCATTACAAACATGAGAAACCGTATACCAGTTCCAGCACAACCTACGATTACACGTAGCGAGAGGAAAGCATTTACAGACAAAGACAGACAGAGATACTGCTCTGCAGTACGAAATATTCTTCACCCTTGGTGGACAACACGGTAACCCCCCGACACCTACTTGCAAGATCTGCAGTATTACCCATTCACACCGCAAAATTGCTGCCTGTTGCACACTGCAGCAACGTTGACGGCATTGCTATTTCAGCCAAATATTTCCGTAAGACATGGCTCATCCAAACGTACCTTAAACGCACGGCATTCAACGACATGATCCAAGGACCCCAACACAATTCCCTGAGGCTCGCCTGAAGTTACATCTGTCGATGACTCTCCATCCGTGATACAGTTGCTGTGGACACTATGGTTCAGAATATTTCAACAGAAGTAGTTGGAAAGTTCATTGTGGAGCCAAGCTGACAGCAAAAGACTTCATCATCTCCCCCCAAGTTTTATTACTTTCTCCATGTACAACATAGGCTCTGCCTTGTTTTCGTCTGTAGCAGGTTGTCGCTGGGAAAACAAGAATAATTCCGACGTAATGTTCATCTCCATCTCTTGTCTGGGGAATACTCTAGCTCGAAAAGGTAAAACCGTTATCTATAAACTCCTGCACTTGTGTACAATCAATATTTGAAGGTTAACGAATGTAAGGCCCACAGAATAAGAAACATAAGAGAAAAATATGAGGTATTATTTGCCTAAAAGCTATACTCACTGCTACATTGTCGCGAATGGAACAGTGACCCGAAAATGTAGAATAAATTTCATTATTTCACGTTTATGATCACAAATACTGCAGGTTCTCAGACTACCGGTTTCGGTCAGTAATGACCTTCTTCAGATCTGCAGCAAAACACAAATACAACTAGTGGATCCCTACAGCTTAAAACAATAGAACGGGCCATGAAGAAAAGCATTGCTGATATACATGTGAAAATTATGCGCTTTGGATATGACGAAGCATACCTATTTGATAAAAACATGGCCGGCCGGGGTGGCCGTGCGGTTCTAGGCGCTACAGTCTGGAACCGCGAGACCGCTACGGTCGCAGGTTCGAATCCTGCCTCGGGCATGGATGTGTGTGATGTCCTTAGGTTAGTTAGGTTTAAGTAGTTCTAAGTTCTAGGGGACTGATGACCTCAGAAGTTAAGTCCCATAGTGCTCAGAGCCATATGAACCATATGATAAAAACATGTCCTAATATCCTGGAGCTACAGTGACATTGTCAAACGCTAAACACAAAATCACCGCCAGCATCGTCACACATAAATACATTATGTTATACACTAGAGTCATCTTTTTAACAGTGCTAATGTTCAGAACAAACTGCTGTACAGTACCCACAAGATGTCTGTATTGCAAGCTCGCCAGACGTCCTCCTGTAGGCGTACATACATTCTTGAGTAATACATAATTATACGATATAAAATAAAAGAAGAATACAGTCAGTAAGGACTGTAATGGGCTTACCGGGTATAAAAGTCGTTGCAGTAATAAAACGCAATAAATTAAGGCACAACAAAAGTTAGATTGTTGAAAAGGAAAAAGTTTGGTGACAGTAATTCTGACACGCTTTAATGGCGAACGTTAGATGAAATATAAAGGCGTAAGTAATAGTCAGCTTACGAGGTCGTCGAGTCCCTTGTCTCCTGCTGTACCCATCACCACCTAACTCAACAATACTTCCTCCTCTTACCCAGTGTGGTTTCCGGCCTTTCTTCTCCGCCAACGACCAGCTCCTAAACCTTACCGATCTCCTCTCCCTCCAAAATACCTACTGTCACTCCGCTATTTTTGTTTCCCTCGATCTCCAGAACACTATGACTGTGTATGGCATCCCGGGCTCCTTTTCAAGCTCCAGACCTAAGGCATTCCTATCAACTTCATCTATCTCATTGCCTCATTCCTCTCCCACCGTCCTTCCTATGTCACCATCCATTAAACCAATCTCTGTACCTTCTACCCTATTGCAGGTGTGTCTTTTCTCCTCTCCTTTATATTCTGTATACCACTGATATATCCAAACCACCTCCACCTGTCCATCTCCTTCACTATGCTGATGACACCACCTTCCTTGACCTCTACCGTATCGTTCAAAGATCCCAGTGCTCCCTCCAAACCCACATAGAGAAGTTTACCGCTTGGTGCTCCTTTGAGTGAATGCCTCAAAAACCCAGGCAATCATAATAGGATGTACCACTCCTCCTTCTGGCTCCACGATTTCTACCTCTCCATGTATGACTGTCCTATCCAAATTACTCCCACCTTGGAATACCTTGACCCTTGACCTCCACTTCTGACCATCACCTCACCTGGACTCCCCATCTCTTTACCATCCAATGCAAGACCCACAATAGACCCCAACTCCTGAAACTCCTGGCCGGCCAGACGTGGGGATTGCATCCTTCCACCATCCTTCATATCTACAAATCCTTGGTCCATCCCATCCTCTGTTATGCCAGTGTTGTGTGGGTCTCTGCCCATCCGAAATTCTATAAAGCCCTCCAAATAATTGAACACCATGCACTCTTCCTCTCTTTCTGTTTCCATCCCCTGGCCCTCACGAGGACTGTCTATGACCTCATCCCTTTCCCACATCTCCTCCTTTTCCTTGAACACATCTGTATCCTCCACACCAGCTGCTGCCTCGATCCACCTCACCCCCTGGCGTCTCCTTTACCAAAGAAATTTTCGGCGTCTCCCCAACCTGATCGATGTACTTCGCCCGGATATTTACCATTCCTTCCAAATCTTACCCTCCTCCCCTCCTCCTTTAGGGTATCCTCCCCTTTCTCTCCCCCTCTGCTGTTCCCCCCTGTCCTTCTCACTTATCCTTTCTCAGTCCTTACCTCCTTCCTGGGTTTCCCCCTTTCCCACATCCCACATCTCCTGTCCCTTGGTGTACTACTGGCTCCCCCTCCCTTCTGCTTCTTCCAGCGCCCCCTCCTCCATCAACGTCCTTCTCTCCTTCCACTTTTCCTTCTCTCTGGCCTCCCCTCCTTTGGCAGTTCCTTTCAGTTTTAATCCAGTTACTCTCCATTGTGTTTTGGTGGTTGCCGTGTGTGTTACATGAGTGCAGTGTGTTTTAAGTATCTTGGCGCTGTGTGGCTTTCATACCCCGAACGTCGTTTTAATTGTGCTGTTGGTGCCGCTAGTATTTACGTGCTATGTCCTTATCGAGTGTCGTTTTATCTAAATGTGTATTTTATTTAAATGAGGCTCATCAGACTTCTCCTTTCTTGTATATTGCAACTGCCACTGTTTCCCCTTCTCTTGTGTCAACTTCATCTTTGGTCCTTTTTTTTCCTTTATAGAATTTCGATTCCCATCCCCCGCCCAGAGGGAGGGGGGGGGGGGGGGGGGCTGACAGCAGCTTAATACGTCGCTCTACAGCCGACAGAAGAGTTAAAAAAACATGATGGGAAGATGACAAACAATATGTCAAAGGGATAAAACGGTGACTTTGTAAATAGAAAAAACACTGGGCTGACGATGCTAATGAAGACACACATTAAGTACACAGGCACAATTACAAAAAAACCACCGCGACAGCATGGTTTCTGTTCGCAACGCTTTAAAAAGGGGGCACACAATACTGAACACTCAAACACTGCACCAGCGATTAGAGGCGAAGATATCACACCACAACCTAAAGCAGATGGGGGGGATAGCCCGGACAGATGAGGGGAAAATGGGTGGGGAAATCAAAAAGGCCCACATGGGGTAGGGTTATGAAGTAACAATAAAGGGAAAGCAGCCTTTGGAGTATACAGAATAATATAAAAATGACAAAAATAAATAGCGAAAGAAGCAAGCATATTGTAGCAAATAATCTGCGTCATCTGTTGGTGCTACTGCCAAAATGTTGCATAGGCGAGAAGTGGTTGGAGGAACGTGACCATAATGTTTGTAGTCAACTTTCTTAATAGTAAGGTCAAGATAGTTAATGGAGCTCTCTTTTTGAACTTCCGGAGTAAAAGCTATTTTTGGGTGCATGCTGCCTATTGCTTGGTGAAATGCGTTGACCTCAATAGTGTCAACCTCTATCAGTAATAAAATGTCATCAACATGCCGTTTATAATTAATCGTTTTTTATTTTAGCTGTGGAAACTTGGCATAAAAAGTTTACATTCTAAATCGTTCACGAAAAAACCTACCAAAGCAGCAGCTAGACTAGTACCCATTCCAGGTCCATATTTTTGATAGTACATTTTGTCATTGAAGGTAAAAAAATTGTAAGCTAAAACAAAACCTAGAAATTCAATTAGTTTGTACTCTTTGCAGTACTGATCTTGGTATGGGACAGCAGGTTACGTCTAATAATTTCAACAGTTTCTGTTATCGGGACGTTACTGTAGCGTTTTGTTACATCCGAGGTTGCTAATGTATTATCTGGTACAGAATTTCCTTGACAGCATTTGCAAGCTCAAACTGTTTTTGTCCCAAAAATAAGTATCGAACGTGTAAACTGGTTTAAGTTCATTGTTAAGAAACTTATTTAGTTTATAGCATGGTGATGACATATTGTTCACAATCGGACGAACCGGATTTTCATTTGTGTGAATCTTAACTTTGAGTTCTAAGCAGGGAAAATTTAGCATCCATCATTTTAAACGATTTCTTTTCATAATCGTTAGAGGAGCGTCTCAGAGTTATTGTCGCTTAACTTTTTCCTTTTTAACAATTTAAGTTTTGTCATGTTTTAATTTATTGCATTTTGTTTCTATAACAACTTCTACACCTGGTAAAGCTATCACAAACTTTATGGACTGTATTCTTCTTTAAATAATATCTTATAACTACCGTATATCCCTGGAGAATATATTTAAGCCTAGAGGAGCAACGTCTGGCGGGCGAGCTTGCGAAACAAGACATCTTGTGGCTACTCTACGGCAGTTTGCTTTGAACAGTAGCACTGTTAACAAGATGACTCTAGTATATACCATAATGTATATAACTGTGACGATGCAGGCGCTGATTTTGTGTTTAGCATTCCAGTATATTAGGACACTTTTTATGAAACAGGTATGCCTCGTCATATTTAAAGCGCGTAATTTTTACCTGTATGTCACTAATACTTTTCTTCCTGTCCTATTTTATTGTTTTCAGCTGTAGACATCTAGTAGTTGTATTGATATTTTGCTGTAGATCTGACGATGGAAACCAGTAATCTGAGGACCTACAATATTTGTAATCATCGACGTGAAATAAAAAAAATACTTATTCTAAAAAACTGTACATTTTCTTGAAATCATTTACGCCGTAGCTGCAGGTGTATTTCCCGAAATAGAAATTTATGCGCTGTCTTACGTTCTTTATTCGCCATTGGAGTGAAAATGTGGAATTTCCATTAATGGTTAAAACACAGTAGAATTGAATGCTCGCAAGCACTTGACTGCCAAATTTCATGTGCTTATTTATGTCTAAGAATTCCATCACACTTAGAAATGATACAAGCAAATTTCAATTTACTTTCGTTCTGTTGCAGACTCTTCGTGTAGCATTTCGTGCCTACACATTCTATTATTTATACAGCTGTGATGGTTGGCACCGCTGCAAAGGCGAACTAAATAGGCGGTTACCTACCACTCTGAAATTTGGGAGCTGGCAACTTGGACGGGAAGTTCAGAAAATTTCATCGAACTGAATTTTCTTCAGTTTATGTTCTGAGCGGTTTTGTCTCCTGACTTCCAAAATATGAAAGCATTTCTCTTAGGACCATTCAAACGTCAGCACTGGCTATTAGAAATTTAAAAATATAATGCAATAAACTCTTTCAAAGTACTTTTTATTGTTTCTCATTCCTGTGTTGACTTTAATTTATTTCTCCAATCCTATTCAGTTCCTGTTAAGCGCTGTCGGGCTGGGCTAGTACTTGGATGGGTGACCATCCGCTCTGCCGAGCGCTGTCGGCAAGCGGGTGACTCAGCTCTTGTGAGGCAAACTGAAGAGCTACTTGATTGAGAAGTAGCGGCTCCGGTCTCGGAAACTGACATATGGTCGAGAGAGCGGTGTGCTGACCACATATCCCTCCATATGTGCATCTGGTGCCGCCTATGGTCTGAGGATGACACGGCGGCCGGTCGGTACCGTTGGGCCTACATGACCTTTTCGGGAGGAGTTTAGTTTATTCAGCTCATGTGATGATCATATTATTATCTTTATTATTCTTGCTAGTGCCAATGAATGATTGTGCAGTGTGTTACTGTCGTTTTTGGTAAAGTACGGAACCCTGGAAAAGACATGGGCAGGTATTACATCCATATACCGGGCTTCCCTCCTAAGAGTCGTCAGGTGCATTTTCTCTGATGTTTCGGCAGATATTTGCAATTTAGTTTTTTGTGATCTGCAGCTGAAGATATTACAGAGAAATATTGTTCATCATGTCTTTCATGCAATGCACAGTGTCGACGGACAGCGTCGTTTGTTTTCAGATACGAATAAAATGACTTTTAATGTGGATTTTACGTGCCCTTTCGATAGAGCGGTCCAATATTTGTCTAGTGCGATATTCATTTTATCAATATGTATTAACGGCAGTGGCGGATAAATAAGGAGGGCGCGCACCCCCCACCCCACCCTCCCCTTGTGCCGCTCACGCCAGTCAGCCCGCACGCTATTCGTTCGTTTCTTTCATCAGTCGACTCGACTGAATGGAGTTAACAAGTAGTTGTACTTCCCTATGTAGTACGCGCGTCCGCGTCATCATATTTTATACGTTTCTGTCTGGCCCATAATAGCTGACTTATACTTACGAGAAAAGTCGCGACCATTCTAGTAATTTCGATACTTTATTCTGTCTGGCATTTGTTCGATAAAAGTCGCGAATATTCTCCTGTTTTCTTGCGCAGAGAACCTTCGATACGTAGCGTTATAAATACGGATTATTCGCCGAAAAGGAAGCTAGATTATATTCAGAAGCAGAAATATTAAGAGTGAAGAATGAATAAGTAAAATGTCCTAATTGTTGGATGTGATTGTCAATCACACTGTGTTCTGGTGAAGTGAAAAGTGTTTTACTACGTTATTTGTGAAACATATTTGTTATAGTTACGCGTGTATCACAACACCTCAGTATTATGCAGAGAATGGAAGTACTTGCCACACGAAAACAATAAATAAAAACCAAAACCCACTGATGATGGCGCAGTGGTGCCGAAACATGTTTGGGTCTGAGAAAAACGGTGTTTTGCATAACTGGCGGACCTCACATCCAACAATTTTAACTGGAAACACGGCCAATACAAGGAGCTGCAAATCAAAATGATGGATAAAATGTCCTAGTTGCAGCAAGTGCAAGTGTGAAGATTAGGCGAAAGTGAGAGTGATCAGTTGATTGCGAAGTATTGATAATAGTAATTCTTAGTAATATATCAGCAAAAATACTGTTACGTGACTCGTTTCCCATACGAGTTAGGTATGGGAAACTACTGATGTGTGTATCTCTCCGGTAATAGTGACTTTCGAGAAGATTCCTAAGAACGCATTGTTACTATATAGGCCCTTTATCATTTAAGGAAGAGAACCATAACTGTAACTTTTTTATATCATAAGATGGCATTGTCTTGTATATGTGTATAACCAGTTTAAATAAAACTTTCTTAAACTTTGCATGACTTGATTATTTTTTATTATGGTAAATGTAAAGGCAGCTCATGATATCCTTAGCGCCACCTCCTTGAGGTTTATCCGTACCCGCCACTGATCAACAGTGGCAGTAAGATACGAAAACTAACCAGCAGATTCCAGCAGCGACTGAGAACCACCCTGGCCCACACTGACTACTACCGCCATGCAGCATGGCTGCTCAGTTGCTGCAGGGATACCGGTGATTCTTCGTGTTTTAATGTCCACGTTAATACATGTCGAAAAAATAAATGTCGCACTAGACTAATTTGGGATCACTCTATCGAATGGGCAGCTAAAATTCCACTTTAAAAATAAAAACGATGTAATTCCGTCGAGACCCTTCGCGTGAAAGACGAGATGAGTAGTATTTAGTTGCGATGACTCCAGCTACACAGTGCGAAAACGAAATTACAAATATCTGCCGAAACATAAGGAAAAAATGCGCCTAAAATGTCTTAGGACAGGGACCATGCATATGATTCTAAAATGTAGACAAGTACTACTACAAATCATGAAACTTCCCATACTGTAAGCTGAAAAATAGCGTTTAATAGAAAAATGTGTGAAATACGGGCTAGTAGTTGGCAAAGAGAGATACTTGTTACATTATATGGTGGAAACAATGGCAGAACTGTATTCGACAAGCATCATCATGGCGTTGCTCGTGTTAAGATATTTTTCCCGCGCTCCTAGCTGACGCTCAGCGCGGTGGCTGATAGAAGCGATCGTAAAGGCATTTCTTATTTACGGCCGCTCAGATCGGCAACGCCGCCGAAAGTTAGCTTAGAGTGCGCGAACAGTACACGGCGGCACAGTGAAATATAAATACACCCTATTATTTAATCGTATGGCTAGGGCTCCCCGTCGGGCAGACGGTTCGGCGGTCTTTCAATTTGACACCACGTCGGCGATCTGCAGTCGATGAGGATGATAGGATGATGATGAGGACAGCACAACACCCAGTCCCTGGGCGGAGAAAATTCCCAGACCCAGCCGGGAATCGAACACGGGCCCAGAGGATTGACAATCTGTCACGCTGACCGTTCAGCTACCGGGGGCGGACATAAATATACCGTAGTGTGACGTGATACGGAGCGGAATACAGAAACAACTTTAAGCTGTGCTCGTAGGTTGCAACCTAACCGTCAACTCAGATATTGCAACATGTTCCAAGACAACCGCAAAATGTTCAAATGTGAATGAATTCCTAAAGGACCAAACTGCTGAGGTCATCGGTCCCTAGACTGACACACTACTTAAACTAACTTATGCTAAGAACAACACACACACCTATGCCCGAGGGAGGACTCGAACCTCCGGCGGGAGGGGCCGCGCAATCCGTGACACGGCGCCTCAAACCACGTGGTCACTCCACGCGGCCGAGACAACCGCCGAAAGTGTGTAACACTCAGATTGTAATTATCAGTGTTTCTGTTTCCTTCATCGCAGAAATTTTAGCTGTGCTCTTAGATCTCGACCTAAGTACCTCTTCGGAAATCGCTATAGATTCCGGAAGAAAGTGCACGTCCTATATAATATCTCACTGCAAATGAAATTTGTTGCATCTTTTACGAAATAATATCCCAACAAATCCCATTTATTCCATATATTTTCCGCAAGCTGCACTATATCTGTATAAATTCATAATTAGTTCATGGATTATCCAGAAGAGAAGCTAACTATCCTTTGTTTCTAGTTGCCAGCTTTCCTTCTGTCCGAGAAAGTACTTAAGTTAAATCCTTTTCTTGGTAATTTTTTACTCAGTACCAAAAATTCTCAGCAAGCAAGTTCATGTAAGGATACTGCCCAAAAAAAAAAAAAAACTCTTGCAGTGTAACTCTTGCAGTGTAACTCCATCTGAAGCTAATTCTCAGATTTCGCATCCGTATTGTGACTATCGACGAAAACAAAGATATAAAATTGCTGGTAATTCTACCATACGCCTTCAATACGACTGTCATGAGACAGTCAAAATTATTATAACGCTTTTGTTAATTTGATAGTGTTGTGCCGCATTTTGGGGGAAGAGGTAGTACTGGATGACTGGGAAAAAGCCTGAGGAGCGCGGGGAGCGCCAAATAAATTACTTACTTTGTCTGTATTGTTAAGTGCCGGGACTGACTGATAGTACTGAGTTGTGACACACATACGTAAAAGTGAAGATAATTCATTCAGACCAGACTTGACCGAAAACCAATAGTATTAGCAATAACAGTAACTTTTGCTGCACAGGAACAAGCAATCAGAACTAATGTCAACAAAGCCAGAATAGAGAAATCAGCAAAGGACCCAAAGTGTATACTCTGCAAAGAAGCTGGCGAAACAATCGAGCCGCCCTTTGTGGCCGAGCGGTTCTAGGCGCTTCAGTCCGAACCACGCTGCTGCTGCGGTCGCAGGTTCGAATCCTGCCTCGGGCATGGATGTTGTGATGTGCTTAGGTTAGTTAGGTTTAAGTAGTTCTAAGTCTAGGGGACTGATGACCTCAGACGTTAAGTTCTATAGTGCTCAGAGCCATATGAACCATTGTTTTGAAACAATTGACCATAGCTTGAGTTTCTGTTCGAGCTGGCTGCAAGCAGTGGCACAATGATGTGGCACGAATGATCCACTTGAACATATGCCAAAATCACCATCTGCAGATGGCAAGGAACTGGTGGACCCACAGGCCAGGAAAAGTTGTCGAAAACGAACTAGCCAAATTCCTGGGGGACATCCCACTTCAGACAGATAGACTGTTGGAACCCAGTACAGCAGTCATCGCAATTTTGGAGAAAAAGAAAGCGTGAATCACCGAATCAACGCAGCAGGCTCGATGAGAAACAACTTGAAAAAACTTGCCAGATATGAGGACTTGAAAATCGAGCTACAGCGACTCTGGCGTAACCACTGACAGAGGTTTCAGTGGTTCTTGCTACGCTGAGAGTATGTCAAAAGATTTTAATGGGGACTTGAAAACCGTTGGAATTGAAAAAAATATCCATCTACTAAATACGAAAAACGAAAAACATACTAGGATCAGCACGTATTATCCGCCGAGTCATCACGCTGTCACAGACGCATCGGAAGTATCCCAGTAGCGATAAAACAAAAAATCCAGTGTGTTGAACTCATTCGCTGTCTTTTGTGTAATAACAATAATGACAATAATTTTCAGGTTCTGTGATCCTGAGAAAAATCATGGAGCTCAATAAAGAGATGGTGTATGCAAAATCAGACATGATAAGGGACTCTACCAACGTCCATAATGCGTTACAAGAGCAATTAGAAAGAGGAGGGTAATCTTCTGTAGTCAAATAATCAGGTTGGGCAATGCCAAGAGCCTCATCATCGTCCTTAGAGGGAAAGCGACTTGCGCCAAATGGACAAAACCGATTAGCAAACATCATGAACAACTAGAAATTAACAATGATGACATTCATGGTAGAGATCTTTACAGATTTCTCATCGGAACGTTAGATTCTCTCCAGTCACTAACGGTAGTAAAAATGTGTTCAGGAACTGGAGTGAAATGGATTCTCGAACGGAGAAACACGCGTACCAACACAATGAGAGAGTATTGAGCCAAGAGGAAAGCTCGCCAGTAGTAATAATTAGGTGGAAAAGCGTGAACCTAAACGAAATATAATTACTTCCGGTATAATAGATGGCTGAGAAATTGTATGCGGAATTGATGGAGTAATGTTTTAATCACAAAAATTTTCGGTCGTCAGGTTGTTCGCTTTTTGTGAAAAAGACATGTATCGTATTTATAACTGGAAAAGCAGGAAACTGCGTTAATAACAGTCGGTTTTGGCCATTAACAAATGATACATACAAAATGGCGATTATAATGCCATGTCACTGGCAATATTTTGAAACATAAACAACTCGGACAGTTTTGATCATGAGAATTTATATCAGGAAAAAATATACTGAAGGAAAAAAATCACAATACAAAGAAAGAACACATAGACTAATGAAATTTCTGAAATACATTTGTCTAGGTAACATGTACGTAAATGATTGACGTTGCAAGATAACAGACAATGCAAGAGTGAGATAAGCCATTGCAAATATAAATGCTAGTACATTAATACCGGGTGTAACCGTCAAGTGATACCACATCCAGACGTCGTGGGGTAGGGCGGCCACCCTTCATTACAGATGTCGGACATCATAGGCTGGACAGAGCGGTAGAACAGGACAGGTGGTGAACTGTGGCGGAACTAACATCAGACTTTAATGTTGGACAAAGTACAAATGTGTCTGAACACACAGTGTACCAAACACTGCTAACGGTGGGCCTCCTCAGCTGAGGACAAATGCATGTGCCAATGTTAACACGTCCGCCCCGATAGCTGAGTGGTATCCGGCACGGTAACTCAGCGTGTTTGGTCAGAGGGTTAGCTGCCCTCTGTAATAAAAAACTGAGTTAATGGATCAACGACGAACTGAAACGGGTGTCTTGCGACGTCCGCCCCGAGCAGATACAACGAACAAAATGAAATTAATAATTAAAAGAAAGTGGTCAGCGTGGCGGTCTGTCACGCCAAGGGGCCCGGGCTCAAGTCCCGGCTGGGTCGTAGATTTTCTCCGCTCAGGGACTGAGTGTTGTGTTGTCCTCCTTATCATTTCATCATCATCAGTGGAAAGCAACGGGAAACCACCACTGGAATCACTTCCCTAGACGCTCAGGCAGTGGACCTCTCTGACGAGGCTTCCCCCCATGACAAGACCTGCCGTAAGGCAGAACACAAAGTTTTTTTTATGTTAACACCGCGGCATCGGCAACTACGACTGAAATGGGCGCGTGACCATTGGCACTGGACGTTGACGCAATGGCAGAGCGTTGCAAGGTCTGATGAACCCTGGTACCTTCTTCATCCTGCCCATGAGAGGGCGCGAATCCGTCGTCGTACAGGGGAGCAGATCCTTGACCTCTACGCTGCAGGACGGAGACAAGCTGATGGTGGCTCCACTATGCTCTAGGGAACGTTAACGTGGGCATCTTTGAGTCCAGTGTAGCTCGTACAAGGCACCATGACGTCCAAGGAGTACCGTACACTGGTTGCAGACCATACATACATACATCCCTTCATGACGATCATGTTTCTCGCTGGCAGTGGCATCTTTCAGCAAGATAATGCGCCGTGTTACAAGGCCAGGAGTGTGATGGAGTGACTCGAGGAACGTAGCGACGAGTTCCAATTGATGCGTTTGCCCCCCTTCCCGCCCATAACTCACAGACCTGAACCCGGATCGAACACATATGGGATGTGATTGAATGTGGCATCAGAGCTCATCTCCTCCCTTCCCAGGATTTATGTGAATTAGGTAATTTGTGTGTGCTGATGTGGTGCCAACTCCCTCCAGCGACCTACTAAGCCCTCATTGCTTGCATTCCACGATGTGTCGCCACTGCTATACGTGCCAAAGGTGGACATACCGGCTGTTAGGTAGATGGTCATAATGTTTTGGCTGATCAGTGTATGAATACTGTGCTGCGGATAGGTTGCTACTCATAGTCCGAGCAGCAGGCAGCTATGACGAAAAGATGGCGCATCCCCCCTCCCTAGCTTCCCTCCCCCTCGCCCACACACACACACATTCATGCAATCATATACACAAAACTCACGCACACATGACCCCTGTCACCTGCTGTTCTAGACAGAATCTTTTTTAAAGAGGGAGAAAATGTGAACAATGAATAAATATTGTCAGGAGGAATTTAGGGCATGAGACGCTGCTTCAACTACCAGCGCTGTCACGAACCCGTGTGTTATGCTTGGGCGAGACCTTTGATACGGTGCGGCTTAGATGTCGGAACATTTGCGGTTCGGAAGGCAATGAAAAACACTGGAAAGAAGAGAAAGAATGGACACTGAGTAAAGTAACGGAAATCGAAAGTCAAATGACAGAAATACAAATACTACAACAAAAGTAAATAGCGCAACCATAATTCATGTACGCAAAGAAAATATTGCATAAATAGCTCCACTTACGAATGAAAAGTGATTGCTTTAAACTTTAATTTACGGCAGGACCGACTAGTACGCTCGGGAATGAGGCACCTCTGGCCTAGGGGTAGGGCCTTTGATTAGTAATCAAAACGTGCTCGGTACAGAGTTCGAACCCCGCAAACACTTAAATTGTGATTAATAATCAGCATTGGCTGCCGAAGACTTCCGGCATAAGAAGTCGCCCTCATTCTGCTAACGGCCTTGTCAAAGAGGGCGTTGGAACGGGCAGAGATTCGGGGCGCTCTCTTGTCTTTGGGGTGGGAAACTGCTGTTAAGGCGGAAGAATCAGCAATGATCAACAGCATGTGGATGTAGAAATTAATGGAAACCACAGCATTAAAGACGCATAACGTGTAATTGAAAAAGGGTAATGACGATCTCTCCATTGGCAAAAGATTCCGGAATAGACCGCCATTCGGATCTCTGGGAGGGGACTGCTAAGGGGGAGGTAACCATGAGAAAAAGATTAAATAACCAACGAAAGGATAACGTTCTATGAGTCGGGGGTGGAACGTCAGAAGCTTGAACATGATAGCGAAGCTAGAAAATCTGAAAAGGGAAATGCAAAGACTCAATCTATACACAGTTAGGGTCAGTGAAGTGAAATGGAAAGAAGTCAACGATTTCTGGCCAGCAGCAGAAAATGGTACAATAGGAGTAGGATTCGTTATGAATAAGAAGGTGGGGCAGAGAGTATTTTATTTTTAACAGCAGAAACGACAGCAGACCAACACCGACAGCGATAATTCAGATATACATGCTGACGTCGCAAGCTGAAGTTGAAGAGAAAGAGAATATATATGAGGATATTGAAAGGGTAATAAAACAAGTAAAGGGAGATGAAAATCTAATAGACGCAGGTGACTGGAATGCAGTTGTATGGGAAGGAGCACAAAAACTGTTACAGGAAAATATCGATTTGGGGCAAGAATGAGAGAGGAGAAAGACTAATTTAGTTCCATAATAAATTTCAGCTAGTAGCAGCGAATACTCTCTTCAAGAATCACACGAGGAGAAGGCATATATGGAAAAGGCCAGGTCATAACAGAAGATTTCAGTTAGATTACATCATGTTCGATTGAGATTTCGAAATCAGATACTGGATTGTAAAGTGTACCCAGGTGCCGATATACTCAGATCACAATGTAGTAGTGATGAAGAACCGGCTGAAGTTTAAGAGATTAGTCAGGAAGAATCAATACACAAAGTAGCGGAAAATGGAACTACTAAGGGATGACAAGATACGTTTGAAGTTCTCTAAAGCTATAAATACAACAATAAGGAATAGCTCAGTAGGCAGTACAGTTGAAGAGGAATGGACATCTCTAAAAAGGGCAATCAACGAAGTAGGAAAGAAAAACATAGGTACAAAGAATGTAAATGCGAAGAAACCAGCGGTAACAGAAGAAATGCTTCAGCTGATCTATGAAAGAAGGAAGTACAAAAATGTTCAGGGAAGTTCAGGAATACAGAAATACAAGTCGCTGAGGAACGAAATAAATAGGAAGTGCAGGAAAGCAAAGACGAAATGGATGCCCGAAGCATGTAAGGAAATCGAAAAAGATGTGATTGTCGAAATGACTGACTCAGCATACAGGAAAGTCAAAATAACCTTCGGCGAAATTAAAAGCAAAGGCGGTAACATTAAGAGTGCATCGGGAATACCATTGTTAAATGCAGAGGAGAGAGCGGATAGGTGGAAAGGTCTCTATGAGAGGGAAGAGTTGTCTGATGAGGTAGGAGAAGAAGCAGGAGTCGATTTAGAAGAGATAGGGGATCCAGTATTATAATCAGAATTTAAAAGGGCTGTGGAGGACTTAATATCAAAGAAGGCAGAATAGATAGATAACATTCCTTCAGAATTTCTAAAATCGCTGGGGGAAATGGCAAGAAAATGACTATTCACGTTGGTGTGTAGAATGTATGAATCTGGCGACATACTATTTGATTTTCGGAAAAAATATCGTCCACACAATTCTGAAGACTGCAAGAGCTGACAAGTACGATAATTATCGCACAATCAGCACAACAGCTCAAGCATCCAAGTTGCTGACAAGAATAATATACAGAAGAATGGAAAAGAAAATTGGTATGTTAGATGGGGACCAACTTGGCTTTGGGAAAGGTAAAGGCACCAAAGAGGAAATTATGACATTGAGGTTGATAATGGAAGCAAGACTAAACAAAACGCAAGACACATTCGTAGGATTTGTCGGCCTGAAAAAAAGCGTTCGATAATGTAAAATGATGCAAGATATTCGAAATTTTGATAAAAATAGAGGTGAGCTATACGGAGAAACGGGTAATATACAATATGTACAAGTGCTAAGAGGGAATAATAAGAGTGGGCTACCAAGAACGAAGTACTCCGGCTGAAAGGATTACAAAACAGGGATGTAGTCTTTCGCCCCTATTGTTCGATTTGTACATCGAAGAAGCAATGGTGGAAATAAAAGAAAGGTTCAGGGGTGGAATTAAAATTCAAGTTGAAAGGATATCAATGATACGATTTGCTCAAAAAATGGTTCAAATGGCTCTAAGCACTATGGGACTTAACATCTGAGGTCATCAGTCCCCTAGACTTAGAACTACTTAAACCTAACTAACTTAAGGACATCACAGACATCCATACCCGAGGCAGGATTCGAATTTGCGACCGTAGCACCAGCGCGGTTCCGGACTGAAGTGTCTAGAACCGTTCGACCACAGCGGCCGGCCTACGATTTGCTGATGTCATTGCTATTCTGAGTGAAAGTGAAGAAGAATTACATGATCTGCTGAGTGGAATGAACTGTCTAATGAGTACAAAATATGGACTGAGAATAAACTGAAAAAAGACGAAAGTAATGAGAAGCAGCAGAAATGACAACAACGAGAAACTTAACATCAGGGTTGATGGTCACGAAGTAGATGAAGTTAAGGAATTCTACTACCTAGGCAGTAAAATAGCACATGACGGACGGAGCAAGGAGGACATAAAAAGAGGACTAGCACTGGCAAAAAAGGGCGTTCCTGGCCAAGAGAAGTATACTATAATAGTATCAAACATAGGCCTTAATTTGAGGAAGAAATTTCTGAGAATGTACGTTTGGAGCACAGCACTGTAGTGAAACATGGACTGTGGGAAAACCGGAACAGAAAGAATCGAAGCATTTGAAATGTGGTGCAGAGACGAATGTTGAAAATTAGGTGGACTGATAAGGAATGAGGAGGTTCTTCGCAGAGTTGGAGAGGAAATGAATATGTGGAAAACACTGACAAGGAGAAGGGACAGGATGATAAGACATCTGTTAAGACGTCAGGGAATGGCTTCCAATATACTAGAGGTAGCTGTAGACGGTAAAAACTGTAGAGGAAGACATAGATTGGAATACATCCAGCAAATAATTGACGACATAGGTTGCGAGTGCTATTCTGTGATAAAGAGGTTGGCACAGGAGAGGAATTCGTGGCGGGCTGCATCAAACCAGTCAGAAGTCTGATGACTCAAATAAAAAAAAGAGGCAAGCTGGTATTCTGTAAGAAACAACTACATCTCCACACAAGCAAAACAGCTAACACGATCGAAACTGGGCAAGGTCACGTCAGAGTGACGTCACAGGGAAGTATCTCTACGGAGGTATAAATGTGGTGTACCTAATGTTTTGGGCTATGATGTAAGATGGCGGACATATGCTTCAAGTTGTTGGCGTAATGAAAATTACTTCTTTTTTTACCGCCACGAGTCTTTCTTCACTTTGTTGATACCCACAAGACATTACAGCATGCCATGCATTTTTTCCTCCTTGCATACATTTATAGGGAAACAGAGAAAAAGTACGTACGTTTCTTCCAGACGTATAGTAAAAGTATTCTACATAATAGCTGCAAGTTGAAAATGTAACGAATGAGTACCAGTCAGCAAACAACTATTGCTTTTAATGCTCCAGCTATCGAAGCAAATACAGCAAAAGAGGATTTAAATGGATTACAAAAGCATCCTTTTCACATCAAGTACTTCACTTCTTGGGTGTTCGAAAAGCATAACCAAAAAAATTACATTAACGTGACCAAATGTGGGTAATTTCCAAGAATGATTGCCTATCGAAGTTGGAGCGCTCCAAACGATAGCCTACATATCGAAGTTGCGATAGTAAATCGACTATGGAGGTCTCGTGGCACGCGTTACGAGTATGTTTGAAGGTGTCACTAGAGAACGACAAAAGAAAAGCGTTAGAGAAGCACTGATAAATTGAAAGGAGACGACTTACCTTAGTCGCCGGTCGGTGTTATCGTCTTGTGAGAGTCCGCTCGATGTATAAGCTGCAGGGACAAGTCCTTTTTTGCCATACCCGAGGTATACTCTGCCAATATCGCGTAGGAATATCGGCAGAGTGTCGCGTGCGTCGACTTTCCCCTGGAGACGCAAGTTGTGAAAGTATAGGTACTGGAATAAATAGGGTTCGTCCCTTTGTCCTGGACGGCCTTCTCTTTTTATGGTTGACTTGACAGACTTGCACAAGTGTTCTATGTTTTGGGTATGGACACTGGCGTCATCTGAAGAGATGAACTCGACAGAGTGGTTCACAAATTCGTGATCGAACCCTTCAGCTTTGAGACTCTGGTATGACTGAAATCCGTCGTGATAACTTTTGTTCCTGGCAGTATGAAATGCTTTATAAGACCCACTAGAGTCACCTTGTCTCGCGACAATACCCTGACAACGAAACACTTGGGTGACTCCCTTTCTATGCCACCAAAAACCCAAATATGATCTGCTTCAGTTTTAGTAGGTCGCCCTCTCTGATTCTTTCGCGTAGCAATGTGAGACTCGTGTAGTTCCACTATTTTATGAGTTCCACCAATTGGCACACTGTCGTTTGTCACTGTGACGAGCACACTTCTCGGCAAAATCCGAAGTAATCACAGACGGTATTCGCCGATAGCCCAGTTTCTGATGCTGTGACTTGCAGAGTGTAATCACGAATCCAGCACGACGCAAGAATTATGCTCGTCTCAATCGATAATTTAGAGGACTCGAACCACGTATTATTCCTGATGCTGGTTCGCTTTCCACATAGCCCGCAATGAAATTGCAACGGAATTTCTGTGTCCGCACTCCTCTTACGCAGTTTCACAGACTTGGTAGCACCACAGTCAATACAATCTCTCGTGTCTTCGTCGGGCAGATGTCCATATTTCCGAGAAAAAGTCAAACATTTCTCTACACTGCTCATGCAATGGATGAGAGTTCTCCATGTGAGGCAATCCTCAGACGAAACTTGAGAAGCATCACTCATTACACTCGCTGTGAAGGGAAAACGTCACAAACAATTATGGCCGGAACGTAATTTACTGAAACTGAATAAACAACGCAAAACTGATACAAATGACGATCACAAGTAATTTATCATAACGCGCGCCACGAGACCTCCATAATCGATTTCCTATCGCAACTTCGATATGTATCGTTTGGAGCGCTCCAACTTCGATAGGCAATCATTCTGGGAAATTACCCAAATGTGTCTTACTACTGGATCAAATACGTATTCAAGACCAGAAATACTTTGAAATTGGCTGCCTAACACAATATTATTCACGTAACCCCGCAATATTTAATACTTAATACAACGGTTACATGCACACCACAAAAATACGGAACGTGAAGCAATTGTAAACAGTACTATGCTTATATTTTGGGGTACCGTAAAGCGTGTAGCGCCACTTCCCTTAGTTCTACCTACATGTATTGTAGCGCTATAAAGAAAAGCAATTTAAAATGCCCACCAAGAAGTGATGTCGCAGCAGCCATTACCATTACGTCACTCACCAAAGCTGACGGTTAGTAGCGATAATTTACTAGAAGGCTGAATTGTTTGGTAAAATTTTACTTACGGCGGTGGTGACGTAGTGTGCAACGAACGGCCATGAAGTAAACAATTAATGCTGTTCCGGTTTATGGTTGACTGTTTCTTGTGTGCACCCTTGTCCGCTTAGTAAACTAATTGTTCTCGTAAAGCCAACATTTCATAACAAAGCGTTTGCGTTAATATGAACGTCACATAATTCCGAGCATTCAGCGGTCGTTGCCGAAATTAGCATATTACGCCACCGCTGCTATAAGTAAAATTTAATCATTTTTTTAAAATTACAAATTTTTACGGTCACATGGCTGAGATATTTTTGTGAAAACGACATATTTTGGTTCTACAACTTATGTGCGCTATCAGCATGCCCTGGTACATCATGTGTGGATAGAGACAATCTTGGTAGGAAGCCCATGACAGTTTAGTGCCACGTTTCTAGTGACGCTCCAGATTTGTCAAAAATATATGATAAGTCACAAAGGCATGGACGATTTAATGGCAGCTGGAGATCGACTCCTGCGTAAAGTACCTGAAATTTGGTGGACTTACCATTCACGAATGTGCTCTTGAACTGCTGCAGACACGTACACACAATACAGCGTTTGCACTAATATTTTCAGAGAACTTTTATTTCCTTCTTTTTTTTTTGTCTGAGATGTTGCGGAAATGAAGCATGTCACACAGCCATCACAGTGTTTACACTATGTGTCTCAGAGATTTTACACGTTTTGACGCAGGACTTTACAAGTTTTGACTCAGTTTAAACTTCATGCTGCTTCACCATACACTATACAACAAAAATTCAAATTACGTAAGATATTGATAACTATCATGGAGAAGCATATCCACGTGACTCCTGCATTAATTTATAAGATTTGCTAATTATTTAAGACATATGAGGGAAGAACTTAACACAAAGATAACAACCAGATAACAAAATTTAGTAAAATGTTTCGTTTAACACCCAGCGAAAATAAAAAGAAAAGTTTTATCAGGATTCAACACTATCAATTCTGAATTCAAACGATCAAATATCTGTAAACATTTTGAAAGTTCGATGGCAGAAGACTCTGAAGGGGTATTTTCAATTCGTCTTCAGAACGTCCCTTCTTCTCACGTACTTCTTTCAGTCCTTGTCGTGCAGTCGCAGATGTCGGACTACGTGTGCAATGGACCCATCCTCCGAAAGACGAAAATGCGATTTAGGAAACCGTTTTTCGCTGTCGTATATACGTGTTAATGTCTGATGTGGATTTGATAGCCCAGTTAAATATGACGCCCCATAGCCGATTCTGTTTCTGATCTAGTCAGCACAGCTATTTTTCTTCACTTAAATAGTAGTCAAACGTTTTGAAAACATGACATTGTAAGACGTGTAGATTTCTATTGTTTATTGTCAAATCACAATTTATGAAAGATGTTTATATTTTATTATTAGGATTAAGTAGGAATAATTAATATTTGTCATGTTGGAAATAATTGTGGTAGCAAGGAATGTCTGCACCAAAGTATTGTTGACAAGAGAGACCGCAAATTGATATGATTTTTAAAAGGGCGGGAGAGACCGCGGATGTATATATTTTAAGAAAAGAGCGGGAAAGACCGCGCATTGAAACATTTTGTAATGGTAGCAGGGATTGTCTGCACCAGAAAGCATTGTTGGCAGGAGAAACGGCACTTTAGCTTTCGTAGGAAGTCAGTAGTAAGCGAGAAGTGAAGCGAGTCGGTAGCAGGTCTGAAGCGAGAGGTTGAGAGGAGCGGTGTGCCTGCCAGCCACTAGCTATGGTTTACAAGAGATTATAAACGGATGTACAGAGACATCAGCTAACTATTATAATAAGAGGAACTAATATTATTGAATTAATTTTTTGAGAAACTCAAGACTACTGAAAGTATGTTTGCGCATTGCTAGTTGTAAGATTATTGTAAAAAGCAAGTCCCATTTGAACGTTTGTAAAATCATTTCATTCAGAATATAATTAACTTTTGCCAGCAATATTGCATTTCTAATTATAATCCATCCCAAAAACCGTCAACGTAAAACTTTGCAAAATTTTATTGCTGTCAAGAAAAAGTTTAACTATGAATTACGTAATTTCAGTCAAATTAATTATACAATAACGTCAGCTTTGCTTTTAAAGAATAACGGCAGCTTTGGTAATAAATACAGCCACTTATTATGAAAGCCCACCAGCAGCTAATAGAGTATAGTAAAACAGAGTAAGTATATTCATGTCGCAGTTCGATGTATCAGTCAGATGGCGATCCAGTAACAGTAAAAAAAAGGTAAGGAACAGGTTTGGGTTATTGCAGATAACGACTGAGGGCCACGACGACGACATCTTCTATGTTTCGTCGAAATAATCAGAAAATCACTTTTAATAAGCAGCAATTAAATTTGCATGCGAAGATTGAGAAAGAGAATAAATTTCAAAGGGAAGATTTCATTTGTTATTATTAAGCAAGAGATAGAAATCCTAAGGAAAGGTTTCATAGGTTATTGTAGAAGGGAAAGTTGGCGTAACACAAAAAAGATATAGAGGAGACGGGAAGGTTTCAACATAACGTGACAATCCAAGCACGTTTCAAAAACGGTTATGCGTTTACATGGAGCGGAGATTGATTGTGGAGGTGGGAAACAAGTAGCTAGAACCGAATTTCCAGAATAGATTTTAGAGTATTTACATGATCAACCAGGAGCGATATTGGGAAATCGGTTTTCGAGATTCAGTTCTAGGAGCCTATCTAAACATAGAGAGTGATCTTACGTTCATACGAGGGAGTTGTGGGACGTATTTCATACGAATGGTTGATGTGATGGTTTATCGACGTGTTGTTGAGTTGTAATGCCAGGTCTGCAGCTGAATGTCGATTGAAGCGTAATATTGACCTTTGTATTTGTTTGATGCCTCCTACTTTTCCTCCCACATCTTTTTAATATTGGTCGGACGCGTTACAACAGATCTGTAAGCGGAACATTGATATTAAGAGACCTCCAGTATGTAGCATGTCGACTTGGCTTTCACAATTAGTTTATAAGGATTAGAAATAATTTAAGATATATGAGGCAAATAACACAAAACGTTGTTAATAACGAGATTACAAACATTTAATAATTATCTACGAATTCATTGTAGTACATTCTTACATGTGCCTTGATCCAGACTAAATACATACAAATTAGACCATATGTACATATATGTACTTAAAACACCGTCTAATGACCCTGTCGGATTCAGAACTGACCAGCCGTTTTGTCATCCTCTGATAATGACGCCATTCAGATGCAGTATGGAAAAACGTGAGATAAGCAGCCGCTCTTCCAGCTATTGTCAGCTTCCCCAACCTTGGACACGCTAATTCTGACTCAAGGAGCTCCTCAGCTGGCATCACGGGCAGAGTGCACGCCCTGATAGTAACGGGAATCCAACCAAGGACCTCTTCATAGCAATAAGACACGCTGATCACTTAGTTGCAGAGGCGGACGTAATTTATTTAGTGTACTACACTGGAACACAGTTCTTCCATCTGATAGCATCAAGATTATTTCGCCTTTTAGATCAGAAGCATATTGTGTTCGCATTGCCTGCAATATGGCAACAGTGTGTAACAGTGGAATGCGCAGCTTCTGTTTTACTTCTGAATTCACTGAAATTGAAGTAACTTTTTTTTGTTTAGCTGCGGTAAGTATATGAAGAAAGGCCCACTCCTGAGAGCCCGACGTAGAGAAGCCACCATAAAGTCATCTGATAGTTCTCCAGGTTGTAAAACGAGCTTCCATTGGGATGCTGCGTAACAAATCTTGCCCTTTTCCTGCTAAAAGCCAGTGTCGAAATTTTCCAAATTAAAAAGAATACATTGTAAGTGAGAAAGACGCACCACGAAGGAATTATCCTAATGGGACGATAATCGGTAGATGTGATGTAAATGTACAGATAAACAAATGATCGCAGCTTCAGGAAAAATGGGTGATCAATTCAAGAGAACGAGCTTCACAAATTGAGCAAGTCAATAATGCGTTGGTCCATCTCTGCCCTTATGCAAGCAGTTATTCGGCTTAGCATTGATAGAGTTGTTTGATGTCCCCCTGAGGGACATCGTGCCAAATTCTGTCCAGCTGGTGCGTTAGATCGTCAAAATCCTGAGCTGGTCGGAGCGTCCTGCCCAGAAAACTCAAGAACGTTCTCAATTTGGCAGACATACGGCGACCTTGTTGGCCAAGATATGGTTTGGCAAGCACGAAGACAAGCAGTAGAAACTTTCACCATGTGCGGGCGGGCATTATCTTACTGAAATGTAAGCCCAGGATGGCTTGCCATGAAGGGCACCAAAACAGGGCGCAGAATGTCATCGACGTTCCACTGTGCTATAAGAGTGCCGCAGATGGCAAACAAAGGGGTTCTGCTATGAAATGAAATGGCACTTCAGACCATCACTCCAACAGTCAGGTTGGCATCCCACAACTATCTGAGATGTCTCCAGACACGTCTTCGATGGTCATCAGGGTTCGGTTCGAATCAGGACTCACCACTGAAGACAATTCCACAACAGTCAATGAGATTCCAGACCGAATGTACCCAGCACTACTGCAATCGGTCTTGTTGGTGTATAGAGGTCAATGGTAGTTGGGCGCCGTAAGCTGTGCCTCCTTTCTGTGAACCACCTGCTAATGGTTCTTGTCGTCACTGAAGCACCAGTTGCACGTCAGATCGATAATAATGACCTTACGCCCTGGTTTCGACATGTCTGCTATGTTGTTCTGTGAGACTGCTCTGCAGTGTCACACATACATCCATCCGCAAAAAAATGGTTCAAATGGCTCTGAGCACTATGGGACTCAACGTCTCAGGTCATTAGTCCCCTAGAACTTATAACTAGTTAAACCTAACTAACCTAAGGACATCACACACATCCATGCTCGAGGCAGGATTCGAACTGGCGACCGTAGCGGTCTCGCGGTTCCAGACTGCAGCGCCTAGAACGGCACGGCCACTTCATCCATCCGCACCCAAAGCTTACAACTTTACATTTTCCCTATATACCTGTATGAATTTCAGTTTGCGACTAATTTGCTTAATTCCTTCGTGGTGCGCCGTTCTTTTTTTTTTTTTTTTTCTTAGAGTATATTTATAATTTGGTGCTAGACCTCCACACTCGAAACCAATGCGAGCCAACTTACACTTCATTGTCTAGGAGGTGTTATAACCATCCCATCTCAGTTTCTACCAGAATGTCTACTTTGCTCCAGACCCCACCATCCGACATGACTTCTCCTCTGGTTTTATCTCTTGAGGAACAATTTGCTGCCATTCCTCCAGCCACGTTTTTAGTGTCGATAATCATTTTGCCCATGTGTTACATTCTTTTTATTATACGTTCCACATGAGTTGGAGATATTGTTGACTGAACAGATTTCTTCAGTTCTAATTTAGAAAGGCTACACCCCCAGTTCTTGTAACTGTTTGAGGATGAATTCCGTGCCTGGGTTTATGTGTTACTGTTTGTGTTGTAGAGAACTTTCTTCAACAACGTTATTTGATGCCTCGCTTCAGATTTTGCACATTATGCTTAGACTCTGGTTCAGCCAAGAACATTTATTTTGTCAAGATCACAGGGTGGAGATGTGCCGGATCTTCCGCCACATTTTAAATTCCCGCTTGATGCTCAAGTATTGCACTGCCATCGGACTTTCATGACGTAGCTGATGTCGCAGAGACAATTCAGTCATCAGGACAACACGAGACTGGGGAGTCTGTAAGATGGCGGTGTAGCGAACACATACAAGCAACAAGAACAGTGGCAAGCGGCCGAGGGGGACGGTTGAGTAACTGTCCAGAAGCAACCCTTCGGAATTACTTATCTGGTGAACTATCCTCGGCAGATGTATACGTACATTTCTTCAGTGGTTGTGCAGTAGGTTTTTTTAACCAAAGCTGTCGTCTGGTGGCAGATTGCAAGGTTAACTGCGGGAACCTTATTGTGAGGAAGTGAAAGTTTGAACAGCATAAAACGACCTTGCTCTTGGACTTCTCCGCACAGATGTTGCTCAGTTTTTCAACTTGCATTCTACTTTTCCTTAGGACATTGCACTGTATTCCCGCCTTCGTAAACAATGATCCACGCCATGAATATTATTTTTATTGACACGATTTTCAAACCTAGGCAAAGTTGTTAAGTCATCCACGTTATTCATGTAAAAGTTTTTGTTATAATTTATAAATTTTGTGGATTTACAAATAATTTTTTTTTCTTGTCAATAACGACTGCCTAACGACTATCGTGTTGACTTCGATGTTTGAGTTTAATCAATTATTAACTATGCTTCTCATGGGATTACAGGATTAGAGATTCTTGAGAGATTCTGGCTCAATAAAGTATTATGAAAAATGATCCTCTTGGGGAGGGAGTAGGTCCATTTCCAAATCTACTACTACTCAGGTCGCCCCTATATTCGCTGGGCAAGCCGGAACTACGATTCATTACTGGAAGTAATACTATACCTTTCATCAGCAGTCCAGGATTCCTGGTCACGGCACCACTCCAAACCCATCCGTTTGTGTCAAGATGTAAACAGAAGCCTACAGGTGTGAGGATTTCCCTTGTCAGTCCACTGCTCGTGTTCGACCGATAGTGTGGGACTACACAGAATGTTGCACTCAGTCCTTTACTATTTCTTGGATTGTAGACGTAGTTGTGAAGGAGCTACCACGTGCTTGGTGCACAATATGTCGAGTCTCCCTATTGGTGATTAGTCTTGGTTGACCGGAACCTTGACGACAAGTATATCGTTCCCATTCTGTTCAACGTCGTGCCACTGTAACATCCGAATGCACCACAAATCTGGATATTGCGCGATTAGACCAGCTATCGACAGGAAAGTCAAAACAACATTCGGTGACATTAAAAGCAAGGGTTGTAACATTAAGAGTGCACCGGAAATTCCACTGTTAATTGCAGACGAGAGAGCGGATAGATGGAAAGAATACACTGAAAGCCTTTACGAGGGGGAAGATTTGTCTGTTGGGGAGAAGAAGAAACAGGAGCTGATTTGGAAGAGATAGGGGTCCCGGTATTAGAATCAGAATTTAAAACAGCTTTGGAGGACTTAAGATCAAATAAGTCAGAAGGGATAGGTATCATTCCATCAGAATTTCTAAAATCGTTGGGGGAAATGGCAACAAAACGACCATTCACGTTGGTGTGTAGAATTTATGAGTCTGGCGACATAACATCTGACTTTCGGAAAAACTTCATCCACAGCTTAACAGCTCATGCATCCAAGTTGCTTACAAGAATAATATACAGAAGAATGAAAAAGAAAACTGAGTATGCGTTAGATGACGATCAGTTTGGCTTTAGGGGAGGTAAAGGTACGAGACAGGGAATTCTGACGTTGCGGTTAATAATGGAAGCTATACTAAAGAAAAATCAAGACATGTTCATAGTATTTGTCGACCTGGAAAAAGTGTTCGGCAATGTAAAGTGGTGCAAGATGTTCGAAATTCTGAGAAAAATAGGGGTAAGCTACAGCGAGAGACGGGTCGTATAGAATATGTACAACAGGCAAAGGAGAAAAATATGAGTGGACGACCAAGAACGAAGTTCTCGGATAAAAAAGGATGTAAAACAAGGATGTTGCCTTTCGCCCCTACTGTTCAATCTGTACATCGAGGAAGCAATAAAAGAAATAAAATAAAGGTTCAGGAGTGGAATTAAAATTCAAGGTGAAAGGATATCAGTGATACGATTCGCTGATAACATTGCTATCTTGAGTGAAAGTGAAGAAGAATTACATGATCTGTTGAATGCAATGAACAGTTTAATGAGTACAGGGTATGGACTGAGAGTAAATCGAAGAAAGACGAAGGCAACTAGAAGTAGTAGAAATGAGAATAGCGAGAAACTTAATATCAGGATCGATGGTCACGAAGTAGATAAAGTTAAGGAATTGTGCTACCTAGGCAGTAAAATAACGAGTGAGGGACGGAGCAAGGAGGACATCAGAAGTAGACTAGCAATGGCGAAAAGGGCATTCCTGGCCAAGAGAAGTGTACTAGTATCAAACATAGGCCTTAATTTGAGGAAGAAACTTCTGAGAATGTACGTTTGGACCACAGCATTGTATGATAGTGAAACATGGACTGTGGGAAACCGGAACAGAAGAGAATCGAAGCATTTGAAATGTGGTGCAGAGACGAATGTTGAAAATTAGGTGGACTGATAAGTTAAGGAATGAGGAGGTTCTCCGCAGAATTGTAGAGGAAATGAATATGTGGAAAACACTGATAAGCAGAAGGGACAGGATGATAGGAAATCTGTTAAGACGTGAAGGAATAACTTCCATGGTACTAGAGGGAGCTGTAGAAAGCAAAAACTGTAGACGAAGACATAGATTGGAATACATCCAGCAAATAATAGAGTACGTAGGCTGCAAGTGCTATTTTGAGATGAAGAGGTTAGCACAGGAGAGGAATTCCTGGCGGGCCGCATCAAACCAGTCAGAAGACTGATGACACACAAAAAAAAGACCTGCTTACCAAATCTAGATCCACAATGAAGCCCCCTGAAACTCTGTCAGGTGCTGATAGCTGCAGTCTTTCACAGTGATTCCTAAACTTCTGACATTGTTCGCGCTCAGTATGATTGTAATATCAATGAGTCACTGTTGGAATCAGCCAATTCATACAAATATCTGGGTATAACACTTTGTAGGGATATGAAATGGAATGACCACAAAGGTTCAGTCGTCGGTAATGCAAGTGGTAGACTTCGTTTTTTGGCAGAATGCTGCGGAAATCCAGTCAACCTACAAAGCAGATTGCTTACAAATCACTCGTGCGACTGGATGTAGAATGTTGTTCAAGTGTGTGGAAACAGTACCAGATAGGACCAAAAGGGGATAGTGAATGTATACACTAGGGAAGCACGAATGATCGCAGGTTTGTTTACTCCATGGGAGAGAGTCGCAGAGCTGGTCAAGAAACTGGTGGCAGACTCTTGAAGATGGACGTGAACTATCCCGGGAAAGTCTATTAACAAAGTTTCCAGAACCGGCTTTAAATGATCACTCTGGCAATATACTACAACCCCATGCGTATCGGTCACATAGGAATTGTGAGAATAAGATCTGAATAATTACTGCACGCACAGAGGCATTCAAACACTCATTCTTTCTGCGCTCCATACGTGAATGGAACGAGATGAAACTCTAATAACTGGTATAATGGAACGTATCCTCCACTATGCACCTCACGGTGGTTCGCAGAGTTAGGATGTAGATGGAGGACTTGTAACAACGCTAATCGCGAGCAAAATTAAGGCACTCTGGTTGCCGTTCTACCTGCAGCTCTAATCATTTACTTACTCGCCGACGTTGTTGACATTGGGCTGCAGATAATTTCAAGGGCATTTCTCCAGTATTTGGATGTCATAGACGTGTAAGCGCCTTTGTATTGTTTGAAATTATAAGCGTGCACTGTCATCAGAGATTTTGTGTCTCCTGAAGGCTTGCTTGAATCATCTCTGCTTTGCAAGATGCGCGGGAGATGATGCGCACTGTTAATCATGAGATGAGACACAGTAGTCGGCAGTGGTGTCTCATGAATAGCCGTACATCCTAGGCCGAGTGGTACGGTTGCGGTTATATTGTGAGGAACAGGTTGATTTCCTGATTAATTATTTGAGATAAGGAAAGAGGCTGAAGCATTTTGAGAAGAATATTTTATTCTGATTATTTTGATGAGTGATAGAAGAAGATTTACTTTAGGATAACTGATTTCGGATTTCTTTGCTTTATTGTGGCAGCTTGTAGTTACACATTCTTGGTACAGGCATCCAGAGACTTGAGTATAGGGAAAGATAAACAGCCTTGCATAATTTTCAATTCGAATTTGGGGTAGGAATAGCTCCTGAATACTTAGTCTAATTCTTACGAGTTGCGTTTTTGAAAAGATCTCATTTGATGTTAAAGGCTACTTACATTTGTCCACTCAAGAACTGTAATTTTTTGTGTAGTAGTATTTGTGAAGCAAAGAAAGAGATAATTTTACAATATAGAACTTTTCTAATTAGAAAATTAATTACATTTGATGTAATTTATCCCAAGTCATTGCCCGTATCCAAAGTGCATGCCAAAATATGAATTATCATTTTTACTTAGTCAGATTTATTAAGAAACAAATATACTTAGCTTTTTTTTTCTTTTTTTGTCAAAGAGAGCGCCTTCAAGACAAGAGCAATGTCTCGGTGTTTCCAATACAGACTGTGTTCTTGCCACTACGAAACGTTTAAACAGACAGGGTAGTTGATAGGCACTTTCTAGTTATTTTCTCGCAGCTAGGTTTCGCAACACATTGTCACAGTCGAATTCTTATGCTCAAAGTTTACAAATTCCTTTGTTGAAAATTTAACTAAGCTTACACTGCCACCAAGCAAAACTGTCCATATCCAAATTCCATGGCAAAATATGATTTATAATTTTACTTTTTCAGATTTGTTATGAACGAAGTTTGCTTTGCCTTCTTTTGTTTAAAGGGAGCGTCTTAGTATTTAGTTGGAACTCAGCAAATGCGATGCCCTTTCAAGAAAAGAGCAGTATATTGGTTTTTCCATTGTGCAACAGGTAAGCCAAAATTAAATAATAAAAAATAAAAAAGGGCAATTTATCAGTTTAAAAGTATAATGTTTCACAGCGTTGAATTCTTGCCATCATGAATGACAGACAGGAAACCAGACAGGCACTTTCAAGTTATTTTATCGCAGTCAGATTTTGCAATAAATTCTCGCGGTCGAAATCTTATGAATTCCTATGTTGAAAGTTTTCGTTAACACTGTCAACAACCAGCACTCTTAATGATTGCCAAAATCTTATTATTTTTAATGATGGAATTTCCAATGCGTACAGAGACAACCAATCATGCTTCCTGTTATTTTCTTGTCAGGCAGCATAAAGCAAGGTGAACTTACAAAAACACACGTGGGATTGATGCCAAGGTGAATGGTTAAAGTTGCTGCACTACACACTAATTAGACTCGTTGACTTTTTAATCTAGGGCGCCAGGAGAAAGTGTGATGTAGACCTCGAGCTTCCTGGGTCGGCAAATGCGCAGTGGCGTCACAGTCGAGGGTCGTTACAATCCTCATAGCTCATTTGATTCAGATATTGTCCTGCAAAAAAAGAGGTATGTGCTGTTACGTTGAAAACATTTATACATTTTTCGGGTATCTTGGTATAACTGATACATATTCTGATATATATGTGAAGAGCCTCCATGAGAAGCGAGTAACCTTAGGACAACAAAACTATGTGGAAACATTTGTAAGGACATGGGGAAGAGAGATAACGAGTAAACCATTGGAATAAATATACTTTAATTTCCACGAGAGAGAATAACATTGCAAGAAACCTTAGTGCACAGTCTACTCGAATATTTGCGTAACGTGGCAAAAGTTGGTGAATAACGTGAAGTTTGTACGAACGCCATTTCACAGTTGTTTGTAGCACTTGGTGAACAGTGGACCATGGAATGTTCAGCTGTCGTGACACAGCTCGTGCACTGCATGAAAATCGCACATATTAATGCGTTCACTGTGGTGTCAAAGTAGTTTAACCACTTTCACATTCTGTTATTCACTATTAGGCCTACTGCTGCATTACCGCTATTTAACTTTGTCCTTATAACCATGTACTCAAATGGTTCAAATGGCTCTGAGCACTATGGGACTTAACTTCTGAGGTCATCAGTCCCCTAGAACTTGAACTACTTAAACCTAACTGCCGGCCGTTGTGGTCGAGCGGTTCTAGGCGCTTCAGTCTGGAATTGCGCGACTGCTACGGTCGCAGGTTCGAATCCTGCCTCGGGCATGGACGTGTGTGATGTCTTTAGGTTAGTTAGGTTTAAGTAGTTCTAAGTTCTAGGAGACTGATGACCGCAGGAGTTAAGTCCCATAGTGTTCAGAGCCATTTGAGCCATTTTTTAAATCTAACTAACCTAAGGACATCACACACATCCATGCCCAAGGCAGGATTCGAACCTGCGACCGTAGCGGTCGCGCGGTTCCTGACTGTAGTGCCTAGAACCGCTCGGCCACATCGGACGGCTATAACCATGTACTCACCTGCCCAGAAGTTATGTTCCTCTTACCAACGAACTTCACTAATCTCCTCCACTCACCTAACTTCAATCTATCCGTCTCCCTGTTTAAGTTTCTCATCTGTCTGCGCGATTAAGGGATCTGACATTCCATGCTCCGATGCACAGACTTTCAGTTTTGTTTGTCATGGTGGCGCCATCCTCCTGAGTAATACCCGCCAGGAATTCCGAATGGGGGACTATTTTATGTCCGGAATATTTAATCCAAGAGGATGCCTTAATTATACTATACAGTAAAGTTTCACGCCCTCGGCTGTAGTTCCCCCTTGCTTTCAGCCTTTCAGTACCAGCATAGCAAGGCCGCTTTGGTTGATGTCACAAGGCCATATCAGTCATCCAGACTACTGAAAAGGCTGCTGTCCCTCTTCAGGAAGCACACATTTGTCTGGCCTCTCAACAGATACCGTTCCGTTGTGGTTGCACCTACGGTACGCCTACCTGTATTGTAGAGGCACGCAAGCCACTCCACCAACTCCATGGTCCACAGGGAATGACTTTTGGAAGCAGGTTTAACAAAAGAGAGGTATTATTGAAGCGTACTACTTAAATGATCGTTGTAAGAGATCATGACTAAGGAATTTATTGCTAGCGCACTCAAGCAGATGTAATTTCGATGGATTGCTCACGCGCTGCCTGCGCTATGTAAGTTATAAGAGAATCTCAGACCATAGAGCAGTGTTGGCTGCAGTACGAACTGTGTAGCGGTAGGAGTAAGTAGTAGTAGTCAGTCTGGTGTGTCTAGTTGGCTGGGCTGGTCGTGGGGAGCGGTGGCGGTGCCTGAGCGATGTAGTACAAGGTAAAATCAGTCTCGCGCATATGTACTATTGTTATATCAAGTCCCATGCAAATGTTAAAAAAAATCTCTTAATAATAATCTTTCTTATAAAAATTAAGTTTTGACAATCATTCATCTCAATTTAAAGAATTTACTAATTTCTCAAACCCATGGTCATCCCGATTATTGTAAAGAAAAATCAGTTGTTTCTTTTTATACGTGACAAATCTATGGGCCAGCATTGCGCTGGGCTGTACCAGAAAAATTTCATACAGGAGCAGATATATACGCGTTATCCGGCGGCTTCATTGAGGTATGAATTTTCAATTTATTCAGTATGATCTTTCAGGGCCATGACGCTTCAGCGATATGACTGGGAAACACTGCAGCATCCTCGGTACAGCCCGGATCTTTCACCTCGTCTTTTTCACATCTTTGGCGACCTGGAGAAAGACATGGTTGGACATTGATTTCAGTCGGATGAGGAAGTGCATGAGTGGGTGCGGGTATGGATCCGTTAGCGGCCGACCGCGCTCTGCGGAACAGGAATTGATCGTCTTGTCTCCCAGTGGGATGAACATTTTAATGAGTGTGGTGAATACTTTTGGAAGGTTGTGCTGTGGCAGGTGTTCAGTTTTCATTTGACTGACCCTCATAGAAAGTATGAGCATTATTTTACGCTGGTCACGTATAAGAAATTACAAAGTTTAAAGAAAATAAATTAGTCTGTAGATATAGTATTACAACTTTGGATTACGTATATAGTGCGGCGTAGTGTTTACAATAATGATGAGAGAAGGAAGTGGGCTGGCGCACAGTGCATTCCTCTACAATAACACCAGGGGAGTCGAGCGGTTCTAGGCGCTTAAGTCCGGAACCGCGCTGCTGCAACAGTCGCAGGTTCGAATCCTGCCTCGGGCATGGATGTGTGTGATGTCCTTAGGTTAGTTAGGTTTAAGTAGTTCTAAGTCTAGGGGACTGATGACCTCAGATGTTAAGTCCCATAGCGCTCAGAGCCATTTGAACCATTTTTGTGCCTCCCCTTAGGATTCGCTCATCCCTACTGACCACGGTAGCCGCCCGCGGTCGGCTTTCCAGACCACCTTTCCTGTGGCTGATCCATTTCTTCTGCAGAGGTGTGGAGTTCATTAAATAAAGAATCATACATCTAAATAGTTAGAAAAGAAGATGAAAAAATGAGATCGAGGTCAGTGTCTCGATCCTTGCAATCATTATCCTTACCCTCGATACTGACAAACAGATTTCTATAAATCGATTCAGTCATCATACAGATTTCTGTAAACCGCTGCAACAAAAACTAAAACATGAAATGTATCAGCCGAATACTGGACGAGGCCTTTCAGTCTCTGTGCTGAAAGCTATAATTTAGAACGAAAGTAATTGTAGCCATAAGAACAGAGGCAGTCTTCTAATTGTGCCAGCAACTAAAATAACTTTACATAGAAATGTGAACCCGACAGCATTTCTCAGAGATCTCGAGGGGGAAATGGTGCTTGATTGCAGTCTCTTGTTTTTAAAGACGTACCAAGGACTTACGCAACGTATTGGAACATTTCTGTGCAGACAGCCGTAAAGCTTTTCCGTGGGCACTACGATGAAGATTGAAGGCAATGTCAATCTATGCCTCTTGCAGGTCATTTAGACAGTGTGAACGTGAGTGATGTTCAGTATAAGGTCACATTTTTCGGCGCGCGTACCACGTATGCCTGCCGACGTCAAATCAGTAAGTTTATTGGACGATGTCGAACAAACGAACGGTCAGCATTCATGGAACTCCGTACCCCAAACAGAACGTAACGGACCAGGAAGATTCATCGACAGTAATAACAGGTACTCTGACATCCCACGGAACGTAAGTAGGAACATGGTGATGCCCAGCGAGATTTCGGTGGAGTTTACGGAGGTCGAAAGGTGTCAGGTAGAAATTGTTGGAATGCGGTGCTTTTATATCGATCGTAGCGACAATATCGAGAGGGCTCTTAACAATGAGAATATGTGTATGTAAAACAGATAGTCATTTCTGTGCCCTGTTTTCGCTTCACAACGAGGAATGTAATTTGTTTTTGGCGTTTCGTTAGGAAGTATTCTGAAACACGGTAGCAGTTCGCCATTGTTATGTAAATGAGAAATTGTTATTCGGAAAAGTAATGATCGTTTGTGAAATTAAACGGAAAACTTATTCGAAAAATTGTGCTTAAGAATATGGAAATGGAAACGGCGAATGGAAATGTATTCCAAAATGAACTAATGCTATACAGTGGCTTCAAGAGCAGAAAGAAGCAAGCACAATGCGAACACTTGGGACGAATAAAATCTAGCCACAGTGAACTACTTATATGGATAGTGTTGCCATCCGTCCCGATATGTCGGGACCGTCACCGTTACGGACCTTCCTGCCCCAACATCCCGACAAGACACAATTTTGTCCAGATTTTGCAAAATACTGTTACGAGCTTGGCTCAAATACTGAAGAAACGCAATCCTGTTAGCGCAACATGTATATGCAGCCTCACTCTCTATAATTGAAGTAAGAAATATATTAATCGACACTCAGAGATGTCTGATTGAAAGGAAGTTTTAATGGCATGCAAACCAAAATGAATTTGAGCAAATTAAAGAATGAGAACGTTAACCAAGAAGTGATTAATCTGATTTCGAAACCTAAGGAAGAGACAATGGCTTGCTCTACCACAGCATTTGGTTACTTAGAGAAATGGGCTATTTGATTACGTAGGCTTTCCCGGCGTAATAAGTCTTGAAAGTCTCTTCGGGTTTGCTGCCGTATCCTAAAATCGACTTGACTCGATATTTCGGCGATCCAACTGGTCGCCATCTTCAGGAAAATGCTGCTTCTGCTGATGAGTCCCGCTTTCCGGACGCAACGCCACTGTGGAAAGAGTATTTTCACTGATGTCGGACCAGTGCACTGATGAAAGGAATCGACTGCTGCTGTGGAATAAATCTAACAGAGCCAGTTTAACTACATGGTGACTTGCACGGAGTTCTCAGAGGGACTCATCAGCAGAAGCAGCATTTTCCTGAAGATGGCGACCGGTTGGCGAACGAATTAAAATTAGCAGGAGCGAAAGTGACGGAAAAGGAAAAGTTAGATTACATGTTGAGATACTTGCCGGAATATTTGAGCTATACTAGGGACTTCATCGACATTTTGAAAGAAGATCAGGCAGTCGAACAAGTCAAAGTAAAATTCAAACGGTGGGTTTAAAAGAGAAGAATCAAAATCTAACAGATTTCTCGCTGAAAAGAAGACAAGTACGAGTTACCAGGAACAGTTATGTGACGGATGTGGCAAACAAGAACATTTAAAGAAGAGCAGTAGCCAGGCAGAAAGAAGCAGAGATTTGTGTACAAGCGGCGGTCAAGTTCGAGTAGGCAGTCGCGGTAGTTGGCAACATAGGCGAAGCGAGCACCGTAGTGGAGTTAACAGTAACTGGTTATGAGGTTGAATTAAACAGTACGTTCAAGAGGCGGTTGTCAGCCATTAAGTCGAAGGTATTAGCAAAATGGAAACGACATGACCAGCTTTGTGATGGAGGTACAACCCACGATGGCACCGTACAGACTGACTGGTTATTAGGTAATGACCGTACAGATGACGTTGTTAATAACGAAAATTATTTTTCTGAGTGGGTGACTTTAAAAGACCATGTGAATGTAAAAACTATAGACGATTAAGTTTTGCAAGCAACAAAAATAGGAAATATAATTAATTATTTTCCAGTTTAGGATGACATGATTCAAACTGAAATGAAAAACGTATTTTAGGCGTTACGTCAAAAACATAGAAATTTGATTTGAGTAATTGATAGGAATTTGATTAGCTACGTTTAAGTGCGAAATAAAAACTGTATCTATAGAGAATATTGCAAACGTTTTCGATAAAGACAATAACTTACTTTCAATTGCTTTGAAAGAAGATAAGCTGTACAAAATGACAAATAGCATTTATAAGAAAGAGAAATGGCATACTACACTTAGACCGTTAAATTTTAACGATATGAGTACGCTGTGCAAACATTAGTTAGCAGATGAGTTGCCAGCAGATTCTGAGTCAAAGTGTATGAAGTGTAAAGCTTGTATTAAAAATGAAGTGCACGATTTATATTTTGAAAACAATAGAAGTCAATCAAAAGAAACGCTAGAGATTACAAAATTTGAATGGGCCTCACACAACACATGATTTTCATAGGGAAAGATATCGATGATTATAGTAAAGCAGCTAGAATCTACACTATCAAATCTAAAAACAAAATTTATGATTGTTTTGTGGGATATGTTAATGAAACTGAAAATTTAACTGGTAAAACTGCTAAGAAGTTGAGATGCGAAAGAATATTTACGTTCAGATGTTAGTGAATTTAGGCAAGACAGAAAGGAATCATCTTAAATGCTGAACTGTCTTAAAAGCATGTCCTCTCTATGCGCATGAATTTCAGTGGTACAACTGGAAGATATGATAAGTCCATTATGGATATGTCAAGATGTTTGTTATCTGAAGCAAGAATAGATAGAAGATTTTGGCCTGAAGTAGTTTGTGCAGCTGTGTATCTTAAAAACAGAACTTTAGGTAATACTATTGAAAGATAAACTCCTTATGATATATCGTTTGGAAGGAAACCTAAAGTTAAATGTTTAAGTTGTATGGAAGTAGAATTTTTGTTCGTGTACCAGAACAGTTCAGAAAGTTAAAGTGAGATTGCAAAGCAGGCTTTGGAATTTTAATAGGTAGTATGAAGTTGGATACAGAGTAATAATTAACAATGAATTTATCTTTGCCAGACACGTTGATATTGTGGAAGGAAACATTCAGTGTATTGATCTAAATGACTAAGATTCAGGAAGTGAATATTTTAGTGTTTCTGAATGCAAAAGCATAGACAATGAATCATTACTTGAGCAAATGGAAGAAAAGGATATCAAGGGGTGTCAGACAGTCATAAATAAGAACAAAAACGTAAGTTGAGAAGATCAACTAGAGAACGTAGAGTGCCTGATAGAGTTATGATTATGTTATGAGTAAATTCACTTGTGTAGTGCTGATAGTCCATAAAATTTGGAGGAGATGATAAATAGTTATGAGTAGAAGCTTGGAAGGAAGCAATGGATAGGGAAATCGAATGCTTAAGTAAAAAATAAAAAGGGGGAACTAATAATCATACGACTGAATGTAAATGTTCTAGACATAAAGGATTTTCTTTACAAAAAAATAAATAAAATCAGATAACAGCTGTAAAGCGAGATTATTTGTAAGGGATTTGCAACAAAAAGCAATTGTGGATGATATTTACTCACCAGTTGTTGTGATGCAAACATTGAAACTTGTGTTGTCATACTGTTGTCAAAAGAGTCTGGTGTAGAACAAACGCATGCAGAGACTGCATTTCTAAGTGGTAAAGTTTTCTCAGAAATTAATGTAAAGCAACCTCCAGCATATGAGGACGAAACAGGCAGAGTTTTTACTTATTTAAGGCATTAGATGGTTTGAGAGTAAGTCTAACGCATGGTATGATTATTTGGATGACTTTTTGAAAACTATAATGTTTAAAAGGAGTAAATATGATTATTGACTTCGTGTACTGATGGCTGCAAATTATAGTATCTATAGAATTATATTTCTTGATTATTTGCTGATTTGTGGTAAAAATAAAATATAAGAAATCAAGGGTCTGTTACCCAAGTGACTTCAAATGAAAGACTGAGGCGAGTAAAGAATTATGTTGGGATAAATATGGAGTATAATTATGTAGAAAATATAATGACTCTTAGTCAGTGAAGCTATATTGACTCTATAGCTAAGAAATATCAGACTGAACATTCAAAGTTGTGCAGTACCCCAATGAAAGTTTGTTTGAGATTAGAGCCAGCAGAAGATGTAAGTCATGGTTTTAAGACAGAAATTTGACAGGTGCTCTCCTGTACATTAGCCCTGGAACGTAACCAGATATAAGGTACCGTGAAACTATTTGAATAGAGTGCAAAATTGTTACAATGACATTCACTTTAAGTATGCTTGCGAGCACTGAAATACTGGTATCAAACAAAAGATTTGGCATTAAGTGTGGAAGGAGCGAAAATATTGATGTCTTAGATTGTTTTGTAGAAGCGGACTGGGTAGATGGTTGTGTAGATTGTAAGTCTACATCAGATTATGTAACCAGCTTATTTGAAAATGTAGTATTTTTGGAAATCTACGAAGCAAGGAAGTTGTACACAACCCTTAATTATGTAGCATTGTCAGAAGCTGTCACTCATATTAAGTTAATTATAGATATTTGAACATTTCTGATGGAAAGACTGATGAATCTATTAAAATATATGACAACATCTCAGGGGCAGTCAGTGTTGCCAGATATGGTAATTTTACTGTGTATTCAAAGCATGTTGAAGTACACTACTATTCCGTGAATGATTGTTGTATCAATGGAATTATAGATTCACGAAACAATGTAGCAGACATTTTTACCATCTCTCTGTAAAATTTCAAGAAATGTTGAATCTACCTCGAATGCAATATAAATGTAAGGAGGCGTATCGGAATGTAGTACAGTACATTTACATCGATAGTATCGACAGTGTCGAGGGAGCTCTGTATTTAAATTTTCGTTAATGCACATTAATAACAATTATCAATCGATAAATATTCTGCTCAGACAGGAAAAGGATGATCTACGTCCAGTCAAAGTTCAATGTGGAAAGGGACACCCAGGGAGCACCGTTCGTAAGACGCATAACAAGTGTGAGCACTGTAAAGCACAGGCCTGAGGCAAAGATATAGATGATATAGACAACGAAGCTAACGAAACCTGCAACTAGGTGACCCCAGATTCAGATGAAGGCCAAATACATTGAAGTAACTGCTTATATTGACACTGCATAGGATGTTACAGTCATATCCTATAGCTTTTTTGAGACAATAACGAGTACAGACGAGAAAGTCTGACAAATACCTGCAAGATACGCAACATTGTTACCAGCATTTTGAGCCAAAAACAAGAGGACAAATCTGCAAGTGCTGATTAGAAGTCGGCAATCGCTATATAGATGTCGTAGCATTTGTGGTGCATGGTTTAACGTCAGATGTTCTGATTGGCAGTGATATATCGGGTGGGTATAATTAAGTACAGCTGCTCGTAGAGGTCTAGTATGGGCTGTAAGTATCGTATGACTGCAAAACATGGTAAATATTCTAATGCGTTAATGCGAAAGTGATTTACCCTGAAAAAAATAGTTCCAGTTTTGATCAGAACGTGCAAATGTGACGCTCTGAATGTAAGAAAGACGTATAGTAATGTTTCCATATTAATGGATTAGGAGTGGGACATGGGCAGAAAAGGCCAAATAGGTGGGCAAAGCGTAATGTTGACTTTATTATTAACTGTGAAACGTGATCGTATTTATTAAACTGGTGTTTGTAAGTGTCTGGTTGGTACATTATGTAATCAGAAGTATCCAGACACCCCCAAAAACATACGTTTTTCATATTAGTTGTATTGTGGTGCCACCTAGTGCTAGGTACTCCATGTCAGCGAGCTCAGTAGTCATTAGACATCGTGAGAAAGCAGAATGGGGAGCTCCGCGGAACTCACGGACTTGGAACGTGGTCAGATGATTGGGTGTCACTTGTGTCATACGTCTGCAAGCGAGATTTCGACGCTCCTAAACATCCCTAGGTCCACTATTTCCGATGTGTTAGTGAAGTGGAAACGTGTACAGGCCGACTTCGTCTGTTGACTGACAGAAAGCGCCGACAGTTGAAGAGAGTCGTAATGTGTAATAGGCAGACATCTATTCAGACCATCACACAGGAGTTCCAAACTGCATCAGGATCCATTTCAAGTACTATGACAGTTAGGCGGGAGGTGAGGAAACTGATTTCATGGTCGAACGGCTGCTCTTAAGCCACACTTCACACCGGTAAATGCCAAACGACGTCTCGCTCTGTGTAAGGAGCTTAAACATTGGACGATTGAACAGTGGAAAAACGTTGTGTGGAGTGACGAGTCACGGTACACAATGCGGCGAACCGATGGCAGGGTGTGGGTATGGGGAATGCCTGGTGAACGTCATCTGCCAGCGTGTGTAGTGCCAACATTAAAAGTCGGAGGCGGTGGTGTTATTGTGTGGTCGTGTTTTTCATGGAAGGGGCTTGCACCCTTTGTTGTTTTGCGTGCCACTATCACAGCACAGGTCTATATTGATGTTTTAAGCACCTTCTTGTTTCACAATGTTGAAGAGCAATTCGGAGATGGTGACTGCATTTTTCAACACGATCTAACATCTATTCATTATGAAACGACCTGTGGCGGAGTGGTTACACGACAATAATATCCCTGTAATGGACTGACCTGCACAGAGTCCTGACCTGATTCCTAGAGAAGACCTTTGGGATGTTTTGGAACGCCAACTTCCTGTCCGGCCTCACCGACCGACATCGATACCTTCTCCTCAGTGCAGCACTTCGTGAAGAATGGGCTGCCATCCCCCAAGAGACCTTCCAGCACCTGATTGAACGTATGCCTACGAGAGTGGAAGCTGTCATCAAGGCTAAGTGTGGGCCAACACCAAATTGAATTCCAGCATTACGGGCGGAGGGCGCCACGAACTTGTAAATCATTTTCAGCCAGGTGGCCGGATCCTTTTGATCACATCGAATATCCGTGAAATTGGTAGAACTTATTTTGATCACGAAATAAATAATTCTCAGCTCAGGACAACAGAACTTTATTATAATTAAATTTTGAACGGAAATATGCGCAGCTCACGTTACGCGATGTGAAATCCAGGCTTGCCGGTACATCACACAAGTCGCCTGCGGGAGAATAATCCGTTTTAATGAAATGTACACAGGCTATTTTGACTGCAAAACATGACTTGGATTAAAATTTTGCCCCTGGATATTGCCAATCTTTATGGTTAGTCTTCCAGACAGAGACTGTACCAGGACTGTTAATTTAATTACACAGCAAATGGAAATAAAATTTAACGCATTCGGCTTTCTGATAAAGCTGCTTGAAAACTCACTAGACAGAATTTTACTGAGATCTTCCTCTGACCTAAAATATTATTTTCACAAATAACACTATGACACTCGATGCGCCTAACAATGGGCATGAATTTTGATGATAATTAAATTTATTGGCCTACTTGTGCGAACGGAACGCTCGTCTGTTCTGGAACCTGTTACTATTAAGATAATGATGATAGTGCAAAAAATCAGATTTCATTTACCGTACTTGCGATGTTCAATACATGACGGTATCTTATGACTTTTGATAAATATGTTTTGCAACACACAACTCGCGAATTGTAATGCGAGTATACAAAACACATTCATAAAGGTAAAGAATGAGAAATGAGGAGCTAAACTTAACGACTGACAAATGAGAACAAGGCTCCAAGTGACTACGCTTCATTGAGCCAGAACTACAATACACATTTTCATATATTTCTCACAACTAGACAAGTTAGCAAAATATTTCTTAATACTTTTCCTGTGCACTATTACTTTCCTTGACACTTGTTTGTGTTATAACAGAAAACCATATGTTGCATTATAATAGTCCTACAGTAAACTTCAGCCATAGACGATGTTCCAATAATTAGAAATTACACAGTCACAAATCTATATAAATTAACTTAAAAAATCCTCTAAATTCTTCTTTTGACATTCTTGCATTCATATAATCTCATTTTCACCAAATTTTCATCAGAACGTTTTATTACAAAATCATTTTTAAATAATGCTGCCTGCACTGCACAGTATGTCAGCTTCCATCCTTCTCAAAAATATATAGCTCGACAGTCTAACTCACACTGACTGCTATTCTCTTCAAAAGAAGTTCCCTCTGTGGTCAATATCTTGGTCTCAGGAACAGACTTAGAAAGAATATGATTATATCGATACTACGGAGACTGAGTGCAATTCTCAGATTCACAACTTCGTTCAAACTTACGGCCAAAACGTCTTGAAAATCGTCATGGCAAATAAGACAGTCCCCTTTCAACTGCCGCTTACACAATTTGTTAAGTATGAGTACCGAAGATGTCGACGAGATGCTGCATCTATAAGACGACGTGAATAACAGACAGTTGTCAGCAGCAGTTCCTGGAATCTGAGCAATATCTTCGTGGACTTCAGATCAGGCTGAAACCGAACAAGTTTCTGATAAACGCGTTCTTTTAGTTATTCCAGAGCCAAAACTCAAATAGAGTCAAATCACGTGATCTTGCAGGCCATGTGTCTAGAAAAACTCTGGAGATAATACGTTCGTGGAAGATTGCATTAAGCACATTTTTCACTGGGCAAGCGACATGAGCTTTTGTCCCAGCTTGCGTGAAAACAGTGGTTCCATAGATTTACGCTCTTCCAAAGCAGAAATCACACGTGTACAACGAGGTCTCGATAACGTGCAGACGTCACGGAAAATCTGGATGTACTTTCTTCAAAGAAGAACGGATTGAGAATAAAAGTGGTTATGTGTCCACACCACAAAGTCATATACGGCGAGTGCAATGGCTATTTATGAACAATAAGCGGTTTAACAGTACCCTGAATCGGCAGTTTATTCACTGCAACTTGTAGTGTAAAATGTGCCTCCCCCTTCCTTATTATTTTCCGGCCACAAGTCATCAACTTCAGTCTATGCCAGGAACCGAAGAGCAAATTCAGAAGGTTGCTGCAGATTATGAGGTTTCAGTTGCTACACCATCTGGGTCTTGTATAGGTACCTGTGGAAAATAGATCACAAAACTTTCCGTACTAACCTAACCTAACCTAACCTTGTATTGACCAAGCGATGGACAGTTCTCGTGACACTAGCCGGGGCACGTGCTCCATGGTCAGTTACAGCAACAGCAACAGAAACATCCTCATTACCCATTAGGATAGGACGCTTTCCTCTTGCATGTGCCACAGCAAGCTCACCCATGTTTTCGAACTTCATTACGGTATTCTTTAAACCGTTTAATGACACCAGGCCTATCCTCAGATCTTTCCGCTGCTGATACCGTCTCAATGCTGCACTACAATTGCAGACATTCACACAAAACAGTTTCACTAATAGCACATGGTCTCTCTTCTCGATAGCCATATTGTTCACTCACGTTATGACTTGTCAAATGACGGTGTCCGTGTCAACCGACATACGAACAGTGAACAACGCCTGGTGGCCACATTACGGACTAACTTGTTTTCCAGCGTAAATCGATTTCACGTAACGCATTAGCATATCTACCAAGTTTCGCTGCGGTACAATACTTACAGCCCACATCGGACCTCCGCGAGTGGCTGCAATTTTATTATAACCACCCAGTATTACCAGAAAAAAGTCATAAAAATTGGGAAAATAACACTATCTGCAATGTAGTTCCTGAAATCGTTGTATAGAAAGGCGGAAGTGATAACGCCAGCATACCGGCAATGAATAACAGGGATGGAAAACAAGGGCATGGTTGGGAACTTCATAATGGCTGGGCCGTGGAAGCGGCGAGTGTTTTGTGAGAAAAGCAGCTCAGAGAATAGCGAAATATTTAACGTCTTAGAACATGGAGCTGAGAGACTGAAGTTGTGCAAGAGGAGCGGCGCATTTGCTTAAAGGAGGTTATTAGAAGACATCTGCGCTCTTTTTCATATCTGACAGGCAAAACTGAGGGAGTGTCGTAAAGATTTCGTGCGACTGAAGGCAAAGCTCCAAGTCTGAAACAGTACCACATTCCAGCCAAATACACAGAAGCAACCTCAGAGCAACACTAGTAACTAAGCAAACAAACATATCATGTGCTGGATAAAAACACCTAAACCACACCAGAACAGTGGAAAAAAGTAAGTAGTGTCCGGATGCAAGAGAACTGAGTAATTGGCTAGAAGCATATGGAGCACGACCCGAGCCCCTACAGGATATCTTCCGACAGTTCTGTGATAAAACGTTGCTCAATGGAGTGGATCTAGTTGAGTCATGCCGAAAGTATACTCCGTTTACGTTCGACGGGAATCAATATGTGTAACAGACTTCCATGTGGCTTCAAGGACGAGAATTCAGTTTTTGTGTGGGCAATAAACGAAGTCTAGACGCCAGAACTAAATATGTTCTGCACGACGTACATTGATGACGACATTATAATTGTGTCGCCTATTTTTGTCGACACTTGCGACCTATGTATAAGAGTTTGGAAATTATCGGAGCATGTGGAGTCTTATTGAGATTGGATAAGGCCACGCTATCCGTAAACCATGTCAAATTCTTCGGATTTCAAGTTTCGTGAAAAGAAATTTGGCCAGCTAATGAAAAGATGACCGAGATAGTTAACATGAAAAGACCGTCGACAATATTAGCAGTTCGTCAGTTGTAGCATTATGTTCTCTTTGTCAAGGACATGTGCTGAATTTCGCATGATTATTGGCTTCACTGTACGAGCTGCTCACACAGGGGAGGGAGTGGGCTTGGAGTCAGGAGCAAGCGGAGATTTTTAACAAAGCTTAGCAAGCGTTTTAGGACTGTGTGTGTTCGCACGTCCAGACTACACAGCGCCCTTTCACCTCTATTGCGATGTAAGTGCTATAGTGTTGGGCCATGTTATTGATAGTTGGGTGCTCCAACGTTAGGCGCGTTACGGGGTCCCTTAGGGACACGGCTGCCAAGAAGGGAAAGAAAACCAATGTGCATCCGTTGTGCATACCGGGTGAAGTTTCCAGATGAACGGGTCATCCCGGATGCCATGAAGAGCACAGGATGCAGCCAACTGCAGGTGGTTGTTCACGTCGGTACTATTGATGTGTGTCACTTTGGATCAGAAAAGATTCTCTCTGGTTTCGAGCGGGTAATAGAAGTGGTAAAGTCTGCCAGTCTTGCTTGCAAGATGAAAGCAGAGCTGACCATTTTCAGCATAGTCGACAGGACCGATTGCGGACAGAGCCGACTGCAGGGTCTGAATCAGAGGCCCAGACGGTTCCGCGAACGTGTAGGCTGCAGATTCCTCGACTTGCGCCAAAGGGTGGTTGGGTTTCAGATTCCGCTGAGTAGATCAGGTGTCCATCAGGAGGCGGCTGCACGGGTATCAGGGACTGTGTGACGTGGACTGAACGGTTTCTTCGGTTAGAGGGTTCCGGGAAAACACAAGAAGGGCTTCAGTCACAAAGGGTGCAGGCCGAATACAGGAAGAACGTAGATAGAGGAACCATCGGTATAACAGTTGTAAATTGTCGTAGCTGTGTTGGGAAAGTACTAGAGCTCCAACGCTAATAGAAAGCACTCAAGCTGAAATCGTTATAGGCACTGAAAGCTGGCTAAAGCCGGAGATAAGCTCAGCCGAAATTTCTGCGAAAAACCTAACGTTGTTCCGAAAGGATAGGCTAAACACGGTTGGCGGTGGCGTGTTTGTTGCTGTCAGAAGTAGTTCAACTTGTCGCGAAATTGAAGTAGATACTTCCTGTGAAGTACGCATAAAATATCACCCGAAATTGTGCTAAACGCATTCTCAGAAAATTATTTCGAGCAGTTAGTTCATGAGCCCACTCGAATAGTAAACGGTTGTGAAAACACACTTGACCTCTTAGCAACAAATAGTCCTGAGTTAATAGCGACCATCAAAACGGATACAGGGATTAGTGAACATAGGGTTGTCGTAGCGAGACTGAATACTGTAACCTCCAAATCCTCCAAAAATAAACGAAAAATATACCTATTCAAAAGAGCAGATAAAAATTCACTTGACGCCTTCCTGAGAGACAATCTCCACGTTTAGACCAGATGTGGCTTGAATTCAAAGAAACAGTATCGGCAGAAGTTAAGAGATTTATACCAAATAAATTAAAAAACGACGGAGCTGATCCTCCTTGGTACACAAAAGGTCAGAACAATATTGCAGAAACAACGAAACAGACATGCCAGATTTAAACAGACGCAAAATCCCCAAGATTGGCGATCTTTTACAGAAGCCATAAATTTAGCGCGGATTTCAATGCGAGATGCTTATAACAGGTTCCACAACGAAACTTTGTCTCGAAACGTGGCAGAAAATCCAAAGAGATTCTGGTGGTATGTGAAGTGTGTTAGCGGCAAGAAACAATCAATGCCTTCTCTGAGCGATAGCAATGGAGATACTATCGAAGACAGTGCTGCCAAGGCAGAGTTACTAAGCACAGCCTCCCGAAATGCCTTCACAAAAGAAGACGAAGTAAATATTCCATAATTCGAATCAAGAACAACTGCCAACATGAGTGACGTAGAAGTAAATATACCCGAAGTAGTGAACAATTTAAATCATTTAATAAAAGCAAGTCTTCTGGTACAGACTGTATACCAACTAGGTTCCTTTCTGAGTATGCCGATGCCTTAGCTCCTTACTTAACAATCATGTGCAACCGTTCGCTCGATGAAAGATCCGTACCCAAAAACTGGAAAGTTGCACAGGTCACACCAATATTCAAGAAAGGTAGTAGGAGTAATCCACTTAATTGCAGGTCCATATCATTAAGGTCGATGTGCAGCAGTATTCCGGAACACATATTGTGTTCGAACATTATAAATTACCTGGGAGAAGAAGGGTCTATTGACACACAGTCAACATGGGTTTAGAAAACATCGTTCTTCTGAAATACAACTAGCTACTTATTCGCATGAGGTATGGAGTGCTATTGACAAGGAATTTCAGATCGATTACGAATCCGTATTTCTGGATTTCCGGAAGGCTTTTGACACTGTACTATAGTGAAAATGTGAGCTTATGGAATGTCGTCTCAGTTATGTGACTGGATCTATACAAACTATTTGGGGGACATTCTGAGCAGCCGTCTTCGGTTGTTTGCAGATGACGCTGTCGTTTATCGTCTAATAAAGTCATCAGAAGATCCAAACAAATTGCAAAACATTTAGAAAAGATATCTGAATGGTGCGAAAATTGGCAGTTGACCCTAAATAACGAAAAGTGTGAAGTCATCCACATGAGTGCTAAAAGGAACTCGTTAAACTTCGGTTACATGATAAATCAGTCAAATATAAAGGCTCTAAATTCAACTAAATACCTAGGGATTACAATTACTAACAACTTAAATTGGAAGGAACACACAGAAAATGTTGTGGGGAAGGCTAACCAAAGACTGCGTTTTGTTGGCAGGACAGTTAGAAAATGTAACAGATCTACTATGGAGACTGCCTACACTAAGCTTGTCCGTCCTCATTTAGAATACTGCTGCGCGGTGTGGGATCCTTACCAGACAGGACTGACGGAGTACATTGAAAAAGTTCAAAGAAAGGCAACACGTTTTGTATTATCGCGAAATATGGGAGAGAGTGTCACTGAAATGATACAGGATTTGGGCTGGAAATCATTAAAAGGAAGGCGTTTTCCGTTGCGACGGAATCTTCTCACGAAATTGCAATCACCAACTTTCTCCTCCGAATGCGAAAATATTATATTGACGCCGACCTACATATGGAGAAACGATCACCATGATAAAATAAGGGAAATCAGAGCTCGTATGGAAATATATACACTCCTGGAAATTGAAATAAGAACACTGTGAATTCATTGTCCCAGGAAGGGGAAACTTTATTGACACATTCCTGGGGTCAGATACATCACATGATCACACTGACAGAACCACAGGCACATAGACACAGGCAACAGAGCATGCACAATGTCAGCACTAGTACAGTGTATATCCACCTTTTGCAGCAATGCAGGCTGCTATTCTCCCATGGAGAGGATCGTAGAGATGCTGGATGTAGTCCTGTGGAACGGCTTGCCATGCCATTTCCACCTGGCGCCTCAGTTGGACCAGCGTTCGTGCTGGACGTGCAGACCGCTTGAGACGACGCTTCATCCAGTCCCAAACATGCTCAATGGGGGACAGATCCGGAGATCTTGCTGGCCAGGGTAGTTGACTTACACCTTCTAGAGCACGTTGGGTGGCACGGGATACATGCGGACGTGCATTGTCCTGTTGGAACAGCAAGTTCCCTTGCCGGTCTAGGAATGGTAGAACGATGGGTTCGATGACGGTTTGGATGTACCGTGCACTATTCAGTGTCCCCTCGACGATCACCAGTGGTGTACGGCCAGTGTAGGAGATCGCTCCCCACACCATGATGCCGGGTGTTGGCCCTGTGTGCCCCGGTCGTATGCAGTCCTGATTGTGGCGCTCACCTGCACGGCGCCAAACACGCATACGACCATCATTGGCACCAAGGCAGAAGCGACTCTAATCGCTGAAGACGACACGTCTCCATTCGTCCCTCCATTCACGCCTGTCGCGACACCACTGGAGGCGGGCTGCACGATGTTGGGGCGTGAGCGGAAGACGGCCTAACGGTGTGCGGGACCGTAGCCCAGCTTCATGGAGACGGTTGCGAATGGTCCTCGCCGATACCCCAGGAGCAACAGTGTCCCTAATTTGCTGGGAAGTGGCGGTGCGGTCCCCTACGGCACTGCGTAGGATCCTACGGTTTTGGCGTGCATCCGTGCGTCGCTGCGGTCCGGTCCCAGGTCGACGGGCACGTGCACCTTCCGCCGACCACTGGCGACAACATCGATGTACTGTGGAGACCTCACGCCCCACGTGTTGAGCAATTCGGCGGTACGTCCACCCGGCCTCCCGCATGCCCACTATACGCCCTCGCTCAAAGTCCGTCAACTGCACATACGGTTCACGTCCACGCTGTCGCGGCATGCTACCAGTGTTAAAGACTGCGATGGAGCTCCGTATGCCACGGCAAACTGGCTGACATTGACGGCGGCGGTGCACAAATGCTGCGCAGTTAGCGCCATTCGACGGCCAACACCGCGGTTCCTGGTGTGTCCGCTGTGCCGTGCGTGTGATCATTGCTTGTACAGCCCTCTCGCAGTGTCCGGAGCAAGTATGGTGGGTCTGACACACCGGTGTCAATGTGTTCTTTTTTCCATTTCCAGGAGTGTAGATGTTCCTTGTTTCCGCGCACTATACGAGATTTGAATAGTAGAGAATATGAAAGTGGTTCGATGAACCCCCCGCCAGGCACTAAAATGTGATTTGCAGAGTATCCATGAAGATGTAGATGTTTTCAACAGGTTGATGAGGAGGGAATTTGTGAGTAGCAGCGACACATAACCGAAAACTCCAAATGTGGAAACGCGGTATTTCATGACGGTATTAGAGATGCTGGCCATAGTGTTTGCTGTAAAGCGGTTCAGAGATTATATGGTGGGAAGAAAGACATGTCTGCGTGCCAACCACTGAGCGATGGTGTATCTAAACTCACCCCGATTCACAAGCATCCGTGTCGTGTGTTGGACAAATGGTTCAAATGGCTCTGAGCACTATGAGACTTAACAGATGTGGTCATCAGTCCCATAGAACTTAGAACTACTTAAACCTAACTAACCTAAGGACATCACACACATCCATGCCCGAGGCAGGATTCGAACCTGCTACCGGAGCGGTCACGTGGTTCCAGACTGAAGCGCCTTTAACCGCACGGCCACACCGGCCGGCCTGTGTTGGACAATGCTGGTCCAAGAATACTATCTCAAAATACGATTCCGTAAAGGAAAACAAAACAAACTACTTGATCGGCTCAGCTGTCATCTCCTGTACGGCATCGGTGACGATCAGTGTTCGCAGAATTGATGAGATATTAATGAAAATGATGACACAATGGGACCACAAATCGTAGAAGGAAGTTTGTAACAGCAGAAGAAATTTTTTTTCGGAAATTTGTGGTAAGTTCCTATGGGACCAACCTGCCGAGGTCAACGGCCCCTAGGCTTACACACTACTTAATCTAACTTAAACTAACATACGCTAAGAACAACACACGCACCCTTGCCCGAGGGAGGACTCGAACCTCCGACGGGGGGTGCCGCGCAAACCATGGCAAGACGCCCTAGACCAAGCGGCTACCCCGCGCGGCAACGGCACAAGAGCTGCACCGAAACATGAGGAAATGAAAAGATTCCATTTAGAACGACGTCAATGGTGAGGATCCACACCTTACTGAGCTCAATTAAGAGTGGTATCTGCGTCAAGTGGAATGTGATGAATCGGAGGTGGGAGATTTGGCTATCAGAGGAGTGATAAGAATGTGATAAGAATATACCATTGTTATCTTGGCCGCAATGGAACCAAACCGTAAAACTGTACAGAACTGTTAACAAGGAATGGGATACAAGGCACTGCGGAAAAGGATTGCAAAGATCGCAAAGAACTGCGACCTGCATCAGCCCATAAAACCTCTGAATACAAGTGGCGACTTTCAGGCTATAAAACCAGATGTACCGAAACAGATGTTCTTAGTGAATTTCTATGGACCACAGTCCAAGAGTGAGTTGGGAGACAATACGTCTTTTTATTGGTGGTTGTTGTCACTAACATGTCCTTCAGTACGCAATCACCGCGAGGGCTAGCCGAGCGGTCAGATGGGCCTTGCTTGTCACGGTCCGCACGGCTCCCCCCGTTGGAGGTTCGAGTCCTGCCTCGGGCATGGGTGTGGGTGTTGTCCTTAGCGTAAGTTAATTTAAGTTAGATTAAGTAGTGTGTAAGCCTAGGGATCGATGACCTCAGCAGTTTGGTCCCATTGGATCTCACCACAAATTTCCAAATTTTTTCAATACGCAATCAGTCGCACCAGGGCGAGACAGTGTATCCGGATTCTGAAACAATTGTACTTACCAGCATGCGCACTGTCTCAATTCACGCCACACTATTCATATTGCCCAAGTAGAAGAACAAATCAGCAAAGGATGGGATAAAAGTCATCCTTCGTCGATCCACAACCCTCAATCGAATATGGCCAAAAGAAATATGCGTCAGTTGGGAGTAGACTTCAGGATGTCAGCGTCGTACAAGCACTAAGCATCGGTCCGATTTCTTCCAGAAATCGAGAGATATTTTAGTGAAACAGTGCATTGCAGCATGGATATAGGACAGTCGATTTACTCATCGAAAGAAGAAAGTGGATGGTGGCTAAAAGGGTTGTAAAAGGACAAGTGAAGGATGAAGGTGAAGATTTCGTAGAGAGAAGGCACGAGGGTACTTAGCTATAGGAGGTTGACACCAGAGAGGAAAGGGCAGGGAAAGATGGTTGGTTGGTTGTTTCGGGGAAGGAGACCAGACAGCGAGGTCATCGGTCTTATCGGATTAGGGAAGGACGGGGAAGGAAGTCGGCCGTGCCCTTTGAAAGGAACCATCCCGGCATTTGCCTGGAGCGATTTAGGGAAACCACGGAAAACCTAAATCAGGATGGCCGGACGCGGGATTGAACCGCCGTCCTCCCGAACGCGAGTCCAGTGTCTAACCACTGCGCCACCTCGCTCGGTGCAGGGAAAGACCTTCAAAGAACACGTCCTCAAAAAATAATCACAAACTAAAAGAAATCCATTGAAAATAGATTGGGCGTTATACAGTCTAAAAGTTGTGGCGCCGAATGCTTACCTGTTAGTAGAGCGCACAAGGCAAATTGGAACCTTCAGTGCAAGAAAAATAAGGGTGTAATTCGTAGCATAAGGGTACCAGCATGAAAGGGATGCTAATTTCAAGCATAAATGAGGCAGCAACGTAGCTAATGATATCTTGTAAATTAAAGTTATGAAGGTTGTACGTTCACGGTATGTAAAGTGACAGACAAATGACGCTCGTAATTCGAACAGTGCTGAGGACTTTGACAGCAAAGAAAACATACAAACAGTGGAAAGTGGAAGTCTTTGTAGTATATAATGTGAACCAATAAACATATAAAGTGGGACAGGAATGCAAAAGGACATTTGTAGGTGAAAGGGATATTTTTACACACATCAAAAAAAGTTTTGCATCACCATGGTTCCCAGAATTCCTGAAGATAGACGTTGACTGTGGATATTGTATCACAGACACAGTCCCTTTGACTGTTCAGAGATGTCACTAAACCAGCCCAAAGATGTAAATAACCATGCATGAGCAACGCCTATTAGACGGAGGGGTCCGACAGCCGATCAGTTTCCAATCATTCCACCAGGAAGGAAGTACACGGCTCGTGTTGTCTGTAGGTCAATCATGTCTAGACGATCAATACCGCGGTTCGATCGCGTCCGCATTGTTCCTTTGTGCCAGGAAGGGCTCTCAACAAGGGAAGTGTTCAGGTGTATTGGGGTTAACCAAAGCTCTGTTTTCGGACATGGGGGAGATACAGAGAGGCAGGTACCGTTGATGACATGCCTCGCTCAGGCTGCCCAAGGGCTACTGCTGCAGTGGATGAACGCTACCTACGGATTATGGCTCGGAGGAACCCTGACAGCAACGCCACCATGTTGAATAATGCTTTTCGTACAAACCACAGGACATCGTGTTACGACTCAAACTGTGCACAGTAGGCTGCATGATGCCCAACTTCACTTCCGACGTCCATGGCTATGTCCATCTTTGCAAACACGACACCATGCAGCGCGGTACAGGTTGGCCCAACAACAGGCCCAATGGACCACTCAGGATTGGCATCACGTTCTCTTCACCGATGAGTGTCGCATATGCCTTCAACCAGACAATCGTCGGAGACATGTTTGGAGGCAACCCGGTCAGGCTGAACGCCGTAGACACACTGTCCAGCGAGTGCAGCAAGGTGGAGGGTCCTTGATGTTTTGGGGTGGTAATATGTGGAGCCGACATACGCCGCTGGTGATCATGGAAGGCGCCGTAACTGCTGTACGATACGTGAATTCCTTCCTTCGACCGATAGAGCAACCATATCGGCAGCGTAATGCCGAGGCATTCGTCTTCATGCACGAGAATTCGCGCCACCACCGTGCGCATCTTGTGAATGACTTTCTTCATGATAACATCGCTCGACTAGAGTGGCCAGCATGTTCTCCGGACATGAACCTTGCCGAACATATGCCTAGGATAGATTGAAAAGGGCTGTTTATGAACGACGTGACCCACCAACCACTCTGAGGGATCTACGCCGAGTCGTCGTTGAGGAGTTGTACAGTCTGGACCAACAGTGCCTTGATGAACTTGTGGATAGTATGCCACGACGAATACATGCATGCATCAATGCAAGAGGACGCGCTACTGGGTATTAGAGGTACCAGTGGTACAGCAATCTGGACCACCACCTCTGAAGGTCTCGCTGTATGATGGTACAACATGCAATGTGTGGTTTTCATGACCAGTAAAAATGCGTGTAAAAATGACGGAAATGATTTTTATGTTGATCCCTACTCCAATTTTCTGTACAGGTTCCGGAACTCTCGGAACCGAGGTGATGCAAAACTTTTTTTGATGTGTGTATATGCTGAAAAAAGCGGAATAGCTGTAGTAACCGTTACTTACTGCTTAATTTAATTTCCATTTATTGTTGTATTTGTTTCCATTTACGTACATCTTTGATTTCCTTTATATAACGATATGGTTTTCGTTTTTGTATGTTCGTAAACATCTGAGGCGAAAATGCCACCAGTATACATGGAAAATATTTTGTTTCAGATAGAACCCGTCTGCAGACTGGGCCAAGAAAATCTGAAGTATTTTTGTTTTCACACTTTTAAGGGGCTCCGGAACGCCCTATACTTGCAATGTTAAAATAACGCTTATAAATTACACCTTTCCTCACAAAGTATTTGAGGTAGGAAGTTGAACTTTTTACAGATTATTTATTGGAATATGGGCTACAACTTAACACAGGGATTTTACAAAATTTTAGTTCAGTTATTAAAGATGATTTTTTTCAATTGTAATGAAATTTCACAACATTTTTTTGCAATTTTTTATTTATATATTCAAAAATATACAGTTTTTTGGAAAAAGGCTATGTTAAATTATTCAGAAGGTACTGTGTAACATTTACTGAAAGTTTGAAACAAATATGTTTGGAAGATCCTTAGAAAACATGTAATTAGTATGAGAAAATAAAAGTTTTGGGAATCGAGCGACAAAGATTGGATTAACTTTTTAGTGCATTCCAGGTCCATAGGATGGATTATCTTCATCCTCTGCAAACTCCTCCTCCAGCTTCCTCTTGTTCCTCCTCCTGTTTACTCTTGCTTGTATTTCTAGACTCTTTACAGCCCTGTCTGCAGCCCGAAGGCGTTCCTTGTCTAAAGCAAGCATCGCTCGTACCATGTTAGAACCTATCTTCATTCCCATATTTCTAAATACCTTGCACCTTACAATGTTGCCATCATTGAAAGTCGCAACAGCAACTTTACTTTTACTCATTATTATACTTCAACAAAACAGAGACTCAAGAAACAGAATTAATTACGAATATTTTCGAGATAACGACAGAGTAAATAAACATGAAACAATCGACAATCACACCAGCGATATATATTGAACCATCACAGGTTAGCCACAACACATACTTTATCTCACATCACTAAAATGTACCTTATGAACACGGACGTTAATAATAACACCATTTGACAGCAGTTTAACAGCGCCACAGTGGGTCACGCCCATGTAGAACACATTTCAAAAAAAAAATTTAAAAATAGTTGTAGTCTTCGGAATTGAATAAATTATATATCTATTAAATGGTAATAGTCTGCAGATTCAGAAAACGCAAAAAAGTAAAAATTGAACTTTTCATGATATTGAGCCTTTCCGGAGCCCCTTAATGATTTTCATGTATTTCTGAAGATGTTTGGGACAGACTCATGGCAGGCTGACCTACTACAAGTTATTGGTAAGTGACAGAATTGCTTCATGCAAGCATTTTTTTTTTTGAGTTCTCGGAATATTAAACGTTTGCTTCCCAGTGTAGGTAAAGATACAATTATTTTCATAAGGGTACAAATAGTAAGGGAAGCCTAAGGTTAGGAAAATATCTAGAATGACATTTTCACTCTGCGGTGGAGTGTGCGCTGATATGAAACTTACTGGCAGATTAAAACTGTGTGCCGGACCATTCTGGAAACATCCCCAAGGCTGTGGCTAAGCCATGTCTCCGCAATATCCTTTCTTCCAGGAGTGCTAGTTCTGCAAGGGTCGCAGAAGAGCTTCTGTGAAGTTTGGAAGGTAGGAGACGAGGTACTGGCAGAATTGAAGCTGCGGGGACGGGTCGTGAGTCGTGCTAGGGTAGCTCAGTTGGTAGAGCACTTGCCCGCGAAAGGCAAAGGTCCCGAGTTCGAGTCTCGGTCCGGCACACAGTTTTAATCTTCCAGGAAGTTTCAGGAACATATCTGTCCAATGCCACGAGAGTAACTTTTTTTGACCCCCTGTGAGCAGGCTTTCTGCTGTGAGGAGTGTGAGAAGGGTTGCCTATTCAAACGAACATTCTCAAATTGAAGATAAGTTTTCAGTTGCAGGGATGCAGACCACTTTCAAATAGTCGACACGCAGTTTGTCAGCTGAGGGGATGCTCGTTACAAATACCACTTTTCGTGTCTATGTGTGGTCTCCTGCCGAGATAATTGTGAGAACTATCGCGGACCCACCATATTATCAAGGTTAAGCGAAAGAAAACGCTTGCAGGTGCAGAGGGGGAGATGGCAAACAGACCAGTCTGCAGGACACGGAACATCAATTGTTAACTGACAACAGACATGCAAACGGTCTTCCTCCATGAGAACTGTGAGTGCCACAAAATATTCAAAAAGATATTGAACAAATAATTTGATTGGCCAGAAAGAGAATACGAGCGAGCCAATCGGATGCGTGGCCACAGTCTTGTCACCGGGACGGAAAAGGGGACTCTTCCTGGTGATAATCGAGACAGGACACTTGATTTCGTCTCTGGACATCCAGCTCCGGCCACGGCCAGAGACACACCTCGCCGTCCGACTCCACACAGCAACTTCTTGCTGCTCGATGTAGCCGCCCGGATATGTTGCCAGAATCTGCAGCCCCTCTTCCGCTTCGCCAACAGCCGCCTCACCATCCCCATTACAGCTCTCTCCTCAAAGTCGACCTGGCAGTTTCGTTTGTGTCATAGCGAACACCATTTAAAACCTAAGTAATGACCATGAGAATGTTGTTTCTGTTAATGGACAATTTATTATTTTTTTCACATTAGTTGCGGTTTGTAAATTGTTTATGTAGAACATTGCTCGAAAGGTTCCTTTGATTCTAAAAAAATAAGTGTTTAAGACTAACCTTACATTACTGTGGCTGGCGTTCCCAATCCTTTTATTTAATATGCAAATGACGCGCTCAAGTGCATTTCCATATGTCGTAATAATCAAATGTTAGTCGACCAGAAGTTTGCAAGCTATAGGCCAAGGATGGCCTATAGCTACACTATAAATGGAAATTGCAAACTTAAGAGTAAATAGAGAAGGATTTATTTCTACGATTCAAATTAATTCGAGACCATGGCAACGTTTTTGCCGAATTATTCTGTTAATGCCACGTTATTTAAGAAAAATAACTTTAGAAGAATCTGTTCTGTAATGACCTCGTAGAATAATGGTACCCAATAAGAAAATATATGTACATAATGCTGAGAAAACGTTCCAGTTAATGAAATTTTTAAAAGATATCATTGCGTATATTATTGCTGGCTGATATTCTGGACGATAAACACCCGGAAACCCAGAATCTCTTTTTATAGCTAGCGTACTTCACATTATTCACTAGCTGATTTAAATCTCGTAAATCAATATTTAGAGGCATTATTACGGCAGTTATCGGTTATCTGGAAGGGAAAAACTGAATATGGTTCGTTATCCGCGAAGGCGGCGCGTGATCGGGAATGAATTACCGGTTTCCACGAGGCAGTGTGGGTGTTGACCTCTCGCATCGGCTGGTCAGCGAGAGAAGGCCGCTCACGGTCCCAAGGCCGAGCGTCCTTTGTGACAGCCAGGGCTCCAGCTTCGAACACGGCATTACTCAGCGCCGAACATGCAATCTCAGGTCGTTCTCGTTTCCAGGGATCTCCATTTATATTTGCATCCCAATCTGCACCCCGCAGTCCATCGAAAGGTGTGTGGTCGAGGTTGGATTTTGTTCTTGTACTAGTCTTCATTTCGAGGACTGGTTTGATGCAGCTCTTCTTTGCAGGTCTCTTTATTTCCGTATGATTACTGTGACGTACATCTTTTTCAACCTGCCCAGTGTATTCCAGGTTCGATCTCCCTCTATAATTTTTACTCCCGGCACACCGCTTGTGATGTTACAAAATAGAAGTGATGTTGTTATTCAATGGAAAGTTGGAAATTGAGATTTAGCTTACTGTTTTATCAATCACAATTGGCGTAAGAATCATGGATTGACCATTGTCATAAAATATTGCATTATGAGATGTGAATAGTTTTTACTTGCAGTTTCGCGTGGCTTGAGGCATCACAACTAGCGTGCTATTGATTAAGAAATTGCGTTATCGTCTTTCTAATTACTTCATGATCGTAGATACGATCATACCCGGTTGTGAAGTTATTGTTATGACAAAACAATTTCCTAAGGGACCAGAAAGTTCTTAAGGGCGCAAAAACAACTGTAACATCACACAAAAGGGAAATTCAATATTAAAGCTGATGCAAGAAGACGATAAAACAGTTTTCTTTTTATCAATGTAACACGCATATTGGACTGCTGATCTTGGTGTCTGTAATATTAGCAAAATGCATAATGAAAATGAAAATAATACTGAGGAGATAATAGAAATGAGCACTGCTAAATGATTCAGTATTCCCAGAACAAATATTTATTATAACTAAAACATATATCGTACCTTAAGCTTAATACTACAATGACGGTAGATTTTTATGTCCATATCATGTCCATTGAGCGCTCTTTTATATAGCCATTGTCTTCTTTGAGTCGCTCGTGCGTCGTCACGGTAAGTTATAACAGTTATTTACACTTCACTCAAACTTAGACATAACACGTTTATATACATTTAGTAAAAATTAGATCAGACTACCACAAATCTGCGTCCGTCTTACTCGAGAAAAACAGTACAAGTCTTTTTAGCGCTCAAGGCTTCATTTGTTCTCCAGCGAACAAAATAGTGAAGGATCGCATATCTATCCGTATTTTCCTGTTTATATTGCCGCCCAAAGACGACGAATTACATTATTTAGAAGATTCCACCGTCGCCATGCGACGCCTCATTATACATTAATCATTATTTATAAACAAGTATTTGCCTTCTGGCTGAAAGTATTAACTACTCGTATTTGCTGTTTTAATGAAGTCGAAAATAGCGAATATCACACGCTCCATCGCCAAGCGGACGATTTCTTGATGGCTCAGACTGTATACTATCAGCCGATCTCATGTTTTAGTCAGGTTAAATATCTTTTCCCTCAATTCGATTCAATACCTTCTCTGTAGTTAATCTATCTATCTTCTCAAATTCAGCATTGTTTTGTAGCAGTACATTTCAAATACTTCTAATTTTCTTGTTGCCTTAACTGTTAATAGTCCACTTTTCAATTTCTCATGAGGCTAAATTCCTGACAAATAGCTTCAAAAAGACTTTCTAACACCTAAATTTATATTAGGTGCTAACAAATTTTCCTTGTTCAGTTGCCAGGCTACATTTAATATCCTCTCTGTTTCTGTCATCATCAGTTGTTTTGCTGCCAAAACGACTGCTGTTGTGTCATTTTATAATTGTCCCCGCATCTACGGATTTATTTCGACTACGTTCCATCACCGTTGTTTTATTTTTGTTGGTATTCATCTTGTAACCTATTATTCCGGCAGTGTTCATTTCGTTTATCTGTTCTTTCAAGCCGCGCGGGATTAGCCGAGCGGTCTGGGGCGCTGCAGTCATGGACTGTGCGGCTGAATCCGGCGGAGGTTCGAGTCCTCCTTCGGGCATGGGTGTGTGTGTTTATCCTTAGGATAATTTAGCTTAAGTAGTGTGTAAGCTTAGGGACTGATGACCTTAGCAGTTAAGTCCCATAATATTTCACACACGTTTGAACATTATTGTTCTTTCAAGTTTTTTGCCATTTCTGATAAAATTACAATGCCGTCTATAAAACTCGAAGTTTTTTTTAATTCTCCCTGAATATTAATCCCTTAGTCCCCTTTCCAAAATTCTCCTTCGTTTGCTTCAAAGCTTGCTCAATGCAGAGACTGAATAACATTAGGGCAAGCTACAACCTCATCTCACTCCCTTCTCAACTACTGCTTCCCTTTCAAGTTTTTCAACTCTTACAAATCCAGTCTGATTTGCGCACGCTCTTTCTCTCTCTCACTCACTCCGTCGACAGGCTCTGGCGGGTCCATCTGCACCGACTGACTGCCACGTCATCGTTTGCCAAGCGTCAGACGAGGCTGAGTTCACCCTTTCCAGTCCTCCCACCAAGGAAAACTCCATGGCGGTACCGTAAATCAAACCCGTGCCCTCTGCACGGTAGTCGTCCGTGCTGACCAATAAGTTAAGAATTGGTTTCTGTACGGATTGTGAATAATCTTTCTTTCCCTGTATTTTAGATCTGGTACCTTAAGAATGCCAAAGAATGTGTTACAGCTGACACTGTCAAAAGCTTTCGTTAAATCTGCAAATGATATGCCTTTCTTCAATCTGTCTTCTAAGGTAAAGTGTTGGGTCAGTATTATCTCCAGTGTGCGTTCATTTCCCCGGAACCCAAACTGATATTCTCCGATGTCGGCCGTAACTAATTTTTCCTTTCGTCTGTAAGTAACCGCATCAGTACCTTGAAACCATAACGTATTAAACTGATAGGTTTGTAAAATTCATTCTATTAGCTGTTCCTCAGCATGTTTAAAAATAACAGTTGGCACACCACTGCGCAAGAAAGGAGATAACGTCATGTACAAGCAGCCCGCTCGGGTAGCCGTGCGGTCTAACGCGCTGCTTCCCGAGCGGGATGGCGTGCCGGTCCGCGGCGCGAATCCGACGGGAGGATTAGTGTCGAGGTCCGGTATGCCGGCCAGTCTGTGGATGATTTTTAAGGCGGTTTTCCATCTGCCTCGGCGAATGCGGGCTGGTTCCCCTTATTCTGCCTCAGTTACACTATGTCGGCGAATGTTGCTCAAACACTGTCTCCATGTATGCGCACACCGTAATTACTCTATCATGCAAACATTTGGGATTACACTTATCTGGTATGAGACGTTCCCAGGGGGAGAGGGGGTCCACTGGGGTCCGAACTGCACAATAACCCTGGGTTCGGTGTGGGGCGGCGGTGGGGTGGGTGGACTGCTGTGGCCTGTTGTGGGGTTGTGAACCACTGAGGGCTACGGTGGGATGAAGCCTCTCCATCGTTTATAGGTCCCTGGTTCAATACACAATACACACATGTACAAGTAATTATCGACCAATTTCTCTAATACCCATTCTAGCGAAAGTAGTAGAGCACTGCATGCAACTTCAAATCCATAAGCATCTATTTGCCAACAGTATTCTTAGTGATCCTCAATATGAATTCGAACCTGGCCTATCAATGTGAAAGCAGTGGAAAATATTTCTTTCACTTCATCTGCCTTCTAATCCAAACTTTCTGTAAATGCTTCAGTTTTTGACATGATTAAAGCTTTCGACTCAGCCAGCCACAGAATTCTATTGAAAAAAAGCTCTATTCTCATGGTTTTAGAGCCAAAGTTCTATCTCCGATTGCATCTTATATGAGTGAGGGAAAAGAAGTGTACATTTACAAGGTTCTGTGCTTGGACCCTTGCTTTTCATAATTTCTGTAAATGATTTGTTCAATACGAAGCCACGTAAGTTCGTACTATATGCAGATGACATCACCTTTGTTGCAGTTGATAGGGCCTCAGACAAACTCAACCACAAAAGTGCAGAACGACTCAGAATAATCAGATATGGTTGAGAGCAAATGGCTTACAAATTAATCACTCTAAAATTGTACTGTTCTTTTCAGCTTATGTAACAACGACAACTGTAGTGCCTCAGTTCAACTTCTTGGCTTTCATCTTCACCCAGAATTAATTTGGGAAACTCACACTAATTGTGTACACAATAAGTTAGCTTGAATCACCTATCTGCTAACTAAACGTAGGACATGTGTGATGGACAAGCTGCTGCTGGACCCCTGTTATGCCTTTTTCCGCAGTCGTCTCACGTGTGCAGTGTTGTTATGGGGCAATTCCCCTGGAGCAAAAAGAACTTTTATTTGGCGGAAAAAGACCATTAGATGCATATCTGGAGTAAGAAACAATGAATCATGTATAGAATACTGCAAGGAGCTCAAAATATTGACAGTTGCATTACTGTTTATTCTCAGTCGTTTGTGCTTATCAAGGAAACCCAAGACAGCGATAAACTAGAAGAGTATATACATGACCATCACACACGTTAAAGGCAGATGATGTACATCGCAGTTTCTAATCTTACAAAAACTCAAAATAATTACACGAACATAGGGGTACAATAATATAATACGTTATTGCCTGCAATACACAGTGTACCTCTGAATGTCTTCAGAAATATTACAAAAAGGTGGCTTCAACAAAAAGCCTTCTGTACGATAGAAGACTTTAAAATATGTAATGAAAATGATGTAATCTACTAAAGCCGCTGTGTAATATGAACACTATATTATTTGAGATTTCCGAAAATCTTTATTGTATCATATTGTAGTGCTTTATTTTCATAATGTATTTATACTTAATGGTTAAAACGTACTTCATTTACATTTCTTAAAACGTTTTTCTCAGCGTGCGTATTGCGTACGCATACAGTTTCTGCTTTAGTCATTCTGCATGACGCATTTATAGTTAATAATTACTAAATGTGTCCAGTACAAACCATATGTATCCCTTCAACATGTTAAAAATGTATGACTTATTATGTAGCTACACAACGTATATAAAATGACGACATCGATTGCATGAAAAACGCTTAAAGATGAATTGATAAATGAAATCAAATCAGTCACCAATGTGCACCAGCTTTTTAATTAGAATTACTGTATTCTTCTTGAAGTTGGAAGGTATTGCGCCTGTCTGATATACCTTGCAGGCCATGTGGAATAATATTGTCATGGCTGGCTCTACCAAGGTTATCAGTAGTTGTGAGGGAACGTCGTTTACTCAAGGAGATATCTCACCTCTCATCTTCTTTTACTTCCTCTTCCCTTTCTATAATGCTGTCTTCAAGTTCATTTCCCTTGTGCAGGCCTTCACGATCATTATCTCCCTTTCCCTTCATAAATGGTAGGTGGGGGAAGGAGGCGTCGACTGTCGGTATCCCCCTGTTTAATTCCGAGTGTTCTAGTTTTATCGTCGTGTTTATAACACAAAATGATTGTTACAGAAATTGTACATTGGAAGAAGTAGTATGTTATTTGATTCGTATTGTCACGTGGACTCTTTGAATTTCCACAGTGTGGAATCCGCAAGGAATGTCGCTTTCCTTGTAGCGTCTTTCACTGTTGAGCGCTTCTGCGAGGCTCTCCGTTTGCTGAATGAATCAGTTCATCATCGAAATTTTGTTTCTCTTCCTTTAATCCACCTTCGAAATCTGACGGACATACGATACCGAAGAACTGATAAAACAAGTGTTTTTTGACAGACTTCCAGATATTTTATGTAGTGACTAATAACCGATCATGCAGTAAAATGATGTCACGACTTTTCGTTTGTTCGCACACGTTACGTTACAGTTATCTGTATTGAGAACCACTTGCAAGTCTCCACATTTTTAAACAATTTTTGTGTGTCAGGTATTTGTATATGAATTTGTCGAGCCTGAACAACGTTGGAGAGTTAAAAGCTGTCTGTATAATTATATAGCTTAACAGGAATTGTCCTTTAAAGACACGAATCTAGGCAGTTGGGATCGATACTGTAAAGCATGCCACTTGTGGTAATACTATATTGACCCAGTGCTGCGCCATGACAGGTGTCGCTGTCCGCCTGCTCGTCGGTGCCGGGACGATTACAGAAACTAGGAGGCACTTCATTGTGCGGGCTCCATGACATTAGCTGCCACAATACAGCAGAGTCACATGACTCGGGTTTCAGGATGTAAATTCCACCTTCAGGCGCTTTGTTTCGTACGAGAAAGTCGTACGAGACGCGTAAAAAATACAACATGACTGATACGACTTTCTCGTACGCAATCAAGCGCCTGAAGATACGATTTACATCCTGAAACCCGGGTCGTGTGTAGATTTTATCCAAATAAAAGATTTTTCAACTACAACTGGAGCTGATTTATTCATTATGAAAAGTTTTAGCAACACTTATGGATATCCCACAAGGGGTATATTACAAGAGAGTCCCTCTGGCATGTGTAAATACGAGGGGTGTTTTTTTTAAGAAAGTACCGTTGTGAAATTAAAAAAAGACGTGCTAAGATATATAAATAATTTTATTTTTGCATGAAAGCCTCTACCTTAATCTACGCACTGACGCCATTAAAGTCTGATTCTTCCTTGTTTACGTTGTGTACTGAGTGTTTAAGATGCCTCCGATAATCGTGAGTCCTGCCGACTGTGAAGTATGGGCTGTTATAAGATTTTTTAGTGCTAAAGGCCTAAAAGCGATCGATATTCATCGTAAGATCTGTGCAATTTACGGAGAAACATTATGAGTGACGGAATGGTAAGAAAGTGGGTGAGAGCATTTAAAGATGGCCGCACAAATGTGCATGATGAACAACGAAGTGGGCGTCCTTCGGTCGTTAATGAAAGTTTGGTGCAGGAAGTGGACAATAAGGTCACAGAAAACAGACGCTTTACGATTTACTCCTTGCGGGATGACTTTCCTGATGTTTCGCGTAGTGTTTTGTAAGGCATTGTGACCGAGCACTCGAATTACCGAAAATTGTGCGCACGTTGGGTAGCGAAAATGTTGATAGATGTGCACAAAACCAAACGTTAGACAGTGCATTGACTTTCCTTGAGCAGTACCACAACGACGGTGATGATTTCTTAAGCCAAATTGTTACGGGCGATGAAACATGGGTGGCCTACGTCACACCAGAATCAAAGCAACAGTCCATGGAAGTTGAGCAAGGGCATTGTTTTGCTGCACGACAATGCCCGTCCGCATGTGGCGAATCACACCAAAGATCTCATCACATCTTTTAGATGGAAACTATAGATCATACTCCGTACAGCTCCGATATTGCGCCCAGTGACTACCATCTGTTCCTGCACTTGAAGAAACACCTGGCCGGTCAGCGTCTTCAAGACGATGACGAAGTCAAAACAGTGGTTAACAAGTCAGGTGGCAGATTTCTATGAGGAGGGTATTCACAGGTGGTACAACGTTATGACAAGTGCCTCAATACTGACGGAAATTATGTAGAAAAGTAGATTAAGGTACAGGCTTTCATGTAAAAATAAAATTATTGACATATCTTAGCATGTCTTTTATTAATTTCAAAACTGTACTTACTTAAAAAAACACGCCTCGTACTAGCCGTTCAGCCAGGCTCGTTACCGATCGAGTAAGGAAGACATCGAATCATCAACTGACGCATCAGCATCTGCCGTAGATCGGCTCGCTGGAATTATCAACGGTGCGAGGTGGGCACAGGTGGCAGCGTAACTGCCCATAATTAACCACCTATGGTGGCTTAAAAACTAAGTACGCAAACAACGCAATATCGGCGAACGGCTGAAACATTGTAAATCTGAGTGGCACCGCCAGCTCTACCCCAACAGCAAAAACAGGGAATCCGAACAAACGAAACACAAACAAACCACGAGGACACAGCGAGCAGCCGATTTTATAAGCAAATTGATATCACTGTTGACGACTTTGGCATTTTACATGTACGCTGACGCTGCAGCTAGTCCGGGAGGTGTCGTCGGTGTCAAGCTACAACGGTAACGCCCCCGCCCCCTCCACCACCACTAACATTTCCTAACACCTACGCACAAACTGTCAGTGCTGGCGCAAGTTCGCCTCATCCTGGCAGGCGCAGTGCATTTTATTTCCATGACACTTGGCGTGGCACTTTTTCCTCTTCGACTATAAAGCCGCTACTTTTCAGTCGGTTTTCTGTTCACTATCTCGTCGGTAAGGTGCGACCGTATTGGTGGATAATCTCGTGTCCTGTGGCTCCTCGATTAGTATGGTAATCTTTCTCATAGAGTTGACAGTACAATTTCCTACTTCCTGTGTTGGTCACTGTGCCAGTGTGGGCGTGGAGGGGGTCCATTTCTCTCTCCTATCGTGTCAGGCACGGTACGCACTGAGGGTAACAATGTTCGCTGTCCTAGTCGCCGCCAGATGAAAATTCGAGTCCGTAATAAATTAATAAAAGGATGCTGCTACCACTGAGCGACAAACCAGGACTCCACTATTTATAGAATTTTTGTGACATAACAGAGCAGGCCGAATGTCATACTGTTTGTGATGTGTAATTCGTGTTGATTTCCAAACAGGAGTTCGTCTAGAAAAGTTATCAGACGAGTACGTAAACAGAAAATGTCACAATACTTTTACGACAATGTGATGAGATATGTCTGGTGTTCTGAACGTCAGTACTCGTCAGTGCTACGACCATTCTTAAATATTTCTAATGGGCACATCTACGGCCCAATCATGTAAAACACACTGTTGTTTCGGTGACGTGTGATAAACCATTGTTAGAAGAGGGATCGCTTATTCCTCATACATGATATCTAACATGTATCCCATCATTTATAAAGCTATTTCAGTTGTATTTCATTTCCTTCTTCACTAATTGGGACTCAGATTTTGCGTCCGTGCAATGACCCAACGTAGGAGCTATTTTGTGATTCTCTTCAGTGAATCAATTCCCTTAGAGAGAATTAAGTTTTCGTCTTTCATTTTATCATCTTCTTGGTTGGTGCAGCTACGACCAAAGAAAGCCTTTGATCCATTAAATGATTTTACAAAGTTCATTTTAGGGCACAATGAAACAGTAAATGGAAGAAATGAGTTCTCACCACTGCAGTCGAGGCACTAACAAATTTCTCAGTTCATTCAATATTCACTTAAAATGAAATCCGTGCATTCGTAAAAAATAATAATCCACTCTAATTCTCTGTTTTGAGAGCGACCGAGATCATATATTTACAAGACTATAGCCACAAACAAACGACAAGAACATATAAAAGCCCGAAATTTAGAGAGATAAAAACTAAAGGAAATATGTTGACCGGCAGGGGTGGCCGAGCGGTTCTAGGCGCTACAGTCTGGAAACGCGCGACCGCTGCCCTCGCAGGTTCGAATCCTGATGGATGTGTGGATGTGTGTGATGTCCTTAGGTTAGTTACGTTTAAGTAGTTCTAAGTTCTAGGGGATGATGACCTCAGAAGTTCGATAGTGCTCAGAGCCATTTGAACCAAACATATGTTGACATGCTCAGACAAATCAATTCAGGATGGTAAGAGTATAGGTATTATACAAAACTAAGATCTCAAACTGTAAAGTATAGTAGGCGGGGCAAACGCGCAGTAGATTTCTAAACAGGTACAAAGGTGAATATTTGACGCTGAATGTACTAAATAAGTCACACAAATTTGCAAAATGTAGCAGTCAGCTAAAAAAAGCTGTTGTTGTTGTGGTCTTCAGTCCTGAGACTGGTTTGATGCAGCTTTCCATGCTACTCTATCCTGTGCAAGCTTCTTCATCTTCCCGTACCTACTGCAACCTACATTCTTCTGAATCTGCTTAGTGTATTCATCTCTTGGTCTCCCTCTACGACTTTACCCTCCACGCTGCCCTCCAATACTAAATTGGTGATCCCTTGATGCCTCAGAACATGTCCTATCAACCAATCCCTTCTTCTAGTCAAGTTGAGCCACAAACTCTTCTTCTCCCCAATTCTATTCAATACCTCCTCATTAGTTATGTGATCTACCCATCTAATCTTCAGCATTCTTCTGTAGCACCACATTTCCAAAGCTTCTATTCTCTTCTCGTCCAAAAACCATTTATCGTCCATGTTCACTGACCATACATGGCTACACCCCATACAATTACTTTCAGAAACAACTTCCTGATACAGATGTATACTCGATGTTAACAAATTTCTTTTCTTCAGAAACGCTGTCCTTGTCATTTCCAGTCTAAATTTTATATTCTCTCTACTTCGATCATCATCAGTTATTTTGCCCCCCAAATAGCAAAACACCTTGCCCAACGACTCACCGTGCTTTTATTTACTGCCAAGTCTCCAAGAAAACATTCTGTAAGCGCCTTTGAATATATACGATGCTCTGGTTTTCTGCCAAATGAAACTCAATGATAGATCTCTGCTTGGAACTCACTTCTGCTACAGACGCGAGTTTGAGGGCTAGGGTATAGTGCTGCCACCTATCGGAAGTTCATGAGCCCATAGGGGCTGAATCGAGGATATTCCACTATGCCCCAAGACAAATTCCGCGTTCTTTTCAACCGAAATTGGCTGAGGAATAAATGTGTTGCAGTAGAAATACTGCTGGACCAAAGTGCAGATACAACCTGTAATTGTAATCCATTGCTTGTTGGATGTGTAGTTACAAGTAGAAACCACTGAGAAAGATTTCTGAATACCGCTGGATCAAAAGATTGAAACAGTCTTAAGAATCATGCACTCTTTATTAAATGCCTAGGTTGAAGTGCAAACCAAAGAGAACATTTGTGATCAAAAGGAAAAATTGGGTAAGCGGACTGATAATGCGTATGGCATATGAAGCTTAAATCACATACATGAGTCTGCAGTCTGCCCAGATATCAAACTACATTCTAACACAATTCCTTCACTCTTCTGTTGCTGCAATGTTGTTTTTAGGATGGAGTCTCTGAAGCGTATGTCGTACTAGTTGGTCCCACAAATGTTCTGTCACGAGGAGCAGTGCAAAACGGATAGGAGATTGTAAGCTGTCAACACTTTGTACAGCGTGGCTGCAGTGTTGGGTAAAGTGTTATCCACCTGAAAAATGCTACATTTTTGGCCATTAAAATTGTTACTGGCATCACCATGAGGGTAGCATGCAACAAACATCAAACTGTTGTGAAGTGTACAACATGCTCGGATATGCGAAGGAATAACGAGTCAGCACAACTGCAAAAAGTAGGTTGGAGTAACGCCATCTGCGTGCTGTACAAAAGAAAAGATTGTGTAAACGGAATTCTCATTAAAAACTCGCATTTTAATGTTGGTTGTTCGTGGAACATCGCGTTATGATTCGTGCAAGAAGGGAAATCCCTGCCAGCACGTTTTGGAATTCGAGAGCGGCAGCATCGTGGCGTATTGAGATTGTGGTACATTTTTCAGCGATGTTTCTCCTCGAATTGTTCGGAGTTACCTGTTTCTCATGCTAACAAGTAATCGATGGATTCAGTGACAGAGAGGGCAGACACATTGTACACTCCGTCGTTCAACAAGCGAAAATCCATTAAGATAAGCGACTTTGACAAAGGACAGATTATTATTACACAGAGCCTATGAACGAGTATCTCGAAAACAGCGAAGCCGTTTGAACGTTCACGACCTTCTGTCGTGAATATCTACAGAAAGAGATAGAAGGACAGTGAAACTACCAATAGGCGCTAAATGGTTGGACATCTACGACTCTTCACAGAACGTGGTGTTCAGAGGCTTCTCTACTCTGTAAAGTAGGATAGATGGTGATCAGTGGCATCTCTGCTGAAAGAGCACAATGCTGGTGCACACACAAATGTTTCGGAGCACACCGTTCATTGCACATTGTTGAACGTGGAACTCCGCAGCAGTCCATCCTTATATTTTCATGTGTTGATACAACGACATCGCCAGTAAAGTTAAAGCAATTGCAGGCCTAGGTTACAAAATTTAAGTCTTTTGACCTGGATTCAACACTTCTATGAGTGCCATCATCTGAAATTAAATATTCATATAGGCATGTCACGCATAAGATAAATATCAAGGGAGAAAGGCTAAAGTCACAAAATTAAGAAAAAAATACATGGAAGGCGTGGGCTGCTCATACACACAAAGCCACAGGTAGCAGCAGGCGTCTGTTGGGGTTCGTGATTGAAATGAGTTTAGGCAATTAACAGAGTTGGAGGTAGTTTCATATTTCTTTAATTTCATATTTTTTGAATTTTATTATTGTTAGGCATTCTTGCAATTCAGGGTCGTTCTTTAGTGTTAATTATTGGAAGTCATGTTGTCGCTGTGTAGCAATCATATTCGGTTGTGCTTCTATATTGCGGGTAGTAAATTGGAAATTTGTGGTAAGTTCTTATGGGATCAAATTGCTGAAGTCATCCGTCCCTAAGCTTACACACTACTTAATCTAACTTAAACAAACTTACACAAAGGACAACACACACAGCCATGCCCGAGGGAGGACTCACACCTCCGACGGGGGAAGCGGCCCGGACCGTGGCAAGACGCCTCGACCGCTCGGCTACCCCGCTCGGCGGGTAGTAAATAAATAAGTTAAGTCTGAGTCGTCGTTGTCAGGGTAAATGCTGTAGGTCAGTGTTTAAATGATAAAAATAATTAAAGACATAGTTTCACCGGTTCAGTGTGCAACGTCAGTTGGACGCATCTGTATGTGGAATCTCCGACGTGAACGAATGTGGTAAGGTTGCATTCGTGATAGGCCCAGAGTTGTCATGACGGTATGGGATGCCACTGGAAACAGGTCGATCGATCACCTCTGGATCGCGTAGCTGGTAATTTGAACAACAGCTGCTATATTTCTGATGTGCTAAGGCCGCTGTCCATATTCTATAATGGAGGACTCATGTTATATTTCTACAGGATAACGCAACCACGAAACAGAGGATCTTCGGCTCTTCCCTGGTCAGCACGTTCTCCAGATCTTTCACGCACGGAAAACGTCATTGTTTATCGAGCCACTTGCACACCACATGTTGCTAGCCACTACTACTGATGAAGAGCGTAGAGAGAGAGAGAGAGAGAGAGAGAGAGAGAGAGAACATCATGGAATGACCTATCTGTATTTGTCTTTCAAGCTCAATTTTACTCGAGACTCTGCCAGGTTCGAACCACTGGTGCTTCCAGAGGTGACAGCTCTGTGTACTACATTTACAACCTGTATGACCAAGAACTTCCTAAAAATTTAGTCATATATTCTTCCTATTATGTGAGGGCGTTTCAATAAGTAACGTAACATTTTATTCTGAAAGCAGGTTGGTTTTATTCAGAATTCCGATACACCATATTATCCCCCACTCTTCTGGCTACAAAATTCTATTTTTCAACATAATCTCCGTTCAGTATAACGGCCTTACATCAACTTACTGGGGGGGGGGGGGGGGAGGCTGTATGCCAACATGGGACGTCTACTGGTCGACGTCGAGCCAACGTCTTGCAGCATCAATGTCGTCCCTCGTGGCGTGCAAGCAATTCCTTACAGACGGCCCTTAGTTGTCTTCTGTTAGGCAGGGAGGAAACCAATAGTGGGCACACACCTTTGAGTATCCCACCTGACGGACTAGTGTGTCAGCACTACCAACAAAGACGTCCAATGATGTAGTGAGGTGTTTGTTTGACTATTATCTGTCGATCAACTCGAATGAGAGTGTCCGCACGTTCCAACGTTGCAAGAGTCACAGTTGTGTGCGGCTAGCCGGCACGCGGGAGGTCGGACATGGTTGTGCGACCTTTTTGCTACGATGATAGACGTCTCGTCTACTGCCAGGCCTCCGCAAAGCTCTGCTCTTCCGTCAGAAGAGACTCAATGATAGTTCTCTGCTTGGAATGCATCTCCGTTACAGACGGCATTGTGAAGGCCACCTATCGAAACTTCATTAAACTACACTCCTGGAAATGGAAAAAAGAACACATTGACACCGGTGTGTCAGACCCACCATACATACACTGCGAGAGGGCTGTACAAGCAATGATCACACGCACGGCACAGCGGACACACCAGGAACCGCGGTGTTGGCCGTCGAATGGCGCTAGCTGCGCAGCATTTGTGCACCGCCGCCGTCAGTGTCAGCCAGTTTGCCGTGGCATACGGAGCTCCATCGCAGTCTTTAACACTGGTAGCATGCCGCGACAGCGTGGACGTGAACCGTATGTGCAGTTGACGGACTTTGAGCGAGGGCGTATAGTGGGCATGCGGGAGGCCGGGTGGATGTACCGCCGAATTGCTCAACACGTGGGGCGTGAGGTCTCCACAGTACATCGATGTTGTCGCCAGTGGTCGGCGGAAGGTGCACGTGACGTGCCCGTCGACCTGGGACCGGACCGCAGCGACGCACGGATGCACGCCTAGACCGTAGGATCCTACGCAGTGCCGTAGGGGACCGCACCGCCACTTCCCAGCAAATTAGGGACACTGTTGCTCCTGGGGTATCGGCGAGGACCATTCGCAACCGTCTCCATGAAGCTGGGCTACGGTCCCGCACACCGTTAGGCCGTCTTCCGCTCACGCCCCAACATCGTGCAGCCCGCCTCCAGTGGTGTCGCGACAGGCGTGAATGGAGGGACGAATGGAGACGTGTCGTCTTCAGCGATGAGAGTCGCTTCTGCCTTGGTGCCAATGATGGTCGTATGCGTGTTTGGCGCCGTGCAGGTGAGCGCCACAATCAGGACTGCATACGACCGAGGCACACAGGGCCAACACCCGGCATCATGGTGTGGGGAGCGATCTCCTACACTGGCCGTACACCACTGGTGATCGTCGAGGGGACACTGAATAGTGCACGGTACATCCAAACCGTCATCGAACCCATCGTTCTACCATTCCTAGACCGGCAAGGGAACTTGCTGTTCCAACAGGAGAATGCACGTCCGCATGTATCCCGTGCCACCCAACGTGCTCTAGAAGGTGTAAGTCAACTACCCTGGCCAGCAAGATCTCCGGATCTGTCCCCCATTGAGCATGTTTGGGACTGGATGAAGCGTCGTCTCACGCGGTCTGCACGTCCAGCACGAACGCTGGTCCAACTGAGGCGCCAGGTGGAAATGGCATGGCAAGCCGCTCCACAGGACTACATCCAGCATCTCTACGATCGTCTCCATGGGAGAATAGCAGCCTGCATTGCTGCGAAAGGTGGATATACACTGTACTAGTGCCGACATTGTGCATGCTCTGTTGCCTGTGTCTATGTGCCTGTGGTTCTGTCAGTGTTATCATGTGATGTATCTGACCCCAGGAATGTGTCAATAAAGTTTCCCCTTCCTGGGACAATGAATTCACGGTGTTCTTATTTCAATTTCCAGGAGTGTATATGGGCTGAAGCGGGAATATTCCACGATGCGACCAATAACCACCACAACCACTAAGAATAAAGACAATAAAGATAAGAAAAAGACAATAAAGATAAGAAAAACACAATAGATAACAAAAGAGAAGAATATTCTAACAACAAATACTCTAACGGAAAATTCTGCATTTATTCAGCCGAAGTTGACCAAGAAAAAAGAAATGTTGCATTACTTATTGAACGCCCTTCATACTAAACCCGCAAGTAAAATTTTATTGGCCAGCAACGTATTTATAACTTTTCATAAGACTAGTCCGTGCAGTCCCATCCGTTTTATCCTGGACGCAGCTCTGTGATGATGTTGATGTTATATCAGCGAGCATAGCCTTCATTACTCCCGCGGAGGCCAACTGGCCCTGTGGACACGGCCGACGTGTGTAGCCTATTCCAGAGCGGTCACACGTTCGTCCTTCATGGCCTCCGAGCATCTACGTAACAACACCCCTGCAGCCAGTGACCCAGCTTTGCTTAAACTACTGTTTACAATATATTGCTCCCTGAACCAATGTAAATTGTTATTGGCTGGCTTGCTGTTTCTGGGTCGGCTTGTTGGCTTGCTGGCTGAGTCACTGTGCTGTAGATTGACAGGCTGTGGGTCGGCTTGTTGGCTTGCTGGCTGAGTCATTGTGCTGTAGATTGACAGGCTGTGGCAAGAACTTGGTTTTCCAATGTCCAGAACAATTTACTTGAGCTGGAACTTTATTTCACACAGTTCGTGTTTGCCACGCCTACAACAGTGCCGGTTGGCATTCAGCAAACAGTCCAGACACACCAGAGTCATCCAAGATTTAAACGTAATGCCTGTCGTAACCATAAAACCAAATGCAGAACCGACACGTTATTGTACATTATAAGCTGTATTATTAAGCTGATCATCTCGACATCTGAGTTTTTGTTCGTGAGTCATCGCCGTCTGCACGAAGAGCGACTTATCCCATATGGCATCAGATTGTACGCAGGTTACATTATCCAGTATAAACTATGTTTACTGCGAGGAAAAGTAGATAGAAAAACCATACATAATTCAGTCACGTGTTGGTAGAAAAATGGTTCAAATGGCTCTGAGCACTATGGGACTTAACTTCTGAGGTCATCAGTCCCCTAGAACTTAGAATTACTTAAACCTAACTAACCTAAGGACATCACACACATCCACCCCCGAGGCAGGATTCGAACCTGCGACAGTAGCGGTCGCGCGGTTCCAGACTGTAGCGCCTAGAACCGCTCGGCCACTCCGGTCTGCCGTGTTGGTAGAGCTTGGAACGAAATCGTCTGCAGTTTCAATCACAACTGTTGAACGATGTGTGCCAGACACGTTGCACAGTGGTCCTACAGATCCACACATGTTTTTAAATGGATTAAAATAAAGGAAGTTAACCAACAGATGTACCTGTGTCGCAGTATTTGTTGAAACGTCACTTCGGCCTCAGTGCAAACAGTCGTCGTGTAGTGGTGTCACTGAACTATCAGGGAAGTTTCATAGCAGAACTGGCTAAGAATGTCTGCCACGAGGTCTGACGGTCTTAGTAAATACTACGAAAATGTTCACTGAACCACAACGCTGCACCTGCTGTCGGGCTTAGAGGTGCGTTACTTCTGGGGCGAAGATGTTGGCAAATTGCTTGCGAGCTCATGTAATTTGCGACGTACTTGACTCCAGTTTTACCGTGAACTTCTGGCAAGTCAAAGGGTTTAAATGCGTAACCGATTTTAATGTTCGTTAGCTATGTTGGTGCCCAGGGGGCGGTCACACACTTGTCGCATCACTCTGTAAATATTTCTGTTAATTTCTTAATAACTGTTAGTTTCAGATATCACTGTGGCCATGGTGTTAATCAGTGATGTTCCACACCAGCTAGTTTAACACTGTTTATTATGCCTTTAACGTGGGGAACGCAACACAACAGACAGAGCACTCCCTAGTGCGAAAGCGTTATTTGCAGCACACCACGTTACTCTTCAATATTAAAGCTTTTGTGGATAAGTTAGCAGTTTATCGCATGTCTATTGAAACCTTGGCTAGGGAACACAGTGACCAAGTCTCTTCAATATCTGGTTAATGTACATAGACTGAGTCATTGATGAAGAGGCCTTGTTTGTCTCTTCCGCTATGAAACAATCAGCAACCTTGAGCTGTTAGTACAAAGTGTATATCTGTCGCATTGCACGTAACATCTTCAAGATAAGATGTTATTGTATGATATTAGGTGGAAAGAGATCAAGGATAGGTCTACAGTTTAAAGACCATACTGACGATCGTTTTTTTGGTGTAAACCTGCAACGGTTCTAAAAAAAAAAGAAAGATATTCTCAATAAATAGTACGCTGAATACGACAACTAAACTTTCGCTATTGGCTAGTAAGATTAGGAAAGTACTGAAGAAACTGAGGACATTGGGCAGTACTCTCAGCAGAAAACACAGCTGATAAAAGAAAATATCGAAACTATTTTCGCTATAAGAAAAGCTAATCAAATTCTAGATATATTTTCAGAGATTGCCGAAAATGCATCATCACTACTATATTGTAAAGGAACTTTAGACGGAGAGTTGGCATAACAACCATTTCGTTTGGTACGCTGGTACACTTTTCAGCAAATTTTAGACATAAAATTTATCGAATGCTTTTCTCACTTTTATGTCGACATATCTGCTTACTAAGTGACTTTACCTTATCGTAGAATGCGCGCTTAGCCTGGAATACGTGCTTTTTAATTTAAAAAGGCTCTGTTATCTTCGAAAATGACTTTTCCTAAATCGGAAAACTGTTTAGCTGTTCAGTTTTGAATGTTCAGAGTCACACATTTTTCGATATTAGATGATAACTGTTGTCTAGTTTTAAAAGTTTCTTGTTAATCCAGTTCTCAATAAACACGTAAATGAAAGCATGTGGTGGAATGGGGCAATCATGAAAGACTCTGTTTTTGTTTTATCTGTACTTTACTTCCATTAATATTCATTAATGTTCACTACTTCTTATGGTTTCTAGAAAACCTTGTACCTCTCGATTCCCATTCTTCACATCGATGAAAGAACGGTTTTCAATTTACCACTTTGAAAACCTTTTGAAAATCAATGGAAGCTTTTGTGTACATTTGCACTTTTCTCTCCGGTATCACCCGCAAAACTAAAATTGCTTCCTTACTTATTCTGTCAGATCCAAGACAAAACTTATCTTTCTTTATCTAAATATTCATTATTTTAATTCAGTTTCATAAAACTTTATTACTTTTTGTACGACCTAGGTTTCGGGTCATGAAAGCACTTTCTAGTACACCACTCAAAGCAACTTACTTTCACTCTTGCAGAAATTTTTAGGAATTTCTGCTTTCTAGAAGCAATGTATAACTGGACGGCGTTCTGTGTCAGTCTGCTAATCACCAATTTAAAAAAGTCCTTCTACCTGAGTGGGCGGCCGATGTACGTATTCGACGCATTTTGCGACCCCTTTCTTGAGAATAGAGCATACGGGTGAAAAAGTCTAAACACCATTCACATGCTTTGAACGTTTTGCGTCAAGCGGGTGTCTGTTTGAAAGCTTTACTCCCTAAAAGAAAGCATGATGTTACGCAACACCCGGCAATGGGCTCTTCGTGGAACAAATACCTCATATTATACCGCGAACGAAAGCTTACTTCTTGTTTTTAAAAGAGTGCTTCTGTTTTGAGCAATACTGACCATGCGTATGCGAGAACCTGACAGGTCTACCTGCGGGTCAGAGTAAAGTGTATATTTCTAAGATGCCTTTTGGAAAGCTTTCTATCACATAAACACTGTACTTGACTTATACGTGGGCAGTCCCATTTGTATCTGTTAGCTGTCTATGAAGGTTCGCGCTCCTGCAAAGAAAGAAAAAAAAAGAGGCTTAATCAGAGTCGCGATGGCATGAAAGTACGGTGTGAACCGAACGAATGATATGTTTGTCTGCTTGGAAAAGTTGTTGAGAATAGAATTTCTTGAACTTCTAAATGGTTCAAATGGCTCTGAGCATTATGCGATTTAACTTCTGAGGTCATCAGTCGCCTAGAACTTAGAACTAATTAAACCTAACTAACCTAAGAACATAACACACATCCATGCCCGAGGCAGGATTCGAACCTGCGACCGTAGCGGTCGCGCGGTTCCAGACTGTAGCACCTAGAACCGCACGGCCACTCCGGGCGGTTCTTGAACTTCCTAGCATGGATAAATTTCATGAAAAGAGAAAGCAATGAAGATTACTGAACTGATAAGCAAGCACTTGGGAGGACGTGTACTAGAACATACGTTTTGGCTAGTTTGCGAGTTCAGACATCAAGGGACAGGACTGATGACTGTCTTAAGAAAACAAGACAACTGCTATTTGTTAAGTATAATAGTGGGAAGATCTGCAAAAATGACAGAACTGAATAAATTCAATGTATAAAAAGTGGCTGTTGTAATCAAACTTACGAATAGTTCCACAGACCACATCCCGCCAGGTTAGCCGAGCGCGCTAACGCGCTGCTTCCTGGACTCCGGTAGGCGCGCCGGCCCCGGATCAAATCCGCCCGGCCGGTTAACGACGAGGGCCGGTGTGCCGGCCAGCCTGGATTTGGTTTTTAGGCGGTTTTCCACATCCCCTAGATGAATACTGGGCTGGTCTCCACGTCCCGCCTCAGTTACACGGCTCGCAGACATCTGAACACTTTCGCACTATTCCATGGATTACACTAGTCGCAGACAGTTGGCGTACACTGATTCCTTCCCGGGGGGTACAGGGTGGCGGCAGGAAGGGCATCCGGCCACCCCTTCAACTAACACTGCCACATCCGATTAACCATGCCGACCCTGTGTATCCGCGGGAAAAACGGCACAAGCAAAAGAAAGAAAGAATATAGATTTCACAATTATCGATAGCAGAATAACAGCTATTTCCTCACTCCATTACAGTTACGTATGATCTGTGCAGAACTGTCATCCTCTAGAATGATCAGGGCAATTCAAAATGAATATAGCGATTACAAACGATTATAGTTAGTACTTAACGGTTAGTGACAGATCGAAAAGAATTACACAGAACGAAAAAAGAAAGATTTTTTTTAGATACATTATACGTGTTCTACGCTACTCCTCTTGATCACACAGAGAACATCCAAGCGAACTGTTTCATGCCACACATTGTATACCTATGTGCAATCACCGACGTAACCGCATTATTTAAATACACGTTTTGAGTTCTTGAATTGTTTTCGGGAAGTGAGGCACATGCACAAGTTCTTTCACAAAGCGCCATAAAAAGTAATCCATGGATGTCAGGTCTGCAGATGTAGGTGGCCAACAGCAGAACAGAGTGTCACGTGTAATACGACGTATCCATTAGTGACTGGTTTGATATGTTGATCTAAAAATGTATGAAGCTCTATTCCGCTATGTGAGGTGCTCCATCTTACTGAAAGATGTAACCCGTGAAATCCATATCAAGTGGTGGCATCAACAATTTGTCAACTATGTCCAGGTAAATGTTAGTTGAAACACTTAGCTCAGTGAAAAATATGAACCGATAAATTTTTATGCGGACAACACACAGAGCACATTTATTTTAAATAAGTCATGTTGATGTTTAACTATACACGTAGGTCTTTCTGTCCATGGACTACCAAAAAAAACTTTTTTCACGTATGTGTCACCACGGATACCCCTGTTTCTTATTCACTGCACTTCTGCAACGAAAAAATTTGGAACTTCACTTTATATTCTGTATGACGTAGTGGTTTATCTTGTGGCTAAAAATGATATGTGCAGCAAATATTTTTTCCTCCACAGTTTCCAGCACTGTTATAACACAATTTGTACGTTTGACGTGGTCTTCCTGTTCCAGTTGCTGTGAAATCAGAATTACGTAAAGCTTCATTTTCGGTTTCGTTCCGAGAACACGCCAAGAACTTGTCTCATTTGTGGATACCCACTGGCTTCTTATCTCAATTTCCGTGGACTTCCTTCAAACGAAAGGCGAACTCTTTCAACTTTTGTGGCGGTACACATGGCTGGCCGGAACTTTTTCCTTTACACGCTCATCCAGTTCATTAGAGATGCCGATGTCGTTGGCATTTGGAGGTGCTTGACTGTATTGGTAATGAAATCTTCTCTGCACTGTGTTGACTGAACGACAGTTTTTATTTCTTTTGTATGGAATCTCACATTTTCACTTACGGTATGGAATTTTTCACTTATGTGTCACCACGCATGCCCCTGTTTCTTATTCATTGCGCTTGTGCCACGAAAAAAATTTGGAACTTTATTTTATATTCTCTGCAATTCATATCGAAGTGTCCCATGCATTAAAAAGTAACTGCTATATTCATTTTTAATTGTCATGTACTCTGACGCAACACATTGAAAAAAGACTATTCTTACAAAGTTTGCTATTTTCTGGCAGGTCATTGGAAATATAATAAAGGAAATATGAAACATTTTCTGCAAAAGCTAAATATTCATTACGAGGCATTCAGGAAAGTGAAAAGTTATAGGAAACGAGCCCCTGAGAAGTTATCTGAATTTCGATATTGAACAGTCTCTCCCTCTTGCAAGGATGTCTACGACTATGGTATGCTACAGGATGACAATTATTGAACTATATGAGAAAAAAAAACGTAAATTAGTTACAAACTACGGCGTGCGTCAACATGTAAACATCACTACAAATATTCAGATTCACGTTATGACATGTTCGCTATGCCTGCCGTCATTGGCGATGATGTGGCGCAGACGAATAGCGAAATACTGCACGACCCGCTGAAGTGTCGGAACATCGATGATGTCGATGACCTCCTGAATGGCTATTTTCAGCTCAACAATGGTTTTGGGGTTTTTGTTATACACTTTATTCTTAGTATAGGCCCAAAAAAGGAGTCACACATGTTCAGATCCGGAGAATATGGCGACCAATCGAGGCCCATGCCTGCGGCCTCCGGGTACCCCAGAACCAGAATGCTGTCCCCAGAATTCTCCTCCAGGACATCAAACACTCTCCTGCTTCGATAGGATCGAGCTCTGTCTAGCATGAACCACATCTTGTCGAAATCAGGGTCACTTTGGATAATGGGGATGAAATCATTTTCCAAAACCTTCACATAACGTTCGCTAGTCACCGTGCCATCAAGGAACATCGCATCGATTATTCGTGACTACACGCTGCACACCACAGAATGACCAGTTGTGGGTGAAGAGCCTTCTCGATCGCGAAATGCGGATTCTCAGTCCCCCAAATACGCCAATTTTGCTTACTGACGAACCCAAGCAGATGAAAGTGGGTTTCGCGTGCGCATGCGCGTACTAATTGTCATCATTCCCCGCACCCAACCGTTCAATTTGAACGTCCTAAAGCAAACCGTTCAGAAGTTGTAACGATTTTATTTCATATAGTTCAACAACTGTCACGCTGAACAAAACTGTTTAATAAATCTTTGATTGAAACTTTTACTGCTTTAGTCTTATTGAGAAGTGTCAGATTGTAGCCAGCCCCGTGTTTCATTCCTTTTCACTCAGCATACTAGATTCTACAACATGACATGTCTAATTATTCGACGATTTCAGATGTATATGGAAAAGAGCGGTATTATCCATGGAAGTGCGTGATGATTGTAATGACCTCGATGTCGATGGGATGTTAAACCCAGTCTTCCTTCCTTCTCTCTCTCAATAGTCGCCAGGGAGAAAGAGGCAAGGAAATTACATTGGCGTACCTGGAAAGAACTGGTTTGTTTGTATTCTGGGAAGCCCCAGAGATATTCAGCTACTTTCCCCGTATACGTGACAGCGGCGGCTGGCGCAGAAAACTGTTAGAGCAAGTGAACCAGCCGAAGTGTATTTCACTCTTTCGTACGTATTGAGTGGGGGCGGTTTCAGTCTTCTGGCAGGTGAGTTGTCGATACTGACTCCGTATCTGACAGCCAACGCCACTCCCTGTATCTGCGAGTAATTTCGCTGATCAGCGGTTAATGTCTTATTTGGCAATAGAATGGGGTGTTCTATGCCATTGTCGTATTTATGGGGCAGCACTGTACAAATATTAAAATGAGATCATACTTGTGTGGTTATCAACGGACTATTCAGTCACACATAAACAGCAAACCAGCAGCGATGAAATTTTTCATGAACATAACTAAACGATCCTTGTAAAACAGTACCGTATTGCAGTTTTGAAACATTCCACCATTTTGGCATGGCGATAATTTGTATAACGTTCGTACAACCAATTTTCAACCTCTTTAGGCGTAGCGGCTGAGCGACTGATCCATTCCCATTTCTGATAGAAAACTCTGGTGTCTTAGCACGTTTTTTGCATTAGAATTCATAATCATTTTGTTTGTATCTTGAATCATTTAGATACAAACTGAAAAATAATTTCTGTGAAACCATTCATATAACAGCAACTTAATGGCTTCGCCATTTCTTCTTTTGGAGCTTACTTCACACTATACACATAATTTAGAACACTGAAGTTTATTTTCATGTTTTCATTGTGTTTAATAGTTAACGACTATTTAGGAAAAACAAAATGCGGCTATTACATTTTTAGCAGTCAATATTGTCAGAACTGCTCTGTCTTACAACGTTCATCAACCACATAATCAATATCAGGAGATGCTACCCGGTGAAATACCAAAGCTTGAAATGATCTCCCAAGTGTTTCCATCCGAGACTGTCTCTCCTCCACTCCAGCATTTGACTGACGAGAACTGAGAGTATTACGTCATTCGGTCCTGCCCAGTGGGGTAGGAAATAAGGTAAGCGAATATTTGAAAACAACCGCTTATCAGGCAAAGTCAGATTGAAATGCACTGCTGGCCATTAAAATTGCTACGCCAAGAAGAAATGCAGTTGATAAACGGGTATTCATTGGACAAATATATTATACTAGAACTGACATGTGATTACATTTTTACGCAATTTGGGTGCATAGATCCTGAGAAATCAGTACCCAGAACAACCACCTCTGGCCGTAATAACGGCCTTGATACGCCTGGGCATTGAGTCAAACAGAGCTTGCATGGCGTGTACAGGTACAGCTGCCCATGCAGCTTCAAAACGAAACCACAGTTCATCAAGAGTAGTGACTGGCGTATTGTGACGAGCTAGTTGCTCGGCCACCATTGACCAGACGTTTTCAATTGGTGAGAGATCTGGAGAATGTGCTGGCCAGGGCAGTAGTCGAACATTTTCTGCATCCAGAAAGGCCCGTACAGGATCTGCAACAAGCGGTCGTGCATTATCCTGCTGAAATGTAGGGTTTCGCAGGGATCGAATGGAGGGTAGAGCCACGGGTCGTAACACATCTGAAATGTAATGTCCACTGTTGAAAGTGCCGTCAATGCTAACAAGAGGTGACCGAGACGTGTAACCAATGACACCCCGTACCATTACGCCGGGTGATACACCAGTATGGCGATGACGAATACACGCTTCCAATGCGCGTTCACCGCGATGTCGCGAAATACGAATGCGACCATCACGATGCTGTAAACACAACCTGGATTCATCAGAAAAAATTTGCCATTCGTGCACCCAGGTTCGTCGTTGAGTACACCATCGCAGGCGCTCTTGTCTGTTATGCAGCGTCAAGGATAACCGCAGCCATGGTCTCCGAGGTGATGGTCCATGCTGCTGCAAACGTCGTCGAACTGTTCGTGTAGATGGCCGTTGTCTTGCAAACGTCCCCAACTATTGACTCAGGGATCTAGGCGTGGCTGCACGTTCCGTTACAGCCATGCGGATAAGGTGCCTGTCATCTCGCCTGCTAGTGATACGAGGCCGTTGGGATCCAGCACGGCGTTCCGCATTACCCTCGTGAACCCACCGATTCCATATTCTGCTAACAGTCATTGGATCTCGACCAACGCGAACAGCAGTGTCGCCATACGATAAACCGCAATTGCGATAGGCTACAATCCGACCTTTATCAAAGTCGGAAATGTGATGGTACGCATCTCTCCTCTTTACACGAGGCATCACAACAACGTTTCACCAGGCAACACCGGTCAACTGCTGTTTGTGTATAAGAAATCGGTTGGAAACTTTCCTCATGTCAGCGCGTTCTGGGTGTCGCCACCGGCGCCAACCTTGTGTGAATGCTCTGAAAGGCTAAGCATTTGCATATCACAGCATCTTCTTCCTGTCGGTTAAATTTCGCGTCTATAGCACGTCATCTTCGTGGTGTAGCAATTTTAATGGTCAGTAGTGTATGAAGGAAGCTCGACTACGTCAAACTCTATGATACAGGTTGAAATCCAAGATTAGAGTCAGATTAGTGGTAATTATTTTTGGTAAACGATACGCCAAGAATATACACTACGTTATCAAAAGTATTCGGACACCCCTACGTAATGCGGAATTGACCACCAGATGTCACGAGCGGCGGGCCCGCCAGTAAAAAAGGAGAGGGGGGAGTACTGTGTTGTTAGGAGAGAAGCAGTCACAGCAGAAAGTGTGGGGCAGAAGACCTCAGGACTTCGAACGTGGACTAATCATTGGACGCCACGTGGGTAATAAATCCATCAGGGACATTTCAACTCTCCTTAAGCTGATGTTGATGATGTGATCGAGAAGTCGAAACGTGAATGAACAACCACAGTTGAACGAAGACCACCAGATCTCTTGTACTGACGGGAAAGGACCGTCGAGTGTTGACGAAAATGGCTGCAAATATTGCCCGAAATAAGCGGAAGGAATCAACTGTGAGTTCCAAAGTGCTGCTATAAGTCCAGCTAACACAGTGATTGTGCGTAGGGGGGTAAAGAGAGTGGGGCGCAATGGTCGAACAGCTCCTCAAAATCGAAACATGTCTGTAGGCAGTGTGTGTATTGAACCGGGGACCTAGAAACGATTGAGAGGGTTCGTCCGACCGTAGTCCTCAATGGTTCACAACCCCACACCTGGCCTTAGTAGTCCACCCACCCAACCGCTGCCCCACACCTAACCCAGGGTTATTGTGCCGTTCGGCCTCCAGTGGACCCCCCCTCCCCCGGAATGACATGAAGACTCGTACCAGACGAGTGTAACCCCAGATGTTGGGGTGGTAGATTAATTATGGTGGACGCGTACGTGGAGACAGTGTTGGCGCAGCAATCGCCGACATAGTGTAACTGAGGTGCCGGGAGGATTCGTGCCGGGGACCGACACGCCTTCCCACTCGGGAAACAGCGCGTTAGACCGCGTGGGTAGCCGAGCGGGCTTCTTAGACAAAACTAAGCGACTCTTGAGGTGGTGTAAATAGCAACGTAGCTGGACAGTGGAAGACACGAAAGGAGTGATTTGGCATGAGGAACACCTCGTGGCAATCCGATAGAAGGTTTTGTGTTAAACGAATTCCTAGAAAACGTTATCTGCCATCATGTATAGTGCCAGACGTGACGTACAGAGGAGGTGGTGTTATGGTATGGAGGTGATTTTAGCTGTTAGGGTGTGACTCCCTCACTGACCTTTAGAAAATGCTGAATTCGGAAGGATATGAACACATTTTATTGCAGTATGTACCACATACATCTACCCCCATGAACCATGGACCTTGCCGTTGGTGGGGAGGCTTGTGTGCCTCAGCGATACAGATGGCCGTACCGTAGGTGCAACCACAACGGATGGGTATCTGTTGAGAGGCCAGACAAACGTTTGGTTCCTGAAGAGGGGCAGCAGCCTTTTCAGTAGTTGCAGGGGCTACAGTCTGGATGATTGACTGATCTGGCCTTGCAACACTAACCAAAACGCCCTTGCTGTGCTGGTACTGCGAACGGCTGAAAGCAAGGGAAACTACAGCCGTAATTTTTCCCGAGGGCATGCAGCTTTACTGTATGGTTAAATGATGATGATGTCCTCTCGGGTAAAATATTCCGGAGGTAAAATAGTCCCCCATTCGGATCTCCGGGCGGGGACTACTCAAGAGGATGTCATTATCAGGAGAAAGAAAACTGGCGTTCTACGGATCGGAGCGTGGAATGTCAGATCCCTTAATCGGGCAGGTAGGTAGGAAAATTTAAAAAGGGAAATGGATAGGTTGAAGTTAGATATAGTGGGAATTAGTGAAGTTCGGTGGCAGGAGGAACAAGACTTCTGGTCAGGTGAATACAGGGTTATAAATACAAAATCAAGTAGGGGTAATGCAGGAGTAGGTTTAATAATGAATAAAATAATAGGACTGCGGGTAAGCTACTATCAACAGCATAGTGAACGCATTATTGTGGCCAAGATAGACGCGAAGCCCATGCCTACTACAGTAGTACAAGTTTATATGCCAACTAGCTCTGCAGATGATGAAGAAATTAATGAAATGTATGATGAGATAAAAGAAATTATTCAGGTAGTGAAGGGAGACGAAAATTTAATAGTCATGGGTGACTGGAATTCGAGAGTAGGAAAAGGGAGAGAAGGAAACATAGTGGGTGACTATGGATTGGGGGGAGAGAAATGAAAGAGGAAGCGTCTGGTAGTATTTTGCCCAGAGCATAACTTAATCATAGCTAACACTTGGTTCAAGAATCATAAAAGAAGGTTGTATACATGGAAGAATCCTGGAGATAGTAGGAGGTATCAGATAGATTATATAATGGTAAGACAGAGATTTAGGAACCAGGTTTTAAATTGTAAGACATTTCCAGGGGCAGATGTGGACTCTGACCACAATCTATTGGTTATGAACTGTAGATTAAAACTGAAGAAACTGCAAAAAGGTGGGGATTTAGGGAGATGGGACCAGGATAAACTGAAAGAACCAGAGGTTTTACAGTGTCTCAGGGAGAGCATAAGCGAACAACCGACAGGAATAGGGGAAGGAAATACACTGGAAGAAGAATGGGTAGCTCTGAGGGATGAAGTAGTGAAGGTAGCAGAGGATCACGTAGGTAAAAAGACGAGGGCTAGTAGAAATCCTTGGGTAACAGAAGAAATATTGAATTTAATTGATGAAAGGAGAAAATATAAAAATGCAGTAAATGAAGCAGGCAAAAAGGAATACAAACGTCTCAAAAATGAGATCGATAGGAAGTGCAAAATGGCTAAGCAGGGATGGCTAGAGGACAAATGTAAGGATGTAGAGGCTTATCTCACTAGGGTATGATAGATACTGCCTACAGGAAAATTAAAGAGACCTTTGGAGAAAAGAGAGCCACTTGTATGAATATCAAGAGCTCAGATGGAAACCCAGTTCTAAGCAAAGAAGGGAAAGCAGAAAGGTGGAAGGAGTATATAGAGGGCGATGTACTTGAGGACAATATTATGGAAATGGAAGAGGATGTAGATGAAAATGAAATGGGAGATACGATACTGCGTAAAGAGTTTGACAGAGCACTGAAAGACCTGCGTCGAAACAAGGCCCCGGGAGTAGACAACATTCCATTGGAACTAGTGACGGCCTTGGGAGAGCCAGTCCTGACAAAACTCTACCATCTGGTGAGCAAGATGTGTGAGACACGCGAAATACCCTCAGACTTCAAGAAGAATATAATAATTCCAATCCCAAAGAAAGCAGGTGTTGACAGATGTGAAAATTACCGAACTATCAGTTTAATAAGTCACAGCTGCAAAATACTAACGCGAATTCTTTACAAACGAATGGAAAAACTGGTAGAAGCCGACCTCGGCGAAGATCAGTTTGGATTCCGCGGAAATGTTGGAACACGTGAGGCAATACTGACCCTACGACTTATCTTAGAAAATAGATTAAGGAAAGGCAAACTTACATTTCTAGCATTTGTAGACTTAGAGAAAGCTTTTGACAATGTTGACTGGAATACTCTCTTTCAAATTCTAAAGGTGGCAGGGGTAAAATACAGGGAGCGAAAGGCTATTTACAATTTGTACAGAAACCAGATGGCAGTTATAAGAGTCGAGGGGCATGAAAGGGAAGCAGCGGTTGGGAAGGGTGTGAGACAGGGGTTTAGCTTGTCCCCGATGTTATTCAACTTTTATATTGAGCAAGCAGTAAAGGAAACAAAAGAAAAATTCGGAGTAGGTATTAAAGTCCATGGAGAAGAAATAAAAATGTTGAGGTTCGCCGATGACCTTGTAATTCTGTCAGAGACAGCAAAGGACTTGAAAGAGCAGTTGAACGGAATGGACAGTGTCTTGAAAGGAGGATATAAGATGAACATCAACAAAAGCAAAACGAGGATAATGGAATGTAGTGGAATGAAGTCGGGTGATGCTGAGGGAATTAGATTAGGAAATGAGACACTTAAAGTAGTAAAGGAGTTTTGCTATTTGGGGAGCAAAATAAGTGATGATGGTCGAAGTAGAGAGGATATAAAATGCAGACTGAGAATCGCAAGGAAAGCGTTTCTGAAAAAGAGAAATTTGTTAACATCAAGTATAGATTTAAGTGTCAGGAAGTCGTTTCTGAAAGTATTTGTATGGAGTGTAGCCATGTATGGAAGTGAAACATGGACGATAAATAGTTTAGACAAGAAGAGAATAGAAGCTTTCGAAATGTGGTGCTACAGAAGAATGCTGAAGATTAGATGGGTAGATCACATACCTATTGAGGACGTATTGAATAGAATTGGGGAGAAGAGGAGTTTGTGGCACAACTTGACAAGATGAAGGGACCGGTTGGTTCGACATGTTCTGAGGCATCAAGGGATCACAAATTTAGCATTGGAGGGCAGCGTGGAGGGTAGAAATTGTAGAGGGAGACCAAGAGATGAATACACTAAGCAGATTCAGAAGGATGTAGGTTGCAGTAAGTTCTGAGAGATGAAGAAGCTTGCACAGGGTAGAGTAGCATGGAGAGCTGCATCAAACCAGTCTCAGGACTGAAGACAACAACAACAACACCACATACAGTTGAGGAGCAATCTGGAGACGACGATCATCATGTCAGAGCACCCTGTCTTAAAGCATTATTTGTTACTGTGACAGCCGGCTGGAATGGCCGAGCGGTTCTAGGCGCTACAGTCTGGAATCGCGCGACTGCTACGGTCGCAGGTTCGAATCCTGCCTCGGGCATGGATGTGTGTGATGTCCTTAGGTTAGTTAGGTTCTAGGGGACTGATGACCTCAGAAGTTAAGTCCCATAGTGCTCAGAGCCATTTGAACCATTTGTTACTGTGACACAAAGTTTTGTGGACAGAACATTCCTGAAACGGATTGCCCTGCCCAGAGTCTCGACCTGAACCCAAGGTAACACCTTTGGCAAGAATCAGAGCGCCTTCACTCCAGAGCCCAGCGGCCAACATCGCTATGTATTTTGGTTTTGAGGAAGAATGATCCGCTATTCCTCCCCAGACATTCAGACACCCCAGCAGAGTTCAAGCCGTAATAGAAGGGACACACGCCATATTAACGTCCACTAACATGTCACCTAGTGTATTCAGCGCGTTCAGGTTATTTTCGTTACATAATGAAATTTCCGCTCAAACGCAATTACAGTTCGACCGGCTATCGCTGGATTTTTACCTCTAATAAACGATTTTCACCTTCTATAGCCAGCAAAAGTGTTGAGTTAGATATGTAGTGTATCCGCTTGCTGTGACCTTAACGCCCAGTGGATCGATCGTATCTTTCACGCTGGCTCGCAGAATGCCAAATAATGCCGTCAGGAACTGTGAAACTGGTAATTCCGACCATGCCAGGCTCAATAACAAGCGGAAGTGATTCCGCTGCTAATAACTAGCTTGTGGGCGAACAGACACATGAGACGTATCCGTGCCAACATAAAACATTACGTCTTAAGAGCAACTGTGTCTAGGCCAAACAATGTAGTACATGAGGTATCGGCTATAAACTTCCGTCTTCCGTTCTAGCTCTGAGAAGATGGTAATTCAATGACTTATTGACCGCTGTGCACGTTATTGACTGGAACGAAGAAGGGCTATCAGTCAATGGATCTTATTGTAAAATACAATTAAGTCGTCGGTTGCAGATACACTTTTACTTACCGTTAGCTTTACTGGTCACAACACATCAGTCATCTTCAGAAGCCTTCAGAATTAGGTATATTACAAATCTTTGAACCTTGGCTATACATTTACATAAAGTATAAGAAATGTATTACATAAACTTAGTGTAGGTTTAGCAGATGTCAATTCTTCTTCATAGAAGCATAACGCAGCGATGTGTCCAAAAGCGTGCGTATAGTATGTGATTATTGTAGGCAAAGGTTGACAGAGTGGTAATTTGTAGTAACTGAATCACATCTGTGTACACGTCAAGCCGTTGTGACATGTATGACTAATTAATTTGTCGAAATCGGTAAAGCGAATTAAAAATATTTTTGCAACTGACAACTGAATTTTATTATGAAATATATACCACAGTTGCTGGAAAATACTGGCCATTAATAAGATAAAAATGGATCTTACCTGAATCGCTGAAAGTAATACCTGTAATGGGGACCAGTTCTTTCATATTTCTTCTATGAAATTTAAGGATACCATTATTGGTACGCTGAAAAATACCGATATCAGCAGCTCGTTTTCTTGCAATACCTAGAAGCTGCTGAAGTAGTAAGTACGCGGCAGAGGTGGAGGAAGTCCCCGGAAAATGCACGCTCTCTTCTGTAGCGAGAGCCAGTCGGTCGGTGACAAGTGGTCCAGGTGGGTGGTTGCGTGTGGCTCAGAGGCACAAATGAGAGTTCAGTTAATTAATTGAGTCTAAAAGTGAAAAGATAAGGTATAAGAGTTCTGTTCGTGATTAAATATTCAAAGGAAGAAATTTGTGAAGCAAAAATGAGATAATGGAACATAACCGACGTCCGTGGCTAATTGAGCTGGGTGTTGTTCGACTGAGAGAATCTAATGTGGAACTATAAACTGTCTGCGTGTAAATTAATCTGACTGTTACAATTTCAACAAAATCATTTGGCATCTATATGCAAAAATTGAATCTGCATACATTTATGCTAGTAAAACGCGAAAATTGGTTGGTCAATTGCTTTAAAATTGCTTTAAAATTTTGGCACAATGTCGCATTCAAATACGCGCGTATTTTTATGTACCTACTGGAGCGTCATATAAAATATCCATATATACATGTTATATACAAAGGGAGACGTCGTTACCAAAAATCTCGAAATGTTCTTCAGCGATTTAATTCAAATTTTTAATGAACAATCAGATGGACATATATGTAAAGGACAAATTTCTTAACGATCTTCATCGACGTCCTTCAAATGTTTACACGATAGTCTAATGAACATTGGGATATAGGTTATGGATTTTCTAATATGTGTTGCAGGGGTAAAATACAGGGAGCGAAAAGCTATTTACCATTTGTACAGAAATCAGATGGCAGTTATAAGAGTCGAGGGGGACGAAACGGAAGCAGTGATTGAGAAGGGAGTGAGACATGGTTGTGACCTATCCCCGATGTTATTCAATCTGTATATTGAGCAAGCAGTGTAGGAAACAAAAGAAAAGTTTGGAGTAGGAATTAAAGTCCAGGGAGAAGAAATAAAAACTTTGAGGCTTGCCAAAGACATAATTATGTCAGAGACAGCAAAGGACCTGGAAGAGCAGTTGAACAGAATGGACAGCGTCTTGAAAGGAGGATATAAGATGAACATCAACAAAAGCAAAACAAGGATAATGGAATGTAGTCGAATTAAATCAGGTGATGCTGAGGGAAGTAGATTAGGAAATGAGACAAAGTAGTAGATGAGTTCTGGTATTTGGGGAGCAAAATAGCTGATGATGGTCCAAGTAGAGAGGATGTAAAATTTAGACTGACAGTGGCAAGAAAAGTGTTTCTAAAGAAGAGAAATTTGTTAACATGAAGTATAGATTTAAGGGTCAGGAAGTCCTCTCTGAAAGTATTTGTATGGAGTATAGCCATGTATGAAAGTGGAACATGGACGATAAATAGTTTAGACAAGAAGAGGATGGAAGCTTCCGAAATGTGGCGCTACAGAAGAATGCTGAAGATTGGATGGGTAAATCACGTAACTAATGAGGAGGTGCTGAACAGAATTGGGGAAAAGAGAAATTTGTGGTACAACCTGACTAAAGAAGGGATTGGTTGGTAGGACACATTCTCAGGCATCAAGGGATCACGAATTTAATACTGGAGGGAAGAGTGGGGGGTAAAAATTGTAGAGAGAGACCAAGAGATGAATACAGTAAGGAGATTCAGAGCGATGTAGGTTGCAGTAGCTACTCAGAGATGAAGAAGCTTGCATAGAATAGAGGCATGGAGAGCCGAATCAAACCAGTCTTTAGTCTTAAGACCACAACAAAACAATATAAACATCATAACAAATAAATATATGTGCAACATATATTTGGGGAAGCGTTATACCAGAACTGATGAAAAATTCTTGCCTGAGTTACTATAAATCTTTACTCGATACGCTAATAAACATTCAGACGAACATCGGCTAATCATTCTTTTTTAAATGACAGTTTTATATTTATACCTTGTCGGCTTATAATTCTACTACAGAGTATGAATCTTCCAAAACTTTGTAATCCGACCCATTGACAGATTAACACTGTGCGACATACTGTCACTAAAACTACTATCCTCACGTATCCAGCAGGTGGAGAGGTCTTTCTCGTACCCTGTACACCAATGACCCCAACCGATTTAAACAGCAATTAAAGAAACTTCAGTTCCTAAACAAGGTTTTTTTGAAATAACAATAAACAAGGCTCAAGGTCAGAGAGGGTGGTAAGAGGACACAGAAGCAGAGGGAAAGTGGACATAAAGAGGTGGAGGAGCAGACAGAGCGGGAGGAGGTGATGTACCGAGAGACGGAGGACGAGAAAGAGGTGGAGGTGGACAAAGAGGGTGCGAGGAGGAGATGGGAAGAGAGAGAGGGGAGAGAGGGGAAGGAGTTGTGGTTCATACCCAATACCCATACATAGTTAGCACCCAGTTTCACTCAAAGATCTGCTCCTAAAACGCTTGCACACAAGTTATCGATGTGAAATTAAACATAACACAAACGTGTGCTTTTTCATTTCTTTCTTTTCCTTTAACCAGAGTGAACCACAACAACATGTAACCGCGTGCAGTTAGTACAGTATAAGTCGAATTATCCCACTGTATTTTTCTGTCTGTATGTGAAAGCTAACCTCAGGAACTACTGTGGGAATTTTGATGTGGTGTTCACTAGCAGACAGACTGATTCATGAGGGAGGTTTGTGTATGTAATTCATTATCGCTGTACCAGAGAAGTAGTTTGGCTGTCGATATTTAGGGCTGCACGTGCAGAGCCGGTGCAGGTGGCTAGTTAATTATAATTCCCTATACGTAGAGAAAAAAGTACGCAGGTGATCTAAGTACATGATTCAAACAATAACCGCCTGCATAACTGATGAACCAAACCGACTTCATAGTAAGACGAGAGAACATATCCATGTAATCAGACCATAGACAGATTCCAAAGCCATCTGAATCGAAATCTAATTAGACCATCCTCCTTGCTGCTGGAAATAATTCTTTTTTTTTCTTGAAAGAAGCTGACATACCACTAAAAATATCTTGCTGAATGCTGATTCTTCTTCTGAAAAGAAAGAAGTGACCGCATAAACTACCGCTTGTACATAAGTGTTTTGATCATTGGATATAGATTATTAGAAATGACTAAATCAGTTTCATCTATTTGCTGTAGCCTGGCTTAGAAATAATGTTGCATAGCTTTTAAATCATGCTAAGATATACAATAAATATTAAAATTTGTAGCCATTCTTGCTCAGTTGCTACTTAAATAGCATTTGTCACATACATAACAACAATTCAGTCTTTTGAAACTGAATGTTTATTTTGTTTTTAACCAAGTATGTTTCACCTAGTTGTACTAGGTACCATCAGCGGTCATTTTTCTGTCTTTTTCATGTATCACTTCGTTCTTCTGTAGGCACAAGGTCACATGTATAAGTTTCACTATAAATACCTTTTCCTGTTGCACACTGCCGTGGCACAGCATATATAATTAACTGAGTGCAGCTGACTAAAAATAAAGACAGCGGTGACAAGTAATGCAAGGGCTCGCACAAACGGGTCAGACCAGAGTTCACCAAACGATGTCACACTGGAGAATACTGCTGGTACAAGAAATTCACTATGACGCCAGATGGTTATTACATCGCAGGACGCATCTAGAGTGAAGTTACTAAAAATGAAGCAGGAATGCAGAGCCACTGCAGTGCTGGTGGCCTGGTTACTTTACATACAACTCATGGATTTGTTGTGGCCTACAGCATAAAAACTGATGCTGTAGCAAAACAGGAACAGGCTAAGACCGCATAACTACAGGTTTGTATAAAAAGTAATGAGACTGATTTTTGGCTGACGCGACTGTACTTAGTGGCGCACGTTCGCCAGGGGGGAATTGGTGGTGGGGGATGTCTGGCCAAAAACGCGCAGCGTGCCAGTCGCCTGTGGGTTCTTGTGTTGGCAGCATCGTGCATTGAGTAGACACGTCTCAAAGTTTTCGGTCGTGACGCAACATGCAGCAAACGATAGAGCAACGTTACTCCATCAAAATTTTGAAAAACACAGCCCGCAGTCGCGAAAACAATTAATTTGTAACCTAGGTTTGACAGCCATGTTAAAAACCTTACTCCATCAAATTTTGTGGGAAACTAGGAAAATCGGCTTTGGAAACGTAGGATATGCGTCGGCAAGCCTATGGCGATGATTGCCTGTCAAAAACCCAGGTTTTCAGGTGGGTGAAGAGCTTCAAAGAAGGCTGGGACAGCGTTGAGGACGAGGACCGCTCCGGATGCCAATCAACCAGCAAAACTGACGGAAACATCGACCGTGCACGCGATTTTTTAAACACCGGCCGTCGGACGAGCGTCAGTATGACAGCAGATGATCTCGGACTTGATAAAATGACAGTCAGATCACCAAAGAATTGACGATGAGGAAGATCTTCACCAAAATGGTCCTGAAGATTTTGTCAGACGTTCAAAAGCAAGCAAGTGTGGACGCCTTCTGAGACACTCTCCAGAACCTTGAAGCTGATACATAGTTTGTATATAACGTCATCACTGGATACGAAACCTGGGTGTTTTAGTACAACCTGGAGACAAAGCACATGGGTGCCAAATGGCACACCGCAGCATCCTCATGTCCAAAAAATGCTTACAAGAGCAAATCGAAGGTGAAAGCCATGCTGATTGTGTTTTTCGACGTCAGGGGCGTGGTTCATAATGAGTTTGTGCCCCAAGGCCAAACTGTCCATGGTGCTTTTTATTGCGAAGTGCTCAAGGGACTGAAAGCCAGGGTCCATTACGTGAGGCCAACAATCGCCAATGATTGGAAGCTGTATCATGACAATGCACCGAGTCACAACTGCTTCATGGTGGCCAGCTACCTGGCCAAGAAAGGGATTCCAACGATCCCCCCCCCCCCCCCCCCCCCCCGCCCAGTCACAATGTGACCCTGACAGACTTTTTTTTGTTCCCCAAACAAAAAGCGTCCCTGATAGGACACCATCATGGGACACTGGAGGAGGTCCAAGCCGCCACGACAAGGGCTTTGAATGTCATCCCAGACTCAGAGTTCACGGCAGCATTTGAAGTGTGGAAATCTCACATGCAGCGGGTTGTTGACTCTCAAGGGTCATACATTGAAGAGTACTGAGTGGTTCGAGCACTATCTGCAATAGATTTTGATTCACAAGCTCAGTCTCATTACTTTTTATACAAACCCTGTATTCATCACTTTTAGTGGAAGGTATCATAGTCTACTGGTCGCTAGTGCCAAGGAAGGACATACGTCGATCCACAAGTCCACAAACCAACAAGACTATGAGCCTATGTGGCCCAGCCAGTCACCCTCTCTGGACTTGGTCGCTGCTAGCTGCAGACACTGCTGAAGGGCTTAGCTTTCGCTATCTTGAAGGGCGTATTTCAGCTGCTGCAGCTGCTCCACCGTTGTGGTCTCTGGTTCTGACCCAGAGACATGTGGCCACTCATCAGCTGTCACTTGGGCAGGCAAATACATGGCTCCTAGTCTTTGCTTGTGTGAGCAGACACTGCTGTTGTGAGCTGTCGCTTCTACACCGGGTGCACGTCATGATCCTGTGTGCCTTGGCACAGCTCATCTGGAGCTAACTTGTCGCCTCTAGGCAGCATGGTCGCGACCAAGGGGTGCTGTATTGGTGGTGGTGGGACTTGTCGTTTTTGAGGCATTGCTTCCTCACTTACATGGCTCCGACAAGTTGCGTGCTGATTAAAGTGCCTTCCACGAAGGCTGCATACAGTTTATGTCCCACAGGCGTTGGCCTTTTTGGAAATTAGCAGAATTATTGTAGTACTAAATAATAGTCATGTGGTTTGTCAATGATGCTTCATAGACATTACATCAGACGTCTATGAGGCATCCATTCACCACCTCACTGATACTCCACTTGGGAGAACTATCGGTTTCCTGGCCTCTGACTACCCTGTTTCACCAACTCACCAAAGCAGTTGACCACCCCAGTTGCTATAAGTGATGTTGGAGTTGTTATTGACCTCTGCAGTGGAGGTCCAGGGTCTCGTACCTCATCTCATTGTGCAGTTCAGCAGTACACTTTGGTGAGTATCTATTTTTGTGCGAGGTTTATTTATTTTTTTTTTTTTCACGAGACAAGGTGTTCAAAGATATACGAAGGTACAGTTCGTGAAACTGGAGGAAGCTACCGATTTATAACGGTTTACGTGGAACTTAAGAGTATTACTTATGGCCAGTAAGATGCCGGTATCGTAATTTAGCTGATCATGAATTACTGTATGCGCAGAAAGTGTCAGCTAAGTGTGGCACAAATGCCAGAGAGGTGGGCAATGACGACACAGGAAGTGGTCGAAACTGTGATGAAACGGATATGGAGAAGTATGCAGTCTAACAGCAGATAGTGAGTGTGGACAAGCCGGAATTGCTCCTGCGGATACAAATGCAGCTAATTTCACCCTTTTTGGGTAAACCAACTTAGAACGTTTCAGCATTTGTTGACAGGCTGGAAGCTGCTGCTGGTCTGGGTATTTGGCCGGATGACTTACGTTAGCATAGGGTAAAGTTATGATTAGTAGGCGAAGCGAAGACGTATGTCATGTATTGTCAAGGTTTAAATAAGGCATGTGCATTAGAGTAACTTAAGAAGGAACTCTGGCAGCGGTGCTGCAGACAGAGTACTGCTAGATCCTTCAGGGAAAAACGGCCAATCGGAACGCGTGGCGGCAAGTTTCCGTTGTTTAAAAATGGTGGGTTGTTGACCTACACAACATTAGTAATTTTGGTTCCTACTGGCATCAGCTATCCAAGATTAAAATTTCGTGACACAATTTTTCTCCATCCTGTATACCTGCTATTTAGAATGTAAAGCAGTCTGTAGTGTTTATTATTTGTACTGCTGTACTGCTGTACTCTCTACATCCTCTGGCTCTGAGGATACCTCCACGACTCCAGCAAGGACATGCGTGTACGCTGCAGCAATGGCGAGTCCCTGTCTTCTCGTTCTTTTGGTCGCTGTACAGCAACATGTTGTGAATAATTGCCCTGGGCTCTACAGAAGTAACTCGTGGCACTCCTCAACGCTTGTCATCCCGCCACCTGCAGCTCAACACGTCTGTGTTGAGATGTTCGCTTATACTTATTTCTTTATTGTGAACTGGTATTTTTGGGCCCATCTGTACCGAGTAGCATGGTGTCGTGGTCGCAAAGCTGGGCCTCGCCATGGACGTCGGGAGTGAAGCTGCGCATCATACACCCTTTTGTGCACAGTTGGAGTCGTAACACGACGTCCTGTGGCTGCAGGAAAAGCATTATTCAACATGTTGGCGTTGCTGTCAGGGTTCGTCCGCAACATAATCCTTTAGTAGCGGTCATCCACTGCAGTAGTAGCACTTGGGCGGCCTGAGCGAAGCATGACATCGACAGTTCCTATCTCTCTGTATCTCCTGCATGTCCGAACAACATCGCTTTGGTTCACTCCGAGACGCCTAGACACTTCCCTTATTAAGAGCCCTTCCTGGCACAAAGAAACAATGCGGACGTGATCGAACCGCGGTATTGACCGTCTAGGCATGGTTGAACTATAGACAACACGAGCCGTGTACCTTCTTCCTGGTGGAATGACTGGAACTGATCGTCTAATAGGCGTTGCTCATGCATGGTTGTTTACATCTTTGGGCGGGGTTTAGTGACATTTCTGAACAGTCAAAGGGACTGTGTCTCTGATACAATATCCACAGTCAACGTATATCTTGAGGAGTTCTGGGAACCCTGGTGATACAAATCTTTTTTTGATGTGTGTAGTTCGGTTTCTCCTCCATGAAAATTTCTATTTGACGATCATATAGGATCATATACACTGCCTGACAAGAAAAAGTAAAGCACCGAGAAGACATGGTGGGATGTCAATGTAAGTTGGTACATATACACACCATTGGCAGGTATGTAAATGATTATAGTTGTGATTCTCTGTGATAAATAGAATGGCGCTGAGAGTGTCTCAGTGTTGTTTGTATTTCATGATATTACAAGGCCTTTTAGGGTATATAAGGGGCCTGAACAGCACCAGATGTTGCGTGATCACTGTGAAGGACATGCAGGTATTGCATACTCGTGGGAGGGGACATTATCATCAACTGACATAATATGAAAGTGACCTCATTGTGAGTCTTCATTCGGCGGCTGGTCGAATCGTGCATATCCATTTTTGTGGGGCATTCAGATGTCAGTGTGGCGCATGTTGGACTGTTGGGAATGTGATGGCAGGCATACTCGTCCCATCACATGGGAGAACTACTGTATGGTGCACCAAATCATAGTAACGCCTTCACAACTGCACCTTCCATCCGGTAGCATACAATGGAATCCCTGCAACATTCTGTGTCATTCCGCACCAGTTGTCGGAGACTAGCAACAGGCAGACTAAGGAATTACGAGCCCATGCCTAGGCTACCGTTAACCGCAGAACACAAACGGCTGCATTTGGATTTGTACTGCAACCAGGGAGCATGGACTGCTGATGAATGGCGTTGCATAGCAATGAATAGCTGATCAGCACTGGGAAGCTTAACAGCCTTCTTTTAGAAATTGGAAGTGGTCGGCCCAGAAATATTACATCTCTCTGTAAAAGTGGGACTGTGGTCCCATCTTGGTAAATGTTTTTTGGCAAAACATAGTCATACTTACCATGAGAACGACGCTTCCCTAGTCTAAAATCTTCTTTTTTCAGACAAGAGAGATTTGGAGCAGCTCTGTGGCTCCTCTTTGAATATGCATAAAGCAGGCTTGCTCCCACAGCGTATCGGGATTGGCTACGAGGCCAACAGAACAGTCAAGAGGGGAAATTCAATGAATAGGGGTAGTTAGAGTCGTTTGTGCAGTGTGGGGGGTTTCGTTTTTGCTAATTCAGCTCCCATACCAGGGCCTGCTGGAAATTGGTTGTGATTCTTTGCCTTCTTCATCTTCTGATCGTCTCTGATGGTGAGCTTTGGGTCTTCCATAGACGGTGAAACTACTGGTTTGTATCTTGTGGTGGACTAAGAGCCGGTGGCAGTTTCCAACTGTTCTAACTGTACCAACGGTGCAACTGCATATCATCTGGTACACATCGTGTGTCACGAGGGTTAACTTACTCGTCCTGAGTGGGCCATCTGACGTTTGACAATTCCGGCATGCACTGTCATGCCTGTGAGTCAAATTGGTCTGGCCAGACCAGTGAACAGGTGCACCTCCACCGAAATCTGCTGGAATTCCAGAGCTCTGACAGAAAAGTTTCCTGCGTTCTAATAGTCTGAAAGTCAGTCCGCGTCGTTTGCAAATTTTCATGGACGCGTCAGAACTGCCGCAGCACAATGCTCCTCGATCACAAAGCGCCGTTTTTGGCTGCCGCCTGAATCAAGATGAAAGGGTAAAGTATTACTGCAGCCACGGAGGGTTGTTAAATGATATTGAAAGCTCCCTGTTCTCAGGCGAACCGCGGTTTGTGGTATACTTGGTCGTAGGTGATTACATTTGAATTGAGTTGGGACACATAGTAGATTCATGTAAACAGAATCAGACTGCGTTGTAAAAGGGATTAATTCAGGGGAGGATTGGTATAGCTTACACCTGAATATACGAGGCTTTGCCAGTCAAACATAATTCCTTTTGTGATTTGTGTTTTTCATTTTTGTGTAAGATTTATCAGTTTAAAACTTGTCTTTATTTTGTAAGCTTAAATACGCCACTTTTCTCATTCGTACTCCCTGAACTATTCACTGTTTATTTTATTGGGGTGGTACATGGATACACCAGGAATTTAAGGTTCAGTCATATTAAATTAATTAATTTGATTATTAATCTGAGTTCTGAAAATGACGCAGGCATAGGCAACAACAATGTCATGAGCAAATTCACTATTTCATGTATAATAATTAAGGACGTTGCTCATGATTTGAAGGTTTTTGAGAAGATTGAATTTTTCTTTACGCAAAAGTAATATTTAGCATCGCTCAGGCATATATTTATGATTAAAGCAAGTGACAGATAACAAATGTTTTGCCTCAACAGTGTACGTAATGCGTATTTATTGCTTATGTTGGTTTCTTTTTTCTCTAAATTGCATGTCAGTCTCTCGCTTCCATAAAGGCGCCGCTCTCTTCTTGGTATGGCCAAACCAATAGTTGCTTAATAAAGATTACTCCTAAATTACCAGCGGAGGAGTACCTAATGACATGAGCCGGCAGGTGTGGCCGTGCGGTTCTAGGCGCTTCAGTCTGGAACCGCGTGACCGCTACGGTCGCAGGTTCGAATCCTGCCTCGGGCATGGATGTGTGTGATGTCCTTAGGTTAGTTAGGTTTAAGTAGTTCTAAGTTCTAGGGGACTGATGACCACAGATGTTAAGTCCCATAGTGCTCAGAGCCATTTGAACCATTTTTGAACCTAATGACATGAGCTGTTACCAGTAAAATCCTCATTATTGCCAGTAAATTTTACACTTGTTATAACTCACTCATATACATAGAGAGCAAGGTCTTCGTCAGATCCACACACACTGTGAGAACGTCTCATCAAGTACCACGAATTATTCTGTGAACTGTTTCTTCAAACTGACCCATTACTGCTAGACAGAGTCACCGTTCGCTACACATTATGAGTCGTCATAGAGTCGCAATCTACCGAAACTACGGTTCCGTAGAATTGGTACATAACATAAATGATGTAGTAAATTGTAGGATTAACGGTGGTATTGCTAGCATTTCTAAGGAAAGAAACATAAATGAATGTACAAGGCAGAAACTGCGAGACGACGACATTTCTATTTTTGTTTGTTTGTTTGGTTGTTTGTTTTGCTCACAATTAGAACTGCACATTATTCCTTGGTATTCCGTTACGTATTTTATATCCTTACAGAATACAAATTGCATTTTAAAAGTAATAAAAATTAGTGGAACGTGTACATTCTGCGCTTTCATCCAACCAAACCAATTACTTTTGATGCAAATGCAATTTACATGAACAAACATTAAAAATATGTATTGCTGTTATTATTATTTTGTATTCAATAGAAGGTTCTTAATCATGACCAAAGGCGAGAGTGTCCTGTTATTACTGATAGTTTCAAAAGTCGCTTATGACTTGCATAAGCGTATTTTATATAAATTAGAGGAGGTATTGAAACGATACTTGATATATTTTTGTTTCGACTTTCTTTTTATTTTACTTTTTTGAGGATATTGTATTTTATAGCACTGTATGATAAATCTGTATTGTTTTTTTATATTACCTACAACATTTCTTTGCTTCACGGTACAAATCGACAATTTTCGATTAAAACCTGAATTATACAATGACAAGTTCAATCTTGCTACAAATATTGTTTATTTTTAAGTCATGGACAGGAGGATAACTATCTAGCACAAAAATGTACCGTAGGTTACACTACCCTTTGTGCTGTATATCCTCATCCAATTTCTAGACGGTTTACAGCTTTCGCTTTTCAGGGGAATCAAGTAAGAAACTGATCGCATACGTAAAGAAAGCAATCGTCCTGGGATAACGCCAGAGATGTTGCAACACACATAACTTACAGGTAGTGCGGATACGATGTTAACTGATCAGAGATACTAGGAAAATTACCGTAGTTTACACTTACTTACGGTAGTCTACGGTATCCTACAGCAGTTTTACAACTGTTGTCGTTCATTCATTTTTGTGACAGCATGCTTCCGGATAGCTCCACACGGCGAAGAAATTCGATAGCTAACATATCTCGAGACAATGTTCTACCACTGACCTCAGGACATCAATTGCAGAGACAGTCCTCTGGATTAATTGAAGGGAGCATATCACGATTGGTTTGGACAGAAAGTTTCCATTTCTTTACTTTCTTTTTTTTCCTCTTTTTTTTTAGCTCCTAAATGCACGCAATACAGAATGTGGATGTGTTTCGCGGGCTGCCTTCCTTTCTGCCTTAGGCGAAACTGGGATTTTATTGGGTGTTGCGCTTCCAAGAAATGAGTGATGTTAGGTATTCCATTTCCCCGGAGTTACAGACGTGCATGTTCTTCTTACTCTTTAGCACCTCATTGAATATCAAGCAAGGAAAAGAAACGGGAATAGATTTTACGTGGTCTTGTCACCCGAAATGATACTGTTGACCAGCAGCCATGCAAATTAGTGAATTCTGCGAAGCAAGTAACCGCTTTTGTACCATTGACACTTCCTCTTCGAAGAAGAAACCCAGCTGTGTCTACATACCGTAGGTTCTTCACCATTCTCGGGATTCCACTCTTTCGTCGTTCATCATTCGAATTTTTCAAGCACTTTACACGTGACACACAAAATAATTCTGCATTTAACACACAAACCAATGCCAAAGGATCGACTCGAACCCACAGATTTCTCTTCGTGTTGCCCTGAGACCACTGAGGCCGACAACCAATTCATTTCTCAGTTAGTAATTGAATTATCGTCTTAGTGATACCTTGTCGGAACTTGTATTTCCAGCACCTCGAACATGAACTACTTTTCCAGATATTTCCGATCACCCCCACTGAAATTTGAAAGCACTCTCTGCGCTGTCAGGCTGCACAACCGACGGTAAATGTTTGCAGCTACAGTTAGTCGACATAGCAGACGTGTTTATTGGCGTCGGAGAGAATCGCATGCCTATTTCATGTGATTCTTGCAGGGCCCAATTGTTCGACTCACTTTCAGCTAGCAAGTTTGAAAAATTTCCAGGTCCACCTTATATGATTTTTATTGTGGATGGACGCATTTGAGAGACACCAATCGCTTCTGTTGGTCTGGCGAGCCTACGGATTTAACTGACACGAGCACTCTAAATCTGACACGTACAGTTCGAAATAATGGTCAGACAATCGTGTCAGCCACTGCAGAGAACTTGCTTTCCTGCCCAGGCATAGAGAGAAGACGGAAATCAGTTTATGGTCTACCTGTAGTCCAGAGGCCACTGACTGGTGCCTAACGTCAAACAGAGTTGTGACAAAAAACGCCGCCACTGATCTGTAGAGGAGTGGGAAAAAGTGGTGTGAAGTGATTATTCATGGTACGTGATGTATCACCGAAGAAAGAAACTGGTATAGGCATGAGTATTCAAATACAGAGATAGGTAACCAGGCTAAATGCGGCGCTGGGGTTGGCAACGCCTATATAAGCCAATATCTGTCTGGCGTCGTTGTTAGATCGGTTACTGCTGCTAAAATGGCAGCTTATCGAGGTTTAAGTGAATTTGAACGTGGTGTTACATTCGGCGCACGAGACATGGGGCACAGCAACTCCGAGGTATCGACGAAGTGGGGATTTTCCCGTACCATCATTTCACGAGTGTACCGTGAATATCAGGCGTCCGGTAAAACATCAAATCTCCAACGTCGGTGTGGCCGAAAAAAGGTCCTGCAAGAATGGGACCAACGACTAATGAAGAGAATCGATCAACGTGACTTAAGTGCGACTCTTCCGCAAGTTGCTGCAGATTTCAATGCTGGGCCATCAACAAGTGTCAGCGTGCGAACCATTCGACGAAACATCGTCGGTATGGGCTTTCGGAGCCGAAGGCCCACTCATGTAACATTGATGACGGCACGACACAAAGCCTTACGCCTCGCCTGGGCCCGTCAACACCGACATTGCAGTGTTGATGATTGGAAACATGTTGTCTGGTAAGACGAGTCTCGTTTAAAATTGTAACGAGCGGATGGGCATGTACTGGTATGAAGACAACCTCATGAATCCATGGACCGTGCATGTCAGCAGGGAACTGTTCAACCTGATGGAGGCTCTGCAATGGTGTTGGTCATGTTCAGTTCATGTAACTTGTGACCCCCGGTGCGTCTATATATGACTCTGACAGGTAACAGTACGTAAGCATCCTGTCTTATCACCTGCATCCCTTCATTTCCTCTGTGAATTCCAACGGACTTGGGATATTCCAGCAAGACAATGCGACACCCCACACGTCAACAATTGCCACAGAGCAGTTCCAAACACCCTTCTGAGTTCAAACACTTCTGCTGGCCATCAGACTGGTCAGACATGAGCATTATTGAGCATACCTGGGATGCCTTGCAACGTGCAATTCAGAAGAGATCTCCATCCATCGCGTACTCTTACTACTTTATGGACAGCCCTGCAGGTTTCATTGTGTCCATTACCCTCAGCACTACTTCAGACATTAGTCGAGTCCGTGCCACGTCGTGTTGCGGCACTTCTGCGTGCTTGCGGGGGCCCTACACGATATTAGGCAGGTTTACCAGTTTCTTTGGCTCTTCCGTGTATAGCTGCTGACGGTGTTTTACTTGAGTTTGTTATGGTGGCACTAAAATCCAGAATAGTGAGTGTGATGACCTAAGGCCTGATTTTCCCGATCTAAGGTCGGGCCAAAAGATTTGTTCAACGCAGAAATGAAAGCAGCTGCTTTTATCGACTTTTTGGACTGTTAGCTTGTTTCTTATTACCTAACGGTAGTATCGCTATTAACTTGATAATGCTTCTGTTCAAGATTCGAGGAAAACCTAATGGATCTGCTTGACAGGTCCGACCTGAAACTCACCGTACATTTTGGGATGAAATTTATTATCGATTGTGAGCCAAGTTAAATCGTCCGAATAAGTAACAAACGTTTTCAGTAGAAAAAAATGGAACTTAATTTCGACTTCAGTGAGTGAGGACGTAGATCACCAAAATTTTAGAGCTGTAGTAAATTTCTCTCATACTTCTCTTTAACGTTACATTTACACCTGATCCACCTTACTGAAGCAACAAAATTCAATTTCATAAATAGATGACATACTGAGGATACCACACCGAGCGAGGTGGCGCAGTGGTTAGCACACTGGACTCGCATTCGGGAGGACGACGGTTCAATCCCGTCTCCGGCCATCCTGATTTAGGTTTTCCGTGATTTCCCTAAATCGCTTCAGGCAAATGCCGGGATGGATCCTTTGAAAGGGCACGGACAATTTCCTTCCCCATCCTTCCCTAACCCGAGCTTGCGCTCCGTCTCTAATGACGTCGTTGTCGACGGGACGTTAAACACTAAATCTCCTCCTCCACTGAGGATACCACGGCTGTGTTGTAGGATATGCTATAAATCTGATACCAAACATAAAATATGAGACATTTGAGTAAGTTATTGTTCCTTGTCCTTACAGGTTGCGAGCAACACGCTCAAGTTTAGATGGCTTTTTCTTTTCTTTATGAGTCATCAGTCTTCTGACTGGTTTGATGAGGCCCCCTACGAATTCTGCTCATGCGCCAACCTTTTTATCTCAAAGTAGTACTTGCAATCTACATCCTCAGTTATTTGCTGGATGTATTCCAGTCTCTGCCTTCCTCTACAGTTTTTAGCTCTACAGCTTCCTTTAGTACCATGGAAGTCATTCCCTGATATCTTAACAGGAGTCCTATCATCCTGTCAATGTATTCCATATATTCATTTCCTCTGCAATTTTGCGCAGAACCTCCTCATTCCTCAGCTTGTCAGTCCACCTAATTCTCAACATTTTTCTGTAGCACCACGTCTCAAATGCATCGATTCTCTTCTTTTCTGGTTTTCCCACAGTCCATGTTTTATTAACATGCATTGCTGTGCTCCAAAAGTACATTCTCAGAAATTTCTTCCTTAAATTAAGGCCTATGTTTGATACTAGTAGACTTTTCTTAGCCAGGAATGCTCTTTTTGCCATTTCTAATCTGGTTTTATATCGTTCTTGCTCCGTCATTGGTTTTTTTTCCCCTATGTAATAGAGGTCTTTAACTCTACCTGCTTCTTGACCAAAATCCTGATGTTAAGTTTCTCGCTGTTCTCATTTCAGCTATTTCTCATTACTTTAGTCTTTCTTCGATTTACCACATAAAAGTTCAAATGTGTGTGAAATCTAATGGGACTTAACTGCTAAGGTCATCAGTCCCTAAGCTTACACACTACTTAACCTAAATGGTCCTAAGGACAAACACACACACCCATGCCCGAGGGAGGACTCGAACCTCCTTAGATTTACCCTCAATCCACATTCTGTAGTAATTAGACTGCTCATCCCATTCAGGAGTCCCGTAATTCTTCTTCGCTTTCAGTGCGGATAGCAATGTCATCAGCGAATTTTATCATTGACATCTTTTCACCTTAAATTTTAATTCCATTCTTGAACATTTCTTTTATTTACATAATTACTTCTTCGATGTATAGATTGAACAGTAGGGGCGAAAGACTACAGCACTGTCTTATACCCTTTTTAATATCAGCACTTCGTTCTTGATCGTCCATTCTTATTATTCCCTCTTGGCTCTTGTACACATTGGATACTACCCGTCTCTCCCTGTAGTTTACCGCTATTTTCCTCAGAATTTCGAACAGCTTGCATCATTTTACACTGCCGAACGCTTTTTCCAGGTCGACAAATGTTATGAACATGCCTTGATTTTTCTTTAGTTTCGGTTCAAATGGTTCACATGGCTCTGAGCACTATGGGACTTTACATCTGTGGTCATCAGTCCCCTAGAACTTAGAACTACTTAAACCTAACTAATCTAAGGCCATCACACACATCCATGCCCGAGGCAGGATTCGAACCTACGACCGTAGCAGTCGCGCGGTTCCGGACTGCGCGCCTAGAACCGCTAGACCACCGCGGCCGGCCTTTAGTTTCGGTTCCATTGTCAACCGCATCGTCAGAATTGCTTCTCTCGTGCGTTTACCTTTCCTAAAGCCAAACTGATCGTCATCTAACACATCCTCAGTTTTCTTTTTCCATTCTTCTGTATATTATTCTCGTAAGCAACTTGGATGCGTGAGCTGTTAAGCTCATTGTGCTGGCACTTGTCAGCTCTTGCCGTCTTCGGAATTGTGAGGATGATGTTTTCCCGAAAGTCAGATGGTATGTCGCCAGGCTCATATATTCTACACACCAAGTGAATAGTCGTTTCGTTGCCACTACCCCCCAACGATTTTAGAATCTATGATTGAATGTTATCTATCCTTTCTGCGTTATTGCATCTTAAGTCCTCCAAAGCTCTTTCAAATTCTGATTCTAATACTGGATCCCCTATCTCTTCTAAATCGACTCATGTTTCTTCTTCTGTCACATTAGACAAATCTTCCCCCTCATATAGGTCTTCGATGTTCTCTTTCCATCTACCCGCTGCTATCTCCCCAGCTTTGGACAGTGCAATTTCCATTGCACTCTTAAATGTTCCACCACTGCTGGCTACAGTACGTTACTAAGACACCGAGCCGTGTGGTGCAGTGTTAGACAGCTGATTTATTTGGCGTGACAGTGTTTCAAATCGCCGTCCGGCCATCTAGACTTAGGTTTTCCACGGTTTCCCTAAAAGCACTCAAGTAAAATGCTGAGCTGTTTTCTTTAAAGCGGACACGAATCACTATCTTTCCGGTTCATTGCCATTGCGAGCTTGGGTCTCGTCTCTAGCGATATCGTCATCGATCTTCCTTCCTTCATTGATGAGACAAGTTACTCATAATACGTTGCATGTCCTTGTGTGCCATGGTGTTCTACAGCAAAAAATACACTCAAACGATACTGATTGGAGATGTAAATGAAGAATGTAAAAACAACAGAATAATTATGATCCACACTGTTATCGTGAAATCTTTCAAATCTTTTTCTCAACAGATTTCGAGAAAAGAGCTAGGCGATTTCTTTGAAAGCACGTGTTAAGAAAGAAAACAACCATATTCACTACCGATTTCAGCCACTTGAACTGCTATCTCACATTGGGGTGTGAACTATGTTTGACTCAATCAAATAATTTCGTATCTCAGTAGATAAGAGACTAACTGGGCGATCGCAAATAACTACTGCGGCCAATGAAGTCTTTTACAGCAATTCTACCCATCTTTTGAAAGTAACGGACTATCTCACATTACAAAACTGACATCTGGAAGTCCATCATACAGCCTCGCCCGTGTGATCAGTGCAGTCTGACTGACATCCGAGACATATTCAGTTTCTCCAGCACTCCCAGTTACAACAAATGCTGACCGCCATATTCTCAATACACGCTTGGGAAACACGACAAGCATTATTTCACCACATTAGTAAGCAGAAATCAGTGAACTTCCAAGGTAAAACAACTAGAATATGCGAAATTCATTGCGCCATGAATAAATTCTTATCATAAAGGACCAAAGTTATCTTAGGGATGTATACACTCACATGCAGACTATACAGGCATATACACCAGCGCCGAGACATTAGTTCTCCAAATATATAAAAGACGTAGTCAGTAGTGTCAGCAGCAGACGTGTAACGTTCTCACCACATTTTCTACTATCTTAAAATCAGATACAGTCTTTCTTCATATGTTGATCCTGGAGACTGTCGATAACGATATCTCGAGGTAACCTGTCTCAGTATTGACTCTGTATTTTATAACGCCAAAATAAAACACCTAAGTTATATAATGCTAACGTAAGTTCACCACATAAAATAATAAGCGACCGGAGGAAAAATTAGTCACTCCAGTGCGTAAGCACAGCTGAGCCGTTAAGCCTTTGCAGATGGCGCAGCGGTCGAGTCACCCGCTCAACCGCGAGCGCACTGCCGCCACGTGACCGCAAGGCAGCAGCAGTCAGTGAAACATTTGTGTTTCAAGCGGACGTCGTATGTAGACCTGGGTGGATCTAAAGACGTGCCAGAGTGGCAAAAAGGGTGAATCTTGTTGGGCCGTGTCCACAGCCACACGGGTGTGTGAAGTGGCTGGATTTGTTGGTGTTTCGCGGCGTACTGTGCAACGTGACTTCAGTGGTTAACACATGTTCCTCCGAAACACGACGTCAGAATTGTGGTCGACATAAGATCCTGAGAGAGAGACAAGAGACGCATTTCACGACTTGTGAACCAAAATCGCTTCCTAACCCGACAGGAATTCCAGCAGGCAGTGAATGAAATCATCCCTATCTGTTGGTGATAGAACACTGCGATGGTAACTGTATGCAAATGAACATTTGTAGTCGGTCACCTCCCAGGAGGGTATTGCTCACACAGGCTCATAAAAACCACAACAGCAAAGTTCATCCGGCTGGGAGAATATGTGACTGGTTTTCTGGACACTCCCCCCAGTTAAGAGAACATAGATATTTTCAGATAGAGTAAAGTCCGCCCACCGACATGTAACAGACCAGTTATGTTACATAACTTAACCAAACTGTATGATAAATGACTGTAAACCGAAGACTAAAACAGGTTTCCAGAGAAAGAATTCATTGAGAGTTGGAATAAAGACATGGGGCAAAAAATCAGTCACCCCCACAAATAACGCGGCTCCTGTCCTTGATAATTGTTTCAGTTCGACAAAGAAGAGAGTCTCCAAGTTGGTACAGCTATTCCACACCTAGACGAAGTGTCTCATTGGTGATCAGATCGCATAGAGCCACCAGACTGTGGGAATACTGGTTGCTAGATTTCACTCGCTGTTCCAAATCGTTCCAGACGATTTCTACGGGATTTAGATCGACTGCTTTAGCGGGTCAGTCGAGGTGCCATATCATGCCCGAATGCTCGGCACACACGGAACGTGTGCATGCAGCTCTCTGAACATGGCTGTTGTCATCTTGGAAGACGGGGGTGTCCGCAGGGATACTCATCACCAAGATGTAGAAGAGATATTGTCTCTACTGAAGTTGAAATTGAGAGTGACATCGAAGTTATCTGGTCGTTCATAATAGGTGTAGGTGAAACCAAGTTAATTGTTGGATGTTTATATCGGCCACGCGATACCGCTGTGGCAGGTCTAACGTCATTTAAAGGAAGTCTACGGTCGGCAAAGCGTAAATACGCAGAGCATGCAATACCGGTTGGAGACGACTTTAAGCTATCGAATATGTCTATGATTTAATTGCAGGGAGTGGAGACAGACGGTCTTGCGAAGTACTTTCGAACACGTTTTTCGAAAACTCTCTTGAGCAGCTAGTTCGGAAGCTCACGTGCAATGGAAATATGGAATTAGTGACCATGATGCCATCATAGAGATCGTGGTTACGAAAGTTAATAAATCAAGAGTGTTTCTGCTAGAAAGAGCAGATAAGCAGTTATTAGCATCTCATTTAAATAATGAATTGCATTCATTTAGTTACAATATGACGAACAGACAGGAGTTATGGGCAAAGTTCAAACAGATTTGTAAATCGTGTTCTGGGCAAGTATGTGAGTACTAAGTGGATTAAGGATGGAAAAGATCCACCGTGGTTTAGCAACGGAATTCGGAAAATGCCGAGAAAGCAAAAGACTGTTGCACTCTCTGTGCAAATGAGAACGCGCAAATGACGACAGTCTGAGGTTAGAAGAGATTCGTGCGTTATACTATAGCAAAATATTCAGCCGAGAACCCGAGAAATTTCTGGTCCGATGTGAATACTCTAAGCGGATCTGAGGATTCCATCTAGTCACTCAGTGACCAATCTGTTTAGGCAGTTGAAGATAGCAATACGGCAGCCGAAGTTTTAAATTCCACGTCTCAGAAATCGTTCAGGCAAGTGAATCGTACAAACATACAGCTGTTTGACCGTCTCGCAGAGTCCCATATGGACCACATAATAATACGCATACCTGGCGTAGAGGAAAATACCGAAAGAATTGAAAACAATTAAGTCGCCAGGTCCGGGTAGGATATCAAGTCGGTTTTGCAAAGAGCACTCTACGTCACTGGCGCCTTACTTAGCCTGCATTTATCGCGAACCTGTTGCCCAGAGCAAAGTCTTAAGCGACTAGAAAAAAGAGTAGGTGACTGATGTATATAAGAAGGGCAAAAGATCGGACCCACAAAATTACAGACCAGTTAATATTGTTGCAGATTTCTAGAACATATTCTGAGTTGTAAAATGACAAATTTCCTAAAGACGGCTTTAGAAAGCATCGCTAGTGTGATACTCAGCTTGCCCTAGTCTCACAAGATATATTGCGAACTATGGATGAAGGTCAATAGGCAGAATCCATATCCCTAGATTTCCGAAAAGCATTTGATACAGCGCACCACTACAGACTGGTAGCAAAGAATACGGAATAGATTTTCAGATATGTGAGTGGCTCGAAGAGCTCTTAAGTAACAGAACCCATATCTCGTCCTTGTTGACGAGTGTTCGTCAGTACAGAGGTATCGTCAGGAGTGCCCCCCGAATGTCATTATTTTCTATAGGCTATACACACATGATCTGACGGACAGGGTGGGCGGTAACATAATGTCTTTTCCTGACGGTGCTGTGGTGTACGGAAAGGTGTCGAAGATTATTAACTGTAGGATGATGCAAAATGAGTCAGATAGAATTTCTAGTTGGTGTGAAGAATGACGTGTAGCTCTGAAATGTAGAAAAATATAAGTTAATGCGGGTGAGAAGCAAAAACAAACCCGTAATGTTCCGATACGGCATTAGTAGTGTCCCGCTTGACACAGTCACGTCGTTCAAATACCTGAGCGTAAAGTTGCAAAGCGGTATGAAATGGAACGAGCGTGCAAGGATTGTGATAGGGAAGGCGAACTGTCATCTTCGGCGTATTGGAAGAATTTTAGGAAAATGTAGGTCATCTGTAAACGAGACCGTATATAGGAAGCTAGTGGGATATATTCTTGATTACTGTTTGAGTGTTTGGGTTCCAGACCAAGTCGGATTAAAGGAGGAGAGCGAATTTCAAGAACAGGGCTGCTAGATTTGTTACCGGTAGGTTCGATTAACATGCAAGTGTTACAGAGATGTTTTGGGAACTCAAATGGGAGTCCCTGGAGGGAAGGCAACGTTCTTTTCGAGGAACACTATTGAGAAAATTTAGAGAACCGGTATTTGAAGCTCAACGCAGTTCAAACCTACTTCCGCCAATATACACTACTGGCCATTAAAATTGCTACACCACGAAAATGACGTGCTACAGACGCGAAATTTAACCGACAGGAAGAAGATGCTGTGATATGTAAATGATTAGCTTTACAGAGCATTCACACAAGGTTGGCGCCGGTGGCGACACCTACAACGTGCTTACAGAAATAGCAACTGACCGGCGTTGCCTGGTCAAACGTTGTTGTGATGCCTCGTGTAAGGAGGAGAAATGCGTACCATCACGTTTCCGACTTTGGTAAAGGTCGGATTGTAGCCTATCGCAATTGCGGTTTATCGTATGGCGACACTGCTGCTCGCATTGGTCGAGATCCAATGACTGTTAGCAGAATATGGAATCGGTGGCTTCCGGAGGGTAATACGGAACGCCGTGCTGGATCCCAACGGCCTCGTATCACTAGCAGTCGAGATGGCAGGCATCTTATCCGCATGGCTGTAACGGATCGTGCAGCCACGTTTCGATCCCTGAGTCAACAGATGGTGACGTTTGCAAGACAACAGCCATCTGCACGAACAGTTCGACGACGTTTGCAGCAGCATGGACTATCAGCTCGGAGACCATGGCTGCGGTTACCCTTGGCGCTGCATCACAGACAGGAGCGCCTGCGATGGTGTACTCAACGTCGAACCTGGGTGCACGAATGGCAAAACGTCATTTTTTCGGATGAATCTAGGTTCTGTTTACAGCATCATGATGGTCGCATCCGTGTTTGGCGACATCGTGGTGAACGCACGTTGGAAGCGTGTATTCGTCATCGCCATACTGGCGTATCACCCGGCGTGATGGTATGGGGCGCCATTGGTTACACGTCTCGGTCATCTCTTGTTCGCATAGACTGCACTTTGAACAGTGGACGTTACATTTCAGATGTGTTACGACCCGTGGCTCTACCCTTCATTCGATCCCTTCGAATTCCCACATTTTAACAGGATAACGCACGACCGCATGTTGCAGGTCTTGTACGGGCCTTTCAGGATATAGAAAATGTTCGACTGCTGCCGTGGCCAGCACATTCTCCAGATCTCTCACCAATTGAAAACGTCTTGTCAATGGTGGCCGAGCAACTGGCTCGTCACAATACGCCAGTCATTACTCTTGATGAACTGTGGTATAGTGTTGAAGCTGCATCGGCAGCTGTACCTGTACACGCCATCCAAGCTCTGTTTGACTCAATGCCCAGGCGTATCAAGGCCGTTATTACGGCCAGAGGTGGTTGTTGTGGGTACTGATTTCTCAGGATCTATGCACCCAAATTGCTTGAACATGTAATCACATGTCAGTTCTAGTATAATATATTTGTCCAATGAATACCCGTTTATCATCTGCATTTCTTCTTGGTGTAGCAGTTTTAATGGCCAGTAGAATACGTTTCGCGTAAGGACTAAAGATATGAGAAATAAGGGTTCATTACGAGGCATATAGCTAGTCGTTTTTCCATCGCTCTTTTTGCGAGTGTAACAGGAAAGGAAACAAGTAGTAGTGAAAAGATAATTAAATCAAGACCCTACGCTGCCGACAGGCGTTCATATACATCAACGGGGATAGTTGAAAATGTGTGCCTCGACCGGGACTCGAACTCGGGATCTCCTGCTTACATGGCAGACACTCTTTCCTCTGAGACACCGAGGGCACAGATGATAGTGTGACTGCAGGGACTTATACCTTGCACGCTCCTGGTGAGACCCACATTCCCAATTTAATGTCCACACATTACATTCGTAGTGCCCCTGCCCATTACACTCATTACTCGTGGCGGACAATCTTACCGAGTCCTGTAAGAGTTCGGGCAATACGTGTGCATCCCCAGAGAAGAAGAACGTCAATGGCCGGTTAGCCTTAACTATATGTCCGAAAGAACAGATACCAATCTTCATATAGTTAAGGCTAACCGGCCATTGACGCTCTTCTTCTGTGTGGATGATCACGTATTGCCTGAACTCTTACAGGACTCGGTAAAATTATCTGCCGCGAGTAATGAGTGTAATGGACAGAGGCACTACGAATGTAGTGTGTGGACATTGAGTTGAGAATGTGGGTCTCACGGGGAGCGTGCAAGAGATAAGTCCCTGCAGTCGCACAATCCTCTGTGCTCTCGGTGGCTCAGATGGATAGTGTGTCTGCCATGTATGCAGGAAATCCATGGTTCGAGTCCCAGTCGGGGCACACATTTTCAACTGTCTCTATTGATGTATATCAACGCCTGTCGGCAGCGTAGGGTCTTGATTTAATTATCATTTCATTCTAGACTAGAGCACTGCATGGTCACCGTCGGCAGCGTAGGGTCTCGATTTAAGCATCATTTCATTCTAAATCGCTGCTTGGTCACCGATGGTATCTGTTCTTTCGGACATGTCCGAAAGAACAGATACCATCTTCGTACAACTAGTAGTGGTGCAGGGTACCTTCAGTCACGCGCCATACGGTGGCTAGTGGAGTGTGTGTTTAGATGTAGACCTAGACTTAGGTGTAGATGAAAAGGCAACACTTGGTCCCTGATAATGTTGAAATAAACGTCCTTCTTCATGTTCAAGTCATTATAAGAAGAAAAACCTCTCAAAACATCACTTCTTGCTTCACTTGAGGCTTAAACGCCTCGTTGGAACATTGGTACACACGATGCCTTGTGTCATTTTAAAAGAGATGAAATCGTGATTCGTCGGACCATGTCACATGTCTCCAGTCAGCTGGTATTCAGTTTTTGTCTTGTTTTGCCCATTCAAGACGTGAAACTTTATGTGTTGCTGTGTGCAATAGGCTTTTGCAAGATCCCCGACTCCAAATGTCTATTGAATGCAGTTACGTTCGCAGTATTCACTCACAAACCGATTGAGATGGGCTTGCATTATGTGACAACCTTAATTCCTGTCGGGCTTGAAGCCGATTGTCACTGACGAGGCCTGACACCAGATCTCGATCTGCTGTCGGTTAGCATCATCTTACGGCCGCTGTTCTTACGTCGTGCTACGTGGCTGCGAGTGGTACACCATTCCCTGTTGACTCGTGTTGATACACCAATAAACTGGGCAACTTCATTCACCATGTGCTCATCTGCGCGTCTACACACTACAGCTCCTCTCTGCCATCCTGTAACGTATCCATATGTGGTGACAGCTGGAGCCAAGTACAATATTTTTTCTTATGTGAAACAGCCCAGGCGAGTCACCGTTGTGCTTGGGAGGGCTGGTCGCTTCGGAGCACAGGGCTCTTTCCCTAAGCTTCTCAAGGGCCACGAAATTTTAAGAACTCACAAGATACCTCTGACCATTCTTGTTTGTCGGCAGGACAGAGCGCTCACTTTGAAATCAGATAGTTCCGCTGAGTCCCGGAAGTGTTCACTAGCATCACGAATCAGCCCACCCTGCAGGGCGCTGGAGTATGCGACTCTGCCATTTTGTGCTTCCCCAGCGTGAGAACTTTCTTGTTCTGGGAGCCCCAGCAGCCGCCTACCCCTGTTTTTCGTTTACTTAGTGAGCAGCGAGATAACAACCACTGTGTCAACCTTCCGACAGCTAAAGAATACAGAAGACACAGTGGACGTTATTCAGGATTTTCAGCAGTGTCTTCCCTGAGATTTGTACTGGAAAGAGAATTCCTGGGTTGTCAGGCTGGTAACCGTGACAGACTCATCCATCGAGGATGTGCTGCTCTAGAGCGACAACTTGTGTGTCATTTAACAGGCAACTTGGTGTTGCATTTGTATTAATTCAGAGTTGGATTTAGTATTCTACAGCCTCTTTTAATTTGCAGTTTTGAGCTGCTGAGACCTACTGGAGAGCCACCTGCACTTTCGCAAGCAGTCTTCCTTGTTATTAGTTTCAATTGCTGTTAAATAACTGGTTAACCATATTAATTTGTTTGTTATTCAAATAATCACAATCAACTGTCTGGTTTGATAACTCGAGCTTCTTTGTGAAGAATCTTTGTTAGCAATTAGTTTAATGGTGTTGCACATCCAAGTTCATGTTTCTTTCAGCATTTTGTGGGTAGTTAAGAGTCCACGATTTTTAGTTTCAAGTTAGCTTTTTCTTATTACACCATTCTTACAACAAACTCTGTTTTTATGTGTATCACTGACTTTAGATTGTACTACATATTCCACATCAATGAAATAGTGTTGTTGTTGTGGTCTTCAGTCCTGAGACTGGTTTGATGCAGCTCTCCATGCTACTCTATCCTGTGCAAGCTTCTTCAACTCCCAGTACCTACTGCAACCTACATCCTTCTGAATCTGCTTAGTGTATTCATCTCTTTGTCTCCCTCTACGATTTTTATCCTCCACGCTGCCCTCCAATACTAAATTGGTGATCCCTTGATGCCTCAACACATGTCCTACCAACCGATCCCTTCTTCTAGTCAAGTTGTGCCACAAACTTCTCTTCTCCCCAATCCTGTTCAATACTTCCTCATTAGTTATGTGATCTACCCATCTAATCTTCAGCATTCTTCTGTAGCACCACATTTCAAAAGCTTCTATTCTCTTCTTGTCCAAACAATTTATCGTCCGTTTCACTTCCATACATGGCTACACTCCATACAAATACTTTCAGAAACGACTTCCTGACACTTAAATCTATACTTGATGTTAACAAATTTCTCTTCTTCAGAAACGCTTTCCTTTCCATTGCCAGTCTACATTTTATACCCTCTCTACTTCGACCATCATCAATTATTTTGCTCCCCAAATAGCAAAACTCCTTTACTACTTTAAGTGTCTCATTTCCTAATCTAATTCCCTCAGCATCACCCGATTTAATTCGACTACATTCCATTATCCTTGTTTTGCTTTTGTTGATGTTCATCTTATACCCTCCTTTCAAGACACTATATATTCCATTCAACCGCTCTTCCAAGTCCTTTGCTGTCTCTGACAGAATTACAATGTCATCGGCGAACCTCAAAGTTTTTATTTCTTCACCGTGGATTTTAATACCTACTCCGAATATTTCTTTTGTTGCCTTCACTGCTTGCTCAATATACATATTGAATAAGATCGGGGAGAGACTACAACCCTGTCTCACTCCCTTCCCAACCACTGCTTCCCTTTCATGTCCCTCGACTCTTATAACTGCCATCTGGTTTCTGTACAAATTGTAAATAGCCTTTCGCTCCCTGTATTTTACCCCTGCCACCTACAGAATTTGAAAGAGAGTATTCCAGTCAACATTGTCAAAAGCTTTCTCTAAGTCCACAAATGCTAGAAACGTAGGTTTGCCTTTCCTTAATCTAGCTTCTAAGATAAGTCGTAGTGTCAGTATTGCCTCACGTGTTCCCACATTTCTACGGAATCCAAACTGATCTTCCCCGAGGTCGGCTTCTACCAGTTTTCCCATTCGTCTACAAGGAATTCGCGTAAGTATTTTGCATCCGTGACTTATTAAACTGATTGTTCGGTAATTTTCACATCTGTCAGCACCTGCTTTCTTTGAGATTGGAATGATTATATTCTTCTTGAAGTCTGAGGGTATTTCGCCTGTCTCATACATCTTGCTCACCAGATGGTAGAGTGTTGTCAGGACTGGCTCTCCTAAGGCCGTCAGTAGTTCTAATGGAATGTTGTCTACTCCCGGGGCCTTGTTTCGACTCAGGTCTTTCAGTGCTCTGTCAAACTCTTCACGCAGTATCGGATCTCCCATTTCATCTTCATCTACCTCCTCTTCCATTTCCATAATATTGTCCTCAAGTACATCGCCCTTGTATAGACCCTCTATATACTCCTTCCACCTTTTTGCGTTCCCTTCTTTGCTTAGAACTGGGTTTCCATCTGAGCTCTTGATATTCATACAAGTGGTTCTCTTTTCTCCAAAGGTCTCTTTAATTTTTCTGTAGGCAGTATCTATCTTACCCCTAGTGAGATAAGCCTCTACATCCTTGCATTTGTCCTCTAGCCATCCCTGCTTAGCCATTTTGCAACTTCCTGTCGATCTCATTTTTCAGATGTTTGTATTCCTTTTTGCCTGCTTCATTTACTGCGTTTTTATATTTTCTCCTTTCATCCATTAAATTCAATATTTCTTCTGTCACCCAAGGATTTCTACTAGTCCTTGTCTTTTTACCTACTTGATCTTCTGGTGCCTTCACTACTTCACCCCTCAGAGCTACCCATTCTTCTTGTACTGTATTTCTTTCCCCCATTCCTGTCAATTGTTCCCTTATGCTCTCCCTGAAACTCTGTACAACCTCTTGTTCTTTCAGTTTATCCAGGTCCCATCTCCTTAAATTCCCACCTTTTTGCAGTTTCGTCAGTTTTAATCTACAGTTCATAACCAATAGATTGTGGTCAGAGTTCACGTCTGCCCCTGGAAATGTCTTACAATTTAAAACCTGGTTCCTAAATCTCTGTCTTATCATTATATAATCTATCTGAAACCTGTCAGTATCTCCAGTATTCTTCCATGTATACAACCTTCTTTCATGATTCTTGAACCAAGTGTTAGCTATGATTAAGTTGTGCTCTGTGCAAAATTCTACCAGGCGGCTTCCTCTTTCATTTCTTACCCCCAACCCATATTCACCTACTACGTTTCCTTCTCTCCCTTTTCCTACTGCCGAATTCCAGTCACCCATGACTATTAAATTTCCGTCTCCCTTCACAATCTGAATAATTTCTTTTATTTCATCATACATTTCTTCAATTTCTTTGTCATCTGCAGAGCTAGTTGGCATATAAACTTGTACTACTGTAGTAGGCGTGGGCTTCGTATCTATCTTGCCCACAATAATGCGTTCACTATGTTGTTTGTAGTAGTTTACCCGAATTCCTATTTTCCTATTCATTATTAAACGTACTCCTGCATTACCCCTATTTGACTTTGTGTTTATAACCCTGTAGTTACCTGACCAGAAGTCTTGTTCCTCCTGCAACCGAACTTCACTAATTCCCACTATATCTAATTTTAACCTATCCATTTCCCTTTTTAAATTTTCTAACCTACCTGCCCGATTAAGGGATCTGACATTCCACGCTCCCATCCGTAGAACGCCAGTTTTCTTTCTCCTGATAACGACATCCTCCTGAGTAGTCCCATCTCGGAGATCCGAATGGGGGACTATTTTACCTCCGGAATATTTTACCCAAGAGGACGCATCATCATTGAACCATACAGTAAAGCTGCATGCCCTCGGGAAATTTTACGGCCGTAGTTTCCCCTTGCTTTCAGCCGTTCGCAGTACCAGCACAGCAAGGACGTTTTGGTTAGTGTTACAAGGCCAGATCAGTCAATCATCCAGACTGTTGCCCTTGCAACTACTGAAGAGGCTGCTGCCCCTCTTCAGGAACCACACGTTTGTCTGGCCTCTCAACAGATACCCCTCCGTTGTGGTTGCACGTACAGTACGGCTATCTGTATCTCTGAGGCACGCAAACTTCCCCACCAACGGCAAGGTCCATGGTTCATGGGGGGGATCAATGAAATAAACTAAATTAAAAGTGACCCATTTGAGTTATCACGCTCAACTCAGGCGGGACTCACAACAGGGAACCCTTCATTATTGAAAATTTTATTAATATGTTCAGTCACATTTTTTACGTTAATCTACGCTTTTATTGCGCCAGTGATTCCTTGCAATACAGGTACCCCCACAGAGATCAGTTTATGGAATTTTCAATGAAAATATTTGATTTTTATATACTGCATGAACGATTATTCAGTAAGCAGAGATCTCATTAACTTTTATTAATACGTCTTGGAGATTTTCCTTTTTTTCTGAGTTCTTGAGAGTGGCAGGAAGATTGCACGACGACGACTGCCAAAACATAGAACGTCTCACTGCAAAATGAAACCAATATAAAAAGAGCAGATTAAGTAGAGAAACTAACATTTAAGTTATTCCATTTTCTAGACTCATTTCCTCTTCTCCTTCTTCTTCCTAGCCTTGCATGGAGTTGGCATGTTATTTCGGATTTCACAATGTTTGCTGTAGTGCATGGCCAGATGTCTTCCTACCCTCCACCGCTTGCCCTGGGGTGAAATTTGTTTTCCCCATCAGTGTGCGTCTACTGTTATCTCATGTGCAAGTGTGAGACTGTTTTTCTAAATGTTTTCGAGTCATGTAACTGAGGCGGGACGTAGTTACCAGCCCAGTATTCACCTATTCGGATGTGGGAAACTGCCTAACAACCACATCCAGCCTGGCAAGCACGCGAGAACTTGTCGTTTATACGCCGGGCGGGTTCGCACCAGGCCCGGTGCGTCTCACTGTGTCCCAGAAACAGCGTGGTGTAACATATCCGGCTATCTGGTCGGGCCATATACTCAGCTATTAACTACAATTATTTTCCTTTTTTAAGTGTACTTTGGAATACAGTTTAGCTGCAACAATATTACAGTGAGTGTAAACCCTACTTCCAGTTGGGACTGGCACGTGAACCCACTGCAGCTCACAGAGTACATGTATCACAACGCAGGTAGTAGTAGTAATAGTAGTAGCTTTACTCATCTGAAGATATATTTTGCCAGGATAATGGATATGTCTTGGTATTACAATTTAAGAACAACATAAATGAAGTAATTCACATATACAGACATTTACACACCTACAGCGCTAGCATGACAAGGACGGGACAGGCAGTTGGCCGTAGCCTTGTAGAACTATCCCGGCATTTGAAGTAGTTAAGGGAAATCGCGGGAAACTTTAATCTAGATGACCGGATGAAGACTGGAGCCTCCACCCTCCCGAACACTAGGCCAGTCTGTTTAAAACAGCGCTGCTTCATTTGGTTTACACCTGGCGACAATAACATTTTACAAATATATTATTTAATAATGTAAAAGGCTAATGTTACACTGTTCATTCATTTCTAACTCCCAGTCACCCAACACATACTATACATACATTGTTTCACAACACTACACTCACTACCAGCCGACATTAGGAGCATTTTGTGTAGTGCGACTTCCCATTTGCTTGCCTGAAAAGCTGAGTCAGGGTCCCTCTGTATCGAGTGAGATGTTGAGCTCACAAAGAGGATATTAGCGTTACACAGGGGCCATTCAATAAGTAATGCAACACACTTTTTCTGAAAGCAGGTTGGTGTTATTCAGGGATTCCAATACACCGTATTGTTCCCCACTCTTTTGGCTACAAAACCATGTTTTTCAAAATAATATCCGTTCAGTGCGACGACCTTACCCCACCTCACTGGGAGGGCCTGTATGCTCACATGGCAGCACTTTACTGGTCGACGTCGGAGGCAACGTCTTGCTGCAGCGGTAACCTCCCCATCATCCGCGTATTGCTTCCCGCGGAGCGCGTCCTTCATTGGGTCAAACAGATGGAAGTCGGAAGGAGCAACAGCCGGGCTGTAGGGTGGAAGAGGAAGAACAGTCCAGGGAAGATTTGTGAACTTCTCTAGGGTGCGTAGGCCTGCTTGAAGCCTTGTGCTGTCATGGAGAAGAAGAAGTTCGTTTGAATGTTTGTGGCGACGAACATGCTGAAGTCGTTTCTTCAATTTCCTGCGGGTAGCACACTTGTGTGCAGAACTCGGAATGCTGGAGATTGCACAGGTTTGCGAGACCTTGTTGCGATGATGACGGACGCCTCGCCCAATGACTCACCACGCTTTTTTCACTGCCAGCACTCCGGAGACGTTCTGCAAGGCCTATGAATATTTGAGACGCTCCCGTTTTCCGCCAAAAGAAGCTCAATGGCAACTCTCTGCTTGGAATGCACCTCCGTTACGGACGCCATTTTGAAGGCTAGGTGTAGCAGCGCCACATATCGAAACTTCATTAAAGTACACTACTGGCCATTAAAATTGCTACACTAAGAAGAAATGCAGATGATAAACGGGTATTCATTGGACAATTATATTATACTAGAACTGACATGTGATTACAGTTACACGCAATTTGGGTGCATAGATCCTGAGAAATCAATACCCAAAACAACCACCTCTGGTCGTAATAACGGCCTTGATAAGCCTGGGCATTGATTCAAACAGAGCTTGGATTGCGTGTAAATGTACAGCTGCCCATGCAGCTTCAACACGATACCACAGTTCATCAAGAGTACTGACTGGCGTATTGTGACGAGCCAGTTGCTCGGCCGCCATTGACCAGACGTTTTCAACTGGTGAGAGATCTGGAGAATGTGCTGCCCAGGGCAGCAGTCGAACATCTTCTGTACCCAGAAAGGCCCGTACAGGACCTGCAACACGCGGTCGTGCATTATCCTGCAGAAATGTAGGGTTTCGTAGGGATCGAATGAAGGGTAGAGCCACGGGTCGTAACACATCTGAAATGTAACGTCCGCTGTTCAAAGTGCCGTCAATCGAACAAGAGGTGACCGAGACGTATAACCAATGGCGCCCCATACCATCACGCCGGGTGATACGCCAGTATGGCGATGACGAATACACGCTTCCAATGTGCGTTCACCGCGATGTCGTCAAACACGGATGCGACTTTCATGATGCTTTAAACAGAACCTGGATTCATCCGAAAAAATGACGTTTTGCACCAAGGTTCGTCGGTGAGTACACCATCGCAGGCGCTCCTGTCTGTGATGCTGCGTCAAGGGTAACCACAGCCGTGGTCTCCGAGCTGATAGTCCATGCTGCTGCAAACGTCGTCGAACTGTTCGTGCAGATGGTTGTTGTCTTGCAAACGTCCCCATCTGTTGACTCAGGGATCGAGACGTGGCTGCACGATCCGTTACAGCCATGCGGATAAGATGCCTGCCATCTCGACTGCTAGTGATACGAGGCCGTTGGGATCCAGCACGGCGTTCCATATTACCCTCGTGAACCCACCGATTCCATATTCTGCTACAGTCACTGGATCTCGACCAACGCGAGCAGCAATATCGCGATGTGATAAACCGCAATCGCGATAGGCTACAATGCGACCTTTATCAAAGTCGGAAACGTGATGGTACGCATTTCTCCTCCTTACACGAGGTATCACAACGACGTTTCAACACGCAACACCGGTCAACTGCTGTTTGTGTATAAGAAATCGGTTGGAAACTTTCCTCATGTCAGCACGTTGTAGGTGTCACCACCGGCGCCAACCTTGTGTGAATGCTCTGAAAAGCTAATCATTTGCATATCACAGCATCTTCTTCCTGTCGGTTAAATTTCGCGTCTGTAGCACGTCATCTTCGTGGTGTAGCAATTTTAATGGCCAGTAGTGTATATGGACTGAAGCGGAATATTCCACGATGTCCCACGATAAAATTCCGCATTTATAGTTAAACAGTGTGAAAGTGTTACGTCGAATGATAACTGTGTGATTATCATTACTAATATTTATTTAAGCTATAATTTTTTACGAAAAGTAATCCTTCAATTTTTAGAAAGTATTGGTCAACACATATTTTCAACTGCCTTCTTAAAAAAGTTTGTTCCAGTAATTTCTCTAAGCTCCTTTGACAGCGTGCAATTTTATTCCTTGGTAGAAAATTCTGTTTTGAGTTTTATTTATTCTCTTTTCATAGATGTAAGTTCAGTCTACATATCGTTCCATGATAATGGACAGAGTTATCTGTACAATACTAAGCAATGTTATTTCTTAAGTGTAAAACTGACTGGTAAGTGGTAGGTACGCCTACTGTCTGTTTGCCTCCACCGCCGACGCCATGGCGTGGTGAGCTCTGCAGCAGTCAACCTACACGGCTGATAAAGCAAGCAGCTGCCGCGCTGGCTGGCGAGTGAGTTGCAAGAACAGATTCTAATCTTCCATTTTCCAGGAACTGCTTGAAACCTCTACTGATGAAGGCAGTCTAATCAATATTGTTCAGCACAATTTGTAGATTGGAAACAAGTGAGTGCATATCAGTGGGTCCACTCTATTTCTGTTAAATTAATGTGTGGTTTTCTGCGATATTAGCCTTATCGTATCGGCAGTTAGTGGAAAGTCTACAAGCCGCATAACATCAGCACTAGCTCGCTACATACCTGGTTGGGGAAGAAATACTCTATATAATCGTAGTGAGTTTCGAGGAGGTCTTTCTTCGACAGTCCAGTAGAGACTGTGATATAATTCTGTAGCATTCTTTGCTTTTTTGCCAGTGTGAGATCGATTACAGGGACTAAATCTCCACATAGTCGACTGTTTCAGACGAGAGGCTCTTTGTTCACCGTAACCTATATTTTCATGTAATAAAATTGGGTTATGATGAAACATACTACACACTTACTTTTACATTAAAAATGTTTTTCGTAAGGCAGAGCCACTTACTTGCACTAATGTAGTAGGTCTGTGACGTAGCTTTAGAAAAAAATATCAGCAAGCCCGATACGAGATCACTGGTAAATTTATGCTGTAAAAGCGTTTCAGCTGAAATATGATGTTTAATTAGTAATAATTAACTACAACTTTCATAATAGTCAAAATCCGATTACAGGTTATGCAGCATTTTGATATACCGGGTGATCAAAAAGTCAGTATAAATTTGAAGGTTATGCAGCATTTTGATATACCGGGTGATCAATAAGTCAGTATAAATTTGAAAACTGAATAAAACACGGAATAATGTAGATAGAGAGGTACAAATTGACACACATGCTTGGAATGACATGGGGTTTTATTAGAACCAAAAAATACAAAAGTTCACAAAATGTCCGTCAGATGGCGCTTCATCTGATCAGAATAACAATAACTAGTATAACAAAGTAAGACAAAGCAAAGATGATGTTCTTTACAGGAAATTCTCAATATGTCCACCATCAATCCTCAACAATAGCTATAGTCGAGGAATATTGTTGTGAACAGCACTGTAAAGCATGTCCGGAGTTATAGTGAGGCATAGGCGTCGGATGTTGTCTTTCAGCATCCCTAGAGATGTCGGTTGATCACGATACACTTTCGACTTCAGGTAACCCCAAAGCCAATAATCGCACGGACTGGGGACTTGGGAGGCCAAGCATGACGAAAGTGGTGGCTGATCACACGATCATCACCAAACGACGCGCACAAGAGATCTTCCACGTGTCTAGCAATATAGGGTGTTTTTTTGGTTCTAATAAAACCCCATGTCATTACAAGCATGTGTGTCAATTTTTACCTCTCTGTCTACATTATTCCGTGGTTTATTAAGTTTTCAAATTTATACTGATTTTTTGATCACCCGGTACATAAAAAGTCCTGATCTATTTTTATTTCAGAATTTGTTTAATGACTGTTATTTTTGTATGTTTTTAGCCCCCCCCCCTATAGCCATGTCAAGCTAGCTCACTGAACGTGTTATAACATGTTGAACGCCTATAAAAACAGCAGCCTGTGAAGGACATATATTTTGATTTTCATGCACTGAGTCTTCAGTAAAACTGGACTTCAGTTAAATTTCAATATGCAGAATAGAAAAGTTGATGTAAAAGACATTTTGCAGGTACTGGCGTATGGCGCCATTACAATTATGAAACCAGCCGCAATTACAAGAGCAGCTGCCCCAGTTGAAAGAGGCAGAATACCAGCAGCGTGACGTCAGTAACACTCAGGGTTTGATTCTTCTTCGCTTTCGATGGGACCGTTTTCCAGTTTTGAGCAATAGTATTGTGGCAATACTATTTTGGCATTCATCGAATATAGAGAGTCTTCCAAAATGATTTTCGACAGTTTGATCTCGTCTACTTCAGAAACGGGGATAGGGAGAAAAGTGCGGTTTGCGGCGTACTGTTCACACACACCTGAAGTTTTAGTAGCTATTTAACAGATTTTACTGTGCGCATCTTCTGTATCATGCAGGGTATCTAAGCCATATTCCAGTTCCTCCCATGCTCGGCCTATCATGTGCTTATTAATGTGCGCAGTTGCTGTTCTGATGCCAGCTCCCATCACCTGTAGGCCTTACAAAAAGTCCCAAATAAAAAATATGTTGGAATTATACCTGAAGACCCTAGAAGCCAAGCAATTGGACCTCCTCTGCCATTCCAGCGACATGGAAATGTGTCGTTCGAAGCCTTCATAAGCATCGAGGCCCAATGAGGAGCGGCATTATCCTGCTGCACCACAATGTCAGACTGCAGTCCTTCGATCTGTGGAATCGCAAATAATTCCAACACGTCCAGATAAACAGTTGACATTATCGGCGCCTCTGCAACGAAAAACGGTCCCACTATGCGGTCATGAAGCAAACGTTTACCTTTGGACTGTCACGCAAAAATACTAAAATGGAGGTTCTCAGAGCCCCTGATCCTCATAGTGTGTCTATCTACCTTCCAGGGCACATGAAAGCCAGCTTAGTCCGTGAACATCACTGTTTTCAGTTAGTATGGGTACAGCTGGGCAACGTTGATCAAAAAGTTAATTTTGTTAATTGTTAACCTTTTACTAAAAAAAAGTTAACTACATGAGACTTATCGGAAGCTAAATTTAACCGTCCATCATTAATTCCTAATAGTAAACCATTTGTTGTGGGTGTAATGAAATGAGCAAGTGAATCGTAAGTGTTACCATCGCTTCAAATAAAAAAGTTTTGGTTGAGTGAGTTCAGGTGGGACATCGAAGATATGAAGGAATCACGTACGTAGCAAAAAAGTTTATTATGAACTGGGTCACACTAGCTTGTGGTACACCGCTGCCAACTGCTGGAATGCCAAAAGGCTCTCCAGTGCTTCTCTGCAATATTATTTTAACCGGATTAGTGGTACTGTCCGTTGTCGATATCTGAATGGCCAGGTTTCATTTTTCTCTTTGGCTTTCCTCGTTCGGATCCTGGCGTCACTGTTTCTTAAAACCGTATGAGCCGTGGTAAAAATTGCTGTTTTGAAGAGCGCGCCGCAGCGCGTACTGTGAAGCAGTCGCCCACTGTTTCTGGCGGTAGCGCCGCTGTGGCAATCGCTGCTTTGGTGTCTCCCTCTGGTTGGAAAGCGGAAAGGTTGCCTGTTCAAGTGCATTTAAGGGGCACTATGAGCTCGACAGTCGGTCAGTCTGGGTCAGCCTCTCGTCCCCAGCTTGCTAGTCTGTCTCTCGTCCGCATTCGTTAGGCAGTTAGTGTCTGTCTGTCGTTCGGAGTGCTAGTATGTCTGTCGTTCGGATCAACCTTTAAAGCCGGCAAAATGAGAGTCTTTCCACTCCGCCAGTAAGAGAATTCAGCGAGTGGTCGCCCGGTCGGGGCATGTGAGTCTGCGCGTTAGGCCGCCAGTCTGCTCGAGTTTGCTCAGGCAATGGTCATTGGCGGTTGGATCGATCGGTTGGTCGGTCGCGCACTGAGACACAAGATGACTTGCCCGTCTTGAGCGTCGGCGCATGTGAGGTCGCCACGTGAGTCCATTCGGCCACGGCGTATAGCGAGGGGTAGTGACTTTGCGGTCGACACAAGAGCAACAGGAGTCAACCCACGACATCAGTCTGGCCGGTGCGAGCTGCGACGCCGTGAGACGGGAGATCGGCGCGCCTTGCTGCGTCCGTTGAAGCGGCTGGCAGCGGACGGTTCGTGAGTGAGATTTGGGGATTCTGCGCCAGGTCTTCTCGAGAAATCGCAGTTTGTTAGAAGTTAAGTGATTGGTGATATCTTGTTTGATTTACTCTTGTTAAATTCTACTTGTTTTCTTGGTGAGCTCACCAGCCGTTTTGCTTTGGGGTCGTCCCACCATTCTTCTCCGTTTTCCCGCCCGCGGGAAGGTGTTTGTTTATAAATTGGGTGGTCCGTTTTTCCCTTGTGGAGTAGGGGCGGGTTAGAGCAACCTGCGGTTCGGGTTGTTCGGTAATCTCCCTATCAATCTACCGTACGTTAGTAGCTGCCTCTGTCATGTTTGTCAGATTTGGTGTGTTAACGAAGTTATTGCTTGGAGTGTAACGGCCTAATACCTGAAATATGTTTTGATCTTTGGAAACTTTGATATTATTGCCTATGATCTTGAGAGGCGGTATCTGTGTACTGTAGAGCATCTTAACTATTGTTTGGCCAACCTTGTAGAATTTTATATAAGATTGCATTTCATGGGCTTTTATTTAAATGATCATTTTAGTATATAAAGTTGCCACCCTTTCACCGTAAGACTTTTCTTAGAAGTTAAAATCAAATTGCACCTTCGCTGGCAAGGTTAATATTTTAATTGTTAGTGTTTTGCACCATTTCCTACCCTCCAACGGGGGGTGCATAGTTTGTGTGCTTGTGTAAATTGTTAAAACTCTTAGTTTAAAGTTATCTGGCGTGTTGCACATTTGCAGCAGTGTAGTCTTTCAGAGGCTGTTGTGAGCGGTTGTAACTACGGCCGTGTGAAAAGGGAGCGGCAGGGTTCTCTGCCCGAAAGCTCATACAGTCAAAACTTGTTTCTTTCTGCCTCTGAATAAATTGTAGCTTTGATATTTAGAGGGTGCTTTCTGATCATAATTTCAAATCTGTTTCTTTTAAAAAATGCTTTTAGGCACTACTAAAGTGAATAAATTCCCAGTTGTTAAAAGGAATTTGGTTATGATTTCATCAGTTACTCCCTGGCAACTACTTCCATGCTTACATAGTGTGATTAAATGTGTTAATGTTCTTGATGAATCGCTAGTAAATAAAATAAATTCTTAAGAATATTCTTTGAAAATAAATCACGGTTCACTGTAAACTTTAAATTAATTCATGTGCTCTCCTTGCGGATTGCTTCAGACTGTTAAGGGTCGAAATGTGAGCCCTAATTGTTGACCTTTCAGGCAAGAACAGTTCATAATCGAAAATAATTTGTTCTCCCGATATGGATACAAAATAAACGAAACAACATAAATGCGGCCACAAATTTGCATCAGTTGCAGAGCTAGAATCCGATTCCATTATCTAGTTTCCACAGTCAACCCGCTAACAAAATGTAGTACTTAACGCGAACTCAGTGGCGGATCGTGAATACACATTCTGAGTGTTCACAAATTTTTAGATTCAGACAAAACTGAGAGTGTGAAATTAATAGCATCTGCTGTATAACAGTTACGCTTATCCACAAGCTTATACAACTACAGCCATTGCCAACAGTAGTAACAATGATAATAATAATAATAGTAATAATAATAATAATAAGATACATTAAGTATCTGGCAAAAGAATTGTTTTGTGGAATTTTGTTGTTTTGTGCATAATGAAGTAGATTTTAGGGCGATAACGAAATAATATGTAAGTTTTCGCAACTCTCCATTTTGCATATTTGTGTAAGAGAGAATTTTCGTGCTTTTCCATTTTCTTGTTTTGGACAAGATGCAAGAATCCTAACAGATGTTCACGAATTTACTTCTGGGCTGAAAATCAGATATTCTTAAGTTGCACCCACACGACAACTTGTGCTAACTGTACACTTGCTTGTTAAATGTTCTCTCAAATGATCTGTTCTCGGAGGCTCTTGTCCCTTTGCGGCTAACGTTTCCTGATAATTTACTTTTCTGTTCCCAGAATGAGATATTCACACCGCAGCGGAGTGTAGCAGATTAAAGCTGTGTGCCGGACTGAAACTCGAACTCGGAACATTTGCCTTTCGCGGTCAGATCCTCTACCGACTCAGCTACTGTAAAAAAAAAAAGTATAAATCAGTCGTCGATACTCAACAATGGAGAAGCGCTATCTGCGCACTTAGAATCGCAGTTATTATTATCTTTGTCCCTTTGTGCAAGAAGAATGAGTGTAATTTTTTGTTTCATTATCTTATCGATTCTGATTTTCTAGTTGACGAACACTAATTGTTCACGGTCTCTAACTAATAAAATTATCTGTAGTAGTAATAGAATTTTGTTGAATATATATAAATTAATAATTTTAATGTTGCCCTGGCCATTTTGTGTAGGCTCATTATTGTAGCGACTCCACTGATGACAAAAATTATATAAGTGCTTTTAACTGTCATTTAATGCTGAAAGTATTGAAAACAATAATCTCAATAAACTGCAAACGGTGTTTTGTAATATTTTCCAATTCACATTAGGCCAGAGGTACAGTTTTTTTATTAATAATAATATTTATAAATGCTTACGCTGCCATTGCACATAGGCTGCTATCCTAGAGCATCCAGCCTCGCAGAAAAAATAATTAAGCAATGTTTAAATGGATTATCGCGTAATATTAAAGAAAAATTTTTAATCCATCGTAAATAAGACGGGTGCCTTCACGTTGGGATACGTATGATATTTCTGGCGATAGCGCCCTGAGAAAAATTTGCCCTGAAAACATTGGTAGTGGAAGATTCAAAGCTACTGGAAGCTTTTAGAATTCAAGGCCAAGTAGTATTAGATGAAGCTACTACAAATATCCGAGGGGCGGGTGGTGAGCTCACAGGCAGAATACTGGGGACAATAGCCGGTAGCCCGATTTCTGGTGGTCAGTTGCCAACGCTATTCTGTTACTTGCGCACCCCGTAACAGCATTACGTGATAGTGGTGCCGGACGGAATCTCTACCGAACCAAAGATTTAAGGTCTATACTTACGAAATTCTTGATAGTTAGGTACGTCCTCATGCCGGGACAGTAGATTACGATTTCACATTGTAAGACGACAATTCTACGCCTAATGAACTTTCGTCATGTACGAATATTTTCAACAGAACGTAATTGTACTTAATCTTAACTGACCTGAATCACATACGGCGTGTCTCGTACACAGTGGGGAGGTAATTGCCGATTGCAGTCCTTCCCAGTTCATTGTCGTGATTAGAGAAGATTTGCAAACAATGGCAAGCACATTCTCTGGAGCCTAAAGCCGTCCTCAGTGCCAGAATTGCGCGCGGCTGCTTGTAATGTACTGCTGTCCACCACAGTCATACTCCGTATTGACATTCCTTGTGCTGCACCAAACTGACTCTCCACTAGGAACTATGTATTGTGCCGTGTTATGTGTGAATATAAGCTACGACACTATTTTATCACAAACGGCAAAAGACAGCATAACTCTTCAGTGTAGTTAGTTCTGCGCTTTTCTTATCGTATAAGCAAATCACTGAAATTGATTAAACAAGCCATAGTTATCACTCTCATTTCGTGATAATGCTTTAAAGATGCAAAGTTTTTCAACTAGTGACCCGGAAGTTAAGCGCATAAGCGTATAGATTTAATTCGCGTAGCTTACCAACTCAGGATGTGACGTTTTGAGACAAAACATATCGTGTTTCTCATGATATATTTCTTTTACTTCTATCTGTTTATCACTCTTGAGAAGACTAGTAACGTAACAATAGTCAGTTCTGTAAGACAACCATTTGCATCGTGAGCTCCAAGGTTTGATTGCTCATGGAATAATTGGTACATCTTCATCTTTCTATTCCTCTGAACCGAATAACTAATTTAACGCTCCAGCTGCAGGGGTGACAACCGTTCTAGGCGAAAAAATGACGCAACTTCATTATCATCAACATCATTATCATCGTCTTTGAATTTTCTCACTTGGGTGATTATTGTTGCAATCTAGTATCATGCGTACCTTAACTAATTACAGGCACTTTGATTCTGGTTTTGTTCTTGGCTTATATGATCCACGTTTCTACACTTTACAAAAATGTGACTCGAAAATTATTTTACAAAATTTAATTTTAATCTCTTTTCATTGGAGTGTGGTACGGGACAATAAGATAGACAAAGGGTGGAGTGACTGATTGAGTTCAGTGAGATTTTTACAATTCACTTTCAATACACACAATTTCATACAGCAACACGTTTCGAAGCAGTTTGACACAGATAGGAAACCATTTGAAAACAACTATTTTACAGAAAACAGTGACTCACAGTTACAAATCAGCACAATATGAAAACTAATATAAATTTCAATAACGCTGACTGTTATCCCATGCATTAAACTGATGTAAGAAGAGGGTACTAGACTTGGCTAACTCCTTTAACAATAAATACAAGATTGACCATTGAGATTAAATAAAAAAGGTGACAAATCACTTATTCAAAAACCAAGACAAGCTACCTCACAGCAAATCTATACCTTCAAGTTGTTTAATCTTGATAATTCTGAAATCTATTTTAGTTAAAAAGGCTTAATATTGACCAATCGGCAATTTTACCAAATTTTAAAAAATAGATAACATTAATGTCTCTCTCTGTCTCTCTCTCTCTAAGCAATCAAATAGATTTTTAGAAGAAAAAAACAGATAATAGTTTTTTAGAAGAAAAAAACATACAACACAAGACATCTAGAAAACTTAAAAGTAAATGTGTCAATCAATACTTTTAAGCAGAGCAGGACCACGTGCAAAGCAGTTAATCCTGATCTGCAGTTTCGGGCTAACACGTATTCAGGCAATGCTCAATAGACGATATTTAATAGTGAGGCCACAATCAATGCCTCAATACATATGATCAAATATTAAAGGTTGTAAAAAATGGTTCAAATGGCTCTGAGCACTATGGGACTTAACATCTGTGGTCATCAGTCCCCTAGAACTTAGAACTACTTAAACCTAACTAATCTAAGGAGATCACAGACATCCATGCCCGAGGCAGGATTCGAACCTGTGACCGTAGCGGTCACGCGGTTCCAGACTGAAGCCCCTAGAACCGCACGGCCACACCGGCCGGCTTAAAGGTTGTAAGAAACGGTTCCTTGACTTATTCATCAGTCAGTTTGGATTTCTGGCGGAGCTCCTTGACATTCACATCATAGCTCTGTTCAAAATACAGTATATAACAACATTTCAGATCGCACTTGAAACAGGCCAGTGTTAGACACAAGCAACATACAGTAAATTGGCACCGGAACGTCCAAAAACAGATGACGAGCCTCAAAAGCAAGTCAGTCCTCACAAGCGTATATTAACATCAAAATGCATCACCACAACAGAGAATGTAGCAAACTCCGATCATATTACTCAAACAAGCCCATTCTACCGTTGAACTGAGGCCAGAGAACCGCTGCACACCCCAATTCGTATTATATGAAAGCGCAAAACAGGTCAGTCATCAATTAGCGCCGCACTGTAGGTGGACGAAAGACAGAAATTATGGCAATGGGTCCAACAGTATACAGTACCTGACGAACACTGTACAGTCCACGTGCAATAATGACGCTGAGTTTCCTGTCGGGCAGGATATTTCACGTGCAATATATTTTCATCCACAGTCTGCTCGAGCACCAACTGTTCACCACCAAGCGGCGTGCGGCAGCTAACCTACTCTTCGCAAGGGCACTACAGGAAAGCAGACTGTCTATTAGGTGCGCCGCGTAACATCCCAACGGCCAGCAACAACTTCCGCCTCCTAGCACACGTGGCCGCCACTCTCCCGTGCTCGCTTTGTTTTCAAGCCCCGCGCTCTGCCCGATAAACCAATCCTAACCAGAGAGGACGCAAACACAGCCAGGAGGAAGGAAGACCAGCGGTTAGTGCCAACCTAGGCTCATAGTGCCGTACACGGTGCATCATAGTGCCGCTCCAAAGTTTTTAAATTGTTTTGCTTATTCTTGAAAGCTAATCTGTTATTTAACGTCACATCTGAATGCTTAAAATGTATGATTTGCCCAAGGCTAACATAAGGAAGGTAGACTGGAACCGACGAAACGTTGACTAGGAGTTCACTAGAGACGGACACACAACTCTGATTTGGGAATGTGCGGGATGAAAACGGGCCAAATTCTTTTCAAAGGAACCATCCCGGTATTTACTTAAGAGATTTAGGGTAACCAGAGAAAACTTAAATATGGGTGGTCGAAAGGGATTCCAGTGTCTTACCACAGGACCACTTCGCTCGGTAAGGATAACGTCTTCCAGGTAGGTTTTCCTTCCGTAACGGGTTTCTGACATAGAATGTTCTATCCGACGTGAAATATTATAAAGCTCGTTAGGAGGTAAAATGTCCCCGCCCTATTACGAGGATAGAGTCCCGACTGAGTATCTGCTTCGAAATTTCGGTTCTCGGACCTCAGTGTATCGACTCCTACAGAGAGGACTTCTGCTTCCGTTCTTTGATTCGTTTTGGTGGTCAACAGTCCTCGTTGCAGTCTTCATCGTAACTCTGGAAAGTGGCCATTACAAGATGCTACCAGCTGGAATAGCAGGGCCAGTGGTTTCTAAGGAGCTCACCCTATGGCGTGTGGCAGGGAGAGCCTGGCACCACGAATAGATCCAGGTTAGCTGGACTATAATAGCAGAATGCAAACACCTGGGTAGAGTTTTATGCACGCAAAGTCAGAGGATAAGGAAACGAAACGTGATATAGAAGAACAAACTGACTTTCGGAAAGATAGATCGAGCTATTAGACATGGCACTGAGAAACACAGGAACTTCATTAGAATCACACTTTTGCTATTCGAAGGCTGTATGGAAGCTTCCAGTAAACTACATAGAAAAAAGCGATGGGACATAAAGAACAAAAGAGGAGTACCTCTGCATGTAATAAAGGCAGTAGAAAACATGTACCAAACATCATTAATCGCCATTGCAGGAAGAGGAAAATCTATCAGGACAAATTTTGGAGGAAGACAAGTGCGCAGTTTATCTCAGATTCTTTTTACTGTACAGACTGATGATATGCTGCGGAAATGCGTAAGTAATTTTTTTTTATACTTCAACAAAAGGAATTTTTATGAGACCCGCCAGGTTACCCGAGAGCGCCAATGCGCTGCTTCCTGGACTCGGTTAGGAGCGCCGGCCCCGGTTCGAATCCGCCCGGCGGATAACCGACGTCGGTCGGTGTGCCGACCAGTCTGGATGTGGCTTTTGGGCGGTTTTACACATCCCGCTAGGTGAATACCGAGCTGGTCCTCACGTTTCGCCTCAGTTACACGACTCGTAGACATCTGAACACCTTCGCACTATTCCTGAATTACGCTAGACGCAGACAGCAGGGGCACACTAATTCTGTCCCGGGGGGGGGGGGGGGGGGGGGTACGGGTTGGCGGCAGGAAGGGCATCCGGCCACACCTTCAAACTAACCTTGTCAAATCCGTTCCTAACAGTGCCGAACCTGCGGCAGCGCGAGACATGGCACCAGTGAAAGAAAGAAAAGGAGTTTGTATGTGACTTCACTCTTTGCTGATGACCAGATTGTGATTGCAGACAGCGAGAACACACTCCAAAACAGTTTCTCGTATATTAACTTCAACAGTTACGTTATATAATCTATTGGCATGTTCAAAGATAACGGAAGGGTCTAGGAGCCAATTCCTAGAAAAATAATAATAAATGATTAGAAAATAGAGAGGGTAAGTCGTTCAGCTTCTTAGGAAATACTATCTCATTCACGACAGAAATGGACATACAAAAGAAAATAGAAAGGGTCTAGGAGCCAATTCCTGGAAAAATAATAATAAATTATCAGAAAACAGACAGGGTAAGTCGTTCAGCTTCTTAGGAAATACTATCTCATTCACGACAGAAATGGACATACAAAAGAAAATAGAAATATTTAATTACGGTACCAAAACGATCTACAGAACCCTCAGAACTAAAGTAAGAAAGGAAACTCTCCTTAAATTCTACAAAACGATGTCAGTACCGAACATGACATACGCAAGTGAGTCGTGAACTGTAACAAAAAGAAATAAACAAAGAATAAAAGCATTGGAGATGTGATTCCTAAGCAGAGTAGCTTGGTACACACTACCCGACAGGAGGAGAAATGCGGGCATCAGAGAAGTATTCGGAGTTAAAAGCTTAAATGAACAGATTAAGGAATACAGGAACAACTGGAGGGACCCCATCACAAGAATGGAAGACGACAGAATACCAAAACTAACGATGATTTAATACCCAGAGAACAGAAAACATTTAGGAAGAGAGAGGAAAAGGTGGAGAGATCAATAATTTGAATGGAGAGGGTATAAGAGACAGCACACTCTAATACATGCTAAAAGAAGAAGAAGAAGTATCAAGTCAGTGTGCTTGTAAAGTCGTACATCTACAGTTCCGCAAATGTGCAAATTACCTCGTTGTTACTTATAGAAGAACAGGTCTCTTCTGGAGTTTTTTTGTCATCATGTTGCCAATGAAGACACTAAAAGAAAAACTTCGCATCATTTTGTTCACTTTTTACCCGCAGATCAAAAACTTGTTAACACAGACGTTGGCTACAAACCGAAATTTGCTGATGTCTCTGTTGCCACCACAATATTGTGACAAGAATACACTGACATAACATGCGTCGCACACAGTGCGTCTTTACCTATCCTTAACATTGAGTGTTCACCTTAAGCTAACACAGTTTCTGTTAGTTTGATGGCTTATAAAGTTACTATTACATCACGTGTTACTGACGACATGACATTTTACATTTTATGTCTTGTAAAACTCTTCCAGGAGTGAAAGTAGTTAGTTTAAGTTAGAGTAAGTAATGTGTAAGCCCAGGGGCCGATGACCTCAGCAGTTTGGTGTCATAGGAACCTACCACCACCACCACCTATTCAGTTAGTCTGTAAAATGGGGACGGTTAATGCTGGCTGTGGATGATGTTCCATAGGTGATACTGGAGATAGATCTGCTCATCGAGTAGGCCAATGCAGCATGCCGCCACGCTGAAGAGCGTGTTTGAGTATGTGGGCCAGCGTTATCGGTTTGGAAAACACCACCTGGGATGCTGTTCGTGAAAGACAGCACAACAGATCGAATCACGAGATTGACGCACAAATTTGCAGTCAGAGTGCGTGGTATAACCACGAGAATTCTTCTACTGCCATACGAAATCGGACCGCAGACCATAACTCCAGGTGTAAGTCAAGTGTGTCCAGCACACAGAAAAGCTGGTTGCAGGGTCTTAACTGGCCTGCTTCTAACCAACATACGGCCTTCAAAGGCTCTGAGCCAGAACCGGATTTCATCAGAATACCGAACAAATCTCCACCGTACCCTCAAATGAACTCTCAATCGATACTACTGAAGTCGCAATTGGAGTCAGTGGAATGCACGCTGCACGGCGTCTGGCTCGGAGCTGTCCTTGAAGTAACGGATAACAGTTCGTTGTGGCACAGTGGTACCAATTGCTGCTCAAATCGGTGCTGCAATTGCAGAACGGAGCGCCAGAGTAATATGCCGAACAATATGATCTCCCCTCTTCGTAGTGCCACATGGCCGTCAGGAGCCCGGTCTTGCGACCGTACGTTCTCGTGACCACCGGCGTCGGCAATCATGTACAGTGCCTACATTCCTACCCAGTCTTATTACAACATCGCAGAAAGAACATCTAGCTTCTCGTAGCCCCATTACACGTCCTCCTTGAAACTCAGTGAGGTCCTGGCAACGGGCATTTGTTGCCTTAAAGGCATTCTTAACTAACATCAGCTCACCACGTCCAACCTCGATGGTAGCTAATGCTCACGACTGCTACAGCGTGTATTTAAAACAAACCTGATTTGTGTCCACGTAGTGGCGCTACTAGCGCCACTCTTATGTGACTGGCACGAAATTTGAATAGGCATGGTCTTTCGCACGTGGAAACATGCTTACCAACTTTAGTTTATGTCGCACGGCTCATTCTTGGTGTTGCGAGTTTTCCGTCAATGTAATTAGTCACTGTTCGTGATATCTGTCCTGCACAACGCAGTTATCAACCTTCATTCAGCAACAAAGCTAGCGGCACACTTTTTCAACTTCACTCACAGCTCGGCACAGATGATATCATCGCCACGTTGGTTGTTTGGTGTAATCGTAGCTTTCGATCAGCCAAGTCGCGGTTAGTGCATAACGCCAGACAAACGATTGTCGGCGCCAACACGAGACAAATATCCGACATGAGATGTTTACAAATGTTCAAATGTGTGTGAAATTCTATGCGACTTAACTGCTAAGGTCTTCAGTCCCTAAGCTTACACACTACTTACCCTAAATTATCCTAAGAACAAACACACACACCCACGCCCGAGGGAGAACTCGAACCTCCGCCGGGACCAGCCAGCCAGTCCATGACTGCAGAGCCTTAGACCGCTAGGCTAATCCAGCGTGGCGAGATGTTTACGAAACTAGGATCATATCATGGTTTCTCATATATTCTCTGAGTGATTCATTCTTAGTGTGCTTCCCGGCGCTCCGCCGAGCTGTTGTTTCCATTTTATGCACTATATTTCGATAACCGACCCAACTATCTTCTTCAGGTGCTGCGAATTTTACTGTTATGTGTACTCATTGCCTGGACTCCAATCAGGGTTCGACCCGCAGTTTTCGCACAGCGGCAAACCGAGCATCTAACAATGATGGTACCAAATGAAGCGTCTTCATTGTTCCAGGAACGTCAGTCCATCTTCACAATTCAGGAATTCTCTTCGTGGTCAAATGCACACATATAATGCAGGTCGTTTCCTCAGACACTTCAGTGCCGCCATCTCTTGACGAAATGTGCTAATATTTCCGACCGTTGCAAGAAATGGTTAGATTATGCGTAGAATTTGTCAGATTTTTGGAATAGTTTACGACAAAAGTTTGTGTCCAGAGACTCGTGGACGAGGCTGGAACTGAAATGAAGCTTAGAAAAGCAATTTTATTCTAGCACCAGCTCAAAGATGAGTGATACTGACATTAGTGACAAAGGCGTTGTGGACTGCATGGGGTCACTAAAACTGAGAGACATCTCGTGTCGAATCTTAGACCATAGATCGAACATATGAGGTATCCTGGAAGAATGATCACTCGCATGCTAAACAGCATTGATTAGAAAAGCTTCGATCGTGCGAAATTCTCGCATTCAGTAATGACAGCCTTACTTCAAAGCAGTCAGATAAATGTTATATTCCTTGACAACCGAGCAGTATTTGATTTGATCCAGAGGCTTATTAATGAAAGCACGATTCCGTGGGGCACCAACAAAATTTGTGCCTGCATTGAAGATTTCTTGGTAGGGAAGATAGAGTATAATTGTAAAATGTAAGCTTTCATGGCCGCAAATGTCATAGTTAATAATATGTTCCTGGTTATTATGCTGCGACCGAATGGATTTCACATTAAAATCCAACGTACCGACCCAATCTGCGGAGGACAATTTTCAAATGGGGTCGTAGTTTCTTTGAGTGTCCGATTTGCATCCTTGCTTGCTACTGACTGCAGCAAAATTCCGTCCAGGCATGCTCCCACGCAGTGGCGTGACGTCACACGCTGTGAATACCCGAGCGCAATTGGCCCGTTGTCGATCGTCGTTGTCTCCTGTTGCTATCACCCCCCCCCCCCCCCCCCTCGTGGAAGATTGGTACACATCTTCTTCAGCACTGGGGTGCAGATGTCATCCAATTCCATGCCATCCTCCTCCCTCCTGGGGTAAAATTGAATGCCACCTGGATCCCGGAACTGAAGAAGATGTGTATAAGTCTTCCACCATGGGGTGACAGCAACAGCGGCGATCGACAACGACCAATTGCACTTAGAGCATGTGACGTCACGTCACTGCGCGGGAGCACATGTAACCGGAATGTTGTCTTGGATGGAGAGTCGTCAACAGATCCAGAAGCAATTTCAGGAGTGCCCCAAGGAAGTGTGCTGGAAGTCTTGCTGTTTACGTTGCATACTAATGACCTAGACAATATTAATAGTAAATCGGACTCTTCACAGATCATGCAGTTATATACACTCCTGGAAATGGAAAAAAGAACACATTGACACCGGAACAGATACCAATCTTCATATAGTTAAGGCTAAGCGGCCATTGACGTTCTTCTTCTGTGTGGAATATCACGTATTGCCTGAACTCTTACAGGACTCGGTAAAATTATCTGCCGCGAGTAATGAGTGTAATGGACAGAGGCACTACGAATGTAGTGTGTGGACATTGAGTTGAGAATGTGGGTCTCACAGGGAGCGTGCAAGAGATAAGTCCCTGCAGTCGCACAATCCTCTGTGCCCTCCGTGGCTCAGATGGATAGTGTGTCTGCCATGTATGCAGGAAATCCATGATTCGAGTCCCAGTCGGGGCACACATTTTCAACTGTCTCCATTGATGTACACTCCTGGAAATGGAAAAAAGAACACATTGACACCGGTGTGTCAGACCCACCATACTTGCTCCGGACACTGCGAGAGGGCTGTACAAGCAATGATCACACGCACGGCACAGCGGACACACCAGGAACCGCGGTGTTGGCCGTCGAATGGCGCTAGCTGCGCAGCATTTGTGCACCGCCGCCGTCAGTGTCAGCCAGTTTGCCGTGGCATACGGAGCTCCATCGCAGTCTTTAACACTGGTAGCATGCCGCGACAGCGTGGACGTGAACCGTATGTGCAATTGACGGACTTTGAGCGAGGGCGTATAGTGGGCATGCGGGAGGCCGGGTGGACGTACCGCCGAATTGCTCAACACGTGGGGCGTGAGGTCTCCACAGTACATCGATGTTGTCGCCAGTGGTCGGCGGAAGGTGCACGTGCCCGCCGACCTGGGACCGGACCGCAGCGACGCACGGATGCACGCCAAGACCGTAGGATCCTACGCAGTGCCGTAGGGGACCGCACCGCCACTTCCCAGCAAATTAGGGACACTGTTGCTCCTGGGGTATCGGCGAGGACCATTCGCAACCGTCTCCATGAAGCTGGGCTACGGTCCCGCACACCGTTAGGCCGTCTTCCGCTCACGCCCCAACATCGTGCAGCCCGCCTCCAGTGGTGTCGCGACAGGCGTGAATGGAGGGACGAATGGAGACGTGTCGTCTTCAGCGATGAGAGTCGCTTCTGCCTTGGTGCCAATGATGGTCGTATGCGTGTTTGGCGCCGTGCAGGTGAGCGCCACAATCAGGACTGCATACGACCGAGGCACACAGGGCCAACACCCGGCATCATGGTGTGGGGAGCGATCTCCTACACTGGCCGTACACCACTGGTGATCGTCGAGGGGACACTGAATAGTGCACGGTACATCCAAACCGTCATCGAACCCATCGTTCTACCATTCCTAGACCGGCAAGGGAACTTGCTGTTCCAACAGGACAATGCACGTCCGCATGTATCCCGTGCCACCCAACGTGCTCTAGAAGGTGTAAGTCAACTACCCTGGCCAGCAAGATCTCCGGATCTGTCCCCCATTGAGCATGTTTGGGACTGGATGAAGCGTCGTCTCACGCGGTCTGCACGTCCAGCACGAACGCTGGTCCAACTGAGGCGCCAGGTGGAAATGGCATGGCAAGCCGTTCCACAGGACTACATCCAGCATCTCTACGATCGTCTCCATGGGAGAATAGCAGCCTGCATTGCTGCGAAAGGTGGATATACACTGTACTAGTGCCGACATTGTGCATGCTCTGTTGCCTGTGTCTATGTGCCTGTGGTTCTGTCAGTGTGATCATGTGATGTATCTGACCCCAGGAATGTGTCAATAAAGTTTCCCCTTCCTGGGACAATGAATTCACGGTGTTCTTATTTCAATTTCCAGGAGTGTATAATGAAGTATTGTCTGAAAAACTTGCACAAATTTGCAGTCAGGTCTCAATAAGATTAAAAGCAGTACAAAGACTGGGGACTTGTTTAAAGTGCTTAGAAACTTAAAACTTTGCGACTAGTATCCTATGACTGTAACATCAATGAATGACAACTGGAATGAATCTGTAGGGATTCGTGGGGATATGAAATGGAATCACCATACAGGCTCAGTCGTAACGGAAGCAAGTGATAGACTTCGGTTTACTGATAGAATACTGGAAAAATGGAACCACTCTACAAAGGATATTGCTCACAAAAAACTGCAATACATTTTACAATAAAGCTCAAGTGTGTGGGATCAGTAGCAAATAGAACCGAGGACGGTGGACATTTACAAAGAAGGGTGGCACGAATAATCACTGGTCTGCTGGGCCCATGGGAGACTGTTATGGAGATGGTGAGAATATGAACTGGCAGACGACTGATAACAGATGCCAGCTATCTTCCGAAGTCTACTTACAGTTTCAAGAACCAGCGTCAGTGGATGAATCTAAAAGTATAATACAACTTCTTACGTTTCTCTCCCATATAAATCACAGGGACAACATTATATTGATTACAACGCGCACAGAGGCTTCTTTCTCCTTCATCCTCTTCTTCTTCACTCCGAAAAGCAGGCTCTTCGACTATTCCGATCTGAATCTAGCAAACTCTTCTGCAATCTTTCAGGATCTCGTTTTCCTCGTGGTTTGTAGTTCAGTGCGTGGTCTATTTAGTCTTCTTCCTTGCATTCTGTCGACATGTACTACCCACGCTTTACTCTCTTTTGTCTGATGAATACGTCAACGAAACATATTCCTCACTCAGCTCTGAACTCTTCAACTCCTATCTGATCACTCACACTGTTTTCTTTCATGATCTAGCAAATTTTATATCAGTGGCTTTTACACAGGTTTCGTATTTTCTTCGTAACGTCCACGACTGATCAATATGTCAAAATGGATGTAATCTTTACTTTACGAAATGCAATTTTGCTTACTTTCGAACGTTTTGGCTAATGTTCTCTTTATTGTACCAGTCATTATTTGATATTTATTTAGTTTATTCTGCATGCTATTTTCAAGCTGGTAGCTTGTGTCTAAGAAGTTGAAATGCGAAACTTGTCCTAAAAGATTGTCAGTAAGTACTGTTTAGGAATGGACAGGCTGTTTTCGTTTAAAAGGCATAATCGTAGTCACTCCGTGAGAAATATGAAAATTATAGTTCTTATCTATTTGATCTAGACAACATACTGCCCTTTCGGATCGTTCACGTTCTCCTGTATAAAATTATTTGGTAGTGCGTGATAATCATTTGTGTGTCCAACTTTAATAGTACCTGGGCCCTATTTCAGTGTCTCGGATGGCGTTGTCTTCTACTGTTTGACAATGTCGTGAACCTAGATATTAAAAAGATGCACCCTTGTCTCATGCCTCTATTAATTTTTATTGTTCCAGCCTTTCCCATATCCACGTTAATTATGGTTTTTGTTGTATGGACTTTAATTAGCTTTGGTAAGTGCTTGTGGTATACTTGTCTGTCTAAAATACGCCATAAAATATGTTAGTTAATCCGATCGAAAGCGTTCTTGTACTTTACACAACCGACATGCTTCCCCACATTAAACTCCATACTTCTTTCTATGGTTTGTGTTATTATAACAATGTTGTTGATACAAGACCTTCCTTTTCCTAAACCCTTTCTGCCAACCTAATAGCAGTGCGTCGGCTATTTTTTGAGACGATTGTTGAGTTATCCTGCTTATAGTTTGAAACCGTCGTTAAGAAGACTTATTTCATAGTGTTTTTCGTAATTAATACCATCTTCTTTCTTATAAAATGGTATTATTTCCACTGTTGTCCATGAGCATGTCATTACCTGTCTCATTGTCTCGGTTGATCGTGTCTTTCTAATGTCTGATGATGTCGTGAACCTAGCAAATATTCAGTAATCTCAACAAATGTATTTCCAGATATAGTATTCCATATTTTATTAACTCTGTGTTAGTTTCGTCCGGGCCATTGGCTTTCCTACGTTTATTATGTCTTGGGGCTGGCTCGTTTTCTTTCCTCCATAGGTAGTAGTAGCGTTGTCAGTTACGTACAGTCAAGTACTATCTTTTACTGATTTGTTCAACTGTTTCATGAGTTTGTAACTTACTTCCTGCCTACCGTGTATGTTAGTTTCTACACTACTGGCCAATAAAATTGGTACACCGAGAAGAAATGCAGATGAGAAACGGCTATTCATTGGACAAATATATTATACTAGAACTGACATGTGATTACATTTTCACGCAATTTGGGTGCGTAGATCCTGAGAAATCAGTACCCAGAACAACCACCTCTGGCCGTAATAACGGCCTTGATACGCCTGGGCATCGAGTCAAACAGAGTTTGGATGGCGTGTACAGGTACAGCTGCCCATGCAGCTTCAACACTATACCACAGTTCATCAAGAGTAGTGACTGGCGTATTGTTACGAGCCAGTTGCTCGACCACCATTGACCAGACATTTTCAATTGATGAGAGATCTGGAGAATGTGCTGGCCAGGGCAGCAGTCGAACATTTTCTGTATCCAGAAAGGCCCGTAAAGAACCTGCAACATGCGGTCGTGCATTATCCTGCTGAAATGTAGGGTTGTGCAGTGATCGAATGAAGGGTAGAGCCACGGGTCGTAACAGGTCTGAAATATAACGTCCACTGTTCAAAGTGCCGTCAATGCGAACAAGAGGTGACCGAGACGTGTAACCAATGGCACCCCATACCATCATGCCAGGTGGTTATGTCAATATGGCGATGACGAATACTCGCTGCCAATGTGCATTCACCGCGATGTCGCCAAACACGGATGCGACCATCATCATGCTGTAAACAGAACCTGGATTCATCCGAAAAAATGACGTTTTGCCATTCGTGCACCCAGGTTCGTCGGTGAGTACACCATCGCAGGCGCTCCTGTCTGTGATGCAGCGTCAAGGGTAACCGCAGCCATGGTTCAAATGGCTCTGAGCACTATGGGACTTAACTTCTAAGGTCATCAGTCCCCTCGAACTTAGAACTACTTAAACCTAACTAACCTAAGGACATCACACACATCCATGTCCGAGGCAGGATTCGAACCTGCGACCGTAGCGGCCGCGCGGTTCCAGACTGTAGCGCCTTTAACCGCTTGGCCACCCCGGCCGGCTCGCAGTCATGGTCTCTGAGCTGATAGTCCATGCTGCTGCAAACGTCGTCGAACTGTTCGTACAGATGGCTGTTGTCTTGCAAACGTCCCCACCTGTTGACTCAGGGATCGAGACGTGGGCTGCACGATCCGTTGCAGCCATGCGGATAAGATGCCTGTCATCTCGACTGCTAGTGATACGAGGCCGTTGGGATCCAGCACGGCGTTCCATATTACCCTCGTGAACCCACCGATTCCATATTCTGCTACAGTCACTGGATCTCGACCAACGCGAGCAGCAATATCGCGATGTGATAAACCGCAATCGCGATAGGCTACAATGCGACCTTTATCAAAGTCGGAAATGTGATGGTACGCATTTCTCCTCCTTACACGAGGCAACACAACAACGTTTCACCAGGCAACACCGGTCAACAGCTGTTTGTGTATAAGAAATCGGTTGGAAACTTTCCTCATGTCAGCACGTTGTAGTTGTCGCCACCGGCGCCAACCTTGTGTGAATGCTCTGAAAAGCTAATCATTCGCATATCACAGCATATTCTTCCTGTCGGTTAAATTTCGCGTCTGTAGCACGTCATCTTAGTGGTGTAGCAATTTTAATGGCCAGTAGCGTACATATTTCATATATGTAGAGTGTTCACTACAAAGCATGCATCGAACGGCGTCACTGAAGGAAGATAGTGCTGGACAAGAGAGGTAGTGCTGAACAAGGAGATGCTATATTGTGTCATGACTATCGGCGCAGCAGTCGGTGCAACATGGAGCCGAGCGCGAGTGTGGATGAGGCGTGGCGCCAGACAACCTCGCAGCTCGCACCTCGCGGCCTTGGACGTGCCCCTGCGTCACCGGATGCCTCCGCGGAGACACAGGCGCCATGCAAAGTAAGCGGCGCTGCTCTGGATGCGAGCTGACTTAACACACAATGGAGGCGACAGTGGAAACCTGGCAGCAGCGGCGGCTGCGCAAGTGAGGACTGTCTGCGATTCACACTCCGCGGACAGCTGTGAAATACGAGACAGAAGTCGTTGCATAACAGTAGTGTAATTGAGAATTCCTTCAAGAACTGTGCGTAATGAAAACTATTACGTCGGTACACAAGACGACCTCCTGGTACCATGCAGTAGAACCGTTGTCACTTCAAGGATTTTTTTGCCATAGTTGATACGATGTTTTGTTTCCCTTTTCACATTTTTTTTAAAAAATAAGTCCTCCTTCCCTTCCCTTATAGCCTTTCTATTCGCTCACCTTAAGGTGACATTTCGGCCACGCTTCTACGCCTTTTATCTGGTTTCTTCAAACACAATAATTATCTTGGAAAACGGAAGACATTAACTAATGTAAATCTTTGATTTCGTTATTTTTGTGATTTATTTAAACGAAATTTCTTGTTAACTGTTAATTAAATAACAAGGAAAAATTTCGTGCAACTGAAATAGAAAAGTAATAATGTAGTAAAGTCTCTTTTGGTGGTTTTATATTCTTCTTCTGAAATCCCTGATGTCTCTCTTCCTTCTAAAAATCAACTGTATGCTTCTTTGTACACAGAAGCGCCAAAGAAACTGTTATAGGCATGCGTATTCAAATAAAGAGATATGTAAAGAGGTAGAATACGGCGCTGCTGTAGGCAACGCCTATATAAGACAACATGTGTCTGGCGCAGTTATTAGATCGGTTACTGTTGCTACTATGGCGGGTCATCAAGATTTAAGCGTGTTGAACGTGGTGTTATAATCCGCACACGAACGATGGGACACAGCATCCCCGAGGTAGCGATGAAGTGGGGATTTTCCCGTACGACCATTTCACGAGTGTGCCGTGAATATCAGGAATCCGGTAAAACATCAAATCTCTGGCATCGCTGCGTCCGGAAAAAGATCCTGCGAGAACGGGAACAATGACGACTGAAGAGAATCGTTCAATGTGACAGAAATGCAACCCTTCCGCGAACTGCTGCAGATTTTAATGCTGGACCATCAATAAGTGTCAGCCTGAGAGCCATTCGACGAAACATCGTCGATATCGGCTTTCGGTGCTGAATGCCCGTTCGTGTATCCTTGATGACTACACGACACAAAGCTTTACGCCTCGCCTGCCTCCATCAACTCCGATATTGGGCTATTGATGACTGGAAATATGTTGCCTGGTCGGATGAGTCTCGTTTCAAATTGTATCGAGAGGATGGACGTGTACGGGTATGGAGACAACCTCATGAGTCCATGGACCCTGTATGTCAGCAGGGGACTGTTCAAGCTGGTGGAGGTTCTGTACTGGTGAGGGGCCAGTGCAGTTGGAGTGGTATGGGACCCCTGATACATCCAGATACGATTCTGATAGGTGACACATACGTAACAATCCTGTCTGATCACCTGCACTCTTTCATGTCCATTGAGCATTCCGACGGACTTGGGCAATTCCAGCAGGACAATGCGACACCCCACACGCCCAGAATTGCTACACAGTGGCTCCAGGAATGCTCTTCTGAGTTTAAACACTACCGCTGGCCACCAAACTGGCTAGACATGAACGTTATTGAGCATACGTGGGATGCCTTGCAACGTGCTGTTCAGAAGAGCTCGTACTCTTACGACTTTATGGACATCCCTGCATGATTCATTGTGTCCATTCCCTCCAGCACTACCTCAACATTGGTCGAGTCTATGCCACGTCGTGTTGCGGAACTTCTGCGTGCTCGCGGGGTCTCTACACGATATTAGGCAGGTGTACCAGTTTCATTCGTTCTTCAGTGTAAATGCAAAGAAATCTCATATTTTGAGTAACTCCAATCGCTTGTCATGTATAGAAACTGAGCTCCCTGTCCCTTTGGCAGAAAAATGAAAGCAACAAATAAAATAAATTTCTTCTCTTTCATTGTAGCATATTTTCTTTTTGCTACCTGTATCCTAGCTTGAAATCATAAGATGCATATCAAGTACAAGTAGCATAATGAGTAAAAGAGTTAATCTTAATTACAAAGTAAAAGAAGAGAATTCTATAACGTATACACTGGTCTTAATTTTTCAGGTGCAGGGATATGATGCTCTTGCGTTGTTTGCAAAGCTGTTTTGATTATTTCGTTTGTTCTGCAGTTCATGTCGTAGTGTTCTCAGTTAAAACTTCTGTTACTTTCGTTAAACTCGGTGATTCTGATGTTATCACGTAGTGTACGAACTGACCCCACAGCCAGATTTCTTTTTTTAATTTTTTTATTTGGGGGCAAAGGATCAGGCGTGCAAGTTGGTCGTGGGCATCTGAAGGGTAAAGTCCCGACGTTTGCCTGGAGAGATACAAGAAACCACGATTACCTCAGTCAGGAAAGCCGGACCGGGAACTGAACCCATGTCGGGCCGAGCGGCAACGATCACCCGCCACGATCGGGCAACATGGAGACACCAGAGACAGTTTCAGTTGTAGGGCAGCTACGAATTTGGGTGAAGGTTGGCTTGTTGCCGTGAGTGTGAAATATGACGAAAACTGCACAACCTAACTACAAGTATTCGGAGACCCCTAAGTAATACAGATTCAACCACTTAATGTCACGCGAGGTGGACCGGGAAAGAATACAAGAAAAGCAGGGAATGGGGAATACTGTCTTGTTATTAGAGAAGCACTAGCAGCAGAATCTGTCAGACAGGACAGTTGACTGACCTCGAACGTGAATGAGTGTGACCGGAGAAACAAATAACTCATGCTCACGTGACTGTGAAATGGAAACACGAAGGTCCAAGCACAGTTACATCGCGCACCATGTAGACCTCGTGCACTGACGGACAGGGACCTTGGAAAATTGCGGACGGCGGTTGTAAAATCACATGAAATCAGCGGAAGGAATCACTCGTGAGTTCCAAAGTGTGAGCTAGTAGACTCACTTCGTGCATGGAGTTAAAAAGAATGGAGTACAACGGTCGAACAGCTCGCCATCCGCCACACATTTCTGTAGTTAATGCTAGTGGTGTAAAGGGCGACGCTGTTGGACCGTGGATGACTGGAAACGAGTGATTTTGAGCGATGAATCACGCTATACCCAGTGGCCATCCGATGTGAGCGTTTGGGCTTGGCGACTCTGTGGACAACGCTACCTGCCATCGTTTGTAGTGCCAACATAGAAGTATGGAGGAGGTGGTGTTACGCTGTAGGGGGTGTTTTTCGTGGTTGGGGTGTCATCCCCTTATTGTGCTTAAAAAACCGTAATGCGGAAGGATATAAACAGATTTTACAGCATTATATATTGAGTACAGTGGAAGAAGAGAATGAAATTTTCACTCTGCAGCGGAGTGTGTGCTCATTTGCGCCAGGAAGTCTCAGTCGAAGAACATTTTTGATTCAACATGACAATGCACTCGGTCATAAAGCAGCATCTGTGTCGCAGTTGTTCGTGGACAGTAACATTCTTTAAATGGACAACCCTGTCCAGACTACCGAAAGTACCCAACGCAACACCTTTGCGATGAGTGGGAACGCCGACTTCGCTCCAGACCCCTACATCACACTACCCTCTCAGGTTTCGTCTCTTGAGGAAGAATGGGCTGCCATTGCTTCACAGACATCCAGATACCTCGCTGAAAGTGTCCCTAGCATAGTTCAAGTCATAATAGTGATATATATATCCACTAAAAGGTGTCCAGGTACTGTTGATAAGATAGCGTATATAAGAACGATGTTTGTATGTCAATATAATCGCTTGAGTGTTCGTATGATGTCGCTGTCTGCCTGCCTGCCACTCCTGTCCAGTAAAGCCACCTCTCGCAACCTCGACACTGCGACAGGAATTTTGTTACTCTGTTGCTAGTATCACAGGACAATGCCACAGTACCCGAAAACTTTATCTCTAGCTGCTCCTCAGAGAAATAGGCTCACAAAGTTACGGAGAAAAGGGTGATGTGAAATTCGCCACACCAATTCTTGCAGAATTTGGTTTAACACCGCTTCCACACCTGCTCCACAACCAGCAGAGGAATTGTGAAGCCTTTCAGTTCCAGTCTTCATCAGTTCCCATGTCCCCCAACACTCCACGACCTTAGACTCTTTTTAATAAATTGTTTTCTTGTCAAGAAATACTTCTTTGCATCTAAATAGGTTGGGCAGTGGTAAGAAGCTGGAATCGTATTTGACAAGACGATGGTTAAGATCGCTGTCTGGTCATCGTGGTTTAGGTTTTCGTGGTTTCTCTAAATCATTTAAGGTAAATACCGTGACTGTTCATTTGAAAAGGACATAACTAATTTCCTTCCCCATTCTTCCCTGTTGGAATTCGAGCTTCGCCACTAGTGACCTTGTAGCCGATGCGACATTAAACTCTAATCTTTGTTTCTTCATCCTTCTATTCATTTGTCTTGGGTGCCATTTGCGGCCACTTTCCTCCAACCCTGAAAGAAAACTCTATCTGTGACAGTGTGGCCCCTTCCTTCAACGGGCCACGTATTTTTAGTTGCGCCAACTGCCAAAGGGAAAAGACACAGAACAGTTCTTAGTTTCAAAATTTTTTTTATTGATCGTGTCCCACAGCTACTCTAAATTGTAGAAACGATATACTGTTGCACCTTAAGCAGCTGTTCACTTTTTCTTTATTTGCGGCCGGTTTCGGTCAAAGACTATTATTCAACACCCACTGTACACACCTCATGGGTACAGGAAAATTTCAGGAGGAAAGGTTGTTTAAAAATTGTAGTAAATGTAGTTGACTTTTGGTTGAGGAAAATAGTAACACTATTTTCAATTTTATCTACTAGATGTTTTACATCTCTTAAATGCGTAGAAACGTGGGTGGGCTGCTTTCGACAGTGTTACAATGTTCTTTGTATAGTGTACATATTTTTTTACCAGTTCGTCCTATTTAATATTTATGCTTCCGAATTTTTGTTGACTTTTGGTTGAGGAAAATAGTAACACTATTTTCAATTTTATCTACTACATGTTTTACATCTCTTAAATGCGTAGAAACGTGGGTGGGCTGCTTTCGACAGTGTTACAATGTTCTTTGTATAGTGTACATATTTTTTTACCAGTTCGTCCTATTTAATATTTATGCTTCCGAATTTTTGTTGACTTTTGGTTGAGGAAAATAGTAACACTATTTTCAATTTTATCTACTACATGTTTTACAACTCTTAAATGCATAGAAACGTGGGTGGGCTGCTTTCGACAGTGTTACAATGTCCTTTGTATAGTGTACATATTTTTTTACCTGTTCGTCCTATGTAATATTTATCTCAATCATTGCACTGCAAGTTATATATGTACGATTGGTGGTAGTTTTTCTTTGCCATTTTATTTTCTGTATAACTTGGGTAATTGTCGTAACTGACGCTCTATGGATCTGCTCTGCATGACTAAACATTATTTGCACTAATTATATTTTTGACATTATGTTTATCTGATGTATGTAAGTTCTGCTGTTAACAACAATTTTTAAGTATCACTTTCATTTGTTCTACAATTTTCAAACATACCTTCCGCCTGAAATTTTCCTATATCTACGTTAATAATGGTCTTTGACCGAAAACGGCTGCACATTAAAGAATAAATTGTGATACCTGAAGCCATTTCTTCAATTTTTAATTTACTGTTAGATGTCAAAAACTGGTTATTTATAGCAACTATTCACAAAAGGAGCCAGACTCAGTTCATAGCCACGTCCCACTTTCCGTAAAAGGGTGTGCAACCATCCTTTCTTGAGTTATAGAGTTCGATGGTGTATACATTAAAGGTTAAACAGGGCTAACAGTACAGACTGTTGGAATGTTCGTGGTACACGTTTTCTGAAATGAAATCAACAGCGTTCAGAGAACAGAATTATCACAAGGGTGGAATGTATCTCTTTTTCCTGAATCTGTTCTCATTGTCAAGAACAGCACGTGAGCGACATTTGCTTTGATTTAAAAACTGGATTTCGGAGCCAAGATACCCTTCTTGTCACCTATTAGTCATTTAGACTAATATGAAAGGTCTGCCACTTATGTCGTCTGCCTACGGCTCTGGGAAATAGTCTTCTTTGTTTTTTTTTACGTTTTAACTATTTGTACACTACTGGCCATTAAAATTGCTACACCACGAAGATAACCTGATACAGACGCGAAATTTAACCGACAGGAAGAAGATGCTGTGATATGCAAATGATTAGCTTTCCAGAGCATTCACACAAGGATGGCACTGGTGGCGACACCTACAACGTGCTGACATGAGGAAACTTTCCAACCGATTTCTCATACACAAGGAGGGGTTGAGCGGAGTTGCCTGGTGAAACGTTGTTGCGATGCCTCGTGTAAGGAGGAAAAATTCGTACCATCACGTTTCCGACTTCGATAAAGGTCGGATTGTACCATATCGCGATTGCGGTTTATCGTATCGCGACATTGCTGCTCGAGTTGGTCGAGATCCAATGACTGTTAGCAGAATATGGAATCGTTGGGTTCAGGTGGGTAATATGGAACGCCGTGCTGGATCCCAACGGCCTCGTATCACTAGCAGTCGAGATGACAGGCATCTTATCCGCATGGCTGTAACGGATCGTGCAGCCACGTCTCGATCCCTGAGTCAACAGATGGGGACGTTTGCAAGACAACAACCATCTGCACCAACAGTTCGACGACGTTTGCAGCAGCATGGACTATCAACTCGGAGACCATGGCTGCGGTTACCCTTGACGCTGCATCACAGACAGGAGCGCCTGCGATGGTGTACTCAACGACGAACCTGGGTGCACGAATGGCAAAACGTCATACTGGCGTATCACCCGGCGTGATGGTATGGGGTGCCATTGGTTACACGTCTCGGTCACCTCTTGTTCGCATTGACGGAACTTTGAACAGTGGACGTTACTTCTCAGAAGTGTTACGACCCGTGGCTCTACCCTTCATTCGATCCCTGCGAAACCCTACATTTCAGCTGGATAATGCACGACCGCATGTTGCAGGTCTTGTACGGGCCTTTCTGTATGCAGAAAATGTTCGACTGCTGCCTTGGCCAGCACAGTCTCCAGATCTCTCACCAATTGAAAACGTCTGGTCAATGGTGGGCGAGCAACTGGCTCGTCACAATACGCCAGTCACTACTCTTGATGAACTGTGGTATCGTGTTGAAGCTGCATGGGCAGCTGTACCTCTACACGCCATCCAAGCTCTGTTAGACTCGATGCCCAGGCGTAAAAAGGCCGTTATTACGGCCAGAGGTGGTTGTTCTGGGTACTGATTTCTCAGGATCTACGCACCCAAATTGCATGAAAATGTAATCACATGTCAGTTCTAGTATAATATATTTGTCCAATGAATACCCGTTTATCATCTGCATTTCTTCTTGGTGCAGCAATTTTAATGGCCAGTAGTGTATATTGCAGTTATGAGGCAGGGATAACAATCTCGATATGTGAGAATTCGCCTGAGAACCGCATGTAATGTGGCTAGTTTTCCAGCCTAATGGTCATAAATCCAGAGCGTTGATTTAATACGTATGTCTGACGTACCTGTCTCATAGCCACTGCACTAAACTGGAGTGCGTGCAGGACACGGTGGGCGGTGCGTAGTGACCGATGTTCGTCCGAAGCGTTGGGCCATTTCACTCGTTTGTTCGGAAGAGGAGGCCGACATTGTTTGCCCTCTTTCGGGCAGTTGGCGACGCGCTGAGACGACAGAATCGGGCCACACGCCCTGCAGTTATTCTCAAACGATTTTACTGAAACAGTTTGAATTAAAAAAAAATCCGTTTTGCTTTACTCATAGCTTTATGCGTCAGTTTCGTGATGACATATCCATCATTTAGTTAATGGTCATAATTCTCGTCATATTTGCATTTACGTAAGACACTCTCCAAAATTCGCAAAAGTTTGCAATGAAAAACAGAGGTCGCTATGATTTTGTGCTTTATGCATGTTACATACTATGTTGCTATGTATGAAATTTAGCTAAGATACTGAATTTTTCTTTAGACTTGGATGGAGGTGTATCTGTCACCAGTCTCGAGGAAATTGATCTTATATCATAGCACACTCATTTACTGTAGAGCGGGCTAATGATAAAGCCAGACTGAAATATCAACATAGCAATCTGCACTTATGAGAAAGCAAGCTTTGTCGGTGGATGTTGATGATGAAGTTCTCTTGGATTATCACCCGAGTCAAGACGCCTTGACTCGGGAGATAACTCAAAAAAACATTATCAAAATTCCTCATGTGTTACAAACAGTTTGAGATATCGAAATGAGATTTTGGCAACTGACAGCATGCAAAGAGGAGGGTATTTTGTTGTATGATTATTTTGCGAAACTTCACTATCTACCACGTCAAACCACTAATTACAGACTTTTTCGATGAAAGAATGTAGTTTTTAAAGGCCATCTGTAGCTGGTGACACGAGAAATTCTGCAGGTTTTGAAACAACGTGTGTGAGGACATTACAAATTTATCTTTGTACTGAAGATGTGCTTTTCAACACGCTATTGACCTTACTTTTCATTAGGTTCTCACTTAATAAATTTAACAGACTACTGTTTCAGAATTTTCTCTCAATTGCATCTACACAACATGTTAATGAAGTGACATTGTGTAAAGTCCACTATGTTTTGGTAAAAGAAGCGAATTTTAGCATGGGAACAAGAGAAATGTAGGTTTTACTCAAAATTCGCCACTATGACGCTCTTCTGAAAGTTGTAAATGGTTAAGAAGCCAGGCGAAAATAAATCGTTGCTTTTGTTACATTTTGAGCGGAATTTTTTACATACTAAACTAATTAGAGGTGATAGTAGACCTTTTTGAATGGTTACCATGCAAGTGTAGATTTGGAGAGACTCCACTTAATATTTACAAAGAGAAATGAGCGTAGACTTGAGTTTGTAATGGCAGTTCGGCACTTTCCCTGCAGCGCTCGGCATTTCCCCTACACCGCCTGCCTGCAGCCCTCCTCACCACCGTCGCACTTCCCACACATGCCCTGCTGAATGCGTTTCTACTGGCCACGTTATTCTCCGTGCACTCTATAAGAGTCGATGTCGTTGAAGGTTAAATAAAAGGTTTGCTATTGTTTTTAAGTGTGTGTTGAAATGATAACTAGTGTGGTTTTCTGTATCTTGTCTTTATGTAGCAGTTCTCACGCTTCAATAACGTAATCTGAAGATCTATAGGTCAAACTGAGGATTTACTCTCTTACATTCTTGAGGGTTTAGTAACGCCAAAGCAAGATGAATATTCTTAATGAGGGTTGATAAATATGCATTAAATCCGACGTGCTGTCCTGAATAAGGTCTCGATGGGAGAAATTTTCTCAGGTATATTAAGGAGTGTCAAATACATACCTCTATCGTGCGGATGTCTATGATGAGCACTTGTGCATGCAGTTTGTACTTGTCTTACTATATACACTGCCACAAAAAATTGCTACATTCTTTAAGGGCTTTTCGATTCAGTCAAGATTTATTGTTGCAACAGTGCATATGGAGTACATGAAATGATTTCATTTACGGATCAGTAGCACAAATGGTTCTGAGTACCAGGTATCGATCCGTGCTGAAACATTCATATTAGTATGAGGCGTAACTCCACATGCTGGTGCTGACTGGTATCCAGTCGATCGTACAGATGGCTAATACTGCCCAGGGATAAGTTAGTCCCTGCCTGCCCGACCTGTTCACTTAGTTCTGTAAGAACTGTTGGTTGATGATATATCCCACATGTCCTCGACTGGAGACAAGTCTGAAGATTGTGCTGGCCAGGGAAGTTGCTGCAGAACACATTAAATTTCACGGCCAGTATGTGAGCGAGCATTACCGAGTTGGATAATGCTGGGATGAGGTCAGTGCTCACCAAGTCTAGATCGTACGCACAAATGACCATCACTTGCGCGCAGGCAGAATCTCCTTTCATTGCTGAAGACCATGGAGCGCAATTCCATCTCCCAACTGATCCTCTGATGCCACCAATCGAGCTATTTGTGTCGATGCTGTGGCATGAGCAGAAGACGGGCTGGAGGTGCGTGTCTTCGTAGTCCCATTGCTAATATCTGGTTCGCAACAGTTCGTGTTGACATGTCTGGACTCACAAGCCCTCTTATTTCTACTGTGCTAGCTGCACGATCTGCCGCTGCTGCGTTTGCAGTACGACGATCATGGCGAGTGTCTGTGCTGCGTGGACGTCCATAACCTCGTCTTCAGGTATGAGAATGATCACGTGACCACTGACACCACCATCGTTGCACAGCTGAAGCAGCAAGTCCAACTGGTATGATAATTCTCCGAAAGGGCCATCTCCACACTCGGAAGGCGACAATTTAACCCCTTTGAGACTCGCTCAGTTGGCTGTAGGGAGCACGATTCGTCTTCGTGGCATGGTTGTCTGCTTGCTTCGCACGTCTGCACCACATTGAGGGCCGACCGGTGTGGCCGAGCGGTTCTAGGCGCTTCAGTCCGGAACCGCGTTACCGCTACGCTCGCAGGTTCGAATCCTGCCTCGGGCATGGATGTGTGTGATGTCCTTAGGTTAGTTCTAAGTTCTAGGGGACTGATGACCTCAGATGTTACGTCCCATGGAGCTCAGATCCAGTTGAACCATTTTGAACCACATTGAGACTTCTGGCTGTGGGCATTCCCTTATAAAGCGTGGGCACAGATGGCGGTCTGGTAGCTATGCCACTACGCTAGCTGCTAGCGGCCGGCTTTGAAACCATTATTAGTACATATACTATGCCCAAGGTTGTATATACCGTCATCGGATCAAAATCGACATCGTCTTTCCAGGCAAGGTAGTGCAAAATGGAAGGTTGTGACATTTTAGGAAGGTACTAAGAGGTCTGCTGCTCGACATATCTTTTCTTGCGACGCATAAACGACTGTGCAAAGCCGGCCGCGGTGGTCTCGCGGTTCTAGGCGCTCAGTCCGGAACCGCGCGACTGCTACGGTCGCAGGTTCGAATCCTGCCTCGGGCATGGATGTGTGTGACGTCCTTAGGTTAGTTAGGTTTAAGTAGTTCTAAGTTCTAGGGGACTGATGACCACAGCAGTTAAGTCCCATAGTGCTCAGAGCCATTTGAACCATTTTTTGACTGTGCAAAGCGCAAATCAGTTCAGTTCTAGGTAGTCCAACTATCAGATGTTAAACATGCCCGATGAAGTAGTGGATGTATATCAGAAAAGTTCAAACCACGAGGCAAAGAAGAGAAAATATGAAACTTCCTGGCAGATTAAAACTGTGTGCCGGACAGAGACTCGAACTCGGCACCTTTGCCTTTCACGGGAAAGTGCTCTACCAACTGAGCTACCCAAGCACGACTCACACCCCGTCCTCACAGCTTCACTTCTGCCAGTACCTCGTCTCCTACCTTCCAAACTTTCCAAAAGCTCTCCTGCGAACCTCGCAGAACTAGTACTCCTGAAAGAAAGGATATTGCGGAGACATGGCTTTGTCACAGCCTTGGGGATGTTTACAGAATGCCAGGAAGTTTCATATCAGCGCACACTCCACTGCAGAGTGAAAATCTCATTCTGGAAACATCCCCAAAGCTGTGGCCAAGTCATGTCTCCGCAATATCCTTTCTTTCAGGAGTGCTAGTTCTGCGAGGTTCGCAGGAGAGCTTCTACAAAGTTTGGAAGGTAGGAGACCAGGTACTGGCAGAAGCGAAGCTGTGAGGATGGGGCGTGAGTTGTGTTTGAGTAGCTCAGTTGGTACAGCACTTGCCCGCGAAAGGCAAAGGTCCCGAGTTCGAGTCTCGGTCCGGCACACAGTTTTAATCTGCCAGGAAGTTTCATATCAGCGCACACTCCGGTGCAGAGTGAAAATCTCATTCGAGACAAAATATGTTGATCCTGTGTATGGTTCTCGCGCGTTGAAACTTTTCAGGGGTGTGGCAGGCGTGCTGGGATAGCGAAATTGGAAGTGCGATTAAGGGAATCCAGTCTCGAATCCCAATCCGGCACGCAGTTTAAACTTGTCACTTACGATCATTTTAATCTTATGTATGTTGTTTGTGCATTATGATGTGTTTCTCCTTTCACGGCGTCATGGCTGATCATATTACTTTCTTTATTAATATTTGATGTGACTGCAGGATAGAGACATTGTGAAGATATCAACAAAACTGCAAAGCACATCATCTGCCGAGCTGTAGACACTCTTACCCCGTAGTACTCTGAGCGGCAGAGTTGAATCAGATGGCAACACAATAGAGGGCCGCTGGCGAGGCACGTCACGTACCCGGTACTGCCCGACGCTGCGTCCATAGCTGGGCTCCCAACTGCTGCATGCCCAAGCCAGTCTACGACCTCGCTTGTGTTCTTTCCCACGCGTTCAGAAGCTTCTTTGGCTAATAAAATGCTGATAAATATTCTACTCACTATGTATTTTTCGTCTAGGTGTAAGTCATCGAGTCTGTTGTTATATTATAATAGTAATAATAGTGATAATTACAATAATAACAATAATACAGAGAACTTCACTAAAGAAAATTTATTATTTTAATATTCATGTGAGGTTTATTAGGAGCAACAGACATTTTCACCAAAAAGTCATTCTCAATAACCATCCGTCTCTCTGCCCATATCTCTTTCCTTCTTACTCACTGCAGTTTGGACACAATTACGTGACGTGTGTTTTGCATACATGTTTATTACACTTTCCGCACAACATGTTTGTTTAATAGTCATTGCTTGAAGCACAAAACTTACAACATGCACGTCTAGTAGAGTTTCTTGTTGTGACTGATTTAGCCACGCCAGTTATTTCTCTTAGGAATATAACTGACCGCTGTAGTGGGATTTAAGATGTAAAATGAAGAGTTATGAACCTTCTTGTTGGTCATATTTTGTGGAAGCTATGGCTTATTTTTACGTATGGTTCGTAATATTGTTAGTTTCCTTTTCAGGAGCAGCTGTCCCAAATTGTACGACGCAAAAAATTGTGACATGCAACATTATGACTTCGCATATCAGAGATAAGATCAGCAACTACTCTCATTCCCTGATTTTTTTTCTAGTGCCCCTATAATCACCTTTCCTGTATAAGTCTGGGTTTTCAGTAGATATGAAGATTTGCTGTCGCATGGACTCCACACCCTGATCCCATATTTTGCCAGTTTGCTTGGGATGTACTGCTTCAATGGACAGAGGCCTCCAAATGCTGCCAGCTGCTCGTCAACGCTCATATTTTCACCTCTGTTACGAAGAAAAAGCCAAAGCCGCATCCCTATGCGACTGCAATCTAATCCTGAACACTTCCAGGTACTGCTAATCCCTGCGGGTTTATCAGTACGTAGTCTTTCCTCTCTTGTGTATGTCTTGTCAAATTGCAAGAAGCGCGATTTTTTACAGAATGTTTCTAGGCACATGGTTGCTCGAAATATGTTCCGTCCAGTTTCGTTATCCCATAGACTTTTTGTAGATTCCCCATATGAGCGATACACACCAGCAAGGAATAGGAGTCCTGAGTATACGTGAAAAAAAGAATCATCAATGTTTTTCCATTGTTTACCATGGACTCGTTGCCCCTCAATATTTGACATCTATATTATTTCATTCCAAAATGCTGTAGGAAATAATACTTCAAATGAGCTTTTTACATCACTTATTCTGCTGCTTGTATATCTGGTAACTCCTGGGGGACCCCTGATGACGTTGGAAGCAGGTAGATGGTTGCAGCTGCCATTGTTTGTTTCCATTTTTAGAAATAGAAGTCTGTACACTACTCTGAACAGGCTGTGGACTGTCGTTAATGTCATCAAAACACTTGCATTGAGATGCATTACTGACATGATCTTCGAGCTCGGAAAGTGATCTTTCGTCTGTTGAGCTATCAACTAATTCTTCCAACTCAATATCAGTCAATGATGTAAACACCATGATGTCACAGTTGAGACAGATTACAAACGATAGAAAAAACAAACTGAGTAGAAACAATGGATAATTCAAACAGTTGACAAGCCGTAATGACAAGCTCTTTGTTGTGAACGCAGCGCCTATGTTGACTTGTTGAACTCTAAGAGTAAGTATGAACAATGAAAGTCATTACTACTATAAAATATGAGACATTCGGAAAGTATTTGGCTTTAGAGTAACAATATTAATGTCGGGTCACACTCTTAAGGTTTATGACCAGACGACTTAAAATATTTTAAAACTTTTTTAACCACAGTCTGCCCTTGCATTTTCAGACATAGTCACCAAATTTCATAAAGTTATTTTGATATTTAAGTAATAAGAAACAAAATTTATTACCATTTCTGGACATATAGATCAGATCTGAACAGAGCAGCAGGATTAAATGCCGCCGCTGTTTTGCTTGCTATCTGTTTCGACTGACGTCTCCGTTCTCTGTTTTTTGTTTTAATTTTTTTTAAACAGGCGTTCAGAGTACATGCATCCAACATGTTTAGCAACGTCTTATTACATACGTTGAGGAAGAAAAATTTTGTAAGTATTCTCAGAGCCTGTAAAACAGATTCTACAAATATATCAATTAAAGTGTTTGTGGGCACTCACGGTCGCTTATAAATTTTTCTGTCTGGTGCTACTCTTGCTTCTCCCGTTGTGCACTATAGTAGTTGTGCGGTGGTGGCTGTGATAAGTGTGGAGATAGTGTGTTTGAAGTGGTCGTCAACACACCATTATAGCCACCAGGACATCTGCCTCTTTCTAGGAAAATAATTCGCCAGATTATTCTGTAATGGTCTCGAACTTTTACGAATATTCAGGAATATTAATGATTATTCTACAATATTCTCGAACGTTCTAGGATACAAATTGGAAACGGCGCATACTGATCCGTACTCTACAAAATCTTCTTGACCAATGTGTTGTGCGACGTAGGGGAGGCAGAGGAACAACTTATCGAAATAGTCTATCAGTTATAGAGAGACTAAGTAAACGTGGCTCAATAAACAAATCGGCGAATACGGAATTTGACAAGAAGGGAAGAAAAAATATTTAAATCCACTGATACGATGAGCATTCAGTATGTAATGTAACACATATTTTTCTGAAAGCATCTTGGTTTTATTCAGGATCCCTATATAGCATATTATTCCCCACTGTTTTGTCCAAAAAAAAAACAAATTTTTCAACATAACCTCTTTCAATGCTATGGCCGCGTTACTGCGAGGGCCCGCATACCAGCATGGTACAACTCTATTGTTCGACGTCGCAGCCAAGGTCTTGTTGAATCAGTAACATCCCGTGAAGTGTATCCTTCATCGGGCCAAACAGATGGAAGCCGGAAGGTGCGAGATCCTGGCTGTAGGGTGGAGGAAGGACAGTCCGATGAAGTTTTTTGAGCTTCCCTCGGGTGAGCTGAGTCGTGTGAGGTATTGAATTCTCACGGAGAAGGAGAAGTTCTTTGCATTTTTGTGGCGACGAACGCACTGAAGTCATTTATTTAATTTCTTGAGGGTAGCACAATACCCTTCCTAGTTCATTGTTGCACCGTGAGAAGGGACATCAAGCAGGATAACTCCTTCAGAGTCCCAGAAGACCGCCGCCTTGACTTTGCTGGATAGGGATGCGGCTTTGGCTTTTTCTTCGTAAGAGTGGTGATGTGACACCACACCATGGACTGATATTTTGTTTCCGGTTCGAAGTGATGAACCCATGTTTCATCTCCTACGACGATGTTAGACAAAAAAATTGTCACTATCAACCTCATAAAGCGAAATCAATTGCTAGAGATGGTCCTTCCTTCTTCTTGATGGTCCTTGTTAGGCGACGAGGAACCCAGCACGCACACATCTTTACATACCCCTGACTGATGGGCGAGTGTGTCGGCAGTATCATCAGAGGCGTCCAGTTGTGCAGCGAGGTGTTTGACTGTGGTTCGTCGCCACCGCGAAAGAGAGTATCCGCACGTTCCAACAGTATAAGGGTCACAGCTGCGTGCGGTCGTTCGGCACGTCGGAGATTGGACAGGTTTGTCCCACACTGCCGCGATAATGACAGACGCTTCGCCCGACGACTCATCGTGCTTTTGTTCACTGCCAGATCTCTGTAGACTTTCTGCAATGCTCTAGTTTTCCGCCAAAAGGAACTCAGTGACAGCTCTCCTTGGGACGCACCACCGTTACAGACGCCGTCGTTAAACAATAGGCAATATTCCACTGTACCCTACAATAAATTCCTCATTTTTTCCACCGAAATTGGCAGAGCAAAAAATGTGGTGCATTATTTATCGAACGCCCTCGTATACACTGTAATCAGTAAGGGCCCTATCACACTCCCTTCGTGTATACTCCCCAAGATACCTTTAAATTTGTCAATTTTATTCGGTAAAGAACAACGTACAGAATTCTATCTGAAACGAAGTCCTGAGTCCAGTCAAGAAGTGCGAAACAGCATCGAATGCCTTCCTCAATTCAAGGAAGACACCGATGCCTTCGACGCTCTGGATCTTTTGGACGAACAGAGTGAGCTGACTTTCTCAAGCTCTCTGTTTGTTGAGTCTTCAATTAAAACATCTGGTAAATTTCCCACACTAATAAGCAATACTCAAGACTCGGTAGAACAAGTTCATTTTTCTAGAGGAGATCTTAGTTCTCCAGAGCCGTGAGCGTAAAACGTATTTCACAATTCTAGAGCAGGTCGACGTCAGTGATTTCAGTCTATAATTTTGTACGTCTGTTCGACGACCTTTCTACAAAACGGAAATGACCTGCACCTTTCCACAGTTACTAGGTAATCTTCGTCGCTACAGTCATCTATGACAAAGTTCACCAAGAAGGGAAGAAATTTCTTTCTCATAATCTGTGTAGAATCTTACAGGTATCTCATCTCGGAAAGATATCTTCCAACTGTTCAACGTTTTTAGCAGATTTTCTATTTCGCGATCACTTACCTCAGTATCTGTCATTTAAGGATTCCTGCGATCAGTGGTAGGTGGAAATGTTTTTTGACTTTCCGCAACCAAACAGTTTCGAAAGACCGAATTAAGTATTTCAGCCTTTCCTCTAACGTCTTCCGTTTCGGTGTCAGTATAATCACTTAGTGCATCATTTCGATCGGCTTATTAACGTTACGTAACAACAAAATTTCTCAGGACTTCCAGTCGGGTCTGTTGGAAAATTTTTTCGAATACACTGAACGCTTCGCGCATTGCTCTGCTTAGGCTCATTTTGGGCCCTTCAGCTTTTGTTTGGCGCGTAACTTTGACTTCGCTTACAGCTGTAATCAAGTTCGCGTGGCTTTCGCTTTCTAACACGGCTACTGAACCGCTGCACGTCTCTCCCAGCGCGCACAAACTTGCTCGCAACTTAGTAGTCTGTCCTGTTGTACAACGCAGCCGGGCTATGTTGCCGCGCGGGCTAAGTCGCCTTGCCACGGTTCGCACGGCTTCCTCCTCGGAGGTTCGAGTCCTCCCTCGGGCATGGGTGTGTCTATGTGTGTGTGTGTGTGTGTGTGTGTGTGTGTGTGTTGTCCTTTGCGTGAATTGGTTTAAGTTATATTAAGTAGTGTGTAAGCCTAAGGACTAAGGACTAAGCAGCTTGGTCCCACAGGCACTTATCACAAATTTTTGTGCAACACTTTTGAGTTTTATTCACTTGTGCTCCAGATCGTCGTTCTCAGAGATAAATATTTAATTCTGCTGTATCCGTCACTCTTGCTAAGGAAAAATATTTTCGCACCTTCCTTGTCATTTTTCGTAACACACGTAGCCATTGATGCTATCATATCCTTGTGCACAGTAATTCTTCCCTCTGCGTTACGTGATTTTAAAAGTTCAGGTCTGTTTGGTTCTAGGAGGTCTACGACGTTCCCATCATGTGTCGGTTCTCTATCTCCTCGATGCAATTTTTAGACAAGAGATTCAGAGTGGTCCCTCAGAAAACCCTGTTTCTGGCGTCAGTTTTGACTGTTTCATAACTGGCAGATTGAGGTAGCTCTCTATTAGAACAGCGTGATCAGAAAACTTACTCGCAGTATTCAGCAAGTTTTCTCTGAAATTCTGGGCTTATACAGCTTCTGAGACACGTGGTCTATGTAAGCATCCGATATCACGTTCGACCCACCTTTGATAGTTAACTTCAGGTAGATTGTTTCCCATTCGGAATCCGTAGTTACCTCATTAGAAATTATCGACTAGCTTACAGCAACAAATACGCCGCCATTACTGGCATCGTATCTACACTTGCGATATTTATTCTAGTCTGAATTTAATATTTCATGCTAATCATTCTCGGTTTCAGCCGGCTTTCTGTTCCTAGCATCGTTATTGTATATAATAAGGATACTAATTCTGGAAAAAAAGTGAGCGTCACACGCTTCCGGGGTAACCGCTTCCTTGGTGTTGTGCTAAGGAGGGCCCTACAATTCTTCATTTAAGGCAAAGTTCGCAAAGTTTCGCATCCCTAATCACAGACTTGTCTAAGCTTCTGGCTTGGACTTTGCACTCGGCTCCAAGTCATACCTGCCTCCTCTACTTGTCCAGACAGCAGGGAAGTCGGCCCATGGTCCATTTGGCTCACAAGTGTTACCAACACAAGGCAGCGCCTCATACCGATTGCGTAATGTGAGGGGGGGGGGCACTGGTGGCGGAGGGAGGGGGGGAAGGGATGGTAGTGAGGGGGCAGCTGTGCGGCTAGTTCCCGCACTCTACATCCACTCAGAGACCAGGTAGGCCCAAGGATACAAAACCACTTTGCACCGCACCCCTTCAGTGTGGGCACACTAGTTAAGTCGGCGCATTGGAAGATGCTGCGACAACGGGATTTACAAGGGACTCCAGCACTCCAAGGAACTCCGATGTCACTGAAGCTCAGTGCAGCAAGCAGCCTGATGTCAGTCGACTGTGGTTAGCTATTTATGGACAGCTTAGATTGGCCTTGTGTCTACACAAAACAAACACAGTCCCTAAGCATTTCCTACAGTGTAAAAACGAAATAAAATTAAGAAAAAAATACTAACAAAAGCAGGGGACATCAACAAGAGATAAACTTATCCAACTGCGTGCTAGTAAAATGTTATTGTCGTGGCCTTCAGTCCAGAGGCTGGTTTGATGCATCTCTCCATGCTACTCTCTTTTGTGCAAGCCTCTTCATCTCCGAATAACTACTCCAACCTACATCCTCCTGAATCTGCTGAGCTTATTCATCTCTTGGTCTGCCTCTACGATTTTTACCCTCCATACTTCCTGCCAGTACTACATTGGTGATCCCTTGATGCTTCAGAACGTGTCCTACCAACCATTCCCCTCTTCCATTCAAGCTGTACCACAAGTTCCTCTTCTCCCAAATTCTGTTCAGTACCTCCTCATTAGTTACGTGATCCCTCCATCTAATCTTCATAATTCTTCTGTAGCGCCATATTTCGAGAGACTGTATTCTCGTCTTGTCTAAACTGTTTATTGTCCAGGTTTCACCTCCATACATGGCTACACTCCATATCAATACTTTCAGAAAAGACTTTCTGTCACTTAAGTCTATACTCGATGTTAACAAACCTCTCTCCTTCAGAAACGCTTTCCTTGCCATCGCCAGTCTACATTTTATATCCTCTTTACTTCGACCATCACCAGTTATTTTGCTCCTGAAATAGCAAATCTCATTTACTACTTTAAGTGTCTCATTTTCTTATCTAATGCCCACGGCACCACCCGACTTAATTCTACTACATTCCATTATCCTCGTTTTGCTTTTGTTGTTGTTCATCTTACATCCTTCTTTCAAGACACTGTCCATTCCGTTCAACTGCTCTTTCAGGTCCTTTGCTGTCTCTGAGAGAATTACAATGTCGTCGGCAAACCTCGAAGTTTTTATTTCTTCTCCATGGCTTTTAACTCCTACTCCAAAATTTTTCTTTTGTTTCCTTTACTGCTTGCTCAATATGCAGAGTCAGTAACATAGGGGATACGCTACAACCTTGTCACACTCCCTTCTCAACCACTGCTTCCCTCTCATTCCCCTCGACTCTTATAACTACCGTCTGGTTTCAGTACAAATTGTAAATAGCCTTTCGCTCCCTGTATTTTACCCCTGCCACCTCCAGAATTTGTAAGAGAGTATTCCGGTCAGCATTGTCAAAAGATTTCTCTAAGTCTACAAACGCTAGAATCGTAGTCCATCTTCTAAGAACAGTAGTAGGGTCAGTATTGCCTCGCGTGTTTCAACATTTCTACGGAATCCAAACTGATCTTCCCCAGGGTCGGCTCCTACAAATTTTTCCATTCGTCTGTGAAGAATTCGTGTTAGCACTTTGAAACCGTGACTTATTAAACTGATATTTCGGTAATTTTCACACCTGTCAACACCGGCTTTCTTTGGGATCGGAATTATTATACTCTTCTTGAAGTCTGAGGGTACTTCGCCTGTCTCATACATCTTGCTCACTAGATGGAAGAGTTTTGTCATGGGCGGCTCTCCCGAGGCTATCAGTAGTTCTAATGGAATGTTGTCTGCTCCCGGGGCCTTGTTTCGACTTAGGGTTTTCAGTGCTCTGTCAAATTCTTCACGCAGTATCGTATTTCCCATTTCATCTTCATCTACGTCCTCTTCCATTTTCGTAATACTGCCCTCAAGTACATCGCTATTGTAAAGATCCTTCATATACTCTTTCTACCTTTTTGCTTTACCTTTTTTGCTTATGAGGAGTTTTCCATCTGAGCTCTTGATATTCATTTAGGTGGTTCTCTTTTCTCCAAAGGTCTCTTTAATTTTCCTAGTGATATATGCCTCTGCATCCTTACATTTGTCCTCTAGCCATCCCTGCTTAGACATTTTGCACTCCCTGTCCATCTAATTTTTCAGAAATTTGTATTCCTTTTCGCCTGCTTCATTTACTGAACTTTTATAATTTATCCTTTCATCAATTAAACCCAGTATCTCTTCTGTTACCCAAGGATTTCTATTAGCCCTCGTCGTTTTATCTACTTGAGACTCCGCTGCCTTCACTATTTCATCTCTCGAAGCATCCCATTCTTCTTCTACTGTATTTATTTCCCCTGTGCTTGTCAATCGTTCCCTAACACTCTCACTGAAACTCTCTACAAAATCTGGTTCTTTCAGTTTATCTATGTCCCATCTCCTTAGATTCCTACTTTTTTGCAGTTTCTTCAGTTTTAGTCTACAGTTCGTAACTGATAAATTGTGTTCAGACTCCACATCTGCCCCTGGAAATGTATTAGAATGTCTGGTTCCTAAATCTCTGTATGACCATTATATACTCTATCTGAAATCTTCCAGTGTCTCCAGGCCCCTTCCATGTATACCACCCTCTTTCATGAACCTTAAACCAAGTGTAAGCTAAGATTCAATTATGCTCCGTGCAAAATTCTACCAGGTGGCTTCGCCTTTCCTTACCCCCAGTCCATGTTCACCTACTACTTTTTCTTCTCTTCCTATTCCTACAATCGCATTCCAGTCCCCCATAACTACTAAATTTTCGTCTCCTTTAACTATCTGAGTAATTTCTTTTATCGCATCATACATTTCTTCAATCTCTTCATCATCTGCAGCGCTAGTTGGCATATAAACTTGTACTACTGTGGTAGGCGTGGCCTTCGTGTCTATCTTGGCTGCAATAATGCGTTCATACGCTGTTCGTAGTAGCTTATCCGATTTCCTATTTTCTTATTCGTTATTAAACTCACTCCTGCATTACCACTATTTGATTTTGTATTTATAACCCTGTTATCACCTGACTAGAAGTCTTGTTCCTCCTGCCAACGAACTTCACTAATTTTCCTTATATCTAATTTTAATCTATCCATTGCGACAGCAGTTGCATAGCGATTTGATTCACGGATCCAGTTATATGGCTCCTTCCGTGTGTAGCGATTTTACTACTATGACGTGTGGGGCCTGAAGATGGCATCAATGTAATGCCGAAACTGGTAACATATGAGAAGTTCATAAAATAAATTTCTACAATACATACGGCTGTTGGTAAAGTATTGCATCAATGAATAGCTTGTGTACAAATGACAGCTCTGCAATGCATTGCCCTTTTGTATCTTGTGTACGTGATGCTACTGTCATCTGTATATATACATATTGCTATTCCATGAATTTTGTCATCTCGCTGTAATGCTGTTGAAGGTTTTTTGTGATTGTTATGATGTGGTAAAATACAAATAGCTCAGGAATGAAATAAATAGGAAGTCCAAGGAAGCTAAGACGAAATGTCAGCATGAAAAATGTGAAGAAATCGAAAAATAAATGATTTTGGAAGGACTGATACAGTATATAGGACAGTCAAAACAACCTTTGGTGAAAGTAAAAACAAGAGTGGTAACATTAAGAGCGCAACGGGAATTCCACTGTTAAATGCAGAGGAGAGAGCGGATAGGTGGAAAGAATACATTGATGGTCTCTACAAGTGGGAAGATTTGTTTAATGTGACATAAGAAGAAACAGAAATTGATTTACAAACTATCCTTTGTCAGAATCAAAATTTAAGAGAGGTTTGGAGGACTTAAAATCAAACAAGGCCGAAAGGATAGATAACATTCCATCAGAATTCCTAAAATCATTGGGGGAAGTAGCAACAAAACGACTATTCACGTTGGTGTGTAGAATGTGTGAATCTGACGACATACCAACTGACTTTCGGAAACATATCCTCCACACAATTCCAAAGATTGCAAGAGCTGACAAGTAGGAGAATTATCGTACAATCAGCTTAAAAGTTCATGCATCCAAGTTGCTTACAAGAATAATATATAGAAGAATGGAAAGGAAAACTGAGTGTGTGTGAGACGACTATCAGTTTGGCATTTGAAAAGGTAAAGGCACCAGAGAGGCAATACTTACGTTGCTATTGATAGTGTGTAACGTGCACGTGGGGCACACAATACTCGTTAAAGCCTGTGCTATAGTAATTGAGCGGGGTTCACCTTATGAGAAAGGATTTTCTTACAGATATCGACCGCGTGTACCTGAATGGTGGCAAATCAGACTTACACACCCTCTGTAATAACAATGATCCGTCAAGTAAGTCCGAAATGCAACTACACGTCAGGATGGGCCAAAAGCAACACTGAAGATGCTACCAATTTAGTAATAATACGGTCGCCAGCCTAATTAGGCATTAACTGAGTTTCTTCCCTGTACAAGTTGATAGATATTCATGCAAAACAACAAGTAGTAACACTGCATAATATAGTAGAATTTTAGAACCAGAAAATCTATTAAACTGATAGTTTCACGTTCTGTACTGATATGGAAAAACCATGAATACATAACACTACACTATAATGTATACTACAAAACTTCGTATTGTCTATTGATCTGATTAAAATCGGGCATAGGTTACCCTAGAAATAGCACTTTCGAGCCACACACAAAATGTCAATTTTGATAAAGATAAAACACTGATAAATTTTGGCTTTTATATTGACTTTAACTTTTGCTGGTCAAACCAATGTAGAACACTTCAGAATTCAAATGAATAAAAAGGGGGGGGCTGAAACTATTATGATCACTGTATTAAAAAAAATTGATTACTGAAATTATTATGCGTTCAAGACTTCCAGTATCTGAGTTACTACTCTTTTAATCTTATTTACTGCTCATTTAAATACCTTTATTTCTGTTTCGAAATAATTAAAGTTCATTACTATATCAATATTAAAGTTATCTTTCAACTTCGTTAGACCTTCGTTATTCATTTGCTGGTTCATTAACAAAACAGTTCTTTAAACACCACTCTAACATAGCTAGGTCTGCAGGTAATTATTATTAACGCAAAATTTAATTTTTCATTTCGGGACACTCGGATTGCACAACATTTGGAAAGGACCCTGTCTAGGTTAGTTGTGAGGATAATTAAATGATGGGAAAGTTCTAGTAAAATTTAGGTTATTATTGAACAGTTCACTCTATGGTCCATACGAATACAGTACTAAAAGTTTCAACCTGCTTGTATCGATGCGGCGGTTGGCGCGCGGCGAGATGGCGAGGCACAGAGCACACATACAACCACAGCTATGGCTCTTGGTGTATCGGCACTTTAATTCTTCTTAGCGTCGCAATACTTTTCCATTTAGTGCCTACGGAATTTTGCCACGCTGTGTGGGATTTGGAACGGCATACCCGAGGCTCAGTGAAACTACGTCTTCCAGGAGAGCCTCCTCGCTCCAGAAGGTGTTGCTCAAACCAGTGTCAAACTCCGACTACTACTGCTGAGCCCGTTGTGCTGTGCAATGCCCGTGCGCATTTTCCCGCGCTCGCCTGCCATCCACCTTTTACCGCTCCCTTACAGACAGGGTATTCACCCGAGGTTTTGCATTCTGCATATCCTAACACATTGCCTACGTATGGACCAGACACACGCACAGTTACAATTTTAAACATCTGACAACAGTTTCAACATTTGTTACATTTCAGTTCTATTACAATACTGCTTGACATTTGACATAAACATTAATATTCACACTGAAACTTGTTTACAGTTTCCTTAACACAATGGCATGAAAGAAAAAAGAAATGAAAGCAGAACATTAATTACACAAGTTTATCGAAAAATCAGAAGAAAAAAAATTCCTTATTTGTACACTCCTGGAAATTGAAATAAGAACACCGTGAATTCATTGACCCAGGAAGGGGAAACTTTATTGACACATTCCTGGGGTCAGATACATCACATGATCACACTGACAGAACCACAGGCACATAGACACAGGCAACAGAGCATGCACAATGTCGGCACTAGTACAGTGTATATCCACCTTTCGCAGCAATGCAGGCTGCTATTCTCCCATGGAGACGATCGTAGAGATGCTGGATGTAGTCCTGTGGAACGGCTTGCCATGCCATTTCCACCTGGCGCCTCAGTTGGACCAGCGTTCGTGCTGGACGTGCAGACCGCGTGAGACGACGCTTCATCCAGTCCCAAACATGCTCAATGGGGGACAGATCCGGAGATCTTGCTGGCCAGGGTAGTTGACTTACACCTTCTAGAGCACGTTGGGTGGCACGGGATACATGCGGACGTGCATTGTCCTGTTGGAACAGCAAGTTCCCTTGCCGGTCTAGGAATGGTAGAACGATGGGTTCGATGACGGTTTGGATGTACCGTGCACTATTCAGTGTCCCCTCGACGATCACCAGTGGTGTACGGCCAGTGTAGGAGATCGCTCCCCACACCATGATGCCGGGTGTTGGCCCTGTGTGCCTCGGTCGTATGCAGTCCTGATTGTGGCGCTCACCTGCACGGCGCCAAACACGCATACGACCATCATTGGCACCAAGGCAGAAGCGACTCTCATCGCTGAAGACGACACGTCTCCATTCGTCCCTCCATTCACGCCTGTCGCGACACCACTGGAGGCGGGCTGCACAATGTGGGGGCGTGAGCGGAAGACGGCCTAACGGTGTGCGGGACCGTAGCCCAGCTTCATGGAGACGGTTGCGAATGGTCCTCGCCGATACCTCAGGAGCAACAGTGTCCCTAATTTGCTGGGAAGTGGCGGTGCGGTCCCCTACGGCACTGCGTAGGATCCTACGGTCTTGGCGTGCATCCGTGCGTCGCTGCGGTCCGGTCCCAGGTCGACGGGCACGTGCACCTTCCGCCGACCACTGGCGACAACATCGATGTACTGTGGAGACCTCACGCCCCACGTGTTGAGCAATTCGGCGGTACGTCCACCCGGCCTCCCGCATGCCCACTATACGCCCTCGCTCAAAGTCCGTCAACTGCACATACGGTTCACGTCCACGCTGTCGCGGCATGCTACCAGTGTTAAAGACTGCGATGGAGCTCCGTATGCCACGGCAAACTGGCTGACACTGACGGCGGCGGTGCACAAATGCTGCGCAGCTAGCGCCATTCGACGGCCAACACCGCGGTTCCTGGTGTGTCCGCTGTGCCGTGCGTGTGATCATTGCTTGTACAGCCCTCTCGCAGTGTCCGGAGCAAGTATGGTGGGTCTGACACACCGGTGTCAATGTGTTCTTTTTTCCATTTCCAGGAGTGTACAATAGTACAGCGTCGTTGTTGTTACAAGTGGAAGCAAAACTACAGAAAAATCTAGACACGTTCATAGGATTTGTCGAGCTGAAAAAGCGTTCGACAATGTAAATGGGGAAAGACGTCCGGAATTCTGAGAAAAATAGGACTAGCAGTGTCAAGAAGGGCATCCCTGGGCAGGAGAATTTACTAATATGAAACTTTGGCCATGATTTGAGGAAGAAGAACCAAGAGGGAATAATAAGGGTGGACGACCAGAAACGAAGTACTCGGATAAAAAAGGGTGTAAGAGAGGGATGTAGACTTTCTCCCCCAAATGTTCAATCTATACATCGAAGAAGCAATGATGGAAATAGAAGAAAGGTTCAGGAGTGGAATTAAAATTCAGGGTGAAAGGATAACAATGATTCGATTCGCTGATGACATTGCTCTCCTCAGCGAAAGTGAAGAAGGATTACAGGAGACGGTGAATGGAATGAACAGTCTAATAACTACAGAATATGGATTGAGATTAAGCGAGAAACTTAACATCAGGACTGATGGTCACAAAACAGATGAAGTTAAGGAATTCTGCTACCTTGGCAGGAAAATGACGGACGGAGCAAAGAGGACATCAAAAGCAGACTAGCACTGGAAGGAAGGGCATTCCTGGGCAGTAGAATTTACTAGTATGACACATAGGCCATGATTTGAAGGAGAAATTTCTGAGAATGTACGTTTGGATTACAGCACTGTGTGATGTGAAACATGGACTGTTGGAAAACCATAAAAGAAGAGAATCGAAGCATTTATGATGTGGTGCTACGGACAGATGTTGAAAACCAGATAGACTGATAAGGTAAAGAATGAGGAGGTTCTGCACAGAATCGGAGAGAAAAGGAATATTTGGAAAATACTGATAAGGAGAAGGGAAGAATGATAGGACATCTGTTAGGACATCAGGGAATAACTTCCACTTTACTACAGGAGCTGTTGAGTACAAAAACCCTAGAGGGAGACAGAGATTGGGATAGATACAGCAAGTAAGTGAGGACGTAGGTTGCAAGTGCTACTCTGAGATGAAGTAGTTAGCACAGGAAGGAACGGTGAGGTTCTGCACAGAATCGGAGAGAAAAGGAATATGTGGAAAACGCTGAAAACGTTAAATGGAACGATATCGTGGCGGGCCTCATCAAACCAGGCAGAAGAGTGAAGACTCAAAATAAAAAAAAATGGTAAGATGTAACAGACCATTACTTGTAAACACGCTGATTAGTCCGCGTTGACACATGAAGAAGAAACGGCAACTTCATCCATGATGTATTCATGGAAACGGGCAAACTTAATAGCCCCCTTCTGCCATTCTATCACGTTTCCACGTCGACCCATTTTACTGTGTTTGATTTACACAACAGACTGCACATACACACTGCTTCACGACCCTGGCTTACGTGAGAAGTGTACAGTTGTAAGTAGGCTGTTTAGGTTTTTATGTTGCTAACGCCACGTAGCGCGCTGTATGAAAATCACTGACTGTGCTGAGTGCAGTCTGTGGCTGGTTTGCATTGTTGGAATATTTGCTATTGTAGTGTTGGGCAGTTGGATGTGAACAGCGCGTAGCGTTGCGCAGTTGGAGGTGAGCCGCCAGCAGTGGTGCATGTGGGAAAAGAGATGGCAGAGTTTTGAGAGCGGACGATCTGGACGTGTGTCCGTCAGAAAAACGAAATTTGTAATACTGAATATCATGAACTCATACCTATATTATGACTTTTGAACATTATTAAGGTAAATACATTTTTTGTTCTCTATCAAAATCTTTCATTTGCTGACTTTGCCTATCAGTAGTTAGTGCCTTCCGTAGTTAGAATCTTTTATTTAGCTGGCAGTATTGGCGCTCGCTGTATTGCATTAGTTCGAGGAACGAAGATTTTTGTGAGGTAAGTGATTCATTAAAGGTATATGTTATTGTTAGTCAGGGCCATTATTGAAAGTCAGATTGCGTTGCGCTAAAAATATTGTGTGCCAGTTTATTGATGATCAGAATAAGTAAAGAGAGAAATGTCTGAGCACGTTCAGTTTTGCTCAGCTGCTAGAAAATCAAATAACGTAAGAGGTTTATCAGCACAGTCATTTATAATTTTCAAAAGGGGACGTTTCACAGTCACATAACCGCCTCGTACTATTTCTGCACCCCCTACGGATCTCCTGCAAAGCGATCAGTGCGCTCTTCCAAGGGGGTGATTAATGTCTTGTCTGGTGAAGTAATGAGATCGTACAATAAGATGCAAATTTGTAATGGAAAGTTTCAGTCAGAGAGCCAAATTTGGGTTCTGTCCGGTGTTATGATTGTGGTTTGCCCCTTCTTGTTCACCACTATGATTAACTTTGATTAATTGGTGTATCAGCTGCGATAATAAACACCATGTCAGTGGGATTTAGTATTATATTTCCGAGGTTAAATGGAACGAAATCGATTTCTTCGTGTTCTACTTGGTAGAGAAATGACAGACAGGATGGGGTTTGAATCCTGTCCCCCGTGAATGCGAGCCCAATGTGCTGACCACTGCACCACGCCGCTCATTATTGTTTCGAACGCTCAGACTCTCATTGTGCAGAAAGAAATAAAGAAAAATGCCATAGCGGACTTCTTTAGATAACGTCTGCTGAGGTAAAGGATAGACAAATTTCACTGCTGGCAGGGTAATGAGAAGTGAAACGTTCTGGAAGTAGGTGCGCACCGGCTTGGCGGCAGAGCTCATGAGAAAATCACAGCCTTGACTATGAGGCCTACGCACCTGTATGGCCAGCGTTGCATGACCCCCCTCCGTTCTGCTTGCTTCCTCGCTCGCTTCTGCAGTCACTGTGGACTGTGAGAAAATAAATTCTGATTGCTCTAGCGCACAGAGTAATGTGGTCCTCAGTGTCAGTGGAAGGAAATAGGGTGCTTGACGAAAAAAGTGTACCACCAAAAAGTGGAGGAAGAAACGAAATGTTTCTCCACAGACTGAGAGTGCACGCGATATAATTTCAGTGACAAAAATACCAAGTTATATTTACAAAGTACTTGGTAGTATGAGCCTGCTTTTTAGTAACATTTTCTACGACCTCTGGCCTGGAAATATACATTAAAAATGGTGCCATAAATACTTTTTATTCTCTCTTGAGGCAACCCGACCGACAACAGTTGTAACTAAATCTCCTGATGAAGTTTGGGACTACGGCTGTTTATTGTTCAATAAAAACAATACCAATCGCCGCTATATAGGTTTATTTCCAGGTAACCAGTGTCGATGTTACACTACGTCATCTTCAGGCCAAAACTGCTCAAATCCAGTAACCTTCGTGTTACAAATACAGCAGTGCCTTTAACTGGTCTCGTAATACCTATTACGGGCAAGGGTAACTGAATGTTGTCCAACGAGCACGTATGAATGTAATATAGCTATTACGAGACCAGTTAAAGGGACTGCTGTATTTGTAACACGAAAGTTACTGGATTGGAACAGTTTTCGCCTGAAGATGTCGTAGTGTAACGCCGAAACTGATTGCCTAGAAATAAACCTATATAACGGCGATTGGTAGGGGTCTATTGTTTTTATCGAACTGTTGTAACTGGTCCTCGATATCCCAGATAATGGCACAGGGACGGAGCTGACTTCCGAGCTCGTCTCACACGTGTTCTATCAGGGACAGATCTAGAGATCTTGATGGCCTCAGGAGTACCTTAACATCACGCAGACTGTTCGGTGAGATACGTGAAATGTATCGGCGAGCATTTACCTGTTCAAAATTGGCACCGTGACACCGTCATGTGAGAGGTGAACATAAGGGCGCAGGACGTCCCCGACGTACCGCTGTGGCGTCAGAGATGCCACAGTCACTACCAGCCGTGACTTGAAGTCATAGAAGCCATACCCAATGGCTACCCGCACCATGTCGCCAGAAGGAACACCACTGCGTCTCTCCAAAACACAGAATGGTCGCCACCGTACCCGCCGATAATGGTTGTCTAGGGTGGTGAAGGATGGCAACCAAGCAGTGCGACGCCATTCATCAGCAGTTCATACTTTTTTTAATAATAATAAAAATAATAAAAAAAGGTTCAAATGGCTCTGAGCACTATGGGACTTAACTTTTGAGGTCATCAGTCCCGTAGAACTACTTAAACCTAACTAACCTAAGGACATCACACACATCCATGCCCAAGGCAGGATTCGAACCTGCGACCGTAGCAGTCGCGCGTTTCCGGACTGAAGCGCCTATATCCGCTCGGCCACCTCGGCCGGCAGTCCATGCTTCCTGGTCATAACACTACTCCAGATGCAGCCTCCTCATGGGACGGTAATTCCCTAGTCCGGCTACTGGTGGTCTCTGACGAATGCTGCTATTGCTGTTCTAGTGATTAAGATCTGCTTGGCGCGCAATACGGCGAACATTTCTTGTGGTCGTAAGACATGATTGACCGGAACCGTGACGTCGAGTATATTTGGCCTCGTGGCCCTTTATCGTCCAGTGTTTTGCCAGCTTTGGATGCCAAACGATCCAGCGATGCGGCTAAATGGAGACTCAAAATGAGGCCTCTTTCAAACTCTGTCAGGTGCTGATAACGCTTTCTTACAATAGTACGCGGCATCTCTGTGAACTTCACAATGATAGCTGCATCTGAAGTTGTTCGCGCCGCTGATAAATCCTACCGGACCTGTAATCTCATTGATTGGAGTAGAATGGTCTTCATTGATGATTCCCTCTTAGAACTGACTCCCAATGACCAGGGAAGACGTGTCTGGGGAGGCTTAGACAACGGTGTGATAGCAACGTGACCGTCGCCCTCCGTTCGACGCTACAATCGGGAGAGATGGTCAGGGGTGACATTTCTTTTCATAGCAGCGACCCTTTTGTTTGTCATCCGCGAGACCGTTACACCACAGCGATTCGACGACGATATTCTGCGCGCAGTTTTATTGCCCTTTGTGACAAGGCATCTTGGGTTTACATTTCATCAATACCCGCCCGCGGACATTAAGAATTTCTGCCACTTATCTTCGTGCTTTCCAAACCTTTCCTTGGCGAGGTCACCGGATCTCTTCCCAGATGAGAATATTTGGAGAATTATGGGCAGAAATTTCCAACCAGCCCCGTATTTTGATGATCTAACGCACCAATTGGACAGAATTTGGCATGATAAACCTAAGCAGGACATTCAACAACTACATCAATCAATACCAACCCAAATAACTGCTTGCATAAGGCCCAGAGGTACACCCTCGCAGACTGATGACCACAGATGTTAAGTCCCATAGTGCTCAGAGCCATTTTTGCACCCACGCCATATTGACTTCCTCAATTTGTGAAGCTCTTTCTCTTGAATAAATCATCAAATTTTCTGAAATTGTAATCATTTATTAGGTCCGTCTAGTTCGGATAAATCGTGCATGGTGCCTCTTCTTTTTTTATCCTAGAGTATATTTATATCAAAAGTTATAGCTGTCTCATTCGCTTACTTCACCACAAGCGTCGATACTTTGTCCAGCACTTTCTCCAGTCCAGTTGCCGCACAAAAAGCTACTACTTCAATAATTTTGGTTACTTAGATTTCCGCAGGCCATACCGAGAGATTTAACGTCTCTGCGCCCCTGGCCGGACAAATAGTGGCTGGGTTTAGCTTGGACAACTGTGTCGCGTGCCGCCGCACAAGAATGCGAACGCCATTCCGTCTGCGAAACGGAAATTCAATCCGTCCTAGCATTTCGAGCACGCTTTGGCTCCACAGCGACAAAATACTTTTGCGTACAACTGATGGAGTTGTCATCAGTATAGCTTCCTCTCACTAACAACAACATCGTCTTTTTGGATAATAATCGCACATTTGACATCGGCGGGGTTTAAGGTGCAACCATACCACAGCTGCCTTTTTCTGATGTTCGTATGCACCGAATGATATGATGGCTACCACGAAACATCGGCTAGCAAAAATTATTGGGAGTATCGAAGAAACAGCAGCAATGGCTAACACACTAGTCTTGCATTCGGGAAGACGGTGCTTAAAGCCTTCGTCCGGTTCTATATAGATTTCCCATGGTTTTCCCAAATCGATAAGGCGACTAGTAGGATATTTCTTTTGGAAAGGGTATGGCCGATTTCCTTTCCGTCGCGTCTGGCTCTAAGGAACTAGTCGTGGACGAGAACAATGACGCGACCCAGAAACCAAGTAATAGTTTAATTGCCAACTGTTCAACCGAGGAAATGTTTCCATGGCGACGAGGACGCCACATGTATAACAGTATGTGTTACTGAGATCCTCTGAATAGAAACACAAAAAAGCAACTTACAAAACACGCCGTTTCCGTTCCAGACACACACGTCGCTTCGTCGCAGTATACACTGACAATGCCCATGTACGTTTGTGTAAACATTCTATGGCTTCAGCACTACACAGAATTTTGTTTGCTTCTGTGGCTACAAAAACCGTATGGAAAGTGCCTGTTTAGTAGTAGACGTCACCCGCGGACGCTGTAAACACTTCCCACTTGGTGTAAAGTGCTGAGAGGACTTTAGACCTCAACTTGTGTGCGTGACGAAACATTATACTCAAGATTAGCGTAATATTTCTGCTTAAGGTTACTCGGAGATCACCAAGTACACAGTACCAGCCTTATATGGTATATGTGTCACAGTTATCAGTAACAGGCTTCGAGAAACCAGAACTGAAGACTTGCCCGGTCGTCGCTACAACTAAAGGGTACAACATCAAGTACAGTCTACTGTAGTGAAACAGTTTTTTGGTATCCCACACGTAGCTTTGTTGCTGTGCTGTCAGTAACGGTTAACGTTACAGTCTAGTGGGAAGCCATCCGTTAAATTTCATACAATCGGTCTTCTCACTCGGGTTGAACGGCCTGCATCAGACGATAAATGAGGGTAGGTCTATGTAAAGTGAAGGACTTAAGCTCGCTTTTCTGTTCCAGAAACTAGGACGAGTTTCCTTCGTTGTCACCCAAATTAATTCTTTCCTTCATTAACCTTCTGTCACTCAAATTCACTGATGTCAATTTCTTTAGCAACTCCTCTTTTTTTGGAAACATCGTCCTTATAGCGATACCAACTTCGACGGTGTTAAATTTCATCAGTTCCTCAGAGAGAGTGAAGAATTTAGGAATTTAAACTCAGTGCACAGTTCAGTCATTTATCTACCTAGAAGGCAAAATAGTAATCGTGAGAATGTCTTCCACGTCCAAAATTCTGTAATGCAACATCTTCAAGGTAAGGTTGACGAGTGTTGTGTTGTTGTGGTCTTCAGTCCTGAGACTGGTTTGATGCAGCTCTCCATGCTACTCTACCCTGTGCAAGCTTCTCCATCCCCCAGTACCTACTGCAATCTACATCCTTCTGAATCTGCTTAGTGTATTCATCTCTTGGTCTCCCTCTACGATTTTTACCCTCCACGCTGCCCTCCAATACTAAACTGGTGATCCATTGATGCCTCAGAACATATCCTACCAACCGATCCCTTCTTCTAGTCAAGTTGTGCCACAAGCTCCTCTTCTCCCCAATCCTATTCAATACTTCCTCATTAGTTATGTGATCTACCCATCTAATCTTCAGCATTCTTCTGTAGCACCACATTTCGAAAGCTTCTATTCTCTTCTTGTCTAAACTATTTATCGTCCATGTTTCACTTCCATGCATGGCTACACTCCATACAAATACTTTCAGAAACGACTTCCTGACACTTAAACCTATACTCGATGTTAACAAATTTCTCTTCTTCAGAAATGCTTTCCTTGCCATTGCCAGTCTACATTTTATATCCTCTATACTTCGACCATCATCAGTTATTTTGCTCCCCAAATAGCAAAACTCCTTTACTACTTTAAGTGTCTCATTTCCCAATCTAATTCCGTCAGCATCACCCGACTTAATTTGACTACATTCCATTATCCTCGTTTTGCTTTTGTTGATGTTCATCTTATATCCTCCTTTCAAGACACTATCCATTCCGTTCAACTGCTCTTCCAAGTCCTTTGCTGTCTCTTACAATGTCATGGCGAACCTCAAAGTTTTTATTTCTTCTCCTTGGATTTTAATACCTACTCCGAATTTTTTCTTTTGTTTCCTTCACTGCTTGCTCAATATAGAGATTGAATAACATCGGGGAGAGGCTACAACCCTGTCTCACTCCCTTCCCAACCACTGATTCCCTTTCATGTCCCTCGACTATTATAACTGCCATCTGGTTTCTGTACAAATTGTAAATAGCTTTTCGCTCCCTGTATTTTACCCCTACCACCTTCAGAATTTGAAAGAGAGTATTCCAGTCAACACTATCAAAAGCTTTCTCTAAGTCTACAAATGCTAGGAACGTAGGTTTGCCTTCCCTTAATCTGGCATCTAAGATAAGTCGTAGGGTCAGTATTGCCTCACGTGTTCCGATATTTTTACGGAATCCAAACTGATCTTCCCCGAGGTCAGCGTCTACCAGTTTTTCCATTCGTCTGTAAAGAATTCGTGTTAGTATTTTGCAGCCATGACTTATTAAACTGATAGTTCGGTAATTTTCACATCTGTCAACACCTGCTTTCTTTGGGATTGGAATTATTATATTCTTCTTGAAGTCTGAGGGTATTTCGCCAGTCTCATACATCTTGCTCACCAGATGGTAGAGTTTTGTCAGGACTGGCTCTCCCAACGCTATCAGTAGTTGTAATGGAATGTTGTCTACTCCTGGAGCTTTGTTGCGACTCAGGTCTTTCAGTGCTCTGTCAAACTCTTCACGCAGTATCGGATCTCCCATTTCATCTTCATCTACATCCTCTTCCATTTCCATAATATTGTCCTCAAGTACATCGCCCTTGTATAGACCCTCTATATACTCCTTCCACCTTTCTGCTTTCCCTTCGTTGCTTAGAATTGGGTTTCCTTGAGCTCTTGATATTCGTAAAAGTGGTTCTCTTTTCTCTAAAGGTCTCTTTAATTTTCCTGTAGGCAGTATCTATCTTACCCCTAGTGAGATAAGCCTCTACATCCTTACATTGTCCTCTAGCCATCCCTGCTTAGCCATTTTGCACGTCCTGTCGATCTCATTTTTGAGACGTTTGTATTCCTTTTTGCCTGCTTCATTTACTGCATTTTTATATTTTCTCCTTTCATCAATTAAATTCAATATTTCTTCTGTTACCCAAGGATTTCTACTAGCCCTCGTCTTTTTACCTACTTGATCCTCTGGTGCCTTCACCACTTCATCCCTCAAAGCTACCCATTCTTCTTCTACTGTATTTCTTTCCCCCATTCCTGTCAATTGTTCCCTTATGCTCTCCCTGAAACTCTGTACAACCTCTGGTTTAGTCAGTTTACCCAGGTTCCATCTCCTTAAAATCCCACCTTTTTGCAGTTTCTTCAGTTTTACTCTACAGTTCATAACCAATAGATTGTGGTCAGAGTCCAAGTCTGCCCCTGGAAATGTCTTACAATTTAAAACCTGGTTCCTGTATCTCTGTCTTACCATTATATAATCTATCTGAAACCTGTCAGTATCTCCAAGCTTCTTCCATGTATACAATCTTCTTTTATGATTCTTGAACCAAGTGTTAGCTATGATTAGGTTGTGCTCTGTGCAAAATTCCACCAGGCGGCTTCCTCTTTCGTTTCTTACCCCCAATCCATTTTCACCTACTATGTTTCCTTCTCTCCCTTTTCCTACTGACGAATTCCAGTCACCCATGACTATTAAATTTTCATCTCCCTTCACTATCTGAATAATCTCTTTTATTTCATCATACATTTCTTCAATTTCTTCGTCATCTGCAGAGCTAGTAGGCATATAAACTTGTACTACTGTGGTAGGCGTGGTCTTCGTACCTATCTTGGCCACAAAAATGCGTTCACTATGCTGTTTGTAGTAGCTTACCCGCATTCCTATTTTCCTATTCATTATTAGACCTACTCCTGCATTACCCCTATTTGATTTTGTGTTTATAACCCTGTAGTCACCTGACCAGAAGTCTTGTTCCTCCTGCCACCGAACTTCACTAATTCCCACTATATCTAACTTTAAACTATCCATTTCCCTTTTTAAATTTTCTAACCTACCTGCCTGATTAAGGGATCAGACATTCCACGCTCCCATCCGTAGAACGCCTGTTTTCTTTCTCCTGATAACGACGTCCTCCTGAGTAGTCCCCGCCCGGAGATCCGAATGGGGGACTATTTTACCTCCGGAATGCTTTACCCAAGAGGACGCCATCATCATTTAACCATACAGTAAAGCTGCATGCCCTCGGGAAAAATTACGGCCGTAGTTTCCCCTTGCTTTCAGCCGTTCGCAGTACCAGCACAGCAAGGCTGTTTTGGTTAGTGTTACAAGGCCAGATCAGTCTATCAACCAGACTGTTGTCCCTGCAACTACTGAAAAGGTTGCTGCCCCTCTTCAGGAACCACACGTTTGTCTGGCCTCTCAACAGATACCGCTCCGTTGTGGTTGCACCTACGGTACAGCTATCTGTATCGCTGAGGCACCCAAGCCTCCCCACCAACGGCGAGGTCCATGGTTCATGGTGAGGTTGACGAGTGTAAGAGAGTAGAAATACCTTGGACCAATGAAACATTGGGAAACGGTTAAAATTACTTTTAATTAAAAATTTACAACCGTACAGATTTCAGTAATAAATTTGTGTGTGTTACCCTTTTAGGAAGGTCTTGGCAATTACTCCAATTTGTCCCCAGTGTAACACGCAAAGATGTCGAGATAAAAATTCGTTGTAGTTAGCGTTGATTGCTAAAAGAAACGATCATGTGCCCCCCGCCCCCCCCCCCCCCCCCCCCAAAGGTCAAATTTTCAGAGCAGCGAAAGACGCTAGCTGGGTTCATAAGTTAAGGGACAAAAAACTATTAACGTCCTCTGGACCTCACGCTAATGTGATATACTGTACATCCGCCCATAACCTTGATAACATAACAACGTTGTGTTGATTATGTAAATGGAGAAGGATGGTTGTCTGCCTATCTCGGAAATCTTGGTTAGACGGAAGAATGATGGTTCTTTGGGGCATACAGTTTATCGTAAGCCCACATTTGTAAGCGTCTAGTTATCATCACCCGTCGCAGACTATCAGCTTGCTTAAAACTCTCGTGCACAGAGCTCACACAGTTTCAGATTTATATAATTTGCTTAAAGAACTCGCACGCCCAAAGACAGTGTTCAGTAAAAACCGATATTCTACCTAGCAGATTAACATGGCACTGTCAGTTAAAACCAAGAACCAGGAAGTGGATAAAGAGGAGAACTCGCCGACAAAATCTTTAGATTTGTTTCCTTTCGTGGAAGTGGATTTCCGTCTACCATCTAAGATTACAGACCTTCTGGGAGCAATGAAGGACGATTTTTTTACTGCGGGAGGTCGGAATTTACAACATACCTTGCCAATGAAATATGGCTTACATAGGTCAGACAACACGCACAGTGAAATAACGCTGCACTGAATGTCAACGGTGCAGCCCCCTTTTGCAATCAAGCAAGTCCGCTACTGTCAACTACTATATTTCCGGTGACATTAAATGCAGTTTGAGAAAACAATGATTTTGACCACGCCAACATCTTTTTGGGACTCCATTATTAAAGAATCGGCGAAAATACGACAGGCGGAAAATTTGACGAATGCTACTAGTTTGAGAGTGCGTTGAACCCCGTCACCTCTACGAAGACGTCAGATTGCGGCAACAGCCGAGTTCCGCGCTTCCACAAGCGCGTGGAGAGGGGCCGGGGGGGGGGGGGGGGGTTGGGAGGGGGCGCTGCTGCCGCGAAGTGCGGGCCCATGTGTCAACATGATTTTGACGCATGCTGGGAATAAACACATTTGTGGAACAGAGGACGTCTTCGTCAGTCTTCGATAGCTCACCTGAGAATTATTGGCAAGAGTCCAGTTGAAATATCGTGGGATGTACTGAACGACGATCCGCTGCAATCCCAAAATTTGTTTGAACATTCAATTCGCCGAGAAAATTTTACAAGTTACATTTACACTATTGATCTCGGGCCACCTTACGTGGCTGCGAGTGGTACAGCATTCCCATGTAGACACGTTGGGCAGTCTGCTTTGATATACCAGTAAATTAGGAAAACTTCATTCACAATGTGTCCAAACATGATAGCGCCTTTCTGCCATTCTGTCACGGCGCCACGTCGACCCAGCTAAGTGAGCTGATTCCAAACAACCGACTAGCATAGAAACACCACCCCACTACCATGACTCACGTCAGTGGTGGGGTTTTCCGTGACCACCTGACACCAGTTCCACACCATCAACAGCGCTTTAAAGCAGTCAGTGCGCTCATTTAAGAAGGTGTCTAACATTTTGTCGGGTGAATTAACTCTGTCCCATGAGAGGCAGGAGACGCTGGTAGATAGGACATGTCAAAAATTCCAGCTCAACTTGCCATCCCGACGTTTGTCGGTCCACACGGCAGACGTATCAGTTTTAGGATTCGAGTAAAAAATAGTGGTGAGATTTGCCGCAGGGAATTTGGGTATAAAATGATGGCCAAATCGATCACAATGAACATTGGGTTCAATAACTGCCCATTTAGAGTGATATTACCAATCAAGGTGGCACAGTAATCAGACACTGGATTCGCATTCAGGATGACAGTGGTTCAAATCGCCGTCTGGTTTACCAAATTTTTGCTTACTGTGAATTCCCTGAACCGTTTAGAAGGCAAACTTCGACTTGGTTCATTTGAAAAGGACATGGCCCATTTCTTATCTCACCCTTCGACGACCAAAGTTTGTGTTCTCTTTATCTCTTCAGAAATCACACTGTCTTACTTCTGCGGCACGAAACCAGATGGGACTAAATTGGCATGCAATTCTCTCGTTTTGTGCGAGAGGGTGCCCGTAACATAGGGTGGGATCCGCAGCTAACCCGATGAGGCAGTGGCCGTAGCAGTGAGACGAGCTTGATGTGTGGAGAAGCTGGAACAATAATTCTGGTCTAGGACCGTGGAGGACGCTTGGCCGCTCGTGGCGCATGGTGCGAGCGACCGAGAAGTGGGGCAGCCTGATGGCCATCTACTTTGGAGAAGAAAAACACAGTGATCACGACCACGATGCAAGAGTGTCAGCAGGAGCACACTGGTAGGTTATGTGTTCTGGTTCCAGCAGAAGTCACTTGTGATGAAATGCTCGGGTAGTACCAGTGCCGTTGTAGTGCGTCGGCTGCACATAAGGCTCTTCTACTAAGTGCAGATCCCGCTGTTTAAATTGACAACTGTGAAGTCTACTGAAGACTGGATGGTGATTAACTGAATGCAGTGATTTAAATATTAAAAGATGTTGCATATTTGTATTTTTCTTATGCGGTGTTGAGGTGACGATGTCTACATCACTAAGCGGCTAATGAGGTTCATGGTGCACCGTTATAGATGCAGGTTGCCTATCTGCTTTCAGGACCAATTAAAATTTGATTTTCAGTATTTCATGTAATTGTTGACCGAATTTAAAAATTTTAAAGGCTATCGTAATCTCCTCATTAAGAGGTATAACCACATGTTAAATTTTTAACACAGTAAGACATGTATTACGAGGTGTGGCTATAAAACAGTGGGACTGATGCTGTAACAGAGTAAATATGCTTGAAACAAAGATGAATGACCAATAGCTGTGAAGAGTGGGCCCTTCTCAGTCGAATGCAGCATCTCTGGTGTCTGTAAACCAGTGGTTCCCAACCTTTCTTAGACTATTACCCCTGAGTGCAGTTCTCACATTATCACCAACTTTAGGACTTAACTAATCCGTAAAATGAAAGACTTTCCTGGAAACGTGTTTATTTTCAAAATGATGAAAGATGAAAAATTTTTGGTTCGTGTGTGTGTGTGTGTTTGTGTGTGCGTGTGTGTATGTGTGTGTGTGTGTGTGTGTGTGAGAGAGAGAGAGAGAGAGAGAGAGAGAGAGAGAGAGAGAGCGTATAATAGAATGAATGAGGAAGGAATCCGTGGTGTATCGCAATTGCTATCCACAACTCCCTCTCAGATAGGAAAGCTAATTATCCACAGTGAGGGTAGACACTGGTTACGAGAAATACTTCCCCTGCATTTATCTTCTCCATTGGGGCCCTTGATTGACATGCACACTGCAACCCCATTTAAAATCAAACAGGTTCAGGTTTGTGTTATACTTACTGTTTCTAAATCACCTGATTGCTGCCCTTATTACTTCTGAACTGGCAGAAATTGGGCGACTTCAGGCTGTTAATGCTTGGTGTCTAACCACTCTTACTTTACTTTACATATGGCAAGGGCCTTATCGACCATACACCTGCTCTATGAGCCTCTTCCACTTCTGTGTGTCCAGTGCGCTGTTTGTCCAGTTGCTGTTGCTGTTCATCCTAGTTGTGTTCTCCCGAATGTTATCCCGCTATCAGATTCTGGGTCTTCTTCGTCCTCTCGTTCTATCTATTGGTCTGCTGAATGCCATTCTAGGTAGTCTATTCATTCATGTTATATGGTCTGCCCAATTCAACCTTCTCCTCTTGAGCACTTCGTCGATGTTACGGTGTTTGTACAGCCCTCTTAATCCTTCATTTCTTCTTATTCTCCGTTCCATGTTATTTTCGTCGTATACAGGTCCAAAAATTTTCCTTAGCACTTTTCTTTCGAATATTACCAGTTTTTCTTCATCTTTCTTTCTAAATATTAACGTTTCACATCCATATAACATCACCGGTATAATGGTCGATTGATATAAGCGGATTTTGAAGTTACTGCTAAGTGATCCTTTTCTTAGAATTCTGATGAAACTAAAAAGTGTCTTGTTTGTTGTTGCTAAACGAGCATATATTTCTATATCTATTCTGTTGTTATTAATAAAAAGACGTCCAAGGTATTTGAAGTGGTCAACAGTCTTGAAATTGAATCCATCTACAGTCAAAGTTGCATATTTTCTGATTTTCTTACTTCTGGGCAGGTATTCTATGTTTTCTTCAGTGACAAATAATCCTGTTTTCTCAGTAATTTTGTAGTAATTTTGCATCATTCTGATTAATTCTCTTTTGGAACTACTTATTAGTGCTACATCATCCGGATAGGCAAGTTTTGTAACGTTCACATCCTGTAGCTGGATCCCTTGTATGCCCGCATCTCGTGGTCGTGCGGTAGCGTTCTCGCTTCCCACGCCCGAGTTCCCGGGTTCGATTCCCGGCGGGGTCAGGGATTTTCTCTGCCTCGTGATGGCTGGGTGTTGTGTGCTGTCCTTAGGTTAGTTAGGTTTAAGTAGTTCTAAGTTCTAGGGGACTGATGACCATAGCTGTTAAGTCCCATAGTGCTCAGAGCCATTTGAACCATTTGATCCCTTGTGGCCTGGTTTTAGAAAATTCTCTATCGATCTTCTCTAGGACAAGGTTAAATAAAATAGGTGAAATGGCATCCACTTATCTCAGTCCAGTGTACACCTTAAAATCTTCAGTTCCTCCTACCGATATCTTTATGAGACATAAAGTTTCGTCTATACACATTTTAACTAATCTGATTAATTTTGATGGTATTTTGAATTCCTTCATTATATTTAGGAGTGTCTCTCGGTGTATGCAATCATAGGCCTTTTTAAAATCTACGAATAATATGTGGACATCTACACTGGACTCCCACGCCTTCTCAGTTGCTTGTCTTAGGGTGAATAAGTGATCTAATGTGGATCTATTTCTGCGGAAATCGCATTGTAGTCCCCAATCAGTTCTTCTGTTATTGAAATAAGCCTGTTTAATAGGCAGCTCGATAAGATTTTGTAGGTGACATCTAGTAAGGCAATTCCTCTGCAGTTATCACAAACAAGTGGATCATTCTTCTTAAATATGAGGCACACAATTACAGTTTTCAAAGCTGCAGGATAACAATAATAGTAACATTACCGAGCGAGGTGGCGCAGTGGTTAGCACACTGGACTCGCATTCGGGAGGACGACGGTTCAATCCCGTCTCCAGCCATCCTGATTTAGGTTTTCCGTGATTTCCCTAAATCGTTAAAGGCAAATGCCGGGATGGTTCCTTTGAAAGGGCACGGCCGATTTCCTTCCCAATCCTTCCCTAACCCGAGCTTGCGCTCCGTCTCTAATGACCTCGTTGTCGACGGGACGTTAAACACTAACCACCACCACCAATAATAAGATTGTGTAAAATTGTAATGGTCGCCCAAGGCTCGAAAACAGTAAGCAGGTTCAAATCGATTAAATAGACGTAGGTTGCAACAGTTACGCAGAGGGAGGTTGCATAAGATGGACTAGCCTGAACATGGGCGTACGCGGCGAGGGACAGGGGGGGGGGGGGGGGGCAGCTGCCCCCCCTAGAAGATATTCGCAGTTTTTCACTAGTTTACTGTTTTATTTAATAAGAAATGCTGCATGTTTTCTCGGATTGTACAAGTGCATTCTTGTATTTAAAATGTTTATTAAAAACAGTTTTTCACTGTTTTACCGTTTTATTTAATAATAAGTGCTGTATGTTGTCTCGAGTCCTTGTTTCCTGAGACTAGTATGACCTGCCCCCCCCCCCCCCCCCCCCGCCCTCCAATTTCAGATCCTGGGTACGCTCTTGTGCCTGAAGTCTTAGTCCCAAAAACCACAATAACAACAAACAAATTAGTTTCAAAAACAGACTTTATTTTGCCTCGGGATGGGGGAGTGTCGTGGAGGAATCGACGCAAGTTCGAAACAACTACCTCCGTGCTGTGCTGCGCACTTGCGTGCGTTAAAGACCTCGGTTACAGACGTGACGCCTTTGTTAGCACGCACAATCCGTTTGTCACCACTTTGTGACGGATTGTCCCTAACGGGAAGTCTGCATCTTCCATTGACAACTCGCGGAATGCGTGATTGGTTGTCGTGTTGTAAGAGTGCCTTTATTTACAAACAAGACCTCGGATCATTAGAAACCGCCACCTCCGCGCAGTCGAGACAACGCCGCCCTGTGGCATAAGCGACAGCAACACGAGAACAATGGACAGTGCCGCTCGGTCACGTGGCGCATACGCACCGCGCTTGGCGCACCAGTAAATACAGGAGCACGGCGCACGACACGCGCGTCGGTGTGCTCGCGAAGGACGCAAAGCGGTGGGCAAGGACACGTCTCGGGCGCCGCGCCAGACACTATGTCCTGCCAGCTTACGTCCACTGGCTTGTCCAGTCTCTGCACTCACTGCTCGTGACTGGGGTCCCATTTTATACGGTCTGTACTGCTGCTTCATACCACAAAGGTAAGAGGAGGTGGGAAAGCTGGATAGAAGCACAAATGACTAGTGAACAAGTAACACACTAAACAGAAGAGTTACATACCTTGTATTTCACCAAACATGCGAAGACTCATTACAAATGGTGAAACAAGGAATAGAGTTCAGCTCATACAAGAGCAACAACAGTGATGTTGGAGGTGCGACTAGGAGGCGTCCCGTGCCAAAGTGGCTCCAAGCGCGAGCGGGCTGAGGAGCTGCCGCCATCCGCTCATATTGCGGCGGCAGAAGGCGCTCGCGGTACCGAGCCGCCACAGGCGTGTGGCAGCGGGCGTGCTCCATTGGGTCCGCCAGATCCCACACGACCGACATCGACATCGCACAGAAACTTGCAATTCCATTGCTAATGACACTCGTGGGCCGGTGTCGAAGCATGCTACCACGGTATAAAAAACCTGAGGCCTTCCAGTTTATGTATCCCGCCTGGTAGGCTGCGCGTGGGTCTGCTCCAAAAAACTGAGAGGTTGGCCGAATGCACGAAGTGAGTAGGAGCAGGAAAAGGTAAAACACGTCGGAACTGCGTGTCTCATTATAGATGTTTACCATAGGCAAAAACAAGTTAATAAATTGTTACATAACTTTGCAGTGAGGTGCGAAGCCTTAGACCCGTCGTAAGTACATTTACATTTATATTCCGCAAGCCACTCAACGGTGTGTGGCGGAGGGCACTTTAGGCTACGTGCCACTGTCATTACCTCCCTTTCCTGTTCTAGTCGCGTATGGTTCCCGGGAAGAACGACTGCCAGAAAGCCTCCGTGCGCGCTCGAATCTCTCTAATTTTACATTTGTGATCTCCTCGGGAGGTATAAGTAGGGGGAAGCAATATATACGATACCTCATCCAGAAACGCGTAACGCTATCACGCTTACCAAATAACTCTGTGACGAAACGCGCGGCTCTTCTTTGGATCTTCTCTGTCAACCCGACCTGGTACCGATCCCACACTGATGAGCAATACTCAAGTATAGGTCGAACGAGTGTTTTGTAAGCCACCTCCTTTGTTGATGGACTACATTTTCTAAGGACTCTCCCAATGAATCTCATCCTGGCACCCGCCTTACCAACAATTAATTTTATATGATCATTCCACTTCAAATCGTTCCGTACACATACTCCCAGATATTTTACAGAAGTAACTGGTACCAGTGTTTGTTCCGCTATCATATGATCATACAATAAAGGATCCTTCTTTCTATGTATTCGCAATACGTTACATTTGTCTATGTTACGGGTCAGTTGCCACTCCCTGCACCACGTGCCTATCCGCTGCAGATCTAGTACATAGTCTCAATAGTAAGCCAACACCCTCCGAGGTTGAAGCGATGTTTCAAGACCGTCTGCTCTTGATGGAATGGCTGAATCTGCAGCGGCGCTCGTAGACCTGAACAGCGCCTGCTTGAGGGCGCTGCCGTCGGTGTCGGTGTCGTAGTGACAACCTATGAACTTGCACCTATGCCGGGGAAACGTTGCTATCGATACCACACCAGTATTTCAAATATTAACGGAACTGACTTCATTTTGCCAAAGTAGTGCTTTGCTGGTACACCCACTAATTACTGTCACTATTGTCACTGTCACTACGTGTTTACAGCGAAAAAACTGTTGACTGGGAACCAGAACTGCATTTATGTTGCAAGTAAGATGGGTAATTTTAGGGGTTCATAATTCAGTCGGTAAAAACGGAACACATATATGATCATTTTCCGTTTGTCAGTCTGTCTGTCTGACCCTTTTTCTGAGAAATGGGTAGATATATCAAGCTGAAATTTATGTCACATGGCGGTATAAGAAATGTTAGCTTCTAAGTCAATGGAATCAAAAGGTACAGCCGTTTATGTCACATATTTTTTTGGCACTCGCAAGTTCACTCGATCCTCTTTCGTCTAGGATCATGAAATCTGGCAAGAAAAGAAGATTCACTGTGCAAGTAAAGGAAAAAAAATCGTAAAACGGTGATTTTGTAACTATACCACACGAAAAAAAATTTTTTTGGCCATATTATCTGACAGTCTGTCCGTCTATTAAGCCTTCTTTTTTTTTCAGGAAGGTTAGTCGTATGTAGTTGAAACTGATGTCACACACAAATGTCTATCGTCGCTTGGCGGTGTAATTAACACACCGGCATTTATGTCACATCATTTGATATTGCCAAACTCATTCATCAAACCTATGGGGTACTTCACGTAGATCTACAAGCATAAAATTTGCCAGGAAGGAAGGTTTCACAGTTCCAGTAAAGAGAAAGTCCGCAACTGTTTATCTGTCTCATAAAAGAAAGTTTTTTTTTTTTTGGTCATTGGTTATCTTGCTGTTTGTCTGTTCCTCTGTATGTTAAGACTTCTTTTTCGCAGGAATGGTTAGACTTAACAAGTTGAAATTTTTGTCACATACTGAGGTCTATAGCCCTTTGACGGTGTAAAAAATGTTAAGCTTCAAAGTCAAGGCCATCAAAAAATAAGGCCATTTATGTCACATATTTTGATACTCACAAACTCACTCATTCAAACCTAGAATGTACTTCCTCTTGACATAGAACCATATGAAGAAATATTTCTTTTGTCCGTTGCTATCCGACTTCAACATTTAAATTAAAACATTCTCGAAAGTCTCGGAATCGGTGTGATCGATAACTAGCCAGTATCAGTGTCGACAACAGGACATATCGTTGAGATCCTCGATCCTCGGAATGGATGAATTGTCTGTATACACAAGGAACTTTGTACGGAACCGTCAGTGTGCGAGTCTTACTTGCACCTGGCCAATTTTTCTTAGAGATTACGTTTCATGCGTTTAGATAAACTGCTCTGGGAAGGGATACAAATGTTGAAGCAATAAATTGTGAGTCAACTAGAATTTTTCAGTTCAACATTTTATGCTCATTAAAAAAAAAAAAATAGCGCGGTCAGTTCGTCCGCGAGATCCACGAAGCAGCAGATATCGGAGCCCAGGATGTGGCCGTGTTCCTTGACTTCCGGAAGGGGGTCGAAACAGTTCGGCGCTGCCGCCTAATGAACAAAATACAAGCCGGCCGGACTGGCCGTGCGATTCTAGGCGCTACAATCTGGAACCGCGCGACCGCTACGGTTGCAGACTCGAATCCTGCCTTGGGCATGGATGTGTGTGATGTCCTTAGGTTAGTTAGGTGTGATTACCCAGTACCTGAAAGGATGACGCCCAGCTACAGACACCAAAAGTAAGGAGTGGAAGCAGGAGAAATACAGTTGTGATGCTGCGATGCCTGCTTGGAATCTGCTTTAAACAACCAGGTTCATCTGCAAGGTACTTCTTCTGACATTAATTCTAGATGTTATACAAAGTGATTCTTACTAATTTTTAAGAAACCCCGAAGAGATTTAGATGAGGTTGACCAGAATTTAATATAATACACGTGAGGTCGGAAATGTCGCGAAATACGCCTGAACGGAACGAGAAATGTTGAACGAGGCCCACGAGAAAGACAGGCCGCGGCGCGTACGTCACGGTGGTAGGCCTGAGCTCGCTCGCTCGTTGAGCTCAGCAGACAAAATGTGTTTCTAAACTTGTTAACTCGCAGCTGGGCGTGTATGTACTAACGAGAATTGCATCTTCTACAACAATCTGCTGTTATGAAGTCTTACTGCTTACTATTCGTACAACAAAATTTAAGATCATTTCTCGACGTAAATAGTATAACGACTAGTTTGCCGCATTTAGTTCGTTCTGCGTAACTATCCTCATTTAATACAAGATGTGGTGCCTTATGCAGCTGATAATCATTTTGACACGATTTTAATTTCATTGTACCCCAGTACAGCCGTAACAAATAACTAATAGCCTATGCACTTTCTATCATTGTAGGACTAATAACAATGAGATTCCATAATAATCGATTCCAGAAGAAGATGCAATTCTCGTTTGTACATACACACCCAGTTACAAGTTAACAGGTGTAGAAACGCAGTTTTTCTGCTGCGTTGAGCGAGCAAGCTCGACCTACCTTCGTGACGTACGCGCCGCGGCCTGTCTTTATCGTAGGCCTCGATGATGAAGATGTGATGTCACCAGATGACTTACTTCGCCGCCCGTGCAGCAGTTGAGCCTATCGGTCAGTCGCACCTGATCAACCCTACCCAAGTCAAGTATTCACGTCGCTGTGGCTCTGGGCCCTCGTGTGCGACTTCAGCGCGTGGGGCTCAGGATTCGAGTCGTGAGTCAGACAATTACGCATTTACTTTGAGATATGAATTATTATTTTATATACCTGTCCCGCCGTCTTAGCTGGTTTATTGCAAAGTACAGCACAACAAAAACCTACCGTATTGCGCAGCAAGTAAATGGGTATAAGGTACAGAACTGCGTCGTTACCAGTAAATTACCTACGTTTACTTTACTAAATAATGCTTGCTAGGAAAAGAAGGGACAAAAGGAAAGAAACGCAAAATAAGAACGGTATTTACTTGGTTATAGTGAGGATAATAAATTTGTAACTTCTGCGTTTACAACATATCACATGTACAGAAGGTGTTCGAAATTAGCACCGTTTTGTCGAATTCAAGCACTGAATCGTTCAATCATCGCCCAACCGCTTCATGTGCAGCGAGGTACGTCTGGTGACGTCACTTGTTCAACAGTTCTCATCCATTTTGGTGTATTTCCCGACATTTGCGACTCCACGTGTCTTATATTAAATTACTTGTCTCAGCGTCAACTACATCGCTTCGGAGTTTTTTAAACGTTAGTAAGATTCACCCTGCGTATAAATCTTATTCATTTATTTACTTTAAGCTGTGCGTTTAAGGCATATTTTAATTTGCTACAGCAATAATTTTCAAACGTTATACATTCGCAAAATGTCAGTCAGAGTACCTTTTAACTTTTTTCCAGAAAATCAGCACTGACTATACCGTCAGGAATAAAGAGAAGTTGTGTAATGTATGGCGTATGCATAATTACCAAAACTAAATAACTGATAGTGTGATGTGAGACATGAGTGACAAAATCCACTGAAGATAGCACAGGTTCAAATGGTTCAAATGGCTCTGAGCACTATGGGACTTAACTTCTGAGGTCATCAGTCCCCTAGAACTTATAACTAGTTAAACCTAACTAACCTAAGGACAACACACACATCTATGCCCGAGGCAGGATTCGAACCTGCGACCGTACCTGTTGCGCGGTTCCAGACTGAAGCGGCTAGAACCGCTCGGCCACTCTGGGCGGCCGATAGCACAGGAAGTGCTGAAAAATATATGGGGAAAGCAAAAAATAAACAGTTTCCTTACAAAAGGCGGAATTTCTCTCGAATCATTACCTCCACTATTGCTAGGAGACGGTCGCTTCTCCTTCAGTACTGAGAGCGGCGTCGGAGGTACTGACTTCCGTCTTGGAACAAAACGTTGCAGGTGCTCCCCTTCGTTGGTAAATTTTTTCCGTATTCTCTGCTACTTACGTTCAGCCCCAGCCGTGACACTGGACGCCAGCTGCCACAAAGGCGACTGCGGTAACCTGCATACAATACCGCGTTTCGTTCGCTCTGCCGCTGAACACGAAACACTGGCCCGTGGTCTCAAGTAATGCGACACGCACAGTACCTTCACCGACAAAAAATTGTCCGCCTAACATCTGCGAATCTAGCGGCAGTGCGTGATGGCACCCCCCCCCCCCCCCTTCCTTACGAGTCACGCATTTTCGCACTGAATGTACGCAGCGCCACGAGTTCACAATGGGTGGTGGGTTCCGCGCCAGCTGCGTGGCCCTGCCATTACGCAGTCGAGGCGAAGCTCCGCCCAAGCAGTTTGCGTGCCTCCGCTCTGCACACCTGTTGCACGCACCTGTTCCGTGATTTGCGTTTTTCTTTCCCACGGTCTTGTTTCCGCCAAGCCTGAGACCTTTCGAATCACCCCTCACACTCGCAGGGAATGGTTTTGTTTTTCTACCTGCGATAACAACATTGCTCATACCATTGTTATTATCATACTTCAACGAGTACGTTAACTGTTACATTACCCGTTCCATTACAGGAAAGTCATTCATTCGGTGGAGCACATGTTCGACGGTAATCCGAACACTTAAGACGAACGTGTATCAATTAAAGGAAGTTAACCTGGTTCGGATCTCTGGTTCCTCACTCATACGAGGGTGCTTTGATAAATCTTGCAAAAAAGCAACAAAAAATGTTTGATTCTTAAACAGTTCATCTTACTCCTTGGCATAGTCTCCTTTGAGGGTTATACCAACGATCCTCCAGTTTATTCATCCAATCGGAAAAATAGATTCTGTCAAACTCTGCAAAATTCTCGTAGACTGCAACTATCACACCATTAGATAAAACTTTCTTCCCAGCAAACACTAGATTCATGTTAGGAACAGGAAGAGGCCACTTGCGGCTGGTAAGGAACCTCTTGAGTGCGAGCTCGCAAAAGGCCGATGACGTTCACGGCAATCGACGCCCACATCTTGTCTACAATACAACGCAATATTTGTTGCTGATGACAACGGGGGCGGGGCTCCAGGTATCCAATGGTGAGCTCAGCTCGAGGCTACGGAGCGTAGTTGAACTGCTTCGTCGACGAGTACCGTAACTCACAAAAAAGCTAAAATGATAGTTTTTCGACATAAAGTATAACAATGGCAAGTATAAACAAAGCAAATTTTGCATTATATCTAAAACAACAGTTGCCGAAGTTGGCATTTCAAATAAAACCCAAGCAATTTCGCAGCGTGAGAAAAAAGTAGCGTTTCTGCAAGGTGAGCCAGCGGAATGTGTGGTGTCTTATTCGTTCAACTGCGGGGATAATGTACATGAGCAGTACGATGAAGTTGATACGTGCTCAAGAAATGAAAGCGATAATGAAACAGGTATCGAGCCATGTAGTTCACCATCCTTGTGGGACAGGGATCGACAATAAAACGTTGTAAAAGACAATCATCGTCCCAGGAGCGCGTACACGGAAGTATGAATAGATTTCGAATAAGTTCACAGCAACATTACCGTGTAGTAAATAAGAAAAACTACGGATATTCAAGGGAGACAAGACGCACTTGTTACAAAAACTGGTGTTTGAGTGTTTCAGGGATGCTTTATACAATTTACAGGATTTGCGTGATAATGAGCTAGAAAGTTATGCACATTAAATTCCGAACGACAAGGATGCAGTAATTTCAAGGGAAGCAGTGGATGGGTGCATAACTTCAAACAGAGTAATAAAATTTGAAAATGGAAATTTCAAACGAAGTTTCAACTTGATGATGTACAGGAAACGGCGGAATCGGCGTGAAACTTTATAGATGCGATAAACTTATCCCATCATTCAGTAAGGAATTTGTTTTCAGCTCCGACTAGTCTGGGCTTGAAGAGGAAATGCATATGTAGGAACTTTGGAAATTAGAGGTACCAACAGAGTAGTATCAAGATCAACTAACATCAATGCCTTAACGCATTCTGGATGGTAAATTCGCTGGAAAATAATTTATTATGCTGCAAGAAGTTGGAGGTAGTTTGCTACCTATGATTCTCTATCATGTGCGTAATCTTGCAAGAGCAGTAAGAACTAAAACAGTGGTATGAGCACTGCTTTTGGCGAATAGCTGGTCAAAATAACTTTCTATTGCTTGATTACTCTTCTGTGTGTGAAAATCAGATTACTTTAGAACAAACTAATCCTCCTGAAAAGTGTGTGACGTTGCAATTCATACCATCTGGAACCACTGGACAAGTTCATCCCCTGGTTGTTCGTTTTTTTCTGTGCCTATAAAACATATTATCGCACTACCTGCATCTACGGCTTCAGGGATAGCCAGTTTCACGATATGCTCCACGGCAAACTGTTTCGCAATTGGTTACATGCCCCCACATTTCATTAGTTCTCATCGCCCAGTTACACCAATATGATTCCTCATGCATTCTTTAAGAGTGGATACCTAGCTGAACATCATGCACAGTTTGTAACTCCCAAGGAGTACACCTTCGAACATGATGGTGCAAACTTTTATAATAATTTTGGTGAGCTATTTTACATTCGGTGTTCACAGTGCAAGTTAATGGTTTGCGTTGAACGTTTCTTGAATGTCGACGATATCCATTTTGTGAAGTGTAATACACACATCAAAAAAAGTTTATCGTCACCTCGGTTTCGAGAGTTCCGGAACCTGTACAGAAAATTGGAATAGATATCAACATAAACATCATTTCCACCCTTTTTAAAGCTCATGAAAGCCACACATTGTATGTTGTATCACCATACAGCGAGACCTTCACAGGTGGTGGTCCAGATTGCTGTACACACTGGTACCTCCAATACCCAGAAGCGCGTCCTCTTGCATTGATGAATGCCTGTATTCGTCGTGGCATACTATCCACAAGTTCATCAAGGCATAGAACACGGATTGTCCCACTCCTCAACCGCGATTCGGCGTAGATCCCTCTGTGGTTGGTGGGTCACATCGTCCGTGAACAGTCCTTTTAAATCTATTCCAGGCATGTTCGTTAGGGTTCATGTCTGGAGAAATATGCTGGCCACTCTAGTCGAACGATGTCGTTATCCTGAAGGAAGTCATTCACAAGATGTGTACAATGGGGGTGCGAATTGTTGTTCATGAAGACGAATGCCTCGCCAGTATGCTGCTGATATGGTTGTACTATCGGTCGGAGGATGGCATTCACGTATTGTACAGCCGTTACGGCGCCTTCCGTGACCACCAGCGGCGGCCCCACAAAATACCACCCCAAAACAGCAGGGAACCTCCACCTTGCTGTACTCGCTGGACAGGGCCTCTAAGGCTTTCAGCCTGACGCCTCCAAACACGTCTACGACGATTGTCTGAAAGCATATGCGACACTCACCAGTGAAGAGAACGTGAGGCCAATCCTGAGCAGTCCAGTGAGCATGTTGTTGAGCCCATCTGTACCGCGCTCCATGGCGTCGTGTTTGCAAAGATGGACCTCGCCATGGAAGGTCGAGAGTGAAGTTGTAAATCACGTAGCCTATTTCGAACAGTGTGAATCGTAACACGACGTCCTGTGGCTGCACGAAAAGCTTTATTCAACATGGTGGCTTCCACCGAGCCATAATCTGTAGGAAGCGGTCATCCACTGCAGTAGTAGCTCTTGGGCGGCCTGAGCGAGGCGTATCATCGACAGTTCCTGTCTCTCTGTATCTCCTCCATGTCCGAACAACGTCTTTTTGGTTCACTCCGAGACGCCTGGACACTTTCCTTGTTGAGAGCCCTTCCTTGCACAAAGTAACAATGCGGACTCGAGTGAACCCTGGTATTGACCGTCTAGGCATGGTTGAACTACAGTCAACACGAGCCGTGTACCTCCTTCCTGGTGGAATGACAAGAGCTTATTGGCTGTCGGACCCCATCCGTCTAACAGACGCTGCTCGTGCATGGTTGTTTACATCTTTGGGCAGGTTTAGTGACATCTGTGAACAGCCAAAAGGACTGAGTCTGTGATGCACAGTCAACGTCTATCTTCAGGAGTTCTATGAACTGGGGTGATGCAAAACTTATTTTGATGTGTGTACATACATCCCATAAGAGATTGGTCTCTGCACCTTCCAGACACTCATTTTCTGTCGCCTTCCTGATGCACATGGTGAGTAGTTAGCAGCTAATATTTTTCCCGTCATAACTGTTAATACAACGCTTTCAAACGAGCCCTATTAAAGACTGAACGTGCGACTTCTCACTCAAGGGGTTACTTGTAAGTCTGTTGAACAGGGTGGATGAGGAACTAAATCAAAGACCAGTTCATTCGCTTTCGCCATTGTTATTGCTAGTATGTGGGATGGTGCATTATTCTGGCGAAAAAACACTATTTTGCGCACCAGTCTTGGTCTTTGTTCGGCCAACGCAAGTTTCAAAGGATCCAAAAATGAAGCATAATAATGCCCCTTTATGGTTTTGCTTTTTTGCAAGTAATCCACAAGTATTATACCTTGGGAATCACAAAAAACAGTGACCATCACCTTCTCAGCTGAAAAATGGTCTTTTCTTCGTTGGTGCACTTTCACCAGCCTGCCATTTTGATTCTGGTGAGCAATTCTTTCATCGACAGTCACAAATCGCTGCAAAATGTCTTGCGGATTGCGGATTTCGTTGAAACGCTGCTCCGGATTCGCTAGTAGTCGACTCTGAAAAATCACGGCACCCACCTCGCACACAGCTTCTTTGTAGTCAATTCTCCGTGCCGGATATTATACACTCGCTCAGTTGAGATGCCCACAGTTTCAACAAATGGTTCAAATGGCTCTGAGCACGATGGGACTTAACATCTGAGGACATCAGTCCCCTAGAACTAAGAACTACTTAAACCTAACTAACCTAAGGACACCACACACGTCCATGCCCGAGGCAGGATTCGAACCTGCGGTCGTAGCGGTCACACGGTTCCAGACTGAAGCGCCTAGAAGCGCTCGGCCACTCTGGCCGGCTACAGTTTCAACAGTCCCACGAATTTTTATTCGGCGGTGTAGCACATAACGGATTTTGTCAATGGTTTCCTTTGTGGCGATCTCATCTGGGTGGCCGGAGAGTGCTTCGCCTTCGGTGCCTGTCAAACCATGTTTAAATTCATTAGTCCAAAAATAAATGGTCTTCAACGATGGTGCAGAGTCCGCGTGAACTTCATCGAATTCTGTTTTGATTTGTGTGGCGATCCAACGATCCAAATGAAAACGTTTAATAGTAGCACGAAACTCTGTTTTCTGCATTTTCAATCACAGTCGACATAATTCAGGCAGCTGTCAACAATGAACTGTACGCTGCACTTCGTTGAAATTCTTTATGAGATCCTTGGAATGATAAAGGTTTGCAACCATGAAGGCGCAAAAGAAAAGGTTCCATTCTTTCATGGATATTTACCAGACTTATTAAACGACCCTTGTCTTTCAAAACTATATGTGACATCTACGTGTCTTCATTATTACTGCTGTTATCCATTTGACATACACTGCTGGTGGTACACCTCCTCCTCACATCTCCATGCATTACAGGTTTAGGCACCTATGTTATTCTTGCATTGTTACATGTTTTCTAATGTCATCTACCCAACTTCTATTCATCTGCCTATTGGTGAGGTTAAACTCCGCGGTCCCTTTGATATTATTTGAATAGAATACAATGGAAGTAGGTTACAGTACACTCGTTCGCCCACTGCTTGAATAGTGCTCACTGGTGTGGGATCCGTACCAGATAGGGTTGATAGAAGAGACAGAGAAGATCCAACGGAGAGCAGCGCGCTTCGTTACAGCATCGCGAAAGCGTTACGGAGATGATAGATAAACTCCAGTGGAAGATTCTACAGGAGAGACGCTCAGTAGCTCGATACAGGCTACTGTTGAAGTTTCGAGAACATACCTTCACCGAGGAGTCAAGCAATATATTGCTCCCTCCTACGTATATCTCGCGAAGAGACCATGAGGATAAAATCAGAGAGATTGGAGCCCACACAGAGGTATACCGACAGTCTTTCTTTCCACGAACAATACGAGACTGGAATAGAAGGAAGAACCGATAGAGATACTCAAAGTACCCTCCACCACACACCGTCAGGTGGCTTGCGGAGTACGGATGTAGACGTAGAGTAAGGTATGTTCCGGCATTGTATTTCGACCTTTCCCTTCTCTCATCCTCAATGGCGTACTCAGCGAGGGGCAGAGAAGGGTAGGTGCTCCCCCCGCCCCCCTTTTTTCTCGAGAAAAATCATTGCAACCGAAGTTGCAGGCTCCCCTGCCAAATGCAGACCTATCAGTTCAGTATCACTCTCAAGAATACCAGAACATGCAACGGATATTGAGCAGCAGCAAGTGTACCTAGAGGCACTTGTCGTGAAATTTCAAAGGTATTTCGTCATTCACAATGAATGTAACATTACCTCCCCCCCGCCCCCACTAGCTCCGATGATGAGTACACAATTGCTGAGGCGACAGGAATCACGCGATTATGATGTGCACATATACTAATATCAATAGTATCGCGCACACAATGTATAAAAGGGCTTGTCATTCGCGGAGCTGTCATTTGTACGTAAGTGATTCATGTGAAGAGCTTTCCGACGTTATTATGTCCGTACGACGGTAATTACCGGATTTTGAATGCGGAATGGTAGTGGGAGCTAGACACATGGGATATTCTATTTCGGGTATCGTTAGGGAATTCAATATTCCGAGATCCATAGGATCAAGAGCGTGCCGAGAAAATACTTTAGGCACAGACAAAGCAGTGGCCGACGGCCTTCACTTAACGACCGAGAGCAGTGGCGTTTGTGTAGAGTTGCCAGTGCTAGCAGACAAGCAACAGTGCATGAAATAACAGTAGAAATCAATGTGGGACGCACAGTGCAAGTATCCGTTCGGACAGTGTGGTGAAATTTGACGTTAATGGACTAAGGCAGCGGATGAACGATGTGAGTGCCTTTGCTGGCAAGCATGACATCGTCTGCAGTACCTCTCCTGGTTTCGTAACCATATCGTTTGGACTCTAGGCGACTGGAAAATTGTGGACTAGTCAGGTAAGTTCAGATTTCATTGGTAAGAGCTAATGGTAGTGTTCGAGTGTGGTGCAGACCTCACGAAGCTGTGGACCAAAGCTGTCAGCAGTGCAAGTGGGTGATGGCTTCATAACGGTGTAGGCTGTGTTTACATCGAATACCCTGGATCATCTGGCGTAATTAAACCAACTGAGACCATTTTCAGCCATTCGTGTTCCCAAACAACGGTGTAACTTTTGTGAATGACAGTGCTCCATGTTACTGGGCCACAGTTGTTTGCGACTGATTTGAAGAACTTTCTGGACAATTCGAGCGATTGATTTGGCCACCCAGATCGCCTGACATCAGTCCCATCGAACGTCCATTGCACATAATCGAAAGATTAGTTGGTGCAGAAAATACTGTACCGGCAACACTTGCACAATTATGGACGGTCAATATTTCTGCAGGAGACATGCAGCGACTTGTTGAGCGCATGACACGACGAGGGGCTGCACTACACCGGGCACGATATTAGGAAGCATCTAACGGCTTTTGTCACCTCAGTGTAATGCTACACAAACATGACACCATACTATACAACCAAACACCGGTAGCGTTCTCGCTTCGCGAGCACGGGGTCCCGGGTTCGATTCCCGGCGGGGTCAGGGATTTTCACCTGCCTCGAGATGACTGGGTGTTTGTGTTGTCCTCATCATTTCATCATCATCCAGGAAAGTGGCGAAATTGGACTGAGCAAAGGTTGGGAAATTGTACGGGCGCTGATAACCACGCAGTTGAGCGCCCCACAAACCAAACATCATCATCATCATCATCACAACCAAACACCTCCAAACACCTACCCTCCCTCTCCCCCTCTTCCCCCCTCCCCCCCCCCCCACACACAGATATGATACATATGAATACACCAAATCCAACACATACACTTACCAACCAAATTCTTCTCACGGAATGTAAAGGAGCCGTTCGTTGGACGCTGGGGGAGAATTTGCAGCTAGGCAGTTGAGCGATCTCAGTCTTCCAGACAGTAACGCCAGGCACTCCATTTTTTCTTTTCGATCGTTCACGGAAAGACCTAGTACTGGAACGTTACACAACATAACGAATTGTCTGCCAGTATGCAATAAAAGTGACTGAGCACGGCCAGTAAAATTGGAAAATAAGCGAGACAAATCACACTGCACAATGTAAGCACTTGTATAATCGGAAGGACAAGCATGAGGTCAGTGGAATAAGGATAGGAGAGGAATTCAGTTATGATCTTTTCGAGGGAGCAACCTAAGAGATCGCCTATAGTGATTTAAGGCAACCACGTAAAAACTTGCGCGGGCGGCGCAACGTAAGTTACCGCCCTAGCAATGTGGCTGCTGTGAAGCTATGTTATGCTGGTTTACAGTTCAAAATCAAAATCTGAAGCGAATATGGCTTTAAAAGTTTATTTAAATAAAACCATTACCGGTTTGAGATGTATGCAACCTCACCCTCAAATTGCTCTTACAGGTTCTCTTGCTTTCCTTCCAGGGCCTTGTTTTGTTATCGTTATTGGTTATAGACTTGTTTTTTAGGGTTCCGCGGCCCCAGTTTGTAAAAACGAAACCCTTGTAGGATGACTCTGTTGTCCGCCAGTCTACCCGTCCCTCTGATCGACTGTTTAGAACAATTTCTTCTCAGAAAAGAGAAGACGCGACAAGCTCAGATTGGCGGCGTAAAGATTTTAAGTCTGTAAATCAATTCAAGTCAAAAGATATAGCCATTTATGTCACAAATTTTAATACTCGAAAACTCACTCATCAAAACCTATGGCGTGCTTCCCGTTAATCTAAAACCAGTTTCGCACTACAAGTACAGGAAAAAATATCCGAAAATTGTTAATTTTTAGTTATATCAAGCGAAAAAAATATTTATTTTTTATCTACTTCTCTACTCGTCTGTTAAGATCTCTTCCTCTCTGGAACCGGTTGGCGTGTCAAGTTCAAACAGAAGTCACATATTACGATCTATGGTTCCTAGGCAATGTAAAAAAGCTAAGCGTCTAAGTCAGTGCCCTGAAAAGTTCGGCCATTTATGTCACATATTTTGAAACTCACAAAGTCACTCCTCGAAACCTATGGGGAACTTCCAGTTGATCTAGAATCATGAAATTTGGCAAGATGTAAGATTTCACAGTAGAAGCAAAGTAGAAAATCCGAAACTTGTTAAATTGTAAATGTATCACGTCAGAAATATCTTTTTGCCATTTGAACATACATTGCATTCATCATTTGTCAAAAGCGGAGCAGACTAGCATTAGTGCATGCAAACATAAAATGCGGGTTGCAGTCCTGTTTTAGTAAGTAAATAAAAAAATGTTTTCCTAAATCTTCTCTCTCTACATATATAAACTGAAGTCCCCTCCTCGCCTCCTTTTGTACGTGCGGACTAGTCCTAGGAACTAGTGTAGAGATTTTTTTATGGTCTTAGAACTCCCGGGTCCATAACTTACCAGTATCGATATCGATAGCCGGCAAAAATCACTGATATTCTCGATTCCCAGGATGGAGGCACCGTCTGTATTTATAATGAAGTCTGTACAGAAACCTCAGTGCGCGAGTCCTACACGCACTCGGACAGTTTTTCTTTTGTTATTGTTGAGAGAATGCCAGAACGGATCAATAAGATCAAATGTAAAATTGCACTCTGTATTATAAAAGATATTATGATGTATTTTAATCGCTAGTCAGCTATAATAGATACGCTGTAACGTTTCTACCTTTGTAGGTCGTTGGCTTTGTAGTGATTGTGATAGCGATGTGATGTGCCTATTACCGTCTCTCCTTTCATCAGATTAAATTGACGTCACCTGATAATCCTCTGCTCCCTGGACCGTGATGCATCGGTCATCTTTTTGATTATGATTGCCTATTAACATTAACTGATTAATTAATACAGACCAGTAACCATCAGACAGCTCAAATAAAACCGGATACATTCTTGAAAACACATAGAAATATGAAAGTCTCGTTACACAAAGGAAGGAACTTGCCACTTTCGACTAGACAGGCGACCCACAACCTCGCAAATAGAAGAGAAAGGGTCCGTAAAGAGTACTGATGTAACGCTTTAGAGATGGTCTTCCAGGACTTGAATCACAAGAGCCATGAGTAAATATGTGCTACGAGCACGCATGCGGGGGTGGCGCGACATATCTATTTTTTAAACACGCAATCGTGATGATAATAATAAAAAAAACAGTCATGAGTCGACGAGAATAGAGACAGAAAATTCTTATTAGTTTTACTAGCAAAATTGGTGTAGTTTTGAGAGAACTATTTGCTTCCCAACTTTAACCAGTTTTAGCATTCCTTGTAATAGTACCTCCTATAAGACTTGACCGCGTCTCTCTCCCGAGGCATCGAAAAACAGTAATCTGCGTGTTGTCACTGAGCACATTACATACACCGTATCGCTCCGTTGGAGCTGGCGGCCAGTGCTCGAAATACTTTGCGCAGATCTGCACAAAATTTTGTCATCTGTACGGGAGGAAGACCATATCTAGCAAATTATTAATAATACAAGAGAGCTCCTGTTTTCAGAATGAGATTTTCACTCTGTAGCGGAGTGTGTGCTGATATGATACTACCTCGCAGATTAAAACTGTGTGTCGGACCGAGACTCGAACTCGGTTCGGCACACAGTTTTAATCTGCCAGGAAGTTTCAGCTCCTGTATTGTTCCTTCATAAGCAGTCTACAAAAAAAATCTTTCATTCCCCTTACGGCAATTGCAGTTTTCCACGTCAAATCCATACCTTCCCTTACGACAGGACACATGTCGGAACACCCACATACTTTATAAGACTGCTGCTCACGATGAATCTATCACGTATCCCCTACTACTACTAAGTATAATACTTCACCAATAAGTGAATGCTGGCGATAAGAAACAATAATGAGTGAAAATCAGCGATGGGTGGACATGTGTCGTAAGTTTTTTCCTTGCACGTGGTGCAACTGTGTCTTAGAAGAGACGATCCCAAGGGCCATGTTCTTGTCACATGTGGTCTTGCTTCTATACGGGCTCACAAGTATCAGTAATGATATCCATGTTAGAAATTATACAACCATATAAATGGAGGTATGGCATTACCTCTGAGTGTTGAGGTATTACCACACAAATACCTCGACACTGAATATAGACGTTGATCGCCGGAGTGTGCGTTAACAGACGAACAGTGCTGTTACATTGTCGTGTGGTGCTGCTAAATTTCCGTTTTGTATATCTAAGGCCGGCGCCTCAAGGCTGGCCGCTTGGCAAGATCGACCAGAGGGGGGTAGCGGAGGGCCTGGTGTGACCAGTGCCACAGAGGGGTGGCAGAGGAGCTGCAGAAAAACTACGAGGCGCTCAGAGGAGCAGCTGATCGTTTGAAAAAGTAATCTGGAGTCTTTTCCAGAATTTCTTTGTTCCAGAGGAGTCCAGTTTAACAGATTTCAAGAAAGAGTTGCGTTGACATTAAATACGAGGGTGGTTTGAAAAGTTCTCAGTATGGAATAGAAAAAGGTACTTATATCACTGAAACGTTTTTTGCTTTTCAATGTAGTCTCCTTGTAGATTAATGCACTTGGTCCAACGATGTTCGAGTGCCTTGATTCCGTCGCGAAAATGTTTCCTCCAGGCCTGCAGAATAGTTGTGAACTGAGGATATCAGTTCTTCGTTTGAAGTGAGTCTTCGTCCACCAAGAAAAATTTTCAGTTTTGGGAATAGATGGAAGTCTGACGGAGCCATATCAGTTGAATAAGGCGGGTGTGGCAACAATTAATACCTTAGTTCGTGTAATATTGCCACGGCGACCGCACATATTTTTCATCCAGTGTCAGGAGTCGCGGCACCCATCTTGCAGATAATTTTATCATTTCTAATTCTCCAGTTAAGATGTAATATACCCTTTCAGATGAAATCTGGCAAGAGTGAGTAATTTCACGCACTTAAAATCAGCGATCCTCCATGACCATTTTGTGCACTTTTGCAATGATTTCTGGTGTAATGACACATCTTGGCCGACCACTGTGCGGATCACCGTCTAAGCTTTCCCAACCAAATTTAAATTCATTTGCCCACTTGGCAACAGTCGAATATGAAGGAGAGAGTCCCTCAGTGTATTCTGGAAAACGGCACCAATGTCCTTTGCTTTCATAGCTTCCTTTGCAAAGTACTTAACCACTACTCGAATCTCGATTTTTTTCCATCTTCGCAAAATCACTTCGTGGGAACAACAACAGAGCCACGTCACTGCAACAGCTCTCTTCCAAGAGCACTGACATGGCACGTGTTTACAGGCAAGAGTCAAATGAATGTCACGTAAACAGCTCGTTCCGCTAGCGCTGACCTCTCGAGGTGGTTCTGAGAATATTTCAAACCACCCTCGTACAACTGTTTTCTATCACGGAACGGCGAGCTGCTGGGGTGAGAGGTTCATGTCCACTGGGGGTGATCGCCAGAGACAGCTGCACTCTGACCATGGGGAGCGAAGTGTGGGGGCTCTGTCGCTACATTTCAGACAAACAAGTTGCACTTGAGGCAGCCATCCTTTTATCTCGTATTGTTTAGTTGACTATACTCGCTGTTGGGTTGGCATAAGAGCATCGCCTCAAGGCAGCTAGATGGTGGAAGGCTGAGTACGGCCAGCAACCATGAGGGGATGGCTGTTGGCTGCAGAAAAACTACGAGGCAGTTGGCAGAGCAGCTGACCATTTGAAAAAGACTATTTTCCCCATTGGTGGCTGCAGGTTGGGAGGGAGGGAGCGGAGAGGGTCTCGATTTTTGACAGTTTGTGGACGCTTTTCGAGGAGAACACATGTTCAGTTACTGTCCCCTTTGCAGTCTTTTGGGACGACGATTTTTCTCAGGACATGCATTATGACCCGTTTCATTACGAGTGCCGGTTTTTTCACGTCAATTTTGAAGTGCAATTAGAACTGTGATGCATTTTTTCCATCAGTTGAGATAGTGTGCGCTGGCTTCGGTTACCTGGGCTGCAGGGTGGTTTTTGAGCAGGCATCTGCAGCGAACTCTGACTTCAGAAAACGATAGGTAGTGTATGCTTACAGGTAATACTGTTTTTAAAACCCTCCCCTCTCCAATACCAGCATCTCGTCACTTGAACGTATTTCCAGCCAAAAAGAACAAAGAAATTATCTTAAAGCCCTGTCTTTTTTTCTGCGAGCTTGTATGTGAAGGGTAGAGTTGTGTGTGTCTGCATTAGTGTCGAGTGGTATTGCGAAATATTTTTCCAGCAGGATAACACGAGTTGTATGGTATCATTAGTTTTTGAATTGTATTACGATTTTAGGCTGTCATTTAATTTCCCGTCAATTCCAAGCACCTTCCGTGGTACAATTCTCGCATTTGTGAGCTCTTGCAATCTTCGGAATTGTGTAGATGATGTATCTCGGAAAGTCTGATGGCGTATCACCAGTCTCATAAGTGAATTTTGTTTCAGATATGAGTTTAGAAATACTGATAGAATATTATCTACTCCTTCTGCCTTATTTCATGCCGGCCGGAGTGACCGTGCGATTCTAGGCGCTACAGTCTGGAGCCGAGCGACCGCTACGGTCGCAGGTTCGAATCCTGCCTCGGGCATGGATGTGTGTGGTGTCCTTAGGTTAGTTAGGTTTAATTAGTTCTAAGTTCTAGGCGACTGATGACTTCAGAAGTTAAGTCGCATAGTGCTCAGTGCCTCCAGACTCTAATACTGGATTTCCTGTCTCTTCCTGTCGACTTCTGTTTCTTCTTCTGTCACGTCATCAGGCAGGTCCTCCCCCACATAAAGGCCTTCAATGTACTCTTGCCAGCTATCTGCTCTTTCACCGGCCGGGGTGGCCGAGCGGTTCAAGGCGCTACAGTCTGGAACCGCGCTACCGCTACGGTGCAGGTTCGAATCTTGCCTCGGGAATGATTGTGTGTGATGTCCTTAGGTTAGTTAGGTTTAAGTAGTTCTAAGTTCTAGGGGACTCATGACCTCAGATGTTAAGTCCCATAGTGCTCAGAACCATTTTTTTATCTGCTCTTTCCTCTGCATTTAACAGTGGAATTCCCACTGCGTGCTTAGTGTTACCTTTCTTGCTTTTAATTTCACCGAAATTGATTTTGACTTTCCTATATGCTGAGTCAGTGCTTCCGACGATTATTTCTCTTTCTATTCTTTAAATTTTTCGTACAGATGTTTCGCTTTAGCTTTCCTGCGCTTCCTTGTTATTTATTTCCGAAGTGATTTGTATTTCTGTATTCCTGTCTTCGCCTGAAAATTTTTGTACTTTCTTCTTTCGCCCATCAATTGACGTATTTCTACTGTTACCCAAGGTTTGTTGTAGTTACCTTCCTTATACCTGTGTTTCTCTTTCCACATTCTTCATACGTGGTTTGTCATTTCTCTTCTTCCACACTGATTCTTCCAGACGATTCTCTTAAGCTTCAGCTTACTCTCCATCACTGAACTGTGGTCTGAGTCTATAACTGCTCCTGGGTAGGCCTTACAATTCAATATCTGATTTATGAATCTCTGACCTTGACATAATTCAGATGGAATCTTCCATTGACTTCGCGCCTCTTCCAAGTATGTATCCTTCACTTGCGATTCTTGAACAGAGTATTCGCTATTACTGGTTGAAGCCTACTGTAGAACTCAATGTCTTTCTTCATCTCAGTTCTACTACCCTCGTAACTCTTTCTTCTATTCCATCCACTATTACCGTATTCCAGTCACCCATGACTGTTAGATTACGATCCCCGGCGCACCTCAGATTGTGAATAAACATCATCAGCAATTGCTGCAGAAGACTTCCGGTAAAATAAGTCCCCTTCGTTCTGCCAGCGGCCTTGTCACAGAGGGCGGACGAGCGGACATGTTCAGAGCACCCTCTTGCCTTTAGGGTGGGAAACTGCACCTAAAAGGCGGAAGAATCAGCAATGATCAACTGCATGAGAATTCAGAAGGTAATGGAAGTCACTGCATTAAAGACAAATAAGGTTTATCCACTGTAATTGAAAAAGTGCCATGACGATCTCTCCACTGGCAAAAGATTCCGGTTTAGTCCTCCATTCAGATCTACGGGAGGGAATTGCCAAGGGGGAGATGACCTTGAGGAAAGGAAGATGGAATAACCAACGAAAAGGTAACGCTCTACGAGTCGGCAGTGGGACATCACAAGTTTGAACGTGGTAGGGAAGATAGAAAATCTGAAAAGGGAAATGCAAAGGCTAAATCTGGATATCGTGGTGGTCGGTGAAGCGAAATGGAAAGAAGTATGTCTAGTCAAGTGAATATAGACTACTATCAACAGCAAGAGAAAATGGTATAACGGTAGTAGGATTCATTTTGAATAGGAATGTAGGGCGGTGAGTGGGTTTACTGTGAACAGTTCAGTGATAGGGTTGCGTGAACATTTCAGTGATAGGGTTGTTGTCATTAGATTCGACTTGAAAACAACGCCCACAGCAATAGCTCAGGTATACAAATCGACGTCGCAAGCACAAGATGAAGAGATAGAGAAAGGTTATGAGGATATTGAACGTCTAATTCAGTGCGTACAGGGAGATGATGACGTGAATTAATACTATGCTTTACTGTATTTATTTTCAGACAGAGCTTGTTGAATGAGGCGTAACTCCATGCAAGGTCACGATTTGAAATCTCACATTACTATCAATCAAAATTGAAATACTATATGTTTCTTGCTGATTTTCTTGGATTGTCGTAAATAATTCATTTTAGTTTGTCATATTTCACGAGTTAAACAAAATTCATAATAACAGTGTGGACAGCTTGTTAACAACAATTAATTTATATTCTCTGGTCGGAAGTGTTACGTTTTTTTTGTGACGTGGCACATTAACACTCTCACCTCTGCTCTTGCAACTGTTTTCGCGGTCCTTTTTGACCTGTATCAGTAAAACGAAATGTAAGAATCTCCATCACAAGGGTACTTGGAGACGATTGTTCGCCCCCGTCCACCAACTTTCTCGGTTACTCTGGACGATCAGACATCAGAAACGGGCTGTGAATGACTGAAAAGTTGTCGCATAGTCGTATAGCTTTCTTAGGTCTCGTGAAGCCTTTCATAATATTCAGAGGATATCTTAACTACAAGAAAATGAGCTCTAAGGTTCAGGTGAGTGTTACTGGGGCAATATCGGTCGGTACACTGAGGTGCTGGACGAAGAGCTTTCGAAGTTTACGCATCATCTTATTAATGACCGTAACATTACTATGCCCGCAATCGTAGATGACATTATAGCGTCAATTGCGTTCAGGCTGTGACATCGTTTGTGGAGTACGGGAGCGAATATACAACTGAAATAGTCTTCCAATTTCCTAGTCGTTTGTCATGCATCAGGACAACCGTGATAAGCCAAACGTTTGGGACGACAACCGTGTGGCCATGTTCCTCGAGTCGTTCTAGCAAAACTCATTTCGTATTGGTATCTCCTACGTATAGAACTGTGCTTAGTCTGCGCCACAGCGGATGACAGCTATTATAAAGATCCTTGAACTCTTTGTACGCACTTACGAGAAGGTAAATATTTTTTGTTTTGTTTTGTGTGCTTCAATACGGCATTAAAACTGGCAGGTAAGCAACTAGCGAATCGAAACAGGTTGTGAGAAAATGAGGAACTGCGGCAGTTAAACTCTGTAACTGACGTGTCTTATCTTTAAGTATATTCCCGACAGCCGCTCCACGGTTGATATGCTTACTGCAGGGAGCGTCCAGCTGTGGTTCTCACGGTGCCCGTAAACAAAAAAAATGGCTCTGAGCACTATGGGACTCAACTGCTGTGGTCATAAGTCCCCTAGAACTTAGAACTACTTAAACCTAACTAACCTAAGGACAGCACACAACACCCAGCCATCACGAGGCAGAGAAAATCCCCGACCCCGCCGGGAATCGAACCCGGGAACCCGGGCGTGGGAAGCGAGAACGCTACCGCACGACCACGAGATGCGGGCACCCGTAAACACTTGGCACATTAGTGTGAGAACCACTTTGGAGTGTTTGTCGCTCGCTGCGCTCATGCCTGCTGGTATTATGAACTGATACGCAACATACCACATGTTTAGAACACGAGCGGAGTTGGTGAAGGGCTCTTATTCTATTGAAAATAAATCGCGCTTCGAAGAGTTAGTGAGATGTTCCATAGATCATTTCAACGATTCCTTTATTGAAGTTATGTGGAAAGAATCAGTTTACTGGCTATTAATACATGATTAGGATTAGTATGAATGAACACATTATCATTTTATTCCTAATCATGAAGCTAAAAACAAGTTTTTTGCAACTGGATACCGATTTTTATGTAAAAATTCGTCAGTGAAATAGAAGGAGTTGTCCAGAAGAAATGATTTTAAATTAGATTTAAAACTTGCTTCGCTGTTTGTCAGACATTCTATGTTATTGGGAAAATGATCAAAAAGTTTTATTGCTTCATAATGAACGCCTCTCTGAGCGACTGACAGCTTTAACAATGGATAGTAGAGGTCATTTCTCCCTCTGTTCTTCTCGAATTGTGATGGCTTATTTACGATCAATTTCATTAGCGAAAATATACAGGGTGAGTCACCTAACGTTACCGCTGGATATATTTCGTAAACCACATCAAATACTGACAAATCGATTCCACAGACCGAACGTGAGGAGAGGGGCTAGCGGAATTGGTTAATACAAACCATAAAAAAATGCACGGAAGTATGTTTTTTAACACAAACCTACGTTTTTTTAAATGGAACCCCGTTAGTTTTGTTAGCACATATAAACAAATACGTTCAAATGGTTCAAATGGCTCTGAGCACTATGGGACTTTACAACTGTGGTCATCAGTCCCCTAGAACTTAGAACTACTTAAACCTAACTAACCTAAGGACATCACACACATCCATGCCCGAGGCAGGATTCGAACCTGCGACCGTAGCAGTCCCGCGGTTCCGGACTGAGCGCCTTAACCGCGAGACCACCGCGGCCGGCTAAACAAATACGTAATCAGTGCCGTTTGTTGCATTGTAAAATGTTAATTACATCCGGAGATATTGTAACCTAAAGTTGACGCTTGAGTACCACTCCTCCGCTATTCGATCGTGTGTATCGGAGAGCACCGAATTACGTAGGGATCCAAAGTGAACGGTGATGGACCTTAGGTACAGACGAGACTGGAACAGCACATTATTTTTCTGTCTTAAGAGAATGTGCTGACGCCCAAGAAATTTTGTTTTGGCTTCATTTGTCAATACCGCAAGTTGGGTGCCAAATTGATTCGTCATAGAATTTTGGGACAACTCCTGAGTTTTTGACAGTTAGTGCTGAATACTGAAAAGGTTATCGTTCTTCTCTCGAAGATGATCCACGAGACGTCATAAAGCTGCAGTCACTCGATAACTTGACGCTGGGGGAAGGTGTATGAGGTACCTGCCGCCGTCCGAATACCAGTCTAAAGTGAGTGAAACATTTTACGTGAAATACTAACTTAATTATTACAAATTCGAATAGTACTAGAAACCGAAATAAATCCCTGTAACGCGTCGTGCCCCATATCAAGAACGTAACTGGTGCAATATTTTATCATGTAAATCACTATCGAGGCATTTGCAGAATTTCACATTACCGAACTCGAAACGACATCTACTAAGTGATAATTATTTTAGATTCTATGCATAATGTTAAAGGCATATGAAATTATTGATTAGTCATGTACAGAAAAAAGGAAGCAAAACACATTTTTGAACGATGTGAACCAACAGAATGGAAGTATACGTTGCTTCAAAGTCAGCAACAGAGACGTGAGCGGGGCGATAAGGCTACAACTAGTGTTTTCAGTAGAAGCCACTGGTTGCCATGGAGGGAAAATTAAATCCACAGAACTGAAGAGAGTCAGCTTAAAGTACAAGGATATGAGTGTAATCTTCAGTTTGTACAACAAGCACAGAGATGTAATGAAAGATGATATTAGTGCGGCAGCAACGCAGATAAGGAAACCGTGGGACAGTGTTGCTGTTGACGTCTCACGATCCGTAACCTCATTTACCAAAACAGAGTAGTCTGTGCGGTGCGAACAAGCGTATTAACAGAAAATTAAACTTAGACTAGTTTAATGTTTTAAATATGTGAACGAAATATGTCTCAACAAATTGGTTACGCCAATGACACATTTTGACCAAAGAAATTGTTGAAAACATACGCGGCCGCCTACGATTTCATCGTCTCCTGCGAAAAACACGACGCTTCATCTAACGAAACCTTCCATACCGGCGTCTCTGGACTACATCTTTTTCGATTACGTATAGATTACCTGATACACGACAAAGACCACAAAGAGGAGTTTGATGGACTATGGGCGTAAGTCCAAAAAATGCATTTCTGGTAAGAGTGAGTTGAATCTTTGTGTATTTATATCTTGAAGAACAATGATATTTCAATGATGTAATAATTCTGTCTTAGACCATAGTTTTAACATCCAAAATCATTCCTTACAACTGAAAATATTTCTTCTATTTGTGATATATTATCCAAAATATAATGAGCGATTTACGTCCTTTTTCCATCAAACCATGATACCTCTACAAAATATCATGAAAACTGAGTTGAAGTATTGCTTTTATCAGTTTATTATCCAGCTAAACTGCACTTTAATAAAAAATATATGTTCAAGACCATTATAATGTATGTTCCTGTTCAGGAGCAGTAGCTTCTTCACTGTTTACTCTCTCTAGAAATTTTTCACACCAGCCTTTACTGAATCAGGAAAGAAGCGCAACAGTTCTTGAATGTCCCTCAACTTCGCTGTTGCTACAGTTGGTTTCCCTATTAACGACAAAAATAAAATATCATCAGGGAGTTTTCTTGTCTTCTTAATGAACTTAAAGGGTATACAGATCTTAAAATATGATTTTGAAGCTCCGATTGTGCCATCACTGCCAAAGTGCATCCTCATAAATGAAAAGGAAATTTCCCATGTGGCTTTTATGAGAAGTAGTGCATTAAACTTTTCTTCCGATCTTTCATAAGCTCACTTTGGTCAACGACTTGAAATGGCTCTGGTTTCTCCCTGTATTGTTTAAGGACTAGGACATTCTCTTCCGTTGAATGTACAGTTTCCCTACTTGGAACATGTATGATACTCATATTCCTAGTGTTTTTGCTAGCAATGTGCAAAAAGCGATCATAACGAAGTTTTTGGTTTGCCTTTCTGTAAAATCAGAATATTTTCCTAACTTTTTGAAGTCTTCAAGCTCATTGAATATAAAGTCATGGAGGAATGAGCAGACAGAGTTTGGATCCTTCTTATCTTCGAATTCCACAAAACAGTAAAAAGCACTTCAGTCATCATTACGGCAGTGTACATTAAAAACGTACATCCAGATGAGTAATTTACGAAACTGACATGCATCACCCATTTTAGGAGTGGAAGTTTCTGTGCATAATCAAATTCTAAGCACAGCATACTGTCATCTGATTTACAATGTGCAATAACCTGCTTATTTCTATATAATAGGCCTCAACAATCTAATCCGTTTTCGAGCTCCTTGTTTCCTTCACATTTAAGTTTTGTAGTAGTTTCAAAACAAAAGTCACAAATGTCTGACCTAGGTTGTCTGAATGCAAAGTTCAATGTTTTGGACTTATAATATGCATGATACTTCGTATTAACTTGATTATCGTATTTTTCCGGGCAGTCCTCTTTAAAGAGGGTGAAATAACATCATAATATTTAAATTTGGGTTCTCTAAATACAACTTGCTCAATATTTATACTAAATAATGTGAATCTGCGGGAGGAATTATTGCTAAATGATCCTTAATATACTCCTAAATTTCCCTACCTATTTTATGGGGTCTATTTTCATGCTTATGCCTTCCTTATTCACAGGTATGACCTTGCAGAACTATCTTCTGCACATTTCTTAAACGCTTTTCAGAAATGTTCAGCACACGAAGGAACAAATTTCTGTGGACAGACACTCTACAACCTTGGTCAAAAACTGAATACGCCCATGCATTTTCTGTTTTTAGTCTTGAGCATCTTCTTTATTTCTTTAACATCCTGTCTCTCCATACATCCTGAGACAAATGCTTTCTGTTGAGATTTACCATCACAACGATCAAAGAGACTGAATATTGTACTAGGATCTCACTGGATTGTTGCCTGTCACTATTGCATGACGCTCTTTTGGACAACATCGATTTACAAGCTTAAACTTTTTGTGCGTACAACCATTCCTTTCTTGTTTCTATAACTTTTGTCACTGTTTCTTCTCTTCTTTTTGTCTCTAAAGTCATTTTCGGAGTCATTACCCCTCACTTCCCCATTATATCACACAACTTCACACACAGCGCAATTCACAGTCGACACATAACCTATACGCGGTAAACAAGGTGACGACTGACTGTCATCCACTGCCTTCTTAAGACGATTTCTTAGCCTACATGAAAGATATCGAGCTGAAATTTTCAGGGCGAGTAACTCAGTGTGGAGGTATCGATGTAGTGCTTTGACGGAAAAAGGGAGTAAAGCCAATTACGCCCATAGTTTATTTATCATACTCCTTTATTGAAATAAACGGTTGTAGTTCTATCTTTAGTTGCATTAAGAATTACCTCTTATTTCTTGATGGTGACAAGTTTCGGACACCTACGTCCAATTTTCTGACCATTCGTATCGTGTGACAATACAGGCCATAGCCTATTAACAAAGTCTGCCCTGCAATGCACTATGTGCCGCTTTGACCATCACTGCAGGGACAGTTTTTGTAGATAGGCTATAGCCTGTATTGTCTCATCTACGATACGGATGATTTGAAAATCGACAAAGGTGCCCAAAACTATGTGCCATCACAAAATAAGAAAGACACTCCTCAATGCAACTTATGATGGAGGTACAACCGTTTATTTCAATTATAAAACAAGTAGCGAACCTATTTTTCACCTACAGCCATGCTGCAAGTTCGTGAAGACCGCAATGTTTGAGATGAAATGAAGATTCCATTTGCTAAAATCAGAGTTAAGCTACAAGGATCAAGAAGAAATTGTAAAAAGTACGATCGATGTATCGTTGTCTGGGAAGGCACACAAGCAAAAGAAAACGATTGTTCGCTAAGAGAAAGGTAAAAGTTTGTCAAGTGTATACTTTTGATAGGGCTATTTTAAGTAGTAGAGAGGCTGATAGTAGACAGTGCACCAATTTTAACTTATTCATGCAGAATGTGGTTAACGGTGGTAATAGTCTGAGGACATCAAAGTTTCTTACACCACATGCTACTTGCCACCGGAGGAGGGTTCAACGATTAGACGCAGACATGCCGGAGAAACACGAAGAATGTTCTAGATGAGAGGAACCGAGAGACTCGTGGCATGGTGCAGCCCAAGACGTCTCATGACGTACAAGACATTATCAGCAGCGACAATGAAACGCAACATTGAAACACGAAATCGATGAGATTGCACCCGCCTGACGTACTCAGGCTAGATCAAATCAAAACACACAACACGAGCTCTCAGCCTCTATAAATTCCTTAAAAGAAATGCTTTCCTGTTTTTGGTCATTTTTTTTCAAGAGAACATAATGTTAGGTATATGCAGCTAATATCAGCGTACATTTGATAACTGTTATTCCAATTACGCTAATGCTTAGCTGAGGTGGCTTCTGGACCCGACGATGGCCTGAACGTAGACCGAAATTTATCGTGTCTAGTAAAATCTATCTTTACAGACGTGTATTTCATAAGGCAGTTCTTAAAACTTATTAAATACACTGAGATGAGCACAGCAGTTAGCTAACAATGAAGCCCACTAGGTAACTGGTGCATTACTATTATCGTGGTATTGAAAGTAATTTTTTCTGATCTGTGAATGAAGTTAGTCATAAACAAAAGAAAATTCCATGCCGACTTTTTTTAAAATAAATTACTGATTGTGGTGCGCTAGTCATCACCAGAATTCCTCTTCTTTCAATAAACACGCTGGTGTTAGTCTGTGCTCCGAAATTGATAATCTGTTAACAATAATCTATCCATTTTACTGGTTATTAAGCTCGGTGGCTTTGGATTATGTTATTTTAAGAAATACAGCAACCAGCCATTTTTAGATATTTTTATTTATGCCAGTACGCGTTTCGGGCTTTCACGCATCTTAAGCTGGCGTACTGCAGATTTGAATCTTGAGTAAGTACATTGTTAAAACATCGACAACAATTTAAACCCGAGAATCGGAATAACAACAAGCAGAGTAGAAAGCCAACTGCTGCATCCAAATTGCTATGGATATTTTAACGATGTATGTACTGTGTGTACTACACCAACTGAAGATGGGTAAAAGCCCGAAACCCGTATTGACATGAACAAAATTACATAAAATGCAGCTAGTTCATGTATTTCTTGAAATAATGGTAATCTGTTAATAATAAAGAAGTGCGACTTGGACTTTTGCTTTACTTACTTTGCGATATCAGTGACTGTTTCCCAATTGACATTACGTTTAATTTAATTTGTGTCATTTTATCGGGTACGTTACCGTAATAAAGGCGGTTTTAAAAAGAAGGTAGGTGATAAAACTTAACGCCAGCGCTTGTCCTTCTATTCTTGGCTGCCATCAAACGTGGCTATCAAACTGGATGTCTCCATCAACGGAGTGAATCACTATCGATAGTGCCTTGCGCCGTCGCTTCGCAAGGCAGTGTCCAGAGCTTCGGTGCAGACCAAAGCTGTATTACACGTGAAGATTTTTTTCGGCAGTCTTTTGACTGGTTTGATGTGGCTTGACGCAACTTCTCTTGTCCCAATTTCTTCATGTCGGAGTAGCTCTTATACTTATCTCTGTCAATTATTTGTTGAATATATTCCAGTCTCTGTCCTTCAGCACAGTTTTTGCCACTTGCGGCTTCCCCTAGTACGATGGAAGTTATTTTCTGATGTTTTAACACGTTCTACAATCCTATTCTTCCTTCTGGTCATTGTTTAGATACACTGTTTTGCATGCTGATTCTGCCGGCAACCTTCTCGTTTATTATATTACCAGTTCACTTATCCTCCCAATTCACTTTTCTTACCAGTTAACTTATCTTACCTGTTCACACCACATCTGAAACGCATCGATTCTCTTGTTTTCCAGGTTTCTCACAGTCCATGATTCGCTTCTACACAGTATTGTGCTCCAGACGCACACTTTCAGAAATTTCTTCCTCAAATTGAGGCTGACACTAATAGACATCTTGTTATGGACTTTTTTTATGCCTGTAAACGTTTATTTCAAATCCTTTCTTCGTCCGCCCTGATTTACTTTATTTGCAAGGTAGCAGTATTCCTCAACTTTGTGCCCTTAATAGTCTCGAGTTTTGATCATAATCCATCGCTAATCGCATTCCTGCCACTTTTCATTACTTTTGTCTTCTTCAGGCTACTATCAATCTTTATTTTATACTCATAAGGCTGTTCATTCCGTCCAACAAGTCCTGTAATTCTTCTTCAGTTTCACTGAGGACAACAATGTCGTCAGCTAATCTTATAATTGTTATTTTAATGCCACTCTTCAATGTCTTCTTTATTTCCACAATACTTTCGTCAACGTACAGATTGAAGAGTAGGGAAAAAGATTGCATCCCTTCCGGAAACTCTTTTTAATCCGAGCACTCATCTCTTGACCTTCTATTACGTATTCTTATAATTTCCCCTTCCAGATTCATGTACGTACTGTGCATTTCTTATGTTTCCTTCTAGCTTACACACATTTTTCTGAGAAACTGGAAAACGTTGGTAACGTATGTGAATCAGTATTGTAACGTTCTTTAAACACAATCTTTTGATCAAGTTCAATGAATGGATACAAAATTATAGTTATTGTGTAGCGTGTTATAACTGAAAGTGGTGTACTTACTCTGTGCTACTGTTAGCAAAAACTTCATACGAACTGATTTGGCAACCCAACTCCCATTACTAATAAAGAAATAGTCACTACAAAATACATTCAGGTCCTTAGGAACTGAATCCTCTGGCCCTGTTCAAAACTGATAACTTTCTCCTCTGTGCACATAACAAATAAATTAAACTGTCTTACCTCTAAACCAGTGATATATTCTGGCCTCTCATAAAAGGTATACTAGCTAGAGGCTCAGCTGTGTGCAGTGCTAGTCGTAATACTTTGAAATGTACATTAAATTATTTTGGCTGACAAATGAAAACATTTAAGAAAAATCTAACGTCTTTGAAAAATATATAACCTGGGCAGGGAGGCGGTACTGATTGTGGTGAATTACTAACACAGACTTTTTCTAGTGAAACTGTATTCCAAGTTAAGTCTGGCGTTTCAAAACATCTGACAATCAAAATTACATTATTCAGAAAAATTTCATCCTTTTTACCAATTGATTCACGAACAATGACCTTTGTACAGCAAGTATTATTTAACCTCACTGAAAAAATCATATATACAAACCATCAAATTACATGTATCTGTGTTAACAAATCTTAAACACATTACAAAGGCGAAATATCTAACTGGCCTTTACATTAAATCAGTTTACGTACATTCTGGAGTTACTCAACAATTACAAATTCTCAGCGAACTCATCTACGCTAGCACGCTGGGAAAACGAGAGTCACTAATATTTAACATCTTTACCTTGCTTGCGTGAAGACTCCTACTTCCACGTTTCTATTTCCAACTATAGATGTACTCATAGTTCCTACATTATAATCTAACACTTGGTGGCTTCACAGAGCACACCACAAAAACTGCCAACTCCATCCTCTTTATCTCACAGATAGCTACCCACTACTGCGCGTCGAGCGCTGTCTTACTCCAACACTACAATCTCAGAGCAGAAGTAGTATCTTTGGCTCTGGGGTTGCTCACAGTCAGCTATCAGCTTTATGAAGCAACATTGCATGTTGTACCACCATACAGCGAGACCTTCAGAGATGATGGTCCACAATGCTGTACCCACCAGTACCTCTAACAGCCAGTAGCATGTCCTTTTGCATTGATGCTAGCATTGATGCATGCCTGTTATTCGTCGTGGCATACTATCCACAAGTCCATCAAGGCACTTATGATCCAGATTGTCCCACTCCTCAACAGATATTCGACGTAGATCCCTCAGAGTGGTTGGTGGGTCATGTTGTCCATAAACAGCCCCTTTCAATCTATCTCAAGCATGTTCGATAGGGTTCATGTCCGGAGCACATGCTGGCCACTCTAGTCGAGCGATGTCGTTATCTTGAACGAAATCATTCACAAGGTGTGCACGATGGGGGCGCGAATGGTCGTCCATGAAGACGAATGCCTCACCAACATGCTGCCGATATGGTTGCACTATCGGTCGGAGGATGGCATTCACGTATCGTACAGCCGTTACTGCGCCTTCCTTGACCACCATTGGCGAACGTCGGCCTACAACATGCCACCCCAATACAGCAGGGAACCTCCACCTAGCTGCACTCGCTGGATAGTGTGTCTAAGGCGTTTAGCCTGTCCAGGTTGCCTCCAAACAAGTCTCCGGCGACTGTCTGGTTGAAGGCACATGCGACACTCATCGGTGAACAGAATGTGATGCCAACCCCGAGCGGTCCGTTAGGCATGTTGTTGGGCCCATCTGTACCGCGCTGCATGGTGTAGTTGCAAAGATGGACCTCGCCACGGACGTCGGGAGTGAACTTGCGCATCATGCACCCTATTGCGCACAGTTTGAGTCGTAACACGTCGTCCAGTGGCACGAAAAGCATTATTCAACATGTTGCCGTTGCTGTTAGGGTTCCTCCGAGTCATAATCCGTAGGTAGCGGTCATCCACTGCAGTAGTAGCCCTTGGGCGGCCTGAACGAGGCATGTCATCGACAGTTCCTGTCTCTCTGTATCTCCTCTATGTCCGAACAACATAACTTCGGTTCACTCCGAGACGCCTGGACACTTCCCTTGTTCAGAGCCCTTCCTGGCGCAAAGTGACAATGCAGACGCGACTGAACCGCGGTATTTACCGTCTAGGCATGGTTGAACTACAGACAACACGAACCGTGTACCTTCTTCCTGGTGGAATGACTGGAACTGAGTGGCTGTCGGACCCGCTCCGTGTAAAAGGCGCTGCTCATGCATAATTGTTTACATCTTTGAGCGGATTTAGTGACATCTCTGAACAGTGAAAGGGTGTCTATGATCCACAGTCAACGTCTATCTTCAGGAGTTCTGGGAACCGGGCTGATGCAAAACTTTTTTTGATGTGTGTATTATTATATTCGGGTGCCACATACACGTGTACCCCAGTATACTTGTTTTAGTATCCTTGGGTCGAGAGGACGAGATGCCAAGCAACTTTTTGCAGGACCTTCGCCACCGCTACGAAGTGAATCAGAACTCCACCGACAAAATTAAAAAAAAAAAAAAAAAAAAAAAAAAAAAAAAAGAATTAAAAACGAAAAATTTTAGCACCGTTGCTATGGTTAACTGATACTAGTAAAAAATAAGAAACGAGACCAAACAAATACCGGAAACTACCGTGTATTCGTAACTAAAATACCGCTATTGGTTTCAACCGGTCGGGTTTCCACATCCCTTCTGTGGCTGCCGTCGCTGCAGGAACAAGTCATCATAGCCTCGCTTAACTGCTCTTCCATTGCATTGAGTGAGCCCATACACGAGGAGCATATCGGCACAGACACAAAGATGTTGTGTGATATCAGTGGACCGTTCACTAGTAAACCCACCCGTACTGCTGCGTATCAGTGCTAACGTACAACTAGCGCTGCCGGGAAAACAAAACCAGGGCAAAACTGAGCAGCACTGAATGCAAGCTTGAAGACGAAAAGCAGAATGGGTGCTACAGCTGTCTACATACAGCATGTGCCGTGAGCGAATGGAAACAAGATACTGTCGACATCTGCACTCTTGAGCACTATTTTCAGTGTAATACTGGCTAGTTGGGGCAAGACACCAAATGAAACGCATTAACTTTGTAATGAGATTCCGGAGACTGTGCGTTCCCTTACACCAAAACACTCACAAGGTTTTCTGAACAACCTCTATGAGTATGTCAATGGAGGTTTGGTTCACCCTACACAAATTATACAGAAATGTCATGTAGACTCCAAAACTCACCTTGCTTAATAGTTTTTCAGTTTAACGTATTATGTGAAAACAAACGACTACGTCTAAGTAGAGGCAGATACCTTCACTGTCTTTCAGTAGGGCTGATGTCCTCACCAGAACTGAATAAAACACTGGGAACGAAATGAAGCCGGCCGGTGTGGCCTAGCTGTTCCAGGCGCTTCTGTCCGGAACCGCGCGACCGCTACGGTCGCAGGTTCGAATGCTGCCTCGGGCATGGATGTCCTTAGGTTAGTTAGGTTCAAGTAGTTCTAAGCTCTATGGGACTGATGACCTCAGATGTTAAATCCCATAGTGCTCAGAGCCATTTGAACCATTTTTTGAACGAAATGACTGCAAAATATAAGAGTTTGTAGAAGACTGAAGTAAATTATTCAGAGAATGAAGTAAACTATTGAGAGAGATGACGGTATACTGTCATGCGAACGTAAATTTGAAACTTTTGTTTGTCTATACACACACGGGGTAGAATAACTGTTTTGCGAAACATCGTCAAAAAACTCATTGTAAATAACGATCGCGACATCCTACTAATGGTTCAGTTACCCGACGGAAGAAAACCACTCCTTGTTCACGAAACAATTAGAAAACCGCTCCGAGGTCCTCACAGTCGAAAAATTTTCTGTTAATTAATTCCTCGATTGTCTGAACGTAATAACTCACTTCAATACACGCAGTATTGGTCGCATTTGAGTTGTTTAGTTTTGTTTTCAGATGGCCGGTTTCGATCTTCTAAGAGATTGCCTTTCGACCTTACGTTTCTTGATTATCGTAGGAGTCGTTGGCGTGGAGCAGATGCAGCTGTGCCCCTACTCCTGTTTCTGCTTTGGTTCATTCTTCTACCCTTGTTATTGCGGAGGTTTATTTACTGATTCGTTTTAGTCGAATATTAGAGAATTATAATTGTGTTTGGTTTTTACTTTTGAGTGGTTGTATAACTATATTTATGGCGGGCTTGGGAGCTAATTTTGAGTTTCATTTAAAAAAGATTATTGCTCTTTCTACTTTAAGACAAATTGGCTTAATAACGAGAATTTTGGCTATAGATTATCCAAAGCTTGTTTTCTTTCATTTGTTGGCTCATGCTTTATTTAAGGCGTTGTTATTTGTGTGTGCAGGTTCAGTAATTGATAATTTAAAGGATTCTCAGGATATTCATTTTATGGGTTCTATAGTTAATTTTATACCTTTAACCTCTGTTTGTTTTAATGTTTCTTGTTTGTCTTTATGTGGTATGCCCTTTTTGGCTGGATTTTATTCAAATGATTTAATTTTGAGATGGCCTGTTTAAGGTGAATAAATTGTTTAATTGTTTTTCCTTTATTTTCTACAGACGTGGAGAATTTTTTCTGTAACATAGTTCCAAAAAATTTTGTCTGGGCATTGACGTCTGTGGTCGATGTCGAGGGCTTTCCTTCTCGGTCAGTATCATCCAAGTCTGGGCGGCCTTGGTCCAACTGTTGGCACCATATCACTACTACCGGAAGCGACGCTGCATATAGCCCATACACCGCCATAATTTCACTGAAAAACTGGTTGCAATTTAGATGTTTTGCCCACAAGAATCGTACTCTCCTACGTGCTTCACACTCTGGGGCACGTTTGGTGTTGCCGTGCGGTTCCACGCCCACATTGCGATGTATCGGTTTCCCGTACCCCAGCGGAAGTGCATTTGCAGGAAACCCGAACCACCTGTTCTCTTGTGGAAGGAGCCACTCTTGTTGCATCGCGGTCTTAGCGTGGGACGACACGGGTAGCGTATGTTTCGGAGTCTCATCGTGTGACTGTTGTGATCCTGTTGGTTGTAATTGTCTATTAGACCGCTCTCGTGCTTCTGTAGTTTTTAGGTTTATTAAGCTTCGAACATCGACTGAACACAAATGCAGAGTTTTACATAAATGACTTTAATGTGCGGACGGACACCGACATTTCTGTATTTCAAAATCAATTGGAGAATCCCCTTTATTTTATCTTACCCTGCCGCCTTCTTTATCTTTATTCCTTATTGAGATGCCTACTACTCACAAATTACGTAGATAGCTTATGCAAATCTAGTCTGCACAATATTCTATTATCATTTTGTTAATATAGATAGGTTTCGTAACTGTATATTTCAACCAGCACAACAATTAGCCTTCATTCAAATTTGAGTATTATATAATTGTTCACGTAAGCGGTTTTCCGCTTTGAGTTCCATAGTGTAGGTGCACACCAGTTTCTTTACGTTTTTTTACTATTATTTATTATCACAGTTGTATTTATTTGAATTAACTTATTTACTGTTTGTGAATATATATAATAAATAAAAGTTGTCAATGGGCACATTTGTTCGCCTCCTTTTACTACTATTAATTTTAGCCACGCAGCATGACCAGATCCCGTCTCTTCTAAACTGTAATGTATATGTATTTCCTCTTTTTATGTAATACGATACGTGACTACCGTGCCATCTAGCTTTCATCTATTTTCTCCTCCACTCCTATCCTATAACTTAAATTTCGTTTTTATTTTTATTGTAATTCTCTGGCTTTTATATATACCGAAACGATGTATTTTATGGTCTTTGCTGTATAACGTCCTATTTGATGTGCTTTGTTTTTCAGTAATTTTACATCCGTATGTAGCTTGTCGAACACGTTCAGCGCTAACTCGTGCTACTATTCATGCCAACAGGTGGCCATGTTTGTTATTTTGTACGTAGCTTCATATTTTCTTACTCATTTCTACTCTGATGTTCGTTCTAGCTCGTGAAACTATACTGCGCGTATGAAATTTCCTATCTCCTTTGTTATGTTCATTTTATGTCCTTCTAAATCTTTGCCAAATTTATTATTTGGCAATTACTTAAAAAAAATCTGCGATCCTCATGACTTTCGTAGCCTTTCTGCACGTCTGAAGATGAGCTTACTCGAAACGCATAAGGAAAGTTGAGTTGCTGACCATCAAGTGAGTAAAATTTTTCTCCAGCGACCATAACAGCAGTGTATAAAAAAATCTCCGCAATTATCTTAAATAAAATCATTCGATCAGATTCAAAGTTTAAACAGCCATATGTTCCACTGAAGAAATTGTAATATCGTTATCTTTCTCGTTCACAGATAGCACACAATGGAGTAGATAAAAATAAATTCTGTGGTGGTTTACAATACTCGAAATTAAGTAATTGTGAAGATCTGGCAGTCGATGTCAACCCTTCAGTCATCATATTCATGCTAGCTGCAGAGCATCAGGTGTATATAAACATACGTGTAATAAGATATACTTGCGGAATTCGTAGACGTATAACTATTGATGTCTGCAAAAAGTTTTGGTTCAGTGGTCGCAAGAAAAATGCAATCTTACGTTCTTTCGAAGTTGCGTAAAAATCCCCACAGTACATGTGCTCACTCTTCTTACCAGCGACGTCTATGTTTTGAATCATTTTGAGCCCTGTAAGCCTTTCTTCGCGGCGTGGAATAGATCTACCATGCCGCGCGGTGTGGGCGCGCGGTTTGATGCGCCATGTCACGGATTGCGCGGCCCCTCCCGCCGGAGGTTCGAGTCCTCCCTCGGACATGGGTGTGTGTGTTGTTCTTAGCATAAGTTAGTTCAAGTAGTGTGTAAGTCTAGGGACCGATGACCTCAGTTTTTGGTCCCTTAGGAATTCACACACATTTGAACATTTGAGATCTACCATTGAATCTTTATATGAGATCGATTGCAGGCTGATTCAATGAAAGCGTTCTAACATCTCTTCATGCAGATAATTCGATCATTACGATGATAATAACGCCGTGAGGAATCATTATGGAGAGATCTGTTTGCTTCCATGTTTCTTCGCTTACCAGTATAAGAAAGAGTAGGCAGTCACTGAAACGAAATAATGTATGTGGTGTGCCTCTGGGCAATCTGCCAAATAGTTATTTCCTCTTTCTATGTGTTTCTCATTCTCTCATTAAGCCGATATCACGTCAAACTGCTGTAATTAGTTGAGACAGAGGCGTGTATCGTGAGCGATTATAAAACGGTTAGTAAGCTAGAGGTGAGTACTGGAAGATGGAAAGCGATTTATGCACCAAGGAAGTGAGTCCATTGCACCACCCCGTTCATTCGCATGCTGGAGGAAGGACTGGTGTATAAATCTCCTTTTCGGCTATGCGGATTTCAGCTTCCGTGGAAATGGAAATGAAGTCCCATGCTTCTTGGTGCAAATGGTTCAAATGGCTCTGAGAACTATGGAGCTTAGACCTACTTAACCCTAACTAACCTAATGACATCACATAGCCGGCCGAAGTGGCCGAGTGGTTGTGGGCGCTTCAGTCTAGAACCGCGCGACCGCTACGGTCGTAGATTCGAATCCTGTCCTGGGCATGGATGTGTGTGATGTCCTTAGGTTAGTTAGGTTTAAGTAGTTCTAAGTTCTAGGGGACTGATGACCTCCGATATATGGCCCATAGTGCTCGGAGCCATTTGAACCATTTGACATCACATGCATCCATGCCCGAGGCAGGATTCGAACCTGTGACCGTAGCAGTGGCGCGATTCCGAACTGAAGCGCCTAGAACCGCTCGGCCACAGCGACGGGTCCCATGCTTCTTGACCGTAGGGGAACGATGCGGGAGACCCGCACCGCCGTACTAGGCAAGGTCTTATTGGAGGTGGTTTGCCGTTGTCTTTCTCCGACCGTAATGGAGATGAATGATGATGATGAAGACGACACAACAACACCAAGTCATCTCGCGGAAGTTGAAAAATCTCTGACCACGCTCGGGAAGCGAGAACGCTACGGCGAGATCAAGAGCGGCAGACCAACATCCCGTGGATTCTGTAAATTACTAGACCAAAATGACGTCCTTCTGGAAAGGAATCGACCAATTATTTCCTACCCTGTCCTTATCCAGTTCACCGTCTCTAATGACATGCTCATCTATGGGACGATGAATGCTAATCATTTCACCTTCCTTCAGAGGGATGAGGGAAACAGCCGACGCACCGCCCCCGTTGCATAGGTAAAACGAAATGTATTAATTCATACAGGCGCCATTTGAATGCACCAATATTATGTTAATTCATAGTACACCACATTAATTTAATCTGAGAGGACGTCGGAAAAATTAAGAAACAATATATCTTCATATTTCTTGCATCACCTCTCCTGTTTTAATTCTTGTAGCTCTTCTCGTTGGCCGTGGTGTACGAACGTGTCTTGCGCAATATTTGGCTAAAAAATAAAAAAAGGAAGAAAAGTATTTCATTTCTACTAGTTTCAAGTACACGCATTCGCCTCTATGCGCATCAAGAACCACAAAGCCAATCTTCGGATGCACGGAACAATCTTCAAGAAGACGACTGCCGTATAGTCATCGACATTGTCGTACTACGAGAGAGAAGAGGTAAATATATTAATAGGAAGAGAACCCTCTAAATTCATCATTTCTAGTTTATGTTAAAGAAAATTGAAAGTAGTGCCTTTCGTCACGTCCTGCATGGTGCTTGTAAAAGAAAAACTATCGACAGATGTTGTTGTTTGTGATGTTGTCGTACCTCCCGTCACATTAATTGTATTTTTGCACACCCGTCCTTAATCCATTTAGTACCCTACCACTACGGTATCAATCAATCACAACTGGAATCAATCAACTCATTCTAGTATCTGGGTTTTTTTTTTTGGTCATCAGTCTACTGACTGGTTTGATGCGACCCGCCACGTATTCCTTTCCTGTGCTAAACTCTTCATCTCAGAATAGCACTTGCAACCTACGTCCTCAATTATTTGCTTGACGTATTCCAATCTCTGTCTTCCTCTACAGTTTTTGCCCTCTACAGCTCCCTCTAGTACCATGGAAGACATTCCCTCATGTCTTAGCAGATGTCCTATCATCCTGTCCCTACTCCTTATCAGTGTTTTCCACATATTCCTTTCCTCTTCGATTCTGCGTAGAACCTCCTCATTCCTTACCTTATCAGTCCACCTAATTTTCAACATTCGTCTATAGCACCACATCTCAAATGCTTCGATTCTCTTCTGTTCCGGTTTTCCCACAGTCCATGTTTCATTACCATACAATGCTGTACTCCAGACGTACATCCTCAGAAATTTCTTCCTCAAATTAAGGCCGGTATTTGATATTAGTAGGCTTCTCTTGGCCAGAAATGCCTTTTTTGCCATAGCGAGTCTGCTTTTGATGTCCTCCTTGCTCCGTCCGTCAATGGTTATTTTACTGCCTAGGTAGCAGGATTCCTTAACTTCATTGACTTCGTGACCATCAATCCTGATGTTAAGTTTCTCGCTGTTCTCATTTCTACTACTTCTCATTACCTTCGATTTCTCCGATTTACTCTCAAATGGTGTGCTCATTAGACTGTTCATTCCGTTCAGAAAATCATTTAATTCTTCTTCACTTTCACTCAGGATAGTAATGTCATCAACGAATCGTATCATTGATATCCTTTCACCTTGTATTTTAATTCCACTCCTGATACCTTTCTTTTATTTCCATCATTGCTTCCTCGCTGTACAGATTGAAGAGTAGGGGCGAAAGGCTACAGCCTTGTCTTACACCCTTCTTAATACGAGTACTTCGTTCTTGATCGTCCACTCTTATTATTCCCTCTTGGTTGTGGTATATATTGGATATGACCCGTCTCTCCCTATAGCTTACCCCTACTCTTTTCAGAATCTCGAACAGCTTGCACCATTTTATATTGTCGAACGCTTTTTCCAGGTCGACAAATCCTATGAAAGTGTCTTGATTTTTCTTTAGCCTTGCTTCCATTATTAGCTGTAACGTCAGAATTGCCTCTCTCGTCCCTTTACTTTTCCTAAAGCCAAACTGATCGTCACCCAGCGCATTCTCAATTTTCTTTTCCATTCTTCTGTATATTATTCTTGTAAGCAGCTTCGATGCATGGGCTGTTAAGCTGATTGTGCGATAATTCTCACACTTGTCAGCTCTTGCCGTCTTCGGGATTGTGTGGATGATGCTTTTCCGAAAGTCAGATGGTATATCGTCAGACTCATATATTCTACACACCAACGTGAATAGTCGTTTTGTTGCCACTTCCCCCAATGATTTTAGAAATTCTGATGGAATGTTATCTATCCCTTCTGCCTTATTTGACCGTAAGTCCTCCAAAGCTCTTTTAAATTCCAATTCTAATACTGGATCCCCTATCTCTTCGAAATCGACTCCTGTTTCTTCTTCTATCACATCAGACAAATCTTCACCCTCATAGAGGCTTTCAATGTATTCTTTCCACCTATCTGCTCTCTCCTCTGCATTTAACAGTCGAATTTCCGTTGCGCTCTTAATGTTACCACCGTTGCTTTTAATGTCACCAAAGGTTGTTTTGACTTTCCTGTATGCTGAGTCTGTCCTTCTGACAATCATATCTTTTTCGACGTCTTCACATTTTTCCTGCAGCCATTTCGTCTTAGCTTCCCTGCACTTCCTATTTATTTCGTTCCTCAGCGACTTGTATTTCTGTATTCCTGATTTTCCCGGAATATGTTTGTACTTCCTCCTTTCATCAGTCAACTGAAGTATTTCTTCTGTTACCCATGGTTTCTTCGCAGCTACCTTCTTTGTACCTATGTTTTACTTCCCAGCTTCTGTGATGGCCCTTTTTAGAGATGTCCATTCCTCTTCAATTGTACTGCCTACTGCGCTATTCCTTATTGCTGTATCTATAGCGTTAGAGAACTTCAAACGTATCTCGTCATTCCTTAGTACTTCCGTATCCCACTTCTTTGCGTATTGAATCTTCCTGACTAATGTCTTTAACTTCAGCCTACTCTTCATCACTAATATGTATATTGTGATCTGAGTCTATATCTGCTCCTGGGTACGCCTTACAATCCAGTATCTGATTTCGGAATCTCTGTCTGACCATGATGTAATCTAATTGAAATCTTCCCGTATCTCCCGGCGTTTTCCAAGTATACTTCCTCCTCTTGTAATTCTTGAACAGGGTATTCGCTATTACTAGCTGAAACTTGTTACAGAACTCAATTAGTCTTTCTCCTCTTTCATTCCTTGTCCCAAGCCCATATTCTCCTGTAACCTTTTCTTCTACTCCTTCCCCTACAACTGCATTCCAGTCGCCCATGACTATTAGATTTTCGTCCCCCTTTGCATACTGCATTACCCTTTCAATATCCTCATACACGTTCTCTATCTGTTCATCTTCAGCTTCCGACGTCGGCATGTATACCTGAACTATCGTTGTCGGTGTTGGTCTGCTGTCGATTCTGATTAGGACAACCCGGTCACTGAACTGTTCACAGTAACACACCCTCTGCCCTATCTTCCTATTCATAAGGAATCCTACACCTGTTATACCATTTTCTGCTGCTATTGATATTACCCGATACTCATCTGACCAGAAATCCTTGTCTTCATTCCACTTCACTTCACTGACCCCTACTATATCTAGATTGAGCCTTTGCATTTCCCTTTCCAGATTTTCTAGTTTCCCTGCCACGTTCAAACTTCTGACATTCCACGCCCCGACTCGTAGAACGTTATCCTTTCGTTGATTATTCAATCTTTTTCTCATGGTAACCTCCCCCTTGGCAGTCCCCACCCGGAGATCCGAATGGGGGACTATTCCGGAATCTTTTGCCAATGGAGAGATCATCATGACACTTCTTCAATTACAGGCTACATGTCCTGTGGATACACGTTACGTGTCTTTAATGCAGTGGTTTCCATTGCCTTCTGCATCCTCATGTCGTTGATCATTGCTGATTCTTCCGCCTTTAGGGGCAATTTCCCACCCCTAGGACAAGAGAGTGCCCTGAACCTCTATCCGCTCCTCCGCCCTCTTTGACAAGGCCGTTGGCAGAATGAGGCTGACTTCTTATGCCGGAAGTCTTCGGCCGCCAATGCTGATTATTTATCAAAAAACAGGCAGTGGCGGGGATCGAACCCAGGACCGAAGACGTTTTTGATTATGAATCAAAGACGCTACCCCTTTTTTTTGTTCGTTATTGATCGTTGTGTTTCGTCGTTGCGGACGTCGCAAGACATCCTGTTCAAGTTCGGTGGTTGATCCTTCCACTCAGTTATTTATTACAGAGGCCGACCGGCTCTCTGACCTAACACGCTGAGCTACCATGCCGGCTGACCCCTAGACCACGGGTCTATACTATCTGGGTGTAACAATTAATTAGTTTATAAAATGGACTGGTGACGTAGACTCACTTGTAGATAAAGCAGGTAATAGACTTGGATTCGTTAGCAGAATACTGTGGAAATTCACTCACTCTACAAAGAAGATTGCTTATAAATCACTCGCACGGACCATCGTAGAATATTGCTTAAATGTATGGGTCACATACCAGAGAGCACTGATGGGGGAAACTGAATGTTTAAATAGGTCACATGGTAGGCTGACCCGCAGGTCAACGATGCTAGGATGCCGAAAAACATGAACTTGTAAGAAGCTTGACGATAGACGAACGCGGTTCTCCGAAAACCTAGTTATGAAGTTACAAAAAATACTGTTAGGTGAGGAATCCAAGGATGTACAACAATTCCCTACACGTCGCTCCCAAAAGGACTACGAAGATAAGATTAGACTAATTATAATGCGCACAGAGGCATTTCAGCGAGCATTCTTCCCGTGCTCCGTACGGGAATGGAGAAGGTCACAGTGGATTTGTACTACCACACCTACGGACTGTTTTCGTATCCCAGGCGACCTGAATGAAAAGAACGTGGCTCAGTTACCTGGCAAGATAAACACTGACAGGCCACTGGAATCTCATTTTATTACTCTACCCAGTACCACACCGTGGGAAGGCGTAGACTACGATCCTACTTGCAGGGAGCTACTGATTTGAATGGTTACTGGGGGAAAGGTGATAGAAATAGCAACACAAGTACAAGATTCAGAAGCTGACACAAAGAAATATTCAACTTTTCACAACTGGGTTCACATTCATGTAAAATTTTTTGGAAGACATCATGTTTACGCCAGCGATTGTTAAACTTTTTATTTCCACTATTGCAATTTCGGCCATAGGCCATTATGAAGTGCAGATGTTTTGGCTTTAAGCCATGTCAACTTTATACAATGAAACAACATATAAATGTGTCATCCTGTATAATGTTGACTAGGTTTAAAGCCAAAACATCTGCACTTGATAATGGCCTAAGGCCGAAATTGCAATAGTGGAAATAAAAAGTTTAACAGTCACTGGTGTAAACATGATGTCTTTAAAACAAAGATATTCTGAAATTGATACAGAACAAGCCTCCACTGACATATACACATTCACAGCACGACATATACAAATAACATTCTCCTATAATTACACAATTTAACTGAGAATACTTCGGAGAGAGAATACTGAACCACGAGAACTAGGTTTCGGCAACAAAAAAAGACGGGTGGCAGATCACGGTGACCCTTTCGTATGGCTGGCGCTGTTGCTCTCCCGTAGTATCGCGAACCGACCGAAACGGCGGCCGAATCTGAGCATCTTTATTAGGCTGTGCCTGAATTACGAGCCATTAAACTGTACTGTAGCATGGACGAGTGTAGCTACCTACAAGAAGCGGTCGCGGATGAGACAGCAGCTGGTGGACCTTCCAAGAAGACGTTGCAGAGAGGGCCGAAGCATCGATGCGAAGGGGTCTTGCTAGTTGGTCGGCACCACACACGAATATGCCTGCAGCCGAAAAAAAGTAGTTCTGGTGCCAATCTGCTGGGTGATCAACCGGCTAGCCATGGCCCGCTGGACCATAGAACTCATCCCTTTCATTTTACACCAGAGGTTGCCTAACCTGGCGCAGTCTCGGCCGTCGGGACTGCGGGCCTTTGTGTGTTCGTGCGAGCCTCAAGACCAAGAAGACGCTACGTTTGAATTTTTTTAACGGCCGCCGTCGTATTCAACAGTTTATTAATTCCTGTCAAAAAGGCTGGCAGCCGAAATTTGTTTACAGATTTCACACTCCCTATGTATATAGGGAACTATTATTATTGTAAGGCTTCTTTCGTTTATGTAATTATTTATGTGCTTTGATTCGCGGTTGTATCTTTGGATATTTAGAAACAAAATGCAAATTGTGGGTAGAGCAGCTGTTTGTTCCATTATCAAAAGATCCCGAATCTGCCACCTGATTTCATATTCATTAATGACTTTCGATCCACTCATTCGTCACTGCTCGTGGCGTTCGTGGGAGAGTTCGTAATAACATGTGGTATGGTCTGCATAATATAGATGCAGAAGATTTCTGCATGTACAACTTCCTAGGTGTCTCTCGAGTGAAAGGTAACAAAAATCTAATATTTCTCTCGCTTCAAGCGTCGGTATATTTTCTGTGCGCTACACTATTTTTATTAGGGTATGGGCTATATATTTGCTTCCAGGGGGCATACGGCACCTGCAAGGCGTAACTGCTTTAGACTGCCCTCAGCATATTAGTGCCTAACTTCATTATTGAGACGTCTTCCTGAGGAACGTAATGTCTAATTAGCAATGACCAAACACTGTTTACTTGTGCAACGGAAAAGCAAACGGTAGCGAGAGCGTAATTTCCCGTGAACTTCGGTGTGTTTCGCGATGTGGCGGCGTGTTGCGTCTTCTTGGCAATAGGTCAAAGTGACGTCACTGGCAAGTTGTTCACCTTGCCGCGGGACGAGCCCCCGGTCGGATGACGCCATTCAGCGAAACAACAGGACGCGCTGACCAACTAATAGCAGAGGCGCGCGAATATCCTGTTGTTACGTCTTCAGACTGCGCAGGTCGTTCGAACTAACAGCCCGTAACTCAGGAAATGATTTGAAATAAAGCCGTGCGTTGAACACAGCGCCACAAATGCACTCGTCAGTCAACGAATGTCGCCAAATTGAACATCTTCCAGCCCCGATACCTAGTTCTTCGTTTCTAAGGGAGTTTATAATGCGAGAGGGATAATTAATCGTCCGCAGCTCGTGGTCGTGCGGTAGCGTTCTCGCTTCCCGCGCCCGGGTTCCCGGTTTCGATTCCCGGCAGGGTCAGGGGTTTTCTCTGCCTCGTGATGACTGGGTGTTGTGTGATGTCCTTAGGTTAGTTAGGTTTAAGTAGTTCTAGGGGACTGATGACCATAGATGTTAAGTCCCATAGTGCTCAGAGCCATTTGAACCATTTTTTTTATTGCATGACAATGGTTTTCTTAAATTTTGCGTGATTTTATTGAGAGCTTCCCCTCCGTGTAAGTCGCTAAGGACTGGACATACTTGTAGAGCATCCTAGGGATATGCTAAAATTCTCAACAGACCCCTCACAAAGCCACTTTTCAAAAGCTTCTAATCATTTCCTTTCCCCTTCTCCATCGTTTAAATTTTGGACACACACAGAGCTGTAGTTACAGACACAGCTTTTCAAGAATCGTTTTTCTTATGACTCCACAGCTTTCTGTGGCCAGAGTCAGTTAACATAAAAGCTTTTTGGGTGTAGTACTGTGTCATACTGTAAATAACTACACACATCACCTAACAAAGTAAGCGTAGACCAGATGTGGCTTGAATTCAAAGAAATAATATCGACGGCAATTGGGAAACACACATTTAAAAAAGTTTTGCATCACCTCGGTTCCGAGAGTTCCGCAACCTGTACAGAAAATTGGAATAGAGATCAACATAACCATCATTTCCGCCCTTTTTGTTGCTCATGAAAAACCACACATTGCATGTCGCACCACCATATAGCGAGACCTTCAGAGGTGGTGGTCCAGACTGTTGTACACACCGGTACCTCTAATACCCAGTAACACTTCCACTTGCATTGCTGCATGCCTGTATTCGTCGTGGCATATTATTCACAAGTTCATCAAGGCACTGTTGGTCCAGACTGTCCCACTCCCCAACAGCGATTCGGCGTGGATCCCTCAGAGTGGTTAGTGGATCACGCCGTCCGTAAACAGCCCTTTTCAATCTATCCCAGGCATGTTCAAAAGGGTTCATGTCTAGGGAACATGCTGGCCACTCTAATCGAGCGATGTCGTTATCCTGAAGGAAGTCATTCATAATATGTGCACGATGGGGGCGCGAATCGTTGTCCATGAAGACGAATGCTGCTGTGGTTATCAGTCCCCTAGAACTTAGAACTACTTAAACCTAACCAACCTAAGGACATCACACACATCCATGGCCGAGGCAGGATTCGAACCTGCGACCGTAGCAGTCGCACGGTTCCGGACTGCGCGCCTAGAACCGCGAGACCACCGCGGCCGGCTGTCATGCAATGCATAATGTATTATTAAAGGAAAATTACTAGGGGGCACCCAAGTAAGCATTAAAGATGGCTACCACACCTGACACAGGAATATATATTAATGATGGGACTCATCTAACTACAGAAGGAAACCAGCAGTCACTATTAACAATTTGTTTTATCGCCATAAGGCATTAAATCAAATGATTACCCACAGAATCAAAGCACTTAAACATTTAATAAGTGGAGAGGAGGATGCAATTACTACAGTCAGGTGGGAGGAGTCATGAAAGCGTAATATGAAACTATATCGTGGATACAGCCAATGACTTCGTAAACGGTTGGTGATATAAAGAAACAATTTTGAAAAAGCATAGTTCGCCAGTGCCTATGATGCAAATACCTGGCTGCAAAAGTTACAATTGCACAGTGAAAATAAGATGCAATTTCCCCAGATTTGCATCCCTCTTTGCCTTGGTGAATGGGTTAATGGCTCATGCTTACCACTCCTAAGTGGTGTCAGAGTAAGAGAGGGCTGGAAACTATGAGTCCAGCTCGATCTCTATACTCTGCTCTAGGTCGGAGACATCTTTCTCTGCAGCAAGTGTATTCTTCAGCATCCCTCAAGTAAGTATACTCTTCGAATTCCCAGCAGCAAGTGTATTTTGACCTTACCCTATTAGACTTGGCTGTTTCTGCTAGTGTAGAAATCTCAATGTCAATTGCAGTAGACCTTGTGAGCTCTGATAAATACTAATTCTATAAAAAACTTAAACAATTTTCCAGTCACTCAGATTTTGCCATGGTTAACCAACAATGGTGTGTCATGGAAAAGAAGGCAGAAAATCTCTTTTTCATTGTGACAGATTTCTATCTCTGATCGACCAAAAGCCTGTCACGTAAAAACACTCGGTAAAATGAGTGAGCCAGTCAGTCAGGCAGCAGTAGCCGTCCGCGACGCAAGCAGCAACAGGGAAGTAACCGATTTTGTGACTTTTACGAGTTCTTAACCAGGAGCGAATTTTATAATATCATCTGTGTGCTTTAATAGTTTAGTTTCTTGAGTTTCTGCTTGTTTATCAAATATCTAATAGCTACAGTTCAAGCGTTTTCGTTTACATCGGAAGTAAACCGATTTTGTGACATATTACAAGGTCCTAACCAGGGGCGAATTATTTAGTTTCACGTGAGTGCTTCGGTAGTTAGGTTTCTGAAAATCTGCGTATTATTAGACACAGTTCCTGCGTTTTCGTCGGGGTCTACAGTAGGGTTGCGCAGAACGTGCCGATAGTCCGTTTATCTGCATAGTTTAGTTTTCCACGGACTTTAGTACGGACAGGGACTGTGATTGTTATGTGCAGATGCAAGCTAGTTGGTGACACCTCGCTCTCAGTTTCAGGCTGTGATGGCTTCTGTTATACAGTTTGAGGCTGCAGTAGATGGACACCACTGTTGTGAGTCGGCCGTGGGAATCCGACAGACGTCCAGCACGTCCGAATCCACCGACCAGTTCTCACCGGTGGACAGTCCAGTTACTACTGGCACTGAGGCTGACCCCTCACCTGTGGTCGAGTGGGAGGTCGCCCCGGGGCGTAGCAGGCGGCGGAAGGCTTTCCAGGCGGCCGCACATGAGGCCTCCCCGGTTTGTCTGACAAACGGGTTCCAGGTGCTGTCTGTGGCTGACACTGTCGCTGAGCCAGATGCTGTCGCCTGACCTTGCAAGATCCGGAGAATCACAGAGGGTGGGATTATTGATAGTTGGGAGCTCCAACGTTAGGCGCGTTATGAGGCCTCTTAGGGACATCTGCCAAGAAGGGAAAGAAAACCTATGTGCACTCCATATGCATACCGGGTGGAGTGATTCCAGATGTGGAACAGGTCCTTCCAGATGCCATGAAGAGCACAGGTGCAGCGAACTGCAGGTGGTTGCTCATGTCGGTACCAATGATGTGTGCCACTTTGGATCAGAAGAGATTCTCTCTGGTTTCGAGGGACTAACAGAAGTGGTGAAGCCTGCCAGTATTGCTTGCAAGATGAAAGCAGAGCTGTCCATTTGCAGCATAGTCGACAGCACCGACTGCGGACCTCTGGTACAGAGCAGAGTGGGGGGTCTGAATCAGAGGTTCAGATGGTTCTGCGTCCTTGTAGGCTGCAGATTGCTCGACTTGGCCAAATGGTGGTTGGGTTTCGGGTGTCCACTACACGCAGGAGGTGGCTATACGGGTAGCAGAGGCTGTGTGGCGTGGACTTGGCGGTTCTTTAGGTTAGAGGGTCTTGGGAAAACACAAGAATGGTGTCAGTCTCAAAGGGTGCAGGCCGGATACAGGAAGAACGTAGATACAGAAACCATCGGTATAACAGTTGAAAATTGTCGTAGCTGTGTTGGGATAGTACCAGAGCTCCAAGCGCTAATAGAAGGCACTGATGCTCATATCGTTATACGCACTCAAAGCTGGCTAAAGCTGGATATAAGCTCAGCCGAAATTTTTGCGAAGAACCTAACGGTGTTCCGAAAGAATAGGCTAAACACGGTTGATGGTGGCGCGTTTGTTGCTGTTAGAAGTAGTTTATTTTGTCGCGAAATTGAAGTAGATAGTTCCTGTGAGTTAGCATGGGCAGAGGTCATTGTTGGCAACCGGAATTAAATAACAATTGGATCCTTTTACCGATTTTCCAATTCAGATGATACAGTTGCTGAAACGTTCAAAGAAAACTTGAGTTTGATTTCAAACACGTCCCCGACTCATACGATTATAGTTGGTGGCGACTTTAAGTTACCCTCGATATGTTGGCGAAAATACACTCCTGGAAATGGAAAAAAGAACACATTGACACCGGTGTGTCAGACCCACCATACTTGCTCCGGACACTGCGAGAGGGCTGTACAAGCAATGATCACACGCACGGCACAGCGGACACACCAGGAACCGCGGTGTTGGCCGTCGAATGGCGCTAGCTGCGCAGCATTTGTGCACCGCCGCCGTCAGTGTCAGCCAGTTTGCCGTGGCATACGGAGCTCCATCGCAGTCTTTAACACTGATAGCATGCCGCGACAGCGTGGACGTGAACCGTATGTGCAGTTGACGGACTTTGAGCGAGGGCGTATAGTGGGCATGCGGGAGGCCGGGTGGACGTACCGCCGAATTGCTCAACACGTGGGGCGTGAGGTCTCCACAGTACATCGATGTTGTCGCCAGTGGTCGGCGGAAGGTGCACGTGCCCGTCGACCTGGGACCGGACCGCAGCGACGCACGAATGCACGCCAAGACCGTAGGATCCTACGCAGTGCCGTAGGGGACCGCACCGCCACTTCCCAGCAAATTAGGGACACTGTTGCTCCTGGGGTATCGGCGAGGACCATTCGCAACCGTCTCCATGAAGCTGGGCTACGGTCCCGCACACCGTTAGGCCGTCTTCCGCTCACGCCCCAACATCGTGCAGCCCGCCTCCAGTGGTGTCGCGACAGGCGTGAATGGAGGGACGAATGGAGACGTGTCGTCTTCAGCGATGAGAGTCGCTTCTGCCTTGGTGCCAATGATGGTCGTAGGCAAGGGAACTTGCTGTTCCAACAGGACAATGCACGTCCGCATGTATCCCGTGCCACCCAACGTGCTCTAGAAGGTGTAAGTCAACTACCCTGGCCAGCAAGATCTCCGGATCTGTCCCCCATTGAGCATGTTTGGGACTGGATGAAGCGTCGTCTCACGCGGTCTGCACGTCCAGCACGAACGCTGGTCCAACTGAGGCGCCAGGTGGAAATGGCATGGCAAGCCGTTCCACAGGACTACATCCAGCATCTCTACGATCGTCTCCATGGGAGAATAGCAGCCTGCATTGCTGCGAAAGGTGGATATACACTGTACTAGTGCCGACATTGTGCATGCTCTGTTGCCTGTGTCTATGTGCCTGTGGTTCTGTCAGTGTGATCATGTGATGTATCTGACCCCAGGAATGTGTCAATAAAGTTTCCCCTTCCTGGGACAATGAATTCACGGTGTTCTTATTTCAATTTCCAGGAGTGTACATGTTTGATTCCGGAGGTACGTATAAAACACCATCCGAAATTGTGCTAAACGCATCCTCTGAAAATTATTTCGAACAGTTAGTTGATGAGCCCATGCGAATAGTAAACGGTTGTGAAAACACACTTGACCTGTTAGCAACAAATAATCCTGAATAACGAGCATCAAAACGGATACAGGGATTAGTGAACACAGGGTTGTCGTGGCAAGACTGAATATTGTAGCCCCCAAATTTTCCAAAAATAAACGAAAAAGATACCTATTCAAAAAAGCTGATAAAAGTTCACTTGACGCCTTCCTGAGAAACAATCTCCACTCCTTCCAAATTAATGATATAAGTGTTGACCAGATGTGGCTTGAATCCAGAGAAATTGTATCGGCATCAATTGAGAGATTTATACAAAATAAATTAACAAACGACGAAGCTGATCCTCCTTGGTACACAAAACGGGGTAGAACACTGTTGCAGAAACAACGAAACAAACAAGCCAATTTTAAACAGACGCAAAATCCTCAAGATTGGCCATCTTTTAAAGAAGCTCGAAATTTAAAGTTGACTTCAATGCGAGATACTTATAACAATTTCCACAACGAATATTTGTCTCGAAACGTGGCAGAAAATCCAAAGAGATTCTGGTCGTATGTGAAGTATGTTAGCGGCAAGAAACAATCAATGTCTTCTCTGCGGGATAGCAATGGAGATACTATGGAAGACAGTGCTGCCAAGGCAGAGTTACTAAACACAGCCTTCCGAAATGCCTTCACAAAAGAAGATGAAGTAAATATTCCAGAATTGGAATCAAGAACAGCTGCCAACATGAGTAACGTAGAAGTAAATATCATCGGATTAGTGAAATAACTTAATCACTTAATAAAAGCAAGTCTTCTGATACAGACTGTATACCAACTAGGTTCCTTTCAGAGTATGCTCCATACTTGACAATCATGTAAAACCGTTCGCTCGACGGAAGATCCATACCCAAAGACTTGAAAGTTGCATGTGTCACACTAATATTCAAGAAAGGTAGTAGGAATAATCCACTAAACTACAGGCCCATATCATTAACGTCGAAATGTAGTAGGATTCTGGAACATATATTGTGTTCGAACATTGTGAATTACCTGGAAGAAAACGGTCTATTGCCACACAGTCAACATGGTTTTAGAAAACATCGTTCTTGCGAAACACAACTCGCTCTTTATTTGCATGAAGTGTTGAGTGCTATTTACAAGGGATTTCAGATTGATTCCGTATTTCTGGATTTCCAGAAGGCTTTTGACACTGACCACATAAGCGGCTTGTAGTGAAATTGCGCGATGAAAATAGTTTGCATGACAGTGTTTGGGCATAAAGTCCCACTTAACAGTTTGTGTGAAATTGTCGAAGACAATTTGGGTTGATAGAGTAAGGAATGAAGAGGTACTGCAATAAATAAAAAAAGGCCTAATAATTACCTAATTGATCACTGAGATAGAAACCATTGCTGAAAACTGTAGTTGAAGGGATGGTGTAGGGAAAGAATCAAAGGGATAGCCCTTCGTTGATGTGGGATGAAATGAAGAGGACAGCTAGCAAGCGGCAAGACTGGGGTGCACCATTTTTTTTAAAGACCTTATGTTTGAGACCGATGTAGCAGCAGTCTCACTAGCTAGGATCCGAATAACGTATTTGGCCAAGTTTAGTAGAATGAAACGAATAAGAATACGGTTAATATTATGGAATTCCATAGAAATGGATAGAACATATCAGAAGGAACTAAGCTCTGAAGATGCAGCTTGTAAGAGGTCCGAGCAGATGTAATTTCGATGTATTGCTCACGCGCTGCCCGCGATATGCAAGGTATAAGAGAATCTCAGACCAGAGAGCAGTGTTGACTGCAGTAGGAACTGTGTAGCAGTAGCAGTAAGTTGTTGCTAGCGAGCAGTCTGGTCTGGTGTATCGTGTTGGCTGGGCCGGTCGCGGTGCAGCGATGCCGGAGCCTGAGCATTATTGTATAAGGTAAAAAGCAGCCTCGCGCATATGTAGTATTGTTATCTCAAGTCCCATGTAAATGTTTTAAAAATGTCCTAATAATAATCTTTCTCATAAAAAGTAACTTTTAACAACCATTCATTTCAATTTAAAGAATTTACTAATTTCTCCAATCCATGATCATCCCGATTATTGCAAAAGAAAAATCAGTTGTTTCTTTTCATAAATGACAAATCCATCGGCCAGCATTGGACAGGGCTGTGCCAGAAAAATTTATTGTAAGAGCAGATATAAATGCGTTATCCGGCGACTTCATTGAGGTAAGAATTTTTTTTAAAATTCAGAATGATCTTTCAGGGCCATGATGCAGCACTGCTGACGTTCAAAATATACCAGGTTAAATTCGCAGTCAATTATTGAAAAGTTATAAGTGAGCGACAATTTAATTGAGAGATTAGTCACATTGTATTATTGCAAGATTACGGAATTTATCTGAGGGAGGTTACGCTGAATGTGAATGAAATAAATAATTATATTGTTTATTACTGTTGGAAGGTTACTGAATTTATTTTTTGGGAGGATACACTAAATGAGAATATTATTCATATTTATTTTATTTTGTGGGGAGGTTACAAGTTTAATTGCTACCTTTCACTTAAATTGTGATCTCCATTTATTTCGGTGCACAAAATGTTAGCAACAGCAAAAAGCAATACTTGAAGAAGATTTTGGAAAAATGTAATTTCAGTGTTCAATGTTAAAGGATAAAAACAGAAGTAAAGAGTATTTATCCATTGGGTATCACTCATCCTGATGGAACACCCTTTCACATCCAAGAGATAACAATTTGCAGCGAGATTTATGTCCTTCATTGCGATTAACAAGTTAAAGTCAGGATTCTCCTATTCACTGAGGTGCAATTTAAGATCATCATTTTTATCCGAAGGATAAATGGACAGAGTACTACCGCCTTGCACTTGCACATAAAAGGACTTCTCAACGAAGAGCTGCCTCAATGGTGACTTGGCAGTGAGGGTCGATTGGCAATGGCATTGCACCATTGACTTTCAAAGTCACCTCATTACATGTTATGTGACTTTTTTGTGAGGTTTGTACCTCGCCTACCGACAACCTAGGGTGGATTGGACGTCGCATACTTACAGCAATGAATGACGTAACTCAAGACATGCTACCATAAGAATGGAACGAGTTTGACTATCGTTTCGTTATACAAGGCAGACTTTCACCGACGGTATTCGCAATATTGGTGGTATTTGAGTTATGGGCATTAGGCTGTGTTCCAAAGCACAATTCTCTGCCTAAAGTTTCATCTTCCAATGCTGGAGACATCACCAAAGAATTTAACGATTCAGAAATCAGCGGGCTTTGGTGTTAAAGAAAATAAACAGCGCCAACTCTCCCCCACAACAAGCTCCACAGTGCAAGGCACCAATGGGGTAAGGCTCTAGTCAATCTGTTTCACCTTTAAGACGTACTGAGTGTTCCGTCTCAAGGTGCAAGTCCTCGACCACGGTCCAGGCGTATGTGACGGAAATGTGTGAAAGGAAATGAAGGAAAGGGTTGACCCTAATACGTGGACTGTAGTTGCGTGCCCTGGTTAAACATAGCTAATTAGTAAGTGATGGTGGAGACTATCAGGTGTTGAAATAAGGGCTCGAAATAACGTACATTTACTCGTTGTGAATTCAATGATAGATCAGAACAAATAAGGATCGAGTATTCATAACAGGAAAATGAGTACCTATACACGTATGAACTAGTGGTAATTGTGGACGTTCAGATGTGAAGGACTGGAAAAATTCTCATAAAACACAATGAACAAACAATAAATCTAGTGAACTGACTGATAACCGCGAAACTGAAACGTTGATGATGATTGCATGGGGAGATTAGCGAGTAAAGAGAAACAGAACCCCAAAGAGCAAGATCATGGCCAAAGGGTCACCACACAGTGACTGATTGATCAATCTGGACCAACACGCCTGTCATTCCGTACAAATTTTATAAGTCGTTACGGCGACACTTACATCTTTTACTCGAGCCGAGCCGCGGTGAGGTTACAGGTGCGGCCAGACGCTAGCACGGCGCAGTCCGTCTGCTCGTGAATTGCCTTCTCCTCTCACGATGAAGCAGGCCATTCTCCAATTCTCTGTGCCTGTCGATGACCAGATGTTTCTACTATGGCTTCCAGCGAAGAAGTGTTTCCTGTGTCTCCTGGTGAGGAAATGTTTACTATGTCTCCCTGCGTTGGAAATGTCTGATATTTTTCTCTCCCGCTTCTTCTCGGTGTCAGACCGCCAAAACTGCCATTTTTGCTGGCCAGTCCAAGACCATGTACTTTATTTCGCCAATCCGAAAGTTCTGTTCTGTACTGGCAGCTTCTGGGTCAATTTTTTGGAATATTGCGAACGCCATTTATCTGTTCTTTCCAGTAAATGATGAACGGGTATTCATTGGACAAATATATTATACTAGAACTGACATGTGATTACATTTTCACGCAATTTGGGTGCATAGATCTTGAGAAATCAGTACCCAGAACAACCACCTCTGGCCGTAATAACGGTCTTGATACGCCTGGGCATTGAGTCAAACAGAGATCTGGAGAATGTCCTGGCCAGGGCAGCAGTCGAGCATTTTCTGTACCCAGGAAGGGCCGTACAGGACCTGCAACATGCGGTCGTGCATTATCCTGCAGAAATATAGGGTTTCGCAGGGATCGAATGAAGGGTGGAGCCACGGGTCGTAACACATCTGAAATGTAACGTCCACTGTTCAAAGTGCCGTCAATGCGAACAAGAGGTGACCGAGACGTGTAACCAATGGCACCCCATACCATCATGCCGGGTGATGCGCCAGTATGGCGCTGACGAATACACGCTTCCAATGTGCGTTCACCGCGATGTCGCCAAACACGGGTGCGACCATCACGATGCTGTAAACAGAACCTGGATTCATCCGAAAAAATGACGTTTTGCCATTCGTGCACCCAGTTTAGTCGTTGAGTACACCATCGCAGGCGCTCCTGTCTGTGATGCAGCGTCAAGGGTAACCGCAGCCATGGTCTCCGAGCTGATAGTCCATGTTGCTGCAAACGTCGTCGAACTGTTCGTGCAGATGTTGTCTTGCAAACGTCCCCATCTGTTGACTCAGGGATCGAGACGTGGCTGCACAACCTGTTACAGCCATGCGGATAAGTTGCCTGTCATCTCGACTGCTAGTGATACGAGGCCGTTGGAATCCAGCACGGTGTTCCGTATTACCCTCCTGAACCAAACGATTCCATATTCTGCTAACAGTCATTGGATTTCGACCAACGCGAGCAGCAGTGTCGCGATACAATAAACCGCAATCGCGATAGACTACAATCCGACCTTTATCAAAGTCGGAAACGTGAAGGTACGCATTTCTCCTCCTTACACGAGGCATCACAACAACGTTTCACCAGGCAACGCCGGTCAACTGCTGTTTGTGTATGAGAAATCGGTTGGAAACTTTCCTCATGTCAGTACGCTGTAGGTGTCACCACCGGCGCCAACCTTGTGTGAATGCTCTGAAAAGCTAATCATTTGCATATCACAGCATCTTCTTCCTATCGGTTAAATTTCGCATCTGTAGCACATCATCTTCGTGGTGTAGCAATTGTAATGGCCAGTAGCATAGATAGTCCGCGAGCCACCGTAAGGTGCGTGACGGAAGGTACGCTTTACCACTACTTGTCATTTCCCCTCCTGTTCCACTTGCAAATAGAACGAGCGAAAAGGGACTGTCGGTACGCCTCCGTGTGAGCCCTAATGTCTCGTATCTTATCTTCGTGGCATCCTTATGCGCCATGTGTGTTAGCGGGAGCAGAATTGTTCGGTAGTCACTTTCAAATGCCAGTTATCTAAATTTTTTTCAGTAGCGTTTCCTTAGAGGAATTGCCATTTGAGTTCCCGAAGCATCTCCATAACACTTTAATTTTGTTCGAACCTACCGATAACAAATCTAGCAGCCCTCCTCTGAATTGCTTCGATGTCTTCCTCCAATCCGATCTGGTACGGATCTCAAACACTCCAGCAGTACTCAAGAACAATTCTCCCCATAAACCGAAATCGACCATTTGCCTTCTGTGGTGTCACCGCCAGACACCACACTTGCTAGGTGGTAGCCTTTAAATCGGCCGCGGTCCGTTAGTACACGTCGGACCCGCGTGTCGCCACTATCAGTGATTGCAGACCGAGCGCCGCCACACGGCAGGTCTAGAGAGACTTCCTAGCACTCGCCCCAGTTGTACAACCGACTTTGCTAGCGATGGTTCACTGACAAAATACGCTCTCATTTGCCGAGACGATAGTTAGCATAGCCTTCAGCTACGTCATTTGCTACGACCTAGCAAGGCGCCATGTTCAGTTACTATTGATACTGAATCATGTACAGTCAAGAGCGACGTTCATCATTAATGGATTAAAGTTAAGTATTCCACCAGCTACGTCCGTTTTTTCTAAAGTCTAATTTCCTTGTCCTGTTCCAGACCTCACGCCATCCTGCGTGAGGTAAAACGCGTGCCTTTCGGCTTCCTCTAATAACACGGTGTTGGCTCTCCTGCCAACCCACAACACCTTCCCTATCACAGTTTTCACATGCTCATTCCACCTCATATCATTTTGCAACGTTACACCCAGGTATTTAAACGACTTGACTGTGTCTAGCTGGACTCTAGTAATACTGTATCTGGACATTACAGGTCTGTTCTTTCTACTCATCCGCATTGACTTACATTTTTCCACATTTAGGGCTAGCTGCCATTCATCACAACAATTGGGAATATTGTCTAGGTCATCTTGTATCTTTCTACTATCACTCAACTTCGACACCTTACCGTACACCACATCATCATCAACAAACAACCGCATATTGCTGCCTACCCTGTCTGCCAAATCATTAATGCATATAGAGAACAACATCGGTCCTATCACACTTCCCTAGTGCCTCCTGGCGATACCCTTGTCGCTGACGAACACTCGCCGTCGAGGACAACATAATGGGTTCTATTGTTTAAGACGTATTCGAGCCACTCACATACCTGTGAACTTATTCTATATGCTCGTACCTTCGTTAACAGCCTGCAATGCGACACTGTGTCAAATGGTCTCCGGCAATCTGGGATATGCGATCTGCCTGTGGAGCACAGCATCGGTGCGATGTTATCGCAGGGAACACGCCATTTTCGTAGGTGGTCTGTTGCTCAGAGAAACCTCTACATTCAAATTCGCCAACTGGTGAGGACAGGGTGACTTTGCTGACCTCAGCATGCAAGTGCTTTCTTTCTAGCGCGGCTAATTTTGTCAAGACGCATGCCGCCCTCTGTTGCGGCGAATTTAACAGCGAGCGGCCGCGCACCAGACTCAGGTGACCGGCGCTACCACCAACCACTTTAGAATTAAGAGAAGTTAAAGAAATTCTCTACAATCATCACCCACTACCACGGATAATACCGCCAGTTTGCATATGCATAGAAATTTATTGAGTAATTAGGTCTATCTTATCGATGGATTAAGAGTGCTGAGTAAAATGGAGAACGAAACGTGAGGTTGGCTTCCACCTGACGCGTTTCAATAGCATACAGCAATGGCGACTCCGCGATCGTAGGTTGCAGTCTCATGACGTTACGAACTAAACGTTCCTTGGATACGTACAAACAGTTGGGACTGCAGAGCTTGTTTGAGTCTGTAACAGTTTAATGAGTCGTTAAAGACTCTGACAGTATCTCCAACATTGGAAGACGAGACGCTAGACAGCGGATTACACGTTGGACCGTGCCCTAATGCCCATTATAAAAATATCAGCAATATGGTCTGGATGTTTGTCATGCGTTCAATGGAAAGCACAATGAGCAACTGTAAGAAAAAACCAGAACATTGATCTTAAACGTAGTTGTAAAAAGTACCTCCGGTTTGCATGTGCGTGCATATAAGAGACATGCCCAAGTATTTTTTTTTTCTTTTGGTCGTCAGTCTTCTGACTGGTTTGATGCGGCCCGCCACAAATTCCTCTCCTGTGCCAACCTTTTCATCTCAGAGTAGCACTTGCAACCTACGTCCTCAATTATTTGCTGGATGTATTCCAATCTCTGTCTTCCTCTACAGTTTTTGCTCTCTACAGCTCCCTCTAGTACCATGGAAGTCATTCCCTCATGTCTTAACAGATGTGCTATTATCTTGTCCCGTCTACTTATCAGTGTTTTCCACATATTCCTTTCCTCTCCGATTTTGCGCAGAGTCTCCTCATTCCTTACCTTATCACTCCACCTAATTTTCAACATTCGTCTGTAGCACCACATCAGAAATGCTTCGACTCTCTTCTGCTCCGGTTTTCCCGAATATTACCGGATGGTTATTTTAAAAATAAAAATTTTGGAGTCGTACAAGTGACTTAAAGTTTACACCAAGTTCCTGTCTTCATTCGCGTAGAACAGTGTTCCACAGCCTTTTGTTACTCACAATATATCAAGGCGAAGACTTAACACACTAGACTTAACACGCCAATTATAAATACAGTGTATGTCACCTCAAAATGATGTGACTCCTAATTACGAATTGTTGTTGTTGTGTGATCTTCAGTCCTGAGACTGGTTTGATGCAGCTCTTCATGCTACCCTACCCTGTGCAAGTTTATTCATCTCCCAGTACCTACTGCAACCCACATCCATCTGAATCTGCTTAGTGCATTCATCTCTTGGTCTCCCTCTACGATTTTTACCCTCCACGCTGCCATCCAATGCTAAATTTGTGATCCCTTGATGCCTCAGAACATGTTCTACCAACCGGTCTCTTCTTCTCGTCAAGTTGTGTCACAAACTCCTCTTCTCCCCAATTCAATTCAGTACCTCCTCATTAGTTATGTGATCTACCTATCTAATCTTCAGCATTCTTCTGTAGCACCACATTTCAAAAGCTTCTATTCTCTTCCTGTCCAAACTATTTATCGTCCATGTTCCACTTCCATACATGGCTACACTCCATACAAATACTTTCAGAAACGACTTCCTGACACTTAAATCTATCCTCGATGTTAACAAATTTCTCTTCTCCAGAAACGCTTTCCTTGCCATTGCCAGTCTACATTTTAATATCCTCTCTACTTCGACCATCATCAGTTATTTTGCTCCTCAAATAGCAAAACTCCTTTACTACTTTAAGTGTCTCATTTCCTAATCTAATTCCCTCGGAATCACCCGACTTAATTCGACTACATTCCATTATCCTCGTTTTGCTTTTGTTGATGTTCATCTTATATCCTCCTTTCAAGACACTATCCATTCCGTTCAACTGCTCTTCCAAGTCCTTTGCTGTCCCTGACAGAATTACAATGTCATCCGCAAACCTCAAAGTTTTTATTTCTTCTCCATGGATTTTAATACCTACTCCGAATTTTTCTTTTGTTTCCTTTACTGCTTGCTCAATATACAGATTGAATAACTTTGGGGACAGGCTACAACCCTGTCTCACTCCCTTCCCAACCACTGCTTCCCTTTCATGCCCCTCGACTCTTATAACTGCCATCAGGTTTATGGTTCAAATGGCTCTGAGCACTATGGGACTCAACTGCTGTGGTCATAAGTCCCCTAGAACTTAGAACTACTTAAACCTAACTAACCTAAGGGCAGCACACAACACCCAGCCATCACGAGGCAGAGAAAATCCCTGACCTCAGGTTTATGTACAAATTGTAAATAGCCTTTCGCTCCCTGTATTTTACCCCTGCCACCTTTAGAATTTGAAAGAGAGTGTTCCAGTCAACATTGTCAAAAGCTTTCTCTACGTCTACAAATGCTAGAAATGTAGGTTTGCCTTTCCTTAATCTTTCTTCTAAGATAAGTCGTAAGGTCAATATTGCCTCACGTGTTCCAATATTTCTATAGAATCCAAACTGATCTTCCCCGATGTCGGCTTCTACCAGTTTTTCCATTCGTCTGTAAAGAATTCGTGTTAGTATTTTGCAGCTGTGACTTATTAAACTGATGGTTCGGTGATTTTCACATCTGTCAACACCTGCTTTCTTTGGGATTGGAATTATTATATTCTTCTTGAAGTCTGAGGGTACTTCGCCTGTCTCATACATATTGCTCACCAGATAGTAGAGTTTTGTCAGGACTGGCTCTCGCAAGGCCGTCAGTAGTTCTAATGGAATGTTGTCTACTCCCGGGGCCTTGTTTCGGCTCATGTCTTTCAGTGCTCTGTCAAACTCTTCACGCAGTATCGTATCTCCTGTTTCCTCTTCATCTACATTATCTTCCATTTCTATAATATTGTCCTCAAGTACATCGCCCTTGTATAGACCCTCTATATACTCCTTCCATCTTTCTGCTTTCCCTTCTTTGGTTAGAACTGGGTTTCCATCTGAGCTCTTGATATTCATACAAGTGGTTCTCTTTTCTCCAAAGGTCTCTTTAATTTTCCTGTAGGCAGTATCTATCTTACCCCTAGTGAGATAAGCCTCTACATCCTTACATTTGTCCTCTAGCCATCCCTGCTTAGCCATTTTGCACGTCCTGTCGATCTCATTTTTGAGACGTTTGTATTCCTTTTTGCCTGCTTCATTTACTGCATTTTTATATTTTCTCCTTTCATCAATTAAATTCAATATTTCTTCTGTTACCCAAGGATTTCTACTAACCCTCGTCTTTTTACCTACTTGATCCTCTGCTGCCTTCACTACTTCATCCCTCAGAGCTACCCATTCTTCTTCTACTGTACTTCTTTCCCCGACTGCTGTCAATTGTTCCCTTATGCTATCCCTTAAACTCTGTACAACCTCTGGTTTCATCAGTTTACCCAGGTCCCATCTCCTTAAATTCCCACCTTTTTGCAGTTTCTTCAATTTTAATCTGCAGTTCATAACCAATAGATTGTGGTCAGAGTCCACATCTTCCCCCTGGAAATGTCTTACAATTTAAAACCTGGTTCCTAAAGTTCTGTCTTACCATTATATAAACTATCTGATACCTTTTAGTATCTCCGGGATTCTTCCATGTATACAACCTTCTCTTATGATTCTTGAACCAAGTGTTAGCTATGATTAAGTTATGCTGTGTGCAAAATTCTAGCAGACGGCTTCCTCTTTCATTTCTTGCCCCCAATCCATATTTACCTACTATGTTTCCTTCTCTCCCTTTTCCTACACTCGAATTCTTCTCTCCCATGACTATTAAATTTTCGTCTCCCTTCACTATCTGAATAATTTCTTTTATCTCATCATACATATCATCAATTTCTTCTTCATCTGCGGAGCTAGTTGGCATATAAATTTGTACTGCTGTAGTAGGCGTGGGCTTCGTGTCTATCTTGGCCACAATAATGTGTTCACTATGCTGTTTGTAGCAGCTTACCCGCATTCCTATTATCCTATTGATTATTAAACCTACTCCTGCATTACCTCTATTTGATTTTGTATTTATAACCCTGTATTCACCTGACCAAAAGTCTTGTTCCTCCTGCCACCGAATTTCACTAATTCCCACTATATCTGACTTTAACTTATACATTTCCCTTTTTAAATTTTCTAACCTACCTGCATGATTAAGGGATCTGACATTCCACGCTCCGATCCGTAGAACGCCAGTTTTCTCTCTCCTGATAACAACGTCCTCTTGAGTAGTCCCCGCCCGGAGATCCGAATGGGGGACTATTTCACCTCCGGAATATTTTACCCGAGAGGACATCATCATCATTTAACCATACAGTAAAGCTGCATGCCCTCGGGAAAAATTACGGCTGTAGTTTCCCCTTGCTTTCAACCGTTCGCAGTACCAGCACAGCAAGGCCGTTTTGGTTATTGTTACATGGCCAGATCAGTCAACCATCCAGACTGTTGCCCCTGCAACTACTGAAAAGGCTACTGCCCCTCTTCAGGAACCAAGCGTTTGTCTGGCCCCTCAACAGATACTCCTCCGTTGTGGTTGCACCTACGGTACGGCCATCTGTATCACTGAGGCACGCAAGCCTCCCCACCAACGGCAAGGTCCATGGTTCATGGGGGGAATTACGAATTATTAGGTTATTATACATAATTATTATTATTGCCATTATTACAAAACAGGAACACTGCCCATACCTTCAATGTGATACTCGAGCCTGCTTAGCTGCACACAGACGGCTGATTCGTTGTGATATCGTTGACACAATAAACCTCATTTCTTCATCGATAGATTTCAGCCTCTCCTTTGATGTTTTAATTTCAGTCAACATCGAGAAGCCCAGTTCACACAAATATGTAGTTGACAAAGGTACTGACACATTAACTACCATCTCGGAGATAGACGGATATTCACTGGTTACTGACAGTTTAAATGTATCCAAAGGGACTTCGAAATTTTGTGATTACAGCGTTCTGTCCGCTTTCAAATCTGCCAGTTCCTCCTGAGAACCTAATCCTAAAATATTCGGAAGAAGATCACGAACCCAGTCAAAATCTTCAGCACTCTCTCCAAAACATTTTTGAAAAATTCGGCAGCAAGAGTACTAAATATTCTTCAATTAAATTCATCAACACCTTATTATGTTTATTAAGAGGTCGTAGTTGGGAACGTGTCACACGACCCATTTTCAATTTTCTGTATCCACAAATTTAACTTATCGTTGAATATTGTACATACTACTGAGAATATTTTCATTCCTACTCTGCATTTTTCTCTTTAGTTCATTTAAGTGTACGAAAATATTGGAAAGTTGTGCCAATTAAGATACCCATTCATCATCTTCTCTCAATAATAAAAAATGCAAGTATCTTATCTTTAATTTCAAACATTCACGTTAACATTTGACATGGAGACAGCTATCGTTCCTCTGTATAAATATAGTGTGCTGTGATCCCATTTCTTGACACAAAACGTTAAAAAGCCACATATTTAGGGGTCACGGTTTAATGAAGTTCACGACTTGGCTTTTGCTACTTCGTCGATCACCATTTTCAGAGAAGATGGCAAAGGCTTAGCAACAGTAGCTTCGCAGTGAATGAGACAACGGCCGGTACGTAAGAATTTATTTCACTTTTCTTGCCTACAAATCCTTTCCCTCGGCCTGTCATAGAGGTCTGTACATACACTAACGGAATCCTACCACGTTACTTCATTTCGGACCAAATATTCATTATGGACAAAATATTTCTTCACAGATTGATCGTGTGGGTAGTTGTTTCCAGTTATATCCCCATCAAGATACATTATGTAGGAAACAAATTTTCCTTAACCACCAATATCGGTGGACTGGTCGACCTGAAGTGAGAACTTACGACTGCTCTTTATATTCTGCTTTAAAATGTCTTCGATGTCACTGGGCATGTCATCAGCTCGGCGGCTGATTCTGTCAGCAAAGAGAAAAATTTTTGAAACTTCTGTAGCAGCTTCTGAACCAAGGACTGCCTTCAACATTTCCTTACACGCGGGCATTAACAACGTTTCTGCTAGTGTGTGCGGTTTTACAGTATTTACGATAAGTTCGGCTATCTTACAGCTAACTAGGTTCCTGTACTTTTTTGTGAAACACGCACCGACGTAGTCGTGAGCTTCACTAGCTTTTTCTTTATTTTTTTCCAAGAACAGACGAAAATAATTCACATCTTTACTGAACACAGGGGAATATTTCGTTGACAAATGTCGTTTCAATTTACTGGGAGCCGTAGCAGCAGTACTGACGTTTTCACGACACACAAGGTGCTATCTGTTTGGGTACTTTTGTCACCATACCAAAAAATCCATGTTAAGTAGTATCATTATTTGTCTTTGAACTACTTTCTCTTTCTTTTTTTCGGACTCGTTGTTTCGCTATTTGCACTCGAGGACGGACCAAGCTATGTGGTTAACCTAACTACTTCGAAAGAGAAATTTAAGAACACACTAATAGACAATATTGGGGTAGCAATCACATTTTTTGCACTACTGCAGAGCACAGTTGTGATACAAAACCAAACCCCATCGGAACAGGCCGCGAAGGCTCAACGGTACCGACCGGCCTTCATGTCATCCCGAGCCCTTAGGCTTCACTGGATGCGGATATGGAGACGCGTGTGGTCAGCACACCCTCTCCCGACCTTCGTCAGTTTTCGAGAGCGGGGCCGCTACTTCTCGGTCAAGCAGCTCCTCAGTTGGCCTCACAAGGGCTGAGTGCAGCAGCACCCGGCAGACCCGGACAGTGACCCATCCAAATGTCGTTCAAACCTGACAGTGCTTAAACCTCGGTGATCTGATGGGAACCGGTGTAACCACTGCAGCAAAAGTGAAGTACTCAAACAATGGAATGTCCAGAATGAAATAACAATATTCTTGAACCGAAATGCTATATTTTGTGGCGGCGTTCGTAGCGACAAACACTTCGCTGTAGAAACGGCTTACGAAGTCACCGCCACACTTTTAATAGCGGGCCGACCGGTCCGCTGGAACAGTGAACAGAAAGATGAAAACCCAAACACTCTGATTAAAATAAAGTCGGTACTTATCTTTATTAACGAAGATACAGAAACACAGTAGTGAACTCCGTGTCTACAGAAATCTGTCTAGTTCGAGTCGGAGCGGCTAGGTCAGCGTCGGCTGACGACAAACAACAACTCTGCTGCGATGAACACACAACTGACTAGCAAGTACACAAATCGGTGGCGAGTATACCACTGAGCGGCGAATCCAGAACTGTCCTAGCGCTCGCGACTCCAGCGCTTAAGAAGCCAGAAGCCAGCGGTGGCGCGCGCAGACTTGCGGCGATTTCCTGTATCGCTGGCGCTGCTTATGCGGACGGCGTCCGGACTTTGATGCTGCCAACCTTTTGGCAGCGGGCTCGGTTGGCATTACTGGCTAGGATATAACACTATATTCTTGTATAATAATGTGAGAGGCCTTCGCCGACCAACGAAAAGAGCGGTAAAGCTTATGAAGCGGTTACAAACTTTAACAAACATTAAAACAAGGCAATAAAAAGAATAAGAGGGGGACGTTTTTGCTAATCCCTAGAAGTTAAGGAAAATCACGCTCAGCCATCCACACTTAAAAGAGGCGGTGTTACGAAGTAGTCTCACTCTAGTTGGCATAGTCGGTGCAGTGATACAGGCGAGAATACAGTTAAATTAGGGTAGCCAAAGCTTAATAATAATACTGGGTAAATAAATTACACTTAATTTCTATTAAACTATAATAGTTATTAGCATGTATTAAATAATTAAAAACAAGCACCTTGTTCCTTAAAATCGAAGAAAATAAATTACATTTAATTTCTTTAAACACATAAAAATTAGCATTATATATAAAATCTAAATCCCTTAATTTCTTACTATAATATATGAATGTTAGCATCACACTTTTCACTTTGTGGCGGTACACCAGGGTGCCGCAGCACACCTGCGGATCTGTGGAGTAAAAGATACAGACTTAAGAATCCGAATGAATCTATGAGAAAAAGTACCACCACAACTGTATCTTGAGAAAGTCTTTAATCACACGACTACCTTCGGCGGTAAATTACCGCATATCCTCAGGTCCCATCACTGCATACAGAATAGTTCATTTCCTTGGCGCATTTACTGTGGGATCCTTGCTACTAGCACACGTCGGTTAGCTTTCATCAGGAGTCTATATTCGACACCCAGTTGTCTCGAATGCTGGATTTTCGTGTATATTCGACAAACAAAACAACTGCGCTTCGCCCTGGTATGGATTTGATGGGTGGAGGCATATTGAATCTAACGCAAATGGACGTGTCAATAACCCTGTAGATAGAAAGCAGCGATTTGTGATTTGTGATCCGCCATTTGACAGGACTTCATGTGTGCTCGATAGGACAGATATCAGGGCGTGGCAAAACTTTGAACCATATGCCGGATTCCCTAATAAGGCTACTGTTGCAGTGGAGATATTAACTCTGCCTTTCTGGATTCTGTACTGTTGTGGCTGATCCAACAGTTGCTGAAAGGAGCTACATCACACATTTTCGTTGCTTGCACATTCTTCAGCATACCTTTCTCATGAATAGCAATAGGTTCGTTTTAATACAAGGCAGACACCTGCAGACATTGTCCTTCTTTGAAAAGCTTCTCTTAATTCGAGAGCTAAGCATGTCTCTAACTTCCCCCCTCCTTATGAATGTATTCAACAGCGTTTGTTTTCGATTTAGATTCAAGGTCGTAGAGGGACTGGACCGGCGCAGCGCAATCTATCTGCACCTATGTTGCCGCACTCAGGGTGGGATTCGTTAACACAACACGCAAGACGCAGTTCAGTGTGTGCTGATGCGACGTCCTGAAGTGTCAGTAATGATAACGGAGTGCAAACACGTCGTAACAAACAACTCACCACCGAGTTCCATAACCAACAAATATTTTAGCTTACTTAATGAACCATGTAAATATAAGTGTTTTCGTATGCAAATCTGAAGTCTCAAGCGCTGCGCTTTGTCTGGTCGACATGCGTAGCTCATAGCAGTCATTAAAAAGCCTTAAAAGTGTTATGACTCCTTTTTTCTCAGGACCCAGAACATCGCATTTACAGTTTACAGTGCGAAAGAGCGATCCCTAGTGACGTTTCAGACACTTGGCTTGGTACGGAGGACACGTGATTGGTGAGTCGCAGCTATGGTTGAATAGAAGTCAGTCGACCGCTTTCCCTGCGCAGAAAACAATGAAATCTCTTGGTTTAAGTAACCCGACAACTGACAGTCACAGTTTAGCATTGTTTTTTACTTATTGTACACAAACCAGATTGTAGTTACAGGATTCTTAAGAAAGTGGAGTAGGTGAGAAATAAATGAGACAGTGATGTAGCCTACCACTATTTTTTTATCGAGTTGAGCCTCTATGGACTGCGTGGTAACAACCAATTTCATTCTAGTATCTAGGTCTTGTTCTTGTCCCAGCTTTGACTTCCTGCCAGTATCTTCTGAGCCCACCAAGAAGTGCCTGTTTATGCTCTTCTCCTTCTTTTGGACGTTGATGGGATTTTAAAACCTTGGTAGTTGTTCACCAGTCTTCTAAATTTGTTCCTGTCAGTAATTTCTCTTTCTGAGATATCAATATTCCTAAGATCTTTTTCACATTCTTCGAACCATCTTGGCCTTGTTTTCTTAAATTGGATGAAACTCCATATTCTTTTAGTTAGTCGGTCACCGTCCATCCTCATGACACGACCGTAAAATAACAATTGTCTCTTCTTAATGCATGCTGTGATAGGTTCTGTCTTGCTGTACAAGTCCTCATTTGCTCTCACTTGCCGTTGTCCACCAACCAATCTATTACTGAAACGTCCCCTTTGAAAAATTATACATGACTGTGCTTAAACTGACACACAATATTTTTAGCGCAACGCAATCTGACTTTCAATAATCCCTACAAAAGAATGGACCTGACTAACATTAACCTATACCTTTCACAAATCACTTACCTGACAAAAATCTTCGTTACTCGAACTACTGCAATACAGCCACTACTGCCAGCTAAATAAAAGATTCAAACTACTGAAGGGACTAACTACTGATAGGCATGGTTAGCAAATGAAAGATTTTAATAGAGAACAAACAATGTATTTACCGTAATAGTGTTGAAAAACCATAATATACATAGCAGTTCATGACATCCAGTCTTACAAATTTCAAAACTCCGCCATTTCTCTCCCCACATCCACCACTGCTGGCGGCTCACCTCCAACTGCACAACGCTACGCGCTGTTCACATCCATCTGCCCAACACTACGATGGCAGACAACAATGCAAACTAGCCACAGACTGCACACAGCACAGCCAGTGATTTTTCATACAGAGCGCTACGTGGCGTTACCAATAAGAAAACCTAAACAGCCTACTTACATTACCTAGGATTTTTCTTAATATCCTGCGCTCTCGCTTTTCAAGCCGCTCAGCTTGAACTTGTCTATTCATGGTCAAAGTTTCGGACGCATATAAGCCCTCAGGTTTTACAACTGTATTATAATGTCTGAACTTGGCCTCTATTCTCATAGACTTTTTGTTATAGATATTCTTTGTCAGTTGGTAGCTTGGTCTAACTTCCTCATCCTGGCATTAATTCTTACTGCACACAGCACAGCCAGTGATTTTTCATACAGAGCGCTACGTGGCGTTACCAATAAGAAAACCTAAACAGCCTACTTACATTACCTAGGATTTTTCTTAATATCCTGCGCTCTCGCTTTTCAAGCCGCTCAGCTTGAACTTGTCTATTCATGGTCAAAGTTTCGGACGCATATAAGCCCTCAGGTTTTACAACTGTATTATAATGTCTGAACTTGGCCTCTATTCTCATAGACTTTTTGTTATAGATATTCTTTGTCAGTTGGTAGCTTGGTCTAACTTCCTCATCCTGGCATTAATTCTTCTTCTTCTAATCCATTCTCCTGGATAACTTCACCGAGACCGCCAATTTTATTCAACATGCGCGTTAAACGAACTGTGAGAGAAACAAGAGAGAAATTAGGAAAGTGAATTAAAATTCAGGGAGAATGAATTAAAACTTAGGCCTAAAGTGCACTTACGATCGAGCGGTCTAAGGCGCTGCAGTCATGGACTGTGCGGCTAGTCCCGGCGGAGGTTCGAGTCCTCCCTCGGGCATGGGTGTGTGTGTTTGTCCTTAGGATAATTTAGGTTAAGTAGTGTGTAAGCTTAGGGACTGATGACCTTAGCAGTTAAGTCCCATAAGATTTCACACACATTTGAACATTTGCACTTACGATGACCGCGACTCTTCCGTACCGTGTGCTATTGGCAGTTTGTTATCTTTGATCATAGCCGTTCTGGTGACAGTACTCGTGAAAGATAGCCAACGAGAACTGATGACTCCGCCGACGAGAAATGATGCATTTAATGATTTCTCCCGGCAGGACACAGGCTTTCTTTACAAGCTCAATGAAGTTTACATTTTTGTTACATTTTGTTCTCTCTACTTACTACTTCAATTACAGTAATACCTTCTTGTGTCAATTTGTTGACATTCACAGTTATTTTCTCTCCAGGTATGTCGCGATTTCCAAGGTTGTGGTTAAGCTGGAGCGTAGTAACACAGTTTAAATTGCTGTGAATGACATGAGGAACGATTACATTTAAAATCAGAACCATCGTCTGGATGATGATACTGCACTCCACCCACCCGCCTCCCCCCTTCCTACCCCCCCCCCCCCGCCCCTCCATATACACCACCCCATCCCTGGAATCCAAGGAACAAGTCACTCGACCGTTTGCCCTGCACAAACAAACATTGACATGTATTGTATCCAGTGTATCCCGAAACCTAGGCCACGTTGTAATGTGAAAAACTGGTTGTCAGCTGGCGAAGCCAACGAATGTCTCTAGAAAAAAAAGTTATTGTGATAGCAGATTGATGTGCAGTTTGGACCGAGGTCTACATTCGTCGTCGTAATCACCTACCTGTGCGCCTTGTTTTCGAATTGATCGAAATTTTCGACGCTGGGGCTAACTTCGGACCTAATTGCACAAAATTCCAGCTAACTTAATTACGAAGCATACGAAATTACGAATGAGCTATGTGACTGTTTTGCAACATTTCCGGTTCGTCTTGTTCACTTTCTATCAGTCATTTGTGAACCACTAGTAGCAGAAGAGCCACGGACACCAAAGTGCATTTTACCAATCTTAGGGTTTCGCCAGTAATACTGTATTTCAAGCAGGGACCGCAAAGAACTTGAAAGGACAACTGAACGAAATGGAGAGGTACTTCAGTAAGGGTTATGTGATGAACATCAACAAAAGTAAAACAAATGCTGATAAGATTAGAGTGGAAAATGTTACACTAAAAGTACTAGGTGAGGTTTGTTGTCAGTACCAAAAGAAAAATCGCAACACCGAGACGGGGTTGTGCAATATAAACGAAAGTTGGTAGCTTTGTTTCTACGTCTGGAAGATGATGTCCATTCAAGTCAGTCGCACAAGAGTGGCGCTAGCAGCGCCACTATGAGGATGCAAATCAGGTTTGTCTTAAATACACGTTGTTACAGTCGTGAGCCTTAGTTACCTTTGAGATTGAACAGGAGAGTTGGTGTTAGTCAAGAATGGCTTCAAGGCGACAAAGACGCCATTACCAACACCTCGCTGAGTTTGAACGAGGTCGTGTAATAGGGCTACGAGAAGCTGGATGTTCCTTCTGCCACACCGCAGAAGCACTTGGAAGGAATGTAGCCTCTGTACATGAATGGTAGTTGCGGTGGTCACGAGAATGTACGGTCGCAAGAAGAGCGCCTCCGGGCGGCCACGTGACACTACCTAGAAGAAAAGACCATTGTGTTCGGCATGTGGCTCTGGTGCATCGTACCGCATCTGCAGCAGCAATCTGAGCAGTAGGTGACACCACATTGACACAACGAACTATTGCAAATCGGATACTTTAAGAACAGCTCCGAGCCAGACATCCTGTACCTCCGCCACTGACGACTTCAGTGGTGTCAAGCGAGAACTCATTGCAGGGTAATGTGGATGTATGTTGTGCATTTTAAGGAAAGGTGGTTGTGCCTCGGTGACAGCGATGGTCGTCTGTTGGTTAGAAGGACGCCTGTTAAGGTTCTGCAACCAACCCGTCTGCGTGCTAGACACACTGGACCTACACCTGGACTTATGGTCTGAGGTCTAATTTAGTAGAAGAGCCGGAGCTCTCTAGTGGTTATCCCGCACTCCCTGGCTGAAAATTTGTACGTCAATGTAATAATTTGTCCTGTTGTACTGCCATTCATGAACAGCATTCCAGGGATGTTTTCCAACTGGAAAACGCTCGTCCTCGTACCGCTGTTCTAACTCCTCATGCTCTATAGAGTTCGACATGTTGCCTTTTCCTGCTCGATCACCAAATGCGTCTCCATTCCTGCACATACGGGACATCATCGGACGAAACTCCAGCGTCATCCACAAACAGCTTTAATTGTCCCTGTATTGACCGACCAAGTGCAGCAGGCATAGAACTATCCCACAACCTGACATCCGGCACCTGTACAATACAATGCATACACCTTATCACGCTTGCATTCAACATTCTGACGGTTACAACGTATCAGCATTTCATATTGCCAATAGCTTATCTCGTGTGTACATTAACCTGTGGTATTGCTGTGTAAGTCACTTAAATATTTTACCTCGACAAATGTATTGCCGAAAATTCATTACTCTACATTAATTATCTTTTATTTTTGTGATTGTTTTCTCCGTCAGTGTATTTGTGGAGCCAAGTAAGTCACGATAGCCTAAGCAGAGGGGATATAAACTGCAGACTATCAGTAGCGATAGCAAGAAAAGAGAAATTTAAATGTCAGGAAAGCTTTACTGAAGATAATTTGTTCGGGTGTAGCCTTGTTAAACGTGGATCATAAACAGTTCAGTCAAGAAGAGAGTGTATTGAAGGAGAAATCTGAAGACTAGATGCGTAGATTGGGTAACTAATGAAAATTAAATTATGGAAGAACTTGACTAAATGAGGTCATCAGTCAATAGGACTTATCCCGAGGCATCAAGGAATCCGAAGATCAATAATGGAGGGAAGTGTGGTGGATGAGAATTATACAGGGAGACCAAGTCTTTACTACAGTAACCAGGTTCAAATTGATGTAGGTTTCAGCACACAAGAGATGTACCAGACCAGTCTTCGGACTGAAGACCACAGGAACACAACATTCATGTCATTTCCGAATGTCTTTCGGAAGTAATATTTTAAGCTGTTGAAACCTACAATTATGGATAAAGGAATGTAAGGCGTTATTGACATAATTGCCTCTGAAACAGGTAGGTTTTTGGCAAACACAATGTCAGTTAATTACATCAGAGACTGAGTAAGATACCAGGTCTCAATAACAGGACAACAAAAACAGGTAGGATTTGATTAATAAGAGCTTCAGCTAACCCAAATTGTGATATAGCTTTTAATTTATTTAAAAGGGAACAAGCAGGCCTTCAATAATAACAGCATTAGTTAGGAAACATTACAGAAAGAAAAAAGGCAGGCCTTTTTTAATAGCAGATCCGGTTAGGCAAAATTACCAAACAGAAAAGAGACAGGCCTTCAACGATAACAGTTTCACTTAAGTAGAACTGCCAAATAGAAAACAGGCAGGCCTTCAATGGTAGCGACTTCAGTTAAGTAAACTTACGAAATAGAACACAAGCAGGCCCCCAATAATAACAGCTTCAGTTAAGCAAAATTATCGAAAAGAAAACAGGCAGGTCTTCAATGATAACAGCTTCAGCTAAGTAAAATTACCAAATACCGGGGTAGCCGTGCGGTCTGGGGCGTCTTGCCACGGTTCGCGCGGCTCACCCCGTTGGAGGTTCGAGTCCTCCTTTGGGCATGGGTGTGCGTGTTGTCGTTAGCGTGAGTTAGTTTAAGTTAGATTAAGTAGTGTGTAAGCCTAGGGACCGATGACCTTAGAAGTTTGGTCCCATAGAACTTACCACAAATTACCAATTACCAAATACCAACATGCAGGACTTCAATAATAACAACTTCAATTAAGTAAAATTACCAAACAGAAAACAGGCAGGCCTTCACTAATAACACCAAAGACCCCAAAATCCAAAACTTAATTGAAGTCCACGAATCGAAGCTGAAGCTTGCCAGTACCAAAGTGGGCCCAGAATTCAGCACAGCGAAACTGGCTTCAAGTCTCTCATCGGTATGTCACGTCCCAGAGCTGGCTGGCCAGGATACGCACGAAGACGCACTCGAAATCGACCGCGGATTCAAATATGCGCAACAACCACTCGCCGGACTATGTGCGCAAGGTGCTTGTTCAAGTGCTCGCTTTGGTCGCCGGGCGCACCTACACTCCTCTCTCCGTTGTCACTCCCCAATTCGCCACCCACAACACGCCCCCTCCCCAGTCAACTTCGAGCAAAGATCTTAGTGGTCTCAAATCAGAGGCACATTACACGGCAGGTCGAGCTAATGGCGCCAGGAATTCGAAAGGCGACGGCAGCAACCACGCCCCGGCTCAGTTGTGCTCTGGTCGTACCAGTAAAGTTGCTGTTTCAAGCGCTTCCGGAGATGTTTCCCACGTTGCTTTACGCCTGCTGCATCAGGTAATGGGGCGGCCGTAACGAACTGCCTACCGTCGACCGAGGCGTGTGGTATCCCGTAGTCGGCCACTCGGCTGCATCAAAAGCGAGCAGACGGCTAGCCTGCATGTCACATGAGTTGAACTGCGCTGCTTCGTTCGCTACAAACTCGTTTCATGCTGTGTACCAATGAGGTGTGCGTATCGCATTATTGGCCAAGAGATCTCATCAGGGGTGTTCGGCCGCCTGGTGGAAGTCTTTTTACGCTGCCAGAGGAAAATTAGTACACCTTGAAGGACGACGACAGTTTTGATCCGAAGCGGTCGTATGCCATCTAGGGGATTGTAGATGTTAATTTTAATTTTAATAACCAACAGCCTCAGTTGCACCGTTTACCTAGAATTTACCTAGGTTTCAGTCGGCATAACCCAACCATCTTCAGAATAAAATTAACTGCCGTTTGTCCATAGTGGACATCGTCAAATCCATAAATTATCGTCGGACTGTAAAACATCATCTGAAACTGCCTCGGCCCCACTTCGCGACCGCGATGCGGCAGCCACGAGTGTTGTACTGGAACGAGTGCTGTTTTAGCTTGACGATGTCCACTATGGACAAACGGTAGTTACTGTTATTCTGAAGAAGGTTGGGTTATCCCGACTGAAACCTAGGTAAATTCTAGGTAAACGGTGCAACTGAGGCTGTTGGTTATTAAAAGTAAAATTAATATTTATACAGTTGCTGACAGGGCCGCGAAATGTTAAAAATGTTTAAGATAGTAGATGTACTGATAATGGTTTAACGTCGCCTGCCAACATATTGCGTAGTGAAATAGCTACCAGTGCGCCATCTGTGTCTACCCTTTAACGGGGAATGCCGATAGTCAGAACGCTCAATGTGGTGCAAACGTGTGAAGGAAGCAGACAACCACGCCATGCTTCCTACAGCCAACTGAACGAGTTCTAAAGGGGTCAAATTTTGGTCTTCCGAGTGGACTGATGGTCCTTTCTGAGAACTGCGACACAAGTTGGACGTGCTGTGTCAGTTGTGCAATTACGCTGGAATCAGTGGTCACGTGAACATTGTCACACTCTTAGACAAGGATCCTGACGTTCGCGCTGCACAGACACCTTCCAGGATTGTCGTTTGTAAGGGCAACAAAGGCAGATCAAAGAGCCACAACAGCTCATATAAGAGGGCTTCTGAGCCCAGACATGTCAACACGAAATGCTGCGAGTTGGTTATTGGCAGGTGCCTACAGATACACAGACCCCTAGCCTTTCACTCAAGCCACAGCATCAACTTGCGTGGCTCGACTGGTGCCGTTCAAAATGGTTCAAATGGCTCTGAGCACTATGGGACTTCTGAGGTCATCAGTCCCCTAGAACTTAGAACTACTTAAACCTAACTAACCTAAGGATATCACACACATCCATGCCCGAGGCAGGATTCGAACCTGCGACCGTAGCGGTCGCGCGGTTCCAGACTGTAGCGCCTAGAACCGCTCTGCCACCACGGCTGGCGACTGGTGCCGTCAACGGATCACTTGAAAAATGGAATGTCGGATCGTGTTCAGCGATGAAAGCAGATTCTGCTTGCACGCAAGTATTGTCGTCTGCGCGAACGACATAGATCTGGTGAGCGCGGTCTGGTATAGTGCATTCGTCCAAGACACACAGCCCATCACTCTAGGCCTTCTGGTCTGGGGTGTGACAAGCTACAACTCTTGTTCATCTTTGGTGTTTATGAAGGGAACGTTAACCAGTGCTCGGTATGTGCTGAATGTTGTTGTTTTGCCTTTCTTGCACAAGGAAGTTGCTGTGTTGTTCCAACAGGATAATGCTCGCCCAGACCTGAACCGTAATACTGCAAGACTGCTGAAACTTTCCTGGCCAGCACGATCATCTGACTTGTCTCCATTCGAGCAGATGTGAGATATGACGAGACGAGAAGTGACTCGTGCGATTCGTCCTACAGAACTATGTGAACAGGTCGAGCAGACGTGGCATAAGGTATTCCAGCACAGTACTCGCTATCTGAATGCCAGAGTCAGCGCCTGCATTTCCGCCGGTGGAGACGCACCACGGACTAATATGGCTGTTTCAGCATGGATCGAAACCTGGCACCTCAGAACTGCTTATACTATTGATCTAGAATCCCGCGTCCGGCCATCCTGATTTAGGTCTTCCGTGATCTCCCTAAAACGCTCCAGGCAAATGCCGGGATGGTTCCTTTCAAAGGGCACGGCCGACTTCCTTCCCCGTCCTTCCCTAATCCGATGGGACCGATGACCTCGCTGTCTGGTCTCCTTTCCCAAAACAACCTAACCCAACTATTGATCTGTAAATATAATCATTTCGTGTACTCCGTAAACAATGTTGCAACAATACATTTTGAGAGAATTGGAAACCTGTAAATGAGTGTACCAATTTTTGTCCGGCGTTGTATTTGACGCTGCTTCGGTGACTTGCGAGCCGATGATGATGAAGACGACACATACACACACAGGTTGGAGCGGAGAAAATTCTCGACCCTGTGGGCCACGTGATCGAGAGTCAGCAGCGCTAACCACAAGACCACGATTTGCTAACATTGTGTACCATAAGTCAAGGGTGGCGGATTAAGCTCAAAGGCGGCAATAATCTGATAATTAAAGTCTTACACTCTCGGCCAGAATATTATGACCACTGACCTACTATCGATATAAATTGATCCTGGCTGTAGCAGCGTCACCTGGAGAGGACTGACTGCTGGTCAGACAATCGCGCAGTGTATGCAGTATCACTGAGCGTGCTGTCCGTATGTAGAATGGAGAAGGCGCACGATTTATCTGAGTTTGGCCGAAGGCAGATTGTGATGGCTCGGAGGCTCGGCAGGAGCATTTCGGAAACTGCATGACTTGTGGGGTGTTCGAGGAGTGCTGTGGTGAGCATCTTCAACACGTGGCGAAACAAAGGTGAAACCACGTCCAGAGGTCGCGGGGTTGGGCGGCCGCCTCTAATTACAAACTTCGGGCGATCTAGGCTGCGCAGCCTGATAAAACAGGGCAGGCGGCGAACTCTGATTGAACTAAGATCAGACTTTAATGCTGGGCAGAGTGCAAATGTGTCTAAACACACAGTGCACCAAAGACTCCTAACGATGGGCCTCCGCAGCCGACGGCCCATGCATGTGCCAGTGTTAAAATTACGACATTGGCAACTATGACTGAAATGGGCTCGTGACCAACAGCACTGGAGTGGCACAGCGTTGCATGGTCTGATGAATCCCGATACCTTCTTCATCATCACGATGGGAGGGGGCGAATTTATTGTCTTCCGGGGAACAGCTCCTTGAAATCTGTGCTGCGGAACGGAGTCAAGCTGGATGCGGCTCTTTTATGCTCTGGAGAAAATTCACGTGGAAATCCATGGGTCCAGTGGAACTCGTGCAAGGCACCATGACGGTTAAGGATTATCGTACACTCGTTGCAGACCACGTACACCCCTTCACGACAATCGTATTTGCTGACAGCAGAGGCATTTTTCAACAGGATAATACGCCATGTCTCAAGAGCAGGAGTGCGATGGAGCTGTTCGCCGAACTTTGATGCCATGACTAAGAACGAGATACAATTTCTTTCCTTTCTTTTGTACCTTGTTCTTCATAGATACAATTCTGATGACGTAGAATATTTTTCATTTGGTTATATAGTGTAGAACATGATGTGTGACTATGTTTACTTTGCTGTTTTATATACGAGTTCCTTGTGTAAAGACTTAGATTTGTTCAGATGATCTTTCAACTACTTTTATTAAACGTAATGTGTGAAACGGAATGCATTAGGCAGAAGTGTTGTGTGTAGCGATAGAGGTATCGATAGCTGTCGGGTCGGACAGTGTGGCAGACAGTCGCGGATGACACGTGAGCGTGGCAGTACGAAAGGAAGTATTGTTTGTAGTAATGGTGTGCGTTTAACGCGATATTAATACCGGACTTAGTGTGTTAGACATGGTTTTAAATTTGACTTTATGATGGACATTCTAAACGGACGTTGGATTATGCCAGTGCTGTTGGCTTTTGCAGAATGATGCTTCTTTAATGACAATGCACTCGCGAACAGACAGTACTGTCGTCGGTTTAGAATTGAACAGCCTTACATAAACTGTGAATTTAATATTGCTCATATTTCTTGACAACGAAATGTGACTTATGCTAAAACAATAACTTTCAATATGGAAACTGTGAACTGTGTTGCTACGTAAGTGACTGTTCCTGCGGGAACACTTATCGTGAACCATGAATATTAACAGTAGATGGACTGTCTAACTTCGCAATTGGCAAATTATAGCAAATGGAATTTTAACTTAAACAAGTCACGTGGACTGTGCCAAACTACCGTGTGCGAAAGTGGCAATTGAACTAATATGACCTTCAGGTGCTGCATAAACAGTTACTTTGTTCCGGCATACAACAAATGGATGCTACACAACTTATTACCACCGCCAGCCGAAACAGGATGTAAGGAAAAGAGGATATATTAATGCCAGGGACATGACTCGATGAACTTACAGGATTCATATCAGCAACTACAAATTTCTTCTACCGCCGTTGCCACATCACGCCGACCCAGAACAGATAAGACTCAAAACCATTCCTCTCTTCGAGAAACTCAAAATTGCATCCTGTTTAATTTCATTTTGTTTTGTAATAGATTATCTCTTACTGTTTCTCTCTAAAAATAAAAGTAGTGTATTGTAAAGACTACTCACCTTCAATGATTGTTGACCTCACCACTAACAATAGGACTTGCCATCTTTTATTTGTTTTTGCTTTTCTGTGTACACTCCTGGAAATTGAAATAAGAACACCGTGAATTCATTGTCCCAGGAAGGGGAAACTTTATTGACGCATTCCTGGGGTCAGATACATCACATGATCACACTGACAGAACCACAGGCACATAGACACAGGCAACAGAGCATGCACAATGTCGGCACTGGTACAGTGTATATCCACCTTTCGCAGCAATGCAGGCTGCTATTCTCCCAAGGAGACGATCGTAGAGATGCTGGATGTAGTCCAGTGGAACGGCTTGCCATGCCATTTCCACCTGGCGCCTCAGTTGGACCAGCGTTCGTGCTGGACGTGCAGACCGCGTGAGACGACGCTTCATCCAGTCCCAAACATGCTCAATGGGGGACAGATCCGGAGATCTTGCTGGCCAGGGTAGTTGACTTACACCTTCTAGAGCACGTTGGGTGGCACGGGATACATGCGGACGTGCATTGTCCTGTTGGAACAGCAAGTTCCCTTGCCGGTCTAGGAATGGTAGAACGATGGGTTCGATGACGGTTTGGATGTACCGTGCACTATACAGTGTCCCCTCGACGATCACCAGTGGTGTACGGCCAGTGTAGGAGATCGCTCCCCACACCATGATGCCGGGTGTTGGCCCTGTGTGCCTCGGTCGTATGCAGTCCTGATTGTGGCGCTCACCTGCACGGCGCCAAACACGCATACGACCATCATTGGCACCAAGGCAGAAGCGACTCTCATCGCTGAAGACGACACGTCTCCATTCGTCCCTCCATTCACGCCTGTCGCGACACCACTGGAGGCGGGCTGCACGATGTTGGGGCGTGAGCGGAAGACGGCCTAACGGTGTGCGGGACCGTAGCCCAGCTTCATGGAGACGGTTGCGAATGGTCCTCGCCGATACCCCAGGAGCAACAGTGTCCCTAATTTGCTGGGAAGTGGCGGTGCGGTCCCCTACGGCACTGCGTAGGATCCTACGGTCTTGGCGTGCATCCGTGCGTCGCTGCGGTCCGGTCCCAGGTCGACGGGCACGTGCACCTTCCGCCGACCACTGGCGACAACATCGATGTACTGTGGAGACCTCACGCCCCACGTGTTGAGCAATTCGGCGGTACGTCCACCCGGCCTCCCGCATGCCCACTATACGCCCTCGCTCAAAGACCGTCAACTGCACATACGGTTCACGTCCACGCTGTCGCGGCATGCTACCAGTGTTAAAGACTGCGATGGAGCTCCGTATGCCACGGCAAACTGGCTGACACTGACGGCGGCGGTGCACAAATGCTGCGCAGCTAGCGCCATTCGACGGCCAACACCGCGGTTCCTGGTGTGTCCGCTGTGCCGTGCGTGTGATCATTGCTTGTTCAGCCCTCTCGCAGTGTCCGGAGCAAGTATGGTGGGTCTGACACACCGGTGTCAATGTGTTCTTTTTTCCATTTCCAGGAGTGTATTTGTACTAGTCGTTGCATGCGTTGTATATGTCTTTTGGGAGGGCGTGCTTCGATGTGTATACACAGTAGTTTAGACAGGAGAATTTAGGTGTTGTACTGTGAAATATGGCCAGACGTGCAAGTTGAGGCATCCGCCATAGAAGTTATTTACACCAACCAATTACAAAGAAGTAGCTTGTTCGCCATTGATTCAAGTTAGCGTATTAGAGGGAACTTTGAACCTAACAGCTGTCAAATTACGTGATATTTGTTTACATGCCACTTAACGTCATATTTCTATTCATTCATGTTTCGATGCAAGTTTATCTGAGTTTTTTAACTGTTACTAGTAAGCAAAATTACAGTATACTGTGTCCTTATTTATCAAATTAACTTCAGAATGTTTTACTGTTTTCGCTATCAAAGGATGCTATTATCAGAATTTTAACAGGATTGGGAAACTTCTCACACATAGGCTTGCTTTGGAAGTTTCCAGAAGTAAAACTGGCTCTTGGGGTTTGTGCAACATTAATTTACTTCGTGCTGTTTTTCTTTAAACATTTTATGATTACATATTCACGGTAATAGTAATTCTCCAGGAACCGTTTTCTTCGCGGAACCCAGTGGCAAGTTCCAACGGATGTGCTGTCCCCCTCCAGCCCCTATTCTCGAGATTTGAACCCGATCCAACACATCTGGGATGTGATTAAAGGTGGCGTCAGAGCTAATTGCCACCTCCCCCCCCCCCCACCCCACCCCACCACGGAATTCACGGGACTTAGATGACTTGTGTGTCCACATGTGGTATGAAATCCCTCCAGCGACCTACCAAAGCCCCATTGCTTCCATGTCTCAGCCATACTTTCAACAAACCGGCATAAATGCGAACGAAAAGTAATAACAGGCATAATTTATCACTCCATCGGTATAGCAGACGTTCGAATTAAATCCAAAGACAAGTAAATTAACACACGCTTCAAAAGAATCATGGGAACATGACTTTGGGCGTCTGGCGTACGCCAATGAGCGTCAATTGAGAACTGGGTATGATACGAAATTATATCTTTATCTTTCACAAATTAAGTGCAGAGTAAAACATCGTTACAGCCTCGATAGTTTACATAAAAATCTCTGAAGTGTCTAGCAGGAGTCGAAAACATAGTAATAAAAATCATTCATACCATCATGCTGTATGCTTTACATTGGAATTTGAGAGTTTCAGTAACGCATATGCTCTCCATTAGCGCTTATTACTGCCTGGCACAGGCTCCATATCAGTCTAGGGAGATCACCCAGTGGTATTCGTTTCCATTCTTCAATGAGAGAGCCTGTGCGAATTCTTGGAGAGTCTGTAGTGGAGCAAGGAGACCACGAACACGTCTGTGAAGCATGTACCACATATGCTCAGCCTGGCATTAGATGGAATTCTGGGTCACCGCAATATGTAGCAGCAACCACATGGCCCAACAGAATCTGCTCGATTCACCGTCTGGCGGTAAGGCGACCGTGGACAAAGATAAGATTCGTATGGCTGTCAACACTGAAGCTCCGGACAACATCACAGAACCTTGGAAATCTGTTCCCTGAACAAAAATTGGCAGGTATCGCACGCAATGGGTCTCCGCACACGAACTTGGCTTATCACCTACCAGAGGTTATCTGGACTGGGTCTGTTGTAACGTTGTTGCTTTAATTTTCTTCGAAAGCGGTGCCGATGTTCAAGACCATAAAAGTGGGTTAAAAGCTGTGAGCTGTCTGGGGAAGTTAACCTTGCATTACTGAGCAACTGTTTCACCAGGTATCCAGTCTAGCTTACCAAATTCCCAACCAGACCAACATTAATTATAATCTTTTAATAGTCATACGACAACCGGTGATATATATAAAAGAGAATTGAAATAAAAAGAAATAAATCACTTTATATTTGGAAATTTATTTTAACATTGATCATTGACATTTCAGCATATTAAACTTGAGTCACAACTAAGCTGGTGCCTTATTTAAGATTGTGTAAACGTGAGTTTGTAATCTTACGGAACACATCAAATAGGGAGCCAAGATTGGGAGACTACATACAACACTGCATTCATAAAATAACACACGAAGAACGTTGAAACATATGCAAGAGGAAATTAACCACAACCAACCGATTCAATTTTCACCCAAAGAAGTTACGTTCGTAGCGCAATCCTGTCCGTCATGTAATTACCACACACTAGTATACTAAATACATACTAACTCTCTGTGAAATCTTCCTGAAAAGAATAGCTGAGGGCTACTTTTATGATTACACCACATGCTTCACGTGGTCAACTTGGTTTACACAAAGAGTGTAACTCCACAATAATTTTGATAACTAAAATTAATTAGATCAAAAAGCAATTTACAAAAGAAAAACCTCGAACTGGTTACTAACGTCTTACTATTAACCTAGTGGGTCAAACAATTGTATAAGCACGTGGTACTGGTCTCACAAAGTACACCCCACGTGGGTTGAACATAAAGAAAAGTTGCTACATTGAAAAATATTGTCAAGACGAGACGTTATAATCTCACGCACATTCGCATTTAAGATTGATGATCTTAGTTAGAGTTACTGATCAACACGTGGTTCCACTTTACTCACAAAGTAGTGACAAAGTAACTACTGGAAGATATTCTGAACTTCACACTCGAAATACACTGCCTTGCAATTTAAGATAACATTAGATATTTTAGAGCTAAACCTGAAATAAAGGTGATTAAATTTTCAGTTAGGCTGAACTTAAGAAATCCATTGTCCTACGGACTTAGCAGACACGCGCTTAGCTGGAGATCTTACCACTTCAGACGCTCGCCACGGACTGACTGACTTGGTCCCTTCCTGAGGGTGGCTCACAAATACCAACGGAAGTGGCCAGAGGGGCAGCTTCCTATACCAACATGACAAGGGACGGACAGGACCATACTAAGTATAGAAACCTCTTTGCTTTTAGAAAGCGTAGCTACCTGTTCCGACGTTGGTCCTACTGTTCTCTGGCAGACAGGCTTGTCTGCTACCCTCAAGCATGCAACTAGAAATACATTTGCTCATTCATCCTCTCAGACAGAAGGGAAGGGGGATGACAGTATCTTATCATATACAGTATGTAAAAGAAAGCGGATGTAGGTTCCGTATGAGACTGTGTGACATGAATTACATATAAACTGTGTTTTAAAGTGTAGTAGTGTGACAGATCGTTCTTGTTTATGTGTAAAAGTAACACGTTCCACTACTCAATCTCCTCCCAGATAGTCAGAAACGCCACAGTAAATTTAGAAGAGGAATTTATGCCGTAAATGGCAACATATTTTAGAAATTAACATGAAAGGAATTCAACAGAGACCTTTCACTGTGAATAACATGTTTCGCGTGTGGCGAAACTGCCAGCTGACATGAGAACGACAGAACTGAAAGGAACCCATAAGATCTCGTGTCAAGCGGGGTACACGAACAGGAAGTCTAGGTCGTAAGGTCATTTCTCGTAACCTGTTACTTACAGTCTGATAGGACACAGCGGCTACGGTGGCGCTTCTGAGATCGTGTTGCAGTGCTCTGGTGGTAACCGTAAGACGTCGCAACGCAAGGATGGCCAGATATCGGTCTTCACGTGGTCGCGTAATGCGTCGACGATCTGGTCCAACTCGTCTTGTGTACTGATCTGTCTCCCTGTAGCGTGTCCCCAACTTATGGACGACATGGAAAGACAGTGGCACCTGCAGCAACAGGAGCGATCCTGTTTTGAAGAAACAGACCACCCTTCCAATTTGCACTGAAATAAGACGTCTCAATGCATGTGCTTGATTGAGTATAACGTACACAAATGACAACTATTGTCTATGTACCTCACTAGAAAACACGGTACACCGGTGCTCATTTCCTTCTGAGGGTCACCTGACAATATAATGCGTGACACACTCAATAGATGGCGAATAATTTTAATTGTTTCCTACATTGAAAGCGACAATCTCAAGCCATCCATTAGCACAGCAGATACCACCTGTATCAATGTAGATTTGTCATATCGGGCGTTCATGTACATGTTTCTCTAATTCTTCTGAATAGATGGAACTATTTTCATTTTTTTTTTCTACTACCGTCGTCTTTGAAATTGTTTTGACACGAAACCGTGTTCTCGTTCTTTTTCGTTGAAACTGGGATGTATTACACGCCGAATGACGTCACCTTCAAAGAAATACTAATTGCTCCTACCTTCACAGTAGCCTTACTTTTCTCAACTTACTTCCCATATGTCATTCCACGTTTCCTGAAAGGAACAAAAGAAAGTAGAGTTTCGGTAGTTATCGCCTTACACACTGTTTACTTGAAAGAGAAAAAAACGAATTAAAATGTGCAGTATATCTGAATGTAGTGTTGCACTTGTTGTATTACTTATCAGCTCACTACTCTTTTTTCAGTTTATTTTCAAACGATCATAAACCTTGTAGATGAGAAATTGACTTTTAATGCTTATATAGGGTAATGGGTAAATGCGCCCTTTCGACAGTATTAGTTCGTAAAGAACTTGGTGGAAGTATTTGCTGATGGGAATTCCTGGGAAGGGCTATAATGAAAAAACTAGCTTGTTACGAAATGCAGAAAGACTTTCAGACGATCATCACTTGGCGTAAAGAAGGGCAGGTTATAACGGACTCACACTCCCGGTTAGTGCACCTAATATTCCCTCTTGTTTGGGAAAGGCATCTCTTCCGAAGAATAATGCAGATACAGTTACAATAGAAAAGTTGTCGCGCGACTACTTTTGCACGATAACGATCGAAAGAACTTTTGACAAGAAAGAAAAAAAATGAGTAATAGTTAGTGTAATTTGGAATAAATAATCTGAACTGTTATAATTTTAGATTGCGATTTACTTAAGAACGGTTGCCAGCTCACTGTGTGAGCGAGAACTGCTATATGATTATTAATTGTTTATAGACTGTAATTAGGAAACTAATCACTGTACTGTGCCGCGTGACCGCTACGGTCGCAGGTTCGAATCCTGCCTCGGGCATGGATGTGTGTGATGTCCTTAGGTTAGTTAGGTTTAAGTAGTTCTAGGTTCTAGGGGACTGATGACCTAAGGTGTTAAGTCCCATAGTACTCAGAGCCATTTTGAACTGTACTGTAACTAGGCGACAGCGGAACCAAGCACACTGACTCGAGCAAAGACAAAAAAAACACGGTTAATACCATAATATAAAGTTAATCATAAAAGATTCTTTGCAAAACAGCTCATTTAATGAATAGCTTTGCGTTCCTTACTGTAGTGCTTTTGTTGTTTCAGAATTAAGAATGTTCGTTAATACTTGGTTTCTACTCTAGTAAATTATTTCTGAAAAGTTCGTAATGGTTCATTTAACGAAGAACAAATAATTTTACACTACACTGTTACGTAATTTCAAAATGTGAGCAGAATGTGCAATGCACACAGAAAAGTGAACTATATTATTCTGAAGTAAGATTTCATGAACATTCATTTAAATTATGCTTTTACTCTCTTATAGTTGGTACTTATTATTTAAATGGTTGTTTTACCAAGCAACAAATTTCACTGCTATTAAATGACAGTTTTGTAAATTGCACTTATTTATCTTAGTCATCGGAACTGAATGAGCTCATCACTTCCATTATTTTCCTATTCTTTCACTGGTCGTATTCTCGGAATTAATAATGGTGACAAGGTAGGATTCTGTTACGTAAATTAATGAGGTAAAGTTCATTTATACCATGACTGTTTCTGCACTAAATAAGAAGAAAAACTACTATACTGGCTAGCCTTTACAAGCTAAAGATGAAACTAATCGGATCTTACTGTGATGAGTTGCTGCTGGCGCGGTGCAAGGCATTATTCGTCGACAATGTATGGCAAAAGGATCTTCTTTTCGTAGCTCTCTACATATCTGGGACCACAGAACGCTTCTTGAATATTAATTCCTCTTGATGATACTGTATTGTGCCCGTTTACAGCCACATAATATGCCTGGCGACACATTAAAAATCTTGCAGTTTATTCCTTACATTCCCGTGCACAGCGTCTGCACTCGACCAATCGTCCTGGCAACTCTCTCCACCGACTACGGTTGTGCGACTCCGTGCTTACGCGTCCAGCGATAATATTCCTTACTTCAAACGTGTTCTTTCGCTCTGTACAATAGCAAACTACCCTGACTAGGCCGGCGTTTTTAATACGTGACAAAGACAATATTCTATTTAATTAGTTAGTTTGAATTAATTCTTTGACATTTAGTTGTACGGCAACATTAATTAAATAATAAAAGATACATATACATAAATTACATCACAGTTACATCATGTTTTAGAGACCTAACTATGCGAAAAATTTATGAGGCACTGCGTTGTTGTGTTACAACCTGCCTCCATAATATTATAGTGAAATAGGATGTTTCTCATTTACGATTGGAGGATTGTAGGGGTGCAGAGGGAACTTTGTAGATAAAGTTTTGTTAAGCAATCCAGATCCAGAAATTTGCCGTTCGGATGTCACGTAACTTTGAAGAGGGATCACTTTCAAATCTGCCGCTTCACGGGAGGCACGCAGTGGAGACAAACAGCCCTGATGTGCGTGCTCTACAGGAGACCATGGTGTGGGCAGCGTTTCGAGTACTCGACGTCGAGTTCTGTTCTACGTGAGGAAGAACGTCCCCTTCAATGTCGGCGGCGCGTCTATAACTGTACCAACATTATAATTAACTCTACTTGCACGGGCGGGTTGGGGGAGGGGGGGGGGGGAGGTCGTGAGAAGTGACAGAACATATTTAACGCGCTGAATGAGAAACAAAATAAAAATACGTAGTCCACAAACTGAATCTACTTGTTTTTCTGAAGCATCGATATAAACGTGTAACGCCCACGGTCAAGTAGCAAGAAAACCAGTAGAAAATCGGTTTTATTACGTGCTTTGGTGTAAGTTTCACGTTAGCAAAAATTGTCCTGGACTGTGATTATGTAGAGGAAAAACATCCCTCGGGAGGAACGCTCTTGCTTTTTAGGTTATGACCGTTGCCGTCGGTCTTATAGCGAAGACGCAGTACTTACTACTAGCCGACTACAGATGGTCTTCTCCTGCGTGTTATTTGATGGCAGACTAAAATGGCTCTGAGCACTATGGGACTTAACATCTTAGGTCATCAGTCCCCTAGAACCTAGAACTACTTAAACCTAAGTAACCTAAGGACATCACACACATCCATGCCCGAGGCATGATTCGAACCTGCGACCGTAGCAGTCCCGCGGTTCCGGACTGAAGCGCCTAGAACCGCACGGCCACCCCAGCCGGCGATGGTAGACTCAGATACTCTGTTCTGAATTCACTAAAAAGAATTAATCGTCACCTGTTTGGTCGTGGAAAATACTTCTTTTAAAATGAATTCGTGAATCCTCCACTCGATGTTGATAAGACAAAAAAAATCTGATAGCGGCCTTTTTCTTAAGAGTGTGGCTGCCATGAGCGATAGTAATCGCTGAGCTGCGACATGTTGACTCCACGCAAATGGTGTGAAGTGGCTGTTTGACATAACCTGTCAGTTCTACCTGTACACTGCTTTTAAGAACAGTAAACAACGATAAATACCTCAGATAACTCTAGACGTAAGTAAAATGTGTAAGGTAAAAATTGTACAAGAGAAAACCGCAAGGATTAATCGTACTAGATAAATGAAGGTGAGGAGTCGATGTAAGGGGGCGTTCTCGAAACAGGGTTAAGAAGCGCTAAGTTACTTTAAACATAATCGCTTAGTTCTACCATGAAGCGGTAGAAGTGTTCACTAACGTGGTTGCAAACACTACTTCAACAGTAATGACGGGTATTTAATAGTGCAATAGATAGTTTCAGTTATTTACATGTTCTTAGCAGTATACAGAAAACTGTAGCTGGTAGTCATGCAGACAGTGTTGACATACACGAGTTGTAAGAGTGATGGTTTGTTCATGGTAGCACTGCCTTTGGTTTCTGAGAGTTTCGTAATAAATTTGTATCTCAACATATACACTAGCGTTCTCATCAAAGCATGTCTTGAGGGTCGGGGATTCCTAATAGAAAGCATACACATTGTAAGGAAATAAACAATTAAGTCTATAGTGCGCATAACTTATGGTTTTTAGAGGTGGGACCAAATGACATATATTTGAGGATGTTAATGAACTGTCTGTTTATCAGCTGGAAGAATGAGAACCTAAGGGGTAACGTCACTGCAGGGGCAATTTTTGTACGAGGGTTGGAATTCTAATAGTGGCAACTATTTATTTACAGCTCGTACAAAGAAGATACGTGTTTCAAAGTTTTACTGACCTTCAGAGTAGTCACCAGCATTGTGTATAATCCTTGCCATCGATATGGAAGTCATAGGATACTCTAAGCAGTGCCATCTGTGTTGACAGTTCGAGCTGGCCGCGGTGGCCGAGCGGTTATAGGCGCTTCAGTCCGAAACCACGCGACTGCTACGGTCGCAGGTTCGAACCCTGCCTCTGGCATGAATTTGTGTGATGTCCTTAGGTTAGTTATGTTTCAGTACTTCCAAGTTCTAAGAGAATGATGACCTCAGATGTTAAGTCTTATAGTGCTAAAAGCCATTTGAACCATTTTTTTACAGTTCGAGCGGCGCGGTCTATTGCCCGACGAATGCCGTGAAGTGTTTCCTTCAGTTTAGAAATCGAGTTGAAGTCACGAGGGCTTAAGTCAGGGGAGTGCATTAGGTGGTATAGCTCTTAGCAGCCCCATCAGTCAAAGAAATCAGTAACAGTTTGCACTGTAGGTGCTTGTGCATTGTCCTGCAAAATGATGGTCAGATCCTGCTGAAAGTGTCATCACTTCTTACGCTTTTCATTTTTGGAACACAGCCTACGACCAGCTTACCAGGTTAGAGACAGAAGTGATGACACTTTCTGCAGGACCTGACCATCATTTTGCAAGACAATGCTCAAGCACCTACAGTGCAGGCTGTTACTGATTTCTTTGACTGATGGGGATGCTAAGTACTACCACCTACTGCACTTCCCTGACTTAAGTCCTCGATTTCTCAATTGAAGGAAATAATTCACGACATTCGCGTCAGAACTGCTACAAATTCGTCGGGCAATAGACCGCGCCGCTCGAACTGTCAACACAACTGGCACTGCTAAAAGTATCCTACGACTTACACATCGCTGGCAACGGGTTATAAACAATGCTGGTGACTACTTTGAAGGTCAGCAAAACTTTGAAACACGTATCTATTTTGTAAGAGCTGTAAATAAATAGTTGCCACTATGAAAGTTCTAACCCTCTTACATAGCCAGTACAGCCGCACGATACGAATGGTTTGAAAATGGACATATGTATCCGGAACTAATCAATATCTAGAAATAAAAAAAGATTCTTCTTAATGCTGCTAATGACGGAGCTACAACCATTTACTTCAATGATGAAACAAGTTGCGGACCTATTATTTATCTGCAGCATGCTGAAAGTTCGTAATCCTGAGACTCATCAGCCTCGGCTGACTCAGTATAAATCTGGAAATGCTCAATCAGGACAGAGGGCTGGGGATTTTTGTGGCTCTCCTTTATAATACGAGTCTAGATTTTTCACTACAGTGTGCCGTTGGTCAGCTGCTACCTATAGAACCTTGACATGGGCGTCACTACAAATCTGAAAAGCAAACAGATATTCTGAGCAACAAACCGACAAACATTTGCTAGTATGTATGAACTTAAAGGGAAAGTTTTCTTCCGATACAGATTACTCCTTGTAATATCATTTCTTGCGGTATTATAATGATCATGTGATATTGTGAAAGGAATGAGAAATCTGTCGCTATCTGCTAAAGAAATCGCTAGTTACCACACTTTACACACAGAGCAATTTCTGTGACTGTTGTGGAAGTATAGACACATGATACTGAGCCGTGTGGCTCGATCAGCGATATCCCTGCCGCCGGTATGGGTCATCTTTCCGGTGGTGTGCGCAGAGCGCACGGTTCCACCACCTACCGGGCCGATCGGAGAGTGATGGGTAAGCTCTAGCAAGTAGCGAGGATTTTGCTTTGGGACGTCTAGCAGTGACGTCGTTTGGGACGTCTGGCGGACAGTACAGGCGTCGTGCGAGGCAGCAGGAAGAGCACATGTAACAAGGGGAGGCCAACACGTTTGGAACGCGGCCTTACTGCAAACTTCGTACACTCGTACTACTCCATTAGGACAACAAAATGTGTAAGCAGTAGCGCGTACTTCTAAAGCGTTATTGAGAAAATCGCAAGATAATTTCGGTTTTCAAATATATACCTGTGCGTGGCCATTTTTAACATGAAACGCCGGCAGGTGAGAGGTTAGCTTTCAAGCCCCGTAATCGCTAGATCGAGTCCCGCTCGTCAGTTTTTTTTTATTTCTAACACAGTCATTTTCTTTACTATTTGTATTGCAATTAATGTAATGGGAAAAACACATGTATCGAATGAACTTTTGTTAAATTTACAATGTTATTTGGCAGTTTACAAATTTTTATTATTACAAATAATATAATATTCATAACCACTGACTAGTAAACGACCAAACGCATAGTGATACTGAAAATGTGTGCTTGTCTGTGTCTTCAAAATTGTTCGTATTTAATAGAAAGAAACGAGAAATTGCTTCTCGTGAAGACGCTATTAAAATACACTCGCTACTGCATGACCAATGATCAGCGCCGATATTTAAGGAAATGCAGCGTTATGCATGGTTTGCTTCCAAATTATCGGCTGAAAGAGAGGTTTTTGAAAATGTTAACGAGGTTTGTTTTTCCACGGAAAACCTCAAAAGACCTTGAGTGTGCGGAAATATAGCATTTATTCAATGCAGCTGGTGCCGTTTAACTTTGTTTTTCGTGTTTTTACGAAAAATACCATCCCGCAACTTGTACTCGTAATGTCTAAAGCGACGATTAATTGTACACCTTTCTGTGCCGGTCAAAACTTGGAGCTAACAAGTCGTTTCGGGTTCCTTCCAGGTATAAGGGATTTCTAAAATCATGGACAAGCATACATTTTCTGTATCATTTTATGCGTTTGGCCGTTTAATAGTCGGTAGTTATGAAAATTGTATTATTTGTGACAATAAAAATTTGTAGACTGCCAAATAACATTGTAAATTTAATAAAAGTTCATCCGATTACACATATTTTTCCCATTACATCAATTGTAATATAAATAGTAAAGAAAATGACTGAGTTAGAAATAAAAAAAAAAAAACTGACGAGCGCGACTCGATCCAGCGACCCAGCGATCACGGGGTTTCAACGCTAACCACTTTTTTATTTTTTTATTATTTTTATTTCTATTTTTATTATTTTTTACTTTTTATTTTTATTTTATTTTTTAATTTTTTATTTTCAACCGGCTGCCGGCGCTTCATGGTAAAAATGGCCACGCACAGGTTTATATTTGACGACCGAAACTATTTTGCAATTTTCTCAGTAACGCTTGAGAAGTACACGCTAGTGCTTACACAGTTTGTTGTCCTCTAGGAGTACTATGAGTTTGCAGTAAATCAGCGTTTTGCCCGCATCTCGTGGTCGTGCGGTAGCGTTCTCGCTTCCCACGCCCGGGTTCCCGGGTTCGATTCCCGGCGGGGTCAGGGATTTTCTCTGCCTCGTGATGGCTGGGTGTTGTGTGCTGTCCTTAGGTTAGTTAGGTTTAAGTAGTTCTAAGTTCTAGGGGACTTATGACCACAGCAGTTGAGTCCCATAGTGCTCAGAGCCAAATCAGCGTTCCAAACGTCGTGGACTCCCCTTGTAAAAATGGCTGTTTACCCGGGGGACGGCGCCGTAGCAAATATCGCCGGCGTGGAAGCAGTCACGTTACAGTAAAATGACTAAGCATAAAAGAATCGCAAATTTGCAGTAACACATGTGCTAGATCTGAATTTGCATTTGAAGTTGTAGAACATAAGTATACAAACAGTGAAGGAGGTATAAATAACCAGAAAAATATTTCTGAAGTGATAACGCCTCCTAGTGCTTGGTGTAAATATAAATAAGCCGAATTTTGTGGCGACCTAGATGCACTGAAACACAAACATCCTCTTCCTTTGGCATTATTACAGACAATAAAGCTATATTCAAATATTTGGCAAATCATGAGTTGCTAAAGAAATGTTTTCTTCGGGAAACCCAGAATGTGACAGACTCTATGAATAACGTTGTGTGGTGCCGTGTGCCTAAGAAGGTTTTTTATGGCCTCAAGACTCTCAGGTCTGCAGTGTCTCATGCTGTAATGACTTTTAACGATGGGAACTATGAAGGACTGAAGGTTCTGGAGGAGTTATGGCTGAATTAGGGCAGAACACAGCCAGAGGACTGCGATAACTGGATGTGCTTCGTGTATGCCCAGCGTTTGCTGCACAGCAACTGAGCAAACGAACAAGAAACTAAAGAAGAAGGCAAGCATTAGACAATTTGGACATTGAAGAGGACACGGGATATGGGCCAGGACAGCTCTAGTGCATTACAGAATCAGAACTGTAAGTTTGTATAAAAGTTTATAATTGAAAAAAAAAGTTTGAGCCCCAGTTTCTCAGAACTACTTGATTTGCTGCAAATGACCCATTATCTCAAAAAAGCACTGAAGTTAAAAACATGAAATTTTCACAGCATGCCAAGAACAATATTCCACACATATGAACTAGAATAATAAAAACTTCCTATGTTGTTTAGTTTTTATGTTCATTTATTTATAAAACTTAACGAAAAAATAAGCGGTTGAGAAAAGTATCTAAACACACCACACAATACAATTCTTGGAATAATTTCAGTTCAGTATAACCACAAAAGCACATTCGTTAATTCTGTAAACGGGACATTGGTGTCTTAAAAACTTTCCAAGATAGTGGGTCACAGAATCTGATAATTTAACATTTGCAGCATAGGACATACAATCTTTTTTTATTGTAGTATGCTTAAGGCGGAAAAACAAATAATAACTGACAACAACATTTGGTTACGTCGTGCGAGCACAGGTAATGCTGCACAGGAAAGAACTGAGAGGCTAGGACCTCTTACTTACGACACAAACAAGCTGGTGGAGAAGAAAAGAACTCTATGTCTGGAGCTGATTATCCCGACAGATTTAATATCATGTCGGTTTTAATCGACCGTGGCACTAGGAAGATTTCAGCACTGAGTATGCGGAAGTTGCCTGGTATGTCCAACCAGAAGGTATTTTCACAAATCAAGGGCGAAAAAAAAGAAGAAATATACGGCTGTCCCCTTTGAAAGATCGGGTAGATACTAGTGGTTTGGTACGCTGTGGCTGTTATGCAACGTTACGTCTGCGACAAAACGGTTCAGTATTTTTGAGGCTATACTGTCAATGCTTCTGTGGATTTCTCGCCACCGCGTCTTCTTTCACGCCAATTCCGTCATCTCAGGGCAGCACCTATACTCAATGTCGTCTTATTTTTTGTCGTATTTATTCTAATCCCTGTATGTCCTGTAGTAAATTAGTACATATTTGAATGGTTTCCGCCTTGAGCAATATATGTTTTTCTTCCTTTCATCCAAAGCAAATGGAGACATATTGCATACACACACACACACACACACACACACACACACACACACACACTCACAGTCCACCAGACAAAGTAAAGTAACGTCAATCACGACAGTCTAACATTCCAAATCGTAAAATTTTCGATGTAAATAACTTTTCTACGTTAAGCAGTCTGTGGTTGTAGATGACAAACTGTGAAGAAAAACCAGTTATAAGGCAAAACACAGAAAGCCACAAAAACCACAGTATGTGCTAACAAGATATGTGCAAAATATTTTGTCTGTTCTCAGATTTGAGCACACTTTTCTCAAAAAACTGCAATTGTATACGAACAAATAGTAAAAAGAAATTTTCTTGTTATACAATAGATATAAAATAAGAAAACCCACTGAATGACCTTCAACTTCAAGATAAATATTCGTCTACGGTATTTACTCTTTACATCTCACTTACCCGATGTCTGAACACGTTTGCTACAGTTCTGTTCCTTATTCTAGTTCATGTATTTAGCATATTCCTTTTCTCGCCGATTCTACCAAGAGCCTCTGCAATATACAGTTGTCAAAAGACGTACCAGCCAGAGCGGGTGGAAGATCAAGTCCTGCATCTATTGAATGCTCTCTCTCACGAGGAAGTCGCTTGCGGATTGTAGAGATGTTTAAATTTATCAAACGTGTGTATAGAAATTTGTCCTCACCTCACAATAAGGTAACAAAAGATACAAGGAAGTCAGAAGGTTAACAAATGCGCCAACTCTTGACGCCTGGACTGTATTCCACAAATCTAGCGGTTCTAGGCGCTCAGTCCGGAACCGCGTGACTGCTACGGTCGCAGGTTCGAATCCTGCCTCGGGCATGGATGTGTGTGATGTCCTTAGGTTAGTTAGGTTTAAGTAGTTCTAAGTTCTAGGGGACTGATGACCACAGATGTTAAGTCCCATAGTGCTCAGAACCATTTGAACCATTTTTTGTATTCCACAAAAATCATATGTGGGAATTGTCCACAATAATGAAAATACTCAAAACGAAGAAATATCTATAATTTTAAGAGCTATAGAATGACAAGAAGTGCGTGTCCTGCAAATGAGTGAATGAAGTGTTATTCGTACTACATAGCGTTTAAACTCCCGTCGACAGAAATGATGTCGTGAGAATTCAGTATATAATTTTCTTATGAAAAGAAACAATTGAACGTCCGGAGCTGGCGGAAAAACAACGAATTCAGCAGAAGACATGGTGTGAGGTATCGCTTTCAGTATTTTCTGCGTAGTGATAAATCGATCACATTTCCAGAAAGCATACAGAGTTGTTAGGAATGCTTTACCATTTCTGATAATGTTTCAGAAATTCAAAACGGTAATTGATTATTGTATGACTTACTTATTCTGCGGCCGAGTATTCCTGCCATCTTCTGATAACTTCTTCAGCATAAATCTGTTATCTTTAAGGAGAAATCATCTCTGTCGACGTTACACAATTGACAGAGCAGGCACATACATTGTGTACGGCCTGAACTAAAGTCCTAAATGTTATGTGAGAGCGGAAAAAACCAGTGAAGTTGTAAGACGGAGTGCCCTTTTTTGTGGAATTTGGTTAAACTTCAAATCGGTTCTCCAAAACGGCCGTAGATAATGGTAGGAATTTATCAGTGTAGTTCTTTCAGTAATATCACAGCAAGTCTTTACGTAACCCATCTCATCCCATCTTTTTTCATGAGCTTTATTGCACATTTGATGAGGAGGCACGCCACTAACACCCTAGTGCCAATTTCTTCTTCTCGGAGCAGGACGTTCACCCGACGTCCTCAATTACTGGTATTTATTGGATATATTCTAATCGCTGCCTTCCCCTACAGTTTTTACCCTCTAATTCCCCCTCCAGTACCATGAAAGTTATCCCCTGATGTCTTAACAAATGTCCTATCATGCTGTCCCTTCTTCTTGTCAATGTTTTCCCCATATTCCTTTCCTCTCTGATTCTGCATAGAGCCTGATTTCCTACCTTATCAGTCCACATAAATTTCATCATTCTGCTACAGCACCACATCTCAGATATTTCGATTTTCTTCTCCAGGTTTCCCAAAACCCGTGATCCAGTGCTATACAGTGGCGTGGTAAAGACGTACATTCTTACAAACTTCTTCCAAAAATGTTGCTCCGGAATGCCCTCTTTGCCTACTCTAGTCTGCTTCTTATGTCCTCCTTCTTCGTGCGTTATGTTTTATTTTCGTTCCAAGGTAACGTAATTCCTTCGTCTTTTTCGTAGTCAACAATTCTGATATGAAGTTTCTCACTGTTCTCATTATTTTCGTCTTTCTACGATTTATTCTTCCTCTATATTCTTTGCTCATTAGACTGTCCATTTCATTAAAGACGTCCTGTAATTCTTCTTCCCTGAGGATAACATTGTCATTCGCGAAACTTATCATTCACTTCCTTTCATCCTGAGTTTTAATCCTACTCTTGAAACTTTCTTTCATTTCTGTCAGTGCTTCTTCGATTTGTGGATTAAACAATAGGGGCAAAAGACAACATCCGAGCACTTCGTTCCTGGTCTTCAATTCTTATTATTTCGGGTTCCCCATCTTTCCCTACAGCTCACTCCAATTCGAATTTCGAAAGTATTGCCACGCGGGGTAGCCGTGCGTTCTGTGGCGCCCTGCCTCGTTTCGCGTGGCTGCCCCCATCGGAGGTTCGAGTCCTTCCTTGAGCATGGATGTGTTTGTTGTCCTTAGCGTTTAAGTTAGTTTAAGACAGACTGAGTAGTGTGTAAGCCTAGGGACCGATGATCTCAGCAATTTTGTCCCATAGGAACTTACCACAAATTTCCAAATTTCGAAAGTATTGCACCATTTTCTGTTGTCGAAAGCCTTTTCTAGGTCAACGAATCCTATGAACCTGTCTAGATGTTTTGAAATCTTGCTTTAATTATCAACTACAATGTGGAAACTGCCTTTCTGGTTCCTTTATCTTTCCGAAAGCCAAACTGTTCGTCATCTAACAGATCCTCAGTTTTCTTCTTCAGTCTCCTCTATGTTATTGTTGTCAAGTTCTGTACACCAGCGAATAACGTCCCTGTTGATAATAGCATAAATTTTTCTTTTAAAATGAGTGACATGAGATTTCTGGTGGTTCGAATCTCGCTACTGTCAGATTTTATTTTACTTTTATTTAAATTCTATATTTATTAAAACAGAAATGTTAACGAACAAATATTGAATCATATTTTTATTAAAAATAACGTCTTTTAATTTTTAGTTACTGGTCATGTGAAAATACAGTAAATGTGATACTGACATTCGAAACGAGTTATTGTTAAACGAAAGAAATAAATGTATACGTCAGTAATACCGTTGAATATCTAAATAAAAATGTTTATTTTCTATTCAGGTTTTGTATTTTTGTGCAAAAATTAAATTTCTTTTGAATACTGGCACTTTCATGTCATCGGCTACAAATTTAATCATGCATTCTTCGAACTGTATGGTATACACACAATAAGTATGATCTCGTTTGGTATCTGTCCTGGTGTTGCAAAGCTAATGGCCTCGAGTATGTTAGCACCTCGTTAAGCCGGGTATAGTGAGCCAGTTTACGAAAGACGAGCCCAAAAAATGGAGACTTTTTTCAAGTACTTCTGCTAGAACTTACCTCGTATATCAAAACTAAAGCTGAAGGAGTAATTATATTAAATTCTGACTTCGAATCAGACGTGACTATGAGTGAGAACTGCTAGGTTGTCTCTCAAGTAGGTTATTAACACAGTCTCAGGGAACAAAAAGAACCAACATTATATTCCTGTTGTATCCTACACGTTAGAAAAATTCGAAGTTTACTCTGACGAGCTTCGAGATGCGTGTACTGAACACTCACTTTAAATTTTTTGAGTGTAAATTTGGGTGAGATCAGTGAGGTACAATGTGGAGCTTTTATCAAGACATCAAACTGATCGAAAGACGGTATCAGGGTCGCTGGAATACCAGTGCTGAGGGAGACAACATTTGGTACCTCCACAACAGGCAGTTCATCGAGGAAAAACTGTTAGGTGCTTTAAAAAGAAGAGAGAAAGGTAATACAACTTACTGTCCACTTCTCTTACACGCATTTTGCTTATTTTCTGAAGTGACATTATGACAAAGCTGTACGTGACAACAAAGGAACTGTGGTCAGATATGGATTCAGCGCCCAAATGATCGTAAGATGCCGTCACAAATCCTAACATGAAATAGAAAATATTTTTTCGCTTGCCTGTGTAATTAATTTCCTTAGGATATTATTTGTACCTTGGTAACGACATCAGAAGAATGAAATATGGGAAGCAATGGCGTGAGACACAGGCCAGTACGTATCGAAGTGTTTATCGAAATCGCCGTATGAAAGAGGTAGGTTAGAATTTTTATATCTGGTCGACTTCGAGGTCAACAGAGAGAAAGTAACAAACTAGAAAGATCATTGATGTCGAAGCAAAAGATTCGTGCCATCGTCTGTACAACGTCGCGAGTTCTCATTGTGTGAGCAGATCCTCCTACGCCACAGGGTTTACTGGACTAGACTTGAAATCTCTGCCGCGGTTCATCGAAAACAAGGTACTAATAATAACTCTTTAGTTACCTAACTTCATAGAAAGATAAAATAGAAATTTTGCTGAGTATTCAGAGAATTATCACAGAGGAACAACAAGCTCTTATTCATATCTAAAGTGCAAATTCAGATAGCATTTAGCTGTACTTCTTGTGTGTTTGATACGCAAAATTTTCTGAACAGCTGCGCACTTGATTATACCCTGTTTGTCCGATAACCAGTTCATATGACATGGGTTCCAGTTACACTTCATCTAAGAGATAATTTTACTTTTTTCAGCTGTAAAGATGAGTTACACCTCTGGAAAGTTTACGAGTTTGGTAAACGTAATATTATGCAGCAGGGTGACTTACATTTTAAACTGTTCCTGTTCTGAAACTGGCTGCGTAGGACGGTTCGCAGATTGGGGTATAGTGAGGCCGACTCGAAGAAACAGCCGCGAAAATGTGTGGTCGCTGTTGTCCCTGTTTAGAAAAAGGCGAAGACGATTTCATCTGGCAAAAATGTTAAGGTCAATAAGTTCTTGGTGCCAAAGACGTTAATCTTACTGAATGTTATTCAAAGGGTAGAAAAATAATTTGTGAATACTGCGTAAATGAACGTTACCTGTTTACCTGAAATTTAATTTCTTCTACCAATATTTCATGCTTTTCTTAAATTGGAAGTTTATCTCCGCAGTTCTTTGCATTTTTTGCTATAGTCAGCTTCAGTTAATTGAAATAAGCTCTTTAAGTAATCTCTTTATGTCCCCACTCATACATTTTGCATCTCTAGAGGTCAGTTTGGGCCATCAGGCAATGGGAAGCGTTCGTTATTTTGGAACGACGATGTGCTTCTGTTCGAACCATCATTCGCCATTCTGCTTCTGGTTCGGCTGCTGTTCTGGCACTGAGTTTCGTCAAGTTCTGATCTGTTAGATTTGGGAGGCAGGCTGGCTTTTGTGTTGGTGCCAGATAGTTCGGAGTTTCTACAATTTCGAAGAAAAATGGGTGAGATTTTTTAGTTATTTGCCCTGGTGACTGTTAGGCGCATGTATAGGTTTTTCAGGAGAGCATTCTACATACATTCTGTTCTGTTAGATTTGGGAGGCAGGCTGGCTTTTGTGTTGGTGCCAGATAGCTCGGAATTTCTACAATGACGAAGAAAAAGGGGTGAGATTTTTTAGTTATTTGCCCTGGTGACTGTTAGGCGCATGTATAGGTTTATCGGGAGAGCATTCTAAATACATCAAAAAAAGTTTTGCATCACCTCGGTTCCGAGAGTTCCGCAACCTGTACAGAAAATTGGAATAGAGCTCAATATAAACATCATTTGCATCCTTTTTATTGCTCATGAAAACCACACATTGCATGTTGTACCACCATACAGCGAGTCCTTCAGAGGTGGTGGTCCACATTGCTGTACACAACAGTACCTCTAATACCCAGTAGCATGTCCTCTTGCATTGATGCATGCCTATATTCGTCGTGGCATACCATCAACAAGTTCATCAAGTCACTGTTGGTCCAGTTTGTCTTACTCCTCAACAGCGATTCGGCGTAGATCCTTCAGAGTGGTTGGTGGGTCACGTCGTCTATAAACAGCCCTTTTCAATCTGTCCCTGGCATGTTCGATAGGGTTCATGTCTGGAGAACATGCTGGCCTCTCTAGTCGAGCGATGTCGTTATCCTGAAGGAAGTCATTCACAAGATGTGCACGATGGGGCTGCGAATTGGTGTCCATGAAGACGAATGCCTCGCCAATATGCTGCCGATATGGTTGCGCTATCAGTTGGAGGACAGCATTCACGTATCGTACAGACATTACGGCATCTTCCATGACCAACAGCGGCGTATGTCGGCCCCACATAATGCCACCCCAAAATAGAAGGGAACCTCCAACTCGCTGGACAGTGTGTCTAAGGCGTTCAGCGTGACCGGGTTGCCTCCAAACACGTCTCCAACTATTGTCTGGTTGAAGGCATATGCAGCATTCATCGGTGAACAGAACGTGCGGTTGTAAGTAGCCAGTTTATATGTTTGTTAGTTGGCAGCGCTATAGACTGCATTAATATTATGAAACGACCCCTTAAACAAATTAATGCATTACTGTGCTGATAAACCTCTTACATTATTTGATTTTCAAACAGCTGAGCACAACTGAACGTACTCAGACATTTCTCTCTTTACTTATTCTGATCATCACTGAACTCACACACAATATTTTTAGCGCAACGCAATCTGACTTTCAATAATCCCTACAAGAGAATGGCCCTGACTAACATTTACCTATACGTTTCACAAATCACTTACCTCACAAAAGTCTTCGTTACTCGATCTACTGCAATACAGCGAGCGCCACTACTGCTAGCTAAATAAAATATTCAAACTACTGAAGGGACTAACTACTGATAGGCATAGTTAGCAAATGAAAGATTTTGATAGAGAACAAACACTGTATTTACTTTCATAGTGTTCAAAAGTCGTAATATATATATATCAGTTCATGACATCCAGTCTTACAAATTTACCGTCTCTGATGGACACACGCCCAGATCATCCGCTCTCAAAACTCCGCCATCTCTCTCCCCACATCCACCACTGCTGGCGGCTCACCTCCAACTGCGCAACGCTACGCGCTGTTAAGATCCAGCTGCCCAACACTACAATAGCAAACAACAATGCAAAACAGCCACAGACTGCACACAGCACAGTCAGTGATTTTCATACAGAGCGCTACGTGGCGTTACCAATAAAAAAACCTAGACAGCCTACTTACAATATCACTGACAGCGTCTTCGCCCTCGCTAAGAGACTCTGTGGTTGGAAGGACTCGTATTTAGAAGTTAATAGTTAGCAGTGATGCAGGTTAGCTGTGTTAGCAGCGAGTGAGCGGTCGGTTTGGACGTGTATCCTTCGTGGAGACTTAGTGTTAGTAGGACATGCATAGTAAAATGATGATTGATGTATCTGCTAATGTTTGGATAATGGAATTAATAATGATTATATAATTTTTGGAACTGGTTGTCACATGAATAAGATAAAATCTTCTAAATACATTGTTTCCTCTGCAACAAAATCTTTCCTTTGCTAACAAAATGCCTATTAGTAGTTAGAGCCTACTGTAGTTAGAATCTTTTTGTGTAGCTGGCTGTAGTTTGTGCTTGCTGTATTTGCTGTAGTTCGTATTATGAAGATTTTCTGTGAGGTAAGTGACTTATGAAATGTAGCGGTCATTGTCAGGATTTCTTCTAATTCAGGGTCATTTTTTAGTGTTAATTATTTGCAGTCAGATTGTGTTGCATTTATATATTGTGGGTGATAAATGAAATGAATAAGATTGAGTTGTATTTGCCAGGGAAAATTCTGTAGGTCAGTGTTGAAATGATAAAAAATAGTAAAGAGACAGTAGGTTCAGTTTCACTCAGCAGCATTCAGTACGGTGCAAAGCATAACAATATCATTCTATAGTCATGTGGCATTTCATAAGTTAGTAGAAATTCTCTCAATGCTCAGAGAAAGACACTTGTCATAATCATGTGTGCAGATGTAAGAATATTTCCCATCAATTCATAAGCATTACTGTAAGTAGCACAAAGTACATGCTCCACAGTATAATCATATGTTTCCAAGTAATAGCGTGTTATATTTGCGATGCTTTCTACAAAGGAATGTCAATAGCGAGGTTAATGGCCTCTTTTTTCTCCACCTAATGGCTTTTTCTCCAGGCGGCTGGCACAGCTGGCCACTCACAACGCATTATCTCAAGGTCACTTGGCTTTCTTACCGAAATATTTACGACAGCAGTTTGAACTACAGTGACTCATATAAAAAATTTCACAGGTCGAGAATTTGCGTTACAAATGTGTAGAAACAAAATCCTATAAATATAACAGTGTCCAAAAAATTTTCGTTAAGTTCCTAGCCACTACTCATTGTTCCTTACCTTATTACACGTATACATATTCGTCGACAATTCTTCAATAATTCATCATAATAAATTCCTCATATAGCATCAGTTTATTGATCATAAACATACCTCAACAGCATAATACACATCGTCATCATAATAATAACATCATAACACCTCTGTCAAATCTCAAAATCGTCGTAGCTTCCTCCAATAATTTCAAAACATAAAAAAATTTTCTGTTCATTTCAATAGTGTCATCTATATCAAACGTACTTTAAAAATCATAATCCCATACCAAATATATCATTCAACGCTCTCATAGTATCACAATGGTTCCAAAAAATATGAACAGTTCACAAAGTACAGACAAAATACAATTTCATAAGTGTGAAGTTATCTAACTGTGTAATTACGTAAACATGTGTCACTGACGTAGTAAAAAGAATGTTTGTTTCTCTGTCAAATAATCAGATAGCTGTGTAATTCTGTGTTAGAGAAAAATGGTACCGATGTGTAAAGTTGTATAGCAAATACCATATTAGTTAGGGCTCCTTGTGTTTGCCACACACATGGTACACAAAGTAAACGTGTACCCCCCTGAGGATCAATGTAATTATACCCTCAGGTGTTACAGATTACAGCAATGGAATAAAATATTTATCACTCAAATGCGTGTCCTGTAGCGCTAAATGTGCGTGTTGCTGTAAGATAATTCTGTGGAAGTGTCGTAGTTATCGTCCTCTGTAAGCAAAGTTCTGCTGAAGTCAATGTACTTACCCTATCATAAGTACTTACCCCATCAAAAGTGAAATGCTATGCATATAGATATCGTAGTTATTACATACAGTACCGTGATCAAGAAAGTACTACACTGTAACGTATTGTTGTGCTACGAAAAAGGCTGTCTGATTCTAGCTATACCACAAAAGTTACTACTAAAACATGTCTTCCTTTCCAGAAGAATTCAGAAAAACTGTGCAGATATAAAACAGATACACCGCAAAAGCAACAATGTAAATTGTGTCACACATTAGTAGCGTCGTGATATAATCTTGTAGCTGTCAAAGAAACCAAATACTCTGTTATCTTTAATCTCACAGAAAGTACTTCAAATAAAGAATGCCTTTTCAAGTAAAGCAAAATGTTGCATTAAAATCTCATTAGAAGTAAATGTTCTAAGTATATAGGCCTTATAGTCGTTATGTAATCGTGCAACTAACAAGCAAGAATGTACACACACAATAACACTGTGTCATCTGTTCACTATAAGAATGCATTCGTAATTACTGTCTAAATATGTTTCCTAGGTTCTAGACTAGATAGTTAATTTTAAAACATAGCTGCATGTTAACAGTTTCTAAGTGTGACAAAGAGTACTAGTAATGTAAAGTGAAAAATTTTATAGCAAAGACTAAGTTAAAAAGCAGATTATCTTTCAATAAACGGTTTTACATGTGAAATGTGGTGCAAGCCTTTACTCTTCCTACTATGCAGAGCTCTAGTTTCAGCGGAGTTATCATGTGGTATATGGTACATCGGCAAAGAATGCTCAAATTTTTCTCAAGGTTAGCGTCTATGTTATTTTTCTCTGAGCCAGCCGGCGCACGTGGCTGCCTGCAGTGCGAGTCATTGTCTCCTATCTCTTTGTTGGCGTGCGTCGTTATTGGGATTAGGAGACCTAACTTCTACAAATCCACCTTGTCGAGAGGGCCCTGCCCTGTTTCAATCCCACCAGTTCTGATGAAATTCAGGTCTGTTGTTTTGTCGGTAGTTTACATAGTTTCTTTTCTGTTGGTTATATGGTGGAGAATTTCTCCTGGAATCGTAACTGCACGGTGGACTGTTGCGTCTGAAGTTATTCTGTCTCTCTTGATAATAATTATTTTGGTTCCCATATTGTCCGTTTCTCTGATTGACTCTGTGGTAGTCATTACCACAGAGAGGTGATCTTTCCCTGTAGTTCCTACTATTCTGCCAACGGTCGTCATACGGGTGGTATCTGTTTTCGTCACGATTTACGTTGTAAGAATAGCCTTTTCATGTCCAGTTATTATTTCTGTCATCGCTGAATTGTGACGGATGTGACCTATAATTGTTGTGCTCCTGTTTTCGCGTTCCGCGATTGTCTGTGTCAATTTCCAATTCTTGTAACAGTCCCTGAAAAGCTTCAATGTCGTCGTAGCAACGTCCTGCCAAAATAATATGTCGTAAATGTTCAGGCAATTTGATTAAGCAAATGTGGATGAGTTCTGAGGGGCAGTAGGGGTTTGAAAGATACTGATTCTTATGGAAGATGTCTTCGAAAGATTTGACAAGACTGAAAAATTCAGATTGTTCGAAATGTTTCATCATTATGATGCTATGTTTTACTCGGTCTTGTGTAGCTTGAGACCAATATGCTGAGAGGAAGGCATGGTAAAATTCTCCTTCACTGTGGCAATCGTGAATGACCGATCGCATTCTTAGAGCTGGTTCATTCTATAAATAGCCACACATAAATTCTAATCTGTACTCCGATGACCAGTTGGGAGGAAAACAATGAGAGAACTGATGGAGCCACGCTTGTGGATGAATATCGTTGCCAGAATTTTTAAATGTTTTGAATTTACATGTAGTAATGAACAGCTTATAGTCAAAATCATCAAGTCGGCGAGTTGCATATCGGTCATTGTTACTTCGTTTCGGCGGTTCCATCCCAAAATTCGGTGTACCTTGCCAATTCCTTTCATAATTTCCGAAGTGCCCTGTGTTAATATTTTATGGTTGTTCCGTATTTCTATGTCCCTCTTCCCATATTGGAGCGCGAGTGTCCTCTGAAATATATAATTCTTGTATTACCTGCGTCAACTGATCTTGTACTTCCCGAATTTCTCTTTTGTACTGTGTATTGATTTGATTTTGATTTTGTTTGAATTTTCTGATTTGTTCATACTCTTCTGTGTCAATGAAGGCTATTGGTCTTGTGTCATTCAGATCATCATCTACCTTTGTAGATAAGTTAGTGAACTGATCCGAAAGTTCGGCTACTTCCTCTGATAGTGAACTTATTTCCTCAGTGTGTTTTTCTGAACCAAGTTTCAGAGTGTCCATTTGTGTTGAAATCGTATCTACTGTGTCCTTCATGAGTTTTTGCAAGTTGCGTAACCGAATCGGTAGATGCAACTGAATCAATTTTAGCTTGTAAGGTGTCGTGATTTTCATGAACAATAGTTTGCAGTTCTTTTATGGCTGCTTCATGATTCTGTAATGCATTTTCATGACGCGAAAAAATAGGTTGCAAATGCTCACAAATTTGTGTTTTTACGTCATTACAGACTTTTTGACATTTCGATTCGTGTTTGTTCAAGCGTTTGTTCCATTTGAAGCTGTTGCTGTGTTTGTCTCTGATTTTGTTCCATCGTGTCTAACTTTTGCTTTGTTTGTCTCTGATTTTGTTTCATTTGTAGCATTAATTGCAATAATAATGTATTAGTGTCTGGAATCTGTTTCTCTATGCTTTTCGCAGTGCATTTTCGCCGGCAACATTCACATTTTGACAAGCAGAAAATGTGTCTTGACTTATTTGAGAAAACGTTGAGGACGCAGAATCTGAATCTACAGTATTTGCAAGATTGTGTCCTGTCATTTCGGATTCCTGAGCCGAGCTGTTGCCGACCGATCGATCGATAATGCTTCCCTGTTCGCTAAATGTTTCACTGTCTACGCCATTATTTGCCGCCCGCTCCATTTCCCTATGCACAATTACCAAATTACTATGTTGAACATTAGTTAATTCATTACACGGTGGCGCTAACACACTGCTTTCGTCTTCACTGTCATTTCTCATTTGACTTTGGAGCCTAGTATTACGATTGTCAGAATATTTCACACGATAACACAGAAAAGCACAATTTGAAGAGCAAAAATAAGAGAACACATTAACATAGCGCTGAAAATAATATCTCGTTAATTGCAAGCGCAGCTGCGAAATACTTGGTGCAAATCTACATGCATGCCACAACTGTTTTACTGTACAACAATGAAAAACTACAACTACAAAGGAAATTCTCTCTATAATTATGCACTAGCAATAAACAATAGCTACACTAATTACACAAACTACAAGAAAAAATCAGAAGATTCCAGTGAGGTATCCTCGGCTAAAGGTCGACATATGTAACGTCCCCTTAGAAAAATTTATGAACGACTGTGCTTAAACTGACACACAATACTTTTAGCGCAACGCAGTCTGACTTTCAATAATCCCTACAAGAGAATGGCCCTGACTAACATTTACCTATACGTTTCACAAATCACTTACCTCACAAAAGTCTTCGTTACTCGAACTGCTGCAATACAGCGAGCGTCACTACTGCTAGCTAAATAAAAGATTCAAACTATTGAAGGGACTAACTACTGATAGGCATAGTTAGCAAATGAAAGATTTTGATAGAGAACAAACACTGTATTTACTTTAATAGTGTTCAAAAGTCGTAATATATATATATCAGTTCATGACATCCAGTCTTACAAATTTACCGTCTCTAATGGACACACGTCAAGATCATCCGCTCTCAAAACTCCGCCATCTCTCTCCCCACATCCACCACTGCTGGCGGCTCACCTCCAACTGCGCAACGCTACGCGCTGTTAAGATCCAGCTGCCCAACACTACAATAGCAAACAACAATGCAAAACAGCCACAGACTGCACACAGCACAGTCAGTGATTTTCATACAGAGCGCTACGTGGCGTTACCAATAAAAAAACCTAGACAGCCTACTTACAATATCACTGACAGCGTCTTCGCCCTCGCTAAGAGACTCTGTGGTTGGAAGGACTCGTATTTAGAAGTTAATAGTTAGCAGTGATGCAGGTTAGCTGTGTTAGCAGCGAGTGAGCGGTCGGTTTGGACGTGTATCCTTCGTGGAGACTTAGTGTTAGTAGGACATGCATAGTAAAATGATGATTGATGTATCTGCTAATGTTTGGATAATGGAATTAATGATGATTATATAATTTTTGGAACTGGATGTCACATGAATAAGATAAAATCTTCTAAATACATTGTTTCCTCTGCAACAAAATCTTTCCTTTGCTAACCAAATGCCTATTAGTAGTTAGAGCCTACTGTAGTTAGAATCTTTTTGTGTAGCTGGCTGTAGTTTGTGCTTGCTGTATTTGCTGTAGTTCGTATTATGAAGATTTTTTGTGAGGTAAGTGACTTATGAAATGTAGCGGTCATTGTCAGGATTTCTTCTAATTCAGGGTCATTTTTTAGTGTTAATTATTTGCAGTCAGATCGTGTTGCGTTTATATATTGTGGGTCATAAATGAAATGAATAAGATTGAGTTGTATTTGCCAGGGAAAATTCTGTAGGTCAGTGATGAAATGATAAAAAATAGTAAAGAGACAGTAGGTTCAGTTTCACTCAGCAGCATTCAGTAAGGTTCAGTTATTTCAACAGTTTAAGTAGAACAACGTAGAAGTTTTACGGTCTATTCAGCATGTTGTTGGGCCCATTTGTAAGGCGCTGCATGGTCTCGTGGTTTGCGAAGATGGACCTCGCCATGGACGTCGGAAATGAAGTTGCACATCACGCAGCCAATTACGCACATTTTGAGTCGTAACACGATGTCCTGTGGCTACACGAAAAGCATTATTCAACATGGTGGCGTTGCTGTCAGGGTTCCTGCGAGCTATAATCCATAGGTAACGGTCACCCACTGCAGTAGATGCATCAGTGGCCAAAAACTGGTTTACGCAGACTACAGCCCCGGGGATCACGATGCCTTCTGCAAATTCAGTGGGGACTCTGAAGGTGGGCGTCACAAATTCTTTATACATTCGGATCCATGTTCCACCCATATTGCTGGCGATGGAGCGGTGAAACTCAATAGGAAACCTAACAGGCACAGATGATTTGTTTAACGAACCACTCTTTAAGGCCATATCCATTTCGTTCCGGGTCATGTCGCCAGAAGCGTGCCATCGACCTGCACCGCCTCGGTTGCTTGTATGTCACGCAGAGCTTCAGCCAGTCCCACTTCGCTCGTTGCACCATCAGCACAGAAATAGCGGTAATACTGGGTGCACGCTCAGGCAATAGCTATTTGTGTCATAGCTCGCCTTCCCTCTGCCATTTGGTCTGCCATAATGAGCGTGCGTCTGTGTTGACGTCTTTCTCGTACTATATGATGGAGCGAAGCTTGTTCACCATGAAGATCATTTTGCTTTGTAGCACGGACTCTGACGCCTTCCAGTTGCACTGTACTGAGCTGGAGGAAGCGGGCTCTGATCCGTTGGACGGCCCATTGACGATCTGACGACGGTGGTTGCATTGTCAGTTCTCTAATTGTCATATAATAAAACCCTGAAGTCGTCCACTGCCAGCCGGACTTATCTCTGCCATAGCTGAAAAAGGCCGTGTGTAAGACGGTTTTGACAGAACTAATCAACCATAGCAACGTGGAACTATGAGCTACTTGGCACCATTGGCATCGGTGTCAAGTATCTTCTTCTCATGGCGACAGATCTCATCGCAGGGTGGGAAATGTTTAGTTTCCATGGTCCCATACTACGTTTTGTCCATTGTCGAGATACTATGCAGGTACAGGTTTAGTGATCAGTAAAAGTCGTTGGCCATATCTCAGCACCAACAGTCACCGCGTGGAGCCCTCGTGATATGTATACCCTATCTAAGTGTCTGTCCGAGTGGCTAGTAAAATTCGTGTACCTACGATTGTCGACATGTTGTAGGATCCAGGTGTCTTGCCGCTTGAGGTCCTGTACCAGTGCGTCTAACGGTTGGCAGGAGATGAAGTGCAGGTATTAGTCCTCGGGTCACAGAACACAGTTGAAATCGTCACCCACTACGTAAATCGAGCGAGGTGGCGCAGTGGTTAGCACACTGAACTCGTATTCTGGAGGACGACGGTTGGAACCCGCGTCTCGCCATCCCGATTTAGGTTTTCCATGTTTTCCATAAATTGCTTTAGGCAATTTCTGGGATGGTTCCTTTGAAAGGGTACGACCGACTTCCTTCTTCCTCCACCAGATCACCAACCACTATGTAATTCTCTGCATTTCCTTAAACAACAGGGTCACCTCCTCGGAGAAGAATACGGTCCTTCCTTGGCGCTTCGACGAGCGTAATGGCGCATAAACGTTCACCAAACGACAGAACCGACTGTCAGCGCGACACACACGCCGACGGAAGGTAAGTCACGCCCAACGCCTCAATTCCTTCCCTTAACAGTACGGCCTTGCCACCACTACCGTCGCCAGCCGGTAAACTAAAAGCGTCGAAATTGTAAAAGTCTATTCTTATATCAGGTCACACCTCTTGAAGGAAAACAATATCCATGTCCATTACATGTAACCTATCCCTTAACGGGGTACGAATGCCGTTGATGTCAACGGTGCAGCTGTGTATTTGTGACATCGCACTTAATTAGGTCAACTGGAAATGGTCACGGAAACGCCGTGACGTGGACTGGTCATCGTCAGGGCAGCCTACATGCAAATTCAAGGTCACCTTACGTGTGGGGTCCGTCCGACGCAGCGTTGGCTAGGGGCATCAGTTGATAATATGTCTCTTACATCACATCGTTCAGTTCCACGTCATTACCCCAGTCTCCCAAGGAGTATTGTGAGACGAGTTCCGTCGGTTGGCGTACGCTAGTCGCCGCATTCGTGGTGTCTTCCTGCTGCATAGTAGCCTCCATCTCGCTGCCATGCATTTGATGCAGCACGCCGACCAGTGGCAGCTACGTATTGGAGTGCCTGTATCTAACCCAGCTGGCAGTGACATGTCGACGTCGCCTTCGTCCTCGTCCCCCAGCTGCACACCTCTCCCGTGGAAAGCCCCCCTCTTCTTACGTCGTTTTGGGGACTGCGGTGTACTTGTGACACCGCGTTTCTCTGTATCGGACGTGGATCGGATGTTGGTATTGTCCTCTTGAACCCCAACTTCCACAAAGACAGAAAGGGTCGACTGTGTCATTACGTGATCCTGACACCGATGTATTTGGGGTGTGATGGGACGGAGATGCTGCTGGATAAAATGTGAGAGCAGCAGTATAGGATCGGGGTCGAAACTGAGATGAGAGCCGATCGTGGTCGACGAAGACATCATTATTCAATGCCTCCACAGGTGTAAGAGGGAGGGACGTCACCTGTGGCGTCAGCGTCTGTTCTGCAGGAGGTACCTGCACGGAACGTCTCTGAAGGCAGTCTGAGCGGACATGTCCTTCTTGTCTGCAATCAGAGAGGAGTCTTCGGTTGTCTGTCATAAATGACGACTGAACGACATCCACCGGTGTACGTCAAAGTCGGCAATGACGCGGCGTGCGAACGAATACTCCTGACACAAAACAAGGATTACGCTGTCGGCCATGCAGGCTTGAGCGTATAAACCATTCGAGCTCCATTCGGGAGACGTTATCGACCTTTCCGCCCCTATGGCACTGCACATGTTCATACTGCCGAACGTTGGGCGCAATACCAAATGTACCCCATCCTATCTACCAATCGGCGGTTGCATCGCGGTCGTTATACTGTATGTTGTGCCCAACCCAAGCTGTTGCATATGCAGCAGAGAAGGCCACCTCAGGTTTGAATACCTTCAGTGGCGCATCTCCCAATTGCCAGAGGTTACCGTGGCGCCCCCCACTCCGACGAAGGTTTTATCGATCACCTACGTACGTATCGGCGCTCTTTTTTCCTCTCGCCGGTTGTCATCAGTCAGACAACATACCAGTGTCCCTTCAGGCTGCCACAGTTGAGGTCGATGCTACATGATGCTACTCTGGGCCACTACCAACTACTATTGCCGACACCTCCCGACCGATGGTAAGGATGGCAGTCGATCATCGTTCCTGTGACGGCCTTCAATCCAGATCGCCCCGACTCCCCATTTCCGACACAGAGGGACGGACATGCAAACAACGTTCACCTAAATGGGGCAAGGGAACGAGACAGATCAGCTCCCTCTGACGCTTCAGAGGTCTTCCAGCCTGACGAGGCCTCGGAGAACCTACGCAACCACAAGAATGACGACAACGCGATTCTGGATGTGGCTGCGCTGGTACCTACTCCACCGGTCGCCCAGGTGCATCTGTACCAATGGATTCCCCAATTACGACTGTCGCCGAGAAATCCTCGGCTCCTACAGGTGAGGAGGAATATATGAACCCCACAACGACAATGCCCTTGATAGAGTTGATATACGATGTCAACGATGACCCGAACCGAACACTGAAGACGAAGTTACACCAGACGGGGAGCCCTAGTTACACCCACGCCAACGCCATCAGGTGGCGTACTGCATGGCTTGCCGCTGCCCTGCTCTTCTTCATCCCCCTATCCGCCCCCCCCCCCCCCCCCCACTGAAGGATTTCCCCTCCACAGCGCGGTTCGGCCGCAAACGGGCCGAATAGAAACGATCAACACTCCCTGACAGTATTAGCTCTTGAGTAAAAATTCAACTGCTGTGGTGGATGATACAGGTAACAGACGACGATATTGCACTACTACAGGAAGTGTACTGGACGTTGTGGGCTGTATTACTTATACGCCCCCTGGAGACCACCTTTGATGCGGCGTTGCCATCTATTCCCACGAGGGCATCCCGCTAGTTGATGTTACATACCTTCTGTCCGTCAGAGGCATGGCGATCGCCGTTATGGGGACGCATATCATCAATATTTTCGCCCCTCAGGCTCCACTGCAAACATGACAGAGGTCACTTTTACTCAGAATAAATCTCCCATTTATTTCTTGGGCACTGTGACCATTACTTGCTTTGTTATTTTAACTTTCCTGCACCCTAAGGATCAAATGCCCTACTGAAACACCTGCCAAGAACTGGCCTTGTCGTCTGTGATCTGTCATTCCGTGACACTTCGGAAGTTCGGCACAGTGATGGATCTGTATATGCTTACCAGATGGGTCAATCTGTGAGCCACCTTCACAGGACTTACGTCTCTCTTGAACTCATACGCCGTGCACTCCAAGATGCAGGACTTGGACCCTTGAACTATTCGGACCATTATGCCTAAATCTGCAATACTCACTTTCTGTAATTAAGTGGTCTGGCGCAGTCATGGACCATGATCCAGAATGACCTCAATGTGTTATCGAGACAAAGACCACCGCTGAATATCGGTTGCCTAAGTACTACACAACCTTCAGTAGGTGGCTGCAATTTACTAAACCTGCCCTCCAACGTACCTTGATTCAATATGGCAAGGAAGTAGCTGTGTGGTACATTCACACTACCGATTATTTCTAAGCCTTTCTTCGCAATCTAGATATCCAGCCGCCCATCCCTGAAATCCAGAAGGGACAGAGCTGGATTAAGGCACAAATAGTGATACTGGCACGCCATGGAGTGCAAGGAGCAATGGTGAGCAACAGAGTTGAAGATTCGGCGGAACAGGTACAGGTGCATCATATTGCCTTCAATGGGAAACAAGAGATGTACTCCAGTCACTGCCAGAAAATCGCTTGCAAGGTCGAAATCGTCAATGCCATTGTAGACTACTACCGTACAATGAACCAGGAGGAGTCTAACAATGCCCATGTTGAGGAGGTAGTGTTACCATCACATACGCCTCACAGGCGACGAGGCTGACGAGCTGACGAAGACGGTTACGTGCAACGAGGTCCACGATGCAATCAACAAACGTGCTTTGAATAAATCGCCTGGCATCGATGGAATGCCAACAGAATTTCATCGCGCCTTCCTTGCGCTGATGGCTTCGCGGTGGACAACAATATTTCATGAGCTGTTGACGACGTACAAAGCCATACTACCAGTCTTTATCACGTGCGTAATGATACCCATTCACAACCAACACTGTGAGTAACGACCACGTATTACCGTATTCTAAGGTCTGTTTCACACGTACGCGGTTCCATTCGGTTCGTTTTCGGTTTCTTTTCGATCGCTACCGACAAGTGTGGAACGGTGTTTCGGTTTCTATTCGGTACCTGAAAGAAACAGTATAGCACCGAATACTCCCTGGACCCGAATAGGTTTCAACAGGTTCCGGTAAGGCTAGAACGCATGTCCAAGGAACAGAAAGCAGTCAAGGCGTTCATATACGCATGGTTCAGCATGTGTTTTAACCTGATAGTAAGTGAATGTCTTTAAAAATAATCTCTTATTATATTTTTTTACAGTTGTTGTCGTAATTTTTCTGATAAAATAAGTGATTTACCAGATTTTGACGTGGATCTGCTCATTCTGCAGTGCAATCTGAACTAGTGCTGTGGAACAAAACTTGTGAAAAATATAAGAATAAATTTAAGACTCAGGAAGCATGGGAAGACATTCGTGTTGATATTTTTAACTACTTTGATGACTCTGACGTCACTAAAAAAATGGAATTGGGTAAGTACTGAAGAATTAATTTTTGTCGAAGAAGAGACGTAGCACATTAGGGCAGCTAGTAAACTCACGGCAAGTTTGAGAACATTTAAAACGAAATGATTTGAAAATTAAGAAAATAACCAATGGCATTTATTTAAAATACACTCCTGGAAATTGAAATAAGAACACCGTGAATTCATTGTCTCAGGAAGGGGAAACTTTATTGACACATTCCTGGGGTCAGATACATCACATGATCACACTGACAGAACCACAGGCACATAGACACAGGCAACAGAGCATGCACAATGTCGGCACTAGTACAGTGTATATCCACCTTTCGCAGCAATGCAGGCTGCTATTCTCCCATGGAGACGATCGTAGAGATGCTGGATGTAGTCCTGTGGAACGGCTTGCCATGCCATTTCCACCTGGCGCCTCAGTTGGACCAGCGTTCGTGCTGGACGTGCAAACCGCGTGAGACGACGCTTCATCCAGTCCCAAACATGCTCAATGGGGGACAGATCCCGAGATCTTGCTGGCCAGGGTAGTTGACTTACACCTTCTAGAGCACGTTGGGTGGCACGGGATACATGCGGACGTGCATTGTCCTGTTGGAACAGCAAGTTCCCTTGCCGGTCTAGGAATGGTAGAACGATGGGTTCGATGACGGTTTGGATGTACCGTGCACTATTCAGTGTCCCCTCGACGATCACCAGTGGTGTACGGCCAGTGTAGGAGATCGCTCCCCACACCATGATGCCGTGTGTTGGCCCTGTGTGCCTCGGTCGTATGCAGTCCTGATTGTGGCGCTCACCTGCACGGCGCCAAACACGCATACGACCATCATTGGCACCAAGGCAGAAGCGACTCTCATCGCTGAAGACGACACGTCTCCATTCGTCCCTCCATTCACGCCTGCCGCGACACCACTGGAGGCGGGCTGCACGATGTTGGGGCGTGAGCGGAAGACGGCCTAACGGTGTGCGGGACCGTAGCCCAGCTTCATGGAGACGGTTGCGAATGGTCCTCGCCGATACCCCAGGAGCAACAGTGTCCCTAATTTGCTGGGAAGTGGCGGTGCGGTCCCCTACGGCACTGCGTAGGATCCTACGGTCTTGGCGTGCATCCGTGCGTCGCTGCGGTCCGGTCCCAGGTCGACGGGCACGTGCACCTTCCGCCGACCACTGGCGACAACATCGATGTACTGTGGAGACCTCACGCCCCACGTGTTGAGCAATTCGGCGGTACGTCCACCCGGCCTCCCGCATGCCCACTATACGCCCTCGCTCAAAGTCCGTCAACTGCACATACGGTTCACGTCCACGCTGTCGCGGCATGCTACCAGTGTTAAAGACTGCGATGGAGCTCCGTATGCCACGGCAAACTGGCTGACACTGACGGCGGCGGTGCACAAATGCTGCGCAGCTAGCGCCATTCGATGGCCAACACCGCGGTTCCTGGTGTGTCCGCTGTGCCGTGCGTGTGATCATTGCTTGTACAGCCCTCTCGCAGTGTCCGGAGCAAGTATGGTGGGTCTGACACACCGGTGTCAATGTGTTCTTTTTTCCATTTCCAGGAGTGTATGTAGACATACACGTGGCACCACAGACGGCGGCAGTTTCAGGCATAGGGGATATGAAAGCTTGTGCGCCGTTATTCTCTTAAGGCATATTGAATGAATTTGGCACATGGCATAGGAATTTGGCACACTTGATTTTCAAATGGAGGTGCTGAAAGTAGTGAAGAAAATCAGGCAGTGGAGGCATCCTCTTCCGTCTACACCCGATACACCGCATACCTCTCCATCTAGTACTCCACCGATGGCATCTTCATCTGCTACCCCACCGATGGCCCCTAATCAGTAAGGACACAGCCAGCCAAATACGCAGCACACTTCATTCACAAGTGTCCGCTGTTCAGTTATACGAGGACTCACACAACCGTGGCTTGAACTGTCGTCACAGTTCTTCTTCCGATAACAACTCAGAATACGCGTTTCACAATTCGTAAAACATCACTTAACTCCGCTCTTCTTTGTATTTACTCTGGCCTATAATTTGTAAACTTATGTTATTTCAGTTTTATGTTAAAATCTTAATAAAAGTGAGACTCTTTCAAAAGACTGTATTAATTGTACTATCTTTCTTCAAAGTTGTCCGCCTCCGTAGCGCAGCGGTAGCATTATCACCTACCATGCAAAAGGGCCCGGGTTCGATTCCCCGCAGAGGACTGGGTGTTGTGTGTTTGTTTGTCTTTCATCATCATTGACACGTAAGTCTCCGAAGTGGCTTCTACCATAAAGACTTGCTCTACGCGGCTGAACGCCGAAAGGGGATATCCCTGCCAATAAATGACATACGATCATTTCATTTTTTTCCTCAAAGTTCGGTCAGCATCTGAATCGGTTGAATACATTCCCTCATAAATGTATCTTGGCGTTGAAGAGAGTCCTTTAGTTTCACATGTAATTCATCAAATAATTTCATTGTCATCCTGAAGTTATTAAAAAATTTGTCTTCGTGCTTTCGCATCTCCTGGAAAATAGCGTAAAATGCTCCAAATTCCTGCCGTAAAGTGACGAGACTTACTTGACTTCTCCTGTTTCGGCCGATCATTTCTGTCATATCCCTGGACATTGACCACCACTTCTGAAATGCACTGAATATCGTATGCCATAACGGCGAAGCCGTATGGACAGGGGCCGCTTTCTTTTACGCATTATACCAGGCCAAGTCGGGCATTTGCCCAGCTGTACTGTACTCTCCTCCCTAGCTTCTGCCACCCTTTCCTGCGTTCTGCCCGCTAGTGGTGCCAGAGACACCGTGGCCGGGCCTTGCATGTTGACCACCGCCCACTCTAACGCCACGCCCCTTTTGCCGAGGAGGAGAATGTCTGGACGTCATAAATTGCCCGAGCCCCACCTTCCCTCTTTGTCGAAGGCGTCACACTTCTTAGCTTACTTTCACTTTTTCCCACTTTTGAAGGGCTTGTTCAAATGTAGTGTCAGCCGGAAGGTCTGGCTGTACTTTGCCTTTATGCTTGTACGAATAAAGATGTTCTGTTTAACCTTATTCCTGTCCTAAGCCCCCCCTCCCCCCACACGCAGTGGTTCCTAGTTCCAGTGTCGGTCCGGCATATAGTTTTAATCTACCACGAAGTTTTTCACATTTCATGTTTGAAGAAACTTTACCAGTAACGTAGATTTTTCCAACACGCGACCGACCTTACACACTGGTAGTGTGTGATGTGAAGGTTTCTGTTTACTTGCATTGAGACTTTTTTAAGTTCTGATAATCAATACAGCACCTCATAATTCTCGAGATGGCATTCGCAGAGGACGGAATGTTACTGGATGTCTGGTCCGATTGCTTCTACAGCTGAATCTGGCTTACCTTCAGAGCTTCCGTTGACGTCAGTGGAAACTTCGGTCCGTTACGAAGCTTTCCGTGGTCTGACGCTGGATAGCAGCACGTTAGAGACTCTTACTGTATCAGTTTGAGCTCAGTAATGTTTAGTGTTTTCGTATAAACGATTTAACTTACTTGCGATTTATTCTGGACTTTTGTCAAGACTGACAGATCCCGCATCCAGAACTTGGATTCGAGCGTTTCTGAGGTGGTCGTTCTCGGCCGTAAGCTGTAGAAACCAATGGATTCTTCGCGTTACGTAGAGGAAGATAAGAGCGGCGTTCCGGAAACCGTTTTTAGACAGGAGAGAAAAGGGATTTTAGGTTCTATTTGTGTCGAATAAGCAAGCTTGGAGCGAACAAGAATTGTCAGTAGAGTAGTTTTTGAAGTGTAACATAAAGACACCGAATATTCGTTAACAGACATGGCCACAGATGTTTGATAGGATGAAGCAGTTCGGTAAACTGTGATGGAGTGTTTTGCAGTAGCGGAAGCTCTTGAAAACTTTGCACGTCTTTTGCGAATTGTATGTGACTGTGCGATCAGTGGAGCAGTGTAGGCCTGCTTGGGGTTTCGGAATACGTACTAGAGGTGAAACAGTGTTTTCTGAGATTACTGGCAGACTGACAGCACCGCAGAAACTAGCAGAATGAGAATCGTTAACCTTACCGAACGAGCTGTAGACACGCTGTCGACATTGTTTGAAGTTTAAAACTGACAATGAGAGGAAAAATGAGAATCTGAGCTTGCAGCGTAATAAATACACTGACGGAAAAAAAATCGCAACACCGAAAAGAAATTAACGTAGAGTAATAAAATTTCGGGGATACATTTGTGTAGGTAAAATATTTAAATGATTAACATAGCAAGATCACAGGGTGAGATAAGACATTGCAAATGTGAAATTCTGGTACATTAATAACCAATGTAACAGCCAGAATGTTGGATGCAAGCATGTAAACGTACATTAATTACAATAATAGCGGATAAACGCGCTAAAAATTGCTCAATTCATTTTTTAAAAAACAACTTTAAAAATTGTGCAATTAAGAGCAGGATATGAAAATCGGAAGTACAAAGTTCTCAAAATAAGAAGAGTCACATCAACTGGGCGTGGGTGCAAGGAGGTTCAACAAACAATTTTGTCAACGAAATGAATTACAATAACAGTTGTTAAATGTAATAATAAATTGCAAGCTTAGGTAACCCTTACACAGTCGGACAACATTCATCCAAAAACGGGAAAGATAACAATACACGCCACTAATTGTAGCTGTGGGAAGGCCGCTTAGCAATGCATAACCCCTAACAGGAAAATCCCGTTAGCAATAAAAAACACAGTCCCTCAAACCGACCAACTGGGAAGGTATAATATTTAAATATAAATGCCCACCCATATATTACAACCCAGCATTAACAACAACCCTTGATAAACATACAATTGCCAAAATCCACCATAAGTTGAAGTACATACAATTGAAATGTACTTCAACTGGTACACAATGGCAAAAACTTTGACACAATAACTAAATAATTGCCCAAAATTCGAAGTAAGCTGAGAGCTACATCAGACGGCTATCTAGCATGAGATATGACCTAGAACACAAATTACAATTGGTTATGCTTAACGATGGTGGCCGGCCGCGGTGGCCGTGCGGTTCTAGGCGCTTCAGTCCGGAACCGCGCGACTGCTACGGTCGCAGGTTCGAATCCTGCCTCGGGCATGGATGTGTGTGATGTCCTAGGTTTAAGTAGTTCTATGTTCTAGGGGGCTGATGACCTCAGATGTTAAGTCCCATAGTGCTCAAAGCCATTTGAACCATTTAACGATGGTGATGCGCTCAAACACTGGTAAGCTCGTTACTATAACAGGTCCAGTTCCAAACAACACAGACATGGGCTTGTAATATCAAGTACTCCAATTAAGAGAATAGCATATAACTCCACTTAGGTGAGAAGGAGCCGCGACTTGCAGGATTCCATCCAGAGTGTTATTGCCTCCAACCCACACAGGCGATCGTCGAGGTGCCGTAAACCTTAAGGTGCAAAGTAAGCCGTGAATATGTCGACCAGGTCGCACTGGACGTCCGTCTCTCTTCGTGCCGCCCGCCGCTACCAATTGTTATGACAGCCGACCGATGTAACCTTATGCCGTTCCTCTTTCCCCGCGCAGGACAACCGGAGTCCCGCAAAAGCCACTACTTCCAGCCACGTGTCCCTCAGCCAACTGACTTGGTTCAAATGGCTCTGAGCACTATGGGGCCGGCCGAAGTGGCCGTGCGGTTAAAGGCGCTGCAGTCTGGAACCGCAAGACCGCTACGGCCGCAGGTTCGAATCCTGCCTCGGGCATGGATGTTTGTGATGTCCTTAGGTTAGTTAGGTTTAACTAATTCTAAGTTCTAGGGGCTAATGACCTCAGCAGTTGTGTCCCATAGTGCTCAGTGCCATTTTTTTGAGCACTATGGGACTCAACTGTTGGGGTCATCAGTCCCCTAGAACTTAAACCTAACTAACCTAAGGACACCACACACATCCATACCCGAGGTAGGATTCGAACCTACGACCGTAGCGGTCGCGTGGTTCCAGTCTGTAGCACCTAGAACCGCTCGGCCACTCCGGTCGGCCCAACTGACTTCTCCAGGCCCCGCCAAGGCAACTACACACACGTACCTCGACCAAATATCTTAGCTCGCAACACACGATCGAATCGATGTTGGCAACCGAAGTAGTCAGTGGTGACAGTGGAATGCCATACCGCGAATATTAGAGCCGCCATGGCCCACTGATTGTGAAGGATACTGGAGTTATCGTCCGATGATGTCCCATATGTACTCGATTGGAGCCAGGACTGGTGATCGAGCAGGCTAATGCAACATGTCGACAGTGTAGAGGATGTCGGGTTACAACAGCGCTAGGCGGGCGAGCGTTACCCTGTTGGAAAGCACCCCCTGGAATGCTGTTCGTGAATGGCAGCACAACAGGTCGAATCACCACACTGACGTACAGATTTGTAGTCAGGGTGCGTGGGATGACCACGGGAGTTCTTTGCTGTCAAACGAAATCGCACCGTATACCATAGCTCCAGGTATAGGTAAAGTGTGTCATAGCAAATGGCACCGCAGGCCGTAGCTCCAGGTGTAGGTCCAGTATGTGCAGCACGCACACTGGTTGGTTGCAGGCCCTCAGCGGGCTTCCATTTAACCAGCACATGACCGTCACTAGTTCCGAGGAAGCACCAGCTTTTACCAAAAAACACACCTCCAACCAGCCTTCAAATGAGCTCCCGCTTGACACCACTTAAGTCGCAAGCGGCAGTGATTTGAGGCCAGTCAAATGCACTTTACAAGGTGTCTCATTCGGAGTTGTCCTTGAAGTGACCTATTTGTAATAGTTCATTGTGTCACTGAGGTGCCAATTGCTGCTCAAATTCCTCCTGCAGATGCAGTATGATGTGTCAGAGCCATCTCTCGGTAGTGCCGTCTGATGCCAATTATTCTTACGACTATACATTCTCGTGACCATCACAACCAGCAATCACGTACAGTGGCAACATCTCCGCCAAGTCTTTCTGTAGTATTGCAGAAGGAACATATAGCTTGTAGTCGCCTTATTGTACGACCCCGTTCAAACTCAGTGAGTTTTTTATAATGGCGTATTTATCGTCTTAAAGGCATTCTCGGCAAACATCAGCTTACCACGTCCACTCTACAACGTAACTAACGATCGTGAGCGTTGGTCATGTTGGAGAGCGGGCGTGGTGACCCGTATCGCTCACGACCGTTACAGCATGTATTTAAAACAAACCTGATTTGCATCCTTACTGTGGCGCTATTAGCGCCACTCTTATGCGACTGACGAGAAATTGTAATAGAAATCTCTTTCAGGTGTAGACACACGACTAACAACTTTGTTTATGTTATATAACTCCTTCTTGGAGTTGTGATTTTTCTCCATCAGTGTAATTCAAACGGGTTTTCTATAGCTACTCAAAATACAGCTAAAACGCCAATAGCATCAAGTACTTTTGAATCCTACTCTTTTGTGCACAGATTAATCATGGACTTAATACTTTATCGGTTAGAGACTTCAAGGTATGACAAATGTCGCGAATAAATCGTACAGTTTGCTACGTTCACGTCGTCAAAACTCAGCCCGAGGACCATGCCATTAAAGCCATCATACGCTTCGCAAGAGTCGGGAGACGACTGTAAGGAAACCTAAACTAAGAAAGCTTGCGCAATAGAAACAAACAACGTGTAGAAGTTTTTATTTTGATATTTGTCTTCTTGTTCTTTCCTATGACACTACAGCATCTCGTAAACAAGTTCCAGCGTCAAAACATCCTCATCCGGGTACATCTTCAAGCGTGCTTACACTGAGTCTGCAACACCGCTTCGTACACAACGGATTTGCAATTGCGTTTCGCTTTCTCTCCACACTGGCTGCAGACGTACAGTCTCAAAGTGTACTCTCAATGTCTGCTGTGCAGTGTACAAGGTTGAGGATGATTTATCAATGTGTGATGTTGCATTAATAACAATAGAAAATATGGAAAAACTGAAATTATATTCAGTTTCAAAAAGGACAAAGGCCCTAGACAATATGTGTCACCCTCTTACGCCACGAGTAGGTAGGTCATTGGTCAATGCTAAATGGCAAGAGAATTTACTGATGTGGAAAATCGTGCAGTTTCACTGTATTTAAAAACTCAACATTATTTTGAGACGTTTCATCTTGAATGATTGTCAGCCTCGTACTTTCTTACACCTAAAAATTATGTCCCTGCAACGCAAAACAATATAACTGTAAAATGAATTTCTGCCATTAAAAAGGAAATTATAAAATAAAATTTGTGCGAAGAGAACTAAGCGACAGCCTTAAATGATACATCATTTCAATACAACTATTTTCGAGCGGTCTAAGGCGCTGCAGTCTTGGACTGTGCGGCTGGTCCCGGCGGAGGTTCGAGTCCTCCCTCAGGCATGGGTGTGTGTGTTTGTCCTTAGGATAATTTAGGTTAAGTAGTGTGTAAGCCAGACGTCATTCACTAAAAAAACGTACTAGACCCATGTTATGACGGGTCTGCTATCGAAAAGATTTGATTTTCTCGTCGTGATTTAATAGCAGCCAATGCAAGGTTCCAGGCTGTGCTCAGTTGAAATCCCACATCCCTGTTGATGCATTGCTTCCTTAATGACGCAATCTCAGAAAGATAACGCCGGGGATGAGACTTCTGTCTTTTCATAAATCATATGATGGTCTGTATTCAGACAGTGTTCTGCAATTGCCAACTTTTCCGGTTGGCGTATGCTTGTATCGCATGATTTCATGGTTCATGAAAAGTAAGTTTTGTCCCCGGCATCATCTTTCTGGGATTGCGTCATTAGGAAGCTAGGCATATCCGTACAGCTGATAATCTTATCAATAGGGATGCGGGATTTCAGCTGAGCACAGCCTAGAAGCCTGCATTGACTGCTATTAAACGCGACGAGAAAATCAAGCTTTTTCGGTAACAAACCCGTCATAACATTGGTCTAGTATAGTTTTCTTAGTGAGTGACGCCTAGCCGCACTGTCAGCAAACGTACAACGAACGCGCAGGAGGACCGCTCTGCGATTTTCGGCAGAGGGGTTTTGAGTATGGCGCCATCTATGCGCATGCGTGATTTCCGCGCCTGCGCATTCTCCGCGCCCGTGTTCAATATACAGGGGAGTCGACGTGCGGATAGCAGCTGCGCGAAGAGCTGCGAGCTATCAAGAAGCAACCGCCGGTTCTCGCCGCCCCCCCCCCCCCCCCGCCCCCCTGTGAGTCGACCGGCGGGGGTTGATGCGGCCACGCAGACAACCGACGCCCCGTCCCCCGCAGCAGTGCGGGAGGCGGCGCCAATGGATACCGACGACTTGTCGCCTGGGCTGCCCCCCAAGGAGGCAGCTGCACGCAAGGATGCCACCGCGCCTCCAGACTGCTCGCAAGTTGTGCAGCCAACGAAGAAGAGAAAGCTGTGGCTACCATTCCCAAGTGTGGACAACGTGCAGGAAGCCCTCAAGTGCATTGCCTCGACACTGCAAAACGGGTCATACCCCTACTCAGATCACCCATACCCCTTCACCCCACCCGGCCAACCTAAGCCTCCCCTCCCCCATCAACCGCTCGACCTACGCGCATACAGATGGCGTACCATATTGATGGAAGCAGTCACGAAGAAGGAGTTAGCCACGATTAACTCGTACCCTATTTTCACGCCCTCCCAATGGGACAACCTAGTTGACGTCATAGAATCGTGGGTGTGGGAACAGCACCGGTCGGGTAGGAGAAAGAAGAAGCTTCACGACGACATATTTGTCAGGGAAGAACTCAGACAAAAATTAGGGAAATTACAGGGCCAAGTTCAGTAATGAACACCACGCAAGGCCATCACCAGACGTAGCGGAGACTTCTGTAACCACCGGCCAGCCATTTAGGCCGTTCGCCTTCAACTTCTCTCACTATCCCTCTTACTATTCTTTGATCTTTCTCTTATCAAAAAAAATGCACAAAAGTCAAGCAAATACAATAATGCCAAGGAGTTTCTCCCCAAACCATCATGTCAGAAGGAGAAGCGCCTCGCGCGCTAGAACTTCGTTCCCAGACGAGAACATCTTCCTCCTTGAAGTGTGCGCGCGCGGATACCGTCAGTCGTACCTAGCAACCAGCAAGGTTCAACCACCTGAAGATGTCGAGAGTTGCTCATATTGTGGAATTCGCACGTCATCCGGCGGCAAACCCGTGAAGACTATTTACAACTAGACATTCACTGTTATCATATGTTTAGCATCGTGTCTGTTGGCCAAACTGTAATTTGCTGTACGGAATCAGGGAGCGGTCAAATGACCGAATTTTTAGTGTGCCGGCAGCTCAGGGTCTTTCATCTTCGTCCCTTGGTTGGCGAGATTAGTTTCTGCAATATGGCCGAATAGCCGCTATTTGGACTTTCAAATATTTTCGGTATCTAGGAGTTCGGGACATAGAAATATTTCGATGTCCACTAGTTCGGGACTTCGAAATAATTTGGAACACTGAGCGGTAGTGGACTCATAGTAGGGCTATCAGTGATACAGTATTTCAACTGTGGTGAATTTGCAGTTGTATACAGACTTATGTGCAGCCGTTGAACTTTGACATTTCGTTGCAGTTTTAGTAGTTTGATGCACTGCTCAAGACACGAAGTTCACGTTCGTTACTGCCTGCGAATATTCTGTTTGTGCTGCAAAATTAATCATTTTGTGCTGTTTTGATTCAGCACCTTATTCAGCAACAACCTATATGAGGCCACCATTCGAATAAATTTATGTGTGATATGAATAAACGAATCATCAAAAATTAATTCTTTGGTTTTATCGCACATTAGTAATAATTGGTGTCATATTCTAAATGTTTCCCTTTCAGTAGCAACTATCCATATATTTATTTGTTTAATTATGTTACTATTTGTAATTGCTAATTAAGGTGCCTCATGAATGATCCATGCTTCCGCAAGGGCTCAAAGCAACAGCACATGACCATACCCCTTTTGATCAGATGAGTCATATTCTGACCTATGGTATTTATGCAGAGCCGAATTCATGCTGACTGGAGATTAAATTCTCAAAAACAATGATGGAAATAAAAGCAAACTTCAGCTTGGAATTCAAATTAAAGGTGAAAGGATATCATTGCTGGTGACATTGCTATCCTCAGTGAAAGTGAAGAAGAATTACATGATTTGCTGAATGAAATGAACAGACTTACGAGTACAGAATACGGATTGAGAGTAAATCGAAGAAAGACGAAAGTAATGAGAAGTAGCAGAAATGGTAAGAGTGACTTACTTAACATCAAGACTGATGATCACACTTTAGGTGAAGTTAAGGAATTCTACTACCTAGACAGCAAAATAACTAATGACAGACGGGGCAAGGGAGGCATCAAAAGCAGACTAGCAATGGAAAAAATGGTATTCATGGCCAAGAGGAGTCTACTAGTATCAAACAGATGCCTTAATTTGAGGAAGAAATTTATGAGAATGTACGTTTGCAGCACAGCATTAAATGGTAGTGGAACATGGACTGTGGGAATATCGGAATAGGAGAGAATCGAAGCATTTGAGATGCGCAGCTACAGACGAATGTTGAAAATTAGGTGGACTGATAGGGTAAGAAATGAGGTGCTAAACAGAATTGGAGAGGAAAGGAATCTGGGGAAAAGATTGACTAGGAGATGGGGCATGATTATAGGACATCTGTTAAGACATCAGGGGATGACTTTCATGGTACTAGAGATAGCTGTAGAGGGCAAAAAACTGTAGAGATTGGAATACATACAGCAAATAATTGAAGACGTAGGTTGCAAGTGTTAATCTGAGATGAAGAGGTTGGCACAGTAGAGGAATTAGTGCCGGACCGCATTAAATCAGTCAGAAGTCTGATAACTCAAAAAAAAAAATTGTTATCGAACCCCAGTGAGGCAGTACTGAGTTCTTTTTGGAAATTATCAGCCCTTGTGCAGCGAGAGCCTGCGTTGTTTACGTATAAGGAAATGGCGCGGCCGCTGTGAGTCACCTCACTTCACCTGTGGCTGCGTCAGCGGCGGTTATGTAAAGGCGGCCGACGTGTTGTTTACCTCACATCAGCGGGCAGCGGCTGTCGCGATAAGTGCCACTATTGTGGACGGCGCGACCACGTGGTTCACGGCCGCTGCGAACCGGCACTGACGACGCCCACAGATAACGCCTGTTCACTGGCTGAGCGCGGGTAGGGGAGATGATCTAATCAAATATTTTCGTAACGACCGGCAATTCATCAAGCTGTCAAATGGTCGCTCAATGACGGTTCTCTCACAATTCTTAATACCGCTTCCAAGGATAAGGCGGCTGCAGGAATACTCTGAGGCGACAAATGCCGTAGGATAGAGAAATGCACATATACTGATGGCGGTAGTACCGAGTAGCAGTGCACTGACAGAGCACCCAGGTCATTCATGTATAAAACGACTTCGGTCGTGATTATGGCCGCACGAGGAGAATTAACAGACTTTGAACGCGGAACGGTAGTTGGAGCTAGATGCATAGGGCATTTCATTTCGGAAGCGATAAGGAATTCAGTATTCTTGGATCCGTAGCTTCAAGAGTGTGTCGAGAAAACCAAATTGTAGGCGTTAACCCTCATCACGGACAACGCAGAGGCTGACGGCATTCACGTCCGAACGGCGTTTGCGTACAGATGTCAGTGCTATCAGACAAGAAACATTGCACGAAATAACCGCAGAAATTAATGTGGGACGTTCAGCGAACGGTATCCGTTAAGCGGGCCGCCGTGGCCGAGCGGTTTTAGGCTCTGCAGTCCGGACCGTAACCGCGCTGCTGCTACGGTCGCAAGTTCGAATCCTGCCTCGGGCATGGCTGTGAGTGATGTCCTTAGGTTAGTTAGGTTTAAGTAGTACTAACTCCAGCGGGCTGATGACCTCAGGTGTTAAGTCCCATAGTCCTTAGAGCCATTTAAACCACTTTTTGGTATGCGTTACGGCTATGTGGCAAAATATGGCGTTAATTGGTTATGGCAGCCAATGGCCCCCGCGAGAGCCTTTGCTAACAGCACGACTTCGCATGCAGCGCCACTCCTGAGCCCCTGACAATATCAGTTGGATCCTAGACAACTGGAAAACCGTCGCCTGGTCAGATAAATCCCGAGATCAATTGCGTTCGAGTGTGGCACCCAAGTTGCCAGCAAGGCACTGTGCAAGCTGGTGGTGCCTCCGCATTGGTGTAGGCTGTATTTACGCTACCGGCCATTAAAATTGCTACACCACGAAGATGACGTGCTACAGACGCGAAATTTAACCGACAGGAAGAAGATGCTGTCATATGCAAATGATTAGCTTTTCAGAGCATCCACACAAGGTTGGCGCCGGTGACGACACCTGTAACGTGCTGAAATGAGGAAAGTTTCCAACCGACTTCTCATACACAAATAGCAGTTGACCGGCGTTGCCTGGTGGAACATTGTTGTGATGCCTCGTGTAAGGAGGAGAAATGCGTACCACCACGTTTCCGACTTTGATAAAGGTCGGATTGTAGCCTATCGCGATTGCGGTTTATCGTATCGCGACATTGCTGCTCGCGTTGGTCGACATCCAATGACTGTTGCAGAATATGGAATCGGTGGGTTCAGGAGGGTAATACTGAAAGCCTTGCTGGATCCCAACGGCCTCGTATCACTAGCAGTCGAGATGACAGGCATCTTATCCGCATGGCTGTAACGGATCGTGCAGCCACGTCTCGATCCCTGAGTCAACAGATGGGGACGTTTGCAAGACAACAACCATCTGTACGAACAGTTCGACGACGTTTGCAGCAGCATGGGCTATCAGCTCGGAGACCGTGGCTGCGGTTACCCTTGACGCTGCATCACAGACAGGAGCGCCTGCGATGGTGTACTCAACGACGAACCTGGGTGCACGAATGGCAAAACGTCATTTTTTCGGATGAATCCAGGTTCTGTTTACAGCATCATGATGGTCGCATCCGTGTTTGGCGACATCGCGGTGAACGCACATTGGAAGCGTGTATTCGTCATCGCCATACTGGCGTATCACCCGGCGTGATGGTATGGGGTGTCATTGGTTACGCGTCTCGGTCACCTCTTGTACGCATTGACGGCACTTTGAACAGTGGACGTTATATTTCAGACCTGTTACGACCCGTGGCTCTACCCTTCATTCGATCCCTACGAAACCCTAAATTTCAGCAGGATAATGCACGACCGCATGTTGCAGGTCCTGTACGGGCCTTTCTGGATACAGAAAATGTTCGACTGCTGCCCTGGCCAGCATATTCTCCAGATCTCTCAGCAACTGAAAATGTCTGGCCAATGGTGGCTAAGCAACTGGCTCGTCACAATACGCCGGTCACTACTCTTGATAAACTGTGGTATCGTGTTGAAGATGCATGGGCGAAGTAGTACAGTACAGAACGTAACTGAAAGAAACGTGCAATGAGACGAATAGAAATGATACTTTTATTCAACACTGTAATTGCACTGAAGTCACCGTGATTTATGATGGTCTCCTGGACATTATATTTGGTGGGAATGTATCTTAATAGGGTGTGAGATCACCACGGGCATCTATGCATGCTCTGCAATGTGGTTCAATGCTGGCCACGGGTTGGTAAGGAGCTCTTGTGGTAGGATGTTCCATTCTCTACAGCGCAGATGACTCCTGCTGGATGGCTGTTGGTGCATTTGGAGCTTCTGCAATACGTCTCTCAGCGAATACCACGCAGGCTCGATAGGATTTAAGTCGGGAGAAAGGGCGAACAGTCCCTCCACCGAATATCCTCTCGTTCCGAGAGTTGCTCCACTTGCGCTGTTCAATGTGGTCGCGCATTTTCGTTTCTTTTGTCCATAAAAATGAGGCCGGGACCGAAGGCATCATTGGAATGTTGCACATTGGATAGGATTACAATGTGACCATAACGTTGACCAATGGTTTATCGCATTCAAAGATTTGTATGTCATGAAACCTAGATCACCTAAACTATGATATTCGACAGTGTTCGGGGGTGCAGTACGTTCAGAATCAGTACTCAAACTGAATCTCCTCTCAGCCGAAAAGAGTTGTGAAACGTGGCAAAGTGCTGTGCATGAATGACCACGTTTCAGATAAGCAACAGTTTTAAGAACTTCATATGCTACCTAAGAATATGAGGTGGCTTCAGAAATAAATCCGGTTGTTGTACTTAAAACTAAAGTTCTTGCCTTTTTAATTAAGCTAGCGACGATTAGAATCCAGCGGGATGGCAGACAGACGGACGGCCAGAGCGGAGGTAGCGTGCCGAAGGGTTACGATAAGAGCCAAGTCGGTCGCGGTAGGCCAGCACGGTGACCTGCAGGAATATGAAGGCGGAAGGACACAGAAAAGCCGGGAGTTGCTGAGAAATGCGACGCAGCATCCACAGGCGGGCACCCCTTGGGGATGGAGAAGGTGGAATCGGCTGACCAGAGGCTGACGAAGTGTTAAGAAGTAGTTCGTTTGAAAGAATTTTAAATTAGAGCAGAGGGCCAGAGCAAAATTTGCAAAAGAGTGTAAATCAAAAGTGTATTTGCGCAGAAAGCAACAGGGAAAGTATAAGATAAAATGTGTCTGTTTTAAGGGCCGAGATGGTGGCTGACGTCACAGGCGGTTTAGTGGGGGAGAAGGAGCGCACAACTCGCCATTGTACAGGACTAGCGGTTAGACTGGGGAGCAGTACGGATGGACGGCAGTTTCGCTCCTGCACAAGATTACCAACCAAGCTTTTTTTTGGGCTAAATCTTCATAAGACCGTGACAAAGTAACGTTCGCGTAGGTGGTGAAGTTATTTTCACTGTGAAAGAATTTTTATCTTAATGTGCAACAATTACTGAGGTATAGGTGCAAATAGTTAATTAACCAAAGCTTAGTGCTTGCAACAACACGACATTCATTGAACACGGTAAGTCAGCCGCTGTGCTCACTCCTGCTCTTGCAATTCTGTCTTTGTTTTCTGCCAATGATCATTATGACCAATTGGTTATGATCATGCTTATTTTCATGTTGGGTATCAAGAGTAAGTAAAGACTGAGTTCCGTGGCATCCGGTGATACAAGATCCTAGCCTCGTGACAAAAACATCTGCATGGCGGCTGAGTTAATTATATTAATACGGTCGCAACTTGGATTAGTCTGATTGCGACAACAACCAAATGCAATCGGTATCTGACAGTGATCTTAAACCCACTTAGAGGGGCATACCCGTCTGACCACTAACTGGCTGGATTCTGGTGTGCAAATTACGATTTTGCCACTTGTTTGTAATAAATGATATCAAAGGATTTGAGGTTCACGTGTCTTTAGAATATAATTGCTTTTATCATAGCTGCGTTGCATTATTCACTAACACCGGAATTCCTTTCCAAAACCGTAGTTCTACGTATTTGCTAAGTCCAGCATCCACAGGGTGCCGATTAACGTACGAGCGGCTGAACTGCATGTCAGGGCAGGTAAGATTACAGGTCGAGGAAGTGCGAAATGCGAAAGCTGACTACATTGCCACCGCGCAGGTAAGTCACAAAGAGGACCTGCCAAGCACCACTGTAAATCTACCGCTTACCATAACAGCCAGTCCAACGGGTCCAGTACGTTATTATTTAGGGTTTGTCATTCCGCAGAGGGAATGTTACAAAGTGGTACATCGGCCTAGGGAATGTTACACACATGACCCCGTTCCTCGATGGTCCAGCACCTATATTCTTGGTACCATCGCAAACGATGTCATCGATGTGCGGGTGTCAGTGGAAAACAACGTAATGGACATTCGGCAAAGAGAGCACCACCATATAGTCACCGTGCCACTGTGGAACGCGAGAGTGCGAGTCCTTGTTAAATGTGGTTGCAGCAGTTGCACCAGCTGTTTATCGTGGGTCCCTTCTTCTCTTTTGCGCAATCTCCATGCATGTGAAAAAATACTGTGAGCAATATGGAACTTATGGGCTGCACTCGTCACACTTCGTCCTTTTTTCAGTTTCTCCATGGTGCTTCCCCATATTAAGTACTCTGGACGTTGTCTCCACGGAACTGGACTCGCATTCATGAGGACGACGGTTCAATCCCGCGTCCGGCCATCCTGATTTAGGTTTTCCGTGATTTCCCTAAATCGCTCCAGGCAAATGCTGGGATGGTTCCCTTGTAAGGGCATGGCCTACTTCCTTCCCCATCCTTCCATAATCCGATGGGACTAATGACCTCGCTGCCTGGTCTCCTCCCCCAAACAATCCAATCCAATCCAATCTGTTGTCTCCAGGCCATGTTGTAAACTGCGCGCTGATTGATACACATTGTCTTTTCCCGTTCCTTCAACTGCTCCTGTTGCTGATGATTGATAGCGCTACTTGCCCTAATATCACATTGATGCTAATGTTACAGATAGTTTTACAAAAATACTGTAGTTTTACAAAAGCGATGTTACAGCTTAAAAGACACATGGAATTCGAATCAGTGTACGTAGCCATTAGTACTTCGCGTCAGCAGAATTTTCGTCGACTTAGCCTTCGATCAATTTCCTCCCACAGGTGCTCAATCGGATTGAGATCTGGGCTTTGGCTAGGCCGCTTAAGCACCTTACTTGTATCCTTCCCAAAAGATCTGTGACATGAGTAGGTGTGCTTAGGATCATTGTCATGCTAAAATTCTTAGTTTCGCCTCGTTTTATCTTTGGCATGGGGCAGCATGTGCGTTTTCAAGATTTCACAATATTTGAAACGATCCATAATGTCTTCAATAGGTACCAGAGGGCCGACACCTGGACGGTAGAAGCATCCCCACACCACATTGTTCCCACCAACATGCTTAATACCAGGTACTTGAGACCGGACATTTTTCTGATACTGAGTGGTCTTCTTACGTACACAGTTCCATCGGAAGAGAACAAATCAAACTTACTTTCTTCGCTCCAGAGCACACACGACCACTGTTGTGGTGTCCAGTCGTTATGCGCTCTGGCAAACTCAAGTTGGGCTTTCCTATTGTCTACCGATATTAATCGCTTTTCGCTTCGGCGGCGGTCATGAAGATTAGACTCTCTGAGGATCCGTTTTACGGTACTGCTAGAGATTTCCACATTAGGGAATTCATTAAGTTCTCTGTTTATGACAAACAGCAGTCTTCTTTGAGTCAACCTTTGTCATCCGATTTACTGGTTTCTTCGTTCGGAGAGTGACTTGTCTGGGCCAGTCCATTTTTTTGTTTATTATTTGTGGTCCCTGTTTCTTCTCATTACAACCACTCACAATTTGTGTGGACAAACCAAAAAACACGAGCAACATATGGCTAAGACTTGACTCGGTGTAGGACATCGATTACCGCATTTTTTGTCTGCTGAATACTCTTCGACCTTCGGCTTGTTGCAAACTGCGTGAAAACCAAAAAAAAAAAACCTAATGTAAATCAAAGGTATTCAAAGTAATACTGCCATAGGCATTTGTTTTCCGACAGTACACTGCAGTGTCAAAATACTTGTGGACCGACCACAGCAACGGTGTCAGTGATGTACTTTTGGCTACTATGCTGAATTCTGATGAGTGTGTTTATATGGATTGCTTGTAGCTACACAGTGAGCCAAGATAGGCTGGCTAGGTATGATAGCGCACGACGCATAACCTAGCGGCGAAAATATGTTTGTCAAAATACTTATTGTCGCAACTCTAGCTCTTCTTTAAGTTAAGCAGAACAGTATATATCACCGCTACTTCTGCCATCGTCAGTTATGTTGCTGATGAAGTAGCAAAATTCATATAATTTCTTCAGATTCTCATTTTTTTAATCTAACTCCTTCAGCGTCATCTAATTTAATTTAATTTTGTGTTACTGTTTTTGACCTTTGTTGGTAGTCTATTTTTATGTGATTCTTTCTTGTAATTAAGTAGTCCGTGTCTTTCTCTCTATTCTATCGTCCAGTTTCATTTTTGTTTGGTTGTTTCCCCTTCCTCTTCCTTTTCTAGATCACTTTCTTTTTATTTTAGTGTTAGAATTTGTAGCGGTTAAGTAGCGTAATACGGTGAAACATGACCTGCTACAGCTTCCAGCAACTGATAAGTTAATACGAGTACAAACCGTTGAGGCAAAAATAGCAGAGACGACTAACACATATGTCACAAAAATTTGGTAGCAACTAAGAGGAAACCTAAAATGTCTAACAGTCTTTATAACTAATTTGAAGCTTCGCCGTTCGGAAATAGTTCGATTGTTCGAGACTATAAGAACGTACAAAAAGTAACCATTAAGTGGACGAGTGACTTCGCTTTCGTACTACGTCAGACGGTGTATCAAGTGCCTCATCAAAACGGAAATAGAAAGTTACGTGCTCAGCTACTCAGACAAGGAATAAAAAAATGGTCTAAGTACAGTACAGAAGACATTTGAAGCGCAACTAGGAAGAATGGGTCAATGAGAAGGAACAGAGGGTGTACGTCTCGTTTGTCTAGTAGTACCTATCTCAAATTCGCGATATCTGAAAAAGCGATGAATTAAAAAATAAAAGCTTTAAAATATAACTTATCGAAAATACAAGTTCTTCATTAGATAGATCACAGGCAGAGCAGGAATAAAAGTGTGTAAATCTACCAAAAAGGTAGGAAGAATAGATTAAAGGTCCTTTGCCGACGGCGTCAATTGATTTTCAACACTATCTCGGACTGTATAAGAACTTGAGCAGGTATTGGTCGTGGCCCTTGTGATGGAAGTGTCCTGAGATTTCAGTGAAGTGATTCAAGGGAAACTAGGATAAAAGTGAGACTGCAGAGAGAGTTGAACCCCATTCCACCAAAGCGGATATTTTAGAGTCTTAATACAGTCTAACACATACATTCACGACACTCTCTGGTGCGAAAGCTGTTACACTAGTGGTCCAAATGGTGAGAAGGCAGTCACTCACAAGCGTCGTAAGGATAATATTTGTTTTTAATTATTTGTCTTCTGGCCACTTCCCAGTTTCCCATATTCTTGTACACATTGAATGCAGCACATTAACACCTTTCTTTCTCATTTTTTGATCATTTCATCAGATATACTGTCAATACTTATACTTCTTCAGATGTTGAATTGTGTTCTCCGTTTCTCTGCATAGGTTCTGACGTATGTTGGTCCCCACTCTGTTGTTAATTCCCGAATGCAACGTATGTTGCTCTCTACTCTGTTGTTAATTCCCGAATGCAACGTTTCACGAAACCGTTTCCACCTCGAAACAGCGGCTTTTTTGTCTCTGTGTGTATTTGTGATTACGATGTTGTACTATTTCATCGCAGATTCCGTTAATGAAGTTTGACCGACACTTTCAGCAGTTCTGCTATATTCTCGACACAGGTTTTATTTCTGTCTTGTTCATGGGTGTTGTGGATACGAATTTTCTTCAGATCGCTTCCCTCTTCAATTAATTATAGTGTGGAATGCGATATACAACTAAGTTTTGTACTTTGTGGTCGTTGTGAAGTCGGAAGTCACGAGGAAACGACCTCCTTCACTCGGTCCCATGTTTGTGGTGTTGATGCAACCGTATCATGGCTGACGTAGAGTTTTGGTCTTACAATCTCACCAAATTCCCGAAGAGCTTCTTTGTTTGTAAGTCTTAGTTTTCTCTGCTCTTCTTGGTGGATTTGTGGTTAAGTTTATCGTCTTATTCTTGTTGGCCAAAGCTAATAGTGTTGAAGAGGTTATAATGAGCTGCTCACAATTTAATTAATATGTTCCAGATGAGAAGAATTTTCTAAAGGCTGCTACATCGGACAACAAATACTTCTATAAATTCCAGCCCCAGCGAGTTTCACAAATGTGTAAAATAATCACCGTTAATTCTTTAATATTTTAAGTTTCAAGTGTGGTATCTTGGAACGCACATTTGCGTCCAATAATAAGACAGGAAGCAGCAGGTACGTTTGTCAAACATACGCAGCTTGTGTTAAACAATGTTTATTACCTTGCACAATTTAATATAATGAAACAGGTCAATTTAACAATCTCACAGGAGAACAATAAAATTTTTTCTTAAGCCCCTTTAAAAAAATGCATAACAAATGCATAAAACACTAACAAACTTTCTGTTGGTGTAAATACTTAATAAAATCAAAACTTGCCAAACTCTGAACCCGAAAGACTGTCCTGTGCAATGACTTCTCTTTTGCAATATAAGTTCATACCGAGGCATAGCGTTAAGGCATAACATAAGGCACACAAGTAATACATAATAAAAGCAACTTCTAAACTTGAACGCTCGGCAATGGGCACACTAACTTCTGACTAGGAAAAATCCAGGGAGGCGCTAATTAAAATAATGAACAATTAAATAGAAGCAGTGCCTCAGAATCTAAACAGTCCCTGGTAACATACACACATGGAAACCTCCTTTATGAAAATTAAACTTCACAACCAGCACACAAGGTACAAATATAATAAACAAATGGCTGATACGGGAATACAGAATTAAAAAGGCGGAGCCTCCAGCAATGTGATCGGGCACTAATTACAGAGTGAAACCCAGTTATACACACTTAAACTCATATTTCGAGCGAAGAGTGCATTCGCCAAAGCGGCGGAGGAACGACCTGCAAGGCTCAATGACGTGATAGAGCCAGGAACAAAGAGAACAGCAATACTCAACTTAAGGACGAAATCGAGACAGAAGACCAGCAACATGGAGCCCGGTCTAACGAATCACAATTCCACTGGAGACGGCCAAGTCGTCAAGCCCCGATACCATGCCCCACCGTTCGGGACGAAATACACTGCGCTCCGCACAGCACACTTGCAATTGCACATTCATATTAGATAAAAGAATAAAACATAACATTAAAACAGGAAAGCTCGCTAAATTTTTTTAAAACTCAACACTCAAGAATTCATTTAAACGCTACAATACACGTGTAGATAAGATTACTCCTTGAAACGTGATAGTAACGGCTGAGTGCCATTTTAAACGGGCAAGAGCCCACCAGAGCTACACTTTCATGGAATCTGATGTAGTTTTACAAGATAGCATAGTATTTCGTTACCTCTAAAGTAAGGTGCAAATTTTGGTACTTAATCACCAAGGTTACAACAACTTTAGATATACAATCACTCAATAATGACCAGCTCACAAGGCTTCCTTATATAGCTGCAGATCCGTCTTCAAGTGGTAGGAAACTAATATGGAAAGCCAAAGCCACGTTATCACGCCACGTGTGGCATAATTTTCACATATCAGACTCGTCACCAAATTCACACTGAAGACAACATTAGGTAACCATTAACAAATATAGATAGGGACACAATTGCACCTGTTTAAATCAAACACGCACCATATACCCAGGCGTACGGTTAACGCCAGGCGATGATCCGGCAAGCTCTTCTTCTCAATATGCACTGCGTGGCGAGAAAAGCCAAAGACCACGCCTCGTGCCGGAACCCAAACGTTTCCGCCGTCTCCGGCCGCACCTCTGCAGTAATACCACGCGCAATGAGCACGCGCACCACGTAAGGGCCAACATCCCGACCCAGTGGAAATCGCAACTGACAGACCACACAGCGAGGCCTGCTGCCTCGGCGCTGCAGACTTGAATAGCCGAACCCGCGATGAACAACTGACTCGCGGCCGGTCATAGCGAAATCTATAGCAAGGATGACACTGTAGACTCACTGGCACCAGCCGCGCGACGTGTCAACCACGCGACGCGAAGTTCAGTTTTTGTACGAAGATAAAAACTGACGAATCTTAATAATAACTGCACATTTGCTATATTAAATATATATTTTATCTGAAGTGTACCGACTTTTGACGTCTCAAAGAAGGCAACGCTAGGGTGGACTGTGTGATGAAGATGGTATTCATACGGCCTATTCACAAGCTCTAACATTTCCCACATTGTCTTCTAATGCATAATATTAATGCTAGTGTTTCAAAAAGTCTATTATTGGTAATTTATGTAAGAAGTATTGCCATAGACTCCCAGTATGATCTAACACCATCGGTGCTATTCGAGATCAATTGCGGCTGAGCTTGTCCATGGAGTTCGCAACATCTCCTGCATGTGACGCCACGCACCGACTGTTTCACAACCTATAGCCTGCATGCTAGTATGCTGTGGTTGGACTCACGAACTATGGCGGTCGCATTATGCTTATTCAGCGCACTTAAGTCACGCGTTCCCCAATAGCCAGTGATTGTTTAGCGGTGCTCTGAGCTCTCTGCTATGACTGTTGTGTGCAGTATGAGCATTATACGCGATCCTAACGTGTTATTTAGTGAATTTTCCTTCCATTTATTACGAGTGTCGTGGCTGACGTCCAGGAGCGATTATAGAAGTCGGCCAAGGGGGGAGGGGGGGCTTTAATTAACTTCACACTTGTATTTAGGCTAACATGTGGAAGTTCGCCAAAAAATTTGTTTTCTGCCATTAAAACTATTGTTTTACCGTGTTAGTTGATGTAAGTAAGACTACTTTTGTTTATTGCCGACAAAATATAATTAAAAGTTCAGTATTGCGATTTGTTGACACATTATTGTGTTCTACGGTGTGTGTAAATTTCCCCCCATACTTGTATAAAGCCGGCCCGGTGGCCGAGCGGTTCTAGGCGCTTCAGTCCGGAACCGCGCGACTGCTACGGTCGCAGGTTCGAATCCTGCCTCGGGCATGGATGTGTGTAATGTCCTTAGGTTAGTTAGGTTTATGTAGTTCTAAGTTCTAGGGGACTGATGACCTCAGATGTTAAGTCCCATAGTGCTCAGAGCCATTTGAACCATTTTTGAACTTGCATAAATCTGACCCATTCCCGAGACACGTTTACGAACTCGATTTGAGTAATATAAAAGTATCTTGCAATCCTAAATGCAATCTTGCGTTGTAAGTGCATATACCAAGTTATACTTTAATAACTGTGGTATAAGACTAAACAATTTTATAAATCTAACCAAAAACATTCAGAAAAGAAATCCGCATAAACATGTACCAGTCTCCCCTAATCTTGTATTATTAACAAGTTAGAGCCAGTTAAATAATGCGGAAATAGCTCACGAAAATTTTCAACAGGCTTCTGAAGAAGTAGTGTCCTAAAGTAAACAAACGTATTAGTGTGACTAACAAATAAAAAATTAGTGAAGTGCCTTTAAAATAAAAAGCATTTCACTCAAATTACTGGGTGTTGGATTACAAAATGCAAGCAAAATTAAATCATAGTTTACCACTTTTATTAGAAACATATCTCATACAACTGATTCGCTTTGTCAGGTAAACAATATTTCTTTCCAAAATCCAGATTACAACATATTACTTACTATTTCATCAGCTCAGCCCATGGTTGGATCACAGCTACGTTTACTTAAGGAAACGAAAATGTCAGTTAAATAAAGCTCAGGTGTCGTGATGACTAAAGCACTAATGTAGTTTTGTGCTCAACATGTTGTCTTTACGCAAGTATCATAAGTGGCACAAACGACGTGTGTACCTCCACGATCCTGTTTCCCGGTGCGTCATAAGTGATGCAAATTACGTCTCTAGTGTCCCAAAGAGTTCTCGTGCATTCGCTTACCTTTATTTCAATCCATCACATAATTTGAAGGCCCGTGATATTCCTACGCAGAATTTTATGTCGAGAAGAGGTCTGCCGGCAAACTCGTACGTACTATCAGTGTCTAACACGAACAAATTGAGTGCAAAGCGTAAAGAACCAGCCAAAAGAAAGAAGGAAGGGCGGAAGATTGACCTGCAACGTCCCGTTGACGACGAGACGATTAGAGAAGGAGCACAATCTCAGATCGGAGTTGATTGGGGAAGGAAATCGTCCGTCTCCTTTGAACGTAATCTTCCTGACATTAACATTAGGCATTTGATGGAAGCCAGTGAAAAGTTGAATCTCAGTGCCTGGACAGGCATTTGAACCCATATCAGTTCAGAGTGAGAGAGAGTTTAGTGTTTTATCCACTGCACCTCCTCTCGGAGTTTGCTTCAGGAAGATGAGAAAAAAAAGAAGGAATAGTGCATAGGCTGATATCAGTAAAGAGGAAAGTTGCCAGAATTCACTTCTCAGAAGAAAGTTTTTTACTTTAGCAATGGTTGTTTCACCCGTGCTAACCAAGTAAACTGGCACTGCACTTAACTGTATGAGTTCCACCAATGTGAAAAAATATTATTTTAAAATTTTTCAAAAACTTGAACTTTACTATTGTAGTAAGCAATGAATATAAGAAGAAACTGGCTAACAATTAAACAATCAATTTTACTGTAATACTGCTTGTACTTTGCAACATGCAGTTTTCAGTCACCTATCTTTTTCTCTGATCTATCTCAAATCAATTTCACATTTTTACTAAACAAAATTCCCTATCTCGGAACTCCCATGATTTCATAATGCCTAAAACAAATTATAGTCCTAAACAAAAAGCAAAAATAGCCTACAATTTAATAAATTGATAATAAATGAATAGCACCAGTTTGCTTTTGTTTTCGGCTTACAAGACCATCTTCAGACACGTAAATGTCTGAAGATGGCCTTGTAAGACGTAAACCGGTTAACAATAAAAGTATTATTGTAGAACAAAAGCAAACTGGTGCTATTCATTTATTATTATATTGTTCTACCAAGAACCGACGCAAGATTCTGTTAATACGATAATAAATTTATATTGAAGTACATACTGCCACAATGGTTTCATTTTGAAGCACTAACAAAAGCAGTAGAGCGAACCCAAATTTACCTTACTATAGATATATTTACTTTCGCTGTCAGTGACCTTCTCAACATGATCACTAGAAAAAAAAGAGCCACACGTCACAATCACTTAGAATGATGTAGGACTACGTCCGCTCCGACTGTTGCTTTGAACGTTGTGACTTGGTATAGTGCCGGCCGCTGTGGCCGAGCGGTTCTAGGCGCTTCAGTCCGGAACCGCTCTGCTGCTACGGTCGCAGGTTCGACTCCTGTCTCGGGCATGGATGTGTGTGATGTCCTTAGGTTAGTTAGGTTTAAGTAGTTCTAACTCTAGGGCACTGATGACCTCAGATGTTAAGTCCCATAGTGCTTAGAGACATTTGAACCAGTTGAACTTGGTACAGTGCACTACATTCGTAGAAGTACTTCAGCGTATATACAGATATCCCTGTCTTGCGAGCCAAAGACTCTGTTACTGCAAAACAAAATTAATAAAATGGTGGCTTGAGGCCGAAACCACTGGTACTCGAAGGGTTAAATCAGTGACAACTGTAATACTGTACGTTGTTAACGCCAACGCGACTGACAGCTCTGAAACGGCTCGTTTTTCGATACAGATGCAATACACGATAGCCAGGTCCGTGAAGTAAAAATTAAAAAAGAAACGCAGAAAACATTTTTAATTCCTTATGCTGCCTCACACCTCAAGTTTACAGGCTGGTACACGAACGTGACGAAAGCTTGCAAGAATAAAATTTCAGCTTTTCGCATCAAATAACGATTGAAATACAACATAGTGAAGTGGATAAACTTTCGAGAAACAGACTACAATTATAAATGTATGGTGGAAAAATACCTGCACTTTAAAAAAAATAATAAAGAAACAAAAAAGTCTTGAAGACATTACATGTAACAACTTCTGAAATAAAATCATATTTAGTCACCATCATAAGCAACCACACTTATCTTCAGGAACTCTAATAATAATTTCCCTTCGAAAGAACCGCGTAAGGATCGTACACGCTTTAAAACCTTGTACAGTAGAATACGAAGATAAATCAACTGAAGGGTGTCCGAGAAGTAGGGACAAATCTTAATATGCTATAGAACATACAAAAATTATTGAAAGTATAATTTGTTTTTAACAAACACATCAAGTAACTTTTCCCATTTATGTATGAAAAATTATATCCTCCATATGGCCACCTGAGGCCGCGCGGCAGCGAGCAAAGCGTTCATCGAAGTTCTCGATGACACGTTCACACACTTCTCGCGGGCTGCCGTAGCAACCCTTTTAATTTCATCCTTCAGTTGGTGTATTTTTTGTGGTTTGTTCACGTATACTTTTGACTTCACAAATCCCCACAAAAAGTCAGAAGGCTTAAGATCGCATGATATGACAGTCTATTCCTGATTGCCACGCAAGATGATAATTTTTTAAGGGAACTTTTGATTCAGCAAAGCAGTTGTTTCATGGGATGTGTGACTTGTTGCACCATCTTGTTGAAACCAAATTCGTTATTTTCATCAAATACAGGGAAAAACCGATTAGAAAGCATGCTTCGATATCAGTCGCCATTCACAGTGACGGTAGCTCCCGATCATTAAAAAAAATGGGGGCCGATTGCTCCTCCTGCCCAGAACCCACAACACACAGTCGCACACCACACACAGTCGTGCGTTGTGGATGCATCTCGTCTTTCACGGTCACTCGCGGATTTTCGTCACCCCATATTCTGCAGTTCTGCCTATTGACGTACCCACTGAGGTAGAAGTGCGCCTCATCTGAGAATATTATTATTATTATTATTATTATTATTTTGTGAAGTTCTCGTTCTCTGCTTGTCGAGCCAAGACCCACTGAGCAAATCGATGTTTCTGTCCACCAACTGCAGGCTTCAACTCTTGTGTAAGTTAAATCTTACACGCATGCATTTTCAGATCTTTTGAAAGGATTTCATGTAGTGAACTTTGTGATAAATTCAATTGTTGAGCTCGTCCGCGAACCGATTTTCTAGGGCTTACGGTCACGTTGTGACTCACGACAGCAGTGTTTTCTTCTGTTCGAGCAGAACGCGGTCGTCCTGTTTTCTTAACGTTTGAAACAGAACATGTGGTCTCAAACTTCCGCATCAACTTCCGAAGTGACGATTCGGTTGGAGCTGCATTACGTCCAAGTGTCGCACGCAACTAACGAACGGTTGCCGTTGGACTCTCACTGTTTCTGTAATAACTTTTTATCACTTGGATATGTTGCTCAGTTGTCATCTGCTCCATGACGAAAATAAACATCAAACAATAATTCTGACGCAAAAGCTATCAGGCTACAAATGGGAAGAATGGCAGATAACAAACGTGAGAAACCACGGCTGTCAACCGTCTTATGAAAAAATGGCGCAAAATTCAAATTCGTCCTTACTTCACAGGCACCCGTTACATGGCTCAACGGCTCCCTTCCATGCTTTTTGAAACCTAGTTCGAACTAATCTAGCACTCATCAATTTTTTATTCCTAGAAAGGAAACACAACCCAGTTTCAGGACCTGTGTCCCATCTTCTGGTGCGTATTAAAATGTGAGTCTGCACAGGATGTGCTACACATAGGATGCCACTTCCCTAAGCCCGGACTGTTGTCCTTCTCTGCAAGAGGCTTTCTGGCAGGGCTAGGACCGCAGAGGCCATGTACCAGGGATGCACGATTTTAAAATATTTTAATTACTTTATGGACTCAGTTCTGCACCTGAAGATGGAACAAACGTCCTGAAATTTTTACAGCTGAGCGGGTGATGATGAGTATGAACAGTTGTGGATGACGCGTAAAAAAAAAAAGTGCTAGCTATCACTCTATCAGTAAAATTACGTATACTGTTCAGAACATTTTTCTCACAAGACAGTGCCATGAGTCGGCCTCTTCTTATCGTGTTTCCAGTAATGCCATACATTGCTTAACTTCGGCGATCTGAAGAGAACTGGCGCATCCAGCTCGACATTACCATTGACTGGATCTTGTAATGATGACTCTTGAAGTATTTAGGCAGACGGACAGCAGCAATTCGCTTCGTTACATATTCAAAACCAGGAAATTATTTTTTAAGAGACATACAAAGTATGAAGAGAAAAACATAGCTGTTAAGAATGTAAAATTTTAAGACAGAAAGCTTGACAACGGAGGACTTAAATAAGAATGCTGCTATAAATCTCTTCTTGAGTATACTTTAATACGCAGCAAAGAAAAATCATTTTTACCAGTAAAACGGTTCATTTCGTGTACTGCGTACAATTTATTGATACGTAATGCAGCAATGGCAGGTTTTTTAGACTAACTGAAGGATGGCCTCTCACAGCTGTGTATTATACAGAGTCTATTATAATTTACAACCAAATATTAATGCAAATCGGAATACATCGGCAATCCCTGAAAAATGAGGTGCATCCAATGATAACAACACTATTTTAATATAATTAAAGCTACGGAAGTTAATATTTCACAGCGAATAACCATTTTCGCAATGAAATTCTGAATCAAGAACTTTTAACCTCTACATAAGGTTTCAACAAACGTTACCTCAGCATTGCACCGTAGCTATCATCTCTGAAAGCTACATATCTATCTCTATTTTAGTTATTGATTTATAACTTTTTTATATCTGTTTCATTACGCAAATGTTTGTCAGAGCATTGTGCCTGCCACAATTACACACCAAATTGATACAGCATTAATACGTCATATTTTGTCACACTTTTGTGGTTGTTTAATGAACAGTTTACTACTTTGGCAGTAACTTTATTTAAACGTTGACTGCAAGCGCCGTTAAGAAACTGTGCTAATTTAAAAGTAGTCATGGAGTGTGCGGCTGGTTCCGGCGGAGGTTCGAGTCCTCCCTCGGGCCGGGTGTGTGTGTTTGTCCTTAAGACAATTTAGGTTAAGTAGTGTGTAAGCTTAGGGACTGATGACCTTAGCAGTTAAGTCCCATAAGATTTCACACACATTTGAACTTATTTTTGGACATTAAAAGTAGTCAACCACATGTGTTACCGGACATAACATTTGGAAAGAGAACCAAAGAAGGCATAAATAATTAATTGTTGAAACAATATTTAAGGACAATCTGCTGTCATTTATCGTGAGCACACCTGCACAAGAAACTGGCTTGTTTATTTAAGAACCATCTATTACTTCTATTTAACAGAGTGTTTATGACTTTTGTTGTTTATATATTGTTGTAACATATTAGTTTAGTCCGGGAAGTGGTCAGAGTCAAATGAAGTCTGCGGAGCTCGAGAACGACGTATTTTAGTGGGGATTGCCTTCAGCCAATGAGAGTTGGACAGTCGCAGAACACTACAGCAATCAAGCCGAGACTTTGACTTTTCGAGGGTGGACCTGAAGGGAGCGATCTTGGACACTATGTGGCCAGTTCCGGAAGAAGGCAGACCTGTCTAGAGTAACGTGCGCGATTCAGTCGTATAGGGATTGTTTCTGGGCAGTGCACGGCCGCTACAATACTCTAAGGTTCGCCGGGATTTAACTCTCGAGAGATCTGAATTAGCCCAGAGCAGGTATTTAACTTTTGCCTCTTGATTTACGGAACTGAAGTACAGGGCTATTACAAATGATTGAAGCGATTTCATAAATTCACTGTAGCTCCATTCATTGACATATGGTCACGACACACTACAGATATGTAGAAAAACTCATAAAGTTTTGTTCGGCTGAAGCCGCACTTCAGGTTTCTGCCGCCAGAGCGCTCGATAGCGCAGTGAGACAAAATGGCGACAGGAGCCGAGAAAGCGTATGTCGTGCTTGAAATGCACTCACATCAGTCAGTCATAACAGTGCAACGACACTTCAGGACGAAGTTCAACAAAGGTCCACCAACTGCTAACTCCATTCGGAGATTGTATGCGCAGTTTAAAGCTTCTGGATGCCTCTGTAAGGGGAAATCAACAGGTCGGCCCGCAGTGAGCGAAGAAACGGTTGAACACGTGTATCTGGACATGCTGGAAAATTGGCTCATACCACAACTGGAGACCGACAGCGCCAACTTCATCTTTCAACAGGATGGTGCTCCACCGCACTTCCATCATAATGTTCCGCATTTCTTAAACAGGAGATTGGAAAACCGATGGATCGGTCGTGGTGGAGATCATGATCAGCAATTCATGTCATGGCCTCCACGCTCTCCCGACTTAACCCCATGCGATTTCTTTCTGTGGGGTTATGTGAAAGATTCAGTGTTTAAACCTCCTCTACCAAGAAACGTGCCAGAACTGCGAGCTCGCATCAACGATGCTTTCGAACTCATTGATGGGGGCATGCTGCGCCGAGTGTGGGAGGAACTTGATTATCGGCTTGATGTCTGCTGAATCACTAAAGGGGCACATATCGAACATTTGTGAATGCCCAAAAAAACTTTTTGAGTTTTTGTATGTGTGTGCAAAGCATTGTGAAAATATCTCAATTAATAAAGTTATTGTAGAGTTGTGAAATCGCTTCAATCATTTGTAATAACCCTGTAGAATATGCGCTACTGTTCTTTGCAACGCGTGTGTTAAGATGTGAATCATCACGTTGAACTCTTTTGAGCTGGTGAATATTTTGTGTGCTGTGACTGGAAATGGGCTTACGTTTTCGCATATATTTGATGACTATTTAGTCTGCGGAATTTGCTAGCATACTCATAACGCTCTTAATGTAATTTTACTGCATTTGAGAAGGCTATTTTCTGTCTTATTTTAACTGAATATCGTAGGAGCACTTCCCCTTTATTTGAGATGTCCTTTATAGAATAAACGTTATTCATCATAATTCTCTGTCGTCTACTGCAGTTACAGACGTTAGAAACCTGTTTATCACATTATTCATTTATCTTTTCCCTTACATTTCCGTGTGTTTTTATAAATTAATAATTCTAGCCAATGCATAGATTATTTAACTGCGGGGTCACAGCTACAGTTTATTATTTGCAGCGAATTAGCTGCAGGACGTTTTAAAGTAGACATGCGCGGATCGACCCTATGACTACAACGAGCTATTGTTTTCGAACAGTCGTGCATAGTCCAAGTACCCGTTCGTAGCCCTAGGTACGAACAATATCAGGCAAAGTTGCGGCCGGTTTGGTTGTTTGGCGTACTGTTAGCAAGAGAAACTACTTAGTACTAACCGTTAGGTACCGTCGCAAAATCAAGCGCGACGTATAAAGACAACCCACGCAACTGCAGGAGCAGTTGAGAATTTTGTTTTTCGCTAGTTACGTATTAGTAATATGTAAAGAAAGAAGAGAGAACTTAAAACAAAATGGTGTCTTAATGTTATAGTACTGTTATTTATAGAAACAATCCATGTTACAAGTATTTGAATGAAACTAGAAGAAATTCACTAATTGAAATTTAGGATGGAGACCCACCACTCATACGCTCCATTTAAACCGCGAGGATTGAAATAGACCCTGCTGCGTACCAAGATCTGACAGTTCAAAGTGTTAAGTCAGCACAAGTGATTTTCAGAGGCGTGCTAAGATTCACTGCCAGCAGACGCTCGAGTAAACAGCTTCTACAGCTCATTGCACCACGTGTCCGCCCGGCAACGCTTTCCGACGCCATGCAAATACATTATCAGCGATAATCTGTCTCTAACTTTGCCTTAGGTTCGTTACGCCATATAAAGGCAGTCTGAATTAAAAATATAAATAAATAAACATAGGGGAAGCAAAAGATTTTTGCGAATTAATTTCATTGATTTCCTCTATTGCTGACGCGTTTCAGTACTTCTCCATGAGGTGTGGCTGTTCAGAGAAAGTACGCATGTGCCAAACATGAAGGACCAGTAGCGTGAAGCCTTCTCAGTAGAATGCAGCATTTCTTGTGTCTTTAGCCAAGCCAATTTGTCCGCGGCCCACACCTGTATACGAGCTGTTAATTTGTTTTGCCAGTAAAGTGATAAGTGCAATTACAGAGCAATGAATTGTCGTAAAGGTTCATATGAAACTTGGAAAAACAGCTACTGAAACCCATCTTTTACTAAGAGGAAAATATGACGAAGACTGTTTATCACGTACGCGAGTTTTTCAGTGGTTCCAGATTTTACAAGATGGCCGAGAAAACGCTGAAGATGACCCACGCCTGCGACGTCTTTCAACATCAAAGGTAGATGGACATAAAGTAGGAAATCTGATTCGATCTGACCGTCGGTTGAGTATTCGACCGATTGCTGGAACCGTAGGAATTGACAGAGAATGTGTAAGGCAGTCTTTGCGTAACCAATCTGATACGAGAAAAGTGTGCGAAACTGGTGCGGAAAATTCTCACGATCGAAAAAAAATGAAGCACGTGAAAATGTTTGTACCAACACTCTGAATACCACCGGAAACGATCCATATTTCTTGGAAAAAGTGATAACATATGAAGAAGCTTTGTTTTTCACTTATGATCCGGAAATTAAGCCCAATCCATTCACTGAAAGGAGAGAAAAAAGGTCGAATGAGCGAATCAAGATTCAAAGCGATGATGATTGCTTTTTTCGATTTTCATGTAACTGTGCTGTCTTCACTAGGTTACTGAAGACAACGCACCGGCTCATACCGCATTGTCTGTTTTCTAGTGAAGTACAGCATCCCACTCGCCTTATTCGCTTGACCTAGCAGCATGTGACTCAGCTACTCCCCAATGTGAAATCTGCGTTAAAAGAAAAAAAGATTTCAGTCCGTTCAAGCAGTGAAACAAAAAGCGGCACGCGTCATCAAGAAGCTCACAGAGGAAGACTTCCTTCACAGTTTCCATCAATGCAAAATTCGCATGGAGCGTTGTAGGGACAGAAGAGAGTAACTAAATACACTCGTGTTCGGAAAAAAACAGAACATCTTGAACGATTAGAGACAGAACGTTCATATTCACGGGACATGTACTTTAGCATGTCCTACAGAAATGATAAGCATCTCAGTCACCTCGGGTCAGCATGTTTCCTGTTGGTTAGTAGGCACAGGATCCGCCATGAGCCCTCATGACTTGTTCCACGCGTGATGGCATCGACGCGTATAAAGGGCGAATGGCGTCCTGTGGTATAGCAATCTACTGCATTCACCTGATTCCAAAGTTCGTTTGTAATGGCTGACACTGCATCACAGCGCTACACCCGTCATTTCACCATATCCCAAACATTTACGATTGGCGAAAGGCAAGAGGCTGACATCCTTTAACACCAAGAATGCACGTGTTCGTGCGGCAACATGTGGTCGTGCATTGCCTTGCTGAAGAATGGCTTCTGGGGTGTTGTGCAGAAAGAGTATGGCTACAGGTCGCAGGACGTCATTCACATAGGTCACACTAGTCACAGTGCCCTGGACATGCACCAACTGTGATTTGTGGTTGTACCCAACAGCACCCCACACCATAAAGTCTCCAGTTGGCTCAGTATGCCTTGTGCGAAAGTAGTCACTGTGATGCCGCTCCCCTATATGCGTCGAACCAAAATGCGGCCATCACTAACAAAAAACAGAACCTGGATTCGAACGAAAACGCTACCTGATGCCATTCCTGTCCCCAGTGACGTCGTTCCATGCACTATTGCCATCTAGGATGTTTCTGCACATTCGTTAAAGGTAGACCGAGAAGTGGACGAGCGCATGTAGCCCATGGCGTAATAAACGGCCACGAATTGTCACCCCAGATGATGTACGAGGTGCATTCAAGTTCTAAGGCCTCCGATTTTTTTTTTCTAATTAACTACTCACCCGAAATCGATGAAACTGGCGTTACTTCTCGACGTAATCGCCCTGCAGACGTACACATTTTTCACAACGCTGGCGCCATGATTCCATGGCAGCGGCGAAGGCTTCTTTAGGAGTCTGTTTTGACCACTGGATAATCGCTGAGGCAATAGCAGCACGGCTGGTGAACGTGCGGCCACGGAGAGTGTGTTTCATTGTTGGAAAAAGCCAAAAGTCACTAGGAGCCAGTTCAGATGAGTAGGGAGCATGAAGAATCACTTGAAAGTTGTTATCACGAAGAAACTGTTGCGTAACGCTAGCTGGATGTGCGGGTGCGTTGTCTTGGTGAAACAGCACATGCGCAGCCCTTCCCTGACATTTTTGTTGCAGTGCAGGAAGGAATTTGTTCTTCAAAACATTTTCGTAGGATGAACCTGTTACCGTAGTGCCCTTTGGAACGAAATGGGTAAGGATTACGCCCTCGCTGTTCCAGAACACGGACACCATCATTTTTTCAGCACTGGCGGTTACCCGAAATTTTTTTGATGCCGGTGAATCTGTGTGCTTCCATTGAGCTGACTGGCGCTTTGTTTCTGGATTGAAAAATGGCATCCACGTCTCATCCATTGTCACCACCGACGAAAAGAAAGTCCCATTCATGCTGTCGCTGTGCGTCAACATTGCTTGGCAACATGCCACACGGGCAGCCTTGTGGTCATCCGTCAGCATTCGTGGCACCCACCTGGATGACACTTTTCGCATTTTCAGGTCGTCATGCAGGACTGTGTGCACAGAACCCACAGAAATGCCAACTCTGGAGGCGATCTGTTCAACAGTCATTCGGCGATCCCCCAAAACAATTCTCTCCACTTTCTCGATCATGTCGTCAGACCGGCTTGTGCGAGCCCGAGGTTGTTTCGGTTTGTTGTCACACGATGTTCTGCCTTCATTAAACTGTCGCACCCACGAACGCACTTTTGACACATCCATAACTCCATCACCACATGTCTCCTTCAACTGTCGACGAATTTCAGTTGGTTTCACACCACGAAAATTCAGAAAACGAATGATTGCATGCTGTTCAAGTAAGGAAAACGTCGCCATTTTAAGTATTTAAAACAGTTCTCATTCTCGCCGCTGGCTGTAAAATTCCATCTGCCGTACGGTGCTGCCATCTCTGGGACGTATTGACAATGAACGCGGCCTCATTTTAAAACAATGCGCATGTTTCTATCTCTTTCCAGTCCGGAGAAAAAAAATCGGAGGCCTTAGAACTTGAATGCACCTCGTACGATGTGTTCCAATGTGGCGCCAGAGCTGAGGAGGAAGCGGACATGTCGTGCAGTGCCATTCGGATAGAGATGGGGCCCCTCCACGCCCGCACCAACGTGGTGACCAAACCAAAAGTTCTACTGTCACCTCCGTAAACATGTTAGTTATCTAGTCGGTGGATCACAGGATGCTGGGCTGTGATGTTGTCCGTGCGTCTGGGTAAGGCTACGCATTAACACGGTCCATCAGGTGATAGATAGTGGACGAAACGCGAGTGAGGGTAGCGATTTGAAGAGCAGAGGGAAAAAAGTGCCATGGCTCGTGCCGTGGGAAAAAAACCTCTGCGACAGTGGGATGGGTAGTAAGAGCAGTAGTGGCTTACTAGCTGCGATAGTTCATGCAAGGTTGGATTTGTTAGTATAGGTATCATGTATCATTACCGTGACAGGCGATGGCGATGTGTCCCAGTTGCTGCGGCTGCTACTTTCCTGGAACAATCAAGATCGTTATACAGTAGTGGGAGATCGGCCATAGATCATCTCACTGTGTGGGGGATGTGTGGAGCTTGTTTGCATGCAGTGTACGGTACGGCTTCCCTGTATGGTGCCAGTTATTCGGCAGTGTATTTCAGCTGGATATCCAGTAAATGCGTCTGATTAACAGGGGCTCGCCTGTGCCGTTATGTTTGCGTAAGCTTGGCCATAGATGCTATGTCCTTGCAAGTATGTCTTTTGGTCTTTTATGTTTCCATCTATGGTTGTGGTCGTAGTTCCCCAGATTCAGAATAAACGGGTTCTGCGAATGTCTGGAGTTTCTGTATAGTCTTGTGGTGAGTTTGTGGATTACCTCCGTGAGAGTCTCAAGTCGGTATTCCCGGTGAAGGTCCGCGATGCGTGTGTATCGTGGAGCATTGCTTATGATTTTGAGTACCTTGTTTTGTATGAGCTGCAGACGGCGCAGGCCACCTCGTCGTGTTATACGTCTGCCGTGAACCATGCCACACACACCCACTGCACTGCTAAAACACATTGTCCCACACGAGCAGCAATTTCCCGGATGGACGCATCACCTTGTCTCAGGCCAATAAGGCGCCCTTCTCCAAACTCACTGATTTGATGGTGCGCTTCACGCATACATCTGCGAGGCATCTTGAACGTCTGCTAAAGTCACACTGAACTATTACTTGATGTTTATAGCGACAACGAGATCCCCAGGGACATTTTACTGGTAGTGTTGCGCCTATATCGATGTTGACCTTGGACCCATGGGCCGACATGGTTCAAATGTAAATTATTTCTGCAGAACATGCCAATGTACGTGTCCTGTGCTTATGAACGTCCTATCTCTAGTCGTTCAAAGTGCTCTGTTTTTTCTGAACATGAGTGTACGTATCTTTTTGAAATAAACTGTAGCCGGCTACTGTGGCCGAGTGGTTGTAGGCGCTTCAGTCCGGATCCGCGCTGCTGCTACGGTCGCAGGTTCGAATCCTGCCTAGGGCATGGACGTTTGTGATGTCCTTAGGTTAGTTAGATTTACGTAGTTCTATAGGGGATTGATGATCTCAGATGTTAAGTCCCATAATGCTTAGAGCCATTTGAACCATATGAAATAAAATGTGTTAAAGCAATAGCCAGTTACTTTATAGTCATACCTCGTACATAATTTCTGCGATAAGTGAGCCTCATGTTTGTGTATGCAACATCTGTTGCATTAACGGTACAATGTTCTGAGAGCTTAGGAGCCATCAGTCACTGGATTGCCGCATATCCTGGAGGAAAAAATAAATAAACGGAAGTAAAGAATGAGTCTTCACTAAGGCTATCGCCATTGTTGTACGATACATACTGAAGGACGGAAACTTGTAGGTCTGATGCTACTAGTACGATGGTCATAAAGAAAAAATATTTATCACTTCTAAAGCTGTAAATTTTAGTCATCATAGCCATTCGGAAGAATGGTTATGTTGACTTTCGTGTTGACAGTTAGCTTCCATGGTGCAAGTCTTGCAACTGAAATGTATCATTGTATGAATAGAGACGGCGTAATGTACAAATTTTCTACTTCTGAATCAAAATATCATGTTACTTCACATATACCACATCCTTTGATGAATTAACAGAATAGGGCGATGGATTGTTTTCATATTTTAAGAGAAACAAATTTACTGGAGGCAAGTTATTGCATTGCCCGTACTGCCATTATAATCGACGTGTTTCCTCATTACTAACATTTCAAGTAAATTCCATACACACCAAGTAAGGACAGAAAACATTGGAGCAAACGTGAGTGATACATATGGATTATTTGTGGGTCGCAACGATAATCAAGACCGAATAGAATCTTAGGTTCTCGAACAATACCTGCGTTCAAGCATAAAGAGAAGTTTTTCAGTGATCGCCCAATGGATAGTTTTGATTTTAAAATGTTCAAATGTGTGTGAAATCTTATTCGACTTAACTGCTAAGGTCATCAGTCCCTAAGCTTACACACTACTTAACCTAAATTATCCTAAGGACAAACACACACACCCACGCCCGAGGGAGGACTCGAACCTACGCCGGGAACATCTGCACAGTCCACGACTGCAGCGCCATATACCGCGCGGCCCATAACATTATAACTTCGGAAGTGAACACTACACAGGTGAAACTAGCAAAGAAATAGACTGTTTTGTACATAACTACAGAGCTATTCAAAAAGAAGGAACAGATTTCAAACATTTATATCTTCCAAATTACAAAAGGTTGTTCGATTGTCATAACTAAAGTTGAACAAAATATGTTTCGAAGGCTAGATTTGTTCGGATCTGTTAGAAAATGTGTATTACAGGGAGAATATACGTTTAGACAAATGTTGGAAACCTCCCAAAACCACCCTAAAATTTTCCGGTAGAATAAACTTTTAGTCACCGAGGACTGCACTAAGGTAATAATCGTCTGTCAAGTTTGTCACATTACTGTGGTTCTCTATTGCGCCGTGTTGGACCTGCGGACATTGAGAAGGTGCCATTCGCGGAGTGCACATTCGTTAATTTCACACTTTTCTCTCACTCTGCTAGCGCAGAAAGTGGCATTTCCTTTTTTCGAGTGACGTGAGTAAGGGGTGAAGGAAAAAAGGACAGAAAAGTATTGAAAATATTACTTCGACACGATTCTGTAAAGATTCGTATCCATCTCAACTGCATCTCAGCTCTGAAACCGCATCCGCACGAAGGAAATTTCATATGAACAGAATGTCGTCCAAGAAAACGCAAAAAAACATAGCGAGTGCTAAAGCTGCATTATTTCTCGTTACGTCGACAATTTTCAATATTTCAGTATAGGCAATGACTGCTAGACATCTGAAAAATTCCGTAATAAATAAAAAGTCTGTACCGCGATTCCAGGAGCGGCCAAATGCCCTCTCTTGTTCCCCATTACCTACTCCTATGCAACCGTCCATTCTGTGATAGTGCAGACACTTCTGACGTGATCAGCCAAGTCGAAGGACGAAATGGGCGATCATCTCCCTATGAAGAACCGGGAATCGCAAGACAGGGAAACGCCCTTGTGCACAAAGACGGTCGTATCACTATAGAGGCGATAGCGGAAAAAGTGAAAAATCAGTCGTGGATCAGTTTCTAACATCTTACACGACATTTAGAACTTGACAGAAGTATTTGCCCGCTGGGTTACGTGAGAAATCATACCAATTCAAAAAAGCGGGCCGTGGTTACAGCGGAAATGTTGCAGTTGTGTCACCCCACTCCATATCACTTTGTGAGACGCCTGACCACCATGGACGAGTGCTGAGTGTATCACGATAACCGTAGAGAAAGGAAACAAATGAACCGAATAAACGGTGGAAGGATGTGGATTCACGACTGTCGAAAACGCCGAAGACCCAATCATAATCGAGCAAGGAGATACGGGGTTTATTTTGGAACTCCCATGGTGTGGTGCTAACAGATTATGTTAGTATGTAGCAAAGCGTCACAGAAGCATACTGCCGAAACCTTTTGACCAAGTTACGAGAGGCCGCGAAGAAGAAACGTCGCGGGAAGCTGTCCGAGGAGGCGTGTTTACTCCAAGCAAACACCCCAGCTCATAAAATGTTGTTTTTGTTGGGATCCCCAGCCTCCGGACGTTTAATACACGTAAACATGGTCCGTAGTAGGCTGTAACGCGATGTTTATTTAATCGTGCGATTAGCTAATTTCGACTAAACGTCTTTGGCAAGCACATGTGTAACATCTGTATTCATGTCATTTTCAAATCACTCTTAGTTACAAGTTAGGAGTAGCCATGTTCCGCCATTTTGCGAAAGGATCCACACTACAGTCACACGTTTTAAGACTGTATTTGGAACTTTGCTCTACGCATAACAACATGGTACCATGTTCCCACGACGGCTTTCAGAGAAGACTCTCGTGACGATGAATCTGACAGATTTACGTCACACTTACCGGCCATTATCGTCTCTGCGCTAACACCAGTCTGTCTGCAAGACCTTCGTACGGGATTCTCGTCTTACTGCGAAGAAACTCTTGTCGTACCAGTACGTGAAAGTAATGTCTTACACCGTACCTACACTTCGTTCATTATAAGAATAAACCTGAAGTAAACAAACAAAAGATTGATGATTGGTCACCAGCCTAGCACACGTACACTCTTACAGCTATGTTGTTTGAAGCAAGTTCTATTTATGTATACATACTTACATACATTAATACTTATTCCATAGATCACTAATACGACACTTCGTAATGATGTGGAACGTGTCACTTTAACATAAGTTTACTTTAAACAAAATAATTAAATTTTTTCTCAGTTACTACTTCATACCCAAAAATTCTTCTCTTGAGTACAAGGAATTGACATTCAGGAAGCCTTTTAATTTGTTTTTAAATGTTGGTTGGCTATCTATCAGATTTTTAATGCTATCTCGCAGATGACCAAAGAATTTTGTGGTAGCATAATTCACCCCTTCCTGAGCCAAAGTCAGATTTAACCCAGAATAGTGATGGTCATCATTTGTTCTAGTGTTGTAACCATGCACTTCGCTGTTATTTTTGAACTTGGGTAGGTTACTAATAGCACATTTCATAAGTGAATTATATATCGCGAAGGAACTGTGAATACCCCGAGTTCCTTAAATAAATGTCTGCAAGGTGAATTTGGGTGGGCTCCAGCTATTATTCTGATTACACGTTTTTGTGCAATAATATTTTTTCTCTTTACGATGAATTACCCCAAAATATCATGCCATATGAAAGCAGTGAATGAAAATAGGCATTTGTTGGCTAATTATTGATATGTGTATCAGCAAAATTTGCAATAACCCTTGTAGCATAAGTAGCTGAACCTAACTGTTTGAGCAGATCATCGAAGTGTTCCCTCCAATTCAGTTTCTCATCAATGCACACATCCAGAAATTTTGAATGCGTTAGCAGCAGACTTCTATTAATAGCCTATATTTATCATCGGTGTTCTGCTATTTACTGTACATAATTGTATATAATGTGTTTTCTCAAAATTTAGTGAGAGTCCATTTTCTGGAAGACATTACTTACAATTTCCGTAGCTGATTCTTGTTTGTTGGGTGTGAATGCTATACTTGTATCATCAGCAAAAAGAACTAGCTTTGCTTCTACAGAATATAGAGCGGCAAGCCAATAATATATATTACAAACAACAAGGGACCCAAGACTGAAGCCTCTGGGACAACATTCTTGATACCACCCCAGTTAGAGGGCTCCGTTGGTTTTTGCAGATTATCTGTATTATTAGTTTCAACCTCCTGTATTCTTCCACTTAAATATGCACTGTCCCACTCGTACCACAATACTTAAGCTTATCCATAAGAATTCCATGATACACACAATGAAAAGCCTTTGAGAGACCACAAAATATTCCAATGAGTGATGTTCAGTTATCCAATGCATTTAATATTTGATCAGTGAAAGCATATGTAGCATTTCCTGTTGAAAAGCCACTCTGAAAACCAAACTGACATTTTGTTAGTATTTCATTTTTACATTTTGGATAAAGCTGTCAGAAATGAGACTGAGCAGTAGTTGTTAGCATCAGACCTATCCCCTTTTTGATGCAATGGTTTAACAATGATGTATTTCAGTCTGTCTGGAAAAATGCCCTGTTTCAGTGAGTTACTACATATTTGGCTGAGAATACTACTTATCTGTTGGGAACAAGGTTTTAGTACTCTATTGGAAATGCCATGAATTCCATGTGAGCTTTTACTTTTAAGTGAATTTATTATTTTCTTAATTTCAGTATGAGAGATGGGTTAAATTTAAATTTTATCAAATTGCATAGTTATTGCCTCTTCCATATGATGCGTTGCATTTTCTAGTGAGTAGCTGGATCCTATTTTCTCTACAACATTTAAAAAATGATTATTAAAAATGTTTTCTACTACTGTCTTCTTCTTCACAAACTTTTCATTGAGTCTGATAGAAATACAATCCTCCTGTTGCCCTGTTTACCGTTCACTAATATTCCAAATGGTTTTAACTTTATTATCAGATGTGCTAGTTTCAGACATAATGCACATATTCTGGATTTTTAGTAACTTTTCTTAATAAAGTGCAGTAGTTTTTACAACGTGTCACTGTTTCTGGATCATTACTCCTCCTAGCTATAAGATACGCCATGGCTTCTTAGGTGGTTTCTTACAATTATATTTTACTGTTTTCTTAGAGAAACTGTTTTCAAATATACTCACAAAGGTATCATGAAATAGATTAAATTTTAAGTTAGCATCAGGTTCCCTGTACACTTCATCCCAGTCAAACTGTTGCAAGCTTTCCCTAAAATTTTCAATTGTTAAATCGTTAATTGAACGCATTGTTTTGGAGGACTGTTTTGCAGTACACTATGGAACTATGTCATATACTGTAACTAGCTGTGCATAATTATTAGTCAGAGCATTCTTAATAAGAAAAGTTTTTTATTTGATTAAATTGTACATCTCATTACTCTGTTTCAAAAATCCTGTACAATTGTAGTCAGTAAACACTTTATGCTTTGAATATCGCACTGTAAATAGGTACAGGAAAAATTACTGACGCTGCTTCCGGCTCCGTAGTGAAACGCAAAAATGGAAAGAAATAGGTTGGTCTTTATGTTTTTCACAAGTTTACAGAGAAAATCGCTTTGAAGTTTTGCGATGAAATGTGTTTACTAAAATTTACGCGTTTTTACTACATAGGCTGATGGCATAACAGGTAGCGTTGGAGAGTGGCAATCAGATGCTCTGTGAAAGGTGGGTTCGAATCTCCTGCTGTTCTTTTATTTCTTTTAGATTCTTTTTTCATTTAATCCGAATTGCTACATTCATCAAATATGTGCTAATTAACACATATATAATCAACATTTTTATTGAAGATGCACATCTTCTCGTTTCTAATTACATATGAGACGAAAAATTCCAGTTTTAATTACAAATATAAACTCTTAATTATCGATATTTTACGAAAGATAGTCAATAAAGAGCATTAAAATTAACAAAAGAACATAACAATTTAAATTTTTGGGGTTATGTCCATTGCTTTACACCACAGATGTGGTCTCACGCGAACAAAAGCGATAATCATGGTAGAAACACGAAAAACAGTAATTTTCAGGGCTTCGACCACCCATACAAATGCTGCATTTTTTACAGTTACTATCGTACCACTACAGTCTCGGCACTATAGAACTGATGTGTTGCCGGAAATACAAACACATCTAAGCTGCCAGACGTACTGTAACTAACACATGAAGCTCTGTCACACGTCGCTGCCGAACGCAAGTGGGATGCAGGAAGGCACGTCGTAAAGAAGAGTAGAAAATGTGGTGCTTGGATAATTCGTGGATTCTGTTGGTGATCGCGTCGTTGTCAACGCAGCGGATGACAGTTCCTGTGTCGCTACTGAGATGTGTTTCTTGGATACGGAAGGAGCTCAGAGGTTGAAACTTCTTGGCAGATTAAAACTGTGTGCCCGACCGAGACTTGAACTCGGGACTTTTGCCTTTCGCGGGCAAGTGCTCTACCATCTGAGCTACCGAAGCACGACCCACGCCCGGTGTCACAGCTACACTTCTGCCAGTATCTCGTCTCCTACCTTCCAAACTTTACAGAAGCTCCCTGCGAGCTCTGGAAGCTATTCATCGCAAAATCTATTATGTCACTCTGAATAAGACTTGCTTCTATTGCTACATTAATGACATTGTTTATCTACAGCATAACTTTCAGATACACTTAACAGTGGCCCAACATTAAGGCCGAAACCGGCTTCGGCCTTGATGTTGCTTCTCGTTATTTGAACAACAGTTGCGGAATCAGCATCATTCAGACACGGGGAAATTAATATCAATAAATGTTAGGCGTAGTTTCTTCTAAGAAGGGAACCAAAACAGAGAGCAGGTCTGGAGGCGTAAAGGAAGAAAATGTTTGAACACTAATCCATTAGAAGCAGGGCAATGGCCTTGCCGCAGTGGCTACACCGGTTCCCGTGAGATCACCGAAGTTAAGCGCTGTCGGGCGTGGGCGGCACTTGGATGGGTGAGCACCCAGGCCGCCATGCGCTGTTGCCATTTTTCGGGGTGCACTCAGCCTCGTGATGCCAACTGAGGAGCTACTCGACCGAATAGTTGCGGCTTCGGTCAAGAATAACATCATAACGACCGGGAGAGCTGTGTGCTGACCCTACGCCCTCCTATCCGCATCCTCCACTGAGGATGACACGGCGGTCGGATAGTCCCGGTAGGCCACTCGTCGCCTGAAGACGGAGTGCATTAGAATCAGGCACAAAAGCTCAATTTTTTCTGTGGTGTCACCGCCAGACACCACACTTGCTAGGTGGTAGCCTTTAAATCGGCCGCGGTCCGTTAGTATACGTCGGACCCGCGTGTCGCCACTATCAGTGATTGCAGACCGAGCGCCGCCACACGGCAGGTCTAGAGAGACTTCCTAGCACACGCCCCAGTTGTACAGACGACTTTGCTAGCGATGGTTCACTGACAAAATACGCTCTCATTTGCCGAGACGATAGTTAGCATAGCCTTCAGCTACGTCATTTGCTACGACCTAGCAAGGCGCCATTATCATTTGCTATTTATCTTGTGATGCATGTACCGTCAGACCGATGTTCACCAACTATGGATTAAAGTTAAGTATTCCAGCAGCTACGTACGTTTTTTGCTAGTATAATTTCCTTGACCTGTTCCAGACCTCACGCCAGCCTGCGTGAGCTAAAACGCGTGCCTTTCGGCTTCCTCTCAGAGTGGGTTGGCTGTCTTGCCAATCCACATCATTTTCCGCTGTCATTTCTACAGTTTACATTATTGCCATCCACCGAAAGAGCCGACCGATGCCACGTATGCAACCATTTAAGCGTCAGGGTCGCCAAGGATTTAATTAATTGTGACAGTTATTTCATCTTGACGAACTATGGAATCCGGTCCTTGTTTTTACTAGTTTTCAAAGACGGCGCTACAGTACACCTTCCGTCAAAACAGCCATAACTCTGCATGTTTTGAGAGTCTGACCACAGTTCCTGTTCGTTGGCCAGTTTCAAGGAGCCCAAATAAACTTCCACAGCAACTAGCAAATAAATATCGCTGAAACAGGTGCGTCTGTTGCTGAGTGCACCATGGCACGGCTCACGGGTTTAAATTAGCCTCGGTCGATCGCCTCATTCATAAGCAAAAGAAACGGAGTCTTCTGCGGCTGCGCCCACGAAGTCAAATGGACCTTTCAGTGTGACGGGAAAAGATGAAATTCAGTTACTCTTCAGTTACTTACATTACAAAAATACTACAACTGGCACGTCATCGGAACATGTGTTTTTTATATTTATGAGTACTGACAAAATTCGAGACTGTGTAGATAATTTTAATATCTGAAATTTTAGGTTTTATATGAGTTGTTTACCCTTATTTTTTATTTAAGTAGGTGGCAATCACTGGTTTCAATTATACAGTTACATGTTTCTGCCGTGACACATCTGTTGATAAGATATGAGTGAAGTGTCCGATTGTTTTGCCATTGTTGATGGTGTTCAGCAACAGGCCAAAAATTGGATTTAGGTTACTTTATTCAAAAAGTACCGTTACCGGTTTCGTATTTTTTACAGTTCATCGTCAGCCAACTTTTTCAATTATCGATACAGATTATACAGTGTGGAAACACAAAAAAACTGCTAGTACAAATGCGCCAGATCGACATTACACGTAGGGTAAGTTGCATTTCAACACAAATAGGTAGCACAACCATTTTGGTTACCCGTTTATAATTTGTAAATTATTGTTTATCCGAGGGCAGTTAACAGGTAACCAATGTATTATCTGTATTGGTTACAGCATGAAACAACCATCTGATGACGAACTGTAAGAAACTGGAAACCGGTACAGGTACTTTTTGAATAAAGTAATCTAAAACCAATTTGTCGCTGGTTGCTGTACACATTGTTTTGTTATTTTCTTGTAATTAGTGCTCAAGCAGATGACCAAAGTCATTGTTCTGCAAAGAGTTCGTAAAGTTTGTTGAGTGATGAGCGGGTTCTATGACTATAGAGTCTGAAAACTTTTGCACTGTTTGAGTGGCTGTGGTTTTCAACGGAACTGAATTTGCAGTAGTTAATCTCAAGCTTTCACTATCCTTAGGGAGAGAAATGTTCGTATTTGCAAAAATGTTATCTGGATTTTGAATCGTGTATGATTCATGAGTGTCGGTATTAATTGTTCTTTGACTGTCCGGACGCGACATAACTGCGTCCTGTATTCTCTTTCTTCTTTTAGTGTTCAACCCTGAGGTTGGTTTGCAGCAGAGCGCCATTCCTCTCTTCTGTTTGACTTCCTCCTCATTTCCACGTATGTGTTACATCCAACGTCATTCATGATCTGTTGCATGTATGATATCCTTGGTCGCCCCACCGATTCCTTCCCTCAATAGCTCCTTCTGGTATTGTTCCAATGACGTTGTTGTGTCGTAGGATGTGCCCTACAAGTTTGTCTCTTCTTGTTTGGATGTGCCTCCACAGAGATCTGGTTTCCTGTACTCTTCTAAGCACCTCTTCATTTGTTACTTTGTCTCTCCAGCTGATCTTCATCATCCTTCTACAGCACCACGACTCCAGGGTCCCTAGCCGTCTTCTCTCTTCTCTTCCAACTATCCAAGTTTCACATCCGTATAGAAACCTTTCATGATACGTTTCCTTATTTTCAGACTGATGTTGTTGCTGGTGAGTAAGTTCCTTCTCCTATTAAATGCAATTTTGGCCTTTTGTGTTCTGGTCGCAATTTCTTTCCGGCTTCTACCATCTCTTGCGATTTTGCTTCCCAGGTAAGTAAGTTCCTCTATCACTTCCAGCTCCACGCTTCCAATTCTTATTCTCAGAGGTTCATATTCTGCTCCTGTACTGCATACCATCACTTTAGTCTTTTTCTTGTATATTCTCATTCCATACTGATTGCATAGAATTTTTTCCATTGTTCTGAGGACTTCCTCCAGATCTTCTTTTGTCTCCGTGACTATAGCAATATCATCTGCATAACGTAGCATGTCTATCTTCTGCCCATTAATTTTGATCCCCACCTCAGTAGTTTCTCGAACATGGTCTATAGCTTCCTGGATGTAAGCATTGAATATAAGAGGAGAGAGAGCACATCCTTGCCTTACACCTTTTCTAATATTTGCTTCTTGTTCCTGGTGATAGTTCCTAATCACTGCCGCCTCATTCTTACAGAAATTGACTATCACACGGATGTCTTGTTTCTTTATTCCGCTTTTCCTCAGCACTCTGAACATCTCTTGCCAGATAATGTTATCAAATGCCTTTTCCATGTCTGCAAAGGCAATATAAGTTGATTTAATTTTCTGTAATTGCTTTTCAATAACGAATCTCAGTGCCAGAATCGTCTCTCTTGTTCCAAATCCCCTTCTGAAACCAAACTGATCTTCACTCAGGATGTCCTCCATCTTCTCTTCAATTCTCTTCAGAACTATTTTTATAAGAATTTTTGATGCATGTGATATTAGGCTTAGAGTTCGGTACTGTTCACATTTTGTAGCTGCTGCCTTCTTTGGTATAGGAACAATGGTACATTTCTGGAAGTGTGTCGGTATCTCTCCTGTGTTAAGCAGCATCATTTTCATGCTGTCACCAGCATTCTTTATTAGTTCTGCAGGGATGTCATCAATACCCGTTGCTTTGTTGTCCCGTAGTTCTTTTAGAGCTCTGTCAAATTTTTCTTCCAGAAGTCATCTCCCTTGTCATCTTCGTCTACTTGCTCTTCTCTTTCTATTACTTCCTCCGAAAGAGATGTTCAGGCATACATCGTTTCTATGTATTCTTTCCATCTCTTCACCATGTCTTCACCAAACAGCATTTTCCCCTATTTATTTTCTATTGTGCCTGAGAGTGTTGTTTTACGGTTATTAGAAAACTGATTTGCTGTTCTGTAGGCTAAATCGGTTCTTCCGTTTTGCATATTTTCTTCCAATTCTCTGCACATTTCTTCAAGAAAATTTTCTTTTACTTTCCTAACTTCTCTGTGAACTAAACTCCTTAGTCTTCTGTATTCAGCTTTTCCTTGTTCATCAGTTGCATTTTTGTATAATCTCCTGTTTTCTATAAGCTCAATAATATCTGCTGTAATCCATTTCCTCTTGTTATTGGGTTCAGTTCTTCCAACTATCTTTTCTGCTGCTTTGTATATACCAGATTTAATTTGATCCCAGTCTTCATTTACTCCACCTTGTTGAAAATTCTTAACTAGGTTGTCTGTTTCATGAGCATAGCGCTTTGCCAGTCCCTCAGTTTTCAGTTTTTCTAGTTTCCATTTAAGTTTTACTGGCTTCTTCTTCAAACGTTTGAATCTCAGTGAACTTTTCATCAGGACCAGGTTATGATCACTGCCTATGTCTGCAGATGGATAGCTCCTGCAATCTTTTATCTGCTTCCTAAAACGTGCTTTCACTAGAATGTAATCATTCTGTTGTCTCCTCAGGTCTCCAGGGGCCTTCCATGTGTATGTTCTTCGTTTGTGATGTTGGAAAAGTGTGTTTGTATAACCAATTGGTTCCTCGAGCAGAACTCGATTAGTCGATCTCCTCTTCATATTTGCCAACAGTTACTTCCTCTGGTTCTTCACCCACTATCGCATTTCGGTCCCCCATGGCAATCAGGTTTTCATCTCCCTCAACGTTTCTCATCGCATTACTTATTTCTTCGTATATTTCGTTAATGACTGCATCTTCTTCTTTGGATGTTGGCATGTATATTTGTATTATCACAGTGTACTTTGGTTTAGTTTCAGGTTTGAATAGTATTATTCGAGAACTATATTGCAATATCCCTTGACACGTGAGCCATAGTTTTTCCTCAAAATTATTCCAACTCCTCCCATTCCAGGTCTATCTTGGTCAGTTCCGCTGTGAATGACTCTGTATTCTCCAGACCAGAAATCACCTGGTTGGAGCCATCTCATCTCCGATATGCTTAGGATATCGATTACCAGTCGTTCCATTTCAAGTTTTACATTTTCTAGCTTGCTACACTGAGGCAATGTTCTCACATTCCAAATGGCTATGTTAAAATTGGGATTCTTTTCCTTCACGTTGTCTGTATCTTTTGCAGTCCTCACCCAGAGATCCGATTGGGGGACTATTTTATCTCCGGAAAATCTTACAGAAGATACTGACATGGTTTTCTGCTGATGATTGGGATAAGCGTAGTTCTTTAATGTGGTGGTTTCCCATTGCCTTCCACATCTTATGCCGTTGACCATCAGCAGGTTCTTCCGCTTTTGGAAGGCAAGAGGGCAAGAGGGCAAGAGGGTGGCCTGTCAGCAAATGCTGGGGTGATGACTTATCCCGGCCATCCCTCGGTCCCTGTCTACGTTAGCCATCACATGAAGTGACATTGCCCACTCTCTTCCGCCTAGAGGTGTAGATCAGGAGTTTTCCTTCATCGGGTCTAGGACCTTAACGGCATTTCCTTGTCCCCTCCAGAACTTTAGAGAATTATAACATCAAATGTAATTAGTTTTTGATTAGAAAAGTTCTATATTGAAAAATTATCTTTTTCTTTGTTTCACAAATATTAATACACAAAAAAGCTACAGTTTTTGACTGGACAAACTTAAGTAGTCGTTAACATCAAACGAGATCTTTTCAAAAATCCAACTCGTAGAAATGACAAGAAATATTCAGAAGTTGTTCCTATCCCAAAATTCAAACTGAAAATTATGTAAGGCTCTTTATCTTTCCCTATATGCAGGTCTCTGGATGTCTGAACCGTGAATGCGTAACTACAACTTGTCGCAATAAAGTACATAATCTGAAATCAATTGCCTTAAATTAAAGCCTCTTCTGTTAATCATCAAAATAATCATAATAAAATATTCTTCTCAAAATGCTTCAGTCTCTTTTATCATCTCAAATAATTAATCGCTAAATCAACATTTTCCGCTTCCTCAGACCACAACTCCAATCGCACCGCTCGGCCAATGCCTTACGACTCTCCTCATCTCACGATTAACAGTGCACATCATATCCGCGCATCTTGCGTAGCACAGATGATCCAAGCAATTCTCCAGGCGACACAGAATCTTTGATGTCACTGCGCACTTATAGTTTTAAACAGCAAAAAGGCGCTTATGCGTTCATGACAGCTAAATACTAGAGTAATGCTCATGAAATTATTTACAGCTCCCTGTCAACGGAAATGTGTGGTAGCGGGAAGACCTGGCACCGGGCGCTACGGAGAAACAAGACCACTGCGTTCGCCGTATGGCTCTGGTGCATCAAACTACGTCTGCATCAGCAATGTGAGGAACAGTTGGCATCACAGTGACACAACGAACTGTTAGAAGTCGGTTACATTAAGGACAGCTCCGAACCAGGCAACCAGCATCGTGCGTTCCACTCATCGCATCGTGATTAGTACACTGGGCTCTCATTTAGGACAGCGGCTCAATCCCGCATCCGGCCATCCTAAGTTTTCCACGATTTAACCTAAATCACGTCAGGCAAATGATAGGGTGGTTCCTTTGAAAGGGCACTGCCAATTTCCTTCCCCATCGTTTATTAATCCGATGGGACCGATGACCTCGCTGTTTGGTGCCCCTCCTCCTCGAAATCAACCGACCAACCAAACCGCTGTTACTTATAACTTCAGAGGTGCCAAGTGAGAGCGCGTTGGAGGGTAGAGTGGAGGTCTGTTGTGTTTTCTGAAGAAAGCTGGTTCTCGCTCGGTGCCTGTGATGACAGTGTGTTGATTAGGAGGAGGCCAGCTGAGGCCCTGCAACCAACCTACCTGCCAACTGGACACACTGTACCTACACCTGGAGTTACAGTTATTTCTTTTATTTTATTTACACGTCAAGTTCGTAGGACCAAATTGAGCAGCAAATCTCAAAGGTCACGGAACGTGTCAGTACATGAAATTACAACATAAAAGTAATAACAGATAAAAATAAAATATTTATGAATCCGAAAAAGTCAATTAGCTTAATTTTTCAAGGAACTCCTCAATAGAATAGAAGCAGTGACCCATGAGGAAACGCTTCAGTTTCGGTTTGAAAGCGCGTGGATTACTAAGATTTTTGAATTCGAGTGGTAGCTTATTGAAAATGGATGCAGCAGTATACTGCACACTTTTTTGCACAAGAGTTAAGGAAGTCCGATCCAAATGCAGGTTTGATTTCTGCCGAGTATTAACCGAGTGAAAGCTGCTTATTCTTGGGAATAAGCTAGTATTGTTAACAAGAAATGACAGTAAGGAATATATATACTGAGAGGCCAATGTCAAAATACCCAGACTCGTGAACAGGGGTCGACAAGAGGTTCGTGAACTTATTGCCCGAACCGTCCGTTTCTGAGCGAAAAATATCCTTTTAGAATGGGAAGAGTTACCCCAAAATATAATACCATACGACATAAGCGAATGAAAATAAGCAAATTAGACTGATTTTCATGTCGAACGATCAAACGATCACTCACTTCTGTGACCGTTCGAATAGTAAAAATGGCAGTATTAAGGCTTTGGACAAGATCCTGAACGTGGGCTTTCCACGACAGCTTACTATCTATCTGAACACCTAGAAATTGGGACTGTTCAGTTTCATTAATCATATGCCCATTCTGTGAAATTAAAACGTCAGGTTTTGTCGAATTGTGTATTAGAAACTGTAAAAACTGAATCTTACTGTGATTTAGTGTTAGTTTCCTACAAGCCATGAACTTAGATCACGTACTGCACTACTTGAAACCGAGCCAATGTTGCACACAACATCCTTTACTACCAAGCTAGTGTCATCAGCAAACAGAAATATTTTAGAATTACTCGTAATACTAGAGAACATATAAAGTATGTAAATAAGGAGCAGGAGTGGCCCCAACACTGATCCCAGGGACATCCCTCACTTGACAGTACCCCGCATCACAGCCGTTATCAGCATTCTGAATAATGACCTTTTGCTGCCTGTTGCTGTGAGGTACTCCCCGTATTCCGTAATGGTCCAACTTATGGGGCAATATTTTGTGATTAATACAATGCCTTAGTTAAATCAAAAAATGTGCCAAGCGTTCGAGACCTTTTGTTTAGCCCCTTCAGTACCTCACAGAGAAATGATAATACAGCATTTTCAGTTGTTAAGCGACTTCTAAAGCCGAACTGTACATTTGATAGCAAATCGTGTGATATAAAATGATCAATTATCCTTACATACACAGCCTTTTCAATTACTTTCGCAAACACTGATGGCATAGAAATAGGTCTAACATTAGAATGAAATTTTGACTCTACAGCGGAGTGTGCGCTGATATGAAACTTCCTGGCAGATTAAAACTGTGTGCCGGACCGAGACTCTAACTCGAGACCTTTGCCTTTCACGGGCAAGTGCTCTACCAACTGAGCTACCCAAGCACGAATCACAGCTTTAATTCCGCCAGTACCTCGTCTCCTACCTTCCAAACTTTACAGAAAGGCAAAGGTCCCGACTTCGAGTCTCGGTCCGGCACATAGTTTTAATTTGCCAGGAAGTTTCAGGTCTAAAATTATCTACATCCCCTTCTCCATTTTTATAAAGCGTATTTACTACTGAGTACTTTAACTCTCACGAAACTGACCATTCCTAAAGGAAAAATTACAGGTATGGCTAAATACAGGGCTAACAAGTGCAGTACAGTACTTTACTATTCTGCTAGACACTCCATAATAACCATGAGAGTCCTTAGTCTTCAGTGCTTTAATTACTGACTCAATCTCCCTCTTGTCTGTATCACAGAGGAGTATTTCAGACATCAATCTTGGAATGGCATTTGCCAAGAAAGTTATATGATATCCTGTAGAAACTAAATTTTTATTTAATTCACCAGCAATGCTCAGAAAATGATTGTTAAATATGGTACATATATCTGATTTATCAGTGTCACTTAGGAAGTCGGGATGAGGGGTACACTTAGCATGGAAGGTCAAGGCCACTACTATGTCACTCCTTAACACAACAACTAGAAAATCAGTTATTAAAAATTTATTCAAAACAAGCTTTTATAAAACAGATTAGAGGAAATCAACATGTGGCCGTTGTTAAGGCAATATCCAAAGATACAGTTACAACAACTTACTTAAAAGATGAGCCACGGAGATTTTAAGACTTAAGAGACAAAGGTGATTTTAAAGGTGGCACAGATAGTTTTCTTTCTTTTCTTTAAGGCGATAATCTACAATATGGAAGCGATCTACAACACGCACCAGTTCTTTACGAACTTAAAATGCCGGAAGCAGCAGACCAGCCGTCCAAAACAACACCTAAAACCTCGAGACCCAGCCGGGAGTCACTTCCCATTGGACGGCACGTCACAGCTTCTGTGCACCGAAGCGGACCGTGGCGTCACTCCCACACACCCCAACTTGCAGAAAACTGGAACACAAACAGACCGCCGATGACACGGCAAACACCAAGCAAACATCAATTAATAAAAGTTAAGAGATAACTGAAGAACCAATAAATGCTTTCACTAAAAGTGAATCGAATTTTTCAGCAATATCAATGCTGTAAAACATTTAAACTAAGAACTGTACACAAAACCAATGCTGAAAATATAGTAAGAGACTTTTACTCTCTCATAGTTTGCCAAACATTTCCACATATGGTTAAGGCCGAGAATGTGTACAAAGATGAAATGGAAATAATTTCAAGACAATATCACGTTATTCAAATGCACAACTTCACAACGATACTAGGTTTTGTGCACTTTAATTTCCTTGCACAGTTCTGCGATGTAGCTGCCAACTGTGTAAGCTTGGCCTGCAGAAAATTACAACTAGACTATGACCTACTATCTTGAGTACTTTACAGTTACTACATCTTCTGGGAACACTGATATTTTAAAGGAGGCAGTGACTGCTTGTCTCAACGTGGTCACAAACCTTGCCGGCTGTTCAGCAACAAGTACATTACGTCAACGAACCAACAAGTACACTCGCTGGAACGCAAATTGTTCAACGAAACGAAGGCACCAAAATCACTTACAACTTCGATGGAGAGCGATTTTCGAGACGGTCTCGAGGGATGTGTCTCTCCGAGGAAACAGGCACCGAAGCAATGCGACGAGCAACGCCCTGAGTTGACATCAGGCAGGTCCCCCACAAACTCGCGCCTGTCTTGCAAGGTGGACCGGCCGCGCCGCTGGTGACCGAGCCTGCGTGTTTTCTTCCTTTGTCCCCTCGAGCGCGTCCTTCCGCCTCGTAGCGAGTCCGATCCCAACCCCGGACCGGCAAAACAGCCGCCAGATCACAACAGGGGCAAAGATCGTAGTATAGCCGGGTAATCGATAGTGATGTGCCAAAGAGCTGGTGTGCCAGGAAAGACGCACCACGGCTTAATCAGTAAGAGAAATATTTTTATTGTGAACTGACTTTATATCGTCGACCTTCATTTTGATATAATTCCCGCTTTGTTCTACAAGATATCCCACTAGTAAGCAACCCGGCTGCCTATTACTGCTAGCACGCCGTTTAGAACGTTCTAATGCAGGGGCGGGCAAACGTTGCACGCCGCTCGTGAGCGCACAGCGCTGCACGTGTGCAATCGCCGAATGGGGCAGTGGCGACAGCCGGCAGGTTGCGGCAGTGTAGTACAAGGCTAGGCCGCGGACGTTGATGCGAAGCGACCACGACCACTACGTAGTGAACGTCGTATTTCAAGAACCGGAAAATGCAGAGTGAATCAAGGAAACGGAGACGTGGAGATTTGCTATTTTTTAAAAAGTAATGGGAGAATCATTTTTTATTTGTTCAAAGACGTGAAAATTCGAAATGTTTAATATGTGACAGTATTCTCGCTGGTCAGCGGAAGTTTAGAATTGAAGGCCATTATAATAAATTTCACAAGGACGAGTACAATTTATTGTCGGATTCTGAGGGGATGGGGAAATTGACTGAGCTTAAGAAGAGCGAGCTGACGCTATTAGATGCATCTGTCCTAGTTGCCGTTGTCACGAGAGATCTGCGACTTTCTCTCGTCATGTCTCTCATCTAACTGATTTAACATTTTATGGAGCACTGTTTTCAATTTTTCAGGACGACAACAATAATAGCCCAGCGGTACGTGCAAGCTATAAAATTGCGCTTAATATAGTGAGAGCTGGAAAACCATTTGCTGAATTAATAAGCCTCGGTTAAGAGCAAACATAAGTGATGAAACTTTACGTAACTTTGCGTTTGTCTGTATGCAGAAATTTTGTTCCAGATATTAAACCAGGGGCGAGCAAACGTTGCACGCGCACTATGTAGTGAACGTTGTATTTCAAGAAACGGAGAAGTGGAGATTTGCTATCTTTTAAAAAGTAATGGGAGAATCATTTTTTCTTTGTGCAAAAACGTGAAAATTCGGAATGTTTAATATGTGGCAGTATTCTCGCTGGTCAAGGGAAGTTTAGTATTGAAGGCCATTATAATAAATTTCACAAGGACGAGTACAATTTATTGTCGGATTCTGAGCGGTTGGGGAATTGACTGAGCTTAAGAAGAGCGATCTGACGATACCAGATGAATCTGTCGTAGTTGGCCGGCCGGAGTGGCCGAGCGGTCTAGGCACTACAGTCTGGAACCGCTCGACCGCTATGGTCGCAGGTTCGAATCCTGCCTCGGGCATGGATGTGTGTGATGTCCATAGGTTAGTTAGGTTTAAGTAGTTCTAAGTTCTAGGGGACTGATGATCACAGCAGTTAAGTCCCATAGTGCTCAGAGCCATTTGAATTTGTCGTAAGCCGGCCGCGGTGGCCGTGCGGTTCTGGCGCTGCAGTCCGCAACCGCGGGACTGCTACGGTCGCAGGTTCGAATCCTGCCTCGGGAATGGGTGTGTGTGATGTCCTTAGGTTAGTTAGGTTTAAGTAGTTCTAAGTTCTAGGGGACTTATGATCTAAGATGTTGAGTCCCATAGTGCTCAGAGCCATTTGTCGTAGTTGCTGTTGTCACGTGAGATCTGCGACTTTCTCCCGTCATGTCTCTCACTGTTTTCAAGTTTTCAGGACGACAACAATAATAGCCCAGCGGCATGTGCAAGTTAATATAGCGAGAGCTGGAAAACCATTTGCTGAATTAATAAGTCTCGGTTAAGAGCAAACATCACTGATGAAAATTTACGTAACTGTTTGTGTTTGTCTGTATGTAAAAGTTTGTTCCAGATATTAAACGTATTGTAAACTCCACCTGTGATAATTAAATAAAACGTATCGTAGGTAATAGGTACTCTTTCAAACCTTGATTTCTTTCAAGCGCTCCCACTAACCTTATTCACTCACTCAATAAAGCAAGCTAGGAAACAAAACGCATTACAGAGGAAGGAGCGGACAGAAGGTATGGTGGGGAGGGGAGATAAGCGGGTGGCCAGCTTGCCCCTGTGTGCACGCAGAACACCTGTTAACTGCACGCGTGCAAGTGCACCGCACACGTGCAGGATTCCTGCCCGCCCCTGTATTAAAAGCATTGTAAAGTCCACCTGTGATAATTAAATAAAACGTATCGTAGTTAATAGGTACTCTTTCAAACCATGATTTATTTCAAGCACTCCTGCTAACCTTACTCCATCATTCAATAAAGCAAGCTAGAAAAACAAAACGCATTACAGAGGAAGGAGTGGACAGAAGGTATGGTGGGGAGGGGAGGTAAGCGGTTGGCCAGCTTGCCCCTGTGTGCACGCAGAACACCTGTTAACTGCACGCATGCAAGTGCACCGCACACGTGCAGGATTCCTGCCCGCCCCTGTTCTAATGGAAAACCACTCTCAAAGAGCATGAGATATGTGTTAAGGAAAGCATTGTATTTTTCATCTATGTTATCGGCACTATAAACATCCTGCCACTCTTTTTCCTTGACAAAGTTTAAAAAACTCTCTATTGCTGTTGGATTTACTTTCCTACATAGTATGTAATTAAATATGGCATTAGTTTGAGTACAAAAGCCTTTTAGTGTTAAAATTTCTGCGTCGTGGTCTGAGGTAAGATTTCGTACGACAGCAGCAGCACTCCCCTTGGTTATCCCACGCACTTTGACTGCAAATTTATACATCAGTTTGGTGATTCGACCTGTTGTGTTGCCAGCCGTGAACAGCATTCCAGGGGGTACTTTCCAAGAGAACACCGCTCGCCCATATACGCAGTGTCGACAAGTTGTCTTGGGCTGCTCGATCACCTGGTCTGTCTCCACTCAAGCACATACGAGACATCATCGGACGACAATTCCAACGTGATCCACAAACAGCATCAACCGTCCCTCCATTCTTCGACCAAGTGCAACCGACGTCCGGCACCTGTACAACACAATGCGGGCGCGTCTGCACGCCTGCCTTCACCATTCTGACGGTTACGCCGACTATTAATGTACCAGCATTTCACATTTTCAACGGTTTACTTCGCGGTTACATCAGCCTGCTGTCTAGTACTGTTAATCACTTACGTATGTTAAATAGAAAAGTGTACAGATATCCCCGAAATTTAATTACTTTACATTAATTCCTCTATTTTTTAGTGTTGCAATTTTTTCCGGTAGTGTTAAGAGAGCCCATAACGCTTCCTTAGGAACGCTGCACACAACTGCGATTTCAATAAATGACTTCTTTTCAGTTATTGTGAACTGCGAACTTTCTGACGGGAAATCACATGCTCCGTAGTCACTTAATTTGATTAGAAGCCGTTTGTAAGAAAAGGTCTCGAAAGCGTTCTGGAAATTTAGAGATATGGAGTACTCATTACTTCGTGTTAATACAAGGCGGTTTGTGTTTAATACGAAGGTTCTTTTCGGAATCTGTGCTGGATATGTATCAATAGATTGTTTTCTTAGAGGTTTTTCAACTACAGATTCAATGATATGGGTCCATAATTCAGGGTATTTTTATCTACTTTTTGAAACTATATATTTTGCGTTTTTTTGTGGATTTGTGTATTACGATAGCCTCGCTACAACGACCTTGTGCTCTCTAATTCCTGTATCCCTCATGACGGTGTCTATTTGGTCAGGATTGTTTGTCGCTTGGATGTGTAGTACCTGTAGCACTCATTTACGCGTCGTGTGGGCTCCCGAACTAATTGCTCAAAGTTGTTCTACCGACGTAGAGGCTGTGGTGTTTTGCAGTCGGAGAACAAACGTACGAGGGTAGTTTAATAGCCCGACAATTTTTTTCTCACAACATATTCATAGTTACGAGTTAGAATTAGATGACAATATTAATCAACATTTGTTTCAGTTGTTCTATTTTTCTAAATAGTTTCGACCATTTTCTATGATCTTAAACCAGAGTTTTGTAAGTGCATGTATTCCGTCTTGCTAAGAGCTCTTGTCCTCTGTTCGTAGCCGTGCTTTCATCACACGAATTGCGCTCTCATCATCTTGAAAATATGTCCCACGTAGAGAATCCTAAAGTCTGAGCGAACAATGGCATCCGCGCGATTCACCATGTCGGGAGCAGTGGCTGCGACAGGACGTTTTGAACGCAGCCGATCATGGAGCTCAAAGTTTGCACTCCGTGGACGCTTCAACTCTGTTTACCCATCTCACTCCAGTAAAAATGGTTCAAATGGCTCTGAGCACTATGCGACTTAACTTCTAAGGTCATCAGTCGCCTAGAACTTAGAACTAATGGAACCTAACTAACCTAAGGACATCACACACATCCATGTCCGAGGCAGGATTCGAACCTGCGACCGTAGCGGTCGCGCGGTTCCAGACTGTAGCGCCTTTAACCGCTTGGCCACCACGGCCGGCGCGCTCCAGTACTCCTATCAATTGCATCATTAGCATAAACTGCACACAAACGGTTAAGAGTGTTCACCATGACCCTTTTCTCCGCTATCAGGGTTCAATTGCAGCACGTTTGCTTGTAATAACTGCCTTGCGTGGACACCATTTTGACTGTTCACAATTTGAGACTCGTGCAGGAAGTACGTTTTCCTATGCGGGATGGACCTCATAACAGTCGTCAGGCGCATTATCTCTGATGTTTAGGCGGATAATTGTGATTTAGTTTCATGTGTAGCTGGTGTCAACCCAAATAGCTGCTCCTCATCACGTATTTCGTGCAGCGGCCAGTGTCGACGGAAAGAGTCGGTTTGTTCCTCCTTGCAAACAAAATTATTGTTATAGCGGAAAAAATGTTCAAATGTGTGTGAAATCTTACGGGACTTAACTGCTAAGGTCATCAGTCCCTAAGCTTACACACTACTTAACCTAAATTAGCCTAAGGACAAAGGCACACACCCATGCCCGAGGGAGGACTCTAACCTCCGCCGGGACCAGCCGCACAGTCCATGACTGCAGCGCCGAAGACCGCTCGGCTAATCCCGCGCGGCTGTTATAGCGGAGTTACGTGCCAGTTCAATAGGGGGGTCCCACAGTAGTCTAGTGCAATATTCGTCTTGACGATAGGTGTTGAAACGGACACTGAATCGCGAAGATGATGTTGATGATGATGATGTTTGGTTTGTGGGGCGCTCAACTGCGCGGTCATCAGCGCCCGTACAAAGTCCCAGGTTTTACACAGTCCAATTTTTTCACAGTGCAGTCTAGTCACGGTCACGAATGGTGATGATGATGATGAGGACAACACAAACACCCAGTTTCATCCACACACTATTTTTCTGTCAACCAACTAAAATCAGATTCCCATCTCCAATGTACATCTAAGGAGAAAATAATAATTCTAAGAAAGACAGGACATGTCAGCAACGATATTAGGTTAGGTTAGTGTTGTTTAACGTCCCGTCGACAACGAGGTCATTAGAGACGGAGCGCAAGCTCAGGTTAGGGAAGGATGGGGAAGGAAATCGGCCGTGCCCTTTCAAAGGAACCATCCCGGCATTTGCCTGAAATGATTTAGGGAAATCACGGAAAACCTAAATCAGAATGGCTGGAGACGGGATTGAACCGTCGTCCTCCCGAATGCTAGTCCAGTGTGCCAACCACTGCGCCACCTCGCTCGGTAGCAACGATATTACATTGCACCACATGATTTCAGTAAGCCGAAATGGGCTCCTAGTGAATAATTTATGAAATAAAATCTAGTAAAAGATCAGTGTAGCTGGTAGGTATTCGCATTAATATAGTGTAAGAGATACTGTATGGTTAAAACACTGATCTGATTTAAGAGCGGGCCTGAACACCCTAGTCTGATCATATGAAGTTATAAAGATATCATCTGTTCTTTCGGACATGTCCGTGCAGCTCTTTAGAATGAAATTACAATTAAATCAATACCATTAGCTACTGACTGGCGTTGATATATATCAACGGGGACAGTTGAAAATGTGTGCTCCGACCGGGACTCGAACCCGAGATCTCCTGCTTACATAGCAGACTCTCTATCCATTTGAGCCACCGAGGGCATAGAGGATATTGCGACTGAAGGGATTTATTGCCGGCACTCTCCCCGTGAGACCCATATTCTCAACTTTTAGTCCACACACTACATTCGTAGTGCCCCTGCCATTATACCCATTACTCGCGGCAGACAATCCACCGAGTCTCATAAGAGTTCAGGCAAATCGTGTGCATCCGCACTGAAGAAGGTCATCAGCCGGTTAGCCTTAAACGATATGGAGATGGCATCTGTTCTTTCGGACGCACTATTCTCTGAGCACTCGCTGGCTCAGATGGATAGAGCGTCTGCCATGTAAGCAGGAGATACCGGGTTCGAATTCAGGTCAGGCACACATTTTCAACTGTCCCCGTTGATTATATATCAACGCCCGTCAACAGCTAATGGTATTGATTTCAGTGTAATTTCATTCTAATCTGATCAAGTTAAATAATAAATATGCCATAAAACACTAGGGAATGAAAACAGTCAGCACGGCTACATAAGTTGAAAGTGAAATGAGGAATACATCCAGCGTGTCGAGGCTTCGTACACAGAGTACCACCTGATGCGACTGCTGACGTCGTGTTGCGGTGTAGTCGCGATAGCAGGGCACCAGGGTGCTTAGCCACAGGCTCCTCTTTCTCGTTGATCAAGATACGTACGGCCATGTTCCACTAATATATGCTTTGTTGAAAATGATGATCCGACACAGAAATTCACCAGCATTAGATGCCTTTTTCGAAATTCAAGAAAACGTAAACAACACACCAATTTTTAAAAAATCTTTTGGACAAAGTTTTTCCGAAGATCTTGCAGACACCTAACTTAAGTTATTGTGCTGCGCCTAGGATTTTCAATTCCAAAAATAAGCCGGACTCGGTGTTATATTTAAACCGCAAATTTTCCCCTAAAAGCGGACGACCTATTTTAATCAGAAATAGGGATGGATCTGAGCACTATGGGACTTAAATTCTGAGGTCATCAGAACTTAGAACTACTCAAACCTAACTAACCTAAGGACATCACACACATCCATGCCTGAGGCAGGATTCGAACCTTGACCACTGCTATCGCCAATCATGTCCAGTGTCAAGTCTTTCTGCAGTGTCGCGGTGCAACATCCACCTTTTAGTAGCCCTATTACCCGACCTTGTTTAAACTCAGTGAGGTGTGGATAACGGAGTTGCTGTCACCTTAAAGGCATACTTGACAAACATCAACTCACCACGGCCAATCTCGAAGATAACGCTCATGACCGTTACCGCGTGTATTTATAGTCTGCCCCATTAGCTGAATGGTCAGCGCCTTCGATTGCCCGCTGGGGAGGGAGATTTTCTCCTCCCGGGGAGTGGGTGTTATGCTGTCCTCATCGTCATTTAAAAAAAAAATGGTTCAAATGGCTCTGAGCACTATGGGAGTTAACATCTCAGGTCATCAGTCCCGTAGAACTTAGAACTACTTAAATCTAACTAACCTAAGGACATCACACACATCCATGCCCGAGGCAGGATTCGAACCTGCGACCGTAGCGGTCACGCGGTTCGAGACTGAAGCGGCTAGAACCGCACGGCCACACCGGCCGGCTCGTCATTTCATCCGCATTGTCGACGCGCAGTTCGACCAATGTGGCGTCACACTCAATATGACCTGCACTTGGCGGTCGAACTTCCCGACCGGGAACTCCCAGCCACTGACGCCATACGATCGTTTCCATTTTTTGTGTATTTAAAGCGAAGCTGATTTTCATCCTCGTAGCTGCGCTACTAACTAAATTTGAATAGATATCACCGTTAAGATGAAGAAACACGCCTACCAAATTTCTGTTACATGGCACAACTCGTTGTTGGTGTTGCATTTTTTCCCGTTATTGTACTTACATTGTTAGCTTGGAATGGACTTTGTTGTGCATTCTCTATTTAATAGCTTAAAAAACTAAAAAAAGCTGGAAAGGCTGGTCGCGGCCATAAAAGGCGTGACATTTGTGGCTAAAGCCGGTCACCTGGAAACCTTAGCTGCACTTGTTAAAAAACAAAAACTTATTCCCGTTGATCCCGTCTCCGTGTTTCGACAGGATCCTCCGCGCGAGACTGGTTGTGAGCCGCTGACCGGCCGGTGGTTAGCCGGTGATTAGCGCTGGTTAGCGAGCCGCGCCGCCGGCTGCCACGAGACGGTGTCTGCACGATGCACGTAGCGGATGTCTCCGGCTGCCATGTGCCCCGTGGCGTAACGGCCGCTCCGTTAAAGCTGTTAACCATCACACGCTTTGCACAACTTGCTTCCATTGGCCCCTATCTCGTATCGAGAAAGGCTCGACCGGATCACGATGTACCCAGATCTAGATCTTGCTAAGTGGCCTATTGTGTTATGAACTCGTCACTGACAAGTCGCTGTCAGATTTCTGTATTTTTTTATACGTATGATACGTGAAGTTCAGCACTAGAATATTTACGTGCCAAAGCACATCAACAGAACTCTAAAAAGTTCTCGAGAAAATCTCAAGTTCTCCGAGTGCCTTTAATACCCTGAAGTAAGGCCAGGGTGGGTCTGTGATAGAACTTTTTCGTCTGTTGTTGGCGGCCTGGGTTCGATTTCTGGTGGAGGTAAATTTTAAAGAAAGGTGCATGTTCCACGAGCATTTCCGTGAAGTGTAAGAAACGTAAAGACGAAAAAAGTTTAATTTATAACTTTTTTTAAATTTAAACAATATTCTACAAAAGATTGGTAATCAAGAGTTGTTGTGTCCAATGGAAACCAGATTATTATTGGCATTTGTAATTAGAGCAATTGAATCATCAGCTGAATGGACAGTGTCTTGAAAGGCGGATATAAGATGAACATCAATAAAAGCAAAACAGGAATAATGGAATGCATTGGAGTTAAGTCAGACGAACCTGAGTGAGTTAGATTAGCAACCCAGATTCTGAAAGTGGTAGATGAGTTTGGCAACTTCGGGAGTAAAATAAAGATGATGGCCGAAGTAGAGGGGATATAGAATGTAGACTGGAAATGGCAAGAAAAGCGTTTATGAAGAACAGAAATTGAGTTTTGAATATAGATTTAATTGTTAGGAAGTCTTTTGTGAAGGACTGTAGCCATGTACTGAAGTGAAAAATGGACGATAAACAGTTGAGACAAGAAGAGAATACAATCATTTGAAATGTGGTACTAAGGATTAGATGGGAAGGCCACGTAACTAGTGAAAAGATATTGAACAGAATTGGGGAGAAAGGAAATCTGCCGCACAACCCTACTAGAAGAAGGGGTCAATTGATAGAACACAATCTGAGACGTCAAAGGGGTCATCAACTTAGTACTGGAGGAAGATGTGAAGGGTAAGGGAGAGGGAAGAGGGTGGAGGAGGGGTGAAAACCGTAGAGGGAGACAAAGAGATGAATACAGTGAGCAGGTTCAGAAGGATGTAGGTTGCAGTAGTTATTGGGTGATGAAGAGGCTTGCACAGGGTAGAGCAGCATGGAGAGCTGCATCAAACTAGTTTTCGGACTGAGGACCACAACAACAACAATATGAAATTAGAAATAAGAAAACGAGCATTTTTCATAAAAATCACAATTAGATATGTCTTTCATAGCGTAAATTCGATTAATGTTATATTTAAATGACGTAGGTATTCGAACAGAACGAAAAAAACGAGTTAAACAATGACCGAAACAAGACCCGAATCAGCATTTATCAGCCTCGACCAGTACAGATTTTTACCCCTCTTTATATATTTTACGCTTCATCGAAATTTGTGTTGAACATTCTTGTAGAACATGCATCTTTATTTAAAAATTTGTAACAGCTGGGGATCATTGCAGGTGAGCATTCTACCACAGTGCCTCGTTCTTCCGAAACGATGATCTCATTTTAGAATGTCAAAGACACTTGGGAAACTTCAAAATCGATTTTATGGAGAATTTTTGAGTATTACATCGAACTGCTTTTGGAAATGATATTTCAGGTCTGAACTTCACGTACGATAAATAAAAACAAATTGCGGCGTAATCTCCTTCTAAGATGCCGGCCTGAGTGGCTGAGCGGTTCTAGGCGCTACAGTCTGGAGCCGCGCGACCGCTACGGTCGCAGGTTCGAATCCTGCCTCGGGCATGGATGTGTGTGATGTCCTTAGGTTAGTTAGGTTTAAGTAGTTCTAAGTTCTAGCCGGCCGGTGTGGCCGTGCGGTTCTAGCCGCTTCAGTCTGGACTCGCGTGACCGCTCCGGTCGCAGGTTCGAATCCTGCCTCGGGCATGGATGTGTGTGATGTCCTTAGGTTAGTTAGGTTTAAGTAATTCTAAGTTCTAGGGGACTGATGACCACAGATGTTAAGTCCCATAGTGCTCAGAGCCATTTGAACCATTTTTCTAAGTTCTAGGGGACTGATGACCTCAGAAGTTAAGTCCCATAGTGCTCAGAGCCATTTGAACCATTCCTTCTAAGATAAGCAGCTAGACCAATAAGGGGTCAGCGCATTCGCCAAAATTTGTTTTATATACCGATTTGGTCAGAAACGAAACTGACACAAGTGGGAACTGGAGGTGGCCAAGCTTCCCACGCGGCGGTTGACGCGGAACGGCAATACAAGGGTGGTGGGGTCGATTCCCTACGCGGAAACTTCGTGGGGTCGATTCCCTATGTGGAAACTTCTTATTTTTACGGTACTTTCATTGCAAATAAACCGAAATAATGTTCAGTGTATTGTACTTATTAATATTCGTACAAAAGGTACGAAAACAAAAGGCTAAGGAAACTCTGCGATTGGAAACAAATTGTCAAGGAGAGATTATGAGGCGTTCACGAGAACTTCGTATACAATATTAGCTACTTTTATTGTTTTATAGTTAATGTTGATCTTCATCATAAACATGGAGGAGCAGTAATTTTTCAGTATTTTGCACACGTTGTACACGACTCATTGTTAGATGATTGTTCTAGGGTTTATATAGATAAACCAACTTGGTTTTAGAAAACGGTCCATTTCCCTCGCACAGCTTGGAATTAAACTAAGCGTAACGCATCGTTACGCCAAATATTGGCGAGGATACTTGGTGAGTTTTAATGGAACGAACTTTGTTGCAGTCCTCTCGGGGTGTGGTTTTTTTTTCCCTCGTATTAAGAGCAGTTTTGAAGTTTCTTGGTCAAATGCTTTACCTGACGATGGGGGACTCGCTTTAATACTGCACGATGGCAATTCTTCTTGATCTTCAAAAATATCGTCGTATAACTGTTGGTTTGTTTATCTTCCCCGCAAGTTAGTTAACAGGACAAATTTGTTCTCCTGCAAGTTAGCCCTAGTAACATCAGTTAGAAATTTTTTGTGTAAGGTCACTGCAAGTTTCCGAGATTTTTGACAAAGTAATGACAACGTTCCTATATTTTTCGGCGTACTAATCCACAGTTTTTCGAATCCTCGGTCTAAAAGAGCCAGCAGTGTCTTGTAGGCTAGCCATACGTAGACCTGTGGCAATAATTTTCCAGAAAGGCTTGTAGCGTATTACTATTGTGTTACTTCGTTCATATTTTGTTTTATTTGGTTCAAAATGGTTCAAATGGCTCTGAGCACTATGGGACTTAACATCTGAGGTCATCAATCCCCTAGAATTTAGAACTACTTAAACCTAACTAACCTAAGGACATCACACACATCCATGCCCGAGGCAGGATTCGAACCTGCGACCGCAGCGGTCTCGCGCTTCCAAACTGAAGCGCTAGAACCGCTCGGCCACACCGACTGGCTGTGTTATTTGCAGTGTAACTAACGTGAAAGTTGAAAATTAAAAAAAAATCCGCACATAAACTCGACCACACGAACCTCAGATTACCTTTCACTATTGTTTCCGCTGCGCCAGACAGCTGTCTGGAACAAAGCTAAAATAAATGCCTTATGATTCGCTCGACCCGCACCAAAAATGTTATTTTTTTCTAAACGCTCTGCCCTCTGAAGCAACAGCTTCTGTAGTGATTTTTTGGACGAAATCTATGATGACGAACAGGCGCGGTCCCCTTTTAAGACCTGACCGAAGTAGAGCCGTTAGGAGAGGTCATGAGTTGTACTTGGGCAGCTCTGTTTGTAGAGGAGTTGCTCCCAAAAGGCAAAGGACCCCCCACCCCCGTTCGCTGCCCTGTCTGAAACACTGTCTTAATCTGCTGGGAAATTTCATACCAACGCACACTCCACTGTAGAGTTCTAACACAAAAAGCAGATCATTTCCGAATACCCAGCTTACTGTACTAACAAAATTCTTGTAACTAAGAATAAAATAAATTTCATTCCATTATTAAAAAAGGTACATGATAGAGATAAACTGAGAAAACTTTTGACATTACCATAAAAAAATAATGAAAGAAATGTATTTATTTTCAGTCGTCTATCCTGCATACTGGCGTAATCAAGAAGGACTGAGTAGAAAATATGCCGCTAATTGGTAGGATCAGTGTTTTGTTTGGGACCATTGGAGAGTGTCCATCCGTTCTACTATATCATTTCTTCAGTCACTGGGGGTGGAGACCATAGGTATGTCCTGCATAGTGCCGAGCTGACTGTTGTTTGGAGGAAGGAAGTCGCGCTACAGTGTTCACGAAGTAAGTTCCGTAACAAATGTATAGTAGGCAACTCGTTACACATTCCCGAATAGGACACCGCAAAAATGAGACGTTCCTGTGCATATCTGGGTCGTATGGCTATCGTCCGTGTCGATTTCCATCATCGCAAGTTGAGTATCTGTACCCTTCAGTAGGTGACTATTCGTGATGTTTGGTGGCGTGGAGCAATATTGCTGTTATTGTGGCCTTCAGTCCGAAAGCTCGATCATCTCTGGTGAATGTTCACAATGTTGGTGGATTGAGATCGAATTGAGATCTGTATCGATAGGAATGATCACCGGGTCCGAGTATGAAAGCTTATTGATGAACTCGCAGTTTCAACCAGTTTTGATGTGAAATTTTCGGGCGAGTAGGTTCTGAAGATGTGGCCAAACAACCTCCAACTATTGCAAGATTTATATGGTAATAATGGTTTGGGAAAGTTTAATGGGTAGATCGGTGGCTCAGGACATGTCATACGCTGCCCTTAAGAGAGCAGTTGGAAGTGTCTCAATAAGGTAATGACCGCCCACACACTGCGCAAATTTTCGTTGAGTTTATTCAGTTTTTTAATATTCTTCCGTTGCCAGTCGTCGCTCAAAGAAGATGTATGCGAAGGGCGTTCAGTAAGTAATGCAACATATGATTTTTTTCCCAAAAGCATGTAGCTTTTATTTCCGATGCCAATACACTACATAATTCCCTACTCTTTCGGCTGCAAAACCCTATTTTTGAACATAAGCGCCATTCCACTAGAGCGACGGCCTTACGCCATCTTTTTGGGAGGACCTGCATTAGTTCCCTGCAACCGTGTGGCTTATCCACGTGGCCCGCACGCGCCTGTGGTGTGCTAGTGGCAGAACTAATAAGCTTCGCGAATGTTGGCGGACGTTGTCGAAGTTTACCGATGCTACCGATAGCCGCGTGAGCGTATGTACACGCGCAGCCGCGTGAGCCAGCAGATTTCACGCGCCTGCTCTCACTTGCACACAGGCTGCGAATCTGTAGTGTGCACTTGCGTGATGCGGTTCGCTTACCACCAAACTTGGGCGAAATTTATGCGATTGACGAATAACGAAAACAGAGTAAATTACTATTCGTTATTCGTGAGTAACAAAAATTATTCGAAACATTATTCACTTACGCAAATAAAAAAACATTTATTCGTCATCTGTGAATCAAAAGTGTTAAGAATAACATAAATTTGAAATCCAATTGCTTTTATAACTCCAATTTTTTAACATTCATTAAGCTAATGTACTTAGCTTGCGTTTTAAATTACTTTTCAGAACAACTCTTTTTTCGATACATCTCATCACAAACTTTATTTGATTCACGGAGATTTACTGTTGTGGCACTAAAGAAAATACGTTTTGCATAAGCAATGCAATCCTGAATTTGTCTTTCTGCGCATAATCTTCTTCAGCAAAAATTGGTAAATCATCACTTCTTCTGTAATTTTTGGCAAATAATTAATTGTTATTTCATTTAAGTTCACTTCTCAAAACACATTGCAAATAAAATCTTTTTACACCGTAATTTCATTAGAAACTTGTGGCCTGATTTCTTTGCCATTTCTTTGGCTATTAGATGTCTGAAGTTTCTTGTATGCCTCCCTTGGTCATAGCCAGCAATAGAGGTGAGCTACTTGCTGTTAAATCGTGGGTAAGACTTTAATGCAATTAATGATGTAGGTATAGAAAGGTGGAAAAACGCCTCCCAATTGTCTCTTGACACTTTCACATTTCGTAAGTTGCAAGTGTGCTGCAGTATTAGGCACTATTTTATATACTCGAATCCAGTGTCTCTTCCGAAATGTTTGAATCTCAAAGCTCTACATAATTGCATACACGTTGGATCCTAAAACCATTCCATATTCTAACGGCAAGCTTACTCAGAGTTAATCCCAAAACACTTTGGATGACTTTGTATGGCCAGCAGTATTCCATAAACGTTTCAGTAGACTTTAGATTAAAAGGCTGGTTATGTAATCGTTAGGAAATGCTGAGTTCTTGCTTGGTTCACTCATTTTGCAGCATTACAACCACGAATTGCGTACTTACACTAAGTAGACACGCATATCCGGTAGTGAGAGCAATTTAAGAAATGTTTTGGAGACTGAAAGTTTTTGTCGGCTGCATTCTCATCGTTGGCTGCTTACGTAGAGTTCTTGCGCCGTGTTAGCAGTGGTATGGGACATATTGACATGTGCAGAGACAGGTGAAAGGGACCGAGCAGGTAGCAGCCAACTCAAAGAAGGAAAATTAGAGAAAAAAATTCGTTTAGTTGCAAATTTTTGTACAATGGTACGGTGAAGTATCACGAACAATGAACTAAAAATTGTGACCTGTAGGGTATGAGCGTTGGGGTGGTGGGATGTCTAAAAGGGAATTTTTCACGTTTTTCTTGAATAACTCTAAAACCATGGCTTCTACCGAAGCTATTCCTCACTATGAAATTAAAGATCATTGAATTTTCAACAAAAAGCTCCTATTATTTTTTCTCTCGTACTAACAGCGTAAAAGTCACTATTTAAAAAAAGAAACTTTTTTAATGGCGTAAAATTAATATTTAATGCCCAATGAACTTGGAAATAACAGAAAATATACATTTGTTATTATAAAACCACATCTTATGTTCAATTTGTACATTTCAAGAATCAACAACTGTATCATCATCATCGTCCTCATCTTCCACATCGAGCAACATACCATGGCATGTGCTGCAAACTGTTGAAGATTTGATTCTTGCTTTTCGGCAACCACATCATCCCCCACACCCAGTAGAACATCGGCAATGATGTTGTTCAGTATACCTTCAGGTGCTACTGGGTCTTTGGTAGCCAGTGGATGGAGCGATTCGTCCTCCCCTCGCTTCCATCCCTGTTCAGTCGGCTGTAGGGGGTCACTGAGCCACTGTTGTATCTGTAAGTAGGTAACCAAACATCGGTAAGTAACAAGAAATTGAATTGTAAAAATAATTATATAAAAACAGACAGGTAATAAAATTAATTTATCCATAAATAAAGTCTAAAAGAGTGCTGGTGTGCAGCTTCTAAGATTGGCGGCAGTGGCACGAGGTCCAGTTTTGCCTTCCTTGATGCCTTTAAGAATGCATCATATCAGACCTTATTTGAATCTTGCTGATATCCATTTGCTTGATACATTTCTAGAAACATCTTCTCACCAGCCTGCGCTACCGCTTTTGCTGGCGTCGGGGGGTTATTGAAGACATGAGATATTGTCTTCATTTGCCTCGGGATCTTACTGAACAGCTTAACCATTCCTCCTTTGCTTTTGTTGTAAATGGCGGAGGTTGTGTCACACCCGCTGTAGGCGTGGAGTAGGAGGATGGTTTCAGCAAAAGGAAGTTGCTGGAGTTTATTTGTTGAGAACAACTTGGATTCAACGTTGGACTTACCAGGCTTCATGAAGTAGGTGTTAGTGCCTGGCTGTGAAACAACAAGCAGTAAAACAATTAAGTAGACATCTTCCCCAATTATTGTGACAGTCTGCTGCAGGGCAACTTTACCTAATGCACACCTCAATATTGTACCTTCAGCATCGCTGGTAGTTTCTATTCATTTTGTTACTAAGGAGTGCTATAAGCCTGATTTTGGTCTTTTCGTTTGCGAGAAAATGGTCCTGTTGAACAGTGACATTCATGCTTTCATTAAAATTGATGTCAACTAAAGTTTTTGTGAAGACCCTTCTCTTGTGCTCTGATCGTTTTGTCCTGTTGACATCACCATAACCATCAAATACCACAGTACAGTTTCTACCATGATGTTTGAGCCCATAGGCTACGTACTGATCGCAAAGTGCAGAAATATTGATGACCACATTACATTTCACACGGTGGAGAAGGAAGCCTCCATCTAATACGTTGGCTCTGGTTTGTAGGTCATGAATTGCATACCTCTCTTCTGGAAAAGCATCATAGAAAGAAGATTTCAATCCTTTCCTCATTCCCTCTTCATTAAAGAGCGACAATGGGAATGGAAATAATTCATATTGTATAAGATCTGCAACATCCTCATCACTCTTTTTTGCAGTGGCTGTTCTGTGGAAAATTGTCAGAGGGTCCACAGTCACTGTTTCACCATGCATCTTTATGGTGTGCTTCATACTAGCCAAAGATAGACTGCTTTATGTCACCGAAATTGCAACCAATATAACTCTGCGTGGTTCTCGTGCCAATTTTTAGGGCTTGCTAACTATTTATTCTTGAGTTTCTGGTTATCCCTGTCGAGAAAGACATTAGTGAATTCATTTTTGGAAAAGGAGGATGGTCGCTGAACCACTCATAGATCTTTGCCCAGTCTTGCCCATCCCTAATTTGCTGTGACACCTGGAGATCAGCATGCTGGTCCCCATTTGAAAAATTCTTTCCAGTAAGCTCTAACGATGAGCAGACGGCGGTTGCTCCATGACATCCACCAACCCACTTTGCTAGAACGGAGCCGGCCGCTACGTGCTACCGCTACGGTCGCAGGTTCGAAGCCTGCCTCGGGCATGGATGTGTGTGATGTCCTTAACTTAGTTAGGATTAAGTAGTTCTAAGTTCTAGGGGACTGATGACCTATGTTAAGTCCCTTAGTACTCAGAGCCATTTGAAGCTTCTTTTTTTTTTTTTTTTTTTTTTTAGCTTTTAATGGAGCGCATTGGTGTTTGTTCTATGGTCTTGTCTGACCAAACGACCAAACCCCTGTGCAAAAAGATGCAGATTTATTCATGGTGAAATAACCGTTGGCTGCAAAATCCTTGAACGCATCTGACGAGCTAGTTTTTATTGCTATCATATCTTGCATGTAAAGATGGGATTCATTTTGAATTCTGAAAATGATGTCTTGCATGGAAGAATGTATCGTTTTCCGAACATATACCAAATGGCCTTTTCAATCACCATGACGTTCAAAGTCTATGAACTTCTTCATTAATGAAACCATATTAAAATACTACACTCACAAAGTAGCAGTAGAATTAGCAGTAGGCCCAGTCTCCTTTAGATGAACCAGCTGTTTCTTAAATTTATTTAAAACTCATGACAAACAATCATCTCCCCCAATTTTTTGTGCAGTAACATCTTCTTCTTTGCTCAAAGTGCTGATAACATCCTTCATTTTTTTCTTCTGAGACACTGCTACTTACAGAATGATTTGAGCTAAATCAGCCTGAACCAGTAAGTGTCCTCTAACACCTTTACATGTCCAGTTAAGATCTTTTTAATAGACATGAACTAATCTGAACACTTTTTTCAACCCAGGTGCTGCCATGGTGTGGCCGATGCACCCCCTAACGGCTTGAGTGTATGAAATTCTCCCATTCTCTCGGATGTTATCCGAAACTGGATTTCTTGAGCCTTTATGTGTCGAAAGTAACGAAACAAATTGGGGGACCTTGCTCCTGGCTATCGTTAGCAGCGTATTGTAAAGCTGTGTGCACTGTATTGTGGTCATCTGGTGCTGAATTAATGAATGGTAGGAAATTTACCCCCCCCCCCCATGAACCATGGACCATGCCGTTGGTGGGGAGGCTTGCGTGCCTCAACGATACAGATAGCCGTACCGTAGGTGCAACCACAACGTGGGCGGGGGGGGGGGGGGGGTATCTTTTGAGAGGCCAGACAAACGTGTGGTTCCTGAAGAGGGGCAGCAGCCTTTTCAGTTGTTGCAGGGGCAACAGTCTGGATGATTGACTGATCTGGCCCTGTAACACTAACCAAAACGACTTTGCTGTTGTGGTACTGCGAACGGCTGAAAGCAAGGGAAACTACAGCCGTAATTTTTCCCGAGGGCATGCAGCTTTACTGTATGGTTAAATGATGATGGCGTCCTCTTGGGTAAAATAGTCCCCCATTCGGATCTCCGGGCGGGGACTACTCAAGAGAACGTCGTTATCAGGAGAAAGAAAACTGGCATTCTACGGATCGGAGCGTGGAATGTCAGATCCCTTAATCGGGGAGGTAGGTTAGAAAATTTAAAAAGGGAAATGGATAGGTTAAAGGTAGATATAGTAGGAATTAGTGAAGTTCGGTGGCAGGAGGAACAAGACTTCTGGTCAGGTGAATACAGGGTTATAAATACAAAATCAAATAGGGGTAATTTAGAAGTAGGTTTAATAATGAATAAAAAAATAGGAGTGCGGGTAAGCTACTACAAACAGCATAGTGAACGTATTATAGTGGCCAAGATAGACACGAAGCCCATGCCTACTACAGTAGTACAAGTTTATATGCCAACTAGCTCTGCAGATGACGAAGAAATTGAAGAAATGTATGATGACATAAAAGAAATTATTCAGGTAGTGAAGGGAGACGAAAATTTAATAGTCATGGGTGACTGGAATCCGAGAGTAGGAAAAGGGAGAGAAGGAAACATAGTAGGTTAATATGGATTGGGGCTAAGAAATGAAAGAGGAAGCCGTCTGGCAGAATTTTGCACAGAGCATAGCTTAATCATAGCTAACACTTGGTTCAAAAATCATAAAAGAAGGGAACAATTGACAGGAATGGGGGAAAGAAATACAGTAGAAGAAGAATGGGTAGCTTTGAGGGATAAAGTAGTGAAGGCAGCAGACGATCAAGTAGGTAAAAAGACGAGGGCTGGTAGAAATCCTTGGGTAACAGAAGAAATATTGAATTTAATTGATGAAAGGAGAAAATATAAAAATGCAGTAAATGAAGCAGGCAAAAAGGAATACAAACGACTCAAAAATGAGATCGACAGGAGGTGCAAAATGGCTAAGCAGGCATGGCTAGAGGACAAATGTAAGGATGTAGAGGCTTATCTGACTAGGGGTAAGATAGCCTACAGGAAAATTAAAGAGACCTTTGGAGAAAAGAGAGCCACTTGTATGAATATCAAGAGCTCAGATGGGAACCCAGTTCTAAGCAAAGAGGGGAAAGCAGAAAGGTGGAAGGAGTATATAGAGGGTCTATACAAGGGCGATGTACTTGAGGACAATATTATGGAAATGGAAGAGGATGCAGATGAAGATGAAATGGGAGATACGACACTGCGTGAAGAGTTTGACAGAGCACTGAAAGACCGGAGTCGAAACAAGGCCCCGGTGGTAGACAACATTCCATTAGAACTACTGACGGCCTTGGGAGAGCCAGTCCTGACAAAACTCTACCATCTGGTGAGCAAGATGTACGAGACAGGCGAAATACCCTCAGACTTCAAGAAGAATATAATAATTCCAATCCCAAAGAAAGCAGGTGTTGACAGATGTGAAAATTACCGAACTATCAGTTTAATAAGTCACAGCTGCAAAATACTAACACGAATTATTTACAGACGAATGGAAAAACTGGTAGAAGCCGACCTCGGGGAAGATCAGTTTGGATTCCGTAGAAATGTTGGAACACGTGAAGCAATACTGACCTTACGAATTATCTTAGAAGAAAGATTAAAGAAAGGCAAACCTACGTTTCTAGCATTTGTAGACTTAGAGAAAGCTTTTGACAATGTTGACTGGAATACTCTCTTTCAAATTCTAAAGGTGTCAGGGGTAAAATACAGGGAGCGAAGGGCTATTTACAATTTGTACAGAAACTGCCAGATGGCAGTTATAAGAGTCGATGGGCATGAAAGTGAAGCAATGGTTGGGAAGGGAGTGAGACAGAGTTGTAGTCTCTCCCCGATGTTATTCAATCTGTATATTGAGCACGCAGTAAAGGAAACAAAAGAATAATTTGGAGTAGGTATTAAAATCCAGGGAGAAGAAATAAAAACTTTGGGGTTCGCCGATGACATTGTAATTCTGTCAGAGACAGCAAAGGACTTGGAAGAGCAGTTGAACGGAATGGACAGTGTCTTGAAAGGAGGATATAACATGAACATCAACAAAAACAAAACGAGGATAATGGAATGTAGTCGAATTAAGTCGGGTGATGCTGAGGGAATTAGATTAGGAAATAAGGCACTTAAAGTAGTAAATGAATTTTGCTATTTGGGGAGCCAAATAACTGATGATGGTCGAAGTAGAGAGGATATAAAATGTAGACTGGCAATGGCAAGGAAAGCGTTTCTGAAGAAGAGAAATTTGTTAACATCGAGTATAGATTTAACAGTTAGGAAGTCGTTTCTGAAAGTATTTGTATGGAGTGTACCCATGTATGGAAGTGAAACATGGACGATAAATAGTTTAGACAAGAGGAGAATAGAAGCTTACGAAATGTGGTGCTACAGAAGAATGTTGAAGATTAGGTGTGTAGATCACGTAACTAATGAGGAGGTATTGAGTAGGATTGGGGAGCAGAGACGTTTGTGGCACAACTTGACTAGAAGAAGGGATCGGTTGATAGGACATGTCCTGAGGCATCAAGGGATCACAAATTTAGCATTGGAGGGCAGTGTGGAGGATAAAAATCGTAGAGGGAGACCAAGAGATGAATACACTAAGCAGATTCAGAAGGATGTAGGTTGCAGTAGGTACTGGGAGATGAAGGAGCTTGCACAGGATAGATTGGCATGGGGAGCTGCATCAAACCAGTCTCAGGACTGAAGACCACGACAACAACAACAAGAAATTTACTGCACTTACTTCATCATTAATCGTATTACTGAGAGACTGCACAGATCCCTTCCACTCAGGAACTGCTGTTACTTGTGGAGTGATCTGCACGGAATGAAGCCATTTAACACACATCCACCGCATGTCTCGCATGGTGGGTCTTAATATGTCACATGGAATGGGATTAATTATGCTCAAGTCAAGGACAGTAATGTGATGTAATGCATTACTTCTCTGGTGTTCAAATATTCATGACACCCAGTTTGCCTTCTTCTGTGGCAGAGAGAGCCTATTTAACCCCCCTGACCTCTTCAGATGGTGAGAAAGCTGAAGCTGGGGTGATGCATTTGATGCCCCCCATACTGTGGATAGTATTCCAGCCGTCGATAGCGGAGACATTGGAACTGATGTTGTCGAATACATAGTCGCAAAATGTTCCAAATGAGACAGGCTTTTCAATGTGGAAGACAGCTGATAGCTCCAGCTGTTGTGATTTGTAATATGTTTCACTGACTCCCAAACCAGCAAGTAGATTGATCAAAGTTTTTGATCTAAATTTCCTGTGAATGAAGAGTGCGACAACAGCATGTGGTGCACGTGATACGAATGATCAAGGGTGAATGGCAGCAATGAGGGCATGTGATGTAGATGTCAGCTTTCTTTTAATTTTCTGTTTTGCCCTTTTTTGCACTGATAAGCAGTCCACGAAGGCATCGAGTGTACGGGGTACCATTTCCTCAGTTTCACTACAGAATTTGTTACAGGGTGGAAAAACAGAAATATCACACACCATCGACTAAACATTTTCTAAGATTGTAGTGGCAGCTGCCTTTACAATTTTTTCCTATTCCGCTTGCTCATTTTTGCACTTTGAAGAATATCATACATCATTTAAAAATTTTTCGCCTGAATTCTGAAAGCACACGACAGTTTTGCTGGTGCGGATTGTGCTGAAAATAATAGAATCCCCATACTTTTCTCTCAGTCTGTCCTTGACTGTCATTATATAAGGCAATGTTCCAGAAACTTGCTCCAGTAACTCATCTAAGATGAACTGACTGTCATCATTCTCTTCTATGTAATAGAATATTCCCTGCATTGAAGCATTGATTTCTTCATCCTCAGAGCGTCCACTCTGTTTAGATTTAGGCACTAAATCTATGAAGAACCTTTTATAGCAATCCTCGTGATACCTTGCGTCTGTGGCGTGTAGATCGCTAACGGAACAGATACGTCTTTGGATGATATATACCCGTTCGTCCTTCTGTGCACGAATGAAAGTTGTACTATCGCAACTGAAGGATCGAACACTGTAAACCTTTCGCCGCCATTTTTTGGGTTTTTTCCTGTTGTTTCTCAAAAAATTCATCATCAACTGTTTCTGCAAAAAAAAAATTAGTTTTAAAATCAAATTTCGCTTCAGCTGAAGGCAAGCGTTTGTCTTCAGCTGATGTTGAAGGCTGTTCCTCTGAAAGAGACTCTCTTAAAAATCTTTTAACTGAATCACCTCTAGTGTACTCTTTCCTGCAAGATGCATGAACAACACCATGTGTTTTGTTTCTGAAACCTTCAGGTTTCCCATCTTTTCTTAGATAAATGACATTTAGCAATCAACATATTTCTTTCCCATCAAAACTGAATAGGTCACTGACATCACACTCACGGATCAAATACTTCTCCTCTATTGTTTATAAGAACATGTTTCATTTACAGACTCTCTTAATCACTACAAATGACTAATAAATTAATAAAATGAACTCCAAATATAAGACAGTCTCTGGTGCAATATTTAATAATCAATAAATAACGCGCTCTTAGCGCCCAATCATATAAACAGCAACAAGTGATGAAATAATTATTACATGAAACGTTTAATTCGTGAACCTATCTAAACCATTAAATGGCAGAATAAACAAAAAGTGTGGGGTACAAACATATCTTATAAAGGTAGAGGGAACCACTGAACACACTCAACAGCAAAGTTGTTTTGTCTACTCACATAAGAGAACAGGACAGAAAATGCTGTTGTAAATTGAAGAGCGAGAACTTCTCATAATGGGGGAAGGGGTCTTTCCCAGACAAAAGCCGCAACAAAGGTACAGTGTGCCCAACAATCAGTTTCCCACCTACTGGTGCAAGGTGGTGTGCAGAGATGTACGTAGATTCTGTTCGTATGTGTTGTTCTATTAACAACTAATGTCTGTATTCCATTAGTGTTAATGCATTTGTGGAAAATAAACACTTCTAACCCGTGTCCCCGTACAACGCATTGTGCAAAATATCAAAAATTTACAGGTGTGTCAACGCACTTCGTCACCAGTGATTAAAGGGGTGCGCTGTGGAAGGGTCGGTATAACTTGGTGAATCATCCTGTATTTGATTCTTGCGACGTAATGGGATAGTTGGAGTGAGGACTCACTAACTCACTCTTCCTTTTGCAGACGCACAAATAAGGGAAGTACTTTACATCACTCCGCGTTTTGTATTCCATTAGCTTCTATCTTCCACAGCCCCCCCCCCCCCAAACCCCACAATAATTTGCTGTTCAATTGGCTCTGAGCACTATGGGACTTAACATCTGAGGTCATCAATCCCCTAGAACTTAGAACTACTTGAAGCTGACTAACCCAAGGACATCAAACACATCCATGCCTGAGGCAGGATTCGAACCTGCGACCATAGCGGTCGCGCGGTGCCAGACTGACGCCTAGAACCGCTCGGCCACACCGGCCAGCTCATCCGCTGTCACTTGCCACATCCTCAGAACAAAATTTATCGCTCAGTACTGTTCTACTGTACGTAAATGAGTTATAGCCATTTAATACTTGTTCTTTAACTTCATTTAAAAAAAAACATTAATTTTATGCCATTAAAACATTGTTTTCATAAATTAGCTATTTTTCCGCTCCTTGTAACGCGCAAACTATTGGCCCTAGAGAAAAAAATGAATAGGACCTTTTTTGTAGGAAATTCAACGTACTTTAATTTTGTACTAGCAAACATTTTCGCTAGAGGCCATGGTTTTCGCGACTCAAGAAAAGAAAAACGTAAAAAAGTGACCTTAAATCGCGGCTCCCCCCCGCCCCCCCCCCCCCCCCCGACTCTCCAACGCTCACACTCTACTGGTAAGGATTAAGGATTTTTAGTATATTGCTAATGACACTCCCACCTAACTCTATAGAAAAATTTGCGACTACACGAATTTTTCCCCTGATTGCCATTTTTTTGTCTCCTTTGACTGGGCTATATTGTAGTAGGCCTGTAACACTCTAGGCAGGCAGTCTACGGCAAGCAATAAAAAATTGAAGTGCACTGTAGCCCGCGCACCGTGCCGCTGCGACAGCCAGCTGGCTCCGCGCTGCCAGTTGTGAACACGCTGTGCCGTGGAGAATTTAGCTTTCAGTGTCCGTGGAATTGTCGAGGCAGCCAGATCTTGCTTGCAGTCTGAAACAAATTTCATGGTCACTTTCGACAGGTTGTAGGATTTCAGGGAATTTCCAGTTGTGGAGGGACGTACAACGTTGACTTCAAATTTATAGCCAACTCTTTCTGACACATTATTTTATAAAACACACTTTGTATCTATTACGGGAATAGCAAATTCATCTCGAACATCCATTGGCCGATAAAAAGTTCTCCATTCATTTTATTTGCCGAAGTGTATTCTATAAACCGCCTAGTAAGAGACAGTCGGTTTTAAACGTTCTTTTATTGTTTGTTAAACTCCTTCCTCCATAAGGACGCATTAAATTTTCAGATATGCCAAATGCCTCGTCTCTCACAATGACATACGGCATCAGTATTCACGTCTTTTATAAGGGGCTTTCCTCCGATATTCGTAAAATTACTAACGGGATTTTCATGCAAAATTGATTGCATAAAAATAGATGAGTCACCATATGTTACGTATGCTCCAGCATCTATGTAAATGAATTTATAATCCGCAGTGAACAAAGCAAGTAAATCTACGGAAAAATAATATTTGTAGTTATAGTTAAATACTTTTTCTCATGAGAAAAAAGTCATATCATATTCCACGTCCATCTCGCTCGGCTGATCAGTCACGACTAAATGGGCTGTTAACAGTGCGGCTGCCTAGTGCGTCATAGCCCAAACTACTGAGGTCGTCCGTCTATAAACATATTTATGTTTCATTTGTTACACTGCAAATCAAGTAAAGCTGTGCTCAACCTGAAGGATGGTTTCTCTCACCTCTGAACAGACAGTCAGTTAGTAAATCTACAACTCAACACGGACTTCGAAATACGGTGCAACATGACTTGCCGTTATTGTTATTGTGATTTGTAGAACAAGCGAAAAGAACAGAGAAAACAGTAGGACCAAACGGGTATAGAATCCTACCTGTAACGTTTGCAGTATGGAACTTAAGCCACTGAGCCACAAAGGCACATTTCTGGGCAAAGCATTAATATTTATAAAGCAGAAACCGCTCTGAGCCAAGGACACGAGTGTTAACTCTGCAACTTACAGATAATTTATTGGTGAATAAATTTGTTTGAATGATTTACTTATTCGAATAATTATCAGCCACTACATCGTGCACTTCCTTTCTCTTTCTACACTCCTGGAAATTGAAATAAGAACACCGTGAATTCATTGTCCCAGGAAGGGGAAACTTTATTGACACATTCCTGGGGTCAGATACATCACATGATCACACTGACAGAACCACAGGCACATAGACACAGGCAACAGAGCATGCACAATGTCGGCACTAGTACAGTGTATATCCACCTTTCGCAGCAATGCAGGCTGCTATTCTCCCATGGAGACGATCGTAGAGATGCTGGATGTAGTCCTGTGGAACGGCTTGCCATGCCATTTCCACCTGGCGCCTCAGTTGGACCAGCGTTCGTGCTGGACGTGCAGACCGCGTGAGACGACGCTTCACCCAGTCCCAAACATGCTCAATGGGGGACAGATCCGGAGATCTTGCTGGCCAGGGTAGTTGACTTACACCTTCTAGAGCACGTTGGGTGGCACGGGATACATGCGGACGTGCATTGTCCTGTTGGAACAGCAAGTTCCCTTGCCGGTCTAGGAATGGTAGAACGAAGGGTTCGATGACGGTTTGGATGTACCGTGCACTATTCAGTGTCCCCTCGACGATCACCAGTGGTGTACGGCCAGAGATCGCTCCCCACACCATGATGCCGGGTGTTGGCCCTGTGTGCCTCGGTCGTATGCAGTCCTGATTGTGGCGCTCACCTGCACGGCGCCAAACACGCATACGACCATCATTGGCACCAAGGCAGAAGCGACTCTCACCGCTGAAGACGACACGTCTCCATTCGTCCCTCCATTCACGCCTGTCGCGACACCACTGGAGGCGGGCTGCACGATGTTGGGGCGTGAGCGGAAGACGGCCTAACGGTGTGCGGGACCGTAGCCCAGCTTCATGGAGACGGTTGCGAATGGTCCTCGCCGATACCCCAGGAGCAACAGTGTCCCTAATTTGCTGGGAAGTGGCGGTGCGGTCCCCTACGGCACTGCGTAGGATCCTACGGTCTTGGCGTGCATCCGTGCGTCGCTGCGGTCCGGTCCCAGGTCGACGGGCACGTGCACCTTCCGCCGACCACTGGCGACAACATCGATGTACTGTGGAGACCTCACGCCCCACGTGTTGAGCAATTCGGCGGTACGTCCACCCGGCCTCCCGCATGCCCACTATACGCCCTCGCTCAAAGTCCGTCAACTGCACATACGGTTCTCGTCCACGCTGTCGCGGCATGCTACCAGTGTTAAAGACTGCGATGGAGCTCCGTATGCCACGGCAAACTGGCTGACACTGACGGCGGCGGTGCACTAATGCTGCGCAGCTAGCGCCATTCGACGGCCAACACCGCGGTTCCTGGTGTGTCCGCTGTGCCGTGCGTGTGATCATTGCTTGTACAGCCCTCTCGCAGTGTCCGGAGCAAGTATGGTGGGTCTGACACACCGGTGTCAATGTGTTCTTTTTTCCATTTCCAGGAGTGTATTTCGACCTTCTCCTCTACTACTTACTGAAAATTTTTGAGGATTTCAGTGCATAGTTTCTCTTTGAAGAGTGACAATCTGTCTGGTTTTCTGCGATTTCTGACAATGCGGAAAATAGTCATTTAGAATTTTTATCCAGACTGAAGTTCGGTGGGAATATTGTTAAATGGTTCATGAAGCAAGGAATAATCACGCACCATAAGTTAGTTGGTTTTTTCGTAATGTTCCGCGGTTTCCAGGCTCGTGGTAAGGTTGGGGGCTAAGAACGTTAGCTTAAATTGCTGGGAATGAAACAAGCAACAATGACTTGTGCGGTCATTAGTGTCCCAGATAAGTGACACTTTTTGTTTTAGTACTGCGGGACCTCGAAGGTGGTGTATAAACTGGGAACTAAGAGCACAGCTTAAATTTAGGTGGACATTCCATTCACGCTCGTGGTCTCGCGGTAGCGTTCTCGCTTCCCGAGCACGGGGTCCTGGGTTCGATTCCCAGAGGTGTCAGGTATTTTCATCTGCCCCCAGATGACTGGATGTTGTTGTGTCGTCTTCATCATCATTACGGTCGGAGGAAGGCAACGGCAAACCACCTTGCCTAGTACGGCGGTGCGTGGCTCCCGCTTCGTTCCCCTAAGCTCTGTCAAGAAGCATGGAGCTTCATTTCATTTTCATTCTATATGATGTGCATACTGGGTGACACCTTGTCTTTAGTACAGCCCCACAAAAAGGAGCCGCATGTGTTCACATTCCGAGAATACGGCAGCCAATCGAGGCTCATGCCAATGGCCTCTGGGTACCGCAGAGCCAGAATGCGGTCCCCAAAATGCTCCTACAATACATCGAACACTCTCTTGCTTCAATGGGGTCGAGTTCCGTCTTGAATGAACCACATCTTGCCGAAGTCAGGGTCACTTTGGATAATGAGGATGAAATCATCTTCCAAAAACCTCACACACCGTTCGGTAGTCACCGTGCCATCAAGGAATATCGCACCGTGCACACCACACAGTCACTCATTGAGGGTGAGGGGGCTTCTCGATCGCGAAATGCGGATTCTCAGTCCCCCAAATGTGCAAATATTGCTTACTGACGAATCCATCCAAATGAAAGTAGGCGTCATCGATAAACCAAACCATACTAATTTCCATATTGCCCCGCGGCCAGCCATGCAGTTTGAACGTCCTAACAAAAACCGTTCAGAAGTTATGACGATTTTATTTCATATAGTTCAGTAATTGTCATCTTGTATAGATTGTATTTCATTGTGCTACCGTGTATCTCCTACAGACAACGGTACGACGATGTCAGTCAAATGCTGTTATATCACTGGGTTCGCCATCTTATGTAATCGGTCAGCATCTCTTGCCCGCAGCTATCTCCTATTTGGCATATTTTCCTTACAATGTAATTTTAAGCATACGGCATGGCTAATTTTATGGTTCACGGTAGTAGATACATTTCTTATCTACATTACGGAATCATAGATACGTATGTGCTATATCTCCATGTCTTTTAATCGGTAATTGATGTCTGCTACAATTTTGGCTGTATTTCCCTTTCGAGAAGACATCCATGATGAACGCTAGTTGTGGTGGGTAATAACAAGTACCCAGTGACGTGTCAGGAAAGTCAGTAATAAGGGAAAAACTTGTCCCTCAGAGAAGAGAGAGAATTCCGCGAAACTGCTGGCTTGCGTGCTGCTGCCCGCGTTGCCCGCTAATGACATGTGACGTAGCAGCGGTCCCACTGCTGCTCGTGATCCGCCCACGGTCTCCGACGGGCAAGATAACAGTCCGTTTGTCGTCGGTCTGCACGATACTTTTCCAATATCCCGCCTTCGCTCTTGTAGACTGATTCGATTTGCGAACATGAAGCACTGAAGGGCGTAACAGCTAAACTTAATACGAACAGGACAGTATATAACTATACCGCAGCATACGAGCCCAAATTTTCTGGGGCCCTATATTCGACTACTGGTACAGACACGCCAAACTAGCGCAGAATAAACACACAGTACAAAGTCTATGTTTATGCGTGAAACAGTCTATCATTGTATTGTGCGGTTTATTTATTATAAAATTTAATGATCTTGACAGCAACATAATATAATGACAACAAGATTATAATCGGTTTCAGTTGACTATCAACCGCCCTTAGATCTACGAAAACAAACAAAAAATTGCCTTTAGTTAATATGGAAGTCTTCTTATAGTGCTACTGATATAAGTGTACATGCATTTTCGGTGTTCAAGCCACTTAACGTAAGTTACTGAACTATTATAAATTACAGGGTCGCCATTTCACACATTAAAAAAAAAAAACAGATCAAGCTGGAAATTTTTGTATGACTGCATAAAAAGAAATTAATTCAATCAAGTTATGCAAAATCAAAACACGTAATCACACGGTAAAATATGTGGTTAACTAATATAACGTTGGCTATTGTGAGGGTTCCCTCAAGGACTATATTTCATTACCATCAGTGCCCCCTTTCTGCAGCCTGTAAAACCAATACTGAAATAGTCTGAGGAAACATAAGCATTAGGCAACTGTGTTTTGGAATGAGGCTGACTACGTGGTAAGCCAGAAAAATACTGTGGAATATGCGGTATTAGTTTTCAACGAGAATATTTGTTCTGAAATCCGCATACAAGAAATGAGGTGTAAGTCCTAACTCAATAACTGGCTGGTACCTGAGCATGAAACACCTCACAAGATCACCTTAAAATAATATAACTTCGTACATCTTAATCGGGAGGTGAAACAAGAGGAAAAAGAACGTACAGCTTTATGCAGTCAGACTGGATTCACACAAGAAGGCAAAGTTCGGAGAGAACTCAACGATCACCATAAGCATGCAACTTCGGCAAACAGATTTATACTGACTGAAACAATTTTACCCATATACGTATTAGATACGGGAATCTGCGCGCAGCATGTGCATATGAGAAAAGGGAAGAGACACAAGGGAAATAAACCTCGTCGCAACATCTTGGTGGAACAGGTGAAAATCAGGATATTACTGAATGAACAGTATACGACTACACAGATTAGATTAAATAATGAAGAACCGTGAACAGAACCAACGAGGCCAGGAAACCTGAAGGTCCCACTCATTCGTGGAGCAAGTGGTCCCCACTAACAAGGGAGTTTACTAAAGTCTCTCAAAAACACGAAAACACAGATGCTCAAATAACACGTTAGACGCTAATTATTCAGTTTATCAGTATCACGCGTTGAAATACAGAGCTCATTAAACGAAGAACATTTGGAAATAGGTGCAACTAGGCACACGTGGTAATTGGTATATCTAAGCACACATTATTCGGAGTCGGCAAAAGAGTAATAAATTGGAGTAGAAAGAAACACACGCACGCGAAGACCCGTTTATTCTCAGATTCGTACAACGTAAAGATCGCGCCAACTTGGCCGAATCATTACGCAGTGGAGAACATTCGACACAGCAATGTTCCAAAGGAACAGAGCAAACTCATAATAAATACACTCCTGGAAATGGAAAAAAGAACACATTGACACCGGTGTGTCAGACCCACCATACTTGCTCCGGACACTGCGAGAGGGCTGTACAAGCAATGATCACACGCACGGCACAGCGGACACACCAGGAACCGCGGTGTTGGCCGTCGAATGGCGCTAGCTGCGCAGCATTTGTGCACCGCCGCCGTCAGTGTCAGCCAGTTTGCCGTGGCATACGGAGCTCCATCGCAGTCTTTAACACTGGTAGCATGCCGCGACAGCGTGGACGTGAACCGTATGTGCAGTTGACGGACTTTGAGCGAGGGCGTATAGTGGGCATGCGGGAGGCCGGGTGGACGTACCGCCGAATTGCTCAACACGTGGGGCGTGAGGTCTCCACAGTACATCGATGTTGTCGCCAGTGGTCGGCGGAAGGTGCACGTGCCCGTCGACCTGGGACCGGACCGCAGCGACGCACGGATGCACGCCAAGACCGTAGGATCCTACGCAGTGCCGTAGGGGACCGCACCGCCACTTCCCAGCAAATTAGGGACACTGTTGCTCCTGGGGTATCGGCGAGGACCATTCGCAACCGTCTCCATGAAGCTGGGCTACGGTCCCGCACACCGTTAGGCCGTCTTCCGCTCACGCCCCAACATCGTGCAGCCCGCCTCCAGTGGTGTCGCGACAGGCGTGAATGGAGGGACGAATGGAGACGTGTCGTCTTCAGCGATGAGAGTCGCTTCTGCCTTGGTGCCAATGATGGTCGTATGCGTGTTTGGCGCCGTGCAGGTGAGCGCCACAATCAGGACTGCATACGACCGAGGCACACAGGGCCAACACCCTGCATCATGGTGTGGGGAGCGATCTCCTACACTGGCCGTACACCATTGGTGATCGTCGAGGGGACACTGAATAGTGCACGGTACATCCAAACCGTCATCGAACCCATCGTTCTACCATTCCTAGACCGGCAAGGGAACTTGCTGTTCCAACAGGACAATGCACGTCCGCATGTATCCCGTGCCACCCAACGTGCTCTAGAAGGTGTAAGTCAACTACCCTGGCCAGCAAGATCTCCGGATCTGTCCCCCATTGAGCATGTTTGGGACTGGATGAAGCGTCGTCTCACGCGGTCTGCACGTCCAGCACGAACGCTGGTCCAACTGAGGCGCCAGGTGGAAATGGCATGGCAAGCCGTTCCACAGGACTACATCCAGCATATCTACGATCGTCTCCATGGGAGAATAGCAGCCTGCATTGCTGCGAAAGGTGGATATACACTGTACTAGTGCCGACATTGTGCATGCTCTGTTGCCTGTGTCTATGTGCCTGTGGTTCTGTCAGTGTGATCATGTGATGTATCTGACCCCAGGAATGTGTCAATAAAGTTTCCCCTTCCTGGGACAATGAATTCACGGTGTTCTTATTTCAATTTCCAGGAGTGTATATCGAAGCCCCGAACATTCCCATGCTTTTAATTGAACACTTCCTGGAAAGAAAGATAAAACGCCCCAGTTAGGCTGAATAACTTACAAATTCTCAACGACTTTAAAGTAGCAAGACTGTGCTTAAGAACTACGAAGCGAACTCACCAACAGCCTGGAAGTGAGTGCCTCCCAGTGGTACCATCCGGAGAACCACCCTTGTGAAGCAGGAGAGATCAGAGGGGTCGTTTCCGCCACAGACAAGACACGGAAAGGGGGAACTGATCTCTTTGTCCATATAAAGGAACACTAAGTGGGTGGCCGTTTACGCCGCCACCACAAACAGACGAGAAGCACATCGGGTGCTATATGCCTTGTAAAGCCGGAAAGACTCATATACGCTCTCATTCTTTCACACAAAAGGCAAGGTAAAGGAAGAAACATGATAACATGGGTTGTCATTAAGTAAATATGGATGTGGATTATGCAGGATAAGTAAATGCATTACGTAGTACATAAAAATTCTGATGCAGAGCACAAGCTGCTTGCATCTAAACGTCAAATTTGAATCAATTCCGTTGCTCAGTTCTTCTGGGCTAGTTTGAAGAAGTACTTCCGCCGTCAAGCAGTTTAAAAAATGAGACGGGAACAAAATGAAATTGGTGAAATGTATTATGAAACGATTCTATGGAGATGTTTCAAAACATACAGTTTTTAAATTTATTAAAACATTAAAAACAGTAACAAATGTAAGCGGTGGTTGAGCGCAAGCACGCCCATCGATTAATCTCCAATTGGTTTTTTACGATAACAGTAATGGGTTTACCAGTGTTTGGATAATGGCAAGATACGTTTCGCAACATTGCTGCTGTGATCAACGCCGTACTTAGGTTGCAATTATAGTGTAAGGCGGTGGTTTTCTACTATCCGTCCGATAGGGACTTTCACCTCTGCGACTCCTTGACTCTATTCTAGCCGTCGCATGGTATCAGCTCTGGAAAAACATGTTGTATGACTGGGGTCTTTTTTGAATCGAAAGTGATTCAAGCAACTTTATGGCGATAAAATTTGAAATATGTCCGCAAAAGTTACTGAAATTTATTGAGAAACGTATGCACGATGTTGATATTACAACTCCAGAGTTTCTTAATACACATAAGTTGTAATTATTTATTACATTTGTTTGAAATATGGAAACATTTTGTTTAGTTTGTTTAGTTCGAAAAATTAGTTTGACACAAAATATTCATAACCGATACACTGCGTAACAACTGTAATTCATTAATATTATGTGTAAATCACTTAACATGGAATTTTATTAGAAATGCTTCCTGCTAGCTCTCCGTGTCATATGATGAACAATCATTACGCAACACACTTATCGTAGCATGTTATTTACAGACAAACTTGTGACATAAATCACATTGTTGATTCACTTTCTTATCCTTTGACCTTGGGCAGGAATCGCACCGTTTTCTTTTCAGATTTGGAACATCGGCTTCCTGGTTATTTTGTTCTTTTTACTTTCCAAGATCGTTGAAGCCCGAAGATATTGCTTCTAAACGAATGCGTTGAGTTTTGCACTGGGGCGACAGGATTCGTCGTTCAATGTGGGGTTCGACTGGTTCCTTTCCTAGTACTGAGAGGAATTCTCTTCTTGCGTTTTTGCTTCTCATGTCACGTAAAAATTTACAATACAGAACGTAAGCATTGAGACAAGCTAAATTTAGTATATCAAAAAACACAGCAATTCGCCACCTTCTTGTTTCACGTTTCACTTAATAATTTCTAGCAGTCTTATCAACTGTATGAAATCCTGGCTTTGTTGAATTGTAGAACATTATTATTTCAGGTTTTTTGTGCTCATACTCACTTACAGCAAATGTTTAGTGTAGAGTAGACAACAAAATAACTGATTTATTTTGTGAAGGAACATACAAAGCTAAAACAGTATTATGTGCATACCCAAAAGTGGTCTTTAATTGACGGCACTGTTTTATTGCAACATTTCTTTTGTTATGTTTTTTCGATTGGCCCAAAGAGTTCCCACAACTGTCAATTTACTAGCAAGAAGTTCTTGTCCCAAAGAAAAAACTGTAAAAAAGTTATCAGTAGTAATGTTCCTATACTTTCTCTTCAGGTGATCAACTAAATCATGTAACACACGTTGCCCTTTATTTATTCCCCTCCCTTAGGCAGATTTCCCCGTATACACTAGTGAATTTATGACATAATTGGTCTCATAATCTACAGTAGCCCACACTTTTATCCCATACTTTCCAGGTTTCGAAGGACTGTACACCTTGAATGGACACCGTCCCCTGAAAGTACATAGATACTCATCAGCTTTAATACGAGATCCAGGGATTGAGACGAAATACATGCATCAACGAACATTTCAGACACAACCCTTATAGTTTCAGCTTTTGATCCAGAAGCAGCTTTTTTTTCTTCCCTTGTAAGTTTATCTTCGAACCGGTGGCACATCAAAATATCACGAAATCTTGAAAAGCTCATTATGGCTCGAAAAATAGGTAAGCCATACTCTTCTGATCAAAATTCACTCAAAGACCTCCCACGTGCCTTATGCAAGCCAACTATTATTAGTAGACCAAAGAATGTCTTCAGCTCTAAAGAATCAAGTTCAATCCAGCGTTCAAGAGTTGGGTACAGAATTATATTATCTTTTGCATGATTATTGGTATGCTTTACTATTACACTCTGCATGTGATTGGTGATAAAAAAAGTCTGAAACAATAAGCCCTTGTCTGTAATTGTTGGCTAATGTGACGTAGAATATGCGCACTTCCACGTATGACATTCCTTGAAACCCGCTTGCGCACATCGGGTGGCACTGTGTTATATGTATTCTGCCCACTTATAGACACAAAAGTAGATGCTCTCGTTACCTGAATACGATTATTATCTTCTTCACAGCCGCTTATACTCACTTCATCTACGACCTATATATATTCCTCTATCATATCTCTATCAGCATCACGGTCATCTTCGTTTCCAAAAATTGATTCATCATCACTATCACTCTTTCGTAAATCTGCCAAAGCCTGCTCATGACTGTAGCCCCTTGCAAAACGTATATCACCATCCATGACCAATAAACTATAACATCACGTTTTCCTTCCACAAAACTCAATTCCAAACTGTGAATTTGTCATAACAATGCACGTGAATGTATCTTCTATAAATATACAAATGAATGTCGTTTTATAAGGTCGATTTTTGCCAAGATTTATTTTCGTAACAAAACTTGTATTCAACACTGAAAAATCACATATTGTATACCAGGGGTATTTTCTGATCCCACTGCAAAATTTCAAATTGTTATACTACAAACAGTAATATGATTATAAATATTTTACACAGTTATAATGAAAAGTCCGTGAATAGCATATCTGGAGGATGAGTAGTCTACACCGATGTAAAAACTGTTTACTTGTAGTTAAATTAGTCGCATGCGAGGGCTAGTGGAGTAGGCTATGTGCTGGCACAGGTTATCAACCTCTCCCTTCTCTCATCATACTGCAGTACAAACGCGACACTACATTATAAACGCATCCAATGCATGTAACCTATATTTCACAAATACACATGCGACACAACTCTCACATATCCGCAAAGTAAGAAGGCAATGTGCGCGGAGGAAGAACATCCTTCCTTCTAGGCGGCTGTCGTACATCCCAGCCAATGCCATTCGACATTATTTACTTCTACCACACATTTTATTTTGTTTTCGTCCGAGTTCGTAATTTCTGAAACAGTGTGTGTTAATAGTAACAGAACCCTCTCCCTTCCGTTTAAGCATTTTAAGAAGCGACATTCACAACGTTGGTAAACGCTGCGACTCTGAATCAGTGGTCGCACTAAATATGCAGAAGGATAGAAATTTTCGTGATATACGGACTGAATCACTAGACTGAAAGAGACGTACTAGGCTTATCGATTTACAGTCGATTCAAGTACGACGTCAAGTTAACGTCACATCATGGAAATTACCCAACCAAGTTGGTATACTTAATATCAGAACACGGACGCATAGCATTTTGAAGATGCAGTGGACCTGTGCTTATTTTATTTTCTAACTCTTGGGTTTTCAGCAAGCTCATGTCATTTTCCGTTAGAAATTTGCTGCTCTTACCAGTTCTTTGAATTGTCTAAATACACGCCGGATACCATAATTCTGAGTTACTTTGCGACTGACACGAGAAATGTAAAGGCTTTTATTAGAAGGATTGTGGAAATAAGAGCGAATACAGACTCGATAGAAGTACCTGGTCTCGCCAAGATCTGCAGGATTGCTAAGGCAAGCTGCATGACGAAGGCGACGAAATTCAGCGAGTTGATTAATAAAAACGGCAAGACCATGTAATCTGACAGCATTAGGTTACTTTTAAATTATTTGGATACGGTTTTCATCATTTGACTTAGTCTACTTTTTGTGTGTATTCACGGTTGATTAATTACAGATGAGGGCATACAAGAGCGGAAAGGGTTGTAATTTAACAACAGCAGTAAGTTCAATGGTAAGCACGACAAAGATTTTTCTAATTTAAATTCGTCTATCTCATAACGAATAGCTGTCTAGAAGAAGCACCTTCCGTTTTTTTGCTCTGGCTAGCAGTTCATATTAGTGAGTAACGAATGATTCTTTGTCGTAACATAATGCTTTTTGAACTGACTTTTAATGAAAGATAACGAAACTTATTTCTCCATTTTATATTAAGAATATGGATGTTATTACTTTTGAGGCTCTATTTATCATATAAAACAATTATTTATAGAGAAACTGCAGTTAAACTGTATGCCTCCGTTAAAGTTTTGTGTAAGGCTATCATGCACAAGTACCGCTAGCAATAATTACTGCATGTTCTATGAAATAAAATCTTTCTAAACAAAAATTCACCACATCATTTTACTCCCTAACACATTAGTGAATGAATATAGGTGATGTAAGAAAAATTTTTCATTTCCTTGTCTCCGAAGCTTGGAGTCATACAAAATGGTAACCTCATTTGTTCAAGAGTACGTATACTGTGTAGTTGCAAGCTCTGTTATTCAAAGCACTGAAACCAACGATGTTGAACTACTAAGTCGGGGGATAGTATTTTGAATTCTGGAAGAACAAAAAAAAATGGTTCAAATGGCTCTAAGCACTATGGGAGTTAATATCTGAGGCCGTAAGTCCCCTAGACTTAGAACCACTTAAACTTAGCTAACCTAAGGACATCACACACATCCATGCCCGAGGCAGGATTCGAACCTGCGACCTGCGACCGGACTGAAGCGCCTAGAACCGCTCGGCCACAGCGGCCGGATCTGGAAGAACACAGAGCCTAAGTCTTGTGTAAGATCTGTACAGATTGTGAAATGTTCTCCTGGAAATACAACAAACTCGAAATTTTGTGTAACAGGTAAGTGACCAGCACACAACAGGGTTACACTGGTTTGGAAAGTAAAAAGTAGTCTCAAGATCACCAAGATGTGGGCGTCCCCGATTGCAACATACTTAAGTCCCATTGAAATTTTTCTGAGTTTGACCTAGTCATGGTATCATATAATCTCTCATATCGGCAGGTGTTACAGATGTTGTTCGTCAGGGCAGCGATGTTTACACACAGCGCATCATCACTATGACAAAAAAAGTCAGCTTACTACCTCCGACCATTTACATTTACTCTCTGTTGGTCCATCACGGCCAGGGGACAACGGCTGCTAAACACTTTTCAATGTCAAAATGGCTCTGAGCACTATGGGACTTTAACTCCTGAGGTCATCAGTCCCCTAGAACTTACAACTACTTAAACCCAACTAACCTAAGGACGTCACACACATCCATGCCCGAGGCAGGATTCGAACCTGCGACCGTAACGGTCGCGCGGTTCCAGATTGTAGCGCCTAGAACCGCTCGGCCATCCCGGCCGGCTTTTCAATGTCAATAGACTTCACTAACAGCCGTATACGGAAAGATATTTTATTTTATTGTGAAAGCAACCAGTTACGGCAATTCATTTTGCCACCTTCGGGCGCCATACGCTTTGATCCAAATAAACGAACTTATCGTATAGCCCCATAAAACACTGGATATCTTGAATTCCAGTCGTTATACAAAGTTGCTGTCACATCTTCGTATGAAGCATTTGTATAACGATTTAAATTCACGATTTCCAGTGGTTTACGGCGCTATGCGGTAAGCTCGTTTATTTGGATAAAAGCGTACGGGGCCTAAAGATGGCAAAATGAATTGCCGGAAGTGGTTGCTTTCAGAATAAAATAAAATTGATGAAGTTCGTTGACATTGCAAAATTTACATTTACGTTCATAGATCACTGAGACTTGCGAGTAGCAGGAATGGAATTAAAGTGAAAGAAAGAAAATGAGATACACGACATACTATTTGTCTCTCCATAATGTAACGAGAACTGGTTAACCTATATTTATGTTCTGAAAATTCCTTTATCATTACAGTCAACAGTACGTGAAGTATGTGCTCCGCACATTGACTTTTATATAACTGATTGCTGGCAAAATTTACTTATATAATAATCTACGTTATCCAACAATATTAGTATTCTGTTTCGATTATTTACATTCTACTTTCACTGGAAGTGCATGCTCTACGCTTGACTTTTGACCTTGCTATTACGTAAAGTAGCCTACGTGTCCTGTTCAGAGACTGTAGCTGATAAATGGTGATTTTATTTTCAATTTGACAGTAACATAATTAGAAATCCGATCAGAACAGCAATGACGACAGTGAAGAATTGTGGGCGCCTGCGCGTGTGTTTGCTTATGCGTACTACCAGCGTCACATCCACTGTCACTAGTCTTGCACTTCAAGTTGTGATCAGTGAAGTACTTTAAGGGCAAGGAGTAAGCGTAAACTAGATGCATCTTCTTACGTGATTACTTAATTGCTGTAAGTCCAAACACTCTAAAATTTCATGAAACAACGAGTGGAATTGATATTAACGGCAATACAACTTAACGATCACATACGAGAGCCACATACGTTTCATTGCTGAGGTTGCACTATTTACTTCTAGTGCAACAGATAATGGATGAACTAAAAAGATCAAATCTGAAATAAAGCATGAAACTAAATTTATTATAGAAATATTATAATGTTTCATCAACATGTCCAAAAAAAAATTCGTAGGCTTTTCATAAATTAACCTCCGACTGGTTATTAGAAATGAACAAATGGTTGTAGCTTCATGATACTTGCGTGGTTGGTAAAGCAGACGTGGAAGGTCACGTTGCGTTAGTCAGCTCTCTCTTGCGTTCGGCAGTGAGTGAGCAGAAAACGAGTGTTAGTGCGTCCCCCGACAGTTGCAAGGTACGTTCTGCTATTCGTTTCCTACAACCAGAAGGAATAAATGCCGCCGAAATTCATCTTCGATGGCTTCGTGCGTATGGGAATGGTGTTATGGGTGATGAAGTTGTGAGTGCATGGTGCAGAAAATTAAATGATGGTTGCACAGAGGTGCATTATGAAGTTGGTAGAGGAAGATATTCAGATGTGACTAATGAAATTGTGCAACGCGATGACGAAATTGTGCGTGCGAGACGTCGTTTCGCAGTTTCCAAACTTCCTGAAGATGTGCAACGACAAACCCTCTTTAACATCTTCACAGAGAGATTAGTTGCCAGAAGTTTTGTGCGCGTCTGTGGGTACCAAAACGTTTAACTGAAAGTAAGGGTTTGCCCTTGACATTCCTTGAGCGCTACCACAAGGACGGGGAGAACCGAATCGTGACTGAGGACGTGACGGACGTGCAGTACGTGAACTGTGAAACTAAGCAGTCCAAACAGTGGATCCACTCATTCTCCCAGTAAGTCCCAAAATTCAGGTAGATGCTGTCAAACCACAACATGATGGCTACGTGTTTTAGGCAGGCAACGGAATTTTGACGACAGATTTCAGGAGAGTAACGAGTGAGAATAACGTGACAACACATGTTTATTGTGAAAATCTCACGAAACTTGGAAAAACAATCCAAGTCAAACGACGCGGGATGATTACCGAAGGATTAATACTCCTTAGCGAAAATACGCGGCCCCCATACTGCGAATCGAGAGGGAAAACTCATATATTAGGGCAGGGATATTTTTCAGCATCGTCTCTATAGACAGGAGTTGGCACTAAGTGACTTTAATCTCTTCCCCGAGATGGAGGCCTTGTTGCCTGTTCACCATTTCATGACTGTCGACAGCTGGCTGAAGCTCCAGGAAGCACCATTCTCTGATGAACGGATTATAAAGCTAGTGTGACGGTACGACGAATGTTTCAGTTTGGGTGACGACTATGTGGAGAAGTAATGTCAAGATGTAAAAACAGATTTTACAATTAAAAAATACCTATGTTTTTCTTTTATTGATAGCCAGTCGGAGGTTAATTTAAAAGCAGACCTTGTAGAAAAAGTTAACAACCAGTTCACAGGAAAAACTGACGAGTTTTTGTATTTGGCGCACGTGATGGCAAATGCGTGGGAAAGAAAATAAACAGAAGAACAAAAGTGCGAATAAGTTGTTTGGTACACTACATCTAATTTTTAAAGTATCTAGTCTGTCTTGAATGGGAAGTTTACAAATACGGCGTATTGTCAGTTTTATGTTACGGCAGTGAAATTCAGACTTTGTTGTCTAACATGACATTTCGTTAGGAAATGCTCTTCGAGAAATGGAAGCTGTTTACGGGGATGCAGATAGAAAAACTATTATTTAAATCTAAATGAACAAGAGTGGAGCAAAACACTGTCGCTAGAATTCCGTTTCTGCAGAGCCAAACATATACGCAGAAGATGCACCTCGTGTGCGCCTTATTGGTGAACGAAAGTCGTCACTTGGTGTGGTGGACGTGTTATTCCGTGGAGCGGCTGATGGAAGGTGTTGCGGTCCAAGGAATAACCATAGAGCCTACTTTACTAACGAACGTTATGTGAAATGTAATGTAACTGACTTACTCTATTGTATACGGACCAGAAAGAAGGAGCAGCCTGGTGCTCATTATAGGGTACATTGTATTAATGGTTAATCTGACAATATACGGTTGAAATGATGGAACTCTGGTTATGAACGCTTTACGTTGTTTGAGAAGAGAAATTAGCTCATTGTCAAGCTAATTCACGAAATCTTCGGGGAGGGGATCGGAGCACGATGAAAAAGATATTAACTGGGACTGAATAGTAGAATCTGCTCTACAAGATAAAGCTACAGGCGACCTTAGCATCCAGAGGATGTTGGTAAACAAATGGAATTTACAAAAGTCGTCTGCTGTTCCAGGACGTATGTAACGGATATGTTTGACGGCTCCCTTGTGAGCACCAGACACACAACTTTTGATTAAAAAACCAATCAAAAATACGTGTTGAGAATTACTGGTCGAAGGGGAAACAAAGAAATCGATAAGAGACAGACTGGATTGGAGGACATAATACTAATAATGGTTACGGAAAATGAAATGGAGGCTGCTAAAACAGCTATCAAGGCGAATGGATGGTAGATGGGCTAAGAAACTATTTGACTAGGTTACAAGTGAACGAGAGGATGACCTAATCGAAGTTGATCAGTCGTTAAAAGTATGCAGAAACAGTTCTTGTACCTGTTGGTAAAAGACAGTAATACATTGAATACCCAGCAGTGGATGTCAACTGGTTGATGATATGAGAAAAGACCTGATCCAGGGGGTATAAAATTAGTAAAGTGAGTGTTTATAATATGTGCTATTGTCTTCTTCCTTTTTACACTAGATTTCAACGGCTTACGGACGAGCATATCGATTAAGAGATTTCTTTCACGGCGACTTGTAGTCAGAACGATGTATATGACATCGCGACAGTTTACTGGTATAAACTGCTGTATGCATGTTTAAGTATAGATCAAACGTAAATTTGTTGCTTCTGAAAGAAAGTATTTTGTTGACCAGTTGCTCTGACATATTCATATGTAAGGAGCCGAATAAAAAGTTTAATAAATTATGCTAGAAATATAACATGGCTTTGTAATCTCAGTTTCAAGAAGAGTCATTTAATTAAAATTAAAAGTCAAATCAACGAGAGCTCCATTAAGAAGACTGGATTTGAGATAAACGACTACTTTACCGTCGTAAATAAAGTGAACTGATTTGTTACGAATGTTTTGGTAGAGATCTGTCAAATGCATTTAGAGTCTACAGCGAGTTTTTCAAGGAAAAAGTGAACCAACAGCTTATCGACACTGTATACAAAGTGCATGTACTAAAATACATGACAAGTACTAAAATAAATTGCTCCATAACATTTTCTACAAGTAAGCAATAAATTAATAAAGAAAACGTGGCAGTTTTAATAAGTACTGCTTGAGCCATGGAGTAAATGCTGAATGAAAATTGTACTCTCCTACTTGCATCAGGCTCAGGCACGCCTAATGGTGACGCTCTGAGGAGACCAGTCGCGGCAAAGTTCGGTATTACTTAATAGTGGACTTGGTTCCATAAAAAAAGTACTTCATATGACGTATCGAAGTAACAGAGTACAGTTTAAAGAAGATTTTTTGAAATAAATTCTGAATTGGTAACAAGCCATGAAACTCAATTCTGGGATATAGTGACGGAAATCATAGATTTTCGATATTGGTAGACCATACCATGCGCATTATTCATTATGAACAACTTCTTCGTGTTACATGAGAATTAGTTTTATACATCGTAATAATAATACGAAATTACTACCACGTAGTATGTCACAATCGAAGTACATAACGTCACTTGTAAAGAAACAATGTTGCACTGTGAGGCGTCCCACGACCGAGAAATTCCGAGAATGCGTGCGTGAACTGAATTAGTTGTACACAGTAACTACAAGGAAAAGGGGAACGAAGATAACCTAGTAAGAGACAGTTTACGTAAGAAAGTTAACATCTTGCAGGACAGATCGTTGATAGTCAACTGTTTGAACACACCAGGCTGACGGCGGTACTTTGGGTAGTCTCAGACACAACATCCCAAATGTTTCCAGACAGTTTACGGACAGGTGTACGAATAAAATCTCGAAGTTGTGCCATATTTTATAATGGATTAAAATATGAAAGTATTAGTAGATACTTGTGCCATCGAGTAGGTGGTGCATGTGTAATTTTTAAGAATGACAAAGAGATTAATTGGAAAGTGTTTGTTTGTTTGTTTATTTATTTATTTGAATTCGAGGTTCTGGCGATTCAAGCCTTGCAGCCATCGTGTAATTGTTGCTCAGCACTCATTACATAATAAACTAATCACATTTACATTTGATTATCACCAATGATTCTCAGTGTTTTTCTTTTTATATTACGTAGCTATTTAGGAAACACATATAAAAGCCAAAGTTAAAAGTCACTCTCGCCTCAAAGACAGGAATCACAACTACAATCTCCGCTTTACGACACAAAGACGCTGCCACGAGAATACGATGGAAGCTGACCCTTTTCTATGATATAAGTGCACGAGTTACGGCACGTTTGTTTGGCATGCCCTCAGTTTGATATTGATGAACACCGATAAGATGTGTTATGAACGTTTCTTCCACGAACGAACTGTGATAGAAGAATTCTTGTGAACGTAGGTGGTCAGGCCTTCGTTTTTCTTGGAAGCTCTTGGCAGTTGAAAATAAATATGTTATCACTTATCAGAAGACCGTGGCGAATATCGATGCTGTGGAGGTGACAGGCAGTCTCACAGACCAGGCAGCAATTGCTTTTCCGCGATTTGAGTTGGAAAAATGACACAATGAACAAAAGTGGAGCGCAGAGATCGTGTATGATAGAGCCAACTGAAGAGCAGAGGCAAAAATGATGATGGAAACCACCTCAACTCAAACGACACTGAAGACAAAGCTTTTATTAACGTATCCTTATTTTCATTGAGCACATAGATGGAGCATAATTCTGTATGACAATACAAAAACAATATAATGAAACTCAATTACGTCGATTGAACGACTTAGCTGTCCATAAAATACTGTAAAAATACTTAGTTTTCGTCGAATTATTTCCAGTTTACCTCGCAGGTTCGATATGGCGCACTTTAAGAAATATGCACTATCTTTTATTTTAGATAAAGCAAACCTTCTCGTGAAATCACATAGGAGAGGTATTTCGGCACATGAAGTTGGACTCAGTTCCAAATTACCTACGGTTAAGTAAGCCAGTCATTCGAAGAAATTTACCCCAATGATTTAGATTTAACAGAATGAGATTTTCTCTCTGCAGCCGAGTGTGCGTTGATATGAAACTTCCTGGCAGATTAAAACTGTGTGCCGTGCCGGACCGAGACTCAAAGTCGGGACCTTTGCCTTTCGCGGGCAAGTGCTCTACCATCTGAGCTATGCTTTCTTCCATGAGTGCTAGTTCTGTAAGGTTCGCAGGAGAGCTTCTGTGAAGTTTGGAAAGTAGGAGACGAGGTACTGGAGGAAGTAAACCTGTGAGTACGGGGCGTGAGTCTTGCTTGGGTAGCTCAAATGGTAGAGCACTTGCCGGTGAAAGGCAAAGGTCTCGAGTTTGAGTCTCGGTCCGGACACACAGTTTTAATCTGTGAGCAAGTTTCATTTAGATTTAAGTTTACTGAGAACTTCTGCATTACGCACCGTGCACAGGAAGTACGATAAGGGGGATCGCTGTAAATTATGGCCCTAGCGGCGAGAGTCCTGATAGTAACTTAATTTTGAGTAAACAAACTGAAGCTCCCGCTAGAGATACGTAACGGTCGACATTATTTAAATGCTTACTATACCAACAGGTAGCAAGAGATACCTTCAAAATTCATTTCCAATTCTCTTTTCTATCTCCTGATTGTATGGCATTATAACTATCGAATTACCCACCAACATCCATCGTCACCTAGCCATTGCAAATGTGACATGCTGTTACATTAATAATGGTGTAACCGCCAAAATGGTGAATACAAGCATGCAAACGTACATACTTTATGTTGTACACGTGCCGGACGTCAGTTGGTGCGATGGAGCTCCGTGCCTGTGGCACTGGATCGGACAGAACAGGGACGTTAATGTTGTTTGTAGATGACGCTGGAGTTGTCGTTCGATGATGTCCGATATCTGCTCCACTGGGGACAGATCTAAGGATCGAACAGGCCAATGCAACACGTTGACACTCTGTAGTGCGTCTCGGATTACAACAGCGCTATGTGGGCGAGCGTTATCCTGTTGGAAAACAGTCTTGGAATGCTGTTCACGAGTGGCAGCACTATAGATCGAATCATCAGATTGACGCACAAATTTGCAGTTAGGATGTGTGGGATAACCACGAAAGTGCTCCTGCTGCCGTACCAAATCACACCCCAGGCCATAGCTTCAGGTTTAGGACCGGTGTGTCTGACACGCAAACAGGTTGGTTGCAGGCCCCCAACTGGCTTCCTTCTAAGCAACACACGGCCATCACTGGCCCCGAGGTGGAACCAACTATCATCAGAAAACACGATAGACCTCCACGTGTGCTCCAATGAGCTCTCACTTGACACCACTGAAGTCGCAAATGGCAGTGATTTGCGGTCAGTGGAACGCAGGCTAAAGGGCGTCTGGCTCGGTTCTGTCTTCGAAGTAACCGAGTTGTAACAGTCCGTTGTGTCACTGTTGTGCCAACTGCTGCTCATCTTGATGTTGTAGATGCAGTACGATGCACCAGAGCCAAACGCCGAACACGATGGTCTCCCTACTCGGTAGTGCCATATGGCCTTTCAGAGCCCGGTCTTCTTGCAACCGTATATTCTCGTGACCACCGCTAGCAGCCATCATGTGGAGTGGCTTCATTCCTTTCTTCAATATCATTCCTTCCTGCAATATCGCAGATGTAACATCCAGCTTCTCGTAGCCCTAGAACACGACCTCATTCAAAATCAGTGAGGCGTTGATAATGGCATCTTTTACACCTTAAAGGCATTCAGAACTAACATCAACTCACTACGTCGAGTCTCCAAGGTAATTAGCGCTCACGACCGTTACAAAGTGTATTTAAAGCAAAACTGATTTCCATCGTCTACTAGTTCTATTGTTATGCCACTGGCACGAAATATGAACAGACATCATCTTTTAGATGCACAAACTCGTAAACTAACTTTCTTTTATATCACACAACCCTCTCTTGGTATTGAGACATTTTTTCCGCCAGTGTTTTTTTAAAATGAAAAGTACAAAAATGTTGATCTTTCGAACCTAGAGATGTTTGGTAGCATGATTTGACTGATATTGGATCCTTACTAGATGTTACCAGTATGTCTGCAACTAAGGTGTTGAATTTAGACTGGCTCTTGCGTCGTACAGGTATTCATCAACAATTCTGATACTTGACTGAGTACTTGAATATTTAAAAACAGTGGTTCCTTGTCTTTTTTTTTTGTAATTTTGTGTCGTTCAGTTATCTCTGAGAGGTTCCCGTATCATCAAGGAAACAATTAGAATAACTATCAATCAGTTAAGAGACTTACGAGCTGGAGGGAAAAGAGCAAAACAAACGCTCGTTCGCGCATTATTAGAGCAGTGGCGGAGAGCAGTGGATGGTTCTGTTAACACGAGCCAATAGGAGTTAGTACATTCACTTCACGAAAACTATAATTTATTTCACAGGTTCGGTGCGCCACCACCACCACAATTACTATCATTACCAAAATATCACTTTATAGTGCCTCTGTTCTTTGTCTTCTGCAAGTTTGTATTTGGAAAAAAAATTGGAAATTTGTGGTAAGGTCTTATGGAACCAAACTCTTGAGGTCACCGGTCCGTAAGCTTACACACAACTTAATCTTACTAAGTTACGCTAAGGACAACACACACACACACCCATGCCCGAGGGAGGACTCGAATCTCCTAAGGGGGAGGGGGGGGGGGGGGGAGCCGCGCGAACCGTGAGAAGAAGACGCCCTAGACCGTGCGGCTTGTATTTGGAAATTATTGGACTATAATGACTTTTTTTCATAGAGTGCTAGTTTTTGCACTTTTCTAAACGATTGTAAGAGAAATGCCGAATGGCTTCTTGGTAGAGATCACGATCTGTCGCACTGTGTGCCACCCTCAAACAGAGTAGCGCTCTGCCTATTATTCATTGTCAACTGAACGCAGAATACTAACGACAAAACTACATCCTCGTTTTGAAAAATAACTCTCACCCAAACTGTCGTTAGCTGATACAGCCACGCTGTGAACAGTTATGCCAGATGTCGCCACTCAAACTACCACGTGATTACTCTCAGCAGGAATAATTACCTCCGAACTGTATTGCACCATTCGAAAATCTCTGGTCGCCCCCCTCCCCCCCCCCCCTCAACCCCCCCCTCCCCCGGCGGTTCGAGTCCTCCCTCGGGTAGGGTGCGTGTGTGTCGTCCTTAGTGTAAGTTAGTTTAAGTTAGATTAAGTAGTGTGTAAGCTTAGGGACCGATGACCTCAGCAGTTTGATACCATACAACCTTACCAAAAATTTCCACATTTCCTTTGGTAGTGAAGAATGAGAGATTTTACACTGAGCTGAGCTGCTGCTAGGAGAGGAAGGGCTCTAATTTTCATGTTTTCTTGGCTTCCTTAAACCATTTCGGAAGAACTCGGGGATGTTTCCTTCTTGACGAGTGCTGCCGAGATCTGTCGTCGTCATGGTTCCGTTGATTTTTGTAATTCATATATACGGGGCGAACATTAATAGAAGCGAACATTAATAAAACCGAACAAACTACAGAGACGGATTCCTGACTGGAAATGGAGGAAAGAAGGTCCTATGACATGTGTCAGACTGTTAATTTCAGTATTCAGAATGAGATTTTCACTCTGCAGCGGAGTGTGCGCTGATATGAAACTTCCTGGCAGATTAAAACTGTGTGCCCGACCGAGACTCGAACTCGGGAACTTTGCCTTTCGCGGGTAAGTGCTCTACCATCTGAGCTACCGAAGCACGACTCACGCCCGGTACTCACAGCTTTACTTCTGCCAGTACCTCGTCTCCTACCTTCCAAACTTTACAGAAGCTCTCCTGAGAACCTTGCAGAACTAGCACTAGGTAGGAGACGAGGTACTGGCAGAAGTAAAGCTGTGAGTACCGGGCGTGAGTCGTGCTTCGGTAGCTCAGATGGTAGAGCACTTACCCGCGAAAGGCAGAGGTCCCGAGTTCGAGTTTCTGTCGGGCACACAGTTTTAATCTGCCAGGAAGTTTAATTTCAGTATTTTCTGGGACCAAGCTGATGTTGTCCTTTTTTTGTACGTCTTTATGGCAAGAATGCCGTGAACTTGTCCATCCTCCAAGAAGGCAAAAACCGTATTCACAGGGCTGTATGCAACACGTTCTTGATCTGACGAACACTCAGCTTAAATAAATCCCAGATCATAGCCCCATATTAAATTTCTGGGACTATTTGGAATAGCAGGAGAAAACAGCACACAACATCATGACGTATGGTATCTCTCCGGGATCTAGTCATAAATGAGTGGCTTCATCTGAATATGGCACACGTGATGAAAAGTGTAGGTTCTCTTTACGCTGAACTGAGGCCGTTGTCGTGGGGGGAGACGGTATTACAGTATTACAGGATACTGGATTTATGTCTCCTGGGGTAACTATTTTTTTGTTAGTTTGCTTAGTTCTCTCTTTGAACTCAATACATGAAACGTATTCGTAATTCCGAATATAGACAATCATCAGCTATATTCCAAGATGCTACTCCAGATGGGTGTAAAATGAATATGTGCAACAGAAAATGCTGAAAGATAATATTAAGATTTGGCCCTGTCTGACTACCCCCTTAAGCAGATCTTAGGATCTCTTAATTGTGATATTACTTCCTTCTTCTTGCTCTTTAACATATAAATTACAACCGAAACATAAATGAATGATTAAGGGAACTAGTAACCACTAAATGACAAATGTTGTTTCTGCTTATACATTTATTGTAGATTAAAAACCCTTTTATATTACAGATGTTTATATTTCCTAACTAATATTACTGATCAATTGCCCAAATCTGCCCCTTTTTATGGCTATGCGATCTAATATAAATAGCACGAGGTGACTGACATTATCTACGTACAAAACAGTAGAAGACACTACTTTCAAAGATGATGTACAGTTGTGTGCAACCTCAGGGGAAATAAAACTTACGTGGTCACAGCTGTTTAGCCTTATAGCTCTAATAAGCCAAAGTAATTAGCAATATCACCATATGTATGGCGTCTGGTGTGTTGGTGTGATGGTTTTCGTACACGTCTGCGACAATGGAAGAGCTTCAGCCACAAAATAAACTCTTTCAAACGCTAGGCTAGAAGGCGGTCCACTGACTAGTGTAATTAATACTCTCTTCTCCTCTCTGTGTTCTACAGACAAGAATCGCGAACTCCCAGCCACAAGGACGGAATTCAGATAGCGTCTCTACGTGACTATAGACAGAAAAAGTGCTCTCTATGACTGAATGCTGTGTACTCAACGACGACTCTCTACCCAGAGTCAAAGTCCAGAATCGGATAAGTTTGCAACAGTACAGTACCTGACCGTTCTAACTATAAAATCTCCTGAGAGCAAAGACAGCAAGTCCATCTGTACCAACAAAAGCTGATACTGAGCGACCGTCAGCCGGCCGCTGTGGCCGAGCGGTTCTGGGCGCTTCAGTCTGGAACCGCGCGACCGCTACGGTCGCAGGTTCGAATCCTGCCTCGGCATGGATGTGTGTGATGTCCTTAGGTTAGTTAGGTTTAAGTAGTTCTAAGTTCTAGGGGACTGATGACCTCAGATGTTAAGTCCCATAGTGCTCAGAGCCATTTGAACCAATTTGAGCGACCGTCAAACACGGGCACTCAAAACGGAAGACCTCTTTCTCTTCACCGCTGGCTTCCCAGCAAAGCTCGGCTCCCGTCTTTCGTTACTGCAGAAAGTGAATCATATTCTAGAAACCACGGAATATTCTCCCTCTCTACAGATTCTTCCGAACCCCGACAAACCATATTTTAGTCCTCGTCGTCCAGTGCGGAAAGTTTGCGAGGAAATACCTATGCTCGTTAATTGGGAATACTTACAATGGTACGCTTCTCAGAGAAAAAATCCTCGGAAATAACCCATCCTATGTGATTTTCGAGGCAACGCTTCCTCGTTCCTCTGTGCTGCGTCAAAGATTTTCAGAGTTTCCGGAGTATTCTCCAGTTATCCTTTCGGCCCTGTATTGTGCTTCAGCGCTCAGGTGCCTCGACCGTCCGTCTTGGCACTTTCTATGTGAAGCAGGACCAACACACCTATGCGGGTTTTTCCACGCTGGGATTGAGTTACGCCTGCCATTTCATTTCCACTGGCGTTTCAACCTCTACTAGTATAGGCAATCATTCATTACGACGTTTAGACAATAAAGACACTCTGTCACCTTTCATATAGGGAATCATTCATTAAGCCGTTTTGATGAAAAAGACACTCTATCACCTTTCACGCAATAAGCGTTAACAACTATTTGCAAGGTGTACGTGACAATGCCAGTCTTCTTTAAGTATTGATATACACGATGTACAACCCATTAAATGATACCTAATTCCGGTTGTAAATCATGGCAAAGTATGTAGATGAGTGCTTGTAAGGTGAGAAGTTATAGCTCCTTACAAAATGTCCTTCGGAAATGCACGTGTGTTCGAACGAACATTGCATCATACTTCTGAATAAACCAGGCAGTGCAGTATTCTATTATCCCCCGACAAAGCGCAAGCGACTTTAAATTAAAATGTCTCCCCCATATGGGCAAATACGTAATGTATGTACGAGTGCAGGTTGTAGATACATGGGACTGGCCGTGAAGTGTGCTTGGACAACCTAGAATTTAGAAGACCGGTCGCGATAAGCGGGAAATCATTTTACAGCTGATATTTGTCCATGCATTTCATAACATGTCCGAAGGAACATTCCATCGTACATCTGAACAACACAGGAACTGCAATATCATATCATGGAACTAATGTATGTAATAGTGAAACCTGGTACCTTTAGTAACTGATGTGGTGTCTTGCTAGAACTCAAGCTTTTCAGATAATCTCTTACAAGGGGGACCACACGGAAATCGGATTTTTGTAATTCTTACTTTTGTAGTACGCGAAGGTCAGAACTCAAATATGCACTTCGAAGCAACTCTCAAAAAATTATCGAGAAAATCTACTTTGAAGTTTTCCAACTATGTTTAGCATGCTAAAACAAGATACACAAATTTTCGAATAGCGGTGTGGCTTTGTTGCAGCGTGCTCGCTCGCTGTGGGGGCTGGGTTCGACTCCACAAAAATGGCTCTGAGCAATATGTGACTTAACTTCTGAGATCATCAGTCGCCTAGAACTTAGAACTAATTAAACCTAACTAACCTAACAACATCACACACACCCATGCCCGAGACAGAATTCGAACCTGCGACCGTAGCGGTCGCTCGGCTCCAGACTGAAGCGCCTAGAACCGCACGGCCACTCCGGCCGGCTGTTCGACTCCATATTTTAAACAAAGGTGCATGTACTACGAGCATTTTCCTTGAAGCGTAGAATACATAAAGCTCACGGGACTGGTAATCGCTAGGCTCTTCTCAGTTCACATTTTTTTTTCGTTCAGTTCTAGTACCTACGTGATCTAAATATAAAATTCGTAATGTATATTCTCATTAACAAATCTAATTGTCATTTTCATGGTAAATGTACGTCCTCTTATTTCTGATTATACATAACGGAAAAAATCACAACACCAAAAAACAATTAATGTAATGATATTTCGGAAACACACTCGTCTAGGGAACATACGATTAATATTGCGAGATCACTGGTTAATGCAAGCGCGAGGTAAGCCAGCGAAAATGTCCTAACGGAAACGTTCGCCGTACGTCCCACATTAATTTCTGCGGTTATGTCGCGTAGTGTTGCTTGTCTGTTAGCTCTGATAGCTCTACGCAAACGGCACTGCTTTCAGTCGTTAAGTGAACGACGACGGCAGTGTGTTGTCCGTGGTGAGAGGTAGCGCCTGAAATTTTGTATTCTCGGTACACTATTGACAATGTGAATCTCGGAATACTGAATTCGCTAACAATTTCCAAAATGGAATGTCCCATGAGTCTAGCTCCAGCTACCACTCCACGTTCAAAGTCCGGTAATTCCCTTCTTGCGGTCATAATCATGTCGTACATCTTTTCGCATGAATCATGTGACTATGAATGACAGCGTCGCCAATACGCCACTAGTTTATACCTTGTGTGCCCGATACTACCGCTATCCGTATACGTGCACATCGTTACGTCATGACTTTTGCCACCTCCGTGTATAAATATCCAACGAGGCCTTGTACAGGTGACTCCAACTTCAGAAGCTATTCTACTAATTCCGCGGTACAGCTGTGACGTTGTACCGCACGTAGTTTATTCTTGTGGTTTAGAAAAAACTACGCAGTTCCATTTTGATCTTAGAACGTCAGAACTACAGCAAAGTTGCACAAAAACCAGATGTTTGTCACCTTCCTATACACAAATACGAGGTAATTCAATTTGAAGTTATATCATCGTTGATGTATTACCACCAACAGAATACGGTACACATCTTTCTTTCATCTATACAACAGAGTTTTAACTAGAAATTTTTTGAACAGTGTCGCTAATAGTCTTTATGTGCTTTCGCCACGAATGTCTTATTTCATTAAGTGCCAATACGTGGATGGGGATTTCAAACAAACCACTTCCCTACCACCATCCCTTTCTGCTTTCTCCTTCAGTTTTCTCTTTCTTCCTTTTTGAAGCACTCTTGTTCATTCAAGTGGTTAATATCCTCTCTTTTCCCCTATCCATGTTCTGCATATTGTACTATGTGATAAAGTACTGAGGATTATATAACAGAAAGTGTATCCAGTAACTGAAACTAGAGAAGAGTTAAGAAAACTTGCCGTAAATCGTAAGGAATCAAACCACAAACACACTCTTCAAAACAACAATATTAAAAATTTTGTCTACAGCGTGAGAGGTTATAGGCTATTGATTGACGGTGTAACGACAATTCAGAAACAGAAACCAGAAACTAAATAAAAATTGGATACATAATAAGCACAAGAGTAAAATTATCACACCACACGATAGGAATTGACCTCTATTTAGTTACTTCCCCTATTAATATTTTAGCAAGATGAAGAAAGAAACGAAAGCAGAGAACCACAAAATAAATAATAAAAACGGATAAATCTTCAAAACCCAAGTTATACGGAATCTTTACCAAAATAGACGGAACAAACATATATAAGTGAGGATATAGCAGAAGAATGGAATAATCTACAAACAGCACTTAAGCAGGGAACAATCAAAGAGGTAGCACTGGAGAACGAGCTTAGAGCAAGAAAGAAAAATACTCAGTTTGGTCCGTTGACATTGAAAATGCAGTGAAACGCAAAAAAGAAAGCTAAGAAAGATATAATTTGTACAAGTTGTATAGATTAAATTCCGTCTTTAGCAACTGTAATAAAAGTATTGTTAAGATCAGACGCGTTTCGCTTTATTTTAAAACATCTTCAATGGTCAAGTTTTTTTGTTTGTTTGTTTATTCCATTATTCTGTATATTGTGTGCAAATGCAAATACTCAACACATACACATGGAGGACGAAGAAGAACGGAAAAAAATCTGACCACTGAAGATGCTTTAAACTTAAGCGGAACGCTTCTGCTCTTAATAAAACTTTTATTAGAGTTGCTAAAGACGGCAACTAACCTATACAACTACTATATGTGCAACTGCAGAAAAAAGAGGCCAAAAACACAGAAGACAACATGTGTATAATTTGTACATTTGAAATCCAACTAAAATGATTGGAAAGAATACAAAAAGTCTAAAAACAAAACAAAATCTATCTCAGCAAAAGTACAGCAAGATTCAAAGGACCGATTTTTAGGATCCTTAATATGATGTCTACGGTCTGTAAACGCGGGTATATAAAGTAATGGAAACACTGAAGAAAAAAGCGAGAGAAAATGTTGCTATATCTTCATTCAACAAAGAGAACTGGATAGACCACCCCTGAAAATTTTAGTTTTGATGGAGAAAAACCCACCTTGAAAAGAAAACCTTTCAGAAGTTAGCACTTCGAATACTACAAGAAGAATTTAAAAAAAAAAATTAAAAAAGCACACGAAATATGAAGGAGAAGAACAGAATTTTTAAATGTGTAGGGATATTAGTTCATCAACGACTGTTAACCTATAAATGTGCTAGAAGAATCAGAAAATACCTAAGATAACATCATGAAGGAAAATTAATGTCTGGCAGATACAAACTAGTGACTACTTCCAATAAACTGAATGCAAGGACTGAAAATATTGCAGGCGTTTTAATTTCTGAGAAGCAGACTTGTTTTTGGAAAGGAAATTCATGTGTGGGTCCCATCTTCACACTAAAAATAATAACTGAAGAAACTTAAGCACTGAACAGTGAAACAAATTTTTCATTTGCTGATTTTGAAGCCAAATAAGCAAATTGCACTAGATGATTTGAGAGAGTATTTCAGAAGAACTAAGATTTTCAAGTCAGGTTTTTACATCTGTCTACGAGGAAACAGCAGTTTCTGTGAATATCAGTGGAAAATTAATCGAACTAGTTCCAGCATTTTAAAAAAAATTTCCGTGTAGAAATTCCAGGATAAACCTTTCATTTCCATGGTCATCTCTCTTTCGTGATTCTCCATATTCCCTAGAAATTCCACACTTCTAATATACCATGCTACATTTCGTAGAAACGTGGCTCACCATTGTCATGATTTTTATACCAAAATATAGGCAATGGACTCGAAATGAAGGCGGACTTGAAATGAAGACGACAAAGCATATCTGTGTACAATGCCATTTCTTGATTACAGGAGAAAAATTGAATGAAATATATAATTTAATTGCGAAATATATAATTCATGGTGTAGTTACGAACTAAATAACTTCATATATACAGGGCTATTACAAATGATTGAAGCGATTTCATAAATTCACTGTAGCTCCATTCATTGACATATGGTCACGACACACTACAGATACGTAGAAAATCTCATAAAGTTTTGTTCGGCTGAAGCCGCACTTCAGGTTTCTGCCGCCAGAGCGCTCGAGAGCGCAGTGAGACAAAATGGCGACAGGAGCAGAGAAAGCGTATGTCGTGCTTGAAATGCACTCTCATCAGTCAGTCATAGCAGTGCAACGACACTTCAGGACGAAGTTCAACAAAGATCCACCAACTGCTAACTCCATTCGGCGATGGTATGCGCAGTTTAAAGCTTCTGGATGCCTCTGTAAGGGGAAATCAACGGGTCAGCCTGCAGTGAGCGAAGAAACGGTTGAACGCGTGCGGGCAAGTTTCACGCGTAGCCCGCGGAAGTCGACGGATAAAGCAAGCAGGGAGCTAAACGTACCACAGCCGACGGTTTGGAAAATCTTACGGAAAAGGCTAAAGCAGAAGCCTTACCGTTTATAATTGCTACAAGCCCTGACACCCGATGACAAAGTCAAACGCTTTGAATTTTCGGCGCGGTTGCAACAGCTCACGGAAGAGGATGCGTTCAGTGCGAAACTTGTTTTCAGTGATGAAGCAACATTTTTTCTTAATGGTGAAGTGAACAGACACAATGTGCGAATCTGGGCGGTAGAGAATCCTCACGCATTCGTGCAGCAAATTCGCAATTCACCAAAAGTTAACGTGTTTTGTGCAATCCCACGGTTTAAAGTTTATGGCCCCTTTTTCTTCTGCGAAGAAAACGTTACAGGACACGTGTATCTGGACATGCAAAAAATTGGCTCATGCCACAACTGGAGACCGACAGCGCCGACTTCATCTTTCAACAGGATGGTGCTCCACCGCACTTCCATCATGATGTTCGGCATTTCTTAAACAGGAGATTGAAAACCGATGGATCGGTCGTGGTGGAAATCATGATCAGCAATTCATGTCATGGCCTCCACACTCTCCCGACTTAACCCCATGCGATTTCTTTCTGTGGGGTTATGTGAAAGATTCAGTGTTTAAACCTCCTCCACCAAGAAACGTGCCAGAACTGCGAGCTCGCATCAACGATGCTTTCGAACTCATTGATGGGGACATGCTGCACCGAGTGTGGGAGGAACTTGATTATCGGCTTGATGTCTGCCGAATCACTAAAGGGGCACATATCGAACATTTGTGAATGCCTAAAAAAACTTTTTGAGTTTTTGTATGTGTGTGCAAAGCATTGTGAAAATATCTCAAATAATAAAGTTATTGTAGAGCTGTGAAATCGCTTCAATCATTTGTTATAACCCTGTACATGTGAAAGGCACACCATACATCTAGCTTTGAAATCACTACGTTTATCTGAGAATAATGAAACCAATAACACGCAAAATTTACTTATTGATAACTCATCATCTAGGTTGTCTGTGCTTTTATGTACAAGCATTTGTTTCTAAAAGGAATTTACAAACAAAACTTTTTAAAAGGGGTCGAGACCATGTCGGCTGTATAATGTGCATGACAAACACCAATTAACTGCAACCATCTCCAGCTGCGTGTTCTTGTCAGTAATACACTTTTGTATTTAATCGTAGCGCTAAAATATGAAGAAAAGAAGTTCCAGATTTCGTTCTGCTTCCCTTGGGAGCCAATCACTTCAGACCAGCGTACCATGCATCTGCAAGTACACAGCACTTAAGTTCACTCAGCAAGCCTTCTACAATGTACCAATTCTACATTTGCGAACATCACCACGTCGATGTACTAATTGAAACTAAATGTACACAATATCGCATTTAAATCAAACCTATTCCTTATTTTGTGACGACAATCTTATGATAAATGATCACTTCTAATATTGCAAGCCCGCATAACTCATGATGATGATCCTCATCAGAAAGCTATTTGAGCAGATCGCTGATGCAAAACATATGAAATTCTATGTGATGCCGTTTTTTACAACTTTTTATTTTTGTTACAATTGTTTTGTTAAAGATTTCTATAAAAATGTTAAATCAGTGTTTATATATCATGATTTAACAAAAATTAGGAGGTAGTGCTTTGAGGAAATATTGAACTTGCTGGAAAATGAACGCAAAACTTTCTGCATGCGAAGCACACTCTCAACTACTTTTACCATGCGTTATCTTATTATTCAGAACAAGCAGTTTTTTTTGGTTTTCCCAAGTCAGTTAAGGAAAATACCGATGCTGCTGACTTTTTTTGCTTCCTTGCTCCATCTCCGATTACATTTTAGACCAACGCCAGAATGATAACAGGAATCTTAAATTGAACTGTCGGTTCTGAACTGTTCCCAAACTGCTGTATGATACAGCTCTACAACTACATATAAGTATCACCACTGTAAGAACTATGTCTAATATATATTATGTAGTAATTCCAAATACACATGGAAATAATAGCTTATCTAAGCATTACTTTTGGTACGTCTTTCTAATACTACTTACTGCCAGAAAACGAGAAAAAATCTTGGGTCATTGGACCCTAAGCCTACACACTACTTAATCTAACTAACTTCCGCTATGGACAACACTAACACCCATGCCTGAGGGAGGACTCTGAAACGTCCCCTTTCAACAATTATACACGACTGTGCTTAAACTGACACACAATATTTTTAGCGCAACGCAATCTGACTTTCAAAAATCCCTACAAAAGAATGGCCCTGACTAACATTAAACTATACCTTTCACAAATAACTTACCGCACAAAAATCTTCATTACTCGAACTACTGCAATACAGCGAGCGCCACTATTGCCAGCTAAATAAAAGATTCAAACTACAGAAGGCACTAACTACTGATAGGGATAGTTAGCAAATGAAAGATATTAATAGAGAACAAACAATGTATTTACCTTAATAGTGTTGAAAAACCATAATATACATGTTCATAATATCCAGTATTACAAATTTCAAAACTCCGCCATCTCTCTCCCCACATCCACCACTGCTGGCGGCTCACCTCCAACTGCGCAACGCTACGCGCTGTTCACAGCCAGCTGCCTAACACTACAATGGCAGACAACAATGCAAACTAGCCACAGGCTGCACACAGCACAGCCTGTGATTTTCATACAGAGCGCTACGTAACGTTGCCAATAAGAAAATATGAACAGCCTACTTACATAGCCCCCATGCTCCCCACAAAAAATTTTACAAATTGTTTTGGCCAGTGGCCAATAATGATTTGATAAAATTTTTCATAATTACACTAACAATGATATCCAATGCACACACTTATTGATACAATGTTGGTCAAAAGCTAAAATTTTCTCACAGTCTATAAAGACAGTCCTGATCATTCATCATAATAGTAATTACAGTTTTTTTTCACAAAGTCTCATTAGTAAAAAAAATTGCACACAGAAGTAGTGGATTTCCATGCAGTCTTGAAGAAGTAGTGGTGTCCTGTGAACAGCGCGTAGCGTTGCGCAGTTGGAGGTGAGCCGCCAGCAGTGGTGGATGTGGGGAGAGAGATGGCGGAGTTTTGTAATTTGTCATGAACTGCTATATATGTTATGACTATTAAGCTGGCAGTAGTGGCGCTCGCTGTATTGCAGTAGTTCGAGTAACGAAGATTTTTGTGAGGTAAGTGATTTGTGAAAAGTATAGGTTAAAGTTAGTCAGGGCCATTGTTTTGTAGAGATTATTGAAAGTCAGATTGTGTTGCGCTAAAAATATTGTGTGTCAGTTTAAGCTCAGACTTGTATAATTGTTGAAAGGGGACGTTTCAACTCGAATCTCCGACAGGGGGAGCCGCACGGACCGTGACAAGGCGCCCCAGACCGCGTGGCTTGAAGAGATGTGCGCAGGATACAAAGACAAAACTGAATTTGTCAAATCAAAAGAAATACCGAAGACCAAAAGAGCGAAAAAGAAGATAAAGTGACGTCTGCAGTAGGAAATGCTAACGGAACAGATGCTCACGATGTTACGGAGATTAATTAATGCATCGAACGCGAAACTCAATGCTGAAATCGCATTCGTTTAGAAGTATTAATAGCCCCAGGAATAACGTCTCTCCTACATTCATCTATGGTGAACATGTACGTAAGAGATACTTACACTAATTTCCAAGAAACTTAACGACAGGATGATTTCAAGCGAGATGATTATGTAAGCCCCTCCGGAAATCTGCTTGCGTTGTTTCCCAGAACATTACGATCAGCAAGTGAAGTGACTCAGTGGTTAAGGTCCTTGGTCGTATCTCAAACACACAGCGTTCAAATGTTATATTGTGTTTAACGTTTTATGTGGTTTCCAGAGTCGTTTTACACAGATACTGGATGGCACATTCAGGTAACTAATAGGTATTTTCTTCGTTAGTCCTTGTCCTACAAACCTAGCACTCCGTCTCTGTGACCTCTATTCGATGTGGCGTTAGACCATTACAAAAAGCGCAGCGCTTTCAAAGGTGTATGCACGTTAACATCCATTTCTAAAATTAAGGCTCCCCCCGTCGGAAGTTCGAGTCCTTCCTCGGGCATGAGTGTGTGTGTTGCCCTTAGCGTTACTTTTACATTAAGTAGTGTGTAAGTCTAGGCACCGAGGCCCTCAGCAGTTTGGTCCCACAGAAGCTTTCCAGAAATTTCCAAAATTTTCCTAAAATTAGGTGTGGTACATTTTCTGTGTGTTTAGTACAGACAGATTGCATAGTATTTTCAACAAATGGTTGCAAGTCATTTATTCCTCATTGAATCTGGACCTATGACACTTACGGATTCCACTTGTAGTACTAATAAAGACTGTTCAAATGGTTCAAAGGGCTCTGGGACTTAACATCTAGGGTCATCAGTCCCCTAGAACTTAGAACTACTTAAACCTAAGTAACCTAAGGACATCACACAACACCCAGTCATCACGAGGCAGAGAAAATCCCTGACCCCGCCGGGAATCGAACCCGGGAACCCGGGCGCGGGAAGCGAGAACGCTACCGCACGACCACGAGCTGCGGACAATGAGGACCGTATGATGCTCCATGTCCTTTCGAAAATTCACACCTAGGTTTTGTAGCGCAGTAGTTAGCACATTGACTCGCACGCCGGAGGACGACGGTTAAAATCCCTGTTTTCCATGGTTTTCCTAAATCGCTTAAATAAAATAGCTGTGTGATTCTTTTGAAACGGATACGGTCGATTCCTTTCCCTTCTTTCCTGAATCCGAGTTAGTGCTGCTTCTGTAATGGATTTATTCCTCCCGCCTCTCGTGTGTCGCCATTGCCTTCGCCCAACACCCTTTTTTTTCGGAAATCTACCTTTGCACAATCGATCTATCCTCCGCTTATAGATGCAAGAGATCTACATATGTATACGAACTCCGCAGGGTACTTAGATATACGTGAAAGATAAATTGCCTGGCCTACATATTTTATACGAAAAACACACAACGTTATCGAGGCTATCAGAAAACCTGCTGGATGACTTTCACAGACTTGGGCTTTGGAGCATGGGATGGTTATCTCTGTCAGTCCACGGCAGTCGCTCCACGGCAGTCGCTTTAAAGGGAATGGGAAGCAACCTGTCTGGCCTTCAGTCAGACAGTGTGAAGGGCAACAGTAGAGCGATGTATGTGAAGCATCTTATCTTTGCAGGCGCTCAGTATTATTTAGGACAGCCTACAAATTAATTTAATCAGTGTCGAAAATAGGAATACCTACGAGGGGTAGTCATACAACTTTAATTATCAGGTCTCCAAAAATAAAATTACGTAATCACGTTTTGGTTTCTTTGAAGGTACATTTCTGTAGTACTGGTACACATAGAAATCTCCGCGCCACAATAACGTAGCACGCTACTAGAGAAGCCAAAGCAAAATCGCACAGTTCACTGATAAACGGAGTGTCATACGGATGTAGGTTTTTCGCCTTTTACCTGCCGTGATAGGCGTGTTAAAGCGCTTCTTCCGGACAGACAGGTGCGCTGACGGTGTACCAACCAGCTCGGATGTGGTTTTAGGTGGTTTTCCACATCCCACTAAGTGAATAACAGTCTGGTATCCAAGTCCCACCTCAATTACGCGATTCGGAAACGTTTCGAAAATTTTCTCTCACTTAACACATGTATAACACTAGATGTAGACAGTTGAGGTACACATATTTTGTCCCGGAGTGGAAAGAGGTGGTGCCAAGAACAGCAACCATGCCAATTAGCTTGGTACATAAGCTCGTAGTGGTTTTGTTTTGCATGATAGTATTCCGTTTGCTGTGGGGTTTATTTGTAATTCACTGTTGCTATTTGAGTTTACGTATTGTCACTTTGTCATTTGGAGATAGTGAGTGGCACCATAGACACTGGAAAATGAAGCGCCAAGTGGAGAAATCGGAACGTGTCCAACATGTTCTTCTATTTGAGTGTAGTAGAAGGGTGACAGCAGCGGAAGTAGCCAAAAACATTTGCGCAGTGCGTGGGAGTTCTACACAGTTAAAACTTTGGCGGTGATGAAATGTGTGGTGCCAGTGATAGAAGAGTTAGGAGTGGAAGCAACATTGTTGTTGCTACAAAATACGCTTATTTTCTGTTTGAACGCGTTTCGTGCAATGTTGTACATCGACAGATCAAATCTCGTCGTTACGGACTAACCAGTCGTTATAGAACTATCAGTTCACTGTTATATACTCACAAGGAAGCTTTTGAGTGCGAGGTCGCAAAATGTTAATGATGTTTACGACATTCGACGCCCCATGCACTGTCTGTGATGCAAGTGGAACATTGACTACTAATGGTAACAGGGGGAGCGACTGGAGGCATCCAATGGTGAGCGCACCATGAGGCTACGAAGAGTATTTGAACTGCTTAATGCCGCGTGGGGTAGCCGCGCGGTCTAGGGCGCCTAGTCAGAGTCCGTGCGACGTCCCCCGTCGGAGGTTCGAGTCCTCCCTCGAGCATGGGTGTGTTTGTGTGTTGTCCATAGCGTAAGTTAGTTTAAGTTAGATTAAGTAGTGTGTAGGCTTAGGGACCGATGACCTCAGCACTTTGGTCCCATAAGACCTTACCACAAATTTACAACTTGAACTGCTTAGTGATGAGTAACTCCATACAGTGCTAGTGGTGTTGTTGCAGAGCAGAGCAATGGCCACGATGAACAAAGCAAACGTTGCATTATATCTACAGCATCACTTGCCGAGGTTGACATTCTGTCAGAAAGGAACCCAAGGAATGTCGCAGAGTTAGGAAGAGAAAAAAGTGGCAGAGAAAGAAGTAGCGCTTCTGCAAGATCAGTCAGTGGAGTATGTGATATATTCGCTCGAATGTGTGAGAACAATGATGACGATACGTGCTTAACAAGGAAAGTGATACTGAAACAGGTGTTGACCCATGTAGTTCATTATCCCTGTAGGATAGGAAGCCACAAATACCGTCTCTAGCGAAACCTAGTAAAGAATAATCTTTGTCTGAGGACAAGGGACGAAACGTAATTACGTACATGGAAGATCATCCTCAGTGTAGTAAAAGAACAATTATGAACAGATCTCGAATAAGTCCGCAGCAATATGACCATGTAGTGCATAAGAAAAACTACAGATATTCAAAGGGAGGACAAGACGCTCTTGTTAAAAAACGTGGTTTTTGCTTGTTTTAAAGACGCTCGATACAATTTACAGAATGTGCATGTTAGTGACCGATTACATTATGCGCATTAAATTGTGCACGACATAGATTACAGTGATTTAGAAGGAAGCAGTTGATGGTTGCACAGCGTCAAACATTACTGCAGAATTGAAAGAGTTAAGGTAACGAAATTTCAAACCAAGCGTCAAATTTACGATGCACAGAAAACTGCGGAATCGGCTCGAAAAATTGTAGACGGAACACACAAACTTATCCCAACGTACAGTAAGGAATTTGTTTCCAACTCCGACCAATCGGGATTTGAAGAGGAAAAGCATATGAAACGGGCCGTGGAAGTTAGGGGTATAAAGAGAGTTGTGTGCACATCAGTTAACAGCTTTGCCTTAACGCATCCGTATACAGTATGCCGACTGTTAATCTCGGCGCTAAACAGACTGGTTGCTTGGCTGCGAGAAGTCGGAGGTGCTCTGACCCCCACGATTGTTTCCCGTGTGCGTGATATTACAAGGGCAGTAGGGAATATTTACGTCACAGCAATTAGGAGTGGGTAAATGGGCATAAGAGAATTAAAACAGAGGTATGAGCACTGATTTTGGCCAATAGTCTGTCAAAATAACTTTCTTTGGCTTAATTTCTGGTCTGCGTATAAAAATCATACTCGTTTAGAATAAACTATTCCTCCTGAAAAGTGTGCGACATTGCAATTCATTCCATCAGGAATTACTGGAAAAATTCAGTCCATGGATGTTTTTTTTTCGTGCCTATAAAACATATTATCGCACTATCTGCAGCTACGTCTTAAAGGATAGCCAGTTTCACAATATGCTCAACGACAAAATGTTTCTCATTCGGTTGCATGCCATCACATTCCATCAGTTCTCATCGCGCCGTTACACCAATATCATTCCATATGCATTCTTTAAAAGTGTACAGCCTGGTACCCGTGGTGTAGGGGTAGAGTCTTTCGTTAGTAATCACAAAGTCCACGGTCCCGGGTGCGAATCCCGCAACTACTTAAATTTTGATTAAGAATCAGCACTGGCGGCCGAACACTTCTGGCATAAAAGTCACCCTCGTTCTGTCAACGGCCTTGCCAAAGAGGGCGGAGGAGCAAACAGAGGTTCAGGGCACTCTCTTCTCCTAGGGTTGGGGAAACCGCCCCTAAAGGCAGAACATCAGCAGTGATCAACGGCATGAGGGTGCAGAAGGCAGTGAAAACTACTCCATTAAATACATGTAATGTGTATCCACAGGACTTGTGGCCTGTAATTGAAAAGTGTCACGATGATCTCTCCATTGGAAAAATATTCCGAAATAGCCCAATTTAAAATAAATACATACTTAATGGACGTCCCCAAATATCACGAAGTGTTTAATGAGAGCAGGAATCGGACGAAAGGTAAAGATGAGGAGGAGACTAGTACAGTAGCCTACAGTCTGCGTCATAGCAGTATCTAGAGTCCTTACGTAGCAGCCCGTCGGATTCTAGACATGGAACGCCGTTGCATAAACGTGATACGTTGTGAACGTTTTTGCGAACGAGCGCCACGGCGACCGAGGTCAGCGGAGACCTGCTGCTGGTGCGTGCTGGAAGGCTTCCAGCAGCGCTACGTGACTCCGCGCAGGGGCTGACGGCTGAGTGAAGTCATCAGCCGGCGGACTGTAGCGTCCGGGAGCGCGCCTCCATGGCGGTTGGTGAACAGCTCGAGGGCCGCCTGAAACTCGTCACTGCAGTCGCCGTTTCTTCCGCGCTTTCTGTGTAGTAGGGAACCACGAAGACGGCATGCAACAACTCACTATACATATATGAAGATGGTACCTGTTCTTTCGGACATGTCCGAAAGAACAGATACCATCTTCATGTATGTATAGTTAAGACTCACCGGCCATTTGACTGTCTTCTTCTGTGCAGATGCACAAACAGTGCCCGAACTCTTACGCGAATCGGCGCGAGTAATGAGTATAATGGGCAGGGGCACTATGAGTATAGTGCGGGACAATAAGTTGCAAATGTGGGTCGCACAGGAGGCGTGCCAGAGACAAGTCTCTGCAGTCGCACTATCCTCTGTGCCCTCGGTGGCTCAGATGGACAGAGCTTCTGCCATGTAAGCAGGAGATCCTAGGTCGGGGCACACATTTTCAACTGTCCCCGTTGACTTATATCAACGCCTGTATGCAGCTAGGGGTATTCATTTCATTGTAATTATCAAACTGGCATCAGGTACACTACACGCTTGGATAAGCAAAAGATTAGCAGTTTAGTGAAACCGGTCGTTGAAGTAAAGTCATAGACACTGAAGTGAAAAAGGTCATGGGATACTTCCTAAGGTCGTGTCGCACTTTCTTCTGCCAGCCGTAGTGCAGCAACTCGAAGTGATACGGATTGAACAAGTCGTTGGAAGTCCCCTGCAGAAATATTGAGCGATGCTGCCTATGTAGTGGTGATGCTGCCTATGTAGTGGTCCATAATTTCGAAAGTGTTGACGATGCTGCATTTTGTGCATGGACTGACTTCTCGATTACGCCCCATAAACGTACGATGGGACTCACGTCTGGCGGTCTGGATGGCCAAATCGTTCTCTCGAATCGTCGAAGCAGTCGCGAATAATGCTCGCCCTGTGACGTGGCGCAACATTGTTTGGGCACATGCAGGGCATGAATGGCCGCAAATGGTCTCCAGGTAGCCGAATATAACCACTTACAGACAACGACGATCGGTTCAGTGTGATCGTAGGACCCACAGCCCATACCGTTATGGAGCTACTGCCAGCTTGCACAGTGCCTTGCTGCCAACATGGGTGCGTGGCAGCGTGTGGGATGCGCCACACTCTAACTCTACCATCAGCACTTATCAACTGAAATCGAGACTCATCCGAACAGGCCACGCCTTTCCTGCCGTGTAGAGTCCAACAGACATGATCCCGAGCCCAGGAGAGGAGACGCTGGCGATGTCGTTCTGCTAGCGAGGGTACTAGCGTCTGCCGTCTGCTGCCATAGCCATTAGCGCCAAATTTCGCCGCACTGTCCTAGCGGATACGTTCTTCACACGTCCCACATTGATTTCAGCCGTTATTTCACTCAGTTTGTAGTCTGCTAGGCCTCTACGTAAGCGTCGCTGCTCTCGGTCGTAAAGTGAAGGCCGACGGGCGTTGCGTTGTCCGTGGTGAGAGGTAACGCTTGAAATTGTAATGGCTACAATTTGGAATTCTCTTCGCTCTTGACACTGTGTATCTCGGAATACTCAATTCCTTAATGATTTCTAGCTCCAATTACTATTCCCCATTCACAGTCGGCAGCGTCAATCACGTCGGAAATCTTTTCACATGAATCACCAAAGTACAAATGACAAATCTGCCAAAGAACTGTTCTTTTCTACCTTGTGTACGTGATACTAGCCAACTTTGTATGTGCATATCGGTATCCAATGATTTTTGTCATCTCAGTGTGCGCTCTACATTGGTGTAAAAAACTAGGAATACAAAACAGTATGTTTAAAGGACATTAAAAGAAAGACTTGTTATATGTGACAGAAATTTCACAGGTGCCCTACTTCCCTGCTGGTGATCCTTGAACGTTTTTGACATTAGTGATGTTCAGATGGTGTTCAAACTATAGTGTAATGACTATTATTGTAGGGATGTTGTTGAAAATGTCATACATCTTGTGCACAGTTGGTGTCTGCGTCGTACTGACTGTCTCACGCGCTCAAGACAAGCAGGTGAAACTTCCTGACAGATTAAAACTGTGTGCCAGACCGAGACTCGAACTCGGGACCGTTGCCTTTCGCGGGCAAGTGCTCTACCAACTGAGCTACCCAAGCACGACTCACGACCCGTCCTCACAGCTTTAGCTCTCATTCAAGACAAGCAGGTGTTTCACGAATAATGGCTCCAGATTCATTCGAGCTGGCTGGCGTGTCTATCCGCTCTAGTATAACAACCGCTTCATCACTCCCAACGGAAAGAATGTGTTGGAGTGAGGTCGAGAGATCGTGATGGCCAAGTTGCAGGCTCAGTCCTACTAATCCAACAATTGAAGAAAGCATTGCCTAAATGATCGCTGACATCAAAGGCAAAGTGTGGTGTGACCACGTAATACGGGAACCACAATCAATTCCGACTGTTAGTGGTACATTCTCAAACATTTCCGTAGTACTTCACCGAGAAAATACGTTAATTTCTTCCACCGAGCGCGTTAGGCAATGATAGACCCAATGTGGTAGTCGTGAACAATATCTGACCTTATTCCTTAGCAGTAAGATGTAATTATCATCCAAATTATATTCCAGTGTCAATGTATTCCATACGAAGCAGTCAGAACAACTGCGCTGATCTAAGGCAAGTCCATCGTCAAAACTTTGATGGATCCCTAGCGGAGAAACGGGGTACCTGTGATATTCTTGTCACATAAAAATTGTTTCTTTTTATCTCCTATAAATACTCTAAAATATTATATATATGGCTTCTTACACCCTGTATGTAAGGAAAGATTAGGTAGTGGGGTTATCATCCAGAAATTGTATTTTTTCACCTGCCTCGAGATGACTGGGTGTTTGTGTTGTTCTCATCATTTATGAAAGTGGCGAGATTGGACTGAGCAAAGGTTGGGAATTCGTACGGGTGCTGATAACCGCGCAGTTGAGCTCCCCACAAACCAAACATCATCAGAAATTGTATTTGACTGTTGGTTTTGTGAGAGAAGTTTGCATTATAAAAAAGAAAAAAATGCTCAGATTAAAAAGGTTGTAAGAGAGCGACACAGTATTCTCCCCCTGCCGTTCAATCTATACATCGAAGAAACAATGACGGAAATAAAAGCTAGGTACAAGACTGGGATTAAAGTTCCGGTATAAGGTTATTAATGATAAGTTTTGCTGATAGAGTTGCTATCTCTGTAAAAGTGAAGAAGGATTGCAGGACCTGTAGAATGGAATGAGCAATCAAATTAGTAATGATTCTGAACAGAAAGGAATCGGAAGAATGTCGGAACTAATGAGACGTAGCAGAAAATTAATATTAGAGACCCCGAAGAAGAAAGAGTTAAGGTTCTTTTACCCTGAAAACACGTTACAGATAGAGGAAGACATAAAAAGCAGACACCTAAGGGCAAAGACCGTGTGCCTGGACTTAATCTGAGGAAGAAATTTGTGAGAATGTAAGTTTGGGGCACAGTAATGTATGAAAGGGACGTGGACTGTGAGAAAACCCGAGAGGAACGGAATGAAGCGTTCGATATCTGGTGCTGTAAAAGCCTGTTGAAAGTTTGGTGGACTGATAAGGAATCAACATTTTCTCCGCCGAATCGACGAAGAAGGGAACATAGAAAATGGACAGGATGTTACGACATATATTAATACATTAGAGAATAACTTCCATGGTCTGTAGTTTAGAGGGAACTATAGAAGGCAAAAACAATACTGAACGACAGAGAATGGATTGCATACAACAATAGGTGCGAGTGCTGTCTGAGATGAAGAAGTTAGAACAGGAAATTAATGACGCCTCAACCCAAAAATGAAAAGACTGTTGTTCGAATATGTAATCGATGGGTTCAGGAGGATAATGTACGATCTCAGCGGCCCTAAGCGACTAGCGCCCGACAGGGTACTGTAATCAACCCCCTTCCTTCCTAGTTGCTGCTATTGTTCACCAACGTGCAAAGTTTTTCCTGAAGATTTGACAGGAGTATGATTACAATAAAGTTTTTAGTTTACTTATCTTTTCTTGGCTCCAGTTGTTCCTGTCTAAGGGTCTAATTCTTGAAGCTGAATTGATCTAAATATTTGTATTTAGAAATAATTATGAGGAATGTCATTACAGAACTTTCGTTTTTACATTAATTTATTTTGTCACATTTTACTTTACCAAACAGTCTCTTGAATTTTCGCATTAACAAAGCCGAAATTACATTGTTAGCCCAAAATACAAAAAATACATCCGATCACATCAGAGGTATGGTTATTACTACCAACAATATTCCAAAAGTTTACAATTTCTCTTAACAAATGAATTTCTATTAAGTTCGATTATTATTTTATAAATGAATCCAGAAATAAACATAATAAACAGTACTACGAGTAGATTGCATAAGTAATACTAGAATTTTTAACTGTGCCAAATGTTTCATAATTTCAAAATTTTATAAAAAAAAACAATAAAGGATGACAGCCAAAAACAGTTGCAGGATAAAAATTTTTATTAAAATTCTTGACCAAGGTTTCGGTATATATAAATATACCTTCATCAGAAGTAAAACTTCTAAAATTACATCATGCAATGGAGAATAATAAAAACAATTATGCCAAAGGCGTCGTCAATGTTTTTATTATTCTCCATTGCATGATGTAATTTTAGAAGTTTTACTTCTGATGAAGGTATATTTATATATACCGAAACCTTGGTCAAGAATTTTAATAAAAATTTTTATCCTGCAACTGTTTTTGGCTGTCATCCTTTATTGTGAAGAATTTTAACAGTTGCTGCCGCAGCCATGTTTAAAATCATGTTATAAAAAAAAAGCAATTATAACTGTACGTTCAGAGCTAGCACATACCGACTATAACATCTACATCATACTCCGAAGCCACCTAATGGTGTGTGGTGGAGGGTACTTTCGGTACCACTATCTCATCCATCCAACCCTGTTCCACTCGCGAATAGTGCGTGAGAGATTGTTGGTAAGCCTCTGTATTGGCTCTAATTTCTCAAATTTTCTGCTCGTGGTCTGCACGCGAGATGTATGGGGGGGGGGGGGGGGGGGGCAAGTAATATGTTGTCTGACTCCTCCTGAAAAATGTTGCCCCGAAATTTCAATAGTATATCTTTCCGTGATGCGCAACGCCTCTCTTGTAACGTCTGCCAGTGGAGTTTGTTTAGCTTTTCCGTAACGTTCTCTCGCCAGCTAAACGATGCCGTGACGAAACGTGCCGCTCTTCGTCGGATCTTCTCTATCTATTTTATCAGTCCTACCTATAAGGATCCCAGATAGATAAACAATACTCAAGAATCGGGCGAACAAGCGCATTATAAGCCACTTCTTTCGTGGATCAATTACTTTTCCTTAAGATTCTTCCGATGAATCTGAGTCTGGTGTCTGTTTTTGTCACTATCTGTCATTCCACTTCAAGTCGCTCTGGATAGTTACGCCTAGATATTTTACGGCAGACGCTGTATCCTGCGTCATCAATAGGGTAGCTGTACAGTAGTGGATTCCTTTTCATACAGTAATTCCTTTTCATAAATTTTAGATAGAAATATAACGTTTCGTGTATAAAATGATATGAAATTTTTCAGAAAAACAACTGAGATAATACTGACCTGTCCAAAACTCGAAAAATATTGCTGGTATCGACTACTGCTGTTGACACGGACAGAGCGCCGACATCTGGAACATCAAGGACTGTAAGCACGCCGAACATTAAAACGGCTTTCTTCTCGCGGGCCGGCCGAAGTGGCCGACCGGTTCTAGGCGCTACAGTCTGAAACCGCGCGACCGCTATGGTCGCAGGTGCGAATCCTGCCTCGGGCATGGATGTGTGTGATGTCCTTACGTTAGTTAGGTTTAAGTAGTTCTAAGTTCTAGGGGACTGATGACCACAGCAGTTAAGTCCCATAGTGCTCAGAGCCATTTGAACCTTCTCGAGGTGGCAGAGGCTGGCATGCCGGCATTGGTCCACCCAAGAACAACACTGATCACTGGAGTGGCACACGTTGTCCCCGTTCTGCGTGCAGCATCGCGAAGGACTTATCTGTGTGTGGAAGGTCGAAGGAGAATGAACGTTGTCAGACTGCATTCGTCAGCGACATACTGCAGTAAATGGTTCAAATGGTTCTGAGCACTATGGGACTTAACATCTGTGGTCATCAGTCCCCTAGAACTTAGAACTACTTAAACCTAACTAACCTAAGGACATCACACACATCCATGCCCGAGGCAGGATTCGAACCTGCAACCATAGCGGTCACGCGGTTCCAGACTGAAGCGCCTTTAACCGCACGGCCACATCGGCCGGCTACTGCAGTAATGGAGATAAGTACAAAGGCATGGATATTTTCAGGCAAATTAATATTGCCAGTTGGAATAGTTAAGTACAATAAATGCGCAATAGTATGAAAGCCAATCTACTGACAAATGCAGTCAAATGGTACCAAATTGGATGTCAGTAGTACAGTACAGAACAGGACATCAACGAATCAGATGTTAGAAGGTGGAACTCGGTATAAAGGCAATCGTCTCTGTACGGTGTTAGCGTGTGTGTACACGCCTTTACTGCATAGGGAAGAGACACCATTAGTGACAGTGCGTGCTGTGTACACAAACTAAGATTGTGACAATATCACGCGGAAAATACTTATCATGTGCTGAAAAAGAAACAAATCGGTACGTGCAACGAAATGAGACTCTCTAATCGTCAAACTTCCAAGAAGTTGAACGATTCAAGTACAGTGATTGATAATTTCGTTAGATTGGGAGCGTGATATAGACAGAACTGAAAATATGGACAACGTAGAAAATGATCTGAGGCATAGAAAGGGTTAGTTTAGCGCAAAGCAAGAGCCACAAACCGCTAGTCTTCTCAACTTGTTGACGATTTACAGTTGCCAGTAAGGGCCAGATGTATACAGCAAATTTTCTCACATGACAAATATCTCACATTCAAGCAACGACTGCCGCGCGGATTGGCCGCGCGGTTAGAGGCGCCACGTCAAGGATTGCGCGGCCCCTCGCGCCGGAGGTTAGTCCTCCCTCGGGCATGGGTGTGTGTGTTGTTCTTAGCATAAGTTAAAGTAGTGTGTAAGTCTAAGGAACGATGACCTCAGCAGTTTGGTCCCATTGGAATTCACACACATTTGAACATTTTGAACGAGAAACGCTTGTAGAAAACCGTTCGAACACCCTTGATCCTCAGTGATGAGAAGAATTTGAATTTAGATGGGTGGGATGAATTCCAATATTACTGGCATGATCTGAGAACAGAGCAGCAGGCAAGAATGAGCAGAAATTTGGATGGCGGAAGTGTAATGATTTGGGCAGCCTTATGCGCTAAAGGTTAGTCAGGCAATTGTTGGCTGAACACCATAATGAACTCTAACATGTACACTGTGATGCTAGAGATAAAATTTATTAGAATTTATGAGGATCTAGGGGAGGAAAGTCTACCGTTTGAACAACATGATGCGTCTGTGTGTTTCTGCTACAACCAAAAAGTGGTTTGAAGATAAGATATTGAAACCTTGCACTGGGATGCACGCAGCGCTAATCTGAACCCCGTGAAAAACATTTGGGAAATACCTGCGAGGTGCGTTTGTCGCAATGGAAGGCAATTTGATTCCGTACGCGAGCTAAAAAGAGCGACACGAGGAGGGTCGCCGACAATTTCACTGATAGAACGACAAATCGCAACAAAATCAATGCCGAAGAGAAGTAATTACGAAGAGTAGAGGTTGGACAAAGTACTAACAATGCAATAACAGAACAGGACACAGAATGTCTTCATATCAATTTTCATCAGGAAAGGCGAACGCCTTATTTTGTTACTCCTGTTATGAAATAAACACTGTAATTCCGGCATGATTGTTTATATGTATCTACCACTTGGATAGTAAATTCGATACATGTGTGGTTCAGACACTGTCTTTACACCCATTTTCACTATTTTATATGCTAAATGGGCAGAGTGACCTATAAAACAACGATTTCATAGAAAATTTCGGTACTGTTCTTAAGAATCAAATTGGCCCTCACCTTTTGTACGTAAAAATTTTAGTGGTTTACTTAAATGAAGTGTGTATGTAAGACTAACTTGGCAGCTTCGTATTTTCAAGTTCAAAATCTGGAATATAAATCATGACAATAACTTTTACTTTCCAGCATGAGGTTGTTGAATGCGCGTTACAAAATGTGATCATCAGGCTAATACAGATTCCCACTTATTTATTTTCTCATAACTTTTCTACCAATGACGCTTTTATTTATATCTGCTGTGTTATTCGATATTATGCTTCAATGTCTCTTGTATAGTGCGGTTATTCAAAATGAACTTTGGTCGGATTCATGCTCACTGTGACAAATAAAAGCGAATAGCACGGAAACAGGTCTCGGAAGATGTAACCGCTTAACAAATGGCTCAAAATGGCTCTGAGCACTATGGGACTCAACATCTTAGGTCATAAGTCCCCTAGAACTTAGAACTACTTAAACCTAACCAACCTAAGGACATCACACACACCCATGCCCGAGGCAGGATTCGAACCTGCGACCGTAGCAGTCCCGCGGTTCCGGACTGCAGCGCCAGAACCGCTAGACCACCGCGGCCGGCTGCTTAACAAATACTTTTTGTTTTCAGACGCTATTCTTCGTTATTATTTTGGACCGACTAAAAGTTCATGGACTATTGAGAACTGCGGCGGTTGTGTCGTATGTCAAGTTCAAGAAGCGTCTTTCGTTGGAACTAAACGTAGTGGAATGTTGCGAAACGTATCTTGAGATTCTGCGAAGAGCTCTCACGGAAAGTGTCGGGCAAACAGGTTTCCCTCGGCGGTGCGGCAGCTGCCGTCAGGAACTGTCGGTATGTTTAGAAGCAGCTGCCAGGCTCCTCCCAAGTATCGGACTTATGTGAAGCTGATCTGGTTTCCGGCAAACACCAACCGCCAGGCTTCCCTATGCACTTCAACTCAAGTGTTCGTTTATACTCCACAAGACTTCCCTGCTCTTTCACAGCCACTACGTCCGACTTTGCAAAGCCTCTTACGCCACTGTAAGAAATAGGTTCACTTGTTTCCGAACAAACAGCGAGATCGTAATAATTAGGGTCTAGCTTGGAAGGATATTTGAAATGGAATTTTCCCACTACATTAATTCTGTCGGAAACCAAGAAAAAATGAAGTATTTTTTCATCAAGTCGTCGGTAATATATCGTTCTCTAGTGTTAAGGGTGAAATTTCGGAGACAGGTGATAAAACATTTTGTCTGGTAGCTGCAGCGCCACTAGTAATGGGAACTGGAAACGAGGGAAAGGTAGAACCTAAAAACCTGTGCATATCTCGAGTAACTGAGAGAAGGACGTGTTCAACAACATGTCACATGGTCTGACTCCGCGAAACACTGATACACCAAATGAACAGTTACTGTGTCATTGCTGCGTGTGTGAAAGAAACTGCACCAGATTACTAAGTTAAAAAGTGAAGTATGCTTTTGATGTCGCTGAATTTCCGTAAGACCGTAGCTGTTCTAATAGTGTCTTCTAAGCTGTACAATACTGTTTGCTACAGAAAAATCTGCGCACGCCTTTTTGGAACGCACTAGTACCCTGCATTGTCGTGCGCGGACCGATAGCTTCGTGAAGGTGTTATCCCTTGTTATGCTAGAATCTGGCAGACATTCTTTTCTTTCAGACACAAATAATTAACGGACAGAAATTACCAAAAATGATTAAACATCATGTTCCCTACTGGGACATAAATCCAGACCTTTGAGTTTAATCGACAACTGACTGATGTGTAGTATGTTCCCGACTGGGACATAAATCCAGACCGTTGAGTTTAATCGACAACTGTCTGATGTATAGTAATACACGTCTCACACCCCGACTCAAGGTTTTAATTCTCCGGTACCTATCTTCTACATCAAACTGCCATTGGCGTTTTATGATCATTAAGCGAGCCCGTGTTCGATTCCCGGCCGGGTTGAAGATTTTCTCCACTCGGGGACTGGGTGTTGTGCTGTCCTTATCATCATTTCACACCTTCCCGGCGCGCAAGTCGCCCAATGTGGCGTCGTATGAAATAACACCTGCATTTAGCGGCCGAAGTTCCCGAATAGAGGGCTCCCTGCCAACGATACCATAAGCTGATTTCATTTCCATATTATTATTACACTACTGGCCATTAAAATTACTACACCACGAAGATGACGTGCTACAGACGCGAAATTTAACCGACAAGAAGAAGATGCAGTGATATCCAAATGATTAGCTTTTGAGAGCATTCACTCAAGGTTGGCGCCGGTGGCGACACCTACAATGTGCTGACATGAGGAAGGTTTCCAACCGATTTCTCATACACAAACAGCAGTTGACCGGCGTTGCCTGGTGAAAAGTTGTTGTGATGCCTCGTGTAAGGAGGATAAATGCGTACCATCACGTTTCCGACTTTGATAAAGGTCGGATTGCAGCCTATCGCGATTGCGGTTTATCGTATCACGAAATTGATGTTCGTATTGGTCGAGATCCAATGACTGTTAGCACAATATGGAATCGGTGGGTTCAGGAGGGTAATACGGAACGCCGTGCTGGATCCCAACGGCCTCGTATCACTAGCAGTCGAGATGACAGGCATCTTATCCGCATGGCTGTAACGGATCGTGCTGCCACGTCTCGATCCCTGAGTCAACGAATGGGGACGTTTAGAGACAACAAACATCTGCACGAACAGGTCAACGACGTTTGCAGCAGGATGACCATCAGCTCGGAGGCCATGGCTTCGGTTACCCTTGACGCTGCATCACAGACAGGAGCGCCTGCGATGGTGTACTCAACAACTAACCTGGGTGCACGAATGGCAAAACGTCATTTTTTTGGATGGCTTCCGGTTCTGTTTATAGCATCATGATGGTCGCATCCGTGTTTGGCGACATCGTGGTGAACGCACATTAGAAGCGTGTATTCGTCATCGTCATACTGGCGTATTATCGGGCGTGATGGTATGGGGAGTCATTGGTTACACGTCTCGGTCACTTCTTGTTCGCATTGACGGCACTTTGAACAGTGGACGTTACAGTTCAGATGTGTTACGACCCGTGGCTTCTAACCTTCACTCAATCCCTGCGAAACCCTACATTTCAGCAGGATAATGCACGACCGCATGTTGTAGGTCCTGTACGGGCCTTTCTGGATACAGAAAATGTTCGACTGCTGCCCTGGCCAGCATGTTCTCCAGATCTCTTACCAATTGAAAACGTCTGTTCAATGGAGACCGAGCAACTGGCTCGTCACAATACGCCAGTCAGTACTCTTGATGAACTGTGGTATCGTGTTGAAGCTGCATGGGCAGCTGTACCTGTACACGCGATCCAAGCTCTGTTTGACTCAATGCCCAGGCGTTTCAAGGCCGTTATTACGGCCAGAGGTGGTTGTTCTGGGTACTGATTTCTCAGGATCTATGCACCCAAATTGCGTGAAAATGTAATCACATGTCAGTTCTAGCATATTTGTCCAATGAATACCCGTTTATCATCTGCATTTCTTCTTGGTGTAGCAATTTTAATTATCAGTAGTGTATTATTATTATTATTATTTTTTATTTCCGTCTTTCCTTCTTCGAAGAACAGATTGAACAGCTGATAATCGAGTGAATTATATTTTCCCGAAAGTCTGATGGTCTCACAGATTCTATACACCAGGGTCAACAGACGTTGGTTGTCACTTCCCCTAACGATTTTAGAAATTTGACGAAATGTTATCAGTCCCTTCTGCCATGTTTGATCGCAAATTTTCTACAGTTCCGTTTAACTCTAACACTGAATCCCACATGTCTTTCACATCATCCGCCATTTCATCTACCTCATAATCAGATTGTCCTTCCCCTCGAAGAGGCCTTCATTACACCCATTCCATCCAAACACTCTCTCCTCTACGTTTAACAGTGGAATATTCATTGCACTGTTGATGGTGCTGTCCTTGCCGTTAATTTCACTGAATGTTTTTTTACTTTCATATATGCTGCATCAGCCCTTCCGATGAATGTTTTTTATTTCTTCTCATTTTTGCTGCATCCGTTTCACCTTGGCTTCTGTGGACTTTCTCTTTATTTCACTCCTTATTGCAGTACTCCTGTCTTTCCATGAACATTTTTGTGCATGCTTCTGTCGTCGATCATTTGCAGCATGAATTCCTCGGGTCCGCAGCTCGTGGTCGTGCGGTAGCGTTCTCGTTTCCCGCGCCCGGGTTCGATTCCCGGCGGGGTCAGGTATTTTCTCTGCTTCATGATGACTGGGTGTTCTGTGATGTCCTTAGATTAGTTAGATTTAAGTAGTTCTAAGTTTTAGGGGACTGATGACCATAGATGTTAAGTCCAATAGTGCTCAGAGCCATTTGCACCATTTTTGAATTCCTCGGAACTTCCTTCCTTGGCCCTGTTCAGGTCTGCCCAACTTCTGCAACTGTTTTTTCCGGAAACATCCATTCCGCTTCAATTGATTTGCTTACTGTTATACTCATTGCCGAATTATCTACAGCATAACTTCAAACGCATCATAATTCTACAGTACTCCAGTAGCCACATCTTGCCACACTCATTCGGCTGGACGATTCTCTGAAGTTTGATTCTAGTCTTCAGCATTACTAAATTGTGATCTGAGTTTGTATCTGGTCCAGGGTACGCCTTACAATCCAGTATCTGATTTCGGAATCTCTGTCTGACCATGATGCAATCCCGCTGGAATCATACCTTGTCCCCAGGTCTATTCCAAGTATACCTCCTCCTCTTGTGAATTTTGAACAGTGTATTCACTACTATCGATTAAAATTTATCGCAGAACTTTAACAGTGTTCTCTTCTCTCACTCCTATTATCAAGCTCATATTCTCCTGTAATTATTTCTTGTAATCCTTCTCCTAATACAGATTTCCATCTCCCATGATTTTGAAATTATCATCTCCCTACAACATCGTGAATTACCAGTTCAATATCCTTAGATCTTCACCTCTTCATAATCTGCTTGCGATAGCAGAATGTATACCTTAATTATTGTTGTTGGCGTTGGTTTACTGACGATTCTGATGAGAAGAATCCTGTCACTAAACTGTACAGAGGAACACACTGTCTGCCGTATCTTCCGTTTTATAACAAATCCTGCTCTTGTTATACCAATCTCTGCCGCTGTTTGTGTTACATTACATCCTTCTGCCCAGAAATACATATTTTCATTCGATTTCACTCCACTGATTCCCACTTTATCTAGACGGAGTCTTTGCATTTCCCATTCCAGATTTTCTAGCCTCCTTGCCACGTTCAAACTTCCGAGATTCCATAATCCTTTATTTGGTTATTCGCTCTTCCTCTCGAGTCCCTTGCCTGAGTTTCGAATGGGTGTCCACCAGAAATATCATCATGACTTTTTTTTCATTTCCATGTCTTGTGGATGCGGTTTCTGTTTCTTCACTGCAGCGGTTTCAATTTATTTCTGCATCTTTGTGCAACTGATCCCTACTGATTCTTTCACTTTCTACGGACAGTTTCCCACTCCAAGGGCAATAGAGTGCCCTCAATCTGTCCTCTCCTCCATCTTCAATGACAAGGCCATTGGCCAAGGGTGATTTCTTATGCAGGAAGTCTTCGTCTATCATTCCTGGTGATGGTGATTTGTATTCACAAGTTGGTGACTGGAATCGCGCCGGGAGAGAGGACGCTTTTATTACTAGCAAAAGACGTTGGCCTTGCACGAATCTATAATTGCAATATTAGGTTTCAGCAGCATTTCTTTCCTTACGACTAGTTTCCTTATGTCTATTTACTTCACTTAACACGGCGTTCTCTCTCTCTCTCTCTCCCTGCTCTCTGTATCAGTCACACACACACACACACACACACACACACACACAGGGAGAGAGAGAGAGAGAGAGAGAGAGAGAGAGAGAGAGAGGGAGGGAGAGGGAGGGATGGAGGGAAATCGTCTCAATGATAGGAGAAAGCAAGCACCAATTTCGCTAAAAGTGAACATGAATGATACAAGTAGGTGTCCTGTAACATGCCTTCCACCAAGAATATGTAATTCGGTAATGGTTTAGAGGTAGATAATAAATCTGTTTTCGCCGTCGCTCTTTAGCAAAAAGAATATCATGTGTAATAAGTAATTCACATTTGCGGGAAGGTGCAGTATTTAATCCGCCATGACAAAATTTGAGAATAGCAGTTAATATTAGTAGGTAACAAGATGATGTACCATCTTTCAAAGACCTAATCTACTATAAACAACAATAACGATAACTGACTGACTAAAATCTTGCAAACTTTAGCATTATTATTAAGACTGTGATCATCTACCGTATCACACGTCATGTTCTATTTCAGCGTTATACTTTATCACGAAGTATTTAGTATTTGCATTAGAAACTGGCAATAGGAAAAAGGAACATGCTGTCCTGTCTCAACACTAAATGATCTCGAAAATACACAGTGGAAGTTATCGGTTTTCTATCAAGCAAGAAGTAACTTTGCTGAAGTACAAAGAGCATAATGGCTGCTTTTCTTATACTGAAGGTGTTGCTCTCTCTGACGAGTCTTCGCAGAGCCAAGGGGACCTCTGCACCGAAGTCCGTTGTTGGCCGTTTTGCAGAGGTGTGTTACAAGGCCAACGGCCTTTCCGGCGCTGACGACATCACGCCTCTTGTAAGATGGCAGATGCCACGTTGCCAGTTGCTGAGGGATTTGATGACGTGTGACACCAGGCCGACTCAACAGTTTTTGTAGAGCGCGTCGCCTAGAAGGCTTCAAGGGTCCAGGGAAGTAAGGTGTAGCGTACTGCCTTACCCTCATACTAACGTCTCTGCAAACTGCGTTCCAGCTATTACTACACTGAAGAGCCAAAGAAACTGGTACACCTGCCTAAGTCCCCGTAGGACACCCACGAGCATGCAGAAGTGCCGCAACACAACGTGGCATGGACTCGACTAATGTCTGAAGTAGTGCTGGAGGGAACTGACACCATGAATCCTACAGGACTGTCCATAAATCCCGGATACGCTCGATAATGTTCGTGTCTGGGGAGTTTGGTGGCCAGCGGTAGTGTTTAAACTCAGAAGAGTGTTCCTGGAGCCACTGTGTAGCAATTCTGGACGTGTGGGGTGTCACAATGTCCTGCTGAAATTGCCCAAGTCCGTCGGAAGGCACAATGGACATGAATGGATGCAGGTGATCAGACAGGATGCTTACGTATATGTCACATGTCAGAGTCGTATCTAGACGTATCAGGGGTCTCATATCACACCAATTGCACACGCTCCACACCGTTACAGAGCCTCCACCAGCTTCTGCAGTCCCCTGCCAAAATGCAGGGTCCATGGATTCATGAGGTTGTCCCCATGCCCGAACGCATCCATCCACTCTATACAATTTGAAACGAGACTCTTCGACCAGGCAACACGTATCCAGTCATCAACAATCCAGCGTCGGTGTTGACGGGACCAGGCGGGGCGCAAAGCTCTTTGTCGTGCAGTCATCAAGGATACACGAGTGGGCCTTCGGCTCCGACAGCCCATATCGATGATGTTTTGTTGAATAGTTCGCACGCTGATACTTTTTGATGGCCCAGCACTGAAATCTGCAGCAGTTTGCGGAAGGGCATCTCTTCTGTCACGTTCAACGATTTTCTTCAGCCGTCATTGGTCCCGTTCTTGCAGTACCTTTTTTCAGCTGCAGCGATGTCGGGGATTTGATGTTTTAACCGGATTCGTGATATTCACGATAGAATCGTGAAATGGTCGTACGGGAAAATCCCCACTTCATCGCTACCTCGATGCTGTGTGCCATCGCTCGTGCGCCGACTATAACACCACATTCAAACTCACTTACATCTTGATAATCTGTCATTGTAGAAGCGGTAACCGATCTAACAACTGCGCCAGACACTTATCGTCTTGGATAGGTGTTGCCGACCGCAGCGCCGTATTCTACCTGTTGGCATACCTCTGTATTTGAATACGCTTGCCTATACCAGTTACTTTAGCGCTGCAATGTATTCTTGGTGGGTTCTTTACTGCAGCAGAATCCTTATCGTTTCCTACTCGGTTCTGTTGTGTTCTCCACTTCTGAAATAACGCTTAGTCGCTACACAATATCTCATCATGAAATACGTGATAATAAGGCGGTGCTTTCTTCGAGTGGGCACTAAGTGCTGCTCCATTACAGTCTACGGTTCATACAATTCTTTTCTTTTTTCACTTGCTGTAACAGCTTTCCTTTAAACGACGTTAATGTTATAGCAGGTGTTGTAGAATCTGGTGATAAATAGCATAGGACCTTAGCTACATATCAAGGTGAATATTGTTCTGACGTTATTGCAGAACTTGGAAAATTAAGGAACTAACGTATAGTTTATGTTGGCGGAATTAACAGCCATCTTCTTCTTTTTATTGGTAGGTGACAGTTCTACGGTCATTGAAAAGCCAGAAACTATACCGTACACTTTATAAATGTTATCTTCCAACACAGTAAGCTGCTATTAAAGTATTGTATTATAAGCGAAAGTTTCACCGTGTTTACTCTCCACGCTGTTATCAGTCCTCTGTTTGACGTTGAGCTCTTTTTTTATGTTGTTATAATCCACTGTAATTCTTGCTGTTAATCTAGGTAATGTAAGCTGTACTAGAAGAGGTCACTGGCCAACTCCAGTCGCTTATTAAAGAATCTGTGGACACATAGCCGACAGAAAATATTTTACATTTACACCACTAGCGTTAGCCTGTTTTTTGAAATTTCCTCTTGTATTTGAACACAAAATCTCGGGCGAGCACATAGCCAGGGCAGCGAGAGACATGTAGTTGATTGTGAGCGGTAATCTCACTTGATCTGCTTGTTCTGCATCACAGAATCACCACTTCATGGCTGTGGAAAAATTAACACACGTCTCGTGTCACGAAATACATCCGGCAGCCAGCTAATAAAGCAGTTGAAGTTTGAACTGGATACAGCTTATGTAATACAGGTACAACACCAAACATTTCTTTGGCCTTTTGCTGCTGGCATACTTTCAGTTAATTGGGGAAAGATCTGACGGAAAATTAAAGAAAGGCTGCACAAGACGAGATATCAGGATGCCCCTGCTACGTCTGGGGCGACGATGACGTTAGTATTTATACTAATATACAACAACACCGTTTGTAGCGAAATCATTCCCCTAAAAGAAACCAGCATGTGAAAGAAGGAATCAAACAGTTAAATGTATCATCACTATGAATTTCATTGAAAATGAAACACTATTTTATTTGAATGAGGAGAGAAGAAATTGGGCTTGGCCTTATTAAGGAATTTCTCAAGAACACGATACCACTGTAGCATTTCACTAAGAAGGCGGGTTCTTTAATGTTAATACACGCGATGTTAAAAAAAAAATGGTTCAAATGGCTCTGAGGACTATGGGACTTGTAACTTCTGAGGTCATCAGACCCCTAGAACATCCATTCCCGAGGCAGGATTCGAATTTGCGACCGTAGCGGTCGCGCGGTTCCAGACTGTAGCGCCTAGAACCGCTCGGCCACCCCGGCCGGCACGCGATGTTCACGCCAAATATGTTCTTTGGTAGCAGGCTGCAACTAAGCGGTCTGCACTTGTTCGTCGCACTTTGTGTGATGTGTAATGTTGTGCAATAAGGACACGATGCTCTCTCGGCGATCATCGCATCTGTCAAAATTTCACTGTAATCCATACGTACGCCGACTGGTGAACTTCATTAGACATCCTTGAAACGCGTCCCCTTCTGACACGCCGAAAACTATGTGGGTTACTCGTGCAGTTTGCTAGCGTTGCAAGTGGCTTAGTATGTCCCTGGTAGGCCCCGGAATCAACGACATTGCGCCGTTGTACTGACTGAAACTATCTTGATCTATTTCACCTGGGTGGTAGCGGAAGACTGGCATTTATCAAACACATCGGTCGACGGTGTACGGACAAACTGACTAGTCTGCCTGTTTAGTTTTGGTGCATGGCTTTCTTAACACTTCAACCCAAGTGAAACATTGAGAGAAGTTAGTCCGGCTATGTAAAGAAGTCCTGGGACATTCTGCATTATATGTTTGAGTTCCAGGCACTCCTCAGAGTATGGTAAGATAGGACGTCATAATATCTGTGTCACTCCAGATTGGTGATACCCGCCTCAAAACCGAACACTGCTGCATCAGTCTCGCGGTTGCCATAACTGCTTCTTTAAATATGTATTTGCAAAAGAGCTATTTTTCGTTCGGAAATTGAACCAAAAATAAATAAATAAAGCAATAAAGAGTAAGAAAAAGGGTACCAAGACCGAGTGTTTGGATTAACACTCGTGTACAGGCCTGCCTGAAATGGAACAGTGTGTGCCACCCACGGTTTGTTTGTTAAAACTCGTACTTTTTAACTCTTTATATGAATTTCATCTATGTCAGCGTGATATTATATTTCTTGAAGAAGTTTTAATTTATTTTTACTGATTTTATTGTAAAACTCGACCAACTTGCTGGCATAGCAGTATCAGATGTTCGTCGTGAAGTAGCTATCAACTGGGAGAGAGCAAATCAGGCTCATCAGGAAAACTATCCACGACGTGGGCACATTCGGGCTGCTTCAAGGTTGAGGTGCAGAAGAAGTTTCCCCAAGACCACTTCGGTCTTGCAAACAACACCCACAGCAAGGAAACAACTGTCGGTCTCTCGAATTGAGAATAACTGTACCTGCACTCACCTTCGGGAACCATCCCACTGAGCATGGATAGATTTGGATTGTATTGAGATCACTCAACCGTCTTCGTTTTGGAGCTGCAAGATCCTGGAGTAACCTCCAGAAACGGCACTTATGGCTACCACCAGTTGCGACTGCGGAGAATCTCACTCCATGGAGCACATGCTGTACTGTCAGCTACGCCCTGCATCCTGCGCTGAACAAGATCTGCGTGCGACACCGGTGCAACTGAAGTTGCAAGATTTAGGTTAAGAGAAGGGTAGCCTGACAGTTCTTTCATTAATTGATTTCCAAAGGTAATTGCCATGTATTGAACTTTTTCTGTCTCGAGTAAATAAATATTTGATATTTTATGTGTAAGATCGTGCTCCGTATAGAAGACAATAGGGACCAGTAGGCCGGCGCCTCCTGTTGCTCCCCTCAGCGTTGAGGTGTAGTTTTGACACGGGACGGAGCCGCGCAACTTTGAGAGATAAAAAGGGTTCTCTAAGAGACGGCAACATGTCAGAAGTATTGGAAGGTAGTAGGCAGAGAACTCGAGTAAACATCCCATTCGACGAACTGTGGTAACTGTGAGCACTCATTCAAGAAACAAGTGACAGGGAGAGTTGCTTTCCGTTAGCGCAGTTCAAAATATTTTGTACGAAAACAATATTTTAAATTGTTACTGCTTAAGGTGGACAATATACTGTTTTTATAATGTCTGCTTCTCTTTGACGAACGATATAAATATAAGTTGCATTATTGCTTTTGGTTATTCCTTTCTTCTTATTTATCCTTAAAAATTGGAGACTTTGTGTAAAATATAGCGTTCTTTATCGAGTAAAAGGAACGCTACAAGAATCCCGCATTGCTTTCCTAGGCAGTGTCCTACTGGTATTAATTTTCCGTTGTCTTCCTCCAGCCGGTTTATGATGAGTCCTCCGATCAGTTCCAAGAGAGACACCGACTTACCATAAAATAATCCAACCCGCCGTGTCAAAACCTAACCTGACATTTTGCGTACAGGAAGAATACACCGAAAGAAGTACAGTGTCAAAATTTTAGCTGCAAAGCGTTTTTTTAAATGTTGAAGTTACTCATTTCGGGAACAAAAACCGGTTATAATAGCAGTTTGTATAGTCCTTCCTGGCTAGCGCGCGTATCAGAATGTAAGCAGAAGCAGCCGTGACAAGAGGACGTAGCTCCGCACAGCGCAAAATTCAAAATGCACGCACGCAAATTTTAAGCATTTACAAAGTATCCAAATGTCTCAATCGATTAATTTTTGGAATAACTTGCAGTTCGTATCGTAATTGGTTCAAACGGCTCTGAGCACTATGGGACTTAACATCTGAGGTCATCAGTCCCCTTGAACTTAGAACTACTTAAACCTAACTAACCTAAGGACATTACACACATCCATGCCCGAGGCAGGATTCGAACCTGCGACCGTAGCGGTCGCGCGGTTCCAGACTGTAGCGCCTAGAACCGCTCGGCCACTCCGGCCGGCAAATGTAACTGTTACAACAGAGGAAAGAAAAGCAAGGCAATCTATGATATTACATTAGAGGTGGCTTCAGTCAATCAGGCCTTTAATATGTTGACGTGAAATATTTTATAGCAATTTATGTTGCCCAGTTTGCATGATAATTTTTGAATAATGTGTATTCCCCAGAGAAGCGTCCTGGGACCTCTGCTGTTCCTGATCTATATAAATGACCTGGGTGACAATCTGAGCAGTTCTCTTACGTTGTTCGCAGATGATGCTGTAATTTACCGTCTAGTAAGGTCATCCGAAGACCAGTATCAGTTGCAAAGCGATTTAGAAAAGACTGCTGTATGGTGTGGCAGGTGGCAGTTTACGCTAAATAACGAAAAGTATGAGGTGATCCACATGAGTTCCAAAAGAAATCCGTTGGAATTCGATTAATCGATAAATAGTGCAATTCTCAAAGCTGTCAATTCAACTAAGTACCTGGGTGTCAAAATTACGAACAACTTCAGTTGGAAAGACCACATAGATAATATTGTGGGGAAGGCGAGCCAAAGGTTGCGTTTCATTGGCAGGACACTTAGAAGATGCAACAAGTCCACTAAAAAGACAGCTTACACTACACTCGTTCGTCCTCTGTTAGAATATTGCTGCGCGGTGTGGGATCCTTACCAGGTGGGATTGACGGAGGACATCGAAAGGGTGCAAAAAAGGGCAGCTCGTTTTGTATTATCACGTAGTAGGGGAGAGAGTGTGGCAGATATGATACGCGAATTGGGATGGAAGTCATTACAGCAAAGACGTTTTTCGTCGCGGCGAGATATATTTACGAAATTTCAGTCACCAACTTTCTCTTCCCAATGCGAAAATATTTTGTTGAGCCCAACCTACATAGGTAGGAATGATCATCAAATAAAATAAGAAAAATCAGAGCTCGAACAGAAAGGTTTAGGTGTTCGTTTTTCCCGCGCGCTGTTCGGGAGTGGAATGGTAGAGAGATAGTATGATTGTGGTTCGACGAACCCTCGCCAAGCACTTAAATGTGAATTGCAGAATAGTCATGTAGATGTAGATGTAGATGTAGATGAATAAAACAGTATCATATTTCCAGCTGTGTCATAAAAAGGCGAAATTTCTATTGGATGACAAAATCAAACGTTTCCTTTACACCAGTCACACTTGACATACGAAAAACTAATGCATTTAGGCACATCATAGTAATTACAAGTTTTATTTGGAGAGAATTGGGATGGAGTAACAAATGGTTAGGCCATTGTTTGGCACATTGTGCTGCATACCAGACGTAGTTGAACAAATGGGTAAAACCTTGTGATGCAAGCTGATACTGCACAAGTGACTGAAATTTAACAATACTATCCTGGTGACTTATCTTAGAAGAAAGATTAAGGCAAGGCAAACCTATGTTTCTAGCATTTGTAGACTTAGAGAAAGCTTTTGACAATGTTGACTGGAATACTCTCTTTCAAATTCTGAAGGTGGCAGGGGTAAAATACAGGGAGCGAAAGGCTATTTACAATTTGTACAGAAAGCAGATGGCAGTTATAAGAGTCGAGGAGTATGAAAGGGAAGCAGTGGTTGGGAAGGGAATGAAATAGGGTTGTAGCGTATCCCAAGTGTTATTCAATTTGTATATTGAGCAAGCAATAAAGGAAACAAAAGAAAAGTTCGGAGTAGGTATTAAAATCCATGGAGAAGAAATAAAAACTTTGAGGTTCGCCGATGACGTTGTAATTCTGTCAGTGACAGCAAAGGACCTGGAAGAGCAGTTGAACGGAATGGACATTGTCTTGAAAGGAGGGTTAAGATGAACATCAACAAAAGCAAAACGGGGATAATGGAATGTAGTCGAATTAGGTCGGGTGATGCTGAGAGCATTAGATTAGGAAATGAGACACTTAAAGTAGTAAAGGAGTTTTGCTATTTGGGGAGCAAAATAACTGATGATGGCCGAAGTAGAGAGGACATAAAATGTCGACTGGCAACGGCAAGGAAAGCGTTTATGAAGAACAAAAATTTGTTAACATCGAGTATAGATTTAAGTGTCAGGATGTCGTTTCTGAAAGTATTTGTATGGAGTGTAGCCATGTATGGAGTGAAACGTGGACGATAAATAGTTTAGACAATAAGAGAATAGAAGCTTTCGAAATGTAGTGCTACAGAAGAATGCTGAAGATTAGATGGGTAGATCACATAACTAATGAGGAGGTATTGAATAGAATTGGGGAGAAGAGGAGCTTGTGGCACAACTTGACTAGAAAAAGGGATCGGTTGGTAGGACATGTTCTGAGACATCGAGGGATCACCAATTTAGTATTGGTGGGCAGCGACGAGGGTAAAAATCGTAGAGGGAGACCAAGAGATGAATACAGTAAGCAGATTCAGAAGGATGTAGGCTGCAGTAGGTACTGGGAGATGAAGAAGCTTGCACAGGATAGAGTAGCATGGAGAGCTGCATCAAACCAGTCACAGGACTGAAGACGACAACGACAACAATCCTGATGATAAGTCTGAAATGATAAAGAGCTAGCAGAAAATATATTGTCCAAAAAATTATTAAAAATGCTTTAGTGTCGATAAAATTCTTTATTGAGATGCTGAGTCTTTTCATCGTCCTTATAAAGACAATGTGAGGTTAAGTCCAGGCCACGAGTTCAATAAAAGCAGTGAGTTATTTGCTATAACTGGTAATAGTGTGTTTCTAATGTACTACTTAAAATTATTCTTTTCCATTTTTCCATAATCTGATACGTCGATTATAAGACTTTTTCAACTAAACAGGCCTATTTTTAATTTTTTGCCCTAATTTGCCATGAGGTTCCTGAAGACAGGTATAAAGCTGCGGAAACAGTAATCCATTGTCAATGACCACTGGAATTGTTGTGTACGGATGTACCGTAGCAGTCATCAACTGCACAAACAACATTGTCTTTCTTTCACTCGAAATTGTAAATTGTGGTCTGCACACAGTACTTGCAAGAAACCTGACTGACTGGCTTTATACGCCGAATTTTAGGGGATAACAAGAAACTTCGTCTCTGTATTAACTACCAATTTCTCTATAGTATTACGTATTAATCACACCTCCTTTATACATTCACTTGAAATAAATTTTGTAATTTTCCAACCGTGGAAATCAGTAATGTTACTCTCACTTGCAGTTCAAGGGACCCGGTCACTCTAAATCTTTCGAATAATTTTTCTTCACAATTTGGCGAGTTTCATACTTCGTGTATACCTTTGTTCCATTTGTACAGTTCAGTTCCGATTTTACGAAACGAAACTGGCTTTTCACACTGCTTAACTTTAAGTGTTTTCCACCTTCATCGTTGAACCAAAAAAATTAGAACCTTTTCTTTGAACTGGAAACTATTCCTGTACGTGTTTTCTTTCGGCTAGGAAGGTACTGTTTTTCTGTCTGGACCTGTTTCTGTATGGACTTGAAGAAGTGCAATATGCATCATATGAACCACAGTTCACGGAGCCGCGCGGGATTAGCTGTGCGGTCTGAGGCGCTGCAGTCATGCACTGTGCGGCTGATCACGGCGGAGGTTCGAGTCCTCCCTCGGGAATTTGTGTGAATGTGTTTGTCCTTAGGATAATTTAGGTTAAATAGTGTGTAAGCTTAGGGACTGATGACCTTAGCAGTTAAGTTCCATAAGACTTCTAACACAGTTCACAGAAATGTCAGTTATTTCCTGTTTCTTCTAACGTTTGCACAACTTCCAGCGAAATGTTGACACCATTCGATCGATGTCCAAGAAATTGACTAAGAAATGACACATCTGTAGGTCTTAGGGAGAAGCAGAGAATTTCGACGGCTTAACACTTTCTCCACATTTCATCGTCGCAAGGTTGAAAAAAATTAATTGGATTCCACATTACTGTGAAATCTTGGAACCTGCACAAAGATACTGTTATTTAGCAAATACGAAGAAAACACAAAGAAAATTAATTAAGTTTCGTCTTCAAACACTTAGCTATACCGCAAAGGCAATGCTAATTATTATGGATATTAAACGAGTACAAGATTCAAACGAATAGCAACTGTGAGCATTAGTGACAAAGAAACTGTCAACGCAAACTAAAATACATTCTGCAAATCGTGATCTTGTTGTGGTATGTTATGTGTTTCCCGGTTTGCCGTCGGTTAAAGCTGGGCACTTACCGTGTTGCGTATGTGCAGTTTGCTGCAACTAGGCAGGGGTGTACATTCTTCCAGCCGCCTGGCGAGTTACGATTATGACGATTTTCAAATTGTTTTAAAAAATATTTGTAGTGAGTCTTAGACGTTACAATTTTTATATAAATCCTTCCACTATAGTCATGGTACGGCAAAAGTGTAATATTTTAAAGAAGAAAAGGGATCTTGAGGAAAAATTTGAAGATGTGTCGAAAAGGCGGAATGAGGGAATGAAACTTGTGCTGTCCTTGGAAGCTAGATTGTTTTTTTACTGTTACTAATATTTTGACATTGTGTTTATTTCCGTGTATTCTTCCTGTATAAAAAAAAATCTGGGCAGGTTCCGACATGTCGAAGAGGACTGTTGCCTCGTTAGTGGGTAACAAACAATGAATGGACAACCATTGGAAGTGTGACATGCTCTCACGTCTTGACAGCCGCGGAGTCGTTTGGGACGCCGCGTGACAGTATTTGTTTCCTTAGTGTCGAGCAACAACGCACTAGCATTTTTTTGCTATGAAGGTGCATGTATTTTTCTTTTATTTATAGTAGTTGTCTACTCCGCTCATCCCACCATTTCTTCCGCAGTTTCATATTTACTTCTTTCGACGCCTTTCTTCGCTAGGGAAAATTTATCACTTAGTAAATTTCCCACTTATATAACAAGCAGTTTCTACACTATCACTATGACAGTGTTGACATCTGGGATAATGCAAAGATGGATCTACAGAATCTCTCCAATCCATTCGCAGCTCGCGTTTATTAACTGAGACACCCGCCATCTTTCGTAATCAGACCCGTCTCGCGTAATGTACTTGAGTATTCACCTTGTTCTTTTTCCGCTCACGTGTTACCGTACTGTTACTTCTAGCATACCTCCATCTCATAGCAAACGACCTGTAAGTCTTATAGTTATACCGACGGATTCCCACAGATTTCTCGCTTCATCCACTCTCAGAGGATGTTGCACGCAATTTGCAACGAAACGTCAGGAGGAATAATTTCTACTGCTCGACGACGACCTCTTAGCTCGGAAGTTTTAATTAATGAAGACGCCGGCCGTGAGACTCTACACGTTATGATCGTTGTTATCCATTCAGCTCACTTGAACTTCACCCAACCTTTTTGGCACCGTATTTGAAATGAATCCATACTCTTTTTCCTCTTCATGTCCCAAAGCCCAAGTCTCACAGCCATGTTATGCAACTAAGTTATCCACTTAACATTAAACATTTGTGGTTTTACCTAGATGCAAAGCACTTGTTGTCTTATTCAAACTAGTTTTCCGTGCCTCTACTTCCCACCGTCCATCCATATTGATCTTCCTGGCTAGCCAGTCGCGTAAATCTTAGTCCTTACGGTCTTAATCGCGGCAAATTTATTATCCGTAAGGCGGGCCATTACTTTGCGGTGAATATCAAACAGAAGGAATTACGAAGTTATGCGCTATTAACAGTGCTAATGCGTGTTGCCGACCTGCGCTAATATGACTTGACAGCGCTAAACTAGGGACCGCCGGCGGCACCTGTTGCTCCCCTGGGCGTTGACGTGTAGTTTCAGGAAGCGGTTTCGCCACGACGCGCCACGGCGAGTAGGAGTCGGCGCGCTACAGGTGTGGCTGGGCGTGGCGCGTGACGTAGCAGCAGGCCGGCGAGCCGGGCCCGCCGTGAACTTGGCAGCGCGCTGCTGCGGCCAAGGTCGCGGGGGAAAGTGCGCTCTGGGCGCCGCTTACGCCTCTGCTTTACGGCGAAGCGGCAGACTTACCCGTCCACAGTTCCACTCGGCAGCAGGCCATTACCTGCAGAATACGAGCGGTAGTTATTATCACAGCGAACCTGAAACATGGTGGATGTCCTTCTCTACATACTCTCCCTTCAGTGTCAGTCCTACTTACCAGCCACAGGCGACTTGATGGCGACGTAATGACTACATAGCTCTGTAGCAAACTTATGACTTCGTTTTCCCGTTACGGGCATTTGCATCACTGATGAAAGTACTCCGTCTTCAGGCCACAAGTGGCCCATCGGGACCATCCGACCGCCGTGTCAACCTCAGTTGAGGATGCGGATAGGAGGGGCGTGTGGTCAGCACACCGCTCTCCCGGTCGTTATGATGGTTTTCTTTGACCGGAGCCGCTACTATTCGGTCGAGTAACTCCTCAATTAGCCGGCCGAAGTGGCCGTGCGGTTAAAGGCGCTGCAGTCTGGAACCGCAAGACCGCTACGGTCGCAGGTTCGAATCCTGCCTCGGGCATGGATGTTTGTGATGTTCTTAGGTTAGTTAGGTTTAACTAGTTCTAAGTTCTAGGGGACTAATGACCTCAGCAGTTGAGTCCCATAGTGCTCAGAGCCATTTTTTGAACTCCTCAATTGGCATCACGAGGCTGAGTGCATCCTGAAAAATGGCAACAGCTCATGGCGGCTGGATGGTCACCCATCCAAGAGCCGGCCACGCCCGAAAGCGCTTAACTTCGGTGGTCTCACGGGAAGCGTTGTATCCACTGCGGCAAGGCCGTCGCCTGCATCACTGATGAGGGATTTCGTAATTCTGCATTTTGGCAGTTCAGAAACGATCCACTCCGAAAATCATCTCTTCCTCATTCTGCAAAAGTGGAAATTACTAGACGTCATGTCGGGAGAACACGAGCGGTGTGCTGAAGGGAGAGGTGGGGGAATGGGGCGTATTCGAGCGAAGCAAAATTAAACAGCCCATAAAAGCTGAATGTGTGCCTACGTCCCGCACAGAACGAGTTGGGACATTGTCATCCAGTAAAAACACCTCTTTTGACATGTTCCTCCGATGTTGTGTCTTGACAACCTTCCGCAACATCGTCAGGGGATTTCGGCACTACGTTCTTGTCGCTGTCTGCCCCTTCCAAGCATAATACAGGGGGTGGGCAAAAGTATGGAAACGCCAACAATACAACACATTACCCTGCCTAATACGGTGTAGAAAATCTATTGGAATTCAAAAAAGATCCCAATCTGGAAATGGATAAATAAAGGTTCTGCATGGTTTTCCAGGTAATCTTATACGATTCTTCCTCTAAATTAGCGGGAAGTTCAGGTAATGATGATGCTGGTGGGTAGTGATCTCGCACCCTTCTCTCCAAAATAAGATCTTGTGGCTGTGCTGGCCACTGGGGAGCAAACATTGTATCACTGGATGGACCTGATCAACCACGATGGTCACGTTGTTCTTTGGCAGTGATATTTGCAGACCTACGATGGTCCAATGGAATTCCCTAATATGACTGTCCAAGTCATCACCAAACCCTCGCCATGTTTCACTCTTAGGAAGTTAACTCGGCCAGAACTTGGAAACAGTCTGGAACAAGACTCGTCCGACAAATGACTTTCTTACATTGCTCCATTGTTCAGGTTTCTTAGCTTCAGCACCACATTTCCCTCTTACGGTCATTTGTATCACTGATGAGTAGTTTTGTAATTCCAGCTGCCTTAGTGGTGTTTTGGTGATGACAGGGTTCGCGAGAGCTCCTTAGAGGATGATGTTTTTCCGCTTTTCCTGTATGCGTTATAAATCTACAGTATGGTGCCTGTTGAAACACCGAACACGTCAGGTACCCTGGTTACGGAAGCATCCGCCATAAGAGCACTAACAATGTTACCATGTTGGAATTCACTTCGCTCCGACACAGTTCACTCACAACTACACAGAAGTCTGTTCTGACCGCGACTGACGCTTGAATTGTAACGAGACATTACACGGGTGCCGTTCTTCTCCAAAAACAACAGCGTAATCTGTAGCCTTGTCTAGCATCTGCATTTGTGCTCGAGCATGCCACTGTATGTCAGCACAACACCCATGACAGTCCCAAAAAGCTCACCTTGCTGGATTGTGGTTGTATCTTCGCCTTTTTTGACGGTGGGGAATTCAAACGTTTCCACGTCTTGCTTCGCTACTTCCGAATCATAGTGTTGCACCCAGTAAGCAACAGGCCAACCGAAATGAGTTTTTCAGCTTTCGAATCCTTGATCTATAGGAGGCTGAAGAAGTCACTTGGGTTGGTCTGATACAGATTTACGCTGCTAACTCGGTGCTGCGCGGCTTTAGAAACATATGAACAGTCGCGAAATCCAGCGTGCGGCGACCTTTGTCGTAATGACTTGTAGGACACTGAATGATCGAAGACAGATTTTTCCCACTTTTTTCCCTTTTGAGTCATCATTCTTCTGACTCTGGTGCTACCCGCCACCAAATCCTTCCCTGCGCCAATATTATCCTCTTCAAAAATGGTTCAAATGGCTCTGAGCACTTTGGGACTTAACATCTGAGGTCATCAGTCCCCTATAACTTAGAACTACTTAGACCTAACTAACCTAAGGACGTCACACATATCCATGCCCGAAGCAGGATTCGAACCTGCGACGGTAGCGGTCGCGCGATTCCAGACTGAAGCAGCTAGAACCGCTCGGCCACACCGGCCGGCTACTATCCTCTCACAGTAGCACCTGTAAAATAAGTCCTCAATTATTTGCTGGATATATTCCACTTGCTCTACTGTTTTTACCCTCTACAGCTTCCTCTAGTACCACGGATGTCGCTCCCTGATATCTTAACGGATGCCCTATTATCGTATCCCTTTCTCTTGTCAGTGTTTTCCATATATTCCTTTCCTTGCAGATTCTTAGGAGAACCTCCTCTTTCCTTAACTTATCAGTCCACCTCATTTTCGACGTTCTTCTGCACAACCACATCTCGGATGCGTCGAGTCTCTTCTGTTTCGATTTTCCCACAGTCCATGTCTCACTGCCATACAGTGCTGAGCTCCAAGTGTACATCCTCAGAAAATGTTTCCTCATATTAACACCTATGTTTCGCACTAGCAGGCTTCTCTTGCCCAGGAATACCCTTTTTGTCCTTGCTAGAGTACTTTTTATGCCCTCCTTACTTTGTCTGACATATCTATTTTGCTGCTTGAGTAGCAGAATTCCTTAACTGCATCTATTCCTCGATCACAAACTTTGATGTCAAGTTTTTCGGTGTTATTGTTCCTAGAACTTCTCATTACATTCATCTTTCTTCGATTTACACTCAGTCCATATACTGTACTTATTAGACTGTTCATTCCATTCAACAGATCCTGTTATTTTTCTTCGCTTTCTCTGGTGGTAACAACGTCATCAGGGAACTGTACCACTAATACTCTTTCACCTTGAATTTTAATACCACTCTTGTACATTTTTCTTTTATTCCCGTCATTGCCTCTTTGATGTATAGACTGAACAGTGGATCCGAGCACTTGGTCCTCGGTCTTCCAGTTCCACTGTTCGCTTTTGGTTCTTGTACATATTGTATATTAGTTGTCTTTCCCTATTTTCTCAGAATTTCGAACATCTTGCACCATTTTGCACTGTCGAACGCCTGACATATCCTATGAATGTGTCTTGATTTTTCTTCGGTCTTGCTTCCATTATCAACCGTAACGTCAGCACTGCCTCTCTGGTGTCTTTACCTTTCCTAAAGCCAAACTGATCGTCATCTAACATATCCTCAACTTCTTTTCCTCTCTCCCTTATATTATACACGTGAGGAAAACGGATGCATGAGCTGTTAAGCTGTTTCTGCGCAAGTCTTGCACTTGTCGGCTCTTTCAATCTCTGTAATTGCCCGGATGATGTTTTCCTGAAAGTCTGATGGTATATCGCCAGCCTTATACATTTTGCAGAGCAAAGTGAATAATGGTTTTGTTGCCACTTTCCCCAATGATTTTAGAAATTCCGGTGGAATGTTATCTTTCCCTTCTGTCTTATTCGATCTTAAATCTTACAAAGATCTTTTAAATTCTTATTGTAATACTGGATCCCCTATATCTTTCCTGTTGACACCTAGTTCTTCTTTTATCACGTTATTTGCCTGGTCCATCCCCTTATAGAGGCCTGCAAAGTACTCTTTCCTATTATCAACTACCAGTATCAATTTGACTTTAATACTCTGGTCTTCCAGCAGCAGGGTCTCATCCTACTATTCTTATTTTTTAACAGAGCGATGGACTGGCACTTTGTCGTTCAGATTAGTTTGATCACAGTGAATGCGTCTGCGCCCCCTGTCCACTGTGTCCTATACTGGTGCTTTGTTTCCTTACGGTCCCACTATATCAGCTTGGATTGTTGCAGGATGCTGCGTCTATGCTTCATCCGCACAGGCCTTGAAAGGCCCAACGGTACCGACCGGCCATCGTGTCATCCTCAGCCCACAGTTGTCACTGAATGTGGATATGGAGGCGCATGTGGTCAGCACACCGGTCTCCCGGCCACATGCCACTTTACGAGACCGGAGCCGCTACTTCTCAATCAAGTAGCTCCTCAGTTTGCCTCAAACGTTCTGAGTGCACCCCACTTGCCAACAGCGCTAGGCAGACCAGATGGTCACCCAGCCATGTGCTAGCCCAGCCCGACAGAGTTTAACTTCAGTGATCTGACGAAAACTGGTGTTACCACTGCGACAATGCCGTTGGCCGCGGCGTTTATAGCCGTCACATAATTTCGAAAGTATTACCGGTGCATAATTTTGTGCAGGAACTAACCTCCCTATTATGTCCCCTAAACATTCGATGGGATTCATGTCAGGTGATGTGGGTGGGAAAATCATTCACTCAAATTGTCCTGAATGTTCTTCAAACCAATCGCGAACAACTGTGGGCCGGTGATATGACATTGTTGTTTGAAGTCCATGACTGGCTGCGAATGGTATCCAAGTAGCCATTCCTCGTAAACACAGTCCACACCATTTTGGAGCCACCACCAGCTCGCACAGTGTCTTGTTGACAGCTGGGGTCCATAGCTTGATGCGGTCGGCGCCACACTCGAACTCTACCACCAGCTCTTATCAACTGAAATCGGGATTCATCTGACCAGCCCATGGTCGGTTTTTCAGTCTTCTATGGTCCAACCGAAATGGTCACGAGCCCAGGAGCGGCGCTGCAGCAATGTCGTGCTGATAGCAAAGTTACTCGTGTTGGCAGTTTGCTGCAATAGCCGATTAACTCCAGATTTCGCTGCACTGTCCTGACGGATACGTCGTATGCCCCACATTGATTTCTGCGGTTATTTCACGCAGTTTTGCTTGTCTGTTAGGACTGACGGCTCTGCACAAACGCCGCTGCTCTCGGTTGTTAAGTGAAGGCCGCCAGCCTCTGCGTTGTCCCTGGTGAAATTTGGTATTCTCGATATACTCTTGATAGTGTTGTCTTCGGTATATTTTATTGCCTAACGATTTCCTAAATTCCCATACGTCCAGCTCCAGCTACCATTCCACGTTCAGAGTCTGGTACTTCCCGTCGTGCGGTTGTGATCACTTTGGGGACCTATTCACATTCATATCCCGCGTACGAATGAGAGCTCCGCCAATGCATTTCCCTTTTATACGTTATGTATGAGATATTACCGGCATCTGCATATTTGCATATCGCTGTCCCGTGACTTGTCGCATCAGTGTAAACTAAATTTCATGAAAGCGAAAGCTAGCGTAATAGTCAATAACTAAAGCTACGTGAAAGCTCCAGTGGCCGTATTTCAAAACAGCACTTAGCTTAAAAACACGCCTCGTAATATGTTTTGCCATTTTAAAAGAGAACATTCTGCCGGCAGCTGCACCACATGCTTTGTGTAATAGTTTTTAGCATCGCCGTTTGGAGTGCTCCGCGTGACTCGTTCATACCTCACCTCCACCACGCATTTGTTGTTTAATTATTACCATTTCTGGATTGTTCTAGAAATTTCTTATCTTTGTAACTTTTACATATTCTGGAATATTCGATGTTTTTGTAAGTAGCGGCACTCTTCGTCGAGGAATACATTTCTGTTCTGGCTGTACGTTGTATTTGTAATAAACGTGCTTTCAGTGCTAAGTGTTACATCTCACTGACCACTCTGCTTTCGGATTTGGATTCGCTTGTGGTTACAGCGTGGCATTGTTTGCTGGAGACGACAGGTTTTTCAAGGCTTTTACGTCACCGCGGCTCCAATTAGGCAACGTGAAAGCCGCTGTCTGCACGTCCAAGAACCAGAATGCAAGCAGGCCCGTATATCCAGCACACCAATGGATTCCAAAAAAGCGATAATCAATTGAGTATCAGGCGTTGATCAGTGTTATGTGGAGATGCTGGCCAGGATTCAGCGAAGTGGCTTAAAGGAGTCGCCATATACAAGAGATGGGATAACATACTGTGTTTAGCGAATGTGTACTTTTACTTGGACTGCACAGCCCAGCAGCGGTTCGAGAACAACGAACAGTAGCTCAGTTGCAGGCCGAACTGAAGGAAATGTTTAGTGACAATCTACGGCAAGTCAGCTTAGCAGAAACTGAAGAACAGGGCCCATTATCACGCCGAAACGACACTGTCGTGTATACAGAATGTTCGGGCCCATGCAACATTGGGAATACGAATACGAAATAAGCTGATAAAATCTCACATTTGAATGGACTGAGTCGTAGAAGACATTTACCAAGCTCTGCAGGTAAGGTACGCATAAAGTTGTCAGTACTAACAGACAAGCAACTCTGCAAGAAATAACCGCAATGTCGGACGTACGACAAACGTATCCGTTAGGACAGTACGACGAAATCTGGCATCAATTGGCTATGGCAGCAAACGACCAACGCGATGCCTTTGCTAACAGTGTGGTATCTCCTGCAGCGCCTCTCCTGGGCTCGTAACCATATCGACTGGACCCTAGACGGTTGGAAAATCGTGACCTGGTCAGATGAGTCTCGATTTCATTTGCTTAGAGTTGACGGTACGGTTAGAGTGTGACGCAGATCCCGCGAATCCATGGACTCAAGTTGTCAAAAAGGCACTGTGGAAGCGGATGGTGGCTCCACAATGATGTGGCCTGTGTTTACATAGAATGGACTGCGTCCTTTGGTTCCGCTGAACCGATCATTGACTAGAAATGGTTATCTTCGGCTGCTTGGAGACCATTTGCAGCCATTCATATGTTATCAAACAACGATGGAATTTTTATGGATGACACGGCGCCTTGTTACTGGGCCACAATTGGTCTGAACATTTCGGAAGAATGATTTGGCCACTCAGATCTCCCGACGTGAATCCTATCGAACGTTTATGGGGCATAATCGGGAGGTCAGTTCGTACATAAAATCCTACACCGGCTACACTTTCGCAGTTATGGACTGCAAAAGAGTCAGCATGGCTCGCTATATCTGCAATGGACTTTCAACGACTTGTTGAGTCCACGGCGCATTGAAATGCTGCACTACGCCAAACAAAAGGAGCTCCGACAAAATATTAGGAGGTATTGCACTACGTTTCTCACCTCAGTGTATATATTATTTATTCCTGGTACTTAATGTAAAACAAGATGCTGCTACTGCAGTGTGGGCCAGAAGTAACGATCAGAAATGTTTAATGTTATTCTATTGACACAAGAAGCAACGCGAAGGGCAAACAAAAATTTGAAACGACTGGTTAGTTATATCAGAACATAAAAAGATACACGCAAGATACACGCAAAAAGATACACGCAAGATACACGCAAAAAGATACACGCAATACATAGTTCTTACATATTTCAAACTCTCTGTTTCCTAACCATCATTCTCGGGGCATAGCTGGATTCGCTGCCACGTGTGCCCGCTTGCGTGACGCAACATTTCGGGTGTCATCATTCTCAGGGTTTTCTTTCGCCCAGATATAAATATTTCGATACCGGGAGCAAAGATACGCTGCACATTATGACGAGACGCTGATGTTGGGAAAGCTGCTAGCAACTGTTCACACGAATCGCTTCATATATTCATACAGCGATCACTTAATTCATTGAAGGTGGCGGGCCGAAATAAACGATAACGTTCTTTCTTCAACCAATAGCGAATGGAGATTCTGGACATGTTCTCTCCCCTGACCGCTTTCAATGTAGGATTTGCTGGTGAACGAAGCAATGATGCATTTAAGCCTTCCGCGATTTCATTATCGTTGTCGTATTTCTTGGGTCTTCCAGTGCGTGGTGTTTCTACCACACAACCAGTTGCAAAGGCATTTGTTTCCAGTTTCCGAAGATTATTCTCCGTTGGGGCTTATTTCTTGAAGCAATTAAAAAGTTTTCCTGTCACATCTTTCACCCGTTCGTTCCTTTTCATCCACCCAGAAGAAGACTGTCTTCAGTCATGAATCTGCTTGTATCCGCCATTATAACGCACATGTTTACAACAGTATCAGCTTGGTAGCAAAACAGAAGACGAGATCAACTCGTAGCACTCGTCAGAACCACAAACAAAACAATGAATTTTCATGGAGTGACGCCTGCATTATAATTTGAATAACTTATACCAGAAGACAGATACACTACGCACTGGGAACATTTCCTCACCCGTCTAACAGCGAAATTACAAAAATGGTTCAAATGGCTCTGAGCACTATGGGACTCAACTGTTGAGGTCATTAGTCCCCTTGAACTTAGAACTAGTTAAACCTAACTAACCTAAGGACATCACAAACATCCATGCCCGAGGCAGGATTCGAACCTGCGACCGTAGCGGTCTTGCGGTTCCAGACTGCAGCGCCTTTAACCGCACGGCCACTTCGGCCGGCCGAAATTACATGTTAAGTTACTTGAGTATTTTTCGATCGTGACTTTGACACACCATGTACAAAAATGTTATTATTATAACTACTTTCTACCAATACAAAACGACAATGCAACCCTTAAGCGATCATCCAGCAGTTAACACTGCTGCTAGGCATTTAAACTATAGATGGTGTTCTCGCTATTGGATCCGCCCTCGTACTAGCCCGGTCACTAGCTGTTGTCTGATGGATTCCTTGGGCACAGGGCAGCAAGTCAGCAGCGTTTCCACTATTACTTGTACAAGCGACTCCACGATTCACTGATGGTCTTTGAATACACACTTCCAAGATAATTTGCACCAGCCCAATGCAAATTCTTGAAAAACCATTTCATTCGATTTTTGTATGTCCATCCTTCTGAGGAACGCTTGAGTGACTTCGAGTTTTCACACATGTAATAAAATGGATCACCTAGAGCCTTACTTACGATGTATTCATTATATGGGCACCAGTTTCGGTGCTCCAGTACGCCATCTGCAGGCCTTAACTGACGCTGAGGAGGTTAACTCTAGTTGTGTACTGGTTTTCGTAGGTTACCTGTAACAACGAAGTTGTCCATCAACTGTCAAGTTGTGTGTGTTCCATTTTACTCATTTCATTCGGTGGTCACCGACCTCAGTTATCTTCTCTCTATTTGCAAAGTATGTTGTCTAACCGGGATGACGGCATGATGACACGTGGTTGAATGCATCGTGAAGACTCTCTTGGCCCTCTGCGTCTTCGAAGAGCGCACAGTCCCGCAATGTGTGCTCTGGAGTAGCCATGCTACCTCACGAGCAGCTATCATTCATCTCTCTTTCGACTTTGTGCAGATGTGTAGCGTTCGGGCCACGACACGTGAGGTAATGTACCAGTCTACTCAACGGGTTAATAAATCTCATTGTTAGGGAGAAATCCGAACGTTCTGCTGCCTGTGCCTGAAGTGTCCGATTCATTTTGCCACATTTTTAAAACATGCGGTATTGTACTAACTTTTCTGTGTTCATTTCAATTCCAAGTATCCTCCGTACTTTCATTTTATTGCTTTTCTTTTCCTGCTTCCCATGTGCAGCGGATATATTCCTAGAATTACTAATAGCCTAATTCGTAATTCGGGGTAGTTCAGTTAATCTTAATAACACTCCTGGCTTCACAAGCTGAAGTCTATGGAGACAAACGCTCGCACCGCATCCTAAGGCTCAGGCTAACTATGGTCGGTAGTTTGCTACTAAAAACTAGTAATAAGCTGTAGAGACAGACTCCTCGTCTTTTTCTAGAGCTTTTTTCGTTGCTGTTATTTTTCTTCTGTTTTACACAATTATATCGTTAATTTTAAAAGACTGATGTAATACATAAAGGACATTTAGAAGAAGGAAAACACTTTTACTATGTTCTTAAGAAGAAAATAATAGACGAAACGAAATTTTTAATTATAAAAGAGGTCCCTCTACCTGGCTATTTAAAGTTTAAGGGCTTTCGTAAACACTTCGACCGTGCCTCGACTGAATTAGCATATTCTACTCGTCTTTGGCTACTACTGTATGAACGCAGGTTGTGAGATTAGCTCCATGTGGTTCGTATACGAGGTATGACACTCCTATTTGCTGCTACTCTAACTTCCTCCATTTGCAGGACGGGAGCCTGGGAAGAGTGGCGAGCACCGTCCCTCCGAAGGCCACGTCTTACCTGTGTTGTGCGTTCGTGTTTATTTAGGTCAGCCTTACTATGTCGCTTACGTATTTTAATATATAGGATTATAAAGATCATATGTTTTACATTGTGCATCTTATACAGTTTACACATTACACAATTTCATGTTTGAAAATACTGATCAAAAGAACTAAAGAATTACTTATTTTACTTTCTACAAACAAGAAAATACGTTGTTTTATTTCTTATTACTAACTTATTTCTATATTCCACATATGTACTACTTTTATTATTGCTGCAGCCGTGTGACCTGTTGCTATGGCGTATTTGTGCCTGTATCTGGTGATACTGGTGAGTTATCGTCACCATCTATGTCTACATGTTCACCTGTTTCCACGTCAGTGTTTGAACCTCTGTTGCATATCATGTTGTGGCGTAAGATCGGGGTCATTGCTGCTTATGTCTTGCATAGCGCTCTCGTTATTTCACCAGTGATGCGGTTAAGCAAGCTCGATTTATCTGTGTTTCTTAAATCTTGCCCTATGTTTCGATCTCTGTCATCGCTCTTTTGTGTGTGAGCATGCCTCTTTGTAGCTTTGTGTGTTTGGGGGACCCTTGTGCCCCACACTTACACGTTTTTCTCTGGCTAAAGCCAAAGCAGTGCAGGTGTCTAGGGTAAGGGACATGGCTCTTCAGGAAGTTTACCATACCGTGACTTGGGCAACTTGTCTCAGCATCAATCATGGTATCCTGATTGGTTGGTTGGTTGATTGGCTGGTTTGGGGAAGCAAGGCCAGGGAAGGGTAGGTAAGGAGGTCGGCGGTGTCCTTTCAAAGGAACCATCCTGTCTTCTGCCTGAGTCGAATTAGGGAAATCACGGGAAACCTAAGTGAGGACAGCCAGACGCGAGTTTGAACCGTCGTCCTCCCGAATGCGGGTCCTGTGTGCTAACCACTGCACTGCTTCACTCGGTTGTATGGTAGAATGCTGTGTTTTCAAGGGAAGCAGAAATTGCCCTTTTAGGATGGTTTTAATTTTTTTCATCACATTAATTAAAACTGCCAGGCTAAGAGGCTGTGGTCAAACAGTAGAAGTAGAAATTCTTCCTCCTGACATTTCGTTGCTAACTGCGGGAAACATCTTCTGACGTGAGTCAACGATTGTTGTCTTGTTTCTGCAAAGCATGAAAGGGTACAGTACCGCCCGACATTGAAAATAGGTACAACATACTTCATTATTTTTGTCAGAACAACACATTTTTTTGGTAAAATAACTCAATTTCAATTAATACAGCGAAGCCGGATACCAGTGTGGGAAAGAATGACAATTTATTTATTTAATTGATCACATGTGCACTCCCACAAAATAAATCCCTACATCCAGTTTGGTGAGATCTGTGAAATGAATGAATGTATGGTCGTCTGCTAACCGCAGATAGTGAATGTGAATATATGATCATCTTTGAGACGATCCTTTGGCTACCTTTGGTGGGAGCAAAGAGATGAAATTTACCTGAGCTTTGAGCACCTGAAATGTGGCTGACCAATATGGTAGCAAGGTGCTCCCCCACTTCGGCAGAGGTGCGAGAGGACCTGAAGAACGGCCATGTTTCAGGACTCTGCCGCTGGATCTTGTGTTGTTAGGGCCTGTCTTAGGTGTGCTCCGTAAAGACAAAAGAGTGGAGACGTGGTATGCATGTGGAATATTTAAGAGTAGTTTGAAATAATAATTTCTCTATTTCAGGAACTTTTGTGGGGAGAATTAAATGTCAGGCAGGTAATATTAATGGGATCGTAGTAATCTTCGGAAGTGACCAACGATCAAAATGAAACCACGGGTAGCAATAAGTTGAAATACTTCCGTGTGCTTAAGTTAAGCTGAATTACTAGCGTGTGTACTATAAGTTGAAATATTTAAGGAATGGCGTGTGCAGGACTTGAAATTAGAGACGAGTACTTCCACGTGGTGAGTACTGTGTGAGTCTCAATCTGTGTATGAGACAAAGGGTAAAGAGAAGTACTCGTCCATGGTATCAGTTGAGGACTCGCGTGTGTGAGGAATATGCTCTTAATATTACTTTGCATGTTATGTTTCCGTGTGATGCTTGATTCAAACTATAATACTCTGAGAGAGGAGCAAGGTGAGTCAGCCGTCTATCCAGCAACGCCACTTGGCTTGCATTGCACAGGAAGACGTGCATATATCTCCAGAGTTCATAGTAGGAAAGAAGAATTACGAAGTGGGGCAGTGTCGTGTGAAACTGGGATAAATACTAATTGAAGTGGGAAAGCTGAAAGTGATAGTGTTGTGACTATTTATTGTGTTGTATTCCATATTGTAGTGTGGTGTATGTCATGTAATTTGGGTATGTGTGGTTTGCATGGGAGAGTAGCTAGGTAGTTGCAGAGGTAGTGGGTTATGTGTGTTCCTTTTGTACCGCTCGGTCTGGAGGAAAGTTTCGTGATGATGGTTGTGAGAGTCGAAGTGTGAGATATAGCAAAAAAGATCCACCATCCTATCCAGAAAGTGCACTGTAGCGTTGAATAATTACGAGACCATAAGATAGAGAATCACCAATGTAAAGCCATGCCCACTGGGCGGAATTTCTCATGTGTTATTGTTGTATGTTATAGAATTTGTGTGTTTAGGTTATAGAATTTATCGGAATAAATAATATAGTGAAAAGAAAAAGATTGGTGGCCTTTTCCTTCGAATTGTATGTTGTCATGATATCCAGAATTTATGATGTGTGCGCCACTCATATTCAGTGCGATGGCCACGTGTTGATGAAAGCCGTTAAATAAAAAAAAAAGAAAATGTGGTATTGCCAGTGCGTAGTGAACAGTCAGAGTTCTGTAAATTACTGATAGTCAGATGTGCGTTTCCGTTGCGCATTATTCATACAGGAGGTTAATTTGTAACTTTATTGTGAGTACTAGAGTTCATGTTACTCGACAGATAAGAATGAATCCACTCGCTTGGCAGACCACTCATTTTGCAGGCCTGACTGGTTGATGCCACAGTATGAGCAAGGCACGTGGGTGCCTTTCAAGCAGACTTGACAATACTTAACTTGAATGTACAAGATTTTGACGCAAGTGATCGGCGACATGCAATATAATTCAGCGTCATTGGCTATTTGCAGTGATCCTGCAAGTTGGTACACTGTTTGAGGATCACTAATATCTGTTCTCGTAGCGCTCTCAGCTACGCCGTGCTAATGCTGTCCACTAATGTCCGCATACTGAGCCGACCTGAACGGCCGAGGCTGGCAGGACCGGAGCTTACAATCACTTCTTGCAGAGGGGTTTCCTGGCGCAGCACAGATCTGTGGGTGTCAAATGATTAGATCGATATGCCCATAATGTTCATCAAACCAATCGCGGACAACTATGGTCCGATGGTATGGCGCATTGTCATCCATAAGAACTCCGTCTCTTAGCAAAACACATATTATATGTGGTAAAAAAGGAGAAAAGAATAATGGAACTGGATGATTGTAGTTGCGTGGACAACGATTGTGTGAACTTTATGTAATAAAGGAAAACCATTATGTGCCATGTCTTATACTTGTATAGAATTATATACCGATTTTTTTAAAGATAATATCTGTGTCGGCGAGTACTGAAACCGCCACAGACGATACTTATTAAATATCAAACATGAGAATGTGTCACAACGAGTATAAATAGTAGTTACCGAGCATTAATTTCTCTGTCGTCTTCTTGGAGTTACGTGAGCAAGAACAGCCTGTAACGCTATATTGTATGCTTGTGTAGCATTCTTTTGTCAAGATTGAGAGCAGGACGCCATTAGGTACTGATTTCTAAAGGTGTGTAATAATTTAATCTGTCTAAATGTTTTGAATAGAGTTACTTGCATTATGATTTGTAATAAGATTGCCTGGTATTTTATCCCATGCTTTTAAGACATTTTCAGCTATTTAAATATTATTCTCTACGAACGAACGGCTGGCCTGAGTGGCCGAGCGGTTCTAGGCGCTACAGTCTGGAACCACGCGACCGCTACGGTAGAAGGTTCGAATCCTGCCTCGGGCATGGATGTATGTGATGTCCTTAGGTTAGTTAGGTTTAACTAGTTCTAAGTTCTAAGTTAAGTCCCATAGTGCTCAGAGCCATTTGAACCATTTGAACGAACGAACGAGTCACTGCCGCGACGCATTCAAACTGCATTAAATGAAACCAATCATACCACAAAGAAGCGGACAGGTAATAGTGAACTAAAATTATTCTTTCAGCTTTCTGGATTGCAGGGCTGAGCAGCAGATTTTATGAAGTGTTTTACAGGTGGACGTGGGTTGCAGATGATATATTATTAATAGTGCAAAAAGATAATTTACCTTCATAACATAAAAGAAATCTTGCTGTGCGTAGTTCTGGTCTGGCAAACATTATAGTAAAAACATGTTTTTCTCTGATAGTAGCCTCATGTTCTCGTGTTAGTCGTGGTACTTATTGGTGTTTTATTGTTAACAAAAATCCACTGCAAAATTTTGATGTTGAACAAACATTGCGTAGTGTAACATCAGTATTGATAACGAAATAATTTTCAGTAACACTTTCAATAACTGTAAAGTAAGGAAGATATGTTGAACTTTATAGCGAGTTACAGTAACGAAGCAATGTTCCTTTAATAGAAAGCCAGATCCAGAGTAATAAGAACATAATACGCGTATATTTTGTTTTGTTGAAAATCAATGATCCAAAGAAAGTCATAGAACAGCGTCCCTAAAAAGTATTTCAGGGCTCTTTTCGTAGCAACGTATTTTATCTCATATATTCGTTATTACGCGAGCAATAACAAAATAGAGAGCCAGTGAAAGGTGTTTGGGGACAAGAAGTCCATGAATGGTTGCAAATGGGCTGCAAGTAGTCGAACATAACCAGAAGAACCAGTCCTTTCCATTTGAACATAGCCCTTCCCGTTATGGAGCCACAACCAGCTTGCACAGTGCCTTGTTGACAACTTCGGTCCATGGCTTCGTGTGGTCTGCGTCACACTCGAGCCCTACAATCAGCTCTTACGAACTTAAATCGGGACTCATCTGGCTAGGCCACGGTTTTCCTGTCGTCTAGGGCCCAACTGATGCGGTCATGAGCTGCAGGCGATGTCGTGCTGTTGCCGGCAGGAATGGCCGAGTGGTTCTAGGTGCTACAGTCTGGAACCGCGCGACCGCTACAGTCGCAGGTTCGAATCCTGCCTCGGGCGTGGATGTGTGTGATGTCCTTAGGTTAGTTAGGTTTAACTAGTGCTAAGTTCTGAGTTAAGTCCCATAGTGCTCAGTGTCATTTGAACCATTTTGTCGTGCTGTTAGCTAAAGCACTCGCTTCTGTCGTCTGCTAGCATAGTCCATTAACGCAAAATGTCGCCGCACCTCCATAATGAATACGTTCGTTGTATGTCTGACACTGATTTCTGTGGTTGTTTCAAGCAATGTTACTTGTCTGTTAGCACTGACTGTGGTGTCACCGCCAGACACCACACTTGCTAGGTGGTAGCTTTAAATCGGCCGCGGTCCATTAGTACATGTCGGACCCGCATGTCGCCACTGTCAGTAATAGCAGACCGAGCGCCACCACACGGCAGGTCTAGAGAGACGTACTAGGACTCGTCCCAGTTGTACGGACGACTTTGCTAGCGACTACATTGACGAAGCCTTTCTCTCATTTGCCGAGAGATAGTTAGAATAGCCTTCAGCTAAGTCCATGGCTGCGACCTAGCAAGGCGCCATTAACCATTTCTAGAGAGAGTCTCACTTGTATCATCAAGAATGCTGTATACAAATGATGGATTAAAGTTAAGTATTCCAGAAGCTACGTACTTTTCTTTATAGCATTCATTACGTATCCTGTTTCAGACCTAACGCCAGCCGGCGTGTGTAAACGCGTGCCTTTCGGTTACCCGTCACTGTGGACTGGGTGTCTTGTCAGTCCACTACACTGACAACTCTATAACCCGCCATTGCTGTCGGTCGTTAAGTGATGGCCGTCAGTCACTTTGTTGTCCGCGGTGAGAGGTAATACCTGAAATTTGAGGCACACTTTTGACACTGTCGATCTCGGAATATTGAATCTCATAACGATTTGTGAAACAGAATGTTCCATGCGTGTAGCTCCAACTATCATTCCGCGTTCATAGACTGCTATTTCCCGTCGTGCATCCAAAATCACGTCGGAAGCCTTTTCACATGAATCACCTGAGTACAGATGACAGCTTCGGCAATGCACTGCCTTTGTGTACCTTGTATAGGCGATACTACAGCCACCTGTATATGTGCATATCTCTCTCCCATGACTTTTGTCATCTTAGTTTAGATCTAAATCGAGGTGTCTTGCATTTGTGGACACCAGGAGGCCTTCGCCGACAGCACAGGGAGGATTATCATTTGGCCTTGACATTTGTACTTGATCGCTAAGACGCATTATTTCCGATGTGAAGTTACTGGCATTTTCGAAAACTGCGGAATGAGCTAGCACAACTTCTTACCCCACGCGTAGCTGAACCGCAGCGATTACATGTACTAGTTGGCAAGGAGCCACTTGCGGTTAGCTCCTACAACTCATTCCGCGGAATCTCACCATCACTAAGACGATCCGTGGCCAGTATCACGTAACATTATCTCCCGTACAAAGAGCAAGTTGTTATTCTTTTATATCTGTTTTCTCAAAGTTCCCTGTTTTTAGATAGGTTGCCGGCAAGAGGCTCCCAAGGTGAATATTCTTCCATACCTCGGTGCGATCTGGTTACATCATTAGTTATTTTCTAACTTATCTGTTGAAACACCCACGCTATTGCATCAGAGTATTGTGACGTCCAAACAGCTCTCAGCATGGGAAACTACTTACTCTCATCTGAGTCTGAAACAATTATTTAGATTTCACAACCAAGTACTCGAAAAGCCACCTTGTGCTAGATGCATAAAATCATGACCGAACATAGATCAACTAAATATCTCCTTAGGTTGCAATTAATTTTTGAATATAGAAAACCTCCCCGATGTACAGGGTGAACTATAACCGCACCGACAGACTTTCACAGGCTGTCATGGCTACCTCCTGAATGTTTGGTTCAAGGGACACGTGGTCTACGGCGGCTCATTACAGAATTATGATGTGATAGTAATTTATTTGGATACAGTGGTCATCGCAACTGTACGGACTAAGCTAGCACACCATCCTTCAGACCCAACTTCTCAGCTTACCCACACTACGTATCTAGTACGCCTAAACTATTATACTAACTTTTCGCGGCATTGAGGTCCAATTCCGTGAGAGTTCGAGCCAGGTGCACATCAGCACTGAAGAGATCACTGACCGTCCGTGCCTTAATTATATATATGTCGTTTCTGTCCGAAAGAACAGTCAAAATTATGATCCAGCAGCCACTATGAATTAAGACACAAAGGAATCACAGACATTAACTGTGTAATCATCAAGTTAGTGTGCTCAGGCCCTCTCTTTAATCGGATTAGGGTTTTAACCACACAGTATTTCTTACACCGTAGATGTTTAAAAAATGACAATAACTTAATATAATAAAAGCTAATAAAATTGTGTTCACAGAAAGTAATTTGATTGTCTCTAATAATAAGGTGAATAACAATAGTGGCTTAGAACTATATCCTTAATATTAGTGGTACTACTATCACTGCTGATGCTGCCATTCATAACAATAATAGGAATAATTTCACAACCAGCGACATAATTGCGAATAGAACAGTGATAAAGAAAGCTTGAAATAAATTTCTTTGATTCAAATGGCTCTGTGCACTATGGGACTTAACATCTGTGGTCATCAGTCCCCTAGAACTTAGAACTACTTAAACCTAACTAACCTAAGGACATCACACACATCCATGCACGAGGCAGGATTCGAACCTGCGACCTTAGCGGTCGTGGGGTTTCAGACTGAAGCTCCTAGAACCGCTCGGCCACACCGGCAGTCTAAATTTCTTTATTTCCATTTATGATCACAAAATTCTTATCGGGCTAACTGTTTCGGTAAACAATGACCATCTTCAGATCTGCAGCAAAACATGAGGAAAAACGCAAGTAAAGCTAGTCGATTGGCTGCATCTTGAAACAATAAAAGAGGCCATAATGAAAAGTATTACTGACATACATGAGGACAACATGCGCTTTAAATATGACTAGATATACCTGTTAAAACTTGTCCTAATATAATGGAGCCATATCGTCAAAGGATAACCACAAAATCAGCTTAGCGTCGTCTCACATATTTAAAACATGGTATATACTAGGCACAGTGTGGCGGATAAAAGAGGCCATAAAAATGGCTCAAATGGCTCTGAGCACTATGGGACTCAACTTCTCAGGTCATCAGTCCCCTAGAACTTAGAACTACTTAAACCTAACTAACCTAAGGACATCACACACAACCATGCCTGAGGCAGGATTCGAACCTGCGACCGTAGCAGTCGCGCGGTTACGGACTGCGCGCCTAGAACCGCTAGACCACCGCGGCCGGCAAAAGAGGCCATAATGGAAAGTATTACTAACATACATGAGGACAACATGCGCTTTAAATATGACTAGGTATACCTGTTAAAACTTGTCTTAATATAATGGAGCCATATCGTCAATGGACAACGACAAAATCAGCTTAGCGTCGTCTCAGATATTTAAAACATGGTATATACTAGGCACAGTGTGGCGGAGTCATGAGATACTGTTCATAACAAACTGCTCTACGATAGCCACGAAATGTTTGAGTCGTAAGCTCGTTAGATGTTGCTTCTGTAGGCTTACAAATCTTCGTCAGTTACTCGTATATAATTGTACGTTATGGAATAAAAAGAAGAATTCGATAGATAAAGTCGATAGTGGGTTTTCCAGGGTTATAAGTTATTACAGTAATAAACTGCAATAAACTAAAAACACGACTAAAGTTAAATTGTTAAAAAGGAATTCCGATAGTTATTGTGGGATGTTTTAGATAAAAATAGGACACGTAAGAACAAGCTTACCGAGCTAAGAGAATAACATAACAATGATAAAATAAATATGGAAAGAAGACAAATGGATGAAACAATAAACTATAGTAAGTAATCAATGTCCACTGTTCGCGTGGTCGCCAGAATGCCGCACAGGCGAGGAGAGGTCAGAGGAAATTAACCGCCTGAGGTCCCCTATTACCCTACAACACGTCGTTTTAGTTAAAGAATGACAAACACCGTACTAGTCAGTGAAATATATAAACACAGAAAAGACAAGAAAACATGAGAGTAATAGCTCAGCATAAGAAAACGAAGCAAATAACTAAAGCACTCTATTCTAGGTAAAGACAAACGCGATATACACACATCAAAAAAAGTATTGCATCACCCCGGTTCCCAGAACTCTTGAAGATAGACGTTGACTGTGGATATTGTATCACAGACACAGTCCATTTGACTGGTGAGAGATGTCACTAAATCCACTCAAAGATGTAAACAACCACACCTGAGCAGCGCGTATTAGACGGAGGAGGTCCGACATCCGATCGGTTCGTCATTCCACCAGAAATGAGGAACACGTCTCGTGTTGTCTGTAGTTTAACCATGCCTAGACGGTCAATACCGCGGTTCGATCGCGTCCGCATTGTTACTTCAGGCAGGAAGGGCTCTCAACAAGGGAGGTGTCCAGGCGTCTTGGAGTGAACTAAAGCGATGTTGTTCGGACATGGAGGAGATACAGAGAGACAGGAACTGTCGATGATATGCCTCGCTCGGGCCGTCCAAGGTCTACTACTGCAGTGGATGCCCGCTACCTACGGATTATGGCTCGAAGGAACCCTGACAGCAACGCCACATTGTTGAATAATGCTTTTCGTGCAGCCACAGGACGTCGTGTTACGACTCACACTGTGCGCAATAGGCTGCATGATGCGCAATTTCACTACCGACGTTCAGGGCGAGGTCCACCTTTGCAACCATGACACCATGCAGCGCGGTACAGATGGGAACAACAACAGGCTCAATGGACAGCTCAGGATTGGCATCACGTTCTCTTCACCGATGAGTGTCGCAAATGCCTTCAATCAGATAATCATCGGAGACGTGTTTGGAGGCAATCCGGTCAGGCTGAACGCTTTAGACACACTGTCCAGCGAGTGCTGCAAGGTGGAGATTCCTTGATGTTTTGGGATGGCATTACGTGGGGCCGACGTACGCCACTGGTAGTCATGGTGGTACCGTAACGGCTTTATGATACGTGAATGCCATCCTCCGACTGATAGTGCAACCACATCGGCAGCATATTGGCGAGGCAGTCGTCTTCATGGGCGACAATTCACGCCCCCATCGTGCACATCTTGTGAATGACTTCCTTCAGGATAACGACATCGCTCGACTAGAGTGGTCAACATGCCTGGGACAGATTGAAAAGGACTGTTTATGGACGAAGTGACCCACCAACCGCTCTGAGGGATCTACGTCGAACCGCCGTTGAGGAGTGGGGTGATGATGATGATGATGATGTTTGGTTTGTGGGGCGCTCAACTGCGTGGTTATCAGCGCCCGTACAATTTCCCAACCTTTGCTCAGTCCAATTTCGCCACTTTGCTGGATGATGATGAAATGATGACAACACAAACACCCAGTCATCTCGAGGCAAGTGAAAATCCCTGACCCCGCCGGGAATCGAACCCGGGACCCCGTGCTCGGGGAGCGAGAACGCTACCGCGAGACCACGAGCGGCGGACTTGAGGAGTGGGACAGTCTGGACCAACAGTGCCTTAATGAAATTGTGGATGGTATGCCATGACGAATCCAGGCATGCATCAGTGCAACAGGACGTGCTACTGGGTATTAGAGGTACCGTTGTGTACAGCAATATGGACCACCACCTCTGAAGGTCTCCCTTTATGATGGTACAACGTGCAATGTGTGGTTTTCATGAACAATAAAAAGGGCAGAAATGATGTTTATGTTGATCTCTATTCCAGTTTTCTGTACAGGTTCCGGAACTCTCGGAACCGAGGTGATGCAAAACTTTTTTTGGTGTGTGTGTATGTAAGAGAGGTGTTCATTGATTAAAGTAGTTTATGTGCTATGTCTTCGATCGAATGTCATTTTAATTATATGTGGACTTTATGTAAACGTGCCTCGTCAAACTACCCCTTTTTGTATGTTTTAACTCCAATTGCTTCTACTTCCCATGTGTAAACTTCATTTTTTATTCCTGTATTTTATGTACGTACCTTTCTCCTGTGATATCTTATGTAATCTCATGGCAGTAGGGCGGCGAATTGTGCCGCTGCCAGCCCACCCATGTCCACATTGGGCAGGGGTATGAAGTAATAATGAAGAAAAAAAAGATTAAAGTAGTACATTGACAAACAAAGCGAAATGGGCGTTGGACTCAAAACCGCTTTGGCCATTGAGCACTATGTGGAGAAATTTGTTGAGGTGAGGCAACTGGCGAAGGCTTATTACGTGGAATATTTGCTTACATTGACATTTTTATTTGTAGTTCACTGTTGCTATTTGAGTTTACATATTGTCATTTCGTCATTTGGAGATAGTGAGCGGAGGTGTAGACTCTAGGAAATAGTGTGTCTATTGGATAAATCCGAACATTTCCGACAAATCTTCTGTTTGAGTCCAACAAGTGTGATAGCATGGGAGGCAGCCAGAATGGTTGTTCCGTGTGTAGGGATAATGCCACTGGACAGAGTACGGCAAGAAAATGATTATCTCGTTGTAGGGAGGATCTTTTTGACATTGGTGACTCTCCACTTTCACGGAGACCTACGGCGTTTGATGAAGATCATTTGAAGGCATTAATCCACGGTGATCCACGTCAGCATAGTCGAGAATTGGCAAATGTGATCATTCCATTATCGTGCGACATTGCATGCAGTGGGGAATGTTTAAAAATCGGATCTATGCATACTGCATGCTCTAAGTCAAAATCGCAAAAATCATTAGACTATTCAATATTCCGAGATCCACCGTGTCAAGAGTGTGCTGAGAATACCAAACTTCAAGCATTACCTCTCACCACTAACAACACAGTGGCCGACGGCCATCACTTAACGACCGACATCCCTCTTAATTGAACCCAGGTTTCATTCCTGTACAGCACAGATGTCAAAACAATAGTTTCATGGCGGAGTGCAGCAGCTCGAAGTGGTATGGACACAACTCGCGTTGGAAGTCTCAAGTATTGAGCCACGCGGACTCTATTATGATTGCGAAAGTGTTGCCGGTACAGGATTTTGCACACGAACTGACCTCTGGATTACGTCCCATGAATGTTTGATGAAATTCATGTCGGAGAGTGTTGTCTGTGCGGCATTGGACTTAATGCTGTTTGTTTGGATGTTGCTTTTGTTGTCTTGTCAGTGAGTTATTTTAATGTGATGGTTTCGGTTTGCAAATTGTTTGTTCGTCATGTTGTTCATGGTTTTTCTGACTTTTCGATTAGATATAGGTATGGATACTACAACGAAATTAATTAGTCGTTTATCGGTTGCTGCCATGAGTGACTATGCGGCGTCTAGAATTCAATTTCTCCATTTATATAGCGTCGTGGCGAAATGTATGAAGCGTCAGCTGTGGGAGGAATTTATGAAACTGAGCAAAGTTTACACGAACGAGTGTACGTAAATTGCAGTAACGGCAATTTTGGTTTACTGATAATAGCTTGATAGCAGTGCCTACGAGTTTAATTTGTACATCACAGCACTGAAAATGATCACTATGCGAAACCATCAATATTACGGCCAACGCTGACCTTCCTTTTAATTTAACATATATGTTCGTTGTGCACACAGCACCCAATGGAGTAGCCAATCAATGAATAAGTTTCCTATTAAAACCGACTGCAAAAAGAAAATGCTATGAAAACTTGTAATTTCGTTTTGTTTCTCGTCGGTTTTAACCACGATGGCAGGCATTTAAACTATCTGACAAACTATTTGTCCTATGTTGTTGTTTCTCTGATGCGTAATTTGAAGGAAACAATTGTGTAAATAAAAATATGTTGCTTTTCTTTCATCCTCAAAGTCGATCTTAACAGAAAACCTGTATATTAGGAATTTCGTTTTTATGGCTTTCCGGAATATGATACTACTTCACAATTTGAATCGTCCGAAACTTTGGTGTAATTATACCCGTTCGCAGATTCAAACTAGGCGAAATAATGTCATCGATGCTACCAACCTCACAGAATAAGCAGCTGGACAGGTCTCTCTCACATGCCGTATACTAACGATACATCGATTTACCCGTTCTTTGTAAGCAACTTCAATTCTCAATCGACCGAGATTCGAACTCGCAATATCCTTTCTTTCAGGAGTGCTAGTTCTGCAAGGTTCGCAGGAGAGCTTCTGTAAAGTTTGGAAGGTAGGAGACGAGGTACTGGCAGAAGTAAAGCTGTGAGTACCGGGCGTGAGTCGTGCTTCGGTAGCTCAGATGGTAGAGCACTTGCCCGCGAAAGGCAAAGGTCCCGAGTTCGAATCTCGGTCGGGCACACAGTTTTAATCTGCCAGGAAGTTTCATATCAGCGCACACTCCGCTGCAGAGTGAAAATCTCATTCTGGAAACATCCCCTAGGCTGTGGCTAAGCCATGTCTCCGCAATATCCTTTCTTTCAGGAGTGCTAGTTCTGCAAGGTTCGCAGGAGAGCTTCTGTAAAGTTTGGAAGGTAGGAGACGAGGTACTGGCAGAAGTAAAGCTGTGAGTACCGGGCGTGAGTCGTGCTTCGGTAGCTCAGATGGTAGAGCACTTGCCCGCGAAAGGCAAAGGTCCCGAGTTCGAATCTCGGTCGGGCACACAGTTTTAATCTGCCAGGAAGTTTCACATTTTATATACTCAGCTTTTGTTCTATGCGTCCCGATCGCCTTTTGATTTTTTTATTATTGATACAGCTTCATCAAGTTTGTCAGAATACCACATGATAAGTTTCGTCCGTGACTGTGTCTAGTGAATCGCCCTGCTATTCACTGTAGCATTCTGCACCTGCAACCTTAACCATTTCCACATCTAAAAACAAAATAAAACTAAGTATTTACTATCTGTTATTTTAAAAATGTAGAAAAATATTATACACAAACTTTGAATGAAACTGACTTCATAGGTAAAGTCAACATTTACGTAAAATACTTTTCTACTTTTTGCACAATAATGGACGGTAAGAATTTTTACGCTGTTTTCACATCTGAATATGATCCAAGCTAGTCATACTGAATTAAAAATGTGCAACTGAGAGATAAAAATAAACCATCTATTGAACTTGTATTAAAAATACTTGTAGTGCTACATTCAAACGAAGTATCAGCTGTGGAAAAAGACTCCTAAAGACAATGCTGGAAGATAAGGCTACGACATCCAATCAGGTGGTCCATTAAAGGGTTGTGATAGATGCATTAGTACTAGCAGATCCCTCGAGCTGCTCTGTGATTTCCAGTGTTGTGAGTAAAGTCCCTAATATACTGGAATAGGTGAACGGTATATTACAGGTGTGACCTGTCTGACGTCAAACAACGAATGAATGATTACGTAGCCTAATGTACAAACGCACTATCTGCTCACTCCATCACGAGGACGACATTTCCTAACATAATAACATGAGGACTTGACGTCAGTAACAGTATCAGAGAAACTACTCATCTTTATGGGCTTAAGAAAACAAGAGCTAAAGACACGTCTCCTGAAGTAATAATAATAGTAATAATGTCTTCCTCTGATTCTGAACGCACACATCACCCCATTACAACTGATTACGCTGTTTGCCTGTTTCATATACCCGAGTAGCTACATGTCCTAGAACTTACTGTATCACAAAAGGCTTGCTTTCGTTCCCTTGCTTGTATTTGCGCTAGAGTTTTACAAACGGTTATTTAATTGCGTAGGCTTCCGCGGCCAGAGTCAGTCGACATAAAAGTTTTCTGGGTATGGGAGCGCGTCATAGTGTATAAAACTACTGCTGCTGGAGAAAAAACCAGCGTTTCCGCCACGGTTGCAGCTGCCGCAGCCGCAGAAAACATTCAAGTTATTTATTCCTTTGTTGTTAGAAATAGCAGTTATTATTACACTAACAGCCAAGCAACCAGAACTGTTTCTGTCTTAGATATATCCTGAAGTGACTCAGGTCGTATTTTAACTTATATATCAATCTTATTTATGATGTTGCAGACAGTATGATTAAGTAATTAAATAATTGTAATGAGAAGTATTTTCTGTGTATGAAGCCCAAGTCTGATGCTCTAGAACGTCTGAAAGTTCTCAACTGCTGAGGTTAAACATACAGGGTGAAGAAAAATTCGCGCACTCGGACTTTGCAGCGTGATTCCTCACATATTAGTAACAAAAATGCCTCTCACAAAATTTCGTCCTACGCATATTTCCGGCAGTAAATGGACGTTAAAGATTGGCAATCTGGCAACACTGTAATCACATGTACGGTAAGTATCTCCGTCGGAATGTACGCTTAGTGCTGTGCAGTTGGTGCAGTGGATTAGCGTGCAGAAGCCCAAGGGTTTGATGGTCTGTCGAGGCTTATTTGTTTATTTATTTATTTATTTACCAGTATCATTCTTTCATCTAATACTTTAGTATACATCGTTTCTTAAGCCAAATGTATCCGACATTTACATAGTACATGTTTGGAAATTTTTTGCAAAGCACGTTGCTAGCCTTATTGATGACGTAAGGCCATAACGAAATGTAATGGACCCGAACGTGACAAGAATAATAGTTGGTACTAATCAATGCGACTAGGGGGGGGGGCGGAGGGGGAGGGGAAGGGGGGAGGGTACAAAGAAAACTGGTTTGGAATCTAGTAGATGCAGTGGTGTGAAACAATTTCCGCCCACGAAGTGCAAAAGGCTTCTTTAAAAGCTGACCAGTGAAAACGATTGTACTTCCATTTCTGTGTTCGTAGTATATAAAGGCAAATATTTTGTAGAAGACCCACTGTTATCGCTGTATGACAATTAACAAGCCAGATGTCGAAGTACGCAGACTACATTTTGCAAATAAAAGCAAGTACACCTCGACCCAGACTCGAACCCTTGGCCCCTAGCATGCCAACCCACCTTACCGTACATGCGATTACAGTGTTGCCAGATCGCCAGTCTTTAACGTCCATTTACTGCCGGAAATATGCGCAGAAGAAATTTTGTGAGAGACGTTTTTGTAATGTTAGTACGTGAGGAATCGCGCTGCAGAGTCCGAGTGCGTGAATTTTTCTTCACCTTGTATAATATAAAACTCTAGGAATCAGTCCGTTAATTCTAGTGGTTGACCACTAACTAGTGAAGACGCGCAGTGGCAAGACACAGAACTCATATTCGGGAAGACAGCGATTCAGATCTCCCCAAATCGCTCAAGATAAATGCTGGGACGGCTCCTTTGAAAGATCACGATTGATTTCTTTCCCGATCCTTTCTTATAAGAACGTGTGCACCGTACCTATAACGTCGACCTCCATGTGAAGTTTATCTCCAGACTTTCTCTCTTTCCTCGTATTAGTGCGACGAAGGAGGGACGGTAGAATTTTGTACATTATCAATATTCTGAGCATCATCAGTCTAATGTCAGGAATGGGAAAATTCAAAATTCAGTCTCCAGTTACGGAATAATCGAAACTAATTCCCACAACAAGCAAAGAACAAGAATGAGGAACGGAGACTAATGGAAACTACAGAGTTCGGGGACACAAAGGAAAAGATGCGATTCTTTGGAAGGAAGGGAATCACGTCCACGTCACGGCCTCCTATGCAACGCGGTGCTCCACTCTCCACCTTATCTTCGTATCGCTAGTTTTCGTCCATTTCGCAATCAAACGTAACACCTTTGCAAACGGCCACAAAATATTTTCACAGACCTGGTGTGCGTAACCTATATAAAGAAACATACTGAACGAGATTGTAAGTGGTTAACATAATGCCACGAAAAAGATAGACACAAAGTTCAAGAAAGGTAATAGGAGTAATTCACTAAATTACAGGCCCATATCGTTAACGTCGATATGCAGCTGCGTTTTGGAACATATGTTGTTTTCAAACATTATGAATTACCTCGAAGAAAACTGTCTATTGACACACAGTCAACATCAGTTTAGAAAAAATCGTTCCTGTGAAACACAACTAGCTCTTTATTCACATGATGTGTTGAGTACTATTGACAACGGATTTCAGATCGATTCCGTATTTCTGGATTTCTGGAAGGCTTTTGACACTGTACCACACAAGCAGCTTGTAGTGAAATTGCGTGCTTGTAGAATATCGTCTCCGTTATGTGACTTGATTTGTGATTTCCTATCAGAGTGGTCACAGTTCGTAGTAATTGACGGAAAGTCATCGAGTAAAACAGAACTGATTTCTGGCGTTCCCCAAGGTAGTGTTATGAGCCCTTTGCTGCTTCTTATCTATATAAAAGAATTGGGATACAATCTGAGCAGCCGTCTTAGGTTGTCTGCAGATGACTCTGTCGTTTATCGACTAAAAAAGTCATCAGAAGATCAAAACAAATTGCAAAACGATTTAGGAAAGATATATAAATGGTGCGAAAATTGGCAGTTGACCCTAAATAACGAAAAGTGTGAGGTCATCCACATGAGTGCTAAAGGGAATTCGGTAAACGTCGGTTACACGATAAATCAATGTAATCTAAAATCCGTAAATTCAACTAAATACCTAGGTATTACAATTACGAACAACTTAAATTGAAAGGAACACATAGAAAATGTTGTGGGGAAGGCTAACCAAAGATTGCGTTTTATTGGCAGGACAATTAGAAAATGAAACAGATCTACTAAGGAGACTGCCTACACTACGCTTGTCCGTCCTCTTTTAGAATACTGCTGCGCGGTGTGGGATCCTTATCAGATAGGACTGACGGAGTACAACGAAAAAGTTCAAAGGAGGGCAGCACGTTTTGTATTATCGCGAAATATTGGAGAGAGTGTCACAGAAATGATACAGGATTTGGGCTGGAAATCATTAAAAGAAGGCGTTTTTCGCTGCGACGGAATCTTCTCACAAAATTCCAAAACTTTCCCCTCCAAATGTGAAATTTTTTGTTGACACCGACCTACATAGGGAGAAACGATCACCACGAAAAAATAAGAGAAATCAGAGCTCCTACGGAAAGATAGAGGTGTTCGTTCTTTCGGCGTGGTATACGAGATTGGAGTAATAGAGAATTGTGAAGGTGGTTCGATGAACCCTCTGCCAGTTATTTAAATGTGATTTGCAAACATTATGTGGCGAAAGACAAAATTGGAAACACTATTCACCGAAAGTTCAAAACTCTGATATTCCCTCGACTAACTAAACACGTTTCGGATATGAGCATTACAAATACCAAAAATGTATACCATTATTGACGTTTAACATCATATTGCAACACCTTACCACGACGAAATACTACTGAAAACTTTATCATAATGCGTCACTTGCGTTAAGAGAGTTACGTTTGATAATGACAGCAGATTAGATTGGCTATATACTATCTGATAGAAAGAATACGAGAACATGATGGTGATGCGTGGTTCGGGCAAAACATTGAGATGATGGAGAGATGTATTTTTCTGCATGGGAAAAACACTGCAGAGCGGAGGGTGGCATTAGCGCGGCCTTCGCGCAGATCCCAGCGAGCCTCTGCCGCGCCGCACGGCTTTAATAAGTAAAGTCTTTCTGTCAAGCAGCGTAGCGACGTAAATAATCGTAGATACGAGTAAAACAGGCTGTTTTGGAATAAAACAACAACATGGAGAAGATACATCCGAAAGAGGTTGCAACGAAAACAACGGATATCTAGACAGAAGAATCGGGGAACGACAATAGGGTGACACCGATGAAAATAATTTATAACTACTTAAGAATAGAGGCTCAGTTACGGAACAAGCAGATGAGTAATTGATGTAATGGCAAGTTGGAAATATGGTGGAAGAAAAGGGAAAAATGGTTTTCAAGACTCACAGACTACTAGCAGATTGGAACGCCAACTTACCAATTTCAGAGCATACGCCTCATATGGATGTGAAGTGCTAGCATGAATGACAGTTTGAAGTCCTACGGAATACGTCAAGAATGGAACGACGTCAAATATAGATGTGGGCAATGGAGGAATAAGTAAAATGAGACAAATGCGAAAAATGCGGCTGTACTGGCTTCCCATAATCCCAAGACAAAATCCCTCAGTAGAACGAAACCGAACTGTAGAAATAGCCTTACAGTCAACTTCAGCAGAGACACTATCATTCCTTTAGGTGAAAGTAACAGGAGAACAGCCAACGTTGTGTAAAGACAAGTCTGACGAAGGGATCGCTGGATACAAGACGCGAACTCAGTGGGAAATAGATGAAGGATCTAATCGTCGTGATTTTCTTTTTTCAAGGAAAGTACCCGCAACGATAAACTTTAACGAAGATTAACGGAAAAAAATATTACGAGTTATGTAATAAATTAACTGTCCTGTAACTGGACAGAAAGAAAAACGGGCGGATATCGTTTATAACTATACAAATAAAAATCAGTTGCCGCATGTATGAAATATCATCTATTGAGGACGTCTCGAATGATTTGGCAAATTTTTTTCGTGTGTTTGTAATTATTGTCAGGACGAGGTTAGCATGAAAGATTCGAGTCGCATTTTTGTTTGAAAATCTCGGAAAAGAAATGTGACGGTCGGTTTGAACAGTGTTACTGTCGTATATTTTCATAACAACAAAACCTCTGCATTAAATATTGATATTTTGCGAAAAAGAATACAATTGAAAGAGACAAATGGTTCAAATGGCTCTGAGCACAATGGGACGTAATTGCTGTGGTCATCAGTCCCCTAGAACTTAAAACTACTTAAACCAAACTAACCTAAGGACGTCATACACATACATGCCCGAGGCAGGATTCGAACCTGCGACCGTAGCGGTCGCGTGGTTCCAGACTGTAGCGCATAGAACCGCTCGGCCACCCCGGCCGGCGAAAGCGTCATTTCAGTGTGTCATCGGCGGTGATTATATCTTTGGTGTGTTGGAAAGACTGATTTGGTGTCAGTTCGTGGTAATTTGGTATGTTGCAGACATTTAATCGATATCAGTTTGCGGTTTATTTCTTCGGAAAAAATGGCAGCAGCGAGGCGTCGAAACGGCGCAACGCAGGCCATCTACGTGATCGGCGAGATAACGAGACCGACGAAGAAGAGAAACGGAGTTTGGAGGCCAATGATTCCAACCGATCTACCCATTCACTCTCAATCCTATGCCCAATAACACTTCCGTTTGCATTAACAATAGAGAGAGGGGAGGAGGAGATGGACAGATCAGGGGAGAAGAAATAGATATAAAGAAGGAGAAGGAGCCAAGGACAGAGAAGGAGACGAATAGAGTGTGGGATGTCCAGGGAAGGGGGAAAAGATGGTGGACAGAGACAGGGTGGCAGGAGGAGATGGAGGGAAGAGGAGGAGAAGGATAGACTTATATCAAATTCCGATACATATTTAGCAGTTGCGAAACATTCCCGGGTTCGCTAGTCTACATATAAGTTAACATATACACTGGGCAAACCAACGTGAAATGTGTAGCAAAATATAGGGGACTATAGTATATGGAAGTTGACAGTTAGATACATGGAGCTTTGGGGAGCTTGCACGGATAGCCTAAGTGGTTAAGGCGATCGCTGGTGGTAAACAGTAAATCAGGGTTCAAGTCCCATCACGGTATAAATTTTCGTATGACACTAATAGCTAGTAAATTTATACTTAATACGGTGAATGTCAAAGAATTTGAGGTCAGCTATTTAGTACAGCTGTGAATCGTCAATAATACCCGCTCTTTCAGACATGCATGTACAATAGTAATATAAGTTCACAAGTCGATGCAGCGTATATCTGGTGTTATTAGAGAATCAGTGCGTCAACATGGCTCCCGGGAGCCATACACTTATTAACTGATTACAGACTGGGCTGTTATCTCCATCCTTTTGGTTTGTAACCAACTTGGGAAAATCCAAGTGGTGACGAATGCTCTTTGTTGGTTATGAGAACCACGGTTCACTTTCCGAACGCTATCTCGCTTGGTAAACACTTGACCACTGCTTCACATCTTAAAATGCTGGAATAACCCGCCCCAATGGTTTTCCTAAAGAGGGGAAAGTAGTTCAGCAAAAACCACTCTTACCCGGTAACTACCGGCGGATTCTTGCACAACCGCGGTGTCGCATTGCGTCAGGCGCGACGGAGACAACTTCCCGCCGCTTAGGAACAGCACGGCTCCCCGCCGTACGATGAGACATCTCAGCGGTAACGTTATGAGGCATTTTTCAGGCTAGGCCTCTACCGTGATCTTTTAAGATAAACCTGCCATTAACCGCTGTGACAGTAGGTAGAGAGACCGCGTCCGCTCCGCAAATGGATGACAGCAGACAAGCACCTAACCTCCGCACATAGTGAAACCTGGGTGGCATTGTAATCGCTTAATAAATTGCGATCTGTAGTGGGAAGATCCAAAGGTAATATAAATAAATGGGCCTCTAATAGTAATAACAGGTTTGGTGAATGTGGACAAGAGAAAACCACCAGTAATTTGTGCCCATGATCCAGAACACCATGCCACCCGTAGTGCCTTACAGGTTGCGAAGATCTGGCAATATGTGATACGAAAAAACAAGTTCTCCACATTTGATGTATTTTTCTACTCTAAGTTATTAACTTCCTCATTTCATTCTCAGTCTATGTTTGTTGTACAGGTTTCTGAGAATAAATATCTAACTGTGGTCTAATTGGGATTTGCATTTCCTTGACAACGTGCCAGTTACATTGGAGGGAGGTCTACAGTTTGACGTGGGCTCACAACCAGAGTGCAAATCGACGTTTTCTACAAAGTTTGCCGAAAGTGAATGAAGTAGTAGCCGACAGAAACTATTACTGACCGTGGATCAAATCCCAGCCCTTTGTAGAACTTAATGCTGACGAAATACATTCAGCAGCGCTGTTGCGGGGACATTAATATAGTAATTCGTTTGACACAGCAACGTGGGATTTTCGGTGTTCCTCTCAATTGTTGATATTATCCTCTGGTATATTCGTTTAACAAATAAAAACCCGCCTTTTCCTGCTGCAATGTGTTTTATTTCTTCCAGTCGCGTATCGCCTTTTACTTTGAGACATCTTCAGCGGGATCTAGAACGATATACAGTTTTATTTTGATATGTGATATTCGTAGATTATGAAACACTTCACGTCCCGTTTTTTAGGTAAATAAGTGATTACCTACAGTTCGCGTTTTTGGTTAGCATCTGGGTTTCCTCTCATGTTTCGTAAGTAAAGTTGTAGTGCGACCTCCAGCATGTGACCAGATGAGATTAAAACCAAGAGCGTTTACTTGTACAGGGAGCGTAGATGGGAAATAACGCAAAACGCCATGTAAGGATAACAAGGACGCGGGAGAGAGGTAATTCAAAATGTTACCTGTTACGGAACGGGAGAGGAAAAGCATCAGGGATGTAAAAATTGCAGACTTTTTCTCATTTGAATTGCTAAACCCAAGTTCCTAGGATTTGGAACTATTGTAGAAATTTGTCGATTAAGGATTCTGAACGAGTGAATGGCCCATCGGACAAACGGGGCAACACTTAATAACTTTTCCATATTGCTTTCTAGAGAAAACTGTTTGCACCGACTATATGTTCGGAAACGAAAAAGTGTCCAACCAGCGTAGTAAACTGCGGTTCACTTTCGATATACACAAACGTAAGATATTCTGCATGAACAAGACGGAATTCCCATGGCGTTGCTTCACTGTGATTAAACATCCACGTGCAACTCTACCAGCTTAAATAAAATTGAACCAAAAAGTAAAGTTATAGGAAAAGTGAATGATTAAATTCAGTTCAGTGAGATAATTGTGGGACAAGATATCGACAAATCGCACTGCGTCAAAGACTTTCTGTGAGTTTTTCCTCAATATTACTTAAATCTGTTAGCAAAAAAAAGGCTCTTAGCACTATGGGACTTAACAGCTGTGGTCATCAGTCCCCTAGAACTTAGAACTACTTAAACCTAACTAACCTAAGGACATCACACACATCCATGCCCGAGGCAGGATTCGAACCTGCGACCGTAGCAGTCGCGCGGTTCCGGACTGCGCGACTAGAACCGCGAGACCACCGCGGCCGGCAAATCTGTTAGCAGTAAATACGAATACTAGGGTACCAAGTCAGAATACCAGTACTAGAGCTAATAGATAAATAAAATGTGCAACTCAGTCTAAAGACGTGGGCGTTTTTCATGTTGTTATCGGTTACGGAACAGGAGATGAAAATCATCAGCGATGTAAAAATTGTGTACTTCTCATCTGAACTGCTGAACACAAGTTCACTTCAACACTATTGTAGAAATTTGTTGATTAAGGATTTTGTATTGTGCGGTATTTTTTACTTTTGTATAGCACATGAAAGTGCATCGGTCATGTGTGTTGTTTCCGGCTCTGGTCCGGCATGCTACGTGTTGGTGATTAGAGACTGCTTACGTAATCTGAATCATTCCATCGATCAGCTATTTCTGACCTTCTGCTTCACTTTATGTCCTAATTACCAGTGCCGCCGGTGTCACGCGACTTTCAACTAATGAATTAGGCTCCACAATAGCCCTATCGGGCTGGATACGCTCTTGATTCTGGCCAAGTCTAAAGCAGCGGTAGTCAACCTGTCCCAGCTTTTGTGGTGGGCGGTAGCGTTTTCTAACATTTTTCATTAGATTTTCATAAAATTTGGAAGTAAAGTGATTGGTAAGTAATTATTGTTGTATGTTTTTACATGCTGTAGCTCCATTTATAAATTTCATAAAGTAAAGTTGCTTCCCTACGTCATAAATCGCCATTACTGAGGACCTGGTGGGTGGCTAAAATGTTTATTGCTAACAGAGATACAAAAGTGAGCGGTAGATAAAAATGGTTGACAAATCCTGGTCTAAAGGAAGGAGCTATTTGTAACTCGACAGCAGGACTTCAATAGTTATCGTTCTGACAGTACAAACTATATTGTTTAATATTTAAACCTTCAACGTAAACAATAATCAGTTGCTATTAATTCATTTATCATTCTTTTGACTAAATTTCAGGAAAGAGTTGAAACTGATCGCAACTCAGAATACGATATGAGATGTCCAATGAAGAAAATAATAGATTTTAAATTCCCTACTTCTCAGTTTGTTCTCCTATATAGTGAAAACAGTAGACCGATGAAAGGACTGAATATCATATGCCTAAATGCATTGTCTGAAGATTATGGCGGACTGATGCTGTTTCTCTTTAATTTTCTTGCTTTATTAAGCAATTCTTAATTTCATTTTTAGGTGTTTAATCTGGTAATAATTTTCAACGACAGTCATCAACATGCTGTCATTTGTGTAGGACTCCTTAAGAAGAACTATGTCGACTAATTTCCCTAAATAACGTGTTTCTTTTTAATTTACACGCAGCCATGGAATACCATTACAAACATCTTACGACCGCTTCGTTCGCAAAATGCCGCTCATGGCGGATATAATCTGAAAATAGTCAACCTACAGCCGTAAACGTTTGAGAATGTAATCACATTCTGCGCTTGTTCCAAACTAAAAATAAATACTTTATACGTCAATAACTCTTCTCCATACAACGATGTGGTTTTCCCAAAATCCCTCAAAAATATTGTCTACTATATTCCAGGAGGTAATTCCCATAGCTCCGTGCACCATAGAAGATTTCTTCAGTTACGAAATGCTCCTCAAAACAATAAAAAATTGTATTATACCTTTAGTCTTATCATTTAGTTTTTGTAATTCTAACTGGGGTTCTATGCAGCTTCAGCCCCAAAATTCCTGACAGCACATCACGTACTGAGAATAGTACTTCTAAACTATGTTGACGCTTGTCTTCTGTTGTTCCTCTCACTCAGTTTTTTTCAGGTTCGTGCAACATTCATTTGTTTTCACACGGAGTCCTTCGCAAAGTTAATTATTTCATGGATGGTTGTAGATATCGAAATTTTTCAGAATATGTAGTACGTGAAGACGTGAGTGGGATTCTCCATTGTTAATATTCATAGCCTTTTCTGTATTAACAGACAGTGAGGCATCGACGAGGGCTGCTTTCTCCTGTTTCCGAAAGGGCTGCAGATTGAAACAAGTGTGAATGCGAAAGAGTTTTCGTACAGATACTACATACATATATTGACTATTATTTAACATTGTTACCATAACGTTTGAGACATCTGTCAACGTGCTTGGATTGCCTGACCGCAATGTGCATCGACAGTTCGCAACCTCCGTCCAACCCACAGGTGGCAACAAGTGGCTTCCACGCTTTTCTGCAGAGAAGGAATTGACTATGAAAACGAAATGTGACAACGAATTAGGTACTCCAGGAAACCGTAACGGCACTGAAACATAGTCATCACGGAAGCAGAAACTATCCTTCTTATGATACACAACTCGCTCTTCATTCACATGAATTAATGAGCGCTATAGAGAGGCGATCTCAGATTTATTCTACACCTTTACACTTCCAGAAAGCGTTTGGCACCATTTCTCACTAGTGACTTCACTGGAAATTGCGTGCTATGGAGAATCGTCTCAGTTGTGCGAACTGGATTCTTGATGTACTGTCAGAAAGGTCACAGTTCGCAGTAACTGACAGAAAGTCATCGACTAAAACAGAAGTGATAACTGGCGCTCGGTGTGGGTATGTTATAGGCTTTCTGCAGTTCCTAACCTATATAAATGATGCCCTGCGTCTACAGATGATGCTATTATTACCGACTACTTGAGTCATCAGAAGGTCAAAATCATTTCCAAATTAAGTTAAACAAGATATCTGCATGGTGAGAAAAGTGGAAATTGTATCAGAGTAATGAAACTGTAAGATCAACCACATATGTACTAAAAAAATCCTTTAAATTTCAGTTACACGGTAAATCGCACAAATCTGAAGGCTGTCAATTGAACATATGGATTACAATTACGAATCTAAGACTGTGTTTTGTTGGCTGAACTCTTAGAAGATGCAACAGATCTACTAAAGGGACTCCCTACACTATGCTTGTCTGTCCTCTTTTCCGGGATACTCACCACATAAGACTGACGGAAGACTGGCAAAAGTTTCACAGAGGGGCAGTTCGTTTTGTATTATTGCGAAACAAGGGATAGTGTGTGTCTCGGATATGATACGGGAATCTTGGGTGGCAGTCATTAAAACAAAGGCGTTTTTCGATACTACGAGATCTTTCCACGACATTTCAATCACCAGCTTTCTCTTCCGAATGCGAAGATATCTTGTTGACACTCATTTACATAGGGAGAAATGATCACCCTCTGTAGAGTCGAAAGGTACAGTCTGAGGGTGGTCCGGGGAGCCCTCTGCCAGACACTGAAGTGTGAATTGCAGAGTAGTTACTTATATGTAGACATACACGTGGCACCACAGACGGCGGCAGTTTCAGGCATAGGGGATATAAAAGCTGGTGCGCCGTTATTCTCTTAAGGCATATTGAATAAGTGTATAAGTATATAAATCCTTTTTGGTATTCACACTTGTTTTAATTTCTACTCCAGCGCCACGTAATAGAGGCCTTACATTTAACACATTTTCCGTCTATTTTTGCGAACTGCGTCGTTGGTAAGCGTTAATAAACATACACATTCTGAGAAGTTTTAACAAGTATTTGCAACGTCTTTAGGAGTTGGAACACAACACGGTTTGGCTTGTTCGCTTCACAGGGGTTGTGTGACAATGTTACAGATGCGGCATTCATGCCCTGGTTCTTTTGTTATAATTCTATGCAGTTTTCACAGAAACAGGATAGTACCGAAGTCGTGCTGCGGTTAGGGTTCAGACTAAAACTGTGTTCTAAAAGTTACATTGATAATGAGTCAAGCATGAATGGTGCAACATATCAGCTTCAAATCTAGTTGTCATGAACAGGTGATTTACGCTATGTCTGTTAATTATTGTTGCCTGTTAACAAGTAGGCTGTGTGTAATTCTTCATCTGAAATGAATTTCGTATAGTCTGTTCTGTGTTAATTGCATGCAGTCACTCATGTGCATCGCTTTGGATTCCTGTGAATGACCTTCCCAAGGTGAAATATCATAAAGTATTCAGAACGCAGTTTTAAAAGCTGCTAAGCCGCATAAAATTCTAATGGCAGTTTCTGAAAAAACGTGAAGGCATTTTTAACCTGAAAAGTGTGAAATGCGTTAGTTCCACAAAATGTTTGGAGCGACCTTGTTATAAGGCTCAGAACTGTCATCCACGCGCCATGTGAGACAGGCGTACACCTATCGCTCGCTGCTCATAAGATACGGGACCAAATAAAGTGCCTTATCAGAGGCATCACACGACCAAATAAAGGTAGGGGTGTCACTCTTTGTGATCTCAATTGCCTGTTTATCTTAACTGCTGCCTATTCCTCAAGTAAGTCTGAGATAACACCGCAGGGATTACGAAATGTGCACAAGATGTTACCTGAAAAGGAAAGCAGGTGTGTCTATGATTTCAGCGATACTACAAATATTAATATTACTTACTTCACGGATAGGAATAAGATGGTAATGTCAGACGATTCGTGTAGCGAGAGTTGTAACGGCCGGCCACTGTGGCCAAGCGGTTCTAGGCGGTTCAGTCCGGACCCGCGCTGCTGCTACGGTCGCAGGTTCGAATCGTGCCTCGGGCATGGATGTGTGTGATCTCCTTAGATTAGTTAGGCTTAAGTGGTTCTAAATTTAGGAGACTGATGATCTCAGATGTTAAGTCCCATTGTGTTTAGAGCCATTTGACTCATCCCATCTGAGAGTAGTAACGTTAACAGTGGCGACTATTTATTTACAAATTATACACAGTAGATACACCTTCCAAAGTTTTATTATCGCACAGAGTAGTCACCAGCATTGTGTATAACCCTTTACCAGCGGTGTGGAAGTCGTAGGATACCCTTAGCAGCGACAGTTGGTTTGATAGTTCGGCTGGAGCGATCTATTGCTCGACGAATCTCTATAACAGCTCTGAAGCGAATGTCATGAAGAGCTTCACAACGTGATACACTATGTGATCAAAAGTATCCGGACACGCCGGCCAGGGTGGCCGAGCGGTTCTAGGCGCTACAGTCTGGAACTGCGCGACCGCTACGGTCGCAGATTCGAATCCTGCCTCGGTCATGGATGTGTGTGATGTCCTTAGGTCAGTTAGGTTTAAGTGGTTCTAAGTGACCTTAGAAGTTAAGTCCCATGGTGCGCAGAGAGATTTGAACCATTTTTATCCGGACACCCCCAGAAACATACGTTTTTCATAGTAAGTGGGTTATGCTACCACCTACTGCCAGGTTCTCCATACAAGCGACCTCAGTAGTCATTAGACATCGTGAGAGAGCAGAATGGGGCGCTCGGTGGAATTCACGGAATGCGGACGTGGTCAGGTGATTGGGCGTCATTTGTGTCATACGTCTGTATGCGATATTTCCACACACATCCCTAGGTCCACTGTTTCCGAAGTGATAGTGAAGTGGAAAAGTGAAAGGGTACGTACAGCACAGAAGCGTACAGGCCGACCTTGTTTGTTGACTGACAATGTGTAATAAGCAGACATCTATCCAGATCATCACGCAGGAAATCCAAACTGCCTCAGGGTCCACTCCAAGTACTATTTCAGGCGGGAGCTGAGAAAACTTGGATTTCACGGTCGAGCGGCAGCTCATAAGCAACACATCACGTCGGCAAATGCCAAACGACGCCTCGCTTGGTGTAAGGAGCGTAAGCGCTGGCCGACTGAACAGTGGATAAACGTTGTGTCGAGTGACGAATCACGGTACACAATGTGGCGATCCGATGACAGGGTGTGGGTATGGCGAATGCCCGGTGAACGTCATCTGACAACGTGTGCAATGTCAACAGTAAACTTCATGGTGTGGTCGTGTTTTTCGTGAAGGGGCCTTGCTCCCCATGTTGTTTTGCGTGGCACTATCACAGGTCTGCACTGATGTTCGAAGCACCTTCTTGCTTCCCACTGTTGAAGAGCAATTCGGAGATGGCGATTGCATCTTTCAACACGCTCGAGCACCTGTTCATAATGCACGGCCTGTGGCGGAGTGGTTACACGACAATAACATCCCTGTAATGGACTGGCCTGCACAGAATCCTGAACTGAACCGTATAGAACACCTTTGGGATGTTTGGAACGCCGAAGTGGAGCACTCCGTGAAGAATGGGCTGCCATTCCCAAAGAAACCTCCAGCACCTGATTGAACGTATGCCTGCGAGAGTGGAAGCTAAGGGAGGACAAAATCCATATTGAACTTCAGCATTATCGATGGAGGGCGCCACGAACTTTTAAGTCATTTTCAGCCAGGTTTCTGGATACTTTTGATCACATAGTGTATCTTCTTGAAATGCCTGTTCTGTACGATGTAGAAGTGTAAAATTATCAAAGTTTAAACGAAAGTTTAGTTCCGTGCCAAGTTGTATAGGATCAACTTCAGTGACTTCACTACGCAAACACTTTCTCTGCCTTTTCTATAAGACCGAGGAATAGTACTGGTATGTTTTTTAGAGCTTACCTGACACAGCACCATGGTCGTTATCATTTAATAAAGTTACTAATACAGACACAGAAGAACTGTCCGACAAAATAACACGAGTTATTAAAAACAATAAAAAAAGAAAAGCTTTTCTGGCGAGGAATTACAAGACGGCAAAGAGCACCTACAGAAACTGGTAAATAAAAGTAGCTACCACTACAAGATGATAATATAGGATTTTAATGTAAGAGCAGGAGAAAAACGAAAGATTATTCTTCAATGGAAAATTTACGGTATTATACTTCAAATCACAGAGACCACACAGTAGTAGAAGAACAAAATGTCTATTCTTAATACTTCCATCCAGAACAAGACAAATAGGAAATTAATTTTCCAAGGATGAAGTCAATTTGGAAGTGAAACTGACTACGTTTTATAAAACAATAAGAAATGGCACAGGATATAATAATCCTAAGCCAGTTTAAAATTTCAGCTGATCATAGAATAGTAAGATACAGACTGAAGAAACAGACAAAAAGCTGGGAAGGAAGATACTGTAGATATTATCAGAAATATCAATAACGAATATTTATTTAATAATACAGCTATACCACATTAAATTCTGTAAGAAGATCAGCATCGTAAAAAATGAAGAGTATACACGCTATGACGAAAGAAATATTTGTGTAACAAAGATACTTACATAAACAAAAAACTGTATTATGGACGTGAAGAAGGCAAGAGAAAAGAAAATCTCAAATAAAAAAATAGAAAAAGAGAACCGTTGAAGAGAGGGCAAGAGTTTGATCAAAATAAGAGGAATATAATAGAATTTGTGGATTTATGGAAAACTATTTACGAATGCCGAAACATCTATTAGAGTCCACAGGGAAGTAGGAAACAGAGTTAAAAAGAGTACGCAGGCAAGGGAATTCACCAACAAAACCATTTCCTAGAGGAAATGTTTGCAAGGTAAACAGGTATTAATGGGAGATACCTGACCACTATCTTTTACTTGTACTGCTTGCCTCTACCGCAAATAGACTTCAACAACACATGACGGAACTTATTGTAGCAAGTTTGAAAGTAGTTTTTCAATCAGTCGTACTAAAATAATGTGTAATCTACACATTGTAAACAAAAATGAAGAAATTAACAAGGAAGTCAGGTGAGCTCACTAATAGGATATGTGGAGAACAGATTAATAGCAAAATAAATAAACATAAGAGTGAAAAGATACTGCATAAGCCCACATATTTATAACGGCTGTCAGGAATATTTAAATTAACTTAATTTAATCTAATATGTTAAACTGCTGCTGTTTGCTTTACGTGCAGTGTGAGCTGGGACGAAGATGGCTAGGGAAACAATGTACATTCGTTTCATTTCACTCTATTTCCCATCAGCATCCTATGCCACCCTTTTACATACTTCCCTTCAGGAATAAGCCCTATAATGTATGGATGAATAATTGGGCATTTATTTGTAACTAGAGAATCAGAGTAGCTTGCCTTGTTTGTCCTTTCTACAGACTCCGTAATTTTCAGTTAAATCTATTTTTTTAAACCTGGGTTATGGCCAGGGTTGGCCACAGGCGACGAGCTTCCCGCTCTTCTTAAAAGATACGCCCTCTGACTGGCCATGTTAGAGCACACGTGGGGAAACTCTGGAAAGTTCGCTGAGTTTTCTGTTCACATTTTATCCCATAGGCATCGGTGAGAAGAAGTAGCGAAGTTTTTGGCAGTTTTCTGGCCCCACCGGATTGGGTGATTGACGAAATACCAGCCCCACCATGTAAAGTTGCGCCGGTCCTGTGACCATGAGGTGAGTGACACGTGCCCTTATGAACGCTCTTAGAATAAGTTGAAGTTGGGTAGGATTGATCCAGTTATTTCACAATCCGTTTTATTTAATTATTGAGTTACTTTAATTCAGTCTCCAGTAGTAGCAATACTCTTTGGTAGCATATGCACAGTTACCATCTTCCTAACACTGTCTTTCCACTTGTAAGGTATGAATGTGATTGCATGGATAAAATTATCAAACTAATGGTTGATGACGTCTTTCGAAGCCGTGTTAAACGGATACCAAGATCGATATCTAAATTTGAGTATGACGCCTTTTATGAATTTTCTGTTTTCGCGGAGTGCCTATGAGATGTCAGCTCGCTAATAATGTTGCCATGCCGCAATTTTTTTATCCCAGTCTTTGAATGTTATGAATCTAGGCAAGTCAGGGGAGACATCAGTAGGGATCACTAGAATCTCCGCCACTATGGTGAACTTAGTTACTGCGTATTGTTTCCTTCGCTTGTGATGCCATTAGTCATTAGTTGTGCTCCTTTCTCTTCTAGTTTTACTCATTCAGTTGAGGTAAACGTAAGGATGCTGTGAATATTTGGAGATTATTATGCTCCTAATTGCACCCATCTAGCACACTTCACCAACGCTGATATTTGTTGAGAGTTCTTCCCCTGTCTCTTAAAGAACAATAGTTTTATTTTAACAAGTTTCTGATACTTACTGACTGAGCTGAGAAAAGAGAGCTTGAGAGATATTAAAAGTTGAATCTCATCGAAAGAAACTCGGTGCTCACATTCTTCACGCCACGTGCATTCCACCATCTTCCCACTCCAGCTATAAGATCACTCAAATTGGCAATGCTTGTTTGAATACAGAAGTTGAATGCAATATGTTCCTTACCCCGACGTGAGAATTCGTAATTTATAAAATCCCTCACGCTTTCTAATAAAAGTTAATGGGCTATATTCATTAACGATCTCACAACATATTGCACGGTAGTGGCAAATATAAAGAAAAGAAAGAGAGATCCTAAGCCAAACCAGAACTCGAAAACTCTTAAGAGTCAAAAGCGCCTGAGCTGCTTTTAGTAAACAGTTTATGCATAGCTGAGACAGAAACGTTTCAACAAGGATGCAATACCATGTTTTACGTGTGGCAATGAGATGCATATATTGACATGTGATCCATTCAAAACGCTTAAATTGCAAATTGCTTTGTAAAGAATGTGCGGATGCATGACTGCAGCTATTACAAAAGATAGAAAAGAAAATAAACGGATTAAAGAAGACTAGAGTATAATATGTAATTATGACTGTAATGAAAGTGATATCGAGGTGAGCAGGGTATATAGACAAGCAAATCTGTGGTAGTCGTACGAAGTACGTTCTCTATTCAAGTCCAGCTGGAAGGTAAAAGATCGAGCAAAATACCTAATGGAAACTGAACAGACGACACTGGGAAACAGGCAGAACTAATATTGATGGATATGACTCGAGACCGTATTGAAGGGAGCAGTCTGGAGGAGGGTTTTATCCAGTAGCAGATGTGCAATGGCTGCTGCCGATGACGATTATATATAATTGTTGCCGAAATATGAATTAACATTCCATTACTCCACTAATTATTATTCAAAGCTATTTTCCAGCCTCCAGGCCTTACTAAACTTGATGAAAGCCTTGCATCATTTGTATGTATGTTTATAAGCTCACAGCCTGAAAGATTAACCGCATGTGCTGTTCTCTGAGGCCTCAGAGTAGTGCTACAATTCGGGTCACGTGTGAGATCCTCCTCGGGCAAGGTCGTGAGCTCTAAACAGACCTTTACTGACTGCCTGTCACCTGAGAGCTCTAAGCTCTCTACTACGTAAACTTTTTTCACAGTTTAATTAATTTTCGGCAATCGGACTATTTAAATGGCAGCAGAACACACATCCACTGATCGTATTCCCACCCGACTAAAGACTGCGTTGCTGATCGAAATAATGTAATCCACGCTATCGTATTTTAAATGTCACCAATTTACTCACAATAATGGCACACAGTGGCGAACGCACCATTTTTTGCGTCCGCTCTATTCCACGGAAAAGCCAGCATACCCGTTGCCTCTTCCTATCCTCAGTTATTTTACGACAGATGAAAATGAGCTGGCGGCAAAGATGAACATTCTTCAAGCAAGCGCCATTCAGTGATAAAGAAATGCTGTAGAACTAAATATAGAGACGGAAAGTATGTCGTTACCAAACAGTTGATCAGAAAGAGTTATGCCGCAGCCAGACAAGGTGTCATATTTCAGGCTGATGTCATGCAGTGGAAGAAGGGGAACTACTACGATGTGTTGCAGACTGTTTTCCCGGCACAGGAACACCGTTCTTCCACGTTACAGTTGATTACATCTGTCATCTAGATCTTTTGACATGTTAGGAGCTGTTATAACAAGGTCATAATTGTTTTTGCTCATCTCTTGAGCCCCTAATTTGTATATGGGTGTAATTTGTTTCTTTTTTTTTTGGGGGGGGGGGGAGTACTGCATACTACACGTAAAAAACTTCTTAGTCTTTTTCTCCATATTTCACTTCTTGTCTTCCTCTTCAGTTTTCCCCTCTGTACTACCTCTGACATGGCCAATTTTCCTCTATGCAGTTGATTTCTCACTACATCTATTGTTTTCTGTCATTTGTATCTCTGCGGTTCTTATTCTATCCATCATTTTTTTAAACCTTACAACATCGCCTCTAGGTCATTCTTCTCCAATATTATCATTGTTTACACTTCACCTCAGTACAATTACGCACTCTAAGTATACACACTGACAAATCTGTTTCCTGTTTTCAACTCAGAATTTGATACCAGCAAAGTTCTTTTATTTTAGAACACATTTTTTCACCCGCTACTCTCTGGTCCTGATAGTTTCTGCTTTCTATCTCGGAGAACTATTTCACTTTTCCTACTGCTGTACAAATCAAATTAGAGGCGACGCGCTTCTGCTACTCTTCTTCGCTTTCAATTTCAATCGTTCATTAATTAATATTTAAACACCTCCTATGGTACATACGCTCTCATTTCATTCAACGCATCTGAATTTGTCACGGGTGCTGTCAGTAGGGCTATTTCGTCTACGAACGTTAACTTCAGTATTTGTTCTTCTTGCTGTTTCATTTGTTCTTGCATTGTTATTTCAGCTCCTTCGTTCACGGCTGGAATACAGAGTTTACAGTATTTCTTGTACTAATATCTACGTTTAGACTTCTTGGTGACTGTAAGTAATTCGGAGACCACTAAGAAGGAAGAGGAGGAGACATTGGTACTGCTACGGCTGTGTACTGCACTTCCGAGCGCCAACAATAGCACCAAATACCATTCAACACGCAATAACTTGAGGTATAGAAAAATACAATAATATTCCGATGCGTACGGTATCCATATTCAATGCAAGACAAGACGATCAACTTTGTACTTCGTCCCCTATCGTCCCTATCGAAGTAGACTGAGGTTCGATAGGTAAAAAAGCTAAAAATATGTGCGATGTGAAGAGTTCAATGTTACTTGAATGTCTCAAAATAACACAGATTTTTCTAAGAATGTTGAAAGTTCTCGCAAAGCAAGTGATAATACAGTTTCCATTAGTTTATCTTCAGCTGATCGTTAACTGTTTTGTGATTAGATATCGGTTATACGAAGTAGGAGACCACAGTCCAGGTATTTTCCAGGGAATATTTTTCCTATCGTTATCAACTAGCACAACGATTCGGTAATAATATACAATTACGAACTGCTTCATTCCATGGATTATTATTGTTCTGTGTTTTTGGCACCATTTGATGTCAAAATGTAGCGACAAATAGACATAATACTTGTAAGGAATAGGAAGTTAGTACCTTAAAAGTTTTAGTATTTTTCTTACTTTTATGTTCTTCATGCAGCCTTCGTTAGTTATGTCCAATATATTATAGCGATTACGTTTCCGTAGTACGAGGTGCATTCAAGTTCTAAGGCCTCCGATTTTTTTCCTCTGGACTGGAAAGAGATAGAAACATGCGCATTGTTTTAAAGTGAGGCCGCGTTCATTGTCAATACGTCCCAGAGATGGCAGAACCCTACGGCAGATGGAATTTTACCTCCAGCGGCGAGAATGAGAACTGTTTTAAATACTTAAAATGGCGACGTTTTCCTCACTTGAACAGCGTGCAATCATTCGTTTTCTGAATTTGCGTGGTGTGAAACCAATTGAAATTCATCGATAGTTGAAGGAGACATGTGGTGATGGAGTTATGGATGTGTCGAAAGTGCGTTCGTGGGTGCGACAGTTTAATGAAGGCAGGACATTGTGTGACAACAAACCGAAACAACCTCGGGCTCGCACAAGCCGGTCTGACGACATGATCGAGAAAGTGGAGAAAATTGTTTTGGGGGATCGCCGAATAACTGTTGAACAGATCGCCTCCAGAGTTGGCATTCCTGTGGGTTCTGTGCACACAATCCTGCATGACGACCTGAAAATGCGAAAAGTGTCATCCAGGTGGGCGGCCACGAATGCTGACGGACGACCACACGGCTGCCCCTGTGGCATGTTGCCGAGCAATGTTGACGCGCAACGGCAGCATGAATGGGACTTTCTTTTCGTCGGTTGTGACAATGGATGAGACGTGGATGCCATTTTTCAATCCAGAAACAAAGCGCCAGTCAGCTCAATGGAAGCACACAGATTCACCGCCACCAAAAATATTTCGGGTAACCGCCAGTGCTGAAAAAATGATGGTGTCCATGTTCTGGGACAGCGAGGGCGTAATCCTTACCCATTGCGTTCCAAAGGGCACTACGGTAACAGGTACATCCTACGAAAATTACGAAAATGTTTTGAAGAACAAATTCCTTCCTGCACTGCAACAAAAACGTCCGGGAAGGGCTGCGCGTGTGCTGTTTCACCAAGACAACGCACCCGCACATCGAGCTAACGTTACGCAACAGTTTCTTCGTGATAACAACTTTGAAGTGACTCCTCATGATCCTTACTCACCTGACCTGGCTGCTAGTGACTTATGGCTTTTTCCAACAATGAAAGACACTCTCCGTGGCCGCACATTCACCAGCCGTGCTGCTATTGCCTCATCGATTTTCCAGTGGTCAAAACAGACTCCTAAAGAAGCCTTCTCCACTGCCATGGAATCATCGCGTCATGGTTGTGAAAAATGTGTACGTCTGCAGGGCGATTACGTCGAGAAGTAACGCCAGTTTCATCGATTTCGGGTGAGTAGTTAATTAGAAAAAAAAATCGGAGGCCTTAGAACTTGAATGCATCTCGTAACAAGTAAATACTTTTCCATTTTTCCTTACGTTGTAACTGAAATAAGACTCAAGCAATAGTTCGTATATATCGAAACTAGCCCAGTTGTTCAGAAATAAATGATCTTAACTGTCATGAATATGTCCTGCGTGAGTACAGTATGGAGTACTGTTTCATGCTCTAAATTTGAGATTACAGCAAGAGCTGAATCCAAGAATTGTAGTTTGGAGCTTATCCTCTCGTCAGTACAAGGAGCTTAGCGTCTCGTAAGTACAGAGCTCATTACAGACTGAGCACAGTTTCAGTTGGACAATAAGGAGGTAAAGAAAGGCCACGGGCCTTTTGAAGGAAAGGAACAGCCGTTAGTCTAAGGAAAAATCACAGTAACACAATCCTGAACTGCAATACGACAATTTTAATAGCCCCTTTATCGCGTACGAGTCCGTTTACAGTCTACTATCACTGTACATGTATATTGGTAGAACAATTCGAATCGAATACACTGGAAGTCGGGAGGGGGAGGGATGATATTTTATCAGTGCTTAATGACTGAAGCACACTCTGCTGCCTGCATTACAGCGTGACGAAAAATATTCCCGCACAGAGTACTTGTGGATGAGCTCCTCTGTTTGACCCTTTGAGTCCCAACAATATGAAAGATACTTTTCAAATTTTTCGCAAAATTGGTATTATCATCACAGAAAGCTACGAATACAAGTAAAAACTTGCAGGAAGTGAGTAATCAATAGTTTTAAAGTTGTGGCTTCCTTTTGGAAGCACTGGGACTGTTTTTAACCATCCACTTTTCGATCACCCATAATTTCATGAGACATATTTCAAAGCAATTTCGCATTTTTCCTAGACACAACCCCACATATCGAAACTTCCATGAACTCATACTGCCGAAAAGAAATTACAGTCCAACATAACAAGCAAAAATCGGCCTAAAATTTAATAAATTTATGTCGAAAGTACATATTACTCCTACACTCATAACAGCAATAGTAGAAAAACTACAATTTACTGTAAAAGTGCCCTTAGATCTACTTACTTTCATTGCCTTTGATCTCCTCAAGATCTGTCAAAAACTCCACATGTCACTATCTTCTATAATCACATAGCACAATCTCCACGCCGAGTGACCGCTACAATGCATTAATTCGCAGAAGTACCTCAGTGTACCACTATATGTCTCGGTCTTGCAATAGCATCGGTGGTTTCATGCGAAAGGTACTGTTACTTAAAAAAAATTAATAAAATGATGATTTCAGGCGGACGCAACTAGTACTCATAAGATTAAAGTCATTATTTCCTTTCTGTGTCAGAGTCTCACAGTTTATCTAACGAACACAGAAACCGAAACAAGCGCGCAAGGGACTGTAGAAGTTAAAATAATAAAAGAAGTAAACAGGTCCAAATTATTGGGTAGAGTGGAACTTGAAACATACAGAGCTACTGACAAAAAAAAAAGTTAACGGTACACCAGTGTCGTTCGCGTGCAACGGAGGTAAAGAACCAGAAGCGGGAGGAAAGGGCAGTGGGAAGGTACCTCAGGAGTGTACAGCGTGTCTGACCAGTACCAGACTAACATGATAAAGGTCAGTGACAGTGACAGTTGGTTCCAGCTTTTCAACATAGCGCTGAGGTCGTTCGTTGGCACTTTTCTCAACCTTGTCGCTCTACACAAATTGGAAAAATGTTGAAGTGGGAAAAAGAAGACACCATGGAAATTACTGAAAATTTCCTATACGAACAAATATGATATTACTGCGTCACCGTCTCCCGTAGTTTACTTGTTTTTGCGTATGCGAATGTGTCAACAAAGGGAAGAAATGTAAAAAAAAACTGTAATAGTCAGATCGTAGGAAACACAAAACACAGGTCCCCTTATCTTCTCTCCTTGTCGAAAACCTTTTTCTCGCTTTAATTTATCTCTTATGTATCTCTTATGAATTGTATATATTTATCTCTTACGTAAATCAAAAGCATTTGTTAAGAGAGCAGTTGTCGACCAGAATGAGTTTTCGGAAATGAAAACTTCATTTATCGCTACATTTCATGAATTTCCTCTGAATTTTCAATCGCAGAACTTTCGTATTCAGCAGAACGATGTTCTTATTACATTACAAAACTCCGGAGTTGTGCCACTCAACAAGTTCTGAAAAAATAAGAATCGGATAAATTAAAAAATAACTGTTATTGGCTTTTTTATGCTTGTTCGTGACCACACTGTTTTTATTATGTTTGGAAAGGAAATCAGTTCTCTAATTCGGTATTTTCTTTTGCCAATGCGCCCTTCAGAATGTCCACATAAAATTCACTGCCGCTGTCTTCCACACACCGAATGATTTTGTGAAGATCCACCATCTTTTGCTTTTTTGGTACAGGTCAGTATAATCTCAGGTGATTTTCTGAAAACTTTCATATAATTTTATACACGACATGATATACTTCCACCTAAAATTTATGAAAAGGAATTACTTTATAAAATATTTTAGTTTCGATGTTATAATCTATAAGTAGCAGTTCTGAATGTACAATTAAAATTATTTTTTTAGAAACATTTGAAATTACGAATTACTTGCACACTTAAAATTTCCGTTATTGATTACCCAATCCTGCAGAATTTACTATGTTTATTTCTGGATTCATTTATGAAATAATAATCGAAATTAATAACGTATGAAAACTAGTAGGAATTCATTTGTTAAGAAAAAATTGTAAACCCTTTAGAATTTCGTTATTTCCGCAGAATGTGAGAGTCGTAAGTGTGCCTCTGATGTGATCGGACGTATTTTTGTACAATATGTGCGAACAATGTAGTTTCGGCTTTGTTAATGTGAAAAATCAAAATATGTATGATATACTAAAATGTGAGAAAATCAGTGGAAAATGTACTTAAGTAAAAAATTCTGCAACAACAATCTTCGAATTTATTTAGTTCATACCAATTGTGAGGACCTGATGTTACATTTTCAGCTTCAAGAATCAGATCCCTAGAGAGAAAGAAGTGAAGCCATCTCAAAATGATAAACTAAGTAATATTGAAAGTTTATTGTAATATTCGTTCGTCTCATATCTTCATAGAAGACTTTGCTTCTTAATTACTTGGACTGGGCATTGTTTAATGTGAGCGGTAGCTGGAAGGAGGGAGGAGGGGGGAGGTTACAATAGCACACATTTCTAGGCAGTTAGCCCAAAATTAAAGATATTTTTGAGCAGATCAATGACGAATGGTAATCACACAATATAGCCATCGTACTTGGAACAGTAAATAAAGAGATATAGTGAATTTACGCTAAAATGAATTCTCTCATTCCTCTATTTTAGTGACGTTTCTAGGGAGACTGCTGGTCTCTTGTAGAACTGATTTAACTTAAAGGACAAAAATACTAAAAAAATGAAAATTACCTCAATTCTCCACCAGGTATTTTGGCACCTACATTCTTTCCAGAGTATTTCTTATAAGATGCTCCTCTCGGTCTTGGTTGCTTTATTATGTTTCTCTTATAGCTTTGGTGGTTTGATTTTATTTTCCCTCCACGAATATATTTATCTTCATCTGAGAGAGCCATGTGCATAGTGGGATGTGCTTTCAAACAGTGCTGTTTATACGCAATAGTGTAGATTTTATATTGGATTGTTGTGCTCCGGACTAACAGGGACCAAGTATTGTATTTACTATAATGCAATGACGTTCTCTCCACTAACAGGCGCCAAATTCAATGCCAACTCAACAACAAGGTAACATGAAATATTTTGTTAAAAAGGCAAATGCCCAGGACATTGGACCTTTCAACAAAACACGAAGGAAATAACAGCATTTTAAACTTACTTGCAGTTAAGATATTTCTGTTCTTTTAACATAGAATGATAGGACTACCTTCAGGGTATCATAATTAGCGAAAATGTGAAAATCTTAAAAAATTTTACATCTACCCTTTTTTAATAAATGGCTATTCAAATATAGACTCGTATTCCCCTTGCACAGTTCATTTTCAAATAAAAAGTCCAAATTGGTTCTATCATCTTGTATTGTTCAAAGGAACAGCATAGACTGGAAGATCCCCTGCGACGATTGGATTGTTGCAGATGGAAATATAAAGCCACACCTCATTATGAAATAATTCTTATTTGGATTCTAATCTAGCAGCCAGCCCCAAGTCACAGCTTTTTCGCATAACAACTCTGGTCTGAAATCGTTTCCAGTGGTACGAACTGTGTCCTTGAAAATATTGTGCTGTCTTTATTTACGATAAAGACAGGTCACTCACAGACTGTGTTTTTATTATTATTATTATTATTATTATTATTTTGGTTCAGACAGCATGACTAAACGTAAGTAAAAGTTTTGCTATACTTGAAACAGCGACAAGCGGTTTATAGAGTTTAATTTTGTCACGCCACGCTAACGTCTCACCCACAAGCTAATCCGCTAATATTGCGTCACTTGCCTGGGCGGATCTTTTAGGAGATGTGTGCTACGCTCTTCGCGAAATCCAATGATAACCGCAAAAGTCGCGTGGAGCTTCGCCCAAATCTCCAGCAAAACGAACTGTTCGTGATAACGGTTTTAATCTCCCTACTCGTGACTTCGTAACTGTACCGTTAGGATAATGCTCAGCACAAATCATCATCTTACCTTACATATCCAAATACTCAGAGAATATACTTGCGCTTAACACGTGTGAGAATTTTACGAGAATATTTCTATTCATACGAAAACTCTTTGCCTGCATATCCTTTGAGTTCTGAATTTCCCCCTATTCGATTAAGTCTGTTGCTTATATTGTGTATTGACGTGTGTACAATAACACTTGAAGCAATGTCTTGCTTATTAAAGCCTATTAAGGCAGATTTTGTTCAAAAGAAGTCAAAAATTTTATCAAAATCTATGAATGCCAGACAAACTGTTAAACTGTCTGCACAGTTGTAAATTTTATGTTATACGAATGCGTGGTGTCTGTTCATTCAGACATGTCCGAAAGAACACGCATTCATATAATTGATTCGCCTCCATACGCAGTGAAGGAACCACCTTCAGAGCGGATCCACAGTTACATTCGATCTCCTGTGGGAATGTCAAAGTAACGACCAACGGCGACGTGGACGGGGAATGCGTATAGGTGGGAAGTGTGAGTCGAACCGGCGGAGTACCGATGTAGTGCGCACAATAGGGTATGTCGCTGTTTTCTGGAAATTGTCTTACATGTTTAACTATGTTGTCTTAAATGTTTCAGCATGTCATTTTATGCTCCTAACATGCTTTTTCTTCTTTTGAATTTCACTTTTCATTTATAAAAACGAAAATGAAATTCAAATAATTTCAAAGCCCGCTAAACCGCGCCAGTGATGTGATGCCTGTGACGTCACTGTCTAGCTCGCTGCCCCTACTGTCGTAAAGCTAATTCACAGTGATATCTTATTTTGGAATTTCTATTTTGGAAAATGTGTTACAATTGGTGTATAGTAACATACCGTACAAATACGTCTAGAAAACTCCTGAAAATTTATTATTCTGTATTCCAGAGAATGAGAAGATGCATAGAATGTGTTTGCACTGTACCGAAAAAATGCCGCCACGTCGTCGCACAAGTTCACTAACTAAATTAAAAATATGTTTCACTGCGAAATTAACATTAACTTACGTCCGAGGTATTGAAACTTCTTAGTGTTTACTCATTTTTATCATTTCAAACACTGACCTACAGAATGTTCCCTGACAAAGGCAACTCGAACGTACCATATTCATTTATTGCCAACAGTATACAAGCCCAACGCAATCTGACTGCTGTACAATGACAACATGGCTTCAAATAATTAACGCAAAAGAATGGCCCTGAATTCGAAGAAATCCTAACAATAACCCATACTTTTCGTAAGTCACTTCCCTCATAGGAAATCTTCTACGCAAGTCTTCTACGAACTACAGCAAGCAGCAACTACAGCCCGCTAAATCAAAGGATTCTAACTACTATAGGCTCTAACTACTAGGAGGCATATGGTTAGCAAAAGAAGGATTTTGTTGAAGAGCAAACAATGTATTTACCAAATACAGTTCCAAAAATTATATAGTTGTCAATAATTCTACTACCCAAACATTACCAACTACATCCATCCTCATTCTACAATGCTTGTCCTACCAACACTTAGTCTCCACGAAGGACACGTGTCCAATCCGTCCGCTCGCTAACTGCTAGTCTGTCCAACCACAGAGTCTGCTACCGAGGGCGCAGAGCGCTGTCAGCGATATTAATACGGACTATAGCGCTGCCAACATACAAATATACAAACAAGCTACTTACAGTATGCTTTCCCACTGTTGCAACAAAGGAGAGTCTCAGTCAAAGTTACCGTCCTACATCTGTATTATTCGGCAGTACAGTTGTTACAGCGTTAGACAGTCAGATTTCATAAGATGATCTCCATAGACCGCCGGTTCGAATCTCACCTGAGAAAACATTTTAACTTATTTTTAAAACGACTAGACAGTCCTATCATCTGAAAACCAAACCGAAATTACAAAACTTCACCACACCGGTCAGAAACGGAGTATTCTTGCGTTTTGCTTGCTGTTTAAATGCGCTTACATTTTCAGTAGCTGTTCACACACTTGACGTTCAGAAAGTTTCTAGTTTATGCGACCACACACTTTTTACTTTATTGGAAACAATGTTTTTATCCTCCTACTGCCCAGCTAGGGTCCTTGTTGTTTAAACTTTTTCAGTTTCATTAACATACGTAAAGATGAAGTAAGTCTCCTTCAGACGCTAACGTTAGTTTACACTCACAAACATCACAGCCCTTTTGTTTCTGTCACGTGCATTTTGTGCACGCTTTCTGTCTCTCCGTATAGCCTCATTGTCCTACACCTTGTACTGTGGGCGTATTGCGATATTTTCACTACTGTCAATGTTTCCCAAGAAAATGAATTATTTGTTTGCGAAGCAAATGAATTTATCCACTGCTGTCCATTTCTCAGACTAAGACTAAAACATCCCACTATCGAAAGAGCAGCAACAATCAGTTTTTGCTAAAGGTATTCTCGTGTTTCGTGTAAAACTTCTAAAAATACAGGACCCTTTCAGGAGACGAAACATGAACTCAACTAATCTGCAATCGGTTGCGCTACCCGTTGCGCCACGGAACGTTTGCTGTATAGTTTTCTGCTGAGTGTCTTCTAGGAAGGAAATCAGCACTAAGGCTGGCCAAGAATAATTTTATTGTGTTTTGGGTCACACCTCATGACTGATAGTCAACAATCTGGTTATAATATATGGCCCCATTTGCAAAAGTTCTACAATTCTTTAGTTTTGAGCAAGTTTAATGATGGTGCAGGGAACAGGGAAAAGAACGCCCATTGTTGCACATATAGCCACTCTAAATGGGTGGAGCGTAAACACATCACGTTTTGCAAGGCTTCCACTATCACCTTTCGCAGAATTCCTTACTGTCGTTTCTTATATGTTGGAATTGCGTTTTCCGCCTCTAAATAGCTAAACTATTTGCAGGAAATGTACGTAAAAACCTCATAACTTCGGCTACCGCTCCAAAACACATGTATAGCTTCTCTTACTCCTAGCCTGTGACGTCACCAGAGCGTCAGCCAATAACAGAGCGTTTTCGATCACGTGACCAGAGGCATATATTTAATAATTTTTGAGATTTAATTACATAAAAATAACGGATATGTTGTGAGAATTTGGCTGTAACTACTTAAATGTTATAATGAATCAGAATAACGACAGTCCGATCCATATTATTAACGTAGGAAAGTAGTCTGTTTTGATAAACAGTGTCTGGGTGGCGCAGTGGTTAACGCAACTGCCTAATAACGAGATCATCCTTGGTTCGAATCCTAGTCCGGCACACATTTTCACTCGTCGCCATTGACTGTGCATAAAGTCCTGATACAGCTGACATCATGAATTCCTCCCCTTTCCTTTTCTTTCTTCCCTCTGCCATCCACCTTCAATTTACGTAACTTCTAAAGCCTGCTCGTTTCTTTGGCTTGTTTTAATCTAATGTTTAACCAGTGCGGTTGGGAATAATTTTAGTGAATATTTTGTACATTACAGAGACGAGACACATAGGTGTATCCACGTCTCTGAAATAGCCTATTTACAGCCTAGTCTTGATTGTAATAAATTACCTTCCTCCATAAGTATACATTGTAAGTTTCTTCTGCACTCCTTTACCCCCAGTTTTAATAATTACTGCTGGAGCACCACCTTATGCAGGCGCCTTTTCTTTCTTCATTCTTCGAATAGCTTTTTTTTTTTTTTTTTTTTTTTTTTTTTTTTTTTTTTTTTTTTTTTTGCACACAGAGCGAACAAGGACGTATGTGTGTGGGAAGAACCGATACTGAATTCAGTAAGATTAGTGAAGGTGCCAGGAAAATTAGAAGGAAACGTCAGTATAGAAACTGCTGAGCGTTACGTGGACAGGAAAGAGTAAATACGAGCTAAGAATAGACTGAAGGTCAATAGGAGAGGAAGACACAACACGCGGAAAGCCGAGGCTAAAAATGAATTTGTCGCAAACAATGAGTGATGCTAACTCGAAGAGAGCAACGTAAATCGTTGACATTAAAACCTAAGAGTAGAAGTTAAGAACGAAAGTTTGGACCACTCATAAGCCCAAAGCAAATGAAACATGGATTTTGCCATCAAAAGCTGTACAAAAAAGTTATTACACTGTTGAAGATCGGTAAACAGACAATTGTCGGATACTTCTTCTGAAGTCATTGGTCTTGGCTCAGCTTTGTTGCTGGCCTCCATTTCTTTCCGTCCACTGTTAAGCTTTCGTCCATAGCGTACGCCTTACAAGCCAGATAATCTGTAATTGTTTTGCATTTTCTAACCTCTACCTCTTTACCTCCGAATTCTTCCCTGCGGTTATCAGTTAACTGTTCCCGGACGTTGTTGCATATGACGGAATAGCCTGTCCCCTCGGGTGGTAAGAGCTCTTTTCTTCTTTCCTCGCTTGTAGTCTAGATTTTGTAGCATCACTTCAACTCGTACCGTTTCTGTCCACTGCATTTCTAATATATTTCGATTGTGCAAAGTTACAAATCTCGTTTATTTCTCTCTGGATGAAGATGTTTCGTGTTTCAGTTCGCCTCAAGGCTGTGTTCAACATTTACCTTTCAAGAACTTCTGCCTGAGTTTCCTAGCGGAATTCCATACCAGCACGCTCCTGTTATTGAATCAAGTTCTTTCTTGTCTGCGTATGTACTTCGATCTTCCTTGTTGCGAAATCCTGTTTCATAGTACTAACAAGACTGAAACACCCTTGCAAACCTTCTATTTTACTACAACGTCGTTCCAAACTGAATCCCAGTTTGTTTATTGGTTACTGTTTTCGGTCCCGACAAGGGCTATTTTCAGGTACGAACGGCTAAGGCAAGAGCGTTATACATATCTACAAAAATTTAGAAATATGACCCATACTCTTTAAAATAAGACATGCATGGTATACATGACATAAGTGCTACTAATAAAGCCAGCCTATAACACACATGCTGTACAGGAGTAAATCATGGCAGTAATAATAGCCAAAGAGCGTCAAGTTAACAAAAGGACACCTATTTTACACATGAGATTATGACGATGAAATATTACAGCTTAGTTGCATATATTTTGTGAGAAATTAAAATGAAGCTTGTAACCTCCCTGGAAAATTTCGAAGGACAATTATTTAAATGTTAACGAGAATAGAACCTATTGTAACCTACCAGCAAATAAAATAATTTATTGACAATGACAATTAAATGAGAAGTAGCAATCTGAGCCATGTGTAACCTTCCCACAAAAATGAAAGTCAATTTAATAAGAAATGAATGAAATCTCAGTGACAATGAAAACACAAATAGACCGAAATGTCGATCTTTAGGCCCTGACTAAACTCTAATTCTTATCTCAGTAAAACTGCATCTGCTCTTATTTTTCGCCATAGCTTGGAGGAAAGCATCGCAAATATATATATATATATATTTTATTTTAAGGGAAACTTTTCTTTAAGGAAATGCAAGGGAAATATTATTTCAAAAAAGGATTGTTTGTTAAAATGCTTGGTTTGAAAACAAAATTATTATTGGGGCGATTCTTGAACAAATTAATTACACTTAAAACCATTACAATACATTATTAGCTGAGCACAAAACTGCTTCATTACCTTATTTAAAAATATACCTCGTCCTGAATCTCGACCAGAATGCCATGTCGACGCCCGCCGACTCCTCACACACAACAGCTAACTCGCAACTGTACTACCGACTCCCTACATGCAACTGCACTGTACTCTCGCGCGCTATTACACTCTCGCAACTGAACTGACTACATGCTCTCTGGTCAGAGATTCTGCGACTCGCCATCGCTGCCTAAGAAACGTACGCGTTTCATAACCCTCCACTGGGGGGCAAAAATTTGGCAGCGATGGTGAGTCATTTGGACTTGCCAAGCGCGGCAAAATTTTTTCTTAACCAATTAACTTTATAATTTCAAAGAATATACAGATATAGAACATGAGATAAATATGGTGCGCATGCACCGAGTACAAAATATTTCAGACAAAGACAAAAATATATACAATGAGTACAGAGCAAATCACAAAAAAGGTATATACAAATCGTATCGATAAATGACAAAAGTGCACATTCACTGAGGTAGTGAACTTATCAGGAAATCACAAAATGTATACGGAATGAGTACATATCATATTGAAAAATGAGAAAAGTGCACAGGCACTGAAGTTCAGAAGAAAACATATTAACACATAAGTGAACATGCACTGAAAAATTCTTTAGCATTTTCACAACAAATAAATATAATGGCAAAAAAAAAAAATCATGTTGACATGTGACATGAGTGCACATGCACTGAAAAATTCTTCAAAGTCTTCAGAACAAATGGACATAATTAGTGCAAATCTCTTGACAAATGACATAAATTCACATGTACTGTAGTTCATAACACATCAGCAAACGATAAAATGAATATACGATAAGGAGAGATCATGTTACAATATGACAAAAGTGCACATGCACTGAAATTCAGAATTTATCAGCAAATCGAACAATGGCCATAAATACAAATGATGTTAAAAAAATGATTTTCACTATGTTACAAGAATTAGGATAGGAAAGGGAAGGATTGCATCATGGTTGTAGCACTTTAGGTTGCACACAGCTGCACTGAAAGTCCATATCTTTCCACAGAAGTACAACACCAAGTGAGACAATCTGCAGTTCTTTTCCCAGAAGTATTTATCAGCGTATCCAAGACACTGAAATGTCGTAGTAATATTCCCTGTTATCATTTTAGCAGTACATCAGGTACACCAAACAGTGGGACCATAATAACGTCTCCATCGCTCAGGGTGGTGGACAGCATGTCGTGTCAACACCACGCTTTTACAAGGCACACCAACGTAGAATTAGTGCAAAACCAAATATAGTGCTCCATGATCAAGAGGATATACAGGACAAATGGATATTGCAGTAATTCAGGGTAGTCAGGTCAAAAAGTGAAAGACATCAAGTCACATAATAGACTTCATTAGGAATTACATTAGTAGTTTGCGGCATTCATAACCCAGTTATTGAACATTTCTGTACCATGTATATAGTATTACAGAAAAATGTTCATTAATTGATTTACAGACAAGAGTGGCAATCAATGGCCGGTTACAAACCAACAGAAGTCATTATTCAAAACAAGAGCTAATGAGTGTAGCATCAAGCTACTAGTATTCATATATATATATAGCATAAAAGTGACATAATACAAATTTAAAATATAAGAAACTGTGGCATTCATTGGCCAGCAAGTATTGAGTATTACAAAACATTTTTCCTCATTCAAATGACATATTTAAAAATAATTATTGGCACTCAGTGGCCAGTTAGAAAACATCAAAAATCATCATTGAAAATAGGAGCTAATCAATGGTATAGTATTAATATAATACATTTAGTTACACTAATTATTGGCACTCAGTGGCCAGTAAGTGTTGAATAGTACAAAACATTGTTCTTCATTCAGTATTATTCAGAACTCTCTTAAATGAGTAGCATTATTTGAAACTGGTGATATACACCTCCTTTTTTTGTGTCATTAAGAAGTCATTATTAAAATCAGTTAATTACAGTCATACCATTAATAATCATGCGCATTATAAGTAGTCTCATTACAATAAACAGTGCAGTTATTAGCCAGTTACAAAGCATTATTTTATATATATTTTTTGTATCATTAGGAAGTCAATACTGAAGTAACATACTATTCAGAGCTAATCAGTATCATTCAGAATTCTCTTAAACTAGTAGCATTATTTGGGACTGGTAATACATTTTGTTTTTGTGCTAGCAATGCATTGCGTTGGGATCGATAATTAATTGCTGAGGCATAACAATATTTGCTTTTGACCTATTGCTGCAAATGAGGATAGGTAACGTCATTCGTCATGAGTCAGCTGCAGCAAGGTTATGAAACAAGGCAGTATATGTGATCACATTTATAAATGATAGACACAAATGGATAAAAAATAAAAAATGCAAGTACTAGAACGGTATAATAAGTAACAGGTTTAGTAAGTATCATGAAAAGCTTCTGCTGGAAAAAATACAAAATGGATTATTGAGCTGAAAGAAGAAACGTATACTATGCTGAAAAGTAGTGAACTTCGAATTAACAGGTAGTGAAATGTGTATAAAAAATGTGTTCCATAGCTGTCCCTTCCAAAACCTTCAGTCATCCTACTAAGCAATAAAATACCTACTGTCAAAACGAACTGCAACAAATACTTAAATAACTACATAGCATAAATACATAACTTCAACATTGTCCTCACCTGTAAAGAAAAAAAACTTCATTATCCATCACTTCATTATCCATAACTCCATCATTATCATCACCTGTAAAGAAAAACTTCATTATTCATAGTAGCATATTCTTCATCATTATTCATCATCACTCATTATCATATGCAAAAAAAATCACATTATTCATTATACAATTATTCCTTATTTCTATCATATTTCATCACTAAAACTAAGATGTGTAGTTCTGTCTGACAGCCTGCATCAATCGCCTCGTATTCTGAAAGAAAAAAAATTAGTTAAGACTGCTATTCTACGATGTGTATAGTATATTCTTGTTAACGGTTGTTAATTCTGATCCATTTACTCTTCCTCATAAGGTTTTTTCATCTTCTTTCGTTTATTCCGTAGGTGAAATTCCCATTTCTGTTTGATTTATTTCCTTTACACGTATCATTTCTTTCTGAAATTAATGACAAAGATTAATTTCTTGCATTTAAATCATATACCCACTAAATAATGACTGATTTATAGTAACATAATTAAGCATACAGCATAACATGACAGAAAACGTAATATGTCAAAAGCATAGACAGTGTTCAAAGGCAAAAATGTACAGAGAATATCACAATGCAGCAGCAAAAGAAAGAAAATGTAAAATAGTCACGATGTTGAGATGTCATAGGGCAAAAAATGTCAAAGTCAACTGGTGTGTTATACCTTAACTATTTCACAGCGCATACAAACAAAACAGGAAAATAATCATACATACAAAAAAAAATGGAAAATGTGCACGGTCTGATGTGTAACGACAAGAAAAGCGACCTGCTAACCTTACCGGGCACTTGCCAAGAAAAACTACGACAGTCATCAGTAGGTAATCACGTAAATATAATTGCATAAGTGGTCATAAAATGTGTAAGTTCATCTGGAAAAATATGTACGGTCTGATGTGTATCGACAAGAAGAGCGACCTGCTAACCTTACCTTGCCGGGCACTTGCCAAGAAAAAATACGATAATCATCAGTAAGTGTTCATGTGAGTATAATTGCACACGTGATCATAAAAAAAATTAGGAAATGGCATTACTGTGCGATAAATCATAAAGCATGTTCATTCAATAAAGGGTTTGATGTTGTAGACGTGGTGATTGCCTTTACTTTTTTTTGTTCTCAAAAGTTTCGACGTGTACAACATTGGGGTGAGGAATGCTCCGAATCCGATATGGACCTGCGTATAGAAGTTCAAATTTACTGCACTTACCTTTTATTCTGCTGTATAAATAGTGTGTACGTACTAATATGTTCTGTCCAACGTGAAAGTCTCGACGTGTACAAACCTGTTTTTGCTGTCTTCTCCGGCGCTCTGCGGCACGTTTGATGTGTTCAGTGCAATGTCAATTATTTCACGGTGTCGTAGTCGACGAGATGTAGGAAATGTTACTAATTCTTTAATTTTGTTTGGTGGTTCAACGTTTTTCAGTATAACAGACGGAGATAGCATAGTGGATTCATTTGGAATGGAATTAATTACATCCTGGAATGAGTGTATGTGTCTGTCCCAATCAATATGTCTTTTATGGCAGTAAATTCTACACAGTTTACCAATTTCTTTCATTAATCGTTCACAAGGGTTCGACGAAGCGTGGTACCTGGATATATAGATCGGAGAAATGTTTCTAGCTCGTAACATACGTGTCCATACAGCAGAACGAAATTGTGATCCATTGTCAGAAATTACTTTCATCACATGCCCTACATGAAATAGAAAGTGCTTTGCAAATGCTTTTGAAACAGTTTTGGCAGTAGCTTTACGTAACGGAGTGAAAGTAACAAATTTTGAAGTGAGTTCAACAGCGACAAAGATGTAGCAAAAACCTCTTTTAGTTCTAGGAATCGGACCAAAAATGTCTACTGCGGCCATATGTCTTAATTTAACAGGTATAATGGGATATAATGGAGGAATGTGTGAACTGGTGTCTGACTTAGCTTTCTGGCAAATTTTACATGTCGCTAAAACTCGTCGTATACGTTTCTCCATGTTGTTAAAATAACAGTTCTGTCTCAGTATAAGAAAACATTTTCTGGCTCCGTAATGTGCGTAACTTAAATGAGTGTACCAGATTAATTTGTTAACCAGTTCGTCAGGAATGCATAATAACCAATTGTTGCTGTCAGGATGAGAGCGGCGAAACAGAATGTCATTGCGTACAGTGTAATGGTGTCTAATCGTAAAATTATCCTTATCTTGCCAAAGGTGTTTAATTTATTTCCATACGTTGTCTTTATTTTGCTCTTGTGCTATGTCCTGTAATGACGATGAAACAAAATTTTCAAATGCAACTTACTGAAGGTACATGACGCTGAAATTTGCTTTGCAGAAGTTGGTTGCGATGTCTTGCTGATTGTTGCTGAGAGAACGAGATAGTGCATCTGCTATAACATTTTGTGTGCCGGGAATGTGAACAATTGTAAAATTAAATTCCTGTAAATATAGCTTCCATCTGCTTAGTCTGTCGTGAGTGAATTTAGCTGAAAGTAAAAATTGTATCGCTCTGTGATCTGTGTAAACGGTGGTATGTCTGCCATAAAGAAAGTGCCGAAATCTCGTAAAAGCCCATACAACACATAATGTTTCCAGTTCTGTAACGGAATAATTTCGTTCAGCTGGTGACAAAATGTGGCTTGCAAATGCGATGTTTTTAATTACTGTAGAACCATCTTCTTCAACTTCCTGAAAAATATGTACACCTAAAGCTGTGTTGGAACTGTCGGTGGCAATGGAAAAATTTCTGGTAAGATCTGGGTGCGATAAAAGTGGAGCATTCAACAAGGCTTCTTTCAGATTCACAAATTCAGAATGTGCTTGCTTATCCCAAGACCAAATCGTGTTTTTACCTGTCAATTGGCATAATCTAGGTGTGTCTAAAGCAGAGTGATGAATAAATTTGCGAAAAAAGTTAATTAAACCCAAAAAGCTGCGTAATTGTTTCTTCGTCGTAGGAACAGTAATATCACGTAGAGCTTGAAGTTTTTCCGGATCAGGCGCAATGCCTTCTGCTGAAATTACGTGTCCAAGAAATTTTATAGAAGTTTTGCCAAAATGCGATTTACTGAGGTTAACTGTGAGTCCTTGTGCACGAAAAGTTTGTAACAGATGTTCAAGAATCATATTGTGTTCAGACCAGTTAGCTTCTGCGATAAGAATGTCGTCTACGTACGTCGTGATTCTGTCTCTAAGTTCTGTCGGAAGTATTGTGTTCAAACCGCGAATAAAAGCAGCAGAAGAAATAGTTAAGCCGAATGGTAATTTGCAAAATTGATAACAGTCGCCAAAACAGAGAAAAGCTGTATACTTCCTGCAATTCGGATGAAGCTGAATTTGCCAAAATCCCGATTTCAAATCTAATGTAGAATAAATAGCAGTGCCGTGAAATTTCTGTAGTAGTTCCTCTAGTGTCTGTGGTCGATCTGTTTCATTAACAATTATATCATTAATGTGACGCGAATCAAGTACAAGGCGAAGTGAGCCATCTTTTTTCTTAACAATATGTAGCGGGTTTATGTACGGACTAACTGCTGGTTCAATAATTCCTTGGTCTAGCATATCCTGCAATTCTTTTTTAACTTGTTCTCTGTGGATATATGGAATAGGAAAATGCTTTGCTTTAAATGTGTCGTGCTGTTTGACTTGGAATTCATACATGAAACCGGACATAGTACCAGGAATGTTGTCAAAAACTGTAGCTTGCTGTAAAAGAATTTTGTATAGTTGCCTGCGTACGTCGTCTGTATTTGCACTACTCTGTTTAACCTTATCAGAAATCATCTGCATTACATCATAGTCAGCTTCGTCTGGAGTATTATAGTTATGCACATACGTATTTGTGAACAATGTGGAATTATTGTCTATGTTTCGTGATACGGAAATGACCTCTGTGCGATTAATTGTCTGTTCTTCCGCAGATAGAGTGCTGAAATTCTAAAGCCAATTGTACATCTTCATCCTTTAGCATTAAATAGGAATTCTGAAAATCAACCACTGCGTCGTGTTGTACGAGAAAATTAGTACCTAAAATAACGTCTGTTGTCAATAAAGGAACAATCTAAAAATTAGAGTGAAATGTGTGACCTGCAATACAAAATGATAAATGTGTCTGTAATTTAACGTCTACTCCTTTACTCGATACTGCTCCTTTTACTTTCGTTTTACCTAGTGGTAATGTAGGATACGTATTCTCTTTATTACACTTGTTGAAAGTTTCCTCATTTATTACTGACATAGGTGATCCGGAATCGATTACTGCTGAAAATTTCGATGAACCAATTTTAATTTCAATGACAGGGTGTGAAATAGTTTTCTGAACAACTGGTCTTTCCTGTAAAAGAGTGTCTCTGATGTCGTCAAAAGTAATAACATTTTCGTGAACAACATTTTGCGTGTCAAAGGTAGTGCTTGTGTTACAGGAAGATGCGACCTGTACAGTATCTAGTCAGATTCTATCTGACGTGTTACTATTTTCAGGACGATTCTGTGGCATTTCGACTATTTGAACTGTTCTATTATTTCTTCCAGACGTATTACGCTCTGGATGGAATCTACTGTCGGGTTCATTCATGAGAATATGTTCTTGTGGATAATTTTGCTGCTGATATGACCGACTGTTAGATGTACGCTGAAAATTGCACTCATCGTTTTTACGTCTGTCGTGATAGTCATTCCTGTACGGTGCATTGCGATAGGAATTGTAATACTGTCTTCTCTGTACATAGTTATTTCCTTGCTGCCGTGCGTTACTATTTGTTGTATCAGGGACTACACGCGCACGCGGCGAAACATGAAAGTTAGGTTGACCTTGTGCATTACATTGTTGGTTAGGTATTCTAACCGGCTGGTTTTGTTGCAGTTGTGAAAAACCTCTATTGTTACTAAAATGTGGTTCTTCTTGCTGATAATTCTCTCGATACTGATAATCAAAATTTTGTCTGCTATTAAAGTTCTGGTAGTTGTCGTTCCTAAAGCGTCTGTTACCTTTGCTATTGAAATTACGTGGTTGACCATAATTACTGTATGTTTGTTGACCTTGGTTATTATGTGAAAAGTTTTTGTTTACGAAAGAATAATCAGATTGTTGTACTTCCAAGAGCTGTAACAGATCTCTGAACGCTGAAATATTTTCCTTTTGCTGGCCCGTTAAAAGTGACACTCTTAATGACCGTGGTAATTTAGAAATGCATAATTGTATAAGTGCAGACTCACTGTATGGTTCACTTAAGTACTGGTTTTGTTGGACCATATGCTCAAAACATTGCGTCACACTGGGAAAATTAGAGTTCTCATAATTTGGCAAACTAATTAGTTGATCCTTAATTCCGCGCTGTGTCGTCTTCGACCAATACGCTGACAAAAAAGCTTTCTGAAATTCTTCTACTGAATAACATTGTCTCGCGATCGGTCTCATACGAGTTGCCGGTTCGCCTTCCAAAAAACTGCAAATAAATTCAAGTTTATGCGTAACGGGCCAAGTCGGTGGAAAAGCAAAGCTAAATTGTTGTATCCAATCTAGTGGGTGAATCTGTGTTCTGTCATTTCTAAACACTTTAAATTTTCTCACTGATAGAAAATGTTTGTAATCAAAATTATCATCTCTGTATGACGGAACAGGTTCAGGATTGTATGGGAATCTGTTTGACTGTGGCTGTTCTGATTCTAAGTCCCGTACTCTCTGTACATTACCTAAATTATACGCGCTGCGTGAGTCTGAAAAATGTTCTTAAAGTGGCGTCTGCTGTGATGTGTTATTGACTGAAATATTTTTTATCTCTGTTACCTCTTGCTGTAAACTTGACAATTTTCTACGCAACGTGTTATTAGACGAATCGATCTCATTAATTGTCTGCTATAAATTTTGGAATTCAGGTGTTTGGTTAAATGAAATCGGTGCAGTGTCGTCTGATTTGTTGTCATTATTACTTTCAATAGCGTCAATACGACTGGCCAATTCATCACATTTTTCAGTCAGTATTTTTACCTGATCATCGCTTTTAATGTCAGAAGTATTAATCTGTTTTTGTAATCTACGTGTGGTTTCGTTCAATTTTTTAACGTCAGCTTTGACGACATCGGAATCCTGTGTTAGTTCTAATTGTTCGAGTCTGTCGGTCACTGTTTGAAAATCTGTTGTGTATGTGTTTGTTTTTAATTTAAGATCGGAAATTTCGTCACGTAATTCTGTGTTCGACTATTTGATGGTATTAATTTCGTCGGACACTATAGCAATATTGTTGTCTACGTATGTCTTCGCTTTCGTAAACATTTTACGTTTGTCTTCTTGTCTCTGTGCTGTGATTGTTTCCATTACCTGACATTTTACTTTATTTTGATCCTGTATAAATTTACGGAAACGCGTATTACTGTTTTCTATGTGGTGATTAAAACGCTCGTCAATTTGAGTGTTCTGTTGTTCGAATTTCGTGTCAATCTTTTCATCCATTGTGCGCGAAAGTTCTACTGTCATTGTTTTAAACTCGTCGCGTAATTGTGTAGCCTTTTCAGAGCATTGTTTGGCGACTCCGCTAATTTCGTCTCTAAGTGTTTCTGTTGCAGCTATTTGCATTTCCCTTAATTCTTGCGCAACAGATCTAATCTCTTCGCTACTTTTTCTTGAACAAGCCTCAATTTCCTCGCGTAACTGTTCCTTAGTGTCATGACACTGCGCGGCAACGGCTCTAATTTGTTCACTTAACTGTCTGGAATTGATGTCTAATTTTTCATTTAACTGTCTGGAATTGTTGTCTAATTTTTCATTTAACTGTCTGGAATTGTTGTCTAATTTCTCATTATTATTGTCTAATTTTTCATTAAAATGTTTGTTCTGTTCTCTAAGTTGTTTGAAATCTTCCCTAAAATGCAGCAGTATTGCCATAACTGGATCCGAGCCAAAATTAGCATTTCCATTATCTGTGCTATTTAATGGTGTATCTGCAATTGTCACGTTTTGTGTATCCATTTGGATATTCTGTGATTCACAAAAAGGTCTGCTTATCGAATCTCCACTGTGCGTCGCTGTTTCGGAATTAAATGTATCCTGTCCATTTTCGTTAGAGAAATTTGTCTGTACGTTACTTGAATTTTTCAAACCGGGTGTGTTAAGCTGAGCAGCATTCATTACAATAGGACGCCCCGCGTCATCAATTGTCGTCAAATTAACAGAGGAGACAATTGAGTTCGTTTGTTCATCAGTAAGATAAAAATCATCATTAGTAGTTGGAACGCACTGATTGTCAGTAAACGCAGGATTGTCATCATTACACTGCGTGTCACAATTACTATCGGTCACGTTGTTTAAGTCGGTAATTTCGTTCATAATACCTCGCGATACACTATTCACAGTCTTTCGCGGCATTTTTACAATAGTCACAATTATTCACAAAAGAAATAAGCACAATGTAAAAGCAACACACAAATACAACAAAGCAACGAATTGCCGATGATCTGTGGAAAGAAGGTCACAAAATTAGTAAAAGCGTTGCGCCAAATGCTAATTATACACTCCTGAAAATTGAAATAAGAACACCATGAATTCATTGTCCCAGGAAGGGGAAACTTTATTGACACATTCCTGGGGTCAGATACATCACATGATCACACTGACAGAACCACAGGCACATAGACACAGGCAACAGAGCATGCACAATGTCGGCACTAGTACAGTGTATATCCACCTTTCGCAGCAATGCAGGCTGCTATTCTCCCATGGAGACGATCGTAGAGATGCTGGATGTAGTCCTGTGGATCGGCTTGCCATTCCATTTCCACCTGGCGCCTCAGTTGGACCAGCGTTCGTGCTGGACGTGCAGACCGCGTGAGACGACGCTTCATCCAGTCCCAAACATGCTCAATGGGGGACAGATCCGGAGATCTTGCTGGCCAGGGTAGTTGACTTACACCTTCTAGAGCACGTTGGGTGGCACGGGATACATGCGGACGTGCATTGTCCTGTTGGAACAGCAAGTTCCCTTGCCGGTCTAGGAATGGTAGAACGATGGGTTCGATGACGGTTTGGATGTACCGTGCACTATTCAGTGTCCCCTCGACGATCACCAGTGGTGTACGGCCAGTGTAGGAGATCGCTCCCCACACCATGATGCCGGGTGTTGGCCCTGTGTGCCTCGGTCGTATGCAGTCCTGATTGTGGCGCTCACCTGCACGGCGCCAAACACGCATACGACCATCATTGGCACCAAGGCAGAAGCGACTCTCATCGCTGAAGACGACACGTCTCCATTCGTCCCTCCATTCACGCCTGTCGCGACACCACTGGAGGCGGGCTGCACGATGCTGGGGCGTGAGCGGAAGACGGCCTAACGGTGTGCGGGACCGTAGCCCAGCTTCATGGAGACGGTTGCGAATGGTCCTCGCCGATACCCCAGGAGCAACAGTGTCCCTAATTTGCTGGGAAGTGGCGGTGCGGTCCCCTACGGCACTGCGTACGATCCTACGGTCTTGGCGTGCATCCGTGCGTCGCTGCGGTCCGGTCCCAGGTCGACGGGCACGTGCACCTTCCGCCGACCACTGGCGACAACATCGATGTACTGTGGAGACCTCACGCCCCACGTGTTGAGCAATTCGGCGGTACGTCCACCCGGCCTCCCGCATGCCCACTATACGCCCTCGCTCAAAGTCCGTCAACTGCACATACGGTTCACGTCCACGCTGTCGCGGCATGCTACCAGTGTTAAAGACTGCGATGGAGCTCCGTATGCCACGGCAAACTGGCTGACACTGACGGCGGCGGTGCACAAATGCTGCGCAGCTAGCGCCATTCGACGGCCAACACCGCGGTTCCTGGTATGTCCGCTATGCCGTGCGTGTGATCATTGCTTGTACAGCCCTCTCGCAGTGTCCGGAGCAAGTATGGTGGGTCTGACACACCGGTGTCAATGTGTTCTTTTTTCCATTTCCAGGAGTGTATTTAAGCAAATAAGAACAGATATCTGGCTACGTATCAGAAGATTCTCAACGAAATACGATCCTGGACCAGATGTCGCCAAGTGTAACCTCCCCAGAAAAATTTAAAATAATGAAAATATTTTAAATGTCAATGGACATAGAGCCAAGTGTAATCTTCCAGCAAAAATGTAAGAGAAAAATGACAATAGTGTAACCTCCCAGAGAAATTCGAAAGACAATTATTTAAATGTTAACGAGAATAGAACCTATTGTAACCTACCAGCAAATAAAATAATTTATTGACAATGACAATTAAATGAGAAGTAGCAATCTGAGCCATGTGTAACCTTCCCACAAAAATGAAAGTCAATTTAATAAGAAATGAATGAAATCTCAGTGACAATGAAAACACAAATAGACCGAAATGTCGATCTTTAGGCCCTGACTAAACTCAAATTCTTATCTCAGTAAAACTGCATCTGCTCTTATTTTTCGCCATAGCTTGGAGGAAATGCATCGCAAATATATATATACATATTTTTTAATTTAGGGGAAACTTTTCTTTAAGGAAATGCAAGGGAAATATTATTTCAAAAAAGGATTGTTTGTTAAAATGCTTGGTTTGGAAACAAAATTATTATTGGGGCGATTCTTGAACAAATTAATTACACTTAAAATCCATTACAATACATTATTAGCTGAGCGCAAAGCTGCTTCATTACCTTATTTAAAAATATACCTCGCCCTGAATCTCGACCAGAATGCCATGTCGACGCCCGCCGACTCCTCACACACAACAGCTAACTCGCAACTGTACTACCGACTCCCTACATGCAACTGCACTGTACTCTCGCGCGCTATTACACTCTCGCAACTGAACTGACTACATGCTCTCTGGTCAGAGATTCTGCGACTCGCCATCGCTGCCTAAGAAACGTACGCGTTTCAAGCTGTTACAGGACATAAAAAGTTAGACAAAAATATGGAAACAACAAAAACGCAACAAAAAAATGGTTCAAATGTCTCTGAGCACTATGGGACTTAACATCTGTGGTCATCAGTCCCCTAGAACTTAGAACTACTTAAACCTCACTAACCTAAGCACATCACACACGTCCATGCCCGAGGCAGGATTCGAACCTGCGACCGTAGCAGTCGCGCGGTTCCGGACTGAGCGCCTGGAACCGCTAGACCACCGCGGCCGGCAAACGCAACACATTAACAGGCCTAATATGGTGCAAGAAAACAGTTGGCGTTCTAAACAGCTTCTGTTCATGTCTGAATAGATAAACAGAGATCCTGTATGGATTTCAAGGGATAGTTATACCATTCTTCTTGAAAAATAATAGCAAGGATGATGGAGATGAACAGCGATCAGGAAAGCAGATCACAAAAGCACAATAATATTGAGATCTGGTGACTGTCGTGCCCATAGCAGATGCAACAATTTCTAGTGCTCACAAAACCAGTCCCGGAAGAAGCGACTTGTGTCAACAACGGCCCTGTCATTTAGGAACATAACCTCACCATTGGGGAACTAACGTTTTACAATGGGATGCCCCTGATCCGCCAAGATGGTTATAAATTCCTAGACAGTAATGCGATATTACAGAGTAACCATAGGGCCCAAGGAGTACAATGACGTGGCTACACAAATCGTCACGACCCCCCGCCATGTTTTACCCTTGGTACGCAAGCTCGACCAGCAGTTGACAACAGTGTGAAATAAGATTCATCCAACCAAATTACTTTTTTCCATTGCTTCACAATCCAGGTTTAATGGCTTCGGTCAGATCAGTACAGATTATTTGGTATGCCTTGGAATGGGCTCAAACAGAAAGAGCATGCTCCCACATGTGGAGGCACCAGGTGTTCTTGTTACGGGCATTTGCATCACTGATGCCATTTTCGGCCGTCGTCGTTAATTTCACTGACCAAATAGCAAAAATCTTGTCTCTCATTTCCTAATTTAATTCCCTCAGCATTGTCTGATATAATAGACTACTTTTCTTTAACATAGTTTTACTTGTGTTGATGTTTATCATATGGTCACTCATCAAGAAATTATTCATTACAATCAACTATTCTCCGAAGTCCTTTGCCGTCTCTGAATTACAATGACATCAGCACCCCTCAAAAGTTTTGATTCTCCTTAATTACTGTTCCTTGGTTTCCATTAGCGCTGGCACAATGTGTCGATTGAATAACCTCCGAGAATGGCTGCTACTTCTGTCTCACTCCTCAGTTACCGATTTCCTTTCACATTCTTCGACTATTATAGCTACAGTCTGTTTTATGTACAAGTTGCAGATAGCTTTCCCCTATATTTCACCCCTTCTACCTCCAGAATTTCGCAGAGTCTATTCCAGTCAACACTGATAAAGCTTTCTCTAAACCTAAAAGTTCTATAAATTCAATTTTTCCTTTCATTAGCTTGTGTTCTAAGTCGTAGGATCAATATGACCATGTTTTCCTATATTTCTCTGGAATCCCAACCGATCTTCCCAAGGTCAGTTTCTACTAGTTCTTGCTTTTTCTGCAAATAATTCCTGTCAGTATTTAGCAAGAATGATTTATTTAACTGATGGTTTGGTATCAGTCAGTTCCGCTTTCATTGGAATAGGAAGTATTAAATTTTTCTGGTAGTCCGAGAACACTTCACCTCCTCATATACCTTGCACACCAGTTGAAATTCTTCTGGCAATACAAAGTCTGCTGTCTGATCTTCATATATTTCATTTTTTTTCTGGACGACTAACTCGAAGTTTGTTTTCCTTACAGATCCCCGGAATTTGTTCCTTCCAAATTTCAGTAAGGGCTTTCCATCTTTACTCTTGACATTCCTGTACCTGTTTCTCTTTTCTCCAAAGGCCTCTAATTTTTCTGTACGCTATATCTGTTTTTCCCATAGTCATGCATGCTTCTGCAACCTTGCATTTCTCATCTAGCTATCCCTGCTTTCCAGTTTTCACTTCCTGTCAGTCTCATTTGTGGACGTTTGTATTCCCTTTTGCCTGCTTAATTTTCTGTATTATTATATGTTCTTCTTTCGTAGTTGAGACTCAGTATCTAGCGCATCCTCCAATAATTTCTATTGGTCCATGTATTTTTACCTATTTGATTCTCTGCTGCCTTCACTATTTCATTGTTCAAGGCTACTACCAATTTGGGTTTTTATTTAATTCCTTAAACCTTTTTCAATAAGTTTTGACTAATGTAAGATAACATCTACTGTTGTGTATATTGGCTTAATGCCTGTGCTGGATGTTACAATGGCCGGCCGGAGTGGCCGAGCGGTTCTAGACGCTACAGTCGGGAACCACGGGACCCTACGGTCGCAGGTTCGAATCCTGAATCGGTCATGGGTTTGTGTGATGTCCTTAGGTTAGTTAGGTTTAAGTAGTTCTAAGTTCTAGGGGACTGATGACCTCAGCAGTTAAGTCCCATAGTGCTCAGAGCCATTTTTTTTATGCTACAATGCATTCATTATGCTGGTCGTAGTAGTTTACCCAACCACATCCATATTTTCCTACTGATTACTAGGCTTATTCTTGAATTACCCCTATTTCATTTTGCGTTCATAATGCTACATCTCAGATATTTGCCCGCCACTGCAGCTACCCAGCACAGGCCTATTTTCTTAAAGAAACTTCCTGCAGCAGCAGAAACATGCAGACCTGGACTCACCACGAGAGGCTTCAGCCACGCCAACAGCAGCTCGAGGATCGACGTCGTTGTTGTTGTGTTCTTCAGTCCCGAGACTGGTTTGATGCAGCTCTCCATGCTACTCTATCCTGTGCAAGCTTCTTCATCTCCCAGTACCTACTGCAACCTACATCCTTCTGAATCTGCTTAGTGTATTCATCTCTTGGTCTCCCTCTACGATGTTTACCCTCCATGCTACCCTCCAATACTAATTTGGTGATCCGTTGATGTCTCAGAACATGTCCTACCAACTGATCCCTTTTTCTAGTCAAGTTGTGCCACAAATTCCTCTTCTCCCCAATTCTGTTCAGTACCTCCTCATTAGTTATGTGACCTACCCATCCACTCTTAAGTATTCTTCTATAGCACCACATTTCGAAGGCTTATATTCTCTTATTGTCCAAACTATTTATCGTCCATGTTTCACTTCCATACATGGCTACACTCCATACAAATACTTTCAGAAACGACTTCCTGACACTTAAATCTATACTCGATGTTAACAAATTTCTCTTCTTCAGAAACACTTGCCATTGCCAGTCTACATTTTATATCCTCTCTACTTCGACCATCATCAGTTATTTTGCTCCCCAAATAGCAAAACTCCTTTACTACTTTAAGTGTCTCATTTCCTAATCTAATTCCCTCAGCATCACCCAACTTAATTCGACTACATTCCATTATCCTCGTTTTGCTTTTGTTGATGTTCATCTTATATCCTCCTTTCAAGACACTGTCCATTCCGTTCAATTGCTCTTCCAAGTCCTTTGCTGTTTCTGACAGATTTACAATGTCATCGGCAAATCTCAAGGTTTTTATTTCTTCTCCGTGGATGTTAATACCTACTCCGAATTTTTCTTTTGTTTCTTTTACTGCTTGCTCAATATACAGATTGAATAACATCAGGGAGAGGCTACAACCCTGTCTCACTCCCTTCCCAACCACTGCTTCCCTTTCATGTCCCTCGACTCTTATAACTGCCATCTGGTTTCTGTACAAATTGTAAATAGTCTTTCGCTCCCTGTATTTTACCCCTGCCACCTTCCGAATTTGATAGAGTGTATTCCAGTCAACATTGTCAAAAACTTTGTCTATACAAATGCTAGAAACGTAGGTTTGCCTTTCCTTAATCTATCATCAAAGATAAGTCGTAGAGTCAGTATTGCCTCACGTGTTCCAATATTTCTACGGAGTCCAAACTGATCTTCCCCGGGGTCGGCTTCTACCAGTTTTTCCACTCGTCTGTGAAGAATTCGCATTAGTATTTTGCAGCCGTGACTTATTAAGTTGATAGTTCGGTAATTTTCACATCTGTCAACACCTGCTTTCTTTGGGGTTGGAATTATTATATTATTCTTGAAGTCTGAGGGTATCGACATCAACACCGCTGAAATCGCAGGTACTACTTTACCTGTGCATATCTCATGCCCTCCTAGCGATGAGCGGATATCTTTGTGCCAGGGAAGTATTTAGGGCGCCGCCCAGGCGCTACGACAGCAGTTCATTTCACTGAGTCAACCGAGGATCATCTCTCCAGAGCGTCCATACAGCCTGCAGTTCCAGCACCGAACAACAGAGCCCAACCGCAGCCAACGTTCCTTGTGGACACCAGCGCCATCACTGTCCTCTGAAAACTGCCAGCGGTCCAACATGAGCATCACTCTGCAACCTTGGCTTCCACAGACTCCAACGCTAGAACTTGGTGTTCAGTAGTCTTATACTTTTTCAATAATAGTGGATTCCATACAGCCGTCCAAACTGTGATCCATCGGGAAATGGAAATTGATTCTGTCAGACTTAAAGTGGGAGGGTTTAATGGCAAACTGCAGTTAAGACTGGTCGCTAATTATCAAGCCAAAAGGAGGCTATAAGTTCGCTTTCATCCAGAAGTTTGTTTTGTTCTTCTCTGATTGATTTAAGTGCAACCCTTGTGGTTAATAAGAAGTTCGTGTTTATCCGACTACTAATAAAGTGTTCGTTATCAGTTCCCTACGTGGGAGCATGTTCTTTCTGTTTGAGCCCATTTCAAGGCACACCAAATAATCTGTACTGATCTGACCAAAGGTCCTCTTCTTCATGCCAGTAAACTTTACTAGTTCCCATTGTGTGTAATGGCAGCCCACCCACTGCCTTTTTTAAATTATCTGACCTACCTACAAAACTGGGGGGGTGTGACGTTCCACACTCCGATCCGAAGAACGCTATTTTTGTATGTCCTGAGTCCATATTGGACAAATAAACCGCTTACAGCTGTGTATGAACCTTTATTTGCAGGGACACGACAGTTTTCGTGATATCAGGTCCTCAGGTGTACGTCCGAACAAGATACAAAACATACAGTCGACATTATGTTATGCTCCATTACAGAAAATAAGGTTCATATTCAGTACTCAATATAGACAATATAAATTACGTCAGCTGCAGTTGTTGACAATTTCAAACTGTTTGTATTCTCCTGAGCAGCCCCCGCCTGGAGATCCTAACGGCTATTTTAGCTCCAGAATATTTTACCTAGGAGGAGGTCACTATCATTGGGCCAAATAACAGAGGCACACTTCGTCGGGAACTGTAACGACTGGTTTTTCCCTTGTTTTCAGTCGTTACTTTTTCTGACACCAAGTGAAAGTGTAGATAAAGTCTTTTCAGCTAGTGTCAGTATTTTAGTCAGTAAGGTACGAGGGAAGCGTATCAGACTGGTAGTCGTAATGCCAACCCATCAGTTTCACGTCGTCGTTTGGCTGCTTTGCACTTGGTTAGTAACCATTTTCTTTGGTTAAGTGTGGAGACGATACACTGGCAATGATGGCAGTTCTGCCACGGTATGCTGGAGTATTCTTCACTTTTTTGGCATTTTCAGGCGGGAGAAGGAAGAAATTTTCCTCAAATCGGTGCGCAGTGTGCAACATGAGGAACCTTTCGATGCGCGGCGAATACATTGCTGCAGCGCTTAAGCTGCTGCGGTGAGCAGTCTCTTAAACATGCAGTTACACTTTGCACATGCCGACATAGTAGATTAGTTAACAAAAGTAATTTACCTGAGTCGGTTGGCTAATTTATTGGAAGTATAGAATTTATTTCATTATTATCTGTTAAACAATGGAAACTCCAGGTAGAATAACAACACTGTAGGAAAAGAGATTGCACACATATTTGAGTGTGTTTTAATTGTGCCTGTCTGAACTTGACGTGTATTCTTTACGGCAAGTAGCAGTCTGTCTTTTGCTACATTGTTATTATTATCAGTTTGCTAATTTCACCAGCACGTGTATTATCTTGGACGCAAGTCAGTGAAGTTTGATTTTAAAATGTTGACCTTGCCGAGTGTGCTTCCACTTAGTTGGTTGCGCTGTCCTATTTTGATGTTTTAAGTTGGTTTTACAATTAAAAATACGTAGATGGGTAGCATGTTTTGGATTTTACATACTGACTGCACATTTATGATAGGTTTGCCCATATTTGTTTTCACTCTTAATAGGGACGCCATCGCACATTTTTTCCACATTGCTACGTAGATCATAGCATGCTGTAAGAATTACGTAATTTTTAGTGGAATTTAGCTTTATAATACTCAAATAGTCCAAATTAGATAAAACTAATAATGAAATGGACTATTTATATCGAATAAAGGAAATATCCTGCTCTGGAAAATGACTCCTTTCAAGAAATTCGTAACGGCTGAAGCGACTGACAGCCGAAAATGATGGAAACTACATCCCAAATTACTTAATTACTTCTCTTCCGTAGAGTGAGTGCTCCTAACACGCGTAAGAAACACTACGGCAATTGAGCCGTTTTGTTGTTGGGCTCCTCTGTTTCCGTCTGTTAATCTTCTCGGCGAAGTGAACATTCAGAGACGTGATGCTTGACAGAGCTGGGTGGTCTCCTTAGGCAGCCTCGGAAGTTTACGACTTACGTAGCTGTATCGTCATTGGACTTGTCAGAAAAAACGATCTTTGAATCCACTGACGAGGTGTCTGATTTTTCACTCCAATATTCTCTTTTAACAATAAAGGTGATATGAATCGATAATATCAGAAACCACTCACGTCACATTTTTTGCAAAGTGAGATAATTGAAGATTATACATCTTTGAAGGTAGCGACACTGATTGTAAGGTTATGAGATGGTAAATTTTTTGTTGTTGAAAAACGTCTCATGTGCAGTGACATGAGTGGAAATATTACTTACTTTTATTTCTCATTGGTTTCCTTGGTAGTTTACTTTGTTTTCTACGGTGCTTCTTCCTGACTTTGCTTTCTAAGGTTCTTTTCTTTATAGTCAATAATGAACAACGTAATATGACTGTGGTGAAGCTAATATTATACTCAGCTTTCATTGCATTATGACGTTGCTTAACTATTACTTCTGCACTGTTAAAGCACTTCTGATATGAGTGATGTAGAATCATAATCAAAGAGAAGGAAAGGCGTTCGCAGCAAGCGTTTTGTCCAAAGCTCATGGTCAGTTTAATCTTCATGTATTTAATGTTGTTACTGTGTTTGGTGTGGTGCATCCGGACTTGAGGCCCCAGAAGACTGTGTTATCTGAGTCTTTAACAACATGAAGATATTCCATGAAAGCTTTGATATGAAATTTGGACAACCTCAGATTAACACCTGTTGTGTCCGGAAGCGTTGAACGTCAAAGTTAGAAGTCATCTCAACATCAATGACAACATAGCTGCTGCGGCAGAATTGATGGTACATAAGCGTCGTGCTAAGAAGTTTTATCGCAAATTTCAAGAAGTTGTAGAACCAGCAAAAACTCATGACGATGTAGCTGGGAATCTAGAATTATTTTCGCTGCTCATGTTGGATATTTTTTACTTTTCAGGTGACATGAGATGCCATCAACATGTTTCAGATGAAGATTAAGCGAAAATTTATAATAAAGTCATACCCTTTTCGTCTAAAAATGAACAAGGCGCACACCTTCAAAATCTTATTGAAGTGAAATCTGTTGCTCGTAGACGGCGTAGAGTAACAGAGAAAGATAAGAATGAAGGGGAAAGAAGCAAACCAAAGGAATTAACCCATGTATATCGGCTAAACTGCTAAAGGGGGAGAAAATAGGTATGTAAATATGCATTCCTGTCTACTTATGATGTGAGTGGTGATAGAATGAAATTCATAAGAAAACTTCTGGCTCTTCGTGGATCACCGCAAGACAAAAGAAGCAAATCGACATCAGGAAATGTTGAATCTGTCTGATTTAGGATCACTTTAAGAAGTGTCCAGTCTATACAACGCATTATGGCAGCAATGAATACAAGTATGTTAGCAAAGACTAAAAGTAAAAATAATGTCAGGCAATTCCACAAATTCATCCAGAGTTAAGGCTCCAGAAGAATGTATCACCTGAGTCTATAATTTTCTGGTTTTACAATATGAAGATATTCCATGAAAGCTTTGATCTGAAATTTGGACAACCTCCGATTAACACCTGCTGTGCCCTTGAAGCGCTGAACGTCAAAATTAGAAGTCATCTCAACATCAATGACAAAAGAGCTGCTGCGGCGGAATTGATGGTACACAAGCGTCGTGCTAAGAAGTTTAAGAACTAGCAAAAACTCATGACGATGGAACTGTGTTAACGTTTGATTTTGTGCAGAATGTAATGCTTCCTGTAACTCCAGTGCAAGAGACCTATCTACGCCAACTGACAGAGAATGTTTTTAAAATCCATTGCTTCAAAACCAACACTGCCTGATTCTACCTTTACCACGAAGGTAATGGAGAGAAAGAACCTAATGAAGTTTACCCGTTTCTTCTTGATTACATTGAAGAGAAAGGCAGCCATAAAGTGAAATATCGGTACGTCTTCTCACACGGATTTGACGGACAGAAAGAAAATCACGGTTCTGTTCGTGTCTTGCTTATGTTGGAGAGGATGTAGGGAGACTTGAAACAATAACATATTGTTCTCCAATCATAGGCGGCTCATATCTATCCTGTGAAACAGACTTCAACATGGTTAAGTGAAAGATAAGAAAGACTGTCCGTATCTACATTCTTAAAGAACATACAGAACTTATTCTACAGTCAAGTATTCAAAATAAGTTTGAAGTGGAGAACATATATGACTGGTGGCCTCCGTATTACAAAAAGGTTGTTGCTTCTGAGGATCCCTTAGGAGCCAATGTGTCATCAGACAAGAAAGTCAAATTTATGGTCTCACAATACAACTAGTTTATATTCATGTAAAACGTGAAAGGTATAGTGACGGGATATCCCTTCATTGATGAGTTGGCAGTATCGACGTTCAATCTGTCAATAGGAGTTTCATCTGCTTATTCTACATTAAGAGTCTACAATTAACATACCTCTATCAAGTAGGAGATAATTGAAGACATCAGGAAGTTTCGGCCTTACCTGCTCGAAAAAACTCAAGTGAGAGAGTCTTATGCACATATATTTGGACTTCACACTCTCAGGAACGCATAACATGGTGATGATTGTGAATATGTGCATGCTGTAAATCATTTCATTGGGCAACATATTGCAAATACATAGTAGTACACATTGTACACTATTTTGTTATTGCTACATTAGTAATTCGCACTAAAACGCCATTTGTTGCAGTTCGTTTGATATAGAAACTCTGATGCCCGTACTTTCGAGCAGACCCCCCCCCCCCACCATGTCCAACAGTTATACATGTTGTTGTTGTTGTTGTGGTCTTCAGTCCTGAGACTGGTTTGATGCAGCTCTCCATGCTACTCTATCCTGTGCAAGCTTCTTCATCTCCCAGTATCTACTGCAACCTACATCCTTCTGAACCTGTTTAGTGTATTCATCTCTTGGTCTCCCTCTACGATTTTTACCCTCCACACTGCCCTCCAATGCTAAATTTGTGATCCCTTGATGCCTCAAAACATGTCCTACCAACCGATCCCTTCTTCTAGTCAAGTTGTGCCACAAACTTCTCTTCTCCCCAATCCTATTCAATACCTCCTCATTAGTTACGTGATCTACCCACCTTATCTTCAGCATTCTTCTGTAGCACCACATTTCGAAAGCTTCTATTCTCTTCTTGTCCAAACTAGTTATCGTCCATGTTTCACTTCCATACATGGCTACACTCCATACAAATACTTTCAGAAACGACTTCCTGACACTTAAATCTATACTCGATGTTAACAAATTCCTCTTCTTGAGAAACGCTTTCCTTGCCATTGCCAGTCTACATTTTATATCCTCTCTACTTCGACCATCATCGGTTATTTTACTCCCTAAATAGCAAAACTCCTTTACTACTTTAAGTTTCTCATTTCCTAATCTAATTCCCTCAGCATCACCCGACTTAATTTGACTACATTCCATTATCCTCGTTTTACTTTTGTTGATGTTCATCTTATATCCTCCTTTCAAGACACTGTCCATTCCGTTCAAATGCTCTTCCAAGTCCTTTGCTGTCTCTGACAGAATTACAATGTCATCGGCGAACCTCAAAGTTTTTACTTCTTCTCCATGAATTTTAGTACCTACTCCGAATTTTTCTTTTGTTTCCTTTACTGCTTGCTCAATATACAGATTGAATAACATCGGGGAGAGGCTACAACCCTGTCTTACTCCTTTCCCAACCACTGCTTCCCTTTCATGTCCCTCGACTCTTATAACTGCCATCTGGTTTCTGTACAAACTGTAAATAGCCTTTCTCTCCCTGTATTTTACCCCTGCCACCTTCAGAATTTGAAAGAGAGTATTCCAGTTAACATTGTCAAAAGCTTTCTCTAAGTCTACAAATGCTAGAAACGTAGGTTTGCCTTTTCTTAGTCTTTCTTCTAAGATAAGTCGTAAGGTCAGTATTGCCTCACGTGTTCCAACATTTCTACGGAATCCAAACTGATCTTCCCCGAGGTCGGCTTCTACCAGTTTTTCCATTCGTCTGTAAAGAATTCGCGTTAGTATTTTGCAGCTGTGACTTATTAAACTGATAGTTCGGTAATTTTCACATCTGTCAACACCTGCTTTCTTTGGGATTGGAATTATTATATTCTTCTTGAAGTCTGAGGGTATTTCGCCTGTCTCATACATCGTGCTCACCAGATGGTAGAGTTTTGTCATGACTAGCTCTCCCGAGGAGTAGTTCTAATGGAATGTTGTCTACTCCCGGGGCCTTGTTTCGACTCAGGTCTTTCAGTGCTCTGTCAAACTCTTCACGCAGTATCTTATCTCCCATTTCGTCTTCATCTACATCCTCTTCCATTTCCATAATATTGTCCTCAAGTACATCGCCCTTGTATAAACCCTCTATATACTCCTTCCACCTTTCTGCCTTCCCTTCTTTGCTTAGAACTGGGTTGCCATCTGAGCTCTTGATATTCATACAAGTGGTTCTCTTTTCTCCAAAGGTCTCTTTAATTTTCCTGTAGGCAGTATCTATCTTACCCCTAGTGAGACAAGCCTCTACATCCTTACATTTGTCCTCTAGCCATCCCTGCTTAGCCATTTTGCACTTCCTGTCGATATCATTTTTGAGACGTTTGTATTCCTTTTTGCCTGCTTCATTTACTGCATTTTTATATTTTCTCCTTTCATCAGTTAAATTCAATATTTCTTCTGTTACCCAAGGATTTCTATTAGCCCTCGTCTTTTTACCTACTTGATCGTCTGCTGCCTTCACTACTTCATCCCTCAGAGCTACCCATTCTTCTTCTACTGTATTTCTTTCCCCCATTCCTGTCAATTGTTCCCTTATGCTCTCCCTGAAACTCTCTACAACCTCTGGTTCTTTCAGTTTATCCAGGTCCCATCTCCTTAAATTCCCACCTTTTTGCAGTTTCTTTAGTTTCAATCTGCAGTTCATAACCAATAGATTGTGGTCAGAATCCACATCTGCCCCAGGAAATGTCTTACAATTTAAAACCTGGTTCCTAAATCTCTGTCTTACCATTATATAATCTATCTGATACCTTTTAGTATCTCCAGGATTCTTCCAGGTATACACCCTTCTTTTATGATTCTTGAACCAAGTGTTGGCTATGATTAAGTTATGCTCTGTGCAAAATTCTACAAGGCGGCTTCCTCTTTCATTCCTTCCCCCCAATCCATGTTCACCTACTATGTTTCCTTCTCTCCCTTTTCCTACTGACGAATTCCAGTCACCCATAACTATTAAATTTTCGTCTCCCTTCACTACCTGAATAATTTCTTTTATCTCATCATACATTTCATCAATTTCTTCATCATCTGCAGAGCTAGTTGGCATATAAACTTGTACTACTGTAGTAGGCATGGGCTTTGTGTCTATCTTGGCCACAATAATGCGTTCACTATGCTGTTTGTAGTAGCTAACCCGCACTCCTATTTTTTTATTCATTATTAAACCTACTCCTGCATTCCCCCTATTTGACTTTGTGTTTATAACCCTGTAGTCACCTGACCAGAAGTCTTGTTCCTCCTGCCACCGAACTTCACTAATTCCCACTATATCTAACTTTAACCTATCCATTTCCCTTTTTAAATTTTCTAACCTACCTGCCCGATTAAGGGATCTGACATTCCACGCTCCGATCCGTAGAACGGCAGTTTTCTTTCTCCTGATAACGACGTCCTCCTGAGTAGTCCCCGCCCGGAGATCCGAATGGGGGACTATTTTACCTCCGGAATATTTTACCCAAGAGGTCGCCATCATCATTTAATCATACAGTAGGGCTGCATGTCCTCGGGAAAAATTACGGCTGTAGTTTCCCCTTGCTTTCAGCCGCTCGCAGTACCAGCACAGCAAGGCCGTTTTGGTTAATGTTACAAGGCCAGATCAGTCAATCATCCAGACTGTTGCCCCTGCAACTACTGAAAAGGCTGCTGCCCCTCTTCAGGAACCACATGTTTGTCTGGCCTCTCAACAGATACCCCTCCGTTGTGGTTGCACCTACGGTACGGCCATCTGTATCGCTGAGGCACGCAAGCCTCCCCACCAACGGCAAGGTCCATGGTTCATGGGGGGAGTTATACATATTAATGTTTAATACAGCCAGCACCTCGAGGAGCAGGGGGAAGCAGAGCTGTGAGGACGAGTCGGCAGACCACTTGCCCGTGAAAAGCGAAGGTCCGGAGTTAGACTCTCGGTCCATAACACAGTTTTAATCTGACAGAAGTTTCATATCAGGTCCTTGTTGAGGGTAATTTCACATGAATAGATAACTCTTGGAGCACTCAGGATTGGGAGTGTCTGATCAGACAGCAAACATATAGTTTGAATATATTCCTGCACCTCACTCGATAGGAGATACGCAACAGTGGCGACCCTGCCAGAGTAACACGGGCCATTGATTTTAAGAACAGTTTCGAACTGTAGTGGGCGAGTAGTGGGACCAGCAGTGACGCGACGGCTCCAGTCTGTACGTGAGACGATGGGGGTGCTGCGCGGCTCGTCCTTCACGCCTTCTGCTGCGGTTGGTGAGCCTGGGTGGACTACGTGGCTCCGGCCGTCTCGGGAGAGATCGAAGGTTCAATAACGCAGTCTTTGAGGTGTCACAGGCGGCGCGAATTCTGCGTTCTCTGGGTGGGTCGTCGCAATAGTACGACCGATTTCGTGCTGTGTCTGGTGGGTCCCGGCCGTTAAATGGGAGGACACAGTACTGCCTCTGGGTCATTGAAGCTTATCGCAGGAGGGGGAGGTGGGCGACGGCTTCGCTCTCAGTCACACATACAACACGTCTTACTGCTGCATAACTGAGTGGGCTTCAGCTGCAGTCTACGCGTCTCAGATGTCCGTCGTCAGTGCACTGATCTGTTTGACGGCTGATCTACACGGAGGCTGGACCCCAGTAGCTTAGCTGTTATATATAAGTTTTGAGCTTTTTGCTTTACAATATACACTATGCAAAAATGGAGACAGTACCACCTTGTCACAGTGCATTAGGCGTTTTAGTGAGAGAGATGGAGACAGAAAAAGAAGCTATCAATACTAAGATAAATGAATTGAGAGCTAAATATGAGGCAGAAAGAGAAGCTAGCTGTCATTAGACAGAGGAAATGAGAGTTAAATGTTATGCAGAAAGAGTGAGTAAAGGGATGGAAGGATAAAAGTAAAAAATTAAAAGATTTACTTTATGAAAGCTCTGAGTACAGAGAAATTTTGAAATGGTGACTGCAGTGAAACGAGAGATTTTTTAAAAAACTGAAACTGACAAACTTCTAAAGAATCACCAAATATGTTATAAGGATAGGGTGCCTATCGGTCAAATACAGTACCTAAGCGAGTAGGTAATTCAAGGAATAAAAGTGAAACGCCTATTTTTAACAGCAGTAGAGCTTTAGGTGTTAGCGATGTATCATCATTTACACAAGGAAGAGACGTAGGGGATGTGCTTGCTAAGTATGGAAAACCAGACTATGTAAACATTTTAGTAAATTATAAGAAACCTGACGTAGGGGACTACGGTTATGTTATGATGGCAACTTGTGAAGATGCTACTAGTTGTAGTCAACATTTGCACAAAACTGCGTTACATAGGAGAACGATATTAATTACCCAAGTAGACCCTACAGTGTTTAAAGAGGTTGATCTGTGACTAGCAAAGGGATAGTGACAGATGATTAATTGCTTACATGTGATCCAGCGGGCAATACACACCCAGGTGCTTTCTTAAAATCATTTTAGGAAGTATGTTGGGCAGAAGTAAAGGGATTTATAATCATTATTGGTTATTTAAGTTGCCAAACTTCAGAATGGGGTTTTAAATATCAATACAGATATAAAAGTGAATAAGTTTCAACCAGCATTTAAGAAAGAATTTCTGTGCCCCAGTGAGTATACTACATCTACATATATGTGATTACTCTGCTATTCACAATAAAGTGCCGGGCAGAGGGTTCAATGAACCACCTTCAAGATGTCTCGTTACCGTTCCACTCTCGAACGGCGCACGGGAAAAACGAGCACTTTAATATTTTTGTGCGAGCCCTGATTTCTGTTATTTTATCGTGACGAACATTTGTCCCTATGTAGGTGGGTGCCAACAGAATGTTTTCGCAATAGAGAAATGATTATGGTAAACCTAATTTTGAAAAATATTTGAACCAAAACGATAGCTCAAGTGAGGATTCAAACGTTAAACAAAGAGTAAGTCAATAAGATTTAACTACTAGTGCGGATACTAAAGTATTTAGTGGTCTTAAGATTTATTGTACTAAGCATATGATCATGAACGAATATCTAAATGGATCATTAAGTTGCGAATACGTATTACATAATTTATTATGCCAAATACACACTGTTGAAAGAGAAAAATTTACAATGAGGTGACAAAACTCATGAGATAGAGATATGCACATCTACAGATGGCGGTAATCGCGTAGACATAGTATAAAAGAATAGTGGGTTGACAGAGATGACATTTGCTCTCAGGTGATTCATATGAAAAGATTTCCGGCGTGATTATGGCCGCACGTCGGGTACTAACAGACTCTGAACACCGAATGCTAGTTGGAATTAGATGATGGGACACTGCATTTTCGGAATCGTTAGAGAATTCAACACTCCTAGATCCACAGTGTCAAGGGTGTACCGAGAATATCGAATTTCAGGCGTTACCTCGCACTACGGACAACGCAGTGGCCGACGGCCTTCATTTAACGACCGAGAGCGGTGCCGTTTCCGCAGAGCTGTCTGTGACAACAGACGAGCAATACTGTGTTACATATATGCAGGAATCAATGTTCAAAGTATCCATTAACACTGTGCGGTGAAATGTGGCGTTCATGGGCTGTGGCAGCAGACGACCGACGCGAGTGTCTTTGCTGACAGCACGACATCACCAGCAGTGCTTGTTCTGGGCTCGTCGCCACATCGGTTGGATCGTAGACGACTGGAAAACCGTGACCTGGTCAGATGACTCCCGATTTCAGCTGGTAATAGCTGATGGTAGGATTAGAGTGTGGCGTAGACCTCACGAAGCCATGAACCTAACTTGTCAACAAGGTACTTGAAAGTTGGTGGTGCCTCCATAGTACTGTGTGCTTTGTTTACATGGAATGGACTGGTTTCTCTGGTCCAGCTGAATCGATCATTGACCAATTGGACATCATTTACAGCCATTCATGGAGTTCGTATTACCAAACAACGATGGAATTTTTACTGATGACAGTGTGTCATGTCGTCGGACTACAACTGTTTGCGATTGGTTTGAAGAATATTGTGGACAATTCCAGCGAATGATTTGGCTACACAGATCGCCGGACATGAATCCCATCGGACAGTTATGGGGCATAAACCATAGGTCAGTTTGTGCACAAAAGCCTGTACCGGCAACACTGGACAACTGTGGAGGCTGCATGGGTCGATATTTCTGCAGGGGATTTCCAACGACTTGTTGAGTCTACGCTACGTCCGTTGCTGCACTACTCCGGGCAAGGGGAGCTCCTGCACGGTATTGGGAGCTATCCCAGGACTTTTGTCACCTCATTGCATTAGTAGTGGACTGTGTTCTGGCATTGTTTCAGGCATGCTACAGTATGTATATGCCCCATATTTACTAGTAAGAAGCATATTATATAAAGGAAAAGTAGAAGGTAAGGACGTAAGGTGCATTTAATGCCCAGATGCAGGTGGAGGTTGCAAGAAAGCGTCTGGAGGGAGCCTAAAATAATTGCGAATATTGTGTGCCCCATGACAACCAGTGCAGAACCGGAAAGAGACTTTTATTAATATCAAAAGTTATTTCATTAAAACTGTGCCCTTATATTACTGTATTTATCAGTCAGAGGTAAAATAGTCGTATTAGTTCTTTAATTTTTGTTTAATGAAATGAATGAAGTTCCAACAGTTTAAATGTTTATGTAATGTCAGAAATGTTACTAGTGCGGCCGAGACATAGTTATTGTAAAGATTGCTGGTCCCGTGCAACAAAGGATAAGCGATAAATTTAAATAAAATTCTCGCAGGCGCCGCCGCTAAAACAGTGGGTACGAAATTACGATGCGAATTGCGCAGCCATTTTTTGGAGATAGGAAATGTATGTTGAATGAAATATTAAATGTTCTCTAAAAGAAAAATCAAATGACAATATTAAATAAGAAAACGTGTACTGGCGTGAAGTGTAAACACAAATGTGTTGCATTTATAAGTATCTTGTTGTCTTAAGAGTGATACTTGTATTATGACTAAACGAAATTTGAATGAAGTTATGTTAGCACACTTAAACATGCCGTGTGGAAGATTTACTCTCGCTGCCAACGACTGAAGCGTATTAGATAATGGGAGAACAAGAAATGGTTTGGACATGAATAAAGCAACCTATGTAGGTAATTTATATACCCAGAACAAAAATTTATCCTGTTACCGATGTATGATGCCATGCTGTAAAATAAAGGACGTGGGCTCTGCAAATAATAAAAATAGACAATTCAACTAATATTTTACGATAATAAATGCTATATTTACAAGAAGCTAATTATTTTCCGTGTTGAGAGTAAGATGAAACGTCAGCGAGCTGTAGAGATGGCTGTATTTATGTTAACTGTTTATAACGAAAAAATGCTTGGAACTGTTATATATTATGCATATGAATGTAAGACATGTGAAATGTGCGTTCGGACGAGACTTCAAATTTGTACTGAACTCACAACAGTCACATTTATAGAGCTGTTAAACAGATACCGCAGTCTCTTGGTTGATCTGCTGAAAATAAATATTGCAGCTACGCTGGTGGAGCTGTCAAGATGAATGTAGCAGTCACCAGTTACAGCCGTTAATCTATATTGCAATCACTCCAGGGGAACTGTAAGGTAGAAGCTGCGGTGAATATTGTGGAACTGGATGAGGGATGCTATTTATATTTAATCTGTTTAAGGTAGTATGGAAAGGAAGGTGCATTGAAAGGCAAAGTATTTATGTAAAGGAGGGAATATTTAAAATGTTTAAAATTTATAAGGAATGATAATGATTTATGGTAACGAAAAATATTATAAAAACATACATAGGTACTCACTGGTCAGGAGACACCAACTACGATCTATATGCTCAGTGCTTATTTGCTGGAATAAATATGATTAACAATATTATGTGTGTACAGTACTTATACTGAATTTTCTCTTGTTGAAAAATCAGAAGGACATATTTGTTCTACTTGGTCACTGCGTTGAAGTATGTTAGTACTTTGTAAAAATTTTCTAAAGCCAAGATCGCATAAAAATTTCCTTATTTAGACACAACCGGTTTCGACAGACATTACCGTCATCTTCAGGTCTTCAGATTTATAACACAAAATTTTTAAGACCTGAAAATGACATCGAAGTCTGTCGAAACCGGTTGTTTGTAAATAATGAAGTTTTTGTATGATTTTGGCTTTAGAAAGTTTTCACCAAGTATGGTACTTATTTACTTCAAAGCAGTGACCAACAGAAATCTCAATTTACATTTGCAGTATTGGAAAAATACTTCTATTTCTAAATAAAATCTTATGTATTGAAGACCAATTTACAAATGACCCTCCCTGTGGCTTGTTTCACTGGCTGAGTGATGTAGATGGTTCAAATGGCTCTAAGCACTATGCGACTTAACATCTGAGGTCATCAGTCCCCTAGACTTAGAACTACTTAAACCTAACTAAACTAAGGACATCACACACATCCATGCCCGAGACAGGATTCAAACCTGCGACCGTAGCAGCAGCGCGGTTCCGGACTGAAGCGCCGAGAACCGCTCGGTCCCAGCGGCCGGCAGTGATCTAGACAGCATTGCTTGTCTTCGAGGTTATGTGTACAACGGATCGCCTATGTCTTCCGTTCGTTCATCAGTTTACACCTGTAATAAATAATGAAAGATAGGAGACTGTAACGAACAATATTGCTGAGCAGCCACACGAAGTCATAAGAGGGTGATGAATGTTTTGTTGATATGTTTTCAAATTTATTTTAGGAAAAAAAGTTTTGCGACGCAATGGAGTATGTGTCCATGATTGTGTGAGTGGTGACAGCAGGGCTACAGTACTCCGGCCGCCACTGTTGGAATTGAAAATGTTAACAAATTGTAAAAGCCCGTCCGTCGTTGCTCCGTATAATACTCTGACTGGCGAGTTACTATTATGTTGTGCCAGCCCAGAATTTTTATTGCACTAAATATTGAATTGAACTGAAAGACAGTGACGGAAACACCAAGAAGGAGATGTGCAACACAAACGAAGGTTGGTAGACGTGTTCCTGCATCTGGAAGGTGATGTCTATTCACATTTCGCGCCAGTCGCGTAAGACTGGTGCTAGTAGTGCCACTGCGAGGATGCAGACCACATTTGTTTTAAATACACACTGTAAAGGTTGTGAGCGTCAGCTACCCATAAGATTAGTTGTGGTGCGTTGATATTAGTCAGGAACGCCTTTAAGGTGACAAAGACAACGATATGCTGAATGATACTTTGGCGATACTGTAGAGGGACTTGACAGGAATGTAAGCCACTGTACATGGTTGTTTGCAGCGGTGGTCACGAGAATGTATGGTCGCGAAAAGACCGCGCTCCGGACGGCCACGTGACACAGTCGAGACAAAAGACAATCGTATTCGGCTGTGACTCTGGCGCATCGTACTGTATCTGCGGCAGCAATCTGAGCAGCAGTTGGCACCACAGTAGTACAACGGACTGTTGCAATTCGGTTACTTCAAGGACAGCTCCGAGTCAGACGCCCTGTGGTTTGCATTCCACTCAACCCAAACCACCGCCAGTTGCGACTTCAGTGGCGTCAAGCGAGAGCTCATTGGTCAGGGTGAAGGTCTGTTGTGTTTTCTAGTGAAAGCCGGTTCTGCATCGGTGCCAGTGATGGCCGCGTGTTGATTAGAAGGAGGCCAGTTGAGGACCTGCAACCAAACTGTCTGTATGCTAACACACTAGACTTACGCCTAGGCCTATGGTACGGGGTGCGATTTCGTATATTAGGAGTATTCTCGTGGTTAGTCCTCGCACCTTGACTACAAATTTGTACGTCAGTCTGGTGATTCGATCTGTTGTGCTGTCATTCGTGAACAGCATTCCTGCGGGTGTTTTCCAACCGGATAATGCTCTCCCACATACCGCTGTTGTAGCCCGACATAATCTAGAAGGTGTCGACATGTCGACTTGGCCAGCTCGATCAGCAGATCTGACTCCAGTCGAATACTCACAGGACATCGTCGGGCGACAGCCACAGCGTCACCTACAAACAGCATTAGCCGTCCTTGTATTGAGCTAACAAGTGCATCAGGCATAGAACTCCATCCTACAAACTGACATCCGGCACCTGTGCAGTACAATGTATGCACGTTTGCATGCTCGCATTCAACATCGTGGTGGTTACACAGTTTGTTAATGTACCGTCAGTATTTCACAGTTTCAATGGCTTATCTCGCGCTTGTATTAACCTGTGCTCTTGCAATATTAATAACTGAAATATATTACCTATACACATGTATTCCCGAAATTTCATTATTCTACATTACTAACTTCTCGCGTTGCGATTTCCCGTCCGTCAGTGCATTCCAGAGTTTTTTCATTATTGGAAGGAATTCTCACATTAACAAAAGTAATTGGGGTAACAAACCGAATAAATAATAATTGCATTATGACACGTATATGAGGTCGTTCAGAGATGTTTACATAACTCTGCATTATCTCCTTTGTAAAAATTTGTATACTGAAGACCTCAGCTGCAAACATTGGTAAGGGACCGTCAATGAGAAACGAGGTTACTCCACATAAAACAAATTAAGTGGTGTCCTTTATTCGTATTAGTCGTTGGTTCCACGTTAAACCGAGAAATGGCAGCTCTTTCTCTCCCATATTCTCGCTAGCGACAATTTTGTCTCGATGTGTGCTTTTAAACAGTTTTAAGTGCGAAAAACATGGCTGCCAATAGTAGTAATGCACAGGAAATGCCAGGAAATTGGTTTTCAGGGACGATTTGTAGGAACCTAAGGATGATGTGCGTAACTAGGAATTAAATTAAGATCCTGAATATGTTCCTGAACGCAAATCTACTTCAAAATTTGTTGCTGATCAGATAAATGGGAAAAATTGTTTAAGCAAGTAACAATGTTACGTCTTGTCCGTTGTTGTTGTTTGCGTGAATTTACGTGACAGTGCAATGACAAACACGTTAAAGGTCTCGAATATCATTGTTTATGTGCTATAGTAAGGTGATTGCTAAAATTAATTTTGTATTCTGCTGAACCATAAAAAAATTTATGAGGTATTTATACTGTATTAATGGGAAAATTGTTAACGCAAATATTACTATATATTACTATCAAAAACAGAAACAATTAGACTCTTTGAAATTTGTATTTTTGGGAGGTTTTACAGTAATGTTGCGTTAATTGGTACAGCAAGTAAACAGTGGTAAGTCCATGTTAATCCTTTTTAAGTTCACTCAGCTTGCAAGTGAACTACACAGACAAATTTTTGGAACTAAAATTGTAGGTAGAATTATTGTTTTAAAAATATATCGTTACTGAAAAAATGTTTGCTGGCAGCGACTTCTCTCAAGAAAGAGTCACATTGCGTGTACTGAAATATGTTATTTATAAGATTGTACTGAAACTTTTTCTTCACAGTTTCTCGAAACAACCAAATTGTTCCTTACTTTTGTTCTACCTGAGGCCTTCAGTTCAGGTACCTATTCTGCAGTGTTCAGTTTTCAGTCCATGTATGCTCCTTGATGTTGTAATTTTATACCACACGTTCTTCAAATGACTCATACAAATTTATTCCTTAGAAAGACGAGTTTTGTATAGTATTCCTTAGAAAGACGAGTTTTGTATAGCTGCTACGTACGTAATTTTAAAGAAACATTTGACTAACTCTGTAACGCCTTTGTGAGAAGTCCCAAAAAGTCAGTACGCCGTCTGGAATTTTCTCTGAACTGATTTTGGGGACTATCTCGTGATACCAGAGAACATACTGGGATTTCTCCTGCCTTAAGTACATGTTGTTTGCAAATGGTGCGCGATTCCGGTGTTGTTACGTCACTGTGCCCTGTAACAAACAAAGTAGCAGTAAATAATATCTACACAAAAGCTTGAATATGTCACAAGCAATTCAAGATAAAAAGCATTTATCTATGTGTCATATTTTATGCCTTATGAACGTTAGTCCTCAGTGAAAGACTTTTGGGACAAACGGTATAATACTGAGGATATGCCATCTACTACTTAGGCCCTGTGTCGACTTACGTCCTTCAGCGCCCTGTTAAGCTGTTATTCTTGCTTCCGATCCTTTTGAATTCGAACACTTTGTTCTTCGTCTTCTGTTTTATTCTCTTTTCATTCTTGTACATATAGTGTACCCGTCATTCACTATCTGCTACACTTATTTTTCTGACAAATTCGGACCAATGCGCTATTTAACAACGCAGAATGCATTTTTTTTTTTTTTTTTTTTTTTGCTTAAGTCTTAGTTCCATTAGGAAAGGAAACGTCAGAACTGCCTCTCAACGCACGAACTCTCCTCCAAATTACCACCATATATAAGGAGCGAATACGTATTCCATTACAGAGATTCGAACCAGTTACCTCCAAGCCTATCGACATCGCAAAGGCGAACTCTAACGTTAATGATGCTGTAATGTACGATCGTCACCCACGTTAGTCCTACTGGTAAGTCAAAGACAGCTTTACGAAACCGTTATCCCCATGTGACATAATGGGAACTTCAGAGAATCCTATGAGCTCTGTTCGGGAACATCGCAGTCTCGTTTTGTCAAGAAGAGACGCTGTGTACTAGCGAATAACACAACATCTGTGGCCCATGCGCTACAAACACCAGGCTCATTGTGAACTCCAAAATAAGACCGACCTAAGAAGTAAGTCCAAAGAGAACCATGTTTTTTTGTTTTTACAAAACAGTGGCTGTAGCTACACAACATCCCTTTGTCTGCCTCAGTCAGCGATACCAGCGTGTCCAGAGAGTGGCCCAGCTGAGCTGTCATGCAGTCGCCACTTTCGTCATCAGGAACTCCGTAGCACTCCACATCTTATCTGCCACGTACTGAGATCTACGATACCCAGTAGTGACGAAATGAGCCCAAGTACCTGTGTATAACGCCTGATCACGCTATCAGATACAGCTATAGTAAGATATCTTGGATATCTGACCCGTGTTATATAAGGCGATATTTTGTCTCCTACAGTGAGAGACATTGATTGTACAATATGCTGAAACATTGCATGAGAAGCATTTTAAGTGCCTTGTAAATAATATAGTGCTAACCTATGACTATAAATAAATACACACCGTGATGCGATAATTGATACATAAATGCGAGGGTGTGCCGAAAAGTAATTCCTCCGAATTTTGTCCGTGAAAACTGTTAAGGATTTTTAAGTAAAAACAGACGTCATATATTCGCATATTTATTTCTCCACATAATCGTCCCTGGTGATGAACACGTTTCTCACAAGAGACCAGTTTGTTGATACTGTCACTGTAGAATATTTGACTTAGTTGCCGGAGCCGAACTGTCTCCTCTGCTTGCACCTCTTCGAAGTGTAGGCCTCGATATTCTGTAAGTTTTGTCGACAGATTAGAATTTGATCGGGTCAAGCGGGGACTGTACGGACGATAATCGAGGACAGTGGACCCAGGGCGCCGGACTGTTGCAGTTGCAGCGCTCGTGCGTGCTCTGGCATTGTCGTGCTGAAGGACAAGCTCCGTGCGTGAACAAACTCTTGACTTCGAAACTCTATTATAGCACGCTGTTTCCCACACAGCGGCATAGTTGCGTTACACACCACCATGTTACGCGCTACAATTAGAGGCCCTCTAGCTGTAGAAGACTGCAAATGCGAGTGGGCATGAAGAATAAAGATGTAGATGTTAATAAAGGTTGTTTTACTTGAAAAAGTTTCAAGAGTTATCACATAAAAAATCGAAGGCATTACTTTTCAGCACTTCCTGGACGTGCGTCTAAGTGAAACAAACCGATGAAAAAAATGAAATGAAATTATACGACGAACAGCTATCACTACCGGTAGTCACGTTGCGTGCTGCATCTGCGGAGTTGACTTTGGTGACGCTAGGAATTATTAAGATTTGTGTGTCTGTCCAGCGTTTAACTTCTACACGTTTTGGTCTGCTGTGCTGAATTAAACACAAAGATAGTAAAGCAACCGCTCTCGAGGTTTTTAATGCGCTTGTAGTACACTTTATAAATTCAGCAATATCAAGATTCTGACAGTAATACTCTCTTTGAAATTCTGAAGGTAGCAGAGATAAAATACAGGAAGCGAAAGATTATTTATGATTTGCACAGAAACCAGGCGTCAGTTATGAGAGTAGAAGGTCGTGAAGGAAAGACAGTAGTGGATAGGAGAGAGAGATTGTGCAGTGGCGTCTCCTCGATGTTATCCAGTCTGTACATTAAGCAAGCATTAAAGGAAACCAATGCGGGATGTGGAAAGGGAATTAGAGTTCAGGGAGAAGAAATAAAAACTTTGAGGTTTACTGATGACACTGTAATTCTGTCATAAACAGTAAACGACTTGGAGGTCCAGTTGAACGGAATGGATAGTGTTTTGCAAAAACTTTAACAAATCTAAAACGAGGGCAAGGAGGTGTACTCGCATCAAATCAGGTGACACTGATGTAATTATATTAAGAAATGAGATATCAAAAGTAACAGGTGAAATTTGTTATTTGGCCAGCAAAATAACTGATGATTGCCGAAGTAGAGATATTTGGTTCAAATGGCTCTGAGCACTATGGAACTTAACTTCGGAGGTCATCAGTCCCCTAGAACTTAGAACTACTTAAACCTAACTAACCTAAGGACATCACACACATCCATGCCCGAGGCAGGATTCGAACCTGCGGCCGTAGCGGTCGCGCGGTTCCAGACTGTAGCGCCTAGAACTGCTCGGCCACTCCGGCCGGCTGAGATATTTGGGCAGCTTGATATCTGATGATGGCTGAAGCAGAGAGGATGTAAAATGCACACTGGAAGTAACAAGAAAATTATTTCTGAAAAAGAGAAACTTATTAATATGTCTTATAAATTTAAAGGTTAGGAAGTCATTTCTGAGGGTATTTACCTCGAGTATACCCTTGTGCGGAATTGAAACGTGGACGACAGAAAGTTCAGACAAGGAGAGAAGAGAAGGTTTAGAAACGTGGAATCTTGGAGGTTATGTGGTAGACTGAGGTACTAATGAGAAAATACTGAATCGACGAAGTTTATGTGACAACTTGAATCAAACAAGAGATCGGTTGATAAGACACATCCCGAGAAATCATGGGATCCTGTATTTGATAATGGAGGGAACTGTGAGACGTATAAATTGTAGAGAAAGACCGAGGAATGAATACAGAAAGCAGGTTCAAATCTATGCGGACTGCAGTAACTATTCAGAAATGAGAAGGCTTACACAGCCATAGACTAGCATGGAGAACAGTATCAAACGAGCCTTCGGGCTGGAGACCACAGCTACTAGATAGAGATGCTGTCTTTCTCCCCTAACGTTCTTTCTCTACAGCGAAGAAGCAATAATGGAAATAAAAGTTTAGGATGGTGTCACAGTTCAGGGTGAAAAGGTATCAATATTAAGTCGCAGATGATATTGCTATCCTCAGTGAAAGCGAGGAAAAAATTGCAGGACCTGCAGCATGGAACGAACACTGTAGTGAGCGCACCTACCGATGAAAACAAAAGTGTGAGAAGTAGCTGAAATGAGATCAGTAATAGACTTAACTACAAAATTAGGGATCGCAAAGTTAATCAACTGAAGGAATTCTACCATCTCGGAGGAAAAATTACGCACGACAGACGGAACAAAGAGGATGCAAGAAGTGAACTAGCACTAGCAAAAAGGGTGATCATGTTCAAAATAATTCTGCCAGTATCAAACACTGGTCTTAATTTAAGATTAAATTAGTGGGAATGCAGCACAGATATGTATGGAAGTGAATCATGGACGCTGGGAAAACCATAAGAGAAACGAAGCGCTTGAGACGTGATACTTCAGAAGGCTATTGAAAAATAGGTGAACTAATAACAAATGAGGTGGTTCTTCGCAGACATCAGGGAATAAGTTGAAAGTATATGAGAAAAACTACAGGTGAAGACTGAGACTGGAACACACTGAACTAATAATAGAGTCCATCGCACGTTTCGAGCAGACGTTCGCATAGATCAAGCCCTATCTGGACTCGATCATCGATCTGCTTGTAGTCATTAATTAAATTTAGTACTGAAGCTTTCAGCAGGCATTTCTAATGAAATATTTTAGTAAAATATTTCACCCACTCTGATTCATTTCGTTGAGTGTTCCGGTGGACGCTTGAAGTTTTGGCTTTAGATGAGAAATTGTATGAAGTTTTTGTGGTATTTGTGGTGTCACCGCCAGACACCACACTTGCTAGGTGGTAGCCTTTAAATCGGCCGCGGTCCGTTAGTATACGTCGGACGCGCGTGTCGCCACTATCAGTGATTGCAGACCGAGCGCCGCGACACGGCAGGTCTAGAGACACTTCCTAGCAGTCGCCCCAGTTGTACAGCCGACTTTGCTAGCGATGGTTCACTGACAAATTACGCTCTCATTTGCCGAGACGATAGTTAGCATAGCCTTCAGCTACGTCATTTGCTACGACCTAGCAAGGCGCCATTACCAGTTACTATTGATGCTGTAAAACATGTACCGTCAAGAGCGATGTTCACCAATTATGGATTAAAGTTAAGTATTCCAGCAGCTACGTACTTTTTTTACTAGTCACATTTCCGTGTCCTGTTCCAGAACTCACGCCAGCCTGCGTGAGCTTAAACGCGTGCCTTCGGCTGCCTGTCATAGTGGGTTGGCTGTCTTGCCAATCCACAACAGTATTGGTATTAGACGTGAGCTGGAAATGATAGCTACACAAACTGGTGGCATACGTGCACTTCGTGCAGCTGTTTCAGTGTCATGATCGGCCTCATCTTAATACTGCTGTTGGGCGTGTTAACATGAGGCTGGAGAACGAACTGATGACAGAGGGCAAAGCTCACACTGCAGTGGTGCCAGTTGAGTCTGTCAGTAGATTGGGTTTCACTAGGCATGGCCTGCACCTCAGTAGCTATGGGAAGGGGAGGCCGGCAAAGCGTAAGGTGATGGTGTAGTGGGCGGTGGTGGGATCACTCACGGAAAAATTCCTACAGTAGCTGGTGTTGGAGCTGCACCTTTTACAGATTGAAGTCAGCTGACAGGTATCCCTCCTTAAAGAAAGTCCCTCCAGCAAAGGAATCACCTTCAGAGGAGGTCAGGTATCCAAGTAGCGAAGAAATTGGCATATTTCATCAAAATAAAAGCTGTATTAGAAATAAACTTAGTGAACTGCTTATAGATGTTGACTCTGACATTGATGGTATATCTGAGCACCACTTAAATACCTGTGGCAATTGAGAGGCCTCCCTTACTAGGAAACAGATTAGATGGCTGTTTTCCAAGGAGTTCTTTGCGCAATGGGGATGTCTATGTACGCAAAAAACAGTACTCCCTTTGGGTTCGTAGACGTATCAAAGCACTGCACGGAACAGGTATTTGAATGTTATACATGGGCAGCTGAATTAAGTGACACTAAATTTCTAATAGTTGTTGTTACAGGTCCTCTAAATCTGACTACAGAGCATTTATGTCCAAGCTAGAGCGGGTTCTTGGTTCCCTTTATAGGAAGTACAAAACTTAATTGTATGTGGTGACTTCAATATTAATTTTGTAGGTGATTGCGCAAGAAAAAATGGATGTTGCAAGAGCTCCTAAATTCATGTGATCTGATGCAGATTGTATTTTTTCCCACCAGGTACAGAGGAACAGTAGCACAACTATAAACAATATTTTTATTCATTCTTCATTATTAGGTGGACATTCTGTTAGTAAAAGGGTGAATGGCGTTTCAGATCATGATGCACAAATTTTAACTCTAAAAGGTTTTTTCTACTCAAGTAAATATTATACACAGTTACAAACTATGTAGAAAAACTAATATAACAGCAGTAAAACATTTTTTAAATCTCGTTAAGGAACAAGAGCGGAGGAATGTTTATAGTGCTGATAACGTAGATGACAAACATAATGCTTTCCTCAGCAAATTTCTCACGCTCTTTGGAAGTTGTTTCCCATTAGAACATTCTAAACAGGGTTCTAGCCGTAAAAGGCCGCTTGAGAAGGTGACTAGTGGGATAAGGATATCATGTAGAAGAAAGTGAAAATTATATCAAAATGTTAGTCACAATCGAGCTACAGTAGCCCATTACAAAAAGTGCTGCAAGGTGCTTAAAAATGATATTAGGAAAGCAAAGAGGATGTGGTACGCAAATGGAATAGCTAATTTGCAGGATAAAATTAAAACCATATGGTCAGTTGTGAAGGAAGTGCCTAGTCAGCAGCATAAGGTCGAGGATATAAAGTCAGTATGTAGTAAAAATGTATCTGTTACTAATAAGTTAGACATACGTATAGTATTTAACAGTCACTTTCTGAACATAGCTGCTGAATTAAATAAAAACTTAGTTTCTACAGTGAATCACATAATTTTTTTCAAAAATGCCTTTCCAAGACTGATATCTGAAATACACCTCTGAGATACTGAAAGGGGGAGATTGAGGCAATAATTAAATCACTGAAGACTAAGGACTCTCATGGATATGATGGAGCATCTAGCAGAATACTTAAGTACTGTGCTGCACATGTTAGCCCTGTACTTAGCAATATTTTTAATGTTTCCTTTAGGAATGGTCAGTTTCCTGAACGATTAAAGGAGACAGCAGTAAAGCCGCTTCATAATATGGGAGGAAGAGAAAATGTATACTATTTTAGATCTATTTCTATGCCATTAGTGTTTGCTAAATTATTGAAAAGGCTGTGTATGTAAGTATAATTGATAATTTCGTTTCACTTAATTAGCTATCAGATGTACAGATTGCTTTTAGAAGTGGTTTAACAACTGAAAATTCTATATTTTCTTTTCTCTGTGAGAGGCTGGATGGATAAAAGAAAAGGTTTCGAACGCTAAGCACCTTTATTGATTTAACTAAGGCGTTTGATTGTGTTGATGAATTAAATAAAAACTTAGTTTCTACAGTGAATCACATAATTTTTTTCAAAAATGCCTTTCCAAGACTGATATGAAAAAAAAGGTTTCGAACGCTAAGCACCTTTATTGATTTAACTAAGGCGTTTGATTGTGTTGATGAATTAAATAAAAACTTAGTTTCTACAGTGAATCACATAATTGGACCATTTTGGAATACGCGGAGCAGCTCACAATTGGTTCACTTCTTACTTTAAGAACAGACATCAGTTCATTCTCCACAGTTTTAAATATGGCTATGATGTGGGGTCCGAGCGGGGCAAAGTTAAATGGTAGGTGCCCCAGAGACCAGTGCTGGGGCCACTCCTGTTCATTATTTATGTAAATGATATGCAGTATTGCAGGTGAGTGTAAAATATTTCTGTTTGCTGATCACACTAGTTTGGTAGTAAAGGATGTTTCGTACAGCTTTGGCACTGTTTCAGATAGAGCACTTCAAGACGTAAGTTCATGGTTTGTAGAAAATAAACGAGTGCTAAATCACAGTAAGACTCAGTTTTTACAGGTTCTAACACACAATTCAACAAAATCTGACATTCTAGTTACACAGAATGGGCATATGATTAATGAGACCGGACAGTTCAAGTTTCTAGGTGTTCAGGTAGATAGTAAACTGTTGTGTAAAGCCTATGTCCAGGATCTTATTCTTGTGTTTCAAATGTTCACTGAACGGTGTGCTCTGAAGCAGTAGTAACGTTACCCTGCAACATTTTACCACATCCTTTGACAGATATGTCGAAAAGCAAAAACTGTCAGCTTGCGGAAATCGCCCTATTTGCTCCATAATTCGCTTTCACGGACCAATGTGTGTAAAGCTTCGTCACCTTTCCAGGAAAGAAGACCATATCCAGCAGGTTATCACTCGCAATAGATGATTCTTGCATTACAGTGACAGTTAACATATCCCGGCGTTCCATCTCGGGAGAGACCAACAGCAATGCCTCCTCATATTACAGGCATGTACATGAACATCGTTCCGGTGTTGACCATTCCTGGAAGGTGCAGCTCACAACACCTCCTGTGCAGTTGAAATAAAAAAAGAGAAGTACTGTTTCTTTATTGGTAAAAACAAAAAAAATTCAGCCATTGCCTCATATGGAAACAGGACCAGTTTTCAGCACTGAAGAACGTCTGAAGGTGATGACCTCTACATTGAATCCCATGTTCCACAGTGACAGGTAGTAAATGTTCAGTGTTCCATTTCGAAGAGACCAAGAGCACTGATTCCTCATAGTACGGTCATGTAAATGATCACTGTTTCGGTGTTGGTGATCCTCAGAAGGTGTTGCTCCCACAAAACCTATCTACATCTCAAGCACGTGGTGTCAGTCATTATGTGGTAATCAACAGCGTACCAGTGGACGGATTGGATGGAAAAAGCACCATCGATATGAGACAATGTACTGCAATAAACACCACAGTTGACAGTGCAATAAATTTTAGTAATTTTATCAGTTTTTCCGTAATTACAACGCCAGCCAGTGACACAGCAGCTTGCTTCCCAATTTCTGTATCATCGCAAAACCACCCCTCCACTACTTTTCAAGTACCATGTACTAGACTGTGGGTGTAGATAGATGACTGCAGTACGTCCATTCCTGGTTAATCCTCGCACATATACACCAAAGTGCATCAGACTGCATCTCATACCCATGAAGTTAGGTTATCTACCTATTTCTAGCACATCGATTATAGTGCGGAATTTACAGTTTTCCCATGATTCTCTATGTGGATGGGAATCACAGAGTACTCTCGCAATCTCAGGATAAAGTCGGATACTGAAAGCTCGCAACACTGTCACCAATTTAATTTCCAGCTAACCAGAAGTAGGAGGATACTACGTCAGCTACATTCCACATCTCCTGAAGAAACAGAGTGAGTTGAGTCCTCAACTTCTATTCAGCAAAGACTGTTCTGCACCAGTCTTATTCATAGCATCCATCCAAGTGCACAACATCTCTCCAGATGCGTGCATGTTAAGGGGGTTAGTACCTCTTATCGGTGTATAGTAGACGTGAGAGTGTTATGGTGAAATTTAACAGACGGTAAAGAAGAAATGTGTGGTTGATGCATGATGGAGCTTCAGACAAATCGAGTGTGAAAAATTTTACGTAAATCAACTGTGTTATCAGTTCTGTAGTATTGTTCCCGTGACTAGAATCAGTACCAAGAAGGTACTGGCAAGAGAGAAATGTAGTAGAACATAAACACAAGCACTCCTAAGGCAACACGGTTCTGCACTTAAACATGCTTTAATGTTAAAGCAATGTGGTTTCTGAAAGATCAGTTGTATGGAATTCAACATTACTAATACTACAAGACAGGACAGATATGTTCAGCATCTGACATACAACCACGCTACAAGTTTTCTATGCCACTCACTAAAAAGCTACTTCCTTCTACCCCAAATAGAAACATAAACTTTTTTGTGATGCATGCACATTTTAGCTTTCCACAAGTGCATAGCGCCCGCCGTTTACATTCGATAACGGTTCAGAAATTATGCTATACTCGCAGCGGTCCTATAAAATGATAGCCATCAATGGAAAATGCATCCTATGAGGAAATGGACAAACGGTGTTTGACATGTGAAATTACACCCCATGCTACACTAACTCCATCAATAGGAGAACTGTCAAGCAATTGTAAACACAGGGGTTGCGGTACCTCACAAACACATGTCAGTGGCAGAATCATCGTAGTTACAAGATCGATAACTCGACTCGCGTCCAAAATGGAACTGGGAAACGTATTTCAAGTGCATCTTCGTTATTTCAAAGGATGCCGCCGAAATAGGTTTTCCATCGGTTCGCTGCACTAAATCCGTCAACAAAACACCCTCTCTTTCTCACACACACTCACAAACACACACACACACACACACACACACACAAACAAACACAAACACAGGCAGCGCACTCAATGCCGGTCGAGTAAGAGCGCGTAGAGATCTAGCCTGCGAATCCTACGCATGATGTAGCGTAATTGTGTTGTGTGTTTACAAGAGAATGACTTTGGTCCTTAAAGCACAAAATCGATATAGGTGTGTTTTATCAACGGACTGCAGGTACCTCGGTTGGGTTATGGAACATGTATCATAGTTGAATGGTATAAACAAAAATAGCATTCGACAGATGGTACGTAATAGGAGCATATACTCATGGAAAATCAGGTACAGTTGTCGGCAGAACCTGATGCATCTTGTAAGTCCTATTTCGTCTGGCGGGCTTATAGCAAACTGCGAAGGGTACTAGGATTATCTGTTTGGTCTAATGGCACCTGACTGCTTGGCGTCGGATTTTCTTTTATTACTTTTGCAACATTGATTAGGTTACCCCACAACTTTTCCTCCGTTGCTGTAACGCTTGAATCTATCCTAGCCAATGGTTCATTCTTCTTTTCTTCATCACCTCCTCGACTACTTCCATACAAGTTCAACGTACCTGAACTACCATTTTCAGTGAGGGTACTATCTTAGTATAACATATCTGCTTCCGTTATCTCCTTTACTTCTTTTACATGTTTGTCACTTCTTTCTTGCTCCTTTTGCACAAACTGAGTCTTTAAATTTAAATTATTAGTTGCAATGATAATTCCTGTACCTACTCTGATAAACCTCTACATGCTGACGGTGGATCGTTTACAGTATATGTCAGAGTGTCCGAATTCTTACGTATTTGCAATTTTGCCTGTTTCATTTTAGTTTGTACGTCACTTACACCTTTAAATTACCTGCCAATTGTCCTTGTGCCTTGTCTACCGATGACACTCGTTGATTCAAGTCATTTATACCCTGGGATAAGTCAGTGAGCAGCTCTGTTTTTAATTCCTTTCCGATGTGTACGACTTAACCCGTTAATTCATTGGACAGCTCAGTAAGTAAATTCTGATTAAGGTCATCGACCTGCTTGTTAAATTAACTTTAAAACTGTCAAACGTTCATTTTTTCATTTTTAAGAGTGTTAAAATTTTGTGTTTGCTTTTCAGCAATTAATATGACAAACGTTTGCTTTTATTCCTTTGTAAAATCATTTCTTAAGTCACTGACTTGTTTTGACTGTGTATTGAATTTCGTATCAAAGTATCTTTATGTCTTGCATTAATTGCGTCATGTTCAGTGTACCGGTTGTGCCCACTATATTTCGTCCAGCTATATTCCCATTAGGTGTCTGTGTCACAGGAAAAGTATAATTAACGAATTTGCGCTATCGCGCCTTTCATTCTCACCTCTGGAGAAAATGCTTCCAGGTGAAAGTTGAGAAGCCATTTTGTCTACCATTATGATGGTAGCATCATGGATTACAACCCTGCTGTCGTCTGTATCCACACCATTTAAAGGGTATAGTTGGCCGGCGTCAAGGCGACTGTCACTTGTTATGTCCGCATCGGCGACATCTTGTGTCTGCGTATTTGCTAACGGACTACCAACAATGGGCTTATCTGATGTACTCATTTTTGGTATTTTCAACAAAATAATTAAATAACTGAAAATTGCGGAATAAAACGTCCTTTCCGTAACTGTGATGATACCACTTCACAACCTAATGTGTAGTGTGTCACTGGCTTATATACACATAAAAAAAGTTTTGCATCACCGCGGTTCCGAGAGTTCCGGAACCTATACAGAAAAATGGAATAGAGATCAACATAAACATCATTTCCGCCCTTATTATTGCTCATGAAAACCACACATTACATGTTGTACCACCATACAACGAGACATTCAGAGGTGGTGGTCCAGATTGCTGTACACATCGGTACCTCTAATACCCAGCAGCACGCCCTCTTACATTGATGCAAGCCTGTATTTGTCGTGACATACTATCCACAAGTTCATAAAGGCACTGTTGGTCCAGATTGTCCCACTCCTCAATAGCGATTCGGCGTAGACCACACAGAGTGGTTGGTGGGTCACGTCGTCCATAAACAGCCCTTTTTAATCTATCCCGCGCATGTTCAATAGGGTTCATGCCTGGAGAACATGCTAGCCACTCTAGCCGAGCGATGTCGTTATCGCCGGCCGGTGTGGCCGAGCGGTTCTAGGCGCTTCAGTCTGGAACTGCGCGACCGCTACGGTCGCAGGTTCCAATCCTGCCTCGGGCATGGATGCGTGTGATTCCTTAGTTTGGTTAGGTTTAAGTAGTTCTAAGTTCTAGGGGACTGATGTCCTCAGATATTAAGTCCCACAGTGCTCAGAGCCTTTTGCAGTGTTTGCAGAATGTGGTGTGCTACCCCAAATTTGGCCGAAATATTGAAATCACATAATGGTTAAATTTCATGCTATCTGAGAAATACCGCTGCCTAACATATTTTCAAAAACAGATATAACACCCAGTTGCTGGACAACACTGCATTACATAAAATTAATTGTCTTGAATGTAATTTTTATACTGGCCTGTCAGTCAGAGACATACCAACTCTAGTGACTGAACTTGACGGTAGTTGGAGGATGCAGGATTCTGACTCCACGTTATTGAACACTCGTGTGTACTGAGTGGGAGTCACAGTTACCAGCCACAGGACCATGGTCGCCACTTGATAAACAAAGGGCTAAAGCAGAACTATATATGACGGTAGTATCTGTTCCCGAAAGAACAGTTACCGTGGATGACCATGCAGCTTTGCTAGAAATGAAATGATAATTAAATGGACACCCTAGCTGCAAACAGGCGGTGATGTACTTCACTGGGGACATGTTGAAAATGTGTACCCCGACCGGGACTCGAACCCGGGATCTCCTGTTTACATAGCAGACGCTCTATCCATCTGAGCCACCGCGGGCAGAGAGGATAGTGCGTCTGCAGGGACTTACCCCTTGCACGCTCCCCGTGAGATTCACATTCCCAACATGTCCACACCGAACTCGTTAGTAGATTGGTAGATTAATCTGCCACGAGTAATGAGTATGATGGGCAAACATCTATTAGGCGCACTACGAATGTAGTGGTGTGGACATGTTGGGAATGTGGATCTCACGGGGAGCATGCAAGGGATAAGTCCCTGCAGACCCACTATCCTCTGTGCTCGCGGTGGCTCAGATGGATACAGTCGGCTTTCAGCCGTGATACCGTGCGGACGGGCTCGGCGCGCCGGGCAGTGCTCCAGAGGTGTTGTTGTTTACCCGCTAGCGCGCGGTCGCGTCGTTGTATTGCCGTATAGTACCTGTATCGACCCGACATGGCGTTCTCATATCGAAAAGCTACAATCAAACTAACGTTCAACGCATCGTACACGAGACCTAAGGCCCATGAAATTGAACGGTTTCTACGAGACATCATGCACATAGAACCACAAGAACTGATAGGAATTCATCTGTCTATTGTAACCAGCACAGTGTACCTCAAACTGATTGACGAAGCGGCGTGCGACAGATTACTCCAACGATCTGCAAAAGGCTTTCGCTTCTGTCACGCAGACGGTAACGTGAGCGTGGTAGGAGTTGACCATGCCGGTCTGGGTGTGCGTACCGTGCGCATCTTTGAACTACCGTTCGAAGTTCCTGCCAACCTAGTCGTTGATGCGCTGCGGCCATACGGCACAGTTCTGAGCCACACAGAGGAGAAATGGAACACATTCGAAACGTACCCTGTCCTTAACGGGGTACGACAAGTGCGCATAGAACTTAAGAAGCACGTTCCATCGTATGTTTTCGTTGGTGGCTGCCGCGCAATTGTTATATATGATGGACAACCGAGGACCTGCTCGGGCTGCGGCCAGGAAGGCCATGTTAGAACTGAGTGTCTGCAGCGCCGCCTCGTTCAGGTGCCCCGCAATGAACTTCCCCAACGATCCACTATGACCTCTCTCCGCTAACATACGTGGAGGCGGCACGCCATGATGTGATGGATGATCAAAACCTGCTACCTCCTCAAGCCGCTGCCAGCTCCGTTGGAGAGTCAGCGCCGTCGACGACGCCGCAGCCCAACGGTGCAGAGGTTCCTACAGCCTCTGCCCACCGCAGCGTCGTGGGCACCCAGCCACCGTCACTGTCGGAATCTGACACAGGGGTTCCTAGCGACCGAGACTGTGTCGAGCCCCTTTAGTGGATGTCGAATCTCGGACCAGAAAGCAAAGATCACCCAAGCGACACAAGAAGAGGCGATTGTCAGCTGAAGAACAGGACAGGGATGTGAAGCCGGCGGAAGACATCGACTTCGTTGACTCGTCCACAATTGCAACGGCCTCCAGTGGCATCATTCACCAGAAGGTGCCTGAAGACAAGGAACACTCTCCTAAATCTGGTGGCCCAGAAAACGAGGCGCATTGCGTCGACTCCTGTGAAACCGACCAGCCCCCAATGACATCACAATCGTCTCTTGGTGATTGGGCAAACGATATGGAGGCAGATGATGCACAGCAAACATTGATATCTCCGCCAGAGCCCATGGCTGACATTGAGCCCGGAGGGCTCTGCCAGTTAGGGACTCATACGGCACAGTAATGCACAGCATGCAGATGGATGGCTGTGTGGTGTGTGAGATCACTGTGGGCTTGCACCGGCAGACTGCCTCCGCCACTTGATATGTCTCAGTCATACCGTGTGGGAACAGTCAATGTAAATGGTGTCCACTCCACTGTCAAGACCCGCATATTACACGACATGATCAGAGCGGCAGACTTGGACATTGCCCTTCTCCAGGAGGTCTGTCCCGAGCTGCGTTTAGACCTATATGGCTACACCACCTACAGCCTACCCTTAGGTGATGGTGCAGGAGGAACGGCCATCCTTCTCCGAGATGGTATAGACGCGACGGACGCGACGTACTTGCCGAACGGGCGAGGCATCGCACTCACACTTGGCGCAGTCCGCCTCATTAACGTCTACGCTCCCTCCGGTAATTCGCACCGTGGTGACAGGCATGTCTTCTATTCGGAGGAGATAGCCCCACTTTTGCAAGGAAATATGGACCATTACATAGTGGGCGGCGATTTCAACAGTGTTCTGCGGCCCGAGGACCAGATACCGCATTACGTCCCATGACCGGCTCTACAAGCATTGATACGTGACCTCGCGCTCCACGACACATGGCTCTTACATCACGGGACCCAGAGTGGATATACGCACTTTACCAGCCATTCTGCCAGTCGTCTGGACCGGATATACGTCTCGCGTGCCCTCCCCACAGCAACCCGTGATGCAGAACTCTGGCCGACGGCCTTCACGGACCATCTCGCGTACATCTGCACTATCACCTTACCCCGACAACTCACAATACGCAGCAGGGGCCCGTGGACGCTGAACGTCTCCCTCCTTCGCGAGGAAGCGTGTCGGCGAGCAGTCACTGACACGTGGCGTCGATGTATCAGGCGCCTGCCCATGTATGCTTCCACGTTGCTGTGGTGGCTGGGATGTGTCAAACCTGCACTCCGAAAGACCTTGATGGCCTATGGGCGTGACAGATCGAACTGGCAAAGGGCAACATCGGAATTTTACTATACAGCGTTACGTGAGCTGGCGACGCAACCGCCGTCTCCCGAACGTCAGATGTCAGTACAACGCATCAAAGCTCGTCTACTTCGCATCAGGACCGAGCAGCTCGAAGGTATCCGCATCCGTGCGCGAGTGCAAGACTGTATCCCCAACGAAACAGCGTCAGTGTATACCATTGTGCGCGAGAGGCGCCACCGCAAACGTCAGCTCATTACGGCGGTAAACACGGAGGAGGGCGGCCGCGCAGTGACACAAACGGACATCGCGCACACGTTCGCCAGACACTATGGGACCTTGTACATGGAAGATCCGCGAAATGTACGTGATTATGACGAGCTGTTGCACGATTTTCCCGCCCCTCGGGACGTGGCACCCGATGATAGTCTGCTGTTGCCCATTACACCCGACGAGCTGACATCGGCCTTGGCACGTGGAGCACCGAACAAGTCGCCTGGACCGGACGGTTTACCCCTGGAATTCTACCGCACTTTTTACCACCTTATGGGTGACAAGTGGCTCCAAATGTTTCAAGACCTGATCCGTCCTGATTTCACTGTCCCCACAGAATTCACAGAAGGCATCTTGATCCCAGTACCGAAACCGAATGGTGGTTGTAGGTGGCAGGACTTTCGCCCACTCACACTCCTCAACAACGACTACAAGATCTTCGCCCGTATCCTCCGCGTGCGTCTCCACACCGCTATCGGGAAAGCCATCCACACCGATCAAACATGTTTAGGTGGTGTCAGCAACATTCATACGGCGTTAGGAGCATACCGCGACGTAATTGCTTTGACGGCGGCCTGCAAAATACGAGGCGCCCTTGTCGCCGTAGATTTTGACCACGCATTCGACCGCGTCGACCACGGCTTCTTACGCGCAGTTCTGCAACGCATGGGCCTCTCTCCGGAGTCTGCACAGGTGGTCCTTCGACTGGTCCACGGAGCGCGCTCCCGCATGATGGTCAACGGTTATCAGTCTGGTCACATTGTTGTTGGACGGTGAGTGCGACAAGGGTGCCCCCTGTCGGGTATATTATTTGCTGCAGCGCTTGAACCAGCTTTACATGGTCTACGACAGCGATTAACTGGTATCTCCTTGCGGGACGAGACCTTTCGTTGTGGTGCATTCGCCGATGACGTGGTGTTCCTGGTCAGATCAGAGGATGAAATGCATATGGCGCTACAGTGGCTACGCCAGTACGGGGCGGTCGCTGGGAGCGTCATCAACGTGAAGAAGACAAAATACATGGATGTCGGAGGGGGGCTTTCCCACACAACGGCGGTGCCCTTTGACAAGGTGCCCGTACTCAAGTGTTAGGAGTGCAATTCTATAGCAATGTCCGCCGCACGGCGGCGGCTACGTACCGCCGGCTCCTACACCAGACACGTGCTCTGCTGCAGGACAACAAACTGCGTCGCTTGGATATGCTTCTCAGAACACGTTATGTCAACACCTATCTTGTCTCAAAACTGAACTATTTTGCGCATATCCTTCCCTTGACGGCTACGATGGCCGACAGATTTCAAGCAGCATATGGACATTTCGTAAGCACCGGTCTGGTTTTTAAAGTCCGATACGCCACCCTGACGCTGCCGCAGCGGGCGGGCGGTATCGGTTTAATTCATGTATATAACCGTGCGCGATCGCTTTATCTCAACACTATGCGTCGCAGGTGGACCTCTGACCACGCCACTCTGACGGGCACCCTGATAGCGGAAGTGGCACCACACTCTCTGCATCCCCCGGTTTCTGTAGGACACATTTCACCGGCACTCACCCACATCAGACAGTTCTTGATTGACTTCAGCTACTTACGGTCAGAACTTCCGACGACACGAAAGCCCAGCACAAAAGACTATTATCGCATCTATCAACAGCAGCAACCTGTAAATACGGTCACCCAGAGACATCCTGAAGTTGCCTGGAACACGGTGTGGCGAGCGGTACACACGCCTTTTCTACCTACGACGGTGCGTTCATTGTGGTACGTAGTTGTGAATGGGAAGTTCGCTACTCGTCAGAGGCTACATTCCATACATCTGACGGACGACCCCTTGTGTCCGACATGCTCAGTCGCTGACTCGGACGCACACCGTCTGACGTGTGCCGCGACCAGCGAGTGCTGGCTACTGACGCAGCGCATGCTGGCGTTACTCTTGCGGCGATTGCCGGAGTCTATCTCCCCTGATGAATTATTGCGCCCCGACGGCGTATACTTTCTATCAACCAGAACGAACGCCGTTAACTGGCTAAAAGGCATGGCCGTTTACTACATATTTTGCGATGCTCCCAAAGGCACACTCGACTTTTGGTCCCTATTGATGACGACACATGCAGCTTTCAGCCGCCACCCGAAGTACAGAACTCGTTTCGCAAATTATTTAGGTTCATTATTTGCGGATCCTCCTGCTCACTGGGGCGTTCCGGGTATGAGACGCTGAAAATGAAGAAGAATCCTGGAGCATATTGATCCTCTACGAACGGAATAGGGGGGAACCCCTCCCAACAGACGAGAAGACGACTCGGACGCACGGCTACGGCAGTTGTAGGATCTTTCTTTGTAATGAAACAAAATGGTTCAAATGGCTCTGAGCACTATGGGACTCAACTGCTGAGGTCATTAGTCCCCTAGAACTTAGAACTAGTTAAACCTAACTAACCTAAGGACATCACAAACATCCATGCCCGAGGCAGGATTCGAACCTGCGACCGTAGCGGTCTTGCGGTTCCAGACTGCAGCGCCTTTAACCGCACGGCCACTTCGGCCGGCATTGAAACAAAAATAAATCTATAAAAAATGTTATAAAAATTTAAAAAAAAGAATAAATAAATAAATAAATAAATAAATAAAACAACATCGACAAACCCACTACATCCTCTTCCTGATCCTTCGATCCTCGAACTCGAACACGTTGCTTGGGCGTGGCGGCGGGATGGCCAGGCTTCGGGTGTCGACCCCTGCCCTACCCGTCGTCCTGCTCCTGCAGCGGTTCATTAGATTTAAAAAAAAAAAAGAAAAAAAGAAAAAAAAAGATGGATAGAGCGTCTGCCATGTAAGCAGGAGATCCCGGGTTCGAGTCCCGGTCGGGGCACACATTTTCAACATGTCCCCAATGAAGTACATCACCGCCTGTTTGCAGTTAGGGTGTCCATTTAATTATCATTTCATTTAAAGCAGAACTGTCCAAAGCCCCAGGTATCAACAAATATCTGACGCCCAGTGCTTACTTAATATTAAATTATCTTACTCAGTTTAGTATTTGTTCTCAACTAAACTTCACTAAAGCCCATCATTTATGCTATCTTATCTTTCTGCTTTGTTTTTCCCGTTTTATTAATACGCCTTGACGTGTTTTTATTTTATTGCGATTATCAGTGTAGACAAAATAGTTATAGTTTCTCTTATTTTATCATCTACATATATTATCTGCTTTGAAGTGTTGTTTTCCATCTTATATGCGGCTTAGTTTATACAATGAAGTGACAAAAGTCACGAGATTCTTCCTAATATCGTGTCGGACTTCCTTTTGCCCCGCGTGGACGAAAGTCTGACATGGACTCAACAAGTTGTAGGAATCCCCTGCAAAAGAATCTGAGCTCTGCTGCCCCTATAACAATGTAAAGTTGCGAAAGCGTTGCCGTTGTAGGATTTTGTGCACGTTATGACCTCTCGATTACGCCCATAAATCATGTTGCGCTCTCTGGGTGTCCAGATAATTCCCTCGAATTGTTCTGAATGTTTTTCAAACGAATTGCAAACTGTTGTGGCCCGGTGACATGCCACATAGTCAACCATAAAAAATTCCATCGTTGTTTGTGAACGTGAAGTCCATACATGGCTTCAAATGGTCTCCAAGTAGCCGAACATAATCATTTACGATCAATAATGGTCCATTCCGTGTAAAAGAGACATCACCAGCTTGCACTCACTGTGTCTTGTTGACAACTTGCGTGCATGGGTCCGTGGGTTACGCGCTCCACTCGAATTCTACCACTAGGTGAAACAACTGAAATCGGGACTCATCTGACCACAGCACGGTTTTCCAGTCATCTATGGTCCAACCGATACGGTCATAATCCCATGAGAGCAGGTAGAGGCGATGTCGGGGTGTACACATCAGTACCTCAATTACCCAGCAGCACGCCCTCTTGCATTGATGCAAGCCTGTGTTTGTTGTGACATATTATCCATAAGTTCATAAAGGCAATGTTGGTCCAGATTGTCCCGCTCCTCAACGGCGATTCGGCGTAGATCACTCAGAATGGTTGTTGGGTCACGTCGTCCATAAACAGCCCTTTTTAGTCTATCCCACGCATGTTCAATAGGGTTCATGTCTGGAGAACATGCTGGCCACTCTAGCCGAGCGATGTCGTTATCGCCGGCCGGTGTGGCCGAGCGGTTCTAGGCGCTTCAGTCTGGAACTGAATGTTAGCAGAGATGTTAGCAGAGGCACTCGCGTCGGTCGTCCGTTGCCATAGCCCATTAACGCCAAATTTCACCGCACTGTCCTAACGGATGCGTTCGTCGATGACCCACACTGATTTTTGCGGTCATTTCACGCAGAACTGCTTGTCTGTTAGCACTGACACCTTTACGCAATTGCCGCTGTTCTCTGTCGTTAAGTGAAGGCCGTCGGCCACAGAGTTGTCCATGGTGAGAGGTAATACCTGAAATGTGGTATTCCAGGCACACTCTTGACACTGACGATCTCACAATTGTGAAATCCCTAATGGTTTCCGAAACAGAATTCCCATACTTTTAGCTCCAGCTACCATTCCACGTTCAAAGTCTGTTAATTCCCATCTTGAGGCCGTAATTACGTCGGAAACCTTTTCACGTGAATCAACTGAGTGCAAATGACAGCCTCGCCAATGTACTGCCCTTGTGTACGTGATACTACAGCCATCTGTATAAGTGCATGTCGCTATCCCATGACTCGTCACCTCGTTGTATATTTCCACCTGTGACACAATCGTGAAAGATAACTTTCGCTCTGTTTTTGCATCTCATCTTGTGTGGATCAAGTTGTTCTCCAGTATTAAATGCATCTCTCTTCCTTTATCGGTTGCTTTAGCACATGCACATCTTCTCTACGGATTCGTGTAATACTCCATACCTTCCTTATACAAACCTTCAATTTATGGAGTACAGTTATTAACTTATATTTAGCTGTAATGTGATTTGTTTTTACTAACATTGTCTGTCTCTCCCTATCCTCACGTGCACAAACATTTTTCATTCTTTCATCTGAACATTTTCTGCTATATTCGTGGTACATTATTTACTGTTTAGCTTACGTATTTTCAACTGTGCTCCCAATGCACTGTCGTTGATGATGCTAATGTGGTTTTGTAGCATCCATTCTCTCTCTCTGAATCTTTTTCGTCAGTATTCTGTCATCTACGGTGAAATAAATTAAACGACCCAAAACCAAAGAATGGCATGAAACTTCTAGGCAGATTAAAACTGTGAGCCGGACCGAGACTCGAACTCGGGACCTTTGCCTTTCGCGGGCAAGTGCTGTACCGGCTGAGCTACCCAAGCACGACTCACGACCAGCCCCCACAGCTTCAATTCTGCCAGTACCTCGTCTCCTACCTTCTAAACTTCACAGAAGTTCTTCTGCGAAGTTAGTTAGTTACTGTCTGATGATGGCTTTGTAGATCGTAAACTGTTTCACGAAATAAATCAGTGCTGTAGAAAATACCACAGTTTTTTTTACGTCTAGAAAAAAAGAGAGACAATGTTGAAAAATAATCTACATATTCATTAGTGAAAGAAAACTAGCTGCTGAAAAATACCAGGTGATCAAAAAGTTAGTATAAATTTGAAAACTGAATAAATCATGGAATAATGTAGATAGAGAGGTACAAATTGACACACATGCTTGGAATGACATGGGGTTTTATTAGAACCAAAAAAATACAGAAGTTCATAAAATGTCCGACAGATAGCGCTGCATCTGATCAGAATAGAAATAATTAGCATAACAAGGTAAGACAAAGCAAAGATTATGTTCTTTACAGGAAATGCTCAATATGTCCACCAACATTTCTCAACAATAGCTGTAGTCGAGGAATAATGTTTTGAACAGCACTGTAAAGCATGTCCGGAGTTATGGTGAGGCACTGGCGTCGGATGTTGTCTTTAAACATCCCTAGAGATGTCGGTCGATCAAGATACACTTACGACTTCAGGTAACCGCAAAGCCAATAATCGCACAGAGTGAGGTCTGGGTACCGGGGAGGCCAAGCATGACGAAAGTGGCGGCTGAGCACGCGATCCTCACCAAACGACGCGCGCAAGAGACCTTTCACGCGTCAAGCAATATGGGGTGGTTTTAATAAAACCCCATGTCATTCGAAGCATGTGTGTCAATTTTTACCTATCTACATTATTCCGTGGTTTATTAAGTTTTCAAATTTATACTGACTTTTTGATCACCCGGTATATCTAAAAAGAGAAAAATTGTTGCTACATGTTGCTACCCATGGGTTATCACTGTTAATTATGTAGAAACTACGCTAATAATAAGTGAATGCCTCTTACAGAATGAATTTCTTTATATAATCACGTTGTTTCATCAGGGAATTCCGACTCATTCAACCAATAGCAAGTTTCTGAAAATATGAGCTAAGCTGGGATGCCCGTGATGCATAAAATTCTCAATATTCCTTGTGAGATATCAATTAAAGGTGGTTATCTATAGATAGCGACGTAATTAAAGCAAGTTGGGAATAGGCTACAGATACGCTTATCATTCGCAGCAGTGAACTGTCGGGCCGCTGCAGTCTACTGGTATGAGGTTCTTATTAGACCAAATTTCAGGTGAATGTGAAAACAACACTTTTTGTATAAAAATGTATACTATCCTCAACCCAAAGGTTGTTTTATGTACAACATGCTTTATTAGGCGTGTTCGTGCTGGAGGTGGTTTGCCGTTGCCTTCCTCCTATCCCTGAACTCACTTACCCAGCTAGTTGTAGGGGGAACAACAGTTTAACGTGTAACTCGACGTATTCCACATCAGCAACCATTGACAGAGGTAAAAAAATGTTAAGTTACAGACTAAAATACAAGGCTTGAGTGGGGATCCGACCCGTGATCTTTAGATTTTTAATTTGACCCTTTACCATATTTTAACATTAATTTTTTTCAGCATAGCCATACAAATTATATTTTTCCTGGCTTAGCGCCCGCTGCTTCGCTTGCGTAGACTGTATGGCCTGCAGAGATACTTTTTTTCATTTAATCGAATTTTTATGTTGTTCAAGAATTGCAAGATTTTCTAAGCTTTTCATGCTAATTAAGGCCGTATAAGCGTGGTACCTTCCGAACGTATTTCCGACCAAAAAACGATTCTGGTAGCTTGGGTCCAAGGTTTTTGTTAATCTTGCCTTTTGCGTTCTTGTGGGGATATTTCCATAGCAACTTTCATCCCTTAACAAATACTTCCTTATACAGGGTGGTTCATTGATCGTGACCGGGCCAGATATCTCACGACATAAGCGTCAAACGAGAAAACTGCAAAGAACGAAACTTGTCTAGCTTGAAGGGGAAACCAGATGGCGCTATGGTTGGCCCGCTAGATGGCGCCGCCATATGTCAAACGATTGCAAAAAATCTGTCATCGTCTCTTGTGCCCGGTGGCAGAACTGTACACAACGTTCAAAGTCGTCGCCATGCAATTCCTGGTGCATAGAAATATGGTACGGGTGCAATCGATGTTGATGAAGCATTCTCAACACCGACGTTTTTGAGATTCCCGATTACCGTGCAATTTGTCTGCTACTGATGTGCGGATTAGCCGCGACAGCAGCTAAAACACCTACTTGGGCATTATCATTTGTTGCAGGTCGTGGTTGACGTTTCACATGTGGTTGAACACTTCCTTTCCTTAAATAACATAACTATCCGGCGAACGGTCCGGACATTTGGATGATGTCGTCCAGGATACCGAGCAGCGAACATAGTGTGGTGTCACCGCCAGACACCACACTTGCTAGGTGGTAGCCTTTAAATCTGCCGCGATCCGTTAGAATACGCCGGACCCGCGTGTCGCAACTGTCAGTGATAGCAGACCGAGCGCCGCCACACGGCAGGTCTAGAGAGACGTCCAAGCACTCGCCCCAGTTGTACAGCCGACTTTGCTAGCGATGCTACACTGACAAATACGCTCTCATTTGCCGAGACGATAGTTAGCATAGCCTTCAGCTACGTCATTTGCTACGACCTAGCAAGGCGCCATGACCAGTTTATATTGAGATTATATAATGTATCAACAAGAGCAATGTTCTCCAATTATGGATTAAAGTTAAGTATTACATCAACTACGTACTTTATTTGTTACTATACATAACCTTAACTGTTCCAGACCTCACGCCAGTCTGCGTGAGCTTAACGCGTGCCTTTCGGCTACCCGTCACTGTGGATTGGCTGTCTTGCCAGTCCACAACACATAGCACACGCCCGTTGGGCATTTTGATTACAATAGCCATACATCAACACGATATCGACCTTTTCCGCAATTGCTAAACGGTCCATTTTAACACGGGTAATGTATCACGAAGCAAATATCGTCCGCACTGGCGGAATGTTACGTGATGCCACGTACTTATACGTTTGTGACTATTACAGCGCCATCTGTCACAAAGCGAAACAGTGGTCCAACTAAAACATTCGTATTTCTTTACTCACTACCCGAATATGTAATAAAAATGGCGGTTCCTATTAAAAAAAACGCAGTTGATATCCGTTTGACATATTTCAACATCATCGAGTGGGTCAACCATAGCGCCATCTGGTTTCCCCCATCAAGCTAGACGAGTTTCGTTCTTTGTAGTTTTTTCGTTTGATGCTTATTTCGTGAGATATTTGGCCCGGTCACTATCAATGGACCAGCGTGTATACTTTCCAAAGGCCTTTCATTCCCTATTTCACCCCTTTAGGAGTGGAATTTCGGACAATTCCTTCTTAAACGCTGCCTGCAATATAAGATCCACACCTTCTCCAAATTTCAAGTATTTATCCTTAGCGTCTTGTTTAAGGTGATTATGAGTCAGTCAGTCTGGCATTCGGCCAGTCAGGTCATTTCCATCTATATTTAGAGATAACGCAAGACAAACGAGTTTTGAATTTATATATGGCAGAGTGATTTAAAAAATCAAGAAAGCATTAAAGAAATTATTTAGCAACAGTAGTTAATAAAGGTTTAAAATTTTAGTGTTAATTAATCGTGAAAAAAATGTAATTTTTTTGCAGTAATTTGGAACGTCAGCAGCTTTGTCTTTGGTGAAATGACGTTCTTCCAGTGTACCTATTGTCAGCCACAAACAGGCAGGTGAGCAACTGTTGCATACTTTGTGGTTCTCTGCAGACTCACAGGTCGGACTGGACCCCAGCGAGGTTCCTTCTAGCCATAGATACTGCGGTATCAGTCGCTATCCGGTCGGCCGCACTTTCAAATACGCTTGCCGCAAATTACACCGCTGCCTTTGCTACAGCCGCCACCGCTGCACGAGGGCGCTGCCACGGCTTACGCCGTTGCCAGTGGTACGCAAGCATCCCTCTCCGGAGCTGATATAATTAAGTTCGGACATTTATGCACTGACCCCATTTTCTGTGTTTGTCAGTTTAATATTTACAGACTTTCATAGTGGCCAGGGTCTGAATAGACATTGTAGTGAAGAGTGACAGAGTTATGAAACTTTTGTATCTGTATGTATTTCTACACTCGAATCTATTGTTAGCAACTGATGCTGTAACTCCAGTAACCAAGTTATATATTATTTTCAGTATTTGGTATTAGGTCTAGAATAATAAATATCTGAATTTGTAATTAATGCCGGCCGCGGTGGTCTAGTGGTTCTAGGCGCGCAGTCCGGAACGCGGGACTGCTACGGTCGCAGGTTAGAATCCTGCCTCGGGCATGGATGTGTGTGATGTTCTAGTTCTAGGGGACTGATGACCACAGAAGTTAAGTCCCATAGTGCTCAGAGCCATTTGAACCATTTTTTTTTTGTAATTAATGAACAGCATTTGTTACTCGCTCCTGTATCCACTAAAGAAGCACACAGCGTGCAAATGAAGACATAACAGACACATTTTCTCCACTCCTTAATCTAATAGGGTTCCCAATTTTCCATTCCAGATTTCCGCTACCTACCAGAACTTCTATAGGACAGACCATGTTCTGTAGGTTCGTGAGTCTAGCTGTCCATAAGTTGAGCCTGGATGCATTACTTTGGTATATATAGGATGTATGGTTGATGTCCATGCAGAGGGTGGTTTTGTTAATTTCATCTTACACCTTTCCACATTTTAGGGAATTTCACGGCTTATAATATATGGTATGATTTAAGACATGAACCACCTGAGAGAAAGTTTACCCTGAGGTGACAAAAGTCATGGGATATCCCATACTATCGTATCAGACCTCTTGTCTGTTCTAGTGCAGCAACTCGACGTGACATTGACTCGAAAAGTCATGGGAAGTCCCAAATATTGAGTATTGCGCCATGCTGCCTCTATGGCCTCCATAACTGCAAAACTGTGCCGGTGCAGGATTTTGTGAACACACTGACCTCTCGATTACGTCTCATACACTGAAGTGCCAAGTAAACTGGTACAAGCTTGCTTATTCAAATACTGAGATATATAAACAGGCAGAATACGGTGCTGCGGTCGGCAACGCCTATATAAGACAAGTGCCTGGCGCAGTTGTTAGATTGGCTACTGCAGCTACAATGGCAGGTTATCAAGATTTAAGTGAGTTTTCACGTGGTGTTATAGTCAGAGCACGAGCGATCGGACACAGCATTTCCTGTCCGCAGCTCGTGGTCGTGTGGCAGCGTTCTCGCTTCCCGCGCCCGGGTTCCTGGGTTCGATTCCCGGCGGGGTCAGGGATTTTCTCTGCCTCCTGATGACTGGGTGTTGTGTGATGTGCTTAGGTTAGTTAGGTTTAAGTAGTTCTAAGTTCTAGGGGACTGATGACCATAGATGTTAAGTCCCATAGTGCTCAGAGCCATATGAACACAGCATCTCCGAGGTAGCGATGAAGTGGGGATTTTCCCGTATGACCATTTCACAAGTGTACCGTGAATATCAGGAATCCGGTAAAACATCAAATCTCAGACATCGCTGCGGCCGGAGAAAGATCCTGCAAGAACGGGACCAACGACGACTGAAGAGAACCGTTCAACGTGACAGAAGTGCAATCCTTCCGCAAACTGCTGTAGATTTCAATGCTGGGCCATCAACAAGTGTCAGCATGCGAACCGAACCATTCAACGAAACATCATCGATATGGGCTTACGGAGCCGAACGCCCACTCGTGTATCCTTGATGGCTGCACGACACAAAACTTTGCGCCTCTCCCGACTGGAAACATGTTGGCTGGTCGGACGAGTCTCGTTTCAGATCGTTTCGATCAGATGGACTTGTACGGTTATGGAGACAATCTCATGGACCCTGCATATCAGCAGGGGACAGTTCAAGCTAGTGGCGTCTCCGAAATGGTGTAGGGCGTGTGCAGTTGGTAGTGATATGGGACCCTTTATACGTCTAGATGCGACTCTGACAGGTGACACGTACGTGAGGTTCATTTCCGATCACGTGCATCCATTCATGTCCATTGTGCATTCCGACGGACTTCGGCAATTCCAGTAAGACAATGCGGCAGCCCACACGCCCAGAATTACTACAGAGTGACCCCAGGAACACTCTTCTGGTTTTAAACAGTTCCGCTGCCCACGAAACTCCCCAGACTAGAACAATATTGACCACATCTGGGATGGCTTGCAGTGTGTTGTTAACAAAAGATCTCCAGCCCCTCCTACTCTTACGAATTTATGGACAGCTGTGCAGGATTCATTGTGTCAATTCGCTCCAGCACTACTTCAGACATTAGCATGCCACGTCGTGTTGCGCCACTTCTGCGTGCTCGTGGGGGCTCTACACGATATTAGGCAGCCTTACCAATTTCTTTAGCTCTTCAGTGTAAACGTTCGTTGGAACTCATGTCGGGTGATCTGGGCCAAATCATTCGGTCTAACTGTTCAGAATGTTCTGCAAACCAGTCGCGAGCAGCTGAGGCCCAGCGACAAGACGCATTGTCATCCATAAAAATTCCATCGTTGTTTTGCAAAGTGATGTCCATGAATGCCTACAAATGGTCTCCAGGTAGTTAAGTTACACCAAAGGATCCATTCAGTTCCATGTAAACACAGCCCCCACCATTATGGAAGCACCGGCAGCTTGCAGAGTGTATTGTTAACATCTTGGGTCCATGGCTTCGTGGGACTGTACAACACTCCAACTCATCTAACAAGTTCTTCCAATCATCTAGGGTCCAACTGATAAGGTCACTATCCCAGAAGAGCCACTACAGACGATTTCGTGCTGTTAACAAAGGCACTCGCGTCGGTCGTCTGCGACCATAACCCATTAATGGCACATTGTCCGCCCCTGGTAGCTGAGTCGTCAGCGCGACGGAATGTCATACCTCACGGCCCGGGTTCGATTCCCGGTTGGGTCGGAGATTTTCTCCGCTCAGGGACTGAGTGTTGTGTAGTCCTTATCATCATCATTTCATCCACATCGATACGCAAGTTGCTGCAATGGCGTCAACTCGGTAGACTTGCACCAGGCGAACTGTCTACCCGACGGGAGGCCTAGGCCACAATGCATTTACATTTCCAACGGCACATTTCGCCGCACGGTCCTAACGGATAAGTCTACGGAAACGCAGCTGCTTTCGATCGTTAAATGAAGGCCTTAGGCCACTGCGTTGTCCGTGGTGAGAGGTAATGCCTGAAATTTGGTATCCTAGGAACGCTCTTGAAACTGTGCATCTCGGAATATTAAATTCCCTAACGAGGAATGTCTCATGCGTCTAGCTCCAACTACAACTGCGCGTTCAGAGTCTGTTAATTCCTGTCACGCGACCTTAATCACGTTGGAAACCTTTTTACATGAATCACATGAGTACAAATGACAGCTCCGCCACTGCACTGCCCTTTTGTGCCTTGTGTACGTGATGCTACTGCCGACCAGCTTCGCCGTTCCCGAGATTCTCGTTCCCAGATGAGGGACCGCAATATAACCTGGCTTCGTTTAAGTCGCTTATGTTGTGGAGATCCCCAGTTGCGGCCCGCATTCTTGCTAGAACGGCTTGCATTCTTTTCGCTTATGCACTTCCCTTATCACGTCGTATAACCACAAAGCCACCAGTCGATTTTCGATCTCCCGATGGGCTGTGCTCATATCGTCTACGGTCGTCGGTGTAGAAGTACTGTGAATGTTATCCTCTAAACGGGAAACTGGAATGATTCCACCTTAGCAATAATCCCTGTAGACGACTGCACGCTACGTCAGTTTCCTTGTGAATGACGGTTTCGCAGCACTCTGGTACACCCCCTGTACAGTTTGGAAAGAATAGGTAGTGCTCGGCAGCCAATTCAGACTTTGATTCAATTCCTGAAACGCACTAATGCCTATTGCCTTTGTTATCCACTGGGAATGTACAGTTATAGCGTTTCTACATTATAGTTGCATCATTTTCCACTAGTATATGTTGACAGCTACTACAATGAATCTGTTTATAGCCACAATCTTTCCACGAAGGCATTATAATCTTCTTGTCTCTTCCACTAACGAGCCTCTTTTCGCTAACGAGCTATCTGGAACTTGCTATCAGATACGACTCACCGCTCACACAGACGCATCTTTGATTATGAACGACGACGGTGTACAAAAAGACATTTCTTTCCTGTGACCAGCGGGATTCTATTAATGATGGAAACTTGTACCCCAGTGTTCTGAAACTTATTTCGTACAGTCTTTTTGTTCCATCCATGATGAACGTTATGGAATTCCGTGGCAGTTGTTCAATTAAAGACCGCTGAGGGAGACCAAAAACAACCACGCATACTTACAAAAAACCTCTTTTTATTTGATCGCTGTAGTGGCTTTGGGAACTAGCCGATCTTCAGATGGCTGACAATGCAATAAAAAACTTTTGGCCATCTGAAGATGCGTTTGCTTGCCAGGAACCGGTAACGGCGTTGAAAGAGATAGGAGCTTCTTTTAGAGTATTTATTGCTGGTTCCGGTCTCTTTCTAACATGTTTAACTTACGGAAATTTACAAGTGTATACCTTATGTGTCCGCAGCTCGTGGTCTTGCAGTAGCGTTCTTGCTTCCAGCCCACGGGGTCCCGGGTTCGATTCCCTGCGGAGTCAGGGAGTTTTCCTGCCTCGAGATGATTGGGTATTGTTGTGTTGTCTTCATCATCATCATTCATCCCCATTACGGTCGGAGGAAGGCAATGGCATACCGCCTCCACTAGGACCTTGCCTAGGAGAGCGGTACGGGTCTTCCGCATCATCCCCTACGCTCCTCGGAGTATGGGACTTCATCATCATCATACCTTATGTTTATTGCTTAAAAGAGGAGTTGGACTTCTTACAGCCTGTGCTATTGGTGAAGGTAGTATAATGACGAGGAACAAGTGAGTTTTGTTTACGATATTTACTAGAGTATACACAATGTTTAGTCATTAAAATAAGAGTTTTTGTAGTTCCTAAGTTCCGTGTTCGTAATAGGGGTATGCAGCGACGGAGACCAAGTGAGGGTCTTTTGTCGACAGCTGAACGTAGTCTCAAATCTTCCTGTCGTTGGATAATGACATCTAACAGAACCGGAAAACCATGTTTACGTATCTGCTGCCAACAACGTTAACACAAGCTGCCTGCTAATATTTCTGGTTCCGTAGCACGTCATACAACACAACAGAAGCTTCTTATCGGAATATAGTGCAATACACGTGTTGGTAAGTAATAGGTACTCCAATACACATGAACTTATTTCGGAATAAGATGTAAAGAGCAACTCTGAAATGTATAAAAAGGGTATACGAGATTTAAATATGACATACTTTACATTGAAAATTTGGTACCTTTCTAATTAATAGCAACTCTTACAAATGCGAATAGCTGTAAAACAGGTAACTCGAAAAGTCATTGTTCGAAAGTTATCCTCGTGGATTTAACTTGACAAGCAAAAAATAAAATATAAGCAGATGCATGAAGTTATTCATAACATGGAACTATTGGCGAGGAGCTGGGAGCGGTAAGGTGTTCGGAGATAAAGCATATCCACCAGAAAAGACATTCGTTTGAAAACATCATTTACAATGAATTCCCATAAAAATTCAGATGTTTTAATTTGCTTTTTATTATTAAAAAACTCTTTCTCATGGCAGCGGAATGAACCACTCTTACAGCTCAGTGAATTAAAAAAGAAGACTTGAAAGATTGAGGACGTTGGTTAGTGAGTAATAATAATTTAGCAAAAAGACTTCTGTATTAAATCAGTATTTAAGCAATGAGCAACTATCTATAACATTGAGATATTAATAGCATAATCACTGGGGGTACGTGAAGGGGAAATTTAATTAGTTGTAGCCTGCCCCTGGTTCAGTCTCCATTAGACAAACAATACGAAAACAAGGATAAAATTTATGTCAGATGTATTCACGAGATGCAGCATTCAAGAAGATTTAAGAATAGGCCAAGATAAACCAATGAGCCGCCATAACCAATGACTAGTATAAGAGCAAGTGACTGCAACACTACTTGTAGGCACGATTAAGAAAATGGCGGGCGTCTCAGCTTTAATATGAGCAAGTCAGCTCACAATACTGAACTGCACAGCCCACATTACACATTCAAGAAATCGTTTCAGTAATCTTAAACTTCAAGTAAATGTCCACTTTACAATGAAAAGTGTGGCAGTTAGTGTACAAATGAAATATACACTCAAAATTTTTTTTAAATTTTGACAGTATTGAAACAATGAACAACAGATTTAGAAACAATATCACTAACTTACAGCCCGAAAGACTCAACTGACTCATGCTTAACAAAACCAGTTCACCTCAATCAGCACGCGTAAATAAAGGACAGTTCAGTGGACTAGGAAAAAAGAAAACAAAAAAAAAGTTGGAAATTTCATACTGCCAACATGTGGCAGACACTTGTTAAACACATACACGCAAGAGGTAAGCACTGCCATTGCACTTCGACAGAACCCAATAGCCGGCCGAAGTGGCCGAGTGGTTCTAGACGCTACAGTCTGGAACCGCGCGACTGCTACGGTCGCAGGTTCGAATCCTGTCTCGGGCATGGATGTGTGTGATGTCCTTAGGTTAGTTAGGTTTAAGTAGTTCTAAGTTCTAGGGGACTGATGACCACAGCAGTTGAGTCCCATAGTGCTCAGAGCCATTTGAACCATTTGAACCAATAATGCCGCTACGGGTACACAACCCTCGGAAGGGGGTTTGCTTAACAGCTGAGTACAAGCACGCCACAGGACTAAGCAAAAGGCTCACCAAACAAATCCATGCGTCCGCTGCTCCGCTGTCCGTATACCCATGGACCAAGAGGAAAAATTAAAGCAGTGTTTCCCACAAGTGAGCTTAGCAATCCTAGACCCGCTCACAAGATAGCGCATAATAGACACAAGTATGTCGGGTAGGGGCCATGACCAGTGAGAAAGTGTATTAGACCCCGTGTTGGCTCGAAATACGTCATCCTTAACCGTTCCTGCCAAATGTAAAAGAAAGGTTAGGGATGAAGTATTTCGAGCCAACACGGGGTCTAACACACTTTCTCACTGGTCATGGGCCCTACCCGACATACTTGTGTCGGTTTGGGGAAAAGGCTACACCCGAGTGTGACTGTGGCGCTTCGGAGGGCACTGCCGACCATGTGGTTTACGAGTGACATTAAGACAACAACTTCCACATAACAATACATACGACCTATTAAGACATGAAGAGACTTTTGAAACTCTAAATAGTTTGGCAAAAGAGGTATCACGGAAAGTACTGAAAGCATACTTGAGGGACTTGCACGACTAAAGACAAAATACTGAACGTGTCCAATTACCCTGATCCCATACCGCCTGTGCGTGGACAGGTCGACTTTTAGTTGCAATCCGCCACGTGCAGGACTAGGGGGACCAGGGTACACTAATCTAGACCAAATAGCACCGGAATTGACGTAGGTTAGTACAGTAGTTGTAGCATTAGATATAGATATTAAGTTAGGAACCTGCAGCGACACACAATCTTGGCCTGCCCAGTGTCAGGGGCACGCTCATCGGGATTAGCTCGATGAGCAAGGCATTTCAGTAGGTTTATATCTACGCTGACACTCCTGTAACGCTGCAGGCAGTTAGGAATTAACAAGTAGATAAGAAAACTAACAATTAGCTAGTAGCGTAAGATTAAAAACTGTAGTCTGCTTATTACCCTGTATTGTATACTGTCTGTAGCTCACAATAATAAATATAGTACCATTGTAATAACAATAAAAATAGCTGCTGAATTTATAACATTGTAGTATTATTATGACCCACTAATCATTAAGGTGGTGGGTTAATTTTGTATAAATACACTCCTGGAAATGGAAAAAAGAACACATTGACACCGGTGTGTCAGACCCACCATACTTGCTCCGGACACTGCGAGAGGGCTGTACAAGCAATGATCACACGCACGGCACAGCGGACACACCAGGAACCGCGGTGTTGGCCGTCGAATGGCGCTAGCTGCGCAGCATTTGTGCACCGCCGCCGTCAGTGTCAGCCAGTTTGCCGTGGCATACGGAGCTCCATCGCAGTCTTTAACACTGGTAGCATGCCGCGACAGCGTGGACGTGAACCGTATGTGCAGTTGACGGACTTTGAGCGAGGGCGTATAGTGGGCATGCGGGAGGCCGGGTGGACGTACCGCCGAATTGCTCAACACGTGGGGCGTGAGGTCCACAGTACATCGATGTTGTCCCCAGTGGTCGGCGGAAGGTGCACGTGCCCGTCGACCTGGGACCGGACCGCAGCGACGCACGGATGCACGCCAAGACCGTAGGATCCTACGCAGTGCCGTAGGGGACCGCACCGCCACTTCCCAGCAAATTAGGGACACTGTTGCTCCTGGGGTATCGGCGAGGACCATTCGCAACCGTCTCCATGAAGCTGGGCTACGGTCCCGCACACCGTTAGGCCGTCTTCCGCTCACGCCCCAACATCGTGCAGCCCGCCTCCAGTGGTGTCGCGACAGGCGTGAATGGAGGGACGAATGGAGACGTGTCGTCTTCAGCGATGAGAGTCGCTTCTGCCTTGGTGCCAATGATGGTCGTATGCGTGTTTGGCGCCGTGCAGGTGAGCGCCACAATCAGGACCGCATACGACCGAGGCACACAGGGCCAACACCCGGCATCATGGTGTGGGGAGCGATCTCCTACACTGGCCGTACACCACTGGTGATCGTCGAGGGGACACTGAATAGTGCATGGTACATCCAAACCGTCATCGAACCCATCGTTCTACCATTCCTAGACCGGCAAGGGAACTTGCTGTTCCAACAGGACAATGCACGTCCGCATGTATCCCGTGCCACCCAACGTGCTCTAGAAGGTGTAAGTCAACTACCCTGGCCAGCAAGATCTCCGGATCTGTCCCCCATTGAGCATGTTTTGGACTGGATGAAGCGTCGTCTCACGCGGTCTGCACGTCCAGCAAGAACGCTGGTCCAACTGAGGCGCCAGGTGGAAATGGCATGGCAAGCCGTTCCACAGGACTACATCCAGCATCTCTACGATCGTCTCCATGGGAGAATAGCAGCCTGCATTGCTGCGAAAGGTGGATATACACTGTACTAGTGCCGACATTGTGCATGCTCTGTTGCCTGTGTCTATGTGCCTGTGGTTCTGTCAGTGTGATCATGTGATGTATCTGACCCCAGGAATGTGTCAATAAAGTTTCCCCTTCCTGGGACAATGAATTCACGATGTTCTTATTTTAATTTCCAGGAGTGTATTATAGATGTTGTAAATAAAGATAGCGCAACGCCGAAGAAAGCTCTTTGGATTGCAACCCACGGGTCGACTACTTGTGGCTGCTAAGTAACCTCCTCCGCCAGCTAGTAGCAACACGGAATGGACCAAGAGCCAAAGTAGCTTCGTGTTAAGTCACCGTGGCTGGTCGAGTGCAGGCCATCTCGTGAGACGCTAGGAAGGAGGTTGCTTAGAAATACCCAAAGATGAAGCCTCGCTATCGATGAGGAATCGTCACCTGATGGGCTCATCTTAACTTTACTTTACTAATATGCACCCGATATTTTTAACCACGATAATCACCAGGTGGTCATCTCCAGAACCTCATATCGACCGACAAAGCGCCTCATGAGCTTAGCGGTAAGCTTGTCGGCTACTTTCAGTGAGTCCAAGAAATCTTTATAAAAAGCTGATCGCGGATCCTTAACGAGGCAGGCTGGCTACTCTCGTCATATCTGCGAGTCTCTCGCCTGTGTGCGAACCAGATGTTGTTAATCGTCCTGCTCGAGTTCTTCTCAAGTTTCTTTGGCAAGAGATCATTAGCGGACCAGAGACTGAAAATCGGAGAGTTAACTATAAAAGCAAGTATCAGTTTCGCAGGACTGTATGAAAAAGCGAAACTATCTGTCACTCAGAGTACCTGGAACAAGTCTATGGTAGATAATAAGAGCTGATTTAAGATTCCCATTAACATGTTCGGCGAACAAGGGTTGAAGATAGTACGGAATAGTCGTGATAAGAGATATGGTATTACTAAAACAAAACTTTTTAAATTCCCTGGAGGCGGAAGTAGCAGCTTTATCACTGACTAACACCGTTCGGGAGAAGGGGGGAGGGGCGAAATACGAGAACATTTCGTCCATGTATCCATATGATCATGGTCAAAGAGGTAGTCGTTCCCCTATATTTTGGACAAAGTAGAAGAAACTAGTTAAATCCATCCACCATTGCAAAGTGTACTTATTGCCACTCTTTGTTTGAGGAAGCGGCCCTAAGTACTCCGTGAGCCATTACACAGGCCAACGAAAAATTTTTTTAAAAACCTTTTTTTTACTTTGGTAGCTGATCTTTATAGATTTTTATGAGCTGAATCCAAATGTAGCCTTAGTTTTTTTGTGTCAGCCATAGTTTTCGAGAAATATGCTTTTTACTATATAATATAAAAATCCTATGCTTTACGGTAAACGGGGAAATTAATGAAACGCTTTGTTACAACATAAGCATGGTTTGTATTTACAGTAAGCTACTTAAAACAATGATATGTGTTAATAGAGGTTTTACTTGTCAGCTGGAATTGGTTTATATTTTCTTTCTCTTTTTCCTTTGAAGTTTCTTGTATAGCTTTTTCTACGATGAATCGCTTGCTGAACTTCTCGGTGAAGTGACCAACGGTAGTCCACCATCATGTTGCTGTTCCAGCGGCCTTGGTAGCGTTTTTTCATCACTTTAATGTCCTGGTGAAAACGCTCTCCTTGCTCCTTACTAATATCTTCCGTATTGTCCGCGAAATAAACAAGGTGACTGTTCAAAAAGTGAACTTTCAGGCTCATTAAACATCCTAAAGTTTTAAGCTGCTTTAATATTGCAGCTATAAATAAACATACTCTGGGTCTTTTTCATGTCCTAAGAACTTTGTAACGACTTGCTTGAATGATACCCATACTTCTTTCTCATTTAAAGTCATTGTGGATTCAAAGTTAACCTCAAACATCAATTTTTTAATCTCAGGTCCGATAAAGACGCCCTCTTTTAGTTTAGCTTTTGAAAGGTGTGGAAACGTTTGGCAGAGATACTTAAAAGATGGTCCATCTTTAGGTAGAGCCTTTACAAACTGTTTCATTAGGCCTAACTTTATGTGCAGAGGTGGTAGGACTACATTTTTTGGATCTAAAAGGTTTTTGCGTGGAATGTTCTTCTCACGAGATTTTAAAGACTCCCTCACAGGCCAGTTCATTCTGCACCAGTGTTGATCCCTAGCCCTACTGTCCCAATCACACAAGAAACATGGAAACTTGGTGAAGCCACCTTGCTGACCGATGAGCATACATGTTACTTTTAGATCGTCACATATCATCCAACCACGAGCATGCATGTTACTTTTAGATTGCCACATATCGTCCAACCATGAGCCTATTTTATTTAGCACTATTTCTAGGTTTTCATAGCTTTCTTTCACGTATACAGAATATCCAACAGGTATAGATGCATACATTTTACCATTGTGTAATAAAACAGCCTTTAGACTAGTTTTGGATGAATCAATAAACAGGCTCCAGTCTTCCTTTTTGTATTCATACCAAAATCATTCATTAGACTGGGAATGTCTGAGCAGTACACTAAATCACCTTCTCGTTGAAAAAACTTGGAAAATTGCTGCTCTCTTTCTGTACACGAATATGCTGGTTTCAACTGCCAAAAAGTTCTTTCCTTTTAATCTAGAGCCAAGAAATTCAGCTTTCTCTTCCGTTAAGCTCGGACCACAAACCAAATAGTTAAGCTCGGTCTGAGTAAACAATCTGGGCTCTAGACTTTCTCTATTACAATGGAATTCATCATCATCTGGTTCATCTAAATCAGATTGTACATCAGAAAATACTTTTGTTGGAATAGTATTTAAATCATTTGGTGGTTCAGGAACCGGCAAATCTACACACTGCCCTACTGGACGGATGGCGGACGGAAGGTTAGGGTAGCTTATTGCCTTCTTGTTTTTTGAATTTTGACCAGTAATATCAACATTGCAAAAGTAGCAATCATCGGAATAATTTCTTGGCTCCCTCCATATCACAGGAAAAGCAAGTCTAAAGTCAAACTCCATTACACCCACCATCACCTATGATACTCAGTTGGTCACGTGTACCGAGTCTAGCTACGTGGATCTTCAACGCGGATGAAATCCAACATGGGTAAAGGAATTCAGGGAATTTCTGAGAGACGAAGACATCGATGTTTGTTTAGCGTCGGAGTCTCACTTCAAACCAGGATTGAGGACCTCGGCACCAATTTACACTAACAACAGCAAAGACAGGCCAGCAGCAAGTGATTGGGCTGCAAATTTTGTAAATCGAGGCATCCTTCACCATCAGGTGAATCTTCCAGACTGACGATAGCTATTGAAATAAACACAGCTATTGGCTCCTAGACGGTCGTGGCAGCTTACAGACAACACACGATCATCTCCAATATCTGCACCTCTGGAAAAAAGCGAGTGAAAGGCTAAGCACACTTTACCGTCACGAAACAACAGTAGTGAGCTATCAGCGGAATTAGGAATCCGTGTCAATTGCAGCCTTGCATATATAGTTGAGTATGTATGCCAAGTGTGGCAGAAACACACCTAAAAAGATTACAACAGAACAAAACGGCGCTCTAAAAGGAGCATTCATGTAGACTCCACATTTCCGACGGTCGATTTACACGAAGCAGAAGGAGTAGAGAAGCTATAAGATAGGTTCAAATCGCTAGCAAAAGCGTTCTACCTGCAATCAGAGCGTTTCTAAAACAGATTAACCAGTGGACATGGATAATATCACCCCACAATATTTTGATGTAACTGTTCAAGACTTGACAAGGGGAAGGTGATTTGAGCATCCGGGAGTGGAACTTAATTAAGTAGCGCAACTTAATGAGTTAAAGAAACTGGCTGGAGCGCCAGGTTTATTCCAGCATAAGTCTACCTCTACGTGGCGTCTGGGAAGAGCATATTGCCCGAGAGAGGCATGGAAGGCATGTCCGATCAGGTCGAAAGGCGGCTGCCAAGAGACAATGAGGTTGGTCCCGACTCGCTCTCGCCGGCCCGCTCTGCCGTTTCCAAGTGACCTTTCGCAGCCCTCTGATTGGTTAGCAGAAGTTATGTTGGAAGAGTACCGTACTCAATTACGTTTCACCTAAGCATTACGTCATAGGCTATGAGAATGGTACGTACGTGAACAATACGTGTGTTGATGGCCATATCCAGTGGTGACTGAGACTGAACCAGCCCACGTCTGGCCACAGCTCTATACTGAAACCTGTCCCCACTGTATAGAGAGGGAAACTCCGAAAAATTAAAAATTTGGTTGAAAGTATCCATTCCCGACCCAATCCATCAGTCCATCGTGTATACAAGTGACCTACGTCACTCTCCACTGAATAACAACAAAACAATAAAATGAACAAAAACAATATAAGATAAATAAAATGTGTTGTGGACTGACAAGACAGCCAGTCCACAGTGACGGGTAACCGAAAGGCACGCGTTTACACACGCCGGCTGGCGTTAGGTCTGAAACAGGATACGTAATGAATGCTATAAAGAAAAGTACGTAGCTGCTGGAATACTTAACTTTAATCCATCATTTGTATACAGCATTCTTGATGATACAAGTGAGACTGTCTCTAGATATGGTTAATGGCGCCTTGCTAGGTCGTAGCCATGGACTTAGCTGAAGGGTATTATAACTATCTCTCGGCAAATGAAAGAAAGGCTTCGTCAGTGTAGTCGCTAGCAAAGTCGTCGTACAACTGGGTCGAGTGCTAGTACGTCTCTCTAGACCTGCCGTGTGGTGGCGCTCGGTCTGCGATCACCGACAGTGGCGACACGCGGGTCCGACATGTACTAATGGACCGCGGCCGATTTAAAGCTACCACCTAGCAAGTGTGGTGTCTAGCGGTGACACCACAAAATGAGACAAAGAAATTTAAAAAAATGAAAATAAAAGAAAAATGGCAAAATAAAATAAGCCTAAAAATGGAAAAGCCAGATATTTCACCCGTCAGTGTACATATAATTGAATAAAAATGGTTCAAATGGCTCTGAGCACTATGGGACTTAACATCTGTGGTCATGAGTCCCCTATAACTTAGAACTACTTAAACCTAACTAACCTAAGGACATCACACACGTCCATGCCCGAGGCAGTATTCGAACCTTCGACCGTAGCGGTCGTGCGGTTCCAGACTGAAGCTTCTAGAGCGGCTCGGCCACACCGGCCGGCTATAACTGAACACTAAAAGGATAGAATACACGAGTAAAATTAGAATCTCAAACGTATCACCCTGCTAGGCTTGGAGGAAAAGTCTGGGACAACGCCCTTCTCTGTACTCAGACATTTAATGTATAAGCTTCAAGTATTTAGTGATTAGCAGCAGCACCGACGTGCGGGTGTAGATACAGCGGTCTTCTTCCTTGGTGGAGGAAACGTGGAAAACTGAAATAGATGTAAGTGGATAATGCTGAAAACAATAATAGATAGTGGAGTTTAACTCCGAAACGGGTTGGAACATTCACTGAGGTGACAAACTTCGTGGAATACCTCCCAATAGCATGTCGGACTTGCTTTTGCTCGGCGCAGTGCAACATATCGACGTGGCATGCGCACAAGAAGTCCTTGGAAGTCCGCTTCAGGAATAATGAGCCATGCTGCCTCTATAGCCGTGCTTAATCGTGAAACTGTTGGCGGTGCAGGATTTTGTGCACGAACTGATCTCTCGATTATGTCCCATGAATGTTCGCTAGTATTCAAGTTCGGTGATCTGGGTGGTGAAATCATTCGCCCGAACTGTCCAGAATATTCTTCAAACCAATAGTAAACAATTTGCCTCCTGACATGACACATCGTCCTTCATGAATATTCTACTATTGTTTGGCAGCTTGAAGTCCAGGAATAGCTGCAAATGAGCTCCAGGTAACCATTTTCAGTCACTGATCGGTTCAGCTGTACCAAAGGAACCAGTCCATTCCATGTAAACACAGCCAATACCATTATTTTGCTATCACCAGCTTGCACAGTGTCTTGTTGACAACGAGGGTCCATGGCTTCGTGGGGTCTGCGTAACATTCGAACCCTATCATCAGCTCTTATCAGCTGAAAGTGGGAGTCATCTGGCTAGGCCACGGTTTTCCAGTCGAGGGTCCTACCGACACGGTCACGAGCCCAGGAAAGGCGCTGCAGGCGATGTCGTGCTGCTAGGAAAGGCATTGCGTCGATCGTCTGCTGCCATCGTTTGCCTTCTGTCACCTCAGTATATAAATAAACATATATATAATTGATACTTTTATCAGTATTGAACGCACGTCGAAAGGGCTAAGACAACAAATATCTGCATTGTGCTGTTACACAAATGTTATAGATGAGTTTGTGAGCTCTCCAGACACAAAAATGTATTCTGCATTTCGTTGCCTTGCGCCTTCCACTACTTACATTTACCTGTTAGGCATTGCCGTTACTAAGCAGTCATTTCTTCGTTTGGGAGCAGTTCCCACTGCTAGTGATAAGACAGAAAACAGGTGTTGTTTTTCACAGGTTCCCACGCAGAGCTTTCTGTGATTCTGATCTGTCACATTAAGTGCTCGTTTATACAGCCGCAGATTGTACAAGGCAAATTATCAATTTCTGTTATTCACTGGTACATCAAAGTCGTAAGTGTGAAGCCACTATACACGACCATAAGCCATTATTTTAAATAAATTAGTTAATATTTTTTGTAACTGCGAATTATTTAACAATAATCATTCCAAAACAATAGGCAGTGTACTGAGAACTACTAGGCCGAAGAAGATATAGGTACGTCAACTTTTGTTTAGTATAAGACTATAAATAGGTAGTCGAGAAAATAGTGCCTCACTGTCATTTTGTTAGCTTGTGTGAGCGCTAATGACTTTTAATTGTGGAAGTATATAGTGTGAAAGTATTCAAAACTTTAATTTCATAAATGCCTGGCACCTTATCTGAAACTAATTATCTTTCTGAAAGGGGAAAATTTTATTATTACAAACAACTGACAATTCAACTTTTTAAGTGAATTCGGGGAAGTGAGATAGGGAGTATTAGAGGTTAGGAATTAATTCAGATTTTAAACTGTGAGAATTTTAATTATTTTAGATCACTACATGAGCAGCGCAGCGATCGTAATTTTTTCACCAAATTTAACGAAAGCTAAGATAGACATATGATCTTTGACTACCAGCATTCATGAACGTCGACTTTATGATTACTCGAATAAAGACAGGACTTGCTTAGTGATTATCGTCTTTATTTATTGAGTAAGACATCAAAGTAAAAGAAAGAAAGGTACTAAATATTATTCAGTTCGACTACGAACCCTGTTTTACGACGAATTTAAAAGACAGTAAATTGTGGCGTTTTCTCGCAAAAACATTACCTGTTATCACGCTCTGAGATCAGAAAGAAACCGATATTAACAATGACTAACCACCACCAACTAGTCAAGAAATATCAAGATTGAGAGAGCCGCCACCAATGGCACAAACCAACGAGGGGCTCGAACAAGAATTGCACACAACAATTAGCAGATTAACGTGGGACTCAAACGAAGAAGAAAACAATCAGGCAGTTATGGTCAATTGAGACTTTATTGTGTTATCGAGTATTTAATAGTGATTTTGCAAGTGTAATTAATTGAACTAACTAATGTTATAATTATGATTGTGACTAATGTGGGCTTTTCACTGACAGAATTTTTTTTATCTCTGACGCCTTGTCTGAGCACTGATGTACACTAGCAGAACTATTCAAGTCTACAAAAAGGTAAACATTTATATTAGCGAACTTGCCTTTTGGTATCGCTTTAACCCTTGATGAGTGATAGTGAGGTAATTTAGATTAGTTTAGTTAACTAAGTCAATACATTTTGTAGTTTGCAATAATAGATAGTTTTGTGTGATTCCATCAGTTAGGGTGCCTTCACTGCATAGGGAGCTTCATTAATACCGTTAGTTTAACTAATGTTATTGTGTTTTAATTGATAATGGTAACAACACTTGATGGAGAGATGATATCTGATAGGTTGATCGATTTGGGACCACGGTAAAATTTAATCGATTTAGACAGCACAGAGGTAGAAAATGTTCCAATGCGAATAAATAGCACATTCGGTATTCGTGAGTCATCAAATCCTGCTTCAAGGTAAATATCGTCAGCTAATTAATATCAGATGTGTTAGTCCAATGTTACTGCACATGGCAACTGAAAATAGTTTGTATCATTCAGACCAGAGCCAGGAAATAGAGATAATAGATCACATCAAAATCAGAGTAGCTGAATCCATGTATCTGAGAGATGAGCAGCAAAGAGATCTGTGTCATCTTTTAAAAAAATTATGTTAAGAATTTGATGAAAAGTCAGGCATTATTAAAGATTATGTGTAACGTATGGAGATGTACTCTCAAGAAACATTTGTTCACTCGTCTTATTCAGTTCCTGGGTCACAGGAAGAAGCAGTGACTAAATAAATTTGTAAGATGTTGGACTGGAAGATAACGGAACTGTCTAGTTCTGCCTATAGTAGCCTGCTGCCCGCTGATAGAAAATGTACATAGCAACAGCTTGATCATTGTCCTGAAGTGAAGCTTGCTTAATTCTACTCCATTTAGGATGGTCGTATTGTTAATTTATCACGTGTTTTCACGTTTTCATGCATTGTTACACGAATGGGAAATTTTCTACTATTAGGATTTTAAAGATGGACAACTATTCAGCTAATTCGTGCAAATTTCTCAAACCTTGAGGTAGTTTCGAAAGAGCGTCTGCTACTACATTGTCATTTTCTGTGACATATATTAATTCTCAGCACAATTTAATTCTTTACCCATACACAACTATCATTACATTTCTGCAGAGCCAATTTAATGGCTAGAGTACTTCTAGCTCACAATGCAACCTCTTTCACATTTGGACACAAACTGGCTGGCAAAACCTAACGTTCTAATTTCCTGCTGGTCATCTACCTTTACTACCTGGAATAAACAAGCACCTAATCCCATCTGCAACGCATCATAAGCTAACCAAAAATCCTCATTCATGTTCGGATAGTGCAAAGTATCTGACTCTACTAAAGAAGTTTCTACTAAAGCACTTTCTATTTGCTGATATACTTGTGTTCACTGGGGAGACCAATATCATGACCTATTCTGTTTCAACAGACTCAAGAAGCGGTCATTATTCAGTAAGTGATTCAGTACGAATCTTCAGAAGAATGAGGTGATACCCATTAATGATTGTAGTTTTTACTGTGGGGTATGGAAAATTTCTAATAGCATCCAACTTTTTGGATGTCGTTTTATTTCTGGTTTTATTCCTATCATGGTGTAGAAACTAAAACTAACTCCATCCAAACAGGCCTTGGAAGGCCCAATGGTACAGACCGGCCACCGTGTCATCCTCAGCCCACAGGCATCGCTGGATGCGGATGTGGAGTGGCATGTGGTCATCAGACCACTCTCCTGGGCTATGTCAGATTAGGAGACCGGAGCTGCTGCTTCTCAATCAAGTAGCTCCACAGTTTGCCTCACGAAGCCTGAGTGCGACCTACTTTCCAACAGCACTTGGCAGACCGTATGGTCACCCATCCAAGTGCTAGCCCAGCCTGACAGCGCTTAACTTCGGTGATCTGATGGGAACTGGTATTACCACTGTGGCAAGGCCATTAGCATCATGGTGATAATATGACCCGAAACATAATTTGATTTTTGCCAAACTTGTATTTCATCAGATTTGTAGTAATGCCACGTTCTGTGAACTTTTCAAATACTTTTTCTAATAATTTAATACGCTCTTCCCACGTTTCTGTGGCTGTTAGCAACTTGTCTACATGGAAGGCGATTTTGTCAAGCAGCTCTGGTCCACGGCTCCCCCTGTTGGAGATTTCTCTCTTGGGCATGGGTGTTTATATTGTCCTTAGCATAAGTTAGTTTAAGTTAGATTAAGCAGTGTGTAAGCTTAGGGACTGATGACCTCAGTAGTTTGGTCCCATAAGCTCTTTCCACAAACTTCCAAATTTTCCAGCTCTTGTCCAAATACTACATCCAGCACTACTATGGAAATGCATCCGCTCGGATTCAGACGAAATGGCATCACTTGAAGCTGATAACTTTGGCCAGAAAAGATAAACGCTGTATATTTCCTGGATTCTGATCTGCCACTATGGTGGTCTTAAATATACAGAGGTTAACTACTGCACTCTACAGAATTTTTGCAACATTTCTTCTAAGTTCTGTGGTTGTGTATGGACAGGTACGATGATTGTATTAACAGCCTGCACATCCAGATCTAAGCTGGTATTGCCACCTGGCTTGGCTACAGTGAGCAGTGGACTACTACTGGCAGAACTGGACAGTTCCATTATCTGCCAGTCCATCATCTTTCGAATTTCTTGTCAGGTTCTTCTTTCCTTGACCAAGGGACTGAATAAGATGAGTGACAGAATGTTTTATGAGGGTACATCTCCATATGATACATATAATCCTGAATAATGCATGGCTTTTCATCAAATTACTCAACATATTTTTTAACAGATGACACAGCTACCTTTGCTGTTCGTCCACCAGATACATTGATTCAGATACTTTCATGTTGATGAGATCTATAATCCATACTTCCATGCTCTTGTTTGAATCGTACAAACTGTTTTGAGTTGCTATGAGCAGTGACATTGGACCAACAAACCTGATATTCATTAGCTGGCAATATTCACCTTGAAGTTCTTGCAGTTGGTTTAATGACTCAAAACTATCAAATCTGCTATTTACTGTCACTGGAAGATTTTCGGCCTCTGTGCACAGAGCATAAAGTATTCAAAATTTTAATTTCATAAGTGCCTTCCACCTTATCTGAAATTATTATCTTCATGATGTTTTATTCTTATAAAGAACTGATAATTCATTTTGAAGTGAATTCAGGGAGTTTCAGTAGATGGGAATTAATTCAAAGTTGAAACTGTGAGAACTTTAATTATTCTCGATCGCTGCATTACTCAGAGCGTAGGTGTAGCAGTGTGTAAAAATAACTTTTGATGTAAATTTAATACGTGCAAGAACGTAAAATTAAATTGGCCAGGACTTGCTTAAACATTATCATCTTTATTCATTGATTAAGACACCAATGTTAAAGAGAGAAAGATACTATGATACATTCAGTTTCCCTGTGAACTCTGTTTTATGATGAATTTTGAAGACAGCAAATTGTGGCGTCTTCTCACAAAGTAAATTAACAGTTAGCACGCCCTGAGTTCAGAAAGAAACCAATATTAACAGTGACTAACCAGTACCAACTAATCAAGAAATATCAAGATTGCGAAGAGCCGCCACATGTGCAGGCCATTCGGTCGATAGAAAATCATTTAGTCCAAAGAGCTATTCAATTTAAGGTAGTGAAATGATTATTCGCAAAAGAGTAAACTTGTTCTATGAAGTTTTATCCTCTGTCGATCACTATTTTGCACTGGTCAGATTGCAGTGACACGAAACTCTTTATTGTACTTAAAATACAGGATAAGCTCTCTGTTACTGAGCGAGTGCAAATAGCCATGTGATAATAAGGATGATTCTTCGTTTCATTCTCTCTCCAGACAAGGAAATACAGTGTATGTTCACCTACCAGTTAAAGAGTTTTCGGGAACTTTTTACAGTTTACTTATGATCAAAACTTTCGTATTAGTTTTGTTAAAAGGAATCTTTCCTAGTATATCGTCTACCTTAAAATACTATTCTTTCATCACCCAATAAATTGATTCTGGCTAAAACCAGGCACTAGCGAATACATAAATAGTAATCTTCAAATACTGTGCAGAATAATGGAATCGGTAAGATATAATGCATATAATGCTTCTCAGGTATGTAGAAAGAGAAGTCTCTGTCTCTCTCCTTGTCAATTTACAAACAACGAAAACCTTAAAGAACGTTGTGGAACACTTTTTCTTGTCAACTTCCCACTTTACAAACAAACAATGGACCGTTGTGAATGTTAGATAGTATAGGGTTTTAGCTGTACTCAAAGGTTGTAAAATCTGTAACCATTGTCTGGCAGTCTCTTTTGTTGGACTTTCGTATTTACTGTTCTTTTGCTGATCTGCGAATAGTTTTGGGGTCGCTCGGTCAAATGCTGTCTCATATTGTCAATAATTATCCTGTAATCCTTCTTGCTTTCCCGGCGATCTGTTGACATCTTGGATATTCGGGAATCCAGCCGGATGTTCGCGTCGTTTTCGCACGCAGTCTCGCAGTCTCAGGTAGCACCTGAAGAAGACAGCGAGGCACGCTGTTGAAATATCGTGCGAGAACGACGCGAACATCCGGCTGGATTCCCGAATATCAAAGATGTCAATAATTATTCTATTATTCAAATATAAACTCCTGTATCCTTAGGTGTTTGTAATACTTAATAGGTGTCTAAACTCTGTTTCTGCTTAATAGCCGCGGGACAAGAAATGAACGAGATGAAAGACTAATTGAGTTCTGAAATAAATTTTAGCCAGTAATAGCGAATACTCTGTTCAAGAGTCACAAGAGGAGGAGGTATACTTGGAAAAGGCCGGGTGATACGGGAAGATTTCAGTTAGATTACATTTTGGTCAGACAGAGATTCCGAAATCAGGTACTGGATTGTAAGTCGTACCCAGGAGTAGAAATAGACCCAGATCACAATATAGCAGTGATGAAGAATACTCTGAAATTTAAGACATTAGTCAGGAAGAATCAATGCGCAAAGAAGTGGGATCCGGAAGTACTAAGGAATGATGAAATACATTTGAAATTCTCTAAGGCTATAGATGCAGCATTAAGTAATACCTCAGAAGGCAGTACAGTTAAAGAGGAATGGACATCTTTAAAAATAGCAATCACATAAGCTGGAAAGGAAAACATAGGTACAAAGAAGGTAACTGCGAAGAAACCATGGGTAACAAAAGAAATACTTCAATTGATCGATGAAAGAAGGAAACTCGGGAATACGGAAATACAAGTCGCTGAGAAATGAAATAAATAGGAAGTGCAGAGAGGCTAAGACGAAGTGGCTGCATGAAATATACAAATAAATCGAAGAAGAAATTATTGTCAGAGGGACAGACTAAGCATACAGAAAGTCAAAACAACTTTCGGTGACTTTAAAAGCAAGGGTGGTAATATTAAGAGTGGAACGGGAATTACACTGTTATATGCAGAGGAGAGACCGGATAGGTGGAAAGAATATATTATTTCTCTGATGTGATAGAAGAAGAAACAGGAGTTGGTTTAGAATAGTTTAGAAGAAGTAGGGGATCCAGCATTAGAATCAAATTTTAAAAGAACTTTGGAGGACTTAAGATCAAATAAAGCAGTAGGGATAGATAACATACTATCAGAATTTGTAAAATCATCGGGAGAAATGGTAACAAAAGTACTACTCACTTTGGTGTGTAGAATGTATGAATCTGGCGACATACCATCTGACTTCCGGAAAAATATCCTCCACACAATTCCGAAGACTGCAAGGGCTGGCAAGTGCGAGAATTATCACACAATCAGCATAACAACTCATGAATCCAAGTTGCTGACAAGAATAATATACAGAGGAATGGAGAAGAAAATTGAGGATGTGTTAGATGACTATCAGTTTGGCTTTAGAAAAGGTATAGGGAGGTGAGAGGTAATTCTGACTTTGCGCTTGATAATGGAAGCAAAACTAAAGAGAAATAAAGACGCATTCATAGGATTTGTCGACATGGACAAAGGGTTCAACAACGTAAAATATTGCAAGATGTTCGAAATTCTGAGGAAAATAGGGGTAAGCTATAAGGATAGACGTGTAATGTACAGTATGTACAAGGGACAAGAGGGAATAATAAGAGTGGACGACCAAGAACGAGGTGGTCGGATTGAAAAGGGTGCAAGACAGGGATGCAGTCTTTCGCCCCTATTCTTCAATCTGCACATCGAAGAAGCAATGATGGAAATTAAAGAAAGTTGCAGGAGTGGAATTAAAATTCAGTGTGAAAGGACATCAATGATATGATTCGCTGATGTCATTGCTATCCTGAGTGAAACTGAAGAAGAACTACATGATCTGGTGAATGGAATGAACAATGTAATGAGTACAGAATATGGATTGAGAGTTAGTTGAAGAAAGACTGAAGTAATGAGAAGTAGCAAAAATGAGAACAGCGACAAACTTAAAATCAGGATTGATGCTCACGAAGTGGATGAAGTTAAGGAATTCTGCTACCTAGGCAGTAAAATAACAAATGACGGACAGAGTAAGGAGGACACATCAATAGCGGACTAGCAATGGCAAAAAGGACATCACTGGCCAAAAGAAATCTGCTAGCATCAGACATAGGCCTTAATCTGAGGAAGAAATTTCTGAGAATGTACTTCTGGAGTACAGCGTTGTATGGTAGTGAAACATGGGCTGGGGGAAAACCGGAACAGAAGAGAATCGAAGCATTTGAGATGTGGTGCTACAGACGAATGTTGAAAATTAGGTGGACTGATAAGGTAAGGAATGAGGAGGTTCTGTGCAGAATCGGAGAGGAAAGGAATATGTGGAAAACACTGATAAGGAGAAGGGTCAGGACGATAGGACATCTGTTAAGACGTGAGGGAATGACTTCCATGGTACTTGAGGGAACTGTAGAGAGCAAAAACTGTAGAGGAAGACAGGGCGTGCCGCATGAAAACAGCCAGAAGACTGATGGCCCCCTTAAAAAAAAATTAGAAAAGAGCTGTACAAACTCAGTTCAGTATTGTCAAGTGAATTTATGTATACTCTGTGTAACCCAATGTTTCTCCAAGAACTTAGAACAACCTAAACTTTCTGCTCCTGTCAACTTTAAGCAGCCTCCTGTCTTGCTCTACTACATGAAGAACTGGCAGCAACGCTTCAAGAATACACACTACCCAGACAATACCCTTGAAAAGACACACATGGGGAAGGAGTACAGTGTCACAGTAATGTTGACCAGAGAGTGTACCACTGTACCATGTTCAAAGATTTGGATGTCAGTACTCCCTTGCAACATTATCCCTCCACACACGATAATACCTGGACCAAGAAATCGACCATGTTCGACAATGTTCCTGATTGCATTACGTATTCCCACCTCTCGCTATGTGAGGGTACATCTTGCGTTGAGAGACATGATCGTTTCTGTGGTCCAGCTGTTTTGGCATGGGGAGACAGAATGTAGCATGGGCCTCCTGACTTCCAGATCTTTGCACGGTACACTGACCGGCAAATTTTATTTTGACACCGTATTCCTTCCTCATTTGCGTCTTCTCAGAGGTGCAATCGGATCTGACTTGGTTTTTATGGATGACAATGAGCGGCAAGTTCGATCAGTGCAGGTGAAGGTGCCCTTGGAACGAGAGGATATTTGGCGAACGAGTGGCCTATACGTTCGCCCGATTTAAATCCCATCGAGCACTTTTGGTATCCTTTGGGGAGACGTAGTCCACCACGCCCACATGCACTAACCATTATCCATCGGTTTTATCTGCCCTTGTGGAGAAATGTAACGCCCTGCCACAAGAACTCCTTACCAACCCAATCGACAGCATGCAAGAACGGTGCGAAGCATGCTCTGCCGTTCGTGGTGACGTCACGCCGTATTAAGAACCATGTACCGATTTTTGTGACGTGCAGAGACAACCTTGAATCGCGGTGTCTTCAGTGTAATTATTGTCTTTGAATAAAAGTGTCGTTTCTCTTCGCCTCGTGGCGTATATTTTTGTTAACTTCTGTAGTATACCATAGCAATTCTTTCTATGTATAGTCTAAGTTTCATCGAACTATATTACTTGGCATGTCATTCGAAAATTACTTTCGTCCTTAATTTTGCGCACTATTGTACATCCGAGATATGAAATATCGGACGTGCAAACCAACTGAATCCTCTCCCTCCCCAGTTAAGCATCAACTTCTCAATAATTAGTATCAGGTATGCAAAGTAATTCATCTTTGAACTTAAATTTTGAAGTAAATCTTAATAGTTCATCATCATTAATGGCAAACTCGAAGGTATTGTGACGTGTTTTATTCTCATGGGTAAGGTGAATGTTCAAAAGATATACTTGAATTGGTTTCCTTACGCGTTTTCTACCGGTGTTCTCTGTACAAAATGCCTTATTGTGCAGGGATGTCGAGGTTGATGTTAATACAAATGGACGCATTTCGTTGTTCGCAACTGACATTTGTTTTTCTTCATGCTTAGATCAACTTTTAATGGCATATTTAAACGAAATTTGTTTGAGCTGAAACAAGGTGACATTTCTCAAGATAACAGGACATCACATTCATAAAAAGCCGCACAGTCGTATACCAGAAATACTGAGTAGTTATTTGATAGTAAGTTACAACCAGAACAAAGCAGCTTTGTGCATAAAGAACTGAACTGACTTCTATGCAAAAATAAGGAACAATTTTTATCAACCGCGCATTCTGGAGCACTTTTTTTACAAGTATTTATAAATTCTGGTTAGGTGCGTAACCTTCGGGAAATACCATTTAAATTATTTTTGTCGTATTCATTTTCTATATGAGTATAAATTAATAGAAATATATGTTTTCTTGCGCAGATAAATCAAAGAAATAAGACACAATAGTTGTTTTAAGCAATTGTAATAGTAGGTTCTAATATTCTAGAATGGGTAACTCATTATGTGATTTTACATTAGATAAAAATATTTTTCGCCTCAGCCAAGTACGCTTTCATAATGAACAGGTAATTACTAAACAAATTCATAATAAATTGTGATCTCGAAGAGTTTAGATAAAATTTCATGATACGCAAGTTTTGAAGACGTCGGTTGTGACCTTAACAAATCAAATAGAAGGTAACGTTACAACGTTTTCGATTTGCATATTTCAAAATACTGCCCTCTTTAATTATTCTGCATTTTGAATTTAAATTAGTGGGTTGACCAACTTTTATGTTCACATGTTGCGACTAACAGGAACTTCGTTAACCATAAACACTAAATAAAGCTATAGTGGCTGTATAAGCACCAATATGTATCATTTACTTGTTCGAAGACACTTAACGTTACAGAACTGAAATAGTATCATACGCTTGAAAACCAAAAGTGGCACCTATTCCTTTATTTTAGTAAATTGGCCTAAATCTTGGTATTTTACAAAAATTCTTTGCTTTCGAAATGGCTCTGAGCACTATGGGACTTAACAGCTGTGGTCATCAGTCCCGTAGAACTTAGAACTACTTAAACCTAACTAACCTAAGGACATCACACACATCCATGCCCGAGGCAGGATTCGAACCTGCGACCGCAGCAGCAGCGGGGTTCCGGCTTGAAGCGCCTAAAACCCCTCGGCCACAGCGGCCGGATGCTTTCAAAATTTTTCTTATTTTATGTTTTGATACAGCTGAGTGGGAAACATCTTGCTTCATAGCGTTGCCTTTTTATGCATCCCACGTTGCTCTGGAAGCATGTTGTGAAATTTTGCCACTGCTTATCTTTTCAACACTAGTGGGCAATAAACAGTTTTAAGTTTCGACGTTCATCCAAGAAAAATTCTGGGTGGTGTGGTACTTGTTTAGATTCTTTTAAGTAATGATAGAAAAGTATACGAATTATCTTTGATTTGAATTTGTTATCTTGGCGAAAGGATAACAGAGTTATTGTTTAATTATCCGTCGTTATTCATGGGCCATCATGTATTATCGAATGTTTCTGCATAACATTTTTAAAAACAACTTTTACGGAATGTAAGTACATTATTGTTATTATTTCTTGAAGGACAAGTTACTTTGTTGTAATCACGTTCCCTGTCGGTAGACGACGTTGCGCTATGATTAGCACTCGTTTTTCTTTTTATAACATTAATTAGCTATTTATATATTTATTTACTGAAGTTCCCCATGACCTCATGCAACAAAATAAAACTATAATAATAACAATAATAACAAAAATTTAATAATAATATAAAGTGATATATGCAGAAAATGGAAAAGGAATAAAAATGTAAAATGATTTGTCACCATTACTGATATATGTGGACGGGGCAACGATTACTATATCACTTATTAAGTAATGTACACTAGCGTCGCTGCCTAGCGTATCCTGCGTCCAGTTTCCTGTTCACACTGCGTTTTGGAACCTCATATACTGGAAAGCGGTATCGACGGTGTACTATGGAAATTTCTGATTCACCATCTATGTTATGGCTCAGATTCTCGTCCTCTTGTCTCTTTTCAAAGCTCGGTTTTGCATCCGAGAAATAGCTAACGGTTTGCCTGCCGGTGTGGCCGAGCGGTTCTAGGCGCTACAGTCTGGAACCGCGGGACCGCTACCGTCGCAGGTTCGAATCCTGCCTCGGGCATGGATGTGTGTGATGTCCTTAGGTTAGTTAGGTTTAAGTAGTTCTAAGTTCTAGGGTCTGATGACCTCAGAAGTTAAGTTCCTTAGTGCTCAGAGTCATTTGAACCATTTTTTTTGAGCTAACGGTTTTTAGACCTATTACCCCTCATTATGTTGGTGAACGATATCCTGGAATCGAGCTGTTGCAATCCTCCGCTGTACGCCCAGGCATGCATTAGCTGATTCCGCAAGCTCCCTATTCACTGTCTTTGAGAAAATTACAGCTGTTGCGTTCAGGGAACCGAATTTCGCCTCATTACGCATTGTCTCGCAGGCAGCTGTGCCTCTCTCTTCTACCATCAAGGATTCACAGACTGGGCATTCCAGTAGGGTGTAGTAGTGCCTACCCATCGTGTATACCAGTTGTTCGACAGTCGCAATGAGGTTGCTCCGTTTCTTTAGATCTTCATAAACATTCTGAATAGAATCAAACAGTGAACAACGTGGAGCCGTACGACAGCTGCGGTACGGGAACTTGTAAACGATGCGGGTTCCGGCAATTATCTATAGCCATACGAAAGAACGGTCAGCTGCGTCTCCTACAGCAGGCGCCCGCATCCTTAAAAACATTAGCAGTTCTGAGTCAACAACGGAAACGGCAGCTGCGTCTGTTGCTGTGTGTAGTGAAAACATACTGCCATTAAAACGTGAAAGATGTTATACCCAGCATTAACTGTGAATATAGTCAACAAAGGAACGTCAGTTGCTCAGGACATTTGCAGAAGTGCAAAATGGCAAAGATTTATGTGACAGACTTTCTTGAAATTACAATTTTATTTTCCAGTTTTGTAGCTTCTCAAATTTTAAGTTTTATTTATTTATACACTCCTGGAAATGGAAAGAAGGACACATTGACACCGGTGTGTCAGACCCACCATACTTGCTCCGGACACTGCGACAGGGCTGTACAAGCAATGATCACACGCACGACACAGCGGACACACCAGGAACCGCGGTGTTGGCCGTCGAATGGCGCTAGCTGCGCAGCATTTGTGCACCGCCGCCGTCAGTGTCAGCCAGTTTGCCGTGGCATACGGAGCTCCATCGCAGTCTTTAACACTGGTAGCATGCCGCGACAGCGTGGACGTGAACCGTATGGGCAGTTGACGGACTTTGAGCGAGGGCGTATAGTGGGCATGCGGGAGGCCGGGTGGACGTACCGCCGAATTGCTCAACACGTGGGGCGTGAGGTCTCCACAGTACATCGATGTTGTCGCCAGTGGTCGGCGGAAGGTGCACGTGCCCGTCGACCTGGGACCGGACCGCAGCGACGCACGGATGCACGCCAAGACCGTAGGATCCTACGCAGTGCCGTAGGGGACCGCACCGCCACTTCCCAGCAAATTAGGGACACTGTTGCTCCTGGGGTATCGGCGAGGACCATTCGCAACCGTCTCCATGAAGCTGGGCTACGGTCCCGCACACCGTTAGGACGTCTTCCGCTCACGCCCCAACATCGTGCAGCCCGCCTCCAGTGGTGTCGCGACAGGCGTGAATGGAGGGACGAATGGAGACGTGTCGTCTTCAGCGATGAGAGTCGCTTCTGCCTTGGTGCCAATGATGGTCGTATGCGTGTTTGGCGCCGTGCAGGTGAGCGCCACAATCAGGACTGCATACGACCGAGGCACACAGGGCCAATATCCGGCATCATGGTGTGGGGAGCGATCTCCTACACTGGCCGTACACCACTGGTGATCGTCGAGGGGCCACTGAATAGTGCACGGTACATCCAAACCGTCATCGAACCCATCGTTCTACCATTCCTAGACCGGCAAGGGAACTTGCTGTTCCAACAGGACAATGCACGTCCGCATGTATCCCGTGCCACCCAACGTGCTCTAGAAGGTGTAAGTCAACTACCCTGGCCAGCAAGATCTCCGGATCTGTCCCCCATTGAGCATGTTTGGGACTGGATGAAGCGTCGTCTCACGCGGTCTGCACGTCCAGCACGAACGCTGGTCCAACTGAGGCGCCAGGTGGAAATGGCATGGCAAGCCGTTCCACAGGACTACATCCAGCATCTCTACATCTACATCTACATCCATACTCCGCAAGCCGCCTGACGGTGTGTGGCGGAGGGTACCTTCAGTACCTCTATCGGTTCTCCCTTCTATTCCAGTCTCGTATTGTTCGTGGAAAGAAGGATTGTCGGTATGCCTCTGTGTGGGCTCTAATCTCTCTGATTTTATTCTCATGGTCTCTTCGCGAAATATACGTAGGAGGGAGCAATATACTGCTTGACTCTTCGGTGAAGCCGGCCGAAGTGGCCGTGCGGTTAAAGGCGCTGCAGTCTGGAACCGCAAGACCGCTACGGTCGCAGGTTCGAATCCTGCCTCGGGCATGGATGTTTGTGATGTCCTTAGGTTAGTTAGGTTTAACTAGTTCTAAGTTCTAGGGGACTAATGACCTCAGCAGTTGAGTCCCATAGTGCTCAGAGCCATTCCACTCTTCGGTGAAGGTATGTTCTCGAAACTTTGACAAAAGCCCGTACCGAGCTACTGAGCGTCTCTCCTGCAGAGTCTTCCACTGGAGTTTATCTATCATCTCCGTAACGCTTTCGCGATTACTAAATGATCCTGTAACGAAGCGCGCTGCTCTCCGTTGGATCTTCTCTATGTCTTGTATCAACCCTATCTGGTACGGATCCCACACTGCTGAGCAGTATTCAAGCAGTGGGCGAACAAGCGTACTGTAACCTACTTCCTTTGTTTTCGGATTGCATTTCCTTAGGATTCTTCCAATGAATCTCAGTCTGGCATCTGCTTTACCGACAATCAACATTATATGATCATTCCATTTTAAATCACTCCTAATGCCTACTCCCAGATAATTTATGGTATTAACTGCTTCCAGTTGCTGACCTGCTATTTTGTAGCTAAATGATAAAGGATCTATCTTTCTGTGTATTCGCAGCACATTACACTTGTCTACATTGAGATTCAGTTGCCATTCCCTGCACCATGCGTCAATTCGCTGCAGATCCTCCTGCATTTCAGTACAATTTTCCATTGTTACAACCTCTCGATACACCACAGCATCATCTGCAAAAAGCCTCAGTGAACTTCCGATGTCATCCACCAGGTCATTTATGTATATTGTGAATAGCAACGGTCCTATGACACTCCCCTGCGGCACACCTGAAATTACTCTTACTTCGGAAGACTTCTCTCCATTGAGAATAACATGCTGCGTCCTGTTATCTAGGAACTCCTCAATCCAATCACACAATTGATCTGATAGTCCATATGCTCTTACTTTGTTCAATAAACGACTGTGGGGAACTGTATCGAACGCCTTGCGGAAGTCAAGAAACACGGCATCTACCTGTGAACCCGTGTCTATGGCCCTCTGAGTCTCGTGGACGAATAGCGCGAGCTGGGTTTCACATGACCGTCTTTTTCTAAACCCATGCTGATTCCTACAGAGTAGATTTCTAGTCTCCAGAAAAGTCATTATACTCGAACACAATACGTGTTCCAAAATTCTGCAACTGATCGACGTTAGAGATATAGGTCTATAGTTCTGCACATCTGTTCGACGTCCCTTCTTGAAAACGGGGATGACCTGTGCCCTTTTCCAATCCTTTGGAACGCTACGCTCTTCTAGAGACCTACGGTACACCGCTGCAAGAAGGTGGGCAAGTTCCTTCGCGTACTCTGTGTAAAATTGAACTGGTATCCCATCAGGTCCAGAGGCCTTTCCTCTTTTGAGCGATTTTAATTGTTTCTCTATCCCTCTGTCGTCTATTTCGATATCTACCATTTTGTCATCTGTGCGACAATCTAGAGAAGGAACTACAGTGCAATCTTCCTCTGTGAAACAACTTTGGAAAAAGACATTTAGTATTTCGGCCGTTAGTCTGTCATCCTCTGTTTCAGTACCATTTTGGTCACAGAGTGTCTGGACATTTTGTTTTGATCCACCTACCGCTTTGACATAAGACCAAAATTTCTTAGGATTTTCTGCCAAGTCAGTACATAGAACTTTACTTTCGAATGCAAACTAATAGTGAAAGTGGTCGTATTTAGAGTTATTGTTACACTCGAGCGCATATCCATTTCGCATAGTTCGATCATTCACAATCCCATCGCGAATTACCAGTCCAACACTCCACCTCGTTAACTATGCGAAAAGTCGGAGTTCACACCAGGCGCACGGATGCTCACCGCTCAGAGACTAAGTCCCGTGATACCACACATCGCGAAATTTTCTAAGTCGTTTCACTTCCTAGCTGTTTAAAGATCGACTGTCCGCTTTCACGTCTCAATCTGAACCCTACCCTTTCGCGTCTGCACCAGCACTCCCTCTGCCCGGCCCTGGCCGCGTTTCCCGCGCGCCGAATATCCTCGCTCAACTGACTAGGGCAGTTCCCTTTTATGAAGCCGTCCATCTGATTGGCTACAGCTTATTCTACATTATTTTACATTTCAACATATTTAAATAATCAAACCTTACCACTTCCATGTTCTAAATAAAGTAACAATAATATCCATTACATAATAAACGTTAAGTTCTTTTACATAAAACCAATACAATTACCTTCTTAGCTTTGAATGTCACGCCTAGTAGCATTGCACCAATGTGCTTTCTGATAAATAAATAAAGAACAAAAGTAATTATTATGCACTAAATTTTACAGCAAATATTCTATCACTAATGATTCAATAAGGCGTGATGCTGTCATCGTTCAATGTATTTTGTGTAGAGGAAATGATGATCTGATGCTTAAATGAAAATACTGATCATTTAAATTTACTATATCTTTTAAACAAATGAAATTGTAGAGTTGATACCTACAACGTTTGTCATTTTAATGATGCGCTTCTATATGAAATGTCGATCGTTAAGATCGACCAAAGCGTTCAGATTTTAGCAGTCAGGTCTTTGTTACAAAACTTGTGAATTTCACTTTCACAGTAAATCCTAAACTATTATAGATACGATCAATATTCAAGTTTTGTTGGGATCTATATGAAAATTTATGGAGGATGGCACATTAAAATTACTGTGGCTTGATTTCCTGCGTTACTACAGAAATAGTTTTCATAAACGTTTCCTTTTATTACCGATCTTAGGTCCGCCAGATTTAACACTGCTTCGTCTCCATGGCCTCAAAAGGCATCTACAGAGTTTCCCTATGACATAGGTTCTCGTCTGTCTCAATCGCACACTACAGCCCTTAGGCCTCAATTGACAATAGAGGGCTGTGAGTTTCCCCACCTCGTGGTGAATCTGCGCCCTTTGTGGCACGCGGTCCTGGACGGCAGGGTTCGTTTCACAATTTCTGTAGGCTGACGATTTCGGCCGTATATTTAAATGAGAGCATAATGCTCATTAACTCGCATGTCTGAGTAGGGGATGGGGCAATGATTTTGTGGCTCTGGCCCTCTCTTTCCTGGCTGTCGAAAGCCTTCACCTAATCTACATCCACATCTGCATCTACTTGATTACTCTGCAATTCACGAGTAAATTCCAGGCAGAAGTTTAATCGACCCACCTCCAAGTTATTTCTCAACTGGGAAAACGAACACTTAAATCTTTCCTTGCGACCTCTGATTGCTGTTATTTTATTATGATGGTCATTCAGCCGTACGTAGGTAGGAGCCAAAAACGTGTTTTCGCACTATGATGAGAAAGTATGAGACTGAAATTTCATGAAAGATCCAATCGCAACAAAGAACTCCGTTGATTTAGAGATTGCACATCAGTTCGTTTGTCATGCCCTATTTCGCCATAATACAAAATGAGGGGCCCTTATTTGAAGTTTTTCTATGTTCTCCATCAATCCTGTCTGATGCAGATCCCACACCGTACAGCATTACTCCAGAAGAGGGCGGACATGCGTAGTGTAAATAGTCTTTTCTAAGTGTTTTGCCAATAAATCGCAGTATTTGTTTTGCTCTCTCCATGACATTATCTATTTGGTCGATCTAATTTAAGTCTTTCGTAATTGTGATCCCTAAGTATTTAGTTGATTTACATGATATACATTCATGTATTTTACCCTATAATCGAAATTTAACGGATTCTTTTTAGATCTCTTGCGGATGACTTCTAAAATCTCATGATTTGTTTTGATCACCTGATGGCTTTACAAGATGGTAAATGGTAGTATCATCTGCAAACAGTGTAGGTGCCCTGCTCAGATTATCTTGTAAATCGTTTACGTAGATCAGGAACAGGAGAAGGCGTTCCTTGTGAAATGCCAGATATTCTGTTTTACTCGATGACTTTCCATCACTTATTAGAAACTTTGACCTTTCTGATAGGAAATTGCGAAAGCAGACGCACAACTGAGGGGATGCTCTATAGGTACGCAGTTTGATTAGGAGTCGCTTCTAAGGAACGATGCCAAAAGCCTTCTGGTCATCTAAAAATATGGAATCAGTTTGTCGTACTCTGTCGATAGACTCGTTACTTCGTGAGAATAAAGAGCTAGTTGTGTTTCACAAGAAAGGTGTTTTCTGAATCCGTTTCGGCTATTTGTCAATAATTCGCTTTCTTCGAGGTAACTCACAATTTTCGAATCATTATATGTTCCAGAACTACTGCAAATCGACGTTAGCAATACGGCTCTGTAGTTCAGCGGATTACTCTCATTTCTTTTCTTGGGTACTGGTGCGACCTGTGCAACGTTCCAGTCTTTAGGTACAGATCTTTCGACGGACAAGCGGTTTTATACGATTGCTAAGTATGCAGAGTATGTATCAACGTACTCTGAAAGGAACCTGACTGGTACACAATCTGGACTGGAGGCCTTGCCTTTATTAAGTGATTTAAGCTGCTTCCCTACGCCAAATACATCTACTTCTAACTTACTCGTGTTAGCAGCTGTTTTTGATTCGAATTCTGGAAGACTTACTCCGTCATCTATGATGAAGGAATTTCGGAAAACTGTGTTTAGTAACTCTGCTTTAGTGGCGCTATGATCAGTGACGTCGCCATTGTTATCGCACAGTGAGAGTATTGATTGTGTCTTTCCGCTGTTGTGTTTTACATCTGTGAGGATTTTCTGTCGCCGCGCGGGCTTAGCAGAGCGGTCTCAGGCGCTTCAGTCATGGACTGTGCGGCTGGTCCCGTCGGAGGTTCGAGTCCTCCCTCGGGCATGGGTGTGTGTGTTTGTCCTTAGGATAATTTAGGTTAAGTAGTGTGTAAGCTTAGGGACTGATAACCTTAGCAGTTAAGTCCCATAAGATTTCACACACATTTGAACGTTTTTTTTTAATTTTCTGTCAGGTTTCGAGACAGAGTTGTGGTGGAAACTATTCAAATTTTTTCATATTGAAGTTCCCACTAAATTTCGAGCTTCTATAAAATTTATACAATCTTGGGGGTTTTGCGTTCTTTAGAATTTGGTATGCTTTTTTCGTTGCTCCTGCAATAGTGGTCTGACCTGTTTTGTACCATGGGGGATCAGTATCATCTTGTATTAGTTTATTTAGTTTACATCTGTCAATTGCGACCGAGACTACTACTCTGAATTTAAACTACATCTGGTCTACGCTTACACAGTCAGATTGAAAGGCCTGGAGACTGTCTCCTTAGGACAGTGACAAGCACATTTTTACCTGAAATATCCTGGCAGATTAAAACTGTGTGCCGGACCGAGACTCGAACTCGGAACCTTTGCTGTTCGCGGGCAAGTGCTCTACCAACTGAGCTACCCAAGCACGACTCACGCCCCGTCCTCATGGCTTTACTTCTGCCAGTTCCTCGTCTCCTACCTTCCAAACTTCACAGAAACTCTCCTGCACACCTTGCAGAAGTAGCACTCCTGAAAGAAAGGATATTGCGGAGACATGTCGTAGCCACAGCCTGGGGGATGTTTCCAGAATGAAATTTTCACACTGCAGCGGAGTGTTCGCTGATATGAAACTTCCTGGCAGATTAAAACTGTATGACGAAACGAGACTCGAACTCGGGCCTTTGCCTTTCGCGGGCAAGTGCTCTACCAAATGAGCTACCCAAGCACGACTCACGCCCCGTCCTCACAGCTTTACTTCTGCCAGTACCTCGTCTCCTACCTTCTAAACTATAAGGAGCTCTTCTGCGAACCTTGCAGAATTAGCACTCCTGACTTATCCACAGCCTGGGGGATGTTTCCAGAATGAGATTTTAACTCTGCAACGGAGTGTGCGCTGATATGAAACTTCCTGGCAGATTAAAACTGTGTGCCGGACCGAGACTCGAACTCGGGACCTTTGCCAGTTGGTAGAGCACTTGCCTTCGAAAGGCAAAGGTCCCGAGTTCGAGTCTCGGTCCGGCACACAGTTTTAATCTGCCAGCAAGTTTCATATCAGCACACACTCCGCTGCAGAGTGAAAATTTCATTCTGGAAATTTTTACCTGTTTTTATAAATAGATGACTTCGTAAGGCTGGCGGTGCTGTTCCAGTAAGGCAGTACAGAGGTAGTGGGCGGAGACAGCCTGTGACGATGCTGCATATTTTATTAAGAGCTACATCCACAGTCCCAGAGGGACAGTGCTGACACCACAGTGGGCAGGCATACACTGCTGCGGGATAGTACAAGACCAGTGCAGATGTTTTTACCATCTCTGGTAGCGACCTCAGTCTGTGATCTTGCGCGCACTTACTTCTTGCTATTTATCCAGCGCTTCTTATATGCCAGCGTTCGGTATACGGAGATATGTAGGAGCCGTGCAGTGTTCCTAGAAGATATTTGTAAACGGACAGTTTTAAAGAAGTAGCCCATATAGCCTCTCACGGAAGCATCGTAGCCGGCTGTAAACGCTATGCCGGGAACGAACCGGGTTCCGCAACTTCCGCGACTGTGCGGCTACACAATAGGAGGAAGTGGCCGATAGCATCTGTAACGGCCGCACTGCCGCCGCCCTGCCCGCCGTAATAACAGTGCCAGCCGGCTCAGCTGGTCCACGCGGCGTGTGCCCTACCAGTGCAGCGCGCTCCAGCCAACCACCGGCAGCCTCGGCAGTTTCCCTGCATCAGCGGAGCGGTGGTGGATGAGCCGCACCGCAATGCCACAGCGGCAGTTTCTACCATTTACCGATCCTCTCGGCAAAGTGAATTTCGGGCCCACAGAGACAGGAGCTGTCACTAAGGACAGAAAAATGTCGCGAAAACGACAACGCGAAAAATAACGGTAAATTAGCGGTTTTTAGAGAAATAACGAGAAATCGGTGACCTTTACGACACGTGAGTGAAATTTGTGATTTTGCAATGAATAAAAATGTTATAGAAATAAGAACGGCAGTTTACTAATATTCGTGGCCGATATTTACTGAATGCTAAAACCGCGCTCTCACATCAAGCCTGGAGATATGTGTATGGTCTTAAAATAACAGTTCATATCCAGTGTAACAAACTTTTATTTCACGACATAAGTAAAACCTAAATTTGCAAAAAAAAAAAACACATAATTCGACCGATTTTCGCAAAAAATCACCGAATTTGCGAAAAGCACTGAATTTGGCGGCCACCAAACACCAAATTTTACAAAAAAAAAACACAGAATTTGACAAACAGACACAGAATTTGGCAAAGAAACACCAAATTTGGCAAATAACAATAAATTTGTCAAAAATACCGAATTTGGCAAAAAATATAATGCCAAATTTAGCAAAAAACAATACAGAATTCGTCGCAATACCGAATTTGGCAAAAAACAGGAATTTCGGACAACACAGAGTTTGACAAAAGAAAAACAAGGTAGAATTTGCAAAACAACTGTTATTTTGGCAAGAAACTTGGAATTTGTCAAGCACCACAGAATTTGGCAAGAAACACGGAATTTGGCAAAGAGAATACCAAATTTTGCAGAAGAAACACCACTGAATTTGGCTAGAAACCACCGAATTCGGCAACAAAACACATCAAATTTGATAAATAAACAGCAGCACCGAATTTGAAAAAAAAGAGAAACAACCTCAAATTCCGAACAAAATTCCAAATTTGACAAATAATCGACACTGACTGGCAAAAACAATACCGAAGTTGGTAATGGCAACACCGATTTGACAAAAAACACCATATTTGGGAAACATAACAACACTGAATTTGGCACAAAAACAAAGAACTTGGTAAAGATTTTGTTAAAAACATACAGCATTAGATATGGGTAAAACCAAACAATACCAAATCAGGAAAGAGCAACAACATCGAAAGTGGAAAAATCGGACCTCACCGAAAGTGGCACAAAAACCAATACTAAATTTGACAGAAAACAAACAACACCGAATTTGGCGTGGTTTTTCAGAGAGCAAAAACACTTTAGATATATCCCATTTCAAAATGTTGATAACATATTCAGATAAATCATTCTGAATATAGTTAGCAATTATGTCACTTTCAGTAAGGTATTACACAAAGTTGTTCTATATGGCTGTGAGACATGGAGTATCCGGAAGCAGGACTTCCATAAGCTCCTTGTTTTTTAGAGAAAAGTGCTTCGGAAGATATTCGGTCCGGTTCTGAATGCAGATACAGGGGAATGGAGGATCAGATACAACCAAGAGCTTGAGGAACTATACCAGCAGCCCAACATAGCAGGAACTGTCAAAGCCAAACGAATACAGTGGGCCGGCCATGTAGCCCGGATGGAGGATCACAGATGGCCTCGGAAGCTCCTGGATTTCACACCTACAGGAAAGAGACCGCCAGGGAGACTCAAGAAGCGTTGGAGGGATGGACTCCATGAAGATTTAAACCAAGTGTCAATAGATGTGAACGGATGGCAGATAGCAGCAATGGACAGAATACAGTGGAGGAGGAAACTTGTAGATGCGTGCGGTCCACTGGGCCTGATCACGTAGTAGTAGTAGTAGTAGTAGCAGTAGTAGTACTGCCGGAAAAAAATTACAACACCCAAAAAGTAATTTATGTGGAGTAGCGAAATTTCGGGAATATATTTGTTTAAGCGATTAACATTGCAAGACGACAGTGAGATAAGCCATTGAAAATGCGTAATGCTGATACATATAACCGGCGTAACTGCCAGAATGTTGAATGCCAGCATCAAAACTTGCATGCATTGTGTTGTACAGACGCCCAATTTCAGTGCATGGGGTGGAGGTCAATGCCTGTTGTACTTGGTCAGTGAATACAGGACGGTTAATGCTGTTTGTGGATGACGCTGGAGTCGTCATCCGATGATTTACCATATGTGCTCGATTGGAGACAGATCTCGTGATCGAGCAGGCCAAGGCAATATGTCAACACTCTGTAGAGCATATTGGGTTACAACAGCAGTATGGGGGAGAGCATTATCCTTTTGGAAAACACCCCATGTAATACTGTTCATGAATGGCAGTACACAAGGTCACCAGACTGATGTACATATTGGAGTCAGGGTGCGTGGGATAACCACGAGAGTTCTGCTGCTGTCACACAAAATCCCAGGTGTACGTCCTGTGTGTCTAGCACGCAGAAAAGTGGCCTTCTAAACGACGCACGGCCGTCACTGGCACCGAGCGAGAACCAGCTTTCATCAGAAAACACAACAGACCCCCACCCTGCCCTCCAATGAACTCACGCTTCACACAGCTTACGTCGTAAACTGAGGTAATTTGACGTCGATAGAATGCACACTACAGGACGCCTGGCTCGGAGCTGTCCAGTTCGTTACGTCATTGTGGTGCCAACTGCTGTTCAAATTGGTGCTGTAAATGCACTACGATGCGCCTTTGCCGTAGGCCGAAAACGTCCGGGGCCTTTTCTTCTTGCGACCTCACAGTCCCGTGACCACCGCTGCCAGCAGTCATGTACAGTGACTGCATTTCTAGCAAGTTTTTGTGCAGTATTGCAGAAGGAACATCCAGCTTCTCGTAGCCCTGTTATACGACCCCGTTCAGACTCAGTGCTGTGTTAATAATGACTTCTTTGTCTTCTTAAACGCATTCTTGACTAACATCGAAACACCACGTCCAATCTCAAAGGTAACTAACCCTCACGACCGTTACAGCGTGGTTTTAAAGCAAACCTGATTTGCATCGTTATAGTGGCGCTACTAGCGCCAGTCTTATGCCACTGGTGCGAAATCTGAACACATATTATCTTTCAGTCACAGAAACACGTCTACCAACTTTCGTTAATATCTCATAACTACTTATTAGTGCTGCTATTTTTTTTTTCGTCAGCGTGTAACGCCGGGAGACGACCGTGATGTTTGAATTAATTAAAATATTTTTAATACTCTTACACATTCACAATTATCTTTACAGATGACCGGTTTCGCCTACCTCAAAGACCGATCTTCAGCTCTAAAAACAATAATTGCAACTTCCGTATCGTTTGAGATATCAAGTGCAAAATACATTAAGTATTATAAAAATGACATAATAAAATTCTCGTAATCAGTTGCCGCTCAGGTGGACCACGTTTTTTCACTGATGTAAAATTATTCTGCTACATTTGATATACACAGACATACAAATACGTTTATTAAATGTATTTAAATTCAAAATGCAAATACTTGGTTATTTGTCCTATTTCAAATATAAATACAAAATGGTTTTAAATTAAAATTATATACAAAACGCAAAATACCTATTTCTAAAATACTTTTGTTCAAATAAAATACCTCTAGTCAATGAAGATTTTACGCGACATTTGTTTAATGATTGAAACACCAATAACTGTTCAAATATTTCATCTTTCATGTTCTGTCTGTGTGGAGACATTATTATTCCACCATAGGAAAATAGTGGTTTAGCAGAAGCAGAACTTGTTAAACAAATGTTATATTTAAGAAAAAGAAAATTTTTACAGTTGGATCTCGCTTCAGAGAATCTAAATTATTATCATTATCTTTTAAATATTATAGGTTATGTTGATTTATTGTAGTGATGGCACTATCACTGGCGCAGAAGAATCAGAGATCGCAACAAAAATGTAGTAAGGTACAACCTCTTTTTATCAGAATGTTGAAAGTTCTTCCTACATTCCTCCTCTTGTTTCATCTTCAGCACTTCTGAAATAACGCGTCTATCATATTTTCTGCTAGCTTTCGGTACCGATATCAGGTTGAAAAAAGGATAAGGATAAGGTATTGATGCCAACATACCATCCTTTGCTTTTTGGTTCGTCTAATTTATAGAATTTCCCAAAAAGCCCATTAAGACTTTCTTTAATAACTTCTGTCAGCACACCATAGTACGTAGGTTCATCCATTTGCAAGCTGCTTAGCAATATTTGCATTCTCAATAATACTGACATAAGACATTCCTATTAGGTAAATTTGTCCTGTTTTAAACTTCTGATGCCATCAGCAGAAGGTTTTGAACAGCTTATGTATTAGTTAAGAAACTGTATTTCAATTTTTTTAAAAGCTGCTAATCCAAGTTCCCTTAAAGTTTCATTTAGAGTGTCTTTGATTGTGAATAGATCTTAAGTAGAATTACAGTATGATTCCATCACGTTGGACATGGATAAGTAGAGGATTTTTCAGTTGATTCTGAACAACTCGACCTCAGATTTCCCGCTTTGTTTGAGCTGTCGCCTTTTCGCTTCGGGTATCCGAGCACGCGATCCGACCAACGCCATCCGGCGAATGTATCAGTATTCGGCGTCAGTCGTATCTGTTCTTTGTGATATGTCCCAAAGAAAAGACACCGTCATTTAAATATTTGCGCCTTGACGACAAATAATGGTACCTTCAGTGGGATGCACTTTTCGTTCCATCTCTTGCGGGAATCAGGAGACGGTCAGCAATGAGAATTTAGGTTGAACGGTGTAATGGGACACTCTTTTCTAACGTTACCTTCTTTAATAGAAATAATCGATACCATTTATACTATCATTGCTTGTATTGGTTAATATTCTCGGCTGTTTCACTGAAAGAATTGGATTTGATTTTGTATACGATGTATTATATTTCAGGCTGAAGTGTGTAAAAATAAATTAATTTGTTACACTCTGTATGCACAGCGAACTCTTCTTTTGGAAATATTTGAAATTACGAAATATCTGGCATATTTAAAATTCATTTTATTAATCGCACTATCTAACACTAATTATCATATTTATTTTTGGATTCATTTATAAAATAATGATATAACTTGGTGATGATTCTTCTTTTGTCAAGGAAGTTTGTAAATTCCTTTGCTTTGTAAACTCTTTGGAATATTGTGAGTACCGCAGAATGTGACTGATAGTGGGTATGCCTCTAATGGAAACAGACGTGTTTTTGAAAGTCTCACTATTAATGCAGTTTGTGGTGTGATAGAAGTGGAAATTGTAATGAAGGTGTGATATTGAAAAATGTGACAAAGTATAAAATTCAAGAATAATACAGGCAAATCTTCATCAGTTATTTAGACATCAGGAACCCACAACGTTATAAATCAAAATTTCAGCCGCAAGAGTATACCCCTAGACGCAAGCACTGAAGCCAACAACAGGAAATGAAAATGAAAATACGTAAAAAGTCTTTCTTTTCTATATCTTACGCCTCTCGAAGCACTCAAAATTTCCACAAAGACACAGAATTTTAATAGTGATGTGTGGGAGGGTAAAATTACAACGGGAAGCGCGCTCTCACAGCAGAAGTTGTTAAGGCGACTGTCGCATGAAGTGGGAAATCTGGGTTCGAATCCCGGTCCAGCACAAATGTTGACTTATTGCCACTGGATTTATTACAATGTCCGATTGAGGTTGTCGTCAGAGTTTTTCTTAGATCTCCAGACTTCATTGCTGTCGAGTATTTTTGAGATTGACCTGCATCTGACGTCGTCCAGCCAAATTATGTGATGAATACATTAAACCAGGGATCCCGTATCGCAGACAGACATCTAACACTGTTACAGCTCATTACATGAGAGGTTGGCGTTTGTGTGACATTTCACGGAAGTCTTTTATTAATATCCGAAAGAACAGGTATTGACCATCTTCTTCTGCGCGGATGCACAAGCAGTGCTCTTACGGGAATCGGCAGTAAAGCCGCGAGTAATGAGTATAATGGACATGGGCACTATGAATATAGTGCGGGACAATAAGTTGCGAATGTGGGTCTCACGGGAGGCGTGCCAGAGATTAGTCCCTGCAGTCACACTAGCCTCTGCGTCCTCGATGGCTCAGCTGGACGCCGGCACAGTAGCTCAGCGTGTTCGGTCAGAAAGGTGCTAGCCCTCTGTAATAAAAAAACTGAGTAAAGGTAACTTAAACGGATGTCCTGTGACGTCCGCCCAGACCAAACGCAACGAACGATACCGAAAAAAAAGATCGATAGAGCGTCTGCTATGTAAGCAGGAGATCCCGGGTTTGAATCCCGGTCGGGGCACACATTTTGAACTGTTCCCGTTAACTTATATCAACACCTGTATGCAGATAGGGGTATTCATTTCGTTGTCATTTCTTTTATTAATGTCCTCGCTGTAAGCGTTTCATCCGTTTATCGATTCCGGAATTGTTTTAAATTGTCCACACACCATCATCTTTTTCTTATATACTTTCTTAGGAAGTAAACAGATTGCTAATAAGTATTCGACAATACATTACCGTCAAAGTGATGGAATGTATTTAGTTACAGCGATGCGTATCAGATAGAGACAACTGAACCACTTTCATCCTCTCTTATCCTGCATCCACGTTCATATTCTTCCAACTTATTTCTAGCAATTTCTTTATCCTTGATGAAACTACGGTAACTTGAAAGACTCTGTCCTCCAGCCTCGGTGTTTGTTGTAGCTATGTTGTAGGAAGTATTGACCGCCCTGAGTGGGCATTATTCTTATATGGGTGGCGGCAGATGTCAACTTAATAATTCTCTCTGCCTCCAGTGCAGGACACGAACTTCCGTGCTGCACGTCAGTTGTTTTAGCTCAACGAAAGATTTAAGCGGCGGCGTCGACGTTGACCACTTCGTCGCCATGTCAACGAAAGACAACGACAGGGAACAATAGAATCCGTATAATGATACACCAATAATGGATGTAACAAACTGTTTCTGAAGTAAATTTACTGCAAAATAGTAGCGTCCAGTCGCTCTGTTACATAGTTTGTATGCAACACATTTATAAATGAAGAAGCAAAGCTATGAACCGCAGAAACAAAACAAGTTCTCACAAGTGCATAATACACACGTTTTTTTAAAACGCTCTCGCATGCTGCTGCCGGTGAAAGTTAGCCATTTTAGTGGCTGTGGACGTTTATGGGTTTTCAGTTATTTAGTTAGTAGTTGGGGTTTCCGTAGTAGTTTTCACTGAACAGTTAGTCAACAGTGGTGCGTCACCATTTTTTTCTTTTTTTGTGAGAATACGTATCAGCGCAACCAAGTGCGTCAACCGCTTTGGACAGAGGTTCGAAAGCTAGGCGTCTTAGGGCAGAGTAAATCTTATTACCGAGCAGAGAGTGACATGTTTTCAGTATTGACGTGGTTTCCACGCAATATCCCACCGCCATTTAGGTGAATGCTGGGCCGATTCGATTTGTCCGTCTCAGGTATACACAAGGAAAAAACATTACGTGAAAAGAAATAGTCCATGAAAATACTCGTACACAAACAAATGGCAGGAAAGTACTTTCTGATCATAAGAAGTAGCAATTTCCAACTGTAGTGCACAGGTGACGTATTACACTAGGTCTAGTTAGTTGAAGGAGCAGCGTAAAGGAGAAAGAGGGCAGCAAATGAGTCTCTAAAGCGTCTGATTTGCAACAAAGTGTGCTCGACGAGACGTGAAACAAGAAAATCGTATGATTCGAATTTTTTTCTCTGGTTTTCCGAAAATGTTTCAAATAGGATAGAAATAAGGATCACAAAGATTATCGGTAATTAACAAGTTCTGTTTTTCATTTGTTCTCCATTTTTGTTGTTAATGAGAACAGGGCGAACAAGCCAGTGGACGATCTACCACCGATCATTTTCTCTTATTGTTCACAGTGAAGGAATTTTGCAAAGGAACAAATTCTGTCATAATGAATATCCATGATGGTGCAAATCGTCGGTGGTACTGCTCGTAGCAGGTTTACCCACTGCATCTAAGAATTTCTAGACTAAGATTCTAAGAGCAGCTGTATAATTAACTGAAGAGCTTTCGTGTAAATGACATGTGGCAGTATCGACGAAAAAGATTCTCCTTTTTCTAGCCTGGTAGCATACCCCCTTCTCATGTTGAAAGGACCAAGCAAGGTGACGCAGTGGTTAGCGCACTGGACTCGCATTCCGGAGGACAACGGTTCAAACCCACGTCCGGCCATTGTGATGTAGGTTTTCCATGATTTCCCTAAATCGCTTCAGGAAAATGTCGGGATGGTTCTTTTGACAGGGCACGGCCGATTTCCTTCCCCATCGTTCCCCAATCCGATGGGACCGATGATCTCGCTGTTTGGTTCCTTCCCCCAAATATACCAACCAACCAACCAACCATGTCGAAAGGAGGGCAGTTTTTGAGGCTACTCTTTGTTGCCATTTGATTAACTTGTTGTAGTATTTCACTTCTTTATTTTGTCAATCTGTGGTGCTGTGGTGTGTGGATGGATTTATATGTTCCAACTGGGAACTTATTGGCAGAGTTTAGTTAGGAACAATATCGTGTCTGTATTAGCCTTGGGGAATTGGGTTACTGAAGCAGGGTCTCTTGGTCACGGCGGTTGCAGCAACTCAGAACAATTCACGTCTCAGACTTTTAGGCCATCTAGCTGTACGGCCGTAATACGGCCACGCACGACTGTCTAACTCCAAAACATGTAGTGGAACCGGCCCGCGTCCGCTGCACACGACCAAGTTGCGACGGCACCCAGCAGTTACTGCTAGTGTAGCTGCTCATCTAAACAGTTTCCCATACGAGCAAACCAGTTGCGACTTTACCTCTGGGTGCTCGTACTTTAGGTACTGGAGCTATGCAGGGCTCTGTTTAAAACAAAAAGCTGGGGTCGAGCCGCTCACGTCTGGTTTCATGCCCAACACCTAATTCGCTGGAAATAATAACCTGTAGCGGTGATCCTACTGTCAAATAGTCTATGCAGTGGCTAGAACTGAAAGTTAATAAAATACACAGAAATACAAAGTAAAAGTTAAATGAATAATTTAATAACAAGGATTCTATTCTAACGTCTGTCACTGATGTAGGCGGCAGAGAATTATGCTGAATAACATTGATTCAAGAAAGGACATCTGAAACAAACGGGAAGTGCTCCTACAATATTCAATTAAAATACAGAATGAAAATACCCTTTTCAAATGCAGTAAAGTTACGTCGAGAGTGACATGAGAATAGTAGCAAAACCCCCAAACTCAACAATCATCGAAGATACACGAATTACACTCCTGGAAATGGAAAAAAGAACACATTGACACCGGTGTGTCAGACCCACCATACTTGCTCCGGACACTGCAAGAGGGCTGTACAAGCAATGATCACACGCACGGCACAGCGGACACACCAGGAACCGCGGTGTTGGCCGTCGAATGGCGCTAGCTGCGCAGCATTTGTGCACCGCCGCCGTCAGTGTCAGCCAGTTTGCCGTGGCATACGGAGCTCCATCGCAGTCTTTAACACTGGTAGCATGCCGCGACAGCGTGGACGTGAACCGTATGTGCAGTTGACGGACTTTGAGCGAGGGCGTATAGTGGGCATGCGGGAGGCCGGGTGGACGTACCGCCGAATTACTCAACACGTGGGGCGTGAGGTCTCCACAGTACATCGATGTTGTCGCCAGTGGTCGGCGGAAGGTGCACGTGCCCGTCGACCTGGGACCGGACCGCAGCGACGCACGGATGCACGCCAAGACCGTAGGATCCTACGCAGCGCCGTAGGGGACCGCACCGCCACTTCCCAGCAAATTAGGGACACTGTTGCTCCTGGGGTATCGGCGAGGACCATTCGCAACCGTCTCCATGAAGCTGGCCTACGGTCCCGCACACCGTTAGGCCGTCTTCCGCTCACGCCGCAACATCGTGCAGCCCGCCTCCAGTGGTGTCGCGACAGGCGTGAATGGAGGGACGAATGGAGACGTGTCGTCTTCAGCGATGAGAGTCGCTTCTGCCTTGGTGCCAATGATGGTCGAATGCGTGTTTGGCGCCGTGCAGGTGAGCGCCACAATCAGGACTGCATACGACCGAGGCACACAGGGCCAACACCCGGCGTCATGGTGTGGGGAGCGATCTCCTACACTGGCCGTACACCACTGGTGATCGTCGAGGGGACACTGAATAGTGCACGATACATCCAAACCGTCATCGAACCCATCGTTCTACCATCCCGTGCCACCCAACGTGCTCTAGAAGGTGTAAGTCAACTACCCTGGCCAGCAAGATCTCCGGATCTGTCCTCCATTGAGCATGTTTGGGACTGGATGAAGCGTCGTCTCACGCGGTCTGCACGTCCAGCACGAACGCTGTTCCAACTGAGGCGCCAGGTGGAAATGGCATGGCAAGCCGTTCCACAGGACTACATCCAGCATCTCTACGATCGTCTCCATGGGAGAATAGCAGCCTGCATTGCTGCGAAAGGTGGATATACACTGTACTAGTGCCGACATTGTGCATGCTCTGTTGCCTGTGTCTATGTGCCTGTGGTTCTGTCAGTGTGATCATGTGATGTATCTGACCCCAGGAATGTGTCAATAAAGTTTCCCCTTCCTGGGACAATGAATTCACGGTGTTCTTATTTCAATTTCCAGGAGTGTAGTAATCAGCTCAAAACAGTTCAGAGTTCAACATCATGATTCACAAATTACGCGCAATACAAAGAATAGTAACTCACACTCTGTCTATCCTCAGTTCCATATTACATATGGAAGCAGAGTCCTACACCGGAGCACATTCAAAACTCTAGAAATATAAGTCTCATCAGAAGTTAAAGTATGGTAGCGGCCATTCACCACCCATAATCAAACACCTAAAAGGTCGTATACTACTCGGTACCACAGAGAAGTCTGCCTCCTTCCAGAGCTCACGTAAAAGGGTACAGAATCCCTCGCTTGACCTCTTCCTTCGAAGTTCCCAGTCTCCACGTGAATCCTGTAGTGTTCCGTTACTGTCTGCTTTTCTGTCGACTGTAGTCTGTCCCCACCAAAAATACATCTTTTCTTCAGTTCTATAAAAGTGATCTGATTGAACCGGACTACTTCCAGACCAATCTAATATATTGCAACAATACTTAAAGAAATAAATGTTATGAACATACAGGCACACTCAAACCATTCGCAATAAATGTATATACAGATTTGTCCATAAATAAATAAGTCAGTATTTTTGAGCGAGTGCAAAAAAAAAGGCTCTAAGCACTACGGGACTTAACATCTGAGGTCATCAGGCCCATAGACTTAGAACTACTTAAAGCTAACTAACCTAAGGACATCACACACATCCATGCCCAAGGCAGGATTTGAAATGGCTCTGAGCACTATGGGACTTAACTTCTGAGGTCATCAGTCCCCGAGGACTTAGAACTACTTAAACCTAACGACATCACACTCATCCATGCCCGAGGCAGGATTCCAACCTGCGACCGACAGGATTCGAACCTGCGACCGTAGCAGCAGCGCGGTTCCGGACTGGAGCGTCTGGAAACGCTCGGCCACAGCGGCCGGCTGCGCGAGTGCGCTCGCAATAAATGACAGTCCGCAGCTCGTGGTCGTGCGGCAGCGTTCTCGCTTCCAACGCCCGGGTTCCCGGGTTCGATTCCCGACGGAGTCAGGGATTTTTTGTGCTTCGTGATGAGTGGGTGTTGTATGATGTCCTTAGGTTAGTTAGGTTTAAGTAGTTCTAAGTTCTAGGGGACTGATGACCATAGCTGCTAAGTCCCATAGTGCTCAAAGCCATTTGAACCATTTTTTGAATAAATGACAATAGATTGTTGTTAATATTGTTTAAAGAATTAATTAGGTCTGCTTGTCAGAAGCGTCTTTTGGCGCTCTTTTAAAGAGGTGGTTTCAACTAACACATATGATTGACTACTTCTTAAACTACCAAGATTTTGTACTATCAATTGTAGTTAATGTTTAAACAAAGTTACTGGCAAAACAGTTAACTGTTCATTAAATAAATACACAAATACGACAGAATATACTGCAAAGCTATCATCTGAGACATTTTATGTTGAAATAGCAGGAAGCATTTGAAAGTTGTTAATTCAAAGGTTCATTGTGAAAATTTTTATTCACTTTCAAATATTAACTTCTGTAGTTTTAAAGATACTGAAATATTGTTGTGTCACTGGATGCGCCTCACTGTTCAGAGATCATAGATGTATTTTAATTTGCTTTAACACTTGATTGTAAATTACTATATTCTCAAGGAACTGTAAGACGCCATCTTTCAGTTTGTTTGAAAGGCCGCCACTGCTGATCATTCCGCAGTCTGCTAAGCGAGACAAGTGTCGTCGACATTCCTAGCTTTGAGATTTGCGCACATCTACTACGCTGCTGCACCCTGCACATGGCTGGCCGGTAGCAGACGCGACGCAGCCTCGGCCCTGGTGAAGCACAGCAAGTCCTCAATCGCACAAGCAAATTCACCTCCCCTCATACCAACTCCAGGCCGGCAAATCGCTCTCCTACACATACGCAACGCTACAAAGTAGAACGCATACTGCTGTACACGGTCGGCTGACGGATGGTTCCCAGTGAAACGGGACTGGTCGGACGTAGTCTGACGTTGTCGGTGCCCGCGGGCGCCTGTTGCTGCCTGTGTATCTGTGTGTTTCTCGCTTTATTACCAAGTACAAACTTTGAGAAACTGTATTTCTCGTGAATGAGGACTGGCCGGTGTGGGATATGCATGACACAAGATTGCACCACTGCAATTTACCGAGGAAACTCTTGTTAAAAGCTGCAGAGCACAAGAGGAAAAGCTAATCATGACGTAGCAAAAATGTGATATTGTGTGCTCAGATATATTGAAGACGTCACACATTTTTACCATAAACTAGTACAGACTTACGTGACATACAGTGTCATTCAAAAAGACTGTTTCTAAAAATTCTATTAACTTTATTTAAAATCAAAATCGAGAAAAACACCTTCAACCATACGTTACCCTATATAACTAGTATTTCGTAAACTACTCAAGCCGATTTCATTCGTGGACTTACACTCTTTAAAGGAATGTCATAATTTTGTCTCAGATAGAATACGCTGCTCTGACAACACAGCTTTCGTCGACAGCAGTGAACCATTTTGTCTACTGTGTTATCTAGAAAGTGAATGCAGCTGCTGGTTCTTCCCCCTGCTTGTCAATTAGGATGTCATGTAATAGGCGTAAGCATTTCACTGTAATGTCAACATTATCGAGCTTTGCTGTTTCAGTGTTTCTTTGTAGCAATCTCTATTTACTAGCCGCTAGTGCAAGTGCACGTTTTGTCAATTGTCGAACCTTAGAAAGACGCTTATTGAAAACTAGTTGCGCTGGTCTATTCTTCATACTGGTAATTGTCCCATCAGGTTAAGTCCAGCGGATAGCTGTAATCGGGCAAGAGAACGTAAGGGACCAAAATGTCTATTCCTCGAAGAGCACAGCGAAGTCCAACACCAAGTGCTTTTTCTTAAAGTTTTTTTTAGAAGGGCTCGAATGCGAGAAAACAAAAACGTCGCTCGTTTTTCCGTATGCCTCTATGTGTATACCTATACACTTGTAACCTGGATGAACACCGGCTCCTGTCAGATCACCGAAGTTAAACGCTGTCCGGCTTGGCTAGCACTTGGATGGGTGACCATTTATATCTGCCGAGCGCTGTTGACAAGTGAAGTGCACTCAGCCCTTCTGAGGCCAACTACCGCTGGGCCTTCCTAGGCCTGTTCGGACTGGGTTGAGTGGTATTATCATAATTTCTGAACATACTAACCGAATGACGTGGAGTCTTTATTCTCACATGCTTGAAATCTGTGCACCCCACACGATTAGTAACTGCCATTTCTCCAAAAAAAAAAAAAAAAAAAAAAAACTTATTTTTGCGTCACACAGTCTTGTTTGGGGAAAAGTATGTAGAAAGTGTGCAAATCATCTCAAATTCATAATCAAGTTTCCTTCTCTATTCTAAAAACAGTAACGTTTGATATTCTAAACAGATATCGTGATATTCTGAAAGAATGGTTGCCAGATATCTGCAACAAAGTACAACGAATGCTGTTTAATGTTCTCTCAGTGTAGTCGCCTTAAGACAATTACGTTGACAGTCAGCATCATCTCCTAATGGAGGCGAGCAGATGTTCCATGGAAATACTCTGTAATTTCAACATCACCACCCGACACAAAACTGGACAGTCTTATCAATAATTGTACAACTGAGGTATGTAACACAGTGAAACTCCTTGATGATATTATACATGACGAGATCAGATTTATCAACTGTGTTACTTAAAATTTATCGTCTAATTATGAATTTATATCGCTTTCCTTTATTTCTGTTTACGTTGAAGAGAATAAAAGGTGTGATCTAAGGGAGGTTTTTCCTAGAGAATACAAGAACGAAAGGAGACGAGACACCAAGCAGTTTACATGCCTCACGACTGACTGGCTGCTGGCCTTGTGTTGGACGTTACTCGACTGCAGTGAACGAGCTTCAGCGGTCGGCCATAGTGGTACGACAATGCGGACGACCTGTTACTCGGGCGAATACGGCCCCAGTGGACGGCCGAGCTTACGTTGGCATCCTGCGAACGGGTGTCACACGGTGATAAACTTCTTTCGTGGTACGCGAGGAAAGTAAGGTGTGGGAGAAAGCTGGATGATTTCGTTTATGTTGAGTCGGTCCTGCCCACGGAGAACTCTTTATACCAGTAGACTAGATTACGATCGCCAGTGTTCCAGTTACGTCAAGGATCAATTATGATACTTTTTACCACCACGCAACAGCTTATTGAATTCCCACACCATTCGGGACGGCTCTTCTTATTTTGTCAATTATGGATCTACTGAACGTAAAAGCCTGTGTAAAACGTTTGTACGACGTGCTCCAGGTGTATTACATAACGTTTGAAAAAAAGATCTTTTATTCATGGCAGCTGTTGTTTATAATATTACGTCCTTTCATTTTGCTACTAATTACTATTAATACTATTGTACAAGGTGTTCGGAAAGTCCCGTTACAAACTTGCAGGACTTGACAATATTTTGGATTGGGACCCACGTATCGTTTCCGCGCTACAGCCGTTTGAAGACATGTTTGCTAGGTAAGTATGCAACAGGGTAGTCATAGTGGGGGATGGTTACGTCGAACTGGCTGATGTCACTTGACGTCAGTCCTATCTCTCTGATATGATTTAAGCCTTATTCACATGTCGGCGACTGCCAGAGCAACATGCATTGTATACACTGTTGCAGAATACACTGACATGATTGTTCTGATCCGTGAAGCTCACGGTAATGGAAGAGCTGCGCGTCAGCTTTATCGAGATCATTATGCACAACGTAAGACTGCATTTCATACCCTTTTCGCCACAATTACGCAAACGCTTCAGGAAAGGGTTCCTTCACCGTCAGCAAGCTTGACTGTAGTGCTCTAAGGAGACGCTGAACACTCGTGTGGAAGAGGCCGTACTGCATTACGTCGAAGAGAACCCGTCAGCGAGTGCATGACCAATTTCTTTGCTTATTAATGAGTGGAACTGTAAAACAAGTGATGTGTTGGATCACGCCTAATAAATTATTTGTGAAAGTGGCCGTGTTACCAACATATTTTCAAATGATTATCAATAAAGTTTCAGATGGTTCAAATGGCTCTGAGCACTGTGGGACTTAACATCTGAGGTCATCAGTCCCCTAGAACTTAGAACTACTTAAACCTAACTAACCTAAGGACATCACACACGTCCATGGCCGAGGCAGGATTCGAACCTGCGACCGTAGCGGTCGCGCGGTTCCAGACTGAAGCGCCCAGAACCGCTCGGCCACTCCGCCCGGCTATAAAGTTTATAAGGCAATATAGTTATTACGTGTGGTAGGTGAGATACGTTGTGGTTATAAGGATTGTACACAATTTCCATAAGAAGCTTCATATGCCGTAAAAGTAGTGATTACATACAGAAACAAGTGAGCAAAAGATACGTCTCGTACGTAGTCAGGTTAAAGTCACAGGTTTCACTGAGATGCAAAAGTAAAATTGCTTCTTGGGAAAGTTACACAAGAGAGTCATACAGATAGGAACTTAGAAAGCAGAAAACTTACAGAGAAAGGTATTTATACGGACAGCAGTGAATACGCACAGGGAATCTAGAAGCTAGAAACATAGGAAACTACGCTTATATGAATCATACTGAACGTTGTTCTATGAATTCTAGGTTCTTATCTGATGCAGTAGCTGGAACGAAGTTATAAATGAAGCAATATAGTAAGCGTTCTAGATGATGTGGCAAAATATTACGATTTTGTGTACTGCATAAACGACACGAAGGTAGTAATCATGCATTCATTTTCAGTGAGTTAAATCAACAGTATTGTTATTGCTTCCATTAACAATTCTATTCAAGTTTCCTAACGAGCAGACGATGTTTACGCGTTATATAATAGTTCTGACATCACAACTGCCATGTGATGAAATTCTTGTTTGTAAGTAATTATATCTTCTAATCATAATGGAACTGAAACTTTACATGATGAGTGTACATCATATCACATTTTGTAACGCTGATGTGTCAAAAGACGATCATAGACAGTAGCAAATCGAAATAAAGAAATTCGAAACAGTAGATGTAATGGGTAGAAAGTCACGTCCTTCGTACGGAATGTGAATGTAACTTTAGTTCAGTACTCTGGTAACAATGGATTAGTCATATTGTTGCATTATTTTGGCAACTACTAGTCCGTCATTTACGACGATTTTTATGATTCTGACGAAATGCAATTTATGTGAATATGTGGACACGATTCCTCCTGACTTGGGGATCCTAGGCACTCAACACATCTGCAGCTAGTTCTTCATTTACATTGTTTTATTTTACCATCAGCACATCAATTCGCGTAGTTATTTGAGTATGTCGGTTGCTCTTAAGGGTACCTTGTAAGAACAAATCGTCTGAGTGATGGCGAAGAGGCAACACAGTGCACTGCACACGTCATTTCACACTGATAAAAGCACTTACGCACTGACCGTATCGCGTGCGTCCCTCTTCTTGTAAAAATTGCCGAGAAAGGTCATAGAGCCTATCCATGTCACTTAATGAGATTTTTTCATTTGCCTCGAGCACTATCGACCACTTCAGTCGTTGGAAACGTGACCCTACTGCCTCCAGGATGTGCTTCCTGTGTGAGCAGCATCACCGTAATGACTGCGTTGCCTTGACGTAAGTTGAGGGTACGTAGGCGTTTCCAAGCTCTTTGTATTTCAGGCGAAATTGGTTTCTACTTTATTCATAGGTGGCAATTTAGGACATGAGGAAACTTTACTCGTAAACGTTCTATCGATAGTCGGTAAATACTTGGCTGCACAAATATTATTAACTTTGAGATATATGAGATTATAGAAATATGATATTTTGAGGTTCAGGCAACACACCCAGCGCATTAGCTTTCGTAAATTGCCGGAATCCCTCAAGAAACATCACTAGCTCGCAGAAACATTCATTAATTGACACCAAAAGTGAGCATAAGAGAACCCTAAAGTAACGAGAATTCCTATACTGGGAGCAGAAGGGCAGAATTGACTGCTTTCTCCCTTTCAGTACCCCAGGTATACATTATTTTGTGTCAGTTGGCTAACTACCAATCTTCATGGAGTACAGATGGGTGAAAGCCTTTGGTTTCACGTGATAGGTGATTTTTAGGATTCCGTACCTCAATCGGTGAAAACAAAACCCTTATAGGATCACTTCGTTGTCTGTCTGTTCGATTGCTGAAAAATCTTTTTCTCAGGAACGAGTAGACGTATGTCACGTACTAAAGTCTAAGGACCGTCGATGATGTAATAAATTTAAGCTTCAAGTCAATGCAGTCAAGAGATACGGCCATTTATGTGACATATAGGGAAACTCGCAAACTCACTCAACAAAACCTGCAGTGACTTCCCGTTGGCATAGAATCACAAAATTTGGCAAACAGTAAACTTTTACAGTAAAGCTACACGAAATATCCTACAACTCTTAATTTGTAATTATACCACACGAAAGAAAATTTTGCGATTTTTTATCCGATTATTTGTGTGTCCGTCTGTGAAGACCCCTTTATCTCAGGAATGGGTTGACGTACCCAGTTGAACATTATGCCACATAATATCGCTTATGATCTCATTACGCTGTAAAAGGAATGAAGCTTCTAAGCTCAAATGGTTCTAATGTCTCTGAGCACTATGGGACTTAACATCTGAGGTCATCAGTCCCCTAGAAATTAGAACCTAAGGACATCACACACACCCATGCCCGAGGCAGGATTCGAACCTGCGACCGTAGCGGTCGCGCGGTCCAGACTGAAGCTCCTAGAGCCGCTTGGCCACAGTGGCCGGCTAAGCTTCTAAGCCAAAGCAATTAAAAAACAGGGCCATTTATGTCACATCAACATTTATGTCACGTCAACATGGACTGTCCAAACAGAGATCCTGGAAAACTCGTCTCGCTCCGTTCCTCCATTAGATCCATAGACAATGGCGCTCAGGTTGATGCCGTGTTCCTTGACTTCATGAAGGCATTTGACATCGTTCCGCACTGCTGTTTAGTGAAAAAAGTACGAGCTTATCGAGTATCGGAGCGATTTATGACTGTATTCAAGACTTCCTTGCAGACATAACACGTCGCTCTTAAAGGAACGAAATGACAGATGTGAAGGTAATTTTCGGTGAACCCATAGGCCCATTACTCTTAACAATAGATGTAAATGATCTAGTAGAAAGCGTCGAATGCTCTCTAAGGCTGTTTGCAGATGGTGCGGGTGTCTATAACAAAGTAGCGAATACGAGGGTTACCCAAAAAGTAAGTTCCGGTCGGTTGCTAAATGGAAACCACAGTGAAAATCAGAAACATTTTATTTGCAAGAGTTAGCTACCCTTTCCGGATATTCTACATAGTCGTCGCGCCGACATCTGTCGAAGCGCTATACCAAATTTCCAACACCATAGCCATAGAAGGCTGCCGCCTGTGCTTTCCGATAATTCTCTACACTGGTCTATAGTGCGTAGCCTGCGCCCAAGTGTTATCTTCGTATCCAACGTTTCATGTGAACAGAGATGATATTGAGGACGAGCCAATTAGGGCTGTGTTGTGGGTAATCGAACACTTCCCATCGAAGAGGCTGCAGGAACGTCTTCACTGCGCTTGCTGAGTGCGGCTGAGAATTACCATGAAGAAGGAAGTGCGTGGCAGTTGTGTTAGGTGGGCTGCATTCATTAAGGCGAAGCCTCTCAGCAGGCCCTCCTGCTTGGCGGGAGACATCGTTGTTCTAGGCACCTTTATTCGCTCACAGTGCGCTCATAACTGAAAAGAGCGTCTTGATACAATCGACGGTCATACTAGAGACACTACCCAACACATCTGTGCAAAGCTTCATCGGGTTTTCACTGTTGTGTCCATTTCGCGACCGATCGGAATTTACTCTCTGGACAACCCTCGTATCTTGTAGTAACTATCCGGAGGGACCTTAATTGGAATGACCATATAAAAGAAGCAGTAGGAAAAGCAGATGTCAGACTCAGATTCATAGGAAGAATCTTAAGGAGATGTAACTAATTCACGAAGTAAGTGGCTTATAAGGTACTTGTTCGACCCATTCTTGAGTACTGTTCATCTATCTGGGATCCCTACGAGATACGACTGATAGAAGAGACAGAGAAAATCCAACGAAGAGCGGCACGTTTCGTCACGGGATCGTTTAGCCGGCACAGATCGTTACGGAGATGCTCAACCAACTCCATTGGCAGACGTTACAAGAGAGGCGTTGTGCATCACGGAGAGATTTACTATTGAAATTTCGAGAGCACAATTTTCGGGAAGAGTCGGACAACACATTACTTCCTCCTACATACGTCTCAGGTAATGACCACGAGGAGAAAATTCGAGAAATTAGAGCCAATACAGAGGCTTACCGACAATCATTCTTCCCATGTGCTATTCGCGAGTGGTACGGGGTTGGAGGGCTCATTTAGTAGTACAAAAAGAAACCTCCGCCACACACCATTAGGTGGCTTGCGGAATGTTATGTAGATGATTTAGATATTCTGATACTGTCAAACGCACTCATCAGAACCTGTAGGGTACTTTCTGTTGACACAGAATCACGAAACTTGACAAGAAGGAAGGTTTTACAGTACAACTAAAAGAAAAACATACGAAAATTGTTAATTTGCAATTACGTACAAGATAAAAATATTTTTTGTCGTTCTCGAAAGTTTTGGAATTCCTGGCATTTTCGATACAGATAACAGGCAAAAATGGTCTAAATTCTCGACTACCAGCATGGATTAACTATTTGTGTACTTAACTAAGTTTTTACGGAACCCTCAGACCGCGAGTCCTACTCGCACTTATCCGAATTTTGAGCAGAGTTTCAACAGGCCAATACCGGTGTGGCCGCAATCACTGGGTGGAAGCTGAGTCAGGCGACAACATGGGGCATTCCGTGATGGATGGGGCAGGAGCCTGATCTGTCATTGAAATCGTCAGCCCAGAAGTTCGGAATCATCGGAATCATTGGAAGGCGACTTTCACGCCCATTGAGGGCTACAGGTTGTGACACTGTCTTATCGGTTTCAGGGAACTTCCCTCTATATGACCCACCGTTGTCTGGTGGGTTGGAGGTAGTGTAAAGGACGATCTTCGGACGGGACATCAGGAGCGGCCACTCCCGTCGTTGGAGAGCTCAAAGCGAGATCACTGTCTGGTATCCAGTCCACTACCTGTGATGCCACATGAAGGAGTGTGTCGTCGAAGGGCGATCGACTTCAGTTCTTCTGTTTTTGGGGCGACCACTGCTTTCGGAGGTGCTGTTCCATGTCAGAATTTGGATGTTCGTTGTCTGAAGTCGTTCCCATCTGAAGGAAAGCAGAGGTAAGCACCGAAATCGGTCCGATGTCCGTCGCATTGGATAGGCCATTCATCGAGCTCTGGAGATTTGCTGGTCTTGTCATCGTCGGAGGAGATGATGCCGGTGAGGTCTCGGCCCCACCGTCGTTCCCAATGGGGAGTGCCGGCGCGTGAAGAGACGCTTCCTCAGCGGACACATCTGTGTTGCGCACGGCCGAGGCGTAAGTATGTGTCAAAGAAGTGACCGTCGCTTTGGGAGCTGCGTCACTGATCGAGATCTGCAGCAAACGGCGACGCATACAATCGGACCTATCATGGCCCTCCTGTCCACATCCTGCAGACGTCCGTGGCTGGCCATTATACTTGACGATGGCTCGCACATAACTTTTTAGCAAATAGAATGGTACGAGTTTGGGTAGTTCGATCTTGACCTGTCGGACACCATTCAACACGTGGTATGTTGTGAACGTCTGCAATTTTTCCGCAGTGTGGTCCACATTATTGCCGTAGGGTCGGACGGCTTCGACGACCACGTCTTGCGGCACTTCGAAAGGGAGGTCAAACACCCGAATTGTTCGAAGGCCGAAACCTCCCCAATATGTCCGTCAGAATGCTTAAACTGTAGTCCGTGTGCATGTCGTCGAACTACGTCAGTCCATGATTTCTCCGTCGTCATTTTAATGAAGACGATACTGCTGGTGATAGAAAAGCGCATATCTGTCATTTCTTATGGGTTCAGGAGTAGCTCTTCGCGAATGCATTGCTCCATTTCATAAGCGCGTGGTCGTGCATGTTCGCCTTGCGACGTTGCTTGGCGGAAGTAAATAACTTCGTTAGCGGAGCACTACCCGCCTTGCGGAGCCGGTCCGCACGCGATCATGGCCGAAAGCCGTCTGCGCTTGTTAGGCGGGTGCGTTAATCACTGCTCCATCCTAGAGACAGCGCTGCGCAACTGTACCGACTATCTCGGCACTCCTCATGGCCGATACACATTGCCATCGAGCGCCACCTATTCGCAGTCCGTGTTCATTTGCTCTATGTTCACTCTCTGAGATTCCCTCAGGAGGTCGTATTTACACATCCGCGCTGAACAAGGTGGATTCTTTGCCCAGATAGACCAATAAAATTATATGATTTTTTTATTACCGTTATCACTTCTTCCAGTATAGGCGGGAGTTAAGTGACGCAGCCGGAAGCTCGAGTGAATTTTATTGAGAAATCTAGTGACTGAAATTTTGTGAAAAGATTGCCACCACAACTCGCATATCTTATTTGTGACACATTCTCGCCTATTCGCGATAACAGAAAACGAGCTGCTCCTCTTTGGACTTTTTCAATATCCTCCGGCAGTCTTATGAGGGCCTTATACTGCACAGCTGTACTCCAAAGGAGCACAGACAAGCATAATGTAGGCACACTTTTTAGTAGATTTGTTGCATCCTCTGTGTTCTGTCAGAAAAACGCAGGATTTTCTTTCGCCTTCACACTAAGTGTTCAGCTGAATCGACAACTTTTACATTTGTGTAATTTATCGTGTAAGGTTTTTTTAATACTCATGGGGAGAACCTCACGCTTTGCGTTTCATGGGCAGTTTGTAGGCGAGTATTACCCTGTTGGAACAACACATCACCTTCCTGTTGTAAGAAGGGCAAAAGAACGGGTCTGCCAACATTTGGATATATCAAGCGCCCATAGTGTCCGTGCCGGCCGCGGTGGCCATGCGGTTCTAGGCGCTTCAGTCCGGAACCGCGCGACTGCTACGGTCGCAGGTTCGAATCCTGCCTCGGGCATGGATGTGTGTGATGTCCTTAGGTTAGTTAGGTTTAAGTAGTTCTAAGTCTAGGGGACTGATGACCTCAGATGAAGTCCCATAGTGCTCAGAGCCATTTGAACCATTTTGAACCATAGTGTCCGCTCCAAAAACACCAAAGATGAACGAGAGTTGTTGGGTTATCGCACCCAAGACTGTAAAGCCTGGAGTGGGGCCAATGGACGAATTTACTCTACGAGACAGCACTCACCAGGTCTACGTCGTACGTGCAAGCGACCATCACTTGCATGGAGGCGGAATCTGCTATCATTGGTGAGGTACACGGCGCGCCATTCCTCCTTCCAACTGATCTTCTGAAGGCATGAGTCGAACCGTGCACGTCGATACCGTGGCGTGAGTGGCGACGGGTTACAAGTGTGCGTGCCCGTAGTCTCACTGCCAATAACCAGTTCGCAACAATTCATGTTGTCATGTCCAGGCTCACAATCCCTCTTATCCGTGCTGTGGCAGCTATACGATCTTCCACTTGTGACCTTACAATACGACGACCCTAGCGGGCATCTGTGTTGTGTGGACTTCCAGGACCTCGTCTACAGATGTGAGAATGTTCACGTGATCACTGGACACCTGACGCAACACGTTCATCTTGTGTGGGAATTCCCCGAAAGGACCATCCCGCCACTCGGAAGGCTACAATTCGACCCCTTTCAAACTAGTTCAATTAGCTGTAGGAAGCAGTGTGGGTCTCCGTGGCATGGTTGCCTACTTGCTTCACACTTTTAGACTGCACTGAGACTTGTGATGTGAGCATTCCCTATTAGACGTTAGACACAAATGGCGCTCTGGTAGCTATGCCACTGTGCTAATCTGTTGGCGGACGATGCTGAAACCGTTATCAATACATCTACTATCCCCCATGTGGCTTACGCTGTCCTCTGGTCAAAATCGACGTTATCTTTCCAAGTGTAATAATTTTTCCCGTAATTTTGTAACATGCTATACGCTGCTCCCAAGCATGAAAGTAGGACTTCAGGTAACTGTGAGGCAGTCAGAGCGTACACAATGTAAGTGAATGATGGCGAGTTTCATGGAAAATAAGTGTGTGGAGGCAGGCCAAAATCAAAGGAGACCATCCGTTGCTCATATACTGTACAACAATTTATAACCACGAATTTGGTAACCATATTTGGCATCCTGGCCCTACTGCGATATGGAATACGCAAATTTTCTCTCACAGTCAGCATCGCTATCAGTGTTAGACTTTGAGATGCTGGTGTAAGTGCTACTCCCTTTGAGTATCGTGGGCGTTGCTTCCGGCCGTGATCTGCAAACAAAGGACCGGCTGTGCACCTTACATTTTTGTTTTTAATTTCTTTTAACTTTCGGCATCTGACGGCCAATTAGCTGCCTAAAAGGCAAATAAGTGAGATACAGTATAAAAAAAAATTGACAAATTACGTACACTACTATAACAAGGCCTTTTTAAGCCTAATGGTGCTTGACATGTACGTAAAATATTAAGCAGTAAGGCTGCTTAATTTAAAGAAAAAGATAGAGGAACAATATGACAACGCCAACGATTTACGAAATGTTGTAACACAAATATAAATTTGCCATACTGAGTACAATTTTTCAGTGAGTTTGACAAAGATAGTCGTTCTGGCACCAGAGATTTAGTAAATGAAACGAAAGGAAAAGGAACTATAACGGTAAGAATATTCGTTGCAAAAGTAGAAATAACTGTACATATAAAATGCGTATTAACATGAAACGACTGTTAACATAGCTCCCAGTGCTGCATTGTTACTACATCGATATCTCGGCAACCTTCAGAAATTTAAATAGCTTTTTCGTACATGCGTGATTATTCAAAGAAACCAGAGTGGTGAATCTCTTGGGAAACTGTTCCCCTTCCATTCTGCACATGCAAAAGAAGAGGTGAGTGATGTCATCTTCTGTAGTGTTAGCGTGTAACACTATAGGAGGAATACCGGTATCAGCAAATCCACCCTAAATGCTACCCCTTTGGCAGGATTTTATATGACTGTGATCGTATGACTAATTTAAAGGTGGTCGGACCTTATTTCGTATCGTGCCTAATCTAACTGTTGAATGAATGAGGAGTAGTTGTAGCTGCAACCGAACCAACGATCTATAACGAAAAGTATAAGCACGTCATTTTGAAAAATAAATACGGTAACCAGCCCAGAAAGGACAAAATATAGTTACGGTTACCCGGTGTAAAACAACAGCTATATTATACCGCACTTCTATAAGAAAGTATATGTAATTAGATAAGAACACACTGGCAGACTATTTCAATAGTGACAGTCATAAATTTAACTGCTGTCTGACTATACTGATGCAACAAACTACGGCACACTAACTTACAATAACATTTACAGCAACGAATGATAATATTGTCTGCAGTATTCTATTAAACTAGAGAAAGCACCCTGAATATTTACTCAAGCTGCTCAGTACTTTCGTTTGATTACAGGGCTATTACTTCACTTACAATGCACAAGTTATATTCAGGTTCATATTGCTAATCTTTTGCATTTCACAGTTAAATGACTGCACGTGGGAGTCCTGAATGCTATTACCTAGATTTGGTATGTCATTCAAGCGTTTATTTAATCATAAAACACCAATATATATATATATATATATATATATATATAGGGTGTTTCAAAAATGACCGGTATATTTGAAACGGCAATAAAAAGCTGCTCAGTACTTTCGTTTGATTACAGGGCTATTACTTCACTTACAATGCACAAGTTATATTCAGGTTCATATTGCTAATCTTTTGCATTTCACAGTTAAATGACTGCACGTGGGAGTCCTGAATGCTATTACCTAGATTTGGTATGTCATTCAAGCGTTTATTTAATCATAAAACACCAATATATATATATATATATATATATATATATATATATATAGGGTGTTTCAAAAATGACCGGTATATTTGAAACGGCAATAAAAACTAAACGAGCAGCGATAGAAATACACCGTTTGTTAAAATATGCTTGGGACAACAGTACATTTTCAGGCAGACAAACTTTCGAAATTACAGTAGTTACAATTTTCAACAACAGATGGCGCTGCGGTCTGGGAAACTCTATAGTACGATATTTTCCACATATCCACCATGCGTAGCAATAATATGGCGTAGTCTCTGAATGAAATTACCCGAAACCTTTGACAACGTGTCTGGCGGAATGGCTTCACATGCAGATGAGATGTACTGCTTCAGCTGTTCAATTGTTTCTGGATTCTGGCGGTACACCTGGTCTTTCAAGTGTCCCCACAGAAAGAAGTCACAGGGGTTCATGTCTGGCGATTAGGGAGGCCAATCCACGCCGCCTCCTGTATGTTTCGGATAGCCCAAAGCAATCACACGATCATCGAAATATTCATTCAGGAAATTAAAGACGTCGGCCGTGCGATGTGGCCGGGCACCATCTTGCATAAACCACGAGGTGTTCGCAGTGTCGTCTAAAGCAGTTTGTACCGTCACAAATTCACGAAGAATGTCCAGATAGCGTGATGCAGTAATCGTTTCGGATCTGAAAAATGGGCCAATGATTCCTTTGGAAGAAATGGCGGCCCAGACCAGTACTTTTTGAGGATGCAGGGACGATGGGACTGCAACATGGGGCTTTTTGGTTCCCCATATGCGCCAGTTCTGTTTATTGACGAAGCCGTCCAGGTAAAAATAAGCTTCGTCAGTAAACCAAATGCTGCCCACATGCATATCGCCATCATCAATTCTGTGCACTATATCGTTAGCTAATGTCTCTCGTGCAGCAATGGTAGCGGCGCTGAGGGGTTGCCGCGTTTGAATTTTGTATGGATAGAGGTGTAAACTCTGGCGCATGAGACGATACGTGGACGTTGGCGTCATTTGGACCGCAGCTGCAACACGGCGAACGGAAACCCGAGGCCGCTGTTGGATCACCTGCTGCACTAGCTGCGCGTTGCCCTCTGTGGTTGCCGTACGCAGTCGCCCTACCTTTCCAGCACGTTCATCCGTCACATTCCCAGTCCGTTGAAATTTTTCAAACATATCCTTTATTGTATCGCTTTTCGGTCCTTTGGTTACATTAAACCTCCGTTGAAAACTTCGTCTTGTTGCAACAACACTGTGTTCTAGGCGGTGGAATTCCAACACCAGAAAAATCCTTTGTCGTAAGGAATAGACCATGTTGTCTACAGCACACTTGCACGTTGTGAACAGCACGCGCTTACAGCAGAAAGACGACGTACAGAATGGCTTACCCACAGACTGCGTTGTCTTCTATATCTTTCACATCACTTGCAGCGCCATCTGTTGTTGAAAATTATAACTACTGTAATTTCGAAAGTTTGTCCGCCTGAAAATGTACTGTTGTCCCAAGCATATTGCAACAAACGGTGTATTTCTATCGCTGCTCGTTTAGTTTTTATTGCCGTTTCAAATATACCGGTCATTTTTGAAACACCCTGTATATATATATATATATATATATACTACCAATAAACTTTCACTAATAATTTACAGATACACTGACAATAGCTTGGGTGGAGACTCTTAAAGTGTTTTCTCTAGTAACTTTCTTTCTAACGCAACTCCATTCTAAGCTAAACGCATTCAAGAATAAACGCTAGTGGCACATAAAAATCAACATTAATATACAAGCAGTACTGATTGTAAACCTGTTGTATCATTTGTGTATGCCTTTAACCTGTTATGGTCAGTAACCTGACTTGTAATCACTATTTTTATTCAGAATTTTTATATCTTGTCAAGTAACTTAAAGCTCACTTTTTTCTATTGAACTATACGTAACTATTCTTCTACTATGAAGTGAACTGAGAATCTTAAACTAACACATGGGGTGCTTTGGACTAAGGCCTACTTTCATATCAATAAAATGACTACCGTTACTTTAACACTTTCTTTTAAATAATTTTAATTATTTTTTCAACACTTTCAACTTTCACTGTTCGGACTATTGACGCAATCGGAGCAGAAGTGTAACGTGGGACTCAGGCCAAAGCTAGGAGCAGCATAATGCACTGGTGGACTTCAACAGTTGTATTGCAGGAACTTCAGCAAACACTAGTTTTTGTGTGAAAGTACAAAACTAGAACATTGCTTTGTCTGAGAGTTTGTATGGAGATGATATCCTGTGTCGACGATGTAACGCACTATGGCGCAGTCACGGCTTTCGATGTTATGTGCTCTATAATTTGTTCTGGGTGTCGTAATTATAAATAAATGTCATGTTGCTGTTGTTGATTGGCATTTCCATGCGAGGCACTGTTACAGAAACTTTGGCCTCACTGAAAACATGAGATGCTGGCGGTGCAAAGGCTAGTCACAGACTAGTGTCGCCAGAATCACTTGGCACGCTGACTTCTGTGCATCTCCTCTTTTTCATTTCGCGCGTTAACGTTTCTGTTATTGCGGCGCTTCCTTCCGTATTTTCCTGTTACTTATTACTGTTATTATAGTCCCTATGTATGAACAAGCTACAGAAATTAACATTTGGAACATATATTATACAAAAGGACATAGTTTTTAAAATGACATTTATAGAAAATAACAATATTGCAGATGTTTACAACACTGAGAAAAGTTTTCGTATTCATCTTTTAAGCCAATCAAGTTGATGGTTACACATATTACATAAAGAATACATTATACGTATAATATATTATGTAGTTGTTATAAGTTCAGGTTTTTTTAAATGTCGTGTGAATAGGGCCTCCCGTCGGATAGACCGTTCGCCGGGTGCGTGTCTTTCGATTTGACGCCACATCGGCGACTTGCGCGTCGATGGGGATGAAATGATGATGATTAGGATGACACAACACCCAGTCCCTGAGCGGAGAAAATCTCCGACCAAGCCGGGAATCGAACTCAAGCCCTTGGGATTGACATTCCGTCGCGCTGACCACTTTTTTTTCGTTTTATTCGGTATTTTTCGTTGCGTTTGGTCTGGGCGGACGTCACAAGATACCCGTTCAAGTTGATCGTTGATTCCGTTACTCAGTTTTTTTTATTACAGAGGGCGAGCAGCCCTCTGACTGAACATGCTGAGCTACCGTGCCGGCGACCACTCAGCTACCGGGGGCGGACATAAGTTCGGTCACAGAATAGAGATGTTTTAGTTCCAGTACAGTGAAGGTGCTGCGGAAAACTTCTACAGCCAATAGTGGGTAGCGAACATCGTGAAATCTAGATCTAAATGGAAATATAGGCGTAATGTCTTCCCATAAATGACCGAATTACGTTACAGCTTGTATTCAGTGCTGACTTTACCGTGGATGTCATCCATGCCATCTCCCCACACCAGTTTATTGGATGCTTGCTACAACCTTTCTGCATGGACTGATCTGCGGTTGTTTGCTTATGACTATGGTATTGGAATTCCTGCTGCAGACTGGACTTATTTTAGCCTTCGGTGATTACACTGAGATGACAAAAATCATGGCATAGTATACCTCCTAATACAGGTCGGACCCCATTTTGAGCGCCTTAGTGAAGCAACTCGACATAGCATGGATTAAATAAGCGTTGGATGCCCTCTGCAAAAATATTGTGCCCTGCTCCCTCTATAGTTGCCCGTAATTGTTGAAATGTTGCCGGTGCTGACCTCTCGATTATGTCCCACGAAAGTTCTATGGGATTCATGTCGGGCTCTCTGGGTGCCCAAACCATCTGCTCGAGCTGCTCAGAATGTTCTTCAAACAAATCGCGAACAACTGTGATCCACTGACATGGCGCATTGTAATTCATAAAAACGTGACTGTTTGAGAACATGACGATAAAGAATGGCTGCGAATGGTCTCCAAGTAGGCGAAAACCCGGAGGACCCAGTCCATTCTCCGTAAACACAGACCACACCATTACAGAGCCATCACCAGCTTGCACAGTGCCTTGTTGTCAACTGGAGTCCAGGGCGTCGTGGTGTCTGCCCCATACTTGAACCCTACTGTCAGCTCTTACCAACTGAAATCGGAATTCAACTGATCAGACCACGGTTTTCCAATCGTCCAGGGTCCGACCGGTATGGTCGCAAGTCCAGAAGAAGTGCTGCAGGCGATGTCTTGCTGTTAGCGAAGGTACTCGATCGGTCGTTTGCTGGCACAGCTTATTAACGCCATATTTGGCCGCATTGACCTAATGGCTATGTTCGTCATACGTTCCACGCTGATTTCTGCTGTTATTTCTTGTAGTGTTGCTTGTCTGTTAGCACTGATACCTCTACGCTATTCAAGGTTGTTAAGTGAAGGTCCTCGGGCACTCTGTTGGCTATGGTGAGAGGTAATGTGGCATCCTCGGCACGCTCTTGACGTTGTATATCTCGAAATATTGAATTCCGTAACGATTTCCGAAATGGTATGACCCATGCGCCTAGTACCACTGCCATTCCGCATTCAAAATCTGTAAATTTCCGCCGTGCGGCCATAATTACGTAGGAAATCATTGATGAATAGTCAAGTACAAATGACAGCTCCGACAATGCGCTGCCCTTTTATACCAAGTGTACGTGATACTACCACCATATGTATATGTGCATATCACTTTCCCTCGACTGTCACCTCTGTATACAATGAGCTGAGTGGATTATTGTATTTGTCCGAAGTCGCTCCTCTGGAGCCGCAAGGGTACAGTTTAGTACACAGGCATTCAGGCAAACGGCTCTATTAAGGATGTTAAGGACAACATGTCGGACACCAACATTTGCAGTTCTGTAGAGGGTGGGGGGACAAGACTATTGCACCATGTCAAATACAGTCTGCACTGCTCTAGCCGCTGGAGGAGACGCATCAATGAGGGCTTAACGGAAGTGATGGTGCTGCGAGGTGATACCTTGTTAGATGAAGGAGCATGCCGGATGATCACCTCAACGCATACAGTCCCTGTGTATCAACAGCGAACCATTCTGTTCAAGGGTAGGGGCCGTTCCAGCTAACAGAGTGGTAGTAGATACAAGTTTATTTAACAATGAGCCGAAATCATTTACATAGTCACATGTCAATGAAAGAAAGATTTCGACGAGGGCAACGCCACTGTGCCAGATAGTACACTGTAGTTACTCAGGCTTCCTTGCTTTTCTTCATGGGTTTTTAGCCGGAGTAGTTCGTTAACAGTCCGCAACAATGGGCTAGTTTTCTACATGGATATTTTCGACATCAAATCATTTGATGCAAGTTGTGACTAGCTAGATCTTCCGACCAGAAAGCAGTAGTGTACCTTGATTGTTTTCTGGAGGTGTGTAGACCATTACAGTCGCCATCTTAAGTCCTTGTTCCGAAGAGTGCGGATTGGTGAAAAGAATCAAATTTAATTCTGAGTGAGCTCATAGGTACCGTCATTTAAAGCATGACACAACGCTTTACCTGTTATGTTGTGGAGTGGAAAGTTATGCAAACTCTGTTCTAATTTTACCTTGTGCTATGTAAACTTAGTACTCTTCAAACAAGTTCTACTTGGAAGAGAAGTTCGTTGTTTACTTTGTGTGTTAGGATTTGTTCACGTAATGTCGTGTGTCTTATACTGTGGCCTCACTCTGCACGTAATGTGTTTGGGTTATCTTATTAGTATGATGTTTAGGTATGTAGATAATATTTATGGAAAGGGTAAAGAAATGGTTCACAGTTTAAAATGGCGGCTACCCTACCGAAATTCATTGAGTAGCAGTATGAAATTTTGAATGCTTTGAAAAGTCACAGTCCAGCCTCTACACTGACGTGCAGTTTAGTGTACCTATGATTCGACCATGTCGCCTAGTAAATATCTAGTGGGCGTGGCTGTTCTTAAGGTCAGCTAAAGGCAGATAAGAGGACGTGTCCAGCAGATGGTCACATGCCAGGCGCGTGAGTAACACGTGGACTTCGTTCACACTGCTTGAGGCTGGAATGGGTAGTTACAGGAGATGTTTTCGACTTATCTCTAAAATTTTTGACAAAACACCGCATGGCGGAGTAGTGGCCTTGCGCCGAACAGCTGGTCACTCCTGCGTACCTTTACTCGACACATTAGCGAAACAAAGCGTATTAACAGCTCTCGTAGTGAAAGACACACACCCAGACTGATAAAAAGAATAAAACACTTCTGAAATGAAAGACTAAAGCCGCAGAAAGTGATAAATGCAGATCGGCAAGAAAATGAGACAACGTCTAGAGCATTTTTTTGTTCGTACCTGGACATCGCTGCAAGGACCCAAAGGAATTCTTGCTGATGTGACGAGGTATTACCTGAATGTTTTGCGAAATGTGCTACTCTACTTTTACAATCAGCAAAAGGAAATATAGCGTATTTGGATTGCCCATAACATTGTTAGATCAAGCTAGTCTTAAATCTACATAATTTTAGTCCTCATACACAAACTCACACCCACCCACCCATCCACACACACACACACACACACACACACACACACACACATACACACACACATGTTCGTGCAATTAATTTTTCCATAAAGTTGCATTCCTTACTTTTAACTAAATGATTTATATAAAAATATCAGCATTAGAGTCTAGCCACCACCTGGAACAAGTTCTACGGACGCCCATGCTAAATGTATACAACAGATGTCTTATAACAAAATTTGAAATCATTACTGTTCAATTATTTATATCTTTTTCGATAGAAATGACGCCTTTCACCTTACTGGTAGCATACAAACCGTACACTATGAGGATGTAAAACACTACCAGTTCCTACATTCTTCTGGTGCAGTCAAATATTTTTATAGCATTGACTGTACTTCTTCAGCACCACTGTTATTGAGAACTTTTTGGAATTGTATTAGAAAGTGCGCGCAACTCCTAATGAGGTATATCCGAACGAATAGATGTGTAGAACTTTTCTCTGCAAGCAGTGGGATTTTTCCAGTCGAGTGACTTTAACCTTTAACTCCTTTGCTAGTTGGCTTATAAAATCGAGCACTTGCATTTCATTGATGCACTGTAGTACACGCAAAGATATGTGTTTGGTTAATTGGTATGTCTTTTTGTTTCCTGGAATCTTATTTTCGCCGTCACTCAAATAATACGGGTTCTCTTTTCGTCTGTGTTACTCTTCACAATAATGTTAAAATAACGTAATCGCATTGAGAATCGTTAGTAGTGTAAAGGTTCACAGAATTCTGTAACACAAAGATGATCTCTCCAGGTTTCTGTTGTGCTGACTTATGAGTTTGCAATATTGCAACATTTCTAAATGAGACATTGCAACGATATTTTATTTCTTTGCTCATGCTCAACACCGAGTCTGCAACATTGCGTAATAACGGAACAGCAGAATTCGAGGAATGCAAGGTAGCAAATTTGCAATTGTTTCATGAGGGGTGACAAGAGACCAGGCGAACAGCGGGTATGCTGGCCATGGGCGTAAGATGTGTTACATGGAGCTTCTTGAACCTTCTAGAACAATGTTTCTCAAAATGGTGACCGCAGCTGTAAATTTAAATGTTTTCCTACTTTACTAAATTTCTGCCCTGAAGCCTCTCAACTGTTACATACGACTACTTGAAGTGAGATAAATTCCTGCTATGTTAGGGCAGCTTTTCAAAAGCAGTTGTATATTAACTACACAACGCCTCGTAATTTCATGGATTTCACCTTCAAATGGAGGAAAACTCTCACCACTACTACCACCAATTCCAACTTTTTTTTGTGAAAAGAGAAATTACACTCGATGTCGTCCTTTTTTCTTCAGTAGCAAAGTCATGTGATTAGATGAGAAAAACACTTTTTAACTGCCCCTCACCTTTTCAGGTTTTTATAGCCACTTTACAGTTTTCACCTCCAGTGTTTTCGAAGCTAGATATACACCAACCTAACAAATGTGTATCATGAACGTAGGTGTGCTCTGCATTGTGACCACTTTAGATTCTGTAGAGTTCCTTAACAGACTGACGTACGTTTTCGGTGTTTACTAAGATTTGAGATTTTTGTTGTTGTTGTTGTTATTGTTACTCAGTATCCAAAGCAATTGCTAGCTAACAGTAGTTCAGATTTGCGTAAGTGGTTGATTACAATAGAAAATGAAATAAAGGCTTCCACGCCATGAACAATGTACCCTCCCGTACATGAGTAGCACGCACTTGAATAAAATCTTCCATCATTCGAAATTTTTTGTGATCACACACGTGAACACGTAGGTTCTGAACCATCCACTTTCGCCAAATACAAGCAACATTGCATAACACGTTAAGTTACACGATTAGTGAACTTACCAGCTGAATAATAAACGCTATACAGCGAATAGACTGATGAATATGTAATAATATATTTCCTATATTTAAGTTATCAGAAGCGGATTAGTCCCCCATTCGAATCAGCGGGAGGTGACTGCTAAGAGGGAGATGAGCATGAGAAAAAGACTGAATGGTCAACAGAAGGCTACATTTCTACAACTCGGGCCATGGAATGTCAGAAGAGTGAATGTGATGCGGAAGCCGGAAAATATGAAATGGGAAATAACGCATAGCCGCTGCCTACGTACAGAGGAACTGGGTGAAGTGAAACGGAAAGATGATGATTACTGGTTAGACGAATATGGGGTAATATCAACAGCAACACAAAACGTTTTAATAGGAGCAGGATTCATCATGACCATGAAGGTAGAGAAGAGAGAGAGAGAGAGAGAGAGAGAGAGAGAGAGAGAGAGAGAGAGTTACAGTAAACATTTGGTTGAGAGTATTAATCTTAACATAATCGACAGCAAACCAACACAAACAACATAATTCAGGTATACATAGCAGCGTCACAAGCATAATTTGAAGAGGTAGAGGAAGTATATCAGGGTACTGAACGTCTAATTGAGTATGTAAAAGGATATCAAAATCTAATCATGGCTGATTTGGAAAGCTGTGGCAGGGGAATACATTGAATGTAATGTTAGGAGAGAATATTGGCTATTTGAACTAGTAATAGCGAATATCAGAAGAGCAGGAAGAATACTTGGAAACGCCTGGAGACACGGGATGGTTCCTGGTGGATGACATCATTTTCAGACAGTGATTCCGAATTCGTATATTGGATTATATGGCGTACTCACGGGCAGATGTTGGCTCGGATCAAAATTTAGTAATGATGAAGAGTAGACTGAAGTTGTACATACAAATGTATGTGCAAGAAATGGAATCGCGAAAAAACCTCTGGTAGCAGTAGAAGTACTCTGGCTTATCTACAGAAGAAGGAAGTACAAAAATATTCAGGAAAACGTAGGAATACAGCAATAAAAGTCACTTACGAATTAAATAAATAGAAAGAGCAAGGAAGCCAACGCGGAACGTCTGTGGGAAAATTGTGATGAAATACAAAAAGAAGTGGTCGTTGGAAGGACTGATGCAGCATATAGGTAAGTCAAAACAATCTTTGGTGAAAGGCAAGTGTGTTAACATTAAGAGTGCAATGCGAATTCCACTGTTAAGTGCAGAGAAGAAACTGGATAGATGGAAAGAGTACACTGAAGGCCTCTATGAGGGGTAGGAACTGTTTAATAACGTGAAGTCATGGGAGTCTACATGGTAGGTGTAGTGTAGTAGAGAGTTGGAAGATTTGCTATCAAATAAGTCGGGAGGCATAGATAATATTCCTTTGAAATTTGTAAAATCATTAGGAAAGTGGCAACCAAACAAGTGTGTAAGCGGGTTTATAGAATATATAAGTCTGGAGAAGTATCATCAGACTGGCGACAAAATAGCATCAACACAATCTCGAAAACAAATAGTGCAGGAAAGAGCGAGAATTATAATACAACAAGATTAGCATCTTATGCACCCAAATTCCTGACCAGAAGAAAATTGAGGCCATCCTGATGTTGCGCTTCATAATGGGAAAAAGACTTAAGTAAATTAAAGACACATTCATCGCTATATGTTGACTTAGAAAAAGAGCTCGATCATGCAAAATAGTACAAGATGTCCAGAATTCTCAAGGAAGCAGGAAAAGCTACAGGGAAGGACAGCATGTAAAAGAACTAAAGTGAGGAAGAATTACAGGACTGATGAATGGAATCACACAATATGGATTGAGAGGAAACGATGAAAGTAATGAGGAATAGCAGAAACAAGATTATCGATAAGCTTAACATCGAATCTGGGAACCACAGAGTACATGAAACTCGAGATTTATGTTAGCTTTGAAACAATGTAACACATAAGCCATAGCAAAGAGGCCAACTGGAAAGGAAAAGAGTGTAGTCCTCTTTAAAAGAAGGCTTATAGTATACTGGCGAGGAGAGGAACATCTGGAAAATATTGACAAGAAGAACGGACAGGATAGTAGAACCCTTGTTACGGCATGAGCGAATAAATTCCATGGTACTAGAGAGAGCTGTAGAGAGTAAAAATAAAAACTGTAGGGACGACAGAGACTGAAATATGTTCAACAAGTAACTGAGGACGTTGGATGCAAGTGCTATTCCGTTATGAAAAGGTTGGAATAGGTAAGAAAAATAAATTACTTAAAAAGAATTACATATGCGATTAATAATTGGGAGACGTCATTGATGTAGTGCAGTGGTAATAATCTTCGGAAAAACAGTATAGAATTCATGTTAGCATCTCGAGAATTTTTTAGGATCTAGTCCAAGCTAGATCATTAAAATAAAATCGAGATTGTTCAGAGACAAAGACAGAGATGGGAAAGAGTCATTTCTATAGTGGTAGTTGCGCAGTCTGAAGTATCTTGTCACAGTTCGCGCAGCTCCCCCCGTCGGAGGTACGAGTCCTACCTCAGGCATAGGGGTGTGTGCTGTCCTTAGAGTTAGTTTAAGTAGTGTGTAAGCTGAGGGACCGATGACCTTAGCAGTTTAAGACCTTACACAAAAAAAGAAAAAAAAGGTATACCTTGATGTAGGTGAGAACTTCACATGAAATGACGAAAACATTGAAATTGAGCACGAGTTTAACTACTGAGAGCAAGAGTTAATGTGGTTATTTTGAATTGCACAAGAAACATGAAACACTGTATCATTTAACCCTCATACTGAATCTATGTATATGTAAAGCAGCATACACGAGGTGTGATTTGAAAGTTTCAAGAATGGATTCGCTACTGCTTACCGGTTTGGTGGGCAGGTACATGGAGGGTGGGGAGTGAGTCACTGACTTGTCCTTAAACGCCTCTGACAGGAAACTGTATTACCTTTATTCAGTTCGTTATGGCAGCTGATTGAATGCGGGTCTGTTCGGGCTTGTTGGCGGATTCTGTCTGCGTGAAAATGGACGTAAAAGCGGAGCAACGAGTTTGTGTGAAATTTTGTTTTTAAACCGAGAAATCAGCTTCTGAGACTTACGCACTATTAAAAACAGCTTTTGGAGATAATTTTATGAGCCAGTCAAATTTTTTTGTCTGATTCAACAGATTTAAAAATGGCCGCAAATCATTTGAAGATGAACCACGGTCCAGTCGTCCTTCCACCTCAAAAACGAATGAAAATGTTGTGAAAGTTCGCGACTTAATGCGCTATGATCGTAGACTTACAATTATGGAGATGGCTGATGAACTTAATTTAAGTTTCTATGCAGTTCAGTCAGTTTTAACTGAAGATCTGAACATGCGTCGAGTGTCTGCAAAATTCATTCCAAAAGTGTTGTCAAGTGACCAGAGACAATACTGACTTGATGTGCGCCAAGAACTGATTAATCGGACTAAAAATGACCCAGATTTGTTAAATAGGGTAATCGTGGGTATATAGATATTATCCTGAGACCAAAGTGCAGTCTTCGCAGTGGAAGACTCCAGGTCGGTCGAAGGTGAAGTCAACGTTGGCGATTTTTTTAGATTCTACCGGCATTGTGCATCATGAATTTACCCCTGGATGACAGACAGTTAACCAGGAATACTACAAATGTTTCCTTGTGTGTTTGGACGAAAAGGTGCAGAAGAAAATGCCTGCATTGTGGAAAGACAGGAGTTAGGTGATACATCATGACAATGCTCTGGCTCATTGTGCCTTCTCCATCGTTGAATTTTTGACCAAATTCAAAATTCCTGTGCTTCCACAACCACAGTAGTCCTCTGCTTTGGCACCTGTGGACTTCTGTCTGTTTCCTAAACAGAAATTATCACTTAAAGGGAAGCGATGTGAGTCGATTGAAGATATCCAGGCAAATACGGAGAGTGTTCTTTACACACTTCAGAAAAAATTTCCAGTAATGTTTCCAAAAGTGAAAACACCGTTCGAGTCTGTGTGGTCAGTCAGAGGGGGACTACTTTGAGGGGGATGCATCACAGTAGCATGTAAGTACCACTATTGCACAATGACGAGCCCATTCTTAAAACTTTCCAATGACACCTAGTATATGTGTGTGTTCGTCCAGCACCTTGTCCTAAACCACAAGATAGATTTCAATCAAATTTGGTGTACATTCTTCTTGCTATAGGAGAATGAGCAATGAGAGAACCACCTATCTTTCATAGAAGTGGGCATACAGGCAGGAAATGTTTTCTACCCCTGACATGTAAGATGCCCTTCACAACAAACATGCTGTGCAGGTAGTTACCTTTTAATGGGTTATGCATGGAGACATGCATTGCTCAGCTGAGAGAGAGGAGGGGAGGAGATGGATAGTGAGAGAGGGAACAGGATGACCTGGACCGAAAATGAGGAGATGGACAGACAGATAGGGTGAGGAAGACAGAGCGGGCAGAAGGTATGTTGTGCAGGCAGTGTTGGCATGCCTTGCAGGAGCTACACATGCAGATAGGCATGGCTGAGCATAGGAGCAAAGGGGGGAGGTGATTAGTGAGGGAGGGGGAGGCAGACCAAGAGACAGTGTGAAGAAGAGGGGGACACAGGAACAGGGGAGGAGAACTGTGTGCAACATAGTGTTGAACTTATGAATGAAGCCGCAAGGAAAAGGCTACTCTGTTTATAGATTACAAGAGTCTCCTTGTTATTGTTTGTGAATAGTTTAATGTTGAACAAGGTCACTTCATATAAAAATTTAGTACTGCTAAATTATATGTATCAAAAATAGTGACAAGTGACAAATGTTTTACAACAATTAAAATTACAACAGTTCAAGCAACAGAGATATAAATGTAGACAACCTTATTAGAACCAAGTTGTAGAACCTCATGAACAAGAGCAAAGGTAAAACCAATAAAATGCTGATTGTGCGATTCTGACAGTTATTACTTCTGAAGTCAATATTGTTATGCTTAATATGCTGACCGGAAAAGTAAAAATATATGGATGTAGTCTGTTACACAACAGTAGAAAGCTGAAAAATAGCCTAGGCACCAGTGCTTTCATTGTACACTTGTTCCATAGAAAGAACAATACTGGAAAGAATCCATTATTATTTGAAGACGACGAACTGAAATAAAATACAAGGAGTAATTTCGAAGGCACACAGCAACATGACAACAACAAGGAGTATCATGACAACAACACTAGTTTATATGTATTCTCATCCGATATTTATTTGTTTACGGCAGAATAAATGAAAAACAACTGATGACAGTGTAACATCACTGAAACCTTTATAGGTAAAGAAAATAGCTTTTGTTTTTCACAAGGCGGATTCTTCAAGCAAAAACCGATGGAAGTAGTAAACATTTAGCAGAGGAATATGAAGCACAGGTATTTACAATAAGATTACTTGCCTGCATCTGTACGGATACATAATCTTTCTGAACATATTTCCTAAGGGCCGAAACAAAGATGTTGTAAAAAACAGAAGCTACAAAATTTTAATGTCTTTCTGCTTCAGTGTCATTGCCACGTCGTTACCTTCAGTTAGTACAACTTCATTTTCTGGAGCAACTCCGAACATTTTCCATGGAGACCAAGAGATCTCAACAGCTACCCAGGCATAGTTACATAACGACATTGTGACTTATGGGCAATCTGCATCGTCATTTTAAAGCCATTAGGGCCATAAAAGTTTAAGAAATCAGTTTTGATAAGTAAATTGAATTAGTGTGTTAATGTATCCAAAGGTAGAAAATCAGTCGAAATACGTCAGTAAAATGTGAGTTGTCAGCATATCCACAGGTGATAGGGAGTTCAATAATGAAATACTGACTGCACGCCTGAAGTGATTTAGACCTATTACAAAAAAACCTAAATCAATGGAACGGAATAGGGATTTGAAATCCAGCCTTTCTTAGCACCAGTCCATTGTCTTCCTGGTACCCAGTCCTCGTTCTTTTACCTTTGTACGAGATATTTCTGACCGCGAAGAGTATATTTTTTCCCAGGTGTCTACGGTGTGGGATGGAACAATAGTGCGATCCCGACTCACATTAAGCAGAACCATCCACCCAGGCTTATGTTTCCCGTGGTTTCGTTAAATCGATGAAGGCAAATGCTAAACTGTTTCCTATGAAAACACAACAGTCGATTTCCTTTCCCATGTTTATTCTGTTTAATCTTTTGTTTGGTGCATAAAGATGTCATCGTTGGCATACGTTGAACTCTAGCCATCAGTTCTTTCCGACCTCTAAAGGTCAGATTGTGGTAGTGCCAATTAATGATCCGCACCAAACGCTGGAAATTTCTTGCACTAATTAATTGAAGGCTATAATAGTGGCGAAAAGAATAGCTAGGTAAGTAGATATCCGCTACACCAAAGCTCATCATGACGTTGCGAACGTGATGTAACATTTGCACTGTGACATAAAATGTGAAAATTATTTTATCTGACAAATTGTAGAAAACTACTTGTTTGTTGCGTTGAATCTCATTTCAGGTGTTATGTATCTTTAAGAACATGTATAATAATTCTTTTCATAAATTATAAGTATAAATTGATGCAAATTACATCCAATAAATTTAGCTACAGGAACAGTGAAATTTGTGACAAAAATGAGAGCACAGTACTGTAACGTTCCCTGGCAACACTCACACTATTAATAAACTAAAATTTGATTGTACTATATACGCCGCTATGAAGAAATTTGTATATACTGTAATTATTTAACAAAAAATATTATTTAATTTTGTGTAAAGGACATTCGTTATTATTGTAATATTTTCTGTAGTAATATTCTCGATGTATTTAGGATTGTAATATTTCTATACTCATAATGTAATTGCGAAATGTGTCAATATCTGCGATAGCAAAAATGTAAAATTCAGCCACAGAGGAAAATAATGTTGTTAAGATTACAAAGAGATGTTAATGGTCAGCAGTAGTATAAAAAGCACCACGTAGTGTGTATTCTTTGTCGTCTTCCTGGAGAGCTGAAAGTGAGAGGAACCTGTGACATAGCATTTTATGAATGGGTAGACTTCTTTTGTCTGTATCTAGAGTTAGCCGCCATTAGAGGAGAAATTACAAACTAATGTAAGTTGAATTATTGTTGTGGTCTAAATACATTATAATTTATCAAAAGTGTGTATTATTAATGTAAATTAGCTTGCCCATGTCATCTATAATATTTCTTTAAAGAATTTTCAGCATTTTTAGCGGTGTTGCTGGGCTGTGCCACGACCGAACGATTTGCATCTGCGGCACATTTAAAAAATTGTTCCGCTGAGAAAAATTAACCAAACCCGTAAATCGGGACCAGATAAAAATTAGCAGTGAATTAAGAAAATGTTTTTCTTTTACAGCGATCCTGAGACTGCCGGAATTTATTACTAGTTTCACATTTGTGCATTCATAGGCGGATAGTTAACGTTGAAATTTAACAATTTTGGTTCTTTCAAATAACTTAAATGTATAGAGAAGTGTGTTTTATCAATGATAATTAAACGTCGGCTTGGCAATATTTAACCATTTTCTGCTAATAGAGACAGTCTTGTGTTCCATAGCTGACGCCGGGAAAGAATTCAGTAAATATTTTAAAAAAAACCACTGCATTTAGAAAATGTGTGCCAAGGCCGAATTATGTAAAGGTTTTAATTCTCAACTAAATATTCTTAATCAGGTAATATGAATTCACGTAATTTTAAATGTACTTAATTCTTTGAAAATGAATTTTTATTACCACACGTAAATAAGTGGTTCTAAAACAAAGTTCGTAAGTACAGAAGGAAAGAAAGGCAAATTAACTAAAAACAAATTTAAAGAAAAGGTAACTGTTGATTATTTTTTTTAATGAAATTTCATTAAATTGGCGCCCAACGTGGGGCTCGAATATGCAGTGGCCACAAAATACCCATGAGATAACTAGGAAATTATTGTAGTCGAACTTTGTTGGAGAACAACTAAAATTTTTTTCATGTATTGTCTGTATTGCCTAACCAATATTGTGTGGTAATACCTGTATATGATTTTTTGCATGAGAACACTATATACCCAGAGGCAAGCTGAAGAAGAGAGCTCATTATATCGAAAAATTAATTACCTACCAAAATACCAGGGGGCAGCTGCACCCAAGATAGTTAACCAAAAGGTAAAGCTACAGTGTAGTTGTCCTGTGGGTAGTAAAGTAGCCTCAGTGCAGTGTTCTCGGATCATTAGTGGTGTGCTTGTTGTTAGTGTTCTTTTTTTAAAATAACAGGACATTTGAGTAGTTAGTCATTGTAGTATATAATAAGTGTGTTTCAACAAATGACCATTTCTTGTGTGATTATGTCAGTGAAACTTGAGTGTTAGGATATTTAGTTCAGTTTTTGTTTCTTTTGTTGACTATGGTTAGATTGCGTAGTCAGAATGATATAAACATGGATAATGAACAGCAGTTAGCAAGTAGTGATACCGAGTTAGAAAGTGGGGCACAAAGTAATGTTAGTGGCGTAGTTCAGGAAGTACAATGTGAGAATCTGGGGGCAGAAGGGCAAGAAATGTTGCCACTGCCAGCCAGTGATTCAGTTGAACGTAGAAATACTGTACCACCCACAAGCACTAGACACGGACCAGAGAGTGGTGAGGTGTCAGAAGCGCAATCATTAAGAGTTATGTTCGAGCGCATGCTACGTTTATGCATGAACAAGCAGAGCGTGATCGACGCCAGCATGAGAGAGATTTGCAGTTAATGCAATCTTTGGAAGCTATGCAAAGTGAGATTGTTAGTTTCAAACAAAACTATGAAACCATACCCAAAGCGGTGCATGAACTGAGCGAAAGAGTAGATAATATCCAAGTGGCTAACGCCAGTATCGTGGGTGAAATCAGTGTACTGGCTAACAGGATGGAACAATTAGAAATTGACACAAGTCAAGTAATTGAGCAGAAAGTGTCCGAACAAGTGCACAAAATTGAAAACGAATTTATAAAAAAAATAGACGAGAAGGTGCACGCCGCGATTGAGGCCAAAGACGTGGGCTCCAATGCAGAAGTGCAGGACCTAAAAAAGGCGGTGCACACTGACATTCCGCTGTGGCAGCGGAATGTCAACCGTCGTCTTGCGGAGCTGGAAAACAGCTTGCTGCACGGCGACGCACAGGCGTGTCATGCCAGCCAGGTCCAACAATGATAGGCATATAAGTACAGCAGTGAAAAATTGCGGCTGCGAGACAGAACAGGCAATCAATGTTACCGAAACAAACAAATGTCACTCCAAAATAGTGATTGAAGAAAGCCTGATTAAAAACTGACAGTTTCAGATCTTTACAACGGAGAAGAAATCTGTTCACCCTGTAGTATTTATCAAGGGATTTAGAAACATTTTGCCCAGCGTTTGAAGTCATACACAGAAAATACAGTTCGTTATGTCTTACATACAAGGAGATGCTGCATTATGGGCAACCGAAGCAGCTGACAGTTGCGACACATATGAGCAATTTGAAAAGGCATTCTTGGCCAAATATTGGTCAACATGTATTCAGGAAAGATTACGGAAAGAGGTATATAATCCAGAGCCGTATTCTCCACGATTAGGCAATTTGCGAAAATATTTTGAGAAATACATTAATAAGACCCGTTACTGGGACGAGCAGATTTCATCCCGGGATTTGATCAGACTTTTGAAATCACACTTGCCGATACACGTAAAGGAAAAACTTATACACGTACCGGAGAACGACATGGAACATTTCTTGTCTGTTCTGGACTAAATTGACCTGATTCAGGAGGATGTTAAGGCAGCCTCTGAACAGGCTAGAAGTAACGGAAACGGTTACAGAAATTGTCGAAATAACACGCCTCCACCAAATAATGGAAACGGCGGAGGTAACAATAGGAGACAAGATTATGTACAAAACGGGAATAGAGGTAGATACCGAACGGCAATAGTCCGCCGGTGAATAATGACCGGAAAAGGAGGTCAGAGGACCGATATGAAACAGGCCGACCAAGCAATAGTAGGTGGAAAAATGCCAGGGGGCCGTGGAACACTAATACCTATAACGATGCAAACCGAACTTGGCCACAGAACCAGAGGCCCAGTCCGCACCGGCAAAACAGTGAAAGATATGACAATAACCGACCGCCACCACAAAATGCGCCAATTGCGCAACCGTGGCGGCCGACGCAACACAACTTACACATAGTGGAGGTCAGCGACACAGAGCAGCCACACCCATCCACCAGTAATAATCCAACAAACTAGATTCAGCCGAGATACGCTCTCCATCGTCGGCTGAGGTTTGGAGTGAGAGCAGCCCGACACAGAACAAAACATCGGGAATCTGTATCCTCAGGTATAATGACGGGGTATAGATGGGACATGAATTAATAACTGAACCACCCACGTGCATAAAGGAGCACAAAGTACAAGCGATAATAGGGATCAAAATTAACAATATTGATGTGCAAGCAATCGTAGATATAGGTGCTACTGTCAGTGTCATGAGTATGGACTTATTCAGAGTACTGGGGAAAGAAAAGCGTATGCTGACTTTTCCTGTGAACAATTGCAAAGTCACTGGAGCCATCACTGCACAGCGACAAATAATTAAACTCCAAGTGCAGGTAGAGATGTATATAGGGGAAGAAGCCATAGCGTGCTCATTCCTGGTAGTAAAGGGTTTAAAGGTAGCCTGCATTTTGGGGGTAGATTTTTTGAGAGAAAGGGACGCAGTAATCGACCTTTCTCGGGGAAAATTAAGTTTGATGATCGCGGGTAGGAGGATAGAATTATCCATGCTCAGATCTGAAGAGGTACCGGTGCCTAATTGTAATGCTATTAACATAAAATGTAGCAATCAGTGGATACTACATTTAGACAATCATTCTCTAGGACAAAATCTCTATTATCCAAACGTACAAAGTGATCAATTAAAAGCAAATGTGGACGCACTTGTGAACAAAGTATCACAGTCCGAAAATTTGAACTCAATGCAACAGCAGGATTTGGTACAGTTATTATCTAACTATGCAGATGTATTTTCAGAACGACCAGGAATTGTTAAGGGATATCAATACAATATCGAGGTGATGCCTCATAAAACCTACTGTCGAGCCTCATACTCCATTCCTTGGTCCAAGAAGGAAATAGTAGCTAAAGAAATTAGAAAACTGATAGAGAGGGGAATAATAGAACCGTCTTTGTTCCCTTATAGTAGTCCTTTGGTGGCGGTAGCAAAACCTGACGGACAGGTACGGTTAGTATTAGATGCGAGAGACATAAACGAAATTATTGTACCTGTCAGGACTCATCCGGAAAACTTAGATGAGCAAATTCAAAAATTCCATGGAGTGCAATATTTGACATCTGTTGATATGAAAAGTTCATTCTGGCAAATCCTGCTCACACCCCAATCGAGGAAATATACTGCATTTATAATTGGGGGGACGGAGCTACCAATTTAGGGTACTACCTTTTGGCCTAAATGTAAGTGCAGGAGTTTTCATACCAGCCCTCGACACGGTTTTAGGTCCGGATTTGCTGGAAAGGGTAACAGTGTATGTAGACGATCTGGTGATTGCTACTGCTAACTGGGAGGAGCACGTAGAACTACTGGGTAGAGTCTTAGAAAGGTTTAAGCAAGCGGGAGTAACAGCGAATCTTGAGAAATCCAAATTTGGACGTAATCAGATTAAATTTCTAGGTCACATAATAACACCACAAGGCATCAAACCTGACAGCAAAAAACTTGACGCAATTCGTGGGTTTCCTAGCCCGAGAACTAAGAGACGACTCAAAGCGTTTATAGGCCTTGCATCTTTTTTTAGACGGTTTGTTCCAAACCAATTAATGAATAACGAGTCGTTATTGAGCCTGTTGCGTAAAAATGCGCACTGGGTGTGGACAGAAGAATGTCAACGCGCATTTGACACTATCAAAAACGCCTTGGTGAATGCAAACATACTGCGACACCCAGACATGACAAAAGATTTTTGCATAGCGACAGATTCGTGTTCATACGGTCTGGGCGCTTGTTTGTTTCAGTGGGACAGGAGCAACGACCCCACAACAATCAATGTAATCGGATTTGCCAGCCGCACACTAAACAGCTGTGAGAGAGCATATTCCGCTACCGAATTAGAGGCTCTTGCAGTGGTTTGGGCGGTAAAGAAATTCAATTATTACATCTATGGCAAAGAAATCAAAGTATTCAGTGACCACCAGGCTCTGAGCTATTTAATGTCTTGCAAATTATACCATACCCGCTTGCTAAGATGGAGGTTAGCATTGCAGGAATATAAAATTAAGATTATGTACCTAAAAGGACAAGATAATGTTGTAGCTGACGCCTTGTCAGGGTGTTTCAAAAATGACCGGTATATTTGAAACGGCAATAAAAACTAAACGAGCAGCGATAGAAATACACCGTTTGTTGCAATATGCTTGGGACAACAGTACATTTTCAGGCAGACAATGTTTCGAAATTACAGTAGTTACAATTTTCAACAACAGATGGCGCTGCGGTCTGGGAAACTCTATAGTACGATATTTTCCACATATCCACCATGCGTAGCAATAATATGGCGTAGTCTCTGAACGAAATCTCCCGAAACCTTTGACAATGTGTCTGGCGGAATGGCTTCACATGCAGATGATATGTACTACTTCAGCTGTTCAATTGTTTCTGGATTCTGGCGGTTCACCTGGTCTTTCAAGTGTCCCCACAGAAAGAAGTCACAGTGATTCATGTCTGGCGAATAGGGAGGCCAATCCACGCCGCCTCCTGTATGTTTCGGATAGCCCAAAGCAATCACACGATCATCGAAATATTCATTCAGGAAATTAAAGACGTCGGCCGTGCGAAGTGGCCGGGCACCATCTTGCATAAACCACGAGGTGTTCGCAGTGTCGTCTAAGGCAGTTTGTACCGCTACAAATTCACGAAGAATGTCCAGATAGCGTGAAGCAGTAATCGTTTCGGATCTGAAAAATGGGCCAATGATTCCTTTGGAAAAATGGCGGCCCAGACCAGTACCTTTTGAGGATGCAGGGACGATGGGACTGCAACATGGGGCTTTTCGGTTCCCCATATGCGCCAGTTCTGTTTATTGACGAAGCCGTCCAGGTAAAAATAAGCTTCGTCAGTAAACCAAATGCTGCCCACATGCATATCGCCGTCATCAATCCTGTGCACTATATCGTTAGCGAATGTCTCTCGTGCAGCAATGGTAGCGGCGCTGAGGGGTTGCCGCGTTTGAATTTTGTATGGATAGAGGTGTAAACTCTGGCGCATGAGACGATACGTGGACGTTGGCGTCATTTGGACCGCAGCTGCAACACGGCGAACGGAAACCCGAGGCCGCTGTTGGATCACCTGCTGCACTAGCTGCGCGTTGCCCTCTGTGGTTGCCATACGCAGTCGCCCTACCTTTCCAGCACGTTCATCCGTCACGTTCCCAGTCCGTTGAAATTTTTCAAACAGATCCTTTATTGTATCGCTTTTCGGTGCTTTGGTTACATTAAACCTCCGTTGAAAACTTCGTCTTGTTGCAACAACACTGTGTTCTAGGCGGTGGAATTCCAACACCAGAAAAATCCTCTGTTCTAAGGAATAAACCATGTTGTCTACAGAACACTTGCACGTTGTGAACAGCACACGCTTACAGCGGAAAGACGACGTACAGAATGGCGCACCCACAGACTGCGTTGTCTTCTATATCTTTCACATCACATGCAGCGCCATCTGTTGTTGAAAATTGTAACTACTGTAATTTCGAAAGTTTGTCCGCCTGAAAATGTACTGTTGTCCCAAGCATATTGCAACAAACGGTGTATTTCTATCGCTGCTCGTTTAGTTTTTATTGCCATTTCAAATATACCGGTCATTTTTGAAACACCCTGTATATGTGTGTGTGTGTGTGTGTGTGTGTGTGTGTGTGTAGCTGTCAGATTGACAGATTCGAACCCAGAATAATATCAATAATATGAGACCCTGAGAACTTTATTTTCAAACCAGTGTTATCAAAGAGAATAATGCACCCAGTAGTGACCCGAGGCAAACTTATTGCAAATTTAAATACCGCAAGGTTACGCACAAAGAAGCTTCAATTGAAGCATGTGCAGATCCAATCAGTAAAAAGGAGCTAGCCTGATACAGTCCAAGTCAATTTTAGCCTACAGAGACTACACTGTAGTTACGTAGGACCTTGCAAGTAAAGTGAGACATAACTTCAAAGGAGTTATTGAACAATATGCCTGAATCCGGCAGGAATGCACAAATAAAATCTACTCGAACATAAATATAGATGATTTTTGGGCAAACTAATACGAAATTTTAATATTTGTTACCATGTACGCAAATATCACACACCTTGGTAAAGAGCGAACAAAGAAGTTCCGAATGTGCTGTTACAAAAATTGCACAACGAACGTTGTAAATGAAAAAACTTAAACAAAAGTGCAGTATTGTGTGGCAGAGACAGACAGTGACTGTTAAACCTGCAGCAATACGTCACGAGGTTGTTTTGAACAAGCAATAAGAAACTGTATCATCGTCGTGTGTGCAAGTGGACAAGGAACTAGCACGACACGAACAGTGAGCCGATAACGGACGGTGGACCAAGTTAGTGTCAAACTATAACTCTTTGTGTGTCAAGGGACGCTTGGAAAGCGCATTGACTACAGAGATACATTTTGTCCTAAGGTGAAAACTTGCGTGTGACTAATGACAAGTCATGACATGGTGAAAAAATATTGTGTGCCCATAAAACGTTTTACTGTGACAACGAAACATTGTGCAAACCAGACTAGTGAAGGCCTACTGAATAATAACTGCCAATAACTGTGTGCGTTTTTTCCCACAGCAGGAAAAATGCCCATAAGGATAGTACACTGTTTGTGAACTTGTTGCATGTTTGCTGGAGCACTGCATGAAGATCTCATGCGGGCGAGCTGATACACAACGCGCATCCGGCTACCTCAGCCATGCAGCGGCCGCAGCAGCCCGTAGCAGACCAGCCACACGCCTCTCCGCGCGTAGCTGTCAACACCGGGGGCGGTGACCTACACGGAGCCGACCCGCCGCGCCGAGCGCCGCTCAACAATCACTCCGCACCGCTCACCAACTACAGCATTATTGACATATTCCAAAATATTTACACAAACTGCATAACATGTCAATGAACTCCATTTTTGATAAACATTGAACATTTATTATGTATACCCGTAAATTGACGAGAGAAAATGAACACTAACAAGTGTAGGAGATGGATTTGTAACACATAGGTAGTGGGAACATTATGAAAAGTGACGTTGTGCTAGATGATTTCAAAAAACTAAGTGATATATCCTAGGACAAGTGACCTTGCAGTATATCGCCAAAATAATAATATCGAGTTGTTAATCACACACAACAAACTTTTGTTGAACTGTATGTGACTGTGATATTATGTAACCGTTGATGACAAACTGCTAAATCAATTCAAAAGAATGACTGTTAAAGAGACAAGATTAATCGTGAACCAACTGGGATGGCTGGGCTCCGGCACAGTTTCGCCCAGGTTTCCTGTCTGCCTTCGCCCAAATGGGGGAGCCATGAACATATATAACCCTGGGACTAATTAAAAGAGCCATTCCATAAAAAAATACAGAATTGTAAAGAACGTTACTGGCACCATTGTGTCAAAGTATAGAAACTCTTTGTCAAATGCTGCCAGGGGCAATGTAACGTTCCCTGGCAACACTCACACTATTAATAAACTAAAATTTGATTGTACTATATACGCCGCTATGAAGCAATTTGTATATACTGTAATTATTTAACAAAAAATATTATTTAATTTTGTGTAAAGGACATTCGTTATTATTGTAATATTTTCTGTAGTAATATTCTCGATGTATTTAGGATTGTAATATTTCTATACTCATAATGTAATTGCGAAATGTGTCAATATCTGCGATAGCAAAAATGTAAAATTCAGCCACAGAGGAAAATAATGTTGTAAGATTACAAAGAGATGTTAATGGTCAGCAGTAGTATAAAAAGCACCACGTAGTGTGTATTCTTTGTCGTCTTCCTGGAGAGCTGAAAGTGAGAAGAACCTGTGACGTAGCATTTTATGAATGGGTAGACTTCTTTTGTTTGTATCTAGAGTTAGCCGCCATTAGAGGAGAAATTACAAACTAAAGTAAGTTGAATTATTGCTGTGGTCTAAATACATTATAATTTATCAAAAGTGTGTATTATTAATGTAAATTAGCTTGCCCATGTCATCTATAATATTTCTTTAAAGAATTTTCAGCATTTTTAGCGGTGTTGCTGGGCTGTGCCACGACCGAACGATTTGCAGCTGCGGCACATTTAAAAAATTGTTCCGCTGAGAAAAATTAACCAAACCCGTAAATCGGGACCAGATAAAAATTAGCAGTGAATTAAGAAAATGTTTTTCTTTTACAGCGATCCTGAGACTGCCGGAATTTATTACTAGTTTCACATTTGTGCATTCATAGGCGGATAGTTAACGTCGAAATTTAACAATTTTGGTTCTTTCAAATAACTTAAATGTATAGAGAAGTGTGTTTTATCAATGATAATTAAACGTCGGCTTGGCAATATTTAACCATTTTCTGCTAATAGAGACAGTCTTGTGTTCCATAGCTGACGCCGGGAAAGAATTCAGTAAATATTTAAAAAAAATAAACCACTACATTTAGAAAATGTGTGCCAAGGCCGAATTATGTAAAGGATTTAATTCTCAACTAAATATGAATTCACGTAATTTTAAATGTACTTAATTCTTTGAAAATGAATTTTTATTGTTGTTGTTGTTGTGGTCTTCAGTCCTGAGACTGGTTTGATGCAGCTCTCCATGCTACTCTATCCTGTGCAAGCTTCTTCATCTCCCAGTACTTACTGCAACCTACATCCTTCTGAATCTGCTTAGTGTATTGATCTCTTGGTCTCCCTCTACGATTTTTACCCTCCACGCTGCCCTCCAATGCTAAATTGGTGATCCCTTGATGCCTCAAAACATGTCCTACCAACCGATCCCTTCTTCTAGTCAAGTTGTGCCACAAACTTCTCTTCTCCCCAATCCTATTCAATACCTCCTCATTAGTTACGTGATCTACCCACCTTATCTTCAGCATTCTTCTGTAGCACCACATTTCTAAAGCTTCTATTCTCTTTTTGTCCAAACTATTTATCGTCAATGTTTCACTTCCATACAAATACTTTCAGAAACGACTTCCTGACACTTAAATCTATACTCGATGTTAACAAATTTCTCTTCTTCAGAAACGATTTCCTTGCCATTGCCAGTCTACATTTCATATCCTCTCCACTTCGACCATCGTCAGTTATTTTACTCCCTAAATAGCAAAACTCCTTTACTACTTTAAGTGTCTCATTTCCTAAACTAATCCCCTCAGCATCACCCGATTTAATTTGACTACATTCCATTATCCTCGTTTTGCTTTTGTTGATGTTCATCTTATATCCTCCTTTCAAGACACTGTCCATTCCGTTCAACTGCTCTTCCAAGTCCTTTGCTGTCTCTGACAGAATTACAATGTCATCGGCGAACCTCAGAGTTTTTACTTCTTCTCCATGAATTTTAATACCTACTCCGAATTTTTCTTTTGTTTCCTTTACTGCTTGCTCAATATACAAATTGAATAACATCGGGGAGAGGCTACAACCCTGTCTCACTCCTTTCCCAACCACTGCTTCCCTTTCATGCCCCTCGACTCTTATAACTGCCATCTGGTTTCTGTACAAATTGTAAATAGCCTTTCGCTCCTTGTATTTTACCGCTGCCACCTTCAGGATTTGAAAGAGAGTATTCCAGTTAACGTTGTCAAAAGCTTTCTCTAAGTCTACAAATGCTAGAAACGTAGGTTTGCCTTTTCTTAATCTTTCTTCTAAGATAAGTCGTAAGGTTAGTATTGCCTCACGTGTTCCAACATTTCTACGGCATCCAAACTGATCTTCCCCGAGGTCCGCTTCTACCAGTTTTTCCATTCGTCTGTAAAGACGCTGTGACTTATTAAACTGATAGTTCGGTAATTTTCACATCTGTCAACACCTGCTTTCTTTGGGATTGGAATTATTATATTCTTCTTGAAGTCTGTGTGTATTTCGCCTGTCTCATACATCTTGCTCACCAGATGGTAGAGTTTTGTCATGACTGGCTCTCCCAAGGCCATCAGTAGTTCTAATGGAATGTTGTCTACTCCCGGGGCCTTGTTTCGACTCAGGTCTTTCAGTGCTCTGTCAAACTCTTCACGCAGTATCTTATCTCCCATTTCATCTTCATCTACATCCTCTTCCGTTTCCATAATATTGTCGTCAAGTACATCGCCCTTGTATAAACCCTGTATATACTCCTTCCACCTTTCTGCCTTCCCTTCTTTGCTTAGAACTGGGTTGCCATCTGAGCTCTTGATATTCATACAAGTGGTTCTCTTCTCTCCAAAGTTCTCTTTAATTTTCCTGTAGGCAGTATGTATCTTACCCCTAGTGAGACAAGCCTCTACATCCTTACATTTGTCCTCTAGACATCCCTGCTTAGCCATTTTGGACTTCCTGTCGATCTCATTTTTGAGACGTTTGTATTCCCTTTTGCCTGCTTCATTTACTGCATTCTTATAGTTTCTCCTTTCGTCAATTAAATTCAATATTTCTTCTGTTACCCAAGGATTTCTATTAGTCCTCGTCTTTTTACCTACTTGATCCTCTGCTGCCTTCACTACTTCATCCCTCAGAGCTACCCATTCTTCTTCTACTGTATTTCTTTCCCCCATTCCTGTCAATTGTTCCCTTATGCTCTCCCTGAAACTCTCTACAACCTCTGGTTCTTTCAGTTTATCCAGGTCCCATCTCCTTAAATTCCCACCTTTTTGCAGTTTCTTCAGTTTCAATCTGCAATTCATAACCAATAGATTGTGGTCAGAATCCACATCTGCCCCTGGAAATGTCTTACAATTTAAAACCTGGTTCCTAAATCTGTGTCTTACCATTATATAATCTATCTGATACCTTTTAGTATCTCCAGGATTCTTCCATGTATACAACCTTCTATTATGATTCTTGAACCAAGTGTTAGCTATGATTAAGTTATGCTCTGTGCAAAATTCTACAAGGCGGCTTCCTCTTTCATTTCTTCCCCCCAATCCATATTCACCTACTATGTTTCCTTCTCTCCCTTTTCCTACTGACGAATTCCAGTCACCCAAGACTATTAAATTTTCGTCTCCCTTCACTACCTGAATAATTTCTTTTATCTCGTCATACATTTCATCAATTTCTTCATCATCTGCAGAGCTAGTTGGCATATAAACTTGTACTACTGTAGTAGGCATGGGCTTTGTGTCTATCTTGGCCACAATAATGCGTTCACTATGCTGTTCGTAGTAGCTAACCCGCACTCCTATTTTTTTATTCATTATTAAACCTACTCCTGCATTACCCCTATTTGATTTTGTATTTATAACCCTGTAATCACCTGACCAAAAGTCTTGTTCCTCCTGCCACCGAACTTCACTAATTCCCAGTGTATCTAACTTTAACCTATCCATTTCCCTTTTTAAATTTTCTAACCTACCTGCCCGATTAAGGCATCTGACATTCCACGCTCCGATCCGTAGAATGCCAGTTTTCTTTCTCCTGATAACGACGTCCTCTTGAGTAGTCCCCGCCCGGAGATCCGAATGAGGGATTATTTTACCTCCGGAATATTTTACCCAAGAGGACGCCATCATCATTTAATCATACAGTAAAGCTGCATGTCCTCGGGAAAAATTACGGCTGTAGTTTCCCCTTGCTTTCAGCCGTACGCAGTACCAGCACAGCAAGGCCGTTTTGGTTAATGTTACAAGGCCAGATCAGTCAGTCATCCAGACTGTTGCCCCTGCAACTACTGAAAAGGCTGATGCCTCTCTTCAGGAACCACATGTTTGTCTGGCCTCTCAACAGATACCCCTCCGTTGTGGTTGCACCTACGGTATGGCCATCTGTATCGCTGAGGCACGCAAGGCTCCCCACAACGGCAAGGTCCATGGTTCATGGGGGAAGGAATTTTTATTACCACACATTAATAAGAGGTTCTACAACAAAGTTCGTAAGTACAGAAGGAAAGAAAGGCAAATTAACTAAAAACAAATTTAAAGAAAAGGTAACTGTTGATTTTTCTTTTTAATGAAATTTCATTAAAGTACATAGAAGCGATAGCAGAAGTAGTAGAATAGAACAGTTTGCATGAAATCTAGATTGAGAAACAAGCATTTGTAATATGGAAAAATTGTCAATGATTCCATACAAAACAAACATAATTAAGGATAACTAGAAAGAGAAATTAATAAAACGCAGTACATTTACGCAAACAGCTGGCTTTTCTTTTGTTTTCTTTTGTGAGAGATGGAACAATGTAGTCGTATTTGAAACGCGCACCCGTACATCAACGAATCGGAATTGAGTTCGCAGAAATAGAAGAATGGTGAGTAGCTCCAATGGCAATGTATAAACCCGTTTTGAAACTCATCAGTTTCCAATTTATTTTTATTTCATATGCTTGAGTTATTTAGAATCCTATGTTTTAGACATATAGAGTGCCAAAACGAAACGATGAAAGTGCCATGAAGCATATTTTTCGGGAGGAAAAAAAAATTTCCATGTCAAAACTGGAACACAAGGAAATACTTGTATATTCGTGTATTTTCAGGTATTATCGGAACATCACTGTTAGATTAATAGTTTGAAACAATTGTTTTCTAATATAACATCAAAACTGAAAGCAATAGTAAAAACCATTTTTATCAAAATCTTAGTACCTTTTATTATGCAAGTCAAAACATTGTACGTCCCAGTGAATTTGTACATGTGACTGAGATTAGTGAATAGAACATAACACATTAAATCATAATAAACTTTACAACTGAAAAAAAACCACAATATTTTAAAGGTAATTAAACAGATTTGTTCATTACGTTACTGTAAAGGTATAAACATATAATGTAAGCAAAGTCCCAGTTCATAGTGATTATTCAAAACTGCATAAGTTCTATAACACATAGGTTAATGAATAGTCAAAACTTAATATCTCGTATGTACTACTTAACAAATAAATTATACGTTTTGAAACTGAAAATACTAAAATATCAGCAGTAACGACAGCTAATCCTTGCCTACAAAACTAACAGGATAAACGCTACACAGTAGTGGCAACAAGGTTGTTAGTCATAACAGGTGAAGAAAACAGCGTACCTCTATTGGTTTGGGCTTCCGGTCCACTTGTACATTTCTCGTATTCATATATGACAATCCAGTGTTTCTCTTCCTTTTCCGCATCTCTTCTCCTATGTAGATTCAGTTCTAGGTCGTTTTCTATTACTGTGTTGCGTGTACCGCTGTTGAACTTTGTTTGTAGTGTAATATCGAAAAAAAAATCATTTCCACGTATTCGCGAAAATACCTTTGAAATTATGGAACAGTCGTACAAAGAAATATGTATAATGTAAGAATGTATAAGTACAGCTGTTTCACGTGTCTATAATGCGATTTTGTGAACTTTTTATGGCAATGCCTCTTCGTAGCTCTAGAGAGCGCTATTGTTTCGCCTACGCCATTTGCGCTTCGAGGTTGAAAGCTGTCATAAGCGCTGCAAGGTGTAACGGATTTCCTTAAGGTGAGTTGGCTGTAGGAGTATATTAGCAGTAAATAATAAATGTATTAGAACTTCATGCTGTAACACGCCTAGGAGGATGGAGGGTAGATATGCAGTACTAATAAAAGCTAGCCTTTAACACTCGAGACTGTACAACACTCCCCAGACACACGAACGTGCTGGGTATTTAAAGGACCGCGTGCCTAAACCCACGTACCTGGTCCTTCCCGCGACTGTTGATCTGCTGCTCTCTGCACTGCAAGTCAAAACATTGTAAGTCCCAGTGAATTTGTACATGTGACTGAGATTAGACATGTGTCTTGAATACCTACTGTCTGGCAGGGAGAGGAACCACACACGCCAACAATACCTAGGTGATCTGGTAGAATTCACTGTATTCTGTTAAACACTCGCACAGGGCGGGGCTGCACTGTTCACAATTAACATTATTCCACAACGGACGTGATCAGTATTTGTACTTCAAGTACGTGTCCGTTGTGACGTATAAGGTTGCCGTCTAAATTATGGCATCCAATGTAAAAACACGGTGCATAGAACACAAAATAATCCCTGTTCAACGGATGTTTTATCAGTCGACGATTGGCACAATTCTTCCAACAATACTAAACAATTCAAGCTTGTAGCACGAGCGTGCGCGTACCCGAATCACGGCGCGGATTCTCCATAAAATTTCGGGTACGATATACGAACGAGAAAGCACCTGCGCTCGTGATATTCAGCCAGTCAAAGAGATATGTTTCTTCGCTTAGAACTTACAGTTCGGGTCATAAAAGTCCACATTATTTTTCCGCAACCGTCGCGACGCGGTTGATTGTCGTTCCCCCGACACGACACACGATACCGAGAAACATCACCTTTTCGATAAGGATTGATACTGCGTCGTGAACACTTAAATTAAACGCAAAACTTGTGTGGCAAACATTTTCAATTACTTCACGATAATTCGTAACAAACGTGCTGCAGCCACGACATCAACGCAACACTCCGCCCACGCTCCACGAAAGTTGCGCCACGACTCCCCACTGTTGATCTGCGCTCGGTAGAGGGGCGACTGTCGATAGTCAACGATACAGTTCTGTGCTTACAATGCACGATGTGGCATTTCTTTCACACACCCCAGTGTTAGTGACGTCATACCTCTTGAACTGTAAATCGTACATTGATTTATTTGTGTAGGTATATTCAACTGCATATGCGGATACCGTCCGCGAGATATTTTGCGGATACAGTTAGTAGCACAGAAGGGCGCACGATGTGGCAGTTTTTCAGGCTCATCACTGTTTATGATGTCATATATCCTGAACTATAGGAGGTAGGAGGTTCTTACCTACACAGTTATTGTTGCCTTGCAGTAAGGGATATGTGTACCAGATTGGTTGAAATGGGTCCTGTGGTTAATGAGGAGACGTGGACAACACACACACACACACACACACACACACACACACACATTTTTACAATATATGTGATTACGACATGAGATTGGACACACTGGAATAGCTTTGACGAACTGCTATCAGTGGTCTATTTAGACAAAGACTACTGATGTATGCGCCGCCAGAGATGCTTCATGTTGTGACAGCCAGATGTGTTCAACGTATGGTAGGAAACAGATGAAAACATTGACATTTAACTCTCCATTTTACAAAACAACAATGATATTACTTTTAAGCGCACTAATTATCTGCTGAGCCAAGTTGTGTATCCTGTTTGGTGTTAATGGTGAGATTTGTGCAGGTCTAGTTGAGTTGTGAATTGCCATTAAACTTCTTGTGGATGATGATCTTATCAGGGGACGATGAGAAATATATATATATATTTTTTTTTTTGGTCATCAGTCTACTGACTGGTTTGATGCGGCCCGCCACGAATTCCTTTCCTGTGCTAACCTCTTCATCTCAGAGTAGCACTTGCAACCTACGTCCTCAATTATTTGCTTGACGTATTCCAATCTCTGTCTTCCTCTACAGATTTTGCCCTCTACAGCTCCCTCTAGTACCATGGAAGTCATTCCCTCATGTCTTAGCAGATGTCCTATCATCCTGTCCCTTCTGCTTATCAGCGTTTTCCACATATTCCTTTCCTCTCCGATTCTGCCTAGAACCTCCTCATTCCTTGCCTTATCAGTCCACCTAATTTTCAACATTCGTCTATAGCACCACATCTCAAATGCTTCGATTCTCTTCTGTTCCGGTTTTCCCACAGTCCATGTTGCACTACCATACAATGCTGTACTCCAGACGTACATCCTCAGAAATTTCTTCCTCAAATTAAGGCCGGTATTTGATATTAGTAGACTTCTCTTGCCAGAAATGCCTTTTTTGCCATAGCGAGTCTGCTTTTGATGTCCTCTTTGCTCCGTCCGTCATTGGTTATTTTACTGCCTAGGGAGCAGAATTCTTTAACTACATTGACTTCGTGACCATCAATTCTGATGTTAAGTTTCTCGCTGTTCTCATTTCTACTACTTCTCATTACCTTCGTCTTTCTCCGATTTACTCTCAAACCATACTGTGTGCTCATTAGACTGTTCATTCCGTTCAGCAGATCATTTAATTCTTCTTCACTTTCACTCAGGATAGCAATGTCATCAGCGAATCGTATCATTGATATCCTTTCACCTTGTATTTTAATTCCACTCCTGAAGCTTTCTTTTATTTCCGTCATTGCTTCCTCGATGTACAGATTCAAGAGTAGGGGCGAAAGGCTACAGCCTTGTCTTACACCATTCTTAATACGAGCACTTCGTTCTTGATCGTCCACTCTTATTATTCCCTCTTAGTTGTTGAAGATATTGTATATGATCCGTATCTCCCTATAGCTTACCCCTACTTTTTTCAGAATCTCGAACAGCTTGCACCATTTTATATTGTCGAACGCTTTTTCCAGGTCGACAAATCCTATGAAAGTGTCTCGATTTTTCTTTAGCCTTGTTTCCATTATTAGCCGTAACGTCAGAATTGCCTCTCTCGCCCCTTTACTTTTCCTAAAGCCAAACTGATCGTCACCTAGCGTATTCTCAATTTTCTTTTTCATTCTTCTGTATATTACTCTTGTAAGCAGCTTCGATGCATGAGCTGTTAAGCTGATTGTGCGATAATTCTCGCACTTGTCAGCTCTTGTCGTCTTCGGAATTGTGTGGATGATGCTTTTCCGAAAGTCAGATGGTATATCGCCAGACTCATATATTCTACACACCAACGTGAATAGTCGTTTTGTTGCCACTTCCCCCAATGATTTTAGAAATTCTGATGGAATGTTATCTATCCCTTCTGCCTTATTTGACCGTAACTCCTCCAAAGCTCTTTTAAATTCCGATTCTAATACTGGATCCCCTATCTCTTCTAAATCGACTCCTGTTTCTTCTTCTATCACATCAGACAAATCTTCACCCTCATAGAGGCTTTCAATGTATTCTTTGCACCTATCTGCTCTCTCCTCTGCATTTAACAGTGGAATTCCCGTTGCACTCTTAATATTACCACTCTTGCTTTTAATGTCACCAAAGGTTGTTTTGACTTTCCTGTATGCTGAGTCTGTCCTTCCGACAATCATATCCTTTTCGATGTCTTCACATTTTTCCTGCAGCCATTTCGTCTTAGCTTCCCTGCACTTATTTCATTCCTCAGCGACTTGTATTTCTATATTCCTGATTTTCCCGGAACATGTTTGTACTTCATCCTTTCATCAATCAACTGAAGTATTTCTTCTGTTAGCCATGGTTTCTTCGCAGCTACCTTCTTTGTACCTATGTTTTCCTTCCCAACTTCTGTGATGGCCCTTTTTAGAGATGTCCATTCCTCTTCAACTGTACTGCCTACTGCGCTATTCCTTATTGCTGTATCTATAGCGTTAGAGAACTTCAAACGTATCTCGTCATTCCTTAGTACTTCCGTATCCCACTTTTTTGCGTATTGATTCTTCCTGACTAATGTCTTGAACTTCAGCCTACTCTTCGTCAATACTATATTGTGATCTGAGTCTATATCTGCTCCTGGGTACGCCTTACAATCCAGTATCTGATTTCGGAATCTCTGTCTGACCATGATGTAATCTTGTAAGTAGCCTGTTTAGGTTTTCTTATTGGTAACGCCACGTAGCGCTCTGTACGAAAATCACTGGCTGTGCTGTGTGCAGTCTGTGGCTGCTTTGCATTGTTGTAATACTCGCCATTGTAGCGTTGGGCAGCTGGATGTGAACAGCGCATAGCATTGGGCAGTTGGAGGTGAGCCGCCAGCAGTGGTGGATGTGGGGAGAGAGATGGCGGAGTTTTGAAATTTGTAATGCTGGATTTCATGAACTGCTATATACATTATGACTTGTGAACACTATCGAGGTAAATACATTGTTTGTTCTCTATTAAAATCTTTCAGTAGTTAGTGCCTTCAGTAGTTTGAATCTTTTATTTAGCTGGCAGTAGTGGCGCTCGCTGTATTGCAGTAGTTCGAGTAACCAAGATTTTTGTGAGGTAAGTGATTTGTGAATGGTATAGGTTAATGTTAGTCAGGGCCATTCTTTTGTAGGGATTTTTGAACGTCAGATTGCGTTGCGCTAAAAATATTGTGTGTCAGTTTAAGCACAGTCTTATATAATTGTTCAAAGGGGACGTTTCATATGCCGACCCTTAGCTGAGGATACCTCACTGGAATCTTCTGATTTTTTTCTTGTAATTTGTGTAATTAGTATAGCTATTGTTTATTGCTAGCACGTGTAATTGTAGAGAGAATTTCTACTAACTTATGAAATGTCACATGACTATTGAATGATATTTGTATGCTTTGGTTTGCGTAATTGCTTATTTCATTTGATATCTGGTTTCCAGCTATGTTGCAGCTTTGGTTTTACAAATTAAAATTAAATGCATTTGCTAATGTGAACACTTTCTGTCAACAGATCTAATAAATAATTATTTTATGACCCACATTATTCGAAAAAGGAGCTCTTGGAATGGAAAGAACAATAAGAAGGGACTAATAACAGTAACTGCATATATAATTTTCTTTTCAAGTACTTGGTAATTTCTTTTGTAGAAATAGTTGTGGTGCACCACTTTAATTACATAGACATTAAGATGTGAATATACATTTCCTTTATCTGCATTGTTGTCTTTAGTGTACTATTTTTTCTGCTTCAGCTTTGTCATGCTTAGGTATAAGTTATAGCATTTGCTACTGCTGTTTGCCAGGCATAGTTCTACTAAATTTCACTTTGTATTACTCTGTGAAGCTAGTTTTACTTCTGATTTATTTTTCTTGTTGCTGCACATTGGCTCATATTAGTTGTAATGTTGCATTGCTTGGTAATTTAGATTTACTGTAGCTTGCTTTGCAATTTTCCATTTTTTTTTGTCATTGCTGTTTGTGTTAATTGTTTTGTGCTGCTGCATTGCCTCGTCCCTTAGTTTAGCATCTGAGCTCAGTAGATTTAAGTTAGCTTAAGAGGGGGTAGCCTATAAGAGAATGAGTTGCGATGAATTTGAAGAAATGCACTGAGAGGCTATACGAGAAAAGTACAGAAAGCAGGTATAGATAGGACTTGGGAAATAATGAAGAACGAAGTGAGATCTCCGAGAAGTAAAGAAAGTTTTGTTTGCAAAATACTGCAGTAAAACAAACCCTGTCCTTTCCTTGTATTATTCCGCTATATGTTTGTGTACCCGTGTGTATTTATGTTCTTCCTGTATTTATATGTTTATCTGATAATACTTATGTAGTAGAAATTTTCTAATACTCAGCTACATGAACTATGATGAGGAATACTGTTATCCTCAAATATAATTTGCATTAATAATATGTTATTTACTTTGTAAAGATGTTTAGACATTATTTATTCTGTTTTGTTTTAATGCTCATGTGTGAAGTTGATGTTTCAAAAGTTATTCTGATCTTTTATGTATGTACTTATGTCATAATTCTTGTAACACTGGTGTACATGTTTATTTCTATTCTTTTGTAAAGCCTGTATTGCTACAAATTTTATCTGTATTGTTATGTTCTTTAATGATGTATTTTGTACCTTTGTTATTGTATTCTTATGTTATAAAATTGTAATTGACACCAGTTCATCATATTATTAACTTGTAAATTCCATTTCACTGCACACGTTTCTGTTGGTCATAGTATATGGACAATACGTGAGAAGTAGGGACTGTTAGTTTTTTTCACGTGTGTTAATAATTCAGCAAGGGACTGTATAACAGCATTGCTGGTTCTAAGGACAATTCCAAAAACTTTGTGCGTGCACAAGTGGTGGTTATGGCCTTGCTGTATTATCCGCAAGACTCTTCAATGGTGATTGTGCACCTGCACAGTCGCAACAGATGGTTGATGGCCATTTCTACAAGGACTGCAGTGAGTCTGCACCTCTGGTGGCCCACCAATACCACAATCTCTACCAGGACTGCAGTGGGTCTGCACCTCTGGTGGCCCACCAATACCACAATCTCTAACAAGACTACAGTGGTCTGCTCTGTGATGACCTACCTACCAATCTTCTTCAAAACGTCGAATGACTCTGCTGTGGGTTTGCTCTGTGGTGGCCCATTACCTGTCTGCATGTCAAGAGTCAGCACTGTCTTTCCGTTGGAAGGACAACACTACTTCTTCAAGACTGCATGGAAACCCACTACTTCAGTGTGCATTTTCTTTTACTGCTCAGACTTTGAGAAAAACACTGCAATTTTACTGTGATGAACAATGAGGACTGTCTTTATGGACTGTGAGAAAATTTTAGCTTTTGACCAACATTGTATCAATAAGTGTGTTCATTTGATATCTTTGTTATTGTAACTATGAAAAATTTTTTCAAATCATTATTGGCCACTGCCCAAAACAATTTGTAAAATTTTTTGTGGGGAGCATGGGGGCTATGTAAGTAGGCTGTTTAGGTTTTCTTATTGGTAACGCCACGTAGTGCTCTGTATGAAAATCACTGGCTGTGCTGTGTGCAGTCTGTGGCTGCTTTGCATTGTTGTAATACTCGCCATTATAGCGCTGGGCAGCTGGATGTGAACAGCGCAGAGCGTTGGGCAGTTGGAGGTGAGCCGCCAGCAGTGGTGGATCTGGGGAGAAAAAAAAAATGGTTCAAATGGCTCTGAGCACTATGGGACTCAACATCTTAGGTCATAAGTCCCCTAGAACTCAGAACTACTTAAACCTAACTAACCTAAGGACATCACACACACCCATGCCCGAGGCAGGATTCGAACCTGCGACCGTAGCAGTCCCGCGGTTCCGGACTGCAGCGCCAGAACCGCTAGACCACCGCGGCCGGCGATGTGGGGAGAGAGATGGTGGAGTTTTGAAAGTTGTAATACTGGATATCATGAACTGCTATATACATTATGACTTTTGAACACTATTGAGGTAAATACATTGTTTGTTCTCTATTAAAATCTTTCATTTCCTAACTATGCCTGTCAGTAGTTAGCGCCTTCAGTAGTTTGAATCTTTTATTTAGCTGGCAGTAGTGGCGCTCGCTGTATTGCAGTAGTTCGAGTAACCAAGATTTTTGTGAGGTAAGTGATTTGTGAATGGTATAGATTAATGTTAGTCAGGGCCATTCTTTTGTAGGGATTTTTGAACGTCAGATTGCGTTGCGCTAAAAATATTGTGTGTCAGTTCAAGCACAGTCTTATATAATTGTTCAAAGGGGACGTTTCAATCTAATTGAAATCTTCCCGTATCTCCCGGCCTTTTCCAAGTATGCCTCCTCCTCTTGTGATTCTTGAATAGGGTATTCGCTATTACTAGCTGAAACTTGTTACAGAACTCAATTAGTCTTTCTCCTCTTTCATTCCTTGTTCCAAGCCCATATTCTCCTGTAACCTTTTCTTCTACTCCTTCCCCTACAACTGCATTCCAGTCGCCCATGACTATTAGATTTTCGTCCCCCGTTACATACTGCATTACCCTTTCAATATCCTCATACACTTTCTCTATCTGTTCATCTTCAGCTTGCGACGTCGGCATGTATACCTGAAGTATCGTTGTCGGTGTTGGTCTGCTGTCGATTCTGATTAGAACAACCCGGTCACTGAACTGTTCACAGTAGCACACCCTCTGCCCTACCTTCCTATTCATAACGAATCCTACACCTGTTATACCATTTTCTGCTGCTGTTGATATTACCCGATACTCATCTGACCAGAAATCCTTGTCTTCCTTCCACTTCACTTCACTGGCCCCTACTATATCTAGATTGAGCCTTTGCATTTCCCTTTTCAGATTTCCTAGTTTCCCTACCACGTTCAAGCTTCTGACATTCCACGCCCCGACTCGTAGAACGTTATCCTTTCGTTGATTATTCAGTCTTTTTCTAATGGTAACCTCCCCCTTGGCAGTCCCCTCCCGGAGATCCGAATGGGGACTATTCCGGAATCTTTTGCCAATGGAGAGATCGTCATGACACTTCTTCAAATACAGGCCACATGTCCTGTGGATACACGTTACGAGAAATATTAGTGTTATTTAAAGTAATCTGTATTTGAACAATGAAGATGATGGGCGACACGAGGAAATATGTCTACATTTTATGCATAGTAATCGTTTGTTGACTGTGGATATCTTAAGCATTACAGCGCGTAAGAGTTACCGTCTTGGTTTAATCTAAATCACTTATCTGAGGTCTTTTATTGACTATGAAAGTAAGCGGAAATCGCGTTCACAGAGTACTGCAAGAATGAAATTAAGCTCTTGCCAGTTTCATCAGAGAACTGAGTAAATATTCGTTGATGAATTAGAACAGAATTTTTAATTTCTTCTATTTCGCCGGCCCATTATTCACGTTGAGTAGTTTGTCATAGAATTTCATCGTTTCCTCGTATCCAGAAACCAGTATCCCTCACGTCTGTATCATCATGTGTGTCTATTCTGAAACCTACTGGCAGATTAAAATTGTGTGCCCGTCCGGACCTAGGACGTGGGACCTTTGCCTTTTGTGGGCAAGTGCTCTACTTGCTGAGCTATCCAAACGCAAGTGACTACCTCCCAATCATAGTTTTGCTTTCGCCAGTACCTCAATTTCTTCGCATTATCCTTTCTTCCTGGAGAGCTAGTTCCGTAAGGTCTGCAGAACTTCTTTCAGATTTGCAATGTAGGACATGATGGATGAAAAGTTGCGAGGACGCGTTATGAGTCATGTTTGGATAGCTCACTCAGAAGAACACTTGGTCGCGAAAGACCCTGTGTGGCATACTATTTTAACCTGCAAGAAAGTTTCAAATCAAAGCCAGCTCCACTGGAATGGGAAAATTCATTCTGAAAGTGTCTAATGTTCTTCCAGTTACTCTTTATGCGTTTCTCCTAGCTTAGTTCACCATTGAACAATGTTACTCGCGGTGTAGGCTATCATTTCGATTGGAAAGCCATACGTTTTCTTTATTTTCATCCACGAGTGGCACGTCGTAGGCGAATATCAGCGCTGACATTTGTTCTCTTTGTATGTATAGCTTCTTTATGAAAATTTCAGATACCGTCTGTATTTACTCTTCGATATACTGTTTAAACAACAGTGACGAAAGTAATTTTGTCTGTCATTTTTCACTGCATGAATCTATGTTTCCTGCACCTAACTTTTATTATTACCACTTCATTAAAAAATGGATATCTAGGACGAAAGGGAAATGTCGTAAGATCTGTTATCTGACAGTGTGATGTGAAAGTCAAGTAAAGTTGTCTAAAACAGATCAGAATTTTACATGTTTGCCGGAAAGAGATGTCTGACGACAGGATTAGTGAGTAATTACTTGAGTCAAATGTGTCATAGAAATAGTTTTGAGTAACAATCTGTAGGTATACGAAGTGTGACGACCATATAGGCTGTTTTCGTTAACGAAAGTGGCAAACTTCATTGCTGGGGTAAGGGGAAACTGTAATCTGTGTACAGAAGACATTGAGCACAAAACACTTGTGGGTTCACGCTTAAATACTGACCAAGTGTGTGGGGCATAACAGATCGTCCCAGAAGGAGGCACGGAATTTAAATACAAATAATGGTGGTACCACCGGTTTGCGTGACCGGCAAGACAGTGTGACAGAATAGGTGAAATATCTTAACTCGTAGATACTCAGAGAAAGATACTGTAAATTCTCGATAGCCGCATTTACAAAACTTAAAGATCAATCTTTACGGACAGAAAATGTAAATAACCTTCAACCCACTTCGTGTCCGCAGTGATCTTACACATAAAGATGGACAAATAAAAGCTCGGATAGAGGCATACAAGCAGTTATACTTCACTCAGTCCGTTCGTGAATGGAACGGAAAGACCCTTAATACTTCTAGTACTAAAAAGTACCCTCTTCCATGCACTTCGCACCGATTCGCAGAGTGTTAGAGTATGGTGGATTAAACTGACTTCTTAATAGTAGCACTGTTGGAACTTTAACTAAGGTTTAAATACAGAACTTACCATTTCACTCTGGAGGAGTTATCAGATTTCAGAGCCACATTGTAATAGAAGAGTGCTATTATAAAAGCTTATAAAGCGTCTTTGTAGAATAAGTGATCCCAAAAAAATACTATACGGCAGCACAAAAGCCGAAAATACAGTCGTGCCTGGCTTCTGTAACCTGTCGTGCAGATATTTCTAAGACACGCGATCGACTGAAGGATAACGTTTTGTGATCCATCGAAGTCAACAGATCGCTGAGGTGGTGTGACGGGAAAGTTCTTTACAGCTGCCGTCTTGCTGTGAAGAGGTGAGAAACACTCACGAAAAGTGCAAAGTGCAGTTTCGCCCTGGTAACAACACATTTGACGTCTATTTCGTACGATAGCTTGTCAGTAGCGTTCCATGTAACTCAGTATACACTACAGACGACACACACTTCGTCGTTTTAGCCAGCTCCACGAAAACCTATAGTCCGATTAAAATTGCTTGATATTTGATTGTCGCTGGTTTCCTCCAATCAGAGCGCTCAACATCATGCCAGAATCGTTTGCCGTTGCCAAACTGCCACAACGATTAGTTCACTTCCAGTGCCTTGTCCGGCTTTATTTCTTGAGGTGTCTGGATCCCGAATACTGATTTTGGCCCTTTCGTATTTTATCGCACGTGATGTCCACAACAAAAGCAAAACACACACACACAACGATGCTAACGAAACACATGTTTCATACACAGCACTAGCGAAACACCACTGGATTCTTCCGCACAAGACGAGATTCAACGTCATTTATCCAGTTAACATGATAACAAAGGTCGGCTTACATTAGATAAGCTTTGCACGACACTGCATGAAGCCGAAGTTTTTGAGTTCGTCAATTAATCGTTGCGATTGGGACACCAGGGTCATAAACGCAACAGCATTTTGCCTTTAATGGTATAGGGAAGAGGTTAGCGTGCACATCAGAGGTGTAGGAGATTGGAGGTTCGAATCTCGTCAAATACAACGAGATTATCTATTCTTCTAAATCTAACCAAAATATCCTGATTATAATTTATGTTCAATTAAATGATTTAAATGTAATTTTCTTTATTTATAATACTTGGTCGGGTCATTTTCATCATCGTCTTGGTTTCTTATTTGCTATTAATTTTCTTGCTGTCATTCTTTTTTTTTCGTTTGGAATCTGCTCGTATCGCCTATAATCTGCAAGCGACTGCCAACGAGGATTGCTCATCGCTTGGTAATGCAACATCCCATCTGAACGTTGTGACGATAGCTTCGGTAACCAGTTACAACGAGAAACACAGTTTTGCTTTTGCCGCAAAAACTGAAATTTTGCTGCGGAAAATAGCTGTGCAGACAAACACATTATCAATTTTTCCTTCTTGAGTTTGCTCGCAGAGGTCAGCTTTAAACGCTGTGAACAAAGCGAACGCTATTTTAGTTCTGCCTCGGACTGTTGATTGCCGTTTTCTCGCGTACATTTAAAATCAGCCGTCGACTGAGTATCTCCCATTTCCGTCATTCCTCGTGACGGCCGCTTCCAACTTTGCTCCGCGTTACACATTCACGGCGTATGTGAAGTGAGGTGCCCTGTTTGTGTGTCGCCTATAACCGAGCGGTAGCCAGCAGTGGATGTGGCAACACTGTAGTGGCAAGTGAAAGACGTCAACTATCAAGCAGTTTTTATCTTTCTTATAGTGTCTTCTGAGAACAACAAGAATTGGGTACGCCCGTCGACGACAAGGTGATTCAGAGACGGAGCAAAAGCTTGGCTTGGCCAAGTACGAGGAAGGTGGAGGTTTAAGGGGAACCATTTCGGCAGTCACTGGGGCCATTTAAGGAAATGGAATTTTTAAATCTGGAAATTTCATCTCTGATCTTCCTGAATGGAAGTCATCTGGTGATCACATCGCAGACGTTAGAAAAAAAATGCAAAGCTCAACAAAGAGTCTTTTTTTGTACAGAGAGTCGTGTATAAAGTAGTTCAAGTTGAGGGATACAGATTTTACTTCACACACAATGATTTTTATGACTCTGAGAGGACATCTTTAGGGGTTTTGATGTTTACATCACAGACATGCGTTTTTCCACGTCTCCATCTTAATCATAAAACGTAATTATGCAGACATTTCATGGGCTTCATTGTTAATTTCATATAAAGTTTCTTACCTACATGTGTTGTTTCAAAATGACACTGTTGCATGACGGAACGATTTACGACTGAGGGCTAGACATACATGTTCTTTGATCTGAATAAATTCTTGCAGTTTTCTGAATAAATGTGGGTGAAGAAGGAGATCAGTGGGAAATTCAAGCGTAAAAAGATTTTAAATCTTTTGAAGTATGTTGCTGGAGAAGCTTGTTAAAGATGAAGTGGAAAGGCAGAATTGCGTTGTAGGCTTTCCGAACATGGGCTTTGCAACCCGTGACGTCCACGTGGTGTGTCCGACCACGAATATTTTAGCTGTGGCTTTTCGGACCGTTAAAAGAAGTCGTACATGGGGGCAGGATCTGGCGACCGTTGGGAATAAGAACATCCCCTCACATTTTATCCAGCCTTGTGACTTGCAAGGCACGTAGTGTACATTCAAGCATAAATGCATTTCTAATTTCTTTTACTTTTACATTTGATTTTTTAATTTTTTTTATTTTTACCTTTTCTTTTTTCTACAACATTAGTACAACAAATGGTTAAACTACCTGTCGTGCTTCATGAATGGTAATTCTCATTCAATTTTTTATAAGGAAGCCAGAGATTTTAACCATCTTAAATCCCCAGAGTTGTTATATTTTCTTATAATTTCTTAACCTTTTATCAATATCTATGTAACTTTTTCTCGTTTTTTGAAGAGGAAGGCCAATGGTGTCTTTTTCAGTTTAAAATGTAGCGTTTACCGCTCCTCCTTCAGCTTATTCGTCAGAAGATATACGTTCAGATGTTTTTAATTTATTGAGGAGTTTAGTGTCTTATATCAGCCCTCGAAAGCCTTTGCGGTCCAGTGCCTCTGTTTACAAAAATCCGCATTTCAGTTAGTATACTAGATTTTGCAATCCTCCTGCAAATTTCGTGACATTTTCTCCACTGAGAATTTCCTCCATATTACCGTCTACGCTTCATCAGCGCTATTTGGTGGAAGACCTTCGGACTACTGTTCTGTCCTTGAATTCTTCCGTTAGTGTCAGTTCTTATATTTTCTTCTACAGAAATTGTGGAAAGTGAAGATTGCAAATGGAAAGTGATGTTTTGGGGAACAATATTTTTAGAGCTGTAATTGAAGCAATTTCAAAGTCTAGCACCGCAGTTTTCGGTAACCACCCAGGCGTCTTAGTTTTCAATCCAGAAGAAAGATTTTGATCTCTGTTATGACTTTTGTCTGGGACTAAACCAAATACAACACAAAATACCTTAATGTCTTCTTCTGTGCTTCCGATGTCAACGTGCATGCTGTACCTGTACGAATCGTTACGGGCAACTGTCAAATGTCCCGTCCGTAAGGTCAGTTTCGTTGTCACACAGGATTTTCTCTGCTCTATCACAACCGACCACTAGGATTCTTTTGTCAGGAACACACTCTTAATCAATTTTCAAAAAGCTATTATCTTCAGTTATTTTCAAAATGTCTTCCCTCAGTTGAATCTCCGAAAACGTGTCTGGGTTCTAGGTCGTCCAAGTACCTTCCTTCTTGCTTTAGAGAATGCAGTCTTGAGTTCTTGTAATTGGGCATATTTGCGCAGAAATCTAAACATTTCTTTCAAATCTTGAACTTTCTCTGGGAAACAGACATTGTCTTTTCTCCGTGGTCTCTTTTCCTGCAGTTATGTTTTTTTTTTTTTTTTTCTTAATCTGTCCATCTGCCTCGTCAGTTGGGCTAGAATTTTGCTGCTCAGCTATTTGCAGTTTTTAACGGCCTCAGCACTTATTGGGTTCAGAATCCACTCACAGCCAGTTCATACACTCATCAGGTTTTCTGTGCACCGGTAGCGATGACCGTCCTTGAGGAGATACAGCTCCACCTTCGTTGTTGTCATAATTTCCATTACTCACAGTGCACAGAACTGAAGTAGCTTAGGCCTACGAATCTGCATGGAAACGAAGGCTGTTGGCGAGGGCACTGTCTGACTGACGGTGACAACACACCCGCGCTGGTGAAACTCTGATGTAAATCAGCAGTGGGGGTGGCTCTGGTTGGAAAACCCAAGGTGAAAAACTGCCTGGTCCGAAGTCCCATGCTTTATGCGACACCTATTAAGGGAAACACCACGGTCGGAAAGCCCACGCAGCCAATCACCGACCAGAAAGTCCTGGAAAGAATTGCCGAAGAAAGAAGAACCTGAGAGCGAAGAAGTCACGAATGGATTGGTCACATAATAAAACCAGTCCCTTTTAAATGTCTTGAACGGAACATCGCAAGGAAACATCAACCGAGAAAGACCGCAACGGGCATTTATGAAACAAACTATACGCAATGCAGGAGTTTCTAATTAGGAAGAACTAAAGAAGTTAGCTTCTAATAGAGCGAAATGGAGAGCTGACAATCAGTCGAATGATCTATGAAGAAGAAGTGTATTTCATGCTTCATTTGCGGCATGTTCGAACGTGAATATTACTAATATTATGTGAAGGTGCTCGTTTTAATAACACTGGAAACCAGAAAATAAAACCACTAGATTTGAAGAATTCACAGTTTTACCTTTTACTCTTCAGTTAGCGTAGAATTACTAGTAGACAGTCTTGTTCTACCATCTTGAATCATTCTTGAAACCCGGCAATGCTTCGAAACTGCTAAATATGTATGGGAATTTCATATACATCTTAAATTCCTTGTCACCCTCCCTGTCTTTCCATATTTTCATCCCCCCCCCCCTGTCTCTCTCTGTACGTGCCCTCCTTCCCTCTCTGTGCATTATCTTCTCCGCCCTCTCTATGCCCATCTCCTCCTCTCCTCCTCTCTAAGCCCACTTCAGTCTGAATGTTCAGTACAGTACCGTGTAAAAATTTGAGGTAAATCCGTCAAGATCTTTCCGAGGATTTTAGTAACAACGTTTCTCTTTATATGCGGTAAATTGGCCAAGAACTTTTCAAGATCTTTGTAAAAACTTTACCCCTTTATAATATTACGTGTGTATTTATATATATAATTGTCAAACCGATTCTTTTTGTTATAAATATAACATTTTTTATTTTCCTTTTCATGCCAAAAATACCATTCCAACCACAATTACAAACACACACAAACACACCCACACCCACCCACCCACCCACCCACACACACACACACACACACAAGATTATCTGTCGAGTCGTTCTCAAATGATAATCTTTCACAATTGATTTTATTTCTTTTCCGGTGGATTTTTAAAAAAATTTCTTTCATACAAACCTTGTTCTGACAATAACGCCACTGCTAAATTCAACAGAAAGATGTTCTTGTCTCTTTCTGCAGCTTATCACTACGGAGCAAAAACACCGAAAAGGTTATGTGAGGTCGGCAGAACTCTGAAAGGTCGGCGTGTTATCTGCTATTACGTCAGCAGGGTGTAGGCTGGTACGGTCCAGGCTGTTGGTAACAGTCGCTTTGGATGCCGTTTCCCAACCGCGCAAACCTGGTAGACTCTGGGGTTTTTGGTAATGCAGTAAACAGTCAGCCAGTTACTAGTTAATAATGACTTTATTTTGCCAAACTGGTTTCGGGCGAGACGTCAATTTTCGGTGGTTGCTGTCTTCGGTGCATTACCCTTTCCAGAAACGTAATGTTGTACCATTATGACTAATTAATCAGAAGGCTAAATGCTACATTTTTACCCGTCTCGTAGAGTAACTCAAAAATTGGAATACACATGAGCGGTTCTAAACTTACCGCTTTTTTTTCCTATTCCTCAGGTACGTAATTAACTTTCATGTTCAAAGGAGCATGGACACCAATGGGAGTGATGTGGACCGTACCAATCATACACAGAAATTAATTCTCCAAATGCAGATTATTCGCATAAGAGGAATTTGTGTTTATGCTTCCGGTAAATGAATACAACTTTAATTGATGACTTGATTTCATAATTTTTTCAGTCTTACGAATGACTGTTGATCTTAACTTTTGGTACGACCACAGTGACACTGCGGAAAATAGCTGCCGTTCATCTCGGACAGTGTCATACTTCACTATGTGTAATCCTTAGTACATCACAAAAGATATTTGATATCATACGTGTGAATCCTGTTTTCGTCACAGTCTTTACATGTCCACATTTCTCCTATACAATTCATTTGTCTGTTTGTTTTACATTCTTGCCTAAGCTGCCGCCACATGTTCATCAAACTCTTGAAAAATTACCATGTTTTAATGTTGTTGCAAGACCGAATGCGACATAAAAGTCTGAGATATTAATAATGTTTTCCATAATAACATTAGCTAGTTTCTGAAGGGGTAACGCTCGGACGTCATTTCCAACATTCTGATTTTCCTTTTTATGTGTATCGCGTAATAAGTCATCTTCTTGCTGGCTAGAAGCTCTGATAGTCCAACGACTTTCTTGGTTCTCTCCAGCGTCTTATAAACTCTTCGGATATATCGTGGAATGAATATGAAGACATTGCCCATCAAGGAATATATAGTGACTTCGTAACATTTAAGATGTTATTAGTTTTTCCATTTTCTGGGGGTACTAAATCCCTAAGTGTGTTTTTCACTAATGAAAAACGCCTCCAGTCGCTATTAAGAACTTCACTGCAATATTCAAGAGAAGAATTTTTTGGCTTTCTTAGTATAATGGTGTGTGTACGTAATAACCAAGACGCTCGACGTATTCGCATTAGTGATCAGGGGGTTACGTTGTTTACGTTTATAATTGAAGCTGATGTAGATAGTCTACCTTGTCTTGTTTTCTGCTTTTCTTTTGTGGAGTCTGTTGCAATTTTGGCGCGCTCTGATAAGTTTTGGATTGTTTATTTCCTGTAGCGGTTTCAGGGCAGAATTTCAGACCTGTTTTTAAAAAAGTTTATTCATTCTTACAGAAACTGTTAATGACTCTAAAGCAAAAATGAAAAATGTTTTGGATTTGATCCTTTCGTATACACAACGTGATCAAAAGTATCCGGAAACTCCCAGAAACATACGTTTATCATAATAGGTGCATGGTGCTGCCACCTACTGCCTGGGACTCCATGTCGGCGACCTCAGTAGTCACAAAGACACCGTGAGAGAGCACAATGGGACGCTCCGCAAAACTCACGGGCTTCTAACGTGGCCAGGTGATAGGGTGTCACTTGTGTCATACATGTGTACGCAAGATTTCCACTCTCCTAAACATCATTAAGTCCCCTGTTTCGATGTGATTGTGAAGTGGAAACGTGAAGGGACACGCACAACACAAAAGCTTACAGGCCGACCTCGTCTGTTGACTGATTGAGACCGCCGACAGTTGAAGAGTATCGTAACGTGTAGTAGGCAGACATCTATCCAGACCATCACACAGGAATTCCGAACTGCATCAGGACCACTGCAAGTACTATGACAGTTTGGCAGGAGGTGAGAAAACTTGGATTTCATGGTCGAGCGGCTGCTCATATGACACACATCAGGCCGGTAAATGCCAAACGACGCCTCGCTGGGTGCAAGGAGAGTAAACATTGGCTGATTGAACTGTGCAAAACCGTTGTGTGAAGTGGTGAATCACGGTACAAATGTGGCGATCCGACGGCAAGGTGTGGGTATGGCAAATGCACAGTGACCGTCATTTGCCAGTGTGTATAGTGCCAACAGTAAAATTCGGAGGCGGTGGTGTTATGGTGTGTTTTCCAAGGAGGTAGCTTGCACCCTTTGTTGTTTTAGTGATAATATCACAGCACAGGCCTACATTGATGTTTTAAGAACCTTCTTGCTTCCCACTGTTGAAGAGCAATTCGAGGATGGCGATTGCATCTTTCAACACGATCGAGCACCTGTTCATAATGCACGGCCTGTGGCGGAGTGGTTACACGACACTAACATCCCTGTAATGGACTGGCCTGGACGGAGCCCCGACCTGAATCCTATAGAACGCATTTGGGATGTTTCGGAACGCCGACTTCGTGCCAGGCCTCACCGACTGACATTGATACCTCTCCTCAGTGCAGCACTCCGTGAAGAATGGGCTGCTATTCCTCTAGAAACCTTCCAGCACTTGATTGAACGTATTCCTGCGAGAGTAGAAGCTGTCATCAAGTCTAAGGGTGGAGTGAATTCCAGAATTACGGATGGAGGGCGCCATGAACCTGTAAGTCATTTTCAGCCAGGTGTCCGGATACTTATGATCGCATAGTACATCTGCAGCCTGTTTTTCATTGGAAAAGATTTTACTAGTTGCTTTTTGTGCGTAGACGATAGTTTACTTTGTTGTATAAGAACTGCTAGTTTTTTGTATTGGTATAGATGGTCAAATTGTAATGAAGCTAAAAACTAGACAGCTTTAAATTTAAAACTTACTTTTATTTATAAATATTCTTGATTTCATTTCTTATCCGAAGCAGATTTTCGCAATGGTAAGTGAGCTGTATTTGAACATGCTTTTATCGAAATGTTAATGTAGTTAAGGTTAATATTTTGTCTTAGATACCTTCTGTTTGGCTCACACCAAAATGGCAATAGATTCTATAAAAGTAAATAATACTCAGCAATCGAGAATAGCTGTAGGAGTCAACAAAATTATGAGTGACGCCGTAAATCGACATAAAACTAACGGTTTTTGATCTTGCTATATGTCGAACATTAATTAGAAAGGAAAAGAGCATAACACGTTGATCACTAAGGTAGGTACGGCGAAAATCTTGATTATTATGGATACATTGTATTGTACAGAGAAAGTCAAAACATTATCCTCCGAGTATACAATCACAGTGGACTTAAGTTTCTTATTGGCAACTGGAGCGAATTAAAGAAAATGTTTCCTTTAGAAAATTCAAGAAAATGGCCACTTTGCTTCTTTCCTAGTGACTATTATTGACAACCAGTGCACAGGTTTCTAAACAAAGGGAGGATGTTAGAAGTCAGTATAACGTATACCTTCCCCTTGGCCCCTTGGTTAGAAATACTTGTGTTCCTGCGTCCTTAGACGAGGTCGTTGACGTGCGGGGTGACTCGTCACACGGATAGCTAGCTCGAATGCTGGCGCTGATAAAGTATTCATCGCCAGTAGTACGGCCCCAAGGGGAACAGTGGTGGTGTCGTAATATTCCTGATGATCAGACTTCGGCGTTGGTTTTATACCGAAGCTTTTTGCATAACTTATGTGTTGAGGGCCTGGGGCACTGGTGATGGCGGTATGTGGCCTCCTCATTGTTGTTATTGTAGTGGACTAGGCCATGTGTCGGCATTAGCTTCCACACTCTCTCTACACTTTCTCACACTATACGCACTCATTACTCGCACGGTACAGTCACACACAAGAAGCAACACTTACATATTTTGGTCAGTTCAGGATGTAAACTGCCACTTCCCACTGTTGTTAACGAGACACAGAATGTTGAGGTGGTTCAGCTGCATGAAAATCATAGTCATTTCAAAGCCTAGAAACGGTTATTGGCCATTGGAAACTGTAAAATGCTAGCAGGACGGTGTGTAAAGGATGTCATACCGCCTGACAGTTCTTGGGCACGAATTTCAGAATTCGTATCAAGATCAGCTGCCAATAGGAGTAATTACACTCCTGGAAATGGAAAAAAGAACAAATTGACACCGGTGTGTCAGACCCACCATACTTGCTCCGGACACTGCGAGAGGGCTGTACAAGCAATGATCACACGCACGGCACAGCGGACACACCAGGAACCGCGGTGTTGGCCGTCGAATGGCGCTAGCTGCGCAGCATTTGCGCACCGCCGCCGTCAGTGTCAGCCAGTTTGCCGTGGCATACGGAGCTCCATCGCAGTCTTTAACACTGGTAGCATGCCGCGACAGCGTGGACGTGAACCGTATGTGCAGTTGACGGACTTTGAGCGAGGGCGTATAGTGGGCATGCGGGAGGCCAGGTGGACGTACCGCCGAATTGCTCAACACGTGGGGCGTGAGGTCTCCACAGTACATCGATGTTGTCGCCAGTGGTCGGCGGAAGGTGCACGTGCCCGTCGACCTGGGACCGGACCGCAGCGACGCACGGATGCACGCCAAGACCGTAGGATCCTACACGGTGCCGTAGGGGACCGCACCGCCACTTCCCAGCAAATTAGGGACACTGTTGCTCCTGGGGTATCGGCGAGGACCATTCGCAACCGTCTCCATGAAGCTGGGCTACGGTCCCGCACACCGTTAGGCCGTCTTCCGCTCACGCCCCAACATCGTGCAGCCCGCCTCCAGTGGTGTCGCGACAGGCGTGAATGGAGGGACGAATGGAGACGTGTCGTCTTCAGCGATGAGAGTCGCTTCTGCCTTGGTGCCAATGATGGTCGTATGCGTGTTTAGCGCCGTGCAGGTGAGCGCCACAATCAGGACTGCATACGACCGAGGCACACAGGGCCAACACCCGGCATCATGGTGTGGGGAGCGATCTCCTACACTGGCCGTACACCACTGGTGATCGTCGAGGGGACACTGAATAGTGCACGGTACATCCAAACCGTCATCGAACCCATCGTTCTACCATTCCTAGACTGGCAAGGGAACTTGCTGTTCCAACAGGACAATGCACGTCCGCATGTATCCCGTGCCACCCAACGTGCTCTAGAAGGTGTAAGTCAACTACCCTGGCCAGCAAGATCTCCGGATCTGTCCCCCATTGAGCATGTTTGGGACTGGATGAAGCGTCGTCTCACGTGGTCTGCACGTCCAGCACGAACGCTGGTCCAACTGAGGCGCCAGGTGGAAATGGCATGGCAAGCCGTTCCACAGGACTACATCCAGCATCTCTACGATCGTCTCCATGGGAGAATAGCAGCCTGCATTGCTGCGAAAGGTGGATATACACTGTACTAGTGCCGACATTGTGCATGCTCTGTTGCCTGTGTCTATGTGCCTGTGGTTCTGTCAGTGTGATCATGTGATGTATCTGACCCCAGGAATGTGTCAATAAAGTTTCCCCTTCCTGGGACAATGAATTCACGGTGTTCTTATTTCAATTTTCAGGAGTGTAGAAAGTAGATGTACTTGATGTAGTGAAGCATCAAAGTCATTTAATAAAGGAAAGTCTACCGATTCACACTGTGCACCAATCAGCTTCCTTTCAGAGCGTGCTTGTGATACTGCTCTGTTTTCAGCAAATATATATCCGTACCTAAAATATTGGAAAGTTATACATCTCACACCAATACACAAGAAAAGAAACAGAAGTAATCCGCTGATTTACAGAGCCATTTCAGTGAGCTCGATTTGTACTAGGATTTTAGAAAATGCACTGTGTTGCAACTTTGTGAAATATCTCGTAAAGAAAGAGATTTATTGACGGATATCCAGCTTCCATTCAAAAAATATCGTTCTGATGAAACACAGCTGGCTCTTTATCCACACGAAGTAAGGAGTACCATCGAAAGGAGATCTCAAATTGGTTCCACATTTCTAGATTGCCAGAAGGCTTTTAACGCAAATCCTCACAAGTGGCTGCCATTCAAATTGCATGAATCTGCAGTAACTTCTCAGTTGACGGAAGAGATCGAAGAAGTTCAAAGAAAGGCAGCGTGTTTTGAAATATCGTCAAATAAAGGAGAGAGTGTCACAGATATGTTCACCGGATTTGGGATGTCAGTCATTAAAACAGCGGTATTTCCGTTGCAGCGATATATTTGCACTAAATTTCAATCGCCAGCTTTCTCCTCCGAATGCAAAAATATTTTGTTGACACCGATGAGTACAGGGAGAAATGAACATAACAGTAAAATAATTCAGAGGTCGCATGGAAAGATTTACGTGTTTATTTCTCCCACGTGCTATTTGAGAGTAGAACGGCAGAGAAACATTCTGAAAGTGGTACTATGAACACTCTGAAAAACACGTAAATGCCAACTGCTGAGGAGTTGTGTAGATGTAGATGTCGGCCGAAAATTTCTGCACAGCCCACGGTAGTCAGTTCGATAGCGTAAGAATCACTGTTGCCTAAAGAAACTATGCTTATGTCCTCGAAATGTCGGATGGCAACAGCTTCTGCAGAATATCTACTTTGTATTTCATTCAGTCACAGGGCTCTATGAAGTACGTACGATAAGCATTTTCTGCAGTAGATGTTGCCAACTGACAGACCACAGGAATACAGCTTTGCGTGTGACATGTTGAACCAAAACAACATTGTGTCCTCCAATGACAACAAGTATTCACACTTTTGGAACAGTTGGGGCATAGCACCCGCATACGGGGCTTATGACATCCTAACAGTGTTGGGGAAAACGTGTGACTCACTATTGTTATAGTGCACAATTCAAAACAAATTATCAGTGTCTGTACCACTTTGAAATGTTATCAAAGTATGACTGGGTATTTTAGCAGCTTTTTTAGTGTTTATTCACCTACAAGGGGGTTATAAGTACAGCTCGACACACAACATTCCAGTTCTTCCTTTTTTTTAGGAAACTCATTGTACAATCAGAAAACTTGTACTGTACTGTATTTCGCTTTCAAGTTTTTCACTTTCTATTCTTGTACTGCAGGCAGATCAACAACTACGTCATAATCTGGAAGAAGACATCAAGTTTTGGTTACAGTGGCATTATGCATAGGTCTACATAGGCATAGAAACGTTCTGAAGATAGTCCACCTGGAGTAGCACAGAGTAAAATTTTCCCAGGATAGTTTCACGTGACTGAAGCTTACTGTGTGTGTGTCTCATACATCCTCGTTATCGGGTAGTAACAGAGGTATTTCCCCTAAATCTGACGCAATTATCAAACCGTGTAAGCTGTTTAGCTTTTTATGAGAGGTCTCTGAGTTCGTTCTTTATTCTTAGCTTAGTCTCTTGTTAGGAGAAGCGAGTGAGTGACTACGTACAATGACTCAGCAGGGATACCTGCAGAACGGCTTTTTGAGTAACTGAGAGACCTATGCAATTTCGACGGTTTCAGACATTACAAGATTGTTGCAACCGATATGGAGAGACCGTCTATGATTGCATCCTTGTTGATTTTTTTTACATGAGCATTAGGACGTTGTCTAGGGCATGTTTCAGCGTCTATCGTTTCGTATACTAGTGCTGGTGATGTCATGAACGGCTATAATGGACCATATAGTATTTTCATTCTCCGACAAGTTCATGAAGCCGCTGCGATTTGACTGTGAAACGCACACTTCAGGTTAATTCGAAGTTATCTTAGATACGCATCTGTACTTCTCGTTTGACAATTTTGAAGCTGCAATCACTCGTTCTTGCACTATCACAATATTTCGAGTAGATAAGTAACAAACAACTGTCAATACTTTTCTAAACAGACCATGTATGAAGGCAGAAATGATCGCGGGGTAGGGGTGAACTATGTTAAATAATTTGATGACTAGAGAAACCTAGATAAATGAATAGAAGTAGTCTATCGCCAGTACAAGAAAATTGTATTACAGAGCAGAAATATACACTTGACAACATGAACAGTTTCGAATGCAACAGAAGAGAACCGTAGAAAGGAATATTAATGAACGAAATACGTCCTGAAATTGAAATTACTGTTAGATTTGGCTATGAGTCGTGATAATATCATTAAAGCTTTCTTTTCATTGCAGAAGAGAATGGATTCCTTTGCAAGCATTCGAATTTCAAGTGAAACGGCAATTTAATATTCTTGACTAATACTATTAAAGTACAGAAATGCTTTCAAAGAGCAAAGAGAGTCAGTCACCTTTCCACGTTTCCTAATTGTCGAGTCCATCCTTCGCACAACGCTGTGACGGCAGCGGTGTAAACCCACAAGTCGTATTTCGTTGCTTTATAAAGCAAAGTTCTTTTGGGAAAAATATCATCAAATATTTACTAGCAACGTAAACAAATTAACGAAGATATAAAAAAGTGGTTCAAGTGGCTCTGAGCACTATGGGGACTTAACATCTCAGGTCATCAGTCCCCTAGAACTTAGAACTACTTAAACCTAACTAACCTAAGGACATCACACACATCCATGCCCAAGGCAGGATTCGAACCTGCGACCGTAGCGGTCGCACGGTTCCAGACTGAAGTGGCTAGAACCGCTCGGCCACCAGCGGCCGACGAAGGTATAAAACTGAATATAGTAGCACTTATTCGAATGTGCGAAATTAACTTTTGCAGACGAGTTTCTAAGTCATACTACCGTCACACATCGCGTAGCGCGGAATACTTATCCCTTCCGATAAACCTTGGTCTTTCTTCTGCAACTTTTATTTTAACATAGTAATACCGCAGCAAAATAATTTAGGATCTAGGAATATTCTGTAAATTTAAAAATGAATAATTTTGCTTCTATGTCACTCCCTAAAGACTTTAATTGCTGCGTCGTGAATAATTCTAATTAATTGTTGTGTTGTTTAACTGTTTAAAGTTTATGGACATACATGGTATTTCCTTCATTTCTAATCACTACACACTGTGAAATGAAAGCAAATGGACTCAAATGTTTCATTCAAGTATGTCGTGCCCATGTGACACACCAAACGACTTAGGTAAACTGAAGAAACCCTAATTAAGAATCTCAGAGCCTATTCCTCAGATATATGACGCTAAATGTTGATCACTCATGTAATTTAGAGGTAATAACTTGGGGATATGAAGATGCGTTTTCGTAACGGTCACGGAAAGTGTAGGTTCAAAAATAGTTCAAATGGCTCTGAGCACTATGGGACTTAACTTCTGAAGTCATCAGTCCCCTAGAACTTAGAACTAGTTAAACCTAACTAACCTAAGGACATCACACACACCCATGCCCGAGGCAGGATTCGAACCTGCGACCGTAGCGGTAGCGCGGTTCCAGACTGTAGCGCCTAGAACCGCTCGGCCACCCCGGCCGGCGGAAAGTGTAGGTCGTAACTTTGTTTCTGGAAAGCACCCGGATATACTTTCGGCCATGTGAAGTTCTTGTGAGTTATTAACGGTGACGTGGTCGAATATGTTTGATAAAAGATAGTCTAGGACAAATTTTAAAAAGCGTAGAGTTCTTGTTCTGGAACAGAGATAGCATCAGTAGTTACGTAGTTTTGTTGCTTTTTTCTAAGCACGTGTTTAGTAAGTAACGTCAAATATTAACAAGCGGAATAGTTTTTCAGACGTGTTTTGAAAAGAAATCTGGTTACGTAAGTTTCGTTTAAATGGATAAACTGGAATGCAGTTGCATTATAAAATTATTTGTTTAATACGGTTTATTCGGCCAACGTTGGTAATGATGTCTTATGATTCTGCTCCGTTATGCGCGGGTAAATGCATTCTTGGCGATATTTCAGCTGCAGCTAATTCACACGGTGTACTTAAAAAAAAACTGCAGTCGCAGTTGAGAACAAGAAAAATCTGCACAGTACAGAAATGGTCGATCAGCTATTAAAAGCGCATCTAATAGCTGACACCATCAGAAGTAATGCAGCAGGGCATTTTACAAGGAAATTTGGTTGGAAACTGACTAAAAGGGTACGCAGAAAAGAATTTCTCAGCTACCATTTGAAAAGCAATGGCCGGGCGCCGATTGTTGTGAGGCTGAAGTCAACCATCTAACGCAAGCAGCGAAGCAGGGACCAAAGATAGGGCAGAAGCTATTAGTGCTTATAAAAAGAAAGACCATCATCATCATCATCATCATCATTTAAGACTGATTATGCCTTTCAGCGTTCAGTCTGGAGCATAGCCCCCCTTATACAGTTCCTCCATGATCCCCTATTCAGTGCTAACATTGGTGCCTCTTCTGATGTTAAACCTATTACTTCAAAATCATTCTTAATCGAATCCAGGTACCTTCTCCTCGGTCTGCCCCGACTCCTCCTACCCTCTACTGCTGAATCCATGAGTCTCTTGGGTAACCTTGCTTCTCCCATGCGTGTAACATGACCCCACCATCTAAGCCTGTTTGCCCTGACTGCTACATCTATAGAGTTCATTCCCAGTTTTTCTTTGATTTCCTCATTGTGCACACCCTCCTGCCATTGTTCCCATCTACTAGTACCTGCAATCATCCTAGCTACTTTCATATCCGTAACCTCAACCTTGTTGATAAGGTAACCTGAATCCACCCAGCTTTCGCTCCCATACAACAAAGTTGGTCGAAAGATTGAACGGTGCACAGATAACTTAGTCTTGGTACTGACTTCCTTCTTGCAGAAGAGAGTAGATAGTAGCTGAGCGCTCACTGCATTAGCTTTGCTACACCTCGCTTCCAGTTCTTTCACTATGTTGCCATCCTGTGAGAATATGCATCCTAAGTACTTGAAACCGTCCACCTGTTCTAACTTTGTTCCTCCTATTTGGCACTCAGTCCGTTTATAATTCTTTCCCACTGACATTACCTTCGTTTTGGAGATGCTAATCTTCATACCATAGTCCTTACATTTCTGATCTAGCTCTGAAATATTACTTTGCAAACTTTCAATCGAATCTGCCATCACAACTAAGTCATCCGCATATGCAAGACTGCTTATTTTGTGTTCACATATCTTAATTTCACCCAGCCAGTCTATTGTTTTTAACATATGATCCATAAATAATATAATAATAATAAGAAAGACCAACAGAAAGGAAATTCGATTGCATCTGCCATGAAAGATTTAGCCAGTAATTTCTTAAATACAACAATGAATGTTGGAAATTTTATAGTTTTTGTTTTGCAAAATATAAAACTACTCGCGAATACTGAAAAGCCATTTTGGGAAAACGGATGTGTTTATATTCGATACCAAAAAAACCATTATGCACAAAAACTAAGGGATCTGAAATACAGTTTGTTACAGCATTGAACCTAGTCACCAGATTTGGCAATCTGTCACTTCGTTATTCGCATGTGTAAGGATGTAAGTAGCTAGAGGACAGCTTATGACAACAGTAATTTGCGATACTAACCGTCGGCTTTGACCAGTGACAAAATGGTCATTGATGCTATGACATCGTTTCTTGTTGCGCATATTCAATCTCATTTTTATGTCATTGTTTGCTGTCATATTTTCGTTGGTTTCGTGATAAATTATATTTTTCATATCTGCTGTGCATGGGAAAAAATACTATCTTTCTGACAAGAAACCTCATGAGCGCGAGGTCGTATGTTCAGTCTTTAGTGAAGCTCATTTTGAAGTGTTGTGTTATTATGAAAGGAAAAATAATTGCTGCTAACGACTCCCCAAGTGCTTGAAGAGGACGACAGATAATGAGTGTCAGGGAGGTGCAGAGATCACAAAATGTACATCGTCGACATTCAAGAAATGTTCAAAACAAACCATTAACTTGCACCATGAACACCGAATGAGAAATGGCGTGACACAGTAATCAGAAGGATTCGCACATTCAAGATCGAAGGCGAACTGCTAGAGAGTTACAAACCGTGCAGGACATTCAGCTAGTTATCCACTCCTGAAGAAACCACGGAGAATCATATTGATGTAACGTAGTGATGAGAACTGATGGAATGTAATGGCACGCAACCGTATTCAAAACAGTCTGTCGAGCAACTTATCGTGAAACTGGATATCGTTTAAGGCGTAGCTATAGATATGTTGCATAGGGACGGACAAACAAACAGTCCAGTGGTTCCAAGTGCTATGAACTGTAATAGCATATACTTTTCGGGATGGATAACTTGCTAAAAAGGAGTGCGATTTTCATACGCAGATCAGGAATCAAGCAAAAGCAACCTTATTTTGACCAGATATTGAGCAAAAACAGAGATCATACCATAGTGGTAGTCCTCTCTTACGGCCAATTATCCGCTCCTGCTTCCGGTGACGTAAAAGTTCCCTACTGTCCACGCAAGATGACGCACACGAGAATGAATCGTAGGGGGCAGAGCACCATCGACTTCTCACAGTACAATAAATAAATTTCCAGCCCATTTACCACCCATATTAACAGTCGGCATAATTGTATGAGAGTGCTTTAAGGCACTGTTAGTTGATTTTGATACAAATATATAGGTACCTCTAATTTTCATGGTTCCTTTCATATGCATTTTCTCTTCAAATCCCGATTGGTCTGAGCTGAAAATGAATCCCTTGCTGCACGATGAGATAAGTCTGTCTATCTCATCTACAAATTTTCAGACCGATTTCGCAGTTTGCTGTGCATCGTCACGTTGACGCTTTGTTTGAACCATTATATTACATCTTCCAGTTTTGTAGGATTGTTCGAGGTTAAGCAACTATCCAATGCTTCCATTGAAATCACTGTAATATATGTCGCACGCACTGTTTCTCGCTAGGCTGCGGATGATATTCCTAGTAAGTAATTATGTTTAGTACCCGTTCCTTGAACAACGATTGTCGTTTGCTGTGTTTCACTGGAGACGGCATTTGTGGCGTCCTGTCTGACAAAGATGATGAACTACTTGGCTTAACAGCTGTTTCAATATTACTTTGTTAAGCACGTATCGTCTTCATGGTACTCCTCACGTACAATTTCCGTAGAGTAGAGCGTATACGACACCACACATTCCACTGACTCATCTTGCAGAAACGTCAGTGTTTCATCTGTCACTTCTTTCTCACTCTGCGAAATTCCTTGGATTTCTTTCTGACGAAATATCAACTTCGGTCACTCTTGTTGTGCATACAATTCAATGTTTGCTTTGTTTAGCGTTGCCATTGCTCTGCTTTGTATCAACCTACTAGCACTGTAGCACTGTTGTCAGTTACTCGTCGATTAAGCTGTTGAACTACGCTCCCTATCCTCCTGCTGTGCTCTCCACTGGATACCTGCCGTCCCGCTCCCTGTTGCCATTAACAGCCAATATTGTGGCTGCATGGTAGGCAATATGTAGGGCGTCAAATGCCGTAAACATCATTGGCCTTTTGCGACCTCGCACTCAAGGAGTTCCTTTTGAGGGAACTGTGAAAGAGGTATCAAATGTTATTTTGTGACAAGCAGAACCATGTGATCTCCTGCTAGCGGACGTTGCAAAACGTGGCGGCTAAGTTTCCAATAGACTTCAAATATGGCGGCGTCTTGGCTAGTCGATGATGTTTATATATCTCGTTGGGAACTGTGATATTTAGCCGATTTGTCAATTTTTTTATGGTTCCGTATCCCAATAAGTAAAAACGGAATTCTTCTAGAATCACTTTGTGGTCTGTCTGCCTGTGTCTCTGCCCGCCTGTCTGTTTATCCGACAGTTAAGAAACCTTTTTCTCTGAAACGTAAACGTATCAATCTGAAATTTAATTCGCGTACTAAGGTCGACGATCTCTTGGCGGTGGACAACATTTAAGTTTCTAAGTAAAAGCAATCAAAAGACACGGCAATTTATGTTAGGCATTTTGATATTCGCAAACTCACTCTTAATCTGTAGAACTGTGAAATTTGGCAGGAAACAAGATATCATAGTAGAAGACGGAAAAAAAATCAGGAAATTTTTAATTTGTTGTTATATCTCACGAAAGGCACATTTTTTGTCACTTGTCATCTGTCAAACGGTCCGCCTGTGAAGATCCCTTGCCGGCCGGGGTGGCCAAGCGGTTCTAGACGCTACAGTCTGGAACCGCGCGACCGCTACGGTCGCAGGTTCGAATCCTGCCTCGGGCATGGATGTATGTGACGTCCTTAGGTTAGTTAGGTTTAAGTAATTCTAAGTTCTAGGGGACTGATGACCTCAGCAGTTAAGTCCCATAGTGCTCAGAGCCATTTGAACAATTTTTGAACATCCTTTTTTCTCACTAACGGGCAGATGTATGAAGCTGAATTTATGTCACATGCAAAAATTCATTGATGGCGAAAATGCTTTAAGCTTCAACGTCAATCAGTAAAAAGATACGGCCATTTATGCCACATATTTTCATACTCGCAAACTCGTCAAATTACGGTAGCAAATGCGAAATTACACAAAGAATTTAAACTTAATACAGTCTCAAAAATCTTGGCATTCCCGGGCCCAATATCTTGCCAGTGTCGATATCGGTAACAAACAAAAATCGACGGGATACTTGATTCCCTGTAGTTAAGTTTAGACGAAACCCTCAGATTGTGAGTCTTACTCGCATTTGACCAACTTTTTCTTTGCGATTAATATTGAACTATCTACTTAAAGTGTATATTCCGATATTAGTTTCGATTTCTTTGTGATGCACCTTTTATTGTTAGTTCATACCGTGATCAAAATCTTTACGATAGCTGTAGAGCTTCCTTTAAGACATTGGATTATGTTTTACTGAGAAATAGTTAAAACTCTTTTTGTGATAATTATTTCGATTTACTAGTCTGCTGATAAGTACATATATACGGAATTATGTAGCTAAAGTGTATTTTCCGATACTAGCTGCAATTCATTTAAGGATAAATAATTTTTCATTTCTTGTCATGATGTCCATTACAGCTTTAAAACTTCTTTTTAAGGTAATAAGATTTGTTTTATTTCCAAAAAACATTTCTGTAATCTATATGTAATTGATTGCAGTTCGAATATTTTTTCCAGTATAGTAATTCCCGTAATCAGAACCATGTTTTTACTTTTCAAAATATCATCAATGATATGACGTTATAGTCGCTGTGTAGACTACGACGTTGATCACGTCACTGATCAAAGCTAACTTCCAGCATCACAATTTCCGCTTCATCCAACATTTTGAGTCCGATGAATGAGTTCTTGCGTGACAACCGTTTCGCATTTACAAGTGATACATACGTATACTTCTAACAGGGTATAGCAGTCTTCACTTGAGCTGTGTAGCTAAACTATCTTGCCCGATAATAGGTACGATTAATTTACGGTAAATAATTTTTTATTACGGTCATATGTAGACAAATATTATGCAGAAAATCCAGATTTCCACTGCAGAGATGTAATCGACTCACTGGAATATTCGAGGAAATATTGCTTAGACACACAGTCGTGAAATAAAACTTTAAATGTTATTAAATGCAAAATTTGAAATAAAGAAGACAGGAATTTAATTAAACTTTTAAAGTAACTAATTGTGTGTTCAATGAGAACCATTTAACTAAAATTCAGAACCGAAGAACATTGTGAATGTTGCGTGATATGAATTGGAATGTTTGACTTGGAATATACAAAAAAATAATTACTACTCTACTCAGAAAAAAATAACTTTGAAATTATCAGCAATGCTCACTGAAAATTAATCTACTGCTGGGACGACACCTGACAATTCCGACTACACACTGTTTTCAAGAGTGCAAGGTGAGATCTGTCCAGAAATAAAAGTGACTTACCTCTGTTCAGCAAGCTGTGTTGTGTCTGGAGTACTGACGGTTTCGAAAGCAAATACGAATCAGCAGATGCAGTAGCTAAACGAAAATAAACCGTTCACAACTAACTTCTTTCCTCTTGCTTCTCAAAAACAATTTGAGACTTCGTGCGGCATAAGGTGCAACTCACACGCGACGAAATATGTAAAACTTTAGTATGAAGCTTGGAGGTAGGTTTTACTTTAAACAAAATATTCTTGAGAGATCAAACTGAACAACATAAGAAGATTCTAAAAATTACAAATATCTCTTATGACAAGAAAACTATAAACATTTCAAGCAGTTGAGTTGTTTGTGAAATAATATAAAGCAAAGAGATAAAATTAATACTAATCATGAAAGTTATTAGCTATCTGAGGATCAAAGATTTTCTTCAGTTAATAGTTTTGAGACACAAACATTTAATTCTTATGCATGCATTCGTTAGCTTTAAAATTCTTCCAAAAATCATCTATATAAAGAAAGAGAAAGTATTATAAATGAGTTTTCATCTCCATAATAAAGTATTCCAATTAATTTCTCTCAGAGTCACACACAACGGACCTCATTCTCTGAAAATCTTAACTGCTCGCACTATACCTCAAATAAGAATGCCTCGCCTCTGCACAGCTGACTGATTAGCAAGCCAACCACAGATAAAACTAAACACAGAGTCAAGGATCTTATTCACTACTCGTGCAGTGCGCTCATTCATCTTTGTTCCAATACACTTGCAATAGCAGAAAACATATGAGAACCTGAAACACATGCAGCTGGTGGAGCTATGTTATGGAACAGCAGAGATCCTTCAGAAGTAGGTCATGACCGGGCAACGGAGCTACAGCCTCCATTGTTAGGAGAGGCGGCTGTTTCCTACTTCTCACGGTGGCTGCCCACGCAACGGTACCGTATTGGCCGGGAGACCTTAGGCATCGTACTTGCCAATAATTCGGAAAACGCTTTTCTGCATGAAACTGCCATGTAACTGACTTGTGTAGATGAGCTACAAGAAAGAGGACAGGAATTACACAGCCGAAGCAGCGACTTCAGATGAGATGTGTAACGGGTAATTTTTCCGTCCTCTCAAAATACTGGATGAACCTGAAGTCTACCGTCAAGGTTTCAGAAGCTGTTCACGGATACTGTCCGAGTGTTTCGATATGAGGTATGTACTGTCTCCGGCGGCTTGCTACAGATTTGGTTTATTGTGCCAGTTACCTTTGTACCTGTACCGAACTGAAAATAGTGGGCGACACTGCGAATGCCAAACGTGTGTGACACCAATGGACTTCTTCTTGTGCGCATATGAACAACCTAGTCTATGAAACTATGGACGATAATCGCATGGGTTTTCTAGGATTACAACAGCGGCGGAAGTGGTAGGACAAACTCTTGGAAATCTGGAGCGTCTAAAACAGGTGACGGTGTAAGTAGGCTGTTTAGGTTTTTATGCTGGTAACGCCACGTAGCGCTCTATGAAAATCACTGGCTGTGCTGTGTGCAGTCTGTGGCTGGTTGGCATTGTTGAAACATTCGCTATTGTAGTGTTGGGCAACTGGATGTGAACAGCGCATAGCGTTGCGCAGTTGGAGGTGAGGCACCAGCAGTGGTGGATGTGGGGAGTGAGATGGCGGAGTTTTGAGAGCGGATGATCTGGACGTGTGTCCATCAGAGACAGTAAATTTATAAGACTGTATGTCATGAACTGATTTTATATATACACTCCTGGAAATGGAAAAAAGAACACATTGACACCGGTGTGTCAGACCCACCATACTTGCTCCGGACACTGCGAGAGGGCTGTACAAGCAATGATCACACGCACGGCACAGCGGACACACCAGGAACCGCAGTGTTGGCCGTCGAATGGCGCTAGCTGCGCAGCGTTTGTGCACCGCCGCCGTCAGTGTCAGCCAGTTTGCCGTGGCATACGGAGCTCCATCGCAGTCTTTAACACTGGTAGCATGCCGCGACAGCGTGGACGTGAACCGTATGTGCAGTTGACGGACTTTGAGCGAGGGCGTATAGTGGGCATGCGGGAGGCCAGGTGGACGTACCGCCGAATTGCTCAACACGTGGGGCGTGAGGTCTCCACAGTACATCGATGTTGTCGCCAGTGGTCGGCGGAAGGTGCACGTGCCCGTCGACCTGGGACCGGACCGCAGCGACGCACGGATGCACGCCAAGACCGTAGGATCCTACACGGTGCCGTAGGGGACCGCACCGCCACTTCCCAGCAAATTAGGGACACTGTTGCTCCTGGGGTATCGGCGAGGACCATTCGCAACCGTCTCCATGAAGCTGGGCTACGGTCCCGCACACCGTTAGGCCGTCTTCCGCTCACGCCCCAACATCGTGCAGCCCGCCTCCAGTGGTGTCGCGACAGGCGTGAATGGAGGGACGAATGGAGACGTGTCGTCTTCAGCGATGAGAGTCGCTTCTGCCTTGGTGCCAATGATGGTCGTATGCGTGTTTAGCGCCGTGCAGGTGAGCGCCACAATCAGGACTGCATACGACCGAGGCACACAGGGCCAACACCCGGCATCATGGTGTGGGGAGCGATCTCCTACACTGGCCGTACACCACTGGTGATCGTCGAGGGGACACTGAATAGTGCACGGTACATCCAAACCGTCATCGAACCCATCGTTCTACCATTCCTAGACTGGCAAGGGAACTTGCTGTTCCAACAGGACAATGCACGTCCGCATGTATCCCGTGCCACCCAACGTGCTCTAGAAGGTGTAAGTCAACTACCCTGGCCAGCAAGATCTCCGGATCTGTCCCCCATTGAGCATGTTTGGGACTGGATGAAGCGTCGTCTCACGTGGTCTGCACGTCCAGCACGAATGCTGGTCCAACTGAGGCGCCAAGTGGAAATGGCATGGCAAGCCGTTCCACAGGACTACATCCAGCATCTCTACGATCGTCTCCATGGGAGAATAGCAGCCTGCATTGCTGCGAAAGGTGGATATACACTGTACTAGTGCCGACATTGTGCATGCTCTGTTGCCTGTGACTATGTGCCTGTGGTTCTGTCAGTGTGATCATGTGATGTATCTGACCCCAGGAATGTGTCAATAAAGTTTCCCCTTCCTGGGACAATGAATTCACGGTGTTCTTATTTCAATTTCCAGGAGTATATATATATATATATATATAATATATATATATATATATATATATATATATATATATATACAGGGTGATTCAAAAAGAATACCACAACTTTAAAAATGTGTATTTAATGAAAGAAACATAATATAACCTTCTGTTATACATCATTACAAAGAGTATTTAAAAAGGTTTTTTTTCACTCAAAAACAAGTTCAGAGATGTTCAATATGGCCCCCTCCAGACACTCGAGCAATATCAGCCCGATACTCCAACTCGTTCCACACTCTCTGTAGCATATCAGGCGTAACAGTTTGGATAGCTGCTGTTATTTCTCGTTTCAAATCATCAATGGTGGCTGGGAGAGGTGGCCGAAACACCATATCCTTAACATACCCCCATAAGAAAAAATCGCAGGGGGTAAGATCAGGGCTTCTTAGAGGCCAGTGATGAAGTGCTCTGTCACGGGCTGTCTGGCGGCCGATCCATCGCCTCGGGTAGTTGACGTTCAGGTAGTTATGGACAGATAAGTGCCAATGTGGTGGCGCTCCATCCTGCTGAAATATGAATTGTTGTGCTTCTTGTTCGAGCTGAGGGAACAGCCAATTCTCTAACATCTCCAGATACTGTAGTCCAGTTACAGTAACACCTTCGAAGAAAAAGGGACCAAAAACTTTATTGGCTGAAATGGCACAGAAAACGTTCACCTTAGGCGAGTCACGTTCATACTGCGTTGTTTCCCGCGGATTCTCAATGCCCCATATACAGACATTGTGACGGTTGACTTTCCTGTTAGTGTGGAAAGTTGCTTCATCACTAAACACAATCTTTCAAACTAAAGATTCATCTGCTTCCATTTGAGCAAGGATAAAATCACAGAAATCGATTCTTTTAATCTTATCAGCTGCAGACAGTGCTTGAACCAATTTCAGACGATAAGGTTTCATAACTAACCTTTTTCGTAGGACTCTCCATACAGTTGATTGTGGAATTTGCAGCTCTCTGCTAGCTCTGCGAGTCGATTTTCCTGGGCTACGAACAAATGCTTGCTGGATGCGTGCTACATTTTCATCACTCGTTCTCGGCCGTCCAGAACTTTTCCCTTTGCACAACAACCCATTTGCTGTAAACTGTTTATACCAACGTTTAATACACCACCTATCAGGAGGTTTAACACCATACTTCGTTCGAAATGCACGCTGAACAACTGTCGTCGATTCACTTCTGCCGTACTCAATAACACAAAAAGCTTTCTGTTGAGCGGTCGCCATCTTAGCATCAACTGACGCTGACGCCTAGTCAACAGCGCCTCAAGCGAACAAATGTACAACTAAATGAAACTTTATAGCTCCCTTAATTCGCCGACAGATAGTGCTTAGCTCTGCCTTTTGTCGTTGCAGAGTTTTAAATTCCTAAAGTTGTTGTATTCTTTTTGAAGCATCCTATATATATATATATATATATATATATATATATATATATATATATATATATATATATATATATATATAATGACCTTTGAACACTATAAAGGTAAATACATTGTTTGTTCTCTATCAAAATCTTTCTTTTGCTATGTATGCCTATCAGTGGTTAGTGCCTTCAGTAGTTAGAATCTTTTATTTAGCTGGCAGTATTGGCGCTCGCTGTATTGCAGTAGTTCTAATAACGAAGAGTTTTGTGAGGTAAGTGATTCATGAAAGTTATAGGTTATTGTTAGTCAGGGCCATTCTTTTGTAGGGATTGTTGAAAGTCAGATTGCATTGCGCTAAAAATATTGTGTGTCAGCTTAGTGTTGATCAGAATAAGTAAAGAGAGAAATGTCTGAGCACATTCAGTTTCGCTGTATGAGGTTTATCAGCACAGTAATTCATACATTTTTCTAAGGGGACGTTTCAACGGTGCGTAGCTATACACTCTGGCTGTACACTCTGCCATGATCATAGAGACCGACAGTCTGAACAATATCTGGAAGGGAACAGTTCTGTTTTTTTCTTTTTTTTTTCGTGCTGTACTGCAGCCGGCCGCTGTGGCCTAGTGGTTCCAGGCCCTTGAGTCCGGAACCACGCTGCTTCTAGGGTCGAAGGTTCGAATCCTGCCTCGGGCATGGATGTGTGTGATGTCCTTAGGTTTGTTAGGTTTAAGTAATTCTAAGTGTAGGAGACTGATGACCTCAGATGTTAAGTCCCATAGTGCTTAGAGCCATTAGCTGTACTGCACACTGCGGTGTGCGCTGACCACACTGTGGTAAAAGTGTACGGTTTCGTTCGAGGGTTGTTTTATTACTATGTGTTACATGTTGTACGTTTTGCTTATTGCATATTGTAGGCTTCTTCTGTTGTGAAGGTGTTTTCACAGAAACATGGGTGACTGCGGTAACAAACCGAATAAATCATAATTGCATTATTGCTCTGTAACGAGGCGCCGTAGCCCGTGTGCCCGTTTGCCGAAAATTACTTAGAAGGTATCACCGAACAGTCTTAGAAAATTTGTCGCTGTAGTTCTGGTTCACTCTGCACATATACAGGGTGTCCATTAATTCCTGCAGTCATCTGTAAAAGTCTCAAGTTGGAAACTATAAGAAATAAGAGCGGCGTGGTTTGTAAATGAAACGATGAACAGCTATCAAAGTGGTTTTTCTGATATAATTACACTTCCATGGAGACTTATTGAGTCTCAACCTTATCTTCAATAACGATAGAAGCTGAAGTAAAATTCGAATTAAAATTCATGCCCAGGCCAAGACTTGAAACTGTGACTCCTGTTCAGTAGGCACTTGTGCTGTCTACTGCTCCACCTTGGCATCGTGACAAACTTGAATTCACGCATCAGCTCAGAGGATAATTTGGCGTAGCGCCCTAGCTTTGTATATAATGGGGAAATCTTGTCTGTAACTCAGAAGTAAGTGATCTATTGATCTGATGTAATTACATTTTTCTATCATGCCGGAATTATAATTTGTGCCCAACTTTCCAACTCGTCGCTGGTAAAACATGAAGGTAATATTCAATTCTGCCCACATACGGTCAGCATTTCAGCATCAACAGTTCTGATTGATTCATTGATTTGTGCATGAAGGGTACCAATGACATTGGCTGGTACTGTGCATGGGCGATTCTTGACGTATTCCCACAACAAGCAGTCTAATCGCGTGACGTCGTGAGAGCGCGGTGGACATGCGATGGGACCATCACGACCCGTCGACCACTCAGCGAATCTGTCATTCAACACACCTCGCACGTCGAGACTCCTATGCGTGGGTGCAAATAAATGGTTCAAATGGCTCTGAGCACTATGGGACTTAACATCTGAGGTCATTAGTCCCCTAGACTTAAACCTAACTAACCTAAGGACGTTACAAACATCCATGCTCGAGGCAGGATTCGAATCTGCGACCATAGCGGTCGCGTGGTTCCAGACTGAAGTGCCTAGAACCCCTCGGCCACACAGGCCGGCTGCGTGGGTGCACCTTCAGCTGAAAGAAGATTGAGAGTTGCAGCTCTTTGATCTGTTTGAGGGTGTCCAGGTAAAATTACAACATTATGTTTTTTTTCGGCGAAGGTCAATGAATCTATGATCCTATTGTGGATTAGGCCATACCAAGCATTAAGCTTCGGACTATCACAGATGTGTTCGCGTGAGTTGCGTAGCTGATTGTATTGAGGCGATTCCTATGTCCAGAAATTTGGAATGTTGCTTCATCTGGAAACAGGACTTCTTCTCAGCATCTATAGGAGACTAGCAAGGAATGCAGATGCATAGTGCTGAAAACGATAGTTTGGTTGCAGTCCTTGGATCATTTCATTTTGTACGTATAAAGGCCTACACCGATCACGTATCAGTTTAACGACAATTGATCTTTCTTCCTGCCGTTTGCGTGATCCACAGTGAATTAACCTCTGGGGGCTACGTTGAAATGTAGCTTGCACTCTGTCAGCACGTATTTGAGACACAGCTGGACGTCTGCTTCAAGGAAGGTCTTACACAGTGTCTTTCTCTTTAAAGTTTTTGAAGCACCTCATTATGGTTCTTATTGCTGGTGGAGCACTCCTATACTGGCACTGATCGTTCCACAGTACCGGAGTAAAACATTTGGAGTTTCCATGCCAGATGCTCCTTTTCTAGTACAGTAGCAAGTCTAATCTGCAACAAACGGCAAAAGAAAAAAATTTCAGAGCTGCTGAAAATTTTACGACAATCTACTGTGTTCTATATCTAATATTTGCCAAGTTATGATAACAAATGATAGTGTGAGTTTGCGGAAATATGTGCTGGTGACTATATCTTGGAACGTTTTCAGATTTTCGATTGTAGGAAGCCCTGTAATATAAGATTAATATACTTTCTTATTCCACTTTTAAATAATAGCATTCATTTTATGCATGCTGTTGTCTTTTTCTGAACTTTGAAACATTATTCCAGTAACATAAGGTTTCTCCAACTGGCTCAGAGTACAACATGAATAGTGGGACAAAGTCCTTGTTACCCCAAGCTGCATTGTTGCCAAATTTATTCAAAATGGCAGATCCAAGATGGTGGCCATAGGTGTGGCATCGTCCGCAGCTCGTGGTCGTGCGGTGGCGTTCTCGCTTCCCGCGCCCGGGTTCCCGGGTCCGATTCCCAGTGGGGTCAGGGATTTTCTCTGCCTCGTGATGACTGGGTGTTGTGTGATGTCCTTAGGTTAGTTAGGTTTAAGTAGTTCTGTTCTAGGGCACTGTTGAGCATAGATATAAGTCCCATAGTGCTCAGAGCCATTTGAACTATAGGTGTGGCAACATCGCGCTGATGTCATGACGGGAACTTCAAAATTTGGCAGGAAAATACACTACGTGATCAAAAGTATCCGGACACTTGACTGAAAATGACTTACAAGTTCGTGTCGCCCTCCGTCGGTAATGCTGGAATTCAATATGGTGTTGGACTGACCTTAGCCTTGATGACAGCCTACAATTTTCGGCGCTATCAGGACTTTAATACACACCTCTGCAGACATCTATACTTCACGTTCCTTCTTTACAAAGAAGAAGATGATGAAGAAGAAGAATACAGGGTGGTCCATTGACAGTGACCAGGCCAAATATCTCACGAAATAAGCATCAAACGAAAAAAACTACAAAGAACGAAACTCGTCTAGCTTGACGAAGGAAACCAAATGGCGCTGTGGTTGGCCCGCTAGTGGCGCTGCCATAGGTCAAACGGATATCAACTGTGTTTTTTTAAAATAGGAACCCCCATTTTTAATTACATATTCGTGTAGTAAGTACAGAAATATGAATGTTTTAACTGGACCACTTTTTTCGCTTTGTGATAGATGGTGCTGTAGTAGTCACAAACGTATAAGTACGTGGTATCACGTAATATTCTGCCAGGGTGGACGGTATTTGCTTCGTGATACACTACCCGTGTCAAAATGGACCGTTTACCAATTGCGGTAAAGGTCGATATCGTGTTGATGTATGGCTATTGTGATCAAAATACCCAAAGGGCGTGTGCTATGTATGCTGCTCGGTAACCTAGACGACATCATCCAAGTGTCCGGACCGTTTGCCGGATAGTTACGTTATTTAAGGAAACAGGAAGTGTTCAGCCACATGTGAAACGTCAACCACGACCTGCAACAAATGTTGATGCCTAAGTAGGTGTTTTAGCTGCTGTCGCGGCTAATCGGCACATCAGTAGCAGACAAACTGCGCGAGAATCGGAAATCTCAAAAACTTTGGTGTTGAGAACGCTACATCAACATCGGTTGCACCCGTACCATATTTATATACACCAGGAATTCTATGGCGACTTTGAACGTTGTGTACAGTTCTGCCACTGGGCACAAGAGAAATTACGGGACGATGACAGATTTTTTGCACGTGTTCTGTTTAGCGACGAAGCGTCATTCACCAACAGCGGTAACGTAAACCGGCATAATATGCACTATTGGGCAACGGAAAATCCACGATGGCTGCGACAAGTGGAACATAAGCTACCTTGGCGGGTTAATGTATGGTGTGGCATTATGGGAGGAAGGATAATTGGCCCCCATTTTATCGATGGCAATCTAAATGGTGCAATGTATGCTGATTTCCTACGTAATGCTCTACCGATGTTACTACAAGATGGTTCAAATGGCTCTGAGCACTATGGGACTTAACATCTCATCAGTCCCCTAGAACTTAGAACTACTTAAACCTAACTAACCTAAGGACATCACATACATCCATGCCCGAGGTAGGATTCGAAGCTGCGACCGTAGCGGTCGCGCGGTTCCAAACTGAAGCGCCTAGAACCGCTCGGCCACCTGCGGCCGGCTACTACAAGATGTTTCACTGCATGACAGAATGGCGATGTACTTCCAACATGATGGATGTCCGGCACATAGATCGCTTGCGGTTGAAACGGTATTGAATAGCATATTTCATGACAGGTGGATTGGTCGTCGAAGCATCATACCATGGCCCGCACGTTCAGCGGATCTGACGTCCCCGGATTTCTTCGGTGGGGAAAGTTGAAGGATATTTGCTATCGAGATCCACCGACAACGCCTGACAACATGCGTCAGCGCATTGTCAATGCATGTGCGAACATTACGGAAGGCGAACTACTCGCTGTTGTGAGGAATGTCGTTACACGTACTGCCAAATGCACTGAGGTTGACGGACATCATTTTTAGCATTTATTGCATTAATGTGGTATTTACAGGTAATCTCGCTGAAACAGCATGCTTTCTCAGAAATGATAAGTTCACAAAGGTACATGTATCACATTGGAACAACCGAAATAAAATGTTCAAACGTACCTACGTTCTGTATTTCAATTTAAAAAACCTACCTGTTACCAACTGTTCGTCTAAAATTGTGAGCCATATGTTTGTGACTATTATAGCGCCATCTATCACAAAGCGAAAAAAGTGGTCCAACTAAAACATTCATATTTCTTTACGTACTACACGAATATGTAATAAAAATGGGGGTTTCTATTAAAAAAAAATACAGTCGATGTCCGTTTGACCTATGGCAGCGCCATCTAGCGGGTCAACCATAGCGCCATCTGGTTTCCCCCTTCAAGCTAGACAAGTTTCGTTTATTGTAGTTTTTTCGTTTGACGCTTATTTCGTGAGATATTTGGGCCGGTCACGATCAATGGACCACCCTGTATATAAGGAAAAGATTCAAACTTTCCTGCTACTACTCTGCTGCTCTGCTGACACTCTTTCTCTCACTCATGCCCTCCTTCTCCCCCAATCAGAGTCCCCCACCCCTTCTCTCGCTACAAGTTGGTAGTGTGAGTAAGGGAGAGTCTCAGTCCCGTCATCACAAATGACCCTCGTATCGACAGGAGGCGACAGGTCGAGTTTAGACTGCAACACAGTGTACACCTCGTGTCGTCTCGATAGAATACTAGTTTGCTGTACCATACGTAGCGGCTGCTGTACAGACACCGCAAATAGTCTTCGATAGAGAGGGCTCTCCTCTCGATGCCATACGACGCACACCCTTAGCTCGCCTCTGGGTGCCACCTTCCGGTGTGCGATACGCATACATTTTCGATCGCAGACCTACAAACTCCAAAATCGACAATCCATTCGCCTATAACCTTCTTGTTCTACGGAATAATACCATAAAGATTATCGGGTGTGTATGAGGACGTGTCGAATTCTCTGCTGTGGTACTTCATTACTTCATGTGGATCGCAGTTCTTCACCCAATAGATGAAGCTATCGCTATCCATATAAAGGATCTGCGGAATGTGTTCTCGCGAACTTTTAATGAAAGCGATACATATGGAGTTTGGGGTCGAGTATGCACATCCCCACTAAATAGGTTTCGTAAATTCTACCGCAGTCTTCGCCACCCTCACAGCAACAAAGCTACAGTTCAATATGGCGACCCGCTTAAAATTTGGTCTGGCAATGCATTTCCTTACTCCATAACGACAACCACGTTCGGTTATAATCAAACTTTAGTGTTGTTCCCTTTAATTTTCCATTGTTTTCCGAAAACTGAATTATTCATTAATTTATAAAAATCTTTCTCAAAGTCACACATTGCGGAAGCTCTCTGTCTAGTATTCAAATAAATTCTTGAAGGAGATAGACCAGGTGATTCTAACCAGCTCCATCCCCATGCTGAGGCACTGCTGGAGACTGTGATAATGAATAATGCATCTCCGCTTATTCTTCAGCGTTGTCAACAATTTTGGGGTGGATCCTCCTCGTGAAACTAGTTTCTCTACACACAGCGGCAAATCGGCGTGCACATCACGCAAACTAATAGGGCATGTGAGTTCTGCCTCTATGACATACGCTACATCAGAATCAGCTGCCATACCCTCCATGATTTTTTCATGTAATCCCTCGCATTCGTCTTCAGGCACCCTTCGAACTCAACAACCGGCAGTGCTTGTAACATGGCGTTCCGTTATAAGTTATCTACGTCCAAGTACATTACTTAACTCGAACCAAGGGATCCGCTGAACCTGTCACCCATCCATGGGTTATTTGCCTTCGCAGGCGTATGGGCACATTGGCAAAGTCCCCCATGGATCCCTTGCAAAAAGAAAAGAAGCATATCAGCACCGATCGATAATTCGACGCTGCACTTCGTTTTCTTGAGCACTGCCTCCCAAAACAATCCAAGTGCCGTGTTATAAAAGGCGGAATCCAGGGAATATGTGGTCATGCATAGACTCCACAATTTCTCGAAAACGTTCGCAAGCAAGCACACGACTGTGTCCATGTAAAGCCGTGTGTACCGTCCTAAAGTTCAGATGCTGAATTTCTTCACGGCACGCTCATACTCTGCATCAGTTATGGCATCGCCTGTAACGTTACTGGAGAGTGGAGTTATGTTGGGTAGCCTGGATTCGTTGACTTTTGCCATACTATCCACATACTCGTATGGGAAAACTCCCTTCCTAGTCACAAGTTGAAACTTTTATCGTCGGAAAATGCTGGTCGAGTGATATGCATATCCCCCAAGATAGAGTATCAACGAGTTTCTGGAGTGGCGCCTGCATAAAACGTAGTATGTCAAGGAACCGGAGCGCAATTCTTGGCGTCATTCGTTTGGAGAATACAATGTATTTTTCGACGCTTGCAGGTAGGACATAATCATTCCTGTCCTGGAGTAGGAATGATTATGACAAAGGAATTGGCTAAGTTTGTGGTATATGTAGACTATGCAAATGACCGGGTTATTGGTGTAAGGCTGAAAGGAGCACAAAAAGATTTGCTGATTGTCCAGGTGTATATGCCAACTTCAGAACATGATGACCAAATTGTAGAGGAAACGTACAATGTAATAGAGAGAATAATGGACGAAAATAAAAAATTGCTGCAAAATAGTAATGGGAGACTGGAACGCCATTGTGGGAGAAGGAAAACAGGGAAACATAGTAGGCAGTCATGGTCTTGGAAAGAGAAATGACAGAGGTGAATGGTTAATTGACTTCTGCAGGGAAAGGCAGCTGATAGCGGCAAACACATGGTTCAAGAACCACAAGAGGAGGCTCTACACTTGGAAATCAGCAGGGGATAAATACAGAAACCAAATCGATTTTATACTGGTAGAAGAAAGATACAGGAATTGAATCAAGAAGGTGCACACATTACCACGTGCAGATATTAATAGTGACCACAACGTACTTATGGCAGAAATAGAAATAAGAATGAAAAAACTGAAGAAGGCTACCATGGTGAAGAAGTGGGATTTAGAGAAGATAAGATCCAACAAAGAACAAATTACAGAAATGCTGTCTCAGGAGTTTCTAAACAAATTACGAGACAAAGAAGCACCTGATAATGCCAACGAGTACTGGAATATGCTGAAAGAAGGAATCATTAAAGCAGGACAGCAAAATATAGGTTATGTAAAACGGAAAAAGTAAAAAAAAACCATGGGTCACACAAGAAATGATTTCCAAGATGGAGGAGAGAAGAAAATTGAAAAACAAGAACACTGAAGATGCAAGAAAGATATACCGAAGGTTAAATAATGAACTGCGAAGAGAAACAGAGCAGGCTAGGAAAAAATGGCTAAAAGAGGAATGTGATGAAATTGAAGAACTGGACAGGAAGGGAAGATACGACTTACTATACAACAGATTAAAGACTATAACATAGGAACAAAACAGAGCAGGAAGTGCTACTATGGAAATTTTGAGTAAAGATGAAGAGGTAGTGTACAAAGATCGTGACGATGTCCTCCAGAGATGGGAAGAACATATAATAGAGCTATATGACACAAATAGCAAACCAGAAACTTTGGAACTTGAATCACACAACAGTATGAGTGATGACGAGAAAGGACCAACCATCATAATGGAAGAAGTAAAGTCTGCCATAGCTGCAATGAAAAATGGCAAAGCGGTAGGTACAGATACAATACCGGGAGAAATACTAAAATGCTTGAACCACGATGGAATAAGAGAAATATTGAGGTTATGTAATAAAATATATGACAGTGGTGAATGGCCTGAGGACTTTCTGACAACAGTAATGATTCCATTATCGAAAAAACAAGGAACCAAGAAATGAAGCGAGCACAGGACAATCAGGCTCATTTCACATGCAGCCAAAGTGATGTTAAGAATAATTAATAAAAGACTTGAAAAAGCAATGGAGGAGAATCTTGGCGAGGAGCAGTTTGGCTTTAGACGGAATACGGGCACCAGAGATGCAATAGGGCTCCTACGAATCTTGGGAGAAAGGTTTATTGAAAAAGGAAGAGACCTATATATGTGCTTCGTCGATCTAGAAAAGGCATTTGACAATGTGGTTTGGGACAAGCCGGTGACTATAATGAGGGAAAAGAGAGTGGACTGGAAAACCAGAAGACTTATAAACTCATTATATCTTAATCAAAAAGTTTCAGTTAAAGTGAGAGGAGAAAGTACAAACTGGATCAGACTAGGAAAAAGAGTAAGACAAGGATGCTGTTTATCACCTACTCTTTTCAACCTCTACTTGGAAAATATGATTGACCAATGCTCAGTAGATGACAAAGGAGTAGAAATTGGAGGAAGAAGGGTAGGGTGTTTGAGATTTGCTGATGACATGGTCCTTCTAGCCACAGGGGAAAAATAATTACAGGATTTGGTGGACACCATTGCAACTAACGGAAAAAATATGGAATGAAAATTAACACAAATACAACAAAAGTATTGGCACTAGGAGGAAATAAGGAAATAAAAATTATGCTGAATGGAGAAATACTAGAACAGGTGCAAAATTTTAAGTATCTTGCAAGCAGGATAGACACCGACTGGAAGTGCACCACAGAAATTAAAACAAGGATAGCAATGGCAAAAGAGGCGTTTTATAAGAAAAGGAGAATTTTCTGCAGCGGTCTGGACAGAGAACTCAGAAAGAGACTCATAAAATGTCTTGTATGGAGTGTTCTTCTATATGGCGCTAAAACATGGACTATGAGGAGAAAAGACAGAGAAAGGCTGGAGGCTTTTGAGATCTGGACATGGCGGAACATGGAAAGAATAAGTTGGATGGACAGAGTAAAAAATGAAGAGGTACTGAGAAGAGGAGAGAAAAGACAGTTACTAGATGTAATAAAGAGAAGAAACAGAAATTGGATTAGGCATATATTAAGAAAGAATGACGGACTGATAAAAACAGTTTTAGAAGGTTAGGTAGAAGGGAAAAGGAAGCGAGGAAGGAAGAGATTCCAGATACTGGATGACATGATGGACGGTACAACATACAGCAGCCATAAGAGGGAAGCAATGGATCGCAGAAAATGGAGAGGCAAAGGACCTGCTAATATAGCAGATAACTGATGATCATGACAGGTAGGACACTGACTCGATCTTTATCCATGCCGGAATCAGTCAAGTGTTCAACTAGGGAGTGAGCGTCATATCAGCTTAAATTATGAAATATACCTGATATGTGCTTTCGTGACCGGTACATCAAATTGCATATATACTGAGCTGCACTACAGAAGTTCTCCGTAAGATGGCGGTGGTTACTATGAAGAGTTTCTGATTTTATATCTAACGGTAGCCCACAAATACGACAGTCAACAGCGTTTTTGTAGAAATCTTTATTCTCCTTCGATTTGGTCATGAGAACGTTGTCGGTGTGAAGTTTATCAACATCCCATGAGAGTTTTTCTAGCTCAGTGAGCAGTCAGACCGCAGGATTATCCCTCACATAATATTACTAGTGGTTAAGACTGGAATCGTAGGATGATATAATTTGGTACGCTGCTGCATATGGTTCGTGCTTTTTCTGTAAAGGTGGTATGTGTGGTCGTGGGTTCACCTTCACGGCAGATCGCAGGAGCGAGGAGGCATTCAAAGTCGGTGTACACTACAAATGGGCATCATTCCGGGTGGTGAACATTTTTCTTCCTTAGTAGATGACATAAGAACTACTAGGTCCTTGGAAGTGCAATCTACGAGATGCTCTGCTAATAACTTGGCTGAGGAAAAAAATTTAGGCATCTTAAGCAAATATGTTTCACACAATGATTAGTTGATAATTGGGAGGAAGGGAGTCGGGACATGTCTCTGATCCAAATATAATAATTACCACCTTCGAAGAATATCAGCATCTCACGATCACCGGCAGATTTTGAGGAATGGAGGGGGCCGACAATAATATGCTTATACTGCTCATCTGACTTGATTTTGTTCTCCAGGCAATAAACGTGAACCGATATTCCGACATTCTGCACCTCAAATTTAGGTATGTCATGGATCTTGACGGGGAAATCGATACAATCAATGTTAAAAAACCCTAGAATATTATCACTACATGGTATATACCAGGACGTTCACGATTATCACTGTGATTGTAATTTCTCTCTCAAGCCAGGATTAGCCATACAAAACAAGCCTGATCCTTCCTATTTTAGACATTAATGGATGCCCTCTTATTTGGTATATCCTTAGGGAGCCTGATATAGCTGGACCTCCAATTTACTGGTGCATAGACTTGTGCATGGATGAGTGCTTTAGGTGACCCTCTCTCGTCCATCTCGGAAAACTGGGCCAGTATAGCACTCAAGGTGGATTCACGAAACCACTCGGCGATTGGGGTTATCACGCCATTCAAGCTCCAAAGATCATGAAGACTTGTCTCTTCAATGCCAGAGGAAACTTAGGGCCGGTGTGGGGGGAGGGGGGGGGGGAGGAATGGGTTTGCGATAGTTCGAAGCAGAGAACCGCACTGCATTTAATGGCAGGCTACCACGGATCGTTGACTATTGAGGAGCTCTGTTTCCACGACAGGAAGGCAAACCCTCAGGAACCCGACAAGGTCGCGGTATCCTCCGACCGGATTCTCGATCCTTGTGAAAGAGATTCGCCCCTCAAAGGTATTCTAACCGCGGTATAGTGTCACTGACCTGATGTCCTTCACTAAAAGGACGGGAGAGAGATTTACCGCTAGCCAAAGGATCCTCTCTATTACTAAAAATACTACTACCACAGGGTGATGAGGCCCATCCTGTTGATGACTGAGTCGGCGAGGTGCACAGGACTGTCCGTTACTGGCAAGGGCGAACAGTCAGAGCCGAAGCAGGATGGACTGTCATGGCGAGGGCGTTTGCTGCTGATGCTGTCGCCGGAACTTGTATGCTTCATTTTTTTGGCATTGGCATAAGAGCACACAAGCCGTCACACAGGCGAACTGACGAAGGCGGAATGAGAGCAACTGCTCCGCGAAAATGATTTATATAACCTCTAGCCCCACCATCTGCCGTTTTACCCAGGGAGCCAATAGGAGAGCAGCATTCCACCCCACCTAACGATGAACGCAGGTCTGAGGACGTAGGACAAGTTGGTGCTGGCCTGCCGGCCACGGATTTCGGGCGCTCATGGATCCAGCCGGAATCCCCCGCTCCCGGTCGCCGATTCACTCTGTGGCGAGCTGTGGCCGCTGACGGAGGCGCCGTCACTTTGCGGGTCCCGAGTTTCGACCGTACCTCGTGTAGATACTACTGTGATAGTGTACTTAACAATATTTTTTTACATGATGTAGGATCATCTTCAGAATTTCAAAGCGATGTATTTGCGCTCATTTACTTTAGTTTGAATTTATGAACAATACTCCCGCCCGATGTATTTTCGAGTGTATTTGCTGTAGTGTGTTTCTGTTCCACGTGCACCTGAGAAGACATTGTAGTTATGTGTGTGCCAGTGTATTTGAAACTAATTATTTAAAGCAACATTTGAAAATGTATTGGGGCATTAAACATTTGACCTAATATTTTTATGTGCGCAAATGTTCCAGAGCAGTGGAGGAAGACTGAGAGGTTTCACAGGAGTGACATGATCTTTTGTAGAGCCTCTGTGGCGGTGTACATTCCCAAACTGAAGCGAACTATTGTGCGGCGATCTTTTTGAAAGTGTATTTAGAAACATATTTAACTGGATTTAATAACTCCAGAAAAATTCCACCGTGATCTAGGAGTAACGTCTTTGATTGATAATCGAAACGTCCACTGTCCCAGCTTCGAAACCCGCCAAACCTTAAACTTTGATTAATAATCGACATTGACGGCCGAAGACTTTTGGCATAAAGTGTCACGCTCATTTTGCCAACGGCCATCTCAAGAGGGTGGAGGAGCGGACAGAGGTTCAGGGCACTCTCTTGTCCTAGGAGTGGGAAAATGCCCCTAAAGCAGAAGAATCAGCTATGATCAACGGCATGAGGATGCAGAAGGCAATGGAAACCACTGCGTTAAAGACACATTTCCAGGTGGCCTGTAACTGAAAAAGTGTCATGATGATCACTCCTTGCAAACGATTTCGCAATAATTTCCCATTCGGATCGCCGGGAGGGGCGTATCAAGCGGGAGGTGACCATGAGAAAAGACTGAATAATCAACGAAAGCATAATGTTCTTTGAGTTGGTGTGTGGAAACCAGAAAATCTGAAAAGGGAAATGCAAATGCTCAGTCTAGGTATAGTACGTGTCAGTGAAGTCAAATGGAAAGAAAACTAGGATTTGTTGTCAGATGAGTATAAGGCAATATCAACATCATCAGAAAATGGTTTAATGGGAGTAGGACTCGTTATGAATAGGAAGGTAGGGCAAAGAGTGTGTTACTGTAAACAGTTCAGTGAGGAAGTGCAGGCGAGTCAAGACGAAATGGCTGCATGAAAAATGTGAAGAAATCAAAAAAGAAATGATTGTCGGAAGGACAGACTCAGCGTGCAGAAGAGTCAAAAAACCTTCGGTGAAATTAAAAGCACGGATGGTACATTAAGAGTGCAACAGGAATTCCACTGTTAAATGCAGAGGAGAAAGCAGATAGGTTGAAAAAATGCATTGAAAGCCTCTGTGAGGGGGGAAGATTTGTCTGGTGTGATAGAAGAAGAAACAGGAGTCGGTTTACAAGGTATAGGGGATCCAGTATTGGAATCAAAATTTAAAAGAGCATTGGAGGACTTAAGATCAAATAAGGCAGAAGGAATAGATAACATTCCATCAGAATTTCTAAAATCTTTGGGGAAAATGTCAACAAAACGGCTATTCACGTTGGTGTGTGGAATGTATGAGTCTGGCGACATACCAACTGACTTTCGGAAAATTATCATCCATACAATGCCGAAGATTGCAAGAGCTGACAAGTGCGAGAATTATCGCACAATCAGCTTAACAACTCATGCATCCAAGTTGCTGACAAGAATAATATACAGAGGAATGGAAAAGAAAATTGAGGATGTGCTAGATGACGACCAGTTTGGCTTTAGAAATGATAAAGGCACGAGAGAGACAATTCTCACTTTGCGGTTAATAATGGAAGCAAGACTAAAGAAAAATCAAGACACGTTCACAGGATTCGTCGACTTGGGAAAAGCGTTCGACAATGTAAAATGGTGCAAGAGGTTCGAAATTCTGAGAAAACTAGGGTTAAGCTATAGGTTCAAATGGTTCAAATGGCTCTGAGTACTATGGGACTTAACATCTATGGTCATCAGTCCCCTAGAACGTAGAACTACTTAAACCTAACTAACCTAAGGACATCACACACATCCATGCCCGAGGCAGGATTCGAGCCTGCGACCGTAGCAGTCGCGCGGCTCCGGACTGTAAGCTATAAGAAGAGACGGGTAATATGCAGTATGCACAAAAGCCAAGATGGAATAATAAGAGTGGACGATCAAGAATGAAGCGCTCGCTCGGATTAAAAAGGGTGTAAGACAGTGAAATAGTGAATGAGTACATAATTGGAATTGAGAGTAATTCGAAGGAAGATGAAAGTAATGAGAAGTAGCAGAAATATGAATAGCGAGAAACTTAACTTCAGGATTGATGGTCACGAAACAGATGAAGTTAAGGAATTCTGCTACCTAGCAGTAAAATAACCAATGATGGATGGAACAAGGAGGGCATCAAAAGTAAAAAGGGCATTACTGGCCAAGAGAAAACTATTAGTATCAAACATCGACCTTAATTTGAGGAAGAAATTTCTGAGAATGTATGTCTGGAGTACAGCATTGTATGGTAGTGAAACATGGACTGTCTCAAAACCGGAACAGAAGAGAATGGAAGCATTTGAGATGTGGTGCTACAGACGAATGTTGAAAATTAGATGGACTGATAAGGTAAGGAATGAGGAGGCTCTGCGCAGAATCGGAGAGGAAAGGGATATGTGGAAAACACTGATAGAGAGAAGGGACAGGATGAAAGGATATCTGTTAAGACATGAGGGAATGACTTCCATGGTACTTGAGCAAGCTGTAGAGAGCAAAAAACTGTAGAGAAAGACAGAGATTGGAATACATCCAGCAAATAATTGAGGACTTAGGTTGCAAGTGCTACTCGGAAATGAAAAGGTTGGCACGGGAGAGGAATTCGTGGCGGGATGTATCAAACCAGTAAGGAGACTGATGACCACAAAAAAAGAAAAAAAATCTCTGAAACTTACTCATGCTGAAAGAAAAGGGAAGGATATGTTATTTCCCACAAAAGCGCGTGAAGTGTCTCATAGAAATTTCACAAGTGTATCGCGATCTTTTTTTTACAGTCTGTGTTTAAGAGCGATGGAATGAAACATGTAATTACATCACAAATTGTTTAAATTTTCTTGTGTCATCTGCAAAGCTCTCTCTCTCACTCTCTTTGTGCAGTAGTACATTTAGCTCCTGTGACATCTTCAAGATATGCATGGGGCAATATACTGCAAATTGCTTAAACACCAGATTTAATAACTCCCAAAGCAGTACTTATTCAACGACAAAGGGTATCAGTGTGCCACAAGGAATGCTGCGGCTATTTCAAACTTGGCTGAAAGTACTTAGTGCACGGGCGTCCTGTGGCTGCCGCATGGGTCCATCGCGGAGACTGTGGCAGGGAGTGCACACACCAGAGTGGGTGAACGTCTTGCTTCTTGCGCTTATTGAGACTGACTGGACTTTTATTGAATGACCTACAGTTACAGCACACGTATTTATCAGCATGAGTTGCAAAGTGTAACTTAGCCCCATCCTGCTGCATTTTCAGTACTTGATGAAGTGTATTCGTCTTCTTCACACATTCACCAAATGTCATTGCTTTCCAAACATCGTGCAGGTGGCTATGGACACAGTCATCAGCTGTGTGATCTGTTAAGCTCCTCCTTCTCCAGCGCAGACATATCATCCATTGAACATGTAGAACTCTCAGGAAGCTCAGCACAGAATGAGCGAATTTCCCGCCATTTTTCTCCAGACCGCCATCTTGAATTATGTCATGGGAGGGGAGGGGCGAAGGGCCCTCTGGTGGTGGAGTTGTGAACTATGTGAGTTGGACTCCAGACCTCAAGGTGAACACACTGGATGTGGTTACTGTCTATGACAACTCAGATTGTTTAAATAAACAGTATACTGCAATGCATACAAAATAAGTCTTACATCCATCCTATCCAGCAGCCCAGCAAGGAATGAGGCCTTTGCTGCCAGTCGGGAAAGGGGGGGGAAGTGGAAGATAGGGGAGGAAGGTGGGGTTAGGTTAGTGGAGGTAGCCCAATTGATCTATTTTCCAATCAAAATCTGAAGTTTCCAACATGACATCAGTGCGATTTTGCACATCTTTGACCATTCTGAATAAATTTGGCAACAATGCAGCATTGGGTGACATCAACTTTGTCCCACTAATGTCGTGTACCTAGCAGCAAATATTCTATTCAAATTTAAAAGCGTTGCAGTTGAGAAAATTTTGTGAATACTAAATTTAATAGTCTATGTGTTACATTATTACTCTACTGCACAATAACAAATCAGTAACAGAACTCTAAAAGCAGTTTCGAGTTAAAAATATTTTGAAATATGAGCTATCTGGTGAATTACACAAATGTCCATTTTCAAGGCAGAGAAAGTTGTTAAGACATTGAAGAAACTCATTTCATTTTCAAATATCTCGTGTTTAACTGTATACAGTCTTCGTCTGTTTCAGGGTAAAAGATGGTGCACAACCGACGAAGTGTGGCTTTAACTGTCCACACTTTCTATAACTATGAGGGGCATTCAGTAAGTAAAGCAACACATTTTTTCTGAAAGCAGATTGATTTATTCAAGGCTCCAACACGTCATATTACTCCCCCTCTCTTGGTTACAAACCTCTGTTTTTCAACATAATCTCCGTTCATAGCATATTATGTACGCCTAAGCTGATGGTTCAAAAGGTATTACGTTCAGGAGATATTTCCCAGCATGTGTTGGTAGCGTGCTCTTTTGATGGTTGTTTCCACTTTTTTGATCTTACAGCTCATAGTGTGGTGTTGATTGCTTGACTGTGCTCATTTGATTACCATGGGGAGGGGAGGGAGAGGCTCTTTGCCCATGGCAGAGAGATTGAAAGGTATTATAATGAGAACTAGAGCAGCGAAAACTAAAGAACAGCATGAAAAGGTAGTTCAAAATGACAATTAGAAGAAATAACACCTCCTGTACTTTACGAATGGCCATTTTCAGTGAAATTTGTAATGTCAGTGCATTGATGTGTTATCTGGAAAATGCATATGGTGGTTTCTAGTAAGCATTCCTTCATATGATATTAAGATCAGATGCTAAACAATCACCAACCAGGAAACATGATGTGTTCTTAGGTAGGATGTTCTTGAGTTACACCCACTTTTTTGTGGGTCATTAGTTCTCTAATTTGATGTGGCCCACCATGAATCGATCTCCTGTGTCAGTCTCTTCATCTCACAAGGGGACTACGCCTACTTGTCATCACCGTTACAGAACAAACTGATGGTAAATGCAGGGTTTGGCCACATGAAAGTGACAGAATTGATCTCTCCAGGTGGCCAAGCGTTTAGAAAGATTAACATTTTCGGCGCGCTTTGGATGTGGCATGTACCATGTAGGTTAGAGCAGTTTCGTGGCAGAACGTAATGCAACATAAAGAAAGCAGAATGGTAATCCTAGGGTCGCGGGGTCGAGTCCCTATGCAGAAACTTTTTTTCGATTTTTATGTTATTTGCACTGCAAATAAACCAAAATAATGCTAATATATTGTACTCATTAATATTTTCATCAAAGTTAGGAGAAGGAAAGGCAAAGGAAACTCCGGGATTGCAAATAAATTTCCAAGAAAGCACTGTACTTACAGCATCCTTAGGGACTCTGCAAATGGCTGTTCAAATAAGGATTGTAATTAAAGGTTTAATTCTTCCTTGGAAATTTATTTCCAGTTCCGAATTTTCCGTTGCCATTTCTTCGCACGCCTTTTATTAAAATATTAATAAATACTGTATTTCGAGCATCATTCGGTTTATTTGCAGCGCAGCTAACGTAAAAAATGAAAATTAAAAGACGCTCTGTACAGTTTCCACTGCGCCAACAGCTGCCGTGAAAGTACGTTAACAAACAGGGGCTATTCAGAAACTAAGGTCCGCTTGGGCGTAAAAATGGAAACGACAGTGAAAATCCGATGAAGTGTTGCACAGATGTGTTGGGCAGTGTCTCTAGTATGCGCGTCAATTGCGTCAGGTGTTCTTTTCACTTCTGTGCGCACAGTGAGCACGTAAAGATGCCTAGATAAATAAGACTCCCGCCACGTATGAGGGCTTGGTGAGAAATTTCGCCTGAAGTCACGCAACCCACATAACGTAACTACCACTCGTTTCCTTCAAATGTTCAAATGTGTGTGAATTCCTAATGGACTAAACTACTGAGGTCATCGGCTTCTAGACTTACACATTACTTAAACTAATTTAAACTAACGTATGCTAAGAACAACACACACACGCATGCCCGAGGGAGGACTCGAACCTCCGGTGGGAGCAGTCTCGAAATCCGTGACATGGCGCCTCTAGCCTCGAGACCACTCAGCGCCGAGTGTTTCCTTCTTCATGAAAATTGTCGGCCGTACTCCTTAGGGGCAATGAAAATGCTCTTGCAGCGTTTTCGAGGGGGAGTGTTTGATCACTCACAATACAGGCCGTAATTGGTTTCCCCTGAATTTCATCTCTGCCCGCACGAACCGCTGGCTATAAAGTCAACATTCTAGCACAGACAACAACCTGCAGACTAGCGCAGAGAATTTGCGTAAAGTACAAGCGGCTGCTTTGTAAAGCTGGTATACAGCCACGAAGTGTGTCAGTCGGAGCGGCGACTACGTAGAGAAGTAGCTGCAAGATGTAGCTAACTGTTACAAAATAAAACATTTTTGATTTTCACAGCCGTTTCCATTTCGCGACCGATCGGACCTTACTTTCCGAATAGCCCTCGCATAAGGGGCAGTCAAATGAAAACGAGACAGATGGAAAAAAGTAAATAAACTGTTTATTGTTTCAGAAGTCATCGCCGTAATACTATAACGCCGTATATTTATTCTACTGTGAGACAAGACGGTAAGTGTCTTTATAGAAAAATGTTAGTAGTTGCCTCTGAAACCATGATCACCCAGCGAAACTCTGCAGCCTATTCGAAACAACCTTGGCAACATGCAAGGGCGTACCCAGGATCTGAAATAGGGGGGGGGGGGGCAGGTCATACTAGTCTCAGGAAACAAGGACTCTAGACAACATGCAGCTCTTCTTATTAAATAAAACAGTAAACCAGTGAAAAACTGCTTTTGATAAACATTTTAAATATAAGAATGAACTTGTACAATCCGAGAAAACATGCAGAATTTCTTATTAAATAAAACGGTAAACTAGTGAAAAACTGCCCTCCCCCTGCCCCTCGCTGGGTACGCCCATGGCAACATGTGTTCGTCGACACCTGCAGATCCGTGATGTTTACGCAGTACACTCACGAAAAGTGGCAGCATATGAACGTGTAGGCATTCTGACTTTGGACTGCCCAGTAAGGATCCAGAATACCGTCGCTGGCTTTCGTGCTGTAACTTAAATAGAACGGTATACAGAAAAGATCATAATCAAAAGGCAGCAGTTTGGTCGCCCTGTAGACGGTCGCTGCAAAATCGGCCGAAACGTCGGTTTTGTCGTACAACCGATTTGGTGTAACAAAACGAGGCGGTCTAATACCAGAACGTATTTTATTCGGATCGAACGAGAACACTTTCAGTATGTCAGGTACGGTTGTTAGGATAATAGCATTTTCATTTTCGAAATGTAGTCACTGTCAGGTCCACAGGACAATGTTCTGAATCACTAAATTTCCTGAATTTACTGACCCTTTACAAATGTGATGACTCTTTATCACGTTGTTGGAAGTGTTCTGTTTCGTTGCTTGTCGGCGTAGAACGAGATACCTTACAGCCTGGCCTGAATGAAACAAGAGTGCCAGAAGCTGTGCTGTAAGACGCGTGCAGTAAATTGCAGACGGCCGGCAGCGGCCGCTGGCAGGTGTTCCCGCTGCACAGCTGCCCGCTGGCAGGTGCCGCGGCACGTCTGCCGCTGGTGGCTATTTCGCGGCCGCTGACTCCCGCCTCCTCTTGGACGGACGCCAGTGACGAAGCACCAGGAGACAGTGTCGCTCCCATTCAGGATACTTCGGAATGCTTATTTTTCGTTTATTTATTAATTGGATCCTGGCGTAGATATCATGGAGGCACAGACGGAACATCCCACCGTGTGTGACGGCATAACGAGCGCGTAACGGCTGATAACGGCTATACTGATATATCACGGTAGCTAATAAAACTACAATAAGTTTAGATTACAGAAGAAAAATGTAAATAATAATACAGAAACGCTAATTCTGCTGAACTAAAACTTAGTTTTATACTTCTAAGGTGGAATCCTTATAGTAAATCTTAGTGATGGTCGTAGTTTGGCGTCTTGCTGGGAAGTTATTTATGTAGCGAATAATTAGTAAAGCCGCACGTTTCAAGTAAGTGAAAGATAGGAAGTTTAGGCTTTAACGTCCAGTCGACATCGAAGAGGAAGAGGAGGGAGGTGATTAATGTTTCGCGTCGTGTCGACGTCGAGGTCATTAGAGACCAAACGTCGACATCGAGGTCATTAGAGACGGAGCAGAAGCTCGAAATGCTTCAAGAATGGGAAAGGATGTCGGCCGTGCTCTTTCAAAGGAACCTTCCCAGCATTTGGCTGGAGCTATGTATGAAACATAACGGAAAACACAAATCGGACTCGTATTTTAACCGTCGTCCTCCCAAAAAATTAAGTGACGGCGGGTTTATTAAGTTAATGATATTTATTAGTTATAATTAATTTACACTCGAGCCTTGCATTTGAAATTGGTGTCACGTAAGATCGTTAGGAGCTCTAACTACAGCAACGCAGAATGAAATTTTCACTCTGCAGCGGAGTGTGCGCTGATTTTGAAACTTCCTGACAGATTAAAACTGTATGCGGGACCGAGACTCGAACTCGGGACCTTTGACTTTCGCGGGCAAGTGCTCTACTAACTGAGCTACGCAAGCACGACTCACGGCGGAAGTAAAATTGTGAGGACGCGTTGTGACTCGTGCTTGGGTAGCTCAGTTAGTAGAGCACTTGCCCGCGAAAGGCAAAGGTCCCGAGTTCGAGTCTCGGTCCCGCATACAGTTTTAATACAGCAATGTAATTAGAATATATTTCAACCCCTTTTTTTCACAAAATTTATTCTATTCTGATCTTCAACGTAACTGATTGCAGTTTCCCTTAACAAAACTTATTCTGAAACAGTTACTGTCTCTGCATCACATGTATATATTAAAATTAAAAAATAAAACAGTAGTATTCTAGTTGTGTTAATAATTATTCAACGTCCCTTTAAAGGATGTTAGTCATCACTTCGAGACAAACAGTACGTTGGTTGTCTTTTATAGCAAAGCTGCAGCGTATTTCATTTCGAGGCATTGCATTACAGTGAGCTGTCGTCAGCATTCCTGGGCATAAGATATGCCTGTCAGCAGAGATTAAATTCCCATACATGAGATTTTACAGTAAAATCTTCCATACTAGTTCCGAAACTTTTCCCTAGTGTTCACCAAAAATTGCACCGGATTTGTCCTTAATATGAATGACCAACTCGTGTTCTTCATCTCATCAATCGATTTATTTGTTAGCAACTCCCGCTGTTTTCCATAATACACCATTAAAACAGGTACTGCCAAACATATTCCTCTCTAAAAGCGTTCGTATATAATCTGCAGTAATGTTTGACAGTATCTGAATAATTGTGATTTGTGATTCTGTGCTATTATAAATACTGTAGCGTCTCCTCAACTGACAGCTCCCTTCTACAAATACCTGCAACCCTTCAACACAACAACATGCACTACATCCTCAGCTCGTCTATCTGGACAGTGGAACATTTGTTCTGCTCGGCTGTCCACAGTGAACGACTTCTCCTGTCACCAGGCGGCTTGCAGTCCCTTGGAGAGACTTTTCTTTTCTTTTAGTCATTTGTCTTCAGACTGGTTTAATTTGAGCCGTCCTCAATTATTAGTGGAATATTTTCCAATTTATCGTTCCTCCAGTGGAGTTTTTATCCACTACAGCTTTCTCTGTTACCACGCAAGTTATTGCCTGGTGTACACTTCAAGTCAGTATTTTCCATATGTTTCTTTCTTGGTGGGGTTTTCGGAGAACCTCTTCATCCCTTGTCTCTTCACTATGCATGCTTTTCAACATTCTTCTGTAGCACCACATTTCAAACGCTTGGATGTGGTTCTTTCACGTTGTTCGCGAAGTCCATAATTCACTACTACACACTCCTGTACTCCAAACGAACAGTCTCAGAAATGTTTTTCCCAAATCAAAGCTGATGTTTGATAGTAGCAAACTTATTTTGACCGGGAATGCCTACTTTGCCTTTTACGGAGGTGAAGGAAGAAAAAATAACGTCGATTTGGAATGCATAGGGGATCCAGTCTTAAAAGTTAGAAAGAGCTATGAAAGACCTGCAGCGGAACAAGGCAGAAGGTATAGACAATATTTCTTCAAAATTTCTAACGTCATGGCGAAAGCGGCCATCAAACGTTTACTGACGTAAGTGTACAGGATTTATGAGACTGGAGACATGCCGAGTTTCAGACAACAGCATCCACGCAGTCCTGAAGATACTAAAAAGCAAAAACATACGAGGACTGTCGTACAATAACATTAATAGTGAATGCACCCAAGTTTCTAGCAATAATAATACACAGAAGAATAGAAAAGAAATAAATACATTACTTGAAGATCAGTTTGGAGTCAGGAAATGTAAAGGCTCCAGAGAAGCTGTCCTGTCTCTGCACTTGATAGTGGAAACAACACTTAACAAAATCAAGACAGGTTCGTACTATTTGTCGATCTATAAAAAGCGTTCGACAACATGAAGCAGCTCAAGATGTTTTAAATTCTCAGAATAATGGTGTAACTCCTATAGGAAAAGGCTGAAAGTAGAATATGTGCGAGAACTGAAAGATAATTATAAGAATTGAAGACCAAGAAGAGTGATGCGCTAGGATTAAAAATGGTATACGGCCAGGGATGTTCTCTTTCGGTTCTACTGTCCATTGTGTAGATAGAAGAAGCAATCACGGAAATAAAAGAATTGTGCCAGATTGAGATTAAAATCCAAGGTAAAAGGACGGCAATAACAAAATTCACTGCTGGCATTGCTATCCTCTGTTAAAATGAGTGTGAGGAAGAATTAAGAAGCTGCTGAACGGAAAGAACAGCCCAACGAGTAAATTATATGGAATGAGAGTAAATTACTCTACATATGAAGTCTAGTCTAGTGATATTAACGTGTCCACCGCCTATGTCCGACATCAACATGCAACAACCACTAAAGAAGGCATGTGGCAGCGCTAGCAATGGAGGGTATATGAAGCGTGTCGGGGAGATGCAGAAAACAGTGCAGTAGTTATCGCAATGCAAAAAACTGAGCGATTTATCTGACGCGCAGAACGGCATGATAATTGGCTTTCGGGCCAAGAGTCGAAGCGTTTCCTAAACGGCTAAATTAGTGAACTGTTCACCTACCATCAGGAGAATGTAACGTATCATACAACTCGTAGTGTAGGTCCAAGGTTCGAACACCGGGGCGAGTTTACCGAACGCCGCTGGCCGCCAAACTCCCCGGATTAAAAACCCACCCGAGAATCTGCGGGACCATCTCGATTGGGCTGTTAGTGCCATGGATCCTCGGCAGAGAAACCTAGAGCAGTTGGCCACGGCGCTGTTTTCGGTATGGCTCGATATCACCGTCGGTACCGTCCTACACGTCACTGATTCTGCAAGTGATGCAAAAGGAGGCTATTCAGGCTTTTGAGAGCTGGTGACATTAACATGACTGGACAGTGTGTATCATTGTTCATACCGTAAGTCTGAGAAAGGTGCACTTGCTCCTAGTCCTGATTTCCGGCGACAGCGAGATAGAGATTCAGCGCAGACCGCCACAACAGAGGAGCAGCTGTTGTTCACAAGCACACACTCACAATCATTTAATTTTTCGCTGGGACAATGGATATCTAAGAAATAAATTAAAATGTTTCCAGTGTTAAACTGCATGCGTTGTGATCTTCAGTCTAAAGGGTGCTTTGATGCTGTTCTCCACACTACTCCATCCTGTGGACACCTCTTCATCTCCGAATAATTTCATTTGAATATGCTTGCTGTACCCGTCTCTTGGTCTCCTTTCGTAATTTTGGCCTTCCAAATCTTCACTCCAAAACTAAACCGAAGCTTCATTGATGTTTCAGAATGTGTCCCATCTAGGGATCCCTTCTTTTGGTCAAGTTATGCCACATAGTTATTTTCTCCCCAAATATTCAGTACCTCTACATTACTTACGCAATGTGCCCATGTAATCTTCAATTCTTCTGTTGCATCACATTTCAAAAGCTTCTATTATTTGTATCTTCTTGTCTGAACGGCCTATCGTCCACGTTTCACTTACGTATACGACACACTGTAGGTAACTGCCCTCAGAAAAGCGGTTCTAACACTTATTTTTCTCTGTGTCAGAAACTCTTTTCGTTCAGCTGCCAGTCTATATTTTACATCTTTTCTACTTCGACCTTCATCAGTTATTCTACTGCCTAATTATCACAACTGATCCGCTACCTTTAGTGTCTCATTTCCTAATCTAATTCCCTCTGCATCGCCTGTTTAATTCGACAACATTCCATTGCCTTTGCCTTTCTTTAACAAAATTTAACGTTGACAAATGTTCAACTTATATACTCCTTTCAAATACTGTCCGTTTCTTCCAACTGCGGATCTGAGTCCTTTGCTGTCTCTGAGAGAATTAAAATGTCATCGGCAAACCTCAGAATCTTTATTACTTCTTCCTAAACCGTAATTCCTTCTCCAAAATTTCCTTTGGTTTCCTTCACTGCTTTCTCATTGTACAAATTGAATAACATCGTGAACAGGCTGCAACCATGTCTCACTCCCTTCTCAACCACTGCTTCCGTTTCATGTCCCTCGACTCTTGTAACTGCCGTCTGGCTTTTGTACAAGTTCCACGTAAGCGTTCGCTTCCTGTTATTCACTCCTTTCTATCTATATTTCAAAGAGTGTGTTCCATTCATCATTGCCTAAGCTTTCTCAAAGTCTATAACAGCTATAATCGTAGTTTATCTTTCGTTAACCTATCTTCGACGGTAAGTCATGCCCTTCTTTGAACTTTGTCGATGCACTCCGTTATTCCTATCGGGTAAGGATCCCACAACGCGTAGCAGTATTCTAAAACAGAACGAACAAGCGTAGTGTAGGCAGTCTCTTTAGTAGATTTGTTATATTTTCTTAGTGTCCTGACAATAAAATTCAGTCTTTGGTTAGCCTTCCCCAAAACATTTTCTGTGTGCTCTTCCATATTTAAGTTGTTCTAATGATAATTCCTAGGTATTTAGTTGCTTTTACGGCCTTTAGATTTGATTGATTTATCGTGTAACCGAAGTTTGACGGATTCCTTTTAGCAGTCTTGCGGATGATCTTACACTTTAGGTTATTTATTGTCAATTGCCAATTATTGCACCGTACAGATATCTTTTCTAAATCGTTCGGTAAATTGTTTTGATCTCCTGATGACTTTACTAATTGTCAGACTACAGCGTCATATGCAAACAAGCTAACACTGCTGCTCAGATTATCTCCTAAATCGTTTTTATAGATAAGGAACAGCAAAGGGCCTATAACACTACCTTGGGGAACGCCAGAAATCACTCCTGTTTTACTCGATGACTTTCCGTCAATTACTTCGAAGTGTGACCTCTTGACGGGAAATAATGAATGCAGTGGCATAACTGAGACGATATTCCATAAGCATGTAATTTCACTACATGCCACTTGTGTGGTACAGTGTCAAAAGCCATCTGGAAATCTAGAAATACGGATTCAATACGAATTCCCTTGTCAATAGCACTTGTGTGAGTAAAGAGCTAGTTCTGTTTCACAAGATTGATGTTTTCTAAATCAATGCTGACTATGTGCCAATAGACCGATCCCGTAGAGGTAATTCATGGTGTTCGAACCCAATATATGTTCCAAAATCTTGCTGCATATCGACGTTAATGATATAGGCCTGTAATTTAGTGGATTACTCCTACTACTTCAGTGATAAATCTGTCAGCACCTGATTTCGTTGGAACTGGAATTATGACAAGCCTATTGAAGTCTGAGGGTAGATCCCCTTTCTCACATATAAACTATTTGATCGTCTGCTGCTTTCAGTATTTTATATCTCAAAGCTATCCATTCGTCTTCTGATGTATTCATTTCCCCTGTTTCACATGGCCGACAGAACAGACAGCACTCGGATGTATATATTTATGAAAAACAGAGTAATGTTTGCTTCATGCGTATGCATAGACATCGTCCAAAGTCCTACGGGGAACAGAATTTTGGGGACGAGGAACGCTTCATAGCAGCACGCGATGAAAATTTGCGTCAGTCAGGGACCATGTTCAGATGGCCAAAGCGGCAGTCTGACTTTGGCGACAGAGCAGTGCGAGTGGAGCTGTTTAGATCCTCACCTGGTGCACGTTTTCGCGGTGTTTTAACTGCTATAGTGGCTTTCGGGTTAGTGAATGTCTTTCTAATAAATGGCCAATTCATATTCGAACATGAAGCTGAAATTAGGCATCTCGAATGAATATGCACGCCCCAAAAGTGCTGGAAGTAAAATGATTTCTTCGAAATGATGTTAAAGGTTCCCTGTACTGATCTTGTTGAAACTGCCTCTCAATTTTGAGCAGCATGATTTACATTAAGTTAGAAACTGATGCTGCATGTGATACGGTTTTAGAGAAGACAAGGGCAAGCTCAAGCTCTGACATTCATATGGCAACCTTGGTCCACTGACTGTGCATCATGTGGTTCTTGGACACAGGACGGTCCAAGCATTCAGACTCCCATTCGAAGTGCTGGCAGATGATATGGCGGCTGCACTCAGGCCCTATGGAACGATTCACAGCCACATCGTGGACAAGTGGACACAGTTCTCTACGTGCCCTGTTTTGAGTGGAGTACGACAGGTATACACTGAAATCAGCAAGCATGCTCCATCCTACCTGTACATCAGGGGATGTGTTCATCGTATATGATGCCCAGCCAAAGACCTGCTTGTGGAAAAGAGAGTTGTGTGCATTAAAAGTGCCTGCAGTGCTGTATTACTTAGCTCTGATCTCTAGATCTGATGTCTCCACCACCTCGACATCTATACCTCTCACATATGCAGTGACACACAAGATGGATGCATGGGCCTGACCCCTCACAGGATTTTTCGCAACTGGCGATGCCAAGACAGGACGAGGAGCGGCAGCTGACACCTAATGGGGTCCCCTCTCCTCATGCTACGCCAGTTGTTGAAGGTGGTAAAGAGGAGTCCCAAAGCGGGGTGGAAGTTGATGCAATAGTTGTGCCCATGGCCGCCTTTTTGTCTAGACATCAGGTTTTGCTCCTGTTATCTGATGCAGAGACGCACTCTCAGTCCCAAAGAGGCATGAGAAGTGAAAGATGTCCTCAGCCGGCGCGCTCACGAGACAGACCAGAGCCAGTGCTACATCTCAACCTGACGATGAACTTCTGATGGACACTCCATGCCTGAATGTGTCCTGTGTCCTTCCACGAAGCCTGTCGCCAGACGTGCAGCTGTTGATTGCTGACCAACGCAAGGAATGACACCTTGTGTGATGCAAAGTGCCCTCACACTCACCACGTACAATTGGATAGGTGTCTGAAGACCCTAACACTCATCCAACGGCATGGGTAGACAATATTGCCCAGAAATTTTGCCCGAGAATGCAACGACGATGGTTGGTCTCTGCGGCACAGGAGCAGTAGAATACTTTTTGCGGTGAAGGAGCGGTTTGGTGTGGTTATGCTACTGCGATTACAACTCCTCCCACTGTTGTTATGAACGTCCCAATGCCTACGCACCAGCAGCAAGCTAGCAAGTTTGCCTCCATCAATATCAACTTGATCAGCACACATATAAACCTTAACAGCTGCAACCAACAGCCAAACCATACCCTATGCCCTCTCTTCGTACAACACTGTGTTTTGCTGAAATGTGGGAGGTGTTACATGGAGATCGTCTAACTTTACTTATGTGACCTGTCATTCCACCAGTTGCCTTGATCGCCTCTACATCTCGTCTGACCTCGCAGTGGTGATTGTAGCAGAGTCTTTCTTCGAACGTAATGCATACACCTGCATCGTCAACCTCTGGAGAAGTTGGGGTTATGGAAACTGCATGTGCCACTCTTATGGGATCAGGAATGTGGGCAAATCATTGCGAGTAGGTGGGCCTCATGTGAATGTCGACTGTTGCTGTATTTGTCGTGGCTTCAGTGATCCCTCAAATGCATCAGACCAACTTTACGATATGCAGTGATTGGTTAGAGTAGATTGCTCTGGTACTGACAAAAGATGACTTCTATTATGCCCTTCTTGGGAACAAATGGCGTTTTCACCGTCGAGTCACGTGGCAGAGTTCCATGGCGCCAAAGCAAATATTCTCATCCTACCTACCATAGGCTTGAAGGTGTCGCGCTGCGAACGAGATGCCAGGATAGACTAAGAGCTTCCGTCTATGCTGCACATTATCCCCGAACGACGACGAAGAAAACTAAGATTGGTACATGCTCTGGATCTCCTGGATGGTAGTAATGTGTCAGGCCAGATGGACAATGAACGTGTGTTCGTCATCCACTATCACCAACTGTATTAGGGGGTGCGCCGTGATGATGTGGACTTGGCTGCAGTCCCCCAGACCTTCACTGGCATATTTGCTGATACAGTATCAGCATACCTTTTGGAGAAAATCGTGAGAGATGATGATGCGGACGCCCTTGCCAAGTGGACAGATAGTAAATTACAGGTCCAGGTGGTTTCCCGTCGGAATTTTATCGGACCTTTAAGGATCTGATGGCCGCGCGGTGGAAGGAGATGTATCAAGAATTGCTGTCATTAGCGGTCGCACACGGATTGAACATTAATGCCCGATCACGTTCCTCAACTGTGATTTCAAGATCTTCATCACAATCTCGACGATGTATATTAATCGAGTATTTCGTAAGGACAAACACCTTTCGGGGTGGCGCAGCAATCCAGATGACGCATAGCGATTATCGAGATATGATCGTACTTGCGTCAGTCTGTATGTTGAGCAGCGCCCTAGTCTCCATAGGCTTTCAGCATGTGTTTGATGAAGTGAGAAACTCTTTCCTGACTACCATGGTGGATCGTATTGCCTTCCCTGTCGCCTTTATCCAGGTGCTCATGAGCGTTCGTGCTTCGCTTAGTATGATGATTAATGCTAAGGTGGAAGAATACATTCCCGTCTTACATGCATTTCGACAGGGCTATCATTTTTCAATGATTCTTTATGCAGTAGTGACAGAGCTGCTTCTATGTGAGCAGAAACAAAAACTTCTGGGATCATACTGAGAGGACACAGTTTCCAATTCCGCACTTACGCGGATGACCTAATTTTTTTCGCCTGTTCTGAAGAGGACTTACGGAAGGCGGTAGTATGGATCGAGCGGTATGGGAATGTGACAGTCAGCAACATGAACATAGCCAAGTCACGTTGCCATGGCAATCGGGAGGGGAGCGTGGCCTGGCCGGATACACTTTGGTTTTTGAGCATCGTTTTTACGGAAAGATGTCGATCGTACCACGGCACTGAACATTAACGACTTTTACAAGCTCACTGCACAGGCGTTTAATGCCACCTCCTCCGAGCTCTAGATACTGTCCAAATGGTCGCCTTGATTAACACCTACATAGCATCCTGGATACCTCGCATAGCGCAAATCGTACCGATGACTCCAGTGCTGGACAGTGGACCCAGTTACTATCTTAGCAGTGCACTTCTCTTCAAGATACGATACGTTGCCCTCAACCTTCCCCCTCGAAACGGAGGACTGAGGCTTATCAACCTTCGAGCGCTTGAAGCGGCTCTTTACACTAATAATGTGGCCATTGTCCAACTCGAAGCTGGATGCCGCCTGGTGGCGTTGCAGGCACGTGACACGGTAACAAAAGTACGTAAGCGGATCACACAATGACAGGGGATCACCCTAGCGAAGATACGGGCTGCAAATGGGGAAATCCATTGAGATAAGCGACTTTGACAAAGAACAGATTTTTATTACCCAGAGCCTGTGAACGAGTATCTCAATAAATGCGAAACTGGTCACACATTCACGTACTACTGTCGTGAGCATCTACAGAAAGAAGTAGAAGGACAAGGCACAGAACGTGGTGTTCGGAGGTTTGTCTGCTCTTTGATGTAGGATAGATGGTGATTTCCGGCATCTATATGAAAACAGCACAATGCTGATGCACACAAAAGTGTTTCGGAGCACATCGTTCATCGGGATTCGACCGTCGATCAGTGGAAACATGTCAGCTTTTCCACTGAAACACATTTTTGCTACACAGAGGCCGTCATCGAGGTAAACAGCGGCTCGAAACGCGCAGCGTGCCACGGCACAGCCTGGTGGAAGCAGTAATGCCGTAGTAGACATCCTCCTGCGCTTGCATGGGACCTGTGGAGGTAATCGATGATGCACTACGAACCTCCAACGTGCTTGATGTCTTCTTCGACGGCGACGTCATCTTCCAACAGTCTAACTGTCCTTGTCTCGGAGCCAGAAACGTGCTACAGTGGTTTGAAGTGCGTTGGAGTGGACTCAGTTTGATGTCCCGGGGACCAGATTCACATGACTGAAATCCCATTGAACCCATCTGGGTCACTATCGGGCGCCAGCGCCTCGTACACTAATCAGCGGCCTGTTATTTACACGAATTACGTGACCTGTGCGTAAACATGTAATACCACAAACCTCCACAAATCTACTAACAAGCTGTCTGATCCTTGATAAGGAGAATCAGTGTTGTACTTCTTTCCAAAAACGGACAAACAAGCTCTTAACATCAATACCATGTTGAAGATATGGATCGTCGACACTGTTTCACCGGCCCCCTCATTGATGAAGTGGCGTCTCTGTCCTGTGCACACGCCTGCCCTCCCCCACATCAAAATATTCTTCCTGGATTATAGCTATGGGCACCCGGATATGCCCTGTACCAAAGTATTTGGGATTGTGATGTATACCGCCTGTTAGTGACGAAACACACTCGGAATATGGTTGAAAGACGTCACCTAGGAGTGGCGTGGCCTGCCATGTGGCGAGAGATTCACCAGAAATGTTTTACGATGGAGATTAGCGCCACATGGTATCTCGTGGTCATCGAAAGGTTTCCAAGACCAGACTGCAGATGTTGTTCTTGTTCACTCGCCAATAATGTGCGTACGGAGTCGTACGGTAGACACGGGTGAACGTCGCCTGGAATGTGGTCTTTCCGTTTATGTGTGACTTCTAATGCAGAAAATGCTTGCCCTCTATGTCCGAGTGGTACCCGCACGATCGAGCCAGGAATGCTCCTTCTCCCGCTTAAGACCTATTTTCCCGTCTGAAAGACACATACGATGAACTGAATCAGAAGACTTCCTATGTACGAGGTGCATTCAAGTTCTAAGGCCTCCGATTTTTTTTCTAATTAACTACTCACCCGAAATCTATGAAACTGGCGTTACTTCTCGACGTAATCGCCCTGCAGACGTACACATTTTTCACAACGCTGACGCCATGATTCCATGGCAGCGGCGAAGGCTTCTTTAGGAGTCTGTTTTGACCACAGGAAAATCGCTGAGGCAATAGCAGCACGGCTGGTGAATGTGCGGCCACGGAGAGTGTCTTTCATTGTTGGAAAAAGCCAAAAGTCACTAGGAGCCAGGTCAGGTGAGTAGGGAGCATGAGGAATCACTTCAAAGTTGTTATCACGAAGAAACTGTTGCATAACGTTAGCTCGATGTGCGGGTGCGTTGTCTTGGTGAAACAGCACACGCGCAGCCCTTCCCGGACGTTTTTGTTGCAGTGCAGGAAGGAATTTGTTCTTCAAAACATTTTCGTAGGATGCACCTGTTACCGTAGTGCCCTCTGGAACGCAATGGGTAAGGATTACGCCCTCGCTGTCCCAGAACATGGACACCATCATTTTTTCAGCACTGGCGGTTACCCGAAATTTTTTTGGTGGCGGTCAATCTGTGTGCTTCCATTGAGCTGACTGGCGCTTTGTTTCTGGATTGAAAAATGGCATCCACGTCTCATCCATTGTCACAACCGACGAAACGAAAGTCCCATTCATGCTGTCGTTGCGCGTCAACATTGCTCGGCAACATGCCACACGGGATGCCATGTGGTCGTCCGTCAGCATTCGTGGCACCCACCTGGATGACACTTTTCGCATTTTCAGGTCGTCATGCAGGATTGTGTGCACAGGACCCACAGAAATGCCAACTCTGGAGGCGATCTGTTCAACAGTCATTCGGCGATCCCCCAAAACAATTCTCTCCACTTTCTCGATCATGTCGTCAGACCGGCTTGTGAAAGCCCGCGGTTGTTTCGGTTTGTTGTCACATGATGTTCTGCCTTCATTAAACTGTCGCACCCACGAACGCACTTTCGACACATCCATAACTCCATCACCACATGTCTCCTTCAACTGTCGATGAATTTAAATTGGTTTCACACCACGCAAATTCAGAAAACGAATGATTGCACGCTGTTCAAGTAAGGAAAACGTCGCCATTTTAAGTATTTAAAACAGTTCTGATTCTCGCCGCTGGCAGTTAAATTCCATCTGCCGTACGGTGCTGCTATCTCTGGGACGTATTGACAATGAACGCGGCCTCATTTTAAAACAATGCGGATGTTTCTATCACTTTCCAGTCCGGAGAAAAAAAATCGGAGGCCTTAGAACTTGAATGCACCTCGTACTACCTTCTTTGGGACTGTCTCAAAAGTATGCTTGGCTTTTGGACTCTCACAGGATCTATATGATCAATTGCAGTACAATTCTAGGTATTGTCAGACTTCCGTTAATTACTTAAGCAGTGTAATCAAGAATCCCACCCCGAAGCTGGACGGTACCGGGTAAGAGAAGTTGATTCTGGTGGATCTGATCTGAATCTCAAAGTGGACAACTGAACAAGACTGTACTGAGAGAAGTCGTATCTGGATCCCCTCTGTGGAGAGCTGGGACTGGATAGTGTTTATTTTCTCATGCTTTCGAGTAGTCGTCGCTCTTATGTTGCACTACCGAAAGGGCATCCTCAGTTTCTTTGTATTCTGTTTCATATTGTTTACTGATAAAATCCATTAGTCACACATGTTTCAATGGTTCCGAGCACTATGGGACTTAACTGCTGTGGTCATCAGTCCCCTAGAACTTAGAACTACTTAAACCTAACTAACGTAAGGACATGACACACATCCATGCCCGAGGCAGGATTCGAACCTGCGACCGTAGCGGTCGCGCGGTTCCAGACTGTAGCGCCTAGAACCGCTCGGTCACCCCGGCTGGCCACACAAGTTTCATTTTGCATTGTAATTTTGAAGGAAGAAAAAAAGAAAGTGGTTCAGACGACCGGCTCACTATAAGTGGGAGGGGGTGGGGGGTAAGCGGTTAAGGCTTAAGGCAACAGCTCATGGGAACCGGTAAGTCTGGGTTCGAGACCAGGTGCAGCACAAATTTTCAGCTTCCGCCGTTGCATTACCACAATGCCCTGTGCAGTTAGCCATCACGATTTTCCACCCACCCTTTCCTTTTCCTTCGTTCATTTGATGCTTGCATAAGATTTATTCATCTGTCAAAATTGTATTCACACTGCGACATCCACCGTTTTCAAACGTTTTGATTATTTGCTTGTATACCAAGACAATATAATATAAATGTTCCTCTGCAGACAGCCTGAAGACGTTTCAATGTGGTGGCCCGGTCTTGCCGATCTTTCCATTTCCTACTGTCTACACAAAAGCGGCATTATCTTCAGTAACAGGAGGAAACGTTCGGACTTGGGCGGTGGGCATCTTTGTAGTTACAAGTTACTGTTATGATCTACTGAATACTACAGAAAGGTTCGAAAATCTTCTACAGTCAGTGGAGAACCTTCTTTTACGCTTTGTGTTACGCTAAAACTTTCGCAGTAACCTACTCTACTACAAACCGTCGTTAAAAACTTCACAGTAACCTACTCTATTACAAAACCGTCGTGACACTTCTTTCTCCTACTGCTTAGTGTCTTGGCACTATCTTGCATAACGGATTATCCAGGAGAGCAATTAATGATCTTACGATAGCCACATACAGGATATCCATGAAACTTTTAGAATGAGATCGGTAATCTCGACATAGATCATGAGAATAAAAATATCTTAACTGAAGCTGTGGGAAGTATTCCTGGCTTATTTCAGACACTGAAAGTCACAAGCACCTTGCAGCTACATTACCATACATTTTTAATCCCTCGTGGACAATGGACTCGCCAAGGACAACGATATGAAGTGCTTTCATACTCCATCATGATGCACGTGAGATTGACACTTCAGTTAAAGGCTTGTGCCTCGTCAATGTCAGAGTTAAGTAACTAGCTTCAACCAGAAAGTGGTAAACAAACGTTCAAGGTCTTCTCTAGTGATAACACGTGATGCTCTTGATTAGCCTTGAAACATAAGCTCTTACTACAAGATGATGTAACAGTGCGCTTAAAATATCATTAAATTCTCTTGCACAACATTCACAGTTATTAGAAAAAAAAAAGTTTTCACCAGCTTCTAGTCTACTGCCATGCTTCATAGTGAATTGAGAACCAGCTGAATTTCGACAAAAAGGAGCAAAATAACCACTTTAACTGCTCTCCTATTTGTAACTAAACTATCCCAACATCGGCATACAGACAATAGAGACAGGAAGTGTGGATGGTCAGATTGTCATTACAGCCTTCTTTCCCCAAACTGTAAGTGCATAAATTTATCCTTACTTAGTCTGTTCGCTAACCTGAACAGGAACCTCCGAGTTATCTTCAATAAAAGTGAGCTCTGAATGTTATGTGAATGATCTCCCTCTCTCTAAGATTCCAAAATGCTGAAAATACGTTACACCAAAAACCAAAATTAATTTGCAGAGCATTGTAGGACGATACGAGTTTTCTAAATAAATTATTGTGAGAAACTTACATTTCGCAAACACTTGCAGTAGGCTAGTGACGTCATACTCGAAGAAACAACTCACGTTTAAAAAAAGGCAACGTCCTGTCTGACTCATCATCGCCCTGCCCAAACCGTTGAGAATAGCAACTTGAAACTTGAAGAGGCTGTTTATCTTATAATATAGGCGCTGTCGTAAATAAATTTAACCCCTAAGGGGGTGAAATAGGGGATGAAATGTTTTACGAAAATATTTCATCATGAAAGCATTATTAAAGTTAAATCTATCAAAATTTGAATTTGGCATCTCGGCTGGAAACCATACTGATTTACTGACTCATCATTGCCCAGACCAGATCGCCAACGACATAAACTTGAAATCTTGTACTGCATACATCGTTTAAGAAAGGATTGTTGGGAATTCCACTCCTAAGGTGGTGGAATAAGAAATGAAAGACTTTCTCAAAATAGGACGGTGTTAACGCAATTTTGAAACAATAACTACGAAAACTGGCATTAGGTTTCTCAGTCAGAAATAAAAAGATACGTGCTTCAGCATTTTTGGAAACTCAACCACTAAGGGGGTAAAATAGTGGACGAAAGTTTTTTTGAAAATAAATCGTTATTGAAGAACTACTAAAGCATTTGTAAAGTTACATCTATGAAAACTGGTATTTGACTTACCGGTTAGAAAGAAAGAAAGAAAAAAAAAAAGTATTTCACTGTTTCGGAAATTCCACTCCCTAAGGGAGTGAAATAGGGGATAGAAAGTTTTACGAAATTATTTCATTAGGGTTGCATTTTTCAACGCTAAATCCACGAAAATTTGAATTTGGCTTCTCTCTTAAAAATAGTATATGTTTCATTATTTTTGCGTGGACAAAGTAATAGGAGTAATGTGAACATTGATAATTATGATACTTATATTATTTTGAAAGATACATGTTAATGTACACTGAACGTAATTTCAGTTAACTTAAGTAGCTATAACTGCAGTTTAATCAATGTAAAGTGAGATTTTTTAAAGCAAAACATTTTGCGTTTGATGTTACTGTGCGTGATATAAGGGCACTCACATTGTGCTGTCATAACGGAAAAGTTAATTTGCCTGCATTAACACAAAATTTATTTTCCGGCGCACAGCCACAAGGACTCACTTGAAATGATCGAACAATTAAAGAGAGATCAAAGAATTACTCCAATAATATTCGTAGTTAATGTGCAGGATACGCAATAGTTAGCAACTCAATTACACCGTATAATCTGTTAGCATTCTTCCTATGTCATACTTATGCATTCATTATTTCTTTTTCTTATTTTTCCGTATTAATATTATGAGTCAGATTTTCTGTCTTCATGAGATTTCGTTACTGTATGACCACTGCATATGATACTATTGTTTGTACTACATGATTCAGCGTATTCTTCAATGAAAGTTCTCCTAATTACTACAAAGAAGCAGTTTTCACTGTATATCGTAATATTGTGTTTTGTGTTTATTAATGCGCTTAATAGGTACGTCACAGTCCACAGTGACCATTGTTTGCGTGTCACGCATTTTATTTTACCATCGTTGTATTTTATATCATTCTTTTTGTATTTTTACTAATGCATATGTATTTACGTTAAATAATGACAACTGATGTTGGATAACAGATTTATATTCTATGGTAACCTTAATGATTTTGTCGATTTGTACGAGGGCCTGAAGATGGAGCCAATGATGTACCGAAACTGGTAACGTAGTTAAATTATTCACTAAATTTACGGCTATATAGTAGATCTACAACTTTGCTTCCGCCGTTTTTTCTCGGAGATCGGGGCTTTATTGTGAAAAACTTACAAAAAAAATTATGATTCATAGTATTGTCCATCGCTGGCCACTACATTCTCCCATCTTTCGGACAGCATACGAATCCCGTGATGGAACAACTGGGCGTCTTTTGTGGGGATGCATGAATCGATTCAATTTTGCACTTGTTCATATAATCGGAAGTGCTGGTCAGCCAGACTGTATGCCACTGATCGAAAAATGTGGTAGTCAGAGAGAGCAACGTATGGAGAGTATGGCGGGAGGGATAGGACTTCTCATTTCAACGTTTCAATGTATATTTTGACGGGTTTTGCTACATGGGGTTGAGCACTGACCTGCTGCAAAATTACCTTTACGTGTCTATCGCTGTATTGCGGCCGTTTGAGTTTCAGTGCTGGGCTCGAACGCATCAATTGCTTTCTATAATGATGTTCTGTGACTGTCATCGTCTGTTTCAGTAGCTACGAAAACGATCTGCCTTCTACCGTCATTCCCGCCTTGGACATCAAAATCACCGTTCTTAAGGCAATGAAAACATTCTCTGCACGTTCTTCCACTAATAGTTCCCTTACAATTGGTCTTACCCAGCATTTTAAGAGACACAGCCGAAGGTTTCTTCATGTTAAAGCAGAAAATTAAACGTCCCGCAAACGGAGAGATATGGGTACGTAAGTTGACATACTTAAGCGTGAATAACCTTATGATCCAATCAGAAATCGAATACTATTTTTATGGCATTATGTTTACAGATGCCTAGGCTTATTGCCGGCCGGAGTGGCCGAGCGGTTAAAGGCGCTACAGTCTGGAACCGCACGACCGCTACGGTCGCAGGTTCGAATCCTGCCTCGGGCATGGATGTGTCTGATGTCCTTAGGTTAGTTAGGTTTCAGTAGTTCTAAGTTCTAGGGGACTTATGACCACAGCAGTTGAGTCCCATAGTGCTCAGAGCCATTTGAACCTAGGCTTATTGTATTACACCTATGACCAACCACCTGAACCACACTTGCCGCAACTGCCGTGTATTGCAAAATGGCGGAAGCAAAATTGTAGTCCTCATAATATCTGTTTTCTACAAGTCAGCGACCAGTCGCTGTCCCGTTCTTCCATTTATACAAGACGGAATTACTGAAACAATTGATACTAGTTTTCATTACTAGACAGCGCCTTTTACGGAAAACCAAATGACCCTAATAAGAAGTGACGGGCAGTTTTACATTACCAAGATGCTTATTACGACAATATTAAGCAAAATTCAATGTACTGGTATTTCCGAACTCACTATGATCAGCACAGAATAATGGTATATACACTGCCAGAAAAAAAATTGGTACACCGTTTTAGAGGTTACCAATTAACTCCAGATTTATTTTTGCAACAATGCATATGGAGTAGTTGAAATGATTACATTTACAGGTTAATAGAACAAGCGATTCTGAGGTACCATACACCGACACATGCTGAAAGTCCCTCATTAGTGCCATGGTGTAGCCTCCACGGGCAGCAATACATGCGCTGACTCTCGCATACAATCGACCGTGCCGATGGCGAATACTGTCCGGAATACTTTTGCCACGCGTGCTCCACCTGTTAACGTATTTCTGTAAGTATTGCTGGTTGATGAGTCGCACAAGTCACTTCACGTCCATGTGCTCGACTGTAGACAACTCCAGAGATCGTGTTGGCCAGAGAAGTTGCTGCACGTCTTGGCAGAGCACTTCGAATTTCACGGGCGGTTTGTGGGCGAGCATTGTCCTGCTGGAACATCACCTTCGTGTTGCAAGAATGGCAGGGGAAAGGGTTTTAGAACATTCTGCGCGTACCGATCGCTGATTAGCACTCCTCCAAAAACACCAAAGGTGAACGAGAGTTGTAGCTTATCGTACTTCTCCCACCATAAGACCTGAGGTGCACTCTGCGATACAGCGCTCACCATGTCTATGTCAAACGCGCAAACGACCATCACCTGCGTGCAGGCAGCACCTGCTTTCATCGCTAAAGACCACGGCATGCCGTTCCATCTTCTAAGTGATCCTGTGGCAGCACCAGTCGAGCCGTGCACGTCGATGCTGTGGCGTGAGTGGAAGACGATCTTGAGGTGTGCGTGCCCGTAGTCCCATTGCTAATAACCGGTTTGCAACAGTTCGTGTTGACACGTCTGATCTCAGAGCCTCTTATCTGTGCAGTGGTAGCTGCACGATCTGTTACAGCTGCCCTTACAGTACATCCTGGCGTGCGTCTGTGCTGCGTAGACGTCCAGAACCTCTTCTATTGTTTGGGAATGTTCACATGACCACTGACACAGCACTGTTGCACAACTGACGCAGAACGTCCAACTTGTGTAGCAATTCTCCTAAAGGACTGTCCTGCCACCTGTTAGGTCGCAACTTGACCACTTCAAACTCGCTCAATGGGCTGAATGAAGCAGGAGTGCCTCTCCACAGCATGGGTTCCTTCTTGTTTCACACGATTGTACCACGCTAATCCTTCAGGATGTGAACATTTCACATTACAGGGTAGACACAGATGGCGCTCTGGTAGCTATGCTATTACGTTGTCAGTTGGTGAACGACACTGAAATCTTTATGAGTACATCTTCTATCCACAGTGTGAAATATACTGTTCTTGGATCAAAATCGACGTTGCCTTTCCAGGTGTACTAATTTTTATTGGCTGTGAATATTTTAGTTGCCTTGTCAAAGGTATAGTCCACTGTATGGAAAGATTCACTATTTAAATTATATTATTTATTTGTGGTTCAGAAATGGTTCAAATGGCTCTGAGCACTATGGGACTTAGCATCTGAGGTCATCAGTCCCCTAGCACTTAGAACTACTTAAACCTAACTAACCTAAGGACACCACACACATCCATGCCCGAGCCAGGATTCGAACCTGTGACAGTAGCAGTCGCGCGGTTCTGGACTGAAGCGCCTAGAACCGCTCGGTCACCGCGGCTGGCATTTATTTGTGGTCTTTAGTCTGATGACTGGTTTGTTGCAGCTCTCAATACTAGTTTATCCTGTGAAAATCCCTTCATCTCTGCTTACCTATTGCAATTTACATCATTTCATCCTGCTTGATGCATTCGACCCTTTGTCTCCCTCTACAATTTTACTACCCACACACCCAAACTGACTATTCCTTGATGCATCAGGAAGTGTCCTATCAATAGATCGCATCCTTTAGACAAGTTGGGGCGTAAATTTCTCTTCTTTCCAATTCTATTTAGTAGCTCTTCATTAGTTATTCAATCTGTCTATTTAAGATGCAGTACTCTTTTGTAGCATCACATTTCAAAAGCATCTATTCTCTCGTTGTCTTCAGTGTTTATCGTCTACGTCTCACTTTCTTACATGGCAGCACTCTAGAAACAATCCTTCATAAAAGATTCCTAACACTTATTTTTATATTTAATGTTAACAAATCTCTCCTTTTCAGAAATGATTTTCTTGCAGCTGCCAGCCTATTTTTTTTTTATATCCTCTCTACTTCGTCCATCAATAATTATTTTGCTTCAAAAACAGGAAAAGTCATCAACTACTTTAAGTCTCATTTTCTAATCTAATTTCCTCAGTATCGCCTGACTTAATTCAAATACATTCCATAACCTTCATTTTGCTTTTGTTGATGTTCATCTTGAAACTCCATTTCAAGACTTTATTCGTTTCAGTCTGCTTCCTAATTACAATATCATCAGCAAACCTCAAAGATTTTATTCCTCCTCTCTGAAGTGTAATTCCCTTTCCAATTTTCTCCTTGTTTTTCTTCAGAGTTTTCTCAACATATAGATTGAAAAACTTCGAGAGTCGCCCTGTCTCTGTCTCACTCTCTTCTCATCCATTGCTTCAACAAAAGGAAGAGTGAGCCATATTCTGCACACTGTAATCTAACATATTCGAGATCACTGGCAAAAGCTTTTGTTGAGACTTTGCAGTCGACAGTCCTACACTTTAGCGATACTGAAAGACATATACTGAGGTCTGCTCAGTCTGAGATTCGTAAAACACAAAATCCACACTGAGGTCGCAGCTCTTCGAAGAAGTGCATCGCTCCTCAAGAGGCCAGGAGTTGTCCATTGAGTGATTTATAAGTACTGAATTCGTCTTTTTGACTAGTCAAACTCCTTCGTCAGGCGTGATTCAGTTTTTAAAAATGGTTTGTAAAATTTAGCTGTTGTAGTTTAGTTTCTGTGTTGATTCCACGAGTGCCTCCAGTATCTCATTTGCGTTCATGACTTCTAGTGTATGTACGTAGAATTAGCTGCAGATATTTTTGGTCTGACCTTTTGTGTCTGTCAAGAGCATGAATTAGGCAAGACGTTATAGCTTTCTCAGAAGGATGGGTCCCTTACATCCTGGTGTTCTGTGTTTCATTCCCGGATACGTCTACTACTATGTTTATTGGATCTATGCCACACCAATACACGTATTCACCTGTAGAGTAGGGAAAGTAACTTCATAAGCCCTCAGTCTCTTTTGATAGAGATGGGAAGGAGAAAATAATGAAGTAGATACACACAGAGTATCACGTGACAGTAAGATTAGAGAATGAGGAGTCGGAAGAGGTGAGCATTGCACGTGGTGTAAGGTAAGGATGATCTCTGTCCCTGAAACTGTTTAGCGTATATGGAGAAAAACTGATGGGCAATGCTAAAGAGGACGCAAAGGGCGTTGTAATTGGTGGAGGAAGGATAAAGACTATAAAATACGCAGGTGCTGAAGCAGTACTGGACAGATCTTTTCATGGAATTTCAATCACCAGCTGTCTGTCTTGCCCAATGTGCAAATATTGTATTGAAACCAACGTACACAGGGAGAAATTATCACCGTAATAAAATAAGAGAAATCTGGCCTTTTACGGAAAGAGTTATGGGTTCATATTTCTTACGCGCTGTTCGAGACTGGAACGGTAGGTAAATAGCCTGAAGGTGGTTCGATGAGCCCTCTGCCAGGCACTTAGTCATTTATATGCAGCTTTAGAATCAGAAGAGGAGCTACACATATGTTGAAGACTGTTACCAAAGGTGTCGCAAAAAGGGGCGAGGAATTTGGAGAGAAAATAAATATAGGAAAGACAAAAGAGATGAAAATAAGCACGAAGGAAGTGCCGGCTAGCATATACTTAACACAAAAAAGACGGAGCAAATAAAATCATTTCCATACCTGGGAAGTTTATGGACCAGAAGCTATACAGACGAAATATGGAGAAGAATATCTACGGGTAAGAAAGCGTTTGAAGAGACGTAGAGGTTAGTAAGAGAAGAATTCCAATGGAACTGGGGAAAAGATCTGTTAAATGTTATGTCTTAAATGTAGTGTTTCGCAGCATTGAATCGTGGAGGGTAAAAGAAGAAATATATTTAGAAGAAAAGACGAAATACTGTACATTTAGAAAGTTTTGAAACGTGGCTTCGGAGAAGTATGCTTCAGGCAAATGGATTGACGGACTGGAGAATCAAGTAATAATGGAGGAAATATGGGAAGAAAGGTTATTGGAAGTGATTAGAGAGAGGGGAAATCTAGCCTGGAACATACACTGAAAAATGGGAGGAATAAGAGGAGCAAGAGTTACATAATGAACTAGAATGATTGACAAAACTAAAATATGGATGAAAGTATAAACAGCTGAAAGAAGATGCTCACAATAGGACACGACGGAGAGCGTCCTGTTGAAACCTGTCGTTAGACAGATACGATGGAGGCTTAAGCACCTATTTACCTCTTTATTCCTCCGAAGAGGAACTCGCACTTGGGTTTAGGTTTCAAGGCGATGATGTAATAACAGAGCTTAAGCAATTACTGCAGTGTCTTTTAATCAAATACAGTATTTTTTAATGAAATGTAACTGTCGCTCCTGAGATGGGTAACAAAAACAGAAGAAAGAACACTTGAAACAGACAAAAAAGTAGACTTTATTTGGGCCGTAATGACACTGTACCGATAAACTTTGACGGGTTGTAGAGGAACAAATCTTGAGTAAGAATCCATATCTGTGTCGCAGAAGACGTAGCGTCATCGGATGGTAGCCAAGAAGCCGTGCTCTACTTTGGAAGACGTCAGCCAAACAGGACATGCTGGCAGGATCAGGCTTGTAGAGGCAGAAGCGTGATTCATCACCGCCGGCGTGCGGTCGGCGGGATGTATGCTGACTACCGGAGCCGACTTCTGGGAACAATGCTGGTCATTCCAGCGGAAACCTGTGACTCAGACAGATGTGCTGACTGCTTAAAATACGTATACAGTGGCGATCATGTGTGAGAAAAACGCAAGGTAGCAGCTTGGTGCAAGACCAGTCATGGAGCAGCACGTCCAGCAGAAGTGTAAAACAAGAGCAATAATGGAAATCACGCGTCGAAAAGCAGACTCAAAATATGCACGTGAAGTAGGTGAGTGCACAGTTCTTCTCAAAAGCGGTACCTTGTCCTGTTTCAAATCTGAGGTTTTACATTCATGTGGATAATAGTATCGGCTACTTCCGTCCAGAATTTACGCTGTTTTCCTGTTTGATTCAGCAGTAACTATGCGATTCTCAAAAACATGTAGAACTACAATTAAGGCTTCAAATTTTTACTGAGGTCAGAGTAACTGTACACTGGAAAGAACACATCTCGTTCATAAAAGTTAGTGCTCTTACCTGTTGATATAACTTTTCCAGTGGCTACAGAAAGAGTAGAAAGTAATATGGATGAAGATTGTAGGATGTGAGGTCCGCCAGTTATACAAAACACCTTTTTTTCTCAGTACCCAGACCTGTTTCAGCACCACTTTGCCATCATCAGTGGGTTCCCGTTTTATTTACTCTTTACACTTACTACAGGTAGCTTGTCACCTGCAATACACAAGTGATCCGGAAAATTCATGCACACCAAGTGTAAAGAATAAATAAAACGGAAACTCACTGATGATGCCATAGTGGTGTTGAAACATGTTTGGGTACTGAGAAAAAACGGTGTTTTGCATAACTGGAGGACCTTCACATCCTACAATTTTAACTGCAAACACGGTCAACACAAGGAGCTGCAAATCCAAACGATGAATGGATGGAGATATTGGTCCAGAACTGCTAGCACCATAGGCTTTGACGGTCACTCGAAGTGTGCCGCAGCCGCTTGACTAGAAGACGGACTTGTAACTACCAATCCACCTCTGGCTGCGTTTGACCTCATTTAACAGTTGTCACCCATCCTAGTTCGTCTAGTAAATGGTGCCTGTACGACATTCGCCACTGGCTACCAGTATATGATCCATCTTCTCACAGTGACAAGTAAACTACTATCACATATGAACTTGTTTGCAGCGTACACCTGCTTCTGCAGAAGCATGAAATATTAGGGTTTAGCATCCCACTGACGATGAGACTGAGCCCAAGTTCGGACTGTGGAAGGTAACTAGGCGTGGAACAATCCCGGTAAGTGCCTGAAGCGAAACAGGGAGCTTATGGAAAATCCAGCTCTGGGTTTTCAGCCTGTGAGGAACCAATATCGTCAGCTCAAATTTATTTTTATTTACTTATTTTAATTTTCTAATCTCCAAGAGAGTAATAGGTTACGATACGTGGGTATGCTTTTTTCTTCTTCCGTGAACAGTGTGTGATTCGCGCCCGCCAAACGATATGTTGAGAGATATTCTGGTGGCGCGTTATACTGGAACGGATGTTAGATGAGACTTGGAGGACTGGAGTAGTCGTTAGCCGACCGATGGCAGCATGTGACTTGCAATGTAAATCAGAGAAACATAATTAGACGTGAAAAGAATACAGCTATGCAACACAGAGTAATATCTTCTGTGGACATCTATTTCTGAAGAAATAAAAGTTTTGTAAAATAATGAATGTTTAGATGTAGCTTGCTTTGCTCCTTGTTAAGGTAGGATAAATATTTAATGGGAAAAGAAATATTTTAAGTTTGTTTCTCTCTCTCCAGTGTAATGTATGCCTTGAAGAAACATACTTCCGTCTCGTAAAGTTTTCAATTAGAAACCTGAGTAGAAATGACGCTTTTAGAATTCGTTTCTTCTGCAATGCTCTTGCAGATTTAAAAAAATCGGTCAAGTTCGCGTAGGATTCATGCTTGCAGAGTTCCGCACAAACCTAATTATTTATGTAGAAAGTTGACCTACAGACGGTAATGATTGAGTTTGTATCAATATATTTGACATAAATGGCTGTATCTTTTGACTGCTTTGTCTTAGAACCTTAAACTTTTTACACAGTCTAGGGACCGTAGACCTTAGTATTTGACTCAAATTTCTACGTGATAACTCTACCCGTTTCTGAGACAGTGCGGTCCTAACGTCCAGACGTACGGACGACAAAGTGATTATATAAGAGTTCCGTTTTTACCATCTGGGGTACCGAACCCTAAAAGGGAATAGAGTTAGCAAGTAAGAGATAACGGAAAAAATTACATCATGTCAGCGCTCACAGTTACCATCTTGCACACGTAGTTTTATTTTCTGTATTGACAAATATGTAACCGAATTAAAACCTTTCGTAACTACAGTACTGCAAAAATTATATCACTGGCAACGTTTCTATTTTCGTGGTGCTGATTAAAGCTGTGCATGATAAGGTAAATAAAGCTGTAATTCATTTGTTTTAGTCATTTGATACAGACGTAACCCGTGGCCTAGAGACGAATAACAAATATGAAAATGCTGACTGTGGTCTCGCAGTATTATTAAAATAGTATCAACCAGTGAAAGACGAGGGATGCCAAGTTTCATTATACCAAATCGGCACAACCACTTGGAAATGACCGAAAGGGGACAAGCAAAGCTGCATGCTACCGAACGTGAATCCAGTGTGTAAACAATTGCCTCACGTCACTCTGTGCAGCACGGGCGTTACGGCGCCGGTTGGTCTGTCGCAGAACTAAATTTGTGCGCCACTACTGTGTTAGCAACGCAGTCTGCTCTCGTGTCAATGGCACTGCGTTATTCGTGTTTCTGTGGTTTTTTTCCCGCAACGTATGGAGTCAGCGCTCTGCACGCCTGTACATAAGGAGGGCTGTGTTACAGCGTCTTAACTGAAACTCAATTAAAAAAAGCTCGTAATAGTCCTTGCCATTACAGAGCGCGCCTGAACATCACCGTTAATTGTCGCTAGATAAAAGTCTCCGTTAGCCTGTGTGATCTGTATATTTTCTGTTGTGCTTGTCAGTTCTCCTAAGCGACAATATACAAAAATGACACTTGGCAGCATGTCGTTATTGTAATACGTTCAACCACGAAGGTGCAATGTGATCGAAATCGATTAATATTCCTGACATCTAAAGCATTACTGCCTCAAAATGACCAAAAAAAATTCAGATACCTTATAAAGTTCGTAATTAACACTTACGAGACGCATGGGATGTACCCTGTATCAGTAATGGAGAACACATCAATGCTACCAGACGTTAAAAATGCATAAAATTTAATTTTACTTCCACATTACATTTCAAGAGCAAATCTAGAATAAAAATTGATTACTGAATTGTCCTCTATTGAAATAAAGATTAATGTAATTTACATAGTTATTAATAATTCGAAAGATAAGTCAATTTACAACTCAAATTTAAGTAAATAAAACAAACCTAAGATACATGAAACCTGTGTTTCAGACTAAACTTCCTTCACATTGGCATACAAGATTATGTAACATTTTAACTTTAGCAATTCCTTTTTCTGCAATATTGCATGGGGCTTCATTAAAACGAAAGGATAAATGCAATAATTTTTGTAGCTGTGTAACCGGTTACGAAGTCTCGTAACCGGTTGGCCCTGACTAGTATTAGCACGCAATCTGACTGCATAAAATAAAAATAAATAATGACAAGAAATTTCCATTAACACAATTGATTAATTACGTCCCCTGCAACTATAAAAGCTACGAAACAACAAAGCACAAGTGTAACTGTTCTGTGTGTGGGAGTGTGACTCAACGTACATGTGTCTGGCTCGGTTCTTTCTCAAAACGACAAAATATTTTAAACACCATTTACAATGAACTAATTGAAAAACCAGAAATACTATAATTGCGCATAGGAACCAGAATTACAAGTCTTAATACATGAACACGAGCCAGACGCTTTGTTGACTGTACCTGTGACCAAGAGGCATTGTCATTAAAGAAATCTGTAATACTTTTTTTTACCTCAATATATATTGATGAAAAATACACTGTGATAATTGCAACATCTTCCATCTATACATTACACCAACCGAACAGCATCTACTCTCTCGCCCAACAGAACGACAACTGCCCTCGACGTCCTCTGAACTACTACTCCCCTCGACATCCTCTGAACAACTACTGCCCCAGTGGAGGCGGCGGAGTAATAATCTTTGGCGCAATCTCTGGCGCTGTGACTCAGTGTAGCCAAATTTCAATATTTGGTAAATTATGTTTTTGTTAAATGCTCATCCGGGCCGAAGAAAAAACACTAGTGAAGACACACTGTTAAAACATGTTCATCTTTACCACTAACAGTCCCTTAAGCACCCGCCTCCACAAACGAGATCGCTCACGCACATCTGTGACACTCGACTCGGTGGGACGCCGGTTCGATTCCTGGTGCTGTAGAATTTTAACTGCCAATATTTGGCTGTAACCTGGAGGAGAGGTGGCGGCATACTGTTTCTCATCACCCGTCTTTGTGCCAGTGTCCTGGGTTATATTCCAAACCTCTCCGAAGTGTCTCATGAAGTGAGGGCATGCGACACTGCTGGTGGTGATCCGTCTGTCTGATGGGCACGTTAAGTTTGGCGGCCACCTTGGTGCTATCCGTGAGGAGTACGTTATATGCCCGCACCGGGTTTCATCTTCTCCCTTCTCTCTTCATCATCATACAGTACAAACATAACACTACACCCGCATTCACTACACTCACATAGCCGGCCGGAGTGGCCGAGCGCTTCTAGGCGCTACAGTCTGGAGCCGCGCGACCGTTACGGTCGCAGGTTCGAATCCTGCCTCAGGCATGGATGTGTGTGACGTCCTTAGGTTAATTAGGTTTAGGTAGTTCTAGGGGATTGATGATGTTAAGTCCCATAGTGCTCAGAGCCATTTGAACCATACACTCACATACACTACACAACGGCACAACCCTCACTTATCCGTAAGAAAGTGGGCCAATGTGTACAGCTGTGTGAGTTGGTGCTTACGAATCATAATTCACGCTGTGTCGGATGTTCCTCCCGATTGGCGCTATCCATAAGCATTTTTCTTTCGTTTGTTTCAAGATATTACACACAGAGCACGCTTCCATCGACTGATAAAATCTTTTTTCAGCACTCTGCGCCAAAACGTTATTTCGTACAAATAAACAGAATTGTAAAATTTTAATTGACTTCTCATTTCGTCACTTACACTTATTTAGGCTATCTTTATTTTGTCTCCACTTTAATATCTTATTTATAACTGTCCAAGATGTACATTTGTAACTCATTCCCATTCGTGACGAAATTTACTGGCAGAAAGAGAGAAAAATGAGGCAGCGTCTACTTATAAAACTTGTTATACCATGTAAAGGCAAAGTACGTCTTAACGTCGTGGAACTGTTTTTCCGTGGCGTTGCTTTCCTCAGCTGAAAAGCTACACACCTGATGGAAGGAGTTCGGCCTCGACGCTGTTTAAACACGGAAACAAGACGACGCCTTGAGGCTTAGCGGACGCAGTGTAAACACAAGTCGCTACGCAGCGTCGCCGTCTTGTGGCAGGCGATGCAAAATAAAATCCATCCCGTAGAACAACAACTTCGCTTTCATTCCATGAGAAGCGCTTTAGTGCAACTATACGGCTTTAGATGGACGTCACATGCGCGGCCAAGATCAGATAAATTATCAGTATTTGAATTTTCTTTTAAATATTACTCCATCAAATTATATAAAGATCGTGCTGGGTTTGAAGGAAGAAGAATGAGTTTCAGCTTCCTGCCGATACCAGGTCACCAAAGACGGAGCTGTCGTTTGGGTAGACAAGGAAAAAGAGGGAGTTGTTCAAAGTGGTTCAAATGGCTCTGAGCACTATGGGACTTAAGTTCTGAGGTCATCAGTCCCCTAGACTTAGAACTACTTAAACCTAACTAACCTAAGGACATCACACACATCCATGTCCGAGGCATGATTCGAACCTGCGACCGTAGCGGTCGCGCGGTTCCAGACTGTAGCGCCTAGAACCCGCTCGGTCACCCCGGCCAGCAGAGGGAGTGGGCCTTGATGTACATTAAGGAACGCTTCTGACAGTTGTATAGGCATGCAGAAGAGGGAACAGACCAGAGAGTGATTTAAGGAATAGTCACTTCATTTGCAGAGAGCCTGCAAAAAGCCTTAATCATATCCATCTCGAAGTGACTGACCTCCTTCTGGAACCAAGTTCACCGACCAATGCACCATTTCTTCCGGTTCACGCTACCGAGCAGCCTGTACAAAGCTTTGCATGTCGTTTCAGCCAGTAAGGGTCTCCAATCTAAAGATATCCAATGAAATGTAATGTTTTGGGTACTTTCAAAAATTTTAAAAACGGTTTACTTTTCGCGTAAAGTTAACATTTCTAGTACTTACACATTTCACATTATACACTCCTGGAAATTGAAATAAGAACACCGTGAATTCATTGTCCCAGGAAGGGGAAACTTTATTGACACATTCCTGGGGTCAGATACATCACATGATCACACTGACAGAACCACAGGCACATAGACACAGGCAACAGAGCATGCACAATGTCGGCACTAGTACAGTGTATATCCACCTTTCGCAGCAATGCAGGCTGCTATTCTCCCATGGAGACGATCGTAGAGATGCTGGATGTAGTCCTGTGGAACGGCTTGCCATGCCATTTCCACCTGGCGCCTCAGTTGGACCAGCGTTCGTGCTGGACGTGCAGACCGCGTGAGACGACGCTTCATCCAGTCCCAAATATGCTCAATGGGGGACAGATCCGGAGATCTTGCTGGCCAGGGTAGTTGGCTTACACCTTCTAGAGCACGTTGGGTGGCACGGGATACATGCGGACGTGCATTGTCCTGTTGGAACAGCAAGTTCCCTTGCCGGTCTAGGAATGGTAGAACGATGGGTTCGATGACGGTTTGGATGTACCGTGCACTATTCAGTGTCCCCTCGACGATCACCAGTGGTGTACGGCCAGTGTAGGAGATCGCTCCCCACACCATGATGCCGGGTGTTGGCCCTGTGTGCCTCGGTCGTATGCAGTCCTGATTGTGGCGCTCACCTGCACGGCGCCAAACACGCATACGACCATCATTGGCACCAAGGCAGAAGCGACTCTCATCGCTGAAGACGACACGTCTCCATTCGTCCCTCCATTCACGCCTGTCGCGACACCACTGGAGGCGGGCTGCACGATGTTGGGGCGTGAGCGGAAGACGGCCTAACGGTGTGCGGGACCGTAGCCCAGCTTCATGGAGACGGTTGCGAATGGTCCTCGCCGATACCCCAGGAGCAACAGTGTCCCTAATTTGCTGGGAAGTGGCGGTGCGGTCCCCTACGGCACTGCGTATGATCCTACGGTCTTGGCGTGCATCCGTGCGTTGCTGCGGTCCGGTCCCAGGTCGACGGGCACGTGCACCTTCCGCCGACCACTGGCGACAACATCGATGCACTGTGGAGACCTCACGCCCCACGTGTTGAGCAATTCGGCGGTACGTCCACCCGGCCTCCCGCATGCCCACTATACGCCCTCGCTCAAAGTCCGTCAACTGCACATACGGTTCACGTCCACGCTGTCGCGGCATGCTACCAGTGTTAAAGACTGCGATGGAGCTCCGTATGCCACGGCAAACTGGCTGACACTGACGGCGGCGGTGCACAAATGCTGCGCAGCTAGCGCCATTCGACGGCCAACACCGCGGTTCCTGGTGTGTCCGCTGTGCCGTGCGTGTGATCATTGCTTGTACAGCCCTCTCGCAGTGTCCGGAGCAAGTATGGTGGGTCTGACACACCGGTGTCAATGTGTTCTTTTTTCCATTTCCAGGAGTGTAGTTCTTTTGCTACACAATGACATCTCCGCAAGAAGCGGAGTAATAATGTAGTAATAAACTACCAGGGGCGTTCAATAAGTAATGGAAAACAATTTTTTCTTGGCCAATTACAGTTAAAAATAAGCGGAATTTCCTGTGGGACATCGTGGAATATTCACAATTCAGCAGGTGGCGGCGCAATGCGGAGCCTTTATAACGGTATCTATAAAGGAGGTGCGTTCCAAGCAAGAGCTGTCATTGAGTTTCTTTTGGCAGGAAACCAGAGCATCGCAGGTATTCAAAGCGGAGACGTTGCAGTGAACAAAATCACGCTGAGTCGTTGGACGTGGTGGCTGTCGTCATCACAACAAGGTAGCGCAAACCTGTCCGATCTCCCGTGTGCCAGCCAGTCGCACACAGCTTTGACTCCTGCAATGTTGGAACGTCTGCACAGCTGGACGTCGCTGTTGATTGTGCTGACACAGTGGTCCACCAGTTTGGGTACTCAAAAGTGTGTGCCCTCTAGGTTCCTCGCAGCGTAGGAGACGACCATAAAGAGCAACGAAGGTCCATCTGTGCAGAGTTGCTTGCGCGCTATGAGGCTGATCGTAACAATTTTTTGTCGAACAACGTCACAGGCGATGAAACATGCGGTCATCACTTCGAACCAAAAATAAAACAGCAGTTCATGGAGAGGCGCTACACACCTCTCCTCCGAATAAAGAGTTCAAAGCCACACCCTCAGCTGGCGAAGTCATGGCGAATGTTTTCTGGGACTCTCAAGGGGTTATTCTGATTGATGTCGTCCATCATGATGCAGTGATCAACTCTGACGTGTACTCTGCTGCCCTCAGGTAACTGTAGAAAATAGTTCAGCGTGTTCGTCGCCACAAAAATGTCAACGAACTTCTCGTTCCCTATGACAACGCAAGGCCTCACATAGTCTACGCACCAGAGAGGAGCTGACAGAACTTCATGGAATGTTCCTATTCACCTACCTTACACCACAGATTTCGCAGCTTCTGACTTCAATTTCTTTGGCCAAATGATGTATTCCGCGATTCCGTGGTAAGCAGTACGTGGACGATAAGGGAGGATATTGATGCAGCAAGACGATGGCTCCGATATCTACCAGTAGGGCAGCACAATGCGGGCATACAGACCTCCCAGTAAGGTGCAGGTATAAACTTAACCAGAATAATAAAAAGGAAAGCAGACTAACATTTATATGACGATCAGATTTACTTTAGGAAAGGTGAAGGCACTAGAGAGGCAGTTAGGACGCTCCTCGATAATGAAAACAAAACTTAAGAGAAACAAACACAAACTTATAGAATTGTCGACTAGTGTGTCAACAATGTTATTAGTGTTTCTGCGATTTTTTCCCTCTGTATGTTTCCATGTTCTCCATGGATAATATACAACTCGTACAGGAACCATAGGGTTAAAATAAGAATAGAATCCCACGAAGAAAAAGCTCCGATTAGACAGTGGACGTTGTCTTTTGCCCTGCTTTTTCAACCTACACATCGAAGAAACATAACGATGAAAAGCAAGGTTCGGCTGTGGAATTAAAATTCATGGTGAAAGGATATCAATGATAACATTCGCTGATTACAGTGCCACATTTACTGAAAGTGAAGAAGAATTACACGACTTTCTGAATGGAATGAAGGCCGGCCGGAGTGGCCAAGCGGCTGAAGGCGCTACAGTCTGGAACCGCGAGACTGCTACGGTCGCGGGTTCGAATCCTGCCTCGGGCATGGATGTGTGTGATGTCTTTAGGTTAGGTAGGTTTAAGTAGTTCTAAGTTCTAGGGGACTGATGACCTTAGAAGTTAAGTCCCATAGTGCTCAGAGCCATTTGAACCATTTTTGAATGGAATGAACGGCCTAATGAGTACAGATTATAGATTGAGAGCAAACCGAAGAAGGACTCAAGTAAAGAGTAGTAGCAAAAATGATATTAGTTATTACCATAACACCAAATACGGGTGCATGAAGTAGACATAGTGAAGGTATTCTGCAGCCTTGACAGTAAAATGACACAGGACGGACGAAGCAACGAGCACATAACGAAGCAACAGCAGGAATCGTATTTCGATCTTCCTCTGTGAAAGAATTTTGCAAAACGGAATTTACGAGTAGTATTTTGGTCTTCTTCCTCTCATTCACTGTTATGGTGCCAGGTAATCACTGAGTAAATGGACTGATAGCTTCGATTCATGAACTGCCTTAATGTAAAATCAAAACCAGTGATAACAGTAGAGATCAATGCTTTGTGTACTTACAGAAATGAAGTGGGATAGTTAAGTCAAGTAATTAAGAGTGGATGTGCAGGTAAAAAATAAAGCCTGTGTAATACAGTATCATAGAACAATTGCGTATTGCTTTGTATTGACCGTTTATCTGGAAGATCTGCTAGTGCACAGTTACTGTATTGTGTTCAAAGGCCTTGCATAATTTTTAAGTAAGTACCAAGGAATTTTAGTGTTGTCTTGTAGTGTTTTCGTCCACACGGTCATTGTCACATACGTTAAGAAGAACAGTCACCAGTGGGGGTTGGAGAACGGTATAAAATGGAGGCATCAACAAGTACACCGAAGTACTCGAGTCTCAGAGTCGTACCTCGGCACTTTAATGCTTTCTCCGGAAAAGAGGAAATCAGGGAAAGTATAAGGTGAGCTACCACAATAACTGTCGTTAAGACTTTAGCTACCACAATAACTGTCGTTAAGACTTTTCCCAAAAAAGAAAGCTGCATAAATATTTGTTTATTTAAATCAGCCTGTTTCGACATAGTTTGCTGTGATCTTCAGGTCTCCAAAAACTTTTAATAAAACGTATCCATTTTGTTTATTTGCAACAGTCGCTTTCGAAAGACCTTACTGACATCTTCTCTTTAAGCTTAAAAAAAACGTAAAAAATTCTCACTACATGAAGGTGACAGCAAAGTGTGTCAAACCAATTGGTTTAAATATAGAAATATTTAGGCGATCTTGGTTTTAGAAAGTTTTTACCAAGTAAATCCTTCCGATTTCTCAACATGAGAGAATTCAGTCAAATTTCTCCTAACTTCAAAAATATGCCATCTATGTAGGAAAAGCGTGCTTACTTCATGCAGCACTAATATATCAGTCGTTCTTGTAGTTTTGTTATGATTAGAATGTAGCATCCTGGTAAATTGTACAGCATGGCATAAGCAGGCTGTTGGTACCCTGTTGTGCACTTTTGAGACGTCATATGACAGGTTTGACACAGACCGCGGATCAGCAATGTTGAATGGGTAACAGAGTGTTATTTTCCGACTGCCAAAAGCCGGAAAGGTTCCTCGTACGCCACGACCAAGAGTAATCACTCCACAAAAGAAGCAGGAGCGAGTCTGATCTGCACGACGAAATTCAACAGTGCCTGCAAAACAGTTCGGTGTTCAACTTACGGTTATCTTACAGGAGTTGCAGTGTCCCGTATACTATTTGCGTGACACTCACTGCAGTTGATTTGTAACTTACCCGTGTGGCAATGGCAGTCTTCATCACAGCGGAGTAGGAATCAGAGCCGTTTATTGCAGTCAGCAACATCGATAACCATGAAGATTGTGTTGGTGTTAGCAGGCTCGACAGCTTGGGCATCGGCATCCACCAAAATTGATAACGGACGATGAATGAATAAAGAAGGGTTCTGTTCATTAATAAGTAGAATATTCAGCTTGCACAATGTTTCACGTCGGTCTTTGTATGTGCGGAATACAGGATCTGGTACAATTACAAGAACTTCATGGAGAGAGACCGTTTTGGTGAAAGATTTATTCTGTGGGACACTTGTTAGATGGACGTATGCATCTTCATATGTACTTGGTGGATGGAAAAACTTTCAAGAGCTACTGCAACAACATGTGCTGCTTTTCAGGCATTCTGTTGGTTCCCGTTTCACCTCGTAAACAGTAGTACACATCCACTTCGAGCACCTCTCGTTAGTGAAGAGATCCACCTCATCGAATTAGTAGCCAGTTCGTTGGGTTTGAATCTTACAATGCATATCTGGGATGCATTAGAAAGATGAAACGCAGTCTGTCGGTCGACAGAAGGGACTGCCCGAAAACTCCTTATACACTGGCGGAAAAAGAATTGCAACATAAAGAAATGATTAATGTACAACAATGACATTTCAGGAAAACATTTGCCTATGTAAGATGTTTAATCGATTAACGTTACGAAATGACAGGTTAATGTAAGTGACAGGAAAGCCATTGCATATCTGTAACGATCATACGCTAAAGTATCCGGACACCCCCTAAAACATACGTGTGTCATATTAACCAAATGCCAGGTACTCTATATCAGCGATCTCAGTAGTCATTAACCATAGGGAGAGAGTAGAATGGGATGCTCCACGGAACTCACGGACTTCGAACGTGATCAGGTGATCGGGTAGCACTTGTGTCATATGTTTGTACGCGAGATTTTCACACTCCTAAACATCCCTAAGTCCACTGTTTCCGATGTGATAGTGAATTGGAAACATGAAGGGACGCTTACAGCACAAAAGCGTACAGGCCGACCTCGTCTGTTGACTGACAGAGACCGCTGACAGTTGAAGAGAGCCGTAGTGTGTAATAGGCAGACATCTATCCAGACCAATTCACAGGAATTCCAAACTGCATCAGGATCCATTGCAACTACTATGACAGTCAGGCGGGAGGTGAGAAAACTTGGATTTCATGGTCGAGCTGCTGCTCATAAGCCACACATCTCTCCGGTAAATGCTAAATGACGCCTAGCTTGATGTAAGGAGAGTAGACAGTGGACGATTGAATAGTGGAAGAACGTTGTATGGAGTGACGAATCACGGTACACAATGTGGCGATCCGATGGCAGGGTGTGGGTATGGCGAATGTCCGGTGAACGCCATCTGCCAGCGTGTGTAGTGCCAACAGTAAACTTCGGAGGCGGTGGTGTTACGGTTTGGTCGCGTTTTTTCATGGAGGTTGGAGGATGTTGTTTTGCGTGGCACTATCACAGCACAGGCCTACATTGATGTTTTAAGCACCTTCTTGCTTCCCACTCTTGAAGAGTATCTCGGGGATGGCGACTGCATCTTTCAACATGATCGAACACCTATTATTAATGCACGGCCTGCGGCGGACTGATTACTCGACAATAACATTCCTGTAATGGACTATCCTGCACAGAGTCCTGACGTGAATCCTATATAACACCTTTGGGATGTTCTGTAACGCCGACGTCGTGTCAGGCCTCACCGACCAACATCGATACCTCTCCTCAGAGCAGGACTCCGTGAAGAATGGGCTGCCAATCCCCAAGATACTTTCCAGCACCTGATTGAACGTATGCCTGCGAAAGTGGAAGCTGTCATCAAGGCTAAGGGTGAGCTAACACAATAGTGAACTCCAGCTTTACCGTTGGAGGGCGCCACGAAATTTCAAGCCATTTTCAGCAATGTGTCCGGATACTTTTGATCACATAGTGTACATCAATAACCGGTGTAACCGCCAGAATGTTGAATACAAGCATGCAGATGCGCATGTATTGTGTCGTACAGGCGCCGGATGTCAATTTGGGGGATGTAGTTCCATGATTGTTGCATTTCGTCGGTCAATACGGGGAAGGCTAATGCTGTTTGTGGATGACGCTGGAGTTGCCGTCCGATGATGTCCCATGCTTACTCGATTGGAGAGAGATCTGGAGATCGAGCTGGCCAAGACATCATGTTGCAGTTCTATAGAACATATTGACTTACAACAGTGGCAGGTGGGCAACATTATCCTGTTGGAAAACACCCCCTGGAATGATGTTCACAATGGTTCAAATGGCTCTGAGCACTATGGGACTTAACATCTGAGGTCATCAGTCCCCTAGAACTTAGAACTACTTTACCCTAACTAACCTAAGGACATCACACACATCCATGCCCGAGGCAGGATTCGAACCTGCGATCGTAACAGTCGCGCGGTTCCGGACTGAAACGCCTAGAACCGCTCGGCCACCGCGGCTGGCTGGAATTATGTTCATGAATGACAGCACAACAGGACGGTTCACCATATTGAAGTACAAATTTGCATTCCGGGTGCGTGGGATAGCCACGAGAGTGCTCCTGCTGAATATGAAATCGCACCCCAGACAATAACTCCACGAGTAGGTCCAGTGTGTCTGGCACGCACAAAGGTTAGTTGTAGGCCCTCAACTGGCCTTCTTATAACCAACAGACATTCATCACTGACAGCGAGGCAGAACCAGGTTCCATCACAAAGTGCATCTGACCTCCACTTTACCCTCCAATGAGTTCTCACTTGTCGCGACTGAAGTCACAAACGGTGGTTTGGGGTCAGTGAAATGTACGCTACTGGGCATCTGGCTCAGAGCTGTCCTGATTTGTAACAGATCATTGTGTCACTGTGGTGCCAACAGCGCTCGAATTGGTACTGCAGACCCAGTACGATGAGCCCCAGTCGTAGAACACGACGGTCTTCCGTGTCGGTAGAGCCACGTGGCTGTCCAGAGCCTGATCTTCTTGCGACGATACCTTTACAGCCAGAAATCGTGTGCAGTGGCTACATCTCTGTCAAGCTTTTCTGCAGTATCGCGGTAGGAACATCCAGCTTGTCGTACTCCATTACACGACCTCATTCCAAACCAGTGAGCTGTTAATAATGGCATCTTCGTCGTCTTAAAGTCAGTCTTCTTTAACATCAACTCACAAAATCCAATCTTAAAGATAACCAACGCTCTCTCATTCTGGCGCTGCTAGCACCACTCTTATATGACTGGCGCGAAATTTGATTAGTCGTCATCTTCCAGATGTACGAACACGTCGTCTAACGTCGATTGCCAGTATAGCTTCTGAACCACCTAATACAGAACATTTCCTGTCCAAGCCAAGTGAACCATTCGAGGTCGGCGTTCCATCGATTTCGCCCCTCGTTGACAGGCTTTGTCTGGATAACCTTAGAGGTATGCCTGTGGCGCCATCGTTGGCGGTCAAAAGCCGCGAAGCAGGAAGATTTTGAGCGGTGAATGTGTGGCATGCAAAACGAGTCGGCCGGGGTCTCAAGAGATTTGGATTTCTGAGTGATACACGGGAGAACGAATCGAGCGCTGTGAACGCGCCGAGCCTGGTTTTACCGCCGGTTATCGCCTGTCTTGAGAAGCGGTTTCTGTGAGCAGATATGATATCTTGGAAAATACTACTTCGACTTCGAGGTTATTTGCCCAGATCGACGCTAGTGAAGGCGGTCCAATCTCTTGCAGGCCTAAGGAGTGGAAGGACGGCGGCCATCCTGTCTATGATAAGTAACCTAGGTGTACATCGTTACCTCTCGATTTATCTTGGTACTCTCCAGTCATTCTGTTGAAGGCATACATTAACTATCTTAAACGTTCGGAGACTAATTTATGTCAAAATAGACCCCACTACCTTCAATAGCTTTCACTCCTCCCATTAGAGGTCGTCTTCGTTACTATTTACGAACAACAGTCCTATTTCTATGAGACTATTTATTATCTTGCGAAGTTCTAACAGCTCATAAAAATCGAAAATACCGTTGAGGATTGCTGAACTACACGAGTTCCTGCTGAAGCAGCAGCAGGATGGGGTGCACTTTACGCTCTGCAGTTTCAGTTTCCTGCTCACACTGAAACAATGACGAATGATTGCCTGTGGAAAATCTGCTTATGCTGCTAACAAGGACTTACCGTACATCACTTCCTGACAGCGTACACATAACTAAAATTATTACGGTATAAACGGTGTCTATAATACTTTTGTAGCTGACTAAACTTAGTGTTGAAAGAAAAGTTATTTCTGCTCGTTAGATATACAAACTCAGTTCAGTATAGTTGATATGGATATGTCTAGACTGTCATGTGTCGACTGCTGTGTAACCCGATGTTTCTCCGAAAACTGAGAAACCTAGACTTCTCGCATCTGTCAACTATGAGGAATCTCCTGTCTCACTCTACTACCAGGAGAACTCGTAGGAACGCTACAAGGATGCTGAGCCGTGGCGCTCGTTACTGGCGCGCCAGTCTCTTGGATGTCCATTATCGATCCTTCGATGTTCCTTATCTTTGCTTCCCTTGTTGTTTTCCGCATTCGCGGGGGCGAGTGGCAGTTGACGTTTGCTCGGGCTACCTGCTGATACGCCGCGAGGTACGAGGTGGGAAGCAACCACGTATATGTGGAGTTGGTTGTACGCGGTCTACCGCCTCAGGAAGGAGGATATGTGTTGGCTGCCGGCCAGTCTGCTCTCCTGATTTTGCTCACCGTGCCTTGCGACCGCCTAGCTTGGGTTGCTGCCTGGTGTATCCTACACGAGCCATACCGGACATCCAGCAGGAGTTAAGCAGCCTTGTGTTTCTTTTAAAGAAAAGGAGCAAATGTATAAGACTTTTTGTAACCAATTTTGGTGGCCTCTTAAATGTGGCCTTAGCGTTTACACTGCCTTTGGGGAGAGTTAATTCTTTTAAATTTAAATAGTTGGGGTTCCCTGTCCTTTTTAATCTTTTGGGGGTTTTATTTGAATTTTCTATTTGGGGTTCCTTCCTTGTGCTTGGTTAAATGTTTATTTGTATAGCGGGAAGTGACTCCTGGTTAAAACTCGGAGAAGGTGTTTGATGTTACTGCCGCCTCCGGCATTCGTCTTTTCAAGTAAGTGTTGTCATCCCTTTGAGCGACCTGGTGTCACTCCTCGTTAATTAATGCTGGTTAATGTGTACTTAATTTTGAATTGACCACTTGAATTAATATTTTGGTGCGCAGTGTAGCACTAAGGCAACCTCATTATATACCACCTTGTGCCCCGGTCTAGTGCCTCAATTTTCAGTGGCACGAGTTAGCTCCACTACCGGTTTTACTGATGTGCTCCCTTCAAAATCTTGTCTTGTATAAGTTTGCCCCATGTGTGTCTGGGAACACAGAGATGAGCTTTAGGGTGACTTCAGTGCTAGTCAGTTAATGGAATCTTCATTTTGGCTTGGCTTCCACTGAAGAGCTTGAGTGGAGCGTAGTGTGTTTGATTTGTTATTCATTTAATTACTGTATGTTTGTTTATTTGATGGGGAGCAAGACATTTAAAGACTGTTGGTATTAACTCCCATAGTTGCTGGGTGTTGCTAATTCGTTCTAAATGGCCTACTACTTATTCAATGGCAAGGCTGTTGATTAGTTAGTTACTGTGAGAACAAATTCACGATATTTATTTTTTGCCGAAATTGTTAAAATGTCTGTTTCGTGATTCAATCACTAGCTACATGTTTGAGCTAAATTGATATAAACCTTACATTGCCTCCTTAAAATTTGTTGCTAGCAGAAACCCTTAAGAGAACTAAGTTTTGTCACTGCTTATGTTAACCTTTACTGGGAGCAATATTTCATGTAGTTAAATTTTGTCTTAAAATGTGTATTTCTCTGATGTAATAAACGAGTGATAAAAGAAAAAAGCAAAGGGGCCTGGTCCTTCCTATTGTGTCCGGTTTGTAACACGAATCAGATACTCACCGCCCAAACAATTTACGCTATTTTCTAAAATTAAATAGCGCTGCACTCAGTAAGTATTTTCTACGACGTCCGTCTACATCATCCGTCCAAAAATTTTCGAGACTGATTTCATGTCTGGCGTACAGGCGACGTCGTTACCTACGGCGGCAGATTAAACTAACACCTGTGAACTATAGATGTGCATTTGAGCAGTCAGTTATTGCGAGCAGTGTTAAGTAGCAGGCGTGCGACCGCAGTGTGTCAGCTTTCTCGGGTCACAAATCGCAGTGGCACAACGTCTCTAAGTTAGGTGTCCAGTACATTCTCCAGAATATTCTGAAGAATAGAAAAGTGTGTCTAAAATCTGACCGGCATACTTCGACTCCCTAACAAATCAATGACGCCTGGACGCGTGGCGCGGCGTGATTAAAATGCATAACATGGACAATTCTTATCTGGAAAAAAAATCATCACGGGTGGCGAGACATAGTGTTATCAATAATAACCTGCTACAAAATGAGACAGTCCAGAAATTCACATCAAACAGTCAACGCTTTAACGACATAACCGACTTTCGAGCCAATATGACGTGTGAATAGAACAACACTCCAAAGAAGAACTTTTCTGACAGTTCCACATGGTTGCACGAAGATCCTTAGGATTTTACTAAAGTCGGGGTGGGGGGAATCTACGCAGAACACCTGAAGCATGAAGACCACCTTCCTGGCGTTTCTTTATTTTTTTTTTTATTATGCAAGCCTTGAAACTTTTTGAACTGACAGGGCTACATTGATAGTTACGATTTGATTTAATACACACTGAATCTTGTTATGCTAGCATCCAACAGTCTCCTAGAGATTCAAAACCGATTCAATACACTACACTGTGGAACATTAGATTTTTAAATGTTTGTATTTGTAGTTAAAAGTTCTGCTACCATATGTCGACGTTATTCTGAAGGTTCGTATGGCGCATGGGGGAATCTTAAAAATGTGCTGAAACTGACGTAATATCCACGGCAGGATGCTTCAGTAACACAGGGTGAGTCACTAACCATTGCCACCAAGAATAACTCCTGAAGTATGATAGTAGCTGATAATCTCCTTCATCATAACCAACATGGATTCCGCAAACAGAGATCATGTGAAACTCAGCTCGCCCTATTTGCCCAAGAAATTCACAGTGCCGTAGACACTGGCGAGCAGATTGATGCCGTATTCCTGGACTTCAGGAAGGCATTTGATACGGTTCCGCACTTACGTTTAGTGAAAAAAATACGAGCTTACGGAATATCTGACCAGGTTTGTGATTGGATTCAGGATTTCCTAGAAGAAAGAACACAACATGTCATTCTTAACGGTTCAAAATCTGCAGATGTAGAGGTAATTTCGGGAGTACCGCAAGGAAGCGTGATAGGACCTTTATTGTTTACAATATACATAAATGACTTAGTTGACAACATCGGTAGCTCCGTGAGGCTATTTGCAGATGACACGGTTGTCTACAAGAAAGTAGCAACATCAGAAGACTCGTACGTACTCCAGGAAGACCTGCAGAGGATTAATGCATGGTGCGACAGCTGGCAGCTTTCCCTAAACGTAGATAAATGTAATATAATGCGCATACATAGGGGCAGAAATCCATTCCAGTACGATTATGCCATAGGTGGTAAATCATTGGAAGCGGTAACGACCGTAAAATACTTAGGAGTTACTATCCGGAGCGATCTGAAGTGGAATGATCACATAAAACAAATAGTGGGAAAAGCAGGCGCCAGGTTGAGATTCATAGGAAGAATTCTAAGAAAATGTGACTCATCGACGAAAGAAGTAGCTTACAAAACGCTTGTTCGTCCGATTCTTGAGTATTGCTCATCAGTATGGGACCCTTACCAGGTTGGATTAATAGAAGAGATAGACATGATCCAGCGAAAAGCAGCGCGATTCGTCATGGGGACATTTAGTCAGCGCGAGAGCGTTACAGAGATGCTGAACAAGCTCCAGTGGCGGACACTTCAAGAAAGGCGTTACGCAATACGGAGAGGTTTATTATCGAAATTACGAGCGAGCACATTCCGGGAAGAGATGGGCAACATATTACTACCGCCCACATATATCTCGCGTAATGATCACAACGAAAAGATCCGAGAAATTAGAGCAAATACGGAGACTTACAAGCAGTCGTTCTTCCCACGCACAATTCGTGAATGGAACAGGGAAGGGGGGATCAGATAGTGGTACAATAAGTACCCTCCGCCACACACCGTAAGGTGGCTCGCGGAGTATAGATGTAGATGTAGATGTAGTAGATAAGTTAGTGGGGCAATTGTTGCATGGGACAACGGGGCTATTTGGTTTTTTGTTGCTAGGTGGGGTCACGTCAGAGATATGAAGGTCAACATTGTTTTTTGTTTTGTTTTTTGTTTTGGGGGTGCTATAATTTGGTACTTATTTTCTGATAGCGGCTATAGAGACGAATCCATTGATGTGTAACAGTAAGGTCTTTGAAGGTCAAAAAGGTGGCATGAACGTCCATTTACAGAAGGTGTTCGAAGTGATGAACACTGGTACCAATGCAGTGCTGCAATCTTCTTGTCGTGGATTGAAGGTATTCCTTATCGCTTGGCCGGCCCCTCTGGCCGAGCGGTTCTAGGCGCTTCAGTCCGGAATCACGCGGCTGCTACGGTCGCAGGTTCGAATCCTGCCCCTGGCATGGATGTGTGTGATGTCCTTAGGTTCGCTAGGTTGAAGTAGTCTACGTCGAGGGGACTGATGACTTCTGATGTTAAGTCCCATAGTGGTTAGAGTCATTTGAATCATTTTATTCCTTATCACTTCGGCACTTATCGAAGCACATACTCTGACAGTTCTCTCTCGTATATCGAGCAAACAGTAAATATTCGCTGCAAACGGCGTATCCATCTTACGTGCCATTGACATGTAAACACCATTCGACGGTTTCGCAATACAACACTAAGGGAACGGTAAGACTAGTATCGTCGAATCAAGCGAATGTGAATGATGTATTCCTTCCCAAGAACAAGTCGATATTCTTCTCATTACGGAGAATGCCAACGAAATTAAGTGAGAGCTAGAGACTTATACGCTGAAAGGTATCCTCAATGAACTCTCGCTACAAGTCGTACATTTAAATATGTGTATGATAAATTGAGAAAAACGGGGTCTTTAACGCATCGGAAACATATCCGGCAAAGGAAAATTACTAACGTGGAAACGGAAATTGGCGCTCTTGCTACTGTGGTTCGAGAACCTTGTGTTAGTTCGCTTCAGGTCGCAAGGGAATCTGGCATGAGCCAAAGTAGTGTTGTTCGTGTTCATCACCGCCATAAATATCATCCTTACCATACGGGTCTCCACGAAAAATTAACTTGTACGAATTGTATGCGTCGCATTGAATTATGCCGATGGGCTCAACTTCAGATTCAGAGGGATGACACATTTATTACTTTGATTTTATTTACTGGCGAGGCTGCATTCACGAACCATGGAAATATTAATTTGCATAACATGCATTCTTGGGCAACTGAAAATCCATGCTGGCTGTGGCAAGTTACACACCAAAAACCTTGGTCGGTGAATGTAAGGTGTGGGATTCTGGAGGACAGAATTATAGGCCCCTATTTCATCGAAGGAAATCTTAATTGTAGGAAGTACACCACATTCCTGCAAGAAACATTAGGTTTGTTATTGGAGGATATACCTTTAGAAACAAGGAATAGAATGTAGCATCAACACGATGGGTATCGCTGATGGCTAGAAATGAGTTGCAGAGACAATTCCCAAATCGCTGGATTTTACGCGGAGGATATGTATCTTGGCCAGCTCGTTCGCCAGACTTGACGCCTCTGGATTTCTTCTTTTGGGGATTCGTAAAAGACATTGTTTATAAAGACGTTCAATCTACACCTGAAGATATACGAGAGAGAATTGCCAGAGCATGTGCTTCGATAAGTGCCGATGTGATAAGAAATACCACTCAATCCATGATAAGAAGATTGCAGCACTGCATTGATACCAATGGTCATCACTTCGAACACCATCTGTAAATGGGCGCTCATGCCATCTTCAAAGACAGTGTTCCACATCGTTGGATTTGTCTCGATAGCCGCTATCAGAAAATAAGTACCAAACTATAGCATCCCATTAAAAAACCATATCACTGAACCGACCGCACCCAGCAACAAAAAACCAACGTCGTATTATGGCTCCCGTCGTCTCGTGCAACTTTGCCCCACAAACTTTTCAGCTCATATCATACTTTCTGAGTTACTCATGGTGTCAATAGTTAGTGATTCACGCTGTATATCCTGCTCAGGATGTTGATTTCGTCCGAAATGCCGCGCGGGATTTGCCGAGCGGTCTAAGGCGCTGCAGTCATGAACTGTGCGGCCGGTCCCGGCGGAGGTTCGAGTCCCCCCTCGGGCATAGAGGTATGTGTTTGTCCTTAGGATAATTTAGGTTAAGTAGTGTGTAAGCTTAGGGACTAATGACCTTAGCAGTTAAGCCCATAAGATTTCACACACATTTGAACATTTTTTTTTTTGAATCGTCCGAAATATTTAGCCATTCCTACTGCTGTGCCATATTCTGGAATGTTCGAATCTGTGTGAAATCTTATGGTACTTAACTGCTAAGGTCATCAGTCCCTAAGCTTACATACTACTTAACTTAAATTATCCTCCTAAGGACAAACACATACGCCCATGCCCGAGGGAGGATCCGCCGGGATCAGAAGCACAGTCCATGACTGCAGCTCTGGAATTCACCAAACTTCGACAAGTTACTTGATTATATCATACCTGACAAACACAGTTTTACATGCATCATATTTTCACATACACACAAAACAAAATTCGCCAATACAAATTAATCAACAAATACGAAAACAGAATTACAGTTCTGTTATATGAGTATACGATACTGGTTTCCGCCACATCATCGTTAGGCTGCCGAACCACAATGTCAACCGGAAAGCAGACGCAGCCACCCAGCTTCATTGGCTGGTAATTACGAAGTCAACACTTCCTTGTTAAAGCGCATCCCCACTAGAGGCTGCCTCATAACTCTTTTACGTCTTTCTCTTGCTCAGCAAGTGTTCGCCAGACGGCTTACTGTAACAAAGCGCCCGAGCTTCTCTCCCTGCGCTCGACAATGCGCATCACTTGCTGTATTGACTGACTGCACCCACGGTGTCTCTTGTTCCGACGCCACCTGTCGCCTTATCACGCGAACTTCTAAGGCAAAGACTCGCGTCTGCGTAACAGCTCCTCCCACAAACAAGTTGACTGTTGTTTCTTAAGCCTGAGACATGAAGACAGGGATCGACGTTACTGCTCTGTCTCGTTTATTTTATGCCCACTAAGCATTACAGTATAGGTATCCAATTAGGAAAATAAGTGACAAGCAAAAAGGCTAACAGAATGAACAAAATACACTACTGGACATTAAAATTGCTACACCACGAAGATGACGTGCTACAGAAACGAAATCTAACCGACAGGAAGAAGATGCTGTGATATGCAGATGATTAGCTTTTCAGATCACTCACACAAGGTTGGCGCCGGTGGCTACAACTACAACGTGCTGACATGAGGAAAGATTCCAACCGATTTCTCATACACGTACACAGTTGACCTGCGTTGCCTGGTGAAACGTTGTTGTGACGCCTCGTGGAAGGAGGAGAAATGTATACCATCACGTTACCGACTTTGATAAAGGTCGGATTGTAGCGTATCGTGATTGCGGTTTATCGTACCGCGACATTGCTGCTCGCGTTGGCCGAGATCCAATGACTGTTAGCAGAATATGTAAACGGTCCGTTGAGGAGGGTAATACGGAACGCCGTGCTGGATCCCAACGGCCTCGTAACCCTAGCACTCGAGATGACAGGCATCTTATCCGCATGGCTGTAACGGATCGAGCAGCCACGTCTCGATCCTTGAGTCAACAGATGGGGACGTTTGCAAGAAAACAACCATCTGCACGAACAGTTCGATGGCGTCTGCAGCAGCATGGACTATCAGCTCGGAGACCATGGCTGCGATTACCCTTGACGCCGCATCACAGACAGCAGCGCCTGCGATGGTGTACTCAACGACGAACCTGAGTGCACGGATGGCAAAACGTCATTTTTCGAATGAATCCAGGTTCTGTTTACAGCATCATGATGGTCGCATCCGTGTCTGGCGACATCGCGGTGAACGCACATTGGAAGCGTGTATTCGTCATTGCCATACTGGCGTATCACCCGGCGTGATGGTATGGTGTGCCATTGGTTACACGTTTCGGTCAACTCTTGTTGCATTCACGGTACTTTGGACAGTGGACGTTACATTTCATATGTGTTACGACCCGTGGCTCTATCCTTCATTCGATCCCTGCGAAACCCTACATTTCAGCAGGATAATGCACAACCGCATGCTGCAGGTCCTGTACGAGCCTTTCTGAATACAGAAAATGTTCGACTGCTGCCCTGGCCAGCGCATTCTCCAGATCTCTCACCAATTGAAAACGTCTGGTCAATGGTGGCCGAATAACTGGCTCGTCACAATACGCCAGTCACTACTCCTGATGAACTGTGGTATCGTGTCGAAGCTGTATGGGCAGCTGTACCTGTACACACCATCCAAACTCTGTTTGAATCAATGCCCAGGCATATCAAGGCCGTTTTTACGGCCAGAGGTGGTTGTTCTGGGTAATGATTTCTCAGGATCTATGCACCCAAACTGCGTGAAAATGTAATCACATGTCAGTTCTAGTATAATATATTTGTCCAATGAATACCCGTTTATCATCTGCATTTCTTCTTGGTGCAGCAATTTTAATGGCCAATAGTGTATTTATATCATCGTAGTTCAATTGCTAAGAAAATGTCGTAGTATGCAAGTCATAATTGTATTTTAACTGTATCAGTAGTTGCTTCAGTATTTTTGGTGGTGTCTTTAGTCGTTAATTAGTTGGCGCCTGATTTCTGATTATTTACTGACAGAACTAAAATGAGCTGTATCAACAGCATGTCATGGTTTTCAGTGTTTTACTTTTTCTGGAACGTTCCTTTACGTCGCACTTGGGGAACTGAACACTCTAGAACGAATAACATGCTTACACTGATAAAGCAAAAACTTATGACCAGGGCCCAACGCATACCGCCTGGTGGTGTTGCGAGCACGTATCGTGGTAGCGGAGCAGACACGGACGGGGATCACCCTAGCGAAGAATATGGGCTGCAAATGGGGAAATCCATTGACTTTCACAGAGGAAAGATTGCTATAACGCGGAGCCTGTGAACGAGTATCTCGAAAACGGCGTATCTGGCCAAAGGTTCAGGTGCTACTGTCTTGAGCATCTACGGCAAGAGGTGCAGGACAGTGAAACTACCACTAGGCACAGAACATGGTCTTCGGAGGCTTGCCTGCTCTGAAATGCAGGATAGATGGTGGTTTCCGGCCTCACTACCGAAGTAACTCAATAGTGGTACACGCACGTTTCGGAGCACACCGTTCATCGTGCGTTGTCGAACATGGAGCGCCGAAGCATACCAACACTACGCGCTCACTTGTTGACCAACGACGTCGTCAATTAGTACTGCAATGGGCACGGGAACATCGGGATTCGACCGTCGGTCAATGGAAACGTGTTGGCTCATAGGGTGAACCACGTTTTTGCTTCACTATGTCGATGGTCATCTCCACAAACCGTCATCGAGGTGAACGGCGGTTCGAAACGTGCAGCGTGCCACAGACGCAGGCTAGTGGGAGCAGTATTTTGCTATGGGAGGCATTCTTCTGCGCTTGCATGGGACCTGTGGTAGTAACCGAATGACGCGATGACAGCTGCGAACCACCTGTGTCCCTTCATGCTTGATGTCGACCCCGACGGCGATGTCATCTTCCAGCAGTAAAATTGTACATGTGTCGGAGCCATAACCGTGCAGCAGTGGTTTGAGGAACATTATGGTGAACTCAAGCCGATGTTTCGACGACCAAATTCCGTCACCGCGTACTCAAATCAGCGAGCCGTTATTTACGCGAATTAAATGACCTGTGCGTAGATATCTAATCCCTCATACCTGCACAAACCTACCATCAAGCTGTCGGATCCGTGATACGCACAGCCAGTGATGTATATCCTTCCAAAGACGGACAAAGAAGCAGGTGGTCATAATGTTTGGCTTTATTACAGAGTGGCCCGGAGACGACGTGTAAAAGACTTCACATGGGGGAAGAATTGTCAGGGAACTGGAAGAAGGACGAAGTGTCATGAGCGTACGCGAGGAGTTTGGTATTGCTCACAGCATTGTTTCACGTATATGGGAAGCTTTCCCAACGACAGGCACTGCTGCCCGAAGGAGAGAGGCTGGTCTACCACGGCCTACTTCAGCAGCAGATCACCGCTACTTTGTGCTGCAGGCAAGAAGGGACTCATCTCAAGCAGCAGTTTAATAGGATTGCAGTTTCATGACCCATTTCATTTCCCACAGTGGCACGGTGGCTACATGGGGGGTGGTCTCTTTGCCCGGAAACCAGTACGTTGTGTTTCGATAACACCTGCGCATCAGCTGCTCTGGTTGCGATAGTGCCAAGAGCATAGAGACTGCACAAAGTGGAGGGACTCGCGTGTTTTTCTGGGACGAGAGAAGATTCAATATGAGTAGTGATTCTGGACGCACGCTAATATGGCGAGAGATGGGAACATGTAATACACTCGAAAACATTGACGAACATGATTGTTTTGGTGGTCTAGTTGGTATAGTGTGAGTAGGTGTAATGTTGCTGCCGGCCGTTGTGGCCGAGCGGTTCTAGCCGCTTCAGTCCGGAACCGCGCTGCTGCTACGGTCGCAGGTTCGAATCCTGCCTCGGGCATGGATGTGTGTGATCTCCTTAGGTTAGTTAGGTTTAAGTAGTTCTAGGTCTAGGGGACTTGTGACCTCATATTTTAAGTCCCATAGTGCTTAGAGCCATTTTGAACACAAAAAAAAATGGTTCAAATGGTTCTGAGCACTATGGGACTCAACTGCTGAGGTCATTAGTCCTCTAGAACTTAGAACTAGTTAAACCTAACTAACCTAAGGACATCACAAACATCCATGCCCGAGGCAGGATTCGAACCTGCGACCGTAGCGGTCTTGCGGTTCCAGACTGCAGCGCCTTTAACCGCACGGCCACTTCGGCCGGCTCCATTTTGAACCATTTGTAATGTTGCTCACCTACAAATCTTTGTTTGAACACGGTACACTCACCGGTCAGTGTTATTGGGGCACTGTAATACTTCTCATGTGCGCTTTCTCAGGCTAGCATTCGGACCTGGTTTCATTTTTATGGATGAGACTGTGCGAACGCATCGAACAGTGCAGGTCCGAGGAGCTGTTGGAAAGGGGGAAGTTTTGATGAAAGGAGTTGTCTGCCCATCCGCCCAACTTAAATGCCATCGAGCATCCACATGCGCCAAGTACCATACAACAGTTGCCATCCACGCTGGTGCCACAAGAACACCCTACCGACCTTGTCGCCAGCAGGTTACTGAGTATGCATTGTCCTACGTTTTAATGTCCACTGCAGCATCATAATCCGCAGTGGCTTCAGCGACATTATTGCATTTCAATAAAATGCTCATTTCTGTTTGTCTCTTTGCGTGTTTCTTTTAATTACCTTCCATACTAAACTAGAGCAGCTCTTTATATGTATGATCCAAGTATCATCAAGCTATGTTACTTGACAGTATCACATTGTCCTTAAGGAAGGTTCTGGTTGACACCGATGGAAAATGCACTTTTTACATAACTTGAATGCCTATGTTTGTGTACACTGAACCGGGGACCTAGAAACGACGGAGAGGCTACATTCCCGCCGTAGCCTCAGTGTTTCACAGCCCAACAGGCTACAGCAGTCCACTCACCCCACTGCCGCCCTACACCGAGGGTTATTGTGCGGTTCGGCCCCCACCCAGGGGACCCCCCCCCAATCCCCGGGAACGTCTCGTACCCCACACGCTGGCCGGCGCACCAGACCTCGACACTAATCGGTCTGGCGGATTCGTGCTGGGGACCGGCACGGCACGTCTTCCCGCTCGGGAAGCAGCGCGTTAGACCGCGCTGTAGCCGGGCGGGCTGAACGCCTGAATTACACAGATTACTCCTGCAAATGGGTTTTTTGATTGTGAAAGTGCTTTATAATTTACAACATGCCGAATGGAATCATCTTTCGAACAAACTATAGGCACTTGAACGCGCTCGATGAATTAGTTCAAGAAACGTTTCGTTCAATATACGAAGATTTTCTTAAAAGATGAATCAGTGCCAATACGTAAAATTACGAGACCTTCAGCACGCGCATTTGGAAAGTGGTACCGGAAAATCTTCATTGTAGAGCAAAAACTGTTGAAACAGCAGCATGTAAAGCTGCTAGTACAGTATATTCAACGAAGGTTATTGACTTATTCTGAAAACCATTAACGTTTTAGGAATCGTGATACAGACGAAAAGCAAAAACTTTTCGGAGTTATCTGGGATACTTTTCAAAACACCATCGTGATAGCCGCCCCAAATTCATTTTAATTTAAGAATTTTCTAATTTTACAGATTTCAGAACTAGCCACGAGTCTGTACAACACGTCGCGCAAAACAGGACTCACCGCTAGGCACATGGTTTCACAAGGGCTCAAGCCGCCATATTTAATTTTTTTGTTCTTCATAGTCGAATGTATGTGGTAAAACTCCCATCTTAATAAAGACAATCCTTGTATGAAGAGAAAATTCTAAACTTCATCTATTGTTAGAGGCTTTCGACCAGAACCTCTCGGCTTAAGTTTAGGGCACCTGTGTAGAAACGCACACGAGCTCGTGCTGAAAACTAGAGCTTCTGGATTTTTTTATTCTGTTTCCAATATAGGTTGAGGTGTTACACGACATACATATTACTCGGTCGACTTTCCTACTTAACTGGTGCTAGTTTCAACCCACTGCCACTAGAGGGATCTGCGGATGTAGCGTGTAGCATGGCGGTGTGTAACGTAACTGTGTCGGTGCGTGAGAAACAGCGTGCTATAGTCGAAATTATAACCGCATAAAACGTTCGTCCACGCATGGAACACTCTCTTCCTCAGCACGCAATGCAACTAAATCCAAACTGTGTCAAGATACGCTTTATCCACTCATCGTGTAAGTTGCGATAAGCGTTAATCGAGTTTGTACTGCTGTTGGGTGCCCATGTAGGTTTCTGCTCTATAGTTGTTTCTCTATTCATTTTGTAGCTACCTACTGTGTACCAGCTGTGTCTTTATTGTATCCAGTTTCCCGCCCTGTTATTGTGGAGTCTGCGTTTGTGTCAGATGTCTGTAAGTAAACTTGTTAAGCTTATCTTTGTGGAAGTTGTAGAACCAGTGACTGTCTGTTGAACTTAAATACAGGAAACCATAGCCAACCCCTTTTTTGAATTATTCATTTAACCCTCTGTTTTTTCGAAACTTTTCGGGCTCGTTTTCAGATGGAACACACGGAACTTACACGACTATTTCACTGACGTGATGCTGGGTGCTCACTCTATGACAATAAGGTAAGTAGAGAGACTTTAATGTATTGCTACATTTTTTCTTACAGAAATTCGAGGTCTTACTAACTCGAAACAGCTAATCAGCCTCATCTCTAAGACCACAACTCTACCCCTTACAGCAAATCTTAACTGTAGTTGTTTCTTCAATACCAACCACGAACCTGCCAGACAATAATTACTATACTATATAGCTAAATAAATAAGCTTTATTTTGTTAAGAAATGAAAAGTCACTTAATAATGTGTTATCGTATTAGCTACAAAAAAGTGAATCACTGATTGCCAAAAACCGGGAATTCCAGTCCGCCTTAACACAAGAACAGAAATAAGGCAGCGGTCCACTCTGAAGTTTTGGTTAGTGAATGTAATGTTCATATGTCCTGTGCAACTACCGTAACACTATTTTTCGTCATTCATGTTAACACTAAGTTCGATCAAAATATTTTCCCACATGTCGATTGTATTACATGCACCAAAAATACATCTCAGCAAAGTATCTCATATCTAGAAGTGGAAATGTTTGTGAGACGTGCCATGTGTACAGCACATACTAGACGCCGGCATATTTATAGTGATAGTAGGTATTAATAGTCAAAAGTGAAAGATCTGTGGCCATTTGACTACCACAGTAAAGGCTGCGAGGTGGATATAAACTAAAAAGCCGTCCATACTGTCACAGTAAGAATGACAATTTATTTTTCGGCGTAATTCGTCGTATAACCATTACTCATGGCGATACATTGAAGTATTTTTATCTATGGGCTTGAATGGATAGGAAATAATAGCCAACCAGTTGCAAAATACGAGTTTATTAAACCTTGACCATGGTTTCGAGAGCTATATGACTGTCCTCTTCAGAAGGTGTCGTACGTAGAGTCACAGCGTAATTCTTCGTATAACCATTACTCATGGCGATACATTAATTTTTATCTATGAGCTTGAATGGATAGGAAATAATAGCCAACCAGTTGCAAAATACGAGTTTATAAAACCTTGACCATGGTTTCGAGAGCTATAAGACTGTCCTTTTCAGAAGGTGTCGTACGTAGAGTCACAGTTGAGTGACTCCATGTCAATTCAACCAGGGGTTCCAGCTCATAGTCTCAGATTTGGCTTCAATCCAATACATTTCTTTCAAACGTGGCCAGTGAAATAATCTTGCTGGTGCTGCTGGTGCCACGAAGTTCACTAATCATTACCTTCTGCTTCGCAGCAATCAGCGAAACATCGTAAGTACGGTACCATTTCTCATCATAAATAGCAACAACATAGCTGTCTGTTGTATGTTTCGACTTTTGCTACTGAATCCAGGTTCAGGCACACTGTGAAGACACTTGTTGCGCGTGAGCCAATGATTACAACCGGACTCTCTCCTCATATGCACATTACAATAGCTTTAACCTGTTCCAGTCTACTTTTTAGTAACTCTTCGACAAATTTAACCTCGTCTTTCGAAACATAAAATAATTATATGCCGGAGATATTTTTACGTACCCAGGCAAAAAAATGAAGACCTGTTTTTTAGTGTGCTGCAGACTAGTTCGTGATGCTATGTGCTTAATTGCAGCAACAATACCATCACGTACATTTTACCATGACTTTTTGCAAAAAAAATCCAGTCTGCATGAATCTGAAAATCATGATAATGCACGCAGAAATTTTTGAGGTTCCTTCAATTTTTGTACTGGCAGATTCCCTATCAGTGAAGTATTTTGCATAACGTATGTGAGGCAGCTTGTTTTTAACATACGCCATGACAGTGCAGATGTGGGCATGACCTGCAATGGTATCACGAGCTGAGCAGTTATAAAAACATAGAAGTTCATCACAGACACACCGTCTGATTCATCTCTACAGTAAACTGCAATGGTTGGAGATTGCTTGGCTGTTATTCCAATGATATCCTTGAATAGCATGTGGCACTACAGATGTATAATTTTTAGAGAAGTTCAGTATTGCTATAATTTCATCTTGTTTCAAATGATCCTTACAAAACTGGAGATATGAAGCTTTCGTTGTTGCGACAATGCTCTGTGCAGTCAGTTTGTCTGTTTTTTTTTTCAGAACACATTTCAACAAAATCTTCCATTGTACTGCGCTTTGTTTCAACAGTTCTGCGATTCGTGTGTGCCCATTGTTTATAAGAAATACGTTCATCGTTATCCATAAGGAGCTCACCGCGCAGTTTATTATTCATGTGTTCTGCAAGTTTTTCCCATACCCGGAGACTTTTCGAACCTGTCCATCATGCACTGGTAGGAAGTGATGTCACACACAAGCAGTTTCATTGCATCTTTGTAATCCGGACCAGAATCCTTATAGAAGCATACATCAGCTTAGCATTTTAATGAGCATACACACACACCGTATGAGCACCTTGCACTTACAGGCACAATCCATTTTGACCGAAGATTGAACAAAGACGATAAATCCATTTTGGCATTGGGATACTTTTCGTTGAATTCTACATATAGCTTCATAAATGTTACATAGGAAGAATCTCTTTCCATTTGCACACGTATGTTACCCATTTCTACCGTAACATATTCTTTCTTCCTGGGCATTGTAGTGCTGCAGTCTCATTTTCGTAAAACTCTGACACTATCACCTTTATTTTTGTACTCAGTTGTATATCCCGAGCCCGTCAAAGCTCTAGGAGCACTCCTTGGGTCGGTTTAATTTTCCTGGCTTGCTTTGCCATATACGCAGAAACATTTAATTCCTTTGCAGTACGCTCATTAAACCAACTGAAGGTGCGAGGGTAAGAGTAGGTACTTTTTTCTGGTGCGTAGAAACGAAACATTTTTGTTTCAAACCGCACATAATTTTGTCTAAATCACAGCATTTCTAGCATGAATTCTGTGCCTTTGGAGCAGATACGTCATCCTCTTCCACCATTAGTGTCTCTCCCATTTTGTTTTTCATATCCATTTCAGGTTCTTGTAGTTTTCTCCTACGATAACTGGGTTTGTTTCTTTTCCCAACTCTCTGTGTCTTCATGGGAGACAAACGAATTTCAGTCACTGAAGTATTTAATAGCTCACTCGCTTTGGTTGAAGGTGGCTTATACTCTTTGTCGCTATCATGTACATAATCGGAATATTCTAGACTTGTTAGTTGAGTGACGTATCTGAAACGTAACTTTTGTCCTAGTTTCATGTTAAGGCCTGTGCATTGATTCACTTTCGATACTGGTTTTATGTCAACTTCTCGAAGGCTGCACCTCACTGTCTTCTTAACGATCGGAAACGGTTTAAAAAAACTTCTTTGTGGGAAAGAATACTTACCCAGAAACAGTTTCATATGAGGATAACAAACACTCATGTTCCCTGGAAGTGTACTTCTCGCTCCCTCATAGTGCATTCCAGATCTCCATAGTAACAAAATTGGTCTGATTCAGCCCGATCGTGTACAAAGCGAATGCCACATTTAGTTCCATATGTTGGGTTATGATTTTGCTCTGCCTATACTGCAACTTATTTGAACAAAAGCACCAGCAGAACGCTCTTCTACCTCCATACTGGCTTTACAACAGCACTGACCAGTTTGAACTAGAATCTTGAAAGCATGAGTAGCTTGTGATGCTCGCTTGCATTTTCTTCGTTCTTCCTGCCTTACAATGAGTCATCCTGTTCCTGAACATTTCCATTGTTTAACCTTCAGTTGCCAAATGTTTACCAATACTTGCTGCAGCTTTAGGTAAAACATGAATTGAATCTCATCAGATACGGGAGACAACAGCTGTCTGCAGGATCAACTGCCGAATCACGTTAAAACAAATGTATCCAAACTGACATATTACGTTATGGTCTACTACTTACGCAGTGTATGAAATTTTGCGTCGAAATCACGTTTCCCTTTCGTGCTAACACACTTTCAAAATCGTCGTTTTCCCGGTGATTTTCAATTTCTTGTGTTTTCCTGGCCGTGTAACTCAGCATGTTTGATAGATGTGAACATAATGTGTTGTGTGTGTGTTTATCCCATCCCGTTCCTGAGTGCATGGTGGGCACCTACAATATATATCTTTTAACATGTTACATTTTTAATCACATTTTGCCTCTTGTATTTTCCATTAGAAATATGTTGTTGGTATTTTGATACATTGAGTATGTTCCCTAAGTGGATGTTACCTGTTACTAGGTGGTAAAAATTTCACTGAGTTTAAGGACAAGTTCGAAAGTTATTAAGACCTGAAGTTGGCTCTGAAGATTGATTGCGAAATTCGCGTTCATTTTTCGGGTCGTACCACGTTCGTTCGGAAGCTATAATTCTGGAGCTAATCCCAGAGTAAGCTAATACTTGGTACATGAGCGCTCCACACATAGTTGCATTGGTGTGCCAATCTGAGACTATGAGTTGAAACATTTTCTCAGTCTGTTGAATTGATGTGGAACGACTCAATTTGAAAGTAATAGCTCGCTACTGAAGAACTTTGTATTAAAACTTTATTTAGAAAAGTTTGAAGATAGATCTCTGCAGCAGAGATCTACTATTTTAAAACATGTATTTTAAATGGTGATTAAGTGGCTGACACGCACATGTACTACACAGAGTCTACGACTTTCACACTGGATACAGATAATGTGGTTCCACTTACAATACTTTCTGAATAAGACAGTTTTAAAACTGTCGAAATCATGGTCAGGCTTTAATAAACCAGTATTTTGCAACTGACTGTCTGTTACTTTCAATCCATGGAAGCTCAACCACGCACAGTTCCTGAGCGCGGCCATGTTGAAAATCTTATTTTTATCTTCTTGTCACAGAGCCATTACTCAACATCACGCTACGGAAGTAAACAAGTAACTTCCATGTGACCCATCTTAAGACGAGCCTGAAAAGGTTCGAAAACAATTAAATAAACGAACATATTTAGAAAGTGATTGGTTCTATCTTTTGCATTTATGACCGGCCTCTGTGACAGAGCGGTTCTAGGCGCTGCAGTCCGGAACCGCGCTGCTGCTATGGTCGCAGGTTCGAATCCTGCCTCGGGCACGGATGTGCTGTCCTTAGGTTAGTCAGGTTTAAGTAGTTCTAAGTCTAGGGGACTGATGACCTCAGATGATAAGTCCCATAGTGCTTAGAACCATTTGAACCACTTTTTTTCATTTATGTGGTAAGTGCACTGTTAGCAAGTAAGCAGTAAGTACTAGTAGTTATCCAATAATCAGGAAGAAAAATTTCATTATAACTTAGTTCGACAAATAACACTTATAGACATTCACAAAGAGCCCTTAGCATGATATTACCTACGTACCGCCATGACAAGTTATATTACATCTAGGCCACCTACTTCATCTTAATGGATGCTAATCATTTTAGTCCAGTGACGGGGTAGTAAGTCCGTAGCTGACTCGTTCAACATCAGTACAATACTATTAGAAAAGTCTTAGTGTGTGAATATCCCATACAAACTACAGAGCGACGGAAGAATCCATTATTCCGTATTTAATGCTTATCAAATAAATCAAGTATTAAACCAACCTAGCACAGTTTATAGCAGAACGCTTTACAAAAGCGAGACTGAAAGGGAACCAAAGACCTCTATGTTTGCAAAGTGAGCATATTTCGCATGTGTCACTTTTCTCCGTGGCCTACCCAATCTGCTCTTCTACTGTCCTGGCTCCACGTCGCGCGCAGTTATGGACAATGGAAGCTGACAAGACGCTGCGAACAGCAGAACCATTACTGCGCCTCTGGCTACGCAAGCAGGCTACTGTATCGCTGATCTGACTTTCTCGATAATATCAGCATGAATCACCGATGAAACTGGCTTTATCGGCCTGCAGTATCATCCAATTAAGGAAACAACTTCTCTACGTAATTAGCATTGTAACAATTTAGTTCCATTTACGTTGCGACCTTAAAAAGAGAATATAGGGCACAAAGAAGTTAGTAATCTTCGCACTTAAAACCCCATTAACTTATTGGTCGTTACAGATAGCGTATTTTTGGCTCCCTCGTTCTGATTATTCGAATGCGCCTGGGGTCTGAATCGTCATGATAAGTCAGAGCGGCTCCAGGAAGCAGATTCTGTGGTTCATTAATTCAGACGGTAAGAACAGTAACAATAAAAAATCGTGCGGTTCATTTGAAGCTGCTTGAGAAGCAGGAATCGCAGGGTACTTTTTTGTCTTAGTTCGTAGTACTTGTCTACCTAAGAGCTAACTATTCTAAGCTAGAAAAAGCTACAGGGTCATCCGGGTTATTGGAAATCCGAATAATCCGGAAATTCAGCAAAAAATTTGAATGGCATAGGTTAAATAATATAAACGCAAACGGTAATTTTTCTATTAAATCCACTTATTATGCATTATTTTCACATTAATTTTTACTAGATACTGAAAAAAACAGCGAGTTTGATGCAGCCAAATAATCACTAATTGAAAGTTTCTTTGAGCCAGATTCGTATGTCGTTTTCGTGCAGCACGATTACATAGCCGCTTCGTCAGCATTAGTTCGATGAAGTTTTTCCCGCCTGGCGTTCTAAATAACTCATTACTTAGTGGAATTTCCTTATCGCCCCTGTATGTTTCTTCCGAATAAGTGCCAACTTCGTCGGCTAATTCATCATCACTAGTACGTTATCTGCAAACAAACCGTGATAATTTCATCAGAAACCAGAATTTCGAATCAAAAGTCTTCAATTCACTTTCGTTTATTCTTCCAACCTGTCACCGTTCAAGTTCCAGCACCGAATTCAGCACCAATGTTTTTTTTTTTTAAGTCTCTCCTCTCTCCTTTATCCATTGTATGCAGTGCACTCAACTGTTTGCCCATTGACACTTTCACTTGCTTTCTCGTTGTACAATTCTACACTTGCTACAGATGGGGGCAATAAAATACTGGGCTACTCAATGCCAAATTATTAACTGGCATCACGCAAAGATTCGTGTACGATGCTTGGCTGATTTGTTCAAAAATGGTTCAAATGGCTCTGAGCACTATGGCACTTAACAGCTATGGTCATCAGTCCCCTAGAACTTAGAACTACTTAAACCTAACTAACCTAAGGACAGCACACAACACCCAGTCATCACGAGGCAGAGAAAATCCCTGACCCCGCCGGGAATCGAACCCGGGAACCCGGGCGCGGGAAGCGGCTGATTTGTTGCCGCAGTTACTGAAAACGGTTATTGAAAACAAAACGAAAACGATCAGGGTTAACCAGAGATCCGCTTCAATGGCAGATGCATGAACGAAATTGCACTGTAGTTACTCGTAGTTTCTCATTTCTCATTTTCACTGGATACAGAACGGTTTCCACAACATAGTGCTCCCCTCACAGTAGGACATACAGTCTGCCGGCCTATGATTTCCCAAATCTTTTCTGTTTAATCTCGAAGTGTTTTCTTCCACGTCCCTTCATAGTCCTCCCAACTTTTATCGCCTGTAGCGAATGAGATGTTTCAGGTATTTGAGTCAAGTTCTGGAGGAACAGGGTTTGAGCCCCGTCCTGCCTTCTGGGTTTTCGTTTTTCGTGTGTTCTCTAAATTACTAAAGGTGAAAGTTTTTGATGATTCTTTGGAAAACTTCAGACCGGTTTCCCTTCCAATCCTCTTCCATTCCAAACGTCTTCTCTAACGACCTCGTCGGCGACGTACGCTAGACTTTAACGTCGGTTGTTTCGCAGCTGGACACTGGTTTAGATATTAAGATAAGTGTTTTCCACAAGATATCTATTAAGAGTATTTCCTTTTTCTTATTTTAGAGGATTTAGATACAGCAACAGCTGTTTCCGTCAACGTTTCTTCTTCGGTTTTTCCTTCTCTATTTTTCGTTTTGAACCATAATTAAAAGAAAGCTGCGATAATCTCTGTTAAGTCATCTGTTGGAATTTCTAACCTAATCCCTCGTTCTTTACATTGCTTTCTTATTTATTATTTTACTCAGAAGACTTTTCAAATTAAGTTCTTGACCACTAATACGTTTCTTCCTGTCTAACAGATTATATCCCAGAGTACATTTCAAAACTTTCATGTTTACAGCAAGAATTCTTCTGAAACGTAACACTTTAACTGCTTGAAAAAAATTTGCCTCATCTATGAGATTATCTATTTTTTTTTATTCCCAACTGGCTGTTTCACATTTCCTATTTTACAGTTCGAAAAAGGATTGTCACTGTAATGTAAAAAACGCATTCCCTGAGAAATATCATGTGCCTATGACGCCTTCGACGTTAACATGAAAATAAACGAATGTAATTTTCGTCGAGACATGTCAGTTTCTTTGTAGCCCCTGCTTTGTAACTAGCAGGAGATCTCCCTCCGTTTCCCCTGTTTCTTTTACCCTTCTTCATTTTTTTCTCCTATCACAAAACTAGTCCCTCAGCTGTCATAACCTAGTTACGCCACCAGGCCAAGATAACAGCCATCTCCTTGTTGAGAAGTCACGCAGCTTCTCGATGGGAAGTATTTACTCAGAACACATAAATCAGAAATCTGAGCGGTCTCACAGCGGTTTCAATTCTGGTTATTCAGAATACGCACGTGCTTCATCATTACGTCGCATCGCTCAGAGCTGAGGACCTGTTCACGCTGTCTTTCGCACTGTGATGCCATGGGGGAAGACATCGTAAGATACACGAAATGTATTCGCAGTTGCGAATATGGACAACCATCAGCTATGTAATGGAATGGCGACAATGAAAATTTGTGCCCGACAGGGGCTCGATGCCGGATTTCCGGCTGATCGAGAGCGGTCGCCATTCCATTAGGCTATCCGAGCACACTCCACGACCAGACCCAAATTTTCATATGTCGTCAACAACGTGTCTTCAACTTGCACTCTTACATTCGTTGTATACGTTCCCTTACAGGGGAGACAGTTTAACTGAAAGTCGCTTGCCCGGTATCGGCGAATAAATGCGATACTGCAGCGCCTGTTTTGTTCAGAATTAGGAGGCACTATTCCTTCGGATATACATGCATGCCCGAAGGAACAGGCGCTGCAGCGCCTACAGCCGTTTCAAAATACATGAAATTTACTCGCAGTTGCGATTATGAACAAATTTATTAATTGCGCGAAAGACAATCTACACCTCATTTGTCTAAAATCGTGGTAATTATGCGAACTGCGGACAGTGTTCAACATAATTACTTATTCTGTGTTTGCGTCCCTGACAGCCGCGCGTATTAGCCGAGCGGTCTAAGGCGCTGCAGTAATGGACTGTGCGGCTAGTCCCGGCGGAGGTTCGAGTCCTCCCTCAGGCATGGGTGTGTGGGTTTGTCCTTAGGATAATTTAGGTTAAGTAGTGTATAAGCTTAGGGACTGATAACCTTAGCAGTTAAGTCCCATAAGATTTCACGCACATTTGAACATTTTTTGCTTCCCTGATAAGTCTAATAGTATTATCAACATTAGGCTTGTAAAACCATAACTCCTTCAATACAATAACAGCTGCTGAATCGTTGATTCTACACCATAAAATGTTAATGCTTGTTCATAAATCCATGCGTCGCTATCAGAAACCAAAAATCTCGGCCCTACATCATCAGGATACTAACGGATATGGTCCCGGTTTCCATAGAGGCAATCTAACGCAGAAATTTGCTGTAATAACAAAAACAATTTATTTAAAATGTTATCTTACCTTTATTCTTCCAAAATGTTAAATATACAATATACTTCGCCATAAATGTCAAATATTTAACCTCAGCTTGAACATTACCGTTTGCTTTCGGTTCTCTACGACTAACCAACGCACCAACATATTAAAGGATTGTATTAATAATATTCTTTTTCAATACTTTTCCAATCGGTTGCTTTATCAACTGACACAGATTTCTCAGGCTTATGACAGGTTGTAAATTTATAAGTATTCTCCCCGCCAAGTTACACCTGTGGAATCAAACTCTGACAGCTAATTGCACCCAACCTAACCTATTACTAAGACACAGTCGCACTTTCTCAATAGCTCCGGCTTCCTCAAACAACTTTTCCTGTGCTTGGCTCTGTTCTACAATTAATCCTATAAACGTTACCATCTCTTTAATCGTTAGATTTTCGAATTTACTCTTTAAAAATATTAATTCACCCTTGATACTATGACGCGTAAATGAATCCGGCAACGGCCTTGCCGCAGTGGATACGCCGGTTCCCGTGAGATCACCGAAGTTAAGCGCTGTCGGGTGTGGCCGGCACTTGGATGGGTGACCATCCAGCCGCCATACGCTGTTGCTATTTTTCGGGATGCACTCAGCCTGTGATGCCAATTGAGGAACTACTCGACCGAATAGTAGCGGCTCCGGTCAAAGAAAACCATCATAACAACCGGGAGAGCGGTGTGCTGACCACATGCCCCTCCTATCCGCATTCTCAACTGAGGATGACACGGCGGTCGGATGGTCCCGATGGGCCACTTGTGGCCTGAAGACGGGGTGCTTTTTGAATGAATCTGGACGACATACGAATCAAAACTGCCTACTGATTTGTTCGTCTTCCCACCATAATTAAACTCCACGTTCATTTCTTCCACAAATTGCGTCCTTCACCTACACATTTTACCCAGTCGAACAGCTACCATGGCAATGAAAATTCATGCACGTCCTAAGGATCACTGAATCGTAACTATGAACAACACAAGCACAGGCACATCATACAGAACGCAGCCTGTCATTCTCAATGGAGAGAAGTCTTCAGAAGTAAGAGTGATTTCAGGTGTGCCGCAGGGGAGTGTCATAGGACCGTTGCTATTCACAATATACATAAATGACCTTGTGGATGACATCGGAAGTTCACTGAGGCTTCTTGCAGATGATGCTGTGGTGTATCGAGAGGTGGTAACAATGGAAAATTGTACTGAAATGCAGGGGGATCTGCAGCGAATTGACGCATGGTGCAGGGAATGGCAATTGAATCTCAATGTAGACAAGTGTAATGTGCTGCGAATACATAGAAAGGTAGATCCCTTATCATTTAGCTACAAAATAGCAGGTCAGCAACTAGAAGCAGTTAATTCCATAAATTATCTGGGAGTACCCATTAGGAGTGATTTAAAATGGAATGATCATATAAAGTTGATCGTCGGTAAAGCAGATGCCAGACTGAGATTCATTGGAAGAATCCTAAGGGAATGCAATCCGAAAACCAAGGAAGTAGGTTACAGTACGCTTGTTCGCCCACTGCTTGAATACTGCTCAGGAGTGTGGGATCCGTACCACATAGGGTTGATAGAAGAGATAGAGAAGATCCAACAGAGAGCAGCGCGCTTCGTTACAGGATCATTTAGTAATCGCGAAAGCGTTACGTAGATGATAGATAAACTCCAGTGGAAGACTCTGCAGGAGAGACGCTCAGTAGCTCGGTACGGGCTTTTGTCAAAGTTTCGAGAACATACCTTCACCGAGGAGTCAAGCAGTATTTTGCTCCCTCCTACGTATATCTCGCGAAGAGACCATGAGGTTAAAATCAGAGAGATTAGAGCCCACACAGAAGCATACCGACAATCCTTCTTTCCACGAACAATACGAGACTGGAATAGAAGGGAGAACCGATAGAGGTACTCAGGTAGCCTCCGCCACATGCCGTCAGGTGGCTTGCGGAGTATGGATGTAGATGTAGACAGATGTAGATGTACGACAACATTAAGATCGGGACGCCAAGTTTTATGGAGTAGCCAGGTGTATCGGGTGTGGGGATCCTATTGGAGAAGAGACCGTAAGAATCAGCGTAAAAATCGAGACACCTCGATACGACGCAGCCAGATGTTTTGCGCGTGGGGACGTCTGAAAGACGAGACGAAGTCCACGGCTGTGCAGACGTGATGCAAGCGGCCGCCTTTACCGCTAAGCACTCCTTCTGGGTACCGGCAGATAAGCGACGCTGCCGGCGCGGCGGCGCGGACGCGGCCTGCCTCTGCCCCGTGACGTCACGCGGCGCTGTATATATCCGGCGGCGCTGCGGTCGGCGCGCCAGACAGCGCTTGCTGAGTCACAGAGACGGACAGTGTGTGCGGTGAGAGTCGAGTGCGAGCCGGCGGTCTTCTGCAGAGTACAGAATACGACAGCACATCGCAGCATACGGCAGTTACGCGACGCGCCACGGAACCATGACGTCGACGCCGCGAGAGGGCCGCCCCTGGAGCTGGCGGCAGCTGGTGTTCTTCCTGCTGGTGGTCGTCACGCCGCTTATGTTCTCCGCGGCCCTCGCCACACCCGTTCAGCCCGACGGTGAGTTCTTGTTTACCGCTGCGTCCCCGAGCTGTCTCTCGCAGCCGGTGTTCAGCGCACGTTCGCCGCTATGCTCTAAGCTTTTCAGACGAAGTGTTTAGAGGTTTCCCCGGGAAATAACGTAGTGACGAGTAAACTGCAAAAGTGACACAAATTTTGTGCTCGTCTATCGGGATCAGTGCTGTGGTCACGAAAGTTTTCTATGTTGTCTCGTTCTTAATTGTGATGGAACTGATACCAGTGGGTGACCTGAAGGATATTAAGGTTTCGCGTCAGTGTGATTCTTCTAAGAGACTCGACGTTGTATCTAACAATGTTTAGAGGTAAAGGTGGTGCTATAATGTATTCACACTCTTCAGATACGAAGAGTAAACAGTGAAAAACTGAAGTTTTGTTACGCGGTGACCCAGACGCCGGTTCGAATTCAGGTTCGGCATAGTTTTTATTTCTCATCATTAACCCGTTTCATTATAATATGTCTACGAATGAATGTAGCAGAATATGGAGTGCTTTGTTGTCAGTCTAATGTATGACTCTTCCAATTTCATCCGTATCATTCCACTGTCGAGACAAATACCATCCTAACAAAAAAGGAGGAATCTCTTCCTTGAATAGACTACTAATTTATTCACAAACTGGTTTTCGCCGCTTTAGGCGATCATTAGATCCCGTAAGACCTCAATAAACCAATATAACTGCAAAATCTTAACGAATTCCTTCTTCTTTTTGTAATTATTGCCATATTGTTCCACTAACCGGTAGAGAATTCAGTCAATGAAGTAAATGTCTGGTAAACCTTGAAATCGAGACAAGAATGACGAACCAATGATTTTTTTGTTGTCACAGGACGGTCTGTTAGAAACACAAGGGTAGTTGAGCTGTATTAGCGTTTCCTATAAAACTATTCCTTCGGGAAAGCAGCCACTCACTTGCGTGACTCCAATGGATGCCATCGTAATTTCAGCATCCAGTTCAGCGGCAAGTATTTTCCGAAACAAAAATTAAATCGATGCATTCTACTTATGCTAGTTTTACATGAAACATGTCAGTTGTAGCAACCATACTGGTATTACAGTTGCTAATTCAATCTGATTTTCGGCTACCTCATATCGCGTACTGCAGAAGCCCAATGGAGAGTTAGGTGATTGAATTCACGCACTGTTTATTGTAGACTTCGCTCCGTCAACATCGGATCGTCTGCTGTCCTAACTCACTGACGTTAAAAGTGAACAGGGCTCTGTTATGTGACCGGAATAGCCGAATGGCTGGCGCTGCCAAGCTCGGTGTTGGCGAGAGAAGTTAGGTCTCTTTTCTGTCTATCACAAATTTAGCATACGCTAGTAAACAGTTAAGTGTCCTGTCACTTCTTTTTGTGCAAAATTGTTTCGATCTGCCGCAGTAACAAGAGCACAGCTGTGAGTAATGGATTTCATTGCAACTACTGTTAATAGTTTTTTAATAGTTCAGAGTTCCAGCAATAGTTGTTTGTAAATACGTTATTGCAACTGTGTGTCAATGCCAGAACCAATCAATAGCTGAACGACTGCATGTCTTTGCCACTGTTAAAACTTAAAGTACAACTTGAAGTACAGTGAAATTTTTTTTCCCGTCCGTAGCCGGGAGTAAGACACAAAAATCGAAAACAAATGAACTAATTTTCCTAGGGAAATTGAGTAATAGTGTCTTACGCAAATGCATTCTGTGGGGATGTTGCAAAATTCGAAGAATTAAACAAAGCGTCTAGTGTGAGCAGTAAGTGAGATATGAAGTAGTTACAGAAGGGCTAAAACAAGGTTTCCTTTACTTACTTAACAGCACACTTGCGCGCAGAATACCCATTCTTGTTACGATACCGTGAACATGAACTGCAAAGGAAAAGGGATACGTGACAAAATATAACAATTAAAATAGATTTCAGTATATTTATTGCTCCTAATGCGGTTTTCAGTGTCTTTTTGCCGTTGTTTTACTTTCATAACTGAATCCTTTCGCGTTGACTTGGGACGGGAACACTTAATCGCGGTTTTTTAGTAGTATCACACCCATTCAGTGTCCGAGAAATGGTGTCAGTCACCCACTGGCCTCAGTCCTTCTGGATACTCGGGATGCTAATTAATTATAAATATTTTGACCTTAGAACTAATGGAACGCGAAACATATGGGATACGACCTCATTAACTAATTATTGCTATTAGTGATTTCCGAATGGCTACATTCGGTATAGGTAATGGCACAAATAATTTGTCTTGCAGGCTGATCTTTGGCTGACCTAAAAACATGTACCACAGACAGCTTCTGTGGAAATTTTTATTATTACTACGCGTTTAAATTGTTACTTACAGGCATCAGATATCTAGTTACAACACGAAATTTCTTCTCTAGTTTGTTTGACGTGATGGAACCTCTCGCTTGGCTAGGCATGTTTCGAAATTTGTGAACAGTTATGATCTTAAAACAGGTCAAATTATTAAAGGAAGAGACGCTCCTAAGGACAGCCTCTTATTTGACAGGAACTGATTGTTTTAACTAAATGACGTATAGCTGATGTGCCAACTAAGAGTTTTTCAGAAATACTTGAAAGCTGTGAATAAGTGCCTCCTTAAAATGTTTTTAAATAGTCTCAGCAGTAGCTGCCTCAAAGTTAAATATAAATAAAAATTATGGTTTTCCTTGAATGTCTACAAGCTATGGCCACTAACTACTCGAAATGTTTTTGATTTTGAACTATTTAAAACAACTGAGCAATATATTCAGATTCGTTCGGATCTCACTGTCTGGGGTAGGAAACAGATCGCAAGTGTTCCGACTGCACGGCAAAAGATCTTAACGATAATCCACTGCATTGACAAGCTGGAGACATATCGATTTCCCGGAATCGAAAGCGACCGTATACTGATAGTTTTCTCGATCCCGTAAATGAGTCAAGCCACTTGGGAGAAACGTATCGGAAGGGCATTCCGTGGAAAATTCGCGCGGCGGGCGAGCCCCTCGGCGTTCGCGAGCTGCGACCGTGCGCCGGGCAAGGTTGTCCGTGACGCAGGCGCTGCTCCGATCAGCTGCTGCCGCCTATTTGCGGAGTTTGATCTCTGGCGCGCTGGCTGCCGCCCCGCCATCTGCGGGCTCCGGTTACCGGCCGCTGCCGCTCTCTCGCTTCACTTGTCACCCGCCTGCTGCTAGGTGGCCGACGATTTGCGGAGGCACATCTGCCACTTGCAGTAGTCAAGTGAAGCGCCATCTTTCAAGGATTTTGGTCATGCCTTGGCAATACAATTTATGAATAACAAAAATAAAGTAATTAACATGACAGTCAATTACGTAGAGCTGTAGTCTGACAAGGATGGGACAGGTAGTCGGCCGTGGCCTTATGGTAGGAACGATCCCGGCAGTTGCCTGAAGTATTTTAGGGAAACCTCGAAAAATCAAACTAAGGCTGGCAGGATGCAGTGTTTCATAATGTTAACACTACAATCTGTCATGTGACGCCAGGACCACAGCGACGGTGTTTGGATTCCATCTTCTCATTTGGTAGCGTGAAAAAGCGAGTCAACATCCCTCCATAAAGTGTGAGATATTGCGGTCAGAAAGAGGATAAGACGTTAGTACTATTCACTGCAGAGTTCTGAGAGTAGGTTTTTCGAAATAAAAGAGGAAAGCTATGTTTACCCAGGGACCGACTCAGATTAAAGCTGTGGAAGTATAATCCGATGTAATTATGTTCTCTAATACGAAGAGTGTAACTTCCCATGTCGTTAAATTAAGTTACTCCTATTACGGTCTTAACAAGCGTGATGGCGCAGTGATAACACAACTGAATAGTATTCGGGAGGAACCACGTTGAAATCTCCATCCGGCCAGAGAGATTTAATTGTCCCGAGATTTCTGTAAATCGCGTAATCAAAATTCTGGAATGGTTCCTCTGGAAGAAGACACATCCGATTTTCTTCTCCTTCTTTCCCAGTACGAACTTGTGTTCCGTTCCTAAAGAGCTCGTCGATGGGACGTTCAGCCCTAATATTCCTTGATCTGTGACTTGTTTCGCGAAGGAATCCTTGGCTAAAAAGTTCTCGGTAAACTTTCTGTGTCAGAGACGGATAAAATCCGTTGCTTTCTATGATTATCTTCATCATTGTCGTCAAGGGATATGTCTGATGACGATGATTGACGTGGACATAGAGCGCTTCGTATGTTACCTGAATTTGAAGCTGCAAGTTTACCGAGAACTTTTTGTCCTAATAATGCTTTGTTCATACGTGCCACGTGATAAACAGAACATCCGTTAGCATATTGCTTCCATCAGTGAACACTCATATAAATTGTTTAATGGCATTACCAGTTTCAACTGACCATTCATTATCAGTACCCATAAACATTTCTTTGTCGATATTTGCGTCAAAGCATGCCAGTTGACAACTTGACTTACGGCTTCTACTAGAGGACTGTCTATAATGACTATCCATTAATGTATCTGGACATTGACTTAAATGGTATCCTCGTTAGATTAGTAGGAAAGTTTCAGGCAGAGAGAGAGAGACTGGCTAGAAGACACTGCTAAGTCAAAGTTCTGAGTTGAGGCGTGGTCCGATATTTCAGTTTGAAAGATCTGTGACCAGCTTTCTACTCAGCACTCAGCATGGATTTCTAACCAGAGTTTAAGAATTTTGATAGCCGGATTTTTTCACGTTATTATATTTTTTAAATCTCAGCTCGAAATAACATGCCAGATAACAGATGTCATAGATTTGAATGTGAAATATTTACCGGAGCTTCGTCATTCTACAAGACACAAAGTTTTCGCCCACTTCCGTTACTGACAACAGTATTTTTGTTTTATAAAAAGCTTGCGCTGTAATTCGCATGTCTTTCGTGATGAGATGTGGTGATGAATCATGTAACATGCTGAAATGAAATGACGTTCCAATTGAGATGGATCGGAATGCTGTTCTCGTAGGAGACTATCAGTTTTTGCAAAAACAGACATAATGTCTTATGGGACAACAGCAATCAGTGATTTTATAATGTTACTTAAAATCCGTCTTGATTGCAAAAAATTTTTTATTATTCATATGACCGGTTTCGGTTCATTCAGAACCATCTTCAGATCTGATATTTCAGTTACAGGAGTAACCCGTCCAAATCCAGCACCTTTCACATGCTACGTTCCACATGTGACGTAGCATGTGAAAGGTGCTGGATTTGGACGGGTTACTCCTGTAACTGAAATATCAGATCTGAAGATAGTTCTGAATGAACCGAAACCGGTCATATGAATAATAAAAAATTTTTTGCAATCAAGACGGATTTTAAGTAACATTATAGACTATCAGTTTGTTACAGTTCCTTGGTACAGTAGTACGCTAATAAGAAACAGCGTCCTACAAGTGCAGTCCTCGAGATTATATATATATATATATATATATATATATATATATATAAAATAGTGTGTGTGTGTGTGTGTGTGTGTGTGTGTGTTTCACGGACATCGCTATATGCTAATTGATATTGTGAAACTACGTCATATGTTAGATTTTACTGTCGCAGTGACACCAAAACTGGTTATCAAGTTCGGTTGGAAGATACAAGCGGGCAGCGAAGGGGAAGACTCGTAAAGATCGATTTTTGTGGACGCATCACGAATCCGCTTCGTTAAGGAGTAGCGCACTGCAATATTCCACTCGAATCAGTTCCTGTAAGCTTCACTTTGGACTCGATTCGACCGACCCACTATCGTGCTCTTCCAGGTCTCGCACTACGATTTCCTTCTCCGAACACGGCTGGAGTACAGCAGGTAGGCTGTCCGGACAAGTGCCGGCAGTGTGCGCATGCGCAGACCTTCCTTTCTGGATGCGTCCGGCGCCCCGCGAAGAGCAGCGACGCCTTCAGATGGCATCGGCGGGCGTGTCGTGTGTGGTCCTTTTGTCATCCGGCGCGCAGCGACTGACTGGCGGCCCGCCAGCTGAGGGTGGGTGTGTTCTGGCAGGGCGCACGCCGCCCGACTCCGCAATGGGCGTGCACAGGCAGCCGACCCAAGGCCGCCTCGGCCAGGATACGTAGGCGGACGCATTACATACACAAAGGTCCGGCGACACTGCTTTACTTTCACCCCGTACTGTGGTGCGCCCACGACTCTTACGCCGGTCGCATGTATATTCACGTACTACTAAGTTGCCGGGAAAATACGCAAAAGATCCTGTTGCAAGAGTACAGTTCTCCCCTAGATTTCTACTAAGTGAAACGTGTTTCTTCCATTCTTTCAGCCTAGTTAGTTATCTTCTTGTAATATCACCATCGAAGATAATGTAATAAATTAAACGTCATATAATGCATGCCCCACAAAATTTCATAAACGGTTCAAGAGTTAGATAAGAGATTTTCCCATAAATACTATTACATATTGTTCTTCATTGTTACTCATATTTTTACCGAGAGAGGTGGCGCAATAATTAAGACACTTTACTTCTATTTATTTGGAAGAAATAGAGTTGAAGTAACTCCCGGCCTACAATATTTCGACTTTCGGGATTTTCCAAAATCACTTAAAGCGAATGTCGAACTTTTTTGCTAGGCTGAGGCGCATTCTATGTCTGATCCTTACCCAGTCCGAGTCGGATTTTCCATGCCCCTGAGAGTTTGCTGAACTATAACCCTCATACTGATCTTCTTACCGATTACTCAGACGAAGGATATCAATTGATGACTTGAACAGACATAGTTACAGCACCTGCAAACGAACGTCGTAATAGTACGTGACGAAAATATCCATGGAAACCTTTTTGGAATACTCGTAAAGCGTATAGCGCTTTTTCAGGTAATATTCTGTAGCCATGCTGAGGGAATTAGATTAGGAAATGAGGAGTTTTGCTATTTGGGGAGCAAAATAACTGATGATGGTCGAAGTAGAGAGGTTCAAATGGTTCAAATGGCTCTGAGCACTGTGGGACTTAACATCTTAGGTCATCAGTCCCCTAGAACTTAGAACTACTTAAACCTAACTAACCTAACGACATCACACAACACCCAGCCATCACTAGGCAGAGAAAATCCCTGACCCCGCCGGGAATCGAACCCGGGAACCCGGGCGTGGGAAGCGAGAACGCTACCGCACGACCACGAGATGCGGGCAAGAAGTAGAGGGGATGTAAAATGTAGACTGGCAATGGCAAGGAAAACGTTTCTGAAGAAGAGAAATTTGTTAACATCGAGTATAGATTTAAGTGTCAGGAAGTCGTTTCTGAAAGTATTTGTATGGAGTGTAGCCATGTATGGAAGTGAAACATGGACGATAAATAGTTTGGACATTAAGAGAATAGAAGCTTTCGAAATGTGGTGCTATAGAAGAATGCTGAAGATTAGATGGGTAGATCACATAACTAATGAGGAGGTATTGAATAGAATTGGGGAGAACAGGAGTTTGTGGCACAACTTGACTAGAAGAAGGGATCGGTTGGTAGGATATGTTCTGTGGCATGAAGGAATCACTAATTTAGTGTTGGAGGGCAGCGTGGAGGGTAAAAACCGTAGACGGAGACAAAGAGATGAATACACTAAACAGATTCAGAAGGGTGTAGGCTGCAGTACGTACTGGGAGATGAAGAAGCTTGCACAGGAGAGAGTAGCATGGAGAGCTGCATCAAACCAGTCTCAGGACTGAAGACCACAACAACAACATATTTGTGAATTCTACATCTGGATTTTGTCATGACGCAAACAGTAACGAACAATCAAAGCCTACTGGCGATGCAACAAGGGTGGCGAAACGTAGTTGGGAGGAATGTACCTTGCGTTATCTGCCAATACATTTATAAGTATCATAAAGAGCAGTACTAATCCTAAAATTACCTGACCAAATCTTGAACTCGGACATTCGACTTTTGCAGGTGAAGTTCTTGCCGACAGAGTTAACATGGCAAGCCTTAAGAGCCTTATGTCAACCACTATCTTTTTTTCTTTTTAAAATGTACAGAATTCCTTCTACATATCTGGAGGGTAAAACATTATCAGGAGAAAGAGTGTCACGAAGAATGGCTAAATTAGAAAGAACGGCTGTTTACTACAGTTTCTGTCTTCTTGTAGCGGTCTTTAAAGCCCCTTCGTTTAAGACAGGCCGGCCGGAGTGGCCGAGCGGTTCTAGGCGCAGGTTCGAATTCTGCCTCGGGCATGGATGTGTGTGATGTCCTTAGGTTAGTTAGGCTTAAGTAGTTCTAAGTTCTAGGTGACTGATGATCTCAGTTGTTAAGTCCCAGCCATTTGAACCATTTTGTTTAAGGCAGTGCCTTTACAAGGTACAGCTTTGGCATGTGCGACATTACGTAACTATTTGTCGTTGTTCTCACAGTTTACTGAGGAGTTACTGACGGTTGCGTTGCAGTAGGAGACAAAGGATACCTAAGTACGGTCGGAAATCGATATGGCGTTGCGCCGCTGTTCTTGATTCGAGATGTCCGTTTACAATATACGGTGCGAGTGCAGTTGTCGAGCTGTTACAGTGGACAGTAGAGTGGTGAGGCAGGACAGAACAGGAAGGCCGGTGCAGCTGCGAGGGCCCGGGGCTGTCCCGCGGCAGCCGGAAGTGCTCCAGATCTGTGCTGCACCGACCGGTGCGGCGCGCTGTGCCGTGTTTTATGGAGCACGCGGTGCCCGCCAAGCCGCCACGGCCGACGGGTTTCCGTTAGGCGCTCAAGGCCTGTAGGCAGCTTGCGAACGGGGCTCGCCGTGTTAGGGTTCCGTAGTCCGTATTAACCCGTGCGGCAGGCCGCGCTGGCGCGGGGTAGCTCACACTCCAGTGCGGCTTTCAGAGGAGCGCCCGTCCACCAGCGATGGAGTCTGTCAGGGAGCGGGATGAGCGTATTAATTCCGAAAGCAGAAAAGTCAGAGCTGTATGCACAGTAAGTAGGTATCGGACTATACACTGAGTCTTGGGATACCTCTTAATATCGTGTGGGACCTTTCTTTTGCACGACGTAGTTCAGCAACTAGACGTGACACGCACTCAACAAGTTGTTGGAAGTCCCCTGAAGAAATGTTGAGCCACGCTGCCTCTGTCACCATTCATAATCGCGCAACTGTCGTCAGTCCAGTATTTTGTGCACGAACTGATCTCTCGATTATCTCCGATGGGATTCATCTCGGGTGATAAGGATGGCCAAATCTTTCGGTCGAATTGTCCAGAATATTATTCAAACCAATCGCGAACAATTATGGCCCAGTGACATGGTGGACTGTCACCCATCAAAATTTCATTGTTTCTTTCTGTGGGCCTTGTTCGGCTCACGCGGGGACGGCAGTGTTACTACGGATTTGGCAGTGTTAGTAGCAGAGGATAGCCGAATGCCCTTCCTGCCACCCCGAACCCTCTGGGACGTAATTAGTGTACCCCAACTGCGCCTAGTGTAAGCCATGAAATAGTGCGAATGTTTTAAAATGTCTGAGAGTCGTGGAACTGAGGCGGAACGTGGGGACCAGCCCAGTATGCACCTAGCTGGATGTGGAAAACCGCCTAAAAACCACATCCAGGCTGGCCGGCATACTGACCCTCGTCGTCAGTCCGCCAGGCGGATTCGGTTCGGGGCCGGCGCGCCTACCCGAGTCCAGGAATCAGCGCATTAGCGCTCTCGGTTACTCTGGCGGTTATCCATAAAAATTTCACTGTTGTTTGGTGACGTCCATGAACGGTTGTAAACGGTCTTCAAGTCGCAGAACATCCAGAAGACCCTGCCCATTCTGTGTAAACACGGCCCACACCTTTATGGAACCTCCACCAGCTTCCGCAGTGAATTGTTGACAACTTGGGTCTATGGCTTTGTGGGCTCTGCACCACACTCGAAACCTATCATCAGCTCTTGCCAACTGAAATCAGGACTCATCTGACCAGGTCACGGTTTTCCAATCGTCTAGGTTTCAAACCGTATGGTCACGAGCCCGGGACAGTTGCTGTTAGCAACGACAACCTCGTCGTTCGTCTGCTGCCATAGCTCATTAACGGTAAATGTCGGCGCATCCTCCTAACGGGTACGTTCGCCGTACGTCCCACATTCATTTCTGCAGTTACTTCACGCACTCTTGCTTGTCTGTTAACGCTGACAACTCTACGCGAACGCCGCTGTTCTCGGTCGTTAAGCGTAGGCCGTTGGCGTTGTCCGTGGTGAGACGTAATGCCCGAAATTTGGTATTCTTAGCATTCTCTTCACATACTTCCTAACGTTTTCTGAAATGGAATGTCCTATGTGTCCAGCTACCATACCACGTTGACAATACGTTTATTCCCATCGTTCGGCCATAATCACCTCTGACAGCCTTTCACATGAATCACCTGAGTACAGATGATAGCTCCACCAATGCACTGTCTTTTTGTATCTTGTGAAAGCGATGCTACCACCATCTGCATATGTGCTTATCGCTGTCCCACAACTTTTGTCACCTCAGTGTAAGGATGCATAAAACGAAAACATCTTTTCATATTAAAACATTGCCCTCTTGGCCACAATCAGCAGAATCGAGACAGACTGACTGCCGTGTCATCCTATCGAATGGCGTCATTTGGACGCAATATGGAGGGGTGGACGTCAGCGCACCTCTCTCCCAGTTGTTGTCGGATTAGGAAATCCGAAGCCGCCGCCACTGGGTCAAGCAGTTCCACAACTGGCATTACTGGTCCCCGTTCCACCAAGGAAAAATACCTGGCAGTACCGGGAGTCGAACCCGAGTCCTCCGCTAGTCTGTCAGCCTTGATGAACACTCAGCTACGGAAGCAGACTGTTTTACATCAACTGAAAATTGTTTTTAGTGGTAGATTCATGGCTGTTTTTGTGGAGAAACAAGCCACCTACTCACTATTTCCGAAAGGAGTCATATAATAAATAACTCAAATGAAAGAATTATCTGTCTGGATGTTTCTAGTTAAAAACGCACCGTAAAGATTTTGCCACAGCCACGAATACGCAGAAGGCAACATGCCATCTTACCACGTTCAGTAGAGTCGCGCCACTTATTGTGCTATGCCGTTTTTAAGGAGCCGTGTGTTGCCTTCAAAATTTACGGCATACTAGTCTCCAAATACCAGTTTCCAGCTCAGTTTATCTTGGACAGGTTTCTAAGTTTACGAACTGTGAATTCTCAACCTTGGTGTTCGTATTTAGTAAGTTAATTTGTTTCGAACGGTTTCTTTATCATTACATAATCACAGTGAAACGCAATCGCTTTGTACAAATTTGTAAACGGACGAGTTATTTTATTCTCAGGAATAATCAAATATAACGTCGTACTTCGTGGATGAGCAAATATTTCCTAACATTTTATGTGTTTTATACGACAAAAAATGATTTAAGAACTACGTGATGCTACTTATGCCCATTGTGTTTGATAATTCTAAGAATACAGGTCGGGATAGCTAACTCCAGGCGTACTGAAATTAATCGTTCTGTACGTATATGATTAACACTAATAACTATCCCGTCAGGAAGCACTCTTCCTCCTAGACCTATTAAAAAAAAGTTAAATACCTCAGTAATTTCGATGGCCTTGAATTCTTACTATGGAAACATCTGTTTTTCGGCCATCAGCTATACCCACCTTGCCGAGACTTCGAGGATACGGCGCGAGCAAGAATTCCAGTTCTTACTGTGCGACAGCAGACACTGGTCGCCTTAGCAACAGCTCCGTCCACGTGAGCTCTGCCTGGCCTCGGGGACGCATAGCTACAGCAAGGCCGGCTCAATTTGTGGCCGATTGAATCTTGACAGTTTCGCCCCGTGTCAACTACAGTCTCCTGCTAGCTCAATATTGATACAATCAGTTAGGTCATCTCCGCATATCGAGCAACAAAGGAGAAATTCTTGTCACTATACGCGAAAGTGTATGAGTGAGTGTATGAGTGAGTGAGTGAGTGAGTGAGAGAGAGAGAGAGAGAGAGAGAGAGAGAGAGAGATAGATACCACAGCAGGAGACTGCGACAGCATATAACAAGAGAAATATTCCAGGTGAAGAGCGAGCCACGTAAGAGTTGAAATAAAATGTGAATGCATTGTCATCATTACGACTTAGTGGAAGGTTACGTCATTAATTTAAGGGATATATCTGGTGGTGACAGTTGTAATTCTACTTTAACTATTTCGTCCTATAAATGTCCTACCATTGCCAGAATTTCGGCCTATCTGAACCAGGCAGCGAATGTTACCCTGCAAGTTTTTAAATCAATCGAAAGCTTCTTTTCCTGTCTAACGACAGGCAACTGAAATGACCTTAAAGTTTCAGGAGTCAGAGGTATTGCGCGCAGCGAATGTAGGACCTTCTACGCAGTAATTATTTATCCCGTTCCGTCTTTCTGAACTCCAGCCGCAGAGACCTGTTTGTCGCACAAGCTGGCCGTATTTAGGAAAGCGAGAGAGCTTGTTTGAACAGAGATGTACCTGTCCGTTGGGCAGATAACGCTTATTTGCTCGGCCGTATTTTAACCCATTCCCCGCACTCACTGTTATCAGGCTATGCGGTCTAACCGCTTCCTGGTCGGTAGTATGCGCCCAGAGGACGACAGTACGTCTTCTGTGTAAAAGCAGACAGGGAAAGGATAGTGGTAATTTTTGGAAAAAGAAGAGATACTCCTACACGATTCTAGAGTGTACCAATTCTTCCTTTGTCTTCCGTAGCGTTTACCTGGTACAACGTCTAATACGGGGTCCACTTTATCCAGGATTTGAAAGATTTCATTTTATTAACACCGTGGCTGGATGCCTTCCCTGACGCCAGCCGTCGAGGTCACCTAAGGGGGAGAGGGAAGTCGTGTGCGCCATCTATATACCTATAACTCGTCCGGCTCCGTGTTACCTCCCTGCCTAGCAAGCGAACACGCTTTGCATTACGTTGTACGGGCACGTTCTAGAATATACCAATAATACGTTTGCAAAACTGCACTCATGAACGTCACACACACACACACACACACACACACACACACAGAATATGGTCCTACTGGTTTTGGATAATCCAGAGAAAGTTGACGTAATTTCAATACGCTGTGTATTTCTGCTCTAACGTAAGAGCAGTTCACAAACAGCTTTTTTCTGGAACTGTAGTTAACTTGGTTTACTCACCAGACTCTTATCGGTGATTCAGTCGTAACTATAAACTACAGTGGCCTCTAGATAAGCGGTGGAGTACCCATGAGCAACGCCTTTCTTCTCTCTCCCCTCTCCCTAGCCCTCCCCTCCTCTTGTGGTTCTTTTATGCATCTAATGTACCATTCACAAGGCTGTGTTAATGACCCGTGTGTCACTGCGGGTTCAATTTTTTTACGGTAAACTAGCGCTAAATGTTATATAAAGTAAAATAGTGTTTGACAGCTTGTCTTTGTGAACGGTTCATTTCACTCTATGCAAATGCCTCATCGCTAGCATAATACGAGCAATCGACAGACTGGAAACCTGCATCTCCAAGTTAGTGCAGTCAGTCTGGCATTTTTAGGCGTAACGTCCTTTGCAACCGTAAACAAATATTTCTCAAGTTTCCTCTTCTATGCGGCCTTGGAGCCACATAATTGCCTGTAATTTGTATCCCAGTGGTGTGTTAAGCAGTGTGTGGTGTTGCAAAAAGACTTAAGAGTGATTATTTAACACTATAGGAATGTAAAAATATGGGCCTGAATCCAGCCCTCAGTGTTAATGAGGATGTTATGTTATTGATGATCTCACCTTTAAGTAAAATGCAGTAAATTGGACACACTGCAAAAAGCTTTGTATATTTAATCTTCCATTGCTCAGATAGAGCTTTGTGTAGCGTTTATTTAACGTAGTTTAAAATCAGCAGCAGAAATGTGACTTTTGATAGTAAAGAGGAATGAAATCTGCGCTGCTGGGCTAGAAGAATATTTTGAGACAGCACGTCGGCCCCTTCCGTGGTTCCCAAATTAACATCGCTCTGCGCCTGGTAAACACATGCCTCTGATTCCTTCTTTCTCACTTGCGTCCACTGTGTGCCAACACGTTCACCAGGCGTTGTACATCCTGGTCCCCTACAAGCACATCAGCCATAAACTCTGATCATTAAATCTAGCCAGCTGGGTGAAAAATTGTGTTGGCTAGGAAGGATCCGTACATTTTTTGATTGATGCCTCCCTAGCAGCTCTCTCATTCTTTTTGAAGGAACCTCGTTTGACAGTGTCATGAACTTAGACATTATTTGGAATACAACTTTCTTCCGAAGTGACACAGTCGCTTCCGCACGTATACAGCAGAAGCTTTTGTTGCTAGGAAGTCCTCAGTGGACATTGCGGAAAGATTTTACATCGGATGAGTCAGTACTCGTAAATCGCGGTTGTCTGCAAGGGATGATACCCGTGGCAAAACTTCCTCGCTTAGGACGATTTTGTGACGCACGGACCACGTGATTCGTCTTCTAAACTGCACTACTGTCGAAACCTGCCTTCTGGCTGTTACACCAGTGACTTGTTATACTGACGTCAGACTTCACCTGTTCAACGATAAGGCTTTCGAAGAAGGACGTTAGTTACTGACTCTGTAACCACTTGCTCGGGCACACAGCTTACGTAGTCTGCTGAAGGACAAATAGGAAAAGGAGTACTAAATCAGTACGGATGACGGTCGGTGAGAAAACGTTTCGATGACTTTTCCTGAGCAACTGCCTTTGAAATGCCTTAGGAAAAGATACTGATACGTCGATAATACGTTAACACTAGCATTCAACTGTTGCGCTGCATTGATGGATTTTAACAGACTGACTTTAGATAGCTTCTTACAGGACAATTCCATTTTCCATCCCGGTTCTTAACGAATCACTGTTATTTACACCACGAACAGCTAAATTATGTCGTTAGCCATGTCCAAATACTCACTCATATACTCTTAAATAATCAACTGATCGCCGTCAATAACAGTGATTTTATAGGAACCGAATCGAGAGTGGAATAGTTCTAAATAAATATTTGGTCTTGGCACCCGAAACAAGAAAAAAGTCTGAATCTTGCACCCACAAAGACAATCTCAAATGCTTTAAAATATTTTGTCAATAAGTCTGTAACATTTTAATCATGTTGTTGCTGATGTTTGCAATTCGTTCTTCGACCTACAGGCGCCCTTTGCCCTTGCACAATCGTCGGCCTGGAAAAGTCTTGTTCTTGACGCTTTTGACGCGCCCCAACTGCTTACGTAGAAACTGACGTTCATTTGTTCGCTTTAAGACGTCTTTCAGTCCTTTCGTATTTGATCTAATTGTTTCTAGTGGACAACAGTTTGGTTCGGAGACATTCTAGTTGTATGATGATGCCTCTCGTTTTCTGATACCCAGTTGCAACTCAAACCGCTAACATTTGGTTGTAAAGGACGCAGCGTCCCCATCTCTTTGGCGCTTGTTGGAGCACCGGCTGGTTCATTTGGATTCCCGCCACCTCGCAGCCTGCTTACTTCACTCTGGCCGCTCGTCTCTAGTATTTCTGGGTTTTAGTTATGCAAAAGCTGACCAACTGGTGGCCTGAAACTATGTCGTGCCGTTCTTGCAGCCACCGCTGCCTAGAAAGAAAGACTGTTTTCTCGGGACGGCAGAATGAGGTGCGGATTAACCTAAGCCATGCGCCATTGTTTGCGCCTTAAGAGCTCAGATGCGACGCTGGAATGACACTAAAATTAGAATTGTTTGCGTGCAAATAATGAGGTGATAATAGTCGCGAGATGATGCGGCTTAAGTGGGGCATTTCGACAGCGACGGACGTGTGCCAGGCTGTTTTCGAGAGCGTACGTGACTCTTTGCTGCCTTCGAGGCGTCGCCGTGGTGTTGGACGTCGCGCAGTGGGCGTGGTCATTCGTGGCGAAGCATGTGTGCCGGACTAGAGTGAACGCAAGACAGTCTTCGTTTTGAAGAGAGTTAGCTGATGCTTCCCATCAAGAGAGTTTGTGAATATGGAGCGAACCAATCCGTTTATAGCCTTAAACTTACTGAGAAAACTGAATAACGCACTGGGTGACCGTCTGGCCGGAATTATTTTCTTGTGAAACTTTCTTTCCACATTTACATGTCATAAACCTTTCTGTCTACTTTCCTACCTTTAACGCCTTCTACATTCCTATGTTTTCCTGAATCAAATTTTTTTTTTGGGGTCTAGTCTGCCTTTATTTTTTCTGTGCACTGATTTGATGCCTTTTTTCTGCCATCGTTCTAATTATTCAAGGAATACCATTATTATTATTATTTCCATTCTTAGTTAGACTTCAGTTTGCACCTAAAATTGTGCCACATGAATGCAAACAACTTCTATTCATGATCGTTTAACTGTCTGTCAGTTTGCATGGATAACGTATAAAAACAAGAAAAAACGAGGAGCCAAAACCGCTTCATCTTCAAGTTGTTATGGTAATACTTATGATTTGACTTTTCTCGCCTCTTCTTCCCTGTAAGTTTTCGTCAATTATCTGGCACGCTAGTCATTTTTATTGCCAACGGCCTTCCCGCAGTGGTAACACCGTTTCCCGTCAGATCACCGAAGTTAGGCGCTGTCGGGCTGGGCTAGCACTTGGATGGGAGACCATCCGGTCTGCCGACTGCTGTTGGCAAGCGGGGTGCACTCAGCCCTCGTGAGGCAAACTGAGGAGCTACTTGATTGAGAAGTAGCGGCTCCGGTATCGGAAACTGGCATACGGCAGGGAGAGCGGTGTGCTGACCACATGCCCCTCCATATCCGTATCCAGTGAAGACTGTGGGTGAGGATGACACGGCGGCCGGTCGGTACCGTTGGGCCTTCATGGCCTGCTCGGGAGGAGTTAGTCATTTGTTATTACTTTCAACAACTTTCCCGAAACTTCGGCAATACTGTTTCTATACGACCCGATGCAGCCGGTTCACCGTATGTTGCACGTTACAGCATTCAACGAAGAACTGAACTAGCTCTACATTTCGCAGGCGATGCTAATTTATTCAGGCACGAACTGAAATAATGCTAGCTTAAGTTCTGGTTTGCGAAACTTACTATCTGCTTCCGTGTCGCTCAGTGAATAGCACTGCAACTCGTAACGCGGAGGCAGATAAACCAAATTGTATGGAAATTAACCTTTATGTTGGAGTGTAAGCTTCGCTGGCTCATAGCCGTAGTTGTCAAAGTTGTATTCTAAGTTCCACGTTTGTGTCAGCCTAAAACAGCGTGCAAGCAGATGATTTTTAAGGAATAGGTAACTGACACGAACAGTTAGACTTGCATGTTGCCATCTGACAGCAGAACGTTGGTGGATCATGGACGTACAATAGTAGTCCTAACACACGTTATCTCAAATTGTGCGATCAGGAGAGCTGCACAGGTTCCATTTTTAGCGCTTAGTGACACTAGTCAGACTGACTACTGACTGTTTACTCTACTCGTCTTTGTATACGCTCCAAGATACCTCTTAAATAGGTGTGATACGGATCTCACACTTGAGCCTTTCTTTCAGTTTAAGATCTACAACTGTTTCTGAAGCATTCTCTGCAGTAGACAGACAACGTATCAGTAAATAGAAGCTTGCCATTTTCTTGATCTGCAACTGGTGAGTTAGCTATATGAATGCGCTCGATTCGCATTTACAAATTATTTTCTGGGCGAAGATGCAGAACGAACACGAATGCAAGCAAGGAATGCAAGAGATAGTCCCAGTGTTTATTGCTACGCAGATTGTGGGAGCTGTCCCGCTTCCCACACGCAGAATACTGTCCCTCGCCACAGGACCTCCCTGGCGCGCGCTGTCGCCAGTAACCCGGTTCTCAGAGCGCCACAAGAGCCCTCCGACAACCACTGTCGGATTTCATAAACCCGTGATTCCTCCGACGATTCTGTGTCACGGACATATTGCGAGACCAGTCGTACCGGCAGCCTGCGTTGAGCCGTGTATCCTTCCCTTGGCGTGCTAGGAAAGTGTTGTTCGTTCTGTGCAAGGTGTAAACGATAATTGTTCACATCGTACGAGAGAGCTGTACAGGAACTCGAGGTTAACAATTTTATACAGGCCACTTGTCGTCAAACGTATATGAAAAGTACCTTAAATGGGCCTACAAAAACCACATAAGGTTCAGCGCATGCGTGTCGCGCGAGATTTTGATATCATTTCGATCTCTACGCTTAAACTGTTAGTCTCAGATATCAAAGATAAATATAATATTTTCTGTTTCATTTCATTCTGGGACGTATTTTAGCCAGAGGGCGTAGTTTTACAGTATTTCAAGAAAAACTTACAAAATTTTGAGGTATATTCCCGAGAAGAAAGATCACAGGCGGCCATGTAACCTATAAATTTGTTAGTCTTGACTTTCTCTATACCACTGTGGTACGTTTTAAACAGTTTACCGTTTACGCCCTGTATAAAAATTGCGCTCTGTTTCTGTCGTTAAGTTCGTTAGCAGTCGCATTCGGGAGGACGACGGTTCAATCCCGCGTCCGGCCATCCTGATTTAGGTTTTCCGTGATTTCCATAGATCACTCCAGGCAAATGCCGGGCTGGTTCCTTTGAAAGGGCACGGCCGACTTCCTTCCCCATCCTTCCCTAATCCGAGCTTGTGCTCCGTCTCTAATGACCTCGTTGTCGACGGGACGTTAAACACCAATATCCTCCTCCTCCTCCTCCTCCTCCTCCTCTTCCGTTAGCAGCGTAGCCATGGCGACCTTGCTCTTTAAAGCTACAACAATTAATGTTGAACACTGTCTGCGATATCATTCCAACATCATTTCTCGCATACGCTGAACAAGTACTAGGCTGACATATTACAAGTATGTAAGATATCCCAGTTTTCTTCAAATATTTAGCGCCCCGCTAGCCTGTGAGATCAGCCCTCTACACTCGTGTGTTCTGTTCTGGTGATACGCTCGTGTTCTTGTATAATTTCTGTTTATCGAATAAACTGCTGGCAGAAGTGAACATAGGTGTTAATTGGTATCTGATAGGGACTGCAGTGCGATGCTGATACATTATTTTGAACAGGTTCACTGTCTGTAAACGTAATCTTAATAGCTCATGACCGAGTAACTCCGAAGATTTTCTGATAGTTGCTGTAGTATGATCTGTCTACAGAGCTCTGTTTGAGTATAGTGAGAAATATCATTAATCAGATATTACGTTAACTTTTAAACGGTCCGCTTGCCTCTTCCCGCAAATACGCTGAACTGGTTTCTTCACAGATAGCAGTGAGGGAAAATAAGCTGACAACATTTCCACGAGGGCCGCGCATAGAAAAAAAATTGTCACGTCCAAATTAACGTTTGAGGGTGACGACTGCTTTTACTAACACACTGCATAGCTTATTGCTTCGCTGTGCTAAGGCATGTTACTAACATTCAAAAATGCGCACGCACGTTCAGTTTTAGCCGCAAGTTTTTATTTCTTAATTGTTCTTTTTCCTCTTGAAGCAGTCTGTCTAAATCCCACGTAAATTAGTTTCTGATGGTATTTCATTCTCTGTAGGGGAATCGGAAGCCGAGAAGGACGCTGATCCCATTCTACAGTATCTCAAGAGATACATTTCAAAAATGGGATACATATTCGGTGAAGATACTTCCGCAAATTTGTTGCCTTTTTCAACATCGACACTCGATGACGGGGAGGAGGATACAGATTTAGCACCAGAGCGTGCGGAGATGACCAGGCACAGAGGTATATCAACAAGAACAGTGTAAAGCGTAAAAGAGCTTTGTATTTGTGCCTAACAAAACTAAAATTGTTTGTGCGTTTTTTGACGATATAATCCTATATTAACAAGTTTTATTGTTGACTAACCAATGATTTACCTTCCTAACAATTGGCTCTATAACTCTTTTCATTAAAACAATACTTTCCAAAGAAAAATACTAATTCCTTAACTTACGTTTGAAGCGTACCGTTACTAGTAGTTCCATTAACATCTTAGACATATAGAACTGCATTGCCTCATTCTTCCTTCCACTTCCTCTGTCATTTTTTCTTTCTTCCTCTTGCACCTTTTTTGTCCTATTTCTCTTCTCTCCTTCTCATTTTTGCCCTTCAGAGAAATAACGTGACAAGTAACAGTTCAGTTTTTTAGGACTTTAATATTTAATATGATATAATGTAAGTAACAGCTATAACTAAACAAATTGAAGTAAATATCTATGTTATTTAAGTTACATGGTAGTGTTAACCTTCTATTTACATTTCTGCATTAGATTTAATTACTCTGCTACGCGACTGTATGCATGGCGACAGTTGAGAGAAGATGAAATTAAAATATCTCCTTAAGAGTGGTGCACATTCATGTTTCCAAAATTGGTGTTCTCTCTTACTGTGAATATGTTTCGGTATGTAGTGACGCACTCAGTGTGGTTTGCCTTACATAGTTCTAGAAATGTGAGGAAGAAACTTCACATAAATAAAAAAATAATACGCAAAGTGGCACTACATATACCTCCAACGAATACACAATTTTAAATGCGTTGAGGAATACGTTTCAAATATTTGTCTTGTGTGGAAGAACCATATACTGTGTTTCCCTCGTAGTCTGCCGAGAGAACTAGACTGAAACGGGAGTTGGGTCAAGAGACAGTGTGCTGAGATTAATATGTTTGACATTGTTAAACCGCAATACAGCAACATACGTGTAGCTGCGTTTTGGCTGTAGGAACATACAAAAGGCTTGATTGAATCTTCAATACTAATTCCAGTTATCTGAAAAGAACTCAGGAAATGTTATATCGAAAAGCAGCTTTTACGGTTTATTGAGACATTATCCATTACTCACAGAGATAAAAAATGGCGGAATCAATAAAAGGACTCATGCTACTCACATATTATTACGATAAGTTTTTGACATTGTTTCCTGGGTGTATTCCTTTATAATACTTTACGGAGGTTTCGATCACTATTTTAAAGAGCCAAGCCCTGGTATCGTGTATGTAATGCACAAAGTAGCTTCCGCAATCTAATTTCTCGAAAACACATGTGCTCCTGAAAATTTTCCTAGTTCTTTGTCCCGCACTAGCTTTTAAAGTCAAACGCAGAAAGTTTTGTATAAGCTTCTTATGGTACCTCTTCTTGTGTTGCAGAGGACGAAGAGTTCGCCCCAATAGAAAGGATATTCTGGGGGGAGAGAGAGGATGAAACGAAGACGTCAACAACGCCGAAGTCGCCGTCCTCAGGTACGGATTAACTAACTACATTAGAAGATAACTAAGTTAATGTCTCTCTCTCTCTCTCTCTCTCTCTCTCTCTCTCTCTCTCTCTCTATATATATATATATATATATATATATATATAATGTGTGTGTGTGTGTGTGTGTGTGTGTGTGTGTGTGTCGACGATCAGAAAGTTTCTGTTCTAAGGGGGTCCAGTCAGAATCGGTATGCCAATCAGACAAAATCGCCTTAAGCAATAGGGCAATCGTCCCACCGATATACCAGGTTGAAGATACCCATTCGGTAAAGCACCGTGACCTGCTGTGTGAAGTAGTTCGTAAGTGCCTGCTGCACATGATTGCCTTTTTCTAAGGGACCAAAGGCGTGTTGGGGAGAAATCAGGTCTGTAGGGTGGGTGCTGGCGTGTCTCCTACGCAAGTTGTCGTAACTTCACCGTTACGACGTCTGCAATATAGGGGTGTGTGTTTCATGAAGCAGCAGCGCACCTTTCCATAACGATGATTTTCGACAGATTTTCTGCCAATGCACAGTTCTCATTCTCCGATGGATGTCTCCTGCAGCAGGCTAGAAAAGAATAACAGCTGCATGTCCTGTTCGGACGCATTTGGTAATAACGTCGACATAATTCACGTTTCCATTTTTATTATTCGAGTTTTCGAGCCGCTTACGTGTGGTCCTGATTTATGGCCGGCGCAGCTCCGTCTACGTTCGCCCTAATGGTTTTAATTTTGACTGACATAATCTTATGATTATGCGTCTTTAATGTTTTAATTTTTAATCTGTGACATGGCCAGTGTTTGGCTCACAAAATAATTTCATTTTTTGTTCTGAAGAAGATTCCATTACTGGAATCGAAACCTAGGTAAACGAGTAAAATTACCTTGCAACTGAAGGCTGAAAAAAAATTTTTTTTATTTGCTGTACATTTCACAGTTGCTGACACGCTGCAATATGTTAAAAATTTGTTAAGTTGACAACGCCTATCAGTGTAGATTACCCGTTTCGCATCAACGTGCTCACACTTCAACACCTGAACGACTGACCTGCTACCCAGTGGAAAATAAGCATTAATGTATTCCTCTTGTTATACGTGCTTCGAGGTGCTAACCAACCCAACCCACAAACATATGACTCATGATGGCTATTGTTATTAGTCTGGAAATCACGTAAATATCGATGTAATGTTGGCCAGTACACCGTCGCCAGTCAGAAGTAGAAATATCTGCCCTTACAACCGTTGCATCCTGTATAATTCCTCAGCTTCAAGCATTCCCCTTAGGCAGTAGACCTGCTGTGAGTAAACGCGTGTATTTAGAAAGAACTTGTCTCTTTTTGCAGACGGTAACGACAAGCCGAAGCAGCTGGACCCGTGGTCGCTGGTGTGGTACATCGGATCGTTCGGCGGTCTGGTGGCGTTCTTCCTGGCGGTGAGCTGCAGCGAGTGCTGCTGCCACAAGCCGGCGGGCAGCCAGGCCGCGGGCGCCGCCGGGGGTGCGGGGGCGGGCCTGGACGAGCCCCCGAGGCTGCCCGCCGTGGCCGAAGGGCCGCCGCCCCCGCCCTACAGCATGTTCGCGCCGCCGCCCTACGACTCGCTGTGCTACGGCGTCACCGACGAGAAGGACAAGCTGGAGGTGTTCGTGGTGCCGGTGCCCGTGCACAGTGCGGGCGTCTCGCCGCAGTCCGCCCACACCCACAGTTACAGCCAGAGCCACAGCCAGCCACCGTAATGCCGCCCCCGCAGGGCGCGGCCAACGCCCTCCAGACAGCTCGAGCCTGCAGCCGAGTCCGCTCCTCTAGAGTGCCTTCCCAGTCTGCGGAACCCGTTACCGGTTGTGATTCCCAGTGAGTAACAGGCGGCGGCGGCGCGGTGGCCGCTGGAGTCGGGTCATCACGGCCGACGCCATCCACGCGCGTTCACCACTAGCTGCTGTGTCTACATTGTCGATGAATGTACAGATACTGGAGTGTTGTTAATTTTTCATAAGCACCCGGGTCGGTGCAGACACATAACGAAGTATCTCATCGAGGATGAAATGAGAAGTTACATTTTTTTTTCTTCATTAAATGGCGCATTTTCACGTGCCTTATTCGTGAGTTTTCTAACTCTCACCGATACTTTTTTTTTTTTGTTATGAAGGCTGTGTTGTGTCACTGGAGACGATCTCCAGGTTTCTCATAGTGTGTGTACATAAGAAGTACCACAACTGAAGAAAAATTTTGTAAAAATAAAAAAAACCAAGAGACTGAAATATCCTTCGAAGGGCTTCAGTGCTTCGAGCTTCAACGAAAGTGCCTTTTGTTACGCTCTGAAATGTACAGTGAAACTGGTCTGGCGCACAGTGTGCGAGGAAGACGTGTGCTCCCTTTGCAATCGGCGTGTTGCGCCGAGCGCTTGGGATGTAGAGGTGTTCCACTCCGAACTCAGGGGATTTCTCGCGGTGTGCAGCAGACTGAGCCAGACCAGTGCGTGCCACGGTGGTGTCAGTATTACTCCGTGCGTGACCGGGGTTCGGTTCCCGGAGAGCGCAACCACTGCCTGACTGATTCGCGTCCTGTGTACGTATGAGCGGACGTGTACACATTCCCAGTGAGCCTTAGGCTAGACATGCTAGTCCCACGATATACGTATTTTGTACTACGCTCTTTTGTACCTGCCTATTTATTTATTTGAATACTATTTATATTTATTAAATACGATTTTTATGAAAATCTGTGTCGTTTACTTCTTGAGTCTACCCTTTACCTTAATTCCTTCGTCGATCGTTAAAATTCCTGCTTCATAAAATGAACACAACTACCTAATGAATACATGAGAAAGTGTTCAGATAGCACTTGGTTGAGTTTTCAATACCTTCACTTGTGCAAATGGAAATGAGAGGATGCAGGAGCGCCGAATGCTTTCACTTTTTACACAACACACAGATCATGTGTGTCCTAAAATAGACCATTACTTTAACATGTTTCTAAGCGTATGTTACAAGTATTCGCTTAGATTTTTAAGCTGGCAGTTGTTGATTGTTGTACTCTAGGGAATTTGTAATGTTTAGTGACTTCCTACACTTTCACTGACAATTTAATGACACCAAACACTCAGTGTTGCTACACAAGCAATCTAGGACCAATAACACATTACTTCACAAAAACAGGACAAAACGTGGAAACAGCGATCGATGAAAAACTGACACATCAGCCAGTATAACATGTCAGTGCAAAAATTGAATTCTGTGATTCAGTTTAACGGAAGAGAAAATAAATAACATTTCACTATTCAAAGATAATTTCACTGCTTTCAAAGCTTTCCTTTTTTGAGTGATAAGTTTCATTGTAGAACTTAACAAACAATAGTGACAGTACTAAAATGTAGCTCCATAAATCTTTCTTTCCCCTCTGGTTGTCGAAACAACCCGTTGCTAAAAGGTTGTAATTACTGACGAACCTCTTTCATGGCTCTTACTACGCTCATTATGTAATCAAATTGAGGATTCAGGATTGTTGAAGTTGAAAATCTTATTAATGTGGTGGTAAGTTCCTATGGCACCAAACTGATTAGGTCATCGGTCCCTAGGCTAACAAACTACTTAATCTAAACTAACGTACACTAATGACAACATACACACTCAGGCCCGAGGGAAAACTCGAACCTCCGACGGGGGGAGCTGCGCGAACCGTGGTAAGGCCCCTAAGACCGCACGGCTACCCCGCGCGGCTATGAAAATCTTGAAAAAGAATCGAAGTAGATAAGGAAAAATGTAACTGCTTTTCTTTTCCATCCAAATTGTAATTGACGGGTTAAGGAAAACACGGAGGAGCAACGAAAAGTCACTAATGGTTCTTATGAATAGACGGAAATTTTAGGTAAACAGGAGCCATAGTATCCGTTTCGTTATATGTACGATGTGAAGAGTAGTCAGGACAAAACGTCGTCTGCTTAGTCTAAAACACCGGGCGAGTGGACCAAATTGATTAGGTGCAGTGAGTTCGACAATTACGTTAAGTTCATCGTTGGAAAGTAAGGTAAGGTGAGGTGTATTGCTATGGTAAACCAAATCCGTCCATTACTTGATGAAAGGCATCAACGATATGCTTCCCATATAATTAAAATAATCATACTAACTGCTGCCACACTGAACTAGCCTTCATAGTGACCCACGCCCGGGTTCCCGGGTTCGATTCCCGGCGGGGTCAGGGATTTTCTCTGCTTCGTGATGACTGGGTGTTGCGTGCTGTCCTTCGGTTAGTTAGGTTTAAGTAGTTCTAAGTTCTAGGGGACTGATGACCATAGCTGTTAAGTCCCATAGTGCTCAGTGCCATTTCATAGTGACAGTGACTTTGTGAAACGATATATGAACAACGTCCGTTACTAGATATGAGTAAAAGACTGAAGCCCGTCGTAAACGAGGTAATTATGTATCTTAGACATAATTGGTACCATTGAGGCTTAATCGAGGGGTATTTACTTTAAGTGACATTGATGAAAGAATAGTGTTAGCAACGGAATGATCTTCTGTATAGCTTATCAAATTTACAAAAAAAAGGGTTCAAATGGCTGAGCAATATGGGACATAACATCTGAGGTCATCAGTCCCCTAGACTTAGAGCTACTTAAACCTAACTAACCTAAGGACATCACACACATCCATGCCCGAGGCAGGATTCGAACCTGCGACCGTAACATCAGCGCGGTTCCGGATTGAAGCGCCTAGGACCATTCGGCCACAGCGGCCGGCTTCAAATTTACAAAATGATGAATATTTGGTTAGTCGATTATTCTGTTATATTTCCACCACATAATCACATATTGTTCTAGAAAAATTCCGCAGTAATTAGTTAAAAGTGCTTAAGAATCTACAGTGAGATGTACAGAATAAGTCAATTACGTCTACTCCTCGGAAGAAGCTGACCAGCGAATACCTAGTCAAATGCGACAGAGGCGAGAATGCATGTGAATGTTGGCAGTAAAGATCCTTGTCATCAGACTATTAATGCTATAATAAAAATTGCTTTAAACTGGTTAAATCTGCAGCTTCTTAACTGATTTGTAAAAAAAGAAATGTTCAATGTTTATTTTAGAAGTTGACGCATCCAAACTTCTACAGCGCACACTAGTTTCTTAAGGTGGTACAAAATTTAGCCAATGAAATGACTCTTCGAAACTTATTTCTTCGTGAATTGTTAATGTGTCAAAGAGAAGAACAATACGGTAACATCTTCATAAGGAAACCAGCAGCTGTTCCGTTGTAGACCCCCGTGGGTTAAATTGATTCTCATTATGAATCGAACGCGCTGTAATTTTGATAGGGCACGTAAGATCTACTCTAGATGAGAAATGACAAAACATAAACCGACATTTTTTTTATGGACTGTACTCACTGATTCTCAAAAAGTGTCAGAGGCGTTAGGTATCAGGGCAGCACACGTGGCGCATAGGTAGTGAATAGTGAGACTAAACAATGTTACGGTAAGCATACTTGCATAATTTGGTTGATGTTTTCTTTCATATTCTTCCATTATCTTGGAAGGGTGACTGAACACCACGTGCAGATGATATAGGATTTGTTTTGGACGTTACGCTTTTCGTCTTTAGCGTCCAATCACGGGAGGACACACAGGCAGGACTATTGTTGAGATGCACCGGCGTTAGTGCTGCAGCAGGCAGCTGGAACTACGAGGGAGGATCGGGAAATGACGCACAATAACTTTATTAACAAAAAGTTTAATAGGTAACAAAACAAAAGAAAAAAATCACAAATGAACTTTTTTTTACTTACTTCTCTGGTTAGTCACTAACGTTCTCTACAAATTTCTTCTATAGCAGTACCAGTTTCAGTATGCTCTGTTCACAGAAGTCTGGTTGGAGCCATCTAAGGGCTGCTGATTTCGCTTCCGCATCTGTCGCAAAGCTTGGCCGGCCAGGAGTTTCTTCATTGGACTAAACAGTTGAAGGTCCGACGGTGAAGGTCTGGGCTCTATGTTGGATGATAAAGCATCTCCCGCTCAAATTTGGCGATTTTTTCACAAACAGCAGCAGGAACATGGGGGCGAGCATTGCCATGAAGAAGTCTGACATCGCCAGCATTAATATTGTTGCATTTGTCATGAAAGGCACGACGCAACTTTACCAAAGTTTTAAAGTAGGATGCAGCATTCACAGTGGTCCCGTGCTCAGCAAAGTTCACCAGTAACACCCGTGCATATCCCAGAACACAGTCGCAGGCTCTTTCCCAGCAGATTAAGTCACTTTGAAATTTTTTCGTTCTGGGAGACCAGCATGTTTTCACTCCATAGAGGCCTGCTTGGTTTCTGGCGTGTAGTGGTACGCTCACGACTCGTCACCAGTGACGAGCTCTTTCAGAAAATTATATCCAAGCTTGTCATCATTTGCTGGAATTTCGGCAGCCTGTCACATTCTTAGGTACCAAGCGAGCACTAACGTGTCCTGAACAATATCATGCACTGCATCATAGGAAATGTTGAACTGCTGCGATAATGTTCTCAGTTGCACAAGCCAATTGTTCAAAATGGCTGTCTCATTTTCTCCGACAATCTGCGGGGTTGCAACTGTTACTGGTCGCCCGGAGCGTGGCGAATCGCTAAGGTTCACACAGCCCTCTTGGAAGAACACACATCACCTGGAGATATTGCTACGGTTCATACAGTAGTTACCATACACGTCGCGCATGTCCCAGTATTTCACTTTGTTTATGCTCTTTGGCTCACAAATATCGAACTACACTTCGCTGCTCTCCACAAGTTGACGACAGCAACATTCGCGCCACGTTTGTTTCGCAGTGCAGGCGTCTCTCGTGAGAGCTGCACATGAAAACAAAATATCGTCTGTAGCATAAACTTCAATCTATATCGTCTAAATTTCAAAATTTCAGCAGCAACGCCAGGAGGAAAAAAATGACTATTATGACTATTATGCGTTACTTTCCGACCCTTTGTATTAAGGTGACACTGGTTAACCACACCTTGACAGGGGAAACGAATATATACACCAAGTCTACATACGTGGGCTGTCTATGAAGTTTCCAGACACCTGAATATGATGAGAGAAGGAAGATAAGGATTATAGTCCCGTTCATGATGTCGGAGTTGGAGCACAGATCAAATTCGGGGAAGATGGGGAAGGAGATCGGCCGTGTCTGTTTCAGAGGGCGATCCGTATATTATCTTTAAGTGATGTTGTGTGACTACAAGAAACGTAGGTATGGATGGGCAGACACTAGGCCAGTGTCCACACCCTGCACAATCTCAGTTACAACAAACAGAGAGCATTCGCCCGAAGACTCAAGCACAAAAAGTCACAGTTTATTGAAGTTCGTCAAAATTTAACGAGCGAAGGAAACTGACAGAACAATTAAATTTATTCATATTCATGGAGAACTAAAATGACTTCTAGAAAGCGACTACGAAGAGTAATTGCTGTATGGATAATACAAATTTTAATTGCATAAATTTTAAACCTATTACAGTAGTCTTTGTGAGTACATAACGAGACACAGGCAGTAGCGATAACGTTGTTTACAATTTCTTACGTTCCCAGAATGAGATTTTCACTCTGCAGCGGAGTGTGCGCTATTATGAAACTTCCTGGCAGATTAAAACTGTGTGCCCGACCGAGACTCGAACTCGGGACCTTTGCCTTTCGCGGGCAAGCGCTCTACCATCTGAGCTACCGAAGCACGACTCACGCCCGGTCCTCACAGCTTTACTTCTGCCAGTATCTCGTCTCCTACCTTCCAAACTTTACAGAAGCTCTCCTGCGAACCTTGCAGAACTAGCACTCCTGAAAGAAAGGATATTGCGGAGACATGGCTTAGCCACAGCCTGGGGGATGTTTCCAGAATGAGATTTTCACTCTGCAGCGGAGTGTGCGCTGATATGAAACTTCCTGGCAGATTAAAACTGTGTGCCCGACCGAGACTCGAACTCGGGACCTTTGCCTTTCGCGGGCAAGCGCTCTACCATCCAAAAATTTTTTTTCCTAATTAAGTTTGAGTTTATTCTTTCTTTTATTCAGTTGTTTCATGAATGCAGCAGTTCTTTGTAGTTTACTTCGGCAAGCCTTCGTTTCAGTACGTACATCCAACAGGTTAACAAAATAGAATGACTGGCGACCTTGTAGCTCAGATCTGTGATAACTAATACTCGTAGTACAAGACTGCACTCCTTAGAGACGAAAGAGAGACAAATTTCCGCCAACTATCGACGTTATAGTTTACCTAAACGTTTTTCAGCGAATTCTCGGATGGTACTTTTGAAAAAGAAACATACGACTATTTTCACTCGTCATTTTGTTCTTACGAGTTTGTGTCCCGTCTCTAATGACCTCGTCATTGACGGGACATTAAAAGTTGTTCTTCCTCCCTTCAAATGGTTCGACTGGCTCTAAGCACTATGGGACTTAACATCTGAGGTCATCAGTCCCCTAGACTTAGAACTACTGAAACCTAACCAACCTAAGGACATCACACACATCCAGGCCCAAGGCAGGATTCGAACCTGCGACAGTAGCAGCAGCGCGGTTCCGGAGTGAAGCGCCTAGAGCCGCTCGGTCACAGTGGCCGGCGCTTCTTTTCTTCCTCCTCCTTACGGTCACTAATGTAATCGTAGTTCTTTGGTGTCTTTTTAACTGCTGTAATATGAATTCAAGTTTTTTTCTTTTGAGTCTCTACATTTAAAAAAACTAAATCGCAATACTTCTAAAGCAGTCTGTATCTTCTTTGTGACGCGTAAACATTGTAGCTCCAAGACATAGTGCCGGCGCAATAAGATTTAGCCCTGGCGAAGACCTCCATTCTTGATGGTCTCGCCTAACTCCAAGAAGTATGTGACAGGTATATATTACAATGACAGACTTTCACAACCATAGAAAAGTAATTGACCCAACATTATGTTGTGCGTTCCCGTGGCTGAAGGACGGTTTTCAATGTCATTGTCATGATATTGAGTCCTAGGGGAACCAGCGTATCCTCGTTAGAGAAGGCACACGAATGGCTGAAAGATCACAAAGACTGAGGCAATGGGAAGGCACTTTCGAAGCGTCTAGGGGAAATTCAACAAAAAAATTCGTTTCTTACATTTCAAAAATGTATTTCGGCTGAGGTGAGTTTCACTCAGCAGCAAGTCACGTGGCAGAATGGAGTAAGATGTTCTTACAGAGTACAGAGCGGTCGTTGGGCTTCCCCGCTCATTACTTTGAAAACGCCGGTAGCTGCTAATTGCTCCTCTACTTGTGGGAATTTCCATAATAAAACTCCGCAACTGCGCGATTCAGTCGTTTCAGATGGACGTTCACTGACTGCTAATTTATACTGACAGCCAGTACAGAAAATTGTCTTCGATAGGCCTATACAGGGTGTTACAAAAAGGTACGGCCAAACTTTCAGGAAACATTCCTCACACACAAATAAAGAAAAGATGTTATGTGGACATGTGTCCGGAAACGCTTAATTTCCATGTTAGAGCTGGTTTTAGTTTCGTCTGTATGTACTGTACTTCCTCGATTCACCGCCAGTTGGTCCAATTGAAGGAAGGTAATGTTGACTTCGGAGCTTGTGTTGGCATGCGACTCATTGCTCTACAGTACTAGCATTGTTAGTGATGTCTTGATTGGGATACTCTACCTGTGCTGCTAGAACAAGTGCCTTCACAAGTACGACACAACATGTTGCTCATGCACGATGGAGCTCCTGCACATTTCAGTCGAAGTGTTCGTACGCTTCTCAACAACAGACTCGGTGGCCGATGGATTGGTAGAGGCGGACCAATTCCATGGCCTCCACGCTCTCCTGACCTCAACCCTCTTGACTTTCATTTATGGGGGCATTTGAAAGCTCTTGTCTACGCAGCCCCGGTACCAAATGTAGAGACTCTTCGTGTTCGTATTGTTGACGGCTGTGATACAATACGCCATTCTCCAGGGCTGCATCAGCGCATCAGGGATTCCATGCGACGGAGGGTGGATGCATGTATCCTCGCTAATGGAGGACATTTTAAACATTTCCTGTAACAAAGTGTTTGAAGTCACGCTGGTACGTTCTGTTGTTGTGTCTTTCAATTCCATGATTAATGTGATTTGAAGAGAAGTAATAAAATGAGCTCTAACATGGAAAGTAAGCGTTTCCGGACACATGTACACATAAAATATTTTCTTTCTTTGTGTGTGAGGAATGTTTCCTGAAAGTTTGACCGTACCTTTTTGTAACACCCTGCATAGTTTACAGTGATGAGTCTAGGATATGTACTAGTCTTCCATTTAGATTTGAGTATTTTATTAGCTGATAAAGTGGTGGCATTCTATCTAAAGACTAAAGCTAATTTTAGTCCATAATAAATAAAACTGCAAGACATTACCTGAAAAATATAGGTGAAAACAGCAAGACGATAAAAGTAAGAGCAGTAGCCGGCACGGTAGCTCAGCGTGTTCGGTCAGAGGGTTACGTACCCTCTGTAATAAAAAACTGAGTTAATCGATCATCAACGAACTTTATCGGATGTCTTACGACGTCCGCCGTCCGCCCCGAGCAGATACAACGAACAAAAAGCGAACAACATGAGATAAAAAAAAAGGGTAGCGCCTTTGATTCATAATCAAAACGTCTTCGGTCCCGGGTTCCATCCCCGCCACTGCCTAAATTTTGATAAATAATCAGCATTGGCGGCCGAAGACTTCCGGCATAAGAAGTCAGCCTCATTCTGCCAACGGCCTTGTCAAAGAGGGCGGAGGAGCGGATAGAGGTTCAGGGCACTCTCTTGTCCTAGGGATGGGAAATTGCCCCTAAAGGCGGAAGAATCAGCAATGATCAACGACATGAGGATGCAGAAGGCAATGGAAACCACTGCATTAAATACACGTAACGTGTATCCACAGGACATGTGGCCTTTAATTGAAGAAGTGTCATGATGAACTCTCCATTGGCAAAAGATTCCGGAATAGTCCCCCATTCGGATCTCCGGGAGGGACTGCCAAGGGGGAGGTTACCATGAGAGAAAGATTGAATAATCAACGAAAGGATAACGTTCTACGAGTCGGGGCGTGGAATGTCAGAAGCTTGAACGTGGTAGGGAAACTAGATAATGTGAAAAGGGAAATGCAAAGGCTCAATCTAGATATAGTAGGGGTCAGTGAAGTGAAATGGAAGGAAGACAAGGATTTCTGGTCAGATGAGTATCGGGTAATATCAACAGCAGCAGAAAATGGTATAACAGGTGTAGGATTCTTTATGAATAGGAAGGTAGGGCAGAGGGTGTGTTACTGTGAACAGTTCAGTGACCGGGTTGTTCTAATCAGAATCGACAGCAGGCCAACACCGACAACGATAGTTCAGGTATACATGCCGACGTCGCAAGCTGAAGATGAACAGATAGAGAAAGTGTATGAGGATATTGAAAGGGTAATGCAGTATGTAAAGGGGGACGAAAATCTAATATTCATGGGCGACTGGAATGCAGTTGTAGGGGAAGGATTAGAAGAAAAGGTTACAGGAGAATATGGGCTTGGGACAAGGAATGAAAGAGGAGAAAGACTAATTGAGTTCTGTAACAAGTTTCAGCTAGTAATAGCGAATACTCTGTTCAAGAATCACAAGAGGAGGAGGTATACTTGGAAAAGGCCGGGAGATACGGAAAGATTTCAATTAGTTTACATCATGGTCAGACAGAGATTCCGAAATCAGATACTGGATTGTAAGGCGTACCCAGGAGCAGATATAGATTCAGATCACAATATGGTAGTGATGAAGAGTAGGCTGACGTTCAAGACATTAGTCAGGAAGAATCAATACGCAAAGAAGTGGGATACGGAAGTACTAAGGAATGACGAGATACGTTTGAAGTTCTCTAACGCTATAGATACAGCAATAAGGAATAGCGCAGTAGGCAGTATAGTTGAAGAGGAATGGACATCTCTAAAAAGGGCCATCACAGAAGTTGGGAAGGAAAACATAGGTACAAAGAAGGTAGCTGCGAAGAAACCATGGGTAACAGAAGAAATACTTCAGTTGATTGATTGATGAAAGGAGGAAGTACAAACATGTTCCGGGAAAATCAGGAATACAGAAATACAAGTCGCTGAGGAATGAAATAAATAGGAAGCGCAGGGAAGCTAAGACGAAATGGCTGCAGGAAAAATGTGAAGGCATCGAAAAAGATATGATTGTCGGAAGGACAGACTCAGCATACAGGAAAGTCAAAAAAACCTTTGGTGACATTAAAAGCAACGGTGGTAACATTAAGAGTGCAACGGGAATTCCACTGTTAAATGCAGGAGAGAGAGCAGATAGGTGGAAATCATTGAAAGCCTCTATGAGGGTGAAGATTTGTCTGATGTGATAGAAGAAGAAAAAGGAGACCAATTTAGAAGAAATAGGGGATCCAATATTAGAATCGGAATTTAAAAGAGGTTTGGAGGACTTACGGTCAAATAAGGCAGAAGGGATAGACAACATTCCATCAGAATTTCTAAAATCATTGGGGGAAGTGGCAACAAAACGACTATTCATGTTGGTGTGTAGAATATATGAGTCTGGCGATATACCATCTGACTTTCGGAAAAGCATCATCCACACAATTCCGAAGACGGTAAGAGCTGACAAGTGCGAGAATTATCGCACAATCAGCTTAACAGCTCATGCATCGAAGCTGCTTACAAGAATAATATACAGAAGAATGGAAAAGAAAATTGATAATGCGCTAGGTGACGATCAGTTTGGCTTTAGGAAAAGTAAAGGGACGAGAGAGGCAATTCTGACGTTACGGCTAATAATGGAAGCAAGGCTAAAGAAAAATCAAGACACTTCCATAGGATTTGTCGACCTGGAAAAAGCGTTCGACAATATAAAATGGTGCAAGCTGTTCGAGATTCTGGAAAAAGTAGGGGTAAGCTATAAGGAGAGACGGGTCATATACAATACGTACAACAACCGAGAGGGAATAATAAGAGTGGACGATCAAGAACGAAGTGCTCGTATTAAGAAGGGTGTAAGACAAGGCTGTAGCCTTTCGTCTCTACTCTTCAATCTGTACATCGAGGAAGCAATGATGGAAATAAAAGAAAGGTTCAGGAGTGGAATTAAAATACAAGGTGAAAGGATATCAATGATACGCTTCGCTGATGACATTGCTATCCTGAGTGAAAGTGAAGAAGAATTAAATGATCTGCTGAACGGAATGAACAGTCTAATGAGTAAACAGTATGGTTTGAGAGTAAATCGGAGAAAGACGAAGGTAATGAGAAGTAGTAGAAATGAGAACAGCGAGAAACTTAACATCAGGATTGATGGTCACGAAGTCAATGAAGTTAAGGAATTCTGCTACCTAGGCAGTAAAATAACCAATGACGGACGGAGCAAGGAGGACATCAAAAGCAAACTCGCTATGGCAAAAAAGGCATTTCTGGCCAAGAGAAGTCTACTAATATCAAATACTGGCCTTAATTTGAGGAAGAAATTTCTGAGGATGTACGTCTGGAGTACAGCATTGTATGGTAGTGAAACATGGACTGTGGGAAAACCGGAACAGAAGAGAATCGAAGCATTTGAGATGTGGTGCTATAGACGAATGTTGAAAATTAGATGGACTGATAAGGTAAGGAACGAGGAGGTTCTACGCAGAATCGGAGAGGAAAGGAATATGTGGAAAACACTGATAAGGAGAAGGGACAGGATGATAGCACATCTGCTAAGACATGAGGGAATGACTTCCATGGTACTAGAGGGCAAAAACTGTAGAGGGAGACAGAGATTGGAATACGTCAAGCAAATAATTGAGGACGTAGGTTGCAAGTGCTACTCTGAGATGAAGAGGTTGGTAAATTCTCCTTGTTTATTCGTGCTCCCATGGCTTTGTTTCTCTCAAAAAAAATATATATATAAAACACTTTGGAGGACAGTGAACGTTGTTTATCACTGTCTGCCGACGGTAAAAGTTGCATCAGAGACAAACTACTACACCCCCAAGGGGAAGTCATGACTGAGTTACTCAGCATTTCTTAACTCCTGATCATAATAATAGATTTCAGCCTACTGTACATATAAGGACGGGGAGATACAAGTGATTAACACAGGTGCTAGTTTTTAACGAAGACTGGGAGATAAAAGCGATTAAAACGAGGACTAGGATCAAGGATTCGAGGCAGATTGTTCTGTCTTTCGTGAAAATTACCATACTTTATTCAGAGAACTGATTCGTGATGGTAACGTCTTAAATCTTCTGGATACAACACGACCTCAGTTTTGGAATGTAATAACAATACGTGCGACACAGTTTTGAGAAGGTCATGAATGAAAACCGATCCTTTCTTCTTCTTTAAATGTACCTGACGAAAATCATTGGTTTTATTTTTATAGTTATTGATTTCTGCTGTAATCTACAGCCACCTCCACACCTAAAAAAATAAAAATAAAAATAAAAAAAGCGAAACTAAACACTATAAAAGCATAACAAAACTAAAAAACTAAACTCCTCCCGCACAGGTCATGAAGGCCCAAAGGTACCGACTGGCCGCCGTGTCACCCTCAGCCCACAGGCGTCACTGGAAGCGGGTATGGAGGGACATGTGGTCAGCACACAGCTCTCCCGGCCGTCTGTCAGTTTCCAAGACCGGAGCCGCTACTTCTCAATCAAGTAGCTCCCCAGTTTGCCTCACAAGGGCTGAGTGCACACCGCTTGCCAACAGCGCTCGGCAGACCGGATGGTTACCCATCCAAGTGCTAGCCCAGCCCGACAGCGCTTAACTTCGGTGATCTGAAGGGAAACGGAGTTACCATTGCGGCAAGGCCGTTGGCATTAAAGCGAAATAAGGATAAGCGCAAGAGCATTATAAAACTATTGCAGCATAAGAAGCCTCGCAACTCAGAGTCACATGCGTTGTAGTAGTGTTTAACGCAACAACGAAAAAAAAGTGCACTCAGATGGGCAAGTTAATGTATGTCAAATATGGCGACAAAGCTACAAGACACTTACTTATTCATAGAACTGATATACACAGTTTTTTTCTACAAATAACACATAAAAAATTGATCTTAAGTCAATGCAGCTCCCGATAACTTGAAATAAAAGGACGATATCATATACGATAGCCATCAGTTATTGCAAGTCCTCACTTTTCCACTGGAAATAAGGTAACATAATAATGGAATGCACGTATAGAAAAGGCAATCGCGAGGAATCACCGATCAATAAAATGCATTTTTACAATGTTTATAAGGACATGGGAATCAACATATGTTAAAAGAACTGCATAAGCAGAAACGAAGGGTTTGCACAGGATGGACTAGCATTGAAGTTACATTATACCAGTCTCCGGACTGAAGTCCACAACAAAAACAAGGAAACGATAGTCGTCTAGTAGGCAGCGGCACTTTCCGTTGCCGGAAGACGTTGTCACGGAAGTCTTGGCCATCGATATTATTAAGGGGCACAGCACACCAGCTTTGCGTCACCAGAACCAACAACCAACCAGAAACTGGGTTGGAAGAGAATCACAGCGAACATCGTCATAAGTACTAGAATCCGAATACTAAGTAAACTTGTTTTACCCATTCAAAAATTTATGAAAAATCTCTAGTTCTTCTAAGATGTCATCATTTGTCAACCAGAGTTATGAGATCGGAAGAGACCTATAGAGGTTCGGTAGCCGTGTGAAAAAGCTCCAACAAAAACAAAGCTTCATCATCGACTTGGGTGAGAAAGGACACCAAAATTTATAATGGTGAAAGTTCCAGTGTAGATGTGATGATATAAGCTAATAAACTTTGTCCTTGCAGTCCAGGAAACGAATCAAGCAAATTGATCATAACGGTACTGAAACGATGACAAAGGGAAGACCGAAATGTTTGAATATGTTCCTCAGTGTAAGTTCGTGCTGCAGTTTCTCTTTCAATAGGAACGAAGTGGCGGATGAAGAGGGCTTGTGGTACAGACAAAGCATTTCGTCACCCCTCCCACGCAGTTCTGGTGCAGTCAAAGGATTTGCTCCCATCCCTTACACTCGAAGTCATTACGCAAATTCATCTCTTCGAAGTCACTCCACCCATCTCTCTCACCACCCATCTCTCACCCAACTCCTCCACTCCCCTCTGCACAACCTCCTCCGTCCCTCATACAGGCAAGATTCTCATATTTCTGGTGGATATCGCCTGTTCGCACTACTTAAGGAACACAAGATGGCAGAAAAAGTTCTCTTGTCCTAAATTTAAAAAATTACAAGAGTTTCTTCATATGAAAAAGTTAATGAAGAGTAGTGACTGGCGTATTGTGACGAGCCAGTTGCTCGGCCACCATTGACCAGACGTTTTCAATTAGTGAGAGATCTGGAGAATGTACTGGCCAGGGCAGCAGTCGAACATTTTCTGTATTCAGAAAGGCCCGTACAGGACCCTGCAACATGCGGTCGTCCATTATCCTGCTGAAATGTAGGGTGTCGCAGGGATCGAATGAAGGGTAGAGGCACGGGTCGAAACACATCTGAATTGTAACATCCACTGTCCAAAGTGCCGTCAATGCGAACAAGAGGTGACCGAGACGTGTAACCAATGGCACCCTATACCATCACGCCGAGTATACGCCAGTATGGCGATGACGAATACACGCTTCCAATGTGCGTTCACCGCGATGTCGCCAAACACGGATTCGACCATCATGATGCTGTAAACAGAACCTAGATTCATCCGAAAAAATGACGTTTTGCCATTCGTGCACCAAGGTTCGTCGTTGAGTACACCATCGCAGGCTCTCCTGTCTGTGATGCACCGTCAAGGGTAACCGCAGCCATGGTCTCCGAGCTGATAGTCCCTGCTGCTGCAAACGTCTTCCAACTGTTCGTGCAGATGGTTGTTGTCTTGCAAAGGTCCCCATATGTTGACTCAGGGATCGAGACGTGGGTGCACGATCCGGTACAGCCATGTGGATTAAATGCCTGTCATCTCGGCTGCTAGTGACACGAGGCCGTTGGGATCCAGCACGGCGTTCCCTATTACCCTCCTGAACCCACCGAGTCCATATTCTGCTAACAGTCATTGGATCTCGACCAACGCGAGCAGCAATGTCGCGTTACGATAAACCGCAATTTCGATAGGCTACAATCCGACCTTTATCAAAGTTGGAAACGTGGTGGTACGCATATCTCCTCCTTACACGAGGCATCACAACAACGTTTGACCAGGCAACGCCACTCAACTGCTGTTTGTGTATGAGAAATCGGTTGGAAACTTTCCTCATGTCAGCACGTTGTAGGTGTCGCCACCGGCGCCAACCTTGTGTGAATGCTCTGAAAAGCTAATCATTTGCATATCACAGCAATCTTCTTCTTGTCGGTTAAGTTTCGCGTCTATAGCACGTCATCTTCGTGGTGTAGCAATTTTAATGGCCAATAGTGTACTTCTACGTTGGAAGAGCCACATGCACTGCTTAAAATTTTCAAGTTGTCAGAAATAGGTCAGACAAATTGGTGAAATCAGCGTTTTATGTCTACTTTTATTGCTCATTTGCAGACAATTACACTGCAGCAGGTAACTTTTTGAGCGCTGGAGCAGTACACGAGTGCTGGAGTAGGCATCTACCAGCAAAAGTAAACAAACTGCCTCTTTCACTGCCAACTGGACATCGGGTAGGGGTAGAAGAAGAGCACCTGCTACCCGACTGTGGCTGGGGTCCAGGACAAAATTTTTAAATCATCTACCAGTGTGTCAGGTTAAAGAGGTTGTAAGACAGGGTTCTAGTCTTTCGTCCTTGCTGTTCTATCTATACATCGAAGAAGCAATGATGGAAATAAAAGAAAGGTTCAAGAAAGGAATTAAAATTCAGGGTGAAAGGATATAAGTGATTCGATTCACTGATGACATTGCTATCCTGACTGAAAGTGAAGAAGAATTACAAGAGCTGCTGAATGCGATGAGTAGTCTACTGGGTACAGAATATGGAATGAGAGTAAATCGAAGAATTACGAAACTAAAGAGAATTAACAGAAATGAGAACATGAGTAAACTTAACATTAAGATTAATGGTTACGAAGTAGATGAAGATAAGAAACTCTGCTACCTAGACAGTAAAATAACCCATGACAGATAGAGCAAGGAGGACATCAAAAGCAGGCTAACACTGGCATAAAGGTCATTCATGGCCAGGAGGAGTCTACTAGTATCAAACATAGGCCCTAACTTGAGGAAGAAATTTATGAGAATGTATGTTTGGAGTACAGAATTGTATGCAGTGAAAGGTGGACGTGGGAAAACAGGAGCAGATGAGATTCGAAATATCTGAGATACGATGCTGCAGACGAATGTTGAAAATTAGGTGGACGATAAGGTAAGGAATGAGAAAGTTGTGCGCAGAATCAGAGGGGAAAGAAATATAAAGAAAACAATGACAAGAAGAAGCTCTATAGGATGGGAGTATGGACAGGCAGTGGGCGACATTAATTCATCAGGATAATATTCAGATAAAGGCCATTTATTGGCGAAAGCATGTTGAAAGGGGTCATGTTGGCCTAGGGAGATGAGGGTAAGCCAGAGTGTATTGTTTGGCGAAACATAGTTCGCGAAGCTAACGAAAGTGGTTGTCTGCCAAAACTGAGTGCACAGTGCCGCAGCACCGGGAGAAGCGGGAAGGTCTACACTGCTACAGGGCACGAGTCCGAGTCGCGGGTGAGCAAGAATACAAGAGAGCAGGCCCGGCGACGGTCGGCAGGGTACATTCGCCGCACCACGCGGCTTCCTCCGCCCTGATTGGTCGGGACCGAGAAACCCACGGGGGCGGGAATGGAACTTTCCAGAGCATTGCCTGCTAAGTGACGCCTGGGGCGGCGTTACCTCGTAAGCACATGAGGGAGCCACGTGATGAAGGTGCCCTTCCTCGGTGCTGACTTCCTGTCAGTAGACCATGGGACGAAAGAATTTACAGGCAGCTAACACTGCCGGCCGTGGCTTGGCCGTAATGGAAAAATGAAGTTAACGTTTGAAAGCTCATATAATAAAGTAAAATCCCCTACTGTCTGGCTCATCCTTTACAAAGGGACAGGCTGGTAGGACATCTAATAAGACAGCAGGGAATAACTTCCATCGTGCTAGAGGGAGCTGTAGAGGGTAAAAAGTGTAGAGGAAGACGGAGATTGGAATACAACCTGCAAATAATTGAGGCTGCAGGTGCTACTCTGAGCCAGCCGGAGAGGCCGTGCGGTTCTAGGCGCTACAGTCTGGAACCGAGCGACAACTACGGTCGCAGGTTCGAATCCTGCCTCGGGCATGGATGTGTGTGATGTCCTTAGGTTAGTTAGGTTTAATTAGTTATAGGCGACTGATGACCTCAGAAATTAAATCGCATAGTGCTCAGAGCCATTTGAACCATTATTTGCTACTCTGAGATGAAGAGGTTGGCACAGGAGAGAAATTGGTGATGGGCCGCATCAAACCAGTTAGACGACCAATGATTAAAAAAAAAAACACTTTGTCATGAGCAGAGTATACTTGCCTGAGCTGAAAAGAACCACATGCCTACATTTTTTGTCATATGGCCACATGAGAAATGAATCTCAAATCGTTATAGGTAAAGGAAGCTGGCTAAAGCCAGAAATAAGTTCAGCTGTTTTTTTTGCCGCAGCAGCCGCCAGCCGCAGCGAGGAATTTTCTCCAACCAAGGGCCGTCTTTCCATGAAAGCTCAATAGCACGTCACAATATTGCTCGGCTTCCACTAGTGTCTACGAAAAGTTTTAAAGTGTACTCCGGCAACACGCCACATAGTGCCTGCCGCAAACTTAGCCTCGACGAAGGACTGTAGTCCGCTCGTTGGTGAAGCACCCCATGCGCTTGCCCGTCCACAACCGCCTCGACGGGCTCGTGATTTCCTCGTTTAAGTTTCGGCGCTGCACGATCGTCGCCTGGCGGTGAGCAAAGCATCGCGAGCCGATAGCAAAACACTCTGCAATTGATTACAGGCCATCCCAGTTTCAAATGATAATCTATTCCTGTAGAAATGCATAAAAAATCTATACATTCTATCACAAACATGTATACGTGTTCCAATACAATTAAGAGGGTCGTTCAATAAGTAATGCTCCGCATTTTTTTTTTTAAAAAAGCCATTAATATACATAGACAAACGTCCTTGTTGGTGATTCACATTTTATGTTTGTTCTGTGCGCCGGTAAAGTTTTGACCCGTTCTGGCAGATGGCAGAGCCGTAGTACAGCGTCAAAATGGCGTCTACATTCGACTCACGTTGCAATCAGCGTGCTGTTATTGCATTCTTGTGTGCAGAAAAAGAAACAGTGGTGAAAATCCATAAACGTTTGTGTGCAGTGTATGGCGATGCTGCAGTTGATAGTACATTTGGGCGATGGGTAACGAGAGTTACAGCCTCACCGGACGTTCTGTCACAGTCACTTCTCCAGACATGCTGAATCGTGCGGATGCCGTTATTTTTGACGACCGGCGCACCACAAGTGGACAATTGGATCTGCAGCGGGTCACAAGGTTCAAAGAAAGGTCATTTCATCTCAGTTGTTGGAGCGTTTTGAGACCGGCGGAGAGGCCATTCTGTCACGGATCGTTAAGGGCGACGAAAGCTGCGTGCACCACTTTGCGCCGGAAACAAAAAGGCAGTGCGTGGAGTGGCATCATCCTCATTCACCACAAAAGAACAAATTCAAGACAACTCCCTCTGCCGGAAAATTCATGGTGACAGTCTTCTGAAGTTGAGATGGCGTCATTTTTTTGGATTTGATACCAGGAGGGTCTACCATTAATTCAGAGGCATACGTGAAGACTCTGAATAACCTCAAGAACCGTTTCCGACGTGTTCGATCGGATAAGAATCTCGCTCCAACATGATAATGCATGCCCACACACAAGTCTGAGAAATCACGAACATATCGCCAAAATGGGTTGGACGTCATTACCTCATCCACACTACAGTCCAGACCTGGCATCTTCGGACTTCCATCTCTTTGGGCCGCTTAAGGATTCTCTACGGCGAACAGACTTTGAAGACGACGAGAGTGTCAGTCATGCAGTGAAAACATGGCCACACCTACAGGACAAGAGCTTATTACCAGCAGGGAATACACGCTCTTCCACTATGTTGGCGTACGGCCATAGAAAGTGACGGAGACTATGTAGAAAAATAGAACATGGACAAGACTGTTGATGTACACTCCTGGAAATTGAAATAAGAACACCGTGAATTCATTGTCCCAGGAAGGGGAAACTTTATTGACACATTCCTGGGGTCAGATACATCACATGATCACACTGACAGAACCACAGGCACATAGACACAGGCAACAGAGCATGCACAATGTCGGCACTAGTACAGTGTATATCCACCTTTCGCAGCAATGCAGGCTGCTATTCTCCCATGGAGACGATCGTAGAGATGCTGGATGTAGTCCTGTGGAACGGCTTGCCATGCCATTTCCACCTGGCGCCTCAGTTGGACCAGCGTTCGTGCTGGACGTGCAGACCGCGTGAGACGACGCTTCATCCAGTCCCAAACATGCTCAATGGGGGACAGATCCGGAGATCTTGCTGGCCAGGGTAGTTGACTTACACCTTCTAGAGCACGTTGGGTGGCACGGGATACATGCGGACGTGCATTGTCCTGTTGGAACAGCAAGTTCCCTTGCCGGTCTAGGAATGGTAGAACGATGGGTTCGATGACGGTTTGGATGTACCGTGCACTATTCAGTGTCCCCTCGACGATCACCAGTGGTGTACGGCCAGTGTAGGAGATCGCTCCCCACACCATGATGCCGGGTGTTGGCCCTGTGTGCCTCGGTCGTATGCAGTCCTGATTGTGGCGCTCACCTGCACGGCGCCAAACACGCATACGACCATCATTGGCACCAAGGCAGAAGCGACTCTCATCGCTGAAGACGACACGTCTCCATTCGTCCCTCCATTCACGCCTGTCGCGACACCACTGGAGGCGGGCTGCACGATGTTGGGGCGTGAGCGGAAGACGGCTTAACGGTGTGCGGGACCGTAGCCCAGCTTCATGGAGACGGTTGCGAATGGTTCTCGCCGATACCCCAGGAGCAACAGTGTCCCTAATTTGCTGGGAAGTGGCGGTGCGGTCCCCTACGGCACTGCGTAGGATCCTACAGTCTTGGCGTGCATCCGTGCGTCGCTGCGGTCCGGTCCCAGGTCGACGGGCACGTGCACCTTCCGCCGACCACTGGCGACAACATCGATGTACTGTGGAGACCTCACGCCCCACGTGTTGAGCAATTCGGCGGTACGTCCACCCGGCCTCCCGCATCCCTACTATACGCCCTCGCTCAAAGTCCGTCAACTGCACATACGGTTCACGTCCACGCTGTAGCGGCATGCTACCAGTGTTAAAGACTGCGATGGAGCTCCGTATGCCACGGCAAACTGGCTGACACTGACGGCGGCGGTGCACAAATGCTGCGCAGCTAGCGCCATTCGACGGCCAACACCGCGGTTCCTGGTGTGTCCGCTGTGCCGTGCGTGTGATCATTGCTTGTACAGCCCTCTCGCAGTGTCCGGAGCAAGTATGGTGGGTCTGACACACCGGTGTCAATGTGTTCTTTTTTCCATTTCCAGGAGTGTATATTGTCATCAAATTCTGACTCTCAACAATAAATATGTTCTGAGAAAAAAAATGTGCCTTTCTTATTGAACGATTCTCGTAACTGGAGATAGTGTGGATCTCGTTATAATTTTTATACAAGACGTGGGTACTATGAAAGCAAACTTTGATGACCATGTCATTAGTGATAAATCCTTCAATTTAATACCATCTGTCATGACAGTAGCGGTTCTAGGCGCTACAGTCTGGAACCGCGCGACCGCTAAGGTCTAGGGGACTGATGACCTCCGATGTGTGATGTCCTTAGGTTAGTTAGGTTTAAGTAGTTCTAAGTTCTAGAGGACTGATGACCTCCGATGTTAAGTCCCATAGTGCTCAGAGCCATTTGAACCATTTGTAATGACAGTTGGCAAGAAAATAAATGTGGTTTTATTATCATTGACAGAACAAGATCTCTATGCAGCGGGTCACTGACTGAACAATATCCATATGCAGTGGATGATAGCGATGGCGGGTTGATGATTAACCGACAGATACATAGTATAATCTATAAAATAAAGTTTTGCGAAAGAATTATTCTCAGTGTATGGAGTGTTTGTCATACTGGGAGGGTGAAGTTATATCAAGGGATAACATGTTGTTTTATGATATTCATACTGAGTGACTTAATAAGGTCTTAGTCATTGAACCATGTACCAAACAAGGGCTGACGATGTGGCATTTTTTAGAAGGTTACCAGAATGCAAAGTAAAAGTAAAGTTCCACGTTGTGGCCATAGACAGACCAGTCAGGTCCGCCCAAACGCCATGTTATCCTCAGCCAGTGGTGTCATCATCGGATGCGGTATGAAGGGGCACTTTCTGTCTTCGTCTTTGTCGGGTTTCTTGATCATGCAACTGCTACCAATCGGTAACGTAACTCCCACTTGGCTCCACGAGGCTGAGTCCATTCTGTAGCAGCCCACCCCCCTCTCCCCACGAAAGAAAACAATCCCTGGCAGTACTGGGAATCGAATTCGGGTCTCCCGTATGGCAGTCAGCCACACTGATCACGCATTTAAGGAGGCAGACAATACTAGAATATATTCTGATCAAGACAACCTTCCTGTGATCCACAGACGTCTCAGCTAATGTGCTGAAGAATAAATAGTTTTTCTGTAACCTGGGAGGAATAGCGCAGCAAGTTCTCAACTCCTCCATGAATACATAGCTCTCTATTGTTTCCGAACTTTCAAAGTTCGCATGACAATACTTTGCAACTTTTGGAGTAATGGAAAAGCCGTGTGGCTAGGGCTTCCCGTCGGCTAGACCGTTCGCCTAATGCAAGTCTTTCGACTTGACGCCACTTTGGCGATTTGCGTTTCGATGGGAATGAAATGATGATATTAAGGACAACACAAGACCCAGTCCCTGAGCGGAGAAAATCTCCGACCCAGCCAGGTATCGAACCCGCGCCGTTTGGTGTGATATTCCGTCGCGCTGACCACTCAGCTACCAGGGGTGGACACTTTTGGAGTAGCAAGACTGTGATAGTTTCGTAGCAGAGCATACCAATGAAATATTGTTGGTGAGAGAGGTTTGCTCACCACAAAGTGTTTAGTTTCTACTTGCCACATGGTGTGTAATAGCAGAACACGCGAGGATTCCTAATATCTCAGAGGCGACTACTAAACAGTTCTATAATGTCTGTAAACAAGTCCTTTATAACATGAGACAACATTTCTTCATGTGATACGGCTCAGCTATATCACGTAGTAAATTTTGATGTAATACTCAGTCATCATTATCAACATGTAAACTAAGGAACTGCTTTACATAATATAAGCAAAGCAAGTATTTATGGTGATCATCAGTAGATGTATTCCAAACGTATGGCTTTCCGCCCACTGGTATTCGGGTGGCAGTGCACTTAGGAAACTATGTACATCGAGGAAGTAATCGGATCTCAGAGAAATTTTGCAATAGAAGCTATGGAACTTTTAAGTGGAACTCTTAAAATTATCACGTTACTTGGTAAGCAGTTGATATGATAGAATCACGACATGAGGTAAGAGTTCTGTGTATAATTTGACAGTCTGAAAACAGGAAGGGTTTTTGCAAGCATAAGACAATTTTCATCCTAAAATACAACAAGAAAGTGCAGACTTCGCAGTCTCAAATTATCAAGGAAGAAATTACATAAACTCATTAGGTAAATAATTACAATGACACTAGAAAAGCTAGTAAAACACGCCAACATGGGATGTCACAGGCAAAATACTTGGGTGATATTACATGGAACCAAGTCAATGTCAAAAAGGTGATCTCAAAAGTGTCGAGACCACAGTTTTTCGCATCTTTCAGACTTACTGCTTGGCCCACTCGGAGCGTTGTCACATCTTCAGAAACAATTTATTCCAGATTATATTTCAAGCGGTAAATATAGCGATGTGTTCCAGCCAGAAGAACATTTTTGGTGAGGTTAGTTAAATTACTGTTTCGTCCTTTGCGATCCGCAATGCAACAATGACATGCTGCATAAAATGTACCTTGTTTTCTTTTGAAGTTCTATTGCTGTATGGCCATTAAATGGCAGAAAAGGAGAAGATCCTGTGGCGAAGTTGATCAAAACAGGACATTCAAGTCTGCAACCACACGTTTTTGCATTGCTTTTGTTCGAGACCTTCGGTTGAGTTTGAAAAGAATCGAAGTGTAGTCGCTTCAAGTTCTTTCATAATGACACGATGGAAGTTTCTTTTCCATGGTTCAGATACGTATGGGATAAGGCCATTTCGAAAGATATATCTGACAATACCACGTTTTTATGTAGCAAAGGACCATAATGGTGGCCGACAGACCGTCGAGGACAAATCACGGCCAATATTACGTACGTATGTAATCGATAAAAAAGATGATAAACGACACTGTTTTGCCACAGCTGTTGGTAAACGCTCGGAGATTTCCTTCATTTTACCTCGGTATAATGAGATTCGATGAGGCTCAACGGAATGACCCTGTGGTCATGGAGGCTGTAATCACGGCATGTCGGTCCCTTTCCGGAGGTAGCCACATCCGACAGGCAAAAAGGCTGCCCGCCGGATGTTTCTCGTTGAAGGCGACCACAGTGGCGCACTGTATGAAGCTGCGGCAGCACGGTGCAAACGTCTGACAAAGATAGCGAGCTTTCTCTGGCTAAGTGAGTATTTGATACTAAGAATATGGAAACTAAATTAGTTACTTTCAGGCGCGGATCAAGAGTTGGGTCCTGAAGGGGGTCACAGTTTCTTAATTTCTTCTCCACTCAAATATAATTTGCTGTCACTGCCATTGTTAAGTTACCGCAGTTGTTTAGGATGTAACAATAACAACAGAAAAATGTGTTGGATATTTTAATATAATGATAATAATAATAATAATAATAATAATAATAGCAACAATAATATGTGTATAAGGCGTTTCAGAGTTCATGTTACACACTTCTAGAAGCTACAGAGGCGACTTGTAGATTACGTTTTACACAGGAACCCATGTCTGGAGACGTTATTCAAGGACGCTACAAAGCATCAAAGTTACAGCCGCCGGCGCCTGCAAATGATTCCGTGACGATGTTACAAACTTTCAAGAATGATAGAGGAGGATAAATGTATCAATATGAGGTAAGGTTCCCTGATACGGAAACGAACGAGTCGAAAGATACAAGAGAAAATCATTCTTATATTTATACAACATTGTCTATGAAGTGCAGCGACCTGGCGCTGTATTTCGGTTACAATTAACAGTCTAGATGGGAATAATATTTGTTTCTTTACCAGTTTCAGCTTATTTTAAAGCCGTCTTCGGAATGTCTGGCCCCTTATAGCTGGTTGGTGCTGACGCCTCCTCTGTTTTCTCGTGATTCCATGGACATAGGGTACGACGGTGGTATTACGAGAAAACCGAGGATCCTTCAGCACCAAACAGTTATAGGGGACCAGACATTCCGAAGATGGCTTTAAAATAAGCTGAAACCGGTAAATAAACAAATCTTATTGCTATCTCGACCGTCGATTTTAACCGAAAATCATTCTGATATCACTGACGATGGACTGCAGGTATTAGTACTATTGTTGTAAAGACTATAGGGTGGGCAACTTTCAGAGATGGTGGTATGGACCGGAACAAGGAAAAAATTTCCAGTAATCGCGGACTCTACGATGCAAACCTTAAGGGCTATGAGCACTTGTTCATCTTCCCTACTGTGAAACACATCTCCATTACTGAGCAAATGCTCATAGCTCTTAAGGTATGCATTTTAGACCACGTATTACTGGACATTTATGTTTGTTTTGGTCGATACTACCACCTCTGAAACCTGCCTGCCCTGCCCTGCCATCTTAGCAACAACAGTACCAATGTATGCATTCCACTCGTAACCCCTCCTCCCCCTCTTTCCTAATCGGCCTGTTGGATTGCGATATAAATGACCGTGATTGCGCACGCCTGATGAAATTTTACAATGAATGAGCCTGTCGTTACCGAAGGAAAACAGCACCCGTCAGTAGTAGGAAAATGTACAACAGGCCATTCTGAAGGAAGAAACTATTCTAAACTTAATCAAAACGCTGATAATAATTTTGGAATGGGTGGAATTTAGTGAAATCGCTCACGAAGCACACGGGGAAAATGATACCACGTAATACTTAACGCAAAAAAATAGTGACTAGCACAAAACGGATAATTAAACGGTCGCCAGTCCTCTTCGGCAATGAATATCCAAAATCCTAAAAAAGGTAATAGCAAAGAAAGTTAAGCCACTAATCCTTGGTGTGGCAATGCAAGGTTGTCACGCTTTTCCACAACACAACAGTTCACGAGAAAATAAGTGAATCAGAAAGCATAAAGTTTGCAGTTACTTAATCTGAAATACTAAAGCAATGTTAAATGCAGTAGCTGGTTAAATAAATGATTGTCTGTAACTGAAACTTTGTTACGTAAAAAAATAGCTTTAAGTAACCTCGGCATAACGTAATAAAAAAAATTTGAAAAAGTCAAGCAATTTACCTTTAATTATTGAAAGATTGAATTGAATGTATTTTACGCAAATGAGCAACTGACTTACTTTTAACATGACGACAATAAAATACGTACCCGAGCAGCGGAAACCACTCGCTAAAATAAATACAGAATAAAGGAAATTGTGCACTGTTAATTTGTGCTGTCTTCTTAGTTATGTTTTGCCAGTGAATTTTTAGGTACTTTAAGGGAGTGGGGATAATACTCAAAATTTCAAATCAGTTAAGCCTGTGTTGTGCAATACAAAAATGAACAGTTACTGAGGCAAGAAAATTTAAACTGAAATTGGTCATTAGCAAATAAATAGAAGTGGCAGCATACAGATAATCAGCTTTTATATTTTTTACGACACTCGGTGCTTGCATGGAAAGGAAATGGACCCTGCTTGGTAATAATGTCCGAGGACAATGACAACACAGGTGCTCTACAAATTTTAACTGTTGCAGATTGTTATTCATGGAAGTTAGTCATTAGAGTTTGCTAAAGAAATGCCACTGGGTAACGCCGGTACAATATTAGTTATATTCTCTGCCAGTTACAGTCTTTCGAAGTTGTAGCCGAGTGGATGACAAATAATGTAGCCAGCAACAATGCTGAGCTGCTGGCGCTGGTTGAGAACCAAGATTCGTCTGCAGAGCCACGGATAGTTATGGGACAGGCTATAGTCAGAATTACAGCTTCCTTCGCCTGTCCACTCTGACCGTGTCCTCAGTACTCGCTGGTTAAAAAAAGTAGGTGCGCCACATTGGCGCGATCATAACTGCACACCGCGGGAGCGCCCAACACACATTTCCGCAATTTTTCAAGACTCAAGCTGCTACGTCCTCTCTCTGCTCGCAACGCGCAGACTCTCCACACCCAAAGATAAACAACGGCATAGCTACTGTCATTTCGTCGTTGCTATCGATACATTTAAAGAGCGTTTCCTTGGCGATTATCGAGCGATTTACGATATTTACATTATAATTCCAATCTATTATGTATGTTCACAAATAAATTCACTATTACTTCCATTACATATTAAATGTAGTCCCTATAATAAAGCCTACGGATTCAGAAATAGCAGTTAATTAGAAGTTATTAACAGATATTAAACATAGAAAAATTTTGGATGGTACAGAAGATATTTTCTTTGCATCGTCGGTGTTACACACTGTCAGAACGGTTTTCGCTTATTATAAGATGCGACTCGTTCGTTTCCGAACCAGGGACCCTCCATCATCCCCGAAAGTCTGCGACGTCATCATTGAATCATGCTGTGTGAACATAATTTCACACGCATCAGCGCCTGTAACTTTGACGCTCTTTAACATCGCTGGATGTTTCCGCACATAGGTTCCAATGTAAAACTTGATCTACAAAGTGGCCTCTACAACATGTAGAAGTGCGTAACATGAACTGTGAAACACCCTGTACATTAGTGATTAGTACAATGCTTTAGCAAAATTTATGGGAAAAATAAGATAAATGATATAAAATTTTAGTTTGTTCTCACCATTATCAGTACATTACTTAGCACTGCGTGTGTGAACGCAGGGTTCCAGACTATTTCTATACAACCGGTAAATTAGAAGAAAACTATATCTTTCATTTATTCCTGACTGCGCCTTTCTGCTGTTAATCCTCTAAGGAGGGAGGGGGAAGAGGTGTTTCCCCTTCTATCTTGGTTTGCTTATCTTCCTGTGGGTCCCCAGTAAGAGTGTCATAATTGATGTTCACAACAGATATGGTTAGCTTGTGCGTTGGTACCATTACCTGGGTGGTCAATCGATTGTGTTTTCGTTTAGTCGGTTTTTTCAGTCGAATTAAACAATGGAATGAAACTAGTCTCAGCGGCTATGTCAACTAAATGAATGTTTCAACTCACTCATCGTGTTTGAGTGGTTTCATTTAGTGTGAGACAACCGACTGAAACAAGTCTCCGTTAGTTGTGGCCGTTATACAAATGTTTTCACCCACTCATCGGGTTTGAGTGGTTTCACTCACTACGTGTCATCCGACTGAAACGGGTCTCCGTCGGTATCAGCCGTTGTATGATGTTTTCACATACTGACCAGCCTTTAGTAATTTTATTTACATACTTTTTCAGCCTTTTCGGTTATATTAAAAAATGACTTTTTCAGAGATCTTATTTCAAGCATCTTCTTAGCAGATTCACCTACATCGACGGAGTTCTTGTTATTTGGTGCATAATGAAACTTAGGTTACAAATGGATGACCGCAAGTGCTTGCATACTTAACGAACACTCACCCAAATAACGATAAAATGTCGGAAATCCTCCCAGCTCTCCGTTCTGGGAGAGTAAGGCGGTCGACAGCATGTATATGTAAACACAACAAATATAGTCACCCATCCAATTGTCCCGTGGTAATTATATCCCACGTCTGACAATCCAAATTGGCAATTGTCCCAACTTCACGAATAAATCCTGAACATAATGCACCATTAAAATCCGAAACGTGTTATTAATGTGATAAACAATTATAGATTGGACCGAACAGGATGGGTAATCGCTGGTATTTTTATGAATGCATATTGACATTAGTGTAGCGTTGTGGAACTCTAACACTACTGAAATACTGTATAGAGTAATCTATAGCAGCGTTAGAACACTAAGCTAACACATCGAAAAGCGATGCCACATTTAGAAGAATAGATTTCATGTAGACCTATCGTTAATGCAATGAATGATCTCCATTTTCACATTTTCGACCAGTAGTCCAATGTATGGCTACTTGCAGATGGTGGCAATAGCACCATTTCCTAGTGGTAAGCACAATGTCTAGTAAGAGGAATGCAAAGAACAGTTATACATTTCTAGAGATCTGACTGTCTTACTGGCAAAGATATAGATACCTAAAGGAGTCAGTGCATCGAACATTACCTATGAAGAGCTTATAAGCTGGTCACATGACCATGACGTTGGTTTTCGTTTCTTTAGTCGTTGTCTACACCAATACTCCAGTTCCATTGTTGGACGAGGAGGACTGTTCAAACCCGCTTTGGGCTATCCTGTTTTAGGTTTCCCTGATTTCCCTAAATCGCTCCAGGTAAATGCTGGGACGAATGCCCACGTGAATGTTCCCCAGAGCACAGCGGAGCCACCAGCATCTTGTCTCCGTACTACAGTGCAAGTGTCAAGGTGCTGTTCCCCTTGAAGGCGTCAGATTCGCGCTCTCCCATCTGAATGATGAAGAAGGTATTGGGATTCATCAGACCGTGCAACTCGCTGCCACTGCACCAGCGTCCACTGCTGATGGTCACTTCCGCATTTCAGTTGAAGTTGCCAATGTCGTGGTGTTCACATTAGCACATGCATGGGTCATTGACTGTGGGATTCCATTGCTCTTAGTGTTTGGTACACTGTGTGTTCAGACACATTTTTACTCTGCCCAGAATTAAATTATGGTGTTAGTGCCACCACAATTTGCTGCCCATCCTGTTTCACCAGTCTGCCCAACCTACGACATCTGATATCTGTAACGAGGGGTGCCGCTCCATCCAGTTATGTCTGGACATGGTTTCTCCTTGGTTTCTCCACGTTTAACATTATAAGTAAAGCTTCACTGGACGGAACTCGCAACTTCTTCTTCTACAGGCTGGCGAGAGTCCTGCTCCAGCAGAAACAGCAAAGTTTCAGAGCGTTAACGTTGAAGATACTTGCTGTTAGGAGATGGAGGAGTTACGACTTACAGCTAGGCAACGGAAGCGTAAGCACTTGAGTGAAGACATGTTGCTAGACGAACTATGAGACGAACCTTGCTGTTCGTACAGAAGGATGTCCCCACCCGAGTGTTGAGCACAGAGAGCGAGCTGCACTATCAGCCGGCGCCACCCACATTCACGCAATGCTAATTTGGTAAGATGGCCCAACGTTCCAAACACCGATGTGATAGGGACACAAAATTATTTCACTTACTTTCTGTATGCACTTTAGTAAGTATAAATGTGCTATCTCCTTTACGTGTTTTGAAGCTAAACATTTTGACAACAAATATACTTCTATGTACCAAATACTAAGAATGGTAAAGACTATGAGTATTTTACGATATGGAATTTTTATATAATTGTGGGATAGAGCCTACTGTTTAGACGACGTTGCACGAAAACGCTTCTGAACACACGATTTTGTTAATTGTACGTACGTTTTTTTGTAATATATGTATAAAAAGTATTTCTCCTTTTAATCTCGTTCCATACCTCTCCCTCCATTTGAATTTAATTAAATGAAAATAATTAATTATCGCTAGAATTCAAGTTTTATCAGTCGTCATCTGCCATTCATTACGTGGAATATAGTTGGTCACATGATTCACCTACAAGGTTACAAGAAAAAATGCTTGAATATATTGCTATCAGGAAAAGAAAAGATTTTTTTTTTCTTTTTTCCGCAGAAAAGTATTCGTTAAATATACATCATGAAAGCAAAGATAATAATTCTCTGAGGCTCAGGCTTGCTTATGCGTAAATTGCGGACTGGTGAAAGGTCTTGTTTTCACTTCCGCAACTATTAATCAAATCATAATTAACAGTATAAAAGGTCACTGTTTAACAAAGAATTTTCGTAACATTGAGAATAATAGTGCAGATACGTAGATGATCATATCGTGTCTCTCTCGGGCAACGGTATTCATTTATCGGGCATTAACTACTACATTTTTTTAAGAAACCACGCGCAGTTTTGAGCTAGCCGTGTGTATTGAGAACACAATTAAATTGATACAACCCAACCTAGTAAATTTACTCAGAATTATTTGCCTACCTAGCAACACTCGTTATTGTTAGCGTATATTTTAGCCGCTACTATCAGTGTGCGACTTATAAATGTACTAGGTTGGATTATATCAATTTAATTGTGTTGTCAATACACAAGGCTAGCTCAAAACTACGCGTTGTTTCTTAAAAACTGTAGCAATTAATGCGACTTATAAATATTTTCATCCACGGTTCAAAACGTAACAAACCGATACTTTTCATAAGAAAAAATGAAAGAGAGAGAGAAATAGAGACGATATCATTGGCTTCCAACGCGTGGCGAGATTTCCATGGAAACAGAAAGAACAGAAAAAAATGCATTGATTTATTGTATTGTATTGTACTTGAAATTAATATGTGCATTTCTTTCCATATGTTCATCGACTTACGCTTGAAGGGAAAACTAATGAGAATCTTTCCTTGCACAGACGAGAGAAACTGTGCCGCAAGGAATATTACCGGGCAAGACTAAATGCCATACGAACTGGATCTACTGCTGCACATAAATAATGTAAGGCACTAGTGTGTGTTCCTACGGTTTTTGTGGTCATATGGCAGGAAGTTAATGTGATAGCCCATAGTACATTGTGTGAACCTTCAGTGCGTAACAGAAATAGGCTGTAACCGTGTGAAGCTTTAGTTACTATTAGTAGTGAGCTCGCTCAATAAATGGCTATAGATTTATACCCTACAGCTAACGCGATAAGTTTTGTTTTTATTCACATTATGAACCGTCCTAGAAAGAATCACCATAAAAAGAAGAAAAAAAAGACAGCGACAATATAACTGGTCGTATCCGCAAAATATTCTCATAACTACTCACTCACCTGTACCAAGGTTAGAGCTTACAACTGTAATCCACTGTCCACTTATCGAATGTTCATTTAGCTATATTACTGGTTAACTCATACGTTAACGTTTACGATTGTTATAATGACCACTTGTTTCTATTACAAATGAATGATCCCTCAACTCATAAATGTATCTTTTTTCACGGTGTGGAATCCATATATTTATGCTTCATTGGGCCACCCCTATCAATCATTTTACGTAAGACGGTTCCGCCTGTGCATGTTATCATGGCCTTCAAATTTAATTCCTTTATCATAAGGGGTGCCTCCCATCTCTGTTACGTCACGAGAGTTCGGACTTTACCATCTCGTCTCCTGAAGTGGGGCTGCGATCGATCAATCGAATGGGGATGTTACTCTTGGCGGTCCGCCTGGTGCCACTGAAGAGGAGTCGGCACCCGTTTTCACCCTCTCCCTCCTCTCAATGCCATGACCACACAATACAAACATAACAGTAACCTATATATACAACCATTAGATCCGCCTACACTCCACAAATACACATACAGCACAACTCTCACACGTCTACAAGGAAACAGGTCAATGCGCATGGAGGAACACCCTTTCCGACTGGGTGGCTGAATCCACCCCGTCGGACGTCCCAATCAACCACGTCATATGCAGTTTAACTTACTTTAATTAACACTGATCACCTTGAAACGGCTGTTGCAGTATTGAAAGTTATTTTTAAGTAATTGTTTGATGCATTATGCTATTTCCAGACTTTACTAGCCCTGAAAAATTATGTACTCGACCATAGTACCTGAGAAATATTATGATTATTAATGTGGGAAAACGTTATTTTAAACTGACTGAACGCAAGAACGAACTAACTGAAACTGGACGTGAACGACAGCGAAATACTAAATTGCGATTGGAATACGCCCTGATGAGCCGAAATATTATGACCACTGCCCATCGCGAGATTGAATTACGCCTGGTGACATTATGGGCACTTTACCCGGTACGGAAAGTATGTAATCCGAGCAGAGGCGAATAGGGAAACATTTCAGCGACGCAAATGCGCAGATGGGAAAATCCATTGACATAAGGGCAGACTGTTACGGCCCATTGCCTGGCAATGAGGGACTGAATGGTGAAGCTTGTCGCGTAATCCCCACCGCACACCCTTTTTACTTTATATGCAGTTTATATGGAATAATATTTTAATTAATTTTATATTGTTTACTGTTGCAAGCACGACAGATAAAATACGATTTTCAGTATTAGTTTCTGCAGTTGAAAATATTTTAACTTTATGCACTTTGACCTATTATGTGGGGATATCCACAACACTGATAGATTTCCTGCTGTGGACGTACGATCTTTAATTTGCAAACTATTTTTATATAACACTGATGTGGCTTGTTAGATATGGAACATGGTATCATTAATGTAACTAATTATGGAAAAAAATGCCCTTCGCTACTTTCATCTCTTGAACGCACTGAAAAGTACTCCTTTTACCTGTACGGAAGTTACAGTATTTTATGTTCACTAAACGTAAAAGCTGCAATCGATTTTTTTAATATATGAAGACTATTAACTGCCACGACTAACATGAGAGCATGAAACCAAAAATAAAAAAATGAAATTTTATTTTTATGTTACCAGCCAGAACAGGTTTTGCACAGCAGTCTTTGATCACACACAAGTAAAATTTTATCACTCATGAATTATTTACGTGACTGGTAACATAATATCAGCTGCCCATGTTCAGCTGGTCGGATGTTATAATGTCACTCCAACTGCAGTTTTGCCTAAAATACTCCTCATTACTAGAGATTCATCGTGGTATGAGAGTGATGTAATTTTTTCAGTGGAATACTTAGCTTTTAAACGTCGGATCTCCTCCATCAATAAGTCAATTAGGTTATGTATATCTGATTTGCCTCGATTTCGGACGTGATGATAACCTGTTGAATAATATTTTCCAACTGATAAATCGTTTTAACAGCAGATGTGTTTTCTGTAAGCATTTCCAAAGATATTCACACATACAATGTTTTCTGACAACATGACTGAAAAAAAAACAGCAATTGTTACTGATTTTGCGTCATTACATTGACCATACTGCGACAGACCTCAAAAGCTTTGCACCGCTTATTATACCCTATCTTAACAGTATACGTTCTCTGGACTATCGTCAAAAAAAACCATATTCTGATTTGTAATGAAATGTTAATCACTTACAACAAACTGTTAGTACTGTTTTAAAAACTGTAAATGATGGCCTGCCAGGGTGGGCGAGCGGTTCTAGGCGCTACAGTCTGGAACCGCGGGACCGCTATGGTCGCAGGTTCGAATCCTGCCTCGGGCATGGATGTGTGTGGTGTCCTTAGGTTAGTTAGGTTTAAGTAGTTCTAAGTTCTAGGGGACTGATGACCTGAGAAGTTAAGTCCCATAGTCCTCAGAGCCATTTTGTAAATGATTATTCATTCTGAATACATTTCTAAACACTCTTCTTTCGCCTTTCGTGCGAAAATTTGGCTATGAACTTACAATAACAATATCATTAAACATTGAATTTTATTCCTAACATTAATTGGGGTACCGGTACCGTACAAAATGGCAAAATGGAATTTCAGGTTAAAGTACTGTATGATAATTTCGTAGTATCAAAATGACTGAAAATGAATAGTGTTTACATCAGAATGTTCGAGCGAAAAAATTAACAACTGATCTAATTGGTTTTTCGTTATTGACATGATAAACAATGTGCAGAAGTCACGTTAAATACCTCAGATAACTGATTCAAAAGTTTGTTTTGTCGTAAGTTGAAAATTACGAATTTTGCTAGTTAATTACAGATTTAATTACAACATAGATATTTCTCTAGATATTTGTAGGGGAATGTTATCATGCAATCACGAGGATGAAATGATAAATTTCACTGAAATTTACGACAGTATCTTAATTTAGAACAGCAGGTTTTCTAACTAAATTATAAATTTTTGTTATTTACTGTTAAATGATCACAAATAATGTTAATAATAATCAAAATATCCACGGGTGTACTGCCGGTCTACAGTGTCCAACTGCCGGCCGGTGTGGCCGAGCGGTTCTAGGCGCGTCAGTCTGGAACCGCGTGACCGCTACGGTCGCAGGTTCGAATCCTGCCTCGGGCATGGATGTGTGTGATGTCCTTAGGTTAGTTAGGTTTAAGTAGTTCTAAGTTCTAGGGGACTGATGACCTCAGATGTTAAGTCCCATAGTGCTCAGAGCCATTTGAACCATTTTTGAACAGTGTCCAACGGGCGCAATATTTCGGCGATCATACATGTCGCCATCATCAGGTGAACTGACGGACTGAGCTCCTGTGAACGTGCCGGTACGGAGAACCGTACGTTATGGCTGCTCAGGGGGAACTGGGTTCGGTCGCGGCGGCGACCGATTTAAATACCCTCCGCCCGCAGCGCACTCCCTCCGCCGTCCGCGCCCCGCGCCACGGTCGCGCGGTGGAACAGATTGCGACGGCGTCTGAGATGACGTCGGTGTGATGGCTCTGTCCGCCGTGGTCGTCACAACTATACGTTTGCTCGATTTACTCTTGATTAACCCAATCGCTGGTTCCCAAGCCTTCCTAAGATTATAGCCACAGTCACGGTTTATGAGGTCGTCATTGGTGCGAATTTCGATGGCCTCTCTAACAACGCTGTCCCAATATCTCGACGTCTGTACCAGAATCCTCGTGCGTTCGTACTCCATAGCGTGATTTTTCGACAAACAATGTTCAGCGACCGCCGACTTGCTCGGATACATCAGTCGAGTGTGCCTCTGGTGTTCTCGGCATCGATCCTCGACGGTACACATCGTCTGACCAATATACGACTTGCCACATTGACACGGAATCTGGTAAACGCCGGCCTTCCTCAAACCGAGGTCATCTTTGGCACTCCCCACCAGTGCACGAGTTTTATTCGGAGGACAAAACACAGTTCCGATCCGGTGTTTCTTCAAAATGCGGGCGATTTTCCGCGAGAGTGCGCCTGTATGTGGAATAAACGCAGTGCCTACCTCCTCCCTCGTGATTTCATCCATCTTCACAGGTTGTGCTGTAGTGGTTGGGCGGAGAGCACGTTGAATCTGCCACTCTGAGTACCCAATTTTTCGAAATACAGTTCTCAGATGTTCCAATTTCTGGGGTAGACTCTGCGTCAGAGATAGTGCGCGCCCTATGTACTAGAGTTTGAAGTACCCCATTCCTCTGTGAAGGGTGGTGGCAGCTGTCTGCGTGCAAATACAGATCAGTGTGCGTTGTCTTCCGGTACACCCCATGACCTAGGGAGCCGTCAGCCATTCTCTTGACAAAGACGTCAAGGAAAGGTAATTTACCCTCAGTTTCAGTCTCCATAGCGAATTTGATGTTGGGGTGTATGGAGTTTAGATGTGTAAGGAAGTCAAGGAGTTTATCCATACCATGTGGCCAGATGACGAACGTGTTACCCCAAGGTTCGGTACCGCCTAGACTATATGGACTCCCGAAGGTTCACAAAGAGGGGGTACCATTACGCCCCATTGTCAGCAACATCAGGGCACCTACATATTTGTTGGCCAAATACCTGACGGGAATATTAAGTCCTTATGTGGGTAAATGCCCTCATCACATCCGTAATTCCGTGGATTTTGTTAAAGGCCTTGATAGCTTCAGGTTGGATGAGTCAGATATCGTGGTGAGGTTTGACGTCGTTTCCTTGTTTACGAGGGTACCCCTGCGAGAGTCACTAGAATTGATTAGTCAGACGTTTGACGAGAAGACCACTGAACTTTTTAGGCATGTCTTGACTTCCACGTATTTTCTTTTTAATGGAGAATACTACGAACAAACGGAGGGAGTCGCCATGGGTAGCCCACTCTCACCGGTGGTAGCGAATTTGTACATGGAGAACTTCGAGAAGGAAGCCCTGTCGTCATCCGAATGGAAACCTACTTGCTTTTTCCGTTACGTGGACGACACTGGAGAGGGCAGTGTTATGCTTTGGGGGACACTGACTTCGGCCTCTCTAGGACCACTCTTAAATCGAAGGCACTATGACAGCTGTGAACAATTCAGTGGGCCATCAGCGTCCCTTGATGTTATATATCTCCCTGACGGCGATGACATCTCGCAGCAGGCTAACTGTCGTATCACAAGGGCAGAATCTTGCTATGGTAAGTTGAATAGCAGATGTTTGGGCACCATATTCACCTGATTTAGTCCTAATGAAATACGTCTGGTATGCTACCGGGCGCCAGCTTCGCGCCGAAATATTCATTGAACTGAGCGACCTGTTCGTAAACATCTGGTGCCATAGGCCTCAGGAATAAAGTACGTGTCCAATCCATGCCCTGCAGTATCGCTGGCGTGTTGCGTCCGTTAGGTGGACCAACACGCTGTTAAGCAGGTCGTCATATTTTAGCTCGTCAGCGTACCAGAACTGTGTGTGTGTGTGTGTGTGAAATCTTATGGGACTTAACTGTTAAGGCCATCAGTCCCTATGCTTACACACTACTTAACCTAAATTATCCTAAGGACAAACACACACACACACACACACACACACACACACACACACACACACACACACACCATGCCCGAGGGAGGACTCGAACCTCCGCGCCGGCCGGTGTGGCCGAGCGGTTCTAGGCGCTACAGTCTGGAACCGTGCGACCGCTACGGTCGCAGGTTCGAATCCTGCTTCGGGCATGGATGTGTGTGATGTCCTTAGGTTAGTTAGGTTTAAGTAGTTCTAAGTTCTAGGGGACTGATGACCTCAGAAGTTAAGTCCCATAGTGATCAGAGCAATATGAACCTCCGCCGGGACCAGCCGCACAGTCCATGACTGCAGCGCCTGAGACCGCTCGGCTAATCCCGCGCGGCACCTGAACTCTACAAAGGAGAGTGTACAATAATCGTTTCCTTCCTCTGTCCTATTACAGTCACGAATGGGATAAGAGAAGAAAGACTATCGCCACACCGCTTTATCGACATTACATCATTAGGGTTGCTAAACTCATCCAAAATACATTGAAAAAAGGTTGTTCATATTTAACATTCCGGCGACGACAAGAGATAATATTTTTGTTGATGGGTAGGTGCTCTTAGAATTTTAAGTGTTGGATTCGCCCGATGCATTATGCCTTTCTTGAAGTGTCTTCCAGAAGAGTTTTGTTGTGATATTAAAGGCTCCGCTCCTGTGAATATAGTATCCAAAGTACTAAACGACGAACATTCTTCTTGGTTCGTGGAGCACAGTTCTGTTGCTGGTGGCCTTGTAAAGGCTCCCGGCGGCGACAAAAGTTTGATTTTCAAAATTTCTTCTAGCTGTTGACCGATTTTAAAAATTTAAAATGGTATCATTATGTACTCATGAAGAAGTGTAGTCTTAAAGTTGGAGACAGTAAGGCAAGTACTACAGTTAGAAACAATATATTTCCTGAAGCAGCGTAATTCACCGATAGCACATACCCAGACTATATAGATCCAGTATTTAAGTATGAAAGCTCTTAGCGAAATCCAACAAAGTTAAAAGTTTACGAAACTTTCCCTCGCTGACACAACAGAAAATGGTGAAATGGAATAAAAAGTATACCGTCTACTACATTTTTGCTGTTCGCGCAATAAAACTGCCGCATCAGACATTATGTTTTAATTTATTACTTATTTATTACTACCTCTATTCGCAACACATTTTGAGGATGTATCGACACATAACATTGAATGTACCTGCGAAATTATATTACTGTACGACCAGTAGTTTAGGAGATACGACATCATAAACAGCGGCATGCTTGAAAAACTAGCTTTTACTTAAAACGGAGCGAAAGAGTACTTAGCGACTTCCAACAAAACTTTATACGTAATTTCATACTTTCTCAAATCTTTTTATAGTTTACACGATTAGAGTAAAATATTTAACACATTAACTTATCTGTAAAATAGCCAGTCGTTTGATGCTGTCTGATACGTTAGGGCTTAGAAGCGACAACTGAAGAGCTCGCGATGTTAAACCGAAATAGCAGCACAGAACTTTTTATTGACTTGTGCGGGCGAGGGTCACTGGAGACGGAGCAGCCTCTAGGTCTGTTGAAAGGGGCAAAAGGAATGAACCGGCCGTGAACTCCGTGCGGAAACTTATCTTGCTTTGCTCTAGGCATTTCTTCATTTAACTTTGTAGGATTAAGCCGATATGAATCATTGTCCTAGGTAATGTATTACTAGTAGTAGCAGCAGTAGTAGTCGTCTGTATTCTTCGTAATTTCACTGAAAGTTCTCTTCTCTAAATGCTCTAGCCTAAGCTGTTTTCGAAATTTACCTTACACGAGATGAAACGGTAATACCAATCACCAGAGTAAGGTGAAAGGTACTCGCTCTTTCACAAAGAAATTTATTTTTCAATAGCTGACACGTGTTAAAGTCAATTCTCAATTTCATTTCGTGGTTAGGTTAGTCAATATCCATTCAGGTGGATAAACTGTAACGCGGTATTGTAACAAGTGGTGTGTCGGCAAGGGAAATTTATTCATACTAAGTGCAGATTTATTTGGTGTCTGGTTCAAATGGTTCAAATGGCTCTGAGCACTATGGGACTTAACATCTAAGGTCATCAGTTCCCTAGAACTTAGAACTACTTAAACCGAACTAACCTAAGGACATCACACGCATCCATACCCGAGGCAGGATTCGAACCTGCGACCGTAGCGGTCGCGCGGTTCCAGACTGAAGTGTATTTGGTGTCTGCCCCGCGACTTTTTACAGTTAAGACAGCGTGGCTGAATTCTGATCTTGGTCGTATTTCTCTTGCAGATGATCCGTTTTATCTGAAAACCTTACCCACCTATTGCAAATACCGAAAGCGTGCACCGTATGGTACTAGACGAGAGGCCATTTAAACTGTATGAACTAGAACTCACTATGAGAATGATTTGTGCGAGATTAGATCCACATTCATTGAATATTGACAGAAAGTAAGTACACATAAGAATTCCTCAACAGTGTGTAACTAAACCACGACCGTCTTAAAGAGAAAACATCTGTCATTGTGTCTTTGTGCACAGATTCGTTGCAGTGGATGAAATGTGCATCCATCACTTAAATCCAAGAGAGAAGCAGCCGCGCGTAATTAGTGTTTGCAATTTGATGAGTCTGCAAAAAAAAATTAAAGTAAAATAAAGTTAGAAGCCAAAACTGTCCTGAGAAAGGCAGTTTCGCATGGGAAAAGTTAACGGTTGTAAATGCAAGGTATCAGAACGTTTACCAGCTTCAGTAGATATGATATTCTCCGATGTTCACCAGTTTCGCATTTAATGTGATTTATGGTTGGAAAACGTTTGAATACAATGAAAATATGCACTAGATAGATTTTTTTGTGTCGCCCAAACTCACACTTGTAGTAGGGAATCAACTCAGTGGAGAAGGAGCGAAAAATACATTAACCTGAAGGTGGATTACGTCGAAATACGAGGTGTTGAAAAGTAATTCCTCTGAATTTTTGATTCTGTTCTTAATATCGGTTGAGGTATGACATGTCGTCCGTATTACTCGGTCGGCTTTTCCACTTCACTGACGCAAGTTGCAGCCCTCTGCCACTAGCGGCTCCCAATTGTAGCGTGTAACATTGTGGTGTGTAACGAAACTACACTGAAGCTCCAAAGAAACTTGTACAGGAATGTGTATTCAAATACAGAGATATGTAAACAGACAGAATACGACGCTGCGGTCGGCAACGCCCATATATGATAACAAGTGTCTGGCGCAGTTGTTAGATCGGTTACTGCTGCTGCAATGGCAGGTTATCAAGATTTAAGGAGTTTGAACGTGGTGCTATAGTCGGCACACGAGCGATGGGACAGAGCACTTCCGAGGTAGAGAGGACGTGGGGATTTTCCCGTACGACCATTCCACGAGTGTACCGTGAATATCAGGAATCCGGTAAAACATCAAATCTCTGACATCGCTGCGGCCGGGAAAGTATCCTGAAAAAACTGGACCAACGAACGACTGAAATGGATCATTTAACATGACAGAAGGGCAACCCTTGCGCATATTGCTTCAGATTTCAACGCTGGGCCATCAACAAGTTTTAGCGTGCGAACCATTCAACGAAACATCATCGATGGGCTTTCAGAGCCGAAGGCCCAGTCGTGTATCTTTGGTGACCGCGCGACACGGAGCTTCACGCCTCGGCTGGGCCCCTCAACACCGACTCTGGACTGTTGATGACTGGAAACATGTTGCCTGTTCAGACGAGTGTCGTTTCAAATTGTATCGAGCGGATGGACGTGTATGCAGACAACCTCATGAATCCGTGGACCCTGCATGTCAGCATGGGACTGATCAGGGTGGTGGAGGCTCTGTAATGGTATCGGGCGTGTGTAGTAGGAGTGATATGGGACCTCTCAAACGTCTAGATACGACTCTGACAGGTGACACACATGTAAGCTCCTGCATCCATTCATGTCCGTTGTGCATTCCGATGGACTTGGGCAATTCCAGCAGGACAATCCGACACCCTACACATTCAGAATTGCTATAGAGTGGCTGCAGGAACATTCTTCTGAGTTTAAACAGTTCTGATGCCCGCAAAACTCTCCCGACATAAACATTATTGAGCACATCTGGGATGCCAGATATCTCCACCCCCCCCCCCCCCCCTTTTCGTACTTATACGGATGCCCGCAGGATTCATAGTGCCAATTCCCTTCAGCACTACTTGGGACATTAGTCGAGTCCATGCCAGTGATGTTGCGGCACTTCTGGGTGCTCGCGGTGGCCCTACATGATACTAGGCACGTGTACCGGTTTCCTTGGCTCTTCAGTTTATTTTGTAAAAATTTTTTGTTTATTCATAGACGCAACCACATTCTTATGACACAGTCATAACCAGTTTCGGCCATACAATGACCATCTTCAGATTCTAAAGGCGGCGTACACTGAACACAGGTTCATGCGCTGTTTGACAACGCCTTTAGAATCTGAAGATGGTCATTGTGGGGCCGAAACCGGTTATGACTGTGTCATAAGTATGTGACTGCGTCTACAAATAAACAAAAAATTTTTACAAAATAAGCAATCAGTCACTCACTCCATGACAAAATGTTTTTTCCAAACGATTCAGTTTATGTCGGTGCATGAGAAACAGAGTGCCGTAATCGAGTTTCGAATTCGAAGAGTTCGTCCACACACGGAGCACCCTCTCCTTCAGAATGACAACGCGAGATCACAAACGACACCTGCAACGGTCCGACGGCTTGGTTTCACCATCATCGATCATCCTGTATACAGTACATCGTCTCGATCTGGCCCCGACCGATTTTAATGTGTCTCCTTCAGCATGACAATGCGAGATCACAAACGACATCTGAAACGGTCCGACAGTTTGGTTTCACCATCAAGCGGTCCATGCAAGTGGCTCCGTCAACAAAGTCACACATTCTACAGCGACTGTATCAACAAATTGATCTCACTCTGGGAGAAATGTGTTGGTCGCCAAGATGTCTAACGTTGAGAAATAAACATGTGGAGATAAAGAATAAAGATTGAGAACGTGTACAAATTTTTGTAAGAAAATGAAACGCCTATAGCCCTCCTTATGGTCTTGTGTAGCTACCAGTTTCGGCACTTCAGTACACCATCTTCAGGCCTTAGTTGATGCTGAAGGGGTTATCATGATCTATATATACGCTTCATCAGTGACCAATATAACTGATTTTCGCCGGTTGTCTTCTGAACGGCACAAAAACAATGAATACCAGAAGGTACAACTCAAATGACCATTATTAAATGAATGCCAGAAGTACCTGTAACTGTGAGGTCATAACTCCAACCATCAACTGCGCACTGACTGGACAACTATTCAAAATACAGCGTGCAAATATATGTGTCAGTTAATACACAAAGAAGTGGTCGACATCAAAACTGACAGTGTAAGAGTATCTCACAATCTATATAAGCAATCGAAAAAAAGAATATCGTAACTGAAATATTTAGATAAGAGGATGAAACCCAATAATGAGGTGTAGTCAAACAAATAACGTAGAGTAGTAAGTGGAAATTTGTAAAGGTTCATGTGAAAACCATGTCGGTGAATACATCGAGATTACGGTCCGTCTGTAAAGTATTAATAACGATATGTACTGATTACAATATCAAAGTAATTCTAACATACAGGGCACAAACTAAGGTCTACGTGCATAAGAAATTATGAAATTAATCAAAGAATAGTTTGTTCTTCGACTCAGTTTGTTCGTTCAGCAGACAGTTAGGTTCTTTGTGGGAATGGATATAAATTTCCAGATCTTCTATGGCGTCCATTGTACCTCATTTATCTAAGAAGCGCAAAATTTTTAGATTCTCATCTACGACAGTATGTTTCCTTGTCTTTAGGTGTTCTTTGAACTTCGGATGTTTAATAGTATGCAAGAAAGTATGTTCTCTATATCTTTCTCTGAAACTTCTACCAATTTGGCCTTTGTATATGGATTCACAATCAGCACGTTATTTTGTATAGGCCTGATTTCTGCGTAACGGATCGAACTGTTCCAATGAATGTGTCAGCAACTGTGACAACGTGTTGTTATTTCTGAATCCTACATTAACATTACTTCAGGAAAAATATGTGCCACATCATTTGACAATAGGCCAATGTAAGTCATCCTGTAAAATTTTTTTCTCTTTCATAATGTTTCTTTTATTTGAAAAACTCTAATAATTTTCACATAAAACCGGGAGATATTACTTTTCAGCACACCCTCCTACACATTCATTCTTGACATAGAAAATTAGTGCCTTTCACTTCAAGATGGAGAACGTTTCATTTCACCATGGTATGGTCCGCAGCTCGTGGTCTTGCGATAGCGTTCTCCCTCCCCGCGCACGGGGTCCAGGTTCGATTTCCGGTGGTGTCAGGGATTTTCTCTGCCTCGAGATGACTGGGTGTTATGTGTCCTTCGCAAGTCACCGAAGTGGCGTCAACTAAAACGGACTTGCAATACCCGTGCCTAACTTCTCCGCATAGGGCCTCCCGGCCAACAATGCCATACGATAATTTCGTTTACCATCGTATGTTACTAGGGACAACAATAATAGCATAAATAATGTTACGCGCATTTATACAATAGCTACGTAAAAAGTTAAAGTAAAAACTATGTGTTCCGAATAGGAACTGTAGTAGGGTAAGTGCTGAGTAGAGATGTGAAATCTAGTATCACGCAGTATTCGGAATAATCGTAAGGGGATTACGCATTCTAGCATTTGCATTACAAACAAGGACCATCTCCAGAAAATCTTCGACACAAGCGTATTTTAATTCTGATTATAGTACGATACTACCCAGACAATGATATGTGCATTTATAATTGTAATTTGTCTAGAGTGTAATGAATGTTTGTTCATTTGTAAGAGGTAATACAGTCTAAGACTTGTTTGTCATACACAGTGATGCTCCAGGCCAATCATTAGCAAACAATTTGTTTCTTGCCATTTATCTTTTATTCTCTATCTATAAAGCTAGAACAATGCGTTTAAATTATGATCCAGTGCAAAGTCACTTTCTTTTGAGCCCATTGCGAACCAAGTTGTTGTTCTCAATTGGGAAAAAACTGGAGCGCGTTGTCGATTCCAACATTTGTCCTTATAGCTAATGAATCCGAAAATCGAGAACGGAACCGAAAGATATCGTCTATTTTATTTTGATTCTGGTGTTATAGGTGCAAAGCAACAATGTAAAGGATTTGTATGTAAATTTATGTTTATTCAGAAAGTGTGTGCTGCAGAATGAGGTCGCAGAATAATAGTACTTCTCTCTCTGTTAATACGTTTCAGTCTCTAGCGTAAAGGCTAGTGATCTCAATGTGCAGCCCAGTTGTTTCCAGTTAAATAGCATTTGCGTTATAGCAAGGTGAAACCTTTCGAATACCGTAATCGTAATACACTGATCAGCCAGAACGTTAGACCAGCTACTTAACAGCCGGTATGTTTGCCTTTGGCAAGGGTAGCTGCGGCGACAAGTCGTGGCTTGGAATCAATGAGGGCTTGGTACGTCGCTGGAGGGAGCTGTCACCACATCTGCACACACAACTCACCTGATTCCCGTAAATTCCGGGGAGAAGGCCACCAGCTCTGTCGCCATATTCAATCACATTCCAGATCGATCGAGTTCAGATTTGGAGAGTTGGGGGGCCAGCACGGCATTTGGAACTCGCCACTGGGTTTCTCGAACCACTCCATCATACACCTGGCCTTGTGACTAGGCTATTATCTTGTTGAAAAATGCCACTGCCTTCGGGTAACGTGACCATCACGAAGTGGTGTACGTGGTCTGTACCTTATTGGCCGTCATGGTTCCTAGAACGAGCTTCACTGGACCTAAGGATGCCCTCGTTAATGCTCCCCAAAGCATAAAGGAGCCACCGTCAGCTTGTCTCCGTCTCACTCTACAGGTGTCAAGGAGCTGTTCCCCTGAAAAACGACAGATTCGCGCCCTCCCATTGGCATGATGAAGAAGGTATCGTGATTCATCAGATCATGCAATGCTCTGCTACTGAGCCAACATCCAGTACCAATGGGCACGTGCCCATTTCAGTAGTAGTTGCAGATGTCACACTGTTAACATTTGCACATACATGCATGTGTCACCGGCTGCGGAAGCCCATTGTTGGAAGTATTCGGTGTACTGTGTGTTCAGACGGATTGGTACCCTGCCCAGCATTAAAGTCTGATGTTGGTTCCGCCACAGTTCACCGCCTGTCCTGTCTTGCCAGCATGCCCAGCCTACGACGTCTGATATCTGTAATGGGAGGCGACCGCACAACCCCACGACATATGAACGTGGTTGCACCTTGTTTTCATCACGTGTTGAAGATACTCACCACAGCACTTCTCGAACACAGACAAATCTTGCAGTTTCCGAAATACTTGAGCAGAGCCTCCGAGCCATCACAGTCTGCCCTCATTCAAATTCAGAGCGCGTGCCTTCCCCGGTCTTTACTAGGACAGCAAGCTCACTGATGCTATGAGCACCGCGTGTGTGTCTGACAAGCAGTAATTCCTCTCCTGGTGACGCTGCTGTCATCTGGATGGGTTTATATCGATAGTAAAAAATGGCTCTGAGCACTATGGGACTTAACTTCTGAGGTCATCAGTAACCTAGAACTTAGAACTACTTAAACCTAACTAACCTTGTAAGTAGACTGTACAGCTTTTTTTATTGGTAACGCCACATAGCGCTCTGTATGGAAATCACTGGCTGTGCTGTATGCAGTCTGTGGCTAGTTTGCATTGTTGTCTGCCATTGTAGTGTTGGGCAGCTGGATTTGAACAGCGCGTAGCGTTGCGCAGTTGGAGGTGAGCCGCCAGTAGTGGTGGATGTGGGGAGAGAAATGGCGGAATTTTGAAATTTGTAGGACTGGATGTCATGAACTGCTATATATATTATGACTTTTGATGACTATTAAGGTAAATACATTGTTTGTTCTCTATAAAAATCTTTCATTTGCTAACTATGCCTATCAGTAGTTAGTGCCTTCAGTAGTTTGAATCTTTTATTTAGCTGGCAGTAGTGGCGCTCGCTGTATTGCAGTAGTTCGAGTAACCAAGATTTTGGTGAGGTAAGTGATCTGTGAAACGTATAGGTTAATTTAGTCAGGGCCATTCTCTTGTAGGGATTACTGAAAGTCAGATTGCGTTGCGCTAAAAAAATATTGTGTCAGTTTAAGCACAGTCATGTAAAATTTTTCTAAGGGGACGTTTCAACCTAATGACATCACAAGCATCCATGCCCGAGGCAGGATTCGAACCTACGACATAGCAGTCGCGCGATTCCGCGCCTAGAACCTCTCGGACACCGCGGCCGGCTGTATCGATAGTAGCTCGGTGGTCATAATACTCTGACTGATCAGAGTGTGTACCACACTGGGATATGAAGGAGTACAGCGTAATGAGTGTATATTTATATGCGTTGTCAAACACAGTCGAAGACTTGCGTAACACACATAGTATATCTCCCAATAGACTATTAGCATATAATTTTTTATATACTTTTTGTTCCACTGAAGGTAGAGTGGACTACTCGAATTCTGTCCCTTGCAGAGTCACGTTCTTACAGTCAAATACTGCGTGATCTGGTAGTGAAACAGGGGGCATTCCATTTTGGTGCGGCATTTACAGTTCTTAAATATGCCTTATAAGTAAGAGGAACCTTCCGAAGCCTTAGTCAGACAGTGTGATGTAAACTATATTATTTTTATTCTGAAAATGTAGCAGCTGTAATGTATTCCTCGTACCACCCAGTCTAGCTATGCAACTGTCAACCACAGATGATATGATCAAAGGTAATAATTTGTTTCCTTTTCTTTTATTTCATGGAGTAGAGACGGCTGTTCGAATACTGCCCCCGTACTGTACTTACAGTACTTTTCTGCCAGTCACGACGCGAGCTGCTAGTGAGTCTCAATTTGAGTATCTTTAGGAGGCGATACCCAGGAGAAATCTCCTGAACACCTTGGTAACAACTGAAGACAGGGGACTACTTTTAATTTAATCCTGGTACAATATGTCTCATACTAAAAATTTAAAAGCATAGTGAATTAGGACGCATTTTGTGTTTCAGCACACAGAGTAAAGTGTGCATCTGACATTACCAATCGCTTGTGTCGATATGTCTTTGTAACCTCGCACTTGAATAAAACTTATTCATAAAGGGACTTCGAGACAGCACATACTCGTATTTACAGTTACTGGATTCAGAAAAAAATTCTTTATTAGACAAGATCGTAGTTTATTATCTTTATTGATTATTATTTGTGGCTAAGGTTTTGAGCCATCGTCAGATTACAGGATAATTAAAAACCTTTTCTGCGTAAAACCACCAACCTGTAGGACAATCGATATAAATTTTGTGCAAGCTGCATAGGTCAAGCTTATTTTACAGCCTTGCACAAAATTTATGACGATGTGTCCTACCGGTTGTTGATTGTACACAACAAAATTTTTTCTCATGCTGTGATCTGAGGACGCCTAACAACTGTAGCCCAAATTAGTAATTAACGTTGCTGTTGTGGCCTTCAGTCTGAAAACTGGTTTCATGCAGCTCTCCTTGCCACTCTATCTTGTGCGAGCCTCTTCATCTCCGAACAACTACTGCAATCTACTTCTTCCTGAATCTGCTTACTGTACTCATCTCTTGGTTTCCCTCTAAGATTTTTACCGCCAACACTTCCCTGCAATACTTAACTGGAGATCCCTTGACGTCGCAGAATGTGTCCTATCAACCGATCACTTCTTTTGGGCAAGTCCTTTTCTCCCAAATTCTGTTCAGCAAGTCCTCATTAGTTACGTGATCGATTCATATAATTTTCAGCGTTCTTCTGTAACGCCACATTTCGAAAGCTTCTATTCTCTTTTTATCGAAACTTCCATACTTTCCTGAAGGTATTCGTCTGGAGTGTAGACTCCAGACAAATACCTTCATGAAAGACTTCCTAACACATGAATTTATATTCGATGTTAACAAATTTCTCTTTATCAGAAAAGTTTTCATTGGCGTTGCCAGTCTCCATTATATATCCTCTCTAAATAGTTCATCATAAGTTATTTTACTTCCAAATAGCGAAACTCATCTACTATTTGAAGTATCTCGTTCCCTAATCTAATTACCTTATCATCGCCTGATTTAATTCGACTACAATCCATTATTCTTGTTTTGTTTTTGTTGATATTCATCTTATATCCTCCTATAATCAATAAATATAGTTAACAATGTAAAGAAATAACACTCAGTTATGCCTAGTTTACGACACATTGTTTGTATTGTCGTCGTTTGAGCAGAGCACATGTTTTTTAGCGATGTATCAACGTCTGAGAATTTAACAAATCTTGAAATTAACTACATTTTATCCGAAATTAGGATTATAAATTTGTTTCTTGTAAAACTGTTCATTGCGGAAGCAAGTTGATGTGTAATTACTTTTCAGTAGATAGAAGTTATGTGTTCAAATACGATAAAAATAATTGACTAACGTTCTCAAAGCTTCAGTTATCAATTCTCTCAATGCACCATAACCAACTAGCTGGTCAGCTGATAAAGACCCATGTAGCCAAAAGTCTTTGAGGCCTACAAAAAAGGCAATTCGCAGTTTTATTTTTTACATATAAAACAATGACTAAATTTGTGTTGTTAGTATTCACTTTTAACATTCGTGTTCTGCATAAGACAGTCGATATCGAGTGCACTAGAGACTGAACATAAACTGGTATTATATACGTTGAAGCTTTGCAGGCAAAACGGTCTCGCTTTCCGCCTGAAACGATTTACAGAAACAATGGAAAACCTTATTAATCACAAACTTCTTTTTTAAACACAAGAACATTCACCGGTATACTTGGGAAGGCAGGGGAACCAGATCTGTCATTGACTATATAATAACAGATCAAGAATTCAGGAAGGCTGTGAGGGACACACGTGTATTCAGGGGATTCTTTGATGACACTGATCATTATTTATGTGGTGTCACCGCCAGACACCACACTTGCTAGGTGGTAGCTTTAAATCGGCCGCGGTCCATTAGTACATATCGGACCCGCGTGTCGCCACTGTCAGTAATTGCAGACCGAGCGCCACCACACGGCAGGTCTAGAGAGACGTACTAGGACTCGACCCAGTTGTACGACGACTTTGCTAGCGACTACACTGACGAAGCCTTTCTCTCATTTGCCGAGAGATAGTTAGAATAGCCTTCAGCTAAGTCCATGGCTACGACCTAGCAAGGCGCCATTAACCACTTCAAGAGAGAGTCTCACTTGTATCATCAAGAATGCTGTATACAAATGATGGATTAAAGTTAAGTATTCCAGCAGCTACGTACTTTTCTTTACAGCATTCATTACGTATCCTGTTTCAGACTTAAGCAAGCCTGCGTAAATTAAACGCGTGCCTTTCGGTTACCCGTCACTGTGGACTGGCTGTCTTGTCAGTCCACAACAGTTTGATGACAAGCTAAATCGCGTTTGTACCAATTGCTGCACTAATTTATTTGTGTCATGGCTTCGCCACATTCTCCAGATGTACTGTCCGAATTTTATCGCTTACAGAATCAGCGGACGCAGGCCTTATTGGATGCCCTTGGACAGCTCGTCCAGGGTCAACGTGCACTGCAAAACGATGCGGCCGCCGCCGCTTCACCGCTACCGCCGCCACAACACGCAGTTGCACCCCAGTTTTGGCCTTTTGATTCCGCCGAGGAAACATGGACGGAGTGGTCACGCCAATTTGGATTCCATCTCGCCGCCTACAGAATTCAAGGTAATGAGCGGCAGCCGTTTTTGCTTTCGTGTGTAGGTGTGTCCACCTACCGTGTGATAGTGAAATTGTTTCCCCGACGCGACGTAGCAACTCTGTCCTACGAAGAAATTTTGTCTGCATTGGATGCCTATTTCAAAGAAACAGTCAATGTCGTTGCAAAAAGGTATACGTTCTTTCGTACAAAACGTACGGCCGGTCAGATTAATCGGGAGTGGGTTGCAACTTTGCAAGGCGTAACAAGGGATTGTGCTTTTGAGTGTGAATGTGGACTCCCTTATTCAGATACTATGGTGCGTGATGCAATTGCACAGAACGTTTCTGATGTTCGTATACGGGAACAGATTTTGAAACTAGTCAATCCCTCCCTTCAACAAGTAATAGACATATTGGATAGGCAAGACACACTTGACTTTGCTCAGGAATCGTTTGAAACTTCGCCAGCTGTGTGTCACATTAACCGGCCCGCCGGGCGAGCTGCACGGAACTGTAAACAGCCCTCGAGCACGTCCGCGCAGCCACGTGTCCCGCGCAAGCAAGCAAATGCAGTGAAATCATGCCCGCGGTGTTCAACTAGACATTCGCGTGAGAATTGCCCGTCACGCCAAGCTATTTGCTTTTTCTGTAATAAAAAAGGACATGTTCAAAGTGTTTGCCAGAAAAAGCTTAGATCGGACACTCACAACCATTCCAGGCCCTTTGCTTCGCGCCGGAATCGAACCAAGGACACTCAGACTCGTGACCCTTCGCCCATGGACATTCATGTCGTTAATTCCACACCGTCCAGTGCTACTCTCTCTAACAGTGACTGTGTTCGTCCCACAAAAAGTGTGCGTCGACGTCGACGAAAATCCCGTCAAGTCGCCAGTGCTTCTGTCCCAGAAACAGTTCCCATTGCACGAGACAGTCGCTCTTGTCGTCAGCAGGACAATAAACTTTTTGTAGACTTGGAAATTAATGGCAACGTGATACCATTCCAGCTCGATACCGGAGCTGCAGTTTCATTGCTCAATAAAGACACGTACAAACAACTGGGCAAACCTCCGTTGCGTGCCGCAAATGTTCAGCTCACTAGTTATTCAGGACAGCATATCCCTGTGTTAGGACAGTGCAGCCTTCTTGCAACATACAAGGGACAAACAAAACTGGTGTCATTTTACGTCCTTCGTTCTTCTTCTGCAGTGAACTTGTTTGGTTTAGATTTATTTCAGTTGTTTAACTTGTCTATCGTAAATCAGGTCCTATCAGTGAACCAGACTGTGCCTTCCGCCAGTGTTTCTCGTCTATGTGAGGAATTTGCAGACATTTTTGCACCGGGCCTTGGTTGCGCTAAGAACTATGAAGCACATTTGGAACCGAAATTTTTCAGAGCGCGCAATGTTCCCCACGCATTGTGTGATGAGGTCGCAAGAACATTAAATGATGTAGAATCACAAGGTGTAATTGAACGTGTGCAGGCTTCTCTCTGGGCCTCACCCTTAGTAATTTTGCAAAAACCTTCCGGAAAATTGAGACTTTTGTGTGGACTTCAAGGCAACTGTGAATCCACAACTTGTGACTGCAACTTTTCCTTTGCCCCGCCCGGAAGATCTTTTTGACAAACTGTGCCCGGGTAAATACTTTTCAAAGTTGGACCTAGCAGATGCGTCCTTGCAAATACCGGTGGACGAAGAATCCCAGCGTGTCTTGGTGGTTAACACGCATCTTGGTTTGTACCGATTCAAAAGACTGCCATTCGGGTGTGCATCCGCCCCTGCATTGTTTCAGCAATATTTACAAACTGTTTGTGCGTCGTTCCCTACTGCAGCAAACTATCTGGACGATATTGTGATCTCCAAAAAGACAGCAGAAGACCATTTAATCAATCTACGGACATTATTTCCGGTCTTGCGACAGAATGGTCTTCGCTTGAGGAAGGACAAATGTGTGTTTTTTTGCTCGTGACTTACCATATCTGGGACATGTAATCAATGCCCAAGGCATACATCCGAGTCCAGAGCACCTCCGTGCCATACAGGACTTGCCTTCGCCGCAGAATTTGAAGCAGCTACAGAGTGTGTTGGGAAAAATTAACTATTATCATAACTTTGTACCGCATGCCTCTTCCATTTCAGCGCCGCTTCATCGCTTACGCCGTAAAGGTGTTCCGTTCGTCTGGACGACGGAATGCGAACGCGCCTTTCGCCAGTTGAAATCGGCGTTGATTTCAAATACTTGCCTTACGCCATTCGATCCCCGGAAACCCCTTTTGTTGATGGTAGATGCATCGGATTTCGGGATCGGTGCTGTGCTTGCGCACAAAGATGGTTCGCATGATCGCCCTATTGCCTTTGCGTCCAAATTGCTGTCGTCTGCGCAAAGAAATTATTCCCAGATAGAGAAAGAAGCTTTGGCTCTCGTGTTTGGTGTTACAAAGTTACATGATTTCTTGTATGGTCGTCACTTTACCATTATCACAGACCACAAACCTTTGACATCGCTTTTTCATCCGAACAAGCCTGTACCTCCACGTACAGCGCAGAAATTCATTCGCTGGTCTATTTTCCTCTCGCAGTACCGCTACGATAACTTGTATCGGTCCACTGCTACGCACGGAAACGCCGATGCGTTGTCCCGTTTGCCTGTTGCTGAGGATAGAGCATTCGATTCTTCTGAACTTGCTTGCATGTTCATTGATACGGAAACTGATGACGTGTTCGAATCGTTTCCGATTGATTTTCGTCGTGTAGCTGCAGCCACAGCTGCCGACCCTGTCCTTGCTACCGTTTTGCGTTTTGTTGCTACGCAATGGCCCTTGTGCAAGTCCCGGATCGAGGATCCGTTGGTTCGCCGATTTTTTGCTCACAAGGAGAGACTTTTTGTACGACGTGGTGTTTTGCTGTAGCGTTCTGATAATGATCAGTCTATTGTCGTGGTCCCACGTTCGTTACAGTCCTCTGTCTTAGCGCTTCTCCACCAAGGACATTGGGGTATAGTGCGTACGAAACATCTTGCTCGTCAGCACTGTACTTGGTTCGGAATCGATGCTGCGATTACGAATATGTGCTCTTCTTGCATGGCGTGTGCCGAACAACAATCTGCACCACCGCGGAAATTCTTTGCATGGCCAAAAGCCACTTCCCCTTGGCAACGCTTACACATCGATTTTGCTGGTCCCTTCTGGAATGCTCGATGGTTGGTTGTTGTCGATTCCTTCAGTAATTTTCCTTTTGTTGTCAGGATGTCTTCCACGACGTCTTCTGCCACCATCCAATCGTTGTCTGCTATCTTTTGCATTGAAGGTCTTCCACAGACTATTGTTTCCGACAATGGCCCACAATTCATGTCCGCAGAATTTCAGTCATTCTGCAAGGCCAATGGTATTCAACATCTGACATCCGCGCCGTTTTCGCCTCAGTCAAACGGTGCCGCTGAACGATTGGTCCGGACTTTCAAGTCACAGATGTTGCAGTTGAAAGAGTCGCATTCTCGGGAGGACGCGTTGTTGCTCTTTTTGTCCTCGTATCGCTCTCAGCCCCGGGATGGTCGCTCGCCGGCTGAGTTGCTCCATGGTCGTCCTCATCGAACCTTGATGTCTTTGCTACATCCGCCGCATCAGGTTCCTGTGCAGCGGCAGCCACCTGCTTTTGCTCCTGGCGACGTTGTATACTATCGCAACTATCGCGGTTCACGGCGTTGGCTCGCAGGGCGCATTCTTCGCTGCCTCGGCCGCGCGATGTATTTGGTTTTGGGGTCCTCTGGTGAGGTGCGTCGGCATCTCAATCAGCTGCGCCTCTGTCGTCGCACGGGTTCTCCCGCTCCCCGTCTGCTTTCAGCGACGGTGCCGTCCGGTCAGCGCCCTGGGGACCCATCTACTGGCTCGCCTCATCCCCAGGTGTTACCGACGATGCCTTCCATTTTGCCCCATGGCGACGCGCCGCCGCCGCCGCCGCCGCCGCCGCCGCCGCCGCCGCCTGTTCTTCCGCCGGCGCCGCCCGCAGTGGACGCTTCGCTGCAGCCGCCAAGCGCCTCCCTGGGTCACGCGCCGCCGATCGCTTCCCGTGACCAGCTGTCCTCCGCCGTGGAACTCTTGCCCGCTCCGGACCACATGGCGTCATCGCGCGTCGGATACCCCGACGCAATGGAGGTCGACCCTTCGGCCCCTCCTGTCTCTTTACGGGCGCATACACAGCATGTTGACGTGCACCCTGGACTAGGTTTTCAGGCGTTTCCTAGCTCCCCTCGGACCGAATGGCCGGGTGCAAGTGACACAGCCTCGCCTGTTGTTAGGCTCCCCACCTCATCGCATACGTCAACATGGGGCCCTCCCCACGGCGGGCGGAAGCCTTCTAACACGACCGTTCGCCGATTTGCGGGGAAGGAATGTGGTGTCACCGCCAGACACCACACTTGCTAGGTGGTAGCTTTAAATCGGCCGCGGTCCATTAGAACATGTCGGACCCGCGTGTCGCCACTGTCAGTAATTGCAGACCGAGCGCCACCACACGGCAGGTCTAGAGAGACGTACTAGGACTCGACCCAGTTGTACGACGACTTTGCTAGCGACTACACTGACGAAGCCTTTCTCTCATTTGCCGAGAGATAGTTAGAATAGCCTTCAGCTAAGTCCATGGCTACGACCTAGCAAGGCGCCATTAACCATTTCAAGAGAGTCTCACTTGTATCATCAAGAATGCTGTATACAAATGATGGATTAAAGTTAAGTATTCCAGCAGCTACGTACTTTTCTTTACAGCATTCATTACGTATCCTGTTTCAGACTTAAGCAAGCCTGCGTGAATTAAACGCGTGCCTTTCGGTTACCCGTCACTGTGGACTGGCTGTCTTGTCAGTCCACAACAATTTAATCTGCAGTGAAATTGGGATTGTGAGGCCGAAAGTGCAGGAGGTCAGGTCCGTATGTAGGAGGATAAGAGTGGAGAAACTTCAGGATAAGGAAATCAGGCACAAGTACATATCAGCGATCTCAGAAAGGTACCAGTTAGTTGAATGTAGGCAATTACAGTCATTGGAAAAGGAATGGACAAGGTACAGGGACACAGTACTAGAAGTGGCTAAAGAATGTCTTGGAACAGTAGTGTGTAAAAGTAGGATGAAGCAAACAGCTTGGTGGAATGATACAGTCAAGGCAGCCTGTAAAAGGTAAAAGAAGGCGTATCAAAAATGGCTACATACCAGAACCCAGGTAGACAGAGAAAGTTATGTTGAAGAAAGAAACAAAGCCAAACAGATAATTGCAGCATCCAAGAAGAATCGTGGGAAGACTTTGGAAACAGGTTGGAGACAATGGGTCAAGCTGCTGGAAAACCATTCTGAAGTGTAATTAGCAGTCTTCGAAAGGGAGGTAAGAAGGAAATGACAAGTATTTTGGACAGGTCAGGAAAACTGCTGGTGAATCCTGTGGATGCCTTGGGCAGATGGAGGGAATATTTTGAAGAGTTGCTCAATGTAGGTGAAAATGCGATCAGTAATGTTTCAGATTTCGAGGTAGAATGGGATAGGAATGATGATGGAAATAGGATCACATTTGAGGAAGTGGAAAAAAATGGTCAATAGATTGCAGTGCAATAAAGCGGCTGGGGTGGATGAAATTAAGTCGGAACTCATCAAATACAGTGGAATGTCAGGTCTTAAATGGCTACACAGGATAATTGAAATGGCCTGGGAGTCGGGACAGGTTCCATCAGACTGGACAAAAGCAGTAATCACACCAATCTTTAAACATGGAAACAGAAAAGATTGTAACAACTACAGAGGTATCTCTTTAATCAGCGTTGTGGGTAAAATCTTCGCAGGTATTGTTGAAAGGAAAGTGCGAGTATTAGTTGAGGACCAATTGGATGAAAATCAGTGTGGGTTTAGGCCTCTTAGAGGTTGTCAGGACCAGATCTTTAGCTTACGGCAAATAATGGAGAAGTGTTATGAGTGGAACAGGGAATTGTATCTATGCTTTATAGATCTAGAAAAGGCATATGACCGGGTTCCTAGGAGGAAGTTATTGTCTGTTCTACAAGATTATGGAATAGGAGGCAAACTTTTGCAAGCAATGAAAGGTCTTTACATGGATAGTCAGGCAGCAGTTAGAGTTGACGGTAAATTGAGTTCATGGTTCAGAGTAGTTTCAGGGGTAAGACAAGGCTGCAACCTGTCTCCACTGTTGTTCATATTATTTATGGATCATATGTTGAAAACAATAGACTGGCTGGGTGAGATTAAGATATGTGAACACAAAATAAGCAGTCTTGCATATGCGGATGACTTAGTTGTGACGGCAGATTCGATTGAAAGTTTGCAAAGTAATATTTCAGAGCTAGATCAGAAATGTAAGGACTATGGTATGAAGATTAGCATCTCCAAAACGAAAGTAATGTCAGTGGGAAAGAAATATAAACGGATTGAGTGCCAAATAGGAGGAACAAAGTTAGAACAGGTGGACGGTTTCAAGTACTTAGGATGCATATTCTCACAGGATGGCAACATAGTGAAGGAACTGGAAGCGAGGTGTAGCAAAGCTAATGCAGTGAGCGCTCAGCTACGATCTACTCTCTTCTGCAAGAAGGAAGTCAGTACCAAGACTAAGTTATCTGTGCACCGTTCAATCTTTCGACCAACTTTGTTGTATGGGAGCGAAAGCTGGGTGGATTCAGGTTACCTTATCAACAAGGTTGAGGTTACGGATATGAAAGTAGCTAGGATGATTGCAGGTACTAGTAGATGGGAACAATGGCAGGAGGGTGTCCACAATGAGGAAATCAAAGAAAAACTGGGAATGAACTCTATAGATGAAGCAGTCAGGGCGAACAGGCTTAGATGGTGGGGTCATGTTACACGCATGAGAGAAGCAAGGTTATCCAAGAGGCTCATGGATTCAGCAGTAGAGGGTAGGAGGAGTCGGGGCAGACGAGGAGAAGGTACCTGGATTCGGTTAAGAATTATTTTGAAGTAATAGGTTTAACATCAGAAGAGGCACCAATGTTAGCACTGAATAGGGGATCATGGAGGAACTGTATAGGGGGGGCTATGCTCCAGACTGAACGCTGAAAGGCATAATCAGTCTTAAATAATGATGATGATGATGATGGAAAACCTAAATTTGGGTGATCAGACGGGCTTTTCTAATCCGTTTAGCTCCCATAAGGTAGTCTACTGTTTGAACTACCGATCTACCTCCCTCTATATAATCGTTAGATGTAAATCTTTCTACTGCTTCTAAAAGTACTTCTCTTCACTATTTCTTCCCTTGCTACTATGTTTTCTTGTAAAACTGAAATGTGATTTGTCTTGCTCGTTACGGTATTGTCACCGCATCCTTTGTTCGGCATTAACTATCACTCCTTGTCGGAGATGAACATTAGGAGTTGTACGTGAACCTAATGCGTTCGCAAAATGTACGTACCAAATCCTGGAATGCTTTTAATTTTTAATTTTTGACTTGAGTATATTTGATTGAAACTTTGACTATTGTCTTCTCACTGAGATGAAGACAGCCTTGGATGTGTCGAAACCTAGATCAATGTATTATAAAACTGAAATGTGATTTATCTTGCTCGTTACGGTATTGTCACCGCATACTTTGTTGGGCATTAGCTATCACTCCTTGTCAGAGATGTACATTAGGAGTTGTACGTGAATGTAATGTCAAAAAAATGGCTCTGAGCACTATGGGACTCAACTGCTGTGGTCGTAAGTCCCCTAGAACTTAGAACTACTTAAACCTAACTAACCTAAGGACATCACACACATCCATGCCCGAGGCAGGATTCGAACCTGCGACCTTACCGGTCGTGCGGTTCCAGACTGTAGCGCCTTTAACCGCTCGGCCGGCGAATGTAGTGTCGTTCGCAAGATGTATGTACCAAAGCCTGGAATACTTTCAATTTTTGATTTGAGCATATCTGCTTGAAACTTCGACTAATGCCTTCTCGTTCAGATGAACACAGCCTTGGAGGTGTCGAAACCTAGATCAATGTAATAAAAAACTGTGTGCAACCGGTTAGCTGTATTATTTCTCCGCTGACGTTAGATGACTCTATGACTTCAGAGCTGGTTTCCACACTGTACGCCTTCTTCTGGTGATCCCATCAATATACTCAGTAACAGTATGTACTGCTATGTTTCACCGACGATCTCCACACACACGACTATGCTGTCGTTTCACTGTTCTGCAATTGCAGGCAGAGGAAACATTGAAACAGCTGCCAGTGCTCGCAGAGACTGTCGTCATAAACATAACAGCCGCTCAGAAAACACTTAGCCTTGCTAACGAGTTGTGCGTGTAGTTAAGACCACACACGCTAAACATACCTGCTGCCATCCTTACGTTTGTATGGCTTTCCTCGTCATTTGAAATGACTGTGTCAAACCCAATTGACGCCTGTTCGTTTCGGTGAATATTCCAATATGTTTCCAATAACATCGCAATCAACTGTTCACAATAATGTCCAAAAAAATAAAAGAGAGCTTCTTGTTCCTAACGCCGTTTATGATAAAAGGAAGAGAAGAAAGAATGGAAAGTCTATTCGGTCACAGCTTCATTACCCTGAGGTCATCAGAGATGGAGCAAAGGATAGCAACTGTGTGGAGATAGAGAAGAGCATTATTTTCATATGGAAACGGCAGTTCTAGTATACAGCTTGAGTTGTCAAGTTTGTAGGAAAAACCGAATCAAGCTGGCAAGAGATGAAATACAGAATCAGTTTCCTCTTGTTAAGAGCTTTGAGGAATGTACTGGCTACATCTTGCTCCGTGCTGTGCAGCGTATTTACACTCCTGGAAATGGAAAAAAGAACACATTGACACCGGTGTGTCAGACCCACCATACTTGCTCCGGACACTGCGAGAGGGCTGTACAAGCAATGATCACACGCACGGCACAGCGGACACACCAGGAACCGCGGTGTTGGCCGTCGAATGGCGCTAGCTGCGCAGCATTTGTGCACCGCCGCCGTCAGTGTCAGCCAGTTTGCCGTGGCATGCGGAGCTCCATCGCAGTCTTTAACACTGGTAGCATGCCGCGACAGCGTGGACGTGAACCGTATGTGCAGTTGACGGACTTTGAGCGAGGGCGTATAGTGGGCATGCGGGTGGTCGGGTGGACGTACCGCCGAATTGCTCAACACGTGGGGCGTGAGGTCTCCACAGTACATCGATGTTGTCGCCAGTGGTCGGCGGAAGGTGCACGTGCCCGTCGACCTGGGACGGGACCGCAGCGACGCACGGATGCACGCCAAGACCGTAGGATCCTACGCAGTGCCGTAGGGGACCGCACCGCCACTTCCCAGCAAATTAGGGACACTGTTGCTCCTGGGGTATCGGCGAGGACCATTCACAACCGTCTCCATGAAGCTGGGCTACGGTCCCGCACACCGTTAGGCCGACTTCCGCTCACGCCCCAACATCGTGCAGCCCGCCTCCAGTGGTGTCGCGACAGGCGTGAATGGAGGGACGAATGGAGACGTGTCGTCTTCAGCGATGAGAGTCGCTTCTGCCTTGGTGCCAATGATGGTCGTATGCGTGTTTGGCGCCGTGCAGGTGAGCGCCACAATCAGGACTGCATACGACCGAGGCACACAGGGCCAACACCCGGCATCATGGTGTGGGGAGCGATCTCCTACACTGGCCGTACACCACTGGTGATCGTCGAGGGGACACTGAATAGTGCACGGTACATCCAAACCGTCATTGAACCCATCGTTCTACCATTCCTAGACCGGCAAGGGAACTTGCTGTTCCAACAGGACAATGCACGTCCACTTGTATCCCGTGCCACCCAACGTGCTCTAGAAGGTGTAAGTCAACTACCCTGGCCAGCGAGATCTCCGGATCTGTCCCCCATTGAGCATGTTTGGGACTGGATGAAGCGTCGTCTCACGCGGTCTGCACGTCCAGCACGAACGCTGGTCCAACTGAGGCGCCAGGTGGAAATGACATGGCAAGCCGTTCCACAGGACTACATCCAGCATCTCTACGATCGTCTCCATGGGAGAATAGCAGCCTGCATTGCTGCGAAAGTTGGATATACACTGTACCAGTGCCGACATTGTGCATGCTCTGTTGCCTGTGTCTATGTGCCTGTGGTTCTGTCAGTGTGATCATGTGATGTATCTGACCCCAGGAATGTGTCAATAAGGTTTCCCCTTCCTGGGACAATGAATTCACGGTATTCTTATTTCAATTTCCAGGAGTGTATATGCCATTTCAGATGGACTGTCTGTTCGCCGTTTCGGCTCTCGAACTGAGGTTTTTACTTTCAGCATAGACTTTTCTGTAGAGTGTAATTACTCTCTGGTAACTTTTCAGTACTCCTCCTGCAAGTGTCACACCTATCTGACCGTTTATGTTAGAGAACTGGTGTCTGCAATACCGAATTGTATTCATTATACACGCCACTCTTGTTCCATATTACAACTCTATGACGGAGACCTGATTTCACCAACGAGCTTACGTGTACCGAAACGCATCTTGGAGTGACTCAAAACTGTAAGGCGTCAAGTGGTTTTCCCCTCCTCTCTTCCCAGATACTTCCGTGCATAAGAGGAAAGCGGCAAGCCTGCTTAGGTTTCATCAGAGGATTCAGATCCTATCCTGTCCGCAAGCAGTAAAGATCTAATTAAGTGGTGCATTCCGATAGATAAATTAGGTTGTAATTCACGGCCAGGTATCACTTCGAAAAGAGACTGAACCCACGGGTCAGAAAAGTTTGATTTGAGCCTTCACTTATAAGCAAGGACATTACGGACACATATCTATAGTAGGGACGAGAAGGCCTGGGTCAAGCGGCAGACACGTAACCTAGTACAGCACTTTACGTCAAAGGCTGATTGTTTAGGTGAGTGTGACAAAAGAATTTCGCATAAAGTGATGTCTGTGTCATTAACAGTAGACGGCTGTCTTTAGTACCTATCAAAAATTATCTAATGACGATCGATCTGCCAGTAGACGAAGGCGCAACCTCATTTCTTCTGTGTTTTTATTAATTTGTTTTATTTGACGTCTGTCAATCTATCCATAGAGCCAGATAATTAGTTTTATGAAGTATGAGTCATTATTCTTGTAAACACACATCAGACTAGTGTTATAGGTCCAATATACAATGCCGGGGGGAAAATTAGTAAACCCTTTTAGAGGTTTCCGTTTCATAAAATATTTATTGGTGCAACTGCGTATATGGAGTACATGAAACGATAACATTTACATATCAACAGAACAAGAGGTTCTGAAGTACCAGGTATCGACTCATGCAGAAACAATTATATCAGTAGCCTCGCGCCGGCCGGAGTGGCCGAGTGGTTCTAGGCGCTACAGTCTGGAATCGCGCGGCCGCTACGGTCGCAGGTTCGAATCCTGCCTCGGGAATGGATGTGTGTGATCTCCTTAGATTAGTTAGGTTTAAGTAGTTCTAAGTTCTAGGGGACTGATGACCTCAGAAGTTAAGTCCCATAGTGCTCAGAGCCATTTGAACCAACTTAGTAGCCTCCGGGGTAGCTGCGCGGTCTTGTGGCGCCTTGCCACGGTTCGCGCAGCTCCGCCCGTCGGAGGTTCGAATCCTCCCTCGGGCAAGGGTGTGTGTGTTGTCCTTAGTGTAAGTTAGTTTAAGTTAGATTAAGTAGTTTGTAAGTCTAGGGACTGATGACCTCAGCAGTTTGGTCCCATAAGAACTTAACACAAATTTCCAATTTCCTAAATCAAATCACTACGTGGCGTAGCTTTCATGGACGGAAGTACAGTCGCCGACTTTGGCATCCACTCGATCGTACAGATGGCGAATGCTGTCCTGGGATACGTTTTGCCACGCCTGCTCTACCTGTTCACGTAGTTCTGTGTGGTTTGTTGTTTGACGAACCCTGCAAGTGATTTCTCGTCCCATCATCTGCCAAACGTGCTCGCCTGGAGACAAGCCCGGAGTTCGCATTGGTCAGGGAAGTAGCTGAACATCTTGCAGAACACGTTGTGTCGTAGGCAGTGTGTAGGTGAACGTTCTCTTGTTGGAACAACACATCATCTTCCTATTGTAAGAACGGCAGAAGAACAGGTCAGACAACATCCTGCACGTGCCGAGCGCTGGTTAGTGTTCCCTCCAGAAACACCAAAGGTGAACGAGAGACCATGAGGCCCGGAATGGAGCCTGTGTATTGGACGAAAGCACACCCCGAGACAACACTCACCAGGTCTATGACGTACGCGCACACGACCATCACTTGTGTGCAGGCAGAATCTGCTTTCATCGCTGAAGACCACGGCGCGCCATTCCAAGTTCCAAGCGATCCTCTGACAGTATGAGTCGAGCCGTGCACACTGATGCTGGGTGTGAGTGGAAGACTGGCTAGAGGTGCGCCTGCCCGTAGTCCCACTTATAATAACTGGTTCGCAACAGTTCGTGTTGACACACTAGGCTCACAAATTGATCTGATACGTGCTGTGGTAGTTGTACGACCTGCCACTACTGCTCTTACAATACGACGAGGCTGTCCGAGGTTTGTGCTGCGTATACGTCTAGAATCTCGTCTACGAGTTTGAGAATGTTCCCGTGACCACTGATACCAGCATCATTGCACAACTGAAGCAGCACGTCCAGCTCGTGTGGCAATTCTCCAAAAGGACGATCCCGCCCCTCGGAAGGCTACATTTTGGCCCCTTTGAAACTCAATTGAACGTAGGAAGCACGCGTGCGTCTCCGTGACTTACAAGGGAACCTCCCCATCGCACCCCCCTCAGATTTAGTTATAAGTTGGCATAGTGGATAGACCTTTAAAAATTGAACACAGATCAATCGAGAAAACAGGAAGAAGTTGTGTGGAACTATGAAAAAAATAAGCGAAATATACAAACTGAGTAGTCCATGTGCAAGATATGCATCATCAAGGAGCGTCTGAAATCAGGAGCACCGTGGTCCCGTGGTTAGCATGAGCGGCTGCGGAACGAAAGGTCCTTGGTTCAAGTCTTCCCTCGAGTGAAAAGTTTACTTTCTTTATGTTTGCAAAGTTATGATCTGTCCGTTCGTTCATTGACTTCTCTGTTCACTGTAATAAGTTTAGTGTCTGTGTTTTGCGACAGCACCGCAAAACCGTGCGATTACTAGACGAAAGGACGTGCCTCTCCAATGGGAACCGAAAACATTTGATCTCAAGGTCATAGGTCAACCGATTCCTCCACAGGAAAACACGTCTGATACAGTCTATACGTCACTGGTGACGGCATGTGCGTCACATGACAGGAATTTGTTGTCGACGCACCTAACTTGTACACTTGGCGAATGGTTAAAAAGATTCTTCTACCTTGCCCGATTTAGGTTTTCTTGTGGATGTGATAATCAGTTCCAAAAAAGTGATGAAAACATAAGAGTTTGTCACATAAACTGCAACAAATGAATGCAACAGTTTCACAGTCGCAGTTTTCCCTGTGCTCTGTCAAAACATACGTTTTTAACGTTTTCAAATTTTACCGTGTGTAGACCGTCAAATCCTGCATATGTCCAAGCAAATCTGAACATGGAATTTTGGAGAGCGAAGTTGATTATGTGAGAGTGCCTGAACTTTGATAATTGTCTGAAAATAAAAAATTAAATTTTTCACTCGAGGGAAGATTTGAACCAAGAACCTGTCGTTCTGTAGTTGCTCACGCTAACTACGGGACCACGGCGCTCCTTAGCTCACACTATCCTTAATGTTGCCCATCTTGCACATGGACTACTCAGTTTGTATATTTTGCTTATTTTTTTCATAGTTCCACACAACTTCTTCCTGTTTTCTCGATTGATCTGTGTTCAGTTTTTCAAGGCCTATCCACTGTGCCAACTTATAACTAAATCTGAGGGGGGTGCGATGGGGAGGTTCCCTTGTTAGTTGCATGGTTGCCTGCTTGCTTCACACAATTGCACTACACTGAGCCTTCTGGCCGTGAGGATTCCCTGTTAAATGTAGACACAGATGGCGGTCTGGTAGCTATGCCACTACGTTATCTGTTGGCGGAAGATGTTGAAACCATTATCACTACGTCTACTACGCCCCAGGTGGTATATGCCATCATCGGATCAAAATCAACGTCGTCTTTCCAAAAAAAATGGATCTGAGCACTATGCGACTTAACTTCTGAGGTCATCAGTTGCCTAGAACTTAGAACTACTTAAACCTAACTAACCTAAGGACATCACACTCATCCATGCCCGAGGGAGGATTCGAACCTGCGACCCTAGCGGTCGCTCGGCTCCAGACTGCAGCGCCTAGAACCGCACGACCACTCCGGCCGGCGCCGTCGTCTTTCCAGGTGTACTAATTTCTTTTCCGGCAGTGTACTTTCTGTATTATTGTTTATCGCCATTACAAAAAATTTGATACTATTTTAACACTACAGTAGGGAGAAACAACGACGAAATACGAATTACGCTACACTTTCTAGAGATCCTTAAGCAATCATTAGAGTCAGAGGACTGTGTGTTATTCCCTCTGAGTGCTGCCCGAAGATGCATAACCTCGCAGGCTTATTTTTCACAGCCAGGCCTTGAACCATTTGTTTTATGACTTGAGATCATGAAACAAGTAACTAATCAAGTTACGTTAGCCAGTTGTCTGCTCTCGCTACTGAAGAAACTGTGTTGACTAAGTTCCTTTTCATTCTCATTATTAATGCAATATCCATGTCAACGTGGTTTAACAAAAGAGGCGTGAATTACTTTGAACAGACATTCCAGAGTTCTGATCTGTGGAAATGTAGGGGAGCGATTTAACATACAATTCTCTCCACTAAATAGAATCTCTCAGCTGCATATTTATTTATTTATTTTTATCGAAATGTTATGTTAAAAGTAAGAGTCATGACGAAATGCAAGTGGATCAATGCCTACGCAGTACACAATTTTTTCTTTTTGTTGATTCAAAGACAGATATCAGTTAAACCGCGGCCGGAACATCGATCTTACCCCTTCAGTGACAGTTATTTTACAACATGACGCAGCTCTACACCCAGGAAACTTCCTCCAACTGACTCCGACCGCAGAAGCCGACGCGGAGACATGTCTGACTGCGTGAGAGCTTCAGTTACTAACTCAACTACAAAGTGATGCCTAAAACTCAAATTTTGGGAGGAATGGTAGAAAATATTTGAACACATATTCCGTAACGTAGTGTACAAGGTTAGTGATATACAGGACGATTCATGTAATCTGGTCATCTCCGATATTTCCTGAACAATTTCACGTACCTTAATTGTGTTTTCACCCAAATGAATAGTGATAAAGTGCTTTCAAAATTATTTATAGTCTCTTTTCATACCCATATTAAATTATGGACATATCCGTAACAACTTCGGTATAGTAATTTTTACTGCAAGTATCATACTTAAAAAAGACAAATTTAACTCTTCACAATCCAATTACTAGTTTCGGAGAAATTACAGTATTTAGAACAGGATTTATCTGTTTTGAACATAAACCGATTACTGTCTTAAACGGGGATGTGCTCAGCTGTAATTGGTCGTTTAGAACCAGTTGGGGATTTTGGGCTAATTGTTTGCTTACCTCAAGTGCTTCTAAAAGTCTTAGTTTTCTTCCCTTGTTGGCTACACGTAGTACCTCTATGTGCATTTGGTATCCGTGTCCTCCTTCAGCAAATGTTCAGCAAAGGTGAATTCTAGCTTATGGTATCTCCAGACGCGTTTGTGTTCAATCAGCCTAGTTGCTATAGCCACTCTTGAATGGCCAAAATGTAAAAAAAACGTATTTGGTGAACAATGTAAATAAGAGTGCTCAGTTTTACAGTTTCTCGACCAATGTCAAGGCCTCAAAAATTAGCATTATAGCTATGTAACCTGTAATATTGTAATATTGTTTACAGCGGCTCACATTGCCCATTGCGTAAAGTGTAATTTCAACGTTCAGAAAGAAGCCTGGAGCGAAACATTCCGTGCGAGTACATTGTATTTCTGTTTATAACGTTTGGCTACCTAAGAACTAGTGCCCGTTGTGGACGCTTATCAGTTGTTTCTTGAAGATGACCCATTAAGCCGAAAACTAGTCAGAAATAAACAAAAGTCTGTGAGACGAAACAGTGTTCTTATTATTCAACCTTAAATTCTAATTTTAAACTTGACATTGGGAAAATAAAGGTATTTAAAAATTATTTTCATCGTGCTCAGCACATTAGCACCCCTTCTAGGTTCCTACGACTTCACTTACATACAATAATTCTGCATTTTCATTCGAGATCATTTGGAAGATTCAGGTTGCTTAGGACACTTAGTGTGTACCAGTGTCATACTAGGTAGGTGTACATGTTATATGACCCAACGGCCGTAGATTGTCGTTAGCTGCACAGGTGAGAGCGACGGAAAACGTAATACTCCGGTGTTGTATTAGTGCCCCGACACAGCAGGAAGGACTGCAGCACTTACGAGGACAGGACACAGCGGCTTCTTACAGCAGGGAGCTCCTAGTGCTAGGACAGCACTCTGCTTTCAACTCTGCGGCGCGTCTCGTCTTCCGCTGAGCGAACAGTGCACGGCGTGTGAAAGTGTGTCTGCAGAAAGCAGATGAGCCAGCGCAGGTGTCTGGAGGCCACGTCCCAGCAGCTGCGTCCGCATCGAGGCGGCCGGGTTAGGCCCCCCCTGCCGGTCCCGTTGAGCTCCTTGAGTCACCGACTCGCCACTGAGTCACGGCGTTATCTCCCGGCTGAGCGAGCGCCACCGTTAGTGAAAGCGCAGTTTCCGCTAAAGAGGAAGTCGCGGCACCGATGCGAGCCCGCCTTCCGGACCCTGAGCGCGACTGCTGTGAGAAATGGACTGCGGTCACCTCCCAACAAAGACTCTCACTCTCTCACACACAACAAAGCATTCAAACTGGGACTGCTGACGCTGCGCTGCAATTGTGTGCTGCCGTTTCACAACATTCTTTTAAAACTGAAATCTGGACATTTTTTAACATGTACAGGGTGATTCACGAAGAAAGAACAGATTTCAATTGTTTATTACGGATAAACCATGAAGGATAGAAACATATTGCGCATGCCACTGGGTAGAGGAAGGTTCACTCAACATGAACACTACGCGTTGCTCGGAAAACATCGAAACGGAAGTCCATTTCATTCCACGAATCAACAGGTCCCCTGAATCATGGACTATGCGGCTGGTCCCGGCGGAGGTTCGAGTCCTCCCTCGGGCATGGGTGTGTGTGTTTGTCCTTAGGATAATTTAGGTTAAGTAGTGTGTAAGCTTAGGGACTGATAACCTTAGCAGTTAAGTCCCATAAGATTTCACACACATTTCAACATTTGAACAGGTTCCTGGTAAGGTGTCAGGCAAATCCAACACCTTCCATGAAAACCCTGACATGACAACCAAATCCAGTAGTATGTCACATAGCTCCGAATAAATCGTGACATTAAATTAACCAAAGTAATAGGAGTAACGAGGGAGCAAATGGAATAACACAGACTAACATGCCTAAATGCATGTCATACCTTCCCACAGTGAGACAGACGCAGTTCTGAGGGGAGAAACGAGAACAGAAGCCGAGAGCAGAACCGTGTTAAGCTGGAAGGCCCTACGATAAGGGACAGACACCCACGTCGCCAGCTAACCGCTAGGACCACCCCCAGCCCACGTTAAAAGCTAGAGCCCTCCAGAAGAACGGTATAGATCTTACGATAACACAAAAAGGGCCACACCACCTGCAAGTTTTAGCATGAGACTTTTTCGCGTCTCTGTTACGTCAGGACCACCCCCCAGCCCATGTTAAAAGATAGAGCCCTCCAGAAGAACAGTATAGATCTTACGATAACACTAAAAGGAGCTGCAAGTTTTAGCATGAGACTTTTTCGCGTCTCTATTACGTTGCAAACTTTAAAAAACATTGCCCCACCACGAAAAGTATAACGTTTCTCATTGGATAGACAGAATTTTTGTAGGTGGAGCTTAAGGTTAACATTGAGACCCTGAATGGTCAGATGAAAACACAGCCAGATAGTTTTTTTAAACCAACTTCGGTAAATTGTAGTAAGAAGAAGTTAGGAGAGAGTTGCTTCCGAGGGCGAGGTGAGTGGAGCTGTGCTGCCCGCCGCCCCCTGACGAACACTGACAAGTTAATGAATGCACGCGATGCCGCGTAACAGCGCATAAAGCTTCACTCAGAACTGCAGAAGTCTCATCTGTTACACCCCCTTTTTGCGTAATACTAGTGTCGGTCGTCAATTAAAGCTCATGGTATTCACATTTGCCACTTGAAGTAAAAATCTGAAACGCGATGATTTTTCTGTTATATAATTATTGAGAAGCCATATAGCCACTGTAATTTACGACAAGTTAGATAAGTAATTAAAGATAATTGAGGGTCACTGTAGACCATTTTGATAGTTTTCTCTTTTGTGAAACTTCATTTAAACCTAGATTATAGATGTGATACGGCATAGATCATCCTTCGATCCATTGTAGAACTTGGAAACCCATTCAGGGAATATTTGTTCACATTTTTGTTGAACGCAGTTGGTTTTTACTATCCTGTATTAAAACATTTCCTTTTATCAATAGTGCAATTTATAAACAATGTTTTGTGAGTAGAATCAGATTTCCAGTGGTAAACTTAACTGCTTTTTCGACGTAAGTTTATCAGCTAACTAAAAATAGGAAAGCCTTGAACCCCTTCCACTAAATTTAGTTAGTATTAAGATTCTTTTACAGGGAGTGCAGTGGAGCTGACGCTGAAATAATTAATTATTTGGTTATATCATCGCTAGTCTCACTGAACTCTTCTGAATTGTAGATATCGTGTGTGGTCTGGCGTCTCCTTATCAGCAACAGGTCCCCGGTTCAAACTAGTCAATTCCCTAAAAAACACGCTCAGAGCGTCGTTGCGCGAAAGTGGTAGGGAGAAACGATATAGAACAAACAGACACCACGCAGAATGTTAGACCCTGTTCATTGAATCGACAGCGCCAACAGTTCGATTTCTCAGTTCTTGAAGAGTATTATATTTTGACTAAAGTTCAGTCTTGATCACACCATTTATGTTTCAATGATGTAGGTAACCGGTTTCGGTTATTTTTACATAACCATCATCAGACCCGTGGCTCCTTTAGGATAGTAGGCGGAGCTCTCCTCAGCTGCTACGAAGTTAACTGAAGAGTAGCTGCCACAGGTGGGACAAAGCCTTTGTCTTTTACGTTCCCCACAGAAAAATGTCGCAAGGTGTGAGGTCTACTGACCTAGGAGGCCAAAATCAATGAAAAAAATCTTCTTGTCCACGTGTTGTAACCCAACGTTTTGGTAGTGTTGTTAAGATAACGCCGCAAGATGAAAGTGAGTCGGGGCGCCGATGTGCATAAAATGAAATCATTCGAATCTTCGTGAAGTTGAGGAAACAACCATTTTGTAGCATGTCGAGGTATGACATTCCTGTCACAGTTTCCTCCGCAAAAAAAAGAAAGGTCCATATAGTTTGAGAGCAGAAACGGCACAAAACTCATTGAGTTTCGGTGGGCCTCTTTCACGTTCGACGACGACGCCAGGATTTTGTGACCATCAAGTCCAGTTTAATTTACCCGATAGATGAAAAGTCGATTTGTCCGAAAAGATGAGTCGTTCGGAAAAAGTGTCCTCTGCCATATCCTGGAGAACTGGAATGAAAAATTCATAACTTCAGCATATGTAGTTGCTTTACGAATTGCAACATGTAAGGTTTCATACGCAGGTGTTGTTTCAGAGCACGCCGCACCGTTCTTTGAGGAAGATGTGGTTCCTGGTCTCCTCGTCTTGTGGACTTCCCAGGGCTCGGTCTGAACGCATCTCACGTACGCTCCACACTTTCATCAGACGTGCGTGGCCGATCATTGCTGTTCCCTTTGCATATGCAACCAGATTCCAAGAGCCCTGTGTGTCACTCATAAATCTGCTTGTGCAGGGGCGGCTTTTTGCTCAATCGACGGCGGAAGGCACGCTGCAGGTGACCAATGGATATACGTACTTCGCTCAGTTTGCAACACACAAAATGATTACTCTTCACGTGTAGTCGTCATGTTGCTACAAACAAACAACGCACAGCTATATCAAAATTATGAAATTTCCTCTATCCGGTGACATGCGCAATGTGTTTCTTTTATAGTCTGTCCGCAATAAACAACTTAAACCTGTTCTTTCTTTTTCAGGCACCCTTTATTTCATCATCTGAAACTATTCTGACTCCGAATCAACAATGAGTCAGAAAATTTCCCGCACCCCTCGGTCAAAACGTACTGACGAGCCAAAGAAACTGATACACCTGCCTAATATAATAATAATGTTGATCGTCGGTAAAGCAGATGCCAGACTGAGATTCATTGGAAGAATCCTAAGGAAATACAATCCGAAAACAAAGGAAGTAGGTTACAGTACGCTTGTTCGCCCACTGCTTGAATACTGCTCAACAGTGTGGGATCCGTACCAGATAGGGTTGATAGAAGATATAGAGAAGATCCAACGGAGAGCAGCGCGCTTCGTTACAGAATCATTTAGTAATCGCGAAAGCGTTACGGAGATGATAGATAAACTCCAGTGGAAGACTCTGCAGGAGAGACGCTCAGTAGCTCGGTACGGGCTTTTGTCAAAGTTTCGAGAACATACCTTCACCGAAGAGTCAAGCAGTATATTGCTCCCTCCTACGTATATCTCGCGAAGAGACCATGAGGATAAAATCTTAGAGATTAGAGCCCACACAGAGGCATACCGACAATCCTTCTTTCCACGAACAATACGAGACTGGAATAGAAGGGAGAACCGATAGAGGTACTCAAGGTACCCTCCGCCACACACCGTCAGGTGGCTTGCGGAGTATGGATGTAGATGTAGATGTAGATATCGTGTAGGGCCTCCGCGAGCATGCAGAAGTGCCACAACACGACGTCGTATAGACTCAACTAATATCTGAAGTAGTGCTGGAGCGAATAAACGCCATGAATCCTGCAGGGATTTCCACAAATTCGAAAGAGTGCGAGGGGGTGGAAATCTCTTCTGAACAGCACATTGCAAGGCATCCCAGATGTGCTTAACAATGTTCATGTGTGGGAAGTTTGGTGGCCAGCGAAAATGTTTAAACTCAGAATAGTGTTCCTGGAGCCAGTCTGTAACCATTCTGGACTTGTGTTGTGTCACATTGACCTGCTGGAATTGCCCAAGTCCATCGGAATGCACAATGGACATGAAAGGATGCAGGTGATCAGACAGGATGCTCACGTACGTGTCATCGGTCAAAGTCGTATCTAGACGTATCACGGGTCCAATGTCACTCCATCTGCACACTCTCCACACCATTACAGAGCCTCCACCAGCTTGAACAGTCTCTTGCTGAAATGCAGGGTCCACGGATTCATGAGGTTGTCTCCATACCCGTATACGTCCATCCGCTTAATACAATTTGAAACGAGACTCGTTCGACCAGGCAACATGTTTCCAGTCATCAACAGTCCAATGCTGGTGTGACGGGCCCAGGCGAGATGCTTGGCTCTGTGTCGTGCAGTCATCAAGTGTACACGAGCGGGCCATCGGCACCAAAAGCACGCATCGATAATGTTTCGTTGAATAGTTTGCACACTGACCCTTGTTGATGGCCGAGCATTGAAATCTACATCAATTTGCGGAAGGGTTGCACTTCTGTCATGTTGAACGATTTTCTTGACCCCTCGTTGGTCAAGTTCTTGCTGGATCTTTTTCCGGTCGCAGCGATGACAGAGATTTTAAGTTTCACTGGATTTCTCACATTCACGGTATTCTCGTGAAATGGTCGTAAGGGAAAATCCCAACTTCATCGCTACCTAGGCGATGCTGTGTCCCATCGCTCGTGGGCCTACTATGAAGCCAGGTTGGTTGGTTGGTTGGTTTGGGGAAGGAGACCAGACAGCGTGGTCATCGGTCTCATCGGATTAGGGAAGGAAGTCGGCCGTGCCCTTTCAGAGGAACCATCCCGGCATTTGCCTGGAGTGATTTAGGGAAATCACGGAAAACCTAAATCAGGATGGCCGGACGCGGGATTGAACCGTCGTCCTCCCGAATGCGAGTCCAGTGTCTAACCACTGCGCCACCTCGCTCGGTTGAAGCCAGGTTAAGACGCACTTAAATCTTAATAACCTGCCATTGTAGCAGTAGTAACCGATTTAACAACAGCGCCAGACACTTGTTATCATGTATAGGAGTTGCCGACAGCAACACCGGATTTCGCCTGTTTACATATCTCTGTATTTGAATACGCATGCCTATACTAGTTTCTTTGGCGCGTTAGTGTAGTCTAATGTATATTCGAAACATAAAAACTATGTACGCAGAGGATTGGTATATGCACCATTGTGCTTACACAGATATCCATGCGACTCCGTGTACTCCTTGATATCTTGCGGGGTATCTCAGGATTTTGCTTCGAAAGGCATCCTTAACACTTTTGAAAAATTCTTCATTAATCCTGCACCGACATGAGAGCTTTATGGAAGGTCATTATTCCCCATAATGAGTTGTTTGGGTGTTAAGACCGGGCTAAGTAGTGTTTTTTTCAATGGGAATCATTCCTCAAAATTATCGTCACGCACCTGGATAGTCAAGTGTACTGGAGTTACATCCTGCAGGAAACATGATTCCCTTGTTTTCGTGCTGAGCTGTTAATCACGTTCGTAACGCGTCCAAATAAGTGTTTCCATTCATGTACCCATAAAAAATGTTCCTAACAGGCATCCTGATGACATGCCGGTCCATATAATAACACGAGGTCGTCCTTTTTCATCTCTTGAACATGACTGGGATATTCCTTAGATTAGAAAACCTCTTTGCTCCTGTATGAACTGCCATATATTACACATTCATCAAAAAATAGCGTTCTTGACAGAAATCGGCATTTGGAGAGTATGCAAGCAAAGAAATCACTGCTCAGTGTCGTTGCTAGATAATATATTTATAATCATCAGAAACGATCGTGTTTAGTAATTACATGACGGATGCCGATCCACCCCACTTCAGATTAATAGTTCGTAGGTTCTTCGAGACACTCCTCTATGAGAGCAACTAATCTCTTAATCAGAGTGTTCCGTCTACGAAAGTGAACTATGTCGCTCTCACGACTCATTGCATAACTGTATTGACTCAACTAGACGTGCTCCGATAATCTGCTAGCTTTAAATTTGACGAAGATATCTGTAGCTCTCGATTTGCACATATATAGAGGACAGCAATGATACACAGTCACAAAGTCGGAACCCACGTGTGTTCAAAGCTGCCACCGTACAGAGATGTTTTCTTTCCACTACTTGGATAACCATTTGTAGATCATCAGCTTAGCAGCGCTTATTGACTAAGAGGGGAAACTCGATTCGTGGAAAAGCAGACGACCACAGCTGCGTTGTTTGTTTGTGTAGGAGGAAGACCCCCCCCCCCCGGAATTCTGGTTTACTTGCCTGTCCTGCATAGCGTATACAGTGACTGATTCTCCGTAGGGGTGTTACGTGACAGGAAACAAGCTCGGAACTTTTAGAAACAAAATGGCATCGGCATTCACAGCAGTTACTCGCTCATAAAAACTAAAGTATAGTAAATAAATGAGAGCATATTTCCCGCAGATGACGTTGGAACAGTTGCAGTACAAGTTTGAACCTAATTACTAGTTACGGAAACAAATCTGCGTTTACGGAAAAAAGTTAAAAATTTGAAAAATCTCTTTTGCAGCAACGAAACAGTTAATGGACGTGTGGTTACCTCTTACTGCCAATAATTTTTGACTACATTGTGACATGTTTTCTATGAGTTGGTCCTACAGCTCCATTTCTGCTCGTCTCTTTCCTGAGAAAAACTACGTGGATGCCACAAATAGCTCTTATAAAGGATAACGGGCAGCAATTTGGCCGCCCAATCCCAATTCAGAGCTCATCTATAAAATTCAGTATACGAACCTCAGGCGCAACAGCTCATCAGACCATTCGTTGGTCCCTCAGTGGACATGTAGAGGGCACCAAACGGTCGGAGAACACGAAGATTGCGATAAATCCAGCAAATAACTGAGGACGCTAGGTGTAAGTGGTAGTCAGAGATCAAGAGATTGGCACAGGAGAGGAATTCATAGGCGGAGTCCAACCATACACAAGACTAATGATCTAATAAATAAGTGAAAATAAAGTATTTTGACAATGAATCTCATATGTTCATATTTTTCGCACGTCAGAAGACGGAGGGCGACGCTCCATTGTTTATTGTAACCCGAATTTTGGAGATGGATTTCCACTCCTCGCCCGTGCATCTAAATATCGATTTTCCTTGTCTTCTGTTGATCACGGAGGAATACCGTCATGGTTAGTTGAGGAAGATTCGTATTTATTTTATCCGTCATCCTAGGGTACTAAAGTACCAGCTCTAATGACCCTGTTTTGGTTGAACTAGAAGGCAATTTCTTCACGACATATGGCTTTTGTTTAACGAGACGAATAAAGAAGCTTTTAAAAGCGGACCGTGACATTATTAATTACGGAAACGGGATGAAACAATCAAGTAAGATATGAAATAATGATCCACCAGGTATGTATTTAGACAATGCGGCACTGTTCATAAACATAGCCGTGTAATACGTTGTGGAAATACTAAAAAAGATGCAGCAAACTATTGAGTTCCTAGGTGTTATCGTTCACCTCTGCTCAGACCTGGCAAAGACCGTGGCGGCGAGTTCCAAGATTCAAGAGCTGCAGAAAAACAGCTGTGACTCATCTGCGGGGTACGAGCGATGTAGTGCTAACGTGTCTCATTGAATACTTAAACGGAACGCTCAGCGGTTATTCCTCGTGATCATGTCTTACTGAGATATAAAAAAAAGGAGATGTACCTCACTTCGAGGTACGTCTTCTACGTGTAACACAATGTTACCCATTCATGTCTTCTAGTCCGCGTTATACTTGATGGTGTATTTGCGGAGTTTGTATGAGTTATAGGAGCTAGAAGGATATGCACTGAGGTAACAAATGTCATGGGATACCTCCTGATATTCTTTCCCAGTTCCTTTTTCCCGGCCGGCCGGAGTGGCCGAGCGGTTAAAGGCGCTACAGTCTGGGACCGCACGACCGCTACGGCCGCAGGTTCGAATCCTGCCTCGGGCATGGATGTGTGTGATGTCCTTAGGTCAGTTAGGTTTAAGTAGTTCTAAGTTCTAGGGGACTTATGACCACAGCAGTTGAGTCCCATAGTGCTCAGAGCCATTTTCCTTTTTCCCAGCGCATTGCAGCAACTCGACGTGGCTTGGACTCAATAAGTCGTTGGAAATCCCCTGCCTCTATAGCTGTCCATAATTATGAACTTTTGCTGGCACAGGATTTTGCGCACTAGCTGACCTCTCGATTATGTCGCATAAATGTTCGATGGAATTCATTTCGGACGATCTGGGTGACCAAATCATTCGCTCGAACTGTTCAGAATGTTCTTCAAGCAAGTCGCGAACAATTGTGGCCCGGTGACATGGCGCATTGTCATCCAGAAACATTCCAACGTTGTTTGGGAACATGAAGTCCATGAATGGCTGCAGATAGTAACCAAATAGCCGAACATAAACATTTCCGGTCAATGATCGGTTCAGTCGGATACAGCTCATTCCATGACCATTAAGGAGCCACGACCAGCTGGTACAGTGACTTGTTGACAACTTGGGCACGTATGTAATAAAATGAAACATCTACAGCCTCTCTTTCGATGTTATTTATTCTTTCGAACGCTTTTTTCTGGTCAATGAATCCTATGAACGTCTTTTGATTTTTCTTTAGTCTTGTTTGCATTATCAATCGCAACGTCAGAATTGCCTCTCTCGCGCTTTTACCTTTCCTAAAGCCAAACTGATGGTCGTACAACACATCCCCAAATTTCTTTTCCATTATTCTGTATATTATTCTTGTCAGCAACTTAGGTGCATGATCTGTTAAGCTGATTGATCGATAATTCTCTCACTTCTCAGCTCTAGCAGTCTTCGATATTGTGCGGATGATATTTTTCCGAAAGTCAGATGGTATATCACCAATCTCACACATTCTACACACCATCGTGAATACTCGTTTTGTTGCCACTTCTCCCAATGATTTTAGAAATTTTCGTGGAATGTTATCTATCTGTACTGGCTTATCTGATCTTAAGTCTTCCAAAGCTCGTTTATATTCTGATCCAAACACTGGATCCTCTACTCTATCCGTTCTAAATTGACTCCTGTGTACTTCTTCTGTCACATCAGACAGTTCTTCCCCTTCATAGAGATCTTCAATGTACCCTTCCTACCTATTCGCTCTCTTCTCTACATTTGACAGTGGAACACGCGTTGCGCTCTTCATGTTCCATTATTAGCTTTTATTTTCATCGAAATTTGTTTGACTTTCCTATACGCTGCAACTTCCTGGCAGATTAAAGCTTTGTGCCGGACCGGGCGAGACTCGAGCTAGGGACCTTCGCCTTTCACGGTCAAGTGCTCTACAATCTGAGCTACCCAAGCACGACTCACTCCCCGTCGTCATAACTTTAGTTCTGCCAGTACCTTGTCTCATCTTCCTTTACACACTGCATTACCTGTCTAGTATCCTCCCATAATTTCTTTATCTCTTCATCTTCAGCTTGCTACGTCAGCATGTATACCTGAACTATCGTTGTCGGTGTTCGTTTACTGTCGGTTCTGGTGAGAATAACTATCACTGAACTGTTCACAGCCGGCCGCCGTGGACGAGCGGCACTAGACGCTTCAGTCTGAATCCGAACGACCGCTACGGCCGCAGGTTCGAATCCTGCCTCGGGCATGGATGTGTGTGATGTCCTTTGTTAGGTTTAAATAGTTCTAAGTTCTAGGGGACTGATGACCTCAGATGTTGCGTCCCACACTGCTCAGAGCCATTTGAACCATTTTCTTCTGCTACATTTTACCCTATACTCACCTGACCAGCAGTCCTTGTGTTTTTTCCATTTCACTTCACTGACCACCAGCTATGTCAAGATTGAGTCTTTGCAGTTCCTTTTTTAGATTTTATAGCGTCTCTACCACGTTGAAGCTTCTGACATCCCATGCGCTGACTCGTAGAACGTTATTCTTTCGTTGGTCTTTTTCTCATGGTCACCTCGCCGTTGGCATTACCGTCCCGGAAATCCGAATGGGGGATTATTTCGAAATCTTTCGCCAATGAAGAGATAATCACGACACTTTTTCAATTAAATACCACATGTCCTATGGATACACATTCTGTTTATTTAATGCAGTGGTCTTCTAAATCCTCAGCTATTACCAACTGAAGTCGGGATTCATCCGACCAGACCACTGTTTTCTGCTATGGACCGTTAACTACACATTTCCCAGCACTGTCCTAAGAGATACGCTCGTCGTTCGCCCCACACTGATGTAAGCCGTTATTTCACTTAGTGTTACTTGTATGTCAGCACTGACAACTCTTCACAAACGCTGCTGCTCTCGGTCGATAAGTCGGCGACTGCCTTGTCCGTGGCGAGTGGTAATGCCTGAAATTTGGCATTCTTGGCACATAATATTGCCGAAATGGAATGTCCCATGCGTCTAGTTCCAACCATTTGAACCATTTGTTAAATAACATCTTCAAAATCCTGTGACAATTGGCATGATGTGCACAGACGGATGAATAACTTATAATAACACATGCAAGAACCTCGTGACAGTAACGGAGGTGGAAGGTTAAGAAAGATTCGTTCGTGTTAAATGTGGTGTAAGGCAGTATTTCAGTTAATCACAAAGAGTTGTATGAGCTGTATTTAGAGAAGACATAAGGATCTGGCAGAAAATAAGAAGATATTCTTGTTGTACGAAAAATACACAGATGGCAAAGCCCAATCAATATCTTCACAGCACAGTATCATTGGTTATGTTACTGACGACAGTGGCACTGAAATCGAGGTACTACGATGGTTTTCCGAAATTTCTCCATCAAAGAGTACGAAGTAAATATTACAGGACTGTTGCCAGCGTGATTAACTTAAAGATACATATTCTCTTTGTAGCGATGAAACTTAAATTAATGAAGACAAGTCTTCCGGTCCAGATTGTACAGGTTCCTTTGAGAATACGCTTATGTAACAGCTCCATAGTTAACAATCCTAGCACTTACGTGTGAATTGATGAGTAGTCATGTAGATGTAGATGTGGATATGAAGCCGATTTCCGATCTTGAAAAATGTACAAGAACAGGTACTAATTCTAATGTATGTATCTTAGCGACAAATTCCAGTTCTGCATATCTGAAAGCTCAATCCATAGATATTCCTGCTCTATGGCAAAATTATATGATTGCAGTAGTGTGGAGTTTCTATTTTTTTCTGTTATGGAAATCAACCACTTTAGAAAAACGGAATTAAAATCAGCTTTCATTTTATCTCAAGTGACAGTAACTACTATGAAGCAACGTGAAAACAGAAATTCTCTGACTGCAATGTTAGTTTTTTTTTCATGATTTAGACTACCAGGAATTTGAGATAATTTTTCTTAGGTAATCTGCAGTGGCATTTGGTAAAGTGTGTCAGCTGTAAAGCTGAAGAATTACAAGCAGGCAACAGTTCAACTAACCTACGACCATTTCAGTATTTTCAGCAAGGATTTTTTATTGTATTTTTTACGTCCGCTTAGCAATGAACAAATAGTTAGCTTCTCGTTATCAGAGACTAAAAGCACAATGTCATAAGTAGTTCTTTGTCATCCATTTGCCGGCCGGAGTGGCCGAGCGGTTCTAGGCGCTACAGTCTGGAGCCGCGCGACCGCTACGGTCGCAGGTTCGAATCCTGCCTCGGGCATGGGTGTGTGTGATGTCCTTAGGTTAGTTCGGTTTAAGTAGTTCTTAGTTCTAGGGGACTGATGACCTCAGAAGTTAAGTCCCATAGTGCTCAGAGCAATTTGAACCATTTTTGTCATCCATTTGTTCGTATTTTGGGCTAACATTTTCGGACTGCATAGGTACTGCAGTTACCATCATTGATAATACAGAATATTAAACTAAAACTAAAGTCCATCTAAACATGTCTTGGAAGACCTAACAGCACTGACCAACCGCCGTATCATACTCAGCCTATAGGCGTCACTGGATGCTGATATGGAGGGCCGTGTGGCCAGCACACTGTTCCCCTGGCCGTTGTCAGTTTTCGTGACCGGATCCGCTACTTCTCAGTCAAGTAGGTCCTCAGTTTGCCTCATAAGGGATGAGTGCACCCCGCTTGCCAACAGCGCTTGGCAGACCTGTCACCCACACAAGATCTAGCCAGGCCCGGCAGCGGTTAACTTCGGTAATATGACGGGAACTGGTTGCCGTTGGGAATCTGGAATATACACTGAGGGAAAAAATCGCAACACCAAGAAATAATTAATCTAGAGTAAGGAAATTTCTGGAATACATTCGTCTAGGTGACATTTTAAAGTCATTAACATGCAAGATCATTGGTTAAAACAAGCGCGTGAAACGCCATAGCAAATGCGAAATGTTTGTACATTAATAACAGGTATAGCTACCAGAATGTTGAATGCTAGAATGCATTCTGGTGTACAGGTGCCGAAAGTCAGTGTGTGTGGACGAGATCAATGATTGTTGCACTTGGTCGGTCAATACAGGGACGGTTAATGCAGTTTGTGGATGACGCTGGAGTTATCGCCCGATAATGTATCACATGTGTCAATTGGAGACTGATCAGGTGATCGAGCAGGCCAAGGAAATATGTCAACACTCTGTAAACCATCTTGGGTTACAACAGCGGTATGTGGGCCACCGTTATCCTGTTGGAAATCAATCCGTGGAATGTTGTTCATGAATGACAGCACAACAGTTCGAATCACCAGACTAACATACAATTCTGCAGTCAGAGTTTGTGGACTAACCACGAGAGTGCACCTGCTGTCATACGTAATCGCACCCCACATCATAACTTCAGGTTGAGGTCCAGTGTGTCTAGCATGGAAATAGGTTGGTTGAGGCTCTCAACTGGCCTTCTTGTACTAATACACGGCCGTCACTGGAAGAACAAACTTTCCTGAGAAAACACAAAAGACCTCCACCCTGCCCTTCAATGAGAACTCGCTTGACACCACTGACTTGGGGTCAGTGGAAGGCACGCCATAAGGCGTCTGGCTCAGAACTGTCCTTGAAGTAACCAATTTGTAACATTCGTTGTGTCGCTGTGGTGCAAAGCGCTGCTCAATTTGCTGCGGCAGATGCAGTACGTAGCGCCAGAGCCCGGTTTTCTTGCGACTGTACATTCCCGTGATTGCCACTGCCAACAGTCAGGTACAGTGACTGCTTGTCTGTCACGTTCTTCTGCAATATCGCAGTAGGAATATTCAACTTCTCGTAGCCCTATTATGCGACCTCATTGAGGGCAGTGAGGTGTTGACAATGGAGTCTTTGTCGCCTTAAAGGCATTCTTGACTAACATCAGCTAAAGACGTCCAATGTCAAAAGTCAATGACGCTCACGACGGTTACAGAATGTATTTAAAGCAAACCTGGCGCGAAATTTTAATAGACATCATCTTTAAGATGTGGAAACAAACCTACCAAGTTTCCTTTATGTAGCACAACTCCTTCTTGGTGTTGCTGTTTTTCTCCGGGTTTATTATTATTGCAAGCCAACTACGTTTTATTACATTCTGGAATGTACTTCAAACTGAGACAGATACATGACACTATATAGTATAGCTACCAAGTCCCTGTGTAGAACGATCGCAATGTACTACCAATCCTTCAGTGACTCGACAATATACATAGACGCACTGGTAAGGGAGGTATTCGAGAAGTGCTGTGCGAATATCCCTATCACAGTAAGATCTCTTACTCGCGAAAGGTTCATTCAGCCTGGCGAAAATACAGAAATCACCTGGTGCAAGATCCGAACTTTCCGATCACCATCACTCACATTAGCGCGATCTAAGTCGAATTGTTGACACCAATTCACTACGGATTGACACGACATTCCATTTGGTCGACATAAAACCAGTATTACACGACAGATCAATGCGCAGTTTAGACGTTTTGCTCTAAGTATTTTAGTGTCCTGCGTAATTGAACGTTTGAGTACGTTTCTAAATGCTGCCGCTTTTCACTCGCACACTGTTAACTGGATAGCAGCAGAACTGTGTCTGCAAGAAACCCGGAACAGGTACTCTCTTCTGACAATGCGCCATTCTGGTTGCGCAATGGTCTTAGCGTGGATCGACATTTGTAACTGCCTTCCCAAAGTGTCCACTTACTTCGTGCAGCACTGAACACAATTCCCGAGTACCACTTACTAGATGTCTATATTGAGTTTGTATGGTAAATTCTCCTTGTTTATTCGTGCTCCCATGGCTTTGTTTCTCTCAAACCGGTTCCCATTCATTCTTCAGCCCTATTTTTAATAAAGAAAAACGACGATACATACACTACAGAAAGCGATGCAGTGCCTCAAATTAGCCAGCCTTGATGCTTTTCAACTCAAAAGAAATGACATATAAATCGTAACAAGATTGTGGGAGCGATACAAACGGCAGCGGTTGGGAGTCACAGCAGACAGCCGCTAGGAGCAGGCTCATGGCCTCCACGGACGCCCACGGACCGGCAGTTCACGGCCACATCGCTAACGTCAGCACGCACTCCACAACTCTCAGCTGCTACATTGACCCCTTGTGGTACGGGGCTGTGGTGCTGGCGCGGTGTACCTCCGTCTTCTCTTCTCTGTTTCACTCACTCGTGGTGCTTGGGAAGACATGGGGAACTAGTAGCCATAGTACAAGAGGGAGCTGTAGACTGTCAACAGTGCAGGCGAAGAGAGAGTTTCCAATACGTTTAACAACAAAATGAAGATGCAGAGTGTCAGTGCTGCATTGATATGATGAAACTGGCACTGGAGAGAAATTCGTGGCGGATTCCGTGCCTCAATCGTTAAAACCGGAACCCTTATAGAATCACTTTCTCAGTCTGTTAAGACCCCTTTTTCTCAGGAATAGGCAGACGTAGCAGGTTCAAATTTGTATCAGGTACTAACTTCTAAGGCCCTTTGCAGTTTCAAAATTTAAGCTTCTAAGGCAGTGCAACAAAAAAATACGGTCATTTCCAAACACACCGTTTTCCGTGGAATGGGCAGAGGTATCAATTTGAATTTATGACAAATACTAAGGTTTATAGTCACTTGGTTGTGATAATACTTTAAGCTTCGGATGTCGGATGTCTCATATTTTGATACTCGGTAAGTCATTCGATGAAATCTGTAGATGACATCTATGTACACATTGAGTCTGCTTATCTAGTGGTAAAGTGTGAGCCTCAAGCCGAGAGGAATCAGGATCAAATCTCTATCAGACCAAAGAGTTTTCAGTCTTAGTTTTATTCTAGCTGTCACCTCACCACGAAGTGAGAAATCATCAGAAACAACATGTGTCCCGCAAGGGGCCTCGCGGCCAGTGATGCCAAACGCTCATTTCCATTTCCAGAAACAATATGTAGTTCAGATTGTACATTAAACTGTAGGTCCCCCTTGCCCAGAAGAATAACTGGTGTGGGTTAGGGACATGTAACCTACAGAAGTGGCCTCCAATAAAACGACTTGGATCAGGCCATTGAGCCAAACGAAATAATCATTAATAAATGTAAACATGGTCTGTAACAGGCTGTAATGCGATTTTTATTTAATCCTGCAGTTAGCTAATTTTGACTACACATCACTGTCAAGAACATTTGTAACATGTGTACTTTATGTCATTTTCAAATCACTCTTAATTATAAGTAAAAAGTAGCCATATTCTGTCATTTCTACTTGTAATTAAGACTGATTTGAAAATGTGAATTGCTTGACAATGACATGTAGTCGAAATTAGCTAATCGCATTGTTAAACAGAAATCGCATGACAGTGATGCATAGTCGAAATGAGCTAATTGCACAATTAAATAAAAATCGAATTGCAGCCTACTGCAGACCATATTTACGTTTATTAAACATCTGCAGGTTGTGGATCCACACAAATACGAAATTTTAAGAAATGATTATTATTATCTATTGTTCTGTTATATATGTACAAAACAGAGTGTATATGTGTGTGTCTGGGATCACGTTCAAAAACCCTTTATCGACTTCAGCCAAATTTGGTGGAGAAACAACAGGTCTCGTGAGTGTCAGTACTGTGGTGTTCATAAGTTCCTAGCTCCAGTAAGAGCCCCTGCAGTATAGATGCCATTGTATAACAGGAATGTTGTGTGGGAACAGTATAAGCCTGCTAAATCAATCTGTTTTGAGGGCAGACTACGTTTTAGGGGCACAAAATAGTTCTTTGGGCCTGGCACGTGAGCTGCTCTGCATGACAGGTGTGCTGCATTGCAGTAGTGTCAGCCTGCTTTACAGACCTAAGTCAGCCAAAATAGCAAAGTCAAAATGTGAAACTGTTTGATTAAAAACTGAAATTCAATCATTATACAACCCTAAAGATGCCCTTAACAAGCAAATGCTCAAACTCCACTTGGCACTAAGCAACTCCTTGACTCAAATGCAATTTATGTGTATTTTAGATAAAATTAATGACCAAGTGTGCAAAGAACAACTAGTAGAGTCAACTAGACAAAATCAGAAATTACTTTCTCTTAACCCTAACAAACTGCAACAACTACAGTCTCCTTCCACATCAGAACAAAATTTTTACGATAGGGTGATTAATTAAACCACCATCTCATTTGATAAAAATGAAACTGAATTACTTGAGAAGGGTCTCAGATATAATATGCCACCTTTACTTACGGATAACAATATCAACGAATTAACTGTCTGCTCTAAAATGGCATGTAACTCATCTAAAATAAATAATAATGAAAAGATTAGTATTGGGCTGCAAGGTAACAATATCATATACAAAAACTTACAAAATCAAAAATCAAATGACTGTGACTCCAAACTGCTCAGAAATATTAATAGAAAACTATCTGAAAACAAAGCTCTGGTAGTCAAATCTGATAAAGGGAACTCAGCTGTTGTTATGTATGAATCTGAATATATCAACAAAACTCTATAATTTTTCCAGAATAATAACATACATGAAATACACATTGACCCCACACCCAAATTTCAGGCCCAGCTTAAGAAACTACTGAAATCTTCTGACTTCCTTTTACCTGACTCTGATGTTCTAAAATGCCTTGTCATGAACCCATCTGCACCAAAACTACGTTCGCAACTAAAGATTCACAAGGAAAGTTGCCCTATATGCCGCATAGTCAACTCAAGAAACATTCAAGCATATTTTATAAGCAAGAAACTTAAAGACATTCTTAGTAACTTTTAAACCTATGAAAACGATTTTTCAGTTAAGAATAGTTATGAACTTATTGAGCACATCAAAGACTTACCAATACCAGAGGGTGCCAAATTTGCTTCAATGGACATAGTAAACCTTTACACCAACATTCCTGTACATGACACTATTCAAGTAATTAGAAACAACCTATTAAAAGACAAAAAGCTAACCAAGGCTGAGGTATGTGAACTCATTCACTTGCTAGAACTAGTCCTATCACGCAATTATTTTACTTTTAATAACAAAATTTATAAACAGAAAGATGGTCTTGCAATGGGCAGTAATTTGTCAGGAATACTTGCAGATATGTACATTAACCACATAGAAAATAAATTTTTCAGATCAGATAGTTCACTTAAAAATAAAATAATATACTACAAAAGGTATGTGGATGTTACTATTATCTTATACAATGGTACAACTGAGGAGATTGAGAAACTTGCTAAAGGCCTCAGCAGCATGCAAAACAAAATCAAATTCACTGTAGAACATCAAGTATATAAAGGCATCAATTTTCTTGACCTTACAATATCTAATGTAAACAACAAACATGCCTTCCAGATTTACAGAAAACCTACCACTAGTGAAGTTGTCATTAACAACTTCTCATGTCATCCAGCAAAACAAAAAATGGCATTCTTCAGATCCACACTTAATCACATACATAAAATCCCACTCAGCCTCCATGATGAACAAAAAGAAATGAACTTTATAAAAGAAATTGCACAGAGAAATGGTTAAAACCCAGATGTAATTGATAAACTTAACAACAAAATCAGAAAGAAACAATCCACACCTACTAAATCAGATTCACAAAAAAGAAAAAACACCTTCGCCTGCATACCATTTATAGGTAAAATTTCATACCAAATTGCGAACCTCTTCCAGAAAACTGGTATTCAAATTTCTTTCAGCACTAACAACAAGCTACAACAGCACATCATCCACAACAGTAAGACAAACAACCAATGCCACCACAAATCAGGTGTTTACAAACTTTTATGTGACAATTGCCCACAGTTCTACAAAGGCCAAACTGGAAGGAGTTTCACTATAAGATACCATGAGGATATGGATGCCTTCTGGCTAAATAATTTTGATAAATCCACCTTTGCAATGCACCTAAAAGACCATGGTCACTCAGCCACAGTCATTAACTAAAACCTACAAATACTACAAACTGTGAACAAAGGAAAGAAAATGAATCTGCTTGAAGAACTAGAAATTTATATCCACAGCTCTAACTCACCAGACCTTGTTCTGAACGAACAAGTGGAACTTGCAAACAGATCCTATCTTCACATATTTCATGAAATATTCAAAAACAGAAAATAATTATCCTCTGATATAATAACAAAGTAATATCATATGGAAATTCGATGTAGTAGTCATACAGAGTCCTAGGGTCATTATCATAATTTGTAATAGTCATATTGTAAACACAAACTGTAGCTGGCATTCTATAATGTGTAATAACTTTCAAAAATTTCATATATACACTCCTTGAAATTGGAATAAGAACACCGTGAATTCATTGTCCCAGGAAGGGGAAACATTATTGACACATTCCTGGGGTCAGATACATCACATGATCACACTGACAGAACCACAGGCACATAGCCACAGGCAACAGAGCATGCACAATGTCGGCACTAGTAAAGTGTATATCCACCTTTCGCAGCAATGCAGGCTGCTATTCTCCCATGGAGACGATCGTAGAGATGCTGGATGTAGTCCTGTGGAACGGCTTGCCATGCCATTTCCACCTGGCGCCTCAGTTGGACCAGCGTTCGTGCTGGACGTGCAGACCGCGTGAGACGACGCTTCATCCAGTCCCAAACATGCTCAATGGGGGACAGATCCGGAGATCTTGCTGGCCAGGGTAGTTGACTTACACCTTCTAGAGCACGTTGGGTGGCACGGGATACATGCGGACGTGCATTGTCCTGTTGGAACAGCAAGTTCCCTTGCCGGTCTAGGAATGGTAGAACGATGGGTTCGATGACGGTTTGGATGTACCGTGCACTATTCAGTGTCCCCTCGACGATCACCAGTGGTGTACGGCCAGTGTAGGAGATCGCTCCCCACACCATGATGCCGGGTGTTGGCCCTGTGTGCCTCGGTCGTATGCAGTCCTGATTGTGGCGCTCACCTGCACGGCGCCAAACACGCATACGACCATCATTGGCACCAAGGTAGAAGCGACTCTCATCGCTGAAGACGACACGTCTCCATTCGTCCCTCCATTCACGCCTGTCGCGACACCACTGGAGGCGGGCTGCACGATGTTGGGGCGTGAGCGGAAGACGGCCTAACGGTGTGCGGGACCGTAGCCCAGCTTCATGGAGACGGTTGCGAATGGTCCTAGCCGATACCCCAGGAGCAACAGTGTCCCTAATTTGCTGGGAAGTGGCGGTGTGGTCCCCTACGGCACTGCGTAGGATCCTACGGTCTTGGCGTGCATCCGTGCGTCGCTGCGGTCCGGTGCCAGGTCGACGGGCACGTGCACCTTCCGCCGACCACTGGCGACAACATCGATGTACTGTGGAGACCTCACGCCCCACGTGTTAAGCAATTCGGCGGTACGTCCACCTGGCCTCCCGCATGCCCACTATACGCCCTCGCTCAAAGTCCGTAAACTGCACATACGGTTCACGTCCACGCTGTCACGGCATGCTACCAGTGTTAAAGACTGCGATGGAGCTCCGTATGCCACGGCAAACTGGCTGACACTGACGGCGGCGGTGCACAAATGCTGCGCAGCTAGCGCCATTCGACGGCCAACACCGCGGTTACTGGTGTGTCCGCTGTGCCGTGCGTGTGATCATTGCTTGTACAGCCCTCTCGCAGTATCCGGAGCAAGTATGGTGGGTCTACACACCGGTGTCAATGTGTTCTTTTTTCCATTTCCATGAGTGTATAACATTATTGTACCTCCTAGATCTAAGTTCTCAGACAACAGTGTGGCTCAAAACAGTTCTGGCTGTCATTTTTTACTTTTTTTAATTTGTAATAGCTATGAGTAATTTCATATATATAACAACATTGTACTTCCTAGATCTAAGTTTTCTGTCAAAAATGTGAACCAAAAAACTTCATTATGTGTGTCAAGAAACGTCGCAGTCTATAATAGCTTTTTAAATTTCTATATATGCAACACCTTTGCACTTGTTGTGGCTAAGTTCTTTGACCAGAACCTACGAGTTTCTGTGTGAGCAACATCTTTACATCTGCTACATCAAAGTTCTTTGACCACAGCCCACATGTTTGTATGTAAACATAGTGTATTTCACGAGTGCACATCATAATAGTGTAATATGGAGCTATACCTGATATATGGACGTGAAATTGACCATAAGTGTGTAACTAAGTGGCAAAACTGTCATCACAGCATAACTGTAGTAATGGTGCTTCACTTTTTTGTAAGTACAGATATATTTTCGTCAAATGCTGCCTTACCACTTACAATTGTCCCACTTGTATTTGTGTAGTCACCAGCAAATAATTTTTTCGTATTTATACAGTGATCTACAACAGTAAAAACATGTAAATGAATGTATAAACACCTGAAGATGGGCGCAAGCCCGAAACCGGTCGTGTGACGAATAAACAACCTTTTATTGTGATTGGTAGCGGATATTTTTCTACAACCCCATAAAGGAACAGTCACGGAGTTCGACAGCATCCACTATGGATAAAATTCATAGACCTAATTTTCATGGCAGCATGCACGTCAATGGTGCTCTGATGTGAAGCGTATCGTGTATGACAGGCATGTTGTGGGAATAGTATTGGCCTGCTTCACTGAACTGTACTGCAAGGGCTACATATATGACTGAGCACAGCTGGGGACAGATGGAGATGAATAGAGTGGGTATGTTCAGAGTGAGAGGGAGGAGGAAACGTTCAGAGAGAGCGAAGGAGGGAGAGATGCATGAGGCAGATGTACAGTGTAGAGGGATAGTGGGCAGGTGTAGAAAGAAGAGGTGAGTCAGAGACAGAAAAAGAGAGGGAGCAAATATGGTGAAAGGATGGGGGAGGACGACATGTTTAGATAGAGGGAGTGGTGAAAACGGACAAAGGCAGGGGAGGAGGAGATGAAGAGATAGAGAGAATGGTGAGGATGATAAACAGGATAGAAATGGGAGGATAAAGTGGACATAGACGTAAAGAGGGAGGAAAACACAGATGGAAGGGGGGAGGAGATGAGTTCAATATATATGTGTCGAAAGTATAAGCAGGCAAAACACCTGGGAAAACGCTAGTCTAGGGGTATAAGTGCTGATATTTCTGTTGAAGACAAAGGAGAGTATACTGAACAATGTTACATCAGTATTTACTTCATTTACTGACTAATAATTGTAGCTAGTTTGAGTAGTATGTTTTTAGGTTGGTTAATACCTCTAAGTATGCGTGGCACAAGCAAGCGCGGGGAAAACGCTAGTCTAGGGGTATAAGTGCTGATATTTCTGTTGAAGACAAAGGAGAGTATACTGAACAATGTTACATCAGTATTTACTTCATTTACTGACTAATAATTGTAGCTAGTTTGAGTAGTATGTTTTTAGGTTGGTTAATACCTCCAAGTATGCGTGGCACAAGCAAGCGATTAATGTTAATTTTCTCGGATACCAGGCACAGATGCGAAGGATTAACGATGTGCTAGACGCACAGTATGGCGATCGTCCTTGTGGTGGTCAGTCGTGGTCTACCAGAACCATGTCCTCACGTTCCCATGCAGTCCAATATGGATCACTGTGTCGTTCAAATGTCCCGCGAACCTGGATATTGCACGACTCGATCATCCGGCCAAATGGAGACCCACAATGAGGCCCACACTCTGTCAGGTGTTGATAATGTTGACTCACACGAGTACATGGCATCATCTGAGTCCTTCATAGTAACCAATCAAATCTAATGCTGTTCACGTCCCTTATATGAACAGAACTGATGCACTCTGGTGGCCGTTCTAACTTTCATAGAGACTTGCAAGTCTAATCATTAGGGAATGGATTTATATGTAAATAAAGTTTTTTTTTTTTGCTTACAGATATAAAACTGTAACTTTTACAGAAATACCCGATACAGAACACTTCATTCATATACGAAATTCTGTTTCACATAAAAATAAATTTTTCTATAGTATTTAATGTAAATAAATACTTCAAATAACTTTGCTAAAAGACTTAATTTGTCATATTTCTTTGTATAAATTTTGAAATTTAACACAAAATCTTGTACATTGTCATATTGTGACAAAGCAATTGGATTGACCTTAATTCATAAACGTATTGCGTAGTTAGTGACCTCCACTACACGTGCTGCCTCGATATCTGAAAGCGGGGTCCCTTACTTGCAATGTGGTCGGCTGACGCAATGTATATAGCAATCTTCAGTCATTGGCCTCGTCTTGTTTAAAGCAGAGCGTTTATACAGTGCGTTATCTTAAGTGAAGTGATCAGCGATATAACGCCGAAAGTTAACTCTTCACTTTCGTTCGCAACAATATGTTGCTTAATTTAGTGGCATATTTACAAGTGATGGAAGAATTCTATTCTGTCATAAATGAGGGAAATGAACAAACGCGGACCAGCGATCTCAAGTCATGCAGCATTTAGGAGTTAGTAAATACAGAATGACCGCTTCATGTACAGGTTCTCTTAGATGAAGAAACTTCCACTTCTCATATCCTACTTTCTAAAAGTTCCGGATATTACGCAGATTTATGCAATACTTTTCTTTCAAGTAATGTTCCTTCCTATAAACTGAGAAGCGCAGCGCTCGAAAATTTGCTCGCGAAATACAAAAATTTTGAAAAGCCAGAAGAATCAACATTGAGAAAATTGTATGCGCCCGCATGTTACGAAGAAATGCTGAGAGATATCAGAGAGGAAAATGAAAAGAAAAGAAAAAAGAAAAGTTTAAGCATTGACGAATCATCAGACTCTAGCGGTAGGAAAGAGGGAAATTTTGGGGTGGATGTGGTAGAAAATGAAATAATTTTCGAGCGGCATTTTCTAATGGCATGTACAGAAATATCAGCATCGAATCATGTGAAATGACTCGCTTATTCAATATATCTCTGCAGTTGTTAATAGTACATGGTTTACACAGAGTATGGGAGCATATAAGTACATTGTATCCTAAAATGGACAAATTGATTTCAAATGGCAGAAAGACGTTTGTTAAAGAGCCGAAAGGAGCTAATTCGTTCAGAGCCAGAAATCCAGATCGTACACTCCCATGTTAGTTGGGGGACATGGTTAGAAGGGACAGTGTATAATGCATACAGTGTTGAAAATTTTGAATCGGTGACTGATGAACTAAAAAAGGATGAGGCGTTTTTTGTTTCACTCTGTTACAAAATTATAAACATCAATCAGCCTTTTAACTGAGACAAGTGCATTACACTGAGAAAAAATTAATTCCCTCAAAGAGCCAAAAGTGGAAGCTGTTAAATAGATATTTAAAAGCGTGTTCGGAAAAAAAATGATGGATTTCATACTATGCGTAAAATTGTCAAAGTTTTGGGTAGGGAAGTAGACGTTGGTGACATTGCAACTGTGTGTGCCAGGGGCATTCCTTTTATGAAATAGAAACACTGTCATCATGTGATGTTGAAAGATCCTTCTCCCAGTAGCACGGATTTTGTTTTGAGGTAACTGATATCGGCTTGTGATGGAAACCTTGGAGAAAGTTTTCGTGGTTCACTGAAACAGAGAGTTGTTGCAGTTCACCACTGTGTCAGCTTGATTGGTAAATGAATTTTTGACGTAAGTATTTACAATTTTGTATCACTTAAAGAAAATATTTTTGCATTTTCTATGCATATTTTTTATATTTTTCCTGCATAAACAATGAAATATTTGAAAGTTTTTTAGCACATACGAAACTGCTCCCTATTAATCACACACAATTGTGTGTACTTGTAGCCGGCCGTTGTGGCCGTGCGGTTATAGGCGTTTCAGTCTGGAACCGCGTGACCGCTACGGTCGCAGGTTCGAATCCTGCCTCGGGCATGGATGTGTGTGATGTCCTTAGGTTAGTTAGGTTTAAGTAGTTCTAAGTTCTATGGGACTGATGACCACAGATGTTAAGTCCCATAGTGCTCAGAGCCGTTTGAACCATTTGTGTACTTGTACGAAGTTCCACTGACATCCGACAATGTGTTCTGGGTGTAATGGATCTCTTCGCCATTGTACATGCAATATGTATCATTTCACGGTCAACTGCCATCCTCCCTACACCAATTACTTATCCTGTACAGGTCATTCTCCACTTCGCTACAGTCTTCGGTGTTGCAGCCTTCGTATAGACAACCACATTTTTTCAGACGGCCTTATCGAGCCTTCGCCGTTACCAGCTACATCATTTATATACACACACATCAAAAAAAGGTTTCATGCCTGGAGAACATGCTGACCACTCTAGTCGAACTATGTCGTTGTCCTGAAGGAAGTCATTCACAAGATGTGCACGATGGAGGCGCGAATTGTCCATGAAGATGAATGCCTCGCCAATATGCTGCCGATGTGGTTGCACTATCGTCGGAGTATGGCATTCACGTGTCGTGCAGCAGTTACGGCGCCTTCCACGACCATCAGCGGCGTACGTCAGCCCCACGTAATGCCACCCCAAAACAGCAGGGAACCTCCACTTTGCCGCACTCGCTGGACAGTGTGCCTAAGGTGTTCAGCCTGACCGGGTTGCCTCCAAAGAAGTCTCCAACTATTGTCTGGTTGAAGGCATACGTGACACTGATAGGTGAAGAGAACGTGATGACAATCCTGAGCGGTTCATTCGGCATTTTGTTGGGCCCATCTGTACCGCGCTGCATGGAGTCGTGGTTGCAAAGGTAGACCTCGCCATGGATGTCGAAAGTGAAGTTGCGCATCATGCAGCCTATTGCGCGTAGTCTGAGTCGTAAAAGGACGTTCTGTGACTGTACGAAAAGCATTATTCAACATGGTGGCGTTGCTGTCAGGGTTCCTCGAGCCATAATCCGTAGGTAGCGGTCATTCACTGCAGTACCAGCCCTTGGGCGGGCTCAGCGAGGCATGTCGTCGACAGTTCCTGTCTCTCTGTGTCTCCTCCATGTCCGAACAACATCGCTTTGTTCGACTCCGAGGCGCCTGAACACTTCCCATGTTGAGAGCCTTTCCTGGCACAAAGTAACAATGCGGACGCGATCGAACCGCGGTATAGACCGTCTAGGCATGGCTGAACTACAGACAACACGGCCGAGCGGAGTGGCCGCTCGGTTTGAGGCGTCGTGTCACGGACTGCGCGGCCCCTCCCGCCGGAGGTTCGAGTCCTCCCTCGGGCATTGGTGTGTGTGTTGTTCTTAGTATAAGTTAGTTTAGGTTAGCTTAAGTAGTGTGTACGTCTAGGGACCGATGACCTAAGCAGTTTGGTTCCTTACGAATTCACACACACACACACACACACACACACACACACAACACGAGCCGTTTATCTCCTTCCTGGTGTAATTACTGGAACTGACCGGCTGTCGGACCCCCTCCATCTAATAGGCGCTGCTCATGCATGGTTGTTTACATCTTTGGACGGGTTTAGTGACATCTCTGAACAGTCAAAGGGACAGTGTCTGCGATACGGTATCCACAGTCAACGACTATCTTCAGGAGTTCTGGGAAACGGGCTGATGCAAAACTTTTTTTATGTGTATGTATTCTAACATTGTTAGCTCCCTTGGGATACTACAGAAATTATTTAGACATCTGTCGATTTCATCCCATAACAATAACATATTTAGTTCTGTGTCTTGGAAAGTCGTGAATCTAGTCACAAATGTGGTCCGATATTCAGTAAGGTCGTATTTTGTCCACTAAACAACAGTGCGGATCTGCATCGAGCGTCTTCCGGAAGGCAAGAAACACGTACCAACCTGGGCGGTTTTGCCTACGCCGTTCTGGATTTCATACATGACTAGAGCAAGCTGTAGTCCCCAAAATCACTCTTTACGAACTCGGTGCTGTTATATATATGTGACACCGTTCGCGAGTGACGTCACAATGCGCGAGCGCAGAGTATGTTTCATAATTCTGCCACAGACTGAAGACGGGGTGAACTGCGCTGATTTTTGGATTGTTGCTACCCTTCGTTGTTTCAGCGACCTTCGATGTACTACTGCTAGAGGCGGAGGCAGATACAAGCTTCCGCAAGCAGTCGCGCAGCTAACTTCAACACTTGTTCACTTGTGACTGCAGAGCTCAATAGCCATCTTCGAGACCCTGTATCTATCGACACTGTCCGCCGACAACTCCATAAAGCGAATATTCATGGACTAGCTCCTATACCGAATCCATTAGTGAAGACAATCAACGAAAAGAGGCGCAAAACATGGTGTCAGGAGCATAAATACTGGACAGCTGATCACTGGAAACACGTCATATGGTCAGAAGAGTCAATGTTTTCGTTACTTCCAACATCAGCCCGGTTTTACGTCTGGAGAAATCCAAAAGAAGCCTACAACCCTGATTGCTTGATTCCAACGGTTAAGCAAGGAGGTGGATGTGTGTTGGTGTTGTCAGCCATATCATGGAATTCTGCTGGTGCCATCATTACTCTCAAAGGCCGTGTTACAGCCAACGGTTATGCGAACATTTTAGGGATGATTCAAATGTTGTTCCCCAACAATGATGCTATATTTCAGGACTATAATGCACCCACGTACGCAGCCAGAACATTACAATCATGGTACGAGGAGCCTGCAGCTGAACTGCAGCGTTTTCCCTGGCCAGCACAGTCCCCAGACTTGAACATCATCGAACCCTTGGAGCCAGACTCCGAAGCAGATTTCCGCCTTCCTCACCATTACAGGAGTTAGAAGAGGTTCTGATCGAAGAATAGTATAACATTCCACTGCGAATTATACAATCATTATATGCCAGTATTCCAAGAAGAACCGCAGCTGTATTACGGGCTAATGGGGATCCAATGCCTTACTAAAAAACCATTCCCAATTAAGTACAGGTGTCCACATTATTTTACCCATCCTCTGGATGTTTACAGGGACGCTGTTGTTCTGTTATCACGCAACTTCACCCGTGTCAGTTTTCGCCTTTAATTATGATACACCTTGTGTACACCAATTGTGCACGTGTCGTTTTTGTGATCCACAAGCGTTCATTAACACGGTGGAGGGGTGCCATAAAATACTTGAAGAGTCTATTCAAGGAAATTTTATGGAAGAACGCCCGTTGGGGCTCATACAGTGTGCGGTATTCCAAAGACGGCGGAGACACTCTGTAAACAGCTTTTATAGTTCCTCATTCCCGCAGAATTCTCTCAATTGACTGCAATCTGCCTCTTGCATTCCAGACGCTTAAGCCCATACCGGACGTTCAAGTTGCTGTCTGTGGTTCACTAGAACTGCACTAATCATAAAGTTGCTCATGGGCGCAAATGCATGCAGAAAACCTATTTTTGAGAATGAAAACCTGTTATCCCTGTATGCACTATGCTTTAAGCTGAATCCGCAAACTAATTTTACCTTTGTCTTGTACCGGTGTCAGTCCTGTATCTGTTTACGATGAAAATATTGGCTAGTTCGTTGCTTTTTCAACTACGCTTGATTGTAGAAGTATCTCGGATATACGAAGAATTATAGAACTACAAAAACACGAAGTGTGCTTCAGTATTTTGAATACTTTCACTTGCGTAAACCATACCCTTGTCTCGAACTGAGGCATCAAACCTCGAATGAAGAAGTAGATTTCAAAGCGGTAATACTCGTAGATAACATTGTACAGATCTACTGTTTTTTTGAAGCTGAAGAGCTCCTCCGTTTTCCTCTTTTTCTTTTTTTTTTTTTTTTGAGCATGGACTTCTGTTAGCATTTTTTTACGATTTTTCGCACGATTTTGTGTTGGCTAAATCGGTTCGATTTAGCGATTACACAAGTAAAGGAAAATCACAAAAAAATGACTCAAGAAATAGTGTCGCACGAGGGTAAACTTTTGTCAATAGAAAAACAAGTGGCATGGAAAAAAGACGCATTACGAAGGAATGAACCGTATGGGATGGAAATCGATAGAAATGATGTTCATGTACAGAAAAATTATTACGATTTCAGAAAAATTGAATGATTTATTCAAAGGCAAGAGCTTCACAAATTAAGCAAGTCTTCAGCTTGGCATTGATTGCTAGAGTTGTTGGGTGACCTCCTGTGGGACATCGTGCTAAATTCTGTCCAATTGGCGCGTTAGATCGTCGACGCACCCGTGGTCTATGGTAGCCATCGGTTAAATTTTGATTAATAATTAGCATTGGCAACCAGAGACTACCGGCATAAAACGTCACCCTGATTCTGCCAACGGCCTTGTCAAAGAGGGAGGAGAAGAGGACAGAGATTCAGAGAACACTCTTGTCCTTGGAGTGGGAAACTGCCCCTAAAAGGCGGAGGAATCAGCAGTGATCAGTGGCATGAGGATGCAGAAGGCAATAGAAACCACTGAATTAAAGACACAGAATGTGTGTATCCACAGGACATGTGGCCTGTAATTGGAAGTGTCATGATGATCTCTCCATTGACAAAAGATTCCGAAATAATCCCCCAATCGGATCTTCGGGAGGGGACTGCCGACAGGGAGGTGACAGTGGGAAAAAGATTGAATAACCAACGACAGGATAACGTTCTACGAGTCGGGGCGTGGAATGTCAGAAGCTTGGTAGGAAAGCTAGTAAATCTGAAAGGGAAATGCAAAGGCTCAGTCTAGATATAGTAGGTGTCAGTGAAGTGAAATGGAAAGAAGACAAGGATTTCTGGTCAGATGAGTATAGGATAATATCAACAGCGGCAGAAAATGACATAAAGGGAGTAGGATTCTTTACAAGGTAGGGCACAGTGTGTGTTACTGTCAACAGTTCGATGATAAAGTTGTTCTTGTCAGAATCGATAGAAAACCAACACCGACAACGATAGTTCACGTATACATTCCAACGTCGCAAGCTGAGGATGAGGAGATCGAGAAAGTATATGAGGATATTCAGAGAATAATACTGTATGTAAAGGGAGATGAAAATCTAATAGTCATGCGAGACTGGAATGCAGTGGTAGTGGAAGAAGTAGAAGGAAAGTTTACAGAAGAGTATGGGCTTGGGAAAAGGAATGAGAGAGGAGAAAGACTAATTGAGTTCTTAATAAATTTCAGCTAGTAGTAGCGAGTACTCAGTTCAAGAATCCCAAGAGAAGGAAAAGTCCGGGTGATACGAAAAGATTTCAGTTAGATTAGATCATGGTCAGACAGACATTCAGAAATCAAGTACTGGATTGTAAGACGTACCCAGGAGCAGATATAGACTCAGATCACAACGTAGAAGTGATGAACAGTAGGCTGAAGTTTAAGAGATCAGTAAGGAAGAAACAATACGCCCAGAAGTGGGATATGGAAATACTAAGGAATGACGTGATACGTCTGAAGTTCTCGAAGGTTGTATCACAGTAAGAAATAGCTCAGAAGGCAGTACAGTTGAAGAGGAATGGACATCTGTAAAAAGGGCAATCACAGAAGTTGGAAAGTAAAATATAATTACAAAGAAAGTAACTGCAAAGAAACCATGGATAATAGCAGAAATACTCCAAGTGAGCGATGAAAGAAGGAAGTAGAAAAATGTTCAGGGAAATTCAGGAGTACAGAAATAAGAGTCGCTGAGGAATCAAATAAATAGGAAGTGCGGGTAAGCTAAACCGAAATGGCTGCATGAAAAATGTGAAGAAATCGGAAAACAAATAATAATCAAAAGGACTGACTCAGCATACAGGAAAGTCAAAACAACCTTCGTTGAAATTAAAAGCAAGGGTGGTATATTAAGAGCAAAACGGGAATTCCACTGTTAAATGCAGAGGAGAGGGCGGGTAGATGGAAAGAATACGTTGAAGGGGGAAGACTTGTCTGATGTGATAGTAAGAAACAGGAGCCGATTTAGAAGAGATAAGGGATTCAGTATTAGAATCAGAATTTAAGAGAGCTTTGGATTACTTAAGATCATATAAGGCAGAAAGGATAGATAATATTCCAACATAATTTCTAAACTCAATGGGGGAAGTGGCAACAAAATGTCTATTCATGTTGGTGTGTAGAATGTGTGACTCTGGCGATATACCATCTGAATTTCGAAATGTTACATCCACTCAATTCCGAAGACAACAAGAGCTGATAAGAGCGAGAACTATCGCACAATCAGCTTAACAGCTCATGCATCCAAGTTGCTGACAAGAATAATATATAGAAGAATGTAAAAAGAAACTGAGGAAGTGTTAGATTACCATCAGTTTGGATTAAGGAAAGGTAAATGTACCAGAGAGGCAACTGTAACGTTGCAATTGATTATGAAAGCAAGACCAAAGAAAAATCAAAAAAGGTTCATAGGATTTATAGAGCTGTAAAAAGTGTTGGATGAGTCAGATATCATGGTGAGTTTTGACGTCGTTTCTTTGTTTACGAGGGTACCCCTGCGAGAGTCACTAGAATTGATTAGTCAGGAGTTTGACGAGAAGACCACTGAACTTTTTAGGCATGTCTTGACTTCCACATATTTTCTTTTTAATGGAGAATACTACGAACAAACGGAGGGAGTCGCCATGGGTAGCCCACTCTCACCGGTGGTAGCGAATTTGTACATGGAGAACTTTGAGGAGGAAGCCCTGTCGTCATGGAAACCGACTTGCTTTTTCCGTTACGTGGACGACACGTTCGTCATCTGGTCACATGGTATGGATAAACTCCTTACACATCTAAACTCCATACACCCCAACAGCAAATTCACTATGGAGACTGAAACGGATGGTAAATTACCTTGACGTCTTGGTCAAGAGAAGGGCTGACGGCACCCTAGGTCATGGGGTGTATCGGAAGGCGACGCACACTGATCTTTATTTGCACGCAGACAGCTGCCACCATCCTTCACAGAGGAATGGGGTACTTAAAACTCTAGTACATAGGGCGCGCACTATCTCTGACGCAGAGAGTCTACCCCAGGAATTGGAACATCTGAGAACTGTATTTCGAAAAATTGGGTACTCAGAGTGGCAGATTCAACGTGCTCTCCACCCAACCACTACAGCACGACCTGTGGAGATGGATGAAATCACGAGGGAGGAGGTAGGCACTGCGTTTATACCATATACAGGCGCACTCTCGGGGGGAAATCGCCCGCATTTTGAAGAAACACCGGGTCGGAACTGTGTTTTGCCCTCCGAATAAAACTCGTGCACTGGTGGGGAGCGCCAAAGATGATCTCGGTTTGAGGAAGGCCGGCGTGTACCAGTTTCCGTGTCAATGTGAGAAGTCGTATATTGGTCAGACGATGCGTACCGTTGAGGATCAATGCCGTGAACACCGGAGACACACTCGACTGATGTATCCGAGCAAGTCGGCGGTCGCTGAACATTGTTTGTCGGAAAATCACGCCATGGAGTATGAACGCTCGAGGATTCTGGTACAGACGTCGAGATACTGGGACAGCGTTGTTAGGCCATCGAAATTCGCACCAATGACGACCTCATAAACCGTGACTGTGGCTATAATCTTAGCAAGGCTTGGGAACCAGCGATTGGGTTAATCAAGAGTAAATCGAGCAAACGTATAGTTGTGACGACCACGGTGGACAGAGCCATCACACCGACGTCATCTCAGACGCCGTCGCAATCTGTTCCACCGCGCGACCGTGGCGCGGGGCGCGGACAGTGGAGGGAGCGCGCCGCGGGCGGAGGGTATTTAAATAGGCCGCCGCCGCGACCGAACCCAGTTCCCTCTGAGCAGCCATAGCGTACGGATCTCCGTACCGGCACGTTCACAGGAGCTCAGTCCGTCAGTTCACCTGATGATGGCGACATGTATGATCGCCGAAATATTGTGCCCGTTGGACACTGTAGACCGGCAGCACACCCGTGGATATTTGATTATCAAATACGCCGGGAGAAACTCAAGAATCACAATAAAAGACATGTTCAGGAGGGAACTTAAATTCGAGTTGAAAGGATATCATTGATACGGGTCGCTGATGACATGACAGTGAATGTGAGGAAATTTGCATGCTCTGCTGTATGGAATGGACAGTCTAATGAGTACTGAATATGGATTGAGAAAATCGAAGAACGACGAAAGTAATGAGAAGCAGCAGAAATGAAAACGGCGAGAAACTTAGAATCTGGATTTATGGTCACGAAGTAGATGAAGTTAAGGAATTCTACTACCTAGGTAGCAAAATAAGTAATGATGGAGGGAGCAAGGAGGACATCAAAAGCAGACTAGCACTGACAAAAAGGGTATTCCTGGCCTAGGAAGTCTTCTAGTATGAAACATAGGCCTTAATTTGAGAACGAAATTTCTGAGAATGTACGTTTGGAGGATAGCATTGTGTGGTAGTGAAACGTGGACTGTGGGGAAACCGTAAGAAAAGAGAATCGAAGCATTTGAGATGTTGTGCTACAGACGAATGTTGAAAATTAAGTAGTCTGGTAAGGTAGGGAATGAGGCGATTCTAGGCAGAATAGGAGAGGAAATGAAAAAAAAGAAAACTCAGACAAGGTGAAGGGACAGGATGATATGACTTCTGTTGAGACATCAGGGAAAGACTTTCATGGTACTAGAGGGAGCTGTTGAAGGAAGAAACTGTAGATGAAGTCAGAGAGTGAAATACATCCAGCAAATAACTGAGGACGTAGGTTGAAAGTGTTACTCTGAGGTAAACAGGTTGGCACAAGAGAGGAATTCGGGGCGGGTTCCATCAAACCAATCAGAAGGCTGATGACGCAAAAAAAGAAAAGATTATCAAAATCCCGAACTGGTTGGAGGGCCCTGCGCATAATGCTCCACACGTTCACAGTTAGGGAGAGATCCACCGAACTTATTGGCAGGCACGTTGGCATCAAGGGCGCAAAACGGGGCGAACAATGTCGTCAACGTATCACTGTGTTTTAAGGTGCCGCGGATGACAGCCAAACGGATCCTGCCAGGAAATGAAACGGCAACCCACACCATCACTCCTGGTTGTCGGGCCGTATGGCGAGCACAGTCGGGTTGGTATATCTCACCGTTGGCCGGGGCGACACCACAAACGTATTCGACTTCGAATCTCATTGACTGGAGCAAAATTGTCTTCTGTGATGAGCCCCGCTTCGAAATGAACCGGGATGACCAGCGAGAACACTCAACTCCTCTATCCATCAAATGGTTCAAATGGCTCTGAGCACTATGGGACTCAACTGCTGAGGTCATTAGTCCCCTAGAACTTAGAACTAGTTAAACCTAACTAACCTAAGGACATCACAAACATCCATACCCGAGGCAGGATTCGAACCTGCGACCATAGCGGTCTTGCGGTTCTAGACTGCAGCGCCTTTAACCGCACGGCCACTTCGGCCGGCCTCTATCCATCAATGACAAGCCGAATAACTGCGTTCATAAGGGCCAGAGTGGACCTACGCATTATTAACTTGCTCAGTTTGTGAAGCTGTCTCTCCTGATAAACGATCCAGTTTTTTTGAAATAGTAATCAGCTGTTTGGCTGTACATGTGCATCGCATCTATTGATTACCGCCCCATTCAGATAATTCCTTCGTAGTGTGTCTTTGTTAGCAAGTGATGTATGTGCCAATTTTGGGAGAAATTCCTTCAGGCGTTATAGAGATATGCTGATATGTCGCGGTCTTCACACCCCTAACGCCCCCCCCCCCCTTCTCTGGCCCACTCCCGTTGTTACTCTAAATCTAGGGGAGAAACGTCAAGCCAGCGAGGCTGCCACCAATAAGCCTAGAGGCACAGGAAACTATGAATTTGATATTGATATCTCGTATTTGGTACATGTCCGAAAGAAGAAACACTATTTTGTCCTGCAGCCATTATGAATAAAGACACAATGGAATTAATGACTTTACTTGCTAATGGGCATCGATTTACATCAATGGGGAAAGTTTAAAATTGTGCCGGACCAAAATTCGAACCCTTGTCTACTGCTCACTAGGCAGATGCTGTGACCACTAAGTTATCTGGGCACAGTGGCCATTGCAACTACGCGAACTACCCTAGCAGGCGTCCTGGGTTCTAATACCGTCCGAAAGAAATGGCACAACGTACGTAATTGAGGTGAAGCTGGTCAACGATCACTTCAGTGCGGAACCATACCACACTCGAACTCTCACGGGAATCGGCGAAACGCCGCGAGTAATGAGGTTAATGCGCAGGGGCACTACATCAGTAATGTGTGGTAGAAGTTGAGAATTTGGGTCTAACGGGAGGCGTGGTAGGGTAGTCCGTGCAGTTGGGATGACAACTGTGTCCGTATCGCTTAGTGGTCAGAACATCTGCCTAGTGAGCGGGAGACCCGGGTTCGTACTCTGTTCGACACAAATGTTCAATTTTCCCCATAAATGTATATCAGTGCTCAGTAGCAGCTAAATGTCGTTAATTTATTTGTGTCTTGCTACTAATATCGGTCGTTATCGAATATTTCTACACGTCACGTCCTTTCACGCCCACCCACACACATAGAGGGGAGGATGGAGTATACTATTCCACCAATGTTTTTATTGGATAACTATATAAGTAATATTTGATATTAATTAATAAAAGGAGTATAGAACGCAAGGCACGTTTATTAAAAGGTGACTGATTTCGATCGTCGCATGATCATCTTCAAACATACACCCATAGTGATGATCAACGGCTGTGCGTGGAGCGGAAACTGCCCTACAGTTGACTATCGTCGTTCAGCGGCTCCTGTTCCATGCACAACCATTGTCCAACAATACGGTTGTAGGTCTGAGGATGATCATGTGATGGTCGAAACCGGTCACCTTTTAATAAACGTGCCTTGCGAACTAGATTATTTTTATTAATTAATTTCAAATATTATTTTGTGATCGCTGATTTTTCCAACATGTTTTAAAAATTCAAATGGTAAGCCAAGTGTGAACATAATTTGAGTAGAATTTCTCCAAGCTTTCCGAAGTGCTTCTTTTAATCCCCGTCCCTATGCGTGGTAGACGGTTCTTACCCCCACAAAAACTGCTCAGACGTGCGCAGAACTCACCAAAGTTTCATCGTCATCGAATGAATAACATAGGAACGCACATAAGACGAACATACATATATTTCTTTTTATATATTGGAGTGGAAATGTAGCACATCTGACCTTAGCATCTTCCACTAATGAACATGAGAAAACACAAACAGTATATTTTTGCAGACGTCTCATTTACCATACTCTTAAAAATTATTTGAAATAGGCTTGTAAAGCAATACTGAAATGCCCCTAATATGTACTGATTACGTTACTTTCAGGATAATTGAAAAATCAGATCATAATTATTCATGCAGGGTAGCCAGAAACTGTCTGAAAAGCTTGTAACGGTGTTGCAGGGTAGGTTGTGCTGAGAAATAATTATTAAGAAAGAAAATCGATAGGTTGCGCCGTTTCCGATATAATTGGCATCGAAGTTAGCCAATCAGCTAGCTGCGCGTAAATTCAGGAGGCCTGCGAGAGACAGTATTCTTAGTTTGCTTTCATCGAACCGAAAAAACGTAGCTTTTGCTTACCTTAAATTTACCTTATCCCAAAACGGCACATTTTAACTGGTAATGAATATTTACACGATTAGTAGCTCACGAACTCACAGATGTCTGTGAGTTACCGCGTTGTATTTGTACGCACAACGACTCCACTGAACAACGCCAATGCTATAAAAATAAAAAATGGCGCAGCTTATCGAATTTTTTTCTTAACGATTATTTCTCAGCACAATCTACACTGCAAACAGTCTTACAAACTTGTCAGATCGTTTCTGACCAACCAGTGTAACAGGCTATAGTAAAGAAAATTTAATATTGTACATTCGCTACTATGTTGTTTACGGCGTTTAAAGATAATACTGCCGGCCGCAGTGGCCGAGCGATTCTGGGCGCTTCAGTCCGGAACCGCGCGAGTGCTACGGTCGCAGGTTAGAATCCTGCCTCGGGGTTGGATGTGTGTGATGTCCTTAGCTTAGTTAGGTTTAAGTAGTTCTAAGGTCTAGGGGACTGATGACCTCAGCTGTTAAGTCCCATAGCGCTCAGAGCCATTTGAACCATTTGACAGATAATATTGCGGCGCATCCAGTCCCCTCACAGAGTGGGAATGTGCGTGGAGTGACCATTCAGATGTGCAGAACTGAATATTTGTCGTCTCATGTATAGGCTAAGTGAAATGGTTTTGTTGCGGCATAATGTTTTACCGTTTATTTTGAATATAATTTCTTAGCTAGCACGAGCAGGTCTCGATCAAAAGTAGCGTTTCACCGACAGCTAAATAATTTGTACCCGGTATCTGATATGGACTTGGCTTGAAGGTTTCAGGCCATAAATGCAAGGCCGTTTATTTGTGACAGGTTTCATAACTGAGATGGGATTATCAGCGCCATTTTTAATATTAGTACTGCACTTTATCGTCTTTCTGGATCTATGTTACTGTAAATTAGGCTGCGGCGGCATTGCGAAATTGCCTCCTTAACACCGTAGTAACTGTGTCCCGAGAAACATCGAATTTAGACTGAAGACTTGCAGCAAATTAACGATTTATCGCACTTTGAAACATTTTTAGGATCTAAATTCTCCTTGTTTATCTTCCTACATGTCTAATTTTCCTTCATCCCTAGGGAAGCTAAAATGTTAACTGGACATATTCATTCCCTATGTCATAGTAATGGTCTCATACTAGGCCTACTTTAAAATAAGCAAAATAGTTTGGAGAGGTAATAACTCGGACTCATTTATAAATTTTATCTGTAGGGGGAAATTGCTCGAAATATGTATACTTTGAACACATTTACTGGTAGCATACTCCCACACTATAGAATTTATTTAGCCCTTGTTTCAGCTATATACAGCCATACGGTGATATAAAGTAGCCGTCGGGTTTTATACCTTCAGTGTACTGTGTTACGGTATTAAACAACACAAAAAGCAGTTCTTACAAATGACTCATTCTATGGAAAGTGAAGATTTTTTTATATCTGTTCCACTTCTTGTTGCTTTGTTTAGAGCCGGTTCTACAAACTCAGATTAGCAGCCGGTTAAGCTCTTATCTCGGAGCCGGCCGCGGTGGCCGTGCGGTTCTGGCGCTGCAGTCCGGAACCGCGGGACTGCTACGGTCGCAGGTTCGAATCCTGCCTCGGGCATGGGTGTGTGTGATGGTTAGGTTAGGTTTAAGTAGTTCTAAGTTCTAGGGCACTTATGACCTAAGATGTTGAGTCCCATAGTGCTCAGAGCCATTTGAACAATCTTATCTCGGAATAGCGCGGGAAACCCGTTGCACCTATACGGAAGAACTTCCAGCCGAAGTATAAACTCGGGATAACTTAACCGGTGAGTTTGTACTGCGTTAGCGAGTTTAAATGGAGAATAAGTTTCGAAGTTGGCTGAAATAGTGATAGAATCAGACAGTGGTGACGAGAATTATTTGTTAGAATGAGGAAGGAGGAGAAAATGAGACGTTGCCTGATTACTTTGAAACATATTTACATCTGGATTTCGTCCGTTGGAAGACGATATAATTCACCTTGTCGCCCTCCTACGTGAGAAACTGGAGCGTATGACTGACAGGTGAGACTATTTCTGTGTTTCCAAGCATGTAGTGTTTATTTGTAGCAATATGCATGTGAGATCAATACATTCTGAATGACATACTATCGAGTTACTTACACAAACTAGGTGAATAAAAATTACAATTAATGCCAAAACAGTCTCCTTTGTCTGGCGTGTGATACGATTGCTGGGGTACTAGAGAGAAATACTTCGTTTTATTTATTAGACAGTGCCAGAATAGGCCTAATCAGTCGAGAAACCGCACCAATCTTGGGCGCTATTTGTATTAACATGTTTTCGGTATTCGATAACAGCATTTTGATTGGTAATGTCCGCCCGGATAGCTGAATGGTCTGCGTGACGGACTACCGTCCTAAGAGGGCCGGGTCCGATTCCCGGCTGAGTCGGGGATTTTCTCCGCTCAGGGACTGGGTGAAGTGCTGTCTTCATCATAATTTCATCCCCATCCGGCGTGCAGGTCGCCCAGTGTGGCGTCGAATGTAATAAGACCTGCACCAAGGCGGCCGGACCTGCCCCGTCAGGGGCATCCCGGCCAATGATGCCAAACGCTCATTTCGATCTCATTTTTAATGTAACAAAAAGTTTATGAGAGCATTAATGTCCCGAGTTCACTCAGCCTCATCACATCTATAGCAGAAAATACTGTTGACTCTCCTCTCCCAGTGGGGCAACTTTCCATCTTTTAGTGAAGATATTAGGACCACAGTCCCATTAATGCTTCAGAGCAACAAAATTGTCTGCCACCTAGCATTATTGTTCCCATAAACAAGAAACCTATTCTTTACTCAAACTAAGTTTAGCACAGTGTCGTTAATAGTAAAGTTAGTACTTTTTTAAGAAAAATGCTGTAGAATATACACTCCTGGAAATTGAAATAAGAACACCGTGAATTCATTGTCCCAGGAAGAGGAAACTTTATTGACACATTCCTGGGGTCAGATACATCACATGATCACACTGACAGAACCACAGGCACATAGACACAGGCAACAGAGCATGCACAATGTCGGCACTAGTACAGTGTATATCCACCTTTCGCAGCAATGCAGGCTGCTATTCTCCCATGGAGACGATCGTAGAGATGCTGGATGTAGTCCTGTGGAACGGCTTGCCATGCCATTTCCACCTGGCGCCTCAGTTGGACCAGCGTTCGTGCTGGACGTGCAGACCGCGTGAGACGACGCTTCATCCAGTCCCAAACATGCTCAATGGGGGACAGATCCGGAGATCTTGCTGGCCAGGGTACTTGACTTACACCTTCTAGAGCACGTTGGGTGGCACGGGATACATGCGGACGTGCATTGTCCTGTTGGAACAGCAAGTTCCCTTGCCGGTCTAGGAATGGTAGAACGATGGGTTCGATGACGGTTTGGATGTACCGTGCACTATTCAGTGTCCCCTCGACGATCACCAGTGGTGTACGGCCAGTGTAGGAGATCGCTCCCCACACCATGATGCCGGGTGTTGGCCCTGTGAGCCTCGGTCGTATGCAGTCCTGATTGTGGCGCTCACCTGCACGGCGCCAAACACGCATACGACCATCATTGGCACCAAGGCAGAAGCGACTCTCATCGCTGAAGACGACACGTCTCCATTCGTCCCTCCATTCACGCCTGTCGCGACACCACTGGAGGCGGGCTGCACGATGTTGGGGCGTGAGCGGAAGACGGCCTAACGGTGTGCGGGACCGTAGCCCAGCTTCATGGAGACGGTTGCGAATGGTCGTCGCCGATACCCCAGGAGCAACAGTGTCCCTAATTTGCTGGGAAGTGGCGGTGCGGTCCCCTACGGCACTGCGTAGGATCCTACGGTCTTGGCGTGCATCCGTGCGTCGCTGCGGTCCGGTCCCAGGTCGACGGGCACGTGCACCTTCCGCCGACCACTGGCGACAACATCGATATACTGTGGAGACCTCACGCCCCACGTGTTGAGCAATTCGGCGGTACGTCCACCCGGCCTCCCGCATGCCCACTATACGCCCTCGCTCAAAGTCCGTCAACTGCACATACGGTTCACGTCCACGCTGTCGCGGCATGCTACCAGTGTTAAAGACTGCGATGGAGCTCCGTATGCCACGGCAAACTGGCTGACACTGACGGCGGCGGTGCTCAAATGCTGCGCAGCTAGCGCCATTCGACGGCCAACACCGCGGTTCCTGGTGTGTCCGCTGTGCCGTGCGTGTGATCATTGCTTGTACAGCCCTCTCGCAGTGTCCGGAGCAAGTATGGTGGGTCTGACACACCGGTGTCAATGTGTTCTTTTTTCCATTTCCAGGAGTGTAGATGTGGGTTCTCATTCATTCTAAAATGATAGTTATCTATGTATTATAAAAACATAGGTACTAGCCATTCAACTAACAAGAATCTTCGGTTATAGAAGCTACATAGTCATAACGGTGGAAGGCGACCGGGCAAAATATGTTTTTAAATTTCTCTTGGATTGTCACACAAATGCAATATTTTCTTTCTTTCAAAAATGACCTTGTTCCATTAGTGAACCAGCTATTAATTACACTTAGTCACTTTGCCTCTGGTGATCTGCTTCTGTCCATTGGAGACTTCATTGGTACTGACTGGCAAGGCGACAGCCAGCAGAATTTTAAAAGTACGTGTATGGCAACTGACAACATGCACAAGAGACAGTTTTGTCAATTAAACGAAAATAAAATAAACAAATGCATATGGATTAATATATTTTTATTCTGAAATTATTTGTTTTAATGTTCTTCTCCTAATCCTAATTTTGAGATTTATCTTCTTTTTTTTCTTTAACCAATACAGTTCTTCCTCCCTTATCCTACTTTTCAAGCAGAAACATCTGCAATTCTGCTAATTCTTTCACATTTCAGAATAGTTATTTTTATTATGAAAACAAAATCGATAGTTTTAAGCTGAGATGATTGCAGAAAACAAGGAGTAACGCTGTGAAGGTGTCACGTCTCCAATTATTTCCCCTTCCCTCCCATATTACATGTAGCTTCTAGAGATGATTCCACATACCAAAATTATATATGAAAGACTTACCGTTCCTCAAACATTTAAGGTGAGATACTCTAACAACAGCTTCTAGTTTGGATATGTGACGCAAATACATTTCCACCACATCATTTAGGTTTTCCGTGATTTCCCTAAGTGACTTAAGGCAGATTCCGGGATGCTTCTTTCGAAAAGGCACAACTTTCCTTCTTCATCTTTCCCTTTCTTAATCTGAGCGTGTGCTCCATATCTAATGACCTCGTTGTCGACGGGACGTTAAACACTAATTTCCTCCTGCTGCAATTGTTAGCATCTTATTCTTCACATAACCCTGCAGTATTAATAATCACCACGTCATAGAAACAGTAATTGTTTATCCCCAAGAACTGCAAAAGTGGATGCACAGATAGTGTTAAGGAACGCACCAAATGTTCTTTCTGCAGAGCACCCATTTTCTGCTAAAAAGAATTAATCATATTAAGACGCAAATGCAACAGCAAGATAGCCAGTAACACCTCTCAGAAGTGTGTCAAATCACTCTCAATGATACCTATGTTATCACAGTTCGTTGTAGATTCTGAACAGACTAGCTATTCCACAAAGCAGACCGCATTTCATAGTTTTAGTATGTTAGCTTACAATTCATCATGTACCATATAGCTTCATTTGATGGGATATAATGTCACCTAGAAATATTTTATCTGAATAGAACTATCTTTATTAAATTGGGTATTTTGCTGTACACAACTTTGAAGTTACACAACACGTATGGGCCACCACCGATCTGTAGGCTCTGCTAACTTTTCCGGGCATACTATTTACATATTTCTTCCTGAAACAAAATAATTCGTGGATATTCTGTCGGCCTGTGTGAAGTTGTTTCTGAAATGAAACTTGCATATTTTTCCGACGCTTTACTCGGAAATTTAGAAACCTATCGTACTGGTCGAACAACAAACCTGATCCTTCAACTAATTTCAAGATAGATCGTTATGTTTACATGCAAGTACCTTACAAGCTAAACTAAATCTTTTGTACTCTTTTTTTTCCATCACATCAGACGGCATCAGTTTTCGTTTTTTCAACTATTCTCTTGAACTCATTTACAGCATCTACCAGCTTCTAAGTATCCTCAAGTGAATAGTTTTGCGATCTGGAACGCTTGTCGCCCATGTTAAACATGCTAATTGAGCAGACGTCATCTAAATAAATATGAAATACCGTACGCGAAAATACCGAGCGTGCTCTTCAGTTGTTGGCTACTTAACTGGACGGAAATGTTATTCAAATGGTTCAAATGGCTCTGAGCACTATGGGATTTAACATCTGAGGTCATCAGTCCCCTAGAACTTAGAACTACTTAAACCTAACTAACCTAAGGACATCACACACATCCATGCCCGAGGCAGGATTCGAACCTGCGACCGTAGCGGTCGCGCGGTTAAATGTTATTCCAGGAATAACTAAACGGAGAATAAAATGGCGTCGTACTACACGCACTCCGTGTTAACCTGTTGTTAGGCTATTAATCTGTTAGTTATGCCTAGATTTATCCCGAGATTGTACAACAGGCCCTTAGTGGCAAATCAACACAGCTTACATTATCAAACCTTCCCTGTGTATTGCTTCATATACAGGGTGAGTCACCTAACATTACCGCTGGATATATTTCGTAAACCACATCAAATACTGACGAATCAATTCCACAGACCGAACGTGAGGAAAGGGGCTAGTGTAATTGGTTAATACAAACCATAAAAAAATGCGCTGAAGTATGTTTTTTAACACAAACCTACGTTTTTTTAAATGGAACCCCGTTACTTTTGTTAGCACATCTGAACATATAAACAAATACGTAATCAGTGCCGTTTGTTGCATTGTAAAATGTTAATTACATCCGGAGATATTGTAACCTAAAGTTGATGCTTGAGTACCACTCCTCCGCTGTTCGATCGTGTGTATCGGAGAGCACCGAATTACGTAGGGATCCAAAGGGAACGGTGATGGACCTTAGGTACAGAAGAGACTGGAACAGCGCATTACGTCCACATGCTAACACCTTTTTATTGGTCTTTTTCACTGACGCACATGTACATTACCATGAGAGGTGAGGTACACGTACACACGTGGTTTCCGTTTTCAATTACGGAGTGGAATAGAGTGTGTCCCGACAGGTCAGGCCAATAGATGTTCAATGTGGTGGCCATCATTTGCTGCACACAATTGCAATCTCTGGCGTAATGAATGTCGTACACACCGCAGTACATCTGGTGTAATGTCGCCGCAGGCTGCCACAATACGTTGTTTCATATCCTCTGGGGTTGTAGGCACATCACGGTACACATTCTCCTTTAACGTACCCCACAGAAAGAAGTCCAGAGGTGTAAGATCAGGAGAACGGGCTGGCCAATTTATGCGTCCTCCACATCCTATGAAACGCCCGTCGAATTTCCTGTCAAGGGTCAGCCTAGTGTTAATTGCGGAATGTGCAGGTGCACCATCATGCTGATACCACATACGTCGACACGTTTCCAGTGTGACATTTTCGAGCAACGTTGGCAGATCATTCGGTAGAAACGCGATGTATGTTGCAGCTGTTTGGGCCCCTGCAATGAAGTGAGGACCAATGAGGTGGTCGCCAATAATTCCGCGCCATACATTTACAGTCCACGGTCGCTGTCGCTCTACCTGTCTGAGCCAGCGAGGATTGTCCACGGACCAGTAATGCATGTTTCGTAGATTCACTGCCCCGAGGTTTGTGAAACCCGCTTCATCGGTAAACAGGTGGAACAGCAACGCATTCTCTGTTAATGCTCATTCCATTGACACAACTGCACTCGATGATTAAAGTCATCACCATGTAATTGCTGATGTAGCGACACATGAAACGGGTGAAAGCGGTGACGATGCAGTATGCGGATGACACTACTTTGACTCAGTCCACCGGCTCTCGCAATGTCCCGTGTACTCATGTGTGGGTTCATGGCAACAGCAGCTAACACACCAACTGCACCCGCTTCTCCTTTGACGGACCTGTTACGGACCCGTTTGCGTGCTACGACCCTATCTGTTGCATACAGTTGGCGGTTAATGTTTTGCAATGTGCGGCACGTCGGATGTTATCTGTCCGGGTACCGTTCTGCATACACCCTGCAGGCTTCAGCTGCATTTCGTCGACACTCACCATAGATGAGTATCATCTCCGCCATTTCAGAGTTCGAATACATCATGGTCACAGTTCCTACAACACTACACTATCACAGACGTCTGGTAACACGGTGTACTACAGTTGGTCTGCGTGCGGAGACGAATGCAGAATAACAATAGCAGCAAGCGCTACATGCGGACACTGCGACAGCTAGACCAAACCACAACAGTGCACTACAGCCACACTCGTAAACACGGTCGTCATCGTAAACATGTCCCTGCAGATGCTGCTCGCCGACCGTGGCCCGTGTTTGTTACAACACAGAACTGAACGTCGGAGGTTTCAAGCGCCAACTTTAGGTTACAATATCTCCGGATGTAATTAACATTTGACAATGCAACAAACGGCACTGATTAGGTATTTGTTTATATGTTCAGATGTGCTAACAAAACTAACGTGGTTCCATTAAAAAAACGTAGCTTTGTGTTAAAAAAACATACTTCCGTGCATTTTTGTATGGTTTGTATTAAACACAATTACACTAGTCCCTCTCCTCACGTTCGGTCTGTGGAATCGGTTCGTCAGTATTTCATGTGGTTTACGAAATATATCCAGCGGTAACGTTAGGTGACTCATCCTGTATAGTTCTAGTTGTTTTTTATTTTCACGTTAATACTTCAGTGTCAATTGTAGAAATGTTACATCCATAATCATGGAATTATGCTATTATGGTAACTCTCATAACTTTTTGGTACTTACCTATGAAGTGGAACTTTTCCTCCTTTGACAAATTCCCATTTGCGCCCGTAGCAGCAACAATTGAGCAACTTTGCTGTTAATAATAAATAAATTTGTTAAAACAGAGTCAATAGGCAGAATCTTACGGGTTCGGTCTTACAGCAAAATATAAAGAACAATGTCATACCACCGACACGTGACTTTCAGTTTGATGTTGACCACATCCGCTGTACACCATGTTCCATCTACAGATATTCCTACTCCAGAATTCTCTGCGTGTAACAATATCCTTTTTGGAATATTAGATATAGAATGATTGTTAATAGTAATAGCCCTTTGCAGAAAACACTTATTTACATGATTGTGTGAAAGTTTAGATATGTCTCTCGAAAGTTTTTTTATCTTTTCATTCTCCACTCGAAGGAGTGGAGAGGCCTCTTCGAGATCCGACGCGTTAAAGAGCCGCGGTTCTATTGAGCCAATAATCAAGCGGGCTGACAGTGGGAGAGTTGGAGATCCCGACAGGGGATAAATAGGAGGGCTTACGCTTCAGTATTTGCCTTACAGCCAATGAAAAACCTGACTAGAACCTTGCTCGAACCGCGGATTGGAGTCGCATTAATTTCTTCTAAGATATCATTCTTCGTTGTGGACGGAGCCCCAGGCTACTTTTAAAGCGTTGTGTATGTGTAAAGTGTATATATGTTCTATGTGTGATACTGAACAGAGTGAAATGATGTGTGTTGAGAGTTCAGAAGGATGGTAAACATTTGTTTATTTGCTTTTCAACTGAGAGAAAAATTTAATTATGCTCTGTACTGCGACGTAATGCAGCAATGACTTTAAATATGAATAATTTCTGTGATAGTTCATTTTACTTTGCTAAGAAATGTGAGTTTGTGCCGCTTTAAATGATCTAAGTCCTTTTAAAAAATTCCAGTTACGATTTCGGCGATAGTCTTTCAAATATTTCTGCTATCTCTTGTTCCAAAGTCTATATTTCACAGAAACGGTACTTTTTTTATCCACTATAGAAATGAAAGTATGGGAAACGTTTGATACATATATTTTCAATCAAAAGCAATATTACAGACCCTTGCTACCTCATTTGGTCTGTGGCTATCTCCTTACAATCATTCGGAAGTTCAGTTGTAACATAAGCGGAGAAGAAAAGCAGCAATAATAGTAATAAACCACAAACACATTAAAGTGTCTTATTATATACCAACGTCTGCTATCGTTATAAATAACATTTATGTCACTGGCACACGTTCTCTCTGATAGGCAATTTTTGAAGTCTTTACATAAAGTCACACGAGTTTATCACGACAGTTGAAAACAGCCATTATTCTGTGTAGGAGTTGCGCCACACGCTCATTTGTAGTTATATTTGTGCAAAATAAAAAAAAAGTGCTGGTCACTGCTTTAGGCGCACGCTCTTCCCACTCTTTTCTTCCAAAAGCAAAATCTATCTCAAATTGCAGACTCATTAAAAACCTGCTTAAACGGACAATAACCATCGCTTTCACAATAATTGTATATCATCAGTCTGCAAAGTCTGCAGGTTTTGAAATAGCGGTGGGCTTCAGGCCTTGTCATATTAATCGTATGTATACCTTCCAGCAAGACAAGAACTCGACTGTCCATTATTGCAATTCTAACGGGATGAATGGCGGTTATTCTCTTCACAGAGGGTTTTAACAACGTTAATAATGATGGCCAGTGAGCGTGGTAGTCAGCTTTATTCTGCAGTTTCCGTGTCGTCTTTCTGTCAGCTAATCTGCAGCTGCTGTGAGTCGGTGGTCAGCACAGAGGCCGGCAGGGGACACCTCTAGCACGAGCGTCGCCGTACCACTGGCTTCTCATGCACACACGCTGTGCTGGCAAGCGGCGTCGTTCCACGTAATACGTGTGCAACATCTGAAATGCAACCAAGTCTTAACAAATAAAAATTTTAAATGACGAATATATTCATTAGGAGTAAGAAACCTAATCTCACAGAAAAAAGAATCATTAACAAATCCCAGCTATATGCGCTAGTGCGAAACAACACAAAATGTTGTCACCGCAAGATAAATGGAGGACATTACCAAGAAAACAAGGCGAGGATTTGCGCCTTCTTCGCTTGGCACGCGAGAAATTCAGAAATAAACTGATTGCGTGAGATTTAGAGGAGAGACCTTCAGGTCATGGATATCGTTTACAGGAGAGATTACCAACATCTCGTCGATGGCGAAATATGTCAGACAGTGATAGAGGTTGGATCCTATGTCGCAGGAGAACGTCCAGAGTCTTTTCAAAGGAAATATCTCGGTATATATCCTAATGGATTTAGAGACATTATAGAAAACTTAAAACTTGGTATTGCCTGACAGTGATTTTAAACCCGTTTTTCCAGAATGACCACTGTCTTAAGGCACCGCTCCCTCAATCACGTGTATGTAAGCAAGTCTATGCTCAGAAGTACACCAGTTGCTCACGCTGTGGTACGGCTGGTTGTAGATGATTTGTCGCACATTTAGCTTTTATTCTTTTAAGTTATGTCATGTTCTGTAGATCATTTTCCCGATTATTTTATGTATATGATCTGGAACAGGTTAGATTACAATATATATATATATATACAGGGTGTTTCAAAAATGACCGGTATATTTGAAACGGCAATAAAAACTAAACGAGCAGCGATAGAAATACACCGTTTGTTGCAATATGCTTGGGACAACAGTACATTTTCAGGCAGACAAACTTTCGAAATTACAGTAGTTACAATTTTCAACAACAGATGGCGCTGCGGTCTGGGAAACTCTATAGTACGATATTTTCCACATATCCACCATGCGTAGCAATAATATGGCGTAGTCTCTGAATGAAATTACCCAAAACCTTTGACAACGTGTCTGGCGGAATGGCTTCACATGCAGATGAGATGTACTGCTTCAGCTGTTCAATTGTTTCTGGATTCTGGCGGTACACCTGGTCTTTCAAGTGTCCCCACAGAAAGAAGTCACAGGGGTTCATGTCTGGCGAATAGGGAGGCCAATCCACGCCGCCTCCTGTATGTTTCGGATAGCCCAAAGCAATCACACGATCATCGAAATATTCATTCAGGAAATTAAAGACGTCGGCCGTGCGATGTGGCCGGGCACCATCTTGCATAAACCACGAGGTGTTCGCAGTGTCGTCTAAGGCAGTTTGTACCGCCACAAATTCACGAAGAATGTCCAGATAACATGATGCAGTAATCGTTTCGGATCTGAAAAATGGGCCAATGATTCCTTTGGAAGAAATGGCGGCCCAGACCAGTACTTTTTGAGGATGCAGGGACGATGGGACTGCAACATGGGGCTTTTCGGTTCCCCATATGCGCCAGTTCTGTTTATTGACGAAGCCATCCAGGTAAAAATAAGCTTCATCAGTAAACCAAATGCTGCCCACATGCATATCGCCGTCATCAGTCCTGTGCACTATATCGTTAGCGAATGTCTCCCGTGCAGCAATGGTAGCGGCGCTGAGGGGTTGCCGCGTTTGAATTTTGTATGGATAGAGGTGTAAACTCTGGCGCATGAGACGATACGTGGACGTTGGCGTCATTTGGACCGCAGCTGCAACACGGCGAACGGAAACCCGAGGCCGCTGTTGGATCACCTGCTGCACTAGCTGCGCGTTGCCCTCTGTGGTTGCCGTACGCGGTCGCCCTACCTTTCCAGCACATTCATCCGTCACGTTCCCAGTCCGTTGAAATTTTTCAAACAGATCCTTTATTGTATCGCTTTTCGGTCCTTTGTACATTAAACCTCCATTGAAAACTTCGTCTTGTTGCAACAACACTGTGTTCTAGGCGGTGGAATACCAACACCAGAAAAATCCTCTGTTCTAAGGAATAAACCATGTTGTCTACAGCACACTTGCACGTTGTGAACAGCACACGCTTACAGCAGAAAGACGACGTACAGAATGGCGCACCCACAGACTGCGTTGTCTTCTATATCGTTCACATCACTTGCAGCGCCATCTGTTGTTGAAAATTGTAACTACTGTAATTTCGAAAGTTTGTCCGCCTGAAAATGTACTGTTGTCCCAAGCATATTGCAACAAACGGTGTATTTCTATCGCTGCTCGTTTAGTTTTTATTGTCGTTTCAAATATACCGGTCATTTTTGAAACAACCTATATATATATATATATATATATATATATATATATATATACGAATAGTGTTAATATTACTGAAATGTTTAGTTCTATACATGCAACTACATTTAGAGGTACAATCTTTTTTTTACCATTTCTGAAACAGAAACTCGTCCATGGAGTAGAAGGAGTTGTCCAAAAGGTATGATTTTAAGCTAGATTTAAAACTAGATCTGCTACCTGCTGGACACTTTATGTTGTTGGGCAAATGATCAAAGATTTTTGTTGCTGAATAATGTACTCCTTTTTGAGCAACTGACAGCTTCAATAAAGGATAGGAAAGGTTATATTTCCCTCTAGTGTCGTACGTATGAACATCGCTGTTCCTCATGAATTGAGACGGATTATTTGTAACGAATTTCATTTGCGAATATATGTACTCTCATGGTGCAGTTAAAATACCTAACTCCTTGGGTGAACACCACTAATTATTCTCACTGCTCTCTTTTGTGCACCGAGCGAGGTGGCGCAGTGGTTAGACACTGGACTCGCATTCGGGAGGACGACGGTTCAATCCCGCGTCCGGCCATCCTGATTTAGGTTTTCCGTGATTTCCCTAAATCACTCCAGGCAAATGCCGGGATGGTTCCTCTGAAAGGGCACGGCCGTCATCCTTCCCTAATCCGATGAGACCGATGACCTCGCTGTCTGGTCTCCTTCCCCAAAACAACCCAACCCTCTCTTTTGTGCAATCAATACTTTATGTCTAAGTGGTGACTTACCCCAGAAAACTATTCCATAAGACATTATTGAGTGGAGATTCAGTAGTGTGTCATCAACTTCACGAGTTGTGGTGCCTCTTTGATAACATGCTAGGAATTACTTTATTTAACTTGTTCCCCGGTGACACTGAACATAAATTCAAAAACCCGGAACTCTAACGTCTAGGGAAGAAGACACTTGAAAGATGATACTTCTCACATAATACGTTTAGTTACGTCTTGAAGCATGTACATGTCAAGTGAATTACAAGTGTAGTCACAGTATTGTGAAAAAAGCACCAGGTCCATGAGCAGACAGTTTTCTATTTTCTGTCAACATTATGGCATTAGCTGTCTGATTTATCGAAGTCGGAATATTTAATGCTTGACTCGATTTTGTTTCATTTTCCTACGGAAATTATATGTTCCATCAGAAGGTAGTATATTCAAAATCTTATCACTTCAGTAACCACTATCATTCTACACTGAAGTGACAAAAGCCATGGGATACCTCCTAACGTCGTGCCGAAGTTACTTTTTCCCGGTGTAGTACAGAAACTCGATGTGGCATAGGCTGAAGAAGTCGTTGGAAGTTCTCTGCAGAACTACTGAGCCGTGCTGTCTTTACAGCCCTCCGTAGCTTGCGGCTGGTCCCGGCGGAGGTTCGAGTCCTCCCTCGGGCATGGGTGTGTGTGTTTGTCCTTAGGATAATTTAGGTTAGGTAGTGTGTAAGCTTAGGGACTGATGACCTTCGCAGTTAAGTCCCATATGATTTCACACACATTTGAACATTTTTTTGTCCGTAGCTACGAAGCCGGCCGTGGTGGCCGAGCGGTTCTAGGTGCTACAGTCTGGAACCGCACTGCTGCTACGGTCGCAGGTTCGAATCCTGCCTCGGGCATGGTTGTGTGTGATATCCTTAGGTTAGTTAGGTTTAAGTAGTTCTACGTTCTAGGGGACTGACGACCTTAGAAGTTAAGTCCCATAGTGCTCAGAGCCATTTGAGCCATTTTCGTAGCTACGAAACTGTTACCGGTGCAGGATTTTGTGCACGAACTGATCCCTCCATTATGTCCCATATATATTCTGTGGAATTCATGTCGGGCAATCTCGGAGGCCATATCATTCACTTGAGTTGTCCAGAATGTTCTCCAAGCCAATCGCGAACACTTGCGGCCCGTTGACATGACGCATTTTTATACATAAAAATCCAATTGTTGTTTGAGAACATGAAATGCATGAATGGTTGCCATTAGTCTCCAAGTAGCCTAACATAACCATTAAAGTCAGTTATCGGTTCAGTTGGACCAGAGGACCCATCCCATTCCATGTGAATACAGCCGCAATCTGTTTGCACAGTACCTTGCTGACGACTTGAATCCATTGCCCTGAGGTCTGCATCACACTTGAACCCCGCTATCACCTCTACCAACTGAAGTGGGGACTACGCCTTTCCAGTCTTCTAGCAATGATACTCGCGTCGATCGTCTGCTGACATAGCTCATTAACGCAAAATTTTGTCGCATTGTCCTAAAGAACACGTTGCTTGTCCGCGAGCGCCGACAAGTCTGCGCAAACGCAGCTGCTCTTGCTCGTTAAGTGAAACCCGTCGGTCACTGCGTTGTCCATGGCGGGAGAGGTAAATTTGGTATTCACGGCGCAGTGTTGACACGGCGGATCTCCGAATTCCCTCATGATTTCTGAAATGGAATGTCTAATGCCTCTAGCTGCAACTACTATTCCGCGTTCAGTGTCTGTTAAGTCTTGTCCTCCTGTCATAATTACGTTGGGAACCTTTTCGTATGAATCACTTGAGTACAAATGACATCTTCGCCAATGCATTGCCCTTTCAAAGCATGTGTATAGAGTACTACCGCCGTCTGTATATGGGCATTTCGCCAAGTAGTAAGAAGGAAACGTAGACTATATTTGCAATCACCGTGTTATGAAATAAACACGAGGCCTATGAGCAGACAATTTTCGACTTTCTGGCTACATAAAGGGATTCGCTATTTGATTCAGAGAAGTCGGAATATTTAACGCTTGACTTGATTTTGTTTTGTGTTCCACCAGTTCAGTAACCACTATCACTGTCATTTTGGAATACAACTGGTCTGCAAATATTAACGAGAATTAGCCTTTTTAAAAAATGTTATTCCTGTTTACGCTTCCTCATTGTTTAACTTCAGCAAAATTAACATCTACCTCTAGAACAAATCTTGGTAGTCGTATTTCAAACGTATCTGAGACTCTACTACAGAAACGTTGAAAAGGAATTACATTTCTTCGAGCATCTTGCTCTAAAAGATAGGGCTCAATTCTAAAATGAATTATTACGCTGATACAAACAGAAGACGGAGACTTTGAGTTACATAAACAAACTATCTCGTAACAAGGGCATCCGTTCTTCCCGGTACTTCCAAGGGCAGCATCTTTCCTGCTATCTTGTAGATACTGAAGGTCCTTGAGGTCATTAGAAGAGCGAAAGGAAAGTATTTGGCAACACTACGGAAAACAGTGGATGTACCAACCAGGGACGTGATGTTAGATGTCTGACGTCTGACTACTAACATATCAAATGTCGAATTTTAAAACGCCAGTAGCTCACACAAATATTTCGAAAAATAATGAGATTTACGTAACAAAAAAAAGTTTCTCACACAAATCAATGATCTAACGTTTATTTAATTATTATTACGACTTGGGAACACATGTTTCAATAAATACCGTGGAAGCCATTGACCTTACATTTATTCGCATGCAAACATATAACACTGCATGTAAAAGCTTATGGATATCTGCTGGAGGCAGTACTGTTCCAGCAATAAAAGAACACTCATCCACGTGTCTCTCTAAAGTTTTTGGGTTGTTTCCTACCGTTCCGAATCCACAGTGTTCTCAGCACGGACATTTCTTGTTCTGGGCCAGTGTGGCGAAGCATAAAACCACCGCAAGTAACTAGCGGATCTCCTAGCTGTCGTAAGTATGAACGCGGACTTCTTACATATACGACACTTAAATACGAAGACAGAACTTCCAGATGTGACGAAATTGAAATTTAATTTGAGATTTAAAAATCACACTATAAGTTTAACAAATTTCAGTGTTGCCCAATTCCTGAAATTACCTTTTATATGAAGAGATCATCAATGCCGTCTTCTTGCACACAGACAACGCATGACATAACAGTTAACCTGCTAGCAGTACGATAAAATACGTATTCCGCACAACTGAGATTATTTATTGATGAGAACATACTGTGACAAGGTCCCGTATTTTCAATCAGCGCTATATTTTACCTTGTTAGTTTCGGACCAGACTCCTTACTACTATGACTGCCAACATATTTTGTGTAACTTGTGATGTAAGGGTTCTAATGGGGAAATTAATTGACTGGGAAATCTGTAAACAATCAGGATTGCCGAATTTAAGGGCCACACTTTAGACGTCCATGCCAGTAGACGGCCAGTAACGAACGGAACGCGGCTATATTGCAAGTACAATGAATTTTGAACATACAAGGAAGAAAGCCTCAGAACTTACTAGAACATTTATTTAGGATGATTCTTGCAGAGAAGAAATGGATACAATGGTGTTACCAGCTTAATTAATCAGAGTTGATTGTGGCAGATTAACAGCTCAGAGTTGGTGTTTAACTTACCCATAGTAAACGCAACGTACGATAAATCCACTCCAAATTTTTATCATTAAAATACGTGGTGATTGAAACACGGAAATCTGGAAAACAGGGAAGATGCTTACAGCTTCGACTGATGTAATTAATATAGTGTTTAGACACGACAGTGGCAACGGCCTTGCCGCAGTGGATACACCGGTTCCCGTAAGATCATCCAGGTTAAGCGCTGATGGGCGTGGCCGGCACTTGGATGGGTGACCATCCAGCCGCCATGCGCTGTTGCCATTTTTCCGGGTGCACTCTGCCTCGTGATGCCAATTGAGGAGCTACTCGACCGAATAGTAGCGGCTTCGGTCAAGAATACCGTCATAACGACCGGGAGAGCGGTGTGCTGACCCCACGCCCCTCCTATCCGCATCCTCCTCGGTGGATGACACGGCGGTCGGATGGTCCCGGTAGGCCACACGTGGCCTGAAGACGGAGTGCTTTTTTATAGACAAGACATTGCTGTGGGACAATGGACAATAATTTTCTGTTCTTCTCCCACATAATACGTGATAACTTCTGTAAATTAAGAGTCGCACATATATGGAGTAACAAAAAGATGTGCTCAGACTTTCAGTATACTTTCCTCACACTAAAAGGAATTACTTTACGTGGACATAGACCCGGAAACGAATTATTTCTGTGTGAAAAATCGTTTCCTGCATCGCTTCACTGTACGTTATGGATGGGGATCACTTAGGTACAGATCGAACCAACATACCTTACGACACTCCCTCTTTCTTGCAATACATCTACATCTGCGTGGATACTCTGCAAATCATATTTAAGTGCCTGCTCTGTAGCACACTACCAGTGCTTTGTGTTTCATTTCACAGAAATACGAGTAATTTTGAAATTCAACTCCGGTATTTGCTAGAGTCGGCGTGCGACACATTTCTTCGCCTTACGTGCATGCAACATGAACTATGTAATTGAACATGACTGTTGACAAGTGTTCGTCACGGACATAGGTGGAAATTTCATGTTATGGGAGCGAAGCAGTCGTGTGTGATATCGGTGAAGTGGTCGACTTACTGCAGTGACAGTAATATCTCTGAACTCCCGAACCTTAGGCTAAGTTGTAGAGTGTTCGACATGAAGTAAGCTGCCAGAACTTTTAGAGAAGTGCATATTGGAACATGATTATCCTGAAGAAAATTGTTAGGAATTATTAATCTGATGGAAGCACTTACAGTCGCACTATTTATGTAAAAGAGAGATTGGATTTGCATTATGGATATGTTTTTAAGGTAACAACTTTTGCTGCAGTGTACTGATAATGCTAGCGTTCCTTGTGACAGTTCACCTCCCCATCTCTGTGTAGGTCATTTCAGTTTAATTAATTTCAAAAGGCGTTGCCCTATGAGAAAGTAAAGTTTCTGGTTTTCTGTGAGTTTTATGTTCTTGTGTAGTAAGAGTTTATAATTCAGCGTTGTCATAGTGAACGGATTAGTATTTTCATTTCAAGTAAGAAGTTTTCTTAGTATGAGAAAATAATCCCAATCTTTCACCCAGTAGTTTAATTTTACTTTAGCATATTTCAGTTGGCGCGATTTCTTCATTCTGTGCTGTTGCTGCTGATTATAATGTAATTTTTAAGGTAGATTCATTTCATATTTAGTTGGTTCTTTCGTTCCTCATCTCTCGTGCACATTGCGCCAATTCTAAGTATCTTCTTTGTAATTCAGATTTTTAATGGGCCAGTGAACAGGGTGTGTTTCAGTTTTTCTTGGCAGTGCGAAACTTGATTTTGGTAGCAGTTTTCGAGTAACATTTTCGATTGAATTTCCTGTACAGTGAACGTCACTTACTTTTGTCGTTATGTAAACGTGTGCACTCAGACACGCTACCCTCAATAGTCACTTGAGTTCAACCTTTTTATAACAGAGGACACTACATTCAGTTTTGAGTGAAAACGAGTCAAACATTTTAATGCTCATGAACTAACGAACGATCGAGTCAGAGGAAATAACAGCCGCCACTTGGGTATTTTTATTAGCTTCCGATAGTGGATTTGCTGCTTAACGTTTATAATGAAAGAGATTTCCAGCACTAAGGCACGCACAGGAGCAATCGATCAGCATCATAGGGAACATAAAATGTTTAAGGGTCCTGTTTGCGATTGGAAGAAGCCTTTAAAGACGAGGAAACCGTAATTGGAGAAGTCAGTTCTTCATGCAGCTGAAGACGAACCTAGCATCAGCTTACGACAAGTAGATGTAACAAGTTTACACCAAATAATGTTCACCATTTGACTGACTGGTGTGCGGTATAAGAAAATCTGCTTTGTCCATTCTATCAGCAGCAAGGCTTACCAAACCAGGGGAAGGAGAAGGCACGTACCTCTCCCCATACCGCCTCCTCACATTCTCCTAAAGAAATAATGGTCTTCGAAAACCGAGCTCGCACCCGTCTCCCTCACACAGACAGTATGTTTGAAAAAAGCCGCATTTTATGGAGACTGGCTACATTTATATCTATACACTGCAAATCACCTTTCTAACTAGTTCCTAATGTACGCAGATCCATTTGTCCTGAAATCTGAGAATTACAATGATGGGAAAAAACAGCAGCACCAGAAAATAATTGATATAGAGTAAGGAAATTTTGGGAATACTTTGGTCTAGGTAATATATTCAAGTGATTAACATTGCAAGATCACAGGTTAATGTAACCATGGCATAAGCCATTGCAAATGTGAAGTTGTGATACATTAATAACCCTTATAGCCGCCTGAATGTTAATTGGAAGCATGCAAACACGGCTTCATTGTGTCGTCAGTTTTTGGGTTGGAGTTCCATATCTGTTGTACTTCGTCGGTCAATACACGAACAGTTAATGCTGTTTTTGGATGACGCTGGAGCTGTCCCATCATGTCCCAATGTACTCGGTTCGAGACAGATCTGGGTTTGAGCAGGCCAAGGAAACATGTGGACACTCTGCAGAGAATGTTGGGTTATAACAGCGGTATGTGGGAAAGTTTCTGAAAGTATTTGTATGGAGTGTAGCCATGTATGGAAGTGAAACATGGACGATAAATAATTTGGACAAGAAGAGAATAGAAGCTTTCGAAATGTGGTGCTACAGAAGAATGCTGAAGATTAGATGGGTATTGAAGGTATTGAATAGAATAGGGGAGAAGATGAGATTGTGGCACAACTTGACAAGAAGAAGGGACCGGTCGGTAGGGCATGTTCTGAGACATCAAGGGATCACAAATGTAGCATTGGAGGGCAGCGTGGAGGGTAAAAATCGTAGAGGGAGACCAAGAGATGAATACACTAAGCAGATTCAGAAGGATGTAGGTTGCAGTAAGTACTGGGAGATGAAGAAGCTTGCACAGGATAGAGTATCATGGGGAGCTGCATCAAACCAGTCTCAGGACTGAAGACCACAACAACAACATGTGGCAGAGCGTTGTCCTGTTCGAAAACATCCACTTGAATGCCGTTTATGAATGACACCACCACAGGTTGAGTCACATGATTGACATTCAGGTTTGCAATCAGGCTGCATGGGATAACCACGAGAGTGCTCACGCTGTCATATGAATTCGCATCCCAGGCCATAACTCCAGATGTAGGTCAACTGTGTCTAGCACATAACCAAGTTCGTTGCATGACCTCAACTGGCTTAGTTCTAACCAACCAACGGCCATCAATGCCACCGAGGCAGAATCAGCTTTCATCAGAGAACACAACAAACCTTCACCATGCCTCTGAATGAGGTCTCGCTTGACACCACTGAAGTCGCAGACGGCTGTGGTTTGGGGTCAGTGCAATACACCCTACAGGGTGTCTGATTCGGAGCTGTCCTTGAAATAACCGATTTGTAACAGTTCGTTGTGTCACTGTGGTGCCAAGTGCTGTTTAAATTGGTTCTGCAGATGCAATGTTATGGACCAGAGCCATACGCCGAAAATGATGGTCTTCTTTATCGGTAGTGCCACGAGGCTGTCTGGAGCCCGGTCTTTTTGCTGCCACGTACCATATACAGTGGCTACATTCCTGCCAATTGTTTCTGAAATGTCACAGGGGGATCACACAGATTCTCGTATCCATTTTTCACTACCTTGTCAAACGTAGTGTGGTGTTGATGATGGCGCCTTTATCGCCTTAAAGGCATTCTTGAGTGATAGCATCACACCACGTCCAATCTCAAAGGTAACTAACGGTCGAATTTAAAGCAAACGTGATTTTCATCCTCATAATGGTGCTACAAAAGCCACTCTTATGCTAATTCTGAATAGATACCATCCTCAGATGCGGCAAGATGCCTATCAACTTACGTTTATCTCGCAGAAATCTTTCTTGGTGCTGCGATTTCTTTTTTTCCCTAAATGTATTACGCCATCGCCAGTACTCTCTCTGCAGCTGAAAATGACAGGTGACTCTGCGGTCCAAAGTTCCAGTAGCGTACTTTGAAATCATGCTCTCGTGTTACCAGTTTATGCCGAAAACTTGAGCCGGCCGGGGTGGCCGAGCGGTTCTAGGCGCTACAGTCTGGAACCGCGCGACCGCTACGGTCGCAGGTTCGAATCCTACCTCGGGCATGGATGTTGTGATGTCCTTAGGTTAGTTAGGTTTAAGTAGTTCTAAGTTCTAGGGGACTGATGACCTCAGAAGTTAAGTCCCATAGTGCTCAGAGCCATTTGAACCATTTTGAACCGAAAACTTGTAGACATGTTCATATAGCAAGTATTTCGTATTATGTGAGCCTCACCAGCGTCACAGCAGAGTAACTTGCTCTGTGAGTTAACTACATTGTGCATAGTAGGCACTTACCACAGAGCGGTAGTATTAGTGTGTTTGGTGATTCATAAATACAGATTCTTATTTTTCAGTTACTCATCCTCATTTCTTTGCGATTTAATACAGATCATGCAAACATCCATTCTACCAGGCAAAAAAGATCTGCAAGAACCTGACAAATTGCAACTCCAGAACTTTATGCTGAATTGTGTGGTTAGATGGGAGGTGGAGCACGAAGAGTCAGGGCTGCAGCAAACTCTTTCTTACGTGGAAAGTCAGCGCCTAGGACTGCCACGTGAGCACAAAAAAAATTTTTTTTGTCAGTAGCGTAATTGTTTTCGTCTCAGTGGTTTATTTCTTGTTGTTATATATAAATGGAGACACTGCTAGAGGCTGGAAAAATACATCCGCCACATGCTGTGGTCTCGTCTCCAGCGGCAGTGGATACACGGTGCCAACAATCGCGTAAGTCTTTATAAAAAGAGGCAACATCTATGTAACAGTAGTAGTAGCAATGACACACACACACACACACACACACACACACACACACACACACACATATATATATATATATATATATATATATATATATATATATATATATTCCTGGAAATTGAAATAAGAACACCGTGAATTCATTGTCCCAGGAAGGGGAAACTTTATTGACACATTCCTGGGGTCAGATACATCACATGATCACACTGACAGAACCACAGGCACATAGACACAGGCAACAGAGCATGCACAATGTCGGCACTAGTACAGTGTATATCCACCTTTCGCAGCAATGCAGGCTGCTATTCTCCCATGGAGACGATCGTAGAGATGCTGGATGTAGTCCTGTGGAACGGCTTGCTATGCCATTTCCACCTGGCGCCTCAGTTGGACCAGCGTTCGTGCTGGACGTGCAGACCGCGTGAGACGCCGCTTCATCCAGTCCCAAACATGCTCCATGGGGGACAGATCCGGAGATCTTGCTGGCCAGGGTAGTTGACTTACACCTTCTAGAGCACGTTGGGTGGCACGGGATACATGCGGACGTGCATTGTCCTGTTGGAACAGCAAGTTCCCTTGCCGGTCTAGGAATGGTAGAACGATGGGTTCGATGACGGTTTGGATGTACCGTGCACTATTCAGTGTCCCCTCGACTATCACCAGTGGTGTACGGCCAGTGTAGGAGCTCGCTCCCCACACCATGATGCCGGGTGTTGGCCCTGTGTGCCTCGGTCGTATGCAGTCCTGATTGTGGCGCTCACCTGCACGGCGCCAAACACGCATACGACCATCATTGGCACCAAGGCAGAAGCGACTCTCATCGCTGAAGACGACACGTCTCCATTCGTCCCTCCATTCACGCCTGTCGCGACACCACTGGAGGCGGGCTGCACGATGTTGGGGCGTGAGCGGAAGACGGCCTAACGGTGTGCGGGACCGTAGCCCAGCTTCATGGAGACGGTTGCGAATGGTCGTCGCCGATACCCCAGGAGCAACAGTGTCCCTAATTTGCTGGGAAGTGGCGGTGCGGTCCCCTACGGCACTGCGTAGGATCCTACGGTCTTGGCGTGCATCCGTGCGTCGCTGCGGTCCGGTCCCAGGTCGACGGGCACGTGCACCTTCCGCCGACCACTGGCGACAACATCGATGTACTGTGGAGACCTCACGCCCCACGTGTTGAGCAATTCGGCGGTACGTCCACCCGGCCTCCCGCATGCCCACTATACGCCCTCGCTCAAAGTCCGTCAACTGCACATACGGTTCACGTCCACGCTGTCGCGGCATGCTACCAGTGTTAAAGACTGCGATGGAGCTCCGTATGCCACGGCAAACTGGCTGACACTGACGGCGGCGGTGCACAAATGCTGCGCAGCTAGCGCCATTCGACGGCCAACACCGCGGTTCCTGGTGTGTCCGCTGTGCCGTGCGTGTGATCATTGCTTGTACAGCCCTCTGGCAGTGTCCGGAGCAAGTATGGTGGGTCTGACACACCGGTGTCAAGGTGTTCTTTTTTCCATTTCCAGGAGTGTATATATATATATATATATATGTGTGTGTGTGTGTGTGTGTGTGTTATAGCGACAGTTCTTGAAGTGCTAAATGGCCTAGATGAGGTGGTACGAGTTGGATAATACTCTGTAGTTGTCTGTTGATTGATCTAGCGCTCTGTATGACATATTTCGTCATAGTAGAACTCAGAAATAGGCACTTTAATACCCTCTGATGGATTTTCAATTTTTATTCTCATAATCAAGCCCCAGTGATTCTGTGCTTCTGTACTTACATTATATCTTTCGTTCCACTAGGAGTTAAATTGTATGTAGAACTGACAAGCATGGGCACATGTGATACCTTCTTACCCACAGCACCTGCTCTAAGGTTCCTCCACGAGCACAGGGATGTTCTGCTGGGATGGGTTGTATGTCAGTGACCAGTACTGGCCACCATCTTCCTGTTTAGGAACACCAGAAACATTCGATGTATTGGGAGCAGACCATGTGTCCTCGTCACACAAATCGATGAGTGGGACAGAGAATAACAGCTCCTTGTCCTGCTCCAGCAAGTGACCTATGTGCACTACAGGATCCCACCTGGTCGCTACAGGTTCAGACATGCTGGATATTATTGCTGCCACAGGTCAAGAGACCTGCCACAGGTCTCAACAAGATGTTGGCGCTCGCCCGTGCAGGCGTGAACGTGCCGAAATCCAGTGATGAACAAAGAGGAGGAAGCGTTACATAGAGACTAAGACACAAAAACAACCAATAATAATAATAATAATAATAATAATAATAATAATGACGATGATGATGCTAACTAAAAACAAAGATGTGACATCCTAAATATCTAGGATACAGACAAAGAAATAGGAATAGATAATACAAATATTAAAGAAGAACTAAAAGAAAAATATAGACAAAGACTAACAAAAATACTGAAAACAGAATTGACAGCCGGCCGGGGTGGTCGAGCGGTTCTAGGCGCTACAGTCTGGAACCGCGCGACCGCTACGGTTATGTTCTAGGGGACTGATGACCTCAGCAGTTAAGTCCCATAGTGCTCAGAGCCCTTTGAACCATTTTTGAACCAGAATTGACAGCAAGAAACAAGACAAAAGCTATAAATACTCATGCTATACCAATATTGACCTACTCGTTTGGAGTAGTGAAATGGAGTAACACAGAACTAGAAGCACTCAATACACTTACACGATCACAATGCCACAAATATAGAATAGATCACATACATTCAGCAACAGAAAGATTCACATTAAGCAGAAAGGAAGGGGATTTATCGACATAAAAAACCTACATTATGGACAGGTAGACAATTTAAGAAAATTCTTTATAGAACGACAGAAACTAGCAAAATACACAAAGCAATCACTCATATAAATACATCGGCTACACCACTGCAATTTCATAACCACTTCTACAACCCTTTAGATCATATAACATCAACAGATACAAAGAAACTAAATTGGAAAAAGAAAACACTACATGGCAAGCACCCGTATCATCTAACACAACCACACATCGATCAAGACGCATCCAACACATGGCTAAGAGAAGGCAATATATACAGTGAGACGGAAGGATTCATGATTGCAATACAGGATCAAACAATAAACACCAGATATTACAGCAAGCATATTATTAAAGATCCCAATACCACAACAGATAAATGCAGACTTTGCAAACAACAAATAGAAACAGTAGATCACATCACAAGCGGATGTACAATACTAGAAAATACAGAATACCCCAGATGACATGACAATGTAGCAAAAATATTACATCAACAACCTGCCATACAAAATACAATAAAACAACAAATTCCCACATACAAGTATGCACCACAAAATGTACTGGAGAATAATGAATACAAATTATACTGGACAGAACCATTATAACAGATAAAACAACACCACATAACAAACCTGACATCATACTCACCAATAAAAAGAAGAAATTAACACAACTAATCGAAATATCCATACCCAATACAACAAATATACAGAAGAAAACAGGAGAAAAAATTGAAAAATACATCCAACTGGCTGAGGAGGTCAAGGACATGTGGCATCAGGATAAAGTTGACATTATACCAATTATACTATCAACTACAGGAGTCATACCACACAATATCCACCAGTACATCAACGCAAAACAGCTACATCCAAAGAAATATATACAACTACAGAAATCTGTAATTATTGATACATGTTCAGTTAGCCGAAAGTTCCTAAATGCAATGTAACATATACCGTACAGTTAAAAGGAAGTCAAGCTTGATCAAGGTCCGCGGCACTTTCCATTTTTAACCAGACATAACGTCTGAGAAAGGAAAGAAATAATAATAACAATAATGTGATGATGATGATGGCGATGATGATGATGCTAACTAGAAACAAATATGTGACATAGGATTGTGTATTGAACCAGGAACCTATAGACGACGGAGGGGCTTCGTCACGCCGTAGCCCTCAGTGGCCCACAACCCCACAACAGGCCACAGCAGTCGCCCACCCCATCGCCGCTCCACACCGAACACAGGGCTATTTCTCATTCTTAGGATGCCACAAACTATTTCTTCGTTGACTAAACTTATGAGTTTCTCACAGTCCATACTTCGTTTATGAGCAAATCGGCCGATTCGACCTAAGGAAACAAACTGATTAGATTTCGGCGATTGTCGTCCGAAGTTTGTACATTCGGTCAGTGAGATCAGTTGCATTAAGAGCGCACACGTACTGACGTACCGATTTGAAAATATCGGCTGATGTCGGTCGTCGACGGAATCCATCGATGTCGGTGCACTGTGACCACAGCCTAAGTGGGTACTTTGGGGCGATACTGCGTCAGCATGTTACGGCAAGTAAGTGCCTGCGGTAACGAGCCCCCTTGCGTCAGACTTGCACCGTTACCGAATGCACTAGATCAGATGGGGAAATATCTTAACTACTTATGTTATGACAAATTTCAGCAAGTTTAAGAACAAGATTCTACCAACAGAAAATTTAATCAAGGAGCTGTTATATATGAATGCACTGCAAGTGGTGACTAATGACACAATGAAAACGATTCAATCATTCAGAGTACTTCGAAACAACAACCGAGCTAAAATACATGTAACTGCCATGGAAAGAACCCAACAACTTTTTTATGGCCGTACTGCTACGCATCAAAGTTGACATCGCAAAATCAGTCAGGGCCCCTCGCGCCAGCGCCATCTCGCTGGCCTGCTGGTTGCTATTCAATAATAATCCAGCCGAACACTCGACGCGAGTTGTGCGTTATCTGGGCTCCTCGGCCTAGACGACGACAACAGCACACTCTGCATCGCATAGTTGCCTCGCTCGGCAATGCTGCCTGCGAATCCAAGTGGAGCCCAACAGCAGGTTTGAAAATTTTCGTTCTTACCTATTCTACTGCACTACGTTTAGCCTTTTGTTGATTAGAATGAGGAAGGAAATCGACCTATCCAACGAAACCGGTCGTAATTCGCAAAGCATGATGTAGAAAAATTACATAAAACATAAATTGGATGCATCAACTGAGGTCTGAACCCCGATCCTCCAGAACCTGCCTTAGCCACTGCACTACCTCGATTAATTAATAGGCACGTTTATCATCCATACTCTGCAATTACCACCAGGTAGCTCAATTGGGGCACTGTTTTATTTCTAGGCAAGCAGTGGAAAAGGGTGTCGGTAGCTTAAGAAGAGTGTGTTCGTATCGTTAAACAACTAACTTGTGTGCGAGGCAAACGCGGAAAGACTTTTTATAGAAAGAAAAGAATTATCCACAATTAGTTTCGAGGAAAGGAACGGAGTTTAGGATTCAACATCAAGTCGATGACGGCGACCTCAGCATTTGCCACAAACAGAGAAATTGCGAGAACCTAAATTTGAATAAAGACATAAAGGCATTACAGATCTTGACTGCGAGGGCCATCGATTGAAATCAATGGGGAAAGTTGAAAACTTGTACCAGACCGAGAGTCGAACACAGGACTCCTGCTTACTTGCCGGATACTCTGATATCCGAGCCATCCGAACTCATTGGCCATTGCAGCTGCACGGACTACCAGAGCGCGCCTTCCGTCAGACCCAAATTCACAACATTTTCACGTACTGCGAATGTAGTGCCCATTGCCCATTATACTCACTACTGGCGGCATTTCGCCGATTCCGGTAAGAGTTAAAGCCTGGTTTGCATCTGCAGTGATGACATCATCGGCCGTCTAGCCTGTGTCTTAATTCATAATGCCAGTTGAATCAGAAACTAGGGCCAATTCGCAGAAGGTCTGTTGAGAAGGAGGCAAGGGTAATAGCCCACTGGCCCTCAGCAACACTTTTGTACTGCCGTGCTGGGATGTTCAGCTTTGTTCCAAACGAACACGGACAGGATCACCCATGGCGCAAACTCCTGGCAGAAACATTTTGCAACTAGGGAATGGAGTGAGAAGGTTCGTTTTTTACTAGAAGGCACCATTGTGCCCAAATGTAGAACATTGGCTGTTTCTCCAGAAAGCACCGGACACCAGAGGTAAACATCTCAAAGACAGATTGGAGTTTCCCAGTTTAGGCCCTCTGAAAATGTGAGACACTGCTGAACGTATTGACTCTGCAAAAAACAAGTGTTGACGCAATGTAAGATCTGCTTCCATTGGCTAACATTAATCAACTATAGATTAGAGAGAGAAACACGATGGTAACGACGAGGAGTGCCTCATTGGTTACAGAAAGAGACAACAAAGCGAATTTTTTTTCTGTGGGAGATGGAAGGCCGAACGTTATTCGTTAACCGACTGGGGGAAGGGAACTAGTGTTTTCTAAGGAGCAGTTTCATTGGTCGGCGCTCGGAAGATCCGAAGCCCAGACAACCTGAATTTAGGAAAAGATGCAAAATGTGGCAGTGTAAGGTTTCCTTTAATTGACATTCTATGAGAAATCTCTCGGTCTTCGGGAGCATCCGCCACCATTTTTTTAAGCTGAGAGCTGCTGTCGACCCATCAGACTGTCGCTGACCTACACTTAGCCGCTGGCGAGTGTTTTTGGTTCCACCAGTGACTGATTCTGCAGCCACTTCAGCCTCGAGCTGCAATACTATGGACTGTGCGGCTGGTCCAGGCGGAGGTTCGAGTCCTCCGTCGGGCATGGGTGTGTGTGTTTGTCATTAGGATAATTTAGGTTAAGTAGTGGGTAAGCTGAGGGACTGATGACCTTAGCAGTTAAGTCCCATAGGATTTCACACACATTTGAAATTAGATTACCTCAAGATTCACTCTCGACTTGTATTTTGTAAGCAGCGAACACTCTGCTTTCAATGCCGACCACAGATGTGTCGTAGTACTATGTTTTTAATTAACATCGTGACAATCACTGGGTACTTTGCGATTACAGTTAATTCACTTTCGTGATTATTAGCATCTTACCCCTGATCCCTATGTCAGATATGCGAAGGTCTTATTATACAAATGTTGGCAGTGTCTGTCATTTGTTTTGCGGATAATTTTATAGGAATAATTCAAAGTAACTGTGATTCCTGTCTTATTTAGTAGTCATAAGTTCCCCCAGTCATGGTTTTGGAGGGCACCCTTAATTATTGCGACACCTGCTAGGGTTACCTTGAGCTTCAAACCACCTTGCAGTAAGAATAGTCAGACAAGGTAACAAATACGTTCTACACAATTACGGCGCTCAATCTTTTCCTCTTGTATATCACTTCTTGAATTCGCAACTTCGGAACTTTTACAAGAGTAGATAACTTCCACTTGAACCGGCAGGTAACATCACTTGCATTTTTGAAATGGCCCTGTGTTACCGTTGGTATTTTGTTATAGCACATCTTAGCTGATTCTTGCATTTTTTTATCATCTGAAGCTCACTTTGTATACAATAAACTTCGTTATTGATTCCTCATTATCCACTTCCTTGCAAGGAAAGGAAAGAGGGTGGTTTGTCTTTGTTGTTCCTAGTGAAACGCTACATTTCAACATATGGGTTTTTTTTCTCTCAGGCAGGAGAATATTAAAGAGGACCAAACACAATGCTCTCATCATAAATGACAGACCTTTCGTGTCAGGATGTACCCCAGCTATAATGGCTAAGAGAGTATATAAATGCTTTTAAAATAGGGAGCTGAGTATGTTTGCGATCCAGTAAGGTTATTTATCAGCGAAACTCCGAACTGTGTACAACTGATATTTGAAAGTCAACGAATCTAAAAAGAACACAAGCACAAGATACTGAAGATACACTGACCATGTTCACAAGAGTCGTAAATAACACATCATTTGGCAACAACATGAACATTTATCTGAGGCGTGCAGTAGGCATACATACAGTCATATCTCTTACAAAAGAAGTTGCTGTTTTGTTATTTGTTCTTCTATTACTATGCATCGATGCGCAGCTCTTTAAGTTTCAATGACACGATCAAAACACAGCAGACTGGAACAGTATGCACACTTAACAAGGGAATAATATGGAAATAGTACGTCATTTTCCGTGTATCCTCACTTCAATAGTTCAATATCCGAAGTCACTGTATTCGCAGTATCAAATGACGCAATGGAAATATCTGTTTCGTAATCAGGTCTTACGAATACGCTAACGTAACTAAGTATCAATGCAAATAGTTAGTTGTAGAAAACAGAGTGAAGACCAGTGCTGAAAAGTCGACTATGGTACGTGACCTGTGGCTCGTACAAAACACACAAGACGTCCAGCAAATATTTTCTGCTCTCTGATACAATGTAAGGCGGTTTCAGGTAAATAACCTTGTTAAATGGGAGGACAGACACACCGCGTATTTTAAAATGACTTTTAGTCGGTTTTAACTGTTTCAGCTGGGGTGCTTACTCCATAAGTGCTAGTCAGCCCAAGAAGGAACATTCAGTGACACGACAGGAATGATCATTCAGAGCAAAAACCGTGAGTTCTAAAACGTGTATCTTAAGACCTATGGGGGCCTTTTCATCTCCGATACTGTGAAACAAATCGCTTCTATTGCAAGTTGTTTGATTCCCATAGTGTCGGCGAACGTACTATTGACCAAAACAAGATAAAAAAATTGTCTAGAAAACGTGGGTTCTAAATTGCGTACCTTAAGAATAATGAGCATATGTTCGGTAGAAACGACGTGTTTCACAGCAGCGAAGACGAAGAAGAGCCCATAGCTCTTAAGGTTGTTGTTGTTGTTGTTGTGGTCTTCAGTCCAGAGAATGGTTTGATGCAGCTCTCCTTGCTAACCTGTCCTGTGCAAGCTTCTCCATCTCGAAGTACCTACTGCAACCTACATCCTTCTGAATCTGCTTAGTATATTTATCTCTTGGTCTCCCTCTACGATTTTTACCCTCCACGCTGCCCTCCAATACTAAATTGTTGATCCCTTGATCCCTCAAAACATATCATACAACCGATCCATTCTTCTAGTCAAGTTGTGCCACAAATTCCTCTTCTCCCCAATTCTACTCAGTACCTCCTCATTAGTTACGTGATCTATCCCTCTAATGTTCAGAATCCTTCTGTAGCACAACATTTTGAAAGCCTCTATTCTCTTCTTGTATAAACTATTTATCGTCAATGTTTCACTTCCATACATGGCTACACTCCATACAAGTACTTTTAGAAAAGACTTCCTGACAAATCCACACTCGGTTTTAACTAATTTCTCTTCTTCACAAACGTTTTCCTTCCTGTTGCCAGTCTACATTTTATATCCTCTCTACTTCGACCATCATCAGTTATTTTTCTCCCCAACTAGCAAAACTCATTTACTACTTTAAGTGTCTCATTTCCTAATCTAATACCCTCAACTTCACGTGATTTAATTCGACTACATTAAATTATCATCGTTTTGCTTTTGTTGATGTTCATCTTATATCCTCCTTTCAAGACACTGCCCATTCCGTTTATTTGCTCTTCAAATCCTTTGCTGTCTCTGACAGAATTACAATGTCATCGGCGAACCTCAAAGTTTATATTTCTTCTCCATGGATTTTAATTCCTACTCCGAATTCTTCTTTTGATTTCTTTACTGCTTGCTCAGTATACAGATTGAATAACATCGGAGATAGGCTACAACCCTGTCTCACTCCCTTCCCAACCACTGCTTGCCTTTCTTGCCCCTCGACTCTTATAACTGCCATCTGGTTTCTGTACAAATTGTGAATAGCCTTTCGCTCCCTGTATTTTCCGCTTGCCACCTTCAGAATTTGAAAGAGAGTGTTCCAGTCAACATTGTCAAAAGCTTTCTCTAAGTCTACAAATGCTAGAAATGTAGGTTTGCCTTTCCTTAATCTATCTTCTAAGATAAGTCGTAAGGTCAGTATTGCCTCACGTGTTCAAATATTTCTACGGAATCCAAATTGATCTTCCCCGTTGTCGGCTTCTACCAGTTTTTCCATTCGTCTATAAAGAACTCGCGTTAGTATTTTGCAGCCGTGACTTATTAGACTGATAGATCGGTAATTTTCACACATGTCAATAACTGCTTTCTTTGGGATTGGAATTATTATATTCTTCTTGAAGTCTGAGGGTATTTCGCCTGCTCATACATCTTGCTAACCAGATGGTAGAGTTTTGTCAGGGCTGGTTCAAATGGTTCAAATGGCTCTGAGCACTATGGGAATTAACTTCTGAGGTCATTAGTCCCCTAGAACTTAGAACTACTTATACCTAACTAACCTAAGGACATCACACACATCCATGCCCGAGGCAGGATTCGAACCTGCAACCGTACCGGCCGCGCGGTTCTAGACTGCAGCGCCTAGAACCGCTCGGCCACTTCGGGAGGCGTCAGGGCTGACTCTCCCAAGGCTATCAGTAGTTCTAGTGGAATGTTGTCTACTCCTGGGGCCTTGTTTCGACTCAGGTCCTTCAGTGCTCTGTCAAACTCATCACCCAGTATCATATCTCCCATTTCATCTTCATCTACGTCTCATTCCCGTAATATTGCCCTCCAGAACATCGCCCTTTTATAGACCCTCTATAGGCTTCTTCCATTTTTTTCTTTCCTTTTTTTGATTGGAACTAGTTTTCCACCTGAGCTGTTGATATTCTCACAAGTGGTTCTCTCTTCCCCAAAGGTCTCTTTAATTTTGCAAAAAAGAGACATAATGTCTGATAGGATAGCTGCAATCAGTGATTTTACAATGTAACTTTTAATCCGTTTTGATTGCACAATGTTTATTCATATGACCGGTTTCGGTTCCTTTAGAACCATCTTCAGACCTGATATTTCGGTTACAGGAGTAACTCGTCCAAATACAGCAACTTTCACATGCTTTGACGTGACGCAGCATGTGAAAGTTGCTGTATTTGGACGAGTTACTCCTGTAACCGAAATATCAGATCTGGAGATGGTTCTAAAGGAACCGAAACCGGTCATATGAATAAACATTTTGCAATCAAGATGGATTAAAAGTTACGTTGTATGCTCTTTAATTTTCTTGTAGGCAGCACTACTCATAAATTCCTCTGCGTCCTTACATTTGTCATCTAGCCATTCCTGCTTAGCCATTTTGTACTTGCTGTCGATCTCATTTTTGAGTCGCTTGTGTTCCTTTTTGCCTGCTTCATTTACTGAATTTTTATATTTTCTGCTTTCATCAATTAAATTCAATATTTCTTCTGTTACCCAAAGATTTCTACTAGCCCGCGTCTTTTTACCTGCCTGATCCTCTGCTGCCTTCACTACTGCGTCTCTCAGAGCTAACCAATCTTCTTCTACTGTAATTCGTTCCCCTGTTCTTGCCAGTCGTTCCCTAATGCTCTCTCTGAAACTGTGTACAACCTCTGGTTATTTCAGTTTACCCAGGTACCATCTCCTTAAATTCCTACATTTTTGCAATTTCTTCAGTTTCAGTCTACAGTTTATAACCACTAAAATGTAGTCAGAGTTCACATCTGGCCCTGGAAATGTCTTACAATTTAAATCCTGGCTCCGAAATCTCTGTCTTAAATATAATCTATCTGAAACCTTTCAGTGTCTCCAGGCCTCTTCCACGTATACAACGTTCTATCATGATCCTTAAACGAAGTGTTAGCTGTGATTAATTTATGCTCTTAAGGTATGCCAAGCCAATGTTTAGTGAATATTTTTTTTCTTGTTTGGTTCATACTACCACCCCTCAAAGTATGTAAAGCAATCAGCTTGCAATAGATGAGATTTGTTTTATAGTATCCAAGAAGGTGAAGTACTCATAGTTCTCAAGGAACGCACTTTACAGCCCATGGTTACTAGAGATTTTTGCTTCGAATGATCGCTCCTGTCACCTCCCTGAATACTGACCATTCCCCCTGGGACATCCTGTAAAAGCAAGGTGTAGCATAAATATTTCGCTTGCAGTTCATTCATTTGTCGCCTGTAGATATCGAATAAGTACTCATGCTGTCAGTAGTTTCTTTGTTTGCTGTTTTTGACGACCAGTGTTGGACTCCTTTTTTCACAAAACCAACAGTTCATCTTACTCCGTACCGTCCAGATATTCTATATTTTTGACTGCGTGTAAATACGAACTAATACTTAGAGGTGGCTGAATATGTCTACATATACGAGATTCACAATTTCAGTTCTAGAAGGGACGTTGCTTGAACCTACCATCACCCTTAGAAGTCCACCTCCGTTACTACACTATGTGATCAATAGTATCCGGACACCTGGTTCAAAATGATTTAAAAGTTCGTAGCGCTATCCATCGGTAACGCTGGTATTCAATATGGTGTTGGTCCACCCTTAGCCTTGATGACAACTTCAATCAGAAGCTGGAAGGTTTCTTGGGGAATGGCAGCCCATTCTTCATGGGGTGCTGCACCGAGGACAGGTATCGATGTTGGTCGGTGAGGCCTCTCAGCAGTCTGTCAGTCAATAGACGAGGTAGCCTGTACGCTTTTGTGCTGTACGTGTCCCTTCACGTTTCCGCTTCACTATCACATCGGAAACAGTGGATCTAGGGATGTTTAGGAGCGTGAAAATCTCGCGTACAGACGTATGACACAAGTGACATCCAATCAGTTGACCTCTTTCCAAGTCCATGAGTTCCGCGGAGCGCGCCATTCTGCTCTCTCACGATGTCTAATGACTACTGAGGTCGCTGATATGGAGTACCTGGCAGTAGGTGGCAGCAAAATGCACCTAATATGAAAAACGCATGTTTTTGGGTGTGTCCGGATACTTTTGGCCACATAGTCTAAATGGCGAGTGTATAGGACTGCTATGTGAAGGATCCAGATTCAGTTACCGTTACTGCCAGTGATTCTTTCTTGGTGAGACAACTGCAACTCCGTTTCATTATATCAACTGAGGAGCAACTTGAGTGAGAAGTATAGCCTCAGAGGTTTGGAAATCGACTACGGTCATTAGAGCGGAGATTTGAGGCCACGTCCCACCATAATGTATCCGAACTAAGCCATTAACAGAGGATGAAACATCGGTCAGTCTCAATTGAACTGTCCTACAGGGCCCATACGCGAAACTTGTATCTACCTTGGACTGAAATCTAATGTCTAAATTTCATCTTGTAAATTATTTTGTAATTGGACGTATACGACTGTGTAAATAATAACAACATTATTTTGGTGAGTCTAAGAATAGTCTCGAGGTAGTTAGTGTCTTTGACTAGTAATGAAATCGACTTCGGCCTCGGGTTCGAACCCCGCCACTGCTTAACATTTTAATAAAAATGATCAGCAATGGTGGCCGAAGACTTCCAGCACAAGTAGCGCCCACATTCTGCGAACAGTATTGTCAAAGAGGATGGATAATCGGGCACTTTCTTGCCCTTGGGGGTGGGAAACCACCCCTAAAGGCGAAAGAAACAGCAGTGATCAACGGCATGATGTTGCACAAGACAATGGATATCACTGCACTGAAGACACGTAACGTGTATCCACCGGATAGGTGGCCAATAATTGAAAGAATGTGATATTCTCTGGCAAACGATTTCGGACTTGTACCGCATTCGAAACCATTGGAGGGGACTGACAAACAGAAGGTGACCTTGAGAAAAAGTCGAATAACTAATGAAAGAGTAATGGTCTGCCACACGGGACGTAGAATGTCATAAGTTCGAAAGGTGGTGAGGGACCTAGAAAACCTGAAAACGGAAACGCAGAGGCTCAATCTAGATATAGTGGGTTTCAGTGAACTGAAGTGGAAAACAGACGAGGCTTTCTGTGTCATGTGAGTGAAGAGTAATACTAACAGCAGCAGAAAATGGCATAACGTGAATGGGATTCGTTGTGGGTAGGGAGGTAGGACAGAGAGTGAGTTATTGTGACCAATTCAGTGATAGGGTTGTTCTCAACAGAACCAACACCGATGTCGCCAGCAGAGGATGAAGACACAGAGAAAGTATATGAAAATACTGAGCCCGTAATTTAATACGTAAAAGGGAGATGAAAATCTAATAGTCATGGTGGAGTGGAACTCGTTTGTGGGGGAGCTGGTAGAAGAAGGGTTAAGGGAGAATAAGGGATTAGTAGTAGGAACGAGAGAGGAGAAAGACTAATTGAGGTCTGAAGTAATTATCAGTTGGTAATAGCGAATCCTCTGTCCAAGAATATCAAGAGGAGAAGCTATACTTGGAAGGGCCGGGAAAGACTGAAGATTGCAATGAGATTGCATCGTTGTCAGGCAGAGATTGCGAGATCACATGCTGAATCTCAAGGTGTACCCAGGGGCAGATATAGACTCAAATCACAATTTAGTAGTGATGAAGAGTAGACTGAATTTTAAGGGAGTAGTCGGGAAGAATCAATCACGAAAGAGTGGGATACTAAGGAACGAAGAGATACGCTTCAAGTTCTCTGAGGCTGTAGATATTGCGATAATGAATAGCGAAATAGTACAGTGGAAGAGAATGGATATCTCTGAAAAGGCAACCACAGGTGTTGGAAAGAAAAACGCAGGTACTGGGAATGTAACGGCGAAAAAACCATGGGACACTGAAGAAATACTTCAGTTGATGGGCGAAAGAAGGAGATACAAAAATGTTCAAGGAAATTCAGGAATATAGAAACACAAGTCACAAACACAATTCACGTATGAATGAAATAATTAGGAAGTGAGGGGAAGATAAGACGAAATGGCTACATGAGAAATGAGAAAAAGTCAAAAAGAAATGATTGTCGAAAGGAGTTACTCAGCTTATACATAAGGTAAAACAACTTTCGGTGAAACTGAAAGCAAGGGCGTTAACATTAAGAGTGCAATGGGACTTCCACTGCTAAACGCACAGAAGAGATCGGCTAGATGAAAAGAGTCATTGAAGGCCTCTATGAGCGGGGGAGGGGGGAGGGGGGACTTGATGACGTGACAGAAGATACAGCAATCGACAGGAAAGAAATAGGGGATCCCTATTAGAGATATAAGAGCTTTGGAAGACTTAAAATCGAATATAATAGAAGGGATAGATAACATTCCATCAGGATTTCCAAACTCATTGCGGGAAGTGGCAACAACAGAAAACTCTTCTCGTTCGTGTGTAGATTTATGAGACTGGCAATATACCATCAGACTTCCGGAAAAACGTCATCCACATAATTCCGAAGACTGCAAGAGCCGACAAGCGCGAGGATTGTCGCCTAATCAGGTTAACAGCTCATGCACCCAATTTGCTGACAATATTAATGGGCAGAAATAGGAAAAGCAATATGAGAATCACTTAAATGACGATCAGTTTGGCTTTAGAAGAGGCTTCAGATAGGCAGTTCTGACGTTGTGGTTGATAATGGAAGCAAGACTTAAGAAAAATCAAGATACCTTCTTTGGATTTGTCGACGAAAACATGAAATGGTGCAAGATGTACGAAATTCTGAGAGAAATAAGGTTTAACTATAGGGAAGGACGGGTAATTTATAACCTGTACAAGAGCCAAGAGGGAGTAATGTGGTAGACCAAGAAAGAAGTGTTCGTATTAAAAATGATGTAAGACAAGAATGCATTCTTTCGTTTTTACGGTTCAATCTAAATATCGAAAAACCATATACGAATACAAAAGGAAGTTTGAAGAGTGGAATTAAATCTCAGAGTGAAAGGATATCAGTGAGAAGATTCGTTGATGACATTGCTGTGATCAGTGAAAGTGAAGAAATAGAGGATCTGTTGAATCGAATGAACAGTCTAATGAGTATAAAATATGATTAGCGAGTAAATCGAAGAGAGACTAAACTAATAAGAAGTAGCAGAAATGAGAACAGCGAGAAATTTAACAATTTGGTGATCACGAAGTAGTCGAAGTTAAGGAATTCTGATACCTAGGCAGTGAAATAACCCATGATGGACGGAGCAGGTGCAGATAAAAAGCAGTATAGCAATGGCAAAAGTAACACCTCGGGGCAAAGGAAGTCTATTAGCGTCAAATACAGGCCTTAACTTGAGGACGTTATAAGTGAGAAAGTACATTTGGAGACCAGAATTGTATGGTAGTAATACATTGTATGTGGGAAAACCAGAACAGAAGAGAATCGAAGCATTTGAGGTGTGGCGCTACAAAATATTGTTGAAAACTAGGCGGACTGATAACAGAAGAAACGAGAAGGTTCTCCGAAGAATAGGTGAGAAAAAGAGTATATGGAAAGCACTGACAAACAGAAGGGACAAGATGATAGGAAATCTGTTAAGACATCAGGTAATAGCTTCCATAGTCTTAAGGGAGGGGCTGAGGAGGAGCTGAAGAGATTAAAAGCTGTAGAGTAAGACATGAACTGGAATACATCCAACAAATAATTGAGAATGTATGTTGCAGTTGTTACTCTGAGATGAAAAATTGTCACAGAGGAGGAATCCGTAACTGGCCGCATCAAACTAGTCATAAGACTAAAAAACTGCTCCCGAATAGGCCATGAAGGCTCAAAGGTACTGACCGGCCGCCGTGTCATCCACAGCCCACAGGCGTCACTGGATGCGGATATGGAGGGGCATGCGGTCAGCACACCGCTCTCCTGGCAGTATGTCAGTTTCCGAGACCGGAGCCGCTACTTCTCAGTCAAGTAGCTCTTCAGTTTGCCTCACAAGGGCTGAATCACCCCACTTGCCAACAGCGCTCGGCAGACCGGATGGTCATCCATCCAAGTGCTAGCCCAGCCCGACAGCGCTTAACTTCAGTGATGTGACGGGAACCGGTGTTACCACTGGAGTAAGGCTGTTGCTGTCAGAAGACTGATGACTTAAAAAATAAAGACAATAAAATCCCCTACTAATCGGTTCATTATACCGTGCTGTTGAAAATATCGTCCACAGAACATCTAAATACACTGCCGAAAATAATCCTCAATAACACCCTCAAGGACAAAGTGGTTTTACTGACAAGTGAGCTAAAAGGCAGTTCGACCATCTAGAAGTATCCCCACAACAAATTAAATATACATGTGCTTCTAAAGGTGAACCGTGAATTTACTTTCAAAACTTTTTCTCAAGAATTTACTTTATTTACTAGCGATTCATCAAGAACATTAACACATTTATTCACACTATGTGAGCGCGGAAATGGTTGCCAGGGAGTACCTTGTGAAAGCAAAATGAAATTGCTTTTAACAAATGTAGTGTTGGGCAGCGGCAGCTGGATGTGAACAGCGCGTAGCGTTGCGCAGTTGGAGGTGAGCCGCCAGCAGTGGTGGATGTGGGGAGAGAGATGGCGGAGTTTTGTAATTTGCCATGAACTGCTATATATATTATGACTATTAAGGTAAATACATTGTTTGTTCTCTATTAATATCTTTCATTTGCTAACTATCCCTATCAGTAGTTAGTGCCTTCTGTAGTTTGAATCTTTTATTTAGCTGGCAGTAGTGGCGCTCGCTGTATTGCAGTAGTTCGAGTAACGAAGATTTTTGTGAGGTAAGTGATTTGTGAAAGGTACAGGTTAAAGTTAGTCAGTGACATTGTTTTGTAGGGATTATTGAAAGTCAGATTGCGTTGCGCTAAAAATATTGTGTGTCAGTTTAAGCACAGTCTTGTATAATTTTTCTAAGGGGAAAGAAACAGGTTTAAAATTATAAGTTGAAAGCATCCTCTACATATCAAGTTACAGTTTATTCAGAGGCAGAAAGAAACAAATTATTGAGTGTATGAGCTTTCGGGCTGAGAAGCTTGCCGCTCCCTTTCGACACGGCCGTAGTCACGACCACTCATAACAACCTCTGAAAGACTACACAGATGCATATCTGCAACACACCAGATTACCTTAAAGCAATAGTTTTAACAATTCACACAAGCACACAAACTATGCACCCCGTAGGAGGGATGGAAATGATACAAAACGCTAAATTTAAAAGATTAACTTGCCATCGAAGGTTCAACTTGATTTTTACTTCTAAGAAAAGTCTTACGGTGGAAGGGTGGCAACTTTATATACTAAAATGACCATTTAAATAAAAGCCCATGTAATGAAATCTTACATAAAATTATACAATGTTGGCCAAACATGTTCTACAGTACACATACACCGCCTCTCAAGATGACAGACAAGATAAAAACAAATTTCAGGAGTTTAGCCGTTACACTCTAAGCAATAAATTCGTTAGCACGCCGAATGCGACAAAAATGACAGAGGCAGCTCCGAACGACAGACACTAACTGCCTAACAAACGCGGACGAGGGACAGGCGAGCAAGCTGTGGACGAGAGACTAACCAAGAAAACAAGTAAGTCACACATATCACCAATCATAATAAACTGCAATTTCTCGAGAGGACCTGGCGGAGCACCCCCAAATCGCTCTCCCGAACCGTCCGCTGCCAGCCGCTTCAACGGACGCAGGAAGGCGCGCCGATCTCCCGTCTTTCCTGGTCCGCACCAACCGACCGACTGCCCGCTGCTCCGTCCGCGACTGCTGCTCCGTCGCGACTGCACTGCTGGTGCGTCTCCCACTCACTTCCACACACACGACGACGGAAATACTGGCTCTGACCCAACCATGCAGAGGAAACACGCCCACTGGCAAAACGACATCCCTGCACCAGGAAAGAACCCAGCCAAGCTCCACAAGACGGTAACACAAGGGGCCCAGAAGCGCTCGGAGAACCAGTTACACCACGGCGTCGCAGCTCGCACCGGCCAGACTGATGTCATGGGATGACTCGTTGCTCTCGTGTCGACCGCGAAGCCACTACCCCTCGCTATACGGCGCAGCCCACTGGACTCACGTGGCGACCTCAAATGCGCCGACGCTGAAGACGGACAAGTCATTTTGTGTCTCAGTGCACGACCGACCAACCTACCGATCCCACCGCCAATGACCATTGCCTGCGTAAACTCGAGCAGAATGGCGGCCTAACGCGCAGACTCAGATGCAGGAACTAAGCCCCGACCAGGAGACCAACTCGCTGAGTTCTCTTAATGGCGGAGTGGAAAGACTCTCATTTTGCCGGCTTTAAAGGTTGATCCGAACGAAAGACATACTAGCACTCCGGACGACAGATCGACACTAACTGCCTCACTAATTTGGACGAGAGACAGACTAGCAAGCTGGGGACGATAGACTGACCCAGGCTGCACGACTCACCGACTGACCCACTGGCGAGCTCATAGCGCCCCTCAAATGCGCGTGAACAGGTAACCTTTGCCCTTTCCCACCAGAGGAAGACACCAAAGCTGCGATTGCCACAGCGGCGCCACCGCTAAAAACGGAGGGGGACTGCTTCACTCTACGCGCTGCGGCGCGCTCTTCAAACAGCAATTTTTGCCACGGCTCAAAAGGGAGTCCAAACAGTCGCATCAGTAGATACTGTACCTCCGTGTGGTGGCAACGCAGACGTGATGACGTAGCAAGTGCAAAATATGCCCGGATTTCGTCTCTGGATGACATTCGATCAGCGACCAGTGCTCGCACTATGCCTCGATCTTGACGTGCGTCTGTGCTACGCGGGTGTCCAGAACCTGGTCTACACGTACGAGAATGTTCCACAGATCACTGTTTAACAGCAGCGACACACACGTCTATATTGTGCCCAATAAGTGCGTCTATACGTCCAGCCAGCTTCCCGCGGTCCCACAGTCCGACAACATTCAAATGGCTGGAGCTGTTCAATGTGATTACGTACTCGTCGGTGAGGCATGGTTGTGTCATACAATGATTATTGCAAACAATGTTCACCTCTGAACTCAGCATCGTTATCGTCTGCAGAGTCAAAACAGGGCGTGCACATACAGGCATCCTGAGCGCCATCTGAGCGCCGATGTCCGTAACAAAAGAATAACGCTACAGTCCCTCAGTATATACATACAGCGTAACCTCGTTAACACGAATCCAAACGGACGGAAAGATCAAGTGTCTAAAAAATTCATGTACAGTGAAAAACACCCATGTACGTGTAGACTGTTACAGTAATGCGTAATGCACAACAGTATCAACCACTTTACATTGCTGTAGACTTATAAAACTATAAGTAAAAGTACTATTACTCACAAATAACACTATTTTCTTGAGAAAAGTTTACTCATGTTTCACTGACGTTCATGGGAACGAAAATATCTTGTAATTTGACAACCAATTGTAACAATAGCGCCTAGAAACACCGCAGTGACGTCGTATGTTGAAGCAAGTCGTTCTAAACTGTCAAAGACTGTAAATATCTCCTGACTGGCGGTTGGAATGGTATCTGTATTCTCCTATTCCTCCTCGGTTTCTTCTAATGACGCTCCTTGCAGCTCGGTCACTGCACGTCAGATTCCGCAGAAGCACATGTGGCAGCACAGTCGTCTGCGCTAACGAATTCCTCAAAATTCATTCCATGATTCGCAACGCCTTTCAAAACTGTCGACTCATAAGGTGAAGAGGCATCGCTTAACTCGTGGACATTTTATGCGCAGCTAAGTCTCTAGCCTCTGTTAAAGCACTTCTGTGTATGATACGGCGACACCGAGTTCCAGGCTCCTGAGGCGACTTTTATTGCGTCAAGCAGATCGATTTCAACAGCACGAATTGCAGCTCTTACAAGTCGCTTGCGATAGGTTCTCTTCATGAGAGAAATTATGCCTCGGCCCAAGTTTGAAGGTGGCTTGTCGCTACTGGCGAAAAAAAAAACTTTATTTTTGTTAGGGACAATACTGTACCTTACAGGAGGTACACCTGTTCAGTGTTTGTTTTGATCCAACCTTTCACATGGTGAGAGTAAATGCAAGGTAAACAGTCCATGTTTATGTTTTTTAAAACAGCGTGGTATCTCGCACTTACCAATAACCCAGAGGCGAAACTTCTCACTGCCATCCACTTCACGTATAAGGGCAACAGTTACACGCTGTTTGCTGTTCCACCCTGATACCTATAGCCTCTTATCTCCCGGGTGCCATTTTGGAAAAAAAAGTATGGAAAAAAGTTTGTAGAAAATTGTGTAGAAAAGTCTGTAGAAAAGTTTGTAGGAAGTCCAGTTTCGTCCATATTGAACACATCAAACAGGGTGTACTTTTCCCCCACTCGGTAGAACTAATGCAACCAGCTTTCGCACTTTCTTCATTACTTTATTTGCTTCACCACAAATCTGTACAGATGAAATTGAAATTTTCTTTTGGAATCTATACAGCCAACCTGCAGAACAACTGAAGTCTTCGAAGCCTATATTTTTGGAAATCTCATTTGATTTCAACTGAATTATAGGTAAGTTACAATTACAATTTTACTGAACCAGTCTATCAGTAACATCTCGATGTCTTCATACTTAGCGTTACGAAGTCATTTAGACTTGTTTCCAAAACCTGATGCTGCAGTATTGATGATTTTTTTCTCGATTTTTAATTATCGTAGATACAGTCGTTTGGCAATTCCAAACTGCTCTGCAGTTGCTGTCTTATTTGTTCCACACACGGTCAACTTCATCGAGAATCTTAAGCTTTATCCGTACATTTAGAGCTGTATCTTTACCCTTTGTTCTAAGGTTTGTAGATTTTTATTGAGTATTCTAGCTCGATCTGGCACGACTAAAAGAACACCTAGCATCGAATACGTTTCTAAATGTTAATCCACACATTATTGAATGTGCCATATACATTGTTTGTTGAGGTGAAAATTGCGGCTGCCGACCTACAGATCGTTAACAACGAGTCAACGATGGATAGTTACCCTGTAGTTACAATTCTTGCATTCATTTCCGAAAAACTTAACACTTAAAAATACTGAAACACCGGACGTTTGTGTTATAATGAAATTGAATTACACTAGGGACTGATAAAGAGTTTGTAAATTGCCGTAACACGCATTCGTGTTAACCGATAAAACTTCCCATAAGAACTAAGAGATTCCTGCAGGAAGCAATATTTTTTTAGCGTTAACCGCGAGTTCCTCTTCAGCGTGTTCGTGCTAACGAGGTTATACTGTATTACACCCTAGTGCCACTGAACACAGCCCACGAGGCTGTTGCATTTTTCCCTGACAGCGTAATTGAACTAAACTGGGCGGGGTGCATTTCTCATTTCTCCACTACAAAATACGAAAACAGCTCATCCTTAAGCCTACAGTTCGAATAATTTCATACGTTAGATTACAAAAAGTGAGAATTGCTGTCAAGTGGAAATCGCCACAATCATCGACGTCGGAGACAATTTCACGAATACGGGCGGACGTAAGATGTAGGAAGGCCTGAGCATTTAACAGACTTACTATTAAGAATAGACTCTGATAAGAGCTAGTCTTCTCAGCAGTGCGTCTGTTATCGTATCAATATTACATATCTGTCAACCTTGAGCAGTTCCGTGGCCCAGCCATATATCTCTCACCAGGAAACAGAAGTTAATACCACAGTTACGACGCACAACGGAAACGCGAAAGAGATAAAGTAGAATACGTGGATGCTGACATGGCTGAAATTTGGGGATTATATTTAAGTTTTAAGCCAAACCAAGAATAGAATCACTATATGCGATTAACGCGGAGCTCTCAATGTAAAGACTAGAATGGCTTTGTGTCACACACTTTCAGTTCACAAATAACACAGCAACATCCGTCAGATGCGTGAATAATAGTGTGATGTGTACAACAGTGCATTACCAGGTATTAAGTAGTTAAGAATGCAGATAGATGACATACTGTACGCTACATAAAGAACATTCTCGGCGGGGTGGCTGATTGGAGTTACTGAAACAATACAAATTGAATGACGTTGGCCGATATTAACTGCTTTTCAGCCACTGCCAATTTCAATTACCACGAAATATTGTGTTTGATGGGTCCGACACGTAAATGAATAATATGATTTCAAAAACTTCATTATCTTCTGAGGTGGCGATACATTTATTCTTACGGATAATCAAGAAGAGTTAACGGAATATGAGGACCTGAGGCCTCGGAAGGCTTCATTCACTGTTTACAATCGTAAAAGCTCATTTACATGCATTTGAACAATAAAACATTTGAGGAGAATATGTATTTGTAAATACTTAGTAACTTTCTCTATTATACATAACCTGACGGGAAAACTAAGGGGCCGGCCGGTGTGGCCAAGCGGTTCTAGGCGCTTCAGTCTGGAACCGCGCGACCGCAGGTTCGAATCCTGCCCCGGGCATGGATGTGTGTGAGCTCCTTAAGTTAGTTAGGTTTAAGTAGTTCTAAGTTCTAGGGGACTGATGACCTCAGATGTTAAGTCCCATAGTGCTCAGAGCCATTTGAACCATTTGATAACTAAGGCCAGAGCATAACGGCCACAAGAAGATTCAATTTTCATCACCAGTTAAACGCCAGAATAATTAATATCGAATCCTTTAAACTTATACCCACATTTCATATCTACTGTTTATAAAATTTACAATAAGGCCCGAGCGCCACGCTTCAAGAAAAATGCATTTTAAAGAGCAGATAAATGATCAATCTTAAAGTCCCTTACATTTACAGCAAGACTTGGCATCTACTGTAGATAAATTTACCTTAGGTAAGCACAACGACTCCAGCAAGAATCGATTTTGAACAGCAGTTAAAACAACAAAACAAATAATCTCGAAGTCCATAAATTTATGGCAAGAATCGACGTCTACTTTAAATAAATTTACTTTTACGCCGATCACAACTGCGCCAAGAAAAACATAATTACCATAGGTTACATTTGCTGGCATATTAAATTTGCGTGAGAACTTGTGAGGGGCGAGAAGGACTGCAAGAAAGCCAAATTAACTTATTTTAAATAGCGAACACGGCAGTAACGCCCGAGGGAGCGAGGTAGTACGTGATAGGGGGAGGGGGACTGCGTAGCCCAGTTCGGAACGTCGGGTGCGCGAGTCTTGCAAAACTGCTGGTAAGCCGCTATAAAACTGCAGCCCACGACGACAGAGAAGGCCAGTTCCCACGCAGAGCGAATTCCAGCTGATGGGATCCGTCTGCCCCGACCGACTCGCAACCAACTCACGCAACTTTAGTGACGGATACTTGCGACACAGAAAATTTTCATTAAAGACTCACCGAGGTTATACACCGTAGCCCGATTCAGTATTACCGATCTCTTGGCAATAATTAACTAAAATATTACTGACTCAACCTGGAGGAGCTCTATAACTAGTCACAAGTCTTGTATGTTAGAGAATACTAAAGTTCCAAACTTACAACACAGCCCGGGTTAGTACAACATGAACGATAAATCATAATGATTTCAAACGTATATTTTATTACTATGTAATTCCAAAGCCTCAAAACTTTTTTAAATTACACTGATGCAATAAATAACAAATAAATGGGTACAATCTCCGAACGCCAGTATCCCGCATGAAGTGAAGCATATTCGATAAGACCGGACAAGCTCGGAAGGGAGCAGGGCTCGCCAACATCCCTTGGTTCTATGGATACAGAGTACGTTCTGAAAAAAAAAAAAACACTAAATTGTGCCCCAAGACTTGAGATATCACAAGGCACAGTAACACAATAACTTACGGTAATGTGGGACACTCTAAAATAGCCTGAAAATAATTAATCAACATAAAACAGTAAAAAACCTGGACTGGTTACAACCTAGGCGTCGGACAACGTTATGAGCAGCTCGTGGATATCATATAAACGAATTATCGCCAGTCTTTCCTCCTTATGGTGAAACGTCCAATTAGAACATTTATACACCACTGTGCTTAAACTGACACACAATATTTCTTTTTTTTTTAGCGCAACGCAATCTGACTTTCAAAAATCCCTACAAAAGAATGGCCCTGACTAACATTAATCTATACCTTTCACAAATCACTTACCTCACCAAAAATCTCCGTTACTCGAACTACTGCAATACAGCGAGCGCCACTACTGCCAGCTAAATAACAGATTCAAACTACGGAAGGCACTAACTACTGATAGGCATAGTTAGCAAATGAAAGATTTTAATAGAGAACAAACAATGTATTTACCTTAATAATCATAATATATATGCCATCCAGTCTTACAAATTTCAAGTCTCCGCCATTTCTCTCCCCACATCCACCACTGCTGGCGGCTCACCTCCAACTGCGCAACGCTACGCGCTGTTCACATCCAGCTGCCCAACACTACAATGGCAGACAACAATGCAAACTAGCCACAGACTGCACACAGCACAGCCAGTGATTTTCATACAGAGCGTACGTGGCGTTACCAATAAGAAAACCTAAACAGCCTACTTACAATGGAAATAAGTAATTACGATAGGTATGTCCCAGTAACAGACAGCTACGTTAGCTTCAGTTAAACGGCTTACAATCACCCAACATCCTTACACCAAACACATTTCAGTTCCCATAATTTCTTCCAAACTTTCTTCCAAACTTGCTGTAACCAGGCAATAAGGCAAGGCTCAAGAATGGTGCTTATGTATGGAGCAACAACTTGTAAGTAATTTCAGCCACCTTCACAAAATATAAACTAACATAATTCTGAATCGCCTGGCGAAAGAAATTTAAGAAAGGGCACAGTACAAACAGGGTACACAGCCATTACCAGATCGGGCGCGAACACTGTCAGATAAATAATTACGCATTTTCAAGAATAAACTGTGTTCTTAAGTGCTCCACTGCAGATACAAATAGACACACAACCCGATATACAAAATTCGCCTTAAATTCTCTCGCACCACACTCCTGAGAGCCTAAGCCTTTCAAAACGCCAAGTCCAGCCGTTGCCCCCACACAGCTAACAGATCCCAGGAAAACGTTCGTGAGAGCCCCCACTCGGCTCAGCGCGTGCAGTGTCTTGTCCCCGCCGGGCTCTCCTTTGTATTCCCTGGCCAGCCAAAACCAACCCACTTGCACAACGCTCGACAGCTCCATCACTGACCGCAGAGGACGCCACCCTCACGCAGAACCAAAGATAAGTGACCGGAAATACTATCGAGGGATCGACATGGAGCAGCAACAGCTCAGTTCCGCCTGCACGAAAACTGGCTTTATTTATCTCAGAATTGAGCGGGTGCGTGTACAATTTTCAGACAATAACTCAAAGTGAAGACACTGAGTAAATATTTTCTACTGTTAAGAGGATGTCGTTCACTTGTCCAACCATATCTGCATATTTCATTACGTCTGTGTCCACCCCTGGTAGCTGAGTGGTCAGCGCGACGGAATATCATACTTACCGGCCCGGGTTCGATTCACGACTGGGTCGGAGATTTTCTCCGCTGATGGACTGGGTGTTGTGTTGTTCTTATCCTCCTCATTTTATTCTCATCGCCACGCAAGTCGCCGAACTCAAAAGACTTGCACCAGGAGAACGGTCTATCCGACGGGAGGCCCTAGCCAACGGCATTTCCATTTCCAATACATCTGTATAAAATCAAATAAATTGCTCGTCGTCATATAATTCATACCGAGTTCGTGTAAATACTGATACATTTTAACCACTGTACGAGCATCAGATACCGCAGTACTTACACTAATGATGGAGAAATTATTATAACGAAGGATTCATAGTTTATTATTCTACAGAGAAGTGGTTATGGTGTAACTAAGGCTGGACAGGGGAATAAAGTCCTCTAAACAGTAAAAAAAATACATATATTGAGGTGACGAGTAATGAGACAGAGATATGTACTATAAAAGGACGGTGCATTGGCGGGGCTGTCATTTGTACTTGGTGGTTCATGTGGAAAGGTTTCCGACGTGATTATGGTCGCACGACTAGAATTAACAGACTTTCAACAAGGACTAGTAGTTGGAGCTAGATGTATGGGACATTCCATTTCGGAAATCGTTGGGGAATTCAGTATTCCGAGATCCACAGTATCAACAATGGGCAGTGAATACCAAATTTAAAGTATTATCTCTCACCATGCACGAAGGCCTTCAATTAAGGACCAAGAGCAGCGGCGTTTACATAGATTTGTCAGTCCTCACAGACGTAAACTAACTACAGAAATCAATGTCGGACGTATGATGACCATATCCTTTAGGACAATGCGGCGAAATTTGCCGTTAATGAGTTATGTCAGCAAACGACCGACGTGAGTACCTTTGCTAATGGCACGACATTGCCTGCAGCGCCTCTCATGGGCTCGTAACCATATCGGTTGGATCCTAGACGACTAGAAACCCGTGGTCTAGACAGATGAGTCTCGATTTCAATTTTAAAAGTTGATGGTTCGAGTGTGGTGCACACCCCACGAAGCCATGGACCCAACATGCCATCAAGACACTGTGCAAGCTGGTGTGGGCTCCAAGATGGGGTAGGCCGTTTTTACGTGGAAAGAACTGGGTCCTATAATCCAACTGATCCGATCATTGACTGGGAATGGTTATGTTTCGTTACTTAGAGACGATTTGTGGCCAATCGTGGCTTTCGTGTTCGCAAACATCGATGCGCTATGTCACTGGGCTACAATAGTTCGCAGTTGGTTTGAAGAACATTCTAACAGAGCGAATGATTGGGCCACCCATATCGCTCGACATGAATTCCATCGAACATTCATGGTACAGAATCGAGAGATCAGTCTGTGCACAAAGTCCTGCACCGGCAACACTTTCTCAATTATGGACGACTATAGAAACAGCATGGCTCGGTATTTCTGCAGGGGACTTCCAACGACTTGATTCCATGCCACGTTGAGCTGCTGCGTTACGCCGGGTAAAAGGAGTTCCAACACGATATTAAGAGGTATCGCATGATTTTTTTCACCTCGGTGTACTGATGTACTTCGAATTATTACATGAAAATGGTAAACATTCCAAAGTCGCGTTTGTGAGATACATAAATCCAGTAGCAGTCTCGGAACATATTCTAGTGGCGTTGACCCAATTACATAAGAATTATGTGATTTCAAACTGAATTACAAATAACATTTCACCTGTTTGTATATCATCTATAATTTCGCATATGTTGACATCCTAAATACAGTGATGTGTGCAAACTAGAGCTGGCAATGGCTAGAAAGCAGTCAACACCAGATAAAGACTGTCAATTTGTACTGATTCAACTGCCTCACATCAGCCACACGCCGAGAGTCTTCTTGGTGTGCGCGTTTACTACATAGAAGCCCAGCGGCACCCTCTCTTGTGTTCAGAGAATGATGAATGTTGGAATATACTACAACTCCCCACGTATTGCTCCCTTAAAAATCTTGAGAACAAAATTAAATTAATTACAGTATGCACAAAGGCGATAAAATAACCATTTTTCACGAGGGCCGTATATGAACGAAACGCGAAGATGCCTGGCACAATGGGAAACATCATCTGCCACACTCTTCACAGCTGTTTGCAGAGTATGGTTGTAGATGTGCATGTAGATTAACCCCAAGCTTAAGTAGGTGAACAGCTGGAAAACGTATAATTCATTAAAATTCAGGTATGCAGGTATGCAAAATCAAGTCAATCAAATTGAAAACATAGAATTTGCACAACTCCTTAGCCGAAATTTAATTGATTGTTTATTATAACGCGAAAAGCCGAAAATTCACACCCATCAAACAAATTTTAAATTCAGAAGCTTACCAGTACGTCTCCTTAACATCATATGATTCAATATCGACACGCGAGTGAGTTTTAACGGGACAAAAATGATTTATTTCCGTAGCGCGTTCGACATACCACGATGTATCGGACCGCACTGAGCATGCTACTTCGACAACGACATGTGCATGACACCAGTAGTTAAGAGAAGGCAGTGTGGAATGATGTGTGCGCTCAGGACCATGAAATCCCACCGGAGACAGAAACTATAGATGACCTTTTTTTCGTTGACATAGCAAACCGTACAAATGTATCTTATCTCGGAGCGTCAATTCGACTCTGTAGCACATGAACTGTTGTGAACCTACTAGTACTGGTAATCGGACGAGTGGAATGTAGTGGTGCCGTCTAGACACAGCAGAAGCGTCAGACTCCAACGGGAACATGTAAACCTTTGTTGGCGTGCTCAAGCCGGATTTTCCTAGACACAGAAATTTTGGCCCGCGCGAGCAGGACGGGGCATTTTGCGCACTCTGACGGACTTGGGAAATTCCAGCAGGACAATGCAACACCCCAAACGTCCAGAATTGCTACAGAGTGGCTCCAGCAACATTCTTCTTCTGAGTTGAAACGCTTCCGCTGGCCGTCAAACTCCCCAGACGTGAACATTATTGAACATATCTGAGATGCCTTTGCTACGTACTATTCAGAAGAGATCTCCACCCCGTCGTACTCTTACGGATTGTCCGCACACGGGCTCGGGTTCGATTCCCGACTGGGGAGGGAGATTTTCTCTGCTCAGGGACTGGGTGTTGTGCTGTCCCCATCATCATTTCATCCCCAATGTCGACGCGCAGGTCGCCCAATGTGGCGTCACACTCAATAAGACCTGCACTTGGCGGCGGAACTTCCAGTCAGGGAACTCCCAGCCACTGACGCCATACGATCATTTCCATTTCTTACGGATTTAGGGCAGCCCTGTAGGATTCATGATGTCAGTTCTGTCCAGCACAACTTCAGACATTAGTCGAGTCCATGTCATGTCATGTTGCGGCACTTCTGCGTGCTCGTGGAGGCCCTGCCAATATATTAGTCAGGTGTTATTTAGCGCTTCAGTGTCCGTTGCGCATTTGTGTTTAATTATCGGGAAAACACAGATGCGCCTTCCTTGACAATTAAACAACAAGCGCATTTATTGTTCAGTCCACAAACGTTGTCTGAAAAACAAAATTTTGTTACTTTAGCCGAAGTGCTACTACACCATGCAATACTACTCCATGCAGTATTGATAGATCGCATGACAGAAATCAAAAGCAAACTTACAGATTTGTTCCTTTCCTCGCCGATCCTGCTGAGAACTTCTTCGTTCCTTACCATATCAGTCGATCTAATTTTCAACATTCTTCTGTACCACTGTGTCTCAAATGCTTCGATTCTCTTCTGTTTTACTTTTCCCACAGTCCATGTTTGATTACCACACAACGCTGTGCTCCAAACTTACATTCTTAGAAACTTCTTTCTTAAATGAAGGCCTGTGTTCGACACTAGTAGACTTCCCTTGACCAGGTATGCCCTGTTCACCAGTGCTAGTCTGCTTTTTATGTCCTCCTTGCTCCGTCCATCATGGGTTATTTAGCGTAATACGAAGAGCAAAGAAACAATCACAATGTATTTGTGAACTTCTTCAATTAACAGTTCATCTTTCTCGGTGTTGAAACGCATTAGTAGCTTTTTTGCACACTTTCTAGCCATTTTGCGCATGAATTCACATGACTTGCAGCAATTTCTGCCATATAACGCAGCATTATACTCGTCCAGAACCAGTTAGTCTGTCTGCCTGTAGCATATGTTTTTGCGTTACGCATTGCTTCTGTCGCAAAACACGCTCACTGTTTTATCACAGTCGTGGGGAAGACGCACTACGTTAGACGTATTACTTATTACGCGGCGCAAAATTCCTGCTCATTGGTGAACCCAGCTTCACTACCAAATGTAACGTTTTCTGTCGGCTCCTGTTGGGGCGCATCCTGTCCTAAGCCTCTACATCAGACAAATTTTATTGCCCGAGATACTACCACTCTATTAGACAAATCATATTTCCACAGGACAGTGCTAGTAGCTCAGGACAGTCCAGGAACACCCAAATTTACTAAGAAGAACAAAAGGCAGAAACGTTTTGTTGGCTTACGTGCTTTCCTGATCTGTGACAGGATATGTCTGGAATGTACTTGATCAACTTGTCCGCCATGGTTTCCAATTATCGCTGTTGATGCTTTTTGGGATACCAAGCAAATCACGTATAATCAGAGTTCATATAAAATTCTGTAGCACTAAACATATGTGTGTTATCACGTGCCCAAAGTGTACTACAAAGTTCGTTTGAGTCATAAGTATACTTCTCGTACTTCTAAATTTCACAAACTTTAGCGTATAGCCTTTGGAACATTTATTTACCCTAAATCCGGCATGGCGTTGATGCAATAATAGCGGCCTAATCTCAGGGTCTTAGCTGCATAACTTATAGAAGGTATATTTTCACGTGTGAGTCTTGTATGACATTTACGTTTCTATTTAGAATATTACGATTACTCACTTTATCATATTAGTTAGATGCAGCATGAAAATGATATTGCCGGATTATGGGCACGCGTAATCGTATTTCCAAACTGTCACGACAACGAAGAAACGAAAAATTTTACAAAATTTACGGAGAACGTTGCTATTCTATCAACTAACGACGAGAAATTTTATTTGTGACGAACATCTGTGGCCATGCCTGGTTCACATCTGACAGTCTGTGCAGTGTCTGCTGTCATACAGCGTACAGAGTTCATGGGAAAACCCAATAGTGGAAGAAACAGTAAACATACTGAAAGAGATGGGCATTACAGAGAACTATTGCCTCCTACACCAAGACCACTTCTAGGAAATCTACTGATGAATACATTATCAACGCAAAGTGAGAACGCAGGCAGTACACAGAGGCAAAACATTTATAGCAGAGCTGATATTAATAAACTTTTCGTAAACGAGATGAATGGAAAGGAGAGAATTTTGAAAAAGGACATGGACTACCGAAAAATGCAAACATTTAATTACGCCGATCAGCGCGCTTTCACAACTCTGTTCATCCAGTTGTCAAGGTTCAGATTTGGTGTCATAGGTCATATCATGCTTTCCAGTTGCTTATAGGGCCACAATGGTGAGAGCCAACTACAAGGACTACAAAACAGTTCCATCTCACTAACATTATTGTAAATTTCCTACGCTACTTTAATGAGTATTACCATGAGAATCTCGTCTTAGTGGAAAATGGCGATATTGAATCGCTAGAGCTATACTTGGTAGTGAAAGATAAAATTACGTTATAAACAGACAAATACTGGACACGAAAAACCTGCACGACTCTCTGATACTTAACTCAAGGATGACTAATAAGAATCTGATTATGAGATAATCATCAAATATTCAAATGTGTTTGAAATCTTATGGGACTTAACTGCTAAGGTCATCAGTCCCTAAGCTTACACACTACTCAACCTAAATTAGCCTAAGAACAAACACACACACCCATGCCCGAGATAGGACTCGAATCTCCGTCGTGACGAGCCACACAGTCCATGACTACAGCGCCTTAGGCCGCTCGGCTAATCCCACGCGGCTAGATAATCATCATCATCATCGCCTTGCGGCCTCATTTCCGCGGCAATGCGGGATCGGCCTTGTTAGTAATGATTTGGCAGTGGTAGACGCAGAGGCTGGCTGGATACCCTTCCTGCCGCCACCGCATACCTCCTGTGACGGAATTAGTATATGCCAGCTGTCTGCATCTAGTGTAAGCCATAGAATACTGTGAACGGGATGAAAACGTCTGCGTGTCGTGTAACTGAGGCGGAACGTGGGGACCAGCCCGGTGTTCACCTAGTGGGATGTGGAAAAACGCCTAAAAACCACATCCAGGCTGGCCGGCATACCGCTCCTCGTCGGTAACCCACCGCGCGGATTCGATCCGCGGCCGGCGCGCCTACCCGAGTCCAGGGAGCAGCGCATCAGCGCTCTCGGCTATCCTGATTGTGAATGCGAGACAATAATTATTATTATAAGCAAACCGCCTTCATTACTGTAACTTTAATGAAAAGTTGAACGAATAAGCAGCACATATCCCTAAAAGTAACATATACCTTTTGATGACATTACAATTTCAGAGTAAAAGATGCGCGGCCCTGTAAACATTGTCACTGTATCCATAAAAGCCCTTTTAATCCACCAGATTATGTTTGCTCGTGCGTCATATCCTTAGTCTATTGTCAGCGCGTAACCAGAAAGCCGAGATAAACTTGCGACGTTTGCTGAATGAGTGATAAACGGCTTACAACTTCCCTTACCATCAGTGAAAATAACTGTAGAAAATAGCACAGGATTATACGAATGTTTTTGACGTATCCGGCAGACTGATGACATGTTTAATGCGCAAGTGAATCAAGTATCGAACTTCTACTGCTTATAATAATGACTCCCTAGTTTCGTGAATGATCATACTATACAAACTCAAAAAGAAGAATATTGTGAAACTGAGGAAGTAGAATATTAACAAAATTCTAGCCAAATACTCAAAACTCTGTCCAATGTGCACTAGCGACTAGGAATAATTCAGATTTAGATAAAGCCACGGATTAAACTATCTGATATTACAAATACTAGTAAATCTACAATAAATGTATATGAAATGAGGTTTATTCTCGCACGTGTAGTTTTCAAGTATTTTCATTTGGCACGACTGTTTATTTCACTTAAATCTCCCTAAAAAATAGCCTTGATAATAAATGCGTCTAAATGGTCCTACTTCAACATTTCGTGCGTTCGCAACGTTCAACGTGTCTATTCCGAACGAAATTTGTCGTACATCACCTTCCTCAAATATTTGACAAATTCCTTAGGTGGGTATATTTTCACTGGCAACTATAATAATTGTAAGCCACTCGTTACATGTTTGATCATGGTATTGTCCAGATATTCAGAAATTTCGGTACTCGTTGTCCGCGCAGCATCTAACCGCCTCTGCCATTACATCAACAGAAAGGACTATTTTGCAAATGCTGATTCACACACTATTGACTTTTAAGGAATTCTACTGCACCTCTCCGGATTCAGATCTTTATATCATACACGATAATTGAAAATCGTGGAGTGAATTTGGTATCTCATGAACTATACATGTTGAAACTTACATTTAATTAAACTGGCATCTTAGTTGAAATAAGGGCAATATGCCCTCTTCTGGCTGCAGGGATTATATCCAGACGGTAGCTCAGCTCAATTCATGTTTTGTATTATTGAGTTCATCGCAGCGAAGGTACATTTTTATTTCAATCATATTTTGTGACATAATTATCACATAACTACTTCTTTTGAAAACCTTCACAAAAATAAAAACAGTCGTAACCTGATATCAGAAGACATCACCAGCTAGGACAGGGACCAAAAGTCTGCTTTCACCTTGTGACTAATACACCACTGACTAGAGATAAACTGAGCAGTATTCGAGCATCGCAGTGTTAGTGGAGCCGAGCTAGGTCCAACTGAAAAGAAATCAATAAATCTCTAAATATTGACTGCGGGGCACCTCTGCTCTGCATCATTTGGAGATACATTTTTTTGCGGTCCCGTTTTTTCCATAAATCATTGTTAATGACGTCAGGCAAAAGAAGTTCACCAGAAGTTCCCTTAGTGTGGCCTCTTTCATGGTGTTGTGTACGAAAGATCGTTCCCCTCTTACTAAAGTTACAGTTAGCAGTTAATTGTCATCTTGTTCCATGTTGGTAAGAACACCTTCGCAAAATGCTACGTGTTCCGTCATGCTGTTTGCATGGCGAACCTGTACCTGTTGCAGTCTGTGTGGTTTGGCCACAGCACACGAGACATAATTATGTTTGCAGTAATCTCCGTCCCCTGCTTGCACTGCCCGTTGGCTTCTTTGGGTTGCGCTCCAAACGCTCGGTAATGCAAAGTGCGTTCGCTTCCGCTGCACGCGATCGGTCTGGGCAGTAACCTCTGAACAAGAGCCAGTTTCATTAAATCTTTTATTTCATCGACCAGTACTTGATCCTTGGGGAATCTGAAATGGAAAACGACGACGAAATGGACGCAGAAAAGCCGCTGTTGATGCTACTTTACTGGACTTACAAATTTTGCTGAGCACTCTACAATTTTTATAAGCAGTCTAGGTGTAATAAACAGAAATGTTACAAGTAATACTTCCAGTGCTATTTGAAAATTTTCGAATATATTTCAAACAACAAGAAATTCATTCGCTTCTATGTGGGGTTAGAAGATATAGCTATTTGAAATTGATTCCGATCAACATCGTCTGTAAGAGTTACGCCGCTGGGCCAGTTCCTTCTTAAAGGGTAAATATTTTGCTACCATTTGGTGAGCAGTCGTCCCGCATTTCTTCGTCCCACTCACCCGTAATTTACCAAAAGTTTCTGATTTCTGATATTGCTCAGTCTTACGATTGAAACGTCCCCTCAGAAAATGTATGAATTACTGTTCTGGTACACTTCTACGTTATTTGATACAAAGACAGCTGAGCAAAACTGTACGTACTCAGACATTTCTCTCTTTACTAATTCTGATCATCACTAAACTGACAGACAATATTTTAGCGCAACGCAATCTGACTTTCAATAATCCCTACAAAAGGATGGTCCTGGGTAACAGTAACCTTTACCTGTCATGAATCACTTACCTCACAAAAATCTTCGTTACTCGAACTACTGGAATACAGCGAGCGCCAATACTGCCAGCTAAATAAAAGATTCTAACTACTGAAGGCACTAACTAAATGGTTCAAATGGCTCTGAGCACTAAGCGACTTAACATCTGTGGTCATCAGTCCCCTAGAACTTAGAACTACTTAAACCTAACTAACCTAAGGACATCACACATATCCATTTCGGAGGCAGGTTTCGAACCTGCGACCGTAGCAGTCGCGCGGTTCCGGACTGAGCACCTAGAACCGCTAGACCACCGCGGCCGGCGAAGGCACTAACTACTGATAGGCATAGTTAGCAAATGAAAGATTTTGATAGAGAACAAGCAATGTATTTACTTTAATAGTGCTCAGAAGTCATAATATATATATCAGTTCATGACATCCAGTCTTACAAATTTCCTTTTTCTAACGGACACACGTCCAGATCGTCCGCTCTCAAAATTCTGCCATCTCTCTCCACACATGCACCACTGCTGTCGGCTTACCTCCAACTGCGCAACGCTACGCGCTGTGCACATCCAACTGCCCAACACTACAATAGCGAATATTACAACAATGCCAACCAACCACAGACTGCACACAGCACAGCCAGTGATTTTCATACAGAGCGCTACGTGGCGTTACCAAAATAAAAACCTATCTAAACAGCCTACTTACACGATATGTTCTTTCCTTTCAATGCACTGTTGTGTTGTATTTTACTGTTTAAGTAAAATATGTCGATTTCCTTAAATCTTTTCAGCTTTATTTATCAAGGTGAATATAGCCAACCATAGACCTTAAAAATTTCATCTCACCATCCTACAAGTGTCCTTTCCCTTATATATTTAAAGTCAAACTCTCGCTGCTGCAGTTTAGCAAGGGAACTGCAATTTTTTTTTTTCGTCAGTCATCTCCCTGGTGTTACGCGACCCGCCTGACTGCTGCTCCGAACACCGCTTATACACAACGTCCTCAGTTATTTATCGGATATATCACTATCTCTGTCTTCCATTACAATTTTTGTCCTCTACACTTCCCTCCATACCTACAGAAGTTATTCCCTGATGAGTTAACACACGTTCTGTTCCTTATTTTTTTCAGGTTGTTCTACCAACACTTCCCTAGCGGATACTGCAAACATCCTTGTCATTTTTTGTTTTATTACTCCACCTACTTTCAATATTCTCCTGTGCCACCACATCTCAAACGCTTGGATTCGCATCGTTTCCGGTTTATCCACACTCCATTATTCACTACCATACAATACTGTGCCCCAAGTGCACAAGGGGCGTTCAATAAGTAATGCTACAATTTTCGTTTCTCAACCAGTTTCGGTTGAAAAAATGCGCAATTTGTTGTGGGATATCGTGTAATACACTCCTGGAAATGGAAAAAAGAACACATTGACACCGGTGTGTCAGACCCACCATACTTGCTCCGGACACTGCGAGAGGGCTGTACAAGCAATGATCACACGCACGGCACAGCGGACACACCAGGAACCGCGGTGTTGGCCGTCGAATGGCGCTAGCTGCGCAGCATTTGTGCACCGCCGCCGTCAGTGTCAGCCAGTTTGCCGTGGCATACGGAGTTCCATCGCAGTCTTTAACACTGGTAGCATGCCGCGACAGCGTGGACGTGAACCGTATGTGCAGTTGACGGACTTTGAGCGAGGGCGTATAGTGGGCATGCGGGAGGCCGGGTGGACGTACCGCCGAATTGCTCAACACGTGGGGCGTGAGGTCTCCACAGTACATCGATGTTGTCGCCAGTGTTCGGCGGAAGGTGCACGTGCCCGTCGACCTGGGACCGGACCGCAGCGACGCACGGATGCACGCCAAGACCGTAGGATCCTACGCAGTGCCGTAGGGGACCGCACTGCCACTTCCCAGCAAATTAGGGACACTGTTGCTCCTGGGGTATCGGCGAGGACCATTCGCAACCGTCTCCATGAAGCTGGGCTACGGTCTCGCACACCGTTAGGCCGTCTTCCGCTCACGCCCCAACATCGTGCAGCCCGCCTCCAGTGGTGTCGCGACAGGCGTGAATGGAGGGACGAATAGAGACGTGTCGTCTTCAGCGATGAGAGTCGCTTCTGCCTTGGTGCCAATGATGGTCGTATGCGTGTTTGGCGCCGTGCAGGTGAGCGCCACAATCAGGACTGCACACGACCGAGGCACACAGGGCCAACACCCGGCATCATGGTGTGGGGAGCGATCTCCTACACTGGCCGTACACCACTGGTGATCGTCGAGGGGACACTGAATAGTGCACGGTACATCCAAACCGTCATCGAACCCATCGTTCTACCATTCCTAGACCGGCAAGGGAACTTGCTGTTCCAACAGAACAATGCACGTCCGCATGTATCCCGTGCCACCCAACGTGCTCTAGAAGGTGTAAGTCAACTACCCTGGCCAGCAAGATCTCCGGATCTGTCCCCCATTGAGCATGTTTGGGACTGGATGAAGCGTCGTCTCACGCGGTCTGCACTTCCAGCACGAACGCTGGTCCAACTGAGGCGCCAGGTGGAAATGGCATGGCAAGCCGTTCCACAGGACTACATCCAGCATCTCTACGATCGTCTCCATGGGAGAATAGCAGCCTGCATTGCTGCGAAAGGTGGATATACACTGTACTAGTGCCGACATTGTGCATGCTCTGTTGCCTGTGTCGATGTGCCTGTGGTTCTGTCAGTGCGATCATGTGATGTATCTGACCCCAGGAATGTGTCAATAAAGTTTCCCCTTCCTGGGACAATGAATTCACGGTGTTCTTATTTCAATTTCCAGGAGTGTATTTCACTTCAGTCCTATAGTTTCACGAAGTTCCAATAGGTGGTGGTGCTATACATTGCCTTCAAATTGGCGTTTATAACGGATATGCGCTCCAAGCACAGTGCTGTTATTGAGTTTTTTTTGGTGGAAAAGCAAAGCATCGTAGATGTTCATAGGCGCCTGCAGAATGTCTACGAGACAAAAGCACGGTGGATCGTTGGATGAGACATCTGTCATGATCGCAACGAGGGAGCGGAAACCTGCCCGATCTCCCGAGTGCCGGCCGCCGGCCGCACACAGCTGTCACTCCTGCAGTATTGGAACGTGCGGACACTCTCATTCGATGTTATCGACCGGTCTCAATCCGACACCTTGCTGCACAGCTGGACGTATATGTGATGGTAGTGCCGACACATGCGTCCGTCACTTGGGGTTGTAGTAGGTGTGTGCTCTCTAGATTCCTCGCCGCCAGACATACGACCACAATGAGGAACTACTTGCCCTCTACGAGGCTGAGCGTGACAGTTTTTTGTCCAACATCGTACAGGCGATGGAACATGAGTTCAGCACTTCGAACCATAAACAAAACGTTAATCCAAGGACTGGCGCCCTACCACATCTCCTCCGAACAACAAGTTCAAAGCCGCACCCTGAGCCGGTAAAATCATGGCGACGGTCTTCTAGGACTCTAAAGCGGTTATTCTGATTGTGTCCGCGAACACGGTGCACCGGTCAACTCTGAAGTGAAATTGAAAAAACCACTTCAACGTCTTGTCGCCAGAAAAATGAAAAAGAACTTCTCCTTTCCCATGACAACGCAAGGCCTCACCCAAGCCTTCGCACCGGGGAGCTCATGAAAGTTAATTGGACTGTGCTGCTTGATTTGTCCTATGGCTCGGATCTCGCAGCTTTCGACTTCCATCTTTTTGGCCCAGTGAGAGACGCAGTCAGCGCAAAGCAATACGTGGATGATTGGCACGTTATTGATGCAGCAAGACGTTAGCTCCGACGTCGACCAGAGGAGTGATACAATGCCGGCGTACAAGCCCAGGGAGTTGGCGTAAGGCCATCGCATTGAAAGGAAACTGTGTTGAAAAATTAAGTTTTATAGCCAAACAAGTGGAGAATATTATGATCATTTGGAATCCTGAATAAAACCAACCTACTTTCAGAAAAAATGTGTCGCATTACTAGTTGAAAGCCCCTAATATATTTCCAGAAATTTCTTCTTGACATTAAGATCTAACTTTGATACTAGTAGACTTCATTTAGTAATACCCTCTGTATCTGTGCTGGGGGGACTGGAATGCAGTTGTAGGGGAAGGGGTAGAAGAAAAGGTTACAGGAAAATATGGGCTTGGGACAAGCAATGAGAGCGGAGAAAGAATGATTCTGTAACAAGTTTCAGCTAGTAATGGCGAATACTCTGTTCAAGAATCACAAGAGGAGGAGGTACTCTTTGAAAAGGCCGGGTGTTACTGGAGGATTTCAGTTAGATTACATCTTGATCAGGCAGAGACTCCGAAATCAGATACTGTGCTGTAAGGCATACACAGTAGCAGATATAGAGTCAGATCACAATATAAGTTCAAGACATTAGTCATGAAGAATCAATACGCAAAGAAATGGGATACAGAAGTACTAAGGAATGCAAAGATACGGTTGAAGTTATATATATATATAGATACAGCGCTGAGGAATAGCTCAGTAGGCAGTACAGTTGAAGAGGAATAGACATCTATAAAAAGGGCCATCACGGAAGTTGGGAAGGAAAACATAGGTGCACAGAAGGTAACTGCCAAGAAACCATGGGTAACTGAAGAAATACTTCAATTGATCGATGAAAGGAAGAAGTAAAATATGTTTCGGGGAACTCAGGAATGCTGAACTACAAGTCGCTGAGGAATGAAATAAATAGGAAGTGCAGGGAGGCTAAGACGGAATGGCTGCAGGAAAAATGTGAAGACATCGAGAAAGAAATGATTGTCGGAAGGACAGATTCTGCATATAGGAAAGTCAAAACTACCTTCGGTGACACTAAGAGCAAGGGTGATAACATTAAGAGTGCAAAGGGACTTCCCCTGTTAAATGCGGAGGAGAGAGCGGGTAGATGGAAAGAGTACGTTGAAGGCCACTATCTGGGAGAAGATTTATCTGCTGTGATCAAAGAAGAAACAGGAGCCGATTTAGAAGAGATGGCGGTCCAGTATTAGAATCAGAAATTAAAAGAGCTTTGAAGGACTTAAGATCAAATAAGGCAGGAGAGATAGATAACATTCCATCACACAATTCCGAAGACGGCAAGAGCTGACAAGAGCGAGAATTATCGCACAGTCAGCTTAAGAGCTCATGCATCCAAGTTGATTACAAGAATAATATACAGAAAAATGGAAAAGAAAATTGAGGATGCGCAGTTTGGCTTTAGGAAAGGTATAGGCACGAGAGAGGAAATTCTGACGTTGCGATTAATAATGGAAGCAAGACTAAAGAAAAATCAAGACACGTTTATACGATTTGTCAACCTGGAAAAAGCGTTCGACAATGTAAAACGGTGCAAGATGTTCGAAATTCTGAAAAAAGTAGGTGTAAGCAATAGGGAGAGGCGTTTATATAGAATATGTACAAGAGACAAGAGGGAATAATAAGAGTGGACGGCCAAGAACGAAGTGCTCGTATTAAAAAGGGTGTAAGACAAGGCTGTATAAATTCGCCCCTATGTTCAGTCTGTACATCGAGAAAGCAATGATGGAAATAAAAGAAAGTTCAGAAGTTGAATTAAAATTCAAGGTGAAAGGATATCAATGATACGATTCGCTGAGGACATTGCTATCCTGAGTGAAAGTGAAGAAGATGATGTGCTGAACGGAATGAACAGTCCAGTGAGTACAGAGTATGGATTTAGAGTACATCGAAGAAAGACAAAGGTAATGAGAAGTTGTTGGGGGTGGGGTGTTTGGGGAAGGAGACCAGACAGCGTGGTCATCGGTCTCATCGGATTAGGGAAGGATGGGGAAGGAAGTCGGCCGTGCCCTTTCAGAAGAACCATCCCGGCATTTGCCTGGAGTGATTTAGGGAAATCACGGAAAACCTAAATCAGGATGGCCGGACCCGGGATTGAACCGTCGTCCTTCCGAAGTAATGAGAAGTAGCAGAAATGAGAACAGCGAGAAACTTAACATCAGGATTGATGGTCACGAAGTAGATGAAGTAAAGGAATTCTGCTACCTAGGCAGTAAAATAACGAGTGACTGACGGAGCAAGAAGGACAACAAAATCAGAGTAGCACTGGCAAAAAGGGCATTCTTGGCCAAGATAAGTCTACTAATATCAAATAGCGGCCTTAATTTGAGGAAGAAATTTCTGAGAATGTACGTCTTCAGTACAGCAGTGTATGGTAGTGAAACATGGACTGTGGCAAAACCGGAACATAAGAGAATAGATACATTTGAGATGTGGTGCTACAGACGAATGTTGAAAATTAGGTGGACTAATAACGTAAGGAATGAGGAGGTTCTGCGTAGAATCGGAGAGGAAAGGAACATGTGGAAAACACTGATAAGGAGGAGGGACAGGATGATAGGACATCTGTTATGACACGAGGGGTTGACTTCCATGGTACTAGAGGAAGTTGTAGGGGGCAAAAACTGTAAAGGAAGACAGAGTTTGGAATACATTCAGCAAATAATTGAGGACATAGGCTGCAAGTGCTACTCTGAGATGAAGGGGTTAGGACAGGAGAGGAATACATGGCGGGCCGCATCAAACCAGTCAGAAGACTGTTGGGGAAAAAAAAAAACCTGTGCTGATCTGCTTCTTACTTCATCCTTACTCCGTTCCTTCTTTGGTTTGCCGTTAGTGTATCTGTACTTCTTAAAACTACTCATTCAACTCAACGGATCCTGTAATTCTTAGTCCGCAGCTCGTGGTCGTGCGGTAGCGTTCTCGCTTCTCGCGCCCGGGTTCCCGGGTTCGATTCCCGGCGGGGTCAGGAATTTTCTCTGCCTCGTGATGACTGGGTGTTGTGTGATGTCCTTAGGTTAGATAGCTTTAAGTAGTTCTAAGTTCTAGGGGACTGATGACCATAGATGTTAAGTCCCATAGTGCTCAGAGCCATTTGAACCATTTTTTGTAATTGTTATCACTTTCACCCATGGTAAGTTGTACCATTAGCGGTTTTTATCAGTGACATCGTTTCACTCTAAATTACTATCCTAGTCCAGAAACTGTCTTTTATTTTCCTCATTGATTCTTCGATGAGTAGATCTACCCTCGATATGTTGGCGAAAATACATGTTTAATTCCGGAGGTACGCATAAAACGTCATCCGAAATTGTGTTGAACGCATTCTCTGAAAATTATTTCGCGTAGTTATTTCATGAGCCCACGCGAATAGTAAACAGTTGTGAAAGCACACTTGACCTCTTAGCAACAAATAATCCTGAGTTAATAACGAGCATCAAAACGGATACAGCGATTAGTGAACAGAGGGTTGTCGTAGTGAGATTGAATATTGTAACACACAAATCCTTCAAAAATAAACGAAAAATATACCTGTTCAAAAAAAGCAGATAAAAATTCACTTGACGCTTTCCTGACAAACAATCTCCACTCCTTACAAATTAGAAAAAAAAGGCTTGAATTCGAGAAATAGTTCAAAAAAATGGTTCAAATGGCTCTGAGCGCTATGGGACTTAACATCTATGGTCATCAGTCCCCTAGAACTTAGAACTACTTAAACCTAACTAACCTAAGGACAGCACACAACACCCAGCCATCACGAGGCAGAGAAAATCCCTGACCCCGCCGGGAATCGAACCCGGGAACCCGGGCGTGGGAAGCGAAAACGCTACCGCACGACCACGAGATGCGGGCCGAGAAATAGTATCGGCAGCAATTGAGAGTTTATACCAAATAAATTAACAAATGATGGAGCTCATCCTCCTTGGTACACAAAACAGATCAGTACACTGATGCAGAAACAACGACACAAACATGCCAAATTTAAACAGACGCAAAATTTCCAAGATTGGCGATCTTTTACAGAAGCTCGAAATTTAGCGTGGACTTAAATGTGAAGTGCTTATAATAGTTTCCACAACGAAACTTTGTCTTGAAGCCTAGCAGAAAATCCAAAGAAATTCTGGTCGTACGTGAAAAATGTTGCCGGCCGGAGTGGCCGAGCGGTTCTAGGTGCTACAGTCTGGAACCGCAAGACCACTATGGTCGCAGGTTCGAATCCTGCCTCGGGCATGGATGTGTGTGGTGTCATTAGGTTAGTTAGTTTTAAGTAGTTCTAAGTTCTAGGGAACTGATGACCTCAGAAGTTAGGTACCATAGTGCTCAGAGCCATTTGAACCATTTTTTTTCGAATATGCTAGCGGCAAGACACAATTAATGCCTTCTCTTCGCGATAGCAATGGAGAGACTATCGAAGACATTGCTGCCAAAGCAGAGTTACAAAACACCCCCTTCCGAAATGCCTTCACAAAAGAAGACGAAGTAAATATTTCAGAAATCGAATTAACAACAGCAGCCAACATGAATAACGTAAATACCCTCGGAGTAGTGAAGCAACAAAAATCACTTAATAAAAGCAAGTCTTTATACCAATTAGCTTCCTTTTAGAGTATGCTGATGCGATATAGTTCCATAGTTAACAATCATATAGAACAGTTCGCTAAACGAATGATCCGTAACCAAACACTGGAAAGCTACACAGGCCACACCAATACGCAAGAAAGGAAGTAAGAATAATCCAGTAAATTACAGACCCATGTCATTAACGTTGGCCGGCCGGTGTGGCCGTGCGGTTAAAGGCGCTTCAGTCTGGAACCGCGTGACCGCTACGGTCACAGGTTCGAATCCTGCCTCGGGCATGGATGTGTGTGATGTCCTTAGGTTAGTTAGGTTTAAGTAGTTCTAAGTTCTAGGGGACTTATGACCGCAGATGTTGAGTCCCATAGTGCTCAGAGCCATTTGAACCATTTCATTAACGTTGATATGTAGCAGGATTCTGGAACATATTTTGTGTTCGAAAATTAAGAATTACCTCGGAGAAAACGGTCTACTGACACACAGTAAACATGGATTTAGAAAACATCGATCTTGTGATCACGACTAGCTCTTTACTCACATGAAGTGTTGAGTGCTATTGGCAAGGTATTTCAAATTGATTCCATATTTCTATATTTCCGGAAGGCTTTAGACACTTTACCACACAAGTGGCTTTGCTGTGAAATTTCGTGCCTATGGAATACCGTCTCAGCTATGTGACTTGATTCGTGATTTCCTGTCAGAGAGGTGACAGTTCGTAGTAATTGACGGAAAGTCATCGAATAAAACTGAAGTAATTTATGGCATTCCCCAAGGTAGTGTTATAGGCCCTTTGCTGTTCCTTATCCATATAAACGATTTGGGAGACAATCTGAGCAGCCGTCGTAGGCTGTTTGCAGAGGTTTATCGACTTATAAAGTCATCAGAAGATCAAAACGAATTGCAAAACGAGTTAGGAAAGCTATCTATCTGTACGGTGCGAAAACTGGCAGTTGAGGAAAAGTGTAAAGTCATCCACATGAGTGCTAACAAAAATTCCTTGCCCGCATCTCGTGGTCGTGCGGTAGCGTTCTCGCTTCCCACGCCCGGGTTCCCGGGTTCGAATCCGGGCGGGGTCAGGGATTTTCTCTGCCTCGTGATGGCTGGGTGTTGTGTGCTGTCCTTAGGTTAGTTAGGTTTAAGTAGTTCTAAGTTCTAGGGGACTGATGACCGTAGCAGTTAAGTCCCATAGTGCTCAGAGCCATTTGAACCATTTTGAACAGAAATTCCGTTAAACTTCGGTTACACGATAAATCAATCTAATATAAAGGCCGTACATTCAACTAAATACCTAGGAATTACAATTACGAACAACTTAAAGTGAAAGAAACACATAGAAAATGCTGTGGGGAAGGCTTACCAAAGACTACGTTTCATCGGCAGGACACTTAGAAAATGTAACAGATCTATTATAGAGACTGCCTACACTACGCTTGTCCGTCCTCTTTTAGAATACTGCTGTGCGGTTTGGATTCCTTCCCAGATAGGAGTGACGGAGTACATCGAAAAAGTTCAAAGAAAGGCAGCATGCTTTGTATTAGCGCGAAATATGGGAGAGAGTGTCACAGAGATGATAGAGGATTTGGGGTGGACATCATGCAAAGAAAGGCGTTTGTCGTTGCGGCAGAATCTTCTCACGAAATTCCAATCACCAACTTTCTCCTCCCAACGCGTAAACTTATATGGGGAGAAAAGATCGCCATGATGAAACAAGGGAAATCAGAGCTCGTACTGAAAGATATAGGGGTTCGTTCTTTCCGCTCGGTCTACGAGCTTGGATTAAGAGAGGATTGTGAAGGTGGTTCGATGAACCCTCTGCCAAGCACTTAAATGTGATATGCAGAGTATACATATAGATGTAGATTGAAGAGCAGGGGAGTAAGAGTGCATCCCTCTCTTACATCCTTTTTAAATGAAGCATTTCGTCCTGCGTCTTTCATCGTTATTGTTATTTCATTGTTCTTGTGTATACCGTAAATTACCTGTATTTCACTGTAGCTTATACCATTTTTCCTGAGTATTTCGAAGATCTTGTACTATATTACGTTGTCAAAATCTTTTATGAGTCGTAAATCCTATAACAGTGTCTTGGTTTTTAAAACTATTGCGTCCATTTTCAAGTGTGACATGACATTTTCCTCTATGGCGCTTTTACCTTTCCTAGAGCTAAATTGATCTTCACGTAACACATCCTCTATTTTCTTTTTCATTTTGCTGTGCGTTACTCTTGTCAGCAAATTGAACGCATGAGCTGATCAACCGATTGTGAGATATTTCTCGTACTTCCCATGCTCTCTTCCACTCTCATACATCTACACATTAACGTGAATAGTCGTTTAGTAGCCGCTACTCTCAATGACATTAGAAATTCCGAAGCGGAATGTTATCTATGCCTTCTGCCTTATCTGATTGCAGCTCTTTCAGTGTTCTGTTAAAATCAAAACACTGAAAGACCTGCAGTCAGATAAAGCAGAAGACAGTTTCTAATACTATGTTCCAAAATTGCCCGCATTTCTTTTTTTTTAAGACATCTGCAACGATTCCTATCTTTCGTAAGGCCTTCGTTGTAGACTGTCCATCTACACGCTCTCCGTTTAACTTTGGAATTTCTTTCGCACTTTTAATATCGACCCCTTTTGTTTTAATTTCGCTGGAAATCATTTTGACTTTTTTATATGATCAATCTATTCTTCCACCCTCCATTTATTTTCCGATTTCGTCGCATTTTTCACTTTTGCTTAGTTGTACTTGATTTCATTATCAAGTGACTTATATTGCTGTATCCGTGCCTTCATTATCTGTTTCCCTTGGAAAAGAGCAGCTTTTTAAAACATTTGCCTACAGTTTGGAGATTATCCGGTATTCACTGCAAGCTTTCTTCTGAACAGATTAAAATGGTACATCTACACTCAAATTAATGTTTAAAATCACATTCTCCACTCTAAAATTATTTGTTAGACTACTTTGTCAGTCATGTGTGACTGTGTCTGTGTATATGTTAAGTAGTACTTGTAACACTGGGCATGCATGATTTACGATCAGTTTATTGCCTCTGAGCACCATGGGACTTAACTTCTGAGGTCATCAGTCCCATAGAACTTAGAACTACTTAACCTAACTAACGCAGGATTTGAACCTGCGACCGTAGCGGTCGCGTGGTTCCAGACTGTAGCGCCTAGAACTGCTCGGCCACCGCGGCCGGCATCAGTTTATTGTTGTTGCTACTTTGTCCACCTAGAAGGATCTCGATGTCGTCATTACTATTGAACTATTATAACAACAAAAACAATAGTAATAATAATAATAATGCCAGAGGTAAAATGAATATAGTTGAAATCTGAATGGACCAATAAAATTGAAGGAAAGTTGGAAGAAAATAATGCAAAAAACAGGAAGATCTTGTGACAGACTGAATATACGAAGGATCGTAGGATAGGCTTTATGTTTCTTCTTTCCTGCGGGGAATTTTGTGACAGACATGAAAATAAGGTGTAGTTGTCGTTGATGTTCATACATGACGAAGAACATGACCCATTCTTTTGTACTGTGGGGATTAATTTCAAATTATCAAGTCAGTGCTTAGAAAATTCGAACAGTAAAGTTCCGGACGATGAAAGAAGTCAATCTAGACGAGAATTCACATTATAAAACTAAGGCTACATCACGTCTGAAAAAAGAAATTGCAGTGTCTTCCAGCAATGCGCCGTTCCTATTGATACTTGATGAGGGCCGCCAAAGATAGTGTTGCTGTACCGCTGCGCCATTGTCCTCGCCGCGGTCCGTTAGGAGGCGCGCGAAGAGGAAGTGTGAGGATTTAACGCTGCACGGCAGAGAGGGAGAGAGAGAGAGAGAGGAGAGAGAGAGAGAGAGAGAGAGAGAAAATGTGAGAGGGAAAGAGGTCTTGTTCGCCGGGTCTACCGCTAGAGCTCTTATCTATGCCACGTGGTGTGGAACAGTGCAGTGGACGAGGTGTACCGGCTGTACACCTGAGGTACGGTGTTATCGAGCCGTGTCGTTTGGCAGCGTGCAGCATCGCCTGTCTGCCAGGCAAGTTTTAATCTTGGCTACAGGTTGCTGAGGCGTATTCAGTGGTGATTTACGGACATCCATCTGCGCAGCAGTATTGTGATGAACCTGGTCAGGTTTCATTAGTTAATCTGAGCCAGTGCTCATTGTTCTGTGGGAAACGCGCTTTGATTGTATCCTCCCTGGACGCACTTAGGCAATATTAGAAGATGTGCAGACTGAAGCGATGAATGAATATTTGTACCAAGCCTAGGATTCGAACTGGAGTCTCCTGCTCACTAGGCAGTGTGAAGGCATTGCTAATTACGACTATAAATTTTTTTTCGTGATTTTCTTTAGATTTCTATTCTTTTTCTTTTGTTCATATGGACATTTCTAATTGTGATTATGTAACATTCTACTGTGGTTTTTAAATGTAAAGATGTAATTGTGATTATTTCGTTTGCCAATGGATAAATATGTTTCTTGCTTTGTACCTGTGGTAAAGTTTCTAAAGTTCTCTTTTGGAATATTATTAATTGTGAAAAATGCAGTCAATAACATTTATAAAGGTTTATGTAATTTACGATAACGATATAACATCTTTAGACAGGGGACAGCGATAGTGATATCGAGAGTTGAAAGGTTGTTGCGTAGTAGAGGGGATGGTGGATGGCGTGTCTGTGAAGCGTGCGCGGGAAGAATGAAAAGCATACGTAATTGTATGGACAGTGATACCGAACTATCAGATTGTTAATTCTCTTTACCACTGCGGTATGTAATGCCATCGCCAGCGAACTTTAAGAGCAAATAAACCGGACTGTGAAAGTGCCGCTAACATTACTCTGTTGTGGCCGACACGAACTGTGCCTTTATTCGAATGAACTTTGCTGGTATTGGTTTTGGGTGGTGGAACTGTTGTATATCACATTCTATCAAGCCATGAAAGTGAAGACTAATTAACTGTGCAATATAAATGGCTTTCTGTGACGTGGTCGAAGTTTGAAATGCAAGAACAGAGTGGACATTGTTTACGGTGTGCTTCACATACATGAACAATTATATGAACTGTGTATTTGTGGCTAAGACTATATGAATGTGACGAACCGTGTAATTATGGACGATAGCGTCACGGACAGTGCATAAAGTGTAAAAGCGAGCGATGTCTACGTCATGTACTTTGAAAAAGAGGACATGTCAACAACGTTCGTATACTGGCGTCTTGTGGTTTGTTAATCACCACGGGGTCAATGATACAGCTGTGCCGAAACTTTATTTGCGTTTCACCGGAGAAGATTAACCAGCGGAACTGTCTGTATCCTGCTCTCATCATCGTAACCCGCCGACATCGTGCTGCCTAACGCAACGCTTCGTATGCAACAAAAAGTTAAGGGATTTCGCTGAACGCTATCCTCTGACCTAGGAACTTCCTTTCTCTATTAAAAGTATAAAAATTACAGACTCTGCTTAATTAAATTCTTTGTTTAGTTTGTTTGCTTTCTGCTAACGAAAATAAAATTACAATCAGTAAATTAAAAGTTGCCTGGTAGTCATTGTTGAATCACCAGTAAATATAAACTTCTTCCTCTCATTAGGACTAATTCTCCTTGCATGTCAAAATTATTGTAGTTATTTTATGTAGTTTTATGTATTGTTATGAGACTAGATATATGACAGTAACTAATAAGAGTATTTTGTCGCGAAATATGGCTTCGCGCGAAAATTACGGCGACTAACATAATTGCTTGCGATCTGACCAATAATGTAAAAGCTGCTATTCCCGTATTGGTGCTTTTCCTGACGTGAGTGGGAATTATAAATGTCAGCTGTCAAATCACGTAGTGACTCTTTACCCAGTAATAAAAGTTTTTTGATATTGTATTGCTACGAGTCGTAGTATTAAGAGACACTGGTTATACTCAAAAGTGGGTAGATGTATGGTGAAAACCCCCAGTGTTCATGCGATTGTTAACAGTATTGTGTGTGATTCACGAAATTTTGTCACTTTTTCTAATTCCTTTGAAGTTTCAGAGAATATATACACAATTTTGTCGGTTCAGGTTAATTTCAGAGCAGTTTCTAGTGAATATTAGAGTTTTCAGTTCATAAACAAAGTGGGATCGTGACCAATTGAGAAGTATAACAAAGAGTGTAGTTTTCCAACTAGAATTTTGGATGACTTCACAGTTCAGATTTTGATAATTATTTTTCCTGTGGGTTGAGGTCATCACAGCAGATGTGCTATCGTTAGCACCCTGTCACAGTGGCTTTGCACGACTGCACGGACTATCCTAGCACGCCTCTCTCCTCAATCCAAATTCGCATTCACGCCACAGCCAACTTGGTATTCCTCTTAAATTAAAGCACTTGTGTTTCGGTCAGGATCCCTCGTTTCATTCAATGCTGAGGTGATTTTCCATTACAGCTGGAGAGCCTCTCCAATGTTGTTCGAGTTTGGGAAGTACCAAGTGGACTGCGACGTGAGTGGTAATTTGGATTGAGGGGGTATGTGTGCGAGGGTAGTCCCTACAGTTGTGCATAGCCACTGCGCCATGGTGACGTAGTAATTAGGTTCCTAATGAGTGGGAGAGAAATATTCGAATCCCAGCCATGGTACAAATTTTCTTTCGTCACTTTAGTCTGCATCTATATGTCATAGATGTTTCAGACTTGAAAAATAAGTTCCATCTAATGTTACAAGAGTTTCTTCTTCTTCTTCCTCTTCTTCTTCTTCTTCTTCTTCTTCTTCCATTGGCGTTACATCCCGGGATTGGACGTGGCCTCCTCGAGAATTTTCCGACATTCCTTTCTGGACTTAGCTGTAGATCTCCAGTTACGGCAACCAATGTGGGCAGCGTCATCTCCAACGTCATCACTCCAACTCAGCCTCGGTCGTCCTCCTGCTCTTCTTCCTCCAGGTTCACTGCAGCAGGCTTTCTTTGCAGGGTTTGTCTCATCGAGTCGTATTACGTGTCCAGCCCGTCTCAATCTACACAACTTTATGTACTCGACTGCACCATCCTCCTTATAGCACTCATAGAGCTCGTCATTCCTTCGCCTTCTGCAAATCCCATTTTCATACACAGGTCCAAAGATTCTCCTCAATATATCGTGTGGCGTTGGTCTACTTTCACCTTGCTTTGTAATCGTCCATGTTTCTGAACCGTACGTAAGCACTGGACGTACCACAGTTTTGTAGAGTCGGCACTTAGTCTCTCGTAACAGAAACTTGGATTTAAAATGTCACAGCATTTCAAAAGAACATCGATTAGAGACGCTCATGAGGGCCATAACTGCAGTCGAAGTGCTACCATTTGCTTCTATTTTTGGGTCCAGATAAGTGAAACATTCCACTCGTTCAAAAGTCATTCCATCAAGGGTTACTGTGGGCTATAAAGATTGATCTGTACCATTATACATGCACTTGGTCTTTCATTCATTAATTTCGGCACCATCTTCTCTGATCTTTTCTGCCCTCAGTTTTAGAGCTGAGGAGGCACTTTGTAGATGTCTAAATGTTCTGCTCATCAGGTCCAAATTTTTTGCATATCCCACCAGTTGTACGGACTTATACTAGAGAGTGCCTATTGTCTGGATATCCGATTCATGCATCAATGTTTCGAGTGCCAAATTGAAGAATAGGCAGGAAAGCCCTCCCCTTGTCTTAGCCCAGTCCGCGTGGGAAACTGGGGTGATAAGCCTAGACTGCACTCGCACAATACACTGGGCTGTCTTAGGGTGACCTCTATCAAACGCACTAGCTTCTCAGACACCCTAAATTCCCGCATTGCCTCATAAAGTTTAGCCCGATTTATTGTGTCATATGCAGATTTGAAATCAACGTAAAGATGATGCACACCAACATTAAATTCGTTGATCTTTTCGTCCGCAGCTTATTCCTGTGTTGATTGTGTGCCCTCGCTACAGAAGAGCTGATCATGAGTTGTTATTACTTCTGAATCCTATCTGTCTATCAGCCTTGCTGATAATCGACTACTTAAAGAAGTTGTCCAAGTGTGAATAGTCCAAGGATGTACTTTATTCTTTCATTGGTTTTAAAACTGCTTTGAAAATTGTGACTGCTTGGGCTTAGCTGTAACCTTAATGCTTCATAGCTTTAAAATAATTTTTAATTTGGTTTCAAGTGATGGTTGATTCAGAGTGTTTATACAGTATTAAATTAACTGTAAAATGTTTTTATTTGATTATGCCACATTTCTTTTGCGGAGACCTCTGGAAAATATAAGTAAGTATTGTTTTATAACTTTACTCTACCGGGGCCCAGCACCTACCGCACACCTGCTCCGTGCATTTGCTACCGTGATAACCACCCACCAGAGTATCAGTGTTAATTAAAGAAGCACTTCCTCACTGGCCTGGCTCGACCTACAAGAGACATTCCAAAGTGTCAATAAAAGATCTACGGATTTTTTGTTTGTGCCCAGCTTCACTTTTAAGGGGTAAAAAACACTACAAACGGTAATTTGAAGTTTTTCACGTACAATCTGATACGTTTATTTGAAAACTATAATAAACATTTGTAATAATTTGACATTTTGCAAAATACCCAAACACAATTAATTGATTTTGAAAAATGATAACTTTTGTTACAACATAAATTAAAGAAGCTTTCAAGCCACATACGTCGCTGTGTAATACAGCTGGTTTCAGAAATACTGTTTCTGAAAAAAAAACTGTACTCATCATGCTGTTGGAGAACTTTCAACATATCTAATTAAAATACCTAAATATTCATTTATGTTCTAATTATTTATTTTACTTATATTTGTTTTACGTTTTACATTCATGCTTCTTTTTTTATTAGTTTGCCGCTCCACATTCGTGTATTTTGTCATTTGAAAATAATAAGTAACTCATCATTACAATAGAAAATAATTACAGCGATGATAATTTGTAAAGAAATACTGAATACAATCACGTAATATACATGACGGAGAAGCCGATACTAAATAAAATTCGGTTGGGTTTCAAATTGTCACTGGTGGTCCTCTAGACGTCCTGATACGTATTAGGCATATTTCAGTACGCTAGTAAGCCTTGGCGAAGAGAACTGCCATGTATTAGTGACTGCAGGTAGACTGTATTATTTCTCAAGTGGAGGCTGACATTATAACGAGTCGCTCTCCTCTACTATTGCCCTTTTTTATATAGAAATAACAGATACCATGTATACTATCGATTCTTGAATAGGTTAAAATTATCTCAGCTGTTTCACTGAAAGAATTCATATGATTTTGTATACGCTGCATTATATTTCAGGCTAAAATGTATAAAAAGAAATTAATGTGTTACAATCAATATGTACTAATAGTTAAAAGTCTTCTTTTAAGAATAATTGAAATTACAAAATTTCTGGCGTACTTAAAATTCATATTATTAATTGTGCAATAAAACACTAATTATTAAATTTTTTCTGGATTTATTTATGAAATAATGATAAATTTGGTAAAGATTTTTCTCCTGTCGAGAAAGTTTTGTAAGCTCTTAGGAAATTGTGAATACTGCAGAATGTAAGTAGAGGAGGGCATGCCTCTGATGGAAGTAGACGTTTTTATAAGTTTGTCAACAAAAATGTAATTATTAGATTTTTGAATGTGGAAATCATAAAGTCGGCGTGATTCAGAAGAATGGGATAAAATAAAAAGATATTCATAGCAACAGGTAACTCTTCATCAGTTATTTCGTCTTCACGAACCCACAACGTTAAATCAAAATTTTCAGCAACAAGAATGTACTTCTAGACACAAGAAGTTTGAGTCAGCAGCAACGAGAGAATCAAGATAAGTAAAAACGTTCTTCTTTTGTAATCTTACTCCTCTTTAAGTTTTCAAAATTTGTGCAAAGAACTAGAACTTTAAAGGTGATGTGCGGGACGGTAAGATTACAACATGATAATCATTCAAGAGAACTAGATCTGAAAGTCTTCTCACAATGCTCTTACAACTTGGAAAGCTATACGCCCATCTGGTGTACCTGTGTGTAAATGTTTCGAATATATTCGCTCTAAAACTAAAATGCCAAATTACCTTTAGGGGTGTGTTAAAGGTGAAATTGGGCACAAGACGTATTGCACTATTTTGCCTCCTCTACACACCTACCAAGTTTCATCAGAATAGTTTACCAAAACTTGGGAATGTTCTCTTGTTAGGGAAGGCACAGACAATTTGAATTAAAAAATTAGTCGCGACCGGATTTTCAGCGCTGCACCTTCCGGTTCTAACGAGGTCTGTAACAAGACATCAACAATGACGTGCACCCGTTTGTTCGAATGGTGGGAGTGCGTTGCCACGACGAGCGGCCGCAGTGTGGCGACTCGCTGTTGCGTATGCTAATAGCGATGCAAACAATCGGCCTATTCCCATCGCGGTCAGTGGCCCGAGCTGCTCGTCGCCCGCTGTCTGGTTCCGCAGCTGCCCGCTTCTGAACGCGCTACACCTTCCGTGAGTGCCAACCGTCACAGCCTGCACCTGCACTCAAGTTCAAAGCGTCTTCTCCACTGTTTAAGACGGAAGGCGCCATTGTAGCAAAGGAGAAGGAAGATTGCGGTTTTACGTCCCGTCGATGACGAGGTCTTTGCAGACGGAGCATAATAACAGATTGGGAGCATTAATGAAGGAAATCTGACTCGATCTCTTCAGCGGTAGAGTCGCAACATTTTGTTTAAGAGGTTTATGGCAAGTACGGGAAAATGAAGTGTGGATGCGTCAGATTTGGTACAAGGGGGCAGTGAAAACCGTTGTCAGAGTTCCTTATGTTCTCACTGGTTAGAGTACAAATCAGTGCAATGCTTTCAGTCCAAGTTCAACTCTTAATCATTGTGCCACCTCATTCGGACGACGGGAATACTAGGACAAATAGTTTGATACTACAGCTATGGAAGAATAACCTTTTTGTGAAAGAAACTTGTCCTGCTGCAAGACGTTATTATTTTGTTATATGTAATCGAACTAGAATTAAACAAGTTGTACTGAAACAGTTTCAGTCTTGAGTTGGAAAGTGAGGTACTAGACCTTATTATTTTTTTTATTCAGTCATTGATCTTCTGACTGGTTTGATGCGGTTCGCTGCGATTTCCTCTTCTGCACCAACCTCTATCTCAGAGTACCACTTGCACCCTACATCCTCCATTATTTGTTTGATGTATTCAAATCTCTGTCGTCCCCTATTGTTTATATCTTCTACAGCACCCTCTAGTACCATGGAGGTTATTTCTTCATGTTTAAACACTTATTCTTACATCCTGTTATCCTATCTCCTTGTTCCTTCCTTCTCCGATTCTGTGGAGAACCTCCTCATTAATTGTCTAAATTTCAACATTCTTCTGTAGTATCACGTCTCAAACGCTTCAATTCTCTTTTGTGCTGGTTGTCCCACTGCACATTTTTCACTACCATAGAATGTTGCGGCTGAAACATGCATTTTTAGAAATTCATTCCTGAAGTTAAGGCCAATGTTTGATACCAGTAGATTTATCTTATCCAAAAATGCCACCTTTTCCTGTAATAGTCTGCTTTTTATGTCATCCACGCTTTGTCTGTCATGAGTAAGTTTGCTTCCAAAGTAGCAGAATAGCAGAAGGTAGCAAAATTCTTGAACTTCGTGATTCCTCAAATATTGAACTTTAATACTGCATTGTTGCAACGTTACACATATGTTGGCGATTCATTCAGCCGCCTAGAATTGGTATGAGGCGAGGCGAATTTGATTATGTGGCTGAACGCCATCCGGCGCTCCAGGGCCCGAGGGGGTCGGCCTAGCCGAAGCGACCGGTAGTTGTCAGGCCAGGTACAAAGGCGAGCAGCATGACTGGAACATGTAAAACCCAGTGCAGGGAATATGGACGGCGGCTGCTCGCGTGTGTGCAGTAGATACACCAGAAATGGCGGAGTTTAACGCGGTCTGAAATATGGTTCTTACAGCTCTTGGAAATTCTATAGTAATTCACAGTATGCATAATAAAGCGAATCTGAATACATACAAAATGAGACATATCCGCTGAAACAATAATAATTTCAATAACTTAGAAACGGCAACTCTCTACAGCAAATAAACATTTGCACAATGAACCTTAGAATTAGTAACTTGCAAACGCTTCATGCAACTTCAGCAAATGATACATCAGGCGATAGCATTGAACTATAAGTATAATCCGTGAAAGATAAGTATCTATATCAATTTTATTTATTGATTTATTATGTCTTACAACTTCTTCATTACGCATATTTTTGTCAGGACATCGAATCCTTACAGCTCCACAGCAATTGATGCAGCGTGAGTGACTCATATTTTGTCATATTTCTGTAGCTTTTTAAGAAATATGTAAATGTTTTTGCCAGTAATATTTTTTAAATGTTGATTATAATTCATATTAAAAACCATGATAATTTAAAAGTGCTCAGTTGCGTGTGTTAGCTGACACAACCATTGAAAAGAGTACCAAATGCCCTTCTAACTAGCAGACATATATAATTGTTTAAACAGTATTTAATGACATTTTGTTATCCTGTAATATGAGCGCACTTGTGCAAGAATGCTGGACTATTTATTTATGAACAAACCTTCATTTATATTTTTTACGAATGGTCTCAGTGTGACGGAATATTTGTAATTGAACGAGTGTTTATAACACTTCTTTATTTATATATTATTATAATATATTAGTTTACTGCAGAAAGTGGTCAAGTTGAACCAAAATCATCTATGTAGAACATAAGAACGATTTATTTTTGGTAGGCACGGCCTTCAGCCAGTGGAGACTAGGCAGCGGTAGAACACCGCTGTAGTCAAGTAGAGACAGCCAGTTCCTGAGTTACGTGCTCAAGGGAGCGATTCGTGACACTTCTACGTTTGTTCTGGAAGAAAGCAGACCTGCCTAAGGGAACATGTACGATTCGGTTGTGTGGGTGATCGATTCTCCTACACAACGGCCGCTACGATACTTTAACTTTTGAAGGGACACTAACTTTCGTAAGGTCTGGACGTGCTCCAGTGCAGAACTTTAACTTTTTCACGCTCATTGTGGAACTGAGAATACACAGAGTATGAGTTCCGACTCGTTATATCTCGTGTGGTAATGTGTGCATCGTCATGCTGAACTCTCAGTTATTGTGACCTGGCGAATATTTCGTGTATTGTGATCACGAAGTGGACGTAGTTTGTATCTTCGTGATTTTGCTACCATTCTCGCAACTTTCCCAACGCATCTTTACTGCCTGTATTATAACTGGTTATCACAGGACCACTTTCCGTATATTTGAAATTTCCTTTCCTTGATAAACATTATTCATCAGAATTATGTGGTGTCGTCTACATCAATTACTGATGTTAGAATAGGACCCTTTTTACTAACTCTTCATTTCTCTTTATTTTATTAATTCGAATTTCTAGCCAGTACATAGACTATTCGGCTGCAGGATCACAGCAGCAGGTGATTATCTGAAATGACTTAGCTGCTGGGCATGAAAGCAGACATGTGCAGCACACCCTACGATATTATAGAGCTACCTTTTCTAAACAGAGCCGTAATAGCCCTAGCACCTACGATGCAAGCAACATCTGGTAAAATCACATTCGGTTTACTCGTATGGCATGCTGGTTGAGAAGCTGCTCCTGAGCAGGATAATCAGCAAGTAACATAGCACTGTGAAAGTCGCCTACGCCCTTTATTTATGCGTGCATCGGTAGACATTTGTCTGTCTCAAAGAAACATTAGTTAGTTTCCGTCTGCTGCAGTAATTTACGCCTCAGAAAGTCATCCCAACTTTGATGTGAACCAGCCAATAGTAAAGGTTGGCGGTAAAAGCGGTTAGTATGGCTGAATGGTCTGAGGAGAATAGGGGATTTCTTGTGGCTGGTGCAGTGAGACGCTTTGTCTTGTGGTAATGAAACGGGAACACTGAAATGTCTTCATTCTGCATGATGGTGAGATGGTTCATAGTAGCTCGCTTGCACTTTATTTACGTAATTGTGCAGTGTGTGCCTTTTAAGACGTTTGGTCTGTGTTCGTCTCATTAGAATACGTGGGAATCAACATCCAACTTTTACTCAGCCATCCGAGCGTTCACGTTGTTTGTTATTGCGCTCCACTCAGTATTTTGAGCATTAATACGAATATATTGTGATTTTTCTTGTTCCTTTGTGTCTGGGTATCATGTGAACACACGTGGACCGTTGAAAGGGATTGGTATATGAAACAAGAGTTTTTGCACTTAACTTCTGAACAATATATTGAGCGCTCATAAAATTTGGGATTTTAACGAACACATTTTCACTCCTCCGATCTTTATTGAAATTTCTGCGAGTATTGACTGAAGAACTACATTCTCTAACGTGCTACGTTCGTTTTAACTATATTTAAAGCCGATAGGAATGAATTATCTTCAGCGCTGAATATACACCCACCACGAACCTTGCCGTTGGTGGGGAGACTTGCGTGCCTCAGCGATGCAGATAGCCGTACCGTAGGTGCAACCACAACGGGTGGGTATCTGTTGAGAGGCCAGACAAACGTGTGGGTCCTGAAGAGGGGCAGTAGCCTTTTCAGTAGTTGCAGGGGCAACAGTTTGGATGATTCACTGATCTGGCCTTGTAACACTAACCAAAACGGCCTTGCTGTGCTGGTACTGCGAACAGCTGAAAGCAAGGGTATATACCACGGCCGTAATTTTTCCAGAGGGCATGCATGGTTAAATGATGATGGCGTCCTCTTGGGTAAAATATTACGGAGGTAAAAGAGTCCCCCATTCGGATCTCTGGGCGGGGACTACTCAAGAGCGTTATCAGGAGAAAGAAAACTGGCGTTCTACGGATCGGAGCGTAGAATGTCAGATCCCTTAATCGGGCAGGTTAAAGTTAGATATAGCGGGATTTAGTGAAGTTCGGTGGCAGGAGGTACAATACTTTTGGTCAGGTGAATACAGGGTTATAAATACAAAATCAAATAGGGGTAATGCAGTAGTAGGTTTAATAATGAATAAAAAAATAGGAGTGCAGGTAAGCTGCTACAAACAGCATAGAGACCGCATTATTGTGGTCAAGATAGACACGACGCCCACGCCTACCACAGCAGTACAAGTTTATACGCCAACTAGCTCTGTAGATGACGAAGAAATTGATGAAATGTGTGACGAGATTAAAGAAATTATTCCGGGAGTGAAGAGAGACGAAACTTTAATAGTCATCGGTGACTGGAATTCGATAGTAGGAAAAGGAAGAGAAGGAAACGTAGTAGGTGAATATGGATTAGGGGTAAGAAATGAAAGAGGATGCCGCGTGGTAGAATTTTGCACAGAGCATAACTTAATCATAGCTAACACTTGGTTCAAGAATCATAAAAGAAGGTTGTATACATGGAAGAATCCTGGAGATACTATAAGGTATCAGATAGATTATATAATGGTAAGACACAGATTTAGGAACCAGCTTTTAAATTGTAAGACATTTCCGGGGGCGGATGTGGACTCTGACCACAATCTATGCAGTTTAAAACTGAAGAAACTGCAAAAAGGTGGGAATTTAAGGAGATGGGACCTGGATAAACTGAATAAACCAGAGGTTGTACAGAGTTTCAGGGAGAGCATAAGGGAACAATTGACAGGAATGGGGGAAAGAAATACAGTAGAAAAGGAATGGGTAGCTTTGAGAGATGAAGTAGTGAAGCCAGCAGAGGATCAAGTAGGTAAAAAGACGAGGGCTAGTAGAAATACTTGCGTAACAGAAAAATGTTGAATTTAATTGATGAACGGAGAAAATATAAAAATGCAGTAAATGAAGCAGGAAAAAAGGAATACAAACGTCTCAAAAATGAGATCGACAGGAAGTGCAAAATGGCTATGCAGGGATGGTTAGAGGACAACTGTGAGGATGTAGACGCTTATCTCACTAGGGGAAAGATAGATACTACCTACAGGAAAATTAAAGAGACCTTTGGAGAAAAGAGAACCACTTGTTTGAATATCAAGAGCTCAGATGGAAACCCAGTTCTAAGCAAAGAAGGTAAAGCAGAAAGGTGGAAGCAGTATATGGAGGGTCTATATAAGGGCGATGTTCTTGAGGACAATATTATGGAAATGGAAGAGGATGTAGATGAAGATGAAATGGGAGTTATGATACTGCGTAAAGAGTTTGACAGGGCACTGAAAGACCTAAGTCGAAACAAGGTCCCGGGAGTACACAATATTCCATTAGAACTACTGATAGCCTTGGGAGAGCCTGCCCTGACAAAACTCTACCATCTGGTGAGCAAGATGTATGAGACGGGCGAAATACCCTCAGACTTCAAGAAGAATACAATAATTCCAATCCCAAAGAAAGCAGGTGTTGAAAGATATGAAAATTACCGAACTATGAGTTTAATAAGTCACGGCTGCAAAATACTAACGTGAATTCTTTACAGACGAATGGTTGTAGCTTCTCCTCGATGTTATTCAATCTGTATACTGAGCACGCAGTAAAGGAAACAAAACAAAAATTCGGAGTGGGTATTAAAATCCATGGAGAAGAAATAAAAACTTTGAGGTTCGCCGATGACATTGTAATTATGTCAGAGACAGCAAAGGACTAGGAAGAGCAGTTGAAAGGAATTGACAGTGTATTGATAGGAAGATATAAGATGAACATCAACAAAAGCAAAACGAGGATAATGGAATGTAGTCGAATTAAGTCGGGTGATACGGAGGGAATTAGATTAGGAAATGAGACGCTTAAAGTAGTAAAGGAGTTTTGCTATTTGGGGAGCAAAATAACTGATGATGGTCGAAGTAGAGAAGATATAAAACGTAGTCTGGCAACGGCAAGGAAAGCGTTTCTGAAGAAGAGAAATTGTTAACATCGAGTATAGATTTAAGTGTCAGGAAGTCGTTTCTGAAAGTATTTGTGTGGAGTGTAGCCATGTATGGAAGTGAAATATGGACGATAAATAGTTTGGACAAGAAGAGAGTAGAAGCTTTCTAAATGTAATACTACAGAAGAATGCTGTAGATTAGGTGGGTAGATCACATAACTAATGAGGAGATTTTGAATAGAATTGGGGAGAACAGGAGTTTGTGGCACAACTTGACTAGAAGAAGGGATCGCTTGGTAGGACATGTTCTGAGGCATCAAGGGATCACCAATTCAGTATTGGAGGGCAGCTTGGGGGATAAAAATCGTAAAGGGAGACCAAGAGATGAATTCAATAAGCAGATTCAGAAGGATGTAGGTTGCAGTAGGTACTGGAGGACGAAGAAGCTTGCATACGATAGAGTATTATGGACAGCTGCATCAAACCAGTCTGAAGACTGAAGACCACAACAACAACAACACAAAAAAGAAAAGGGGGGAGACAGAGATAGAGAGAAAGAGAGAGACGGAGAGGTGGAGAGAGGGAGGGAGAGATAGAGACAGAGACAGAGAGAGAGACAGAGAGAGAGACGCAGAAAACGATGCACCATGATGGAGTTATCCGAATGGCACGGAAATCAGTAGATGTATATGTACAGACAAACAGATGATCGCAGTTTCAGAAAAATTGGATGATTTATTCAAGACAAAGAGATTCAAAAATTGAGCTTGTCAATATCGCCCCTTGATCTACCTCTTTGCGCTTATGCATGTAGTTATTCGGTTTCGCATTGGCTGGCAGTGTTGTTAGATGTCTTCCTGAGGAATATCGCGCCAAATACTGTCCAACTGGCACGTTAGACCGTCGGAAACCTGTAGAGGTTGGAGGGCCCTCACCATAACGCTCCAAACGTTCGCAATTGGAGTGAGATCCGGCGACCTTTCTGGCCAAGGTAGGGTTTAGGAAGCCCAAAGACAAGCCGCAGGAACTCTAGCTCTGTGCGGCCGGGCAATATGTTGCTGAAATGTAAGCCTAGGATGGCTTACGAAAGGCAAGAAAACGGAGCGTTGAATGTTGCCGACGTACCGCTGTGCTGTAAGGGTTCCGAGGAAGCAACCAAAGGGGTCCTACTTTGAAAATAAACAGCACGTCTTCGCTGGTCACCGGAGCTTAGTTCGAAGCGGGACGCATCAGTAAGTGCAATTCTACTCCAGTCAATGAAATTCCAGACCGAAGACGTTTCTGGAGACGGCTCAAACAGCGGCGGGATACCAACCAGACTGTCGCCCGCCATACAGTCCGACAACCAGGAGTCATGGTGTGGGGTGGCATTTCAAATGGTTCAAATGGCTCTGAGCACTATGGGACTCAACATCTGAGGTCATCAGTCCCCTATACTTAGAACTACTTAAACCTTACTAAACGAAGGACATCGCACACGTCCATGCCCGAGGCAAGATTCCAACCTGCGACTGTAGCAGTAGCGCGATTCCGGACCCAAGCGCCTAGAACCGCTCGACCACAACGGCCGGCGGTGGAATTTCCTTTTACAGGAGAACTCGTTTGGTTGTCACCCGCAGCACCCTTACAGCACAGCGGTACGTCACGATATTACATGCCCCGCTTTCTTGCTCTTCGTGGCAAGCCGTCCTGGGCTGATACACAGGCAAGATAATGCCCACCGGCCCACGGCGAGAGATTCTACTGCTTGTCTTCGTGCTTGCCAAATCCCACTTTGGCCAGCAACGGCTCCGAATCTCTTCCGAACTGGATAGGGGAATCTCACTATCTCGGGATTTTCACGATTTGACGCGCTAATGGGACAGACATGCAACAGACATGCAACAAGTCTATCAACGAAAGCCAAGCAGAAAAACTGACTACGAAATTTAAAAACAAACTTAGTCATAGGCTTATTCCCATATGAGTCAGATTTCGTAGAAGATGTAAAGTTCCAGGGCAATGAAAACTGGTGTCATAGTCTCTTATAATGTCACAGGTTAAATTATAAAGCAGTTCAATGCTTACTGCTAATTACAGATATTGTGTAAGATGCCAAACGTTACTGACCAGGTAGAAGAACAAGGTAAAGAGACTCAGTTCCGTCTTGACACACTGCCTGTTACTAAACGTACAGTCTGAGCGCTTGTGATGGTAAATGAGAGACTGGGGATAATTAATTTTAACTAATCCTATTGATGATCATATACGGCCGCTTTTTGACCACTTTTTCGGTATGTGGGCCCCGTTAGACCACCACGTACTGGTATTCCTGGTATTACGGGAACGTTATATGTTGTTTTTATGCTCTTCCGTAACTTACGTCCCCAACAGAGCGAAAAATTTCTGACTGTGAACACTATGTCATCTCATTTTCTTTTTTAATCAGAACATGCTTTTATTGATCTGATGATGTAACTATAATGCTGCGAAACTGGTCGTGCTTATAAATAAAGTACGTACAGTTGAAGTGGTTTTATCTTCAAAATGATATATCCAGGTTGTGGCCGCCCTGAATACAAAGTCTTCTGCATAAAAATGACTTCTGTCTCCTTCATCATTTCTGTTGTGGATTGGCAAGAGAGCCAACCCACTATGACAGGAAGCCGAAAGGCACGCGTTTTAGCTCACGCAGGCTGGCGTGAGGTCTGGAACAGGTCAAGGAAATGAGACTAGCAAAAAAAGGACGTAGCTATGGAATACTTAACTTTAATCCATAAATGGTGAACATCGCTCTTGACGGTACATGTTTTACAGCATCAATAGTAATTGGTAATGGCGCCTTGCTAGGTCGTAGCAAATGACGTAGCTGAAGGCTATGCTAACTATCGTCTCGGCAAATGAGAGCGTATTTTATCAGTGAACCATCGCTAGCAAAGTCGGCTGTACAACTGGGGACGAGTGCTAGGAAGTCTCTCTAGACCTGCCGTGTGGCAGCGCTCGGTCTGCAATCACTGATAGTGGCGACACGCGGGTCCGACGTATACTAACGGACCGCGGCCGATTTAAAGGCTACCACCTAGCAAGTGTGGTGTCTGGCGGTGACACCACAATTTCGATCATCGAATCCTTCACAAAATGGATCATCACCCTCATTCCTAGACATAAAGCTACCGCCAACAGACCATTGAGGGCTTGTAGTACCAGCTCATCGTCATCAAACATTTGACGGTAGTCCGGAATAAATGCTTCCCCTAGACCTCTCGATGCATTGTGGCCTTCGGCTTTGCATTTCCATGTTGGTTTCCCTTGAGTTTTAATGAAGTGGACCCTACCCATCACTCAATCAGTCGTCGGCTCGATTTTTTCTTATCTCTTGGGATCCCACAAAAAACTTCCAGCTTCGATTTCATTTTCGTTTCCTTCGTAATTACGTCGTCCACTCCCGCGTGTTCCCTTATCCGTTTGTTTCTTTTTATACTCTTGCTGGCTATTTCCAACGTGCACCATTCCAGTGCTCTCTGAGCACTCACCATTTTCTCTTACAGGTTTCCGCATTAAACGTTCCTTTTCACTGACTGCCAATACATACTGTAATTTTTCAGACAACTAAAGTTTGGTGTATCAAACACTATTTAGCCGGCCAAAAGCGCTTAAGGCCAGTTTTTTTCTTCTTTTGCCTCTCATTCACTCATTGCCTCGTCTGTCCTAAATACAACACTCATTCAGTGGTTCTATGACTTCGTTTTTAATATGTACTGTTTTCTTTGCGATATGTTGGTTACATACTATGCAATCTTGTTATGATTTATTTTCATACCAATTATTTGCAGTAAGGGACACCGGGACATGTTGTCACCATACGTGACTTATAAGTTTTGAAGATGCACTGTTCACAGTTTCTTTCTATCGTTAGTGTTTCTCGTAATATGTATCCTTGATACATACTGGTTGGTGTTAGTCAGCCAGTCAGGCAACTGTGACCGGCCGAGACAGACGCAGCAACAGGGAAGTAACCGACTTTGTGACTGTTACGAGTTCCTAACCTGGAGAAAATTGTATAATCTCATCTGTGTGCTTTGATAGTTTAGTTTCTTAAGTTTCTGCGTGTTAATTTAATATCTAATAGCCACAGTTCTCGCGTTTTCGTTTGCGTCGGAAAGTAAACCGATTTTGAGACATATTACAAGTTACTAATCAGGGTCGAATTATTTAGTTTCACTTGAGTGCGTCGGTAGTTAGGTTGTTGAATCTCTGTGTATCAATCTATTACACACAGTTCCTGTGTCTTCATCAGCGTCACAGTAGAGTGCCGCAGCGTGAGTCGATAGTCTGTTCATCTGTGTAGTTCAGATTTCCACGGTCTTTAGTATGGATAGGGACAGTGATTGTTTCATGCGGATGCAAGCCGATTTGGTGACGCTTCGCTCTCAGCTCCAGGCTGCGATGGCTTCAGTTACGACCCAGGTTGACCCCTAACCCTTGGTCGAGCGGCAGGTCGCCCCGGGGCGTAGCAGGCGTTGAAAGACTTCCCACGTGGCCACACGTAAGGCCCCTCCAGTTAGTCAAACAGGTTCCAGGTGCCGTCTGTGGCTGACACTGTCGCTTAGCCAGATGCCGTCACCTGATCTGTTTCAGAAGAAAACACTCAGCCTGCAAGATCCAGGCAATCACAGAGGGTGGGATTATTGATAGTTAAGAGCTCCAACGTTAGGCACGTTATGGGACCCCTTAGAGACATTGCTGCCAAGAAGGGGAAGAAATGCAATGTGCACTCTGTGTGCATACCGGTTAGAATCATTCCAGAAGTGGAACAGGTCCTTCCAGATGCCATGAGGAGCACAAGACGCAGCCAACTACAGGTGGTGGCTCATGTCGGTACCAACGATGTGTGTCACTTTGGATCAGGAGAGATTCTCTTGCCTTTCGAGTGGATAACAGATGTGGTAAAGGCTGCCAGTCTTGCTCGCTAGATGAAAGCAGAGCTGACCATTTCCAGCATTGTCGACAGGACCGATTGTGGGTCTCTGGTACAGAGCTGAGTGGAAGCTCTGAATAAGAGGATCAGACATTTCTGTGACCGTGTAGGCTGTAGATGCCGCCATAGGGCAGTTGAGTTTCAGGTTGCACTGAATAGGTCAGGAGTCCACCACACGAGGCGGGCAGCTACACGGGTAGCAGGGGCTGTGTCGCGTTTTAGGTTAGAGGGCCTCGGGGAAACACAAGAAGGGCTTCAGTCACAAATGGTACAGGCCGAACACAGGAATAACGTAGATACAGGAATCATCGGTATAACAGTTGTAAACTGTCGTAGCTGTCTTGGGAAAGTACCAGAGCCGCAAGCACTGATAGAAAGCACTAAGCTCAAATCGTTATAGAAACTGGAAGCTGGCTAAAGCCGGAGATAAGTTCAGCCGAAATTATTGCGAAGACCCTAACGGTGTTCCGAAAGGATAGGCTACACACAGTTGGTGGTGGCGTGCTTGTTGCTATTACAAGTAATTTATCTTTCCGCAGAATTGAAGTAGATAGTTCGTGTGAGTTAGTGTGGGCAGAGGTTATTGTTGACAACCGGAATAAAATAATAATTGTATTCATTTAACGTCCCAATTCAGATGATACAGTTGCTGAAAGATTCAAAGAAAACTTGAGTATGCTTTCAAAAACATACCCGACTCATACAATTATAGTTGACTGTAATTTACCCTCGAAATGTTGGTGAAAATACATGTTTAATTCCGGAGGTACGCATAAAACATCATGATTGTGCTAAACGCATTCTCTGTGAATTATTTCGAGCATTTAGTTCATGAGCCCACGCGAATAGTAAACGTTTGTGAAAGCATACTTGACCTGTTAGCAACAAATAATCCTGAGTAAATAGCGAGCATCAAATGGGGTACAGCGATTAGTGAACACAGGATTGTCGTAGCGAGTGTGAATAATTCAACCTCAAATCCTACAAATATAAACGAAAAATATATATCTCCAAAAAAGCGAATAAAAATTCACTTGACGCCTTCCTGAGAGACAATCTCCACTCCTTCCAAAAATAGCAATATAAGTGTGGACCAGATGTGGCTTGAATTCAAAGAAAGTATCGAGAGAAATTGAGAGATTTATAAAAAATAAATTAACAAACGATTGAGCTGATCTTCCTTAGTACACAAAAGGGTCATCACACTGTTGCAGAAACAATGAAATAAAAACATGCCAAATTTAAACAGATGCAAAATCTCCAAGGTTGGCGATCTCTTGCAGAAGCTCGAAATTTAGCGCGATGCATATAGTAATTTCCAGAACGAAATTTTGTCTCAAAACCTGGCTGAAAAAGCGAAGAGATTCTGGTCGTATGTGAAGCATGCTAGCGGCAAGACACAATCAATGCCTTCTCTGCGCGGCAGCAATGGAGATACAAGCGACGACAGTGCTGCCATAGCAGAGTTACTGAACACAGCCTTCAGAAATGCCTCCGCAGAAGAAGGCGATGTAAATATTCCAGAATTCGAACCAAGAACAGCTGCCAACATGAGTAACGTATTGGAGTGCTGCGGCCGGAGACGGCAGAAAGGTTTGGGTTTCCGGCAGGAGGCGTGGTGTTTGGCTTTTCTCGCCACTCAGTACATGTTGAAAAGAGGAGCTTGCCGAAGCGTCGCCTGGCATTAACTGGTCGCCTGGGCATATGGTATGTGTTTGATTTAAATAGGTTCACTTGGGTGCTTATCTATATTTGTTAATGGTGAACTAATGTCTTCAGCGTGAATTTGGTGACGAGTCTGATACGTCAAAGTTATGTCATACGTGGATCTGCAGCTATAATATGTAAGGAAGCCCGGTGATCTGCTCATTATTGAGTGATTGTATACACATTGGAGATTAACTGCCAAATCTTGCACCTTAGCTTACGAGTAGCGAAGTACTATGCTGTCTCGTAAAACTACATCAGATACCATGAAAGTGTAGTTCTGGTGGGCTCTTGTCCGTTTAAAATAATACTCAGCTGTTACTATCACATTTCAGGGGACAATCTTATCTACGCGTGTATTGTAGTGTTGAAAGGAATTCGTAAGTGTTGAGTTTAAAAAAAAATTGCGAGTTTTTCTGTTTTAATGTTATGTTTTATTCTTTTATATAATTGCAAGTGTGCTGTTGTAGTTATGTTTCAGTTGTGCGGAGCGCAGTGTATTTCGTCCAGTGCAGTGAGGCGTGGCACTGGAGCTTGACGACTTGGCCGTTGCCAGTGGAACTGTGATTCGTTAGACCGGGCTCCATGTTCCTGGCCCTCTGTCTCTATCTCGTCCTTAAATTAAATTTTGCTGTTCTCTTTGTTCCTGGCTCTGTCAGGTCGTTAAGCTTTGTAGCTCGTTCCTCCGCCCGTTTGACGAATGCACTTTTCGCTCGAAATATGAATTTAAACCTGTAAAACTGGGTTTCACTTTGTAATTAGTGCCCGATCAAATTGTTGGAGGCTCCGCCTTATTCGTTCTGTATACCCTTACCAGCCATTTGTTTGTCATATTTGTACCCTGTGTGCCGGTTGTGAAATTTAACTTTAATAAAGGAGAGTTTCATGTGAGTATGTTCTCAGGGGATGTTTAGATCCAGATTTGCTGTTTTTTTATTAAGGGGATCACAACCTGCCTATTTAACCCATGTTAATTTAGACAAGTATTTGACCCATTTCTGAAAAAAGTAATTGATGGAGGATCTTAATATTTTTACTGCATGTTACATGATGTTAATTGAGTCAACTGTACTAAAATCTACTTTATCCATTTTATAGTTTTTAAGAAATAGTTTTTAAATTTATTAACAAAAATATTTTTTTTCTGCATAAAATATTTTTTGTGAACTTCCTAATGGGTTGTTCAGATTTTCTGAGAATTTCATTCATTTATCTATGATAGTTTCTGATATAATGGGGCGTATGTACTGAAAATTTTAGTTTGCAGGAAATCGACTTTAAAGAAAGAAACGTTTGAAATTTGTTACTTACAGTTAATTAAAACTGTCCTGCTGTGTATGATGGCCCTTATTTGGCCTCTAGTAGGTCTTCCAGCTTCTTTTTCACGTTCCTGGATGTTTGTCTTGCTTTCTTGGACATATAAGATGCAGAACAGTCTGCGTCGGCTCTCCTCATTTTATCGCAATGTTGCAGTCCAGTGATCATATTTTCACCAGAATTAATTCCCAGCTATTTCAGTGCCTAACACTTTCCAATATTACCACAACTGAATGTAACAACAGCTTCATGAACTTCTAGTTTTATTGTATGCATGCCTACAAATACAGTTTTAGGAAGGTTGTTGAAACATTCATTTGGGTTCTGTGTCTGTCCATGCAGACATTTCCTTAGAAGGTCAGGATGAGCCAAGTCTCTGAAAATAGGTTTAATTGCTGTAATAACAGCATCACGAAGAAAACGCTGGTGAGATTAGGATTCTTCAGTTGCCTTAGTCCTATTACATTTGCACGACGATTTTCCCCTGATGGACACAATCCATGACATGGCTTATCATCAGTAGAGGACTTAAGGAAGAATATGGCCCAAACATGTCTCTTCATTGCCTCCAGATTTTCTTTATTTCTCCTAATTGCCTGCCCATAGTATACCTGCAAGTTTTCTATTTCAGTTTTAGTTTACCCAGCCAACAATTTTCGATCTTCTAATTTTGTTCCTCTCATATCAACAGTTAATTTTCTCAGCCTTATTCCCAAACTTTTTGAACATGGCCTACACATCTGCTAATGTAGAACCTTTTCTCCTCGCAGATCACACTCGCACAGTGATACTTGAACGCATGAGTTATTATAACGAGTGTACAGACATCCGATTAGTCAGTCTGCATTTGTCTGCACCAGTCTGTACAGGTCTGCATTTATCTGCACCAGTCTGCACCAGTCTACATTTGTCTGTACCAGTCTATAGTCAAGTTTCAGTCTGCGCCTAATAAGATTACCATATTCCTGTACATAGCAATGAAGATAAATGTATAGACACTTTGTCAAGTATCAGAGATATGTGAGAATAAGATTAACGTACCAAGACCAAAGGAACTTCAGATTGTCAAATGTAAATAGCATCCAGAATCAAGTTAAGTAAGGTTTATGCTCGTTATTTTAATAAATATGTGTGAAAATTAATCAAGTTCTGTTTAAAGTTGGTCACCGTCAGTCTGCTACTCTAAGTGTGCAAGTGGCATTTCTATCGTCTAACCTAACAGCAGAAGATAAACACGCCACAATAAGACCACGAGACATGTTACTGATGGTGTGTGTACCGAAGGTCTTACAGTATGCACACCACACTTTCCTCACTGATCTTACATACAGCTTTGTCTAATATTGCTGTCAGTTTTTCAAATTTATTTGGTGGTTGATGAAAGTTCATCACTGAACAAAATGTTCTCCCTGCAGCCATGCCAATGGATCGTTAGGCATAAACTAATCTAGTGGATTTCATAAGGGCCACTTGCATCTGGTTTTGAAGAACTCATAAATGAAATCACAGCTGAGCATTTACTGCAGATTAAATCCAAAGCAATTGCTAGGCCTTTTCTCCCACTGGCACTCTCACAAATTTTCACACTCTGTGACTCACCACACTGTCTACATTGTACAAATTTAGAAATTACATCTGATAATATTCTCAAATTTATAATAATGTTACTGCACTCCTTGTCACTTAGAGTCAATTCGTTGTAATTCTCTTGAAATGGTGAAAGCTACTTTGATGGTGCATTTGTTGAAGAATTACAATTAGAAACATCGTTGCCAGGTGACATAACCTCTTGTACAGAAAGCTTTCTAAACTTGTTTCCTCTAAATTCTCGTTCCTTGAAAATGCCTTTACATTTCGTCATCTTCAATAAACACACCAAAACACACGTAAACAAGCAGTGCAAACGTAAGTATAACAACTACTCGCAATGACACTTGAACAAAACTAACTGCATGTTTTAAAGCGTGTTGTTTACAAACAGCAGAAACAAAAGAATACCAACCGTTGCATTCCAAGGATAGCCAACACACTCGGGAGTAAAAAAAAAATCCCTAACGTGCAATTTAGGGGCTATAAAGATCTAAAATATATGCAGAAAAGTGGGTGACAGAAAAGTAGGCGTGGCACATAAACACACTTGGTAGGAAAAGGCTCTTTAAACGCTCTAAAAAATTTTGTTTCAGCAAAATCCTTTTCAGAGCACTTAAATAAAACCTTAATCTATCGAAATATGATGAAAGCCGAAAATCGATTTTTTCGACCTGAACCACGGTGTGGTCCCCTTAATTGTTTGTTATTTTAATTAGTGCCTCCCTGTACTGGCATCAATTGGATTATTCCTTAGTCAGACGTTAGTGTTCCCAGTGTCTTCATTGCCGAGCACTGAAGTTTGAGAAGTTGATTTTATTATTTATTACTTGTGTGCCTTATGTTATGCCTTAACGTTATACCTTGGTATGAATTTATATTGCAAAAGAGAAGTCATTGTAGAGGATAGTCTTGCTGGTTCAGAGTTTGGTAAGTTTTGATTTTATTAAGTATTTACACCAACAGAAAGTTTGTTAGTGTATTAAGCATTTGTTATGCAGATTTTAACAGGGGCTTAAGAAAAATTTTTATTGTGCTCCAGTGAGGTTGTTAAATTTATCTGTTTTATTGTATTACATTGTTCAAGGTAAAAAATAATTCTTTAACACAAGCTGTGTATATTTGATAATTATGGCGCTGCTGTTTTCTGTCTTATTATTGGACGCAAATGCGCGTCCCACTGACACACAGTCAACACGGATTTAGAATACATCGTCCTTGTGAAACAGAACTAGCTCTTTACTTGCATGAAGCGTTGAGCGTTCTTGACAAGGGATTTCAAATTGATTCCGTGTTTTCGGATTTCCAGAAGGCTTTTGACACTGCACCAGACAAGGGCCTGCAGTGAAATTGCGTGGTAATGGAATACAGTGTCAGTTATCTGACTGGATTCGTGATTTCCTGACAGTGAGTAGTAATTGACGGAAAGTCATCGAGTAAAACAGAAGTGATTTCTGCCGTTCCCTAAGGTAGTGTTATAGGCATTTGCTGTTCCTTATTATATAAACGTTTTGGGAGAAAATCTGTGCATCTATCTTAGGTTGTTTGCAGGTGACGCAGTCGTTTATCGACTAGTAAAGGCATCAGAAGATCAAAACAAATTGCAAAACGTTTTAGCAAAGATGTTTGTATGGTGACCCTAAATTGGCAGTTGATCCAAACTAACTTAAAGTGTGAGGCCATCCACAAGTGTTAAACTTCAGTTAGACGATAAATCAGTCAAATCTAAATGCTGTAAATTCAACTAAATACCTAGGAATTACAGTTACGAACAACTTAAATTGGTAGGAACACATAGAAAATGTTGTGGTTATGGCTAGACAAAGACAGCATTTTATTTCCAGGACACTTCGAAAATGTAACAGGTCTACACCGCGCTTGTCCGTCCTCTTTTAAAATACTGGTGCACGATGTGTGATCCTCACCACATAGGATTCGCGGAGTACATCGAAAAAGTTCAAAGAAAGACAGCACGTCTTGTATTATCTCTAAAAACGGCAGAGAGTGTCACTGAAATGATACAGGATTTGGGATGGACATCATTAAAACAAAGGCGTTTTTCGTTGCGGAGGAATTTTCTAACAAAATTCCAATCACCAACTTTCTCCTCCGAATGCGAAAACATTTTCTTGGCAACGACCTACATAGGGAGAAGCGATTACCATGAGATAATAAGAGAAATCATAGCTAATACGGATGATATAGGTGTTCGTTTGTAAGTAGGCTATTTAGGTTTTCTTATTGGTAACGCCACGTAGCGCTCTGTATGAAAAATCACTGGCTGTGCTGTGTGCAGTCTGTGGCTAGTTTGCATTGTTGTCTGCCATTGTAGTGTTGGGCAGATGGATGTGAACAGCGCGTAGCGTTGAGCAGTTGGAGGTGAGCCTCCAGCAGTGGTGGATGTGGGGAGAGAGAAGGCGGAGTTTGGACATTTGTAAGACTGGATGTCATGAACTGATATATATAATATGACTTTTGAACAATATTAAGGTAAATACATTGTTTGTTCTCTATCAAAATCTTTCTTTTGCTAACTGTGCCTATCAGTAGTTAGTGCCTTCAGTAGTTTGCATCTTTTATTTAGCTGGCAGTAGTGGCGCTCGCTGTATTGCAGTAGTTCGAGTAACGAAGATTTCTGTGAGGTAATTGATTTGTGAAAGGTATAGGTTAGTGTTAGTCAGGGTCATTCTTTTGTAGGGATTTTTGAAAGTCAGATTGCGTTGCGCTAAAATTATTGAGTGTCAGTTTAAGCACAGTCATGTATAATTTTTCTATGGGGACGTTTCATACGTCGACCCTTAGCCAAGGATACCTCACTGGAATCTTCTGATTTTTTCTTGTAGTTCGTGTAATTAGTGTAGCTTTTGTTTATTGCTAGCGCGTAATTGTAGAGAGAATCTCCTTTGTAGTTGCAGTCTTTCATTGTTGTACAGTAAAACAGTTGTGGCATGCATGTAGATTTGCACTAAGTATTTCGCAGCTGCCCTTGCAATTAACTAGATATTATTTTCAGTGCTATGTTAATGTGTTCTCTTATTTTTGCTCTTCAAATCGTGTTTTTCTGTGTTGTCGTGTGAAATATTGTGACAATAATGGCGTTTGAAAAACGTAATACTAGGCTCCAAAGTAAACTGACAAATGACAGTGAAGACGAAAGCAGTGTGTTAGCGCCACTGTGTAATGAATTAACTAATGTTCAAAGTAGTAATTTGGTAATTGTGCATACGGAAATGGAGTGGGCTGCAAATAATGGTGTAGGCAGTGAAACAATTAGTGAACAGGGAAGCATTATTGATCGATCGGTCGGCAACAGCTTGCCTTAGGAATCCGAAATGACAGGACACAATCCTGCAAATACTGTAGATTCAGGTTTTGCGTCCTCGCCGTTTTCTCAAATAAGTCAAGACACATTTTCTGCTTTTCAGAATGCGAATATTGCCGGTTCAAATGCATTTCCGAATAGCATGGAGGAACATGTTTCAGACATCAGTGCATTGTTATTACAATTAATGCAACAAATGGGACAAAAGCTTCAAAAGTTAGACACAATGGAACAACACCAGAGACAAACACAGCAACAGTTAGACACAATGGAACAAAATCTTCAAAAGTTAGACACAACGGAACAAAATCTTTGGAAGTTAGACACCACACTTGAACAAACACGTGAAGATTTAACTACTGAGATACATAAAATTGAATCGAAATGACAAAAAGTCTGTAATGACGTAAAACACAAATTTGTGAGCATTTTCAACCTATTTTTTCGCGTCATGAAAATGCATTACAGAATCACGAAGCAGCCATAAAAGAACTGCAAACTATTGTTCATGAAAATCACGACACCTTGCAAGCTAAAATTGACTCAGTTGCATCTACCGATTCGGTTACGCAACTTGCAAAAACTCAGGAAAACTTGAAGGACACAGTAGATACGATTTCAACACAAATGGACGCTCTGAAACTTGGTTCAGAAAAACACACAGAGGAAATAATTTCACTATCGGATAAAGTAGCCGAACTTTCAGATCAGTTCACTAACTTATCTACAAAGGTAGATGATGATCTGAATGACACAAGACCTGTAGCCTTCACGGACACTGCAGAGTATTAAAAAATTAGAAAATTCAAACAAATCAAAATCAAATCAATACACAGTGCAAAAGAGAAATCCGGGAAGTACAAGATCAGTTGGCACAAGTAATACAAAAATTACATATTTCAGAGGACACTCGCGCTCCAACACGGGAAGAGGGACTTAGAAATACGGAAAAGCCACAAAATAATAACACAGTGCATTTCGGAAATTATGAAAGAAATTGGCAAGGTGCACCGAATTTTGAGATGGAACCGCCGACACGACGTAACAATGACCGATATGCTACTCGCTGACACGATGATTTTGACTATAAGCTGTTCATTACTACACGTAAATTCAAAACATTTAAGAATTCTGGCAACGAGATTCATCCACAAGCATGGCTCCATCAATTCTCTCATTTTTTTCCTCCCAACTGGTCATTAGAGCACATATTAGAATTTATGTGTGGCTACTTGGAGAATGAACCAGCTGTAAGTATGCGATCCGTCATTCACGATTGTCACAATCAAGGAGAATTTTATCATGCCTTCCTCTCAGCGTATTGGTCTCAAGCTACACAAGACCGAGTAAAACATAGCATCATAATGATGAAACGTTTCGAACAATCTGAATTTTCCAGTCTTATGAAATACACTCCTGGAAATTGAAATAAGAACACCGTGAATTAATTGTCCCAGGAAGGGGAAACTTTATTGACACATTCCTGGGGTCAGATACATCACATGATCACACTGACAGAACCACAGGCACATAGACACAGGCAACAGAGCATGCACAATGTCGGCACTAGTACAGTGTATATCCACCTTTCGCAGCAATGCAGGCTGCTATTCTCCCATGGAGACGATCGTAGAGATGCTGGATGTAGTCCTGTGGAACGGCTTGCCATGCCATTTCCACCTGGCGCCTCAGTTGGACCAGCGTTCGTGCTGGACGTGCAGACCGCGTGAGACGACGCTTCATCCAGTCCCAAACATGCTCAATGGGGGACAGATCCGGAGATCTTGCTGGCCAGGGTAGTTGACTTACACCTTCTAGAGCACGTTGGGTGGCACGGGATACATGCGGACGTGCATTGTCCTGTTGGAACAGCAAGTTCCCTTGCCGGTCTAGGAATGGTAGAACGATGGGTTCGATGACGGTTTGGATGTACCGTGCACTATTCAGTGTCCCCTCGACGATCACCAGTGGTGTACGGCCAGTGTAGGAGATCGCTCCCCACACCATGATGCCGGGTGTTGGCCCTGTGTGCCTCGGTCGTATGCAGTCCTGATTGTGGCGCTCACCTGCACGGCGCCAAACACGCATACGACCATCATTGGTACCAAGGCAGAAGCGACTCTCATCGCTGAAGACGACACGTCTCCAATCGTCCCTCCATTCACGCCTGTCGCGACACCACTGGAGGCGGGCTGCACGATGTTGGGGCGTGAGCGGAAGACGGCCTAACGGTGTGCGGGACCGTAGCCCAGCTTCATGGAGACGGTTGCGAATGGTCCTCGCCGATACCCCAGGAGCAACAGTGTCCCTAATTTGCTGGGAAGTGGCGGTGTGGTCCCCTACGGCACTGCGTAGGATCCTACGGTCTTGGCGTGCATCCGTGCGTCGCTGCGGTCCGGTCCCAGGTCGACGGGTACGTGCTCCTTCTGCCGACCACTGGCGACAACATCGATGTACTGTGGAGACCTCACGCCCCACGTGTTGAGCAATTCGGCGGTACGTCCACCTAGCCTCCCGCATGCCCACTATACGCCCTCGCTCAAAGTCCGTCAGCTGCACATACGGTTCACGTCCACGCTGTCGCGGCATGCTACCAGTGTTAAAGACTGCGATGGAGCTCCGTATGCCACGGCAAACTGGCTGACACTGACGGCGGCGGTGCACAAATGCTGCGCAGCTAGCGCCATTCGACGGCCAACACCGTGGTTCCTGGTGTGTCCGCTGTGCCGTTCGTGTGTTCATTGCTTGTACAGCCCTCTCGCAGTGTCCAGAGCAAGTATGGTGGGTCTGACACACCGGTGTCAATGTGTTCTTTTTTCCATTTCCAGGAGTGTATTTTGAAGACATGTTGCATAAGAATCAGTATCTCTCAAATCCATACAGCCCCTCAGAACTCATCCGCATTTGCTTAATCAAACTGCCTGAACATTTACGACATATTATTTTAGCAGGACGTTGCAAAGACGACATTGAAGCTTTTCAGGGACTGTTACAAGAACTGTAAATTGACACTGACAATCGCGGATCGCGAAAACAGGAGCACCACAAATACACGTCACATCTGTCACAATTCTGCGATGACAGAAATAATAGTCGACAAGGCTATTCTTACAACATAAATCGTGACCAAAACAGACACCACCCGTATGACAATCGGTGGCAGAGTAGTAATAATTACAGGGAAAGATCACCTCTCCACGGTAATGACTATCACAGAGACAATCAGAGAAACATACAATATGGGAACCAAAATAATTATTATCAAGGGAGACAGAATAACTTTAGATGCAACGGTCCAGCGCCCAGTTACGATTCAGGGAGAAATTCTCCACCACATGACCGACAAGAAAGAAACTATGGAATCTACCGACATGACGACAGACGATATCATCGTAACGACAGACCTGAATTGCATCAGAACTGGCGGGATTCAAACAGAGCAGGGCCCTCTCGACAAGGTGAATTTGTAGAAGTTAGGTCTCCAAATCCCAATAACGACACACGCCAACAAAGACACAATAGGCAATGACTGATACGTTCTTTCCGCTCGTTATCCGAGATTGGAATAATAGAGGAATGGGTTGTTTTGGGAGAGGAGATCAGACAGCGAGGTCATCGGTCTCATCGGATTAGGAAAGGATGGTGAAGGAAGTCGTCCGTACCCTTTCGAAGGAACCATCCTGGAATTTAGGGAAATCACGGGAAACCTAAATCAGGATGGCCAGACACGGGATTGAACCGTCGTCCTCCCGAATGCGAGTCCAGTGTGCTAACAACTGCGCCATCTCGCTCGGTAGGAATAATAGAGAATTGTGAAGGTGGTTCGTTGAACCCTTTGCCAGGCACTTAAATATGATTGCATGTAGATGTAGATGTTGATTATATTTTCCATAAATTTGAGGCTTTAGCAGCATATGGCATTTCAGAAAAAAAGAAAGAAATGAGTTGGAGTAAATTTTTCCGAGAACCTACCCCGACTCGGGATTGATAGTCAAAGATATTGGGATGGTTGTCACTGATTATTTATACGGAAGAAAGAAATTAATTAAAAAAGTTGCATTAACAATAGAAAAATGAAACAATGATATTGATAAATCACTTATTTCGCACTTAAGACCAATTTAGACACTAAAATAGTAATTTAAGTAAATGTCCTGTACCAGCCTAGTCACTTTAGAGCTCGCTCTCTCGATTTTCACATGTATTAAAATTATTTGGCCTTAGGGTACATAATTCTTGAACCCACTTCTATACACTGGATCCTTTACTCTTTATCTCTGCACTTAGGAAACAATTCTGTCTCGTCTCTGCACTAAAATACTGCCCTTTTCGTCCATGATCCAAATTTTGTGAGGCTGAAAATTATGCCTTACGAGAACTGATGTCAAGTTATTGATAAAAGATACCGCATTTGTCCGGCTGAAGGTAAAAGCTAGTGCTGTGCACGTCGCCTTTGGTTTTGTAGTGAAAGATACTGGTGTCTTTTTTAAAAACACTCTGCCAAGGTTTGGGATATTTAATATAATTTGCCACGCAAAAATGATAAGCCAAAGATTTTATTTATTTTGGCGGTAAGCCATAGTAATATCGGCTTCATGAGGACCATATTCCTTTACTTCTTATCGTCGTCATTTAAAAAAAAAAAATACCAGTGGTAGAAGATTTATTGTCAATTTCATCTTTGGCAAATTTCTCACAGTATCTTCCCAAATTTCGATTAATTATATCAGCTGCAATTTTACAGATTGATTACCCCTTCTTTATAACCTTAATCACTTCTGTAAGCATTATGACGAGCGATTTCTCGTCTTTTTTTTACGATCTCTCAGTGTCTAGCTAACACTTGGTTTAAGAATCATGATAGAAGGTTGTATACATGGAAGAACCCTGGAGGTACTAAAAGGTATCAGATAGATTATATAATGGTAAGACAGAGATTTAGGAACCAGGTTTTAAATTGTAAGACATTTCCAGGGGCAGATGTGGACTCTGACCACAATTTATTGGTTATGACCTGTAGATTAAAACTGAAGAAACTGCAAAAAGGTGTGAATTTAAGGAGATGGGACCTGGATAAACTGAAAGAACCAGAGGTTGTAGAGAGTATCAGGGAGAGCATAAGGGAACAATTGACAGGAATGGGGGAAAGAAATACAGTAGAAGAAGAATGGGTAGCTTTGAGGGATGAAGTAGTGAAGGCAGCAGAGTATCAAGTAGGTAAAAAGATGAGGGCTAGTAGAAATCCTTGGGTAACAGAAGAAATATTGAAGTTAATTGATGAAAGGAGAAAATATAAAAATGCAGTAAATGAAGCAGGCAAAAAGGAATACAAACGTCTCAAAAATGAGATCGACAGGAAGTGCAAAATGGCTAAGCAGGCATGGCTAGAGGACAAATGTAAGGATGTGGAGGCTTATCTCACTAGGGGTAAGATAGATACTGCCTACAGGAAAATTAAAGAGACCTTTGGAGATAAGAGAACCACTTGTATAAACATCAAGAGCTCAGATGGAAACCCAGTTCTAAGCAAAGAAGGGAAAGCAGAAAGGTGGAAGGAGTATATAGAGGGTCTATACAAGGGCGATGCACTTGAGGACAATATTATGGAAATGGAAGAGGATGTAGACGAAGATGAAATGGGAGATACGATACTGCGTGAAGAGTTTGACAGAGCACTGAAAGACCTGAGTCGAAACAAGGCCCCCGGAGTAGACAACATTCCATTGGAACTACTGACGGCCTTGGGAGAGCCAGTCCTGACAAAACTCTACCATCTGGTGAGCAAGATGTATGAAACAGGCGAAATACCCTCAGACTTCAAGAAGAATATAATAATTCCAATCCCAAAGAAAGCAGGTGTGGACAGATGTGAAAATTACCGAACAATCAGTTTAATAAGCCACAGCTGCAAAATACTAACACGAATTCTTTACAGACGAATGGAAAAACTAGTAGAAGCCGACCTCGGAGAAGATCAGTTTGGATTCCGTAGAAATACTGGAACACGTGAGGCAATACTGACCTTACGACTTATCTTAGAAGAAAGATTAAGGAAAGGCAAACCTACGTTCCTAGCATTTGTAGACTTAGAGAAAGCTTTTGACAATGTTGACTGGAATACTCTCTTTCAAATTCTAAAGGTGGCAGGGGTAAAATACAGGGAGCGAAAGGCTATTTACAATTTGTATAGAAACCAGATGGCAGTTATAAGAGTCGAGGGGCATGAAAGAGAAGCAGTGGTTGGGAAGGGAGTGAGACAGGGTTGTAGCCTCTCCCCGATGCTATTCAATCTGTATATTGAGCAAGCAGTAAAGGAAACAAAAGAAAAATTCGGAGTAGGTATTAAAATCCATGGAGAAGAATTAAAAACGTTGAGGTTCGCCGATGACATTGTAATTCTGTCAGAGACAGCAAAGGACTTGGAAGAGCAGTTGAACGGAAGAGCAGTTGAAGGGAGGATATAAGATGAACATCAACAAAAGCAAAACGAGGATAATGGAATGTAGACGAATTAAGTCGGGTGATGTTGAGGGTATTAGATTAGGAAATGAGACACTTAAAGTAGTAAAGGAGTTTTGCTATTTGGGGAGCAAAATAACAGATGATGGTCGAAGTAGAGAGGATATAAAATGTAGACTGGCAATGGCAAGGAAAGCGTTTCTGAAGAAGAGAAATTTGTTAACATCGAGTATAGATTTAAGTGTCAGGAAGTCATTTCTGAAAGTATTTGTATGGAGTGTAGCCATGTATGGAAGTGAAACATGGACGGTAAATAGTTTGGACAAGAAGAGAATAGAAGCTTTCGAAATGTGGTGCTACAGAAGAATGCTGAAGATTAGATGGGTAGATCACATAACTAATGAGGAAGTATTGAATAGGATTGGGGAGAAGAGAAGTTTGTGGCACAACTTGACCAGAAGAAGGGATCGGTTGGTAGGACATGTTCTGAGGCATCAAGGGATCACCAATTTAGTATTGGAGGGCAGCGTGGAGGGTAAAAATCGTAGGGGGAGACCAAGAGATGAATACACTAAGCAGATTCAGAAAGATGTAGGTTGCAGTAGGTACTGGGAGATGAAGAAGCTTGCACAGGATAGAGTAGCATGGAGAGCTGCATCAAACCAGTCTCAGGACTGAAGACCACAACAACAACAACAGTGTCTTCACCTCAAACAAGAGGAAAACACTACTAAAAATCCTTCCGAGATAAGATGCCACATGTGACAACCATCTCCAAATTTTTGTGACCACAAACCCGAACAGACGCGATCGTTCTGTGGTTTGAGGTTAGACTGTTACAAATGAGCTGCGACTGAAAATTGAGAATCTCTGGGATAATATGCCTCCCTACGAACTATTGACACTGAATTATTTGATAAGTCACAGTGTCCACTGGACAAACAGGTCCATAGGGAAGTAACTTGGTAAAACTGTAGAATTTAACAAAAAGGTACGGAAAACAAAATTTCTTAAAAAAATATGTATGCAAGAATATCAATATTTAAAGCGTATAAAATTCATAATTAACGCTAGTAAACAGTCAAATTATAGCATCCATAATACAACACTATACTTGCAGAGTTGCTCAACAGTGGCAAGAGACCGGAGAAAAACTGTGAACACTTCTCCCGAAAGCTACCCAATCAAAACCCATGAAATTCAGCGGGAGGGATCGAGATGATTATTCCACGTGCAGCTGGCCGTGAAGAGCCCTCTACAGTCCTGCGTATACGACGTCTAAGCTAAGATCACGCATAATACTAGCACAAAGACTGTATGAAACAAGCATGCCCTCTCTACAGATTTCTATGATTACAATCAACACGTAGAAAGCCACAGCATCCCTCATAGACAAACATTGTATAGTCCATTAATTTTTTGGTGGATAGTTAGGGATTCCTGCTACTCACATCTGCTGTCACTATTACTACGTATTTTGCAGGAAACATCGACTAATATCTTCCTCATTAGGTTGTCGTATTTCTTACTTGAAGGGATGAAGTAAAAAATTACGCCAGTTCATGGGAGGAAATCAGCGCTGAAAACAGAATTACGAAGGTCACCAATTTTGGCATTAGCCGTTCTTGAGAAGGACCTTCTAGGCCATATCCAACTGCTTCTGAATTCGAGTCATTTCCATTATCACCCTTTCCATTAGTCAGTCACTAGCTCTTAATACCGATACTGTCCTTCAGCAGGCAACCATTAGTTAATATCTCTCTGCCGAAGGTTAGCACGTGAAGGTTCACTGATTTCATCACCATTGGCAGCTACAGTCCGTCACCGTACACTGTAGGTCATAGGAGGCGCAGATAAGGTAGGACGTGATGGTCTTTCAGAATTCAGGGTTGCTCATGTATCAGAGCTACAGCTCTCTTTCATATGTATGTAAAATGAATTATGCATGTATCGTAATACTCGATACAAAACTTTGAAACGGAACGAGTTTAACTGTCGCTAACCTCATGGATATGTTACTTTTTTAATACTTGCTATGAAACAAGAAATGAGTATTCCTAACTCCTCCGCCTTCAGAACATAGCTAAAAATTATATCTCTTACAGCGTTCTGGACACAAGGCAAAGACCTCCCATCTGTGAGTCAAAGGCGTTGAAGAGTCCATTCCCAATTGCAACAACAATTTTGTGCAGGGTAGCCGTTCCTCCTTTGTTTGCTATGAAATCAAATGCCGCACAAATTTAAAAATAAGGAATAAAATAAGAGTAATTATTTCGATTATCATGCACCATTTTACTAAAGTCTGCTTTGAATGACAGGCGAATGATTTTTGGTAAAGTCTAGTACAGTTACGTGATGACATAAACGTATTATATCATTTTGCTATGGTGTACATTTTTTAAAGCACTGAAGCCCTTATCACACTTTTGTAATACTGTATTTACTTGGCACCAGAATCACAGAACAGTTTATACATAATTCGGCTAAAAAGAAATAAAGGAAATATAAGTGAACAGTTTTCTGAGGAAACATTGTACACTATATTTTTAAAAGAAACAAAAACTTTTATATTGAAATGATCAGAAAATCGAGTCTGAGCTCTGAAGAAATCTGAAATCGAATTTAAGTGAAGTTGTATAAAATGTACAGATTGTCCAACTTTGGAACATCCATCTCAAAAGTGTGTTGTGTGCAATCTCATCATTGTCATACAGCTATAAAAAATTTCAATTTCATCGTATTGCAGTAAGTGGGTTACACATTGATTAAAATTAGTCAGTTTCAAACATGTGAGAAAATATTAAACGTGCAGAGTGCATAACTTTCCACACCGTCAAAGAGGTACTCTGTCACTGAGGGGAAGCAACTGTACATTTACATATTTTTGTTCTTTGGACAAGTGGCCTATTGGCAGCGATCTTACGTCACAGACGCGCGTTGTAGTTTAACAACATCGGGACCGACAAGAAGCAACCGCTTGCGGTTTAGCTCACAGCTGCATAGAAGTATGTCCTTCGCAAATGTCAGCGCGCTACAGACAATTCCTTAGCCTTCAGTCGCACCATTATTAAGTAGTATGGCCTCGACCTTGTTCTACTAAATCCCAGATGCCGAAGCAAACGAAACACAACACGCTCTTTCTTCTTTACGTGTAATTACGACTCGTATATATATCTGCACATAGCACTCGTACATTCAGCAGGTTAGTGTATGGTGAATAGCTGAGAGTGCTTTTATTGTTACTTAAATTAGGGACTGTTTAATAAAATTGTTCGTCTTGATCATAAATTTAAGTTCTTTTTAATTATACAGCTTAAGTTTATCACCACGGCCACCATCAGAATTACATTGAAAACCTTGACACTCTGTATCTTGTCAGTTTCCATGTGCACTTATACTTGTGTCTATGGTACAAGTATAAATGGAAAGTGTGAAGATAAAAATGACTGGTAACAATGGTTGCAAACTCGTATAACGATGTTATGTCATTCATGTACAAAGTTTAAAAGACTTTTTGTTCCTTTCTTGTATGAGACATGGTAATAATATCTTACGATTAAATTCCTTTGGGGGTACCGTAATTAGAATTATATCCTCCATTAGAAATATACTGGGTAGGATTGAAAAATCAATGATTTCCAAGTAATGTTGGTATTCATCTCCGAAATTTTTTCTGCAGATTAACATCCACTCGGATTTCTTATCAGCTGCAGCACTTCGAATTACTACGTATTTCAAGGGCACTCCCCGCTGATCACACAAAGCGGGCAGGCCATTGTTTCTAAACGCTGTATATCCCGATACCTCGGCACAGTTCTATGCGAGCACGCGCAGGCTTCGCCTACATGAGAGACAGAGCCCATTATTAATTAATGCGCTGATAAATCGCTACAAGGAGCGTATTATTTTCTTACTGCTCGCCGTAAAAACGGCAATACCAGGAGGCTAGCAAGTGACGTTACTTCACTTGATATGCATATACAGTATAGCAGGAAGAATATGTAATTAGATACATGGTTTGGGTGTATACAGGGTGCAAAACGTGTTACTCAGGGCTGCAACAAATGGCGAAAAGAACAGCTCTACTCCAGATGAGCGTTATCGAACTGAGATGAGACGACGAATACGGGTACATTGTTCCAGGCCGCTGCAGTACCATGGTCCATCATGTGTGGTAGTTGCAGTGTGCCACTCTCTCAGGAGCTTATGAGCAGTAGTATGAGGGTACCGGCAATGGCAACGCTCGAGCACCCTTTGCTATATGGACGTAGAGGAGGACAGCCCCGCCAATATACTTCAAGATATCACAGGGGCCGCAAAGGTAGGGGACAACCGCCAGTTTTAATACTCCAGAAATCTAACCGTTGGTATACACCTGAAGCGATGCGAGTACCTACGCTAACGGTACCACAGCACCTGCAGCGCCTCTCCTCGGTCTCTGATCATACTGACTGGAACCTAGACGACTGGAAAACCGCGACCCGATGCACTAACGCAGACAGTGGTAGTACTGCGTACACAGTGTATAAAACGCCAGTACTCTGGCAGCGTTGTCATTTATACTCAGGTGTTTCATGTGGAAAGTTGTCCGTCGTGATGATGGTCGTTCGGCTGGAATTAACAGACTTTGGAGCGGAATGGTAGATGGAGCTAGACGCATGGGACATTCCATTTTGGAAATCGTTAGAAAATTCCATATTTCGAGATCCACAGCATCAAGAGTGTGCCGAGAACACCAAATCTCAGGTATTACTTGTCACCACCGGCAACGCAGTGGCCATTTAATGACCGAGAGCCGCGGCGTTTGCATAGAGTTGTCAGTGCCAACAGACGAGCAACGCTGCGTGAAATAACAGATGGGGACGTAGAATGAACGTATCCATTAGGAAAATGCGGCGAAATCCGGTATTAATGGGCTGTGGCAGCACACAACCGATGTGAGTGCCTTTGCTAACAGCACGACATCATCTGCAGCGCTTCTTCTGGGCTCTTGATCATATCGACTGAAACCTAGAGGACTGGAAAACAGAGCATGGGTCAGGTGAGTCCAGATTTTAGATAGTTAGAGCTGATGGTAGGGCTCGAGCGCAGCGCAGACACCACGAAGACATCGACTCAAGGTGTCAACAAGGACCGGCCCTGTGCAACCTGGTGGTGGCTCCATAATGGTGTCATGAAATGGACTGGGTCCTCCGCTCAAACTGAACCGACGAATGACGAAATGGGTATGTTCGGTTACTTGAAGACCATTTGCAGCCATTCACGGACGTCATGCACCCAAACAAGGATTGAATTTTTATGGATGACAATGTGCCATGTACCGGGCCACAATTGTTCGAGATTCGTTTGTAGAACATTCCGTACAGTTTCAGTGAATGATTTGGCCACTCATATCACCCGGCATGAATCCCATCGAACGTTAATGGGACGTAATCGAGAGGTCAAAATCCCTTACCTGCAACACTTTTGCAATTAAGGACGGCTATAGAGCAGCATGTGTCATTCCTTCTGCTGTGGACTTCGACTTGTTGAGCCCACGCCACGTCAAGATACTGCTCTATACCGGGCAGAAGGGTGTCTGATACGGTACTGTGAGGTATCGCACGACTTTTGTCACCTCAATGTACAAATTAGAGGCTAGGCGAACCACAGGTAATCGTGTTATCTGTCCAGTAGCACTTCCGTGAGACCATGCCAGGGGCTGGTCCTGTGTGACGATTGCGCATGCAATCAGGCAACGTTCGTTTCCCAGGGGCGCTCCACAGACGGGCATGTTTATCATGATGCTACACGCAAAACACGGACCCGTCTGAAAACTTGGAGTCACTCCTGTGTCCACATTTGTCGTTTGGCACGCTACTATCAATGCGCCTCTCTTTGTCGCAACATTAAAGGAAACTGAAACAATGGTGGCTGTAGTGACAGGCAGTGGTGCTGAAGATGTCGTTGCAGTGCACTTGTAGATACCTATCCTGTTGAAATCAAGCTCCTTTCTCCTGTGTAGGTGCATGACGTGGATGTATGATCCTGCACGGCCGAGAGAATATACGAGGGGCGTCCAATAGGTAATACAACATTACAATGAAATGAATACCCCTAACCTACAGGCGTTGATATAAGTCAATGGGGACAGTTGAAAATGTGTACCCCGACCGGGACTCCTGCTTACATGGCAGACGCTCTCTCCATCTTTTTTGTTGTGTGTGGTCGTTGCGGACGTCACAAGACATCCGTTCAAGTTCGATTGTTGATCCTTCCACTCACTTTTTCCATCTGAGCCACCGAGGACACAGAGGATAGTGCGACTGCAGAGACTTAGTTCTGGCACGCCTCCCGTGAGCCCCACATTCCCAACTTATTGCGCAGCACTATATTCATAGTGCCCCTGACCATTATACTCATTACTCTCGGATTTTTGTAGATTTCCGTAAGAGTTCGGGCACTGTCTGTGCATCCGCACAGAAGAAGAAGATACAGGGTGAGTCACCTAACATTACCGCTGGATATATTTCGTAAACCACATCAAATGCTGACGAATCGATTCCACAGACCGAACGTGAGGAGAAGGGCTAGTGTAACTGGTTAATACAAACCATACAAAAATGCACGGAAGTATGTTTTTTAACACAAACCTACGTTTTTTAAATGGAACCCCGTTAGTTTTGTTAGCACATCTGAACATATAAACAAATACGTAATCAGTGCCGTTTGTTGCATTGTAAAATGTTAATTACATCCGGAGATATTGTAACCTAAAGTTGACGCTTGAGTACCACTCCTCCGCTGTTCGATCGTGTGTATCGGAGAGCACCGAATTACGTAGGGATCCAAAGGGAACGATGATGGACCTTAGGTACAGAAGAGATTGGAACAGCACATAACGTCCACATGCTAACACCTTTTTATTGGTCTTTTTCACTGACGCACATGTACATTACCATGAGGGGTGAGGTACACGTACACACGTGGTTTCCATTTTCAATTACGGAGTGGAACAGAGTGTGTCTCGACATGTCAGGCCAATAGATGTTCAATGTGGTGGCCATCATTTGCTGCAAACAATTGCAATCTCTGGCGTAATGAATGTCGTACACGCCGCAGTACATCTGGTGTAATGTCGCCGCAGGCTGCCACAATACGTTGTTTCATATCCTCTGGGGTTGTGGGCACATCACGGTACACATTCTCCTTTAACGTACCCCACAGAAAGAAGTCCAGAGGTGTAAGATCAGGAGAACGGGCTGGCCAATTTATGCGTCCTCCACGTCCTATGAAACGCCCGGCGAACATCCTGTCAAGGGTCAGCCTAGTGTTATTTGCGGAATGTGCAGGTGCACCATCATGCTGATACCACATACGTCGACGCGTTTCCAGTGGGACATTTTCGAGCAACGTTGGCAGATCATTCTGTAGAAACGCGATGTATGTTGTAACTGTTTGGGCCCCTGCAATGAAGTGAGGACCAATGAGGTGGTCGCCAATGATTCCGCGCCATACATTTACAGTCCACGGTCGCTGTCGCTCTACCTGTCTGAGCCAGCGAGGATTGTCCACGGACCAGTAATGCATGTGCCGTAGATTCACTGCCCCGTGGTTTGTGAAACCCGCGTCATCGGTAAACAGGTACCGTTCTGCATACACCCTGCAGGCTTCAACTGCATTTCGTCGACACTCGCCTTTGCAGAGTTCGAATACACCATGGTCACAGTTCCTACAACACTACTCTATCACAGACGTCTGGTAACGCGGTGTACTACAGTTGGTGTGCGTGCGGAGACGAATGCAGAATAACAATAGCAGAAAGCGCTACATGCGGACACTGCGACATATGCCGGCCGTGGTGGCCGAGCGGTTCTAGGTGCTACAGTCTGGAACCGCGCGACCGCAACGGTCGCAGGTTCGAATCCTGCCTCGGGCATGGATGTGTGTGATGTCCATAGGTTAGGTAGGTTTAAGTAGTTCTAAGTTCTAGGGGACTGATGACCAAAGAAGTTAAGTCCCATAGTGCTCAGAGCCATTTGAACCATTCACACTGCGACAGCTAGACCAAACCACAACAGTGCACTACAGCCACACTCGTAAACACGGTCGTCATCGTAAACATGTCCCTGCAGATGCTGCTCGCCGACCGTGGCCCGTGTTTGTTACAACACGCAACTGAAGGTCGGAGGTTTCAAGCGTCAACTTTAGGTTACAATATCTCCGGATTTAATTAACATTTGACAATGCAACAAACGGCACTGATTACGTATTTGTTTATATGTTCAGATGTGCTAACAAAACTAATGTGGTTCCATTTATAAAACGTAGGTTTGTGTTAAGAAACATACTTCCGTGCATTTTTGTATGGTTTGTATTAAACAATTACACTAGCCTCTCCTCACGTTCGGTCTGTGGAATCGGTTCGTCAGTATTTGATTTGGTTTACGAAATATATCCAGCGGTAACGTTAGGTGACTCACCCTATATATATATATATGAAGATGGTGTCTGTTCTTTCGGACATGTCCGAAAGAAAAGATACCATTTTCATCACATATTTTTCCTCGATCAGTTTCGGTTAAAAAAATGCGGAATTTGCTGTGGGACATCCACTACATTCCCACCTAAGCCCTATAGTTTGATAAAGTTCCGGTGCTGACGTAGACTTCAAATTGGCGTCTGTAACGGAGAGGTGCTCCTAGCAGATAGCTGTCGCTGTGTTTCTTTTGGTAGAAAACCAAAGATTGACAGATAAGCATAGGCGCTTGTAGAATTTCTACGGAGACATGGCAGTGAACAAAAGCACGGAGAGTCGTTGGATGTGGCGTCTGTTATCATCGCAACAAGGTCGCAGAAACCTGTCCGATCTCCTGCGTATCGGCCAGCCGTACACAGCTGTGACTCCTCCAATGTTGGAACGTGTGGACACACTCATTCGAGGAGATCGATGAACCACAATCGAAGAGTGTGCCCGCTGGGTTCCTCGCCACCTGACAGAAGACTATAAAGAAGAACAATGGACCATTTTTCAGAATTGTTTGTGCTTTGCGAGGCTGTTTGTGGCAAATTTTCGTCGAACCTCGTCACAGGCAATAAAATATATGTTCATAATTTCGAAAAGGAATAAAACGGCGATCCCTGGAACTACGCCTCACCACCTCTCCTCTGAAGAAAATGTTCAAAGCCGCACCCTCAGCCGGTAATGTCATGGCAACGGTCTTCTGGGTTATTTTGTTTGAAGTAGTTCTTCACGCTGTAAAGACCAACTTGGAGGTCTGTTGTGCTACCCTCAGGAAATTGAAGAAACGAGTTCAGTGTTCATCGTCACACTTTTTCTTCATAAGGCAAGGGGCTTACACAAGTCTGTGCATCCGAAAGGGGCTCACAGAATTTCATTGGAGTCTCATCCACCCAACAGTCTGGATCTCGCACCTTCGACTTCCATTTGGCCCAACGAAGGATGTTGTCCACCTGAAACAATATGTGGATTAAGGAATAGATTATTGATGCAGACAAGTAGAGTGGTACCATGCCGGTAAACAGGCCCTTCCAGTAATGTGACGTAAGGCCGTCGAACTGAATACAGATTATGTTAAAAAACGGGGTTTTGTAGTGAAAAGAGGGCGGTAACATAGTGTATCGGAAGCTTGAATGAGGCCACCCTGCTTTACTAGCTGGGTGCGGCCGCTGCTATTCTGCACGGCTCCTCCTGAAACGTTGACTAGATATTCGCGTCACAGTATGGGATCCTCAATAACACGGGCAGCGTTTCGAAGGTAGGGTAAACTGCAGCCACGATCCTGCTGCTGTCCAGTTCTCACACGTGCAGCTAGGCGTGTCTTCCTCCTTAAACGAGGCATAACGCGAAATTCTCACAAATGCTGTTGCGGACTAAGAAACTCGTTGCATAATCTTTCTTTATATCATAATGCAAATGGCGTTACCGCTACTGCTACCTAATCTGGGGGGTCATCCTAAAATTATAATAAGTTGCACACTATAGCATCTAACTGACTACTTGAGGTTGTTTCAGTTTTAAGCATGAGCAGCGTATATGTGGACAAAACCTAATCTCTCCTTATTCAGCAATCATTAACCCATTCCTAATTGCTGTCAGATTTCAAAGACATTCTTTCTTATAAGGGCATGATTAACACTTACTCATAGTTAATGGTTTCACCACATCTCATCAAAATTAATGATAGTTTATATACGCTTTTAATTGATTCAATTAATTGTAATACAATATAATTATTCAGTACAGGATTCACTGTAACTAAGAGATATCAACATATACACAACAGTTGGTTACTGCGTAGAGTAATTAATTCTCAGACAAGAATACTTGTATTTAATTTATCTTTCTATGTTGTGCTATTGTGGGCTCTTTGTGCTATGCTGTCCTAAACTGAAATGCCTGGCCAAAAAATAAACCGAAGGCACTGTGGGATATCAATGTAACTTCACACGCGTACACATCATCGGTGGGTGTGTAAATGACTGGAGTTGCGATTCTGGGTGGAAGGTTGAACAGGTATCAGTGTTCATTAATGTTGTTCGTGGCGTGTTGTTAGCAGACCTGATACGGTATACAAGATGTCTCCTCAAAGAGTGGTCAAGCGCTTCTTCTCTGTAGTTTCTTCAGATATTTCCAATTTCCTTTTTGCAGCTCGTAGCTGGAGTGATCCCAAACAAATGCTGCTCATCAAGTCTATCATGCAACGCCCATTGTCGACGGAAGCGCCGATTCGTTTCGATTTACAAAGAGAATGATTTTTAATGGAAAATTTTACATACGCATTCGAAAAAGGGGTGGGCAACGGCCTCGCCGCAGTGGATGCACCGGTTCCTTTGAGATCACCGAAGTTAAGCGCTGTCGGGTGTGGCCGGTGCTTGGATGGGTAACCATCCAGGCCGCCATGCTCTGTGGCCATTTTTCGGGGTGCACTCAGCCTCGTGATGCCAATTGAGGAGCAACTCGACAGAATAGTAGCGGCTCCGGTCAAAGAAAACCATCGAAACGACCGGGAGAGCGGTATGCTGACCACACGCCCCTCCTATCCGCATCATCAACTGAGGATGACACGGCGGTCGGATGGTCCCGATGTGCTACTTGTGGGCTGAAGACGGAGTGCTTCAGAGTGCTTCATTCGACAGAGCGGTGCCAAATTAGTTTAGTGCTTTATTCGTTTTTGAGCCGTTTTAAAAAATTGCTGTTTTGAAGAGCGCGCCACAGTGCGTAGTGTGAAGCAGTCGCCTTCCGTTTCTGGCGGTGGCGCCGCTGTGGCAATCGCAGCTTTGGTGTCTCCCTCTGGTGGGAAAGGGGAAAGGTTGCCTGTTCACGTGCAGTGTCAGTGTGGGAGAGTCCGGAGTCAGTGTGTGGTCAGTCTCTCGTCCCCAGCTCGCTAGTCTGTCTCTCATCCGGATTTGTGGGGCAGTTAGTGTCTGTCTGTCTCCGGAGTGTTAGTATGTCTTTCGTTCGGATCAGTATTTAAAGCCGGATAAATGAGAGTCTTTCCACTCCGCCAGTAAGAGAACTCAGCGAGTGGTCGCCCGCTCGGGGTTTAGTTCCTGCATCTGAGTCTGCGCGTTAGGCAACCAGTCTGCTCGAGTTGCTCAGGCAATGGTCATTGGCGGTTGGATGATCGGTTGGTCGGTCGCGCACTGAGACACAAGATGACTTGTCCGTCTTTAGCGTCGGCGCATGTGAGGTCGCCACGTCAGTCCAGTGGGCCGCGGCGTATAGCGAGGGGTAGTGACTTAGCGGCCGACAAGAGAGCAACAGGAGTCAACCCACGACATCGGTCTGGCCGGTGGGATCTGCGACGCTGTGAGACGGGAGATGGGCGCGCCTTCCTGCGTCCGTTGAAGCGGATGGTTCGGGGAGAGCTATTTGGGGGTGCTGCGCAGGTCTTCTCGAGAAATCGCAGTTTATTAGCAGTTAAGTGATTGGTGATATCTTGTTTGATTTGTTAAATTCTACTTGTTTTCTTGGTGAGGTCACCAGCCGTTTTGCTTTGGGGTCGTCCCACCATTCTTCTCCGTTTGCCCACCTGCGGGAATGTGGTTGTTTATAAATTGGATGGTCCGTTTTTCCCTTCTGGAGTAGGGGCGGGTTAGAGCAACCTGCGGTTCGGGTTGTTCGGTAATCTCCCTATCAATCTACCGTACGTTAGCAGCTGCCTCTGTCATGTTTGTCGGATTTGGTGTGTTAGCGATTTTATTGCTTGGAGTGTAACGGCCTAATACCTGAAATATGTTTTTATCTTTAGAAACTTGATATTATTGCCTATGATCTTGAGAGACGGTATCTGTGTACTGTAGAGCATCTTAACTATTGTTTGGCCAACCTTGTAGAATTTTATTTAAGGTTGCATTTCATGGGCTTTTATTTAAATGATCATTTTAGTATATAAAGTTGCCCCCCTTCCTCCGTAAGACTTTTCTTAGAAGTTAAAATTAAGTTGCACCTTCGGTGGTGGCAAGTTTAATATTTTAATTGTTAGTGTTTTGTACCATTTCCATCCCTCCTACACGGGGCGGGGAGTGCATAGTTTGTGTGCTTGTGTAAATTGTTAAAACTCTTAGTTTATGGTTATCTGGTGTGTTGCAGATTTGCACCAGTGTAGTCTTTCAGAGGCTGTTGTGAGCGGTCGTAACTATGGCCCTGTCAAAAGGTAGCGGCTAGGTTTTCTGCCCGAAAGCTCATACAGTCAAAACTTGTTTCTTTCTGCCTCTGAATAAATTCTAACTTTGATATTTAGAGAGTGCTTTCTGATTATAATATTAAATCTGTATCTTTAAAAAAAATGCTTTTAGTCACTATTAAAGTGAATAATATTCCCATTTGTTAAAAGGAATTTGGTTATGATTTCATCAATTACTCCCTGGCAACTACATCCATGCTTACATAGTGTGATTAAATGTGCTAATGTTCTTGATGAATCGCTAGTAAATAAAATAAATTCTTAAGAATATTCTTTGAAAATACATCACGGTTAAGTTTTATTTATGTGCATTAACAGGGACAGTAAAATGTGAAGAACAACCAGTACTCAGGCAACAACAGAACCGACGCAGCACGGCTGCTTAGTCGCTGCTGGACTACTGGTTATTCTTCGCGTTTTAGTCACCCTGCTAATAAACATATCAAAAAAGTTTTGCATCACGCCGGTTCCCAGATCTCCTGAACGTAGACGTTGACTATGGATATTCTAGCACACTCACGGTCCCTTTGACTGTTCAGAGATATCACTAAACCCGCCAAAAGATGTAAACAGCCATGCATAAGCAGCACCTATTAGACGGAAGGAGACCGACAACCATCAGTTCCAGTCATACCACCAGCAAGGAGGTACACTGCTCCTGTTGTCCCTAGTTCAACCATGCCTAGACGCTCAATACCGCGGTTCGATCGCGTCCGCATTGTTACTTTGCGCCAGCAAGGGTCCTCAACAAGGGAAGTGTCCAGGCGTCTCGAAGTGAAACAAAGCGACGTTGTTGGGACATGGAGGACATACAGGGGGACAGGAACTGTCGATGACATGCCACGACCTGGCCGCCCAAGGGCTACTACTGCAGTGGACGACCGCTACCTACGGATTATGGCTCGGAGGATGCCTCCATGTTGAATAATGCTTTTCGTGCAGCCGCAGGACGTCGTGTTACGGCTCAAACTGTGCGTAATAGGCTGCATGATAAACAACTTCACTTCCGACGTTCATGACGATGTCCATGTTTACAACCACGACACCATGCAGCGTGGTACAGATGGGCCCAACAACATGCCGAATCAACCGCTCAGGATTGGCATGACGTTCTCTTCACCGATGAGTGTCGCATATGCCTTCAACCAGACAATCGTCGGAGACGTGTTTGGAGATAACCCGGTCAGGCTGAAAACCTTAGACACACTGTTCAGCAAGGGCAACAAGGTGCAGGTTCCCTGCTGCTTTGGGGTGGCATTATGTGGGGCCGATGTACGCCACTGGTAGGCTGTGTAACGACTGTACCATACGTGAATGCCATCCTCCGACAGGTAGAAGAACCAAATCGGCAGCATATTGGCGAGGCATTGGTCTTCATGGACGACAAATCGCGCCCCCATCGTGCACATCTTTTGAATGAGTTCCTTCAGGATAACGACTTCGCTCGACTAGACTGGCTAGCATGTTCTCCAGACATGAACCCTATCGAAGATGTCTGGGATAGATTGAAATGGGCTGTGTATGGACGACATGATCCACCAACCACTCGGAGTGATCTAGGCCGAATCGCCTTTGGGAATTGGGACAATCTGGACGAACAGTGCCTTGATGAACTCGTGGATAGTATGCCACGACGAATACACGAATGCATCAATGCAGGAGGACGTGCTACTGGGCATTAGAGGTACCAGTGTGTACAGCAATCTGGACCGCCACCTCTGAAGGTCTCTCTGTATGGTGGTACAACATCCAATGTGTGGTTTTCATGAGCAGTAAACAAGGCGGAAATGATGTGAATGTTGATCTCTACTCCAATTTCCTGTACAGGTTCCGGAACTCTCGGAAACGAGGTGGTGCAAAACTTTTTTTTATGTGTGTAGATTGCGACAAAACGAATAACGCAGTAGACTAATTTGGACCGCTCTGTCGAATGCGTACGTAAATCATTTTCTTTGCAAAGGGAAACCAACCAGAACTTTCTATCGACACTGTGCGTCGCATGATTGATTATCAGTAATTGTTTGGTCTGACTCCAGCTCCACGTTGCAAAAATGTAATTGTAGATATCTGAATAAACACCGGAGAAAAAGGGCCTGCCGGCCTATAGGGGAGACAGCCGTTATGAGGGACGTGTACAGCTTCAGATGATGAGCGATCACTGTGAAGGTCGTGGAAATGCCGCGGACAAGCGTGAGACATCCTTAGTTAGTTAATTAGTTTCATGTTCCGTGGGTAATTTGCGCCATAAATCGTAGTGATGACGAAGGGGTCATTTTACATTCGCGTCGCATATTAACTTCTAAATATGTGTTGAAAATTTATAAGTTTTTTTTATTTATACGAACGTGAGATAGTAGTTCTTACCCACTACCTTTTACACACCACTATATAGAAAAGAAGGACTTGTGACAAAAAAATTTTTCAGTTTTTTTTGTTCACATTTAACTTCGCTGTCTGTTAGGCATATTGTATCACTGGGTAATTTATCAAAAATTTATTTTCACCATTGTGTACCCCTTTTTCTGCTAAAGACAACCTTAATGTGGAGTAATGATTGTCATTTTCCCTTCTGGTATTGTAATTACGTACATCGTTGTTCCTTTTGAACCGTAGTGGATTATTTTCAACGAACTTCATGAGTGAGTACATGTAGTATCGAGCAGTAATCAGAAAAGCAAGCTTAAACATGTGTCTACAAGATGATCGTGGGTGAGCACCATACATTATTCTTACAGCACGTTTTTCACCATGGAAGATTTCTTTTCTTAAAAATAGTTCATATGAGATTATTGAACAAGTATGCAAAGTACATTATCTTATTGGTTGTCTCTCCCCGAGTTAGCCGTGGCGCTATGGAAATTCGTTGGCGCCGGCTGTGTGACCGCTGCTCTTTGTCGGGTCGCGATTGGCAGACACTTGCTATTTAAGGAGGAAGTTTCCGTTTACGAGGAGCGGATTTTCGGAAAGAATCGTATGGCAGTGAGTGTGTCAGTGCTACCCGCGAGAGGGCTGCGTCGCAACGGCCAGGTTGGGAAGTTGCTGATGTGTGGCGCTGCAAGTGCAACAGGCAGCTGAGACGCGCTCGCCACATTGTAGCCTGGACCTCAGCTGTTTGGACCGCGGACGTGAGGTGCCTGCCCGTTAGTGCGGACCTGGGTTTAACTGTGGCCACGGTAGGTCCCGTGCTGTCTACGGGCCGTCTGTGCTGGTACACGCCGATACGTCACCTGCAACCGCAGACGGTGTCTGATGCCTTCACAATAGCTGCGTCTGTGGGGATGATGCGAACACTGAACATCTCGTGCTTGTTGTGCAACTCTAAGACTGCCAAATTGTGTTAGGCGTCGCTGACTGCTTATTCACAGTGTCAGTATTTGCAAGCTGTGTGTCAAATGGTTCAAATGGCTCTGAGCACTATTGGACTTAACTCCTGAGGTCATCAGTCCCCTAGAACTTAGGACTATTTAAACCTAACTAACCTAAGGACGTCACACACATCCATGCCCGAGGCAGGATTCGAACCTGCGACCGTAGCGGTCTCGCGGTTCCAGACTGTAGCGCCTAGAACCGCACGACCACTCCGGCCGGCAAGCTGTGTGTCATTTGGCTCGGATGTGTTCCAACAGTGTTTGTGTATGGGTGTGCCTATTCGTTTAGGATAATTCTATTACCCGAGAAAGAGGCGCGCAATTATTGAAAGTGTTTCAAGAAACGTAATCAATAACTTCACTGCTGTATACTAAATATTACTTCTGATGAAACTGCGAGTTCTCATTGCCAGATTACGAGTCTTTATATGCATTTATTTATTTAGGTTTGTAGAAACACTGGTTTTCATTTATGAACTTGGTTGCCCCTTTTTTTTAATATGACGAGTAGCTACTGGCTTGGAGGTTCAGAGTAGTCTCGCCTGTATAGTCATGCTGTCAGTTCAGCTGGCACTGTTAAAGAGCTACACTTGCATTGCGCTTGGATAATCCGGCGTAACATTATTTCCTTTCCTGTCCTTTCTGAGCTGTAATGGCATAGCAGTGTCACCTCTTTTGGCTTATAATTTATTTCTGTTCTTTATATTACAGAGTACACCTAATTTGGCGTGTGTGTACAATACCGTGGCTGGTGTTGTTGCCACCAGAACAGTCGTTTGGGCCTCCTTACTACTGTAAGGCACGCTGTAAGGCGTACACCACCGTAAACTCTTCAGTGTTTTATTAGTATTACTTTATCGTTGTTTTTTAAATAATTGTAAAGATATTGTGTTGGTTTCTTTTAGAAATTATTGTTTCCTGGCCCTTCAGGCCGAATGGATGCAATAGATGAAATTCTAAAGGAAGTGTTCTCTGAGCAAATTAAATTAAATCTGGTGACTTATTAAGTGGATATAAATTCTTGCGGTAAATTTCCCTTGTTTATTAATTTATTTGAAGCGTATTAATCAGTGGTGGCCGTTGCGGCCGTCTCTTGTACTTAAATCAAGAACTTCCTTATTGATTAACTTACTGCAATTGATTTGAGTCTATGCTTCATTTGTAAAGGATTTTGTAAGGCAACATACTGTCAGTCTCGTTGACACTCTTTCGACCATCTATCCAACTTTTTGGCATATTGTAAATTTTTGGTATAGTTATCTTAATGTTAAATTTTTTGAGGGTACAATTCTTCAGTATGCGCCGGTTATAATAAATTTATGTCAATGAAATTTGTACATGTATCTGTTCAATACTGCAGTTTCGAAAATAACATTTTAAACTTATTTTGTATCCTCAATTGGGCTTACTCCTACCACTCCAGCAACCTGTGTGCTTTGCAATCAACTTTCACGAAGATTTGCAACGATTCTAAGAGTAAATGTGATTGGATTAATTTGTTTTAGGAGTTGCAAAAAAATGTTCAAATGTGTGAGGAATCTTATGGGACTTAACTGCTAAGGTCATCAGTCCCTAAGCTTACACACTACTTAACCTAAATTACCCTAAGGACAGACACACTCACACCCATGCCCGAGGGAGGACTCGAACCTCCGCCGGGACCAGCCGCACAGTCCATGACTGCAGCGCCCTAGACCGCTCGGCTAATCCCGCGCGGCTTAGGAGTTGCAAAATATGCTTTTTCCAGTTTAAATTCTCATCAATATCGACACCTAAAAATTTTGAAAATCTCATCCTATTTATAATTTCCTCACCACGTGTTAAAGTAATCGTTGGCGTAGTACCCCTAGGTGTGTCTTTTTTAACTGAGAGTGAGACCATGCGCAGAAAACTATTCAGTCATACTCTGAAGAATGTTGTTTACCATCTCTTCTGTTCCTGTATGTATGCTTGGATTCATTGCAACACTAGCGTCACCTGCAAAAAGAACTAATTCTGCTTGCAATAGGTTCGATTGAAGATCATTTACATACATGAGGAAGAATAGTGGACCTTGGATTGAGCGTGGGGGAGCCCCATACGTGGTATTTTCCCAGTCAGAGTAATGTATCTGGCAACATTGGCTGAATTACAAAGTACAACTTTCTGCATCACCTCATGGCAGTGTTTAAAAGTTGCCTCTTTGTGGGTCTACATGTGGCCGGTTGGCCGAATCGTAGAATATTCTGTATGTGAGGCATTCGGATGTGACAATGGTCCGATGGTGGACAGCATGGTAGAGTGAATTCAGGCATACTCGTCGATTAGGTTCTAGTGGATCACTTCTGACTGCCTCAAGAGAAGGTCGCCGCCTTGTGCATCGAGAACATCGTAACCTCTTCACTCCTGCGACTCCCATTCGAGGACAAGTAATGCGTTCCCTGGCAATGCGTTCCCCGCGTCCGTCTGTGTCATCCCGTACCATTCGCCGGAAACTAGCGGCAGCGGAACTAGTGAGGTACCGTCCCGTGCCGCTAAGACCACCACACAAACGACTGCGCCTGGAGTGGCGCTGCGTCCTGCAGGCCTGGCCTGCTGACGAACGGCGTCGTATTGTGTTCAGCGATGAATCACGGTTGTGCGCTACCCTAGGACTAGATGGCTATCGTCGGCGAGTATTGCGTCAACTCGGCAGAGCTCCCACTCCTACAATGTTCTCGTGAGGCACAGCGGTGTTACTCCTGTCGTCATTCTTTGGGAATGACTTCTGGTCACGCATGGCAATGACTGAGGGAACTCTGACAGCACAGTGGTACGTTACGGATATCCTGCGTCCTCATGTGTTGGCTCTGAAGAGACAGTACGTTGGTGCCATTTTTCAATGGGACAGTTCTCGTGCACATATGGCATATGTCTCTAAGAAACTGTGCGTGAAGCCGAGATCCCCCCGTGGCCAGCAGGATCCCCAGATCTGTCTCCAATAGACCTGCGGGACCAGGTTCACTCCATCTCATTGCCATTATACAGGATATGAAGAGCCATTTCAACATTTGTGGGCCTGACTGCCTCATAACAGCATACACCCTTGCCAACAGAATGTTTTCATATGTTGTGAGCTAACATCCCAAAGACGTTCGGGCTCACATGCGGTTCTTCTTCGTCGAAATGTCTTGGCTCAAACTCGTCTAGGGGTTTAACCACATGTGTCGCATTACACGCGCTAAATTAGACACTTATGAACCTTTGGTTAAATTGTCTGGCTGACGGCAAGTTTGCGAAATTTTATGAAACGTACAAACTTAATCTAACATATAATAACAGTAATAATAATATCGGGAGCTAAATTAACTACCCGTAAATGATGTAGGCCACACAGTTGAGATTTGGTTAGAATAATGTTTATTCAGAAAGCAAACTAATAGTGAAAGACGTCGTATTTAGAGTAACTGTTACGCTCGAGCGCATATCCATTTGACACAGTTCGATCATTCACAACCTCAATCGCGAAATACAAGTAGAATACTCCACCTCGTTATCTACACGAAAAGTGTTCATGTTCACACCAGGCGCGGGATTGCTCACCGCTCAGAGACTAAGTTCCGTGATATCACACTAAGTCGTTTCGCTTCCTAGTTACCTAAAGACCGACCGTCCGCTTTCGCGTCTCCACCAGCACTGCCCCTCCGCCCGTCTCCGGCCTCGTCTCCTGCCATCCATCTGATTGGCTACAGCTTATTCTACATTACTTTACGTTTTAACATATTTAAATAATTAAAGCTTGACCACTTTCATATTCTAAATAAGTAACAATAATATCCATTACATAATAAACCTTAAGTTCTTTTACATAGAACCCATACAACTTCCTTCTTAACTTTGAATGTCACAGCCAGTACCCTCGCACCAATGTGCTTTCTCATAAAAAAATAAAGAACAAAAGTAACATTTATGCAAAATTGTTAAGGCTTTCGTGGCCACTTGTTGACAAACTGCCTGTTGGCTTCTGTCTCGGGTTCTTCGGCCGACGTTCATCTAATGATTTTTCTGACGTTTCGCCAGCACGAGTGGCTGGCAATGGAGGGTGAAGCTTTGACAATGCCAGCCACTCGTGCTGGCGAAACGTCAGAAAAATCATTAGATGAACGTCGGCCGAAGAACCCGAGACAGAAGCCAATAGGCAGTTTGTCAACATTTATGCACTAAACTTTACAGCAAATGTTCTGTTACCTAATGATTCAATAAGGTGTCATGCTCTCATCGTTCAATGTGTTTTGTTTGGAGGAAATGATGATCTGGTGCTTAACTAAAAATACTGATAATTGAAATTTACTATATCTTTAAAAACAAATAAAGGTAGAGTTGATATTTACAAAATTTGTCATTTTAAAAAATGGTTCAAATGGCTCTAAGCACTGTCCCCTAGACTTAGAACTACTTAAACCAAACTAATCTAAGGACATCACACACATCCATGCCCGAGGCAGGACTCGAACCTGCGACCGTAGCAGCAGCACGGTTCCGGACTGAAGTGGCTACAACCGCTCGGCCACAGCGGCCGGCTGTCATTTTAATGATGCGCTGTTATATGAAATGTCGATCCTCAAGATCGACCAAAGCGTTCAGGTTTTAGCATTCAGGTCTTTGTTACAAAACTTTTTAATTTCAGTTTAACAGTCAATCCAAAACTGTTATAGATATGATCACTATTCGTTTTATTGGGATCACCATGAAAATTTGAGGAAGATGGTAGATTAAAATTACTGTGGGTTCATTCCCTGAATTACTACAGAATTAAATAATTTTCATAACTGTTTCCCTTTATGGCCGATCTTAGGTCCGCCATATTTAACACTGCTCGCCTCCTGGCCGCAAACAGCTCTTATGGGGTTTCCCTATGACGTAGGTTCTCGTCTGTCTCACTCGCACGCTACAGCACTTAGGGCTGATCAGCCTGGCTTCATTCAGCGCAATAGAAGCCCATGAACTGTCCCATCTCGTGGCGAATTTGCGCTCTTTGTGGCACACTTTCCTGGAAGGCTGTTTCTTTCGGCCACATACTTAAATGATAGCGAAATGCTCGTTAGCTCACAATGTCCAGACCAACGCCATACTGAGGAGTCGGCTCATTAGTACAAGATATTAGCAGTTTGATCCGATACCGTAGTCACTGAAATAACATCACACACCCTCTCAAAACCGTGAAGTTTCGTTCCGTTTCCTCCTCTTCTTTTGGGTGTTTCACTTTTCTTTGTCAGGCAGTGTATGTACATGCACGTGCTGACATGGCTTTATCCCACGCGCAGAAGGTGGGGATTTTGCAACATAGTAAAAAGAAAAGATATAGTGGATAATTTGGGCACTAGATGCATAGCAAATGGTCGCAAATCAATATGGCAAATGATCATTGTACTAATTTGCTATGGCTATGCGAGAGCTTATCTGAAACATAGTGTGTACTTCCGTTTTTGCTCTAAATGTTATTGTCTTTGAACGCATCTTTAAGCGCCCGTCTTGGAGCCATACTGAAATATTAATTAATGTAGTAAGAAGAAAATTGAGCTGTCCCGCATCATTACGATTTATCGCTCTAATGCCCTTGAACACATTAGCGAACAAAGTTAACGGTTTCAACTTTGTACTCCAGTCGTCTTCAGTTGCGTAGAATATTGCCGTATGTTTATAATGTTTACGTTAGCACCAGCTAATTACAACTGAATGAAGCAATTTTTGTACCGTACGGATTTCGTCTTTATTCTTGGCCTGGCGTCCGCATCCCTAGCTGAGTGGTAACGTGTTTGCCCGCTATGCAGATGGCCCGGGTTAGATTCTTGGCCGGGTTGGAAATTATATGCTCTCGTGGACTGGGTGTTATGTTGTCATCTTCATCATCTCATCATCACACGCAGATCGCCCAACGTGGCGTCACCTGATGACCTGCAACTCGGCGGCCGAACCTGCCCGGATGGGGCCTCGCGACCATCGATGCCAAACGATCATTTCATTTCATTTTTTTCTTTGGAAGGCGCCTTCAGTGGCATGTAATATGCAAATATTTTAGTTTATATTATAGTTGATATTTAGCACGTAGTCGTCTCGCAAGCAGACATAAGGCCGGGAGAGCGGTGTGCTAACAACATGCTACTCAACACCCGCATCCAGAGACGCCTGTGGACACAGTATGAGACGGCGGCCGGTCGCACCGTTGGGCCTTCATGGCCTGTTCAGGCCGAGTTTAGTTTTTATTTACCACGTTTATATCTGGGGTAGAAACAGGTCTGACACTTTCAGCTTTTCTATGATGCAGTATTAATTTAAGTTGCAGTTACAAATTTTGTGGATGTTTTGATCTATATGTTTTGATTTCATTCCTTTGTTGTCGCTGTTTTCAGACTTCCCAGCACTTTTTCTGATCTTTTGTTTTCGTTGTGTTGTCAACTGTGGAATGTTATTGCTAATTATCGGATACTACCTGTCAACTATTGAATGTGTTTTTCGGATATCTGTGATATGCTTGTGTGTACATGTGTGTGTGTGTGTGTGTGTGTGTGTGTGTGTGTGTGTGTGTGCTTGTGTGTACATGTGTGTGTGTGTGTGTGTGTGTGTGGGAGAGAGAGGGAGAGAGAGAGAGAGAGAGGAAGGAGAGAGAGAGAGAGAGAGAGAGAGAGAGAGAGAGAGAGAGAGAGAGAGAGAGAGAGAGAGAGAGCGTGCATGTCTGTGAACACGTGTTTATTTTCGTATGATTACGTGATAATATTACTCACACACACATACACACATGTACACAGAAACACATCTCAGATATCGCAAAAGCATATTCAATAGTTGTCAGTAACATTCGATAGTTGACAACACCAACCAAAACAAAACAAAATTTCAAATGACATAACAGCGTTAACAAAGGAAGTAATACTAAGATGTAGATCAAAACATCCACCAAGTCTGTAAGCAGAACTGTAAATTATTACCGCATTATAGAAAAGCAAAAAGTACCTTTCGTGTTTATGACCTAGGTGTGCAACGTCCGAAACCTAAATTTAATAGTATAAACAAAAATATGTAGATAAAAAATGGTTCAAATGGCTCTGAGCACTATGGGACTTAACGTCTGAGGTCATTAGTGCCCTAGAACTTAGAACTACGTAAACCTAACTAACCTAAGGGCCTCACACACATCCATACCAGAGGCACGATTCGAACCTGCGACCGTAGCGGTCGCGCGGTTCCAGACTGTAGCGTCTAGAAACGCTCGGTCACTCCGGCCGGCAAATATGTAGATATTCTAGGCCATTGGTGATGCCTTGCTAAGAACGGCGAAACCTGTATGGGACAAAAAATTTGTTTCATTCAGTTGTAATTAGACGGTCCCAAAGTGAAAATTACAAACATACCTTAAAGTTAACGTTCTCCAACTTATAACTGGATCTGTCAGCGACGTTTCTCTTGAATCTCACTATGCACCCAGAAAGCGAACGCGGTAGTCAGTCTGCAGGCAGGTTAATGTATTTGATGCACAATCAGAAAAAAAAGATGAGAAAAAACACAGCTGTCAGGTGAAATAGTAAACAAATAATGCGAGGAATATTTGTGGTGCACCTGGCTTGCAGATCCAACAACACGTTTCGCAATGGCTCTTTCCCGGAAGCTGCTTCCGCCTGGCCGACGGGTACGCTAAGACCCTGGAAAAGACGGCCGCGCAGCGCCGGTAACAGCGGGCCGCCCAGCCCAGCCCAGCCGACGCAGCACTCTCCGCCACGCACCTGCGTGCCTGCGGTGAACTTGCTCCACATATCGGTGGCAGCGGCCGACCCACATCGCCGCCGCACGCCGAGGTCGCTGGTTGCACCCGCCAGGCACGTGCAGCCTGGGCTGTCGGGCCCAGTAATGCCGTCCTCACGCGGGACACGAAAGTGAACGTGGATGTGGTGCTAGTCGAATTCTGTGACGTCACATCGTGCTGTTCAGTGTTTCGGATCGTTCCCAAGCGTGTAAGGCAGAATCAGGAAAATGGAGATAAACAATGGGCTACCGCAAGTGTCTGTACTGATCCCTCACCTTTTTGTACATATCAACCACAGAGAGGTGAGGAAAGACGTGGGACTGCGATATGCAAATATACAGACTGAGTTAGTATAGCGTACGCATGGTATAAAGGGGCAGTGCATTGGTGAAGGTGTCATTTATGCTCAGGTGATTCATGTGAATATGTTTCCGAAGTGGTCATGTCTTCAAGACGGAAATTAACAGATTTTGAACGCGGAGTGGTAGTTGGAGCTAGACAGATGGGATATTCCATTTTGGAAATCGTTAGGGATTACAGTGTTCCTGGACCCGCAGCGCCAAGAGTGTTAGAGAATATCAAATTACTTCTCAATAGGGACAACGCAGTGGCCGATGTCCTACACTTAACGACTGTGAGTAGCGGCGTTTGTGTAGAATTATCAGAGTTAACAGACAAGCAAAACTGCGGGAAATACCGCAGAAATGAATGTGGGTCGTACGACAAACGTATCCATTAGGATAGTGCCGCGAAATCTGGTGTCAACTGTCTATAGCAGCAGACAAGCCACGCGACTGACTTTGCTAACAGCACATCCCCTACAGTGCCTCTCCTGGGCTCATGACTGTGACCATATTGGTTAGACCTTACTCGACTGGAAAACCATGGCCTGGTCAGATGAGTCCCAAGTATAGTTGTTAAGAGCTAATGATAGGTTTCGAGTGTGTCGCAGACCCCACGAAGCCGTGGGCCAAAGTTGTTGACAAGGCACTGTGCAAGCTGGTTGGGGCTCCATAATAGCGTGGACTGTGTTTGCATGGAATATTATGGGTTAGTGACTGGAAATGGCTATCTTCAGCTACTTGGAGACGATTTGTATCCATTCATTGACTTCATGTTGCCAAACAATAATGGGATTTTTATAGATGACATTGCGCCAAGTCAATTGGGCCACAATTGTTGGTTTGAAGATCATTCTATACAATTTGAGCGAATGATTTGGCCACCCAGACGGCCTGACATGATTCCCATCGAACATTAATGATACATAATCGAAAGGTCAGTTCGTGGGCAAAATCGTGCACTGCCAATACCTTCACAATTATAGATGGCTGTAGAGGCAGCATGCCTCAAAATTTCTGCAGTGGACCTCCAACGACTTGAAAGTCGATACCACGTCGAGTTGCTGTACTACACTGTATTGGGAGGTATTGGGAAGTTTCTGTATGCTGGAGAGTGGTCGCAACGAGGCATACAGATTGTGAAATTAGCGAGTCTGTATTGACCAATGATGTGTCACCTATCGGTAAATATTTCCGCAAATGGAGGCTGCAGCCAAGTACAAGAAACACAAATGTCTCAGCGTTTCACCTAAACGACAACATAGTCAACAAAGAGTTCATGGTCCATCATGAAGGAAGATCACTCAGACATAACAAACCCAAAATATCTAGGGGTAACTCTTGATAGAACGCTAAGATACAAAAACATCTGTTACGAACAGCTGCCTAAATCAGAAGTGGAAATAACATCCTTCAAAAACTCTATGGCACATCATAGGGATCAACAGCATCAACACTCTTTACTTTGGCCCTGGTACTGATTTATTCTCAGCATGCTCCTTTCAAGGATTAGGCTGTTCCAGACTCACAGACAAAATCGCTTCCATCTTTTCGAAGGTCTTTCATTATCTCTTTTCCCATTCGTTTTGTAGTTCAGGATCGCCGGGGAATTCCACACCTGGCATTCTCAGGAGATACTGTCTCCAATCTTCACAACATTTTAGAATATTTTTGTTCAAATTGAAAATATTTAATTCTGTTTTAATACCTTCATTGATCATCATCTTGTGCAGCACTTCATCTGTCTTACAACCTTCCATCTGCTGTTTGGATTTTATTTATTTATTTTTGTGGTAACCCAACTTTCGCTTTCGTAGGATAACACAGGTTCGCTATCACTCTTTTTTTTTTTACTTTATGTCCCAATGTTCTGCTAATGGTACCATAGACAGCTTGGAATTTGTCTATTTTATTTTCAGTATCAGCGTCAAAACCAAAACTTACAGCACAGCCTAAATAAGATACTTGAGAAACTTTTTCTAAAACTGAATTACCCAAAATAAATTTTGATCTATCTGGATATTTTCTTTCTATTACGAGAAATATTAAAGTTGTATTTCTTACACATTTAGTTCAGCCGATATACTGATCTTTGGAGGTCGTCTTCATTCTTTTGAATAACAAAGATATCATCAGCAAACAAAAGTACATTCAGATGTTACTCATCGTTATCTTAATTCCTTTGTGTACTTCACGCTTACATTTACGAAGAATGAAGTCAAGGTAAATATTATAAAGGGTAGGTGATACTCCACAGCCTTGTCTAACATCTTGGTTAATAATTAACATTATACATATCTGTGTTTTGTTACAATGCATGTATTTTTCTAAAGACATTTCACTACGTGTATTAGTTGATAACATATCCACAGTTAGACATTATCTTCCTTAGTCCATCACAGGTCACACGGTCAAAAGCCTTCTCAACGTCGATAAAGGCCATATGAGTTTCCATATTAGATTCTGTGGGTTTCTTGCGTATAGTTTGTAGACACTGTTAAGAAGTCTGATGCCACGATAGTTTTTACAGTCACTAAGTTTCCCTTCCCTGAAAAGATAGATTACTTCCGCAGCATACCAACGATCTGGGACCTTGCCGGTCGTTCAGCATTCATTTATTAATTGTAAAAGTATTTTATCTAATGATAAACCCCCTTATTTAATTACTTCCGCATTTGTTCCATCTAATTCAGTAGCTTTTCATTTCTGCATGCATTTCAAAGCCTCTTTTAGCCCCCTGTAGTAACTGAATCTATTGCTTGATTGTTCATTCGTTCTCCAGTGTCATCTACGAACTCCTATGTACGCCATAAGTCCGTATAAAGAGTTATCCATTCATCATTAGGCATAGTGTTCTATCAGATTGATGTCAACCGTGTACGTCATGTTCTAAGATGCTTGTGAACGAGTCCCATGAGTCCTGATGTGCTTTGATCGCTATTTGTTTAGAAGCGTTCTTTTTATTTTTATTTTGAAACTTCCTGGCAGATTAAAACTGTCTGCCCGACCGAGACTCGAACTCGGGACCTTTGCCTTTCGCGGGCAAGTGCTCTACCAACTGAGCTACCGAAGCACGACTCACGACCGGTACTCACAGCTTTACTTCTGCCAGTACCTCGTCTCCTGCCTTCCAAACCTTACAGAAGCTCTCCTGCGAACCTTGCAGAACTAGCACTCCTGAAAGAAAGGATATTGCGGAGACATGGCTTAGCCAAAGCCTGGGGGATGTTTCCAGAATGAGATTTTCACTCTGCAGCGGAGTGTGCGCTGATATGAAACTTCCTGGCAGATTAAAACTGTGTGCCCGACCGAGACTCGAATTCGGGACCTTTGCCTTTCGCGGGCAAGTGCTCTACCAACTGAGCTACCGAAGCACGACTCACGACCGGTACTCACAGGCAAAGGTCCCGAGTTCGAGTCTCGGTCGGGCACACAGTTTTAATCTGCCAGGAAGTTTCATATCAGCGCACACACCGCTGCAGAGTGAAAATCTCATTCTGGAAACATCCCCCAGGCTGTGGCTAAGCCATGTCTCCGCAATATCCTTTCTTTCAGGAGTGCTAGTTCTGCAAGGTTCGCAGGAGAGCTTCTGTAAGGTTTGGAAGGTAGGAGACGAGGTACTGGCAGAAGTAAAGCTGTGAGTAGCGGTCGTGAGTCGTGCTTCGGTAGCTCAGTTGGTAGAGCACTTGCCCGCGAAAGGCAAAGGTCCCGAGTTCGAGTCTCGGTCGGGCACACAGTTTTAATCTGCCAGGAAGTTTCATATTTTCATTTTGTTCGTTTCCAAGCTCTCTGATGTTTTTGTATATAGAAACTTCATCAGCTACTTGTTTTTCCTTAATTACTTCTTTAATTTCCGTGTTTAGTCTTGAGTCGTTATTTTCCATCCTTTCTTTTGTTTTTTATTTTTCCTTCTCCTACGAGCCTTGCCGTTGGTGGGGAGGATTGTGTGCCTCAGCGATACAGATAGCCGTACCGTAGGTGCAACCGCAACGGAGGTGTATCTGCTGAGAGGCCAGACAAACACGTCTTTCCTGAAGAGGGGCAGAAGCATTTTCAGCAGTTTCAGGGGTAACAGTCTGGATGATTGACTGATGTAGCCAAGTAACATCAACCGAAACGGCCTCGATGTTCTGGTACTTCGAACGGCTGAAAGCAAGGGGATAAAGCAGCCGTAATTTTTCCCGAGGGTATGCAGCTTTACTGTGTAGTTAAATGATCATGGTGTCAACTTGGGTAAAATATTTCGGAGGTAAAATAGTCCCCCATTGCATCTCTGGGCGGGGACTACTCAGGATGATGTCGTTATCTGGAGAAACAAAACTGGCGTTCTACGGATAAGAGCGTGGAATGTCAGATCCCTTAATCGGGTAGGTAGGTTAGAAATTTTAAAAAGGGAAATGAATAGGTTCAAGTTAGATATAATGAGAATTAGTGAAATTTGGCGGCAGGAGGAACAAGACTTCTGGACACTTGACTACAGGGTTATAAATAAAAAATCAAATTGGGGTAATGCAGGAGTAGGTTCACTAATTAAGGAAAAAAATAGGAGTGCGGGTAAGCAACTACTAACAGCATAGCGAACACATTACTGTAGTCAAGATAGACAAGAATCCCACGCCTACCACATTAGTAGAAGTTTATATGACAACTAGCTCCGTAACTGATGAAGAGATTCAAGAAATGTATGATGAGATAACAGAAATTACTCAGATAGTGAAGGGAGGCGAAAATTTTATATTCATGGGGGACTGTAATTCGATAGTAGGAAGAGGAAGAGAAGGAAAAGTGGTAGGTGAATATGGAATGGGGATACGGAATGAAAGAGGAAACCGCCCGGTAGAAATTTGCGTAGGTAACACTTGGCTTCAGAATCATGAAAGAAGGTTATATACATGGAAGAGGCCTGGAGACACAAGAAGGTTCAGACAGATTGTATAATGATAAGACGGAGGTTTAAGATCCAGGTTTTAAACTGTAAGACATTTCCAGGTGCAGATGTGGACTCTGACCACAGTTTATTGGTTATTAACTCTAGCTTAAAATTGAAGAAACTGCAAAAAGGTGGGAATTTCAGGAGATGAGACGTGGATAAACTGAAAGAACCAGAGATTGTAGAGAGTTTCAGAGAAAGCATTAGGAAACGATTGACAAGAACGGGGGAAAGAAATACAGTAGGAGAAGAATGGGTAGCTTTGAGAGATGAAATAGTGAAGGCAGCAGAGGATCATGTAGGTAAAAAGACGAGGGCTATTAGAAATCCTTGGGTAACAGAAGAGATATTGAATGTAATTGATGAAAGGAGAAAACATAAAAATGCAGTAAACGAAGCAAGATAAAAGGAACACTAGCGTCTCAAAAATGAGATCGACAGCAAGTGCAAAATGGCTAAGCAGGAATGGCTAGAGGACAAATGTAAGAACGCAGAGGCATGTCTGAGTAGTGCTGCCTACAAGAAAATTAAAGAGACCTTTGGAGAAAAGAGAACCACTTGTATGAATATCAAGAGCTCAGATGGAAAACCAGTTCTAAGAAAATAAGGGAAGGTAGAAAGTGGAGGGAGTATATAGATGGTCTATACAATGGCGATGAACTTGAGGGCAATATTATTGAAATGGAAGAGGACGTAGATAAAGATGAAATGGGAATACGATACTGCGTGAAGAATTTGACAGAGCACTGAAAGATCTAAGTTGAAACAAGATCCAGAGAGTAGACAACATTCCATTAGAACTACTCTTAGTTTTTGGAGAGGCAGCCATAGCAGAACTCGTCCATCTGGTGAGTAAGATATATAAGACAGGCGAAATACCCTCAGACTTCAAGAAGAATATAATAATTCCAACCCCAAAGAAAGCAAGTGTTGGCAGGTGTGAAAATTACCGAACTATCAGTTTAATAAGTCACGGCTGCAAAATGCTAACACGAATTCTTTACAGACGAATGGAAATACTGGTAGAAGCCGATCTCGAGGAAGATATGTAGAAATAATGGAACACGTGAGGCAATATTGGCCCTCCGACTTATCTTAGAAGATAGATTAACGAAAGGCTAACCTACATTTCTAGCATTGGTAGAGAGAGAGCGTTTGACAATGTTGACTGGAATACTCAGTCCTGAATTATGAAGGTGGCAAGGGTAAAATACAGGGGGCGAAAAGCTGTTTACAATTTGTACAGGAACTAAATGGCAGTTATAAGAGTCTAGGGGCATGAAAGGGCAGCAGTGGTTGGGAAGGGAGTGAGACAGGGTTGTAGCCTATGTCCGATGTTATTCAAGGTGTATACTGACTAAGCAACAAAGGAAACAAAAGAAAAATTTAGAGTGGGAATTAAAATCCATGGAGAAGAAATAAAAACCTTGAGATTTGCCGACGACAATGTAGTTCTGTCAGAGACAGCAAAGAACCTGGAAGAGCAGTTGCACGAAATTAACCGTGTATTGAAAGGAGGATTAAGATGAATATCAACAAAAGCAAAACGAGGATAATGGAATATAGTCGAATTAAATCAGATGATGCTGAGGGAATTAGATTAGGAAATGAAACGCTTAAAGTAATAGGTGAGTTTTGCTATTTGGGGAGCAAAATAACTGATGATGGTCGAAGTAGAGAGGATTTAAAATGTAGGCTGGCAATGGCAAGCAAAGCGTTTCTGACGAAGAGAAATTTGTTAATAATGAGAATAGATTTAAGTATCAGGAAGTCTTTTCTGAAAGTATTTGTATGGAGTGTGGCCGTGTATGGATGTGAAACATGGACGCTAAATAGTTTAGACAAGAAGAGAATAGAAGCTTTCGTAATGTGGTGTTACAGATTAATGCTGAAGATTAGATGGGTAGATCACGTAACTAATGAGGAATTACTGAATATAATTGGGGAGAAGAGGAATTTGTCTCACAACTTGACTAGAAGTAGGGGTCGGTGTTTAGGGCACGTTCTGAGGCTTTGAGGGATCATAAATTTAGTAATGGAGGGAAGGACGAAAGATAAAAATTGTAGAGGGCGACCAAGGCATGAATACTCTAAACAGATTCTGAAGGATGTAGGTTTCAGTAGTAACTCTGAGAAGAAAAAGCTTGCACAGAACAGAGTAGCATGGAGATCTGCATCAAACCAGTCTCTGGACTAAAGCCCACAACAACAACAACCACATTGTATTTTTTTTATTTTTACGAAGTGCTTCTGAGGCTGTTTCGATGATGCAGGTCTTGATATTAATCCTTTCTATATCGATGTCCTCATTGCCTCGCAGTTAAGGAAGCTGTTCTTGGCATCTGTACTGATAAAGTTTCCTGGTACTTAAATCACTTAATAAAAGCAAGTCTTCTGGTACAGACTGTATATCAATTAGGTTCCTTTCAGCGTATGCTGATGCATTAGCTCCATACTTAACAATCATACACAACCGTTCGCTCGACGAAAGATCCGTAGCTACCCAAAGACTGGAAAGTTGCACAGGTCACACCAGTATTCAAGAAAGGTGGAAGGGGTAATCCACTTAATTACAGGCCTATATCATTAACATCGACATACAGCAGGATTTTGGAATACATTGTGTTCTAACATTATGGATTACCTCGAAGAAAATGGTCTATTGACACACAGTCAACATGGGATTAGAAAACTTCGTTCTTATGAAACACAACTGGCTCTTTATTCGCATGAAGTGTTGAGTAGTACTGACAAGGGATTTCAGATCGATCCCGTATTTCTGGATTTCCGAAAGGCTTCTGACACTGTACCACGCGAGCGGCTTGTTGTGAAATTGCATGCTTATGGAATATCGTCTCAGTTATGTGACTGGATTTGTGATTTCCTGTGAGAGAGGTCGCAGTTCGTAGTAACTGACGGAAAGTCATATAGTAAAACAGAAGTAATTTATGGAGTTCCTCAAGGTAGTGTTCTAGGACCTTTGCTGTTCCTTATCTACTATATAAACGGTTTGGGAGACAATCTGAGCAGCCGTCTTAGGTTTTTTGCAGATGAAGCTGTCGTTTACTGACTAATAAAGTCATCAGAAGATCTAAACAAATTGCTAAACGATTCAGAAAAGGTATCTGAAATTGGCAATTGATCCTAAATAACGTAAAGTGTGAGGCCATCCACAAGAGTGCTAAAAGAAATCCGCTAAACTTCGGTTACACGATAAATCAGTCAAATCTAAAGGCCGTAAATTCAACTAAATACCTAAGAATTACAATTAAACAACTTAAATTGGAAGAAACACATAGAAAATGTCATGGGGAAGGCTAACCAAAGACTGCGTTTTATTGGCAGGACATTTAGAAAATGTAACAGATCTACTAAGGAGACTGCTTGCTTTACGCTTGTCCGTCTTGTATTAGAATACTGCCACGCGGTATGGGATCCTTACCAGACAGCATTAATGGAGTACATCGAAAATGTTCAGTGAAGAGCAACATGTTTTATATTATCGTGAAATAGGGGAGAGAGTGTCACTGAAATGATACAGGATTTGGGCTGGACTTTATTTAAAGAAAGGTGTTTTTCGTTGCGACAGAATCTTCTCACGAAATTCCAATCACTAACCTTCTCTTCCGAATACGAAAATATTTTGTTGACATCAACATACATAGGGAGAAACGATCACCACGATAAAATAATGGAAATGAGAGCTCGTACGGAAAGATATATGTGTTCGTTCTTTCCGCGCGCTGCAAGAGATTGGAATATTAGAGAATTGTGAAGGTGATTCGATGAACCCTCTAGCAGGCACGCAAACGTGTTTTGCAGAGTATCCATGTAGATGTAGATATATTCCGACAGGAGTTGTAGTTCGTACAAATTACTTTGTGATTTCTTTTGGAGTTTCTTTGCCTTCTGCCATATTAATAGTGGTCTTATCTTACTGCATAAAGGAAATGGTGGCTACCTATGTCGCTTCCTTTATAAACACGTATATCTTCCGTAAGATTCTCCATTTTTTCATTAATTAGTAAATAACCAAGAGTAGGCCTTAATCTTTGTGCACTCCATATAAACTTGTAAATGTCTTTTTTACCCTGCTGCGGAATATTCTCACCAGCCTGGATGAATAATACTTACGCAAGACTTGTTGATAAGCAGCTCAACCATACCGTGCATCTTATAACTGGTACCGTCAAACCCAAATCTAGGGTCTGGCTACCTACACTTAACCGCATACCACCTCCATCTCTGCAGCGGGGAAGTGAACTTGTACGGGCGTACAAGAAAATTACAGAATAATTCTAAGCTACTTATTCAGGCAGGCATCCCAAGCATCAGCAAAAGATTGGCTTCGCGTACGTTCCCCAACGCCTAGAAACTGCCAGAATGTTAGTTGGAAACCGGATTAATACTAATGACTGCTGGAGACGCACATGGCAGATTAATGCTTCAACGGAACAACTTAAGATGCTATGCACATAGACCAAATCACCTAGTGTTGAACTGCCACGCACGTATGATCGGTTCTTAAGCGACTAACAACCAACACTGAAGGTTTTCCAACTTTTTCACAAGTGCAAAAAAAGAAAGTTTCTCCAAGTTGTGGCTGTGGCGCTGAATAGCAGATTATTTGTCATATAATTCAACAATGTCCTCTGAGACCTTTCCCTGGTGATCCTATAGAGTTCCTACTGGTGACGGATGGATCAACAGACTACATTTGTGGCCCTGATATTAGTTTGTAATTTGAGATCATTGTAATACTATTTTTGGTGATCTAACCATACCCTAAATAAAGACACGTCATATTTTTGTTCCCGTAGGCTGTAGAGTGATTTGGACAATCAGATGCTACGTCGCTATGAACGTCACATGCAGAATTCAAGAATATCATACTGAAATACTTCGTTTTATTTGATGCTCGCAATTGGTAAACATAGAAGGCTTTGGCCGAGCTAAACGCTAGAAGCGAAACAGAAACCATTCAGGGAAACAGGAATTTGCAGACTAAATATGGGCATCTCGACGATGATGAACTTGAACGAAAGACAGTAGAAACATGGAATCAAATCAAAAGCTTGTAAGGCAAGTATAGGTCTGCAACGGACTGGTGAATAAGTCGTGCTAAAAGTAAAACAAAGAATTCACTAACACAGTATTCGAGAGGTAAGAAGTATGCAAAAAACAAAAACTGAATTTCTGTATTATTGTCTGAAAATGTATGTAATAATACGGATAATATATTGCAAAACTGCATCAGTATCATGTTCTTTAGCGCTCGGGAAACTAAATGACGCGCCTGGCACTACTGAATGGGATAACAGATTACGCATGAAAGGCGTGGCAAAAGTGGAAAAAACTGCCTTCTTACATGCGTAAGCGGGAAAAAACATTCCCTAACATGATAGCTGATTTGCTGTAGAAGAACAAACGGAAAAAGGACCATATTCACAGGCGTATTGCAAGGAATGTTCTAGGAAATACAGATTGTAGAAAACACATCTTTCTAATCCCATCTTAATAACAGTGACCCAGAAAATGTGCAATCTTCCAAACATTTACGAAAAACAATCTGCAATACGCTAGAAAATATTCTTAAGAACAAATATTATGTACCAGACAGTATTATAAATTGAATTTTAAGCTAGATAATGAGAAGTTTTTTTTAAAAAAAAACTGTCCATGGTAAATTAAATAGCAAGAGATGGTGATTTGGCGTCTAACATGAAAGAAGGATACGCAGTTTTAATAGCCAAGAAAAGAAACATCATGAACAAAGCCATTGCATACTGGCTGAAAAATGTACCATAACAGGAAAACAACACCATTAAAGTTGTGCACTTGTTGGGATATTAATATTGCTTACAGCAGTTGATTACATTGAAGAAACGTGTTTTCACTGCAGAATAAGGAATTAATCGCATTGGATATAGTCAAAATATTTGATCGGATAACTCCCAGTTCATTGTTGTCAGTAAGCATCTTTCAACAGGTTCCTCTGTACTGTTAGCGGTATAGTTTCAAGAGTGATGGTTTATGGTAAATACACTAACTTGAAACGTTCAACAAACTCCAAGGCACAGCCCTTAGGGTGGTGAGGGCAGATGGTATGGTATGGTATGTCCAAGACGTGGGTATTATAACCACTGCGACTTATCAAATAAACAAACCGAATGAGAACACTGAAAATTTTCCCAGCCTTTCTAGATCAAAATAAATGAAACTAAGTAGAAAACAGAAATAGGTAGCTTCAACAAGTGTAGATGCCAGTCAGAGTAAGGGAGAGGGTAACAATCAAATGAGGCGCTGAAGACCAAATGTTCCCAAAGAACAGCCACGAAGTTTTGAGAAAAATAGATGTTTCTGAAAATGAAATCTGTAAGCAAATCACCAGTCTTACTGGCTGACCTGTATTTTAACGAATTCTCAGCGTCCTATATTTCACATGTAAAAATTGTGAAACAACTCTGTGCTACGAAATTTTAATTTATATTTAGGATTATTATCATTAATGTCAGTTCACAAATTTTTCGTGTAAAGGCTAGTGACAATAGTGCCCTTTGAAGTTGTTAAGTTTGTAATTAATGTGGAACTAGAATCAGGATGTAAAGAACAGATACTAAATGCAACACACACAGATTTATGAAATATTTCAACACTTCATAGTTCTCGTTATCGCCAATTTCATAAAGCATATTATGTGGCTTGACGTTCAGATAAAACTTTATGTCTGCTACCAGCATGAAATATACTTTCTCTTTAATTTTTTTTAGTTCCAATATTGATATTTGTCTTCGACCTATTTATTTGTTCAGTAGATTTGACAAAACTTCTACAAACTATGGGGAAATTGCAAAGTGTGGTCTCCCTAGATGTGCCTTGCTGAAAATGATTGCGTCACAAGACTCTAATGAAGAATATTTAAAGAACAGTTCCCGGCAACCTGTTCAAAACTTTATTATTGCAAAGTTTCTGAAATGTACATTGCTATCGTTATATCAACTTTTGGTTTGGTAGTGAGGTCGGCAACACTCTTAAAGTTTTTGAACAGGCCGGGAACTAAAATTTTATGAATTACCTCTTCAAATCATCCAGACTGAACTAATGCAAAGAAGAACGAAGCAATAGTGATATTTTTATTTTGTCCATGGCTTGAAACTAAATACATCATCAAATTCTTATTTCCATCTGCAATTTCCTTCAGTACTTTCAATAAAGAGGATACTATTTCGACACAGCCTCGCGATGCTACGTTCTCACTCCAGACACACCTGTGGGCAACATTGTCTCAGCTTCTATAAGTATTTCAATTACACTTCCGGATATTTTCGATCCGTCGTTACAACTACAAGAAAATGCGTGTTGTAACGACGGAACGAAAATACCCTCAGAAATTGTAAAGCAATATGGCCACACAAATGAAGAATTTACTTTATACGTCCACAGTTTTCTATGGTAAAACGCATTCTATGTACTCAGCTTGGGAGTAGGCAGAACCTGCTGCATTTCTATTTAGTACCGTAGCCCGTTTCGACAAGCTGTATGCGCTAGTTTCCTTACCTTTCTGTAATCGCATACTTAATCGTGGATTATCTACATTCTTATCTTTAACACTGACAGAAACTTTGCACGTGTCACTTTGTGGAAATTTTAGTCCAGAATTGAACTCTGTGTTAAAAATAGAACAGTATACATTCATTTTTACTGATACAACATTATTCGCTTCATATGTTTTTGCGCACAGTTTCTACAACTCACTAACGTCACCAGTAAGGCCTAAGATATATATTTTTATTTGGATATTTTTTATCTTCAGTAGTGGCTCCGATATTATGGTACATAATTAATATGCTGCAAAACAAAATTAAGTCTTTCTCCATTAATTTTCATTCTGCAATCTCCACGTCCCTCCGTCTTTGGAAATGTATCAACTGCTGTCGAATCTAAGATCTCTTCTTCACAGTCCTCATCACTATCATCTCTATCAAGGCCTAAAACAACATGATAGAGTGTTCATAACACTAATAAGACAACAACCAAATGCAACTTCTTGCCTATAGTAGTAACTGTAACAGGATGAGAAGCAAATGCTGGCCTTTATATACCTGTACTTCCTTTGTTGCGCTGTTGCCTTGCTACACGAGCCGTATAAGTGAGATTTGCAAAAGTATTCAACAGAACGTTTCTACAGACACGCCCTTACCCACCATGACTTAGTAAGTAGTATTCACTGCTTACTTCCCGCTTGAAAACTTTATGATTTTTGTCTTTCACTGTGTTAGTATACTCTCTTTTGCACTTTACTTCTATTACAAGGCTTGCAAGAAATACGGTATGTAAGTTACAATTCAGGAATTTGTGAAATTCAACGAAGTTAATTGCCTTTCTCTTTTCTTCTTTCGGACGTTTCGAAAATTGACTTGGTAGTTTTACCTTAAATTTTTTCTGGTTTGCTACATAGTCATCCAGTGCCCTGCTCTTTCCCTGGGATCACACTGTCTACGGTATTCACATACTCTTTACCACCGTTCGTTTTCCTCTTTTTGACATTTTTGCCACTGTCTATCATCCATTACACTGCTTTTCTAGTTTTATTTTCCACCATTTACTTATTATACAAGCTATAACCTCCGTCGTCACCAATGTACCTCCGATTACGAATTACTACTGCGTGCGTGATGTAGACACTAAATTATGTTGGCAACCAAGCATAACAACTGGGCAACGCAAAGCAGCAGATTACACTTTGTGCTTTATGCCTTTACGAAAGTGAATATCAGAGATATCGATGAGGCAGCTTCTCGTAATTGTGAAATAAGTACAGTGTGGGCGTACGGCAGAGATAGCTGGTTAATTGTAGGATCAATATATGTCAGAAAGATGGAGAAATGCTACAATCCCAAAATCGACGACGGTGTGCTTTAGGCCCTTATGGGTCTCAGCAACTAAAATATTTGGCGATGTACTTTAAGACGTGCGCATTAAGTACAACGATGTGCAAATTATAGAACGCAGACAGGAGAAAGTAAGAGCACTAGTGCAGCAAAACGTACGCACAACTTTGAGTCTCACACAAAAAGTTAAATATCTGAGCATATGCACTATAACGAAAGGACAGAATATTGCTGGAACAGTATACAATCATTATCATCAGAATTTGCAAGAGGAATACTGTGGCGGTGAGATGGTAACTGCGTATAGCAGACAATTTCAGAGTCAGATTAAACACATTAAATCTTGTAGAAGAGAAAGGTGGCCTAGAGTTACTAAATATAACGACAAATTGTGAAGCGTTTCTCATAATTATGTTTTACTTGGTTTAAGGACACGTGCAGATATTTCGACTGCCTACGCAACAAAAACAGTAAGATCCTCAGATTTAAGATTCACAGTTTACATGAACAAAATTAATTGCAAGCTTACTTATTTTCCTATGTTCTTCATTGAGTACAGTTACTTGAAAGTGACAAACAAAAGGAAAAGTTAAACGTGACTGAGATCTAAATGCAAGGCCTAGGATCGAGACCAAAAGGCAAAAGTCTTGATGGAAGGTTGTTGATACCGGTATATTACAGAGTTGTTAGTAGTTTGTGCTATAAGGCCATAAAAAATGATACCAACTTGTTAAAACTGAAAGCTATTAACTTATGTAACACAGTCAATTGATTACACTATCAAAATGAGGGTACTATAGAACATAAATTTACCTAGAAAGCAACGGCAGAAATAATTACCTGGATAAAAGAAAACTATTGTGATTAACCATATTAACAAAATAACAACAAAATAATCCCACCACCTATTTTGAGGATAAAAGAATATACACGGACTAGCTCCTTGGTCATTTTGTACAGCATACGCTCAAAGAAAAATGCAGATCATTCTGTACTTTAAAATATATGTAAAGGTACAATTCGATAATTACAAGATGGTATGTAATTCAAAAAACACAAATTTTGCAAGATTTATCAGCAGCGATATCAAAATACACTCCTGGAAATGGAAAAAAGAACACATTGACACCGGTGTGTCAGACCCACCATACTTGCTCCGGACACTGCGAGAGGGCTGTACAAGCAATGATCACACGCACGGCACAGCGGACACACCAGGAACCGCGGTGTTGGCCGTCGAATGGCGCTAGCTGCGCAGCATTTGTGCACCGCCGCCGTCAGTGTCAGCCAGTTTGCCGTGGCATACGGAGCTCCATCGCAGTCTTTAACACAGGTAGCATGCCGCGACAGCGTGGACGTGAACCGTATGTGCAGTTGACGGACTTAGAGCGAGGGCGTATAGTGGGCATGCGGGAGGCCGGGTGGACGTACCGCCGAATTGCTCAACACGTGGGGCGTGAGGTCTCCACAGTACATCGATGTTGTCGCCAGTGGTCGGCGGAAGGTGCATGTGCCCGTCGACCTGGGACCGGACCGCAGCGACGCACGGATGCACGCCAAGACCGTAGGATCCTACGCAGTGCCGTAGGGGACCGCACCGCCACTTCCCAGCAAATTAGGGACACTGTTGCTCCTGGGGTATCGGCGAGGACCATTCGCAACCGTCTCCAAAAAGCTGGGCTACGGTCCCGCACACCGTTAGGCCGTCTTCCGCTCACGCCCCAACATCGTGCAGCCCGCCTCCAGTGGTGTCGCGACAGGCGTGAATGGAGGGACGAATGGAGACGTGTCGTCTTCAGCGATGAGAGTCGCTTCTGCCTTGGTGCGTGTTTGGCGCCGTGCAAGTGAGCGCCACAATCAGGACTGCATACGACCGAGGCACACAGGGCCAACACCCGGCATCATGGTGTGGGGAGCGATCTCCTACACTGGCCGTACACCACTGGTGATCGTCGAGGGGACACTGAATAGTGCACGGTACATCCAAACCGTCATCGAACCCATCGTTCTACTATTCCTAGACCGGCAAGGGAACTTGCTGTTCCAACAGGACAATGCACTTCCGCATGTATCCCGTGCCACCCAACGTGCTCTAGAAGGTGTAAGTCAACTACCCTGGCCAGCAAGATCTCCGGATCTGTCCCCCATTGAGCATGTTTGGGACTGGATGAAGCGTCGTCTCACGCGGTCTGCACGTCCAGCACGAACGCTGGTCCAACTGAGGCGCCAGGTGGAAATGGCATGGCAAGCCGTTCCACAGGACTACATCCAGCATCTCTACGATCGTCTCCATGGGAGAATAGCAGCCTGCATTGCTGCGAAAGATGGATATACACTGTACTAGTGCCGACATTGTGCATGCTCTGTTGCCTGTGTCTATGTGCCTGTGGTTCTGTCAGTGTGATCATGTGATGTATCTGACCCCAGGAATGTGTCAATAAAGTTTCCCCTTCCTGGGACAATGAATTCACGGTGTTCTTATTTCAATTTCCAGGAGTGTAGATAATGCTGTAAAAGGAAACAGACACAGAAAAATGATGCACTGATGGACAAAATTGGAGATTTCTGTTGTATTTAATTTGTGTTTATTTCAACTTATTTTTGGTGCAGTGTTGGAAATATTTTATTACGAAACTGATATAAAACGTAAAAATGACAAACAAAATATTCCTTTGAAATTATAGAAGAAGGTCCATTCCGTTCAAGACGACGCTAGAGACTGAAGCAGTTAGTAAAAACATACAGAAAACTGTTATTTGAGACTTTTCCATTCGTCAGCGTTAACTGCAGAGCCGTTAAATGGAACGCATGAATTACAGAATGACAAATTAGGGATTGGATATTAAGGAAGAAGAACGTTAGTATGCAGCAGAAGAAAAAGGAAATTAAACGAAGGTTTCATTAACATCGTGAGGAATGATGGGGTTGCTCTACCGATTAAAAGAATGAAAGTTCTGTCCAAAATAACAATATGATTTATTAAGACTAAACACAAAATAATAAACAAAAACACACGAAACATTAACAGTACATCAAATTGGCTCAAATTGGATACTCAAACAAACGCTGTGAATGTGAAGTTGTCCCTAAACTAGATTGTGAGGATTATGACGAAGTGGTATGTGCAGCCAATTCCTTGCAACTCAAATCTTAGAGAAAACACCTAGCCAACCCAACATTAATTGCTGCTGCCCAAGACAGAACAAAGTTAGAAAAAAGACGAACAGGCGCGCTTTGCTGAGCTCTGATTATCACCTAGGAAAATCCCTATCTGCCGGTGCTGCGGACATACATTACCAAACTGACTTCTTGACTCCCAGGACACGATCTGGCGTACCGGAGCCGTTGGCTGGTTGCTTCGACGTCCTCGACCGAAAGGCGAGAGCCGACTCCTCACAAGAGCACCCATACAAAAACCGAACACAGAACATTCCCGCCCCCACGACAGTGGCCGTGGTTAAACGTTCCAATCAGCAACTCGAAAACTGTCGGAAAATTCCACTCCATTGCTGGAACGCTACCATTCCACCAATGGAGATTCTTGGCGCCAATTTCTGCGCCGATCTTGCTACGTCACGGAGCTATGCCCTGAGCAAACCAATCACAGTTACTATTTTGCAGAAAGCGCGGAAATTTTCCCGCCACAGCTGCCTGGGTACACAAGTCATTCCCACGCCTCGCTGGTAGCCCGCCAGAAAGTGTTTTCGCTAAGTTTCTGCGAAGTAACGGAACCTCTAGCCCAGCTGCTACTTCAGGCCCTGCGGGCGTGCCTCTTGACAATGTCGGCGTCTGGAAAGCATTCACTCGACTCCCTCACACCTGTTGGCTTACCCTCAAAGTCAACAGAGCCCGCCTGTCACTGGCCCACCTGGGTGACGAGAGACGCTGTGTGGGAAGTCCGCTTGTGAAGGAATCGCATCTTTCCACCGCATGCAATTAGAGAGGAGATTCGTAAGATAGAAATATGAGAGGGGGCTCATGCCACCTCTCATAGCCCCTACGCCATTTTAGATTGTAATTGGTGAGCGGTTGGCTCACTTAGGAGCAAGGTAGTGAGTCAATCGCCCAAGAACAATCTCGCAAACTGGCTGCACATGCCGCACTCTATAAAGAAAATCACTGCCACTGAAAAATGCAGCTCATAGAGGGAGGATTATTTATGATGTAGCCAACTTAACCTTCTTAATATGGAACACCAACACTCACATCACACATCCATACCCAGGGAGCCCCTTCCAAACACCGATTCACACAGACATTCACTCTCTAAATATGGCCCGGACATGTGAGCCAAATATGGAGCAATTTATTCTTTACAATCAGAGTTGGAGTGCTCCGCAATTAAATGCCCAAGATGTTACAACAATTTTAATCATTAAACTAACCTGAACTCACTCACACATGATACTATTCAAGTTAACAATCTCTTTGTGAGCTTTCAGAGTCTAATTACAACCTCCGATTCATTCTGTCTCCCTGCAGCAAGAATAACCTTTACAAAATGTTCCCTGAACTAATGGTCCATTCACAATTACAGTGGTGGTATCTGCTTCAGTTTATGGGGACTTCAGGCACACTGTTTGCATACACACAACAATAAATACAAGATACAAAAAAAAAACATGGTGTGGAGAACAATACAGTAATTTGTAATAAGAATTACAGTGTAAAACAAACACATACAAGGTATCATATACATTACAAAAACAACACTAGAGAAAGAAATTTAAGAAAAAAAACAAGGTTCATGGGACATTAAGTTGTGCGTGCACATTGCACACTGTTCACGACTGTGCTGAGAATGAGGCACTAAATCACATTGTTAGAAATGTTCAAAACACTTCACAAATTCATTAGTTTCTCTGAGGGGGTTGGTATGTTGAGTCATATGCATTGATGCACGTGGTTCCATGTCTTGAGCATTGAGGGGGGCTTTTGGGATGGGGCCACAGTACTGACATCACATAGGGCTAAACGTCGGGTGTTGTTGCTACGTTGTTGCAACAGCAATAGGGAGTGCTGGAGCGTCTGCAGTATGCTGTTGAGATTGCAGTCAGACCCACGCATATGATCACGGCAGTACGGTAGGAAGACACAGTGATAGGCCCTCCTCACGTCGATTAATTGGCTCTGAGGTCTACTTGTTGGGATACATCACTAGTCTAGGTCTCTTCTCTCGCTGGGCAGTACTTTACGTTTCCCAATATTGCAGTTCGACGAGGGATGATGGCACGTGGAGTGACTCCACAAGTGTGTGAGGTCATCCATACAGGATCGAACTAGGAGCGACGATTGCTAAAACTGCTCTCTAATAGAGAGGAGAAGTTAGAAATGAGACCATACATTTGTTAGTGTGGCACGATACTGCTTTGTGTATGCAGATCGGCCAATGCTAGTGAGTTATAAAAACCTAAACATGTGAGTATATAGCGTCCCTTTCTGTCCTGAGGCACATGAGACGCCGTTTATGACACCATATGTGATCTTCTTCGTGCACTCACGACAACGTGGTCTGCCGCAGGGAATCCCTCCAAACGGCTGCCGCGTCCGGAGAGCTAGCTGGGTGTCGCGTGTGGGTCGCGTGTCAGTGTCAACGGCCAGCCTCACTTTCCCTTGTGGCCCGGCGAGGGCTGTCTGCCGCCTAATCCCTCAGTTATACGGCCCGGTGACTGTCAGCTTGTAGAACCGGATGCTCTCGCGCCCTTCGCGTCAGGTGGCCGAAGACCTCTTGTTTTTGCGCTGGCTGGCCTCTGCATTGCCACGATACCTGTCATCTGCACAGTTCTGACAAAAATCTTATGCCTAACTTTCTTTTTTCCATGACCTTCTATGTTATAATAAATTTACATCATGACACATTGATGGTCTGTCATTTCAGACACTCTTATTTTACTTTTATAGCTATTAATCTATGGCTATCATTATAACAAAATAGAGACCAGTCTCACTACTGTACATGGTGTGTGACGCTACACTGGATGAACAGCTAAATGTGTGGGCCCGCACTAATATTACTATTAATTATATAGATCGACAGTAGACATGCTCAAGAATTAACTACCATTTGCCAACGATCTACATTCTATGTCTTTTAATTAAATTATGTTGTTATGCAGGTCTAAGTTTTACTGTGCTATAAAGAACATGCAACTATGCTACTTTCGCTCGCCAGTCTTCCCTCCATCTCGGGTCTGTGGTTTGGTGACCTGAAAAATAGCATCTCAGCAGGCGCGCTCTGCTGAACACTAGTTGTAGAAAACCGCCACACTATTAAGGATCTAGTTATTGTAAAATCCTAAAGTTTAATTTATCCTAGTATATGGTACTCTCTCTATTATTATTTTTTTTTCTTTTTTTTACCTTATACAACACTCTTACATAATTCCTGTTCCACTGAGATGTCTCGCTGCACGCCGCTATTGACGACAGTGATGTGCGCGCCGTACGACATGGCCTCCGAGTTCTCACTACGCCTCACTGAAACTCCAGAGACTGGGTTAGCCATGGCTATACACGACAATAAATTTATAGTTGCAACTTCTTTTTCTATGTTATGCAGTATTCGCGATCAAAGCACACCTTTCCAGAGGCAATGTAATATGACCAAGCCAGGACTGGTTCCTGTTGAGGATTCCGTCGCCCACCACCCATCAGCTACACAGTATGTCACGAATTTCCAAGTATAATTCCTTGGTTATTCATCTGTGACAGTCACAAGCAGCACGCTAAATCCCCAACCAGCACATTGGCATGGTAGGCTTTATGCTCGCATTTCTATCGTCTAGGGCACCATTGGAGTCAAACGCTCACAGGTTCACCCTGACTTGCAAGACAACGATGCTGGCGCAGCTCTGCAGAAACTATACTGCCCATATTCATCCTCGAAATCACGCAATATACCACAATCTTGCAGTGCACTGACGCGTGTCTGCAAGCATTGGTATGAACGTCTCACGAACTGGTTGTGGCCGCTATGGAGCGTATCACGACTTCTCAGAACGCTTCTAAGAGCACGTTCTTGTATGCGCCCGTTTGTGCGACATCTCGTCACTCATCTTTACCCCTTAACATGGACACCAGATAGGGAAGGACACAAACATTGCTCATGGAAAGGTAGTGCCTCTTATCGCAACGACAGAGGAGATCCCGAACATAGACAAAAAGTTAACAGCAGTAAATTCTTATGCGAGAAAACGCAGCGTGTTAATATTTTAACAATCTTAATCTATTAATGCAACGATTATTGTTCCCCGAAGAAAGGTTCAATATTTGCCTATTCTACTATGTACACCACTTAAACTACTATTATTCCACGAACTTCTTTGTGTGAGAGATGTGGTGGAATCCTATGGACTAGCGCCAATCCCTTGTTAGACTCCCCCTCCTCTGACGTGCATTAGGATTTGCAGGTCTAATTTCAATCTCCTGGTTCTCCTGTTGTCCTTGATTTCGTTCTCTGGCCGGCCGCGGTGGTCTAGCGGTTCTGGCGCTGCAGTCCGGAGCCGCGGGACTGCTACGGTCGCAGGTTCGAATCCTGCCTCGGGCATGGGTGTGTGTGATGTTCTTAGGTTAGTTAGGTTTAAGTAGTTCTAAGTTCTAGGGGACTTATGACCTAAGATGTTGAGTCCCATAGTGCTCAGAGCCATTTGAACCCATTTCGTTCTCTCCAATTACGGTCGCTTTGCCGTTCGTTATTCCTCCTGTCCCAGATTCCTTGTCTAGATTGACCCTGTTCCCTGACTTTCTGGTTTCCGTGTCTCTGGTTTCCACAACCTTGAAAAGCGTAACCTTGATTTCCGTAACCCTGGTTTCCTAACTGACGAGTGCGATTATGCGATCTGTTGTCGTCTTCCCTAGCTGGCCCGTGGTATTTGTTATTTTGCGCCTTCTTCCTGTCCTTTGCGTCTTGTTTATCGAAGACTACTTCGAGTTCGCGCAATAGACTCTTGAATGCTTCTATGTCAGATCCACACTTCCCGACAAGTGTCTGTTGATACCTAACAGGCAATTTGGAAAAGCAAAATTTAATGATTTCTCCGTTGCTATATGGACTATCTAAAAACTGATTCTTCTTGAGTAAATCATCAAAAAATTTGGTTGCGCTTCTATGCCCGGACACTTCCAGTTCAGGAGAAAATATTATTTCCTCTTTAATCCTGTCTTGCGTTTCCTTTGACCAGTAGGTCCGCAGGAATGCACCAACAAATTCCTGGTAAGTCCGACACGTCGCTGCCACGCCCCGCATCTTTTCCGCAGCTTTGCCTTCGATGTGTCCACACGTGAATTCTAATTTGGCCTGGGTTGGCCATGACGACGCTAATGAATTTGTAAATTACACCCAGCTCTTCGGATGCATCGACCCTCCATTATCTTTGAATTTCTGGAATTTTAGTATCGACAGGAAGTGATTGTGATCAAAATTCTGTCCGATCCTCGCACTGGTGTTGTAACCCGTTTCCGATACTTGCACATCTGCTGAGTGTCCTGATCTATCTTGCTGATAACTGTGATGTGCTACGTCTGTATCACAGTGGACGTGGCATTCAGCATTCACTCTTCTAAGTGGGCTGCAATTATTGGAGCTATTACTCGCTGTTTCTGCGTGTGCATTGTTCGTTCCGCACGCTGTCACTGGGCTAGAGCACGGCGGGCTTTTCCTCGGAGACACAATTCTGTGTACTCCATCATTGGTATCCGAACGCGCAGTGCTCGTGTGCCCGTTTCGCTCTAGTTCTGCTATCCGACTCTCTACTTCTTTCATTCGTTTCGTGATGTTCGTAACCACAATACTACCTTGAGTCTTTAAGACCGCTAGGGATTTTGAGTGTGCTTGTGTCGCACGTCGCAAGCGCCCTGCGAGTTGAGAAGTTACTTTTGCGATTTTCATTGCCCCTGTTGCTGCCGTTTTGGCTAGGCCTGCTACTTTTTGTGCTACCATTGACATTTGTTTTGCTTCTTCACATTCTTTCTTTATTGTTAGTAATTCCCCACGAATTTCCCCTATATGCGAAATTATTGCCTGAGTGTCCTTCTTACGCTGTTCGTCAGCTTCTTCCTTCTCCTTCTTACGTTGTTTCTCCTCTTCTTCCTTCTCCCTCTTACGCTGTTCGTCAGCTTCTTCCTTCTCCTTCTTACGTTATTTCTCCTCTTCTTCCTTCTCCCTCTTACGCTGTTCGTCAGCTTCTTCCTTCTCCTTCTTACGCTTTTCTCCTCTTCTTCCTTCTCCCTCTTACGCTGTTCGTCAGCTTCTTCCTTCTCCTTCTTACGCTGTTTCTCCTCTTCTTCCTTCTCCTTCTTACGCTGTTCGTCAGCTTCTTCCTTCTCCTTCTTACGCTGTTTCTCCTCTTCTTCCTTCTCCTTCTTACGCTGTTCGTCAGCTTCTTCCTTCTCTTTCTTACGTTGTTTCTCCTCTTCTTCCTTCTCCCTCTTACGTTGTTTCTCTTCTTCTTCCTTCTCCTTCTTACGTTGTTCGTCAGCTTCTTCTTTCATTGATCGTAGGAAGCTCAGTATTGGGTTAATGTCATCATTTTGATCCTCGTCACATATGGGTGATGTAACTCTGGACACCTGGGCGCTAGAGCTCTCACGTGGCCGAGCTGGCCCCTGTCTGCTCTCGTTCGTTTGATTATAAACTTCTGCTACCATTTCGACCTGTGTGCCTGTCTCTGTTTCATCCTCTACCTCACTATCATAATCACGGCCGCAACGCTGCTCTAAGATCGCGTCCAAATCACCTTCCTCATCAATGACCCTGGCGTCCTGTCCTGCTAAAAATGTGCCCATCTCATCTCCAAACCTATTCCCGTCGGTAAACTGCCCCTTATCCATTATGCTATCCTCTTTTGTTTTAGCGTCGCTCGATAATAGTCGTCCCTTACTTCTCGTGATCATTCATGAAAAAACAAATTTATCTAAAATTCACAATAAAAATCATCTACTCCCAATATTTTTCACATAGACATACAATTTCAACAACGCCGTTTCAACGCTGTGACTACAAGCACGATTTGTTGTGGTACAGAAACCGCACACAAACCCAACAAAGTGTGATGTGTACGGACACACCATCAAAGGAACACAAAAACAATGAACAAAAAAAATATATACACTGAAAACAAAAACTGTAATCATGCGCCGCTACTTAAAACTAAACGCGGATCTACCAGAAAAAAACTTGGGTATTAATCAATAAAAAATTAAGCAAAAAAAATTCTGAGTGTCTCTACTGATAATACCGCTTGCTTATCAGCGATTCACAGGGAAGATCCTGGCAGGGTCGCCATATTATGCAAGGTGCCGGGGCTAGCAGTGTATTTAACACTCAATTCTTCTAGAATCTACATATTGTAAGTAGGCTGTTTATGTTTTCTTTATGTAAGTAGGCTGTTTAGGTTCTTATATTGGTAACGCGGCCGCCACGTAGTGCTCTCTGTATGAAAATCACTGGCTGTGCTGTGTGCAGTCTGTGGCTAGTTTGCATTGTTGTCTGCCATTGTAGAGGGGCAGCTGGATGTTAACAGCGTGTAGCGTTGCGCTAAAAATATTGTGTGTCAGTTTAAGCACAGTCTCGTATAAAATTGTTCTAAGAGGGACGTTTCAATACGCACATGATGCTCTAAGCCCCCCTATTGTAACTCCAGCTTTTGCTGTTGCACAAGGATAAAAAAAATACGCGAACTGACTCTAATCAACCCTGCCAGTGGAGTAGAAGAGAGTTTGGCACCTGCAATAATTTAATTTGATAAATAAGTTAATTAAATGAAGGTTTCATTAACATCGTGAGGAATGATGGGGTTGCTCTACCTATTAACAGAATGAAAGTTCTGTCCAAAATAACAATATGATTTATTAAGACTAAACACAAAATAATAAACAAAAACACATGAAATATTAACAATACATCAAATTGGCTCAAATTGGATACTCAAACAAACGCTGTGAATGTGAAGTTGTCCCTAAACTAGATTGTGAGGATTATGACGAAGTGGTATGTGCAGCCAATTCCTTGCAACTCAAATCTTAGAGAAAACACATAGCCAACCCAACATTAATTGCTGCTACCCAAGACAGAACAAAGTTAGAAAAAAGACGAACAGGCGCGCTCTGCTGAGCTCTGATTATCACCTAGGAAAATCCCTATCTGCCGGTGCTGCGGACATACATTACCAAACTGACTTCTTGACTCCCAGGACACGATCTGGCGTACTGGAGCTGTTGGCTGGTTGCTTCGACGTCCTCGACCGAAAGGCGAGAGCCGACTCCTCACAAGAGCACCCGTACAAAAACCGAACACAGAACATTCCCGCCCCCACGACAGTGGCCGTGGTTAAATGTTCCAATCAGCAACTCGAAAACTGTCGGAAAATTCCACTCCATTGCCGGAACGCTACCATTCCACCAATGGAGATTCTTGGCGCCAATTTCTGCGCCGATCTTGCTACGTCACGGAGCTATGCCCTGAGCAAGCCAATCACAGTTACTATTTTGCAGAAAGCGCGGGAATTTTCCCGCCACAGCTGCCTGGGTACACAAGTCATTCCCACGCCTCGCTGGTAGCCCGCCAGAAAGTGTTTTCGCTAAGTTTCTGCGAAGTAACGGAACCTCTAGCCCAGCCGCTACTTCAGGCCCTGCGGGCGTGCCTCTTGACAATGTCGGCGTCTGGAAAGCATTCACTCGACTCCCTCACACCTGTCGGCTTACCCTCAAAGTCAACAGAGCCCGCCTGTCACTGGACCACCCGGGTGACGAGAGACGCTGCGTGGGAAGTCCGCGTGTGAAGGAATCGCAACTTTCCACCGCATGCAATTAGAGAGGAGAATCGTAAGATAGAAATATGAGAGGGGGCTCATGCCACCTCTCACAGTCAAGTCTCGTCATTTTTCTAACGCATGTGCGATAGTACCGAGCTTGAAGACTTGCGATATGGCGTGATGAAGCAACGCGTCAGATCCACCTTGTGTCACAAATGAAAAACGCCCATGGAGTTGCAGGTTATCGGTGGAAAAACAGAACAGAAGCTATGAGTAGGAAATCTCGTGCGACTACTTCGCATACTTCGGGGACGAAAAAGAAAACCATTTATGATGTTCCAAGTTTCCATCGATAATTTTTCTTTCGAGTCATCAATCTTCTGACTGGCTTGATGGGGCGCGCAACGAATTCCTGTCCTGTGTCCACATCTTCATTTCAGAGGCACACTTGCACCCTATCTTCTCAATTATTTTTCGCCGTATTCAAATCTCTGTCTTCCTCTGCAGTTTTTACCCTTTACACCTCCCTCTAGTACCTTGGAAGTTACTCCGTAATGTGTTATGTCCTATAATACGGCCCCCTCTTATAGTGAATGTTTTCCATGCGTTTCTCTCCGGTATTATTCTGCAGAGAACTTCCTTATTCCGTAAATGTCCACCTAATTTTCAGCATCTTTCTGTAGCATCACTTCTCAAACATTTCGATCCTCTTCGTTTCCGGTTTTGCTACAGCCTATGTTTCTCATCCATACATCTTGTGGTCCAGACGTAAATCCTGAAAAAAATTACCTCAAATTAAGGCCGGTGTTTGATAGTAGTAGGCTTCTTTTGGTCAGGAATGCCCTCTTTGTCTGTGCTAGGCTGCTTTATTGTGTCGTCCGTGCTTCGCCCGTCACGTGTTGTTTTGCTTAACGTCCTCCACTTCGTGGCCATCAGTTTTGATGCTAAGTTCATTGTGAACCACATTTCTGCCACTCCTCATTACTTTCGTCTTATGATGTCGGTTATTTAGAATCACGCCAAATAATTTTACAAATTTTCAGAAGCTGAATCCAAGTTTGTGTTATACGGCCTTTGCTTACTAGGTTTTTAGTCGACTTTTTTTCTACGCTGCTTTTGTCGGCTGAACCAATATCTATCAATGCAGAATGGAGGGGACAGACATCAGAAAGCTTACCGAGGTAGGTGGAATGAACCGCCTCGAGGCAGTCTTTCCTCAGTTTAGTTTCAATCCATATTCCGTAGTCATTAGGAAGACTACTCATCCCATTCAACTTATCCTTTAATTCTTCCTTACTTACACTGAGGTTATGAATATCATTAAATAGTCTTGTCGCTGATACCTTGTCACGACAAATTTTAATCCCAATCATGACGCTTACTTTTATTTTCCCCCACTTCAACAGTATTGGCGAAAGACTGCGTCTGCTTTTGGTCCTGCATTCCTAATGTTTCCTCTTGGTTTTTGTACATTACCACTTTTTCTGTAGGTTACACCTACTTAACTGAGAATTTTAAGCATCTTGCACCGTTTCACGTTGCCTAACACACTTTATAGGTCGATAAATCCTTTGAACGTGTCTTGATTTTTCTTAACTCTTGCTTCCATTTTCAGTCGCAACGTTTGGATCGCTTCTCTCGAGCGTTTGCCTTTCTCAAACCGGTATTGATCGTTATCCAGTCTTCTGTATATTTTCCCAGTCAGTAGCTTGGATGCATGGGCTTTTAAGCTGATTGGCAATGGTTCTTGCACTTATCGGGCCTTGATACCTACGAAATTGTGTGGGTGATATTTCTCCGAAAGTCTGTTGGCACGTCGCCAGTCTATTCTACACACCAGTTGAATAGTCGTTTGATTACTGCTTCTCTTCCAATATCTACGTTTCTTCTACCACGCCGTCAGACAATCACTCCCCTTCATAGAAACCTTCAATGGGCTCTTTCTACCTAAACGTTCTCACCTCTGTGTTTAGCAGTGGAATTCTCTTTGCAGTTTTAATGTTGACATCCTTGCTTTTAATTTCACCGATGGTTGATTTGTGTTTTACAAATGCGCTTTTTAGAGTCACCAGTTCCATTCCAACTCAACTGCCTGTGTAATATTCATTATAGCGGTTTCTGGAGCCTTCGAGAACTTCATTTCTCAGTAGTTCAGTACCCCTCTTCTTTCCACGTTCATTGCGCCTGACGAAACTCTTAAACGTACACTATGTGATCAAAAATATCCGGACACCCCCAAAAACATACGTTTTTCATATTAGGTGCATTATGCTGCCACCTACTGCCAGGTACTCCATATTAGTGATCTCAGTAGTCATTAGACATCGTGAGAGAAAAGACGGAGCGTTTCGCGGAACTTTCGAACGTGGTCAGGTGATTGGGTGTCACTTGTGTCATACGTCTGTATGCGAGATTTCCACGCTCCTAAATATCCCTAGCTCCACTGTTTCCGATGTGATAGTGAAGTGGAAACATGAAGGGACACGTACAGCACACAAGCCTGTCTGTTGACTGACAGAATCCGCTGACAGTCGAAGAGGGTCATAATGTGTAATAGGACGCCATCTATCCAGACCATCACACAGGAATTCCAAACTGCATCAGGATCCAGTGAAAGTACTATGACAGGCGGGAGGTGAGAAAACTTGGATTTCACGGTCGAGCGGTTGCTGTTAAGCCACACATCACGCCGTTAAATGGCAAACAACGCCTCGCTTGGTGTAAGGAGCGTAAACACTGGACGATTGAACAGTGGAAAAACGTTATGTGGAGTGACGAATCACGGGACACAATGTAGTGATCCGATGGCAGAGTGTGGGAATGGCGAATGTCCGGTGAACGTCATCTGCCAGCGTGTGAAGTGCCAACAGTAAAATTCAGAAATGGTGGTGTTATGGTGTTATCGTGTTTTTCATGGAGGGGACTTGCACCCCTTGTTGTTTTGTTAAAAAAAATTCAAATGTTTTTGAAATCTTATAGGACTTAACTGCTAAGATCACCAGTCCCTAAACTTACACACTACTTAACCTAAATTATCCTAAGGACAAACACACACACCCATGCCCGAGGGAGGACTCGAACCTCCGACGGGATCAGTCGATGACTGCTGCGCCTTAGACCGCTCGTGTTGTTTCGCGTGGCAATATTATAGCACAGGCCTACACTGATGTTTTAAGCCCACTGTTGAAGAGCAATTTGGGGATGGCGATTTAATCTTTCTACACGATCGAGCACCTGTTCATAAAGCATGGCCTGTGGCGATGAGGTTACAAGACAGTAACATCCTTGTAATGCAGTGGCCTGCACAGAGACCTAATCTGAATCCTATAGGAACTTTGGACGTTTTGGAACGCCGACTTCGTGCCAGGCCTCACCGACCGACATCGATACCTCTCCCCAGTGTAGCACTCCGTGAAGAATGGGCTGTCATTCCCGAAGAAACCTTCCAGCACCTGACTGAACGTATGCTTCCGAGAGTGGAAGCTGTCAGCAAGGCTAAGGGTGGGCCAACACCATATTGAATTCCAGTATTGCCGATGGAGGGCGCCACGAACTTGTAAGTCATTTTCAGCCAGGTGTCCGGATACTTTTGATCACTTAGTGTATGTTTACTCGGGCGGAGTTAAGTTTTTTACTCTTCATCGTTACAAAATTGTGATTCGAGCCGGTATTTGCCCCTTCGTACGCCTTACAATTCAGTATGTGATGCTGGAATCTCTGTTTGTGATGTAATCCAGATGGAATCATTTCACTCCTGCGGCTGTTTTCCAAGTATATCTCCTACTGTTGCGATTTTTAACTGTATATTTGCTATTACTCGCTGAAGCATGTTGCAGAATAATACTCTCTCATTCCTACTACCAAGCCCACATTCCCACGTATTCTTTTCTTCCATCCTTCCTCTGTTAAAACGATCCAGTCACCCATGATTATCAGATTATATCGTTTGCATACTGAATTACACTTTCCATATTTCTTACTTCGGACCTAGGCCCATATAGCAGAACAAGTGGCGGCATTATTTTGCTGCCGATTCTGATGAGACTAATCCTGTCACTAAACCAGCCATAGTAGATCAGTCTTTACTTTCTCTTCATGCCGAATCTCATTCCCGCGGCATCATTAATATTAGCGTATCAGCATTCGACCGGTCAGGAATATTTTTCAGCTTAACATTCACTTCAGGAGGCCCGCTACATCTAGACTGAGCACCTACATTCCCCTTTTCAGATTTTCTAACTTCCCTACCACATTCATATTTTAATCCCACGCCCAGGTTTATAGAGTGTTTTCCCTTTGCTGGTTATTCAATCTTTGTCAAATGGTCACCTAGCCATTGGCAGTCCCCGCTCCGAGATCCGAATCTGGAACTTACTCGGAATCTTTTGCCAACGGAGGGACAGAATTATGACTGTTTTCCAATTGTAGTCCACATGTCCTGTCGATACACATTATGTGCCTTTCGTGCAGTGGTTTCCATGGTCTTCTGCATCCTCATTCCGTTGATCATTGCTGATTGTTTCACTTTAAAGGAGCAATTTGCCACCCCAAGGGCAAACGAGGGCGCTGAACAACAGTTCGCTCGTCCGCACCTCTTTGAGGGGGATGGCGCTGACGAACTGCAGGCTACGCTCGCACAAAAGACGATTCAGTCTCTCAAACTGCCGTAGGAAGTTGGGATTTAAGCAACGACATTTTTGATACCATCGTTCAAGAAGATTTGATAAGGGAAAGGGTATTTAATATTTTTGGAACATAAACGTAGTTACGAGGAGAAGAGGACACAGATGGGATCTGTGATATTTGTAGCTACAGGCTTTCATCACAGGGAATGATACCTGGCTCTGCCACATCGACGCGTAACTGCGCTGGCAGCATTCAGAGTCACATCTTGCTTCAACGATTGATAGGTATATGACATCAGTGTTTCGATCGATTTCAAAAGGTGCCTTCGTTGACAGTCTGCGGTAACTTTATAAAAGTTTCCAACAGAGAATATTGTAGCGTTCTTTCAAGGCAAATACATGGATAATGTTTGTATATTGCTTTGTTCATTTACAATGCTATTCATCTCTTAAGCGAAAGTTGTGTAAGTTATCCGTGATTTTCAGTAGCAGTTCAGAAGCATTCCTGCACAGTACTTACAATGAGATTATATTCCGTCTCTAATAATATTGTTCTCTTTGTAGCCAAGAAAATTAGACACTCCGTTCTTGAAACGAACGCTGAAAGGTGAAAGATCAACCTGCCTCACAAATGGTTTCACGGAAGTGCTTGTTGTACCGTAATTTATGAAAATTAATAATTAAGGGGCACGTTATAGTTTCGACTTGGGCAACGGCCTTTCCGCAGTGTATACACCGGTTCCCGTCAGATCACCGAAGTTAAGCGCTGTCGGGCGTGGCCGGAACTTGGATGGGTGACCATCCGGGCCGCCATGAGCTGTTGCCATTTATCGGGGTACACTCAGCCTCGTGATGCCAATTGAGGAGCTACTCGACCGAATAGTAGCGGCTCCGGTCAAAGAAAACCATCATAGCGACCGGGAGAGCGGTGTGCTGAGCACATGCCCCTCCTATCCTCATCCCCAGCTGAGGATGACACGGCGGTCGTATGGTCCCAGTGTGCTACGTGTGGCCTGATGACGGAGTGCTTTTTTATAGTTTCGACTTGGGTATTGTTTATAGCGAACAGTAGTGTGCCGCTCTAAAGTTGAATAACGCTAACCATACACACCTTGTATACGTGGGTCTAGAAACATGGAAAAAATGCACTTGGAGTCCCACGATAGCAAAATGCAAAGTCTTAAGCTGTACCGTATGAGACGAGAGTAAGCTGAGGATACCAAGTGCTGAACCATCATCAAAAAGTTAGCCACTTATTACTTCAGCTTAATACTACATACGAAGTTCATGATCGATAATCCAACGCAGTTTGAAAGGAATAGTGAGGGCAACAAGTAACCAGTTACTTGTGGTTCTACAAAAGGTGTGATTTACGGTTGGACAAACGCTTTGTACCCCATTCATAACGAACTTTAACTCAATTTGTCTCATCTTGCTAAGCTAGTGTTTTTCACTGTTTAAGAAGTATTGAGGACTTGAGTACTTTTTCGTTTGGGAATACCCCAAATGATAGCATACATGAAAACTAATTATGTTAAGTAAAAATTAACTGACTCGTTCAACGTCAATATCGTAAATTTTTGAGATGAACGTTGTCATTTGGACGGTGCACTGGTACCCGTGGTTTAGGGGTAGCGTCTCTGATTAATAGTCAACCGTTGTCGGTTTCGGGTTCGAACCACACCGCTGCTTTAATTCTGAACAAAATCATTGGCAATGGGAGCTGAAGATTTCCGACATAAGAAGTCACACTGATTCTGTCAGCGGCCTTGTCAAAGAGGGTGGAGGAGCGGACAGAAGTTCAGGGCACTCGCTTGGAGGGGGGAATTGCCCCTAAAAGATGGATGTATCACCAATGATAGACGGCATGGTGATGCTGTAGGCAGTGGAAACCACTACATTAAAAACACTTAACGTGTTTCCACAGGACATGTGTGCTGTAATTGAGAAAGTGTCATGATGATCTCTCCATTGGCAAAAGTTCTGATCAGCAGGAAGGGACTTCCAAGGTGGAGGACCAACAAAAAGACAGCGTTCTACGACTCGGGACGTGAAATGTGAGAATTTTGAAAGTGGTAGGGAAGGTAGAAAATCTGAAATGGAAAATGGTAAGGCTCAATATAGACATAGTTGGGGTCAGTGAAATGAAATGAAAGGAAGACAAGGCTTTCTTAGCTCCGTAAGATGGACGTAGAGGTATTATGGGCAAAATTTAAGCAGACAGTCGTGGTCTGGAGAGTTATGTGCCTAATTAGTGGATAAAGGATGGAAAAGACACACCATGGTTTAATAACGAAATTCAGAAGATGCTGAGAAAGCAGAAGCTGTTGCACTCTCGGTTCAAAAAAGAACGCTCGAGTGACAAGAAGCAAAGGTTAGTTGAGATTCGTGCGTCTGTATGCATGTGCGAAGCATATTAACAACTACCGCCATCGCACCCTGGCAAAAGATCTGGCAGAGAACCCGATAAAATTTTGGTCCTATGTAAAATCGCTAAGTGCGTCTGAGGCTTCCATTAAGTACCTTGTTGACCACTCTGAAGTGGCAATTGAATGTACCAAAATGGAAGCCGAAGATTGAAATTTCACGTTCAAGAAATCGTTCATACAGGAAAATCGTGCAAACATACATTCATTTCACCATCGGACAGATTCCCGTATGGACAACATAGAATACACATCCCTGAAGTAGGGAAACAACTGAAAGATTTGAAAGCAAATAAACCATGAAGTCCGGATTGAATCCCAGTTCGGTTTCACAAAGAGTGCTCCACGACATTTGGCCCTTACCTAGCTTACATTTATCGTGAATCCCTCGCCCAGTACAAAGTCCCATGCGGCTGGAAAAAGCTCTGGTGACTCTAATATATAAGAAGGGTAAAATACCGGACCGCAAAATTACCGATCATTATGCCAAACTTCAGTTTGCTGCAGAATCCTTGAACATATTCTCAGTTATAAACTTTCTTGAGACTGAGGAGCATATGTCCACGAATCAGCATGGTTTTCGGAAAGCGTCGCTCGTGCGAAACTCAGCTCTCGCTTTTCTAAAATGATATACTGCGAACAATGGATCAAGGGCAACAGGCAGATTCGATGAAGGGCAACGGGCAGATTCCATGCTTCTAAATTTCCGGAAAGCATTTGACGCGGTGCCCCTTTGCAGGCTGTTAGCGACTGTACGCGCGTATGGAATAATTTCACAGATATACGAGTGGCTCGAAGACTTCTTAAGCTGTAGAACCCAGTATGTTGTCCTCGACGACAACTGTTCATCAGAGACAAGAATATACAGGGTGATTCAAAAAGAATACCACACCTTTAGGAATTTAAAACTCTGCAACGACAAAAGGCAGAGCTAAGCACTATCTGTCGGCGAATTAATGGAGCTATAAAGTTTCATGTAGTTGTACATTTGTTCGCTTGAGGCGCTGTTGACTAGGCGTCAGCGTCAGTTGATGCTAAGATGGCGACCGCTCAACAGAAAGCTTTTTGTGTTATTGAGTACGGCAGAAGTGAATCGACGACAGTTGTTCAGCGTGCATTTCGAACGAAGTATGGTGTTAAACCTCCTGATAGGTGGTGTATGAAACGTTGGTATAAACAGTTTACAGAGAGTGGGTGTTTGTGCAAAGGGAAAAGTTCTGGACGGCCGAGAACGAGTGATGAAAATGTAGCACGCATCCAGATGTTAGAGAATTGGCTGTTCCCTCAGCTCGAACAAGAAGCACAACAATTCATATTTCAGCAGGATGGAGCGCCACCACATTGGCACTTGTATGTCCGTAACTACCTGAACGGCAACTACCCGAGGCGATGGATCGGCCGCCAGGCAGCCCGTGACAGAGCACTTCATCACTGGCCTCCAAGAAGCCCTGATCTTACCCCCTGCGATTTTTTCTTATGGGGGTATGTTAAGGATATGGTGTTTCGGCCACCTCTCCCAGCCACCATTGATGATTTGAAACGAGAAATAACAGCAGCTATCCAAACTGTTACGCCTGATATGCTACAGAGAGTGTGGAACGAGTTGGATTATCGGGTTGATATTGCTCGAGTGTCTGGAGGGGGCCATATTGAACATCTCTGAACTTGTTTCTGAGTGAAAAAAAACCTTTTTAAATACTCTTTGTAATGATGTATAACAGAAGGTTATATTATGTTTCTTTCATTAAATACACATTTTTAAAGTTGTGGTATTCTTTTTGAATCACCCTGTAGTAAGGTGTGCCCCAGGAAAGTGTGCTAGGAGCGCTGTTGTTCTCTGTATACATAAACGATTGGCGTACAGGGTGGGCACCCATCTGAGGGTGTTTGCTGATGATGTTGTGGTGTGTGTGTGAAATCTTATGGGACTTAACTGCTAAGGTCATCAGTCCTTAAGCATACACTTTACTTAACCTAAATTATCCTCAGGACAAACACACACACCTATGCCCGAGGGAGCACTCGAACCTCCGTCGGGACCAGCCGCACAGTCCATGATTGCAGCGCCCTGGACTGCTCGGCTGTTGTGGTGTACGGTAAGGTGTCGATGTTGAGTGGCTGTAGAGAAATACGTACAAGACGACTTAGACAAAATTTCTAGTTTGCGTGATGAATGACGTCTAATAGCGGGAAAACGTAAGTTAGTGCGGATGAGTAGGAAGACCAAACCTGTAATGTTTGGTTACAGTATTATTAGCATCCTGATTGACACAGTCAAGTCATTTAAATATCTGGGTGTAGCGTTGCAAAGCGATATGGAATGGAACGAGCATGTGAGAACTGTGGTAGGAAGGCGAATTGTCGACTTCGGTTTACTGAGAGGATTTTAGGGAAGTATGCTTCACCTGTAAAGGAGACCGCATGTAGAATGCTTTTGCGGCCTATTCTTCTCTACATCTACATTTACGTGATTACTCTAATATTCACAATAAAGTGCCTGGCAGAGGGTTCAATGAATCGCCTTCAAGCTGTCTCTCTACCGTTCCACTCTCGAACGGCGCGCGAGAAAAACGAGCACTTAAATTTTCCTGCGCGAGTCCTGATATCTCTTATTTTATCGTGATAATCATTTTTCCCTATGTAAGTGGATGCCAACAGAATGTTTTCGCAATCGGAGGAGAAAACTGGTGACTGAAATTTCATGAGAAGATCCCGTCGCAACGAAAAACGCCTTTGTTTTAATTGTTGCCACTCTAGTTCACGTATCATGTCTGTGGCAGTATCTCTCCTACATCGCGATAATACAAAACGAGCTGCCCTTCTTTGTACTTTGTCGATTTCATCCGTCAGTCCCACCTGATGCGGATCCCACACCGCACCGCAGTACTCCAGATTGGGGCGGACACGCGTGGTGTAAACAGTCTCTTTAGTAGACCTGCTGCACCTTCTAAGTGTTCTGCCAATGAACCGCAGTCTTTGGTTGTTACTGTTCGAGTGTTTGGGATCCTTACCAGGTCGGATTGAAGGAAGACATCGAAGCAATTGAGAGGCGCGATGCTACATTTTTTACCGGTAGTTTGGAACACACACACACACACACACACACACACACACACAGAGTTTAGAACACACACACAGTTTAGAACACACACAAGTGTTACGGAGGCGCTTCGGGAACTCAGATGGGAGTCCCCAGCGGAAAGGCGACATTGGTTCAGCATTTGAAGCTGACTGTCGAACGATTCTGCTGCCACCAGCCTCCGCGTAAGGACCACAAAGATAAGATTCGAGAAGTTAGGGCTCATACGGAGACATATTGGTTTTTCCCTCGCGAGTCGAACAGGAAAGGAAATGACTGGTAGCGGTACAGGGTACCCTCCGCAACGCACCGTATGGTGACTTGCAGAGCATGTCTGTAGATGCTGATGTAGATGTAGGTTTCAGGTCAGATCAGTATAGGATAACACCAACAACAGCAGAAAATGGTACGACTGGAGTAGGATTCGTAATGAATAGGAAGGTAGGACAGAGAGTGAACTACTGTGAACAGCTCAGTGATAAGTCTGTTCCTATAAGAATCGGCACCAACACCGACAAAAATCATTCAGGTATACATGCCGACGTCGCAAACAGAAGACGAAGAGCTCGAGAAAGTATGTGAAATTACTAACGGTTAATTCAGTACGTAAAGGGGGATGAAAATCAGTACTCATCTGGAAATGAAATGCGGTTTTAGGGAAATATGTAGAAGAACGGGTTACGTGAGAATATGGGCTTGGCAGTAGGAAAGAGAGAGGAAAAGACTAGTCGAGTTCTGCAATAAACTTCAGTTAGTAACAGCGAATAATCTGTTCAAGAATCAAAAGAGGAGGAGGTATGCCGCGCGAGATTAGCCGAGCGGTCTAGGGCGATGCAGTCATCGACTGTGCGGCTGGTCCCGGCGGAGGTTCGAGTCTTCCCCCGGGCGTCGGTGTGTGTGTTTGTCCTTAGGATAATTTAGGTTAGGTAGTGTGTAAGCTTAGGAACTGATGACCTTAACAGTTAAGTCCCATAAAATTTCACACACATTCGAACTTTTTTTTTTTTTTTTTGGAGGAGGTATAGTTGGAATAGGCCGGGAGATACGGGAAATTTCAATTACATTACTCCATGGTCAAGCAGGTATTCCGAAATCGGATACTGGACTGTAAGGCTTACACAGGAGAAGATATACTCAGATCACAATTCAGTAAGCTGAAGTTTAAGAAATCAGTCAGGAAGAATAAATGCGTATAGAAGTGGGATGCAGGAATACAAAGGAATGAAGAGACAAGTTTGAAGTTCTCAGAGGCTATAGATACTGCGATAAAGAATAGCTCAGTAGAAAGTTGAGTTAAAAGAAATGAACGTCCCAAATAAAAAAAAGACAATCACAGAAGTTGGAAGGAAACCCGTCAGTACTGAGAGGTAACTGCGTGGAAACCATGGGTAAGAAAGAAGGAAGTACAAAATGTTAAAGGAAATTCAGGAGTACAGAAATTCAAGTCACTTACGAATGAAATAAACAGAAAGTGCAGTGAAGCAAAGACGAAATGGCAGGATGAAATGATTGTCAGAGGGATTGACTCAGCATACAGGAAAGTCAAAATAACCTTCGGTGAAATTAAAAGCAAGGAAGGAAACATTAAGAGTGCAAGGGGAACTCCACTGTTAAAAGTACAGGAGAGAGCGGGTAGGTGGAAAGAATACACTAAGGGCCTCTATGAGGGGGAGGAGTTATCTGATGAAGTGATAGAAGAAGGAATAGGAGTCGACAGGGAAGAAATAAGGGCTCCAGATTAGAGCCAGAATTTAAAGGTGCTTTGTACGATTTAAGGTCAATAAAGGCTCAAAGGAGAGATAAAATTTAATCGAAATATGTAGAATCATTGGGGGCAGGGAACAAAACGACTATTCACGTTGCTCTGTAGAACGTAACGCAGAATCAGCTTAACAGCTCATGTATCCAAGTTGCTGACAAGAGTAATATACAGAAGAAAAAAAAAGTAAATTGAGAATCTGTCTGTTAGTTGACGATCAAATGGCTCTAAGCACTAAGGGACTTAACATCTGAGGTCATCAGTCCCCTAGACTGTGAACTACTTAAACCTAACTAACCTAAGGACATCACACACATCCATGCCTGAGGCAGGATTCGAACCTGCGACAGTAGCAACAACGCGGTTCCGGACTGAAGCGCCTAGAACCGATCGGTCACAGCGGCCGGCAGTTGACGAACAGTTTGACTTTAGGAGAGGTAAAGGCACCAGAGGGGCAGTTCTGATGTTGCGGTTGATAATGGAAGCTAGACTGAAGAAAAATAAAGAGTCTTTCATAGGATCTGACGACATGGGGAAATCGTTCGACAATATAAAATTGTTCAAGATGTTGGAAATCTTGAGAAAAATAGGGGTAAGCTATATGGAAAGACGGTTCATATAAAATATTTACCAGATCCAAAAGGAAACAATAAGACTGGGAGACTAAGAACGAAGTTCACGGATGAAAAATGTTGTGAGAGATGGATGTAATCCCTCACCCCTACTGCTCGAATGTCGAAGAACAAATAACGGTATCAGAAGGAAGTCTGAAGGGTGGAATTAAAATTCAACGTGAAATCATATCAATATTAAAATTCACTGACGACATTGCTATCTTTAGTGAAACTGAGGTACAATTAAGGGATCCGTTGAATGGAACGAGTAAAGAATATGAATTGAGAGTAAATCGAAGAAAGACGAAAGTAATGAGAAGTAGAGGAAATGAGACCATCGAGAAACTTGATATCAGGATTGATGGCACGAAGAAGATGTAGTTAAGGTATTCTGTTACTTAGGCAGCAAAATAACCCATGTCGGACAGAGCAAGGAGGACATGAAAAGCAGACTCTCTTTGGCAAAAAGGGAATTCCTGGACAAGAGAAGTCTACTAGTATCAAATATAGACCATAATATGAGGAAGAAATTTCTGGGAATGTACGTCTGGAGAACAACATTGTATGGATGGCAGCGAGATATGAACTGTGAAAAAACACGGAACAGAAGAGATTAGAAGCACAGAAGAATGTTGAATATTAGGTAGATTGATAAGATGAAGACTGAGGAGGTTGTCTGCAGAACCGGCGAGGAAACGAATATATAGAAAACACTGACAAGAAGAAGGGACAAGCTAAAATGACGTGTTTTAAGACATCAGGGAGTAAGTTCCTTAGTACTAGACGGAGATGTAGAGAGTAAAAACTGTAGAGGATGACAGAGATTGGAATACGTCCAGCAAATAATGGAGGACGTAGGTTGCAAGTGCTAGTCTGAGATGGAGAGGTTGGCAGAGAAGACGAATTCATGGCGGACCGCATCAAACCAATCAGAAGACTGACGACTGAAAAAATGTTGTAAAGAGGAACTTACGCTTTTGAAATTTAGCAAAAGGCCCGTGCCCTGTTGTCCTTGCTTTCTGTAGCACTTTTTGGTGTCACCTACCTGAAGCACCGTGCAAAACAGGCAGGCAGAGTGATATCATATCCACTGCAACAGGTCACATCAGTACCAGTCAATAACGATTAACCTAGAAGTAATCGGTTCTAGTGCTGTCCACGCAAAAGAAATTGTGTCACCTGTATTTCGGAAGAGGAAATAGTGGCGTATACTTTACGACCGTCAGAGTCCCAAAATCCTCCTTAGTGTCTAACTGATTGAGGATGCTTGTCACTGGTTCATTTGTTCATCAACTGATAACATTAAGCTGTGTGCATCTTTGGTGGCATCTGATAGTTTTAGGCGTAGCAGTGGGTTGAAATTAATGGGGCAGTTCACAGTGTCGTATAACCGAAAATTTAACCTATTGCTACTTCCGGAAGGTATTGTACGTGGTAGGGATAGAGGAATGGACGATGTTGTTTCACTATAATATACGGGTCATTATAATTTCCGTACTTTGGGATAACGTTATGTTGTAGTGACTCTTGCCTCCGAATCTTGATAGTAGTTTCTAAAGCTGCTGCATAAAAAAAAAAAAAAAAACATGTTTAACGTCCTGTTGGCGAGGGGGTCATTGCAAATGTAACACTGAATCGGTGTGGTGAAGGATTGGGAAAGGGGATCGACGGTGTCGTTTTTGAAGCTTATTGCTTCACGTTATTCAACGAGAAACATGAATGTAACTGGCCACACGAGAATCTGAACCGCTGTCTTCCCGAATATGGTACTGCTGTGCTGCCTTCAAAATATAGCTCACGAACATTCACGTCACGATGGAACAAAGGGACGATTTTCGTAACTGATATCGGTGGTACCTCGCAACACCCACCAAAGAAGAAAGCGTGGTCGTAAAAGTGGTACACACATTTCCTTTCGAAGAAACAACGAAACAAGCAAAGCTTCAGGGCAACAACAGACAGAGAGAAAGGGAGGGAGGGGGGGGGAGAAATGACGGTCACATTCTGTCAAAATGGCTTTTTTTTAGTTCGTAAAATTTCTTCAAATGTTTCTTACCAGACGCTAGAAAAATGTGCAACGGTATTCAGTACGATCACAGACCAAAGCTCTCCGCGAAAACACCAATTTGTGGGATACGTAGCTGTAATTCGTCAAATCATAAGGTGTAGTTGATTCATGCTGTCCGGAGACGGTCACTATCTACGGTACTGAGCGTACGAATGATGAGATAAGACGCTGTGATGAAGTGACTGAGAAAGCACTGGAACACAGCATCCAGTGACGTGGCATAGTGGTTAAAGGCGGTGGATTATGAAGAAACAGGATTCACATCCACGACTGGCCATTCAAAATTTGTTATTTCATGATTTTTCTGTGTTCCTGGTGCAGGATTTCGAAACAATCCTTTAATTGCATCTCCGTCCAAATTCTTTCATCAAATTGCGGCGAGCCAGATTAAAGATTTCCATCTTTAACTGTTCAGCCCACCTACGTCAATAGGCTTCTTGCTGTTCGTCCCATTCTCTCTGTGAGGGTAGATACGCACTCAGCCGATGAAAAGCACAGTTGAACAAACAAATACCTACAAAACAAAGGTCGGGTAACTCTGATTTGGAAAAAGGATCTGAAAGCTGGATTCTCAATAACTTGCATGAAAAGGTTTAAAGTTCACTTACTTCGGCTTTACTCCCGCCAAAATAAATAGTAAATGGTTATCAACTTCGTATTTACCGGAAAAACTATTAATAGTGCAAAACTGTTAATAGTGCTCTTTAGCTAGTATTTTTACTACAAGTTTTCACACTAAAGTAGCCACAAGTCCCCAGTTCGAGCCGAATAATTTTCATGTCCTAAACAGTGACTGACACACAGCTATTCACGAGTTATTACATCCAGTCGTTCAGTGGGCTCCTTAAAAAGAAGTGTTCGCAAAAAGTTCCGAAATATTCACGAAACGCGCCACGTGGAGTTTTATGTTCGACAGGAAAGTTAACACACAAAAAACTTCCAAATTAAGTCACTTAAAATTTCCAAACGTTCACTAAAGGATTTTACATTGTAGTCACTGCGATAACAGAACCGACAAAACGCAAGCTTTCCTTCATCTTAGAACAAATTTGTATAGTGCGGTTCAACATTGATGTGACTGTAGGACGGATCCAGAGCGACATCTGTCGACACAAAACTGTAGCACCAAGCCCCACACGAAGCGCGAGAATTGCTTAATTCGTATATTCCGATGGTATAGGCAGCTTGAGCACTCCTATAGCAGCGGTAATTCCTAAATCATTCAACACGATTACAGAAAGCAATGTAAAAGAGATTCTGTATTTACTAAACTAAACTCCGTCCGAACAGGCCTCGGAACGCCCAACGGTACCGACCGGCCGCCGTGTCATCCTCACCCCACAGGCGTCACTGGATGCGGATATGGAGGGGCGTGTTGTCAGCACACTGCTCTCCCTTGCATATGTCAGTTTACGAGACCGTAGCCGCTACTTCTCAGTCAAGTAGCTCCTCAGCACAGCCGATAGCGCTTAACTTCGGTGATCTGACGGGAACCGGTCTTACCACTGCGGCAAAGCCGTTGGCATTCTGTCTTTACGAAACCAAATTTGATTCTAATAAAACAAAGCATGAGCAATCCCCAGAAATGGAACACTAACTGATTCAACACCTACCATTTCCTCTGGCTGTTGGGACAATCGTCATGTGTGCTTTCCCTCACATACATTTTACATAATTTTCAATTAAATAAAATAGCCACAGTTTAGGTATTCCCTCTTTCTCGGTCCCTCCACAACCTTCACACATCGAAACGTAATTAAATAATAATTTTAAAGCGGAGAGAAACCTATCAGCGTGGAGGCAAAGAAAATTCTAGAACAACAATTTATATGAACTGGATCTTTTACTTATACTTGTAGTTTCAAATGATGTCATAAATGAAACATTACAATCCCTATCTCAGTTTTGTAGTACCAAAAGAGTTATTATGTATTTAGGTAAAACTGTATATGTGATGTCACCGCCAGACACCACACTTGCTAGGTGGTAGCCTTTAAATCGGCCGCGGTCCGTTAGTATACGTCGGACCCGCGCGTCGCCACTATCAGTGATTGCAGACCGAGCGCCGCCACACGGCAGGTCTAGAGAGACTTCCTAGCACTCGCCCCAGTTGTACAACCGACTTTGCTAGCGATGGTTCACTGACAAAATACGCTCTCATTTGCCGAGACGATAGTTAGCACGACCTAGCAAGGCGCCATTACCAGTTACTATTGATACTGAGTCATGTACAGTCAAGAGCGACGCTCATCATTAATGGATTAAAGTTAAGTATTCCACCAGCTACGTCCGTTTTTCTAAAGTTTAATTTCCTTGTCCTGTTCCAGACCTCACGCCAGCCTGCGTGAGCTAAAACACATGGCTTTCGGCTTCCTCTAATAATACGGTGTTGGTTCTCCTGCCAACCCACAACAGTATATTTGCGAAAGTTGTGAAAATTAACTTAGATTTTCGTAGTAGAATTGTCATGAATAAGAGACTACATACGGAGCACGAAAAAGATCGAAAAAATCAGTACTATTCCCTTAGATTCATAGGTAGTGTGCATGAAAGATGGTATACACACCCCAGCAGTCAGCGACAGCTGTACTGATGTAAGTTTTAAAAAATGCTCCATTTCCGGCTACACGTCAAGGCATTATAAGATTACTTACTTCACTGCAAGGTGTAAGGACTCGAAATAATTTGTTACGTTACAAAATGTTGACATTGTTTAGTCTAATGACCTGTGCATCGACGGTATATTATTCTAACATTCTTTTCTCCAGAAATAAAAAAGAAGATCGTATCCTGACTTCTAAAACTTCTGTAAGTTAATGATACTTAGGTGAAAAAGCATTCAGTCACTGTTCTACATGTACCTGAAATTAATACAAAATGCTAATCACGCTGGACCACGTAGTCCATTTCGCTTAAATAGGAATTCCAAGGTCATACTTTCATCTATTTCTTAGATGTCCAGCATCTCTCTGGCCAGTCATTATATAAAGTATCCTCCAAATTCAAGAACATGATGCTCCAGAAATATGTTTTCAGTGCTTCAAAATTGTGTTTTCCGCGTAACACTTATAGAACAGCTGAGGCGGCCTTGATTTTTTGTTACACAACCAGACCCTGTCTGTAAATTTATCTAACCTTAAGAAACAAGGAACAAACCAAATAAAGGGCAATCGAAGAATTTTTAATAAAATACTACATATATTCCGGAGTAGATATTAAATCTTTGCAACGGTCTCAAAATTTTGATCCTTGTCAGATGATTCTCAAAACAATACGGCGCTCGGAATGTGCTCCAGTTCTGGAACTGTTGCACCACGTCTCGTGCAGTCTACTTCCGTTGTCTGGGCATAAACGGAGGCGGTGAGGCCACGGTCTCCGTTCATTGCCATTCGGTTGACTCATAACACGTTTTCATACCTGTCTGACGCGTTGATCACTGCTTTCCGCATCACGAAAACAACCAACTAGACTGATGGATTAAGAGCTACCGACAGGTTTCGTTACTTTTTTTCCCTTTTCAATGAAATATTGTTTCAGTATTCATTTACTAGGCACTTACCGTTCAGTTTGATTTGTATTTTCGTCTTTTGCTTAGGGCGATATGATAAAGGAATGTTCTTATATATACCAATAAAATCTACATAAAGCGTAGAAAAAATATAACGATTTTTATTTTTTTTACGAATCTCTTTGCGTTATATACTACCTGAAGCGTCACTAAGTAATGTATTTTATCTGCAAAGCTTTGGTGACTACGTTAACGTTACGTGACATAATCTCCCCACCTCGGCGCATTTTTATAAAGCTAGAAACTTCAAATATAATAATATTTAGATACAGAGCTACACGAAAACTCTGAAACAAGTGAGACGGCACGGTGGGAATACACTGGATTCTTATTCAGGAAGACGGGGTTCAAAGCCCTGTCCTGCTACCGAGGCTTGGATTCTCGTGATTTCCCCAAATTGTTGAAGGCGAATTCCGGGACGTTTCGTCTGAAAGGACACGGCAGAACTTCTACTCCGTCTCTAATATTCTTGTCGTCGACGAGACGCAAAACCCTAACTTCGCCTTTTCCTTGAGAATGCAAATGTTGTACTCTAGTAGGAAGTAACCATGTGACTGTCAGATAAGAACATTGTCACCTACGTACAGTTTATGCTTACCTTCAACGGGTGGAAAAACTCGTTTCACGGCGTACACGCCGCTCGCAAGCTGCCATAATAGCCTTTGAAGAAGGCTATGGTCAAGAACGACATTCCGTCAGAGTTAAAATGGTATATCAATCCGTGATATGTCAGAGAATGAGATACGGTAGCTGTAGAAGTAAGTTCTACTACGCTAAAAAAAAAGTAGTCTCCAAAGTTCTTGATGTCTTTTGAGAGATTGATAAGAAGGAATTTGACAGAGAAATGTACGTTCAAGTGCGAGGAACTTCTACCTGTTTGACACGAGGGCAGAAGCTGTGTCATACCTGATAACGTTCGAAGATGAGTTACGTAACCCCATTACGACTCGTAATGTGCTCTTTTCTATAACAAAATTAAAACCTCAAGAATTTTAGTGAAATGGCTGTCGGTAAGATTCACTATTAATGAAAGAAAAGAAGGAATAAAGGTCAGGATATATCGTCCCATCAACGATTAGATTATTAGAGCTGGTGCCCAGGCTCTCATTCTACGAGGAGGAGACAGAAAACTATGCGTACCAATATTCTTCAGTAAAATTTATTCGTCGCTATAATTATGAAGTTTTTTTCGCACTGATACCTATTTCGATCGTGAATGATTAACTTGAGAAGGTAGAATGAGACAGAAACTTGTCATACTCATGCGTTGCCAGAAACAAAGTAATTACTAAACATCTATGAGTCACTGGACTATACATTACGAGAATAAGTTTGTACACCTCTGCTGACGCCAGAAACAAGCCAATGTATTCGGTATATAATCGCTGTACTACCTAAGAAAATAATTGACAATACCTACACAATATTTCTTTGGTTACAAAACACAAAATTTTACATTAGTTGGAGTACTTATACTGTCGGATAAGAATGTGAAGTATAAACCATGGTCGGACGTCGACGTAACTTCTTACATGTACTCACTATCTGTGAATATTCAGATGATCAGAGATATCTATCAATGCGTCAGATAAAGCAGCCACTAGAGTGCATTAGGGTTGTCAGTGTTTACTGTTGATACCAGGACCGGTAGTATATATAAGGACGTGGACAGCGTCAGATGCTGAGTGATCAATGTGACGGACACGGAGATGTCACGAACAAGTGTGAGACAGTATCATCATCATCATCACCTGGTAGAGTCTGATGGGGTGTTACTATGGATCTCCATTGGGCCGGCTGGACATTATCGAGATTTTATAGGATTATTTCTTTTATATGACAGTGGTGAGCCGTCCTACGGCTCGCGTTGGTGCTGTTTGTGGGTTTCCGCCCTGTGTTGGGGGCCAGACGGTATCATTTGGGCCGGCCGCGGTGGTCTAGCGATTCTGGCGCTGCAGTCCGAAACCGCGGGACTGCTACGGTCGCAGGTTCGAATCCTGCCTCGGGCATGGGTGTGTGTGATGTCCTTGGGTTAGTTAGGTTTAAGTAGTTCTAAGTTCTAGGGGACTTATGACCTAAGATGTTGAGTCCCATAGTGCTCAGAGCCATTTTTTGGTATCATTTTTTTGGCATGGTTGCGGTTGTTCGTCTTCTTCTCGTGTTGACTGGCGCCACTCGGCTTCGCAAGCGTTGCCTGTCCGCTAGTGGCAGCAGTGGCGGTTATCGATATTTAGTAACTGTTGCCCTATCTTTGAGGCGACGTCGTTGTTTCTCCGGGTCGTGTGGGTGGGCAGGTCGGTTGGGGACTCAGGATGAGCCAGGTCCGCTGGTGGCACGCATGGCCTGCCAGATCGAAGGCCTGAGGTCACGAGGGTGCATAACCTCGTCGTAAACCGGATCCAGCAAGCTTTAAGATGAGTACATTTCAATCCAAGTAGAGAAACCTTCACCACTGTGATATCTCTCGATTCTCCAGTGACTTGGGTTCGTGTTGCTGCTCGTAGTGTCGCTGAGGCGAAGAGTAGTGAGTGGAGTGCTTGGGGAAGACAGATCTGATTAGCTTTCCTCGACTTCTTATTACTATTTACTGCGTTCAACTTGTTACAATTTGTTAAGTTCAACCAGTGGCCGCTAACGCCCCAGTTACCTGCCCTGAGGGTTAGTGTATTTGGTAGTGGTTCCTTTCTCGTTCCGGGCGCTCTAAACACAGCATTCTGGAGACGTAGTGCAGACCGTCGGTTCAGGCTTTGACGTATTGTTCCATCGTTGCATTTGGTTTATCGGACGTCAGGTAGTTTCAGCAAGATTATCATTAGACATTCGTTAGACTGCCACTAGTCTGAGTTAACATCTTGTGAAGTGAATGCAGCTCTTGGCTGCATATCTCATCGTTCGCGGAAGTGTTTTTGCCGAACCTTCTCAGATGTCGATTCCTGGAGCACCGTCTGTGGCACCTTGGTTCTTGTAAGACATGTGTGTTCTAATAGGAGGTCTGATGGCCAGTAGTTCAGTGTAACGCTCCTTCAGCTCACGCCTTCTGCGGGTATAATCTGCCTCAGTACCCTTTAAGGATCTTACGTACTGGTCCTTGTGTTTTATTATTGCATTATTTATTACAATACCTTATAATGCCTGCATTACAGGTTATATATATCTGGTTAATAGTTCTGGTCGCCTTCTGGAATAAATCTAGCAGTGTAGTGTTCAGTGGATGTTAAGGGTTGTGTTACGAAGTTTACAATTATCTTATTTCACCCGTCTGGTGATCGGTTGCTTGTTTTTTTTAACTAACCTTTGCTACTCTATTTGCTGTTGTATAGCAGGTTTCTAAATTTTTTAAATTATTGCCGTTCCTGGCGTGTAAGGCATTCAGCCATGATTGTGTTCACTTGCCTTAAAATTCTAATTTGGTATACGTATTTACGCAGTAAGCCTTTAAAACCTTATTTACTGCCGTTCCTGGCGTCTGATGGCTTCTGCTGTGTTTGTGGCGACTTGCCTTTAATATTTCAATAGCTGTAATTTGTAAGTTGTAGCAAGTTTTAAACTATTCTTTATTTATTGCCATTCCTGGCGTGTAAGGCCTTCTGCCCGCATCACAGTGGCTTGCTTTTAAAACATTATGTGCTATATCTGTATTTAATGGTGATTTGCTAAATTGCAACTCACTGAAAACACTATTACTTACACAGTTGTTTATTACTTCATTAATATCGTGTGGTACTTTTATTTATTGTTGAGTCTGGAATTACTGGTTGAAAATAAATTGTGTATAACTGTAAAAGGCAACCAATAGTAACTGATTATGGCCCCGTCCACAATCGTAACCGAATCCTGCCTTCCCATGACTACCCGGTTTCAAGTGGCTCGATATTGAAATGCTTGGGAACGTGAGGGCAGGCATACCCGTCAAGGTTCGATCGATCAATTATTGTGGACCAAGTACATTGTAGCCCCTTCATATCAGTGTCTGGCATCCAGGAACGAGTAGAAGACGACCTGCAACATTCTGCAACACACCGCACTGCTGGTGCAAGCGGACGACGGGATTACTCTCCCAGGCTTATTCTGCCGTTAACATCACAACACAAACGGCTATGTTCTCCAGTGTTACAGTGACCAGGACGTATAGACTGCTGAAGAATGGTATCGCGCTGTGTTCAGGGATGAATTGCTGTTCTGCACTGCTCCGGATGATCGCCGCCAGCGAGTATGGCGGCGACCTGGGGTGAGCTCCCATTTTTCAAATGTGTTGGCGAGGCACACCAATGTTTCTCCTTGCGTGGTGTGTGGAGTTATGCGGTATGACTCTGACAACAACAGTACGCATGGACACCCTGCGTCCTCGTGTGTGAGCGATGGATCTCTTCAACTAATTGTCTGCAATACGTTCTGGGACACCTGGAATTACCTGTAGCGATCGATCCTTTGCAGGCCTACCTGAATTTCGCTACAATCCTTTGCTCGTCTTGTATTTTTCAACAGGAGAACACTCGTCTACAAATTGCACATGTTTCTATGTACTGTCTGCTTGATGTTAATGTACTCCTGTGGTCATCAAGATCCCCAAGTCTGTACTCGATAGAACTTGTGTGGGACCAGCTCAGATGTCAACTACATCCTTGTGCTAGTCTACAGTAAATAGAGGTCTAGTTACAACAAGTGTTGGTTATGTCGCTTGAGGAGGGTTAACGATGACTTTTTGACACCTTTCCGAACCGAATTAAGTACGTGCATCTAGGCCAGAGGGCGTGCAGCCCGATTACTGGACTTGTACTGACAATACCTTTGTATATTTACTTTGATTTTATAATTACACATTCTCTCAACCAGTGAAGTTTCATTTTTTTCCCTCGCCTTCTGACTGCTTCACTTTTACGATATGGACGCTGCGTATTCGTCCACCGCCACTGGGCAAGCAACTTTCAAGTAAAATATCTTACCTATATGGGAGTACACGTAACGGATGTACGAGTACCAGTTGTAGACGCGTGGTTATAGATGTATGGAAGTATGAATCTGGCCGTGAGTCGTGCACGGATAGCCAAATGGAAAGGCGACCGCTCGCGATAAGCGGAAAATCTGGGTTCGAGTCCCAGTCCGGCACAAATTTTCATTGTCTTCATTCCATTATACAGCTGATGTTTGTCCATATTCGCAATTGCAGATACATCTAATGAGCATCACTTTTGGGTCGAGAATTGTGTATCACAAACACCGCGTTGGGAGAGGAGTAGTTTTTGTTTTATTGTAGATAGAAATAAATGATAAAATTTATAAAATCCGTCTACTGTTTTTTCATAACGTTTCCATTTCGCCAATGTACATTCATAAGCCACAGCTTCATCATCAGGGCTTCAGAGGTTAAGAGAAAATCTTATTTCTTTCTCGGCTTTACCAAGAATAGCTACTGTGGCTACCATCAGAAAAATAAATAGAAATATATTTTGTAAATGTGCTATTTGTTCGTTGATATGAGAGTGATTTCCGGCGTGGTGCGACAGTCAGTTTTGTTGATTATCATGCTCTTCAAGGATTATGTTGAGATCTCGTTCTGTTTTGTTAACGAGATATCGTTAAGTATCATCGTATGAACTGACCATTTCCTGTGTTACCACTGATGCCCGCGATTGTGGAAGGTATATTATCGTGTTACAGCTCGACAGCATCGTCTGGTTTTCCCGTACTGGTAGGTACACACGACATGTGTTTGAGGAAATTGTATGTTACCTGACTATCTGAACCGTCTTCTTTCTGTATTGTGACAGCAAACATCCCCACGATGCACAACGCTTCTTTTTTACCGTCTAAGCATCTCGTATCGCTCCCGGAACGATCCTATGCAGAATCTGTAACATCACTGTCACATAATGTGCTGAGATATTGATTCATTTTTGCCACCAATTTGTGGCTAATTTTATATAGAATGTACTGGGCACATTTTCCAGGAGGAAAGCTTTGTGTTTTTCTCACTGAGGTATTTTCTCTGTATGGTATCTGGATAATCTTTGTTGCCAGGTACTCATCAGTAAATGTTACTAGAATGCGCGGAGATCCTCTAGAAGCTGGACAGATTTCGCTTTGTGCTTACCGAGCGAGGTGGCGCAGTGGTTAGCACACTGGACTCGCATTCGGGAGGACGACGGTTCAATCCCGTCTCCGGCCATCCTGATTTAGGTTTTCCGTGATTTCTCTAAATCGCTTCAGGCGAATGACGGGATGGTTCCTGTGAAAGGGCACGGCCGATTTCCTTCCCCATCCTTTCCTCACCCGAGCTTGCGCTCCGTCTCTAATGACCTCTTTGTCGACGGGACGTTAAACACTAATCTCCTCCTCCTCCTTTGTGCTTTTATGGGTAGAGCCAACACCTCTCCTAGTCTTGAGCATAAGGTCCCATGGTACCGCTGCCATCCCCAGAGAATAACTGAGCAAGACGGCCATCAGAAGCCACGATACAGAGCCACCGCCCGACCAGCGCGGGAAGGTCCGTTGCTCTTGCTCCAAAATTTGGTGTACCCAATGAAACTGGGCCACCGTGCTTCGTTCAGAGAAGCCCACCAATCAGTGGGACACTGTTCTGTCCTGGTACCAATATCTTATTTGTTAAGATCGATTGAACACCAATGGTGGGAAATTTGTCCGGAGTTCATAATATTTTTTCGTGAAACAAAGGTATTTAAGTATGTTGTTTTAAAATATTATCTGAAATGTGTCAATGATTTATGTTGCGCACGTTGATTCTGGAGTATGAACGGAAGTGTTGGCACGTCTGACGTGTAAGGGAATCCAGCTAGTTTTGATTGTTTTGGAAACTTTAATTGAGCGAGAAACTAGTCAGCTTTAGTCCTGCGGTGGGTAAGGCTATATTGGGGCTCTGGCATTTGTACTGCAACATCATCCTGTTGTTTCATGGTTGTTTTGTTCTCAAACTAAGTGTTTACCCTAAACATGCTTTGGGCTGGGCGTTTCGCCCCTCAGCATTATACTTGCGTTTCAGCTGAGTGTTCAGTCTATTGACTGTACATCTTACGCCACATCGGTAATGGTCAACCTGTCATCAGTTGATTTCAATGCTGTAGTTGCTTGTAAATTAGTACTGATTCCATTACCTTCTGACCAGGGTTCTTGATCGACGCTTGTCTTTAAACACGCCGCTAACCTGGTTAGCGTATGTTGCGGCTAGCTTAAATTAATCACTGCTCAATAACCCAACACAGTTTGTCGGCTGTCAGAAGCCGTATATGTGTTATTTATTCAATTAATCTAGTCAATCTATAAGCATGCTATTCTTAATTTCGTCACTCTATGTAGTCATTAAGTTGCCTTTTCTGGGGTGTTTCGATGGAGTGCGGCTCCTTTGAGTATAGATTTGTCAATTTCCAATTTAGTGTTTTTCCACCAGTTTTAATCGTATTCATATACACTCCTGGAAATTGAAATAAGAACACCGTGAATTCATTGTCCCAGGAAGGGGAAACTTTATTGACACATTCCTGGCGTCAGATACATCACATGATCACACTGACAGAACCACAGGCACATAGACACAGGCAACAGAGCATGCACAATGTCGGCACTAGTACAGTGTATATCCACCTTTCGCAGCAATGCAGGCTGCTATTCTCCCATGGAGACGATCGTAGAGATGCTGGATGTAGTCCTGTGGAACGGCTTGCCATGCCATTTCCACCTGGCGCCTCAGTTGGACCAGCGTTCGTGCTGGACGTGCAGACCGCGTGAGACGACGCGTCATCCAGTCCCAAACATGCTCAATGGGGGACAGATCCGGAGATCTTGCTGGCCAGGGTAGTTGACTTACACGTTCTAGAGCACGTTGGGTGGCACGGGATACATGCGGACGTGCATTGTCCTGTTGGAACAGCAAGTTCCCTTGCCGGTCTAGGAATGGTAGAACGATGGGTTCGATGACGGTTTGGATGTACCGTGCACTATTCAGTGTCCCCTCGACGATCACCAGTGGTGTACGGCCAGTGTAGGAGATCGCTGTGTGCCTCGGTCGTATGCAGTCCTGATTGTGGCGCTCACCTGCACGGCGCCAAACACGCATACGACCATCATTGGCACCAAGGCAGAAGCGACTCTTATCGCTGAAGACGACACGTCTCCATTCGTCCCTCCATTCACGCCTGTCGCGACACCACTGGAGGCGGGCTGCACGATGTTGGGGCGTGAGCGGAAGACGGCCTAACGATGTGCGGGACCGTAGCCCAGCTTCATGGAAACGGTTGCGAATGGTCCTCGCCGATACCCCAGGAGCAACAGTGTCCCTAATTTGCTGGGAAGTGGCGGTGCGGTCCCCTACGGCACTGCGTAGGATCCTACGGTCTTGGCGTGCATCCGTGCGTCGCTGCGGTCCGGTCCCAGGTCGACGGGCACGTGCACCTTCCGCCGACCACTGGCGACAACATCGATGTACTGTGGAGACCTCACGCCCCACGTGTTGAGCAATTCGGAGGTGCGTCCACCCGGCCTCCCGCATGATAACTATACGCCCTCGCTCAAAGTCCGTCAACTGCACATACGGTTCACGTCCACGCTGTCGCGGCATGCTACCAGTGTTAAAGACTGCGATGGAGCTCCGTATGCCACAGCAAACTGGCTGACACTGACGGCGGCGGTGCACAAATGCTGCGCAGCTAGCGCCATTCGACGGCCAACACCGCGGTTCCTGGTGTGTCCGCTGTGCCGTGCGTGTTATCATTGCTTGTACAGCCCTCTCGCAGTGTCCGGAGCAAGTATGGTGGGTCTGACACACCGGTGTCAATGTGTTCTTTTTTCCATTTCCAGGAGTATATATATATATATATATATATATATATATATATATATATATATCAGTGGAATATAATGTTTTCTATTACTATTGAGCTGTACTTAATGTCATATTGTAAAGAAAGGAAGTTATTGGAGGTTAACTGTCACCGTAAGGTGTTGTGGACTGTGCACTTTCCTGTTATTCACCTTAATGTCTGGTCAATGTGTAAACTTGCTAATTATTTTCCCTTAAAATGGAGTGTGCCTGCCTTGATGTTATATGTGACTGTTTCATAAGCAGTTCTTTAACGCGCCTACGCGCATACTTTTTTTGTTTTTTGTTTTTGTTTTGTTTTGAGAACTTAAATTCCGTTCGCTGTTTTACTGTGGACAGTTCAGTGATGCTGTTATTCTTATCAGAATCGACAGCAAAACAACACAGGCAACGGTAGTTCAGGTACACAAGCCGACGTCGCAAGCTGAAATGAAGAGATAGAAAAAATATATGAGGATACTGAAAGGATAATACACTACTGGCCATTAAAATTACTACACCAAGAAGAAATGCAGATGATAAACGGGTATTCATTGGACAAATATATTATACTAGAACTGACATGTGATTACATTTTCACGCAATTTGGATGCATAGATTCTGAGGAATCAGTACCCAGAACAACCACCTCTTGCCGTAATAACGGCCTTGATACGCCTGGGCATTGAGTCAAATAGAGCTTGGATGGCTTGTACAGGCACAGCTGCCCATGCAGCTTCAACACCATACCAGAGTTCATCAAGAGTAGTGACTGGCGTATTGTGACGAGCCAGTTGCTCGGCCACCATTGCCCAGAAATTTTCAATTGGTGAGAGACATGGAGAATGTGCTGGCCAGGGCAGCAGTCGAACATTTTCTGTATCCAGAATGGCCCGTACAGGACCTGCAACATGCGGTCGTGCATTATCCTGCTGAAATGTTGGGTTTCGCAGGGATCGAATGAAGGGTCGAGCCACGGGTCGTAACACATCTGAAATGTAGCGGCCACTGTTCAAAGTGCCGTCAGTGCGAACAAGAGGTGACCGAGACGTGTAACAATGGCACCCCATACAATCACGCCGGGTGATACGCCAGTATGGCAATGACGAATATACGCTTCCATTGTGCGTTCACTGCGATGTCGCCAAACATGGATGCGACCATCATGATGCTGTAAACAGAACCTGGATTCATGCGAAAAAATGACATTTTGCCATTCGTCCACCCAGGTTCGTCGTTGAGTACACCATCGCAGGCGCTCCTGTATGTGATGCAGCGTCAAGGGTAACCGCGTCTCCGAGCTGATTGTTCATGCTGCTGCGAACGTCGTCGAACTGTTCGTGGAGATGGTTGTTGTCTTGCAAACGTCCCCATCTGTTGACTCAGGGATCGAAAGGTGGCTGTACGATCCGTTACAGCCATGCGGATATGATGCCTGTCATCTCGACTGCTAGTGATACGAGGCCGTTGGGCTCCAGCACGGCATTCCGTATCCCCCTCCTGAACCCACTGATTCCATATTCTTCTAACAGTCATTGGAGTTCGACCAACGCGAGCAGCAATGTCGCGATACGATAAACCGCAATCGCGATTGGCTACAATCCGACCTTTATCAAAGTCGGAAACGTGATGGTACGCATTTCTCCTCCTTACACGAGGTATCACAACAACGTTTCACCAGGCAACGCCGGTCAAGTGCTGTTTGTGTATGAGAAATCGGTTGGAAACTTTCCTCATGTCAGCACGTTGTAGGTGTCGCCACCGGCGCCAACCTTGTGTGAATGCTCTGAAAAGCTAATCATTTGGATATCACAGCATCTTTTTACTGTCGGTTAAATTTCGTGTCTGTAGCACGTCATCTTCGTGGTGTAGCAGTTTTAATGGCCAGTAGTGCATAATACGCAATTTGAGATGAAAATCTAATAGTCATGGGGGACTGAGATCCAATTGTAGGAAAAGGAGTGGAAGAAAAGGTTACAGGAGAATATGGGCTTGGGACAAGGAATGAGAGAGGAGAAAGACTAATTGAGCTCTGTAACAAGTTTCAGCAAGTAACAGCGACTACTCTGTTCAAAAATCACAGGAAGAGGAGGTATAGTTGGAAAAGGCCGTATGATACGAGAATATTTCAGTTAGATTACATCATGGTCAGACAGAGATTCCGAAATCAGACTCTGAATTGTAAGGTGTACCCAGGAGCAGATATAGACTCAGCTCACAATGTAGTAGTGACGAAGAGTAGACTGCAGTGTAAGAGATTAGTGAGGAAGAATCAATACGCAAAGAAGTGGGATACCGAAGTAGTAAGAAATGGCGAGATACTCTTGAAGTTCTCTAAGGCTGTAGATAAAGCAATAAAGAATAGTCCAGTAGGCATGTACAGGTGAAGAAGAATGGACGTCTCTAAGACGGGCAATCACAGAAATTGGAAAGGAAAACGTAGGTACGAAAAAGACAACTGCAAAGAAACCATGGGTAAATAAAGAAATACAAAAATGTTCAGGGAAATTGGGGAGTACATAAATACATGTCGCTGAGGAATGAAATAACAAGGAAGTGCAAGGAAGCTAAGACGAAATGGCTGCATGAAAATGTGAAGAATACCGAGCGAGGTGGCGCAGTGGTTAGCACACTGGACTCGCATTCGGGAGGACGACGGTTCAATCCCGTCTCCAGCCATCCTGATTTCGGTTTTCCGTGATTTCCCTAAATCGTTTCAGGCAAATGCCGGGATGGTTCCTTTGAAAGGGCACGGCCGATTTCCTTCCCCATCCTTCCCTAACCCGAGCTTGCGCTCCGTCTCTAATGACCTCGTTGTCGACGGGACGTTAAACAACACTAACCTAACCTAAAATGTGAAGAAATCGAAAAAGGAATTATAGTCGGAAGGAGTGACTCAGCGTACAGGTAAGTCAAATTAACCCTCGGCGAAATTAAAAACAAGGGTGTTAACGTTAAGAGTGCAACCGGAATTCCATTTTTAAATGCAGAGGAGAGCGTGGGTAGGTAAAAAGAATACATTGAAGGCCTCTATGAGGGGAAGATCTGTCTGATGTGATAGAAGAACAAAGAAGAGTCGATTTAGAAGAGATAGGAAATCCAGTATTAGAGCCAGAATTTAAGAGAGCTTTGGGGGACTTCGGATCAAATAAAGCAGAAGGGATCGATAGCATTCCATCAGAATTTCTAATATCATTGGGACAAGTGGCAACAAAACGCCTATTAACGTTGGTGTGCAGAATGTATGAGTCTGGCTATATAACGTCTGACTTTCGATATCATCCACACAATTCCGAAGACTGCGAGAGCTGAGAAGTGCGAGAATTTTCGCATAATCAGGTTAAGAGCTCATGTATCCAAGTTGCTGACAAGAATAATATATAAAAGAATGGAAAAGAAAATTGAAGATGTGTTAGATGGTTTTAGGAAAGGCAAAGGCACCAGAGAGCCAATTCTGGCGTTGCGGTTAATAATGGAAACAAGACTAAAGAAAAATCAAGACACATTCATAGGATTTGTCGACCTAGAAAAAGCGTTCGAGAATGTAAAATGGTGCAAGATGTTCCAAATTCTGAGTAAAATAGTGCTAGGCTATAGGGAGAGACAGTTGATACAGAATATGTAGAAGAACCAAGAAGGAATAATTAGAGTGGACAAAATAAAACGAAATGCTCGGATTGAAAAGGGTGTAAGACAGGGATGTAGTCTTTCGCCCCTACTGTTCAATCTGTACATCGAAGACACAATGAAGGAAATAAAAGGAGTGAAACTGAACCTCAAGGTGAAAGGATATCAATGATACGATTCGCTGATGACATTGCTATCCTGAGTGAAAGTGAAGAAGAATTACATGATCTGCTGAAAAGAATGAACAATCTAATGAGTATGGAATATGGATTGAGAGTAAATCGAGGAAAGACGAAAATATTGAGAAGTGGCAGAAATGAGAACAGCGATGACCACGAAGTAGATGAAGTTAAGGAATTCTGCTGCCTAGGCAGCAAAATAACCAATGACGAACGGATCAAGGAGGACATCAAAAGCAGATTAGCACTGGCAAAAAGGGCATTCCTGGCCAAGAGAAGTCTACTAGTATCAAACATATGCTTTATTTTGAGGGAGATATTTCTCAGAATATACATTTGGACCATAGCATTTTATGGTAGTGAAACATGGACTGTGGGGAAACCGGAACAGAAGAAAATCAAAGCATCTGAGATGTGGTACTACAGACGAATGTTGAAAGTTAGGTGGACTGATGAGGTAAGGAATGAGGTGGTTCTTAGAAGGTTCAGTGAGGAAACGAATGTATGGAAAACATTGACAAGAAGAAGGGACAGGATGACAACCCATCTGTTAAGATATCAGAGAATAACTTCCGTGGTGCTAGAGGGAGCTGTAGAGGGTGAAAACTATAGGGGGAGACAGATATTGAAATACTCAGAAAATATCTGAGGACGTAGGTTTCAAGCGCTACTGTGAGATGAAGAGGTTGGCACAGGAGATAAATTCGTGGTGGGCCGCATCAAATCATTCAGAGGACTGACGAGTCAAAAATAAAAAATTTGGAATTCTACTCATACAAAAATTTCGGGTGACGAGCATCGCTGAAAGCAACTTGCAGCTATACAGTCATCTTTTCAGCTTAAGATTATCCCTCTTGCTATCCACGTTTACAAATGAATACCATGCGGTCAGTGAGTCGCTTTTGTAGATGGTCACTCGCTGCTTTGTTGCTTCCAGACAGCCGTGTGACTGTTTGCTGTCTTCGATGTTATCTTAATGGGTTCCGGAAGCAATTTGAACGGTGGTCTTGTCACCGTGTGTAGCGCCTGTCCTTCAGTCACAGTTCTCGATAAGACAAGCAGGAATCTTCCGCAGGTGAGGGAAGTCACCCTTAGCTTAGACTTTCGTGTATGTTCCTTGTTACCGGCTGAACATTATCACTTCCGTAACCTAAGTGACTTCCTTTTCGGTGCGACCTGTAACTGCAAACGTGCTAAACGGATGTAAGTGTTGGATTATTAGTAAAAGACGTAGCTCGGTAGCTCATTCTGTGGATTCAGGCTTCCTAGGAACCTGCGCTGTAACTGGTGGATGCTCGGCTTGTTTCTCGCACATGAACATTCTTTACCACTGGTAACAACGGCACACTCGTAAGCAAATTTGACAAACTAGCGATTACCGAAGTTCCAGCAACATCAAGGGGATATCTGAAAACTCAATGCTGAGAAAGCATTTGCGAGTGTCACACAATGCTCAAATTTAAGGGGAGATGTAGCACGCCTTCTATTGCTGCTACCGCAGGCGGTGTCCCTTGCGAAAATTCACTCTTTGTCACACCCTGCTCAGCAACTGAGCTGCACTGCCATGTCTCGATTAATCTACGTAAAATTATTCTCCAGGTTGAAATCCAGACAGAATAATTACTATAGCGTCAACCCATCCCTGTCAGTTTGTTACAATGAAGTGTAGGGAGTTGATGTGTCCGTTACTTGAAGCACACAGGTAGATAACCAGTGGCGGTCTGCAATTTTTTTTTTTTTTTTTTTTGTAAGTTAAAACCTTGTATACTTGTTCACTTTTACTGTAGCAGACATTGCACAAGAAGTTAATTTTATAGTTCTGTTTTTCAAGATATTAAGCTATGTAAAATCCATTTGCTGTTGTTATTGCTGTTATTGTTGATGTGATCTCCTGTCCGAAGAGTGACTAGATACAGTTCTCCACTTAAGTCTCTCGTGGGCAAGTCACGTAACCTCTGAACAACTATTGTAACCTACATCCATCTGAACCTGCTTACTATTATATTCGTGCTTACGTCTCCATCTAGAATTTTTACCCCCCTCCCCCCCCCCCCCCGCACTCCTGCCTTTTCAAAACCGACTATTTCTTGGTGCCTGAGGATGTGTCCTCTCAATCGATCAATTCTTTTAGCCAAGTTGTGAGCCACATTTTTTTCTCCAGTCCCCTTATTAGTAACGTGATCTATCCATCTGACGTTCTGTACTCTTCTGTAGCACCCGTTTTCAAAATATTCAATTCTTTTTTTGTATGAACTGCTTATAGTTAACGTTTCACTCCATACAAGGATACGTCCCAATCACAAATCTTCTGGAAATGCTGTCTAACACTTAAATTTGCATTAGATGTTAATAAAGTCCTCTATTTTGTAACTGCTTTTCTAGCTGGTCCCAATCTGAATTCTGTATCCTCTCTAGTTTTGCCGTGGTCTGTTATTTTGATGGCTAAACAGACAAACTCGTCTACTACTTTTAGTATCTTATTTCCTACTCTAATTTCCTCAGATTTCATTCTACTATATTCCATTGCTCTTGTTTCACTTCTGTTGATGTTCTTCTTACAAATTCTTCTCAAGACTCTATCCATACCGTTCAACTCCTCTTCCAAGTCCTTGCCATATGTGACAGAATTACAATGTCATCGTCAATCTTCAAAGTTTTTATTTCTTCTCCCTGAATTTTAATTCGCTTGCTAAATTTCCACTCATTATCCTTCATTGCCTGCTAGATGTACAAATTGAATAGCATTGGGGATACGCCACGACTCTGTTTCAGTCCCTTCTCAATCACTACTTCATTTAATGGCCTTCGATAATTATAACTGTTGTTTTTAAGTGTTCATAATCTTGTGAAGGATTGCCCTCAGGCATCACCAAGAGTCACTAATAAATATCATAATGCTATTGTAACTTTAGGCAAAGGCCTTGCCGCAGTGGATACACCGGTTCCCGTGAGATCACCGAAGTTAAGCACTGTCGGGCGTGGCCGGCACTTGGATGGGTGACCATCCAGCCGCCATGCGGTGTTGTCATCTTTCGGGGTGCACTCAGCCTCGTGATGCCAATTGAGGAGCTACTCGACCGAATAGTAGCGGCTCCGGTCAAAGATTGGTTTGGTTGGTTGGGAAGGAGACCAGACAGTGTGGTCATCGGTCTCATCGGATTAGGAAGGATGGGGAAGGAAGTCGGCCGCGCCCTTTCAAAGGAACCATCCAGGCATTTGCCTGGAGTGATTTAGGGAAATCACGGAAAACCTAAATCAGGATGGCCGGACGCGGGATTGAACCGTCGTCCTCCCGAATGCGAGTCCAGTGTGCTATCCGGTCAAAGAAAACCATCCTAACGACCGGGAGAGCGGTGTGCTGACCCCACGCCCCTCCTATCCGCATCCTCAACTGAGGATGATACGGCGGTCGGACGGTCCCGATGGGCCACCTGTGGCCTGAAGACGGAGTGCTATTGTAACTTTAAATGTGAACAATTTAGGTTAAGCTTAACCATTACTAAATCAACTGAAACTGTGACCAGCCATATGTATTATTCCTACCACGTTTCGGAAGATTATACATCTTTCATCAGATTGATTTTTTTATAGATATCAAAAGCAAAGACAATTTATATGGACGACCTTTTTATGGAAACCATGTCCTGTATCTTTCAGTGGTCACAAGATATTTTCGAGTCGTATTTACGAGTACATTATATATATACCTCCTACAAGCAAAAATGTGGTACCCCGCTTTCTTTACGGTACAAACGACGATATCATCGGTCTGTGCAGTAAAGAAAAAAATCTTTCATGCAGTAGCGGGTCAAATGTGGAACAAGATGGTTATAAGTGGACCTCTCAGGTATCTCACGTATAGTGTTCACCTCAGAATATTGTGGGCATCAAGATATTCGGTGCAAATATTGTGATGAAATATTGCTCCTCTTTTAGCTTTGTCTCGGGCCATTGGCCTCTGTTAACATCACGTGTTCGCACAAAAATATTTTAATCAAGTACTGGCTTGCCCCTCTCTCGTGATCCGAGTTCGTAATCGGACACGCCCAGAATCACCATTGTAATGTCACCGTCTGTGCAGGAAGACTATTGCCTCTTACTTACAAGGAATTTGTACAAAATTCCATCGTAGACTCTATCGAAAAACTATGGGATAAGCTAGAAGTTCATTTCTACCTCACGTGTACTTGCACAAAGAGCCAGCAGAGCTGTTGACCACGATACAGGCTCAATGGTAACCTATTCCACCTTCAATGCATCATAACTTGATGGATGTTCTTTCCAGAAAAATAAACTCTTTAACATTAACAAAAAGTCGTCCTGTTTGTTGTTTCGTAAATGGCTAGTAGCCTCCACATCCGAAGTCGCTAACGCACGCTTCTACGTTACTGGTCGTCTTGGTGAAAGCTATTTTCAGTCCTAGCGGCGTAAGAAATTTTCTACGCCATTGTTTGACAGGGAAGGGTACAGTTTCTGATTACCAGATTCCGCGCCAGATTCTAGGTGTCTCTTAAGTCCACGATGTCTCATGGAATGGGGCATGAGAGTCTGTTGATCGTGATCCGTCCGACTAAAGTGGTTGTTAAGCACAGCAGCTACCTTGGGACTTACTCCAGTCGAGACGGCATTTTGCCGACATCAGGATTCACACTCTCCTTTCTCTCATCGTCAACAACAACAGTCACGATATTACCATACGTATGCAGTTACCACAGTCAGCTAAACGAGAAAGATAAACTAAGGACACCGGACGTGGGTGTTGCCCAAATTAGAAAAAACTTGCAACAGGACATAAGCCACCATCGTCCTGTACAAGTGATTTACCGGAAAGTTTTTCCTGCGTAGAAGAAAATGGATCAGGCTTTAGCAATAAAAGTGAGAAATCTGAAGGAGTTTTAATGACATACTGACAAGAAAGACGTGTTAGCGAGTTCACCATCCCATGGCCATCAGATTCATTATGGACGGACAACTAGGTTAGTCAGACAACGATAGCGAAGGAAAACCGTTTCGACCCTCTTCAGAGAAATATTCAGGCATACGCTTGAAGTGATTTCGGGTAAACACAGAAAATATAATTAAGTTTTACGTATTTTACTCCCGTTCCCACGAGCTACAAGTCTGGTGCGTCCGTGAGCCAACCTCACTGCGATACATGTTTACGAATCGCAGTAAAAGAGGTATTATTACGAAATAAGGTTCTAATAAGGAAAGTGTAGTAGTTAAGGCAAATTGTGGCCATCCGCCGGAGATTGCTGTAATTACCAGCGTAACATTCTATTTCGTTTTACGCAGTACCAAGAGCGAGCGTGACTTTTGAGATGCTGTGTGCAGAGCCGTGTTTTTCTTCAAAGTCTTACTTCACAGTCCCACCATACGGAAACGTACTGTTCTCAGTAAAAACATAAAGACTTTGCTCTTTTTATGACACTGTTATGCCAAGAATGAATATAGGAACGGACAAATATGATCTTACGCGGGAGAGGTAAGCATGGACCGTAACAAATATTGTTATGATACTACCACCCGCAGTTCTGAGAGAGAGTCGACAGAAATCAAGGGAAAATCGAAGGAAAGAAAAAGTCACCACCAGCAGCTAAGCTACCAAGTCTTTATGTTTATAATGATAAAAAATAAGAATAGTAGAGAAATATGAAGACTGGGGTGTAGTGTCTTGTCGATGTTTCGGTCTTTGTAAACCACGTGCTGAGACGAACAGTGATCGGTAAAGAAACTGGCACTCTCCTCTTTGTGGGAGATTTTGGGAAGTATAAGGTTTTTGTTTTTGCATATTGGTGTTCCAGTTGCTATGGGTTTATTTATCGATTGTCATTTTTGTTTGTATCTGTTTACCGCTTTTCGTTTTACATATTGTCATTTAGTCATTTGAGAATAGTGAGTGGAGTTTGTGGATGCTAGAAAATGGAGTGCCAAATCAAGAAATCGGAACATTTCTGACATTTTCTGTTTTTATTGAATAGAGTGTTGACAGCAGCCAGAAAAATTTGCGCCGTGTATGGGGATCATGCTATTGGACAGGGCACGACAAGAAAATGGTTTTCCCGTTTTGAGGAGGATCGTTTTGACAATAGTGACTCTCCACGTTCAAGAATACCTTATGGGTTTGATGAAGGTGTGTTCAACGCATTAATCCACAGTGATCCACTTCAGTCTACTCGAGAACAAGCAAATGTGGTGAACTTCCTTTCCGGATGAAAAAAAAGAAAAACAAAAACACGTGATTTCTACACTCCTGGAATCGAAAAGTTGCCCAGAGTTGTCAGCCTGTTGTAAAGAGTGGAGGAGTCAATATGATTAATGACTAAATTCTTTGTTATGTGTATATGTTTTGTTTATTAAATGTATGACAAAACGCTAAGAACTTATGCATAAACTCAATAGTGGGAAACCAAAATCTGCTGGTTGTTCGGAGATTTGAACTCATACCCTCTCGGAATTTGGTAAAGTGTCTTAACCTATGTTCCACTCACAGAAATGAAAAACTTAACGTCCTGAAGCAACGATCTTGTCTAAATGAAATCTTGGTTATTCATTACGCAATGTAACAATAGATTTAAATAACTGTGTACACACAGTCATGGAATAAAAGCAGTACCGAGCGGGGTGGCGCAGTGGTTAGACACTGGACTCGCATTCGGGAGGACGACGGTTCAATCCCGCGTCCGGCCATCCTGATTTAGGTTTTCCGTGATTTCCCTAAATCACTCCAGGCAAATGCCGGGATGGTTCCTCTGAAAGGGCACGGCCGACTTCCTTCCCAATCCTTCCCTAATCCGATGAGACCGATGACCACGCTATCTGGTCTCCTTCCCCAAACCAACCAACCAACCAACCTAAAAGCAGTATCTTCTTCCTCTATGTGCAAACTGACACAAATTCAAACTTCGCAAGCGCCAACCGAAAACAATAGAGTGAAACCAACGACTGTCAGGAGCCTATATAAAAGTAAACTTGCAGTCAAAAGTGTGTCTCAGCCATAGCAACACAATAAAAGACAGATTTCCCTAATGAGCAAGAGGTAAGGTAAGAGAATACTTACAAATGCGTGACATAATGCATAAATAAAAAACCACATCAAATATTTTTTCTAAATCAAAGTCTCACGCGTTTTACCGATGTCGACAAGCCATTTTAAATATAGAAAAAACAACAAAACACATTTACCACAGAAATAAAAACCAATTGCAGCTCAGTACAGGTCAACTACAGCAATGGTAAGCGTCAAAAAGGGGCATATGCTACTACTTTTGTGGACTGTATTCTAAACTAAAATTCAATTCAGACTTTGTCCTAACATCCTCGTTTTGCAGATGACACTCCGTGTTAATTTAGACTTGTGACTGATTTCTGTTGGCAGCACAGAGCATATGTAATGTAAAACAAATTAAAGTATATATATAATCTAAACATCAACGAAATCTGGTGTCAAAATAATACTACCTGCATAAAATTTGTATGTAGCGGCCTATATATTTCCTAAACAATAAAAGAAAAAAACCAAATGAGGATGTCGCAACTGTGATGAAACATGTTTAGGGTTTAAAACACAGTTCCTGCAAGAAGGCAAAAACTGTTTAAATTCTATGAAAGGAATTAAACTTCGAGCTGGTTTGAAGTTAATAAAATTGATATCGATCTATGGTACTGTGAAAATAATGTCAATACCGAGCTGGAGTACGATGTACACGCTTTATGGTGCTGGCAATGATGATATGGATGAGCACCACGAGAAGGGAAAGTCATTCTTGCAAATCAATTTTCAGGTCGGTTAGGGGGTGGAGGACTCGACGCTCTAGAGCATTGCCACAGAGATAATCAGAATTCAGATCCGAAGTTCTATTTGGACTTTTGACACACTGACTTGTTGCAGCTTAAGATATACATGCAGTGGGCGAACGCATTGTGGTCGAGCATTGTCGTATATAGGAGAATTCATTACTCATGGAAGTGACGTAAGGGATACGTCATCACCTGGACTTGAGCAACCACGTTTCTACAAGACCTGTCCTTCAACTAAAGATATTCTATCGAAGTAACAGAAGCTGAATAATGAGAATACGTTCCTTTCATAGATTTCAGAGTTATGATAGTGGATTAAAGCTCCTCACTACATCTATTCTCATATACTACTCGTTTTCGACTAGACTGGACGCATTCGTAAACAATATATGACGCCAGTTATGTGTCGATTGTACTAGATTTAGTAATCGCTGCAAATGCCTTCTGATGTAGTATTCATATGGTCGTTTCATATACTCATGAGGAGTTGAATTACAGATAACTGACACACTATGTGATCAAAAGTATCTGGACACCTGGCTGAAAATGATTTACAAGTTCGTGGTGCCCTCCATCGGTAATTCTGGAATTCAATATGGTGTCGGCCCACCCTTAGCCTTGATGACAACTTCTACTTTCGTAGGCATACGTTCAATCAGGTGCTGGAAGGTTTCTTCGAGAATGGCAGAATAGCTGCACTGAGGTCGGCGAGGCTTAGCACGAAGTCGGCGTCCCAAAACATCCCAAACGTGTTCTATAGGATTCAGATCAGGACTCCGTGCAGGCCAGTCCATTACCGGGATGTTATTGTCGTACAACCACTCTCCCAAAGGCCGTGCATTATGAACAGGTGTTCGATCGTGTTGAAAGATGCAATCGCCATCCCCGAATTGGTCTTCAAGAGTGGGAAGCAAGAAGGTGCTTAAAACTTCAATGTAGGCATGTGTTGTGATAGTGTCACGCAAAACAAAAAGGGGTGCAATCCCCCTCATGAAAAACACGACCACAGCATAACACCACCACCTCTGAATATTAGTGTTGGCACTACATACGCTGGCAGGTGGCGTTCACCGGGCATTCGCCAACCCACACCCTGTCACCGGATCGCCATACTTTGTACCGTAATTCGTCACTCCATACAACGTTTTTCCACTGTTCAATGGTCCATTGTTTATGCTCCTTACACCAAGCGAGGCGTCGTTTGGCATTTACCGGCGAGATGAGTGGCTAATGAGCAGCCGCTCGACCATGAAATCCAAGTTTTCTCGCCTCCCGCCAAAGTGTCATAGTACTTGCAGTGGATCCTGATGCAGTTTGGAATTCCTGTGTGATGGTCCGGATAGGTGTCTGCCTGTCTCACATTACGACCCTCTTGAACTGTAGGCGGTCTCTGTCAGTCAACAGACGAGGTCGGCCTCTACGCTTTTGGGCTGTACGTGTCCCTTCTCGTTTCAGCTTCACTATCACAACGGAAACAATAGACGTAGGGCTTTATGGATTGCGGAAATCTCGCATTCAGACGTATGACACAAGTGACACCCAATCACCTGACCACGTCCGAAGTCCGTGAGTTCAGCAGAGCGCCCCATTCTTCTCTCTAACGATGGCTAATGACTACTGAGGTCTCTGATATGGATTAACTGGCGGTGGGTGGCTGCACAATGCACCTAATATGAAAAACGTGTGTTTTTGTGGGTATCTGGTTACTTTTGATCAGATAGTGTTTGTTGGAGGAAAAGCTGTTGTGTCACTCGACGTGCAACATCACTGTGACGTAGTTAAATCTTGTGCTACGTCTACGAGGAAGACAGGCCGTGGCGCATACGTCACAGCACGTGACTCTGCAGGTCTCATGAGTGCGAGTAGCCGTCTCTGGCTGGAAGCGAGTAACTATTTCAGACGGTTTTAATAATTCTTGACTGCTCATTTAAATGCATGTAAGCTCTCGATAACACACATAAAATTCTTTTAGTGGGTACTTTTTCAATTACAAACTGATTTCTATGGGTCCTGGACAGAGCCGAGCGTTCGCGAAGTGTAGCGGACAACCCGAGTAGTCAGACGTCACAAGTTAGTTGCAGGGTCCGTATGTCTCGTTGACCCCGATCTAGTGCCACCGCCGACATGCCAGCTGAGTGCTGAAGGGGACAAAACACAAGGCCCAGGCGCACTTCATAGTGGCAGCCGTATCGTGGGAGTCCGACGCGTAAGACACTTCAGCTCCGAACTGACAATTTCAGATGCCAATGTGTCCAAGGTTTGCGATACGTTTCTTGGCTACGGGATAACCACCACCAACAGTGGACAATAATTATTAGTAAGCAGCCATACCGTCCAGCAATGCATTTCCACTATGGTGAAATGAAATCGCAGCCTCACACACGTACTATACGTTTTCGACACACGACACAGGGCATCGGTGCAAGAATTCCACTACTGAAGGTCGGTGCCTCGAAAGAAGTTCGTCTGGAGTGACCAGTCGCAATAAACTGATACACTTCCATACCATTTAAGCGCTGGACCGTACCGAATTCTAAATATTGTTTGACCAGTCTGATGTAAATTTTCTACGGTATCCTCTAAAGCTTTTGGGCCACATAGCGCTTACTTCGTAATGGATCCGCCGATTCCTTCTCAAAGCACTGCTCTTACGAATGATGGCTTTGTCCTTAATGGCATCTCCACGGATAAACGATAACACCCTGGTAAGAAATACAAGCCCTTGTTGTTGCACATTCAACGAGGAAACTGCCAATATTTTTTGTAAGGGAGTGCTATAATTCCGCGCCTCTCAGTTAATGTCATAGTTTTAGGAGACTCTAAGGTCCGCCACCGGTAGTTGAGTGGTCAGCGTGACAGAATGTCAATCCTAAGGGCCCAGGTTCGATTCCCGGCTGGGTCGGAGATTTTCTCCGCTGAGGGGCTGGGTGTTGTGTTGTCCTAATCATCATCATTTCATCCCCATCGACGCGCAAGTCTCCGAAGTGGCGTCAAATCGCAAGACTTGCACCCGGCGAACGGTCTACCCGACGGGAGGCCCTAGTCACACGACATTTCGTTAGGAAACTCTAACGAGTACCGTATAGCCGCGTAGGCAGAAATTATACTGAAAGGCATCTGGTCGGTACGTGTAGAGGTTTTAGTTTCCGCCATATACGTCCTCCTCCGTGTGGTTTGTAAAGAAAGACAGTATGTTTCTCGGCGAAGTGCGTGTGTCGTACCAGGACGGGACTGTGTTCTTTTTCCCTCGGCTCGCAGACGCGGCACCCTCCCGGCGGTGTTTTCCGGCGACATCTTCCGCAGTATTGTTCGGGGGCACGAGTGTCGCGACGCGACGGCCGCTCTCCTCCGCTGCCGATCTGTGCTGCGGGCCGCCCCGGGCCGGTGGCCGTGAATGCGCTGCACGGTCCACCTCGCCGGCCCCTGGTCTGGCTTCCGGAATCCCTTTGTTCCACTGTCGCCACTGCTGGTGTTGGATAATAAGAGCAAGGATACTTCACGACTGTAAGACAACAAACTTAGTTAGGCAAGTCGAACGAGTTCATCCAATTAATTGTGGTCTTCCCGGATAAGCATGTATACTTTGATTTTTTCTTATTTATTTTGTTTAATTGGAACACAGCAAACCACCGTGGTGATCAAAACGTACTGGTCGTCGACAATTTTTTCAGTCATCACTGTACTGACTTGTCTGACGCGGCTCGCCACGAGTTCCTCTCGGTGCTAACCTGTTCTTCTCCGAGTACCAACTCCAATCTACATCTTCAATTATTTGCTGGATGTATCCCAATCTCTGTCATCCCATGCAGTTTTTACCATTTACGTCTCCCTCTAGTACCATGGAAGTAATTCCCTGATGTCTCAACAGATGTCCTGCCATGCTGTCCGTTCTCCTTCTTGTTTTCCATATATTTCTCTCCTCGCCGATTCTGCGGAGAACCTCAGCATTTTAATTTTCAACATTGCTGTGTAGCATGACATCTCAAAGACTTCCATTCTCTTCTGTTCTGGTTTCCCCATAGTCCATGTAGACTACCATACAATGCTGTGCTCCCTCATACATTCTGAGATATTTCTCACTCACCTTCGGGCCCATGTTTGATACTAGTAGACTTCTTTTGGGCAGGAGAGCCTTTTCTGCCTATGCTGATCTGCTAAAGGGGTTACCGTGGTCTAAGGTGCCGGCACGGTAGCTCAGCGTGTTCGATCAGAGAGTTAGTCGCCCTCTGTAACAAAAAAACTGAGTTAATCGATCAAAAACGAACATAAACGGATGTCTTACAACGTCCGCTCAGAGCAGATACAACGAACAATAGCGAACAAAATGAGATTTTTTTTAAAGTTTATCGTCTTTGTTTAGCAATCAAAATGTACTCAGCCCCTGGTTTAAAGTCCGCCACCGCCTAAATTTTGAATAAAAATAATCTGCAGTGGCGGCAGAAGAAGTCACCCTCTATTCAGCCAACGGTTTGTCAAAGAGGGCGGAGGACTGCACAGAGCTTCAGGGCACTCTCTCGCTCTTGGGGTGGGAAGAATCATCGACGATGATTTACGGCATGAGGTTGTAGAAGACAATGGAATCACTGCATTGAAGACAAGCGAGAGCGCGTTGGAGAGCAGAGTGGAGGCCTTTTGTGTTTTCCGATGAACGTTAGTTCTGTCTCTATGCCAGTGATGGCTGTTGTACTATTTTCTGGAGTGGCCATGAATCTGAAGTTTATAAGTACCATGTGGTGAATTGCAATGTATTCCATGGACATTAGAGATTGTGTGTCTGAACTCTCTGTTCTTTGGTCACCTTCATCTGTTATTAGACTTGAAGTGAAAAGAACGATTGTCTAAAGTCCATCTTGCTGCAACTGTCTATGTAAGTTTAAAACGAAGAAAAATTATGGTTGTTCATAGCTAAAGATTTGTGTAAAGTATTCAATAATGTGTATTCTTCAACCTTGGTTGTCCTGAGTAGACGTGGCCTTAACGGTACATCGACCATTTTTAGGCGCCATACTAGAAAATAATGAGTAATTTTGTTTCAGCTTATCTTCGAGTCGTGCCGCCGGTTAGGACACTAAACTTTCTTCCAGATTCCACGAGCTGTGCAGCCGCTATGAATAATTTAATATATTTCACTTTCAGATTTTCTCAAAGTTGCGGGATAATATCCCAAGCAGAAAGACCTGGTCACACGAGTCTAGTTCTAGTATAAGATTTCATCTGCAAAAGTTTAGGCTTGTTCTCTTATATTGGTATTCGAAACGAAACCACAATCTTGAGTTATGGGTTGCATTATCTCACATTGAACTGACATACGAAATATTATCTGGTGCTATAAGCACATGAGTTTTAACATTACTTTGGATATACGTACATTGGAGAATATCTGAGATGATTCAAGAGAGAGACAATTAATTATTTATAATCCCGTAACCATCCTGAGTACTGAGCTAGTTTGCTTATTGCTAATCCGCGTCGGGCTAAATTAAAAATACATTACACCGTTCATAGTATTACTAGTTATTTCTCTTTTGTTTTGACGTCACTTTATTAAAACATATCAAAGCAGATATAATAAATTTAAAATTTTATTAAATTACATTGCGCTCTGTGCTGTGTGTTGGTTAGAAGAAGACCAGTCAACCTGTCTGCGTGCTAGACACACCTGACTTGCGTCTGGAGCTATACTCGTCTAGGGTGTGATTTCGTATGACAGCAGGAGCACTCTCGTGATTATCCCACACACCGTGACTGCAAATTTGTACTTGAGTCTGGTGATACGACAAGTTGCACTCCCATTGGTGAACAGCATTCTATGAGGGGTGGAGGGGGTGTTTTCCTACACGATAACGCTCGCCCGCATACCGCTGTTGTAACCCAACATGCTGTACAGATTGTCGACATGTTGCCTTTGTCTGCTCTATCACCAGATCTAGCTCCAATCGAGCAGGTATGGGATATCATCGGACTACAACTCCAGAATCATCTACAAACAGCATTAATGCTCCTGTACTGACGGACCAATTGCAACAGGCATGGAACTACATCCCACAAACTGACATTCGGCAACTGTAAATACAATGCATGCACGTTTGCATGCTTGTACTCGACATTCTGGCGATTATATCTGTTATTAACGTTAATTTCACATTTGTAATGGCTTATTTCGCGCTTACATTAACCTGTGTTCTTGCAATGTTAATCGCTTAAAATATATTACCTAGACAAGTATATTCCCAAAATTTCATTACTCTGCATTAATTATTTTTTGGCTTTGGAATATTTTTTCTGTCAATGTGTATGACTGCTTGCCACATTGGGACCTATTCTATATAGGAGTGCTATATAAAAAAGGAGAAGATCTGAAGAAAAGTAGTGTGTTTCGTCGCAGGTTCGTTTATTAACTGAGGTAACTTATGCGACTGCAGCGGCAGACACTACAAGAGAGGGATTATGCGTCGCGGTGAGGTTTACTCTTAAAATTTCGAGAGCATTAATTCCTAGAACTGCCAACCACTCTAGACTCTCGCGAAACGTACACGAAGGTAAAACGTGATTCAGGCTCACGCGGAGGCTTACTTGGAAGTGCTACACGATAAGATAGCAGAGTATAAATGTTGATTGTTTTTATTGCATACAGTTACTTTTAAAATAGTATCTGAATGCATTTATGACTCCTCCGCTAGAAAATGATTTGCAAACTCGCGATGGTTTCAAGATACTGGTATCACTTATTAGCCAAAAGACTCTAACCTGCGATAGCGGTTGCGCGGACTGCTGCCGCGGCTATGCCCTTGTCTCGCCAAGGACGTCTGCGACTGTTAGCGGGTTAACGCCGAAGTATGAATGGCGGGCTGACCGGTTCTCGAGGCCTTTCGGTGCGGACGTGGGAACCGATCGCAAGGCCGCCACACGATCTGCCGCCTCACCCATTGTCCCCTTCTTCCTTAACGATCTTTGACTCCAGCGAGATTCGAGCAGCAGAACGACACGGAACGAAGAGAGCGATAAAATGAAAGAATACGTCGAATCCTGCAAGCGTAAACAAGGGATGGATCGCAGAACCCAATAAGACCGGAACACACGTTAAAATAATTATAATGTTTCAAGATTTTAAACATGGCTGAAACAGCAACTGTTGAAATTCTTCACGGTAAATGACGACAGGCAAAACAGTTCAAAAAATGATTCAAATGGTTCTGAGCACTATGCGACTTAACTTCTGAGGTCATCAGTCGCCTAGAACTTAGAACTAATTAAACCTAACTAACCTAAGGACATCACACACATCCATGCCCGAGGCAGGATTCGAACCTGCGACCGTAGCGGTCACGCGGTTCCAGATTGAAGCGTCTAAACCGCACGGCCACACAGGCCGGCGGCAAAAACAGTTGCAGGATAAAGATTTATTAAAATTCTTGACCAAGGTTTCGGTATATATAAATATACCTTCATCAGAAGTAAAAATCTAAAATTACATCCTGCAATGGAGATTAATAAAACAATTGTGCCAAAAGCTGTTCTAATGAACATATATTTATATATACCGAAACCTTGGTCAAGAATTTTAATAAATCTTTATCCTGCCACTGTTTTGGCTGTGATCATTTACCGTGTCTAATGTTTCAGATGGAGGCGGCGCAGAGTAGAAATTACTCATTCACCAGACCCAACGGCGACGGAAGGCAGCGGTATTTGTTGATTTGTCCCAGTAGAAATGGCACGTTTTCACTTGAGTCATTCTCCTAAGCGGTAGTTATGAAAACTGTTAGTCTCAACCTATGGTGAGATAAGCTATCGCCGGCCGAAGTGGCCTTGCGGTTCTAGGCGCTGCAGTCTGGAACCGCAAGACCGCTACGGTCGCAGGTTCGAATCCTGCCTCGGGAATGGATGTGTGTGATGTCCTTAGGTTAGTTAGGTTTAACTAGTTCTACGTTCTAGCGGACTAATGACCTCAGAAGTTGAGTCCCATAGTGCTCAGACCCATTTGAACCGTTTTTTTTTTAGATAAGCTATCGTTGTGCAACGTCGTTCCCACTTCCAGACCACTGGGCTCAGGAGCAGTAGACACGGCATTTTGCAGGCATGTTCGTAACCGTAAGACGGGCGTAGGCACTTCAGTATATTAACCCTTCGAATCCCAACAAAATAGTTTAATTTCAAAATGTTTCACAGCACCGACATTTATCGTCGCAGTAAGCAACGATTACAACACGAAATTGGCAAAAATTGTTTTAAGGAGGTGGTCGGAACCATAGGGACGCAGTTTCAACAACTAACATTTCACGAGGTATATTTCATTATCCCGGCCGCTGTGGCCGAGCGGTTCTAGGCCCTTCAGTCCGGAACCACGCTGCTGCTACGGTCGCAGGTTCGAATCCTGCCTCGGGCATGGATATGTGTGATGTCCTTAGATTAGTTAGGTATAAGTAGTTCTAAGTCTAGGTGACTGATGACCTCAGATGTTAAGTCTCATGCCGGCCGCGGTGGTATAGCGGTTCAGGCGCTCAGTCCGGAACCGCGAGACTGCGACGGTCGCAGGTTCGAATCCTGCCTCGGGCATGGATGTGTGTGATGTCCTTAGGTTAGTTAGGTTTAAGTAGTTTAAGTTATAGGGGACTGATGACCACAGAAGTTAAGTCCCATAGTGCTCAGAGCCATTTGAACCATTTTTGTTAAGTCTCATAGTGCTTAGAGCCATTTGAACCATATTTATTTGCAATTTCGCATTTTCCTAGACAAAGTCCCACATCTCGAAACTTCCATCAACGCTTAACGCCAAAACAAATAATGCTAAACTAGCTTAGCGTCCGATGCACCGCTCGCTTAGACTGTATGACCTGCAAAGAAATGTTCTCTTTCTTTCCATTTAATCGAATTTTATGTTGTTCACAAATTGCAACACCTTCTAAGCTTTTCACGCTAATTGATGCCATGTAAGCATCGTCTTTTCTGAATGTACTTCCGATCAAGAAGTGAATCCGGTAGCTGGAGTCCAAAGGTTTTGTTAATCATGCCTTTGCATTCTTGTGGAGATATTTCCTTACTAGCTTTCACCCGCAAACAATTATTTCTTTATATCCATCCGAGAAGTGAAATACCAATTTTCATAAATTTAGCTTTAAATTGTTTTAACGTAACGAATTTTTCATTCCCTATTACGCTCCCTTAGGCGCTGAATTTCCAGAAACACTGAAACAAGCATTTTTTTTTTATTTCTAACCGAGAAGTTAAATCCCAGTTGTCATAGATGTAGCCTTAAAAATCCTTTAGCAGTTCTTTAGTACCGGTAATTATTTATTTTCGGAGAAACTTTCACCCACTATTTTACCTCCGTAGTGCCTGAATGCCAAAAATGCTAAAACGTATATTTTTTATTTTCTGACTGAGAGACCAAATACCAGTTTTCGTAGTTCTCGCTTCAAAATTCGCTTAATAGCGACATACTTTCAAACGGGCTTTCATTCCCTATTTTACCCCCTTAGTAGAGGAATTTCGGACAATCCCTTCTTAAATGATGCCTACAGTATAACATCCACATCCTCGCCAAATTTCAAGTTCCTATTCTTAGCGGTTTGGGCTGGGCGATGATGAGTTAGTCACTCAGTCAGAACATTGCCTTTTATGTATAGAGATAACAAGGAAAACTGGAAGTGAATTTTAATAAATTTGTATCAACAGCACACACTGTCCCATTGGATTCTTTTCGAAACAGCTCTTAAAAACAATAGTACAGATTCAAGTTTACGTTACAGTAATTTTGCATATACCTACATTCACTGTCTATGATCTCTTCAGTATGATCAGTGTAAAAAAAAAACTACATGTTACATTTCCTACAATCACGAGCACAATTGCTCTGAACGCTGGGACTGCTACAATGCTCAGCACGGGTTAAAGTACCTCATTATGCCACTAGATGTCTCTGTGATAACATCAGCTATTACATACAAAAGGGACTGGTACTTCAAACCAAAATTGATAAAATGGTTGTTTCAGGCGGAAACCACTCGTACTCGAACGTCGGCTGTTGAATACATATGTATCCCTATATCTGATTCATTTCTGGAACAATTTTAATGCGTTGATATCTTTGTAGGCAATGGTTAGTGTTTTAATCATACGTGGTATTACTGTTTGAGAAGAGATAAACACACATACCGACCACACGAGGGCGCGCAGACAAGTAATGCCTCCGAAATTTGATCTGAAAGCTCTTAAGGCTTTTTAAATAATAGAAACGTTATTAACAATCTACGTCTTTATTCGTCGTGTCTACAAATTTATTTCTCATCGTAGTCACTTTGGCAACATTGACAGCGGAGTCACTGCTTACATTGTTTCATCATTATCCAACTGAAGTTCTCGAAGGTGCTTTTTCATTTCTGGAAACAGATGAAAATCAGATGAGACTAAATCAGGACTGTATGCAGGATTACCATTGACAGTGAACCCAAGGCATCGGACGGTAGTCGATGTCGCAGTGCTCGTATCTGGGTTCGCATTGATATTCTGAAGGAAAGGGTGGTCTGTGCATGGACGTACTCTCCGCATCCGAAACTCGATTACACCACTGTCTCACCAATCTTAGCAGGGAAAGACGACCTACAGTTTAACGTGCAATCTAAAATACGATCCTGGTATATCATTAAAGGGTCAAGGCTAACGTAAAGGCAGGCTGAAAAATTCCGCTGTCTGATTCGATCCCGTGACCCAACAACCTCCAGGCTCACACTTTAGCCTTAGACCACCAAGCCTAACATTTATTGCTATGTATTCTTGGGTTTCACTGCTCTAATTATATGTACCATTATAGAATGAAGCCTTTTGTGAGAGTACCTGAAATGTGCGTATTGAGACTTGTCAAAATTCAATTCCTTTGACTCACATTTTCATGTAGTTGGTAAGAACTAGACTGTTTCTTATTGCTGTTATTGCTTAATCCGCAAAACAACGTTAAAATTGTGTGTTGTGGCCCAATAACTCGTCGCATTGCAGATTAAAATTTCACTCAAATTAATACAGAAGGTACTTCATATGCGAGCATAGAGGAAAATATAGCACAACCACATCCACCAAGTTACCTCGTTATGAAAATACTAATCCCAAACTGTAATGGCCTGAAAACTTTTCTGCTTTTCGTGTCAACTTAACTGAAGCAGCAAATAAACCTTCAGAAAGCAATCATATACGAGTCCAAACACAAGAAATCTTCGTCGAGAGAAACGTAGTCGTTTGATGAAACGGAAACATCGGTGTACAGTGTTACAGTATTATCAACAAGGATCTGATTCTTTATCGTTATAAGTATTCTGTAGAGTACGAGTTGCAGTTTCAAGATCTACATGTTTTCGTCAAGTCTTGTGATGTTTTCTGAATTAGGCGATATCGAGGTATTTGGATTTTCAATTTTCCTTTCTTTAGAGAAGGCCTGGCTCAATCTGAGTCTCTCCGAACACTCTCCGGTATGCACCAGAAGCTCCTCAACAGGAAGATGAGCGGCCGTTGCATGATGCTCCGTTTAGCGTTTGGCAGGTCTTTCCGGCCACCCTATATGACACGTACGACAGAGTTGTAGAGAAAGGTGAAACTGGCGAAGGGAAGAATGCAATAATTTTTATTACCATAACTGCAATGAGAGACTTTTATACAGTAGCGTTCTTATTCATCCGCTGTTATGAACAGCATTTCATCAGAGAAGTCACATAGGAAATACGACGGCACTAAAGGGTCGGAACAACCTGCCAGCAGCTGCTGGAAATACACAGGAAACGTCATTTGTAAAACGTCATTTGTAAAAGCAGCGCGAAAAGTAAATAAACGTGTGGAGAATAGAATTGTATGGAAGTGAATAGGCACATCCGTAGCTGCCACTTTCGCAGTTTCAAATTGTTTTGTTGTCTCAAAAGGGCCGGCCGGGGTGGACGAGTGGTTCTAGGCGCTACAGTCTGGAACCGTGCGACCGCTACGGTCGCAGGTTCGAATCCTGCCTCGGGCATTGATGTGTGTGATGTCCTTAGGTTAGTTAGGTTGAAGTAGTTCAAAGATCTAGGGGACTGACGACCTCAGAAGTTAAGTCCCATATTGCTCAGAGCCATTTTTTTTGTCTCAAAAGGGCATAAAAATTTGGCAACATTTTCCTTAACTCATCTTCTAACTTTTATGGTTCATATTTCTCTGTTGAATACTGGCAAATGCTAAAGCATACTTTCGACATGCTTTCGCTGTACCCAACATTTATCTTTCATCGACAATATTCAGAATTGTTCTGCGTCATTAATGTTCTGTATATCTACATGGAAGAAAATTATTTCTTTTTAGAAATGATCTGTAGCATACGAGCTATAAAACATTCGTCATTGCTCGCTCCACCTATACAAGGTGTCTGAGATGAACAGGGGACAACGTCATAGTAATCCCATTCTGAAGGAAAAAAACTACGCAGACACATACTTCACTCTCAGAGGATTTCGGTATGTAGCAATTTGAAACTTAAAGTGTTTATTACGGTGATCACTTAAAAAAGCGAACCATATGCAGAGAATGATAACCTCCGGTCTCAAACAAGGCCCTTAAGTTCAGGAAGAAGTTACTGCGAATGGACGTGTGGAGCATAGAATTGTATGGAAGTGAATTGGACCGTGGGAAAACCGGAAAAGAAGAAGATCGAAGGGTTGAGATGTAGTGTCACAGAAGGGCGTTGATAATTAAGTTTCTGACAGGGTAAGAAATGAGAAGGTGTTCCGCAATACTGTCGAGGAGAGGCAAACTCTGTGGCAAATACTGACCAGCAGAAAGACCGAGATGATAGATCGCATTTTGAGGCATCAGGGAATAACTTCCACGATACTATTGGGAAACGTATAATACACAAAGACAGAGATTGGAATACATACAATAGATAATATTGAGGGAGTTGGGTGGAAGTGCTACCCTAAGGCGAAGAGGTTTCCGCGGAAGAGGAATTCATGGCGGACGTCAACAAATCACATAAAAAACTTTGTAGAATAATATCGGCTATTCAGTTACTTTATATGAATGCGAAACAGGAGGAATGGTTATTATAAATAATATCAATTTCTTTTGCAATGTGTCATGTAGTCTTGAGATTTTTAAAAATTCATGATAGTATCCTCGACATCCGGAGTGAGGCTGGACTGTAATACGTTATCGCAAGGAGCAATCTCTTGTGGAAATGGGGAGAGGGGGCGGGGGAGAGCGCAAACACTACGTTCGCCCTAGAGCCACGTGGTAATCGCAGTTGGAGTATTTCGATGATTCGTTCGTATGAAAGACCAGAACGAAACAGAGGAACTGGATTAGGCTATGATATTAGGCTAATAGAGCTGGACAGGAAACTCACAAATGTGTGTATCGGCACGCTCTTTTACGGCAACAGAAAAATATGTACAACAGTGGTTCCTAATTTCTGCAGTGCTTGACCCTCATAGTGAAAAAAAATAATCTGCAGAAGAACTTTCACGCTGCTGTTTGTATGCGTTTTGAACAGAAGTACTTGGTATAGAGAAAAAAATAGAAAAGGAGCACAGACAAAGCCAGAAGCATCTTACTTTTGACATTTAAGGAGTGAATCCCTCGCGTGTTAATAATGTAATAGTATTGTTAGCTGTTTGGAGGTTCGAATATGTACTAGCAAGTCAAACTCCCCAGCGCACTTCTCTCAGATTTAGTGGTAAAATGCCCCAGTGAGTAGCTCGTGAAAACCAGAACACAAATCAAGCACGGAAACAGGAGGAAGTTGTACTGAACTGTGAAAAAAGAAGCAAAATAGAGATAGTAAACGGTCCAAGCGACATCGAGCGAATTGGAAGAACCACAGCGTCGTGATTATGCGGTGACGGTATGGGACTGCGAACCGAGAGACCCCTGTTTAAATTCCTCTCGTACTTCACTTTTTTCGCAAAATTATGAACCGTCCATATGGTCATTAACGTGTCTGTTCTCCTTCTCTAGTCCCACCAATTGTCACTGTATACATAGACTATAGAATGAATCATGTGGTAAGAATATATTACCGTCACAAGTAAATGTGACGAATAGTGAGAACAGGCGAGATGCCGCATTGACCTCTCACAGAAATGAAAACAACTAATAATCGGGTGTGAACTAAGTTATAAAAAAGGAATACAAGAGTTAAAACTTCAAAAACGGAACACAAGAGTCGTCTCGTGTTGTATTTGTGTAGAACAAATAGGGAAGTACGTACTTCTGGAGGTCACCTCCTTAAACCTCGCTGTTGCAAGCGGACTTAACACCCCGACTCAGAAATAAATTCTAGAACATCAAAGAGACGCGTCAATGACTGGAATGATAGTTCATAGTACAGTGAAAAGAAAAGTGGCACGAAGGAGATTTGAACATGCTGCTCTCCATTCGCAGTCCAACGACCGTGAACACATAACTATGACGTCGTGGCTATTCATATTCGCTCGGATGTTGCACATCTTGAGCACGGACCGTTCAGTGTTTCTACTTTGCTTCTTTTTCACAGTTCAGTATATCTTCTTCCCGGTTTTATGTTTGATTTGTGTTCAGTTTTTGACGGCCTATCCACTGCATCATCTTATAACTAAATCTGAGGGTGGTGCGAGGGGGAGTTCCCCTTGTAAGTATGTTATTGAAACTGCTCTTTTTCTGGCAGTTTCTGACGGGTTTGGCGGTTCCCACCTTAATTTACTCTCCTGTGACAATATCTTCAACTGAGAGAAGCACCTACCCCTCCAACGGCCTCAGTTATTTATCTAACATGCTAGTCTAATCTGAGTTGTATTACTACGGCTCCATCTATTGCTATGGAGTGTTTCCAGTTGTGTTTCCCGTCTCACAGTTGGTTGTCGCTTCCGCTTCAGTGATTTTAAAAGTTCTACAGAAATATTGGGTGTCCCGTCACATAATTAAAGCGCTTGTCTTACAAAGCTCTGCAAGTTGTTTCATATAGTGGGTTCCCTATGCCCAAATCTACACCCATTCCGTCCTGTTGCACGTCAGCGGTAACTTTCTTCATCTCTCAGTGACCCTCAGTGTATCTTTCCACTTTTTTTTTTTAAATATTGTGGTTTTTTTTACCATTTATTCAATCATATATTGTTACAGAGACTGCGGTCTAATGCGCTCTGTACCATACAACCACATTCACAGTATGTGTTGAAAATGGTTTCCATATTTACTAAGATGGAATCTGTTCTTTCGGACATGTCCGAAAGAACAGATACCATCGGTGACCAAGAGAATGTTAAGGAAAAAAAAATTCCACTGGCCGCGCGTGGTAGCCGTTCTGTCTAAAGGCGCCTTGTCACGGTCCGTGCGGCTCCCCCCCGTCGGAGGTTCGAGCCTTCCCTCGGGCATGGGTGTGTGTGTTGTCCTTAGCGTAAGTTAGTATAAGTTAGATTAACTAGTGTGTAAGCCAAGGGACCGATGACCTGAGCGGTTTGGTCCCGTAAGACTTTACCACAGATTTCCAAATTATCATCCCACCCACAGCTCACCCCTTTGCGTCTAACAGTGGGATTACTCTTGCACTCTTGATATTGATGCGTTGGCTTGTCATTTCTGTGTGCTGTGTCTTTCAACGACAATTTGTTTTCTAACCTTTTCGGAATTTTTGTGCTCCTGTTTCGCCTTAGTCTCCCTGCACTTCTTCATTTCATTTCGAGGCTACTTCTGTCGCTATATTTCCGTCTTTTGCTGAACGTTTCTATACTTCTTTCTCTCCTCGATCAGATGAAGTATTTCTTTGTTACCCAAGGTTCTCTTCGTAGTTGTCTTCCTTGTACCTATATTTGTGTGTCCCATTTTTGTGATTGCATTTTTTTAGAGATGTCCATTTCTCGTCAACTGAACTAACTAATATGATATTCATTACCACAGTATCTACAGCCTCTGATATCTCCGAACTTACATCATCCCTCCTCATACTTCAGTACCTACTTCCTTTACGTTGAGTCTTTTGATGACACCTTTTGAGCTTCAAATGCATTAGTAAATTGTGATCTGTGTGTGTAACTCCTGGGTACGCTTTACAAACAAGTATTTGATTTAATTATCTCTCTCTTGCCATGTCGTAATCCAGCTGGTATCGTCTTTCGTTTCCCGGTCTCTTCCAGGTATGTCTCTTCTTCTTCGGGTTTTTCAGCAGTGTATTTTCTGTTATCAACTGAAATTTAATTCAGAACGTAAGTAACCTTAGTCCTTCCTCATTTCTACTACAGTACTTGTTTCTCATGTAACACTTTCAATCCTCTACTACAATTTGCTTAACCGCCATATTTATTTAATTTTCATCAAGTTATCTGTTCAATGCCCTCAAATTTTTCTCTATATCTTCATCTTCTGCTTGTGGTGTCGTCACATACAACTGAAGTATTGTTGTTGGCAGTGGTCTGCTGTCGATTAACAACAATTCGCAGCACCTCAGTCTTTGCTCTACCTTCCTAGTCATCATGAATTTTACTCTGCACTATAATACTGTCTTATAATGTTGATAATACTCTCTGCTTACCTGATTTTCCATTACATTCCGGAGATTTGTGCTATATCAATTCGCTGTATGATTTTATGGACAAAAACCAGCACGTACAGTGTGTTCTACAATTCCTACTCCAGACTTCTAAAGGGGATTCAGTACATAAAGCTTTGATAAGGACCCACGTTCGGAAATGCATCGTTTCGAAGTATGTTTAAAGACTGGATCACTTTCAAATCTTCCCCTTCATGGTACGCACAGAGCCGAAGTAGTGAGCTCTGACCTATGTGTCGGGGACAATGGCATGGACAATGTTTCGAGTACTCTTCTACTTGACGAAGGACCACGGGCAACTCTCATAGTTGCCAACATACCAGTTTCTCGCAGCCGTTATTGTAGTAGGAACAAAATGTATTGTAACGTCATAATCATAACGGGGATTGATGACGGCGCTCACAGTTTATGTGAGTACTATGATGCGGGTGATTTGAAACTGATTCGATCGTCAAACTTATATCAAAATATTTTCGGATACGGTTTCCTTTCATTTCGGATATGCTTTACTTATCAAAAGTTTATCTACTAAGTCGTCTCTACAAATCCTAGAAGCTTGTAATAGAAACTGCGAAACATCCTGTATATAAATACTGTACCTAGATTGAGCCTTAGCGTTTTCCTTTCCGGATTGTATAGCTTCCCATCTCTCTCTACATCTACAACTACATTCATATTCTGCAAGCTACCCTACAATGGCACTTCTGGTACAGCGTCAATGTTTCCCCTTTCCTTGTTCCAGTTGCGAATGGTGCATGGGAGGAACGGACTGTCTTTAAACTTCCGTATGAGTCCTAATTCTATGACTCTTTTCTCCGTGATCATTTCGCGAGACGTACATGGAAGGAAGTAATGAGTTCCCAGCCTTTTCTTCGGAAGTAACCTATCGGGATTTCAACAGTAACCGTCTCAGTGACACAAGAAATCTCATGTATCAGCTGCCATTCGATTTTTGTAAGTATGGCGGCAGCAGAAAATGACATAACGGGAGTAGGATTCGTTACAAATAGAAATGTAGAGCAAAGAGTGAGTCACTGTGAGCAGTTCAGTGATATAGGGTTGTTCTCGTCAGATTCGACAGCAAACCAAGGCCGACAACGATAGTTCAGGTCTACCTGCCATTGTCAGAAGCAGAAAAATAAAGACAAAGTGTATGAGGATATTAAACGGGTAATGCATTGCGTAAAGGGACATAAAAATCTAATAGTCATGTTGGATTGGTACGCGGTTGTAGTGGAGGGAATAGAAGGAAGGGTTATTGGAGAATAAAGATTTGAAGTAGGAATGAGAGAAGATAAAGGTTAATTCACTTCTGCAATAAATTTCAGCTGATAATGGCGAATACTCGGTTCAAGAATCGTAAGAGGAGGAGGTGTACTTGGAAAAGACATGGAGACATGGGAAGATTCTATCTGGGTTACATCATGATCACACAGAGATTCCGAAATGACATACTGGATTGTAAGGCCCACACAAGTGCAGATATAGATTCAGATCGTAGTTTAGTATTGATGACGAATAGGCTAAAGTTCAAGAATCAGTGCGGAAAGAAATGGGATACTGAAGAGGTGAGGAATGACGAGACGCGTTTGAAGTTCGCTAAGGATGTGGATGTTCTGGAGTAGGCAGTTCAATAGAAGAGAAGTGGACACTTCTGAAAAGAACAATCACAGATGTTGGATAGACGAACATAGGTATGAGAAAGGTAACTGCGAATAAACCTTGCGTGGACGATGACATACTTCAGTTCATAAACCGGAAAAAATTATCGTTAGGAGGACTGACTCAGCATACAGAAAAGTCAAAACAACCTTCTATGAAATTGAAAGCGGGGGTAATAACATTAAAAGTGAAATGGGAATTCCATTGTTGCACGCAGAAGAGAGAGCTGATAGGTAGAAAGAGTACATTAAAGATCTCTGCGAGGAGTGAGACTTTACAGATGACGGAAGAGGAAACTGCTGTCGATATGGATGACATAGGGGATCCAGCATTAGAATCAGAATTTAAAAGAGCTCTGGAAGGCTTGAGAAAAAATAAGGTAGAAGGGATACATAAATAACATTTTATCGAAATTGCTAAAATCGTTGGGGAAGTGAAAACAAAACGCCTATTCACGATGTGTGTACCATCTACGATACTAACGATGTACCATCGGATTTTCGGAAAAACCAAATCCAAAAATTTTCCGATGATAGCAAGAGCATGTAAGTGCGAAAACTGTAACCCATTCAACGTAGCAGCTATTGCACCCTAGCTGCTGACAAGAATGATGTAAAGAAGAATGGAAAAGAAAATTGTAGCTTTATTAGATGACGATCAGTTTGGTTTTAGAAAATGTAAACGCACTAGAGACGCAGTTCTCACGTTGCATCTGATAATGGAAGCAAGGCTGAAGCAAAATCAGTACACGTTTCCAGGTTTCGTCGACTGAGAAAAAGCGTACGACAATGTAAAATGGTAAATGATGTTCGAAATTCTGAGAGAAAGACGAACAGAATAGTATGTACAAGAACTACGAGAGAACAATAAGGGTGGAAGGCCAAGAACGAAGTGCTCCGATTAAAAAGGATGCAAGACAGGGATGTAGACTTTCGCCCCTACTGTTCACTCTGCACGTCGAAGAATCAGTGACGGAAATAAAAGAAAGTTGAGTTATGGAAATAAAATTCAGGGTGAATGGACATTAATGATACGATTCGCTAATGACACTGCTATCCTCAGTGAAAGTGAAGAGCATTTACAGGATGTGTTGAATGGAATGAATAGTCAAATGAATGCAAAGTATGGACTGAGCGTAAATGGAAGAAAGACGAAAGTAATGAGAAGTAGCAGGAAAGAGAGCAGCGACAAACTTAGCATTACAACAGGGTATCACGAAGTAGGCGAAGTTATGTAATTCTGTTTCCTAAGGAGGACACTCTCCGGAGGACATAAAAAGCAGAATGAGGGCATTCCTGGCCAAGAGAACTCAAATGGCATCAAATAAAGGCTTTGAATCATGAAGGCAGTGAATCATTGACACTGTGAAAAGAACAGAATATGATCGAAGCCTTTGAGATGTAATGCTACAGAATAATGCTGAAAATTAGGTGGACTCATAAGATATAGAATGAGGAAGTCCTTCACAGAATTAGCCAAGAAAGAAACACGGAAAATACTGACAAGAAGAAGGGATAGACTGATACGATATGTGTTAAAAAATCAGAAAAAAAGCTCCGTGCTACTAGAAGAAGTTGTAATGTAAAAACTGCACGGGAAGACAGATTTGAATACATCCAGCGCAGGGCGCAGGTGCTACTCTAAGATGAAGAGGTTTGCGCAGGAAAGAAATTCGTGGCAACATCAAACCCGTCAGAAAACTGACTACTCAAAAAATAGGAAGAGGAAGAGAGAGTGCGAAACTGCAATGAGTTCCAGAAGTCAAGGGACACGCCTTTATCTACAGCGCTCTGGATTTCATTGACGAACAGAGCGAGCTGTGTTTATCAAAATCTCTGTTAACAGAATCCATATTGGATTTTCAAGGGAAGAATTCTGTTCTCCACAAAAGTCATAATGACTGAATACGGAACTTATTCCATAATTCTATAACGGGAATGGCCTTCGCTTTCTTCCACTTACTTGCTACCCTTCGTTGTTCAAACGAATTACGACATACTACTGATACAAGGGGAGCAAGTTCTTTCGCACAATCTCTGTAGAATGTCACAGTTCTCTTATTAGGTACCCTCACACCTTTCCACTATTGAACGATTTTACTTGATTTCCTATTCTGCCTATTTCTATATCTGCTTTTTCGGTGTTCGTGTGATGATTCATAGGAGGAACAGTATCAATACCATGAATCAGTTTCGGAATACGATTTCAGTATATCTCCTTTCTGTCATGCTTTGTTTCGGTGCTATTGTGGTCACTGAGCGAGTGATTAGATTATTTTTATCCGTTAAGTGACAGCAATATGAAAACTTCTTAGGATTTCCAGTCGTGTTAGCAAAATTTTAGTTCAAGTTCACTGCACACTTTGTACGCTCGTTTTGGTTCCGCTTTGCTTTTAGTTATGAACTAAACTTATTCTTCGGTTAAACAATGATGAAGCTGTATTTTCTTTGTAGCAACTTCCTAACATGGTTATTATACACCGGTGGGGCTTTGCCATCCCTCACAGCCTCGCTAGGCCCATGCAGACGTTTGAAAGTCCACTCTATTAATTGTTTGTTTTTCAGTATTTCTTACTACGTTTTTAGTTGTGATATTTTAGAGAGAGAAAATTATGTAAAAGAATGTTAGTAATAATAGTAGTAACTGTCCATGCCGACCGGATGCCATTAATATGAAGAAATTTTAGATATTTAATAATTGCAGGTCATGAAATACTGGACAAATATAAGAACAAATTCTTAGAACCATATATCAATAATAAATCGAAAAATAAATAGGTTGATATTGTATTAGACATTTTCATAAAGTGTACCTAGCTTACATAGCAGGAGGTATAGTTGTACCTTTACCGAATTGTCTAGCTGGGTTTCACTCTTTTAGGCGATTTCCCACACCCATTTTAGTGATTAGAATTTTTTCTAATATCTTCCTGAGGAACACCGTTACACTTCGAAAACATGCATTTCGAGGTTAATGTGCTTTAATGCAGATGATGTGCATTGCGGTGTTGTATCGTTATGAAGGGCATCTAGAAGTGGGAGCAGATTTATGAAGAACGACTACATTTCAACTGCGGAGTCTGGAAAGCAAAAAACCGCACGAAAAGTAATAATCATATTTTCTAAAGCTAATTCATACTCGTGACTCATACTCAACTAGTAGCTCCCTGCACGAGCGAAACCTGTTACTCAAGGCAGCGTCTTGAAACGCAGTCTTTACTTTTGCTAAATCTACCAGAGAATCTCTGCCGCAGGTGGTAAGCAAATTCGAGACACAGCAAAGTAATGAAACAGTCTGCTTTAACATTTTTATCTTTCTTGCTCGCTGATCCGTGTTCTTCCTCCGACAGTTCGTTCAGAAGTGACTACATTCTGTTTATAATGTTACAAATTTGAGAATCATGGTGTTCAAACAGTTTAAAGCTACAAAGTGGGCTTCTTATTGTTAGAAGATTTTGTCTGTATTTTAACTTCCAATTACTGTCGTATTCTTTCATGTTAAAAAGAGTTTCCATTCATGTGGATTCTGTTTTCTTTTTCGGTTCATTATAGATATATGGATCCAAAATTTTGCTCTCAGAAGTAACTTTCTCCAGTACTTCATGGTCTACAATTACTATATCTGTGAATTTTCTTCAAATTTCTTGCATCCGTTAGGCTCAGAAAATTATTATTATTGTCATTATCATTATCAACATTCACCTAAATTTTGCTCTCACTAAGATATCGGGGTTGGTCGTAGAACTTCATGTTTGCAAGTGTTTACATTAAGTTCCTGAATATCCTTGCGCAGTTCCTCATTGGTTCCTTTTTTCTGTATTCTGTTTATTGTTCCAGTACTTAATTATATCTTCCGAAAAGCCAGATTTTGTAAAAGAATATGAGAAAGAAATGAGAGCCACTTATGGAATGTTAGTGCTCCTCGCTCTGCTAGAAGTGAGAAACAGCACCAGTTGAAAGCATTTATTCTCCACAAATTCTATCCGACTACTTACAGAAGCAAGTGTAAAATGAAAAAAGTTAGCGTAAAAAAGATGAAAAATTTAGGTAAGCCGTTCGACACCAGCACTAGTAAAGGTATTTACGAACTTGCTAGCCAGCAGACGTACTTAGATTAATGACTTCAGGTGGGCCTTTTCAAATATTTGACTTTAAGGAAGCATGAATTTTTCGTGTCAATGAGTCATGTCACCTCTGTCTGTAGCCGAGCCTCCTTATAAGGATAGCACTCTTTGAAGGCATGGAAAGTGGTTTGTCAAATGAAGTTAAAAGTAATGCCAAATATGATGAAATAGTTTTATTCCTTACATTTTCGCCTTTAAGAAATCACTTTCGTGTCCACATCGGACGCTCCCAGTAACCGCTGCACCAGGTGGAAAGACCCTTTGCTGCCAGAACATTGTTATCGGTGGGAATTCCAGAATCCCACCAATTCGACCTGTAAAAAAGTCATTTTCAATACATTTTCTACCAGCATCAATAGAATGACTGAAAAATAGTAACTTGTAAAAAAATTGTGACGTGTTAAAACAAATCTTTTCTTCACCCACGAATTCGATACGAGACCTCTATGTTCACTGACATAGAATTCAATTTAGAATGCCGGCATCAAATTCCGATGAAAATCGTTTGTACTGCTATAAAGTAATATTTCCCGCTAGTTTGAAAAATTTCGAGAAAAATGAGTTTAAAGCATTGGGTTACATTTTTTTATTTTAGTTATGTTAAAAACACCTCTAGCCAGCGATCCCTGGATCGTACAGCAAACCTTCCAGACCCAAAAGCAGGTCCTCCTCCATCTTCGCTGCGGGTCTCTTTGGCAGCATCTGCCATCCGCTGCTCTGCTCTTCAATACGCTTCTCGTCCGCTTTTGTGCAGGAGTTGTATCAGACTTGTCCAATCTCAACTTCGAGAGCGTTCATAATTTCCATAAAGTCTATTAGAACGATTGATATTTTTAAATATATCGGGAATCCTATATATCGATATTGAAATTATTATGTTTACTGGGGCTCTATATATCGAGAAAAGTTAACGATATATCGAAGGAGGAAATATCTACGTACCAGCCAATAAAGCTATCGGCTGCACATTGTAAATATACTGCCACTTTTACAGTAGCATATTTAAGTCTTGATTTATTATTATTAGGCATTCTGTACATTAACAAACTATCAGCCTGCTTATCCACCTCATGAACGTTCTCACTTGGCGAAAACCACTTTGCTAACAATGGTAACTGCAGGTAAGTGGCACAGTAAAAGATGTCCGATGGGTCCGTCGTTCGGTTTCGTCACATTTCAGATTTGTCTGGAACACTTCACGTCGACTTCCCTTTTTTTTTCATTTCTGGAAACGCCAGCCACCTGGCAGTTGCAGTGTCGAAACTGCTGGGTGGAGTTAAACGTTGCAGTTTCTGTTGGTAGCGCCGAGCGCCGATTACGTCAGCATTTATGCTCACATGTCTCCGCCCATCGCAAAGATCAGTTTTATCATTTAGATTTTTGTTCTTCAGTTTCGTGGAAGAATTCCGATGTGAAGAAATAGCACACGAGTTGCGTTACAAATTATTTTTCAACGCAACTGGTGTGCTATTTCTTCAAATCGGATATTTTGTTATTCCATTCACACAGCCGCCCCCCCCCCCCCCCTATTGCAATCGGACTACTTCTTGTGCCATCTATACTTGATACTTGCTTTAGACAGTCAAAGAGAAAGACTGGATGTGGTGAAAGCTTTAAAGTAGTAAGACTCCTCCACACAGTGAAAGTAAAATTATGTTCTAGTACAATTTAAGAAAAAAAACTTCAAATATTCATCGAAAATTGCGAAAAAAATAATATAAAATAAAAATATCGGCACTCGATATTGACACTTAGCTATCGATACACCGATGAGAAAATATCGCCGATACGTATAGATGATTATTGGAAAAAATGTCAGTATACCGATATTTTCTCAAACGCCCTAATGCGTATTAGAGCGTCGTTGAAGTTACATGTCGACTATTTTCTCTTCCGCTGTGATTGGTTTTCGCAGACACTTTTTCACAAATCGCCTTGTAACTCGATAAGTGAGTTTCTGGCGAACTTGGGTTGAACACTATAAAAAGGAAATATCACGAAGAAACATTTTAAGCCAAAAAAGAAAAAAGTTTTTTTTATTTTGAAAGAGGGCTACTCCCTTAAGCGAATCTGAGCGGCGCTGGACTCCAATTAACACGAGCGTTTGCAAGGAAGCATACGGTTCTCCAAAGGATGGCGCTAAACAAGCCTGCGACGCTCTTCATCACTGTGCGAAGCAGGCTGACCCTGTTACTTTCGTTTAAAGCAGCGTCGATGGGAAGTCGTGTTTCCCTAACAGAATTTGGAAACAGCATCTAACTGGGCGAGCCGAGATAGCACACACGCGTTACCGCAAACCACTCTGAACTAGAGGCCTCTGGTAATCCCAAGGGTGGCACGATAGTTCCCCATTGCTTTCAAGACAGTCCCGAAATTGCCTCAATCTCCTTTCCTTGTAAGTTTCACATCGACATATGTTAAGTCCTCTCATACTTCTCCTTCGGATAGCTGATTAGGATAGCACATTTTCCTATCTAAATATTACTGCAAATTATTTTACTGTTCCTTGAGTTCTTGGTAGAATATTTTACACACTACGAATGACAAAACAAACGACTCTGGTGTGTAATATTCTACAAGATTGTAGAATGAGAAGCCATTTCTACAATGTTATAGAATATTACACCAGAGTCGTGTGTTTTTTCATCCACAACATAACTGTAAAATACAGCAGACTGGAAGCACAGCTCAGACCATAAGTGGCTACAATAAACGAAGCTCTGGACAGTTAATTAGTAATTACCTACGTTACTTTTCATGAAGTGTGACGTATCACGAAGTACCTGACGTAAATGTGAGTCACTGGATACAAGGCGGGATGCGATAATACACTCCTGGAAATGGAAAAAAGAATACATTGACACCGGTGTGTCAGACCCACCATACTTGCTCCGGACACTGCGAGAGGGCTGTACAAGCAATGATCACACGCACGGCACAGCGGACACACCAGGAACCGCGGTGTTGGCCGTCGAATGGCGCTAGCTGCGCAGCATTTGTGCACCGCCGCCGTCAGTGTCAGCCAGTTTGCCGTGGCATACGGAGCTCCATCGCAGTCTTTAACACTGGTAGCATGCCGCGACAGCGTGGACGTGAACCGTATGTGCAGTTGACGGACTTTGAGCGAGGGCGTATAGTGGGCATGTGGGAGGCCGGGTGGACGTACCGCCGAATTGCTCAACACGTGGGGCGTGAGGTCTCCACAGTACATCGATGTTGTCGCCAGTGGTCGGCGGAAGGTGCACGTGCCCGTCGACCTGGGACCGGACCGCAGCGACGCACGGATGCACGCCAAGACCGTAGGATCCTACGCAGTGCCGTAGGGGACCGCACCGCCACTTCCCAGCAAATTAGGGACACTGTTGCTCCTGGGGTATCGGCGAGGACCATTCGCAACCGTCTCCATGAAGCTGGGCTACGGTCCCGCACACCGTTAGGCCGTCTTCCGCTCACGCCCCAACATCGTGCAGCCCGCCTCCAGTGGTGTCGCGACAGGCGTGAATGGAGGGACGAATGGAGACGTGTCGTCTTCAGCGATGAGAGTCGCTTCTGCCTTGGTGCCAATGATGGTCGTATGCGTGTTTGGCGCCGTGCAGGTGAGCGCCACAATCAGGACTGCATACGACCGAGGCACACACGGCCAACACCCGGCATCATGGTGTGGGGAGCGATCTCCTACACTGGCCGTACACCACTGGTGATCGTCGAGGGGACACTGAATAGTGCACGGTACATCCAAACCGTCATCGAACCCATCGTTCTACCATTCCTAGACCGGCAAGGGAACTTGCTGTTCCAACAGGACAATGCACGTCCGCATGTATCCCGTGCCACCCAACGTGCTCTAGAAGGTGTAAGTCAACTACCCTGGCCAGCAATATCTCCGGATCTGTCGCCCATTGAGCATGTTTGGGACTGGATGAAGCGTCGTCTCACGCGGTCTGCACGTCCAGCACGAACGCTGGTCCAACTGAGGCGCCAGGTGGAAATGGCATGGCAAGCCGTTCCACAGGACTACATCCAGCACCTCTACGATCGTCTCCATGGGAGAATAGCAGCCTGCATTGCTGCGAAAGGTGGATATACACTGTACTAGTGCCGACATTGTGCATGCTCTGTTGCCTGTGTCTATGTGCCTGTGGTTCTGTCAGTGTGATCATGTGATGTATCTGACCTCAGGAATGTGTCAATAAAGTTTTCCCTTCCTGGGACAATGAATTCACGGTGTTCTTATTTCAATTTCCAGGAGTGTATAAAGAGGTTACTACCATACCAAACGTCAAAAGTCATTCCTTGCAGGAGAGCGAACAGGGACACATGACGAGCTCCTAAAGATCATGTCATAGCTGTTCTATGATGGCACACCTTCCACACTAAATACTGACCTAAGTTAGACTTCACTGTGCTCTCGCAGGTGTTGCAATGGCAGACAATATCTCAACACATAATAATGAGACGCAATCTCACGTAAGTTACAATTTTATTACACCCCATTATCGTTTAAGCCTGATTACGATTCTTATATCTCTATCCTCCTCAGTTACCACATAAAACAACCTGTGATATCAAAATGCATTATGCGTCTTGCGACAACTGTAATCCGATACAGGAACGGTGTGCATTAAACAGAAAGTGGTTTTGCAACTTCAAAGAAGAACGAGAAGAAGATGAGAAGTAGAGGTCTGATTCACAAATCGCCCTGATTTCAACTTTGTTTCAGTTGTGTTCTTGTTTGCACAATGAAATAAGTCAAATTTTAACTTGGTTTGAAAATTAGAATTGATAAACAATTCTAATGGGTATTTCAATTACTTCTGTGTGTTTCTTTCAAATTAACGAAATGTAACAGGCTGATCCAAGCCAATAAGAAAAAGTGTTGAGCGTATTTGGAAAAGATAGGTTAATGGTAAAAGGATGTGCTGTATTTGTCGTAATAGGCAAGAAACTCAAATCCACAAAGACAGACATTGAAACTTCAAACCCGATTGTCTGGACGACACTCAGTATCAGGGGTGAGCAAAATCATAATCAAATCATTCTGTCGACCAACAGACTCACCTCCAGATGTAACCGAAAAAGCTAGAGAAAACTAAGTTCACTAATATGAAGGTTCCCCAATCACCGTGTCACCGTTGGATGCAATAGGGAAAAGTACAGTTTTGTAATATGTTTGCGGGACAAGACGTCCCAGGAAACATTGCTAAATGCGCTCTCTGAGAACTGCCGAGAACGGATTGTTTGGAACCAACAAAGAGATCTGACGTTTTTAAGGACGTTCTCATAGGAACTCTTATCAGCGACCATGAGATCGTTCTAGCAACAATTACTACCAAAGTACGAAAGGCACTTAAAACAAGTAGCAGGATTCATATGTGCAGCAAACTAGATAAAGAGGCAGTATATTAATAAGGAACTAGAAACATTCGGCTCTGTACAGCATATTGTAGAAGAATTGTGGTTCAGAATCAGAAGGATAGTCGACCGCGCACCTGATAAACGTGTACCTAGCAGGCCATTCCATGATGGGGGAGACTATCAATGGTATACAGTCAATGTGAAGAAAAATCTAAACAAACACAGTCTACTACATAATAGATGTAAAACAAAACGTAGAGCTATACATAGACTGTCAAGAGAGCAATGGGTGACGACTTCAACGACCTACCGTAGCAAAATATTATCAGACAATCTCACACAAAACCCAAAGAAATCTTGGCCTGTGTAAAGCTTGTTAGTGATACGAAAGTTAATATCCATACACTCTTGGACGAAATAAGGAAGACCCGGTTTCAAATGTTTCTTTCCAACTGAAAATCCAGGTGTAGTGTCCCAATTTAATTTTCGCGCCACTGCAACTATGAATGATATAGATACCAGTGTTGCCTGGAATCACTAAAATTGAAGAAAGCTCCTTTGCCCGACGCAATTCAAATCATATTCAATAACGAATTTTGCAGCTGAGTTTGCCGTTCTTTTAACCATAGATCCCTCAAACAAAAAACCGTGCTCAATAGCTGGCAGGGAAGCACAGATCAAACACGTCTACAACAAGGGTATTGGAAGGGATCCAGAAAATTACTACTCAATATCCTTGTCACACTTGTTGTTCATTCTGTATATTAATAACGTTGTAAACAATATTAATAGTAACCTCAGACTTTTCAGAGATGCTGCAACACTGATAACAAAGAACTGTTCGAAATAAAGCTCCACAGGTATTCAGTGAGACCGTAAAAAGATTTCAAAGCGGTGCAGAGTTTGGAAACTTGCTTTGAATATCCATAAATGTAAAACTGAGCGCTTCGTAACACGTATAAAGGTAGTATGCTGTCAATATACTGAGTCACGGAATCGATCAAATCCTGCCCGTACAAATACCAAAAAATGGCTCTGAGCACTATGCGACTTAACTGCTGAGGTCATCAGTCGCCTAGAACTTAGAACTAATTAAACCTCACTAACCTAAGGACATCACACACATCCATGCCCGAGGCAGGATTCGAACCTGCGACCGTAGCGGTCACGCGGTTCCAAACTGAAGCGCTAGAACCGCAAGGCCACACTGGCCGGCGAACAAATACCGGAGGGTAACACTTCGTAGTGATATGAAATAGAATGACCACTAAATCTCATTCGTAGGTAATTTAGGTGGCAGGCTTCGGTTTATTGATAAAAACCTAGAGAAATGCAATCAGTATGCAAAGCAGATTGCTTACAAATCACTCCCTCGACCCAGCCTAGAATATTGATTGCTCAGGTGTGTGCGGTCCGTACTGAATAAGACTAGCGGTGCGTAGTGAACGAATAGGCGGAAGGGCAGCACGACTAGTCACAGATTAGTTTTATGTGTGGTGAAACACGTATGTAACATAGCAGCGATGGTGAGGCACGTTAAAATCTTTGACCAGAGAGCCTATAATCGTAGTTAGTCTGCGCTTGACCGCGCGAGTGTTGCATACAGTTCGGCTGTAGTCGTCGTGGAGTTCAGTTGTAATCGTCATGCAGAGCAGTCGGTCAGTAGTAGCACCCCAGTGCGGTTGTGTGATGTAGTCTGTCGGCAACACTGGTCAAGAGGATGAATGAGGTATATTGTTAATTAAGGTAATCATCAGATAATGTAAAGTTTATTTATTGTAATTAATTTCCAACAAGTGCCCCAATAATAATTTTGATTTCAAAGCATTTTACAAAAAAAAAAAATTATTTAATTGAACTAACGATTTCGTTCCACTTCCCTTAAAGAAAAGTTTCAGTTAAATTACAAAAAAAAAAAAGGAAGGAATATTATTATTTGCAATGCAGTTCCTCCAAGCCGTGCGCAAGAATAAGAGCAGAAATTTGACTAGCAGTTACAATGAGGTAAGAATTTAATTCTGATTTTTGCACAGGGCCAAAGACCGATATTTCGGTTTAATTGAATTATCATTATCACTGAGATTTCATTAGCACTGAATTGTTTTTCATTAATTTTGCGGGAGCTCACACCAGAGTCAGATTGCGAATTTTTGTTTAATTGTCATTGTCAGTAAATTTATTTGCTGGGAGATTACGTTAGGTTGTATTCTTGTTAATATTCAAATTATTGTCCGGTCAACATTTTTGTGGCAAGGTTTCTCATGGCCCCCATTTTTATTAAATATTGTCAATGTCTTGTACATTTTTCTGGGGAGGTTACACTTGGCGACACCCAGTCCAGGATCGTATTTCGTTGAGAGTCTTTTGAACAACAGTCAGATATCTGCTCTTATTTGCTTAGATATAATTAGGATTTGGCGCAACGCTTTTACTAATATTGTGACTTTCTTTCTACAGGTCAACGGAAATTCGTTGCTCTGTTGTATTTGTGTGTTGTTTTTGCATTTGTGCTTATTTGTTTTGTGAATATTTGTGACCATTGTAAAAATGCCGCGAAAGACTGTGAATAGTGTATCGCGAGGTATTACGAACGAAATTACCGGCTCAAACGACTTTACCGATAGGACATGTGACACGCAGTGTAATGATGACAATCCTGCGTTCACTGACAATCAGTGAGTTCCAACCTCTAATGATGATTATTATCTTACTGGTGAACAAAAGAACTCAGTTGTCTCCTCTGTTAATTTGACGACAATTGTTGACGCGGGGCGCCCTATTGTAATGAGCGCTGCCCAGCTTAACATAACCGGTTTGCAAAATTCCCGTAACGAAAAGACGAATTTGTCTAATGAAAATGAACAGGGTAATCAGAACATGACAGATTTATTTAATTCCGAGATAGCGATTAACAGTGCTCATCCGATAGGTAAACATTTTCAGAATTTACAGAATGACCAAATGGTCACACAGAACGTGACAATTCTAGATACGCCATCAAACAGCACAGAGAATAGAGTAGGTAATGTTACTGAGGATGAAATTAGAGCATTGGCACAACAAATGGGTAATGTTACTGAGGATCAAGTTATCGCATTTTTACTACAACTCAGTGAAGGACTAAACAAAATTTTCAAACAACAGCACGAAATTTTCGACAACCATTTCAAACAACTTAATGAAAGTTTCAAACAGACGAATGAAACATACGACAAACTTAATGAAAGTTTCGACAACCATTTCAAACAACTTAGCGAAACGATTGATGAAAGTTTCAAACTGACGAACGAAAAACAAGACAACCTTAACGAACAGAACAAACAAGTTAGTGAACAGATTACAGCTGTTATCGTGCAACGTCACGACACGGAAGAACAATCATGTGAGAAGTCTAAGGCTTGTGCTAAAAACAGTAATAAAGAAGTTGGCACTGTTGCACAAGAAGTGAGTAGCACACGCGTAGGCACAACAGAATCACATAAAGACAAGATTAATGCAGTCACTGAACAATGCCGTAAAAACGCAGTACAGATACGCGACGAGTTTAATTTCGAGTCAGTGGAAGTTTCACACACTCCGAATACGGAAGTTGACGAGAAATTTGCACGACACAACAACCAAATTGACGAAAGTATTAAAGTAACAGAATTAACAATTATTTCAGTCACTAACACATCACAGCAGACGCCACTTTGCGAACATTTGTCAGACTTATGCAGCGTGTATAATGTGAACAATTTACAGAGACTACGAGACGTAAAATCCGAAAAGCCACGCGACTTGAAATCAGAAAAGTTATGTAACTTGAAATCCGAAATGACACAGACAAACAGATTCACACACAAACCCGAACGTGTTTTCAAATTCAATGACGAGAACGTAGATTACAAGCAATTTTTATCCCCCAGAAAATGTAAAGAATTTAATAATGACAGCGTACAGGTACACGCTTTGCACTGTATACGACAATTTATCTTTGTACATTCACCGCTATTACCTGTAATGGAGAAGCTAGCTTTGAACCTGATGCGACAATTTGCTATTGTATTTTCATTAGCATTACGTATAATGCAGAAACTTGAATTAGCATGGATACAGCAATTTGTTTCTGAATTTTTACCGCCATTGCCTGTAACACAAAAGCTGAAAAGTATTTGCAGTGCGTAATTGACCTCAGGGGATTCATTACGCTTTAATGAATATGTGCCGTAGCGAGCATAGGGCCCCGAGCTGTAGTAGTGCTGTTTCATCTTTAGTTTTCTGCACTGCTGCCTTCTCTTCTACTATCCTTTATATCTATCAAAACACCTCTTTAACTATTAACTACCTAGAATTAAGAATATGTAATGAAAACCCGATGTGACAAATTTTTACCGAAAGTGACAATTTTTATTAGGCACTCCAGAATTACCAGCGTAATTTTAATAACTGACAAAATTTTAATCATCAGTATGTGTAAAATTATGATTAACAGTAAACACATTTTAGTAACAATAGACGTTTTCCACCACAACAGCATGAAAGTCAGCCGCTTAGCATATGTAACCAACAATGCAGTCTACAAGGTCAACCAAGCTTTAATGTTTCGCCGCGTGCACGTATAGTCCCAGCTACAACAAATAGTAACGCATAGCCACGAGGAAATAACTACGTACAGAAAAAACAGTATTTCAATCTCTATCGCAATGCGCCGTATGGAAATGACTATCACGACATATGTAAAATTAATTAGCACAATTTTCAGCGTACATTTAATAACAGTCGATCTTTTCAGCAGCAAGAACATCAGCAATAACATATTATCATGAATGAACCAGACAATAGGTGTCATACATAGCGTAATACATCAGGAAGAAATAACAGAATAGTTCAAATAGTCAAAATTCCACAGTGTCCCCCTGAAAATAGCTATACGTCAGATAGAATTTGATTAAAATACAGTACAGGTTGCATATTTCAGTAATGCAAGCAATACCTTAGACACGCAGGATCTTGTCCACGAAAATGTTATTTGAAATACGCTTTGTTGAATGCTCCACTTTTATCGCACCCAGATCTTACCAGAAATTTTTCCATTGCCACCGACAGTTCTAACACCGCTTTAGGCGTACACATTTTCCAGGAAATTGAAGAAGATGGTTCGATAGTAATTAAAAACATCGCATTTGCAAGCCGCATTTTGTCACCTGCTGAACGAAATTATTCCGTTACAGAATTGGAAACATTATGTGTTGTATGGGCTTTCACGAGATTTAGGCGCTTTCTTTATGGCAGACATACCACCGTGTACACAGACCACAGAGCGATACAATTTTTACTTTCGGCCAAATTCACGCACGACAGATTAAGCAGATGGAAACTTTATTTACAGGAATTTAATTTTACAATAGTTCACATTCCCGGTACGCAAAATGTTATAGCAGACGCTCTATCGCGTTCTCTCGGCAACAATCAGCAAGACGTAGCAACCAACTTCTGCAAAACAAATTTCAGTGTCATGTACATTCAGCAAGTAGCATTTGAAAATTTTATTTCATCGTCATTACAGGACATAGCACAAGAACAAAATAAAGACAATGTGTGGAAAGAAATTAAACACCTTTGGCAAGATAGGAAAAATGTTACGATTAGGAACCACTACACTGTACGCAATGACATTCTGTTTCGCAGTTCTCATCCTGACAGCAACAATTGGTTATTATGCATCCCTGACGAACTTGTTAACAAATTAATCTGGTACACTCATTTAAGTTACGCACATTACGGAGCACGAAAATGTTTTCTTATACTGAGACAGAACTGTTATTTTACCAACATGGAGAAACGTATACGACGAGTTTTAGCGTCTTGTAAAATTTGCCAGAAAGCTAAATCAGACACCACTTCACATATTCCTCCTTTATATCCCATTGTACCTGTTAAATTAAGACATATGGCCGCAGTAGATATTTTTGGTCCGATTCCGAGAACTAACAGAGGTTTTTGCTACATCTTTGTCGCTGTTGAGCTCACTTCAAAATTTGTTACTTTCACTCCGTTACGCAAAGCTACTGCTAAAACTGTTTCGAAAGCATTTCTAAAACATTTTCTATTTCATGTAGGGCATGTGATGAAAGTAATTTCTGACAATGGATCTCAATTTCGTAGTAGCATATGGACACGCATGTTACGAGCCAGAAACATTTCTCCGATCTATATATCCAAGTACCACGCTTCTTCGAACCCCTGTGAACGGTTAATGAAAGAAATTGGTAAGCTGTGCCGAATATACTGCCACAAAAGACATATTGATTGGGATACACACATACTCTCATTCCAAGATGTAATTAATTCCATTCCAAATGAATCCACTATGCTATCTCCGTCTGTTATACTGAAAAACGTTGAACCACCAAACAAAATTAAAGAATTTGTAAATTTTCCTACATCTCGTCGCTTACGACACCACGAAATAATTGACATTGCGCTGAACAACATCAAACGTGCCGCAGAGCGCCGGAGAAGACAGCAAAAACAGGTTTGTACACGCCGCGACTTTCACATTGGACAGAAAACATTAGTACGTACACACTATTTATCCAGCAAATTAAAAGGTAAGTGCAGTAAATTTGAACTTCTATACGCAGGTCCATATCGGATTCGCAGCATCCCTCACCCCAATGTTGTACACGTCGAAACTTTGAGAACCAGAAAATCGAAAGGCAATCACCATATCTCAAACATTAAACCGTTTATTGAATGAAATCACTTTATGATGTAACATGCTATGATGCCATTTACTAATGCAATTATATTCAACTGACTAATTACTGATGATTATCGTATTTTTTCTTGGCAAGTGCCCGGCAAGGTAAGGTTAGCAGGTCGCTTTTCTTGTCGTTACACATCAGACCATGCACATTTTCCACTTTTTTATGTACCATTGTATTCCAGTTTTGTCTATATGCACTGTGAAATAGTTAAGGTATAACACACTAGTTGACTTTGACATGTTTTGCCCTATGATATTTCAACATCGTGACTATATTACATTTTTTTTTTTTTTTTTTTGCTGCTGCATTGTGATATTCCGTGTACATTTTTGCCTTTGAACACTGTCTATGCTTTTGACATATTACGTTTTCTGTCATGTTATGCTGTATGCTTGATTCTGTTACCGTTAATCAGTAATTATTTAGTGGGTATATGATTTGAATGCAAGACATTAATCTTTGTTCATCATTTTCAGAAAGAAATAACGTGTAAAGAAAATAAATTAAACGGAAATGGGTATTTCAACTACGGAATAAACGATAGAAGATGCAATAACTTTATGAGGAAGAGTAAATGGATCAGGATTAACAAGAATTAACAAGAATATACTATACTCATCGTAGAATAGCAGTCTTAACTAATTTTTTCTTTCAGAATACAAGGTGATTGATGCAGGCTGTCGAACAGAACTACACATCTTAGTTTTAGTGATGAAATATGCTAGAGATAATGAATAGTTGTATAATGAGTAATGAAGTGATATTTTTGCATATGATAATGAATACTGATGAATAATGATGAAGAATATGCTATTATGAATAATGAAGTTCTTCTTTACAGGTGATGATAATAATGAAGTTATGATAATATGGATAATGAAGTGATTGATAATGAAGTTTTTTCTTTACAGATGAGGATAATGTTGAAGTTATGTATTTATGCTACGTAGTTATTTAAGTATTTGTTGCAGTTTGTTTTGACAGCAGGTGTTATATTGCATAGTAGGATGACGGAAAGTTTTGGAAAGGACAGCTATGGAACACATGTTTATACACATTTCACTACTTGTTAATTCGAAGTTCACTACTTTTCAGCATAGTGTGCGTTTCTTCTTTCAAGTCAATAATCCATTTTGTATTTTTTCCAGGAGAAGTTTTTCGTGATACTTACTAAACCTGTTACTTATTATACCTGTTCTAGTACTTGCATTTTTATTTTTTAACCCATTTGTGTTTATCATTTATAAATGTGATCACATATACTGCCTTGTTTCATAACCTTGCTACAGCTGACTCATGACGAATGACGTTACACATTTTTGATTTACAGGAACAACCCAGTACCAATTTTTTTCTTCTTTTTTCTCTTCTTGCTTTCTCTTATAATTACCAAACGCAATGCATTGCTAGCAAAAAATGTATTACCAGTCCCAAATAGCGATACCAGTTTGAGAAAGTTCTGAATAATACTGATCAACTCTGAATAGTTTGTCACTTCAGTAATGACTTCGTAATGATACAAAAAAATATATATATAAAATAATGCTTTGTAACTGTCTAATAAATGCCACTGTTTATTGTAATGAGACTACTTATAATGCCCATGATTATTAATGCTATGACTGTAATTAGCTGATTTTTAATAATGACTTCGTAATGATCTGAATGTCACTCAATGAATTGTTATTACTTCTTAATGATCTGAATAATACTGAATGAGGAACAATGTTTTATACTATTCGATACTTGATGGCCACTGAGTGCCAATAATTAATGTCACTCAATGAATTATGTTATTAATTATGCCATTAATTAGCTCTTGTTTTCAATGTTGATACTTTGTAACTGGAAAAGAATATAATTCTTACTATATTGAAATGACAAATGATTAACTATGCTTTATAATTGGGAAAGAATGTGATTGTTTAATAATGCTTTGTAATTAGGAGAAGGCTAATGATTATTACTATTGAAATAACAAATAATTAATTAACGATGCCATACTTTGTAACTGGAAAAGAATGCGATTGCTTCATAATGCTTTGTAATTAGGAGAAGGCTAATGATTATTACTATTGAAATAATAAATAATTAATTAACGATGCCATACTTTGTAACTGGAAAAGAATGCGATTATTTAATAATGCTTCATAACTAGGAAAAGAAGGTTACTGATTCTATGTAAAACAATTAATGAACATTTTTCTGTAATACTACATACTTGGTACAGAAATGTTCAATCACTGGGCTATGAATACCGCAAACTACTAATGAAGACTGTAATTGTCAATATTATGTGACTTAATATCCTTCACCTCATGAGCTAACTACCCCGAATTACTGCAATGTCCATTTGTCCTGTCTATCCTAGTGATCATGGAGCACTATCTTTGGTTTTGCACTAATTCTACGTTGGTGTACCTTGTAAGAGCGTGGTGTTGACACGACATGCTGTCCACTACCGTGAGCGATGAAGACGTTATTATGGTCCCACTGTTTGGTGTACCTAATATACTGCCAAAATGAGAACATGAAATGTTACTACGAGAGTTCAGTGTCTTGGCTACACTGGTAAATTCTGATGGGAAAAGAACTTCAAATTGTGTCACTTGGTGTTGTACTTCTGTGGAAAGATATGGACTTTCAGAACAGCTGTGTGCAATCTAAAGTGCTACAACCATGATGCAATCCTTCCCTTTCCTATCCTAATTCTTGTCACATAGTGAAAATCATTTTTTTGCTAACATTATTTATGTTCATGGGTTATACATTTTTTTGATTCGCTGAACTCCAGTGCGAGTACACTTATGTCACTTGTCGATATGATTTTTGCCATTATGTTTATTAATTGCAAAAATGCCTAAGACATTTTTTCGATTTGTTCTCAAGTACAGTATATGCACTCTTGTCTTTTATATTGTATATACATTTTTTATTTTTTATTTTATTTTAATGATATGTTCTGAACTACAGTGCATGTGCACTTATGTTGTGTGTTAAAATGTTTTCTACTGAACTTCAGTGCCTGTGCATTTTCAATATGATTTGTACTCATTCTGTATATTCAATACTTCAGTACGTATGCACTTATGTCATTTGTTACTAATTGTATATACATTTCGTAAATTGCTAATATGTTCTCAACTCCAGTGCGAGTACACTCATGTCACTTATCAACACGATTTTCTGCCATTCTGTTTATTTGTTCTGAAAATGCTAAAGAATTTTTTCAGTGCGTGTGCACTTTGCTATCTGTCAAATAATTTGTATATACAGTTTTCTGATTTACTACTATGTTTTGTATTCACATCCTGTCTTTGTCTGATATATTTTGTACTCGGTGCATGTGCACAACATTTAATTTATGTACTAAATTTGAATATTCTGTAAATTGTAAAAATTTCTTGCGATGGCAAGTCCAAATGACTCACCATCGCTGCCAAATTTTTGCCCCCCCAGTGGAAGGTTATGAAACACGTATGTAACATAGCAGCGATGGTGAGGCACGTTAAAATCTTTGACCAGAGAGCCTATAATCGTAGTTAGTCTGCGCTTGACCGCGCGAGTGTTGCATACAGTTCGGCTGTAGTCGTCGTGGAGTTCAGTTGTAATCGTCATGCAGAGCAGTCGGTCAGTAGTAGCACCCCAGTGCGGTTGTGTGATGTAGTCTGTCGGCAACACTGGTCAAGAGGATGAATGAGGTATATTGTTAATTAAGGTAATCATCAGATAATGTAAAGTTTATTTATTGTAATTAATTTCCAACAAGTGCCCCAATAATAATTTTGATTTCAAAGCATTTTACAAAAAAAAAAATTATTTAATTGAACTAACGATTTCGTTCCACTTCCCTTAAAGAAAAGTTTCAGTTAAATTACAAAAAAAAAAAAAGGAAGGAATATTATTATTTGCAATGCAGTTCCTCCAAGCCGTGCGCAAGAATAAGAGCAGAAATTTGACTAGCAGTTACAATGAGGTAAGAATTTAATTCTGATTTTTGCACAGGGCCAAAGACCGATATTTCGGTTTAATTGAATTATCATTATCACTGAGATTTCATTAGCACTGAATTGTTTTTCATTATTTTTGTGGGCGCTTACTCCAGAGTCAGATTGCGAATTTCACATTTTTGTTGCCTTTGTCAGTACATTTCATTGCGGGAGGTTACACTTGGCTCCATTTTTGTTAAATATTGTCAGTTTCTTTTAACATTTCATTCTGGGGAGGTTACAGTGGGAAAGTGTCACGGGGACGCCGAAGGGGCTGAATTGGCAGACTCCTGCAGATAGACGTAAACTAACCTGAGAAACCCTGCTCACAAAGTTTCAATAACCACTTTTAAGTGATGAATCTAGAAAACACTTCAGCCCTCTGAGTATTGTTCCCATCTGGATCGTGAGGACAAGATCAGAGGCATTTAAACAGCCTGCACAGGGGCATTTAAACTATCACCCTTACCGCGATCCATACGTGAATAAAATGGGAAGAAGCCGTGCTAACTGATAGAATGAAAACTACCCTCTGCCATGCACTTCACGGTGGTTTGCAGAGTACGGATATAGACGTAGATATAGAATTTAGAACAGTATGTCCTCGAAAGTTTTAGGGAAGTTTAATGAATCTCTACCTGTATTCGTTACTGTGGAGGCAACAAAAGATTCATCACCAGAGTTAAATCAGAAATCAGTGACATGTTATCAGTACACGATATTGAAGTTACGTCTGTGACCGATGCAAGTTTCCACAAATAACGGAAACTTGCATAAATAAGAATGAGATTTTCACTCTGCAGCGGAGTGTGCGCTGATATGACAGATGCTCAGATGGTAGAGCACTTGCCCGCGAAAGCCAAAGGTCCTGAGTTCGAGTCTCGGTCTGGCACACAGTTTTAATCTGCCAGGAAGTTTCATATCAGCGCACACTCCGCTGCAGAGTGAAAATCTCATTCTGAAACATCCCCCAGGCTGTGGCTAAGCCATGTCTCCGCAGTATCCTTTCTTTCAGGAGTGCTAGTTCTGCAAGGTTCGCAGAAGAGCTTCTGTAAAGTTTGGAAGGTAGGAGACGAGATACTGGCAGAAGTAAAGCTGTGAGTACCGGGCGTGAGTCATGCTTCGGTAGCTCAGATGGTAGAGCACTTGCCCGTGAAAGCCAAAGGTCCCGAGTTCGAGTCTCGGTCGGGCACACAGTTGTAATCTGCCAGGAAGTTTCACTTGCATAAATTACATTATCTCACAGTGCCATTGACCTAACGAGTTTTAACATTGACTAAGGGTGTGGCCCATAACACAGCACAAAGAAAACATGAAAGCACAATACGAAAGGACGAATGGTGCTTAAAGTTCCATTGACGACGTGTTCGTTGGAGCACAGGGAAGGATTGCAAGGAGTTATGGGAAGAAACCATCTGTCTTCGCCGTAAGTGATATAGGGAAATCACAGTAAACCTAACTCTGCTTTAAATCGATGTTCTTTCAAATACGAATTCAGTGTCTCAACTACTGCATCACCTCGATCAGCAGCACAGTCAGAGACAAACAATTTGTGTTCCAAAGAAATGTGTGTCAAATCTCATGGGACTTAACTGCTAAGGTCATTAGTCCCTAAGCTTACACACACATTAACCTAAATTATTCTAAGGACAAACACACACACCCATGTCCGAGGGAGGACTCGAACCTCCGCCGGGACCAGCCGCACAGTCCATGACTGCAGCGCCCGAGACCGCTCGGCTAATCCTGCGCGGCAATTTGTGTTCCAATATAACATGTTTGAAATATATAAAATGATGTGCAGTGTGGTCCTTCACTAATACAGTGATGTTTGTTTTAGTCAATGAAAGTGTCAACGAGTTCCAGTCTATCTGTTTAGGCCATAACACCTGAACAGCATTTGTTATCTGTTGTTTCATTTTTCTAGCTAAGCAGTAAGAATACCTTTCACGTTTCAGAAAACACCATGTTACAAAATTTAATGCACACAGGTCATACGAAATAAAGAGATGCTTGAGAGAATATAATAATAGAGTAATGAGGCCTTTAAATAACTTCTACTAGAGGGAAGACTGGGTTTGTGGAATTTGTGCTATTGCATCTGGGAACGGCAAAAATGAGTTTGGAGGAAGTAGCAAACAGAAATCTTGAAGCAGTAAACACAGCTTAGAATGTGTGAAGCTAGTTACTGAACTCTCTGGGTGTAAGAGATTAGAAAGAAATAAAAGAAACTTTAGCGCTAACTGCATCACTGATAACAATGAAGGCGAGGTCGCTGCTTGTTTCGAAACATTTAGAAATAGTTTTATCCACTTACGTTTACTGTTATTCTCTGTTAGAGGCTGAATAGTGGGCCTTATCAGTTGTCGCGTATCGTTGTACTTGGAAAGAGGACTGGCCTTTGTTTTACTTTTCTCGAGAGTCATAGGCAGTCAACGTGCTGGTCGTTTGAAGTGAATTAAGTTTTCCTGTGACTCACTTCAGTTCTTAAGACATTACCATCACAGTAATTTGGAGACTGCTAGAAAGCTAACCCAGTCTTTTACCGTTTTTCCATTGCTATAAATTGCCAAAAATTTGGTTAACTGTATGTTACGGGAATCCCAAGAGAAGTAAGATATAGTGACCTTCAGCACTCCAAGAGACGAAGGATCCACAGCCTGTGAGTAAATGATTTTATAAAGTAATCTATATTTATTGGCTACATCTATCACTCTCCTAGGTCGATCGTCGCGAATTTTCACGAATGTGACATAAAGCTAGGTACTTACAAACTCACGAAAGAACTTCCCCTGAAACAATAAAAGGGAGTAACATGAGATTTTAGCAGACTCAGAGTATAATTGTGGCCGAGAGCAGCAAATGCTTATGAAAGTAATACAGAAATATAATTTGTTCGGTCATTTTCCCGACTGCTGTTATTTCAGTTTAAGTAACACTGGCACATTTTAGAAAGATATGTGTGTATCATGGAATAATACAGGGCGGGGCAAATAAAAGTGGCCCAGAGAACAGAGTTGCCGGCCGGTGTGGCCGAGCGGTTCTAGGCGCTTCAGTCTGGAACCGCGCGACCACTACGGTCGCAGGTTCGAATCCTGCCTCGGGTATGGATGTGTGTGATGTCCTTAGGTTAGTTAGGTTTAAGTAGTTCTAAGTTCTAGGGGACTGATGACCTCAGATGTTAAGTCCCATAGTGCTCAGAACCATTTGAACCATTTGAGAACAGAGTTCCAGTGTATAAAAAACACAGCAGAGGAGAGGAAATACTATATCAAGCTGACTATAGCAGATGTTGAGAGTGACTACCACTCATATCTTGGCACTTTCTGGCCCCAGTCAGCAATTGCTGAAGGTGGATCGAAGCTGGACTGTTGGAATTGCTGCAATTTCATCCCTGTCGCTGCAGTTCTTGAAGGCTATAAGGATTGTTGCGATACACCTTAGACTTGCGGACTCCCCACACAAGTAATCGCGCACTGACAGACCAGGTAACCTGGATGGACAGCAGAACCAGTACGTCGCCACATAGGTCTCCGTCCGCCTGGGCGGAAAGGGGCCAGACTCATGAGTTGGTTCCAAAAGGTGTGACCCCTTGGGTTGACACCGACTTTCAGTTCTCAACGCGCAATGTGCTTACCCGAAAGAAACTATTCAAAAGATGTTCTGAATGTAAATGAATTTTAAAAATTTAATATGTAACTCTATAAATCTGAGCTGTAGTTATAAAGTTTTAACTACCAACTCAAAAAAAGTAAATTAAAGTTACTTAGCTACTATTGCGTTTGTTTGAAGTTACCTACATGTCCGCAGTCGTGGTACACTTCAAAGTCGCCACACCACAGAACAGCAGCACGCCGCTAGATGAACCAAAACAAAATGGCGCTACCCTCTGCTGTACATTTTAACAAAATTTTGGCCTAATCCAGACGCGAGTTTTGAACTGGTCATCGATCAGCGGTAAACTATTTCTGAGAATCTATTCAGACGCTCTTCTCACCACAGATTTAAACATTCCTGCAACGTAGACCAAAGTGACAGCGCTCAGTAATAAAATAGATCAGTAAGGTCTTATACATGGATTGCGAATTTTATATATTATGTCATACCATTAGTTCAAACCTAGGAAATGCTTATTCCTGAGTTACAAAAAATAGAACTTTCGGAATAGTAGATAAGAAACGCTTCTAAAACTGGATGAAAAATGTAATCTGGACCAATAGTTTTTAAAAAAATCACTATAAAATTCTACAACGTAATACAACTCCCATCATTTCTGACTGGAAGCCAATGTTGGGCACTAACGAAACAACGGACCAGAATAACAGAAAATCCGTGAGCTATATCTTACTGTACATGAACAGAAGACATCTGTAGACAATTAAAAGTGATTAACATTAATGAAAAAATGATAATAGACTTAATACCATGGAATAACATGTTGTAAGGTGTCTTAATTGTTGATGGAGCCCCACCCAACATATTTCATTCATACTTTTAGGCTCTAATAGCACCCCCCAGGTCTGTTAACGAGATGACTGGGTAAGTGAGATGTTCTTTTCACAGTCGAAATACTACTTGCAAAATGCTCATGTAATTCCACATGCCGCCCAACGTCGAGCTAGGAACTGAATTAGCTGTATACTTCGGTTTGTGAGAAACCGCGCTGGCCGCAGTAGCCAAGCTGTTCTAGGCGGTTCAGTCCGGAACCGCTCGGCTTCTACGGTCGCAGGTTCGAATCCTGCCTCAGGCATGGATGTGTGTGATGTCTTTAGGTTAGTTAGGTTTAAGTAGTTCTAAGTTCTAGGGGACTAATGACCTCAGATGTTAACTCCCATAGTGCTCAGAGCCATTTGAACCATTTTCAGAAGCTGCGTTTTTCCGTTGTTTTCGGCACAGCAGCCTAGCAGATAGAGACAGTGGAGGAACGCAAACATTCTGCCTTCTCCACAGCCAATCCTTGGGATTGGATTTGATTGTTTGGGGGAAGAGACCAAACAGCGAGGTCATCGGTCTCATCGGATTAGGGAAAGACGGGGAAGGAAGTCGGCCGTGCCCTTTCAAAGGAACCTTCCCGGCATTTGCCTGGAGTGATTTAGGGAAATCACGGAAAACCTCAATCAGGATGGCCGGACGCGGGATTGAACCGTCGTCCTTCACCCTTGGGCTTCCCCTGACGTGGATCTGGCCATGATAAAGCAATGGGAGGTAACGCCCCGTGTAACTTGAAAGCGCACGTGCAAAGATGCGATGCCTACGTGGAGGAATGTCTCCTTTATTCAAAGGAAATGGCGGTTGTACGTTTTCTGTGGAATCTGCGAGACATAGCGTCTCAATGGCTGCTCTGTAACGTGGCTAGAAAGACAGTAAGCTTCTGACTGTTCCCTGCCCCCCTCCCCAAGATGCGATGCCTACGTGGAGGAATGTCTCCTTTATTCAAAGGAAATGGCGGTTGTACGTTTTCTGTGGAATCTGCGAGACATAGCGTCTCAATGGCTGCTCTGTAACGTGGCTAGAAAGACAGTAAGCTTCTGACTGTTCCCTGCCCCCCTCCCCAACCCCCCCCCCCCAAAAAAAAACAAAATGCAAAATGTCTCACTCTTCCTGGCACTCTGTCGAAATCTTTATATTTTATTGGAGTAGTGGTCGCAATCTTGGCAAAACGTGGCTACAAATTAGACGACACTCTGAATCATCACTTTCGTTGGTGGATAACTTAGGGCTTTTCCAAAATTTGAGAGAGGAGTTAGAATTTCAGTTTTTAGACTGTGCCTCCTGCATTCATGTTCTTGCAGCATCTCACAGGTAGCACACTTGAAGATGGGTCTATTATGGGATTAACTGCCCGTCACAGCCGGCGCGCACACACCTGGGTATTGGAAGTTTATTTGGTGAGACTCAGCCAGTAATGCTTTTCCTTGGAACGGCTTCGGGAGCTGCAGTAGTGATCAATTTTGCGGAGTTATTCATTTCGGTAACTGATGACCGCACTTAGTTGTTTGTTTTGCAGGATGCGCTTTGGATCAGTGAAACTATGTTTGTTCTTCCGAGTACACGTTTCATGAGCATTTTCTGATATGTTCTTTACACGACCATTGGCAGTAGTCATTACGTGATCCTAAAATTGGTACCAAGACTGGAATTAAACATAATTGTCCTATCGCTTTGCATTCATTGCTATCTTGTTGAAGATTTTCCCACTTCAATGGTCGTTAAGGGAAATAAATAGTCTCTTTTAAAAGAGAGCACTTAAATTTAACACTTAGATGCATTCTTTAACTGAAATATACTGCAGTGTGGCTGTTGACCTGTGCATGTCATGTATGACCGTAGTCTTTTAAAGGTTAGCCTAGCCTTGATAAATTAAGACTTAATAAGGCATTATCAGTTGTGCGATTTGGTTCGTTACCTATCAAAAGTAAATTCACATGATTACACAGAGAGCTTCACTCCCTTTAGCGATCATGGGTACTTTAATTTTGTATCCGATGGGTACGCACTACTACAGTCACAACCACCCCACCCCACCATTGGGACCAGAGCACCAATGATGCTGCTAAACTATAAACAGAAACATGGAAAACGGCAGCGAGCCTGGACCAAGACTTATATGGGTGGAACAAGTCAAGAATTATACAGTCCTCGATAAATTTTGGCTAACATCAGGTCCTATAACAGGACGTTGTTGTCTTCATTTCGACGTTTGGTGTTATGCGGCTCCCCATGCTAGTCTGTTAAGTGCAAGCCTGTTCATCTCTGCGTTAAGTACTGGAAACTACATCCACCTGAACCTACTTACTGTATTCAGGTCATCGTCCCCTTCCAGGATTTTTCACTCTCACTACTTTAGTTGCAAAATTGGCCAAATGCCTCAGAATATCTCCTATTACCCGATCCCTTCTTTTAGTCAAGTTGTAGCATAAATTTCTTTTTTCGCCTATTCCATTCAGTAAATCCTCATACGTTATTCGATCTATGCATCTAATCTTCAGCATTCTTCTGTAGCACCACGTTTCAAAAGATTCTCTTCCCTTCCTCTGTGAAATGGTTATCGTCCACATTTCACTTTCGTACAGGGCTGCAATCCAGACAAATGCCTTGAGAAAATAGTGCGTAACTGTTACACTGATGAAAATTTTCACTCTACAGCGGAGTGTGCGCTGATATGAAACTTCCTGGCAGATTAAAACTGTACCGGACCGAGACTCGAACTCGGGACCTTTGCCTTTCGCGGGCAAGTGCTCTACCAAATGAGCTGCCCAACATTCATTCTAGAAACAACCCCAAGGTTGTGGCTAAGCCATGTCTCCACAATATCCTTTCTTCCAGGAGTGCTAGTTCTGCAAGGTTCGCAGGAGAGCTTCTGTGAAGTCTGGAAGCTGGGAGACGAGGTACTGGCGGTATTAAAGCTGTGAGGACGGGGCGTGAGTCGTGCTTCGCTAGCTCAGTCGGTAGCCAACGCCTGAAGTGGACCAGATTTTTTTGTTATAGGATGAAAAGTGGCGGTGGCACTTAGTTTTTTTTTAGTTCCATTTCATTAAGGGGCTTTAAAAAAAAGTTGGTAAAAAAAAATAAGTTAAAAAAAAGCGGTTCTAGGAGCTTCAGTCTGGAACCGCGCGACCGCTAAAAAAAAAAAAGTCGGTAGAGCGCTTGCCCGCGGAAGGCAAAGGTCCCGAGTTCGAGTCTCGGTCCGGCACACAGTTTTAATCTGCCAGGAAGTTTGTTAAACTGATATTAGATGTTAACGCACTCTTCTTCTCCGAGTTTTGTTTCTTGCTTTTGCCTGTGTTATTTTACTGACCGAGTAGTAAAACACGTTTACCACTTTTAAAGTCTTCCTTCCTGATATAATACCCTGAGCGTCACATTATTTAATTCGAGTATATTCCATTATCTTTGTTTTAATCGTGTTGATGGTCATCTAATAATCTCTTTTCATCACCCTATACATTGCGTTCAACAGTTTTTCCAGATTCTTTGCCGTTTCTCACAGAATTACTATGTCAAGGGCAAATCTTAAAAATTTTATTTCTTCTTCACGAGTGCTCTTTCCCTTCCTCCTTGGTCTTCTTTACTGCTTACTGAATGCACAAATTGAATAACATGAGGGATAGGCTACAAACCTGTCCCACTATCTTTTCAAGCGCGGTTTCCCTTTCGTGTCCCACGACTCTTACAATTGCAGACTAGTTTCTGCACAACTTGTAAACCACCTTCCGTTCCCTGTATTTTAATACTGGCACCCTGAAAACTTCAGAGAGTGTAGTCCAGTCAATATTGTCAAAAGGTTTCTGTAAATCTACCTTTTCCCCATCTGCATTCCAGGAGAAGTAATAAGGTCAGTATTGCCGCGGGTTTTCTTGCATTTCTTCAGAACCCAAACTAATTTTGCCAAGGTTGGCTACTATCGGTTTTCATAATTCGTCTCAGTATGTTGCAACCATGGCTTATCAAACTGATGGTTAGGTAATATTCGCATCAGTCAGCACTTGACTTTTTTTTTTACCTGGAATTATTATATTCTTCCTCAAGTCTGAGGGCATTTCATTTGTCTCATATACATTGCACACCAGGTGGAAGATTTTCGTTATGCGTGGGTCTCCGAAGGATCTCAGTGATGCTGAGGGAATGTCCCGTGGAGGCTGTTCTTCACGTACTCTGTCAAATTCTTCTCACGGTATCATATCTCCAATCTCACCTTCAACTACTTTCGCTTCTTTATCTATAATATTGACTTCCAGTGTGTGTGTGTGTGTGTGTGTGTGTGTGTGTGTGTGTGTGTGTGTGTCTGTCTGTTCCAGAGGATCAGTGCAATACTTTCGCACTTTTGTAGTTTTAAATAATGACAGTATTTGCAATAAGTGTAGTCGTTGGGATAAGGTTAGTTGTGAGAATGAAAAGAAAACGTCTTTAAGAATGAACTAAACGACTAAAATAATAATCATGAATTTATGATACATCCTTGTACATAGGTTTCCATGTACATAATTTTGAACCAAATTCTTCGTAGAGCATTACAATACCTCGCAAATTATCCGTTAATTAGCACTTTAAAACAAATAAAATGGTATTTTTAATAAGATAATGTGAAAAAGGAGTCTCTTATTCACGATTAATAAATTAATTTCGTAAAATTTAGGTATGAAGCTGGGCATTCATGATGCCCTTTTGCCTAGTGATTGTTAAGTCTATTTTATGTTCCACAGTAGTAAGCTAAATCGGTATACAATGTCAGAACCAGGTTAAAAAACCTTTCTAACGATGCCTCATTCATCCCCGTACGACCAGTATGTGTTCAGAAAAGGAGATGTTGATTTGACAAATAATATGTTCCCTTCATCTTTCAACTTTTCTTTCTTGCCATCTGAGTTTGTGGTATTCATCAAGTTGCTTTTCTTTCCTCGAAAGGTCTCTTGAATTCCGCTGTAGGCGGAATCTATCTTTCCGTAGACATACGTGCTTCTACAGCATCGTATTTGTCCTGATCCTTACCTGCCACGCCATTTTGCGCTTTTTGTCATTTTTTAGACGTCTGTATTCCCTTTCGCGTGCTTCAGTTGCTGAATTTTTTTTTCACGTTTCATCACTTGAATTCAGCATCTCCTTGTTTATCCAGGATTTCTACAAGATCTTGCCTGTTTTGCCCGTTTCAGCCCTCAGAGTAATCAGTTCTTCGTCTATTTTATTCTGTTTCCTCATTTCAGCACTACGTTGCGTAGTGTTCAGTACCAGTAGAAAAACTATCAGTCTCTGATAAATATGTAGAAGTAACTTAAATACGAGGAAATTTTCAAACAATGAGAGTAAATTTGGGTTCTTAAAGCTCTAAGATTTTTATAGTCTGTAATTTCAAATATATGTAGCTCGGTTTGCGTCAGATTCCTGTAAGCATACACAAAAGCTAACTCCTCAATGCACAATGAAGAAAACGAATTGGAACCCAGACTACACGCTGTTATTAAATTGTAAACCACAAAATTCAGATCTGTAGTGTATATCAAGTATTTGAAAATGTAGGGGCCTCAGCTTTACCGAATGTTAAAAATAATTTAGTGAGTGAACCGAAATTTGCAGAATTAATTAGGTATCTGCAGCAGCTGCACAAAAGATGGCCTGCGTAACACTGACACATCACCGCACTGACATGTGCCCCAAATGTACGGTTGATCTGACGTCATGTCAGATATTACAAATCTCAATGACTGCAGAGCTGTCTAGGACCTACTTAGTCCATCCGCTGCAATATTTGAAACTCTTAAAAAAACAAAAGCGTCTAGAACCATGATGTGTAATGCCAAAGAACCACACACAGCTGAGTGGAAACCTCGCCTGTTAAACAGTGTAGTAGAAAGTTAACTGAACTTATTCATAGAGAAAGAAGGTCACTGGGAATGATTGTCACATCAGAAAAGGAGATGGCTATCACCTAAGAGAATTTTATGCTCAATCAGAGTCCCTAGAAAACACTGCAATGAAAACAGTTTGACTGTACACCGATCGTCCATAACGCTATGACCACCTACCTAATATCCGGTGTGTCCACCTTTGACACCGATAACACTGGCGATGCAATGTGGTGTGGACGCAATGAGGGCTTGGTAGGTATCTGTAGGGAGGTGGCACCACGTCTGCACACAAAAGTCACCTGATTCCCGTAAATTCAGGGGATGGGGGCGCTGAGCTCTGAAGTCACGTTCAATCACATGCCAGAAGTGTTTGACGGGCTCAGTTAGATCGCGCTCCTTCCCCATTCTACACACGGACAGCACGCTCACTTACACTACATGCACCGTGCGTGCGTCTGACTAGGCCGGCACGGTAGCTCAGCGTGTTCGGTCAGAGGGTTAGCAGCCCTCTGTAATAAAAAAACTGAGCTAATCGATCAACAACGAACTTAAACGGATGTCTTACGACGTCCGCCCCGAGCATATTCAACGAACGAAAACGACCAAAATGAGATTAAAAAAAAAAAAAGACTAGCAGTCATTCCTCGACAGGTGACGCTGCTATCGCCTGGACGGGTGTTACTCGCTAGTATGTCGGTGGTCATAATGTTCTGGATGATTAATGCGTAAATACCAGACTCACCGTGTCGCCATTATTGGGGAATTTCTCGTAAATCTGGCGAACTCAAAGAAGAGGCCTCATAACAAATTTCGGAGTATGAAATATAACTTGCCAACCAACAGGAACTTGTGCCTTAGCTCTCGCACTAGACAACAGCGGTCATGTACTCTCTCTCTCTCTCTCTTTCTCTGTGTGTGTGTTTGTGTGTGTGTGTGGGGGGGGGGAGAGGGTGTTTGTGTGTACGTGACAACTTTAGCATAGTGAAAGCTTTGGAAAGCTTTAGGTTCAAAAATGGTTCAAATGGCTCTGAGCACTATGGGACTTAACAGCTGAGGTCATCAGTCCCCTATAACTTAGAACTAATTAAACCTAACTAACGTAAGGACATCACACACATCCATGTCCGAGGCAGGATTCGAACCTGCGACCGTAGCGGTCCCGCGGTTCCAGACTGAAGCGCCGAGAACCGCTCGGCCACTCTGGCCGGCAAAAGCTTTAGGCCTTTCAATATTTTTATGGATTCAGTTAAGTGCATCTGGTGGTGATAGATACCTAGGTACTTTGCTTATAGCTTCTTGGCGCAGCTTGGATCGGCTACTGTCAACAAACAGTAGCAAGCTGCGTTGGCCAAGAATAACAGGCTTCATGTGAGTGCTTTGTTTTCCTTTGGCGATGCTTCGCTTTGTGAAGTCTCACTGGCGTCACCTAGTGGCTTCGACATGCGACGGAACACAATCTGTTTGGCGTCAGGCATAGCACGCAAGTAATGTTTGCCTCGACTAAAAGAGAGTGCTTGTTAACGACGGTTTCGACAGCCACAACAACAGATACGAGGCTTTAACTGTTGAACAATATCCCATGTAGCACGAGTCGCCCCGTAGACCATCGCCTTGACTTTATCGCCTGAGTATGCGGGTTTTTTTCCGAAAGGGAAGTAGTAGGGTGTCAATCCATAGATTGCTGTTTTGTTCCCGGCTCGAAGTCATGAACCCATGTTTTATCGTCTGTGACGATGTTCAACAAGAAATTGTGACGGAAATCTTCGCAACGAGCAAGAAATTTCGCGGAGATGGTCGTTCACTGGTCCTTATGGAGCTGTGAGGTGAATCAAGGTGGGGTTAGGGATGGCTCTGAGGGCAGCCAACTTTAAATGATAATTAACTGAAACCCTCAGCTGCAGACAGGTGTTGTTGACATACCTCTATGGGGATAGCTGAAAATGTGTGCCCCGACCGGGACCAAACCAGGGATCTCCTGCTTATATGGCAGACGCTCTACCCATCTAACCACCGAGCACACCGATGAATAGCGCGACTGCAGGGACTTATCCTTTGCACGCTTCCCGTGAGACTCACATTCCCAACTGTCCACAATTTACATACTTACTGTTCCTAGTAGATATTTGCCCACCTCCATTGTCAGCTGCCCCATTGAGGTATATCAACAACACCTGTCGGCAGCTGATGGTTTCAATTAATTATCATTTATTCTAGAGAAGCTGCACGGTCATCAATGGTATCTGTTCTTTCGAGAACAGTTACTATCTTCACATGCAGCCAACTCTGCTCACGTTTCTATGGGGCCCGTCGGGACTATCAGCAGTTGGGATTCATTAGGCATGGCCAGGACTGGGAAGGGAAGATTGGTAAAGCTGATTCATGAAAGTATTCGGGCTGGATCTCGGTGCACACATGGTCAAATACCTGTTGTCATGGGTAGGATAAATCCAGACAACAGGTTCCCCTTCCTAAAGGGTATCTACAGTAGTTAAAAAAAAACTGAAACAATCACTCACAAGACACATTTTAACACTCCAAATATCACACATACCAGATGTCACAAAGAAAAACAAACAGCTCGAAGGAGTAATATGGGCCTCTTAACAGGATTAACGACCATCCTACAAATTATGCAATCAATAAAAGATAAAATACACCTATTAGAAGTTGAGCTCCAATCTCTAAAGTGCACAGTAGTTTGGGTTACTGAGCACTGGTTTAGAGACACAGGAATCCAACATGAAGTATCATCATTGTATGAAAGGGCAAACTCTTACTGCAGAAGTGCTTCAAGGTCATTTATATCAGAAAAGGAACACAGTTCGAATCAAGACATAATCTCAGTACAGTAAGTGAAGACAAACACTTTGAAATATCTGCTATTGAATTAACAAGACTTGGTATCACCAAAAAATTATTCATTTTGTGTGTGTATAGATCTCACAGTGGTAGTATGGACACTTTTTTCAATAAATTAACAGAAGTTCTAGATAAAATGTCAAATACAAAGGTCAACATAATTCTGTGTGAGGACGTTAACATCAACACTAATATCATAAATGCATCCAGCAGCACTCTCATAAACATCCTTCAAAGTTTTGGCATGTCCCTATTGGTCAATAGTGAAGTAAGGGTTACTACACACATCATAAAAACTTTTGCATCACCTCGGTTCCAAGAGTTCCGGAACCTGCACAGAAAATTGGAATAGAGAACAACATAAACATCATTGCATGTTGTACCACCATACAGCGAGACATTCAGAGGTGGTGGTCCAGATTGCTGTACACACCGGCACCTCGCCGTTTCGGCGTAGATCCCTCAAAGTGATTGGTGGCCCACGTCGTCCACCCACAGCCCTTTTCAATCTATTCCAGGTACGTTCGATAGGGTTCATGTCTGGAGAACATGCTGGCCGCTCTAGTCGAGCGACGTCGTCATCCTGAAGGAAGTCATTCACAAGATGTGCACAATGGGAGCGGGAATTATCGCCCGTGAAGATGAATCCTTCGCCAATATGCTGCCGATATGGTTGCACTATCGGTTGGAGGATGGCATTCACGTATCGTACAGCCGTTACAGCGAATTCCATGACTACCAGCGGCGTACGCGAGCCCCACAAAATGCCACCTCTAAATGGCACTCGCTGACTCGCTGAACACTGTGTCTAAGGCGTTCGGCCTGACCGGATTGCCTCGCATGTCTCCGACAATTATCTGGTCGAAGGCACATTCGACACTCATCGGTGAAAAGAACGTGATGCCAATCCTGAGCGGTTCATTCGCCATGTTGTAGGGTCCAACTCTACCGCGCTGCGTGTGTTGTGGTTGCAAAGATGGACCTCGCCATGGACGTCGGGAGTGAAGTTGCGCATCATGCAGCCTATTGCACACATTTTTAGTCGTGACATGACGTCCTGTGGCTGCACGAAAAGCATTATTCAACATGGTGGCGTTGCTGTCAGGGTTCCTCCGAGCCACAATCCAGCGGCCTAAGCGAGGCATGTCTTCGACAGTTCCTGTCTCTCTGTATTTCCTCCATGTCCGAATAACATCGCTTTGGTTCACTCTGAGACGCCTGGACACTTCCCTTCCCTTCCCTTTAATAGCACCAAGTAACAATGCGGACGCGATCGAACCACGGCATCGACCGTCTAGGCATGGTTGAACTACAGACAACACGAGCCGTGTACCTCCTTCCTGGTGGAATGACTGGAACTGATCGGCTGTCAGACCCCCTCCGTCTAGTATGCACTGCTCAGGCGAGATTGTTACATCTTTGGGTGGGTTTAGAGACATATCAGAACAGTCAGAGGAGCTGTGTCTGAGATACAATATCCATAGTCAAAAATGGTTCAAATGGCTCTGAGCACTATGGGACTTAACATCTATGGTCATCAGTCCCCTAGAACTTAGAACTACTTAAACCTAACTAACCTAAGGACATCACACACATCCATGCCCGAGGCAGGATTCGAACCTGCGACCGTAGCAGTTGCGCGGCTCCGGACTGAGCGCCTAGAACCGCTAGACCACCGCGGCCGGCTATCCATAGTCAACGTCTATCTTCAGGAGTTCTGCGAACTGGGGTGAAATAAAACTTTTTTTTTATGTGTGTATTATAAGCTATTGAAGCGAGTGAGCTAGTGGGTGCCACTGTTGATAATATCATTAAGTGTGATGACTTCACTGTATTTATGCTCTATTTTCCATGATGACATTATTGATGGTTTGCTAACGTATCTTCCAATAGCGTTGTTTCGTGCTTGACTTTTATTGCCTGGTATAGTGTTTGAATATCGTAACTGAATTTAACGACATACGTACTTAGTCTGCGTCGATTCTTTTCACATTTCTGGTGTATTATAAGCTATTGAAGCGAGTGAGCTAGTGGGTGCCACTGTTGATAATATCATTAAGTGTGATGACTTCACTGTATTTATGCTCTATTTTCCATGATGACATTATTGATGGTTTGCTAACGTATCTTCCAATATCGTTGTTTCGTGCTTGACTTTTATTGCCTGGTATAGTGTTTGAATATCGTAACTGAATTTAACGACATACGTACTTAGTCTGCGTCGATTCTTTTCACATTTCTGGTGGAGGGAATTTTAATCATCTATGCAGTACTGGTACAGTGCTGATTACTTCAGCGTTCCATTGCACTACAACGAATGCGCATTAAGAATTTGACAGCCATCATTAGTGTTGTTGTTGTGGTCTTCAGTCCTGAGACTGATTTGATGCAGCCCTCCATGCTACTCTATCCTGTGCAAGCTTCTTCATCTCCCAGTACCTTCTGCAACTTACATCCTTCTGAATCTGCTTAGTGTATTCATCTCTTGGCCTCCCTCTACGATTTTTACCCTCCGCGCTGCCCTCCAATGATAAATTGGGGATCCCTTGATGCCTCAGAACATGTCCTACCAACCGATCCCTTCTTCTAGTCAAGTAGTGCCACAAACTTCTCTTCTCCCCAATCCTATTCAATACCTCCTCATTAGTTACGTGATCTACCCATCTAATCTTCACCATTCTTCTGTAGCACCACATTTCGAAAGCTTCTATTCTCTTCTTATCTAAACTATTTATCATCCACGTTTCACTTCCATACAAGGCTACACTCCATACAAATACTTTCAGAAACGACTTCCTGACACTTAAATCTATACTCGATGTTAATAAATTCCTCTTTTTCAGAAAAGCTTTCCTTGTCATTGCCAGTCTACATTTTAAATCCTCTGTGCTTCGACCATCATCAGTTATTTTGCTTCCCAAATAGCAAAACTCCTTTACTACTTTAAGTGTCTCATTTCCTAATCTAATTCCCTCAGCATCACCCGACTTAATTCGACTACATTCCATTATCCTCGTTTTGCTTTTGTTGATGTTCATCTTATATCCAACTTTCAAGACACTGTCCATTCCGTTCAACTGCTCTTCCAAGTCCTTTGCTGTCTCTGACAGAATTACGATGTCATCGCCGAACCTCAAAGTTTTTGTTTCTTCTCCGTGGATTTTAATGCCTACTCCGAACTTTTCTTTTATTTCCTTTACTGCTTGCTCAATATACAGATCGAATAACATCGGGGAGAGGCTACAACCCTGTCTTACTCCCTTCCCAACCACTGCTTCCCTTTCATGTCCCTCGACTCTTATAACTGCCATCTGCTTTCTGTACAAATTGTAAATAGCCTTTCGCCCCCTGTATTTTACCCCTGCCACCTTTAGAATTTGAAAGAGAGTATTCCAATCAACATTGTCAAAAGCTTTCTCTAAGTCTAAAAATGCTAGAAACGTAGGTTTGCCTTTCCTTAATCTTTCTTCTAAGATAAGTCGTAAGGTCAGTATTGCCTCACGTGTTCCAACATTTCTACGGAATCCAAACTGATCTTCCCCGAGGTCGGCTTCTACCAGTTTTTCCATTCGTCTGTAAAGAATTCGCGGTAGTATTTTGCAGTTGTGACTTATTAAACTGATAGTTCGGTAATTTTCGCATCTGTCAACACCTGCTTTCTTTGGGATTAGAATTATTATATTCTTCTTGAAGTCTGAGGGAATTTCGCCTGTCTCATACATCTTGCTCACCAGATGGTAGAGTTTTGTCAGGACTGGCTCTCCCATGGCCGTCAGTAGTTCTAATGGAATATTGTCTACTCTGGGGGCCTTGTTTCGACTCAGGTCTTTCAGTGTTCTGTAAAACTCTTCACGCAGTATCGTATCTCCCATTTAATCTTCATCTACATCTTCTTCCATTTCAATAATATTGTCCTCAAGTACATCGCCCTTGAATAGACCGTCTATATACTCTTTCCATCTTTTTGCTTTCCCTTCTTTCCTTAGAACTCGGTTTCCATCTGAGCTCTTGATATTCATACAAGTGGCTCTCTTTTCTCCAAAGATCTCTTTAATTTTGCTGTAGGCAGTATCTATCTTGCCCCTAGTGAGGTAAGCCTCTACATCCTTACATTTGTCCTCTAGCCATCCCTGCTTAGCCATTTTGCACTTCCTTTCGATCTCATTTTTGAGACGTTTGTATTTCTTTTTGCCTGCTTCATGTACTGCATTTTTATATTTTCTTCTTTCATCAATTAAATTCAATATTTCTTCTGTTACCCAAGGATTTCTATTAGCCCTCGTCTTTTTACCTACTTCATCCTCTGCTGCTTTCACTAATTCATCCCTCAGAGCTACCCATTCTTCTTCTACTGTATTTCGTTCCCCCATTCCTGCCAATTGTTCCCTTACTCTCTCCCTGAAACTTTGTACAACCTCTGGTTTAGTCAGTTTATCCAGGTCCCATCTCCTTAAATTCCCACCTTTTTGCAGTTTCTTCAGTTTTAATCTGCAGTTCATAACCAATAGATTGTGGCCAGAGTCCACATCTGCCCCTGGAAATGTCTTACAATTTCAAACCTGGTTCCTAAATCTCTCTTTTACCATTATATAGTCTATCTGATACCTACTAGTATACCTACTAGTATCATTATTAAGAAACTCAATTTGCTCTACAGACACGTTGTAAGTAGGCTGTTTATGTTTTCTTATTGGCAACGTTACGTAGCGCTCTGTACGAAAATCACTGGCTGTGCTGTGTGCAGTCTGTGGCTAGTTTGCATTGTTATCTGCCATTGTAGTGTTGGGCAGCGGCAGCTGGATGTGAACAGCGCATAGCATTGGGCAGTTAGAGGTGAGCCGCCAGCAGTGGTGGATGTGAGGAGAGAGATGGCGGAGTTTTGACTTTTGATGATATTAAGGTAAATACATTGTTTGTTCTCTATTAAAATCTTTCATTTGCTAACTATCCCTATCAGTAGTTAGTGCTTTCCGTAGTTTGAATCTTTTATTTAGCTGGCAGTAGTGGCACTCGCTGTATTGCAGTAGTTCGAGTAAGGAAGATTTTTGGTGAGGTAAGTGATTTGTGAAACGTATAGGTTAATGTTAGTCAGGGCCATTCTTTTGTAGGGATTTTTGAAAGTCAGATTGCATTGCGCTAAAAATATTGTGTGTCAGTTTAAGCACAGTCATGAATAATTGTTCAAAGGGGACGTTTCATATGGCGACCCTGCCAGGATACCTCACTGGAATCTTCTGATTTTTTCTTGTAGTTTGTGTAATTAGTGTAGCTATTGTTTATTGCTAGTGCATAATTGTAGAGAGAATCTCCTTTGTAGTTGCAGTCTTTCATTGTTGTACAGTAAAACATGTGTGGCACGCATGTAGATTTGCACCAAGTATTTTGCAGCTGCAATTAACTAGATATTATTTTCAGTTCTATGTTAATGTGGTCTCTTATTTTTGCTCTTCAAATTGTGCTTTTCTGTGTCATCGTGTGAAATATTGTGACAATAATGGCGTGTGAAAAACGTAACACTAGGCTTCAAAGTAAACTGAGAAATAATAGTGATGACGAGCGTAGCTTATCAGCACCACTGTGTAGTGATTTAACAGACATTCGAAGTAGTAATTTGGTAATTGTGCATAGGGAAATGGAGCGGGCGGCAAATAATGGTGTAGACAGTGAAACAGGTAGTGAACAAGGAAGCATTATCGATCGATCGGTCGGCAACAGCTCACCTCAGGAATCCGAAATGATGGAACACAATATTGCAAATACTGTAGACTTAGGTTTTGGGTCCTCACTGTTTTCTCAAATGAGTCAAGACACATTTTCTGCTTGTCAAAATGTGAATGCTGCCGGTGAAAACGCACTGCCAAAAAGCATAGAGAAACAGATTCCAGACACTAATACATTATTATTGCAATTAATGCAAAAAATGGAACAAAATCAGAAACAAACACAGCAACAGTTAGACACAATGGAACAAAATCTTTAAAAGTTAGACACAATGGAACAAATTCATCAAAAGTTAGACACAATGGAACAACATCAGAGACAAACACAGCAACAGTTAGACGCAATGGAACAAAATCTTCACACTATGCTTGAACAAACACGTGAAGATTTAACTACTGAGTTACATAAAATAGAATCGAAATGTCAAAAAGCCTGTAATGACGTAAAAACACAAATTTGTGAGCATTTCCAACCTATTTTTTCGCGTCCTGAAAATGCATTACAGAATCACGAAGCAGCCATAAAATAACTGCAAACTATTGTTCATGAAAATCATGAGACCTTGCAAGCTAAAATTGACTCAGTTGCGTCTACCGATTCGGTTACGCAACTTGCAAAAACTCAGGAAAACTTAAAGGACACAATAGAAAGACACATGGAGGAAATTAGTTCATTATCAGAGAAAGTAGTTGAACTTTCGGATCAGCTAAATAATTTATCTACGAAGGTAGATGATAATCTGAATGACACAAAACTGGTAGTCTTTAATGACACAGAAGAGTGCAAACTAATTAGGAAACTGAAACAAAATCTGAATCAAATTGATACGCAACACCAAAGAGAAATCCAGGAAGTACAAGATCAGCTGACACAGGTAATACAAGAATTACGTATTTCAGAGGACACTCGCGCTCCAATACGGGAAGAGGGACATAGAAATATGGAACAGCCACAAAACAATAACACAGGATACTTCGGAAATTATGAAAGAAATTGGCAAGGTACACCCAATTTTGAGATGGAACCGCCGAAACGACGTAACAATGACCGACATGCGACTCGCCGACATAATGATTTTGACTATAAGCTGTTCATTACTACACGTAAATTCAAAATGTTTAAGAATTCTGCCAAAGACATTCATCCACAAGCGTGGCTCCATCAATTCTCTCATTGTTTCCCTCCCAACTGGTCATTAGAGCACAGATTAGAATTTATGTGTGGCTATTTAGAGAATGAACCAGCTGCAAGAATGCGATCGGTCATTCACGATTGTCACAGTGAAGGAGAATTTTACCATGCGTTCCTCTCAGCATATTGGTCTCAAGCTACACAAGACCGAGTAAAACATAGCATCATAATGTTGAAACATTTCGAACAATCTGAATTTTCCAGTCTTGTGAAATATTTTGAAGACATGTTGCACAAGAATCAGTACCTGTCAAACCCACACAGCCCCTCAGAGCTCATCCGCATTTGCTTAATCAAATTGCCTGAACATTTAAGAAATATTATTTTGGCAGGGCGTTGCAAAGACGACATTGAAGCTTTTCAGGGACTCTTACAAGAATTAGAAATTGACACAGACAGTCGCGGGATGCGAAAACAGGAGCACAACAACTACAGATCACATCCGTCACAATTCCGTGACAACAGAAACAATAACTGGACACGAGAAGTCTATTCTTACAACGCAAATCGTGACCAAAACAGACACCACCCATATGACAACCACTGGCAGAGTAATAGTTACAGGGAAAGATCGCATTTCCGTAGTAATGAATATGACAGAGACAATCATAGAAACAGACAATTTGGCAACCAGAACTATTATTATCACGGGAGACAGAATAACTTCAGACGCAACAGTCCACCGTGCAGTGATATTTCAGGGAGAAATTCACCACCACTTAACCGACAAGAAAGAAAGTGTAGGATCTACCGACATGACGACAGACAATATAATCATAACGACAGACCTGAATTTTATCAGAACTGGCGGGATTCAAATAGAGCAGGGCACTTTCGACAACGTGAATTTGTAGAAGCTAGGTCTCCTAATCCCAGTAACGACGCGCGCCAACAAAGGAACAGACAATGACTCGCAGCGCAGGCTGCCGCGTGTGCCGGCTGGCTCAGAGAAAAATAACATAGACGCTAACCTTGAGAAAAATTTCAGTATTCTTTACCGACGTATACCACATGATAATTGCATTAAACTTGAAATTCTGCGTACTAGGAAGAGCAAAGGGTTACACCACATTTCACATGTAAAACCATTTATTGAGAGATAATCTGCTTTTTAACTTTGTCTTTGCCATAAAACGTTTCACTTAACATTTCTAGTATGCTTTGTCGGACTTAAGAAACTGTTAACATGCAACAATGTTCGAAGTTAAATATCCAGTCAAGAACCAAGAGAACTTATTTAAACAGAAATTAAGAATGCATTGTTATTGTGAACAGACGACACAGTGTTATTGTGTGTGTGCATTCTTGCTTGTTAGTTGCACGATTACGTAACGACTATAAGGCTCACATACTTAGAACATTTACCAGTATTGCTAATGAGATTTTAATGCAACATTTTGGTTTACTTGAAAATACATTCTGGATTTAAAGTACTTTCTGAGAGATACCAGATGACACAGTGGTTAGTTGATGTGACAGCTACACGATTTTATCACGACGCTACTAATGAGTGACAATTTACAATGTTGCTTTTGCAGTGTTTCTGTTTTATATCTGCACAGTTTTTCTGTATTATTCTGGAAAGTAAAACATGTTTTAGTAGTAACTTTTGTGGTACAGCTACAATGAGACAGCCTTTTCCGTAGCACAACAATACGTTACAGCACAATAATTTCTTCATCACAACAATAAGCGTAATAACTAAGATATCTATACGCAAATCATTTCACTTTTGTTTATCATGAGGTAAGTACATTGACTGCTGCAGAACTTAGCTTTCGGAGGACGATAACTACGACACTTCCACAGAGATTATCTTACAGCAAGACGCACATTTAGCGCTACAGTACACGTATTTGAGTGATTAATTTTATACTTAAAACATTTATTTTTAAAGATATTTGAAGTACAATGACACAAAGGTTTTCCGTTATACATTTCATTCCATTGCTGTAATCTGTAACACCTGAGGGTATAATTACAATAATCCTCAGGGGGGTACACACTTACTTTGTGTACCATGTGTTTGGCAAGCACAAGGAGCCCTAGCTAATATGGTATTTGCTTATACAACTTTACACATCGGTACGATATTTCTCTAACACACAAATTACACAGCTATCTGATCATTTAACTGAGAGAGATAAACTTTTTTATTATGTCAGTGACACATGTTTACGCACTTACACCGTTGGATAACTTCACACTTATGAAATTGTATTTTGTCTGTACTTTGTGAACTGTTCATACTTTTTCAGAACCATTGTGATACTATGAGAGCTTTGAATGATGTATTTGGTATGAGATCATGATTTTTAAAGTACGTTTGAGGTAGATGACACTACTGAAATGAGCAGAGAATTTTCTTTAGGTTTTGAAATTATTGCAGAAAGCTACGACGTTTTTGAGATTTGACTGAGGTGTTATGATGTTATTATTACGACAACGATGTGTATTATGCTGCTGAGGTATGTTTATGATTAATAGGCTGATGCTATATGAGTTATTTGATTATGCTACGTATCTCTTATGATGAAATATTGAAGAAGTGTCGACGAATATGTATATCTATAATGAGGTAAGGAATAATGAGTAGTGGTTAGGGACTCTGGTTTGTGAATAAGGATGTTGGAAACCAAGAATCGTACTTTAAGAGTTATGAAATGTTTGTAAATGCGTGAATGTATTACAATGCCAACGAAAATTTTTTGGACACTGTTATATCCATAAGATTTTGTTTCTACACATTTGCAACGCAAATTCTTGACCTGTGAAATATTTTTATATGAGACTGTCACTGTAGCGGAAACTGCTGTCGTAAATATTTCCGTAAGAAAGTTAAGTGACCACCTGCACGTAATGCGTCGTGGGCGCCCAGCTGTGTCAGATGCCTGAAAAAAAAAAGACCATTAGTGAGGGCCTTCTCAGAGGCACAGGTAGAAAAAAAGAAAGGGGAGGCCATTGTCCTCGCTATTGACATTTCCTTGTTGAAAGCATACTGTGGAGCTCGTAATTTATGATATTTACTAAAATGCCTAATGAAATGATTAGTAACATTTTACATCTATTGTCTTTGTAGTTGAGAGATTGCTCATTTTGTTTAATATCTGGTTTCCAGCTGTGTTGCAGCATTAGTTTTATAAAATAAACTTAGATGCATTTGCTAATGTGAACACTTTCTGTCAACAGATCTATTAAATAATTATTTTATGATCCACATTCTTTGAAAAAGGAGCTCTTGGAATAGAAAGAACAATAAGAAGGGACTGATAACAGTAACTGCATACATAATTTTCTTTTCAAGTACTTGGTAATTTTTTGTAGAATTAGTTTTTGTGGTGCACCACTTTAATTACATAGACATTAAGAAGTGAATAGACATTTCCCATATCTGCATTGTTGTCTTTAGTGTCTGCTTGAGCTATGTCATGTTTAGATATAAGTTGCTGCTGCTGTTTGCCAGGCATAGTGCTACTAAATTTCACTTTGTATTACTCTGTTAAGCTAGTTTTACTACTGATTTATTTTTCTTGTTGCTGCACATTGGCTCATATTAGTTGTAATGTTGCATTTTCTCTGTTAATTTAGATTTACTGCTGCTGCCAATTTGCATTTTTTTTGTCATTGCTGTTTGCGTTAATTGTTTTGTGCTGCTGCATTGCCTCGTCCCTTAGTTTAGCATCTGAGCTCAGTAGATTTAAGTTAGCTTAAGAGGGGGTAGCCTATAAGAGAATGAGTTGCGATGAATTTGAAGAAATGCACTGAGAGGTTATACGAGAAAAATACAGAAAGCGTGCTTGGATAGGATTTTTTTGGTGGAAGCAAAGGTTGAAATAAGACGAATGATCTATGGAATGAAGTTTTGGGTTAGACTGCAGTACCAAATGTTACACTGAAAACGAACCCTGTCCTTTCCTTTTGTGTTATCCCACTATGTGTTTGTGTACCCTTGTGTATTTGTTTTCTTCCTGTCTCTGTGTAGTTTCATAGAATTTTTTCTTCTTTTAATATTAAGCTACATTCACTATGTGAGGAATACTGTTATCCTGAAGTATAATTGGCATTAATAATATGTTATTTACCTTCTAAATATGCTTAGACATTATTTATTCTGTTTTGTTTTAATGCTCATGTGTAAAGTTGATGTTTCAAAAGTTATTCTGATCTTTTATGTATGTACTCATGTCATAATTCCTGCAACACTGATGTATATGTTATTTCGATTCTTTTGTAAAGCATGTACTATAAATGTTATCTGTATTGTTATGTTCTTTAATGATGAATTTTGTACCTTTGTAATTGTATTCTTATGTTATAATATTGTAATTGACACCAGTTCATCAAATTGAGTAACGTGTAAGCATTCATTTCAATGTACACATTTCTGTTGGTCATAGTAATGCACAATATGTGAGAAGTTGGGACTGTTAGTGTTTGCATGTGTGTTACTAATTCAGAAAGGGACTGGATAACAGCATTGCTGATTCTAAGGACAATTCCAAAAACTTCGTGAGTCTACAAGTGGTGGTTTATGGACTTGCTATAATGTCTGCAAGACTTCTAAGGACAATTCCAAAAACTTTGTGCGTGCACAAGTGGTGGTTTATGGACTTGCTATCTTCTCTGCAAGACTCTTCGATGGTGATTGTGCACCTGCACAGTCGCAGCAGATGGCTGCTGGCCATCTCTACAAGGACTACAGTGGGTCTACACCTTTGATGACCCACCAATACCATTATTTCTACAAGGACTACAGTGGGTCTACACCTTTGATGACTCACCAATACCATTATTTCTACAAGGATTGCAGTGGGTCTGCACCTCTGGTGGCCCACCAATACCATACTCTCTACATGGACTACAGTGGGTCTGCATCTTTGATGGTCCACCAATGCCATTATTTCTACAAGGACTGCAGTGGGTCTGCATCTCTGGTAGCCCACCAATACCGTAATCTCTACCAGGACTACACTGGGTCTACTCTGTGATGACCTACCTACCAATATTCTTCAAAACTTCGACTGACTCTGCTGTAGGTTTGCTCTGTTGTGGCCCATTACCTGTCAGCATATCAAGAGTCAGCACTGTCCTTCCGTTGGAAGGACAACACTACTTCTTCAAGACTGCATGGAAATCCACTACTTCTGAGTGCAATTTCTTTTACTAATGAGACTTTGTGAAAAAAAAACTGTAATTCCTATTATGATGAATGATCAGGACTATCTTTATGGACTGTGAGAAAATTTTAGCCTTTGACCAACATTGTATTGATAAGTGTGTGCATTTGATTTCTTTGTTATTGTAATTATGAAAAATTTTATCAAATCATTATTGGCCACTGCCCAAAACAATTTGTAAAATTTTTTGTGGGGAGCATGGGGGCTATGTAAGTAGGCTGTTTATGTTTTCTTATTGGCAACGTTACGTAGCGCTCTGTAGGAAAATCACTGGCTGTGCTGTGTGCAGTCTGTGGCTAGTTTGAATTGTTGTCTGCCATTGTAGTGTTGGGCAGCGGCAGCTGGATGTGAACAGCGCGTAGCATTGGGCAGTTAGAGGTGAGCCGCCAGCAGTGGTGGATGTGAGGAGAGAGATGGCGGAGTTTTGAAATTACATATATTATGACTTTTGATGATATTAAGGTAAATACATTGTTTGTTCTCTATTAAAATCTTTCATTTGCTAACTATCCCTATCAGTAGTTAGTGCCTTCCGTAGTTTGAATCTTTTATTTAGCTGGCAGTAGTGGCGCTCGCTGTATTGCAGTAGTTCGAGTAAGGAAGATTTTTGGTGAGGTAAGTGATTTGTAAAACGTATAGGTTAATGTTAGTCAGAGCTATTCTTTTGTAGGGATTTTTGAAAGTCAGATTGCGTTGCGCTAAAAATATTGTGTGTCAGTTTAAGCACAGTCGTGAATAATTGTTCAAAGGGGACGTTTCAACGTTGGTAAGTATATAGATCTCTGCATTCGCTATAAACAATTTTTACAGACATGTTCAGGGAGGAGTCTTGGTGAACCGTATTTATTAGTACGCATATGAAATCAGTCTAGAATGTTGCAGGTTCCTTCAAAAAGCAACCGATTTTTTGCTCCATGCTTGTCCAACTGAGCTTGCACTCAAGAGGAATCGATACAAAGAGCAACACTGCGATGAAAGAGAAGCACACTGAGCAACCGTCCGCCATGTTTTACGTCTTTAAACCAAATGAACGTGGTGTTGGATAGTCATAGATAATGTGTTCACTACCTACGAAATAACATCCATCATTTTAATGTTCAGCAGCTACAGTCAGAAATTAAATTACCCCTGAATATTAAGGACGAACACTTGATATGCGACATCTTTCAGCAGTGCTGTAAGATTTACATGTAAATGCTGTAGTCCAAGGCGATCAGTTATATGGCATTTACAATTAGGAAGCACATCCCTGAACGTTCAGTTTAGGATGTGTTTTGGTGTGGTTTAACACACATTGTACGACTCAAAAAGATTTACCCAATACCGAAAAATATCGAAATGTGTGGGAGATATGTACAGTCGAAATCTTTCGGAAAGAACAGTAAGTTCAGAGAAAAATGTCTACAAAAAAGTTCACTTTTATGTAAACTATATGTAGCAGATGGTTAATTTGCATTTGAACTTGAAATAGGTGCTACATGAGTCAAATACAGAAATTCCTTTTCAGGGATCAGTTACTAACCCACCAAGGCAATCAACCACGTAACGTAACTCTTGACTGATTGTGAGTTTATGAAGTTAATACTTAAGACACTCTACCGAATGAGTTTCTCAGCTGTCCTTGTGGGGACTCAAATTTTGCAGATTTTCTACCCATCTACAAAAGAATACCTAGATTCAGTTTCTTAGAGTAATTTACACTTAAGACCTTTTACTTTACATAGAAATCCCTCCCATTAACCTTTCAAGATGTAATCTGAAACTAGCAATTGTCTGTTAATAGAAAATTAGCTTCATTACACAAATAAACGGAAACACCAGAGTGTAGAAACTATATCATAATTACGCGACTTTCGTAAAAGTATTTACACCAGTCTTCGGTGCTTTGTCCAGGTATGTGGGTACATTTATAAGCTTTTGGCACTATAAGTATGACTCCGAAAACAAATCAGCAATTGTGTAGCTTACAGAATCAAACATGAAGTGTCGCTTTCAAAACAACTGCAGAATGACAACATGGCGGTGAACACTAGAACGTGCGTGAACCTCTCTGAGTATTTCTTATCTCTTCGTTTGCGCACTGTTTCTAATGACGTCAATGTTGACGGGACGTTGTCTCGCACCTCGCAATCGAATTCAGCCCTACAAGTACAGCAGGGAAGTGCCGGCACGTGCAGCAGTGTCGGCCGACTACCGGCCGTTGCCTTACGGCATAAATTTAGAGCCAGACGGACGCGAATAGAACGGTCTATCAAATATTAACAGGCAGTGGCCTGTCGCTCACGTGACGGAGACACCGTTTCTGTGGCAATCGGTCACACAGACACCAGTGACTCACCTGTCTAGACCGTTTTAGACCACGGAAAAAAACTCGCCTCCCACGCTGCACGCATTTCTCGTCGCGTACGAATTGTGTGTTATGTCGAAGCACTGAATCTTATTCTCTAAGTATATCAGATGCAAGTAAGTTACTTAATTACTGCCTTGTATAGCTGTGCCCCTCTAGTTGACATCTTAAAATCATCGGCGGAGTTATGTCATTCAGCAAGAATTATCAGTTAGTACAATGCGCATAACTTGCCTCCGTAGGAATTCGACTCTGAGGTAGCCGATTCGAATTCTGGTGGTGAGACCAAATTTTATCACCGGTATTTGGACGGTAAGGGGAGGAGAGATAGTGGCGTACAGCTTCTGACCACTAGACATTGTGTCAGCGTCCCGGGCTGAGAGCATGTGACACTCCTGCTCGTGATCTGTCCGTCAGGCGGGCACGTTAAGCTTAACGGTCGCCCTTCTGGAATTCGACGGGAGCAGGCCGTATGTCGGCACAGGGTTTCTGTCTCCCTTCCCTTCACACAAAGCAGCATGAGCATTCGTAGCAGTCATCTACGCACTTGACACTCCATAACAGGTCCGAAGTAGGCAACAGCGAACCACTTCCACTTGGACGTTTCCCAGGACGACAATGTGGGTCTCCCGATTTCGTCCCTAAGGCTCATTTCCTGAATATGGGACTGACATTGCTTTTATTTTAACAATAAAATAAGGGCTGACTGGCTATAACATATCTTCAGTGCAGGAATACACATATACACTCCTGGAAATTGAAATAAGAACACCGTGAATTCATTGTTTCAGGAAGGGGAAACTTTATTGACACATTCCTGGGGTCAGATACATCACATGATCACACTGACAGAACCACAGGCACATAGACACAGGCAACAGAGCATGCACAATGTCGGCACTAGTACAGTGTATATCCACCTTTCGCAGCAATGCAGGCTGCTATTCTCCCATGGAGACGATCGTAGAGATGCTGGATGTAGTCCTGTGGAACGGCTTGCCATGCCATTTCCACCTGGCGCCTCAGTTGGACCAGCGTTCGTGCTGGACGTGCAGACCGCGTGAGACGACGCTTCATCCAGTCCCAAACATGCTCAATGGGGGACAGATCCGGAGATCTTGCTGGCCAGGGTAGTTGACTTACACCTTCTAGAGCACGTTGGGTGGCACGGGATACATGCGGACGTGCATTGTCCTGTTGGAACAGCAAGTTCCCTTGCCGGTCTAGGGATGGTAGAACGATGGGTTCGATGACGGTTTGGATGTACCGTGCACTATTCAGTGTCCCCTCGACGATCACCAGTGGTGTACGGCCAGTGTAGGAGATCGCTCCCCACACCATGATGCCGGGTGTTGGCCCTGTGTGCCTCGGTCGTATGCAGTCCTGATTGTGGCGCTCACCTGCACGGCGCCAAACACGCATACGACCATCATTGGCACCAAGGCAGAAGCGACTCTCATCGCTGAAGACGACACGTCTCCATTCGTCCCTCCATTCACGCCTGTCGCGACACCACTGGAGGCGGGCTGCACGATGTTGGGGCGTGAGCGGAAGACGGCCTAACGGTGTGCGGGACCGTAGCCCAGCTTCATGGAGACGGTTGCGAATGGTCCTCGCCGATACCCCAGGAGCAACAGTGTCCCTAATTTGCTGGGAAGTGGCGGTGCGGTCCCCTACGGCACTGCGTAGGATCCTACGGTCCTGGCGTGCATCCGTGCGTCGCTGCGGTCCGGTCCCAGGTCGACGGGCACGTGCACCTTCCGCCGACCACTGGCGACAACATCGATGTACTGTGGAGACCTCACGCCCCACGTGTTGAGCAATTCGGCGGTACGTCCACCCGGCCTCCCGCATGCCCACTATACGCCCTCGCTCGAAGTCCGTCAACTGCACATACGGTTCACGTCCACGCTGTCGCGGCATGCTACCAGTGTTAAAGACTGCGATGGAGCTCCGTATGCCACGGCAAACTGGCTGACACTGACGGCGGCGGTGCACAAATGCTGCGCAGCTAGCGCCATTCGACGGCCAACACCGCGGTTCCTGGTGTGTCCGCTGTGCCGTGCGTGTGATCATTGCTTGTACAGCCCTCTCGCAGTGTCCGGAGCAAGTATGGTGGGTCTGACACACCGGTGTCAATGTGTTCTTTTTTCCATTTCCAGGAGTGTAGATCCTCTGTGCACGAGCTTGTCATACCGCAGTCGCTTACTATCTGTGCTACAGCGTATCAGTATCGACCTGCCGATTGTGAATGACCGACCACGAAGAGAGAAAGAGAATACAGTTCTTTCTTTATCTCACGACAGGCGGTCAAAATGGGCCTCTTACATCAATATTGCGAATAAACAGTGGTTCATAATGTAAAGTCTTTCAAACTTTACGAACTGTAATTTCTCTGCCTCTCTCTCTCTGTCTAGTCAGCAGCAGTTCCCCATTCTTCTAGCTTGTCCACCTCCCGCTTCAGCATATGCAGAATAACTCATATCCTTCATATCCTATAATATTTACTTAATGTACTCCAGTCTGGCGTCTCAAGTTCAATGCAGCGAAGAATGGTTCAAATGGCTCTGAGCACTATGGGACTCAACTTCTGAGGTCATCAGTCCCCGAGAACTTAGAACTACTTAAACCTAACTAACCTAAGGACATCACACACATCGATGCGCGAGGCAGGATTCGAACCTGCGACCGTAGCAGGAAGCGCCTAGAACCGCTCGGCCACACCTGCCGGCTGCAGCGAAGAGCCAGGCTGTGATCTTCAAGAGGTATACCTGAAGCTCTGCCACCAGTCCTCGTCATGGAAGGCTCCACCCAATGAACGAACACCGGCCGCTACCTGGGCGTCACACTGGATCGGCGCCTTACGTGGAAGACGCACACCGCCGAAGTACGGGGTAAGGCGCGCGGCAGAATGCGCCTCCTCTACCCCTTCCTCAGTCCCACGACCACACTGTCTCCACACGGCGGAAAGACGCTGTATCTGGCACTTATCAGGCCCGTGCTGGAATACGCCGCCGTGGTGTGGGGGAATGCCGCCGAGACGCACATCAGCAGTCTCCAGAAGATGCAGAACAGGTGCCTGAGACTGGCACTACATCTTCCCGTGACTTCAGCATTGCCCAACTACATCGGCTAACGGGTGTGCCAATGCTGAAGGACCGCTTCAAGCAGTCGGCGAGACTCTTTTATGCCGACACGTGAAGATCTACGAATCCTCTCATCAGGAATCTGGGAAACCAAATTCACTGGCGAGAGACAACGAGATGGCCGGACTTACTACGAGAGTAGCAACGCTGCTCAGGCATCAAGAGGAAGGAAAAGGAAGTGTCAAACCAGAAGAAATAAATCAAGAAGCGATGAACTGAAAATCAATCAGAGGATGAAGAAGGAAAAGCAGCTAGACCTGCTAACCTTTGAACCTAACGAAACTGCAGTTTCGATATGACACAAAGCAAGCAAGCCAGTCTGGATCTTCTGCTGCAGTTTCTGCTTTCTACTGATCCCTCAATTATTCTTTTCAATAGAGAATGATGCCGGAGTATATCGCCTATCAGGTGCGCCCTTCTTCTGTTTAGGAGTTTCATGAAGCGTCTTTTCTCTCTCTCTCTCTAGTGAAAACTTCATCGCCCAAGAGCATTTATTTCCACCTAATTTACATAATTCTTCTGTAGCACCATCTTTCGAATGCAGCGAGTCTCTTCTCTTGTCTCAGTTCTTTCGCCCAAGGTTCCCTGCCGTATGTTGCCACTCTGCACACATATGTCTTCAACATTTGTTTCCTCACGTCCAAGCTTATATTCCTCGTAGTGAATATGATTTTCTTTTTATTAAAAGCGTTCTTGGCCTGGACAAATCTGCATACTATCTCCTTCTAGCTTCTTCCCTTGCTCGTGATTTTACTTCCCAGGTAATTACACCCCTTCACTTCTTCAGTTGTTCCATTTTTTCAACTTTATCCTCAGTTGTTCCAATTTTCAACTTTACCGCTGACTTGCTTTCTTTATTTCTACTTCAGACTAAAACTTTTGTTTTATGTGTGTTTATTGTCACATGGGATCTCTCCCGTATTGTACCATCCATTACGTTCAGGATTTTTTGTAGGTCTCCTTCACTTTCTACAACTAATGCTGTCTCATCGATAAATATCAGCAGGTCCAAGAAATGTTATTCCTATGTTTACTTCTTTTCTCACCTCAGAATACATGAGTATGGCGACAGGGAGCATCCTTGTCATTTCCCCATTTTGAATGCTAGCTGATTCTTCTTTATTATCACAGCGAACTACACCGATTTCACGTATACAGACGCCATATACAAGTCTTCTCTCTTTAAATCTGACTCCTGGTTGGCGTAGGTTGAATAATAGATTCCAAGTTTACAAAGTGAAATGCTTTGTCAAGATCCGCAAATGCTGCGAATGTACTCTCGCCGTCCTTCAGCTATTTCTCTATCACTTGGCTCACTGCCAATATTGCTTCCCTTGTTCCCACACCTATCCTAAAACCGTAAACGTCTTCAGATAATTGTTCCTCTAGTAGTTTTTCCTTTCTTCTCAAAATAATTTCGGTGACTATTTTCGATGCAAGGCACATCAGCGGCAATATTAAATGTTGTTCACACCTCCTTGCATCTGTTTTTATAGGTAATGGTACTATTATGCATTCAACAAAGTGTTAATTTATAAATTTAAAAACTATAAATTTATAAATTTTTAGGAAAAGTTTATTCAGTGCGATAGTCGCTAAAATGTTTAACACTGTTAGCAGTTTTGCCGGCTTGGAAGACCATATCAGTAATAAATACAGCAGACAAATATGAAAGACACATGAGCCTGGAGTTACCAACACACACTATCTGATTAAAAGCATCCGGCCACTTGTTACATGGCGTTAATATGGAGCGTGTCCGACCTTCGCCTTTACGACGGGTTCAACTCTGCAGGCGATACTTCCAGTGAAGCGTCTCAGTGTCTGTGGAATAATTATATGTCGTTCTTCAACAGCCGAAATCAGAGAAGATAGAGATGTCTGACGCGGTGGTGTGGATCGAAGTGGATGTTCTAGCTCTTCCCAGATGCGTTTCATCAGGTTCAGGTCGGAATTCTGACCAGGCAAATCCATTTTAAGAATGTTATTGTTCACAAACTATTACCTCACAGACGCTGCTTTAAGAGAGGCCGTACTGTAATGCTGATACAAATAACTAACTCTTTCTCTAATGACCCAGAACACAATACCGCAAAATGAGTTGGTATCCTCCCACATTTAGCGTTTTCTTACCGCAATACGGGAACCACACTTTAAGAACGAAAAATACTGCCATAGAGTAACACAGCGTGCTCTGCACTTCACTGTTGGCAGGTAGCGTTTTCTAGGCATTCACCAAACTTAACCCTTTCGGACTGCCGCAGAGTATACTGTAATTCACTCCAAATCACCCGTTTCCAGTCGTCCACTACCTCAAGAGTCGCGTACCACTGACTACAGAAATATATAAACTATTCTTTATAACACCCTATGCACAATTACCGATGAACCATCTGCCAGGCACTTAAATGTGAATTGCAGCGTATCCATGTGGATGTAGAAATATTTCAGAAATGTCGAAACGCGGTTCGCCTACAGAGGAGTGGCTTTTAAACAGCACAACGCACCATTAATCACAAATGGGAGAAACTAATCTCACACAATAAGTTGGGGCTTTTCCTATACCTGGCGGTTCTACACTGTACCAAAATCAGTGAAATAATAACTTTCTACCCAAGACGATAATCTTCTCAAAATATTTTTCTAAAGGACTTTGAACTGCTATGAACACGAGTTCTACCCCCGTTACTGACTAATTCACGTATCTCACGCGTGAGCCGATCTCATCACACTCTTGAGATAATCTCTCTCGAGGCTCATTATTCGAATAGAACTCGGATACTGAACTCAAATTATAAAAGGATAAGCCAAGAAACATTCCCTGCGAACGAACATTCTTCCTTTAGCAGTAAGTCTCTCTTCTCAGCAGTCGCCGGCAAAGGTTTCTAGTGGCCAGCTGCTTCGTAGTTGTCATCTTTGCCGCAGCAGTCGGCTGGTGTGGCAAACTCGCTGATATGACAGGACACAGTTTTTCTCGTACATTAGGAGTCACATATCTACAACATTTTAATACAAAAAGTGTAAGAAAACTTTATAAACCTCTTAGCAACCTCCTCATTCCCTCAAAACTTTGAAGTCGATAATAAGTTGGGGATATATTAACAAGTGATGGGCTTTTTCTCGGTGAAGGCATTACACCTGTTTTGCCGACGTCACGTGTACTTGGTTGAGTACCGTGGACAATGTTCCACCCAACATTACTATTCTTCAGAATATTTCTGCTAATGATTCTCTATTTTCACTGGCTTAAAAGTAAATTCAATAATTTCAACTATGTAGTCAATATTTATTTTGTCTATGCATTCCTCCTTTGCCTCATTTCCTGCCTTTACCGAAGTGTTCAAAAATTCCACTAAAAATTCTACTATAGTGTTTAAGTGACTATTAAAGCAATAAAAAAAATGGAAAAAATCAGCGTATGGCATCGTTGGCCGGGAGGCCCCATTCGGGGAAGTTCGGCCGCCACGTGCAAGTCTTATTTCAGTGGACGCCACATTGGGAGACTTGCGTGCCGGTGATGACGATAAAGTGATGATGAGGACAACACAACACTCAGTTGATGTTGATTAGAAAGGATGAAAAAGATTTGCTTCCGTGAAATAGTAAATTAGTATAATTATTTTTACAGATCTGAAGATGGTTCTGAATGAACCGAAACCGGTCATATGAATAATAAAAAAAAATTGCAATCAAGACGGATTTTAAGTAACATTACAACACTCAGTCCCCGAGCGTAGAAAATCTCTAATGCGGCCGGGGATCGAACGCGGGCCCGCTTGTATGAGAGGTGAGCACGTTAACACCCAGCTAAGCCGGCGAACGTTAAAGCAATGAATAACTAAGAATAACACATATAGTTTGGCTATTTATTCCAACAACTAAGCTCAATTGCTGTGTGTAAAGAAAATAAATCTGGTAGTGATTAACCTTTGTCTTATGTGGCGCACAGGTGCACAAATCTTTGAAAAAAAAGATTAGAATTTTATTTTTGGTAAGAAACTGAGACACATTTGAAGTGCAGCAGCGATAACAATATGTGCACAATTTTGCAAACGTAACTACTCTGACTTCTAACTAACAATAAAATTACTTCGGAATAAATTCACTGACTACAAACAATTTGCCTACAGTTGTTTTACTTATAGATGCGCCACTTACTGGTGACATGAAAATTTGTGCCAAGCCGAGTCTTCAACCCGCAATTCCTACTTCAGTCGGCTTCACCATTGGTCTACTCGTGCACGCCTCCCAGACCGACCCAGACTTGCCCACGTCACACTGTCTACATCCCTGTCTGCTACATTAATCACAACATGCTAGCAGCTACATTCTTACAACAGTGAGAGTAAGACCATGAGGAATCGCGACCTCTTGCCCGCCTCGGCTCGCAATATTTACTTGCGTGTCTGGATGAACAGAGATTGTCGCGAAAAGACGGCCGTCCAAAACTGCTTCGAAGTAATGTCGCTGAAGGCGAATAACTTGGGTTCAGCTGTTTTGGGTATAGATGTACTCTCTATTGGTGAGACAGAAAATTTATGCCGGACCGGGAATCGAACCCAGGTTTCCCGCATATCACAAGTGGTCGCCTTAAGTATAAGGTTATCCGACCTAAACTTTCATATGTCACACTGTTCACATTACTATCCCAGTCTATACATTATAAATTGTAACAAATCTTACAAAGAGTGATGTGTTTAGGATAAATCACTTTCTCGAAAGGACGTTCTGTCATAAAACGCAAGTTATAATACAAAAACAAATTTGTCGACTGATATCAAGTTTCATGCTCATATCGAGACTCATGTAAGACAAATCCTTTTGACGTCACTTCCCAGAACGTTTCGACTGATAGTAGCTGCTCACCACTCTTCCTACGCAGACATGTTTGCTGAGACCTATGCAGTCGCGGCAGCTGCATGATGATCTGTATGTCACACTAATAATATAGTCGCTTCTCTCCGACTCTGTTTACGTATCGCTGGGGGTACATAACCATATGACGACGCCATCACATAACGAGAAAAGTTTTGAGAAATATATTTTCACTCAGTCATTGAAGGTCATTTTTGCGATTAGTCATTTGTCATGTTCCAAAAGCGTCACACCTTTCTGTGACCTGCAGTAAATTACAATTAGTAGCAAAGCGATTAATTTCTGTGAGTTCAGTGGGAGTCGCCAATTCATTTCCCAACAAGTAGAATTCAGGCGCAGTACAAACTTACCCCAAGTCCTTTTAAATGCTGGTTATTTCCATTATAGCTTACTGGTTTGTGAAGGAAACCAGGCGGACGAAGAAAAAATTGAAAAAAGGAACTAGCTTATTATCAGATGTTTCGTAGCCTGGCGGTAGTTAAATGTGCAAGGTTGCAAGTGCCGCGAAAGAACCTGTTATCGGAACAGGCGTGCGAAACTGCTCACGTAACTCGCCGACGTCTGACTTTCGTAGATTTCTTGGAAGCTTTCTCGGATCGAATACAATCCACTTGCTTCGCTGAAATTGATTTTCCGGCTTTGATAGACTTTTGAGACAGAAATTGAGGAAATATGGATGCGAACACCGTATCATACCGCTTACAGACGATACACTTCAAGATTAAGAACACTACAACAGCGGACATTTTTTCTTTTTTCCACTAAGGGTGAAATATTTAATGCTGTATTAATCGCGTCTCCCTTTCGTTGGGAAAGGTTAATCAGCGGTGATATGTGTTGCTTCTGATTTACACTGGTGTCGTCTGGTTGTAGCTGCTCGCTTATACTGTTACTGCTGCATCATTAAAATGACACTGTCATAAGAGACTCGTAGCGATGCAGCTGATGTAAGTGTACAAAAGTTAGCATAAGACTGCGTACTGTGATAATATCATGTATAATGACGGTATCAATACAATGTAGAAGGCGGATAAGATTGATGGAACAGTGCTGGCAATATTTCAGACAATATTTGATTCGACCATGACGTTATGAGTACATTGAGCAAAAAAGTGGTTGAAACCTTACGGAATGCGTTCCGAACCACCTGCTTGAGAGTCTGACCTCTCCCTGTCGATCTGATAGGCTCGCGCTTGCTTGTCCCGACTGCGTTAATGCATAGTATTTCACCATCGCCGTGCGGTTAAAGGCGCTGTAGTCTGGAACCGCAAGACCGCTGCGGTCGGAGGTTCGAATCCTGCCTCGGGCATGGATGTTTGTGATGTCCTTAGGTTAGTTAGGTTTAACTAGTTCTAAGTTCTAGGGGACTAATGACCTAAGCAGTTGAGTCCCATAGCGCTCAGAGCCATTTGAACCATTTTATTTCACCATCTTTCGTGTTATTTCTATTTCTTTGTCATGCAAGAAGAAGAGCAAGAGGTAGAAAACAACTGTGTCAGGTTGTCATCCAAAAAGGGTAAGTTTAATACAAATATTCTTTTATATATTAGTTCAGTTTATGCTGTTCTGAATTTACATGGAAACTTTATAGGCAAATTGAAGGTGTACAGGGGGCGAAAGGAAAGGAAAAGCTGGGGATCACTGCTGTCAGTTGCATCAGGACATCACGCGTAATCGTCGGCGACGAGTGAAAATGTGTACCGGATTGGGAATCTGACCCGGAATCTCCTGCTTACTGGGCAGGTGCGTTAACCACTGCGGCATCCGGGACACTGCCTCATCGCAACTGCCCAGACTATCTCGGTAAGCCGCACTGCCGATCCACACTCCCATTTAGCGCCACCTATCCGTAGTCGCTCTCCATTTCCTCCAAGCTCGCTACTCTGAGATCCCCACATGATGTCGGACATATTTGTACACCTGAACAGAAGAAAGTGGATCTGTTCCCCAGTTAGGCTTAATTAATTACATGAATGCGTGGTGTCTGTTCTTTCGGACATGTTTGAGGACTACCTACATACTCAGATATACTCTGTTGTCTTTTTGCACGGCGCATATTTTATAAAGTTTCTAGTACTTTAATTACTTTCTAAAATGTGTGTGAGCACAATATCGACTATTATTGATCATAGGTTTGAACAAAATATTTATGTTCACAAAAAAGGTTATATGTAATTATGGCATTACTCCAATTGTAACAGTGTTCACCCTGAGATGCCAATTGTGCACATACACAGTTGGAGGTAGTACGGTGTACACATCGTGTATAATGGCAGTGCATTGGTGGAGCTGTAATCTGTATCAAATGATTCATGTGAAAAGTTTTCCGACGTGATTATGGCCGCACGACGGGGTTTAACAGACTTTGAACGCGGGAGGGTAGTTGGAGCTAGAGGCATTTGACATTCCATTTCGGAAATCGTTAGAGAAGTCAGCATTCTGCGATCCACAGTGTCAAGAGTATGCCGAGAATACCAAATTTCAGGCATTACATCATGTACAACGCAAAGACCGACGGCTTCACTTAACGACCTAAAGGAGGAGCGTCCGCATAGAGTCGTCAGTGCTAATAGACAAGCAACAGTATGTGAAATAACTGCACAAATCAATGTGGGACGCACGACGAACGTACCCGTTAGAACAGTGCGGCGAAAATTGTCGTCAGTGGACTATGGCAGCAAGTGACCGAAGCTAACTTTGCTAACAGCCCAACTTCGCCTGCAGCACGTCTTCTGGGTTCTTGACCATATCAGTTGGACCCTGTACAACTGAAAAACCGTGGCCTCGTCAGGTGAGTCCACATTTCAGTTGGTAAGAGCTCATGAACCCGTGGTCTAGGGGCAGTACGGCTTTAGCGGCCGAGCAGCGCAGACGTGCTGTGTGTTTCCGCCTGCAGTGAGGACGCGCCCTCCTTGTTTACTTTCTTCGGCCGACACTAACGCGAAGCCACAGTGCGACAAGATCATGGCGAATCAATACCGAAAATCAACACTGAGATTCGCTTTTAGAAACGCCTTTGCTAGAGAAAAAGTACTCGATATCGAGCGCCTTTTAAAGGAACAGGCCAAGATACAGGCTGCCGGCATCGTCGCATCCATTTTTCGATCGTAAGTAACACGGTCTGTGTGAAACTTACTAACGACGCAACGTGCGACAGGGTTCTTCAAGACATGAGTCAAGGACTACGCTTCTGCCGGAACGACGGAAACGTTGGCAACGTCGAGGTTGCTCATTGCGGACTGGGACTGCGGACCATACGCGTATTTGAACTACCCTTCGAACTCCCGGCGACTGACGCCGTGACGACGCTGCGACCCTGTGGTACAGTATACGAACACGTGGCCGGCCGCGGTGGTCTAGCGGTTCTAGGCACTCAGTCCGGAACCGCTCGACTGCTACGGTCGCAGGTTCGAATCCTGCCTCGGGCATGGATGTATGTGATGTCCTTAGGTTAGTTAGGTTTAAGTAGTTCTAAGTTCTAGGGGACTGATGACCTCAGATGTTAAGTCCCATAGTGCTCAGAGCCAACCGCGAACACGTGGTAGAGAAGTGGACCCAATTTAAGCCGTATCCGGTCCTCAAAGGCGTACGCCAGGTGCGCATTGAACTCCAACGGCTCGTACTGTCACACCTCCAAATAGGGGGCTGCCGAGCCCTAGTTATTTATGACGATCAGTGTGCAATGCATTCCGGGTGCGGCGAGGAAAGTCGCTTACGTTCCGAGTGCCTTCAACAGAACTTCCACTGAAGGACGTGACACCTCCACCGACAATCCTCCTGTAACTTACGCGGCGGCGATCACCATGTCTCCGTCCGTCTAGATGCGACAGACCGACGCTGCAGTACCGGAACCGCCCTCTGCAGACCGACTGCGGGCCGATCAGTCAAACTGGCCAGTGGTAGACCTCTGTCCAATGCCGTCGATATCATCGGAAACCGCCAACAGCAGGACGGCAATCGATGCACTTTTCGTATCAACGAAAGCCTTTGTGCCGGCGACGCATTAGTCAGTGTCATCGTCTGACACGGAAGGCCACACACGAAAACCAAGCACTCCGAAACGCCGAAAACGGTGCCTTAGGAACCCCGACGGAACACGGAAACTCCCACTCGCAGGAGGAAGAGGATCTAATCCTGCAGGTCACCAACCGTTGACACTGACTCCAACCCTGCAGAATGGAAGGAGGGGCGGGCGGAGCTCGTCTGCCAGTTCTCTGCGACAAACAGGCTGGAACACGAGCGAACTCCCGCGCGAACCTCACGGCCAGAGGACGCCGAGTCTCAGCAGGACCCCGCTCTGCGGTCGGTGGGGTGCGTGAGGTATTGGGCGAGTTGTGGCGCCCTGAAAATATTCTAAGTTGGGAGTTGGTGTGGCCGCACGGGCCGCCCGGCAAGCCAGGGTTCGTCAGCGACCGCGTGGTGCCGTACGTTAGCTGGGGCAACCGGGGTAGCCCCAGCGCGAGGTCCAAGCCGACCACGTGGCTAGGAATTCCATGTTAACGCTGTGTCGCACAATGGGCTTTGTGTCGATGGAGATTTGTATACCGCGGAGTGCCAAAGATGGCGGACTTTGTGAAAGGATAATGGCAGACATTACACAGCTCATGTAGAAATTAATAATAGCCAGAGGAATCATGATACCTTAAAAATAAACGTGTACATTACCATTATTTGCACGACGATTCTGATGGTGTAATTAGATTTTCAATATCTTTTTTAGTTTAAAGTTTAGTATCTGACTGTAAATTATACAAGTAACACCCAGCAACGAATTTCCAAAATCTAAACGGCTCATCCGATTTTGTCGATCGACTTGTCTTTAGAAAGCTATTAGTGCAAACCAAAATTGCTATGAATTACAGGCATGTAACTTGAATAGTACATGAGTTATTCGAGGTCAAAGTGGCCAATTGCTATTTATCGCGTCAGGCCATAAGTACTCCACAGTTACACGAAAAAACGGTAACAGCATGCTTATAAATATATGTATCCATCTATGTCTTTGTTTATATCCGATATATAGTATTCATGAAGAAATTGTCCAATTATTTACTGTATTTTAGAAAGCACAGAGACATTAACGTTTCTAGCCAGGACAGAGAAGTGCTGAACAATGCGGCGCGAGGGACAGTCGCACAGGATACGGAGAGAGTCCTCGACAGTACGGCACAACGGACGCACAGTCGCAGGAAAGACTTGGAGAGTGGAGCAGTTTGCGCATGGTCCCAAGAGAGAGAAATATTTCGTAGTGACAACCTGTGCTCTTGTGCGATTTCCGTGGCTTCTGCAGTGAAGAAGTAGTATGCGTTTAGAAGTGAATATCTTGCGAGCTATGTTGTTGCTCATAACTAATTACGTGAAGTAGGAATCTATTGTTTCCCTGTTATTCAACTTATATTTTATTTGATTGCTGGACCATCGACACCAAAAGTCTTTTTCAGTAATAAAGGTCATTCTTAAAAGTACTTCTGCTAATGTACTCATCCTTTAAAGTCGTTAAAATAATACTTGAAGATTTTATTTAATTGCAATCTTTCATTTATTAATTTCTATATAACATCCAAAATTCACAATTGATGAGTGATAGGAACCTTCGACCATTCGATTCACGTTTTTATTCATATTGTATACTGTAGACTCATCAGTATTTGGCTTGTAATGCGGCAACTACGTATCCCAGCCCCTAGACAACGAAACCAGCCAGAACTTATAACATTTCACCTCAGAATCAGAGGGTATGTAGTTGAGACCCACCTCACCACTTTTTTATTTTTTTATTTTTGAATGCGGGCAAGTGTGACGTCACTCGCGACGTCTGCTTCTCTCCATCGTCATCATGGATAACCCTGCCCAACTACCACACCGCCAGACTTACCGCCTAGGTACGATGACTATCAACATGACTAGATCTCCTGCCTAGTTCCAACTTGTAAGAGGAACGAGCCACTGGAGTCGACTTTGCATTCCTAAAGTAGGTGCGAACGATCATACTCATGAATATTTATGGATTCACAACTTACGCGACGCCTGGTAATTCGACGGACACGGGGGCGGCGATTTAAGTGCATGACGGTGTCGAAGCCACCGACATCACATACTTCCCCTCCGCACGAGGATTGGAGGTCATGGAACTTGACACCCAATTCATTAACGTTTATGCAACGTCGGCCACCCCAAACGGTGTGACAGGGCCAGGTGCTACTCCACTGCCATTGGCCTCCTTTTTCTAGGACGGTAGGAACACATTGCCTTCGCTAGCGAATTCAATTGTGTCTCTCATCCCAAGGACCAAACCTCGCACTAAAAGCGATGTCCTGAACTGGATGTGGCGATTCACGATCTTCATTTGTGGGACACGTGGGAAAAGATACACGGCTACAGTTCTAGACATACGTATCTTACCAGCCGATTGAATCGCATATATGCGTCACGAGGTCTTACACACGAAGTGGTGGCCGCCGAACGATGGTCTCTGGCTTTTCCTGATCATAGTAGCTATATTTGCACGTTGTATCTCCACACTCGACAATTCTGCCGTAGTAATAGCTTTTGGAAGACGAATATAACACGCCTCCATGGCGGGGACTGCCGTCGGCAAGTCGCTTCAACGTTTTCGAAGTGCGAACGACGACATTCCCGATACCAATCGACTTTGGCATGGTTGCTCCTCTGCGCCAAACGGCAGTCTGCAAGACACTTACGCAATTCGGCAAGGACACGGCTGCGTGATACCCTGGACGTTTAATATGCAGCACTGAGGGACTTCAACGTTGTATCCCCATCACCTGGCGGACAATGAGAACATCACTGAATCAAAGCTCACATATCATCGTTGACGAAGAGCCGCTTAGAAGGCGCCGTAGTCCGCTTGCGACGATACGACCGAACAGCAGGAGATGTCCCCTCGGTGCACCTCATTGGGGCGGACATGCGCCGACACCGCCGACAGTTAATCACACACCTTACGACGCAAGAAGATGGCTTCTGTATGACTCAAGCAAGTATGATGAAAGGCATCGAAGATCATTTTCGTGACCTTCAGCAGGGAAGAGCTGTAGACGACGAGGCCACTGCGGAAGCATTACAACTATTGACAGAGCAACGGCGGCGGGGTTACTGGAAGAAGTCTCGTCTAAGGAGACGCCTGAGACAAAGGTGCGGTCAACAACGCTACTGACCTCGATGGATTACCAGTCCCCGGACTGCACCATACCGCCTTCCTTCGTAGGATTTCTCATACCGGCACACAAGCAAGCAGGAGAACAGTCGGTCAGTGACTATCGGCCGGTTTCAATGTTGAATGCCTACAATCAGATCTTTTCCAAGCTTTTAGCAGACTCTACGAAAGAGACTTTGCCAATGATACTCGCTCCAGAACAGACGTCACAGGGGGAGACGCCAACATACAAATGGTCACCGGCGACTGCAGTGACTTAATAGCGATCGCCTCAGCACGCCGTCTACGAGCGGCGATCGTCCTTATCGATTTCAATCGTACCTTCGCCAAAGTGCCCCACAACTTCCTACTACAGGCAATGGACTGTAGCGATTTCCAATGCTCGCCGACACCCTGCGGCGCCTTCTGGCAGTAGCCAGATTTCAGATCCAGGTCATCGGGCGGACGGTGGATCCTATATCAACCAAAAGATCTCTACGACGAGGTTGCCCGCTTTCTATCTATCTCTATGCAATAGCGCTCGAACCACTTTAATGGGGTCTCAATCACAAGCTATCTGGCATCATCCTGCGAGACACCAGATTCTGCTATAGGGCGCACTTCGAGGACCTGCTAAAAAAAAAAAAAAATTTATAGACCCGTGGAAGCGTCCCTTGGGAGAAGATTTGGGATTAGTTAGTGTCAACATCTGAAGAGGGATACTTCATTTCTCTTCATTTTCTTTTTTCATGGAAGAACTTAAGTGGCGGTGCCAAGTAGGGGTAGATTTGATTTTTGTTTCTTTTATTTTTGTAGATTAAACTCAGCTACATATGAAAGGTCCACGAAGTAAAGTCTATGGCGCCTAAGGGGAAAAAGTAGAGAGTGAGAGCATCATTTCAAAGATCCTGCGTTCTAACCCCATTCAATACAATATAGTAAAAGGGATACAACCTTCGATTAGGAAATGAAACGTCCTCTGCCCCGGGTTCGAACCCCGCCACCGCTTACTTTTTTAATAGAAATCATCAGCTGTGGTGGCCGAGGACTTCCCGCAAAAGATGTCACCGTCACTTTGTCAAAGGCCTTGTCAAAGAGAGTGAAAGAGCGGTCAGAGGTTCAGTACCCTCTCTTGCCCTTGGGTGGGAAACTGCCCCTAAAGGCGGAAGAATCAGCAATGATCAACGGCATGACAATGCAAAACGCAATGGAAACCAATGCATTAAAAGCACATTATGTGTATCCACAGGACATGTGGCCTGTAATTGAAAAAAGTGTCATGATGATCTCCCCAGTGGCAAAAAATTCTGGAATAGTCCCTCGTTCGGAACTTCGGGAGGGGAGTACCAGAGGGGAGGTGACCATGAGAGAAGCATTGAATAACCAACGACAGGATAACAATCTACGACTTGGGTAGTGGAATATCAGAAGTTCTAGCGTGGTAGGGAAACTAGAAAATCTGAAAAGGGAATTGCAAAGGCTCAATCCAGATATAGTGAAATGGAAAGAAGACAAGGACTTCTGGTCAGAAGAGTATACGGTAATCTCAACAGTAACAGAGAATAGTATAACGTGAGTAGGATTCGTTATGAATAGAGGCAGAGAATGTGTAACTGTGAACAGTTCAGTGATAGGGATGTTCTCATCAGTATCGACAGCAAACCAATACCGACAACGATAGTTCAGGTATACATGCCGATATCGCAAGCCGAAGAAGAAGAGTTAAAAAAAAATATATGAGGATATTGAACGCATAATTCAGTACATAAAGGGAGATGAAAACTAATAGTTATGGGGGACTGAAATGCGATTGTAAGGGAAGGGCTGGAAGAAAGGGTTACGGGAGCGTACGCGCTTTGTACTAGGAATGAGGGAGGAGAAAGATTAATTTGGATTCTGCAATTTATTTCAGCTGGTAATAGCGAAAACTCTGTTCAAGGAACACAAGAGGATGAGGTATACTTGGAAAAGCGCGGAAGATATTGGAAGTTTTCTGTTAGGTTACATAATCGTCATGTAATCAGATACTGGGTTGTAAGGCCTACACAGAAACAGACATAGATCACAGTTTAGTATTGATGTAGAAAGCCGGAGTTAAAGAGACTAGTCAAGAAGAATCAATAAACCAAGAAGTGGGATACGGAAGTAGTAAGGTATGAAGAAGTACGCTTGAAGTTCTGTAAGGCTATAGATACTGCGATAACGGATAGATGAGTAGGCAGTTGAAGAGGAATGAACATCTCTAAAACGGGCAGTCACAGCAGATGGAAGGAAAAACATAGGTGCAAAGAAGGTAACTGCGCAGAAACAAAGGGTAACAGAGAACCTACTTCAGTTGATCGATGAAAGAAGAAGCAAGAATAAATCATTAAGAGTGCAGAGGGAATTCCGCTGTTAAATGCGGAGGAGAGAGCGGACAGGTGGAAAGAATACATTGAAGGCTTCTGTGAGGGTGAATAGTTGTCTGATGTAATTGAAGAAGAAACGTGAGTCGATAGGGAAGAGATAGGGGATCCAGTATTAGAATCAGGATTTGAAAGAGCATTAGAAGGCAGAAGGGATAGATAATATTCCATCATAATTTCTAAAATTGGAAGTGGCAACAATACTACTATTGACGTTGGTGTGTAGGATATTTGAGGCTGTCGATATACCATCTGACTATCGGAAAAACATCATCCATACATTTACGAAGACCGCAAGAACTGACAAGAATAATAATTAGAGGAATGGAAAAGAAAATTGAGGGTATTTTAGATGACAATTATTTTGGCAATAGGAAAGGCAGGTCTGACGTTAAGACTGAGAATGGAAGTAAGGCTAAAGAAAATATTAAGACAAGTTCACAGAGTATATCGACTTGAAAAAGGCTTTCGACAATGTAAAATGGTGCAAGACGTTCGAAATTCTGAGGATAACGGGGTTAGCTATCAGAGTAAAAGCCGTGCGGCGTAGCCGAGCGGTCTGCTCCCCTCCCCCCCCCCCTCCCCCTCCACAACCACCTCTGTCGGTGGTTCGGGGGTTCGGGTCCTCTCTCGGTCATGAGTGTGTGTTGTCCTTAGCGTAAGATGGTTCAAGTTAGATTAAGTAGTGTGTAAGCCTAGGGACCGATGACCTCAGCAGTTTGGTCCCATAGGAACTTACCACCATGACTACCAACATGTACAAGAGCCAAGAGGGAATAATACAAGTGGTAAATCGAGACTGTGTAAGACTGTTCAATCTGCATATCGAACAAGCAAGGTTGGAAATAAACGAGAGATCCAAGAGTAGAATTAAAATTCAAAACAAAGAACGAACACCTTCCGAACAGACCTTGAAGGCCCAACTGTACTGACCTGCCACCGTGTCTGCCTCAACCGTTAGGCTCCAGTGGATGTAGTAGATACGACGGGTTACGTTTTCAGCACGCAGGTCCCCCGGCCGTTGTCAATTTTCGTGACCAGTGCTGCTGTTCCTCAGTCAAGTAGCTCTTCTTGGCCTCGTAAGGGCTGACTGCACCACACTTTCCTACAGCACTCGGCAGACGCGGACTGTGTAACCTCCCCACAAAAATTTAAAAGGAATTGCAATATTTAATAAAAATGGAGCCAAGTGTAACCTCCCCACAAAAATTTAAAAAGAATTGACGATAATTTGAATGTTAACAAGAATACAACCTAACGTAATCTCCCAGCAAATCAATTCAATGACAATGACCATTAGACAAAAATTAGCAATCTGACCCAAGTATAAATTCCTCACAAAACAAAATGAAAGTCAATTCAGTGATAAGAAAATCTCAGTGATAATGAAATTTCAATTAAACCGAAATATCGGTCTTTGGCCCTGTACAAAAATCAGAATTAAATTCTTACCTCATTGTAACTGCTAGTCACATTTCTGCTCTTATTCTTGCGCACAGCTTGGAGGAACTGCATTGCAAATAATAATATTCCTTTTTTTTTTTTTTTTTAATTTAACTGAGACTTTTGTTTAAGGGAAGTGGAACTTCAATTAAATAAATTTTTTTTGTAAAATTGCTTTTGAAATCAAAATTATTATTGGGGCACTTGTTGGAAATTAATTACAATAAATAAACTTTACATTATCTGATGATTACCTTGATTAACAATATACCTCATTCAGCATCTTGACCAGTGTTGCCGACAGACTACATCACACAACCGCACTGGGCTGCTACTACTGACCGACTGCTCTGCATGACGGCTACTAGCATACTGCTCTCAACGACTACTGACTGAGTACTGCCCTCAACTAGACAGAGCTACAGACTCGCAACGACTGACTGACAGACTGAGAACCGCTCGCAACACTCGCGCGGTCAAGCGCATACTCTCTGGTCACAGATGCTACAATGCCTCGCCATCGCTGCTATGTTACATACGTGTTTCATAACCCTCCACTGGGGGGGCAAAAATTTGGCAGCGATGGTGAGTCATTTGGACTTGCCAAGCGCGGCAAAATTTTTCTTTAATTAACAAACTTCTACAACTTACAGAATATTTAGATGTAGTACATGAATTAAATGTTGTGCACACGCACTAAGTACAAAATATATCAGACAAAGACAAAATGTGAGTACAAAACATAGTAGCAAATCAGAAAAATGTATGTACAAATTATTTGACAGACAACAAAGTGCACAGGCACTGAAAAAATTCTTTAGCATATTCAGAACAAATAAACAGACTGGCCAAAAAAATATTATGTTGACAAGTGACATGAGTGCACATGCACTGCAGTTGAGAACATATCAGTAAATGATGAAATGTATATACAATTAGTAACAAATGACATAAGTGCATACGCATTGAAGTATTGAATATACAGAATAGTACAAATCATATTGAAAAATGAGAAAAGTGCACAGGCACTGGAGTTCAGTAGAAAACATATTAACACACAACATAAGTGCACATGCACTGTAGTTCAGAACATATCATTAAAATAAAATACTAAAAAAAATGTATATACAATATAAATGACAAGAGTGCACATACTGTACTTGAGAACAAATCGAAAAAATGTCTTAGGCATTTTTGCAATAAATAAACATAATGGCAAAAAAAAAAAATCATATCGACAAGTGACATAAGTGTACTCGCACTGGAGTTCAGCGAATCAAAAAAAATGTATAACTCATGAACATAAGTAATGTTAGCAAAAATGATTTTCACTATGTGACAAGAATTAGGATAGAAAAGGGAAGGATCGCATCATGGTTGTAGCACTTCAGATTGCACACAGCTGTTCTGAAAGTCCATATCTTTCCACAGAAGTACAACACCAAGTGACACAATTTGCAGTTCTTTTCCCATCAGAATTCATCAGTGTAGCCAAGACACTGAACTCTCGTAGTAATATTTCATGTTCTCATTTTGGCAGTACATTAGGTACACCAAACAGTGGGACCATAATAACGTCTTCATCGCTCATGGTGGTGGACAGCATGTCGTGTCAACACCACGCTTTACAAGGCACACCAACGTAGAAGTAGTGCAAACCCAAAGGTAGTGCTCCATGATCACTAGGATGGACAGGACAAGTGGACATTGCAATAATTCAGGGTAGTTAGCTCATGAGGTGAAGGACATTAAGTCACATAATATTGATAATTACAGTTTGCATTTGGGGCATTCATGGCCCCGTGTTGAACATTTCTGTACCATGAATGTAGTATTACAGAAACTGTTCACAAAATTAATTTATTGGCATCATGGGTAATCGTATTACAATATTTAGTATGACAGAATTGAATATTACAGAACATTACACTCATTCTTGGCACTCAGTGGCCAGCAAGTACTGAATAGTACACAACATTACACTTATTATTGGCACTTGGTGGCCAGCAAATATTGAATAGTATAAAATATTACACTAATTGTTGGCACTTGGCATAATATATTGAGTTATACAAATTATTGGCACTCATTGGCCAGTGACCAAAACATGAAAAGTCATAATTGAAAACAGAAGCTAATTAATGGCATAATTAATAACCTAATTCATTGATTGACATAAATTATTGGCACTCAGTGGCCATCAAGTATCGAATAGTATAAAACATTGTTAATCATTCAGTATTATTCAGATCATTAAGAAGTAATAACAATTCATTGAATGACATTCAGATCATTACAAAGTCATTATTAAAAATCAGCTAATTATAGTCATAGCATTAATAACCATGGGCATTATAAGTAGTCTCATTACAATAAACAGTGGCAGTTATTAACCAGTTACAAGGCATTATTGGGGACTGGTAATATATATTTTGTTTGTTCTTGTGCTAGCAACGCATTGCTTTAGGTAATTACAAGAGAAAGCAAGAAGAGAAAAAAGAGAAAAAAAAAATGGTACTGGGTTGTTCCTGTGTAACGTCATTCGTCATGAGTCAGCTGTAGCAAGGTTATGTAACAAGGCAGTATATGTGATCACATTTATAAATGATAAACACAAATGGGTTAAAAAAAATGCAAGTACTAGAACAGGTATAATAAGTAACAGGTTTAGTAAGTATCATGAAAAACTTCTCCTGGAAAAAATACAAAATGGATTATTGACCTGAAAGAAGAAACGCACACTATGCTGAAAAGTAGTGAACTTCGAATTAACAAGTAGTGAAATGTGTATAAAATGTGCTTCATAGCTGTCCTTTCCAAAACTTTCCGTCATCCTACTATGCAATATAACACCTGCTGTCAAAACAAACTGCAACAAATACTTAAATAACTACATAGCACAAATACATAACTTCAACATTATCCTCATCTGCAAAGAAAAAACTTCATTATTCATCACTTCATTATTCATAACTCCATCATTATCATCACCTGTAAAGAAAAACTTCATTATTCATAATAGCATATTCTTCATCATTATTCATCAGTATTCATTATCATCTGCAAAAATATCACTTCATTACTCATTATACAACTATTCCTTATCTCTAGCATATTTCATCACTAAAACTAAGTGTGTAGTTCTGTCTGACAGCCTGCATCAATCACCTTGTATTCTGAAAGAAAAAATTAGTTAAGACTGCTATTCTGCGATGTGTATTGTATATTCTTGTTAATGCTTGTTAATCCTAATCCATTTACTCTTCCTCATAAAGTTATTGCATCTTCTATCGTTTATTCCGTAGGTGAAATTCCCATTTCCGTTTAATTTATTTTCTTTACACGTTATTTCTTTCTGAAAATGATGAACAGAAATTAACGTCTTGCATTTAAATCATATACCCACTAAGTAATTACTGATTAACGGTAATATAATTAAGCATACAGCTTAACATAACAGAAAACGTAATATGTCAAAAGCATAGACAGTGTTCAAAGACAAAATGTACACGGAATATCACAATGCAGCAGCAAAAAAAAAGAAAAAGAAAAACGTAAAATAGTCACGATGTTGAGACATCATAGGGCAAAAATGTCAAAGTCAACTGGTGTTTGCAATATCTTAACTAATTCACAGTGCATACAAACAAAACAGGAAAACAATCATACACACAAAAAATGGAAAATGTGCACGGTCTGACGTGTAACGACAAGAAAAGCGACCTGCTAACCTTACCTTGCCGGGCACTTGCCAAGAAAAAATACGACACTCATCAGTAGGTAATCATATAATTGCATAAGTGGTTATAAAATGTGTAAGTTCGTCTGGAAAAAATATGCACGGTCTGATGTGTAACGACAAGAAAAGCGACCTGCTAACCTTACCTTGCCGGGCACTTGCCAAGAAAAAATACGATAATCATCAGTAAGTATTCATGAGAGTATAATTGCATACGTGATCATAAAATTAGCAAATGGCATTATAGCTTGTTAAATCATAAAGTGATTTCATTCAATAAACGGTTTAATGTTTGAGATATGGTGATTGCCTTTCGATTTTCTGGTTCTCAAAGTTTCGACGTGTACAACATTGGGGTGAGGGATGCTGCGAATCCGATATGGACCTGCGTATAGAAGTTCAAATTTACTGCACTTACCTTTTAATTTGCTGGATAAATAGTGTGTACGTACTAATATTTTCTGTCCAACGTGAAAGTCTCGACGTGTACAAACCTGTTTTTGCTGTCTTCTCCGGCGCTCTGCGGCACGTTTGATGTTGTTCAGTGCAATGTCAATTATTTCACGGTGTCTTAGTCGACGACAGGTAGGGAAGTTGACTAATTCTTTAATTTTGTTTGGTGGTTCAACGTTTTTCAGTATAACAGACGGAGATAGCATAGTGGATTCATTTGGAATCGAATTGATTACATCTTGGAATGAGAGTATGTGTGTATCCCAATCAATATGTCTTTTGTGGCAGTATATTCGGCACAGCTTACCAATTTCTTTCATTAACCGTTCACAGGGGTTCGAAGAAGCATGGTACTTGGATATATAGATCGGAGAAATGTTTCTAGCTCGTAACATGCGTGTCCATACGCTACTACGAAATTGTGATCCATTGTCAGAAATTACTCTCATCACATGCCCTACATGAAATAGAAAATGTTTTACAAATGCTTTCGAAACAGTTTTAGCAGTAGCTTTGCGTAACGGAGTGAAAGTAACAAATTTTGAAGTGAGCTCAACAGCGACAAAGATGTAGCAAAAACCTCTGTTAGTTCTCGGAATCGGACCAAAAATATCTACTGCGGCCATGTGTCTTAATTTAACAGGTACAATCGGATATAAAGGAGGAATATGTGAAGTGGTGTCTGACTTAGCTTTCTGGCAAATTTTACATGACGCTAAAACTCGTCGTATACGTTTCTCCATGTTGTTAAAATAACAGTTCTGTCTCAGTATAAGAAAACATTTTCGTGCTCCGTAATGTGCGTAACTTAAATGAGTGTACCAGATTAATTTGTTAACAAGTTCGTCAGGGATGCATAATAACCAATTGTTGCTGTCAGGATGAGAACGGCGAAACAGAATGTCATTGCGTACAGTGTAATGGTTTCTAATCGTAACATTATTCTTATCTTGCCAAAGGTGTTTAATTTCTTTCCACACGTTGTCTTTACTTTGCTCTTTTGCTATGTCCTGTAATGACGACGAAATAAAATTTTCAAATGCAACTTGTTGGATGTACATTACGCTGAAATTTGCTTTGCAGAAGTTGGTTGCTACGTCTTGCTGATTGTTGCTGAGAGAACGCGATAGTGCGTCTGCTACAACATTTTGTGTGCCGGGAATATGAACAATTGTAAAATTAAATTCCTGCAAGTAAAGTTTCCATCTGCTTAACCTGTCGTGAGTAAATTTAGCTGAAAGTAAAAATTGTATCGCTCTGTGGTCTGTGTAAACTGTAGTGTGTCTTCCATAAAGAAAGTGCCGAAATCTCGTAAAAGCCCAAACAACACATAATGTTTCAAGTTCAGTAACGGAATAATTTCGTTCAGCAGGTGACAGAATGCGGCTTGCAAATGCGATGTTTTTAATTACTGTAGAACCATCTTCTTCAATTTCCTGAAAAATATGTACGCCTAAAGCTGTGTTGGAACTGTCGGTGGCAATGGAAAAATTTTTGGTAAGATCTGGGTGCGATAAAAGTGGAGCATTCAACAAGGCTTCTCTCAGTTTCACAAATTCAGAATGTGCTTGCTTATCCCAAGACCAAATACTGTTTTTACCTGTTAATTGGCATAACCTGGGCGTGTCTAAAGCGGAGTGATGAATAAATTTACGAAAAAAGTTAATTAAGCCCAAAAAACTGCGTAGTTGCTTTTTTGTCGTAGGAACAGTAATGTCACGTAGAGCTTGAAGTTTTTCCGGATCAGGTGCAATGCCTTCTGCTGAAATTACGTGTCCAAGAAATTTTATAGAAGTTTTGCCAAAGTGCGATTTACTTAGGTTAACTGTGAGTCCTTGCGCATGAAAAGTTTGCAACAGTCGTTCTAAAATCAGATTGTGTTCAGACCAATTAGCTTCTGCGATAAGAATGTCATCTACGTACGTCGTAATTCTGTCTTTAAGTTCTGTCGGAAGTATTGTGTTCAAACCGCGAATAAAAGCTGCAGAAGAAATAGTTAAGCCGAATGGTAATTTACAAAATTGATAACAGTCGCCGAAACAAAGAAAAGCTGTATATTTTCTGCAATTTGGATGAAGTTGAATTTGCCAAAATCCCGATTTCAAATCTAGTGTAGAATAGATAGCAGTACCATGAAATTTCTGTAAAAGTTCCTCTAGTGTCTGTGGTCGATCTGTTTCATTAATAATAATGTCATTAATGTGACGTGAATCAAGTACGAGGCGAAGTGAGCCATCTTTTTTCTTAACAATATGTAGCGGGTTTGTGTACGGACTAACTGCTGGTTCTATAATTCCTTGGTCGAGCATATCCTGCAATTCTCTTTTAACTTGTTCTCTGTGAATATATGGAATAGGATAATGTTTAGCTTTAAATGTGTCGTGCTGTTTCACTTGAAATTCATACATAAAACCGGACATAGTACCAGGAATGTTGTCAAAAACTGGAGCTTGCTGTAAAAGAATTTTGTGTAGTTGCGTCCGTTCGTCGTCTGTAGTTGCACTGCTTTGTCTAACTTTATCGGAAATCATTTGCATTACGTCGTAGTCAGCTTCGTCTGGGGTGTTATAGTTATGTACGTACGTATCCGTGAACAATGTGGAATTACAGTCTATGCCACGTGATACGGAAATGACCTCTGTGCGATTAATTGTTTGTTCTTCCGCAGATAATGAGTGCTGAAATTCTAAAGCAAGTTGTACGTTTTCATCCTTTAGCATTAAATAAGAATTCTGAAAATCAATAACTGCGTCGTGTTGTACCAGAAAATTCGTACCTAAAATTACGTCTGTTGTCAATAAAGGAACAATCCAAAAATTAGAGTGGAAAGTATGACCTCCAATACAAAATGATAAATGTGTCTGCAATTTAACATCTACTCCTTTACTTGATACTGCTCCTTTCACTTTTGTTTTGCCTAAAGGTAATGTCGGATAAGTATACTCTTTGTTGCACTCGTTAAAAGTCTCCTCATTTATTACTGATATGGGTGACCCAGAATCAATTACTGCTGAGAATTTTGATGAACCAATTTTAATTTTGATGACAGGATGTGAAATAGTTTTCTGAACAAATGGTCTTTCCTGCAAGAGTGTGTCTCTGATATCGTCAAAAGTAATTACATTTTCGTGAACAACATTTTGCGTGTCAAACGTAGTGCTTGTGTTATTGGAAGATGCGTCCTGTACAGTATCTAGTCAGATTCTATCTGACGAGTTATTATTATTAAGAGGATTCTGTGGCATTTCTACTATTTGAACAGTTCTATTACTTCTTCCAGACGTATTACGCTCTGGATGGTACCTACTGTCGGGTTCATTCATGAGAATATGTTCTTGTTGATTACTTTGTTGCTGGTAAGACCGACTGTTATTATATGTACGCTGATAATTGTGTTCATCGTTTTTACGTCTGTCGTGATAGTCATTCCTATACGGTGCATTGCGATAGGAATTGAAATACTGTCTTCTCTGTACGTAGTTGTTTCCTTGCTGTCGTGCGTTACTATTTGTTGGATCTGTGACTATATGTGCACGCGGCGGAACATTAAAGCCTGGTTGACCTTGTGCATTACATTCTTGGTTACGTATGCTAACCGGTTGACTTTCATGCTGTTGCGGTGGAAAACTTCTATTGTTACCAAAATGTGGTTCCTGTTGCTGATAATTTTGACGATATTGATAATCAGAATTCTGTCTGTGATTTAAGTTCTGGTGGTTGCCGTTCCTAGAGCGTCTGTTACTTTTCCTATTGAAATTACGTCCCTGATCATAATTACTGTAAGTTTGTTGACCTTGGTCATTATACGAAAAGTTTTTGTTTACAAATGAATAATCAGATTGCTGTACTTCTAAAAGCTGCAGCAGATCCCTGAATGCTGAAATGTTTTCTTTTTGCTGGCCAGTTAAAAGTGACACTCGTAATGACCTTGGTAATTTAGAGATGCATAATTGAATAAGTGCTGATTCACTGTACGGTTCACTTAGGTACTGGTTCTGTTGCACCATGTGCTCAAAAAATTGCGTCACACTGGGAAAATTTGAGTTCTCGTAATTCGGCAAACTAATTAACTGGTCTTTAATTCCGCGCTGTGTCGTCTTCGACCAGTACGCTGACAGAAAAGCATTCTGAAATTCTTCTACCGAGTAACATTGCCTCGCGATCGGTCTCATACGAGTTGCCGGCTCGCCTTCCAAAAAACTACAAATAAATTCAAGTTTGTGCGTTACAGGCCAAGTCGGTGGAAGAGCAAAGCTAAATTGTTGAATCCAATCCAGTGGGTGAATCTGCGTTCTATCGTTTTTAAATACTTTAAACTTTCTCACTGACAGAAAATGTTTATAATCGAAATTGTCATCTCTGTATGATGCAACAGGTTCAGGATCATAAGAGTATCTATTGAACTGTGGTTGTTCGGAATCTAAGTCCCGTACTCTCTGTAGATTACTCAAATTATACGCGTTGCGCGAGTCCGACAGATGTTCGCGAAGTGGCGTCTGCTGTGATGTGTTATTAACTGAAATACTTTTCATTTCAGTTACTTCTTGTTGTAAACTCGACAACTTTCTACGCAACGTGTTGTTAGATGAATCTATCTCATTAATTGTCTGCTGTAAATTTTGAAATTCAGGTGTTTGATTAAATGAAACCGGTGCAGTATCGTCTGATTTATTATCATTAGCACTTTCGATAGCATCAATACGACTGGCCAATTCATCATATTTTTCAGTCAGTATTTTTGCCTGATCATCGGTTTTAGAATCGGACGCATTAATCTGTTTCTGCAACTTACGCGTAGTTTCGCTCAGTTTTCTAACATCAGCTTTGATAACATCGCAATCCTGCGTTAGTTCTAATTGTTCGAATCTGTCTGTTACGGTTTGAATATCTACTGTCTGCGTATCTGTTTTTGATTTAAGATTGGAAATTTCGTCACGTAATTCAGTGTTCGACTGTTTGATGGAATTAATTTCGTCGGACACTGAGGCAATATTATTGTCTACATACGTCTTCGCTTTCGCGAACATTTTACGTTTGTCTTCTTGTCTCTGAGCAGTGATTGTTTCCATGACCTGACGTTTGACTTTATTTTGATCCTGAATAAATTTGCGGAAACGCGTATTACTGTTTTCTATGTGCTGATTAAAGCGCTCGTTAATCTGAGTGTTCTGCTGTTCGAATTTCGCGTCTATCTTTTCATCCATTGTGCGCGAAAGTTCTGTTGTCATTGCTTTAAACTCATCGCGTAATTGTGTAGCTTTTTCAGAGCATTGTTTAGCGACTCCGCTAATTTCGTCTCTGAGTGTTTCTGTTGCGGCTGTTTGCATCTCCCTTAATTCTTGCGCAACAGACTTAATTTCTTCGCTATTTTTTCGTGAACAAGCCTCAATTTCCACGCGCAACTGTTCCTTAGTGTCATGGCACTGCGCGGCAACGGCTCTAATTTGTTCACTAAGCTGTCTGGAATTGTCGTCTAATTTTTCATTTAGCTGTTTGTTCTGTTGTTTGACCTGTTCACTAAGTTCTTTGAAATTTTCATTCTGTTGTTTGAAATTCTCTTTAAATTGTCTGTTATCTTCGCTCTGTTGTCTGACCTGTTCACTAAGTTCTTTGAAACTTTCTTTATTTTGTTGTAGCAATAGTGCCATCATTTGCTCCAAGCCAATATTACCAGCTCTATTCTCTGTGCTAATTAATGGTGGAACTGGAATTGTTTCGCTTTGTGTGACCATTTGGTCATTTTGAGAATTACAAAAAGGTTTGTCAGTCGAATGCACACTGTCGGTCATTATTTCTGAATTAAATGGATCCGTTGTACTTTCACTACACTGACCATTTTCATTCGAAAAATTTATTTGTATGTTACTTGAATTCTCCGAACCGGGTGTGTTAAGCTGGGCAGCGCTCATTACAGTAGTGCGCTCCGCATCATCGATTGTCGTCAAATCAACACAAGACACAATCGAGTTCGTTTGTTCATCATTAAGGTCTACATCATTATTAATGGTTGGAACGCATTGATTGTCAGTGAACGCAGGATTGACATCATTACACTGCGTGTCACATGTCCTATCAGTCACGTTGTTTAAGTCAGTAATTTCGTTCATAATACCTCGCGATACACTATTCACAGTCTTTCGCGGCATTTTTACAATAGTCACAATTATTCACAAAACAATAAGCACAAATGCAAAAACAACACACAAATACAACAGAGCAAAGAATTGCCGTTGACCTGTAGAAAGAAAGTCAAGATTAGTAAAAGCGTTGCGCCAAATCCTAATTATATCTAAGCAAATAAGAGCAGATATCTGACTGTTTTTCGGAAGACTCTCACGAAATACGATCCTGGACTGGGTGTCGCCAAGTGTAACCTCCCCACAAAAATTTAAAAGGAATTGCAATATTTAATAAAAATGGAGCCAAGTGTAACCTCCCCACAAAAATTTAAAAAGAATTGACGATAATTTGAATGTTAACAAGAATACAACCTAACGTAATCTCCCAGCAAATCAATTCAATGACAATGACCATTAGACAAAAATTAGCAATCTGACCCAAGTATAAATTCCTCACAAAACAAAATGAAAGTCAATTCAGTGATAAGAAAATCTCAGTGATAATGAAATTTCAATTAAACCGAAATATCGGTCTTTGGCCCTGTACAAAAATCAGAATTAAATTCTTACCTCATTGTAACTGCTAGTCACATTTCTGCTCTTATTCTTGCGCACAGCTTGGAGGAACTGCATTGCAAATAATAATATTCCTTTTTTTTTTTTTTTTTAATTTAACTGAGACTTTTGTTTAAGGGAAGTGGAACTTCAATTAAATAAATTTTTTTTGTAAAATTGCTTTTGAAATCAAAATTATTATTGGGGCACTTGTTGGAAATTAATTACAATAAATAAACTTTACATTATCTGATGATTACCTTGATTAACAATATACCTCATTCAGCATCTTGACCAGTGTTGCCGACAGACTACATCACACAACCGCACTGGGCTGCTACTACTGACCGACTGCTCTGCATGACGGCTACTAGCATACTGCTCTCAACGACTACTGACTGAGTACTGCCCTCAACTAGACAGAGCTACAGACTCGCAACGACTGACTGACAGACTGAGAACCGCTCGCAACACTCGCGCGGTCAAGCGCATACTCTCTGGTCACAGATGCTACAATGCCTCGCCATCGCTGCTAAGTGTAACCTCCCCACAAAAATTTAAAAGGAATTGCAATATTTAATAAAAATGGAGCCAAGTGTAACCTCCCCACAAAAATTTAAAAAGAATTGACGATAATTTGAATGTTAACAAGAATACAACCTAACGTAATCTCCCAGCAAATCAATTCAATGACAATGACCATTAGACAAAAATTAGCAATCTGACCCAAGTATAAATTCCTCACAAAACAAAATGAAAGTCAATTCAGTGATAAGAAAATCTCAGTGATAATGAAATTTCAATTAAACCGAAATATCGGTCTTTGGCCCTGTACAAAAATCAGAATTAAATTCTTACCTCATTGTAACTGCTAGTCACATTTCTGCTCTTATTCTTGCGCACAGCTTGGAGGAACTGCATTGCAAATAATAATATTCCCTTTTTTTTTTTTTTTAATTTAACTGAGACTTTTGTTTAAGGGAAGTGGAACTTCAATTAAATAAATTTTTTTTGTAAAATTGCTTTTGAAATCAAAATTATTATTGGGGCACTTGTTGGAAATTAATTACAATAAATAAACTTTACATTATCTGATGATTACCTTGATTAACAATATACCTCATTCAGCATCTTGACCAGTGTTGCCGACAGACTACATCACACAACCGCACTGGGCTGCTACTACTGACCGACTGCTCTGCATGACGGCTACTAGCATACTGCTCTCAACGACTACTGACTGAGTACTGCCCTCAACTAGACAGAGCTACAGACTCGCAACGACTGACTGACAGACTGAGAACCGCTCGCAACACTCGCGCGGTCAAGCGCATACTCTCTGGTCACAGATGCTACAATGCCTCGCCATCGCTGCTATGTTACATACGTGTTTCAACTGTGACCCATCACAGTGCTAGCCCGACAGCGCTTAACTTCGATGACCTGACGGAAAGCGGTGTTACCACTGCGGCAAGGCCGTTGATGCATTAAAATTCAAAGTAAAGGATATCAATTATATGATTCAAAGACGGCATTGTTATCCTCAGTGAAAGTGAATAAGAATTACAGGATCTGCTGAAAGGATTGAAGAGTCTACTGAGTACAGAAGGTAGATTCAGAATAAATCGAAAAAAGACGAAAGTAATGGGAAGTAGGAGGAATGAAAATAGCAAGAAAGTCAACATTAGGATTGATGGTCACGAAGTAGGTGAAGTTAAGGAATCATGCTACTTAGGCAGTACATGACCCATGTCGGACAGGCAAGGAGGACATGAAAAACAGACGAGTACTGGCAAAAAGGGCATTCCTGGCCAACAGAAGTCTTTCAGTATCAAAAATTAGCCTTAATTTTGAGGAAGAAATTTCTGAGAATGTGTGTTTGGAGCACAGCATGCATGGGGGCTTAATTTAAATAAAATGCAAATATTTTTTAGTAGCAGTAGCGATTACGCAAGTCTCGTAAACGGCTGGCCCTGACTAGTTTTAGTACGCAATCTGACTGCATGGAACAACAACAAAGAATGAAATGAAAATTTTCGTTAACACAGTTAATTAATTAAGTCCCCAGCAACTATAAAACCTACGAAACAACAAACACAAGTGTAGCTGTTCTGTATGTGGTAGTATGACTCAACGCACATCTGGCACGGTTCTTCTTCAACAAGACAAGAATTTTTAAATACCAATTATACTGACGTGATAAAAGAAAATTAGAAATACTATAATTGCGCAAGAAAACCAGAATTACACTCTAATACAAGAACACAAGCCAGATGCTTTGTTGACTGAACCTGTAATGATGCATTATTTGCGATACACAAATAATAAAAGAACATAGCGTTTTATTACCTTCATATATATTGACGAAATGCACTCTGATCATTACAATATCTCCATTAGAATAACATCTGCTATCTCTCCCATCAAATAACTGCATAAAACATGGAACAAACACTCCCTACTACCACATATCCACTCCGACTTCACGACAAGCGGTGCCCACCACAACTTCTCGGCAAGAACTGCTTGCCGCTACGTCTCAATAATCACTGCCAGTGGAGGCGGCGGAACAATACTCTCTGGCGCGATCTCTGGCGCTGTGGCTCAGTGTAGCCACCTTTCAAGCATTGTATGGTAGTGAAACATGGACTCTTGAAAAACTGAATAGCAGAGAATAGAGGCATTTGAGATATAGTGCTACAGAAGCATGCTGAAAAATACTGATAAGGTAAGGAATGAGGATGTTCTGCGGAGAATGGGAGACGAAAGGACTATGTGGAAAAGACTGACAAGGAGAAGAGACAGAATGATAGAACATTGGTTAAGGCATCAGGGAATAACTTCCATAACACTAAAGGGAGCTCAAGAGAGTAAAAGTTGGAGAGGAAGACATAGACCAGAATACATCCAACAAATAATTGAGGTCATAAATTGCAAGTGCTATTCTAAATTGATGAGATTGGAACAGCAGAGGAATTCGTAGCGGGTCACATCAAACCTGTCAGATGACTGATGACACGGAAAAAAATGAGAAAGATGATGGTAGGTTTTTAAATGTGGTGCAGAACCCATGAAGCCATGGACCCAAGTTGTCAACACTGGCACTGTGCAAGATGGTGATGGCGCCATAACGGTGAGTGCTGTGTTTACACGGTAGGGACTAAGTCTTCTGGCCCAACTGAAGCGATCACTGACTGGAAATAGTTGTGTTCGGCTACCTGGAGGCCATTTGCAGCCATTCATGTACTTCATGTTCCCAAAGAACGATGGAATTTTTAAGGATGGCATTGGGCCATGTCACCGGGCCATTGTTGTTCACTACTGGTTTGAAGAACATTCGTGGACAATTCAAGCGAATGATATGGCCACCCAGATTGCCCGACGTGAATTCCATCGAACATTTATGAGACATAATGGAGAGGTTAGTGCGTGAAAAAATGCTGCTCCGGCAACACTTTTGCGATTATTATGGACGGCTATAGAGACAGCATGGCTTAATATTTCTGCAGAGGACTTCCAACAAGTTGTTAAGGCCGCGTCGAGCTGCTGCACTACACCACCCAAAAAGGTTTCCGACACGGTATTAGGTATTTGTCTCCTCAGTTTATTTACATTCTCGGTATTGCACCCCAACTTTCACCGAGAGTATTTTCTCACTTCACATTTTATAGTGTTGCACCTCACCTAGTTCTATTGGCCAAGAAGTTCATTTTATTCACTGTTTTTCTTGCTTTCACTTCAGCCTGTATTTACACACAACGCAAAGGTTGACTTAATTTCTTCTTTTTTGTAATAACTGACTATTGTAGTATTATCTACTACGAAACTGTGCCTTCTTGTTTCGAAATCTTCAGACACAGATGTCCAGTGAGAACAGGTGAATTGAGTGTGAAGTTATAAGTATGGTACGTAGAAACGTAACACTTATTTGTCTAGGAAACTTCGGAGGCACAGTTGAGACACGCCCTTCGGAAAGTGCATGAGGTGCGAAGTTTCTGGTGCTGACGTGTTTCAAAACAGAACACCAAGTGTTGTGGAAACAATGAACTGAAAGCGGCGTTCGTCCTTCTGTCTGCACACGGTGCGTTTGCGACGGGATCAATGCCGGCTGCCATAAAGGAGACATCACGCCACGGCTCTGCTTTCCTCCTGTGCTCCTTATTTGGACAGAAGCGTCTCAGCTGCGACGCGATGTATGCAAACAGCCGACAGTTATGTAAGGCGAGATGGCGCCCGTGGCACGGCTGAGGGGATTAGAGCGCTATTCACGAAGCGGGACCTTGTGTAGGCAGACACAATGCTTGTTGACTTCGAGACAAGAGCTACGTTCCGTCATGTGACGCAGAACATAACTGCTGCCTGAAGTAGCAGCCAGTTGTGAGCGCGCCACATGCGACATGTGCTGCGCGCGCGTGGCTCGTCTGTTCAGCACACCCTGCAGGGAAGACTCCTAGTGTCATTCTCGGCTGATAGTGGTGCGCTTTGGTGTGAACCTGTTGTGGTCTGTCATCTTTCTGCTGCTAGTGTCAGCAGTGAAAGACATCGAAGGCTGATAGTTCCATGATGATTTCGCTTGTTTATTCGGTCGGTTTGTCAATAGCTCATTGTACTGAATGCTGCCATGTTATCGTTCGAAGAAGAGGGAAGGAAGATTAGCTTAGCGGGGCGAAAATGCTACACCTGGAGGTCAGAATGCGGTCCGTCATTCAGATTCAGCAGTGAAAAACATCGAAGACTGATAGTTCTATGATGCTTTCGCTTGTTTATTCGGTCGGTTTGTCAATAGCTCATTGTACTGAATGCTGCCATGTTATCGTTCGAAGAAGAGGGAAGGAAGATTAGCTTAGCGGGGGGAAAATGCTACACCTGGAGGTCAGAATGCGGTCCGTCATTCAGATTCAAGGCAAACGTTTATGTAGCAAAATTATATCGGGTGCATTTTGAAAACACATGTATGAAAACTGGGAGGCTGGAAACACTTGTCACGTCGTGCAGCACATCACACTGTACCGAGGAGCCTGTATTGTCACGTAGTACCACGCCAGCCTTGTAGCTCACTGAGTAGATTGCTGAGCCATGAAACCCGTGTCCACCATGGCGCTATTGTTCTAATCCCCGTGAGGTTCCTTTTTATTTTTTAGATGTCTAGTCCCTAGTTCTCGTCGTTTACAAGCGGGACGTCATTTTGTCACATGACAATGGCCTATGACATCACAGTGGGATGCGTTAAACAGCATGCCTGTTTCTACTAACTGCACAGTGCACAAGCGTAACTGCTCCCGTCAAGTTTATGTTCGTCTGCTTCCCGATGGAGTACACGGACGACGAATACACAGACGACGAATACATCGATATGCTTTTGGTGCTGCGTGCATCCGATACCCAAGCTGCTGCTGCTGCTCGCGCGTATAGTGCACAGTACTCTCAGAAGCGCCATTCAGATAAGAACGTTTCTCGTCGCCTGGAGCAACGCCTTCGCGAAACCAGTAACCCCAACAACAAGTATCGGACAGAGGACTAGACGTACTCCAAAAACAGAGGACGCAAGTCTTGAAATCATTCATTAGTCACGTCGGTGAAGTACCCGAGGTACTGCAAGGCAGTTCTAGATATCTGAAAGACTGGTTGTTAGAGTGTTGCACGATGAAGATCTGCACCCACTTTGACTCCAGCGGCCAGAAGACCGTATTCGACGAGTACAGTTGTGTGAATGGCTACTGCACCAAGTGGAAGATAAAGAACATTTTACAAATACGTGATATGTACCGACGAATCCAGCTTCACTCGTGAAGGTATTTTCAACGTCCACAACAACCGTGGATCACAACCCACATTTCACCCATGGATTTAAGGCACGCTTTGGCACAGACCTGTGTTCTGGAGTCGTGGGAGGTGTGCTTTTGGGCTCCTACCGAATGCCGGATAAGTTTAATGTGCTTCTGTATCGTACGTTTCTTTGCAACACTTTGCGTGACGTGTTAGAAAATGCTCCACATTGTGTTCAGCACAGCTGTGGTTTCAACATGATGGTGCAGTTCCATTAAAGGACGCGTTTTCAGGGAAGTGGGTTGGTCGTGGAGGTCCGATTCTGTGGTCTCCACGTTCCCTGCGCTTCAATTCACTAGATTTTTATTTGTGGGAACACTTGAAGGAACAAGTTTATAGTACTCCACGGCCTAATAGCTCACATACATCCCACTTTGGCAATGATGCCTGCAGGTGTGTTGCGTAGGATCCGGAAGAGTTTTATCCACCTACTAACGAAGTGTTTTCAAATGCAACGTGTTCGTTTTGAACATCTTTCCTAAACTCATCGTTGCTCTTACTTGTACGTACTGGCTTTTTGAAGATAAACCTGGACGTTAAAAGTACAGAACTGAATTATTGTGCATAAATCGAGTCATTGTGTTTTTGTACCTGGTTGAATGCAGACGATGCTAATGTGTCCATTATTAAATTCTATTGGCTTCATTTGTGTCATGGACGAAACATAGTGGTAGTTTACGTCTGCAAGGAGATCATGTTTAAATAAAGATAACAGTAACCGATAGAAATACGCAAGCTACCGCATTGTGGAGGTGTAAATTGGATACAATTTGATACATTAACTGAAAAGAAAAAAATGTTTGGCACGAACGTGACCCCAACGTCAGGAAGTGTACATATCTATTCCCCAAAGCATTACCTCTCCTCACTGAGCTAAAAAGACAGCTACGACAGGGTGCAGGGTTCATGCTATCTGTTCTTGGCCAAACTGCATGCCTTTACAGCGTTGACAGAACCTCTTTTCTTAAATTGTATTTCCATTAAACGTGTTGGCGGGACTAGGTTTTGCTATATACAGTTTCGCCTTAATGAAGAATTTATGCCGGCCGCAAAGTGCAGCATTTTTTCTTCATTCTGAAGATTAATAAGAGGAGACACCCATCTGCTTGCTTGCAACAGGTTTACCTTCCAGCTGTATGTTTGTTAGCTGCATGTTCCAGTTATCATTTGAACTATTTTTACCGAAATGGTGGACGAATCAGTTTACAAAATATGTGCAAGGGGTGGACAAATTTGTGAAAAAACCGCGAGAAATGCATACTGGAAGTAAATGCAGATGCTAACCAAGCCAGCATGTGACCACAAAGGTCGTCCATGCTGTGGCCTCAATACGTTACACGTGTCAGTCGTTGTCAGAACAGTGTTCTGTGTAGTTCTGATTGTATTATGCCACAGCCCAGTACATTCCTTCTTCTGCTTCATTTACTTGTGCCTTAGCCCGCAGGTTTCGTAGGGTCGGCATTGTTACAATCGGATTTAGCATGGTTAATTGAAGGGGTGGCCTGACGCCCTTCCCACCGCCACCCCATACCACCCTGGGACGGAATCAGTGTACCCCAACTTTATGAATCCAGTGTAAACGATGAAAAAGTGCGAACGTGTTTCAAATGTCTTCAAGTCGTGTAACCAGACCAGTATTCACCTAGAGGGATATGGGAAACCGCCTAAAAACCACATCCAGGCTGGCTGGCACACTGGCCCACGTCATTAATCCGCCTGGCGGATTCTATCCGGGGCCAGCGCGCCTACCCGAGTCCTGGAAGCAGCGCATTAGCGCTCTCGGCTAACCTGGTGGGTCAGCCCAGTGCATTCCAGTGTGGCAAAATAATTGATGCTCGTACGGCTAGTGCTTCAGTAACCAAGTTAGCCGAAGCGTTTGGTGTTTCAAGAGGCACCAGTCGAAGATATACCGCGTATAGAAAAGCAGATCATCATCCGGTTAGTCACAACGCGGACGAAAGTGTGCTTCGAGCTATCGCGACGGGCGGTCATTGAAGAGTGTTCAGACGAAAAATAAGAGGACGATAACTGCAAAGGTCACTGCGGAACTGAATGACGCGCTCGCGAACCCTGTCAGCAACAAAACACGAAATGAACTCCATAAGCAGGGAACTGCAGGGCGAGCTGAAATTCCAAAACCAGTTACAACGAAGCAAATGCCCCTAATCGGAAACGTGCTGCCGAAAATATAAAACCTGATCGATGGAGCAGTAGAAGGAAACCCTGTCAACATCAAAACAGGAAATGAGCTCCATAAGCAGGGAATTGCACGGCGAACTGAAAGTCCAAAACCACTTACAACGAGGTAAATGCCCCTAATCCGAAACGTGCTGCCGAAAACATAAAACCCTATCAGTGGACCGAGCGTGGTGGCATAGTGGTTAGATACTAGACTCGCATTCGGGAGGACGACGGTTCAATCCCGCGTCCGGCCATCCTGATTCAGGTTTTCCGTGATTTCCCTAAATCGCTCCAGGCAAATGCCGGGATGGTTCCTTTCAAAGGGCACGGCCGACTTCCTTCCCCGTCCTTCCCTAATCCGATGAGACCGATGACCTCGCTGTCTGGTCTCCTTCCCCGAAACAACCAACCAACCAACCAACCAACCTATCAGTGGAACAGTGGAAAAAATTCATTTGGTCGGATGAGTCTTCTTGAACATTGTTTCCAATTTCTGGCCGAATTTATGTTCCAAGAGTGAAACATGGCAGCGTTTCTGTGATAATTTGGGCAGCCACGTCATAATATTCCATGGGCCCCCCGGTTATTCTGAAAGGTCGTATCACCGGCAAAGATTATGTGACCACTTTGGTTGATCAGGTTCTTCTCTTGTTACACCGCTCCCTACGGTGACGCTGTGTTCCAAGATGACAACGACCCTGTTCACACAGTTCGCATCGTCCAGGACTGGTTTTGTGAGCATGTGAAGGAATTGTCGCATCTCCTGTGACCAACACCAGATCACACTATTATTCATCTTTTGTGATCTGCTTTGGAGAAAGGGCACGTGCTCGCTATCTAGGTCTATTATCGCAACTGCATTTGCCACTATTTAGCAGGAAGAATGACATAAGATTCCCTTGAAAACTACACAAGAGATGAATTTGTTCATTCCGAGACGACTGGAAGCTGTTTTGAATGTCAAATGTTTTCGTACACCGTATTAAGCTTGGTAATGTGTAATGTTTCTGGTGTTTTCATATTTTTGTCCTCTAGCTGTGTACGCTGATAGTGTTAACATTAATGAACAAATTTTTTTTAGTCCGACCGGAATACCTACACTTAAAACTAGGCCTAAAAAAACAACAGAAGTTTCATGTAAGGAATAGAAGGAATTAACCACACAAAATGATTTTAGGTTTGACTTAAAGCTTTATTTGTTACCTGTCGGACAAAGATTCAAATGGTTCAAATGGCTCTGAGCACTATGGGACTCAACATCTTAGGTCATAAGTCCCCTAGAACTTAGAACTACTTAAACGTAACTAACCTAAGGACATCACACACACCCATGCCCGAGGCAGGATTCGAACCTGCGACCGTAGCAGTCCCGCGGTTCCGGACTGCAGCGCCAGAACCGCTAGACCACCGCGGCCGGCACCTGTCGGACATTTTGTGGTATTGTGTAAATGATAAAAACATTTGTTGATGCTTACTGAATTCCTTTCCAAGCTACTGGCAGCTTTAATAATATGTACTTAATACTGAAATCGATTTCACACGCTCTTGACTTCCACCACAAGGCACCTGTCATAAACACTCTGCACAATCATCCTCCACAGATCACATTGTCGTCACGGGTTCAACTTCCGAATATACATAACAACTCGCATGTAAGGACCTTACAACTCAAACCCATTCAAGTCCAACTCAAGTGTTTTGTGTCACTTGTTCCCCCATCTGTAGTTTTTACTGACTAGAATGCGATGAAATTTTTACATTCCTTTACGTGGAGTAAATGTTCGAATTTCCGAAAGATGAGCGAAGGAAATCAGTCGCATCGTTTTGAAAGGAGCTTTTATGGTGTACGCCTTGAAATAGGTAAGAAAAACTACAGTTTATCTAGATCTGAAACGGTGGAAGGATATTTGGACCCCGCTTATCCCAAATGCAAAACGAGTGTGCCGACGTCTGAGTCAACTCGATTTATACGAATTCAACAGATCCATGTAATGAAACATACATGTGTAGTCGTACATGGTTCTTGTGAGGTTTTATTGTGGAGAGCTTTTGTGGTAAGTGTCCATTCATGGGATTATGGAACTCCGAAATCGACTGCATCGTAAACTAAATTATGGTAACAAGAATACGAATGAGAGGAAAATCTGTTTCATTGATCAAAAGGAAGTCCCGTCGACGACTAGGTTATTGTGTGGGAGCGTGTTGTCTGCTGCGAGAGCAAATGAACATACTTCGTCCTGTTGGATCGATTTTATTGGCAGACAAAGCCGGTGGGGGCGGGGGGGGGGGGGGGAGAGGGGCTGTACAGTCAGATTAATCGTGCCAGTCAGAGCTGATGTTGATACAACGGGAAATATAAACCTCACATCCGCGAAAGCAACATATAGAGACAATAGACGAATGGAGAAGACCACACTTCTATAATCAGTGACAGCTAAAAAATTATTGCTTTGAATGCAGTTGTTTATTTCTCCCTATTTTACAAAATGCTGGAAGAACAGAGTTAAGCTACTAGTCTCACTTTGACAACATGTTGTTTAGGAACTAAGAATATTTAACAGTTATACTTGCAGACCTATCACTGCCGCGAAATTAATCAATTTGTGTGAATTTTTAACAAGACGATCAATCTAAGTTTTAATGCTAGTCATCTGTTCCGCGCTCATTCCTCAATTACTCCTTATATATGTTAATTTCCCATCCATGCTCCGTTACCTATATTCCGCAAAGGGCTTCACAATTAGAGACGAACTGCACAAGGATGGGCGAAGGAAATCTGTCGTGTTAATCGATGAATCCATCCTGAGTTTCTTCTTAGATGAATTAAGGAAACCAGGGAAAACGTATTTTTGTATGGTCCGAGGGTAATGAAAACCCGCCGCTCCCAAATGCGAGGTCAGTGTTGCAACAATTGCAACATGTTACTTGATTTATCGTTACTCGATTTATCACGTAATGAAGATACTTCCTCTTAATGAGGAAGGTGTAAACGTGACTCAATGTTAACCAAATTTTCTCTTTTTGAGAATTGCTTCTCTTAGTATTGTCACTCTGTATTTTATTTGCTCTTTACTTGAGCCATTCCTGGAAACGTTACATTTGTTGAACTGAGGAACCATGGGATCTCAAATGAAGAGTCAGTTTTGATAGATACGGGCCTCACCTTGTCCTGAGTCTGACATTCTTACATGCGAAACCGTTTAGAATATAGTCACAGTTATTATGATTCACTTTATACCATGCCTGTATGAAGTCCACCTAACACCGGTGCACTAGCAGCATTATCCCTGAAACGACAGGGAGATGAGGAATTGCGTTTTCCTCGTGATGACGTTGAGTTGTAAAATAATTAGCTAAAGCCATGAATCCTACCGCTGACAGATTCCTGGAAACAAATGTTACATGTTTTTTTTATGGAGTCGCGTCAGACATATGAAAGTCAGCCTTTTTTTGTTTTAAATGGAGTGCTATAGTTTGGCATTTATTTTCTGACAGCGGCTATCCAAACGAATCCAATTGCGGCACGAACGTCCATTTACAGATGGTGTTAGAAGTGATTACCATTGGTATCAATGCAGTGCTGCAATTTTCTTATCATGGATTGAGTGGTATTCCTTATTTCTTCGGCACTTATCGAAGCACATGATCTGACAATTCTCTCTCGTATATCGTGCAAATAGTAAATATTCACCGAATACGGCGTATCCATCTAACGTGCCATTGACATGTAGACACCATTCGCCGGTTTCACAATACAACACCACAACACTAATAGGAACGGTAAGACTAGTATCGTCGAATCAAGCGAATGTGAATGATGTATTCCTTCGAAGAACAAGTCGCTATGCTTCTCATTTACGGAGAATGCCAACGAAATTCAGTGAGAGCCAGAGACTTATACACTGAAAGATATCCTTAACGTACTCACCCTACACGTCGTATATTTAAATGTGTATATGGGTCTCTAACGCATCGCCGGCCGGGGTAGCCGAGTGGTTCTAGGCTCTTCAGTCTGGAACCGCGCGACCGCTACGGTCGCAGGTTCGAATCCTGCCTCGGGCATGGATGTTTGTGGTGTCCTTAGGTTAGTTAGGTTTAAGTAGTTCTATGGGACTGATGACCTCAGATGTTAAGTCCCATAGTGCTCAGAGCCATTTGAACCATTTTTTTAAGGCATCGGAAATATATCCGTCAAAGGAAAGTTACTAACGAGGAAACGGAAATTGGTGTTCTTGCCACTGTGGTTCGAGATCCTTTTATTAGTTTTCGTCAAATAGCAAGGGAATCTGGCATGAGCCAGAGTAGTGTTGTTCGTGTTCTGCATCGCCATAAATATCATCCTTACCATACCAGTTTCCACCAAGAATTAACTGTTACGGATTGTATGCGTCACACTGAATTCTGCCGATGGGCTCAACTTCAGCTTCAGAGGGATGACACATTTATTAATTTGATTTTATTTACTGACGAGGCTACATTCACGAACTATGGAAATGTTAATTTGCATAACATGCATTATTGGTCAACTGAAAATCCTTATTGGCTGCGGCAAGTTGCACACCAAAAACCGTGGTCGGTGAATGTATCGTGTGGGACTCTGGAGGACAGAATTACAGGCCCCTATTTCATCGAAGGAAATCTTAATGGTAGGAAGTGCACCACATTCCTGCAAGAAACATTACGTCTGTTGTTGGAGGAAGTACCTTTAGGAATAAGGAACAGAATGTGGTATCAACACGACGGGTGTCCGGCACGTTTTTCGCTGATGGCTAGAAATGAGTTGCAGAGACAATTCCCAAATCGTTGGAGTGGACGCGGAGGAGATGTGTCGTGGCCGGCTCGTTCGCCAGACTTGACGCCTGTGGATTTCTTCTTGTGGGGATTCGTAAAAGACCTAGTTTACAAAGACGATCCAATTACGCCTGAAGATATGCGAGAAAGAATTGTCAGAGCGGGTGCTTCGATAAGTGCCGATGTGATAAGGTTGGTTGGTTGTTTCGGGGAAGGAGACCAAACAGCGAGGTCATCGGTCTCATCGGATTAGGGAAGGACGGGGAAGGAAGTCGGCCGTGCCCTTTGAAAGGAACCATCCCGGCATTTGCCTGGAGCGATTTAGGGAAATCACGGAAAACCTAAATCAGGATGGCCGGACCCGGGATTGAACCGTCGTCCTCCCGAATGCGAGTCCAGTGTCTAACCACTGCGCCACCTCGCTCGGTATGTGATAAGGAATACCACTCAATCCATGATAAGAAGATTGCAGTACTGCATTGATACCAACGCTCATCACTTAGAACAGCTTCTGTAAACGGATGTACGTGCCACCATTTTGACCCTCGTTGTCCTTCAAAGACCTTACTGTTACATATCAGGATTAGTCTCTATAGCCGCTATCAGGAACTATAGCATCCAAACTATAGCATCCCATCAAAAAAAAAAATTGACCTTCATATCTCTGAAGCGACCCCACCTAGAACAAAAAGCCAACGTCATATTGTGGCCCCCGTTGTCCCACGCAACTTTTGTCCCACAAAGTTTTCAGCTCCTATCATAATTTCGGAATTATTCTTGGTGGAGATAATTAGTAACTCACCCTGTATTACACGCTTACGAAAATGATTTCTGGTCGTTTATGAGAGGTGAGTTGAAATTCGTCACCGCTTTCGCTGGAAGATATCTTTGGTCCCACCGACTGTACAGTGGACGCGAGTGAACGAACTCTTTGTGGCGGAGTAACGCACTTCCGCGTTTCGGAGCTACAAATAGCTGTCGCAGCGATCGATTACGATGCTGGAGAATTATTCTGATATCCATTGTATAATGAAGGGTCTGACGTCACGAAACGGAATCCATTAACCCAGTCACTGTTGGTCTGTTGCAACGCTTCGTTTCGTTTTGTAGACTGAAGCAGCGTAATGCATCACACAGTTTCTGTGCCTGCCGTAAAATCGTTATATTGGTTTTAGCTACCCTTATTCACAATAAGGCGACCACCACCACCACTAAGCCCTACGGAGTCTCATATTGGTTTTTTAACGCATCGAAAGGAACAAAAAAAGGGAAGTATGTAAAGACTATTTCAAAATATCTTATTGTTGTTTCGAAAGGACTCAATGTCATTTCGTTCGTACTTCCAAAATAATGGAAACATCAGAATATAATTAAGATGTAATTGAACTACAGACTGTTTAGCTTAACGTTCAGCTGAAAATCTTCACATCACTCGTGACCTAGGAATTTTATGACATTTCGTACTTTAAGTGCGACCACACATGATTGATTTTCAAAAAATCTAATGACTGAATGAGTCTAAGGAGATTATGAAGGTAATCTGCGTGTTTGAAAAACCATACGTTAGTAGAGCTGGCAATACGTAAATGGGAGATCAAAATTCAAATGCTCGTCCGTACATACATATCTTTTTATTTTATTTTTTTTATTGTTATTTTATTCCATTTTTTTGAGTCAGCAGTCTTGTGACTGGTTTGGTGCAACCCGCCATGAATTCCTCTGCTGTGCCCACTTCTTCATGTCAGAATAGCACCTGCTACATCCGTCCTCAATTATTTGCTGGATGTATCCCAACCTCTGTCTTCCCCTACAGTTTCTACCATCTACAGCTCCCCCTAGTACCATGCAAGTTATTCCCTGACGTCTTGCCATATGTCCTTTCATCCCGTCCGTTCTTCTTGTCAGTGGTTTTCATATATTCCTCTCCGAGTACCTCCTCATTCCTTATCTCACCAGTCCATCTAATTTTCAACGTTCTTCTGTAGTGCCAGTCAATCTCTCCCCTCCAGACAGTGTTGTGCTCCCACCATACATTTTCAGAAATTTGTTCCTCATATTAAGACCTATGTTTGATGCTAGTAGACCTTTTTACCAGTGCTAGTCTGCTTTTTATGTCCCACTTGCTTCGTTCCATCATGGGTTATTTTTCTGTCTAGGTGGCTGAATTCCGTAGCTTTATCTAATTCGTGATCACTAAATATTTGCTATGTTTCTCGCTGTCGTCATTTGTGCTACTTCTCATTACTTTCGTCTTTCTTTGATTTACTCTCAATCCATACTATGTGATCACTTAACAGTGCCATTCAACATGTCCTGCAATTCTTCTTCACTTTCACTGAGGATAGCAACGTTATCAGTGAATCTCAACATCCAGATTAAAGTTTTCTTAAATCGCTTAACATGATTGCTGAGGTGGTCCCTTCTAGAATGACGCAGCTGATTTGCTTCCTATCTCCTCACATTCTTAACCTCCACTCCGTCTGTAATGGCGTCGTCATTGACGGGACGATAAAATCTTTATCTTCCTTCTGTCCGGAGTGTACTAATAACCTCCTGATATTATGTTCTATTGGGACGCTCATGCAAACTTATCACATTGAAGGCCATAAACAAATGAACTACGTGTGATAGTAGAGCAACGATCCTGTAGGGACATAAACAGTCGTCGAGGAATGCTTCAGTACAAGACGATGCGATAAAACAAATATTGTACTAGTAGCAAGTATGTGGCAAGGGACACGCCACCGAAAAGTGTGAGCTGATGGATGATTGGCATGGGCTATTAAACCATACCATATGGTGAGGCTGTAGTCGAGTGTGGAATGTTATCATGGATACAGGCACAACATTCTTACTGTAATGACTCTGTCGTCGCATGGTTCTATTGTACTTGAATTTTAATGTTCATATCCACTATATATACACATAGTTTCTTTATTCGCCTACCTTAGTTGCAGTTTAATGTATCCTTTGTCTCTCATCTATTTTTGTAACGGCTGGTTCCATGTGATGCACCGTTGTTTTGTAGATATCTACAATGATATTCCTGTTGTGTATATCAGTTTTATTCCGAGTAAGATTTTTATATTAAGACCTTGTTTATGGCTGCTAAAGGCGAGACCATACATTTACCAATCTCGGCGGTTGTCATCTTTTTCTGGCCACTGTTCTCCTGTAGTCGTCTTATTGCTCGATTTCTGGCTCCGTCAGTAACCCCCGTTTTTGTTGAATTTTTTTCTTTCATCTTTTTAGTGTCATGCGTTCTGTCACGTTAAATTTTAGGCTTTTCTACATTACATTTAGTGATGCATTATTTGGAAAACACTGATAAGGAGAAGGGACAGGATGATGGGACATCTGTTAAGACATGAGGGAATGACTTCCATGGTACTAAAAGGAGCTGTAGAGGGCAAAAACTGTAGAGGAAGACAGAGATTGGAATACATCCAGCAAATAATTGAGGACGTAGGTTGCAAGTGCTACTCTAAGATGAAGAGGTTAGCACAGGAGAGGAATTCGTGGCGGGCCGCATCACACCGGTCAGAAGGCTAGTTTACATTATTTAATTTCAACGACTCTGTCGATGCATTAATGCTATTATATCCCAACCACACGGATCCCCCTACTATGCGTAGGCTTAATTTCTTTACTTGTTTTCCCTAGTCCTAGTTAATAGCCCCTTTTACTCCTTCTGCCTCGGGCATGGATGTGTGTGATGTCCTTAGGTTAGTTAGGTTTAAGTAGTTCTAAGTTCTAGGGGACTGATGACCTCTGATGTTGAGTCCCATAGTGCACAGAGCCATTTGAACCTTTTACTCCTTGCTTATTTTTTTATTCGCCTGATACTGTGTGACGCGAATGCTGTCTGGTACGTGTACATCGGATGGGCAAAATAATGTGAACACCTATTCTTACTTGTAAATGGTTTATTGACAATAGATTAGACGTTCATTTACCCATAATACAGCTGCGATTATTCTTGGAATACTAGCATATGATGTTAGTAAAGTCTCCAATGGAATGTTATGCCACTCTTCTATCGGAACCTCTTCTAACTCCTGTAGTGACGAGGTAGGCGGAAATCAGCTCCGGAGTCTGCACTCAAATACCGCTCGCAAGGGTTCGATAATGTTCAAGTACGGGGTCTGCGCTGTCAGGTAAGACGCTGCAGTTCAGTTGCATGCTCCTCATACCACGATGTACTGTCCTGGCTGTGTGAATGGGTACATTGTCGTCCTGAAATATGACATCATTTTTAGGGAACAACATTTGAATAAAGGAGTGCTTCTGATCACCTAAAATGTTGACATAATCGTTGGCTGTAACGCGGCATTTGAGAGTAACGATGGGACCAGCAGAATATCACGATATGGCTACCCACACCGCCACACTTCTACCTCCATGCTTAAACTTTGGAATCAGGCAATCAGGAGTGTAGGTTTCTTTTGGCGTTCTGCGGACGTAAACTGGGCCCGATGATTGAAATAACGAAAACGTTGACTCGTCGGACCATGTGACGTATTTCCACTAATCAGCCGTCTAGGATTTATGCCCCCGCACCATGTTTTACGCTTCTTTGCTTTGGTTGTCGTCACCAATGGTTTCGGTATAGCAGCCTGTCCATGAATATTAGCTTTATGGAGTTCTCGGCGGGCAGTGTCGATAGGTACGGGGTCTCGAAGATTGCAATTCAGCTCTGCAGTCACTGTAGCCGCCGTAGTTTTGTGTTGTTTTGACAAAAATCGTGTCAGCTTACGACGATCTCTGTCATTTATTTTTGATTTGCGCCCACTATTACGTTTACGTGATGTCTTTCCATGTTTTGTGTAGCCTACCATGACTGTTGAAAAGTTGCTATCGTTAAACATTCAGTTAGTTGCTGTCTTGGTTGCTGATGCTCCAGCTAATCGGGCCCCCACAATCTGCCTTTTTTGGACTGCTGTTAGGTCTTTCACTGCATCTCGAACTCGGCCTCTGAATGCAAATACGAAGTGTGCACTACTCGTAAACAACCTGCACTGATGTCTAATCCGCACTGAACACGCACAGTCCAGCGCCACCCTTGCCTTACCTGCGTTGTTGACCGTCAAACGCAATCAAACCTTTGCTACCACTGTTCAAAAAATGGTTCTTAACATCTGAGGTCATTAGCCCCCCTAGACTTAGAATTACTTAAACCTAACTAACCTAAGGACATCATACACATCCATGCCCAAGGATGGATTCGAACCAGGGACCGTAGCAGCTACCACTGTTCACATTATTTTGCCTATCCCCTGTACGTTGTTACTCCTGTTGCGTCTATCATTCAGGCTTACAAACTTATTGTACTAAGATGTTTTTGCTCTGCAAGACGACACTATACATGAGTACAGATCTTAACAGTTAGAATCATTCGTTTACCACACTTCACGTCTCATTGTCTTACTGCTCGATTTTTAAATATATCTTTATGTATCATCCTTATCCACAGTTTTAGTTGTATTTTTATTTTATATCTCTCTAATCTTATGTATTCCGTGAAATTGGCTTTTAGGCATTTTTACCGATTCCCTACATTTGCATATTATTATATTGTTCTTATATTTGTAGTTCTATTTGGCATCGATCTTGTTAACCACACTTCTGTAATCGGACAACCTGTCAACCCCGGTTTCCCGCTCTTTTTCGGCTATTTACTCCGTTTCCCCACTTCACTGTCTCCTACGTTAGACGCTTTCACCGTCCGGGTCAGCTGGCTTCTGGACCGACTGCTCCTGTCTCTTCCATGTCGTGCTGTCCAGGCGGGCGCTATTGTTGCTGGTCCTACGCGTGAGTTCAGTTGCTTATTTATTTACATTATTATTGAGTTCATTTCTGTTCGGAACTCTCCCCAAAATTAACGTTTTTATTCCAGTCCCACGATTCCCAATGACTGACTGACTGATCCGACGGTCACACATTTCTGTTCCCATAATTAAGCGAGGACACGATTTTCCATCACTGTAGCTTTCATTTTAGTATGTCAGCCCCATATTACTTGTACATTAGTTGCCCTTCTTCTTGTTCGCATTTGGTGGCACCTGGAGATAATGCTTTCAGCTTCGAAACCGGTCGTGGAATAATTTAAGAAAGGTACTGGCAAGTTGACGCGGATTTTTGTTATATAAATCTCTTACTTTCACCTTGAGTGTCATAAGAAAATAGTCAGCTACCAGAAAGTTACTTTCCTAACAACTGCTGTGGATGATGGTAGTGATGCAGGACACCAGAAACTGAAGACAACAGTTATTACTTCACATGATATCAGAACCAGTTTAGTTACAAATTCGACTGAGGGAGAAAATGCATCGTCTATGAAGAGATGCGATTGGTACTGAAGAATAATAGAGAAACCTTCGGTCGAGCTATGGTGAATTTATAACCGTGAATCTGTTAGTTGGTAATTACTGCAGCAGCATATGATCGGACATCGGATTCGTATGCGTACTTCTTATTGATGAAGGTTGCTTCACTATTGATGGTATATTTAGCAGTCAAAAGAGTTGCCAGTGGGCTAGTGGTAATCAGAATGGCACGCTATAATTGTCTAAAGAAAGGTGAGTGAGAATTATTGGGAGTACGCAAAACATAGACCATGCAGTGTTATTCTGCGTATCTTGTATGGACCTACCACCCTGCCACGAGTGTTCAGTTTGCACAGCTGTAGTCGCAGGAAAAGGCTCAGGCACGGCAGCGTCTCATGAACTCTGCCGCAGTATGCGGTTACCTTGATGAGCGTTAGGCGGCCCCTGTAGCTTACGACAGCTTTTCGGCCATTATTGCTCTTTGCAGTAGTTATACATTTACATCTGAATCTACATAGATAATCGGCAAGCCACGGAACGCTGCTTGGCGGAGCGTACACCATGCCACTATTTGTCATTGTCTTTCCTGTTCCATTGGAAAATATAGCGAGGTACAAACGATTGTCGCTATGTCTCGGTAAGAGCACTAATTTCTCGTATGTTGTCTTCGTGGTCTTTATGTTGGCGGCGGTAGAATTACTCTGCAGTCAGCTTCTAATTCTGGTTCTCTAAATATTCTCAATAGTGTTCTTCGCAAAGGACATCGCCTTCCCTCCAGGGATTCCAATTTTAGTTACCGAAGCATCTTTTATGTTCTTCGAAGCTACAGCTAACAAATCCAGCAGCCCGCCTCTGGAGTGCTTCGATGTCTTCCTTTACTCCAACCTAATGCCGATGCCAAAAACTCGAGCAGTACTCAAAAACAGCGCCTTGTATGTGGTCTCTTTTACAGATGATCCACAAGTTCCCAAAATTCTCCCAACAAACCGAAATCAACCATTCGCTTTCCTTACCACAATCCTCATATACTCGTTTCATTTCATGTCACTTTGCATCGTTACTCTCACATATTTAACCGACGAGACCGTTTCAAGCAGGACACTATTAATGCTATATCCAAACATTACGGGTTTGTTTTCCCTACTTATCTGCATTAACTCACATTTTTCTTCATTTAAAGATAGCTGCCATTCATCATACCAATTAGAAATTTTGTCTAAGTCACCCTCCTACGGTCACTCAACTTCGACACCTTCCCTTACAACACAGCATCAGCAAACAACCGCATATTGCTACTCACCTGTTCGCCAGATCATTTATGTGGGTAGGGAACAACAACTTTCCTGGGACATACCTGACGATACCATTGTCTCTGATGAACATTCGTTGTCGACCACTACAGACTAAGTTCTATTACTTAAGAAGTCTCGAGCTGCTCTCATATACGGGAACCTATTCCACATGCAGTGAGCTACCGTGTCAAATGCTTCTCGGAAATTTAGAAGTATGGAATCTGGCTGTTGCTCTACATCAATAGCTGACAGTGTAGCTGAGTTACGTACGAGCGATGTTTTTTCAAACAATGCTGATTCGTAGACGTAAGTGGGCATACGCATCTCAGTACAATGAAATTTATTATTTTCGATCTCAGGTAATATTCAAGAATCCTACAGCAAACTAATGTTATGGATATATTTATGAAGCGTCTTTCACCGCTCCGTTTACATTACTGTCTACCTTCTTAGAACCTACATTTAGTCACTAAAGCTACAGTTACAGACAATAATGAGCTACAACTAGATACTTCCCTCGCTCCCTTTCTGGCTATTTCCTCCTCTCTCACCCTTCCCTCTCTCTCTCTCTCTCTCTCTGTCTCCCCACCCCTGCCCTCCATGAAGCATGCGCCTTGAAAGGGTGGGGTTGCTTGCGTGCCTTAACGATAAAGGCAGCCTTACGGTAGCTGCAACCACAACGGAGAAGTATCTGTTGAGAGGTCAGACAAACGTATGGTTCCTGAAAAGGGGCAGTAACCTTTTCGATAGTTGCAGTCAGTCTGAATTATTGACTGATTTGGCCTTGTAACATTACCCAACTTGGTCTTGATATTCTGAAAGCAGGGGAAACTACAGCCGTTATTTTTCTCGAGAGTACGCAGCTCTACGTCATGGTTAAATAATTATGGCGTCCTCTTGGGTAAAATACTACTGTGCGGAGACTACGCAGGAGGATATCGTCCGTCAGCAGGGAGAACAAAACTGGCAATCTACGGGTCAGAGCCAAGTTAGATCCCTTAGTCGGGAAGGTAGAAAATTGGAAATTTGTGGTAAGCTCCTGTGGGACCAAACTGCTGACGTCATCGGTCCCTAGGCTTACACACTATTTAATCTAACTTAAACTGTCCTACGCTAAGGACAACACACACACCCATGCCCGAGGCAGGACTCGAACCTCCGACAGGGGCAGCCGTGCGTACCATGGCAAGGCGCCCCAGATCGCGTGGCTACTCCGCGCGGCCAGGAAGGTAGATTAGAAAACTTACAAAGGGAAATGGATAGGCTGAAGTTACATATAGTGGGAACTAGCGAAGATCGGTGACAGGAAAAACAGTTGTATACAAGGTTATAATTATAATGGATCTAAGCACTATCGGACTTAACATCTGAGGTCATCAGTACCCTAGACTCAGAACTACTTAAACCTAACCAACCTAAGGATATCACACACACCGATGCCCGAGGCAGAATTAGAACCTGCGACGGTAGCAGTAGCGTGGTTCCGGACTGAAGCGCCTAGAACCGCTTGGCTATAGCGGTCGGCCTATAATTATAAAATCAAACTGGTGTAATGTAGGAGTAGTTCTGATAATATATAAGAAAATAGGAAAGCAAGCGACTAAGAACAGCATCGAGGACGCATTATCGTAGCCTACCACAGTAGCACAAGTTTATATGTCATCAAGCCCAGCAGATGATGAGAGCTTAGAAGAATGTTTGATGAGATACAAGAAATTATTAGTTGAGGGAAAGCAAAAATTTGACGGTGGACTAGAATTCGGTAGTAAGAAGAGGAAGAGAAGGAAAAATAACAGGTGAATATGGACTGGGGGGAAAGGAATGCAAGAGGAAGCCGCCTAGTAGAATTTTTCACTGAGCATAATTTAATCATTGTTAACACTTGGTATAAGAATCATGAAAGAATGCTGCTTACATGGAAGAGACTTGGAGACACCGAAATGTTTCACACTGATTGTGTAATGGTAGGACAGAGATTTCAGATCCAGATTGTAAATTCTCAGACATTTCCAGAAACAGTTATGGACTCTGACCACTATTTATTGCTTATGAACTGTAGATTAAAACTGAAAAAATTGCGCAAATGTAGGGAATTAAGGAAATAGGACCTCGGTAAGTTGAAAGAATCTGAAATCTTTGAGAGTTAGAAGATAAATGGATAGCTTTGAGACATGAAATAACGAAGGCAGCAAAGGAAAAACTACTTAGAAAGACAAGGCCTAGTTGAAATGTTTGGATATCAAAGGCGATAATGGATTTAATTCATGAAAGTAGACAATATAAAAATTCAGCGAATAAAACTGGCGGAATGGAATACAAGCGATTAAAAAATGAAATTATACAAAATGGCTAAGTAGGACAAATGTCTGGATATATAAACATAAATAACTAGGGAAAATGTAGATACTTCCAGCAGGAAAATTCAAGATAGGTTTGGAGAAAAGAAAAGCAGCTGTATGAATATTAAGAGCTCAGATGGAAAAACAGTACTAAACAAAGAAAGGAGAGTTGAAAAGTGGAAGAAGTATATAGAAGGGCTATACAAGTAAGATATACTTGAAGGCAATATTATGGAAATAGAAAAGGACGTTGACGAATATGAGATAGGAGACACGATAGAGACACGATACTGCGAGAAAAGTTAGACAGAGCACTAAAATATCTAACCCGAAACAAGGCTCCAGAGTAGACGTCATTCCTTCTGAACTACTTATTCCCTTGGGAGAGTGGGCTGTTACAAAACTATTCCACCTGGTATGGAAGATGTATGAGACAGGCGAAATACCCTCAGACGTAAAGAAAAATGTAATAATTTCAATTCCAAAGGAAGCAGGCGCTGACAGGTGTGAATACTACTGAAGAGAACCATTAGTTTAGTAGGTCATGATCGCAAACACAATCATTTGCAGAATATTGGAAATACTGCGAGAAGTCGACGTTGGGAAAAAGCAGTTTCGATTCCGGAGAAATGTAGGAACAAATGAAGCGATACTGACTTTACGACGTATGTTAGAGCATAGGCTAAGGAAAGGCAAATCTGCGTTTATAGCTTTTATGGATAAGGAGAAAGGTTTTGACAATGTCGTTAAGAATACACTATTTGAAATTACCAAGGCAGCAGGCTTAAAATAAAGAGAGCGTAAAGATGCTTACAAGATGTACACAAACCATGCGTCGATTGTAACATACGAAAGCCGAGCACTGATTGAGAAGGGAGTGTCCCCAATATTATTCAGTCTGTACATCTTTACATTGAGCAAGCACTAAGGGAAACCAAGAAAAATTTTGGAGAACAAATTAAAGTTCAGGGAGAGTAAATCAAGCCTTTGAGGTTTATCGATGATACTGTCATACTGTGAGACACAGCAAAGAACTTGGAAAAGCAGTTGAACGGAATTTACGGTATCCTCAAACGAGGATGTAAGATGAATATCAACAAAAGCAAAAAGAGAGAAGTGGAATGTCGTCGAATTGAATTAGGCGATGCTCAGAAGATTAGATTAGGAAACGAGACATTGGAAGTAGTTGACGTGTTTCAATAGTCGAGCAGTAAAATAGCTTACGATGACAGCCGTAGGGAATGCATAAAGTGCGTTTCTGAAGAAAAGAAATTTGTTAGTATCAAATACAAAATTAAATGTTAAGAAGTCTTTTCTGAAGGCATTTGATTGTAGTGCAGCGTCATACAGAAGTGAAATGTGGACGATAAGCAGTTCACAGAAGAAGAGAATAGAATATTCTAAAATGTGATGCAACAGAAGAGTGCTGATGATTAGATGGATGGATCACTTAACCAATAAGTAGACCTCAGACTTTTAGGTTCTAAAAATCTTAAATTAGATACCTAAAATAGGTTCTATCACTTACAAAAATAGGTTATAAAAATTAGAAAATAGGTGGCCAAAATCTTACTTTTTATTGTCTAGAACAGATTGACAAAAATCCACATTGCAGTGTCGCCCATGTGTATAACTACAGTCACAGTAAATAACTAACACTTCTCCAGATATTCCGTTGAGAAACTGCATCTCTTGTCTTTTAATAGCATCTTATATGCCGAGAATGAGCGTTCCACGTCAACAGATGTCACCGGAGCATATTTAAATGACGGTATTAGGCGCAATGGGACCGCACGCTCATGTTCTGTTGATTTACGTGATAAGATGTCAGCCACTGTGCAGAGGGTGATCAGTCCTGGTTTTTTTTTTTTTTTTTTTTGCACTTTCATTAGTTTCTCACTAACTTTCATAACAATAGAACCTGGGACCAAGACGAGTTTTCCTGTCACCCCTTCTATCAATCGCAGTAACGCGTAACTGGTTTCCCTGAAAACTGTAGAACTCTACTAACAGGGGCGAAAAATGCATAATGAGATCTTATGTAAGCAATGTCGTTGGAAATTGTTGGGTCCTTTAGAAGATCTTTAGCTGAAGTAATGCTCACTGCCTCTTTCCGCAGTTTAAGAACAATGTTCTTAATGTCTTCAACATGTTCTCTGTAATATTCCACGGCCTCTAGCCACGTTCCCCAGCGGGTAAGTATGGGTTCTGGTGGAAGAGGTACGATGGGAAGCTCCTCTCGAAATAACTGGATTGTTGTAAATGCTTTAATAAAAACCTTTTTGATGGTTGACACTAGCGTATTTACATGTGGAAATTCGAGACGTATCGTCTCAGCTACACGATTCATGGCATAGGTAAGACATGTGATATGGAGCAGTGCTCGGTAAAATACTTTCAACAATTTAACAGCAGCAGTCATGTATGTGGCTGCATCAGTGTAGATTCTTCTTTCTTTCTTTTGGTGTTCAACCCTGAGGTTGGTTTGCAGCAAGAGCGCCATTCCTCTCTTCTGTATGCCTTCCTCTTCATTTCCACGTATGTGTTACATCCAACGCCATTCATGATCTGTTGCATGTATGATATCCTTGGTCGCCCCCGCCGATTCATTCCCTCAATAGCTCCTTCAGATATTGTTCCAGTGACGTTGTTGTGTCATAGGATGTGCTCTACAAGTTTGTCTCTTCTTGCTTGGATGTGCCTCCACAGACATCAGGTTTCCTGAACTCTTCTAAGCACCTCTTCATTTGTTACTTTGTCTCTTTCCAGCTGATCTTCATCATCCTTCTATAGCACCACATCTCCAGGGCGTCTAGCCGTCTTCTCTCTTCTCTTCCAGTTGTCCAAGTTTCACATCCGTATAGGGCCACACTCCAAACGAAACCGTTCATGAAACGTTTCCTTATTTTCAGACTGATTTTGTTCCTGGTAAGTTCCTTCTCCGATTAAATGCAATTTTGGCCTTTTGCATTCTGCTCGCAATTTCTTTCCGGCTTCTACCATCGTTTTTTTTATTTACACATAGACTGTTGGGGATAAGTAGTTTGAGGGCTTTATTAACAAGGTGAACAATTGTTTCCTGGTTATTCTTTTTTAGCTCCTTGCTACGGAGCAGGTGACGTACAGAGCGAGTATCAGATCTAACTTTCCAACAATCAAATTAGCCACATATCGACCTTGTCTGTCAGTTGTCTCATCGAAAGAGATTTAGGTGTATGAATCACCTATATCTTCCCTTATCAATGTATTTTCATACAAAGTATCTAAATAGTTCTTTCTCAGTGTGGATTTTGATGGAATGCTGCGGTGACAATATTTCTCTAGAAAATTTTTGATCTGGCTATTTTCAACTGCATTGAATGGTATGTTTGCTACAACAATGGCTCCACACAGGTCAAGATGAAATTCGTTTTTGTTTGTTGCATTTGGTTCAGTTACAGACGTTAATTTCAAGTTTGATTTGTTTTTTGAATTTGCCTGGTGTTTAATCTCCGCAACATGCTGACTTAAGTGCGACCTCTGTTCAGAACGTAGCCTACCTAAGAACAAAAAGAAGTGAGAAATTCTTTGTGGAAGAATTTACGTACGAGATCTGCTTAGCAAAATTAACCTACATTAAGAGTTTAGAAACAATATTTTTCCATTCGCTTGTGTCTGGTTCACGTAAACTTGGGAAAAACAGTGGCGTCACTGACCTCAGAGTGGGCGTTGCAGATAAAAGGTTAACATTTTACTTACGTCTTTGTTGCACACATTGCAGTGAATAAGTTTTCCGTCTGTATAGAAATCAGGAAATTCTTGTAACCACTGGCGAATCAGAGATGGTATGGAGCTGCTTTCGGCATGCTTGATTTTCCACAAAATATATACTGTTGCTGTGAAATATTTCACCACATTCAAGGAGCACGGTGACCGACTGAATGAAGACAGTGCAGGTGTTTCAAACAGGGCAGGAAGGCGCCGGAGGCAGATCGCAAGGCTCCTCCGTGCCCTGCGGCCCATCTGATGAAGATCAGAAGAGTAGTTTTAGCCATAAAAATTTTATTTGCCTGGACTTTATCTACAGTCAGGGTCTAACATGAAATTAGGTATTTTTAGGATCTTTAAAAATGAGGTACAATCAGGTTCTAACATGAAATTAGGTATTTTAGATACTATAAAATTACAATTTTCGATAAAATATTTGCGTAATTCTTAGCTGGGAAGACCACGAGAGAATTTTGGTCATAAAAAATGTTATTTAGTTGGATTTTTAAAATTTAGGTACAATCAGGTACTAACCTGAAATTAGGTATTTTTAGGTGATATAAAACTAGCGTTTTCGATATTAAATTGGCTTACTTCGTGTTTGCATAACTTTTGTTGCCTTTATTCAGTGAGGAACAAAATAGGTTTTTACCTAAAATCCGAGGTCTGCTAATGAGTTACTGAACAGAGTTTGAGAGAAAAGAAATTTGGTGTTGATGTTGGCTAAAAGAAAGGATCGGTTGATAGGAGATATACTGAAACACCAAGAATTAGACAGGTTAGCGTTGGAGGGAAGTGTGGAGGTTAAAAATTGCAGAGGGAGGTCAAGAGACGAGTATCGTAAGCAAGTTCAAATGGATGTTGGTTGCAATAGTTATTCGGAGATGAAGAGGCTTACATGGAATAAACTAGCGTGGAGAGGTACGTCAAATCAGGCTTCAGACTGAAGATCACAACAACATATAATTCAAGATTAGTCTTTGATAGGCGTCATGTGGATCTGATATCAGTGCCGTGCGTCATTATGTCCCTTACATATTTATCATGTGACTATCGGAAGAAAAGTAACACTTCAGCGTTATGTTATCTCTTCGACAAAAAGTTTCCACATATCAAAAGCTAATTTAGAATTCTCGAGATCGTAGTAACGTGAAGCCGATGTAATCTTAAATCTCCTGTCAATGCAGAGGGTAGCCCACGTCAATTGAACATAGATTAAGAAATAAATATAGAGGCATCGATAGCTCTCTCTACAACCGGGAAATTTTGCATTTACAGTTGAACGTAAGAACCAGTTTCCACGCAGGGATCAGTGGGTTCTTACCAATTGGAGGCGAAAATATCGACTGAGCTGCTATTATCAGAGCTCTTTAAAGCGGATGACGTTTAAGTAGTAGGTGGAAGTGTTGTACACAGAGGATAGGTACCTAGGTATACACAATGTTTTTTCGTCCTTCTTCAGTCACTCGAAGGACTGCATGCTAGAGACCGTCATAATCTGTATCCGCCGTTTTCTACAGTCAATGTTCTTATTATGTGTGACGTTGTGTTTGCGGCACCATTTGAAAAGGCGAAAACAACGCACTACGGAGAAATTATCTGAATGGTACGGAAATCAACATACGTGATGCACATTTACAGACAAATAAATGGTTACAATTTCGGAAAAATTGGATGTTTAATTCAAGAGCAAGAACTTCACAAACTGAGCAGTTATGGTCCTTATGCAGGCAGTTCGGTTTGGATACTCTCCTCAGGGATGTAGTTTCAAATTCTGCCCAGTTGGCGAGTTAGAGCGTCGAAACTCCTGCCCATAATGCTTCAAAAGTTCTCGGTTGGGGAGAGTTCCGGCGATCATGTTGCCCAAGGTAGGGTTTGACAGGCATGAAGACAAGCAGTAGAAATTCTCGCCGTTTGCGTTGCGAGGGAGGGGGGGGGGCGGGGGGGCATTTAAGCTCAGGATGGCTTCTCATGAAGGGCAACAAAACGTGGTGTAGAATATCGTAGACGTAATGCTGTGCTGTAAAGTTTACGAGGACGACAACTAAAGAGTCTTGCTACGACCCCTTTCGTTGTCAAACGAAATGCCAGCTCAGACCATCACTCCTGGTTGTCGGGCCGTACGGCGAGCGACAGTCAGGTTGGTATCAAAAATGGTCTAAATGGCTCTGAGCACTATGGGACTTAACATCTGAGGTCATCAGTCCCCTAGAACTTAGAACCACTTAAACCTAACTAACCTAAGGGCATCACACACATCCATGCCCGAGGCAGGATTCGAACCTGCGACCGTAGCGGTCGCGCTGCTCCAGACTGAAGCTCCTAGAACCGCTCGGCCACTCCGGCCGGCAGATTGGTATCCCACAGCTATCTGGGGCGTCTCCAGACATGTCCTCGCTGGTCATCGAGGCTCATTTCGAAGCAGGACTCATCACTTCACTCATTGAGATTCCAGGCCGGATGCGTCCGACACCACTAAAAACAAACTTTTTGACGTAAAAAAAAGGGGGGGGCGACGAAACGGGCCCCGTGAGCTCAAACCACTTTATGTGATCCGTCTATTAACGGCCCTTGTGGTTACCGAAGCACCAGTTGCGCGGTGGATCTATTGTACTGATGAATTCGGGGCTCTTACTACGTCTCTCGCGATTGCTCAGTCGCCATGTTCTATCGTCTCTCTTAAGTCGATCGCTTCCTTCTTGACGCTGCATTTGGCCATGGTTCACCCATTCCTGCCAACACTGTCGAATAGCGGCATCGATCCTATTCAAATGTCGAGCGATACGCCCATTATTTCAGCTGGCTGCAGCGTCACACATTCATTCATCGGCCGCCAAAGTTTACAGTTTTGGCATTGTCCGTATGAATATCAATTTGTGACCAGTTTCCATTACTCCTTCGCGTTGCGTCGTTGATTTTGTCTTAGAGTGTATTTCGCGTTCTAAGCATTTAAGTGTTGTACAATATAAATATCCTATCTTGAATGTATTGTTAATTTTGTGGTTAGTAATATGCTATATATTTGTAGAAATGTTTATGTAATACGCCGACAGTTAAGAACACATCGCATGTCGGGCACCACCTTGTACTTTGAAGCAGTAGGAGGTCTTTTACAGTGGAACATGTGATACTTAGTAATTAACTGAGTTTATGTAATCTCTTAACCATTTTTGCTTTGTTGTAAATGAAAGTTTGTATTAATTTCCAACAGATTCCATTTTAGAATGTATTTAACTTGTAACTGTTTCTTTATAATATTCCTGCTTAGTCTGATTTCACTTATTGATTGTTACTTTGTAGTAGAGAAAAATGTAACAGATAGTCTATTAAATACAGTACTGACAAGAGTTTTTTTATTGCATTGCTTATACATTTCAATCGGATATTTGTTTATAGGTATATGACCATGTGGTGCCTTGGAATATATTTTTTCATTTTTCCAAGCAATTTTTGTAATTTCAGAAAAAGACAGTATCATATAAAATGTAGATGCCATCATTTAAAAATGGAACAACAAAATATATTAAGCTTCTGTTAAAGGGCGGAAGTTAATCGCTGTCGGGCTGGGATGGGTGACCATCCGGTCTGCCGAGCGCTGTTGGCAAGCGGGGTGCACTCAGCCCTTGTGAGGCAAACTGAGGAGCTGCTTCATTGAGAAGTAGCGGATCCGGTCTCGTAAACTGAGATACGGCCGGGAGAGCGGTGTGCTGACCACAGGCCCCTCCATATCCGCATCCAGTGACGCCTGTGGGCTAAGGAAGACACGGCGGCTGGTCGGTACCGCTGGGCCTTGAAAGGCCTGTTCGGATGGAGCTTTGTTTTGTTTATTATTATTTTAACCCTTGATTCACGTAAAAAATTTATGGGATATATTAATAATAATTCAGCTGTGCATCAAAATTCGAAAAACGTTAAAATTCGTTGTATTTCAGTTCACTGAAAGATTTATTTTGGAAAAGAGAAAAAGCGAAGTAGATAGAGCACTTAAATTTGAAGGGGAAAGGTTTGACTCTCGATTCCAAATTTCCGCGAAGCTTCCTTGCAGAAAATCCTGCTTTGTGCGGCTTCTGAGAACTCTAATCGTATTCGTTACAGAACCTCAGTTCACTTTGCCGTTTTCTCTCGGATCCTCGTTGTACATTCAATGTTAAAAATTTTCTTTTTATTAAAACAATAATAGCTAACTTTTGTGCACATTGGCCTTCTGATCAGTTTATTCAACATTCCCTGTAACCATCTTTTAAAGGTTAGGTCTTCATCTGTGGAAAAGGGGGCGTAATAGTTGTAATTTGTGGATTATAGAATATAAACGCATTTTGATGAATTTTTTCTCTTTTGTTGCACTGTAGTTAAATGGTGTGCGCTACTGGCTTCTATGTGGAAGCATCCAATTCCATTCCTGGTACCTCCTCTGATTTTTTTCTGTGGTAGGGAGCTCTGTATTGGGGTGGCAGTAGTAGCTGAATGAATTGGTGAATTGTTGATCACATTTCCCACGATCATAGATCGCTTCCCATACTGCCTTGTGGGCAGTAGTCGGACAATGGAACAGAATGAGGGCTTAATCCGTGAGTGGCTTTTACTTTAATTTACTGATCAGTTTTTTCCTGTAAATCTTGCTTTCCACAGATTACCTCGCACCTACCGTCCTTCATATTCTCGTGCGTCACCCAATCCTGGGATTGTTCTAAACTTTTGTTTTTGATGGACAGAAATACGCACGAACGTCAGCAAGCCGCTTTTGTCGCTTGTCATCGTGCGGGTGCGTTTTATCGGCTGCTCGGTCTGTGAGCCTATGTCTGGTTGGAGAGTGACGAGGGAGCTTCAAATTACTTTCCTCAACTGATACGCCGATTGCAGGAATTTACTTCTTGTGATTGACAAATGTTCTGGTACAGGCGAATATTTTTCCTGATATGTTGAGTTTCTTTGCTAAGAATGAAGTTTTCTTTATAAATGAAGTATCCAAGCAATCTATAGATAGCCCCATTCGGACAGAAATAAAACTGAGGGAAATAAAAACATTCGTCGCAAACTTGGAATTACCCAGTTGTGATTGCCCGAGAAGGTACATCCACTACCAAATTTCTCATGACAAATGATCTGATAACGTATTCGATACTCTTCTTCTATTAAACAAGCTAACTGTTCCCACTGATAAATCTACCGCTCCTCTCATGGATCATCCAATCTATTATCTTAATATTCTTGTCTCCCAAAAAACTAAGCAGCATTCACGTCTTCTAAAGGGAGCTCAATGTTATTCATACAATACCAGAAAAAAAAATCACAACACCAAGAAGGAGTTCTGCGACAAAAAAGGTTGGTAGACGTGTTCCTACATCTGACACACTATATCTCGAGTTTAGGTGTCACGTCAGTCCCATAAGAGTGGCGCTAGTAACGTCACTATGAGAATCCAAATGAGGTTTTCTTTAAACACACGCTGTAATCAGCGTGAGGTTTAATTATCTTTTAGACTGGACGTGGTGTGTTGATATTTCTCAAGACTGCCTTTATGTTGAAAGAGACGTCATTATCAACAGTTCACTGATTTGAGCGAGGTCGTGTAATAGGGCTGGCATATTGAAGAAGCACTTAGCAGGAATGTAGCCACCCTACATGATTACTGGCAGCGGTGGTCACCAGAATGTATGGTCACAAGAAGACCGGGCTCCGGACGGCCACGTGGTACTACCGAGAGGGAAGACCATCGTGTTCGGCACACAGCTCTGTCGCATCGCGCTTACTCTGCACCAGCATTCTGAGCAGCCGTTGGAACCACACTGACACAACGAACCGTTACAAATCGGTTATTTCAAGGACACCTTCGAACCAGACACGCTTAGCGCGCATTCCGCTGACCTCTTTAGTGGTGGTCAAGCGACAGCTCATTGTAGAGCAGGGTGGAGAGCTCTGCTACGTTTCCTAATGAAAGTTGGTTCTGCTTCAGTGTCAGTGGTTGCTGTGTGTTGGTTAGGAGGAGGCCAGTTGAGGGTTTGCAAGCAACGTGACTACGTGCTAACTTGGAGTTAACCCATGCACCCTGACTGCAAATCTGTACGGTAATCTGGTGATTCGACCTGTTGGGCTGCCATTTACGAACATTCCAGGGGGCGTTTCCCAAAAGAATAACGCTCGTCCACACACCGCTGTTGTAACCCAACATATTCTACAAATGTCTACATGTTGCCTTGGCCTATTCTATCATCAAATCTGTCTCTGATCGAGCGCATATGGGACATCACTGGACTACACAGGACTACTGGACTACTGGACTACAACTCCAGCGTTGTCCTCAAACGTCATTAACTCTCCCTGTACTGACCGACTAACGCATTGAGATCCATCCCACAAACTGACATTCGTCGCCAACACAACACAGTACATGCATTCAATATTCCGGTGGTTACATCACTTATTAATTTCCAGTGACTTACCTCGCGCTTACATAAACTTGTGATCTTGCAATTTTAATCACTTAAATATGTTACCTAGACAAATGCATTCCCAAAATTTCATTACTCTACATTAATTTTTTTTAGTGGTGCATTTTTTCCGTAGGTGTATTTCTATTTACGTATTTCATTCCAAATTACTTGACCAAGTATTGCCGTAATGTTCTTTGTATGGTTTCGTCTTTTATAAATAACTTTACTCATATTTTTCTCATAAAAATACTTGTTAACGGTAAATTAAAATAGCGTAAAGGAAGAATAGCACTAGTTTATCGCAGAACTTGGCTTAAAGAAATTATCGGTTCTTAGGAGATATCCCGAGGCAACAAAAAAGTGAAACTGGTAATCGAGTGGCGTCTGGGTGTGTGAGGGGGGGCGGGTAGGGGGACCGAGGCCTGCCTACAGTAAGCAGGTTAAAATTGTTGAAGGTTGCATTAGATATGCAGAGATGAAGAGGCTTGCTAGCCTAGAGAGCTGTACCAAACCCGTCCGTGGACTGAAGACTGCAATAACACGTACTGTGCAGAAACATTTCGATCTTTGTATAGGTTTTTCATGTTCACGTTTCTGTGTAACGGAAACATAAAAAGTTTGAGCGAAACTATGTGGACTTTTGGAGCAATTTAATTCATGAGTAAAAGTAAATAAAGAACCACGGCACTACAGTTTTTGTTTACTTGTTACGGCTCTTGGGTTACGTTACTCAGCTGTCCATTAAGATCGTTTTCCGTGACAGGGACTTCCAAATCTGGGAGGAAAAAGTAGTAAATGTCGAGAAAGAAGTCGAATTACTAATGGAAACAGACTTACGAGGAGAACACGGCAAGTGCCATAACCCAGTTTGCCAGAGACCTCGATCAGTGGAAAAGTAGTCAAAATGAAGAAACACATGTCTCGGCTTAGATAGCCGGTTGTTTCTGAGTAAACGACCGACAAAATTTTTGACTTTATTTACATGCGCTTTAGTGTGCAACAGGCTCAACCCTCTCAATCTTGCAGTCCCGTGTTCTAAACCCGATTATTGTATTTATTTATTTTACATTATTTTATTATTTTATTTATCTATCCATGCCCTTAGGAGATTACTACAGGAATGTTTCTTACCAAGCTTCACAAAAAGTGTCAAACATTTTATTATATTATACGTGTGTGTTTGGAATTTTCAGGCTTCACAATCGTTTTAAATTCTCGTATTTTTATACCACTCCTTAATTCATATATTTTATATTCGTGTTTATTCTTCAGGAAAGTTTGCTACATTCCCTTGTGTGATACCAATCGTAGGAACATTCTATACAGAGAAATTCCGAACACCAGGAGAATCGCACGACGATAGGTTTACCACAGCGATGTATCTTCGTATGAATTTCTTTCGGGAAAGAAACGTCGTTGACATTACAGAAAATTTAACACGTTGGCAATAATTCAGCGGAAATACATACATAACGGATACTTTTCCGAAAACTGGCGTTTCCAATTGATTATGAACCACGACATGCAACAGGAGTTTCCCCAAATATATTTTCAAGCTATTTTTCCACTCATTTCTGATTTTATTAAAATCTATTCATTCAACCGTCATACAATTAGTATATAAATAAGGAAAACGTTATTTCAGTATATACTGGAAAACATTCGTGTAGTAATCTTTTACTGACATGAGTAGAAAAATGGAAAAAACTATAAAAATAAAAATTTGTTTTCAAACAGAGGCGCAAAGATGTGAAGCCACCGTGCTAGCCAAATTGCCACCGCTTCAGCTGAACTTTCTGCTCGATAAATGGCACGCAATGTACCACGGAAACTTTGGCTGTTGTTTTCTTACGAACAGTCGATAGTCTACAGATAAGCAAAAACATGTGTTTCTGGGAAATCTGGTTATGGCACTCGCTGTGTTTTCCTTGTTAGTAAAGTACTGTGGGAAAAACATATTCTCTGAAAACTACAAAAAAATGAGTAGATTTGCTGTGCAGGTTGTGGTGCAGTCTGGATTGTTGCCATATTTCCGCCTCCCTCTTCCCCACCCAGCAACCTGCTTACTCCTCCCCTTCCCAACTCTACAGTCCCTCCCCATCCCTTCCCTATTCCCATCTCTTCTATCCCTTCCTCCTTCCCTCCATTTAACCATGCCTGAAGCCCAACCACAACCCTTTCCTCTTCTTCCTTCCCTCTCTATGTCATAATCTGTTGCCAGATTTCCCCCTCCTCTCACCGCTCCTGATGTGGGGAAAATATCCTATATACACTACTGGCCATTAAAATTGCTACACCACGAAGATGACGAGCTACAGGCGCGAAATTTAACCGACAGGAAGAAGATGCTGCGATATGCAAATGATTAGCTTTTCAGAGCAGTCACACAAGGTTGGCGCCGGTGGCGACATGTACAACGTGCTGACATGAGGAAAGTTTCCAACCGATTTCTCATACACAAACAGCAGTTGAGCGGCGTTGCCTGGTGAAACGTTGTTGTGGTGCCTCGTGTAAGGAGGAGAAATGCGTACCGTCGCATCACTAGCAGTCGAGATGACAGGCATCTCATCCGCATGGCTGTAACGGATCGTGCAGCCACGTCTCGATCCCTGAGTCAACAGATGGGGACGTTTCCAAGACAACAACCATCTGCACGAACAGTTCGATGACATTTGCAGCAGCATGGACTATCAGCTCGGAGACCATGGCTGTGGTTACCCTTGACGCTGCATCACAGACAGGAGCGCCTGCGATAGTGTACTCAACGACGAACCTGGGTGCACGAATGGCAAAACGTCATTTTTTCTGATGAATCCAGGTTCTGTTTACAGCATCATGATGGTCGCATCCGTGTTTGGCGACATCGCGGTGAATGCACATTGGAAGCTCCTCTTGTTCGCATTGACGGCACTTTGAACAGTGGACGTTACATTTCAGATTTGTTACGACCCGTGGCTCTACCCTTCATTCGATCCCTGCGAAACCCTACATTTCAGCAGGATAATGCACGACCGCATGTTGCAGGTCCTGTACGGGCCTTTCTGGATACAGAAAATGTTCTACTGCTGCCCTGGCCAGAAAATTCTCCAGATCTCTCACCAATTGAAAACGTCTGGTCAATGGTGACTGAGCAACTGGCTCGTCACAATACGCCAGTCACTACTCTTGATGAACTGTGGTATCGTGTTGAAGCTGCATGGGCAGCTGTACCTGTACACGCCATCCAAGCTCTCTTTGACTCAATGCCCAGGCGTATCAAAGCCGTTATTACTGCCAGAGGTGGTTGTTTGGAGTACTGATTTCTCAGGATCTATGCACCCAAATTGCGTGAAAATGTAGTCACATGTCGGCTCTAGTATAATATATTTGTCCAATGAATATCCGTTTATCATCTGCATTTCTGCTTGGTGTAGCAATTTTAATGGTCAGTAGTGTATATAAAATTTAAAAAAAAATGCGGGAAATAGGAAATAGCACAGTTATACTGCTGGGAACTTCCACATTCCTATGGATAAACTGTAAAAACAGTATTTCAACAGTCGTTACTTTCATAGCTTTTTATTTAGACTACCAGTTTCGACTCGACAACAGAGTCATCTTCAGGCTCTGTAGTATGAACGATAAAAAAGTCCAGTCAAACAAGTATGTAACAGTTTTTGCTATCGCTGAGCACCAGTCACACAATAATTTTTAAATGAAGACACCGCCATTTGACTGTATTGATGTTTATTAAATTATGACCCAGTTTTCGGCCTTTTGTGTCATTTTCAAGTGGTTGAGTTTATGTCATTAACATATATTGTAGGACATCTACTTCAAAATTTTCCATAATTAAGAAAAATATTTGCTTTCCAAGATAATGATTTAACATCTGTCATTTCGTGGGGAGTGAATATTTTTCTTAATTTATGGCCAATTTTGTGCCTGATGTCCAGCATCATATGTTAATAGCATAAAGTCGGTCACTTGAATATGGCATAAAAGGCCAAAACCTGGGCCATAATCAAATAAACAACAATACAGTCAAATGCGGTGTGTTAATTTAAAAAGAAGTATATAACTGTAACCAATATCTTCATCTGGTTTCCATAGAAGACTTCACAAGTAATGTGTGCTCTTCAAACATGTAACAACTGTTACATGGTAGACTAAATTAAAAGTGCTATAAAATTAATGTCTCTTGAAATACTATTTTTACAATTCATTGACCAGGCACTGTCCCACATGTCTCGATCACAAAATAAAGTTAGGTTTACTAAGTATAAATTGTCAGTGAATTTGGAATGGTAGATTGTACTGCTGGAATACGGAATGGCTGACCTGAGACATTGGAGTGACCTGCAATGTTGACAGATATACTTGTTTTTCTCCTGATGGCACTAACCTGAAACAAAGATTGTTTTCCCCACGTACAGGTCCAAGGCTATCTGTTAGATAAAGGATGCCAGTCTGAGCTTGTTGGCTATATAAACATACTTCTCACAGATACTGAGCCTTTTAAGCAACGTAGAAAAATATTCAGAATGTTTTTCACAAGCTATTGTTCACTCAGACAAGTAAAGACTTGCAGTCATGATTGTCAGAACACTTTTTATATGCTAATGAGTATGGAGTACAAGGTGACCTCTACATCTCCCCTACCCCCCCCCTCCCCTCCCCTAAACTTAAGTGCCACCTGCTCCAAGTGTAGCTGTCCAAAGTTCAAAAATTTTCTCTGACGGCACCATAATTTTGGATCCTGGGCAGAGCTCAATCATAGCAAAGTCGAGAAGTCGCCCACCACTCCATCTGTGGGCTTCTGGAGTAGTACCACACTAAGAGTCGGATCGGACTGCACAGCAACTAGCAGTTGGAGAAACACCAGGCCGTCAGCTGCTGGGGTCACTGCGCCACACGAGATCGTGGCAGACATAAGAGTCCAGCACAAGGTGGGAGTCAGGCCCCTGCCCACCAGTGACAGCTCTGCACACAGACACATGCTAGCAATTCGATAGCATAACGTGAAAGAGAGACAGAATCCAGATTCTGACCCCTAGTATGCCACTGTGACGACACCACATCTCCTCTAGCATCACGATCCATGTGACTCGAGTTAAATGATAGAAAACACGAAAAATGCAAGGAGTACACTTGTAAGTTAGCCCATATTTAAAAATTGTGGAGAAATTTACTGTGACCTATGATCCACACACACACATTCTGCAGGGAAGTTCAAAACCCAAGAGATGCACATTTGTCCTGCTGACAAGGAGATTTCTGCAGTAGCTCGGAGAGCCCCCAAAAATAGATGGGCATGCACGGCATTTTCTGTAAGGTATTTCATGACGAGAAAACTACCATCAGTAACAGAGCGCGGGAGATAAGTATAACTACTGAAGGAGTCAATATCAAGCAATATATTTCTTATACACAGTTTAGGGCATACATAAAATGGAAGTGTACAGTCGCTCTCCAGGTACAGTAGCATTTGCAACCTACATCCTCAATTATTTGATGGATTCATTCCAATCTCTTTCTCCCCCTACAGTTTTTGCTCTCCAAGCTCCCTCTAGTACCATGGATGTCATTCCCTGCTGTCTTCACACCAGATGTCCTGTCAACCTGCTCCTTCTCCTTGTCAGTGTTTTCCAAATATTTCTTTACTCTCCGATTTTACTCCATATTTTCACAAACCAACCACTAGAGAAGAAGAGCTGAAAATAATTAGAATCTACATTAAAAAAAACACCTCCTAACCTTTCAAGAAAATTACTACATACTGAAAATCAAATCAGAAAAGGAGTCCTTGTTGAATGATCAAGTACACATGCCAAAAAATTCATTGTTTAACTAATAGATAAAATAATAGAATAACACTCCAAATGAGGTTTATCATAATAATAATAATGATACCACTCAACACCTCTTTATTCACTTCTGCATTAACCCCTCCAGAGAACATTTAAACCAAAACTGAATGAATTCACAATATTTACGTCCCTAAAAGCACAGTTTTCAAACAAATAGCAATAACTAGTGGCAAAAGAGTAATACTGCACGACAAAAATAAGGATAAACGTGGTGGATAGTGTGAAAGAAAAAGTTCGGAACATAAAAATGTTTTTATAAAGGGGTAGTGCGACATCCATACCAGATCAGAGGAAACGCTGATGCCAACAAACTGTAAGTAATTACTTATTTACGTAAAAAAGCAATTTGAACTGTTTGATAATCTAAAAATAACACATATAAAAACAAAACAAAACTGTATCATTCTAGATCCCACTAAAGATGCATTAGAATACCAAAAAAAAAAAAAAAAAAAGAAAAGGCGAAACGCGTCTGGGAGAAATAAATTACAACTGCAACAAGAAAAGACGGTTTTATTGACAGAATAAATATTTCTGTGCTTTCTGCGGAGGATGGCCACGCAAACAAAACAATGTTAGAGTCATAGTAGTTCATACGTTTGCAATGTCAGAGACTCAGCACATTTTTACATGAGATGAAACATAACAATTCATCTGTTGCAGTTTCAGAGAGTGAGAGAGACTTAACAGTTGCAATAAAAAGTAGCCTATGTTACAGTAAAGTTATAGCAATATGTTTCGTGTTACAGCAGAAATTGTAATCAAATGTCTGTCGGTGTACCAGTACTCAGACGTTGACTGCACCATATGCGTAAAAGAACAAGACTACACCTAGACACAGACAGTCCAAGCCCTTGCTGCGTCGACGCAGGACTTAGAACATTCTTGTACGTGAGATGAAACCTAACACATCGACCGATGCAATGTCAGAGACAGTTTACGCATTTTTCAGTTGTTGTTGGGCTTTGCAGTTCGTTATTGGAAGAGACAACAAGTGTCTGGAATATGAATGCTCAACAAAATTAAAAGCACGAACTAGTGAACCACACAATGTGTCTGTGTGAGGGAGACTCTCGGTACTCATTGTAGTAACTGGAAATCTCCACGGCCACGAAAGACCTACGGCGCGCGTGAGCGAGAGGTGAAATGTACAAGAGGGAAATAAATAGACAATAGCCATTGAGGAAAGAAAGCCTCGTGCGGTACGTGAAGGGGGTGCTGAGCACGCTACCAACAGAAACCACAGGAGGCAGCACAGCCAGGCGGCAGGAAACTGCAACCGTGAAGACGTCCCAGCCGTAGACAGCACATTCACGTATGAAATACCACCCGTCTGCGCTATTGGGAAGTATCCAAATGATCTAAAGTGCATTCTGCGTACTGTGTACAAGCCAACATGTCATAGCATCCTTACAAGTCCTGTAATCTCTTTCAGTACATTCGTTTGACTACGCAAAAGATCACTTAAATCATTCAGCAGCATTTCGCCCAAGGTAAATTTTTTTTTATGAATAAGAGATTTTGAAGTTTCCGGACTCAAAAAGTTCTATGATAAATGGAAGTACTCCTGCGCGCTAGAGCGTTTTCAAACCGCCTGTTACCCGTCATTAGCTGGGCAAGTGGTTTTGGATAAATTAATTAATGAAATAACGGAAAAAATTAATAAAACTAGTAATTTCACTGCATTCCGATGGCACATGGATCTATAAACTGTTTGAAAGCCACCTATCGCCCTTGTTACCTGGCGTCAAAGACAGTAAATATTTCAGGGGTTCATGAGCAACTACTTGTGCACATGTCTGACCTTTAAATGAACTATTTTGTTCTTAATATGGATTCAGACACTGCACCTGTAGTCAGTGACAACCAACGTGTCGGACCGAGTCTCGAATACAGTACTGAATGACATTATTGACTAGGCGTAAATACTTAATTTTTAGCCAGTGATGATTACCTAGCTTCAACCTCGAAATACATAACTACATTTTTTGTACTATGTCGAGCCTCTACTATAACTGATGTAACTGCCCACGAAAGGTGTTAAATATTATTTCATTCACAAGTACGAAAAAGAAAAACTTGAAATGAATTGAAAAAGTGGTTCGTGTTGGGCGTAGGTTTGAAATCAGCACCCACTTGGATAGTTAACTAAGCAGAGTAAAATATTAGAAATCGACTTTTTTCATCAAATGCGATATGTTTTAACTCGAAATGACGAACGAGAGTTTTCTTACCTTGTAAGATTTCGAACCCGGAGTCTACAACCGATATTTTGCAGCAACGAATGGCCGTAAATAATGGTTCCACTCACCAACATCGAGACGTATGTTAGTTAAAACTAGAAGTAGCGTGACGAAAAGTTTTATGCCGGCGGAAGTCGGGACCCACGAAAGTCATCGTTGTGGATTACACATGACAAGATGTTAAATGTTGAAGTCTTTTTCACCAATAACTAGGAAATATCTGAATGAACTTGAAACGATGTGATGAAATTTTCTATGTTCAGAGTGAACAAAGAGACGTTAAAATTCAAATTTTTTTCATCGGCAGTTTGTGCTATGCAAGCGAAAGCTTGAAATATATGATGAAAAGTTTTGTGCCGGATCACAATTCCAATCTACAGACGCGCCTTTCGTGGAGAACTTGGAGAGGTCGGAATTTTGGGGAAACAACGAAATGATGGAACTCTACTCACAGGATGGGATCGGATCCCGTAAAAGGGGAACTTCGAGTTGGAATCAAAGTCCATCACCATATTTTTATCACGCTCAAATAATGTAAGAAATAGCTGCTCACGAAATTTAAATAAATCTAGTACACTGACAGAAAAAGTCGCAGCACCAAGAAGGAGTTATGTGACATAATTGGAAGATGGTGTGGTGTTACCGCCAGACACCACACTTGCTAGGTGGTAGCTTTAAATCGGCCGCGGTCCATTAGTACATGTCGGACCCGCTTGTCGCCACTGTCAGTAATTGCAGACCTAGCGCCACCACATGGCAGGTCTAGAGAGACGGACTAGCACTCGCCCCAGTTGTACGACGACTTTGCTAGCGACTACACTGACGAAGCCTTTCTCTCATTTGCCGAGAGACAGTTAGAATAGCCTTCAGGTAAGTCCATGGCTACGACCTAGCAAGGCGCCATTAACCATTTCTGGAGAGAGTCTCACTTGTATCGTCAATAGCGATGTACCACAATGATGGATTAAAGATAAGTATTAGACAAGCTACGTACTTTTCTTATTAGCATTCATTACTTATCCTGTTCCAGACTTCATGCCCCTCGGTAACCTCACCCTGTGTCTAGACTGTCTTGTCTAGACACAACAGATGGTACGCCTGTTCCTACATCTACAAGATGATGTCAACTCAAATTTTACGCCAGTCGTATAAGAGTGGCCAATATGAGGATGCAGATCAGGTTTGCTTTAAATGCACAGTGTAGCGGTCGCAACAGTTTGTTACCTTTGAGATTGGACATAATGAACTGATGTTAGTGAAGAATGCCTTTAAGGCGACAAACGTGGCATTATCAACATCTCACTGAGTTCTACAAGGTCGCGTAACAGGGCAACGAGAAGATGGATATACCTTCTGCGATACTGCAGAAACACTTGGTAGGAATGTAGTCACTCTATGTGATCACGATAATGTACGGTCGCAAGAAGACCGGTCATTACCGAGAGGGAAAGATCATTGGGTTCGGCATGTGGCTCTGGCGCATCATACTGCATCTACAGCAGCAATATGAGCAGCAGTTTTCACCACAGCGACACAACGAACTGTTACAAAGCGGTTACTTTTAGGACAGCTACAAGCCAGACGCCCTGTAGCGTGCATTCCACTGACCCTAAAACACCGCCATTTGCGACTTCAGTGGTGTCAAGCAAGAGCTAACTGGAGAGCAAGTTGGATGTTTGTTGAGTTTTCTGATGAAAGCTGGTTCTGCCTCTGCGCCAGTGATGACTGTGTCTGGTTAGAAGGAGGCCAGTTGAGGGCCTGCAACCAAGCTATCTGTCTGCTAGACATACTGCACCAACTCCTCGAGCTATGGTCTGGGGTTGTGATTTCATGTGACAACGGAGAAGTCTCGTGGCTATTCCACGCGCCCTGAATGCAAATTTATAGGTCAGTCTGGTGATTCGAACTGTTGGGCTGCCATTCACGAACAGCATTCCAGGAAGTGTTTCCAAAGGGATAACGCTCATCCACATACCACTGTTGTAACACAGCATGTGCTACAGCGTGTTGACATGTTTCCTTGGCCTGCACGATCACCAGATGTGTCTCCAACACGTATGAGACACTATCGGACAACTCCAGCGCCATCCACAAAGAGTATTAACCGTCCCTCTACTGACCGACGTAGCCCATCCGGCATGGAATTCCGTCCCAGAAACTTGCATCCAACACCTGTATAACACAATGCATGCACGTTTGCTGTTTGCATTCAACATTCTGACAGATACACCGGTTATGAATATACCAGTATAGCACGTTTACAATGACTTATCTCGCACGTACATTAAACGGAGATCTTGCAATATTGATTGCTTAAATATGTTACCTTGACAAATGTATTTGCAAAATTTCATTGTTCTTCATTAAGTATTTTTTACTATTGCGATTTTTTCATCAGTATATAAGAAGGCTCACTGGTGTGATTTTCCCCTCAGTTACGACCCTTCTTTTCGGGGTGCACTCAGCCTCGGGATATCAATTGAGGAGCTACTCGTCCGAATAGTAGCGGCTCCGGTCAAATAAAGCCATCATAACGACCGGGAGAGCGGTGTGCTGACCACATGCCCTCCTATCCGCATCCTCAGCTGAGGATGACACGGGAGTCGGATGGTCTCGATGGGCCACTTGTAGCCTGAAAACGAGTGTATGATCCTTCTTAAAATGACTCAGCTCCAGTCGGTAGCGAAGGGACATCATGTTTAATATGCATTTGGAGCCACGGTGCAAATCTAAGTTCTTCACTTGGCGTTGCCAGAAATAATGAGAGTATTTTGGTGTCTCGTGAAAATGTTCGTATGAATGTTGGAACCCACCCCTAAGGTGATCAAGATGGCATCAGTCCAGTAGACTACCAAACTCCACATCTGGCTAAGTCGTGTTTTTGTCGAAATGGAGGATTCTGGGTGTGAATTCTGACTCCCACGACGTGGATTGCAGCCCGAGATCTCCATCTGATGTATGTGTTAGTTGTCTAGTGGTAAATGTCGCGCACTGTAAAAGCAAAGCGAGCACATATCTTTATTTTTTAAACCTATTTGCGCCGGATATAATTGTGTGTGTGTGTGTGTGTGTGTGTGTGTGGGTGGGTGGGTGGGTGTGGGTGTGTGTGAATTCCTAAGGGATCAAACGGCTGAGGTTATCGGTCCCTAGACTTACACACCACTTAAACTAACTTATGCTAAGAACAACACACACACCCATGCCCGAGGGAGGACTCGAACCTCCGGCGGGAGGGGCCGCGCAGTCCGCGACATGGCGCCTCAAACCACGCGGCCACGCCGCGCGGCTATAATTGTGTAAACAATAGCATATGACATGAGGAATATTGAAGTATGTAATGCACCACTGTGGGCAAAAGTTTCCTGAAAAAACTATGTTGGTGATTTTGTTTGGCATATTGTCTCGCAATTTACTATAAGCATATTTACCGATCGTCCTTTTTGTTTGAGGTTCTAGTACTGTTCTTGCAGAGACGTATTGAATATTTTGTACTTGAAGGTTATGAGTCGCATAAGATAAGCGTTTAAAAACAAAACGGAAAACGCGAAAAAAGACTTAAGATTAGTGAATTTTTGTTCTCTTCGGATTCAGTTGAGGGGTAGAAGCTGCTCGAACCATTTGTACCATGAATACTGTGAGTACCATCGAAAAAAACAACACATATCGGATATTAGTTTCCTCCTCGCAAGTAGAATCGTTTTGACGTGATTATTCGCCACATTTAAGAAGACGAACTTGATTTGATGAGGACGCTTGTACTGTTTACTACTTTGGTTCATGACGGGGTACCTGATAACTGGCAAAAGTGATGAACTGTGATCACCATTTAAACTTCATGTGGCACTAATTTTCAGTGGGCAATCTTGGGGAAAGAAGAAACGAAGGAGTCAGCGTTATACGTCCAGTCGACGGAGAGGTTATCAGAGACGAAGCAGAAGGAGGAGGATGGATAAGGACATCATCTGTGCCCTTTCAAAGTCCTAGCGTCTGTCTTAATCGTTTTAAGAAAATCACGGAAAACCAAAATCGGGATGGCCTGACAGGGATTAGAACCACCATGTATTGACTTTATAAAAGTAAAGCAGTACTGTCGATCTCTAACTAAAATATCTCAAACAAAGGCCAGTGTTTATCCACAAAATGTAACCTTAATGTATCTCTTATTTTTCTCTAATTTTTTCAATAAATTTACGAAAGACGCTGTAAAATATACGCTATCCTGATACAAAAACATTACAACTTAACATAACCACATGACGAAAAGCTATCTTAGCTCATCGTAAATTACCCATATCGTCAATATCAATAAGTTTCTCCATCTCAAATAAAAATGATTGTTTGTAAATATGTTTATAGTAACCTGCGTGACAAACGCCCGACAAATTGCACCGACCTAGATTTTTTCAGGGAAATTTTACCTGCAATGGTAGCTTACGTATACTCGTATAACATTATTCCTCGCTTAATATGCTGCACGAGCACTTCCCATGCAATTATATTAGACGAAAAGGGAGTTAAAAAATAACGGTGTGCGCTCGGCATCTCGGCTTTTAGCGGCGTTTGCCACTAGACCACGAACATACTCATCAGCAGGACACCTCAAGTTGAAGTTGAAACGTCCCCTTAGAACAATTTTACACGACTGTGCTTAAACTGACACACAATATTTTTTTTAGCGCAACGCAATCTGACTTTCAATAATCCCTACAAAACAATGGCCCTGACTAACTTTAACCTATACCTTTCACAAATCACTTACCTCACAAAAATCTTCGTTACTCGTACTACTGCAATACAGCGAGCGCCACTACTGCCAGCTAAATAAAAGATTCAAACTACGGAAGGCACTAACTACTGATAGGGATAGTTAGCAAATGAAAGATATTAATAGAGAACAAACAATGTATTTACCTTAATAGTCATAATATATATAGCAGTTCATGACAAATTACAAAACTCCGCCATCTCTCTCCCCACATCCACCACTGCTGGCGGCTCACCTCCAACTGCGCAACGCTACGTGCTGTTCACATCCAGCTGCCGCTGCCTAACACTACAATGGCAGACAACAATGCAAACTAGCCACAGGCTGCACACAGCACAGCCAGTGATTTTCATACAGAGCGCTACGTAACGTTGCCAATAAGAAAACATAAACAGCCTACTTACATAAAGAAAACATAAACAGCCTACTTACATAGCCCCCATGCTCCCCACAAAAAATTTTAAAAAATATTTTTGGGCAGTGGCCAATAATGATTTGAAAAAATTTTTCATAATTACAATAACAAAGATATCAAATGCACACACTTATTTATACAATGTTGGTCAAAAGCTAAAATTTTCTCACAGTCCATAAAGACAGTCCAGATTGTTCATAACAGTAAAATTTCAGTGTTTTTTTTTTCAAAGTCTGAGCAGTATAAGAGAATGCACACGGAAGTAGTGGATTTCCATGCAGTCTTGAAGAAGTAGTGGTGTCCTTCCAACGGAAAGACAGTGCTGACTCTTGAAATGCTGACAGGTAATGGGCCACAACAGAGCAAACCCACAGCAGAGTCATTCGACGTTTTGAAGAAGATTGTTAGGTAGGTCGTCACAGAGCAGAACCACTGTAGTCCTGGTAGAGAGTATGGTATTGGTGGGCCACCAGAGGTGCAGACCCCCTGCAGTCCTTGTAGAGATAATGGTATTGGTGGGTCATCAAAGGTGTAGACCCACTGTAGTCCTTGTAGAGATGATGGTCACCAGCCATCTGCTGCGATTGTGCAGGTGCACAATCACCATCGAAGAGTCTTGCAGAGAACATAGCAAGTCCATAAACCACCACTTGTGCACGCACAAAGTTTTTCGAATTGTCCTTAGAACCAGCAATGCTGTTATCCAGTCCCTTGCTGAATTTGTAACACACGTGCAAACACTAACAGTCCCAACTTCTTACATATTGTGCATTACTATGACCAAAAGAAATGTGTGCAGTGAAATGAATGCTTACACGTTACTTAATTTGATGAACTGGTGTCAATTACAATATTATAACATGAGAATACAATTACAGAAATACAGAAAACGTCATTAAAGAACATAACAATACAGATAACATTTGTAGTACAAGCTTTACAAAAGAATCGAAATAACATATACATCAGTGTTACAGGAATTATGACATGAGTACATACATAAAAGATCAGAAGAACGTTTGAAACATTACCTTCACATGTGAGCAACCAAACAGTATAAATAATGTCTAAACATCTTTACAAAGTAAATAACAGAGTATTAGAAAATGTCTACAACATAGCTCTCATCAGCTAAACACATAAAGACAGGAAAAACACAAATACACAAGGGTACACAAACATATAGAGGGATGACACAAAAGGAAAGGACAGGGTTTGTTTTACTGCAGTATTTTGCATGGAGATCTCCCTTCGTTCATCATTATTCCCAAAAGTCCTATCTAAGCCTGCTTTCTGTATTCTGTTCACATCCTCTGTCAAAAATAGTTTTTCTCCATTGTACAGTATCCTTTTTTTTTGCCAAACCATTTTCTGATAGCTTCTCAATGCATTTCTGATAAATTCATCATAGTTAGTTTCTTATATAGTCTACCCCCTCTTAAGCTAACTTAAATCTACTGAGCTCAGATATATATACCAAGGGACGAGGCAATGCAGCATCACATAAAACAATTAATATAAACAGCAATGAAAAAAACGCAGATTTGCGAAGCAAGCAGCATTAAGAAATTAGCAAAGCAATTGTAATATTACAACTAATCTAAGGCAATGTGCAGCAAATAATAAAAATAAATCATTAGTAAAATTGGCTTAACAGAATAATACAAAGTCAAATTCAATAACACTATGCCTGGCAAACAGCAGCAACTTATACCTAAACATGACATAGCTCAAGCAGAAAAAATATTACAGTAAAAACAACAATGCAGATAAGGGAAATGTATATTCACATCTTAATGTCTATGTAATTAAAGTGGTGCACCACAACAACTTATTGTAAAAAAATATTACCATGTACTTGAAAAGAAAATTATGTGTCCAGTTACTGTTACTAGTCCCTTCTTATTGTTCTTTCCTTTCCAAGTGCTCCTTTTTTTTTAAAGAATGTGGATTACAAAATTATTCTTTAATAGATCTGTTGACAGAAAGTGTTCACATTAGCAAATGCATTTTATTTTATAAAACTAATACTGCAACACAGCTGGAAACCAGATATTAAACAAAATGAGCAATCTCTTAACTACAAAGACAATAGATGTAAAATGTTTCTAATCATTTCATTAGGCATTTTAGTAAATATCATAAATTACGAGCTCCACAGTATGCTTTCAACAAGGAAATGTCAATAGCGAGGACAATGGCCTCCCCTTTTTTTTTCTACCTGTGCTTCCGGAAAGGCACACCCTAATGGCTTGTTCTCCAGGTGTCTGACACAGCTGTGTGCCGACGACGCACGTGCAGGTGGTCACTTAACTTTCTTACGGAAATATTTACGACAGCAGTTTCCGCTACAGTGACAGTCTCATATACAAAATTTCACGGGTCGAGAATTTACGTTGCAAATGTGTAGAAACAAACTCCTATGAATATAACAGTGTCCAAAAAATTTTCGCCGGCATTGTGATACATTCACGCATTTACATACATTTCATAACTCATAAAGTACGATTCTTGGTTTCCAACATCCTTTTTCACAAGTCAAGAGTCCCTAACTTCTATTCATTATTCATATACATATAAACATGTAATCACATTCCTCATATATGGTAGCATCATCTTATTGACATAAACATACCTCAACAGCATAATACACATCGTCGTCGTAAAAATAACATCATAACACCTCAGTCAAATCTCAAAAAAGTCGTAGCTTTCTGCAATAATTTCAAACCATAAAAAATATTCTCTGCTCATTTCAATAGTGTCATCTGCCTCAAACGTACTTTAAAAATCATGATCTCATACCAAATACATCATTCAAAGCTCTCGTAGTATCACAATGGTTCCGAAAAAATATGAACAGTTCACAAAGTACAGACAAAATACAATTTCGTAAGTGTGAAGTAATCCAACTCTGTAATTGCGTAAACATGTGTCACTGACATAGTAAAAAAAATGTTTATCTCTCAGTTAAATGATCAGATAGGTGTGTAATTTGTGTGTTAGAGAAATATGGTACCGATGTGTAAAGTTGTATAAGCAAATACCATATTAGCTAGGGCTCCTTGTGCTTGCCAAACACATGATACACAAAGTAAGTGTGTACCCCCCTGAGGATTATTGTAATTATACCCTCAGGTGTTACAGATTACAGCAATGGAATGAAATGTATCACGGAAAACTTTCTTTGTAATTCAAAAATCTTTAAAAATAAATGTTTTAAGTACAAAATTAATCACTCAAATACGTGTCCTGTAGTGCTAAATGTGCGTCTAGCTGTAAGATCATATCTGTGGAAGTCTCGTAGTTATTGTCCTCCGAAAGCTGAGTTCTGCAGAAGTCAATGTACTTACCTCATGATAAACAAAAGTGAAATGCTTTGAGTATAGATTTCTTAGTTATTATGCTTATTGTTGTGATGAAGAAATTACTGTGCTGTAATGTATTGTTGTGCTACAGAAAAGGCTGTCTCATTGTAGCTATACCACAAAAGTTACTATTAAACATGTTTTACTTTCCAGACGAATTCAGAAAAACCGTGCAGATATGAAACAGAAACACCGCAAAAGCAATAATATAAATTGTGTCACTCATTAGTAGCATCGTGGTATAGTTGTGTAGCTGTCAAAGAAACCAAATACTAAGTCATCTTTAATCTCACAGAAAGTACTTCAAATAAAGAATGTCTTTTCAAGTAAACCAAAATGTTGCATTAAAATCTCATTAGCAGTATTAGATATGTTCTAAGTATGTGAGCCTTATAGTCATTACGTAATCGTGCAACTAACAAGCAAGAATGTACACACACAATAACACTGTGTCGCCTGTTAGCAATAATAATGCAGTCGTAATTTCTGTTTAAGTAAGTTCTCTTGGTTCTTGAGTGGATATTGAACTTCAAAACATTGTTGCATGTTAACAGTTTCTCAGTGTGACAAATTGTACAAGTAGCGTGAAGTGAAAATTGCAAAGACTAAGTTAAAAAGCAGATTATCTGTCAATAAATGGTTTTACATGTAAAATGTGGTGTAGCCCTTTGCTCTTCCTAGTACACAGAGTTTCAAATTTAACGCAATTATCATGTGGTATTCGTCCGTAAAGAATACTGGAATTTTGCTCAAGGTTAGCGTCAATGTTATTTTTCCCTGAGCCAGCGGGCGCAGGTGGCTGCCTGCGGTGCGAGTCATTGTCTGTTTCTTTGTTGGCGCGCGTCGTTATTGGGATTTGGAGACCTAACTTCCACAAATTCGCCTTGCCGAGAGGGCTCTGCTCTGTTTAAATCCCGCCAGTTCTGATGCAATTCAGGTCTGTCGTTACGATCATATCGTCTGTCGTCATGTCGGTAGATTCCATAGTTTCTTTCTTGTCGGTCACGTGGTGGAGAATTTCTCCCTGAGTCGTAACTGCGCGCTGGACCGTTGTGTCTAAAAGTATTCTGTCTCCCTTGATAATAATTGTTTTGGTTCCCATATTGTCTGTTTCTCTGATTGTCTCTGTGATATTCATTACCGCGGAGAGGTGATCTTTTCCTGTAATTATTACTACTCTGCCAACAGTTGTCATACGGGTGATGTCTGTTTTGGTCACGATTTGTGTTGTGAGAATAGCCTTGTCGTGTCCAGTTATTATTTCTGTCGTCATGGAATTGTGACGGATGTACCCTGTAGTGATTGTTTTCCCGTTTTCGCATCCCGCGACTGTCTGTGTCAATTTCTAATTCTTGTAAGAGTCCCTGAAAAGCTTCAATGTCGTCTTTGCAACGTCCTGCTAAAATAATATGTCGTAAATGTTCAGGCAGTTTGATTAAGCAAATTCGGATGAGTTCTGAGGGGCTGTATGGGTTTGACAGGTACTGATTCTTGTGCAACATGTCTTCAAAATATTTCACAAGACTGGAAAATTCAGATTGTTCGAAATGTTTCATCATTATGATGCCATGTTTTACTCGGTCTTGTGTGGCTTGAGACCAATATGCTGAGAGGAAGGCATGGTAAAATTCTCCTTCACTGTGACAATCGTGAATGACCGATTGCATTCTTACAGCTGGTTCATTCTCCAAGTAGCCACACATAAATTCTAACCTGTGCTCCAATGACCAGTTGGGAGGGAAACAATGAGAGAATTGATGGAGCCACGCTTGTGGATGAATGTCGTTGGCAGAATTCTTAAACGTTTTGAATTTACGTGTAGTAATGAACAGCTTATAGTCAAAATCATCGTGTCGGCGAGTAGCATGTCGGTCATTGTTACGTCGTGTCGGCGGCTCGATCTCAAAATTCGGTGCACATTGCCAATTTCTTTCATAACTTCCGAAATGCCCTGTGTTATTATTTTGTGGCTGTTCCGTATTTCTGTGTCCCTCTTCCCGTATTGGAGCGCGAGTGTCCTCTGAAATACGTAATTCTTGTATTACCTGTGTCAGCTGATCTTGTACTTCCCGAATTTCTCTTTGGTGTTGCGTATTGATTTGATTTTGATTTTGTTTGAATTTTCTTATTTGTTCATACTCTTCTGTGTCAGTGAAGGCTACAGGTCTTGTGTCATTCAGATCATCATCTACCTTTGTAGATAAGTTAGTGACCTGATCCGAAAGTTCGGCTACTTTCTCTGATAGTGTACTTATTTCTTCCATGTGTCTTTCTGAACCAATTTTCAGGGTAACTACTGTGTCCTTTAAATTTTCCTGAGTTTTTGCAAGTTGCGTAACCGAATCGGTAGATGCAACTGAGTCAATTTTAGCTTGCAAGGTCTCATGATTTTCATGAACAATAGTTTGCAGTTCTTTTATGGCTGCTTCGTGATTCTGTAATGCATTTTCATGACGCGAAAAAATAGGTTAGAAATGCTCACAAATTTGTGTTTTTACGTCATTACAGACCTTTTGACATTTCGATTCGATGTTATGTAACTCAGTACTTAAATCTTCACGTGTTTGTTCAAGTGTGGTGTCTAACTTTTGAAGATTTTGTTCCATTGTGTCTAACTTTTGAAGCTTTTGCTGTGTTTGTCTCTGATTTTGTTCCATTGTGTCTAACTTTTGAAGATTTTGTTCCATTGTGTCTAACTTTTGAAGCTTTTGCTGAGTTTGTCTCTGATTTTGTTCCATTGTGTCTAACTTTTGAAGATTTTGTCCCATTTGTTGCATTAATTGTAATAACAATGTATTAGTGTCTGGAATCTGTTCCTCTACGCTTTTCGGCAGTGCATTTACACCAGCAACATTCACATTTTGACAAGCAGAAAATGTGTCTTGACTTATTTGAGAAAACGATGAGGACCCAAAACCCAAGTCTACAGTATTTGCAATATTGTGTTCTGTCATTTCGGATTCCTGAGGCGAGCTGTTGCCGACCGATCGATCGATAATGCTTCCCTGTTCACTACCTGTTTGACTGTCTACACCATTATTTGCCGCCCGCTCCATTTCCCTATGCACAATTACCAAATTACTACTTCGAATGTCTGTTAATTCACTACACAGTGGTGCTGATAATCTACGCTCATCGTCACTATTATTTCTCAGTTTACTTTGGAGCCGAGTGTTACGTTTTTCACACGCCATTATTGTCACAATATTTCACACGACAACACAGAAAAACACAATTTGAATAGCAAAAATTGGAGAACACATTAATATAGCACTGAAAATAATATCTAGTTAATTGCAAGCGTAGCTGCGAAATACTTGGTGCAAATCTACCTGCATGCCACAACTGTTTTACTGTACAACAATGAAAGACTGCAACTACAAAGGAGATTCTCTCTACAATTACGCACTAGCAATAAACAAAATCTATGCTAATTACACAAACTACAAGAAAAAATCAGAAGATTCCAGTGAGGTATCCTAGGTTAAGGGTCGACATATGAAACATCCCCTTAGAACAATTTTACACGACTGTGCTTAAACTGACACACAATATTTTTTTTAGCGCAACGCAATCTGACTTTCAATAATCCCTACAAAACAATGGCCCTAACTAACTTTAACCTATACCTTTCACAAATCACTTACCTCACAAAAATCTTCGTTACTCGAACTACTGCAATACAGCGAGCGCCACTACTGCCAGCCAAATAAAAGATTCAAACTACGGAAGGCACTAACTACTGATAGGGATAGTTAGCAAATGAAAGATATTAATAGAGAACAAACAATGTATTTACCTTAATAGTCATAATATATATAGCAGTTCATGACAAATTACAAAACTCCGCCATCTCTCTCCCCACATCCACCACTGCTGGCGGCTCACCTCCAACTGCGCAACGCTACGTGCTGTTCACATCCAGCTGCCGCTGCCTAACACTACAATGGCAGACAACAATGAAAACTAGCCACAGGCTGCACACAGCACACAGCCAGTGATTTTCATACAGAGCGCTACGTAACGTTGCCAATAAGAAAACATAAACAGCCTACTTACATAAAGAAAACATAAACAGCCTACTTACAAAGTTTCATACAGAAACCGTGAATATATTGAACAGGCCGTAATCCACCACCAAGAGGTCAGAATTCTCATCCAATGTGGAGCATCGTCCGTTACAGAAAAAACACGAGCCAGCCAGACCTCGGAGTTCCGTAACCTGCTGGGTTGATGTCAGTTAGCATGCCTAAGCTGTGGGTTCCATTATCGCTTCAGGTGACCATATCTGACAGGCTGCTAACGTAAGTAAAGAGCATAGGGTGGCACAGTTGTTCAAAATCCATTTTAAACAATATGTCTGTTCGCCACCAAAGGGAGAAGAGTCGTCTTGAGTTGGAGTATGGCTAATGCAGAAATTTTGGAAAACAGGATCCCTGTCACCAATAAGCTTCTTGACTTTTTTTTATCTTGAAATGAAAATGTCGATAGTGGACCGGGACTTGAACTCGGATCTCTCCTTTCGTGGAATCTGACCATTTTTTGGACAGATACAGTTCCACCACTTCTGTTACGGTAAGATAGTAGGACACTTACTGCTGGAGTGGAAGGACCAAATCCAAGACGAGGATACAGGGAAAATATTTTTCTTTTAGTTGATGATAACAATACACTGATAGAACACCTAGAACAAGTAAGCAACATAATGTTTTACAGGAAAGCTCAGCAGCCTGAGAAGTACAAACGAGAAACAGAAAATTTTTTTACACAGACTTTAATTAAGTCAAAGATTTAGCTTGAAATTATGAAATGTTTGCCATTCAGGGACCCTTATCTGATATGCACCTTAGGGGATAGAAGCACGATGTTATGCAAATCACACAAAAGTGGATTTATAGAGACTCTTCATAAGATGTTTAAGGCTGAAACTTCCTGGCAGATTAAAACTGTGTGCCGGACCGAGACACGAACTCGGGACCTTTGCCTTTCGCGGGCAAGTGATCTACCAAGTTTGGAAGGTAGGAGACGAGGTACTGGCATAAGTAAAGCTGTGGGGACGGGGCGTGAGTCGTTCTTGGGTAGCTCAGTTGGTAGAGCACTTGCCCGCGAAAGGCAAAGGTCCCGAGTTCGAGTCTCGCTCCGGCACACAGTTTTAATATGCCAGGAAGTTTCATATCAGCGCACACTCCGCTGTAGAGTGAAAATTTCATTCATGTTCAAGACTGACTTACAATGATCCTGATGCAAATCCTACGTGGGAGACTAGCCTCTCATATAATTTATTCTCAAATTAATTGATGAAATTTCCCTCCAAAAATAACGATGATAAAGGAGTTTAATGAGTGTGACACTTTAACAGATAAATGCCGTCGTAAATATTTACAGTTACATTTATTTTCTTTAAATGGAACACAAAATTGATCATGGATTTATACAACGAACGATCTCGTAAATTAAAGTAAAGCAACGTCTAAATAGTCCTCACTTGATACAGGTGTTGACAAGAACCTAGTACAAACGACCCTGCATGAAATCTAGTGTATTTCTCTACTACTAGAAGAGAGAGCAAATAAAACCGGTGGGGGTACGCGACCGACTCCTGTAGCGGCCAGGAACCAACCATTCTCAATTCCCTTCCGCCTCGTTCCCGTAGAGCGACTACTGCACTTGTGCCGATAAACAAAGCTTTCACCGATTATGGCCTTACGACAAATTCATCTAGACACCCACCAACGTACTCCGTCAGCCTGGACGCCAATACCATTCCCTCCCGCCAATTCCCAACGGTGACTCCAAATGTATGCTGGCGTTAACAGTGGAGAAGACTATCATAGCTACTGCTATGGTCGCAGGTTCGAATCCTGCCTAGGGCATGGATGTGTGAGATGTCCTTAGGTGAGTTAGGTTTAAGTAGTTCTAAGTCTAGGATACTGATGACCTCAGATGTTAACTCCCATAGTGATTAGAGCCATTTGAACCTATCATAGCTTCCGACAGGACTTGACGACGGAATTTTGCTGGCGACGGTCCCCAATGGAGTATGATAATTAGGGTGCCGTTCAGTTGTATATACAGTGGAGCTCGGTGATCATTTTCCTGGAACTTCCCACACAATTGCACAGCTGTTGCGCTAAGCTGGCACACTCGTGCCCAAAACATGGGGGTTTCATGAGAGCCCCTCTCCCCCCCCCCCCCCCCTCCAGGCACTGTAAAATTAGCGAGTGTCCATCGCTCTGGTCCATGAGACCCAGCGTCAAAGGAGAAAGCCGCCAGCCAGAGACCAGGACTCTGTCCGCAATTCCCAGTGACCAGATGCCTCCCCCACCTCCTGCTATTGTGAGCGGCTGGCCTACTCACAGTCCAAAAGTTACCGCTAGTCTCCTACGTGAAATGAACAGATTTATGATTCATAGACATCCTATTCCTGATTACGTACATGCTAGTACATAGCATCCAATTACCTATTTTTGCATGACAGTGTAATTACGGTAGTGAAATGACATTAATTTGCATGTATGCAAATTCAGCTTTTAGAAATGCAAGATTGGACCGTTTAGCAGCGCTTAGTAAGTGCATAAAGAGGCCAGAGAGCGTGCCATCTTGCTTGACCCTGCTACTCTCACCGGATTTTTACACAGCGTGTGTGCCTTACTTCAGAAATGGGGAAAGTTTGTGGCACAACAACTAGAAAAAGCCACATCTAACTCGAACAATTCTAAACATGCCAGAAGGAGTCATAAGAGTTCAGTGAAAAAAAAACGGCAGAATTAATACACTATGTGATCAAAAGTATCAGGACACCCGCAAAAACATACGTTTTTCATTTTAGGTGAATTGTGCTGCCACGTACTGCTAGGTACTCCATATCAGCAACCTCAGTAGTTATTAGATATCGTGAGACAGGAGAATGGGGCACTCTGCGGAACTCACTGACTTCGAACGTGGACAGGTGATTGGGTGTCACTTGTGTCATACGTCTGTACGCCAGATTTTCACACTCCTAAACACCCCTAGGTCCACTGTTTCCGATGTGATGGTGAAGTTCAAACGTGAAGAAAAACGTACAACAGAAAAGCGTACAGGCCGACCTCGTCAATTGACTGACAGAGACCGCCGACAGTTGAAGAGAGTCGTAATGTGTAATAGGTAGACATCTATCCAGACCATCACACAGGAATTCCAAAGTGCATCAGGATACGCTGCAAGTACTATCACAGTTGGGCGGGAGGTGAGAAAACTTGGATTTCATGGTCGAGCGGCTGCTCATAAGCCGCTAAATCCCAAACGACGCCTCGCTTGGTGTAAGGAGCGTAAACATAGGATCATTTAACAGCGGAAAAACGTTGTGTGGAGTGACGAATCACGGAACACAATGTGGTGATCCAATGGCAGGGTGTGGGTATGGCGAATGCTTGGTGAACGTTATCTGCCAGTATGTGTAGTGCCAACACTAAAATTTGGAGGCGGTGGTGTTATTGCGTGGTCGTGTTTTTCATGGAGAGGACTTGCACTACTTGTTGTTTTGCGTGGCATTGTCACAGTACAGGCCTACATTGATGTTTTAAGCACCTTCTTGCTTCCCACTGTTGAAGAGCAATTCGGGGATGCGATTGCATCTTCCAACACGATCGAACACCTGTTCACAATGCACGGCCTCTGGCGAAAAGGTTGCATGACAATAACATCCCTGTAATTGACTGGTCTGCACAAAGTCCCGACTTGAAACCAATAGAACACCTTTGGGATGTTTCGGAACGCCGACATCGTGCCAGGCCTCACCGACCGACATCGACAGCTCTCCTCAGTGCAGTACTCCGTGAAGAATGGGCTGCCATTCTACAAGAATGCTTCCAGCACCTGATTGTACGTATGTCTGCGAGGGTGGACGCTGTCATCAAAGCTAAGGGTGGTCCATCAGTATATTGAATACCAGAATTTCCGATGGAAGGAGCCACGAACTTTTAACTCATTTTCAGCCAGGTGTCCGGATACTGTTGATAACATAGCGTAATTGCCAACTACCCTCTGTCGATTCATCACCCTAAGAAACACAACACAGAGACATACTCTGGAACACCGCACATGTTTATTCAGTTTATCAGACACTCTCGGAGAACTAGACACCAGGATGTTGCCCATGATATCTGAAATGATTGTGCCAGACAGATTCGAGGTCCTTACAATTAGTGTACACGAACAACAAATTACAATAATCATAACGTCTACCTGTGCCAGTAAGAAAACACCACAGACCTGCAGCAACACAAAAAATGAAGACCAACGCACAATGTGTGTGCATCTCCGACTAATCAAAGTGCCACACACTAACATATGTGACAGAACAACAAATGTTTAGTGTATAATCAATTATAGCTGACTTAATGTCCAGAATGTTCATTTATTCGAATAATATGTGTAGAGAAAGAGTCAAACCTAGACATGCAGATCATAAACAACGTAACATAACAACATGCGTAATGGTGCAAAGCAATCTTGCTCAAAGTGAATAGAGGATGATGAACATAGAAATTTAGATTATCACATAAATGAATGTCTAGTATGATCGAGTTTCCGTCTGTAAGAGCATATAATAATAATAAAGATGATCAGTTAATATCTCCATATTTCCTGGAGCACACTTACAAATAAAATATGTCCAAACATTACATGAATAAATTAATGTATAGTTTACAAGACCTTTCTGCTGGCAGCCCGTTCTGCCCTGTCTGTGTCGCTCGCGAACACCGGCTGTCCACCAGATCGCTTTCCGGACTCCCTCCAACTTCGCGATCGTTCGTTCCCTCTTAAGAACCCTCAAACCAAAGAGATCACTCACAGATGATAATCAAGAGCTAAAGCCTACGGCCAACGATACAAGCGCTATGTACCCGCAATGCAAGAATCAATTTCGTTATTTCTTCGAGATTCCAATCTCCTTAAGGTCTCCATGAAAGATGTGTCTATGAGTTCGAAGTCCAGGCCATGCACGAAAATCAGCTCATTTCAAGTTCTAGTTTATACACATATAACTACTGGAGAAAAATAAATTTGATTTTTAACGTCAGTTTGCGCGTTTGCTAGTTTATACTGCCAGTTAGATAGAGCACTTTCAGTCATCTCATTTCGTGCTCAAGCATGTCATTCCTAACTACTGGTGAGGAAGTATTTGATAGTTAACGTCTCTTAGTGTGTAGTGAACAGCCACAATATGTGTGGAGTTGCACTCCGACTACGCACAAAACTTTTCGTTAAGTGATTTCTAATTAAAACATGCCCATATCTCGGTACTGATGAAATGAACAGCTATATAACTTCTAATGTTGACTAGGAAACAACGACAACAGTGCCAGGTTCGAATCCAACTAGGGCAAAAAAAATTTCTCGCCATTTCAGGTTCAAACACATCGCTACCAGTGAAGCAACTTGATTGACAAGTGATAGTGGTTCGTTAACAATCAAATTAGAGGTTAGGATCAAATCCCCATCCAACACAAAACTCTATGTTACGTTGTTTCAAATTTTAATATGCATAAACTTTGTTACTTGTTAATGAATCCATATTTATTATCTTTCGTGGTTAGTTAATAAAACAGTAGTTGCTACGCAGGAGGTTATTTTTATCATATGGTCTCTAGTTCAGAGTTGGTAAATGAGCTGGCCATGAATTAGAAAGTCCATTTCTGCCTAGGCAGTAGCGACCATCGGTAACTGTTTTCGGAGATGGGTCAGGCACGAATGCCTTGCTTGTTTAATATTTGATTAGGTGCTATCCAGAACAAAACAGTTCAACCAGTTTGAAGTTCAATCATTTGCACAAGTAGATACCTACGAATCCCTTATATACACTCCTGGAAATGGAAAAAAGAACACATTGACACCGGTGTGTCAGACTCACCATACTTGCTCCGGACACTGCGAGAGGGCTGTACAAGCAATGATCACACGCACGGCACAGCGGACACACCGGGAACCACGGTGTTGGCCGTCGAATGGCGCTAGCTGCGCAGCATTTGTGCACCGCCGCCGTCAGTGTCAGCCAGTTTGCCGTGGCATACGGAGCTCCATCGCAGTCTTTAACACTGGTAGCATGCCGCGACAGCGTGGACGTGAACCGTATGTGCAGTTGACGGACTTTGAGCGAGGGCGTATAGTGGGCATGCGGGAGGCCGGGTGGACGTACCGCCGAATTGCTCAACACGTGGGGCGTGAGGTCTCCACAGTACATCGATGTTGTCGCCAGCGGTCGGCGGAAGGTGCACGTGCCCGTCGACCTGGGACCGGACCGCAGCGACGCACGGATGCACGCCAAGACCGTAGGATCCTACGCAGTGCCGTAGGGGACCACACCGCCACTTCCCAGCAAATTAGGGACACTGTTGCTCCTGGGGTATCGGCGAGGACCATTCGCAACCGTCTCCATGAAGCTGGGCTACGGTCCCGCACACCGTTAGGCCGTCTTCCGCTCACGCCCCAACATCGTGCAGCCCGCCTCCAGTGGTGTCGCGACAGGCGTGAATGGAGGGACGAATGGAGACGTGTCGTCTTCAGCGATGAGAGTCGCTTCTACCTTGGTGCCAATGAGGGTCGTATGCGTGTTTGGCGCCGTGCAGGTGAGCGCCACAATCAGGACTGCATACGACCGAGGCACACAGGGCCAACACCCGGCATCATGGGGTGGGGAGCGATCTCCTACACTGGCCGTACACCACTGGTGATCGTCGAGGGGACACTGAATAGTGCACGGTACATCCAAACCGTCATTGAACCCATCGTCCTACCATTCCTAGACCGGCAAGGGAACTTGCTGTTCCAACAGGACAATGCACGTCCGCATGTATCCCGTGCCACCCAACGTGCTCTAGAAGGTGTAAGTCAACTACCCTGGCCAGCAAGATCTCCGGATCTGTCCCCCATTGAGCATGTTTGGGACTGGATGAAGCGTCGTCTCACGCGGTCTGCACGTCCAGCACGAACGCTGGTCCAACTGAGGCGCCAGGTGGAAATGGCATGGCAAGCCGTTCCACAGGACTACATCCAGCATCTCTACGATCGTCTCCATGGGAGAATAGCAGCCTGCATTGCTGCGAAAGGTGGATATCCACTGTACTAGTGCCGACATTGTGCATGCTCTGTTGCCTGTGTCTATGTGCCTGTGGTTCTGTCAGTGTGATCATGTGATGTATCTGACCCCAGGAATGTGTCAATAAAGTTTCCCCTTCCTGGGACAATGAATTCACGGTGTTCTTATTTCAATTTCCAGGAGTGTATTTAATATCACTTATTGCCAGATAGCTAGCGGCCTTGCCGCAGGGCTGACACCCGTTCCCGTCAGATGCGCTGTCGGGCTGGGCTAGCACTTGGATGGTGGTGACCATCCGGTCTGTCGAGTGCTGTTGGGAAGCGGGATTCACTCAGCCCCTGTAGGTAAACTGAGGAGCTACTTGACTGAGAAGTAGCGGCTCCGGTCTCGTGAACTGACACACGGCCGGGAGAGCTGCGGGTGACCACATTCCCCTCCATATCTGCATCCAGTAACGCCTGTGCGCTGAGGATGACACGACGGCCGGTCGGTTCCGTTGGGTCTTCTTGGCCTGCTCGGGCTCTGCTTAGTATACTTTTATTGCCAGACAACAAGGGCAATAGGTGACTTTCGAACTCCGTGTGCTATCTGCACTACAGTGAAATTACTAGTGAATTTCTGTTGACGTTGAGGTTTCCATTAGTTTATTAAGCAGTTCATGTAAAAACATTCGCCAAAGAAACGACTGTTAATAGGTGTTTAGAAACATCTCAGAGAGCAAGAATGCTCTAAACTATCATAAAACTTAAAAAGTCCTCATATTCTTGCAAAATCTCTTAGTCTTAAAAAAAATTAGTTTTATGTACAAGTTACAGAGTTACGAGTATTAATCGTCTCAAATGCTAACGAGAGCAGTAATATTTTTGAAATGATGCTTATTGTACTGAATTTAAGATTAAAAGCTCTCTCACCTGTAATAACGTGTTTCCTTATAGTCACAATACCGTGGCATTAATTTACTTCTGAACTGATTGCCATACACAGCAGTGTACTCTCGGGGTCTCTTGTGGTAACCAGTATACAGGGTGTTACAAAAAGGTACGGCCAAACTTTCAGGAAACATTCCTCACACACAAATAAAGAAAAGATGTTATGTGGACATGTGTCCGGAAACGCTTAATTTCCATGTTAGAACTCATTTTAGTTTCGTCAGTACGTACTGTACTTCCTCGATTCACCGCCAGTTGGCCCAATTGAAGGAAGGTAATGTTGACTTCGGTGCTTGTGTTGACATGCGACTCATTGCTCTACAGTACTAGCATCGAGCACATCAGTACGTAGCATCAACAGGTTAGTGTTCATCACGAACGTGGTTTTGCAGTCAGTGCAATGTTTACAAATGCGGAGTTGGCAGATGCCCATTTGATGTATGGATTAGCACGGGGCAATAGCCGTGGCGCGGTACGTTTGTATCGAGACAGATTTCCCGAACGGAGGTGTCCCGACAGGAAGACGTTCGAAGCAATTGATCGGCGTCAAAGGGAGCACGGAACATTCCAGCCTATGACTCGCGACTGGGAAAGACCTAGAACGACGAGGACACCTGCAATGGACGAGGCAATTCTTCGTGCAGTTGATAAACCTAATGTCAGCGTCAGAGAAGTTGCTGCTGTACAAGGTAACGTTGACCACATGACTGTGTTTCCGTACCATGTACAGCGTGTGCAGGCACTATCAACAGCTGATTGGCCTCCACGGGATGAGGCTTCATTCCAACTTTACGGATGAGGCTTCATCCCAACCTGATCAAATGTGTTGGCTGACGAGAATCCGCACGCAATTGTGCAATCACGTCATCAACATAGATTTTCTGTGAACGTTTGGGCAGGCATTGTTGGTGATGTCTTGATTGGACCCCATGTTCTTCCACCTACGCTCAATGGAGCACGTTATCATTATTTCGTACGGGATACTCTACCTGTGCTGCTAGAACATGTGCCTTTACAAGTACGACACAACATGTGTTTCATGCACGATGGAGCTCCTGCACATTTCAGTCGAAGTGTTCGTACGCTTCTCAACAACAGATTCGGTGACCGATGGATTGGTAGAGGCGGATCAATTCCATGGCCTCCACGCTCTCCTGACCTCAACACTCTTGACTTTCATTTATGGGGGCATTTGAAAGCTCTTGTCTACGCAACCCCGGTACCAAATGTAGAGACTCTTCGTGCTCGTGTTGTGGACGGCTGTGATACAATACGCCATTCTCCAGGGCTGCATCAGCGCATCAGGGATTCCATGCGACGGAGGGTGGATGCATCTATCCTCGCTAACGGAGGACATTTTCAACATTTCCTGTAACAAAGTGTTTGAAGTCACGCTGGTACGTTCTGTTGCTGTGTGTTTCCATTCCATGATTAATATGATTTGAAGAGAAGTAATAAAATGAGCTCTAACATGGAAAGTAAGCATTTCCGGACACATGTCCACATAACATATTTTCTTTCTTTGTGTGTGAGGAATGTTTCCTGAACGTTTGGCCCTACCTTTTTGTAACAGCCTGTATATTGTCAAAGGCCTGTATGTAAAAGAGGTCCGGCCGAAGTGGCCGTGCGGTTCTAGGGGCTGCAGTCTGGAACCGCGAGACCGCTACGGTCGCAGGTTCGAATCCTGCCTCGGGCATGGATGTGTGTGATGTCCTTAGGTTAGTTAGGTTTAAGTAGTTCTAAGTTCTAGGGGACTAATGACCGGAGAAGTTGAGTCCCATAGTGCTCAGAGCCATTTTTTTTTGTAAAAGAGGTTAGAGCACGTGCAAGGAAGTTACTTTTGCGGGCTGCATGCAGATCCGGCTGAAATCAATTCAGGGCGTCCGGATATTTTTGAGGACGATAGTACATATACAGGGTTAGCAAAATAAAACATACCCAGAGTGTATTTCATGCACTTTAAGACAGGCAACCAAACTTACATTATCTGCTCTCAGGGCAGGAAGTTTTTTTGGTATGTTTTATTTTGCCCATTATGTATTTTAGTAATAGATGTAGTATTAGCTATGAAGTGCAGTTTCACTATTGCTAGTTTGTACGTTGGAAATATCTTCAAAATAAAATAAGTTACAGAATGAAATAAACTTTGAGATATAGATATACAGCTAACATTTAAAGTTTTAGTGAAAGCGTAAACTGTAAATGTCCTTTCCGTAAGGATATCCATGGGATTGCTGCTTCTTTTCCCTGACCCTTTCTAAGGTTTACATTAGTGATATTCTGAAAGAAATGTGGTAGAATGGGGATTAAAATTTTTGTGTACCTTACTACTTGCGGACGATTAGTGGTTATCCGCTGATAATTTAATTGTAGTTTACATGATAAGAAAAAATTATTGACGACATATGAGGAGTCAGGTGTCAAATCAAATCTTAATAGAACAAAACATTTGACAGTAATGCAGTAGAACACAACTGTTGAGGAAAAGAAGGGACTGTCAATTATTGTGAAGATTGTAAGTATTAAAATGAGTTAATTTCTGAAGAACTGTGTGAAACCATATGAATTTCAGCAGTAACATCTAAACTACCTACAAAAATGGCATTCCCTGTTAACGACGACACATAAAAACTACGTGAAAAATTGTTCGTATTAGTCAATGGAGCAGAGGAGTGGCCAATGATGCACAGAGAACGACAAATATTAGCATCGGTGGAAAGTTGATTTCATGAAGGTAAGTTGTCGAATATTAAGATTAAAACGGAAGAATAATACCGAAATGAAGAGTATAAAACAGAAAAAAATGTGCTTGAACAAATAGAAGCGTTGGTTCAAATGTGATGGCCACATGAGGAAAATGAGACAACATCGTTGACCAAGGAGGGTACGGTGATAATTGCCCAAGGGAGAAGATGAAGAGGCAGATCAAGAAACTGGACAATACAAGCGATATTAGATACGGAAGAAAAAGGTAAACAAGTGATTTTTGATAAGGAAAAGTTGCTTGGAAAGGAAGATACAACAAACGGCCTACAATACTGTATCCATCCCGAAAAACAATGATTTTTAACTCTATATTCGTAATTTTTCATTCTGTCCTTATTCATCTGGGACATGGTTACTCTGCAATTCACACTTAAGTGCCTCGTAGAGGGTTCATCGAACCATTTTCATACTACTTCTCTACCATTCCACTCTCGAATGGCGCGTGGGAAAAAGGAACACCTAAATCTTTCCGTTCGAGCTCTGATTTCTCTTATTATAATGATGATCGTTTCTCCCTACGTAGGTGGGTGTCAACAAAATATTTTCGCATTCGGGGGAGAAAGTTGGTGATTGAAATTTCGTAAGTAGATCTCGCCGCAAAGAAAACCGCCTTTGTTTCAATGACTGCCACCCCAACTCGCGTATCATGTCAGTGACACTGTAACCTCCCCACAAAAAAAGAAAAGACAATATTTAATAAAAATGGGAGCCAAGTGAAACCTTCCCACAAGAATGTTGACCGGACGATAATTTGAATGTTAACAAGAATAGAACCTAACGTAATCTTCCAGCAAATAAATTCAATGACAACGACCATTAGACAAAAATTAGCAATCTGACCCAAGTATAAGCTACTTACAAAAGATGAAAGTCGATTCAGTGATAAGAAAATGTCAGTGATAATGATAATTCAATTAAACCGAAATATCGGTCTTTGGCCCTGTGCAAATCAGAATTAAATTCTTACCTCATTGTAACTGCTAGTCAAATTTCTGCTCTTATTCTTGTGCACAGCTTGGAGGAACTGCATTGCAAATAATAATATTCCTTTTTTTTTTTTATTTAACTGAAATTTGTTTAAGGGAAGTGGAACGAAATTTAGTTCAATAAAATTGCTTTTGAAATCATAATTATTATTGGGGCACTTGTTGGAAATTAATTACAATAAATGAACTTTAAATTATCTGATGATTACCTTAATTAACAATATACCTCATTCAGCATCTTGACCAGTGTTGCCGACAGACTACATCACACAACCGCACTGGGCTGCTACTACTGACCGACCGCTCTGCATGACGACTACTACAGAACTGCTCTCAACGACTACTGACAGTACTGCTCGCAACTAGACAGAGCTACAGACTCGCAACGACTGACTGACAGACTGAGAACCGCTCGCAACACTCGCGCGGTCAAGCGCATACTCTCTGGTCACAGATGCTACAATGCCTCGCCATCGCTGCTATGTTACATACGTGTTTCATAACCCTCCACTGGGGGGGCAAAAATTTGGCAGCGATGGTGAGTCATTTGGACTTGCCAAGCGCGGCAAAATTTTTCTTTAATTAACAAACTTCTACAACTTACAGAATATTTAGATGTAGTACATGAATTAAATGTTGTGCACACGCACTAAGTACAAAATATATCAGACAAAGACAAAATGTGAGTACAAAACATAGTAGCAAATCAGAAAAATGTATATACAAATTATTTGACAGATAACAAAGTGCACAGGCACTGAAAAAATCCTTTAGCATATTCAGAACAAATAAACAGACTGGCAAAAAATATTATGTTGACAAGTGACATGAGTGCACATGCACTGCAGTTGAGAACATATCAGTAAATGATGAAATGTATATACAATTAGTAACAAATGACATAAGTGCATACGCATTGAAGTATTGAATATACAGAATAGTACAAATCATATTGAAAAATGAGAAAAGTGCACAGGCACTGGAGTTCAGTAGAAAACATATTAACACACAACATAAGTGCACATGCACTGTAGTTCAGAACATCATTAAAATAAAATACTAAAAAATTGTATATACAATATAAAAGACAAGAGTGCACATACTGTACTTGAGAACAAATCGAAAAAATGTCTTAGGCATTTTTGCAATAAATAAACATAATGGCAAAAATCATATCGACAAGTGACATAATTGTACTCGCACTGGAGTTCAGCGAATCAAAAAAAATGTATAACCCATGAACATAAATAATGTTAGCAAAAAATGATTTTCACTATGTGACAAGAATTAGGATAGGAAAGAGAAGGATTGCATCATGGTTGTAGCACTTTAGATTGCACACAGGTGTTCTGAAAGTCCATATCTTTCCACAGAAGTACAACACCAAGTGACACAATTTGCAGTTCTTTTCCCATCAGAATTCATCAGTGTAGCCAAGACACTGAACTCTCGTAGTAATATTTCATGTTCTCATTTTGGCAGTACATCAGGTACACCAAACAGTGGGACCATAATAATGTCTTCATCGCTCATGGTGGTGGACAGCATGTCGTGTCAACACCACGCTTTTACAAGGCACACCAACGTAGAAGTAGTGCAAACCCAAAGGTAGTGCTCCATGATCACTAGGATAGACAGGACAAATGGACATTGCAGTAATTCAGGGTAGTTAGCTCATGAGGTGAAGGACATTAAGTCACATAATATTGACAATTACAGTTTTCATTTGCGGCATTCATAGCCCAGTGTTGAACATTTCTGTACCATGAATGTAGTATTACAGAAAATGTTCATTAATTGTTTTACATAGAATCAGTAACCTTCTTTTCCTAGTTACAAAGCATTATTAAATAATCGCATTCTTTTCCAGTTACAAAGTATAGCATAGTTAATTAATTATGTGTCATTCCAATATAGTAATAATCATTAGCCTTCTCCTAATTACAAAGCATTATGAAACAATCGCATTCTTTTCCAGTTACAAAGTATGGTATCGTTAATTAATTATTTTTTATTTCAATATAGTAAGAATCATATTCTTTTCCAGTTACAAAGTATGGCATAGTTAATTAATTATTTGTCATTCCAATAGTAATAATCATTAGCCTTTTCCTAATTACAAAGCATTATTAAACAGTCACATTCTTTTCCAGTTACAAAGTACAGCATAGTTAATTAATCATTTGTCATTTCAATATAGTAAGAATAATTAGCCTTTTCCTAATTACAAAACATTATGAAACAATCATATTCTTTTCCTGTTACAAAGTATCAACATTGAAAACAAGAGCTAATTAATGGCATAATTAATAACCTAATTCATTGATTGTCATTAATTATTGGCACTCAGTGGCCATCAAGTATTGAATAGAATAAAACATTGTTCATCATTCAGTATTATTCAGATCATTAAGAAGTAATAACAATCCATTGAGTCACATTCAGATCATTATGAAGTCATTATTAAAAATCAGCTAATTACGGTCATAGCATTAATAATCATGGGCATTATAAGTAGTCTCATTACAATAAACAGTGGCAGTTATTAGCCAGTTACAAGGCATTATTTTATACATATATATATTTTTTGTGTCATTACGAAGTCATTACTGAAGTGACATACTATTCAGAGTTGATCAGTATTATTCAGAACTTTCTCAAACTGGTATCACTATTTGGGACTGGTAATACATTTTTTTGTTAGCAATGCATTGCGTTTGGTAATTATAAGAGAAAGCCAGAAGAGAAAAAGAGAGAAAAAAAAATTGGTAGTGGGTTGTTCCTGTAAATGAAAAATGTGTAACGTCATTCGTCATGTGTCAGCTGTAGCAAGATTGTGAAACAAGGCAGTAATGTGATCACATGTATAAATGATAGACACAAATTGGTAAAAAAAATAAATGCAAGTACTAGAACAGGTATAATAAGTAATAGGTTTAGTAAGTATCTTGAAAAGCTTCTGCTGGAAAAAATACAAAATGGATTATTGACCTGAAAGAAGAAACGCACACTATGCTGAAAAGTAGTGAACTTCGAATTAACAAGTAGTGAAATGTGTATAAAATGTGTTCCATAGCTGTCCTTTCCAAAACTTTCCGTCATCCTACTATGCAATATAACACCTGCTGTCAAAACAAACTGCAACAAATACTTAAATAACTATGTAGCATAAATACATAACTTCAACATTATCCTCATCTGCAAAGAAAAAAAACTTCATTATTCATCACTTCATTATTCATAACTCCATCATTATCATCACCTGTAAAGAAAAACTTCATTATCCATAGTAGCACACTCTTCATCATTATTCATCATCACTCATTATCATCTGCAAAAAATCACTTCATTACTCATTACACAACTATTCCTTATCTCTAGCATATTTCATCACTAAAACTAAGATGTGTAGTTCTGTCTGACAGCCTGCATCAATCACCTTGTATTCTGAAAGAAAAAATTAGTTAAGACTGCTATTCTACGATGAGTATAGTATATTCTTGTTAATGCTTGTTAATCCTGATCCATTTACTCTTCCTCATAAAGTTATTGCATCTTCTATCGTTTATTCCGTAGGTGAAATTCCCATTTCTGTTGAATTTATTTCTTACACGCATCATTTCTTTCTGAAATTGATGAATAGAGAATAACGTCTTGCATTTAAATCATATACCCACTAAGTAGTTACTGATTAACGGTAATATAATTAAGCATACAGCATAACATGACAGAAAACGTAATATGTCGAAAGCACAGACAGTGTTCAAAGGCAAAAATGTACACGGAATATCACAATGCAGCAGCAAAAAAAGAAAAACGTAAAATAGTCACGATGTTGAGACATCATAGGGCAAAAAATGTCAAAGTCAACGGGTGTGTTATACCTTAACTATTTCACAGTGCATATAGACAAAACTGGAATACAATCGTACACACAAAAAATGGAAAATGTGCACGGTCTGGTGAGTAACGACAAGTAAAGCGACCTGCTAACCTTACCTTGCCGGGCACTTGCCAAGAAAAAATACGATAATCATCAGTAATTAGTCAGGTGAAATAATTGCATTAGTAAATGGCATCATAGCATGTTACATTATAAAGTGATTTCATTCAATAAACGGTTTAATGTTTGAGATATGGTGATTGCCTTTCGATTTTCTGGTTCTCAAAGTTTCGACGTGTACAACATTGGGGTGAGGGATGCTGTGAATCCGATATGGACCTGCGTATAGAAGTTCAAATTTACTGCACTTACCTTTTAATTTGCTGGATAAATAGTGTGTACGTACTAATATTTTCTGTCCAACGTGAAAGTCGCGGCGTGTACAAACCTGTTTTTGCTGTCTTCTCCGGCGCTCTGCGGCACGTTTGATGTTGTTCAGCGCAATGTCAATTATTTCGTGGTGTCGTAAGCGACGAGATGTAGGAAAATTTACAAATTCTTTAATTTTGTTTGGTGGTTCAACGTTTTTCAGTATAACAGACGGAGATAGCATAGTGGATTCATTTGGAATGGAATTAATTACATCTTGGAATGAGAGAATATGTGTGTCCCAATCAATATGTCTTTTGTGGCAGTATATTCTACACAGTTTACCAATTTCTTTCATTAACCGTTCACAGGGGTTCGAAGAAGCGTGGTACTTGGATATATAGATCGGAGAAATGTTTCAGGCTCGTAACATGCGTGTCCATAGGCTACTACGAAATTGAGATCCATTGTCAGAAATTACTTTCATCACATGCCCTACATGAAATAGAAAATGTTTTACAAATGCTTTCGAAACAGTTTTAGCAGTAGCTTTGCGTAACGGAGTGAAAGTAACAAATTTTGAAGTGAGCTCAACAGCGACAAAGATGTAGCAAAAACCTCTGTTAGTTCTCGGAATCGGACCAAAAATATCTACTGCGGCCATGTGTCTTAATTTAACAGGTACAATGGGATATAAAGGAGGAATATGTGAAGTGGTGTCTGATTTAGCTTTCTGGCAAATTTTACAAGACGCTAAAACTCGTCGTATACGTTTCTCCATGTTGTTAAAATAACAGTTCTGTCTCAATATAAGAAAACATTTTCGTGCTCCGTAATGTGCGTAGCTTAAATGAGTGTACCAGATTAATTTGTTAACCAGTTCGTCAGGAATACATAATAACCAATTGTTGGTGTCAGGGTGAGAGCGGCGAAACAAAATGTCATTGCGTACAGTGTAATGGTTTCTAATCGTAACATTATTCTTATCTTGCCAAAGGTGTTTAATTTCTTTCCACACATTGTCTTTATTTTGTTCTTGTGCTATGTCCTGTAATGACGATGAAATAAAATTTTCAAATGCTACTTGCTGAATGTACATGACACTGAAATTTGTTTTGCAGAAGTTGGTTGCTACGTCTTGCTGATTGTTGCTGAGAGAACGCGATAGTGCGTCTGCTATAACATTTTGCGTACCGGGAATGTGAACTATTGTAAAATTAAATTCCTGTAAATAAAGTTTCCATCTGCTTAACCTGTCGTGAGTGAATTTAGCTGAAAGTAAAAATTGTATCGCTCTGTGGTCTGTGTACACGGTGGTATGTCTGCCATAAAGAAAGTGCCGAAATCTCGTAAAAGCCCATACAACACATAATGTTTCCAATTCTGTAACGGGGTAATTTCGTTCAGCAGGTGACAAAATGCGGCTTGCAAATGCGATGTTTTTAATTACTGTAGAACCATCTTCTTCAATTTCCTGGAAAATGTGTACGCCTAAAGCTGTGTTGGAACTGTCGGTGGCAATGGAAAAATTTCTGGTAAGATCTGGGTGCGATAAAAGTGGAGCATTCAACAAAGCATGTTTCAAATAACATTTTCGTGAATAATATTCTGTGATTCAAAAGTATTGCTTGCGTAACTGAAAGATGCAACCTGTACTGTATCTGGTTAAATTCTATCTGACGTGTTATTATTTTCAGGCGGGCACTGTGGAATTTTTACTATTTGAACTATTCTGTTATTTCTTCCTGACGTATTACGCTATGTATGACACCTACTGTCTGGTTCATTCATCAAAATATGTCGTTGCTGAAGTTCTTGCTGCTGAAAAGATCGACTGTTCTTAAATGTACGCTGAAAATTGAGCTCATTATTTTTACGTTTGTCATGAGTCATTTCTGTACGGCACATTGCTGTAGGAATTAAAATACTGTGTTTTCTGTACGTAGTTATTTCATTGCTGCCGTGCGTTACTATTTGTTGTAGCTGGGACTATACGTGCACGCGGCGAAACATTAAAGCTCGGTTGACCTTGTAGACTGCATTGTTGGTTACGTATGCTAAGCGGCTGACTTTCATGCTGTTGTGGTGAAAACCTGTATTGTTGCCAAAATACGTTTGCTATTGCTGATAATTTTTACACACACTGATGATTACGATTTTATCTGTTATCAAAGTTACGGCGATAGTTCTGGAGCGCCTAATGAAAATTGTCACTTTCGGTATATACTTGTCTTATCCGGTTTTATTATTACTACGTTTCTTAATTCTAGATAGGGCAATAGTTAAAGAGCGGTTTTGATAGATATAAAGGATAGTAGAAGAGAAGGCAGCAGTGCAGAAAACTAAAGATGAAACAGCACTACTACAGCTCGGGGCCCTATGCTCGCTACGGCACATATTCATTAAAGTGTAATGAATCCCCTGAGGTTTATTACGCACTGCAAATACTTTTCAGCTTTTGCCTTACAGGCAATGCCGGTAAAAATTCAGTAATAAATTGCTGTATCCATACTAATTCAAGTTTTTGCATTACACGAAATGTTGGTAAAAATTCAAGAGCAAATTGTCGTATCCAGTTCAAAGCTAGTTTTTGCGTTACAGGTAATAGCGGAGAAAGTACAAAAATAAATCGTCGTATACAGTTCAAATCGTGTATCTGTGCTCTGTCATTATTAAATTCCTTGGTTTTTCTTACGGATAAAAACTGCTCGTAATCAACGTTATCGTCTCTGAATTTGTGAACACGTTCAGGTTTGTGCGAGAATCTGTTTGTCTGTGTCAGTTCGGATTTCAAGTTGCGTAGCTTTTCAGATTTTAAATCGCGTAGCTTTTCGGATTTTAAGTCGCGTAGTCTCTGTAAATTGCTCAAATTACACACGCTGCGTGAGTCGGAAAAATGTTCGCAAAGTGGCGTCTGCTGTGATGTGTTATTAACTGAAATATTTTTTATCTCTGTTACTTCTTGTTGTAAACTCGACAATTTTCTACGCAACGTGTTATTAGATGAATCGATCTCATTAATTGTCTGCTGTAAATTTTGAAATTCAGGTGTTTGGTTAAATGAAACCGGTGCAGTATCGTCTGATTTACTATCATTATTACTTTCAATAGCATCAATACGACTGGCTAATTCATCATATTTTTCAGTCAGTATTTTTGCCTGATCATCGGTTTTAGAATCGGACGCATTAATCTGTTTTTGCAACTTACGCGTAGTTTCGCTCAGTTTTTTAAAATCAGCTTTGATGACATCGCAATCCTGCGTTAGTTCTAATTGTTCGAATCTGTCTGTCACTGTTTGAATATCTACTGTGTGTGTATCTGTTTTTGATTTAAGATTGGAAATTTCGTCACGTAATTCTGTGTTCGACTGTTTGATGGAATTAATTTCGTCGGACACTGAGGCAATATTATTGTCTACATACGTCTTTGCTGTCGCGAACATTTTGCGTTTGTCTTCTTGTCTTTGTGCAGTGATTGTTTCCATGACTTGACGTTTGACTTTATTTTGATCTTGAATAAATTTGCGGAAACGCGTATCACTGTTTTGTATGTGGAGATTAAAGCGTTCGTCAATCTGAGTGTTCTGTTGGTCGAATTTCGCGTCGATCTTTTCATCCATTGTGCGCGAAAGTTCTGCTGTCATTGCTTTAAACTCGTCGCGTAATTGTGTAGCTTTTTCAGAGCATTGTTTAGCGACTGTACTAATTTCCGCTCTAAGTGTTTCTGTTGTGGCTGTTTGCATTTCCCTTAATTCCTGAGCAACAGACCTAATTTCTTCGCTGCTTTTCTTTGAACTAGCCTCAATTTCCACGCGCAACTGTTCCTTAGTGTCATGACACTGCGCGGCAACAGCTCTAATTTGTTCACTAAGCTGTCTGGAATTGTCGTCTAATTTTTCGTTTAACTGTTTATTCTGCTCACTAAGATTGTCTTGTTTTTTATCTAGTTGTTTGATATCTACACTAAGTTGGTTCTTAAACTGTAGCATTATTGTCATAAATTGATCCAAACCTAAAGTAGCTGTTGCATTCCCAGTACTCTGTGATGGAGTACATGCAATTGTCACGTTTTGTGTGACCATTTGGTCATTCTTTGGTTCACAAAAAGCTGTCCCTGTCAAATGTACACTCTCATTCACTATTTCGGAATTAAATAACTCCGGCGTACTTTGTGTATCCTGTTCATTTTCATTAGACAAATTTGTCTGCTCGTCACGTGAATTTAGTAAACCGGTTGTATTAAGCTGGGCAGCGTTCATTACAATAGTGCGCCCATCGTCATCAATTGTCGTCAAATCAACACAAGACACAATCGAGTTCGTTTGTTCATCATTAAGGTCTACATCATTATTAATGGTTGGAACGCATTGATTGTCAGTGAACGCAGGATTGACATCATTACACTGCGTGTCACATGTCCTATCGGTCACGTTGTTTAAGTCAGTAATTTCGTTCATAATACCTCGCGATACACTATTCACAGTCTTTCGCGGCATTTTTACAATAGTCACAATTATTCACAAAACAATAGGCACAAATGCAAAAGCAACACACAAATACAATAGAGCAACGAATTGCCGTTGACCTGTAGAAAGAAAGTCACAAGATTAGTAAAAGCGTTGCGCCAAATCCTAATTATATTTAAGCAAATAAGAGCAGATATCTGACTGTTGTTCAAAAGACTCTCAACGAAATACGATCCTGGACTGGGTGTCGCCAAGTGAAACCTTCCCACAAGAATGTTGACCGGACGATAATTTGAATGTTAACAAGAATAGAACCTAACGTAATCTTCCAGCAAATAAATTCAATGACAACGACCATTAGACAAAAATTAGCAATCTGACCCAAGTATAAGCTACTTACAAAAGATGAAAGTCGATTCAGTGATAAGAAAATGTCAGTGATAATGATAATTCAATTAAACCGAAATATCGGTCTTTGGCCCTGTGCAAATCAGAATTAAATTCTTACCTCATTGTAACTGCTAGTCAAATTTCTGCTCTTATTCTTGTGCACAGCTTGGAGGAACTGCATTGCAAATAATAATATTCATTCCAGGTTCGAATCCTGGCAGGGTCGCCAAGTGTAACCTCCCCACAAAAATTTACAAGACAATTATTTAATATAAATGGAGCCAAGTGTAACCTTCCCACAAAAATTTTAAAGAAAAGACAAAAATATAATAATAAATGGGACCCAAGAATAACCTCCCTGCAATGAAATGTACTGACAAAGGCAACAAAAATGTGAAATTCGCAATCTGACTCTGGTGTAAGCTCCCACAAAAAAGTGTAACCTCCCCAGAAAAATTTCGTAAGACAATTATTTAATAGAAATGGAGCCAAGTAAAACTTTCCCACAAAATGTTGAAAGACTATAATTTGAATGTTAACAAGAATACAACCTAACGTAATCTCCCAGCAAATAAATTTACTGACAATGACAATTAGACAAAAATTAGCAATCTGACTCTGGTGTAAGCTCCCACAAAAATAATGAAAAATAATTCAGTGCCAATGAAATCTCAGTGATAATGAAAATTCAATTAAACCGAAATATCAGTCTGTGGCCCTGTGCAAATCAGAATTAAATTCTTACCTCATAAGAAAATGTCAGTGATAATGATAATTCAATTAAACCGAAATATCGGTCTTTGGCCCTGTGCAAATCAGAATTAAATTCTTACCTCATTGTAACTGCTAGTCAAATTTCTGCTCTTATTCTTGTGCACAGCTTGGAGGAACTGCATTGCAAATAATAATATTCCTTTTTTTTTTTATTTAACTGAAATTTGTTTAAGGGAAGTGGAACGAAATTTAGTTCAATAAAATTGCTTTTGAAATCATAATTATTATTGGGGCACTTGTTGGAAATTAATTACAATAAATGAACTTTAAATTATCTGATGATTACCTTAATTAACAATATACCTCATTCAGCATCTTGACCAGTGTTGCCGACAGACTACATCACACAACCGCACTGGGCTGCTACTACTGACCGACCGCTCTGCATGACGACTACTACAGAACTGCTCTCAACGACTACTGACTGAGTACTGCTCGCAACTAGACAGAGCTACAGACTCGCAACGACTGACTGACAGACTGAGAACCGCTCGCAACACTCGCGCGGTCAAGCGCATACTCTCTGGTCACAGATGCTACAATGCCTCGCCATCGCTGCTATGTTACATACGTGTTTCAACACTCTCACCCCTAATGCGCGATAACACGAAACGGGTTGCCCTTCTTTGCTCTTCTTCGTCATAATTATCTATCTTTTAAACAGAATCGCTTTTGAGTCAGAGATTATGAGAGCAAGTTCTGCACATATACAGTAGAATTATAAACCCTAATAAATATGAAAAGGCAAATTACTTGTAATTTCCACAAATGAAATATCTCCTATGTCGCCGAGGATGCGTTACGATTACAGTGAGAGGGCTTTTAGAAACAGTTAAGAGATGAAGAAGCTTGCACAGGATAGAGTAGCATGGAGAGCTGCATCAAACCAGTCTCTGGACTGAAGACCACAGCAACAACAACAGTATCCATGCGAAAATGCAAGAGCTAACTTATGCATATTCTATTCTTAGCAACCAGCAGCTGGACGTGCGTTTGAAAATTAAGAAAGTAATGAAGTCTTATCATTCTGCAATCTCTTCTACTGGGACAAGCAAGTGGACTCATTTCGGTATCTCTCTCCTACAACACGTTATCAGGGATGCTTGAAACTGACGACATCTTTGATCAGAGCGTATGATTCACGCTGACTAACGGCAAGTAATTGATCTGTCATGTTAAGAGTCCAATTTCCGTAGCAATGCAACGTATATCTGTGTTCTTGTTCTTATTTTTAACATTTTAAATTATCATTGAAGTATTCGTGGAGGACGTTTAAACGTGGGTGATTTATATATTAGCAGGAAACTGGTAGTTTGTGTTAGTTATAGGTACAACGAAAACACTAATGAACTCATTTTCTGTGTGTAAGACGTATAAAAAGCAAGACTGGTGGAGTAATGGTCAAAGACAAATGTACCACATGGGAAAGAAGTTGGGCCGGGGCCCACAAAAGATATAGTTTTCATTCGTTTAAAACTGTAATAAGTACCAAGAAAATATTTATAAATAAATAATTTAGTTTCACAATCAGTTCGTGGGAACTAACTCGGAAACGGATACATGGGAATACCAAGCAAAATAGTCTGCGAAAAGATACGATCACCAAACCTGAAGGACCAGTTTCTCTCGTGAACGTTCTGGGTAAGAGTTTCTAGAAACTACTATACAGATGATTATCAGATCAGACACTGCTACACGGGATGAGCCCTTATCAGTACGGATTTAGAAGAGACAAGTCAACGGGGGACGTAATAAATAATGTGCCTTCGCCTAGGACCTATAGCCATTCTAGGTACACTTTAGTGATGGTCACCATCGGGAGTTGGAGCGCTGAATAACGCCCTAAGAGACTACTGGCTGTGGGAGATAAGCAATGTTAACGCGTTGAGACGGGGAATGAAGTCCACCTCGAAATGCTGTTCACAGGGATCTGTGTGTGTTCCAGAGATGTCAGTTATCACTTTGCAGCCCACATCAAAAGCGTTTCATAACGGTACTAACGTAAGCGAATCGCACTGCAGCTCGTATCACAAACGTTTCATGACAGCGTTGTCGTAAGCGACAGGTAACGCTTGCAGATGACTTTATGTGCATCGTAAGCGATGACTCGAGAAGAATAACAACATACAACTGTAATGCTGCACTGAAGTTGGCTGGTGTCGCAGTGTCAAATTGTCACTAGCACATTCTGTTGAAAAGCAACCTAGCAAGATATCCTAAAGTAGAAACGAGATATCTAGAGGTATTCACGTATGAACGTCATAATTTCAGACATCCTAAGGAGGCAGCAGTCAGTAAGGGAACAAACGAGTTACACAAAATCAAACAGACCGTTCTGATTTTTCCTGAAAATAATCATTGCATACCACCAATATATATAGAGTCGATTGTGGAATGTGGTCCGAGCTTACAGTCCACATATTTCAGCTTGTGAAGCGGGCTTGAGTGCTCGGAAGATTATAACGAGATGTGCTACTTAGTAGAAGAACCTCGGGTGCGCGGCCACTGTGGCCGAGCGGTTCTAGGCGCTTCAGTCTGGAACCGCGCGACTGCTACGGTCGCAGGTTCGAATCCTGCCTCGGGCATGGATGTGTGTGATGTCCTTAGGTTAGTTAATTTTAAGTAGTTCTAAGTTCTATGGGACTGATGACCTTAGATGTTAAGTCCCATAGTGCTTAGCGACATTTGAACCTTGCAGGAGAGGAATTCAAGGCGTGCTGCATCAAACCAGTCAGAAAACTGATAACTAAACAGAAAAAGCGGCTATCGTAGAACTCTGAACGAAACAAAGTTAGTAATTTTGGGTACATGTCCGTTGATGCCAGAAATGAGGAGAAGAGGGAGTTCTGTATGATTGATGGAACGTTAGTCCGCAGAATACTTTGAACTGAAGCCAGTACTAAGTAATTAACACAATATCGCGTTTAACAACTGTGTCGGAATGAATGGGACACTTCTGACACGGATAGGAGAACATGAGAATTGCTCTGTAACATCATAGATAGACTAACAACGAGATTCCTGAACTCGTCTAGAGGTTTGATCCGTCATGGTCCTTATGCTACGTACCTGAATAAAAGCACTGTTTCAAAATAACTGCTTGCTGGCGAGGAAGCCATTCTTCAAAGTTAGTAATAGTGATAATACAAATGTTGATTCTAAGAAGTTATAGCGAGCTGTGGTATCGAATATTACACTGGACGTGTTGCAGTGCTCTTAAGTAATCCAGCAGATAATGACTGCTGAACGAGGCATTTTCAGGGTGCTTTCAATAGCGGAAACAACCTTCAATGGTTGTATGATTTTCACAAGGCTCCGATGATGATGATGAATGAACAATAGGAGAAGCATACCGATTATAATTATGGCATTGATATTAATACTAACACTTGGGTAATTGGTTAAGGGATCAGTAGTTGTTTTATAGAGGTAGAAAGTAGTTTCTATTTCTCTCTCTTCTCTATTTCTAATTGATCTTCTTTGTCGTAGTATAAGACTTCTTCCAGCATTTGTATGTAGAAAGTAGTATACATAAATATTTGGACTGCATGACCTGTAATTTTTAGTATTTACCCCAATGATCGGCCTATTAAAGGTATTTTATCTATGCTTATTATGCAACAGTGGCTGCCCAAGGGAAGAAGTTTGAAGAGAGGTAAAAGAAAACTTGACTTCTTCATTGGATACTCTTCGACTTTGCTATGAGGCGAATCATCTAAAGTCAAATTCCAGCAAGACTTAAGTGTCACGTTTCAGGTACGGAATAAAGAATATCGACGTAAACTGGACTTTACGTGGCGAGGCAAACGACTTCAACATTGTCCAATGTACTCTTGACCGAACGCTATCCTTCAAGAAACATTGTTATAGCCTCAAACTGAAGGTCAGTGAAAGGAAGTTCATAGCCAGCACCTGAGGAGCTAATCCTGACGTCCTGAAAACGTCTGCTCTGGCTTTGTGTGAGTCACCTACAGAGTATGCCTCACGTCTGTGGAGTGCCTCTGCTCACACCAAGCAGGCTAACACTGCAGTCAATGAGACTGGCCAAATGCTGTGTAGTTGTACGAAACACTTCAGTCAATAAACTCTGCCCAACTGCTGGTAGAACAGCTCCCCCCCCCCCCTCCTCCTCCCCCCCCCCCCCCACTCAACTTTGACAGAAAGGCCTTCGTTGCCGATGCGGAGAGGATATAGTTGACCATTCATCCCCTCATCCACTGCATGATCACCAAGCTGCAGTCTGTCGAATGAAATCGAGAAAGATATTTATGCTAGGAGTCAGCCATTAGAGCTAGCCTAAGGAAACGATCTGCCTTACCATGTTTGAAGATTACTCAATCACCTTATGGCAGAAAAATGGGGCATCCTTCCAGCTAATGGATTCGGGTCACTGGCTCATATGTCCTCTACTGGAACAATCTTGCATAGCACACGACTAGATCGAGGCAAATAACAGGACCATTGGAGTTGCTGCGCTCTGGAAATGCTGAATGGGCACAGAAATGAATGAATGAACCTGTTTAATTCCGAACATTGAAAAAAAAATAGGTAAGTCAAGTTGCTCAATGTCTACTCTTGTATTACAGCTATTGGAAAGGCTTCATTCGGACGAGAATCATAACTTAACTACTTAATCTTTGGTAACGCTAACCGTTGGAGATATTATCGGAATTCCTGTAATTAAAAAGCATCATACATTAATGCTTCATAAACGTTACTAAAGCTAATAACAGGTTTGTGCTATCACATCGAGACATGCCTCTCTCAAATGTGGGCCTACTATTTAGATCTACATGAAAATTTTACAAATTTTTTACTGATCGTATTGTTGGTAGGTGTTTAGAAGCTCAGGATAGTTTAGATTACACACAAAAATGTCTGCTCAGGACATATACTCGATAAACAAAGGATGACTGCTCAAAGAAGAGACCATTTAAATTTCATCTCGCAGTACTATTCAACGCTCTTTCAGGAATAATAGATCAAATAAGAATTCTGAAAAGTTCAAATGAGACTATGGGTCTGACATTGACAGATATAACAGCATAATTACTATTGCTGTAGCTCACGCTAACTTTCTACAAGACGGATGAAGACGGCCAGTACCGTACCGCACGTCAGCTTTAACGATGTCTTTGAAGGTTAATATTGATATAGCAGTAGGTTAGAATATCTGTGGCGAATGGTCGGCAGCGAGAGGTCAGGCAGTTGGCGGAAAAAGGAGATTTTAAGTTTGGCTGCGTAGGCCAAATGTAGGCGCTTGGATTTGGATTAGAGGTACGCTCTGAGTGTAAATAGCCGAGGCGGAGTGTGACCTCGAGCGCAAGACCGTGGCAGCGAATGTTCATACGTTCGGCTGAGCCGCGCCGATGGCGGCAGCCGAGACTGGGGGGCAGCCCTGTCTGTTGTGACTCTCAAGTCTGAATGAAGGTCCGTTGAGCGGACGCAGCATGGATTCGTTCAAGACTGCACTCTCCGGTGAATGACAGATCTGTGGATTTAGTCGGTCTCTAAAGATTCAGCGTTCTGTACGTCAGATGTCATTATTGTGTACATTGAATGCAGAAGGTGCATAGCCTTTATTAGCGCTTCAAGATTTATTAAATTGGTTTGCTGTTATGCTTGTACTTGTAGTGAGCGGTTTTGTTGTGTGCATATGTGTGTACCTATTATACCATTTGGTATAGTCAGTTTCCTGTAATTTTGTGTTACTTCTACTGTGTGAGTAATTCGTGTCGTAAGTTTCAGCCAGGCACGGCATTAAGTTTCTGAAGCACCACAACCTCGATTGGCGCAATTTGTAGTCAGAACACTAACTTTAATATTTTATTTGAATAAACGATTAGTCCTGCTGATTGTACGTTTGTGCTATTTGTCTGTTGCGGCTGCCGGTCTCTCAAAAGGTGAATGTTTTTATAACATTTATGTTATTTAACCTTGAATGTTTAGGGTGGTCCTTAGGTAGGTTTTAAGCTACATTATTAGGTGACGAACAGTAACATCACTCAACTCTCAACACTCAATAACCATTCAAATTATCGTAGAAGTTAGAAAAACTATGAAGTCAAGAATGATGATGTGTCCCAAAAGCCGCATAGCTCTATGAAGGTGCTTTATTCGCAACCACCGGTTTCACGTCAGTATAGACGCGTCTTCAGGTTTATCTGTCAAGAATGCAAATTATAGTCAGAAATTTCTGAAATGGTAGAAATACATAACCATAGCGTTGGCATTCAACAACGAAAAAAAGGCAAGTCCATACAGTGGCTATATTTCCGTAATGTAGATGGACAATTACTGAATACCAGCTTTCGGGGCACATTAAGAGTCGAAATACATTGGTGGGTTTTCGTAATAAAATTGAGTATATCCAAGAGATGCTTGTCAAAATGAGCAAAGCATGACTGCTCAATGAGCCAGATCTACAAAACAGAGGGAGAAAAATAAGTAATGAAAGGGACACTTCTGTGAACGTGGATAAAATGCCTAAAAATTAACTAACGTCTTGGAAAAGTGCTGTAAGTACACAGGAAATATCATCCAAAAAATAATACTCTAGTATGGAACCGGAACGTAGTCATGCAGTCATGCTCCATACATTTTGACAAACATATTTTGTGTGTACTCAATTTTATCATGACAACCCACCAACGTGGTTTGCCTCTCAACGTCCACCTTCCCGAAAGGTGGGGCTCCGCAATTGTCCATCTCCATTGTGTAAATATAATTGTGGGTATTTTTCATTGCTTTTTGTTCACTGCCAACACTGGTCCTGTATTTCTATCATTTCAAAAATTTCACATAGTGATTTGTATTCTTTACAGATAAACCTAAGTATAAACCTAACTTGAAGCCGGTAGTTGCGAATAAAGTACCTTCATACAGCTATGTGGCTTTTTGAAACACTTCATCATTCTTGACTTTTTAATTGTTAGAAGCTTTATGATAATTTGAATGTTTACTGAGTACTGTTATAGTTATTGACAACGTCTCTGAGCTGTGGTTGCCCCCCTCAGAAGTCGTTTGTAAGTTGCTGATTTACATGACTAAACTGTTTGATCCTTAGGGGCTGTGTTTTTTTATGCAGGCGCCTTATTTTGTTATTATCAAATGTTTTTTCTGTCGACGCCTTTACTTGCTTGCATTGAGGAACGTTTTCCTCCATCTGTCATGTTCACATATTACCGTGCCCCTTTCATTTCAAAGGTTTCGAAATGTCAATAACGTCTCAGATTCCTTGATCTTGTGGTTGTACAGTTACCTACTAAAATATTACTGACCGCATCATTAGCAGTAATTCATTACTGTTTTTAGTTACGATATTCGGTCACTTACTTTTCTGAAACTTAAAACTTGTAGTCGGTCATTGCTGTTAGTAAGCGGTTATGTGACTGAAAATTGCCTCCGTTGTCTTCCTGCTTGAGGTAACCAGTGTTACAACCGTCGTTCAGTTGGTGTCTCCAAAAATGAAAATTCTGTGCTGTTCCTCTTAAATAGTGGCAGTGCTTTGGCAGTTAACAGTGGGAGAATACTACGAGAGGATTAGTATTCTTTTTCATTTGGTCATCTTTAAGGTTCATTTGTGTTACTATTTCTGTTTTCTGGAAGTTCAGTCATCTTCATGGGGCCAGGCACGTTGGGTTGCCGACTAGGACCATGCAGTGCGTTTTGCTATGTTGTGTCGTTTGTTGTATTCAGGGTAGTCAACTTTGTGGTGAACCTCAAAAGTGGCTTTTGTCTGGGAGGGGCTACTGCGGCTCCTATGTAGGATGGCACGGCGGTGGTGTACCACACTGCTGTGTCTTGGAATGTTTTGACCAGGTACTTCAGTGTTTGGTTCCACTTTAAATGTGCCTAATTCTGTAATGAAACTATTTTAAAGGTGCCTGATTGAATAATGTTATTTGATGTCATGGCTTGTTACAGCCAAGCGTGAGTGTGACTGTTCTTGCTGTTTTTATATTTTTTATTGCAGGCTTTGTGTATGCTTCCCTCATCTGCTGGTGGGGGTGAAATGAAGAGTTTCAAGGTGGATGAGGGCGGAGACAGCGCTATGTCGAATGGCACAGCTGATTTCCCCACCTACAAAGAGTCAGGAGCAGATGTAAGTGGAACAAGTAACTTCCTCCAAGGCCAGCTTCATAGCCAAGGTGGAAGTAGCTGGCAAGACTGCAGCACATCATCAGGGTCCTGATGCTGAGGCGGCCGAGATGTCCACAAAGTTCGTCTGTGATTACAGGTGTTGGGGCCAGTTGCTGCATGGAGACGAACGGAGACGAACAAGCGAGTTCTTGCCGGAACAAAGAGCAAGGGGCCTCGAGAACTTTTCCCAGCCAGAGTGACAGTGATCGCAGTAAAGGTGAAGAAAAGGGATTCTGGAGAGAAGCGCTACTGGGTGACTTTGCAGCCTACAGATGCACGCTGGTGATTTTATTATTGATACAGAGCGTTGTGTGCTGTACGAGCAGTGTACTGGATGTGTTTGCTAGTCACAATTTCCGCACAAAAGTCCGTGATTGTAGTATTGCAAGTTGTAGCTGTTTATTGACGGCACACAGGAGTGTTATTGCGTGCACTGTGAGCAACAACACTTTTACTTTAACTACGGGCTGCGAGCGACATTAGTTCTGTTACTCCTAAGGTGTTTTATTCATACTACGCCGTGAGAATGACTGCTGCGAGTCCTTCTTCTTACATCTTATATGTGCATAATCAATTGTTTGCATTATTCTATAAAAATGTAGTAAGATATGTGCATAGTAGTTTGGTAAAACGTTGTGTGTTGCTTGTTTTGGTAGCTATTGATGATGATAATACTAGTAGACTAATTCGTAGTTTTCAGGAAAACAAAAAACCAGTCCAAAGTTGCAAATTTTACATTTTTTATTCACTCGATGACTAGTTTCGGACCGGGACCCATTTTCAAATCATCGTCCTGCGGTACTGTCAAACCATGGGTCTCGGCATACTGGAATTTCGTCGTAGTTGTGTCTTATGATCCTAGTGAAGTGAAATGTTGCTTTGCCATCTTATGTGTTACTGCTGTTCAGATCTTACGACTAGTTGTGGCATAGGGCCAGGCATTGTAAATTGTTAATGTTGTTGCCCAGTTACGTATATCAGAGCGAAGATGGATTTCAATTTTTGATTAATGAAAGACTTTTTGTGTTGACAGTGGTGGTCTTACTTAAGAATTTTTACTGGCTACAGGAATAGTTTGTTTTATTGAAAACGTATCTCTGTTATGTTCGGCCGACGTGCGCCGCTGGTGTTCATTGAAGAGCAGTAACGGCTGTACTATACGTGAATGCCACGACCGATAGTGCAACGATATCGGCAACATAATGGCGAGGCATTTGTCTTCATGGACGACAATTCGCGCCCCCATCGTGCACATCTTGTGAATGACTTCCTTCAGGATAACGACATCGCTCGATTAGAGTGGCCAGCATGTTCTCCAGGTATGAACCCTTTCGAACATGGCTGGGATAGACTGAAAAGAGCTGTTTGCGGACGACATAACCCACCAACCACTCTGAGAGATCTACGCCGAATCGTATTTGAGGAGTGGAAAAATCTGGACCAACAGTGCCTTGATGAACTTGTGGATTGTATGCCACGACGAATACAGGCATGCACCAATGCAAGGGGACGTGCTACTGGGTATTAGAGGTATCAGTGTGTCAACAATGTGGACCACCACCTCAGAAGGTCTCGCTGTATCGTGGTACAACATGCAATGTGAGGATTTCATGAACAATAGAAAGGGCAGAAATGATTTTCATGTTGATCAGCCGACGTACGCCGCTGGTGGTCATTGAAGAGCAATAACGACTGTACTATACGTGAATTTTCTGTACAGGTTCCGGAACTCGGAACCGAGGTGAGGCAAAACGTTTTTTGATGAGTGTATTAATCCATGGAAGCACTTATAACTTGTAACAAGCACTGCGAAAACATCTGACCACTATCATGAAAACTAAGAGTAGATAAGACGAATATGTCGGCTATTGTAAACCTCAATGGTATAACAATAACAGAAATAATGTCGTAATAACAGAAATGACAGTAACAGTAGTTCTGGATGTTGTCTGCTGAGAAGTTTCATTTGGCATTCGACCTGCTTCTTGCATGCAAGTGTGATTGCCTTTTCCTTACGAGAAACAATTTTGCAGGGCATTTGGGGAACGCAATAGACTCCTAACCCCAATAATCATTTTCGGCGCGGCTCGACTAAAGAGATATCAGAGCTCTTTTCATGTGGGAACTTGACATCTGCACATCCACACCCGTAGAAACATAAATGGACGGGGTAGAAAGGCCTAGGAGGAGGGGGGGGGGCGAGGGGTTGAAAAAGAATAAACATAAACAATAAGTACCACCTAAGATCGCCTACTTCCCCTCACCTTTGTGGCGCCAGAGAAGACAACAAACGGCAAGGCAGTCGTAAATCAGATGATAATGCCCAGTTGTCACGTAATAACCTGAAATAGCCTGCTCCGATGACGTCGGTGCCTTTGTCTCAAAGTGCTGCCCAACGATGAAGAATTAATTTTAAGAATGCGGGCTATGTTGTAATCGGAAAAGTGCGACTAGCTTCTAAAATTAAACTTTATTCTAAAATCCGCAGTTGGATATCTTATCTGTCCTCTCTCAGTATTGGCACATCTTACATTGAAGCGAATGATTGTACGCCGCTGCATCTTCAGCTTTCATACTACGCCAAGATAGCGTCATTGTTTGTTTTGTTTATGATACCGCCTGGTTATGAAACTTTGTTTACAGAGTGTCGCTCACATGACAAAATGAGCTAAATTAATAAGTAGCAGATACGGAGTTGATGCTCTGGTTTGCTTTTTCCTCCTTATCGGTGATACTTGTCGTTAAAGGAGAAACTCTTATTTTGTAGAATGAGTGTGTTGCACGCTGTGCCATGATGTTGGAAATGCCACTTCTGACCTGGTGCTAATGCCTGTAGTCTCAGTTCGTAGCTTAAAGATAGCCAACTCAACAATTATTCTTTCACAATTGAATCACCTTACTGACTACGTCAGTTCAAAATGGAATTCTCAAGCCGTCACAACCAGATAAATAGCAACATCAATCAAGCTAGGAAATGACATCACAAAACGCAACAAAATAAATAATGCAACATTGCTGAGCTTCCTGTAGAATCAACTTCAGAACGCGATGGAGATCAACCTGAGCAATGACGGATGATCGATTAAATTACGATTTTTCTCTTCTTTTGCTGTTTTTTTTCTTTTTATTACCCTCGTCACGCAGAAACAGGAGGAAGATGCGTTGTGGATGTTACAGTATCAAAAATAAAATAAAAACAAAAATGACTATTCTTCTATGGATCAAGTGTTACATCAAGCGATTTAATGAAATTTTACGTTTCGACAATGAAATATAAAAGAATTGCGAGTGATTCAAATGGCCGAGCGCATCCCACTTTGGCGACTTGCTTGTCCGTAGCCTACCCCAGTCACCCAGTCAGTGAAAGAGGACCTACTGTTTAACGTCGAAGGTGAACCACTTTTCGATCCTTTGAGCTCCTCATGTCTTTGTGAAGTGAAAGTTACGTCAAAGGAAGACTGAAAATTTCAGTAGTACTGCTGGAATTCGATCCCGAGACCACTCTGTTTCCAGAGAAGCGTTTAGTCGCTAGCCCACCATGGTCCGTCAACAATGAAGTGATTCAATTAAAAATAAAGGTAACTGTGCTTACTAATGTTATGTGCGGGAACCTTGGTAAGAGGGAAAAGAAAAAAATATATATAATTTGGAGAACAGTGTGTGCAACAGTAATGCAACAGGGGCTTTGTATGAAAGAGTGAATCTTGTGAAAGACTGACGGTTAGGGGATATCGCAGCTGAGACATGACTCTGCATCAGTAATCAAGCTCACCGAATGGTAACGAGTAGACAGGCACCATTATGTCGAAAAAGCCTGTGACAACCAGTACAATGGCTAGGTTTAAATAATAACGAAATAAGGATGGAGTACACAAATTACAAAAGTACACAAATTATTGATTTGTTTTCTCACCCAAACGTGTTTCACCACAGTAGCGGGGTCCTCAGGTTTTTTTTTTATTTTTCTGAAATATATACATACAACTTATGTTTAGCTTCATAATACCATACACCAGATTTTGTTGTTATTTAAATTCTACGTGCACTTCACCTTTTATTTTACTTTGTGTATCCTGTGGCTTCCAACCAAAATCAGCCACAGGTCTAAATTACTACACTTTGTCATTTGCAAACATGAGAAGACCGTATGCATTGAATTTTTGTTTATTATCCAATCTTTAAAACGTGCCCTCTGGTAAAATTCGTGTGCCCGTTTTTTGGTCTTACCGTTGTAGTATTTGGCTAGTTCTGAGCTCTGACAAGTTTGATTTACGTACGAAACGTGTTGTTGTGTAGCTGAGCTGAACCTGTGGACACTGTAAACGTCTCGTAAAGTTTAGGTATGAAGAACTGTTTCGTGAACTACACGAAATAGTTTTCCTTACCAAAGCTTAAAACAGAACCCTAGTTGGTGTACTTGCAAAAAGGTGGACTCATCCTTAATTCAGTATTATTTTTCTGGAAGCAGGGGAACTAAGCTCAAAACTCCAACATGATACATAGGGTTCAATATTCATTACAAAGAGATATTTATCATGCAGGTGTACGACAGTTTAACAGACGTCATGCCCAGATATTCACTACAGTTGGAGGTCAGCTGTTTTACACATTCATTACGTTCAAGCCACTGAACGGATGAAAACGTTTCGGAAAACTGCGTCACCCAGAAATAATATGTCAAATAAAAGAAAAGTGGGAGAACAAGTAGACACTGCACCAGCAACAAATGACTTAGAGTACAGGTGTGCCAGCCACACCAGCGACCATCAGACATAGGGCGCAATAGATGCGCCGTGCACTCGCAGCTGCAGCATGAAAAAGTCACAGCTATTGAGGCCATTGTTACCCCAACTTCAACTGATAAAGAATCGTCAAACGTGAAAGCAATTGCTGTACTAGCTCGTTGATTTCAAAGGATGCCATTCATCATAAGGGAGGCCGCACGGAGTAAAGCTATTGTATCTGTAACGTCGCTAATTTTCGGCTGCAGCTTGTCCGTGCATTAACGTATCCGAGGAACCAGTAGACAAAAGAGGGTTTTGTGCAATGGTTAGTGTATACGGACCATGCAGTGTGACCTCATGGGATGACCGCCATCTTGTCTTGGCTCGGTGATGAAGCACAATGACAGAAGTGTGTCTTTTAGAAAGAAGATAAGTCAACAGTGTCTGCTAAATACTTTGGGCTTCATCCTATTAAAACTTGTATTGTATTGTATTGAAACGTCCCCTTTGAAAAATTATACAAGACTATGCTTAAACTGACACACAATATTTTTAGCGCAACGCAATCTGACTTTCAAAAATCCCTAGAAAAGAATGGCCCTGACTAACATTAGCCTAGACCTTTCACAAATCACTTACCTCACCAAAAATCTTCGTTACTCGAACTACTGCAGTACAGCGAGCGTCACTACAGCCAGCTAAATAAAAGATTCAAACTACGGAAAGCACTAACTACTGATAGGCATAGTTATCAAATGAAAGATTTTAATAGAGAACAAACAATGTATTTACCTTAATAATCATAATATATATAGCAGTTCATGTCATCCAGTCTTACAAATTTCAAATCTCCGCCATTTCTCTCCCCACATGCACCACTGCTGGCGGCTCACCTCCAACTGCGCAACGCTACGCACTGTTAACATCCAGCTGCCCAACACTACAATGGCTGACAACAATGCAAACTGGCCACAGACTGCACACAGCACAGCCAGTGATTTTCATACAGAGCGCTACGTAACGTTGCCAATAAGAAAACATAAACAGCCTACTTACAGTATGTTAACCGGGGACCTAGAAACGACGGAGAGGCTCCGTCCCCGCCGCAACCGCAGTGGTCCACAACCCCAAGACGACTGCCGCAGTCCCCTTCACCCCTCCACCGCCCCACACCGAACCCAGGGTTATTGTGCGGTTCGGCCGCCGCTGGAACCCCCCCAGGAAACGGCTCACACCAGACGAGGATAACCTCTATGTTTGCGTGGTAGAGTAATGATGTGGAGAACTTGTTTGCGCAACGTGTGTAGCTGAGGCGGAATAAGGGGAACCAGCCCGCATTCGCCGAGGCAGATGGAAAACCACCTAAAAACCATCCAAAGACTGGCCGGTTCACCGAACTCGCAACAAGGTTCAAATGGCTCTGAGCACTATGGGACTTAACATCTGTGGTCATCAGTCCCCGTAGACTTAGAACTACTTAAACCTAACTAACCTAAGGACATCACACACATCCATGCCCGAGGCAGGATTCGAACCTGCGACCGTAGCAGTCCCGCGGTTCCGGACCGCAGCGCCAGAACCGCACGGCCACCGCGGCCGGCAAAAGTCAATACAAATTTGAAAACCGAATAAATCACGTAATAATGTAGACAGAGAGGTACAAATTGACACACATGCTTGGAATGACATGGGGTTTTATTAGAACAAAAAAAAAAATACAAACGTTCAAAAAATGTCCAACAGATGGCGCTTCATCTGATCAGAATAGCAATAATTAGCATAACGAAGTAAGACAAAGCAAAGATGATGTTCTTTACAGGAAATGCTCAGTATGCCCACCATCATTCCTCATCAATAGCTGTTGTCGAGGAATAATGTTGTGAACAGCACTTTAAAGCATGTACGGAGTTATGGTGAGGCATTGGCGTCGGATGTTGTCTTTCAGCAGCCCTAGAGATGTCGGTCGATCACGATACACTTGCGACTTCAGGTAACCCCAAAGCCAATAATCGCACGGACTGAGGTCTGGGGACCTGGGAGGCCAAGCATGACGAAAGTGCGCGGCTGAGCACACGATCATAACCAAACGACGCGCGCAAGAGATCTTTCACGCGTCTAGCAATATGGGGTGGAGCGCCAGTCTGCATTAACATCGTACGATCCAGCAGGTGTTTATCAGCCAGGCTGGGGATGATGCGATTCTGTAACATATCGGCGTACCTCTCACCCGTCACGGTAGCAGTTTTGCTGTCCAGCGCCATCTGTCGGACATTTTGTGATCTTCGGGGTTTCTTTTTTTTTTGTTCTGATAAAACCCCATGTCAATCTAAGCATGTGTGTCAATTTTTACCTCTCTGTCTACATTATTCCGTGGTTTATTAAGTTTTCAAATTTATACTGACTTTTTGATCTTCGTGGATCATATTACATGACTTGTTCCACATCATATCGATAAAGTAATCGTGATAATGATCTACGGAACATGACATAACTAAAATAAACTAAACTATACTTCAATCTACCCCAGGCATGTTCGATAGGACTCATATCGGGAGAACATGCTGGCCACTATAGTCGAGATATATCGTTATCCTGAAGGAAGTCACTCACAAGATGTGCACGATGAGGGCACGAATTGTCGTCCATAATATGAATGCCTCGCCAATATGCTGCCGATATCGTTGTACTATCGGTTGGAGGATGGCATTCACATATGGTACAGCCGTTACGGTGCCTTCCATCACCAGCAGCGGCGTACGCCGGCCCCACATAATGCCACCCCAAAATATCAGGGAACCTCTACCTTGCTGCACACGCTGGACAGTGTGTCTAAGGCGTTCAGCCCGACCTGGTTGCTCCTAACAATTCTCAGACGATTGTGTTTTTGAAGGCATATGCGACACTCATCGATGAAGAGAACGCGATGCCAACCTGAGCGGTCCATTTGGCATGTTGCTGGGCCTATCTGTACCGCGCTGCATGGCGTCGTGGTTGCAAAGATGGACCACGTCATGGACGTCGGGAGTGAAGTTGGGCACCATGCAGCTTGTTGCGCACAGTTTGAGTCGTAACACGACGTTCTGAGGCTGCTCGAAAAGCGTTATTCAACACGGTGGCGTTGCTGTCAGGGTTCCTCCGAGCCATAATCCGTAGGTAGCGATCATCCACTGCAGCAGAAGTCCTTGGGCGGCCTGACCGATGCATGTCATCGACAGTTCCTGTCTCTCTGTGTCTCCTCCATGTCCGAAAACATCGCTTTGTTTCACTCCAGGACGCCAGGACACTTTCCTTGTTGAGAGCCCTTCCTGGCACGAAGTTATCAATGCGGACGCAATCGGACCGCGATATTGACCGTGTAGGCATTGTTGAACTACAGACAACACGAGCCGTGTACCTCTTTCCCGGTGGAATGGAAGTGATCGGCTATCGGACCCCTCTGTCTAATAAGCGCTGCTCATGCATGGTTGTTTACATCTTTGGGCGGTTTAGTGACATCTCTGAACAAAGGGACTGTGTCTCTGATGCAATATCTACAGTCAATGTCTATCTTACGGAATTCTTGGAACCGGAGTGATGCAAAACTTTTTTTGGTGTATGTATGTATTGGTTCGTCAGACACTTTACTGGATGGCCTGTTGTGGCAGCGTTACAAATGAATTGCCAGAGAAAGATAATTCTAGACGACCTTGCCCATATGATGGCATGGCGCTGTTTGACGTTTCACGTTTGAAGGTTCTCCATCAACTGAAATTTGGGTAACACTGACTCTACTAGTTACGACTTTTGTAGGCTTACTCATACGCCTTGTCATCTGCGTCATTTACGGCTAATACGTCGTCTAAAAATGCTCTCAGTTTTTATTTATTTCATCTATTATTTCTAGATATTTCAGTTTTCATCAACGTTTCCGTATGTTCAGCGGCTTTAAACTAACGAATGCGTCTGTTACCAGTACTTTTGTTATGCTGAATTTGTACAAAAAAAAAGTTGATCTCCAACTGCAGTGTAATATTTCAGCATGACGTCTGCTAAACTGTCGTAACAACTGCTTGATATACAGCTATATGTACGAGCAAGACTGAAGTCAGATGCTCGATTAGATGTCACGTACTTTCTATATTCACACAGGCCTTTTAATCTTATGGCTCAAAGTACTTCGGAAAGACAATAGGAAAGTATGTAATTAAGTAATACAGCCCTGAAAAGTCGCTGTATCGAGATGAACTATCATCTGATAGCTGCAGATAGATAACCTTCTGACGCAGACAGGAGATTTTCTCGGACTTAGTTATTAGGAACTCTTATCACGAAGCTGTTGGGAACTCAGACTTATTCAACAGTTAAGTGACTGCTAGAGCCACACCTCCGTAAATGCCATAATTTAAGTATTAATTATTGTGATCATGGATAGCTGCACTGTTAGAAAACATGAATAAAATTCATTTACATTACGTTGACCAAACTACATAGAACTGTGATATATTAAGCAACAAGCAAGTAACAGCGATACTAACGAACGTATAATAGTGAACCAGATAAACAACTTCTCATTTTTTCCGATTGTTGAGATGATCTACAACACTGTACGATTTTCAATCTCGTCTTATGTGGTAGAATAGGTTTGAAAGTCATTATAGTTCAGAATGGCTCTATGCTGTCCTCCATATTCCCAATCTGGGATTAATATCCGGTACTCCATATTTTCTCCATCTAGCACCTCCAACATCCTACAGTTTTTGTAATCTTGGGGCTGCCTCTACTATCTCTACCCGAAGCGGCTCCTACATTTCAAGTTTAGTCTGTCGAAGTCGTTCCTTTATTCTTCAATCGATTACTAAATACATCATCAGCTTTTTCTCCATTCGAGCCTTTATCGTTCCGGGATTAAACTCATATTCGTCTAATATATGTACAAGCTTATTTTCTCTAATCTCCTGTTATGTTATTGTAGTTATTACGATTGGTCGTACATTGGTTCGCACATCAGCCCCTCGTATCTTTGTCTGAAAGAAAAAGAAAAAATCCAATTGCACTGTAGCTGATAGAACCGAAGGGGGAGTTTCAGTCGCCCTATTGCAGGGCCGGCCAGAAATTCTGCACGCGTGCGGTGCTCCTGCACATCTGCAACTTCCGGGTCACAGCGTGCACGCCGCAGCCGTCAGCGTTCATGTAGTGTATGTTTCTACTACCAGATGTCGCTTTATCCACTTGCTGGGATACTCTGTACCGGCGCATTCTAGTGCTCTTTCCACAGCTTGCAAGCCAACCATGGGAGAGAATTTAGCGTACTAAACATTTAAAATACTGTCACAGTCTACTCATTGAGACGTCTACTTTTATGTTAACAGTTTAACCCAGTAAGACAAGTAATACAGTTAACAACCGTAAGTTTTTATTAAGGAAGCTTGACTGACGGCACGTAAATACGTGTAATGTTTTTGATCTAGTATTTAAGAAAGAGAGCACTTAGCGACTTCCGACGAACCTTATTCATGATTTCAAATAACAATAAACTAATGCAAGGTTTCCTATAATTAATTCTCGGTGCCTTCAGTTACACCCACTTAATTTCTGTCTCACTGACCTCTGAACAGAATGATAACCGCAGACCTCTCGATGATCACTTGTTATTTCAATAACATTATTGCTATATCTTTCATCAGTTACGTCTGAAATCTGCACAATAACCGACAATTAGATGAATGTTATGTTTTATCGACTTCAGCTGAGCGTAGCCCTTCACACATTAAAAAAAAAACCTAAATGTAAGTATACATTGGAACAATCTGTTTAATGACCAACATTCCTGATAATAATGTAACATGGAGCAGAATGAGGCAATAATGCACAGTTCGTAAACAATAATTTTTAATTATATAAGGAATAAATCCAAACACGTTTATCACTGGTCATGAGAAATGATAATCGAGTTGATGTGTCTCATTCACTTTCTTAAGGACATTTAATTTTGCTTGCCGTTCTTCACTGTTGAATACACTACACTCGTCTTTGTGATATGTATCATAGTGTCCTTCAATTGAAAACTTACGCTGGCCGCCTATTATTCGGCGGCACAGTAAAGATTGTGAGTTTTCACCAACAGCTACAAAAAAGAATTGCAGTTCCCAGTCATTTTTAAACGACTGAGAACATAGATCTCCCGCCCTTTGCTTTTTCACAGTACCTGCCATTTCTGAGTACTTCTCTGTTAAGGTTTCGGTTGCCAGGGGTAAACGAGACTGGGTAACTTGCGCTCTTGCGCCGCCGCCGTTCATTTAGGACACATGTCTAATAACAGATCTCGCTGTCGCACACGTGCGCACATGTGCAGCACTTCCGCACGTCTGCACACTGTGCAGCGTTTGGCCGGCCCTGCCCTATTGGAATGTGGTTATCTTCCTCCACGCACAGTGTCCCCTTTCCACAGGGTGAGTGTGGTATGTATCATAACGGTATTGATTGTGTGTAGGTGACTAAAATGTGTGTGTGTGTGTGTGTGTGTGTGCGCGCGCGCGTGTGTGTGTCTGTGCGTAGTGTGACGTCATGTTTGATTGGTATGGTGGTTAGAGCAGGAAGATAGTGAAACCCAGTGCTGGCATATAGCCAACTTCACTCGAATAGTACCAAGAGGACAGCTGAGATTAACGTCCCCGTCCGACAGACGGATGACCATTAACAGTATCGCAAGCCTTCATTTCAAATGGTTCAAATGGCTCTGAGCACTATGGGACTTAACATCTGAGGTCATCGGTCCCCTAGTCTTAGAACTACTTAAACCTAACTAACCTAAGGACATCACACACATCCATGCCCGAGGCAGAATTCAAAACTGCGACCGTAGCAGCAGCGTGGTTACGGACTGAACGGCCTAGAACAGCTCGACCACAGCGGCCGGCGCCTTCATTTCATGAGCCATTGTACAGAAATTTGGAAATGAATACAGGACAATAGCGCAAAGTCTGGTGATCAGGAACTTTACGTCACCAGCTCTCCTCCCTTTGCTGTCCAAATATTAGCAGTTAAATTTTTTGTGACAACCAGAATTTCAACCTGTTATCTCCGAGTCGAGCATTGGCGTGCCTTAGCGACCTCGGATATGGAAATATGACGATGATTTAGTCGAAATCTTGTGAGAAATAGATGTTTCAGACGTTTTTTTTTCCCACAGCAAGAAATAATCCTCGCAGTTACAGTGTCTGGGGGAGAAATGCAAAACTGTAGAAGCATACCTGGCTATGGGAACGATACTCGCCCGGCTAGCCTTGCGGTCTAACGCGCTGCTTCCCGAGCGGGAAGGCGTGCTGGTCCCCGGCACGAATCCGCCTGGCGGATTAGTGTCGAGGTCCGGTGTGCTGGCCAGCCTGTGGATGGTTTTTAAGGTGGTTTTCCATCTACCTCAGCGAATGCGGGCTGGTTCCCCTTATTCCGCCTCAGTTACACTATGTCGGAGATTGCTGCACAAACACTGCCTCCACATATGCATACATCATCATTACTCTACCACACAAACATTTCGGGTTATACTCGTCCCCTATGAGACGTTTCTGGGAGGAGGAGGGGGGGGGGTGTTCACTGGGGACCGAACCGCACACCCTGGGTTCGGTGTGGGGTGGCGGTGGGGTGGGTGGACTGCTGTGGCCTGTTGTGGGGTTGTGAACCACTGATGGCTACGGCGTGACGAAGCCTCTCTGATATTTCTCGGTCCCCGGTTTAACACACACAGTACACATGGCAACTACAGGGTTTCTATAAGGGAAATAAATTTTAAGACAAGGGAAGAGGAAGTAGATGAGTTTGGTAGGCATGTTACTGCGAGAAGGAGTTGACAGAAATCTGAAAGACCCAAATGGAAACAAGGCACCTGGATTAGATAAAATCTTCCCTGAGAATTACTGGAATTTGTGGGGGAACATGCTATGACAAAACTACTCCATGTGATATGCAAGGTATGTGAGACAGACGAAATAATCTTAGACTTCATGAAAAACTGAATGATTCAATTTCATCAGAGGTCGGTGCTGACGGATGAGAGTTCTGCAGACCCATCACTTTAATAAGTTATGACGCAAAATAGTGATACGAATTGTTTATGGATGAAATGGTTCAAATGGCTCTGAGCACTTTGGGACTTAACATCTGAGGTCATCAGTCCCCTAGAACTTAGAACTACTTAAACCTAACTGACCAAAGGACATCACACACATCCATGCTCGAGGCAGGATTCGAACCTACGACCGTAGCAGCAGCGCGGTTCCGTCCTGAAGTGCCTAGAACAGCTCGGCCACTCCGACCGGCTAATCCGGTAGACACTGATCTTGTGGAATACCAGTTTGGGCGCCGGAGAAATACAAAAAAGCCACAAAGTAAAATGACTCAGTAACTTATCTGGGCAGACAGGTTGAAAAATGACAAACATACGTTTACAACACTAGTAGATTTAGAGACGGTTTCTGCAAACGTCAACTTGGATGCACTCTTTGAAATTATGAAGCCAGCTGGGACAAAATACAGGAAGTGTAGAGAAGCCAGATTTCAATTTTTTTCTATTTCTGAATCGTCATCATCGGACCGACGCGGCCCTCCACGAATGCCTCTCCTCTGGCAACTTTTACTCCTCAGTTATTCGTTGGATGTATTCCGATCGCTGTCTTCTTCTATGGCTTTTTACCCTCTACAGCCCTCTCACGTACTATGCACGTTATTCCCTGATGTCTTAACACATGTCCTGTCATCCTACCCCTTCTTCTTATCCGTGTCTTCCAGTTGTACCTTTCTTCGTCGATTCTGTGGAGAACTTCCTTGTTTCTCATCCTACTAGTCCACCTAATTTTTAACATCGTTCTATACCGCCACATACCAAGCGCTTCGTTTCTCTTCTTCTCTCACAGTCCATGATTCACTACAATACACTGCTGTATTCTAAATGCACATTCTTCGAAATTTCTACATCACATTAAATCCTACTTTTGATACTAGTTGACTTCTTTTTACCAGGAATGCTCTTTTTATGTTCTCCTTGCCTCGTCCGGCGTATGTTCTTATGCTTTCAATTTATCAGGATTCTTTCATTTCATCTGCTTAGTGATCACCAATTTCGATGTTAAGTTTATCGTTAATCTCTTTCTGCTACTTCTCATTACTTTGTCTTTCTCCAGTTTACTCTCAATCCACATTCTACAGTCATTAGACTCGTTCATTTCACCCAACAAATTCTGTATAACTCCTTCACTTTCACTGAAAACAGCAATGTTCAAAGCGAATCTCATCTTTGATATCCTTTCACTCTGAATTTCTGCCCTACATTTGCACCTTTCTTTTATTTTCATCCTTGCTTCCTCGATGTAGGCGACAAGTGCTGCATCCTTGCCCTACAACCTTTCTGTCTAGGTTCTTGCTCTTCCATTCTTATTGTCCCCTCTTGTTTCTTGTACATTTTATGTATTACCATTTGTGTAGAAATTCGAGCATAATGCACCATTTTACATTGTCGAACGTTTTTCCTAGGTCGATAAATTCTGTGAGCGTCACTTGATTTTTATTCAGTCTTACTTCCATTATCAAGAACAACTTCAGTGCTGAGTCTATGGTGTCCTTACCTTTACTAAAGCCAATCTGACTGTCATATAACGTTTCCTCGATTTCCTTTTCCATTCTTGTATACATTAGTTTTCTTAGCAGCTTACATGCATGACCTGTTATGCTGATTGTGAGAAAAGTCCCACAGTTATCTACCGTTGCTATCTATGTCGCAAGTTTCATAGATTCTACACAACTAGAATAGTCGCTTTGTTCCTATATTGTTATTTTTATTGTATTTAGGGTTATTATAAACAAGATTGGAATATATATACTTTGTTTTCAAATGGTGTATTGAAATGTCCATTGCAATTAAACTCGCCTTGTGTGTGTTTTCTTGTGTGGTAATACGTCGGTAAAGAGCTGTAGCATATTTCATGTTGCGTGCTCTTCAGTTCGTTGAAAGTCGCAGTGTTTATTTTCTGGTTCGTTCGCCAGTCTTCCCAGCGTCTCTCCAACTCCTCGTCGACGTAGTGTGACTGAAACTTTCTAAAGTGATTAGAAAAAGTGATATTATTTATCATAGATGGGCACTCCTTTATTTCTTCCTTGAATACAACTTTTACTCCTGTATTTCTTCCTTGAATACAACTTTTACTCTTACAATCGAGTTGTAATACGTAATATTCACAATTATAAGCTCCCTTCGTCTTTATCAGAGCAAGATCAAAATCGGAAACACTAACATTACATTCAACAACAGAAATAATGAAAGTCAAATATAACGTAATGATAATGTTCACTTTTCTTATGCGAGGAGTAACGTCTTTGGTTCCTACACGCAGCACGATATCTGACAGTTATTTCCGTAATAAAATTTGACGTTTCAATGGCTTCCCCAGGGGTATAGCAGAGTGAGTTACGAATTGATGCTGAACTCCTGCATTAAACAGTTTAACGTTCAAATTTCAATAACTGAATGCAATATTCTTTGTATTTTTTCACGCCACATCACTGGTAATAGGTTAGTAAGTCTACATTATATTGTCCAGTTAATCTTTGTTCATTTATGTCATGACAATAATTATGTATTAATCTGCATCTGTATTTGCTTGTATTGATGTAGGTTTAAGTGTTGTATGATGTTCACTCAGCTTTATTACATTTCTCAGTACTGGATTATAACTTGCTTCTCATTCGAGCATGGATGAACGGGAAAACCAGGAAAACCGCATCGAGGCCATCAGCATTGAGAATTGCAATGTGAGTGTCAGATTATATTGATTGACTTAATTGTGTTTGCTGAAAAACGTCCGGCAAACTTTTAAATGTCCTAGTCTTGGTCAAGTTACTCGGATACGTGTCTGCTGTCACAACCACTAAACTTTAAATTGTTTTGAATCTAAGGTTGGTGTCTTCTGCCGTCACGTTGGTGGCAGATGATGATGAAGTTATCAGGACAGTCGGCCAAAATCTGGATCGAAGGGAGGCACACTCATGATTGATGTTGGACATTGTAACCTTCCCTCGGGATGGAGCAGTGGACAGCTCGACGATGGGACATGGAACAATCATCGTAACATGATATGACAATTTTGACAGAGAATTTCTATCAACTGTGCCTGTAAGAAATGGGTGAGATCTTGCATGTAATCCATTCTCACACGACGAATCTGTAGTTCTTACAGATTTGGATTCACGTTTGTCCATGGGAATCTTACGAATTGTTAACACAACTAACATGTAGCTTCTGGTCCACATACATTAGCAAAAGCTTCAGAACACAATGTTCTTTCGATTATCATAGGAACACAAAAAGGCTTTAGCGACCGCTTCATTTAATAATTGTATCACACCACTCGTAGAAATGTAAATCTGCTATGACAAGAGAGTTCGTTCCAAATCGTGAAAATAGACTGGATTACAATCCATGACACTGTTTTAGTGTTCATTACATGTTAGCACAATTTATCACAAAATTACAAGTTGAATAGTGTTGTTGCAATACCAGTTTCAATGCAAAGTTTATGTTGATCGCTGCACAGAGTTCATACACATCATTATGCGTCTTTGAAAGCCATTGCATAGGAGATTACATCGCTAAATTATTGTATGTAAACACTGTGTCCCAACGTCTTTAGAATACATGTAGTTCCACAGTCATTTCTATTCACGCATTTCCTCATACTCTTTATTACAAGTAAGCTAAAGTACGCAAAATTACAATGGATACTTGCACGGATTACTGTTGTACATTCGTATGTACATTTTCATATCCATGTCTACTATCTTACCTCATGTACTATCTTACCTACATCTAACCAAGAAAAAAGTGATTAAAGATCAAAACATGCCCAAAGGAGTCGAATAGACATCACTCAGATATCCCTTTACAGACAGACAAACTAAGATTAATGTATGTGAGGACGTTGCTGAGAGTGTGTTCTGTGTGTGTAATGCAGGAACACATCAGTTTCATTCTCTTCAGTGAAAGTTAAAACCTATGACTATGAAAAAAATTTAAAAATTGTATAATAAAACTGCTGCAACAGTGTCAAATACACTGACTATTAATATGGATGGAACACAAAAAACATAATATATATAATGGCAAAATTATATCTCAACTAACGATGTATTTCAGTTCTGTGTTTCAGTGAGATATGAATGTGATTGAGAACGAACACTAATCGAAAACTTATCGTTCAACATTATAAGAAAATATTTCTCTCACTGATTACATCAGTCTTTAGAATAGTGCAGTTTTAGATCATGATGAAGTTACATCTAAAAAAAATGGCTCTGAGCACTATGGGACTCAACTGCTGTGGTCATAAATCCCCTAGAACTTAGAACTACTTAAACCTAACTAACCTAAGGACAGCACACAACACCCAGCCATCACGAGGCAGAGAAAATCGCTGACCCCGCCGGGAATCGAACCCGGGAACCCGGGCGTGGGAAGCGAGAACGCTACCGCACGACCACGAGATGCGGGCGAAGTTACATCTCCTTCACATTTTGCTAGTGGGGTAACATAAGACGTAGGCACCAGGATTCGGTATTGATATAAACCGATACGTTCCTGAGTACACAAGAGATCATTGTTTACGTTACGACGCCTTTGGATGACTCTTTGGTAACATCTTTGTTCTCACTGGACATAGCTGAGTCTTTTTCAACAGCTGGTCATAGTACTTCTTCCTTTGTTGTACTTTTGTCTTCATCGAATCTAATTCTCTCCCTAGATCCTTCTATACCCATCATCTTTGGTCAACAATTGATCCACTCATTGTTTTCCTTTTTATTCAACAGAAGTTCTGTTGATGTAGCCTCAGTTGATCAGTGAGTCAAATGTATGTATACTGTACATAGTCCGCCCACAATAATTGTTTATGGTCGCTATATGTGCGGATAAATCTGTTCAGTGCACGAAACTACTTCTCTATGGGTTGGCTTTCGGATGGAACCTTCGGATAAAAATTTACCTAATCCTGTTGCTTTGTAAATATCTTTCCACCTGTGTCCCATAAAGTTGGTAGCATTGTCTGACATTAGTACACATAGCTTGCTAACATACAATGTCATAATTTGCGCGTCTGTTGATAATGGACTTCGTGGTACACGTCTTGTCAGGATTCTATTTTACAAATTCGATAAATAGGTAGTAATCTCTTACAATGTATTTGACATTTCCTCCCACGCAAGGTAGGGCTGCCATTATATCAACATTCACAATCCGTAGTGGTTTTTCTATGTCAACTGGGTGTCAAATTACTCAGGGACTGTAGTTTAAAGGTTTAGCCTTTTGACACATTTGACATTTCCTTAATGTTTCTTGACACTTCTTTTTAGATTAGGAGCATGACTGTATCTTCAAATCTTTTTGAGCATGTGTAAACACCGCAGTGACCCCTTCCTACGTGCGTATGCCACATTAATTTCTCTACACAGTTTTGTGGAACCCAAACACACCAGTTGTTTGTCTGAGGATGCTTCCTGTGAAATGAAGCCCTGTCAAGAAATTGATAATGCTCTCTTATTTTTGGTGAACTTCCTGCTTAAATCTGATGGATAACAAGATTCCAAGGAGGATCAGTTTGCTGAAGATGTGCAATGTTTCTGCACATTGTAAAGTAGCCTCGAAGATTTTCTACATCATCTATTAGCAAAACTTTAAACTCTCTCGTTGTTTCTCTATTTCAGTAGCTTTCTTCCAAAGCACTTTAAGAGAGTAAATACTCACTTCAAAACAACCATGTTTTGCAGCTGCCACTGATATGGTCTTTAACTGGTGGTGGCAGGGATTCATGGAAGGGCCAAGTCCCAGGTTCAAAATCATTTGTGGTTGACAACATCGAGATTAATTTTGTGAAAACATTTAATATTTTTGTTTACAATGGAATGAAGCCAAAAGCCAGTTAACAACAACCAATAATCACAGAGCGACAGAAGTACTTAAAAATTTGCTTTGAAATTTAGTCCACTTCTTTTAAAAAAAAATTACAACAAGATCAATATAAGCAATCACGGAGTGCCAGAACGCTTACGCTTTACTTTAAAATTCTCTCATTACAAAAAATGTAAACAAAGTCAAAATTAATAATGTAAGTAGGCTGTTTAGGTTTTTATGTTGGTAACGCCATGAAGCGCTCTATATGAAAATCATTCACTGTGCTGTGTGCAGTCTCTGGCTGGTTTGCATTGTTGTAATTTGCTATTGTAGTGTTGGGCAGTTGGCTGTTAACAGCGCATAGCGTTGCGCAGTTGGAGGTGAGCCGCCAGCAGTGGTTGATGTGAGGAGTGAGATGGGTTCAAATGGCTCTGAGCACTATGGGACTCAACATCTTAGGTCATAAGTCCCCTAGAACTTAGAACTACTTAAACCTAACTAACCTAAGGACATCACACACACCCATGCCGGAGGCAGGATTCGAACCTGCGACCGTAGCAGTCCCGCGGTCCCGGAATGCAGCGCCAGAACCGCTAGACCACCGCGGCCGGCTGAGGAGTGAGATGGTTGAGTTTTGAGAGCGGATGATCTGGACGTGTGTCCATCAGAGACAGTAAATTTGTAAGACTGGATGTCATGAACTGATATATATATAATGACTTTTGAACACTATTAAGGTAAATACATTGTTTGTTCTTTATCAAAATCTTTCATTTGCTAACTATGCCTATCAGTAGTTAGTGACTTCAGTACTTAGAATCTTTTATTTAGCTGGCAGTATTGGCGCTCGCTGTATTGCAGTAGTTCGAGTAACGAAGACTTTTGTGAGGTAAGTGATTCATGAAAGGTATAGGTTATTGTTAGTCAGGGCCATTCTTTTGTAGGGATTATTGAAAGTCAGATTGCGTTGCGCTAAAAATATTGTGTGTCAGTTTAGTGTTGATCAGAATAAGTAAAGAGAGTAATGTCTGAGTACGTTCAGTTTGCTCAGCTGTTTGAAAAGCAAGTAACGTAAGAGGTTTATCAGCACAGTCACTCATTAATTTTTCTAAGGGGACGTTTCAATGATCACCAAGTGCCAGAAGGCTTAGAAATTGCCTTGTAATTTTTAAGTATTACAAGAAGATCAAGATCACTACAGAGCTCCAGAAGGCTTTTTTTTAAATACAATTCTTCCAAAGCAGTTTAAGAGAGTAAATGCTCACTTTAAAAAACTAGGTCACGATGGTGGCTACCAGAAATATAACAAATCGAAAAGCAGTGACAAATACTGCACTTTATCAACGTAGGGCATTCATCAACAGTCCACATTATCCGCAATAATTGCTCTGCCTATCCCAGTAGAACTTGTATTACTTGGATCTCTTCATAGATTCAACAAAAAACGATTTCACAAGCAACTTAAACAATACTAAAACCGGTCACGGTGCAGCAACAGGGACGAACTGCAAGTAATCATGGGCACACAGAACCCAGAAGTGGACAAAACACTCAAAACACGACGTCCACTGAGACTACCGACCGACCAACCAACGGTCGTTCCCGTTCAAATCATAAGCAAGGGAAAAGGTTGCTAGTGAATCGCCAACTGACAGCTTATTACCAAGACGTCACTTCGATAGACTGCAACACAATGGACGCCAGCGGCAACACACTTTCGATGGAAAACCAATAGCCGTCACCTCTCGCAGAGCGGAGCCTTTGGAACTTACTGCACGATCAGCTAAATGTAGTCCTGACTGCTTCAGTTCGGAGCCCCAACTTCCTCCCAGCGCTGTCCAAATGAGATTCCCACGCTACGAAAATCTGACCCACTGGCTGCAGCGTGGCGGCAGCGCCACCGGACGACCAGAGGAAAAACGAATCAGTTGGAAGTCGCCCAGAAGAGAAATAGATACAAGTCGACATGGCTCATAGTCTCAAAATGATGTTTCCGTAGTATTAGCGTCCATCAGGTTAATCGTCGATGTAGAAGCTTGCACATATTCAGAAAGCTGAGTGCTAGAGGATCGCAATATACCTTTTTATCTGCTCCAGCTAGAAGATAATGATATTTTGGAAACGCCCATATCAGTGCCAATGCTTACAATTCTGTAGTCATGTGTGCTCATTCAATGTTTGTAAGTGTTCGACTTGTAAAAGCTAAGCCGTGAAAAGTACGTAATCCATCGACTAAATGAATCTGAAATAGGCTGGCTTCTAACCCACAGGGTGATGCATCTGTCATCAATCCAAGATCTGTTCTCATGCCTGTATGATGTATTATTGGTGCACTGAGAAGAACGGTTTTTATATTATCAAGTACTATCTGGCACTCACGATTCCATGCTCTTCTTTAAAAAATTTAACAAGGCCACTGAATTTAGCATCTGACTTGGTAAAAAACGAAGTAAAATGTGGCTAATCCTAAAAACACCTTCAACTGCCGTTTTATTGTATGGTGGTGGTGCATTCTCTATTGCATTAATGTTTTTGTCGTAGCTAAACTTTCATACAAAGAAATTAAATGTCTTAGGAAGCTGATATCTGCCTATGCAGATCTTGAGTTCTTGAGGTTGGCAGTCACATCTGACTGTCGAAAATTTTCCAGGATGTGTCTTAGAGTCTTAATGTGTTGCTCCCAATTTGATAATGTAATTAACATATCATCAAAAAATAGTGTAACCAAATCACACAACTCAGGTCCAAGCACCTAGTGCTGAAATGAATACACCTGCACTGACATTAAGACCAAATTGCAATACTGGAAATTGGTACCTGCATCCCAAGTACAGCCATGCTGTATGTTGTCATGATTTAATGTCTAGCGCTACTTGCCAAAACGAAGATCTTACGTCTAGTGTGGTGGGAACCTTGACACCATGAAACTTTAGAACTAACTCTTCCATATTTGCAGGTTGTGTGTTCACTGGAAATATTATTTTATTTATTTCTCAGGCATCCAGAACTAAATGAATATTCCTTCTGATTTGGGTACCACAGGTAATGGACTGCAACATTGACTGTTGAATGGTTCTATAACGTCTCAGCATTCACTGTACAGGAATTCTGTATATTGTCATGATTTAATGTCTAGTGCTACTTGCCAAAACGAAGATCTTACATCTAGTGTGATGAAAATCTTGACACCAGGAAACTTTAGAACTAACTCTTCCATATTTGGAGGATGTGTGTTCACTGGAAATATTATTATATATATTTCTCAGGCATCCAGAACTAAATGAATATTGCCTTCTGATTTGGGTACGGCAGGTAATGGACTGCAACATTGACTGTCGAATGGTTCTATAATACCCCAGCATTCACTGTATTTGTGGTGGCTGACCTTAGCACATATGGACTGTGCTACTGTGACAGTACGTTTTATGTGGTTTCACATTTAGATGATGTAGACATTATTTTATCATGCCTGGCTTCTCCTCAAATACCATAGCATCTTCTTCTAGCACTTGTCTTAATTCTATCTTTCACTGTGGCATTAGAGCATTATATTCAGTTACCTTTTGGTTAATTTGTTCTGATATTCTTAAACTAAAAGAATTGGTCAATGGGTTGGTATTCTTCCTGCTAGCATCATGAGTAATAATTTTTATTGTAGTTTTTATGGAATCCATGTAAGTCTTGTTTCTGCACAAAATTGACTGTTAGAGGAACTCCTTCTTTAGTTAACACGAGCTCGCTGAAGGTGAAGTCTATTACTGAAGCCATCTCTCTCAGTAATTGATGCTCCAAAATCAAGTCCATTACAAAATTAGGTACCACTAGACATTATTATCGAAGTCCATTTTATTCTTGTGTGTATTTTAACTGAACGAGTATGTCCTTCTAGAGCACCAAGTATCTTGGATTTAGTGATGGTAAGGTCAGAAAATTAGCTCATTCCTCTAATCGCTTCCTAAGAGCCATGGAGACAGCATCACACTTGCCCCAGTGTCTAAGATTGCCAAAACATTGAGTCCCACAATTTTAACATTCATACCCACTTGTGGCATGTTTTTCAGTTTTAAATTACAGGTTTTGTAAGCAAGCAATAGTTCATCCCTAATGTCAGCTCCATGGTTATACTGTATCATCCCAATATTACTATCACAATCCCATTCACTTATTCCGACCAGCCTTTTGGGGCTAAAGTCAGTCGTGTTTTGTTTTCCTGTGCTGCCTCGCAGGTATAGCTTGTTCATCAGTAACGTCAGTAATAAAAGACAAATGATTTCTCCAATCATTACTTGTGTCATTATGATTCAGTTAAATGTTACAATTCACATTCCAATGTGATGTTTCTTGATCTTGTTGATCTCCTGGATTGTAGCGCCTATCATATCTCTTGTTCCCTAATTTATTGCCATGATTAATGGGTTTCCATTTCTTGAGCTACTAACATTATTATACATACTATTGTGAGAAACTCTCTTGTTAATTCTCATCAGCATTCGATTGCTACTGGAAGTTATTAGTACCCCTATTTCAATAATTCCCTCCGTTAAAACCGTTGTTACCTCTGGCTCTTATATCTTCCATCAACTTGTTTACTGCATCGAGTGCAGACAAAAGTTCTTCAAAATTGATATCATAGACTTGCAATAATTTATTTTGAATGTCAAATGGTTGTTTTTCATAGTTAAACGCCTTTCAGAAAATTGTTGAGTTCGAGGTTCTTGCAAACCCTGATAATTCTTGCTTAACAGAATCCTTATCTGACCTTACTGCTGGCGAAATCGTCTGTTCAGTAGAAGTTGTCAGTTGGGTACCTTTGTCTTCTAAACACTGGAGGAAAACTTCCATAAACTGTTGTGCTTGTTGTGTGAGTTGCGTGTGGATAATATCACGCTGTTCACGAGAAACGTCTCCTAGTGCTTGTGAGAACTCGGCAACACTTTTAGTTAATTCATCTTTCTCTGTCTTTATATTTTTGAACTGTAATTTTAAAGCATCAGTTGCTTATGGCAAATGTTTGTGTTGATCATGGAATTGTTCGAATTCGTCAGCTAAACTTTTCTGTGCACTTGAAATCTGTAGAATGGCACTGTTAAGTACCGTCTGTCATCCTATGACCTGATTTTGTAATGTTGTCTTAATGGCCTGTAATTCAGTCTGCAAGGCCGCCTGACTATTCAGTGCGCGCTACGCGCCAACGTTAACGTAAAAGGATCCGCAACCTCCTGTACGTTCACCGCCTGCTGAACATTTAGTTCCGTCTTGCGCCATTCTAGCCTGCTGTCTTGTTTTAACCATACAAATTTCGATTTCCTACTCAGAGTGCCGTAATCCGTTTGAAATGATTAAATCAACTACAGTTCAGTCATAAACGGTCTTCTCCTGCAATAACGTAGGTGACTGTCACTTTGAATCTCCACGTCAGCAACAATATAATGGGACTATGTAGCATCAACGTCGCACATGCAGTTGACACAAACGAATTATTCACACTGACATCGTCTGATCTACGAAAAAGAATGTGACTCTCCACTACTATTAATTTCCTTCTACACCCTTCAGAAGAGTCAGCACGGATTGACATGAAAATACACACCTACTTTTAGTAGTCAGCCACGTAGTCGTCCGATGTTACAGTTATTGTGTCCTTAATTTTTGCTCGTGTACATGTATCTTCTCTGCAGTACCCCAGTAATCGTACGTATAAAGGAAATACAACATTAATACACTCCTGGAAATGGAAAAAAGAACACATTGACACCGGTGTGTCAGACCCACCATACTTGCTCCGGACACTGCGAGAGGGCTGTACAAGCAATGATCACACGCACGGCACAGCGGACACACCAGGAACCGCGGTCTTGGCCGTCGAATGGCGCTAGCTGCGCAGCATTTGTGCACCGCCGCCGTCAGTGTCAGCCAGTTTGCCGTGGCATACGGGGCTCCATCGCAGTCTTTAACACTGGTAGCATGCCGCGACAGTGTGGACGTGAACCGTATGTGCAGTTGACGGACTTTGAGGGAGGGCGTATAGTGGGCATGCGGGAGGCCGGGTGGACGTACCGCCGAATAGCTCAACACGTCGGGCGTGAGGTCTCCACAGTACATCGAAGTTGTCGCCAGTGGTCGGCGGAAGGTGCACGTGCCCGTCGACCTGGGACCGGACCGCAGCGACGCACGGATGCACGCCAAGACCGTAGGATCCTACACAGTGCCGTAGGGGACCGCACCGCCACTTCCCAGCAAATTAGGGACACTGTTGCTCCTGGGGTATCGGCGAGGACCATTCGCAACCGTCTCCATGAAGCTGGGCTACGGTCCCGCACACCGTTAGGCCGTCTTCCGCTCACGCCCCAACATCGTGCAGCCCGCCTCCAGTGGTGTCGCGACAGGCGTGAATGGAGGGACGAATGGAGACGTGTCGTCTTCAGCGATGAGAGTCGCTTCTGCCTTGGTGCCAATGATGGTCGTATGCGTGTTTGGCGCCGTGCAGGTGAGCGCCACAATCAGAACTGCATACGACCGAGGCACACAGGGCCAACACCCGGCATCATGGTGTGGGGAGCGATCTCCTACACTGGCCGTACACCACTGGTGATCGTCGAGGGGACACTGAATAGTGCACGGTACATCCAAACCGTCATCGAACCCATCGTTCTACCATTCCTAGACCGGCAAGGGAACTTGCTGTTCCAACAGGACACTGCACGTCCGCATGTATCCCGTGCCACCCAACGTGCTCTAGAAGGTGTAAGTCAACTACCCTGGCCAGCAAGATCTCCGGATCTGTCCCCCATTGAGCATGTTTGGGACTGGATGAAGCGTCGTCTCACGCGGTCTGCACGTCCAGCACGAACGCTGGTCCAACTGAGGCGCCAGGTGGAAATGGCATGGCAAGCCGTTCCACAGGACTACATCCAGCATCTCTACGATCGTCTCCATGGGAGACTAGCAGCCTGCATTGCTGCGAAAGGTGGATATACACTGTACTAGTGCCGACATTGTGCATGCTCTGTTGCCTGTGTCTATGTGCCTGTGGTTCTGTCAGTGTGATCATGTGATGTATCTGACCCCAGGAATGTGTCAATAAAGTTTCCCCTTCCTGGGACAATGAATTCACGGTGTTCTTATTTCAATTTCCAGGAGTGTATCTTACAGTAATAACGTGCACTACAAGATCAAAAGTATCCGGACACCTCCAAAAACATATGTTTTTCATATTAGTTGCATTATACTGCCAACTACTGCCAGGTACTCCATATCAGCGACCTCAGTAGTCATTATACATCATGAGAGAGCAGAATGGGGCGCTCCGCGGAACTCACGGACTTCGAACGTGATCAGGTGGACGGGTGTCACTTGTGTCATACATGTGTACGCGAGATTTCCACACTCCTAAGCATCCCTAGCTCTACTGTTTCCGATGTGATAGTGAAGTGGAAACGTGAAGGGACACGTACAGCACAAAAGCGTACAGACCGACCTCGTCCCTTGACTGACAGAGACCGCCGACAGTTGAAGAGGGTCGTAATGTGTAAAAGGCAGACATCTCTTCAGACCATCACACAGGAATTCCAAACACGTCAGGATCCACTGCAAGTACTATGACAGTTAGGCAGGAGGTAAGAAAACTTGGATTTCATGGTCGAGCCAAAATGTCAAACGACACCTCGCTTGGTGTAAGGAGCGATTGAAACGTTCTGTGGAGTGACGAATCACGGTACACCATGTGACAATCCAATGGCAGGGTGTGGGTATGGCGACTTCCCGGTGAACGTCATCTGCCAGCGTATGTAGTACCAACAGTAAAATTCGGAGGCGATGGTGGTATGATGTGGTCGTGTTTTTCATGGAGGGGGCTTGTACCCAATGTTGTTTCTCATGACACTATCACAGCACCGGCCTACATTCATGTTTTAAGCACCTTCTTGTTTCCCACTGTTGAAGAGCAATTCGGGGACGGCGATTGCATCTTTCAACACGATCGAGCACTTGTTCATAATGTACGGCCTGTGGCGGAGTGATTACACCACAATAACTTCCATGTAATGGACTGGCCTTCACAGAGTCGCGATCTGGATCCTATAGAACACCTTTCTGATGTTTTGGAACGCAGACTTCGTGCCAGGCCTCACCGACCGACATCGATACCTCTTCTCAGAGCAGCACTCCATGAGGAATGGGCTGCCATTCTCCAAGAAACCTTCCAGCACCTGATTGAATGTATGCCTGTGAGAGCAGAAGCTGTCATCAAGCTAAGGGTGGCCCAACACCATATTGAATTCCAGCATTACCGATGGAGGGCGCCACGGACTTGTGAGTCATTTTCAGCGACGTGTCGGAATACTTTTGATCACATAGCGTATATAACATTTGTAACAAATACAATATGTTGTAATGTATGGTATACGTATTTCCAACCTCAAGATTAGTCGATTAGTCCTGTCAGTGGTAGACAGATTATGCTATTATTTTTATTGTGTTTCATGGTTTTATAGACAAGATTACCATGTATTCTTGGTCTTCTAATAGTATATTGAAATGTCCATTGAAACTAAACTAGTATTGTGTGTATTTCTTTGCGTGGTAATATGTTGGTAAAGCTGTGGCAGATTTCCTGTTGCGTGCTCATGAGTTCGTTGAAAGTCACCGTGTTTATTTGCAGGTTCGTTCGCCAATCTTCCCATCGTCTATCCAACCCCCACGTCAACATATTTAGCTGAAACTATTTAGAGTAATTAGAATGACCAGAAAGAGTAATATTTACGCTCAAGTCTCGCCTAATTATTTATCAGAGACGAGAACTTGTTTTTTTTTTTGTTCCTTGAATACCACTTTTACTCACATTTTGAGATGTAATACGTAATATTCACAATTATAAGCTCCCTTCGTGTTTATCAGAGCAAGAAGCAAATCAGAGTCATTAACGTTACGTTCAGCAACTGAGATAGTCAAAACCAGAGATGATGCAAATGACGATGTTCGCTTTTCTTATACAAGGAGTAAGGTCTTTAGTTCCTACCCAAAGCACAATATCTGACACAGTTTTATCGGTAATAAAATGTGATATTACTTTACCGCTGCCAACAACGATTTCAGGAGTTATGTAGGACTGTTATGTTTCTGTGGTGTGCGTACTGTAAGACCTTCGGTACACACACCATCAGATTATTTGACTTGTCGCTCTAACGAAGTAGGCGAGTGTCAGCAATATGTCTCGTGGTCTTATCGTGGCATGTTTATCTTCTGCCGTTAGGTCAGACGATAGAAATGCCACTTGCATACTTAGAGTAGCAGATTGACGGTGACCAACTTTAAACAGAACTTGATTAATTTTCACACACATTTATTAAAATAATAAAAAACATAGTCATTATGTAACTTGATTCTAGATGCTGTTTACAATTGACAATCTGAAGTTCCTTTGGTCTTGGCACGTTAATCTTGTTCTCACATATCTCTGACACTTGACAAATTGTCTATACATTTATCTTCATGGCTATGTACAGGAATATGATAATCTTATTAGGCGCAGACTTAAACTTGACTACAGACTAATGCAGACTGACTAATCGGAGGTCCGTACACTCGTTATAATACCTCGCACGTTCAGGTATTACTGCGCGAGTGTGATCCGCGAGGAGAAAAGGTTCTACGTTAGCAGAAATCTCATTGACTGCGTTACATATTAATACGCGGATCGGCGGAAGCAAAATTTGGTCCGTCTCTAAGACAGCGCCATCTCGTAGTGCGGAGACGGACGAGCACTGCGCCTGCGCTGTTGTGCTTAGTGGCGCGCGCTCTAGTGGAAAAGTTATGTACGCGCAGACTACGCAGAAATATGTACACAACAGCTTCTCTTCTGGGCCCCAAAGTTCTATTAATTTCTATTAATGGACCTGTATATCTTTCATACTGGCTCCCACTTCTTCCTCAGTCATGTCAGAGAGGTCTCACCCTCGTAGAGACCAACAATTCTCTGTTTACACCTATCCGCTCCCCTCTGTGCTTAACAATGGCATTCCCATTGCACTATTAATGTCTCATTCCATCTTGGATACTCTGCACTTCCGGTTTATTTCATGCCTACGTGACTTATATTTCTGTATTACTGAATTTTCCTGAACATTTTTGTACTTCGTACTTTCGTTGACCAACTGAATATTTCTTCTGTTATCCAAGGTTGTTTCTCAGTTACCTTACTTGTACTTATATCTTTCTGTCCAACTTCCGTGATTACCCTTTCTAGAGACGTCCAATCCCCTTAAGATTATCGCAGCATCTAAAGACTTTAAAAATTTGAAAAGCATCTCGTCATTCTTCAGTACTTCAGTACTCCACTTCTTTCCACTTTGATCAACGAGTGAGGTGGCGCACTGTTTAGTTCACTGGGCTCTCATTCGGGGGACGATGGTTCAGATCTCCGTCTGCCCATCCAGATTTACCTTTTCTGTCGCTTCCCTAAACAGCTCCAGATAAATGGCGAGATAATTGTTTGAAATGCCACAGCTGATTTCCTTCCCCTCCTAAACTTCCTTCCGTCCTCCCACTTTGATTCATCCGGGAGATTATGTTCCATTTTTTCCTCTCTTCAAGATTAGTAAATTGTGATCTGAATCTATATCCCCTCCCTGTAGGACCTAAAATCTGCAATCTCTGTCTGATTACGATGTAACTCAGCTGGAATCTTTCCGCGTCTCTGGGCCCTTTTTCAGGTGCATATCATCGTCTTCTGATTCTTGAGCAGAATATTCATCTTCACTATTACTAGGTGAAATTTATTGCCAACCTCAATTAGTCTCCCCCCACCCGCATTCCAAGTACCAAGCCCAAGTTCTCCAGAAAGTCTTTCTTCTATTGCATCCCCTTGCTATTGTTTTCAAATCCCCCACGGTCAGTAGATTATCATTTCCCATTATGTACTGAATTCACCGTCCAGTATCCCATATATTGTCTGTATCTCTTCATCTTCTGGGGTTGGGTTTGTGTGTGTGTGTGTGTGGGGGGGGGCTAATCCAGTATCTTTAGTATCTTTTGTTAATCATTCACATGTCTTTTGTATACAAATAGTGTGTCTTTAAAGCGGTCGTTTCCATTCCTTTCTGTACCTCATGCCATTTATCATTGCTGTTTCTTCCACCTCTTGGATGCAGTTTCCCATACCAAGGGAAAGAGTGTGACTTGAATACATGATCGCTCCTCCACCCTCTTGACGCGAAGAACTCGTAGAGTCGTGTTCGGAGCGCATTTCCATCCAGAAAGGAAGTTCCTTGAAGGTTGTTTGATAGAGAGGGGAAAAGATGAAAATCTGTGGGCGCAAGATCAGGTGAGTAACGCGGGTGCAGAATGACTTCAAACCCAAGTCCTGTATAGTGATTTTTGTCAGTCTAGCAGAATATGCGCGAGTGTTATCACCTCACGCAGTCTTCCTGGTCGTTGTTCTTGGACTGCGTTTGCAAGACGTCTCAGTTGTTGACAGTAAATGTGAGCGATGATGGTTACACCTCGGGAGAAGCAATTCGTAGTACACCACACCGTCGCTGTTTCTCCAGATACATAACATTATCTTTTGAGGATGCGTGCAGGTCTTAGTACGGGGAGTTGCTACACAGTTTTGGGTCAACCATTCGTTTATTTTCCTTACGTTAGCATAAAGACACCTTTTCTCGTCACCGCTAACGTTACAGGACTGACGACGAGCAAGCAGTGGTGCCCATATGGCCACCCGCTGATTTTTGTGAGATTTGTGAGATTTGGAGCATGTGGTACCCATTTAGCCGATTTTAGAACTTTCGCCAGAGCAAGCAAATCTCATGTGATGGTAGACTGATCACAGTTCATCGTATTTCCCAGTTCTCGACTATACTGACATGGATCATTGTAGATTAATGTATTTAAACCGTCTTCGTGAAACCCCAAAACTCTTCTTGAACATGGAGAATTATTAATGTCGAAACAATCATCCCTAAAAAGAGAAAATAATTTTCTTGCCTTTCTCTGTCCAATGGCATTAACCACATACACGGCGCAAATGTTTCTGGCTGCCTCTGCTGCTCTCACCCCAGCGCTGAAATCAACCAGAAGAATACGTCGCGAATGTGCCGACTTCTCCACTTGGCACTGCATTTTCTAGCGTCCACAGCTCCACTCAGTATCACAATGTCACAAAACGACGATACGTAAACTCAGACAGCAACAGTGAATTACAAATAAAAAAATGACAATCGATAAGTAAACCCATAGCAACCGGAATATCAACATGCAAAACAAAAAGGCTACGAACTGATGCACCAGCCTATCTTCACGAAACATGTGTACGGGGCTTTCAAAAAGAAACGAGCTGGAGGCATAATTACAGAAACCAGTACCTGTACGTTAGAATACTGAGCCTGGCTGTTGAGACACTTGTCTCACTGTGACACAAGGCGGCTAATGACTGCCTCATAAAATTCCCTGGGCTGCGACGTTAACCGGTTCCACACGTACAGCTGGACGTCGTCGTCCGAGGTGAATCGTCTACCCCTGAGAGCCTTTTTAAGGGGACCAAAAATGACGTAATGACAGGGAGAGAGGTCCGGACTTATGGATGGTGGCCGAGAACCTCTCATTTGAATTCCTGCAGGAGTGCCGCAACTGTGTTGGCCGTATGAGGCTTTGCATTGTTGTGGAGCAGAACGACCACACGGGTGAGATTGCCTGGTCGTTTTCATTTGATAGCTTGGCGACGGGTGGTCAAGGTTTGCGAGTAACGCTGGGCATTCACTGTTGTCCCTGTGATTACGCCATTTTTGGTCCCCTTAAAAAGGCTCTGAGGGGCAAACGATTCACCTCGGACGACGACGTCCAGCTGTACGTGTGGAACTGGTTAACATCACAGCCCCAGGAATTTTATGAGACAGCCATTCACCGCCTTGTGTGGGTCAGTACTTCTAACATACAGGTACTGGTTTCCTGTAACTATGCCTTCGGCTTGTTTCTTTTTGAACGCCCTTATACTTATAAGGTATGTCCTTCCTTCTTGTGCACACCGCCTTTGTAAGCGGCGCTCTGTATTCGAAGACGTCCGCGTGGCGCCGAGCAGCCTGCAGTGTTACGTGTGCGGACGTAGCAGCCACTGGCTGACCGCCGCGCCTTTACTACGGACACTCTCGCGATAAGCCGGCGCCACGCCGCGGCGCAGCGCAGCGCGAGCGGGTTACGCACGCGCCTGTTGCCGCAAGCGAGTTGTCAGATAACGGCCAGAGCTTCCCCGCGGCTGTTTGTTGTCAAACACATCGGTCGATAAGGCCGGTAATGAAACATTGTCTCGGGCCGGACTCTGATTGCCCGTGCGTCAGCACCGTGAGAAATTAATTTGGCGCCTCGGAGAGTAATGCGATTCGTGGGAGGCGTTGATCGAGCTGCAGCGAGTGCGCGAAAATATTGGAAAGGTGACCCTGTTTATGGAGAGTAATGATAACAGCCCGAAAGTTCAACGAATAATGCTGCGGGAAAACACTGAAGGATCTGTGCCAAAACTGATAGCGCGTATCAGTGCTGGAAACTACCCTCTTTAACGGAGGAACTATTTCATCAGAATTTGGCCTGCAAAAGGAGGAAAGGTGCCAAAGCTCAGCTCCCTATCGCAAATATCTGTACCAGGTTATTCATATAACCTCTGACCTCTCTGTCATACCTCTTGGAACATAACCCGAGACATCTGTTGTGTGAACTGGAGCCGGCCGCTGTGGCCGTGCGTTTCTAGGGGCTTCAGTCTGGAACCGCGTGACAGCTACGGTCGCAGGTTCGAATCCTGCCTCGAGCATGGATGTGTGTGATGTCCTTGGGTTAGTTAGGTTTAAGTAGTTCTAAGTTTTAGCGGACTGATGACCTCAGATGTTAAGTCCCATAGTGCTCAGAGCCATTTGAACAATGTAGTGAATTGGACTCAAATTCATATACGTAAACATATCGGCGTAAAATGCAAAACTAACTTTAGTGGTTGATGACCTCTGTGACTCTGCAGCGCAATTTGACCGCACTGCTGGCAAGAATAGTAAATAGGGGCATGTCGATGTCAGAGCGTAAAGTCTTTGCGAATTTCATTCGGTGTTCTCAGTTGGACAATAACTATGCCTCGCAGACAGGCGAGTGAACAATACACGCAGTCAGCGTTTGAGAGAAGATGTGTAGCTGGGACCAAAGAAGCCGACTGGGGTAATCGGCGAATCGTTCGACATATAGACAGCAGGGATGCCACTGTTCGACGATGTTGGCAGGAGTGGGTGAACCATGACAGAACACAGCGTCAAGAAGGAAGCGGTCGACCTAGAGGGACGATAAAACATCATGAGTGAGCAGTCGTCTTACAGGTACTCAGAGCACCTGATCATTATCGATCCCATGTGCAACTTGTGTTTCAGTAACCAAAAAGGCCATTAATAGGCGGATCATAGGAACATGGCTGAGCTCACGGCGCTCATTACGCAGACTACCATTGAGCTCTGTACACCAGCAAATCCATTTTTAGTGGTGTCCCTCTCATCTGGCCTTGAATATCATTGACTTTGAAACTTCGCGGCAGATTAAAACTGTGTGTCGGACAGAGAACCGATCTCGGGACCTTTCTTCTGTGAAGTTTCGCAGATAGGAGACGAGGTACTCGTGGAAATGAATATCTGAGTCGTGCTTGGGTAGTTCAGTTGGTGGAGCAATAGCTAGCGAAAGTCAAAAGTCTCGAGTTCGGATCGCGGTCCAGCATGCAGTGTTAGTCTGCCAGGATGTTTCATATCAGATCACACCACCACAGAGTGAAAAGTTCATCCAGGAGTATAATTTTTCTCAGTACTGAGTCCCGTTTCGAACTGAGCCCCGATGTCCAACGAAGACGTATCGAGAGACGCTCCGGACAGCGGTGGGTACGATTTTGATGCCGTCAGCTATGCGGCCCCACGGCCGGGAGAGATGGTTTGGGGTGCCATTTCATTTCACAGCAGGACCACTTTGGTTGTCATCCGCCTCACCCTTACGGCACAGCGGTACGTCGGCGATATTCAACGACTCGTTTTGTTGCTCTTCGTGGCAACCCATCCCGAGCTTGCATTTCAGCAGGATAATGCCCGTCCGCACACGGCGAGAGTTTCTACTGCTTGTCTTCGTGCTTGCTGAACTCTACACTGGCCGGGTCTCTCTCCAAAATTTTTGGAGCACTATGGGCAGGGCCCTCCAACCATCTCCGGATTTTAACGACATAACTTGCCATTTGCACAGAATTTGACACGATATCCCTAAGGAGGACATCCAACAACGCTGTCACTTAATGCCGAGCAGAATAATTGCTTACGCAACGACTAGAGGTAGACCAACGCGCTATTGACTTACAGTTGAAGGGTTTGGTGCAAGAAGGAGACAGCTCCACTTTTTCCAGTTTGTCGCAAGTTAAAAAAAAAGTTTTAAAAATTCAGTTTTCACCAAAACGAAAAAGTTGTCTGCTTTGTTTTAGACTATGGGGTATCTAATACAGCTGAAGAGAACACACACAAATGCATGCACTCAGGTGCGTGCACTAGTGTTTTGAATTTTGGAGCTGCCTCCGTTTTGCTCCAAAGTGAATGAAAAACTCTTTGTAGGACCATTTTCTTCATAATTAATCATATTTCAGTTTAAAAACATTTATTAATAAAGAAAGTACGACATTATTGGCATAATACACTAATTCTATAGTTTTTCTACAGTCTTCTAGCTCCCCTTCAGTCACCTCAGGATCGTTTGAAGCATCTGAAGTCAACGGGTCGTAAAACCACATTTCGTTTTGCGCAACATACTTTCTGGCCAGCTCTTTGACATCTTTAAACTTTTGGCCTTTAAGCAGGAGGAGACAATCAGAAGCTTGATGAAGGTGGTCCATTGTTATGAGACTCGCAGGTCCTTGGTTCCAAATTTGCGCATTATCGAAGACAGTCATCCCTACGGTCGCACTGCATTGAATAATCCCTTTACCGATGTATGGTTGTTCGATAACGATACGTAAGGGTTCTTTACAAAAATTTCTTCAACGCGTCAACAAAGTGGAAAATAAATCTCTGGTCCACTTCAGAGACATGAAACGCGCGATGTTTACACCGGTCTGCTGAACAATACGTAACACAACCTCCTTCCTGCTATTGTTTGGGGGGAAGAACGAGGCAGCTCCCGGAGCTGCCTCTGTTTTCATGCAAACTCGGAGTACAGGCAGCTCCAACTGTTGGATTTCTCTGAAACTAGTGGGTGGTGCTGTCTCTTTCTTGCACCAAACGAAGGGACTTTTTTTTGTATGTGTTAGAATGTTCAACTCAATAGAGCCAAAAAGTCGAGCTGCCTCCTTCTTGCGCCAACCCTCTCAATTTGTGAAGCTCTATCTCTTTAATAAATTAGCCAAATTTTCTGTAACTCTAATCATTTGTGTATCTGTACGTATACATCTCATCTACCGATTTCCGACTTTTTCCGGTAATTACTTCGCAATGTGTCTATTACCTGTTTTGTCTTGAGGACACATGGTGAACTGTTTAGAGCAGCGTGTTTCAAAAAGTCTACGTTTTATGAAGATAAGGTAAATTTCAACTTGCACAACGGAATACAAAGCTTTTATTATAAAAAGAACCATCAGATTTTACAGAAATATATTTTTCGAGTCCATACACATACAAGCTTGAGTTGCTCTTTGGTCAAATGCTTCAATGCAACGAAAACAGTCTCTCTAGAAATTAAACACTGGAATTTTGGTCGAATTTTCATACCTAAATGAAGAGTGGGTAATGGGCAAACGGGGGTATCAAATTGAACACCATACTGTTTTGTTTTGCAAGGAAAGATTGAAAGCAATCATGGTAACTGAGAGAAACGTTATTAGTGATTTGAGGGAACGTTTTTCTCCAAATTTTTAAAGCCAAACATAAAGTGATAAATGGACAAATGACATATCTAACTGACTAGAGTGAGGTCTAGTTTTTCGGAAAAAAACCTGAAAGTAATCATATTATTCATAAGCGTTTAATTAGTGAGTTGATAAAAGGAATGAAATAGGTCTACGTTAAGGACAGCTGCTGCTAGCTATGCAAATGACGAAAAAATAAAATAAATATCAAATTACAGAATCAACTGAAACCTGTCTCTTTTCTCTTGTTCTACATATTCTTAGCAAGAATATGAGTAGAATTGCGACAGATATTTAAATACACCATATTTCATTCTTTATGGGCAAAACCTACAAATGAAAAAAATTCTAAAAAAGTAAAATGTTTTGTGAAATGATTTGTCGAAAAGTAAGCATAAAACAGATTAGAGTAACAACGCTTCTCACATGCTTTACATGTTTTCGAGCTGCAATGTAAGGCACATCAAACGTTTATCTAATCTGTTTCATTTATTAATTTTTGAGAAATAACTTCAGTAAACATTTGACGAGTTCCTTTTCCAAAAAAAAATATATTACAGAAACACTTGTTAGTGTCCTATGTGCCCTTCACTGGACGCCATTCAGACTAATGAAACTCCGCAAAACACACCAAACAGACACATGAAGGACAGCTAACTCTTGGCTTGTGCTGACAACGCACAAAACTTTTGAATGCGCTCTACATATTCATTGAGCACTCGGGGGGCGACGTATGGAGTTCTCCTTGTATAAAAAACTTCGAATGCTGTGAACTGTTGCAGGTTCAGTGCCGTACTCTCGACGCAAATCGCGGGGCACAGTTGTAAGTAAGCTGCACTTGCTGAGTGCTGAGAAGGAGGACGCAAAACGCCTTTTGTTGCTGCTCCATCGCCCTCTCAATTTGACGCTTATTGAGTAATGAACGAACACATGAGCGAGCTATTTACTTAGGCGCACCATGAAGACCCCTACCAACAGCCACACAAATTGTCAACTTACAATTGGGGCCAAGTGTAAACTGACATACGCCCCAAGTTATTACTTTCGTTCATATAGGATATTATCTTGCGTAATCGAATGAATATTTTTGGAGAGTCCCTTATTCATGTAACTAAAACTGTGAAGTATTCTAAGCGTGCAGCTTTGACACGAAGGTCGAGAGCTTTATTCAGCATTACAGTCGCACTTCCACTTGCTTCTGCCTTAGCTATGATTCACTTTTCGCAATCTTCTCCAACATTCTGTTCAATACCTCCTCATTAGTTATGTGATCTACCCATCTTATCTTTAGCATTCTTCTGTAGCACCACATTTCTAAAGATTCTATTGTCTTCTTATCTAAACTATTTATCGTCCACGTTTCACTTCCATACATGGCTACACTCCACACAAATACATTCTGAAAAGACTTCCTGACATTAACTCTATACTCGATTTAACAAATTTCTCTTCTTCAGAATCGCTTTCCTTGCCATTGCCAGTCTACATTTTATATCCTCTCTACTTCTACCAACATCATTTTCATCATTTATTTTGCTCCCCAAATAGCAAAACTCATTTACACTTTAAGCGTCTCATTTGCTAATCTAATTCCCTCAGCATCACCCGATTTAAGTCGACTACATTCCATTATCCTCGTTTTGCTTTTGTAGATGTTCATCTTACATCCTCCTTTCAAGACACTGTCTATTCCGTTCAGCTGCTCTTCCAGGTCCTTTGCTGTCTCTGACAGAATTATAATGTAATCGGCGAACCTCAAAGTTTTTATTTCTTCTCCATGGATTTTAATTCCTGTTCCGAATTTTTCTTTTGTTTCCTTTACTGCTTGCTCAATATACAGATTGAATAACGTCGGGGATAGGCTACAAACCTGTCTCACTCCCTCCCCAACCACTGCTTCCCTTTCATGCCCTCGACTCTTGTAACTGCCATCTGGGTTCTGTTCAAATTGTAAATAGCCTTTCGCTCCCTGTATTTCACCCCTGCCTCCTTCAGAATTTGAAAGAGAGTATTCCAGTCAACATTGTCAAAAGCTTTCTCTAACTCTACAAATGCTAGAAACGTAGCTTTGCCTTACCTTAATCTATTTTGTAAGGTAAGTCGTAGGGTCAATATTACCTCACGTGTTCCAACATTTCTACCGAGTCCAAACTGATCTTCCCCGAGGTCGGCCTCTGCCAGTTTTCCAAATCGTCTGTAAAGAATTCGTGTTAGTATTTTGCAGCTGTGGCTTATTAAACTGATAGTTCGGTAATCTGTTAACACCTTGTAAGTAGGCTGTTTATATTTTCTTATTGGTAACACCACATAGCGCTCTGTATGAAAATCACTGGCTGTGCTGTGTGCAGTCTGTGGCTAGTTTGCATTGTTGTCTACCATTGTAGTGTTGGGCAGCGGCAGCTGGATGTGAACAGCGCGTAGCGTTGCGCAGTTGGAGGTGAGCCGCCAGCAGTGGTGGATGTGGGGAGAGAGATGGCGGAGATTTGAAATTTGTAAAAATGGATGTAATGAGCTGCTGTATATATTATGACTTTTGATGACTATTAAGGTAAATACATTGTTTGTTCTCTATTAAAATCTTTCATTTGCTAACTATGCCTATCAGTAGTTAGTGCCTTCAGTAGTTTGAATCTTTTATTTAGCTGGCAGTAGTGGCGCTCGCCGTATTGCAGTAGTTCGAGTAACGGAGATTTTTGTGAGGTAAGTGATTTGTGAAAGGTATAGGTTATTGTTAGTCAGGGCCATTCTTTTGTAGGGATTTTTGAAAGATTGCGTTGCGCTAAAAAATATTATGTGTCAGTTTAAGCACAGTCGTGTATAATTGTTCTAAGGGGACGTTTCATATGTCGACCCTTAGCCGAGGATACCTCACTGGAATCTTCTGATTTTTTTCTTGTAGTTTGTGTAATTAGTGTAGATTTTGTTTATCTCTATTGCGTAATTGTAGAGAGAATCTCCTTTGTAGTTGCAGCCTTTCATTGTTGTACAGTAAAACAGTTGTGGCATGCATGTAGATTTACACCAAGTATTTCGCAGCTGCGCTTGCAATTAACTAGATATTATTTTCAGTGCTATGTTAATGTGTTCCCCTATTTATGCTCTTCAAATTGTGTTTTTCTATGTTGTCGTGTGAAATATTGTGACAATAATGGAGTGTGAAAAACGTAATACTAGGCTCCAAAGTAAACTGAGAAATATTAGTGACGACGAGCGTAGCTTATCAGCACCACTGTGTAATGAATTAACAGACATTTGAAGTAGTAATTTGGCAATTGTGCATAGGGAAATGGAGCGGGCGGCAAATAATGGTGTAGACAGTGAAACAGGTAGTGAACAGGGAAGCATTATCGATCGATCGGTCGGCAACAGCTTGCCTCAGGAATCCGAAATGACAGGATACAATCTTGCAAATACTGTAGATTCAGGTTTTGGGTCCTCACCGTTTTCTCAAGTGAGTAAAGACACATTTTCTGCTTGTCAAAATGTGAATGTTGCCGGTGAAAATGCACTGCCAAAAAGCATAGAGAAACAGATTCCAGACACTAATACATTATTATTGCAATTAATGCAACAAATGGAACAAAATCAGAGACAAATGGGACAAAGGCTTCAAAAGTTAGACACAATGGAACAACACCAGAGACAAACACAGCAACAGTTAGACACAATGGAACAACACCAGAGACAAACACAGCAACAGTTAGACACAATGGAACAAAATCAGAGACAAACACAGCAAAAGCTTCAAAAGTTAGACACCATGCTTGAACAAACACGTGAAGATTTAACTACTGAGTTACATAACATCGAATCGAAATGTCAAAAAGTCTGTAATGATGTAAAAACACAAATTTGTGAGCATTTCCAACCTATTTTTTCGCGTCATGAAAATGCATTACAGAATCACGAAGCAGCCATAAAAGAACTGCAAACTATTGTTCATGAAAATCACAACACCTTGCAAGCTAAAATTGACTCAGTTGCATCTACTGATTTGGTTATGCAACTTGCAAAAACGCAAGAAAACTTAAAGGACACAGTAGATACGATTTCAACACAAATGGACACTCTGAAACTTGGTTCAGAAAAACACACTGAGGAAATAAGTACACTATCAGAGAAAGTAGCCGAAATTTCGGATCAGTTCACTAACTTATCTGCAAAGGTAGATGATGATCTGAATGACACAAGACCTGTAGCCATCACTGACACAGAAGAGTATGAACAAATTAAGAAATTTAAACAAAATCAGAATCAAATTAATACGCAATACAAAAGAGAAATCCGGGAAGTACAAGATCAGTTGGCACAAGTAATATAAAAATTTCATATTTCAGAGGACACTCGCGCTCCAACACGGGCAGAGGAACTTAGAAATACGGAACAGCCACAAAATAGTAACTCAGAGCACTTCGGAAATTATGAAAGAAATTGGCAAGGTACACCGAATTTTGAGATGGAACCGCCGACACGACGACCGATATGCTACTCGCCGACACGATGATTTTGACTATAAGCTGTTTATTACTACATGTACATTCAAAACATTTAAGAATTCCGGCAACGACATTCATCCACAAGCGTGGCTTCATCAATTCTATCATTGTTTTCATCCCAACTGGTCATTGGAGCACAGGTTAGAATTTATGTGTGGCTACTTGGAGAATGAACCAGCTGTAAGAATGCGATCGGTCATTCACTATTGCCACAGTGAAGGAGAATTTTACCATGCCTTCCTCTCAGCATATTGGTCTCAAGCTACACAAGGCCAAGTAAAACATAGCATCATAATGATGAAACATTTCGAACAATCTGAATTCTCTAGTCTTGTGAAATATTTTGAAGACATGTTGCACAAGAATCAGTACCTGTCAAACCCATACAGCCCCTCAGAACTCATCCGCATTTGCTTAATCAAATTGCCTGAACATTTAAGAAATATTATTTTGGCAGAGCGTTGCAAAGACGACATTGAATCTTTTCAGGGACTCTTACAAGAATTAGAAATTAACACAGACAGTCGCGGGATGCGAAAACAGGAAAACAATCATTACAGGTCACATCCGTCGCAATTCCGCGATGAAAGAAATAATAACTGGACACAACAAGGCTATTCTTACAACGCAAATCGTGAACAAAACAGACACCACCCATATGACAACCACTGGCAGAGTAATAGTTACAGAAAAAGATCGCATTTCTGTAGTAATGAATATGACAGAGACAATCATAGAAACAGACAATATGGCAACCAGGACTATTATTATCAGGGGAGACAGAATAACTTCAGAAGCAACAGTTCAGCGCAGTTACGATTCCGGGAGAAATTCTCCACCACATGACCGACAAACAAGAAACTTTGTAAACTACCGACAAAACGACAGACCTGAATTCCATCAGAACTGGCCGGATTTAAACAGAGCTGGGCCCTCTGGGCAAGGTGAATTTGTAGAAGTTAGACCTCCAAATCCCAATAACGACGCGCGCCAACAAAGGAACAGACAATGACTCGCAACGCAAGCAGCCGCGTGCGCCGGCTGGCTCAGAGAAAAATAACATAGATGCTAACCTTGAGAAAAATTTTAGCATTCCTCACCGACGTATACCGCATGATAATTCCGTTCAAGTTGAACCTCTGCGTACTAGGATGAGTATAGGTTTACACCACATTTCACATGTAAAACCGTTTATTGAAAGATAATCTGCTTTTTAACTTAGTCTTTGCTATAAAATTTTTTACTTCACGTTACTAGTACTCTTTGTCACACTTACAAACTGTTAACATGCAACTATGTTTTAAAGCTAACTAACTATCCAGTCAAGAACATAGGAAACTTAGACAAGTAATTGCGAATGCATTGTTATTGCGAACAAACGACACAGTGTTGTTATTTATACATTCTTCCTTGTTAGTTGCACGATTACGTAACGAATATACGGCTTACATACTTAGAACATATACTGCTAATGAGATTTTAATGCAACATTCTGGTTTACTTGAAAATACATTCTGAATTAAAGTACTTTCTGAGAGATACCAGATGACACAGTGGTTAGTTTATGTGACAGCTACACGATTATATCACGACGTTACTAATGAGTGACAATTTACAATGTTGTTTTTGCGGTGTATCTGTTTTATATCTGTACAGTTTTTCTGAATTCTTCTGTAAAGTAAAACATGTTTTAGTAGTAACTTTTGTGGTATAGCTACAATGAGACAGCCTTTTCTGTAGGACAACAATACGTTACAGCACAGTACTTTCCTCATCACGACAATAAGCATAATAACTAAGATATCTATACGCAAAGCATTTCACTTTTGTGTATCATGAGGTAAGTATATTGGCTTCTGCAGAACTTAGCTTTCGGAGGACGATAACTACGACACTTCCACAGAGATTATCTTACAACATGATGCACAGTTTAGCGCTACAGTACACGTATTTGAGTGATTAATTTTGTACTTAAATAATTTATTTTTAAAGATATTTGAAGTACAATGATACAAAGGTTTTCCGTAATACATTTCATTCCATTCTTGTAATCTGTAACACCTGAGGGTATAATTACATTAATCCTCAGGGGGGTACAAGCTTACTTTGTGTATCATGTGTTTGGCAAGCACAAGGAGCCCTAGCTAATATGGTATTTGCTTATACAACTTTACACATCGGTACCATATTACTCTAATACATAAATTACATAGCTATCTGATCATTTAACTGAGAGAGACAAACTTTTTTACTACGGCAGTGACAGATGTTTACGTAATTACACTGTTGGATAACTTCACACTTACGAAATTGTATTTTGTCTGTACTTTGTGAACTGTTCATTTTTTTCGGACCCATTGTGATATTATGACAGCTTTGAATGATATATTTGGTATGGGATCACGATTTTTAAAGTACGTTTGAGTCAGATGACACTTTTGACATGAGCAGAGAATTTTTTTTTTAATTATTGGAGGAAGCTACGACGATTTTGAGAATTGACTGAGATGTTATGATATTATTACGACGACGATGTCTATTATGCTGTTGAGGTATGTTTATGATCAATAAGCCGATGTTATATGAGGAATTTGATTATGCTACGTATTTATTATGATGAAATACTGAAGAAGTGTCGACTAATATGTATATGTGTAATAAGGGAAGGAATAATGAGTAGTGGTTAGGGACTCTGACTTGTGATAAAGGATGTTGGAAACCAAGAATCGCACTTTAAGAGTTATGAAATGTGTGTGTATATGCGTGAATGTATCACAATGCCGGCGAAAATTTTTTGGACACTGTTACATTCATAAGATTTTGTTTCTACACATTTGCAACGCAAATTCTCGACCCGTGAAATTTTGTATATGAGACTGTCACTGTAGTGGAAACTGCTATCGTAAATATTTCCGTAAGAAAGTTAAGTGACCACCTGCACATAATGCGTCGTGGGCACCCAGCTGTGTCAGACGCCTGGAGAACAAGCCATTAGGGTGTGCCTTTTCAGAGGCACAGGTAGAAAAAGAAAGGGAGGCCCTTATCCTCGCTATTAACATTCCTTTGTAGAAAGCATCCCAAATACGACACGCTCAAACTTGAAAATATATTATTACACTGTGGAGCTCTTAATTTATGATATTTACTAATATGCCTAATGAAATGATGAGAGACATTTTACATCTATTGTCTTTCTAGTTGAGAGATTGCTCATTTTGTTTAATATCTAGTTTCTAGATGCCCTGCAGCACTGGTTAAAATAAAATTTTATAGATGTACTAATATAAATATTTTATGCCTACAGATCCAGTAAAAAATAACTGTATGTTGTACTTTAAAAAAAAACGAAGGAGCACAAAAACATTTCACAGGAATTGCATACAGAATTTTCTTTTCAAGTACTTGGTAATTTCTTTTGTAGAATAATTTGTGGTGCACCACTTTAATTACATAGACATTAAGATGTGAATATACGTTTCCCTTATCTGCACTGTTGTCTTTAGTGTAATATTTTTTTTCTGCTTGAGCTTTGTCATGTTTAGATATAAGTTATTACATTTGCTGTGGCTGTTTGCCAGGCATAGTGTTACTAAATTTCACTTTGTATTACTCTGTTAAGCTAGTTTTACTACTGATTTATTTTTCTTGTTTGCTGCACAGTGCCTTATATTAGTTGTAATATTGCAATTGCTTTGCTAATTTCTATAATGCTTCCTGCTTTGCAAATCTGCATTTTTTTCATTGCTGTTTGCGTTAATTGTTTTGTGCTGCTGCATTGCCTCGTCCCTTTGTATATATATCTGAGCTCAGTAGATTTAAGTTAGCTTAAGAGGGGTAGACTATAAAAGAAACTGATTATGGAGAATAGGTAAAGAATGCATTGCGAAGTTATATGAAAAAGATTTGGGCCAAAATGAGTATTGTACAGTGAGAAATAATTATTTTGAAAGAAATATGAATAGAATACAGGAAGGAGGTAAAGATAGGACTTTTTGGGAATAATGATGAATGAAGGGAGATCTCCAATAAGCAAAGAAAGTTTTGTTTGCAAAATACTGCAATAAAACAAACCCTGTCCTTTCCTTGTGTTATCCCACTATGTGTTTGTGTACCCTTGCGTATTTATTTTCTTTCTGTCTCTGTGTAGTTTCATAGAATTTTTTCTTCTTCTAATACTAAACTACATTCACTATGATGAGGAATACTGTTATCCTCAAATATAATTGGCATTAATAATATGTTATTTACCTTGTAAATATGCTTAGACATTATTTATTCTGTTTTGTTTTAATGTGTGAAGCTGATGTTTCGAAAGTTATTCTGATCTTTTATGTATGTACTTATGTCATAATTCCTGTAACACTGATGTATATGTTATTTCTACTGTTTTGTATAGCCTGTATTACTACAAATGTTGTCTGTATTGTTATGTTTTTAATGATGTATTTTTTACCTTTGTAATTGTATTCTCATGTTATAATATTGTAATTGACACCAGTTCATCAAATTAAGTAACTTGTAAGCATTCATTTCACTGTACACATTTCTGTTGGTCATAGTAATGCCCAATATGTGAGAAGTTGGGATTGTTAGTGTTTGCACATGTGTTACTAATTCAGCAAGGGACTGGATAACAGCATTGCTGGTTCTAAGGACAATTCCAAAAACTTTGTGCGTGCACAAGTGGTGGTTTATGGGCTTGCTATCTTCTCTGCAAGACTCTTTGATGGTGACTGTGCACCTGCACAGCCGCAGCAGATGGCTGCTGGCCATCTCTACAAGGACTACAGTGGGTCTACAACTTTGATGGCCCACCAATACCATTATTTCTACAAGGACTACAGTGGGTCTACACCTTTGCTGACTCACCAGTACCATTATTTCTACAAGGACTGCAGTGGGTCTGCACCTCTGGTGGCCCACCAATACCGTAATCTCTAACAAGACTACAGTGGTCTACTCTGTGATGACCTACGTACCAATATTCTTCGAAACTTCGACTGACTCTGCGGTGGGTTTGCTCTGTTGTGGCCCATTACCTGTCTGCACGTCAAGAGTCAGCACTGTCTTTTCGTTGGAAGGACAACACTACTTCTTCAAGACTGCATGGAAATCTACTACTTCCGTGTGCATTTTCTTCTACTGCTCAGACTTTGAGAAAAACACTGCTATTTTACTATGACGAACGATCTGGACTGTCTTTATGGACTGTGAGAAAATTTTTGCTTTTGACCAACATTGTATTAATAAGTGTGTGCATTGGATATCTTTGTTATTGTAATTATGAAAAATTTTATCAAATAATTATTGGCCACTGCCCAAAACAATTTGTAAAATTTTTTGTGGGGGGCATGGGGGCTATGTAAGTAGGCTGTTTATATTTTCTTATTGGTAACGCCACATAGCGCTCTGTATGAAAATCACTGGCTGTGCTGTGTGCAGTCTGTGGCTAGTTTGCATTGTTGTCTGCCATTGTAGTGTTGGGCAGCGGCAGCTGGATGTGAACAGCGCGTAGCGTTGCGCAGTTGGAGGTGAGCCGTCAGCAGTGGTGGATGTGGGGAGAGAGATGGCGGAGTTTTGAAATTTGTAAAAATGGATGTCATGAGCTGCTGTATATATTATGACTTTTGATGGCTATTAAGGTAAATACATTGTTTGTTCTCTATTAAAATCTTTCATTTGCTAACTATGCCTATCAATAGTTAGTGCCTTCAGTAGTTTGAATCTTTTATTTAGCTGGCAGTAGTGGCGCTCGCCGTATTGCTGTAGATCGAGTAACGGAGATTTTTGTGAGGTAAGTGATTTGTGAAAGGTATAGGTTATTGTTAGTCAGGGCCATTCTTTTGTAGGGATTTTTGAAAGTCAGATTGCGTTGCGCTAAAAAATATTGTGTGTCAGTTTAAGCACAGTCGTGTGTAATTGTTCTAAGGGGACATTTCAAACTGCTTTCTTTTGGATTTGAATTATTATATTCTTCTTGAAGTGTGAGGGTACTTCGCCCGTCTCATACATCTTGCTCACCAGATGGTAAAGTTTTGTCAGGGCTGGCGCTCCCAAGGCTGTCAGTAGTTCTAATGGAATGTTATCTACTCACAGGTCCTTGTTTCGACTTAGGTCTTTCAGTACTCTGTCAAACTCTTCATGCAGTATCATGTCTCCCATTTCATCCTCATGTACATCCTCTTCCATTTACATATATTGCCCTCAAGTACATCGCCCTTGTATAGACCCTCTATATACTCCTTCCACCCTTCTGCTTTCCCGTCTTTGCTTAGAACTGGGTATCCATCTGAGCTCTTGATATTCATGCAAGTGGTTCTCTTTTCTCCAAAGCTCTCTTTAACTTTCGTGTAGGCAGTTTCTATCTTACCCCTAGTGATATACGCCTCTACATCCTTACATTTGTCCTCTAGCCATCCCTGTTTAGCCATTTTGCACTTACTTTCGATCTCATTTTTGAGACGTTTGTATTCCTTTTTGCCTGCTTCATTTACTGCATTTTTGTATTTTCTCCTTTCATCAATTAAATTCAATACCTCTTCTGTTACGCAAGGATTTCTATTAGCCCTCGTCTTTTTATCTACTTGATTCTCTGCTACCTTCACTATTTCATCTCTCAAAGCTACCCATTCTTCTTCTACTGTATTTCTTTCCCGCATTCTTGTCAATCGTTCCCTTATGCTCTCCCTGAAACTCTCTACTTCTGTCACTTTATCCAGGTCCCATCTCCTTAAATTCCCACCTTTTTGCAGTTCCTTCACTTTTAATCTACAGTTCATAACCAATAGACTGTGGTCAGAGTCCACATCTGCCCCTGGAAATGTCTTACAATTTAAAATCTGGTTCCTCAATCTCTGTCTCACAATTATATAATCTATCTGACACCTTCCATTTTCTCCAGGCTTCTTCCATGTATACAATCTTCTTTCATAATTTTGAATCAAGTGTTAGCTATGATTAAGTTATGCTTTGTGCAAAATTCCACCAGGCGGATTTCTCTTTCATTCCTTACCCCCCATTCCATATTCACCTACTACTTTCCTTCTCTTGCTTATCCTACTGTTGAATTCCAGTCACCCATGACTATTAAATTTTCGTCTCCCTTCACGATCTGAATAATTTCTTTTATCTCATCATACATTTCATCAATCTCTTTGTCATCTGCGGAGATAGTTGGCATATAAACTTGTACTACTGTGGTAGGCGTGGGCTTCGTGTCTATCTTTGCTACAATAATGCATTCGCTATGCTGCTTGTAGTAGCTTACCCGCGTTCCAAATTTTTTATTCATTATTCACCTACTCCTCCATTACCTCTATTTGATTTTGTATTTATAACCCTGTTTTCACTTGACCAGAAGTCTTGTTCCTCCTGCCACCGAACTTCACTAATTCCCACTATATCCAATTAACCTATCCATTTTCCTTTTTAAATATTCTAACCTGCCTGCCCGATTAAGGGATCTGACATTCCATGCTCCTATCCGTAGAAAACCAGTTTTCTTTCTCCTGATAACAACGTCCTCCTGAGTAGTCCCCGTCCGGAGATCCGGATGGGGAACTATTTTACCTCCAGATTATTTACCCAAGAGGACGCCATCATCATTCAACCATACAGTAAAGCTGTTTAACATAAGTTTTCTTTACACAAAATAATTAATTAATATTTTTACCGTTAATACTTTATTGTGCAGATAATTTCTTTTCATGGAAGCTACAGGAAAAAATCTGTCTCAGTCTTTGGTTTTCGACCCTCGTAGATTTACTCTAGACGCGGACAGATGGGGCAAACAAGGAGGGCACCCGGTGGCCAGCTCCCCAAACATCGCTTCAACCCATTTACCAATACTGATACGGGTAACGGGAAAAAGCAAATCATGAAGACGAAAAAGAATCTACAAGTACTCATATGAAGGCCGAAGTAGTTCTTGAGAGAAGAAACAAGGAAAGAAGATTACAAAAAAAGTTTCAAAGAACATGGAACCACTTAATGCAAGTAGAACATCTGCCAATATATCCAGAAATATTTAATTTTACTTTGGAAGGAGCTGTGGATGGATCAAATTTTAGAGATAGACAAATATTGGAACACGTAAAAAGGACTGTCACGTATTTTCGGGTTCCGATAGGTACGCGGATACTAAAAGATTTTTAGAAAAAAAGAAGAAATTGTGTACAAAAAAGCAGTAAGAAGGTTAATGGTTTTCATGCATTCAGTATCATCATCACGTTTCTTCAATTCTTTCTTTTTCACCCACGCACTGAGCTGCTGGAAACCGCTCCGCTGAACTGTCTTGCAAGTTGGTTTTCCTGTTATGTATAGACCATTACAGAAACAACAAAATAACCAATAAAACACTCATTTACCACACAAAATACTCAGAATGAAACTAGTCTCAGTAACATCGTCAACATGTCAGGTCTTTTTCTTTCTTTTTTTTTAATTTAGGGGAAAGGTGAACCCTAGGCCCCACTTACTGGGTGTTTCTGGAATCTGGAGTAAGATACCTGTAGCAGTAAGAAGAGATGTTTCGCAATTAGCATCAGTGTCAACCTGATCATTCTGACAGCTGCCTGCAGCCATTTCTGTGGGGTCACGTGGTATAACATTTATTTTGTCTTCGTGCCTAGAAGCTGTTGTACTGGTGACCCATGGAGATTGGTAGGAAATAAAAGGTTCATAAGACTCACGTGTACAATGTCAAGTCTAGCGCAAATGTTCAAATTTTTAAGCAGATAATTACTTTGTCTTGATACGATGCCACGTTTCACTGTACGACTCTAATCATTTAATATGGCTTATGCTTTAAGAAGGACATTATGAATAGACTACTTCTATTTTTTCGCTGTACGACCCGTAGATTAAGAAAAAGCCATAGGGAGGAGACCGTGAACAATAGTCGGAAAAGGGTATTACATCAGTAGGTTAATATTTTTATGGTATAAAATTCCGATTTCAGCTTTAGCAGCAACGGTAACCAATATCATACAAAGAACTTCGGTATGTAATAGAATTGTTAAAGTAAGTGGACATAACAGCTCAAAGAGAATTCAAAGCAACTTTTGATGAAGGACGTGAAAAAGAACAGGTAAAATAAGTGGAAGATTTTGATACTAGGCTAACCCCGTTCCAGAAGAAAAGATTCTTAAACTTGTCTATGACTTAGCGAAAGACTGAAATTATTGTATTGATTTAACAGGAGATGAAACATGGCTGGAAAATATATCCAAGTTAAGCAAAAGGTAACAGTTATCTACCGGTCTAATATGTTCTGTAGGCCACATTAGCCCTCAGGCTGATAGAGTTTTTTTCAAAGCTTCTCTTTCTAGTACTCAGGACTCATGTCATAGTACAAATGTAGAATACATTGTATGTGCTGTTTATTTTCAGAACTGGATTCAGTGTCATGTGTAAGGTGGCTGGGCTGATGTACTTTGTCCAGACTTGGACGGTCCTCTTTACTGTTAATGCGATGATAGTAAATTTAAAAACTAATGATCCACGTAAGCAGAATAAAGAACAACAGTGTATTAGCTTTTTTTTACGAAATTTAAATGTCTTGCACATAACAGAACATTCTGTTTCATTTACTATATGTGAACCTTTCTGTCAACGAGAAATTTAATGGCGTAACCGACATTCCTGAAGTCAGATTGTAAATAAAACTAGACTGTGAAATTAACGTCACTTCTCTCGTAATCAGGTCAAATGTGATACTCCCGTTCCACCTCAGAAAAGCACATAGTCCACTGCTTCCACTGCATTAAATAATAGAATAATGTAGTTTTCATAGAGCTATTTAATTAAAAACCATTTAATCAAGACATTCTAGATGGTCACTGAATGTTCAGATATTTCATTGTACTAAAGTGTCTTGTATCATGCTGATACAAACAAATTTTAGTGCTGAAGGTTTCATACCTGCACTTGGCAGGCATACAAATCATGTGTCATTTGTCGAAGGCACAATCTCCGATCGTAGAGCCAAGAATGTTTCCAGTTACATGTGTTATCCTTGTAGTTTTAACAGCGCATCACGTTCTCAGGCAACTGTTGCCAGTCCACTCAGGTGTGTATCAAAAGACGTTATATGTAACTGTCTTGGGACATTGGCGCCCTTGTTTCTATGTATCCTCCGTACTGCATGGGTGACTATTGAAATGACGCATTCCCCGACATGCATAAGTTGACCTCAATTAGTATCGCAGTGGTTTTCTGAGATCTGAATCGTCACACCTACTTTAACTTCAAATTAAGTGAAAAAATTACACTCGTCTTCAAAAATTATCTACCGGGAAACAAGATTACACTCGTTTTCAGCAAAACTAATGTACTTTCTTTTAATACCAGTAGCAAAAATGTGGGCCAAGTGTCACGAATTTTAATCCGACTTGTAACCTAGATTCTTATCACGTTCCGTCTGCTTGAGTGTATAAACACAACAGACCTTGAAACTAACTTATCTGACATAATAATCATTGATTATCTTAATATTACCCATCTCACTACATGGAAATGAAGAAAGAAAAACGGTCCCACACGCCCACATTAAATATCACAAAGCTCGTTCACCATGATACTTATGAGTCGTGATATGAAATGAAACGCAAAGGCAGTAAAATTGTCGTTTTTTTTCCAAAGATGAGTCAGAGATGAAACTGACGCTAAATATTACGAAAAGTCCTAGTATTATTCGGATTTGGACAATGGTGCTTCGGATTTGCATCTCGAAATTTAGTAGCTGAAACACGGCGGCATATCACTGTCGACGACTCATTCAATTTTCCGTATTTTTAAATTATCCTGATAAACACCTAGCACTTATAGAGTATGCATCATGGATAATCATGTGAAGAGAAATCCATGTCCATAGATTTACTTTTTGTGCCACAGGAATAACCATGCCAAACAGTGTGTTTCTCACTCCTGTATCTGCTGAACGAAAGCTTAATAATAAGTTACTGTGATTCGAAGAATTACAAATCGGTTACATCTACCTAAAGTTTACATCTACCTAAGGTAATGACAATTACGAATGCTAACTATAATTGATGGAGTAGATCAGGATTTTTTTCTGCTAGAGGGACAGGACGTCCTCAGTAATGTGAAAAATGCACACCACTCATTTCTTATGAAATTCAGCACAATTCTTTGTTACTACATTAGTTAGTTGAAACAATTGTGGTAGTTTATATAGTTATGGTAAATTACCATGTCTCTTTCACCCTCCTGATGCTGAACACAAGTTGTGTGAAAGTGTGTCAGGGAGTGTGGAAATGACATTGGGAGTGTAAAAGTGAAAGTGGATACAGGAACAGGGAGTGAGAGAAAGAAGGAGTGAGAAATGGAATTATAGAGACATGGATTGAGAAATAAATCCATGGGGTGATAAAAGGGAGACAGGAAATGAGAAAGTGAGACGGGAACGAGAAAGAGAGCGAGAGAGAGTGACAGGAAGCGAGAAAGAGAGGCAGGAAGTGAGAAAGAGAGCCAAGGAGTGAGAAAGAGTGAGAGACATAGAGTAAGAAAGAGACGCAAGTAGACAAAAAGAGAGGCAGGGAGTGACAAAGAGAGACAGGGAGTGATAAATAGGCTCAGGAAGTGAGAAATAGCAACAGGGAGAGAGATACAGATGGTAATAAGGAGTGAGTAAGAGAGACTAGGAGTAAGAAAGGGAGATGCAAAGTGAGAAAGAGTCAGAGAGAGAGAACGAAAGATGGAAACACACGAGGAGGCAGAAGGAGATTTTTTATTTTAGCACTGAAATGATTTGTCTTCAGACATAAATTCAAATTCATAGTAATATCTACCGAGCGTCATCTAAGGGACCCACGAGTTTGTAATAGGAATATAAACTGGCCCTTAATATGTGACATACAGCGCAAAGTGCTGGGAGACTTCAGGCTCATGCCTATGACTAAATACTAAAAGTTTTTGAAATTGTAACTCTTCAGGTTTTCCCGGCGATCCGTTGACTTCTTGAGGTGTGTGGTGTTATGCCGGATATCAGTGTCCTTCATGCACAATATTTCGACAAGATGACTTGTTGTCTTCATCTGATGTCTCTAAGACGGCTTGTCGACTGAAATGGGTCCAATATTTGTACTTAATGCCTTCCCCCTCCATGGTCGGTTCTAGGCTCTCCGACCGCAGTCCGTTACCTCCAGAAGCATCCAGAGACGTTCCGCTTCCGGTTCGGTGCACCTGGCCGCAAGCTGGCGTTCTGTATTCTGTCTGGTGCGCCTGACAGTGGTATGGCATTCTGTTCTCGGTGCGATGCACCTGGTGATATATCTGGTGTTCGTTCCCCATGTTAACATTCCCAATTCTTCTTTATGCTGAGTTCCGCTCCGCTGTTACAACTTTTCCGCTTAAGGAACAGTGCAGAATCCCAAGATTTGCTGAGTTGGTACCCAGTGTCATGATTTATGAGGTGTCCCAACACCTTTACCTGTACGCATTCCCTTATAACATCGTTGCAGTATCTGAGGATATGCGCCAGAGCCCTTGTTTCTTCATAGATTGTAGTGTGATCAGCTTCCAGAGAGTGCTCAACAATACGTTATTTAGTTGCCCGTCTCCGCGAGGTATGGCTCTGTGGTTCTTGCCATCTGATGTCCATTTTCCTAGATTTTCGGCCAACGTACGAATTGCCACATTGGTAAGGTATTTTATAAATTCCTGGCTTTCGTAAACTAAGGTCATCTTTCACCTTTCGCATTAGTCCTCTTATTTTATGTGTGGACACAACACACACTCTCTTTTCTGTACTTTCAACAGTCCATGTAATCTAAATGGAACTGGCGCTCTAGATCGTAGTTAAGTATTTGAAGAAACTGTTGTTCCCATACGCGGGGAATTGTATTCAGCACATAAGCAACTCGAAGGACTTCTCAGGCAGCTATGTATCAGGGAATGGTATGATTGAGAATGCTGATGATCTTGGCAGAAATAGATTCCGCATCTTCTTCTCCATCATGTGACATAGAGGCCGGTTGACAGGCTTTCTGAATCTGTATCCATTTTTGCAGAATAATGAGCACAGATCCTCTGTTTCTGATGACGAATTATTTTGTTCTGAAAAGACGTGTGCCCTGTGGACTAATGTCTTTAGAGTTCCACTCTTCTGTGCTGGGTTTTAACATTTGGTAGCTTGCAGGTATAAATCAGGAAGTATTGGTTTGTGACACACACTGTGACCAAACGAGACATCCACTCTCCTTTTGACCCGCACATACAGAAATGGCAGTTGACCATCTTCCTCTAGCTCTATGATGAAGTTTATTTTTGGGGGGAGTGAGTTAAGATGTTTCAAAAACTTACTGAGCCCCACCCTACCACGAGGCCACATCACAAAGGTATCCTTCACATACGTGAAGAAGCATGTGGGTTTGTATCTAACCAACTCTAATGCATCCTCCTCAAATTTCTCCATGAACAGATCGGCAACCACTGGAGACAGAAGGCTGCCCGTGGCCACTCTTTCCGTCTGCTCGTAGTATTGGCCCTCATACAAGAAATATGTTGAAGTCAATAAGCGCCTAATAACAGAATCGTCCGGAGCTCGTGGTCTTGCGGTCGCGTTCTCGCTTCCTGAGCACGGGGTCCTGGGTTTGATTCCCGGCGGGGTCAGGGATTTTCGCCTGCCTCGATATGACTGGGTGTTTGTATTGTCCTCATCATTTCATCATCATCTTGAAAGTGGTGAGATTGGACTGAGCAAAGGTTCGGAATTTGTACGGGCGCTGATAACCGCGCAGTTGAGCGCCCGAAAAACCATAAACACACACATGGTAACAGAATTCTCAAATTTCTCTGCAGTCAGTTCCAGTTAGTCTTTCAGCGCTACCTTAATAGGGAGATCACATAAAAACTGACCATTATATCAGGTTTCCTGATACTTAGTTGACTGAGATGTTGCAAGAAGTCCTCTGAGCTGCGGATGTGGTGAATACAGTTCCTCCCACATGGGCACAACAGTTTCATGAAGTACTCAGATATGATCTAGAGCGCCAGTTCTATCTAGATTGTATGGCCTGCCGAATGTACACAAAGAAGGTGCACTACTAAAGAAACTGCTCATATGTGGAGAAGTGTATTCACCAAATATGCAACTCGAAGGACTTCTTGCGCCATCCCAAGCAACTACATGTAACGGAATCAGATATAATGGCCCAGTTTTGATGTGGTCCCCCTGTTTATCAAGATACCACCGAAAAACTCACTAGAACTGATTGCAGATAAATTTGACGATGCTCTGATGGAACTGTTCAGGCGTATACCGATTGCAACATACTTTCTATGTGGCAGCCAATATTACGAGCGCACAGAAGGAGTGGCCGTGGGCGTGCTCCTATCTCCAGTGGTTGCCATTCTGTGTGAGAATTACTGCACAACCAGCTTCACAGCTCTTGCACGAAAGTTGCTGACAAGAATAATATACAGAAGAAAGGAAAAGAAAATTGGGAATCTATTACATGGCGATGGATTTCAGAAAGGTGGGCTCACCAGAGTGGCAGTTCTCGCGTTTTGACTGATAATGGACTGTAGATTTTTTTTAAATCGAGATACTTGCATGTTATTTGTGGATTACATAAAACTTTCGAGATTGTAAAATGATATAAACAGTTCGAAGTACTGAGAATAATAGGAGAAACTCTACGGAAATGCGGGTAAAATATAATATGTACAAGGATCAAGACGGAACAATAATAACAGAAGTTGTAGTGCCAAGTGTTCGGATCAAAAAGTGTGTAAGACATGGATGCAACATGTCACCCCTACTGGTTAGTCTGAACATCGAAGAAGCAATGACGGAAATAAAAGGAAGGCTCAAAAATGGAAATGAAATTACGAGGGGAAGGATGTCAGTGGAAAGATTCGTTAGTAAAGGAATTATAGAACATGTTGAAAGAACAGACTGAGCACAGAAGATGGATTGAGAGTAAACCGGAGGAAAACGAAAATAGTGAGGTGTAGGAGAAATGAGAATGGCGATAAATTTAACATCAAAATTTCTGACCTCGATTAAGGACAGGCTGGAGTGGCCGAACGGTTCTAAGCGCTACAGTCTGGAATCGTGCGACCGCTGCGGTCGCAGGTTCGAATCCTGCCTCGGGCATGGATGTGTCTGATGTCCCTAGGTTAGTTAGGTTTAAGTAGTTTTAAGTCCTAGGGGACTGATGACCTCAGAAGTTAAGTCTCATAGTGCTCAGAGCCATTTGAACCACTTTTTTTGATTAAGGAATTCTGATACCTTGGAAGAAAAATAACACATGACAGACGAAGAGAGGATGACGCACGAAGTAACACAGACAAAGAGGCCTTTCAAGACCAAGAGAAATCTGCTGGTATCAAATATCGACTTTAATCTAAGGAAGAAATTTCTGAGAATGTTCATTTGATGCATTGCATTGTACGGTAATGCACCATGGACTATGACAAAATGGAAAAAAATAAGATACGAAGCGTTTGAGAAGTCGTACTAGAGAAGAAAGTTACTGGACTGATAAGATACGGAGTTAGCAGGTTGTCATCAGAATCGACGAAGAGAAATGATGTAGAAATCACTAACAAGAAGAAGGAACAAGAGGATGAACATGCGTTAACACATCGGGAAATAAATTCCATGCTACTTGATAGTAGTTGAAGAGGGTGAAGACTGTAGGAAGACAGAGATAGGAATACACCCCAACAAATAACTGAGGGCATAGATTGAAAGTGACACTCTGAGACAAAGAGGTTGGCATAAGAGAGGAATTAGTTGCGAGCTGCATCAAATCAGTTAGAAGTCTGGTGACGAGATCTCACGAAAATTATTTCTATCATAATTTTTTGTGTGAAATATTTAAAGGTTACTTGTGGTTTCATATCTAAGTTTCTGTTTTTCTGTTTATTTGTAATAATTTTTGTACATCCACATCTCCGCAGTTCTAGTTCCCCTGTATTAATGCCCAGGTCTGTTGCGTGTTTTGTCGAAGAGTATTCTTCTATGAGACAACAGAAAACTTAACTCTGGATGGCTGATTGAAAATCAAGTCTCAAAGACGTTGCCGATCAATAAACATTGTCACAGCAAAAATTCAAATAAAACAATTTATGTGTCAGTCACTTGTCATTTTATCCCATGAGGCGTTGCTATCATCTTCAGGTGGAAAACAACGATCGCTTGTTACATGTGTACCAGCTGGATGCAGGTAGTTGTTTGTTTTGGTTTCATTTTGCTGCTACAAAAGTATAACAGGCACTTGTTGTCATTGAAGGGCATTAAGATTATACATTTCAAGTGGTGATGGAGTTACTTACGGGGAACAGTTCGTAAGTAGCTCCATCACAATTTCTTATGTAATACCTTAGTGCTATATGACGAAAAAAGTGCCTCTTATACTTTTTGTAGCAAAATAAAACCAAAACAAATATCTAGCTGCATTCAGCAGACAACCTTGTAGGTAAGGTAACCACAGCTACGAGTATTAATAAATTGGGTTTTAATAAACCGCTTCAGCTGTATTTAGTCCTTTGCTATTGGATCACTACTGGTTTCGTGGCACTAAAAGTCACATCTTCAGTTAAACATCTGTTTAACAATAAAGCCAGAAGGAATAACAACCCTGAGATATGCACTGCTATTGTAAATTATTTTAAGATTTTAATTTTTTTTAAAATATTAAAAACTTTTACAGGAGACTATCAAAATTTTAGTACCTACAGGACTGAAACATTAAAGAGGAAAACCCGGAGCCGGCCGCTGTGGCGAGCATCAAAGCGACTTATCATTAAGCAGATTTTGATATTTTGGTCGCCGAGGCACTTGTATTGTGTTCATTTGGCTGCCTACGACAAGTACACTGAACGTCTGTAGTGTGTGGTGCGAATTAATGTGTCGGCAAGTCACGCGTGTTGTAGTTCTGTCAGATGAGCGTTAGGATGTGTATTTTTTAATTATTGTGAATCATAAATTTGCTGTTAACTGGAGAGAATAGTTAACGCTTAAAACTGTCTTGTTGTCTTGTGGCGATGTTATTTCGAAACCGTGTGAGCTGATTTATGTCAGTGGCAGTTCACGCACAATTTTATTCACCGTGTGCATTCAGATTTGTATACTGTGCTATTGAAATTTGATGCTTTATTTCTATTGTGGGCAGACTGTGTACCAGTTATGGTTTCTGTATTATACAGTGTAGCGACATGTGGGTCGCGGCACTGGACTGAATACCTGCGTTATATCTCTTAGCCTAAGGTTTTGTAAGATTCATGGTCAGGCAAGGCAGCAGGTTAAAAAGTTGTCAACTTTCTATACTTCAAACAAAGACTTACGTGTTATACAATTTCAAGTTAAATCGTTCCTTTTGATTTTACAAATGTATAACGTTGTATTCTGTTCAGTTCAGCAATTGCTACATCGTACGTTTCAGTTTTGAATAAGTTGTTTTAAACGCACAATGGTAGACCAATGCATTGGGACAGATGTTTGATTCCTTAAGCGGCGTGAATTCGGAAGAGCATAAAAACTGATTCCATGGCTTGCTAGTCTTTGTAACGAAAGGTATATCTTTTGGTCCACTATTTTAATCTCTGTATCAACAAACTGTTTCGTTGTGCTCTGGGCGTAAGGTTAATTACAGTCGAGACTTGGTGCCCCAGACGTGCCAATTTGATATGTTTTTCTGGACCCTTCCACCAGTTAAGCATGTGTCCGTGTTAAATAATAAATTGAGCTGTTAACTCGATAGGTGGAAGTGAGTGGCTTGTCATCATTTTTGATACTGAATAGTAACATGAAATTGTCTCGTGGACAGAGCACCGTTATAGTTTAAGTGATTTCAGAACCTTTCAATAATTGTCTTGGTTAAGTTACCTGAAAAACCTCATTAGTATAAGCATTGTTGTCAGTTGTTAGTCTTGAAGCAGCTGTTGTTGCCAAAAGTTACTTCTGTAGAGCGTCTCTATATTTTTCATCGAGATATCTTGATTTTGTTGTTTATTCAACTGGTAAATTTTTCGCTATTGCTTACTACGTTATAAATTTCTTTGACTACAACCCTGATGCAAATTTAAGAGCAGCCACCAAGTATATTTTTCTGAAATCCTTTAAATTTTCTAAGCTTGATTTGATTTCACTCAATAGAGAAATTATTTCATCCTAATTGAATTTAAATGAATGCTTGTCATGGTGTAAAGTTTAAAGTAGTCACTACTGTTGATCTCTGAACTTTGAGTATTCTTTGCTTGATGCTCTTACAGTAATAAGTACAGTTACATTTTGTCAAGCTTTGATTGCATGCGACTCATGTCTCATGCAAAATTGTTTCGTCACGGACTTCTGAAATTTGTCAATATATCGAGTTTGATAAATTCATACTGTGTACTAAATTGTTTCATTTGGGCACCAGCATCTTACCGCTACAATCTAGCTCTCGACCGCCTAGGCGATATTTTGAACTTTTTGGTTACTACGGTAAATTTATATCTTTTAGATGGCAATAGATGCTGCTTTTGAGTTTGAAGAATCAGGTTTCTGTTATATGCATCGTTGTCTGCCCTTTCAAAAAGCCACTTTATGTTTAACAGCAATTACTTTTAACACCAATAAACAAGCAATGTTCCGAAAGCCAATTGACATCACTCTCACCGTTTACTGTCATACTTAACTTTTCGCCTCGTCCACAATCGACGATTACGGCTGCAGTCCCCCTTTTTCCTGAGATCAACAATCGAAGAGAGAATGTTGAATTACATTCTTTTGGCTCCCATCGTCTTCCTTACCTAACGCCGTCAGTTAACAACATTCAGTTATAGAATTAACCGCTTCCTGAAGTATGAAGCAAGCTACATCGTCTAGTTCGTACATAAAACCTAATGCTCTTTTGCAAACAAATATCCTGGTATGCAACCAGTCCCACGTAGAAAAATGTGGAACGCTGTGACAACATAGTAGTTTCAGCGGATACTCCTAAGGAATAGTCTTAAAGAAATGAATCCCGGAGATCCTTAAACAAAAGTTGTCCGTACATTAGGGCCAGAGTAATTCGTACAAAAGAAATTCTTGGGCACCACCTCTTTTGAATAACTTATGGTCTACTCTTTGTTTAACTGCCAGATTCAGATTTTTGTGTGATAGCCTCATCTGTAGCGGCAGTATTGAGGATTTGTTTCTGGCTCTTTCTTTTATATTTCGTTCGGACTTTTCTTCCGTCTTGTTTTCTTTTCTCCATAATATGTCTTTTAATTAAGCTGTATTGTGATGTTCCGTTAGTGTCTACGTTTTAGTTGGTATTCAAGCCAGGTGTGTTTAGATCTTATCTAAAGTTTTCGATCCTCTTCCTGTCGATAAATATAATCTAGCAGTCTTGTAGAAAACTTTATTTGATTCTCACCTGTTGTTCTGATACTGATGAACATTTGAATCCACAATGTCTTGTTACACTCACAGCTTCCAAGTGCTAGGTTTCTAGGATTGCTGCAGGTGCTGTATTATGCGTCAGACGATTGTTGCATGTCATGTGACATGAAGTAATGTTAGGGTTGATGGTGGTATCCGTGAGCAGGTTCTTCGAAGATAAGCACTCCCAGAACAGACCAGTTATTTTCTCGAACGTCTCAAAAACCCCTGTCGATTGTTTGTGATTCTTCGGTTGTCGTAATATTTTTGTTGTCCATCAGTTCACGTAAGTATGTCAGTAGACGATGAGCACTTGATTAGTATTACTTATCTCTCGATCTGCGGGAGTACTTCTGACACGATTCAGACGAGATAACATACGTGTAACACATAGACAACAGATCGTGCGAGACCTTGGCCGCCTTGTGTGGAACCACTCAGACAGCACCCATTATTAGTCTTCGAATGTGACTCCGCGTGGTTATCTTCTTTACTAAGTAAAGCTGTTACTTAGCTTGTTTATTCGTAACATGCTGCTTCCTAGTGTATGTGCTCAAGTTAGTAAACTTCTCCTGGTTTTTGAAGCTGAGTGAAAATGCTGGCAGGCATTCATTTTCCCCCTCAGTACAACGAAAAGTTAGAAAACTTCATTAATTGGACGCTCGTTGAGAAGTCAGAGGATTTTATTTAGGCACGTCGTCACGAAATACTCTGTGGAAGTATGTAGAAACTAAACGCTAAAATCATTTCAAAAGTCCATCGTGGATTGTAAAATTGTTCATACAAGATAACCGTTATCCCATCAAGTACTACGTTGCTGACCACAGGCCGACACTGGCTAGCAACAACGCACGATGCAGTAAAGGTCATCTTATATAAACAGTTTCACAACACACGAAGGATATTGCAAATGGTTTTAACCTTTAGAAATTACCTCGCAGCTGCACAGACACATAAGAGCAACTAAAATGTACGAAGGTTTGGAATAAGTGTGGTCTTATTGTTGTTTTTTTCCTAGTCTTCTCTCAATAAACTTGAACTTCAGAATTTTTCTGCATTAATCCGTTAATAGTAAATTATTTTTTCTCTGCTCGCCATTGAATATTTACTCAACCAGTACATTTAGCTTTGCCGAATCTTTCTTAACATCAAAAAGCCCTAAGCTGTTTCCTCTCTGTTAAACTAGAAGTATCAGAGAAACTTAAGTTATTTTGCAGGGGGCTTGATCTGTTCTGAAGCTTAATCAAGCTCCATGCAAACACGTTTCATCCAACCAGCGTCAGTCTCTTTTGAATGTGTCGGATGTCACCCATCTGGGAACAACGAGACAAAAAGAGCTTTGAGACTTCTCGCAAAAGAAAGCGTTGATTGCTTAGGAATTGCATGAAAATGAATGGCGAGTGCGTAGTAAGAAAGCGACAAATACACGAGTGTGGATCTCGTAATTACTTTTTGAACTGTATCATTTCCGACCTCATTTGATACGCGACTCGCTAGACATTGTTCAAATTTTTGTCAAGAATGTTTTACCTTGGAAGACCTTTCGAACTTTCGCCTCTAGCCAGTCGTGTAACACATCTACATCTATACTCCGCGGGCAAGAACACTGGGATCCTGACGCCCCAGTAGCACTAGCGACAAGGAAACCCATCGTGCCCTGTTCACTAGACAGGGACTAGATGCTAGCACAGTAACGCGCCTGTGGCAGACTCCATGTACATTTGTACACACATCGTATTTTCTTCTTGTGTTATTCTAAAACAGTGTGGCAGACGTGTGGCATACACGTACGATGAATATATGGATATGCTTCTGGTCTTTGGTACATCTGATAACCAGGGTTGTGTCGTCGCTCCTGAATATGCTGCAAGACGTCCTGGTTGACGACATCCAAATAAAAATGTGTTTCGTCTCGAGCTTTTGTCCTTCTACCGCCGCGTGACAGGGATTCTCCACACACTCTTCCCTCTCCAGTTATTGAGAAGGCTATTCTGGAGGTCATCCACCAAGAACCCGAGCGAACTACACGTACTGTAGCGAGGCAGTTGCGTGTCTCGCAATGCTTAGTCGCTGACGTGCTACACGAGCATGGGCTGCACCCCCATCATTCAATCGCATCCTGCAGACCGCCGTCTGCACATCCAATTCTATGAATGGTTCCAACAACAGGAAGCCAATGTCGACTTCATAAACGCCGAATGATGAAGCACCGAATGATGAAGCACCGAATGATGAAGCACCGTTCACTTGTGAGGGTGTCTCCAACATGTACGACGCGCACCCGTGGTGTAATGTTAACCCGACCTCAGCCGCGACTGTGGATATCAAGGTCGTTTTGCCCTCACCGTCTGCGCTCGAATATTGGTAGAAAGGAGTGTGGGTAACTACTTGCTGCCTAACCGGTTAACTGTACGAAGGTGTCATGCATTCATCTCAAACCATTCGCCTGACGCACTGGAGGATGTTTCACTTCGTGTTCGGCGGAGTTTTTGGTTCCAACACGATGATGCACCTCCACACTTTGGAACTGATGTGCGACGGTGTTTAGACAAAACATTTCCAGAGAAATGGCTCGGACGGGGAAGTTCAGTTGTATGTCCTCCGTGTTCGCCTGACCTAAATCTTGTGAATTCATTCCTGTGGGAACACTCGAAGCACATGTGCAAGACCTGATAGCGGGTGCTCATGCTGCTGATGTATCTGTGGATGCAATCATGTTGTGTTCCGATGACAGGGTGTTCTTTTGTAAACGCCATGCGGTCATTAATATGGAAATTATTATTGTCACTGGTTGCTAATGTCTTACATCTACGTAGACGTACCATGAAGTATAAATGACTAGTAGATTTTGAGTTATTTAACTGTTCAGTCATCTTTGCCATCTTGTAACTGACGTTGGTTTTGTAGTTATTCTGTCCTATAACAGGTCATTTGTTTCAGGTGTTTTTTTCTGACTTATATAATCATGTTTTAGTTTATATTCGTCGTTACAAAACACTGTACTATGTAAAGATCGGATACTTGTGGCTTAAGAAACGATGTATGCTACAGTATTATATGGCAGGATGAAATTCTCAAATAGAAACAAACACGCTTCGACCTTTTGAAAGCTAACACTTTTTTTATCTCATTTTGTTCGTGATTTTTCGTTCTGTTTGTTCGTTCGTTTGTTCAAGTTCATCGTCGTTCCATTAACTCATTCTTTTTTTTTTTAATTACAGAGGGTGGCTAACCCTCTAACCGAACACTCTGAGCTACCGTGCCGGCACACTTAACGCTATCCACTGCACCAACTGCACAGCAACAGCAACACGCCTTTTGCTGACAAAGGATCCCGTACATATGATTACAGGATTCCCAGATCGTCAATATTTAACGTCCGTTTACTGCCGGAAATATGCGTAGGACGAAACTTTCTGAGAAACATTTTTGTATTGCTAGTATGTGAGGAATCACGCTGCGAAGAGCGTACACATACATTTACAGGCTCCGGAGCCTGTAACGTAACCGCTCTGTACCGTCGTTGAATGACGTTATCGGGCATGGGTTCCTGTTCAAAATATTATGTGCTCATTTCCCTCTACAAGGCCTAGAAGTTTGTAACGGGAATTTCAAAACACTCTTTATGAACTTCAACATTCTTCTGTAACACCACACTTCAAAAGTTTCTAGTCTCTCCTTTCTTGTCTAAACTAAAACTTCCACTTTTCACTTCCGTACAAGGCTACACTCTGGTCAGTTACAGTCTGAATGAATTTACTTGCTGTTGTCTGTCTGCATTTTATATTCTCTCTGTTTCCGCCACCATCTGTTATTTTTCTGTCCAAATGGCAAAACAACTTTTAGCGTCTCATTTAATAATTTAACATCCTCAACGTCACCTGATTGAATATGACTTATTCCTTCACCCTTGTTTTACTTCTGTTAGTTTTGAGTTACAACCTCGTTTGAAGAGATTATCGGTACCACTCACCTGAGCTTATCGTTTTCGATGTCACGGTAATATTTAGGACTCCACAGTGATTACCCCACTCATGAAGATAGAAGAGCCGCATTAGACAGACAAGCTGTCGTTAAACGACGGATATGAACGCTGGCCTATCGAGTACCTAGCAGTGCATGGAACGTTCCAATTTTGCCGTGTTTGTAAATATGTAGGGCGCCTTGTGTTTCGATGTCGTGGGGTTCTGCAATCGAATACTGCGAAAAGCGATAAACGACTTCCGCATTTCGGGCACCAGTCGACACTCTGCAGAACCAAGAATACAGATACTTCAACTGTGCTTCCCTTCTCGTCCGAATTACAGAGGTGAAGCTGGTATTGGAACCAGCTCCCTCTGGATCGGTCATCGCTGCACTGTTTTGCATTAGTGACTCGTGTTTCTCCAGAGTATTGTCAATGTCTCTTACCTTCACTATACTCGAGGCTATTACTCAACTTCCGATGTGAGAGGTAATGGTCGCTGCATTTCCCTTAGCTTCAACACTAACTTTTTCGTAGTATTCACAACGACAATAGCCTCATCGACAAGTGGCGCTAGCACTCTCATAAAAACAAGGAGCCTATAAATAAAGAGGCAAATTGATCGTTTTCCCTGCAGCTCTCTCGTTTTAGTAGAGGTCGCCTTCGTAGCAAGCGATTGGATGCCGACCGGACAAAAGCGATGTTTATAAATAAACAGCAGCTGTAAGCGTTCCAGGATAAACTACGTCAATGTACGTCTCCCCAACGCAAAGGCACGCACAAAGCATTATTCATGACGTTGTACCCGATACTTGAATTTGATTCGATATCGTTGCCCCGGTTCTTCCTCAGCGGCCAACTTGACGCTCAGGGCAGCCAACAATGAAAGTCAGTCGTCTTTCTTCTTCGAATTTTTTTTTATGTTTCAGGCTTTTGGTCTGAAGCAATGCAGCCATCTCTCTCAATGTTTTACAGTTTTACTGAGTAAAGTTACAATCATGCCACAATTTCATAACTAGTCATAAAGTTAATAAATTATTTTGATGGAGAAGAGTTACTACGTTTGTAAGTTCCCCGCTATGTGTTTCTGTCTGAAATTAAGCTGAAATTTACCTCCCGTCCTATAAAAAGCCTACGCACTGCCAAAACTATGTGTCCACAAACTGTTATCCAACTGAACTCGTATGCTAAACTTCGACTAAATAGAACCTGATTTGAAATGAACTGTAACTGGTCTGCATACAACTCGTCTTCATATTAAATGCGTAACTGAAGTGACACAACTGTCTGGTTCTTATCAAAATTTCCACTTGCCTCGCATCTTGACAACACTGTTGCCCATTTCTCGAAAGCACATCAGCAAACAACATGCAGGCAGCGACTAATTTATATTTCTATTTTTAAATAAAATGTCTGAACAATATTCAGAGTGATGCACATCATACTGTGCAATATGGTAATGCGTAATGATAAACCTTCACTAAACGGTGGCATGGGAAAAGTAACTATTCCTATGATAGGATATTCCAAGACAACGATTTTAATATATAAGAAACTATCAGCTTCGATTGCGGTAATGAAACCAACCTTTACCTAGGTTTCAGCCCAAATACACTCCTGGAAATTGAAATAAGAACACCGTGAATTCATTGTCCCAGGAAGGGGAAACTTTATTGACACATTCCTGGGGTCAGATACATCACATGATCACACTGACCGAACCACAGGCACATAGACACAGGCAACACAGCATGCAAAATGTCGGCACTAGTACAGTGTATATCCACCTTTCGCAGCAATGCAGGCTGCTATTCTCCCATGGAGACGATCGTAGAGATGCTGGATGTAGTCCTGTGGAACGGCTTGCCATGCCATTTCCACCTGGCGCCTCAGTTGGACCAGCGTTCGTGCTGGACGTGCAGACCGCGTGAGACGACGCTTCATCCAGTCCCAAACATGCTCAATGGGGGACAGATCCGGAGATCTTGCTAGCCAGGGTAGTTGACTTACACCTTCTAGAGCACGTTGGGTGGCACGGGATACATGCGGACGTGCATTGTCCTGTTGGAACAGCAAGTTCCCTTGCCGGTCTAGGAATGGTAGAACGATGGGTTCGATGACGGTTTGGATGTACCGTGCACTATTCAGTGTCCCCTCGACGATCACCAGTGGTGTACGGCCAGTGTAGGAGATCGCTCCCCACACCATGATGCCGGGTGTTGGCCCTGTGTGCCTCGGTCGTATGCAGTCCTGATTGTGGCGCTCACCTGCACGGCGCCAAACACGCATACGACCATCATTGGCACCAAGGCAGAAGCGACTCTCATCGCTGAAGACGACACGTCTCCATTCGTCCCTCCATTCACGCCTGTCGCGACACCACTGGAGGCGGGCTGCACGATGTTGGGGCGTGAGCGGAAGACGGCCTAACGGTGTGCGGGACCGTAGCCCAGCTTCATGGAGACGGTTGCGAATGGTCCTCGCCGATACCCCAGGAGCAACAGTGTCCCTAATTTGCTGGGAAGTGGCGGTGCGGTCCCCTACGGCACTGCGTAGGATCCTACGGTCTTGGCGTGCATCCGTGCGTCGCTGCGGTCCAGTCGCAGGTCGACGGGCACGTGCACCTTCCGCCGACCACTGGCGACAACATCGATGTACTGTGGAGACCTCACGCCCCACGTGTTGAGCAATTCGGCGGTACGTCCACCCGGCCTCCCGCATGCCCACTATACGCCCTCGCTCAAAGTCCGTCAACTGCACCTACGGTTCACGTCCACGCTGTCGCGGCATGCTACCAGTGTTAAAGACTGCGATGGAGCTCCGTATGCCACGGCAAACTGGCTGACACTGACGGCGGCGGTGCACAAATGCTGCGCAGCTAGCGCCATTCGACGGCCAACACCGCGGTTCCTGGTGTGTCCGCTGTGCCGTGCGTGTGATCAGTGCTTGTACAGCCCTCTCGCAGTGTCCGGAGCAAGTATGGTGGGTCTGACACACCGGTGTCAATGTGTTCTTTTTTCCATTTCCAGGAGTGTAATTGAGCCTTCTTCAGAAGATATACCTGAATCTATAATTTGTCTAAGAGGGCATGGTCTAGAAACAAAACTAAAACAGCCTGAATAGGCGTAGTCACATTTTTAAAATATGACATTTTTAAGCAAGTGAACAAAGTTATCTGACAAACATTGCAGTCTTAGCTCAAACGTCTTTAAAAAAATAAAAATCATTCAAACTTCGTATCTCTTTCGCCTTTCAATATATGCATCATACTTATCCTTGCTGCCCTTTACAATAAATTTTTCTGCATCTAACAACACAATCACAACTCAACACAGCACTACTGAACACGCCCATCACCCACCACAGAAAGACTGCAGAAAGGCGAAGACTGTACCACAACAAGACCAAACTTGCTCTCTCTCTGACGTGAACATCGATAACTTACAAAAATCAAAATGACATGCCCACCTTACGCATTACTTTTTAATGGCTGATGGAGCCTAACTATTGTAGAAATCAGTTTTCTGCTTTGCATGCACATAAATTTTACCTTCTTTGCGTGATTTTTGGTTTCCTTCCTATTTTTCATGATGTCCGTTCCCAGTGGATTAGTTTCTTTGAGAATAGCTCGCGTCTGCATATGTTGGAGCAATCTTCTACAGTTCGTTGACATAAGTTTCTTAATCTGAGGTTCTGCAAGTAATTTAAAACTGCGAGTCTGGCTATGGCTTCTGCAGAAAAACTAAAATAATTCCTTGTAAGCTGTGCTTCGACATAAGAACGCGCAATCCACCCTGCCCTTGTCTGGGATTTTGGAGCCGTCAGTAGAAATCTCCAAATACTCCGGGAAATTATCACTAATGCAGGTTTTTACTGATGTCAATGTTCGACTTTTTTTAGGGGTAGGGTGGGGGGGAGTAGAAAACGTCAGTCTGAAGTTACTTCGTTAAACCGGTAATTTGTACTAGGTCGTCTGGCGTTCTTCAGAGATCAGGTAAAATGTCCTTCATATCTATGAAGCTTGTACACAATTGAATACTGTTTATTTATTCTCTATCTGTTCATTTCAATCTATCGAATTTCTGTACCAGTGGGTGGTGAATTGCAGAAATATGTTTCAGAAGCAATATGTCTGTCGTTAAATTCCATCTTAAGGCCTTAGGCATTTCTGCAGCTTTTCTTAACACTGCATTTGTTAGAGTGGAGAGTATAGGTCGTAGGTAAGACTGATGCAGCTAAACTGGAGTTTTTCTAGTTTGTAAACTTATTTTCTGTTGCCTCAGCAGAACAGCCTGCTTCCATAGTCGAGTGTTGAACATTATGATACACTCCCCACGATACTCTGGTAAACGAGTACTACACCTTGGATCTTCTCAATGAGACACGTAATATGCTCCGTCCACGAACTGCGAGTACTCTATCATTCTTAAGAATTAGATCCTTCGCCTACCAAAGTTAACAATATACGTGTTAAGAGCTGAAAGTTGTAAGCCTTTTTATGCCAGTCGGGTTCCTAACTGGGACGTTGCTGAACTCACTCCTCTCCTCGTTCTTCAAGGCTGGCAGCAGAAGCCTATATAGATATATCATCAGCATATTGAAGTACTTGAATAGTTCTTGGCAGCTTGATTTCCATGTCTGCTGCGTAAACATTAAATAGAATAGGGCTTAATATCGATCCCTGTGGATGGCCAGCAGTGGAATTCCTTGGGGCTACAGTTTCATTTTTCGACGTAAGCGGACAGTCTAGAAAGACTGTTCACGCCATAAATGAAGTTGTACCACAGATCAGTCTCTCATCCATTGCCATAATAAGGAGATGATAATGTTACAATATGCCCCTTCAATAACCACAAACATAGATGTCACTTTTTTTTTCGCAAACCCTCTTCACATGTCCAAGTGAAGTGAATTTCGTCGTACTATAGAATGTAGAGCAATGTTTCGGAAAACCATTGTGATAATCCGGCAGTATATTGTTGGTTTAGAGCCATCATTCTAGACAATTTTCATTATTTGCTCCCAGGTTTTCGCAGTGCACCCGAAGTGTGCTATGGGTCTCCAGGAGGTGGCAAAAGCTGGGTTCTTCCCAGGAACAGAGTTGGTATGACGATATGTGTAGTTCAGTCTTCATAAAATGAATCATATAACCATATTTGACTGTAAATTTCCAGTAGCCTTTCTTTTGCTGGTTCACATAAATTCGGCAGCATGGCGTAATATATATTACGCAGTCCTGGTGCTGTATTCGCTGGGCGGGTTAAGGCAATTGACAGTTAATTTGTAAACGGCGAGTTTAGGAAAAGATGAGACCCTTCTCCTGGAGCACTCAAAGATTCTGACGGTACTGAGGGACGAGCTGCTTTATCTAGGACGGTATCTGTCAGTGATTCATCCATCCTTTTGGGACTCATATTTCACTGTCTCTTACGCCGAAGAGACTTAATGCAAAAAGCGAATCGCGTAACATGAGGGATAAATACATTCCATTTACTCACAATGAAATTTTTGATGATACCAGCAACAGTTTCCATTTCAAATTCTAAGGTGTTTAGAGCTTAATAGCACCACCCATCTGGGCTGAATTGTAATACTACTTCCGTCGAGGAAAGAGTGGTAATGATTGTAACATTTGAAAGTTGGATGTATTACAATTTTGCTTCTAGTAAAATTTTCTGGTGCAGGTCATATGATCGGATGTGCACTTACCTTTCTCCGATTGAAAGCTCATGTTGATATATGAATGACCTGACCCTATACTCCAATTAGTGCATTTCATAGTGCAATATTTAATGGTACCACGTCTACTAGGTCAATATTTAATGGAACAATAGTTAACAGCAAAACGGATAATGCAAGTGAATACGAGCAATCAGTTGCTTCATAAACACCTCCAGGTTTTCCTAAACGTTCATTCCTATTTCCAATAGGTACTATGCCATTCATTTATCTCCACATTATAAGCATACTTTTTGTATCTAGATGAAAATGGTTTGGTGGAGACTAGCAATGGCTTAGGTGAAGAGAAATCATTTGTGTGAGGAACGGGTCTCTATTTCATTAGTAATCAATGTTTATTCTCTTGAAGCTGAGGATATCGAGAGAACATTTTGGAGCACATTTAACACATTAATTATGCAAACGGGCATATCGAAATCGTACTAGAATAATTGGTCTCATAATTAGTTGACTTAGGTACTTATGTACACACGGTGTGATTGGCAATGGTCAACAGGACTGACCATTGACAGTGATTCGAATGCTTGAATCGCACTCATACCCAGGGACTTAATGAAACAGTGGACAACCACATGGGCTACCAGTTACGACGGGCAGGGTAAGAAAAGGGCAAACGCACTAGGTAGAAAGTAACAGGTATCTCAAAGGTTCATCATCATCGACAGTATCTCAAAGACTTAAGAGAGTGGTCACAAAATGTGGATAGCATCTAGTTAATTGCTGTACACAGGCATTAATGCCCTACACATTGAGAGGAACTATTTAAACTTCCTGGCAGATTAAAATTGTGTGCCGGATCGAGACTCGAACTCGGGAGCAAGTGCACTTGCCCGCGAAAGGCAAAGGTCCCGAGTTCGAGTCTCGGTCCGGCACACAGTTTTAATCTGCCAGGAAGTTTCACATCAGCGTACACTCCGCTGCAGAGTGAAAGTCTCATACTGGAGAATAACTACTGCTTGGCAGTAGTTAAGACATGAGCACGTGGAGTGATGATGGACAAAGAGAAAGAAACCTAATTAAAATAAGCTCAGATCCATTCAGGAAACTAACATGGAATCTGATTTACTGCACCACAGAAAGTGGCCTAATGGAAATGTGGGATGTGGTCAGCAAAGGTTATCATGCTGGTAACAAAAAAAAAAAAAAAAGACATTCCCTAGAATTGGAAAAAATGCACCCAGAATCTCCTGTGATCCATATATAACCAAATATGAACAGGATATTAATCCGAAATTCTTAAGTAATGTGATACTTGCTCGTCTACTGGTGGCTCGAACTCGACCAAAAAGATTGTCGTCAGATTACACTCTTCTCACGTAATTTAAAGTAATCGAAATTATAGGACCTTATCTCACTTCAGCCGGCCGGAGTGGCCGAGCGGTTCTAGGCGCTTCAGTCTGGAACCGCGTGGCTCCTACGGTCGCAGGTTCTAATCCTTCCTCGGGCATGGATGTGTGTGATGTCCTTAGGTTAGTTTGGTTTAAGTAGTTCTAAGTTCTAGGGGACTGATAACCTTATAATTTAAGTCCCGTAGTGCTCAGAGCCATATCTCACTTCCCCAACTCTGAAAGAAAAGGAATTGTAAGATTTTGTAACTACGTAACACATTCTGGTACCTGACTCCACAAACCAAACGGCCAATGGCCATTTCGAAGTGGATAAACCTTTTTGCGTAGATCGCCGAAGTTACGCACCGTCGGGGGTGGCCAGTACTTGGATGAGTGACCGTCCAGGTAAGCCGCGCTGTTGACATTTCCCCATTTGTCTTTACGGTAGAGGGGACAGAAGGGGTGGCAACGTGGAGTCCCTGGTCACCAGTCTTTGCATCAAAATTTCTGAATTCAATTAGAAACCTCTTCGCAGTTTATGAAGTGAGGAGATGTGATACTGTTGATGGTGATCAATCCGTCGGTCGGATGGGGACGTAAATCTAGACGGCCACCTTGGTGCTCTTTGAGTAGTAGCCTGTGCCGACACTAGGCTTCACCTTCTCCCTTCTCTCGTCACCTCCAGCACCAACATGACACGCACACACACACACACACACACACACACACACACACACACTTAACACATACACTCATGCACACAGCTGACATACTTCGAAAATGAAAGGTGCCTGCGGAATGTGAAGGCTAGGGGAAAATCTGCTAACTTATGCGGCTGAACCTGCCCTTCGGGATCTCCCAGCCATTCATGCCACATGACTTTACTTTTTACAAACCAAACAAAGCGTTCTAATAGAGCCACACCGGAGACCGAACGCCTCTCAAGCATAGCGGGCACCGAGAAACGGCTCCACGTTCAGACAAGTGGTGGGGAAGAAAAGAACCGGGTGGCTGGAGCCAACAACATCGCTACAAAATTTGAATCCATCGCATATCTTTTATTCATCTTGTAGGCCCTAGTCTCCTTTCTTTGTTAAACTTGCCCATTAATTTAGCTTGGCAATGGCTCTATACTACTCATGTGCCTGTATTGCCCCCGTGAAACCATTCAAATTTACGACATACAAATTTTCTTACATTGAGGGGCTCAGGGGAGAAAAAAAAGGATTGGAAAGGACGTGCACCAACGAATAAATGAACTAGTCGGTCCATTTCTACTCCAGAAGCCCCCAGTCCACTGAGAAGTTAAATACGCAACAGGAAAGACAACGTTATATGTATGAAAGTTGCATCAAAATAATAATAATAATAATATTTGAAACTGTTAGCACTATGAGTAACGGTGACCTTCGATTCAGCTTTTACGGTGCAAGTCGAAATGTTTCTTTCGGTCCACTACTTGTTTCTCAAATCCAAACGCATGGATTTTCACTGTATAAATGTGATTTTTACGATTATTATTTTTCCCGAAAGGAAGTTAACAGCAAATTGTATTTGCTCATGCCTGTATTCACGACCATATTTGTTCCTCAAGGCAGCTACCTGTGAGCGGCAGAGAATATTTCTGTAGAACTTTCGTTTCCCCCCTCTCTTGATCCATGTGTGAATGGTACATGAGAAGAACGATTTTCAATAAGATTCCGTAAGAGCTCTAATTTTTCTGATTTTTCTCGGCGTGGTCGTTTCACAAAATCTAACGTATGAGAGAGGAACTAATATCTCTCTTCTTGGAACGTATATACTCGAAATTTTCTGCTTGATACACTCTTATAACGTCTGCAACTGGAGTTCATTAAGCATCTCCATAGCGCCCTCCGAGAAATCTCGAAAGGAAATTAAAGATCAAGGAGATCAAACGAAGTTTTCATGTTCGATAGTGACGTAATTCTGTCAACAACGGCAAAGTACTACGAAAATGAAGTTAGAGTTTGTCTTGAGAGGAAGGTATAAAATCAACACCAACAAAGGTAAACAAGGGCAGTCGGAGGTAGTGAAATTAAATCAAGCCATGCTAAGAGAATTGGATCAGGAAGAGAGACACTGAACGTAATAGATGAATATAGATATTCAAGCAACTAAATGCTGGAGATGAAGGAAGTAGACAGGATATAAATTACAGACTACACATAACATGAAAACTTTTCTGATTAAGAGAAATTTAACATAGGGTATAAATCTAACTGTTTAGAATTCCTTTCTAAAGATATGTGAGTGGAGTGTAGCATTGTACGGGAAGTGAAATGATCGTGTGGCATTGAAGGCCGGGAGGCCCCGTCCGGGGAACTTCGGCCGCCGAGTTGCAAGACTTATTTCAGGTGACACCACACTAGGTAACCTGTGTGTCGGTGATGATGAAATTATGATGAGGACAACGCAACACCCAGTCCACAAACGGAGAAAATCTCCAGTCCAGCCGTGAATCGAACCCAGGCTCCCTGCATGGTAGGCAAACACGTTACCACTCAGCTTAGCAGTCAGACATTGTATGGGAAAGAAATGCGCACGATAATCAGTTCAGACAGGGAGAGAATTTAAGCTTTTCAAGAGTAGTGCTACAAAAGAGTACTGAAGATTAGGTGGGTATGTCGAGTAACTGAGATACTGAATATATTTGGGGAAAAAGAATTTATACCACCACTAGACCAAAAGAAGGGAAAGGGGGAGGGAGGTGGCAAACAAATTAGAGGGACGAATACAGCAAGCAGTTTCAAAAATGGTTCAAATGGCTCTGAGCACTATGGGACTTAACTTCTAAGGGAAGTTAAACCTAACTAACCTAAGGACATCACATACATCCTTGCCCGAGGCAAGATTCGAACCTGCGACCGTAGCGGTCGCACGGTTCCAGACTGTAGCGCCTAGAACCGCTCGACCACACCGGCCGGCTAAGCAGTTTCAAATGGACGTACTCACACAGGATAGACGAACGTGGCGAGCTAGATCAAACTAGTCTTTGGACTGAAGACTAATACAATACACGCAAGTGAAAACAATAGATGGTTACCCGTTCTCTTTAACTGCTCACCTGCGGTATTTTCCACTAATGCCTCTTGCATTTTGGGAGCGACATGTCACGAGCGACCAAAGATTTTACGAGGTGCATTCAAGTTCTAAGGCCTCCGATTTTTTTTTAATTAACTACTCACCCGAAATCTATGAAACTGCCATTACTTCTCGACGTAATCGCCCTGCAGACGTACACATTTTTCACAACGCTGACGCCATGATTCCATGGCAGCGGCGAAGGCTTCTCTAGGAGCCTGTTTTGACCACTGGAAAATCGCTGAGCCAATAGCAGCACGGCTGGTGAATGTGCGGCCACGAAGAGTGTCTTTCATTGTTGGAAAAAGCCAAAAGTCACTAGGAGCGGGGTCAGGTGAGTAGGGAGCATGAGGAATCACTTCAAAGTTGTTATCACGAAGAAACTGTTGCGTAACGTTAGCTCGATGTGCGGGTGCGTTGTCTTGATGAAACAGCACACACGCAGCCCTTCCCAGACGTTTTTGTTGCAGTGCAGGAAGGAATTTGTTCTTCAAAACATTTTCGTAGGATGCACCTGTTACCGTAGTGCCCTTTGGAACGCAATTAGTAAGGATTACGCCCTCGCTGTCCCAGAACATGGACACCATCATTTTTTCAGCACTGGCGGTTACCAGAATTTTTTTGGGTGGCGGTGAATTTGTGTGCTTCCATTGAACTGACTGGCGCTTTGCTTCTGGATTGAAAAATGGCATCCACGTCTCATCCATTGTCACAACCGACGGAAAGAAAGTCCCATTCATGCTGTCGTTGCGCATCAACATTGCTTGGCAACATGCCACACGGGCAGCCATGAGGTCGTCCATCAGCATTCGTGGCACCCACCTGGATGACACTTTTCGCATTTTCAGGTCGTCATGCAGGATTGTGTGCACAGAAATGCCAACTCTGGAGGCGACCTGTTCAACAGTCATTCGGCGATCCTCCAAAACAATTCTCTCCACTTTCTCGATCATGTCGTCAGACCGGCTTGTGGGAGCCCGAGGTTGTTTCGGTTTGTTGTCACATGATGTTATGCCTTCATTAAACTGTCGCACCCACTAACGCACTTTCGACACATCCACAACTCTATCACCACATGTCTCCTTCAACTGTCGATGAATTTCAATTGGTTTCACACCACGCAAATTCAGAAAACGAATGATTGCACGCTGTTCAAGTAAGGAAAACGTCGCCATTTTAAGTATTTAAAACAGTTCTCATTCTCGCCGCTGGCGGTAAAATTCCATCTGCCGTACGGTGCTGCCATCTCTAGGACGTATTGACAATGAACGCGGCCTCATTTTAAAACAATGCGCATGTTTCTATCTCTTTCCAGTCCGGAGAAAAAAAATCGGAGGCCTTAGAACTTGAATGCACCTCATATTTGTCTGTGTGTATACCGTGATGAGCCAAAACATTATGACCACTGCCCGCTACGAGACTGTATGCTGCCTGGTGGCACTGAGGGCACGAGACGAGGTAAGAAAAGTATCTGAGCGGAGCAGAGATAATTGGGGAATCAATCTAGCGACTGTAAGTACCGCATATGTGGAAATCCGACGACTTAAGCGACTTTCACAAAAGCCAGATTGTTTTGGCCCAGTTCTGCGAGCGAGCATCTCGGAAACGGCGAAGCTGGTCGACTGTCCGCGTGCTACTGTCGTGGGTGTCTGTGGAAAGTGGTTGAAGAACTATATTTTAACTAAAGTTCAGTCTTGATCACAATACTTATGTCTGAAAAACATAGGTGACCGGTTTCGGTTATTTTTATATAACCATCTTCAGACCCATGGCTTCCTTGGAGGATGGTAGGCGGAGCTCTGCTCAGCTGCTACGAAGTAAACTGATCATGGGTCTGAAGATGGTTATATAAAAATAACCGAAACCGGTCACCTATGTTTTTGAGACATAAGTGTTGTGATCAAGACTGAAATTTAGTAAAAATATAATTATTGATCAATGTTTCCAAAAGTGTTTACCAAAATTGGTTGAAGAATGCTGAAACCACGAGTAGGCGACAAGAAGTTGTACGTCCATACCTCATCACAGAACACACTAAAGCAGGACGGGCGGAGATCTGTGGCAGATGGGACGATAGAGTACAGCGCTGCCTCAGGCACAAGGGTTTTGCGGCACACCGTTCAGCGGACAGTGTTGATCATGGTGTTCCGCAGCAGAGGATCCCTACGTGTTCTCATGCTGACCCAACATCATCTTCAGTTACGATTGCAATGGACACAGGATCATCGAGATTGAACCGCGGGCCAATGGAATCTTGTCACCTGGTCGCATGAACTACGTTTATTGTTAAACTAGGTCGATGGTCGCGTCCAGATTCGTAGTCATCCAGGTGAATGGCTGCTCAGAACACGCAATGAGCCACGGACGCAGGCCAGTGAGCGTAATATTATGTTATAGGGGACATTCACCAGGGCTTCCATGGGACCTGCGGTAGCAATCGAAGGCACCATGACAGCCGCGGACTATGTGAACGATATTAGGAACCACCTGTAACCCCTTATTCTTGATGTCTTCCTCAACTGCGATGCATCTCCCAGCAGTGTAACTGTCGGAGTCACAAGGCCAGAATAGTCCTAAAGAATGTTAATGTCTTGCCAACACATTCGGCTTTTCTGAATCCATTGAAACCCAACTGGACGCTATCAGCCGCCAGCTCCGCACCCACAAACCAACGGCCCGTAAATTACGAGAGTGACCTATGCATAGGCACTTGGTGCCACAAACCTCTGGAAACCTATCAAGTACTTGTCGAATTCATGGTACCAGAAGTGGACCAGCACGCATCTAAGCAAGTAGTGTGTGTGTGTGTGTGTGTGTGTGTGTGTGTGTGTGTGTGTGTTTGTGTGTGTCAATTCCTAAGGAAACAAACTGTTGGGGTCATCCGTCCCTAGACTTACACACTACTTAAACTAACTTATGCTTGTAACAACACAAACACCAATGCCCGAGGGAGGACTCGAACATCCAGCGAGAGAGGCCGCGCAATCCGTGACATGGCATCTCAAACCACACGGCCACTCTGCGCGACCAAAGCAAGCAGTCATAATGATTTGGTTCATCAGTGTACATCATTTGTGACGAGTGAGAAGGGATATGCGACAGGTTCAAAACACGCGATGCACGCTTTTCCTTCCGTGACAACTCTGAGATTTGCTGAGTTTAGCCGACCAAATGGAACTTTCATGACTGTTTTCCTTTCAGTACACGACGGTGCACCATATCGGCACGGTAAGGAGACAATTTCTTGGTCAGCAGCCAACGCTAGACAGACGTGTGTGTAAACGCAAATGTTTTCGTCTGTGTGTAGTCACTTGCCATTGCTGTGTTAGCGATAGCTGCTAAACCATTCTCTCGGCGGGAGGCTGGTGAAGTAGCATGATGCCAGATCTGAATAAAAGGTAGTACAATCATTCTGCAATAGTAATAATCGCAGTATTAGCAGCATTTTCATCCGATCGAAAATTAAATTCTACGCAAAATGTTGGAAAATTGTAAACAAATGTTATCAAAACATCTGGGCTTATTGATGTGCAGCAACTAGGGATTTTGGAGATGACACACACGGCTGTGGAACAGTGCTATGTACTGTTGATCTCTTACTGCAAGGACAAACACACGCCACTGAACGTAGCTGTTCGAAATGCCCGACGTATGTAGATTGTCGTCATACGATAATGAGTTTACTGTAGCAATAGTTGCTTTTCGACTATAAATGGCTGTCTTCAGTTCATTTTCATTGCAGTTCAACAGACTCGCGGTAGTTCATGTCACCATATGTATAGGCACTGAGCTCAGTGTCGTTCTGCCTACACAACTCTCACAGCATATGGTGACATGAAATGCCGTGAGTCTGTTGAACTGCAATGAAAATGCACTGAAGATGGCTATTTCTAGCCGAAATCTAGATTTGAAAACACAATAAAAATTAATGGGATAGCGACTGACTGCTGTGTGCGTTTCCTTACTGATAATCTACGGTCGCTGTCCACAATGGTTCCTGATAGAATCAAAATTGGCTATGTTATTTCGTGTTCTAATTAGTGCGCTTGATCTGAAAGTATGTACTAATATGACAACTCATCACCCAAGTATCTCGTTACGGGGTTGTCTAGTGCTAAACTTTAAGACTGTATCCAGTTTTACCCCAGCACAATCCCGTCCCGTATCATTTTCAAAGACAGTTCTTATCAGTGTGCGTTCTTCGACGGTTTGAAATGGCAGAGAGGAATAGGAAATTTTGATTTTGTTATTTCATTCATTAGAGTCTCATTGATAAGGTAACACTCTTCGCACGTCTTGGTACAGTGATCGTAGAATATCTGCAGCTCGTCGGCACCATTGATTATCCCACCTAGCGATGAAATCAGGTGAGACAAGTGAATCTTTCAGTGTTTTGTCCACTACGATAAGCATTGTATTGCCTGAAGTGATTATAGCAGTGTAACATTTTGTAGACACTTAGAAAAATATGAGAATAGTAAAGCCGAATTCATTAATTAATTACATCTCATTTTACCATCAGCTCAAAACTTTTCTTATAGCTGGAAAATATTATTTTGTAATGCTTAAAAGCCTGTAACCACATATGTATACATCTTATGTATGTTAGTACTTACGTATAATCTACGTTAGTGCTTATGTATATTAGTGCTTATGCATAAAATAACACGATTTACTATCGCAACAACATCGTAATTTTTTATGTTTCTGTGTTTTACATGTAATACAAGAAAGAACAGATTCACGTACGCTTAGCGAGAATAAATCTAAAGCTCTAACGTATCACAAGTAGAAATATATATATATATACCTTTTACATTACTCTTACTTTCGTGTAAGATTTTAGGAGTGATTAAACAAATTTCTATCAGAGGTGTGTGTTACGGTCTGGTAACTTAGTTCTTGTGAAATTTACACTTTGAAAACAATCAATACTTCAACACACAGTATGTGAACAGTAGTGTAGGGCACATAAATTTCATTCATAGCCAGTATTTTAACAGACAGTGATTATAGCTGACCGCATCGTGAAAATCAAAGAACGTTCAAATCGACCAGTACACATTAATAGTCCACATAGCTTCACACTCTCTTAGCTTCGCACCATTTAATATGTAATAAACTTACTTCCCCACAACAATACTTCAAAGAGAAAACAGATGATCTTCTATGTAGTTGTAAATACTCAAGCCATTCTGAAATATTTATGTATATTTGTATTTGTTACCTGTCTTGTAAGTGCACTTGAGTGTGTGTGTGTGTGTGTGTGTGTGTGTGTGTGTGTGTGTGCGTGTGTGTCTGTACATCACATGTCCAGGATCAAAGTATGTGGGAAGCTAAAAGCGAGCAGATTATGTAAAAGTATCAGCGTAGTATGAAGTTGCTTTTGTTGGACTGAACATGTTCGTCATTTTGGGATAAGATTGTATTTATCAGCTTTCGCATTGCAACGTACTTGTCTACAAATAATTTGTTAACCTTCAAACATTTGTTACTTATGGACATTAAATCAATTGCTTTGGGATTAGTTGATACTGTCAACTGCTGCAAGCTCAATTCTAGTAGACATTAAAGTAGTGTAGGATGCATAACTAACCATTATTGGTGGCAGTACTGGAAGTAGAGCGCTAGTGAAAGATAGAGATTATGGGAATTGACAGCTTTACATAGCGACTATGTGTGGACACAGTTATTATCCTAGTTAACAGTGACTGTTGTAGACCAGTTCAATAGCCTTTGGATACAGTCTACCGATTATGCGCTTACCAGAGCTCAAGCAAAATTGAAATGTATAAAGATAACTTCAGTTGAGGGGATAGTTGAACAATTCGTTAGAAATAGCGCAATACAAGGAGCGGAGGTGGCGACGGAAACAAAAGAATTGCAAATTCAACAATTATCTACAAATACTACACTAGAAACAGATCCATCAGCAGAAATAATTACTAATGTTCAGTCAATTATTCAGCATATTTAAAGAATTTAGTGACAATTTAGAAGATAAAGTAGAAGATAATCAGAAAGAGATGATAACAGAAATGAGAAAATTGGAAAAAGTGGACCAAATAGAAATGAAAGCTGATTAGATCAAAATAGAAACGGAGATAGAAGTGATTCAGACAGAGTTGAAAACTGAAATGGAAGTAGAACAGAGCAAGCTAGAATTTTAACTTTGAACAGCTAGAACAGAAGATCGCAGAAGGGTAGATTAAGTTAAAAGGTGTAGTTGCTGAAGTGGAGTTAGATCTAAAGAACGAAAACAAGACCATAAGACAAGATGTTGACAAGAAAACAGAGAGTCTAAAGAAACAGTTACTGTCAGTTGCTGCAAGCCGCCTTCTGGAATACACTACAGATATTAAATAACATATGAACAGTAGGGTGGTGTGTATAACTAATCGGGCATTGGTGGTGATATTACTACTTACTATGAAATAGTAGCCGGCCAGAGTGGCCGAGCGGTTCTAGGCACTGAAGTCTGGAGCCGCGCGACCGCTACGGTCGCAGGTTCGAATCCTGCCTCGGGCATGGATGTTTGTGATGTCCTTAGGTTAGTTAGGTTCAAATAGCTCTAAGTTCTAGGGGACTGATGACCTCAGAAGTTAAGTCCAATAGTGCTCAGAACCATTTATGAAATAGTAGAAGAGGACGAAAGACAGACGAAGGATAGGAATAATTTTACCTCTATATCTGCATTTACATATTATAAACGACAATTGTTGACATAGTACCACTATTGTATAGGGGAAGTCGAGCCGAATATTATGATACGACACATGAGGTCTACAAAAGGCAACGAAGCAAAAGAGCGCCGCACGAGATGTTGAATATCGTCTCGATGTCTCATGTCATCGTCTTTTGCTGACATTAATAAGTTACCCTTTCCTGTAAGGGTAATGAAAAAAAAACTTTTGAACATGTTATGCAAAAACTAATTACGATTTCAGTTCCATCTAAACTTTACCTTCACAAGCACAGTCGTCTTGTTGTAAGAAAGCCTGAGGCACCAAACAATTTAACTGTTATTTTACGCTGTACATTTACATTTGTTTATATTTCTGACAGATGATGTTTAGGTTGTCGTCTATAGTTGTTATGTATGTAATTTTTAGATTTTTATTACATTATATGCTTTATCGTTTTACAATGGCAATAAAATTTTCTAGTTAGTGTTCGTGTTTTAGGACTATTCGTTCGTTTAAACTACTTTGCGGTTGATTTTCCACGTGCATCTAAATTTCAGTTCCGGAATTCTGTGTAATATTTGGAGCGCAGGTTCTATGTTTTCTGCTTTATGATTTTGTGTTTTAAATGTAGGAAGAAGTGAAATAAATTGCTATCTAAATCTCTTGTGTGTTTTCTATACTTCATGGCATCATTTGTGCCTGTTTGTCCTGTGTACAATTTATCGCAGTTAATTTTTTGTGTTCCTGGAATGAGTAATTTGTTACAGTGCCTTATTCTGAACGGATTTTTGTGTTCAAATTGTTGCTCGGAATGCTAATTTAATCATAGTACTTCTTAGCGTGTAATTATTTTATTAGGTATTTTACCCAATTAGATGGCAGGCATGTACTTGGTTACGCGTTTTGTTGGGTTTTCTTTTTGTTTTGTTTTGATTATTGATTGTTGTTTGGGCTTCGTTCTTCATCGCAAAATCGTTGTACTGTCTTTGGGTTGCTGTATCGTCTATGATTTTGTTTAAGAGTAGGTTATTGCGGGTATAAATTTACTTTATTGCAACGGTTAAAAACTATTCCATAACTCATACGTTTTCTAGCACAGAATTCAGAAGAAATAAAAAGACAGAGCATACATAAATCAAATAGATTGCGTCAGAGATATTCACAGTACGAAGTAATCGCTTGCGTACGTAGGACTGCACTTCACTTAACGCTGCACTCCCCCCCCCCCCCCAACCCTTAATGTCAACGACATTTCTTGTTGAACTGAACTTGTTGTCCGAACCGGATCACAACGGCTCTTGGGCAGGCAGCTGCTAGATCGTCAGAGGTAGCCTCAGACGTCCATTGAGGTTTACCCGTGGCGGGCAATGGAGCGGCTGGCGCGTTTGTCGAGTTTGTGGTGGGTATGTCCATGGAAGAGTCCATACCAGTGAAGGGAGCCTTGAAAGCTAGTTTGAGCCTGTTGATGGTGATGGTGGTTTGGTTCAACGTCTTTCCCTTAACACTGATAAAGCGGTAAGGTCAGTCGTAACGTAGTAGACTGGCTTTCGCACTGCGTCACGTCGTACAAACACATAGGCGCATCTCCGTAGCTCGTCGAAAACAAAAGGGCGACGGGTCTGCTGATCCCTCGAAACAACGGGATATATTTACTAGATTTCGGCACGTGGATTGCATACGAAGTCTGAGGGTTCAATGTGATAGTCTGACATGATAAATACTTATTCATCGGGCAGAAATATCGGCTGGCCTTACAAAGTTCCATGGTCGTGGCTTTAAGATCTTCTTAAAGGTGGTAAGTTACGCTTCTAATACGCTTCATACCCAATAGCACAGTGAGTGCTTTGAACATGTATGACTAGAATTGCGTTCCTTCGTCTGTTGTAACTCGTTGCGGTACACCGAAACGGCGATCCATCCTCGGAAGAACGTGATCGTGACAGTTTCGGCGGTAATGATGACCGTAGGGAACACGTAGAGCCAGCTTGTGAAATGGTCAACGGATGTAAGATACTAGGTATATCCTTCCGACGGTGGGAATAACATAAAGATGCACGTGATCAACTTCTTGGTTCGATGGAACGAACGGGCCAAAAGTAGCATGACACGCCGGCTAACTTTGTTTTATTGGCAGGCCACACATTGACGCAAATGTTGCTGACAGTTTTTGTTCACCTGGAAGGAGAAACAGCATTGGTCGTATTTTTTTGTTTGTTTTATTATCCGCGGATAATAAAACAAAAACAAAAAATACGACCATTGCTGTTTCTCCTTCCAGTTATATCCATTATCTGGTCGTGGTGCACGTAACACTCCATGTAGTCGCCAATCAATTTTTCTTCACGTTTGGCAAAAAAAAAAAAAAAATACCTTCGCTGTGTTCGTAATGATGCATATTCCAAAGTGCGACACCACGTAAGGAGACGACTGCCTGCTGCCGAAAGTCAACAGTCACAAACTGTCGTCATTTGGTAGTTATGACGCCACAGTACAGAAACACGTCTGTCAGTGTAATACGACGGAGCTGCCGGCCTGATGGATGCGTCAAAAGGTCTCGCAGTTCGCTGTTTGTTTCTGGTGTTGCAGCGAGAGCGTCGAAATCAACTGTGACGGTTATCGCTTCGACCCGAGAGAGCATGCGCTGGCATAACGCAGTCACCCTCGGAATAGACTGTGGGTGGTGAACTGTCCGATAAAGTCTAGATGGTACAGCAGGTGTGGTGATACGTTCTCCGGTCACTGGCGGAAAACGAATGTCAGCGGCTTGTGACCTGTCACTACGGTGAACTCCCGTACCTCTAATATGTGGAGAAACTTCTTAATGGAGGGGTATGCAACGTATAGTTGACGATAGTACATGGACCAGTTCCGCTGTGATGGTGATAACTTTTGACTGATGAAAAAGCCCAACGGCTGCCAGTGTTCGCCTGTTTGCTGTTGCAGTGGCAGTCGCGTCGACTATCAGGGCGAGAAGCGCCTGTGCAACTGGGTGTGCTGATAGAGCGGCTTCTGCGATGGCAGTCTTCACCTTATTAAATGCCAACTGGGCGTGGATATTCCACGGCAGTTTGTCCCTTTGCCTTTGTGAAACACGCAAGAATTCATTCAATGATGCAGCTAGAAAGCGTCATTGGGAATGAAACGACGATATAAATTTATGACGCCAACGAATCGTTGTAATTCTATCATAGACCGGGGAAAATTAACTACAGCATCGACTTCCTCCTATGGCGACCGTATACGTTTAGTATTCACAGTGTAGTATCAGCTGCACTGAAGATGCACTTTGATGGGTTGACCATGGGTAGACCATGTGCATGTGCATGAAGACAGCAGCAAGGTTCAAATGGCTCTGAGCACTATGGGACTCAACATCTGAGGTCATCACTCCCCTAGAACTTAGAACTACTTAAACCTAACCAACCTAAGGACATCATACACATCCATGTCCGAGGCAGGATTGGAACCTGCGACCGTAGCGGTCGCGCGGTTCCAGACTGAAGCGCCTAGAACCGCTCGGTCACAACCGCCGGCCCAGCAGGAAGCTCCTCAGTCAGTGCCTCAGAGCTAGACATCACCAAAACGTTGTCAATGTACACGTAGCAGAAATCTCGGCCCGTGTAACCTCGTTCATGAACTTTTGAAACGTTTGGGCAGCATTGCAATGTCCAAAGCGCATTCCAGTAAACTCACAGTCTGAACGGTGAGCAGAAGGCAGTCATAGCAGTTTCTTCTGGTATCACAGGCATTTGACGGAGGGTCCATACTAAATGCAACATAGCAAAAAATGCATTTAGCATGGACGTTGGAGCCGACCGCTGTGACCGAGCGGTTCTAGGCCCTTCAGTCCGGAATCGCGCTGCTGCTACGGTCGCAGGCTCGAATCCTGCCTTGGGGATGGATGTGTATGATGTTAGTTAGGTTTCAGTGGTTCTACGTCTAGCGGACTGGTGACCTCAGATGTTAAGTCCCATAGCGCTTAGAGCTATTTGAACCATTTGGACGTTGGAAACTAAATATGCGATATATGATATCGGATACCGATCGGGGATGGTTCTTACGTTGAGCTGTTTGTACTCTCCACATGGGTGCCATGCGTTGTTCTTCTGTGCGAACATGAATGAGAATTGCTGCTTCGCTACCTTGAGTTTCTCCGGCTCAGGTTGTACAAATGGTTCAAATGGCTCTGAACACTACGGGACTTAACATCTGAGGTCATTAGTCCCCTAGACATAGAACTACTTAAACCCAACTAACCTAAGGACATCATACACATCCATGCCCGAGGCAGGATTCGAACCTGCGACCGTAGCAGCAGCGCGGTTCCGGACTAAAGCGCCTAGAACCGCTCGGTCACAACGGATGGCTGAGGCTGTACAGTCGAGCATGAAGTGATGGTCCTGGAGTAGTTAATATATACTGTACTGTCGAGTGCTGCACAGGTACTAGTGTTGGCATTTGGTGAGTGAACTAGTTGAGGAACTCTACGAATGGCCATTCATCGCTAATCATCTACACTACAGTGTCAACCATACGATGTACCAACCCTTGATTTACCATATTGGTAACAGTATCAAAGAGGCGCCAGTGACAGAGGTCAGGCAGGAGTCCACAGGACGATACGAAGTCCACTCTGAGTATGAAGTGTGTAGTGCCGGCTACGACGAATTGCCAGCCGAATTTACGTGGAAGGCCTAAGTTAAGTGTTAACGTGATTCGATCACATGTTGAGACAGCGGAACCATTGGCTGTGAAAAGGTGACAGTCATCACATTTGTGGCGCGCCAGATGGGCAGATGGATAAATTGACATGTCAGCATCTGTTTCTACCAGTAACTGCACTTTCGTATTTCCCTCTTTCATTAACAGTCGACGACTGCCGTTAGGAGAGCCAGTGGCCGTTGAATTTCCGTTCGAGCACAGTGGACTGCGCTTCCACGCCTCGCAGCCGAACGTCGGTGATACTAGCGGAGACATGCTGTCGAGGTTGAGTGAATGCGCTTTCACTGTGGGCCGTGGGGGCGGAATTGGCAAAGGGTGCTCTGAGTTCGAAAGGCAGCAACTTGCGCGGAGAGCTCTGCGCTTGTAATACGGCAAATGTGTTATCTGCCTGAGGCTGCAGGCAAACTGTGGCGACGCACGTGGATGGATACATCTCTGTTACGCGATCCGCGGTTTCCGCGAGCGCCTCTACATCGCCAGCGCACTCTCCTAACATCTTGTGCGCGTCAGGTGGCAGGCGCGTTAACCAAATATTCCACAGGATATCTTCATTAACGGTGTTGCTCGCTAACGTACGCAGGCGGCGCAGTAGCTGCGACGGAGTGCGGTCCCCTGGCTCTCCCGTGCGGAGCAGTTTCTCCAACCTCCTCGTCTCGGATTACGAGAGACGGGTAATCAGGGCGTTCTTGGCAGATGCCTAGCGATCAGCTCTTGGCTGTGACCCCAGAATGTCTTGCACTTCCTTGGCGACATTTACATTCAGCGCTGCGACGATGCCGTCTGCGGTTACTTGCGCTAGCACAAATTGACTTTCTAACTGCGCGAACCATAGGGTGGGATTCTGGCGGTTTTACCATTGCGCGATTGGTTACTGCACCGGTAGGCACGTCTGCAGTTGGTATCAGTTCTACATCGTGGAGTTACGATGACAAAAGACGCTAAAGATGCGGACGAGGTAGACAGAGATGTTCTTTACCTAGTGCGATACGGCATGGTACGAGGCCTCAGTGACGGTCGAATATCACGTGGGGCACTAACTATTGCGTGTCTAATAAATTCACTTTATTGCAAACGGTTAAAAACTATTCTGTAACTCATACGACGGTTGCTAGACAGAGAATTCAGACAGAATAATTAAAAAAAGAGTAAACATAAATCACACAGAAATTGCGTCTTCCGTCAGAGATCAGCACCGCACAGAGTAACCACTTCCGCACTGCACTTCAGGTAACGCTGAACTTCAGGGTTTTGTGCCCGGAAAAATGTTTCTTCTAGCATTTAACAAAACATGTGCTATTGTTGCGACTATTCTGCTTCCATGGCTACTCCATCTACTAGTTTATAGTGTTTTCGTTAAATTTGAAATAGTTTTGTGACAATGGAAGTTTAAGAAGCAAACCTAGACGTACGTGAAATTGTTAAACATCTATTACTTAAACTATCGCGAAGTAGACGATATCTATAGTTCTTAAAATAATATAGCAATAACAACTTCATAAATACATGAAGGCTTCTCAGTTTCACTAAATACTAAGTGGCTATTGTGAAGCACGTTTTACAAATAATTAGGTACATTATAAATACAATATCAACATTTTTAAAATTGTTAGTTTATTTTGAGTAGAAAGTATTTCAGTTCCAGAATCTACACTGACAGAAAAAGAATCTGAACACCAAAAATATAATTACCGTGCCCTAATGAAATTTCGGTAATACATTAGTCTAGGTGACACATTTAAGTGATCAACATTTCAAGATCAAAGCTTAATATAAGCGCGAGGCAAGCCATTGCAAATGTGAAATGCTGGTACATTAATAACCGGTGTAACAGCCAGAATGTTGAATCCAAACATGCAAACATGCATGCATTGTTATACAGGTGCCAGATGTCAGTTTGTGGGGAGGAATTCCATGCCTGCTGCACTTGATCGGTCAATAAAGGGACGGTTAATGCTGTTTCTGGATGACGCTAGAGTTGTCGTCCGATATGTGTTCGATTGGAAACCAAACTGAGGCGAATGCAACTTTCCAGCCTCTATAGGTTTTGCTGGATTACAAAAGTGGTATGTGGGTGAGCATTATTCTGGTGGAAAACGCCCCTTGGAATGCATTTTATGAATTGCAGCACATCAAGTCGAATAACAGATTGACGTACAATTTAGCAATGAAGCACTCCGTCTTCAGACCACAAGTGGCCCACCGGGACCATCCGACCGTCGTGTCATCCTCAGATGAGGATGCGGATAGGAGCGGCGTGTGGTCAGCACACCGCTCTCCCGGTCGCTTTGATGGTTTTCTTTGACCGGAGCCGCTGCTATTCGGTCGAGTAGCTCCTCAGTTTGCATCACGAGGCTGAGTGCACCCCGAAAAATGGCAACAGCGCATCGCGGCCAGGATGGAATTTTGCAGTCAAGGTGCGTCGGGTACCACGAGAGTGCTCATACTGTCATACAAAACAGCAACCCAGACCACAGCTGCAGGTGTAGGCCACGCGTCTCTAGCACGCAGACAGCTTGGTTACAGACCCTCACCTGGGCTGCTTCTAACCAACACATGCCATGACTGGCGCCGAGGCAGAACAGGCTTTCATCAAAAAATACAATAAACCTCCACCCTATCCTCCAATGAACTCTCCCTTGACACCAGCGAAGTCGGAAATGTGGTTGTTTTGGGATCAGTGGAATGCACGCTACAGGGCGTGTGGCTCGAAACTGTCCTTGAAGAAACCGATTTGTAACAGTTCGTTGTGTCACTGTGGTGTCAACTGCTGCTCAGATTGTTGCTACGGATGCACTATGACGCGCCAGTCGTACACCAAACATGGCCTTCCCTCGCTGTAGTGACCACCGCTGCCTGCAGCCATGTACAGTGGCTACATTCCAGAGCCAAGTATTTCTGAAGTACCGCAGAAGGAAAATCCATCTTCTCGTAGCCCTATTACGCGACCTCGTTCAAAATCAGTCAGTCGCTGATAATGGCGTCTTTGTCGCCTTAAAGGCACTCTTGAGTGGCGCCACTATTGCCACTCTCATACGACTGTTGCGAAATTTAAATAGACATCATCTCCCAGATCTAGAAACACATCTCCCAACTTTCGTTTACGTCACACAATTGCTTCTAGGTGTTACGGTTTTTTTCCGACATTGTATGTGCAATCATTCTGCCAGGAAAGTGACGCATGACATAGTGAAATATGCCGCAAAATTTTTTTCTTGCATTGATTTTCTTTTGACTTTCCCCAAGTGACACATTTTCTAAAGAAACTGCTAGTGTATCGTTAAACGCATATCCATTCTGCCTCCTGTCGAAGTCGTGTAACAAACATGTTTTGCTTATGGTATTCGGAAACTGAGCATGAACTTAACGAGAACGGTGATAAATGCTCCACTTAGTGGCTAGTATTCCGTACGCACATTCAACAAGTGTAGTCGGTGCAATGCGATGTACCTTAAAGCTCCTATCCCATTAGGGAGCGTCAAAAATGAAAGCACATCAGCAAACATACGCTGTCAAAAGTAAAACTCGTTCCACAACACTCACGTTGGCGTGATACAGCCTGAAGGTACAATTGCAAACTAAAGGCAACCACTTTCACCTAGCAAAGATAGTACTTGCCTGCAACACGTTTGTCACAGCTCCCAACGACGCTATTATCGTAAAATCTACGAACTTTGTACAAGAATGAAAAAATCTTACTCCTAATACATAGGCAGATAACGGTAGAAAATGGTTCTGACGCAAGTTTAATAGATGGTATTGTGTAAGGAGTGTGTCAGAACTCTGCATTACATTGAAAACAATATATTCAACTTAACGCTATCCTTTGCATTGTGTAAGTACTCAGGTACCGATAGTAACAATCTAAGAGCGAAACATGGGAGCGCGATTCCAAGCATTGTTGTGGGATGAGGTCTGTGTGCGAGAGTGCATGTAGTAGTGTCGGTCGAGAACTCGGTGACAGAAGACGTGTCAAGCTGCCCTCACTTCGGTGATGGCTGATCTTACCAAACTCAAGTCTTGATTTCATTTATATAGCTAGGAGAGATTTATATGGCTTAACTACGCTTGAAGATGGAATTCAAGGTAAAATTCGCAAGCACAGCGCAAAAACAATTGCAGGGTTGGACTCGTGATTGTTAGTCCGAGTTTGCAATAATCCCATGTTTTGTTTGTCAGTTAAAGAAACCTCCTTATCTTCCAAATAATAATTATTATTCTCCACATCTAATTAATAAATAAATGCTGTAGTTATTAAATGTTAATGTAACTTTGAAATTGAAATAACTTGTTAATCTGGTACTCAGCCATTATTGACACCTATGTCATTGTAATTATCATTAGCTGTTATTGGTCATGGATTATGATGTTTCTGAAGTTTTTAAATAGACTTAATCTATGAAATCCCTTCTCACAAATTATTTAATAGTTAAGAGACCCAAGCAAACTCCTTTTTATTAAATTCGTTCTTAGTAACAAGCTTTAGCCGCTGCTGCTGCATGCTGCTGCGAATTGCTGTAAACCACATGGAAAACGGAGTCATCTAAAGAGGTGAGCGCAAAACGTAGGGCCAAAACAAAGACACTGACACGTCACAACATGTCATGTACTCTAGTCCAGTAAATTCCGTTGCACAAGTCAGATTCTGTATCACTTGAAAATTCTTGTTCAAATACACAGTCAGATAGCTTCTCCGTATGTTAGTTTTAAGTTTTTCATGTAACAATCTCTTGAGGGCTTAAATAACGGCGTTACACAGGTTAGATTCCGTTTACTGTTAGCTCAGGTTGCTTATCCAGTCCATTTTCACTGACGAACATAGGTATATTTATCGTAGCAACGTTACAAATAGTAGTTGCACAAACGTTACAATGGTTGCAGAGTGAGGACACAGAAACAAACAAGACGAGAAAAATCTGCAGAGATAGCCATGACAGCCATATTGGCAGTGGGGGAATCACGCGATCGGCAGAGGGGAAAGGCGGATGGGAAAGCGGAAGTTTATGATATAGCGTCACAGTTGTGAAATGAAGCATGTGGAACAAACGAGCAGAAACAATAAAACAAGAAATGTATACCTTAAGCATAGCGACTCTTGACTAGAATTGGCAACTCAAAAGGTGCACAATCTGCTATCCTGCGACCGAGCAGATAGACAGACTTTTGCTAAAATCAGCCAGTATAACGACAGATGTTAAGAAAGTGACAGCACTGCTACACAAAGCCTACAATAGAATGGGAGAAAATCTCATTCTAGAAAATGTATACAAAGACATTGCGAGGGCCCACGAATGAGTATATTTCGATTCCAATCAAGAGTGATCTAAATGTTTTGTATACATCCGGCATCCACGGAACTCTTAAAACTGAATGCAAACAACCAGACATTAGTTAGCATGGAGCTCCCTAAATTAATGGATGAAGTGCATGCGGCCGTGGTCTGCTTCCAAGAACCCTACATCAGGAACGGCAAACTAGTAGGTTTTGACCTCAAACACCTAGTGCGAAGTTTGCGAACTTTGTCACAGATCGAAGCCTTACAGTTACACAGCTAGCTCATCTATGTACCGTACACCTCACAAATGTGGAAACAGCGCACGAAGGCAAGAGGTGGATTATTGCGTCACTATCTGCTGAATAGAATGAACATTCTAATGAGTACAGAATATGGATTGAGAGTAAATCGAAGAAAGATGAAAGCAATGAGAAGTAGCAGAAATGAGAACAGCGAGAAACTTAACATCAGGGTTGATTGTCAAGAAGTAGATGAAGTTCAGGAATTCTTCTACCTAGGCAGCAAAATAAACAACGACGGACAGAGCAAGGAGCACATCAAAAGCAGACTAGCAATGGCAGAAAGGGCATTCCTGGCCAAGAAAAGTCTACTAGTATCAAACATAGGCCTCAATTTGAGAAATATATTACTGAGAATGTACGTTTGGAGTATAGCATTGTATAGTAGTGAAACATGGACTGTGCGAAAACCAGAACAGAAGAGAATCGAAGCATTTTAGATGTGAGGCTACAGACGACCGTTGAAAATTAGGTGGGCTGATAAGGTAAGGAATAACGAGGTTCTGCACAGAATCGGAGAGGACAGGAATATGTGAAAGACACTGATAAGGAGAAGAGACAGGATGATAGGGCGTCTGTTAAGACATCAGGGAATGACTTCCATGGTACTAGAGGGAGCTGTAGAGGGCGAAAACTGTAGAGGAAGACAGAGACCCAGAAAATAACTGAGGTCGTAGGTTGAAAGTGCTACTCTGAGATGAAGACGTTTGCGCAGGATAGGAAATCGTGGCGGGCCGCATCAGACCAGTCAGAAGACTGATGACTCAAAAAGAAAAAGACGACTATACCTAGAGAGGGACTACACACTTCTATTGTATGTATGCCATATACTGTGTGTATACGACATTCAACCATATCTGAGTTACATGAGAGACGTTGTCGAATATAGCTGCAGACATAAATGCTAGGTCGACTATATTCCACTCTGATACAACGTATGACCGGGGACACTAAGTCCATGAGGTGCTAAATGAACACAACCTCTTCATCGTCAACGGTCCGATTCAGCCACCTACCTACATAGCAGCATCGGGAGCTAGCAGCAGGACTGACGTAACAATTGGAAATGCAAACGCTCTGACACTTATAACGGGGTGGGACGTCATGGATGGCGCTGCTCACAGCGACCACCAACGCTACTCTCATCATGAACATAGACACACAGATATACACACCTACACTGGACAGATATCAGCGATTGTTATTTCATGAGGCGGATAGTGTGTAAGGAAGATGATTGAAGCCTTTCCCCTACATGCAGTTGAGGAGTCAGTGGATTATAAAGCACATATTTTGACTGACTTACTAAAAAAAATCCAAAGGGCAGCAATTCCGACAGCTGACACAGGACGCAAGCTAAACATACTATCGACTAGAAGACTAACAATGTTGCGCAAAGAAGCAAAAAACAAACGGAAATGATATCAAAGAGCGACAATGGTAAGGGACAAAGACGTCAGATTCACACAGTTCAGCGAAGCAAAACAACGCTACAAACAAGACTTACAAAAAAACACGAGAAGAACATCGGAACACACATCTGCCGAAACAGCTCCAAACCAACATTTCGGGGGAACCCTTCAAAATATAATCGGTGTATCTGACGACACCACTAGCCTTAGCAACGCTGAGATGGCGGTACCATAACAGAGGCTTGGAGAAGTTCTGCGGAATTCCTGCTAAACAAACACCTCCCCGATGAGGACCAACAGTCGAGTGAACAGATACATACTGGACAGTGAACCTTAATAATTCTTGTTATAAAATGGTATCGTCATTATTCCCCTGTGTGTGAGGAGGTCGTGCTTGCGATTGCCAATCTAAAGAAAAAAAAAGCCCATGAGCAAGACGGCATCCGCTCCGAGACACTGAAAATTGTCGTTCCTCAGATTGTTCCATGCCTGACGGATCTACTCAACGAAGCACTACGACTGGTGCGAGTACCTGCACTCTGGAAAACTGCAAATGCAGTCATAGTTCAGAAAATGAGAGTACGGAGATCCATTAGATTCAAAAACGTTTAGGCCTATATGCTTAATTGGCCTTAGTCCACACTAATTCGTTTTCATGGCGGGAAAGACAATAGATGATGCACTAAACAGGGTGCTAACCACTGTTAATAAGATAGAAAACAAATACACAGTTGCTATTCTTATAGACATTTTGGGCATCTTTGATAACCTCCGGTGGCCCGCAATGTCTAAAGACTCACAGAGATGCAGGTACCTATGGCCCCCTACGATAGCCTCTCGGACTACTGTAGAAACAGGGTGGTTGAGTGGGGCGCGGGAAATCAGAAAGTGATTACAAGAATCACCAAAAGTTGTCCGCAAGGATCAGTCTGTAGCCCCGTCTTTTGGAATATCCCCTCTGAACCCCTCCTACATCAACTGGATAGGGATAACCGTGCGAACGGGGCGATAGCATTTGCGGAAGACGTCCCGGTTCCGTGGACTCAAGAGCGCAACTCGAACGCCGGTCAACACAGCTACTCACAAGCATCAGCCAGTGGTACACACATAATAAACGTAAGAGTGCTGTACACAAAACAGTTTATATACTACTCAAAGAGACACTACAAAGTAATCCAGCCATAAAACTACATGACATTAGCATTGGCAGACAACGGAAAACACGATATCTTGATGTGCAACTCGACGAACGACTGTCCCTTGACGAACACTTTTGAACAACGACTGACAGGGCTGCCAAGATCATTCACAAGATTGCCAGACTCAACATAAAACACTTCACGGTACTATTACACACATTGAGAAATTACTGTTGAGCGTACTTTGCGTCTGTGGTCTGTTTTGCGGCCAGTGTATGGGCTCACCGAGTACGTCTGGTGACGAATAGGAACATCGTGCGACGAGGGCAGAGAAGAGCTCTGGTAAGTCTGTAAGGTGTTTTCACCACGCCAGTGGAATCACTCTGCGTGGTGCTTGGAACCTTCCCTATCGACATAACCTTTAGGTTTCGGGCTGCAGTGTACTGGCTGAGAAGGAGAGACAGGATAAGGTAATCGAGATTACGGGAAGGACATCACCAAGAAGCGCCAATTCGTTAAATGGCGGGTGGATACCTGGTAAGGGAATGGGAGTCAAGTTATAAGGGCGTTTAGTGTACTTCATTTCTCCACGGACACCAGGGCACGTCTGAGACTGAGCCACATCAATCCCAGCCGGGGTGTGGTTCACTTTCCGACAGGTCACGTCCGTTGCCCTGCTCATTTACACCACGTCTGGAGCAGCCAGAGTGCTAATTATACATGTGGGAAACATGGATCCCCAGAAAACGTACTTTTTTCACCCCTCACCGATACAGAGCAGCACACCAGACGCCAACACAGCACGACAAAGGCGAGTAAGAGATAATAAATAAAATCGTTGATGATGTCTCAAGGACATCACACAGGCAGACACGGTCGTCTAACAGAACACTGCAACACACACTAAGCACGTAAAACAGCAGTTCCAATTCGTGCACCAACACAAACAGCGGTACTACTCAAGTAGCGAATACTTTCACCAACACGTACCGCAAACAACTTTACACAACATCTAGAATAATTAAACTGTGTTAGTACAAACAGTGCAATGCAATCAACCCTGTAAACAAGTTCTAGCTTAAGTACAAACAGCAAGCATATCCATCCCGCGGTCATCATACCACAGTTGGGATGTAGCACTTGTAAAAGAACACTTAGTATAGAAGCAACATAACAGGAAAAATTTTAAAAAAATGGCTCTGAACACTATGGTACTTAACTTCTGCGGTCATCAGTCCCCTAGAACTTAGAACTGCTTAAACCTAACTAACCTAAGGTCATCACACACGTCCATCCCCGAGGCAGGATTCGAATCTGCGACCGTAGCGGTCACGCGGTTCCAGACTGTACCGCGTGAACCGCTCGGCCACTCCGCCAAGGCACATAATATAGGAACTAAAGATTAATTAAAAGCCCCAAGAAATAACATACTTCACACTCACACAACACTTCACTTTCCATAATGTACATTATACTTCTAGTGTTTTTGTAAACAGTGTTCAGAAATATCAATTCATAAATTAAACTCTAGTGAACCGGATCTGCAAGGCTCGAAATAGTTCCGAGGGTTTCAGACCTGGCTGGCTTAGATAGGGTAACATTTCTCTCTCTCTCTCTCTCTCTCTCTCTATCCAAGTCTTTCACATCGTCTATCATCATATCTTGAGTATTTTATTTTGTTTTTCTTTCAATTTCTAATGTACTTTGAATTTATTATTACTTCCATTTTAATTCCTGAAAATAATTGCTGTTTGTAATATGGAACATGTTTTGTAATCTACATGAAAAACTGTAAAATGAACGACCTGGTATAAAATGTAAGGCAACAGGTCTCCAAGTGAGCAATAAATCAAATTCAACTTCAAAAATAGCTTAAGAGACGTGAGCACTTGTTCAACGGAGGTGACGTGTTTCACCCCTAGCAAAGCTGAAATAGTGGTCGTAGGTCCTCAGGTATGTATTTTAGAGTCCACGTTACTAGTTATTTTTTGTCTTGTTTTGGTCCATACCTCTGAATGTAGCCTACGTATAATCATAGCAACCACACTATGGATACATATTAAAGGTATCAGAATGATTTTGCTTATACCTTTCGTCGCCGGACCATGATCCCTTACCTCGGATTGATACATCCATCCTTCTCCATCATCCCTGGAGGTTTTTAACATTATAACGGAATTACCCTGCATGTATGCATATATTTACAAGTGCCGGGTCCTGCAACGCCGTTGGATGACATATCTGGACAAGTGTGTATACTCATTTTGTTACTCAAGGCATCTTCAACGTCTCTCGAAGTTTGTCTTAGTCAGTTTGAAAAATCTTGCATATAACAAAAAAGAACTTTGTCCTGGGACACAGAACTTAAGCTTATCAAACAGTGGTAAGGCCTGAAACAATGCATGCAGGAGAAACATTTAAAGTAATAAGATTTGGAGATCTAGAAAAAAACTGGAAAACGTTGAAAACTTCTAAGGAAAATACTGAGACCTAGAAGTAATAGTAATGTTGAATAAAAATTAAGATCAGAGAGTTCTATTTGCAAATAGGAAAGTTACGTAATGTAATGAGGAAAAGAAGACCACAGATTTATGGACACATATACCGAATGCATAATAAGACTAACCAAGGAGACATTCAAATTTCTAAACAGCTACATATCCAAACCTACACAGTTCACCAAAATCGACAAAGGTATGAAAAACACTGGGGTTAGAATAGACTTAATAGGTGACAGGAATACTTTTTGGAGAAGCACACAAAGGGCAGGATTTCAGTAAGGAAAGAGGTCTGCTGAAGAAGAAAATTAGACCCAGGTAGAAATAGGAGACCCGGAGGATGAAAGAAGACTAGGAGCAACGAAAATTAAACACAAAGAAGCTAAACCGAAGCTGATTTAACGCGTCCTCCAAAAGGGTTATTCGACTAAATAAATGAGAACAGCTAATAATCGGCGATGGCAAAACACCTCAAGACAGAGCAGCATTCGTTGGGTATCACCAGACAGCATGAGGATAGTGATATTCGAGAGTAAACGGTGGCTGCAATCAAATTTAGAAGAGGTGGCGATTTTTTGTGCTGTAATAAAGAAATGCGTCAGCGTACTAAATGAGAATACAGGCGTTTCAGGGCCCCCTTTAGTGATGTACTCCTTGGGAAGCAACGACCAATTTACTCGAATTATCAGCATTACGTTTTCGCTTGCCCATTCTATGTGTATGCACAAGTTGACACATACGTGTAATATTGGATTTCAGAATCTATAAATGTAGTGTTCACACGTTTCATGGTACGCAGTAGCATCATTCGCCGGCCTTTGTGGCCGAGCGGGTCCGCAGCTCGTGGTCGTGCGGTAGCGTTCTCGCTTCCCGCGCCCGGGTTCCCGGGTTCGATTCCCGACGGGGTCAGGGATTTTCTCTGCCTCGTGAGGACTGGGTGTTGTGTGATGTCCGTAGGTTAGTTAGGTTTAAGTAGTTCTAAGTTATAGGGGACTGATGACCATAGATGTTAAGTCCCATAGTGATCAGAGCCATTTGAACCATTTTTGGCCGAGCGGTTCTAGGCGCTTCAGTCCGGAACCGCGCTGCTGCTACGGTCACAGGTTCGAATCTTGCCTCGGGCATGGATGTGTGTGATGTCCTTAGGTTAGTTAGGTTCTAAGTCTAGGGGACTGATGACCTCAGATGTTAAGTCCCGTAGTGCTCAGAGCCATTTGAACCACTTGAAGTAGCATCATTCGAGACTGGCGTAAGCGCTGCAGGGAAGTACTCGTACTACCATTGGTAGGTGAAGACGGCTGCCTTTAATTTACGATTATATTCTCAAGGCCAAACAAGCCAACATGAGTTGTTGTAGATTGAATTTTCTGTTTGACAATGCATGTTTGCTGCTGAGTTTTACTTTTGACTGTGTCTAATTGGATAGAAGCTATAAGGTATTTTATACTACAGAACGATGTAAATATTTTTATATGGTTGTCAGCAGGTGTACTATTGCGGTTTACTGCTTTTTTCCTTGTTTCATAGCAGCTGATCATGAGATAATATCATACTTTTAGCAGTTTGTGCTAAACTTCTCGGTACTGATTTATAAAGACCTTTTTGGTAGGAGCAGGGGCAGCCCACCCAGCGGGATAAGCCTGCAGGGTCTCCCGGCTCTAGAATGAGTGTGTCCGCGCCATCAGCTGCAGAGCAGGACGTGACGAGGCGACCGCACTGGTAACAGACGGCGTGTCGACACGGCTCGCGACCAACTCGCTGCTTAGCTAATGCCACTTCCGCTTGAGTAACGACGAACCTCCTGTGTGATTTCGACGAAGTATAGTCTTTTCGCGCACCACTTGCAGAAGCAAGGAAAAGATTACAAGTTTCTTTTCATTTGCACTGTTGTGTCGCTGAGATGAGAAAAAAGAAAACATTAATTCGACGGTGAGAGGATAAGTGTAGTGCGTGTCGTACAAAGAAGGTTTTTACATCCGGTGGACGGTGACACGATAAGTAACTTCAGAATGGGGAATGAAATCGCGCATACCCTATCGGAGGAAATATGTCACTTCAGTCTTAAGCAACTTAGGAAAATCACAGAAAATATACACGGCCGGGCTGGGGTCTTTCCGAATACATCTCGCTTGATGAAGCAGCCATCACACAATATCAACACGTTTACTGCTATACTTACTGATGAATGAACGTAAATTGAACATTAGCAGAACTCGCAGACAGCAAGACCGTTAAGTAACTTATCTGAATTAACAGATGGAAGTTGCAGAGCAAAATCTGTAGCGTACGACGCATCCTGTCTGAAGGGAAGTTAAATTACATTTAGAGAAATTCCTTGTTAACATTGTTCAGTACCACCCAAAAAAGGCTGTCAGTTGCAGCTCTGTAAAAAATTACTTTATGTGAGTGTAGACAATGTATTCCTAGTTTTTATACCAATATTTTAGTTACTGTTTTAAAAATTAAAATTTCAGATTTTCAATTTTCAATATGTTTGGCGCCCAGTCAAGTTTCATAATTAATTTTTAGGAATGGACTTGGGTAAAAATCTTCACTCTTTCACATTTCACGTTCTCGCATTGTAGTTTCTTCGCCATTCTTAACGATTTAATTATCACCTCATTAATGCAGGTAATTCCAATCATATATAATTCTAAAAATATTTTTCACGATTTGTGTTAGCTAGACACTACATCCGATGCAGTATTGGTCACACACTATAGCAATCGATAAATTAACTAACACTTCTACATTATTTTCACTCTTGTAAGGGAAGTGAAATCTTTCTCCATTCATGAACAAATTCATGAGTGCTAACAGATGGTATGCCACCCTGAACGAAGTCATTTATAGCCACTGTGTCGTATGTGCATTCAAATATGCTTCTTGAATTCGTATGTAGCAAAAATGATAAATTATAATATATTTAGACGTCAAGCCCTTTAAACGTTAAGGAGGAGACAATACGGTGTGCAGTTTCGTCACAAGGGGCCGTGGGGCCTTAGTTTTTCGATAATGAAGAACGGACCACGGTGACTATCAATTCGAATCGTTATTTTAAGCAGTTTCAATCTTTTTTTCCACCTGCATTGAATAACCTTCACGAAACTTAGTTTCAACAGGATGGTGGCACATCGCACTCTGCTAGGCAATCAATGAACAGTGGAAGTTGTGTGAGTAATGCGCGGTAACCATGTCATCTCGATTCGAAGACATTCCCGGGGCCGAGGGATCAATGGATTTGGCTCTTTGTGATTAGGTTTTTTTTCGTTTTGGATTTGGTGGGAACTGTCTTAAGAGCCGGGTCTACAGGACTCGGCCAAGAACAGTGGTTGAACGGAAACAAAGAATTCAAGACGAAATTCTTGGTATCCCAGCTGATATGTTGCAGCAATTAATGTCGGACCTCAGAAACTGATTGGAAACCTGAATAAGCATAGGAGGACGCAGTATACGGGACGTAATTTCCAAACTTTAATCCTTTGGATTAATGTTCCTTAAAAAAAAGTTGTAGTGGTTCAATTGTTGCCAATAAAAAAATTCGTTGGATTTTTCTATTTTATTGGATGTTCCAAAAGTTCCCGTTTTCTCTGTCACCATGTAGTTGCCAAACATTACAGTAACCTATCTTGACAATTTTTGTAAACATCGTAATATAGTAAATGATGTTTCCGTAGTGAAGTATATGGGAAAGGTTATCAACAGTCCTACTCAGACACGACACTGTTTGCTGGCCGCCACTTTCGTATGAATCAGTTACTTCCCGATGAATTATATCGTTGCACTTTCATGTCCCATCACCCGCGATCTCTGTCGGCAGGTATCAGCGGACCACAAGGAAGAAATATTTCAGCCACGTTGGAGGAATCATCCTCCTAGGCTCTAGGTTTGATCTAGTTTTCATTTAGATAAACATTAAGAAAGCGGGTGGTCCTTTTTAAACGTGCCTTCCGGGAAACCGCAAGTCTCTTAGCGAACGTCGCGATAAGGAAAGCTTTCGTTAAATCTTTTGTCTGCTGCGTGCTACTCCTTAGAAATGAAATCTGAACAATGATAAAAGGAAGCAAACGACAGTTATAAGCAAAGGAACTCTGGATATGGAGCATATAAATCGGAAAAGGTATGACCGAAAGAAGAACAAACCGTGAGATCACGAAAAAAATAAATTAAGAAAGATCACTACTCGAGGGATGAGGTGACAACACGTTAGGTCCTAAACGGAGGCATAACACTCTTAGCCACAACACTAAAAAAATAGGTAGTTAGAATACAGTAGTCTTAGGAGACAGGAAGAAAGTACTGTGACACAAGAATTATAAAGAGATGTAAAGTGAAGTGGAGGACTAAGGCTGGAAGGACAAAGTTTAGCCTTCAGTATATGATAAAAAGTAGAAAGTGGGTTAGGAACGGCGGACTCTTCAAAGATCCCACAAATTATGACAATGGCCCTCCTTGTGCTCGTGCTTACATGTACAACACTTCGACCTGTTTCTCGCTGAAAACTAACAATAAACGAGAGCTTTCTTTTTCTTCCCTTCTTCAGCAGCTGACTTTTTACCCCAAGAAGAGGGGCTAGGCCTTTGTTTAAGTGACGATCTGCCTGACAGGACACACTTCCATTGTCAAACAATTTTTATGAAAGTAATGTGGCTGTTAGCTGTTTAACATTTCCTGATCGGTGACCGACGGCGTACCTCCCAGCGACGTGCAAGAGGCCCCGGAAAACCGAGTGCACCGCGCAGTAGCCTGGTTCACATGCAATCGAATTATCTCGCCCTGGATCGGTGGTGCTATTACCGTATCTGACAGACGTCTTTAAGTGGAATCCCTAAATGGGAGTGTCACAGGACCGACCCAAATACGCGCTATCTCCCTCTTCGCTCATTTCCAACCACTCATTCCTGTCAGTTGCGTAGATGCATGTCTTGAAGTCCACGTTCTCGGGGAGGAGACGCGATAAGGAAACCCGCTCAGAGATAGTAACAGGTCCAGACACGTCGTGCGCCAACGTGGAAACAATTTTGATGGTATTTACCAATTCATTTACTTACACGCCTGTATGAGCTTCACTCCGAATACGGTACATAACTCAGTTGCTCTTTTGAAAATGTTCTCATATTATTTCTTGTTCCTTCAGTTAGACAGCTGTGATTCTTTGGAAGCCTCAAGAATTTTCACATTACCTGTCCTAACAAATCCTAATCCGTCTACTGTAGTCTGTATGAATACCTTCTTTCTGCTTAGATTCGAAATTTCTAACACAGTTAACCTGGTTTATGGAACCATTCCACTGGCAAACTGGGACTCGCTTTGTCAATACTGCATTGCTGTTTTCGCACTTGGGTTAGGTTGCACTAATAATTTCAAACTTCACATATCAATAAAATCTTATTTTTAACCACATTTCTTAGACAACACAGGTGTGCTACCCGTGGCTCGCAGACCGCATGCTGCCTAAGAAGTGAGCATCAGTTACACAAGGCGGTAAACAAAAAAAAAAAAAAAAAAAAAAAAAAAAAAAAAAAAAAAAAAAACATAAAATTCCGGTTATGCAAATTTATGCTAAACTGAAAATTTTCAATCTGAAATTCTATTCTCTCATTGGCCCATCGCTCTTTTTTCCTATTCTTTTTCTGCTCATCAGTTACTCTTGGTAGTGTCAAGTTTGCCGTCCAGAGAAAGTAATGCTCAAACTAATTGGAGACCAATATTCTCAACAGTAAATCAGCAAGTTTTCTACTCATAATTACCTTCTCACGAAATCTGAAAAAGTCGTGATCATTAATACGCCTTGCGGCTTATGTCAACACAACTGCTTACCATTCAGAAGTGATAATGATCCAGCCATACTAAGCCGTATTTAGAGCAGTTAATTCCCCACTGCGTTAGCTACCTTAATCACATCATTGTAACTGGGTCACCATGGAAAAGTCATCAAAAAAATGTGGATACTTTATTTCGCACACTGCAAAACAGTGGCTTAACATAAAACCTGAAGATTTTTTTCCAGCCTAAACTAGAATAATCAGCTCACACACCAAGCAAGAGTGTTTGAAAACGATACACCTGCATGTAGACGTCATTAATAAACTTCCTGGGACTAAAAATCTCAAACACAATCATTATCAAACAAATAATTATTATGGAAATTTCGCACTATGATATGACTGTCACATATTGTAAATCGGACATGAAGTCCTGGCAGATGTGTGTTTCCATAATATCGGTAGCTATGAAAGCGAATTTAAAAATGCTGGGAAGTCCAGATATTCTTGAATCCTTTATTGTGCTAATGAAGCATTTCGAGCATAGCCCATCATCAGATGCCTGGTGACAGACAATAAAGAGAAGTAAGTACAAATAATTTCATACAGTACATCCTAACTAAAGAAATGAGAATATACACTCCTGGAAATGGAAAAAAGAACACATTGACACCGGTGTGTCAGACCCACCATACTTGCTCCGGACACTGCGAGAGGGCTGTACAAGCAATGATCACACGCACGGCACAGCGGACACACCAGGAACCGCGGTGTTGGCCGTCGAATGGCGCTAGCTGCGCAGCATTTGTGCACCGCCGCCGTCAGTGTCAGCCAGTTTGCCGTGGCATACGGAGCTCCATCGCAGTCTTTAACACTGGTAGCATGCCGCGACAGCGTGGACGTGAACCGTATGTGCAGTTGACGGACTTTGAGCGAGGGCGTATAGTGGGCATGCGGGAGGCCGGGTGGACGTACCGCCGAATTGCTCAACACGTGGGGCGTGAGGTCTCCACAGTACATCGATGTTGTCACCAGTGGTCGGCGGAAGGTGCACGTGCCCGTCGACCTGGGACCGGACCGCAGCGACGCACGGATGCACGCCAAGACCGTAGGATCCTACGCAGTGCCGTAGGGGACTGCACCGCCACTTCCCAGCAAATTAGGGACACTGTTGCTCCTGGGGTATCGGCGAGGACCATTCGCAACCGTCTCCATGAAGCTGGGCTACGCCCCAACATCGTGCAGCCCGCCTCCAGTGGTGTCGCGACAGGCGTGAATGGAGGGACGGATGAGAGTCGCTTCTGCCTTGGTGCCAGTGATGGTCGTATGTGTGTTTGGCGCCGTGCAGGTGAGCGCCACAATCAGGACTGCATACGACCGAGGCACACAGGGCCAACACCCGGCATCATGGTGTGGGGAGCGATCTCCTACACTGGCCGTACACCACTGGTGATCGTCGAGGGGACACTGAATAGTGCACGGTACATCCAAACCGTCATCGAACCCATCGTTCTACCATTCCTAGACCGGCAAGGGAACTTGCTGTTCCAACAGGACAATGCACGTCCGCATGTATCCCGTGCCACCCAACGTGCTCTAGAAGGTGTAAGTCAACTACCCTGGCCAGCAAGGTCTCCGGATCTGTCCCCCATTGAGCATGTTTGGGACTGGATGAAGCGTCGTCGCACGTGGTCTGCACGTCCAGCACGAACGCTGGTCCAACTGAGGCCCCAGGTGGAAATGGCATGGCAAGCCGTTCCACAGGACTACATCCAGCATCTCTACGATCGTCTCCATGGGAGAATAGCAGCCTGCATTGCTGCGAAAGGTGGATATACACGGTACTAGTGCCGACATTGTGCATGCTCTGTTGCCTGTGTCTATGTGCCTGTGGTTCTGTCAGTGTGATCATGTGATGTATCTGACCCCAGGAATGTGTCAATAAAGTTTCCCCTTCCTGGGACAATGAATTCACGGTGTTCTTATTTCAATTTCCAGGAGTGTATAAACCTCGAATGAGATTAATTAAACCCCCTTTTTGAAGACCTAAGTACATACCATCTAAGATCATTACATACATTTACAAGAACGTTGAATAATGTCCGTACAAAGTTCAAGCAAAACACGTGCTGTCGTATACAAGAAACAAACGTAACCAGTAGCTGACTACAAGTCACAATGACAAGGCACCGCTAGCGGGACCGAACGTGAGCACGTATCGCTAGAGGACAGCACTTCTAAACATGTGTGAAACAGAAATATTAATATGAAATAACAAACGCTCAATCAGCACTAATGTGCAAGAAGGTGCTGACTGGCGACCTCTTGCTGTACTTGAAGGATGTAAGTTTCGCTGCTTTCGCAGTTTGCATTTAACTCATTTGTTTATGCAACTTGAATTCTTAGTTGTCTATATTAAATATCTTGTCGCCTGTTAGAGTTTGCTTCCTGCAGGCTTCCAGTCCCACGGAGTTTAAAGCAATTCTGTTTTAGTTTTCTACAATTGTCACAGCTTTGCTCTGGTTTATTCATTGTTCACTTGATTAGATTAAAATAAACGTTTCGTATTCTCGATTTGATTAAGGTTTGGAGTTTTTCTCCCATTTTGACGAGTTTGCATTCTCTGCAGTAGCCAAGCACTATTTTGAAAGGTGTAACAAATGCAGAAGTGGTAACGAGTGTCAAACACCCACAGATTTTTATTGCTGAAGTGGTTAGTACACACACTATTGGGCCTTATTTATACTCCTTCCAGGGCTGTTGATTGTTTCGCTATTCATGTAAATTGCATCATCGTTGCAGTGTATGAATGATTTGCATATTCGGTATTTACTCGTAATTTCAGGGGACAAAAATGGGCTAATTACACTACACACTGATGTACGTCTTTCTCTTTATGACATGGCAGCCAATTTTCGACGACTAAACTCGTCCTGTTTTGTCATCCTCTGATTCTCTTCAGAATGAAAGGCGTCACATTCATATGCTCTCTGGAATGTCAAAACGCGTTTCTCACGCTGAAAAATTGCTTAATATTAGTGCCTTCGGTAGTCACGTCTAATACGAACAAATGTTAGGTTTTGGCGACAGATGTACCTCATTATGCCTTCACACCAGGTCTTTCGCACTAAATTACGCCAAACATATTCATCAAAACTGTTAACAGCAGCAGCACCAAATAATTATTCCCTAATCAATAAAGTGACGTTAGGCATCAGTTAGAACATTCAGAACATCTTTATCTTATATGGTACTGCATTTAATCACACATCACACCACAAGCCTCTTACCAGCCTGTTTGGACCAAAACTAGTTTGCGAGACTAGCAGAGCAACGAATGTAAAAACGGGCGCTGTATCTCAACAATTTCCATTACTTAATTAATTATCGTCCGACGACGCAATACTCCCTACCGATGCTTCTTTTAGGTCTTCCAGTGAACCCAGATACCGATTTCGATGCTAAAAAAAAAAATTAAAAAAAAGGTTCAAATGGCTCTGAGCACTATGGGACTTAACATCTGAGGTCATCAGGCCCTAGAACTTATAACTATTTAAACCTAACTAACTTAAGGACATCACACACATCCATGCCCGAGGCAAGATTCGAACCTGCGACAGTAGCTCGATGATAAAGAAGCACTTTGTTTTCAGTTGGCAGTGATTTACAACAGTCGATGATTTCCTCTCAGATCAATAGAGATGGCGACCAGCATTATCCACGACCCAGTATTACGACTGGACATTCCTCAAATGCCCTCTCTCCTCTACAGAGCTTCTACTCGCGGCACCATCGCCGCAGACAGCTCCACGGTCTTCTCCTACTTGCTAAGAAATGGTTTGTCGTCACTGAGATCCTGCATCAGCAGCTGATGTTGATGCTTCGGTCGCATAGGAGCAAAGAACAGCCTGCAATCAACTAGGAAATAGACAAGATGAACCATGCATGCGCAGCCCGTCCGTTCATCCAATCCGCTCCGCCACCCCACCGTTCACTGCAGCCGACGCGAGACGATTTCCACAAAGATTACCACCATTCTTGAGGCTGCATGCGGTTTCTGGTGGTAAACATCAGATCCACTTCTCCTTGGATCTCCAACATGGCGTCCAAAACAACTGCAACAACGAAGTGCAGGCAAACATAATAATTTTTTGTAGTTTACTTCAAATCATTTTACGTCTTTCTGCTACAGGAACAGTATTCAGTACCTCACGACCGGACCATTGCATCCCAGTCAAACTCAAGAGGGGGTAGTTTTTGAGGACTTTTATGTCTCAGGTTAAATAGCTACTAAATACAAAAACAAACAAGCTTCTTGATCATCTAAAAACTCAGTGGGTAAAACCAGAGCGAGATTCTCCACACCCGCCGCAATCCCTTCCTGAGGAAAACGTGCACCCCTCTTCTCCTCCCCCCACCCCTCACCCTCACCACCACGACTCTCCCCGTGCCATCAGGATTTTTAGGTCGTCGCCTGTCTGGGTTCACCATTAATTTATCCAACAACAAATTTACCGTTAATACTGGATCAAAAAAGTAGAAGGTAACAGAAGATTGCTAAAAACAAAAAGCAAAAAGCGCAAGGTGGACACAACTCAGCAATAGGTAAGAACTATAAACATATGTGTGTGTGTGTGTGTGTGTGTGTGTGTGTGTGTGTGTGCGCGCGCGCGCGCGCGCGTGTGTGTTTGTGATATGTGCATGTGAAGAGCGCATGTTCAGCGCTCAAATGGTTCAAATGGCTCTGAGCATTAACATAAGAAATTGAGACGATCAAAGCAGCTGCAATAAATAATGAGTATTCAGGGATTTCAGTAATTTTTTGAAAGTTCCTTTTTTCCTAAAGAAACAAATATTTAATAGTGCAACCATTTTATAGCATACAACGGCAGTTGGCATATTCAGAAACTATCCAACAAAACACAGACCAATATCAGTAATAGGAACACTGCATGAATAACTGACTGAACACGTTATCACCAAAAGCATTCCCTATCAAGCCACGGCGTCACAAAAGGTCGCTAACCTGTCTGGAAACACCGATATTAAAATATCCATCTCCCTAAACAAAAAATACAATAAACACAAACACCCCAATAACAGGGCACAGTTAAATATATAAATTACGATGTAGCAGTTGTCCTGCATTACACACAGGCAAAACAGGAAGAAGTTTGAGAAGACATTAAAAAGAATACGAGGATGCTGTTAGGTTCAACCAGTTTGACAAATCCACAATGGGTAACCACATGCTCCATGATAGACACAAACTAAGTGACATCCACAACAGCTTAAATGTACTCCACACACAAAGCCATGGTACAAAAACTTGATATACTAGAACAATTAGAAATGATGTTACATGAAGAAAACACTTCTTAAAACATGTTGAACGAACAAACGGAGTTCAGCAGGCACGGTTTTTTCAGTAATTTTAAAAGTTGCTTTTCCTAAGAAACAAATATTTAATAGTGCAGTCATTTGCTAACATACACCCACATTTGACATGTTCAATAACATTTGTTTTATAAATGATATCTCCTTATAACTAGTAATGTAATAGCTTTGTATCTTCTTTGAAATAATAACGTCCTTGTGTTTGTAGAAATACAGATCTTTGCATGTGAATTTCTTTGACCTGTTTTGATTTGTGTTTACAGACGTGCTGTGGAGAGGAAAATGTATATATGTAGATAAACGTTTTTACTCACACTGTGTTTCAAAACCATGTATCCACCCATGGAAACATTAAGCTATTTTTCGATTTGTCTTACTTTTTTTAAACTTATATTCACAATATGCCACTTTGTAATATGATATTGTAATCTTATCCGGACCAGAGATAAGCTAAATCTGAGAAAATTTTTTAAAAATTTTTACTGTTAAAGCACCTGAACGTGTGCCCCCAGGGTCCGAAATGCATCGTGTATTGAAATAAAATTACAATTGTGACTGAAGTAGGTTGTGCTTTATTTTAGGAAAGAACCTAAAACGTTCGTCTGCTCTTGACTTATTTACAGAGAAATAACAGACATATAAAATGATGAGCATGGTTGCTTTTACCCCCTTTTAAGGTAATGGCATCTTTCCCGCCTTAGGCACTGCGCAACTATCATACTTTAAATGGTGCCAACACATCTTGTATTACCACTGTATGTTTTCGCTATTTTCGGCTTGCCAAATAACGTACCAGTATCATTTATTTATATTCAGGGTACTTCCCTAAGAAAATAAGCAAGCGTAAACAGCCTGTACATTGTATAGCAGTCGATACCACACAAATGGGACAGAAAAGGGGGGCAATATTTTGAAATGGTGACGCTGGTCTAACGTCAGCATTTGAATTGCAAGCAGAGCCCGTGCTACGCGTCAATAGGTATATCATATAGTACGACGGAGACAGGTAAGTAGCTATAAAGGTCTTCCGTCCACATACTGAATCTGTTCCACGCAGCGTTGATGCTTTTGTTCGAGAAAACCCTGTAAGCTTTTAGAGTCTCACATTGCTATTTCTGCCGACTCGTGTTGCAGAATTCGTCTGCTCAATAATCTGTTAACAATAACGTAACAGCGGCGTACTTAATCATCCCCGCGCTGGTTATTGTACAGTGGTAAATTTTGTCTGACATCTGCAGACAGTGTAATGCTGAATGATACTGAATATCAGATTTATGATCACTATCCATAGAGCAATATAGATGGGAAAATTGAGGTGCCTGTGTCTGTCCGTATGTCAAAACGAATCACAATGGTGATATTGACAGGTGGGAGTGGTACTTCTACGTCTTCATCTGCAAACCGTATTACGATGTTTGGTGGAGGGTACTTTCTGTGCCACTATCACTTCCCCTCTTTCCTGTTGCAGTTGCGAACGGCGTGCGGAAACGGTGACTCCTGGGAAGCCCACCAAACGTCCGTGAACGACTTCCCGTTCAAGGAAAAGACATGTCCAGAAAGATAAAGAACTTCTTAGTGACGCACTTATCACAGTTCTCGTCACATAATTTTCGGTGGACGGTTCATATGGAAATAAGGAAGCAAAGCTTTGACCACTAAATGACTTGTCCGCAGCTTGTGGTCTCGCCGTCATGTTCTCGCTTCCCTAGCACGGGGTCCCGAGTTCGATTCCCGGCGGGGTCAGGGATTTTCACCTGCCTCGAGAAGACTGGGTGTTTGTGCTATCCTCATCATTTCATTATCATTCTTGAAAGTGGCAAGATTGGACTGAGCAGAGGTTGGGCATTTGGACGGGCGTTGATAACCGCGCAGTTGAGCGCCCCACAAACCAAACTTCACTAAATGGCTTGACAACAAAGAGCGCCTTTTTGTAGTAAGAAGAAATCCAAACACACGTGCAAAATGTTGCTTGCCCTTTCCCTAGTCAATACCACTTCATAACAGTTATTGAAAATATACGAAGAATCGCCACTGCAGTGAAAACCATAACAACATACTCCTGAAAAGTATATACAGTTTCTGGACGCCATCAAGGGTCCCAGAACAGTTATATCGAATAAAACTTTCTGATAGATCTATAAGCAACAGGAAAGAAGAGGCACTTAACTGTTGTAAACAACGTTCCCTTCACTTTCGGATAGATCTATAATAAACTACACTCCTGGAAATTGAAACAAGAACACCGTGAATTCATTGTCCCAGGAAGGGGAAACTTTATTGACATATTCCTGGGGTCAGATACATCACATGATCACACTGACAGAACCACAGGCACATAGACACAGGCAACAGAGCATGCACAATGTCGGCACTAGTACAGTGATATCCACCTTTCGCAGCAATGCAGGCTGCTATTCTCCCATGGAGACGATCGTAGAGATGCTGGATGTAGTCCTGTGGAACGGCTTGCCATGCCATTTCCACCTGGGGCCTCAGTTGGACCAGCGTTCGTGCTGGACGTGCAGACCGCGTGAGCGACGCTTCATCCAGTCCCAAACATGCTCATTGGGGGACAGATCCGGAGATCTTGCTGGCCAGGGTAGTTGACTTACACCTTCTAGAGCACGTTGGGTGGCACGGGATACATGCGGACGTGCATTGTCCTGTTGGAACAGCAAGTTCCCTTGCCGGTCTAGGAATGGTAGAACGATGGGTTCGATGACGGTTTGGATGTACCGTGCACTATTCAGTGTCCCCTCGACGATCACCAGTGGTGTACGGCCAGTGTAGGAGATCGCTCCCCACACCATGATGCCGGGTGTTGGCCCTGTGTGCCTCGGTCGTATGCAGTCCTGATTGTGGCGCTCACCTGCACGGCGCCAAACACGCATACGACCATCATTGGCACCAAGGCAGAAGCGACTCTCATCGCTGAAGACGACACGTCTCCATTCGTCCCTCCATTCACGCCTGTCGCGACACCACTGGAGGCGGGCTGCACGATGTTGGGGCGTGAGCGGAAGACGGCCTAACGGTGTGCGGGACCGTAGCCCAGCTTCATGGAGACGGTTGCGAATGGTCCTCGCCGATACCCCAGGAGCAACAGTGTCCCTAATTTGCTGGGAAGTGGCGGTGCGGTCCCCTACGGCACTGCGTAGGATCCTACGGTCTTGGCGTGCATCCGTGCGTCGCTGCGGTCCGGTCCCAGGTCGACGGGCACGTGCACCTTCCGCCGACCACTGGCGACAACATCGATGTACTGTGGAGACCTCACGCCCCACGTGTTGAGCAATTCGGCGGTACGTCCACCCGGCCTCCCGCATGCCCACTATACGCCCTCGCTCAAAGTCCGTCAACTGCACATACGGTTCACGTCCACGCTGTCGCGGCATGCTACCAGTGTTAAAGACTGCGATGGAGCTCCGTATGCCACAGCAAACTGGCTGACACTGACGGCGGCGGTGCACAAATGCTGCGCAGCTAGCGCCATTCGACGGCCAACACCGCGGTTCCTGTTGTGTCCGCTGTGCCGTGCGTGTGATCATTGCTTGTACAGCCCTCTCGCAGTGTCCGGAGCAAGTATGGTGGGTCTGACACACCGGTGTCAATGTGTTCTTTTTTCCATTTCCAGGAGTGTATATACGTATGATCGATATTAGCGTATTCTCTACAATTACTCATTTGCAGGCAACAGATATCGAGCACACGTTTATGACAGTGTTTTGACTTTTATATCGTAGGAAGTCGTTTGTTCCGTGAATTTACCGTCAGATATTTAATGATGGTAAGATGACTTTTGGCTGTGAGACATGAACGTTGCATATGAACCCATTCGAAAACTAATGTTTTCTCAACTTTCCGTAGAGATATGCGTGTCGTTTGCTTTATTCCAAGAGAGAAAAACAAAACAAAGACGAAGACCTATGAAAGATGACGTTAGAAACTCGCAGCAATGGTCTGGGTGCGTAAGGTTTAATAGTGTGGTGCATGGAGAAGTCTGTGGTGCATGGAGAAGTCAAGAATAAATCTTTATCATTCTCTCACCGTCAAATGGGTGATAATGGTGGTGGTGGTGGTGGTGGTGATCATGATGATGATCACCACGACGGTTATATCAAATGCTTCTATCGATTAGTCTTGCCACGTACAGACACGTTTTTGTGTGAACCATGTACGGTATATAGAGATGAAATGAAGCTCACCTTTAGGGATCTCACCGTGCTGAGCTCGGAAACAAATCATTTATCAGCCAGTTGAAGTATTGTTGCCAAGGGGACCCGTACCCGGGAGTAAGGAAGTGCGATAGCTCTATACTCCCTAGCTCTCAGGGAAAGGAAAAATAAATTAGTGTAAACAGGTGTCTTCCTGTTAAGAAAATTATTTCCAAATTGTTAGTACACAGATTTGTAACAGCGTCGGAACTGGAATTTTTTGTGGCTACGTATCAATCGTCATTCGTCTTCCAAAATGTTAAATATTCTCTATATCTCCATGTTGGCATCTCCCTTAGAACTATTTTGTAGGTCACGTTGACTGTCGCTACAAGAGAACAGCAGATTGGCGATCTTTCACAGAAACTGTAATTTATCGCGGACATAAATGCGAGATCCTTATAATAGTTTCCGTAACGAAACTTTATCTCGAAACCTAGCAGAATATTTAAAGAGATTCTGGTAGTATGTAAAGTTTGCTAGCGGCAAGCTACAGTCAATGCCTTCTCTGCGAGACAGCAATGGAAATACTATCGACGACAGTGCTGCGAAAGCAGAGTAACTAAACACATCATCATCTTGGACAGTTTCCAGCCACTGGCTGGGTCTGTCGGGAACACAAGCCTCTCCATCGTGTTCTGTCTTTCCACCATTCCCCCTCTTCCACCTTCGTCCAGTTCTCTCCTCTTCTCGTCACACATTCCTTCACTCCCTTCACCCATCTATCTCTTGGTCTTCCTCTGGGCCTCTTCCCCTCCAGTTGCAGATCAAACATCCTCTTTGGAATTCTTCCCTCATCCATTCTCTTCATGTGTCCATACCACTGCAGTCTTGATTTTTCTATCCTGTCCTGTACTGGTTCCTCCTTTAGTCTTTCCCTCACATACACATTTCGCAATCTGTCTCGTCTTGTTACACCCAACCTGCTCCTCTGGAACTTCATTTCGCTAGCCTGTATTCTACTTTTGTCGCTTTTGTGCATTACCCATGTCTCACTTCCGTATGCCAATATGGGGACAAAGTAGGTTCGGTATATAATTCCCTTGGATTTCTGTGGCACCTCCTTGCTCCAAATAAGCCCCCTAATGCATTTGTAGAACTGCCCTACTTTTCTGCACCTTTCATTTATTTCCATTGCGTTTCCCCCCTTACTTTCAATCACGCTTCCCAGGTACTTGAAGTTCTCTACCCCTTGTAGTTTTTCCCCTCCACAAGTTATATCCACATTTGGCCTATTCGTCCTCCTTGTTGTGACAATTATTTCACTTTTCTTTGCAGAAAAATGCATTCCATATTGTGCTGCCGTTGCCTCCCATGCATCTAACTGCTCTTGCACCTCCTTCTCGCAATTTCCCCATAACATCAGGTCATCGGCAAAAAGCACTGCTTTCATTTTATGATCTCCAATTGCATCTGACACTTGCTGTAGGATTTCATCCATAACAATAATAAACAATAAAGGCGAAAGTGCACTTCCCTGTCGCAGCCCATTTTCCAGCTTGAACCATGCAGTACATTCCCTCCCCACTTTCACACAACTCTCACTTCCCTCATACATTTTTCTGACTTTTCGTGTTATCTCTTCATCTATCCCTTTTGCGTTCAGCACATCCCAGAGCTTGTCCCTACAGATACTGTCATACGCCTTCTCAATATCTAAAAATGCCATGATTAAGTCCTTCCCGTACTCATAGTGCCTTTCCTGCAGTTGCCTTACCGCAAATATGAGGTCCGTTGTTGATCTCCCCGGTCTGAAACCATACTGCTCCTCTTGCAGTCTACTTTCAATACTGCTTCTTATTCTCTTCTCCAGGATCTTTTCATAGATTTTTCCACAGTGGCATAGCAGGGTGATTCCTCTGTAGTTCTCACATCTCCTTTTATCCCCTTTCTTGAAGATCGGGACTATAATTCCTTTCTTCCAATCCTCAGGAATTCTGTTCTCCTTCCACACCACCCTCAGCACTGTGTATAGCCACTGGGTTCCTACTTCTCCTGCTGCTCGTATCATATCCACTGTTACTTCGTCCCAACCTGGTGCCTTGCCCCCTTTCATCCTTTTTATGGCTTCTTCCACTTCATTCCAAGTTAGATCATCAATTTCCCCACTATTATCATCGTCTGCTGCCTTAGGCTCTCCATTGCTGTTAGTTACCCGCTTGGCGGCATTCAACAGATCTTCAAAGTACTCCTTCCAAATCTTTTTGAGCTCATGCATTTCCTCCACAACTCTTCCATTATTATCCATGATCCTCAGGCACTCGCTTCTGTCCTTCCTCTTATTTCTTACCATGGTGTAAAGTACTTTTTTGTTCCCTTCACTGTCCTCTTCTAACATTCTTGTCCATTTTTCCATCCACTTCTTCTTCTCCGCCCTTACTATGGTCTGTGCCGCTTTCTTGCTTTCCTTATATTTTACCCTAGTTTCCTCTGTTCGGGTCTGGAACCATTCTCTGAAGGCTTTGTTCTTTCGAAGTACTGCCTCTTTAAATATGTTGTTCCACCATGGGGTTTCCTTACTTCTCCTCTTTGTGCTAGTTCTTCCGCACACAATCTCAGCTGCCTCAACTAGGGCCCTCTTAAAATCTCCCCATTCTTCTTCCACTGTTCTCTGATCTTCCTTTGGCAGCTTCTTCCTGATCAGTGTCTGGTACTGGGTCCTCCGTTCATCCTCTTTCAGCATCCATGTCTTCAACCTTTTCTCCTGTATATCTGTTGCCCTCCTATCTTTTTTCTCTCTCAGGGTGGCTACCAACAGCCGATGGTCACTGTCTAAGGCCTCAGATGGAACGACCTTAACATCTGTGAGGCTGCTCATCATCTGCCTATCCACTAGTACATAGTCTACTACTGAAGTTTGGGACCAGTCCCCACTGTACCAAGTTATTTTGTGACTACTTCTCTTCTTGTACCAGGAATTTGCGATCGTCAGCCCATTCCTCTTGCAGAATTCCAGCAACAATTTTCCTTCTCTATTTCGGTTCCCCCAGCCCTCTGGTCCCATTATCTCCTCGAATCCTTTCCTGTCTGTGCCAACATGTGCATTGAGCCTTTCGAAATTCCTTCACCAAAGAGGAAGAAGTAAATATTTCAGAATTCGAATCAAGAACAGCTGCCAACATGATTAACTGGCCCAGACTGTTCCTTTCAGAGAATGCTTATGCAATAGTTCCATACTTAACAATCATATACAACCGCTCGCTCGACAAAATATCTGTACCCAAAGACTGAAACGTTGCTCAAGTCACACCAATATTCAACAAAGATAGTAAGATTATTCTACCAAATTACATTCCCATATCATTAAGCCGGCCGGTGTGGCCGAGCGATTCTAGGCGCTACAGTCTGGAACCGCGCGACTGCTACGGTCGCAGGTTCGAATCCTGCCGCGGGCATGGATGTGTGTGATGTCCATAGGTTAGTTAGGTTTAAGTAGTTCTAAGTTCTAGGGGACCGATGACCTCAGATGTTAAGTCCCATAGTGCTCAGAGCCATTTTTGAACCATATCATTAAAGTCTATGTGCAGCAGGGTTTTGAAACATATACTGTGTTCGAACATTATGAGAACGGTCTATTGACCAACAGTCAACGTGGATTTAGAAAACATCGTTCTTGTGAAACACAACTAGCTCTTTATCACGCACGAAGTGTTAACTACTCTTGACAAGGGGTTTCAAATTGATTCCGTATTTCTAGAATTCCGAAAGGCTTGCAGTGAAGTTGCTTAATTATGGAATATCATCTCAGTTATGTGATTGGATTCGTGATTTCCTGTCAGAGGGGTCGCAGCTCGTAGGAACTGACGGAAAGTCATCGAGTAAAACAGAAGTGATTTCTTGCGTTCCCTAAGATAGTGCTATAGGCCTTCTGCTGTTCCTTATCTCTATAAACGATTTAGGAAACAAACTGAACAGCCGTCTTAGGTTGTTTGTAGATGATGCTATCATTTATCACCTAGTAAACTAATCAGAAGATAAAAAAATTGCAAAACTATTTAGAAATGATATCTTAATGGTGCGAAAATTGGCAATGGACCCTCAATAACGAAAAGTGTTAGGTCATCTACAAGAGTGTTACAGGGAATCCGTTAAACTTCGGTAACACAATAAATCAGTCTAATCTAAAGGCCGTAAATTCAACTAAATACCTAGGAAGTACAATTACGAACAATTTAGATTGGAAAGGACACATATCAAATGTTGTAGGGAAGGAAAACCGAAGATTGCGTTTTATTGGCAGAACATTTAGAAAATGTGTCAGATCTGCTAAAGATATTGCCTACAGTACGCTTGTCTGGTCTCTTTTGGAGTACTGCTGCGCGGCCTGGACTCTTTACCAGACAGCATGAACGAAGTACATCGAAAAATTTTAACGAAGGGCAGGACGTTTTGTATTATCGTGAAACAGGGCAGAGAGTGTCGCGGACATGATAGGAGATTTAAGGTTGACATCATTTAATCAAAGGAGTTTTTCGCTGACGCGGAATCTTCTCATGAAATTTCAATCACCAACTTTCTCCTCCGAATGCGAAAATATTTTGTTGACGCAGACCTACATAGCGACAAACGATCATCACAATAAAACAGGGGAAATCAGAGCTCGCACGGAAAGATATAGATGTTCGTTTTTTTCGTGCGATGTTCGAAAGTGGAATAATAGAGGCACTTAAATGTGATATGCAGAATATCCACGTAGATGGAGATGTAGATGCAGAACATGCATTCAGCATACTGGCATGTTACGGTAGAAATAGTGCTAGTGCTGCTTTGTTTCTAGATTAAGATTAATTTGGTATGGTCTATCATTTATTTGTTGTATGAGTCTGCACAGATGTCACAATGCGTCTAAATAATTTATATGCAGCTTAGTGCAAACACAGGAGAAGGTTGATGAAACTATTTCCATTGTCTCCTTTGGCATGAATATTGAGAATAACTATAGCAGATCTGTAAAATCCGGGCAAGTTCACCCTTTCGAGATAGAATATAAGACGCAACAAGGGCGTTCCATTAACAGAGTGAATGGTATTTAGATACGAAGCAGTAGCAAAGTGCTGAGAGCAATAGGCTATAGAAAAGTTGAGTATGTCACCAAAGGATTCTCCTGGAGACATGCAGAGAAAACACAAGAAACCTGAGTAACATCGAAATAAAATGTGTCAATAAAATGAAGTGTGATCACAACTCGCACACTATTAAGTCTCTGTTCGCTGTGTAGTGCTACCGGATCTAGAATTTTGGCTGGTTCCCAACAGACAAGAGTCTAACACTTTACTGACACATGACCTCATTCGGTATCTCGAAGCATCTCTGGAAGTTTTTTTGCTGTAATTATCTGACTGCTACGTTGACGTTTTAGCCTCTTACACTTCTCTTGAGTACGTGAGCTGTTTGCTTTCCTTATCTTTCGGTTGTGAGAGTTCCAGCAGCTTCTAATGGAGCAGTATGCTCTGCCTGGATTTGAGTTACTTATCTGAGGACTTACCGAATCGAAAATGGTTCGTTTCGTCGAGTGGTAGGGAGGTTACATAACTGATGTTTGAACTGCCACAAAAGTAATACTCTCGAACGTTACGTGGTAAGTGATAAGGTATGTGTGCTAATGTACAGTTATCATACTGCAAAAGCGTACTACAAGACTCAAGGAATACGAAATATTCCGCCTGTTCGGGCGGAGTTTAGGATTTTTTTTTTCTTATTTTTAGTCTTGCGCTAAGGGATAATTAATCTCGTTTTTCATTCTGGCCTATGTGAATGAACTCATCTTACGGGGCATTTGATAATACACACTTCAATAATATCGACAAATTGCCTGCCATTTGATCGTCTTACAACAGTTTATCTTCGAATGTGTCATTCCTCCTAAACAAACACAAAACCGCTTGTAATATCACTTGCTTGTGAACTCACTTTTAAAAAAAATCAGTATTTAGTTTTTAATCTCAAACATATGCCTAAGGTTTTTTGAACAAAATGGCAGTTCTAAGTATTGTATCGGATATCTGAAGTTAGTTAAAAACCAACGCATATTTCCATTGGTTTCACACGTGAAATGTTATCATTAGACTCCCGTTAGAGAAAAATACAATATACAACTGTTTCTCGAGTTGGCAGCTCTGTTAGAAGATAAACTTTGCGATTTTGTTATGTTTTGCCTTGTATATCTTTGGCTTTTAAGCGTTGTTTTGCTTAAAGCCATTTCTAAAGTTTGAGTTTATGCTATTTTTTAATTCTCGAAAGTTATTATGCCTCCAGAAAAGTGATATGTTACTAGTGTGGGGTTCTAGAGTTGCTAGGAATATATTCGGGGTTGAGTATGATGCAATCACTTGTCGCAGTTGAGTCCATGAGAGTGGCCAAAGCTGAAAAGGCAACTAAAGAGATCAGAATAACAAGTAAAACGAAAGAATGGAAGAGAGAAAATGAGTAACACGTAAACCAAGAAGGTTATGCAGCTAGAATGTATGAGCACAAACAGAGGTGAGCCACTGATCAAACATAACTTTGAATTGAATTTTCTAAGGATGAAATTTTCTGGCATGTTTAGTTTATGCACAAAAATCTGTTGAAGCTAGAGGTTGGAAATTGTTTGGGACGTTTCACGGTACAATTTACAGTGAAGAAGACAACAGGTAATAATTTACTATCAATAGGAAGCAAAATACAAACTGATTATTTATAGAAAAGCCTCCTTAATTCGGACTATTAGATGTAAATATTTCTAGAATGAAAACTTGTGACTGAAATGACGCGATTGTAGTCCACTTTTTAGAAGCACATGTTGTTAATGTGCACATAAAGTTTCAAGCATCTAAGTAGCATGATCACTCAGTTCATATATTCCACGTATTTACCGGCAAATAGAACATTGAATTTACTGACCTTCACAAAAAAATTGTAATAAAGTCAGTATGAGGACTAACGTGATTAACTGTACATCAAAACGTTCAACAAGAAGCACTCTTATTTTCCCACAATTTTTATCCTGCTACTTTTAGTTAATTAGGTAAACATTATGAGAATAGTATTTTTCCAGGCGTTCACAGGAAAATTACTTTAACTGAAAAGACGTCGGAGTGAGAAGCATATTTTTGCTTCCGGAAGTGTCCGTGTTTATACATAGTGTTTTTTTTCCTTGTATTTTTTTAAAAATGTGGTCTTACATTTTTCTCTCATGAACAGAATTTTGAAACATGGTTTATAAGCTGTGTACCACAGCCTGACTTTATTACAGATATTTTTCCTTTCCTCGTTGTAGGTTTCCTCCAGTTTGTGCTGTTACTCCTCTGTAAAGACTTTCTCAGTGCTTTCCAGCTGCGATAACGTCCTACTGATAGTCCCAATATTCTACGTCACGATGAAAGTACTTCTGAGATTATCTTACGAATTACTTTGAAGTATTGTGAACAGTAATGGTCCTGTAAAACTCCGTTGAAGAGCACCTAATGCTATCTATGTATCTGATGAACACGTTCTATCTAAAATCACTTTTCCAAGTAATATTTCATCTAATGAGATATTTGGAAGGCACGCTCCTATCGCGTCACTTGATCGGAAAGAGCCGTATTAAAAAAAATGCTAGAACAATGGTGTTCCATACGGTTGTACAATTTCCTGAGAATAGAGGTAGGACCGATTTCCAGACGAGTAACGTATTTTAGATCAATCCTGGTTTTCACCCATATCATATAAATTCCGTGTGAAACACGTGATAAACCAATGAGACCAGGTTTTAGGTTGTTTAGCGGTTTTGAACTAGTATGGTGGGTCACTGACAGACTCTCTGTCACTACTGCAAACACAAATATTTCACTTGGAAATCAAAGCAAGCACAAAAATACAAACAAGATCATTACAACTATTTTGAAGAAGGATTACATAAACATATCAACGACAACTTTCCTATCGTTACATAACCACCAACAGCTCATTCATCTTCTTTATAATACCAATGCGTTCTTCGGAGAAATTATTATTTCATGAAATAAGAGTTGAAAAAACAAAAATGTCACAATAGGCAATAACCATTGGTAACAAAATTACTAATGCATTATTTGGGGACTCAAGAACTGAAATGGACTGAATTGAACCCTTCTTTTATTTACACATATAATGGCAAAATTTATGCGGCGTATCTCCATTGTGGACGAGAGGACCTGTGTGGTCGTCGCCCCGATCTGCCCCCACAAGCTCAACCAAACCCCTCCCCCATCCATCCCTGAATCCTGTCGATATGCCCGCATCTCGTGGTCGTGCGGTAGCGTTCTCGCTTCCCACGCCCGGGTTCCCGGGTTCGATTCCCGGCGGGGTCAGGGATTTTCTCTGCCTCGTGATGGCTGGGTGTTGTGTGCTGTCCTTAGGTTAGTTAGGTTTAAGTAGTTCTAAGTTCTAGGGGACTTATGACCACAGCAGTTGAGTCCCATAGTGCTCAGAGCCATTTGAACCATTGCCAGCCTGTCGATATCATTCGGAAACACTTACACGCTACATGTAAATACAGAGACATACCATATCAAATGCTAAAAATCACCTGGACTGGCACCAAACGTGCAACTCTCTCAACACTACACTTCTCATCAACTCCTCAAAGTATCGGAAGGCATTCCACCGACACACTACACATTGCTCGTAGTTCCATATCTCATTACCAGCTACCAACAACCATACCCTACACACCAACTTCAGCAAAGCTGACCACCTTGAAATCTGTGAAGGGTTCCATTCTGCGGTGTCAAAACCGTGTAGATGGTATTTGTACTAACGACTCCAGCCTGGTTGTTTAATGTTCCTTCAGTATTCCGCCAAGAGGGACGTGTTTCGGGTGGCACACCCATTTTCAAGAACACTTGCCTGTAACAGTTTTACCTGCATCTATTAAAACGTTTGGCAGAAGTATGATGCGGAAAAGAATAAAACAGTCTCAATATGCCACATAAACTTAAGGCACTTCCGTTATTGGGTTCCTCAAATTAAAGAGTAAAATGTTACCATTGAAATAGAAAGCAAGCTGACACACGAAAGGTCTACAAGAGTCGCATGTCTTGATGCTTTAACGTTATGAAATGGAAAAAACATTAATAAAATAACAGCAGGACGTAAGTAAAGTGAGAGAGCTATTTTTCGTGCTGTTAGTTATCAATGAAGTACCTTTGGTGTGGTACATCAGTGACCCATATCTACATACACAATGTGAGCGAGAGTATCCGGATACCTGGCTGAAAATGACTTACAAGTTCATGGCGCCCTCCATCGGTAATGCTGGAATTCAATATGATGTTGGCCCACCCTGAGCCTTGATGACAGTCTCCACTCTCTCTTCAATCAGGTCATGGAATATTTCTTGGCGAATGGCAGCTGATTCTTCACGGAGTGCTGCAGTGAGGAGAGGTATCGATGTCGTTCGGTGAGGCCTGGCACGAAGTCGGCGTTCCAAAACATCGGAAAGGTGTGCTGTAGGATTCAGGTCAGGACTCTGCGCAGGCCAGTCCATTACATTCTTGTGTAACCACTCCACCACAGGCCGTGCATTATGAACAAGTGCTCAATCGCGTTGAAAGATGAAATTGCCATCCCCGAATTGCTCGGCCTGAACCCTTTTGTGCTGTACGTGTCCCTTCACGTTTCCACTTCACTATCACATCGGAAACAGTAGACCTAGGTATGTTTAGGAATGTGGAAATCTCGTATACAGACGTATGACACAAGTGACACCCAATTACCTGACCACATTCGAAGTCCGCGAGTTCCACGGAGCGCCCCATTCTGCTCTCTCACGATGTCTAATTACTACTGAAGTCGCTGATATGGGGTACCTGGCAGTAGGTAGCAGCACAATCCACCTAATATGAAAAATGTATGTTTTTGGAGGTGTCTGGATACTTTTGATCACATACTGTATATTAGTTTTGTTATAATCTGATGTTGTAGACTTTGTGTTTGTACATAACTATGAAGATAAACAAACACAAGAAAACAAGCTGTATAAAATTAACACAGTCCTAATGTCCTAATGGTAACACCATGCATTTCCGTTATCCAAAGATAGCTGTCGAACGTCACCTATTAAAATGAGTGCTACACCGCCAGCTGCCTGTGACGCAGTATTGCTGACGCAAAGGTACGATCATATCAACGATAACTGCGTAAGAAATAAAACAAGACCTTGGGCTCAAGTTCTACAAAATTCCTCTTTCAATAGAGACCGTTGCTGAGGCCCTCAGCTGAGTGGTTTCTCAACTACAGCCGAGTACGACATTCCGAATACACACGGTCAAAGAAACCAAGACTTCTCTTCTGCCATGATAGTTGCTCCAGAAATGGTGTGTGATACAGCATGATTAACATACATTAATTGATCAAAAATATCGTGACACGCCTGCGTAATGTGGACTTGACCACTAGATGTCACGAGAGGCAGACCCGCGTGAATAAAACGAGCGTGGAAAATTGTATTGTCAGTGGAGAATTCGTCGGTCACGACAGCTCAGCGAGTTCATATGTGGACTAGTCATTGAATGTTACCTGAATAACACGTCTATCACTATTTCATCTATCCAAAGCTGTCCAAGTCGTCCGTTGGTGACGTAACTCTGGAGTGAAAAAGCGAAGAAACAAGCACAGCGAAATTAAGACCAGGCAGACCTTATGTACTGACGAATATGGACCGTTGAGCATTGGGCTGGATGGTTATACAGAAGCGCATGAAATCAGCGGAAGGGTGACTCGTGAGTTCCAAAGTGGTACCAGCAGCCCAGCTAGTACATAAAGTGCTCATAAGCCACAAATTTACACTGAGATGACGAAAGTCAAGGGATAGCGATATGTACATACACGTATGGCTGTCACTTATACTCAGGTGATTCACGTGAAAATTTTCCAACGTGACTGCGGCCACTTGGCGGGAATTAACAGACTTGAAACGCGGAATGGTAATTGCAGCTAGACGCACTGGACGGAAATCGTTAGGAAATTCAGTACGTCGAGAATACCAAATTTTAGTCTTCACCTCTCACGATGGTCAACATAGTGGCTGACAGCCTTCACTTAACGAACGGCAGTAGCAGCGTTTATGTGTACAGTAGTTGTCAGTAATATCAGACAAGCAACACGAGGCGAAATAACCGCAGAATCAATGGGGAATGTGCAACGAACGTATCCACTAGTACAGTGAGGCGAAATTTGGCGTTAATTTCCCATGGCAGCGGACGAGCGACCCGAGTGTCTTTGCTAACAGTACGACATTGCCTGCAGCACCAATCCTGGGCTCGTAACCATATCGGTTGGAACCTAGAAGACTGGAAAACCGTGACCTGGTCAGATGAGCCCGGATTTCAGTTGGTAAGAGCTGATGAAAGGAGGAAATACAAACATGTTCCGGGAAAATCAGGAATACAGAAATACAAGTCGCTGAGGAATGATATAAATAGGAAGTGCAGGGAAGCTAAGACGAAATGGCTGCAGGAAAAATGTGAAGACATCGAAAAAGATATGATTGTCGGACGGATAGACTCAGCATACAGGAAAGTCAAAACAACCTTTGGTGACATTAAAAGCAACGGTGGTAACATTAAGAGTGCAACGGGAATTCAAAATGGCTCTGAGCACTATGGGACTCAACTGCTGTGGTCATAAGTCCCCTAGAACTTAGAACTAGTTAAACCTAACTAACCTAAGGAAATCACACACATCCATGCCCGAGGCAGGATTCGAACCTGCGACCGTAGCGGTCGTGCAGTTCCAGACTGTAGCGCCTTTAACCGCTCGGCCACTTCGGCCGGCGCAACGGGAATTCCTCTGTTAAATGCAGAGGAGATAGCAGATAGGTGGAAAGAATAAATTGAGAGCCTCTATGAGGGTGAAGATTTGTCTGATGTGATAGAAGAAGAAACAGGAGTCGATTTAGAAGAGATAGGGGATCCAGTATTAGAATCGGAATTTAAAAGAGCTTTGGAGGACTTACGGTCAAATATGGCAGAAGGGATAGATAACATTCCATCAGAATTTCTAAAATCATTGGGGGAAGTGGCAACAAAACGACTATTCACGTTGGTGTGTAGAATATATGAGTCTGGCGATATACCATCTGACTTTCTGAAAAGCATCATCCACACAATTCCGAAGACGGCAAGAGCTGAAAAGGGCGAGAATTATCGCACAATCAGCTTAACAGCTCATGCATCGAAGCTGCTTACAAGAATAATATACAGAAGAATGGAAAAGAAAATTGAGAATGCGCTAGGTGACGATCAGTTTGGCTTTAGAAAAAGTAAAGGGACGAGAGAGGCAATTCTGACGTTACGGCTAATAATGGAAGCAAGGCTAAAGAAAAATCAAGACACTTTCATAGGATCTGTTGACCTGGAAAAAGCGTTCGACAATATAAAATGGTGCAAGCTGTTCGTGATTCTGAAAAAAGTAGGGGTAAGCTATAGGGAGAGACGGGTCATATACAATATGTACAACAACCAAGAGGGAATAATAAGAGTGGACGATCAAGAACGATGTGCTCGTATTAAGAAGGGTGTAAGACAAGGCTGTAGTCTTTCGCCCCTACTCTTCAATCTGTACATCGAGGAAGCAATGATGGAAATAAAAGAAAGGTTCAGGAGTGGAATTAAAATACAAGGTGAAAGGATATCAATGATACGATTCGCTGATGACATTGCTATCCTGAGTGAAAGTGAAGAAGAATTAAATGATCTGCTGAACGGAATGAACAGTCTAATGAGTACACAGTATGGTTTGAGAGTAAATCGGAGAAAGACGAAGGTAATGAGAAGTAGTAGAAATGAGCGAGAAACTTAACATCTGCATTGATGGTCACGAAGTCAATGAAGTTAAGGAATTCTGCTACCTAGGCAGTAAAATAACCAATGACGGACGGAGCAAGGAGGACATCAAAAGCAGACTCACTGTGGCAAAAAAGGCATTTCTGGCCAAGAGAAGTCTACTAATATCAAATACCGTCCTTAATTTGAGGAAGAAATTTCTGAGGATGTACGTCTGGAGTACAGCATTGTATGGTAGTGAAACATGGACTGTGGTAAAACCGGAACAGAAGAGAATCGAAGCATTTGAGATTTACGCAGAATCGGAGAGGAAATCACTGATAAGGAGAAGGGACAGGATGATAGGACATCTGCTAAGATATGAGAGAATGACTTCCATGGTACTAGAGGGAGCTGTAGAGGGCAAAAACTGTAAAGGAAGACAGAGATTGGAATACGTCAAGCAAATAATTGAGGACGTAGGTTGCAAGAGCTACTCTGAGATGAAGAGGTTAGCACAGGAAATGAATTCGTGGCGGGCAGCATCAAACCAGTCAGTAGACTGATGACCAAAAAAAAAAAAAAAAGAGCTGATGGTAGGTTGCGAGTGTGACGGAGACCCCTCGAAGCCATGGATCCAGGTTGTCAACAAGGCAGGCTGGTGATGGCTCCTGGAATGGACTGGATCCTCTGGCCCAACAAAACCGATCATGCTTATGCTTGCCTTCTTGGAAACCATCTTCAACAATTCATGAACTTCATGTTCCTAAGAAACGATGAAATTTTTATAGGTGACAGTGCGCCATGTCACTGGGTCACAACTGTCTGCAACTGGAGTTATTTGGCCACTCAGATCGCCCGACATGAATCCGATCGAACGTTTGTGGAAGATAATCGAGATGTCAGTTCATGCACAAAATCCTGCAACTATGAACAGCTATAGAGGCAATATTTCTGCAGGGGATTTCCAACGATTTGTTAACTCCATGTCACGTCGAGATGCTTCAGTACGCCGGGAAAAAGGATGTACGACGCGATATCACCTTATTGTATGTAGTCAGCGCCAGCAGACGCTTGACGTGTAGCAAAGAGCGACCCCTCTGGACAGTGGATGGGAGTGATTTGGAGTGATAAATCATACCCTATGCTGTTCGACGTTTTACTTTTGGCGAATATCTGGAGAAATTTACCTGCCATCATGTGTAGTGCCAACAGTGAAGATTAGAGAAGAGAGTTTTCATGGTATGGAGGTGTTTCTCATGGCTACGGTGTGGTTCCCTTACTGCACTTACAAAAACGTTTAATTCGGAAGGATAAGAACACATTTAGCAGCCCTGCGTACTGCGCATATTAGAAGAACAGTATGGAAACGTTGATTGTATCACAACGACAAAAAAATTATGCGGCGTGTCTCCATTGTGTACGAGATGACCTATATGGTTGTCGCCCTGATCTCCCCCCACAAGCTAAACTCCACCCCACCCCGTCCATCCGTGAATCCTGTCGATATCATTAGGAAAGACTCACACGCTACCGGTAAATACAGTGACATACCAGGAATTTATCAAATGCTAAAAGTCACCTGGACTGGCGCCAAACACTCTGTCATTAAGAAGCACCTGTGAGGCAATGGTTTGTGGACAACATCCTTGAAAGGGACTAGCCTGCCCTGAGTCCCTGTCTGAACTCAATAAACGTCTGAGTTGAGTTAGAGCCGCGCGGGATTAGCCGAGCGGTCTTGGGCGCTGCAGTCATGGACTGTGCGGCTGGTCCCGGCGGAGGTTCGAGTCCTCCCTCCGGCATGGGTGTATGTGTTTGTCCTTAGGATAATTTAGGTTACATAGTGTGTAAGCTTAGGGACTGATGACCTTAGCAGCTAAGTCCCATGAGATTTCACACATATTTGAACATTTGAAGTTGAGTTAGAACGGCGACTTCGCTTCAGTGTCGCTGGCAGATTTCAGTAACCTTTATGGCCTCATCTCAATTTCCACTAACAGAAGTCCGCATACTTTTGACTCAAATCAGGATTAGGCCTGCTAGGCCTCACCATCTCTTCCTCAGCCTTCCCACACTCCTTCTACCAATAGACTCATGTTCCATCGCTTGTCGAGGATTTCTACGAGGTTACATACGCAATACATGCTCTTTTCAACCCTGCTTTCGTGGATTACTTTTTCAGCTAACGGCTGTACTCCCAATTCTTTCCTTATTTCTTCATTTCTTATTTTGCCTTCTCTTGCGCAACGTTTCACTGATCAAAGGAACTTCATGTCTGTTGTTTCAAATTATCTTAGGTATCTTGCTCTTAATGTCCAACTTTCTGCTGTGGTAGTGCTATGCCTCTATAAAATTTACTTTGGGTTTCTTTCCTCGTTCTACCCTTTAATGCTTTCATATCAACCCGCATATAAGTCGACAGGAGTTAATTTTCTTATTTACGTCTCTCTCTTCTTTAAAATTATGTCACATCTTCGATACGGGAAGTTATAATTTGGGCTTATGTTGTTTACTCTGTATACTGCTATTTGTAATTGGTCTTCATTGTCCTGGTGATTACATGGTCGCCGGCACAAAGCATCATACATAGAAATTTATCTGTCCCAATTCTTATTCCTTAATGTACTCTATCATTCTCACATTCTCTGGTAATATCGATGCTGCACCAGAGACGGTGAAGTATCCTGCATGCGTACGGGTCGTTATCCCCTGACCTCACTCCCCCCCCTCTCCCCTCTCCCCTTGCCGCCGCTACCACGCCTCGCTATTTAAGGTAAGGGGAGAGAGAAAGAGAGGAAGGAACTGTAACGTTCCACATGGCACTGTAGTCTAGCAAGGAACTTGAACTACGTCCAGCTAGTTTACTTTCATATTTCTCAACAACGCATGTCACAAACTACACATACTTTCATTATTATTTAATTACTTATGAAACACTGAAAGCATTTATATCCTGCACAGACTTTCAGCATAAGGACAGACACAGTTTCGCAGATTTTCGTCACTCAGGTTGCCACGTAATCGCTTTAAAGCACTCCTGTTAATCGACACATTGTACCACGTTTGCAACCTCGTTATGGAGACGTCGAAGCTATTTCCAAGCTAAACAACTTATAATTACTCGACAGTTTTAACGTAAAAGAATTTCTCTTTGAAACTGGAATTACATTGCTGATCGATCAGCTACATCTACAGCCTGGAAATCAATAACGGGGTAAGTGCCAAAAGCAACGTTTTTTTAGTTACACCCTAACAACCAAGCAAACTGCCGTTGTGCACAACCTGAAAAGCGCACTAAGCTCTACGATTGTTTCTATTAGTTGATATGAGTCCCGAAAGATAGCATAAGCGACATGTGCTGGCCCGCTGATGAAGCTAAAGCGGGCTAAGTGTCCCAAAGCTTTGTAATTGTTTGCTCCTATGTGACAGAGATTTTGCCCAGACTGAAAAACTTAAGAGACTGGAAGAATGTCAGAGTGTCAAGTACCAAAGGACATTGTAAAACTTACGGAGAATGCGACACCTAATAATCCATTTGTGGTTACTATGCTCCAGCCTGAGAAAGTTTTTATTTTTTAAAAATCAGCCGATATACATAATAGAATAGCAAAAATAAATATTTCTAAACGTAATTGGACTCAAGTGAAAGAAATTGCACCTGGCATCGTCAAGACGAGAACAATGTTTAATGGTCTTGAAGACTGGAGCACCTACAAGATTTTCAAGAACGGGATTACCACTGACCTAATAAAGAACTTAAAATTAAAACTTCCTGGCAGATTCAAACTGTGTGCCGAACCGAGACTCGAACTCGGGACCTTTGCCTTTCGCAGGTAAGTGCCCTACCAACTGAGCTACCCAAGCACGACTCACGCCCCGTCCTCACAGCTTTACTTCCGCCAGTACCTCGTCTCCTACCTTCCAAACTTAATATTACTGTCACAGTTATGTAAAAATAACTTTTCAACTGAAAAGATAAAGGATCTGCAACAGATGCTGCCGTATTTGAAAGTCACAAACTATTTTGTATTCCGGGCAACCGCAGCTGTTGAAAGGCATGATGTTAGATAGAACTCCGCTAGCAGCTGCTAAAATTGTTGTTTACTAAAACACAACCAGTTTCGCGGCCTAAGGCCGCATCATCAGTTGCAACAACGTTAAAAGATCGTAGGCATACCCATCGCTGAATAATAAAGAAATGAATACTAAAGTTTGAATAGGAACTTTTTTTCATGCCATAACGATAGGACTACGGTTCTCCACAAAATTTCTTAGATTAATTTTTATGCCGATATGTGCTGCCTCAAAAAGGCGAAACACGTCATTTCCTGTAAATAATAAAGATTTAACAACCATGACTGTCATTTTTCAAGATGTAAAACTTTTATTTATAACAAAACTGAAAAATGCTTGAGATTTTTGTCGATAACTGTGTGGCATTTAGCACGTTCGTCATTTTTCCGAAAAAAAATTTATTTTTATTGATAAAAGGAAGGGAACTTAAAACAAAATTGCGAGATGCGCGGGGTAGCCGAGCGGTATTGGGCGCCTTTCACGGTTCGCGCGGCTCTCCCCGTCGGAGGTACGAGTCCTCCCTCGGGCATGGGTGTGTGTGTTGTTCTTCGCGTAAGTTACTTTAAGTTAGATTAAGCAGTGTGTAAGCTTAGGGACCGATGACCTCGGTTTGTTCCCATAAGACCTAACCACAAATTTCCAAAATTTCTTGTGTAATCTTCGAAATGTTAAGATCCAGACTTCTTGCGCCGATTATAATCCCACTTTAAAATTCGGCTAACGACATGCTGCTACATTCACTACGCACCTGTCATAACTGACCGCTCGCATATCTTATATAGATTCCCGCGACTGGCCCGCACTCTCCCCCTCCCCGCCCCTCTACCCCCCCCCCCCTCCCCCCCCGTTCCCAGCATCCCTGTCACTAAATTCGGGCATCGTATGCGATATGCGACAAATCTTCAAACCCCACGACCCTTCCATTCGCTTCAGACCACTCAGATTACATTATAATACGAAATCCGAAACCTCTATGATAGTGCATCTCTTTGCATAATTGCAGGACCATGTCGTTGGTAAAGAATACCACATAAGGTACGGAAATTTTACTAATCATAATCTGCCCATCATGTTTAATCTTGTAACAATGATCAAGAACAGTATATAGGTTGTATAATGCGTCGTCACAACCACGAGACACCACTGTCCATGTCTACTCGAGATATATGACTTTGGAGGATCAATAACTGCAGTGGTCAGTAGTTAACCATCTGTTTTGATATAGATATTACAGATTTCATGTAAGTAGTATCTCGCCTGCGCAGCTGTTGACACTGTATTGGACGTACATAACACAGCCGGTGATCAAGAAAAAGTGTGTGGTTCACTCCATACAGAGAATAAGTAAGTTAGTGATTCAAATGAGACTCGAAACATGCAAATTGTAATGGCACAGCTTTTGGGAGCTGTGAAACCACATAAGTATTAGAGCTTAACAACCCTACAAGCTTACGTGGCTATCAAAAATATTTCTGTGTAAAGTTATTAATACTAAGTTCTTTGTGATTTTATGGCTGTTGTGAGGGCGGACGAGTGATAGCAAATAGACAGAGATGATGACAAGGTGTAGGATTATTGTCCTTCAATTTTGCAGCTATTGGTTGCTACCAATTCAAGAGTTGACAGTTTCGCCAAGATGGCGATTTCCGATCGAGGTACCTCTTCGTACTTAGTTTGAACCAGAGATGAACACATTCCGCTTCTCAGGCAAACTGCCACACGTTATCAGCAGAACGGGCAGGCTGCTTTACTTCCATCCATCCCATCCAATCAAACAGGCTAAAGGAGTCTTGCTTGCCTGCCCATCTACCACCTGTGCTACACTACACAGCAATTTATTCTGTAGACTTTCATTATAGTATTATGAGTATGGTTCGTAAGCTGATGAAACTACTCGACTATCACATGACGAGTCTCAATGAAATACATATTCATTTTGGGTCATTAGAGGCCAGAAAATGATGGATTTTATTTGTCCTATTTTCCTTTTTCGGTGACAGCTGTTATTTGAATTGAGTTGGGCTACAATTTCTGTCCTTATTTTTATCACCATTTAGAATCTTTTTCCTTTTGATCATGCCACAAGGTAGAACTACACCTATAGCAGGAAATGGGTCTGATGCTTTATGCACGGTCAGGTCAAGAAGTGCGATAATGTACGCTCGTTTCAAAGCTGTACAGATGAGAACGCGGTTCCGCCTTTCACAGACAGACTATTATGGAATCGATGAGTCTCGTAGAATTCTCGTGTACTGCGCCATCGTTATCTAACGAAAGAGTATGAATGACGAGGAAATCGATAGAAAATGCCAACACCGTATTTGTTGAAGGTTGTCCACTTGGTAAGTCAGAGGGGGCAGCAATCTGTGGTCTGGCACGCAGCTCATCACACGTCCATCGTGCGAAACAGAGCCTATAGCAGAAAAATCATATCATCGCTTAGCTGACAACGATACTTTTGGATATTACTACAGCGAACATAGTAGCATCGTCGTCAGCCCATACAACAAGACTTGCTGCAAGAGAACTACAATTTCAAGTGTTTAACACCACATGTGTGATGAGAATCGCAGAACAATGTGCATGAATCAGGGAGGCAGTATTACGCTATGGAGGGCATTCTTCCTGGTCACTCTGGGGTGTACGACTGCTGCAAAAGTCATCTTGAAAGCTGCTGGACAGGATAATAACTTTGCTCCGAACTGTGGCTGTAACTAAGATTTTTGACTTTCGCGGGGATTGTGGTTCTTTAGTGGATGCAGGAGAGAGGAACAGATGCTGTTAATGAACAGAGAATTCAGATATTAATTTATTCTACATCTAAAACCAGGTCTGCAGCTCGTGGTCTCGCGGTAGCGTTCTCGCTTCCCGAGTACGGAGTCCCGGATTCGATTCCCGGTGGGGTAAGGAATTTTCACCTGCCCCGAGATGACTGAGTATTGTTGTGTCATCTTCAACATCATCTTTCATCTCCATTACAGTCGGAGGAAGGCAACGGCAAACCTCCGCCCCTACGCTCTGTCAAGAAGCATGGCACTTCTCTTCCATATCCACATCTAGTAGCAAATAGTAAAAATAACACATAATTTTCTTGCAGTGTCAATTGCCAACAATAGATTTGAATGTAGAAATACGTAAAGATCCAAAATATTTATTAATCTGTCACTCTTCCACATAGTGTGTATTCAGAAGATGTCGAGCCCTGGCCAGTATGAAAGTCTGTAAATATTATTCTGCTGGCAAACACTCAAAATGGGGTGGTTCCACGAATGTTCGAAATTAAGTTCATCTGCCGCTGGAGCTCCAGAGGGGGTGCTTGCATCTCTCTGGCTGCGGCGTAACCTTTCGTGGCAGCGCCCTCGTGCCATGGTGACAGCTATAGGAAACACGGCGGCGTTGTTGGCGGCAAGTATATTTGAAAGTACGGCCTACCGATATCAAAGCGGGCTGTTACTGTTCTTCTGTTGTGATTAGAAGAAAGAGGGGTACATATAGACTGAAGCAATCGAGTGGTTATGCGTAGGGCCTGCTCGGGTGACTCAGTTTATAAGAGAATTGACCTTCAAATGCGAAGTTGGCAAACTGATTAATCTGCCAGGTATTTTCGTGACTAGCCGCAAACCTCTGCAAAGTGGGTGATTCATTCTGAGATACTATAACTGACGACCACTTCTGTTCCGTATTGTAAAATATTTACCGAGCACGAAATTTAATTTCTTGCGACATTTGTCCACACTACAACGCCAAAATAATTCTTAACTTGGAAAGCACCATGATGAATTCCACAATTCTGATTCCACACTTGTAAACAACGATACCAGATATTGCTGGAATTTATCGCCTTGTCGGCAGCGCTTTCATTACAAATGGAACACAAACTCGGATTACGAAAGGGTAGGTGAAGGAAATCGGCCATGCCATTTTCCGAGGAACCAACCCGGCGTTTGCTTGTTGCAATTTAGGGAAACCAAGAAAAACCGAAATCTGGATGCCTGGATGGGGATTTGAACCATCATCCTTCCGAATGCGAGTCTAGTGTGCTAACTACTGCGCCGTCTTGTTCGGTGAATTTACTTGACGCCCTGATAAGAACTCTCGGGTTATCTTTTTGTATTCCAGTGGACTTTCGTGACATGTGAACGGATACTTTGAGGATCTGTGACTTGATACCTAGAATGGGTAAAATACCTTACGTTACGTTATTATATTCTGGCTACTTGTTATCCTGATCAGGAAAATAGTGAGGCTAGAAAATATGTGGATAGAATACAAGCTACTTGAGCACTGCCAAACGTACTAAGCAGCCAAACATAAATAAACTAAACTGCCAAATATCGCGGAAACAGCCGTCACTGTTCAAGATGTCTCATGGATCATGCCCGAATATTGCGTCTAGATTAGGGACGGCCAAGATTTCGACTTGTGGGCCATGTCCTGTCACGAGTGCCACAGCGCTCCGTCTCGCTGCACACTAAACCCACCGCCATGCCACGTCGTCTGAGAGCAAGGAGGGGAGACAGGGGGGAACTGTGAATGCACCGTGTTTAAATAGCAGTTCAGTCGTGCTGCATATGACTCAGCTTTATATTTCACATTTCTCAACAAAACAGATAACAAACAAAACAAAGTTACATATTGTTGAATTAATTTTGGCCGACTGAAGACTTAATGCAAACTGTCAGCATATTGACAGATGCTTACAATTTCACAGATTTTCGCATAGAGTAGCCACATAATCATGACGTATTTAGTTCCGTAATCGAAAGAAGGTGTTTCACACAAATATGTTTATCGAAATGTTGTAGTAGTTTTGCAGCCTTAATTTGCAGACATGGAAGTGCAGAAAGTTCTTGTCATTGCAACAGGAATTACTTTGCAGGCAATCAGTTTCATATGCACTTATACAGGAGCACTTTCAACAGAAAAGGGAACGGTCTCAAAAACAGCTCTAAAACAGATGAATGATTGGCAGTGTTCTCAAAATTTTTAAGAAAATAACCTTTCAAGGCCACAGTGAATCCTTAAAATCTTTCGTCTTCCTTAATGGCAGTTAGCTTAGGCAACTGGAGTGTTTTCGTCAAAATGCATCCCTTCTATAATGCGATATCAGTAAAATGCATCCCTATCAAATCACACTGGCAATGTATTACTGTGGACAGCGAGCATTGAAGTCCACTTAAAATGCAACGTCTGCAACCCATTCTGAATGTTCTAATTTTCGTTCCTGATCACCCTTTTCCTTCATAAGTTCAATAATAGACAGTTTGAAAGCGAAAAATCTTACCAGATATGCCTCTTGGCTTAACCAACGTAGTTTGGCCCTTGACTTGACCAACGTAGTTTGTAGCAATCTATTCAGTGTCCATACTCTTCGTTTAGTTCCACCAAAAGGTATTGGAATTGACAGTGGAATTATGCATAGACTTCATAAATTTTAGTATTCATACCATCAATTTATACACGCGTTGCAAGCCTGAATATATACGGCAAAGTAATTCTTGATGCACAGAACAGTGAATTCTACCTGTCGATTGTTGTTAATTTGCTGTGCTGTCATTGTCAACGAAATCTTTAAATTATTTCCGCCTAGTATTGTAATATCGTTTCATAGCAAATTTTCAGTACCCGTCGCTTATGCGGCTGCACAATATACAATGAGAAATCTCATCCCTGTCTTCTGCCACTCCCATTCGTTTTTAAAGACTTGTGAATGACGATGAATAGATAGACTGCCTCTTTCTGCACAAACAGTCACTAAACTTGCGAATGTCTTCCACACCAGGAGCGAATGGCGAAGGGAAAACCACGCTCAACGCGCAATATTAAATGAAATGTCGCGCTGCCCCGACTGCTTCCAGAAAGGCGGGCAAAGCGCAGACAGACGGACCCGAAGCCAACACGCGGCCTACACAACTGGCCCGCGCGGAGTTCGGCACGCCGTGATCGGCGCTCGTCTAGATGTTACTTATTGCTCCGGTGGATTTTAGTATAGACGTGGTGCGCAGTGAACATTGCTGCAAGTTGCTGGTTAACTTACTATCAACGTGAGATGATAATCACTACAATTCCCATGGGTCACAGCATATCGGAGATTACACAAGGATTCGATTTTGAGAGGTCAACAATCTCTTGTACACATCTTCAGTAAGCTTTTGTATGTCCATCCTTTCAGCAGGATGTCTCTGGGACGACAGCCTTTTACTATCGTGACAAAAATAAGAACACCTACAGCCGTCCTTATAATTAACGTCTTACAAAGTTGTAGGTAGTCTAAATAAAACTGTTTTGGAAGGCAATCTTCAGTATGACAAAGGCAATGTTTCCACAACGTAAACCGTACACGAGAACGAACACAAACGTTTCACGAGTGGGAAAAGGATGTAAGTTTAGAGTTGAAAATCCCGTAGACAACGGATTCATTAGAGATGGAGCACAGGCTCGGATTAGGGAAAGATGGGAAACAATGAAACATGGGACTTTAGGAAAGGCAGGATTCTGTATGGGCAGGGCCTTACACAGTTATCGTTGGTTTCTCAGGTTTTTTTAATCACTTTCACTTTATTTGGAACCAATTGCAAATGAGGTTGACAATAAGGAACAATTATCAAATTTGACTGTTAAGACACAATGTTCAAAAAAAATTTTCTTTGATAAGCGATTAATACGTTATGTAAGGAATGACACCTAACAAACTGCGTGTTTGTCGTGTAGTACAGGCTTTCAGTATCGGACAGAAATAATTTCAATTTTTTAACCAGATGTTCTTCTTCTTACTTCTTTTCAGGTTGCTATGATGGAAAAAGAGAAAAAGGGAGAGGAAAATGGAATGAAGAGTGCATGAAAAAGGCTGTGAGTAAGGTAATGTAAAACAAAGTGACCGTGACGGCGGCAGCTGAAGCGTCTGCAACAAGAAAAAGATTGCCACTGAAGACAAGAGATTAACCGCAGAAAAAATAAAGTTTAATAAGGAAAGAAAGCTGAACTTGATTCCAGTGTTCCAAAATAAAATAAACACCAAAAGGTGGCCCAACGGAAGCCAATTACAAAGCGGGGAAGTAAACTGAAATTTACTGAAAGTAATGGGTTAGCAGAAGAGACTGAAAAGTGAATTGTGTGTCTGGAGTCATTTGAAGAAGACTAAGTGTTGTGTGCCAAGTGCAGAGGCTGGGCACGATTTGGATGTGTGGGTCAGGATAATATTTTGTATTTTATTTGCGATCGCTGTAAAACATTAAGCTAAACAGTCAACTGAGATGAAATACACAAATCTAAAAGAGTTTTGCATCACCCCGGTTCCCAGAACTCCTGAAGACAGACATTCACTGTGGATATTGTATCACAACTCAATCTCTTTGACTGTTCAGAGATGTCACTAAACCCGCCCAAAGATGTAAACAGCTATGAATGAGCAGTGCCTCTTAGACGGAGGGGGTCCTGCAGCCGATCAGTTCCAGCCATTCTACCAAGAAGGAGGTACACGGTTCGTGTTGTCTGTAGTTCAACCATGCCTAGACGGTCAATACCGCGGTCCGATTGCGTCCGCATTGTTACTTTCTGCCAGGAAGGGCTCTCAATAGGGGAAGTGCCCAGGCGTAACGGAGTGAACCAAAGCGATGTTGCTCGGACATGGAGGATATATAGAGAGACTGGAACTGACGATGACATGCTCAGGCCGCCCAAGAGCTACTACGACAGTGGATGACCGCTACCTACGGATTATGGCACGGAGGAACCCTGACAGCAACACCACCATGTTGAATAATGCTTTTCGTGCAGCCACAGGACGTCGTATTACGACTCAAACTGTGGCACAATAGGCTTCATGATGCGCAACTTCACTCCCGACGTCCCTGGCGAGGCCAATCTTTGCAACGACGACACCATGCAGCGCGGAACAGATGGGCCCAACAACATGCCGAATGAACCGCTCAGGATTGGCATCACGTTCTCTTCACCGATGAGTGTTGATATGCCTTCAACCAGACAATCGCCGGAGACGTGTTTGGAGGCAACCCGGTCAGAATGAACGCCTTAGACACATTGTCTAGCGAGTGCAGCAAGGTGGAGGTTCCCTGCTGTTTTGGGGTGGCATTATGTGGGGCCGAAGTACGCCACTGGTAGTCATGGAAGGCGCCGTAACGGCTACACGATACGTGAATGCCATCCTCCGATTGGATAGTGCAACCAATCGGCAGCATATTGGCGAGGCATTCGTCTTCATGCACGACAATTCACGCCCCCATCGGGCACATCTTGTGTATGACGTCCTTCAGGATAACAACATTGCTCGACTAGAGCGGCCACCGTGTTCTCCAGACATGAATCCTATCGAACATGGATGGGTTGAAAGGGGCTGTTTGTGGACGACGTGACCCACCAACCACTCTGAGGGATCTACGCCGAATCGCCGTTGAGGAGTGGGACAATCTGGACCAACAGTGTCTTGATGAGCTAGTGGGTAGTATGCCACGACGAATACATGCATGCATCAATGCAAGAGGACGTGTTACTGGGTATTAGAGGTACCGGTGTGTACAGCAACCTGGACCACCACCTCTGAAGGTCTCTCTGCATGGCGGTACAACACACAATGTGTGTTTTTCATGAGCAATAAAAAGGGCGGTAATGATGTTTATGTTGATCTCTATTCCAATTTTCTGTACAGGTTCCGGAACTCTGGGAACCGAGGTGATACAAAACATTTTTGATGTGTGTGTTAATATGCAACTGTTCTCTTATTTGTCTGTAACTATGATGATTATTTGTTCTATTACTATTCAGCATCAGTGCAATGTATCATTAAGAAGCGATATTATCACAGAAAAGACAATGGTCGATATTGCAAGACACTTTCTGCAAACCTTGTAATTGTATCTCTCTTACTTTCGATGTAATTAACTACTACAAATTAAAAATAAAAGACTGCCTTATTTATAGTAATGTCCTCAAATTAGAGGACAGCATACTAATGTTCCGGTAAACCACCACACTTACACAGTAAAGTCAAAACACTTCAGCCGGCCGAAACGGCTCGACTATCCTCTCGCGGCCTACGTATCGCCTTCCACTGAGAGGTAAGTTCTTGTTTCGAAATTCTGAGGTTTTCACCGGGAAATAACAAAAGGTTTTTATAAACAGAAAGAATAAATAAAGAATTCATCGTCCTGCACAAATATGATCCCACATGTGATTTAACGAACACCACGCATTGTGGAAGACAGATGTTTCTCATAAAGCAGCAGATGGCGCTGAGTACTGCGATAAATGAAACCCGCAACGAATTGTGAAATGACGATGTTTTCCACGGCCATATCCATCATTTGGGACAGCACGACTGACTCACACCTTCTTCTCGTGAAAGAATGTTTTGCTTATTACCGTATAGTACCGATGTTGCCGAACTGATTTGCCTTCGTCACAACAAATGCCTCATTGTGGTTAATCATAACAGCGGCAGTGATCGTAATACGACTGTATAATCAGAAAAAGAAATTCTGGGTTGGTATTCTCACCATAATTGTCTTGTAGGATATTGTGGTAACCTGATCCTACCACGAAGTTTGTGCACATGAGACCTACGACTAAAATAGTCTTCACTAACAACTTCGATGAGAATTCAGATTGTTCAACATTCTGTGACTCTTATTATAACATATTTTCAGAGGTAGCTGGTTCTCGAAATAATAATTTAAAACTATAACAATAACCACTAAGAAAAACAAACAGAATACTAAAGACAAGTAGTACTTTCGTGTAAAAATCTGTGAGCTATAGCTCGTTCAGCAACAACGCTACAAGTAACCGAAAGACAACGCTTATTATAAGGAACAGTGTTACTTCACTGTCTTTACAGTTAGTGTTTACGATTGCAATATTTTCTAAAAAAAAATTGTCCTTCATTCAAACACAATTGGAAATATTTCACCTTCCTCTACACACGTACATTAGTGCATCACCTGGTTTGATCTATCAACGGTTGCTTAAATATACCCTACGTAGATCGGTCAGACGACGTGGCTTCTATTTACTGGCCTACGCTGTTCCAATCGATGCTCCACTTCTTGCGACACGCAACGAAGACCATTAGGGGTAACAGGTTGAACAACCGATGAGTCTCTCTCTCCTTCACAGCCACTGCGTCACTGACACGAACAATGACTGCTTTGTAAACAAACAGAAGAACAAAATAGTTAACAGCGGAGTTGGACGCTAAGAATGTATATAACAAGTATCGTACAATGTAAGACTGCAGGCTTCAAAATAAAGGCCGTCTCGTGTTCGTGTTCGCGTTCGTCTTCAGAATTCATCTTCACAGTCCACATTTTGACCCCTCTGCTGGTATCTTCATAATTTTGGTGTCCCCAGTTAGCTGTACATGACACATAGAAAGTCAGTGGCGATTTTGGGAGACGGCAGAAGTTTAGCACCCGTTTGTATTAATACTGTCTGATTTACGAAAAACGTATTGGCCGCCCTCCATGACTTAATGAACACTGCAGAGCGAAGCAAAGGTACAAAAAATGTTGCACATAATACTCGTATTTGAATACAAGAAATTACTCAGCGGCAAAAGACGTATCCGTATATCATTCCTGCCGCCAGCTCCGTATCCCTCCCCCGCGCTCCCCGCCCCCCCCTCCCCCCCCCCCCCGCCCTGCCCCGATTCCTCCAACCCTTCGTTACAGAATTCCTCTTGTTTTTCGTAAAGTGCCTCGTCCTTCAAGAAGAGTGGCCATTAGTAGCATGATGATTTAAAATGGAATGATCATATAAAGTTGATCGTTGGTAAAGCAGATGCCAGACTGAGATTCATTGGAAGAATCCTAAGGAAATGCAATCCGAAAACAAAGACAGTAGGTTACAGTACGCTTGTTCGCCCACTGCTTGAATACTGCTCAGCAGTGTGGGATCCGTACCAGATAGGATTGATAGAAGAGGTAGAGAAGATCCAACGGAGAGGAGCGCGCTTCCTTACAGGATCATTTAGTGGTAGCGAAAGCGTTACGGAGATGATAGATAAACTCCAGTGGAAGACTCTGCAGGAGAGACGCTCAGTAGCTCGGTACGGGCTTTTGTTGAAGTTTCGAGAACATACCTTCACCGAAGAGTCAAGCAGTATATTGCTCCCTCCTACGTATATCTCGCGAAGAGACCATGAGGATAAAATCAGAGAGATTAGAGCCCACACAGAAGCTTACCGACAATCTTTCTTTCCACGAACAATACGAGACTGGAATAGAAGGGAGAACCGATAGAGGCACTCAAGGTACCCTCCGCCATACACCGTCAGGTGGCTTGCGGAGTATGGATGTAGATGTAGATGTAGATCTGCTCTTCGTTCATGCAAAATCACGCAAAACCTGAAGCAGGATGGCTGGATGAAGACTGGTGCCCCCACCCTCCCGAATATAAGGCCACTCTGTGTACAACAAAAAAAAATGTTCAAATGTGTATGAAATCTTATGGCACTTAACAGCTTAGGTCATGAGTCCCTAAGCTTACACACTACTTAACCTAAATTATCCTAAGGACAAACACACAGACCCATGCCCGACGGAAGACTCGAACCTCTGCCGGAACCAGCCGCACAGTTCATGACTGCAGCGCCCTAGACCACTCGGCTAAACCCGCGCGGCTCTGTACAACAGTGCTGCCTCATTCGGTTGGTCCCTACTGTACAATACTGTTCTACAAGTAAGCTGTTTAACAAGGTAATGGCTAATGCTACCTTTTACAGTCATTTCTCACTTCCAGTCACTGCACACACTATACACACATTGTTTCGTAAAACTACACAGAGTTCACACACTATTACCTAACGTCATGACGTTAGGTAATAGTGTGTGAACCGCAACTACCCACTTGCTAGCTTGAAAAACTCTAAAGCGACTGAGATGCTACACTCACAAAAAGGATAAGGTGTTAATATTATACACTGTAAAGTTTTGGGAGTAATTTTTTCCAGAACATAAAAAAGGAAACGATATGGAGTACAGATGTTACGTGGAATGTTAGATATTATTTTCATTATCATATGTTTGAGTTATATTTTCTACCTAACCCCCACTCTTTGTTATCTAAGCAATGCGTGTAATGCATTGCGTAACAGGTACTTTTTATCTACCTTTTGAAATAAGTTCGTTTTAGCAATTTTTGATATCCTTTGGCAATTTATTGTACAGTTTTAATCCTGGGAGAAAACGCTGTTTAGAACTTTATTTTTCTTCTGTCTTCGTAAATGTTCTTTCAGTTTAGATATGTTAGTCATGGACAGAACTGTTTGTGCAATAATTTTAACGTTCTTTTTCATGAATACAACTGGCTGGTGAATGTGTTCACACCGAGCAATTAAAACATCCAATGTTCTGAACACATTTCTTCTGTTGGCCCTTTTCTGCAGTTTGAAAATTTTGTTCATATTTTGTGCTTCTGTTCCCCAGAAAGTGATGCCATAGCTAGGAATGATATGTGTATATGGCTGGTACGTAACTAAAAGGCACTAGCTGTTACACTCTAATGACAGGACTCAAAGATCATAACATACTTACGACATTCTACATCTACATCATACTCCGCAAGCCACCTAATGCTGTGTGGCGTAGGGTACTGTCGGTACCACTATCTTATCACACCAACTCTGTTTCACTCGCGAATAGTGCGTGGGAAGAATGATTGTCGGTAAGCCTCAGTGTTGGCTCTAATTTCTCTACTTTTCTCCTCGTGGTCAATACGCGAGATGTATGTGCGGGGAAGTAATATGTTGTCCGACTCCTCCGGAAAAGCTGATGGTAGAGCACTTGCCCGCGAAAGTCAAAGGTCCCGAATTCGAGTCTCGGTCCGGAACACAGTTTTAATCTAATAGGAAGTTCTAGGTTTATTTAAGGTAGGTGTTATCTCTGTTCTTTGTACCTTATCTACTAGGTATAATTAGAACCTGTCATTAGCTATCCCTGTTATTCCTAATGCTTCTAGTTTATTTAGTAGAATCTTATGATTAGCAGCATCCAAGGTTTTAGAAAAAACTAAAAATATGCCTGTAGCACACTCACCTTTATCAGGGGCATCAAGTAGCTCTTTTGTGAATTCTGCTACGACTGATTCCGTATTTCTACCACTGTAGAAACCAAACTGTGTTTCGTTTACAAGATTGTAAATATTCAAGTAATTCATTAATCACTCTTTCATGATTGATTTTATTATTTTTGAGATTGGTGCCGGCAGGGAAATGAGCTGGTGATTTACTGTGTCTCTATCAGTCTCTCTCTTTAGCAGATGTACAACTCATCTTTTTTTTTTTTTAATACTCTGCAAATTTCCCTGATGAGAAGGATTCGTTTACTAGCTTGTGTACTCTCCAAACATTGTTTCAGTAGACACACTGGTATTTCATCTAAGCCTAATGACTTGTTATTTTTTAGTTTTTGTGCTGGTTTACTAATTTCATGCTCTGTGGTTGATAGTAACATCATTGTATTTAGTGCGTAATTACTTACTATTGTTACATTTGCTTTTGGTAATTTTTGTTGTATATTCTCGGCAATAGTTGAAAAATGCTCATTTACATAGTTTGCTAAGTGGTATGTATTATTTATCCTTTACCCCTCTCCTTATCAGTACTACGTTACTATGCCTTTGTTTGTCTCTTTTATAAAAATCACTTTTTTTTAAATAATAATATCAATATTTATATATGTGTTTGGGGAGAGAGAGAATGATTTTTGATTGAGATTTTTACTTTAAGTCGTAACTGGTATCTCAATTTTGGTTGCTGCCTCCTTGAATGATCAGCTCCTTCACCAGTTGTTGACGTATTGCAATTTGGAGAAAGTTTTTGTTCTTTAAGGTTTAAAATACGACTCAATTAGTTACTTGGCCGTATTGCGGATAGCTTTGAGCCCAAGTTTTCGTAGCTTTTCATACCTAAGGGACCACTGTTGTAAGTAAGTAAGATCAAACAGCAATCTGCTTTTCGTGAGGAAAGGAGATTGCTTGGCACACAAACTTCCTTCAAACCACACGTCCTGCTACATTAAAATTGGTCAGTGGAGTTCAGCACCATACTATTGTACAAGAACATAATCCAATTACTGTAATTAAGAAATTATGAGAGGTTGTTACTTATTGAATGAAAACTATAGAGAATGCATTTCTTTTCCTGTATTTTGGTGAACTTTGTACACTTACAATTCTGTCGATTGATAGACGGCAACGACAATGAAGTTCACCTCCTTTTCCAAAAACAATATATTTCTATTCTTCACTTCCAGAAAATTTGTACATATAAATGTTCCGCAACTCTTACATATACTTCACACAGTTTTATCACTAGAACATCAATTTTCATTAAATGTAACAATACGTTCTGAGCGACGGCCTAGCAACACGTCCTCTTTCCACAAGATACAAATTAACAGTCTTTTTTTTTAATAAAATCAATTGCCTTTTTATTTTTAGAGTCCATACGCAAAGATTTTCTGATAATATCATTGCGGCGATTGCGCGATAAACAGTTTCTTGCTGTCCAGCTGTGCTTCACTTCACTTTAAGTACTTTTTGAACCATATTTACATTTACGGTATTTACATGCATCACTGAGCTTCTCAGAATAAAATCAGGCACAAATTAGTTAAAGAAAAAAAAAAAGCAGTGAGGCACACATAACATTACACGCTCTGTACCCTTTTTTGACATTTTTAGGCATTGTCTATTATTTTGTCATTAAATGACCTTTTTTGCAGCCTTTAATATCTTCCTATACATCTTTTTACACCTACGATAGTAATTTAAGTACTTTGGCTCGTTACGAGACTTTTTCATGGAAGTGAGGTACCTCGGGTTTCGGGAGGCCTCCTTAATACCTGCTGTTGTTTATTTGTTTTTGTGAGACATTGATGCTGATGTGAGTACTTCTGGAAATATCTTTTCAAAGTTCACTTTAAACAGTGTAGTATTTAGAGAGCTTCACATTTACGTAATAATAAATAAATGAATGATTGCTTCACCAGGACAAGACGAAGCCCATAAATTAACAACCGCAACGTCTGTTGATGGAGATTTTGGGTTGAAAGACACACGAATTCAGTAAAAGAACTGAAATAAAAACAACTGACACGTTTCATTAAGCATCTTGAGCGGGAAAAACATCCCTGATTAAAAAGTGTTATGTAGGTGATAATTTTGCTCTTGATAAACAAAGATGCACTCAGTAAACTACATAAATAATACATTAACTCTGAGATAAAATATCCTGAAATTCAAGTAAGAATATTTAATAAAATGCACAAATTAGAATTTTCAAAAACTTCACTACCGCCCACAATACCGTTCACCATTTCTTATATCATCCACAAGCAAACAAGTATACAGCCCACCGAACCACTATGATCACGACATACAGTCTTCATCTACATAAAGAACTGTACATAATTAAAGACATGGCAGCAGGAAATGGATACTACACTAACATCTTTAACAGCGTCTCCCACACACAGGAAAATGTGACAGTAACAACAAAAAATACACAAACAAAATTCAAGCTGTTTTTTCTCATACTTGGAGAATACCTCACGTACAACTGCAAATCTGTTCAAACTAAAAATATGTGTTTTGTTTTTCAGCTAAACACAATGAAACCTGATGCACAATATAACCATTAAGATAGACAGGTATAGCAAAACTGGCGTTCATAATATAAGTTGTAGATCATTCAATATGACAAAACAATGTGCCATAAATTGTCCACAACTGGCTAGCTCACTCATTACATTCACTGTTAACATTACACAGATGTGTTACACCAGCACACAATAATATTCTGTTGCTGTTATTGTTATTTGCAATCCAAAGATTGGTTCGAGGCAGCACTCCACGAATAACTTCTGAAACCCACATCAACTTGAAATTACTTAGCGTAATCAAGCCTTGGTCTGTCTCTACAGTTTCTGCTCCCTCCCCCACAGTTGTCTCTATTACCGAACTGACGCTTCCTTGTTGGCTCATGATATCCTATCTCACTGTCTCTTCTTTTAGTAAAACTGTGATATTAACTTCTTTTCTTCTGTTCCTCTTCATTAGTTAGCTTACTACCCACCTAACGGCCTGCACGCGTGTGAAGCACTACATTTCAATTTCTTCTAGTCGTATATCCACAATGTATCATCCACATTTGATTTCCTTATAATGTTACACTCCACACTCCACATAACGCCACTGTTTTGCAAGTGATTCCCTAACACAGAACTTTATATTACACGTTAATGTATTTATCTTTTTCAGAAAAGTTTTTCGTACTGTTGTCAGCATGCATTTCATATCCTTTTTACGTCTACCATCGTCAGTTACTTTGTTATCCAAAAGCAAATATCGTTTACAACCTTCGTGTCTCATTTCTTACTCTCAGTAACATCTGATTTTTTACAACTACATTACACCACCCTTGTTTTGCTTTGGCTGTTGTCCACCTTATAAACTTTTTTCTGAGAGTTTTTGATGCGATGTTCACAGCTGCCAACTATCGGAGTCATCCACTTAGTTAAATATTAGTTCTCAGTTGTTTCAATCTTTAAAACGAAATCATTTTTGAAATGGTATATGCTTATATTCCTACTGTTCAGCGAAACACAGCAACTGGTAAATCCCCTTAGTGATTACTGTCACACTCGTCGCTACCGTCACCTACCCGCCACAACCAACCTGCCAGTTGTGCGACAGCAGGTACGTCGTTTCCGCGTTTGCTGCACGTGGCGCCTTGTTTTCCACATTATCGCCAGCAGATTTAGGGCCAATATCGGGAGAGGGCGGGCGGCAATTACGGCGGGACCACTCGATGAAAGAGCCGCTACGATTTACGACCGTGACGCTGTGGCTGGCTGTAACAAGCACACGTGTCCGTGCAACTCCATTCCTTAGGACGAGCAAATTTCGGTCTCATTGACGACCATTTCATAGACGCGAACACTTAACCTCACATCGACATTACTTGCAACACGATTTGCATGTTAACAATGGCTGAGGCACTTCAAGTTACCGTTATCATCTTACTTATTAGTGTCAGAACATTGATCTCAATTTGTGCATTTTGATCTCTGCTTCGATTCAGTTTGTTTCCAGACGTAATCAGTTGAAACAGAGACAGCCACCTACTTGTGAACGGCGTTGAGGGAACACAGCATTCCTACACCATTTAATCGTCGCCCGTAAGCTGGTCCGCGGCTTACTTAAATACCGTACATCTGGCTTTAGAGCGTCCCGGACGTTCTTAGTAGACATGATATCAAGTAAACTGTTTGGCCACTTAAGCACCGTTCTTTCTACATCTACATACATACTCCGCAATCCACCACATGGTGTGTGGCGGAGGGTACCTCGTACCACAACTGGCACCTTCTCTCCCTGTTCCACTCCAAAACAGAACGAGGGAAAAATGACTGCCTATATGCCCCAGTACGACCCCTAATCTCTCTTATCTTATCTTTGTAGTCTTTTCGCGAAATACAAGTTGGCGGAAGTAAAATTGTACTGCACTTAGCCTCAAATGCTGGTTCTCTAAATTTCCTCAGTAGCGATTCACGAAAAGAACGCCTCCTTTCCTCCACAGACTCTCACTCGAGCTCCTGAAGCATTTCCGTAACACTCGCATGATGATCAAACCTACCAGTAACTAATCTAGCAGCCCGCCTCTGAATTGCTTCTACACTCCTGGAAATAGAAAAAAGAACACATTGACACCGGTGTGTCAGACCCACCATACTTGCTCCGGACACTGCGAGAGGGCTGTACAAGCAATGATCACACGCACGGCACAGCGGACACACCAGGAACCGCGGTGTTGGCCGTCGAATGGCGCTAGCTGCGCAGCATTTGTGCACCGCCGCCGTCAGTGTCAGCCAGTTTGCCGTGGCATACGGAGCTCCATCGCAGTCTTTAACACTGGTAGCATGCCGCGACAGCGTGGACGTGAACCGTATGTGCAGTTGACGGACTTTGAGCGAGGGCGTATAGTGGGCATGCGGGAGGCCGGGTGGACGTACCGCCGAATTGCTCAACACGTGGGGCGTGAGGTCTCCACAGTACATCGATGTTGTCGCCAGTGGTCGGCGGAAGGTGCACGTGCCCGTCGACCTGGGACCGGACCGCAGCGACGCACGGATGCACGCCAAGACCGTAGGATCCTACGCAGTGCCGTAGGGGACCGCACCGCCACTTCCCAGCAAATTAGGGACACTGTTGCTCCTGGGGTATCGGCGAGGACCATTCGCAACCGTCTCCATGAAGCTGGGCTACGGTCCCGCACACCGTTAGGCCGTCTTCCGCTCACGCCCCAACATCGTGCAGCCCGCCTCCAGTGGTGTCGCGACAGGCGTGAATGGAGGGACGAATGGAGACGTGTCGTCTTCAGCGATGAGAGTCGCTTCTGCCTTGGTGCCAATGATGGTCGTATGCGTGTTTGGCGCCGTGCAGGTGAACGCCACAATCAGGACTGCATACGACCGAGGCACACAGGGCCAACACCCGGCATCATGGTGTGGGGAGCGATCTCCTACACTGGCCGTACACCACTGGTGATCGTCGAGGGGACACTGAATAGTGCACGGTACATCCAAACCGTCATCGAACCCATCGTTCTACCATTCCTAGACCGGCAAGGGAACTTGCTGTTCCAACAGGACAATGCACGTCCGCATGTATCCCGTGCCACCCAACGTGCTCTAGAAGGTGTAAGTCAACTACCCTGGCCAGCAAGATCTCCGGATCTGTCCCCCATTGAGCATGTTTGGGACTGGATGAAGCGTCGTCTCACGCGGTCTGCACGTCCAGCACGAACGCTGGTCCAACTGAGGCGCCAGGTGGAAATGGCATGGCAAGCCGTTCCACAGGACTACATCCAGCATCTCTACGATCGTCTCCATGGAGAATAGCAGCCTGCATTGCTGCGAAAGGTGGATATACACTGTACTAGTGCCGACATTGTGCATGCTCTGTTGCCTGTGTCTATGTACCTGTGGTTCTGTCAGTGTGATCATGTGATGTATCTGACCCCAGGAATGTGTCAATAAAGTTTCCCCTTCCTGGGACAATGAATTCACGGTGTTCTTATTTCAATTTCCAGGAGTGTATGTCCTCCCTCAATCCCACCTGATAGGGATCCCAAACGCTCGAGCAGTACTCAAGAATAGGTCGTATTAGTGTCTTACAAGCGGTCTCCTTTACAGATGAACCACATCTTCCCAAAATTCTACCAATGAACCGAAAACGACTATCCGCCTTCCCCACAACTGCCATTACATGCTTGTCCCACTTCATATCGCTCTGCAATGTTACGCCCAAATATTTAATCGACGTGACTGTGTCAAGCGCTACACTACTAATGGAGTATTCAAACATTACGGGATTCTTTTTCCTATTTTCTGCATTAATTTACATTTATCTATATTTAGAGTTAGCTGCTATTCTTTACACCAATCACAAATCCTGTCCAAGTCATCTTGTATCCTCCTACAGTCACTCAACGACGACACATTCCCGTACACCACAGCATCATCAGCAAACAGTCGCATATCGCTATCCACCCTAACCAAAAGATCGTTTATGTAGATAGAAAACAACAGCGGACCTACCACACTTCCCTGGGGCACTCCAGATGATACCCTCACCTCCGATGAACACTCACCATCGAGAACAACGTACCAGGTTCTATTATCTAAGAAGTCTTTGAGCCACTCGCATATTTGCGAACCAATCCGATATACTCGTACCTTAGTTAGGAGTCTGCAGTGGGGCACCGATTCAAACACTTTCCGGAAGTCAAGGAATATGGCATCCGTCTGATACCTTTCATCCATGGTTCGCAAAATATCATGTGAAAAAAGGGCGAGCTGCGTTTCGTAGGAGCGATGCTGATGCATGGACATCAACTTCTCTGTCTCAAGGAAATTCATTATATTCAAACTGATAATATGTTCGAGAATCCTGCAACAAACCGATGTTAAGGATATTGGTCTGTAATTTTGAGGATCCGTCCTTCTACCCTTCTTATACAGGGTGTTACAAAGAGGTACGGCCAAACTTTCAGGAAACATTCCTCACACACAAATAAAGAAACGATGTTATGTGGACATGTGTCCGGAAACGCTTAACTTCCATGTTATAGCTCATTTTAGTTTCGTCAGTATGTACTATACTTCCTCGATTCACCGCCAGTTGGCCCAATTGAAGGAACGTAATGTTGACTTCGGTGCTTGTGTTGACATGCGACTCATTGCTCTGCAGTACTAGCATCAAGCACGTCAGTACGAGCATCAACAGATTAGTGTTCATCACGAACATGGTTTTGCAGTCAGTGCAATGTTTACAAATGCGGAGTTGGCAGATGCCCATTTGATGTATGGATTAGCACGGGGCAATAGCCGTGGCGCGGTACGTTTGTATCGAGACAGATTTCCAGTACGAAGGTGTCCCGACAGGAAGACGTTCGAACGAATTGATAGGCGTCTTAGAGAGCACGGAACATTCCAGCCTATGACTCGCGACTGGGGAAGACCTAGAACGACGAGGACACCTGCAATGGACGAGGCAATTCCTCGTGCAGTTGACGATAACCCTAATGTCAGCGTCAGAGAAGTTGCTGCTGTACAAGGTAACGTTAACCATGTCACTGTATGGAGAGTGCTACGGGAGAACCAGTTGTTTCCGTACCATGTACAGCGTGTGCAGGCACTATCAGCAGCTGAGTGGCCTCCACGGGTACACTTCTGCGAATGGTTCATCCAACAATGTGTCAATCCTCATTTCAGTGCAAATGTTCTCTTTACGGGTGAGGCTTCATTCCAACGTAATCAAATTGTAAATTTTCACAATCAACATGTGTGGACTGACGAGAATCCGCACGCAATTGTGCAATCACGTCATCAACACATATTTTCTGTGAACGTTTGGGCAGGCATTGTTGGTGATGTCTTGATTGGGCCCCATGTTCTTCCACCTACGCTGAATGGATCACGTTATCATAATTTCATACGGGATACTCTACCCGTGCTGCTAGAACGTGTGCCTTTACAAATACGACACAACATGTGGTTCATGCACGATGGAGCTCCTGCACATTTCAGTCGAAGTGTTCGTACGCTTCTCAACAACAGATTCGGTGACCGATGGATTGGTGGAGGCGGACCAATTCCATGGGCTCCATGCTCTCCTGACCTCAACCCTCTTGACTTTCATTTATGGGGGCATTTGAAAGCTCTTGTCTACGCAACCTCGGTACCAAATGTAGAGACTCTTCGTGCTCGTATTGTGGACGGCTGTGATACAATGCGCCATTCTCCAGGGCTGCATCAGCGCATCAGGGATTCCATGCGACGGAGGGTGGATGAATGTATCCTCGCTAACGGAGGACATTTTGAACATTTCCTGTAACAAAGTGTTTGAAGTCACGCTGGTACGTTCTGTTGCTGTGTGTTTCCATTCCATGATTAATGTGATTTGAAGAGAAGTAACAAAATGAGCTCTAACATGGAAAGTAAGCGTTTCCGGACACATGTCCACGTAACATAGTTTCTTTCTTTTTGTAACACCCTGTTTACAGGCGTCACCTGCGCTCTCTTCCAGTCGCTCGGGACTTTACGTTGGGCAAAAGATTCGCGATAAATGCAAGCTAAGTAAGGCGCCAATGCAATAGAGTACTCTCTGTAAAACCGAATTGTAATCGTATCAGGACCTGGGGATTTATTTATTTTCAACTCATTCAGCTGCTTCACAACCCCAGGGATGTCTATCACTATGTCCTCCATACGGGAATCTGTACGAGACTCAAACAGCGGTATGTTTGTACGATCCTCCTGCGTGAAAGATTTCTCAAATGCTAAATTTAAAATTTCAGCTTTCGTTTTGCTGTCTTCCGTTGCCAGGCCAGACTGATCAGTGAGTGACTGAATGGAAGCCTTCGGCCCGCTTACCGATTTTACGTAAGACCAGAATTTCCTTGGGTTTTCAGCAAGATCTTTCGCTAAGGTATGACGGTGGTAGTGGTTGTATGCTTCGCGCATCGCTCTTTTTACAGCAGCACGAATCTCTACTAACTTTTGCCTGTCCTCATTCTCCCGATCCTTCTTGTACCGCGAGTGCAACTGTCTTTGCTTCCTGAGCATTCTCCGAACTGCGCTGTTAAACCACGGTGGATCTTTTCCGTCCGTAATCCACTTTTTCGGCAAATACTTCTCCAATGCGTGATTTACAATGTATTTAAAATCTGCCCATGATTCTTCCACGTCCATCGTACCGGAAGTAAATGAAGTCGATTCATTTACTAAGTGGGATGCTAACAACTGCTTATTTGCTCTTCCTAGTAAGAATACTCTCCTAGCCTTCTTGACCGACTTTTTAACTTTCGTAACCATATTCGTAATGACAACATCATGATCACTAATCCTTATCTCAACACTGACACCGTCGATGAGGTCTGGTCTGTTCGTGGCTATCAGATCTAAAATATTTCCATTACGCGTTGGCTGTCGATTTAGCTGCTCAAGACAGTTTTCGGATAATGTGTTCAACAGTAATTCACCCGACGGCTTGTCTGTACCACCTGTAATGAATCCATAGACATCCCAGTCTATACTAGGTAGGTTGAAGTCGCCTCCGACTAATATAGCATGATCCGGGTACTTCAGCGATAGAGAGTGTAGACTTCCTTTGAATGGTTCTAGAACTGTCACGATGGAACCTGGTGGTCGGTCGGTAATGACACCCAACAATTAACTTTATTTCTCCTAGCCCTGTTAAACCTGTCCAGATAACTTCACAATCTCACTCCCTTCGACCTCAGTAGACACAATAATTTTGTCAAGTAATTCCTATGGATATGCTTAAAACCTGTTACTCAATGGAATCCATGTATCCAGTGGTTGCTGTTGGTGTGATCTTCAGTGCGAAGGCTGGTTTCATGCAGCTCTCCACGTTACTCTGTCCTGTACATGTTTCATCTCTGGGTAGCCTCCATCCGTTGGAAACCGCTCATCTGTATTCGTCCATTGTCTCTCTCTGCAATTTTTAACTCTTACCGAAACATTTCCCTGCAGTACTAACAAGGAACGCCTTGAGTGTGAGGTCGCAAGTTCAATCTTTAGTTATGCTCATTCGAAAGTGTTGTGCTAACAATTATAACAGGAAAAATATTAGCTGCTAACGACTCGTCATTTGCATCAGCAGGGCGCAGGGTGTCCGGGAAATGCAAAGACCAACTTTTTACGGGAAGTATACATTACACTTCACAAAATGGACATCGTTGACATTCAAGAAATGTTCAAAACAAAACATTAACTTGCGCCATGAACATCGAATGAAAATGGTGCTCCACAGTTATCAAAATGGAAGGCAAACTCCTTATGGACTACAAAACGTGCAGGATATTCAGCTAGGTATAAAAATGTGTGTGAAATCTTATGGGACTTAACTGCTAAGGTCATCAGTCCCTAGCTTGGTATCCACTCTTAAAGAATGCATATATAATCATACGGTGTAACGGGGCGATAATTACTGATGGAATGTGGTGGCATGCAACCGAATACGAAACAGTCGTGCAGCTTATCGAGAAACTGGCTGTCTCTTAAGGCGTGGCTGCAGGTAATGCGATAATATGTTTTATAGGCACGAAAAAATGGCATCCAGAAGCGGGAATTGTACAGCGGTTCTATGTGGTATAAACTGCAATGTCACACACTTTCCAGGAGGGACAGTTCGCTATATTGGAGTATTACTTTTATACACGGATCAGGAATCAAGCAAAAGCAAGTTATTTTGATCAGATATTGCCAAAAGCGCTGCTCATACCATAGTTATGGTTCTCTTACGCCCATTCCACCATCCTTGCTTGTTGTGACGTAAATATTTCCCACTACCCTTGTAAGATCACGTCCTCGAGAAAGAATCGTAGGGGGCAGAGCACCTACAACTTCTCGCAGCACAATAAGTAACTTTTCAGCAAATTTTTCCATCCAGATTTTCAGTCGGCATAATTGTATACGAATGTGGTAAGGCATTGATGTTAGCTGATTTGATACAACCCTCTTAGTACCTTTGATTTCCAGGGTTCCTTTCACATGCATTTCCTTTTCAAATCCCGACTGGTCAGAGTTGAAAACTAATTCCTTACTGGCCAATGGGATAAGTTCGTTTATCTACACTCCTGGAAATTGAAATAAGAACACCGTGAATTCATTGTCCCAGGAAGGGGAAACTTTATTGACACATTCCTGGGGTCAGATACATCACATGATCACACTGACAGAACCACAGGCACATAGACACAGGCAACAGAGCATGGAGACGATCGTAGAGATGTTGGATGTAGTCCTGTGGAACGGCTTGCCATGCCATTTCCACCTGGCGCCTCTGTTGGACCAGCGTTCGTGCTGGACGTGCAGACCGCGTGAGACGACGCTTCATCCAGTCCCAAACATGCTCAATGGGGGACAGATCCGGGGATCTTGCTGGCCAGGTTAGTTGACTTACACCTTCTAGAGCACGTTGGGTGGCACGGGATACATGCGGACGTGCATTGTCCTGTTGGAACAGCAAGTTCCCTTGCCGGTCTAGGAATGGTAGAACGATGGGTTCGATGACGGTTTGGATGTACCGTGCACTATTCAGTGTCCCCTCGACGATCACCAGTGGTGTACGGCCAGTGTAGGAGATCGCTCCCCACACCATGATGCCGGGTGTTGGCCCTGTGTGCCTCGGTCGTATGCAGTCCTGATTGTGGCGCTCACCTGCACGGCGCCAAACACGCATACGACCATCATTGGCACCAAGGCAGAAGCGACTCTCATCGCTGAAGACGACACGTCTCCATTCGTCCCTCCATTCACGCCTGTCGCGACACCACTGGAGGCGGGCTGCACGATGTTGGGGCGTGAGCGGAAGACGGCCTAACGGTGTGCGGGACCGTAGCCCAGCTTCATGGAGACGGTTGCGAATGGTCCTCGCCGATACCCCAGGAGCAACAGTGTCCCTAATTTGCTGGGAAGTGGCGGTGCGGTCCCCTACGGCACTGCGTAGGATCCTACGGTCTTGGCGTGCATCCGTGCGTCGCTGCGGTCCGGTCCCAGGTCGACGGGCACGTGCACCTTCCGCCGACCACTGGCGACAACATCGATGTACTGTGGAGACCTCACGCCCCACGTGTTGAGCAATTGGGCGGTACGTCCACCCGGCCTCCCGCATGCCCACTATACGCCCTCGCTCAAAGTCCGTCAACTGCACATACGGTTCACGTCCACGCTGTCGCGGCATGCTACCAGTGTTAAAGACTGCGATGGAGCTCCGTATGCCACGGCAAACTGGCTGGCACTGACGGCGGCGGTGCACAAATGCTGCGCAGCTAGCGCCATTCGACGGCCAACACCGCGGTTCCTGGTGTGTCCGCTGTGCCGTGCGTGTGATCATTACTTGTACAGCCCTCTCGCAGTGTCCGGAGCAAGTATGGTGGGTCTGACACACCGGTATCAATGTGTTCTTTTTTCCATTTCCAGGAGTGTATATCTACCACTTTTCGGTACGATTCCGCAGTTTGCCGTGCACCGTTAAATTGGCGCTTTGTTTCCGATTTCATCTTACTTCTAGCAATTCTGTAGCACCGTTTCAAGTTGTCCAACCATCCACTGCTTCCCTTGATATCACTGTAATCTATGCCGTGCGCAATTTAATGTGCATAAAGTGGTAGGGCACATCCTGTAAATTGTTTTTTATTCCGTTCTTTGATCACAATATCAATCCTTTTGACGATGACCGGTTTCAGTCAATAATGGTCATCCTCAGATCATTTTTAAATCGTGTCCTAAAGTGATAAGGCTGTAATGTCATCGTCAAAACATATAAGTATACTCAGCACAGCATCGCCTCGTAGATCTGCTCTATACCTTATTTTAGATCTATGAGACGATGCTGTGTTGAGTATATTTATATGTTTTGACGATGCCATTACGGCCTTATGGTTTTAGGGCACGGTGTAGAAAAGATCTGAGGATGGTCATTACTGACTGAAACCGGTCATCGTCAAAAGAATTGATATTGTGATGAAAGACTGGAATAGAAAACATTTGACAGTATTGGATCATAGTTCATATATGCGACTATGTCGCAGCTGGTGAGACACATCCTGTAAATTGTGTCGAGCATCCTTGAAACGCTCAAACAACAGTTTTTGTAACAAGTGTGCCTTATCCTTCCTTGAATATGAATTGTTTTTCCTATGCACTACACGGCCATATCGCTGCCGACTTATTCGAATTCCGTCCGCAACTGCTTTTTACTATGCTGCGGATGATCTTCCATGTACATAACTGTGTTTAGAACCCGCTCTTTGACAACAGCTGTCCTTTACCATGTTTCACTGTCCGACAAGCATGGTGAACGACGTGACCCGACACCTGCTTCAGTATCACTTTCACTTGTTAAGCTTGTATCGACATCATTATACTCCTCATGTACATTTCTCACTCTACGAAATTCCTTGCGTTCTTTCTGACGGAATTTCAACTTCGGCAATTGCTATTGTAGATACGCCGTGCTCACCATTGTACGTACATATCCAATACGGCCCTCTGTTGCCAATAGCCGCCAATGTTGTGGTTGCAGGGTGGACAGTATGTGCCCCGTCGAATGCCGTAAACACCATAGGCCTTCTGCGATCTCGTACTCGAGGGGCTCCATGAAAATTTTTGATTCCTTGTTATCTCAGAAATTGTCCTATCAACCGATCGATTTTTTTACTCAAACTTTGCCACAAATTTATTTTCTCCACAATTTTATTCAATAGTCCTCCATTAATTACGCGATCTACCTGTCTAGTCTTCAGCTTCACCACATTTCAGAAGCTATTCTCCTCATGTTTGAACTGCTTGTCGTCCACTTCCGTGCAAAGCTATACTGCAGACTAATGTCTTCTGCAAAGACATTCCGTACAAAGCTATACTGCAGAGTAATGCCTTCTGCGAAGACATTCCAACACTTAAATTTATATTCGAAGGCAACAAACTTATTTGCTCAAGTAACGCTTTTTTTGGCCGTTGCCCCTCTACATTTTATTTCCTCTCTATTTCAATCATGATCAATTAGTTTAGTGCCCAAACAACAAAACTCATCAACTACTTTTAGTGTCTCATTCACTAATTTAATTTCCTCAACATCACCAGATTTGATTCGACTACATTCTATTACCCTTGCATTGATTTTGCTGATGTTCATCCCGTATCCTCTTTTCAAGAAACTGTCCAATCCGTTCCACTTCATTTCCAACTCCTCTGCTGTCGCACAGAATTACAGTGTCATCAGCAAACTTTAAAGTTTTTATTTTTTCTCCCTAAACTTTCGTTGCTTCTACAATTTTTTCTTTGATTTTCTTTACCCCATTTTTAATGTAGTATAGCCCGAATGATGTAGGGAGTAGGCGACAAACTTATCTCACTCTCTTCTCAACAACTGCTTCCTTTTCATGCCCTTCAACTCCTATAACTGCCGTCTGCTTTCTGCAAAAGTTGTAAATAACATTTCACTCCCTGTATATTACCCCTGCTACGTTAAAAATTTGAAAGAGTGTATTCTAGGTCAGTCTGTCAAAATCCTTTTCTAACTCCACACGAGGTCGGGGTCTACCAGTTCTTCCACTCTTCTGTAAATAATTCGTGACAAGATCCTGCAATCGTGACGTATTAAGCTGCTAGTTCGGTAATATTCACATCTTTCAGCATCTGTCGTTTTTGGAATAGGAATTATTATATTCTTTCGGCTTCTGAGAGTATTTCAGGTCGAATGATCTTTAAATTGTTTTTTTTTTTTTTTTTTTTTTTTTTTTTTGAGGGACGAGCGATTTTCTGTCATTCAGTGCTTAGGGAAACTTACTGTGGAGCGGTTGGGGAGCACGCAGGGTTTCGCGAAGTCGTTTGTGGGGTAATGAGGCGGTGCTTATGAGAGATGATGTTGCAGTTCGCGAGTTCGGCCTGGTGGTGATGCAACTGCTATTACGGTTGTAGGGTACAGTGATGATGGGTTCTTGCAAATACTGTGACGAGTGAGACATATTATTTTTTGTTTACTAACGTAGCACTTAATGTGCCAGATTATTTGATTTAGGCATAACGTCAACATCAAGTAGTGAAAATAAATCCACCCCCTGCGAATGTGCGCAGCCTTAGATTCAAGAAGAGCAGGCGTGAAAGAATAAACCTTAAAAAGTAAAAAATGATTTATTGTGAAATAAAAACAATACAACAAGGCACTGCTACTCGCGGCTGTCCCAGACTTCGACGGAAGCCCTCCTGAGCTCATCCTGTGCAAGGAGAGGGTTCCTGCGACGACGCCTTGTCCCAAGCATGATTACTAGTGTTCTGTATATTATTAATATGTATGTACTTTATACTAATCGTATATTAAGTATCGGAAATCTGACACGATCAAGCCAGATCGGAACTCTCTGGATCCATTCTCCCTGAGAACCAGAAGATGATAGTTGCACGTAAACGTACACGATTAGGAGGCAATCTTTTATTGAAAATTTAATTATTTATTTAAAAATATACAGTCTTCAAAAGTATCAAGGGTAGGACTATTCTAATATATGCCATCTTATTACGTAATTCAAATAAATTGTAAAATTGTAGTTGGTTCATATCAGTATATCCCACGGCTTATTCCATTTGGTTGAGTCCTGGCTGCTGACGGATCATTGCCACGAAGTAGGCGCATGGTGTGCTTGGATTCGTCGATTCGTCATGTAAACTTTGACTGTAAGGTGAACAATACGTTGAAGTATGCTGTCACGATACTGCACAGCCCTCAGTTTGTCCTCAATAGAGATGAGAGACCCACACATCAGCACACGATACCAGACCAGAACATGGCTGACCCACTTTCCAACTGAATCCCTGGAACCACAGGACTAAGACGTACATTGCTGACTAGCCACCTGCATGCTCTTCTACATCAGGAGTCAGGCAGATCGTCTCCACATTCGTCGAAGAAAACAGCCCGATGCCAATGATCTAGCTTACATTACAGGTGGTCCTTTGTCCACCTTCTTCGCACCCCACGGTAATGGAGTGTTTCTACTGCTGTACGTAATGGAAGCCTAGAGGCCAAATCGGTCGGTGGAGACGGTTGCGAACTGTCTGGTCGACGCAGCCCCAAGCAGCCTCCAAGAAGGGAAGGCGCACGCCTGTGGCGTCCCTGACAGAGTGCCTAAGAGACATAATTTGTAGTCAGCGGTCAGGTGGTGTTGACCGTGGGTAATAACTATGTCTGAGATCTTCAACGTTTTATGTCTCATGATAGCTGTTGAAATGATGTCGATGTGGTTTGCGACAATGTCGTGGTCAACTTAGTGTGCTGACAACGCTTCTTGCTACAAAATCACACTGAGCGCTGGGTATGAAATGACTCGTCGAGGTATGTTGACAGCAAATGTGAACAAGTCGCATTGTCCCGTGCACGACTAGAGACCTGATATTGTACAGAATATTGAGGAAGAGGTTTTCAGTCAAAAATACAAAATATGCAAAACTACTTCTAAGCTTCTTCAATTTTGGTAGTCCTATCTTTTAGATTCCGTAGAAATGTTGGAACGCGTGAGGCAATACTGACCCCATGGCTTATCTTAGAAGCCAGATTAAGAAAAGGCAAGCCTACGTTTCTAGCATTTGTAGACTTAGGGAAAGCTTTTGACAATGTTGACTGGAATACTCTCTTTCAAATTCTGAAGGTGGCAGGGGTCAAATACAGGTAGCGAAACGCCATTTACAATTTGTACAGAAACCAGACGGCAGTTATAAGGGTCGAGGGACATGAAAGGGAAACAGTGGTTGGGAAGGGAGTGAGACAGGGTTGTAGCCTCTCCCCGATGTTATTCAATCTGTATATTGAGCAAGCAGTAAAGGAAACAAAAGAAAAATTCGGATTAGGTATTAAAATCCATGGAGAAGAAATAAAAACTTTAAGGTTCGTCGATGACATTGTAATTCTGTCAGAGACAGCAAAGGACTTGGAAGAGCAGTTGAATGGAATGGACAGTGCCTTGAAAGGAGGATATGAGATGAACATCAACAAAAGAAAAACGAGGATAATGGAATGCAGTCGAGTTAACTCGGGTGATGCTGAGGGAATTAGATTAGGAAATGAGACACTTAAAGTAGTAAAGGAGTTTTGGTATTTGGGGAGCAAAATAACTGGTGATGGTAGAAGTAGAGAGGATATAAAATGTATACTCGCAATGGCAGGACTGAAGACAACAACAACAACAACATCTTCCTCCATTGCGTTAATATCGTAATATATTGATTACTTTTACTTTTGGACCGTCTAACTATAATTGAATGAAACACAACTTTCTGACCATACGAGTTTCACCTTTATTCTCTGCAAGGCATCTTCAAAGGAAAGTTAGATGGACGATTTTCTACATATAATGTTTCTGTTCCGTTTTTGGTGCTGTTCCTCTCCTTATAATAGTCACTTGGGGTTTTTGTTTTCCATATTTCACAGCACTAGGAACTGAAAACCTTTTTTGATGCAATGCTGTGAAATGTGGAAAACAAAAACCCCCAAGTGACAATTATAAGAAGAAACAGCACCAAAAATGGAACAGGAACATAATATGTAGAAAATCGTCCATACAGCTTGCCACTGAAGATACCTTGCAGAGAATAAAGTCGAAACGCGTATGACACGAAATTTTGTTTCATACAGTTTTAGTTAGACCGTCCTAAAGTAAAAATAACGAGTACATGTCTAGGTAGTTTAGGTTACGCAATTACCCTTTATGTGGGCAAAATGGGAAGGAACTTCAAGTATAAATCATTAAAAAATAGGATGTTGAGCTGTGACTCCTTAGAACGATGAGGTGCTGAAATATCAATGTGAAGTTCGACTGAAGAAGAGGAAAGAAAAAGCAAAATTACAATAGGCTGCAGTACGGGTCTGGAAATTAAGGTAACATCAATTTATAAATGACGACATCAAAGTTAGTTGAAAATCGTATACGAATACAACAATTAATCGTCTTCTCTTGGCAGTGATCACATAAGAATACAAATAACCACCAAGGATTATCAGCCGTTGTAGTGGGACGCGAAATTGAAGCGTCACCCATCCACCAGTGTCAGCCCAGTTTGCAAGTGAATATAAGTTTCATTTAGTTTTGTTTATGTATTTTTGTAATATTTTGTAATGGTTGTGAATTATCTAAAGTTTTTGTATTTATTTTTTATGTTTCATGTACGGAGAGGGCGGCGCAACGAACGGAGACAGCATTTTCGCTGCCGGGACCAGAGAGAAAATTGCTGGCCACTATACGTCGCGGGTCGACAGCCAAAGAGCAACAGAAGATCCTGAAACCGAGTTGTTGCGTCGTGCTTCTAAAAATCAAATAATTGAGAATTTGTAATGTTTTGTACAGCAATGACGTCATAGGAAGTTTAATCTTATTGAAAATGTCAGTCCTATCTTGTCAAGGCTCAGGTTCACGTCTGTATGTAGGAAGATAATAAACTAGTGGATGCTACTAAAGTTGAAATACGTGTTCCGAGGATTTATTTATGAAGAATTATGTGAATGAATTAATAATATATTTGACAAGAATTATTGAAATTTTGACAGCGTTCATCGCGACTTTGAATCTCAAAAGTTTATTCAGTGTGGTTCTAATATCGATTATATCAGATAACGTGTATCAATATAATTTCTGAGGAGAAACAAACGACATCTAAAGATTGAAACGTTTGCGCAAACCAATTGGCCCGAGTGACGTAATTCTGTGCATACGACTGAAATGATGTTTTACAGTTTCGTTCAAGAACCATTCTGAGCCAATTTAAAAAGAATATAAATAATTTTGAAGTGGGTTGTAACCGACGTAGGTGACGAAGTCTGCACATGATCATATATCAAAAGAAAACCATTTATAAAAAACTTACGTCGTTACACTACACCGTTTTCTGGAAGACGAGCTATTGGTTTAGAATCTTCTTTTCGTTATGAAGAATAAGATGAATAACATGTAAACATGTGCGCATAATAAGTAATTTTACCCATGTACAAACCTATATAGTCCCCACAGTCGCAATGCATCCCATAATTGATAACTTGACGCTTTCGACCAAGTTGGATAAGAATTTGTCTCCTCTCACACAAACAGCAATCTAACATCCTGATGTAAATTTTATGTGTAAATCTCTGACCATTTAATTTAATTTCACAGTTTTACTATCGAGTACTGCATTGTTCGTGACGTTTTAACACATCTATACCAAATAGTTCTATAAAACTAAACAAGTAAGAGACACAGTGAAAATATAATTTGAAATTATAGTAATATTTTTCACTTTTGGTGCTTTATATAGCTACTGGTTTTTACATTATTGTCATATTGCGGGATAAAATACAACCACTCCCATATTTTTTTTTAAGTTAGTTCACAAATTTAAATCTGAAGTACAGGGGTAGGAAAAAATTATGAAGAAAACCATAAACACAAGACACTTCCTCGCCTAATAAGTTGTAAGAAACCCGTTGGCAATCAAAAGAGCTTCAAGTCGCCTCTAAAAATGGATACGTACAGTTCCTGTACGGTCTTCAAAGGAATTTTATACCATTCTCCCTGCAAATAGTGGCAAGTTCAGGTAACGTTGATGGGCTCTAGATAGCAATCGGGCACTCTTCTCTCCAAAGTAGACCACAAAAATTCAATAATATTGAGATCTGGTGAGTGTGGTGGGCAAGGGAGGTGAGACAGTTCATCCTGGAGCTCACAAAACCAATCCTGGACATCGAGAGCTGTGTGGACAGGGGCCAGTCGTCTTGGAACACAGCACCATCTTTGGGGAACAAACACTGTACCATGGAGTGAACGTGACCGACAAAAGTCGCACATAATGCCAGTAACGCGTCCTTGCAGGATAACCCTGGGACCCACGCAATACTACGATATGGCTGTCCAAATCATCACCGAATCCCCGCCATGTTTCACCTTTGTTACATAAACTTGCTCAGAAATTGGAATTGCTTCGTAGCGCATGTTTTTGTGGCTTCTGCACCACGTTTTCCTGTTACGGGTATTTGCTTGGAATTCCAGCTCAACCTGGAATTCCCTGCAATTCCTTCGTGTTGTTTGGGTGTTGACAGCTTTCGCGTGCTCGACATTCTGTTCTGCAGTAACTTATACAGCTGTCGTCTTCTTATTTTTCATCACAATACTCTTCAATGATAATCTGGCACCACCTCTGAACACACACTTTCCTTCATGTTGTCCCTTAGCCGATGATGTTCCCTGTAAGCGGCGTAAACTTTCAGTACGGTTCTTCTCGAAACACCGAGCGACCTAGCGCAGTGATTAGCACACTGGACTCGCATTCGGGATGACGATGGTTCAAACCCGCGTCCGGCCATCCAGAATTAGGTTTTCCGTAATTTCCCCCGATCGCTCCGGGTAAATGCCGCGATGATTCTTTTGAAAGGGCACGGCCCATTTACGTCTCAATCCTTGACACAATCCGGGTTTGTGCTGCTTCTCTAATGACGTCGATGTCGATGCGATTTTAACGCAGTCTTCATTCCTGCCTTACTTCTTGGAACACCAAACACTTCTGCTACCCGACTATATAAGCACCAACAACTTGTCCATGTTCGAATTCACTTGGCTGCGACATAGTGCATTCACAACTACCGAGAACACTGTTCTCACCACGACTGACACCTGCAAAGTATTGAGGACACTCCACAGGTGTCTTTCGTGGTCAAATACAATAGAGAAACCTTCAGATTCCGCTATCATCTGCATTTATGTGCAAGCGTGCATTTGTCTTGGTGTTTCCGTATTTTTGTCCACTCTCTGTATGCAGTTATTTTACACATGTAGTAATTCGAGAACGCCAGGTATTTATGTCCTTTTCTTGGTGGTTACGTGGTCTCAAAGTGGTAATTTTGAAGACTTTCCTGACTCCTTTCATATTTTTTTAGCAAGGGAATGCTCAAAAAAATGGTTCAAATGGCTCTGAGGACTATGGGACTTGACATCTATGGTCATCAGTCCCCTAGAACTTAGAATTACTTAAACCTAACCAACCTAAGGACATCACACAACACCCAGTCATCACGAGGCAGAGAAAATCCCTGACCCCACCGGGAATCGAATCCGGGAACCCGGGCGTGGGAAGCGAGAACGCTACCGCACGACCAAGATTTGCGGACCGGGAATGCTCATTTTTACATTGTTTTCGTATAGTGTATTTTGATGTAGAGCGCGTATGAAACATCCTAGTAGCATTGTTTAGATAGCCGTCGTTATTGGATGCTCACTGCATGGAGGCACGTTTACCACTACGATCCTAAAGAGGTAACGTGCGTGTCCCAATCTTATTCGAATAGTTACTGTCGCTTGTCTCCTCGGAAAGCAAGTTACTCGTTACTATGGCACGTCAGGCGGCTTTTACTTATTGCTGCAGTAGACTTCAAAGTGCCACACACACACATGACACTAATTTTCAGCACAGTCACAGTGTCTCTATAAACAACGGCCGGAACATTCTGCCGATCATTCGGTTCCTCCACGATATAAATGCACTCCGTCACGGTGCCATTCTAGAATCGCTTTGTGGACATTCTCATGGTTGGAAAATCCCTTTCCTTCCAGATTGCCTCCTATCTCTGCTCGACCTTAACACTTTTGTCTGAACAACATACGAGAGCTGTTCAATAAAGAATGATCAAAATTTCTCGCGCTAAAATTTAATCTTATGATATTCTGTTAGCTTAATGTGCAACAAACTCGCCACAGTAGTTTTATTGTTGGGACTACTGGTTCTCTCCTGTGAGAGGCTGGCAAGGTTAGAATGTCCAGTGTCGCCTACCGCTGCTATGGAGGTAGCAAGCGAGGAACAACATGCGGCTTTGAAATTCTGCTTTCGTCTCAAAAAATCTTCAGCTGAGGCCTATACAAAGTTACAGGAGGCCTCTGGAGAGACTGTTCTTCCCTATAGCACAGCTCGGAGTGGTTTAAAATGTTTAAAGAGGGGAGACAATCAGTTCCAAAGGAACGTGGACCCGGTACTCCAGTTACTACTCCACGAAAGAAAACATCAACACTGATGATGTCATTGTGAGAGAGGATCGACGAATTACCTTAAGATCACTTTCTGAAATACTGAACATTTCATTGGGTTCCACCCACATATTGGTGACAGAAAAATTACGCATTACACGTGTCTGTGCACGATGGGTTCCAAGACTGTTTATTCCCGAACAAAAGGACATTCGCGTGCAGGTCTGCAGGCAGTTAAAGTTGATGTTACGGGAAGATACGGAGTTTCTTTCAAATGTAATCACTGATGATGAAACTTGGCTACATCATTTTGATCGTGAGACCAAACAGCAAAGCTCAGAGTGGAAATCTCCTTCACCACTAACCCTCCAAAAAGTAAAAGTGGTTTCTTCTGCTGGGAAAGTTATGGTCATCTCATTCTTTGATATTCATGGAATGGTTTATCAGCATGTAGTACCTGCCCACACTTCGGTAACTAGATAATATTACAGGATGACCTGAAAACAATGCAAGTCCATATCAGGCGCAAAATGCCGCATTTCCGTGAAGCAGGCTGGATGCTGCACCACGATAATGTGCGGCTGCATATTGACAATGTTGTTGCCGAATATCTTGCAAAAATCAACGTGAAGTGCATACCTCACCCTCCCTGTAGTCCGAATTTAGCCTCATGTGACATTTTTCTATTCCCTAACATGAAGAAACGCCTTCGTGGGAGGCATTATCAATCAACAGAAGCAGTGGTGAAGGCTGCGGAGGCGATTTTGAAGGACTTCTCAAGAAATGGTTTCCAGCATGTATTTGAGACTGGAAGAAACGCTGGGACAAGTGCATCGCATTCATGGGAGACTACTTTAAGAAAGACCATCAAAATTATGAGGATTAGTAAAGGTATATTGTCAAAAAAAAATTATGATCATTCTTACCTGAACAACCGTCGTAGGAGAAACATTTGTACCCATTACAGCAAAATCCGTTTTGTCCCACTCCACAGTTCAACCTCTTCCTCGAAGTCTCTCTCAGAAGCAGGAACCCGACTCTGGAACAACCTCCTGCATTATATTAGAGAACTGAATAACATCTTCAGTAGACAGTTAATGACATATCTGCTACAGCAACAATACTTGTTAGCATTTTCCTTGCACGGACTTGCTACCCCTGTACATCCTTACTTTCAACCAAATCTTCTTAGCTACTATACTCTTCGCAAATTTCCTTTCCTAAGAAAGCGTTGTATCAGAAAACATCTATTTTGTACACCTATAAATTCTTTTTACATGTGCCACTACCATCGTTTCTGTTTCTCACTGCGAATAGGAACAGGCCATCCGAGAAAAAGTTCCTAGTTCAGTTCTTCGTTCTTAGAGCTTTTCTTTTCTTGCAGTATGCTTTCATCTGTTCACTGCGTTCCTTCTTCCTGTCTTCAGATCATTTTGAACCCGTCATTTTGGTTACACTGCCTTGGAATCCTACCATTTTCAAGACTTTTTCTCGAAAGGCTCCTGTGTTGCTTATATTGTATGCTTTTATATTGTTTATTTCTAAATCTATTTTTACTTCGTTGATCTAGGTTGTCGTGGACTTCTTACCCACAAGCATTTGAGAACCTCATTAATTAATCTATTGTCTTACATTCGAAATAAGTGTCCAAAAAGTTTTCTTTTTCTCATTACGTTTGAAATATTTTCTATATTTTGGTATATTTCAGCATTTTTCATAATTTCCGACCTTCTGCTGTGTTTTGTGGTCCTAAAAGTTTCCTTATAATTCGCGTTTCCGGTACTTCTAATTTGTCTAAATTATTCGCTTGCATATAGGCCTTCTGGCTCCAATAATGTGTTGTAACGCCTTATTTTGCGTTTTCGGATAGGCACTTTTTATTGTAGAGGTATTTGGTGACACCATATGCTTTCCCGATTTTATGCAACCCTTTCTCTATTGCAGATTTTTCCAAAGCATTTTCTTGGGTTATCTCCCCTAGGTATTTGAATTTTCTTACCCTCTCTATTTGGCCCATATCCGTTTTCAGAAATTTTTGAGCATCCCTAACGTTTGTTATAAATTTTGTTTCTTCTCCAGAAATTTTTAAGGCAGTTCTTCTGGATATTTCTTCCAGGAGATTTATTTGTGTTATATCAGATGGCACAATTTCGGAAAGTATAGCAAAATCATCTGCAAATACAAGGCATTCGAGTTCGATCTTTTTGCTTCCTCTCCTAAGCCTATAGGCGAGATGTTGAGTTCAATAAGTTTTTCGTTCCAAAATTCTCACTTTTTCCTCTAACACACTATTAAAAAGAATTGGGGATAGGCCGTGACGTTCTCGTACACGTGTTTTTGTTTTGAAATGGTGTGAAATTTCTCCTATAAACTTCACTTTGCAGACTGTTTCTGTACGTGTTTCACGGATTAGGTTTGCCGGTTTAGACTTTACGTCAAATCCTCAAATGATTTTATCTGTAGTTTCTCTGTCAACAGAATCAAAAGCCTTTTTTAAATCCACAAACTTAACTACATCGTCCTTTGAATTAAGTAAGTTGTGAGGAATTACTGAGTTGAGGTTAAATATTAGTTCTGAGCATGACCTTCCCTTCCTAAAACCACCTCTATGTTCAGCTGCATGATTCTCTAGTGTTATTTCTATTCTGCGTAATAAAACCTTGGAAAATATTTTATACGCTACTGGCAGTAAGGAGATTCCTATGTAGCTGTTTACATTCTGTTTGTTACTTTTTTTGTGAAGTAGTTGTATCAAGTCAACTTTCCATTTCTTCGGGATTTCTTCTGTTTTCCAGATTTCTTCAAGGTGTAAATTTAGCTCATTTCCTACATTCGTTAAGGACAACTTCAAAAGTTCAGCTGTAGCAGAATATTCTCCACTAGCTTTGCTGTTTTCGATGGTTTTAATTACTTCTTCATTTTCTTCTATAGTTGGTGGTAAATCTTTTTCCAAATTTTCATTAATACCCGAGAATTCTGATTTCTGAGTTCCTTCAGTGCACTTCAGAAGCCGATGAAAATATCTTGCTAGTATTTCATCAGTGATTAACCCAGTTTTGCCGTTTTCATTTTTTGAACAGGCCTTTCGAGATTGGTAACCCTCCAATTCGTTCTTAAAAATTTGACAAAAGTCACCTTGGTATTATTTTTTACAAAGTTTTTGACTGTTTCCAAAAGTTTCTTCTTTTCAAAGGCTCGTTTGGTATTTGTGTTTAACCTGGCTGTTGCCTTTCTCTGTTGTTTAAATAGATCATACTCTTCAATTTCCTGTGAGCGTTTCCATTTTTCCCCATTTTTTAGCCCTCTCTGCTATGGCTTCATCATATATTTCAATCTACCACATTTTCCTTTTACTTTTTATTTCGCAGCATTATTAATTGCTTTGGATATTTCTTGCTACTTGCCTCGTTCATCATTACCATTATTATTATTATTATTATTATTATTATTATTACTGTTAGTGTTATTATTATAATTATTCTCGTTATTGTGAGTGGCAGCGGCAGCAGAACTACTGTCAGCATTAACTTTATTAGTTGACAGTCAGTATTATTTACTCACATTGTCACCATAGAGTATAGACACTTAAAACATGTTAATACCATTTGTCATTTTAAAACTGTTATTAGTTAGGTAACCATGATGTGAAGATGGTACTATATGTCAGAAAGCCTGATCCGATGTAAGAGAGGTCCGTATTACCCTTATCGGAACAGGTTCAATTAACAAATAACAATAAAATACGGTAATCGCAAGGTGCAAGATCTGGAATGTATGGTGGATCACTATCACCTAAATCTCTGTGAAGTTGGTCAAATTCACTGCATTTGGTCCGTATACCATCATATTTTCACAGTGAATGCGAGTGTCATTCAGACGTTCTACCCAAAAGAATTGTTCTCTCACGCGGACTTCAACTTGGAGTACGTTCCCTGTTTCTGCGCCATTTCTGCCGCACACTGTGATGCAGCTGTTCCCCGTGCCACAGCAGAGCTCTGTCTGCGGGAACCCGGAACATGCACTCTGTTCTGATAGTGCGACTCCTCTGTTGCGCAGTGACCTTAGTGTGGGACAACATTTGTAACTTCCTTTCTAAAGTCCCGACGTACAGTATGTACCCATCCATATTACGTCTTCGTACCATAAATTTTTTATGGGCATTATTTCTCATTGTTTCATGACAGGATGTCTTCGTTACATACCCACTCAATTTATTATTTGATTTTCATAGCATTTCACTCGTTTCTTTATGTTTCCCCTTTGTCCACATTTCACAAAAACACAAGAGTGTGCTTCATAAATTTTCTTCTCGTCTAAACGTTTATATTTCTTTACTTTTTACAGGAAATTAAGTCCCTTTAAAAAGTGGGTTACGCGTAAAGAAAACAGAAAGATTAAGTAAATGGCTATATTTTACTTCAGATACTAGCAGGGTTTGAGTAGAGGGAGCCTTAAAATTCGCATATGTCCTGCATCTTACTGTAGCACTTCTTATTTTCAGCAAAATCAATCAGGCGATTTTATTTCGATTTCGTAGGGACTTTATACCTTACTTTTTCTCTACAGGTTTCAAGTCCTTCGACTACATATATTCAAGACTATATATATTCAAGAATATTAGCTGTATATTGGGACAAGGACAGTGAAAATTTGTGCCGAACCAGGACTTCCCGCTTTATGCGAGCTGTCGCCTTAATCGCTTCGGCTATCCGTAAACAAATCACGGCCGGACCCAAACTTCCATACGTCATCGTCCATGTGCGAAGGAACATTGCACGGTAATTCTTGATAACACACGCACTGCAATTTCGTACATAGATTCAGTACTTCTCAGTCAGCGGAAAAGAGAACAGTTCGCAAAGAGGAGAAACCGGATAAAGCACGCACGCGCGAGCGCGCGCGCGCGCGTGCGCACACACACACACACACACACATTAAGCTGAAGAATTTGTTTTGGTCCGCAAACCGGCTCCAACCGTGAGGCAGCGGCGACCTCCCACCTGGCAGCCAATCAGAGTGGTGGTGTGTTTACGATTCTCTGAGACATTAGCATAAGCGGTAGACCTAAGCTAGGAAGTACCCCAGAAACACACATTCCACTGCTTACGTCCGACAGCATTACGCAACAGCGATCGGGAATCCCGCACGGGCAGAGGCTTCTTAGCCTTCCTGTGCCTTTCTTAGTCTGCGTGGACAGCTATCGTGGTTACCGCTGTGCTAATCGCAAACTTGTGGCGCAAGCACTAAGCTCAGTGAAGCCTACCGTTCAAATGCACACTTTTTACTCAATATTCACAAATCTAAAGAGCAAAGTAACACAAGAAAAACTGTGTAATCACGATCTTCTTCGTTTACACGCTAGAAAAGATCGATTCGATCAGAGCAAAGCAGATTGCTCAAAACTGCACGCCAAAACTCCTTGTAGCCCGTACCTGAGGACTGGAATCCGCGCCTAGGAACTGGAAAGTTTTACAGGTCACACTAGTACACAAGAAATTAAATAAAAGTAATCTGCTCAATTATAGAACCACTGAAGTCGTTTTGCAATAGGATTTCGGAACATGTATGTATTCCAACATCATGAAACACCCCGAAGAAAATGATCTATTGACACATAGTCAGCACAGATTCAGAAAAGTAGCGTTATTGTGTAACACGATCAGCCAGCGGGTGTTAACGACAGTGAATGTCAAATTGATTTCATATTTCTAGCTTTCCAGAAAGTTTTTGATACTGTGCTCACATGTGGCTTCTAATCAAATTTTGCGCATGAAGTAACGTCGCACTTGTATGACGGATTCGTGATTTCCAGTCAGAAATGTCGCAGCTCGTACTTATTGACGGGCAGTCATCGACAAAAACACAAGTGCCATTCATTCCCAGAGGAAGTGTTATAGGACCTCTGTTCTTAGTCTATGTAGACGAATTAGAGGACTATGCTGAGCAGACTTCTTAGACTGCTTTTGACTGATGCTGTCGTTTACTGTCTACCAGAGTCAAAGGAGATTAAAACATATCTGCATTGCGCGATAAGCAGCAATCGACATCTAAAGAGTAAAAAGCGTGTGGTCGTCCTACACATGCCGGACTCCGTAACGAAGTGGTCAGTGCGGTTGACTGCCATGCAGGGAAACCAGGTACGATTTCCAAGGGAGGGGGAAGGGGTTGGGCAGGCTAGTAGAGGGTGCAGTCAGCCTCTTGAGGCCGAGAAGGTAGTCGACCGATTAGAAGCGGTTCTAAGATCAAGAAGCCACACAGCGACCGCGAGTGCGCTGTGCCTCTACGTCCGGAGCCGCACGACTGCTACGGTCGCAGGTTCGAATCCTGCCTCGGGCATGGATGTGTGTGATGTCCTTAGGTTAGTTAGGTTTAGGTAGTTCTAAGTTCGTAGTTCTAAGTTCTAGGGGACTGATGACCACAGATGTTAAGTCCCATAGTGCTCAGAGCCATTTGAACCATTTTTTTTCCACACCGCATTCCAAGACTTAATGGGCAGAGGATGACAATGCAGTCGGTTATGCCGATTCCATATGGGGCCAGAATGCTTACAAAATCAGATCTGGACGATGTACGATTTGTGAACAGAAGCCCTGTCGTATTGGAACCATTAACTCACGAAAAGTGTGAGGTGATCCACATGAGTTCCAAAAGAAATCCGTTGGAATTCGATTACTGGATAAATAGTACAATTCTCAAGGCTGTCAATTCAACTAAGTATCTGGGTGTTAAAATTACGAACAACTTCAGTTGGAAAGACCACATAGATAATATTGTGGGGAAGACGAGCCAAAGGTTGCGTTTCATTGGCAGGACACTTAGAAGATGCAACAAGTACACTAAAGAGACAGCTTACACTACACTCGTTCGTCCTCTGTTAGAATATTGCTGCGCGGTGTGAGATCCTTACAGGGTGGGATTGACGGAGGACATCGAAAGGGTGCAAAAAAGGGCAGCTCGTTTTGTATTATCACGTAATAGGGGAGAGAGTGTGGCATATATGATACGCGTGTTGGGATGGAAGTCATTACAGCAAAGACATTTTTCATCGTGGCGAGATCTATTTACGAAATTTCAGTCACCAACTTTCGCTTCCGAATGCGAAAATATTTTGTTGAGCCTAACCTACATAGGTAGGAATGATTATCAAAATAAAATAAGAGAAATCAGAGCTCGAACAGAAAGGTTTAGGTGTTCGTTTTCCCGCGCGCTGTTCGGGAGTGGAATGGTAGAGAGATAGTATGATTGTGGTTCGATGAACCCTCTGCCAAGCACTTAAATGTGAATTGCAGAGTAATCATGTAGATTTAGATGTAGATGTAAGGAATATCAGCTTTACCTCCTACATACGAGTACTAAAAGAAATCGTTAAATTTAGTTTACGTGATAAATCACGCAAATTTAAAGGCTGCCGGTTCAGCTAAATATCTAACGATTATAGATGCGAATAGACTGAACGGAAACCATCACGGGAAGATGTTGTGGAGAAGGCAAACCATAGGTTAAGATTTGTTGCCAGATCACTTAGAAGATGCAACAAATGTATTGAAGACATTGCGTACACAACGTTTGACCGTTTCTACCAGAGTATTGTTACGCCGTATGAGATCCTTGCCAAATAGGACTGACTGATGACATCGGAAAGTTCAGAGAAGGGAAGCTCGTTTTGTATATTCGCGAAACAGGGGAGATATAATATGCGAACTGGGGTGACAGTCAGCAAAACAAAGGCGCTTTACATCGCGGCAGTACCACGATCAAAAAATTTCAAACCAATTTCCTCCTCTCAGTGCGAAAATGTTTTGTTGACTCACCTCTACAAAATGAGGAATGACCGTCGTAATAAAGTAAGAGAAATCAGAGCGCACATATAAAGATTGAAGTTTTCGTTTTTTCCACGTACTGTTCGAATATGCGATGGTAACTGTCTGAAATTGTCTGAAAGTTGTTCGATGGATTCTCCGTCAAGCGCTCAAGCATGAACTGCTCAGTAGTTCTGTACCATGCACATTTACATGCAGGAATCTGCAGTTACAACTGCTGAGTCGGCTTGTCTCTTCATTGCACCTTCGCATGATAATTTTTGTTACAGGCACGTTGTTAAACTTTTTTACTACCCATTAGATTACAAAATTTTTCGCAGTTGACAGGGTGTGTCCATCGAACACTCAAATGTCATGATCTTTCCCAATCAGGATGCTGCGTTATCACCCCTGTATTTAATTATCTCTGCAAACTGACATTAAAAATAATTTTATAGTTTTCAGAACATAATGCTGCCGTAGAATTGCTTAGAACTGTTTATGCCTTGGAGCAGGGTACATTCTACATGTGTTGTTCTTAACGTAGTTCATCCCCAAATTCTGTGACGGAAAAAATACTGTTGGAATGCTTTTATGTCCACTCACTTGCACACCGACGAGCCGGAACATTAGGACCACCTGCTTAACAGGGTGTTGGTCCATGCGTGTCATGGATTCAATAAGTCCTATGTTGCTTCCTGGCAGATTAAAACTGTGTGCCCGACCGAGACTCGAACTCGGGACCTTTGCCTTTCGCGGGCAAGTGCTCTACCAACTGAGCTACCGAAGCACGACTCACGACCGGTACTCACAGCTTTACTTCCGCCAGTACCTCGTCTCCTACCTTCCAAACTTTACAGAAGCTCTCCTGCGAACCTTGCAGAACTAGCACTCCTGAAAGAAAGGATATTGCGGAGACATGGCTTAGCCACAGCCTGGGGGATGTTTCCAGAATGAGATTTTCACTCTGCAGCGGAGTGTGCGCTGATATGAAACTTCCTGGCAGATTAAAACTGTGTGCCCGACCGAGACTCGAACTCGGGACCTTTGCCTTTCGCGGGCAAGTGCTCTACCAACTGAGCTACCGAAGCACGACTCACGACCGGTACTCACAGCTTTACTTCCGCCAGTACCTCGTCTCCTACCTTCCAAACTTTACAGAAGCTCTCCTGCGAACCTTGCAGAACTAGCACTCCTGAAAGAAAGGATATTGCGGAGACATGGCTTAGCCACAGCCTGGGGGATGTTTCCAGAATGAGATTTTCACTCTGCAGCGGAGTGTGCGCTGATATGAAACTTCCTGGCAGATTAAAACTGTGTGCCCGACCGAGACTCGAACTCGGGACCTTTGCCTTTCGCGGGCAAGTGCTCTACCAACTGAGCTACCGAAGCACGACTCACGACCGGTACTCACAGCTTTACTTCCGCCAGTACCTCGTCTCCTACCTTCCAAACTTTACAGAAGCTCTCCTGCGAACCTTGCAGAACTAGCACTCCTGAAAGAAAGGATATTGCGGAGACATGGCTTAGCCACAGCCTGGGGGATGTTTCCAGAATGAGATTTTCACTCTGCAGCGGAGTGTGCGCTGATATGAAACTTCCTGGCAGATTAAAACTGTGTGCCCGACCGAGACTCGAACTCGGGACCTTTGCCTTTCGCGGGCAAGTGCTCTACCAACTGAGCTACCGAAGCACGACTCACGACCGGTACTCACAGCTTTACTTCCGCCAGTACCTCGTCTCCTACCTTCCAAACTTTACAGAAGCTCTCCTGCGAACCTTTACTGGCGGAAGTAAAGCTGTGAGTACCGGTCGTGAGTCGTGCTTCGGTAGCTCAGTTGGTAGAGCACTTGCCCGCGAAAGGCAAAGGTCCCGAGTTCGAGTCTCGGTCGGGCACACAGTTTTAATCTGCCAGGAAGTTTCATATCAGCGCACACTCCGCTGCAGAGTGAAAATCTCATTCTGGAAACATCCCCCAGGCTGTGGCTAAGCCATGTCTCCGCAATATCCTTTCTTTCAGGAGTGCTAGTTCTGCAAGGTTCGCAGGAGAGCTTCTGTAAAGTTTGGAAGGTAGGAGACGAGGTACTGGCGGAAGTAAAGCTGTGAGTACCGGTCGTGAGTCGTGCTTCGGTAGCTCAGTTGGTAGAGCACTTGCCCGCGAAAGGCAAAGGTCCCGAGTTCGAGTCTCGGTCGGGCACACAGTTTTAATCTGCCAGGAAGTTTCATATCAGCGCACACTCCGCTGCAGAGTGAAAATCTCATTCTGGAAACATCCCCCAGGCTGTGGCTAAGCCATGTCTCCGCAATATCCTTTCTTTCAGGAGTGCTAGTTCTGCAAGGTTCGCAGGAGAGCTTCTGTAAAGTTTGGAAGGTAGGAGACGAGGTACTGGCGGAAGTAAAGCTGTGAGTACCGGTCGTGAGTCGTGCTTCGGTAGCTCAGTTGGTAGAGCACTTGCCCGCGAAAGGCAAAGGTCCCGAGTTCGAGTCTCGGTCGGGCACACAGTTTTAATCTGCCAGGAAGTTTCATATCAGCGCACACTCCGCTGCAGAGTGAAAATCTCATTCTGGAAACATCCCCCAGGCTGTGGCTAAGCCATGTCTCCGCAATATCCTTTCTTTCAGGAGTGCTAGTTCTGCAAGGTTCGCAGGAGAGCTTCTGTAAAGTTTGGAAGGTAGGAGACGAGGTACTGGCGGAAGTAAAGCTGTGAGTACCGGTCGTGAGTCGTGCTTCGGTAGCTCAGTTGGTAGAGCACTTGCCCGCGAAAGGCAAAGGTCCCGAGTTCGAGTCTCGGTCGGGCACACAGTTTTAATCTGCCAGGAAGTTTCATATCAGCGCACACTCCGCTGCAGAGTGAAAATCTCATTCTGGAAACATCCCCCAGGCTGTGGCTAAGCCATGTCTCCGCAATATCCTTTCTTTCAGGAGTGCTAGTTCTGCAAGGTTCGCAGGAGAGCTTCTGTAAAGTTTGGAAGGTAGGAGACGAGGTACTGGCGGAAGTAAAGCTGTGAGTACCGGTCGTGAGTCGTGCTTCGGTAGCTCAGTTGGTAGAGCACTTGCCCGCGAAAGGCAAAGGTCCCGAGTTCGAGTCTCGGTCGGGCACACAGTTTTAATCTGCCAGGAAGTTTCATATCAGCGCACACTCCGCTGCAGAGTGAAAATCTCATTCTGGAGTCCTATGTTGGTTTGCGGAGGTATATGCCATCAAATGTACGAGTATAAGGGACAGTCAAATGAAAGGGAAACAGATGGATCAAAGTAAGTAAACATTTATTAATTCAAAAGTAATGGCAGTAATTGTTAACACATCGATCCCACTGTGAGATAAGATGGTCAATGCCTGAATGGAAAAATGTTTGCCGTTGCTTACGGAACCATGAGTCTAATCAGGGGGACTTAATATTGCCAAGGCTGCAGGGATTTCGCTGGGAAGCCGTTACACATCCTCCATACAGTCCCGATGTCTCCCCATGGGATTTCCAAATTTTTGGAGCCCTGAAGAAAGACATTCGTGGCTGTTGAGTTGCTTCAGACGAAAAGACGCGAACCTCTAAACAGTCGTAGTGCCGTAGGCAGCCGCTAACATTCTTCAATCAAGGCACTGACTATCTTGTCTCACAGTATGATGGACGTGTAGTAGTTATGGGGATTACTTTATAAATAATAAACAGATTACTTACTTTTATCAATTTTTCTTGTTTTACTGCACCTCACATATGCACAATTTACTCTTTGATGCTCTGTGGGTGTTGCGCTAGTGCGCAATAATGTGGCATATACCATGACTAGTGAAAAGTCATGGGATACCTCCTAATATGGTGTCGGACCTCCTTGTCCCCGACGTACTGCAGCAGCTCGACGTGGACAAAGTTGTTGGAAGTGCCCTCCAGAAATACTGAGCCAAGCTGCCCCTTTAGCTGTCCGTGACTGCCAAAGTGTCGCCGGTGCAGGATTTTGTACCCGAACTAACCTCTCGATTATGTCCCATAAATGTTCGAATGGAGTCGTGTCGGCTGATCTGAGTGGCCAAATCATTCGGTCGGTTTGTCCAGAATGTTCTTCAAAACAATCTCGAACAATTGTGGCCGGGTGACATGGTGCATTGTCATCTCTAAAAATTCCATCATTGTTTGGGAACATGAAGTCCATCATCGGCTCCAAATGATCTCCAAATAACGGAGCATAACCATTTCCAGTTTTTACTCATTAGACTGTTCATTCCGTTCAGCAGATCATTTAATTCTTCTTCACTTTTATTCAGGATAGCAATGTCATCAGCGAATCGTATCATTGATATCCTTTCACCTTGTATTTTAATTCCACTCCTGAACCTTTCTTTTATTTCCATCATTGCTTCCTCGATGTACAGATTGAAGAGTAGGGGCGAAAGGCTACAGCCTTGTCTTACACCCTTCTTAATACGAGCACTTCGTTCTTGATCGTCCACTCTTATTATTCCCCCTTGGTTGTCGTACATATTGTATATGACCCGTCTATCCCTACAGCTTACCCCTACTTTTTTCAGAATCTCGAACAGTTTGCACCATTTTATATTGTCGAACGCTTTTTCCAGGTCGACAAATCCTACGAAGGTGTCTTGATTTTTCTTTAGCCTTGCTTCCATTATTAGCCGTAACGTCAGAATTGCCTCTCTCGTCCCTTTACTTTTCCTAATCCTGATCGTCACCTAGCGCATTCTCAATTTTCTTTTCCATTCTTCTGTGTATTATTCTTGTAAGCAGCTTCGATGCATGATCTGTTAAGCTGATTGTGCGATAATTCTCGCACTTGTCAGTTCTTGCCATCTTCGTAATTGTGTGGATGATGCTTTTCCGAAAGTCAGATGGTATACCGCCAGACTCATATATTCTACAAACCAACGTGAATAGTCGTTTTGTTGCCACTTCCCCCAATTATTTTAGAAATTCTGATGGAATGTTATCTATCCCTTCTGCCTTATTTGACCGTAAGTCCTCCAAAGCTCTTTTAAATTCCGATTCTAATACTGGATCCCCTATCTCTTCTAAATCGACTCCTGTTTCTTCTTCTATCACATCACACGAATCTTCACCCTCATAGAGGCTTTCAATGTATTCTTTCCACCTATCTGCTCTCTCCTCTGCATTTAACAGTGGAATTCCCGTTGCACTCTTAATGTTACCACCGTTGCTTTTAATGTCACCAAAGATTGTATTGACTTTCCTGTATGCTGAGTCTGTTCTTCCGACAATCATATCTTTTCCGATGTCTTCACATTTTTCCTGCAGCCATTTCGTCTTAGCTTCCCTGCACTTCCTATTTATTTCATTCCTCAGCGACTTGTATTTCTGTATTCCTGATTTTCCCGGAACATGTTTGTACTTCCTCCTTTCATCCAGTTAATGGTCCATTTAAACACAGCCCACAGCATTATGGAGCCACCACCATCTTGCACAGTGCCTTGTTGACAACGCAAGGATTCGTGATGTTTGCGCCACAGTCGAACCTACTATCATCTCTTACCAACTGAAATCGGGGCTCGTCTGAGCAGACCACGGATTCCCAGTCGTTTAGGGTCCAACCGAAATGGTCACGAGCCCGGGAGAGGTTCTGCTGGCGATGTTGTGCTGTTAGCAAAGTCGCTGACGTTCCTAGTCTGCTTCCACAGCCCAATGACGCCAAAATTCGCCGCTCTGCGTTGTCCTAATCGAGGCCCACGAGAAAGACAGGCCGCGGCGCGTACATCACGAAGATAGTCCTGAACTCGCTTGCTCGCTCAGCTCAGCAGACAAAATGCGTTTCTAAACCTGTTAACTCACAGCTGGATGTGTAAGTACTAACGAGAATTGCTGCAACAAAATTTAATTTAAGATCAATACACGATATATATGGTATAACGGCTTTTTTATAGCAAAAATGGTTCAAATGGCTCTGAGCACTATGGGACTTAACATCTGAGGTCATCAGTCCCCTAGAACGTAGAACTAGTTAAACCTTACTAACCTAAGGACATCACACACATCCATGACCGAGGTAGGATTCGAACCTGCGACTGTAGCGGTCGCGCGGTTCCAGACTGTAGCGCCTAGAATCGCCCGGCCACCCCGGCCGGCGTTTATAGCATTTAGTGTCTTCTGCTTAACAGTATCATTACATGCTGGAAGTCGTGCCTTATGCAACTGATAATCGTTTTAGCACGATTTTATTTTATTGTACGCCAGTACAGCCTCAAAAAATTATAAGTAGGCCTATGGACTTCCCGTCATTATAGGACTAATAACAGTAAGATTCCATAATAGCGGATTCCAGTAGAAGATTCAGTTTTCGTTTCTACGGACACGCCTAGTTACGAGTTAACCGGGGTAGAAACGTAGTTTGTCTGCTGATTTGAGCGAGCGAGCGAACGCAGGACTACCTTCGGGACGTACGCGCCTCGGCCTGTCTTTCTTGTAGGCCTCGTCCTAATGGATACGCGCGTCATACGTCCCACATTGATTTATGCGGTCATTTCACACAGTTTTGCTTGTCTGAGAGTACCGACAAATCTACGCAAACGCCGCTGCTCTTGGTCGTTAAGTGAAGGCCGTCGGCCACTGCATTCACCATGGTGAGAGGTAAATTTGGTATTCACGGTTGACACTGTGGATCTTGGAACACTGAATTCCCTAACGGTTTGCGACATGGAATGACCCATACGTCTAGCTACCATACTATTCGATGTTGAAAGTCTGTTAATTCCCGTCGTGCGGGCATAATGACGTCGGAAACCTTTTCACATGGATCACCTGAGTAGAAATGACAGATCCGCTAATGTGCTGCCCTTTTATACCGTACCCCTTGTGTACGTAATACTACCGCCATCTTTATATGTGTATATCACTATCCCATGACTTTTGTCATCTCAGTGCGTGTTCGATCGTGTTCAGATCACCGAACTTGGTCTACACGACAACTTGAATTCGCTAGCGTGCTCCTCAAACCACTGTATCAAGATTCTAGACTTGTGACATAGGTAGTTATATTTCTGGAGTATCCGTGACCGTCGCGAAAGATATCTAGCATGAAGAGACGCAGGAGATCTGCAATAACGTTCACGCAGTCAGCAGATGCCACGGTAGCAAAACAGTGCCGCATAGGCCTGCGTCCGTGGCACACTGCACGTCTCGAGCAGATATTCATACGAATGACGGCGTATCTGAATGCATGCATAGTTTCGGCCCACTCTGAACAAGAGTTCATAAAAGTATTCACATTTTTTACTCTCTAACATATTATTTACTCATATACGAGGTATTCCCTAACATTTTTTCGTGTTCATAGAACGTCTGTTAATCGACTATCTGTACTGTTCGGATGTTCATCTGGGTGCAATCGTCTCCGTAACACGATATTTCGACATCATATCTTGCCGTTATTTTCAAGTGATACCTGTAGAGTTACCACCTCTCCACGCGTTGTGCGACAGGGCAGTGGGGGAAGGTGTTGGCAGTTACAACCTCAAGATGACAGCAAAATCAACGTCGAGATATCGTGTTACGGAGACGACTGCACCCGGCTAGATACCCGAAAAGAGTAAAAACACTATAAATTTTCTATTCCGCATCTTGTAAACAGTGTACTGACTCCTTCCATGACGAAGTACCTCTGGTTCATATATGTGATTCATGCAGTCAGATGACTTGTTTCCATTAATCCACAGTCCGATCTCGATTATCCTGTGCCCATAGCAGTTGCTGTGGCAACATTGGAACGACATGGTCACCTGCTCCGCAGCCTCACATTCAGCCACGTACGCTGAACAGTATGCGCCTTAACACTTGTGCCACCATCAGCATCGCACATGTCGTCATTTCTGCCGTAGATCGTCGCTTCTCCTCCTTTTAAATAAGGGGAAAGGACCCGACTTCCACGTTTTGTGATGAGGTGTGGACTCCTACACGTGATTTCAGAGACCATCAATCATTTTTCACGTGTACACTCCAAACTAGCAAGCCTACGGATACCAGATTCACCATTTCGGAGACACTGTTTCCCTGTGCGCCGGGCTTAACGATTTGCTCCTTCCCTTATTGTTGCTAGAATATTTCTGTATTTACGTATGCTCCACTTATACAATGAGGTGACAAAAGTCATGACACGGCGAAATGTACATAAACAGATAGCGGTAGTATCACGCATACACGGAGTAACACCACAGTGCAACGGGAGAGCTGTCATTTATGCTCATATCATTCTTGTGAAAGGTTTCCGACGTGGTTATAGCCGCACGATGGGAACTGACACACGTTGAACGCAAAGTAGTAGTTGGATACGTGGGACACTCCATTTCGGCAGTCGTCAGGAAATTCAGTATTCTGAGACCCACGGTATCAGTTGTTTGCCAAGAATACCAAATTTTTGGCATTACCTCTCACCATGGACAACGCAATGACTGACTGCCTTCACTTAACGACCGAGAGCCATGGGGCTTGCGTAGGTTTATCACTGCTAACAGACAAGCAACTACGTGTACACTAAACGTAGATATAAATGTGGGACGTACGACGGACGCATCCGTTAGGACAGAACGATGAAATCTGGCGTTAATGGGCTGTGGTAGCAGACGACCGAAGACACTGCCTTTGCCAACAGCACATCATCTGCAGCGCCTCTTCTGAGCTCGCGACCATATCGATTGGACCGGACCATAGACGTCTAGGAAACCGTGGCCCTGGTTTAAAAAAAAAAGAGAAAGATTTGATTTAACGTCCCGTCGACATCGAGGTCGTTAGAGACGGAACACAAACTCGTGTTATTTTAAGGATGGAGAAGGAAATCGATCGTGTCCTTTCAAGGCAAGCGTCTCTGCGTCAACCTGGAGCGAGTTAGGGAAATCCTAAATCTCGATGTCCCGACACGGTTTTTAACCGTCGTCATTCCGAATTGGAGGCCAGTGTGGCTCCATAATGGTGTGGGCTGTGTCACGCTGAACCGATCATCGACTGAAAGCCGTTATGTTCGACTATTTGGTGAGTATTTGCAGGCATTCATGTACTTTACGTTCCCAAACAACGATGAAATTTTTACGAATGACAACGCGCCAAGTCAACGGGCCATAATCGTTCGCGATTGGTCTGATAGACATTTTGGATAATTCGAGCGAATGATTTGGCCACTCAGGTCGCTCAACATGAATCCCATCAAACATTTATGGAACATAATCAAGAGGTCACTTCGTGCACAAAATTCTGCACCGGCAACTCTTTTGCAATTACGGACCACTGTAGTGGCAGCATGGCTCGATATTTCTGCGCGGGACTCACGACTTGTTGAGTCTACGCTACGTCGAGCTGCTGCACTACACCGAGGAAGAGGACGTCCAGCACGATATTAGGAGCTATCCCATCGTTTCTGTCACCTGGGTGTATAATTTTCTTAGCACGTCATGTGCCTGCATCGTCAGCAGGTGGAATTTAATCTCGCATTGGCACTATTTATAATGTTTTCGTTCATTAGTGTGTGTATTGTGTGAAGCATTTGGAAAATGTCTGGTTATATACAGTTTTCTGTAAGAACTCAAAATATGAACTGCGACACTAGTATTTCTCCCGCTTCAGTAACACGTTGTACTGAGTACGAAGTATGTGTCTTTCATTCATTAGCCGTTATATGAAAGCGCGGTGCAACGCAGCGAGCGCAAGAAGTTTGGAAATTTGTGTTGAGGTCTTGTGTGACCAAATTGCTGAGGTCATCGGTCCCTAAGCTATCTTAAACTAATTTACTCTAAGTACAACACACACACCCATGCCCGAGGGAGGATTCGAACCTCCGACGCCGGGAGCCGCCGGGACCGTGACAAGACGCCTGAGACCGCGCGGCTGAGCGCAAGAAGATCTACTTTGGTCAACTCCGCAACCATTGGCTATTATTACCTCAGTGTTAGAAAAAGCGTTCCGAGTGCTCCTGCCTTCCCACGAGTTTGAAATCCTGTCACTTACGTTGTATGCCACTGTTGTTAAAGTGACGGCTGTTCCGCGTCCTGAGGCTTACAGCAGCCAGAGATGACATTTTCTCGCTGGTGACAGCGAGAAGTACTCAACTAGCCAGCAGTTTGGGGCCCCTGCTAGCAGCTGTGTGAATAGTTTTTTTCTTGTCGTTTCGCTGAGGCGTTTAGTCACTTGCGTAAAGGTTGACGTGGCAGGTTAGATAGCGCTATCATGGGCAGCAGTGAGCAGTTGCTTTCCCCTTAATATCTTCCTACGTAACGAAAGAGATTGGAGGACTTCCCCCAGTTGTTCTGTAGTTCGCTTAGAACTGGCGAACTGATTGAGCATCGACTAACGAGTCACATTATGCTATCAGTAGTAAGTTGTTTCTCGTTGTAAGTACAGACATGTTGACACCTGTAACGTTTCACAGTGAGTTTAGTGTGCGTGGTGCGTTTCCTAGTTGTTAGTACGTGTCGGTTTGACCAATGAGCGTGTTTGTCCCGGATGGGTTTAGGCACCACATCTAGAAAAGTGTGTTTGCATCTCTTTGCGGGGTTTCTCCAGAGGCATGCGGTTGATAATGGGACAGTGACGTCCGCTGGGCGTGCGGAATGTCTGGAGGTTTGAGCCTCGACAATTGCTTTCAGATACTTTGTACTTTCATCTGCACGTGCAGATTTTTCCGGTTTGGGCAATCTAATTTCTGTATTGCTTGTCTCATGCAGTCCTGAATGTTTCTCCTTTGTGGTTGGTTTGCATATTTCACAATCCTATTCACAATTCTCGTCAGAATATCGTTCAAAATGCTGTACGAAAATTTATTCTGTGTCACGGCATAGAGCTCTTCCTTGTAGAAAGCTTTTCTGGCCTTCGTCGATCTACTTCTGATATCTTGGTAAACACGGTCACTTAATGTTACCTTGCTTTACGAATGGGAAAAGGTAATATGAATGATGGAAGTGGATGTGTGGGTTTAGCAGATATCAACGAAGTAGAAGCTGTGATTAGTGGACGGTGCGATTGTTAAATTTGGAGACCAGCTAGCAACATCAGTAAGTCGTTTCATACAGTAAGTTACTTCATTGTTTTTGTATTTACATTTCAACGTGAACGTATTCCGTTATAGTATTAGTACTTCTCCTGTTGGTTCGGCCGAGCGAGGTGGCGCAGATCTGAGGCACTGGGCTCGTGTTCGGGAGAACAGGGGTTCAGATACCCGTCTAACCATTCGTTAAACGCTGATGGCAACTGTGGAGATGATTCCTTTGAAAGTTAATTTCCTTTCGCATCACTTCCCAGTCCGAGCTTGTGTACAATCTGTAATGGCCTCGTCGTCGACGCTACGTTAAAACCTAATGCTCATTCGTTCTTTCTTTGTTGTGTCTTAAGATAGTCTACGTTTAGGGCAATGAATGTCTTCTTATTATAAATCGTAGCGCGCCACATGTCTATTTATCTTCTTGACTTATATATCATCTGTAAATATAAAAACTAGCTACCAGATCAGAGCAGCCAGCATCCTCTGTAGCCATTAATTTATCCAAACTGTAGGTACTTTTTAAAGAACTATAATTTACCTAGAATAAAGATAAATCCATATATCTTCATCGTGTACACACAGCCCTTGTGATGTAAAAACATGAAATATTCAGAATCATACCTCACAGGAAAAAAGGGCTGGTATTTGTCGAATTAATAAATCTGTGAAGAGTTGAGATGGTTTTTGACTCAGTCTGGCTACAAACTGGTAATCTTCGGAGCGAGCGACGTAGCGCAATCGATCAGGTTCTAGACTCGTGTTCTGGAGGAGTGAGTTCAGGTACCTTTCGAACCATCTTACTTTCGGCAACACTGTTCTTAAAAATGTTTAGATTATGTTCTCACTGCTAATTTTTTACCGTGTCTTCCTCACCTTAAAGACCCAATCACAAGAGCTAGTATGAAATATACAACTCTATTTTGAAAGAGCCAGAGAGGGATAACGACAGGTCTCTCATAACTTCGTCGAAAGTCGTGGGAGGAGGAGGAGATTTAGTGTTTAACGTCCCGTCGACAACGAGGTCATTAGAGACGGAGCGCAAGCTCGGGTTAGGGAAGGATGGGGAAGGAAATCGGCCGTGCCCTTTCAAAGGATCCATGCCGGCATTTGCCTGAAGCTCGAAAGTCGTCAAATGCGTAGCTGCTGCTCTGAAAACTGTAACGACTTCCATGAAGAAAATAACGGAGAAGAACTGTGCTCGAGATCTGAAGGAACCTCCTGCTGATCTTGGGTCTGTAGAAAAAACCAGAGAGCGTGGTTCTAAAACGACGGAACTGCATATTTTTAAAGCTAACGCAATTTATATATATATATATATATATATATATATTACATCCAAAAAGAATAGTCCACCTGGAAGAAGTAGTGAGTTGTTTTTCGGAGGAAACACCGACGTTAAAGTGCTAATTTCGATGGAAAAAGTTTCCTGGGAGGTCTGCTTGAACTGGAGGATAAAGTTGTCCGGAGAAACCATTTTCTGAGAATCTAAGTGAAAACTTCACAAAATCATTTTGGGTGGATGAAACATGGGTTCAGTGTTGTTCATTCCATACCTACTGCATTAATTGATGAGCGGTACGAGGAACAATGAAAGCTCCAGTTCAGTCGTATACATGCTGGAACCAATCAGTTGGTTCATTCCAAATGCTTTGTTATAGTTTTCATCGAAGAAATCTACAGACTACCAAGAGGAAATGACAATAACAAAATTTAAAGAGTGATTCGTGTACTCTTTACATGCAAACATAGAAAAATAGTTTTACTGTAATAACGATAATGCACCACATCACTCCAGTTAATCAAAGTCGCAATATACACAGCAGTAGGAAGAGTAGGATAGTGGACCGGCTAGAAAAGACCGATATACTCGTAGATTCATTTTAAATACCAAATGGAAAAGGCAGAACTGCTGGAAATCGAGAGACATCATAAACCGCGTAACATCACATACGGTATTGACAAAATACCAGAAGAAATTGGTCAGAATGTTCCGAATTCCAACATAGCTTTACCATTTCAATGCAATAGAAGTCGTGACGGATCAGGTGAAATTTTATGTTGGAGACGGAAATAAAGGTCTTAAATAAAAATGCTTCAAATTTTTAGTGTGTGAGAGACATTATGCTACATTACTTCCTAAAATGAAATAATTTTGTCACACATACACTGATTAGCGAGAACTATCTGACCACCTAGACCAGCTATCTAGTAGACGAATAGCAGCCGCGACGGGTCGTGACACAAGTCACTAATTCCTCTAAATTCCGGGGGGAGGGGGGTGGTGGTGGCGATGAGCTCTGACGCCACGTTCAGCCACATCCTAGATGTGTTCGATCGGGTTCAATTCTGGCGAATCGGGGATATAGTGGGGGGGGGGGGGGGCAGCAGCACATCAATTGGAAATCGCCGCAGTGTTTCTCGAACCACTCCATCACACTCTTGGCCTTGTGACATGACACATTATCTTGTTGAAAAATTGCACTGCCTTCTGGAAATATGGTTGTAATGAAGGAGTGTACGTGGTCTGTAACCAGTGTACGATACTCCTTGACCGTCATGCTGCACTAGATCCATGGATGCCCACGTGAATGTTTCCCAGAGTGTAATGGAGCGGCCTGAAGCTATTCTCTGTTCTGCAGTACAGGTGTGAAGGAGCTGATTTCCTGGAAGACGACAGATGACGAATTCGCGTCCTCCCACCGGCCACTGCGCCAACATCCAGTCCCGATTGTCACGTCCCCATTTCAGTCGTAGCTGCTGATGTCGTGGTGTTTAACATTGGCAAATGCATGGGTCGTCGGCTGCGAAGGCCCAGCATTGGGAGTATTCGGTGCACTGTGTGTTGAGACACACTTGTATTCTGCCCAACATTAAAGTCTGATGATAACTCTGCCACGGTTCGACTCCTGTCCTGTTTTACTAGTCTGTCCAGCTTACGACGTCCGACGTCTGTAATGAGGCATGAACGCGCAATGCCACAGCTTCTGGACGTGGTTTCACCTTGGTTTCGCCACGTATTGAAGACGATCATGACAACACTCCTCGAACCCCCGCCCAAGTCGTGCAGTTTCCGAAATGCTTGTGCCGTGCCTGCGGGACATCAAATAAGTCAAACAGATGGATTGCGCCCATTCACCATTCTACACACGGACAGCACGCTCACTAATACTACATGCACCGAGGATGTTGTTGACTAGCAGTCATTCCTCGCCAGGTGAAGCTGCTACACTTGGGCGGGTTTAGATCGATAATATGTCGGTCGTCGTAATGTTCAGGATGATCAGTGTACGTGGCACATCTTGGGACACATAGCAACGACAAGGTGCATTGGAACAATGGATGGAAGATTCAATAAAATTTTTCTGGGTTTGTGACCGCATTGTCAACATACACTCCTGGAAATGGAAAAAAGAACACATTGACACCGGTGTGTCAGACCCACCATACTTGCTCTGGACACTGCGAGAGGGCTGTACAAGCAATGATCACACGCACGGCGCAGCGGACACACCAGGAACCGCGGTGTTGGCCGTCGAATGGCGCTAGATGCGCAGCATTTGTGCACCGCCACCGTCACTGTCAGCCAGTTTGCCGTGGCATATGGAGCTCCATCGCAGTCTTTAACACCGGTAGCATGCCGCGACAGCGTGGACGTGAACCGTATGTGCAGTTGACGGACTTTGAGCGAGGGTGTATAGTGGGCATGCGGGAGGCCGGGTGGACGTACCGCCGAATTGCTCAACACGTGGGGCGTGAGGTCTCCACAGTACATCGATGTTGTCGCCAGTGGTCGGCGGAAGGTGCACGTGCCCGTCGACCTGGGACCGGACTGCAGCGACGCACGGATGCACGCCAAGACCGTAGGATCCTACGCAATGCCGTAGGGGACCGCACCGCCACTTCCCAGCAAATTAGGGACACTGTTGCTCCTGGGGTATCGGCGAGGACCATTCGCAACCGTCTCCATGAAGCTGGGCTACGGTCCCGCACACCGTTAGGCCGTCTTCCGCTCACGCCCCAACATCGTGCAGCCCGCCTCCCGTGGTGTCGCGACAGGCGTGAATGGAGGGACGAATGGAGACGTGTCGTCTTCAGCGATGAGAGTCGCTTCTGCCTTGGTGCCAATGATGGTCGTATGCGTGTTTGGCGCCGTGCAGGTGAGCGCCACAATCAGGACTGCATACGACCGAGGCACACAGGGCCAACACCCTGCATCATGGTGTGGGGAGCGATCTCCTACACTGGCCGTACACCACTGGTGATCGTCGAGGGGACACTGAATAGTGCACGGTACATCCAAACCGTCATCGAACCCATCGTTCTACCATTCCTAGACCGGCAAGGGAACTTGCTGTTCCAACAGGACAATGCACGTCCGCATGTATCCCGTGCCACCCAACGTGCTCTAGAAGGTGTAAGTCAACTACCCTGGCCAGCAAGATCTCCGGATCTGTCCCCCATTGAGCATGTTTGGGACTGGGTGAAGCGTCGTCTCACGCGGTCTGCACGTCCAGCACGAACGCTGGTCCAACTGAGGCGCCAGGTGGAAAGGGCATGGCAAGCCGTTCCACAGGACTACATCCAGCATCTCTACGATCGTCTCCATGGGAGAATAGAAGCCTGCATTGCTGCGAAAGGTGGATATACACTGTACTAGTGCCGACATTGTGCATGCTCTGTTGCCTGTGTCTATGTGCCTGTGGTTCTGTCAGTGTGATCATGTGATGTATCTGACCCCAGGAATGTGTCAATAAAGTTTCCCCTTCCTGGGACAATGAATTCACGGTGTTCTTATTTCAATTTCCAGGAGTGTATATAAAACTACCAACGTTCCGGTCCCTGTTTCAAGGTTCCTTCTTCAGGGTGTTTGTAAATAAAAAAACACCCTGAAGTAGGTACCTTGCAACAGAGACAGAAACGACGGTAGTTTTATATATACTGACAATGCGGTCACAAATACAGAAAAATTTTATTAAATGTGACAATGGCAGCGGAAGCCTACGTTTATAATGGATGGAAGAGTTAATAGTAATATTAGGGGATGATAGCAGAACCAGTGAGTGTACAGACAGAGACAAAGGATATGTGGATGATGGCGGCACTTCCTTTCAAGACTGTGGAGTCTACGCACTCCCATTAGATAGAGATAAGACATGTATGTATTATCATCGTAACCATTACTTTACCTCGACGTATATTACCAAACATTTTATTTGTGATTACGAATAGAGAGTGTTTCGAATCCTAGAGGTTTCCACTCTTTTTTCACACTTCAGTATTATAGCATTGCAAAATTATGACTTATCAAGTGGGGCGGCATGTGTTTTTAACTGGCACAGTGCTTCTGTTTCATGAGAATCAAATCAAATCAACATCTTCTCTGTTCCAAGAATGTCTGAAGTGATTAATTGTGTTTTCGTATCTATCACAGGCATTGTTTTGAAACATTACTACACTTCTCAACAGTTATACTGGCTTGTAGTTAATTTGTAGTCAGTTGATGATATATGCCCCGAAAGATACCCTTGTCCATCTTCTTTTAGACTACTGCTGCGAGGTGTAGGATCCTTGTCAGATAGGATTAACAGAGTACATCGAGGAAGTTCAGAGAAGAACACCACGTTTTGAGTTATCGAGGAATATGGGAGAAAGCGTCACTGACAAGGTACAGGAACTGAGGTGGACATCATTAGAATAAAGATGTCTTTAGTTTCGGCGGAAACTTCTTATGAAATTTCAGTCACCAACATTTTGTTAACGCCGACATTAACAGGGAGAAACGATCATCATAATAAAATAAGGGGAATCACGGCTCGTACGAGAATATATAGGCGTTCGTTGCTTTCGGGTGCTGATAGAGAGTGGAATAACAGAGAATTATTGTGAAAGTGCTTCGGTGAACCCTCTATCAGGCACTGAAGTGCGACATGCAGAGTACCCATGTAGATGTAGGAAGGCCCCAGGTAGACAGTTTACCTGCAATAAAGACTTTCGTTTCAACGAAATTCTCAAATAAACCACATTTTCTTTGTTTTGCGCCAAACCGTATAGTAGGGGTAACTATGTGCTGATTTAGCACACTAAAATCTTTTTATTATTTTCTGTTCTTAGAAAACATTCGCTGTTTATTTTAACCCTTTAAGTTTCAGTGGTTTCCGCCTGAAACTACCATTTTACTAACATTTTTTAAGAAGTTTCAATACCTTTCGCATGGCACTACCGACGTTATTGCAAGGCAGAGACTGGTAGTGGTAGACTGGGATACTTCTACGAATGTAGTGAATTGTAGTAGTCACTTACAGCGTTACATGAAACAGTAGACATGGAGATTGTGTTACGTGATTATGGGAGGTTCTGACCTCTGACATGTGTTTTCTTTCATTTTCTTGAAATAAGAACACCGTGAATTCATTGTCCCAGGAAGGGGAAACTTTATTGACACATTCCTGGGGTCAGATACATCACATGATCACACTGACAGAACCACAGGCACATAGACACAGGCAACAGAGCATGCACAATGTCGGCACTAGTACAGTGTATATCCACCTTTCGCAGCAATGCAGGCTGCTATTCTCCCATGGAGACGATCGTAGAGATGCTGGATGTAGTCCTGTGGAACGGCTTGCCATGCCATTTCCACCTGGCGCCTCAGTTGGACCAGCGTTCGTGCTGGACGTGCAGACCGCGTGAGACGACGCTTCATCCAGTCCCAAACATGCTCAATGGGAGACAGATCCGGAGATCTTGCTGGCCAGGGTAGTTGACTTACACCTTCTAGAGCACGTTGGGTGGCACGGGATACATGCGGACGTGCATTGTCCTGTTGGAACAGCAAGTTCCCTTGCCGGTCTAGGAATGGTAGAACGATGGGTTCGATGACCGTTTGGATGTACCGTGCACTATTCAGTGTCCCCTCGACGATCACCAGTGGTGTACGGCCAGTGTAGGAGATCGCTCCCCACACCATGATGCAGGGTGTTGGCCCTGTGTGCCTCGGTCGTATGCAGTCCTGATTGTGGCGCTCACCTGCACGGCGCCAAACACGCATACGACCATCATTGGCACCAAGGCAGAAGCGACTCTCATCGCTGAAGACGACACGTCTCCATTCGTCCCTCCATTCACGCCTGTCGCGACACCACTGGAGGCGGGCTGCACGATGTTGGGGCGTGAGCGGAAGACGGCCTAACGGTGTGCGGGACCGTAGCCCAGCTTCATGGAGACGGTTGCGAATGGTCCTCGCCGATACCCCAGGAGCAACAGTGTCCCTAATTTGCTGGGAAGTGGCGGTGCGGTCCCCTACGGCACTGCGTAGGATCCTACGGTCTTGGCGTGCATCCGTGCGTCGCTGCGGTCCGGTCCCAGGTCGACGGGCACGTGCACCTTCCGCCGACCACTGGCGACGACATCGATGTACTGTGGAGACCTCACGCCCCACGTGTTGAGCAATTCGGCGGTACGTCCACCCGGCCTCCCGCATGCCCACTATACGCCCTCGCTCAAAGTCCGTCAACTGCACATACGGTTCACGTCCACGCTGTCGCGGCATGCTACCAGTGTTAAAGACTGCGATGGAGCTCCGTATGCCACGGCAAACTGGCTGACACTGACGGCGGCGGTGCACAAATGCTGCGCAGCTAGCGCCATTCGACGGCCAACACCGCGGTTCCTGGTGTGTCCGCTGTGCCGTGCGTGTGATCATTGCTTGTACAGCCCTCTCGCAGTGTCCGGAGCAAGTATGGTGGGTCTGACACACCGGTGTCAATGTGTTCTTTTTTCCATTTCCAGGAGTGTATATATATATATATATATATATATATATATATATATACAGGGTTAGTCACCTAACGTTACCGCTGGATATATTTCGTAAACCACATCAAATACTGACGAACCGATTCCACAGACCGAACGTGAGGAGAGGGACTAGTGTAATTGTGTTTAATACAAACCATACAAAAATGCACGGAAGTATGTTTTTTTAACACAAACCTACGTTTTTTAAATGGAACCACGTTAGTTTTGTTAGCACATCTGAACATATAAAAAGATACGTAATCAGTGCCGTTTGTTGCATTGTAAAATGTTAATTACATCCGGAGATATTGTAACCTAAAGTTGACGCTTGAAACCTCCGACGTTCAGTTGCGTGTTGTAACAAACACGGGCCACGGTCGGCTAGCAGCATCTGCAAGGACATGTTTACGATGACGACCGTGTTTACGATTGTGGCTGTAGTGAACTGTTGTGGTTTGGTCTAGCTGTCGCAGTGTCCGCATGTAGCGCTTGCTGCTATTGTTATTCTGCATTCGTCTCCGCACGCAGACCAACTGTAGTACACCGTGTTACCAGACGTCTGTGACAGTGTAGTGTTGTAGGAACTGTGACCATTGTGTATTCGAACTCTGAAAAGGCGGAGATGATACTCATCTATGGCGTGTGTCGACGAAAAGCAGCTGAAGCCTGCAGGGTGTATGCAGAACGGTACCCGGACAGAGAGCATCCAAAGTGCCGCACATTGCAAAACATCTACTGCCAACTGTATGCAACAGGTACGGTCGTAGCACGCAAACGAGTCCGTAACAGGCCCGTCACAGGAGAAGCGGGTGCAGTTGGTGTGTTAGCTGCTGTTGCCATGAACCCACACATGAGTACACGGGACATTGCGAGAGCCGGTGGACTGAGTCGAAGTAGTGTCATGCGCATACTGCATCGTCACCGCTTTCACCCGTTTCATGTGTCGCTACATCAGCAATTACATGGTGATGACTTTTATCATCGAGTGCAATTCTGTCAATGGGCATTAACAGAGAATGCGTTGCAGTTCTACCTGTTTACCGATGAAGCGGGTTTCACAAACCACGGGGCAGTGAATCTATGGAACATGCATTACTGGTCCGTGGACAATCCTCGCTGGCTCAGACAGGTAGAGCGACAGCGACCGTGGACTGTAAATGTATGTTGCGGAATCATTGGCGAACACCTCATTGGCCCTCACTTCATTGTAGGGGCCCAAACAGCTTCAACATACATCGCGTTTCTACAGAATGATCTGCCAACGTTGCTCGAAAATGTCCCATTGGAAACGCGTCGACGTATGTGGTATCAGCATGATGGTGCACCTGCACATTCCGCAATTAACACTAGGCTGACCCTTGACAGGATGTTCGCCGGGCGTTTCATAGGACGTGGAGGTCGCATAAATTGGCCAGCCCTTTCTCCTGATCCTACACCTCTGGACTTCTTTCTGTGGGGTACGTTAAAGGAGACTGTGTACCGTGAAGTGCCTACAACCCCAGAGGATATGAAACAACGTATTGTGGCAGCCTGCGGCGACATTACACCAGATGTACTGCGACGTGTACGACATTCATTACGCCAGAGATTGCAATTGTGTGCAGCAAATGATGGCCACCAAATTGAACATCTATTGGTCTGACATGTCGGGACACACTCTATTCCACTCCGTAATTGAAAACGGAAACCACGTGTGTACGTGTACCTCACCCATCATGGTAATGTACATGTGCGTCAGTGAAAAAGACCAATAAAAAGGTGTTAGCATGTGGACGTAATGTACTGTTCCAGTCTCTTCTGTACCTTCCCTTTGGGTCCCTACGTAATTCGGTGCTCTCCGATACACACGATCGAACAGCGGAGGAGTGGTATTCAAGCGTCAACTTTAGATTACAATATCTCCGGACGTAATTAATATTTTACAATGCAACAAACGGCACTGATAACGTATATGTTTATATGTTCAGCTGTGCTAACAAAACTAACGGGGTTCCATTTAAAAAAAACGTAGGTTTGCGCTAAAAAAACATACTTCCGTGCATTTTTTATGGTTTGTATTAACCAATTACACTAGCCCCTCTCCTCACGTTCGGTCTGTGAATCGATTCGTCAGTATTTGATGTGGTTTACGAAATATATCCAGCGGTAATGTTAGGTGACTCACCTTATATATATATATATATATATATGTATATATATATATATATATATATATATATAGTGGCCATATTCTGGAGATCGGTGACAGTGAAAGTATGAATAACTGAAGTCATTGTTATGTAAATTTGAGTTTTTACTACTTCTTTTACGAATATTATTGAAATAAAACCACTGGGACAGTAGGCAACTTTGATACAAAATTTATTGTATTTTAGGCCAACTTTTGCTTGTTATTCCGGATTATAATTTGTTTTAGGCGTTATGAGTTCATGGAAGTTTCGACATGTGGGTTTTTGTCTAAGAAAAATTCGAATTTTCTTTCAAATGTATCACATGAAACGATGGTGATTGAAAATTGTGTGTCCCAGTGGTTCCAAAGTAAAACCACATTCTTAAAACAAATGATTGTTTAATTCTTTTTATATTCGTTGCTTACTATAACAACGAGAACTACTTTGTGAAAAGTTTTGCAACTGTGTTCCAAAATGTAAACGTTTTCTTAAAACAATTGTTTCTGACTTTTTGCCAGTTTATTCCTTATTCTTTGCTTATTATGATAATGAAGGTAATTATTTGAAAAAATTAAAATTATACTTTTTTCGTATTGTTGGGATTCAAAGGATTATATTTATTTTAAATATTTTTATCATGCATAAAACGCCAGCCTTCTGCAGAAAGAATTCGTAGTATTTTCTTATTGTTGATATCAGCACAAGCTAGGTAATTTTACAAATGAAACTATGGACCCTTGATGTTTACCTAAGCTCACGAAAAGTTGAAAAAGAAGTCTGATGGAAGACTAAACTAAATGCAAACGTCCCGTCTTCATCCAAGTTGTTATAGCTGCTTTTTTGTGACTTGTGACTTTCATATATATTTGAAATGGCTTCATTAATACGAACAGAATCAGTAATTCACGATCCGCGACATGAGATGAGTCGCTTTGCAGCCGCTGAGAACGTGTAGCAGCAAACGGGCACCACGAGTTGTAAGCGTGGCAACGCGGCTGCGTCATCATAGCAACGTTACATTTTCAAGAGTTCGGATTGACGCTAGAGGGTGATATCGATGTCAAATCATTCGCTCGAATTGTGAAGAATGTTCTTAAAACCGGTCACCACAATGTGGCCTGGAGAGGTGGCGAATTGTCATCCATAAAAATTATGTCGGTTTTTGGCTGCAAATGGTCTCCAAGAAGCCGAACATAACTATTTCCAGTCAATGATCGGTTCAGTTGGATCCAGTCCAATCCTTGTCAACACAGCCTACACCACTGTGCAGCCACCACCAGCTTCTGCAGCACCTTGTTGACAACTCGGGTTCATAACTTCGTGGAGTTTGCGCCACAGTTGAACCCTATCAACAGTTCTTACCAAATAAAATTGGGACTCATCCGACCAGGCCACGGTTTTCCAGTCGTCTAGTGTCCAACCGACATGGTCACGAGGAGAAGCGCTGCAAGCGATGTGGTCCTATTAGCAAAGGCACTACTCCATAATGCCGAACTTCGCCGCACGGTCCTAACCGATACTTTCGTCGTACGTTCCACATTGATTTCTGCGGTTATTTCACGCAATATTGCTTGTCTGTTAGCACTGACAACTCTACGCAAACGCCCCTGCTCTCGATCGTTATCTAAAGGCCGTCGGCCACTGCGTTGTCTGTAGTGAGAGTGTAACCTCCCCACAGAAATATTAAATTTAAATGAATTTTAGTGTAACCTCCCCACAGAAATATTGAAATTATAATATGAACCATGTGTAACCTCCCCACGGAAATAATTAATTAAATGAATTTTAAATATTGTAACCTCTGAACAAAATTGGCTCCCATTTATAATCTCTGTGCAGAAATGCATTCACATTTAATGTTCCCACAAAATTCTTTTCTCATTTAATGTTAAGTTCGAAACAGAAAAATTCCTAAACACCAAAATAATAAAAAAATTCAGTAACCTGGTAAATTTATGACGACAGCAGCGCTGCGCCTCGGCCCTGTATTCTGAATTAAAAAAGCAAAATTTCTTACCTCAATAAAAACTGCGAATATATCTGCTCTTACATAAAAAATTTTCGGCACAGCTCCGTGCAATGCTGGCCTATGCTTTGTGATTCATGAAAGGAAAGATAATCCACTGAATAAAATCTTTAAATTGAAATGAATGCATTTTTTTAAAAAAAATTACTTTATACTATAAAAATTATTATTGGGGCATTTTTTAAAAAAGAAATCGTATGACAGTTAACATATATTACTAGATATGCGCAAGGCTGCTTCTTTACCCTCTGGTCAGAGACTCTCCTATGCCTTGCCTGTTGCAGGCAGCGCATATAGCGCATACCTCTTACAAGAGGTAACGTCTGGGATTTTGTGTTCTCCACACGCTTTTGACACTGTGGATCTCGCAATATTGAATTCCCTGACGATTTCCGAAATGGAATGTCCCATCCGTCTGGCACCAGCTACCATTCCGCGTTCAAAGTCCTTCAAAGCCTGTTAATTCTCGTCCGGCGGCCACAATCAACCGTTTCACGTGAGTCATTTGAGAGCAATTGACAGCTCCGCCAATTCAGTTCCTTTTTATACCTTATGTACGCTATATTACCACCATCTGCATTTATGCATATCGCTATTCCACGATTTTTGTCCCCTCAGTGTATATTATGCTGGAAGTAGCATGCCCACATACAATGCTGCAGGGCGTCCACTGGTGTATGTGCGCCTCTGATTCCCTCAAGTATATGCGTACCTCTTTGGGTGGCTATTACTAGTCTATATTAGTCTTAGTATTTTTGTTACATCGCGTAATTTCGCTGCTAGTTTCTCGTTTCCACAATGGAAGTAGCACTTCGTGCTATACTTCTCTTTCGCACTAGTTCATCCGATCTGTTTCTATTCACTCGATTTTCGGAGTGTCCATTTAGTAGTAAGTGCTGACAATGGAGCAGCTGCTTCTTCATTTCGTGATTAATTTGCGATTCATTGCCGGTATTTTCTACAATTGTTTTCAAATTGCTAGCAATCTGTCTATATTTCATCTCTTCCTGAAGCTTTGGGCAACTCAGAAGTTGTTGATCGAAGCAATCCTCTTCATAATAACAGATTTTTATATTAGTACACCTGTCCAATTGAGATTTTTAGAACGGCTCGTGATGTATTACGAGATGCACCATATTTCGGGTAGGGTCTATGTGACACAGACAGTATCTGCCCTGAATACTTGGAATATACTATAACACATGTCATATATGTCTCCATTGTCGCAACCAGAGTGTTATTCGCGAGAGTATGCGAACTCTGGAACTTCTAGTATTAGATATGTAGGTTCCTGTTATCTCATGTAATCGATGTTACTGTTCACAGGTGTAGATCGAAACGCACAGGTAAATCTCCATGCTATCTTTGTCGTGTAGCGCATCAGACGAAGGCCATCCACTGCTGAAGACAGGAAAGCCCATTACACATGCGTGCTGCTTCTGGAAGCAAGAAGAAAAATTCCCCTGTTTGTCAATATGGTAAGCTCGCTATGCTTCAGTCTCAGCCGAACTCTCGATTCAGCCACAAAACATCGCGTAGTTTCAGCGTACCCAGCAAGTGATTCACATCTAAAAGCAGAAGACTAAGTAATCGTTTCTTTCTTTTCACTGTTGGATGTGCGTAGGGTGTGTGGTTTCTGCTGCGTTTTAGTGGAGGTATTCTCTACTGTTCTCGATTTGCTGCAATCAGCGTTCGCGATTGCTGACAAGCATCAAAAGTGAGATACTATATATGGTGTCAGCATGGATAGCTTATATAGTGCTGTTCTGAATTAAAATGTCGCCATACCTGAACATTAAATGTATTCCATAATGCTGCAGTCAAGTGACGTCAGTGAAATAGGTCTGCAGTTCTCAATTCTATGCATCTGCCCTGCGGTGCCACTTGAAGGCAGTAATGACTCCCTCCTTTTCGCCATCACGCGAGACAGGCTTGTACCAGATGACACAGTATTGCCAGAGAAGAGAACACTGCTTCTGCATATCGGTACAGAACGTAATGGCCTCTCACCAGGTACAACGGACTTCCCTCCATCGATCGTCTTCAGGTACTTTTAGTTCCGTCCTCAATTATTTCTGTACCTGTAACTTTCGTATCCATGCCACAGTCGAAAGCAGAAACTTTGTTGGAATCTTTTTTCGTGGAGCAATTACGTATAACAGATTGTACTATCTCTTAATTTTATCATCTTCCGTTTCACTACCGATAGCAACGGCGAGGATCTGCACAGTCGACATTCATCCACTCATTGGTTTTACGTAGAACACAATTCTTTTTACTAGTTTTCAACTGGTCACATGAGTTCTAGCTTTCGTATTATCTGGACGCTTCTGGCATAGCTGTTCTTACATTTCTTTTTTAATTCTAAAGTTTTGATTGTCAATACGCATTCTACAACATTTCAAAGTTTGTACCACTGACTGTCCGCAATTTCTTACCAAAGTTGAATGTTGCTGTTGGCTGCTCAGATAAATTTCTGGTCATTTTCTTTTCGCACCTATGAAAGAGAAATATTTCCCATCTGTATCATCTTGTTCAGCGTTGACAATTACTCTGCGTACAAAAGGACAAACATCGCTGTCGTCGACGGGCTGTTAACTTTATTTTTCCTCTTTCACCAGTAGACTTCTTCCATGAAAACTATTAACACCACAATAACTGATGGTTATCGTATGACACGTGGTACACATCCCCTTGATGTTGTTCTTGTGTCGTAAGAATAAACAATTTTAATCGTGCGGTATACTTTTTCGTTATGTTAATAAGGCAAGCACTCGAGTTCGAACAATTAAAAATTCGGATAAGTGTAAGATTCGCACCCCGACTGATGCGTACAAACTTATTTACGTATACAGATAGTTCATCCATCCCGGGAATCAAGGATCTCGACGTTTTATACCTGTTACCTCTGCCGATACTGGCAAGCTGTCGGAGATTCCAAGACTTTCGAGACTGAAAACATGACACTTTTTCGTGTGATTTAATTACAATTCTCGGATATTTCCCTGCTGATTATATTGACTTAGAAGTTTAAATTTTTCACACCGCCAAGGAACCGTAGAATTCAATAAGTGACGAATTTCAACTTAATGCCTCTACCCGTTCCAGGAATGAGGGTTATCCTAACAATCATATGGGGAGACGGACAACAAAGTAATTCTATAAGGGTCCCGTTTTTAATCATCTTGTCCAGGCATATATAGATATATATATAATGTAGGACATGCAGAACACTAATGCTGACTTTAGCGCAGTTACTTATTAACCGGTTTAAGTCCAGGACCGTGTTCACAGTAGTCAAGTATGCAATTATAAAACTAACGTTACATATCATACATTTTTCGATATCCCTGATACGTAATTAAATTCGAGGGGAACAACGGTGAACAAAATGAGTGTGTGAAACGCAGGTGTTTTTACCGATTGAGGTGCGGCACACTAGGAACTAGTTAACAATCGTTTCCAAATACGGAAATGTGTCTATTCTACCAACCATGATGGTCATTTGTCTGGAAAACTCTATATTGTGTACAATCGGTGCCTGAAAGGTAACCAACCTAAAGTCTAGAGCAGATCTGACCACGGCATGCCAAATTTCCGGCGAGCCGGGTGTGCAGACGGGATCCATCGTTCAATACATAAAGAAGCACTTTTGCTAAATTTGCATGCATGTAGCATGTGAAGAAACTGATGGTATGAATTGCAAAATTTCTGGAGTCGATCGCATTATTCAGTTGTTATCTGTAACAGTTCTCGATGGAACTGAACAAAGGGTGTGGAGACTTCATATATTACTGCAAAGCACGTTGGTTAAGTCAAGGGGCACGTTGAATTTATGAAGACAAAGAAATGCAGGAACAACAGTTAAATCATCCAAAATGGATTGCCATACCTCTCATTTTTAGGTGGACTTGGCTGCAAACAACCCACAGTAAGACACTGGAAAGTGAGAAACAACTTTTCACTGGTTTGATAGGCATGCATTTAAAAAGAGAGGGACAGATTCCAGTTCCCTAAGCTCACTGCCATTAAAGAAAACGCGAGATATGAAGAACTCGTTGTGGTGTTCAAAGAATTACAAGGTTAGTTTCCAAAACATTTTGAGCACACTGTCAATCTTACATCGGTTTTCGAGCAGTTTTCGACACTGTTTGCCGTTCCAGTTGAAAGCGCTTCTGCGCATGTGCATGTGCAGACATGACTGTTTGACCTGCAAGGTAACTTCCGTTTTAATGAAAAATCGTTTACGTTAAAATTCTCAGGACGTTTACATTACTTTCGTCATATAGAGTTTCCATATCTCCACAATTATGTTGCAAAGATGCCACAATATTGCATTCGACATATTTGTGTGAAACTAAATAAGTCCCGATTACGTGTCAATCTGAGTGCGAAAATCTGTGAAATTGTCTGCGTTTGTCCATATCCTGACATATTGTGCTAGATAAAAATTGTCTTAAGTGCGCTAAAAATAATTAAATAATACTGAAGATTTTTTTTTGTGATTTATGTGGCTGTGAACTGCCATTTAAATGCGATACTTTGACAGTTTCCCCCTCCCCCTCCCCCTCCCCTAATTTCTCATATAAAGGGGTACGGCGGTGAGGGTAGTGTGCAACGAGGCTGAACACTACGGCAGTCGAGTTACGGCAGAGTCTGTGGGCTGAAATCTTGGTCATCCCGGGACTAGAGCACCACAAGTCGCTGAAGAAACAAGTATGTCCAGCAGATTCACAAGTGTCAAATGAGGTATTATTTAGCAAAAAGCTAAATGTGCCTACAAACAATACACAAAATCAGGTATAGTACCTACAGAGGCGTATTTCCGAAAATATAGATTTCTGTGTTATTTCTTTTTCCTTTATTCGTCGTCTAACTGGAAATGTGAAGTTTCAGTCCAAGTTATAAAACCGGAATGGAACAGCAACATCTGTACACTGTGGTCACTGTTCCTTTCGACACTGGACTAATGAAGTGGGGACACATCGGAATTAATTCACATCTTTCCTTTCTCAAGTGCATAAATTGTTTAGGTATGCCGCGTTTTACAACTTCATTGAAACATCACATCTGCTTGTTGATGACAATGAGGGACGAATGTACGACAGCACAGCGACTTCTATTTCCGTAATCATGTCTGTGTAAGTTCAAATGGCTCTGAGCACTATGGGACTTAACATCTGAAGTCATCAGTCCCCTAGAACTTAGAACTACTTAACCTAACTAACCTAAGGACATGCCCGATGCAGGATTCGAACCTGCGACCGTAGCGGTCGCGCTGTTCCAGACTGAAGCGCCTAGAACCACTCGGCCACACGGCCGGCCTGTCTCTGTAAGTACTACATGTGTTAACATATATTGTTTCATGAAATTATTTCTTTGTCAAATAATATCATAAAGGTTATGACTGCTGTGAATCTACTGGACTTAGTTGACTGTAGTGCGTCTTGTAGTTTTTTTATCTACGGCACTACTCTGCAATTCTGCCTATCAGAGAGTTCACACAACCACTAACACACTACTTCTCGGCCGTTGTATTGTCGAATAGCACGAGAGAAAAATGAATACCTAAATCTTTCCGTGCGAGTTCTCATTTCTCTAATTTTATTCCGATGGTCATTTCTCCTTTTGTAGATGAGTCAACAGAATATGTTCACATTCAAAAGAGGAAATTGGTGAAAGAAATTTTATGGAAAGATCTCGCCACAACAAAAAACCGCCTTTTTTCTTACGACTATCACACCAGTTTGCGTATTGTATCTGAGATTCTCCCCCTGTTTCGCGATAAAAAGAGCTGTTTTCAGTCAGTCCCATCTGGTAAGTATCCGTTACAGTGCAGCAGTACTCTAACAGAGTTGGACAAGCCTAGTGTAGGTAATGTCATTTGAAGATTTGTTCTGTCAACAAAACGCAGGCTTTGGTTCGTCCTCGCTACAACATTTCCGATGTGATGATTTCAGTTCAGGTTGTTCGTAACTCTAATCCCTGAGTATTTAGATGACTTGACAACCTTAAATTGGTGTAATTTATTCTGTAACCGAAATTTAACGGATTTTTTTTCTTTTTACAAACCAGGTGGAGGGGCGACCTCACACTTTTTATTGTTTAAGGCCAATTGTCACTTTTCGCACCACATAGACGTCCAAATTATTTTGCCAATGGTTTTGATCTTCTGATGAATTTACTAGACGGCCAACGTCAGCATCATCTGCGAAGAATCTATGAGAGCTGCTCAAATCGTGTCCTAAATCTTTTATGTAGACCAGGAACAGCAGATGATCTATAACGCTTCCTTGAGGAACGGCAGATATCACTTCTCTTTCATGTGATGACTTCCCGTCAGTTACTACAAACCGCGCCCTTCGTGGTATAAAATCACGAATCCAGTCACACAAGTAAGATCATACTCCAAAGACATGCAGTTTTATTAGAAACAGCTTGTGAGGAACGGGGTCGAAAGGCTTCTTGAAATCTACAAACATGGAATTAATTTGAGCTCCCCAGCCGATAGCAGTCATTATTTCTTGTGAATAAAGGGCCAGTTGTGTTTTACAAAGCTATACAGATCGATTCCTTGGAGGTATTTCACAGTGTTATACTTTGGAGTCGTTAACCTTCAAACGACGATGGTACACAAACGCAGAGTTTCATAGATAGATGACCTTGAAGAGTGGTCGAACAAACACATCTCTCTATTTTAAAATAATTTTTATTCTAAGTAATATTTTATGGAGCTGGTGTTGTACAGCTATAATGAATGTTAAGAACTGCATCTTGTAATACGCAGCTGTATCAGTGTGTTTTGTTATAGATGATCGATTTCGGTCCAGGATCAGACCATCATCGGGTCTAAAAAAGCATCTCAGTTATGCATTTGTGTAATTGGAATAACAGTTATCAGGTGTACATTGTTCCATAACAAATAGTAGTTGTATATACATAAGGTATACGTCCATTAAACCTCACATCCACACCGCGGTGTAGCTCCTACTGTTTTGAGACCAAAGATTCTCTAGTCTGTTCTGTGCATTGTCTCCTCATCTGTCTCTATCTATTGCAACCTACGCCCATTTCAACCTGTTTACTCAAATCAAACCCTGGCCGCCCTGTTGACAGACGTCTATGGGATTAAATGGACATAAACTGCCGGAAAACATTAGCACGCCTAGAAAGACGACGTCGACTTTGATCCGACGACGGCATGTGCCACCTGGGGGATAGTAGATTTACTAATAATGGTTTCAACGGTCGTCCGTCAACAGGTAGTGTAGCGCCATAGCTACTAGAGCGCCACCTGTGTCTACCCTTTAATAGGGAATGCCCACAGCCAGAAGGCTGAGCTTTACGCAGACGTGTGAAGCAAGTTCTCGTGCTTCCTACAACCAATTGAGCGAGTGTGAAAGGCGAACTGTCACACAAGTTGGACTTGCTGCGTCAGTTGTGCAACGGTGCAGGTATGACTGGTTACGTGAACATTCTCGAACCTGTAGACGAGGTTCTGGATGTCCACGCAGCATAGACGCTCGCCTGGATGGTCGTATTGTAAGGGCAGCAGTGTCAGATCGTACACAGAACAGATAAGAAGGCTTGTGAGCCCAGACGTGTCAATACCAGCTGTCGCGAACTGGTTATTAGCAGTGAGATTATAGACATGTGCACACCTCTAGCCCGTCTTCCACTCACCTCACAGGATCGACGTGCACGGCTCGACTGGTACAGTGACAGGAACACTTGGAAGATGGAATGGTGCGCCGTGATCTCGCGTGATAAAATAAAATTCTGTCTGCACGCAAGTGATGGTCGTTTGCCCATGCCACGTAGATCTGGTGATCGCTATCTCGTAAGGTGCATTCGTCCAAGACATACTGGCCCCAGTACTTATTGTCTGGAGTGCAATAAGCCACAACTCTCGTTCACCTTCCGTGTTTCTGGAGGGGATGTTAACCAGAGCAGAATGTTATCAGACCCCTTCTTTTGCCGTTCTTGCAACAGGAAGGTGATGTGTTGTTCCAAGAGGATAATTCTATCCCAGGCACTGCCCGTGAAATTCAGCGAGCTCTGCAAGACATGCCTCAGCTGCGATCTCAGGACTTACCTCTAACCGTGAACGTATTTAATATGATGGGACAAGAAGTAACTTGTGCGTCTCGTCAATCAACGACTCTTACAGGACTTCAGTACGTGAACAGGCCGAGCAGGCATGACATAACGTATCCCTGGACAGTATTCACCATATGTACGATCGTCTGGATGCCAGGCAGCGTCTACACTGCCGCCCGTGAAGACCACACTACGTACTAATATGGATGTTGCAGCATGGGTCTATATCTGGTACCTAAGAATCGCCTGTGCTATTGATCTGTAAATCATTTCATGTACTCCACATGCTCTGTTAAAACAAAAAAATCTTGAGTGAATAGGAAACATCCAAAAGGTTGTACTAATTTTTTCCTAGGACCGTATAAGTTACGAATATACAGCTGCTATCAGCGATAGAACAATTTAAATCTGATAACTGTCATTCTAATTACGCAAATGAATAGCTGAGATATGTTATTGGACCCAGTTATGAACTGATCCTAGACCGAAATCGATCATCTCTAATGAAATATACTGCTGTGCATTGCATAATGCAATTCTTAACATTCCTTTTTATTCTACTTTAGCACTTCGAGCTGTGCTACTTCCCTCGTAAGTTCTGATGAGATTGTTGCTTTGACGCGTAGAAACACATTTTCTGAATTTCGATCGGCCTCATCAGGTGCATGACTTGCCCCCAGGCGCATGTGTATCTACAGAGAGTCAGTGGCCGTCGGTTCGGCCAGCTAGGACAGGTTACGCACTAGACTGCGGTGCGTCCCCTCAGCGGCGGATGCAGGCACCACCTGCGGTACGTGACTGCGAGCACGCTGGCGGTCACGTGGCCTGCATCAGAGCTTCGCGCGGCCGTGACACAGCCAGCCGCCTCGCCGCTCTTGCAAAAACGTCACTGCGGGCGAGAGAAGTTCACGGAGGAAAACGTAAGGCTTACCAGCTGATTTTCACGTCAAACCAAGTGTAGACGTCACATCACTGACCCAGACGTTTGTTCGAGGTAAGTACATCGGTATGTGGTCTCAAACTGAAAACAGTACTGAGAAATGAGGAGTGGTCAGTTCACTCTGACCGATCACAATAAGCCGGCCGGTGGGACAGAGCGATTCTAGGCGCTTCACTCCGGAACCGCGCGACTGCTACGGTCGCAGGTTCGAATCCTGCCTCGGGCATGGATGTGTGTGATGTCCTTAGGTTAGTTAGGTTTAAGTAGTTCTAAGTTCTAGGGGACTGATGACCTCAAATGTTATGTCCCATAGTGCTCAGAGCCATTTGAACCATTTTGGCCGTCTAGACACTCAATTTTTTTACGCTCCCCGAGAGCTGCGACCGCTTATTCTCTGTCTCAAGACAGTCGCAGTCTTCCTTTTTAGGGTTCCGTTCCTGAGTCTGTAAAAACGAAACTCTTATATTATCGCTTTGTTGTCTGTCTGACTGTTCAAAATCGTTTTTCTCGCGGGAAGGGGAGGGGGGGGGGGACATATTAAGGTCTGCGAAACGCGAAGGTTCTAAGTCAATGTAATCAGATGATGCCGCCGTTTATGTCACATAGTTTGATATTCACAAACTCATTCATCAAAAGCTACAGAGTGCTTCACGTTGATGTAGAATCAGTAAATTTGCCGCGAAGCAAGGTTTCACACTAAAACCAAAGAAAACAATCCGAAAATTGTTAACTTGTAATTATCTCAGTTTTTTATTTGTTACCAGACTGTCTGTCCGTCTGATACGACACCTTTTCCTCAGGAACAAGTAGACGTATCAAGTTGAAATTTTATGGTACGTACTATGGTCTGTGGCCGTCTGGTGCTATAATAAACGTTAGCTTCTAAGACAGTGCACTCAAAGACTGCGACCATTTATGCCAAATACTTTGTTACTCGCAAACCCACTCACTAAAACCTATAGGTTAGCTCCCCTTGGCGTAGAATTATGAAATTTGGCAAGAAAAAAGGTTTCGTAGTACGAGTGAAGGAAAAGAAACAGAAAATCGTTAATCTGTGATTACATCAAACGAAAAAAATATTTCTTTTGTCACATGTTAATCGACTTCAAACGCGAAATTAAAACATCTCTGGGATCGATATCCAGTATTAACGTCCATAACAGGAAAAAGTCGTCGAGATTCTCGATTACCGGAATGAATGGATTCTCTCTGTACATAATTAAGTTTGTACAGAACCCTCAATGCATGAGATGCACTCGCACCAGGCCAATTTCTTTGTATATAATATCCTTAACTATTAGTCCGCCTCCGAAGCGTAGCGGTAGCGTTACTGCCTACCACGCAGGAGGCCCGGGTTCGATTCCCGGAAGGGGAAAGGGTGTTGTGTGTCCTTCATCATCGTTTCCATCATCATTGACTCGGAAGTCGTATATGTGACGTCACGTACAAACGACTTGCAATACGGTGGCCGAACTCCCCCGAATGGGACCTCCCAGCCAACAATGCCATACGATCAAAAAAAAAAAAAAAAGGTTCAAATGGCTCTGAGCACTATGGGACTTAACTTCTGAGGTCATCAGTCCCCTAGAACCTAGAACTACTTAAACCTAACTAACCTAAGGACATATACACACATCCAAGCCTGAAGCAGGATTTGAACCTGCGACTGTAGCGGTCACGCGGTTCCAGACTGTAGCGCCTAGAACCGCTCGGCCACCTCGGCCGGCCATACGATCATTTCCATTTTTTTCCCTTAACTAATAGTTATTGTTGTTGTGACTTTCAGATTCTCTACTCTAGTTCAACTTGTGCAACTCTCCTCAACTCTATCTACTGCAGCATACCTCCATTTCAAACTGCTTATAATCAAACCTTGTTGTCACTCTACAGTTATTATACCGCACCACACTTCCCTCCATTACCAAACTGATGATTAATTGGTGCTTCAGAATGTGCCCCATCAACCGATCCATCCTTTTAGTCTCGACGTGTCGAATACCTTTTCCCCAATTTGGATCAGTATCTCCTGATTACTTATTCGGTCTACGCACCTGATTATCTTCATTCTGCTGTAGCAACACATTTCAACAGCTTCTGTTCTCTCCTTTTCTGAACTTCTTGTCCGAACATTTCACTTCCGGGCAATGCTACTTCCCAAAAACCTCCAGAAAAGACTTCCAAACATTTAAATATGCATTACATATTTACAAATTTCTCTTTTGCAGAAATAATTTTCTTGGTATTGACAGTCTCCCTGCTTCAGCATCATCAATTATTTTGCTGGTATATACACAGAGGTGATAAAAGTAATGTGATAGCGATACGCACATATACAGACGACGTTAGTACCGCGTACACAGGGTATAAATGGGCAGCGCATTGGCGCAGCTGTCATTTGTACTCAGGTGATTCATGTGAAAAGATCTACGATGTGATTATGGCCGCACGACTGGAATTAACAGACTCACAATGCGGAATGACAGTTGGAGCTAGACCGATGGGACATTCCAATTCAGTAATCTTTAGGGAATTCAGTATTCCGAGATCCACAGTACAAGACTGTGCCGAGAATACAAGATCTGCGGAATTACCTCTCACCACGGTCAATGTAGTGGCCCACGGCCTTTACCTAACGATCTAGAGCAGAAGCGTTTGCGTGCAGTTGTCAGTGCCAATAGAAAAGCAACACTGCGTGAAACAACCGCAGAAATTAATTTGAGGCGTGTGACGAAGGACAGTGCTTTGAAATGAGGCGTTAATGGGCTGTGGCAGAAGACGACCGATGCGAGTGCTTTGCCAACACACGACATCGCCTGCAGCATCTTTGCTGAGCTCGTGACCATATCGGTTGGACCCTAAACCATTGGAAAACCATGACTTCATCAGATGGGTTCCGATTTCAGTTGGTAAGAACCGATGGTAGTGTTCGAGTGTGGCATAGACGCTACGAAGCCATGGATCCAGGTTGTCAACAAAGCACTGTGCAAGCTGGTAGTGGCTCTATAATCCTGTGGGCTGTGTTTACATGGAATGAAATGGCTCCTCTAGTCCAACTGAACTGATCATTGACTACAATAGACCATTTGCAACCATTCATGAACTTCATGTACCCAAAAACCCATCGAATTTTTAGGGGTGACATCGCGCAGTGTCACTGGGCCACAATTGTTCGCGATTTGATTGAAGAACATGCTGAACGATTCGAGCGAATGATATAGCCACCCACATCGATGAATCCCATCGAACATTTATGGGACATAACCGAGAGACACTTCCGCTATTGTGGACTGCTATAGAGGCAGCATGGCAGACTTGCAACATATTGAGTCCATACCAAATCGAGTTGTTGCACCATGCCGTGCAAAAGGAGGTCCGATACGATATTAGGAAAACTAGAAATTCGTGGGAAGTTCCTATGGGACCAAACAGCTGAAGTCATCGGCCCCTTGACTTACACACTACTTAATCTAACTTAAACTAACTTACGCTAAGGACAACACACACACCCATGCCCGAGGACGCCTCGAACGGGGTAGGGGAGCCGCGTCAACCGTGGCAAAGCGCCCTAGACCACGCGGTTATCCTGCGCGGCCACGATATTAGGAAGTATCCTATCAGTTTTGTCACCTCAGTGTAAAAATCTAATCTCTTGCTTTTAGTGTCTGACATCCTAAATTATTTCCCTCTGCAACACCTCACTTCCTTTGGCATCCAAGATTCGTCCATGTTCCACAACTCCATTACGTGACACTTAACCCTATTCACATCGATTTTTGACACACATCGTCGCTAGGTGTTTAAGTGTTAGGTACCTCAATCTGTTATGCATTACTTAAGAAATCTTATTAATTTTTCTTTCATTTCTCCGGTCCGCAGCTCGTGGTCGTGCGGTAGCGTTCTCGCTTCCTACGCCCGGGTTCCCGGGTTCGATTCCCGGCGGGGTCAGGGATTTTCTCTGCCTCGTGATGACTGGGTGTTGTGTGATGTCCTTAGGTTAGTTAGGTTTAAGTAGTTCTAGGGGACTGATGACCATAGATGTTAAGTCCCATAGTGCTCAGAGCTATTTGAACCATTTTTTCATTTCTCTGTGTCCTCTGAAGTGAGATATTTCTGGCTCAATTCAGTACACATTAAGGGTTTAGGTTTCGTATAGAGTCGCCAGTTTCACGGAGAAGCAACTACACTCGTATACTTTCAAGGCTATTACTATGACGCGATCGCCACTCCCGAAGGCATTTCAAAACCACAGCCAGTTTTCAGCAAAGTGTTAACTGACTTCTGCGTGGTTACGGGTGTCGTCCTCATATAGCGTCGGTTTCGGCTGTGACGTCACTGGTGTTCAAGTCCGTTGCCTTGTAAGGCCATGTTTTCGTCCGGAGCCTATCTCGTCCGCTTTAACCTCGCGATGGCTGGGTTTTACGCTGCGGTGCGTTCAGCTCTAGACCGCGGTATTTCTTGATGGTGTCATTAAGTGTTTTTGTCTCTATAGCATCTTCATTTACGCTGTTCGGAAGCCGTTAACTCTCGTGGTGATACAACTGTCCTTGAATGCCAATGTGTTCATTGAAATGAGGCAGCTGCTTAAGAAACTTCTAGAGTTAGAAGATAGGAACATGACAGAACATACTGAGTTAAGCAAAGCTCATTGGAAATATTTTCGGGAATATGTGAAAAGGTACAACGTAAGTTTGAGGAATCAAATAACTGAAAACGGTAGGTCCTATGAAGAAAACAAAACACGTGTTTGGCAGGTAGCATTTCTCCAGTTAACCCTAAATTATTAAACCCTCGTAAAATTTATCATTGCAGTAGGGTATAAATAAGGACATTTTGTATTTAGTACAGTATGTAACATACCATTGGAGAGGTAATAATTTTAATTAGCTAACGTATACCCTACAAATTATGACTTCCTCTGAATAAGATGTGGAGAACTCCACTTTACGATGGTTTAGAAGCAATGTAACACTTCCTTCCCCCCCCCCCCTCCTCCCCCCTCCCCCCTCTAGTACTCTACGGTTAAGATGGCACAGTAATTAGCAAGAGAGAAAGTTGTACAGCTTATAGAAGATTAATAAAATGTTTGTGTAGTTCAAGAGTGGAATGAGAAACACAGATAGTGAACAAAGAAAATAACGTCATTCCGGATGTGACGCCAGATGACGTCTGTGAAGCCATTCGAGATGTGAAGAAAGGTAATGAGGACGGTGAGAGTACTTCAACATAACTAAATCAAGCAGTAGGAAAAATAGTACAAAAGAAATTTGCAAAATTATTTATAGAAATTCCTTAAACTTGAATAGAGCGGTAAATTATCTGTCAAACACAAAGAAGACAAGTAAGGCGTATAGTAGTGTAGACTTCCCTACGTTCCCTCTGTAAAGTAGAAAACACTAACTATAATTGTCAAACAACACACAGACAAAAACGCGTTTCAATTAGTCGAATTTGTTGGCTTTAGTAGGGGATTATTGAATATGACTGAATAGACCGAGTGCGAGTAGTGTACGAAATTATGGAACAGGGCAGTTGCTACGAATTACTATTTTGCCTATGAATTTTAGATTTTTGAGAAGGCATTTTTCAAAATTTGTAAAAAAAATTAATTATTGTTCCGACGCTTCTTGATAGAGCAAATTCATTATTACAAATGAAGCATACAAAAATTTGGGTGTTCTATAGTATTAATACCGTAGAACATTCCACATTCTTGTGTTTTTCATTTATAATTCTGAAAATACTTCTAATAGTCCGTGAGAAACAAGCACGTATGTTGGTACAAATAAAATTGTACAGTATGTTTCAAATGTTTTAGATCAAACGGAAACGGTTGATACTGGATCAACAACCAGTTCTATTGAGATAGGGGACCAGTGGTCGGAAATGCATATTTATTGTGTTACGGACATACACAGCGTACACCGCATAACGACAACGCAGCTCAGAGTAACTGTTCAAAGCGACAATCGCCAGTCTCAATGCATGTATTAGACGTGCAGCCACAGTTCTTGCAGACTGTACCCCTTGTCGTACGCGAAATGATGTGGTTTCATCATGACGGTGCTCTAGCCTACTTCGATGTTGATATCCACGACTATCTGAACGACACGTACCCTCATCACTGTATTGGGAGGTCCTGCTCCATAGCCAGCGCGATCGCCGGTTCTCACACCTCTGGACTTTTTCCTCTGGGGTTACATCAAGACGTTGGTGTATGAAAACCCCATAGCTACGGACGAAGACATGCATGCTTGCTAGGGCCCAGGCTGCCGTCTGCTGGTACTACAGACGCCAGGGATCTTTGAGAGAGCGCGGCATAACTTTATGCGCCGTTGCCATGCAGGCATTGAGACTGGCAGTCGTCACTTTAAGCAATTACTATGAGCTACGTTGTAATTATGCGATTATGCTGTGTATCTCCTTAACACGATAAATATGTATTTCCGACCATTGGTTCCCTGTCTCACAGTAATCGCTTGCGCCCCCACTATCACCTGTTTTAGTTTGATGATGATGATGATTAGTGTTTTAGGGCGCACAACAGCGAGGTTATCAGCGCCCGAGTTTTAGTTTGACCCAAACGGTTTGAGGCACCCTTTATACTTCAGTGTTATACCACCTCTTAGAGTTCGTCAGGGTAGAGGGAAGTCCGTAACTGAAACAGGAGTCAGGCAAACAATTCTCATCAGCGCTACAGGAAACTTTTACGACCCTAAATTGGGAGAAAAGAAGAATTACGTGGTAATGCAACACACCAGTCGTTAACATAATTTTATTATTGCAAAAATTCAACTGCATATTTTTCGTTTAAATTACTCGTAATCTGAAAACTGTGTACTCGATACCTATTTATATGCATTATGTCTTTCATTTGTATATAATTGCGATAGGATGTAGTGTTTTAGTTTTTAAATCCTTGTTGACGAAAATAATCGTTTCTCGATTTTTTATAGGACTGGTATGCTATTCAGTGTAATAAAATACAAAAGATAGAATAGCCAACTGTATAAAAGCTAAATGTATTAATAAGTGAGACTATATACCACGTTTTACTCACAGAAAAACTTCGTTTTGTTTCCTTTGCTACATCTGAATAGTAAGTGAATAGAAATCAGAAAAAACGCAGCGGTGGTCTCATGCGACGGCGCAAAACACACAGTCACTTCAAGGAATTTTGAATTACAAGTCGTCACGTATGCTATTAAGCGGATTTCCCTGGAAGCAAATATTCATTTTCTCTGTAACGCTGCGCTGCCGCGTTACAACACTCATTGCCCAAGATCTCTAGAAGGTACTGTCAGCAGGTTACGTGCCTACTGCAACACTGCTTTCATTTCAGGGCATACAGCGGACCAGCAGGTACACGAGGGGGAAAAAATTCGCGTCTCTTTATGTTTATTGCCCAGTCAAAGACAAATTGGGGAGTCTCGTTTGGATGATTTAGGGAACTTACACATGCTTAAAACTGGTTGACTGTTCTTATTTTGAACTTGGTGCTCTCGTGTATTTTGTAAAAAGGTCGCTACGTCTAATAACGACAAAAACAAATGAGATAACGCCTTGGGACAGAATTCAAAAAAGCACATTCACTCCTTTCCGTCCAGTGTAGCTTCGTGGCAACAGGCTAATTTGTATAACAGAGGTGCGATGGTTTCTTTTCAAAGGTAGGCTATAAGATGGGGTAAAAATTAATTTAGCTGTCAGTGAGCTGGTGGTTCCTGCTTGAAGATCAAAGATTAAATGGTGCGTGCAAATGGCGATTCTGTTCGTTATAAAATAACATTCGCTGCTGCCAGTAGCAATTTCCTTTATTTATTTTCTGCTCGATGCCTTTTCGAAGATAATTCCCATAATCAAGTGCGTTTTTCGTACATGTGGCATTTTTCGACGTGATGTTTACAGTTCGTGATCTCCATTATTTTCTTGTTGTCCTCTTAAACATCACTCACACATTTATTTACCATTGAGATTTACAGAGTAGTATGTTTTACTAGTATATCACAACATGTTCTACCTTCAGTTTGTACTCATCAGTATATGACATTAATTATGCTGCTCCAGTTGTTTCATGGTCACTGACATTTGCATTAATTTGTGGTTATTTATGCATAACATGCAACACTGACTTCCTTTTCATAGGTCTCTTTTTACGACTCCATAACATATATATTTGCTCCCTGGTTTATATACACATCAAAAAAAGTTTTGCTTCTCCCCGGTTCACAGAACTCCTGAAAACAGACGTTGACTGTGGATATTGTATCACAGACACAGTCCCTTTGACTCTTCAGAGATGTCACTAAACCCACCCAAAGATGTAAACAATCATGCACGAGCAGCACCTATTAGACGGAGGGGGTTTGACAGTCCATCAGTTCCAGTCATTCCACCAGGAACGAAGTACACGGCTCGTGTTGTCTCTAGGTCAACCATGCCTAGACGGTCAGTACCGCGGTTCGATCGCGTTCGCATTGTTACGTTGTGCCAGGAAGGGCTCTCAACAAGGGAAACGTCCAGGCGTCTCGGGGTGAACCAAAGCAATGTTGTTCGGACATGGAAGAGATACAGACAGACACGAATTGTCGATGACTTGCCTCGCTCGGGCAACCCAAGGGCGGCAATGGATGACCGCTACCTACGGATTATGGCTTGGAGGAACCCTGACAGCAACGCCACCATGTTGAATAATGCTTTTAGTGCAGGCACAGGACATCGTATTACGACTCAAACTGTGCGCAATAGGCTGCATGATGCGCAACTTCACTCCCAACGTCCATGGCGAAGTCCATCTTTCCAACCACGACAGCATGAAGCGCGGAACAGTTGGGCCCAGCAACATACTGAATGAACCGCTCAGGATTGGCATCACGTTCTCTTCACCGATGAGTGTCGCGTATGCCTTCAATCAGACAATCGTCTTAGATGCGTTTGGAGGCAATCCCATCAGGCTGCACGCCTTAGGCACACTGTCCAGCGAGTGCAGCACAGTGGAGGTTCTCTGATGTTTTGGGGTGGCATTATTTGGTGCCGACGTACGCCGCTGGTGGTCATGGAAGGCGCCGTAACGACTGTACGATACGTGAGTGCTATCCTCCGACCGGTAATGCAACCATATTGGAAGCATATTGGTGACTATTCGTCTTCATGGACGACAATTTGCGACCGCATCGTGCACATCTTGTGAATGACTTCCTTCAGGATAACGACATCGCTCGACTAGAATGGCCAGCATGTTCTCCAGACATGAAACCTATCGAACATGCCTGGTATAGATCGAAAAGGGCAGTTTATGTACGACGTGACCCACCAACCACTCTGAGGGATCTACGCCGAGTCGCCGTTCAGGAGTGGGACAATCTGGACCAACAGTGCCTTGATGAACTAGTGGGTAGTATGCCACGACAAATACAGGCATGTATCAATGCAAGAGGACGTGCTACTGGGTATTAGAGGTACGGGTGTGTGCAGGAATCTGCACCACCACATCTGAAGGTCTCGCTGTATGGTGGTACAACATGCAATGTGTGGGTTTCATGAGCAATAAAAAGGGCGGAAATGATGTTTATGTTGATTTCTATTCCAATTTTCTGTACAGGTTCCGGAACTCTCGGAACCGAGTTGATGCAAAACATTTTTGATGCGTGTCTTAATATGCAACTGTTGTCTTATTTATCTTTAACTATGATGTTACTCCCTGTACAATTTCGTATTGTTATACGTTACTACAGATTACCACTGTATTTTAGACTTGCACCACCACCTTTTGATATATATTTCCTACTGTTATCATTCTTGTCTGCCGCAAAATAAAATACAAGTTTAGACGACTGAATGGAATTTGATTTGACATTCTGTACTGAACAACCGAGGTCCTGCAACCGTTTGTGAAAAGACGGACATACAGTGACTTAACGGAGGTTAATTTCCGGATAGGCTTTGTGTAAGTTCCACACAAAGCAGATGGTTCGCTGTCAAGAGTTTCTTAATATTCTGCAGAAGATCGCCCAGAGGGCTGCAACCTCACTAGGATTAAGCGAGCAAGCTCTTGGCACTGCTTCAGGTCGCTAAATAGCACGAATCTCTTTCTTACAAGAACTCTATTGACGCGTTTCAAGCTGGTCCGTCATCAGACTATCTGTAACAAATTTTTGTTGGGTTACTGTTTGACAGGATACTTTGTATAACTTTTTTCCGACGTTGTGAAGAAGATGATGATGATGATGGTGATGATGATGATGATGATGACAGACCGTGTCCGAAACGAGTCGCTAAAGGTTTTGTAACAAGTGAATTTTAATTACTTAGCGAGATAAAACAGAGTAAAGGGCGTGCTCCGTTAAAAACATTGGTAAGAAATTGGACTGGGAAGAGCAATGGTTCAAATCTTATTTATCCGTTCAGATTTCACTGTTCTGTAATTTCCCTACACCTCATTAAGTGAAACAGGGATGATTGCTTTGAAAAAGAGCAGTTATTTTCTTTCCCCATCCTTTCACCAAACCTTGCTCGCGCTCCAGCCGTAATCTTTTTTTCTATGCAAATTTCATCATGAAATTTTTAGTAACGATGCAACTGACGTCAATAATACACACTCCCAAGAGAAAAGAAATACCGATTAAAAATTTGTAAACCATGATGTTGCAGAGTGAGTTAATGTATTCCCTCCTAGTAAAATTCTTTGTAATCCTTACAGGTTGTGCACGCCTGTGTATACAAAGTGTTTTTAAAAGAATCACCCAATTTTATTAGACTATATTTTGTATGTAAAGGAAGATAGAAACGTGGAGTGAATTTTAACTCACACATAGGACTAGAAAGCTTTCACTTTCAAAAGAACCATTTCATTTTACAAGGATAAGGATGCAGGGATTCGGAAGTGGAAGTATGCTGGGCTTGTAACCTAGAGGTCCTTGAGCGGACACCCTGCTCTGCTACCACTGAAACATGAAAGATGTGGGTACACGGGAGTAGCAAGCGACTGAGACCACACTCAGCAGCTAATTTTTGCAATTTATTTCGCATGAATAATTTACATAAGAAACTTGCTGATAATGTGAGAACATTTCATTATTAAGTTAAGCGCTCATATGATAATTACTGAAATGTTCAGAAGCACCAATAAATAAATGAAGTACTGTGAAAATACAAATAGTTTAAAGCCGTGGCCGAGCGGTTCTAGGCGCTTCAGGTTCGAATCCTGCCTCGGACATGGATGTGTGTGATGTCCTTAGGTTAGTTAGGTTTAAGTCGTTCTAGGTTCTAGGGGACTGATGACCTCAGATGTTAAGTCCCATAGTGATCAGAGCCATTTTCTAAAGCCGTCAATAAGCAAAACAGACAATATAAACATCCAAAAAACTTCTAAAGAAAATTATCTCTGTCCCTTAACTTAGTGAATGACAGAACTTCAATAATAAAAATTACAACCCATAACCTATTTACAACTTCAAACAGCGGCCAATACCGGTGCAGGATGTGAGGGACTCATCCTGATAAACTTCATTTAGAAGCTGGTAAAAGCATATTTACATTCGGCGCAGGTTCCAGCAGGTCATCCAACCAAATGTGAACAGGTACAACGAAACAAAGAGGTTTTATAACTCTAAAAGAGAAAAAGACAATATTAATCCGCATGTGATAACATCTTAAAACAATTACTTACAATCTAAGAGCACGTAACTGAGTTGCACCTTTCCCACAACTCAACGGCATGTATCAGATTAGCATACCAATGCTCCAGTAACTCGCTTTACGACCGGGCCCCTCTGTTCAAGTCGTACAGATTTAAATCCAGCACCAACTAATATCTAGAGCACCACATCTGAGTAATTTACCTTCAATTGGTGTAATTTTTTAGAACATTTCTCGTGGAGACACAGTGGTATGTCACAAAGTACCTTAAAATGGATTACAAACAGTCTTGACCTGAAAAACATTTTTTTCGACGATAACCGGTTTCGGTCAGTATTTGACCGACCTCAGACCTCATGCCATGATGGTACACAGCGGGGTGTGAATGGAGTGCATGTTGAAATTTGATCTTCGTGGAGTTACAATACCTGTCATCGCCACCGGCTACCATCATTGTATGAGAGTCTGAGAATGGTCAAATATTAACCGAAATCGATCAAGGAAGCTTGTATGTGGTGACAAATCGGTTGCCATAGAAATAAATGTTTTTGCCGCCGAGACCGTTTGTAATCCAGTTTTAACTGGTGACGTTAATTAAATTCACTTCCACAGATAATCCATAACCACAAAGAAGTTTACCACAATCAGTGGCCGCATCAGCTATTTAAAAATAGGGTAAAGTTTAGAGAAGTAACCACTATTGGGTGCGGTATTTGCAGGGGACATTAAATGAGAGGAGCAGACAAACTACTATTAACACCCTCTTTACAATCTTAAAATAAAAGGTACATATAAATCTAGGGTACCGTACCACAATGCTTGGTACGTGACTTGTAAACATAAAGTCCGGAACCAACCTTTGGCGACATTTAAATGGTAAGATAGCCAAACACGCACGAGCATTGTGAAATTTTCCCCACACAAGTAGCGTGGTCACTCACTTATATACAACTAAGCAGCACGTGACTCAGCCATCGGAAGTTCACCATTAACTTCCGTCAGATGTTGGTAATGACTGTTGAAACGATCTCATAGCGGGTATTCCTCGGTGAACTGCCTTCGCGACTAGATCACAACTTGGACCTACCACATGGAAACATTCCGTACCAGCAACAGAAGACTACGAAGGAACCGAAGAGTGGCTGCCTATCACGTACCCAGCATCAAAACTGGAGGTTCGAGTCCTCCCTCGGGCATGGGTGTGTGTTTGTCCTTAGGATAATTTAGGTTAAGTAGTGTGTAAGCTTAGGGACTGATGACCTTAGCAGTTAAGTCCCATAAGATTTCACACATTCACACATCAAAACTGGAAACCCTGTTGTCTTTCCAAGTTGGTGACGGTAATTACGTGTGGACAATCTTAACGCGTCCTCCGCGGCCACTAGACTCTGCGGCCAACATCCTAACAAAAACATCTACTCTGTTCCGTGATTGCGCACTGTGTTAAAGCAGGTGTAGGCGCAATTCGCATCATCTCTTGACATGCCAGGGGAACTCCCAATATTACAGATCGAGAAACCAACGCTGTTTTACAAGATGTCAATACGAACATATTACTGTATTTTAAATTTATGCAAGTGCACTCTTCTGAAACGTTTTAAAATTACGCGTAGGATCAAAGTTATCATTTGCCTTTCAAATATCATCAGTGTGTGCTCCAACGGAATAATGATAAACATCCAGACGATAGTCAAACTCGTGCCGTACTTTTGCGAGCCTGTCTCTGGGGTACATGCCTTCTTGCTGTTGTTATGTGCCGTCGCAGTTCACCCAATACTGTTACACACACACACACAAAGAAAAACACCATATCGTGAGAACAGGCGACCTTGCAGACCGATGGTGCAAAAAGTACAGTTGCATCTGCACTGTACCTGTTGAAACGGGCCGGCCGCGGTGGTCTAGCGGTTCTAGGCGCGCAGTCCGGAACCGCGCGACTGCTACGGTCGCATGTTCGAATCCTGCCTCGGGCATGGATGTGTGTGATGTCCTTAGGTTAGTTAGGTTTAAGTAGTTCTAAGTTCTAGGGGACTGATGACCACAGATGTTAAGTCTCATAGTGCTCAGAGCTATTTGAACCATTTTTTGTTGAAACGGAGAACGGAAAACATTTTTTTTTTCGCTCTGCTCTTTACATCTCTTCTTGACGTGAGTTGGCTAATGAACTGACGAGGAAGGAGGCAAGCTATCTAGCTTCAACAAGGAGATCACTATCGCTAACAACATGAACCGGGAAACTTGCAACTGGCGCTAAGGTAAACTTAACCCTCTAACGGTAAGGTTGGGGTTGGATCCGACCCCAGCGAGTCTGTTGTGTTTATAACTCCCCACTCCCTTTTCTGAGAGCGCTGCGGTTCCAGCTGCCCTACCAGCCAGTCGTCCCGAGAACGCCGAGAAGCCACGCCAGTCTGGTGAGTGACCTGCAGCTATCCTCTCTATCCGAAACCTACATTACCCGCGCTCGGGTTGTATCCGACCCCATCTTACTGTTTCCGTCACATTTATTAGTCTCTTTTGTGGGGAGGATTCAACCTCATATTGATGTTTACATTACATCTAAGTTTTGTTCTCTCTTCTAGTATCTTACTAAAATGGTGCATCAGCTCCTGAGGAGAAATACAACGAGTTTCTCCGACAGGAGACTGAGTCAGAGGATGGCGACATTATCGATGCAGAAAACTGTTCAGAAACGGAGGATGATGTATTATCTAATACTGATGACGAGGATGATATATTTCATTGTGCGGCAAGAGCAGTCGACTTTGATAATTCTCAGTCAGATGCAGATGATGAGAGAAATTTTGAGCTAGGTAAATACTTAGAGACAATATGGACCACCAAATCCATCCATTCAAAATTTTCTAGGACACCAGTGTCAAATAATATTACTTTTCTCTCTGGTCCACGGGGGGAAGCAAGGGGGGTCACTAGTGAATTGGAAATATTTTTATTATTTATAGAATCGAAAATTATAGAAAAAATGTTTTGTACACAAATCTTGAAATCGGGAAATCTAGGCAAAAGTACAATACGGCCCAGTGGTTTCTTTCACCAACAGAGAGCGTTGAAACAAAAGGGTTGATGGGTCTTCTCTTCATGAGTGGTGTCCTAAAAAATTCTATGCTCAGTGTAGATGAGATGTTCTCAGAAACCCATGGAACTCCGGTATTCCGTTGCACTATGTGCAAGAAAAGGTTTGTATTTCTTCTAGAAAACCTCTGCTTCGATGATAAAGCCACCAGAGAGGCCAGAAAAATCAACGACAGATTTGCGGCTTTCAGAGAAGTGTGGGACATGTTTGAATCTAACAGTGAAAAAAATTATAGTCCATCTGAATATGTCACAGTAGATGATACTCCACTGAGTTTTCGGGGTGCCTGTCCATTCAAAACGTATATCCCATCGAAACCCGACAAATATGGGTTGAAAATAATGTCACTATACGATGCAAGGACATCCTATTTTTTGCGTGGCATTCCACACACTGGCAAGGTCAACAGAATAAAGAGGAGACCTGGAGATTTGCCTTTCCCAGCCCAGTATATTTTGCTCCTGACGGAATCTATCAGGGGTTCTAATATAAACATTACAGCGGACAATTTGTTCTCCTCAATGGAGGTGACTGACGCCCTCCTCCAAAAGAAACTCACATTTATGGGTACACTGAGGAGGAACAAACCGCAAATACCACCATCAATGCTGCTTTCCGCTCCAGTAGGCTCTTCAACATTTATGTATCAGGACGACAAAACGTTGGTGTCATTTACCCCAAATAAAAATGAAAAAGTTTTACTGATATCGTCTACGCACTTCTCTGGAGAGATAAATGAAAAATAAAATAAGCCTGAAATTGTGGAGTTCTACAATCTAACTAAAGGAGGGGTCGATGTATTAGATATGCTTTGCCACAGCAGGACCACAAAAAGAAAATCAAGAAGATGGCCCATGCGGTACTTTTACTCTATTTTAGACATCGCTGCTATAAATAGTTTTATCATTTACAAAAGCAATAGCAAAATGGACAGTTTTTCAAATGACGCGAGAATATCATTTCTCAAAAATCTTGCGCTCTCTTTGACAAAACCTCTTATGGAAAAGAGGTTGAATAACGCACATCTTCCCCATGAGCTCCGTTCGTCTATTGGAAAACTTTTAGAAAGAGAACCAATCGAATTAGACAAGCCTACCCAAGCACAGCCACTGAAGAAAAGAAGATGTGATTTTTGTGACAGATCAAAAGATAGGAAGGGGGATGCTTTTTTGTAGTAAGTGTAATCGTTCTATATGTGGGGAGCATAAAGTTGTTATATGCCCTGGCTGTAAAGAAACTGAGATGTGATAAATTGTGCCAAATATGTATTTTCAGCGCTGTATGTGATCGTTTCCAGGATAACATTATACATTTATTATTTGTTCCTATTACATTATGTGTACAAAGACATTTATTATTGAGAACTTTATATTTCGAAACTGCTGACACTATAATTATTTTCTACAATTTGTACGAGATGTTTCTCATTTAGTTCGTATCTTTAGAATTTCTAAAGCATTCAAGTTCCTAGTTGATGACTGAGTCTATTGACTTTTACTATGTTTTCAATAATATTATAGAGAATATTTCTGTTAAGGTAATTTTTTGTAATCAAGTTCCTATTTTTTTCAAAGTACTTTTTATTTTTACTTATTGACTATAAAAATAAAAAACTTGTTGTTATAACAAATATTATAGGTGTTTAATTGATAATAAAACTTTTCCCCATTATTCATTTTTTATTTTACCCGAAAAATCGATATTTGGAGCGTGAGGTCTGATCCAACCCCACCTTACCGTTTACGTCAGGAAACTTCACCTTACCGTTAGAGGGTTAAAGTTGACGGGGATTGTTTGCCTGTAGTCTTTTCTATGCTAGTTAGCAATTAAATGCTCAATTCCTTTGCATCGTAATCGTTAAGCAATTTAATGTAGTCTTCTTTTCAGGACCGAGCTGTGAACCTTTTTATTCGTATACCAGGTGATTATAATTAAAGTGCAGATTCTTACTGAGTTCCAGCGTGGGCTGCAGTTATCGTATGGCAGCAAAACATGGAGATATTCTAATGCATTAACGAGTAACCGTTTTACAATGGGAAAAATTAGTTCCAATTTTGGCCACCAGTTACAAACCTGGCGCTTTACACTGTTTGTACGACGGCACGATATCCGCGCTGTCATTTGACAAGCCATAACGTGAATGAACAGTATGGATATCGAGAAAAGGGAAAGTGCGCTGTTAGTGAAACTGTTTTAAGTGAACAGCAACAGTTGTAGTGCTGCGTTAAAGAGTTTTGTCGACTGAAAGATCTGGGGAGAGGGACGATGTCATTAAATGGTTTAAAGGAGATGACGATGAAATTCGAAACCACGGGTGAGCTTGCTGTGGCACCTGGAAGAGGAAGGCGTCCTATACCGGCGTAAGCTACTGGCCAGGGTGGTTAGTGCTACTGCTCGTGCAGCGTCACGAGAATTGTCCACCGCGTGTCAGTACTGCAGAAAGTTTTGCTGTCTGTATTACAATGGTACCCGTACAAGATCCAGACGGTGCAACAACCGAAACCTCATGATCCGCAGCAACGATCTGAATTTGCTCTTCGGTTTCTGGCACAGAATCCAACGGCCTTGCCGCAATGGTAACACCGGTTCCCGTCAGATCATCTAAGTTAAGTGCTGTCGGGCTGGACTAGCGCTTGCATGGGTGACCATCCCGGCTTCCGAGCGCTGTTGGCAAGCGGGATGCACTCAGCCCTTATGAGGCAAATTGAGCGGCTGCTTGATTGAGATGTAGCAACTCCGGTGGCGTAAACTGACATAGGGTCGGGAGAGCGGTGTGCTGGCAAAAGGCCCTCCATATCCGCAACCAGTGACGCCTGTCGGCTGAGGATGACACAGCAGCCGGTCGGTACCGTTGAGTCTTCACGACCTGATCGTGCGGAGTTTTTTTTAGTTTGGTTTTTCTGTCACTGGTCGAGGCTGCTGACATGTAGCCAGGTAACATGCGTGGAGTGACGAGGCAAATTCTGCACTACAGGCTGCAGTGAATGCACAGAACTTCCGAATTTCAGGTACTGTTAAAAAGCAGGTTGTGCACGAAGAGTCATTGCAGTCGTATTTGACCGTGTGCTGTGGATTCACAAGCACCTTTATTCTCTGCCCGTTCTTCTTTGAAGACAATAGGTGTACGCGACGTCTGCACGTTATCGGGGCCTTCTTGTACTGCACGTAATTCGTGCTTTGGAAGAGCGCAATGCCATAGAAACCACTGTTTTCACACAGGATAGGACAACACTTCATGGGGCTCGCCCAGAGCTTATGCACACTTTCACGAACGTGTTTTCTTGAGAGGATTTTAGAAAGCAAAGCCTGCAAGTTCACTGATCTGAATCCATGTGCATTTTGACTCTTGGGGTATCTAAAACATCACATTCACCAGGTACACGTTCGGTCTCTACCTGAAGGCCAGTATACAGAAACAACTTGTTCGGATTCCACCGTAACAGCTGCGAGCAACTGTTTTACGGCTGCAGAATCTGTCGACGTCTCGGGTTCTCATAATGAACAAATTGTGTAAGCGACGGTTAATAATAAAAGTAACACTTGTTTGACCTTTTCTGCCCACGTCCCATTTCTAATGCATTACATACTTCTTCTTCTTCTCCTTCTTCCTCTTTCACTTACACCATAGTCCCGCAGCGATCGCAGGGCCGACGTGGTTACAACGGATTTGGCAGTGTTAGGGGTGGCCGGATGCCCTTCCTGCCGCCACTCCGTATATTGCGGCCTTGTTCCAGATGTCTGCGATGCGTGTAACTGAGGCAGAACGTGGGGACCAGCCTGGTATTCACCTAGCCGGATGTGGAAAACCGCCTAAAAATCCATCCAGGTTGGCCGGCACACCGGCCCTCATCGTTATTCCGCCGGGCGGATTCAATCTGGGGCCTGCGCACGTACCCGAGTTCAGGAAGCAGCGCATTACCGCCCTCGGCTACGCTGGCGGATAATGCATTACGTACTGAAACATTTCAAATGGTTCAAATTGCTCTGAGCACTATGGAACTTAACATCTGAGGTCATTTGTCCCCTAGAACTTAGAACTACTGAAACCTAACTAACCTAAGGACATCACACACATCCATGCCCGAGGCAGGATTCGAACCTGCGACCGTAGCGGTCGCGCGGTTCCAGACTGAAGCTCCTAAAACCGCTCGGCCACAGCGGCCGGCTGAAACATTTCCTTACATCCGCAGCGCTAGACTTGCACCTGGAAGCCAAAATTGGAACTAACTTTTTTCTAGCGTAAATCGGTTCCACAGTAACGCATGAACACATCTACCAAGTTTTGCTGCCATACTATAATTACAGCCAACACTGAACCCCTGTGAGTAGCAGGACTTTAATTATAACCAGCCGGTATTTAATGCATCTCATTCATATGTAAGCACCACGGATGTGTCCTGAGATGTGGAGACACATACACGGCGTCAGCCGCAACTGGAATTAAAATGTCGCAGCAGTAATTGCATGCATTACTCAGCGTTTCCTTACAAGGTATCGAGCGCAGGTTGCAAGTTGGTGAAGTGACTGCCGCTTCTGAGTAGCAGGTGACGCCGCCGCCTGGTCCGATGGAAATGCGCGCCGTGATGTCACCGAGCCGAGCAATTGCCGCGCCTGATCTCCTTGACTTGCCTGCCTCTTTCCAGACGCTTCAGCCGCAGTCCTTGGCTGCGTCTTGCAAACGTAAATATGACGAAACGCGATGGGATAAAACGACACGTACTCGATCCAAACGGCAACAAAGCACTCGCAGGAGATATTCTACAACGCTTCACTGCTCTTTTAGTTAATAATCATACCACGTAGTACAGAATTTATCAACGAGGTAGCGGTTTCTTGAGTGGCAAGAAGACTGGAACTTCACAGCTGGCTTCAGGAGAAGGCGTTACACAGATATCCAGGCACAGATTTCTTTTCGAACCCCATCTGTGACTGCAACAGTGAAATGTGTGTACATATAATTTTACGGGTAATTTTCTTGTTTTTAGATGTCTTACGGCGCGCGTTTGTATGTTTTAGTTACGTGCACACAGTTTCTTCAGAGACGTTACGCTGACCAGAGACTAGTTAAGTCATCATCTTTGCTCTACAAAGGTGGGCGGTCGTTAAGTGTTGACTGCGAGGAGAGGGATACGGAGTTGTAGCAGGCTCTCGAAGCAGTGAGCTTGTATAGGAAAAACGCAGAACATGACGCTCTTGGGAATTATCATTTTGATATGGTGGAAGATATTATTGTTAAATTATTATCATTATACATTCAGGGAGATGGATTTACAAAGACAGGCACTATTTTGAAAAGACTGGGACTTGAGGCAATGAATGAACATATTTTACTTTATTGCGACAGCATTTAGTTAGGAAATCTTGGTTCAACACAGACTTCCAAGTTAGGAATTTCTTACTATTTTTGTAAAGTTTTCTTACAGTCACTGTTAAAGGATTTGAAAAAATGAAAAGAATTTAACCATTAGCATGAGGACTTTCCCGTTAGAATAAATTTTCACGTTGAGTAACATTTTTGCATTTCTCCATTGTTGACGTTACATAATTGTAATTTCTAATGAAATATTTTCTTTTTTCAGGATAAAGATACGTCATCAGTTGCAAATAAATTTTATTATGCTTTACAGTTTTAGAAAAATTAATTTATCATCTTCATAAGCTTGGTATTAACTTGTGGAAAGTGGTAAAGCATAAAGAAATTTATTTGCAACTGATAGCTGAATTCCATCCGGCCGTTGTGGCCGAGCGGTTCTAGGCGCTTCAGTCCGGAACCGCGCAGCTGCTACGGTCGCAGGTTCGAATTCTGCCTCGGGCATGGATGTGTGTGTTGTCCTTAGGTTGGTTTAAGTAAGTCTAGGGGACTGATGACCTCAGAAGTTAAGTCCCATAGTGCTCAGAGCCATTTGAACCATTTTGTAAATGTGGATGTTACTTTATGCACATATTTATTTTATATGAATGGGGGTTTTCGGTACGCAACAACTTACATTCATAAAAATACTATACATTTAGAAAGAGACATTCCAAAAGAAAAGCAAACAGATGCATATCCTCTTAATATTCTTTTTTTATGAAGATAACTTTCCTGGGAGATATTAACCGTACTAAAAACTTTACATTACTTGCTGCGTTCATAGTGAAATGCAATTCGCTCTTTATTCTGACGAAGGAACGATTGCTATCGACAAGGGATCTAAAGTTGATTTCATATTTCTATATTTTCAGAAGGATTTTGACAACTATCTGCATAAGCAACATCTAATCAAACTGCGTACCGATTTTTATCGTCTCGCCTACGGTGGGACTGGATTCACGAAGTCATATCTGAGGTTCACCAACCAGGTGTTATACGCCCACTGGCTTTGCTTAATCTATATAAATTTAAAGATTTGTCGAATTAATACCTAGAGATCACTATTACGAACAACTTAAATTGGAACAATCACACAGAAAATGTTACGGAGCCACGCGAACCAAAGACACTTAAAAGATGCAACAAATCTGCTAAAGAGATGGCTTACTCTATGCCTGTCCGTCCAGTTCTGGAGTACTACGGCGGAGTGTGGATCTCTTACCAGGCGTCACTGGAGGAGGGCACCAAAGAAGTTCAAACCGCGAAACAGAGGAGAGGGTGTTACGCATATGATAACCGAATTACAGTGGCAGTCATTGAAATAAAGGCGGTTCCGTTGCGACGATAATTGTTGAAGAAATTTCATATCATCAACTTCCTTTTACAAACGCGAATATAGTTCGTTGCTTCACACCTGTATGGTCAGAAATGACAATCGTGGACGCTGCACGCTTATAGGCAAATTCAGGTATTCATTTTCTGCACGTGCTTTACGAAAACGGAACGATTGGGCAAAAGTCGGAAGGTTTGTGCAGTGAAACAACAATCTACAAATATAGCATTTTCTTTTGTTTACTTTATGACTATCATGTTAGTATGTATTACTTTCTCTTGTTTGTCATAGGCTGAGAGAACAACCGGCCCGTGCAAGAGGTCACATTTCGGGTGCTATTGTCAGGTAGATAAGACGGCCAAGGGTTTCGGACAGCCCTTGGCCTAGCGACCATTTGTAAACCTATCAGAAGAATGGGTGCACTGTAGCTGTTCTACAGCACAGGTTCAAGATTTAAACATTACACACATCCTCCATCGCAGGCAAATTGAGCTAATCGGTTGGTTTGTTTGTTAGGTCTAGTCTAGAATGGATCTTAAGCGGCTTACAAAAGCACCATTTGTTCATCGATGGTTCCTGAGAGAATCATAAGAAACCGTGATTTTTGGATACGAAAACTAACAACTGTGGGGATGGTCACTTTTATAATTTCCATCCAGGCAGACCGTCGAAATTTTTATAGCACGTTCTTAAGATGATGTTCTTGTGGAAACTTGGAATTTTTTTCTGTATCAGTATTGGTAACTGAGATTCAGAGTCTTATAGTTACCGTTCGTTTGTACGTAAAATATGCACGTAATGTCCGGTCTGAACCGTACATGTAGCCGGCCGGGGTGGCCCAGCGGTTCTAGGCGCTACAGTCTGGAACCACGCGACCGCTACGGCCGCAGGTTCGAATCCTGCCTCTGGCATGGGTGTGTGTGATGTCCTTACGTTAGTTAGGTTTAAGTAGTTCAAAGTTCTATGGGACTGACGACCTCAGACGTTAAGTCCCATAGTGCTCAGAGACATTTGAACCATTTTTGAACCGTACATGTAGTTTTCACCGACATAGTGAGCATGGAAGAGGTTCTGGGGTCATCACAAGGGTTCTGAGGTCATCAAACTAACCATTCAGTCGCCATTTTTCACCAATAAAACTTTGACCTGGTGTCTCTGTATAATCGGTATTTAACACCTGTACTGGTTGTTTTGACCGGCCGGTCGCGGTGACCGAGCGGTTCCAGGCGCTTCAGTCCGGAACTGTGCGACTGCTACTGTCGCAGGTTCGAATCCTGCCTCGGGCATGGATGTGTGTGATGTCCTTAGGTTAGTTAGGTTTAAGTAGTTCTAAGTTCTAGGGGACTGATGACCTCCGATGTTAAGTCCCATAGTGCTCAGAGCCATTTGAACCATTTGTCTTGACCTGGAAATTACTCGATAAACCCACCTGGTGGCGTAAACACCTTATAAAAAATGATTTTCTGGTATGAAATTCTTTATACTTGCAGATCAAACAAAGCGCTTTTATTTTTCTTTTCAGTACAGTTTGATGTGTCAAGGTGTAATTTATGTTACATGCAAAGGTCTACGTTCCCTTGGTGGCGAACAAACGTCACAGGCAACTGAAAAAAGCGAAAATTGTTAGTTGTAATTAGATCTCGTAGTAAAAATATTTTTTTGTTAATAGAAACTCACATCGCTTTCGAAATCTGTCAGAAACCTTAAGAACTATTGTAGGAATTTTGATCTCGTTTTCAGTAGGGGATAAATTGATTCATGAGGAAGCTTTGTACATATTTCGTGCCAACTGGCTGAATTACAATGACATGAAGTCCTCTCACACTGTGGAAACGATGCCTTCGCCGTTTAGCTATGACAGGCGTAAGGCCGCCCGGCTTCCGCGCCACGCCGGCTTGTTCTGTTTACAAACATACCCTGCCAGTCTATGCTTACGACGCATACAGCACCTGTAACGTTTTAGAGAAAAGTAAAATTAGTACGGTCGCACTGCCATTGGTTGCAATGAGGTTCCGATATCCCATAAAATATCGACTGAAGTGATCCGCAGAACAATTCGACATCTGCGCAACAACAGCCCTTTGGCCAGCTGCACGCAAAATCACATAATAAATTAAACTTAAAACTTTAAATTAATATTTCCTTATTCGAGGCATGCTGCCGTGGGATGGTAGGTCCATAACTGTCCGCTAGCTGAGGAAACTGTATTTTTTTTTTCGTCCGTCTCAGCCGCATCAATACACAACTTTTGCTGCAGTGGCCACCGGTTTCGGGTTGACACATCCTTCCTCAAACCACACACAAAGTTATTAACTGTAACTACTCATACAATATGGTGCCAAAAGGCACGAATAGCTTCTGTACAAAAAGTCAAAGTGTGAGAAACAAATACTCTCATCGATATTAGCTTACGCGTCTATTGTTGCACCTGACTATTGTTAATAAGACGGGCACATACGAACAGGGACCGGAAGTGGGCACTTTAACACGGCGATGATCCATCAGTCACCTAGGAGCGTGTAGCTCAGCAGGCCGTTTAGTTATCTTTTACAAATGGTTCAAATGGCTCTGAGCACTATGGGACTTAACATCTATGGTCATCAGTCCCCTAGAACTTAGAACTACTTAAACCTAACTAACCTAAGGACATCACACAACACCCAGCCATCACGAGGCAGAGAAAATCCCTGACCCCGCCGGGAATCGAACCCGGGAACCCGGGCATGGGAAGCGAGAACGCTACCGCACGACCACGAGATGCGGGCTATCTTTTACAGCAGAAGACTATGTTCCAATACTATGTTTCATTCCCTCGTTTCTGTTCATATCGAGTACCATCCATAATATGAGCATTTCTTACAATTCACACGACGTACATACCTACTAGAAGCCCTGAAGCATAGTAAAAAGAAAATATACAATATTTCATTTTACTCTACAAGTACCTATAAAAATGGGGGAAGTCGCATGAATAATAGCGAAAAAGGAGACAAAACTGTCTCATCATCGTCTCATTTAGTTAACCTGTTTACAATATATACCAAACAATAATTTAATTATAGCTGCAAGTCCACGAAGAAAATATATGAAATACAACTTCTGCAGATGACTCAGAAGCAGATATAAACAATGTCTTGGACTGAAAAAAGTTTCGGTCCGGCACACAGTTTTAATCTGCCAGGGAGTTTCAAATCAGCGCACACTCCGAAGCAGAGTGAAAATTTCATTATGGAATGTCTTGGATTATGTAAGTGTGGGATGAGAACGACGGAGACCTCCAACTTATCACAGACTTCTCTAATTTCTTTCAACTCGGTGGAAGTCCTTGCTCTGTGCTGTGTGAATGATATAAACAGACAAACCTTACAGAAGAAATCGTCTTAGTTTACGCTTCAAAAATTTGGAGAAGAATTCAGACGGAATTCCTTATAACGCCGCTCTTTAAGGTAATGTTAGCATTATTTTTCGGTGTTTCACAAACGGATGTCTTTGCAGAAGGAATGCAGCATGTACTACGTACGATGCCGATCCGTTTAGCATTCTTCTGCTTTTTACGAATTCTGTTGACTTCAATACGAGTTGCTCACTTGTTTATACGAACACTATCTCAGAACAACAAAATAATTCGAGTGTCTGTTTTCAAGATAAATTACTTTTGCGCGTCAAGCTTTCAGCGATTCTAATAATTTATTTGGGTCATTACAATCAGGAAGCGGTTCGCTGCGCTTCGTTGCAAGGACGCGGGAATACAGCTGGCGGTGCCCTCTTCCTATCAGAGTGCGCGATATCAGTACTACGGAAACGGAGTAGTCCGATAGAGAGTAACGTCAGACCGCCGGGGCAGATACCAGGAAAACAGGGCAGAACAACAGATAACTTAAAAAGAGAGCCCACCACAGTGCCGGTGTTAATTGAAACCTCTGTTTATAGCAGCTTCCTGTGTTTATTTCAGCATCCTAAGTGAACTTTTTTTATAAATGACTATCTTTAAGTTCCACAGAAACATGTATACTGCAGCCAAAAAAATCACCGTTACTGCCCACCGGCATTTTGAATTCAGCTTGTTGGCACGAGTTGTGACGTGGTAAGACAAGTATACAGGCGCAGAAAAAGTAGCAACACAAAAAGATAATTGAAGTAGAGCAATGAAATTTCGGGAAAAAAGTTTGTCTAGGTAACATACACCGTCGGAAAAAAATCGCAACACCAGAAAATAATTGAAGCAGAGTACTGATTTCGGGGATACGTTCGTCTAGATAATATATTTAAGTGATTAACACTGCAAGAGCCCACCCGGTTGGCCGTGCGGTCTAACGCACGGCTTTCCGGGCGGGTAGGAGCGCCTGGTCCCCGGCACGAATCCGCCCGGCGGATTTGTGTCGAGGTCCGGTGAACCGGCCAGTCTGTGGATGGTTTTTAGGCGGTTTTCCATCTGCCTCGGCGAATGCGGGCTGGTTTCTCTTATTCCGTCTCAGCTACACTATGTCGGTGATTGCTGCGCAAACAAGTTCTCCAAGTACGCGTACACCAACATTACTCTACCGCGCAAACATAGGGGCTACACTCGTCTGGTGTGAGACGTTCCCTGGGTCCACCGGGGGCCGGACCGCACAATAACCCTGGGTTCGGTGTGGGGCGGCAGAGGGGTGAACTGGACTGCGATAGTCGTCGTGGGGTTGCGGACCACTGCGGCTGCGGCGGGGACGGAGCTTCTCCGTCGTTTCTAGATCCCCGATTGACATACAATACAATACAATACAACGTTGCAAGACAGGTTAATGAAAGCGCGAGATAAACCACTGCAAATTTGAAATGCTACTACACTAATGACCGGTGTAACACCAGAATGTTGGAGGCAAGCATGCAAACGAGTATGCATTGTGTTGTGCAGGTGCTGGAAGTCAGTTTCTGGGATAGAGTCCCATGGCTGTTGCACTTGGTCGGTCAATAAGGGGACGGTTAATGCTGTTACTGGATGACGCTGGTGTTGTTGTCCGATGGTGTCCCGTATGTGCTCGATTGGAGACAGATCTGGTGATCAAACAGGCCAATGCAACGCGTCCATATTCTGTAGAGCATGGTGAGTTACAACAGAGGTATGTGGGAGGGCGTTACCCTGCTTGAAAACACCCCCTGTTCTTGATTGGTAGAAAAACAAATCGAATCACCAGTTTGACGTACAGTTTTGCAAAAAAAATGGTTCAAATGGCTCTGAGCACTATGGGACTTAACTTCTGAGGTCATCAGTCCCCTAGGACTTAGAGCTACTTAAACCTAACTAACCTAAGTACATCACACACATCCATGCCCGAGGCAGGAGTCGAACCTGCGACCGTAGCGGTCGCTCGGTTCCAGACTGTAGCGCGTATAACCGCTCGGCCACCTCGGCCGGCACAGTTTTGCATGAGATAACCAGGAGAGTGCTCCTGCTATCATATGAAATCGCGCCCCAGACCATAACCCAGGTGCAGGTCAAGTGTGTCTGAGCTGAAGACAAACTAGCGGCAGGGGCTCACCTGCTGTCTTCCTAATCAACGCACGGTCGTTACTGGTACCGCGAAAGAGCTCCACTCCGCTCTCCAATGAGCTGTCGCTTGACATCACTGATGTCGCAAACGGTAGTGGTTTGAAGTCAATGGAATGCACGCTACAGGCCGTCTGGTTCGGAACTGTCCTTGAAGTAAGCGATTTGCAACTATTCGTTGTGTTACTGTGGTCTCAACTTGCTGCCCAAATTGCTGCTGCATAAGCAGTGCGATGCGCCAGAGCCATATACCGAATACTCGGTCTATCCTCTGGGCAGTGCCACGTTGCCTCTCGGAACCCGGTCTTCTTGCAACCGTATCTTCTCGTGGCCACCGCCGCCTACAGTCATGTACAGTGGCTGTATTCCTGCCAAATCTTACTGCAACACCACAGAAGGAACATCCAGCTTCTCGTAGCCCTACATACGGCCTGGTTCAAACTCAGTGAGAAGTTGAACATTGCATTTTGTCCCCTTAAGGGCATTCTAGACTAAGATGAACTCACCACGTCCAATCACAAAAGCAACTAACGCTCGCGCCGGTTACAGAAAACTTGATTTGTATCCTCATAGCGACGCCATTAGCGCGACTCTTATACGACTGAAGCGAAATTTGATAGATATCGTCTTCCAGACGTAGAGACACGGCTACCAATTTCTGTTTATGTGGCACAACTGCTTCTTGTTGTTTTAACTTTCTTCGGAAGTGTATATAAAAATTGAGGATTATTATAGAGACGATACAGGCCGGAAAACAGGAATACCACTGACATTAGCGATTTTCACGAAGAGCAGATTGCCATTGCCCAGCGCTTGGTAATAATAATATAATGTCGTGTGACTAGGGCTTCCCGTCGGGTAGACCGTTCGCCGGGTGCAAGTCTTTCGATTTTACGCCACTTCGGCGACTTGCGTGTCGATGGGGATGAAATGATGATGATTAAGACAACACAAAACCCAGTCCCTGAGCGGAGAAAATCTCCGACCCAGCCGGGAATCGAACCCGGGCCCTTAGGACTGACATTCTGTTGTGCTGAGCGCTTGGAATGAGGTCTTGGGAATGCAGGAGGTGGTCGACTGTTCGCTTGCTGCTGCCATGAGCATCTACGAAAAGTGGTTGAAGACCGTTAAACGAGTGGGCTATAAGATGTACAAACCTCATCACGGTACATGGAGGTCACTGACTTGACCACTCTGTGAAGCAGGACAGGCGGCGACTCGCGGCAGAGTTGACGATAGATCACAATGCTGGAGCAGGAAACAGTGTTCTGAAGCACGCCGTTCAGCGTACATTGTTGAACGTGGTGCCATGCAGCGAATGACTCCTCCGTGTTCCCATGTTGGACCCGGATTACTAATGTGGGCACGGTTCCATGGAGATTGGATCGTGTATCAATGGAAACATGTCGCTTGTTCGGATGAACCATTTTTCTTGTTACACCATATCGATGGTCGTGTGCGAATACGTCGTCATGCAGAAGAAAGACCGCGCTATACATGCACTGCGCCGCGGACGTATTTCGATGGGGCAGTATTAAGCTATGGGTGGGTATTCACCTTGGCGTCCACGGGACCTGTGATTGTAATGGTATGTTGACTATGTGACCGTTACTGCGAACCATTTGCATCCTTTCACGCCTGATGCATTCCCCGACGGCGGTGGTGTCTTTCCGCGGGATAGCTGTCAGTAACACAGGACCAGAACCATACTATAGTGCTGTGAGAAGCTGATAGTGGACTGGCGTCAATCTATTGACCACAAAATTCGCTTGATCTGATCCCGATGAACGCATCTGGGCGCTATCGGGTGTCAGCACCACACCCACAAAACACCGGCCCGCAGTTCCCGGGAATCGTGTAACCTAAGCTTAGGCATCAGGTGCCACATACCTCCGAAAACCTGCCAAAGACTTGCGACTCTGAATTCCCGCTTATTGTGTTCCAACACGTCGTTAAGCCGGAAGTTATAATTCTTTGGCTCATCAGTGTACATTCGGCGCTATTCGTTTATACCCAAGTATGAGGTGACCTACTTTCTCAAATACTTCGACGCATACTGTTCAGATAGCTCAATCAAAACATAACGGCACGAACAAACTGCGTGACAGTGCAATCAAAATTTTAAAAGTGAGAATCTACATTTGCTCGAATGTGACACAATTGGTCTAGGGAGTATTACGACTTGTTTTTATATCTTTATAGTGTTTTTTTTGATAGAATACATTCTGGTATTTTGCTACCTATTGGAGTACCAGATCGTTTCATACAGAGTGGTTTAGATTTTGTTTTTGCTTCATAGGTGAAAGCACAGTTTTCGTACAAGAGTTTTAAAGTGAGGGGAATATGACTTCATTTTTGACGAGCAAAGACGTAACAGATGACGCAACACGATTTTACTATGAACCAATGCAAAAATTCCCAATTTTTAATCGTTTTCTTCCATTAAGTCAAAACGAGGAAAAGCGTCATTCGTGCACGGAAGACCCAATGTTCAGAAACTACATCGATAGGGACTAAATTAAAAGATACGATAGATCTGAACTCAAAGATGCTCTTCTATGCCTAGTGGTACCGTGGACTATTAGAACTTTCCATAAAACAATTTTAAGCATAAAATGTGAAGTGTAGGATTAATGACCAAGAGGTTTTGGCAATTTTCGCTATTATTTTAGACTAAAAAAATAAAGAAGATGTAAGCAAAATGAGCGGCTGTTTATTAATTCAGTATACATTTACGCAGCAACAGCACCCTCTAAACATGAAGAAACTAATAACTCTCGCTACAGTCGTATTAAAAAAATAAAACGCTATTAAGTTCAGAGATGTAAATTCTGAAGAAACATTTTCGGTATAAATGCCATTTTCACTGTAATGTACAACATAGGAAATGTGGCCAAACCTAACGGCCTTGCAACGGTAAAGGGTTATTAGAACGTCTTTTATAGCTATGAGACCGTCTAAACTCTAAAGAGAAATTTCCCTTAAGGAAGGGGGAAAGTGTTTCAGTTCTTCCTGGATAAAGAGAAACATTTGTCTCTGCAGTTTTTGTACGCAACAGACGCCCTGATTCGTCTCGTGGATATCCGACAGGGTTCAGATCGAGAACTTGTGCAGGGCAGTCCAGCAAATCCGTATCACGTTTTTGAATCACAAACCATTTCACACGGATTAGTTAAAGGAACAGTTTTTTTATCATTGAAAGTAAACTTTGTTTGTAATAACACAGCCTCATTCTGCGGAAAAGTGTTTATATCAGAAGAACGTAAATATTGCGTACTAGTTGCCAAAATGACCTTAAATGCTTTCGTTGACCTTGAAGGTCATTAGAAGCACATCACGTGATGACCTATGATGTCATCATGACTCCCACACCCCTTCCCTCCCTTCATCGCCCCAGTGTACTATTAAAACGAGATAACCAATCACAGGTTAATGTTTCAGCCGCCGTTAAAATGAACAAGCGGACCACAACGTAGCCAATTTCATTGTGTATCCAAATGCTCTGAATTTCTCATACCATGTTTAATAAATTATGTAAGTTTCACCTGAGTTGTATAAATTGATGCCATCATGAACACACGTCCACACACAATGTACTTTACAGATTGATTTTAAGGGAAATACTGATTTCAGCCGCAATTGGGCAGTAAGTTAAATTCAATGGCGACAAGTGAAAATATGTGCAAGACCGTTAGCCGAGCCCAGATTTCTCACTTTACGTAAATGGTCGTCTTAACCGCTTTTATTTTATTTTATTTTATTTTTAAGGAATATATGGGGGAAAGCTTCCCCATGAACCATGGACCTTGCCGTTGGTGGGGAGGCTTGCGTACCTCAGCGATACAGATGGCCGTACCGTAGGTGCAACCACAACGGAGGGGTATCTGTTGAGAGGCCAGACAAACGTGTGGTTCCTGAAGAGGGGCAGCAGCCTTTTCAGCAGTTGCAGGGGCAACAGTCTGGATGATTGACTGCCCTGGCAACATTAACCAAAACGGCCTTGCTGTGCAGGTACTGCGAACGGCTGAAAGCAAGGGGAAACTACAGCCGTAATTTTTCGCGAGGGCATGCAGCTTTACTGTATGGATAAATGATGATGGCGTCCTCTTGGGTAAAATATTCCGGAGGTAAATTAGTCCCCCATTCGGATCTCCGGGCGGGGACTACTCAAGAGGACGACGTTCACAGGGAAAAGAAAACTGGCGTTCTACGGATCGGAGTGTGGAATGTCAGATCCCTTAACCGGGCAGGTAGATTAGAAAATTTAAAAAGGGAAATGGATAGGTTAAAGTTAGATATAGTGGGAATTAGTGAAGTTCGGTGGCAGGAGGAACAAGACTTTTGGTCAGGTGAATACAGGGTTATAAACACAAAATCAAATAGGGGTAATGCAGGAGTAGGTTTAATAATGAATAAAAAAGTAGGAGTGCGGGTAAGCTACTACAAACAGCATAGTGAACGTATTATTGTGGCCAAGATAGACACGAAGCCCACGCCTACTACAGTAGTACAAGTTTATATGCCAACTAGCTCTGCAGATGATGAAGAAATTGAAGAAATGTATGATGAAATAAAAGAAATTATTCAGATAGTGAAGGGAGACGAAAATCTAATAGTCATGGGTGACTGGAATTCGAGTGTAGGAAAAGGGAGAGAAGGAAACGTAGTAGCTGACTATGGATTGGGGCTAAGAAATGAGAGAGGAAGCCGCCTGGTAGAGTTTTGCACAGAGCATAACTTAATCATAGCTAACACTTGGTTCAAGAATCATGAAAGAAGGTTGTATACATGGAAGAACCCTGGAGATACTAGAAGGTATCAGATAGATTATATAATGGTAAGACAGAGATTTAGGAACCAGGTTTTAAATTGTAAGACATTTCCAGGGGCAGATGTGGACTCTGGCCACAATCTATTGGTTATGAACTGTAGATTAAAACTGAAGAAACTGCAAAAAGGTGGGAATTTAAGAAGATGGGACCTGGATAAGCTGAAAGAACCAGAGGCTGTACAGAGTTTCAGGGAGAGCATAAGAGAACAATTGACAGGAATTGGGGAAAGAAGTACAGTAGAAGAAGAATGGGTAGCTCTGAGGGATGAAGTAGTGAAGGCAGCAGAGGATCAAGTCGGTAAAAAGACGAGAGCTAGCAGAACTCCTTGGGTAACAGAAGAAATATTGAACTTAACTGACGAAAGGAGAAAATATAAAAATGCAGTAAATGAAGCAGGCAAAAAGGAACACAGACGTCTCAAAAATGAGATCGACAGGAAGTGCAAAATGGCTAAGCAGGGATGGCTAGAGCACAAATGTAAGGATGTAGAGGCTTATCTCACTAGGGGTAAGATAGACACTGCCTACAGGAAAATTAAAGAGACCTTTGGAGAAAAGAGAGCCACTTGTATGAATATCAAGAGCTCAGATGGAAACCCAGTTCTAAGCAGAGAAGGGAAAGCAGAAAGGTGGAAGTATATAGAGGGTCTATACAAGGGCGATGTACTTGAGGACAATATTATGGAAATGGAAGAGGATGTAGATGAAGATGAAATGGGAGATACGATACTGCGTGAAGAGTTTGACAGAGTACTGAAAGACCTGAGTCGAAACAAGGCCCCCGGAGTAGACAACATTCCATTAGAGCTACTGATGGCCTTGGGAGAGCCAGTCCTGACAAAACTCTACCATCTGGTGAGCAAGATGTATGAGACAGGCTAAATACCCTCAGACTTCAAGAAGAATATAATAATTCCAATCCCAAAGAAAGCAGGTGTTGACAGATGTGAAAATTACCGAACTATCAGTTTAATAAATCACAGCTGCAAAATACTAACGCGAATCCTTTACAGACGAATGGAAAAATTGGTAGAATCCGACCTCGGGAAAGATCAGTTTGGATTCCCCGGAAATATTGGAACACGTGTGGCAATACTGACCTTACGACTTATCTTAGAAGAAAGATTAAGGGAAGGCAAACCTATGTTTCTGGCATTTGTAGACTTAGAGACAGCTTTTGACAATGTTGACTGGAATACTCTCTTTCAAATTCTAAAGGTGGCAGGGGTAAAATACAGGGAGCGAAAGGCTATTTACAATTGGTACAGAAACCAGATGGCAGTTATATGAGTCGAGGGGCAAGAAAGGGAAGCAGTGGTTGGGAAGGGAGTGAGACAGGGTTGTAGCCTCTCTCCGATGTTATTCAATCTGTATATTGAGCAAGCAATAAAGGAAACAAAAGAAAAGTTCGGAGTAGGTATTAAAATCCATGGAGAAGAAATAAAAACTTCAAGGTTCGCCGATGACATTGTAATTTTGTCAGAGACAGCAAAGGACTTGGAAGAGCTGTTGAACGGAATGGACAGTGTCTTGAAAGGAAGCTATAAGATGAACATCAACAAAAGCAAAACGAGGATAATGGAATGCAGTCGAGTTAAGTCGGGTGATGCTGAGGGAATTAGATTAGGAAATGAGACACTTAAAGTAGTAAAGGAGTTTTGCTATTTGGGGAGCAAAATAACTGATGATGGTCGAAGTAGAGAAGATATAAAATGTAGCCTGGCAATGGCAAGGAAAGCGAGTATAGATTTAAGTGTCAGGAAGTCGTTTCTGAAAGTATTTGTGTGGAGTGTAGCTATGTACGGAAGTGAAACATGGACGATAAATAGTTTGGACAAGAAGAGAATAGAAGCTTTCAAAATGTGGTGCTACAGAAGAATGCTGAAGATTAGATGGGCAGATCACATAACTAATGATGAAGTATTGAACAGAATGTGGGAGAAGAGGAGTGTGTGGCACAACTTGACAAAAAGAAGGGACCGGTTAGTAGGACATGTTCTGAGGCATCAAGGGATCACAAATTTAGCATTGGAGGGCAGCGTGGAGGGTAAAAATCGTAGAGGGAGACCAAGAGATGAATACACAAAGCAGATTCAGAAGGATGTGGCTTGCAGTAAGTACTGGGAGATGAAGAAGCTTGCACAGGATAGGGTAGCATGGAGGGCTGCATCAAACCAGTCTCAGGACTGAAGACCACAACAACAACATGGGGGAAAGCACAAAACATGTTCATACGGTATGTGTGATCATTATAAAAAACAGTTAAGATCAAGTAGGACGCCTTACACGAGAAAAATAAATATTTGCAATTAGTACCAGTAACAAACAAAAAATAAATGGAATTGAAAACGCCCTCTTCGCGAAACAAACAAAATGGCATCCGCTCTCTGTCATCTCGTGGGTAGATGTACTCAGAATCCTATGTCAATCAGGCATTTTCCGGGCACGTCTTCTTGGAGAATATTCCATTTTACCGGTACACTGGTCCTAGTCCTTGTATCACACACATCGGAATCACCTTCTCATACCCAGGAACCACAACTGCAGCAGGGCCCGGAAGACACTATCCAAAAAGTTAGCGTAAAACTAACCAAAAAGTTAGCATAATACCGACAGTATCTCGGACTGTGCGTGAGAAAGGTAAAACGATATTACAGGTGTGTCCACAAATCAAGAACATTCTTATCTCCTTCATGGAACAGTAAGAGATCGATAGCCTTTTTATTCAGTTCACTGCGTTAGTCTTCCTAAGCGGAAAATAAGTCTCATCCAGAACAGAAGTGACTTCAGTGCAATGGCATGGGAAGCCGTACGCAGAAGAAAGGCAAGCATTTTCCGAATCAGCTGCCACACCTCTGCAGAAGAGCCACACATCTGTCTAAGTTCATCAGCGACGAGCGTGTGACAATGGGGGCAAAGCGACGAAACTGTCTTGTCAATGGCACGTAGAAGAAGCTGTGTCATTAACAACCAGATACCAGGTCCTAAGAGCGCTCATGTCGAGGAGGAAATGGTAGACAGAACGGCAATCCACGGGCCAAGGGACCTTGGGATATTGGTTTTCCATCGCTTTACATGATCTCTTATCATAAGGCTATAAACATCACGTGCTGTAGGATGCCTGCAGCAAGTGCTGCCGGTTTGAGCGGCAGCACTCGCTGCTGACACTACAATAGCTGTTTCGTCTTCTACATCAACAGACCATGCCGAGTTGCGTTGATGGTGTGCGACCAATGACGTGCCCATCGAGTCCGAAGGCGCTGTTACGTCTGCAGTGGACAAGTGGTGCTGGCTCAGCTGCTGTTCAATGTCCATAGGCACAGTGCCTGGTGTGTGCGATGATTGTTATACCTCCGACGACGGGGCGTGGTTGGTGTTTTCACAGCGGAATCGTCCACCGGGAGATCATCTTGATGGATATGATCCTTATCGAGTTTTGTCCTGCAGGTGTCACACGGGACGATCAGCGGTTATCGGCGTCTCTTAGACGACCGTTGCTTGCGCATGTGATCTTCAGTGCCCGAAAAGGCCTGGGGATCCCGAAGGCCAGGCACAAAAGCATCGGAAGGCACAACTATACAGTAAAGAGCTATCACCTGCGCCATAGATGGCTCACCACCACACAAGTGGTGGAGGAGGAGACAACGGCGTAGGCGTCATTCCGTCCGCAATAGTTTGAGGAACGACCAGAGATGGCGATGGTTCAGTAGTAGAAGCCAAACGGGGATCGCGGTCGGAGGTCTTTATGGAGAACCTCGGCGAATGTCAGCGGGAGTCTCGTCGTTGGCCCTGAGGCGGCAACTGTACAATTCTGCGTTGCTAACAGCTGGAACTGAGGCGTCCTGGGCCACATCCCAGACCTGTTTACAGCTGGCCATTGTAAAGTAGAATGGCACGGCATCCGCCAATACACACTGAAGCGCCAAAGAAACTAGTATAGACACGCGTATTCAAATACAGAGATATGTAAACAGGTAAAGAACGGCGCTGCTGTCGGCAAGCCTACATAAAACAGCAAGTGTCTGGCGTAGTTGTTAGATCGGTTACTGCTGCTATAATGGCAGGTTATCAAGATTTAAGTGACTTTGAACGTGGTGCTGTAGTCGGTGCACGAACGATGGGACATAGCATCTCCGAGGTACCGGCGGCCGGAGTGGCCGAGCGGTTAAAGGCGCTACAGTCTGGAACCGCACGACCGCCACGGTCGTAGGTTCGAATCCTGCCTCGGGCATGGATGTGTGTGATGTCCTTAGGTTAATTAAGTTTAAGTAGTTCTAAGTTCTAGGGGACTTATGACCACAGCAGTTGAGTCCCATAGTGCTCAGAGCCATTTTTTCTCCGAGGTACCGATGAAGTAGGGATTTTCCCTTACGACCAGTTCACGAAAGTACCGTGAATATCAGGAATCCGGAAAAACATCAAATCCCCGACATCGCTGCGGCCAGCAAAAGATCCTGCAAGAACGGGACCAACGACGACTGAAGAGAATATTTCAGCATGACAGAAGTGCAACCCTTTCGTAAATTTCTGCAGATTTCAATGCTGGGCCATGAACAAGTGCCAGCGTGCGAACCATTCAATGAAGCATCGTCGATATGGGCTTTAGGAGCCAAAAGCCCACTCGTGTAACCTTGATGGCTGCACGACACAAAGCTTTACCCCTCGCCTGGGCCCGTCAACACCGACTTTGGACTGTTGATGACTGGAAACATGTTGCCAGCTTGCACGAGTCTCACTTCAAATTGTACCGAGCGGATGGACGTGTTTGGGTACAGAGACAACCTCATGAATCCATGGATCCTGCATGTCAGTAGGTGACTGATCAAGCCGGTGGAAGCTCTGTAATGGTGTGGGGCGTGTGCAGTTGGAGTGATATAGGACTCTTGATATATCTGTAGACGACTCTGGCAGGCGACACGTACGTAAGCGTCCTGTCTGATCACCTGTATCCAGACATGTACATTGTGCATTCTGACGGACTTGGGCAATTCCAGCAGGACAATGCGACATCCCATAAGTCCAGAATTGCTACAGAGTGGCTCCAGGAACAGTCTTCTGAGTTTAAACACTTCCGCTGGCCACCAAACTTCCCAGATATGAACATTATTGAGCATATATGGGATGCCTTGGAACGTGCTGCTCAAAAGAGATCTCCACTCCCTCGTACTCTTACGGATTTATGGACAGCCCTGTAAGATTCACGGTGTCAGTTCCTTCCAGCACTATTTCAGACATCAGTCCGTGTCACGTCGTGTTGCGGCCTTTCTGCGTGTTTTGGGGGATCCTACACGATATTAGGCAGCTGTACCAGTTTCTCTGGCTCTTGAGTGTTTAAGTAGGACAGCACATGTTTGGTTAGCTCTATACGGATCTGTCGATGCCACTGAGAACCTGGTATATGCTGAACGCAGCCCACTTCACAGCTGTATGGCTAATTACCTTCCCACAAGTGCAGAATGCAGACACACTATGGGATCAAAAGTATCCAGACACCCACAAAAACATACGTTTTTCTTATTAGGTGCATTGTGCTGCCAGCTACTGTCAGGTACTCCATATCAGTGACCTCAGTAGTCATTAGACATCGTGGCCAGGTGATTGGGTGTCACTTGTGTTATACATATGTACGCGAGAGTTCCACACTCCTAAACGTCCCTCGGACCATTGTTTCCGATGTGCTAGTGAAGTGGAAACGTGAAGGGACACGTACAGCACAAAAGCGTACAGGCCGACCTCGTCTGTTGACTGACAGAGAGCGCCGACAGTCCAAGAGGGTCATAATGTGTAACAGGCAGACGCCTATCCAGACCATCACACAGGAATTCAAAGCTGCATCAGAATCTACTGCAAGTACTACGACAGTTAGGCGAGAGGTGAGAAAACTTGGATTTCAAGGTCGAGCGGCTGCTCATAAGCCACACATCACGCCGGTAATGCTTGGTGTAAGGAGCGTAAAAATTGGGCGATTGACGTGTGGATAAACGTTGTGTGCAGTGACTAATCACGGTACACAATGTGACGACACGATGACAGGTTGTGGGTCTGGCGAATATCAGGTGAACGTCATCTGCCAGCGTGCATGGTGCCAACAGTAAAATTCGGAGGCGGTGGTGGTATGGTGTGGTCGTGTTTTTCTTGGGAGGAGGGGGGGCCTTGCACTACTTGTTGTTTTGCATGGCACTATCACAGCTCAGGCCTACATTGATGTTTTAAGCACCTTCTTCCCTCCCACTGTTGGAGAGAAATTCGGGGATGGCGATTGCTTCTTTCAACACAATCAAGCACCTGTTCATACTGCATGGCCTGTGGCGGAGTGGTTACACGACAGTAACATCCCTGTAATATACTGGCTTTCACAGAATCCTGACCTTAATCCTATAGAATGCCTTTGGGAAATTTTGGAACGCCGACTTCATGCCAATTCTCTCCTACCGACATCCATACCTCTCCTCAGTCCAGCACTCCGTGAAGAATGGGCTGCCATTCCGCAAGCAACCTTCCAGCACTTGATTGAACGTATGCCTGCGAGAGTGGAAGCTGTCATCAAGGCTAAGGGTAGGCCAACACCATACTGAATTTCAACATTACCGATGGAGGGCGTCACGAACTTGTAAGTCATTTTCAGCCAGGTGTCCGGATACTTCTGATGACATAGTGTACAACCACCTCTGAAGGAACCTCGAAAGGGAGTTCAAATTCACGTATAGTCCGTAGTCCAAGTTCCACATCTTCCACAGTTACGTCACCGATGTGTCCATCGGAGTGATGGAATTTAAGACCACATCCAGTTAAATGTAAAATTCTGTCACATACTTCTTCATTAATCAGTTTCGCGTACACACCACACTGCTCACTATAGACATGTCGATGGCAACAAAATCGATACGATCAATCTTCACTTCAGCTCTGATAAACTTTTCGATTTCAAGTGCTTTTGGTCGAGCATATTCAGTAGATAAGGTGATCTTCAGTGTCGATTTTCTGTGGGCATCAGCCATTCTCTTTCTAAGCAAATATAGCCCGCTATATCACGTAATCAGAATCACGTAAACAACTCCGTGAGCGAGCTGTGCGGCGCGGACGTAAACAAGATTCCATGCCGCTAGCCTGTCGAAGGGGGGCTACCTAAATTCTCAACTTGTTTCACACGAGCCATACACCGTCCACCGTCCATTTTCCTCCTTCTCTGTTGGTCCATTACGGCCAGGGGACATCGGCTGCTACGTACTTCTCAATTGCAAAAAATTTACTTACACCGTGCACTTTAAGATATTTTATTTTATTTTGAAAGCAACTAGTTCCAGCAATTCATTCTGCCATCTTCAGGCCCCTTCATAGTAAAATGGTATACATGTAATAATATAAGGGTGTACAAATCAAGCTTACAAGAAGTGACAGGTAATCATAAAACCGCTTAAGCTTAAAAATGATGAAAGCTTTGGCGTTAAATCAAATATAAGTGTACATCCAGCACAATAGACCAAAACATGTATGTATATTTGTTAGTAGCATTAAACCAAATCTCTGTGTGTATCCAGCACAATAAACTAAAATATATGTACACATTTGTTAGTCATAAAACTATTTAACGTCACAGATTTACAATGGAACATGTAAATTCATTACAAAGATCAGCACTAGACGGTGCACAATCAATAGCTCCGTAGAAACAAAGCTCTCCTTTTTTAATGATAATTTTTTGATTTTTATGTTTTTTAATTAACTTTTTATTTCTTTTTAACTTTTTTATAATAATAAAATCCCATAGAATTCTTTTAGATGAGGCACTGCCTAGTATATATGGGTACAAATCTTCATTTAAAATAAAATGTCACACAGTAAGCTATTAAATACAGTAGTATGCATATTTACAGCCTAGGCAATGTCACAGATGGTAAGGCAAGTACTTCTAACAGCTTAAAAAAAAAACGGCGCAAAACCCAGCGGCAGTCGACATATTAAGAGAAAATAGCATGCATAGTGAACACTAAGAATATTCACAACTATCTTGTGGCCTAGGGTGTACAGTAAATCGGAATAAAAGATATGATTTGGTTTCTTTTATACCACTTAACAGGTCGGCATTACCACAGTGAAACAAATCAACAAGAAAGTCAAATTCTACTTAAGCAAGGCGAGTTCTTCAATTCACAGCCAACAACTTCATACAGTTTCACTGGAAGTATAGGGTACTACCTAACACGACCTATGTATAGCTGCCAGAATATCTAAATACTAAGACATAACAAGTTGTGACGTGATAGGGAACGTGGGTACGGAAAAAAATTAAATGAATATGCGAAGAGGTTGAAGCCCATAAAGCGAGTCTCATCATCTATCTGCATTGACACCAAAACTCACCTGTAGTGAGAACATCATAACATTCTCCCTAAACTGTATGGGGAAGTAAGGACAACACTGACACGCTGATAAACTAACCCAGCCCTAATCATATGCATCTGGTATAGTGAAGACATAGCAAATTCCTCAAGTGAATTGGGGAATGTGTCAATTTGCGTCTAAAAAACTACTGACTAAAAGGTGGTAGCTGACAATAGACAACACTAGTTCCCCTCGTAAGGAAGCATTAAATGCTTCGTTGTCCTAAGTATAAAAGTAGCGTATAACCAATAAACTGTAAACATGGTCACTAACAAATATATGATCCCTGCCACGGAAGTAGATTGCTAAAAAGCGAATACAAAGTGTTGCAGAAAACTAGATCTACGAGCTCATATGAAGGCGACGTATAGTAAGCTTCAGGTAAACACTCAGTGCGTTATATGGTGAAACATGTAAGGGCTTAAATAATGTAGAGGTACATAAATATTGCTTCTCCTATATTTTATTGTCTACGAGTCTTAGCATGAATGTAATTTTTCAACCTTACTATAAAGCACTGATTGTTTATCTGAAGCTTACCACACGTCACCTTCATACGAGCTCGTAGATCTTGTTTTCTGCTTTATAGCAATCTACTCCTGAGGTAGACCGCATATGTTTGTTAGTAACAATGTTTTTAGTTTATTGGTATCTTATACACTGGGCGGAAAGCCCAGATGTACCCCCTTAACACAATTAAACCACCAGAGGTGCTTAGAATTTACAGGAAATTAAAAATGGCTGTGTCCTTTCCGGGTTTCGATCCCTGATTCTACTGGATGGAATGCCCAAGTGCACCCCCTAATACCTGTCCAGATATGGGAGAGAAAGGTTAGGTTAGTGTATTTTATTTATTTTGGTCGGGAAACTGATGCAAATATCGATCCTAATTACATAATTAATCACAAAGATCGTGCCTAATTACACAACCACATGCAGAGTGCTACACAAGGATAGCATAAAATCGCAATACAACTAAAAGACTGACGATACCATACAACCGGTGTTATCCTGCTGCGAAAAAATTTCGCAGTGCCACTAAAAACTACTGACAGACACACTCAAACTCTACCCGACACCTACAAGCTGGCGGGAAAAAGGCTGGGGTGTAAGGTACTATCTTTATTCTTTTTGGTGAGAAATACGTTCAACTGACAAGATGCTGGTGTTGGACAGAGAGGAGTTTAAAAAGTGTATTACCTGTAAGCATACAGTATCTATCTCAGTTTGATGACAGAGTTCGCTACACATGTCTGCTCAAAAACCATCCTGCAGCCCAGGTAATCGAAGCCAATACACTGTACCACAACTGATGGAAGAAAATGCATCTCATATCTAATTATACTTCGAAATTGTCGTGAAAAAACCAGCACTAACAATGAACTGGTCGTAATGCAGCACATGTACTGTGGAAAATTGTCGTCCTAAAAGACTGCAGAGGGGATGGTAGTTGAACGTGCATTCACCTCGATAGGCGTCCACAAACTGCGAAAAATAGAGGCCCACTTGCTCCCTCCCTCTACCCATCCCTCCCTCCATCCCTCCCTCCCGCCATCCACTTATGGGGAGGACCCATGCTCCTTCAAATGGTCAGCTGCTCCTCCGATCACCTCGCGGCGTCGGCAGGCCACTGTCCCCCCCCCCCCCCTTCGCTGCTACCCTCTGAGGTCGCTGGCCGTACCCGGCTTTTCACCTTTTGGCTGCCGCCTTGACCGACGCACCTACGCCAACACAATAAAGTGCAACTTGTTTATCTAAAATATAGCGACAGACCCCCACCGCATCACCTCCTAGACAGAGAACTGCTGTTCCAACAACCACTGACAGCAGACGAACCCCCACTGCGGGTCCCTTTGTGCCACTTACGATACGTGGCATGCCTTTGAGGTGGCGGTCCTAGACAACACGAAAGGTAAATTAAGTAGCATAAACCCGCCCATCTGGAGGACGCCCCAGATGGCTATTACAAAAATTGGGAAAATTAGGAAGACTACACATCATACATGGCGTGTAGGAAGGATTGTTCCTTCATTTTGCAGTCATATACATGAATACTGTTCCGGTGTTGACCATCGCCGGAAGGTGCTAATCGCAACACGCATGAGGTAGCACAAATAAAAAGAGGTACTGTTATCTTATTGGGGAAAAAAATAAAAAAATAAAAATAAAAACATGTGGAGGTCAACGCAACGTATGGAAATAGGACGAGTCTGTAGCAATGAGGAATGCTTCCAAACAACTATATTAAGGTAATGACCTCTACATTTAATCCCATGTCCCACAGCGATAAGTAGCAGATATCCTGTGTTCTGACAAGTTTGCCTCCATCTCAACGGAGTGGTGTCAGTCGATTATTATGCAGTAATCAACAGCGTACTCACTGGACGGTCGGGATCGGGAAACATGCCATTGATATGAGGCGATGAGCTGTAATACACACCGCAGTAGTAAGCGAGATCAGTTTTACCCAGATATTGGACAGAGCAATATCTACCGCACTGTGCAACCTGTGTAGAAAGAGAGTGAGCTGAGTTAATGCTATAGGAGCGTGTTTTGACAACTCGGCGGAAATGGGAACATGTTGTCGTTGCTCCGTCACCCGTGCACGATGTGTAAGGTCAGCTCCAAATGAAACCTGCTCCTACAACACGGCGACAGTATGAACAGTTATGGTGATGTTTCTTGTTGGGAAAATTAAGGACTCAACATCGAAGCAGATCCGCATCCCTCAGGATCCATTCATGTCTACCACTCAAACATTCTACCATCGTTATTCTGCACCATCCAGCAGAGAAAAATTACGCCGGATATATCTACACTCCTGGAAATGGAAAAAAGAACACATTGACACCGGTGTGTCAGACCCACCATACTTGCTCCGGACACTGCGAGAGGGCTGTACAAGCAATGATCACACGCACGGCACAGCGGACACACCAGGAACCGCGGTGTTGGCCGTCGAATGGCGCTAGCTGCGCAGCATTTGTGCACCGCCGCCGTCAGTGTCAGCCAGTTTGCCGTGGCATACGGAGCTCCATCGCAGTCTTTAACACTGGTAGCATGCCGCGACAGCGTGGACGTGAACCGTATGTGCAGCTGACGGACTTTGAGCGAGGGCGTATAGTGGGCATGCGGGAGGCCGGGTGGACGTACCGCCGAATTGCTCAACACGTGGGGCGTGAGGTCTCCACAGTACATCGATGTTGTCGCCAGTGGTCGGCGGAAGGTGCACGTGCCCGTCGACCTGGGACCGGACCGCAGCGACGCACGGATGCACGCCAAGACCGTAGGATCCTACGCAGTGCCGTAGGGGACCGCACCGCCACTTCCCAGCAAATTAGGGACACTGTTGCTCCTGGGGTATCGGCGAGGACCATTCGCAACCGTCTCCATGAAGCTGGGCTACGGTCCCGCACACCGTTAGGCCGTCTTCCGCTCACGCCCCAACATCGTGCAGCCCGCCTCCAGTGGTGTCGCGACAGGCGTGAATGGAGGGACGAATGGAGACGTGTCGTCTTCAGCGATGACAGTCGCTTCTGCCTTGGTGCCAATGATGGTCGTATGCGTGTTTGGCGCCGTGCAGGTGAGCGCCACAATCAGGACTGCATACGACCGAGGCACACAGGGCCAACACCCGGCATCATGGTGTGGGGAGCGATCTCCTACACTGGCCGTACACCACTGGTGATCGTCGAGGGGACACTGAATAGTGCACGGTACATCCAAACCGTCATCGAACCCATCGTTCTACCATTCCTAGACCGGCAAGGGAACTTGCTGTTCCAACAGGACAATGCACGTCCGCATGTATCCCGTGCCACCCAACGTGCTCTAGAAGGTGTAAGTCAACTACCCTGCCCAGCAAGATCTTCGGATCTGTCCCCCATTGAGCATATTTGGGACTGGATGAAGCGTCGTCTCACGCGGTCTGCACGTCCAGCACGAACGCTGGTCCAACTGAGGCGCCAGGTGGAAATGGCATGGCAAGCCATTCCACAGGACTACAGCCAGCATCTCTACGATCGTCTCCATGGGAGAATAGCAGCCTGCATTGCTGCGAAAGGTGGATATACACTGTACTAGTGCCGACATTGTGCATGCTCTGTTGCCTGTGTCTATGTGCCTGTGGTTCTGTCAGTGTGATCATGTGATGTATCTGACCCCAGGAATGTATCAATAAAGTTTCCCCTTCCTGGGACAATGAATTCACGGTGTTCTTATTTCAATTTCCAGGAGTGTAAAACAAATCCCGTCTACGTGCCGGCATCGAGCATATGCGGCGATCCTATTAAATACGAGTTATTTATCCATTGGAGTAGGTAGCCAGTGATGGACATCGCTTGCACAGACCGGTGTAAAGTTTCGTCTCCAGTATCGTACGAGAACCTCCTCCCGCATGTTGTCAGTCGCAGGTGAGAGTCCCTGTTTCGTTGTTTGGGGCACCACTTTTTCTGCTGTAACACGCTTTGTACACTGCCCTACGTTTTTTTTTTTCGCCACGACTCCGACGTCTGTGTCAGATTCAAAACTGACACTAACACGTTTGGTCCACTGACTCCCCAGGAAACTAGACACGCACAGTGTAAATCACATTATGTGGTAATCAACAGCATACCTGTGGACTGTTTGGATGGAAAAGACACCGTCGATGTACTGTCAAAATAAGCATCATAGTTGATAGTGCGATAAATTAAGCAATATCATCATAATTTCAACACCGACCAGTGACACGGCAGCATGCTTACCAATTTCTGTATCATCGCTAAACAGTCCTTCCACTACTTTGCGAGTGCCATCGCTAGTGTAAGTAGATGACTGTGCAGTACATTCATTCATTGTTAACTCTCGAACATATACACCAGACAGCGACTTAAATATCTCTAGCACTTCGATCGTAGTTCATAACTTACGATCTTTCTCAATGTGCATGGGAGTCACAGTGCGTTCTCGCATTCTTAGGATAAAGTTAGAGACTGAAAGATCTCCTCGTATTGTCTTTGACCTACGCTTCCTGCAGCTGACCAGAAGTAGACCTCTACATTCTACGTTTCTTGTCGGAACAGTACGAACCGAGGATGTAACTGCTGTCCCGAATCCATCCAAGAGCACAAGATTTCTCCAGATGCGCGAATGTAGAGGAAGTTAGCAGCTCTTATCGGTGTGCAGTAGATATGAAACTTGTGATGATATAACAGACAGTTAAGAACAAGAAACGGGTGGTGTTTATGGATGATGGTGCCCAGACGGAAAGAGTTTGCTGCGTTTTACGTAAATCAACTGCGCTAGCAATTCTAAAGTATTGTTCTAGTGTCTGCAGACATTACCAAGAAGAGAGAACATAAACACATGCACTCCTAAGGCTACAATGTTCTGCACTTAAAACACGCTATAATGTTATATCGTTGTGGTTTCCGACCTATTAGTCTTATGGAATGCAACGCTCTTACTATCCCAATGTAAGAAATATATTTCCAGCGCATGACATACTTTCTCATTGCAGGTTTCTCTACGATTAAATAAGGTGATAAACTGTAAAGTGAAAAACTAGTTACTTAAAACATCGATTCACGTACAATATACCTTTCCAGAGGTGTATAGTCCCCACTATTCACATCAGATCACGGTTCAGAAATTATACTATGCTCGCATCAGTCCTATATAAAATGATCGTTAGTAACGGGGAATGCCTCTTACAAAGAGAGGGACAAACGCGTAGCAGCGGTGTTTGACATGTGAAATTACACGTCATTCCGCCACTAACTCAGGAAACATGACAATTGTCAACCAGGTGTAATACCTCACAAACATCTGTCGCTAAGTTAGAATCACCGTAATTATGAAACTGAAGACTCGATTTTATGCCCAAGATGTGGCGGGGGAATGGAGAACGTCGCATAAATCTTCGTTCGTCTAGAGGAATGTGTCGAAACAGCATGGAAGTCCTCTGATGACCGAGAGGCTTGCTGTTAACGATCGCAAGTAGAAAGTGCTTTACATCGCACACAGAACACGCAGTTGTATGCGAGTCGAACGCAGGTTATGTCACACAACTGACGTATCCCGACAGAGCAACGGAAAAAAACGGTCAAATGACCTGCAGCAACACGTCCCTCTCTCTCTAGAATGCATAATCAGTCTATCATTAATGCTGCCTCGTTACAGCTCCATCTCACTCTATCACTCCGTCACTCTCTGTCATACTTTAACGCATACGCAAGTAAGTTTAGAGGCAGACGGTTCTCTTTTTCCCAGGAAGGCATCAAAGACAGCAGTCAACTCGTGCGTGTCACTATTTCCTCAATAGAAATACAGTAGAATTCTGCCTCGACGAAAAATAAAAGACTATTTCCCTAGTTCCCAGTGCTTCCATCTCGACTTTTTTCCGTATTCCGCTTGGTATCGTATAATCGTTCACACGTACACGAATTGTTCTGCACCAATAAGAAGAGATGAAAGAACTCCCTCAATTTCCCCACATTTCGGAGTATTTTCCCTCAATTTATACGTATTTTCCGTCATTTTATCGATTTTATGCACTTATATCCATGCGATCACATCACTTATCAGTCCGTGTCACAAAATCGCTTGTAAATGTAGTACAGCTGCCAGCACCTAGAGAAAACATACTCCACACATCAAAAAAAGTTTTGCATCAGCCCAGTTCCCAGAACTCCTGAAGATAGACGTTGAGTGTGGATATTGTATCACAGACACAGTCCCTTTAACTGTTCCGAGATGTCACTAAACCCGCCCAAAGATGTAAACAACCATGCATGAGCATCACCTATTAAACGGAGGGGGTTGGACTGTCGATCAGTTCCAGTCATTCCAAAAGGAAGGAGGCACGCGACTCGTGTTTTCTGTGCCTAAACGGTCAATACCGTGTTTCGATCGCGTCCGCATTGTTACTTTTTGGCAGGAAGGACTGGGATGGATTGAAAAGGGCTGTTTATGGACGACGTGACCCACCAACCACTGTCCATTATAATTATCCGGGCTGTTATGCCGTGGTCGGTTGATGAATTCAGTGTCGATTCCCAACGTTTCGTCTCCGACTGCGGGAGACATCTTCAAGGGGGTCCGTAGCTCAATGGAAGGTCCAACACACCCACTGGCTCGCTACTGACTGCCGCTAAATTCCGTGTCCGCGCGCTCCCACGCCGCGGCGTGACGTCACGTGTTTTGAAAACGTCAGTGCAATTGGCCGCTGTCCGTCACCGTCGATCGCCGTTGCCATCACCCAGTAGTGGGCGGGTGGTACACATCTTCTTTAACACCGGAATCCATATGCCGTTTAATTTCACACCCTCCTCCTTACGGTTGGAATTATTTGGGTGTTGAGCGATTTCGATTGCCTCCCTGTAGAGCCTTTCGTAATATCCGCTTGTGGCCTCTAGTACTTGCGTCTCCTCGAAACGAATATTGTGGTTCCCTGGCTGGAAAGCATGCTCCGCAACAGCTGATCGTTCCGTTTCTCCTCTTCTGCAATTTCCCTTATGCTCTTCCAAACGTTTAGAAACAGTTCTTTTAGTGGTACCCACATAAACATCACCACAGCTGCATGGGATCCTATACATTCCAGCTTTTTCCAGTGGTTTGCGAGCGTCCTTGGCAGGCTTAAGGTATTCCTGTATCTTCCTGGTGGGCTTGTAAATTACGGTAATATTCCGCTTCGTCAAGATCCTCCCTATTCTTTCCGTTACATTTTTAACAAACGGCAGGAAAACCTTAGATTTTGCAGTAGCCTGTACGTCAGTATGATTTCTGCGTGGCTGCCTCAACGCACGTTTTATTTCGGCGGACGAATATCCGTTCCGCATTAGTGCATTGTGGAGATGTTCCATCTCAGCGTCGAGCAACTCAGGTTCACAAATATTTCTAGCTCTGTCCGCTGACGTCTTGATAACACCCCGCTTCTGTTGTGGGTGGTGGTTCGAATACCGGTGCAAATAACGGTCCGTGTGCGTGGGTTTGCGGTATACTTATGGATGCCGGTGTTAAACAAGATGTGTACCACCCGCCCACTACTGGGTGATGGCAACGGCGATCGACGGTGACGGACAGCGGCCAATTGCACTGACGTTTTCAAAACACGTGACGTCACGCCGCGGCGTGGGAGCGCGCGGACACGGAATTTAGCGGCAGTCAGTAGCGAGCCAGTGGGTGTGTTGGACCTTCCATTGAGCTACGGACCCCCTTGAAGATGTGTCCCGCAGTCGGAGACGAAACGTTGGGAATCGACACAGAATTCATCAACCGACCACGGCATAACAGTCCGGATAATTATAATGGACATGATATTTCCGGCCGTGAAATTCTACATTTTAGTACCACCAACCACTCTTTGGAATCTATGTCGAATCGCCGTTGAGGAGTGGGACAATCTGGACCAGCAGGGCCTTGATGAACTTGTGGGAAGTACCCCACGATAAATACAGTTATGCATCAATGCAAGAGTACGTGCTACTGGGTATTAGAGGCACTGGTGTGTGAATCAATCTGGACCACCACCTCCGAAGGTCTCATTGTATGGTGCTACAACATGCGATGTTGTGGTTTTCATGAGCAATAAAAAGTATTGTGATGCAAAACTTTTTTTTTATATGCATAGTTCGTAATTTTTCTTTGCTGGATGGTGCAGGATAAAGATGGTAGAATGTTTGGGTGATAGATGTGAATGGATCCTAAGGGATGCGGATCTGTTTCGATGTTGAGTCTTCCTAATTTTCCCAACAAGAAACACCGCTGTAACTGTTCGTACTGCCGTCATGTTGCAGGAACGGGCTTCATTTGGCGCCGACCTTACACATCGTGCATGGGTGGCGGAGCAATGACAACATGTTCCCATTTCCACCGAGTTGTCAAAACACGCTCCTATAACATTAATTCAGCTCACTCTGTTTCTACACAGGTTACAAATTGTGGTACATATTGCTCTTTCCGACTTCTGGGTAAAATTGATCTCGCTATCAACTGTGGTGTGTTTTACTGCATATCGCCCCATATCAATGGCGTCTTTCCCATCCCGACCGTCCATTTTTCACCAATAATGTAACAGCACCTCTTTTTTTGTGCTACATCATGCGTGTAGGGCACAGCACCTTCAGGTGATGGTCGACACTGGAATAGCAATCATATATATGACTGCAAAATTAAGGAACAATGGTTTTCGAAACGGAGTACCAAGACGTCCGCTACCTTGTCGATGGGAAGATGAGATTAACTACAGGTCATCACCTTCAAATAGCTGTTGGAAGCACTCTACATAACCATAAACTGTTCCAGTTACCATAAGTTGCGTTGTCGTCTACATTTTTGTCAATGAGAAACATCGCCTCTGTGTTTTATTTCTATCAGCCTGTGTTGTGGTAGCTGTACAGTTTAATAAAAATTTTAAGCTGTTTTGACTATTTTTCGACCGTGACCGTGACGGGTAGGGGAAATTTAAAAAAAAAACCTTTGCATATGTATAGTTTATGTCATGCGATGTTCAGTTTTCTGTGAGAGCCAGAGGATCAAAACGTGTTAATGTCGGTTTAGCATCGGCTAACACTGATCTCTAAGTCATGGTAGAAAAACAAAGTGTATATTGGTGTACAGTTATTGGATGTGTTATAACCGAAAAAAATAATGTATCAAACTGCTTATGAAGGTGCAAAACAGGAACCGTCTCGTGTGATTGATAGTCTATTAGATATGGTCGTCCTATAGTGCAGGTGATGGAACTTTACACCGGTCTGTGGAAGTGACTTGATCACGAACCACCTGCTCCAGTGATTCAAAACCTGTATGTTTAATAAGATTCACCAGTGGCTGTAATCATTAAAGGACGTCTCTACACGATATAACGCAAATATGTGGTTGAATGGATAGACTTGATTCCAAATTGCGGACAACATTTCGGACAGCATTTCTTCCTGAAAGCGTAACACTATCGGCCACCCGTGTGTCCCTGTAAACTCAAGACCGCTTTTCATGCATGGTGATGGTAGCATAGGCGTTATGATCGTGTTTTTAATAGCGCGGCCCTTACGCTAAATGTATGTTGTGAGCTATAGAAACCCTCTATGGTCAGCTTCAGAAGTTATTTCTCAATAGTGTTCCTCGAAAAGAACATCGTGTTCCCTTCACGGTTTCCCAGTTGTCCTACTTGGCGAGTGTAATCCGACTGCTGAAAAATAAATTATTCGCCATGACTCTCATGATCAATTTAATTAATGAGTCTAGCAAATTGATATCAATGACGTGCCGCCTGGCAGGTGGAAGAGATGGCTAGGGCGCCATTGAATGATTCTTGACAAGCGTTTTAATTGGCTTTTTTTTTTTCGTTGCGGCATTATCTTGTAACGAGATTATTTCAATCTTACATCTACACATGGCGGGACAGGCTTTCACGATTTGTTTCGTAAACGCTAGTATGATATAGTATCGCAATGGTATAAGGGAACCTGTCATAGTGTATAAAACAGCTACGATCTCTTGAATTATAGCTTGTTGTCGTCGAATGTAAAATGACTGTGTTTCTTCCGACATGTAGGCGAATGGCATAAAAACTGTATTCTCTAATGTTGGGGTGTAAGGCTAGTTCGCTTCCGTAGTAGAATACTACACGTGCACCCTGGGTAACGCTAAATGAACTAGCACTAAAGGCAACCAGATAATCCAGATAATCTTGAGCTGGATCTCCTGGTAAACACATCATGAGTGATACCGACCAAATGAACGATGAAGAATTGACTAGAGCACTTGGACCGTGCCTCCGAGTCTGCCACCTAAACATTGAAGGCATAAGTAGGAGCAAATGTGAATTTCTCCAGAGAGTTCTCACTCAGAACAAAATCGACGTAGTCGCGATACAAGAGACTCATGCGGAAAACATAGATCAGCTGGCTTCTAGAGGAAAAATCCCTGGATTCGAGATACTGGGAGCCACCTATCACCGCAATTACGGTGTGGCAACCTACATACGAAATAAGATAGAAAATGCTTCCCTGTGTAAGATATCTACAGACAACAACATACATGAAGTTGCTGTCAAAATTGACGAGGCCACTATAGTTAACATCTATAAGCCTCCCGGCTGTCCATGGCCTCCAGAAGTACTCCAAGAATATCCCCACCCTGCTATCTACGTAGGAGACTTTAATAGTCACCATGAGAACTGGAAGTATGCACGATACGACCAGAACGGTGAATCCCTCATGAGCTGGAGTGAGGAGACTAACACCCACCTGATTTTCGACGCTAAGGACCGCGAAACATTTTGATCAGCAGCATGGAGACGAGATTATAACCCTGATTTATGTTTTGTCACTAAAAACAAAAACAACCAACCGCTAGCCGCAACTCGTGAAGTCCTGTCTGATTTCCCACATAGCCAGCATCGCCCTGTTATCTTAGAAGTCGGAATTAACATCCCAATCATAAAATCTTTTCCTCGCCCACGATGGAATTTCCAGAAGGCAGACTGGGCCACCTTTGCAGAAAACCTTGACAAGTGTCTAGGTTGGATACCCCCGACTAGGGACAACTATGACAGATTTGTGGGAGCACTCATCGCCACGGCTAAGAGGAATGTACACAGAGGCTACCGGAAAGAGTACATACCAGGCTGGAATGAGAGATGCGAAGACCTGTACCAGGAATTTACCGAAACCAACGACCAAGAAATCGCGGACGAACTGTTGCACAGCTTAGACGCAGCTCGACGGGAAAAATGGATGGACACCGTGGAGAATTTAGATTTCACTAAATCCAGTAGGCAAACATGGACCCTACTTCGTAACCTGGGAGGCGGTAAACGTAAAATAAAAGACACCCACCCGCTAACCCCTAACAATGTGGCCGCACACATAGTTAGAACCTCAAGAGCACCAAGGGACAGAACACACACCACGACCGTCAAACGTGAATTAAGATCCTTAAAACGAAGGGCATCGCCTACCTCCGAATTTTCCCAGCCTATCACAGCGGAAGAAGTTGCAGCAGCCGTGTCAAAAATCAAAAGTGGCAAGGCTCCCGGCTTCGATGGCATCCACCCGGAATTCCTACTTCACTGTGGAAAATATACTAGAACATGGCTCGCAAACTTCTTAACAGATATTTTAGAATCGGGTAATATCGCACACCAGCTTAAACGAGCAAAGATTATAGCGATACTAAAGCCAGGCAAACCTAACGACATGCCCCAAAACTACCGCCCTATCGCTCTGCTGAACTGTGTCTATAAGCTGCTGGAACGTATCATCTACAACAGAATAAGCGAAAAAATTCTTGAAGTGGTACCGATTGAACAGGCAGGTTTTCGACCCAACCGCAGTTTCACCGACCAGATCCTCTCCCTAGCAACTTACATAGAGGCGAGCTTTCAGAAAAAACTCAAAACATCAGTAGCCTTTATTGACCTATCAGCCGCTTATGATACCGTTTGGCGACAAGGCCTGATATTTAAGTTGCTGCGGGTCATACCATGCAACAAGCTAGCCAACCTCATTGATAACATGCTCACAGATAGAAGTTTCAGAGTCATAATGGGCGACTTAAAAAGTGACCAAATGAAGCTCAACAATGGTTTACCACAAGGCTCCGTTCTGGCGCCATTGAAGTTTAACCTCTACACATCTGACTTACCTGAAACCACTTCTCAAAAATTCGGATATGCCAACGACTGGGCAATAGCTGCAAGAGGCAGATCAATGGAGGCAACGGAAAACACATTAACTGCGGATCTAACAAAGCTGGGAGATTACTTCCGAAGGTGGAGATTACGACCAAACGCGACAAAAACGGAGGTGACATGCTTTCACCTCGACAATGCCCTAGCAAAAAGAAAGCTCAACGTTCATTTCGAAAACAGGCTGCTAAACCATAATAATTACCCCAGATATCTAGGCGTCACCTTTGATAGAACCCTAACATTCAAGGAACACCTACGTAATACAGCCGCAAAACTTAAAACTCGAAAAAATATCATACAGAAGCTATGTGGGACTACGTGGAGCTCTTCCGCGGCTGTACTGAGACCTTCGGCTCTGGGACTTGTCTGCACAACAGCAGAATATGCCGCACCGGTATGGCTAAACAGTAAACACACAGGCTTGATCGATGCTCAACCAAACTACACAATGAGGATGATATCAGGAACAATAAAGCCAACGCCTTTACACTGGCTACCTATACTGAGCAACATTCTCCCACCGGACCTGCGCAGAGAGAACGCTCTCCTACGCGAGTATGGAAAAGTGTTGAACAACGAGAAACTGCCAATCCATAAGGATGTTCCTGCCCTGGAGATGAACAGATTGCGCTCCAGACACCCCTCTTTAAAAAAGGCAAAAAATACGCATCCTCTCAACCCGCATTATGGCAACCTCTGGAAAACGCGGTGGAGAGAATCTGTGCCCCAAAACATGCAGAATAAGCCATGTATCAATGTCCAACCACCAGGATTCAATTTGCCAAGGAAAACTTGGACGACCTTGAATCGAATTCGGACAAATAACGGCAGATGTGCAGACAGCCTCCACAGGTGGGGTAAAATCACCTCCCCGAGATGTGTCTGCGGTGCGGACCGGCAGACGATTCGTCACATCGTGGAAGATTTCCCTCTGAGACGTTTTGCAGGAGACCCCAATGAGTTTCTGACCGCGACTGAAAGTGCAATAGACTATGTCACAAATCTGGATGTTTGTTTGTGAACTTTTGTTTGTTATATACACTATTTTAAATACTTTTATATCTACAACTACACTCCTGGAAATTGAAATAAGAACACCGTGAATTCATTGTCCCAGGAAGGGGAAACTTTATTGACACATTCCTGGGGTCAGATACATCACATGATCACACTGACAGAACCACAGGCACATAGACACAGGCAACAGAGCATGCACAATGTCGGCACTAGTACAGTGTATATCCACCTTTCGCAGCAATGCAGGCTGCTATTCTCCCATGGAGACGATCGTAGAGATGCTGGATGTAGTCCTGTGGAACGGCTTGCCATGCCATTTCCACCTGGCGCCTCAGTTGGACCAGCGTTCGTGCTGGACGTGCAGACCGCGTGAGACGACGCTTCATCCAGTCCCAAACATGCTCAATGGGGGACAGATCCGGAGATCTTGCTGGCCAGGGTAGTTGACTTACACCTTCTAGAGCACGTTGGGTGGCACGGGATACATGCGGACGTGCATTGTCCTGTTGGAACAGCAAGTTCCCTTGCCGGTCTAGGAATGGTAGAACGATGGGTTCGATGACGGTTTGGATGTACCGTGCACTATTCAGTGTCCCCTCGACGATCACCAGTGGTGTACGGCCAGTGTAGGAGATCGCTCCCCACACCATGATGCCGGGTGTTGGCCCTGTGTGCCTCGGTCGTATGCAGTCCTGATTGTGGCGCTCACCTGCACGGCGCCAAACACGCATACGACCATCATTGGCACCAAGGCAGAAGCGACTGTCATCGCTGAAGACGACACGTCTCCATTCGTCCCTCCATTCACGCCTGTCGCGACACCACTGGAGGCGGGCTGCACGAAGTTGGGGCGTGAGCGGAAGACGGCCTAACGGTGTGCGGGACCGTAGCCCAGCTTCATGGAGACGGTTGCGAATGGTCCTCGCCGATACCCCAGGAGCAACAGTGTCCCTAATTTGCTGGGAAGTGGCGGTGCGGTCCCCTACGGCACTGCGTAGGATCCTACGGTCTTGGCGTGCATCCGTGCGTCGCTACGGTCCGGTCCCAGATCGACGGGCACGTGCACCTTCCGCCGACCACTGGCGACAACATCGATGTACTGTGGAGACCTCACGCCCCACGTGTTGAGCAATTCGGCGGTACGTCCACCCGGCCTCCCGCATACCCACTATACGCCCTCGCTCAAAGTCCGTCAACTGCACATACGGTTCACGTCCACGCTGTCGCGGCATGCTACCAGTGTTAAAGACTGCGATGGAGCTCCGTATGCCACGGCAAACTGGCTGACACTGACGGCGGCGGTGCACAAATGCTGCGCAGCTAGCGCCATTCGACGGCCAACACCGGGGTTCCTGGTGTGTCCGCTGTGCCGTGCGTGTGATCATTGCTTGTACAGCCCTCTCGCAGTGTCCGGAGCAAGTATGGTGGGTCTGACACACCGGTGTCAATGTGTTCTTTTTTCCATTTCCAGGAGTGTATATGTTATACACTGTGACTACTCTTTATTTCTGTGTCTTATGATTTTTACGTCTTTTTTTTATATGATGTGTTACATGCCATAAGCTAAATAAATAAATAAATCTCTAATGTTATTTCTTGTGCATGACAGTTTATTTACAGATACTGAATGAAAGAGATGCTCTCAGGTCGTGTAATTTGTTCGACAGGCTGAAAGAAATTGTTTAAAGTAGGTTATTATTATTTTTCTTTGGAGTTTAAATGATCCCTTTTTCTTTACTCCAATGACTATATCGAAACAACGTGGATATACTGCGGTGATCGGTAATTTTCACAGCACAGTAGTCGAAGTTTTTTTACCTGATTTTACACATGATGGTGGACATGTCTCTGTTGATCATTTGCGATCAGTGGTGATGGACTTCGTTGGACATCAGAAAAAAATGACATGCGACTGCATTTGAACGTAAAAACTATACCGATTTTGCTCATAAAACTGAAACAAAATGGACGTTTCCTATTTTTTGTGGAAATGCCATTTATTATTGGAGTCGATTTGATTTTAAATAGTCCAACGCAGAACGGCGGGCGAGTTCCCTGCCAGGCCATGACTTTCCCTTGGCCCCGATAGCGGTCATTTATCACGGTTCTGAGTGATGCCAGCATAGCGCTTTGTACTGAAGGCACTGCGGCTGTTCTCGCTTTAGGCGGGAGAGGCTTTCGCAAACAGCCAACTTTTGAAATAGCCATCTGGAGTGTCCTAATACTAGGACCGCCGCCTCAAAGGCATGCCGAATACGCGAGTGGCACTAAGGGGACAGCAGCGGGGGCCCGTCTGCTGTTAGCAGCCGCTGGACACAGCCGCTCTCTGCCTAGGAGGCGGTGCTTGGGGGCTCTGTCGCTATATTTTAGATAAACAAGTTGCACTTAATTGTGTTGGCGTAGGAGCGTCACCCCTAGGCGGTGGCCAGGTGGTGGAAAGCCGAGTATGGCCAGCGACCGCAGAGGGTGGCAGCAAAGGGCAAGGCAGTCGTCGGAGCAACTGGCCGTTTGAAGGAGCGTATGCCCCCCCCCCCCCCCGATAGGTGGATGGAGGGAGGGAGGGGTGGAGGGAGGGAGGAAGTGGGTCTCGATTTTCGGCAGTCTGTGAACGCCAATTAAGGAGAATGCACATTAAACTATCAGCCCCTCTGGATTCTTTTAGGACGACGATTTTTCCTAGTACATGTGCTGCAACATGACCAGTTCGTTACGAGTGCTGGTTTTTTCACAACAATTTCGAAGTGTAATGAGAAATGTGACGCATTTTTTTCCATCAATTGTGGTAGGTTGTATTGGCATCGATTACCTGGGCTGCAGGATGCTTGTCGAGCAAGCGTCTGTAGCAAACTCTGACATCAAACAGCAGTAGATACTGTATGCTTACAGTTAATACAGTTCTTAAACTCCTCTCTGTCCAACACCAGCATCTTGTCAGTTGAACGTATTTGCCGCCAAAAAGAACAAAGATAGTACCTCACACCCCAGCCTTTTTCCTCCCACCTTGTAGGTGTAGGGTAGAGTTTCATTGTGTCTGTCTGTAGTTTTTCCCAGCAGGATAACACCAGTTTTATGGTATCGTCAATTTTTGAGTTGTATTACGATTTTGTGCCATAGTTGTGTAGTACTATGCATAATGTTGTGTAATTAGACCCAATCTTTGCGATTAATTATGTGATTATGATCGATCTGTGCGTCAGTTTCCCGACCAACATAAATAAAGTACACTAACCTAACTTTCCTCTCCCGCGTCTGGACATTTTCCATGTGTTAGGGTGTGCAATTGGGCTTTCCATCCAGTGGAATCAGGGTTCAAGTCTCAGAAAAGACACGGCCATTTTTAATTGCTGTTAGTTCCAAGCACCTCTGGTGGTTAACTGTGTTAGAGGGGTACACTTGGGGTTTCCGCAAAGGAGTACCAGGGTTCGACTCTCAGAAAGGGCACCGCCAGTTTTAAGATCGCGCCAATTCCCTTGTGTAGGGCGGGGGGGTGAGGGGGAGGGGGGACGTCGGGACAGCCCTGGTACAAAGAAATTTCCGCCAAAATTCGAAATAACCGCCAAAATTCGACGTTCCAATAAAATTCGAAATTTCTGCCAACGGGGTAGGTTGGTGGAGGGGGAGGGGTGGGGGAGGGGAGTGGGACGGGGAGGAGGGAGCTGGGGCACACATGCAGCTGAGAAAACACGTGACTATCTGGGGGGCGGGGGTGGCCATGGTCGGGGACGGGTGTGTGCGGGGTGCGTGGGCGCGGGAATGACTAATTGATAAATTTAATTAAATTGCATATGAATTTGATATCAAAAGTGTCCTAAAAACCCCATTATACTACTATTCACCTTATAGCCCTTCCATTCGCTCACCTTTAGTTACCTTCTCTGACTATCTTTCGTCCCTTTCATTTTGTTTATTAAAACATAATAATTCTCGTGGAAAACAGAAGAAATCAACTAACTTAAATATTTCATTTGATGTGAGAACTTCTATATTTATTGTTTTTTATTGAAATAAAATTTCTTATTCATTGTGAACTAAATGATAAGGAAAATTTTCTATTTCGTGGAACTGAAAAAGAAAAGTAATAACGCAGTAAAGACCCTTTTGGTGATTGTATATTCCTTCATCTTTAAAATGTAAAGCAATTTTTCTTTCGTCTGAAATCCTTCATGTCTGTCTTCCCTCTAAAAACGAAGTGTGAGCTTCTTTTTAAACGCAGAGAAATCTGATATTTGCCTGAATCCAACGGCGAGGAGGTTCTGCACAGAGTCGGGGAAGAAGGGTACATATGGAAAACACTGACAAGAAGAAGGAAAATTATAATACCACACTTGTTAAGACGCTAGGGAATAACCGCCATGGTACTAGGGGGGATCTGTAAAGGACTGGGAAACATCCAACAAATAACTGAGGACGTAGGTTGCAAGTGTTACTGTGTGAATAACTCATGGCTGATAGCATCGAACCAGTCAGGAGACTGATGGAAAGAAAAGTAGGATTTCTACGATTTATTGATGTAGTTCCAAGTTTCGACTATCGTTAAATTCGATCCATGGAGGCGCTAATTAGTAAGAATCGACTTACGTGAAATCGGGCTGGAATCGGGTTAAGGTTTAGGATCCTGTACGAGTACTTATCATGTGGACAGCCCCAGTCTGCAGGGGAAGCGTGGCTGTTCTGACGCGGGCAACTCAGTTGTGTGGGTCAGAAAGAGTCACGGCACAGCTGAGCAAGGTACAGAGGCAGCGCTCCTCAGGAGGCCACAGACGCGAGGCCGCCTCCCGGGCAGCTTGCACTCGGCAGCTGGCGCGTTGCGTCAGCTGTGCTCGCGGGCTGGCGGCGCGGCGGTGCCGGTGCAGGCCGGCGCGGTCCAGGAAGGAGGCGCTGCTGACTCACGCCCGCCGAGCACTCGGTCAGGGGCAACGCTCGCTGTCGCCGCAAGGTTGGTGGCCGCCCCAGGGCGGCGACGAGGGGCGGCCTCGCTGCACTCCGCGCTGCTTCCACATAAACACTTGCCGCAACAGAGGAAACCGTGTCCGCTCGGAAATAGCCCTTGCCTCTAGCAAATCAAACACGGGAGTTTACTGAACTTGAACACATTCTTACAAATGCGGTGAGGACCACCTGAATCCCAACCCTCAGATAATGCGGGTCTGTGCTTTCCACTGAAACGCACAGGCAAACAGGAACCTAAAAGTTAATTGGAAAGGCGGCGAAATAGCGAAATGGAACACCGCTTTGCTCTTGGCGTCACATTTTTTTCAGTGTATGGAATTCCGTGCCGTGCCCATTTAGCCATCTCAGTAATGTAATGACAGTTATGACGATACGAACTTAAGGACAGCACAACGCCCAGTCCCCGAGAAGGGGGAAATAAAAACCTCTACACGGCCGGGAATCGACCCTGTGCTCTTTTGCTCAGCAATCCGCCGCGCTGACCGCGCAGCTGCGGAGGCGGTGCTCGGCAGTGCTTGACATTCAGCTGAGACTGCTAGGTGTTTGGCTTCATCCAAACATGTCCGACTTTTTATGGTCTTGTCTGGCTAAATATACAGTGTGATTTTTTCCTCCGTGCACAAACTCTGCCGGCCGCGGTGGCCGAACGGTTCTAGGCACTTCAGTCTGGAACCTCGCTGCTGCTACTGTCGCAGGTTCGAATCCTGCCTCGGGCATCGATGTGTGTGATGTCCTTAGGTTAGTTAGGTTTAATTAGTTCTAACTCTAGGGGACTGATGACCTCAGATGTCTACGGTCGCGGGTTCGAATCCTGCCTCGGGCATGGATGTGTGTGATGTCCTTAGGTTAGTTAGGTTTAAGTAGTTCTAAGTTCTAGGGGACTGATGACCTCAAAAGTTAAGTCCCATAGTGCACAGAGCCATTTGAACCTCAGATGTCCCATAGTGCTTAGAGCCATTTCAACCATTTGTAAAACTCTAGGGATTGATCGATGAGAGGATCCGGAACAAAGAATGTCGAACGAACTTATGTCCGGAAATCCACGGTTTCCATGCTAGATACCATTTATCAATTCATACATTATTACAGAGACTGCGTCCTAATACGTGCCGTACCGTGCAGCCATAGTCACAGCACGTGTTGAAAATGGTTTTGATGTGCCTCAACGCACCGTAGCACGTTCTGTCTCACATGTTCATATCGCCAAGGCTGCATCCGAATAGTGTCTCCACATCTGGAATGGGCTCTGCTTACACGACCGAGCGACCACTACGGTCGCAGGTTCGAATCCTGCCTCGGGCATGGCTGCGTGTAACGTCCTTAGGTTAGTTAGGTTTAAGTATTTCTAAGTTCTAGGGGACTGATGACCTTATAAGGTAAGTCCCATAGTGCTGAGAGCCATTTGAACCGTTCTGCTTACACGATACTTCTGAGATGGCCCCATAACCAGGAATCGCACGGTTTGAGATTCGGTGAGCGAGCAGGTCATGCACCTGGACACCCTCGTCCCATCCATCGAGAAGGAAAGAGACGACTGAGATGCATTCGGACGTTAACTACGAAGTGGACTGGGGCTCCGTCATGTAGCAGCCACATAACCCTTCGAATCATCAGTGGTACTTCTTCCAGCAGTGGAGGCAAAATCGCGCCCCAAGAAACGCCGATAGTTCCGGCCTGTTAGTTGACGTGGAAGGAAGTTTGGTCCCAAAATACGGTCGCCAATTATCCCAGCCCACACATTCCAACTGCACCGATGCTGATGATTCGCTGTCACTACACCATGGGGGTTCTGCATACAATCCCGCAGATGACTGTTATGAAAATTGAAGATACTACTCAGGGTATATAGGTGCCCTCGTCTGTCAATAGGATGGATGACACAAATCCCGGAATTGTGGTTGCCTGGTGAAGAATCCAGTGACAAAACTGCTCCCGATGTGGAAAGTCTGTCGCTAGTAAGCCCTGCACACGTTGTAAGTCATAAGGCTAGTAACAATTGTAATGAAGAATGGTCCACACGCTCGTCTGGCTTGTTCTGCATTGGCGGGCCAACTGCTTGGTACTGACACGGCGGTCGCCTTTCTCTGTGTTAACCGCATTTGCCTCCAAATCTGGCATCCGAACATTTCAGGTACGCCCTTCATGATTTCCACCTTCCGGAAACGACCCTGTCTCACAAGGGGAGGCCGCGACATCGGGATCAGAGATTTACTTCAAACTTTGTACACATTTAGTACGCTATTAAAACAACATAATATGCATGTAGTAAGGTGCACTACAGACAATTCCGAGAAATCCGGAAAAACAGTTTACGCGTCTTTTATGTAACTGAGGTGTCTGTGCCTAGGTGCCGGATGTTACAGTTTATGGTAGTCAAGTGATTAGCGTTCGAGCTACATAAAACGAACAAGTATGAGATGATGGTTGGACTCCGGCTCGGTTTTGATTCTTATATTTTTTCAGCAATGATCATTTTATTTAAATTATATCACATTTGAGAGGTAATATAATTAAAAAGCCACTTGTATTTGCATGAAATTTTAATGAATTTCATGTTATTTGACTAATTACTATTGTTAATTAAATTTAATTATTAGAATAATCATGTTTATAACTGTCGACAAGTAAATGATAATACGCATTGAGTTTTGCTGAAAATGTATGCCAGTCGAGATTTTCGAAATCCCTTATACATGCAATCTGCTAAAGTACCCGAAAGCACTTTGCACGTCAACGCTTCGAGCTGCAGAAATAGAAGCAGGCCCCATTTGGTAGTTAGCATGCGCAGCAGTGAGACGTTGCGAAAGTAGTTAGAATGAATAGTGCAGGTGTAATTTTTTTTAATATCACAGAATTTACAATTGTGCTACAAAAGTGAACGTTTTAGATGAAGTCGAAGCGTTGCCTCTTACATGTTCGTCTTACGAAGCTTGAACGCTAACCGCTTGACGGCCACAGACTCTAACGTTCGTCACCTGTGCACAGGCAGACCAGTTACATAATAGACGCGTAAAATCTCTTGCGATTTTCACGGAATTGTGCCTTACTACTTACACATTATATGGTGACCTATTAAAGGTGTACAAAGTCTGAAGTAAATCCTTGATCCCAACGTCATCGGCTCCCCTTGTCAGACAAACGGCGAATCACTGTTGCAAACACTGAGTGCTGTGGTTGTTGTCGGCGGGGCTAGGTGTCCCCGATACAACTGCTGCCCGCCGCCTGTTGCTATTTGCTTTTCCTTAAGTAAACACCATGTCAGCTTGCTTTCGATTCGAATACAACCATTGCGTACAACGCTGTATCACATCCACTGCAAGGTTCTAAACATACTGCGTGGTGTCTGTTTGTTCTATATCGTTTCTCCCTACCACTTTCGCGCAACGACGCTCTGAGCGTGTTTTTTAGGGAATTGACTAGTTTGAACCTCGGACCTGTTGCTGGTAAGGAGACGTCAGACCACACATGACATGTAGAATTCAGAAGAGTTCAGTGAGACTAGTGACGATATAACCAAATACTTAATGATTTCAGCGTCAGCTCCACTGCACTCCCTGTAAAAGAATCTTAATACTAACTAAATTTAGTGGAAGGGGTTCAAGGCTTTCCTATTTTTAGTTAGCTGGTAAAATAACGTCGAAAAAGCAGTTAAGTTTACCATTGGAAATTTTATTCTACTCACAAAACATCGTTTATACAGTGCACTATTGATAAAAGGAAATGTTTTAATACAGGATGGTAAAAACCAACTGAGTTCAACAAAAATGTGAACGAATATTCCCTGAATGGTTTTCCAAGTTCTACAATGGATCGAAGGATGACCTATGCCATATCACATCTATAATCTAGGTTTAAATTAAGTTTCACAAAAGAGAAAACTATCAAAATGGTCTACAGTGACCCTCAGTTATCTTTAATTACTTATCTAACTTGTCGTAAATTACAGTGGCTGATGTGGCTTCTCAATAACTATATAACAGAAAAATCATCGCGTTTCAGATTTTTACTTCAAGTGGCAAATGTGAACACCATGAGCTTTAATTGACGATCGACACTAGTATTACGCAAAAAGGGGTTGTAACAGATGAGACTTCTGCAGTTGTGAGTGAAGCCTTATGCACTCAAAAATGCGGCATCGCGTGCTTTCATTACCTTGTCGGTGTTCGTCAGGGGGCGGCGGCCGGCGCAGCTCCGTCCAGCTCGCTGTCTTGGAAGCAACTCTCTCCTAACTTCTCCGTACTACTATTCACCGAAGTTGGTTTAAAAAAACTATCTGGCTGTGTTTTCATCTGACCAATCAGGGTATGAATGTTAACTTCAAGCTCCGCCTACAAAAATTCTGTCTATCCAATGAGAAACGTTATACTTTTCGTGGTGGGGCAATGTTTTTAAAGTTTGCAACGTAACAGAGACGCGAAAAAGTCTCACGCTTAAACTAGCAGCTTGTGTGGTCCTTTTAGCGTTATCGTAAGATCTATACTGTTTTCTAGAGGGCTCTATCTTTTAACATGGGCTGGGGGGTGGTCCTAACGCAACAGAGACGCGAAAAAGTCTCACGCTAAAACTTGCGGGTGGTGTGGTCCTAGCAGTTAGCTGGCGACGTGGGTGTCCGTCCGTCCCTTATCGTAGGGCCTTCCAGCTTAACACGGTTCTGCTCTCGGCTTCTATTCTCGTTTCTCCCCTCGGAACTGCGTCTGTCTCACGGTGGGAAGGTATGACATGCATTTAGGCATTCTTGTGTTAGTCTGTGGTATTCCATTTGCTCACTCGTTACTCGTATTACTTTGGTTAATTTAGTGTCACGATTTATTCGGAGCTGTGTGACATACTACTGGATTTGCTTATCATGTCAGGGTTTTCATGGAAGGTGTTGGATTTGCCTGACACCTTACAAGGTGAGTCAGCTGGAGAAGTGAATCAGACACAATATAACGAATTACCATGGCAGGAGAGGGCGCTAGGGCAAGACGTATGAGGAACGGTACCACCCTCTAGGAGGAAACCACGCGTACTGTAACTGTGGCTGCATGGTACAGCGAGTATTAGGATGCAGTCTCTGTAACGATGTACGATTGAATAAATCGTCTCCAGCACGAAAACCATGCATTTCCGGACATCATTAGACATTTTTTGTTTCGTATCCTCTCATCGATCAATAATTAGAGTTTGTAGACGGTGGAAAAAAATCACCCTGTATAAAAGTCCGGCCTGTCCGGCTTTTGTTAGCTTTTTTAGCGATGAAATGGAGAACGCAAAACTAATGCCCATTCAAATGTAATGACGCAAGTGCGAGGAATAAGTATGAAGAGGAAAAAGGTGATATACCATACGGATATATGGATATATCACCCAGCGCTGCTTTAGAAAAGACAGACGATAGAAAATTCTTTGATCAGTGAGAAAATTTAATGAACTTTATCGCAGAAAAGAAAAGAAGACGAGATTGCCCTCCGTCGATCTGCTGTTGTCGACTTCTCTGACGTACGATGTTTATGTTGTTATCTACTGTATATGCCTCACTGTTCGTTATATCCGTACCTCAGATGGGGCAGCCACAAATATCTTCACTGTTACGGCGACTAAATTTCGGGTTTTCATGATAATTAATGTTAACCTTTTGCTCAATCGATCACTCTTGAATTTTTGCTGCGTTACTGAAGACACGATAGTTAATAACGTCTTTCGGTGCTATTTATTAGTTACTAATAACACGTAATTATGGAAATCACTTTAATTTTTTTATTAGCAACATACAATAACAACTAAATGAACATGAATAATTGCGTTTTGTATAGAGGGAAAGGGAGGGTTCATCCTATAATTACTCTCAACAATTACGGCAACGGCCGGCCGTGGTGGCCGAGTGGTTCTAGGCCCTTCAGTCTGAAACCACACGACCGCTACGGTCGAAGTTTCGAATGCTGCCTCGGGCATGGATGTGTGTGATGCCCTTAGGTTAGTTAGGTTTAAGTAGTTTTACGTTCTAGGGGACTGATGACCTCAGCTGTTAAGTCTCATATTGCTCAGAGCCATTTGAACCAATTACAGCAACTAAAATGTCCGTAATTTTTATAGTTTGTCACTCAAAGATATTATAACAAGGACTGTGGTCCATTACTATACTTGGATACAGTCTTTCATACTGCGTCCGCTTTTATTTTCACAAAGCTAAGTGCCCAGTCCTGTTCTTACATTCAGTTTACCATCCCTTCGTATATTCCACAGATCCTATTGTTATTCGGCTTGTACTAGTATTTAATACTGAGCGCTACTTTTTCTCGCGCACGAGATTTCCTCGGGTATTCTTAGTACGTGACCCTACGGCAAAAGTCTGTCCCGTGTAAATTAACTACAGTCAATTTTTTTGCAATTTAACAAAAGTGCCCTGATCCCTTCCGTAGCATATCACACGGAAATGCCAGCTACATCGCACGCCGCAGATACAGAGAATTATTCAGAGCGCAGAAAACAAGACAAGAGAGCTAACAATACCCACACATGGTTTATACAGCAGAATTTAGAATCAAAAGCAGCCACGTTAAACCCTCTTTGATTTCCCTGAAGCGCTTCTTTGCTGCGGGCATTATTCTGATGAGAGATTATATATCGATAATTTTAATTAAAACCTTTTTAATCCTATTAACTATTACCGATACTATCGATCACCTCTCCCCTATACGAAAATAAGCCTGATAATATTGTTCTTAATTAAAAGAGCGTTTATAAGTTCCACTCCAGAAGGCCAACGTCGAAGGAGTGTTCTCTTTCATTGAAGCCAAGTGGACAAAGGAACTCACTTATCTGCAAACCGACACAATCAGAAACATGACGTTGTGGTGTTACTCAGAATAATCCTTTCAAGAGTTCTATGAAATGATTTCCAAGACAAATAAGTTCTTGATAAAGCGGTTACAAATGAAAAATATTAATACTTAACTACAGATCATTGTTATTTCTTCTTTATAAGTCTAACTGAAGTGACAAAAGCTAATGAGTAACTCGTTTTTTGTACCAGAAGAATAGATCATTGTTTATTCTGTTTAATGAAGATCTTTTATGATTATGTTCGTAGCTGTAGTTCAGCAGTTGCGGAGTATTTGGACAAAGATAAAAATTCATTCGTCAGCTGCACAAAAAAAATCATTTATTTGGTTCCCTTTATCGATTTCAACAGTTTAAACTGTCATCTTCTTTGTTGAAATAGGCTCAAATCATTGGTGAAGCGAACGTCAAAATTAGAATCGGGAGGTAGTGTCCGACAAGGAATTGGCAAGAAGACATATGTTAAGCAAGTATGTTAAAAACAAATGTACAAAGATTGAACGCCAGAAGCAAAATAAGTTTGTTAAATCAAATGTAACATAGTTAAGCTTCAGAACAACAACGTACCTTTGTTACAGAATCAATAAACAGTCACGTCGCAAAAAATACGTGATATGTGCGGTGACAAACAATAATGTATCAAACTGCAAATCGCACATAGTATATGCGGTGAAAGTCTGTCAACACGACACGAAGGGCATCAATCATACCTACATACAAAGTGGCAGCGCTAGTTCACATATAAACTGGAGTAAAGTATGCAACAGCGGTGGTACAAGTATGCATTAAACCTTATGAAATCATATAAAAAGATTAAGATAAGCATTTAAACAGACAATAAACCATGGATAAAGTGTTAACCAAACTGGCACATAAAAATTACATCATTATTTTGCAAAGGGAGCTAAATAAAGGCAGATAAACTGTTCAGATTTTAGTAATAGTTGATGATGGTACCATGGGCCATTGGAGTTTCAGTATCCTGGAAACGAGGATGGTCGCTGGACGCGAGTGAGCAGAATACACTTGTAAGTGGCTGTAATGGGACTTCGATGGCAGGGAATGGAGGCCGCCGACGCGAAGGCATGAGCCCCTGCTTATGTTTAAAAGTTGACTTGGTATGTAGAACCGCGTCGTTAGCTAATCCAGATGCTAAGGAGAGCCTAGTCTGTGAAAGCTAATAAATCTTGGTAGGTGTTTTAGCAAGTGAGTGAGTGACATTTACATTTTAAAATAAGTAGTAGTGCCTGGCTACGTCAAGAGAAAACAGTTAAAAGTAAAAAGTCTGTGTTACATTACAAGCTACCGCTACGTATTGGATAGAAACAATAAAATGAAAGTATTTAAAAATCTGTGAGGAAGCCAGATTCAAATGAGTAATCTGATAGTTCAGGAGTTGGACATGAAATAACTTACAGTAAATCGTTTAACATAGAAACTATACAATCAAAAAGCAATGTGTTTTTAGTGCGGGTTAATCTTTCAGCAAATTCTTAGACTTAAGATGGTAATATTTATAAATTTGAACTTCTTCTAAAAGGTTCATTTTGCACCGTTTGTCGACTACATGAAAAATTTTCGCTTCGAGTAAAGAGGACGGAAGGAATGTGTTTTCTTCAGTTTTACGATATTCTACGAAAGTTGACTTGATTCATTGTTTATAGTCTGTTTAAATGCTTATGTTAATTATTTTATATGGTTTCATAAGATTTAATGCACACACTCGCCACCACTGTTGTTTACTATTTTTAGAGTTTATATGTACACTAGCGCTCCCACTTTGTATCCGTAGGTGTGATTAATGTCCTTCTTTTCACCAGCATGTAGGTTGATCTTCACCGCATATGCTATGTACGATTTGCGATTTGACTGTTTGTTGTTTGCTTCTCATCGCACATGTCATATATTTTTTGCGATGTGACTATTTATTAATTCTGTTGCTCTGAAACTTAAGTATTTTACATTTTTTTAACAAACCTTTTTTGTTTCTGCTGTTCAGCTTTTGTAAATTTGGTTTTAAACCGGAAATGCTACCCGGAGTACACCTGTACCCCAGAGGAGGAAGAAGATTGGACCATTTACCAGTAGGTTGTGCCACAGGTTTGTCCATTGCAGGGTAATTATGTTCTAATGAAGTGGAACTCTCAAGTTCTCATGTATCTGTAACATTCATTTTTCGGTAACTTTACCTTTTGCTTAGCGTTAACTTTTTGATTTTCATGTTTATTTTTATTTTCATTTCAGAGGGAAAAATGAGTTTCAAACAGATTTTCGATTTGTCGAAGGAAACAGATATAGCAGAATTTCGAAAGATACTTTTCGGTTCAAAATCGGAGGGAGGGGATGCTGTGTCGATGAAGAAGTTACAATTATTACCGATTTTAGAGAGGATACAGAGAACGCACTCCAACCACCCACTTCTTCGTCCACTTCATTTCACCTTCAAACTATGTCATCTCGAACTTCCGTTTCTAGCGAGGAAGGGAGCCGCCATTGAGACGAGGACAATCCACACATCTCAGACGAGAATGAGCCACACGTTTCAAACGAAGATAAACAAGTATTTGAGAATGTACCCCCGTAACTTTTTGGCAAGCATCGCTTCCAATGGAGTGCCAAGAAATGGAAACCTCATAGAACACCCAAGAAAAAGTTGATCGTTCATTTGTCAGGCAACAAGAAAGAGGCAAAGGTTGTAAAATCAGCTTTAAATGCATTGAAATTATGTTTTCCTGAAGAAAATTTGATCTTAATTACACAACTTACAAACACAGAGATAGTTGTACAGCTGCTGGAATATAAATATGACCGGCACTTGGATGATGATGTAGCAAATGCAAGCTTCAGGCCATCGTTTGTCCGCACTATTAACAATACAAGAACTTTAGACTTAATTGGTTTATTATATTATGCAGATGTTACGAAAATGCACGCAGTGGTCACTGAGGAATTATTTAATAAGGACGCGGGAATACAACGATAAAACGATGTCTGAGGCTCGCTTTCGATTTTCACTAAATTGTGTCAGATGATAAAGGCTCTAGAAATGAGAGGAAACAAAACGACAGGTTGGGGGCTTTTCGAGAAATGTTGAGAGATTATTTTCTTTAAAATGAAAGAATTATATGTTCCGTCAGCATACATCACTGTCGATGAGCAGCTGGTAAGATTTAGGGGCCGCAGCTCCTTCAGAATGTATATTCCTTCAGAGTTGGACAAGTACGGTATCAAGAGTTAGATGTGTTGCGATTTCAAAATATTTTACGCTCTATAAGCCGAAATATGCGCAGGTAAAGGATCAATACCAGAAAACGTCCCAGCAGCTCAGTATTACTGTGAAAACTAACATCTTCTTTCCATGGGACGTGAAGAATCACAGATAACTAGTTTACGTAAATGATGACAGCACAACAATTATTAAAAATAATCACGGTTGTTGTAACGCGGAGGACAAATAAAAAAAAAAAAGAGATACCGCCAAAATTTATGAAAGTAAAACCAGACAGAAGAATCCTGCTATGTTTCCATATAGTGATCAAGTCACTCTTCTGTGTTACTGTCGGCCAAAGAAGAGAAAAAAGATAGTGCTTATGTTTTTCACTAGGCACCAGAAAGTAGGTGACCCAAACTAAAATAAGATATTATCTGATATTGTAGAATTTTTCCAACCAGACCAAAGGAGGCGTTGACTCTTTGTACCAGTTATGTCATACATATTCTACATCCGGAACAACTAGAAGTTGGTCATTATGTTTGTCCTACAACTTTCTCGATATTACTGGAGTCAACAGTGTGATCCTTTTGAGAGGTTCAATTATAACGGAGAAGGAAATGATCAAGAACAGGCGTTCGTATTTGAAAAACCTTGCTATAGCCTTAGTAAGGCCGAAAATAAGGAGTCGACTGAATATTACAGCTTTGTCTCACCAGCTCTGAGAGACTACATGAAATGTGTCGAAAATAAACAATGACATTCAAACACCTGACAGTCCACGACCATGCCTTCTGTGGTAGGTCTAAAGACAGAAAATCCGGGGCTATGTTCACCATATGTAACAAGTTCATCTGTTTGACGCATCAAAAGGAAATATGTCCTACCTGTGGGTGAATCAATTTCTTTTTTGTATCGACTGCGATTCTTCATATGAAAGGCAATGTACTTTAAGTTTTATGTGTTAATTTAAAGCAAATACTTATTAAAAACAAAAATTATGCCTTTTTCTTTCGAGGTATGCCTGTGTCCCAAGGTACTACTTTTGTAATATTAAATATGGGTAGCACTCCAGGGTTAACTTGCTTTACATACACCTTTTACCAATTCTTTGTGGGTCACTACCGCCCGATTCTCATTTTGAAGTTCGCTTTACCACTGATTTGAACCTATTTTACATCTGAAGATAATAGTTTAAACTGTTTAAACTGGAAAAGTGAACCAAATAAAAGTTTTTTGTGCACTTGATGACAGAATTTTTATATTCATGGAAGACCTTTTACTTTATTTTGAGATGACATTACCTTAGGAGGAAGATTGAGGAATTACAAAGATTTAACACTTAGTTGCTATCACAGCTGCCAAATTATAGGCTTGTTAAATGATATTTTTCATTTTAAGCACGTTTAAGGCTGATCGCTCAGAAAAACTAACTGTAACTGATTATTAATAAATGATTGAAAATACCCAACTGACTTTATTTCGGCTTTTAGGACAAACTGTCCGGTTTAACGTAACGCCGAGTCCGGCTTTTCTGTTTTTCGACCTAGCAACACTACATTCAGCAACACCAAGCTAAAAGTGTCAGCCCAAGATCACATTATTTGAAAACTCACTAGCAATAACTGAGGATCCAAACCTCAAGTCATCAGAACCTCCTCCAAGCCACTTCGTTTCTGTCAGGGGCGTTTGTGTGCCCAGTATGTCATACAGGGGTTCAATAAAAATATCTAGTATTAGGGAATAGCTGGGCTGAAATCCAGAGGAAGTTTCCTCAGTTTAACATTAGCACTAACTATGTCTCCAGCCTCGTCAGAGAGCAAGCAACTTCAAAACTGGATGATACCTGCTGTCTACCACTTGGCGTTACTTGACACTGGCCCTCTTGGATATCACTGAACAGGCTAAGATCGTGGGTTATTAAATTCAGAGATAACCGTGTCAAATGGCGATATTCCATTCCACACAATGCGACAGCGGAGAACGAACAGTGGATGACCTGTATATATGTACATTGTTATTTATTTTCTGTGTTATTCAAATATTGTCATTGCTTACAATGTACCATAGCACTGTAGAGGAAGATGAGACTGACAGTTTGATACGGGTTATTGTGGTCTATCAAACGGGAAACAAGCTCAAATTGGCCTACAAAAACTGCCTAAGCTACGGAGTATGAGCGTCGCGCGAGATTTTCAAAATTCTTCATGGAAACCATCAGTTCTATAGAAAAATGCATAGAACACTTTTTTTAGAGAATTTAATGTATTTTGATTTTGCACTGTGACTAGTTTTCGCTGGAGGGTTCAGCTTTCATGTTATTAGAGAGAAACGTACAAAAGTTGTATTAAATCATTCGGAATAGGATATATGTCCAAAAAAAGTTTATTGTTCAGAATCACTAATACTATCACCCATCAAAGCATGTCTCTTTCCTCCTAATTCACCCTGCACAAGTATTTAATAAAGGAAAGCAATATTTCCAAAATTAAGTTTCTTTACAGACCATTGTGGTCTATCAGCTAGCGAATAACTTTGGCCTAATGATTTGATACTTTGGGAGGTAATTATTATGAATAACAACAATGTTAGTCATTATCATTTACATTAAAGATTATTACGAAATGATCCGGCAGTGTAGGAACGGCGTATTCACCAACGAGCGACGTCAGTCAGTTGTTAATACTTTATTTTCTATCATTTACTTTGTTATGAAAGACATAGCAAAAAAACTGGCCAAGTGCGATTAGGACTCGCGCTTTGAGGTTTCCGTACAAATTTAGCTATGTATACAGACAGTTCATCCAACCTGGGAATCGAGAACCTCGACGATTTTTTGATGTTATCGACATTGATACCGGTGAGATAGCAGTCCCGGGACGACCAACATTTTCGACAATGTTTTAATTTAAGTTTGTAGTCGGATAACAAATGACAAATAAAATTTTTTTCGAGTGATATAGTTAAAAACTAAAAATTTTCGGATTTTTTTGTTTACTTGTACCGTGATACCTTGCTTCTTCCAAAATTTCATGATTCTAGGTTAACGAGAACTGAAAGTAAAATGGATCACAAGACAGTTGGAGTGGTTTCCTTATTGTCACAACCGTTTTCACTGCATTAAAACAGCATCCTCTGGTGAAGTACATAAGAAGAGAAGGATCGCATGTAATACATTTTTAAGCAAAAAGTTTTAAACATTAATGTTGATCCTATGTAAAATATTTAAACAGGCAGAAAACATCAAAATTAAAACGTACTTACGACAACAGAGTCACATCAGCGCATCAAGACACCGCCAACGATCGCAGTCAATAACTAAACCCCTGAAGAGGGAAAGTCTTCAGAATTAATAAAACAGAGCATCGAGGCGAATAGTGTGGTGGCGTATTACGAGAAAAAAAACTCATGTAAGTACAATGAGTGAAAACGAAATTACAAAAATAAATAAAGATCAAAACTTGGGCCTCTAGCGAGCTAAATAACCAATCCTCGGCGCTTTCTCACACCCTCCCCCTTCAGTCACCCTCACACCACTATATATAAATGTCAAGACCGTAAGGCTCATTGAGTAACAAGCCGATAACCGTACCACTGTGGAATCCTTGAAATGCAGGACACTAAATTAAAACCCCAACGTACTGACGTAGTTTTTGACACGTTCAAACTTTTTTGGCGGGCAGATTATATAAAATTAAAGGACACCTAATCATGACAAAAATTTAAGATAATAAGATCGCTTGAAGTTACATAAAAGGAGAATGTATACATATCCTGTGGTGGTTGAAAGGGTACAGCAGAGTAGGCGGTCAAATGTGTATTAGCACGGAAAGATGACACACGATGGGAGACGCTAGTGAGCGACAGTAAGAACGCGACAAACGAGTAAAGTAAACGCGGCGGAATTTTTGGATACGGGAGATTGGGAAGCCTCGTAACAGTGGGAGAATGTATTCAGAGACAGAATAATAAAAAAGTTAAAGATAACAATTGCTCATTCAAAGAAAAGTAAATACAATGACTGAAAAAGTAATACACGTAAAAATTGTACAATGACAAAGTAGATGAAATTAAAATCCACTCTTTAGGCAAGCAAAGTTATTTAAAATACCACAGTGCCTTAGTTCTCTCTGGTTATTCAGAGAGTGCAATGGGAGTGGTGTTCTTACAGCGCATGACCTCCACCTCGTCAAGGATGTTGAGGATGACAGCTTTTTCTTGACAGTGTAAAATAGACGAACTAGAGTATAGGTTCATGAAGGAATGCGCTGTCCAAATTAAGATCTCGCGGAACGTTCAGTAAAAGATCTGCTAGTCTGGCCAATATATCTCTTCGGGCAGTCCCGCCAGCAAACACTGTAAACGCCAGATCATCGCTCTTACAAAGAGAAGACCGTCCCCTTAAGTCCGTATTTTTGACCACTGTTCTGGGAAATAAAACATGGCGGAGGGATATTTTTTGTTATAAGCATAGCATCAATTATCTCCGAAATCCTAACAGGGGATCCTACGGTAACCATCATGCTGGGGGGTGTTAAGAATAGACTACAGGGTAATACCGTGGATACTACCCGACCGTAGATTAGAAGCTCTTTTTTTTAAATGCCCTTTTTGGTATCATCAACATTTCAGCCTTGTAACCATTATGCAACGCTATAACCTCGGTAAGTTGATACACTTTACGAAAATCTTCACGGGACAAGATCACATCACGCTTCATATTCAGCAGAGCTCTAAAAGTAGTCATATTGTACTTAGGAGGACGGGTTGAGGTAGAATAAATCAGTGAACCAGTGCACGTAGTTTCCAGGCAAATATGAAACGTGCAACTAGAATCTAGGTAAGGAAGTGAGTCCGACAAACTCTGCTGCATAGTGAATTGGATTATCGGGTGGAGACTGTTTAGGTCTTTCAGAAACCGATCGCTGTCATCACTGTTGTTGTCATACACCAGCAAGTCGTATTCAGCGTATCCACACCACGACATTATCTTCTGGGTCTGACAGGGAAATTTTTAACATTACTTTAAAAACTAGTCATAAAAATATTTGCTGGACAAAAGACCAAGGAAGATCCCATTGCCAGTCCGTCTTCTTGTGTATAAGAACTGATCCCAAACCTGACGCATCTAAATTGCAATATTATTCTTAGTATTGCCATACATAACGTTACGCGTATTTAGCCGAGCTAATCGGCCCCCGGTATATTGGTGACAAATGAATCTGCTTGTACGGCTGAGCGCTGGTAGACAGTCTCAGGGTCGTCAAAGCGCCATAGGAGTTCCAGAAGCAGCGACCACTGCTGGCGAACCCAAGTGCGGGTACAAAGGCTTCGTCGGAAACGGAGAAAACCTCTAAGCTGGGAATTTTTATGGCTGTTACTCGAATGGCCTTTGTGCGGGAGGTGCTCCAAGAAATGGCGGAGTGTCAGACAATCTTAAAGATGGACAAGTTACAGCTCTTTGAGATTCGAGAATAATTCACACTAAATATTAATACAAATCTGAACACATTTGCGATCTCAGAAAAATGAGGTGCATCCAATAACACCACAATATTTCATTATCTTTAAAATCACATAAGCTAATATTTCACAGTGAATAAACATTTACACAATGAACTTCTGAAATAATAACTTTTAATCGTTATATGCGATTTCATAATGAACCTCTGAATAAATAACTTTTAATTTTTATATGCGATTTCAACAAAAGATATCTCGGATGATAGCATCGCACTGTAGATATCATCCCTGAAAGCTATGTATCTGTATCTACTTTATTTATTGATTTACAACGTCTTTTATATCTTTTCAATGTGCAAATGTTTGTTAGCAGCTAATGAACACAGCATTAATACCTCACATATTGTTATACTTCTGTCAATGAACTGTTTACTATTTTGCCAGTAAGTTTATTCAAATGTTGATTGCAAGTGCTATTAAAAAACTGTGTTAATTTAAAAGTGGTCAATCGCATGTGTTAGTGGACAGCGCTATTGAAAGAAAACCAAAAGACACTTTCGTCAGGAAGGCATAAATAACTGCTTAAATAATATTTAACGTCAGTTCATAGGCGTTTAACATAGCACACTTAAATAAAATACTGGCTTATTTATTCATGAACCAACTATTACTTGCATTAGTTGTAAATGATCTGAAGGTAACAGAATGTTTATAGCATTTCTTTAATTTAAATATTGTTGTAATATAGTAGTTTAGTGCCGGAAACTAATCAACTTGAATCAAATGATGTCTGTAGAACTTAAGGACGATGTATTTTTGGTGGGGATAGTCTTCAGCCAATGGAGACGCAGACATAGTGGAACACTACGTTAGACAAGTGGAGACCGGGACTTATCGAGTGAAGAGCTCAAGTGAGCAATAAACGGCACTTTTACGCTAGTTCTAGAAGGAGGCAGACCTGTCAGTGGTAACTTTTGTATTCGATCATGGAGATGTTTGATTCTGGCCAGTAAACGACCCCTACATACATTACCTTCTGAAGGGTCTTTATATTTCCAGAGGTGTGAACGTGCTGTAGTGAAAGACTCTAACTTTTTCCGGTTGTATTAAAGAATAGAGTATCAGTCACTATTGTTTGTACCATGTGTGTTGATTTTTTACCCGTCATCTTCAACTCCGAACTGTTTCGAGCTGGTAAATATTGTGTGTACTGTGATTTCGAAATGGACTTTGTTTTCGCGTAACTTTGATCACTGTTTAATTTGAGGATTTTGCTACGATTATTGTAATGCTCTCAACGTAATTCTACTGCGTTTGATAAGGGCATTTTTGTCTGTATTTTAACCGAATGTCATAAGACCACTTCCCATTTATTTGAGATGTCCTTTTTTGAATAAACTTTGTTTAACATAATTCTCTGTTGCCTACATCAATTACAGGAATTAGCTTAGAACCCTTGTTATTTATTTATTTAGCTTCTATCTTTTATTTCTGTGTATTTTATTAACTCGAAATTCTAGCCAAAGCGTAGACTATGTGAATACAGGATCACAGCCATATATTGTTGCTTGGAGCGAATCAGCTGTGGTGCATGAAAGCAGACGTGCACAGCTCGACCCTATAACTACGTTGAGCTATTCTTTTAAACAGAGCCGTACATATCCTCAGTACCTAAAGTTCGAGTAATCACAGGTAAAGACGCAAATGATTTGCTAGTATGGGCTGCTGTTTAGAAGAGCAACTACTCTGCAGCAACAGTTAGTTACCGTCGCTCATAACATCATAAATTTCTTGTATAACAACATGTGGCCTAAATGGCCGTATCCTTTGATTAAATTGGCTTAGAAGCTCGAGTGTTCTCGACTGCCAAGAGACCATAGAGCTTAGTATGTGACATAAAATTTAACTTGATACATCTCTTCATTCATGAGAAAAATGGGTCCTAACAGACGGACAGTTTGATAACAAATGACAACAAATTTTTTTTGTTCTGTGATATAAGTACAAATTAACAGTTTTCAGATTTTTTTTTCCTTTACTAGTACTGTGAAACTTTGCTTCTTGCCAAATTTTATGATTCTAGGTCCATGGGAAATACACCATAAGTTTTGATGAGTAAGTTTGGGACTCTCAAAATCTGGTACATAAATGGGCGTATCTTTTGACTGTATTGACATCGAAGCTTTAACTTCTTACAGCGCCAAGGAAACGTAGTTCTTAGAATACCGCAGAAATTTCAACTTGATACATCCACCCGTTCCTGATAAAGATAGTTTTTAACAGACAGACAGTTAAACAAGCGGACAACAAACTGATCCTCTGAGGGTTCCCTTTTTAACGTCTGAGGCAGAGAGAAATGAAATGGAGAATAATTCCGTATTGCGTTACATGTGGATTGAGGAGTCAGAATCAATTTATACCTTCATCGTTACTGAAACTACTAACAGACAAAGAAAAGCATTGTGAACTGTAGACAAAATGTGGCGTGATATGTAGGATTCTCAGCCACATATGTAGTAGCTCACTGAAACAGGGAATTTTTCCAGATAGACTGAAATATACTATTGTCAAACCATTGCATAAAAAAGGGGATAGATCTGATGCTAACAATTACCGCCCAATCTTACTTCTGACAGCTTTATCCAAAATTCTTGAAAAAGTAATGTATTCAAGAGTAGCATCACGCATTTGTAAAAATGAAGTACTAACAAAATGTCAATTTGGTTTTCAGAAAGATTTTTCAACATAAAATGCTATATATGCTTTCACTGATCAAATATTAAATGCAATGAATAACCGAACATCACCCATTGGGATATTTTGTGATCTCTCAAAGGCTTTTGATTGTGTGAATCATGAAATTCTTCTAGATAAGCTTAAGTATTGTGGTATGAGTGGGACAGTTCACAAATGGTTTAATTCATACTTAACTGGAAGAGTGCAGAAGGTTGAAATTAACAGTACAGATAGTCTACAAAAACTAGCAGAGTGATCTAACTGGGGAGTTATCATGAATGGTGTCCCAACAGGGTTCAGTCTTGGGTCCCTTATTGTTCATAATATATATTAATTATTTGCCACTCTATATTAATGAAGATGCAAAGTTAGTTCTTTTTGCTGATGATACAAGTATAGTAATCACACCCAAGAAGCAAGAATCAACTGAGGAAATTGCAAATAATGTCTATCAGAAAATTATTAAGTGGTTCTCTTCAAATGTACTCTCGCCAAATTTTGAGAAACGCAGTTTATACAATTCTGTACAGTAAATGGCATAACGCCATGATAAATATAGACTATGGAAAGAAGTCTGTTGCTAAAGTAGAATACTGAAAATTTCTGGGTGTGTGTATTGATGAGAAATTGAACTGGAAGAAACACATCGATGATCTGCTGAAACGGTTAGGTTCAGCTACTTATGCTGTTAGGGTTATTGCGAATTTTGGCGATAAACATATAATTAAATTAGCCCACTATGCCTATTTTCATTCACTGCTTTCATATGGCATCATATTTTGGGGCAATTCGTCAATAAGAGAGATAATATTCATTGCACAAATGTGTGTAATCAGAATAATAGCTGGAGCCCACCCAAGATCACCTTGCAGACGTTTATTTATGGAACTTGAGATATTCACAGTACCTTCGCAAAACATACATTCACTTATGAAATTTGTCATTAATAACCCATCCCATTTCAAAAATAACAGTGAAGTGCGTAGCTACAACACTAGAAGAAAGGATGATACTCACTATTCTGGATTAAATCTCACTTTGCAACAGAAAGGGGTGAATTATGATGCCACAAAAATCTCTGGACATTTTCCAAATAGTATTAAAAGTCTGACAGAGAGCCAAAAAACATTTAAAAGCAAATTAAAAGAATTTCTGAATGACAACTCCTTCTACTCAATAGATGAATTATTAGATATGAAGTACTAACTGTAAAAAAAGTAATTAATTAATTAATTAATAATTTTTTGTAAAGAGAACTTACGTTAAAGTGACTACATTCCACATCATTACGAAATGTCGTATTCGTGATCTATGGAACAAGGATTAATGTTACATACTTACATAAGTATGTAACATTTAATATTGCTGTATGTACTGATTATTGGACTGATATTAAACGGATTTCTACGCTGCATTTTATGACATTCTATAAATTAATAATTCAATATTGATTTTGGGAGTACCCATCTATTGATGTCGATTATTTTCGATCATAGATGCTATACATCGATGACGAAATTGAGATCAGTATCAATAATATGCTATCGCTGCAAATGCCTAGTTCTCTCCTTAGGATGAATAATTTGCAGTTGAGTGCAATTTGACGAATAAAGAGATTTGCTGCACATACCAAGAAATCAATTAGAGCAAGTATAAAAACCAAATCGTTATTTATCTTGGTTCATTTTAGCCGGGTGTTACGCAGCTTCCATTAGTGTCCTGCGGTCCTTAGCTAAATTCCATAATTCGTGTAAATTTTAATAAATCAGATTTTGTGCATATGTGTGCTGTTTTACACACGTTCTAACAGTTCTTCCTGTTTGTCCAGTGTTTTGTTTTTGGCAGTCCACATGCGATCCCGTAAATACTTGAGTTTAAGTACAGATTTACTTACGTTTCCTATCTAATTTGATTCTTTCCCCCTTCGTTTTAATTTGTTGCATATATGTCTGACTATGGTGCTGTCATACCCATTCCTGTCATACCCATTCCTTTTGGAATACCCATGACTTCAGGATATCAGTTAGTTGTAACATTGAACGAAAGGTGACTTCCTTATATTTGAAACTGATCCACTTTATTTTTCCTTAAAAATTATTTTCGAAACTTTCCTTCAAAACTTATTTTAGTTCGATTTTGAACTCGTACTGGCTTGGTTGGCCGGTTGTAACCGCTATTATCTGCCAGGATGTTTCATATCAGCGCACACTCCGCTGCAGAGTGAAAATTTCATTCCACACATCATTTTACGTAAACATACATGCACTTAACTTTACGTCCACATTGCCACGAGTTCTCTGCTCGGCGTCTGTCTCACTATTCCTCTAACGATAGAAATTCCACGCCGCTCACTGCCAAGCACCGATGACAAAACAAGCACATCATCCAGCGACACAGCTACTCAGATCAAAGACTGCGCGTGAATTCGGAATTGTCTTTCATCGCTTGAGAATTCCAGAAACGCAAGTAACAGACTCCCAAGAGGCCTGTTTCACTACGCCACAGCCTCTTCTGTGAGAACTTCGCAGGATGATTTTTGCATGTGTCAAAAATTATACTGAGAAATTTGTCTGCACAGTACTACGCAAATGCAATAGTAAACTAGAAAGTCGTACAATATATCATAGAGAAACATAAAAAGATTACACAAAGAAGTCATGAAAAACTTTTTTTGTGTGTAGTGGTGCTCAGTGGCACATAAACTAATTTCTAAGAACCTGTGTACATTTCGTGTTCAGATGCACTCCCAACATTGGTGCTCACGTGCACTCAGAATATATTTCGCGTTAAAGATTTGTGCAGAAGTTAAAGGAAATTGTCCATTACATTAGTGTGTCCTAGTTATGAAGTCATCAACTGTGGGAAAAAATGACATTCATGGCGTTAGTATTTTTTTACTTATTCTGCACAAAAGCTCGAGATATTAACTGTGATTACATTATCTTTTACTCGTAGCAAATATGTTTCGAATCAATGTCTTTTCGTGATTGTTGTACACGAAGCTGTTGACATGAATGTACACACTACACTACCTAGCACATGTTGAAGTGTCATTTAGCATTTACAAGTTGTAATAAATAATAAAGTGAAAACGTTGTATCATGACGAGGTGGCTGAGAGCAGTGGATGCAGTATTTGTCCATAATAAAGCCAGCGACAACTCACAACCTGACCACTCACAAAAGATGCTGCCATGTAATTTTCAACAAATGTCTGAAATCATGAAACGTTCGTAATACGTCGAAATTTCTCACAGTGCAGAGAGTAACTTTAACAGAGTCCATGACCGTGCTGCTTTTACAAATTACACACACTGTGTTACAATACAGTGAAACAGAATAAAGCTATGTATGGCAAACTCTCAAATTACTTGACAAAGAATAACAAACATTTCTTACGAGCGTCGAAATCACATTTTATACAGGTGTGTCAATAGTGAATCTCAAAAAAATGATGATTATCGAAATCTATTTTATGCTGTGAGACGAAAGAAACATTAAAATATAGCAATCATCATGTATTCTGAAAACTTCAATTGGCAAACATTGTTATTAATCTTACTGTATACATGAGTATGAGTGAGTACAATCGTTATTTCCGCAGGATGTATATTTTTCTTTTTTTTTTTTTTTGTATACACGAATAATTGCGCATAAGGATACAGGGTAAGGGGAGGAAAACAAAGGGATGTACACAAAATTTTACTGCTGTAGGAAAACAGAAATTATTACATTTGTCTGTAATCTGCCAGTCGCAAAACATAAAGCAAATGAAAATGTGATCACAAAACCTTAACCTATACATGTGCCAATTATTTATAATTACGCCGAATGCAAAATTAAAGTGGTATCTAGAAGAGTACTTAATGTCTACGAACAATCAAAGTAAACATACAGAACGAAAAACTAAAAAATTATGTCTTTTCAGTTAAATCGGACAACCATAGCTGAAAAAAGAATGAGAAATTGAATTATACTGTGAATGAGAAAAATTCATTAGCGGGAACGAAGTAACAAACTCATCAAAGCAAGCACATAGCAATAAGCGTCTTCAATCCTTCATGTCGCTATTCACAGAGGAAAAAAAACGCATACTGTTGAAAGAAAGTCTTTATCTTCCTGTAAATTAATAGACTTGTGTCATCGTTTTGTAACACCTTTTCGCAAACCATTAGAAATACTGCTCATCAGAGAAACACAGTCAACAAAACATGCACCGAGGTTAAAGTATTAATCTAATCCCTAACAGACCCTAATCTCAATATTCCATATTTTGTATTACAAATCGTAAATGTCTCCATAATGATCATAGAAGGTTTGCCGTCCTCACACCTTACTATCTCATCATATCCTCGTTCTAAAAATTCATAAATAATCGCTTCACGTACTTCATCTATAATAAATCCTTAAGTCTTCACTTCACTTACGACACCTATAGGAAAGTTCTTACAGTCACTGAAGAAAAACTGTTGTTATAGCTCAGTGTTAAGAGTATCTCAGTGCAAAACGATGATATTAAATACCTCCTCCGGTTATTGACAGTACATTTTATGCCTGTGCAAGTATATATACTATATCTGTTTTATCAATACTATCTGGAACCCATTTTGCAAACTTTTGTACGTTAGCCTGTAAGAGAAAGCCCATTATGATCTGCAATATTGGATATTATTGTTTGTCATCTTCGGTGATCCCTTTCTATTTAACGAAACTTCATTGCTGTCTTCTTTTACACAACCTTGTAAAACAATGGACTGTAAAGATCTGGGTCACTTAACTTACATCATGACGTTGCACATGCTCCGCAACAATTGTTGTATCTATTACATAAAAGTCATGATACTGTGAAAATAAACATGCGAAATGGCTTATACTTGTAATACTGTATGAGGCAAAAAAATGTTATTGTTATGTACACATACATGTAAATGAAACAAGACATGTAGAAAAAGCTTGACTACTAACTATGTACAAACTATTAGTATCAAAAGAAAATGAATTACCCATTGTCATAGAGTGACTGTCATATATCGGTGTGTTGTTGTCATCATTAGGAAAAAATAAAGTCAAATAACTATTCAGTGAACGCTTTTGTAATGGTGATGTAATGGAGATCTCTCGAAGCTTTCGTTATAAGTGTTTCAGGATGTACTACATTAGACGTGGAATTTGTCGAATGCGACAAAAGTAATGCAAGTTCCTGACACTTGTTCTTTGCTTTACAAGACAACTTCGAATTTCCTAGTGTGACTTACCTTCCTTTTTTCCTCTTCGCTGTTGCCATTTTTTATATTAGTAATAGCAATGACAATCAGTTCACGATGACCTAAACACTGTAACTTGGGGAAAGAGACGAGTTCTTTTATTTTGTCTGGCGGATTTTTATTCTTTAACACCAAATGCGGCGAGAACAAAGTTCATTCATTAGGGACCGAATTAATGGTGTCCCGAAAAATCTGAATATATCTGTCCAATTCAGTATGTTGTTTGTGGCAATAAAGGCGGCGTAGTTTTCCTATCTCTTTCATTATTCTTTCACAAGGGTTGGAGGAAGGGTGGTACTTGGAAATAAAAATGGGTTAAATCTTCCTGTTGTGCAATGTACATGTCCAAGGTTGTGGAACTAAATTGGGGTCCATTGTCAGATATAACCTTTTCTGCATTTCCTACGTGTGGTAAAAAATTCTTAGTAACTGCAGCTGAAACAGTTTTAGCTGAAGCTCTGCGAAGTGGCGTAAAGGAAACAAATTTAGAAGTTAGCTCAGCTGCAATAAATATGCACGAAAAACCTTTTTCTCTTTGCAATAGGCCCGTACAGGTCAACAGGCTCTAGATGACATAATTTAATGGGTATAAAGGGAAAAGTGGAGCCAAATGTGATACAGTGGAAGGTTTTGCTTGCTGGCACATTTAGCATTTCGCCAGAATGCGCCAAATTCTTTTCTCTGTGTTCATGAAGCAGGATGTTCGACGAAGTATGAGGAAATAGTTTCTTGCTACGTAATGAGCGCAGCTCAGATGTATATATCATATTAATTTCTCGATAAGATCATCAGGAATACAAAGAAACCAAGAACTGCTGTCGGGTTTTAAACGTTTGAAAATGATGTGATTTCGTGCTAAGTAATGATGGCTGATAGTAGAATTCCGTTTGTTGTTCCAAAACTGTGCCCGCATCTCGTGGTCGTGCGGTAGCGTTCTCGCTTCCCACGCTCGGGTTCCCGGGTTCGATTCCCGGCGGGGTCAGGGATTTTCTCTGCCTCGTGATGGCTGGGTGTTGTGTGCTGTCCTTAGGTTAGTTAGGTTTACGTAGTTCTAAGTTCTAGGGGACTGATGACCATAGATGTTAAGTCCCATAGTGCTTAGAGCCATTTGAACCATTTTTTTTCCAGAACTGTTTGACATTATTCCATTCTGGATCCTTACCTTTGGGAATATCTTTTAACCAAAAGACACGAAGTTTTCAAACGGAACTTGCTGAGTATAAAGAGTACTATAAAGCGTCAGCGAATACAATTTCAGTGCCTGGAACATGGATGACTGTGAAACTGAATGCCTGTAGATGAAGTTTCCATCGTCCCAGACAGTAATGTTGAAAATTTAGCGGACATGAGGAAATGAATTGCATGGTGATACATATAGACTTTCGTATATTTGCCATATAAGGTATAACGAAATTTTGTAATAGGCCAGACGACTGACAGTGTTTCGAGTTCTGTAATGGTATAATTTATTTGTAGTGGGGAAAGCACACGACTGGCAAAGGCAATACTTTCCGTGACGATCACTTCATTTTTTTTCTACTTCCTGGAAGAGATGAACGCCAAGGGCCGTTTTGGAACTGACTGTTGTAGTACAAAAACCTTTGGAAAGATCTGGGTGTGATATAGGCTATTTGAGTTTTTACCATTTAGCTGACAAAGTCTTGGTATATCCAGAGCTGTATAATGAATGAAACGCCTAAAAGATTGATGAGACCAAGAAAACGTGATAGATCCTTTTTAGCTGGGGGAAAAGTGATGTCTCAGATAGCTATAAGTTTATCTGGGTGCGCAATTGTGTGGGTGCGTTTTATTTGCGTTGCAGCATTATATTATTCCGCTATGCAGTTGAGTCCCAAGTCACACGAGTGTGCAGGAATCGCTGTTTCGTATACAACTCGATTTATATCGATATCTCGTTACAGATGCGAGATATTGTGTCTTAATCTTTGGTAATTTTCAGGATGGCGGGTCGGAAGCATGTCTGTCGAGGTAAATGTTTATTGTTCTTTATTGATTGCGTTTTGACATTTGGAAAAATGTGTTTGACATTCCGAAAGGTGGACAGAAGTAAATAAAAATATGTCCGCCACAATTATTTGAATACTTTCATAGCTACAATGACTGTAACATCCACACGCACAATAGTGCGTGTTGGGACTATTTTACCGGCATATGGTCGTTTTCGGTCGATGTTTGTGGTTACGATTCGGAACAGATTACGGAATAGATAAGCCATTTTACTATTGTATTTACGTATTATTTTCACAGTTCGTTTGTTTGTTTCGTTTTAGGGCTTACTGACGAGGAAATTCTAGCCATATTAGATGACCCTGAAGTGGAAGTCTTCAGTAGAGATGACGAATTGTTAAATACAACTTGGACTCTTCCAACAATCAAACCTAGACTTGGAGAAAGCTTTGAATCTTCTGACGAGGAGGAAAATTGTAACAATGCTTCTGCAACAATACTACCAGCTGCTACAGAAGTTTAGGACAATTTTCCCAGTCAACACAGTAGAAAAAATTCTAAAAAAACAGTGGAAAAACATCGTCGTTTGTCCACTTGGAGAAAAAGACCATTCACCTCCAAAATTTTTGCGCACTCAGAGAGTGAGGTAGGACGGGAAATTAAAACTCCAATGAGCTATTTCAGCGAGTACTACCCAGAAGATTTTTTTCAGTTAGCATCTGACTGCACTAACAGTTACTACTTTTCGAAGAAAGGGAAGTTGCTTCATACAAATCCTCAAGAGATAAAAAATCTGTATGGTATGCATGTACTTATGGGATGCATTAGATATCCTCGTACACGTACGCACTTGCAGAAGTCATTGCATATGCCAACTATTGCAGATTGTATGCCTAGAGACAGGTTCTTCACTCTTAGAACAGCACTGCATGTTGTGCACACTAACGACATTCCACGTGAATCAGAAACTAATAGACTGTGGAAAGTGCAACCTGCAATTAACATTGTACGGAGTGCTTGTTTGAGACTTCCACGCCCCTCTGAAAATGATTATTTCATTGATGAGCGAATGGTACCATTTACTGGACGCTGCACATTGTATCAGTATGTTTCAAACAAACCGCGCCCTTTGGGAATTAAAAACTTTGTTTTGGCAACAACGAAAGGTTTAGTACTTATTTTGAATTTTATCAAGGTAAATCAACTCCTCTGCCAGATGTTGGCCTTGGTCTTGGGCCATCTGTAATACTTCGCCTTGCTCAAACGTTACCTCAAGGTGCAAGACTATATTTTGACAGATATTTTACAGCTTTGCCATTATTGCAACAGTTACTTGAACTAGGGCTGGAAGGAACAGGAACCATAATGAAAAACAGAGTGAAACCAGTTCACATGACAGAAGAAAAAAGACTGAAGAGAGAAGATATGGAAGAATTCTGCAGGGACGATGATAAAATAGTCATTGTCCAGTGGAAAGATTCAAAAGCTGTGACCCTTGCCTCTACTTGTGCAGGATGTGAACCTGTAAGCAATGTTGAGAGATGGAGTAAACCAGAAAAAAAGTACATCTTAGTGCCATGTCCTGCAGTCGTACTGAAGTACAACCTGTGTATGGGAGGAGTGGATCTCTGCGATCAAATGATGGAGACCTACAGGACTTTAAAAGTTTTGATTCGTTTACTTGATTTGGCTTGTGTCAATTCCTGGTTACAATACGAAGTTGAATGCGAAGCCAATGAAGTACAAAAGAAAAACACTTTATATATTCTTGGATTCCCACAAGTGATTGGGGAAGCGCTAATTTCTTCTTCTTCAGGCCAGGAACATGAAAGTGAATCCGATGAAGAGCCACCAAATAAAATGTGCAAACCAGCAAACACATCATGTGACGAGAAGCGGCTAGACGGATATCATCACTGGCCAACTGTTGATGATTTCCCTTCAGCTCGTTGCTGCAGGGAAAAAAATTGCAAGAAGAGGACGAGAACAAGATGTCTGAAGTGTAATATTTATTTTTGTTTGTCAAAAGACCGTAATTGCTTTCGTGAATATCACTGCAAGAAATGACATAAATATGTAAGATAATCCCGACCCACACAAAAGTGTGGGTTCAAAATTTATATAAAAATTAAAAAATAAAATTTACAAAGCAATTGGTCCACGGTTCTATATTTTTTAGTTACAAAAATGCATTTATTTCAAACTTTTCATTTCAAGTTTGGGTGGGGGTCTGAAAGGGCTAAAACTTAATAGATGATTTTCCAAGCTCTGATTTACGTAGAGTGACTAATATCCTGGCGTTAGAATGTACGGAATTGTGCATCCAAAACACTGTTGTGCTTCCGCAATGAGTATGTCACCGACGTATTTTGTGATCCTTTCTTTAAAATCAAATGGAAGAATAGTATTCATGAATGAAAGCTGCTGATGATCTAGTATGGCCAAAATGTAATTTGTGGAATTGATAACAATTACCGAAGCTTAAGAAGACAGTATATTTGCGGTAACTGGAGTGAAGTTGTATTTACCAAAATCCAGAGCTCGTATCTAACGTCGCAAACACTGTTACTCCTTTAAACTTTAGTAGCAATTCGTCAAGTGTCTGCGTTCTATCCGTTTCTGTAACTATAATGTCACTAATCTGTAGTGAATCTAACACAGGCCTCAACGATCCGTCTTTTTTGTGGACCACGTGTAATGACTTGACACTCTACATTTATGAAGACGCAAAGCAATTTTTTTTTTACTGGTTATACAACCCAACAAACAAGAATCAGCTGAGGCAATTGTAAACAGTGTCTTTTAGAAAATTATTTAGTGGTTCTCTTCAAATGGACTTTTACTAAATTTTGAGAAAACATAGTATACACAATCCTGTACAATAAATGGGATAACAGCATTGATAAATATAGACTTTGAACAGAAGTCTGTGGCTAAGACAAAACATCCATAATTTCTGGATGCGTGCATTCATTGGAAATTGAATTGAAAGAAACACAATTATGCTATTACGGTTAATTGCAAATTTTGGTGATAAACAATTCAGTAAATTAGCCTACTACGCTTATTTTCATTCACTGTTTTCATATTGCAGCATCTTTTGTGGTATTTCAGCATTAAGAGGAAGAGTATCTATGCACAAAAGCGTGTAATCAGAATAATAGCTGGAGCCCACTCAAGATCACCTTGCATCCTTTTTTTTAACGAACTTGAGATGTTCACAGTAACTTCGTAATACATAATATTCACTTACGAAATTTGTTATTAATAAGCCATCCCCTTTCAAAAATAATAGCGAAATGCATAGCTACACCACTAGAAGAGAGGATAGTGTTCACTATTCTGGTTAAATCTGACTTTGGCAGAGAATGGGGTGAATTATGCTACCACAAAAATCTTTTGGTCATTTGGGCAAATAGCATTAAAAGTCTGACAGATAGCAAAAGAATTTCTGATTGACAACTCCTTCTACTCAATAGATGAATTTTTAGATATAAAGTAGTAACTGTAAAAAAATAATTGAGTTGTTTAAAGAAAACTTATGTTAAATTAACACGTTACACATCATTTACGAAATGTCGTATTCATGATCTATGGAAAAAGTATTAATATAATGTAATGTAATGGGCTTATAAACGGACTTGCCACAGTTCCAATAATGTCGATCATGGAATCTAATTCTTGTTTCACTTCGTATAAATAAAAGGTACTGAGTAATGCTTTGAAACCAGGGCCTTAGGAGGTTTTACTTGGAATTCATACACAAATCTTCGCACAGTATCGGGTACATTCTGAAAAACACGAGAATTTGATTGTAAAACTTCTTGTAACTGTTGTCCGTCTTCGTCCGTTACTCCTTCACAATTGTCTACCTCAGCTTGGATAGTCTGCGAGACATCGAAATTAGATTTAGCGAAAGAATAGTCAGATTTCTGAATTTCAGGTAATTGAAGCAGTTCCCAGAATGTATTAAGAGTTTCGTTTCGTTGACCTTCAAGTAAAGAAACACGTAGTGGACGAGGAAGTGTTGAGATACAAAGTTAAATGAGAGCTGACTGACTGTAAGGCTCTGTTAAATTCTGGTTCTTTCGCACCACGTGCTCAAAAAATTGCGTAATTGTCACGAGCTGCTAATTCTCAAAATCATTTAGGTTCTCGTGAGAGTATTGTTCAACACTTGTACGAGAACTATTGTTTACCGTCTTACATGGCATCGCAAAAAGAAAAATATACACAAGAAAATAAATTTTCAAAATTAAGCGTGTTGATCCTGTATGTGAAAGAAAATACAGATAAATAATTCATAAGCGCAAAAGCTAACTACGAACAAAGTGTTATAAAGAGCAGTGCACATATCTGACTACAAAATTCTCAAAGGATACCCCGTTGCCCGAACCGAACAAAGCTGTCGCCAAGTGAAAGTTGCCGTTACAAATTTATTTTCGTTTGATTTTGAACTCTTACTGGCTCGGCTGGTTAGATTTAACTTTGCTGTTGTTTAGCTTTGGTTGACTATGAGCATTACCGACTGCGAGAGAAATCAAACAAATATCTGCCTGCGAAAATAGAATATGAATTTGGCCATGTCTTATAATCTTTCTAAATATGTGCAAACTGATTAAATCCTCAACTTTAATGCACCTGGAATACGAAATGCCTACATATTACATGGCCAAAGTCAGTAGTGGAACAACACACAGATGAAGCCTAGCGAAAGACAAGTGTGGTACAATACAGAGATGAAAGGTTACTACCTCAATGATACCATCTGTACAAAAAAAAAAAAAAAAAAAAAATTATTGTCGAGTACAAATAAATACAAACACACATACACACACACACACACACACACACACACACACACACACACACACACACACAAACACAAACACAAAGAGAGAGAGAGAGAGAGAGAGAGAGAGAGAGAGACGAGAGAGAGAGGGGGGGGGAGGAGGGGTTGCTTATTGTAATACACAAGTATGATTACGGATCTCTTACCGCAAATGAAAATTCGAATTTTGCAGCAAATAAAACTGCTTTATTTTTCAAAATATCTAATTTTTCCAGCACAAAACACATGTGGCACCTCTACCGTAGTCACATATAAATTGTCTGTATTACTTATCAAAATACACGTGGCTCATATTTAGTGTAGCAATAACATCAGAATGACTACCACCACCATCAGATGATGATGGTCCAGATCTGTAACAAAAACCTCTGGGAAGGTTGAGATGTTGCAACATGTTGCCCACTAACATCAAGTTACCCAGTCTTGGTTGAACTGGGAACTTAACAAGGAAACATTATTTGTCTAGGCACTTCATTTCTCTAATTAATATTTCAACTCCAATTACAGCATAAATAGGTGGAGGCTGAATTTCCTTGCCGAGAAATTACGTTATTTCTTCTGAGTTCAACGGTTTTATCGACAAAAACTTATTTTAGTCCCGATATTTTAGAACTGATATCAAAGTCAGACAAACACTTCAGTGACCCGGTGCTAGGCTATTAATTTTTACCATCAGTTTATCATCTTCCGCTACCACACAGTAAAGACTAAGTGACATTTTGCTTCATACAACGCCATTTTACAGCAGTTTGTTACAAACTGTTCCAAAATTGACCCATACATCGACATGCTACAGTAAAATTGTAACAAACTGTCCAATACATCACAACGTTACAGCAAAAATATAAAAACATTCCTGGAGCTAGGCAATTTTCTTTTCTTTTATTTTTTATTTTTTTGTAGTTCGTATACGATGTATTTACAGAATATGATGGTCTTTGATGTTATATCACAAATGGGGAATTGGTATTCAAATCGCTCTCCAGTTTTTAAAAATAATTTTAGGTTTCAAATGCTTTTTTAACAATTGTTTGTAGTAAAATTTGTTCTAAAAGCAATTTACTATTGGTTTTATGTTTTATTGTTATTTCTTTGAATGGGCTATTATTTGTGACTGCGTTTAAGTCTTGCATTGAAGCTTCTTGGCTGTGGCTATATTCTGTGAGGAACTGTTAGCGGTGTAAATGGTTCTGAATGCAAGGTGCTGTTAAATTTGTTTGCATATTGGAGCCAGTCATTAATTTGAGTAGTTTTCAACGGATATTTTTTGCTGGTTTCTTGAGAAATAGCTGTAGAAAAAACTTCAGAAAAATATCCTCAACAAGTTTGGTTCAGTTTTCATTGAATGTACCAGTGGACATATGAAATTTTTGTTTTAAACAATAACCACGTGAAATATTAGTGGTGGAGTACAAGTGTCAGCAGTAGTAGTCATACTTCTTTCTAGAGAGTAATATTTGAAATCACTGTAATTATTTCATAATATTATTTTACTGCATTAGCATAACCTAGGAATTGTATATGTACAGTTTTTCTGTCAGTTGTAAAAGCTTCACAATGAGAGAGGTGTGGCCTTTGTTGTAGGTTCATGAGCAGTGTGTTACAGTGTGAGTTGTGAGAAAAACATTTAAATTGGGGGTAATGCAGAGGAGAAGCCAGTGGTCACTATTTGGAGTCTTCTCCTAGAATTGCTAGATATGTAGCAAAAAAAAGTTAGTAGAGGCGCCGGAGCATAACATCTGTGCCCTTCAGGTGCAGTTAGAAAACGCAAGGGAGGAACTAGACAGAACGAGGAAGGAGAAGGAGATTGGGGAATGGAAACTGGCAGTTCTTAAAAAGGCTATCAGGAGGATATATTCAAACAACTTCACCAAAAGATCTGATCAACTACTAGAATTTAGAGAAGCCTCTTGTAACTGTAAGTGTAGGTAACCTGCAGCAGACCTCAACAGTTATGAAGCTTATGTTGCAAATTCAAACACAAAGGTGCTGCTGTTATGTACCAGTTCACTAGCATTGTGTGCCCAGTGCGGTATTGGATCAGGTGACTGATAAAATAGAAAAGTTGTGTAGGCATTTTACGAAAGAGGATCAGATAATGATTGTTGGTGGAATTGAGAATAACCATGACAGAGACAGGGAGTATAAGATAGGTAGTGAGCTAGAAAAGCTACCTACACAATCTCGCGGCGCAAATGTGTACTTCGTGCAACTGTTTCAGCGTGATGATGGGCCACATGTTAATACATTTGTAAGGTATATTAATATGGGGCTTGAGAAGAAACTGATAACGAAGGGTACTGCTCACATTACAATAGTACCAGTCTAGACTGTCGATAAATTGGGCTTGCACGTCAACGGGTGTGGGAAGGAGAAGTTGGCAAAGCTTATAGGTTACAGTATAATGAGGAGTGGTCGAAACGTATGGGAAAATTTCTGTTGTGGTTAGTGCCAGAGCTGCACCTTTTTAAAGTGAAGTCAGCTGATAGGTGCCCCTGCTTAAGGAAAGTTCGACAGAGGAACCATGTTCAAAAAAGTTTGGTATGTAAGTGATAACATTATTGAAATGTCACAGCACCACTTACACAATGTGATAATTCAGAGGCTTCCTATACAGCTCTTTGTGGAATGAGGGCATGCCCAGGTCCGCGAAAAACGGTTTTCCATTACTATCTATTGAAGCATCAAACCACGGCACTGAAGTCATTGAATGTTGTGAAAGAACAGTTGAATTTAGTGACGATACACTTCCAATTATAGTCATCTATAGATTCCCTAACTCTGATTTCAGGATATTCGTGTTCAAACTAAAGAGAATCCTTGCTCATTTTATAGAAAGTATCAAACGTTAGCTGTGTGTGGCGAATTTAATACTGATTACACAAGCGATTGTGCAAAACAGTGAAGGCTGAAAGACCTCCTAAATTCGTATCATCCGGTGCAGATCGTATTGTTTCAAACCTGAGTGCAGGGAAACAGTAGCACGCTACAGACAACACTTTTGTTCATTCTACATTACTAGAGGGCATTCTCTCTTAGTAAAAGTGTAAATTGTCTTTCAGACCACGATGCACAAATTTTAACACTAAAAGGGATTAGTGCATACACACATGTTTATCATTACAGACTACTTTAAACGTCATTAAAGAACAAGAGTGGCAGTAAGGTTAAAGTGAAGATAACATAGGTGATAAATATAATGCTTTCTCCGATGCATTTCTCAGACTCTTTGAAAGTTACTTTCCATTAGAAAGTTTAAAACAGTATACTGGCAGTAACAGGCAACCTAGATGGCTAATAGGATAAGGACATCATTAAAACAGAGTGGGAATTGTAGCAATACGTGATGGCTAGTAACTGTCGAGCTGCAGTAGACCGTTACAAAAAGTACTGTAATGTGCTTAAATATGCCATTAAGAAAGCAAAACGCAAATGGTGTACAAATATAGAAGCTAATTCTCTGGGTAAAATTGAAACCATATTATCACTCGAGGAAAGGATCAACAGCACAATGTCGAGGATTAAACGTCAACATACAGTACAAACGTCTTTGTTACCGATATAGGTCCAGTATTTGTTAATCATATTTCTGAATACAGCAGATGAATTAAATAAAAACTTAGTCTCTCCATGGACTCACATAACTCTCTTAGAAAATAGCTTCCCAAGACTGCTATCTGAAATACACCTCCTTGATACTAACAGGAGGAAGATTGAGAGCCGGCCGCCGTGACCGAGCAGTTCGAGGCGCTTCAGTCCGGAACCGCGCTGCTGCTACGGTGGCAGGTTCGAATCCTGCCTCAGGCATGGATATGTGTGATGTCCTTAGGTTAGTTAGGTTTAAGTACAGGGCTATTACAAATGATTGAAGCGATTTCATAAATTCACTGTAGCTCCATTCATTGACATATGGTCACGACACACTACAGATACGTAGAAAAACTCATAAAGTTTTGTTCGGCTGAAGCCGCACGTCAGGTTTCTGCCGCCAGAGCGCTCGAGAGCGCAGTGAGAAAAATGGCGACAGGAGCCGAGAAAGCGTATGTCGTGCTTGAAATGCACTCACATCAGTCAGTCATAACAGTGCAACGACACTTCAGGACGAAGTTCAACAAAGATCCACCAACTGCTAACTCCATTCGGCGACGGTATGCGCAGTTTAAAGCTTCTGGATGCCTCTGTAAGGGGAAATCAACGGGTCGGCCTGCAGTGAGCGAAGAAACGGTTGAACGCGTGCGGGCAAGTTTCACGCGTAGCCCGCGGAAGTCGACGAATAAAGCAAGCAGGGAGCTAAACATACCACAGCCGACGGTTTGGAAAATCTTACGAAAAAGGCTAAAGCAGAAGCCTTGCCGTTTACAGTTGCTACAAGTCCTGACACCGGATGACAAAGTCAAACGCTTTGAATTTTCGGCGCGGTTGCAACAGCTCATGGAAGAGGATGCATTCAGTGCGAAACTTGTTATCAGTGATGAAGCAACATTTTTTCTTAATGGTGAAGTGAACAGACACAATGTGCGAATCTGGGCGGTAGAGAATCCTCACGCATTCGTGCAGCAAATTCGCAATTCACCAAAAGTTAACGAGTTTTGTGCAATCTCACGATTTAAAGTTTACGGCCCCTTTTTCTTCTGCGAAAAAAACGTTACAGGACACGTGTATCTGGACATGTTGGAAAATTGGCTCATTCCACAATTGGAGACCGACAGCGCCGACTTCATCTTTCAACAGGATGGTGCTCCACCGCACTTCCATCATGAAGTTCGGCATTTCTTAAACAGGAGATTGGAAAACCGATGGATCGGTCGTGGTGGAGATCATGATCAGCAATTCATGTCATGGCCTCCACGCTCACCCGACTTAACCCCATGCGATTTCTTTCTGTGGGGTTATGTGAAAGATTCAGTGTTTAAACCTCCTCTACCAAGAAACGTGCCAGAACTGCGAGCTCGCATCAACGATGCTTTCGAACTCATTGATGGGGACATGCTGCGCCGAGTGTGGGAGGAACTTGATTATCGGCTTGATGTCTGCCGAATGACTAAAGGGGCACATATCGAAAATTTGTGAATGCCTAAAAAAGCTTTTTGAGTTTTTGTATGTGTGTGCAAAGCATTGTGAAAATATCTCAAATAATAAAGTTATTGTAGAGCTGTGAAATCGCTTCAATCATTTGTAATAACCCTGTAGTTCTAAGTCTAGGGGACTGATGACCACAGATGTTAACCCCCATAGTGCTTAGAGCCATTTGAACCATTTGAAGATTTAGTCAGTATTTAAATCACTGAAGACTAAGGACTCTCATGCATATAATACGGTATGTAGCAGGAAACTAAAGTATGTGCTTCATGCATTAGCCTAATACTTAGTCACATTTTTAATTTTTCCTGTAGGATTTGCCAGTTTCCTGAACGACTAAAGTATTCATTAGCGAAACAGCTTCATAAGAAAGGATAAAGGGATGAATTAGACAATTTTAGACCTATTTCAATGCCATCAGTATTTGCAAAACTTGTTGAAAAACCTGTGTATAAAAGGGAAATGATCATTTCAGTTCAGGTACTTTTCTGTCAAACATACAGTTAGGCTTCAGAAGACACTTATTTTCTTTTCTCGGCGGGGCATTTGACGTATTAAATAAAAAGTTGCGAACACTGGGCATCTTTTTTTGACTTAACTAAGGTTTTTGAATGTTTTGATCGCAGAGTATTTCACAAAAGTTGGATAATTATGGAATAAGAGGAATAGCTTACAACTGGTTCATATTTTAGGAACAGACAACAAAAGGTTATTGTTCACAGTAACGACAACACATATGAGGTAGTATCTGAATGGAGAACAGTTAAGTTTTTGGTACCTCAGGGGTCACTGCTGGTACCAATACTGTTTCTTATACACATAAATGGTACACCTTCTAAAATGACAGACGATTACATGGAATAGGCATATGATTAGTGAGCCTGAACAGCTGAAAATCCTAGGTATTCAGATAGACAGTAAACTGTCATGGAATGCCCATGTTGAGAACCCTTTTCAAAACCTGAATGCTGCTCTATTTACCATTAGAACTGTATCTGCAGTATGTGATAGCCCAACACGAAAATTAGCCCACTTTCCTTATTTTCATTCACATTATATTTTGGGATGACTCTTGCCATTCACGAAGGCTATTTTTGTCTCAGAAGTGGGCAGTTCGAGCAATGGTGTAAGCGAACCTCTTATCGATCCCTGTTCAGGAGTCTGGTGTAAGCTAACCTCTTATCGATCCCTGTTCAGGCGTCTGGGAATTCTGACTTTGTCCTCTCAATAATTATTTCCTTTAATGTCGCTTGTTGTTAACAACATCAGCTTATTCCCAAGAATTGAAAGTCCAATCTGCTTCTGGATCGCACCTCCTTAGTTCTTGTGCAGAAAAGCGTGCAGTATTCTGCTGCATCCATTTTCAGTACACTACAGCAAGAATTTAAAGAAATCATAGCAATAATCCTCACACTTTCAAGACTAATCTGAGGAATGTCCTATTTGTTCATTCCTTCTATTCTGATGGGGATTTCAGCGGAAAAAAGTTAATTCCTGTCTTATATTATTGATAATGCTAATACATATACTGACAGCTTGTCGTTTATGTAGGTTTCGCGTACATTTTATTTTATTTATTATTACGTTTCTGATGTTAATGTCGTGTACTGACTCGTTATAAGATCATGGAGACTTCCTCCTCTATTTGGTCTTACGCAAGTAGACGCATAAAATTTTTAAAAAATTAAAATAAAGCAACCGATTTACAAGGTGACCATAATTACCCCTGATGGCAATGAAGGTCAGTTTACAACGTGAGCACCATTACCAATGGCGTCCAGCGATGCTAGTTTACAAGGTGACCATTATTACGTCTTGGGACGATATGGGTCAGTTTTCTGGGTAATCACCATTATCCCTTGGAGGGATACCTCGATTGCTCATTTGGCACAATAAAGGTCAGTTTATAGGTTGGCTACCATTATCCCTGAAGGGCAATTGTGATCACTTTACAAGGTGACCACCGTTGCCCCAGACGCTATTTGGTGCAGGACAAAAATGATCAGTTTTACTGGTTAGCGTAATGATGGTCAGTTCAAAGGTGGGTCAATTTACAGATCAGATCACCATTAGTCTAGATACTACTGAGTAGGGGGCAATGATGATCAGGTAACTATTCAATTTATAGGGTCATCACCATTAGCCAGACACTGTTCGGTGCGACTAGTGGGTGTGTTATCCACGGTGGCGGGGTGAGGGGAGGGGGCGGAGGAGTACTCAACTACTGATTCTTAAAGCTGTATAGTAACACCTGTAGCTAACAATGTGTATGTGCAGTGTCTGGTTACAAGTACACTGAACACATGGGCAATGATTGTCGGTTTACAGGTTGGGGCAACGATAGTCAATTTATAGTGTGGGGTGATGATAGTTTACAGGCCGGTCAATAAAAATCAGTTGGTGTTTATCATTGCCCCTACACATGCATTTATCACAGTTCATCGAAATATGACATGCTTGGATAGTACATAAATACATATGTGCAGACGTCAAAAAGTGCAATCATAACGTCACTTCAAACGAAAATGTAATAAATTATGTAACACATCACCATGTTACAGTGAAATTGATGCAATGTTGGGAAAGAATTGGCCAGAATTCCATTCACGAAAACGATACAAGAAACGGAAAGGAACAGATAATTTAATTCACATAGATGAAATGCCATTACTCCAATGGGCTGGAGGCAATGCTGGTCAACTGATATTGTGACTTCCGTTACTCCCCAGATACTATTTGATGAGACAATGACAACCAGTTGTCAACAGTCACCCGAACATCAATTTCTCTCTGCTTGTCGAAATGTGATCTGCTTGGAGATTCTGTGCATATGCAGACATCAGCAAGTCTAATCATGACATCGACAAGTTTAGGACTGTTACAACAAGTTGGAGTTGTTCCAATAAGCAAGAGCGAATAGTCAGCAAGTTGATATTTATCGTTGTCAACAAACAAAATGTTTAGATTTGTGACGTCACGTGCATAGGTAAGCGTTCTGTCTATCACGTCACAACTCAACTTTTACTGTGTTGTCGTGACGTGAAACATGGGTAACTGACCTTGGCAACATGACATCACAATCGAAGGTGGCAAAATTCACGACGTTACAGCGGTGTTCGGTTTACGGTGGAACGACGAGGTGACGGTCGAAAAAATTCGAAATTTTCTTACTACGTAATTCGAAAGTATATACATTGAAATTCTTCAATTCCCCAAAATATTATGCGCGAACTCCAAAAAGTAACGATTCTGTGAGCGTTTGAAACCGAGCGAGCACGTCCCACTACGGCTTTATAGAACCAGTTCCGTGCTCACGTTCCCTATTTATACGGATTTCAGTAAACCTGATTTGTTGGAGCGTTGTTTGGGTGGTTTTGCTCAAAATGTGAGCGAAGCTTTCAATAGTCTAATTTGGAGATACGCTCCAAAAGTAACATCCACCAGAAGCGAAATCGTCAACATTGATTCAGATTTGGTCGTTTGTCTATTCAGTGTAGGGCATACTGCTTTAATGCACGTGTAAATTACCCTTCAAATCAAAATCGGCGATGAAATGCGCCGATTCTGTGAAGATAGAAACGCCAGCAGCAATGCGCTTAGCGACGAAAAGGGCTTTGAGGACAAAAATGAGGGCTTATTAGGTAAAAGTATCAGAAAGCGTCAGTCCACTAGCTGGGGCGACAGATATCGATGATATCCCGTAAGTTTCAAACTTTGTCCTTTTTTTATATGATAAATACGTGTCAAACTTTAAACGAGTTTTTCTCAAAACCAAGTTTTTCCGTGTGGTTGTCGTCACCCGAGCTACAATTTTCATCCGATTTTAGTGATTTTTGGTCTCCCATGAAGCAAATTAATTCTCTTCAGTCATCGTATCTGATTTTTTTATGATGAAATTTAGCATTTTTTTCGACCAGAGAAGGGGGGCGGTCCAAAAATGGCCATTTTTTCAAATATCTATAATTTCGTCGAAAAAAATGTTTTAGCATACCCCTACGATGATATAAAATTATATCTGTAAGGATCAGGGTGATACGTTAATTTCATGTTTCAGTTAACCACAACCGGAGCTATATCGACAACCATCGATCTACGTCCTTTCACAGGTGCCACGGGAAAATTCCAATCTCACAGTGAAGATATTAATGTTTTTCAATAAAAAATATCAATAAAAACTTCAGTGTACGCCTTACATTTGGCTACTACATTCCACTACGGAGAAAAATATCCATAATTTGAGCAATATTTTCGTCCGTCACCCTGTCGTTTCCGGTTGATGTCTGATACACACTGCGATCGGCTGTTTAGTTTTCATGACTAGTATAACACCACCGTGATGTAGTTGTCATAGTAAAAGAGGCATGCTGGTGATGTCATTGATAGTGTACTGTTCGGCACTTAATCGAAATATCTTTTATGCAATCTACACTTCCCCAGAATACTCATTATAATCCAAAGTCAGCAACTAGCTTTCCTTACAACTGACCTTACGTAGTTATTCCATTCCACATCGCTTTCCAACGTTACGCTAAGATATTTTCGACACGACTATGTCTAGCAGCACACCACTTACATTGTATTCGCTCATTACAAGATCGTTTTTTCCTACTCATTTGATTAACTTACATTTTTCTGTATTTAGAGCAAACTGCCTTTCACCACAACAAATAGAAATTCTAAGTCTTCTTGTATTCTATTACAGTCAATCAAAGACGACATTTCCTGTACGTTACAGCTTCGTCAGCAAACAGTAGTAGATTGCTGCTCACCCTAATAGTCAGTTTACTCATGTGTATGGAGGACAAGATTGGCTTATCACGTTTTGGTGTTATCACATTTCCCTTGGAGCATCCTAACGATACCTTTGTTTCTGATGAACAATCGCCAACCTCGACAACTCGCTTAGATCGGTTACTTCGAGCCACTCAGATATCTCAGAACATATTCTGTACTCTCGGACTTTCGTTAGGTATGCACTGGCGCAGTGTCAAACGCTTTCCAGAAATCTACGAATACTGAATATGTTGCCTTTCATCCATGGTTGCCTGAATATCGTATGAGAGATGGACAAGCTGAGTTTCGTACGAGGGATGCTACATAAATCTATGCTGATCTGAAGATAGAAGTCTTCCTGTATCACGGAAATCCGTTACATTCGATTTTCAAATACGCTCAGATATTCAACAGCAAACCGATGTACTGTTCAACATGTGTTGTATATCGAAGTCTCTGGTTTTAAATAGCCGTATAAAGCAGTCTGTATGTAATACTGACAACTGACGTACGTTTCTGTGTAACATGCTTTCACATAGAAAAAGCACATCCCTCCAGGAGAGGCTTTCATCTCATTATCTGTAATTATGCTATGGATAGTGGTCCATTTTAATAATCTGCCAGTTTAAATGAAAGAGTGGAAGGAACCAGAGAGAACAAATGGCACAGAAGCTGAGTGCTTTGATCGTATTTGTTTGGTCGTCAATTCGGAAGGAACCAGCGTCATTCGGCGGGTGTGGCTTCGCGAGTGGTTGTTCCTGGATACTAGTCGGCAGTGTGTGTGACATTTCTGTTGGACTTAGTGCAATCCTGGCAGTTTCGGTGACAGACTTCTGCTGACTGACAATATCTATTCGACCTCTGGCGTCATATTTAGTTACTGAACTAAAAGAACGGGGAGGACGCATACACGTCATCCTTCGGAATACGAATCCAGCATATCATTCAAGACAATTTAGCAGAACACTTGTTGGTTCTGGCCACAGTGAAAATTATATATGTGGATTAAAGTAATAAAAACAGTGAAACTCCTACTGAAGCTATGTGAAGTTATTTTGAATGTAGACGTTATTTGCCACACTCGACGAAATTATCATTATGAGCACACTCACACGTAGATGGTTACTTAACCACCAGCGCTTGCGAATGAATATGCAGTGGACGTCGGAAAGCATGGAGACAGGGAACGTGTTGATGAAACTGTTAGTGATCTTGCACGTGCTTGCGAAGTAGCTCCAACGTGAAGGAAAATATAGACAGTAGGCCCATCAATTAATGAACGATTGGAGGATGGAGCGGGGATAAGCACTGTTTCGCGCCAGTTATTACGTATTCTCACCAGGTAACAAACAAAAATACACAATAGTCTAACAATGCTAAAAACGAAAGATTTAAATCTCAAAAAACATTCAGAATAAGGCTAATACACTACGCGATCAAAAGTATCCGGACATCCCCAAAACCATACGTTTTTCATATTATGTGCATCGTGCTGCCACCTGCTGCCAGGTACTCCATATCAGCGACCTCAGTAGTCATTAGACATCGTGAGAGAGCAGAATGGGGCGCTCCACGGAACTCACTGCCTTCGAACGTCAGGTGAACGGGTGTCAATTCTGTCATACCTCTGTACGTGAGTTTTACACACTCCTAAACATCCCTAGGTCCACTGTCTCCGATGTGATAGTCAAGTGGAAACGAGAAAGGGGACGTACAGCACAAAAGCGTACGACCGACTTCGTCTGTTGATTGACAGAGACCGCCGACAGTTTAAGAGGGTCATAATGTGTAATAGGCAGACATCTATCCAGACTCCAGACCATCACCCAGGAATTCCAAACTGCATCAGGATCCACTGCAAGTACTATGACAGTTAGGAGGGAGGTGAGAAAACTTGGATTTCATCGTCGAGCGGCTGTTCATAAGCCACACATCACGCCGGTAAATGGCAAACGACGCCTCACTTGATGTAAGGAGCATAAACATTGGACGATTGAACATTGAAAAAACGTTGTGTGGGGTGACGAGTCACGGTACACAATGTGGCGATCCTATGGCAGGGTGTGGGTATGGCGGTGAACGTCATCTGCCAGCGTGCGTAGAGTTAACAGTAAACTTGGAGGCGGTGTTGTTGAGGTGCGATAGTGTTTTTCATTGAGGGGGCTTGCATCTCTTGTTGCTTTGCGTGACACTATCACAGCACAGGCCTACATAGATGTTTTACCTTCTTGCTTCCCACTGTTGAAGAGCAAGAGCAATTCGTGGATGGCGATTGCATCTTTCAACACGATCGAGCACCTGTTCATAATACACGGCCTGTGGCGGAGTGGTTACACGACAATAACTTCCCTATAATGGACTGGACAGAGTCCTGACATGAATCCTATAGAACAACTTTGAGATGTTTTGGAACGCCGCCTTCGTGCCAGGCCTCACCGACCGACATCGATATCTCTCCTCAGTGCAGCACTCCGTGAAGAATTGGCTGCCATTCCCTACGAAACCTTCCAGCTCCTGATTGAGCGTATGCCTACGAGAGTGGAAGTTGTCATCAAGGGTAAGGGTGTGTCAACACCATATGATTTCCAGCATTACCGATGGAGGGCGCCACGAACTTGTAAGTCATTTCCAGCCAGGTGTCTGGATGCTTTTGATCACACAGTGTATGTTGTATTACACATTTTATTTAAAATATGCACTTTTACGAAATCCTGTCATTTCGTCTCTGGATTCATTGTAAAAGGACAATATTTATCGCTTGTCCTCGACATAGATATCCTCTACGTTCCATCACAACCAGAACTGTCCAGATTAAACTAGGTTGCTGTGGACGTGTGTAACTCGGTCAAGTATCATTTGTCCAGGGTCTTTGAGAAGATAATAGCGTAAAACAACAGAGAGGAAGTTCTTAGTATCATTTGATTCCTCGTTAGTCTTTATCAGACTAACGGCGGGGGCATTGCTCCACATCTGATGAACCTCCTAGATGGCGGCGATGCTATTGTTGGCTGCTATTCCATTACCTCTTATGCTAACGAAGACTTGAAAGAGTAACGACCTGATCCAGTTTTAACACTAATGAATTTGACAACAGCACACAGTGCCCTTTAATGTGTAAGATCCACTCTAAAAATGTTCCTTAATAGTGATAAATCTCTCTGGCTACCAGTCCATAACGCACGGTGATCCGAGAAAACTCAGTCATCTGCCTATTGTGCATGTGAGGTCGGAAAATTGTAGGGCATCCTTTTGTTTGACACAAATGGTGTGAGACGTTTCTAAGAATTACAAATGGGGTTCCGTATGGATTTCCCGTGCGAGGTACTGACTCGACATCTGTATGCCATTTCCCCGCCTCCCAAGTTACGCAGTCAGGTTCCGTTGATTGGCTCTACAGAACGAAAACATTTTAAGAATGAGGTTTTCAGCCACGTCCTCGGCCTCGGGCCTTGAGCCCATCGAGCACGTGTGAGCCGGTCCTGGTCGACGGCAAGGCGGCCTTGAGGCCCCTCCTCGAGCCTTACTCTCGTGCCTCTCCACGAGAGATGCAGCTATAGGTGTAAATAGACATATGGGATAAACACGAACAAGCCAAATATGTGCCTAACAATGAGAAAACAACTTACGCCTCGAAATATGTGCCTAGCAATGAGGAAACAATTTTCTGAAGTACTCACGAGAAGAAAAAATGCCGTCAATTGAAAATTACAACAACAGGGAAAAAGCAAAATGAAATTCAATCTTATACAAGCGACATTATCCTCCTCTCTAGAAAAATAAAAGAGTGTGACAGCGTGGACAAGTATTCTTTGGATTGTGACTACCGAGAAGTCGGTAAAGCAGACAAAGCTCGTGGGAATCGTCCTTCTGAAGATATGTAACAACGGAGGAAGGAAGAAATATATGGCTTTAACCCTCTGTCAAAGAGCAGGTTGCAAGAGACGGTGCACAGATTCAAAGTGGACGAAGATGGAAAATGAAATTCGTCGTAGCCGTTTCCAAAGAACCATTCCGGAATTCATCTAAAATAATTTAGGGAAACCACGGCAAATTTCAGTTTTAATGCCCACACGAGGATTTTATCCCGCTCTTCTCAAATGCAGGCCAATCGCTTTCTTTATTATTTAAGAGACACGATTCGCTTAGAACGGCTGTAACTATGAAGCCAATCCATTCGCGCCAATGTAATCACACATTGGATGAAATCCCAAGATATCGCTCCAAATGACTGTCAACATAGGCCAATCGAAATTAGTTTCAACAAACACAAACAAATAACGTGCAAAATATCGGCTAGAAATGACACGCATTAAATTTATTCTCAGCAGGCAACACATCTTCAATGTTAAACCAGAGTTCTCTGAAAATAATTGAATCAAACTCGTAGATCAATTAGCACTAAGTACATTTGTTGTCATGCTTTGATTGTAGTGAAAGGTAAATGTATCCTAATTACATTTAGACTGCAGTGTTTCTGTAAGATTTTCGCAGCCTTGTTGAGAATTCAGCTTCACAAAGACATTGTTTTCATTTCAAAATCGTCTTTTATTTCGGTGTTTTCATATCAAGTGTTTATTTGCCTACAGGCAGGGGTGTAGAGCACAATATTATTCTTATGCACTCGATAACTGCTTCTTAATTTAAGGTACACAGTAAAAGGCCTAACGAAATATAAATAGAGCAACAAATGTTTGTTCTAAATTTTAATTAGTTTCCTTCTTGTTACAACAGATCGTTTATATGTTTATATGTAGCTATAACTCAACATTTCAGTTATACCACATACATATTCAATAAATTTTAAATCAGCTTCCTTTACGAAAAGGACAATATGTGTGTTTGTGTGTGTGTGTGTGTGTGTGTGTGTGTGTGTGTGTGTGTGTGTAACCCAAGTATTCCAGTTAAAAATAAATAATAGTGACTAGAATAGACAATCCTGTGAAGTGAAACAATCTTCTTTTTCATAAGTCGTTTCATTCCGCATCTAAAATGAACACCACACACTCGCGTTCGGGAGGAGCAGCATTAAAATTCCTGCTCATCCAAATATTGACTTTTCCCTAAATCGATTAGGGAGGTTGCCAGGATGTTTTCATTTAAAAGAATACGGCCGATTTGCTTTCCCGTTTCTTTCCTATCCGGCTCTAACGACCTCGTCGTCGGCGGATGTTGAGCGCTAAACTTCCTTTGGAAAATCAAGACAGAACTGAGACCCATGATGACATTCCCGTGACGGGCGAGATAAGACTCTCTGAGCATTTCCACCACTTTTCTCACCTATATCACTACGAGGAGAACCTATACATTTTGCAAGGTGAATACCACATCTCATAAACTCGGAAATGTGGTGTAGTCCTCTGTGGACACTGGCCAAACGTGAACGAATTTTTCGTGTTTCACTTTCTAGCAACCTTGGCTCTTCATATTACCACTTCATACTTCTTACAAACGATATACTTCCATAAAACATTTTGTACCAACTATCCACTGTCTCATCCTAACAAATTTTACTATCCGAAACGTAATAAATATATTACATAAAACTCTGTGTTAATTTTAAAACTAGGTTGATAACTTACCGCTGTTTCCTTGTTTTCTTGAAAGTCAATTAAAAATAAACCTCGTTTAAAATCTTTAAATGACCACATCATGTTTTATAGTGTACATATTCGTGGTACCTTTCTCAGTTTTGTGGTTGTAATTAAGACTCTGGACTGGAATTTGAAAGGACTAGGTTTCAGATGCCAGTCTGGTAATCCATTCTAGAGTTTCTACAACGAATTTTCACTCTGCGGCGGAGTTTACGTTGATTTAAAACTTCCTGGCACATTAAAACTGTGTGCTCGGCGGGGCCACGAACCTGGTACCTTTGCCTTTCGCGGCCATTTGCGCTACCGACGGTGCTCCACCGTCACAGGAGATGAGGCACTGTCAGAAGTAAAGTTGTGAGGGTGGGTCGTGAATCGTGCTTGGAGAGCTCTGTCGGTGGGACACTTGCCCGCGAAAGGCAAACGTACCAGGTTCGGCACATATTTTTAACCATTATACAGTTTTCTATTGCTTTCCTTTTCATCCACGATTTCATTCCGTATCTTTCCAGACATGAGCTTGTGCTCCGTTTCTAATAACATCATCGCCGACGGAATCTAAAACACTTATTCCTTCTACGATTCTACGTTAATATTCACAAAAACAATAACACTAGTCAAATAAATTTTGAATATTATATGTAACTAGCTCTATGCCATATGCCTTATACTTAAGAATGGCTCCAACAAGAAATCTTCAGAAATCTTCTTTAGTTTCGAAACAGAACAGTTTCATTGTGTCACGATTGTAAACTCGTATGGCCGTAGACTTTCACTGAACAACATCAAGCAAGGTTACATATTGTGATAACACAATATTATTGCCATTTTGGGGTTAGTGTCTGTTTTGCTAAGCGGAGTTCATCGGTTCGACTCTCGTCTCAGGTATGGGTATCCGTTTTAAATGTACCATTACGATGTGTGTCCTACATAAATGAAATGTCAATCTATACCAAGGCGAAGTATGTGCGCATTGCATACGTGAATCAGTGTAACGATTCTCGAACTAAAAGAGGATGTAATGTGTACAAGGATAGGTATAATGCTGGTAGCAGAGAGATTTCTCTGACATCGTTCAGATAGTATGTATTGCGCAATGGCGTAAGTCAGCTGTTAGTTTGGTCTACGGAATAATTTTTACGAGATTTTGGTCATGTATTTGTTTCGTTCAAAATTTTTTGTGTGAACAGTGTAGGATCAACGGAAAATCATCTCAAGTTGCAACTGTTAAGAATTAGGTACCTGAATTCAAATGTGGAGTAACTTCTGTTGAAAATGATCCACGTGGAAGACTTCCCAAAATTGCTGCTACGGATGAAAACATTGAGGAAGTCCACAGACAATCTAGCTGATTTTGCGTGATAATTTAGTAATACTAACGGAATGGTTTTCCACGCCTCACGCGAGAAACGGAGCAACAAAAGAGGTAGTGGGTTTGAGTCAGTAGCCAGTCACCAATGAACGGTGGAGTCTAGCGTACCTGCCGGAATAGTTTATGGCCAGTAGTTACTTTGGCGCAAAGGGGACACTTCTTGGCTGACTATGCAAGGCGCCTGCATGGAGCTGAGTGAGAGGGTACAATGTCAAGCCACTGGACACGATACGGGAGGACGGCGGCTGAAATGCCCGTCCGGATATATATATATATATATATATATATATATATATATATATATATATATATATATATATATATATATATATACTGGACACGATACGGGAGGACGGCGGCTGAAATGTCCGTCCGTATATACAGGGTGATTCAAAAATGCATGTAAATATTTTAAGGGTGTACTTGTGAGGTAAATATAAGACAAAAATGTTCTATAAATGTTTTTCCATAAACGTTTAATTCCAGAGTTATCGTTAAATACGAAAGTCATGTCCGTATCAAAACGACGGCAGTGCAAGCAGCAGGATGCCATATTCTGGTACGTAATTCATATACGTATCTCCCAACAGTTGATTCGAAACTGCATGAATAGTGTTTGTTTTTGTTTGCACGTGATGTTTACTCCTACTGTACGGAAGATGGCGCTGATGTTGTTGGTAACGGAAAAGTACGTCCTGTCATTCATTCATCGTCGGAAGGCCAAAGGTTTCGTGCACATGATGTACTCAAACAGTGAGTATGCTGATATGCACCTTGTGTATGGTGCAGCAGATGGAAATGCACTTGCAGCAAGACGAAGGTACAGTGAGCTGTTTCCAGGAAGACGGTTACCAAGTCATCAGACGTTTGTATCTGTGGACAGATGTATGCGGGAGTATGGCATTCGTCCTGGGCCGCATTCAGGTCGACCACTTGAGCATGCAGTGAACGTCGAGGAACATGTTTTGGACCTGGTAGACCAAGATCCATCTATCAGTACGAGACAAATTAGTGCAGCTGTACGACTTCCACAATCTACTGTATGGCGGCTGCTTCGGAGACAACAGTTGCATCCATTTCACCTGCAAAAAGTGCACGAATTGACACCTGAAGACTATCCTCGCCGTCAGCAATTCTGCCAGTGGTTACAAGAGCGTCATTTGAATGATCCAATGTTCATTCGGCGGATATTATTCACAGATGAGGCCATGTTTACTCGTGCGGGTGTAATCAATTCGCATAATATGCACCAGTGGGCTGTCGAGAATCCTGGCGCGAGAATTGTGCGTGGATATCAACATCAATTCTCCATAAACATTTGGTGTGGTATTGTGGGGAATTACTTACTCGGACCTCATGTTCTGCCTCCAAGGCTGAATGGGCACGCGTACTGCGAATTTGTGGAGGGAGAATTGCCTGGATTGTTACAGGATGTCCCTCTTGCAACACGAGCCACCATGTGGTTTATGCACGATGGTGCTCCCGCCAATTACAGCCGCAACGTAAGGGCGTACCTCAATTCTGCGTATCCACATCGATGGATAGGTCGCGGAGGACCAATTGCTTGGCCAGCCAGATCACCTGACCTGAACCCTTTAGACTTTTATTTATGGGGCCGACTAAAGACATTGGTGTATTCTTCTGCAGTACCGAACAGAGAAGTGCTACAACAAAGAATTGAAGGTGGTTGTGAAATTATTCGTGGAGAGTTGAACGGACTGTGTAATGTGCAGAGATCATTGATGCGACGAGCACGGGTCTGTCTGCAAGTTCAGGGACAGCATTTTGAACATGCATTGCATTAAGATTTGTGCAAATACAGTACAGTACAGTACAGTCTGTAAAATGCTTCAATTTTCCTTAGTTATTGTGCATTGCTGTAGTTCAATCAACAGGACCTAAATTAATACAGTGTTCGCGAGGAATTGTTTCAGTTTGTTACGTCACGTTTATTTATCAGTTTGCGTTGTTAGTCCAAATGCACTGTAATTAAACTGTGAACTCTGGGAATTAAATACCTTACGTTGTATTGAATGTATTATCCTGTTTTGTTCATAACTCTGTAATAAGCCAAGTATGGAAAAAATTGTATAGAACATTGTTGTCTTATATTTACCTCACAAATACACCCTTGAAATATTTACATGGATTTTTGAATCACCCTGTATATATATACGAGGGCTATTCGGAAAGTAAGGAACGATAGGTCGCGAAATGGAAACACATTGAAAATCAAAACTGTTTTATTTCCAACGTTTAGCTACACCTTCCAGCTACTTCTCACACAGTTGCCGCTCAGACTTAGACATCTGTCGTAGCGTTGTACCAACGTTTCAATTCCCTCGTTATAGAAGACGGCCGCCAGTGCTTTTCGACAATTTTCTGCTCTGGACTGCAGCTCGTTGTCTATGTCAAAATATTGTCTTCATAGCCAGCGGTTCATTTGAGCGGAGATGAATCTCAGGGGCAGCCAATTAGTGGCTGTGTTGTGGGTGATCAAACACTTCCCATCGAAAACGCTGCAGGAGCATCTTCATTGCCCCTGCAGAGGGCGGCCGAGAATTGTCGTGTAGAACTAACTGAATGACAGTTATGTTATGTGGATTGCATAGCCTCAGGTGAAATCTTTCGCCAGGCCCTCATACTTGGCGGGAGACGATAATTTCTAGCCATCTTTACGTTCTCATTGTGAGCTCAGAACTGAAAAGAGCGACATGATGCGATCGACGGGCGTATTAGACACAGTGCTCAATGTACGTGTGCAAAGCTTCATCAGATTTTCACTGTATTTTCCATTTCACGACCGATCGTTCCTTACTTTCCGAATAACCCTCGTATATATATATATATATATATATATATATATGTGTGTGTGTGTGTGTGTGTGTGTGTGTGTGTGTGTGTGTGTGTGTGTGTGTCCGAAAGAACAGACCCCATTTTGATCCAGCAGCCACTATGGATTAAGACACAAAGGAATTACAGACATTGGCTGCGGGTAAGGACTGATTTAAATCAATGCGAAAACTTGAAAATTTGTGCTAAAGCGGGATTCGAACCCGAGTATTACGCTTCCTAGGCAGATGTTCTGAGCACTAAGCCATCCGGACACAGTTATCACCGCAAGTGCACGACTCACCTATTGTCAGACCCAAATTCTCAACTTATCCATATATCATAACAGCGTTTTGCAACCGCTAAGTAATAAGTGAAGATGTCTCAGTCATTAAACGGCTTGTGGGCTGTTGAAATGGCGAAACTCAAAAATTGCTCATTCAGTATCTTGGTTAGAATTTTCGATAACTATGTCTCTAATCACAACTAATTCATCCATTTAAAAAAACCTGAAGTATTATGTTGATTATTCATAATATTCACTCAACTTTCCAAAACACATAACCCTTTTTGAGATTTGTTGCTCCTGCTCGGAGAGTCAGTGGGCGAATCCCAGACTAAGACGCAGAGTTCTGGGATTCTGTCGTCAGATACTCCTGACAATTTGACTGCCATGTTTCACTCGTTTTACCTCTGGTAACAATTTGTATATGTGAAAAGTACCGATTCACCTGCAAAATGGAGGTCCCTCAATAACTGTCTGCAGAAGTCTGTTCAAAGGTTGGAAGGGAGGAAAGGCATAGCACGCCTTATAGGACTGTCGAAGGAAAGCCCTGTCCTGCTCAATACAACCCTTAGGTAGAAGACAGACACTTTTTACATGAGCTTTGAATTGTAGCATTGTTTCCTCATTCGCACGTCATGGTTATACTGATAACAGGTTACAACAACGTAAATGATCATACGACTTACAAGTACATTCACAACAACTATAATCAGAGATTAATTAAAGATTTGGGTTTTCCAGGACAGTATGTTGTTACACGGCATGTTAAAGCTGACTGGGGATGTCTCGCTCATTACTCTTCGTAGACACTGGAAATTCCGTTGGCTTAGGCTAACTGTTAAGCCAGCTGGTGCTGGCGCTTCCTAGAAAATTTCGCAAGCGCTGACGTTCAACTCATTCATAAAACAAGTGAGTATGTCAGGTAGCACACGGTGTTGACAACGAGACGCGAGTCCTAACATTGTGTCACTGAGGCACTGCTAATGAGATTTTCACCTCAAACAAAACCCGCGCTCCCGCCTCCCCCCCCCCCCCCCCCCACCCTCCGCGTGACTTCGCTCTCTCTACCCGGAAAAATTAAGTGTGTTTCACGTTAACTTAAATTGACACAGGTATACGAGGGTGGATTGGTAACTGGTAAATTGTTAAGAAATGACGTGAAATTTTGCTAAACGCCACATAGCCGTGCTTCTCGTAACGGTTTTGTTCTAATGCAACACACGCTTATACTTCGGCATAAACCTATTTATCAGTGGTCATCAGTCCATCTCTAATGATCCCGTTATTGACGCAACGTTGAACCGCAATTTTCCTTCTATCGTTCCTTTCTTCCTTTCTCAAATCCAAGCTGCTCAAATGCAAGTTAAGAATAGGGAAGTCTGTGGAGAGGCTCCACCACTGTTCGATTTCGTTTATCACTGGCCACACGACCAGTTATTTTTAATATTTTTATATTAACATGTATAGTCTTACACCGTACAACATATATCATTGATACCTAGTAAAGTAACTTGCAAACATAGATAATACGATTTTCTATGCCTGTAGAAAAATAAGGACTTTCCAAAACTCCAAACACAATTTATTAGCTATGAAATTAATAGAAACACAAGATAAAAGAAATTAAAAATTCTGTACCAGTTATCAACGTTACTGTGTACTCGTTTAGACTTTATGCATTACTATTTATTATGTAGCATAACTATATAATGAAATCATTACAACCAATGACAAGTTAATGTTTCCTAAATTCCTACAACGAAGTACGTATTTGGACATTAATTGTAATAGCAACCCTTGTTCTGTTACCACTTTTACTATGTGATTCTTTACGTTGTATACTTTATTATGTATTATGTAAGATAACTACACAACCCGGCTGAAAAGCCTTACGTGTGAAACCGCCGCTTCGAGAATGGAACGAATCTGCACAGCGGATTGATGGCGAGGGTCGGTGTGCCGGCCAGCATGGGCACGGCTTTTAGGCGGTTTCCCACATCCTCCTAGGTGAATGCTGGGTCAGCAGGCCAGTACTGCCTCAGTTACACAGTCATGTAGTAGCATAGCCTGATGCAAGTCCTTCAATTGGATGGCACTTGGGCGACTCACGTGTTCTTGAAAGCAACACCGCCTAGTTTTCCACAGACGGTTAGCCATCCATGTACTAGCCAGACTAACGTTGCTTAAATTCGGTGATCGGACGGGAACCGCTGTACCCTACCTGGCAAGGCCGTTGGCAGTTACACGTTACGAAATTTCCTAAACCTTCCCTCACATTGCATAAATAAGTCTGCACGCAGACAGTTGTGGTTACTCCTGGGGAACAACGGGATGGCGACAGGAACGGTATCCAACCATCCCTTAAACTAACCATGCCAAATGTGTACATAACAGTGCCGACCCTGCGCCGATGTGGGACAAAGGCAAAAGATGAAGAAGATGTAACATAACTACACAACGAACTCCGTTCCTGAGTAAAATTACAAGCAGTGATTGCTGAATGGTTTTCGTTTTTAGGATGTGACATCGTATGATCAAGATATGGATGTGCAGAAAAAATTAATACTTACCAGCGTGTAAGTGGTGCAATAAGAAAAACACTTAAGGGTAAAACATGGGAAGAAGCACAAGTGAAATTTTATAAAGTCGTGGTATTTCCACTTCGTTACATGGAGTGGAAAGCTGGACGCTAAGTAATATGATTTTACGGTAACTAGAAGCATCAGAAATGAAATTTCGAAGATCTTTGAAGGGCTGCACTAGGTTGGTTCTGAGCACTATGGGACATCACATCTATGGTCATCAGTACCCTAGAACTTAGAACTACTTAAACCTAACTAACCTAAGGACATCACACAACACCCAGTCATCACGAGGCAGAGAAAATCCCTGACTCCGCCGGGAATCGAACCCGGGAACCCGGGCGCGGGAAGCGAGAACGTTACCGCACGACCACGAGCTGCGGACGGCTGCACTAGGGCAGACTAAATTAGAAGTGAATCAATAAGGGGAGAATTAAGGATGCAACCGATACCCCAACAGACAATCAAATACTAAGAAAAATGGAGGGAACATGTACTTCGTAGGCCGCTACAAAGACTTCCTAAACTGGCAATGGATTATTAAGGACGAGGCAAGAGAAGTATGAGAAGACTGAGGAAGATATGTAATAAAAAGAAAAACATACAACCGTCGTTTTGATGTTACTTTGTTATGTTGCAACCAGTTTCGGTGACTCAATACACCTTCTTCAGGCCTGTGTGCATAAACAGTAATGATGTCATAACAAATTTACCAACTATACAAACACAAAGACAGTTTACAACCGAATAAAAATCAAGGACATTACTATATAAGTTAATTTATAGTAATCATTTGACAAAAACCTACAGATACATCCACTGTCACATACCCAAATTAGAAATATGTGTAGTATAACGAACTGTACTGTTTGTTAATAAAATCACTAATTAAATATTCCATGATTAAATTTGGTCAGTTAGATGATACACTAAACTGTAAAATCCTGAAGTAACTTGCCAAACTACAAAAATAAGTATAGTCAAATGGCTCTGAGCACTATGGGACTTAACTACATTGGTCATCAGTCCCCTAGAACTTAGAACTACTTAAACCTAACTAACCTAAGGACATCACACACACCCATGCCCGAGGCAGGATTCGAACCTGCGACCGTAGAGGTCACGCGGTTCCAAACTGACGCGCTTAGAACCGCATGGCCACACCGGCCGGCAATAAGTATAGTCAATGACAAATGTATGAAAGAAAATGCAACAACGCTAGAAATAAGTAAACCAAAGAAATATGCATCTTTGTGCAAATAGTCTTTGGGAAAGGACGGTGTCAGCAATATTTAAGTGTCAATACAGGTAAAGCTATCAAAATGATAGTATATAAGTATCTATACGACTTTTATCCATTGTGGATGTGGAACACTGCGACTGTGGTGTGAAAAGGTTCTCAGAAATTACTGCAACCAGTCGCCTTTTATGTAGATGTATTTTATTTAACCATGACCGGTTTCGAGCTGCCTAGCAACTCATCATCAGATGGTATATACATTTAGTGCTTTTTTGTACCCATTGTGTGGGTGGTTGAGTATCTGTGGCTAAACAGAAACGAGAACAAATAATCGCTACATGTGGTACAGTAACACGAAATATTTACAGAATAATTTATGTTTAACGTATAAGAGCAAATAATCACTACATGTGGTACAGTTACATGAAATATTTACAGTTTAATTTACGTTTTGAGGTGTTACTTACAGATAAATCTTTCTGCAGGTATATATATCTCTTTTAAGACGTATTTTTAAAACCATTGTGTCTTGTTTTCCACAATTACACAAGTTAAAACTTTCACTAGATGTATATTACTTTTATGAGGCACTGTTGGAAATATATATCTTGTTTTTCGTAAACATCGCTGAACACACTTAGCCACAGATACGAATACAGGATTTACACATTATAAACAAGCCAAAGATTGCAATATAACTACAGTATCAAAGATTTCAAGTTGACCAGAGGCATTATTAGTCATCGCACACACTGACAAGAGATTTGTCTTTATTACATAGAAAATAAATGTAAATTAGCTTAAACTATTAAAATATTTATTTATAAATTAACTGTGCAATTTTAACAGGTATATTAAACTAAATTTTTTACATAATATTTCAGTTACATTTAAGATTATTGGTATTGAGAGTATTATGACAGCTAATTTCTTGCTCCTTCCATTGGCTGATCTTGGCATATGATGTCAGGGATGAGAGATTGATGGTTAACTTGAAATAATAAGTAATGCTGGTACTTGAAAGGGTGTGGAAAAGGAGTTGGCGGTGGGGGGGGGGGGGTATAGGAAAAAGGAGAGGGGGGGGGGGGGCAAGCCAGACCTCAGTAGCAGAAGAAACCAAATTCGTTTGTATGCCGTTTCTCGGCAATATCTCATACAAACTTGCTAAGCTATTCAAACCACATAATGTCAAAATAAGTTTTCACACTAACAACAAAATACAGAACAAAATAGTCCAAAACACCAAAATAGCCAGCACACCCTACCAAAAATCTGGTATATATAAATTAAGATGTGACAGCTGCTCCTGCTACTACATAGGGCAAACAGGTAGAAATTTTGAGATCCGATACAAAGAGCACACTGATGCACTTCGCCTAAACAACTTAAATAGATCCACTTTTGCTACCCATCTAGCAGATAATAAACATTCCATAACAGACATTAAAACTAACCTTCAAATCCTACACACTGTAGACAAGGGATTCAAGATGGATCTTCTCGAACAATTAGAGATTTTCACCCACAAACATAATTCTCCACATACCATTTTAAATGAGCAGATAGAATTGGCGAATAACTCCTTCTTTCAGAATTTTAAGGATTCTTTGAACTTAAAAAACTAAACAGTCATTCAGAAACAAAATCCCCCCCCCCTCTCCTTTTTCCTATACCCCCCCCCCACCGCCAACTCCTTTTCCACACCCTTTCAAGTACCAGCATTACTTATTATTTCAAGTTAACCATCAATCTCTCATCCCTGACATCATATGCCAAGATCAGCCAATGGAAGGAGCAAGAAATTAGCTGTCATAATACTCTCAATACCAATAATCTTAAATGTAACTGAAATATTATGTAAAAAATTTAGTTTAATATACCTGTTAAAATTGCACAGTTAATTTATAAATAAATATTTTAATAGTTTAAGCTAATTTACATTTATTTTCTATGTAATAAAGACAAATCTCTTGTCAGTGTGTGCGATGACTAATAATGCCTCTGGTCAACTTGAAATCTTTGATACTGTAGTTATATTGCAATCTTTGGCTTGTTTATAATGTGTAAATCCTGTATTCGTATCTGTGGCTAAGTGTGTTCAGCGATGTTTACGAAAAACAAGATATATATTTCCAACAGTGCCTCATAAAAGTAATATACATCTAGTGAAAGTTTTAACTTGTGTAATTGTGGAAAACAAGACACAATGGTTTTAAAAATACGTCTTAAAAGAGATATATATACCTGCAGAAAGATTTATCTGTAAGTAACACCTCAAAACGTAAATTAAACTGTAAATATTTCATGTAACTGTACCACATGTAGTGATTATTTGCTCTTATACGTTAAACATAAATTATTCTGTAAATATTTCGTGTTACTGTACCACATGTAGCGATTATTTGTTCTCGTTTCTGTTTAGCCACAGATACTCAACCACCCACACAATGGGTACAAAAAAGCACTAAATGTATATACCATCTGATGATGAGTTGCTAGGCAGCTCGAAACCGGTCATGGTTAAATAAAATACATCTACATAAAAGGCGACTGGTTGCAGTAATTTCTGAAAACCTTTTAAGTATCTATAGGTCACGTCGAAGTTATAAATGGCTGAGATGAAAACTGTACAAGTTCATATTTATGTTATGTGCATAAAAAGAGTCCAAGAATGGGTCGAAAGACCAAATGAAGAAAACCACCGTGCCATATCATACACAGTATATACAAAACCCAAGGTAATGTTCAGGATGGACAACATACACGCGTCTATGTGAATATACATAATTACCTTCTGACATTTACATTAGTTACATGGTAGTTCTCTCGTTAGATGTATGTTTTATGGCAGTACATGATACAGGAATGCATTCAAACATAATATTGTTCATCATGAGTAATACCGTGTGCCGACCGGAGTGGCCTTGCGGTTCTAGGCGCTACAGTCTGGAGCCGAGCGACCGCTACGGTCGCAGGCTCGAATCCTGCCTCGGGCATTGATGTGAGTGATGTCCTTAGGTTAGTTAGGTTTAATTAGTTCTAAGTTCTAAGCGACTGATGACCTCAGAAGTTAAGTCGCATAGTGCTCAGAGCCATTTAATACCCTGTGGGAGTTTTCCGTATATTCTATATACGTTATGACACAGGGATTTTCTATATTTGGTCCTTTGCCACGTTTTGGACACTCATTTTACGCACGAGATGTAAGTATGAACCTGCGTAACCCTGGAGTGTCAGGAAGAACTAGTAGAATTTTTTTAAGGTCAAAATTGAAAGTTGTTTAGTCAGACACTTAATATTTGTAAATAATAATAGCAACGTTATATACCTTAAAAAACAGTATTTGACAAATTTTTTGATCGTCGTATTTCATTAAAACTGTAATTTCAATAGTTGTTCGCTTTTCGTGAAAGTTACACCACAAACATACAAAAATCTTGGGGTATTTCTGACGATTATTTAATAAACTTCTAAAGTCGGTATGAACACCTGTTCGTCGGACCAGTGTACGATCTTTGGTGTTTCCACTGGATACGACGACTCGTCTGAATTTACTTCTGTAATGGCTCCCAGACGAATGCCCTAATGCTCGTGCGTCTGATGTTCCATTATTCTCCGCCAGTGCTTTCTCTCCCTACCTCTCTCTGGCCCACTGCTCCTCGTAATTCACTTTTTGCAGTTTCCAACGTGAAGTGCAGCGTGACGCGTGTCCTTTAGTGGTAACCTGGCACCTGACTCGCGGATGGGTTCAGGACGTGATTGCGAGTCCGCACAGCGCAGCTCTGCGTCCCAACAAGGCACGCGCGCATCTCAAACGGCGCGCGACTTCCGCGTGTCCAAGAAGCACGCGTCACCGCCGTGACGTCACCTCGACGAAGCAAGCTTTTTCCCGGTCCAGCTGACACAGCCCAGTACTGCGTCCGTGACGTGCCTCCACATCATGATGCACGAGCAGATTATACAGGACACATTGCCTGCGTTTTTCCAAACTATCTTGCATTCTAGGCGATGGCGAGATTTCCAAGTTGGATATCACAACTTCGGTGCTAAAAAATATACTGTGATTCTGAATCGCGATGTAGTATTCATTCTCATGTTCAAAACTCTCGCTGTATCGTACACAGAAACAGCAAGTACGGGGCCCCACTTTTTATGAGAAAACACGCACTGTAAAACTGAAGAAATCTGTCCTGTCAAACTAATATATCCCTAGAGAAGCTTGCCTGTTGTGAAATTAATAGCATTTATAATGCAAGGCACAAACTAACTAAAATTTAGTTTCAAATAATTATGCGATAAAACGGCCGTTAACAGTTTAGAAACATTGCAGAATCATTACTACACGCTTTACATCTTTGATATTAAAGGTCCGTCTAAGATAAAACGGATTTAACGTTTTAACTTAAACCCAAACACCACTACCGAATTATGCTTCAGGCCTGTCTCTACTGGCCGACTGCTGCCTAAAAGGCAGTCGAGAAATGATCTGTGATCGTGACAGGAATGATCAGCATGTCGCTGCGTCTCTATTCTTAGCAACTCCTCATTCGGGTTCACGAAGCTGAGTGGTCTAAGGCTGGTGATAATACATGAGGGTTGAATGAAAAGTAATGCCTCCACCTTCGTTAACTGGGTTTGGATGAGAATATTTTAATAAATCAAAGGCATAAATAATCCTTAGAATGTGATCTTTAATTACCAACATTCACTTTCCCACATAATCACCAGCCAATTGGATACATTTCTGCCGAGGATGAACAAGTTTTCTGAAACCGTCACGGAAGAAGTCGACACTCTGTTTCCACAACCACAGTCATCTGAACGCCGTCATCAGAAGCCAAATGACATCCCCGCAGATCGTCTTTCATTATCGGGAACAGATGGAATTCAGACTGTGCTAAATCTGGACTGTATGGAGGATGCTGTACAGTGTTCAGTGACGAGGTTGCTTAAATCGCATTGACAGACCGTCTGCCAGGGTTCCATACTTTACACTATAACAACACAATCGTTAAGTGCTAAGGCTTACCGCCAACTGGAGCCGTAAATAAGAGGATACGAGCCAGTACTTGCCGCACATCAATGCTACCAACTGTTGAAGAATTACGAAGGTGGAGGCATTACTGTTCAGTCAACGCTCGTATCAATGTATCGATATTTTTTCTATAAAATATCGATATATGCAGCCGATTATTTTTTCTCCTGTATATTGATATCTAAATGGCAATATATATACACTCCTGGAAATTGAAATAGCCCGCATCTCGTGGTCGTGCGGTAGCGTTCTCGCTTCCCACGCCCGGGTTCCCGGGTTCGATTCCCGGCGGGGTCAGGGATTTTCTCTGCCTCGTGATGGCTGGGTGTTGTGTGCTGTCCTTAGGTTAGTTAGGTTTAAGTAGTTCTAAGTTCTAGGGGACTTATGACCACAGCAGTTGAGTCCCATAGTGCTCAGAGCCATTTGAACCATTTGAAATTGAAATAAGAACACCGTGAATTCATTGTCCCAGGAAGGGGAAACTTTATTGACACATTCCTGGGGTCAGATACATCACATGATCACACTGACAGAACCACAGACACATAGACACAGGCAACAGAGCATGCACAATGTCGGCACTAGTACAGTGTATATCCACCTTTCGCAGCAATGCAGGCTGCTATTCTCCCATGGAGACGATCGTAGAGATGCTGGATGTAGTCCTGTGGAACGGCTTGCCATGCCATTTCCACCTGGCGCCTCAGTTGGACCAGCGTTCGTGCTGGACGTGCAGACCGCGTGAGACGACGCTTCATCCAGTCCCAAACATGCTCAATGGGGGACAGATCCGGAGATCTTGCTGGCCAGGGTAGTTGACTTACACCTTCTAGAGCACGTTGGGTGGCACGGGATACATGCGGACGTGCATTGTCCTGTTGGAACAGCAAGTTCCCTTGCCGGTCTAGGAATGGTAGAACGACGGGTTCGATGACGGTTTGGATGTACTGTGCACTATTCAGTGTCCCCTCGACGATCACCAGTGGTGTACGGCCAGTGTAGGAGACGATCCACACACCATGATGCCGGGTGTTGGCCCTGTGTGCGTCGGTCGTATGCAGTCCTGATTGTGGAGCTCACCTGCACGGCGCCAAACATGCATACGACCATCATTGGCACCAAGGCAGAAGCGAGTCTCATCGCTGAAGACGACACGTCTCCATTCGTCCCTCCATTCACGCCTGTCGCGACACCACTGGAGGCGGGCTGCACGATGTTGGGGCGTGAGCGGAAGACGGCCTAACGGTGTGCGGGACCGTAGCCCAGCTTCATGGAGACGGTTGCGAATGGTCCTCGCCGATACCCCAGGAGCAACAGTGTCCCTAATTTGCTGGGAAGTGGCGGTGCGGTCCCCTACGGCACTGCGTAGGATCCTACGGTCTTGGCGTGCATCCGTGCGTCGCTGCAGTCCGGTCCCAGGTCGACGGGCACGTGCACCTTCCGCCGACCACTGGCGACAACATCGATGTACTGTGGAGACCTCACGCCCCACGTGTTGAGCAATTCGGCGGTACGTCCACCCGGCCTCCCGCATGCCCACTATACGCCCTCGCTCAAGTCCGTCAACTGCACATACGGTTCACGTCCACGCTGTCGCGGCATGCTACCAGTGTTAAAGACTGCGATGGAGCTCCGTATGCCACGGCAAACTGGCTGACATTGACGGCGGCGGTGCACAAATGCTGCGCAGCTAGCGCCATTCGACGGCCAACACCGCGGTTCCTGGTGTGTCCGCTGTGCCGTGCGTGTGATCATTGCTTGTACAGCCCTCTCGCAGTGTCCGGAGCAAGTACGGTGGGTCTGACACACCGGTGTCAATGTGTTCTTTTTTCCATTTCCAGGAATATATATATATATATATATATATATATATATATATATATATACTTTCTTGCAATTTTCGATAAATATTTGAAGTTGTTCTTTTGAAATAGTGGTAGAAAATAATTTTACTTTCACCGTGTGAAGGAGTCTTTTTGAGCTTTCATCATGTTCATTCTTTCTCTTTGGCTTTGTAAAGCAAATATAAATGGCACGAAGAAGAAATCCGATTGCCCTGAGGCGTAGGCGGTGTGAATGAAATAACACGGTATTCGATGTGAAGAAACAGCACACCAGTTTCCTTAAAAAACAGTTTTTAACACAACTGGTGTGCTATTTCTTCACATCGGCATTCTTCAAAAACAGCTGCTGAAACTGATGAACATAAATCTAAATGACAACATTGGTCTCTGCGGTGGGTGGAGACGTGTGAGGGGAAATGCTGACGTAATCGGCGCTCGGTGCTACCAACAGAAACTGCAATGTTTAACTTCACCACGCAATTTTGTCATTACAGCTGCTATTTCGCTGGAGTTTGCCGAAATGGAAAACAGGGAAGTCGACGTGTAGTGTCCCAGACATATCCGATATGTGACGAAACCGAACAAGGGATCCATCGAACATCTTTTATTGTGCCACTTATCTGCCCGATAGCTGCTCACCGCCAACCGCTAACTGCAAGTTCGTCCAACCACAGAGTCTCTTACTGAGGGCGCAGAGCGCTATCAGTGATATTAATACAGTCTATACTGCTGCCAACATACCAACATATAAACAGGCTACTTACACAAGCACACACAAATCTTACACTAGGAGTCCCATATGTCGTATATTTCTGAACATTGCTTCACATAGCAGTAGTTCGAATATAACTCAGCGATGTTAAGCAGAGAGCAAAGAAATCTTTGTTTAATAAAGTCTTTTAAAACCTGCTTACGGCTTGTTATTGCTATACATCAAAGGTAAATTGAAGAAATAGTCGGAGGGGAACGACAACGATATCACGAAGATCTGTAGCGCGATAGGCAAGCTACAGCGGGCCGGGTTATAAATCACATCCCAAACATTCCTTCCACCTACTTCAATAGGCTTCTTGTCTCCGTATGCTGATAAGTACTGGTTCTATCGACAGAAGCAGCGTAGAAGAAAAACTGACTAAATACCTATCTAGCAAAGGCCGCATAATTCAAGCTTGGAGGCAGCATCTGAAAGTTCGTAAAATTATCGTGAATTCGGGGTTCTAAGAAACTTGTTTGAAAAGTTTTGAAATTCAAACGATTAGGTTTTGCTTCTTCCAAAACTGTTGTAAATAGCTTTCAAGTCCTGTCAAATTTCTCGACTGTTTTTACTACAAGTTCTCCACTCAAAAGCAGTCAGAAATTTATCAGTCCGAGCTGAATAATTTTAGAGTTCCATGCAAACACTGACCCACAGCTACCCGCGAGTTACTACACTGACTTGTTCAATGATCTCCTTCGAAACAAGTGTTCGTTTAAGTGTTCCTAGATGTTTACGAAACACACCACGCGAATTACGACAAGAAAGTTCACACGCAAACAACTTCCAAACAAGTCGATTACGACAAGAAAGTTCACACGCAAACAACTTCCAAACAAGTCGTCTCAAAATTTCTAGACTTTCTCTATAATGTTCGAAGTTCAATTCGCTTCTCAATTCCGATAACAGAAATGACAGAACGTAAGATTTCTTTCATCTTCACAAAAATTCGCTTGCAGCTATTGCTTATGATCTGTACAATAATACGGTTGACGAGTGGCTTCCACCGACACAGAACTGCATCACAAAGCACTACACAATGCGCGGGAACTGCTTAATTCTATTAACTGATGGTCTAGGCATCCAGTCAGATAAGCTCAAGCACTCCAAGTCATCCAGTAGGATGACACAAAGAAATTTTTAAAAGAAATACTTTATTTACAAAGCCAAATTAAAATTAATTCAAACAAAGTATGAATTATCCCTAGAAATGAAATACCAATTGGTTTAGTACCTAACTGCTCTTCTGGCTGTTTATGTACAAAATCGTGCATACCACGCCGCACGTTACATGACTCCTGACTGCACAAGGATTTTTCCACGCATATGTATGTTGCTTAGTTTTCAGTAAAATAAAACTTCCACACTTTACGTATGCACTCCATGCACTCATTCAGTCTCTCCACAACACCACGTAACAAAACATATCAATAATAATTTTTTAAAAGTGTTTACCATTGCCTCAGAAATCTATCGTAACGAAACTAAAGAAATTCTGGAAAAATAACTTCTGTGAACTGAATACTTTTGTTATAGTTTCAACCGATAACATAAATGAATGCTTTAGAATCCCCAGTTCAGTTGTAAGACACAGAAAAGTTCCCACGCGTTTTGGGTGAAATTTTATGTCTCCAAAAGTTTTAAAGAAACTGAACTGGAAATTTTACATTATAGTTGTATTATCAATACAAGTTGAAACGTCCCCTTTGAACAATTTTACATGTGAAACGTCCACTTAGAACAATTATACAAGCCTGTGCTTAACCTGACACACAATATTATTTAGCGCAACGCAATCTGACTTTCAATAACCCCTACAAAACAATGGCCCTGACTAACTTTAACCTATACCTTTTACAAATCACTTACCTCACAAAAATCTTCGCTACTCAAGCTACTGCAAAACAGCGAGCGCCACTACTGCCAGCTAAATAAAAGATTCAAACCACTGAAGGTACTAACTACTGATAGGGATAGTTAGCAAATGAAAGATATTAATAGAGAACAAACAATGTATTTACCTTAATATTCATAATTGACATTCAGTCTTACAGATTATCAAAACTCCGCCATCTCTCTCCCCACGTCCACCACTGCTGGCGGCTCACCTCCAACTGCCCAGCGCTACGCGCTGTTCGCATCCAGCTATAGCAGTTCATGACAACAATGGCAGACAACAATGCAAACTAGCCACATACTGCACACAGCACAGCCAGTGATTTTCATACAGAGTGCTACGTAACGTTGCCAATAAAAAAACATAAACAGCAAACTTACATAAAGAAAACATAAACAGCCTACTTACATAGCCCCCATGCTCCCCACAAAAAAAATTTACAAATTTTTTTGGGCAGTGGCCAATACAGATTTGAAAAAATTTTTCATAATTACAATAACAAAGATATCAAATGCACACACTTATTAATACAATGTTGGTCAAAAGCTAAAATTTTCTCACAGTCAATAAAGACAGTCCTGATCATTCACCACAGTAAAACTGCCGTTTCTTTTATCAAAGTCTGAGCAATAAAAGGCAATGCACACGGAAGTAGTGGATGTCCATGCAGTCTTGAAGAAGTAGTGTTGTCCTTCTAACAGAAAGACAGTGCTGACTCTTGACATGCTGACAGGTAATGCGCCACAACAGAGCAAACCCACAGCAGAGTCATTCGAAGTTCTGACGAATATTGGTAGGTAGGTCATCACAGAGCAGACCCACTGCAGTCCTGGTAGAGAGTATTGGTGGGCCACCAGAGATGCAGACCCACTGTAGTCCTTGTAGAGATGATGGTATTGGTGGGTCATCAGAGATGCAGACCCACTGTAGTCCTTGTAGAGATGGCCAGCAGCCATGAGAAGATAGCAAGTCCATAACCACCACTTGTGCACTCACAAAGTTTTTGGAATTGTCCTTAGAACCAGCAATGCTGTTATCCAGTCCCTTGCTGAATTAGTAACACACGTGCAAACACTAACAGTCCCTACTTCTCACATATTGTCCATATACTATGACCAACAGAAATGTGTGCAGTGAAATGAATGCTTACAAATTACTTAATTTGATTAACTGGCGTCAATTACAATTATATAACATAAGAATACAATTACAAAGGTACAAAATACATCATTAAAAACATAACAATACAGATAATATTTGTAGTAATAGGGCTTTACAAAAGAATAGAAATAAACATATACATCAGTGTTACAGGAATGATGACATGAGTACAAAAATAAAAGATCAGAATCACTTTTGAAACGTCAACTTCACACATGAGCATTAAAACAGAATAAATAATGTCTAAACATCTTTACAAGGTAAATAACAGAGTATTAGAAAAATTCTACAACATAGCTGTCATCAGCTAAACACATAAGGACAGGAAAAACACAAATACACAAGGGTACACAAACACATAGTGGGATAACACAAAAGGAAAGGACAACACACAATTACATATTGGGAAAAAGCAGCAAAGAGGAAAGGACAGGGTTTGTTTTACTGCAGTATTTTGCTCGGAGATCTCCCTTCATTCCATAGATTGTTCGTCTTATTTCAACCTTTGCTTCCACCAAAAAAAAAATCCTATCTAAGCATGCTTTCTGTATTTATATGTTCACACATTGCTTACCTCATCATTTATTTCCAAGAAAATCCTACCTATACCTCGTTCCTGTATTCTATTCATATTTCTTTCAAAATAATTATTTCTGATTGTACAATACTCATTGGGGCCCAAATCTCTCTTCGCAATGCATTCTTTACCTATTCTCCATAGTCAGTTTCTTATATAGTCTACCCCCTCTTAAGCTAACTTAAATCTACTGAGCTCAGATATATATACCAAGGGACGAGGCAATGCAGCATCACAACAAATCAACACAAACAGAAATGACAAAAAATTCAAATTGGCAAAGCTAGCAGCATAAATTAGCAAAAGTCAAATTCAATAACACTATGCCTGGCAAACAGCAGCAACTTATACCTAAACATGACATAGCTCAAGCAGAAAAAATATTACAGTAAAAACAACAATGCAGACAAGGGAAAAGCATATTCACATCTTAATGTCTATGTAATTAAAGTGGTGCACCATAACAACTTATTGTAAAAAAAATATTACCATGTACTTGAAAAGAAAATTTTGTGTTACTGTTAGTAGTTCCTTCTTATTGTTCTTTCCTTTCCAAGTGCTCCTTTTTTAAAGAATGTGGATCATAAAATAATTATTTAATAGATCTGTTGACAGAAAGAGTTCACATTAGCAAATGCATTTTATTTTATCAAAGCAATGCTGTAACACAGCTGGAAACCAGATATCAAATGAAATAAGCAACTACGAAAAGCAAAGCATAAAAATATCATTCAATAGTCATGTGGCATTTCGTTTCATAAGTTAATTGCTCTCAACTCTCGTAAAAAGACACTTGTCATAATCAGGTGTGCAGATGTACGAATATTTCTTGTCAATTCATAAGCATTTCAGTAATTAGCACAAAGTGCGAGTAATCATATGTTTTTAAATAACGAGCGTGTCGCATTAGCGATGAAAGGCACACCGTAATGGCTTGTTCTCCAGGTGTTTGACACAGCTGTGTGCCCACAACGCATTACAAAAATCATATGTTTTCAAGTAACGAGCGTGTCGCATTAGCGATGCCCTCTACAAAGGAATGTCATTAACAGGAGTATAGGCCTCTCTTTGTCCTTCTCTTCCACCTGTGCCTCTGGCACACCCTAATGGCTTTCTTTTCTACCTGAGCGTCTGAAAAGGCTTGTTCTCCAGGTGTCTGACACACCTGGGTGCCCACGTCGCATTATGTGCAGGTGGTCACTTAACTTTCTTACGGAAATATTTACGACAGCAGTTTCCGCTACAGTGACGGTCTCATATACAAAATTTCACAGGTCAAGAATTTGCGTTGCAAATGTGTAGAAACAAAATGCTATTGATATGACCGTGTCCAAAAATTTTCGTCTTCATTGTGATACATTCACGCATTTACACACATTTCATAACTCTTAAAGTACGATTCTTGGTTTCAAACATCCTTTTTCACAAGTCAAGAGTCCTTAACTTCTTTCATTATTCCTTACCTTATTCGTCGACACTTTTTCCATATTTCATCATAACAGATACATAGCATAATCAAATAACTCATATAGCATCAGCTTATGGATCATAAACTTACCTCAGCAGCATAATACACATCGTCGTCGTAAAAATTACATCATAACACCTCAGTCAAATCTCAAAATCGTCGTAGCTTCCTCCAATAATTTCAAAACCTAAAAAATTCTCTGCTCATGTCAATAGTGTCATCTACCTCAAACGTACTTTAAAAATCATGCTCCCTTACCAAATACATCATTCAAAGCTCTCATAGTATCACAATGGTTCCGAAAAAATATGAAGAGTTCACACAGTACAGACAAAATACAATTTCTTAAGTGTGAAATAATCCAACTCTGTAATTGCGTAAACATCTGTCACTGACGTAGTAAAAAGATGTTTGTTTCTCTGTTAAATTATCAGATAGCTGTGTAATTTATGTGTTAGAGAAATATGGTAACGATGTGTTAAATTGTATAAGCAAATACCATATTAGCTAGGGCTCCTTGTGCTTGCCAGACACATGGTACACAAAGCAGGCGTGTACCCCCCTGAGGTTTATTGTAATTATACCCTCAGGTGTTACAGATTACAGCAATGGAATGAAATGTATCACGAAAAACTTTCTTTGTAATTCAAAAATCTTTAAAAATAAATGTTTTAAGTACAAAATTAATCACTTAAATACGTGTCCTGTAGCGCTAAATGTGCGTCTTGCTGTAAGATAATCTCTGGGAAGTGTCGTAGTCATTGTCCTCCGAAAGCTAAGTTCTGCAGAAGTCAATGTACTTACCTCATGATAAACAAAGTGAAATGCTTTGCGTATAGATAACTTAGTTATTACGCTTATTGCCGTGATGAGGAAAGTACTGTGCTGTAACGTATTGTTGTCCTACGGAAAAGGCTGTCTCCTTGTAGCAATAGCACAAAAGTCACCACTAAAACATGTCTCACTTTATAGAAGAATTCAGAAAAAACTGTGCAGATATAAAACAGATACACCGCAAAAGCGACATTGTAAATTGTCACTCATTAGTAACATCGTGATATAATCGTGTAGCTGTCACATAAACTAACCACTGTGTCATCTGGCATTTCACATAAAGCACCTCAAATCCAGAATCCACTCGTAAGCAAACCAAAATGTTGCATGTTAACAGTTTCTCAGTGTGACAAATTGTACAAGTAGCGTGAAGTGAAAATTGCAAAGACTAAGTTAAAAAGCAGATTATCTGTCAATAAATGGTTTTACATGAGAAATGTGGTGTAAACCTTTACTCTTCCTAGTACGCAGAGTTTCAACTTCAACGCAATTATCATGTGGTATACGTCGGATTCTGTAAGGTCCATTGTAAACTAGAAAGAATTTGTGACTCAAGTGTTTCTTCTTATGTGACAATGAATGAGCTTTAATGAGAACTTTCTGACCAATATATAATTTCTTTGCATTTGCTTTACCGTGTAGTTTTCTCCTTTTGTCTGCTGCAGATTTTATATTTTTTAGAGCCAAATCAATTATGTCTTTGTGTCGAACTTTACGTGTATTCGGGAAAGGTACAAGCTCTCTGATTCTGTTCGGAGGTTCTTCATTCTTCAGTACAAGAGTAGGTGGTAAAGCAGTGGAATCATGAGGCATTTCATTCAGCACATTTTGAAATAAGTGTAAATATCTGTCCCAATGCTGATGCTTTCTGTGACAATAAAGTCTGCAAAGCTTATTGATTTCTTTCATAATCCGTTCAGACGGGTTACAATGTGGTGAATACAATGAAATAAAAACAGGTTTGATTTTATGATTCCGAAGCATGCGTGACCAAACAGCAGATCTGAATTGCGGTCCATTATCTGAAATGACTTTACTAACGTGTCCAACTTCACGTAAGAAATTTTTAACAAAGGCGTTGGATACAGACCGTCCTGTGGCTTTACGTAACGGAGTGAAAGAAACAAATTTTGAAGTAAGTTCAACAGCGACTAGAACGTACGAAAATCCATTCGATGTTCTGACAAGGGGTCCCAAGAGATCAACAGCAGCAAATTCTTTTAATTTAGAAGGAATAATAGGAAACAACGGAGCACGATGTGAGATAGTAGATGGTTTCGCCTTTTGACAAAGTTTACAAATAGACAAGACTCTTCGAATTCGCTTTTCCATATTGTTAAAATAACAAGTCGTTCGAAGAATATGATAACATTTTCGTGGGCCAAAATGTGCGTAGCTGAAATGAATGTACCAAATGAGCTTATTAACAAAATCGTCTGGAATGCAAAGTACCCATAGCTTGTCATCAACAGTGCAGCGTTTGAAGAGTATGTTGTTTCTAACCAGGTAATAATGCCGAATCTGAGTCTGTGTCTTTTCATGCCATTTACTTTTGATATCTTTCCAAATCGGATCTTTATCTTGTTCATGAGCAATGTCCTTTAAAGATGTGGTGATGAAGTTTTCAAAGGCGACTTTCTGAATGTAAAGAATACTGAAATTTTTCTCGAGGTTGCCTTCTGTGTTACTTTTCTCAAGCCCAGCCGGTGCGCGTGACAGCGCGTCCGCAACAATGTTGTCCTTGCCGGGAATGTAGACTATTGTGAAGCGGAATTCTTGCAGAAACAATGCCCAACGTTTTAACCTATCATGATTTAATTTTGAAGACATAAGAAATTGTAATGCACGGTGATCACTGTATACTTTTACGTGCTTACCAGAAAGAAAGAAACGGAATTTGTTAAATGCCCAAACGATAGCTAAAGCTTCTAATTCAGTAACGGAATAATTTTTTTCAGATTTTGTTAGCACTCGGCTAGCAAAAGCAATGGTTTTCTGAACAGTAATGTCATCTTCTATGGCTTCTTGAAATAAATGGGCACCAAGACCAACTTTGGAAGAATCAGTGCTAAGGCAGAAATCTTGTGACAGATCTGGATGAGCTAGTATTGGCGCGTGAAGTAACGCTTCTTTCAAAGAATTGAATTCCAACTGTGCTTGTTCGTCCCAGTTCCAAATAGTATTTTTTCCAGTGAGAGAACAAAGTTTTGGTGTAACTAGAATTTGCATATTCAGAAAACGACGGAAAAATTTACGAGACCTAGAAAACTGCGGACTTGTCTTTTTGTGGATGGAACAGGAATGGCTCTGATTGCTTCTAACTTTTCTGGATCCGGCTGAATGCCTTCAGAAGAAATAATATGTCCCAAAAACTTCACCTTTGACCTACCGAATTCAGACTTTTCCAAGTTAACTGTAATTCCAGATTCTGCAAAAATACGTAACAAACTGTTGAGGATGCGGTTATGTTGTTCCCATGAAGCTTCTGCTATTAGAATATCGTCCACATATAAAGTGATGTGACGTTTTAAGAACTCAGGTAATATGGAATTTAGCCCCCGAATGAATGCCGCTGAAGAAATGTTCAAACCAAAAGGAAGTTTCCGAAACTGATAACAAACGCCGAAACAAAGGAAAGCTGTGTATTTTCTACATTCTGGATGAAGTTCGATCTGATAAAAGCTGGATCTGAGATCAATGGAAGATAACACTTTTACACCATTAAAATTTTGAAGAAGTTCTTCCATCGTCTGCGGCCTGTCTGTTTCAGGAATGATGATAGTATTGATTTGTCTCGAATCTAAAACAAGCCTGATCGATCCATTCTTCTTCTCAACAACATGTAATGGGTTGTTGTATGAGCTTACTGCAGGCTCAATAATGCCCTCGACAAGCATAGATTGTATTTCTGTTCTAACACGGTCCCTATAATGCGCCGGAATTACGTAAGGTCTAACACAAAATTTAGTATGCTCACGAACACGAAATTGGTATTGAAATCCCTTGATTGTTCCTGTTTTGTGAGTAAAAACTGTGGAATGTGCTTGTAAAATCTCAAAAAGGTCCTGCCTATCAGTGTCATTACAATTCTCAATTGTCTGAATTTTATTCTGAATTAACTCATTAATTTCAAATATGACGTCGATGTCATCCCTGTCAGTACTTGCAGAGTGATTGTTGGTGTCTAGTTCCGTAGAAAATTCCGAACTGTTGTCTAACAGAACGTAAAGCCGATTAATTTCCTCATCATGGTTTGAGAGCCAGTCTTCAAATTTCAAAGCTATTGACTTACCTTCTTTCTCTAAACTTATTTCAGCATCGTGAAAGCTTAAGATTGCTTTGTATTCATTCAAAAAGTCTACTCCCAGTATAATTTCCGTCAACAATAATGGAACAATAAGGAAGTTCATAGAGAAGCTGTGGCTTTGACAAAAGAATTCTAAATTGGTTTGTTGGCGTACATCTACACTTTTTCCAAAGATTGCACCTTGTAATTTAATCCTACGTAACGGAAGTGTGGGGCAATCGTTCGATTTGTTGCATTTGCTAAAAGCTGTTTCACTAATTACTGAAATGGGACTGCCAGAGTCAAGTACTGCCGTAAATTTTACGTCATTTACAGTAATGTGAATCACAGGATATGCAATGTTGTTATGTTTTACGTCGTGTTCCTGGAGTAAGATGTCCCTAATGTCTTCCATTTTTACGTAATTACTAGCTACGGCAGCTGCGTCGTCAGTTTCATAAGTACGTCTTATGGCTGCCAGTGGTGTGAGTCATCGCCTATTGTCTCTTTGTTGGCGCGCGTCGTTATTGGGATTTGGAGACCTAACTTCTACAAATTCATCGTGACGAGAGTGCTCTGCTCTATTTAAATCTCGCCAGTTCTGATGCAATTCAGGTCTGCGTTACGATCATATCGTCTGTCGTCATGTCGGTAGGTTCGATAGTTTCTTTCATGTCGGTCATGTGGTGGAGAATTTCTCCCAGAATCGTAACTACGCGCTGGACCGTTGCGTCTAAAGTTATTCTGTCTCCCTTGATAATAGTTATTTTGGTTCCCATATTGTCTGTTTCTCTGATTGTCTCTGTGATAGTCATTACCGCGGAAAGGTGATCTTTCCCTGTAACTATTACTCTGCCAGTGGTTGTCATATGGGTGGTGTCTGTTTTGGTCACGATTTACGTTGTAAGAATAGGTTTGTCGTGGCCATTTATTGTTTCTGTCGTCACGGAATTGTGACGGATGTGACCTGTAATGATTGTTTTCCTGTTTTCGCATCCCGCGACTGTCTGTGTCAATTTCCAGTTCTTGTAACAGCCCCTGAAAAGCTTCAATGTCGTCTTTGCAACGTCCTGCTAAAATAATATGCCGTAAGTGTTCAGGTAATTTGATTAAGCAAATGCGGATGAGTTCTGAGGGGCTGTATGGGTTTGACAGGTATTGATTCTTGTGCAACATGTCTTCAAAATATTTCACAAGACTGGAAAATTCAGATTGTTCGAAACGTTTCATCATTATGATGTTATGTTTTACACGGTCTTGTGTAGCTTGAGACCAATATGCTGAGAGGAAGGCATGATAAAAATCTCCTTCACTGTGACAATCGTGAATGACCGATCGCATTCTTACAGCTGGTTCATTCTCCAAATAGCCACACATAAATTCTAATCTGTGTTCTAATGACCAGTTGGGAGGAAAACAATGAGAGAATTGATGGAGCCACGCTTGTGGATGAATGTCGTTGGCAGAATTCTTGAATGTTTTGAATTTACGTGTAGTAATGAACAGCTTATAGTCAAAATCATCATGTCGGCGAGTCACATATCGGTCATTGTTACGTCGTGTCGGCGGTTCCATATCAAAATTCGGTGCACCTTGCCAATTCCTTTCATAATTACCGAAATGCTCTGTGTTATTATTTTGTGGCTGTTCCGTATTTCTATGTCCCTCTTCCCTTATTGGGGCGCGAGTGTCCTCTGAAATACGTAATTCTTGTATTACCTGTGTCAGCTGATCTTGTACTTCCCGCATTTCTCTTTTGTATTGCGTATTAATTTGATTCTGATTTTGTTTGAATTTTCTTATTTGTTCATACTCTTCTGTGTCAGTGAAGGCTACGGGTCTTGTGTCATTCAGATCATCATCTACCTTTGTAGATAAGTTAGTGACCTGATCCGAAAGTTCGGCTACTTTCTCTGATAATGAACTAATTTCCCCCATGTGTCTTTCTACTGTGTCCTTTAAGTTTTCCTGAGTTTTTGCAAGTTGCGTAACCGAATCGGTAGATGCAACTGAGTCCATTTTAGCTTGCAAGGTCTCATGATTTTCATGAACAATAGTTTGCAGTTCTTTTATGGCTGCTTCGTGATTCTGTAATGCATTTTCATGCCGCGAAAAAATAGGCTGAAAATGCTCACAAATTTGTGTTTTTACGTCATTACAGACTTTTTGACATTTCGATTCAATGTTATGTAACTCAGTAGTTAAATCTTCACGTGTTTGTTCAAGTGTGGTGTCTAACTTTTGAAGCTTTTGCTGTGTTTGTCTCTGATTTTGTTCCATTGTGTCTAACTTTTTAAGATTTTGTTCCACTGTGTCTAACTGTTGCTGTGTTTGTCTCTGGTGTTGTTCCATTGTGTCTAACTTTTGCAGATTTTGTTCCACTGTGTCTAACTTTTTAAGATTTTGTTCCATTGTGTCTAACTTTAGGAGATTTTGTCCCATTTGTTGCATTAATTGTAATAACAGTGCATTAGTGTCTGGAATCTGTTCCTCTACGCTTTTCGGCAGTGCATTTGCACCAGCAACATTCACATTTTGACAAGCAGAAAATGTGTCTTGACTCATTTGAGAAGACGGTGAGGACGCAAAACCTGAATCTACAGTATTTGCAAAATTGTGTCCTATCATTTCGGATTCCTGAGGCGAGCTGTTGCCGACCGATCGATCGATAATGCTTCCCTGTTCACTACCTGTTTGACTGTCTACGCCATTGTTTGACGCCCGCTCCATTTCCCTATGCACAGTTACCAAATTACTACTTTGAACATTAGTTAACTCATTACACAGTGGCACTAACACATTGCTTTCGTCTTCACTGTCGTTTCTCATTTTACTTTGGAGCCGAGTGTTACGTTTTTCACACGCCATTATTCTGACAATATTTCACACGATAACACAGAAAAGCACAATTTGAATAGCAAAAATAAGAGAACACATTAACATAGCACTGAAAATAATATGTAGTTAATTACAAGCGCAGCTGCGAAATACTTGTTGCAAATCTACATGCATGCCACAACTGTTTTACATTACAACAATGAAAGACTGCAACTAAAAAAGGAGATTCTCTCTACAATTACGCGCTAGCAATAAACAAAAGCTACACTAAATACACAAACTACAAGAAAAAATCAGAAGATTCCAGTGAGGTATCCTAGGCTAAGGGTCGACATATGAAACGTCCCCTTTGAACAATTTTACATGTGAAACGTCCACTTAGAACAATTATACAAGCCTGTGCTTAACCTGACACACAATATTATTTAGCGCAACGCAATCTGACTTTCAATAACCCCTACAAAACAATGGCCCTGACTAACTTTAACCTATACCTTTTACAAATCACTTACCTCACAAAAATCTTCGCTACTCAAGCTACTGCAAAACAGCGAGCGCCACTACTGCCAGCTAAATAAAAGATTCAAACCACTGAAGGTACTAACTACTGATAGGGATAGTTAGCAAATGAAAGATATTAATAGAGAACAAACAATGTATTTACCTTAATATTCATAATTGACATTCAGTCTTACAGATTATCAAAACTCCGCCATCTCTCTCCCCACGTCCACCACTGCTGGCGGCTCACCTCCAACTGCCCAGCGCTACGCGCTGTTCGCATCCAGCTATAGCAGTTCATGACAACAATGGCAGACAACAATGCAAACTAGCCACATACTGCACACAGCACAGCCAGTGATTTTCATACAGAGTGCTACGTAACGTTGCCAATAAAAAAACATAAACAGCAAACTTACATAAAGAAAACATAAACAGCCTACTTACAAAGTCTGTATACCGAGTATGAGAAAGACCGAATAAAACTTAGTGCTGCTTCTTTAGATTCACAGGTAGTGTGCATAACTTATCGTATGCACGCGGCACTCAAGCACCTTAGCCCCCCCCCCCCACACACACACACCGTCTAATGACAGCTACAGCTGCGGTGATGCGACGGCAAAGGAGCTGCTTTCCTCCCGACTACATGACAAGGCACACTTCAACATCGTTTACCTCACTGCAAGGCGAAAACACTCGGAATAATTTGCTACGTTACAAAACGATTAAAGACTGATTAATACAATCTTAACACTTCATTAATTGTCACGTCCCCAGCAGTTTCATAAACGAGTGAAACTCCGAATCTAGCTCTTCAGAAACTGATGCTGGGAAAAGCGTGACGTACTTTTGTTATTTGCTTAACATCTGTAACTACCATATTTTACCGGGATATTGAAAGAATTATTCATTTTTAACTGTAACAAATCTTTTGTATTCTACACTTGTCAGTGCTTGGAATCTTCAGAATTGTATGGATAATATTTTTCCGAAAGTCGGATGGTATATTGCCAGATTCAAACATTCTACACACCTAAGTGAATAGTCGTTTTGTTGCCACTTCTCCGAATAATTTAGAAATTCTGATGAAATTCTATCAGTCCCTTTTGCCTTGTTCTATCAAGTCTCTCAAAGCTGTTTCAAATTCTGATTCTAATACCGGACCACTATCTGTTTTATATAGACTCCTGTTTCTTCTATCACACGGACATGTTTTCCAGCTCATAGAAGCCTTCAACGTCCTCTTTCCACCTGTCTGCTCTCTTCTCTGGATTTAAAAGTGAAATTTCCATTGCACTCTTGATGTAACCACCCTTGCTTCTAATTTCACCAAAAGTTCTGTTGACTCTCCTATACGCTGAGCTAGTCTTTCCAGCAATAATTTATTTTTAGATTTCTTCATATTTTTCATGCAGCCATCGTACCTGAATTTTTCTCAACATTTTTGTGCTTTCTTCTTTCATCGCTCAACTGAAGTATTTCTTCTGTTATCCCGGTTTGTTCGCAGTTACCTTCAGCGTATCTTTGTTTTCCTTGCCAAATTCTGTGACTGCCCTTTTTAAGGATTTCCTGTCCTTTTCTACTGAAATGTCTTCTGATCTATTCCTTATCGCAATACTTACAGCCTTACAGAACTTCCAGCGTTTCTCCTCATTCGTTAGTTCTGCATCCCCTTGTGTGCGCATTGTATCTTCCTGACTAGCCTCTTAAACTTCAGCCAACTATTCATTACTACTAAATTGTGAACTGAGTCAATAACCGCTCCTGTATCTGCCTTACAATCCTGTATCTGATTTTGGGGTCTATGCCTGATCTTGATGCAACCTAATTGAAATCTTCCCGCATCTCCTTGCTTTCCGCAAGTGCACCTGTTATCCTGATTCTCCCTGTGATTGTTGACAGAATATTTGGTATCAATAACTGAAATTTTTGTAGAACTCAATTAGTCTTTCTTCTCTCTCATACCCAGTACCAATTGCATGTTCTGCAACCCTTTGTTCTACTTCTTCCTCCACAGTCGCATTCCAGTCCCCCATGGCTATTACATTTTCATTTCCCTTTACATACTGAATTAACCGTTCGTTATCCTTATATATTTTCTCCGTCTCTTAATCTTCTGCTGGCGACATCGTCGTGTATATCTGAATTACTGTAGTCGGTGTCAATTCTGATGAGGACAATCCTGTCACTGAACTGTTCACAGTAACTCACTCTCTGCCCTACCTTCCTGTTCATAATGAATCCTACTCCCATTATACCGTTGTCTGCTTCTGTTAATACTCATCTGTCAAGAAATCCTTTTCTTCTTCCCATTTCACTTCACTGACCCCGCACTATATCAAGACTGAGCCTAGCATTTCCATTTTCAGAATTTCTAGCCCCACTATCACATTCAAACTCCTGACATTCCACGCCACGACTCGTAGAACGTTATCCTTTCTTTGATTATTCTTTTTTATTTTTCCCATGGGCACCTCCCACGTGGCGACCCCTCCAGGAGATCCGAATGGGGGACGGGTCCGGAATCTTTTGGCAATGGAGAGTCATCATGACACTTTTCAATTTTACGCCACATGTCCTGTGGATACTCATTATGCGTCTTTAACGTATTGGTTTCCATCGCCTTCTGTATCCTTTCGCAGTTGATCGTTACTGGTCCTTCCGCCTTTAGGGACAGTTTTCCTCCCGTAGAGCAAGAGAGTGCCCTGAACTTCTGTCCACTCCTCGGCACTCTTTGACAAAAGACTGTTGGCTGAATGAGGGTGACTTCTTATGCCGGAAGTCTTCAGCCGCCATTACTGACGATTTTTGTTCAGAATTTGAGTGGTGGCGTGGTTCGAACCCGGAACATTCTGATTATCAGTCAAAAACGCTACACATTTTTGTGCTCTACCGACTTTTTTTCAATTTTTCATTTTTATCGTTACTGGTCTCGGCGTTTGGTCCGCGTGGCGTCACATAACACCGCTTCAAGTTGATTGTTGCAAACTTCAGTCAGGTGCTACTGTGCCAGCAAAGCCACTAGACCACGGGTGTATCTACAGGAACTATTATATCAAAATACCCATATCTGTGAACTATAATACACATGACGACGAAATATGTCACACCGCAGATCAGTTTCTTGCCCGTGATGCCACGTGGACATCGAATGTCATGCGCTGTGCTGATAAAATTTACCTTCGCTTTTAGCACATCGTCTGGTCTGTTTTCTCTCCAAACAATGACATGTGATACTTCGCTGCACTGCTCTTAGCAGGCCTGGATCTAGGGGGGGGGGGGGGGGGGGGGGAAGGGGAGCGGCAATCCGGGGTATCTGTCCCAAGTGGCAATTTCAGAGGGCGCCAAATTCATATTGCTTAGGAAACGTTTCACAAAGAGCCTAGCAGCCAGCGCACATTGGTCTACGATTATTCATATGATTTCGAAACGCAGTCCAGCTGGTTTCTGAACATTTGTGAACTCTATCCAGAATGATTACTGAACTAATCATTAGTTGATTTTTGAATGCGTGCATAGGGTACGTGATGTCTCTGCCAGGGGAATCGCTGTAGCATCTAGAAAAAAAAAAATGTTTCTTGCAGATGAAAGGGGACGGGGCTGCACGAGCTGAGCCGAATAAACCGGAACGTATAAATGTCAGTCGCTGTTTGCTTATGTGATTGATTGGGGTGTGAATGATCAGTGTTGTTATAGTTACTAGCGAAATCCATAGGTTAAACAAACGACTAAGAAATAACAGGTAAGAATGATTACATATTATCTTCTCGGTATGTCCAAGAAAATGAAATTTGGACAGGAAGTTTATGCGTGAACGCTACATACTAAGGGCCAGTTGTGCAGTCCACGGTTAGGTGCCCCGGAAAACGCGTTGTATGAACACGTAATAACGCCTAACCAGAGAATAAATGCGGGATAAGTGAACTGGTGATTCTGGCATGATTAGCGAAGTTAACAAGAGGTTAAGTTTTGACAATGGCAGGAATAGTTACAGAATTAGTGATGACAAGAGTTTTTGTTAGGATAAGGAAGGATAAGAACGGGGACATCACACAAATTATATGGAAGAATATGACGATTCCAAATTCACATAAACATTTCGTACTAGTACCTTTCTGTCTCTTGCTTCAGAAACTTGAATGTATGAATGAAATGAAAAACTATTTCCTAACAAACAACTTTTTGATTATAGTAGGCCTAATAGACATTAACTGTTGGTACTTCGTGGATTACATTCTGTCCTGTTATTTATGTAAATGAGATGCATAAAAATGAAAATTTTTGCCGGAAAAATCTCACTTATTTGGCGTGTGTTAGAATTGCTGCAATATTACGAAGACTTATATAGTTTGATTTAGCAGACAGTGACAGAACAGACGTAATCAGATCGAGAAATCACACCAGTCTTGGGTACTATTCGTATGAACAGCTTTTTCAGTATTGGACATATGGTTCAAATGGCTGAGCACTATGCGACTTAACTTCTGAGGTCATCAGTCGCCTGGAACTTAGAACTAATTAAACCTAACTAACCTAAGGACATCACACACATCCATGCCCGAGGCAGGATTCGAACCTTCGACCGGAGCGGTCGCTCGGCTTCAGACCGTGGCGCCTAGAACCGCACGGCCACTCCGTCCGGCAGTATTGGACACCTAGATTTTGATTTTTCATGTAGCAGAACGTTTGACAGAACACGAGTGTTCCGACTTCACGCAGGCACAACTCGTCAATTGCCACTCTATCTTCCATTGGGAATAATTCACTTGTAAACGGTACAGCAGTGTCAGAACAACTTACTGTCTTTTAGTGAAAATATTAGAGCCACAATTGTTGACTTAGTGAGCAATCACGTCTTTTGTGTGCTAGAAAGTGCCTCTTCTACTCTCCATGTTAATGAGAGAAACAGAATCGTCTCCCACTTAGCATTGTTCCCATAAAATAAAAGATAAAATTACAGAAATAAAGAACTCTGTTCCTAAGATGAGAAGATGGTTTCACGAAGCACACGCATCATTAAGCTTCACTGGTACTTCTGGAGCTATCAGTTCAGGTACTTCGAAAAATTTTTGCAGTTTGGACATTCAAGATAATTCGACTGTACAGTCGAAGGTTCGAGTCTCAGATGATTGTAAACAGTGTTTATCGCCGGTATTAGCAGGAAGATGACACTGAGCTTGCATCTGCTGACTTATTGCAGACGGGTATCAAAGACAAAGTTACAGATATATGGACTAACGTACATGGCCGGACCACAAAAAAATTATCGATCAACAAAGGTCATTCCTCAGCAAACAAGCTGTATTACTAAATGATAAGCAGCCAGATAACATAGAGTTCAGGACCACTGAAAGCAACGGTAGGCATTTGAGGTATCACATGTGATTCGGAAAAATGGCAAATCAGGTAAATATTAAAAGATCTGGCTTGTTCATTCTAAAGCAAAAAATGCAATTTACTATGCAGCTTGCAAGCTATACGGCAGCATTTCTACATCAGCCTTGTGTAGGGAGGGTATCATTAATTGGAAAAAAAGCTTCAGAAAAACTGTCTGAGCATGAAACATCACATCACACAAGGAATGTTTTATAAAATGGAAAACCCGTCTGCAGCAAATGAAATCGTGTCAGGGTATCGATCGCGAGACTGAGAGATTAATTCACTCTGAGAAAGAAAAATAGAGACATTTTCTGCGTGTAGTAAAGGACGCTGTCATGTATCTTGCTTTTAGAGTCTGTAAAGAAACACCGAGTGATCCTCTGAAAATTTTCCTCAACCTAGTCAATCTTGTTAAGATCTTGCAAGGAACGAGAGACTTCGATACGAAAGCGGATCGAAGAAGCTACACCTGTTTTAGAAAAGTTGGAAATCGAGCCTCTCCTCAAAAGCAAACGAATTTGCAGAAAGACAAGGCAACACGACGAAATCTCCAAGGACGAATCAAGAACACTAGATACAACTAAGCTGTTTTCCAAAGATATTAAAGTAGCATTTTACAAAATTTTAACACATAATGCTCCGCGCGGGATTAGCCGAGCGGTCTTGGGCGCTGCAGTCACGGACTGTGCGGCTGGTCCCGGCGGAGGTTCGAGTCCTCCTTCGGGCATGGGGGTGTGTGTGTTTGTCCTTAGGATAATTTAGGTTAAATAGTGTGTAAGCTTAGGGACTGATGACCTTAGCAGTTAAGTCCCATAAGATTTCACACACATTTGAACATTTTTTGAACACATATTGAAATAAGGGTAGAGAGTGCAGAGAGTCTATAAGAAAATTTCTCCTTCCTCAGGGGTCATACATTTTTAAGTATGTCGACTGAGGATCTGGAGAAAAATAGCCAATCTAGCACGAAAATATTCAAAAGACTTGAAATTAGTTGATTTTTGCCTGGAACTCGCCAACTCACCGTATTCAAAAAGTTAGTAACCGAAATTAATGAAAAATCAAGTGCGTTAGACCTGTTACAACATCTGTGCATGCGTGACTTGCAAGACGCTTTTCCTAACATTAGTGCAGTTTTAAGGATACACTGCTCGCTACTGACGACATCTGCAAGCTGTGAGCGAAGCTGCAGCAAATTGAAAATAATTAAAAGCTATTTGCGCTCAACAGTGAGTCAGGAACGTCTGCCTGGCCTCGCGACGCTAGCCATTGAAAATAAAATTGCCTATGAGGCGAACTTTTATGTGGTGATAGAATCTTTCGCGGAAGTAAAAGCATGCCGTGTAAAACTGTAGCAAGACCAGGGAGAAGAAAATGCTATGAGCTAAGGACTGAAGAAATGTGTACTGTCTTGCTTGTTTCTTGTCGTTGTTGGTTTTTATGTTTCCCAGATTTAATTTTATATCAAACAAGAGAAAAAGTTATTAGCTAACAGGCAATAAAGAGTGCAAATTTTCCGAAGAGTTCTTGTCCTTCCGGGCACCAAAAATCCCACCCACAATTAATTGTGACATCAAAGGGGCCGAGGCCCCTCAGGACATTTTAATTTCTACTGTCTTGAATATAGGTTCAAGGCTTAATTACAAAATACACACGTTTGAATTCCACAGAGCGAAATACAGCGACGTGCGGTGAAGCAATGCTGTGTGAAGAGACTTGGCAGTGCACTTTGCCACACTTAAGACCAAATAACATGTCTTACCCTTCCTCGAATATATATGTTTTGTATGTCAAACTCTTCAGAAAGATATATGTGCGCTGTAAAATGAACGTGTTTTTTTTTAATCGGGGGGGGGGGGGGAGGGGGACGCCTCTATGAAGCTTTTGCCGTGGTTCGAAATACTGTAGATCCGGGCCTCCCTCTCTTAGTGAGGATTGTCGAATATCATTTGAAAAAGTTCCATTAGAATAACTGCTTCAGGAATGTGGTGGATAAGAAAACCACGAGAATTATTTTGACAGTATTACACTCAATCGTTTGACTACGTTAACTAGTCTACAACATCGTTCAAATATCTCGGAGAGTTTGAACATTTTTGAAATGCACAGACCAGAGCAAATTTCCCGGTCTGGAATGAGGAAGGCGTTATTATTAGAGACTTTTTTTTAATGTGGCTCAATAATAATAACGATTTTTTCAGTCTGAGCTGAAAAATAGTTTTGTCTATGCGGCTTTTTGAAGTAGAGGTATTTTGTAGTTTCTTTAATGACGTATGTACCACACACTATTTTTCTTTAGTCGGTTTATCATCAGCAGAAAGTCATACAATAGCCGTGAAGCTTTATAGGAAATCTGTCTGCATTTTGGGTTCAACAGTTAAGAAATGGGAGATGTATTGTAAGGGGCGTCCCGAAACTGCAAGTACCAATAAGAGCATCGAAAAATTTCACAATACGATTTTGCACGATGGGTGATTAAATGTTTATAAATTAAATGGTGCCAGAAACGGTAAATTTTACAAGCAGATTTAACTACAAGAAATCTCGGCCCAAGATGAGTATTAAAGTAGTTGAATGGTGTTAAAAGGCAAATGCGGAAACGGAATGTCTGGACCATTTTAAGAAGTATCCTACCGATTTTGCTAGCCGATTTATTACTCTGAATGAGACGTTGGTCCAGCAAAGAAGCATCAGTCAAAGTTTTGGTTGAAAACCGATGGCTACGCAACAAAAAAAGTTCACGTCATCTGCTAGAAAGATTATCGTTACTGTTTTCCTGAGTGAAGAGAACTTTTATTTCTGAGAGTACAGCAATAACTGGAGAGTCTTATGGACGCCTTCTGGACGTACGGGATGGACAGTTCGATGTTAAGAGACCAGTACTGCATAACAGTCATGTTTCGCGAGAACAATAATCCTGACCAGAAGGCTGCTCTTACATTGGGAAAAAAATGGGATATTTGGACGACGTAACATTGTAACATCATTATTTGCATCTGATCCACTCTAACTTCGGTATATGCACACATGTAGATAAATTAGTTAGTTTCACGTTCCATGGATCATTTTGAACGATAAATCGTTATTATATGGAACCAGAAATCTTATATTCATAAGAAAAAATAATTTGTAAATATGTCTACAGGCTGAACATTTATAGGTTGTTTACTTTCTTTATTTTATTCTTATTTTATGTTTTAGTTTCTTTAAATATACATGTGAGTTAGTAGTTCCTACCCACCACCTGTTACAATAACAGAAATGCTTCTGTGGAGTAGGAGGAGCTGCCAAGGTGAAATTCTTCAGTTTGTTTTAAAATTTTACTTGCTAACTGTCAGACATTTTATTTTTCTGGGTAAGTGATCAAAAATGTTTGTGCTAAAGACTACCTTAATGTGGAATAACGAATGTCATTTTTCCTTCTGATATTGTAATTATATGCATCATTGTTCCTTTTGAAGTGTAGGGGATTATTTACAACGGACTTCATGAGGGAATAAATATAATGTGAAGCAGCAATCAGAACGCCCAATTTCTTAAACTGATACGTACAAAATGATCGTGGGTGACTACCTCATATTATACTTGCAGCACGTTTTCAAGCTATGAATACTTCCTTCCGTGAAGATGTGTTATCCCAGAACGTTATTACATAAGACATTTTTAATGAAAATGTGCAGAATATATTTGCTTACTGTTTTGTATGTCCCCAAGATTTAGAATAATTTTAAGTGCAAATGTGGCTGAACTAGGTTGTTTTAGGAGTTCCAAAATGTCATTTTTCCAGTTTAAATTCTCATCAATATGGACATCAAAGAATTTTGAAGTTTCCATTCTTTTTATAATTTCCTCACTGTATGTTACACTTGTCTTTGACGTTGTACTTCTAGATGTTCAGAACTGCATATTTTATGTCTTTTTAAACCTGAGGATGAGACCATTTGCAGAAAACTAGAAATACTGTTAAGAACATCGTTTACCATTTCATCAGTTTCTATATGTATACTCAGACTGATTACTATATTAGTCTTATCTGCAAAAAGAACTGATTCTGCTTGTTGTGTATTAGACAGAGGATCGTTAACATATATGAGGAACAATAGTCGACCTAAGGTTGAACCTTGTGGAAACCCATACGTGTTTTCTCCCCATTTAGAATTACGTCCGCAAACTAAATTGGTTGAATTACTAAGCACAATTTTCTGAATTCCTTAGGTTAAGTGTGACATTATCCACTAGTTGTATATACCATTAATCACATAAAACTTCAGTCTATCTAGGAGAATACTGTGATTCACAAAGTCAAATGCCATAGATGGGTCGGAGAAAGAACCAACCACCGATACTTTATTATTTAGTGCTTGTGAGTGAACATGTAGGTGGCATTCTCAGTAGAGCTACTCTTCGGAAACCCAATCTGTGATTTGCTGAGGATATTATTGTCATTAAGGTGAGATAGTGTTGTAGAATACATCACCTTCACAAATATTTTGGAAAATGATTTGAGGATGGATAATATTTTAATCAAATAATGCTCTTTTTCCGATCTTCACCTCGAGAATCCTGTTCAGTGGAATAACACTGTACAAATTACGTGACCTAAAAGTGTACAACGTCGAAAAATAAGTCATTATTTTTCACATAAAAAAAGGAAACTTTATACTGTGAGGCAAAGAATTTTTCCCTTGCTCTCTTAAACACGCTGCATCCAATGTAAGCGATGACGCATCGGCACAATTGTGGAATTTCTATCTATTTTCTCCACAATCCAAGCTTCTGTTCCTTCTCTGATTTCCTTGTTGTCGATACGACGTTAAACTCTGCCCTTCCTTCATGTTCGTACTTAGTTTTTGTAAAGATCTCCTGAGTTCGTGAGTTTGTAACCACTGTTGGGTTTAACAGAGCCCGATGTTAAAGGCACTCTACACTTGCAAGCAGGTGACTACTTCAGGTGAGAAATGAACATTGTTTTATAACTACACGTCCTGCGTATTCAAATACAAAGGTGATTTTTCTTATTGATTACCTAACGCAGGGTAAATCAATAACTGGCGCGTTACCACGAGCCAGGAACACCTACACAGCCTCCATGATGACAAAATAGGATCGGGAACCGAATCTTAAATACATTATTGATAGAAGTATGTGGTTCTGTATCTATATCTACTCCTAAATATACATTTACATGATTATATTCATATTCACAATAAATTGCCTGGCAGAGGATTGATCGAACCACCTCTAAGTACCTCTCTATTGTTCCACTCTCGAACAGCAAGCGGGAAAAACGAACACTTAAATATTTCCATGTGAGCTCTGATTTCTCTTTTATTATGATGATCATTGCTCCCTATGTAGGTGAGTGCCAACAAAACATTTTCATACTCTGAGGGAAAAGTTAGTGACTCAAATTTTATTGGAAGTTCCTGCTGCAGCGAAAAACGCCTTTGTTTTAATGACTGCCACCTAGTTCGTCTGTCTTATCCATGACACTCTCTCTCCTATTTCACGATAATACAAAACGAGCTGCTCTTCTTTGGACTTTTTCGGTGTCAATCCTATCTGATGCTTATCCCACACAGCACAGATATACTCTAGAAGAAGGCGGACAAGTGTTATGTAAGCAGTCTCTTTTGTAGACCTGTTACATTTCAAAGTGTTCTGACAATAAGTCACAGTCTTTGGTTTGCTTTCCCCACAAGATTGTATACGTGATTGCCCCAAGTTGAGTTACTCGTAATTGTAATCCCTAAGTATTTAGCTGAGTCAACTGGCAGTCAATAGTGAGTTATTGGACATAAATAAATGCTCGTATCTAATACTGCAATTATTGATTTGTAACATTAGTAATCAGCTGAAGAATGCGGTTTGGATTCTGTAATGATTCTTTTACGGCGATGTATTTTTCCCCAGTTTATTACTGACACTTGAGTGTTACATTATCAATATTAATGTATGTTCTAAAATCCAGTACTTGTTATCTGTAGGTTTAAACTCATCAACAAATTGTCGTTTATCATGTGTCATTTATCAAACCAGTCTCATAAATGGCATGTTTGTATATCTACCTCATTAACCCTAGATCAGCCTATTCCTATTGCACATAAACACAAATCCTCGTGAATTTTACGACTTTTTGTTATTTTCATAAAAACACATTACAGTAAATTGAAGGTATAACGAAAACGGTATAGTTCAAAACATAAACATCTCTTTACGTGTTTTCTTGCACTTTCACAGTTTTCTTGCTTCATTTACAGCAGTTTGTACACATATTTGCTCGATGTTCTTTGCAGTAACAACGACTACATTCTCTACGATATGTGACTGATTCTTCTTTTTTTAGAAGGGCAGATGTGACAAAGAGTTCTCTTGCCAGTCGTAGCTCGTTCTTGGCTTGATGACGGCGAGTTTTTAATTTGGACATCTTTTATGGCTTCGCGAAGGTATATTCGGAGACTGGGAGGTTCTAGATTCTTCGTCCTTCAGGCTTTATCGAGTTCTTTACCTCTGCGTATAACAAATCCTTTCTTGGAGATCTATTAGCTCTCTGCTGCTGTTTATTGTGGGTATGGATAACCCATGCATTCACGCACCTAAAATTATAATGCCATAGAACACACATAGTGGCCATTTTCTGGTTTTCCGACTATATGAATGAGTCTGCACTGCTGGTCCAGCACGTCTACTTCAATTTTGGTGGCATTGTGATCCTCTATTTTGTGTGCTTTCTTATCGATGTCACTGATAGTGGGCCGATCGTGAGCAGTTGACAGCAGGGCAACCATTTTATTTGGTTCTGCTTTGTATGAAACTAGGGTTTTTTCCTTTGTCAAAGCAAAACGTAAAGTACCTACATTTGTTTTTTTAATGGACAGTAGCTCAGGCGGTATTTCAGGTTTGTTGGAGCAAACCAGTGTGAGTTTATCCTTCAAAAGATCACTTGCCAGTTTCACTTTGTTAAACCAGTTATCTACCGTGATGTTTCTCTTTGACCTTCGAAGGGTGTTGGTCATCTCCTCTACAGAAAATTCCCCGAGAGGCATTCCATTAGACTCTGTACATTTCCCTGAATAAGCTAGCTTGACGAGTTTCTTTGTTATCGAATCTCAAGTATGAGACTAAAAATTCGAACTTTTCGGAACTCATTGCGGCAGAGAACCACACGAATCTGTTCTGAACATTTCTCTTACAGATGATTGTTTTTCAAAGCTACTGTTATTATGAAGATTCCAAGAAGGGCTTTTATCTCTGCTATACAGGCTTGGTTTTGTGTGTGTGTTGTTGTCTTGTGCTTTGATTTCCTCTGGTTTAGTTCTTCACTGGTATATGCCACCATAGCGTTGACCATCTCAGCTGTGAAAAACAAAGGAAATGTTTACTAAGGAGTCTTCGCTGCCTTAGCTTGTCCAATGGGCGCCTGAATGAATTGGATATGTTTCTGCTTGGCGTGCGACAACTTGAACGACTGGCAGATATTGCAGACCAGCGCCAATTGTTCTTACCTTTTGAGAACCTTTCTTGGTGGCAATAGAATATTTTTATTCTTCGTTGATCCGTTATGGACCATGGGACAACGGCTGGCATGTATTTCTTGATGCAATAATTTACCAATAGCCGTATGTATTTTAGAAATTTATTTTATGCACATCTTATATGCTACCAGTTTCGGCATTACAATGATGCCATCTTCAGGCCCCACACGTCATAGTCGTAAAATCGCTATACACGGAAGGAGCCATATAACTACATCTGTGAATCAAATCGTTATGCAACAGCTCTTGTGTCCAGTCTGTGTCGCCTGGCCACCAAGAGCTGTTGCATAACGATTTGATTCACGGATCCAGTTATATGGCTCCTTCCGTGTATACTATGACGTGTGGGGCCTGAAGGTGGCATCAATGTAATGCCAAACTGGTAGCACATAAGAAGTTCATAAAATAAATTTCTACAATACATACGGCTGTTGGTAAATTATTGCATCAATAAATATTTGTAGGTCTTGATGGTGAGGAAATTCTATCATCTGCACTTTCAGATGTGGATTCGTTAGAATTTCCAGATTCAAGCCCCTTCCGTTTGTGTCGAGTTTATCCAAGCACAAGATTGTCATCGGGACTGCTTCGACTCATATCAGTATTTGTCCCTGTGATATTTTCACGATCTGAATCAGTCATTACTATTTCATCAGTCTATATTAATATTTCATCAGCCTATACACTATTGATTTCTTCGCTGGAACCAGAATCACTGTCAGACCTGTTTCCATCTGTTTTTTCTTCAAGCATTTTCGTGAGCTTTTCTTCGAAATATGGGTGGTCTCCACGCAGAATACTCATCGAAAATAATATAAAATAAAAATTCAAATTCTTACTGGCACATATTATGCACGTTATACCATAGCATTTACTTGTCCAACCAATATTATTGCTTGAAATAGTTCCTGGTGTTGCACTTACCTTCTGTATTCCTGGATACGCAGACACAAACCCTTGTAAAATTTACGGCACAGCATTCAGTACCGCTGAATCAAACAAACGAATTCCGACAATGCACTACAAAAGCTAAGAAGTATAGCTGTGTGGCGCGAAAAACGTAACAGATGAACCAATGAGGCCAATAGCGCGTCGTCAAAATGATGAGGCTCTGTGATCTAGAGTTAAGAACTGTACTTCAGATGCCACAGTAAGGAACATTCAACCCATTTTATGTTATTAGTTTTACATACAGCACAGTTTTAACGTACATTTTATCAAGTGTTTTGATACCTGCCTTGTTTGGAGAAGCGCTTAACTATCCGATGTTCTCCTGGATATTTACAAACTATTCAGCATCAAACGCCGGCAAAACCCACTTGAATTTCAAAGATTGTTAAGTGCTCCGTAACAGACTCGTATTAGGATGCAACTTCCCCGTCGTTTTGAAGACACATTACCAGCTCATTTTCTCGTGACTAGAAGTACCTCATCTGTATTCCTTCCTCGTGATAATTAACTGCAGGCGAGATTTTAAAATTGCGTTTCCATTCATGGCATCGTTTAGTCCACCGCTTTCCTCGCTTCATTTACATACAGCTGACTCAGATCACTTCCATACATGGTGCCCTGATGAAATTATTCGTTGCTTCCAATCACGCACATGTCAATGAGAAATCGCTAAAACTAGACTGACAGCTACAATAAAACTAAGGCAATTCTGTAGTAAAGGCTTGATAATAATAATACTGTTGTTCATGGAGAAGCGTTAGAAGAGTACTGCCTGGGGAAAAATCACATAATATCATGTGCCACAAGTTCGCAATTAAAGAAGTAACTAATCGGTGTGAAATCGTTAGTAAAAACTTCAACAGATTTACAAGACTGCGGTGCTGTTGGATGCAGCATATCTACGATTTATTGGTAACATTCTATTTTTTGACACAAGGAAGAAACCGGCAAACGAACAGAATGTCCAGTAAAAGAAGGTACAGGGGATATGCAAAATAATGGCCGGCCGAAGTGGCCGTGCGGTTCTAGGCGCTGCAGTCTGGAACCGCGAGACCGCTACGGTCGCAGGTTCGAATCCTGCATCGGGCATGGATGTGTGTGATGTCCTTAGGTTAGTTAGGTTTAACTAGTTCTAAGTTCTAGGGGACTAACGACCTCAGAAGTTGAGTCCCATAGTGCTCAGAGCCCTTTGAACCATTTGAACCAAAATAATGTGAACCTTGGGAATGGTTTATTAATAAGCGGTTGGACCCCCATTTGCGATTCTGCTTGGAACACTGACACATAATGACTGTGCAGTCTCCAGTGGAATGTTATGCCCCTTTTCGATCAGAACTTCTTCTAACTCCTGTCGTAAAGAGGGAGGCGGAAATCTGCTCCGGAGACTGCGCTCCAACACCGTCCACAAGGGTTCGACAATGTTCAAGTCCGGGGACTGTGCTGGCCAGAGAAGACGCTGCGATTCAGTTGCATGCTCCTCATACTGTGTGAATCGGTGCATTATGGTCCTGAAATATGGCATCGTTGTCGGGAACAGCATTTGAATCTTGGGGTGTACCCAAAATGTTCACATAATCGCTGGCTGTAACACGGCCTTTGAGAGTAATGATGGGACCAGCAAAATACCATGTGGCTGTCCACACCATCAATCAACCTCCATGCTTAACCGTTGGAATCAAGCAATCAGGAGTGTAGGCAACGTTTGGCGTTCTCCAGATGTAAACCGGGCCCGAGGTTGGAAATAACGAAAATATTGACTCGTCGGACCATATGACGTGTTTTCACTGATGAGCCGTCTAGGATTTATGCTCATGAGACCATACGCTTCTTTGCATTAGTTGTCATCACTAACGGTTTCGGTATAGCAGCTCGTCCATGAATATTCGCTTTATGGAGTTCTCGGCGGACAGTGTCGATAGATACGGTGTCACGAAGATGGCTATTGAGCTCTGCAGTCACTTTAGCCGCCGTGATTTTGTGTTGACACTATTCGTATTAGCTTAGGACGATCTCTGTCATTTAGGTTTGAATTGCCCGCTATTACGATTAAACGATGATGTCTTTCTGTTTTTGTGTAGGCTATCATGACTATTGAAACAGTTGCTCTTGAAACTTTCAATAAGTTGGCTGCCTTGGTTACTGCCTTGGTTACTGATGCTTCAGCTAATTGGGGCCCTGCAATCTGCCCCCTTTGGAATTCTGTTAGATCTTTCATTGCATGCCGACCTCGGCCACTGAATGCAAATACGAAGTGTGCACTACTCGTAAACAACCTGCACTGATGCCTAGTCCGTACTGAATACGCACAGTCCAGCGTTCTGGCCTTTCCCACGTGTGTCCAGCTGGGAAGAACATCAGTCTGATGTTCCGCACACGTGGCAAAAGCTAGAACGTTGTATTTTACTTTCGACTTGAGCGTAGCTGCTCCAGATTCTGACCATTGCTTTTTAGCAATGTAATTTTACGATTTAGCAACATCTCATTTTAATAAAGACACGCCTAGTAGATGTCGAAACCTAGGTCAAAGTACCTACTGTTCATGTGCAATCGGTCGGCTGTTTAATCCTATGTTGAAAAAAAGAAGAAAGAAGATTTAGCATTTCTACAACTAGGCGATCGGAGATGGAGCACAAGCTCGGATTGCTTTGTTAAGGCTGGGGAAAGAAATTGGCTATCCCTTCTCGAATGAACCATCTTGGCCTTTGCCTGGAGCAACTGAGGGAAACCACTAAAAAGTGTGACAGCCGGAGGCATAATTGAACCACAGTCCTCCCAAATACGAGTTAGTGCACTGGCCACTCCGCCTCATCGCTTGATACATGTAGTGGTGCAACGGAGTTATGTAGGTCATACTGAAGGGTGTTGTTATAACTTGTGTGTTTGGGAAATTATGTGGAACATTAACGTTTAGCTGTTTTGATTAATATAGCTGACAAACCAGGCATTTTCTGAATATTCATTTTGACAATTTTCTATTAAAAACAAAAACAAAAAGTTAACTGTGTTTCTAGTAAAGCACCGAAAAAATTTCATTTAACCTAATAGAATAAACACAGGAAGGCACACAAATATAAGATTAAAAAGCACAAATACACTCCTGGAAATGAAAAAAAGAACACATTGACACCGGTGTGTCAGACCCACCATACTTGCTCCGGACACTGCGAGAGGGCTGTACAAGCAATGATCACACGCACGGCACAGCGGACACACCAGGAACCGCGGTGTTGGCCGTCGAATGGCGCTAGCTGCGCAGCATTTGTGCACCGCCGCCGTCGGTGTCAGCCAGTTTGCCGTGGCATACGGAGCTCCATCGCAGTCTTTAACACTGGTAGCATGCCGCGACAGCGTGGACGTGAACCGTATGTGCAGTTGACGGACTTTGAGCGAGGGCGTATAGTGGGCATGCGGGAGGCCGGGTGGACGTACCGCCGAATTGCTCAACACGTGGGGCGTGAGGTCTCCACAGTACATCGATGTTGTCGCCAGTGGTCGGCGGAAGGTGCACGTGCCCGTCGACCTGGAACCGGACCGCAGCGACGCACGGATGCACGCCAAGACCGTAGGATCCTACGCAGTGCCGTAGGGGACCGCACCGCCACTTCCCAGCAAATTAGGGACACTGTTGCTCCTGGGGTATCGGCGAGGACCATTCGCAACCGTCTCCATAAAGCTGGGCTACGGTCCCGCACACCGTTAGGCCGTCTTCCGCTCACGCCCCAACATCGTGCAGCCCGCCTCCAGTGGTGTCGCGACAGGCGTGAATGGAGGGACGAATGGAGACGTGTCGTCTTCAGCGATGAGAGTCGCTTCTGCCTTGGTGCCAATGATGGTCGTATGCGTGTTTGGCGCCGTGCAGGTGAGCGCCACAATCAGGACTGCATACGACCGAGGCACACAGGGCCAACACCCGGCATCATGGTGTGGGGAGCGATCTCCTACACTGGCCGTACACCACTGGTGATCGTCGAGGGGACACTGAATAGTGCACGGTACATCCAAACCGTCATCGAACCCATCGTTCTACCATTCCTAGACCGGCAAGGGAACTTGCTGTTCCAACAGGACAATGCACGTCCGCATGTATCCCGTGCCACCCAACGTGCTCTAGAAGGTGTAAGTCAACTACCCTGGCCAGCAAGATCTCCGGATCTGTCCCCCATTGAGCATGTTTGGGACTGGATGAAGCGTCGTCTCACGCGGTCTGCACGTCCAACACGAACGCTGGTCCAACTGAGGCGCCAGGTGGAAATGTCATGGCAAGCCGTTCCACAGGACTACATCCAGCATCTCTACGATCGTCTCCATGGGAGAACAGCAGCCTGCATTGCTGCGAAAGGTGGATATACACTGTACAAGTGCCGACATTGTGCATGCTCTGTTGCCTGTGTCTATGTGCCTGTGGTTCTGTCAGTGTGATCATGTGATGTATCTGACCCCAGGAATGTGTCAATAAAGTTTCCCCTTCCTGGGACAATGAATTCACGGTGTTCTTATTTCAATTTCCAGGAGTGTATATTTTAAGTCCTCAGCTGGTCCCTTCTCAAGGGTCTTTAAGGAGTCTAAAAATTAACCTTACTTTAGTTTCACAAATAAACACAGCACTACACTCATGAGGAGTGTAACAATTTCGATAGGGCAGCTGGTGGGGCGAGGGGAGGGGGAAAGTGAATTGGTGGTAAGAGAAGGGTTACCCGTTTGCTTAATGTCATCAGTTGATGGCAGTGGTGTCTGTGGTAGGGCCTGTCTCCTCTCTATGGCAGAACAGGCAAGCATCTGAACTATTGACAGTCAAGAGAGAGGGCAGCAATTGACAAACAGTCCTCCAGAAGCAGTTATCGGTGTTGTGTCAAGTGTCTGGAGATGTCAAATGCTTGGTTTGGCGGTCTCCAGTCCTGCCTTTTTCCTCAGCAGCGGGGTTATGTTCAGGTCTGGTCCCCCGAGACTCTTGCATCAAACAGCCGTGTCCCCAGGTGGTCGCTTGGCATCAGGGGCGAGCATCCATCACCTGCTGGCTGCAGATGAGGCTCCCCTGCTGATGTACCGCAGCACCAGGAACTCCTCTACCACCTGTGAGCTGCGCCAACGTAGTCACGTCAGCCGGCTGCTTGCCCTGTAGCCTCGGAGGGTGGGGGAGGGGGGGGGGGGGCGGGGTGGAGGCCTGTCCCTTTTGGCTGACAGCTGTGTGATCATGTGGTGACATCATCAGCTGATCAGTCGTTGCGGTTGGTAGCCATGTGGTAATGTCATTCCCTTTGCAGCTCACGCGTCAGGCGACACTGCGCTACATCACGCCAGCCACACAGCGACGTGTGCCACCTGCCCAGCGCACAGTCGCGGCTGGCCATGGGTCTGCTTCTTGCTTCCCATGTAGAATGCCGTAGTCCTCTGCAAACTCTTTAGCGCATGTTTTAGTGCAATGTTTTTACAATAATGTATACAAAAACACATATGTGGAAAACCGTAGTAAAAATATGAACTGTTTGTAGTTGAAACTTTACAGTATGATTAATGCAAAGAATTGAAACGTGCCTTACTGCTTTCTTTTGTTTAAACAATTACTTCTAACGCTCCTTAAAAAATTACCATTTGTTACAGATCGTGTTTAGTTTTAATAAACATCGATCACTAATCGCTGATCTAGAAGAAACAAACTAATCATTTTCTAGCGGTGAAATGTTGCAGCCAACGGTTGCCGTAGTGGTAACACCGGTTCCCGTCTGATCACCGAAGTTAAGCGCTGTCGGGCTGGGCTAGCACTTGGATGGGTGACCAACCGGTCTGCCGAGCGCTGTTGGCACGCCGGGTGCACTTAGCCCTTGTGAGGCAAATTGAGGAGCTACTTGATTGAGAAGTAACGGCTCCGGTCTCGGAAACTGACATACGGCCGGGAGAGCGGTGTGCTGCCCACATGTCCCTCCATATCCGCATTCAGTGACGCCTATGTCTGAGGACGACACGGCGGACGGTCGGTACCGTTGGGTGCTTCACGGCCGGTTAGGGAGGAGTTTAGAAGTCATGTTGCTGTAGTCCATGTCAGTGTTTTGTTAGTTTCCCAAGACCGCTCATGCACCCCAGCGGGCTAAGCCGGCACAGTATACACATTCATACTTCAAGCACCCTCACACGATGCAAAATCTAATTCTACCTATATCCTACCCGTTAACAAGTCCAGCTACCTCTAACCCTTTCTCCTTTACGCTAATCTGGACTTAGATACTTCTCCCCATGCCAACTTATTGGATGGTGACGCTGATGCGGCTATCTGAAGCAGAATCTGGATCAAATGCCACTCACCGCCATCTGTGCACTCCCTACTGGTCTTCAGGAAGATCAGACTTAGGAAAAATGTACCGACAACGCTCAAAAATCGACATATAGGTATCATCAAATATCAGCTGCTGCAAAGAAAAAAAAAAACAAGAATTTTTGTAATACGTAGCGTAAAGGATTTCGTGATTATTTTTCGTTTTTGTTTGGTCCCATTCACCATTTCCGTCCCATTCATCTAAAAACGTACTCCTTGACTCGCACTCCATGTGCTCATGCCATGTAAAACAAAACGTCCCCGATGACGGCCTCTGCCGCTGACGATTCAAAATCGAAATACCACAAGGCAAACATCATCGCACTAATGGCGAAAAAATATCGCATCATAGGTAATTATCCATGAGTGTAACCATGTTCGAAAATCGTCAGTAAGAACATATCGCTTCACTGGCGATAACCTTAATCAAACCACAGCGGAAAAAGGAACCATACTCGAACGTCAACACACGTATGGCCATCTCGTAAGATATCGCCATGAGTATCACTGGCATTATCAAAATCGTTAGAAGGACAACTATTAGATCGCAAATACGCATCTGTGGTACCATCGTCGCCTCGCTACGAATGGTGGAACAGAGCGGGCATTCGCCTCACTGGAAATGCATACAATATCAAAGGAAGAAACAAAACCGTTACTACATTCCAAAATGAATTTTGAGAAGAATTGTGTCTCCAAGACTTGTGCGATATTTCTGAACCAAAAGTGCAATTTCCACACTGTTCAAACCCATACCTTTGCTGTGGTACAACAAGTTGCTAATATAGCAAATGCTCAGTGTTAAACCAACCAGTTTTATTACAAACCCAAGAGGTTTCCGCCTAGAAATCGGCACATTCCTGTCCACGAAATCATTAACTATCTGTGATACACGATAGGATACCAGTACGTCTCAAATTTACGGTAGATAATCAAAGTGCAGATGCTGTACAGAAAACAACAAACGCCTAACTCATTGATCAGAACTCACAGGAGATGATATTATCCGCTAATTATAATATTAAATCATCCCAAAGTGTAAGTGCAAACACATAAAGAACAATACACTAAATGACTACGTAAATGAATTGGAAACAAATGATTCTTAGCACTGACTTAATGAACTGTAAAAATTAATGTTGCCCGTACCGATATTAAGTGCGGCTTTGTTTTGGGATGAGGCCGCAGCGGCCGAATTTCAATTCCTACGCGTACTTCAACTGCGGTTTGTATTTGAGGGCTCAGGAGGTCTAATTTCCGCTACGTCATTCTGGTGATCATGTTGCGGACTTCCCCTACTAGTCATTCCATTATTGCTTGTTTGCCCTGAGTTCCTGATCACCAACATAAACTGGTTAGAATTTTGCTTTTCTCTCCTGTTGCTATTTCTGGTTTCTTGAGTCACCACCATACGACCCCCGTCTGCTTATTCCACTAAAGTTCTTTAATCTTTGGCTATGATATTGGTTTCCTGTCACCCTGTTTCTATTTCTCTGTTGCCCGTGATTATTTCCATCACATACACTTGGCAAATTTCGTTCATTGTGTCTCCTTGGGTCCCTCGCATTTTATGCTTCCCTGACAAAGTCTAACTGTCGTATAGCGCTTTTCAATGATTCTGTGTGGCATTGCTTTTGTCAATGAGCAGTTCCTGGCACTTCAAAGGCAGTTTCATATAGCAGTGTCACATTATTTCTTTATTACTATTCGGTTGTTCCGTGTAACGATTCTTGTTGATAAGCGTCTCAAAACACTTTACCAGACTGCGGCACCCCGTTTCGTAATTCTTCCCTAACATAATCTCCTGTTTAATCCTATCTTGGGTGTCTTGTGACCAGTAGGCCTTTAAGAGTCTCGCGCGGCTCCCCCCGTCGAAGGTTCGAGTCCTCCCTCGGGTACGGGTGTGTGTGTTGTCCTTAGCGTAAGTTAATTTAAGTTAGATTAAGTATTGCATAAGCTTAGGGACCGATGACCTCAGCAGTTTAGTCTCATAAGACCTTACCACAAATTTCCTATTAGGAAAGTCTCTCTGAATTCGCCGTAGTTGCGGCAGTTTACTGCAACGCTCTGCATATGCTCTGTTACTGAACCTTCCAGGTATCCACAGACAGATACCAATTTGTATACTAGTGGCCATGGCTATCGTACTGAGCAATCCATGACTTTGGATGTAATGAATTGTCGCTTTCTTTATAAACCAGAAAATTATGAGCTGAGGGAAATGTTTTAAGTCGAGATATTCATAATTTTGCGCCCCTGAACTTTCTCGAACTCCAAGATTTAAGCCCGACCGATCCCTGAATGATGTAGTTCGTCTCGTGTCATCAGAGTCATGTAGTAACGTTCCCGTACGTCGGAGTCGCGCACTATTGTGGCCCAGCTCGGTATTCTGACTGCGCGTGCTCCACCAAGCACCGTACCCCGATAAGCGGTCCCTCCTACTATATATCGGCTATGCCTATGGGTTGACTTGAATAATTTTTGTCTTTGATATTACTAGTTCCCAACGAATTCACAACGACGTGCTGTTGCTTCTGGCTGAATTCCTACACGAGCGACCCATTCGCACAATTGTCTCACCTCATGCGCCAGCCCATCCTGCATTCGACTTGTTTGTTCGTCTTAGATTCCTAACATTTCTTCCTGTATGTTTTCAATTACTCTCTGTCCCTGTTTTTTAAGAGTAGAAAGAGCCTTCTCGGTTGTGCCCACTTCGACCTTTACCAGTGCTGCCTGATCTAGAGCTATTTGGGCATTTTTGTGCATCTCGTTTTACTAACCTGACTGTCCTAGTCTGCTTTTATATCCTTAGTTTCATTCCTGACCTTATTTACGTTTTCGACAAACTCATCCGCTCTCCTTTTAATTTCCTTAATTTGTTTCGTGGCTTCGTTCTGCCTATTTTTCTCCTTATATTGTCGCTTCTGAATTTTCCTAATTTCGTTAATGAGGCTGCCCTGTCTTTGGTCTTCTTCCTGTCGTCTCTTCTCTTCCCTTTCCTTCCTCTGTTTTTCGTCCTCTTGTTGTCTCTTCTCCACCTATTGCAGAAATTGCATGATAGATTCTAACTGTGTACTTCCAGTAACGTACCCTGGACTAGATCCACGCGACACAATTGCTCTTTGATATCTTGCCCGCGAAATCGGACTGTTACTTTCCCTGTTTGTACCTCTTTCCTTATTTACAGAACCTACATGACCTGCCGCCTCGGCATCGTTTTTCCTTTCATTTCCTGAGTGAACTGAACTCTCACTATTAGAGAACTGTGCATTTGACATTTGTGGCCTGTTTGCAGACTGGGGCACAGCCTTCTCACTATATAAACGAGCTTTCTTCTCTTAAGCATTCAAATCGATTGCTGCTTCCAAAAGTTTACGATTCTTACGTATCATACCCCGCAACTCTTGTAAGTAGGCTGTTTATGTTTTCTTATTGGCAACGTTACGTAGCGCTCTGTATGAAAATCACTGGCTGTGCTGTGTGCAGTCTGTGGCTAGTTTGCATTGTTGTCTGCCATTGTAGTGTTGGGCAGCTGGATGTTAACAGCGCGTAGCGTTGCGCAGTTGGAGGTGAGCCGCCAGCAGTGGTGGATGTGGGGAGAGAAATGGCGGAGTTTTGAAATTTGTAAGACTGGGTGTCATGAACTGCTATGTATGTTGTGACTTTTCGACACTATTAAGGTAAATACATTGTTTGTTCTCTATCAAAACCTTTCATTTGCTAACTATGCCTATCAGTAGTTAGTGCCTTCAGTAGTTTGAATCTTTTATTGAGCTGGCAGTAGTGGCGCTCGCTGTATTGCAGTAGTTCGAGTAACGAAGATTTTTGTGAGGTAAGTGATTTGTGAAAGGTATAGGTTAATGTTAGTCAGGGCCATTCTTTTGTAGGGATTATTGAAAGTCAGATTGCGTTGCAATAAAAATATTGTGTGTCAGTTTAAGCACAGTCATGTACAATTGTTCTAAGGGGTTGTTTCACTCTACTCTGATCTTCTTTTAAATAACACACTCATTTATGCCTAAGCCCATGAAACAAAACCTACCCTAAAATATCATACACATTACCATAATCAAATTTCTTTCACAAAAACTTGCAGAACACTGTTAGCAACCACGCAACTTCAGACAACAAATGACGCAGAAGTCTCTGACAAGAGACAATGAGAAACAACAAGACAAAAAAAAGTGAAAATAAATGACACAAAATAGTTACACGGGCAAAATGACTACGACACATTAGAGATTGTTGAGATGTAACGCTTTGCGCCAAACCCGTGTCTATATGTTTTCAGTGCACCGTAGTCTCACTTCGTATAAAAAAGAAAAACACGCACCTGTTGCGCAAGGTAACGCACTAGCTACCTCAAAAAAGTGCCATGATTCGAGATCCTGGCCGAGTTGCATTTGCTTTAATCAGAAATATATATCTGAGTGCCGCTACATGTTACTATCTTTACAGAACGAAAAATATTAACTTGTCAACAACCTTCAAATCTATGCTACTCACATGAGTCTTCTGTATGAATTAGTGAGTTTGCTCATGGAACCTTTGTTGTCCTATGCATGTAATCACTTTCAGATGTCAAATTGATCATCAAATTAACTAATTTAATAATTTTTAAACTTAAATTAGTGGTGTACTCATGTACCACCACAATAAAATAAAGGAATATGAATGAGAACAGTGGCGTATTTAGGTCTAGAAAATAATGACAAGTTTTATTAAATCTTTACTAACTGAGCCTTTCCTGGCACACCACCTCTTTGGCGCGACGCTATCGATTACCCGGATGCACTAGGATCTTTGCCCCCGTTGTGATCTCGCCGGTGTTTTCGCGCTCGTGGCAGGTGGTGGGATTCGCTACGAGGCGCAAGGACGTGCTTGCGTGGACGAAAGAGGAAAACACGCGTGCTCGGCCAGCTGCGGCACTGCGGGTCTGCCTCGTAAGGCGGTCGCGAGTTTGTGGTGGACCTGCCTGATGTCAACTCCGGGCGCTGCTCGTCGCATTTCTTTGGTGCCTGTATTCTCGGAGAGACCCATCCCTAGAGACCATCTCGAAGAACGCTCTCCATCGAAGGTGTAAGTGATTTTGGTGCCTTCGTTTCGTTGAACGATTTGCGTTTCAGCGTGTGTACTTGTCGCTTTGTTGCCCTAATGTACGAGTTGTTGAAGTAAGAGCAGCCGGCAGAGTGTGTAACCGCTTGGTGACTACCAGCTACAATTTCCTTTTAAAAATTCGCTGGTTTGATCACTATCAGGAAGCTGATTAGCTCGAAGGTGTGTGTTATATTTTGTTTTTTTTGGGGGGGGGGGGGGGGGGGAAAGTATCCAGAGAGTCTGTATGAGATTTTCAGTGTATTTTAATTGCCATGAAATCGACGTACCTTGTATATTGCTGTAAAATTTGGGTCACTTTCATTGAAAGCGCGTAGTTATTAATAAAGGTAGTCATTTGTACGTAAGTCCTTTATATACGTCCATTTATTTGAAAGCACTCACTGAGTTTTAGTAAAAGACCCATTGGTTTTTCATTTATTTGTTGTTTATTGTTCTCTGAACTTATAATAATTGATGTTTGGTTGGTGTTTGCCATAAGTTAAGTCACCTTTTGCCAAGGGCAGCCTGGCGTCACTGCCTGTTGGTAACCATTTAAAGTGTTTCACATATATTTTAAAAAAATTAGTTTTTTATTTGCTTGGGGTGAATTGTATTAAATTTTAAAATTTGTGCTGCTTGTGTCATTTGGGTTCTTAATGAACTGGTGTGCGTTTCATAAATCACTTCCATATTACAAATTTTTGCTCCTTTAAATAAATTATCTGTGTCACATTTTTTTCAATCACTCTCTGATTGTAATATATTGTTCTTTTAAGTATTGAAATCTCTGTGGCTCATCACTTTTAGTCAGTTTTGTAATTTTAATTTGTTGCCTTGCTTGAGAAGCACGATATCTGTGACATTTTTGTATTGTCTTAAGGAGGGCCACTTGTTGATTGTCTCTTTGCTGTTTTATAAATATTGTCTTCGAATAAATTGTTATTTTATTGATTTGGAAGGTGTAGTGTTTAAGGAGTGACTTTATAGGGGCCTTGACATTCCATGCTAAGTGTACCCCTTATCCCGACTTCCTCAGTCACACTAACAACAACTATCTGGAGAACCAGCTGGTAAATCTTACACAAAATGTCAAACACAAATCAGTTAAGGAATGGTGTTTGATAGGCAAAGCATACATTGGAGCTATACTAATTCTCCCCTGAATTAATCTCTTTTACAACACAATATGACTTTGTTTACATTAATACACTGTGAGGCCCACCCCTATTCAAATGGATTCAAATACGATCAACAATACCACGAACTGTGGTTCACCTGAGAACAGGGAGCTGTGTGTATCACTTAACAACCATTTCACCTTGATTTAGGCGGCAGCAACAAGCGGTGTGCTGTGTGCGAGGAGCGGTCGCTGCGGCTGCTATAATGTTCTGACGCGACCACGATAATATGCAAACTGCACGGCCAGGCGTTTTCATTATCAGAACGCGGGAAAGTTCCCTGAAATCCCAGCAGATTTCGCAGGTCACGACGGTGCATGCTGGAATTGTCACTCCTCAGATGACCTATCCAGGAAGAATTAACATGTCCACCAAGCTTCAATACGGGAGCCGAATTAGCAAAACGAAACCTCCCCAAAAATTGCACAAACCAATCGAACTATCCTGTATTCACTGAGTCTCCCTCCTTGACTGTTCTGTTTGCTTAGAAACCGATCCAGACATAGCACCAGCGTTCCCATGCTGGGAGATCAGGTCTCAATTTTGCATATCCTGAAATGAGCCAATCAGCGACTCCAAATCTCTTTTTGTCTGAAAAAAGATGATTTTAGACAAGGGAGGCGTCGTTCTCACGGTATGGCCACGTTTCGGCAAAATAACATCTATCTAGACAGGTTCAAATGGCTCCAAGCACTTTGGGACTTAACATCTGATGTCATCAGTCCCCTGGACTTAGAACTACTTAAACCTAACTAACGTAAGGACATCACACTCATCCATGCCCGAGGCAGGATTCGAACCTGCGACCGTTGCAGCAACGCGGTTCCGGACTGAAGTGCCTAGAACCGCTATCTACACAGGACCACAGACCCTCATTTACAGAGTGATCTAATCTTTCCAGGTCAAACATCTCCAAATTCTGAAACAAGGCTACTAAGCTTCGTGTCAGGAAGAGGGGGGGGGTTACAATCCTACACCCAATAGATACCTACACCAGCAACTCTGTAGGTATCGTCTCAGCTTCAAACATGTGAATACACAGAGTTTTATGACCTTCCCACAAAACCTCAGTTTACAGTGGTCTCAAACTTTCAACCATCCAGCCGTCTTCCATGACAGACTGGCGCCTAGCCAAGATAAAATGTTTTGGGAACTGGCACTCTTCCGTCCGACCCTAAGCAGAAGCAAGAGAGAGCTTCAACCAGAAGTCCCTCTGCTGGTAAGAACCACTGAATAGGGTTTCCCAGAATCACTCGCAGGGCCAGGTCGTTGCGCTTAGTATTTACGGCCCCCAATTTGTCTCGTTCCCGGTTCTTGATTGCCTGCTCTATGGCCCCCCAGGTACAAGCTCTCTACAGGTTACAAGGTTACTAGGTTACACATGCAGTTACAAGAACATTCTGCCCACAATTTCCTAATTTACAAAAAGTCACTAGCCACACATAGCAAATGTAGTACCAGGGAACACCGAGATCATTCCCTAAAATATGAATGTTAATCTGACTGACGATGTTTGTGAAGTGAGAGAGTGTCTTGCCACCACTCAGTTATAATTTCGCGACCAATCGGAGCTTGAAAAAAGAGCACCGGGTCATTAAGCTACACGAAATTATTATTATTATCAGCTACTTATTTACATCGTCGCCACTCCAGCTTAGACATTTGTCGCTGCATGGGATCAACTTTCCAATATCCTCGTCATACAATGCAGGCGCTGTTGCATTGCACCAATTCACTGCGCTGGTCTGCAGCTCGTCCTCGTAGCCAGCGGTTCATGTGGGCAAAGAGGTGAAAATCAGAGAGAGTGGGTGATCGAACACTTCCCAGCGAAAACGCTGCAGGAGTGTAATTTTGCATCTGCAGTGAGCGGCCGAGAATTGTCATGAAGAACATACCGCATGACAGTTGCGTTATTTGGTTGCATGAAATCAGGCAGATCCCCTTAAAGAGGCACTCCACACTTGGCGGGCACTCGAGTGTTCTAGGCATCTTTATGTGCTCACTGTGCGCTCGGAACTGAGAACTGCGTGCGACGTGGTGCAATCGAGGGGCATACTAGAGACACTACTCAACACATCTGCCCAAAGCTTCTTCAGATTTTCACTGTGGTTTTAATTTCGCGACCGACAGCAGCTTGAAAAAGAAAAGTCATCTTATTGTGCATCGATGTCAGACGTGACAAGGCAAAGCGCAACTGTAAAATGTGAAAAATAATGCACGCTTAATTCATTCCAGCAACTTTCAATCAATTGTCCTAGGTTTTGTTAAAGGCGAGATTAATAGGAAAATAGACCCGTTTGAACTGGAAAGGTAAAAGTCTGTAGCATCGTTATTTCGGTATCAGAATAGTTTGTCAAGTTCCACATCCAGCTAGTATTGTGCACTCGATCAAAATATTTTTGTGGCTGGTCATTTATTGTCTTGTTCCGTTGCAAAGTTGAGGTGTGTTTAAATTTCACAATAAAATGATAGGTGCACCTACCTTTAGAATTAATTTATCCGATTGAGTTCCAAGCGGGATCAAATGTAAACATTATTTTGCTCGTGATTCAGACGGTAGTCATTTTGAACGGTCCATAAAAGGCGGCAACAACCGTAGCTGGTTTCTCGCAAATACTCCGCATTGGTTGACGCATTTATAATGAAGTTTATCGGTAAAGGAAGTCCAAAATTTGTTACAGATTTTCTTGATAGCGTTCTCGTCATGTGAATGATAAGAAATGTAGCCAGATATCTTGAGCCATGCTTTTGTAATAGTTTTGCCAAAGGAGCATCGGGTCAGTAATTTCATAAAACGAAATAATGACATTAAACAGGTGTCTGAGTGATTTTGGCGTACAGAATATCACAGTTTCTGATTGCGCTCCTTAAGATATCATAAGTCGCCTACCTTCGCAGGATGGCAAAAGCATCCTTTTCACAGATTATGGTAATAATAATTTCTTGTGTTCAATGTCCTGGTGCAAGTTTATCAAGTGGACGCCACTTTGGAGACTTGCGGTCTCCCTATCCTTAAGCAAACGGGAAAAAGCAATCTACATTTTAACATGAAATCGGAAACACATTTCATTTCTTACGAATCTCCACAGCACTGCAAAGTGATTGCTAGATTAAAAAGTGATAAATATAAGAAGTGCGCCAGGGATTCGTCCAATGACTTTTGTCTTATCAGCCATGGGCTATACCAAAAGACTACCACACCCACACATGGTATCGTTGCCGGTAAATGAGACTGGCATATCTACACATCACTGAAATGTCAGTTGCAGGTCAAAATACAGAATGAAAATATGTGTGACGAAACAAGCGCTGTATTATTTGAGAGATACAGAGGCGAGCGCGTCTGCCGGCACGTGCCCCATTTCACTGATAATAGCGCCACGTCATCATAATGAGCCTATGTGTAGCATAAAAGTATTGCACCAAAATCTAAGGATGAAATTACAAATTAGAAAAGCTTTTACAAATTTTGTCAACATAGGCTTCGGTATATTAATGTTTCAGTTGTCCAGTCTCAGAGTGATCAGATGAAAATCTTCCCCTAAATAAATGCCTAAAAAAGTGGTGCTAAATAATAAAGTTATAAAACCAAAAATCAGTCAGAATCTGCAAATGTGTGTCAAAAATAACTGTTACAGGTCAACTTGATCGTAACAAAATTTTGGTCCGAATTCAAGTTTTTAAGAAAAATTGAAGGCGCTAAATATTAGACTTGGAAAGATGAAAATTGGTATGAATCGTCAGTTTGATATGAAAACCTGAACTATGGGACCCCACTAATCTACCTTTAATAGTTTTCAAGCAATTTACTGAAAACTAGATTTGGAACAAAAACGTCATATGTAATACACTAAGTATCAGTTTTATTAATGGTAGACTGTTCTGAGTACAGCCTTTGATTACACCTATTAAATAATAAAGATATAACAAGTTTCAAGACTTCGATTCAAATACCAATCAATTCAACATCTCTTAAAGATGTAGTTCAGAGGTCATGTTCCACTGTCAGTTCCGCTCTAAAAATTCTAGACGGAAAAGTTTAAATGCAATTAAAGCCAACTTAGCTACTTTCATATAAAAATTAATACACAACAGTGTTATACACTAAAGAGCCAAAGAAATTAGTACACCTGCCCAATAGGGTGTAGGGTCCCCGCGAGCACGCAGAAGTGCCGGAACACGACGTGGTGTGGACTCTACTAATGTCTGAATTAGTGCTGGGGGAACTGACACCTTGAATCCTGCAGGACTGTCCATAAATCCGTAAGAGTACGAGGGGGTGAAGATCTCTTCTGATAACACGTCGCAAGGCATCCCAGATATGCTCAATAATGTTCATGACTGGGAAGCTTGGTGGCCAGCGGCAGTGTTCAAACTCAGGAGAGTGTTCCTGAAGCCAATCTGTAGCAATTCTGGACGCGGAGTGTCGCATTGTCCTGCTGGAATTTCCCAAGTCCGTCGGCATGCACAACTGACATGAAATGATGCAGGCGATCAGACAAAATGCTTGCGTACGTGTCACCTGCTAGAATCGTATCTAGACGTGTCAGGTGTCCCATATCACTCCAACTGCACACGCCACACACCATTACAGAGCCTCCATCAGCTTGAACAGTCCGCTACTGATATGCAGTGTCCATGGATTCATGAGATTGTCTCCATACCCGTACACGTCCATCCGTTCGATACAATTGAAAAGGACACTCGTCCGACTATAAGCCCATATCGATGATGTTTCGTTGAATTGTTCGTACGCTGACACTTTTTGAAGACCCAACATTGAAATCTGCAGCAATCTGCGGAAGGGTTATCCATATCACTGACCTCAATTTGCAGTAGCATTTTGGAGCATATACTGTACTCGAACATTATGAATCTCCTTGAAGAAAATGACTTATTGACACATAACCAACACTGATTCAGAAAATATCGTTCTCGTGCAACTAGCTCTTTATTCCCATGAATTAATGAGTGGTGTCGACAAGGGATCTCAGATCCATTCCATATTCCTAGATTTCCAGGAGGCTTTTGATACCATTCCTCACAAGCGACTATTAATCAAATTGCAATGCATGTGGAGTATCGTCTCAGTTGTGTGACTGCATTCATGATTTCCTCTCAGAGAGGTCACAGTTCGTAGTGACAGACGGTAAATCATCGAGTAGAACAGAAGTGATACCAGGCGTTCCGCAAGGTAGTGTCGTAGGCCCTATGCTGTTCCTGATTTACATAAATGACCTGGGTGATAATCTGAGCAGCCCCCTTAGATTGTCTGCAGATGACTCTGTAATTTACCGTCTAGTAAAATCATCAGACAATCAATTCCAATTACAAAATGGTCTAGTGAGAATTTCTGTATGGTTTGGAAAGTGGCAATTGGCACTAAACAAAGAAAAGTGCGAGGTTATCCACATGCGTACTAAAAGAAATCCGATAAATTTTGGGTATACGATAAATTGCACAAATCTAAGGGCTGTCAATTCGACTAAATACCTAGGAATTACAATTACAAGCAACTTAAATTGGAAAGACCACATAGATAATATTGTGGGGAGGGTGAAAGAAAGACTGTGCTTTGTTGGCAGAACACTTAGAAGATGTGACAAACCCGCTAAAGAGACAGCCTACATTACACTTGTCCGTGCTCTGCTGGAATATTGCTGCGCGGTGAGGGATCCTTACCAGGTAGGATTGACGGAGGACATCGAAAAAGTGCAAAGAAGGGCAGCTCGTTTCGTGTTATCGCGCAATAGGGTTGAGAGTGTCGCTGATATGATTTTCTTTGCGCCGAGATTGATTTACGAAATTTCAGTCACCAACTTTCTCTTCCGAATGCGATAATATTTTATTGATATGATTCAAATGGCTCTGAGCACTATGGGACTTAACTTCTAAGGTCATCAGTCCCCTAGAACTTAGAACTACTTAAACCTAACTAACCTAAGGACATCACACACATCCATGCCCGAGGCAGGATTCGAACCTGCGACCGTAGCGGCCGCGCGGTTCCAGACTGTAGCGCCTTTAACCGCTTGGCCACCACGGCCGGCTTTTATTGATAAGCACCTACGTAGGTGGAAATGATCATCATAATAAAATAAGAGAAATCAGAGCTCGAACGGAAAGATTTAGGTATTCCTTTTTCCCATGCGCCATTCAAGAGTGGACTGGCAGAGAAGTAGTATGAAAATGGTTCTATGAACCCTCTGACAGGCACTTAAGTGTGAATTGCAGAGTAACCATGTAGATGTAAATGTAGATGTACATTCTGTCATGCGATTCTCTTCATTCGTCGGTCGCGTTCTTGCAGGATATTTTACCGGCTGCAGCGATGTCTGAGATTTGATATTTTGCCGGATTCCTGATATTTACGGTACACTCGTGAAATTGTCGTACGAGAAAATCCCCACTTCATCGCTACCGCGGAGATGCTGTGTCCCATCGCTCGTGCGCCGACTACGTTCAAACTCAAATCTTGATAATATGCCGCTGTAGCAGCAGTAACCGACCTAACAACTGTACAGACACTTATTCTCTTATATAGGCGTTGCCAACCGCAGTGCCATATTCTGTCTCTTCACGTGTCTATGTACTTCAATAGACATGCCTATACCAGTTTCTTTGGAGCTTCAGTGAATAAACTATGTCCATGTATTAGAGAAACAAATTTCAGGACTTGTTATATTATTGTGATAAACTGTTATAACAAGTATCCATAAATACTGTACAAATGTGTGTGTGTGTGTGTGTGTGTGTGTGTGTGTGTGTGTGTGTGTGTGTGTGTGCGCGCGCGTGATTGTGTCTGCTAACAGGAACCACCCAACTACCATAATTCAGATGACGTCATAAACAATGAGATGCTTGAAAAACTGCCACGTCATGTACGACGTTTAAATTTATTACTTCTGTGCTACTAACCCTATTCGCAGAAGTTTTCGCAGACAGTATCTACATACGCAGCAAAATGCACCTACAAAATTAGGATACGGTACCACTAATAGTTCAGGAGATATGTCGTCATGAACAGTGAGATGCGTGAAAAACTGCCGCATTGTGCATACCTTTTAAATTTTTTGTTTCTTTGCTACTAACTCTATTCGCAACACAGTTTGCAGACAGTGTACACATGTGCCGTTGAACGTACCTACACAAACATACCATTGTATGACGTAATAAACACTGATATGTGTAAAAACAAAGCCGCATCATGCTTGAAGTTTTATTACACTTATTCTGTGCTACTAAGATACTCCTACAGTCGTGTCAATTTATGGAAATCTCTGACACCTTGCAGCGCTTTGACAGTTTTCAATTGCGAAACGCAAACTGCTGTAGACGAAAGCAGTCGCCATCTGAAGATTTATGAAGAGGCGTTGCCGTAGAGACATTTACAAAATCGCGTGTAGGCACGCGAAGCAGCTGCGCTCAGCATACAGAACCCGTCGGGGATATCACACTAAAAACACAATTCATTTTTTGTTTTCGTTTCAAATAGAAAATTGGCAAAATGAATACCCGAGCAATGCCGAGTTTGTCAGCTAGTAACACGATAAAAAGAGAGTGTTTAGAATCATTACAGCTTTATACATTTTCTCATTATGTGTCTGGAATGCAGAAGTAGTCACAATCTGCCGGTTGCCTCATTGCGCATAAACGTTTGGCCATTGTATCCTTTATCAGCGGCTGTATACAGATGCACTTTCGTAGAATGTTCCGGATGCGTTTAACAAATGCTCGCCGCTCTATTCTCGCGCCACAGCATAAAGTCCCATTGCTGAAGCGCAGCTCGCTCTTCGTGAATGACAGGCTGTCAATTCCGCCATCTCGATGTTAATTTTCTGCGCGTAGCCTAAATTAGTCCTGTGCGTGCATTAATGTAGTCCAGCGCTGGTAACTGCCCACAGCTATAGTGTGGAGCATCACATGCGGTAAAAGCCAGTGTCAATGACATCGCGTTTCTAGCGGACACATTCACTTATTACTGAGGCTGCTTATGATCCATCAGTGGAAACCGCTATTAACGCATATCGCAGGAGTCTACCACTTTACTCTCTAATAGAATGCCGCTAGCACACGTCGAAACAAATGTTGATAAAGCATCAGACGCTGGCAATTGGTTTTAAGCGCTACAGCAATTTACATCTAATTAATGGACTGCTTAATCAGCACGTATAAACGTCATTAGCCACTTCTGATGGCGTATGTCATTAAGAAGCCAAATAACTTCTCTTATTTTGTACGTGAAACCATGACGATTTCTGTAAGTAGCAGCGTGTTCTCCCTTTCGACCATACTATTTTACAAGCGAACTGAGCAATGGTTCATAATTGCTACATATGTATAGGAATTGGATATACATCATAATCTCCTTTTCTGCTCTTTAAACATTCCTTTTCCCTGTCTCATTATCCATCTACTCCTCCTCCCCCCTCTCACCATCCATCCCTCCTGCCCCTCTCTCTGTATATCTTCACTTCCCCCTTCTCTATCTCCTCCTAACCCCTCTCCCAGTCCATCTCCGCCCTCCCACTCCCTTCGTCCATTTCCTCGCGCCTACTTTCTCTGTCCATTTCATTTTCCTCTCCTCTCCTTGACCTTGAGGCTTGTTTATTGTTATTGCAAACGAAACCTTAATTGGGAATTAAAGTCGATTAAAATGCATGCGTAAATCTTTTGGGATCACTGCGGTACGGAGTAAGAGAGACACCTCTCCACTGCTGGATCTGCAAAGATATTAGCTTCAGTGATAGAACTTCGCATGGTTTTAATCTGCAAACAGGTAGTTTCGGACCTCTCAGATTCCGTATCATTATGTTAATGGTAAGCAGAGTTATTTATTTATTTATTCATATGGACTCAGATGCTGTCCAAAAATACAGGTATATGAAATTAGTGTATGAATGTAACAAAAATACAGAAAAGCCACATATAAAACTAACTAAACATCAATATCCAAGTTCCTAATCCGTATATAACAGCTGTATAGTCAGGTTTCATGAGGTCGCTCCAACTCACCTGATGAGAATGCAAGGGGCATTCATCTCGATTGTGCTTGATTGTCTAGTTCAGAGCCCCACAGCCACAAACCGGAGACTCTGTAGCACCCCATTTGTTAAGTGAGTCTGCCCATCGGCCGCGACTAGTACGAGATGTGTTCAGTTTGACCCATAGTTTCCTGTGGAGTTGTGTACCAGCAGTATGACAGTAATGCTATCGGAACCACTCACGGTCTTCAGGATTTTCAATAATTTGACTGTTCTGATCCCACAGGTTTCTCACCTCGATATTACTGGCATCTAGCTGTTCTGCTTGCCGTAAGGTGGATTTCTTGAACGGAGTCCTTTTCTTTGTAGACTTGGTATCTCTTCCTGTACGGTTAATTCCGGATTCTCCTGTAGCTTGCAGCATTCCCTAAGCAAGGTCTCGCATCTACGGATTGGAGTTGGATAAAAAGGCGCTTAGCAGAGAAATCCAGTAAATGGGTGTTGGTAAGACTGTACCAGTTGTTAACCGCACAGTGAGCGTCAACTGGACGTCGATGAAGTTGGTGTGGCAACTGTTCAGTCACACCGGGGCACAAACTCGGCTGCTGAGAAGATCAGCGTTATGGACAGTGTGCACGAAGTTACTTCTGAAGCTCCCATGTCGTTCCACATAATTTTGTAATAATGCTGTTACAAATTTTTATCTGGACAGCATTATTTTCATTTATATGAAGGGGTACGGTCAAGGGTGACACCAAGGGACTTAGCCGACAAGCCATAAATAGAGCTTTTCTGTTAACTACGAGGAAGAATAGAAAACAGCACATGTGTATAAAATTTTTGTTTAAAATTATGTATAAGCAGAAAGAAAATTTATGAGAGAAACGACTTGTGTAATGCCCTACTACCATAGCCTATGTCTGTCAAATTGTTTATTAGAGTATCGTTTAAAGTTTCAACTAAATCTGTCAAGAACTTTCAACATTTTGGTAACAGCGATGTACAACAACTTGTCTATACGCCGACACTTTTTCGACTGACGTGATGCACAGGATGTGACGTCAAGATGTTCACGTTCAATTTTTTAAACGGAAATGATTTGGTTCTTTCTCTTTGTTATGGACATCACACACATTAAAAAGAGCTACCTGCCATTGACCCAAGCGATAATTTTGTCCAAAGCCTTCTGCATTTCCTTTGATCATCCAATGAAGACACTTCCCTGTAAACAACATAAGCCACAACGGGCAATTTGATAGTACTAGCCGGCCGTAGCGGCCGAGCGGTTCTAGGCGCTACCGTCTGGAACCGCGCGACCGCTACTGTCGCAGGTTTCTAATCCTGTCTCGGGCATGGATGTGTGTGATATCCTTAGGTTAGTTAGGTTTAAGTAGTTCTAAGTTCTATGGGACTGATGACCTCAGAAGTTAAGTCCCATAGCGCTCAGAGCCATTTGAACCATTTGATAGTACTGCTGCTGGTGCTATCTGATACATTGTGTATGTACAACATTAGAAGTCGCATTACACTTCCTTGCGGCACACCAGCTTCTGATGAACATTTGCCGTCCAATATAAGCTACTGCGTGTAGCTAGTCAAATAAAGAGCCATTCACTTATCTACGAAGATACTCCGTAAAATGGTGATGTGCTGATGTACGTCTTTTTCTCTTAAGGATGGTTCAAATTCTAAAACTACAATTGTTCGCGTCAGTCTGCATTATTTCTCTACATTCTAATGTAAGTCGTGTGGTGGAGTATACACAGGGTGTAAAAAAAAGTATTCCATATTTTGAGAGGTGGTGGCTCGCGAACAATGTCTAGTAAACGTGGACTCCAAAATGAATACCTTAGGAACTATGAACGATGTTCATCTTCGCTGCTGCGAATGACAAGTTTGTAAGCAAATGAGAACACATTTTCTGTTACTCTGAATCAGAGAGCCTCTAGCGTAATCTTCTTGCTATTACATTCGACGTGAACTAGTGAGCCAACGCTAAAGTAACTACTCAATACGGTGTCCATTAATAGTAAGGCATGCTTTTCTCCCGTCTCTTAATCTCTGAAAAACGCCAGGTTAGTCGCGGATTTTTGCTTGTGGGGACACTCGCAATCTTTGATGCATTCAGTCCCCAATAATGGTGTACAAGCACGACAGGAACGCGTCATCAGTTTCTGCCAGCGCATCCGTGAGCAACCTGGCGATTTTCAGAGGGTGTGATTCCATAAGATGACGCACAGAAGCATGCCCTACTGCGAATGGACGCCATTTTGAGCACCTTTATCGATGGCTCACAAGTGCAAGTCGTATGTAATAGCAAGCAGATTACATTGAACAACGGTCTTCAAACTGCGGCCAAAACGTGGAAAAAAAGTATGCCTGCGGCCCATGGTTCTCAGACCTATTTTAGAACAACATGCATGTAGCGACTAACAGCTGAATTCAAAAACGTCGACGAAGGATAAGAAATAGTCAAAAACGTGGCTTGCATGCTCAGTAATAAAAATACGAGGGTAATCCCAAAACTAAGGTGTCCTATTTTTTATAAGTACATAAACCTGTTTATTTCTACAATGGTTTACGTCAGTTTACAGTTTGAACATTTAGCTATTTTTAGACACAATCACCATTTCTGTCGATGCATTTTTGTAGATGTTGTGGCAGTTTTTGTACGCCCATGTCATACCAGCTCGCCGCCATGCTGTTCAGAAAGTTATGAACCTCTTCTTTCACCTCGTCGTTGGAGCTGAATCGCTTTCCGGCCAAGTGTTCTTTTAACCTAGGGAGCAGGTGATAGTCACTGGGTGCCAAGTCAGGACTATAGGGTGGGTGGGTGATTATGTTCCACTAAACTGTTGCAGGAGAGCACTGGTTTGCCGAGCTATGTGTGGGCGAGCGTTGTCATGGAGAATGTGTACGCTCCTGCTCAACATTTCTCTCCTCTGGTTCTGAATTGCCCGTTTGAGTTTTTTCAGAGTCTCACAGTACCTGTCAGCGCTAATTGGGGTCCCAGTGGGCATAAAGTCGACCAACAACACCCCTTTCCGATCCCAAAAAACGGTTGTCATGACTTTCTCAACGGCTGCCAAGCCAAGACTGAGCGCCTCAGCGCCGCGTGCGCATCTTTACACACAGCGCGTGAAGCACTCTTCATAATAGTGTGAGCAACTGCCACACAAACAGAGTTCTGTACTTACAAAAAAATAGGAGGCCGTACTTTTGGGGTTACCCTCGTACTTACGGAGACCGTAATATTTCATAATTTCCTTAATTTTTATTGACATTGAGTCATTCGCATGTGAACTGAGTGAAGTTGGCCGTTTACCGCAGGGTAGAGCTGGTGCTGTGTTAGATGGTGTGAAAGAGGGAATACTGTTTTTGTTTCTCGTCCAGTACTGGCAGCTCACGGGCGTGCACGAACGTACCAAGCTGCTGCCATAGTGTAGATATTAACGTGGAGGTAACAGGGATTCGTGAATGTGCGTTATAGAGGCGATCATCTTAAAATGCTGTTCATATTTGTAGCAAGCAATATGAAATTAAATACAATACAATGAGTAGAAGGAAAATGGCATTCAAAACATGTAGTAAACGTCTGTGATCGGGTCTCATATTGCATAAGACATTTGAACATAGTACAGTTACTATTATTGATCAGTTAATCGTCCGCTCACACAAACAGCACAACAACACTTCGACATTGTCACAACTTTGGGATCGCTGAGAGTGCCAGCAATATGAAACAGAGTCGACGCAGAGTGTTCCGAATGGTGCCGACATTTAACGATCAGTACTAAGGGATATACGGCCAACTTATGGCGTTCTTTCTACAGTTGATCTAGCGGGAGCTCCTAACATACTAGTTTTATGTAGGTTAGCAACTAATAGCAAGATCGATGCATACGTAGCTCAAGATGCCTGCCTGCAATGTCGGTTTGTCTCTTGGTCAAAAACGTTTGATGACCACTGCATTAGAAGCTCTGCTGTTTCGCAGTAACTGAATATGTGTCCTCACATGTTTACTGCACTCTTTAGGTCGCTCATAATAGCAAAGAGCTCGCAGCAGAAGAACTGTGTTAAAGATGAACAAGTGCTCACGTCTCCCAAGGCATGCATTTCAGAGACCATGTTTGCTGGACATTTTTGTCTTTTTTTTGAGTCATACTAGCTACCTCTCAAAATGCGGAATACTATGTTTAACACCCTGTATAGAATATCACTAACATTTAGCCCAGGCATGGACAGTCTTTAGTGACCCACGGGCCTGATTGACGTACATACCTAAGCTCGCTATGTGATGCGATACCGAGAACTATGGTGTCCGTTATGTTAATGTATATGGAATAACGCACCGATACCAATGTCCCCTTTTCCGACACGCCGCGCCGACAAATTATGCCACAAACCACTTTTTTTAAAGTAAATTCATTTTATGTTCACCACATGTTCAGATGTTTACATATAATTAGACATCATAAACATTGTTTCTCTATTTACGACGTTTTACAACAGCTTTCTTAAAAACTTCCGTTGCAAATTTCTAAACCCCGTTGGTAAAGAAACAACTTTCACGACACGCAAATAAATGTAAACATTTGAAGATATGACGCCAGACATCAGAAATGTCATCATGGAAAATTACAGGCCCATAAAAGCAACTGGTTGCAGTTAATTCATTATTATCTTCACTTTCAACATTTGTACATACGACCACAACGGACAAATAATTATTTACTGATCTTAATAATAAGAAGAAGAGAAAACATAATACGCCAATAAGATAGGCGATCCCAGTCAGCAAGTAATTTGGAGTAACTTTGCGATTTTTGTCCACAGACAGGTCATTAGAGGTTTTGAAATTTAGTGTGTTAGTATCTACACATACTATTAACAAGAGTTTCCTAAATATTTTACTAAAAATACATCTCTTCTTAGTACTGGACTTTATGCGAATAAACTCAGTACTATACACAAATACACGGAATTAACAAACAACTGTTCCAGAGGTTGCCCCTCAGTCTGCAAGATCCGGGCGGTCGCAGAGGGTGGGCTTACTGGTAGTTGGGAGCTCCAACGTCAGGCGCGTAATGGGGCCCCTTAGGGATATGGCAGCAAGAGAGAGGAAGAAAACCAATGTGCACTCCGTGTGCATACCGGGGGGAGTCATTCCAGATGTGGAAAGGGTCCTTCCGGATGCCATAAAGGGTACAGGGTGCACCCATCTGCAGGTGGTCGCTCATGTCGGCACCAATGATGTGTGTCGCTATGGATCGGAGGAAATCCTCTCTGGCTTCCGGTGGCTATCTGATTTGGTGAAGACTGCCAGTCTCGCTAGCGGGATGAAAGCAGAGCTCACCATCTGCAGCATCGTCGACAGGACTGACTGCGGACCTTTGGTACAGAGCCGAGTGGAAGCTCTGAATCAGAGGCTGAGACGGTTCTGCGACCGTGTGGGCTGCAGATTCCTCGACTTGCGCAGCAGTAGGGTTTCGGGTTCCGCTAGATAGGTCAGGAGTCCACTACACGCAACAAGCGGCTACACGGGTAGTAGGGGTTGTGTGGCGTGGGCTGGGCGGTTTTTTAGGTTAGATGGCCTCGGGCAAGTACAGAAAGGGCAACAGCCTCAATGGGTGCGGGGCAAAGTCAGGACATGCGGTGACCAAGCAGCAATCGGTATTGTAATTGTAAACTGTCGAAGCTGCGTTGGTAAAGTACCGGAACTTCAAGCGCTGATAGAAAGCACCGAAGCTGAAATCGTTATAGGTACAGAAAGCTGGCTGAAGCCAGAGATAAATTCTGCCGAAATTTTTACAAAGGTACAGACGATGTTTAGAAAGGATAGATTGCATGCAACCGGTGGTGGAGTGTTCGTCGCTGTTAGTAGTAGTTTATCCTGTAGTGAAGTGGAAGTGGATAGTTCCTGTGAATTATTATGGGTGGAGGTTACACTCAACAACTGAGCTAGGTTAATAATTGGCTCCTTTTACCGACCTCCCGACTCAACAGCATTAGTGGCAGAACAACTGAGAGAAAATTTGGAATACATTTCACATAAATTTTCCCAGCATGTTATAGTCTTAGGTGGAGATTTCAATTTACCAGATATAGACTGGGACACTCAGATGTTTAGGACGGGTGGTAGGGACAGAGCATCGAGTGACATTATACTGAGTGCACTATCCGAAAATTACCTCGAGCAATTAAACAGAGAACCGACTCGTGGAGATAACTTCTTGGACCTACTGATAACAAACAGACCCGAACTTTTCGACTCTGTATGTGCAGAACAGGGAATCAGTGATTATAAGGCCATTGCAGCATCCCTGAATATGGAAGCAAATAGGAATATAAAAAAAGGGAGGAAGGTTTATCTGTTTAGCAAGAGTAATAGAAGGCAGATTTCAGACTACCTAACAGATCAAAACGAAAATTTCTGTTCCGACACTGACAATGTTGAGTGTTTATGGAAAAAGTTCAAGGCAATCGTAAAATGCGTTTTAGACAGGTACGTGCCGAGTAAAACTGTGAGGGACGGGAATAACCCACCGTGGTACAACAACAAAGTTAGGAAACTACTGCGAAAGCAAAGAGAGCTTCACTCCAAGTTTAAACGCAGCCAAAACCTCTCAGACAAACAGAAGCTAAACGATGTCAAAGTTAGCGTAAGGAGGGCTATGCGTGAAGCGTTCAGTGAATTCGAAAGTAAAGTTCTATGTACCGACTTGACAGAAAATCCTAGGAAGCTCTGGTCTTACGTTAAATCAGTAAGTGGCTCGAAACAGTATATCCAGACACTCCGGGATGATGAAGGCATTGAAACAGAGGATGACACGCGTAAAGCTGAAATACTAAACACATTTTTCCAAAGCTGTTTCACAGAGGAAGACCGCACTACAGTTCCTTCTCTAAATCCTCGCACAAACGAAAAAATGGCTGACATCGAAATAAGTGTCCAAGGAATAGAAAAGCAACTGGAATCACTCAACAGAGGGAAGTCCACTGGACCTGACGGGATACCAATTCGATTCTACACAGAGTACGCGAAAGAACTTGCCCCCCTTCTAACAGCCGTGTACCGCAAGTCTCTAGAGGAAAGGAAGGTTCCAAATGATTGGAAAAGAGCACAGGTAGTCCCAGTCTTCAAGAAGGAGAAGGGTCGTCGAGCGGATGCGCAAAACTATAGACCTATATCTCTGACGTCGATCTGTTGTAGAATTTTAGAACATGTGTTTTGCTCGAGTATCATGTCGTTTTTGGAAACCCAGAATCTACTATGTAGGAATCAACATGGATTCCGGAAACAGCGATCGTGTGAGACCCAACTCGCTTTATTTGTTCATGAGACCCAGAAAATATTAGATACAGGCTCCCAGGTAGATGCTATTTTTCTTGACTTCCGGAAGGCGTTCGATACAGTTCCGCACTGTCGCCTGATAAACAAAGTAAGAGCCTACGGAATATCAGACCAGCTGTGTGGCTGGATTGAAGAGTTTTTAGCAAACAGAACACGGCATGTTGTTATCAATGGAGAGACGTCTACAGACGTTAAAGTAACCTCTGGCGTGCCACAGGGGAGTGTTATGGGACCATTGCTTTTCACAATATATATAAATGACCTAGTAGATAGTGTCGGAAGTTCCATGTGGCTTTTCGCGGATGATGCTGTAGTATACAGAGAAGTTGCAGCATTAGAAAATTGCAGTGAAATGCAGGAAGATCTGCAGCGGATAGGCACTTGGTGCAGGGAGTGGCAACTGACACTTAACATAGATAAATGTAATGTATTGCGAATACATAGAAAGAAGGATCTTTTATTGTATGATTATATGATAGCGGAACAAACACTGGTGGCAGTTACTTCTGTAAAATATCTGGGAGTATGCGTGCGGAACGATTTGAAGTGGAATGATCATATAAAATTAATTGTTGGTAAGGCGGGTACCAGGTTGAGATTCATTGGGAGAGTCCTTAGAAAATGTAGTCCATCAACAAAGGAGGTGGCTTACAAAACACTCGTTCGACCTATACTTGAGTATTGCTCATCAGTGTGGGATCCGTACCAGATCGGGTTGACGGAGGAGATAGAGAAGATCCAAAGAAGAGCGGCGCGTTTCGTCACAGGGTTATTTGGTAACCGTGATAGCGTTACGGAGATGTTTAACAAACTCAAGTGGCAGACTCTGCAAGAGAGGCGCTCTGCATCGCGGTGTAGCTTGCTCGCCAGGTTTCGAGAGGGTGCGTTTCTGGATGAGGTATCGAATATATGGCTTCCCCCTACTTATACCTCCCGAGGAGATCACGAATGTAAAATTAGAGAGATTAGAGCGCGCACGGAGGCTTTCAGACAGTCGTTCTTCCCGCGAACCATACGCGACTGGAACAGGAAAGGGAGGTAATGACAGTGGCACGTAAAGTGCCCTCCGCCACACACCGTTGGGTGGCTTGCGGAGTATAAATGTAGATGTAGATGTAGAACGTTTTGCATGGATCGACAACATATAACTAGCTTCAGTAGCTTGTTCACAAAGCTATGTCCCTGCTGCTGTTATTCAAATCGGCACATTTCGCTAATAGTCGATAATTTTCGTGCCATTTTTGCCAAGTACCAATGTTTGCATTCTATCAGGGTATAGCACAGACGTAGACAGTAAGCAGAAAATAACGTTTGTGCGTTGTCAGCACTGTTCCGGAGGCGAAAACACTTGTCCCGCAGGCCATTAAAATAGTGAATCGTCCCCCCCCCCCCCCCCCCCCCCACGCCAAACGCACAAGAGCATGGAGGTCCTATGTCGCGCTTGGCCCGGAAACGTTTCTCTCTTTGATGGTCAAATTCAGTGGCGGCGAAATTGCATTGCACATGCGCAAGATAATCAAAAATATTACTTGTCTCCGCCATGAGCTACAATCCCAAGGCGAGCCGAGCCATGCCGTGGATTTAGCCCGAAACTGTTCCGTTCGCGGATGGTGCTCGGTGAGATCGACTGTCAGCGCATGTCTCTTAAGCCTGGTGTACCTGTTTCATCTCGCTTTTGACCGTATGTAAGATAGAAATGTATACTGTGTTTCTAGATTCGCGTTGTAACGTGCTTCTTTTGATTTCTAACGGTATTCTCAAGGTGTCCGTAACATTCTACGAAAGTATTGAACACTATGTACTTGTCTTAAACAGCGGTAGCTCTCCCGAACATGAAGTCTGTAAGACCCACAAATGTCTTTACGGCAAGTAGTAAGTAATCGGGTCAAAAACTCAAAAATTAAATATTACTGATGGTTCTGTTCATCTCACTTAGTGAATCATAGTTGCACGAAAAAAATTTTTGTTGCACTAGTGACACGGATGTATGGTTATTAGTACACTGGTCAGCACAGTGGTCATCAAACTGCGGCGCGAATCAGATATTCACACGGCCCACGGTTCTCAGCTGTATTTGATCATAATATGCATATAGCACCCTACAGCCGAATACAAAAACGACAACTAACGTTAAGATCTTCTTAAGAGCCTGGTTTTCATGCTGAAAATTCTTACAGAAACAGTAATATTTTAAGATGTGCTTAATTTCAAATGACGTCGGTAAATTCAGCTACTTATGTATTACATTTGCTATTACCAAGTTACATTAAATGAAACTTTAATAAATCAAATGTATTAACAGCCATCAACGTTCTTCTTAATCACGCTTTAGCTTTGTAGCTTTTATTTCAAAAATCGTGAACAGTCACAGTGTCTGCAGTTTTGTGCTCTGATTGTCGCACTGTTAATACGCAGTGTGAAAATGGCTCAGTCTTCTTCCTGTTCCGTAGTCAAATAGGCATGTGGAACACGGTTAAAACGTGCCGAGAAGTAGATTGTTCTCAATATTTTTCATAAATTTACAGAAATAATCGGCTTTGAAGCTTTCCGATGCACTGTATTACATAAAGTTGACATGCAAATCCTCGTAAACTGTGTAGCGGAATCGGTAACGTAGGAGATTTTTAAGAAATTGCAAGATCATAATTCGCTAGCTCAGATCTCGAAAAAATTCACTTTCTTTTCTCTGTCAATTTGAAATACCTCTCTCTTGTAATTATAAAATTCATCATCATTTTTATGAATAATGCACATCTTCTTGTTTCTAATTACATATCGCACGCGAAATTCGTATTTTCATTTCAAATATAAATTCTTAATTATCGATTCTTTATGGAAGTCTGTTAATAAAGGTTGCTTAAATTTTAAAAAATAATTTAAATTTTAAGTCAAAAATGATAAACCAAATACACTTTATTTGGGCTATGTCCATTATTTTATACCACAGATGTACATGAGTGTCATAGAAACATGAAAACCAATCATTTTTACAGCATCTAGCACACAACACAAATGCTGCATTTTTACATTCGCCACTGTGCCATATGAACCTAACAGAACTGATCTGGAGCCAACTAAAGGGATTTGGCCCGAGAAATGAGAAGACTTTTAAGCTGCCATACGTACATAGTGGAACTAACGCACGCAGCTTTTTAACATGACACTGCCGAACGCTGGCAGGATATAGAAAGGCACATCGTAAAAGAAGAGGAGAAAATGCGACGCCTGCTTGGCTTCTTGAATTCTGTTGTTGATCGACTCGTTATCAACGTAACAGATGACAGTTCCAGAACTGAAATGTATTTCCCGGATTCGGATAAGGAACGAGCGAAGAGATTACCAGACGACTGACTAATTAATATCTTCGTTGGCTACTGTATTCAACAACACGGTGAAATCCGCGCAGTATGCTTTTGTATCAGCCATAGCTACCGTGAGTTTAAGCTAGGAATTTTCATCACCCTTGTTTGTAATTAGAATACTGTAAGGTGAGAACGAGTGCATTTAAAGTTTACATCCTGGTGACCTAAAAAAATGGTTCAAATGGCTCTGAGCACTATGGGACTTAACATCTATGGTCATCAGTCCCCTAGAACTGAGAACTACTTAAACCTAACTAACCTAAGGACGGCACACAAAACCCAGTCATCACGAGGCAGAGAAAATCCCTAGCCCCGCCGGGAATCGAACCCGGGAACCCGGGCGTGGGAAGTGAGAACGCTACCGCACGACCACGAGGTGCGGACCCTGGCGACCTAAGAAGTGCGCGGTAGTGCTGGAGTTTTGCCGAATATTATTTCATTCCGTTCAAAAATTAAATGACATTCGATGCTATACTGTTTCTTTGTTCATCTCTTTTTACTTCTGAAGTGCAACGGCTCACATCGCTGCAGGTTAGTTTGATCGCTGGCTGACCAGTGCTGCCAGAATTTAATGCGGCGGGTAAAGCTGTTGTCCCGCATTATTTCTCAGCCTATGCGCTTGTGACACAGCCCAAACGTATCCTTATGATCGTACTTGACTGTACTGGTCACAGCTCGGCGTCCGCTCCATGTGAAACGAAATCCAATGAGATTCAAGCAAACTCGGAAGAATACTTTACGTGATGTTTACATCAGGTTTATTTTTATGATGAACAGAGTATAGTACTTGAGAATGAGAGCACTTAGTGACCAGCAACAAACTTTACACATAATTTCAAATCTTTATGAAACTCCTCTCTCTCTCTTTCATATTCTAAAGGTGGCAGGGGTAAAATACAAGGAGCGAAAGGCTATTTACAATTTGTACAGAAAGCAGATGGCAGTTATAAGAGTCGAGGGAGATGAAAGGGAAGCAGTGGTTGGGAAGGGAGTAAGACAGGGTTGTAGCCTCTCCCCGATGTTATTCAATATGTATATTGAGCAAGCAGTAAAGGAAACAAAAGAAAAATTTGGAGTAGGTATTAAAATCCATGGAGAAGAAATAAAAACTTTGAGGTTCGCCGAAGACATTGTAATTCTGTCAGAGACAGCAAAGGACTTGGAAGAGCAGTTGAACGGAATGGATGGTGTCTTGAAGGGAGGATATAAGATGAACATCAACAAAAGCAAAACGAGGATAATGGAATGTAGTCGAATTAAGTCGGGTGATGCTGAGGGAATTAGATTAGGAAATGAGACACTTAAAGTAGTAAAGGAGTTTTGCTATTTGGGGAGCAAAATAACTGATGATGGTCGAAGTAGAGAGGATATAAAATGTAGACTGGCAATGGCAAGGAAAGCGTTTCTGAAGAAGAGAAATTTGTTAACATCGAGTATAGATTTAAGTGTCAGGAAGTCATTTCTGAAAGTATTTGTATGGAGTGTAGCCATGTATGGAAGTGAAACATGGACGGTAAATAGTTTGGACAAGAAGAGAATAGAAGCTTTTGAAATGTGGTGCTACAGAAGAATGCTGAAGATTAGATGGGTAGATCACATAACTAATGAGGAAGTATTGAATAGGATTGGGGAGGAGAGAAGTTTGTGGCACAACTTGACCAGAAGAAGCGATCGGTTGGTAGGACATGTTCTGAGGCATCAAGGGATCACCAATTTAGTATTGGAGGGCAGCATGGAGGGTAAAAATCGTAGGGGGAGCCCAAGAGATGAATACACTAAGCAGATTCAAAAGGATGTAGGTTACAGTAGGTACTGGGAGATGAAGAAGCTTGCACAGGATAGAGTAGCATGGAGAGCTGCATCAAACCAGTCTCAGGACTGAAGACCACAACAACACAACAACAACATGAAACTCCTTCTCGCAGGTATCTCCCACAAACTGATGAGAGGAGAAAAGTTCCGCTCGTTACAGTTCCCCTGTTCGTGCTCTAATACTGCCGCGACAGGCGTGAAGTTTTAATTTATTACTTCTTTAGTATTATATTTAACACATTCTGCAGACAGTATGCACATATACCACTGAGTGTATCAGCGACGCCGTATCACAGTATGATGTAGATGTAGACACGAATTTCAGTAGATAGACTTCATAACTGCTGAGACGGGTGATAAACTAGCTTTTGCTGAAAACGGAGCGCAAATTACGGAGACTATAGTCATCCAGTGTTTAATAATGACAGCATTTAGTGACTTCCAAAATCTTTAATATTATTCGAAGCCTTTTCTAAACTTTTTCTGGCTTGCAAGTTTAAGTCTAAAATGTAACACCTTAACTCATTTGGAATGTAATCAGAAGTTTGAAACTGTTTTACACATACGAATTAGATTCGTTATAGAATCGGGGTTGCCTGGTAACGAATTAATTCGCAAATAAATTTATACTGTAGAATAAAATAATCGGATTTGGAAGTCAGTCAGGTTTAGTAGTATGAAGAAGTGGAAAGTAACTGAAGACTCTTTCCTCATTCAGTAGCTGTACTCCTCTCCTTGTAACTTTCCCATCGTCCGAGCAGTGGCAGCTTCTGTACGTTGCGCTTAGACTCCAGTACTTCCACATCTAGTATCTGATTTACGTTCTGGAATCTTCATAAAATGTCGCTCGAAAGTACTCCGAAGTTCAACGTTACTCTTGAAATACACTTTAAAGGGTACGCCCGCTGAAATGTCGAGGCGCGATCACACACACACACACACGACACACACACACACACAAGAGGCACGCACACGCAACACAGGCAATAACAGATACTACAGTCATATCGAAACTGTGTGATTTATCAGCAGAGTAGTAGATTGTCAGAGATTATCAATCCAGGCATATTAATTTCTCACGGTAATGGTGCACAAAAAAAAACAGTGCGACTAATCACGTCAGCGGTATTTCCAAGTCACAAACAAAAAACACTGACTCTTTCGATTATTTGTGCCTGTTACTGACAATACCATATTACCGTCATAAATTCTAGTCTGCGTCGCGTTGGAGTTCTCGCGGAAAAATTCGCCTGCCTGAGTCAGTAGCTGGTGGCTGATGCGGTACAGCATTGCCGCAAAACGACCTGGACCAAGTGACGAAACGAACGGAGTTAGGCCCTAAACTACGGAGCGTTGGCGCCGCGGCTAACAAGCCCACCCTTTCGTCATCCGCTTTCACGCGCTGAGTGTCTCCTGTGACTCATTTTCAGTCTCAGCCTGATAAAACTGAGTTACTCTTGCCACACCCTGTCTCTGCTTTAAACGTGACCTGTGTGTTTAACTAAACGGTGATTTTTGAACAAACTACGAAAATCATTTCACAAGTCCAGCACAATGCGCATGCGTGGCGTGAACAAGTTGAAAGTCACGTCAGTTATGAGCGATACTTTAGGCGTGACGGTCGTATATGTGGTTGCTGGTTCACGTGGCTCTCTCGAGAGTAATTCAATATTAAAATTGTAAGCTGAAAGCGAGTCACGTCCTATTACACATAGACACCAGCGTTCCTGCACCGAAATCGAATCCCTGTGTGGAATGAAATCAACAAAGATTTACAACGCTTTAAGAGAGGCGTGCGGGAATAGTGTAGTAGATCGTAGAACAGTATAGCAGTGGTCTGATCGTTTCCGTGTAGGTCGGGTAAGCACCGAGCACAACCCCAGAAGTGGAAGGCCATCAACTGCAACAGATCACATTTCTCAAGTTATTGTTGATGACATTTTGAAAGAGTATCGATGAAACACATGCGATGAAATTGCATATGAGGTCAGAACGTCTCTTACTTCAATTTACAGAATCATAACTGACAAGTTTAAGATGAGAAAGGTTGCTGAAAGAAAGCTCCCGCACTATCTAAGTGAAGAGCAGAAAACGAGTCACAAAATAATCGCGGAAGCACAAGTTTGTTTGTGTGGCAATCCGCAGCAAGCATATAAATACTTGTTTTGTAAATAAAACTGTCTTTTCCTGCTGCTAGTTACTTTATTTATCCCATACGCGTTTCGCCTTCTCCTGTTCGAAGGCATCATCAGTTGGATCTATAACTATACAGGTTTGTTAGTTTTAAAGTATTTAACAGTTCACTTCGCGATTTTTTTGTAAAAAAAGTAATCACTTACGATTTTCTGATCTGCGTTTCCTCACATCTGGTCTGGAGGTCGCACTACCACTTGCATCACTGCCATATAACCACACCTTCGTGTTCTCGCCTTCCACACACTGTTCACCATGTTTCTCACTGTTTTTTGTGGTGGACTATTGTTCTTTTGTCACTCGATACAACTATTTCGTCGTACACTGTTTTTCGCAATGTAAATATTGATACTCCATTATGTGATTATATGACAGTGATAAAAGTGGTAGTGCGACTCCCAGACCAGATGTGAGGAAACGCAGATCAGCAAATCGTAAGTAATTACTTTTTTTACAAAAAAAATCGCGAAGTGAACTGTTTAATAATCTAAAACTAACAAATCTGTATCGTTATAGATCCCACTGGTGATGCCTTAGAACAGGAGAAGGCGAAACGCGTATGGGGTAAATAAAGTAACTAGCAGCAGGAAAAGGCAGTCTTATTTACAAAACAAGAATCGCGGAAGAATTACTTCACCGTTTTCGAACAGAGGTAGAATAGCTTCTGAAAAAGATTGTTGCACTTGATTTAACCTGGATACGAAATTTTGAGCCAGTACTGAAATCTCAGTCATCACAGTGAAAAAGTTCGACTATCCACGTCCGGGAAAAGGCCGCCGCTAACAATCAAAGGTGAAACTGATGGTGATCTTCGCGTATGACATGAATGGAGTCATAACTACAAACAGAATACCCCAGGGGACGTCTGTAACAGGCGCGTAATACTAGCTGCTCCTGCAAAATATTTTGCGCCCGAAAATTCATCAAAGAAAGCCTGACATCCTTCCAGGTAGTGTGCTCAAGATGCACGATAATGCAGGACCGCAAACTGCCTTACCAGGGAGAGAAACGCTCGACATATAATGGTGGTAAATACTTCCCACCCACCATACAGTCCTGATAAGAGCTCACCAGACTTTGACTTGTTTGTCAAATTGCAGCAACAACTCCGTCGAAAATGTTTTCATACAAGAAACTGATGACGCTTTCATTGAGATGACCCGAGCAATCACACAGTTCAACAATGAAGGTTCTCCATCCGGAATACAGAATTTGCCAAAATGTTGGGAAGTTTTCACAACCAAGACTGGAAATTGTATTGAAGGTCTGCAAAGATATTTCGTAAAATTATTTTCTTAAATTCTAACTTTCAATGTACAGAACTTTTGAAATGACCGTCGCATAAGTTTCATCAGTTTAGATAAGTAATCTTCCTTCGGTGAATACGAATCATTGGCCGCCTGCCATAACGAACGATGCTGGGAACACTGGTTGTTAGACTTAAATTCAACAGCAAAGTCTCTTTTTGCGAACAAGTCATGATAGTGAAGTCCTTCGGAGATACTGAAATATAAGAAATCATGGTGAAATTATGTGATATCTCAGATCATCTCGCCTTGATTGATTAACGTTGTGTTTCCAAGGTGCAGAGCAGAGTTGTTATTCCCCATTACATGCAAACAGCCGCCATCTTCAAGTGCTCGTAGTTTTGCTGTAATGGGTACTCGCTGCCTGAACTCCATCCAGACTGTAAAATTTTGCAACTTTATCAAATAGAGATATGGAGACAGTGGTTGTTACGTGATACAAACTGTTGATGACGCACAGCAGCAACCAGTCAAAACTGGATTCAGGCTACTTTACTGAATCATTACTGGTAACGGTTTCAAAGTGAAACGTCTCGCAAAACATACGTTTTGGAGAATGCATCCGCGCCATTTGATGATGAACTGTGTCAACACGAAAGTTGCACAAGTTACACCAATATCCAAGAAAGGAAATAGGAGTAATCCGATGAATTAAGATCCATATCTTTAACATCGATTTGCAGGAGGAGTTTGGAACATTTGCTGAGTTCAGACATTATGATTTACCTCGAAAAGAATGATTTACTGACAAATGGTCAGTACGGGTTCAGAAAATATCGGTCTTGTGAAATGCAACTAGCTTTTTATTCTCGCGAAGTAATGAGTGCTATCGACAGAGAATGTCAACTTGATTGCATATTTTTAGATTTTCAGAAACCTTCCGAAACCGTTCCTCACAAGCGACATCTGATCAAATTGCGTGCCTATGGAGTATCGCCTCAGTTACGCGAATGGATTCGTGAGGTCTTGTCGGAAGGGTCACAGTTCATAGTAACTGACAGAAAGACACCAAGTAAAAGAGAAGCAATACCCGGCGTTCCTCAACGAAGTGTTCTAGGCCCTCTACTGTTCCTCATCTGCGTGAACGACATAGGAGACAGTCTGAGCAGCCCTCTTCGACTGCTTGCAGATATTGCTGTCGTATGATCTTCTAAAGACATCACCAATTGCAAAATGATTTTGACAAGATGCTAAAGTGACAATGGACTCTAAATAACAAAAAATGTGAAGTCATCCACATGAGTATTAAAAGAAATTTCGTTCCGCGATAAATCACACAATTCAGCTTGCTTAGGGACTACAGTTACGAATGACTTACACTAGAACGACCACATAGATAATGTTGTGGGGAAAGCTAGCCAAAGAGTGCGGTTTATAGGCAGAGCAGTTAGCAAAGGCAACCTGTCTACTGAAATGAAATGATCGTATTGTACTAATAGCCTGGGGAAGTTCGGCCATCGAGTTGCAATTCTTTCCAGTTGACGCTGTTATTGGGCGACTTGAGTGTCGTTGATGATGAAATGATGATGAGGACAACACAATACCCAGTTCCCGAGTGGAGAAAAATCTGGGATTCGATTGAGAATCGAACCTGGTCCTGCTACATGGCAGTCAACGCACACTAACCACTCAGCTAAGAGGGAGGACTAACAGGTCTACTAACAAGGGAACCTCCCCATCGCACCCCCCTCAGATTTAGTTATAAGTTGGCACAGTGGATAGGGCTTGAAAAACTGAACACAGATCAATCGAGAAAACAGGAAGAAGTTGTGTCGAACTATGGAAAAATAAGCAAAATATACAAACTGAGTAGTCCATCCGCAAGATAGGCAACATCAAGGACAGTGTAAGCTAAGCAGTGCCGTGGTCCCGTGGTTAGCGAGAGTAGCTGCGGAACAAAAGGTCCTTGGTTCAAGTCTTCCCTCCAGTGAAAAATTTATTTTCGCAAAGTTATGATCTGTCCGTTGGTTCACTGACGTCTATGTTCACTGTAATAAGTTTAGTGTCTGTGTTTTGCGTCCGCACCGCAAAACCGTGCGATTAGTAGACGAAAGGACGTGCCTCTCCAATGGGAACGAAAACAGTTGATCGCAAGGCCATAGTCAACCGATTCCTCCACAGGAAAACACGTCTTATATATTCTATACGACACTGGTGACGGCATGTGCGTCACATGACAGGAATATGTTGTCGACCCACCGAACTTGTACACTTGGTGAATGGGTAAAAAGATTCTTCTACCTTGCCCTGTTTAGGTTTCCTTGCGGATGTGATAATCACTCCCAAAAAAGTGATGAAAACATTAGAGTTTGTGACATAAACTGAAAATAAAAAATTAAATATTTCACTCGAGGGAAGGCTTGAACCAAGGACCTCTCGCTCCGCAGCTGCTAACGCTAACCAAGGGACCACGGCACTGCTACGCTGACACCGTCCTTGATGTTGCCTATCTTGCACATGGACTACTCAGTTTGTATATTTTGCTTATTTTTTCATAGTTACACACAACTTCTTCCTGTTTTCTCGATTGATCTGTGTTCAGTTTTTCAAGGCCTATCCACTGTGCCAACTTATAACTAAATCTAAGGGGGGTGCCATGGGGAGGTTCCCTTGTAAGCAGACATTACGCTTGTCCGCCCTCTCCTCGGGTATTGCTGTGCGGTGTGCATTCCGCATCGAATAGGACTGACGGAGGACATTGGAAAAGCTCAAAGAAGGGCAGCTCACTTTGTGTTATGGATAATACACACAGACATGTCACAGACATGATACGTGAATTGGGCTAGCAATTATTAAAACAAAGATGATTTCCGTTGTGGCAGGATTTTTTCGTGAAATTTCGATTTCCGTTGCGGCAGGATTTTTTCGTGAAATTTCGATCACCAACTTTCTCCTCCGATTGCGAAAATATAGAGAGATCAGAGCTCGCACAGCAAAATTAAAGTGCTCGTTTTCCCGCGTGCCTTTCGAGAGTGGAACGGTAGAGAAATATCTCGAAGGTGGTTCGATGAACCCTATGGCAGGGATTTAATTGCGAATTGCAGAGTACTCGTATGGATGTAGATGTAGAACTCATGCATTCCTCAAAAAATATATTTTGGTAGCCGTCTGATAATGAATTTATCGAGACCGTTGACAGTACAAGTCCGGCTGCTGCTGTGCACTATCAATAAATTGTGAACTGAAACTTCCTGGCAGATTAAAACTGAGTGCCCGACCGAGACTCGAACTCGGGACTTTTGCCTTTCGCGGGCAAGTGCTCTACCATCTGAGCTACCGAAGCACGACTCACGGCCGGTACTCACAGCTTTACTTCTGCCAGTATCTCGTCTCCTACCTTCCAAGCTTTACAGAAGCTCTCCTGCTTCACAGAAGCTGTGAGTACCGGGCGTGAGTCGTGCTTCGGTAGCACTTGCCCGCGAAAGGCAAAAGTCCCGAGTTCGAGTCTCGGTCGGGCACACAGTTTTAATCTGCCAGGAAGTTTCATATCAGCGCACACTCCGCTGCAGAGTGAAAATCTCATTCTGGAAATTGTGAACTATTTATTGTTGGTTCCACGCTGCCCCAGTGTCCCACTATACCCTTCAATGCTCTATGTTTTTCAGAGCGCGTCCATACATTCTACGAAAACAAACGTTCTCTAAGCGTTTCCCACCTCTGGTGGACGTGATGGCTGCCGATGATTTGATAAATTGAATGCGGACTCAAAATCTTTGTTGAAATTGAACAACCCGCTCCTATTTATTAGATATTCCGACATTTTCATTTCGATACACTCCTTAATTATGCTGTCCCGGGAACCTCGCGTTTGCACCGCTACAGTGGCCTCGTCGCATTTCATTTCATTATCATTCTGGAGTAAGTGCTCGGCGACAACTGATTTCCTTGGTTGTTTTATAGGGGGACCACAAGGCAATCGGATTTTTGTAATTTTATTATGGTACGTAAAGTTTAGAGCTCATACAGCAATTTGCCACTGCAGTTTGATGCAATTCTCAAAAATTCTCGAGGAAATCACTTTGCATATTTTCAGACCCCCTTTAATCCTAGAATACTACCGGTAGTCGATTCGGCGAACAGATTTCCCTTCAATGAGTGCCCCTCTTGTTGCGGACGGCAGGGGCACGCCGTCCTCGCAGTGGTGCCTGGGTGGTCTAGTTGGCTCTGTGATTCCAAGTGACCTACGCCGCTCTTCGATCAGGTAAACCATATTTCGTTCCGAAGTTACAGCGTCGAATCAACAAATGTATAGGCGCGCACCTAAATGTTGATTCATCGAAACGACTAACGTGTAGTATTCACAAACAAAATGGACTTATCGAATCGACGAACGTTTAGTAATGAGCGAACAATTTGCAGTAGGTATCTTATTTTATGTTTGTTGAAAACATCGTTGTGGTTTCAAGTAGGTTGTGGCATCTGTTCCATAACTTTCACTTTCTTGTTAGGTCCTGACGAATTGTACAACACTGAGAGTTATGTACGCAATCGAATCAAATCTTGACATATCATCATCTGATGATTCTGACGATCAAATTGGGATGAAGAAACACTCAACGCAACGGTGACCCAAATCGAGAAGGAAGCTTCTGTTGGGAAAAACAAGACGAAGGCAAAACAGTCAACTGTAAGTCCCAAAAATACTGGGCTGAAAAATGTGCAGAACACAAGTAACGAGAATAGTTCATGGTAGAAGAGTTCCCCAGCAGCTTCCCTGTCATTAGTCACAATATCATCCTCTGGAGACAACTCCCAATACATCTTGGTGCCATCCAAACGCGTGCTAATGTCTAAGACAGGAATGGCCTGGAATGGCCTATCTCGGCTGAATTTCGTGTTCTCCCTTGCAAATATTTTGTCGTAGGAATGGCTCACTAAAAGAAAAGATATTGTAGGTCAACATCAGCGGTGAAGCAGAGAATAGAAAGGTCTGAAGGTTTCAAACATCTTTGAACGGTGCCAGAAACAAAAGGAAGAGGAAATCCACCCCTCCTCCAGCAGTTCCCAACACAGGTCAAAGAGACGCATCCTAACCCAGTCCTCTCAGCCAAAAAACACCATATTTGCAGAGACTGCAGCTATTATCTGAGAAGAATGAAAAGCAGCTATGTGACGTGATGCACCCGTGTGTGGAGAACATCACAAGACTGTGTGCAATACGTGCCATCAGCAGGGTTCATGAAGCCTGAAGAAATTCACATTGTCGGGTTGAGTTACCTGTTTCCCATAGGCTTTTTCATTTAAGTCGCTTTTGTACAGCTCCTCAACACAACATTTGGCGTCGAGAGACCATTTGCGATATGTAGCCAAATTCTCTAGTCAAGGGCAGCTTTGATTTATTTTTTGTTTTTATGTCGGCTGTTCTGATTATTTCGCTGGGTATATGTACTTTCTGTGTTTCCACATTTTTTGTCAAGTTACTTTTGATTCATTAGATAAACTGATCAAGTATTTTTCTTGTCCTATTGTTTGTGTAACTGTTGTGTAACTCTTGGCATGCGATCACTCAGATTATCGTGCAAGAGTTGATGCAATTTTCTTTTCGATACTTATTCCAAAGTGTTCCCGCTGGGTGAAAATATGTATCAATGCCCTTTCGTTTGTGAACTTGTGCGGTACGAGATTTTTTGAGGTATTGCAATGAAAGACCTGTAAACCTTGAAATGTCTTTTTCTTTAATTTTCATTCAATAAAGCGTTTATAACTCTACCATTTCGTCGCCTTTAGTCATTTTATAGGCCAAACGTGGGTTATGGAAGGATTTGAAATCGGTATAGTATTCTAGGGTAACGTAGACCTTTTTTTTCCTGGAAAGTATCGTGGCATTGCGGTAGAATGCTCGCTTGTCATAGAGAGGTCTGCGCTTCGATTCCTGGCCGAGGGAAATTTTTAAACACAGGTGTATGTTCTACTACCATTACCATGACGCGTAAAATACATAAATAAATACATACATACATAAATTGAAAATAAATCTGTAGGACGTGAAACTCGTAACTGCTGGTTCGAGTCTCGTTTGGCTGCTTTCTCTTTTTTTCGTTCAGTTCGATTACCCTCGGCACCTACGTATAAAATTCATCAAATATATGCTAATTAATACTGTCATTTTTATGAAAAGTACACTTAGACTATTATTATTTCTAATTACACTGACGGAAAAAAATCGCAACACCAAAAAATAAACACTATAGAGCAATGAAATTTTGGGAATGCATTTAAGTAATTAACGTTGCAAGATCAGAGGTTAATGTAATTATTAGTCTGTGCATGTATGAAATGCTGGTGCATTAATAGCCCCTATAACGGCCAGAATGTTGAATGCAAGTATGAAAATGTGTGTGCATTCTGTCGTACAGGTGCCGGATTTCAGTTTCACAGATAAGAGTTCCATGCCTGTTGCACTTGATCGGTCAGTACGGGGGCGGTTAAAGTATTTTTGCAGATGACGCTAGAGTTCTTCTTCGATGGTGTCCTATAGGTGTTGGACTGGAGACAGATCTGGTGATCGAGCAGGCCAAGGCAACATATCGACACTCTTTAGACCATGTTGGATTACAACTGCGGATTGTGGTCAAGAGTTATCCTGTTGGAAAACACCACCTGGAATGCCGTTCGTGAATGGCAGCAAAACAGATCGAATCACCAGACTGACGTACAAATTTGCATTCAATGTGTACGGGATAACCACGAGAGTGTTATTGCTGTCATACGATATCACACCTCAGTGTATTGCACGTATAAAGGAAAATCAGCTTGGGTCTGTACCCGAAAGCACTTCATTTAGTGAAATTATAATTAAAATTATTGTTTATCTGTAAATGACGAATCTCTGATTTTAGAATACATATAGCTAAATCAGTTCTATATAACACTGGGTGCAGATTTGACGATATCAATCAAAACTTCTGAATATATAAATAGGAATTTGACTGGAAACCAAACGCTATAGTTGCGTATTAAGTACTTAAGTTTAGCACTGCATATAACTGATGACTTTTTTCGGAAGGAAGGAAAGAAAGATTAAGTTTTAATATGTCATTGACATAGAAGCCACTAAAGAAACGTAAGACTGAAATGGAAGAGATAGAAACGAAACCATATTAACTTAGAAGGGACCTTCCCGGCATTCGCCGCAAGCAGTTGAAGGAAACCTCGGAAACCGTGAATCTGGATGGAGAACTAAACCCATCTCCTCCCGAATATGATTCCATTGTCATTACCACTGCGCCGTTTCGTTCGATACTTTGGTCAGAAAGTAAATTTCAGTGGCACGTTTACGTACTCTAATGTCACAAGGAATAATATTACTTTGAACTTAGATATAAAAGTTTCAAGGAGTACTTTGTATAAGTTGTGTATGTCATGAAGCCCCCCATGAACCATGGACCTTGCCGTTGGTGGGGAGGCTTGCGTGCCTCAGCGATACAGATGGCCGTACCGTAGGTGCAACCACAACGGAGGGGTATCTGTTGAGAGGCCAGACAAACATGTGGTTCCTGAAGAGGGGCAGCAGCCTTTTCAGTAGTTGCAGGGGCAACAGTCTGGATGATTGACTGATCTGGGCTTGTAACATTAACCAAAACGGCCTTGCTGTGCTGGTACTGCGAACGGCTGAAAGCAAGGGGAAACTACGGCCGTAATTTTTCCCGAGGACATGCAGCTCTACTGTATGATTAAATGATGATGGCGTCCTCTTGGGTAAAATATTCCGGAGGTAAAATAGTCCCCCATTCGGATCTCCGGGCGGGGACTACTCAGGAGGACGTCGTTATCAGGAGAAAGAAAACTGGCGTTCTACGGATCGGAGCGTGGAATGTCAGATCCCTTAATCGGGCAGGTAGGTTAGAAAATTTAAAAAGGGAAATGGATAGGTTAAAGTTAGATATAGTGGGAATTAGTGAAGTTCGGTGGCAGGAGGAACAAGACTTTTGGTCAGGTGATTACAGGGTTATAAATACAAAATCAAATAGGGGTAATGCAGGAGTAGGTTTAATAATGAATAAAAAAATAGGAGTGCGGGTTAGCTACTACAAACAGCATAGTGAACGCATTATTGTGGCCAAGATAGACACAAAGCCCATGCCTACTACAGTAGTACAAGTTTATATGCCAACTACCTCTGCAGATGATGAAGAAATAGATGAAATGTATGACGAGATAAAAGAAATTATTCAGGTAGTGAAGGGAGATGAAAATTTAATAGTCATGGGTGACTGGAATTCGTCAGTAGGAAAAGGGAGAGAAGGAAACATAGTAGGTGAATATGGATTGGGGGGAAGGAATGAAAGAGGAAGCCGCCTTGTAGAATTTTGCACAGAGCATAACTTAATCATAGCCAACACTTGGTTCAAGAATCATAAAAGAAGGTTGTATACCTGGAAGAATCCTGGAGATTCTAAAAGGTATCAGATAGATTATATAATGGTAAGACAGAGATTTAGGAACCAGGTTTTAAATTGTAAGACATTTCCTGGGGCAGATGTGGATTCTGACCACAATCTATTGGTTATGAACTGCAGATTGAAACTGAAGAAACTGCAAAAAGGTGGGAATTTAAGGAGATGGGACCTGGATAAACTGAAAGAACCAGAGGTTGTAGAGAGTTTCAGGGAGAGCATAAGGAAACAATTGACAGGAATGGGGGAAAGAAATACAGTAGAAGAAGAATGGGTAGCTCTGAGGGATGAAGTAGTGAAGGCAGCAGAGGATCAAGTAGGTAAAAAGACGAGGGCTAGTAGAAATCCTTGGGTAACAGAAGAAATATTGAATTTAATTGATGAAAGGAGAAAATATAAAAATGCAGTAAATGAAGCAGGCAAAAAGGAATACAAACGTCTCAAAAATGATATCGACAGGAAGTGCAAAATGGCTAAGCAGGGATGGCTAGAGGACAAATGTAAGGATGTAGAGGCTTGTCTCACTAGGGGTAAGATAGATACTGCCTACAGGAAAATTAAAGAGACCTTTGGAGAGAAGAGAACCACTTGTATGAATATCAAGAGCTCAGATGGCAACCCAGTTCTAAGCAAAGAAGGGAAGGCAGAAAGGTGGAAGGAGTATATAGAGGGTTTATACAAGGGGGATGTACTTGAGGACAATATTATGGAAATGGAAGAGGATGTAGATGAAGACGAAATGGGAGATAAGATACTGCGTGAAGAGTTTGACAGAGCACTGAAAGACCTGAGTCGAAACAAGGCCCCGGGAGTAGACAACATTCCATTTGAACTACTGATGGCCTCGGGAGAGCCAGTCATGAAAAAACTCTACCATCTGGTGAGCACAATGTATGAGACAGGCGAAATACCCTCAGACTTCAAGAAGAATATAATAATTCCAATCCCAAAGAAAGCAGGTGTTGACAGATGTGAAAATTACCGAACTATCAGTTTAATAAGTCACAGCTGCAAAATACTAACGCGAATTCTTTACAGACGAATGGAAAAACTAGTAGAAGCCGACCTCGGGGAAGATCAGTTTGGATTCCGTAGAAATGTTGGAACACGTGAGGCAATACTGACCTTACGACTTATCTTAGAAGAAAGATTAAGAAAAGGCAAACCTACATTTCTAGCATTTGTAGACTTAGAGAAAGCTTTTGACAATGTTAACTGGAATACTCTCTTTCAAATTCTGAAGATGGCAGGGGTAAAATACAGGGAGCGAAAGGCTATTTACAGTTTGTACAGAAACCAGATGGCAGTTATAAGAGTCGAGGGGCATGAAAGGGAAGCAGTGGTTGGGAAAGGAGTAAGACAGGGTTGTAGCCTCTCCCCGATGTTATTCAATCTGTATATTGAGCAAGCAGTAAAGGAAACAAAAGAAAAATTCGGAGTAGGTATTAAAGTTCATGGAGAAGAAGTAAAAACTTTGAGGTTCGCCGATGACATTGTAATTCTGTCAGAGACAGCAAAGGACTTGGAAGAGCAGTTGAACGGAATGGACAGTGTCTTGAAAGGAGGATATAAGATGAACATCAACAAAAGCAAAACGAGGGTAATGGAATGTAGTCAAATTAAGTCGGGTGATGCTGAGGGAATTAGATTAGGAAATGAGACACTTAAAGTAGTAAAGGAGTTTTGCTATTTTGGGAGTAAAATAACCGATGATGGTCGATGTAGAGAGGATATAAAATGTAGACTGGCAATGGCAAGGAAAGCGTTTCTCAAGAAGAGGAATTTGTTAACATCGAGTATAGATTTAAGTGTCAGGAAGTCGTTTCTGAAAGTATTTGTATGGAGTGTAGCCATGTATGGAAGTGAAACATGGACGATAACTAGTTTGGACAAGAAGAGAATAGAAGCTTTCGAAATGTGGTGCTACAGAAGAATGCTGAAGATAAGGTGGGTAGAATACGTAACTAATGAGGAGGTTTTGAATAGGATTGGGGAGAAGAGAAGTTTGTGGCACAACTTGACTAGAAGAAGGGATCGGTTGGTAGGACATGTTTTGAGGCATCAAGGGATCACAAATTTAGCATTGGAGGGCAGTGTGGAGGGTAAAAATCGTAGAGGGAGACCAAGAGATGAATACACTAAGCAGATTCAGAAGGATGTAGGTTGCAGTAGATACTGGGAGATGAAGAAGCTTGCACAGGATAGAGTAGCATGGAGAGCTGCATCAAACCAGTCTCAGGACTGAAGACCACAACAACAACATGTCATGAAGCCTGTTTTAGTCTTTAGCTAAAAGAGTTTAATGCAGCTTGTGATGTATCATATGTACGGGGAGAATGAGACGGTAATTCTAATGACAAATGGTACAAGGACTGAGAATGAAAACAAAATTCTTATTTACAATGTATAATTACGTTGTATAAAGATGTACAAGAAAGTTAAGATACATAATCGAAAAAGTCAAAGGTATCTTAATTAACATGAACATTTTAGATCTTTCTTTTACCTTCTGCATTTATTCTGTGTTCTCGCATGAGCTGCACGTTAAGTAGTGCCTGTCTGAACAATTCATGACAAAATTTGTGTACCTTATTAAAATATACCTCGAGAAACTTACTAATATTGTCTCCTTGATTTATTTGAAAACCAGTATACCAATATTAATCGGCGACTGAAGAGAAGAAAGCACAGCTAAAATGTCCGATCGCCTTCCATTAGAATTGCACACAGCATGAAATCATTATTAGAAGAACGGCAACATCTGCCACCTCCCGGGGAAAGGAAAACTTCGAAAAGGTAACCTTTCTTGAACGACAGTTATATATGATTCTGGTTACGTGACGTGTGAAAATACAGCAAGGTGTGTTAAATCCAACTTTAAAGACAACTGTAAAAAATATTATTTTATTTCCTTATAATATTAATTTTCACTGTGAAGGAAGCCAATTATTTCTCTCAGCACATAACAATATAAATAATAAAAGCTTTCTATGCTGGTCTATCCCTTGCAGCTTTCATTACTGCATAACTGTGGCAATCTACATCCATCCATTTGAACCTTATTATATTCAAGCTCACTGTACACTTTTAGTCCACCCTGCACACTTCCCCCTTCCCCTGCCCCTCGCATTCCTACACATACAGGCCTTCCCACCATTACGAAATTAACGATTCAGTGGCGTCTCGAGATGTGTGCTCCAACCTGTCCCCACTTTCTGTTAGTGGTATTAGCGTTTCACTTCCATATGAGATTGCACTCGAGGGAAACACTTTCACAACCAACTTACTAACATTTACATTTGTATTCTACGTTGAACTATGGAAAATAAGCTACAGTGAAAGACTGACTAATTACAGTATAAAACTACGTACTTTTCATCATTGCAATTATCATTCGTGTATGGTTTATAAAGTTGAACAAACTGCAGTAAAAGGGACACAGTTCGCACATTTCCTCGTACATTCATAGTATCGGAGAAGCCGGTGAGTCTCATAGCAGACGCAGTCTATGCTCCACACAGCCTTACGGACTTGTCGTATTTTTCCTGTTTGGAGAAGATATTAGACTTCTCTTAAGAACTATGTTTTACATAAAGTCATATTTTATTTTCTTCTTAACCCTCACATGGTGTCCAGGGTCTTTTATAGACCCCAACGCTCGTTTAACAACAATGAAACGTCTGTAATGTGAAAGCAGATTTCTCATTGTCCAGATATGCTTTCTATGGACATTTTAGTATAACTGGGTAAAATATTTATGGCTATAGCAATGCTCTTGGTACAATAATCTGAAATTTTTGCAATGGGGTCAGAAAATACCCAAGGTATACAATGTGTGATTTTCAAAGATATATTTCAACTTTATTACGAAAATAAAAACTTGGCAACAATGCACTTCCTAAACTGACAGTTATATGTCCGTTTTGTAATGATTTCGTAGAAAATACATACACGTGGATTGGTGTGACAAATTCATAGTTAGGAATTGGGATTTGTCGAAGTAAGATTTGGTGTTATATTTTATTCGTCATGGATAATGAGAGATGTTTTGGAAGGGGCTACTGTCTCGAGCAGGTTTTAGCAGATTTATAGATGAGCGATTAGTAACAACGAATTGATTTTTTAAAGTCAGAATGAGACTGATGCTGATATACACTCCTGGAAATGGAAAAAAGAACACATTGACACCGGTGTGTCAGACCCACCATACTTGCTCCGGACACTGCGAGAGGGCTGTACAAGCAATGATCACACGCACGGCACAGCGGACACACCAGGAACCGCGGTGTTGGCCGTCGAATGGCGCTAGCTGCGCAGCATTTGTGCACCGCCGCCGTCAGTGTCAGCCAGTTTGCCGTGGCATACGGAGCTCCATCGCAGTCTTTAACACTGGTAGCATGCTGCGACAGCGTGGAAGTGAACCGTATGTGCAGCTGACGGACTTTGAGCGAGGGCGTATAGTGGGCATGCGGGAGGCCGGGTGGACGTACCGCCGAATTGCTCAACACGTGGGGCGTGAGGTCTCCACAGTACATCGATGTTGTCGCCAGTGGTCGGCGGAAGGTGCACGTGCCCGTCGACCTGGGACCGGACCGCAGCGACGCACGGATGCACGCCAAGACCGTAGGATCCTACGCAGTGCCGTAGGGGACCGCACCGCCACTTCCCAGCAAATTAGGGACACTGTTGCTCCTGGGGTATCGGCGAGGACCATTCGCAACCGTCTCCATGAAGCTGGGCTACGGTCCCGCACACCGTTAGGCCGTCTTCCGCTCACGCCCCAACATCGTGCAGCCCGCCTCCAGTGGTGTCGCGACAGGCGTGAATGGAGGGACGAATGGAGACGTGTCGTCTTCAGCGATGAGAGTCGCTTCTGCCTTGGTGCCAATGATGGTCGTATGCGTGTTTGGCGCCGTGCAGGTGAGCGCCACAATCAGGACTGCATACGACCGAGGCACACAGGGCCAACACCCGGCATCATGGTGTGGGGAGCGACCTCCTACACTGGCCGTACACCACTGGTGATCGTCGAGGGGACACTGAATAGTGCACGTTACATCCAAACCGTCATAGAACCCATCGTTCTACCATTCCTAGACCGGCAAGGGAACTTGCTGTTCCAACAGGACAATGCACGTCCGCATGTATCCCGTGCCACCCAACGTGCTCTACAAGGTGTAAGTCAACTACCCTGGCCAGCAAGATCTCCGGATCGGTCCCCCATTGAGCATGTTTGGGACTGCATGAAGCGTCGTCTCACGCGGTCTGCACGTCCAGCACGAACGCTGATCCAACTGAGGCGCCAGGTGGAAATGGCATGGCAAGCCGTTCCACAGGACTACATCCAGCATCTCTACGATCGTCTCGATGGGAGAATAGCAGCCTGCATTGCTGCGAAAGGTGGATATACACTGTACTAGTGCCGACATTGTGCATGCTCTGTTGCCTGTGTCTATGTGCCTGTGGTTCTGTCAGTGTGATCATGTGATGTATCTGACCCCAGGAATGTGTCAATAAAGTTTCCCCTTCCTGGGACAATGAATTCAGGGTGTTCTTATTTCAATTTCCAGGAGTGTAGATATGAAAGAAGAAGATACACAGGTCAGAGAGGAAGCAGATGTAAGTGAATGTGAAGAAGATGGCAATGCTATTCGGGAAACTAGTGCGCCTACTCTTGCATCTAGAGGTGGACAGACAACACATGACACAGTACGACCTGATGTGCGCAAGCAGGTTTCAAGCGATGTACACATCAAAAAAAGTTTTGCTTCTCCCCAGTTCACAGAACTCCTGAAGATAGACCTTGACTGTGGGTATTGCATCAGAGTCACAGATCCTTTCACTGTTCAGAGATGTCACTAAACTCACCCAAAGATATAAACAACCATGCACGAGCAGCGCCTATTAGGCAGAAACGGTCCGACAGCCGATCACTTCCAGTCTTTCCACCAGGAAGGAGGTACACGGCTCGTGCTGTCTGTAGTTAAACCATGCCTAGACGGTCAATATCGCTGTTCGATCGCGTCCGCATTGTTACTTTGTGCCAGGAAGGGGTCTCAACAAGGGAAGTGTCCAGGCGTCTTGGAGTGAACCAAAGCGATGTTGTTCGGACATGGAGGAGATACAGAGAGACAGGAATTGTCGATGACATACCTCGCTCAGGCCACCTAAGAGCTACTATTGTAGTGGATGAACGCTACCTACGGCTTATGACTCGGTGGAATCCTGACAGCAACGCCACCACCATGTTGAATACTGCTTTTCTCGCAGTCGTAGGACGTCGTGTTACGGCTCAAACTGTGCACAATAGGCTGAATGATGCGCAACTTCACTCCTCACGTCCTTGGCGAGGTCCATCTTTGCAACCACGACACCATGCAGAGCGGAATAGATGGGTCCAACACCATGCCGAATGGACCGTTCAGGACAGGCATCACGTTCTCTTCACTGATGAGTATCTCGGAACCGAAGTGATGAATATACCTTCAACCAGACAATCGTCGGAGACGTGTTTCATAGCAACCAGGTCAGGCTGAACGCCTTAGACACACTGTCCAGCGAGTGTAGCAAGGTGGAGGTTCCCTGCTGTTTTGGGGTGGCATTATGTGGGGCCGACGTACGCCACTGGTGGTCATGGAAGGCGCCGTAACGGCTGTACAATACGCGAACGCCATCCTCTGACCGATGGTGCAACCATATCGGCAGCATATTGGCGAGGCATTCGTTTTCATGGACGACAATTCGCGGCCCCCATCGTGTACATCTTGTGAATGACTTCCTTCGGGATAGCGTCATCGCTCGACTAGAGTGGCCAGCATATTATCCAGACATGAACCCTATCGAATATGCCTGGGATGGATTTGAAAGGGCTGTTTATGGACGACGTGACCGACAAACCACTCTGAGGGATCTACCCCGAATTGCCGTTGAGGAGTGAAACAATCTGGACCAACAGTGCCTTGATGAACTTGTGGATAGTATGCCACAACGAATAGAGGAATGCCTCAGTGCAAGAGGACGTGCTACTGGGTATTAGAAGTACTGGTGTGTACAGCAATCCGGACCACCACCTCTGAACGTCTCGCTGCGTTGTGGTACAACATGCAATGTGTGCGTTTCATGAGCAGTAAAAAGGCGGAAATTATGTTTATGTTGATATCTGTTCCAATTTTGTGTACAGGTTCCGGAACTCTCGGAACGGAGGTGATGCAAAACTTTTTTTGATGTGAGTAGTATGTGAAACCGCAAATATTCCACGTCGCCTTAGACCACAATTACAGACAAAGGCAGGCTGTCAGATTTTTTGTCACCAATCACATATAAGCAATCTTGCAGATGAGAGTAAAATTCTACACCCCTATTTTAAACGACGGCGGAAGAATCAGCAATGATCAACGACATGAGGATGCAGAAGGCAATGGAAACCACTGCATTAAAGACACGTAATGCGTATCCACAGGATATGTGGCCTGTATTTGAAGAAGTGTCATTATGATCTCTCCATTGGCAAAAGATTCCGGAATAGTCCCCCATTCGGATCTCCGGGAGGGGACTGCCAAGGGGGGGGGGGGGGGTTACCATGAGAAAAAGATTGAATAATCAACGAAAGGATAACGTTCTACGAGTCGGGGCGTGGAATGACAGAAGCTTGAACGTGGTAGGGAAACTAGAAAATCTGAAAAGGGAAATGCAAAGGCTCAATCTAGATATAGTAGGGGTCAGTGAAGTGAAGTGGAAGGAAGACAAGGATTTCTGGTCAGATGAGTATCGGGTAATATCAACAGCAGCAGAAAATGGTATAACAGGTGTAGGATTCGTTATGAATAGGAAGGTAGGGCAGAGGGTGTGTTACTGTGAACAGTTCAGTGACCGGGTTGTTCTAATCAGAATCGACAGCAGACCAACACCGACAACGATAGTTCAGGTATACATGCCGACGTCGCAAGCTGAAGATGTACAGATAGAGAAAGTGTATGAGGATATTCAAAGGGTAATGCAGTATGTAAAGGGGGACGAAAATCTAATAGTCATGGGCGACTGGAATGCAGTTGTAGCGGAAGGAGTAGAAGAAAAGGTTACAGGAGAATATGGGCTTGGGACAAGGAATGAAAGAGGAGAAAGACTAATTGAGTTCTGTAACAAGTTTCAGCTAGTAATAGCGAATACCCTGTTCAAGAATCACAAGAGGAGGAGGTATGCTTGGAAAAGGCCGGGAGATACGGGAAGATTTCAATTAGATTACATCTTGGTCAGACAGATTCCGAAATCAGATACTGGATTGTAAGGCATACCCAGGAGCAGATATAGACTCAGATCACAACATAGTAGTGATGAAGAGTAGGCTGAAGTTCAAGACATTAGTCTGGAAGAATCAATACGCAACGAAGTGGGATACGGAAGTACTAAGGAATGACGAGATACGTTTGAAGTTCCCTAACGCTATAGATATAGCAATAAGGAATAGCGCAGTAGGCAGTACAGTTGAAGAGGAATGGACATCTCTAAAAAGGGCCATCACAGAAGTTGGGAAGGAAAACATAGGTACAAAGAAGGTAGCTGCGAAGAAACCATGGGTAACAGAAGAAATACTTCAGTTGATTGATGAAAGGAGGAAGTACAAACATGTTCCGGGAAAATCAGGAATACAGAAATACGAGTCGCTGAGGAATGAAATAAATAGGAAGTGCAGGGAAGCTAAGACGAATTGGCTGCAGGAAAAATGTGAAGACATCGAAAAAGATATGATTGTCGGAAGGACAGACTCAGCATACAGGAAAGTCAAAACAACCTCTGGTGACATTAAAAGCAACGGTGGTAACATTAAGAGTGCAACGGGAATTCCACTGTTAAATGCAGAGGAGAGAGCAAATAGGTGGAAAGAATACATTGAAAGCCTCTATGAGAGTGAAGATTTGTCTGATGTGATAGAAGAAAAAACAGGAGTCGATTTAGAAGAGATAGGGGATCAAGTATTAGAATCGGAATTTAAAAGAGCTTTGGAGGACTTCTGGTCAAATAAGGCAAAAGAGATAGATAACATTCCATCAGAATTTCTAAAATAATTGGGGAAAGTGGCAACAAAACGACTATTCACGTTGGTGTGTAGAATATATGAGTCTGGCGACATACCATCTGACTTTCGGAAAAGCATCATCCACACAATTCCGAAGACGGCAAGAGCTGAAAGTGCGAGAATTATCGCACAATCAGCTTAACAGCTCATGCATCGAAGCTGCTTACAATAATAATATACAGAAGAATGGAAAAGAAAATTGAGAATGCGCTAGGTGACGATCAGTTTGGCTTTAGGAAAAGTAAAGGGACGAGAGAGGCAATTCTGACGTTACGGCTAATAATGGAAGCAAGGCTAAAGAAAAATCAAGACACTTTCATAGGATTTGTCGACCTGGAAAAAGCGTTCGACAATATAAAATGGTGCAAGCTGTTCGAGATTCTGAAAAAAGTAGGGGTAAGCTATAGGGAGAGACGGGTCATATACAATATGTACAACAACCAAGAGGGAATAATAAGAGTGGACGATCAAGAACGAAGTGCTCGTATTAAGAAGGGTGTAAGACACGGCTGTAGCCTTTCGCCCCTACTCTTCAATCTGTACATCGAGGAAGCAATGATGGAAATAAAAGAAAGGTTCAGGAGTGGAATTAAAATACAAGGTGAAAGGATATCAATGATACGATTCGCTGATGACATTGCTATCCTGAGTGAAAGTGAAGATGAATTAAATGATCTGCTGAACGGAATGAACAGTCTAATGAGTACACAGTATGGTTTGAGAGTAAATTGGAGAAAGACGAAGGTAATGAGAAGTAGTAGAAATGAGAACAGCGAGAAACTTAACATCAGGATTGATGGTCACGAAGTCAATGAAGTTAAGGAATTCTGCTACCTATGCAGTAAAATAACCAATGACGGACGGAGCAAGGACATCAAAAGCAGACTCGCTATGGCAAAAAAGGCATTTCTGGCCAAGAGAAGTCTACTAATATCAAATACCGGCCTTAATTTGAGGAAGAAATTTCTGAGGATGTGTGGTGTCACCGCCAGACACCACACTTGCTAGGTGATAGCTTTAAATCGGCCGCGGTCCATTAGTACATGTAGGACCCGCGTGTCGCCACTGTCATTTCAAATGATTCCTGAGCAAAGTCAAGTGTGTCTTGCCTATCCAATATGTCTATCACTTGTTGAAGGGAGGGATTGACTAGTTTCAAAATCTGTTCCCGTATGCGAACATCATAAACGTTCTGTGCAATTGCATCACGCACCATAGTATCTGAATAAGGGAGTCCACAGTCACATTCAAAAGCACAATCCCTTGTAAGGCCTTGCAATGTTGCAACCCACTCCCGATTAGTCTGACCGGCCGTACGTTTTGTACGAAAGAACGCATACCTTTTTGCAACGACATTGACTGTTCCTTTGAAATATGCATCTAATGCCGACAAAATTTCTTCGTAGGACAGAGTTGCTACGTCGCGTCGGGGAAACAATTTCACTATCACACGGTAGGTGGACACACCTACACACGAAAGCAAAAACGGCTGCCGCTCATTACCTTGAATTCTGTAGGCGGCGAGATGGAATCGAACCAAGAATACTCAGGCTCGTGAACCTTCACCCATGGACATTCATGTAGTTAATGCCACTCCGCCCAGTGTTTCTCTCTCTAACAGTGACTGTGTTCGTCCCACAAAAAGTGTGCGTCGGCGTCGACAGAAATCCCATCCTCGTCGCCAATGATGTGTTGGCAGATGTGCCAACACCTTGTAGTTAGAGGAGGCCGAAATGCACGCTATAATCTAACGCAGACTGGCGTGAGGTCTGGAACAGGATACGTAATGAATGCTATAAAGAAAAGTACGTAGCTGCTGGAATACTTAACTTTAATCCATCATTTGTATACAGCATTCTTGATGATACAAGTGAGACTCTCTATAGAAATGGTTAATGGCGCCTTGCTAGGTCGTAGCCATGGACTTAGCTGAAGGCTATTCTAACTATATCTTGGCAACTGAGAGAAAGGCTTCGTCAGTGTAGTCGCTAGCAAAGTCGTCGTACAACTGGGGCGAGTGCTCGTACGTCTCTCAAGACCTGCCGTGTGGTGGCGCTCGGTCTGCGATCACTGATAGTGGCGACACGCGGGTCCGACATGTACTAATGGACCGCGGCCGATTTAAAGCTACCACCTAGCAAGTGTGGTGTCTGGCGGTGACACCACAGGATGTACGTCTGGAGTACAGCATTGTATGGTAGTGAAACATGGACTGTGGGAAAACCGGAACAGAAGAGAATCGAAGCATTTGAGATGTGGTGCTATAGACGAATGTTGAAAATTAGGTGGACTGATAAGGTAAGGAATGAGGAGGTTCTACGCAGAATCGGAGAGGAAAGGAATATGTGGAAAACACTGATAAGGAGAAGGGACAGGATGATAGGACATCTGCTAAGACATGAGGGAATGACTTCCATGGTACTACAGGGAGCTGTAGAGGGCAAAAACTGATGGATTGAACATGACTGTACAGAATCTTTGGTAAGATTGTCGTGTAATGAGTTTTCATTATATGACATGGAGAGCGAGCACAATTTTATTTCTAACACAATTCCTTGTAATTGATATTACACATCATATTAATTAATTACAGGATTGTGACGTAGTGTATGGTATATGAATATTTTACGTTAAAATAATGTTTTGAACTAAACAATATACATGTTTTCATATTTCAAAAATAGCATGTCCTGTCGCCTACTTTTTTTTATTTTTTATTTTTTTGCATTCACTCTACTCTTAGTCTATTCTCCAACTGATTTAAAACGGTAACAGGAAGAGTTGATGCCTACAAATCATCACATTTCCTACTATCGCTTTCTACGCTTAAGGTACGAAGTAACAGTGAGCGCCACACTGCACCTGAATGGGTTTGCAGTTTGTCCCGTGATCAACTAGCCCTGCAATTGCCAAACCCATACTTGGGTTTGTCCAACAATATGTGTCCTTCCTCACTGAAAAACGAAGAGTTAAAGTTATAAATCTATCGAGTAAGTGTACCCCTACAAATTGTTTTTCTGATTGTCTTTAACGCTTTGGTGCGTGTCTTTTAAGTACGTGTCTTTTAACGTCCGGTCGTCGCCGAGTCAATTAGTGAGAGCCATTGGTGTCACCAGGAACGCAGTTACGCCCGGAGCTTGCAATTAGGGTCGTCTGGGTCCAAATCTCGCAGCCATTACTTGTGGCTGCCCTGTGGGTTTCCCCACTAATGGTGGGGCAGCGTCCCTGCTAACGCTTTTAACGTATCCTGTTGCAGCTACTCATGCTGGTTAGGGAGTAAGAGAATTCTAGCAGAGGACTGTTACTGATCCATACCAGAGTGTTTTCGGAGTAGGAGAACTAGGTGCAGAACGGGATGGAGGGTACAACGGAATTGTGCTGTTTTCTATACTTGAGAATGCTGTCATCTATTGCATTGCCATGTAACTACGTCTGTAAACGGAAGGAAGGTAGTGACAGCCATTCTGACGTGATTTTGAGTGCTATTTGTAAGTGAATGGTTGTGCTTCAAGTTTCCATCTGTGTTTTTATAATTTTTGGTGACTGTAAACGCAAGACAAGCCGTTAATTGTACGCCAACAAATGACGTGTTACCTAAATGTGTATGCTATTCGCTATACCTTAGTTTCATAATACGTTTAAATGCGCCAATTATTGTGGTCCGTAGACGGTGTTAACACTGAAAGGCGCTCATGCACTGCAACGGGTCAGAATGAGATTTTTTTATGCAAGCAGATATCAGATCACTTTTTTTCTTTTTTTGCCTTCCTTCCTTTTCATGATGGTGTGAATTTACATTAGAAAGACCGGCAGACAGCAGTTGGATATTAAATCAATGGAAAATACAGTTTCAGCCATTTTCCCCTGAAATGGGACGTTTAAAAGTGTCTAAGGAGTTTGACGTACCAAATCAGCTTTGGAAGGATGCGTTGCTAAAGCTAAGAATAATCCGAACTACAAAATTGGTAAATCAATTGGGAAATTTAAAAATATGTTCACTGTAGAACTGAAAGACGAGCTGGCAGCATACCTGAAATCAATAGAGAGCAGCATTTTTAGTCCAAAGATGAAACATATCATTGTTAGATCATTAGCCTTTCAGCTTCCAGAAAGAAATGACTTGCGACACAGATTTGACAAACTTATATAGTTGGGCATGACTGGGTTGTAGGAATTACTACTAGGCATTCAATGTTGTATATTCACAAACTAGAAAAAAATCTACTGCCTGAGCAACGGGATTTAGTAACATAAAAGTAGTAGTAAAAGTGACAGTAACTTGGTTTTAATCATTAAAAATAGTTGTACGTTTTTCTAAATGACATTAATATATATTTTTTTATTCTGAACCGTTTTTTGAAGATTCCATATTACTTGGTCTAAATTGTCCATTAATCAACTTTACATCTTAGCTTTAAGAAGATGTTCCTAATAATTTCAACGTTTGTGCAATAATTTCACAAAAAATTGCCTTATCCCATTCTGCCACGTGGTTACTTTAGGTTATACTAGAAGCCGACTTTTTATACCTTTAGGAGGTGTTTTCTTTTGCTACTTTATTTGTAGCTAACCATTAACTGTCTCGCTACGAGTTCCCCTACAATGCAAAAAAACCTATGATAATTTTCCCAAGACGAAACAATAAATCTGGTCTGTCACTACGTCTTTTGTCACAAAAATATAAAATCGGATAATGTAATTTATTTTGCTATCTGTTCGTCTGCTTCTCGTCGGAAGGTGATGTCCCCTAAGTTTCAACCGGAGACAATATCCTTACATTAGCGCTGCGTGAGAAAGCCTATGCTAATCAACAGATTGTTTATTTCGTCGTGGTTTGGTCGAGTCAGTTATGTTCAAGTAGTTGAAACAACCCGAAAAGAGAGAACTGTCCATGACAAATAAGACAGGTATAACGGAGTGGCTGCTCTATTAGTTTTCAGATGGATCTGTCAATACGCCGCGACAATATAAAGACAATATATACAACGTAATGACAGTTTCATCGATTTGCCATAGCTTAAAAATATACTTCTGCCTTTCAGTTTATGAACTGCCTTATTTCGCTGTTTCCGTTATACAACAAGTCCAATCAGTTTTTTTAAAATCCAGTTTTGCAGTTTGTCTTCTTTTTTCATTAATTTCCATTATCGTAGATGTCTTCATTATGTCTGGTATCGAATGGAGAAAGACAGCTATACCTCCTGCAACTGAAAGCCACATGTATTTATAACTTGGGTCGTAGTAATCACTTTTTAGGATCAGTTAAGGCTAATAATTAACCGTTTCCTTATCCATTTGCTTAGTAATTACACCTTTATGAGTCTATAATGACACCAGTTAGAGACACAGATTGACACTTTACCGTTGTGACTGATACGCAAATGGGGGTGCAGATGGCTGGTTACCATCGAAACCGGTCGTACAAATTTTTTATTTCAGTCATAGGTGTCAGTAATTACCGTAGGCCTATATTTTCGATTATGCTTAACTCCAAATATCTGTCTCTCTCTCCCTCTCTCTCTCTCTCTAGTCCGCAGTTCGTGGTCTAGTGACTAGTGGCTAGCGTTGCTGCCTCTGGATCACGGTTTCCCAGGTTCAATTCCCAGCCGGGTTGGGGATTTTCTGTGCCCGGGGACTGGGTGTTTGTGTTGTCCTCATCATTTCATCATCATCATCATCATTCGTGACAGTGGCTACATTGGATTGTGTAAAAATTGGACTGTGAAAAAATTGGGACTTTTAAGAGCGCTGATGACCGCGCAGTTGAGCGCCCTACAAGCCAAACATCATCATCATCATCTCTCTCTAGTATTGTAGTCGGCTCTATTATTTCCTTAAGGAACAAACCTAACGGAACAAAGAGCCCCCCCCCCCCACCCACCTCCAACTGTAAGTAGGCTGTTTATGTTTTCTTTATGTAAGTAGGCTGTTTATATTTTCTTATTGGCAACGCTACGTAGCACTCTGTATGAAAATCACTGGCTGTGCTGTGTGCAGTCTGTGGCTAGTTTGCATTGTTGTCTGCCATTGTAGTGTTGGGCAGCGGCAGCTGGATGTGAACAGCGCGTAGCGTTGCGCAGTTGGAGGTGAGCCGCCAGCAGTGGTGGATGTGGGGAGAGAGGTGGCGGAGTATTGAAATTTGTTATACTGGATATTATGAACTGCTATATATATGATGACTATTAAGGTAAATACATTGTTTGTTCTCTATTAAAATCTTTCATTTGCTAACTATGCCTACTAGTAGTTAGTGACTTCCGTAGTTTGAATCTTTTATTTAGCTGGCAGGAGTGGCGCTCGCTGTATTGCAGTAGTTCGAGTAACGAAGATTTTTGGTGAGGTAAGTGATTTGTGAAAGGTACAGGTTAATGTTAGTCAGGGCCATTTCTTTGTAGGGATTTCTGAAAGTCAGATTGCGTTGCGCTAAAAAATATTGTGTGTCAGTTTAAGCACAGTCTTGTATAAATTGTTCTAAGGGGACGTTTCGCAACTAAGATTCACCACTGCGCAAAGCATGTTATTTTGCTTTCGATTTATTCTGCTTTCATTTTCTTGAATACAGTAACTTCGGAGCTGCTGGTTGTTGATGCGTAGGGTGGGAAAGGCTCTGGTAGGGTGGGAAAGAGTGCTGTCTCCTTTTCTACATCTAGTGTGATTCCTGATTATTTTTCTGTTGGAGTATTTCCGCCCTAGTCTTTTATGATTTCCTTTACCATTTACAGGCCATCATATCTTTATTCATATTTACTGTTTTTTATTGTTATTCCACCCACCTCACCTAACACAGGCAGGGAGTTGTCTGTTAACATTCACAGCCTTTCTATAACCGAAGTGTTTTAAAACATAAATTATATGTCATTACTAATGCTATCTTGCTGAGGTGGGAATATGAGTTTAATAAGTTGTAATTTTTCCTCCTATCTACGTAATTCTGTAGCTCTCAATTCGTTCGAGCAATCAATCATTCTTCTTCTTCTCTGCAGGCTCGTGCTTTGCGGCAGTCTGCTAATCTGTACAAATAAAATGCCTCGTAATTTTGGGAGCGTTGTATAATCAGTCGGGAAACCTCAGATCAAGCGGATATTTGGCTTTGATGAAGTTTAACCTTCCGAAGAAGTAATGGAGCTCTTGGATTATTAAATGCAGGTTCGTATCCAGTCTTTCGGAAGTCCCTTCTGATTAACAACTACGCAATATATCGATAAATATCATTAATTCTCAAATTTCAAATACACACCTTTTATTTGAAGGAGCCATCTACACTCCTGGAAATTGAAATAAGAACACCGTGAATTCATTGTCCCAGGAAGGGGAAACTTTATTGACACATTCCTGGGTCAGATACATCACATGATCACACTGACAGAACCACAGGCACATAGACACAGGCAACAGAGCATGCACAATGTCGGCACTAGTACAGTGTATATCCACCTTTCGCAGCAATGCAGGCTGCTATTCTCCCATGGAGACGATCGTAGAGATGCTGGATGTAGTCCTGTGGAACGGCTTGCCATGCCATTTCCACCTGGCGCCTCAGTTGGACCAGCGTTCGTGCTGGACGTGCAGACCGCGTGAGACGACGCTTCATCCAGTCCCAAACATGCTCAATGGGGGACAGATCCGGAGATCTTGCTGGCCAGGGTAGTTGACTTACACCTTCTAGAGCACGTTGGGTGACACGGGATACATGCGGACGTGCATTTACCTGTTGGAACAGCAAGTTCCCTTGCCGGTCTAGGAATGGTAGAACGATGGGTTCGATGACGGTTTGGATGTACCGTGCACTATTCAGTGTCCCCTCGACGATCACCAGTGGTGTACGGCCAGTGTAGGAGATCGCTCCCCACACCATGATGCCGGGTGTTGGCCCTGTGTGCCTCGGTCGTATGCAGTCCTGATTGTGACGCTACCTGCACGGCGCCAAACACGCATACGACCATCATTGGCACCAAGGCAGAAGCGACTCTCATCGCTGAAGACGACACGTCTCCATTCGTCCCTCCATTCACGCCTGTCGCGACACCACTGGAGGCGGGCTAACGGAAGAGCGGAAGACGGCCTAACGGTGTGCGGGACCGTAGCCCAGCTTCATGGAGACGGTTGCGAATGGTCCTCGCCGATACCCCAGGAGCAACAGTGTCCCTAATTTGCTGGGAAGTGGCGGTGCGGTCCCCTACGGCACTGCGTAGGATCCTACGGTCTTGGCGTGCATCCGTGCGTCGCTGCGGTCCGGTCCCAGGTCGACGGGCACGTGCACCTTCCGCCGACCACTGGCGACAACATCGATGTACTGTGGAGACCTCACGCCCCACGTGTTGAGCAATTCGGCGGTACGTCCACCCAGCCTCCCGCATGCCCACTATACACCCTCGGTCAAAGTCCGTCAACTGCACATACGGTTCACGTCCACGCTGTCGCGGCATGCTACCAGTGTTAAAGACTGCGATGGAGCTCCGTATGCCACGGCAAACTGGCTGACACTGACGGCGGCGGTGCACAAATGCTGCGCAGCTAGCGCCATTCGACGGCCAACACCGCGGTTCCTGGTGTGTCCGCTGTGCCGTGCGTGTGATCATTGCTTGTACAGCCCTCTCGCAGTGTCCGGAGCAAGTATGGTGGGTCTGACACACCGGTGTCAATGTGTTCTTTTTTCCATTTCCAGGAGTGTATATATATTTCCTTTTAATCGTACAGTTCGTATCAGTTATCTTCTGTGATAAATCTCAATAATCAGATTACAGTTCTTCCAAACCAAGCTCAGGCTAATCGGCACGAAGACAATCTCGGAAGCCTTTTTTCTTCCTTTTTTTCTAACAACCACCAGAGAGAGTATTACAAAGAATACTTATGCGCTCATGGCATAGCTATTGTATGAACTACTTTTCGCATGGATTCTGCGAGTATGAAAATAGAAAATTAGTAAACGTCATTCAAGGGTAGAATTGTATCAGAATAATTCATCGAATATAAAGAGATATTACAAAGTCATGGTTGCAAGATATTAATACGAATTATTTGCAGAAGAATGAAGAAAACTGGTAGAAGCCGATCTAGGGGAAGATCTGTTTGGACTCCGGAGAAAGGTAGGAACATACGAGGCAATACTGACCCTACGACTTTTACGATTGGTTGTGGAAAGGCAAACATACGTTCATAGCATTAATAGACTTAGAGAAAGCTTTTGATTATGTTGACTGGAATAATCTCTTTGAAATTTTGAAGGTAGTACGGGTAAAATACAGGGTGCGAAAGGCTCTTTACAACTTGTGTATAAACCAGAGTAATCAAAATGTCCTCGGTCCCGTGTTCGAAACCCACCACCTCTTAAATTTTGATTAATAATCGGCATTGGCGGCCGAAGATTTCCAGCATAAGAAGTCACTCTCATACTGCCAACGGCTTTCTCAAAGAGGGCGGAGGAGCGGACAGAGGTTCAGGGCACTCTCTTGTCCTTGGGGTGGGAAACTGCCCCTAAAGACGGAGGAATGCAGGAGGCAATGGAATCTATTGCATTAAAGACACGTAACGTGCATCCACAGGACATGTGGTCTGTAATTGAAAAAGTGTTTCTCCATTGGCACAAGATTCAGGAATAGTCCCCCATTCGGATCTCCGAAAGGGTCTGCCGAGAGTGACGTGGCTCATGAGAAAAAGACGAATAATCAACAAAAGGATAAAGTTCTGTGAGTCGGGGCGTGGAATGTCAGAAGTATGAACGTGGTAGGGAATCTATAAAATCTGAAAAGGAAAATGCAAAGGTTCAATCTCGATATAGTAGGTGTCAGTGAAGTGAAATGGAAAGGATTTCTGATCAGATGAGTATAGGGTAAAGTCAATAGCAGCAGAAAGCTGTGTAATGGGAGTAGGATTGGTCATGAATGGAAAGGTAGGGCAAAGAGGGTGTTACAGTGAACTTTGATAGTGTTGCTCTTGTCAGAATCGACAGTAAACCAACGCCGACAACAATAGCTCGGGTATAGCTCAGGTATAAGTGCTGACGTCGCAAGCTGAAGATGAAGATATAGAGAAAGTATGTGAGGATCTTGAAATGATAATACAGCAGATAAAAGGAGATGAATATCTAATAGTCGTGGGGGCAGAAATGCAGTTGTAGTGGAAGGAGTACAAGAAAAGTTTACAGGAGAATATAGGCTTCGGACATGGAATGAGAGAGAAGACTAATTGAGTTCTGTAATAAACTGCAGCTAGTAATAGTGAATACTCTGTTCAAAAGTCTCAAGAGGAGGAGGTATGCTAGGAAAGACCTTGTGGACATCTAAGATTTCAGTAACATTACATCATCGTCAGACAGAGATTACGAAATCAGATAGTTGAGTGTAAGGCGTATCCAGGAGCAGATATAGAGTCAGATCACAATGTAGTAGTGACGAAGAGTAGGCAGAAGCTTAAGAGATTAGTCAGGAAGAATCAGTACACAATGACGTGGGATATGGGAGTACTAAGGAATGATGAGATACACTTGAAATTATCTAAGACTGTAGATGCAGCAATAAGGAATAGGAGAGCAGGCAGTATAGTTGAAGAGGAATAGACATCCCTAAAAAGGGCAGTCATGGAAGTTGGAATGTAAAGCATAGGTATAAAGAAGGTAACTGCGAAGAAACTATGGGTAACAGAAGAACTACTTAAGTTGATTCAAAGAAGAAAGTACAAAAATGCTCAGGGAAATTCAGGAATACAGAAATACAAGTCACTGGGGAATGAAATAAAGTGCATGGAAGGTAAAACGAAATGGCTGCATGAAAAATCGAAAAAGAAATGATTGTCGGAAGGACTGACTCAGCATACAGGAAAGTGAAAACAACCTTGGGTGACATAAAAAGCAATGATGGTAACATTAAGAGGGCAATAGGAATTCCACTGTTAAATGTAGAGGAGAGACCGGTTAGGTGGAAATAGTACACTGAAGGCCTCTATGAGGGAAAGATTTGTCAGATGTGAAAGAAGAAGAAACAGGAGTCTATTTAGAAGAGATAGGGGATCCAGTATTAGAATCAGAATTTAAGAGAGCTTTGGAGGACTTAAAATCAAATAAGGCAGAAGGGATATATAACATTCCCTCAGAATTTCTATAATTATTGGGAGAAGTGGCAACAAAATGACTATTCACGTTGGTGTGAAGAATGTATGAGTCTGGCGACATACCATCTGGCTTTCGGAAAAATATACCCACAAAAATCCAAAGGCTGCAAGAGCTGACAAGTGCGCGAATTATCGCACAGTTAGCTTAACAGCTCATGCATTCATTTTTCTGACAAAAATAATATATAGAAGAGAGGAAAAGAAAATTGAGGATGTGCTAGATGACCAGCTGTTTGGCTTTAGAAAAGGTAAATGTACGCGAGAGGCAATTCCGACGCTGCGGTTGACAATGGAAGCAAAACCAAAGAAATATCAAGACACATTCATAGGATCTGTCGACATGGAAAAAAGCGTTCGACGATGTAAAATGGTTTAAGATGTTCGAAATTCTGATAAAAATAGGGGTAAGCTATAGGGAGAGACGGGTAACGTCCAATATGTACAAGAGCCAAGAGGGAATAATACGAGTGGACGACCAAGAACGAACCGCTCGGATTAAAAAGGGCCTAAAACAGTGATGTAGTCTTTCCACCCTACTGTTCAATCTGTACATCGAGGAATCAATGATGAAAATAAAAGAAAGGTTCAGGAGTAGAATTAAAATACAAGTTGAAAGGATATCAATGATACGATTCGCTTATGCCATTGCTATCCTGAGTGAAAGAGAAGGAGAATTACATGATATGCTGAATGGAATGAACAATCTAATGAATACAGAATACGGTCTGAAAGTAAATCGAAGAAAGACGAAAGTAATGAGAAGTAGCAGAAAGGAGAACAGTGAAAAACTTAACGATTGATGGTCACGAAGTAGAGTAGTTAAGGATTCTGCTAGCTAGGCAGTAAAATAACCAATGACGGACGGAGCAAGGATGATATCAAAAGCAGAGTATCCTGGAAAAAGCGCATTTCCTGCTTAGAGAAGTCTACTAGTGTCAAACATAGGTCTTAATTTGAGGTAGAAATTTCTGAGAATATACGTCTGTAGCATAGCATAGTATGGTTTGAAACACGAACTGTGAGAAAACCGGAACAGAAGAGAATCGAATCATTTGAGATATGGTGCTACAGGCGAATGTTGAGAATTAGGTGCACTGATAAGGTAAGGAACGAAGAGGTGTGCGCAGAATCGGAGAGGAAATGAATATAAGGAAAACACTGACAAGAAGGAGAGACAGGATGATAGGATATCTGTTAAGACAACAGCAAATTACTTCCATGGCACTAGAGGGAGCTGTAGAGGGCGAAATCTGTAGAGGAAGACAGAGATTGGAATACATCTAGCAAATAATTGAGGACGTAGGAACTCTGAGATGAAGAGGATGGCGCAGGAGTGGAATCCGTGAAGGGCCACACCAAACCAGTCAGAAGACTGACGACCCAAAAAATAAAAAAAATAGAGACCAGACGCAAATTATAAGAGTTGAGAAGCATGAAAGGGAAGGAATGGGAAGTAGACATCGTTGTAGCCTACCCCGACTGAAATTGAACAAGCAGTAAAGGACACAAAGAAAATTTTGCGGTTAGAAATAAAGGTTTGCGGTGAACATTGTAATTCTGTAAGAGAAAGCAATGAACTTGTAGAGAAGTTGAACGGAATGGATAGTGTCTTGAAAGGAGGGCATAAGATGTTCATCAACAAAAACAAGATAACGCTAATGGAATATAGTCAAGTTCAATCAGGTTATGGTGACGGAATTAGATTAGGAAATGAGACACTTAAAGTAGTGATGACCGAAGTAGAGAGGATATAAAATGTAGACTGACAGTGGAAAGGAAAGCATTTCTGAAGAAGAGAAATTTGTTAACATCGAATATAGATTTAAGTGTTAGGAAATCTTTTCTGAAGGTCCTTGTCTGATATGTAGCCATTTATGAAAATGAAACATGGACGATAAACGATAAATACGAGCTTTTGAAATGTGATGGTACAGAAGAATGCGAAGGTTAGACGGGTAGATCGTGTAACTAATGAGGAGGTATCGAATAGAATCGGGGAGAAAAGAAATTTGTGACATGACTTGACTAAAAGAAGGGATCGGTTGGTAGGACTTGTCCTCAGGCAGCAAGGGATCACGAATTTAGTATTGGAGGGAAGAGTGGGGAAAAGTGAGACCGAGAAATGTATACATTTTACAGAGTCAGTAGGATCTGAGTTACTGTAGTTATTCCGAGATAAAGAGGCCTTCACAATATAGGGTAGCACGGAGAGCAGCATCAAACCAGTCTTCGGACTGAAGACCACAACAACAACAACAAGAACAACAGCAAGGCTATCTCGACATGGCCACGTGCTCATACGTGATAGTGTCTCGTGTAAAGCCTGCTTCCAAGCCCACACTGGGATCCAAATCCGGGTTTCTTCGCAACTTGTTGTTCGCCTGCGCCCCGGACCAAACCAGCAGGACATTTTAGGATACTCTGCAGGACCCTCGACCCACCGCCTGGAGTCGGGCCCACAAGGTCTGGGGTAAGAGGTTCACCTGGCTGTAAAATTAAGAAACTGTTCTAGCGTGCTGTCTTAAGAGGCTAAACTAAAAACTGTCACAAGAATTTTAATTACATAGTTTGAATTCTCATCGCATTATTGCTGATAGAAACTGTTTGTTTCAGATTCTAAACATACCTTTTCTAGAAGTAGTTCTGTTCCCCCGTACCAAAAGACGTACGTCGCTGAGCGAAACAGCCGGATAATAAGAATAGTTTGCGTTAAGCTGAGTGATAATCCAGCTCACTTAGTGCTGTTTTTGCGATCATATTTTGCAGTCCTTTAACTAATTTTAGCTTTAAACAGTGGGTCCTTACAATTGATCAGTCTATGATTTTTCAACACATTTCAGTAAAGATAACATTCATACAGTAATATTTAGCCCATAACCATACGCCACTGTGCTCATTGTCGCACTTGGAAAAACGAAAGATTAGTGTTAGGTTTACGGCTTTCGCCACTAAGAGCAACGGGCGTCAGGATAACCCAGTCTGTCGTTCGCGAGGTTTTACTTTGTTAGTCTCATGGAATGTGTCGCGAAATTTTGGTCTATCCAGAGACCTAGACTTTATAAGCTTTCTTTCACCTGTATATCTACATCTGCATGACTGTTCTGCAGTTCACAATTAAGTGTTTGGCAGAGGGATCATCGATGACTTTCATGTTATTTCCCTACCGTTCCTCTGCGGAATAGCAGGTTTGAAAAACGAACATGTCCATTTTTATGTGTGAGCTCACTTTCTTTATAACCATAGTCATTTCTCCCTATGTGGTTGGGAGTCAATAAAATATTTTCCCACTCGGAGGAGAAAGAAATGTCGTGAAAAGGTCTCGCTGCAATGAGAAATGCCTTTATTTTAACGATTGCCACCTGAAGGCACTTGCTATATCCGCAACACTGTCTACCCTTTTCGGCGATAATACGAGAGGCATTCCATAAGTAATGTACACTTTTTTTCTCGGCAAATTTCGGTTGAAAACATGCTGACTTTGCTGTGGAAAATATTGGAATATTCTCGCTTCAGACCCCTATGGTTTCATGAAGTTCCGATATGTAGCGGTGCTATACATAGCCTTCAAAACGATGTTTGTAACCTAGGTGCGTTTCAAACAGAGAGCTACCACTGAGATTCTTTTGGCGGAAAATCAGAGCATCGCTGATATTCGTAGGCGCTTTCAGAATGCCTACGGAGATCTGGTAGTGAACAAAAGCACGGCCTTGCGCCTCTTCACTGGAAGTTCTTGTGTGCCCGCGTGGTCCGACTCTGCTGGTCGACGTCGAAGCCAACGTCTTGTTGCATCGGTAACCATCCCCATCATCCACGTAATGCTTCCCGCAGAGAACAACCTTCATTGGGCCAGATGTAAGTCGGAATGTGCGATATGCGGGCGCACACCTTCTGATACCCCAACTGGTGGACGAGCGCGTCAGCACTACCAACAGAGATGTCCACTTGAGCAGCGGGGTGTTTGGTTGTGATCCGTCAATCGTCCGCATGCTCCAGTACTGCATGACTCACAACTCTGTGCGACCGGCCGGCAAGCGGGATATAGGACAGGTTTTCGCGGCCTTGTTGCGATGATGACAGACGCCTTGCCCAACGACTCACCGTGCTTTTGTTCACTGCCAGATCTCCGTAGACGTTCTGCAAGGGCCTATGAATATGTGCGTATGCTATAATGCAGGGTTTTGTAGCCAAAAGAGTGGGATATAATATGGTGTATTGGAATCCTGAATAAGAATAAAACCAACCTGCTTTCAGAAAAAAAAGTTGTATAAAACGAGCTGCCCTTCTTTGAAATCTTTTGGTGCCCTCCGAAAATTCTATCTGATAACGATCCGTGCAGCAGTACTCCATAAAATGGAAAGAAGAGTTTAACGTCCCGTCGACAGTGCGGTTATTAGAAACACAGCAGAGGCTCGGATTGCGAAGGACGGCGAAGTAAGTAAACCGCCCGTGTCTTTTTCAAAGGAACCATCCCGACATTTGCCCGGAGCGATTTAGTGCAATCACAAAAAGCCTAATTCTTAATGGCCGGAGGGAGCTTTGAATCGTAGTCCTTCGAAATGCAAGTCCAGTGCTCTAATCACTGCGTCGCCTCGCTCGGTAGAAGACGGACAAGTGCAATGTAAGCAGTCTCTTTAGTGGATTTTTTTGCACCATCTAAGATTTCTGCCAACAAAATGCAATATTTGGTTCCTCCTCGCCACAACACTATCGACGTGACCGTTTCAATTATTTCATGAGTTGCAATGAATTTCGAGGCAGATTGTATAAGTCAGCGACTGAAACGTGAAACGGAGGACACCAGTCAGTGGTGCTTGCTGACAGTTCGATGAACTGGAGAAGTCTTGAACTATGGTTACCTTACTCTTTCCATTTGGTAAAAACAAGAGTGCGAACACGGGGGTCGCTTGTTTAATTTCAATTTCACATCGCCTTAGTAGGTAGTGGTGCAAACGCTTTATTTCGTTTCTGTTGTGGATGGCCTTATCATTAGTAAAATACAAGCTACTTTACATTTTATCTGGAAGTAAAAGGATACGTTTAAAAATGAGTGCACTCAGCTGCTGTTCAGGAAGTTCCAAGGGTGGTTTTATTCCTGTTGTATAAGCGACGCCAGAGCAGTAACTACGGTGGCAACTTGAACTAACAACTGTAAACAACAGATGTGCGATCGACTTGTGCGTTGCAAGGATGGACTTTCTCAGTATGTCTTCAAATTTTACCCTGCTATCTGTCAGAGATTTTATATCACTGAGTAAGTGAACAAAAATTTTTACCCCTTTTTGTGCTAAAGACAACATTAATGTGGAGTAATGAATGTCATATTTCCCTTTGATATTGTAATTACGTACATCATATTTCCTTTAGAACTGCAGTGGATTATTTACAACAAGCTTCATGAGGGAATAAATATACTGTGAAGCAGTAGACAGAATGCCCAACTCTTTAAACAGATGTCTACAATATGATCGTGTGTGAACACCACATATTCTTACAACTGAATACGTTGTGTCTTTTTAAAATTGAGGGTGAGACCATTTGCAGCTAACCAGTCAATGATACATTTAAGAACATTGTTTACCATTCCTTCCGTTTCTTTAACTACACTTTGATTGATTACAGTACTAGCGTCATCTGCAAAAAGGACCAATTCTGTTTGTTGTATATTAGACAGAACATCGTTTACATGCACGAGGAACAGTAGTGAACCTAAGATTTAACCTTCGGGAACCCCATACGTGTATTCTTCCCAGTCATGATTATATGTTCCTGGACTATATTGCTTGCATTACTAAGTACAACTTTGTGCATTCTTTTGTTTATATATGACATTATCCACTAGTTGGCTACACGATCAATCCCATTAAACCGTCGATTTATCTATGAGAATTCTGTAATTCACACAGTCAAATGGCTATGAAAGGTGGCAGAAAATACCAACCGACGCTATTTTTGTTATTTAATGCTTGTAAAATCTAGTTCAAAAATGTTCAAATGTGTGTGAAATCTTATGGGACTCAACTGTTAAGGTCATCAGTCCCTAAGCTTACACTCTACTTAACGTAAATGATCCTAAGGACAAACACACACACACCCATGCCCGAGGGAGGACTCGAACCTCCGCCGGGAGCGGCCGCACAGTCCATGACTACAGCGCCCAAGACCGCTCGGCTAATCCCGCGCGGCTAAAATCTAGTGAGTGGACATGTAAATGGCATTCTCAGTAGAATAATCCTTCTGAAACCCAAACTGTGATTTGCTAAAGATACTATTGTTGCTAAGGTGAGATAATATATTGGAAGACATCACCATCTCAAAAACCTTGGAGTTAGCGATGCATTAGCCTGTATGGGCGTTCTGTGCGTTGTATTCAGCTGGGGGGAGAGACTGAGTATAACAGCTGAAACGTTATTAATGTTATACTTACTCTTATTTTTTATCAAACCAGCCTTGAAATCGGGGCCCCGTAACTCAACAGTGCTGGGGGGCCCGTGCTGATTTAAAATGTACCTTCTTAAACTCACTTGAAAATGTTGAGTTCGAATGGTTCAAATGGCTCTAAGCACTATGGGACTTAACATCTGAGGTCATCACTCCCCTAGACTTAGAACTACTTAAACCTAACTAACCTAAGGATATCACACACATCCACGCCCGACCGTAGCAGCAGCGCGGTTCCGGACTGAAGCGCCTAGAACCGCTCGGCCGGAAAGTTGAATCAAGCGCATCGTCGTTCGAAAGTATTTCAGTGTACAGTGCAATGTAATGAACAACACCACCTTTGCTTCAAATTCTCTGGTTTGTCTAAGTGATAAATATTTTCTTACCTATTGTGTAAGTAGTGAATAAGTAACCATTTACAACTGCCTTAAAAATATCATAAAATTCCCTTCGCTATTTCTTTATGTTTTACTGAAATTTCCCCAACGGATTCGTTGGAAAACACGTTAGCTGGCTGTATCCAGTTGCAACAGTCTCCTGTTATGAAGCTTCTCTGACGCAGGGGAACGCTTACTCAAGAAATGTCATAAAATCAGCGGAATAAAAAGTATTCTCTTTAAGTCGTGTGAGTCACGTTAGAATCACCGTATCCAAATAGCAGGATTCGTCGTAGACAATGGCCGCTTCCAAAAGGAAACAAACAAGTCGGTACAAACGTCTTTTAAACGCTTGGAAGAATCATAAATTTGGTAGAAACTTGCTATTCAGAATGAAAAGTGCGTTTAAAATGGAGTTGTGTAATACTTCACATCCTTGTTATCACTGTCAACACAGCAGCGGCAAGCGAGTGCGGAAAAGTACTAAAACGTTTCTCAGACAGTTCAATACAGAACTTCTAAACTGCGAGTGAGCTGTTCCTTGATAAAAACGCAACACGTTGGATGACGCACTACTTACGCATTTGCATGCAACATTTCGTCGAGCCGTAAATTAAAAATAAAGACCTGTAAAGTAACTACATACCAACAGCAGTAAAAGTAAACTACGTTAGCAGAGTTCACTAAGGTGACAAACCATAGGATACCTCCTAATATCGTGTCGGACTTTCTATTGCCAGGAGCAGTGCAGCGACTCGACGTGGCATTGACTCGACAAGCCGTGGGAACTCCCCTGCAGAAATATTCAGCCATACTGCCTCTACAGTCTCCCATAATTGCGAAAATGTTGCCTGTGTAGGATGTTGTTCATGAACTGATCTCTCGAATATGTCCCACAAATGTTCGATGGGATTCATGACGGACGACTTGGGTGGTCAAATCATTCATTGGAGTTGTCCAAAATATTTTTAAAACCAGTCACGAACAGTTGTGCCCAATGACGTGACATCGTTGCTTGGGAACAGGAAGTCAGCGAATGGCTGCAAATAGTCTCCAAGTATCCGAGTATAACCATTTACAGTCAATGATCGATTCAGTTGGACCAGAGGACACAGTCCATTCCATGTAAATACAGACCACACCGTTAAGGAGCCACCACGAACTTGCATAGTACTTTGTTGACAACTTGGGTCCATGACTTTGTGGGGTCTGCGACACACTCGAACCTTACTGTCAGCTCTTAGCACCTAAAATCTGGACTCATCAGACGGTTTTCCAATCGTCTAGGGTCCAACCGATATGGTCACGAGCCCAGGAGAGACGCTGCAGGCGCAACGGCACCAGCGTCGGTCGTGTGCTGCCATAGCCCCTTAAGGCCAAATTTCGTCGTACTGTCCTAAAGGTTACGTTCGTCGTGCCTACCACATTCATTTCTGCGGTTATTCCACGCAGTGTTGCTTGTCTGTTAGCACCGACATCTCTACACAAACGCTGCTGCTCTCGATCGTTAAGTGAATGCCGCCGGCCACTGCGTTGTCCGTAGAGCTAACAAACTACCTAACTACAAACGCCTGCAGCACAAAATCTGCCTTAATAAGGGTAAGAGATAACCTGAAGTTTGCCATGAACGCACAAGAGGCAACTATAATGTGCTTCTTAGACTTCAGCAAAGCTTCGACATTTTTACTTGCCTCACTTAGCAGCATAAATTTCTCGCCAAGTGGAGTGCAACGATTTCGCTTATACCTGACGTCTCACCAGCAGTGCGTCATGTCTGCCACCGCAGAGTCACAATTGAGGAAGGTAATATCAGGCGTCTCCCAGGGTTCTGCATTAGGTCCTATACTCTTTTCATAGTACGTTAATAATGCGTCATAAGTATTATCCTACTTCAGACACCATATGTACGCTGATGACCTTCAGTTCTTTCGAAGTGCAAAATCAATAAACTCGTAGGCAGCTATCGACAATCTAGTACCGACCTGTGTACAATATCGAAATGGTTGCAGGATATACAGTTAAAGCTCAACCCATCCAAAACCCAAGCCATACTGGGTGATCATTGTAGGTTCTTTAGCCCGAAATATCTGGAATCCCTACCATATTTAACCCTAAATGGGACAAGTACCAACTTCTCTCCATCAGCAAAGAGTGTAGGGGTAATAAAAGATGAAGATTTAAACTGGACTGAGCACGTAACTGCAACGAGCAAGAAGGTATCAGCATATCCCCAAGCCCTACAATAACATAAAAAGCTATTTCCTCTTGACCTGAATAAGAAACTTGTACAAACATTTGTACTTCCAATTATTGATTACGATGATGTTATCATGCAGGACCTTTCACAGGAAAGCTCATGGCTCCTGGAAGTGGTTATGAATCCCAATTTTCGTCATACCTGTGATGTTCTACTCTTTGATCATATTTAACCATTATGTGATAAGCTGTCCTGGTTGTGTGCAGACAAATGCAGAGATTTCCTTGCCCTCTGTGTTCTCTCTGTCTTATCAGAGGACGCTGGTCCCCATATCTCTCCTCGACCTTAACGCTATTATCTAAACAACATGGCCGAAACACTCGTTCCCATCAGAGCAAAATCCTTTCTATTCCACACCATCGTTCAACAACTTTCGCTAAGTCCTCAGAAGCAGGAACCTGACTCTGGGATAACCTCCTGCATTATATTAGAGATTTGAATAACATCTCCAGTTTCAGAAGGCAGTTAGTGACATTTCTACTAAAGCAACAATAAAGATTACCATTGTCCCTGTACGTACTCATTAGCCTTGTAGATCCTTCTTCCCAAATAGATCTTCCTCTTTACTCGGTATTCTTAGGTGGCGCCGGCTCGTTCTATTTCTTTTCCCCAGAACTCGCTGTATCAGAAAATATGCACCGTGTACACCTATAAATTCTTTTCATACCTGCCACTATCATTATTGTTATAATTATTATTGTCCGCAGCTCGTGCTCGTGCGGTAGCGTTCTCGCTTCCCACGCCCGGGTTCCCGGGTTCGATTGCCGGCGGGGTCAGGGATTTTCTCTGCCTCGAGATGACTGGGTGTTGTGTGATGTCCTTAGGTGATGTCCTTAGGTTAGTTAGGTTTAAGTAGTTCTAAGTTCTAGGGAACTGATGACCATAGCTGTTAAGTCCCATAGTGCTCAGAGCCAATTATTATCATTATTGTCATTATTGGTATTACTATTGTCACTAGTAGTTGCAGCAGTTGCAGTGGTACAAGTTCTACCAGCATTAACTTCAGTAATTCACAGTCAGTATTATTTACTCATATCGTCACTTCAGACACTCAAATCATTTCAGTACTCCTTTTCGCATTAAAATTGTTAATTCTTAGGTAACTGAGCCGTGGTAAAAATTGCTGTTTTGAAGAGCGCGCCGCAGCGCGTAGTGTGAAGCAGTCGCCCTCCGTTTCTGGCGCCGCTGTGGCAATCGCAGCTTTGGTGTCTCCCTCTGGTGGGAAAGGGGAAATGTTGCCCGTTCGCGTGCATTTAAGGGGGCGCTATGAGCTCGCCAGGGGTCAGTCTGGGTCAGCCTCTCGTCCCCAGCTTGCTAGTCTGTCTCTCGTCCGCATTTGTTAGGCAGTTAGTGTATGTCTGTCGTTCGGATCAACCTTTAAAACCGGCGGAATGAGAGTTTTTCCACTCCGCCAGCAAGAGAACTCAGCGAGTGGTCGCCCGGTCGGGGCGGTCTGCGCGTTAGGCCGCCAGTCTGTTCGAGTTTGCTCAGGCAATGGTCATTGGCGGTTGGATCGATCGGTTGGTCGGTCGCGCACTGAGACACAAGATGACTTGTCCGTCTTGAGCGTCGGCGCATGTGAGGTCGCCACGTCAGTCCAGTGGGGCGCGACGTATAGCGAGGGGTAGTGACTTCGCGGTCGACACGAGAGCAACAGGAGTCAACCCACGACATCAGCATGGCCGGTACGAGCTGCAACGCCGTGAGACGGGAGATCGGCGCGCCTTCCTGCGTCCGTTGAAGCGGCTGGCAGCGGACGGTTCGGGAAAGCGATCTGGGGGGTGCTGCGCCAGGTCATCTCGAGAAATCGCAGTTTATTAGAAGTTAAGTGATTGGTGATATGTTGCTTGATTTACTCTTGTTAAATTCTACTTGTTTTCTTGGTGAGATCACCAGCCGTTTTGCTTTGGGGTCGTCCCAGCATTGTTCTCCGTTTGCCCACCCGCGGGAAGGTGGTCCTTTATAAATTGGGTGGTCCGTTTTTCCCTTGTGGAGTAGTAGCGGGTTAGAGCAACCTTCGGTTCAGGTTGTATTGCTTGGAGTGTAACGGCCTAATACCTGAAATATGTTTTGATCTTTGCAAACTTTGATTTTATTGCCTATGATCTTGAGAGGCGGTATCTGTGTACTGTAGAGCATTTTAACTATTGTTTGGCCAACCTTGTAGAATTTTATATAAGATTGCATTTCATGGGCTTTAAATGATCATTTTAGTATATAAAGTTGCCACCCTTTCACCGTAAGACTTTTGTTAGAAGTTAAAATCAAGTTGCACCTTCGGTGGCGAGGTTAATATTTTAATTCAGTGTTTTGTACCATTTCCATCCCTCCTACGGGGGGTGCATAGTTTGTGTGCTTGTGTAAATTGTTAAAACTCTTAGTTTAAAGTAATCTGGTGTGTTGCAGATTTGCACCAGTGTAGTCTTTCAGAGGCTGTTGTGAGCGGTCGTAACTACGGCCATGTCAAAAGTGAGCGGCAAGGTTCTCCGCCCGAAAGCTCACACAGTCAAAACTTGTTTCTTTCTGCCTTTGATATTTAGAGGGTGCTTTCTGATTATAATTTTAAATCTGTTGCTTTTAAAAATGCTTTTAGGCACTATTAAAGTATTTAAAATTCCCATTTGTTAAAAGGAATTTGGTTATGATTTCATCAGTTACTCCCTGGCAACTACTTCCATCCTTACATAGTGTGATTAAATGTGTTAATGTTCTTGATGAATCGCTAGTAAATAAAATAAATTCTTAATAATATTCTTTGAAAATAAATCACGGTTCAGTAACTATGATGAAAAAACGGCAGTATATGCGTTAAACTCTGGTCTGATGTAAGAGAGGGACTTATGACCTTAATCAGATCAAATTAAATAAATGAATAAATAAAAATTAATAGAAACGGCACATTTACTCAGAAACCACAATTGCACGGAAATCACTGTGATTTATGATGTTCCCCTGAAATTTTCAAAGGGCAGGACATGGTTCCTAATAGAGTTTGTGATCATCACAGACCGCAATGCATGCTGTGCAATGTGCTTCCATTCTGATCACAATGTCGGCGACAAGTTCTCGTGGTAGGAGGTTGATAGATGTTGGATGGTCGGTCGTACGTGTGGACATGTTGCAATAGGTTTTCTCACCTCTCGCTGCGTCAGAGTACACTGCCGAACATGATTGTTTAGGTGTTCCAGGCAGAGATAATGTTGCATGGGCACACTGACCCCCAAATCTTTGAACACGGTATACTCACATTTCAACGTTATTGTGGCACTGTGCTCCTTCCTCGTGGGTGTCTTTCAGCGCTTCATTCGGCCCTGACTTCAATTTTATGGATGAAAATGGGCAACCGCATCGAACCATCAAACCAAGCACGTGGAGGAATTCTTCGAACGAATGGCAGTCCCGATCTAGGGTGGGGTGGGGGATAGATGTGAGGGGTGGGGGAACAAACCCAGGTATCTGCCACTGGTGGCAATTTCATGGGGCACCAAATTTATTCTTGAAGAAAAAAACCTTATTTCAGAAAGTGCCTAGCATCCAGCGCACGTTGGTGTGTCGATTATTCACATTATTTTGAAACGCATCCCTGTAGGTTTTTGGACATTTTTGAACACATCCTAAATTGATTTCTGAACGAATCATAGTTGATTTTTGAATACGTTCATAGTGTCCGTGATGTTTCTGCCAGGGGAATCCTTGTCGCTACAAGAAATAAAAAACCTTCCCACAGCCAAAAAGGGCGGGTCTATTCGAGCTGAGCCGAATAAACCCGAACGGGTGAACGCTGTTTGTGTGGTTGATTGGGTGTGTGAATGATCAATGTCGTTATTAGCGAAATCCTTAGATTCAGAGTACCAGAGTGGAAATAAACAACTAACAGGAATTACAGGTAAGAAATAATACGTATTATCTTCTCGAGAAAATTTTTGCCAGATCGCTACACTATTAAGGGCCAGTTGTACAGTCCCCAGTTAGCAGCCGCTAAGTTCTGTTCTCAGAACAGCGTGGAAAACGCTATTTTCTATGGTCTCTAACACTTGTCAAGAAGTTAGACTTTCATTTTAAACACGTGGGCAGTTTCTCCCATTCAGATTGTACATAAAAGACAGCTGGTGCCTCAAGGATAATTATGTCACAAAATGTTACATCTCGGTTTTCTTTGTGCTAAATCTGAATCAGTAATCATTGAGCTGCATGTAAAGAGTAAGTAAACTACCTGTACTTTAAACAATGTGTCAATGCTGTTGAACAAAATGGTGTTTTACGCGTTTTGGATCGCGACCACAGAATGAACAGTTTTCTGGGTTCCAGAGCACAATCAATTAAAGTAACGATCTTTGTCAGCTACATTCCCTTGTCTCACTCTGACCTGAGATCCAGTTTATCCACTAAATAACAAGGCTAATCATTTTGATGAATCTAGATAAAGGTGCTATTTGCTAAACAAAGCATACCAGGAATGTTCTGCTGCCTGACGCCCCAGGTCGCCAAGTTACAGCTTGCTTGTGTGCATGTTTGGACCTGACCATACATGCACTGCGCTAGCTAGATCTGTTAAGGCCTATCGACCAGAGAAGACCCATTACATTTAAAGTGGACGTCGAGCATTTCCCTCATATGTCTGCCATGGCCAGGAATAAACTTCATCATTAATCCAGACGGAGGGAAACTTAGCAACAAAAAACGATAAACAAAGCAACGATTTGCTGAAGCTACAGTGTTCGTCCTTATCATGGTAATGTAAAAGGGGACGCAAAATCAGTAATGTAGCAAAATCTGTGCAATTCGTACGTTTATATATATGAAATGGAATTGAAGTACCATGCTTCTTTACAGAGCGTAGGCAAGGTGCTAATGAAGGTGGTTTGCCGTTGCCTTCCTCCGACCGTAATGGGGGATGAATGATGATGAAGACGACACAACACCCAGTCATCTCGAGGCAGGAAAAATCCCTGACCCCGCCAGGAATCGAACCCGGGACCCCGTGCTCGGCAAGCGAGAACGCTACCGCGAGACCACGAGGGGCGGATATGCGGATATATATAATCCCACTCCTTGCATTTCACTTCTCTTCGAGTAAAATCAAGTGCGGCACATAAATTCATTTCGGAAACTTGGGCACAAAAACTTGACGTAAAATTTAGACCTGATTTCGTGTTTATTTTTTCAGAACATTTGTGGGTGTTGCGATATATTGTGTAGTATTAAATCGCGGTTGAAAACATAACCTGTGTTTTTTAAGTACGTGATATATTCTGTAGTAAGCCCTGTTATATGGCCATCTGTAAACATAACTGTGCTTTTCCGAAACTTTAGACACAGTATCCTCATTTACAACTAGTAGTTCCAAAATTTCGTTCTATACTTGCGTGGGGTAGGTATTTTTTCGAGAAGTTGCAGAAGCTCGCAAAGATTTTTGTAAGTTCGAATATTTCGCACAATCAACTTCCTAATAAACCGGCGTTTGCGACTTACAGCAACTGCAAATAAGCAATATTTCTTGTCACTCACTTTTAATTGAAGTGTATATTGTCTGCATTTGTCATAAATTAACTCTACTGTCGAATTTCCTTAGTGACCATAACTTGCTGTAATACCATGAAGAGCCAAAGAAACTGGTACACCTGCCTAAGATCGAGTAGAGGCCCCCCGCGAGCACGCAGATGTGCCGCAACACAACGTCGCATGGACTCGATTAATGTCTGAAGTAGTGCTGGAGGGAACCGATATCATGAATCCTGAAGGGCTGAACATAAATCGGTAAGAGTACGAGGGGGTGGAGATCTCTTCTGAACTGCACGTTGCAAGGCATCCAAGATATGAAAGTTCGTGGCACATTAAAACTGTGTGCTGGACCGAGACTCGAACTTGGGAACTTTGCCTTTCGTGTGTTAGTGCTCTACCAATTGAGCTACCGAGGCACGACTCAAGAACTCTCCTCAGCCCTGCTGCCGCCAGTATCTCGTCTCCTGCCTTGCGAACTTCACAGAAGCTCTCCTGCGAAACTTGCAGAACTAGCACTCCTGGAAGAAAGGATACTGCGGAGACAATGCCCGCATCTCGTGGTCGTGCGGTAGCGTTCTCGCTTCCCACGCCCGGGTTCCCGGGTTCGATTCCCGGCGGGGTCAGGGATTTTCTCTGCCTCGTGATGGCTGGGTGTTGTGTGATGTCCTTAGGTTAGTTAGGTTTAAGTAGTTCTAAGTTCTAGGGGACTGATGACCATAGATGTTAAGTCCCATAGTGCTCAGAGCCATTTTTGCGGAGACAATGCTTTGCCACAGCCGGAGGGATGTTTCCAGAATGAGATTTTCATTCTGCAGCGGTGTGTGCGCTGTTGTGAAATTTCCTGGTAGATTAGAGCTGTGTGCCGGACCGAGACTCCAACTCGGGACCTTTGCCTTTCGCGTCCTTATTTTTACCGGGATACGAACCCGTGATCTGCTGCTTACTAGGAGGCGCTCTATCCCTTTTTTCATTGTTTTTTTCCTGTTTTTTTTTATTACCCCTTTTTTCCCAAGGAAAGATGCGCCGTGGGAGCAGGGCGGCGGGTAGGGCAGGAGTCAACACACGAGGCCTGCCCATCCCGTCGCTGTACCCACACAACTTGCTCTTTTTTGTAGGATCAGGGATGAGAGTATGCAGCTTTCATTTTTATTTTATTTTATTTTATTTCATTTCATTTTTTAAGATGTCCTTTTCTACACGGAATCAATTGCAGCCTAGTGACGGCTTTAAGTCTCCAGTCTCGAAGAACTGGATTCCATTGAGTCCACAATCACGTCCTAATCGTCCTGTGCGTCGTTTTCCAGATTTAGTTTACTATTTCGACTTCTCGTAATTTGGAGCGCGCCACTTGCCCGACGGTGTACAGAATTGCATCGTCGTTGCTCCAGATAATGACGAAGGTACTCTCCCTTAGTTTTCTTTTTCTTAAGAATTAAATTCAAATGGTACTACAACAATTAAACAGAAATGGTGTTTCCAGCGATACCTGTTGCCTCAGAGGTGAAATGGGTCTTTACATTTCTCCAAACCAAAAACATATTCTAAAGGCACTAGCCATGCGCCGTGCACTCATATATAAACAAACTTTCCGAAAATTTAGGCATAGACGTTACGTGAATGTAAAGAGCGTTGAACATACGTATCTTCCGTTTAGGAAAAGAATGCATAACTTAAATCAAATTCCTTCTGTAGTTCGTGGCGCCCTCCATCGGTAATGCTGGAATTCAATATGATGTTGTCCAATCCTTAGCCTTGATGACAGCTTCCACACTCGCAGGCACACGTTTAATCAGGTGCAGGAAGGTTTCTTGGGGAATGGCAGCCCATTCTTCACAAAGTGCTGCACTGAGCAGTGGTATCGTTGTCGGTCGGTGAGGTCTGGCACGAAGTCGGCGTTCCAAAACAACCCAAAGGTGTTCTATAGGATTTAGGATTTCATTAGAGGGATGTTATTGTCGCGTAACCACTCCGCCACAGGCCGTGCAGTATAAACAGGTGCTCGATCGTGTTGAAAGATGCAATCATCATCCCCGAATTGCTCTTAAACAGTGGGAAGCAAGAAGGTGTTTAAAACATAAATTTAGGCCTGTGCTGTGATAGTGTCACGTAAAACAAGGGGAGCAAGCTCCCTCCATGAAAAACACGTCCACACCAAAACACCACCGCCTCCGAATTCTACTGTTGGCACTACACACGCTGGCAGATGACGTTCACCGGGCATTCGCCATACCCACATCCTGCCATCGGATCGCCACATTGTGTACCGTTATTCGTCACTCCACATAATGTTTTTCCACTATTCAATCGTCCGATATTTACGCTCCTTACTTCAAGCGAGGCGTCGTTTGGGATTTACCGGCGTGATGTGTGGCTTATGAGCAGCCGCTCGACTATGAAATCCAAGTTTTCTCACCTCCCGCCTGTCATTGTACTTGCAGTGGATCCTGATGCAGTTTGGAATTCCTGTATGATGGTCTGGACAGATGTCTGCCTATTACACATTACGACCCTCTTCAAGAGTCGGCGGTCTCTGCCAATCAACAGACGAGGTCGTCCTGTACGCTTTTATGCTGTTAGTGTCCCTTCAGGTTTCCACTTCACTATCACATCGGGAACAGTGGACCTAGGGATGTTTAAGAGTGTAGAAATCTCGCGTTCATACATATGACACAAGTGACACTCAGTCACCTGACCAAGTTAGAAGCCCGTGAGTTCCACGGACTGCCCAATTCTGCTCTCTCACGATGTCTAATGACTATTGAGGTCGCTGATATGGTGTACCTGGCAGTAGGTGGCAGCACAATGCACCTAATATGAAAAACTTATGTTTGGGGAGTGTCCGGATACTTTTGATCACATAGTGTTCGTAGACAGCGCTCTGTGCTTTGTCAGGTCGTGTTCAAAACTGTGACAAATAGCCACCCATCTTTGCTTTCCATCTTTTTTATTCTGGGAAGTTTTCGTGTACTCTTGAATGAGGTCGTATTCAAATTTAAATAGATTGTTACCCTTCCTTGCCAAGCCCCCCCTGCGGGTTCGGGGGTTAGAATAGGCCCGCGGTATTCCTGCCTGTCGTAAGAGGCGACTAAAAGGAGTCTCACATGTTTTGGCCTTATGTGATGGTCCCCTCTCGGGTTTGACCTCCATCTTTCTAAATTATTCCGAAGAGCGAGCCAACTGGGGAAGGGCGCCTTACATGGTGCACTGTATCCGTCGTGCAATTAGACCTTTAGCCGGCTTTCACGTCGTTGCAATGGTGTCCCGCTCGTTTTCGATCTTTAGGGCGGGGATACGTCCCTGGGTGCGATTACCACGCTGCCCTCTGCAGTGTTTCTTTTAACTGCGACGACGACCTTGGACAGTTTTGCACCTAAGATCCAGCACGGTAGCCAGTCCGTTGTGGTGGGGCCGCCATGTACCCTCTTGGTTGTAGCCCCCTGACAACACAGGGATCGCTCTACTGATGCCTGCGCCGTTAACTCCCCACATATGCCAAGGAGTAGATGCCTATCCTCCTGGGGTATCAGGACTCCCGGCAACGGCCATCCTGCCAGGTGGCCTTTGCTGTGGCTGGGTGGCGCCCGTGGGGAGGGCCCTTGGTCGGAGTAGGTGGCATCAGGGCGGATGACCCGCAATGAAGCGTGGTACATCATCTCTCGCTGGCGGCCAGCCGCCAGCAGTCTCTAAGCGTTCTCGGGCTCAATTTAATGCTCAGAAGTACGATCCGAAAACGTTCCCCTCCCTCGCCACGCCGTGGGAAGAGCGTAAGTCCCAGGATGGAGGTAACAGTTATTCGCCCCGATTCTTAGTTTGCACGAGAGCTGATGGGGAGTCTTTTCTCTCCACAAAGCCTCAGTTCTTGCTCGAGCATTTAGAGGACAAGTTTGGGGAGGTGGAGGGCTTGTCTAAAATGCGGTCTGGCTCAGTACTGATACAAACGGCATCCTCCGCCCAGTCACGCAGGTTACTTGCTTGTGACAAGTTGGGGGATGTTAACGTTACTATTACTCCACATAAGAGTTTAAATATGGTCCAGGGTGTTATTTTCCATAGGGACCTCCTTTTGCAGTCTGATGACGAGCTGCGCGCCAACTTAGAACGTAGAGGTGTTCATTTCGTCCGGCGCGTTCATCGGGGTCCGAGGGACAATCAGGTTGCTACCGGTGCCTTCATCTTGGCCTTCGAGGGTGATACGTTACCGGAAAAGGTCAAGGCGATGGTCTACCGATGTGACGTCAAGCCCTATATCCCTCCCCCGATGCGGTGCTTCAAGTGCTGGAAGTTCGGCCATATGTCTTCCCGCTGCACTTCCTGCCTCACATGTCGAGATTGCGGACGCCCATCTCATCCCGATACTCCATGTGCCCCGCCTCCCATCTGCGTCAACTGCGGGGAGCACCATTCACCTTGCTCGCCAGACTGCAGAATATTCCAGAAAGAGCGCAAAATCATGGAATATAAGACCCTGGACCGACTGACTTATACTGAGGCCAAACTGAAATACGACCGATTACATCCAGTGCGAATGACGACTTCCTACGCCGCTGCTACAACACCTGTGCTAGCCCCATCAGTTTCGCGCCTTCCGGCCGGATCGACGAGTGGTACAACTCCTCCTGCCCCCTTGCCAGTGGGGGGCTCTACCCACCGGGTTGCTCCTGTGCCACCTACCTCAGGAGCAACACCATCCCCCCCATCGGGGACGTCGGTCCCCGCTTCTAAGCCGGAGAAGTGTCAAACTTCTTCGGCTTCTCACGCTCGCAAGGGGTCCCTTGGGTCCCTCCCTTCCCAGGTTTCCACCGGCGGGAAGGCTGACGATAGACAGTGGCGTAAGTGCCCACAATCTGCAGGTCGAAGGGCTTCCCGATCCTCCTCAGTCCCGGAGACTGAATCGGTGAAGCCCTCCCAGACAGTTAAACCCAAGGAGCAGCGTGAGAAATCAAAGAAGAGCAGCTCTAAGCCCAAGGAACGCGCGGTGGTAGCCACCCCATCGCTACCTTCTAGCTTTGCGTCTGAGGACGAGGTGGAGATTCTGGCGTCTGCTGAGGACCTCGATCTCGCCGGTCCCTCAGACGCCGTGAATAGCAATAGCACTAGCACGGGTGCTCAATCGGAGGCAGCAGGTGACCCAGCGGCGTAATCTGCCGTCCCAGTCCCGGCACGCCTTTCTCAGCCATGGACAAAACCATCCTCCAGTGGAACTGCAGCGGTTTCTTCCACCATCTAGCTGAGCTCCGCCAACTTATCAGCCTTCACCCTTTCCTCTGCATTGCTCTGCAGGAAACTTGGTTTCCAGCAATGCGCACCCCCGCCCTCCGTGGCTATCGGGGTTATTATAAGAACCGAGCAGCTTATGAAAGGATGTCTGGTGGCGTCTGCATCTATGTCCTTAACTCTCTTCACAGCGAGTCTGTCCCTCTACAAACAGCTTTAGAGGCTGTCGCTGTTAGGGTGTGGACGCCGCAGGCTCTTACCGTCTGCAGTCTTTACCTTCCACCGGAGGGTGATGTCGCGCAGCATGTCCTGGCTGCGCTGATAGCCCAATTGCCGCCAACTTTCTTATTACTGGGCGACTTTAACGCCCATAACCCTCTGTGGGGTGGGTCAGTGGCAACAGGTCGAGGCGCCACCGTTGAGCATTTATTGTCGCAGCTCGTTCTCTCGATTTTGAATGATGGCGCCTCCACACACTTCAGTGTGGCGCATGGCACCTACTCCGCCATTGACCTTTCAATCTGTAGCCCTAGCCTCTTACCATCATGTCCACTGGAGTGTGCATGACGACCTGTGTGGTAGTGACCACTTTCCGATTTTTCTGTCACTACCACAGCGTCACTCTTCTGGGCGCCCTAGCAGATGGGCTATGAATAAGGCTGACTGGGACTTATTCTCCTCCACTGCCGCTATTGAGCCTCTCTCAACTGATGTCACTGATGCGGTGGTTACATCGGTCACCGCCGGCATCGTCACTGCCGCCGAGTCTGCCATTCCCCGTTCTTCTGGGTCCCCTCGGCGGAGGGCTGTGCCTTGGTGGTCGCCTGAGATCGCTGAAGCGATTAAAGATCGCCGGCGGGCGCTCCAGCGTCACAAGCGACATCCCTCCATGAACCACCTTATCGCCTTCAAACGGCTGCGTGCGCGGGCCCGCCTCCTTATCCGCCAAGGCAAGGAGGAGTGCTGGGAGCGGTATGTGTCCACCATTGGACTCCATGTCACTCCATCGCAGGTCTGGGCCAAGATTCGACGGGTCTTCGGCTATCGGACCCCTGCCAGCGTCCCTGCGCTCTCACTGAATGGAGCAGTTTGTACTGACTCCGACGTTATTGCAAACCGCTTAGCAGAGCATTTTGCTATGAGTTCCGCTTCTGCGAATTACCCCCAGGCCTTCCGCTCCATTAAAGAGCGGATGGAACGTCGGAGCCTTTCTTTTCGCACCAACGCTTCTGAACCCTACAACGCTCCATTCAGTGAGTGGGAATTTCAGAGTGCCCTTGCCGCTTGCCCTGATACCGCTCCCGGGCCAGATCGCATCCACTGTCAGATGCTGAAACACCTTTCAGTGGACTGCAAGCGACGCCTCCTCGACCTTTACAACCGTCTCTGGGTCGAGGGTGAGTTTCCGTCGCAATGGCGGGAAAGTATTGTCATCCCCATTTTGGAACCTGGAACGAACCCTCTGGAGGTGGACAGCTACCATCCCATTAGTCTCACCAACGTTCTTTGCAAGTTGCTTGAACGGATGGTGAGCCGGCGCTTAAATTGGGTGCTGGAGTCTCGGGGCCTTCTGGCTCCGTCTCAGGGTGGGTTCCGTAAAGGCCGCTCCGCCACCGACAATCTGGTGAGCCTTGAGTCGGCCATCCGTACAGCCTTTGCCCGCCGTCAGCACCTGTTCGCTGTCTTTTTCGACATGCGGAAGGCGTACGATACGACATGGCGTCATCACATCCTTTCTACGCTTCATGGATGGGGTCTTCGGGGCCCTCTGCCGACCTTTATCAGAAATTTTCTGTCGTATCGTACCTTCCGCGTGCAAGTCGCGGCCTCGTATAGTTCCTCCCTCGTCCAGGAGAACGGGGTACCCCAGGGCTCTGTCCTCAGTGTCTGCCTGTTTTTAATTGCAATAAACGGTCTCGCTGCGGCAGTAGGAAATTCTGTCTCCGCTTCCCTGTATGCTGACGACTTCTGTCTTTACTATAGTTCTATTAGCATTGCAGCAGCTGAACGTCAGCTACAGGGCGCAATCCGCAAGGCGCAGTCTTGGGCTGTAGCGCGTGGTTTTCAGTTTTCGGCTGCCAAGACCCGCGTTATGCATTTCTGCCGGCGCCGAACGGTCCATCCTGAGCCGCGGCTTTATCTTGCCGACGAACTTCTTGCTGTGGTGGAGACCCACAGGTTTTTGGGTGTCCTTTTTGATGCCCGGTTGACTTGGCTGCCTCATATCCGGCAGCTTAAACAAGCGTGTTGGCGGCATCTCAACGCCCTGCGTTGTTTGAGCCACACCCGCTAGGGCGCCGACCGATCAACCCTGTTGCGGCTCTACCAGGCGTTAATCCAGTCTCGCCTGGATTATGGGTGCCTAGCTTATGGCTCAGCATCCCCATCTGCGTTGTGGGTGCTGGACCCAATTCTCCACAGCGGGATACGCCTTGCCACTGGTGCTTTCCGCACCAGCCCTGTGGACAGCGTCCTAGTGGAGGCAGGTGTACCTCCACTGCGGTTCCGACGCCAACGTTTGCTGGCCGCTTATGCTGCCCATGTTTTTAGCTTGCCCGGGCATCCAAATTATCGTGTCCTGTTCCCGCAGTCAGTCGTCCATCTGCCCGACCGTCGGCCCCGGTCGGGTTGTCCGATCGCCGTACGCATCAAGGAGCTTCTCTGCGGGCTTGGGTTTTTCCCAGTTCCACCTGCTTTCCGGGCGCCTCTGCGTACACCCCCGTGGTGTGTTCCTCGCCCTTGCCTTCGGCTCGACTTGGCACAGGGCTCGAAGGTCTCGGTCCCTCCAGAGGCCTTCCGCCGCCGCTTTTATTCCATCCTGGCCACGTATCAGGGCTCTGGAATTGTTTACACCGACGGTTCATTGGTTGCTGGTCGTGTCGGGTATGCGCTAACTCTAGGGGACCATTCTGAACAACGGTCCTTGGCGGCTGGCTGCAGCGTTTACACTGCTGAGCTAGTCGCCATCTTTCGTGCCCTAGAGTATATCCGCTCCTGCTCAGGTGAGTCCTTCGTTATCTGTAGAGATTCCCTGAGCGGTTTACGAGCTCTCGACCAGTGTTTTCCTCGTTCTCGTCTGGTGATGGCTATCCATGAGTCCCTGCATACTCTTGCGCGTTGCGGCCGCTCTGTGGTCTTTGTGTGGACCCCCGGTCATGTCGGTATCCCGGGCAATGAACATGTTGACCGCCTGGCGAAAGAGGCCACGAGTAAACAGTCTCTGGACGTTGGCCTCCCAGAGACTGATTTGCGGGCAGTCCTCCGCCGAAAAGTTTTTGCGCTTTGGGACGCTGAATGGCGCAATCGGATCATGCCCAATAAACTCCGTGCCATCAAGGAGACGACGACTGTGTGGCGGTCATCCCTACGAGCCAACCGCAGGGACTCTGTCGTCCTTTGTCGGCTCCGCATTGGCCACTCCCACCTGACACAGTTATTTACTGCGCCGGGAGGACCCTCCTGTATGTCGCTGCGGGGCGGCTTTGACAGTGGCCCACATTTTGTTGGCCTGCCCCCTTTTAGCTGTGGTCAGGCAGACATTTGCGCTGCCTGATACGCTCCCTGCCCTCTTATGTGATGACCCTGGTATGGCTGACTTAGTTTTCCGTTTTATTCGGGCAGGGGGTTTTTATTATTTACTCTGAGTGTTTGTTCTGTTCTTTTGTGTTGATTCTGGCCATTGGCCTACGATTTTACGCTGAGTTTTTAATGTGTTCTCGGTGGTTGGCTTTTCCTTTTTATCTCTATGGTCGGCCAACCACTGTCACACTCTGTGTGATTTTAATTTGTTTCGTCTGATCTCTGTAGGAGTATTTCTTGTCCTGTGTCGTCTGACGTCTTTCCTGTTGTTCGTTTTTTTTATTCTCTTTGGGTGGTTTCCCTTTTTTTTTTTTTTTTGGAAAAAGGGACCGATGACCGTCGCAGTCTGGTCCCTTTAATCCCCCCAAACCAACCAACCAACCTTGCCAAGCACAACTGATCGAACTAACCCATTAACCAATAGGTTGAAAGTCGTTTCTGATTTGAATAAGGCTATCTTGTTGGAGGGAGCAGTTTTTCCTCCTATTGTTATCAGTCGTACGGTTCATTAGAGCCAGCTTATGTCATGTCCATTGCCATACCTTATCCGCAGCTCGTGGTCTAGTGGCTAGCTTTGCTGCCTCTGGATCACAGGGTCCCGGGTTCGATTCCTGGTCGGCTTGGGGACTTTCTCTGCCTGGGAACTGGGTGTTTGTATTGTCCTCCTCTAGCCTGACAGTGTCTAGATTGGTCTGTGTAAAAAAATGAACTGTAAAAAAATTAGGACTTTATACGGGCCCTGATGACTGCGCAGTTGAGTGCCCCATAAAACAATCATCATCATCATTGCCATACCTCGTTAGCGGCGCCACAAGTAAAATGGTGCCGTAGAGTATCAGTCTGCTGGCACTCCAAGCATTGGTCGGTATTTGACAAGCTGATCTTGAAGAGACGCTCATTTGTGCTTATGGTGTTGTAAAATGCGCAGTACCACAGAGCTCTTACGTGTGACGGTAAGGTTGTAACATGAATGCTTTGCCAAAGTCCACTCCAACTGGTTGTGATGAATTTCTTCACTAATTTGCTTATACACTAATCTTCCGTCAGCACTTTATAAACTTCCTTGCTTGTGTAGTTCCTTATCCTTTGCCTGATGGATCTGTTCTCAGTAATATGTTTTAATATGCGACAAGCTATAATTTATATGGCCGACCATAACTGGCACCCTGTTGTCTGTAGGAGACTTGCGTTCACAACGTAAGCTATGAGGTTTCCATCACCTGCAGCTAGGGCTTTTGCTGTCCGAGATATCAACAGAGCTCTGCATTTGTGTCTAAGGCTGATGAGACATAAACCACCTCTCGTTTCAAAAAATTGTTCAAATGGCTCTGAGCACTATGGGACTTAACATCTATGGTAATCAGTCCCCTAGAACTTAGAACTACTTAAACCTAACTAACCTAAGGACATCACACAACACCCAGTCATCACGAGGCAGAGAAAATCCCTGGCCCCGCCGGGAATCGAACCCGGGAACCCGGGCGTGGGAAGCGAGAACGCTACCGCACGACCATGAGCTGCGGACCCTCTCGTTTCAGGCAGAGTCATGGTTTGATAATCAACCCTAAGGATTCGCCCTCTCCATATGAACCATGCTAGAGCAGATTCAGTTCGTTTTCCTATTGTTGAAGGCAAAGGTAATATACTTGCGAGGTAGTACACCTTAGGAAGTATAGCGAGATTTCTCATCGTGGTTTTTTGTATCATATCTAGAGCACAGGTGGAATTCTCTCATAATACCGCTCGGAGACTGTTGAGCTTCATTTTTCAATTCCAGGCTGCTGTCTTCATACGAGATTTGCTAAACCGTATCCCCAGAAGTTTGATGTTATCTGCTTCTTCATCTGGTCCTGTTTCAATGAATCCTATCCCTCTGCCTAACTTGATAGATTTACCTACATTAATTTTAGCTCCCGTACAAGAACTATATGTCTGAATCACGTCTTGTATCTTCATACCATCCGTCGGATCAGTCACATACACGGCCAGGTCATCAGCGTAACACCTATGGACGTATTTGTTGCTTCCAACTTCAATTCCAGGGAGCCTGACAAGTAATGACCGTAGAAGCGGCTGGATAGATAACGAGAACAGCAGCATCGAGAGGGGGCACCCTTGTCGGATCGACGCTAGGACGGGAATTTTGGCTGTGCGTTGTCCATTGACAAGAATTCTTGAAGTCGCATGAGTGTATAATCTCCTGATGATGTGGACAAAAGATAGCTTTATTTCCATTTTCGACATGACACGTAGCAGGTAGTTGTGCGGACCCTGTCAAATGCTTTGTCCATGTCTAACGACACGATGGCCACCCTGCAGCTGGACGCCGAGGCGACAGCCGCTACATCTCGGTATTCCTCCATCGCTTGCTGTATTGTCCTCCCTGGGACGGCACACAAGTGATATTGAATGATGAGGCCACCAGCAATGGTGTTCAATAGACGAAGCAATACCCTAGCAACTAGCTTGTAGTCAGCGATTAAGAGCATTGTAGCACACGTGGTTTGCAAACCATTAGTACATCCACTTTTAGGAAGAAACACAATGAGCCCTTCTAAGAACTCACAGGGAATAGCGGGAGACGTACGTATTTCGTCGAGCACTGCAGTCAACGTACTACTGATTAAATTCCAGTACTTCAGGTAAAACTCTACTGGTAACCCATCGGGTCCAGGGGATTTGTTCCTCGGGTTTTCTTTCAGCGCTTCGTACAGCTCTTCTGTAGTGATACGAGCTTCCAGTTCTGCGTTTTCTGCATCCGTCACCGTCGGGTCAACGCAATTTAAAATGGCCTCACAATTGTCATTGTCGTCGGTGTCCCCTTCAGCATACAGTCTCGTGAAATAATCATGGGCAAACTTTTTGAAGTCCTGTTGTTGGATACGGTGGCTTCCATCATTTCGGAGAGAACTTATATGCTGTCGGCGTCTTCTTTTGAATTCGGCGAGAAGGTGGAAAAGCGCAGTTTTTTCATTCTTAATACTGCTGCTGTCTCTCGCTCTTATTTTAACTCACTCTACTTGCTGACGTTACAGAGCGGTTATTTTTGCCTTGATCCGTTTTATTCTCATGATGTGACGCGGTACATTGATGGTATTTGCGTATAGTTCCCTTAAACACAGGAAGTAGATTTCCATTGTGTGTCTCTCTCAATGTTTCTTTTCAAAAGCGTAGCGTTTGAGTAAACTTCATATTTTAGGTTTCGCATGTGTTACCCACCATTCCATTTTAGTTCTGTAGCGCCGAATATCCCTTAAGCACATTTACCAAACTCACTTTAACTCGTGTTCAAGCCCAGTGTCCATCAGGTGTGAGATACTGAATTTCCAGACACCCCCACCCCGAAATGTCCTTTGTCTTGGCATGTTAATCTCAGCCACAGCTGCTAAGTGGTCAGAAAACCTGACTGGTTAAGTTTCGAGTCTGAGAACATGATTTTTCAGGCGACAAGAGGCATAGATTCGGTCTACCGTACTCATGGAATGGCTAGTAATATACAGGGTGTTTCAAAAATGACCGGTATATTTGAAACGGCAATAAAAACTAAACGAGCAGCGATAGAAATACACCGTTTGTTGCAGTATGCTTGGGACAACAGTACATTTTCAGGCAGACAAACTTTCGAAATTACAGTAGTTACAATTTTCAACAACAGATGGAGCTGCAGTCTGGGAAACTCTATAGTACGATATTTTCCACATATCCACCATGCGTAGCAATAATATGGCGTAGTCTCTGGATGAAATTACCCGAAACCTTTGACAACGTGTCTGGCGGAATGGCTTCACATGCAGATGAGATGTACTGCTTCAGCTGTTCAATTGTTTCTGGATTCTGGCGGTACACCTGGTCTTTCAAGTGTCCCCACAGAAAGAAGTCACAGGGGTTCATGTCTGGCGAATAGGGAGGCCAATCCACGTCGCCTCATGTATGTTTCGGATAGCCCAAAGCAATCGCACGATCATCGAAATATTCATTCAGGAAATTAAAGACGTCGGCCGTACGATGTGGCCGGGCACCATCTTGCATAAACCACGAGGTGTTCGCAGTGTCGTCTAAGGCAGTTTGTACCGCCACAAATTCACGAAGAATGTCCAGATAGTGATGCAGTAATCGTTTCGGATCTGAAAAATGGGCCAATGATTCCTTTGGAAGAAATGGCGGCCCAGACCAGTACTTTTTGAGGATGCAGGGACGATGGGACTGCAACATGGGGCTTTTCGGTTCCCCATATGCGCCAGTTCTGTTTATTGACGAAGCCGTCCAGGTAAAAATAAGCTTCGTCAGTAAACCAAATGCTGCCCACATGCATATCGCCGTCATCAATCCTGTGCACTATATCGTTAGCGAATGTCACTCGTGCAGCAATGGTAGCGGCGCTGAGGGGTTGCAGCGTTTGAATTTTGTATGGATAGAGGTGTAAACTCTGGTGCATGAGACGATACGTGGACGTTGGCGTCATTTGGACCGCAGCTGCAACACGGCGAACGGAAACCCGAGGCCGCTGTTGGATCACCTGCTGCACTAGCTGCGCGTTGCCCTCTGTGGTTGCCGTATGCGGTCGCCCTACCTTTCCTGCACGTTCATCCGTCACGTTCCCAGTCCGTTGAAATTTTTCAAACAGATCCTTTATTGTATTGCTTTTCGGTCCTTTGGTTACATTAAACCTCCGTTGAAAACTTCGTCTTGTTGCAACAACACTGTGTTCTAGGCGGTGGAATTCCAACACCAGAAAAATCCTCTGTTCTAAGGAATAAGCCATGTTGTCTACAGCACACTTGCACGTTGTGAACAGCACACGCTTACAGCAGAAAGACGACGTACAGAATAGCGCACCCACAGACTGCGTTGTCTTCTATATCTTTCACATCACTTGCAGCGCCATCTGTTGTTGAAAATTGTAACTACTGTAATTTCGAAAGTTTGTCCGCCTGAAAATGTACTGTTGTCCCAAGCATATTGCAACAAACGGTGTATTTCTATCGCTGCTCGTTTAGTTTTTATTGCCGTTTCAAATATACCGGTCATTTTTGAAACACCCTGTAAGTGAACACTGGATTTCCTCTTGGTTGGCTGTGGAAAGTGTCTATGAGGTGCAATTGTTTCACTAAGTCTCCCAGTTCCAGGCATAGATTAGGATTGAGCGTTTGGTGAGCGCGGAAAGAACTCAGGTGAAACCACCTGCAAGGATGGTATTCTCGTTCACGGGATTGATTAACTCAGCTGTACTTTCCTGCAAGAAGGTAGATCTATCCAGTCTGGCTTGCGAACCGGATGGAGCGTAAATATTAATAAGCTGAGCTGTGTCTGTTTCGACAGAAATTGCTCTTCCACCTGCTAACTTTTTAACACCTCTCGGTACAATCCCGTCCTTGAATAATATGGCCGTGCCGCTTTCAGGTCTTCTATTGAGGATAGCATTGTATCACGAGATATGTTCCACTCTGGCTGTACACACTTCTTGCAACATGACTATGTCTATATAAAATCTCGCAGGCATTCAATTTTAGTCAAACGTGATTCTGTTGGTGTTAACTGTAGCTATACTATACGACTGCAAATCAGTGCTACCACACATTTGTCAGATATGGATTCACAGCTGTGTGTTAATAGAAGTTGTTGTCCATGTCTGCATCAGTTCCACTGAGCTTCAACGGCTCGCGTCCGCCACCGTGTGTTGACGGCGGCTTACACTCCTTCATTTCTTCCTGCCAAGGTGAATTGTCCTGTGGTGTTGCAGACACGTCCACACTGTGAGGAGCGAGATTGTCAGTACGACTATCAGTTTGTTCTGCGGCAACAATTGCGGATTCGTTGCTTTGCGGTTTGTTACGAGTCGTTTCTCTAGAAACGGTAGATTCAGCATCTGCTGTTTGCGATGCGGGGTCTCGTGGTGGACGGAGTCCCTCTCCGCTGATTCTTCGTGCCTGGTCTTGAGGTGTTGCTGCCATGGCTTGGTTTTGAACACCTGCTTCCTTATCCCCCTCCCATGACCCTAGATGGTTGGCTTTCCGAGTTCCTTTTTTCCCCTTCGATGCGCCCGTAGGTTGGTTGTTCGTGTTTGCTGCACCTTTTTGAAGCATTGTGGTGTTTGTGGATTTTTCTAGGTTTCCTGTTTGTCGGTCTGACACCAATGCCGCTCGTGATTTCTTCGACAGTTGTTAATGTTCTTCCTGGCCTTCCGATAGCGTGTCACATAATTTCTGTAGTACCTGATTTGCTTTTTCTCGCAAGATGGGCGCACTTTTTTCAGCTCCGTGATGGGCAATCCGGCGGTTTTTGTTTTCCTTTTCGTTGGTGGAGCTTGGTGTGTTTCGTCGTTTGTCATCCGTGCTTCAATCTCACGTGACGACTGCGTTTCATTGTTCGGAGCTACGGTCGTGTCATCGTTGTTTACGCTATTGTGCGCAATAGCTACCTCGCTGCCTCGTTCAGTGTCACAGGGATGACCTGTAACTGTATCTTCTAGAGTTTCTTCTTCATTGGTCTTTCCCAATCGTGCGTCCTCTTCGACGTGGCTCGTAGTGTTATAAATAGTAGCCTCTGATGCCGGAGCCAGTTTCCACGAGTTGCTGCGACACAGTTATCGGTAGCTGTGACATAGTGAGTGGGGTAGCTACCTCCCCTCGTCGGCAGTTGTGTCACTCAACGCTACAAACACTGTGGGCGTACGCGTCCTGCGGAACCACATCCAGCGCACGTTTGTGGCTGCCCCTCATAAATAACAATAGCCCTATATCCACAGTCGTTAACATAGGAAGGAATATGCTTTATCATTTTAATTTTAATCATTTAAGACCGGGAATTTATGTGCACCGGACCACTTCTCGGCAATGTTGCTTAGAATAGTGCCGTAAGGCTCCAAAATTGCATTAATCTGCTCTGAGGTTATTTCAAATGGTAGTTCGAAAACTCTAATACTTTTGATTTCAAGTCCTGCGTGAGTAACTTTCACATTACCGACATTGCCGTCAGAACGTTTGAACTTTAAGTTGTTCCTATATAATACTACAGTTACGGCGTTACACTCACCGACAACAACAGCGCACGGCCACAAGCAGCGGAGACCTAAACACGGCTCACTTCCGCAGGCCAAGGCCGCCAAGGGCCGACTGCCCAACTGGGTTGTCAGTCGTGCTTGGGTAGCTCAGTTGGCCTAAACGGGTGCCATCGGACGTCCGCGACAAACAAATTCAACGAACAATGTGGAACAAAATGAGGTTAAGAAAAAAGAAGTTGGTAGAGCACTTGCCCGTGAGACGTAAAGGTCCCGAGTTCGAGTCTCGGTCCGGCACACAGTTTTAATCTGCCTGGACGTTTCATATCAGCGCACACTCCACTGCAGAATGGAAATCTCATTTTGCTTCCAAGTTATGCTCAATAATGTTCATGTCTGGGGAGTTTGGTGGCCAACGGAAGTGTTTAAATTCAGAAGAGTCTTCCTGGAGCCACTCTGTAGCAATTCTGAACGTGTGGGCTATCGCATTTTCCTGCTGGAATTGCCCAGCTCCGCTGAAATGCACAATGGAAATGAATGGACGCAAATGATCAGACAGGATGCTTAGATACGTGTCACCTGTCAGAGTCGTATCCAGGCGTATCAGGGATCCCATATCACTCCAACTGCACTTGCCTCACACCGTTACAGAACCTCCACCAGCTTGAACAGTCCCCTGTTGACATGCAGGGCCCACGGATTCATGAGGTTGTCTCCATGCTCACACACGTCGATCCGCTCTATAAAATTCGAAACGCGACTCCTCTGACAACGCAACATATTTCCAGTCATCGACACTCGAATGTCGGTGTTGATGGGCCCAGGCGAGGCGTAAAGCTTTGTGTCGTGCAGTCATCATGGGTATACCTCCGAAATTCCATATCGATGATGTTTCGTTAAATAGTACGCACGCTGACACTTGTTGATAGCCCAGCATTGAAATCTGCAGCAATTTGCGGAAGAGTTGCACTTCCGTCACGTTGAACGATTCTCTTCAGTCGTCGCTGGTCACGTCCTTGCAGGATCTTTTTCCGGCCGCAACGATGTCGGAGATTTAATGTTTTATCAGATTCCTGATGTTCGCGGTACATTCGTGAAATTTTGTAAAAATTTTTTGTTTATTTATAGACGCATCACATTCTTATGACAGTCATAACCGGTTTCGGCCATTTTTACAAAATAGTCAATCACTCACTCCATTGACAAAATGTCGTTTTTTACAAAATTCGTGAAATTGTCGTACAGGAAGATCCCCACCTCATCACTACTTCGGAGATCCCGTGTCCCATCGCTCGTGCACCGACTAAACACCACGTTCAAGAATATGGCTCTGAGCACTATGGAACTCAACTTCTGAGGTCATCAGTCCCCTATAACTTAAACCTAAATAACATCCATGCCCGAGGCAGGATTCGAACCTGCGACCGTAGCGGTCGCGCGGTTCCAGACTGTAGCGCCTAGAACCGCTCGGCCACCCCGGCCGGCAAACACCACGTTCAAACTCACTTAAATCATAACCTGTCATTGTAGCAGCAGTAGCCGATCTGCACCAGACGTTTCTCGTCTTATGTAGGCGTTGTCGACCGAAGCGCCATATTCTGCCTGTTTACTTTATCTGTATATTTGAATACGCATGCCGATACCAGTTTCTTTGGCGTTCCAGTGTAGATATCGCGTTTTTAGCTGTAAATCACTTTAGTTCCAAAAGACTTCTGGTAGCTTAATATTTGTATTATATCAGACATATACAGTTCTTTTTTTTCTAAAATAAAGTTTGAGGGTACTCCGACATTGGATATAATGCAGCGAAAATTACTTTATAACTGAAGCATGGGATAGCACCCGTCTGCTTTTAGCCATGACATCATCAACATGTCGAACAAAAAAAAAAACAGGTATCGTTCCAAAGGCCAACACTCTGGACGATCATTTAATTTTCTATCATGCTCACGTTCGTTCACTGCATTTTCACACGTAGGTTCAGTGCTCAGGTTTATAGTTTCACTTTCGTCATCCACTGATGTTGAACTTCCTGACTTTTCACTCGCACACGAATTATTGACAGTTTTTAGTTTTTTAGATGCAGGAGAACAAGTAAAATAGTTAGTTTTCTGCTTGAAACAGTCAATTACATCGCTTTTCCCACCCAAAATGGCACTGGTATCGTTCGTATTGCAATTACCAACACGAAGAAATGAAGTAAAAAAGTTACGTCCGTGGAATAAATCTTTGGCTCTCTTCCAAGTTCTCAACATCGTAAAAAAATTACTTTGTCGACGAAAAAGTTTATGGGTACGTGCCCCCCGGCTTTCCCCCACAAAAACAGCACTGGACATATATATTACAGGAGAATTGGAGCACAGACCGAATTGCCTTCGTCACTTTCGGAACGTTATGTAAGAGGCACTAGGTAAGACACAACACTGCCTAGCAGGAGTTTGACTGACAGAGCTGTAGCAAACCGTATGCATTCGGTACTGACAAGGAAAACTACCCATCGCACCCTCCTCAGGTTTAGAGGTAAAATGGCCCAATGGGTAGCCTGTCAAACACTGAACACTGATCAAGGATGAAAAAACAGGAGGAAGGTGTACTGAACTACGAAAAAGATGTAAAATAGAAACAGTGAACAGTCGAAGTTCAAAATGTGCAACATCGAGGTGACTGCAAGAATTTCTGCATCGTGGCTGTGTGGTCACGTTGGTCATAAAGCGGGAAATCCCTATTCATATCCCCTTCGTGCCACATTTTCTTCACAAAATTGTAAACTTTCATTAGGTCATTGACGAGTCTGTTCTCCTTCTGTACTCTTAGCAGTTGTTATACTATACATCGGTTATAGAATATGAGTCATATGGTAAGAGTGTATTCTCGTCGCAAGTAAATCTAATGAATAGTCAGAACAGACGAGATGCTGCACAGGCCTCTCACAGAAAGGAAAACATCAAGTAAACGGGTGTGAAATATGTTACAACAAATGATTTCAGGAGTCAAAACTTCCAAAACGAAACGCAAGTCATAAGATGTGATACTTGTGTAGAACATATAGGAGGTACGTAGTCTGAAGGTCCCTTCCTTAAAGCTTGCTGTTACAATCGGACGTTACAGCAGACACAGACACAAATTTGAATAAAACGAAAAGATACGTCAAAGACTAGACGGAGAGTTCATAATTTTGTGAAAGAAAAAATATGACGCACGGCAAGGTTTGAACAGATCTCCCCCTTCGCAATCCAACACCATTACCTCATAACCACGAGGCCGCTGCTTCTGAGGTTTGCTCTATGTTGGAGATCTTGAGCTTTGGACCGTTCACTGTTTCGATTTTGCTTTTTTCTTAGTCCATTACACCTTTTTCCTGTTCTCATGCTAGATCTGTGTTCAGTTTTTGACGAGCTACCCACAGAGCCATCTTGCCACTGAAGTGAGGGGGTGCGATGTGGAGTGTTCCTTTTGAGTAACGAATACTTTGGTTGACTTGAAGTAACGAATCGTTGCTCATTAATGTATTCCGTTACTCGCATCTATAGATACGATCTCGGCAACGGAAACCAATACGGAGCATCCGTATACTGGAATGCGGCAAGCGAATGCGATACGAATCCTGCGTATACGAAATGTATGGAGTTGCCACTGGATTCGTCAGGCAGGAAGGGGCTCTTTACCGTACTTTGCGTCCGGCTTGACTTGTTCGGTCGTATTCGCAGTTTTCGAAACATTGAATGCTGCGCGCATCGGCGCAGTAGTTGCAATTTAAAGAATGCGATTTGTGTTATACATGCTTTGTTGTCATGTAAACTTAGTTCCATTTAAAATATTGTTTTTGTAATTGGATTATTCTGTGTTAATATTTTTTGTGAGGTGAGTAATTTACCTAGACCTTCATGATGAATTTTAAATGCGTAACTCTATGATTCAGATGGTTATTAGTTGTTGTTTCTTTTCAGTTTGTTTAGTTAATTTAAGAAGTGGAACATTATTTTCATTTCGCTTATCAGTTATTTCAAATATGTTTGTAGTATCTTGCATTTGTAAAAATTTGTCTTTAACTTCCACATTAAGTATTTTAAAACTTCCTGTTTCTTTGTTTTTATTTTATTATTAAGCCTGCTTCAAACGAGAGGACGCTGCATGTAATAAAATCGCATCTTATTGGCTTAATGACAGGATGGTAGTGAATTTAAGATTGTCACTAGCGTCCGGTTCCATTGTGTAATGGTTAGCACTCTGGACTTTGAATCCAGCGATCAGAGTTCGAGTCTCGGTGGTAACTGAAGCTGTGTTTTGCAAAGTATACAAAAATACACCAAAGTACCAACATCTAATCGTATGAATGTGCTTGATTTCCATACGAGTTTTACGATATCGTCGGTAATAGAAGATACTTTTGTAATGAATACTGTTGCTTTTAGTAACGAATACATGCGGATACACGTTTTTCCGTTACTTTCATAGCTCTATTGACTAAGCAGTAAAGACACTGTAACAAATTTCCTAAGCCATTTAGCAGAGCTGAAGACCGCTAGCAATTCAAGACGAGCAGAACCAAGCATTATGAGATGCTCAGAAAGGTGGGTACTAAAAATGTTAAGATATCACAAGATATAAATGTACATTGAAAAACAGTGTTAGTAGATTTCATCAGAATATCAGAGGATTAAAAAACAAAGTAGATGAACGTTTTCTTTGCTTGGAAGTTAAGAAACAGATAATGCAATATATGTACTGTGCCCGTCTGAACGTCATATACAGGATGAAAAGTATTTAAACCGACAAACTCTGGGAGGTTGCAGGGTACATCAAAACAAATATTTTTCCCTAATGTCATTTTTTCCTATGAGGATTTGAAACGTCCCCTTTGAACAATTTATACACGACTGTGCTTAAACTGTCACACAATGTTTTTAGCGCAACGCAATCTGACTATCACAGATCCCTGCAAAAGAATGGCCCTGAGTAACTTTAACCTATACCTTTCACAAATCACTTACCTCACAAAAATCTTCGTTACTGGAACTACTGCAATACAGCGAGCGCCACTACTGCCAGCTAAATAAAAGATTCAAACTACGGAAGGCACTAACTACTGATAGGGATAGTTAGCAAATGAAAGATATTAATAGAGAACAAACAATGTATTTACCTTAATATCATCACAAGTCATAATATATGTAATTTCAAAACTCCGCCATCTCTCTCCTCACATCCACCACTGCTGGCGGCTCACCTCTAACTGCCCAACACTATGCGCTGTTAACATCCAGCTGCCCAACAATACAATAGCAGACAACAATGCAAACTAGCCACAGACTGCACACAGCACAGCCAGTGATTTTCATATAGAGCGCTACGTGGCATTACCAATATAAAAAGCTAAACAGCCTACTTACATAGCCCCATGCTCCCCACAAAAAATTTTACAAAATATTTTTGGGCAGTGGCCAATAATGATTTGAAAAAATTTTTCATAATTACAATAACAAAGATATCAAATGCACACACTTATTTATACAATGTTGGTCAAAAGCTAAAATTTTCTCACAGTCCATAAAGACAGTCCAGGTTGTTCATCACAGTAAAATTTCAGTGTTTTTTTTTTTTTCTAAGTCCGAGCAGTAAAAGACAATGCATACGGAAGTAGTGGATTTCCATGCAGTCGTGAAGAAGTAGTGTTGTCCTTCCAACGGAAAGACAGTGCTGACTCTTGACATGCAGACAGGTAATGGGCCACAACAGAGCAAACCCACAGCAGAGTCATTCGACGTTTTGAAGAATATTGGTAGGTAGGTCATCACAGAGTAGACCCACTGTAGTCCTGGTAGAGAATATGGTATTGGTGGGCCACCAGAGGCGCAGACCCACTGCAGTCCTTGTAGAGATAATGGTATTGGTGGGCCATCAAAGATGCAGACCCACTGTAGTCCTTGTAGAGATTGTGGACAGGCCCACTGTAGTCCTTGTAGAAATAATGGTATTGGTGGGCCACCAGAGGTGCAGACCCACTGCAGTCCTTGTAGAGATGGCTAGCAGCCATCCGTTGCGACTGTGCAGGTGCACAATCACCATCGAAAAGTCTTGCAGACCTTGTGGGCTAAAATTGACTCAGTTGCATCTACAGATTCGGTTACGCAACTGGCAAAAACTCAGGAAAACTTAAAGAACACAGTAGATTCGATTTCAACACAAATGGACACTCTGAAACTTGGTTCAGAAAAACACACTGAGGAAATGTGTTCACTATCGGAGAAAGTAGCTGAACTTTCGGATCAGGTCACTAACTTATCTACAAAGGTAGATGATGATCTGAATGACACAAGACCCGTAGCCTTCACTGACACAGAAGAGTATGAACAAATTAGAAAATTCAAACAAAATCAAATCAACACACAGTACAAAAGAGAAATCCGGGAAGTACAAGATCAGTTGACGCAGGTAATACAAGAATTACATATTTCAGAGGACACTCGCGCTCCAAAACGGGAAGAGGAACTTAGAAATACGGAAAAGCCACAAAATAATAACACAGGGCCATTCTTTTGTAGGGATTTTTGAAAGTCAGATTGCGTTGCGCTAAATAATATTGTGTGTCAGGTTAAGCACAGTCTTGTATAAATTGTTCAAAGGGGACGTTTCAGATTATTTAAACCGGTAGAGGAAGATTTCTCGGGTGGTAAATTAATTAAACCAACAAACACTTTTCCATTTTTTGTGACCAAGAGACAACACATTAACACAACACAGTTTCAATTGCAGTAGATTTTCAAAAATGCCTCCATTGACACGTAAAAAAGGTTACATCGTCGGATCATGTTCTGTCTGACACGGGCAAAAACCCCAGGAGTATCCTGAATTGTTCTTGCTGCTGCTACTATCCGGGCAACCAGATCCTCTTGTGATGCAACAGGAGTTGCGTAAACAAAGTTGCCCATCTCTCCTCACACAAAAAGTCCAAAGGGGACATATCTGGGGATCGAGCAGGCCATGGTACAGGACAACCTCTGCCAATCCACGTTTCTGGCAACCGTCGATCCAGGAATCGACTCACACGACGACTGACATGTGCCGGCGCCGCGTAATGCTGGAACCACATGATTTGGCTTGTAGGGAGCTGGACGTCTTCCAGCAATTCTGGCAATGCTCTGGCGAGAAAATTGTAATAGTGCCTGCCATTTAATAGCCTGGGTAACAGATACGGCCCAATTAAACAGTCCGCAACAACACCGACCCACACATTAACGAAGAACCGGACTTTATGAGCGCTAGTAACTGTGGCATGTGGGTTATCATCACTCCAAACATGTGAATTGTGCATGTTGAAGACTCCATCACGCCCGAACGTTGCTTCATCAGTAAAAAACACAGAGAATGGAAATGTAGGATGCATTTCACACTGTTCCAGGTACCACTGCGAAAACTGTGCTCTGGGTGGATAATCAACTGGTTCTAGGTTGTGGACACGCTGTAAGTGAAATGGACGTAACAATTGCTCTCGAAGGACTGTTCTTACATTCGTCTCATTCGACCCCATGTTACGTGCAATTGCACGAGTGCTGATTGAAGGATCCCGCTCCACATGCTACAAGACAGCTTCCTCAAATTGCAGCGTTCTTACCGTGCGACGGCGTCCCTGTCCAGGTAATCTGCTAAATGACCCGGTCTCACGCAGACGTTGGTACACAGCAGCAAAGGTCGTATGATGCGGGATACGGCGATTGGGATATTGTTGTTGATAAACCCGCTGTGCAGCTCGTCCGTAGTGGTGCGCTACGAAGTACGCGCCAACCATATCAGTGTATTCACTCCAGGTGTATCGCCCCATTAGTAAACAGAGACAATGCACTACTACACTGATGGACAGCAGTTGCCTACAACTGAAGAGCGTAATACGCCTTTTAACAACTGAAGATCGTAATACGGCATTTCACAACTGAAGAGCGTAATACGGCCTCCACCGGTTTAAATAATCCTCAGAGGAAAAAATGAGATTAGGGAAAAATATTTGTTATGATGTCCCCTACATCCCCCCCGTAGTTTGTCGGTTTAAATACTTTTCATCCTGTAATCACATATCTGGAAAAGGAAAATGTAAGGGGTTATTGGCATAGGCACCTGTGGGCTAGAAGTAGCGCCTTTGATTAGTATTCTAAACGTCCGCGCTCTCGGGTCCGAAAACCACCACCCCCTAAATAATCAGCAATGGCGGCCGAAGACTTCCACCATAAGAATTCACCCTCATTCTGCCAACGGCCTTGTCATGGAGGGCGGAGGAGAGGACACAGGTTCAGGACACTCCATTGTCCATAAGGTGGGAAATTGCCCCGAAGGTGGCAATGATCAACGGCATGAGGGTGCAGAAGCCAATGGAAACCACTGCATTAAGGACACGTAACGTGTGTCCACAGGACAAGTGGCCTCTAACTGAAATAGTGTCGTGATGGTCTCTCCACTGGCAAAAGATTCCAGAATAGTCCCCCATTCGGATCTCTGGGGGGGGGGGGGGGGGGGGAGGGCTGCCAATGGGGATGTGACCATGAGATAAGATTGAATAACCGACGAAACAATGACGTTCTACAAATATGGGCATGGAATGTCAGAAGCTTGAATGTGGCAGGGAAGCTAAAAAACCTGAAACGGGAAATGCAAATGCTCAATCTAGATGTAGTAGGCGTCAGTGAAATGAAATGGAAGGAAGACAAAGGCCTCTGGACATATGAGTGTAGGGTAATATCAGCAGCGATTGAAAATGGTATAACGGGAGTAGGATCCGGAATGAATAGGAAGGTAGGACAGAGAGTGTGTTACTGTGAACAGTTCAGTGACAGGGTTGTTCTTATCAGAATCGACAGAAAACAAACACCGACGAGGATGGTTCAGATATACATGCCGATTTCGCAAGCTGAAGATGAAGAAATAGAGCAAGTATATGAGGATACTGAAAGGGTAATACAGTACACAAAGGAAGACGAAAATGTAGAAGCCATGGGGGACTGTAATGCAGTTGTAGGGGAAGGAGTAGACGAAATGGTTACAGCCAAACATGGGCTTGTGGCAAGGAATGAGAGAGGAGTAAGGCTAACTGAGTTCTGTTCAAATGGCTCTGGCGTAATGGGACTTAACTTATGAGGTCATTAGTCCCTAGAACTTAAAACTAATTAAACCTAACTAAGCTAAGGACATAACACACATCCATGCCTGAGGCAGTGAGTTCTGTAAAACGAATGCTCTGTTCAAGAATCACAAGAGTAGGAGGTATACTTGGAAAAGGCTGGGTGATGTGGGAAGATTTCAATCAGATTACATCATGGCCAAACACAGATTTACAAATCAGACTCTGGATTGTAAGGTGTATCCAGAAGCAGAACGCAGTGTAGTAATGATGAAAAGTAGGCTGAAGTTCAAGGCATGAGTCGGGAAGAATCAATACACAAAGAAGTAGGGTACTAAGGAATGACGAGATACGCTTGAAGTTTTCTAAGGCTACAGATACAGCAATAAGGAATAGCTCAGTAGGTAGTACTGTTGAAGAGGAATGGACATCTCAGGTACAAAATGTTCAAATGTGTGTGAAATCTTATGGGACTTAACTGCTAAGGTCATCAGTCCCCACACTACTTAACCTAAATTATACTAAGGACAAAGACACACACCCTTGCCTGAGGGAGGACTCGAACCTCCGCCGAGATCAGCCGCACAGTCCATGACTGCAGCGCCTTAAACCGCTCGGCTAATCCCGCGCAGCTCTCAGCTATAAAGAAGGTAACTTAGAAGAATCTGCAGGTAACACAAGAAATACTTCGGTTGATCAATGAAAGAAGGAAACACAAAAATGTTTAGGGAAATTCAGGAATACAGAAATACAAGTCGCTGAGGAATGAAATAAACAGGAAGTGCAGGGAAGCTGAGACAAAATGGCTGTACAAAAAATGTGAAGAAATCGAAACAGAAATGTTTGTTGGAAAGATTGGCTCAGCATATAGGAAAGTCAAAGGATATCAATCATACGATTCGCTGATGACAGTGCAATCCTGAGTGAAAGTGAAGAAGAATTACAGGATCTGATGAATGAAATGGTCTAATGAGTTTCAGCTGGCACGGTAGCTCAGCTTGTTCGGTCAGAGACCGGGTTGGCCTCTGTAATAAAAAAACTGAGTGAAACGATCAACAAACGAACTTGACCGGATGTCATGTGACGTCCACAACGAACAAAAAAAAAAAAGCGTGTTCTGTGAGAGGTTAGCTGCACTTCGTAATAAAAAAACTTAAGTGAAGGGATCGATGATGAACTTGAACAAGCGCCATGGGACGTCCGCTCCGAACAAATACAACGACCAATAACGAACAACATGTGATTTAATACAAACGCAAAAAATGAGTACAGAATATTGATTGTGAGAAAATTGAAGACCGAAGAAAGTAACGAGAAGTGGCAGAAATGAGAACAGTGAGAAACTTAACATCTGGTTTGATGGTCGCGAAGTAGATTAAATTAAGGAATTCTGCCACATGTGCAGCAAAATAAACGACAGACGGAGCAAGGAGGCCGTCAAAAGCAGATTAGCGCTGGAAAAAAGGGCGTTCCTGAGCAAGAAAAGTCTATTAGTATCAAACATAGGTCTTAATTTGGGGAAAAAATTTCTGAGACTGTACATTTGGAGCACAGAATTGTATGATAGTGAAACATGGACTGTGGGAAAACCGGAACACAAGAGAATCGAAGCATTTGTGTGGTGCTACAGGCGAATGTTGGTAATTAGTTGGACTGATAAGGTAAGGAATGAGGTGGTTCTGCTCGGAATCGGTGAGGAAAGGAATATGTTGAAAACACTGACAGGGATTTATTTGGTGTTTGGGGGTAGCTTCCCAGCTCAAGTGTAAGAGAGTGCAATGAATTCCATCTCCTCCTTAGCACTCTTTGCCAAGGCCGTTGACAGAATGAGGGTGACTTCTTATGCTAGAAGTCTTCAACCACCATTACTGATGATTTTTGTCCAAAATTTAAGCAATAGCTTGATTCTAACCCAGGACTTACACCTTTTTGATTACTAGTCAAAGATGCTAGCCCTATAACACTGGAAAGAAATTAACAATCAAACATCTTTCAGATCCTGCTATCAACAAGTGCTCAGACCTCAAAGAGAATTCGGTTGGTAGTAACAGATATTTGCACTTGTTGTTCTTGTGTCGAGGAGTATCATATTAAATCACTATGAGTTTCAGCTCAATAAATAGATGTAACCAGCTAATGTACAAGCAGCTCCTCTGATATCTGGTTTAGATTAAACATAATTAATACATAAACATGAATATATGGAAATAAGGTACACAAATATCATATCAAATCACTTTAAGTTTTAGATCAGTAAATAAACAGAGTGGAATGCCTCTTTGGGCTGATCATTCAAGTGCAAAAACTGCTCTCATTCCAAGAAGTTTCTCATGCATAATTAGTTAAGATAAACTTATTTAAATTTTTTTTTAATGAATAGTGTGTTTACCACAAGAAACAACATCTAATGAATATCACTTTGTCAGAATTATCAATATGTGTCACTGAATATTCATAAACTTGAACATAATTGCTAGACACCTTAAAGTCAGGTGTGAAAAGAGACAAAGAAAAATTACGTAAGAATTTTTTTTAATTCTTCTTCAGTAGCTCTACAGCCCTTGGTGAGCCTTGGCTTCTTCAACAATCTTCCTCCACACTTCTCGTTTATTTGCTGCTCTTTTCCACCCCCGGACTCCCATATTGCTGATATCCATTATTACCTCATCGATCCATCTTCTTCTAGGTCTCCCTTTTCGCCTAACTGAATGGATCATACCTTTCATCATTTTCTTTGGAATTCTATCCTCTGCCATTCTCTCCAAGTGTCCTAGCCATCGTATTCGCTGTGATTTCACAAATTTTACTATGTCCCTGCCTTGTATTAACTCTTGTAATTCAGCATTGTAGCGTATTCTCCAGCCTTCTTCCTCCCTTATTGGCCCATAGATTTTGCGTAGTATTTTCCACTCAATGCTTCTTAGAGCATTTTTATCGTGTTCTGTCAACGTCCATACCTCTGAGCCATATGTGATAACTGGGTGGACTAGGGAATTATATACTAGCAGTTTAGTTTTTCTTGTAACAAGACTATTTTTGAAGAGCTGCATATTTGCAAAGTAAGCTCTGTTTCCTGCTTGTATTCTTTCCCTTATAGTCTTTCCAATACTGTTATCATTTGTTATTAGGGCTCCCAAGTAGTTAAAAGAGGACACTCCATTGAAGCATTTCCCATTGATGTTTAGGTTTTTAGGGGTTCTTCTGGCCTCAGATTGTGACATTACCATATATTTTGTTTTGTTTTCATTTACTATGAGACCAATTTTTAAGGCATCTGTTTCCATTGCCCAGTATGTTTCTAGGAGTGTATTGGTATTTCTTCCTACTATAGTAATGTCATCAGCGTATGCACATATCTGGCTAGTTTTCATAAATATTGTGCCTCTTTTGTTGATTTTATTTACTGCACTATGCAGGGCTATGTTGAATAGGACAGTGGAGAGACTATCCCCTTGCTTCACACCTTTATTAAAGTCAAAGCTATCACTTGTACTGCTAAGGACCCTTACTTTTGCTCTTGTCTCTGTCATTGTCATTCTGATTAGTCTTATTAATTTAGCACATATACCAACTTCTTTCAGTACTCTATATAGTTCTTGCCGATTTAGGCTGTCAAAGGCTTGTTTGAAATCGATGAATAAGAAATGCAGATCTACACTCCTGGAAATGGAAAAAAGAACACATTGACACTGGTGTGTCAGACCCACCATACTTGCTCCGGACACTGCGAGAGGGCTGTACAAGCAATGATCACACGCACGGCACAGCGGACACACCAGGAACCGCGGTGTTGGCCGTCGAATGGCATTTGTGCACCGCCGCCGTCAGTGTCAGCCAGTTTGCCGTGGCATACGGAGCTCCATCGCAGTCTTTAACACTGGTAGCATGCCGCGACAGCGTGGACGTGAACCGTATGTGCAGTTGACGGACTTTGAGCGAGGGCGTATAGTGGGCATGCGGGAGGCCGGGTGGACGTACCGCCGACTTGCTCAACACGTGGGGCGTGAGGTCTCCACAGTACATCGATGTTGTCGCCAGTGGTCGGCGGAAGGTGCACGTGCCCGTCGACCTGGGACCGGACCGCAGCGATGCACGGATGCACGCCAAGACCGTAGGATCCTACGCAGTGCCGTAGTGGACCGCACCGCCACTTCCCAGCAAATTAGGGACACTGTTGCTCCTGGGGTATCGGCGAGGACCATTCGCAACAGTCTCCATGAAGCTGGGCTACGGTCCCGCACACCGTTAGGCCGTCTTCCGCTCACGCCCCAACATCGTGCAGCCCGCCTCCAGTGGTGTCACGACAGGCGTGAATGGAGGGATGAATGGAGACGTGTCGTCTTCAGCGATGAGAGTCGCTTCTACCTTGGTGCCAATGATGGTCGTATGCGTGTTTGGCGCCATGCAGGTGAGCGCCACAATCAGGACTGCATACGACCGAGGCACACAGGGCCAACACCCGGCATCATGGTGTGGGGAGCGATCTCCTACACTGGCCGTACACCACTGGTGATCGTCGAGGGGACACTGAACAGTGCACAGTACATCCAAACCATCATCGAACCCATCGTTCTACCATTCCTAGACCGGCAAGGGAACTTGCTGTTCCAACAGGACAATGCACGTCCGCATGTATCCCGTGCCACCCAACGTGCTCTAGAAGGTGTAAGTCAACTACCCTGGCCAGCAAGATCTCCGGATCTGTCCCCCATTGAGCATGTTTGGGACTGGATGAAGCGTCATCGCACGCGGTCTGCACGTCCAGCACGAACGCTGGTACAACTGAGGCGCCAGGTGGAAATGGCATGGCAAGCCGTTCCACAGGACTACATCCAGCATCTCTACGATCGTCTCCATGGGAGAATAGCAGCCTGCATTGTTGTGAAAGGTGGATATACACTGTACTAGTGCCGACATTGTGCATGCTCTGTTGCCTGTGTCTATGTGCCTGTGGTTCTGTCAGTGTGATCATGTGATGTATCTGACCCCAGGAATGTGTCAATAAAGTTTCCCCTTCCTGGGACAATGAATTCACGGTGTTCTTATTTCAATTTCCAGGAGTGTATATCATATTCATAGAACTTTTCCATCATTTGTCTTATCACAAATATTTGATCAGTTGTTCCTCTGCCTGGTCGAAAGCCACACTGATATTCCCCTAGTATGCCTTCTGCACACTTCTGTATCCTTTCGTTTAATATACTTGTGAAGATCTTATAAGCTGTACTTAGGAGTGTTACACCTCTATAGTTTTCACATGCTGTTCTGTCCCCTTTCTTATAAATGGGGACTATTATTCCAATTTTCCAATTATCTGGCATAGTTTCTGTTTCCCATATGTCTGATATTAATGTGTGCAGTTCCTTTATTACAGCCTCACCACCAGTTTTTATTAATTCAGCAATTATGCTGTCTTCCCCAGGGGCTTGATTGTTTTTTGACTTGTGCACAGCCTGGGAGACCTCTTGTAGTGTTGGCTTTCTTGCCTCATTGGTTTCATTGTCTACTTCCAGCTCCACTCTTCCCTCCTGTGCAGCTGTCTCTTCATCTTCTAGGCTGGTGCTTAGTGTATCTTTGAAATACTCTGCCCATCTTCCCACTATCTGTTCTTCCTCCCTTATCATTTTCCCATCTTTACTGGAACAGGCCGCTATTTTTGGTTGGAATCTATTCTTCATTTTGCCTATGGCATGATAGAACTTTCTTATTTCACTCTGTTCCTTTAGTTCTTCTAGTTCTTGAAGTTTCTTCTTATTCCACTCTCTTTTCTTTCTCTTGCACAGTCTGTTAGCTCTTCTCCTTAATTCTCTATATTGTTCCACATTATTTCTGGTTTCTCTCTGTAGCACTTTTGTTCTTGCCCTGTTCTTTTCCTCTATTGCTGACCTGCAATCTTCATCAAACCACTCCTGGGTTCTTCTGTTCCTTCTTATGCCTATTATTTCCTCTGCAGCATCCTTAATGGCTTTCTCAAACCTGATCCACCTTTCATCTACTCCTACTGTGGTCTCTTCATTGCTCAACTTTCTGCTTAGTGTTACTTGGTATTTTTTTACTTCATCAGGAATGTTCAGTTTGTCTGTATTCCATTTCATCATCTTTCCCATTCTGTTGCCATTTGTTAGTGACAGTTTCTCTCTCAAGACTGATTTTATCAAAAAGTAGTCTGAATCACAGTTTGGTCCTCTGCAGCTCCGTACATCCGTAACTGACGTGGAGTGGCGTGCAATCACTAAAATATGGTCAATCTGATTGACTACTCTATTGGCTGCAGACTTCCAAGTACCCAGATGGATCCTTTTATGTGGAAAGCAGAAACTTTTAATAATCATATTATTCCTTGCTGCGAATTGGCATAGTAAGTCTCCATTCTCATTGTTTTCTTCATGTAGTGAATATTTTCCAGAAACTCCAAACGGATGTTCATTCCTCCCTATTTTTGCATTAAAATCTCCTATTACTAGCATTTTTTTTAATTGCAGCGAGTCAAACCATAATCTATAATATTCCAGTATAACATGGATATGAGTCATCACCACATCTCACCTTATTGAGTTTGTTATGTTTTCGTTTCACTTACGAAAATGTATCATTTCTGGCCAGTATTTTCTTTCAGGAGGCAGGTCTGAGAGGTACAAATCCACTTACAGTATTCTGGTCCACACATCACATATATTCTCCTTCCAATTGACATGTAAAGTATAAGTCCAATGACATATTTCATGTAAGAAAATCAACTTCAAGTAATAGTGTACATAGAGGTAAAAGGTACTTAAAGCAAAAGAGCATGTAAATAAACAGCTGTAAGTTTGAGAATGTGTAGACAATAAATGAGTATTGGAAATTATGTTACATCTATCAGTAAATCAACAGTTGCCTAAGTTAAAATGGATCAAGTTAAACAGATGATTAAATTTTTGAAAACATTGATTATTAAAAATTAAAATTGGTTTTGTTTTCGTTTCCCACACTGTATGTTAAGTGACTGGTCAAAATATACAAGAGAAGTGATTCCAGAAAATAAATATGAAGTCACTGGCTAGGGCAAGGCACCATATGCCATATGGTGTATATATGAAAGTACCACAGATCCCCTACCTGTTAAATTTCACCACAAAATTACTGAAAAAATGTTTCTTAGAGGATTTTCTCCCCCAGAGGTTGCCTTGACTATACAGTGCACATCATGTAACCTCAACTATTTCAACTCCACAAATCACTTTTTAATTCGTAATTCATGATAGATATAAGAATTTTAAAAAAAGTTCAAATAATCAATGATAACAGATATGAGCATAAATTTCTTTCTATTAGTTACTTAACTTTCACTGTGTTGAAGTTCTCACCATAGGGTTTGCTTAAGTATACAGTATGATCTTGTCATGTGTAATGTAAGGTGCATTTCAAATAAATTTCCAATGGTGTGTCAAATATCAAAGAACAAATATTATGATGCTAAATGGGTAATTAAGGTTGTCTGTACAATTTTAGCTGTGTAACATTCCTAAGTCCAAATAACATTTTTAACTTTGGACATACAAGTTTGTATGCATTTGGATGTGGATTTTCAACAATTTCAAATGATCCTACATAAATATCAAAGAATTTTTTAATTTCATTATTTAGAGCTTTAGATTTGGTGTAACTTTATGTCAAAACTAGATCTCCAACTTTGAATTACATGTTTTTTATGTGTTTGTAATGCCATTTCTTTCTTTTTCTGTAATAGTCATCATGGTTCTTCTAACTAATGCCTCTCTTTCAGCTGCTGTTATGCTTTTACATGCTGGAAACTCTATAAGTTCTTTAATTAAGTAAGGTGGCTTTTGATAAAACATGATCTCGTAAGGAGAGGATCCTGTGGTAGTATGTTGTGGGCTATTCATAATACCTTCAAAATCATTCATATAATTTAACCAATTGGTATGTTATTTATGACAGTAAGTTCTACATAATCTGCCAATTTCCCTCACATAACACTCAGTTGGGTTACATTTTGGTGAATAAGATGAAATTACAATATGTCTGATATTATATTCCTCTACAAATTCCTTCCAAAACTTTGAAGTAAACTGAATCACATTGTCTGATAAAACTTTAATAAAGTAGTCTTATACAAATTTGGTTGCTATTTTCTTGCTAGTTACTTTCCTTAAAGGATAAAATTTTACATACTTCGAAAATAAATCTACAATAACAAAAATATATTGAAACCATCCTTTAACTCTCAAAAGTTGGCCATACAAATCTATTCCCACTAAATCCAACTGTTTATGAGGTATCACATTTTGTAGAAGACCCTTGTTGGTTTTGTTACTAACTTTTGTTCTTTGACGTCTATCACAACTGGTACGTAAAGTCCTAACCCACCTAGACATGTTATGAAAATATATACATTCTTGGATTTTTTGAATACATTTCAGTGCACCACAGTGTCTGAAACTTTCATGTGTATATTTTATCAAAGTACTGATGTGAGAATCTGGCCAGCACACTTTTCATACATCATTGTCTGGATTGTGTCTATAAAACAGAATGCCTTTGAAGACTTGACAGTACATTCATACCTTCTCATTACCTTTCTTCACTAAATAATTTTTAGCAAGCTTCCAATGATCATCACCATTTTGGTATCTTCTCAGTTGATTACAGATATTCCTAATTTCATTTTCTTCTTTCATTTCTTTAAATTCTGAAATTCTTTCCTTTGACTATCATTTTCATTAATATTTACATTTTCCACTGGCATTCTTGACAGGGCATCAGCAATTACATTTTCCTTTCCTTTTATGAAATGAACTGTATATCTAAACTGCTGTAAGAACATTGATCACCTGGTAATCCTGCCATGATACAATTTACATTCCTGTATGTAAGTTAACACTTTATGATCTGTATAGACTTTGACTTCATGCCCACACAAATAATTTTTAAACTTTTTGAATCCTTTTCTGTAACCATATAATTTCTCTATGTTTTTGTAAGGTCCTACTTGCAAACACTATAGAATGATGCACTATTTCCCCACTGATTTCCTTTTATTGGAACAAATGTACCCCCAAACCATAATGACAACTGTCAGTCATCAAGCAAAATGATAATGATAAATTAGTCCTATAAAGGATTTCACTTTCTATCAACTCTTTCTTAATTTCCTCAAAAGCAAATTGACATTCATCAGACCAATCCCACCCTGCATTTTTTCTTAACATGGTGCATTAAGAGCCTGTGTTTTCACATATTTAGGATATAAGTTCACTATTCCAAAATATGACTTCAAATCTTTTTTAGTCCCAGGTTTTGAGAATTTTGCGGTGACCTCAATCTTTTCTCTATCAGGCAAAATCCCTTTTTCACTTACGCAATGGCCAAGAAATTTTAATTGTTTCATTGCAAATTTACATTTTTCTAATTTTTGTCATAACCCCCTGTCCCATTTTCTCTCCAATTTCCTTTGAAATTTGTATATGCTCTTTCCAGGTCTTACTTGCTACTAAAATGTCATCCACATACAAGATAAATTTTTCCAAGAGTTCTTTACCCAAATCAAAGTCTAATCCCCTAATGAATTCTGCTACAGATACATTTAAACCAAATAGTACAACACAATACTGAAAACTTTTTCCATTAAACAAAAATGCAGTGTACTTTCTAGAATCTCTTTCCAGTTCAATTTGATGAAACCCAGAAGTTAAGACAAGGCTAGTCATATACCTTACATTTTCAAACTTGTTAAGCAGTTCATCTATGCTTTCAGGATGGTCAGTTTCTCTCTCTAAGTATCTATTTAGATGTCTTGAATCAAGAACTAATCAGATACTCCCATCTCATCTTGAAACCACTACTAATGGATTATTGTAGGAACTACAACTTCTTTCTATTATTTTCCACCTTTCCATTTTGTGAAGCTTTCTTTCCACTTCTTTTCTTTTGCAGATGGGAATAGCATATAGTTTAATGAAAACTGGATCATGCACTTTTAATTTCAGTTTATATCGATATCCTTTCACTCTCCCAGGTTTTACATCAAATATGTCATTATAATCCCACAAATAATCCTCAAGTTCTCTTTTGTTCTCCACATTAAGGCTTTCAGTTTCAGACACTTTTTTAGCTACAAGTTCACTGTAGGAGTCAACACTGTTATCATTAATACAAAATTCTTCTCCTTCCTCACAATAACCATCACCATAGGTCTCTTGTAGCCCCCTAATCAGATTACTTTGGCCATGATATTCCATTACAATACTTGCTTCGCCATGAAGTCCATTCTTTGGTTCAACAAATTTTATTTTCGTGTCAGCCCAGATAAAATTTACTTTTGCCTTAACTATCCAGTTCATACCCAATATCAAGTTTTCATTCAAATAATCAATCACTAAACATCCTTGTACAAATTGCACATCATTAATTTTAAATTCTAATAAGACTTGTCTGCTAATCAATTTACTGCTTTTTTCCTGTTGCACTTTACCCTTACCCCTGTTACTGGAAATTCTGTGAAATTCTCATTATTTTTAATCCTATCTCTTAGCTTCTTTGATAATCCTGTGATTGGGTCACCTGTGTCAAGAAGACAGCTTCCTAACCAATCAGAAATCTGTTCTACAATATATGGACTTCCAAGTTCTTTACCAATTTCATTGACTTCATTTTCAAATAACAGATCCTCCTCTATGTCCCAGAAATTCATCCCTTTGTCACAATCCTGGCTTTCTTCTACTGTTTCTACACATCCAGTGATTATTTTTCTATTAGATGACTGTTTTAGATTTTCAGAACAACTTTCCTTTGCTAAAAACACATTTTGACAAATTTCATTTATGATTTTAAACCTTTGGTCTCTATGGTTAAATTTATCATAGTCACTAACTACTTTCACTATTTTTTCACTGATTATACTTTCTGTTTCATTTCCATTAATACATTCAGACACATCATCACTAACATCTACTGGCAAAATAAAAATATCATGTACTTTTCTACTTGTTTCAAAATCAATACTCAAGTTTACATCAGAGTTTCCAGAATCATTCAGCATACAATCATCAACCTTAACTTCTGCATATACCATTCCATCCAGTTCTGTGAGCAATACAGTGTCATCAATCTCATCATAACCATCATCATCATAAACATTATCATCACACTTAATATCATTCTCAACACTAAATTCATTTCCATCTTCACACACTTCTTGAAATACACCAACAACTTCAACACTATGATCCTTCTGTTCTACTACATCATCATCTTTTTCCTGTTTATTGCTTACTGAAATTTTATCAGGAATAACACTGTCATCTTCACTTCCATTTCTAAGTATATGATCATCAGCTTCCATACATACAACACCAGTATCAGTACTTTCACTCATTTCACAATCACTCAACATCTTCACTAAACCATCCTCATCAGATATGTTCTCATCACTATCAGTAACTACTATTACATTACTACTATCAAAGAAATTTGTCAAAATATTTTCCTCTATTTTAAATTCAGATTTTCTTTTCCTTTTTTGTTCATCTTTGTTCTCAGATAAAAAATTCCCCCAAAATTCCCCATCAAAATTCATTCTGTTCACTTCAGGTTGTCTTCTGGATACATAGTTTTGATATGCCCTCTTTGCTCTACCCCTTGCCTTTCTGAAATCACCACAATGTGCCTGATTGTAAACACTATTTCTATTTGCCTCACTCTGCCAGGCTCCGAAAGAGGCAGGCCTTAGTATCCTGGGCCATTCCTTCTGTTATCAAAATTGTTACCATTATTTCCTTGACCTTGTCCCCACTGTCTATTTCTTGGTTCAAAATTTCTGTTCTCTGGTCTCTACCTATTATTTCTTTGCCCATTTCTCCTGTCATCATTTCTGAATCTACTGTTCCCTTGGTACTCTCCCATATAATTTTCATTTCTAATATCTCCCCTATAATTTTCATTTCCATAATCTCCCCTCCTATCCCTATGTTCAAAATGATCATTGAAAGCTCCATTGTTTCTATTTCTACTGTCATCTTGCCTGTCATTATACCTTTCAGTTCTTTCCCACGCCAAGTCAAATTTGTCAACATATCTCAAATTCCTCAATAGTGTCATCGGGCCCATAGACCAGATTCCACTGTACTCTTTGTGTCAAATGTCTTTTCAAAGCATCAATTTGAATCATCTCATCTAGTGGCTTGTCTAAATGCACTAATGTTTTTAACTGCTGTTCATAAAATGTTTTCATTCGACCACTACCTCGCTTGAAATCTGGATTAGATTAGATTAGATTAGATTAATACTAGTTCCATGGATCATCAATACGATATTTCGTAATGATGTGGAACAAGTCAAATTTTCCAATACATGACATAAGTAAGTTAATTTTATTTTTTTTTAATATATTTTTTTTAAATTTATATCTAAAAATTCCTCTATGGAGTAGAAGGAGTTGTCATTCAGAAATTCTTTTAATTTCTTCTTAAATACTTGTTGGTTATCTGTCAGACTTTTGATACTATTTGGTAAGTGACCAAAGACTTTAGTGCCAGTATAATTCACCCCTTTCTGTGCCAAAGTTAGATTTAATCTTGAATAGTGAAGATCATCCTTTCTCCTAGTATTGTAGTTATGCAAGCTGCTATTACTTTTGAATTGGGTTTGGTTGTTAATAACAAATTTCATAAGAGAGTATATATACTGAGAAGCTACTGTGAATATCCCTAGATCCTTAAATAAATGTCTGCAGGATGATCTTGGGTGGACTCCAGCTATTATTCTGATTACACGCTTTTGTGCAATAAATACTTTATTCCTCAGTGATGAATTACCCCAAAACATGATGCCATATGAAAGCAACGAGTGAAAATAGGCATAGTAAGCTAATTTACTAAGATGTTTATCATCAAAATTTGCAATGATCCTTATTGCATAAGTAGCTGAACTCAAACGTTTCAGCAGATCATCAATGTGTTTCTTTCAATTTAATCTCTCATCAATGGACACACCTAAAAATTTGGAATATTCTACCTTAGCTATATGCTTCTGATTAAGGTCTATATTTATTAATGGCATCATACCATTCACTGTACAGAACTGTATGTACTGTGTCTTATCAAAATTCAGTGAGAGACCATTTACATTTGTAGATAAAAATGCAAGGAAGAGAAAGAACTGACAGTTTTTTGAATATGGGTCTGCATGATTTCATATTGTTTACCCCTTCAATAATTCTTAGTATTCTTTTTTGCATCCTGAAAAGTTTAATATTTGTTGTTGTATTTCCCCAGAAGATTATGCCATATTTAATTACAGAATGCACATAGGAGTAGTATACATTTAACAGGCTGGCTTTGCTGCAACAAGTTTTTAAAATCCATATCATGTAACAGGTTTTGCTTAGTTTTCTTTGCAAATATTCAATGTGTACCTCCCATTTTGTGTTGTTCTGGAGCCAGACTCCCAGAAATTTAGTGCTGTCAACACTTTCAAGAACTCTGTCCCCAAGTTCTATTTCTATGTTTGGGTGGTGTCTTCCTTTTACATTATAGAAGCTCAGTGCTACTCTCTTTTCTTTGTTTATAATTAGCTTGTTGTAGCTGAACCACTGTTCTACACTGTTCATTGTTTGGATAGTGGAGTCTTTAAGTTTTTCTTCTGTTTTACCACTAATAAGGAAGCTTGTAATGTCTGCAAATTGGAGGGTAGTTTGGCAATACTTGTTGTACATAAGATCATTGACATACAGGACAAACAGAATGGGTCCTAATACTAATCCTTGAGGCATGTCATATTTCACATTTTCATATCGTGAATAGTAGTAGCTGATTTTGTTATGGTCAGTATATTGCACTTCAACCACCTGTTTGCGACCACATAGGTATGTCTTGAGCCACTCGTTGGATATACATCTAACTCCTAATTCGTCAAGCTTCTGCAGTAGGACATTATGGTCAATGACGTCAAAAGCTTTAGATAAATCAAGACATATGCCTGTCACAAACTCACTTGCATCCAGTTTAGTATAGATTTCATTAAGAAATTCAAATATTGCACTGTCAGTTGAGTAGCCTCTCCTGAAGCCATGCTGTGAAGGAGAGAGAATTTTATTTTTATTTAGGAAATCAGACAATCTCTTATAAAAAACTTTTTCTAACATTTTTGAAAATACAGACGGTAGGGCTATTGGTCTATAATTTGAAACACATTCTGGATTTCCTTTTTTGAACAGTGGTTTCAGTTTTGCTGTTTTTAAGCACGAAGGGAAGGTTCCTGATGCCAGTGAGCTGTTGCACAAGTGTGTCAAGGGTTCGGCTAAGGCAAGACAGCATTTTTTAATAATTGCATCTGGTATTCCATCAATTCCACATGAGTACCCTGTTTTCAAGGTTTTTATAACTGATAAAATTTCTTCAGTATTTGTGGGTGAAAGGAACAAAGATGTAGACACATTTCTCACACTATTGTATGATGGAGGTGATATTTTGTTGTGTTCTTCCAGTCCACTCACCAACTGTTCACTTATGTTTGCAAAATATTTGTTGAAGGTCCCTGCAATTTCTGTTGGGCAAGAAATCATTTGTCCTTCATAATATAAGTTCATATTTTTGTATTGTTTGGTTTCACTTGTTGTTTGATTTTTTATAACTTCCCATATAGCTTTAGATTTGTTTTTTGAATTTTCAATGTATTTGTCATTTGCCATTGTTTTAGCTTTCCTTACAACATTTTTGAGGATCCTCTTGTAATTCTTCAGGTACAAATGAAATTCAGGAGGTATGTTCTGTGTCTTTGCTATATCGTGTAATCTTCTTTTCTCTGCACAAGAGATTCTAATACCTGTTGTAATCCATTTGTTCTTTTTGAAGTTAGGTTGACATTTTTGTTTTTTTAATGGAAATGCAGCTTCAAAGTATGACATGAAGATTTCCATGAATTTTTCAAACTTTTTGTTAGTATTTTCACAAATATACACTTCATACCAAGTTTATTCACTTAGTCTCTGTACAAAGAGGTTTATTTGTATGTTAGTGAATTTCCTTGCTTCTTTTACGAGTTCCTCTTTCTCAGTTGTTTCACTTGGGGTGTGCAAAGCAATAAACTGTGCATAGTGATCACTGAAGCCAGTATTAAGATTTCCGGCATAGAAATTGTGATTTACGTCAACCTCCCTATTGTCTTCCATATTAACAAAGCTAGCAAAAAATTTTCAAACAAGTAAAAAAAAAAATTGAATGAAATTTGTACTTACAGCATTTTTCTTCTTCTATGCTTTTTGATTATTTCCATTTACCTCATTTTTAGCGTTCATCATTACATTCTTCGTATTGTGGTGCTGTTGACTACCATCTCGTTGTTTTCCTCGTGCAACCCTCTAATACGATATAGAATTACAAACTTTTTCTGAAACAAAATGTAAGATTAATTTACAGAATCATGACATATCCCAGCTACTCCACCACATATGAAATTAGTATTAAAAATTCTTATAATTATATAGGATGTACTCATCCAACTGCTTTTTATCTGCTGCTGCCACAAGCATTGCATTCCTTCATGTCCACTGGAACTTGGTTTTTACACCAAGAATGACCCATACAAACATTATGTTTCAGAACCTTTATTCTATATCACGTCATAATTGTTATGTTACTTTGACAAAACTCAAAAATACTGACATGCTTACAACACTGAGGTACATCTTACTTAAGCAATTACATGCTTCTTGCACAACATCTCCTAAGATACTACCATTCAATGCCAACATGGATGCCCCTTTATATATAAATCCAAACAATCCTCAGTATTGTTATTAAGGGTGTTTTATTGACTTTCAATCATTTAACATTTTAGGAGTGTGCAAACACTCAAATATGAAATATTAACAATACTTTTACTATTTTTATAAAATGCAAAAGAACATGGTTCTGGAAATGTTCCTACCAATGTATATGTTTCCAAGTCACCCATTGAATGTGCCAAAATAGGTCTTTTATTTGTTATTGATGAAACACCTAAGGAACTGCCTATGTTTACATGCCACTTATAACATTTTGGCTAATTACATTTTAATTTTCTAATCAATTTTGGTTCTCTCAGTTGGTTTTTAGTTTAAAAACCACAGACTTTAATTTAGATACTGTTTTAACACAAATCCATCTCAGTTTCAAAGAAATGACTTTGACCAATGTACTCAATCATTTGTTTCAGATTTCTCCGAATTACGTTAATCCTGAAAGTTCCTATCAATTACAGGACTTACATACTTCAATACAATTATAATTTAGCAAACAGTTTCATTGTAACAATTTTATAAGAATAGGTTTACCTGTACCACTACCTTTTGTTTACATCAGTGATTACTCTTTGTTTCAAATTGGCTCAAAAAATACATGTTTTAAATGGGTTTCAGTGGACTGTCACATCTCAATCTGCAGCCCACATTGAGTATATGAGCATTCATGAAAAGCTGTCTCACCGATTTCTCAGATATTCATGTCCATATTGGTCCAAAGCATGGTATAATTTTGTTGCTGCAGCCTGCTCAGTTGTTGCCTAGGGTACATAACATAATAAATAACATAATTTAGTGTCTCCATCATGTATGTAGCAGTAGTGCTTCATAATTGTATGTGTATCGAAAATTATATCTGAACCTCAAGCCAAATATGCTTAATGAAAACAATGATAACAAGGAAAATGAAGTGTTGAAATAGGCCATAACTGTATCTGTTCTTTATGTTCTGATTTAGTTGCACAATGACTACAGACCCCACAATTGTGAAAAGACACTATTATCACTAGCCTGTACATCAAAATTTTGTGAATTAGCATTAATAATAAATATAATCTTAAATATTAATTAATGTTACATAATTTAGAGTGGGTACATAATTTTTTGCAGGAAGTATCGAATGTTCAGGCCTAAGGGACTGGTGATTAGTCTTCAAATATGATTTTCATACACATCTATTTTTCTCAAAACTTTGTTTCTGTGCTTTAGACTTTTTGGTTCTCAGTTCCTCATTTATTTGTATACTGAATGGTACTGTAATTGGACTTAGATGTTTTATCTCTTTTGATCAATTTGCATATAAAATTATATTACATACCCAATACTCTCAGCAAGAAATTCTGAGCTATAGTTCAGGGGCAAAGAGTAAACAAATATAAGCAAATGAATAAATAAAATTTAACAAGCTGCATACAGAGATAAGTATAGAATCTAGCAATACAGTTAATTAGCCATCTGTTCTGCGAAGTATATGACTCTCTAGTAATGAGAACTGAATTTCCACATAAGATGAATTTCAAATAGTAGCTCCCACTCTAAATAGATCTCGATTCTTGCCACAGCTTATATTCTGTAACAGTGGATGATAACAGTTCTACCCATCAAACTGTGGCAAGAGCAAACACATACAAAAGTTTAAGGAAATGTACAAGCTTTTTGAGCTAGCAGCTCCTTCTTCTGGAGGAAGGGAAGGAAGAAAGATTAAGGAGAAGGACTGAAAAGTTTTAGGAAATTGGTAGAAGTATGGAGAAATCACTCAACAACATGGGTCATGGGAGACTTTCCAGATGGGGTGAGACGGAAAGGATGATTGTTGGAGACAGCACTTGATGAGATTTGAAAACCTGGGAGCTTAACAGTGGAAGATAAGGTAATAAGGAAGACAGAGGTTTGTGACAAAACATCCTGTGGATAAGAGTGGAAAGTACATTATGTGTGGCAGAGGTAAGGGGCAGAGAAAAATAGACAGTTAAGAAAATAAAAGATGTAGAAAACTAAAAGTAGTCAAGAAAGTAATAGCTACTGAGAAGACATGCTTAGCCCACAGAAATTAACATAAATTATGGCCTGGTTCATGACCAGAACCAAGGACACATTGTAGTGTCAGTTCCAACTTGCCAATTTGTGAGAAAATAGTGTCAGGGGGAAGCATCCAGACTGCACAGGTGATGAAACAAGCACCAAGGGTACGACTGTAATTTTGTAGAGCATACTCTGCAACAGAATATTGTGTGTTGACAGTATACACCCTCTGTCCATTAATCCTAAGTGACAACTAGATGGTATACATATGAATGCAGAAGGCTGAGGTGTGTTTACATAACAGCTGAAACACAACTTGTGTCATTTCATGGGTGGCTCTCCCTTTGATATTGTACATTTTGCCAATTATGTGGGTGATATAGATGGAAGTAGGGAGGTTCACAGGACAAGTCATAGAGCAGGAACAGTCACATGGTAAGAGCCATGGGGTAGGGAAATGGATGCAAGCGGAACATAGGGTCTGACCAGGACATTGCAGATATTGTGGGAGATGAAATGCTGGTCTAGGAGAAAAAAAAAATGTCAGACCTAATGAACCTCATTTCAGGAGATGATTTTAGGAAGTCACGCCATTGTCAAAGTAACTGATTAATATATTCAAGACCAGGATAGTACTGAGTGACAAGAGATGTGGACCCATGTAGTTTTTTTGGAGGGAACAGTAATACCAGGACTTGATGTGATGGCCCAAGAAACCTACTTCTCAGCAATGCTGGTGGGATAATTATGTCCAGTGAAGGCTGGTGATTTACTATCATAAAGAGACTGCATCAGAGCAAATATATTTGCCTTAAAACAAAATATATATACAGTGTGTTTCAAAAAGAACTTTACAACTTTAAAAATTCATGTAAATTTATTGAATGCAGATGTAGAGCTGGGTTTAGTCTTATTTTGTAGGGAAACACATCAAGTGTTTTTAACCTTAAACTAGGTATGTTGTACGTTGCTGCTGAAGGTTACCCTGCACACACCCATTGGAAGTCAATTTCTTTCCAAACTCTCTGTAGCATTGCAGGTGTAACTTACTCAATGACGGCATAAATTCTTGCTGTAAGTTCAGGTACAGAAGCCAGCACAGGAGGCACAAACAGGATATCCTTGATGAAGCCCCATAAAAAAGTATTGAGTGGTATCAGGTCTGGGGAATGTGGGGGCCATGCAATTGGCTCATCATGGCCAATCCATTGACCTAGAAAGCAGTCACTGAGAAAATCCCAGATGTCAGCCAGGTAGCAGGGTGGTGCATCATCTTGTATGAAGTAAAAATTTTGTTCTTGGTGGTCCTCATCAAACTGTGGTATCAAAAATTGTTGTAACATATCCAGGTACGCTATCCCATTGGTGGTTGTTTCGTGGAAAAAAGGGGGTCTTACATTTTGTTCTTGCTCAATGCACAGAAAATGTTCAGTTTAGAGCTATCATGAACATTTTGCAATGTTAGATATGGATTTTCACTGTCCAAAATCCTACAGTTATGTGTGTTAACCTTGCCACTTAACTGAAAAGTCAACTCATCAGAAAAGATGATTTTGTCCAAGAAATGTTCATCTTCATGTTATCGATTTAGCATAACCACACAGAGGTTCTTGTGATCAATTTTTATATCAGTGTCTTTTTATTGCTTGTATGACTGTCAGTCTGTATGGTTTCAAGTGCAAACAGTTTCTTGACACACGTCAAACTGTTGTATGTGAGTTTTCAGTTTGTGAGATGTACACTGGGTCAATTTCATAGGGCTGTTGATAAAACATTGTCTCACTCACTCAACAACGTCATCAGATGTGCTTGGACCCTGTTTCTACAAAACATTTATGCCACTCATAAATTATAGGCCTACTAGGAGGACCTTTAGCATACTTGGTATGCAAATCAAGCTGAGCTACTGTCGCCAACTTTGATTCTACAAACCAAAATACATAGCTAGTATGTTCAAGTCCATTGAAGGCAGCCATTTTTAAAGCAAGTGCTGGTAGCATGCCTTAGGGTGTGAGTCAGCACTAGTGAACAATGCAAGACAAAACATGATGCGTTTCCTTACAAATTGACACTACAGTCATGTCTGTAGGTACTATTAATTAATCTATATGAATTTTCAAAGTTGTAAAGTTCTCTTTGGAACACCCTGTACTATAAAAGGGAAAACCACCTGTAAAATGACACATGTTGTATACCAACTGTTATTTAAACACTGTTCAGCCTTCTGCATTGATATGTCTGCCATATAGTTATTGGTTGTGATTAATGAAGATAGACACAATATCATATTTCAGAGCATGCTCTACAACATGAAAGTCATCATCTCATTGCCTGTTTCACCATGTGTGGCACCTAAATCCTTCCCCCTGACACCATTTTCTCAGAACTCCACTGGTGGGAGCTGGTATTACAGTATGTCCTTGGCTCTAACCACCAGCCTGGCCTTAATTTACATTGATTTCTTGGGACATGGAATTTCTTCTCAGTAACTATTACTTTCATGACTACTTTTAGTTTTCTACACCTTTTATTTTCTAACCTACTATTTTTCCCAGCCCCTTACCTCTACCACATGTAATGTACTTAGCTTCCCACTTTTATCAGCTCTTACAGGATGTTTTGTCATAGATCTCTGTCTTGCTTATTACCTTATCTTTCACTGTTAAGCTGCCAGGTTTTAAAATCTTATCTGGTGCAATCTCCAAGAAATAGTCTTTCCATCCCATCTTAGGGTTCTGGGTTACTTTTCCATAATTCTCCTTATTTCCTTAATCTCACCAGTCCTTTTTCTTGTTCCCTCATTGTTCCCCTTCTGCCAGAAGATGAAGCCACTGTCTCTGAAAGCTTGAATGTTTCCCTAACTTTTGAATGTGTTTGCTCATGCCTCTGCATGGTGAGTAGATATTTTCTATACAATTCACAACATCTACTTTGCCTCCTATGTTATTGCATAGAATTTGGCTTCATCATGTCATCGTAAAGGTTTCAGTATTCCTTTAGTGCCCAGAAGCCAAGTATCAGCTCTGATTTGGAAAATATAATTTGCAAAACAGTTCAAAAATTTAGAAGACTGTTAAGATTTGTAGTTTGGCCTTTTATACAGGACTTATTCAACAAGTATCAGGACTTTAGTCGTAAAAATAAATTTATTCAAGATACATATATAATGAATTAATATTGTTCAAAATATGATCCTCCTGTACCAGTACATCACTGCCTCTCCTCGCAGTCTTCTTTTTCTCCTTAGAAGTCGGCAACCACGAGACAGTCCAGGCATGCCAGTCAAAATAATTGGATTGCCTCAGTTGTGCTAAAGTTATGTCCTTTCATGTTCCTTGGAAACCTCATGGATCATATCAGAACCCTCCATAGCAGATTTAATGCAAAACTGGATCACACAACATCCCTCAATGGTCCTCAGCACGAATTCTGAATCCACTTCCAATCACATAGTCTTGACACTCTAAAGACTCACAAGTTACTGTGCCTGGCCTCCAGACTTGTACAACTTCCCCCACAGTTGATCCATTGATGCAGATGGCCATACACTTTCTATTCAGGCAGTCAGTCCTGATTCTTGTAGGACACACCTTGTACCCAAGGCAGTCTGTTGGTCAGCAGACTGTTAGTTTTATCAAGCTGCTTCCAAGTTTATCATTATTTAGTTAATGAACACTACCATAAATATTTTAAAGAATAATTTTTCAATATCCAGGACAGTGGTTTCGATTACATCTTTATAAAAGGTAGTCAAGGACAGTCCAAAAAACTTGTTAGTGTTTCAGGGTAGGTTGTGTTGAGAAATAGTTATTGAAAAAAAAAAAGATACATTGCACTTTCTCTGAGTGAATTAGCACTGAAGTTGACCAATCAGGCCATTATGCACACAAATTCTACCAGCCTGCCAGAGATAGCATCACCAGACATGTTCTCCCTTTGGTTTCTTAAAACTAGAGAGCAGTACAACAACTGAACATGGGACAGTACTAAGGACTGAACCTGAGTCAAAGGCTGAGCAGTCTCATACACTATCATCTACATTATCAGAACAACTGACACTAGTTGTATCTAGTGGCCACTTGAATTTGCCTGCTCAACACACTGATTGGCTAACTTCAAATCTAATTGGGTGCAATGTATTGAATTTTTTCTTAAAAATTATTTCCCAGCACCACCTATCCTGCAACACCCTTGCAAGCTTTTCAGTTTATTTCTGTCCAGTCTGTATATTTACTTATTATCATGTGTTATCACTACTACTGTTTAAATCACATGTAAATTTCAGTCTCAGGAGGGACAGAGGGAGGGAGGGAGAAAGAGAAAGAGAGAGTTCTTACCCATGTCCTAAGAAGAACACAAGTTCAAAAGCTGCAGTAAAATGTTTTTCCTCTTGATATGTGTTAATCCACTATTCAAAGCCTCTGCTATTGACTGAGTACTTATCTATTTTAGTTTAAGTTCAAAGTATGAGGACAAAATCTTCTTCATGGATATTACTTTATGTTGATATATGCCGAGATAAGTCTGCTAAGAAAACAAATAATACACCTAAATCAATGGTTGTTATAATTCTCTCTGAAACAATGGACTATAATAACATTTTTCATGTCTACTCTTCTACAAGTTAAGCTTAGAGCATGTTAAAGAAAGGTCATTATTTAAACCAAAACAGGTACATGTTGCACCCTTTCTTATGAACAACAAATAAAAAACAAAGATGCCATTCCTTCATAGGTTTTAGGTATGCACACTAACAACAACAGTGAAGGTGTACATGCCACTTAGCATTTGGAACATGAAGAGATAAAGAGTATGAGGATACTGAATGGATAATTCAGTATATGCAGGCAAATGAAAAATGGGAGACTGGTATGTGAGTGAAGGGGTTGAAGACTTGGTAGTAGGAGGCAGATGAGAAAGACTGAGTTCTGCAATAAATTTCAGCTAATAATAGCAAATACTCTGTTCAAGAAATTCAAGAGGAGGAAGTATACGTGCAAGAAGACTGAAAAAATGGGAAGATTCAAGCTGAATTACATCAGTCAGACAGAGATTCTGAAATCAGATACTGAATTGTAAGGCATACTTATAAGGTGATATAGACTCAGATCACAATTTAGTAATAATTAAAAGTAGACTGAAGGTGAAGAGAATCATGTGGAAGTACCAGTGGGAAGGAAGTGGGATGCTGAAGTATGGTGCTGAGGAAGGATGAGACATGTCTGGAGTATGCTAAAGATGTGGATACTGTGATATAGAAGACCAAAGTAGGCATTTTAATTGAAGAGGAGTTGACACCTCCAAAAAGGGCAGTCACAGACACTGGAAAGACAAATGTAGGTTTTAGGAAGGTGACTGTGATGAAACCTTGGGTAATAGAAGAAACACTTCAACTGATCGGCAAAAGCAGGAAGTACAAAGATGTTCAGGAAAAGACAAGACTACAACAACATAAATCACTTAGGAATGAAATAAATGGTAAACGCAGGGAAGCCAATGCAAAATGGCTGCAGGAAAAATGTGAAGAAATAGGAAAAGAAATGATTGACTGGTGGACTGAGTCAGCATACGGAAATGTCAAACCAATCTTTGGTAAAAGTAAATACAAGGGGTGCAATATTAAGAGTGCAAGGGGAATTCCACAGTGGATAGGGGAAAAGAGTACACTGAAGGCCTTTGTGTGTGTGTGTGTGGGGGGGGGGGGGGGGGGGGGGCGTTGGGGGGGGGGGGGGGGATTTGACTGATGACATGATAGAAGAAGCAACTGGAGTCAATAGGGATCCAGCATTAGAGTCAGAATTTACAAGAGCTCTCGAGGACTTGAGATCAAATAAGGCAGAATGGATAGATAAAATCATACCTTCAGACTTTTGGAAAAATATCATCCACACAACTACAAATGCAGAAAGAGTACATAAGTGCAATGACTACTTCTCAATCAGCTTAACAACTTATCCATCCAAGTCAGGTATTTTAGTCAGTTAGTTACATGTTCCATGGACCATTTTGCTTAATAATTCATAACGATGTGGAATGTGACATTGTATATTCACATTGCAAAGTAATTTGTAGATGTGGTTACATTCTGAACATTTCTGAGTTACATAAATATATAAGGAAAAAATATACACAGATGTTATTAATATCAACCCACCACCTTTTGCACATTTATACATTACTGTAATAGTTTTTCTACAGAATAGAAGGAGTTGTCAAACAGAAAGTTTCTCAATTTATTATCAAATTTTACTTTGCTGTATGTCTGACAATTTATAACTGGGAAAGTGATCAAAAATTTTTGTTGCCGCATTGTGCACCCCTCTTTGTGCTAAAGACAATTTTAATGTGGAGTAATAAATGTCATTATTCCTTCTGGTATTGTAATTATGTACCTCAGTGGTATTTTAACAGCAGTGGATTATTTACTACAAACTTCATGAGGGAATAAACATACTGTGAAGCAGTAGTGAGAATGAACCAACTCTTTAAACAGATGTCTGTGAGATGATCGTGGGTGAGCACCACATATTATTCTTACCATACATTTTTGTGTATTGGAAACATTCTTTCTTAAATATGAGTTACCCCAGAACTTAACTCCATACAAGTTTATTGAAAGACAATATGCAAAATATGTCAACTTACTGATTTGTCTCTCTCCAAGATTTTCTATGTTTCTAAGCACAGATGTGACTGAACTAAGTTGTTTTAGGAGCTCCAAAATGTGTCTTTTCTTCAATGTAAATTCTCCTCAATATGGATCTTTTAGAATTCTGAAGTTTCTACAATATTTGTTGTTTCCCCACTCTGTGCCATTGGTGGCAAGAATAATGTACAGAAGAATGGAAAAAAATTATGGATCTGTTAGATGATGATCATTTTGGCTTCAGGGAAGTTAAATGTACCAGAAGGCAGCTGTAACATTGTTTGACAGCTGAAGCAAGACAAAGGAAACAGACATGTTCATAGGATTTGTTGAGCTTGTAACAGTATTCAACAATGCAAAATGATGTAAGATGTCTGAAATTGTGAGAAAAATAGGAGTAAGCTGCAGGGAAAGATGGGCAATATGCAATCAAGAATCAAGAGGGAACAGTAAAACTGGAAGGTCAACAACAAAGTACTCAGATTAAAAACGGTGTAAGACAGGAATGCAGTCTTTCATCCCTACTGTTCAATCTGTACATCAAAGAAACAATGATGGAAAAAAGAGGAAGGTTCAAGAGTAGGATTAAACTTCATGTTGAAAGGATATCAGTGATAAGATTCATTGATGACACGGATATCGTCAGTGAAGGTGAAGAAAAATTACAGGATCTGTTGAATAGAATGGACAGTCTAAACAAGTACAGAACATGGATTGAGAGTAACCAAAGAAAGATGAAAGTAGTGAAAAGTAGCAGAAATGATAATAGTGAAAAACTTTACATCAAAATTAGTGATCACAAGGTAGACAAAAGTTAAAGAATGCTGCTATCCTGAAAGCAAAATAACCCATGATGGATGAAGAAAGAAGGACACAAACAATGGGCTAGCACAGGCAAAAAGAGCATTCTTGGCCAAGAGAATACTACTGGTATCAAACAATGGCCTTAATTTGAGGAAAGAAATTTCAGAGAATTTTTGGAGGATAGTATTGCATGGTAATGAATCATGGTCTGTGGAAAAATCAGAAAAGAAGAGAATTGAAGCATTTGAAAGATGATGCTACAGAAGAATGTTGAAAATTAGGTGGACTGATAAGGTAAGGAACAAGAAGGTTCTCCACAGAATTGATGAAGAAAGTAACATTCAATAAACATTGACAAGAAGGGACAGGATGATAGGTCATGTGTTAAGACGTCAAGGAATAACAGCGATGGTAGTTGAGGGAGCTGCAGTGGGTAAAAACTGTAAAGAAATGAAAATATTGTGATGCAAATGACAAATAACTGATGATGTAGCTTGCAAGTGGTACTCTGAGATGAAGAGGTTGGGTCAGGAGAGGGATTCATGGTGGGATGCATAAAAGCAATCAGAAGACTGACAACTCAAAAGAGAGAGAGAGAGAGAGAGAGAGAGAGAGATGATTAAAATCACTCTCTAAATATTAGTCTCTTAAGACTTTTTTTCATTTTTTGTCAAAGCATAACAGTAGCTGTTGCAGTGGCTGGCTATAAGGCAGAAAAGATTGTATATCAATGTCTAAACACCGTACTTATCATAGAAATTTTCAGGATATGCTTGCCAGTACATTGGTACTTGGAAGATGGAGCAATCAAGCAGTTATTAGGCAAATGTTTATAAAAGGTAAGCCGAACTGGGAGAAGAAAATATTTGGAAAGATCACTGTCTTTCTGTGATAAATACAACAAACTCTGGATGAAACTTCCTGTTGTTGTAGAACTTTGATAGTTGCTAGAGGTGGATGAGCATTCATAGATAAGTGTGAGTGATGCAGTGCCATTTAGTTGTTTGCATCTTACACAGCAAGATTTGGATATGAGTTCTTGTGGTAGGAGGCACTAATAGCCAAAAGCAGTCTGACCAAAGCAATATTCATCCTATCCCAGTGATTTCCATTTTTTCAGTGGGCCTTTTTATGGTAAATTCTTTTCAGAAGCAAAACTGCTAATCAAACATACAGTACAAACATCTGCTAGCAAAGGCAAATTCTACAGTTTTGACCAAGAGTATGAAGGAACACCCATACAGCATTTTTATTAAAAATAAATAAATAAATAAAAAATAAAAAATAATAGAAAAAATAGAAGCCTCATGAGAATAAAGAAATACCTTCCAATATCAGTACAGGAAAATGAAATGGAAAGTGAAATGACAGCAATGTGTTATGCCCATCAGACTATCAGTTGGAAATCACTAGAACTGAACTTATACATTGTGGCGTATACTATTTAATACATGATTGTAAAATCAGTAAAACAAGTGAGGAATGGCTACTACATATACAAAAATCAGAGTATGGTTCAGGGCATTGAATGTTAATCAAATTGGGTCAAGGGAGATCTTCATTCTATGCTGCAACAATGGATCTGATACTGTTCAGTCTAATAATTTTGACAGTTTGCAATTCATGAAAGGAAATATCTTCAGTTTCATCCAGAAATTAGAGGAAGTATCAATAAAGCTATACAGATTTAACTGAAGACTCATTCTTTGTATAGTTGACTTTTCTGTCAGATAGCACTGCCCAAGCACTGATGGTATTTTGAGTTGTTAATCTCTGACGTTTTGTTATTTCCCACACTAAAGCTCTCAGTAAGGATTGAAAGTTGGTGTAACAGCTATAGATGACTTGTTATTTGACATGGTTCTCTTCAATGGTTTATTAACTTACTTGTGCTCACTGTTTGGTGCTACGGTTCACACAGAGTCTTGGCTTCTCTGGTGGTCACAGCCTAATCTTGCGATCTTGTGCTTGTTTCCTCCATCTTCTTACACCCATATTTCTCAAGTCATTCTCCACATCATTCAGCCATCATTTCCATGGTATCCCTTTGGACCTTCTGCCCCCAGAATTTCCACTGTAGACCTTTTTGACAGATCTATACTCTGGCATTCATTCCACATGGCTCAGCCCTCTTATTTGTTGTTCTTGATTTCTGAAACTAGGTCAACATAACCATGTAGTTCTTCCAGTTCCTTGTTTTTCTGTATTCTCCATTGCCCTGCCTCACTCACTGCCCCAAAAATCTTTCTCAAAATGTTCCTCTCCCACCTTCTGAGGAAGTCCTCTTTTTTTGCCACAATCATTGTCCATGTTTCTGAGCAGTACATTACTACCAGACCTACAATTGTTTGGCAGACAATCACCTTTATTTTTCTGCTCATATCATGTGACTGAATAAGCCTAATCAAGGCCCAGTCATTTCTATTTACCATGACAATCCTTTGTTTTATTTTTTTATTTATGTTGTTATCATCAGTTACCAGTGCTCCCAAGCACCAGAAATTTTCACATCACTTATAGTTTGCTCTACTCAACTTGATTTATTTTTCTTTAACAGCAGTGTTTCTCCTGGAAGCAAAGAATACTGTGTTTCAGCGTCATTTACTTGGAGCCCCAACTCATCTGCCTCATTTTCTAATCTGCCAAATCATTCTTCCCACTCTTTCAATCTTCTAGACAGCATGGAAACATCATTGGCATATGCTAGGTTTTGATTTATATGGTTAAACAGAGTGCCACCTTTGTTATTGATCTCCTCCATTCTCATCTCTCTCCAATACTGTGTTGAAAAGAAGTGTGGATAACACATGCCATGATCATAAGCCTTGGTTAACTTCAAATCCTTTAGTCATGTATCCTCTTACTTTCACTTGGCATTTCATGCTGGTTAGGGTCATCTCTACACATCTGATTAGTTTATACAGAAATTTCATATCCATTAGGGTCTGATATAGCTTTTTCCTTTTAATGCTATCATAGGCCTGTTTGAAATCTACAAAGAGGTGATGTACATCCTTATTATACTCATAGCACTTTTCCATTATTTATCTTATTGTGAAGATGTTGTTAGTTGTTGAGCTGCCTTGTTGAAAACCACATCCAGTTATCTCTTCTGCAAGAGAAGTGAATCTCACAGCAATAACATTATCTAGGACTTAGTACTCATCATTAAGTAAAGTGATGCAATGGTAATTTTTACAATTTGATTTGCCCTTATACTTTCAAAGCAGGCAAATAATGGCCAAATTATACATGCCTTGCATCAGTTTTTTCCCCATATTTCAATGGTCAGCTGGTGAACAAGGTGTGTCAGATGTTCATTTTTCATGCTTAATCATATCTAGTGAAATGTTACCATTCCATGGAACCTTATTATTCTTCAGGCTCTTGACTAACAACTAACTTCCTTTGCTGTTGGTGTGGGTACAAGTATTTCATGGTGCCATGGATGGTTTTTCTGTTTCATTTTCTTCTGCTATTACTATCTCTGTATTAATGTTCACTGATATATTCAGCCCACTGGCCTAGAATTTGTTTGTCTCCTATTATAAAATTTCCCTCTTACAGTACATGGTTGAAAGACTTTCTTTAGTTCATAAGCTCTTTTGTACTTTTTTTCTTACTTCTTGATCATTATATTCTTCTTCTAACTCTCTATTCCATTACTTCTCTGATTTTCCTTTCTTTATTTGACAGATTCTCCCTGCCTCTTTCCTTTTCTTTGCAAATTCTTCTGCATTAGATCTTGTTACCCTGTTTATCATTTTCTTTCTTGCCTCTTTTTCTCTCTGTCATTGCCTTTTTACAATTTTCACCAAACCATCCTGCCCTTCCCACCCTTTTTCCTATACCCAAAACTTCTGTGGTTTCTTGTAGAACATTTTTCACCATATATGGCAGCAGTCAGATGGGAAAAAAGTAAGTAACTGCTTATTATGCATCTATGATATGTTTCCCCTCATCAGTGGACATGAGTGTTACTCACCACTTCCAGCAAGCTTCTCTTATAAGATTACAATAATTAGACCTGACTTAACTATGTTTGTTTACTGGATTTTTGTAAATCACAATTAAAGACATACATTTCTGAGTAATTGAATAGTGGAAAAATATTCATTTGAATGAGAGCTTTTGGATACAACAATAATTTGATTGCTTATGCTAGCTAGTCTGCCAAAATATGGGATTCTGTTTCAGTAATAATGTTTTAGTTAAGGATGTTAATGACTCCAGAATTAAATGAGTGCAAATGCTGGTAACATGTTTTGTCTTTATCTGTACACATGCTATAGTTATTTACAGCCCTTTTTCATCTACTCTGCCAGGAAATTAGTAATCAAGTGTATGTTTACAAATGAAGAATTACAATCTGAAGTCACTGATGTTCATAATAATAGCTTTCAAGCGAACTAGTTGCCTCATTAACTCCTGATAACCAAGGGAAAGTAATAGTCAATAAAGTTAAATTGGATAAGTCTTGAGCCAATATTAGAGATTTTCATGTACTGTGCAAATGCTATACAGATGGCAATATCGAAGAAAATTGATACTAATTTTGAAGGGAAGAAAATATAACAGCTGAAAAGAATCCACATGCTTTGTTACACCTGCTCCCTTATACTTGCTGGATTACAACTATTATCTCAAGTCTTGTGATAGTTAAGCTTGACGAGCATCCCAATGACTAAAGTTATTCATTTTTGTGAATTATATAGTCCTTAGTACTAGCCTTTGTTTAAGAATGCTTTAGTGCTATTTGGCCTCTATCAACATTTTTGTTATTACTCACAGGCATTGAACAATACTTGTACTTTATTTTGTAATGATGTTCTGCACTAACTGTAAATGCATACACTGGCTATTGAGCCACTGAGTACCATAAAAGTCACTTATGTAACTAATTTTCAATCAGGGTGTCACCATTTATGCAATGAAGATGCCTCTCATCACTTCAGTTTATTACTGTCTACTGACCTGTTTTTTGTGGATGTAAATTGTCAACCAGGCTAATTTTTTGCATCATATTTGGTTCTTGTTATGAATAACATATTATTCGTGGTCTCTTATTTTAACACTTTTTGTTTCTGCCCCCTCTCTCTCTTTTGTCTCAACCTCTCTTTTTCTCTCCTTACCAGCCCTAATTATACTTTGCAAGGTTTATGCACTGTTGTCTATACTCTCATTTTATAATGCTTTTTAGGTTCATATTTAGGTCTTTGTTCCTATTATGCAGTTTTTGGTTCCAATATCATGTTGTTTAGTTATTTCTGTGGGCACAGTACAGCACCACTGTTCTTATACATTCGCACCTCCAGATGAGAATTCTTTTAGTTAAGTTTTGTAACACTGTCTTCTATCAGTTGAGAACTAATGCTGACAGCTGACACATGTGACTTCATGCTTAGTATGAAGACCTTTCTTTTTCATATGTCTACTTTTTGAGCATTCTTTGTATGACCTCTTTTACCTTACTGTTAGTGACTACTACCAAATATGCTTGTGGTTAGGCTCTGTACTTTTCTTTGGCAGATGTTCTGGCAATGAGCTGTGGATAAAATGGATAAAACATATCAATAAATAAGTGTTTTTGAACAGGAAGGGACAAGTTATTATAGCAACTTATTCAACAGTGGTATAAGTCTCCTTAAGGTTACATCATAGTTCCAGGCCTCCTACATAAATTTGTCACTCCTTTAGCTATAAATTTCACCATTAGCTGTTGTAAAATAAAAAGGTTTTCTGTACAGGATCTGTTCTGTATAAACCACTCTTGTCTTCTCCAAAATTGTGGCCAGCATTGTGCTTTATTTTCTCATACATAATTTGCCAAATAAATGCTTCATTGTGCAGTTCACACTAATGCCATAGTAGCACTTAATGTCTCTTCCGTTACGCTTTTTGAAAATGGAAACCACATATGATCTTTCTCACTCCAATAAAACTTCCATCCATTGGCAACAGTTGTTCTTAGGTAGATCATTCTTTTCCAGCACTAGGTGATTGGCTGTTCTTCATTTTAGCTAATGCACTGTTCAAATCCTTTATCATAACAGTCATATTATGAACAGTTTTTCCTGTCTTACATGCTTCCTCTTTTGCATACTGGGCTCTTTCATCCATTAGAAGACCTGTATAATGCTTTTTCCATTCAATTTTGACCCACCTATTAAACTCTGTTCCTGTGCCTTGTTTTTTCTGACTTAATAATAATATAAATTTCAGAATAAATAATGTGCTCCATGACAATTCCACAGCAGCAGTAAAATATGTTTACCTAAAAGTAAACAAAACTGTTATTCTCATAAAATGGGCCCAATGTTATAAAAATACTCTTTATCAAAATACAGTTGAGCATCAATTATACGAACATTGGTCAACCAAAAGACCACTTAACCGAACTATGTACTCGCTCGCACCTGTTACTCTCTCACCCTACTGTCCATCAACCCCCTCAGTCCCAAACCAAACACGTTGTTTCAAGCACATTAATATGTCAGCCTTTCCTGTTGTGTGCACATCACAAAAGAGTGCCTGGATGGATAGTACGATTTTTATGAAGTGGTTTCTGGACGTTTTCATACCCTCTGTAAAAGCGCATCAGCTAAAGAATGGGAAGAGGGAGAAAACACTACTTCTCCTTGACAATGCACCAACTCATCTGTCATGTGATATTTTAAATGAGAAAATGAGTTCATAAATGTAATATTTCTTCCACCTAACGTGGAAATTTACAGCCCATGGATCAAGGCATTATTGAGACTTTCAAACAATATTACAGGAAAGAATTGTTGCATAAGTTAATTTTAGAAAGAGAAGAGGATGGAGAAGAAAGTCTCTTAAGAAATCATAAGAATATTGAAAGACGCATCCTACATGATCAGTGCAGCATGGAATAGTGTAAAGGAAGAGAATTTGAAGAAAGCCTGGAATAAAATTTTGGACACAGAAGAAAATTCACAAGGTATGATTGAAAATGATGAACAGAATGATATGTCCGAAATTCTTGGTACGCTAAAAGAAATAGATCACCACGAATTTGATGAATATCAATGATGCAGATCCAGGACACCAAATCACGCAGGACAGGGAGATTGTAAATGTCGTCACTGATAAAGATGACGCCACCAGCATCTAATCAATCAATGCTCCAGAAAGTGAAGATGAAAGTATACCAACAGCTTCTGAAGCATTCACTTGTTTAGATACTGCATTGCGATGGTTTGAAGCCCAAGATGAAAGGGACCAGTTTCAGATATCTGTAATGAAAAAAGTACGTGACTTAGCTGCTCGTAAGTGTGTAGGCTTGCTTAGACAGACCAAAACAAAGGATGTTTTTAAATGTTAATTTTGTATACTGTGTGTATTGTTCATGCAAAATGCTTATGTAATATGCATATATTTTTGTTTAATAAACTGTGCCACATACTATATATTCCTACTGAAGTTGCCTTTGTATGTTACTTTGTAATACTAAAATAGATGCCTGTTTTTATGAATAAATTTACTGTACAGTATTTCTTTTTGGCAAAGAAACATGTACAGTTCAATTATCCAAACAAACCAGTTTTCCGAACACCCATGTCCCCCAATTACTTCGGATAATTGACGCTCTACTGTAAATCTGTTACAGGTAAAAACTGACATCAGAATTAGAACCAGAGAATCAGAATTTTTATTATCCTATAACATAAACAGTTAAATTAGAGATTTCATGTACAGGGGATTCATCAACACTGCAGTTACAATCCAAATGTGTTACAGAAACAATATTTAACAATTGCATTAATATAAAAAAACGTAATTATGGCAATTCATTTATCTGGCTGAAAACTGCTAAGCTTAATTAGCAAACATTTGCTTTCCTGGTCACGTTTTCACATTATCATTCAGAAATTCTTTGAAGGAATAATTGCATTTCTGTAGTAACAACTTTCACAGCTCTTGTTTTCATTGCCCTAGCTCCATGGTGTGGATTTGTTTCTGTTCTAGAATATTGTAAATTTTCATGCCCGTGTATTCTGGGATTTGTGCATATAGCTTTAACCTATGAGCGGGAAGAATTAAATTTCCCTTACTCTGAGTGCTCTTTTGATATCTGAAATTGTCTATGAATAACTTAGGGTTACTGTACAAAAATAATCAGTAGAATCTTCATTGCAAAGGTCAGGATGTTTAATTTGTTTGCTAAATGCTTGACATGTCAAAACCAAGATAGATTTTGATCCAAAGACATTCCTAAAACCTTAATACAAACTGCTCCTTTCAGTTTTTGGTTTCTGTCATTAATGTGGATTTCATTTACCTTACAGTATTTAGTTTTAAATTGTGTTAAATGTGTTTTTTCAATATTCAATTTCAGTCCATTTAGCTGCAACCAATTTTCTAAACTGCCTATCAGATTTGTGACAGTTGAAGGAATACATTCCAGGTCATCACTTTTGACAAGAGCAAAAGTCTCCCCAACCCCCAATTATATATCTTTCCATTTTATACATGAGCAAGTTATGGTTTACACAATCAAATGCTTTTATGGAGTCACAGAATAATATTACAACTTTTCTCATCTTCTCTAAGGTAAGTAAAAAATGTCATGTGACTAGGGCCTCCCATCGGGTAGACCAATCACCGGGTGCAAGTTTTTCGATTTAAAGCCACTTAAGTGACTTTCATGTCAATTGGGATGAAGTGATGATGATTAGGACAACAGAATACCAAGTCCCTGAGCAAAGAAAATCTCCAACCCAACCAGGAATCGAAACCGGGCCTTTAGGATTAACATTCTATTGCGCTGGCCACTGAGCTACCTGGGTCGGACACTTCTCTAAGGTGAAACTGATTTTCTTTCACCAACTCATTAATGGACTCTATTGTGCCTTTGCCTTTTTGAAAGCCATATTGATTGTCTGAAATTATACTTGCTTTTTCTACAAATTTTTAATTTGTATTACCAGCATTTTTCAAATATTTCTGAAAATATTGGAAGAATAAAGATTGGGTGGTAGTTCCCATATCTTCTCTTCAGCCTTTTTTAGACAAAGGTTTTGCCTCAGCATAGTTTAGGGCTTCTGCAAAATGTTCTTCTTCAGTGATTCATTAATTATTGAGGAAATGGGATGAGGTGTTATCCTGGCAGCTGCTCTAACTACTTTGATAAGTATGAGATTACACCCTACAGAATTTTTGTTTCTTAGCTGTAATATAGTTTTCTCTAAATCTTTGGCTGAAGTGTTCTTAAATTTGTTAAAGTATTCTTCTGCCTTCTGACCTAAATGTATTTTTTTTTCTGTAGGAGCATCTGTATCTACAGAAGATTTTGATACATTTATAAAAAATTAACTGAATGATTCTGACATTTGAGGAGGATTTGTTACAAATTTATTTTGCATCTTAATTGTGGAAATACCTTTGCTGTCATTTCCATTATAATTATTTGGGCTGTTATGCCGTGGTCGGTTGATGAATTCTGTGTCAATTCCCAATGTTTCATCTTCAAGGGGGTGTGTAGCTCGATGGAAGGTCAAACACACCCACTGGCTAGCTACTGACTGCCGCTAAATTCCATGTCCGCACGCTCCCGCGCCGAGGCATGATGTCACGTGTTTTGACTCATTACCCTACTACAATGCTGTCTTCCACAACGTCGACACAGTAGCCATGACACCCATGATGTGTCCCGTGATAACCAGTCATGACACCTGCATTACCAACACACCTACTGTGACTACCCCAATGCGATGCCAGCTGTTGCCTCTATCAGCGCTACTAGACAGTGTTCACGAACCTGCACCACCATGTATTCGCATGATCACAGCAACCTCATACTAGCCCTGGTCCATCACCATCAGGCAGATTACCACTGGCCACACACCAAGTTACTTATCATCGCTACAAGCTGATTCTCCATAATTATAATTTGCACTCTGCAAGTGCATGATGCAGTCAGCTGGATTCACAGATGACCACAGCAAGTTTTTGGTGCTTTTGTTCCACCTCCGTAACAACACTGATTTTATAAGCGACCTCATATTGCATACACCAACCACTGATAGATATAAGACAGCAAGACTCTCATTCTATAGCACATGTCACATTCAATTGAACAACAACTCCACCTAGCCTTTGCTGAGATGTTGCTGGGCCATGATACACCATCAGCACTCTGGCAGAGGTTACATTGGCGAATTGACACAAACCTCTTACCAGATCATGCTCTCTGCTCACTATGGCTTCTCAGGTTGTCCAAAAGCCACGCTAATCCACGAGGACAAACCACTGGAAACATGGTTATGCCTGGCCAACTGGATGCTTGATCTCGTGCAACATCATGCTTTGATAAACACTTGCATTGGCTCTGGCACTGACGTCAACACCAGTTGCATCTACAGCCAGCCCAGGCCAGCCTGCACACTAGCCATGCCCACGGAGACATCTGCATAGTGATCACAGTGCTGTGTTTGGCCAACTGACAGTTGCTGAGCTGCTCTGACTTCAGCCGAGCCCTTCCATGCTGTGTCCGTAGAAGCCTCACAAGACTCCACTGCAGCAAGGCACCAATAATCAGATACCACGAGGGACCCAGGCACTGTGTTCGTAGTGGAATGTAAACAACCACCAGCCACATTCATGCCTGGCTGTCGACCCATGCCTAACCATCACTACTCACTCAGCAAGGATGCTGTGCCTACTTTGCCACACTGCTCCAGCTGGTTGCACCCATGCTTTGGAACTGACGTGCGCTGCTGTTGTCCATTCTGTAACTACCTAAATTAATACAGTGGCCTGACACAGGCCACTCTCCTGCTTTAAGCCACCTCACTACAAAACATGACAACACTCATCATATCCCACATCTACATTGTAACAGCTCACAGTTCTTTGTCTACAACAACCATCTTAGAGCATACTTCCTAGTCAACATGGGTGATGACATAAGCATGCTGCCACCTCAGGTGACACCTGGAAAACATATACCATCCACTATACAAGTACGCACCATGAACGAGTCAGTGATCCTGTGATGGGCACGGCCTCTATCACAGTTCAACTGGACAACCACACCCCTCACCCATGGATGTTTTTCATGGCCAACACTATACAGCCAGTGTTGAGCACAGATTTTTTGAGGTATTAATCAGACCTGCATAGGGCCTTACTAATACAGTGCAGCAGCCTCACGCCAAAATAGTGACTTCATACGGATAGATAAGACTCCTCCACCTGCTCCTCCTACCTCTGAAACAGTACTAGAGCTCACACTAAAGTGCCAGGCATTGTCTGAGGAGTTTAAAACCATGACTATTGCATACCTGACCTCCACTGCACCAATTCCAGCTCATGAGCAGCTAACAAACACATCCATAACCACTGCTCTGAGCTCACAGCACAACTGCACATCACACAGCGAGAGCTGTCATCGCACCAGTAACAATGAGAGCCATCGCCCGAGACACCGCCAGGCCTTCAGAATCACAGGTCACTCCAGTGCCTCTTATTGGTGATGATGCTTCCATGAGTGGGCAGCATGAAAACAGGAATATTGCTCTCATGAACAGGTCATATAAACAGTGATATCACCTCTGCAAGCAGATAGTGTGCCTCATGTGCCAATCCACATCAGCCCCATAAAAAGATTAACATTGTGTGCGATGGTACTGTACACCAAATTAATACTAACCCTGGTCCACGGGTCCAATGCTGGCCCCCCACCACCTTGCCCCTCACAAACTAAAGGCGGCCAAGGCCACAATTGAGGTACTATTACCCAAGGGCACCATCTGGACATCAGACAGGGCATGGACATCACCAATTACTATGAGAATGAAAAAAGACTACAGACATTTGAACGCATGCACCATCATTGATAATTACCTTGTGCCCAATACTCAGGACATCTCCCAGGAACTGACTCTTGTAACTACCTTTAGTGTGATCAACTGCAAAAGAGCTTATTTGCAGATCCCAAAAGAGCTTATTTGCAGATCCCATTAGCCACAGAGGACATCCCAAAGATGGCAGTAATTGCACCATTTGGCCTATTTGAATTCTTTTCTATGCCCTTCAGACTAAAGAATGCAGTCTAGACTAGGCAATGGTTCATTGACAGCTTGCCCTTTTGTTATTGTTACCTAGATGATGTAATTATCTTTCCACAAACAGCTTAAGACCATGAGAAACACGTCCAAGTTATATGACAAACTAGCAGAGCATTATGTTGTGGTCAACGATGACAAATGCCAACTCTGGCAAAAATGTATTAATTTAATACGCCACCTCATCAGGCCTCATCACCCCAGAAAAGATAGACCCAATCTGTAACCTATCACCCCCAAAGGACTATCAAGAGTTGTGCCATTTTTAGGGGTAAATTAATTTTTACTGACAACACCTTCCTAACGCCGCAGAAACACTCCTGCCACTCAGTGTCCATCTGCAGCAAGAACACATCAGGCACACATGAGCTCACTTGGACTCCTGATATGCAAGCAGCTCTTTAGAACATCAAAACTGAGCTTGCTCAGATCACTACCCTGGCACTCCCATCACCAGATGAACATATGGTTATAATGGCCAACTCCAGCATCCAGGTGATTTTTGGCAGTGCTACAAAATGAAGCCCCCAATGCAGCCCAACACCTTCAATTTTTCTTGCAGGGATTTACTGACTCCCAGAAAATGTGGTCAACTTATGACTGTGAGCTTTTGGTGGCATACAAGGTGGTTCAGTACTTCTAAGATGACATCAAGGGCTGGCCACTTACTGTCTACACAGATCACTGCCCTCTGGCAGAAGCTACTAAAAGCCTGACAGCCAATATCTTGCCTCGATGATTCTGCCAACTGGACTTGATTTCACAATACAATTCAGACATTTGCTATGTTCAAGGAACAGAAAACATGGTGGCTGACTACCTCTCATGACTTGCTGCCACATTGGCACACCTTGAATTCAACCAACTAGCAGAGGCACAAGCAAATGACACTAACCTTCAAAACCTGCTATCTGGACACACAACAGGCTTCCATCTCAAGCAGTGCACCATCACAGGCACAACAAAACTAGTTTGGTACAACATATCCCATGGCAGGCAAGACCAGACATCCCACAGAAATTCAGGAAGACAGTTTTCGACATCCTCCACAACTTGTCTCACCCCGCAGTATGCCCGACACTGAAACTCAGAATGGAACATTTTGTTTTGACTAATGTTAAATAGGATTGCGCTGCATGGACAAGAGCCTGCATCCAATGCTAATGGGCCAAGACAGGACATCAAGCCCAACCATCCTTTGGGAAATTCCCCATCCTGAAGGGCCTTTCTCAACATGTCCACATAGACTTGGTGGGGCCACTTTCTGATTCAAGCTGATAAAAGTCCATCTTGTCAGCCACAGACAGGACAACTTGATGAGTGGAGGCCACACCTCTGCCTGATATCTCAGCCGACATGGTCGCCATAGCTTTTGTCACACTATGGATTGCACACTTCGGCTGCTCAGAGACCCTGACAACTGACCAGGACTGGCAGTTAGAGTTGGCCCTTTTCTCCAAGCTCTGTGGGTGCCACTGGTTCCACACAATGGCCTACAATCCTCAATCCAATGGACTTGTGGAATGGTGGCACCGTACTCTCGAGACAGCACTCGTATTCCACGACCAGGACAGAGGCCCTCCCCTGGGTGCTGCCGGGCATATGAGCTGCCTACAAAGATCTGGATGCCTCACTGGCAGAGGTGCTCTATGGCAAATCAATCACCCTCAAAGCAGAGTTCGTATCACAAACCATCAGCCCCATAGATGTCAACCTGCCTGATCTAGTGAAACATGTGGGGGACCACATCTGCCATGTCCACATCTCACAGTCATCCCACCACACCAAATTTATCATCTTTGTGCACAAGGACCTCCAATTGTGAACACACATCACACTCAGGACTGACGCTGTCAAACCCACCCTCTATCCTGTGTACAGGGGCCCATAAAAAGTGTTGGAACAGGGGAAAACTTTTGATATCTTGCAAGCTTGAAAAACGACAACAGTGTCACTGAACCACCTAAAACAAGCATGGATTTCAGTGGACACACCTAGTGTTTACTATCCACTGACCCCAGCCGTAGCCCCCCCCCCCCCCCCACTAAGCCAATTTAGTCAGCCTAGACCTGCAAAACTATCTCCCAGAAGACATTTCCATAATATGGCAGGCCTCACTGGTTATGGCCAGATTCGACAATAGACAGTCAGGCTACAGCACGGTCTGAAGTAAGTAACTCCCCTTCCACCTACAACCAACACAGCAGCTCTAAAATCCACTCTTTCTTCGGATGGCTACCTGCTTGTGTTGGAACTGGAGCACTTCATAATGATGACTGACAACCCAGACACTGCTGCTGGTGGACAGGTAGCCTCACCAACAGCAGACGATGCACTCACAGCCACCAACACCTCAATGAACACCACCAAAACCCCATTGGCATCACTGCTGATGTCACAGGCCGGCTGCCCTTGACAGCTGCCCAGGCACCTGGTGGACTATGATATGTCAGCCCCTGCAATCGCCAGTAGGACAATGCTTCATGATGTTCATCAGTCACCATGCTCCACACTTGTGGTGGCGGGGAGGGGGAGTGGGGGCCTCTGTTGGGCCATAGAACCACTGGCTCTATCCCACCATAATATCACTGCCCTATCACAGAAAGAACAACTGTATCTTTGCCAGATCAATTCTATGTAGTATGCACTCTATGATACATTCATTGTGTGCATGCTGCAAGAATAAAAGTATTTTATTGTAAGTGATGGGAATGTGAGTGATTATTCATCATCGTAATTACCATGCCCACTCCCCACTACCTACAGATCCATTAATTTTGGTAAAAATATTTTTTTAGCTCTGCACCTTGGATTCTGCTTAGTGATACAATAACAATATTTTGTTTTTCTAATTCAATTGAGCAGCTTTAAAATACACCTTCTTCACTTGCAGAATTGAAATTATCTTTCACTTTATACTCTACTGAATTATCTACAAGTATACGTGAATATCCACTGATACTATTAGCTCTACAAAAACTTGATGCTCCATTGAAATTGTTTAGCTCGTTTAAAATTGTAATACAATCTTTTGCAAGCCAGTGCTCATTTAAACAAATAATTTTAATATTTTTTCATTCTGAAATTGAAACCTATAGTTCATCAATTTTATTCACTCCTTCATTATGACTGGTTGTACCAAAGACAAACTGAAGAGAAATTCCTACAACTGTATCTTTGAAGTGAAGAGTTTTACAAAAGCAAAATTTAGACAGTGAGAAAGTTAAAAACAAAAAAATTCAAACTTGGTGCTCTGGAAGTACAAATATAGCACAAAAGAGACATATTGAAGACTATGAATGGTAATGCAAACGTAGCATGAAACTGATACACTGAATGACAGTTGATGCCAGTAAAAGGTATAGGTAAGTGAAAGGAGACAGACACTGTGTGTGCCATCTGCGTGTGATCATGTAAACTTTATTCTGCAGGTTATTGAATTATAGCTATTTGTGTATCATTTTTTGAGGCAGATTGGGGACTAGCCTAGCATTTGCCTAAAAGAGCTTGGGAAACAGTCTAAAACTACACTCAGATTGGTCCATCTACCAGACCAATGATTGTTAATCCACAATGCAAATTCTGTTCCAGTTTGGCTCACCCCACTTTCTTGAAAACTAGTGTGCTGCACTTTACTTTATACAAGCAAGTTGAAAGAAGGGCAAAGATTTAATTCATATAAAATCAATTGTGTGATGAAAAATAACAATATAGTGAAGATACTGAGTAGAGAAGGGTTGTATTAACCAGTACTTTTAACAACATCAAATCATGAGCTTTCATTCTTGTCAGTCAGTTGCAGCAAATCTGACTGAAACTTTTTTGACATTATCAATGAATCATGAGCCCATAAACCCCTTTTGCTTGCTGAGAATAACATATACTCACACAAGAATCAGCTCGCTCCTCAAGCCATGCTCATGCACTCACTGATTTTTCTTTGTATGTGTGTGTGTATGTGTGTGTGTGTGTGTGTGTGTGTCAGTGTGTGTGTGTGTCAGTGTGTGTGTGTGTCAGTGTGTGTGTGTGTCAGTGTGTGTCAGTGTGTGTGTGTGTCAGTGTGTGTGTGTGTCAGTGTGTGTGTGTGTCAGTGTGTGTGTGTGTGTCAGTGTGTGTGGTTGTGTGTGTGTGTGTGTGTGTGTGTGTGTCCCAAGCCCAGTTGAAAAAGGATGGGGAGATCAGGAGCAGGAGTAACATCTCGTTAAAAAACCTTGGTTCACCTGACCCAGGTGATAGCACTTTGTAATGGTTCCTTGCCAGGATGACAGTGAAGTCAGAGATGAAGATCATCAGAATGGCACAATTGGCAGAACAGGCAAGCTTTTACATAAAAGCACAAGACTATAGCATCTGTTTCCATAGTGGGTGGCTACAAAAGGTGGCCTCATTTATAATACTAAGCTAAACGCCTGAATTTTAATCATGGGAAGGTTCAATTTTCTTTCCCCAAACTAAACTTCCAATAATATGACAATGTTAGGGACAGCATTTATTGTCAAAGTAACTTACAGAACCAATAACTAATTTTAGTCCCCCATCAGAATTGATTTCATTACTGACTTTTAAGTCAGGCAGTAAATATTACATCATTATAAATGCAGATGCACCTGTCAACCAATGTAACAGAACAAATGCAGAAAAAGTGGAAGATTTTTTGGAAATGCTAGTATATGAAACATTCAGACTACCAAAAGAACGTATCAAAATTTTAATGGAAGATTTTTAGTGCATAAGGTGGTAAAGACAAAAAATTAAAAACAGCAGTTGGAGACCATCCAACACATGAAAGGACAAACAGAAATGGGGAAAGATTCATAGACTTTTGTAAAGAAATTAACCTAAAAGATATGACTTTTTCAGGAAACTTGCAAGAAAGAAAAAAAAAAGTGGATATCACCTAATCCAAATCAAAGTGAAACCATGTAGCAATAATTACTGGTGACCACAAAGAAATCTTGGACGTCAGATTGAGGGAAAGCCTAAACACAGATTCAGATCATTATCTAACAGAAATTAAGACTCAATTTCAGACAAACAAACCTAAACTAAAACTAAAAAGATTTCCAAAAGTAAAAACTAAATTTCTCATCCAAAATTGGGATAAATTTTGTGATATATTAAATACATGAAAAATGAAAGATTGGAAAGAAATTGAAGAAAGAATTATATATTTGGTCAAGTAAATGGGACAACCACAAAGAAAACTAAGACACAGATGATGGAATTAGTTATCTGATGAAGCAATTGACAATCAACTAAAGGCATGGAAAAAATGGAACAATAATAAGAAATTTGAATATTGGGAAGAGTTTAAAGAAGAAAAGTAAAAACAGCAAAAATCATCAGATCAGTGAAAACAAAATATGACAAAGACAGACTAGAAGAAATTGATACAGAATTTAAAGGGAACAACACTAGAGACTTGTTTAAGACTTTCAAGTAAGTTTTAACAAGATTCCAGTCATCAAGTTTACATTTTAAAGATAAAAATGGGAACATGGTTTTAAGGAAAAAAGGAACTGCCTACTTTAAGCTGAATACTTTGAAAATCAATTAAATTGTGAAGAGCCTATTGTGAGGTTACAATTTCAAAAGCACAACATGAAAATCCACCATCAGACCCACCTGTAATAGAAGAAACAGAAAAGAATATCAAGTCACTGAAGAATACCAAAACAGCAGGAGAGAATGGGATGGTAGCAGAAATGTGGAAACTAGGGTTTTATCTGCATGACAGATAATTTACAACATAATTAAAGGCATTTGTACAGGAAGAATCATATGCAGCAACTGTAAACAAGCACTGATCTATCCTCTCTACAAAGAAGATAAAACAGACAGAAGAAGCTAGAGAGCCAACTCCTTGTTACTAGTAACATACAAACTATTGTCTAAAGCACTTCTAAATAGAATAGAGGGACAAATAGGATCTAATATAGGAGAGTACCAAGCAGGGTTTGGGAAATGTAGAACAGATTCTTACTTTAAAAACCATTCTGAGAGAGATATATATACAAAATTAAAAAGCAGTAGCTACTTTCAAAGACTTCAATCTGCATTCAGTTGATGAACAAACACTAAGATATTTTATGAATTAGCAATAGGTGAAAATACCAGAGGACTTGCTGAACAAACACTCAAGCATACAACATAAAGGATTAAGTTTCAATGCAGAATTTCTGAACTGTTCAAAATCAAAACAGGAGTTTGACAAGAAGATGGACTATCCCTGATTCTTTTAACCTGATTTTAGATAAAGTAGTAAAAGCATGGGAAAACACATTAGAAAACAGAAGCATAAAATATATAAACATGGGACAAGGAAAGAAGAAATTTGAAGTAAAATGTTTAACCTTTGCAGATGATATAACATAGATAACTGAAAATCAACCACCATGCCTGTTGAACTTGGTGGGTTTTTCAAATGTTGGACAGTGCACCAGAAGACAATGTGCATTTAGCAGCTTTTGCAACCAAATGTGATTTTCTGTAGCCATTTTCAACAGTTTATAGTGGGTTGTGCACCCTGAAACCTATTCCATCACGCAGGCACTGAAAAAATCCTTACAGCAGTGTGAGCAATTCAAAATTGACGAAAAGTGCATTTAGTAGCATTGGCATCTGGGCTACTCAATTGTATGTGAAGTCTGTGACAATTTCTGATTGTTTGTTGAGGATTGAGACTTTCTTCCAGAAAGTATAAAAAGCTCACATGGCCCACTATGCAGCTACGACTGTGTACTTTCAGAGTAAAAAAAAATGATGGTTCATATAGTAACTATAGCTGACATATTAGTTACAAAAGAAATAAGCAGCTGTATGTGTGGGGAAACAGGAAGGGGGGGGGGGGGGAGGGGGGGGGGAAGGAAAGTCTTTTATTTTTCAGTCTCAGTTGTGTGCTTTTTTCTAAAATTATTTTTTTATTTTTATTTTTATTTCCCAGTATGGCTAGCTCCAATCTCTCTGGATCATCTTCAGATCTAAAAGCAATCCTGATGAAGCAACCATTGGTTGCGAAAGCTTGAATTTTGTGTGTATGTTTGTGTTTGTTTGTGTATCTATCAACCTGCCAGCGCTTTCGTTTGGTAAGTCACATCATCTTTGTTTTTAGATATAAATATATACTCTCTATTATTTTGCAAAATGTAGAAAAGTATTGTGCATAACTGTTGAAAATACATATGCAGTTACATGAGCAACCGATTGTGGCCATTTGGAACTATATTTCAGAATACTGTGGTATGCATGCGTGGTCTATGTTTTAAATAGGTGTCTTATGGAAAGATGAGCATAGGAACAGGGGGAAGTGGGGGGGAGTAAGAAAAGGTGGATTGAGAAGGATTGGGAGAATGGAAAGAAGGCAGAGAGAGGGAGTGGAAGGGATGTTATGAGCATAACAGATTTACATTCCATAAAACATTATAGTAACTTGTGCAAAAAGAGAGTTTTATGCTAAAATTAAAGAATTTAAAATTATGTAAAAATTGTTGTTAAAATAATAAGACTCTAGAACAGTGGAAGTGAACTGCAAAAGGTATAAAATAATAATATTATAAAGGTATAGTGTTGTTAAGAAATGAAAATTAAATTAAGTGTCTTAAAATATAGTAAGTGTAAAACATTGGCTGTATAAAACTGTAAAATGGATGAAACTGTAGAATTATAAAAGTGGAACTACATGACGCAACTGAAATTACTGGGAACAGATCGGAACAGTTATAGTTAATTACTATTGCTTCTGTTTGGTGGTATTGAATGGTATGCAGGTATTGCAGCCAACTGCACTTTGACCTGCTGCTAGGAAACCGTGTGAGCAATGCTCTGCCACTCTCTTTTCTTGACGAGTAGGGTTGTTACACATTTGGGCATTGTGTTGAGATATATAGTTGAAAGAGGTCTTCATAGTTTTTAAAAAATGCACCATTAATAAAATTCTTCTATTGACTTAATTTGCTGTTATGCTCTTTTAGATGTGTATAGTATTTAAATAAGCATTCGATACTATTAAGCACTGAGTGCTTTTTTTTTTTTTTTTTTAAACTATTTATTTTTGTAAACTATTTATTTCAGTGTCAGATCTCAGTTAAAATCTTAAACTAGATGCCAGAGAGAGAGAGAGAGAGAGAGAGAGTGTGTGAGAGAGAGAGGGGGGGGGGGTCTTTAAGTGTGGCAGGATTGATGAAAATGGTGCCCATTTTTCTTCTATCATTTCTGACTGTATGCTGGGATGAAATGGGTAGCAAATTTTGTGTACACTAAGTGACAATGCAGGATAGGTGTTTTAATGCAAGGCATTTCCACAGCACAACACAGTTAAATATCTGTGCACCCGGTTGGCATGTGTAATGCAGCTAATTTCTTACAGCTTTTCTTTGCTAAGAAACATTGCCTCAGCCAAACTGTGCTTCTGCTAATTTCTATGTTAGTAGGAAGGAAGAAGAAAACTGTGTCTCACCGTTCTGTGCAATTCCCTGGTAACAACAAATTACAATTCTGAAAGCAACATGCTTTGCTCTATCAGAGATAAAACTGCTTGACCATAAGTAGAAAAAAACTGTTATGTGCAACTTCTGGTTTACTGCAGGCACGGTTTTATTTAGAATGTTAATAATACACTTTTGAAAATGCTGAGTGCTTGGAACACTAATCTTTTTGTGTTTCCATAGTCTTTTTTAGAAACTAGAGAAGCTATACACCAGGATTATTGGTTGATAATTTTTACATTCATCTGTAGGCCTACTCCTTATTAACTGAAGATTTTATTTTTGCCATTTTCAGTTTCTCTGTGACAATGAATAATAGGAAATTTAAATAAGGAGCTTAGTGTTTCTTTAGCATATTATTTATACATTTGGTCAGGAATTTCATCTGCAACAGAAAAATTATTGTTATGTTCTCAATAACTTTCAACAATCCCATTTCGTTTTTCAGATATTAAAAAGTATCATCTTCCATAATTTGCTTTCCTTTTTTGAACAGACATGAATTTTCTCAGTTTCTCTTCTGTGTCCAACATTACTTTTATTTTATCTTAGGTCTGCTATGTGACACTCATTTGTTATCTTTTATTGTTTGATAATTTTGTTAAACATGTACTTCTACTTTAAAAGTGAGTATCAAGTTCTGGCATTCTTTCTGTATCTGCCTGGATATCTCATGGAAAAAGTCTTGTTTTTGAGTGAAATTTGAATGATCCTGTAAGAATTACTGAGAAGGCAGGTTATACTTATGAACAGGTACACCTGTAAAGTTAAAGTGAGTAATCTGTAATAATATAACCACTAAAAGTGAAGACAGAGTGACAATTTGCACAAAAATCAGAATCATGCCCCTTGCCTGAAATCTGGATGAGCAGAGCCTGTTGTGTCAAACAAATATTTGAATGTTATGTAACATCAGCAGCCTTGTGGACACTCAAACTGATGTCCTAACTATATACAAGCTACTAACAGAGGATTTTTGAAGTTATCAAGGGTTTTGTTATGATATATTAATACAAGTTTTGGGAAACTAATTAGGTTAGTGGATGTGGGAACTAAAATGTTAATCTAATGTTATGTCATGCTTTGTCTTGTTAGAATCATATTGCGCTGACACTGGAAATATCTCTAATACTTGAAACTGTCACTAAATCTGATATTTTAGGGATTAAAAATTTCTGTACAAATAATGACTGGCTATAAATGGAGTTTTAGTGCAGTTGTCTAAGTGATAACATACATGGTTATAATAGAAGGAAACATTCCATGAAGGAAAAATATACCTAAAAACAAAGATGATGTGACTTACCACATGAAAGTGCTGGCAGGTCGACAGACACACAAACGAACACAAACATACACACAAAATTCAAGCTTTCGCAACAAACTGTTGCCTCATCAGGAAAGAGGGAAGGAGAGGGAAAGACGAAAGGATGTGGGTTTTAAGGGAGAGGGTAAGGAGTCATTCCAGTCCCGGGAGCGGAAAGACTTACCTTATGGGGAAAAAAGGACGGGTATACACTCGCGCGCACACACACACACACACACATATCCATCCACACATATACAGACACAAGCAGACATATTTAAAGACCACACATACACACATACATGTGTTAATAGTAATTAAGTGTCAGGCAGTAATAATAGTCAGATCCAACGACTGCACACCTAAGTACTGTAATATTACTTCTGAAGGTGCAGACCACAGCAGTCCATCCACCCAACCACCACCCCACACTGAACCCAGAGTTGTTGTGTGGATTAGCCCCCAGTGGACCCCCCACCCCCCACTCACCTAGGAAGTCTCATACCAGATGAGTGTAACCCCAAATGTTTGTATGGTAGAGTAATTATGGTGTAGGTGTACGTGGAAATGGTGTTTGCGCAGCAATTGCTGACACAGTGTAGCTGAGACGGAATAAGGGGAACTAGACTGGATTCACCAAGGTAGATGGAAAACCACGTTAAAAACCATCCACAGGCTGGCTGGCACATTGGACCTCATCACAAATCTGCCAGGCAGATTTGTGGCAACATGCCTTCCCACTCAGGAAGCAGCACATTAGACCATGCAGCCAGCCAGCCAGGCTTCATCACTTAGAGGATACAAATAACAAGCTACTAACCTAATTTCAGTTTCTGATGTAGATCAAGCTAAATCATGTATGAGAAATATATTTCAAAAATTTATCTGACTTGCTGATAGGCAGTACATTTTCTGGGTTCAATGGCTATGTAAATACTACAGTTACAGGGAATATGAATATAGACTTATTAACCAACAATGCCAACACCAAAAAGCTACACCTCCTTCTTGATGAATTCAGTCTGACCCCACTTATTAATGAGCCAACTAGGGATATTGGCAACAGCAAAACATGTCTGGATAACATAATAACATCTGTTCTAAAACTAGCCATAGCTGATCACCATGCAGTACAGTGTCAATTGGAGGGAAATGAGATGACCTTTGTCACTAAAAATAAACTATATGTAAGCAAAAGCATTATGTATACTAATAACATCAATAAACTGAGCTGCATGCTAGCACACATATTATGGTTTGAGAATGATAGCTTTGCTGCTTTCTCCTACTTTTGTCTTAATGCCACATTCCCAGTTGTAGCCACAAATGTTAAACAAACTAAAAATATAAACAAAAGTGTCTGAATAAATAATTATGTCATAGAAGCCAAGCATAAATTAAAACTATTCCATTGTGCAATACCGAGTAATAGAAAAAAATCTCAAGCTAAAGCAGGCCTTCAAAATTTATCATGAGTACTATCAAGATTTATTAATGCAAACCAGGAGCAACTGTGTTGCAAAAACAAGCTTCATGCTTCACACAATGTTACTGCTAGTGGCTGGGGTGTGACAAACAGTTTTAGTACAGGCAGAGACAATGGGATGTTAGTAAAAAATCAGCTTGAAATAGGTAATATATTCAATGAATATTTTTCTTTGGTAGGGGGCATAGCATACATCTAGCCTCCACAAATTGCAAAGAAATAATTAACGTCATTAGCTCTCTAAAATCATCCAGTTTTGCAGGGCATGATGGCCTTACTATGGATGCAGTAAAAGTGTGCACACAAAATGTCTCTGTACATCTGTATGTAGCAGTAAATAACATAACAGAATCAGGCACCTTCCCAGACAGACTAAAAATAGCTCAGGTAATGCTAACCTTTAAAAATTTGGCAAACTCAAAATTCAAAAAACTACAGACCAAACTCAATACTTCCTGTCTTTTCCAAAATGGTTGAAAAAGGCACGTACAACAAAATTACATACTTTCTCCAGATGCACAACCTTATGTTTGGGAATCAAAGTGGATTCTTAAACTGCAAATCAACTAGCACAGCAGTTGCTCAGTTAATTGAAGAGGTAATAAGTGGCATAAAGAACAAGCAAAATGTTGCAGGTATACACACATATCTTGAGAATTCTTTTGACTGTGTGAATGCTATTATTCTATTAGAAAAGCTCTGGATCATTGGCATTGGAGGCACTGCTCATGATGTAATAAAACCTTACATGAGCAACCGAAAGCAGTTCGTACTCCTTAAAACTGAAGGTGGTGTTCGCAAGTCCAAAATCACCAATATAAAAGATGGAGTGCCCCAGGAGTCACTACTGGGTCCTCTTTTGTTTTTCATCTATATAAATGACATAAGATACTGCACTCAACGTTCCGGAATAGTTCTGCATTGTATTGTATTGTATTGTATTTTTATTGATCCAGGCATTCATAGTATTGTACAGCTGTACATATGATATTGGATAGGTCAAGAGAGCTATTTACAAGTAATTTTTACAAATTGATTTTTACATTATTTTGTAGCAAGGAAATTATCTATCTTAAACAAAGCAGTTAATACAAATCATAGAACTGTAAGGTTGTATATATGATACTGGACACGTCAAGGGAACATATTTACAAGTAATAATTAATAAATTGATTTTACATTATTTTGCAATGAGGAAGTTAGCTATCTTTAACAAAACAGTAAATACAAATGTTGTATGGTAAAATACAAACAGCCAATACAAATGTAATGGTAAAGTAGTCCAGTGTATTTCATAGACATGCACAGTATATAGTAATCCAGTATATTTTATAGACATGCACAGTATATAATTTTCAGACCTAATTGAACATTTCTCATATTGTTTACATTTTTAACCCCTTTCAAAAAAATGATCAACTGCATAAAAACAATGGTCCAAGAGATATTTTTTTAACTTATGTGAGAAGGCTCTTGGGTTCTTTGTTGCTTTGATTTCATTGGGTAAATTATTATACATTTGTATCCCAACATTTAAAACACTTTTTTGGTAGCAGGTAGTTCTGGACTGAATCATGTGTAGGTCAGATTGCTGCCTTGTTGCATAGTTATGAATATCTCCATTGAATTTTAGTGTGCAGTCATTGTTTAACAGGTATGACTTGACAAATGAGACGATATTATAAATGTAAGCAGAGGGCAGTGTCATAATGCCATTTGTTTTGAAATGTTGTCTGCATGATTCGTTATGTCTTAGATTACATATTATGCGTATTGCCTGTTTTGGCATTTTGAAAATATATCTACCTCCAGGTGAGTTCCCGCAAAATATGATTCCATACTGTAATGTAGAATGGAAGTAAGCATAATATACATGTATGAGAACAGATTTTGTGACTGATTTTTTGAGTATTCTTAAAATGTAACACACAGTTGAGAGCTTTTTTGAGATATAATTTGTGTGAGTCTCCCACTTAAGATTTCCTTCAAGCCATATGCCAAGAAACTTGACAGAGTCCACACACATAAGCTCTTGGTTATTTAGAATCACATCAGGCATTTCTTGTTTTTGGGATGAGAGTCTGAAGTTGATGTACGTTGTTTTCTGTATGTTTATAATCAGTTTGTTCTCGTTGAACCATTTGCTGAGTGACGACATAAGCGGTTTAATTTTTAGGTTGAGGTCCTCTGTATCAGTACCTGTTATTAGTATACTTGTATCATCGGCAAATAGTGTGGTATGTCCTGTAGCAAGCTTCGTGCTTATATCATCAATGTATAGCAGAAACAGTATGGGTCCCAGGATTGAGCCTTGTGGCACACCATATCTAATGGGCATTGTGTCAGAGGAGTGGACAGTAGATCGATGGGTGGTTGTATTCTTTTTTTCAAAATTAATTTCAACTTTTTGAAATCTGTTTGACAGGTAAGATTCTAACCATTTGTTTGTAATTCCTCTTATACCTTTATTTGCTAACTTCTTAAGGAGTATGGTATGGTCAATTACATCAAAGGCTTTGGATAAATCTATAAAGATACCAGTAGTGATTTCCTTATTATCCAGTGCTTTTAAGGTTTTGTTGAGATACTCATAAATAGCTGTGGTAGTTGTCTTTTGCTTTCTAAAACCATGCTGGTGTTTTGTCAATAAGGATAGTTTATTAGTAAAGTCTTCCAATCTGGTGTAAAATAATTTTTCAAATATTTTTGAGAATGAGCTGAGTTGTGCTATGGGCCTGTAATTGGCTACATCATTTTTAGAGCCCTTTTTGTGAAGTGGGGTAATTTTAGAAGTCTTTAGTAGGTCAGGGAAAACTCCATTTGTAAAGGATGCATTTATTATGTGGGTTAGGGGTTCTACAATGGATTCTCCACATTTCTTTACAATTAAATCAGGAATGTTGTCACTACCACTGGAGTACTTATTCTTTAGTCCTTTTATAGCTGTAAGTACTTCAGTATTGGAGACTTTGTGAAGAAACATTGATGCCTGTACTGGTATGGTTTCTATTAGTGTTTGTTGTTGAGTATTTGGTCGGTAGCAGTTGTTCTTTATCAGGTTTTCTGCTATTTTGCTAAAATAGTCATTAAAATCATTTACTATTTTTTGGGGATCTTATGTGACTTCATCATTTAGGTTTAGTTTTAATGTTTTGTTTATAACCTGCTGCTTACTGTTTGTTTCATTTTTTACAACTGTCCACAAGCCTTTCATTTTCTTGTTAGATTCCTTTATAAATTTATCATTGTATAATTTTTTTGCTTGTTGGATAACTTTTCTGTAGATTGCAAAATAGGTCTTACAATATGACCTAAACTGATCATCGACATCATGGTATTTCATGTGATTTTTTAAGTCACGCTTTTTTTGGCTGGAAATCCTTATCCCTTTTGTTACCCATGAGTTTGTGTGTTTGTTTCTGATTTTCCTGGATTTCAGTGGAAATGCAATATTGAAGTGGTGGAGAAATGTTTCATGGAAGGAATTAAATATGTAGTTTACATCATTTTCTTTATAGACCTCTGCCCAGTTTTCAGCCGTTAACAGATAGTTAAAAAGCCTTATATTATCATCATTAAATTGCCTTTGCATTTTGGTTATTGTGGGATATTGTCCTGTGTAATTTAAATTTGCTGTTAGTATTTGGGATTCATGGTCACTGTAACCTGTGCTGATGACTTCGATTGAGTGGTGTAGTTTGTCTGCGTTTATGAAAATCTGATCTAGAGCTGTTTTTGAATTTTTTGTGATCCTGGTTGGTGTGTTTACAGTTGGGGATAGGTTGAATGAATTTGTAATATTCAACAATTCATCTTTGTTTTTTCCAGGTGTGAGGAAGTCAATATTAAAGTCTCCACTTATTAATAGATTTTTGTTTAGTGAGTGAATATTTGTGAGTAGTGGATGATACATCCACCATATGTAAAAAGGAATCATTTAATGAACTAGAGACCCAATGTAGTGATGTGACAAGTGAATTGTTCAGTACTTTAATGAAAGCTACTTAAATGTAAACAGTAGTAAAACATATCTCATGGAGTTCAACAGCAGTAGTTTTAATGATGAATTTAAACTATACATAGGCAATGAATTAGGAAAAAAAGAGTTTAACAGTTCAGAGCAATCTATAATGGGACAAAAACATTGACTCTCTAGCATCTAAGTTATATAACAATATATTTACAATTAATGTGATCAGCAAGCTCTGCAAAGACACTATGTTCTCAAGACTGCTTATCATGCTCCATTTTCCTATCACCTGAAATACAAAATAAAAATTTGGCAAGTAACAACCACAGCAAATCTAAATAAGCTATTGCTACTTCAAAAAAGGGCTGTAAGAATGTGGAGCAAAATGTAAGGAATCATGCTGTGGCTTCTTTCCAAAAACTGATGTGCTAACCGTAGTAAACATGTACATTCTAAAAGACACATTACGTGTTAAAAGACTGCAGCCCAACATTTGTTCTGTTTTGTATCAGTACTATATAAGAAATTAAGAAAAATTTTACATCAGCAGCCACAGAACAACACTCTATGAAAAGGGTCCACAATATGCAGGTTTAAAGTTAACCAGTCCAATGCACAGCAAAGTTATGACCCTACTCACAATGAAACTTAAATTTTAGCTAAGGAAATTCCTGTTACAAAATCCCTTTTACACATTAAAAGAATACCATACTTACATGCAGAATAAGAAGTGCTTTAAAAAATGTAAATAGTGTTAAGAAAACCATTTTATTTGTAATTTTATCATTTTGTTAATCAGTGACATTCATAAGAATGTATTATTGTACTTTGTATCAAGAATTGGTAAACTATTTTTATACATATGCAATGAATCATTCGATGTTGAATAAATTATTATTATTATTATTGACTTTTTTTTTCTCAGACTTAAGTCTGGTTAAAAATGGAACGTGACGCGGACCTCGGTCAAGCGTGACTTCCTTGTAACTGTATGGTATATGTTATATTGCATTTAGGAACTTTCGGGTAATTGAACATGTATCAATAATTACAGATTTTTGTAGTTGTATATATATGTTTGGATGTAGCTGTATTGCATTGATGTACTGGTGAATATTGTGAGGTATGACTCCTGTAGTTGATAGTATAATTGGTATGATGTCAACTTTATCCTGATGCCACATGTCCTTGACTTCCTCAGCCAGTTGGATGTATTTTTCAATTTTTTCTCCTGTTTTCTTCTGTATATTTGTTGTGTTGGGTATGGATATTTCAATTAGTTGTGTTAATTTCTTCTTTTTATTGGTGAGTATGATGTCAGGTTTGTTATGTGGTGTTGTTTTATCTGTTATAATCGTTCTGTTCCAGTATAATTTGTATTCATCATTCTCCAGTACATTTTGTGGTGTGTACTTGTATGTGGGAACGTGTTGTTTTATTAGTTTATGTTTTATGGCAAGTTGTTGATGTATTATTATTGCTACATTGTCATGTCTTCTGGGGTATTCTGTATTTGCTAGTATTGTACATCCGCTTGTGATGTGATCTACTGTTTCTATTTGTTGTTTGCAAAGTCTGCATTTATCTGTTGTGGTATTGGGATCTTTAATAATATGCTTGCTGTAATATCTGGTGTTTATTGTTTGATCCTGTATTGCGATCATGAATCCTTCCGTCTCACTGTATATATTGCCGTTTCTTAGCCATGTGTTGGATGCGTCTTGATCTATGTGTGGCTGTGTTAGATGATACGGGTGCTTGCCGTGTAGTGTTTTCTTTTTCCAATTTACTTTCTTTGTATCTGTTGATGTTATGTGATCTAAAGGGTTGTAGAAGTGGTTATGAAATTGCAATGGTGTAGCTGATGTATTTATATGAGTGATTGCTTAGTGTATTTTGCTAGTTTCTGCTCGTTCTAGAAAGAATTTTCTTAAATTGTCTACCTGTCCATAATGTAGGTTTTTTATATCTATAAATCCCCTTCCACCTTCCTTTCTGCTTAATGTGAATCTTTCTGTTGCTGAATGTATGTGATGTATTCTATATTTGTGGCATTGTGATCGTGTAAGTGTATTGAGTGCTTCTAGGTCTGTGTCACTCCATTTCACTACTCCAAATGAGTAGGTCAATACTGATATAGCATAAGTATTTATAGCTTTTGTCTTGTTTCTTGCTGTCAATTCTGTTTTCAGTATTTTTGTTAGTCTTTGTCTATATTTTTCTTTTAGTTCTTCTTTAATATTTGTATTATCTATTCCTATTTTTTGTCTGTATCCTAGGTATTTATAGGTATCTGTTTTTTCCATCGCTTCTATGCAGTCGCTGTGGTTATCCAATATGTAATCTTCTTGTTTAGTGTGTTTTCCCTTGACAATGCTATTTTTCTTACATTTGTCTGTTCCAAAAGCCATATTTATATCATTGCTGAATACTTCTGTTATCTTTAGTAATTGGTTGAGTTGTTGATTTGTTGCTACCAGTAGTTTTAGATCATCCATGTATAGCAAATGTGTGATTTTGTGTGGGTATGTTCCAGTAATATTGTATCCATAATTTGTATTATTTAGCATGTTGGATAGTGGGTTCAGAGCAAGACAGAACCAGAAAGGACTTAATGAGTCTCCTTGGTATATTCCACGCCTAATCTGTATTGGCTGTGATGTGATGTTATCTGAATTTGTTTGGATATTAAGTGTGGTTTTCCAGTTTTTCATTACTGTGTTTAGAAACTGTATCAATTTAGGATCTACTTTGTATATTTCCAAAATCTGTAGTAACCATGAGTGGGGTACACTATCAAAGGCTTTTTGGTAATCAATGTATGCGTAGTGTAGGGACCTTTGTTTAGTTTTTGCTTGATATGTCACCTCTTTATCTATTATCAGTTGCTCTTTACATCCTCGTGCTCCTTTGCAGCAGCCTTTTTGTTCTTCATTTATAATTTTGTTCTGTGTTGTATGTGTCATTAATTTCTATGTGATGACTGAAGTTAATATATTGTATATTGTTGGTAGGCATGTTATGGGGCGATATTTAGCTGGGTTTGCTGTGTCTGCTTGATCTTTAGGTTTCAGATAGGTTATTCCATGTGCAAGTGTATCAGGGAATGTGTATGGGTCTGCAATGTAACTGTTAAATAATTTAGTGAGATGTGAATGTGTTGAGGTGAACTTCTTTAGCCAGTAATTTGCTATTTTATCATTTCCAGGGGCTTTCCAATTGTGTGTAGAATTAATTGCTCGGGTGACTTCATGTTGCAAAATTATCACTTCAGGCATTTGTGGTATCATCTTGTATGTGTCTGTTTCTGCTTGTATCCACCGTGCATGCCTGTTATGTTGTACCGGGTTTGACCATATGCTGCTCCAGAAGTGTTCCATGTCTGTTATGTTTGGTGGATTGTCTATTTTAATGTGTGTGTTATCCATTGTTTGGTAAAATCTCTTTTGGTTTGTGTTGAATGTTTGGTTTTGTTTCCTTCTATTTTCACTTTTTTTGTATCTTCTAAGTCGTTTGGCCAATGCTTGCAATTTCTGCTTTTTTTCATCTAATTGCTCTATTGCTTCTTGTTGTGAGATTTTACCTAACCTTTTTCGTTTTTTGTCTGATATTTCATTTCTTATAAATTGTGTTAGCTGTCCGATATCTTTTCTCAGTTTTTCTATTCTGATCTGTAACCTGTGTTGCCATGCTGGTTTTGTGCGTTTCTTCTGTGTGTTGGTTTGTTCTGATCTCTGCCTAGTGTGTATATTTAGTGTAGTGAGTGCTCCTATATAAACCAGTAGTTGTAACTCTTCCATAGTTGTGTTTTCATTTATTTTGTTGTGTATGATTGTGTTGATAGTTTTTATTGTTGTTTCGACTTGTGGGTTATTTGTCGGTCTATGCAAGAATGGTCTAATGTCTGTATTTGTGTCTTTGTATTCTATATATGTCAGCTGAAATTTCTTTTCTATATCTAACACGTGTCTCTCTTCGTGTTCTATTTGTGCTTGTTCTGGTGGCTGTCTTAAGATTTCGTTTTCCTCTGATTGTTTAATTGATGCGTGTTGGTTATTATTATTATTATTATTATTATTATTATTATTATCTTTTTTTTTCTCAGACTTAAGTCCGGTTAAAAATGGAACGTGACGCGGACCTCGGTCAAGCGTGACTTCCTTGTAACTGTATGGTATATGTTATATTGCATGTAGGAACTTTCGGGTAATTGAACATGTATCAATAATTACAGATTTTTGTAGTTGTATATATATGTTTGGATGTAGCTGTAGTGCATTGATGTACTGGTGGATATTGTGAGGTATGACTCCTGTAATTGATAGTATAATTGGGATAATGTCGACTTTATCCTGATGCCGCATGTCCTTGACTTCCTCAGCCAGTTGGATGTATTTTTCAATTTTTTCTCCTGTTTTCTTCTGTATATTTGTTGTGTTGGGTATGGATATTTCAATTAGTTGTGTTAATTTCTTCTTTTTATTGGTGAGTATAATGTCAGGCTTGTTATGTGGTGTTGTTTTATCTGTTATAATCGTTCTGTTCCAGTATTATTTGTATTCATCATTCTCCAGTACATTTTGTGGTGTGTACTTGTATGTGGGAACATGTTGTTTTATTAGTTTATGTTTTATGGCAAGTTGTTGATGTATTATTTTTGCTACATTGTCATGTCTTCTGGGGTATTCTGTATTTGCTAGTATTGTACATCCGCTTGTGATGTGATCTACTGTTTCTATTTGTTGTTTGCAAAGTCTGCATTTATCTGTTGTGGTATTGGGATCTTTAATAATATGCTTGCTGTAATATCTGGTGTTTATTGTTTGATCCTGTATTGCGATCATGAATCCTTCCGTCTCACTGTATATATTGCCGTTTCTTAGCCATGTGTTGGATGCGTCTTGATCTATGTGTGGCTGTGTTAGATGATACGGGTGCTTGCCGTGTAGTGTTTTCTTTTTCCAATTCACTTTCTTTGTATCTGTTGATGTTATGTGATCTAAAGGGTTGTAGAAGTGGTTATGAAACTGCAGTGGTGTAGCCGATGTATTTATATGAGTGATTGCTTTGTGTATTTTGCTAGTTTCTGCTCGTTCTAGAAAGAATTTTCTTAAATTGTCTACCTGTCCATAATGTAGGTTTTTTATATCTATAAATCCCCTTCCACCTTCCTTTCTGCTTAATGTGAATCTTTCTGTTGCTGAATGTATGTGATGTATTCTATATTTGTGGCATTGTGATCGTGTAAGTGTATTGAGTGCTTCTAGGTCTGTGTCACTCCATTTCACTACTCCAAATGAGTAGGTCAATACTGGTATAGCATAAGTATTTATAGCTTTTGTCTTGTTTCTTGCTGTCAATTCTGTTTTCAGTATTTTTGTTAGTCTTTGTCTATATTTTTCTGTTAGTTCTTCTTTAATATTTGTATTATCTATTCCTATTTTTTGTCTGTATCCTAGGTATTTATAGGCATCTGTTTTTTCCATCGCTTCTATGCAGTCACTATGGTTATCCAATATGTAATCTTCTTGTTTAGTGTGTTTGCCCTTGACTATGCTATTTTTCTTACATTTGTCTGTTCCAAAAGCCATATTTATATCATTGCTGAATACTTCTGTTATCTTTAGTAATTGGTTGAGTTGTTGATTTGTTGCTGCCAGTAGTTTTAGATCATCCACGTATAGCAAATGTGTGATTTTGTGTGGGTATGTTCCAGTAATATTGTATCCATAATTTGTATTATTTAGCATGTTGGATAGTGGGTTCAGAGCAAGACAGAACCAGAAAGGACTTAATGAGTCTCCTTGGTATATTCCACGCTTAATCTGTATTGGCTGTGATGTGATGTTATCTGAATTTGTTTGGATATTAAGTGTGGTTTTCCAGTTTTTCATTACTGTGTTTAGAAACTGTATCAATTTAGGATCTACTTTGTATATTTCCAATATCTGTAGTAACCATGAGTGGAGTACACTATCAAAGGCTTTTTGGTAATCAATGTATGCGTAGTGTAGGGACCTTTGTTTAGTTTTTGCTTGATATGTCACCTCTGTATCTATTATCAGTTGCTCTTTACATCCTCGTGCTCCTTTGCAGCAGCCTTTTTGTTCTTCATTTATAATTTTGTTCTGTGTTGTATGTGTCATTAATTTCTGTGTAATGACTGAAGTTAATATTTTGTATATTGTTGGTAGGCATGTTATGGGGCGATATTTAGCTGGGTTTGCTGTGTCTGCTTGATCTTTAGGTTTCAGATAGGTTATTCCATTATTATTATTATTATTATTATTATTATTATTATTATTATCATCTTTCACTGTAAAATTATCAATAACTTAACATTTAGTTAATTCAGTGATGTTACATAACACATATGCATCTTTTTTCCACAAAATAATTATTGTAAGTCAGTTGTATTTGAGAAAAGAATCAGTAAATATGATTCTTGAAGTTTTCGTGGCATACTGAGTATTCTGTGAGGTTTTGGCATTGCAGCCGGATCATGTTGACTTCTTGCCTCAATATTTCGGCTGGCACCAGTCCAGCCATCTTCAGGTAAGGGTACACTGAGGGAGTCTCTTAGTTCTTGGTGTCAACTTTATAGCAAAAATTGGCTGTAAATGCATGCATATTGGTGGCCATCACAGGAGAGCAGTTGAAAGTCACTGTCCCGATTCATACAGTTATGTGCTAGATGAATTTCCACAGATTCTTTAATTACTGAATCCCAAAACGATTTAGATGGGGCCAAGATTTTTGTGGCAGAATAATCCATAGAGTGTCTTGTGGTAATACGATGCTCCACTGTAGCCAACTTACTAGGCTGTGGAAGGTGAGTGTGTGGCACTCATGTTCAATGCACCTACTATGGCCGACTTACTGGGCTGCAAAAGGTGAGTGTGGCACTCATGTTCAATTGACCTTTCATGTACTTTGCACATTGTCTGACCTATGTAAGCTTTGCCACCCTGGCAAGGAATTTTGCGATCCAAATTTATCTGGGTCTGCATGGCAAACCTTACATAGGTCAGACAGTATGCACAGTACTAGGTAAGTGATCAAAAATTTTGTTGCAGCATTGTGCAACCCTTTCTGTACCAAAGACAACCTTAAAGTGGAATAATGAAATCAACAAACATCTGGCCCATAGTCCTGATTTAATATTAAATGATGAAACACAGCTCAATACGTACCCTCTTCCAAATTTCACTTAATCCTCACTGTCTTCAAGTACTTTCCACACTGCCTGTTCCATTCTATTCCTTCATTATTTATGTATTTAGTCATTGTTGATTGCTGATTTACACCATATATTCTGTCACTATAATTGTCAGTTATGTCATTGACCTTGTTTCTATATCACTTTCCATATGTAATATCTCTTCAAGCTATTCTTCAGTAGGCTACTTGTGTCAAGTACTATTTTATTTTATTGGGATTGATAATTTAATTTAAATTGTTGTACTGGCAATGTTTCTTCAAGTTTAGTGTTCATGTCTATTCAAGTTTGCTGCCTTTATATTTATATACTGTGAAACAAATACTAACAAAGAGATAGAGGGGCTGGCCAGTACTTACCTCAGCTCAGTACAGCCGATAGATACACACAAAACAAAACCGAAAATTTATGTTCCTAGCTTTCGGAACAAATGTTCCTTCATCAGGGAGGAGAGAGGGGAAAGAAAGGGAAGAAGGGAAAGGAGATTCAGTTACTCACAACCCAGGTTATGAAGCAACAGGGAAAGGAAAATAGGGAGGGTAGCAAGGATGGAGGCATGGTTGTCAGAGGGAAGCCAAAGATATTCTACTGTAAGTACTGTGCCAGCTTCAAACCAAAGAGGATGCATACAGAACTAAAGAGGTATATAGTATAAAGATAAACACAACTATGCAGGATGAAAAGATGCATGAATGGCTAAGAGGAAAGGGAAAGAGGAGAAGACTGAAGAGTAAATGGGAGTGAGGTTGTTTAACGTAGGTTCAGTCCAGGGGGATGGCGGGATGAAAGGATGTGTTGGAGTGAAAGTTCCCATCTCCGCAGTTCAGAGGGACTGGTGTTGGGTGGGAGAAGCCAAATGGCACATACAGTGTAGCAGGTTCCTAGGTCTTTATATATAAAACACTGAAGAAGAGAAAATGTTCAGATGACAGACGTAAGTGATAGCTAACAAAAGGGACAAAACAATGAAGGATGTGGACCATATAGGTGATCAAAATGATTAATGGAAATTTATATATAAAACACTGAAGAAGAGAAAATGTTCAGATGACAGACGTAAGTGATAGCTAACAAAAGGGACAAAACAATGAAGGATGTGGACCATATAGGTGATCAAAATGATTAATGGAAATTTATATATAAAACACTGAAGAAGAGAAAATGTTCAGATGACAGACGTAAGTGATAGCTAACAAAAGGGACAAAACAATGAAGGATGTGGACCATATAGGTGATCAAAATGATTAATGGAAATTATATATAAAACACTGAAGAAGAGAAAATGTTCAGATGACAGACGTAAGTGATAGCTAACAAAAGGGACAAAACAATGAAGGATGTGGACCATATAGGTGATCAAAATGATTTATATACTGTTTCACTTTTGGCTCTTTAATTGTATTAAACTATAACTGCACTGCAAAGATAACATTTACCCTGTTTTCATGCCTCATTCTTGAAGAGCAACACCTTTTTAAAAGCTATTCATAATATTGCACCTTGTTTGTTCCAATTGTCAGTTAAAGTCTGATGATGGCCCTGTAAGCCAAAAATAGGTTAACAAAATAAATTAATTAAATACACAATATTGTGCTTTTAATTTATGACTCATCTTGGGCAGTTCTGATTAAGGGCACATGGAACAGCTTATGTCCATCCATGGTTTGACCGAACAGTAACATACAAGGACATAGTAACATAGCCATTCCCACTTAGTTATAATTATCCAAGTTGAATATGGTGATGCAAGGATATCTTTAGTCGTATTCATTCCAAGTCCGAGCTCTGGCCTTAAATTAGGAAATAAATCCTTAACCTTTTTTAAAAAATGTTGAAGTGACATCATACATCTCTTCATGCATATACACATTACTTTGCATACAATTTTGGTAACACCTTATAGCATCAATCACTTTGACCTCTGTCGGTCAATAGATAATAAGGGTGATGAAAGCAACATTGCACGTCCTTTCACGCATGTATATTAAGCCCGTTACATTATTTGACCTTTCACATCAACAGCTATTGGAACACAAAAAGCTAGTTTTTCTATTCCATGATACATGCGTTCACAGACCTCACGTGATTAAGCTTCATGGTTCAGTACCTCAAGTACCTTATTTTAACAAACTAGTTGAGCTCTAGGTTCTTTTTACATTATTTTGGTACACATTCGATAGTGCTATTCTAAATGACCTCTGTCGGTCATTAGATATTAAAGGCAATGAAGGCGACATTGTACATCCTTTCACATTATTACATTAAGCCTGTCATACTAATTTGACCCTTTTCTGGTCAATAGCACTTAGGATTTAATATAGTAACTTTACATGCTTATCCAAGCATAGTCACCAAATACTATCACCGACCACAAGTAATTGAAAAATGGGTTATTCATCCCCCATAAATTTAGCCTGCTTGTAGCTGATGGTATTTCACCTGTCCTGCAAGCATGTGTTTTGACCATCCATGGAATTTGCTATCCCACATATATAGTTTCAACCTATCCACGTTCTATAGTTCTATAAAATCATCCTCGAGCTAGGACATTATACATACACATGCATTAACTTCCTGTGCCTTTGACCCATTCATCGGATCACGTTTGTAACACATTTTATGCCAATCACATGGAAGAAGATGATTTCTTAATTTGTGTATGCCCATTCCTTTCTGACATACTCACAGCCTAACTGCCAATGCCACTTCAGTTTACCTCAGAGTCCACGGCCCACCGAATGTTGGCTGGGGTGAGGAAGCACACTTCTGACATTTGAGCCAAGTGCAACTATTGACATGGTATACACGTACCATTTATTTTACATTTTGTTAGTCTTTTGCTCTTTTAGCCATTCTGCATTAATGTTGGACCATGCCTCTTTAGGCAGTTTGTAGTTTTAGTGTGTTCCGAAGAAGGCTTGGTTATCCTCGCCAAAACCTAGGTCAACATCCAGTTTCTATTTGCAGTCGAGGCGGATTCTTTATAATCATTAATAGTTTATGACCTTCATCGTCAAATTGTAGAAATAAAACATCTCCATCAATTAATTTTAACTAAGAAGGGCAAACTATAATTTCACAGAAACATAAAAGCTAACTGACTTGTATTTTTCTGAGTGAATTTCAGAGTTGAACAAGGGAAAGAACTGTACAAAGCATTCACAGTAAACGAGAAACTAAATTATTTCCTTGAAATATTGTTATAACTTTATGAATCCAGTGACAAAGGATATATCAAATTCAAATAATTGCCTTATTCAAACTGCTAGAGAATAATTAGTATATCAACAATATGATTTCAAGAACAGGATCTCTGTTTGCAGAAATTCACATAAACTTTTAATGTAGCCAGAGAGTAACATCTTAAAAAGAGTAATTCATCACAGGTATTAATATCTTTAAATATTGACATAAACTCAAGTGTACATCTGCTAAGAAATGAAACATAGTCAATTTTGTCATTTATATGTTAGTACGCCTTTACTACAGGTCCACATAATAACACTTCATGTGTGTCACATATGACTTACTCTTTGTTTATTTCTGTGAACAATTACATTATAAAATGTTAGTGTATAGGTTTTTAACTGACCATGTAAAGTGTACCCCATTTTCTTTTTGGAAATCTCTGTTGTGAGGTCCAGTCTTTTTTACCCCACAGCAAACAAATGAAACCTGAATTCAAAACACAATCACCATGCACTGAGCACCAACATAGCACATGATTCTCCAGAACAGTACCCAACCATTTAGCTTCTAGATTTCCTCTCCAACTAAAGGCTCACTGACTTCATGATATTTCTTCAACAAAAGTGTAGTGCACGAATTGGGTGCCGTCTCTCACCTAGGTCAGTTGGGTCCACAGACTCCAAATTGCACACAGGCACCCTACCTGCCAGCCATGAATGCTCAAGGTTCATCAGTTCAGTACCTGAATCACATTCAAGTTAATTGAACACCCATTAATATCTCTTTACTTCCACCTTGATTTATAGATTCTTTTACACACTTCCTTACTTTAAATTTTGACATAAAATGTTAACTCAGAATTGGTTCATTACAAAAGACCATAATTCCTCTGTACTGTACATGCCCTTCACTTTCTTTGATACAGGATCAATTAAAACTGTTGCTTTTTGGTGTGATATGTTCATAATCACAAAAGGTCCTTCATATAAGTGATGGAACTCGCTTGTCGACTTTTTCTTTGATACAGGATCAATTAAAACTGTTGCTTTTTGGTGTGATATGTTCATAATCACAAAAGGTCCTTCATATAAGTGATGGAACTCGCTTGTCGACTCTTCATTCTTTGAACTCTGTATATGGTTCTTAACTAGAACCAGATCTCCTATCCTATACTGAATCTGGGTTCTATTTTCCCTTCTCTTCTTGCTCTTCTCCCCTTCTCTGATTAATGACTCTTTGATATTAGTCTCTGATAATAGTGGGATATATTCGTTTTCCATTGGCCATTAACACATTTTAGTAATGGTTCCCCTCCTATCAGTCTTCCTGTTGTTTCCACTGGGGAAACTTGGGTTGTCAAATGGAGTATTTCACTAGTCATTCTCAAAATCTGCCACCATTTCTAGCCATTTGAAATGCTTCTTTTCAATAGGCCTGACACAGCCTTCCTATGTAACACATAACCCTTTCAGCTGGATTGGCATAGTGATATACAATTGACATTCTCCCAGGAAGAGAAATCCTTAGACGGACTGACAGTAAATTGTGTTCCATTGTCAGAAAGCAGGTTTTTAGGCCTTCCTACATATTGTAAATAATCATCTCTCAAATTAAATGATACACTCTTCATTTTAGCTCTTTTTAAGGGCTATAGTCTAACTTTGAAAAGCACTCCAAAACTATAAAGATGTAGGCTATAGCTCCCCTCCCTCTAGGCAGTAGACCATGAAAGTCCACAGCTTCTAAATTCCATAGAGTTTCTGGTATTATTGGTGACAGCCTGGGGTTTTGAATGTGTGTGTGATTGCAGTCCCTGTCACTTCTCTAATGATATCAGTATCCTTTTAACTTCCTTGGACATATTTTTGAAACAAAATTCAAGTATTTTATGAAATAAAAGTCCTTTTTGAATTTGCTATTGGATGTTATTGCCCAGTGGACTTTATTCCAATTGTCATATATATATACACTCCTGGAAATTGAAATAAGAACACCGTGAATTCATTGTCCCAGGAAGGGGAAACTTTATTGACACATTCCTGGGGTCAGATACATCACATGATCACACTGACAGAACCACAGGCACATAGACACAGGCAACAGAGCATGCACAATGTCGGCACTAGTACAGTGTATATCCACCTTTCGCAGCAATGCAGGCTGCTATTCTCCCATGGAGACGATCGTAGAGATGCTGGATGTAGTCCTGTGGAACGGCTTGCCATGCCATTTCCACCTGGCGCCTCAGTTGGACCAGCGTCCGTGCTGGACGTGCAGACCGCGTGAGACGACGCTTCATCCAGTCCCAAACATGCTCAATGGGGGACAGATCCGGAGATCTTGCTGGCCAGGGTAGTTGACTTACACCTTCTAGAGCACGTTGGGTGGCACGGGATACATGCGGACATGCATTGTCCTGTTGGAACAGCAAGTTCCCTTGCCGGTCTAGGAATGGTAGAACGATGGGTTCGATGACGGTTTGGATGTACCGTGCACTATTCAGTGTCCCCTCGACGATCACCAGTGGCGTACGGCCAGTGTAGGAGATCGCTCCCCACACCATGATGCCGGGTGTTGGCCCTGTTTGCCTCGGTCGTATGCAGTCCTGATTGTGGCGCTCACCTGCACAGCGCCAAACACGCATACGACCATCATTGGCACCAAGGCAGAAGCGACTCTCATCGCTGAAGACGACACGTCTCCATTCGTCCCTCCATTCACGCCTGTCGCGACACCACTGGAGGCGGGCTGCACGATGTTGGGGCGTGAGCGGAAGATGGCCTAATGGTGTGCGGGACCATAGGCCAGCTTCATGGAGACGGTTGCGAATGGTCCTCGCCGATACCCCAGGAGCAACAGTGTCCCTAATTTGCTGGGAAGTGGCGGTGCGGTCCCCTACGGCACTGCGTAGCATCCTACGGTCTTGGCGTGCATCCGTGCGTCGCTGCGGTCCGGTCCCAGGTCGACGGGCAGGTGCACCTTCCGCCGACCACTGGCGACAACATCGATGTACAGTGGAGACCTCACGCCCCACGTGTTGAGCAATTCGGCAGTACGTCCACCCGGCCTCCCGTATGCCCACTATACGCCCTCGCTTAAAGTCCGTCAACTGCACATACGGTTCACGTCCACACTGTCGCGGCATGCTACCAGTGTTAAAGACTGCGATGGAGCACTGTATGCCAAGGCAAACTGGCTGACACTGACGGCGGCGGTGCACAAATGCTGTGCAGCTAGCGCCATTCGACGGCCAACACCGCGGTTCCTGGTGTGTTCGCTGTGCCGTGCGTGTGATCATTGCTTGTACAGCCCTCTCGCAGTGTCTGGAGCAAGTATGGTGGGTCTGACACACCGGTGTCAATGTGTTCTTTTTTCCATTTCCAGGAGTGTATTTCTGATTTGGACAAACCAATCTAATGTCCTTTTTATATTTATTTAATTTTAGGAAACATATCGCAAAAGTACCTCTAGCTTTAACATCCTTAATTGAGTGTAAATTAATTTTTACTCAAGATAAGGCATTTGGCACTAAGTTTTTATCTCCCTTCCTGCAGGATCATGGCACATTGTATTAATCTAGTCTGTGAGAGTTTACTCTTGAATAGCAATGTTAATGCTCTGTGATCACTGTGTACTATTGTTTCACGTCCAGCTAATAAACATTAAAAGTTTTAAATGCCCACTCAATGACTAGCTTCTCTCTTTTGGTGATTCCATGATTTCTTCAATTTTGTGTTAGTATCTGCCTTGTGAATGCTATGCAACAATATTCTGTTCCCTGGCATGTATGTTACTCTTTATATAAATGAACTTCTAGACTGTAGTCTGATATGTCTGTTGTCAAAATCTGGGTGTGCTAGCAATGGTGTTGATGCTACATGGTTTTTGAAATTTAAGAATTCTGCACATTAATCTGGTGTTAATTTCCAAGGTGCTTATTTTTTGAGTAAGGCCATCATATGTGTTGCATTTAATACATCAACAGATAGAAATCTCCTATAAAAACCTATGATTCCAAAAAATGACTTGTTCTCCTCCGTATTTATCAGTTCTGGGCAATGAGTTATTTCACTGAACTGATGTGGATCTGGTTTAATCCCTTCCTTACTCACTACATGACCAAATACTTGACTACATTCCTGGCAAACTGTGATATGACTGTAATCTACTGAAAAGCATCTGAAGATGTTCACTCCAGTCTAGATATGGTTACTATTCTTGCAAGTTATCACCTATTGGTTTATCTAAAGCTCTGTTGAAAACAGACAGAAACATTTACACCTAATGATGATGCTCTGAAGTGATATGACCTACCTTCAACCAGGAAGGCAGTGTATTTTCTTTAATCAGTGTGTCAGTAACCAGCAGTCAAGTACATCATACTGATATATTTTTCCCCATAAACTTTGTCTATAGCTACTCAATGATGGGGATGTGCAACTTTCTAGTTCAGTTATCCTATTAGCTGTTCTTGCACCAAGTGCTGTCCTTGCTGTCACTTTTTTTAATGCCTACCAACAAACTGTTACAGCAGATGTTAGATTTTCCTATAAAGTTCCGTGCAATCATCCTATTTATTTCATGTCTTGCTTTGTATTGTATTGTGTGGAACTGGGGACATAGAAATGACAGAGAGACTTCGTCCCCACTGTAGCCCTCAGCGGTTCACAACCACACAACAAGCTACAGCAGCAACTCACCCTACTGCTTTCCCAGCGTTATTGTGCAGTAGAAACCCCCTCTCCCCCCCCCCCTCCCACCCCAATGAACATCTCACACCAGACGAGTGTAACCCCAATGTTTTCATGATAGAGTAATTATGTTGTACACATACATGGAGAAAGTGTTTGTGCAGCATTTGCCGACATAGTGTAACTGAGGCAGAATAAGGGGAACCAGCCCGCATTTGCCAAGGCAGATGGAAAACGGCCTTAAAAACCATCCACAGACTGCCTGGCACACTGGACCTCAACACTAATCTGCTGGGCAGATTCGAGCCGGGGACCAGTACACCTTCCTGCCTGGAAAGCAGTGCGTTAGACTGCATGGCTAACTGGGCGGGTATTTCATGTGTTACTAACTCTTTTGTTGCTACCTTAATTGTTTAAGGTTTCACAATAATGGTTTGTGAGTTGTATCTTTAATATCCACTCAAAATCTTTAATGAGTGCTGATCTCATGGAGAAAATGTCTTTGTGCTTACTTAGCAGGGATGTCGTATCTGCCTGATGAATATTTTTTAATATTAGTTACTATGTGTTCTTTATTTATCTGCTTATTATAATCATATATATGGCCTTTGTCACAATCATCTAATGTCATTTCTGCTATAAGTGTTATTTTAGATTTCTGTGATTTAACTCTTTCAGAAGGGAGTATCATCAATTCCCCATCTTTCCCATAACTGTTTGCTGTAAACCCTTTCCTGAAATCTAGTACAACTTACTCAGACAACCAGTCCACACCTAGAATTATAGGAGCATTTAATCCTAAAATAAATAGCAGGGGGTATTCAAATGTATATTTATCAAGGCTAAATCTCACTGACACTTCTGATTGTATTGACTTCCTGTGACTCCTATTATCTTGACTCCACATACTGTAAGTGCTGGAAAATACTGCAGTATGTTATTCTGTTCTTGAAAGTTTTGATCTACTACTCACACATCACAACCTGAATCTAAAATGACATTCACTGTTACATTTCCTATTGTGCCTTTTAGTTTTGTTCAAACACATTCCCTAACAGGTCATTCAGTTTCTTCTGACAAGTCATTCGCCACACTAATCCCATTGTTATAGATTAGATTATTAGATTAGATTAGATTTACTTCATTCCAATTGATCCGTAGTGAGGAGGTCCTCCAGGATGTGGAACATGTCGGAAGAACAACAATACATGACAAATATTTACAACTAAAACAAATAAGCTAATGTACCATTCCACAGGTCCCAAGTGGAATGATCGTCATTTTTTAATGAACATTAAGAGTCATTTTACAAATACTAATGCACTGAATTAAAAATAAAAAAGTTTTTTATTTATTTATAAGGTAATAAACATGTAATACAACTACTGTAATACTTATTTACAATAAACACATTACTGCACTGAAATGGTGCAGAAGTTAGATTATACTTACACACACACACACACACACACACACACACACACACACACACAAATTTTCAGTGAACACATTACTGCACTGAAATTGTGCAGAAGTTATGTTGTACTTATATACAAATCAGTTGGTTTTACTAAGAAATTCATCAATGGAGTAGAAGGAGTTGGCCACCAATAAATCCTTTAGGCTTCTCTTAAACTGAATTTCATTGGTTGTTAAGCTTTTTATGGCTGCTGGTAAGTTATTGAAAATGTGTGTTCCTGAATAATGCACACCTTTTTGTACAAGACTAAGTGACTTTAAATCCTTGTGAAGATTATTCTTATTTCTAGTATTGATTCCATGAATTGAGCTGTTGGTTTGAAAAAGTGATATATTTTTAATGACAAATTTCATTAAGGAATAAATATATTGGGAAGCTGTAGTTAGTATCCCTAGTTCCCTAAACAGGCTTCTGCATGATGTTCTTGAGTTCACACCACATATAATTCTTACTGCACGTTTTTGTTCCCGGAAAACTTTAGCTTGGCTTGATGAATTACCCCAAAAAATGATCCCATATGACATTATGGAATGAAAGTAAGCATAGTATGCCAGCTTTTTCATTTTTATATCCCCTATGTCTGACAAAATTCGCATTACAAACAGAGATTTGTTAAGACGCTTCAGCAGTTCTGTTGTGTGCTCCTCCCCGTTGAATTTATTATCAAGCTGTAATCCCAAGAATTTAACCCTGTCCACTTTTTCTATCGTCTTGTCATCGTATGTTAGACATATACTCTTGGGACACCCCTTACAAGTTCTGAACTGCATGTAGTGTGTTTTTTCAAATTTTAGTGACAAAGAATTGGCTAGGAACCAGTGATTAATGTCCACAAATATTTTATTGGCTGATCTTTCTAAGACTACACTTGATTTGCTATTTATTGCAATGTTTGTATCATCGGCAAACAAAACAAACTTGGCATCTGGTAATGTTACTGATGAAAGGTCATTGATATAAACAACAAAAAGTAAGGACCCCAAAATGGAACCTTGTGGGACCCCACATGTAATTAGTTCCCAGTTGGATGATGCCTGATAGCTTGATACATGTCTCTTTCCTAATAACACCCTTTGTTTCCTGCCAGAGATATAAGATTTGAACCATTTTGCAGCATTTCCTGTTACGCTATAATATTCTAGTTTACTTAAAAGGATATTGTGATTTACACAGTCAAATGCCTTTGACAGATCACAAAATATACTAGTTGCCTGCAATTTTTTGTCTAATGAATTAAGCACATTTTCACTGTAAGTGTAGATAGCCTTCTCAATATCAGAACCTTTTAGAAATCCAAACTGTGACTTTGACAGTATGTTATTTGAGATAAGATGGTTATAAAGACGACTGTACATTACTTTTTCGAAAATTTTTGAGAATGCTGGCAACAGTGAAATTGGACGGAAATTTGATGCTATTTCTTTATCTCCCTTCTTAAACAGTGGCTTAACTTCAGCATATTTCAGCCATTCAGGAAATATTCCACTGATAAACGACTGGTTACACAGATAGCTTAATATGTTACTTAGCTCAGAATCACATTCTTTAATTAACTTTGTTGATATTTCATCATACCCACTAGATGGTTTTGATTTTAAAGATTTTATGATGGACATTATTTCTGTTGGGGTAGTGAGGGTCAAATTCATATTATGGAAGTTACTTGAAATGTCTGGTCTAAGGTAATCCATAGCAGCATCTACCGAACCTGACAACCCCATCTTTTCAGTAACAGTTATAAAATGTTTGTTAAAAAGTTCTGCAACACTATACACATCTATCATTTACTCTTAATGCTATTTGTTCCTCTTCATGTCTGGTTCTACCGGTCTCCTCCTTCACTATATCCCATATTGTCTTTATTTTGTTATCTGATATGACTATCTTTTCCTTGTAATATATTTGCTTTGACATCCGTATTACAGTCTTTAATATTTTGCAGTATTTCTTATAATGTGCTATAGAATCAACATTGGAAATGTTTCGGATTGACAGATACAGTTTTCTTTTTGTTTTACAAGATACCCCTATTCCTCGAGTAATCCATGGCTTCTTTGAAGACTTTGCTCTAACCTTGGTAAGTTTTGGGGGAAAGCAGTATTCAAATAAGGTAAGCACTTTATTAGCAAAAATGTTATATTTTTCATTCATGCCATGAGCACTGTAAACATCAGTCCAGTGAATGTCTCTGAGGAGTGTCCTAAAATAATCAATTTTTGGCTTACTGATTACCCTCTTGAGCTCAGATTTAACAGATTTTATATCCTGTTCAGTATTAACATTTAACAGAAGGAACTGAATGTCATGGTCTGAGAGGCCATTGACTATTGGTTTTGTAATATAATTTTGTTTATTGGAATTTTCTATAAAGATATTATCAATGGCTGTTTGTGAGCAAGTGGCTATCCTAGTGGGGAACTTTACTGTGGGAATTAAGTTGAATGATAGTGTTACTAACTCAAGTAAGTTCTTATTGGGAGAGTCTTTAAGGAAATCTACATTGAAATCACCAGCAACCACTATCTCTTTGTTTTTGGTTGTTAAATGGGCCAGTACAGCTTCAAGGTGGTTTACAAACAGATTAAAGTTACCTGCAGGTGCTAGATATACACTTAATATTATGAAGGATTTTTTGTGAAATTCTAATTCTGTTGCACATGCTTCCATATGCTGTTCTAGGCAAAATTTATGAATGTCTATGTTCTTAAATTTATGACAGTTCCTGATGAATGTGGCAACTCCTCCTTTCTCCATTTCTGATCTACAAAAGTGAGATGCTAACCTAAACCCTGTAACACTTAAAAGTTCTATACCAGTGGTCACATGATGTTCAGAGAGGCAGATTATGTCAGCTGGGTTTGAAGACTCTAATTCATCTATGCAGATAGTTAATTCATTAATTTTATTTCTCAGTCCTCTAATATTTTGATGCAATAAAGATAGCTGACATTTCACATTGACTGAGTTAAAATTGGGTGGAGTTAAAATATCTGCTGACAGTTGAAAATTCTTAGCCAATGGCTGTTTATGCTGATGTAATAAGGTGGAATTATGTTTTTTGATTTCTTTCTCAAACTCAAGGTTTGTCTCAGTTCTAACCTCTCTTAAAATTTGCTTTCTTTCTGTCCTCCCTACCCTAAAAAAGGGTCTTTTCTGAATCCTATAACCACTGGTATTTTACCACTCATGACAGTGCCTCCCCCCTTTAACTTTCCTGCTATTTCCCCAGCCAGTTTACCCTTCCCCTTCCTGTTGAGGTGAAGGCCATGCCTAGTATAATCCCACCTACTGAGAGAATCAACATGAACCACACCAATGTGTGACCCCGCACCTGACATGAGCAGCTGTTCCAGCTCCAAATTAACTCTCTTATTATATACTGTGATAGGTGTGAGTTTATGTGATGTGACTCATTTTCATTTGCTTCTGGGGAGCAAACCTTTCCCCAGAAGCTTACTAATCTTCCCTGTCTGTGATACTGGTATTACTGACAAAAGTCCTATTGAATTATTCTCTAATGATGCCTTTACCCCTCCACCTTTATCTTACCCTATTATTTCACTGCTCACTGTTATCACTTCTGGTATTCCTGAACCCTGTTATTCCATTATTGTTATTTCTGTTTGTATTGTTATTGTGCATTAGATTGTAGTTGGTATTCCACCTATGTGAATGGTGATCTATTGTATCTATCTGATAAAGGTATTCTAATAGGCTATTTATCTTTCCCCAGTCCTTTCCTACTAGTTTATCTCATACTCTCCATAATTACCTCTAAGAGATGTTCCTCTTGAGCTTAACTCCATTAGCTGGTTCTCTAAAAAAATCCCAATAAACTTTTAAATCATTGCTCCTCCCAATAACTCCAAACAAAGTTTTTTTTCTGGGCTCCCTTGCTCCAGTATTTTGATTTAAATATGACTTTAAAATCGTAGTACATTTTAAAGTTGCCCAGTTTTAACATACCCTTGTGCTGGTGCTCCTGTTAGATGATTTACTACAAATGTTATTTGTTATGGATAGCCCAGTTGCCTGGCAGCATACATGTTAAATACTTTCAAGAATAAAACAGGGTGTAAATCACCAGATGTTGTGAATTTAGGGAAAAATTATTTAAACTATACCTTTGATAAATATAGCTATAAAATCTAAATTTGAAGTATAATTTGACTCTTCCTCATGTCTGTCTCTTTCATTGTATTTTGTGCAGTCTACACTTAGCACACTGCTACTTATAGAGGTTACTTGTCTAATATTAATAAAGTATGTTCCATACTATTTGATATTGAAGTCTTTCTTAGTGATACTGTAATGGACAATGAAATTGGATTGTCTCTCGGTGAAGACCTGTTATGAGCCTGTGCCTCATTCTCCCTTCTCATTTTCCACTTAATTTTAGGTAATATCTTGAAATAGATGTACATTATTTCTGTCATTAGTAATTTCTGTACCAAATTTTTTTACAAAGTTTATGTATCACATATGATTAATTACCATGAATTCCAAAACATTTATGAAATCCTCCTTAATGTCACTAAATTTATACATGTATATTTTGTGATGCTTTTTTTTATATTATGTATTGGTTAAACTTAAAACATTCTTGTGTGAATCTTATGAATAACTATAACTAAAGTTGTAACTTTGAAATTCAGAAGTGTTAGCACAGGAAAGTGTATCTAAAAATTAATATTTGAGCCCTAATAAATGTAAATACAGTAAGTACAATTAGTGGATAATAAGAATAAGCAGTATGTTAATAATCATGAATGTTTGCAGCTTCGAAGTAGAATCAAAGCAAATTCATCAGAGAGTAGGCCATTAATAAAAAGCAAAATTTTATAAGTGCACTGAAATAACTCTCAGTTTAAAACTGTGTCAAAGCAACAAAGGATGGAACACAATAAATACACTCCTGGAAATGGAAAAAAGAACACATTGACACTGGTGTGTCAGACCCACCATACTTGCTCCGGACACTGCGAGAGGGCTGTACAAGCAATGATCACACGCACAGCACAGCGGACACACCAGGAACCGCGGTGTTGGCCGTCGAATGGCGCTAGCTGCGCAGCATTTGTGCACCGCCGCCGTCAGTGTCAGCCAGTTTGCCGTGGCATACGGAGCTCCATCACAGTCTTTAACACTGGTAGCATGCCGTGACAGCGTGGACGTGAACCGTATGTGCAGTTGACGGACTTTGAGCGAGGGCGTATAGTGGGCATGCGGGAGGCCGGGTGGACGTACCGCCAAATTGCTCAACACGTGGGGCGTGAGGTCTCCACAGTACATCGATGTTGTCGCCAGTGGTTGGCGGAAGGTGCACGTGCCCGTCGACCTGGGACCGGACCGCAGCGACGCACGGATGCACGCCAAGACCGTAGGATCCTACGCAGTGCCGTAGGGGACCGCACCGCCACTTCCCAGCAAATTAGGGACACTGTTGCTCCTGGGGTATCGGCGAGGACCATTCGCAACCGTCTCCATGAAGCTGGCCTACGGTCCCGCACACCGTTAGGCCATCTTCCGCTCACGCCCCAACATCGTGCAGCCCGCCTCCAGTGGTGTTGCGACAGGCGTGAATGGAGGGACGAATGGAGACGTGTCGTCTTCAGCGATGAGAGTCGCTTCTGCCTTGGTGCCAATGATGGTCGCATGCGTGTTTGGCGCCGTGCAAATGAGCGCCACAATCAGGACTGCATACGACCGAGGCAAACAGGGCTAACACCCGGCATCATGGTGTGGGGAGCGATCTCCTACACTGGCCGTACACCACTGGTGATCGTCGAGGGGACACTGAATAGTGCACGGTACATCCAAACCATCATCGAACCCATCGTTCTACCATTCCTAGACCGGCAAGGGAACTTGCTGTTCCAACAGGACAATGCACGTCCGCATGTATCCCATGCCACCCAACGTGCTCTAGAAGGTGTAAGTCAACTACCCTGGCCAGCAAGATCTCCGGATCTGTCCCCCATTGAGCATGTTTGGGACTGGATGAAGCGTCGTCTCACGCGGTCTGCACGTCCAGCACGAACGCTGGTCCAACTGAGGTGCCAGGTGGAAATGGCATAGCAAGCCATTCCACAGGACTACATCCAGCATCTCTATGATCGTCTCCATGGGAGAATAGCAGCCTGCATTGCTGCGAAAGGTGGATATACACTGTACTAGTGCCGACATTGTGCATGCTCTGTTGCCTGTGTCTATGTGCCTGTGGTTCTGTCAGTGTGATCATGTGATGTATCTGACCCCAGGAATGTGTCAATAAAGTTTCCCCTTCCTGGGACAATGAATTCACGGTGTTCTTATTTCAATTTCCAGGAGTGTATATCAAGAAATCTAGTACTGTTGCAGCCAGCTGATGAGACGATTCAAATTACCTTAGAAATATGTGCATCATAAATTAATAATTATATCAGATTATTTACTGTTCAATGACTGGAAAACAATTGTTTCTTTGGAGGTTGCAACAACACCTCTTGTTACACATATAATCTCAAATTACCCAAAAAGTTGCAGTTGTCTTTGGAGCACTTAATTTTACCTTCCACACTCCACTCTACCCACTCTACTTTGTTCACATTCATCAAGAATGCACACAAAATTTCTGAATAAATTCATTAACACACATATTGTGCTGCACAGTATACATGATTGAATCCACTTGCCATTAGTTTGGCAGTATGGAAGAGGAAGACCACAGGTTACCAAAATAATCACAGCTTTCTTTGTAAATTACGTTTCAATCAAAATTAAAATATGCTTGTATGAATCTTGTAAGTAACTACAAAAAGTGTGTGACTGTCACCATGAGAGAGTGGCCACTTGTGTCAAAAGACAAGTTACAACCTAATGTCAACAGATGGCATTAGCACCAGACTCATATGTCTTCCTATGACATCATGAACATTAACCAATCAGCATTAGATGTTAATATGCAACCCCACCACAGCGAGATCCAAAGGTATGCTGCTGTCTGCAGAGCATTCCTTAATGTTCGCGCAAAGTAAGTTGACACTTGGTGTGGTGGCTGGTGGGAGCAATCATAAAGGCATTTCTCATTATTTAAAGTAACTCATATCAGCCATCACTCTGAGTGTTAGCTTAGTCTGTGCATACTGCCAACTACCAACCCTCATATTTACTGGAGAAAGTATTCCAAAACATGTTTTATAAATATCAACAATTTTTTTTAAATATATGCGGACCAAGTCCCATTGCTCTTAAACATGGCTATTCATAGCAGGCACAGGATTGTGATTGGGGAGGGGAGGGTTGGATTTGTGGTGTTTGTATCTGAGTAAAGTGTTGCAGAAATGTTGATTTGTTATGGCAGGGTACTGATTCACAAACAAATGTGGAAAAGTTGATGTATGTTGTTTTAGCAAGTACTATTGCCATAGCTATGGCAGGGAGGAGCCATATGAAATGTGTTACAGACAATGGTATACCAATGCATCTAACAACATATTATAAAATTTTCTGATTTTAGTACACTTAAAACTGCTACACAATTTGAAATGTGGTTTCTTGTCCGTTATTCATTGGGTACAACATTGGTCATATCAGCGTGTTCCAGCATGTTTCCAAGACACAGACACAGACACAGACACACACACAGGCACACAGGCACACAGGCACACAGGGACACACACACACACACACAGGGACACAGGGACACAGGGACACACACACACACACACAGGGACACACACACACACACACACACACACACACACACACACACACACACACACACACACACACACAGAGAGACACACACACACACACACACACAGACACACACACACAGAGACACACACACACACACAGAGACACACACACACACACACAGAGACACACACACACACACACAGAGACACACACACACACACAGAGACACACACACACACACACACACACACAGAGAGACACACACACACACACAGAGACACACACACACACACACACACACACAGAGACACACACACACACACACACAGAGACACACACACACACACACACACAGAGAGACACACACACACACACACACACAGAGACACACACACACACACACAGAGACACACACACACAGGGACACAGGGACACACACACACACACACAGGGACACACACACACACACACACACACACACACACACACACACACACACACACACACAGAGACACACACACACACACACAGACACACACACACACACACACACACACACACACACACACACAGAGACACACACACACACACACACAGAGACACACACACACACACACACAGAGACACACACACACACACACAGAGACACACACACACACACACACACAGACACACACACACACACACACACAGACACACACACACACACAGAGACACACACACACACACACACAGAGACACACACACACACACACACACACATAGACACACACACACACACACACACAGAGAGACACACACACACACACACACACACAGAGACACACACACACACACAGAGACACAATCTGTTGAGCTAGTGTGTGATTGTACCCCCTCCCGAAGTCTTGCTGGTTGGGGGTGACAAACTGATTTGTAGCATAGCCCAGGTTTGAACAGGACAGTTTGCTTCTGACTTGGCAAAGGAGTGAATTTGAATGCCAAATACATGTTATGGTAAGAGTTCAGTCTGTGGCTATAGTCTGATTTCTACGTCTGTGCCAAATGTGATGCACTTTTCTCTTTTATAAAAACTGAAATCGCAAGGTAAATTCAAAAAAGCTGTATTAGATAACAGACAGTCGCTGAATATTTTGCTGTGTATCACATACATATATGATACATAAACTGTGAGAAATACAGGAGAGTGGCACTATGTAAGGTTTATCCCCACAAGGTTGTAGAAAAGATCATGGATGTTTGGTGATGAACGGGTAAAGTGCCTGTGGCGTTTTTCCTGCATACTGATACCGCATGCAGATAATAATTTGGGTGCCCCACGCTGAGCCCATTTTGTAGTTTCTATATGATATAAGTACAAAATATGCACCAAAATACTCTTCGGAGATTTTTCTAGTTTCTAATACAGCTGTTCTGAATTCACCTTACAGCTTTACCTCCAGCAACGAGTAGTGTGGTCACTGTTTCTTACAACCTTTGTTTCACATTAACATTGGTGTGCTTTAGCACCTCCCTACAAAACAGTCACCTTCCAGGCTAATCTAGACCTCGGCTGTACTGCAGAGCAGCCTGTGACCACAACCAAAAATTGAGGGGGACTTTTTTAGCCCTGCTTTTCATAGTGATATTGCTTTCAGTGATGTCAGAAATGTCAACCTGACTGCTATTAAATGTGGTAATATGTGTAAGTATGCCCATAAGTTTTGCGATGATGGAATGTGGGTAGACCAATTTGTAGTGCACTCATTCGCTTTCTAAATAATTATTGAGCTTAATTACAGAGCCCTACAGCACTTGAAGAATGGGCTAGAAATCAGGTCTGCATCTCGTATTTTAGCAGGTATTCAGGAACATCTATTTGCCATGTAATGGTAGTAAATCTTTGAGTATCATAATTCATAAACGCTATAGTTTTGTTTCACCATACCGCACAAGGACATGTTGAACTCGTCATGCAATTTCAGTTGTCTTACTCTTCGTACATTGCGTGGCGTTGTAGTGAGATTCTTGGTATTGATGTACACTGATGAGCCAAAGCATTGTGACAAGCTGCTGAATAGCTTGCTTGTCTGTCTTTGGAACGAAATACATCACTCATTCTGCGTATCAGGGATCCGACAGTTTGTTGGTGGGTTTATGTGGCATTAATGTCAACGAACAGGTCATAAAATTCTCGTAAATAATGTGCCGCTGATATGTGTACGCAGTGATGGTGCCCGATAGTGACCCAGATGATTCCATGATTTTCTCTATCTCTTCATCTTCAGCTTGCAACATTGGCGTATATACCTGAACTATCGTTGTCGGGGTTGTTTACTGTCGATTCTGATAAGAACAACCCTATCACTGAACCGTTTAAGTAACACACTCTCTGCCCTACCTTATTATTCATAACGAATACTCTTCCCGTTGTACTATTTTCTGCTGCTGTTGATATTACCATATACTCTCTTACCCTTTACTCATCTGACCAGAAATGTTACGGTGAGAAGAGATCAACCAATCGCTCGCTGGCCGACCCCTCTCCAGGACGACAACATGACAGCAACGGCCCCTATGTGAATTTGGTCGCCGAGTCATCAACGTGAGTTCTCTATATGCTCCTCAAACCACTTAGCACGGTTCAGGCTGCAAGACACGCACAATTACACTGCTGGAAGATGACACCGCCGTCGGGGAAGACATCAACAATGAAGGGATGCTGGGGATTCGCAGCTTTCAGCGTGTCTTCGATTACTACTACAGATCCCACGCAAGCGCAGGAGAATTTCTCCCATTGTACAGTACCGCTCCCAGCAGCCTGTGTCCGTGGCGAGCTGCACGTTTCGAGCCGTCGTTCACTTCGATGACGCCGTTTGTGGAGACAACCATCGACTTGGGGTAGCAATAATGTGATTCACCCAAAGAGCTGACATGTTTCCATTGGTCGACGGTCGAATTCTGATGGTTCCATACCTACGGCAAACGTAATTGACGATGTCGTTGGGACAACACGTGAACACCTAGGTGTAATCCGCTGCGAAGCTCCGATTCAACATTGTAGGATGAACGGGGTGCTCTGAAACACTTGTGCGTGCATCAGCATTGTGCTCTTCTGGCAGAGGTGCCACAGGTCACCACCTATCCTACTTTACAGAGCAGACAAGCCTCCGAACCCCACGCTCTGTGAAGAGTTGTACATCCAACCATTTAGCGCCTAGTGGTAATTTCATTGTCCTTCTACCTCTTTCCATAGATGCCCACGACAGTAGCACATGAACATTCGACCAGCTTCGCCTATTCTTTCACAGACTCTGCCGTTTGTCAAAGTGGCTTACGTCAGTGGATTTCCCCATTTGACATCCATATCTTCGCCAGGGTGAACCCTGTCCGTGTCTTCTCCATTTACGTACTTTTCTTACCGTGTCAGGTGCCCACAGCGCCACCAGGTGGTATCCAACGTCGCAGTGGGCAGTGGTCATGGTCTTTTGGCTAATCAGTGTACAGATACGGTGTATGGTGGTGTGATGTGCCCAGGAACTGTTAATACACTGGCCAAGTGCCACCTCTGCGGATCGTGTATAAAACATTTACTACACTTGTTAGTTAAGGATTGATGAGGCTGTCTGGAGATCGGCTGGTTGACGTAAGAGCACAAGTATTTCGATAAAGTTCTGGGTAAAAAATTTTGGTAAATGATAAGCAGAAAGTGTTGACAGCTGGCAGGGGAGAACTTGTGGTATGGGACAGAGCACTTGCATACATCGGAGAGAATTCAGTTGGAAGGCGTAAACCAGTTGCGTCTTAACTGTGCAGTAATGATGGCAGTTGTTAGGAATTTATATTTTGGTTGTAGTGACTGCTTTCAGCTGTTCAGCCGAGTTGCAGATCCCATTTTTCTATGCAATATTTCAATGAGTGACAGTCTTTTTTTTCAGGTGTTGTACGTACTCCCTGCGTGTACTCTGGCCAAACTGTGAAGTACCCTACTGTTGGCGCTGCGCCGCTGTTGGGAGCAAGAGTGAAAATCAGTAGCACATTTGTAAAGTGAAAATCGGTGACTTGCATTCAGTGCATTTGCAAAGGGCGTGTGGTCGAACAGAATCAATATCCCTTTCCTATTTCATGGACAGGATAGTGGAAGAGAAAAGGTTTCTACCTCCATGTTCATCAGAATTTTTCCCCTTTGATCATTACATGAGATAAATGTCGGAGGAAGCAGTGTTTCTTGGTTTGTTGTCCTTATAATCTCTCTTCAAGATACTATCCATTTCGTTCAACTTATCTACCAAGTTCTCTGCCGTCTTTAATACAATTACAGTGTCATCATCAAACCCTAAACATGAATTTTAGTTCTCTTTCCGAATTTATCCTTGATTTCCCTAATAGTTTGCTCAATGACAGGTTAAATAACACAAAGGATAGGCTACTACCCTGCCTCACTTTCTTCTCAGTTATTGCCTTCCTTCCATAATTTCTCTTATTTCTGTAGTCTTGTTTCTGCAGCATCTTGCTAAGCCTTTTACCTTGAGAATTTCTAAGCGTGTGTTCCAGTCAACTCACAACGGACAATGAAAAGAGAGAGAGAGAGAGAGAGAGGGAGAGAGAGAGAGAGAGAGAGAGCACTGTTGATAAACCTTTATGAACTGTATGGGTCGTTTGGGGAGAACGGCTCGCACACGTAGTATTTGAGTTAGGTACTCCTATTTAGAGGGATAACTATAACGTTGGAAACAACTTAGTGACACGAATAAAATATCAACAAGGCTACGTCTGTCCCGAGCTCCATACCTTCAGTCACTGTAATAAACACTTGGCCCTTTGCACCAGCTATAGGCAACTTCCCTTGTGGACTAAGTCTCTCAGGCTAATCTCCACTAAGAACAGCAACACTGGAACTCTGTACTAGATCTGTCGTACACAATCCGAACGTGAACCCGATGCTGCCTATGGCCGCCGCTTATCACAACGCCGAAGTCCATCTCATTGGCGGCGGTGCGGAGGATCCTGGTTGGCGGCGAACTTCAAAGCTCCGCCCGTGGCGCCAGGCGGAAACTGTCTCAAATGGTTCAAATGGCTCTGAGCACTATGGGACTAAACTTCTGAGGTCATCAGTCCCCTAGAACTTAGAACTACTTAAACCTAACTAACCTAAGGACATCACACACATCCATGCCCGAGGCAGGATTCGAACCTGCGACCGTAGTGGTCTCGCGGTTCCAGACTGCAGCGCCTAGAACCGCACGGCCACTTCGGCCGGCGGAAACTGTCTCAGCACGCCAGCTCCGGTTGCATCCACTGGCGAGGACACAACATTCTATACCTCACAACATCTCTCATTACCCTGATGTAAGCACAACAATCACTTCATTGTAATTAACGATGCCTTAAACCTCTGTAGCGTACACGTATAAAATAATTTAATATGGGACAAAAATGCTGGATATGCCAAATCAGATCTTTTAAGCGTTCCAAAAACGAGAACACATGAGTTATTCGTATCTATCGTAGATTCCTCGAACAAAGAACCATGCCTAGTACTTAGAAAAAAGAACAGATCACACCTGTCTCCATGAAGGATGGTAGAAGTGACCCACAAAACTACCCTCCAGTATCACTGACATCGATTTGTTGTAGAATCTTAGAACGTATACTGAGCACAAGCCTAATGAGGTATCTTGAACAGAATGACCTCCTCAATGTCAATCAGCATAGATTCCGAAAACATTGACCATGTGAAACACAACTTGCACTTTTCACACATGGAATACTGAAAGCTTTCGATCAAGGCAATCAGGTGGATGCTGTATTTCTTGGTTTCTGAAAAGCATTTCACTCGTTACCACATTTAAGCTCGTTGTCAAAAGTACGATCATAAGTCGTATTAAATGAAATTTGTGACTATTCGGTAGGTAGGACGCAGCCTGTTATCTCGGATGGAAAATATTCCTCAGATGCAGAAGTAACCAGCGAAAGGATAACATTCTACGAGTCGGGGCCAGAAGCTTGAACATGGTAGGGAAGTTAGAAAATCTGAAAAGGGAAATGCAAGGGCTCAATTTAGATACTGTAGCTGTCAGTAAAGAGAAATGGAAAGAAGACAAGGATTACTGATCAGATGAATGTAGGGTAATATCAACAACAGCAGAAAATGGTATTGGATCAAAATGGTTCAGATGGTTCAAATGGCGCTGAGCACTATGGGGCTTAACATCTGAGGTCATCAGTCTCCTAGACTTAGAACTACTTAAACCTAACTAAACTAAGGACGTCACATACATTCATGCCCGAGGCAGGATTCGAACCTGCGACCGTAGCAGAAGCGCAGTTCCGGACTGAAGTGCCTAGAACCGCTCGGTCACAACGGCTGGAAAAAATGGTATAACGGGAGTAGGATTCGTTATGAATAGGAAGGTAGGGCAGAGAGTGTGTTATTGTGAACAATTCAGTGACAGGGTTAATCTTATCAGAATGGAAAGCAAACCAACACCGACAACGATAGTCCAAATAGACATATCAACGTCGCTAGCTGAAGATTAAGAGATAGAGAAAGTATATGAGGATATTGAAAGGATAATACATTACGTAAAGGGACATGAAAATCTAATAGTCGTGGGGGACTTGAATGCAGTTGTGGGGGACAGAGTAGAAGAAAATGTTATAGGAGAATATGGGCTTGGGACAAGAAATAAGATAGGAAAAAGACTAATTGAGCTCTACAATAAATTTTAATTAGTATTAGCGAACACTGTTCTAGACTCAAAAGAGGAAGGGGTATATTTGGAAAAGGCCAGGAGATACGGGAAGATATCGGTTAGACATCATGCTAAGAAGTCGTATACGGAAGTACTAAGGAATGATGAGATACGCTTCATGTTCTCTAAGGCTATAGATACAGTAATAAGCAATAGTTCAGTAGGCAGTGCAGTTGGAGAGGAATGGACATCACTAAAAGAGACAATCACAGAAGCTGGAAAGAAAAACATAGGTACAAAGAAGGTAATTGCGAAGAAACCATGGATAACAGAAGAAATACTTCAAGTGATCGATGAAAGAAGGAAGTACAAAAGTGTTCAGGGAAATTCAGGAATACAGAAATACAAGTCACTGAGGAATTAAATAAACAGAAAGTGCAAGGAAGCTAAGACGAAATGCTTGCATGAAAAATGTGAAGAAATGGAAAAAGAAATGATTGTCGTAAGGGCTGATTCAGCATACAAGAAAGTCAAAACAACGTTTGATGAAATTAAAAGTGAGGGTGGTAAATTAAGAGTGCAAAGGGATTTCCACTATTAAATGCATAGGAGAAAGTGGATAGGTGGAAAGAGTACATTGAAAGCCTCTATGATGGGGAAGATTTGTCTGATGTGACAGAAGAGAAACAGGAATTGATATCAAAGAGATAAGGGATCCAGTAATAGAATCAGAATTTAAAAGATATTTGTAGGATCTAAGATCAAATAAGGCAGAAGGGATAGATAGCATTCCATCAGAATTTCTAAAATCATTGGGGGAAGTGGAAACAAAACGATTATTCAAGTTGGTGTTTAGAATGTATGAGTCTGACGACATACCAACTGACTTACTGAAAAATATCATCCACCCTATCCCGAAGACTGCAAGAGCTGAAAATTGCGAGAATTATCGCACAATCATCTTAACAGCTCATGCATCCAAGTTGCTGAGAAGAATAATATACAGAAGTATGAAAAAGAATTTTGAGGACATTTTAGGTGACGATCAGTTTGGTTTTAGGAACGGCAAAGGCACCAGAGAGGCAATTCTGACGTTGCGGTTGATAATGGAAGCAAGACTTAAGAAAACTCAAGACGTGTCCAAAGGATTTGACGACCTGGAACCAGCGCTCGACAATCCAAAATCATGCAAGATGTTTGAAATTCTGACAAAAATGAGGGTGATATACAATATGTACAAAAGCCGAGAGGAATAATAAAAGTGGACGACCAAGAACAAAGTGCTCGGATTAAAAAGAGTGTAAGACAGGGATTTAGTCTTTAGTCTCTACTTTCAAACTGCACATCGAAGAAGCAATGATGGATATAAAAGAACTGTTCAGGAATGGAATTAAAAATCCAAGGTGAAATAATATCAATGATAATATTCGCTGATGACAGTACTATCCTGACTGAAAGTGAAGAAGAATTACAGGATCTGCTGACTGGAATGAACAGTGTAATGAGTACAGATTATGGATTGAGAGTAAATCGAAGAACGATGAAAGTAGCGAGTAGTAGCAGCAGAAATGATAACAGCGAGAAACTTAACATCAGGATTGATGGTCACGAAGTAGATGAAGTTAAGGAATTCTACTACCTTGGCAGCAAAATAACCAATGACGGACCGAACAAGGAGGACATCAAAAGCAGACTAGCACTGGAAAAAGGGAATTCCTGGCCAAGAGAAGTCTACTAGTATCAAACATAGACGTTAATTTGAGGAAGAAATTTCTGAGAGTGTACGTTTGGAGCACGGCATCGTGTGGTAGAGAAACATGGACTATGGAAGAACTGAAATACAAGAGAATCCAAGCATTTGAGACGCGGTGCTATAGGCGAATGTTGAAAATTAGGTGGGCTGATAAGCTGAGAAATGAGGAGGTTCTGCGCAGAATCGGAGAGGAAAGTAATACGTGGAAAACACTGACAAGGAGAAGGGACAAGATTAGTATATCTGTTAAGACATCAGGGAATGACTTCCATGGTACTAAAGCGAGCTGTAGAAGGCAAAAACTGTAGCGGAAGACAGAGATTGGAATACATCCAGCAGATTATTGAGGACGTGGGTTGCAAGTGCTACTTTGAGGTGAACAGATTAGCACAGGATACGAAATCGAGGCGGGCCGCATCAAATCATCACAAGACTGATGACTCAAAAAAAATGACAATAGCAACATCAGGCTTTTAGCAGATGATGCAGTTATCTGGTAATGAAGTACAATCTGAAAGAAGCTGCATAAATGTTCTGCCAGATCTTGGTAATATTTCAAAGTGGTGCAAGTATGAGCAACTTGCTTTAAATGTTCAGAAATGTAAAATTGTGCACTTCACAAAACGAAAAACGTAGTATCCTATGACTGTAATATCAATGAGTCACTTTTGGAATCGGCCAGCTCATACAAATACCTGTATGTAAAACTTTGTAGGGATATGAAATGGAATGATCACATGGTTTCAGTTATGGGTAGAGCATACGGTAGACTTCGGTTTATTGGTAGAATACTGAGGAAGTGCAATCAGTCTACAAAGGAGATTGCTTACAAATCACTCGTGCGACATATTCAAGAATACTGTTCAAGCGTGTGGGACCCATACCAAATAGGACTAATAGAGGATATTAAAGTTATACAGAAAAGAGCAGCACGAATGATCATAGGTTTCAAGAATGAGATTTACACTTTGTAGGAGTGTGCGCTGATATGAAACTCCTTGGCAGATTAAGACTGTGTGCCGGACCGAGACTCGAATCGGGACCACTGTCTTTCGCGGGCAAGTGCTCTACCAACTGAGCTACCCAAGAACGATTCACGACACATCCTACCAGGAAGTTCCGATCATAGATTTGTTTAAACCGTGGAAGAGTGTCACCGAGATACTGAAGGAACTGAACTGGAACACTCTCGAAGATAGATGTAAACTATCCCGAGAAAGTCTGTTAACAAAGTTTCAAGAACGAGCTTTAAACTATGACACGGGAATATACTACATTCCCCTACATATCGCTCATGTAGACATGGTGAGGATCAGATTCTAATAATTACTGCACTCACAGAAGCATTCAAACAATCATTCTTTTCATACTTCCGAACGCACAGAAACCCTTATAACTGGTACAATGGAACGTACCCTCCGCCATGCACCTCACAATGGTTTGCAGAGTATAGATCTAGATGTAGATAGCACAACGTAAATGCAGTTTGTAATGCATATTACCCTACGACTATATTATTTAACATGGCCAAGATTGTTGGAACCCTTCCTGCATGCAGAGAAAAATCTATACAACTATTTATCGAGTCGCAGTTCGGCTCACTGCACGTTTTTCAGTCGTATAACTGTTTCACACAATTTGCAGCAGTACAGCGCTATCGATGCTTTCGCGAAAATCTCGTGATCTCTCGAGTAACAACAAATTCTATGTCTATTCATAATATCCTTAACTCGATGACGAACACGTGTGCTAATGCAACTGTTGACTGTGAAAACGGCCGAAGCGCGCAGTGACTGCTGACTACAGGCACGAAAACTTGGAAGAGAAAGGTTTTATGACCACGGCAAATCGGCGGTTTTTTTGCGAACGGTGGAGCAGCAGACTTTTATGGGAGCGTGAAGATAGTAATTTGAAACATGTGCAGCGTAAGTGTAGCAAAATGAAGCAATCCAGTTTGCCGATAATTCGGCAGTCTTCAATGAGGAGCAGCACTGAAGTTGTGGAAAAGAAGAAAAGGTATTGTGGATATCTGGCCCAAAGGATTGTGCAAACAGTTTTGAAGGCCAAAATTCCACTCCTAATGAAACGGAAAACGATGATTTTCAGCAGTGGATAACCGAGTTCAATGAAGATGAGCAGCGTTTTGTCTTCAGCAAAAATATGGTTTGACGTTCCCTCTGTTAAAAGTTAAAACTTAATATTCGATAAAGCGACATATTTTCCTCTACTATAGCATCTAATTACTTCAAGAAATACGATAACCAAAAGAACAGTTGTTGGTAACATCCCATGTGTAAATACAGTACAATGAGGGAGACAATGATGCCTTCAGTACAACAACGACGAAAAATTCATGTAATGGTGCAGCCAGCAGGAAAAGATATCTCTGTAGTATCCGATGAGACCATTGACAGAAGAGACAATTGTGACTTTAATGCGCCGGCCGCGGTGGCCGTGCGGTTCTAGGCGCTTCAGTCCGGAACCCCGCGACTGCTACGGTCGCAGGTTCGAATCCTGCCTCGGGCATGGATGTGTGTGATGTCCTTAGGTTAGTTAGGTTTAAGTAGTTCTACGTTCTAGGGGACTGATAACCTCCCATAGTGCTCAGAGCCATTTGAACCAATTCTGATTTGACTTTAATGTTTTGTTCAGAACTGTTGAAGAGTGGAACGAGAAGAAACTTTTTGTTGTAAATAAACAGATTCTGGAGCGAACAGACACAGCGCACTGTACGCGTGCAATGTTGGGGCTCTTCAGAAATAAAACATGCAGCACCATAATGTGAATGCAGTAATGATTGACAGCGTTGAACAAATACGTGAGCAAATTCAGACACATGAACAAATGTATTGACTCCTTGAAAAGTGGTCATTTAAATCATGTCCAGTGCTGTGCACATAAACGAAATCTGATTTAAACTTACTGTTTCATATGATGTCAATAACAGTTACGGTAAAACCTAACCAAAAATGTTCGCGTTTAAACTGATGTAAACTTAAACGCGCAATTTGCCCCTTCCTTTACGGCAGACCGACGGACACTTCTCTCTCGCGGGTTGCCTAAGCATCCGGCGTCCTTTATTGCCAGCTAACAGGTGCAGCGGCTATAGTATCACCAATTCGTTCTGACAGCAGCTGGCGCTGAGCGATGATACTCTCCGGAGTGAGTGTTGGTCATTTGCACACTTTTTCTTGTCATTTGTGCCCCCCTTAGGAAGAGTTTCTCCGGTTTTTAGTCGAAAGAAAACTAATGTATCATCGGACGAGCCGAGGCCACTCTAGGTATTCGCGAATAAAAGAAGGGCTTCTGTAAGAGAAACTAATACCTTCCACTAGAAGGAAACTGTATGAGAAAAATTTTAATACATGTCGTCGAGCTAAATCAGTAGTTCACTAAGATATCTTTTTAGGTTTCTAGTTTTCAATTAGTAAAATGTAGTTCAAATAACAGGTATTTCCTGGACAATTTCCTAATGCAGAACCAGATATCTTCGTGGTGAAAAATTAGATATCCATTCTGAAGAAGTGACATTCTATTTCAATTAAGGCAGCGCATTTTGAGTGTTCTGTGGTTTTTGTAAATGTTGTATACTTGTAGTAGTGGTAATACACTTGCCAAACACAGTAAGGTAAATGGTTCAAATGGCTCTGAGCACTATGCGACTTAACTTCTAAGGTCATCAGTCGCCTAGAACTTAGAACTAATTAAACCTAACTAACCTAAGGACATCATACACATCCATGACCGAGGCAGGATTCGAACCTGCGACCGTAGCGGTCACGCGGTTCCAGACTGAAGCGCCTTTAACCGCACGGCTACACCGGCGGCAGGAAGGTAAATGTTATAAAATTACTTATTGGGTGCTTCTAAAGTATGAATATTCTTCAAGTACAGATTTTTCGAATGTAAGTGAAATTACATCTTTCTTAGAAAGATTCAATAATAAAAATTAATGCTAATACACAATTTTTATTACAGTATTCTCTTTCTTCCATCTTTCACTGGTAAAATACGTTTGAAATACGTTCGAAATTTGAAACTGCGCGTCAAACGTTTTGGTTCATGAGTATTGATCTACCAAGAAACAGCTGTTTTCCATTTATTCACCCATAAACATTGTGACGTTCTGACTAACAGCTTGTTGGTCCGCCTTTGAAACGCAATACAGCAGCGATTATGCGTTGCATGGATCCGACAGTACCTTGGTAAATTTCCGGAGGTGTGTGGCACCGGATGTCTTCGAACAGGTCACGCATTTTCAGTAAATTAAAGGCCGGTGGTTTGTCAGTACGGAGATGGAGCCCAGAAGCGTTCCAGATGTGTTCCATCGGGTTCAGGTCAGGTGAATTTGGTGACAAAGACATCAACCTGAGTTCACTTCATGTTCCCCAACTTACTACAGCACGGTTCTCTCCCTGTTCACTTGCTGGAAGATTACATCGAAGTCGAGGAAGATATCAATTATGAAGGGACGCAGGTGGTCCTCAATAGTGTTTTCTAGTCCGCGGCAATCCTAGTGCCTTTGGTTAGTGCAACAGATCTCTTGGAAGAACAGGTGCTTGTCCACCACAGCTAATACTGTTGCCCACAGGTCTGCATATGTGGCGCAGTACGTGTTTTGAACTATTGCTTGCCTGGCTGATGACCCATCTGGACAAGACCATCGACTTGGTTGACAGGAAACATGATTCATCCGACCATTCGACACGTTTTCATTGGTACAAGGCCCAATGTCAATGACAGCATGTCCACTGTAATCGTAATTGAATTTTTCGTTGAATCCACACGTGAAAACACTAAAGGACTGTCTGCTGCGGAGCATTTTCCTGCAGTGTGCGCTGAACGGTGTGCTCCGAAACACTTACTCCTGCTTCAGTATTGTACCCTGTTTTCAGGTTTGTCGCAGATCGCTGTCTACTCTGCTTTACAGAGCGGACAAGCATCTGTCCTGCACGCTCTGTGATGAGGCGTGGGCGTCCAACACGTGTCACCTATCGTGGTTTCACCGTCCTTTAAACACCTTCCACAGATGCTCACGACAGTAGCACGGGAAGAGCTGACTAGATTCGCCAATTCTGAGATGTTCTTTCCCAGGCGCCGTGGCATAGCAATCTACCCTTTGTCAAATTGGCCTATAATGGATTTCGCCATTCGTTAGCAGCCAGTGGCTGGCATATTCATGCCCTATGGCTGCTTGGGACACGTGGCTCAGAGCACCCTAACTTGTTCTTGCTAAGTGCTCTATAAGTAAGACCGCTGCCCATTGGGACAATGCAGTGTTATTTTCCTCAATACGTGTGAATACTTTCAGGTTCCCAACACGGTCACAGTGTCTATGTCTACAGTAATTAGACGAGGAGGAAGTGCCAGCTGAGGTCAGACGAGAGGGAGGTATATGCTTAAATATCAAAGCGTCGAAAGGCAAGAGCGATCGTCTGACACAGAATAGAAAATGAGGATGTCACAGATTGACACTAGACTTAGTAATGACGCAGGATAAGACTGCAAGACTGAAAACTGAATGGGCAGTAGGTTGTCATGCCTTCATAAGGAAAACTCAGAACGCGTCGTGTGTACCATCATGTGAACCACTTGGCACAAAGTACTGGAATTTCCTGAAGGGATCTCCTGCACGACTCTCGAGTTAGCTCAGCATGAACTTTAACAGCTGTCAAAATGCTCTTCCAGTGATTTACAATTCAGAGTCCCACAGCAAGAACTCCAAATGATCTCCCAAGTCTTCCGAATGACGCACTCCTCTATAAGCTCCCAATGCTCCCGGACCGTTCGCTGATTTACGTGAAATGCATTCGCAGTAGCGAAAATGGACAACCATCAGCTGTACAGGGTGGTCTATTGATAGTGACTGGACCAAATATCTCACGAAATAAGCATCAAACGAAAAAACTACAAAGACTACTACAGCGCCGTCTATCACAAAGCGAAATAAGTGGTGCAACTGAAACATTCATATTTCTTTACGTACTACACGAATATGTAATAAAAAATGGGGGTTCCTATTTTAAAAAACGCAGTTGTTATCCGTTTCACCTATGGGAGCGCCATGTAGTGGGCAAACCATAGCGCCATCTGGTTTCCCCCTTCAAGCTAGACGAGTTTCGTTCTTTGTAGGTTTTTCGTTTGACGCTTATTTCGTGAGATATTTGGCCCGATAACGATCAATGGACCACCCTGTATAATGGAATGACGTCACTGAAAATTTGTGCCGGACGGACTCGAACCGGGATTTTCCGCTTATTGCAGTAAGGGGGAAATCTGGATTTCGTTGTCATCATCCCATTATACAGTTGATGGATGTCCATATTCGCTACTGCGGATGCATTTCACTTATTTCATAACGACAGTAGTCGCCAGAGTGCCTTTTCCTTCGACATGCATGCCTGCCCATATGAACACTGGCTCGTACTTCTGAACGACGGAGGCACTGCAATATCGTATCGTGTCCCCTGATTGGTCGTAGGATGTCACTGCTTGACAGTTTTATTTATTTCGTCCCCACTATTTTCTTCAGTGTGCTTAATTCCCAAACTACTGCCTCTTTGTCACTGGCGGGCTGAATTTGCAATGTCATCCAATGAACGATCGACACTGGATAACCACTTCTTTTAGTGTTTGTACAGGATGCCAAAGTGCCCAATCTTCCTACGAAAGCCCATGGATGGTGGCTAGAATATAACATAGAGATATCTGTGTCGGTCTCACGCCAAGTTTTATTGCGCCATCTGTAAGTATTGGCCGCTTGTTTTCTAGTGACTTATGTGGCGAATTTTCTTGTGAAAGCAAGGGGAGCCACTCTGCACTCCTGAGTGGTCCAAAAGGCTTTAGCTTAAAGACAAACCTGTTCGTTTCTTGTAAAATGAATTACATAATTAAATACACTGCACTGCATACTCTCTCTCTCTCTCCTTCTCTCTGACTCTTTAGGCTGACATCAGGACCCTGACGGTGATGATGCCTGTTCTTCGCGCTTTCCTTTATTTATAATCTCAGCCAGCAGTGAAAGGAATGCTCGTCTCAGGAAAACGAAATAAGACTAGTATTGTCAGACTATTTTCATTAGTATAGATTTTGGGTGCAGTTTCAGTAAGATGGATTACACTTTGAAATTATGTTTTCAAATAAGAAAGGCGCTTGTAATATGTGATGCTATGCTTTTACCAATCAAACTAATCCCGACAATAATATACACATTATCGAAGATTTGCAGTTTACCTGCCATTCTGAATCGTCGATCTTAATCCCTTTTTGCAATTTATGTGCACTATCATTTCCTGGTAGAATATGTTGTTAAATTTCTAGTGCTTCTCTTAATGTGTATAACAGACGCTTAGATCGACGAAATCGGATGAAGCGTTTACATTTTGGAAATTCGTTGCTGGGTGTTACTTGTCTAATTTACAGTCAGATATTGAACTTTAAACTAATAAAGATATTGGAAATCTGATTACACCGTCAGAATCGTCGTGCAAGTAATTTTACTGTACATGTTTCTTTTTGAGGTGTCATGATGCATCTGGTTACTATTAATTTCTATACGGACTGTGAAATGTCTGCCATAATGGTTTCACGAAGTCCGCAATCTTTGGCACTCTCGGGATACACATCTCCTTCACCGACACAAAGCACCGTCCTCGTCACAGCGGAATTACCAGCCACGTGGCGGGATGGACCACGTGCTCCGGCCGTTGTGACGCACCATGCGGTTGCTAACGAACTCGGCCCTGCCGCGCGGACCAGGCACTGGCCGCCAACTCTGAACTTACAATATTTCCAGGGCGCGCAACTCGCCCGTTACCTCACACACCCGTTGAGGATAGATTAGTTCCTACTTTACTTTTGATTTTGGGTTGAGGTTATCAACCTGAACGTTTACAGGCTGGTGTTTATTTAATTTTTTATACTTTGGTTGCTAGATTACCTTTATTATTGGTTTTATTTAAGGTTTATGATTTTTCTAACACTTTATATTTTCCTTTATTGTTTGATTTTGGTTCTTATTATTTTATGTTTTATGTATTTATAATTTTGGCTTTTTTTAGTTAAGATGCCAATATTTTTGGTTCATTTATGGCTTATTAACATTCATGTAAGTACATATAAAACATATTTCAAAGAACATAATTAAATGTTTAAACGCCAGGCCAATAGTGCTTACAAGATCGTTGTAAGCATGTGGGAGCAGCATGAATTTCGAAATAACTTAAACTATCACAAATTACAAACGAAACGGCATATTAATTAAATGCATGCATTTCAGTTATGCATCATCAAGTTTTTGGACAAGAAACAAAATTTTTAAACGCACTTTCACTTATGTGCGATTTTGTAAGCACTTCTTGTGCCATTCACTCAGGGCTAAGGCTCCTTCTTGCACTAATTTTTTCTGTCGCACTACTCACGCTCACACGGATTTTAGCACGAAGTATTGATCAACTCACATCAGTCTTTTGACCAAGTGCCTCGCAGAAATCGTGTCTGCCTCTGAATTCCTAGCTCCACCGTTTATAGTGACAAATCTGTCTACAACGAATATCAAAAGTAGAAACCCGTCAACAAATCATTTCCCAAAACCAACCAGGATCCTCGCTAAAGATTCCCTCCAGCGGAAAACGGTCACAAGGCAATCGACTGAATCACAGCAAGCTCAAATTCCCACAAGTTCTGTTAAATTTACTTTAATAAATCCTTCCTATCTTCACGCACCAAAAATTGCGTGCATATACCATTACAATTTTAATACTCTTCAAATTGACCATTCGTGCGGTAGCGTTCTCGCTTCCCGCGCCCGGGTTCCCGGGTTCGATTCCCGGCGGGGTCAGGAATTTTCTCTGCCTCGTGATAGCTGGGTGTTGTGTGCTGCCCTTAGATTAGTTAGGTTTAAGTAGTTCTAAGTTCTAGGGGACTGATGACCATAGCTGTTAAGTCCCATAGAGCTCAGAGCCATTTGAACCAAATTGACCACTAAATTCTTTACCACACTTTTATACAAAGCATAAATAAATACATATCTTACTTAAATTCACGAGGTCACTGAACTCCACGCACCCTCAGTGCCTAAACTTCCCCCTTTTGGACACGTACAGAGCCACAACAAACAATAAAGTAACAACTTCACGGGATTAATATTAATGACAGTGATCGCCGACGAAACGTACGGGATAAAAATGTGCTCAATAAGGGAGCCGGGAGGATTAAAAAAATTCTTTAATACGGGACAACTGGTCGCCAGGATGGCGCGAGGCAGCGACTCGCGTGTGCCACCAGTAGCGCGCCGGGCCCACCGGAGGCACGACGTCACGAGGCATCGAGAGCCGCCGTCGCCAGTGCTAGGTGACCACCTCTCCCGTATTTACGGGGATCTGCCGGCTCATTGGGCGTTTTTCTCCAGTTTTTATTTTTCATTTTAATTGTTTTTACGTTTGTAAAAATGTATCTTACTGTTCAGCACGTAGTAATTAGTAACTGGCAGTTTTATGAGTTAACTTCTTGTATTCGCTTGTAGGTCACAAAAGCAAAACAAGTGATGTCACTACTTCATCCAAGATAACTACTTTATTTAGCTCTCCTCACATGAGCAAAGGCCTAACAAACGACGACGTGAAAACCATTGCTGGTAAACTTCCACTACTCTACCACACAGTACAACAGAGTCTAAGCTTTAGGAGCTTGGACTGTGAGATGAAACTTTTAGAAAACGTGTTCAGTGAATCTAATGTTTCAAAGAAAATATATTGCTGGCGAATCAAAGTTCAAAAGATCACAATGAACGTACTGACTCGAAGAAGCGTAAACGATTTTTTGGAAATTATTAATTCCCACAAAAAGTGTAGCAAGTTCTTTTCGTTAGCAACTGATCCGATCAATCACCTAAAAAGGAAAATGCTTCCAGCTGTGATACGATATTTTGACCCCTGTAGTGGAATTAAAAATAAAATTGTTGTATTTCAAAGAACAGGAAGATGAAACTGCAATGGATGTCCACTGCTTGTTAAAAAACACACTGGAGTCAAATAACTTGAATGTCCGTAATATCCAAGCATCAAAAAAAGTTTTGCATCACCTGTACAGAAAATTGGAATAGAGCACAACATAAACATCATTTCCGCCCTTTTTATTGCTCATGAAAACCACACATTGCAAGTAGTACCACCATACAGCGAGACCTTGCTACACACACCGGTACCTATAATACCCAGTAGCACGTCCTCTTGCATTGATGCATGCCTGTATTTGTCATGGAATTTAATCCACAAATTCATCAAGGCACTGTTGGTCCAGATTGTCCCATTCCTCAACGGCGATACGGCGTAGATCCCTCAGTGTCTTTGGTGGGTCACGTCGTCCATAAACAGCCCTCTTCAATCTGTCCTAGGTATGTTCGATAGGGTTCATGTCTGGAGAACATGCTGGCCAGTCTAGTCGAGCGATGTCGTTATCTTGAAGGAAGTCATTCACAAGATGTGCACGATGGGGGCGCGATTTGTCGTCCATGAAGACGAATACCTCGCCAGTATGCTGACGATATGATTGCACTGTTGACCGGATGATAGCATTCATGTATTGTACAGCCGTTAAGGTGCCATCCATGACCACCAGCCGCGTACGTCGACTCTACATAATGCCACCCCAAGACAGCAGGGAACCTCCACCTTGCTGCACTCGCTGGACAGTGCGTCCAAGGCGTTCAGCCTGACCGGGTCGCCTCGACAATTGTCTGGTTGAAGGCATATGCGATACTCGTCGGTAAAGAGAAGGTGATGCCACCCTGAGCGGTCCAGTCGGCATGTTGTTGCACTGCGCTGCATGGTGTTGTTGTTGCAAATATGGAGCTCGCCAAGGCAGTCGGCGGTGAAGTTGCGCATAATAAAGCCTATACCCCACCGTTTGAGTCATAACAAGACGTCCTGTGGCTGCACGAAAAGCATTATTCAACATGGTGGCGTTGCTGTTAGGGTTCCTCCAAGCCATAATCCGTAGGTAGCCGTCATCCGCTGCAATAGTAGCCCTTGGGCGACCTGAGCGAGGCATGTCATCGACACTTCCTGTCTCTCTATATCTCCTCCATGTCCGAACAACATCACTTTGGTTCACTCCGAGGCGCCTGGACACTTCCCTTGTTGAGAGCCCTTCCTAGCACAAGTAACAATGCGGACGCGATCGAACCGCGGTATTGACCGTCTAGGCATGGTTGAACTACAGACAACACGAGCCGTGTACCTCTTTTCTGGTGGAATGACTGGAACTGTTCGGTTGTCGGACCCCCTCCGTCTAATAGGCGCTGCTGTTGCATGGTTGTTTACATCTTTGGGCGGGTTTAGTAACATCTCTCAACAGCAAAGGGACTGTGTCTGTGATGCAATATCCACAGTCAACGTCTGTCTTCCGGAGTTCTGGGAATCGGGGTGATGCAAAACATGTTTTGATGTATGTATCACCATACCTGTGCTGATGGTGCCAGTATAAATTAGGGCAAGCACCATTCAGTCATGAAATTATTAGGTAATGAGAATGAAAAAACCTCGAAACCAGTTGTTTTAAACATATGGTTCATAATGCTGTGAAACGAGCATGCAATTGTTTACAACATATACAGGGTGTTACAAAAAGGTACGGTCAAACTTTCAGGAAACATTCCTCACACACAAATAAAGAAAAGATGTTTTGTGGACATGTGTCCGGAAACGCTTAATTTCCATGTTAGAGCTCATTTTAGTTTCGTCAGTATGTACTGTACTTCTTCGATTCACCGCCAGTTGGCCCAATTGAAGGAAGGTAATGTTGCGGTATATTGATAATTTTCACTTATGGACCGTCTGACAGCAACTGAATAAAACACAATTTTAGTGCCATACGCGTTTCGCCTTTATTTTCTGCAAGGCATCATCAGTGGCCACTGATGATGCCTTGCAGAAAATAAAGGCGAAACGCGTATGGCACTAAAATTGTGTTTTATTCAGTTGCTGTCAGACGGTCCATAAGTGAAAATTATCAATATACCGTAGTATTACGCGCAACTGAGGAGGACAGGACCACAAAAGTTGAAGGTAATGTTGACTTCGGTGCTTGTGTTGACATGCGACTCATTGTTCTACAGTACTAGCATCAAGCACATCAGTACGTAGCATCAACAGGTTACTGTCCATCACGAACGTGATTTTGCAGTCAGTGCAATGTTTACAAATGCGGAGTTGGCAGATGCCCATTTGATGTATGGATTCGCACGGGGCTATAGCCGTGGCGCGGTACGTTTGTATCGAGACAGATTTCCAGAACGAAGGTACCCGACAGGAAGACGTTCGAAGCAATTGATCGGCGTCTTAGGGAGCACGGAACATTCCAGCCTATGACTCGCGACTGGGGAAGACCTAGAACGACGAGGACACCTGCAATGGACGAGGCAATTCTTCGTACAATTGATGATAACCCTAATGTCAGCGTCAGAGAAGTTGCTGCTGTACAAGGTAACGTTGACCACGTCACTGTATGGAGAGTGCTACGGGAGAACCAGTTGTTTCCGTACCTTGTACAGCGTGTGCAGGCACTACCAGCAGCTGATTGGCCGCCACGGGTACACTTCTGTGAATGGTTCATCCAACAATGTGTCAATCCTCATTTCAGTGCCAATGTTCTCTTTACGGATTAGGCTTCATTCCAACGTGATCAAATTATAAATTTTCACAATCAACATGTGTGGGCTGACGAGAATCCGCACGCAATTGTGCAATCACGTCGTCAACACAGATTTTCTGTGAACGTTTGGGCAGGCATTGTTGGTGATGTCTTGATTGGGCACCATGTTCTTCCACCTATCCTCAATGGAGCACGTTATCATGATTTCATACGGGATACTCTACCTGTGCTGCTAGAACATGTGCTTTTACAAGTACGACGCAAAATGTGTTTCATGCACGATGGAACTCCTGCACATTTCAGTCGAAGTGTTCGTACGCTTCTCAACAACAGATTCGGTGACCGATGGATTGATAGAGGCGGACCAATTCCATGGGCTCCACGCTCTCCTGACCTCAACCCTCTTGACTTTCATTTATGGGGGCATTTGAAAGCTCTTGTCTACGCAACCCCGGTACCAAATGTAGAGACTCTTCGTGCTCGTACTGTGGACGGCTGTGATACAATACGCCATTCTCCAGGGCTGCATCAGTGCATCAGGGCATCAGGGATTCCATGCGACGGAGGGTGGATGCATGTATCCTCACTAACGGAGGACATTCTGAACATTTCCTGTAACAAAGTGTTTGATGTCACGCAGGTACGTTCTGTTGCTGTGTGTTTCTATTCCACGATTAATGTGATTTGAAGAGAAGTAATAAAATGAGCTCTAACATAGAAAGTAAGCGTTTCCGGACACATGTCCATATAACATATTTTCTTTCTTTGTGTGTGAGGAATGTTTCCTGAAAGTTTGGCCACACCTTTTTGTAACACCCTGTAGATGTTCAAATATTAGTATTGAAAATATATAGTGACTTTTTCTATTCTGCCAAATGAAGGGAAGCGTTAAAATCATTTTTGTATTTTTTGATGTTGAATGGGCTGGAATCCTGCGACATGTAAATACTAGATGGTTATTTCTCATACCTGCTGTAGAAAGGTTTTCAGTGCAAAGCGATTTTTCACAAAAATTTTCATCCTCTATTTCTTCCCCTCACTGACTGAATTCCCAAAAACAATGAAACACGTACTTTTTTACTTGTAATTAAGAAGTCGAATGCCCGTTTTCATATATATAGCTTTAACAATGCTTCAGTAGTAATTTAAGAATGCTTTATTTTCAGGAAAACCTAACACCCACTATTTCGCCCTCTTCGTGACTGAATTTCCAAAACTGCTGAAATACATGTTTCTTTAGTTCTGACCGAGTAACCAAATACCAATTTTCGTATTTTTAGCTTCAAAATTGCCTTAACGGCGACATATTTTAAAAAAAAATCTTCACCCACTATTTTACCTCCTTCTGGGTGGGATTTCGAAAAACTCCTTAACGATGTCTGCGTTATAAGATCAACAACCTCTCCAGATTTCAAGTTTCTGTCCTTAGCAGCCTGGGCTGGGAAGTGATGAATCAATGAATCAATAAAGCCTTTCTTCAGCCCCTTAGGGGCTGAATTTCCAAAGACACTGAGGGTCATAATTTTTTAACTAAGAAGCCAAATATAAATTTTTATAGATTTAGCTTTGAAAATGCTTTCATCATTAAATATTATCATAAAAATTTTCATCCACTATGTCACCCCCTTAAGGGTTGAACTTCGAAAACACTGAAACATGTATTTTTTTATTTGTAACTCAGACCCAAATACCAATTTTCATAGATGTAGCTTCAAAAATGTCTTAGTAGTACTTCAAAAATCATTCATCCACTATTTGACCCTCTTAGGGGCTGGATTTCAAAAAATGCTGAAACACATTTTTTTATATATCCGCCTTAGAAACCAATTTTCGTAGTTCTCCTTAGGTTAGTTAGGTTTAAGTTCTAGGGGACTGATGACCTCAGAAGTTAAGTCCCATAGTGCTCAGAGCCATTTTGAACCACTTAGAAGGAAAACCTTTCCTCCCCTGCTTTACGCCCTTAGAGGTGAAATTTTGCAAAACCACTTCTTAAATGACGTCTATTGTGTAAGATCAACATCCTCTCCAAATTTATCTTTAGAAATGGTTTTTTTTCTAATATAACGATACATTTTCATAAGAATTTTTATCATCTGTTTCACCCACCTAGTTGTTCAATTTCCAAAAACAGAGACATACGTATTTTTTTAAATTTCTAACAGAGAAATCAAATACAAGTTTTCATAGATGTCGCTTTAAAAATACATCAGCAGTATTTTAATAACGATGTATTTCCCACAACAACTTTCACCCACCATTTCATCCCGCTTAGTGGTTGAGTTTTAAAAAATGCTGAAACATGTATTTCTTTACTTCTGAAACTACATGCCAGTTTTTGTAGTTCTAGCTTCAAATTTGGAAATATAAATTGAAAGTAACGTATTTTACCATTGAAAGGAGGGAGGAAACGAACTCTATAATAAAAACTGTTTAATGCCAATAATTCTTATTATTTAGTCTGGTTAAGAAATGTGCAAGTCCATTCACATCGGGAAATATCTGCACTTGCAAACTATACGTACTTTAGAACTAGTTAATAAGTAATTTGTTAGCAGTCTGCCGTTGCGTGTCTAGCAAGCGTATTACCATTCCTATACGGTATTTACAAACACCACAGAACATTCAAAGCGTGCTGTCTTAATTGTAATCTAATCTCGTTACTTGAGATGGATATCTAACTTCTCACACCCATGTTATCTCGTTCTGTGTTAGGATATTATTCACAAAATATCTGTCGGGTGAACAACATTTTACTAACTGAAAACTAGAAATCTAAAAGGATCTTTTAGTGAACTACAAATTTAACACGACGATACACACAAAAGTCTTTCTTTCTAATGGAAGGTATTAGTTTCCGCTTCAGAAGCACTTCTTTTATTGGCGATCACTCACAGTGGCCTTCGACTGTCTGCTCTCACATAAGTTTCTTTAGATTACAAATAGGAATAATACTTCTGAAGGAGACTCACACAACAATAAAAATATGTTTAAATGCCCACCACTTACTCCTAAGTACTCTCCGTTTACATCAGCTGCAGTCAGAACATAGAGTATACATAGTTACTAGTGTGACAGTTGTGCCTACAGGTTGACAATAAATAACGCCGGATGTTTAGGCAACCTGCGAAATGCAGGTGTCCATTGGGCTGCCATTAAAGACGGGACATAATGTGGGTTCAGGTTTACTTCAGGTGGTTGTCGCTCATCCGAGTGCTGAGGGAAAACAATATATATTGTTGAACGTGGGAGTTATCGAAAGTCAGCGCATAATTGTGGTTGATAGTATAAGTACAACTTACTTGAAAGCATTGACAATTCTATGCATTTTCCTTGGTCGCCACTCCACTTGTTCACTCTAATCCGATAACAGCGATAACAGCCAATTGCAGTAGTATCGTGGCTGAGTAGTAGCAACTACGGCGCGTAGCCGTTCTCAGCTGACTTTCCTTCTGCCAATTCATTTGAATTCTAGCCGTATTTGTCGAGCCTGTGATCACTGTAAGAGCATGAGTATAAACTCGCAACGGTAGAGAACAAAGGACTTTGGGAAATTGAAAGAACTGAAATCTAGAGCGATGGCACGACATTTTTCTCCCTTTTATGACATTTTTCTTACAAAATATGCACTGAGAAATACCGCAAACGCGTAAGTCGGCGGCTTGAAAATACAAATTACGAGGGTTGCCCAGAAAGTGATGCACTGCATTTTTTTCTCATCCGCAAAAAAATGTTACGAATGCGAAACATTACGTATGTATTATTCGAAATCTTCTGAGTGAGCGCCCAAATTTCCGTCACTTCCGACAGAGAGCGTAGCTGCAGAGCAGTTTCAAAATGGCAGATGTAGGTGATGTACGTTACAAGCGTTACGTTGATTTTGTCACCGCAGAGAAAGAAACTGTGGGGAATATTCACAAATGTTTGTGCAAAGTCTATGGAGCATCTGCTATCGACAGAAATTCAGTTAGTCGCTGGGCATGGAGGGTGAGGTCATCCGAAGGCGGTTCGGCGGTGCTCCACGATTTGCAGCGGTCGGGAGACCATCTACGGCTGTCACATCTGGCATGTCGCAGCGAGCTGATGTAGTCATTTGCGAGGACATATGCGTTACGACTCAGCAGCTGGCGCTGCATCTGTCAATCAGCAAAGGAAGTGTGGATGCAGTTATCCGCAACTTGGATATTCAGAAGTGTGTGCAAGATGGGTCTCACGGTGTCTAACGGTGAATCACAAACTGCAAGAAGAAGCATTTGACTTGACTTGTTGCAACGTTTTGAAGCTGAGAGGGAGGTCTTCTTGTCCAGGATTGTGGCAGGTCATGAAAGCTGGGTTCACCTACTGACTCCGAAACAAAACGACAGTCGATGGACTGGCGCCATTCCCACTCCCCGCAGAAGAAAAATTTCAAAGTGACTGCTTCCGCCAGTAAGGTCATGATCACCGTCTTTTGGGACTGTGAAGGTGTGATTCTCACTGATCTGATGCCAAGACGCGGTACCATTAATACAGAAGCATACATCAACACAGTTACAAAATCCAAGACGCGCTTCCAGTTATTTTGGCGCCACAGCAAGCCAGGAGATGTTTTGCTGTAACATGATACTGCTCGGCGCCACACAAGTCTGAGGACTGCTGAACACGTAGCAAAACAGGGTTGGACAATGTTATTCCATCCACCCTACAGCCCTAACCTAGCGCCCTCGGACTTCCACTTTTTTGGACCATTTAAGGATGCCATTTGTGAAAGACATTTTGAGAACAATGAGGAGGTGACACAGAAAGTGAAGCACTGGCTCCGCCAACAGGACAAGGATTGGTACCGACAGAACACACACGCCCTTGTTTCTCGTTGGAGGAAGGCCATAGAACGGGATAGAGGTTACGTGGAAAAAACCATTTTTTGTTTACGTAGTTGCAGTCTACAAGCGCATACACTTCTTCGAAGTCTTGTTCCTCCCTCTTTACTATGTTGCACAAATCATTGGTTAAGATGATTTTGACGGAATGCGGATCAGTGTGATTTGTGGCGTACTCTACAATATGGTAGAATATTCTAAAAGACTTTTTGAATAATTGAAAGCGTTCGTTAACATTCGAGAATATTCGCAAAAACTCGAGAACGTGAGAAAACAATCTCGAATTATTTCCCTTGAAAAATACATTGCTGCGAAAGAGACAAAAGATATTCTAGTGACAACCACGATGTGACGACCGCTTCAAACACTCATATCAGCACAACACCAGTTACCAGGCTGAAGCTCTTATGTACGTGTTTGTTTATAAATAAATTTGGTTTTGTATGGGATTCGTCTAGACCAAAACACAATTTCTTCTTCTTTTATCCAGGCAAGTTTCGCTTCAGTAGGTTTTTGTCTTATTTTCTATTAAGCGGCAGGAAAAAGGCTTTTTACTACCGGTACAAATATAAATTCGAATTTTTAAGGAAGTATTGACTAATTTGGGAACAGAAAATTTTTTGTAAAGTTACACATTGTTACCATGTGTTGTTGTATATGTAAAAGATCTTGTTTGTTCTCAAATTTGTGAACACTTTGTCAAAATCTCAGGAAGTAAACAGCATTTTTTCTGTTGTTTAAGAGAAAATAAAATGAAAACCCTCTGATGATGCTGTAGCTTAAGCGTAACATACTTGCCTAAAAGAGGAAGAAATTGTTTGTCTTAGAAAAGCGCTTCTCTGAGATGGTACTCAGCTCGCCCGTCACATACGCGCCGTCTTCAGTCTTGGCGAACCAACAGAGGACCATCCTGCTTTTCGTCGTTTTGTGGTAGGCTGTTACTGATAACAATTTCGTCATCCTTGATGATTTTTGCCTGATCATAATTGTTCGCGTTTTTCATATCAGTCAAATCGCGTCAGGCGTTCATGCATCGTTGTTTTTTTGCAGGCCGAACTTTCATACACTTTTCTTCAAAACATAATTGAGAATGTCTTGAACACTTGATTTAGAGATGTTTAGTTCGTTGCCTCATTGTGATTTGTGTGACACGACAACGTTGAGACACTACGGCCGCACGTCCACTGCTTAACACTCTTCTCTCAACTGATCTATTGTTTGTAGTGTTAGTTCAGACTGATACGCAAGTTATTGAGCTGACATGCTTATAAGTCTGGAACAAAATCAGTCTCGAAACTGTTTGGTCGAGAGTGTATGCACGTAACACACACACACATACACGCGCGATCGCGCGTAGTTCCAGAAACTATGAAATTTACCTGCTGGCCACTTTTTTGACATTGTATTTAGATATAAAATGAGAAAAACCACGCTATCTAACGACCGCAGTAAAATTATTCTACAAAAACTTGGATAGAATGCTGGTGTTTCGAAATACAGCTACCAGGGAGCAGTCGAATGATGTTACTCAGACGTGGGGAAAGCTAGTACACCAAGAAAAATGACTAACTTTTAGTGGTATAGCAGTGACGCCACTGAAAACTGGATCTTCGTAAATGCCACAGAATTATGACTTCAGCAGCGTGTTTGAACACGACTTTATTCAAATTTTTTAGTTTCTTTTTCAGTTTTCTCAGCTACATTATTCTGTCATTCTGTTTCAATGTGGCATCAAGTAGTTGACAGCGGTTACTGAAGTAAATTAGTAACAAATAACTAAGTCTTTGCTTAGTACTATCACAAATTAATTAAATCCTGTTACCTCAGTTTCAGTGCACGACGTTTGTGCTTATATGGTGCGTCGATGTTGACAGCATGTAAACTGCAGACTCATGTAAATATCTCAGCAATACTTGGAGTTGTAGCGCATCTGCAGCCTGCTTCACTTGCTACTCAAGTGACGACAGATAGGAAAACAGAGAAACTGTACACAGCATTGAAGATCAATTCAAAGTTGCATCGTCCCTAAACATATCTTTTAATACAGAAATCAACGCATTTTGTTCCTTGGGAGTCATCGCTCTTGTGACTGGTTCGATGAGAATTCCTATCCTGTGCCAACCTTTTCGTCTCATTGTCAGAGTAGCAGTTGCAGCCTACGTCCTCAGTTATTTCCTGGATGTATTTCAATCTCTACCTTCCTCTACAACTTTTACCTTCTACAGCTCCCTGTAGTACCACGGAAGTCATTCCCTGATGGTTTAACAAATGTTCTATCATCATGTCCCTTTGTCTTGTCAATGTTTTCCATACATTCTTTTCCTCGCCGAACCTGCGGAGAACGTCCTCATTCCTTACCTTATCAGACTACATAATTTTCAATACTTTTCTGTAGCACCACATCTCAAACGCTTCGATTCTCTCTTGTTCCAGTATTCCCATATCCATGTTTCGCTACCATACAATGCTGTGCTCGAAACGTACATTCTCAGAAATTTCTTCCTCAAGTTAAGGCGTATGTTTGATATCAGTATACGTCTCTTGCCAAGGAATGTCCTTTTTTGACAGTGCTGTTCTGCTTTTTACGTCCTCCTTGCGCCGTCCATCGTGAATTATTTTCCTGCCTATGTAGCAGAATTCCTCAACTTCGTCTGCTTCCTGATTACCAGTTCTAATGTTAAGTATCTCGCTCTTCTCTTTTCTGCTGTGTCTCACTACTTTCGTCTTTCTGCTGTTACCATTTACTATCAATCTCTATTCTATACTCATTACATTCAACACATCCTATAATTCTTCTTCACTTTCACTGATGATAGAAATGTCATCAGCGAATCTTATCATTGGAATCCTTTCATCTTGATGTTTATTCTCACTCTTGGACATTTCGTTTATTTTGGATTGATTGAACTATAGGGGGTGGAAGGCTGCACTCCTGTCTTACATCATTTCTAATCCGAACACTTATTTATTGGGCTTCCATTCTTATTTATCCCTGTTGCTTCTTGTACATGTTGTATATTATCAGTCTTTCCCTGTATCTTACTCCCATTTTTCTTAGAATTTCGAATATCCTGTATCAATTTACATTGTCGAACATTTTTTCCAGGTGGACAAATCCTAGGAACGTGTCCTGATTTTCGTTCAGTCTTGCTTCCATTATTAACCCTAAGTCATAACTGCATCTCTAGCGCCTTTACCTTTCCTAAAGCCAAACTGATAGTCATCTAAGACATCCTCAATTTTCTTTTCCATTCTTCAAAATGGTTCAAATGGCTCTGAGCACTATGGGACTCAACATCTGAGGTCATCAGTCCCCTAGAACTTAGAACTACATAAACCTAACTAACCTAAGGACATCACACACATCCATGCCCGAGGCAGGATTCGAACCTGTGACCATAGCAGTCACGCGGTTCCGGAATGAAGTGCCTAGAACCGCACGGCCACCGCGGCCGGCTCCATTCTTCAGTATAGTATTATTGTCAGTAACTTGGATGCATGGGTTGATAAGCCGACTGTGTGATGGTTCTCGCACATATCTACTCTTTCTATCCTCGGAATTGTGTGGATGATATTTTCACGAAAGTCTGATGGTACAATGCCTGCCTCACAGACTCTACACACCGACCTGAACAGTCGTTGGTTGCCACTTCCGCCCAATCATTTTAGAAATTCCGACGGAATTTTATCTGTCCGTTTTGCGTTAATTGACAACAAGCTCTTCAAAGGTCTTTTAAATTCTGTCTCTTCCATATCGACTCCAGTTTCTTTTTCTACCACGTCATCATACAGTTCCTCCCCCTCCCCTCTTTCTATCTATCCGTCCTTTCCTCTGCATTTTTCACTGGAATTCCCATTGAACTCTTAATGTTGCCGCCTTTGCGATTTTGTCTTTCCTGTGTGATGAGTCAGTCCTTCCGACGATCATATCTTTTTCGATTTCTTCATATTTTTCCTGCAGCTCTTTAGCCTTGGCTTACCTGCACTTCCTATTTCCTACATCCCTAAATGAATCGTATTGTTGCATTCCTGTCTTGTCCTGAACAGTTTTGTACTTCCTTCATTCGTTGATCAATTAAAGCATTTCTTCTGTTACCTAAGGTTTCTTCGCAGTTACCTTCCTAGATCTAAGTTTGTCTTTGCAAATATCGGTGATGCCAGTTTTTAGGAATGTCCATTCCTCTTCAACTGAAATGCCTACCGTGGTTTTTCCTGTCGCTGTATGCACGTCTTTTGCAAAGTTCAAACGCGTGTCACCTTTCTTTAGTACATCAGTAATCCACTTTTTTCCACACTGATTGTTGCGTACGTTTCTCTCAGACTTCATTCTATTCTCCATCATTACTAAGTTGTGATCTGGGCCTATCTCTGCTCCTGTGTGCACTTTACAATCCAGTATCTCATTTTGAAATTTGTCTGACCATGAAGTAATCCAGCAGGAATTTTCTCTTGTGCACAAGCCTTCTTCGAAATATACTTCATAGTCTTGTGATTCTTGAACAAAGTATTCGCTTATTACTAGCGAAATTTACTGCAGAACTTAAGAAGTCTTTCTCGTCACTCATTACAACTACCGGGCACATTTTCTCCCGTAATGCTTTCTTCTACCCATTTAACATGTTACTCCATGTATACAATAATATACAAGCAACTGAAATGAGGATAATGAGCTACGGAAAATCTGAAGTAGACAATGCAACAGAATAGGGATTCTGATGCGAAGCAATTGGGCATCCAGAGCCGATAGACTCTCTGAAAATGGTCCGCAGCTCGTGGTCTTGTGGTTGCGTTCTCGATTCCCGGCGGGGTCAGCGATTTTATCCTGCCTCGAGATAAGTGGGTGTTTGTGTTGTCCTCATCATTTCATCATCATTCATGAAAGTAGCGAAATTGGGCTGAGCAAAGGTTGGGAATTTGTGCGGGCGCTGATAACCGCGCGGTTGAGCACCCCGCAATCCAAACAACATCATCATCATCATCTCTGAAACTGAGCGTTTTGCTGCAGCTGCCGCGTTTATTCTCGAAATTCCAGACTGTTTTGAACGCGTTAGACAGCGATTAATTTGCAGTTTGCAGGGAAGGCAGGTCGAAGAGTGCAGGATGTACTGTATCATAAGAAGCCTCAGAACATTGTAAATCACGTCGTAGCTCCACAGTCACATTTCTGAGATGTCCGCATCACATAAAATTTATCTTCTTGCCACCTCTGTTTAATTCGACACATTGTAAAGGTTGAAGGGTGGAGAGTGGGAAGGCCAGAGAAGAAGAAACTCGATGAGTGACTGAGCAAACGAATAGAAAAAAGTAAGTCGATAAATGGGATAGGAAATGTTCCGTTATACAGAGTAGATGAAGAAAGAAATACCTATTGGAAACCGTTACAGGAAAAGGGGCGCGTTGGCGGGACGTGACTAATTGGCAGTGGAGACAGAAGAATGTTGGAACACGAAGCAGAAATTAACGAGGGTGGCAGGAATGGAGGGATAAAGACGCTGGCACTCGACTGCCTGTAACTGAGAACATGAAGCTTATTGCCAGCCTGCAGTGGGGCCGTGTCAACGGGTGTGACCCAGGGCTTTGTTACAGTGCTGCGGCGACCTCCCCCACTTGATCTCTCGTCAGCCGAGACCCATTCTGGCGTCCAGTGCTTCTGCTGCTTGACAAAGAGCTCCAGACTCTCACTATATCTCCGGCATAAAACGTTATTGTTACTTGTTATTATTATTCACACGAAAGCAAGTTTCGACTATACGAAGTTTCACAAGGCCTGAATCAACTGGATATGGCATGCGTTTACCTCTTTCCTACAGAAAAGCTGTCTCGCATTTTTAGATGTAGGGCATCTGTGGTCTAACGCGGAATCCGATTCACGGTAGAGCTTTTTTGTCACACACACACACACACACACACACACACACACACACACACACACACACACACACACGCGCGCGCGCGCGCGCGCGCGCGCGCGCGCACACACACATGCTAAATCTGAAAGTCACAATAAGTTCCAGAAGAAATAAACTGTTAAGAAGAATTTGGGAATACGTTTATCAACGTCAAATCTATTTTGAAACAGGCGGTACCTGTGGTCTTATAGCATGGCTTGAGATCTTCGCTTTCAATGTACGCCACAATTAAAATTGCTGTTTTTACTGTTATCAACATCTGTCGCATATTTCAGTTCTTTTTATGCAAACGATCGAAGATTTAGTGATGTTTTATTGTATACTTAATTTTTGAAAAACAAAAGTGTAATTTGGTAACACGTCCATACCCGAGTTAACCTACTTCTTTCGAGCAGTGTATTATTATCGAAGAGGAATCGAATGCTAAATACATTAACACTATATAAATAATGTAAAGTGGAATAAGATATTCTAAAATCTTAGAAAGATTGGGGGATTATGTAGACACAGACATGTAATGTAAAGTTCTAAAAAAAACAAGTGGCAGTAATATAGCTTTTGCCTTGGACGTAGTACAAGCAATAAAGGAATGAATAAATTTTTATGAGGAGGTTCTTCTCAGAATCGGAGAGGAAAGGATTATAAGGAAAACTGACAAGAAGAGGAACAGGATGATAGGACATGTGTTAAGACATTAGGGAATGACTTCCATGGTACGAAAGGGAGTTGTAGAGGGTAACAACTGTACAGGAAGACAGATATTGGAAAACAGACACCAAATAATTGAGGTTAAAGGGTGCAGCTGCTACTCTGAGACGTAGAGGTTGGCACAGGAGAAGAATTCGTGGCGGGCCGCATCAAACCAGTCAGAAGACTATGACTCGAAGAACAAAAAAGGTGGACTGAATGAGAAGCCCCAAACCCACAAAAAATGGCAAAGGAGAAAATGATGTAGCATATCAAATGGTTAAATGGCTCTGAGCAATATGGGACTTAACATCTGAGGTCATCATCCCCTAGAACTGAGAACTACTTAAACCTAACTAACGTAAGGACATCACACACATCCATGGCCGAGGCAGGATTCGAACCTGCGACCGTAGCGGTCGCGCGGTTCCAGACCGAAGCGCGTAGAACCGCTCGGCCACACCGGCCGGCGATGTAGCATATCGCTCAATAGCCTACGACTGAGGAAAATATTTCAGAGGCAGTACATCTGGAGCACAGGAAGTACCGGAATGACACATGCAGAACCTGGAACTATTGAGGAAGAGGAAGTTGGAAGCAATGAAGAGCGGTGCTACATGAGAACGATAAAATTATGTAGTGCCAGAAAGGATAGGAGAGAAAGAAAAGCAAATCAGTAACCCCTCATTAAGGCAAAGACAGTGGTGCCGTGACGACTAATTAACGTGGAACTGATATAAGTAGCGAAGTAGAAAATCATAGGTGTGGGCATTAGAAATTGTAAAATGTGGATGATGGTGAAGTTTATGGGTGTTTCTTCAGCTAATACTCATATTTTTCTACTTTTTTGTTCTGCGCGATTTGTTCTTCACCCACCACGGACCAGAAGTCACGGGGAAAGTGCTGACGTCGCTTGTGGCCTTCTGCTTCCTCGAGCGAAACTCTGTCTACCGTTCCCCTCCAGTGATTGGGAGGGAAATGAGTGCCAGCGATTGTGGTGAAACATCTCTGCCTTTACCGAATCTCATGTTCTCAAGATACCCAGAGAAACACTGCACATGCACTGCGCGATCAAAAGTATCCGGGCACCCGTAAAAACATACGTTTTTCATGTCAGGTGCATTGTCCTGCCACTTACGAGGTATTCCACATCAGCGACCTCGTAGTCATTAGACATCGTGAGAGAGTGGAACGGGGCGCACCGCGGAACTCACGGGCTTCGAAAATGGTGATTGTGTGTCATTTGTGTCATAAGTTTGTACGCGAGATTTCCACACTCCTAAACATCCCAGAGTCCACTGTTTCCGATGTGATAGTGAAGTGGATACGTGAAGGGACACGTACAGCACAAAAACGTACAGGCCGACCTCGTCTCTTGACTGACAGAGACCGCCGACAGTTGAAAAGGATCGTAATGTATAATAGGCTGACATCTATCCAGACTCACACAGGAATTCCAAGCGGCATCAGGATCCACTGCAAGTACTATGACAGTTAGGCGGGAGGTGACAAAACTTGGATTTCGTTGTCGAGCGGCTGCTCATAAGCCACACATCACGCCGGTAAATACCAAACGATGCCTCACGTAGTGTAAGGAGCGTAAACATTGGACGACTGAACAGTGGAAAACGTTGTGGGGAGTGACGAATTACGGTACATAATGTGGCGATACGATAGCAGAGTGTGGATATGGCGAATGCCCGGCGAACGCCATCCGCCAGCGTGTGTAGTGCCAGCAGTAAAATTCAGAGGCGGTGTTGTTATGGTGTGGTCGTGTCTTTCATGGATGGTCTTGCCCCCCTTGTTGTTTTGGGTGGCATTATTACAGCACAGCAAACTAATGTTTTAAGCACCTTCGTGCTTCCCACTGTTGAAGAGCAATTCGGAGATGGAGATTGCATCTTTCAAAACGATCGAGCACCTGTTCATAATGCACGGTCTGTGATGGAGAGGTTACACAACAATAAAATCCCTGTAATGGACTGTCCTGCAGTCCTGACCTGAATCCTACAGAACACCTTTGGGATGTTTTCGAGCGCCCACTTCGTGCCAGGCCTCACCGACCGACATCGATACCTCTCCTCAGTGCAGCACTCCTTGAAGAATGGTCTGCCATTCCCCAAGAAACCTGACAGCTCGTGATTGAACGTTTGGCCGCGGGAGTGAAAGCTGTCATCAAGTCTAAGAATGTGCCAACACCATATTGAATTTCAGCATTACCGATGGAGGGCCATGAACTAATAAGTCATTTTCAGCCAGGTGTCCGGATACTTTTGATCACAGTGTGTAATAATGAGGAATGTCTACGTCGTGATGCTGTTTTCTGATGCTGTACTGCTATGGTCTCTTCAAACTTCTCTCGACAGCAGGTAGCAGTATACTTCCTTAGCTGGTACTCACTGGCAGCGCACTGGGCCCATGCGCGAAGCCCAGATTCCCTGATAGTTCATGAAATGTGCTATTAGCAACGACTTTCCTCTAATGATTTGTAACCACTCGTTTTCAGTAGACTTCAAAATGACTGAAATTTTATTCGTATTATGGTGTAGCATGCAGTTTTTCTCATGCATGTCATGTTTTTCGCATCAGTAAGTAATTACTTTAATCAAAAATGCGAAGGAAAATCGCTTATCGTGTAACAGCATAGTCCACGAAAGGCAATGTGCCAAGTAGTCAGTTTGCTTTTGTCTCCGTCTGTTTCTCTTCTTTCATTAACCTGTGTGTTGAAATACACTCCTGGAAATGGAAAAAAGAACACATTGACACCGGTGTGTCAGACCCACCATACTTGTTCCGGACACTGCGAGAGGGCTGTACAAGCAATGATCACACGCACGGCACAGCGGACACACCAGGAACCGCGGTGTTGGCCGTCGAATGGCGCTAGCTGCGCCGCATTTGTGCACCGCCGCCGTCAGTGTCAGCCAGTTTGCCGTGGCATACGGAGCTCCATCGCAGTCTTTAACACTGGTAGCATGCCGCGACAGCGTGGACGTGAACCGTATGTGCAGCTGACGGACTTTGAGCGAGGGCGTATAGTGGGCATGCGGGAGGCCGGGTGGACGTACCGCCGAATTGCTCAACACGTGGGGCGTGAGGTCTCCACAGTACATCGATGTTGTCGCCAGTGGTCGGCGGAAGGTGCACGTGCCCGTCGACCTGGGACCGGACCGCAGCGACGCACGGATGCACGCCAAGACCGTAGGATCCTACGCAGTGCCGTAGGGGACCGCACCGCCACTTCCCAGCAAATTAGGGACACTGTTGCTCCTGGGGTATCGGCGAGGACCATTCGCAACCGTCTCCATGAAGCTGGGCTACGGTCCCGCACACCGTTAGGCCGTCTTCCGCTCACGCCCCAACATCGTGCAGCCCGACTCCAGTGGTGTCGCGACATGCGTGAATGGAGGGACGAATGGAGACGTGTCGTCTTCAGCGATGAGAGTCGCTTCTGCCTTGGTGCCAATGATGGTCGTATGCGTGTTTGGCGCCGTGCAGGTGAGCGCCACAATCAGGACTGCATACGACCGAGGCACACAGGGCCAACACCCGGCATCATGGTGTGGGGAGCGATCTCCTACACTGGCCGTACACCACTGGTGATCGTCGAGGGGACACTGAATAGTGCACGGTACATCCAAACCGTCATCGAACCCATCGTTCTACCATTCCTAGACCGGCAAGGGAACCTGCTGTTCCAACAGGACAATGCACGTCCGCATGTATCCCGTGCCACCCAATGTGCTCTAGAAGGTGTAAGTCAACTACCCTGGCCAGCAAGATCTCCGGATCTGTCCCCCATTGAGCATGTTTGGGACTGGATGAAGCGTCGTCTCACGCGGTCTGCACGTCCAGCACGAACGCTGGTCCAACTGAGGTGCCAGGTGGAAATGGCATGGCAAGCCGTTCCACAGGACTACATCCAGCATCTCTACGATCGTCTCCATGGGAGAATAGCAGCCTGCATTGCTGCGAAAGGTGGATATACACTGTACTAGTGCCGACATTGTGCATGCTCTGTTGCCTGTGTCTATGTGCCTGTGGTTCTGTCAGTGTGATCATGTGATGTATCTGACCCCAGGAATGTGTCAATAAAGTTTCCCCTTCCTGGGACAATGAATTCACCGTGTTCTTATTTCAATTTCCAGGAGTGTATGTTTCACATTACTGGTTGGCAAAAACATCTGAGACGTCACCCAGCATCGCATAACGGGGGGTTGTGTTGAGTGATGGGTAATCTGATGTGGATGGGATGGGAACCTGAAGAACAGGAAAAGAATACGATGGGGAAATCACAACATTATATTAAGTCAGTGATTTCTTTGTATACAAGCTATAGGGACGGTATTCGTTGGCACCACGGTACAACGATCTTATTTATTTATTTAATTCAGGAAGTTTGTTATACTTAATTAAAGAACACGTCAGTTATTTGTTTCCCTAACGTTTTTGGATTCTTTGAAATACGTGTCAACTGATGAGAAAAAGATGTTTTCAATATATTGATTGATCAGCGAGGTAAAATTTTGAAACGAAGAGCTATAATCGACACTTGCGAGCGAGAGAAGTGATTATTCCTTGGAATTTCAACGTTTAGTTCATTTGTTTGGAGAGTCTCTGTGCAGTAGTGGAACGTTAGCATTACACAGTCAGATGCTTATTTAAGGTATCAGTAACGTAATTTGTGCTCTTGAAAATAGTTTTTCAGGGAATTTTTAGTCAGGCCCCATTAACACAGCGGGTTATGTAGAATTGTTTACAAGCTATTCAGATCGTTAGCGCTTGGGATCAAGGCTATCTATCTATTCAAATAGACTGACCCGTGTGCGGCTCGTGTTCGTGCCATTACTGTTTGACATCTTGTCTTGGCGGTACTGCCGTCTCGTTTGTTATTCGATTTACTGGTGTCACTAAGTTTGCTGGCTTGCCTAACCGTGAATGGCAGCAGCAGCGCTTATCGATAAGCGCGACCGCTAGTATTTCCGGGTCATCGTGTGTCGGGAGTTCAGTGGGGACGGAGCTGCAGTGAGGTCCGGACAGCCATGGCTCGCCCGACCTTTGCCGACACACATGAAATGAGTGGGGACGACCTTGGTTGGTCATTCGGTCGGTCGTCTCATCGGACGACGTATATTTGGTCGCCGACCGCTTGTGGGTTCTCTGTGTGTGTCGACTTATGATTCGTCCTTGTTGTTCCACAGTGACTAGTCTTGGTATTGCTCGAGTTGTTTGTGGAAGTGTTTTCGCGGAACCGTGTGTAGCTTGTGTGGTTTGGATTGAGCAGTTATTTTAACGCTGTTTGCATGCTGGTAGTCAGTCGGTTGGGACGGAGCAGCGAGGAAGTCCCCGTGGCGCGAGACCGGGCCGCGACCGCTGGCGGCGTGCACGCGCTGTCGGATCGTGAGGCGCTAGCTGCGAGAGCGACGAAGTTCGATGCCCACCGAACCTGTTATGAAATCTCAGCTATTGTGACATCTCTTCGTTCATTTGCTGGTTGTTGCTCCCTGGGCCATTCGGGCTAGCAGCAACATATGATGTGTTGGAGTCGGCTAAATCTTGCAGCCATCTTCCTATATTGTGATTAATTATTAAATTGACTGTTACTTGCCAGTGAAGTGCACCATCGGTATTTTCTGCCCTGTGGCCGTTACCGCCCCAGTTACCTGCCCTGGTCGCTAGTGTAGTTTTCCGGCAGTGTGCCTTTCCTCGTCATGTTGATGCTGTCCGGCACGGCATGTAGTTCGACGGCATTTTAAATTGTTTGGTTCATATTTTGCTTAGTGTGGTTATTGTTCCCTTGGCTGTTTTTAGACGCCAATTTCTGAAGACGTAGTGCTGTTCGTATTCTCGTCCTCGACCGACATTTTCCTTCGTCATGCTGTTGGTCGGACGGAAAGGAATTGGTTAAATGTCGGTCGGTCCTTGGGCCGTCCCTAGCTTGGGTTGCCATCCGATTATTTAACTTCAACTCTTGGCTACCTGTCTCACCTCACCTTACGTTTGAGCTACCTTCTCAGATCGACCCTTGGAACACTTCTGAGCACCACTTGTTCTGTTTCTTTTAGATTGTGATTTTCATTTTAGTTTGAAGTATTGTGCGAGGACTTCGGCCGTGTATAAAATCAGTTCTTTTAAAATTTTACATAAAGGCCTTCAGCCGAGTTAAATTAAAATTTTGAAGACTGATTTTATTTCAAAAAAATATATTCGTTTGTAATCCATGCCCTAAGCCATTATGGTGTTCAATGTGTTAAGTGTGGCCTTCATCCGAGGATTTACGTGCACCCCTTTTAATAAGACCTTCAGCCGTGTGTATTCTTTAAAGGAAAATTTTTATGAGAAGGAAGGGGTTTATTTAAAATTGTTTGTCTGACTTGTTGTCCAGGCCTTCAGCCGTTGTTTCAAATTTGTTTGTGGCCTTCAACCGTGCAATAAGTTAATATTTCTTTAACTAGGCTTTCGGCCGTTCTGTTGTGAGTTTAAAAATAAATTTCTTGGTTAGAAATTTTTTTATTAATCTGTTTTAATTACAGTTGTCCTTCATACGTGTAGTGGTAGGCCTTCAGCCACTAATTGTTTCCAATTGCATGTTTTTTTATTTTTACCTTCTATTTCTAATTGCTTTTGATTTCTAAGCCAGGCCTTGAGCTGTTCTTGTTTTTGGCGTAGTTTTGAGCCTTCAGCAGAAAACATCTCAAGTTCTCTTTAACTAGGCCTTCAGCCGTATTGGTTAATTGTGATTTTTTAAAGCAATGTGTAAATAAGTTGTTCTTAGAAAAATAAATTTGTGTGTTTGATTGTACAACTCACAGTAACTGCTTACGACCCTTATCCTGTGCACTCTCTGAATACCTACCAACTACGTTTCATAGACTTAAGCAGACGTTGCAAACAAAGAGGGATAACACACTTCAATATTCAAACCGGTACCGCAGCAGAAGCTAACAGGGTAATATTGTCAAACGTGTTGGAGGAGAGAAAACTCGAAACATAGACTCCGAATCATTAGGTCAACGGACGAAACGCTCCAGGACAATAGGTACGAGCAACGATGATAGGCCGCACTGTAGAAAATAAGTGCATACAGGTGAATCCCCTTTACATTACTAGGTAAATGAACAAGGAAGAAATCATCATCATCATCATTAATGTCGTCATCATTAGAAAGCTTCCCCGCAAGCCGGGATCCGGCCGAAGTGGTCGTGCGGTTCTAGGCGCTGCAGTCTGGAACCGCGAGACCGCTACGGTCGCAGGTTCGAATCCTGCCTCGGGCATGGATGTGTGTGATGTCCTTAGGTTAGTTAGGTTTAACTAGTTCTAAGTTCTAGGGGACTAATGACTTGAGAAGTTGAGTCCCATAGTGCTCAGAGCCATTTTTGAACCGCAAGCCGGGTAGGAATTAGAACGATTTGCCTGCGTCTGATTCCTTAGAGCCAGATTTTCCTTCTCACCACAGTATCCTGTCTATGATTTCCTTTCAGGGTTTCTTTAATTTGGTGTAGCCGTATATTTCTTGGGCATCTAACTGGTCTCTGAACCGGCAGGTTCCTTTCCAGTTACTGACGGGGAATTCACTTAGGTTGCACCCATATCACTTGAACAAACCTCTTCAGTCTCGCTGAACTCTGTCCAAACCACCTCAGTCTCGCTGCAGGCCTTTCCTCCACGGTCACTTTCACTTATGTGCTCGCTTCTGCCCTTGTTTCCCCGTGTGTGACCTAAGGAACTTAATTCCAAAAGCCTGTAGTTGACTTATGACTCAGCTCTACAGATATAATGAGCACAAGAAAGCTTTGAACAACGTGTGTTTAGCTTTTAAAAAGTACCATCACCAAATTGATCTGAAATTTTAAGGATAAATGAAGCATACTTGCAAAATATCGACCCTATAAATCGATAACGCGCAAAAATTTGCGCCATACCTGCAACAGTACGGCAGTTATGATCTTCTGAATGTACAGTTTTTTAAAACACTAGCGCGCCGTTTGCTTTGTCATTTGCTCCGCCTCAATGCAGCCGTCTACCGTGCGAGTGCGAAGTGCTGTACAGCGGACTAAAAGCTAGTGTCCTCCTATTCACGGGATGATGTTGAAGGCAAGCAAGAAGCAGAGGTGAGGTGGCGGGGGGGGGGGGGGGGGGATACGTCCGCCGTACAAGTTTTGAAATCTTGTTCGAGAACACAATATTTGACACGAAAAGAGTACTTAAATATGAACCTCACGCTCATATATGTTCATTATCAACAGTTTACGCTCTTAGAGAAAAAAAAGAACGAACAACAAAGGAATTATCCGAAGAGGCCGGAAATCGATAGAGGTGGTATACATGTACAGACAAACAATTTTCACAAGCTGCGACATTGTCGCGATTAAAATAGTAACCCGTATATATATAATAGCCAAACAAATGTTACAATTTCTGAAAAAATGAATAATTTATTCAAGAGAAGGAGCTCCACCAAGTCAATAACGCGTTGGAGAACCCTTGGTTCTTACGCAAACAGTTGGCAGTGATTGACAGCGTTGCTGGATGTATTCCTAACGAATATCTTTCCAAATTATGTCCAATTAGCGCGTTAGACCGTCAAAATCCCTGCCTAGTTGGAGGGCCCTGCCCACAATACTCCAAGCGCTCTCAGCTGGCCGAAGTAGGGTTTGGCAAGCACGACGATAAGCTGTGGAAACTTTCGCAGAGTGCGTGCGGGCGTTACTTGCTGAAGTGTAAGAACAGAATGGCTAGCCATGGAGGGCAACAAAACGGGGCGTAGAATATCGTCGACGTACTGCCGTGCTGAAAGGGTGCCGCAGATGACAACCAATGGGGTCCTCCTGTGAAAATAAACGGCACTCCCCACTATCACTCCTGGTTGTTGGGCGGTAAGGCGGGCGACGGTTAGGTTGGTATCCCACCACTGTCTGGGGCGTATCAGACATGTCCTCGGCCTGGAATCTCATTGACTGGAGTAGAATTTTCAGTGGTGCGTCTCTTTTCGAAGCGAGCCCCAATGACCATCGAAGACACGTCTGCAGACGCCACGGGCAGCAGTGGGATGTCACCCGTCATACCACCCAGCAGCCAGGGTGATCGTCCAGGGTGTCATTTCATTTCGTAGCAGCACCCCTTTGGTTGTCATCCGCTGCACACTTGTAACAGCCAGCGCATTATAACGATATTCTACTTCCCATTTCGCAGCGCTTCCTGGGCCACATTTCAGAAAGACAATGGCAGCCCGCACACAGCGGTCGTCTCCAGTGGTTGTCTTCGTGCTTGCCGAACCCTAGCTGTACCCCATTTGAGAACATTTCGAGCATTATGGACAAGGCTCTCCAACCAGCCCAGCAATTTGACGATCTAAGGCGCCAGTTGGACACAATTTGGCACGATATTTCTCGGGAGGACACCCAACAACTCTGTCAATCAACGCCAAGCCGAATAACTGGTTACATAAGGGTCGCAGGTGGTCCAACGCGTTATTGGCTTGCTCAATTTGTGAATGAATCATCCACTTTTTCTGAAATTCTTATCATTTGTTTGTCTGTACATGTACTTCATATAACCGAATTACGTCTCAATCGTGAAATTCTCTCGTGGTGCATAGTTTTTGAGTATATACATTCAGTTGGAAAAAGTTATGGGGTTTCTCCTAATATCGTGTCGGACTTCCTTTTGCGCGGCGTAGGGCAGAAACTCGGCGAGGCATGGACTCGACAAATAGCTGGATGTCCCCTGCAGAAATACAGAACCACGCTGCCACTTTAGCCGTCCATAACTGCGAAAGTGTTGGCGGTGCAGGGTTTTGTGCACGAACTGACTACTCTATCATGACCCATAAATGTTCGAGGGGATTCATGTCAGGAGATCTGGGTGGACTAATCATTCCCTCGAATTGCCCAGAATGTTCTTATAACCAATTGCTGGATTCATAAGGTCCATGAATGGCTGCAAATGGTGTCCAAGTAACCGAACGCAACTATTTCCAATCAATGGTCGGTTCAGTCGGACCAGAGGACCCAGTCCATTCCATGTAAACACAGCCCGCACCATTCTGGAGCCACCAGCAGCTTGCACAGTGCCTGGTCGACAACTTTGGTCCATTGCTTCGTGAGGTCTGCGCCACGCTCCAAACCTACCATCAACTCTCACTAACTGAAATCAGAACTCTTCTGACCAGGTTACGTTTTCCAGTCGTTTACTGTACAACCGATATGGTAACGAACTCGGGAGAGGCGCTACAGTCAAGTCGTGCTGTTAGCAAAGGCGCTCGCGTCGGCCATCTACTGCCATAGTCCATTAATGCCAAAATTCGCCGCACTGTCCTAACTGTTATGTACGTCGTACATTCCACGTTGATATTTGCGGTTATTTCACCCAGCGTTACTTGTTTGCTACCACTGGCAACTCTACCAAAATGCCGCTGCTCTCGTTCGTTAATTGAAAGCTGTCGGCTATTGCGTTGACCGTGGTGAGAGGTAATTCCTAAAATGTGGTATTTTCGGCACACTGTGGATCTCGGAATATTAAATTCCCTAACGATTTCCTAAATGGAATGTCTCATGCTCCTAGCCTCAACTCTCCAACTACCATTGCGCGTTCGAAGTCTGTCAATTCCCTTCGTGCGACAATTATCACGTCGGAAACATTTTCACATGAGTCACCTGAGTACAAAAGATAGCTCCGCCAATGCACCATCCATTTACACTTTGCGTGCGATACTACCGCCATGTGTATATGTGCATGTCGCTATGTCATGACTTTCGTCAGTTCGAAGAAGTCTAAGCAACTGAATTAATGTTAATGATTTTCGATTTGCAACTTAATCATGCTCTTTCAAATGTATTTCACTTTAAAAGTATCAGTTGTACAATCCAAAGAAATGACGCACAACACCGATGTCAATAATTAAACAGCTTTTTGCTCAGTCTACAGTGGACACCACATGATCCTGAAGAAGAGCCCAGCAGAGGGATCGAAACGTCGATCGTCTGAAGAAATATGACGTAGCCTAACAAACCAGATAATTTTAACTTCAACAACAGCATTCTTATAATTCTTTAACTACTCATCCATTTTATTCATTTACGTTGCTTTGTGATACGTAACATAAAAATGTTCAAAGCAAAGAGCTCTCTGGCACCAGTTAGAGGTTGGAAAATGCTCACTTTGACACAGTGAACAAAGCAAGTCATAGCATTTCGCGCTCTGACGTGAAACGGCTGCAGTGGAGCTGCGCGAGTGATAAACAACCGGTACGCCAGCACGCTTAAAAGCTGTACTTACAGATTATCGTAACTCCGTACTATCAAAATTACTATCCAAATTTTTTCGTGGGCTCCATTGCTGGGGATGATATCTTGTAAGGGTGCTTTTTTTCATTATGAGGTTACTTTGGTGATGTTTCGTTATTAGAGAAATATCCTTATGCCAGACAAGTCTTCGTACTACTTCTTCTTTTTCTTGTGCCTATGTCCCGCATCGCTCATGGTCCGTATTGCTATGAGTGGACTTCGCCTGGTTAATTTAAAGGGTGTTCGGATGTCCTTCCTGTCGCCAGCCCTCCCCCCCCCCCCCCCCCCCCCCCCGCCAGGACAGAATATGTGGAGTATTATTCATGGACATGTGATCGAAATGTTTTCTAAATACGAATCGTGCAAATGCTGCGGGATTTATGTAACAGCCCGGTAGTCGTCTCGAGGCTGCCTGGCACACCAAGCTTCGCCGTTAAACCGCTGAGCGGATTCAATCCGGGGCCTGCGCAGCTACCCGTCCCGGAAGCGGTGCTTTAACACGCACAGCTATCCGGGCATATTAGACAAGTCTTCGTACTATATTGAAGAATTTGGGTCTTTTGCTTCAGAGCCTCCAGTTTTGAATTTGCGACAATGCTGCCAAGAGACGTGACACAGAGGTCTTACCAGACCAATAGCTACGCTGACGTACTTATGTGTACCTGTTTTTTCACCTTTATTCAGCTTCACAGTGGAGCCTGCAGACTCCGAGAGAAGAGCGGCGTGCGCAGTCGTTCCAATGGACAGCCACAAATTGCCGCGTGTGCATCGCGTGCAGCGGGACTCTCTTGCGCAACGCATCGAGGCGTGCGTCATCCGTGCGACAATAGGGGGAGACACGAGCTCTGCCTTTCCACATGTCTCCTCACGCAACATCCTGCATAACAACACTCGCTGGTGACAACACTTAACAACAACACAGGTGTGTTGCTGCATCTCCCCACTTACTTCTGTATGGCTCTTACGTTGACGGTTTGTGACACAACAACACAATGCCTAATAACTTTTTCGCTTGATTAATTCTGTAACCATAACGTGACTATGATGTAATTTCGTCATAAGAACGTTTTATTATTTTTTTTAACGTTGCCATTTAATTAAATGTCAAATAATTTAATTCCAATGAACTAATTATAATGTAGCAAAAACACTGGTCCAGTCAGGGAAGTTTGCTATTATCTAGAAACAAAGAACACGTTTGAAGTAAGAAGTATTGTCGCTGAGTCGAGTAGAAGTAGTTTGCAGAGAGAGCCGCTAGCGACAAGTGGCCAAGTGCAGACGCGAAGCACGGGAATGTACGGAATAAACTGCAAGAATTTTTGTAGATGGCCAGGCACATTACGTGGTTGTAAATGAGCACAGTCAGTTGTCATCAATAGGAATTAATATTCAAGAAGAGTTCTGTGGGTCCAAGCTTCTTATGTGGAGCGACGATAAAAAAGAATCTGTTGCGTGTCATACACTGTCGAAGCACGATGCCTTACATCGCACCAGCAGCAAGTCATCAAAGTGAGATCCGACCAGTTTCGTCTTTAGGTCGTACGAGGCTAGTCAGCGTAGTACTTTTTCTTAAATGAGTACCAAAGAGTTTAGTGCAGCAACCGTTATTGTCTAAATGAACTTTACCTCATTAATTTACCCCACACGCTCCTATCCTGTCACCATTATTGATTCCGAGAATACAGCCAGTGAAAGAATACAAAAATACTGAAAGTGATGAGCTTATTGAAATCCGATAACTAAGAAAAAGAAGAGCAATTTACAAAACTAACATTTAATGCAGTGAACTTTGTTGCTTGGTATAACAATTAGCTAAAGAATAATTACTAAAAGTAAAAGAGTAAAAGTGTAATTTGAATGAATATTGACTGCAGAATAATACATTTCATGTATTTGTGTGCACTGCAAACTCTGCTCACATTTGCAAATTATGTAACAGTGTAGCGTAAAATTACTTACTCTTCGTCAAACGAAACGTAACAAATTTTCCATAAATAACTTACTATAGTAGAAAATAATTATCTACGAAAAATTTCAGTTCTGAAATCAGTAGCAGTAGCACTGCAGTGAGTAAAGCAAAGCTGTTCATTAACCGAATAGTTTTGCAAACAATTAACTTTAACGTACATGTGTTCGGTACAAATTATTTCATTAGATCTGATTAACTTTATGTCATGATATTAACTGTGGTTTTACATCTGAGCTCGAGTCAGTGCTTTCGGTTCCGTTGTCGCCTAATTAAAATTCAGGTAATTACAGTCTACAAATAATTAGTAGTCATACAGTAATTTTTGCTCACACAGTGATCTACCGACCGTTCTTAAGTAATTTGCTGTCTAAAACTATAACAAAATCAGTTTATCAGTTTCACATTTCAGTAACTGTTTTTATTTTATTTTTACATTTATTGCCAAAATTTCTTTCTATCGTTTTCGTGCAAAAGTGGCTGCGCGATAATGACTCTGTTATAACTGCATCAGCACTTACGTGGCTACTCATTATTCTTCGCAACAGATAACTTTCCCAAACAACAAGGAACATTAGGTGCAAGTGTCATTTAAATCTTAACTAACCGGAGGTGTATGTCCGTTACGACTTTACAACCTACGGCGAGGAGGTGATACACTTCGGGAACCGAAAAGTGACCTCTTTACCCAGTCGACCCGCATGAATAAACTTTTACTCATATAATAAGCACGCCAGACAAAAAATTCTCATTCCCAAGACACATCACACTAATAATGTGTAACACCCCATCTAGCCTCTATAATGGACTCAGTTCAGCGAGAAAGAGAATGAACAACTTTCTTCGGTTGTGACACATCAAGAAGAAGCTACGGAGCGTTTTATGTCGTCGTGTTGTTCATTTATGGCACGCGCACTGGTCGACACTTCCCCAAAATAAATTGCGGGACGTGAAAACTCTTCCTTGTGCTTGGACCTCTTCCTCCCGAACGCGTCGTCGGGAGGAGGTAATTTTAACTAGACTCCGGATAGGGCACTGTCTTTTTAGCCATAGACATCTTTTAAGCGGCGATCCTCCCCCACTCTGTCCCCACTGCTCTCAGGTGTGGACGGTAAGACACCTTTTAATTTAGTGCCCCTATTTTACTCCGTTACGCGCCCGTCTACAGCTGTCGCCTGATATATCGTCAATTTTAGCAGATGACACGCGATCGGCCGATCGCGTTCTAGAGTTCATTCGTGCCAGTGAAATGACGTCAGTCATTTGAAGCTTTTTGGGACAACCAACCCCCTTCTGTAGGGAATTTTTAAGCCTTCCTTCTGCTTTTAGTTTCTCCAATTTTATGACTTTCGTTCCCATTGCTGCTAGTTTCCGTTTTCGTTTTTTTACTGTTTTCTAAGTCACAGACCGGCCGCTAATGACCTTAGCAGTTTTGCGCCCTAAAACCATAACAAAAAAAAAGAAGAAGCTACGCGGCTCTATGCTTGTTGACTGTTATGTTCAACCCTCTGTTTCAAGTAGTTCCCGAAATTCCTGCTGACATTTCTCCATAGGACTCTGAAAGGTGTGTTAGTGGTAGGGTTATGTGGCCACTGCGGCTAATCATGCCCTTCCCATGGTACAATGCTTCTTTCCCAATGACCACTGTCCACACGGCTCGCATCGTCCGGGACTGGTTCTACGAGCACGAGGCTGAATTGTCACATTTCCCGTGGCCACCACAGTCACTGGACCTCAATATTATTAAGCTTTTGAGGTTTACTTCGGAGAGAAGGGTCCGTGATAGCTATTCGCCTCCATTATCCCTATCTGAGAATTCCACTATTTTCAAGGAAGAATGGCATAATATTCCGTTGAAAACTACACGGGACCTGCGTTTATCCACAGCGAGACGACGGGAAGTTGTTTGAATGTCAGCGGTTTTCCTGCACCGTATTAGGTATGATGATGAGTGTTAGGTGTTTGTGTCCCCCAACTGTACCTGACGCCGAATGTCCATTGTATACAGTTCCCTTCACGGATTTCGCTCGGGAGCTACTTGGGGGACCTATATTCACCGACAGCACTGACAACCCGTCCCACAGGACTCCAGCATTTGTCGGTTTGGATATTATTGCGACCACGGTTCTTAGGTTGTGTTACTCTTCCATACTTAACGGGGGTCTAGGAGCACTAAAACCAGTCATGCGTGTTCGTGCTAAACTACGACTAAGTATACACATAAGACCCAAAACAGTAAATGATACATAAGGACAATAGTAATAATCTGTCACTATACTCACTATTCAACTCAAAGTAATAATAAATTATGCGTCAAAAGTGTGATCTTTTCGTGCAGCCAGAAGACGTCGTGTTACGACTCAAATTGTGCGCAATAGGCTGCATGATGCGCAACTTCACTACCGACGTCCATGGCGAGGTCCGTCTTTGCAAACACGACACCATGCAGAGCGGAACAGATAGGCCCAACAACATGCAGACTGGACCGCTCAGGATTGGCATCACGTTCTCTTCACCGATTAGTGTCGCATATGTCTTCAACCAGACATTCGTCGGAGACGTGTTTGGAGGCGACCCGTTCAGGCTGAACACCTTAGGCACACCATCCAGCGAGTGCAGCAAGCTGGAGTTTCCCTGCTGTTTTGGGGTGGCACTATGTGGGGCCGACGTACGCCACTGGTGGTCATGGAAGGCGCCGTAACGGCTGTACGATACGTGAATGCCACGTCTGGCCGGTAGTGCAACCATATCGGCAGTATATTGGCGAGGCATTCGTCTTCATGGACGACAATTCCCACTCCCATCGTGCACATCTTGTGAATGACTTCCTTCAGGATAACGACATCGCTCGACAAGAATGGCCAGCTCCAGGTGTGAACCCTACTGAATATGCCTGGGATACATTGGAAAGGGCTGTTTATGGACGACGTGACCCACCAACCACTCTGAGGGATCTACGCCGAATCGCCGTTGAGGAGTGGGACAATATGGACCAACAGTGCCTTGATGAACTTGTGGATAGTATGCCACGACGAATACAGGCATGCATCAATGCAAGAGGACATGCTACTGGGTATTAGAGGTATCAGTGTGTACAAAAATCTGAAGGTCTCGATGTACGGTGGTACAACATGCAATGTGTGGTTTTCATGGGCAGTAAACAGGGCGGAAATGATGTTTATGTTTGCCTCTACTCAAATTTTCTGTACAGATTCCGGAAATCTCGGAACCGAGATGATGCAAAATTTTCTTTGATGTCTGTAGATTCCGAAATCAACGATGGTGTTAAACGCAGCTCGTGATGATCGTCCACGAGACACAGAAGCAAAAAGATACTGGCGACCAGGTTGATACCATGTCCCCTGATTTCTACGCAGTTAGACATCGTCACCTAATGAAGAAAATACGAGATTATGAGGCATCAGACTAGCTTCGTAACTGGACTGAAGAATTCCTAGCAAACGGAACACAGACCGTCATTCTGACCAGGACGAAAATTCAGACGTAAACTTAATATCAGACTTACCCCAAGGGAGTATTACACGAACAATCTTTTCACAATATACAATGGTGAGCCGCAACTTATTGACCAGCTGCATAATAGCCTGTTGGTCCACCTTTGGATAGCAGTACTGTAGCTGTTCTTCATACCATGGATTCGACGAGACTTTGGAAGGTTTTTCGGAGCTAAGCGGCACCAAATGACAGAGCACGCAATTCCCGTAAGTTACGAGTCAGTGTTTATGTGGATGTGGAACTGGCGCCCGATAGTGTGCCAGATATATTCCATTGGGTTCAGATTAGGTGGATAAGGCGTACAAGACCTCAACGTGAACTAATTATCACGCTCCTCAAACCACTGTAACGTGATACTAACCTTATGGCACGACAGTTATCCTAATGGAAGATGCCATCAGCTTCGGGGAAGACGCTGAGCATTAAGCAATGCAGGTGGTCTGTGAAAAGGTTCACTTAGTCAACGCCTGTCATGGTCCCTTCGATTACCATCACAGATCCAATGGAAGCCCATGTAAAGGCATATTACAGCATAACTCTGCCCCCAACAGCCTGCCTGCGTGGCTTCGACCAGCTGTTCGCTTGGATGACAGCGTATCCATGCACGATGAGAAACATGTTGTTGACGCGAGGCGTGTTTCACTTGTGATGGGACAACCGATTGGACAGTCGTTTATTTTTTCGTACAGTCGGCGTTAACAGTTGAATAAATCAACTGATTGTAATTAGTCTCTGTGGCCATCTCGCCTACAGAAAAGTCTATCACTCACACTCCGGTTTCGTGTGGTTTCACTCGGTGAGACAACCGACTAACACAACTCACTAAAGTTACGCCAGTTATGCGCATGTTTTCAGTCTCCTGGTCTGAAGGATTTCACTCGCATGCTTTCTCAATCTTTTCGGTTGTACATGAAGCATGAGAAGTGCTTCCCATTTTTTTAGTGACAAACAACGTATCTTATTTTAACGAGAGGCGGATGAAAAGTGTATTTATAAAAATGGTGTATGTTCGAAATTTATGTATTTTTTCACTTAAGTACGATTCTTTCGTACTTCTGGCATTAAAACTGGAATTTGACTCGTTTTAGAAAGTTAATAACTCGTGCTATATTATAAATTTATGTTTAAAAAAATAATAATTACTTTGCCATTTAACTCACTGCGGCTCTGACTCTCTCTTCCCGTTGGTTTGCACCCATCTCCGATAATCATGTTTCGGTAGATACTGAGGTGACGTGAAAGGACAACACGTAAAATACATTTTTTAAATTATTTGTAACTTTGTCACCTGCTTTTTAAGCATATATTATCACATATCAGAAATACTTTTTTCTTGATTAATATTTGCCACTGTCTGTTAATTTCCTCTGAATTTCTTCAAGTAATACAGTTTCAGAGTATGAGTCATATTTGCAGATACTGTATACCGAATTGGATTTCTCTTAAGGTTTACTTATTTTATCCAAACATATGATTTCTTCCAGTCCCATTCCACTGAATGTTTCGGTAATTGGATCCAGATGCAGCGTTCACTTAATAGTGAACGACTATTCGGCAACATGGTCGAAAAACTGAACTAAAAGCTGCTTACTGATCCTCGATAAAAAGGAAATATCAGTGCGACAATAACGGTGGCGACATTCGGTAATAGAGTGCAATCAACAATAACGATTCAACAGTGCCAAAATGATCGAATGTTTCTGCAGAGAAATGAATGCGTCTTGGATCAGGTAGCTTAAATTGTCGCTCCGTGCGGTCCAGGTGGGTGGTTACGGACTGTTTAGAGTGGAAATGCCGTGTGCCGCCGGGCAGACCGTTCGCCTGGTGCAAGTCTTTCGAGTTGACGCCACTTCGGCGACTTGCGTGTCGATGAGGATGAAAGTATGATGATAAGGACAACACAACACCCAGGCCCTGAGCGGAGAAAATCTCCGACCAGCCGGGAATCGAACCCGGGCCGTTAGGTATGACATTCTCTCGCACTGACCACTCAGCTACCGGGGGCGGACACGGTTTAGAGTGACGGCTAGAGATACTTGTACTGGTAGAGAGGCGATAAGTGGGAAGTGCAAGTCGTCAGGGTTTCTTTCGCAAAGTATCATTTACTAATAAACATAATAACCAAACTGTATTTGCCGGCAAGAGCGATTTTACAACCATGAATCATGACCGCGTTTAATCGACATTTACAATTGGTCACCTCATCCAGTAAATCAAATATCTTACCTTGGGAACCACCAAAAAGATTTACTACTCAGTTTTTTGCAATTCGTAATTTATTAATAGAGACCAATCTGAAGTTTATACATTATTTCAACTTGTCCTAGGAAAGCGGAATAACGTCGACCGACTAATGGCGTGATATATAATAACTTAACCGATACTGAGAACAGAATTTAAAAAATGAGGAATTACTTTTCAGCACGCTCTCGTAAAATGTGAGGGCCTGGGTTGTATTATTTGTTTTTTATATATAATGAGCATGAGAGATTACATCCATATATTTTGGGACCAACTGTAAGATCAAATAATTCTTGTCTTACAGCTCACTGTGATCAAATATTTTTAGAGATCTCACTTTCATGAGAGACGACACATGGCTTAACAAGGACACTAGCTCATGCACAGTAGGCAAGAGTAACACAACGACATAGACATGACGTAACACACTGAAAAAAACGCCGCACAAAAAACATCGTTACAGTTTTTACGGTGTTGTAACAGACAACACTGTTTTGCTTCCACCTCAGCTAGAGATTCCAAGCCCCACAGCACACTTGCGGGATGGCTGTCAGATATCGATTGCCAGAGATATGCTGGCACAGCTCAATACGCTTAACTGTGAAATCGCAGTACCAGGGTCTGAATGTGAGTAGTACTTCTTCAGGCCTCTGATATACACGCGGAACAATGTCACCCTCAAACATGGTCGATCTCTTGTAGCCTCTGCTGAGTATCATGCTAATGCTCCCGAGCGCCCTAGCCCACACACAATAGCGGAAAAACGGAAAGCCAACAGCTTTCACTCGCTGCTGGTGACTTCACAGCGTCCATCTGGGCGCCGTATGCGGTGTGCGACACCTTGGTAATGAATGGTCGATGCCTGTAACTCGACAACATCCATGCGGGTACCGTCCTCTCTCTGTGCATGACACAGGGAAATGGCAGACAAAGGAGCTGCAGTGGTGACGCACAGCTCATTGTCACCCCGGTAGCTCAGCAGTCTCAGCCACAACTCCAGTGCACGGGCTGGCTGCCCCCCAAGGCATTCCAGCGGACTATCTCTTCCACTCCTTGTTCGTCGGCTGACTCGTGACTCAGAGCTCGTACCAGACAACGCTGCTCTACTTCCGCCTTGGCCACAGATAACAAATACAACACTGCACTCGCTTACGACCCTTTGATACCGATTTCCAGAGACATGCTGTGAAATTGCAGTATGAAGGTCTGAATGTGAATAGAATTCCTTCATGCCTATGAAACACGATACTATACCTGCTACTTTTTAAGTTTGTGTGTATGGGTGTGAACGAACGTATGTAGCCGGTAACTTAATTTTGTGCGCAGTAGATTTACCTTCCACGGCAATAAATGTTTGAATGGGAGTATAAAGGCTAGATTCCAGTGCTTTTTACGGTTCCACGCCTCAATGCGTAAAAACGTAGCCCTTATAGGATCGCTTTGGTGTCCGTCTGTCTGTTCGACAGTTAAGACCCCTTAATGAGATTTTCACTCTGCAGCGGAGTGTGCGCTGATATGAAACTTCCTGGCAGATTAAAACTGTGTGCCGGACCGAGACTCGAACTCGGGACCTTTGCCTTTCGCAGGCAAGTGCCCTACCACCTGAGCTACCCAAGCACGACTCACGCCCCTTCCTCACAGCTTTAGTTCTGCAAGTACCTCGTCTCCTACCTTCCCAACTTCACAGAAGCTCTCCTGGTAGAGCACTTGCCCGCGAAAGGCAAAGGTCCCGAGTTCCAGTCTCAGTCCGGCACACAGTTTTAATCTGCCAGGAAGTTTCAGTTAAGACCCCTTTTTCTCAGCAACTGGCAGATGTATCAAGTTCAAATTTACGTCACATAGGCCTATTAAGCTCTATGGTCCCTTGGCAGTGCAAAAGTTCTAAGCTTCTACATCAATTCAGTCGAAAGATACGGCCATTTATGTCACATATTTTGATACTCGAAAACTCACTTCCCGTTGACCTAGAATCATGAAATTTGGCAAGAAGCGAGGTTTCACAGTACAAGCAAAGGAAAAAATCAGAAAATGGCATCTGCTATAATGTAACTCAAAAAGGCCGTTTTTCATCCGTCCATCTATATGCCTGTCCTTCTGTTACGACCCGTTTTTCGTTTGAACAGATTGGCGTATCAGATTCAAATTGATGTCGCTGAGATCCACGGTCCCTTGGCAAAATTTAGCTTCTAAGTCAATGCAATCAAAAGATACGGACGTATATATTATGTATTTTGAGACTCGTAAACTCACTCATCAAAACCTGAAGGGTACGGTACTTCCCGTTGACGTACAATCATGAAATTTAGCAAGAAGCAAGGTTTCACCATGCAATTAAAGTAAAAATTTTGAAAACTGTTAAACTGTAATTATATCACATGAAATTTAGCAAGAAGTAAGGTTTCACAATACAATTAAAGCATAAAATTTGAGAACTCTTAAACTGTAATTATATCACATATTTGATATAATTACAGTTTAACAGTTTTGAAATGTTTTGCTTTAATTGCATTGTGAAACCTTGCTTCTTGCTAAATTTCATGATCGTACGTCAACGGGAAGTAACGCACCCTTCAGATTTTGATGAGTGAGTTTACGAGTATCAAAATACGTAACATATACATCCGTATCTTTTGATTGCATTGACTTAGAAGCTAAATTTTGCCAAGGAACCATGGATCTCAGCGACATCAATTTGAATCTGACACGCCAATCTGTTCAAACGAAAAACGGGTCGTAACAGAAGGACAGGCATACAGATAGACGGATGATAAACGGATTTTTTGAGTTGCATAATTACAAATGTACCATTTTCGGATTTTTTCCTTTGTTCGGACTGTGAAACCCCGCATTTGGCATTAGAACATATATGATATTCATCATCCGTGAAAAGCATAGTAAACGAACATTAATGCTTGCAAATATAACATGTAAGTTGCAGTAGTTTTAGTCAGTAAATACAAAAATATTTTATTAAACCTTCTGTACCTACATGTATAAACTGAAGTTGCCTACTCGCTTCTTTTTGTCTGTCTGCGCTAGTCTGAGGAACTACTGTGGAGATTTTGATACGGGCTTGGAATTTCGGGGACCGATATCTTCCAAGCATCTGTATCTAAAGCAGGCAAAAATCGTTGCGATTTTCGATTCCCAGGATGAATGAATCATATATATATAACCACATATACATAATAAGGATTTATACATAATAACCGTTTATACATAATAAACATATACACATACATAAATATTAACTTTGCACGGAACCCTCAGTGCGTGAGTCCTGCTCTGCTCACACCTCGCCAATTTTTTTAAAATGGACATCACACTTTTTCAGTAAAAACCGAATATAAACTGTAGCTAAAATTTGACAGTTTTTATTTCTTCCTCACGTACCTTTATGCTCAACTTTTTACCCCAACAACATATTAGCTTAATTAGTTATTGGGTTGGTCTGTAAGTTCCCAGCGTTTTTGCGTTTCTGGTTGCTATGGGTTTATTTATCGATTGCATTTTTTATTTGTAGTTCACTGTTGCTGTTTGGGTTTACCTAATGTCATTTTATCATTTGGAGACAGTGAGGCTGTGGACGCTAGAAAATGGAGTGCCAAGTGGAGAAATCGGAACATTTCCGACATATTCTTCTGTTTGAGTTCTATAGAGGTCTGACAGCAGTGGAGGCAGCCACAAACATTTGAGCCGTGAAAGGGGTTAATTCCGTTGGACAGAGCAAGGCAAGTGAATGGTTTTCTCATCTTAAGGAGGATGTTTTTGACGTTAAGACTTTCCACGTTTAGGAAGACCTTCGAGGTTTGATGAAGATCGTTTAACCGCATTAACCCACAATGACTGACGTCAGTGTACTCGAGAACTGGGAGATGAGATGAACTGCGACCATTCCATCGTCGGGAGACATTTGCATTCAATGGGGAAGCTTCAAGTAATGGTGATATGGGTACCGCATGCTCTAAGCCAATATCACACAAAAATCAGCGGATGACCGTATGTGCATCTTTGTTCGTCATCAATTGGCTCGCAAACAACACTAAAGTTTTGAACGTGGCTGCGTGGTCAGCGACCGTTTACAAAGTAAAATTAAAGCAATAACAGCCCTCGGTCGCAAAAAAAAAAAAAAACTTAAGAACTTTCAGCATTGCAGCGCATCAGCAATCGTAATCATCGAAATAATTATGAAAAATCCGTCTCGATTGCAAAATTTTTATGGGGTCTTCCCGCTGTAGGTAGCCTTTGACTATGCCTATTTAGGATAGCTGTTTTATATTTGTTCTGAGGAAGGAGTGGTTACACACGCTGAAATCTAGGTAAACACCAGGTAGTTTGTACAATCGAGGCGGATTTTTCATAATTATGCAAAAAAGAACTTTTTTGCGACCGAGGGCTCTTATTCCTTTAATTTTAACACCAACCATTCCTATCCGGTACCGTCACTGGTGACGAGAAACGGTGTCTTTATGTTAACATAAGGAATAAAAGGAATGGTTGAGCCTGAACAAAGCAGCAACTCCCTTAACAGAGAAATGTGCACGTCTACAAAAGAATGTTACACATCAAGTGGAACAGCAACAAGCTGCGGCGTGTAATGGAGACCACGACCGTGTGGGGTTCCTCCATGCGGGTCTCTCGCAGGGATTCTGTTATTCTCTGTAGGCTCCGCATTGGTCACTCTTGGCTGACGCATGGTCATCTGCTGCGTCGAGAGGACCCCCCTCATTGTCGCTTTGGTGCAACCATGACGGTGGCCCATCTGTTGTTGGAATGTCCTCTTTTAACCGCTCTCAGGCGTGCATTTAATCTCCAAGGTGATTTATCATCTCTTTTAGGTGACAATGTCTCTCTGGAAGATCGGGTTTTAAGTTTTATTCGCGCAAGCGGCTTTTATAGGTCCATTTAATTTTATTACATCACCCTCTTTTGTGCTGTATCTTTTACTTTGTTTTGTGTTGTAATTCGACTCCACCCTAATCTTTTAGGCTGGAGGTTTTAACGTGTTGCAGAGTGGCTGGCTCACCCTATTATTTTCGTGATCAGCCAGCCACAGTCCTCTGCTGTGCAGTTTTAATTCCTTCTGCCTTTGTCCTCTATGTTGTTTTTGTTGCTGTGCTCCGTTTTCCGTGCTGTCTTGCCATTGACCATGGGGCTTTTCGTCCCCCGGAATTTTTATTTTAGTGCTTCGAATGACTAATGGATGGTTTCACTGTGCTCTGTGTGTTTATGAAACAAGGGACCGATGACCTATGCAGTTTGGTCCCTTTAATTCTCAAACCAACCAACCAGCGACGGTGTGGTGTAGTACAAATTGCTTCCCCGAGGTGTAACCATCACTGCTGACATTAATGTGAACAACTGAGACGTCTTGCAGACGCAGTCCAAGAACGACCAGTAAGACTGCGTGAAATGACGCTAATCCGCGGAAACGGCCGCCCGTATCCTGCTAGTCAGACATAAAACACTATACAGGAGTTATATTGGGAAGTCATTCCGCAACCCACCTTACTCACCTGATCTCGTACCCTCAGATTTTTCATCTTTTCCCCTCTACCGAACAATCATCAAGGAACTTCCTTTCCGGATGGTTCAAATGGCTCTGAGCACTATGGGACTTAACGTCTGTGGTCATCAGTCCCCTAGAACTTAGAACTACTTAAACTTAACCAACCCAAGGACATCACACACATCCATGCCCGAGGCAGGATTCGAACCTGCGACCGTAGCAGTCGCGCGGTTCCTGACTGCGCACCTAGAACCGCTAGACCACCGCGGTTCAGCCAGGTGTCCGGATACTTTTGATCACATAGTGCATGAAAAGAAGAATTAGTCTGATCAGTACATAATTAAATAACTATGTATAATACTTATTTTAAATTTGGCGTACCCTCGATGATGTCTTCACATAACCCCATGGACAGAGCTACGACACACTGTTTCATTTCGATTAATGAAAGTACTATAGGTCGGTTTCACTCATTCAGGTAAGCCGTATTATTCCCTAATCTTTTGGCTACAAAAACCCTATTTTCAACATAATCTCCGTTCATTACGACGGCCTTAAGGCACCCTACTGTATGCTCGCACAGTCCCAGTCTACTGGTCGACGTCGAAGTCAACGTCTTGCTGCATCAATAACCTCCCCATCATCTCATCCACTTACTGCTTCCCGCGGAATGCATCCTTCACTGGGACAAACTGACAGGTGTGGGAAGTTGCGAGTTCCGGGCTGTTGGATGGGTGAGGAAGAACAGTCCAATGAAGTTCTGTGAGTTCCTCTCGGGTGCGATGATGATGTTCGGTTTGTGGGGCGCTCAACTGCGCGCTCGTCAGCGCCCGTACGAAGTCCCAATTTTTACACAGCCCATTTTCTTCACAATCCAATCGAGTCACTGTCACAAATGGTGAAGAAGAAGATGATGATGATGATGAAATGAGGGCAACACAAACACCCAGTCCCAGAACAGAGAAAATCCCAATCCGGCTGGGAATCGAACCCGGGAGCCGGCGGACCAGAGGCAGCTCTCGGGTGCGCAGACTTGTGTGAGGCCCTAAGTTGTTACGGAGACGTGCGACGAACATGATGAAGACGTTTCTTCACTTTCTTAAGCGTAGGACAGTACAGTTCAGAGTTAATCGTTGCACCGTGAGGGAGGACGTCCAACAGAATAATCTCTTCAGAGTCCCAGAAGACCATTGCCATGACTTAACTGGCTGATGGTGCGGTCTTAAAGTTTTTCTTCGGAGAAGAGGTTGTGGCGCCACCTCATGGAGTCCACTTTTGTTTCCTTTTCGAAGTGAAGAACCTATGCTTCATCATCTGTGAAGATTTCAGACATAAAATTGACGGACTCAGCCTCGCAACCCGCAAGCAGTTCCGCACAGATGGTCATTCGTTGCTCTTCATGGTCTCCTGTTAGGCGGCGAGGAAGCCAGCGGGCACACATCTTTGAGTACCCAAAATGACAGACGAGTGTATCATCACTACCGACAGACGGTCAGTTGTGCAGCGAGGTATTTGACTGTGATCCGTCGGTCACCTCGAATGAGAGTGTCCGCACGTTCCAACATTGCACGTGTCACAGCTGCGTGCGGCCAATCGGCGTGCGGGAGATGGGACAGGTTTGCGCGACCGTGTTGCGATGATGACAGACGCCTCTCCGAACGATTGTTGCTCATTGCCAGGTCTCTGTAGACAAGCGCCTACGAATATCTGCGATGCTTCGGTTTTCCGCCAAAAGAAACTCAACGACAGCTCTATGGAACGCATCTCCGTTACAGACATCATTTTGAAGGCTACGTGTAGCTCGCCACTTGTCGGAACTTCCACGATGCCCCACAACAAATTCCGCATTTTCTCAACGGAAATTGAGTGAGAAAAAAAATTGATGCATTACATATTGAAAGCCCCTCGTGTGTGAAAGTGTGTAAGTTTAGACATAAATACAAAGTAAATAGAACGGCTAAACTATGATAACACGAACTTCACGCGGATAATTCAAAAGCTCACAAACATAAAATAAGTTAGTTATTCAATCATCGTTTTTCCTATACGGCCACACAAGACAGTATCGACTGAGGGAAGTGACATGATTCCAGTCGTATTAAATGCCATACGACATCCCTCACAGTACATGTAACTCACACAAACTATGAAATGTGAGGCTCGGACAGGAGGAAAGAAACAGCACAAAAATTCACTCTGTATTTGTGAGATTTGTCTTCCTACTCTCAAAATGAAGCTGTAGACCTGTTTTGAATTCCTGGACACATACGATTCTCAACCTTGAAGTGCTTCAACAAGAGATCCTCAGATTGAGTTGGCAGTCATGGACTGCCTTCATGAAGTTACTGAGCGAGGTGGACTGTTGCTGGAACAGCAGGCTCGTGTTCGGCAAAAGATACGCTTTACATCACTATCTGACCATCGTGAATCAGTTTTTCCATTTCTCGTATCCCGACATTTTAGAATCCGTTCGAAAAGGCCACAGAGGGACTGAAACCTGTGCCTTTCGAAAGATTTGTCGTTTTCATGTGATTCCAGTACTAAGTCCCACAAGAAAACTAGTTTTTTTATCTGATATGTTGTAAAAATAGAACAGTAAATAGTATTACAAAAGTCTAATACATATAGTCACAACTCTCTTTGGTACGAAGTTACAATTTGAAGCCATGAGAAAGCACACAGTCACATGCATTGTAAAGATAATGTTTGTTTATATTCATTTTATACTAAATTAACGAATTAGTTGTTATTTGCGTTCCATGTGTTAGTAAATTACCAAGAGACATGAATTATCTTGAAACGCGTGTAACATCTGCTGAATGACACTGATTCAATGGATAATATAAACACTAATTTTATATCCGGGAAGCAGGTATTTCTGTTGTTTTTTATCATAGGCACTTTGCTTGACACTTAAATAACATTTATGGTGTCTAATGATTCACCCATTCTGACACTTCACACTTCACTCTACTCTCTAATACGCGAATACTTTTATAAATGTAATTACTTTTACTTCAAAAGCTAATGTGTTGAAAATTCTTGCTTTTTGTGGCTCAGACCTAGCAAAAACTGTGGAATTGGATTCTTCTGTGTTGGGAAACAGTTTAATTGCTTTGACAATTTTATTGTGTCTCACTGTTCAGAGGCACAAAACGCGTGGGTGTTTTCAGCTCGTTACTAAATGCAAATAAGTAGGAGGCCGAGTAATAGGAGCTGAAAGAGTCCAGGTTGCAATAATATGCGGTACGGCACACTGTTAGAGAGGATTAATTATTCAAGAAACACATAGTACAATGAAAATTACCATCTTCAGTAGTTTGTAGCACTGTAGCTGCGGCTATAAACTAATAATACAACATATTGTCAGGGACTAAGCCTGATGGGCCCTCCTCAGAGAATCAATGCAATGGCTGAGGGCCGATTATGAAATTGCGTCTGCCTAGGTTGAAATCTAGCTAAGAAGTGGAAGAGGCAGACTCCAGTTCCGTCGAGCTGCACAGCCCGCTAGAGTGCACTGTGCTCGGCAGACGACGGGCTGCCAACCTTGTATTGGCGCGGCGTTGTAGTAGTATCTGTGGCAATGATACTACAAATTTATTATCACGTCTGTGTGGTTTTCCGTTAAACTACAGGTGTGGTGGCTTATTTCGAACGTTAAATAACGATGGTGTATGTTCCACATAGGTTCCCTACGTTCTACAGTCACTGACTTGGCTGAAAGTGTAGCGAACATAACTTCGCTTTGTTGAGCATATATACGACATCTTTCCGCAAAAGGTCAGGTCCACAGGTGTTTAATAGCAGTTTTTTGTTGTTAAAGGAAGATTACGTTATTCAGTAAATGTCTGTACGGTTACCTAAAAATTGCAGATAAACTGTCATGTTATGTACCGTTTCGTGTCTCCCATGGATCTTGGGAAACTAAATAATCACAAATGTGGTGTAAGTTTTTAGTTATTGGCAATTTTTATGGCACTACATAAACTATTGTAAAAGCTATGGTAGAGATCATTATAAATATTAGTATTCACACTCATCCGATATTGTATTTAAAAGCGACCGTTGCTGGCCGCCTGGAGCGCTGCTATCGTTGTTGGTAACAAAAAACGAGACAGAGTATCCCGACGTTAGACTGCGGTGTCATCGCTTCCCCACACTAAAATGTTTCAGATGTGTTTGTGGTTAGGCCTTTGCCAGGAGTTACAGGAGCAGCCGATCCGGAGAGGGTCCGCTGTGAAAGCCGCGAGGCTTGAGGTGCACTGGCGAGAGCCCCTTTGTGGCTGTGTGTGGCTGCAGGCGGTCCTTTCACGCCGCGACGGCAGCTGCTCAGCTGTCAGTTGTTCACACGCGAGGCCGCCATAACAGCCGCTGCCGAGCAGGTGGCGCCGGCTGAGCGCACCTGTTGCCGCCAGCTACTCGTAATGGAGGTCCGCAACGGTACTCCTGTATCCCACCTGTCTCTGCCAACGGAATGTTCCGGCTTGATCTACAAAAGCCTGCACTAATCGCCTACGTTTGTAGGAAGGAGTATATCATGTAGTTCGCAAGTCTGTTTTCTCCCTTTGCTGTGGAACGTACACTGAGGAGACAGGTGACGGGATAGCGACATGCACATTTATTGACGGCGGTATGGAGAAGAAATAAAAACTTTGAGGTTCGCCGATGACATTGTAATTCTATCAGAGACAGCATAGGACTTGGAAGAGCAGTTGAACGGAATGGACAGTTTTGAAAGGAGGATATAAGATGAACATCAGCAAAAGCAAAACGAGGATAATGGAAAGTAGTCGAAATAAGTCGGGTGATGCTGAGGGAATTAGATTAGGAAATGAAACACTTAAATTAGTAAAGGAGTTTTGTTATTTGGGGTGCAAAATAACTGATGATGGTCGAAGTAGAGAAGATATCAAATGTAGACTGGCAATGGCAAGGTAAGCGTTTCTGAAGAAGAGGAATTTGTTAACATCGAGCATAGATTTAAGTGTCAGGAAGTCGTTTCTGAAAGTATTTGTATGGAGTGTAGCCATGTATGGAAGTGAAACATGGACGATAAATAGTTTGGACAAGAAGAGAATAGAAGCTTTCGAAATGTGGTGCTACAGAAGAATGCTGAAGATTAGATGGGTAGATCACATAACTAATGAGGAGGTACTGAATAGAATTGGGGAGAAGAGGAGTTTGTGGCACAACTTGACAAAAAGAATGGACCGAGGACATGTTCTGAGGAATCAAGGGATCACAAATTTAGCATTGGAGGGCAGCGTGGAGGGTAAAAATCGTAGAGGGAGACCAAGAGATGAATACACTAAGCAAATTCAGAAGGATGTAGGTTGCAGTAAGTACTGGGAGATGAAGAAGCTTGCACAGCATAGGGTAGCATGGAGAGCTGCATCAAACCAGTCTCAGGACTGCAGACCACAACAACAACAACAACAACAACAATGATCGCGTACACAAGATATAACAGGGCAGTGTACAATATTGGCGGAGATGTCGTTTCTACTCAGGTGGTTCACGCGAACTGGTTTCCGACGTGATTATCGCTGTACTACGGGAATTAACAGCCTTTGAACGCAGAAGGGCAACTGGCGCTAGACGCATGGAACATTCCATTTTGGAAGCAGTTAGGGAATTCAATTTTTCGAGAGCCACAGTGTTAAAAGCATGCCGAGAATGCGAAATCTGAGGCATTACCTCTCACCAAGGTCAACGCAGTTGCCGACGGCCTTCACTTTACAACCGAGACCCTCGCCGTTTGCGTAGAACTGTCAGTGCTAATAGACAAGCAACGCTGTGTGGAATAACCGCAGAAATCAATGTGTGAAGTACAACGAACGCATACGCTAGGACAGTGCGGCGAAATTTGGCGGTAATGGGCTATGGCAGCAGACGACCGACGCGAGTGACTTTGCCAACAGCACGACATCGCCTGCAGCGCCTCTCTTCGATCATATCGGTTAGACTTTAGACTTGAAAACAGTGGCCTGGTCGGATGAGTCTCCGATTTCAGTTGGTAACAGCTGAGAGTAGGTTAAGAGCGTAGTGCAGACCCCAGGAAGCCATACACCCAAGTTGTTAATAAGGCATTGTCCAAGGTGGTGGTGGGTTCGTAGTGGTGTAGGCTGTGTTTATATGGGATGGATTGGGTTCTCTGGTACAACTGAACCGATCATTGATTGGAATTGGTTATGTTCGGCTACTTGGACACCATCTGCAGCCATTCACGGACTTCATGTTCTCAAACAACGATGGAACTTTTATGGATGACAATGCGCCACTTCAGCTGCCCACAGTATTGTTCGCTATTGATTTGGAGAACATTCTGGACATTTCAGGCGAATGAGTTGGCCTCCCAGAACACCTGACGTGAATCCCTTCGAACATTTATGCGACATCATCGAGAGGTCAGTTCGTGCACAAAGTTCTGCACCGCGCAACACTTCCGCAATCTGGGCCGCTATAAAAGCAGCGTGGCTCCGTATTTCTGCAGGAAACTTCCAACGAATTATTGACTCCGTGCCACGTCGAGTTCCTGCAGTACGCCGGGTAAAAGGAGATCTGACACGATATTAGGAGGTATCCCATGACTTTCGTTACCTCAGTGTAAAGAAGGTCATAAACGTCACGTCGGCGAGATGATTGTTAGAGACGGACCACCTTCCCAAGTTAGGGAAGTGTCGGAAAGGAAACTGGCCTTGTTCTTTGCAAAGGGACGATCCAGACCCCTGTCTTAAGCTACCGAGCAAAACCGTGGAAAACCTAAACGTGGTAGACTGCACGTGGTTTGGGCAGCCGTCCTTCCAAATGCGAATCCAGTGCCTTACACTTTATTAAGATTCACGGAATCGCTCTACGTTTTCGAAACCACTTTTTATTAGAGGATTTTCTAACAGGAATGGTGACGTTTTATGAGACGCTTGTACGGATTTAATAAAATTCATTGCGGGTGCTGGTATTGTCTCGTACTTGTACCTTGCCACGCGAACACCTAACTCTGAAACAAATGACTGTCCCTCACACTACATCTTAAAGTCTCTTAATTCTGGACCTCCATATGGCAGAAGAACGAAGTAGCAATAGGAAATTATGTAACAATATATATAACAATAACATTAGAGAGCAAAACAACTTTTTTCCAATCTCGGAAGTGTTATTAAATATGTAAATAGACGTATTGACACAGAAATGGCAAAATAATCTGAATAACAATTTTAAAACGGATAATGTGAATTAAAAATCCCTTTTATTTCTAGATGAGCTGCTTATTTTTAATTTTCACTAGACATCATGCAGTTAGCACCGCATAAGCCGTGAAGTATCATCCACACAATTTCGAAGATAGCAAATGTGATAGGAGTTAAACTTGAGAATTATCGCACGATCAGCTTATCAGCACATCCATCTAAATGCTCACAGCAGTAATGTAGGTTACAGAAAACTGGAAAAGAAAATTAAGGATGTGTTACATGACGGTCAGTTTGGCTTTAGGAAAGGTAAATCCACGAGTGAGGCATTTCTGACGCTACGCTTGATAATGGAGGCAGGACATAAGCCTAAATGCAGGGTGAGGCACTAACTGTTGCCACCTGGGATAACTCTGGAAGTATGACAGTAGCTGAAAAGTTTGTGGGACAAATGTCGCATGGGACAATGGGGACCATAATTAGACGTTGCTTTTTCTTCCTAGGTAGGGTCGTGTCACATATGAACGCCAACTTTGTTTTTTTTTTTAATGCGATGCTATAGTTTGGTACTTATTTTCTGATAGCGTCTATCGACATGAATCCAGTTATGTGTAACAGTAAGGTCTTTGAAGGTCAACGAAGGTCAAAAAAGTGGCAATAACGTCCATTTACAGAAGTTGTTCGAAATGATGACCATTGATATCAATGCAGTGCTGCAATCTTCTTATCATGGAATAAGTGGTATTCCATATCACATCGTCACTTATCGAAGCACATGCTCTAACAATTATTACTCGTATCTCGTGCAAATAGTAAATAGCCGTCGAATACGGTGTATCCATCTAACGTGCCATTGACATGTAAACACCATTTGACAGTTCCGCAATAATAATAGGAACGGTAAGACTAGTATCGTCGAATCAAGCGAATGTGAATGATGAATTCCGTCGAAGAACAAGTCGATATGCTTCTCATTTACGGAGTATGCCAACGAAATCCATTGTGAGCTAGAGACTTATACTCTGAAAGATAACCTCAACTCACCCTACACGTCGTACATTTAAATATGTGTATGATAAATTGAGAATAACTGAATCTTTAACGCATCGGAAACATATACGGCAAAGGAAAGTTACTGACGAGAAACGGCAATTGGTACTCTTGTCACTGTGGTTCGAGATCCTTGTGTTAGTTCGCATCAAATCACAGGGGAATCTGACATGATCCAGAGTAGTGTTGTTGGTGTTCTGCATCGCAGTAAATATCATCCTTACCATATCACTCTCCACCAAGAATTAACTGGTACGGACTGTATGAGTCGCATTGAATTCTGCCGACGGGCTCAACTTCAGAGGGATGACACATTTATTAATTTGATTTTATTTACTGACGATGCTACATACACGAACCATGGAAATGTTAATTTGCATAACATGCACTATTGGGCAACCGAAAATCCATGTTGGCTGCGGCAAGTTGCACACCAAAAACCGTCGTCGGTGACAAAAAAACCAACGTCGTATTATGGTCTTCGTTGTCCCATGCAACATTTAAGCCACAAACTTTTCAACTCATATCATACTTTCTGAGCTATTCTAGGTGTCGATAGTTAATGACTCACCCTGTAGATACCTTTATAGAGTTTGTCGACCTAGAGAAAGCTTCGACAGTGTGAAATGGTACAAAATGTTCGAAATTGTAAGAATAATAGGAATAAGCTATAGGAAAAGATGGGTAGTATACCAGGTGTCCTGGAAGTCTTGCCCTGATTAAAAACATTTATGAGGCATAAAATACGACACATAGACAAATCATTTTTAACTTCAGTTGCATATGATATATTCAAGCTTTTGTGAACATACTTACTTACTGTTAGGACACGATTTGCAAACAACATGTACTCAAACTAGGAAAAGCCCAATGTGTCCTCCGGTATCACGAAACACAGTCACTAAAAATAGTCGAGAGGAAATTCCAGACGGCATACCATGGATGTTAAGAGCATCAAGATGTGGTACGTGAAGGTTAAGAAAATTGGGGACGTTTCTGATCCCCCTAGAAGAGGCAGGCCTGCAACTAGCGCATAGACAATTCAGACGGTAACAAACGCCTTCGTGAGAAGTCCCAAAAGCTATGTCTGGAATTTTCTCTGGACTGTTCTTGGTGATACCATAGGACAGACTGAGCTTTCTCCTGATTTGAGCACATGTTGTTTGCAAATGGTGTCTGATTCCGCTGTTGTTACATCGCTGGGCTGAGTAACAAACGAAGTAACATGTTTTTCTTTAAGTATGCATGTACACAAAAACTTGAATATGTGGCATGGAATTCAAGATAAACGGTATTTGTCCATGTGACATATTTTATATTTTATGAATGTTTGTAATCAGAGAAATACTTCTGGGACATCCGTTATAGTATACAATAACCACGAGGAAACAATAAAAATGGAAGACCAAGAACATGGTATTCGGATTAAAAAGGGTGTAAGATAAAGATACAGTCCTTTGCCGCTACTTTTCAATATACAGATATAAGAAACAATGATGGAAATCCAAGAAAAAATTCAAACCTGGATTAAAATTCACCGTGAATGAATGCCAATAATAATAGATTCTCTGATGACCTTGCTATCCTCTGTAAAAGTGAAAATATGGAACGCACAGTCCAATCAGTACGGAATATGGATAAAAAGCAAAACGAATATAGACTAAGGTAATGGATGCTAGCAGACATGAGATTAACGACATACTTAACCATGAAAGTACACACAGAGAAAAAAATTCTGCTGGCTTGGAAGCAAAATAATGTATTAAGGACGAAGCAAGCAGGGCGGAAAAAACAGATTAGCACAGGCAGAAAGGATATTTCTGGCCAAAAGAAGACGGTTAGTATTAAACATAGGCCTTAATCTGAGGAACTAAGTTCTGAGAATGTACGTTTGGAGCACAGTGTTGTATAGAAATGAATCAGGGACTGTTGCGGAAGCTAAGAAGGAGAGAATCGAAGTGTCTGTGCTGAAGGATGCTGAAAATTTGGTGGAATGATGAGATAAGAAATGAATAGGTTTTCCATAGATCCGGTGGAAAACACTGACAAGAAGAATGGAGAGGATAATAGGACTTTGTTTGAAGACAATGGGGAATAACTTTCATGGTACTAGAGGGAGTTGTACACGGTAATAACTGTAGAGAAAGACAGAGGTTGGGACATGTCCAAGAAATAATTGAGAACGTTGGGTACTCCGATAGGAAGAATTACTTATTTTGGCTTTTGGTTTCACGACTGTACAACCAACCACAGTTTAAACAAATCAATAACAACTGCCAGTTTGATTATTATCTATGTATTATTTTCACTGCAGTTATAGCAAAACAAGTATAAATTTTATAAAATCGTTATGTATTCATTACTCTTACTTATGCGCAAAATTTAATTTAAAGTCAGCTACCACAAAAAGGTGTATTATTTTAACTGAATAATTGTGTACAAATACATTTCTCTTTGTGTGTCCCATTTGTCTTCCGATGTATTGGGGTCTGCCCTCCAGGCAATGCAGTTCTTCGTTTCTGCTCCGCTTCGCCTACGTCTTGTGATTCCGGTCTCCTTCTCCTCCTTGCCGGACTCGTAGGATCTAGATTTTGACGAGGTTGCTTACACGGACGCTCTAACTCCTTGGGCGCTGTGTACATGAATTTATACCTCCCAATGTCTGTTGTTGCAGTAGAGTAGTAATGGCTCAAATGGCTCTGAGCACTACGGGACTTAACATCTGAGGTCATCAGTCCCCTAGAACTTAGAACTACTTAAACCTAACTAACCTAAGGACATCACAAACATCCATGCCAGAGGCAGGATTCGAACCTGCGACCGTAGCGGTCGCGCGGTTCCAGACTGTAGCTCCTAAGTCCACTCGGCCACTGCACTGGTAGTAATGCACTGGTGGCCTTTGTACCCCATAGCACTCGTTGATTTAGTGTCCTATCTATCCTGCCTTTTCGGGATATACTAATATAATATGGCCCACGCCTTCTTCTTCACAAGGACAAAAAGGATTGTGCATCACTCGTAGGCGATGAAAATGTTTTTTTTCTTAAACGACCGTGTTTGAATTTCATTCGTGCAATGACTGTATAAAACCCTCTTGACAACGTGTACTTCGTGTACCAATACGTTGTTTCACTTTATGGTTGTTTCGTCTGCTCCATTCCTCGTCCAACCTCATTCGCTTCGCCCTTGTAAGTCATATAGATACCGTGAGCGCTACCATCGCATCACTTGGTGTTTTTGGTAAATAAGAAGACGTTAGCGAAGAGTCGCATCTAACCAGTCAGATGACGACCTAAAAAGGAAAAAAAATGTATGTAACAAAAACGATCCAAGTTGGGTTCTCGTATCTTTTGTCTGTTCATGTTTAACATGTGGTTGTGGAACTGTGTAGCAGATCTGTTCTCAGAATGCCCATTCTGAACAAAAGCAGAGAAGGGATCGCTATTTTTTTCCTTTTCTGGAAGTCGTGGTTCATAGAAAGAATGGCTGCTGGGGTCAGGGTGAGTATCGCAAACAGCCACATATAGGCTGACATGTAATTGTCAATAGCATTCATCACCCATCCCAACACAACGGATTGTTACGGATGCTCGTTCATAGATCACAGTCTGTATCAGATCCTGAGAAGTCGTCACAAGAGCTAAGCCATCTGAGAGTTTGTGCAAGGTGAGAAATGCATTTCGAACAGCACGCAGTAAACATCAAGAGTAACCAGCAGATACGGATAACTTGTCTGGGCTGTTTTTTCCACCTTATGCTTGTCGATTCTGATTCAATATTGGAAGGCTTTCCTAACTTCACGCCATCAGATTTAAGTCTGAATAGTTTGGCGCGAATCACCTTGCTGGGAGGTCGTTTATAACATTGCGATAATGCACGGAGAGATTCATTTGCCATAAGTAAGTCAATTGTTTATCTGAAGTTGACTATAAAATGGTGTTCTAATCAAGTCATGATAGAACCCTGCTGAAAGGGTCTCCCATGGCATTTTGGACTATATCTGAATACTGCTTTAGTTATAATAAGTAAAGTGACCGTGGTGGTTTAGCAGGTAGCCCACTAGCCCCGAGGAGGTGAGTGCGGGGACTTTCCCTCGTTCCAGCGCCCCGGAAACAGCTCCAGGTCCGCTCAGCCTGCTACCAGATTGAGAACCGTTGATCTATCCTGGGAGCCAGAAGGGGGGGGGGTGTAAAGAGCGCCCGCAGCGATGGGCTCGCCATCCTCTATCTCCGCCGGCCGTGGTGGCCAAGCGGTTAAAGGCGCTACAGTGTGGAACCGCGCGACCGCTACGGTCGCAGGTTCGAATCCTGCCTCGGGCATGGATGTGTGTGATATCCTTAGGTTAGTTAGGTTTAAGTAGTTCTAAGTTCTATGGGACTGATGACCTTAGAAGTTAAGTCCCTTAGTGCTCAGAGCCATTTTGAACCATCCTCTACCTCCTAGTGCCGCGGCGAACGATGAGCTGCACTCCTGTTACAGTCAGGGCAGATAAGTCACGTGATAAGCGCTACTTTACATTACCTATCATTAAATTAAAATAAGCAGATTGGCGTGGAGATAAGAGGATAATCCCCTCCAGCTTTCATTGCAGTGACAAATCCGATCGCTGCATCAAGGTAGTAGTTTGTGTCATGCCTGTGTCATCTCACCTCGTGACATACCGGTACGTTTCCACTATGGCGTCGCCCAACTTGATGTAACTGGCTGGCGCCAGAAAATTTTGCAAAGCTTAGGGCTCTTACAGTGACGTGCAACCAATTATTCTCCCGTCGATTCACTCGGTAACTGAACAGAAAGAAGGCGATGTAATAATATGTCGTACGCTAGACAGCGTTTTCTGACATGCAGCTATGGGGCTCTCATAACGTACACTGCAGAGCGCCAGCGAAGATACGACGCTTATAGAAGCGTTAATGTCAAAATAGCGATGAAGTTTCAGAGAAATTAATAAACTTTTTATTTAAATACCTAAATTGTGGAAGACAAGCGATACAGCGTGGAAATCAGAAAAAGAATTTCAACAGAAAACTATCTTTCAATGAACGAAGACTGCTAGTGAACAAGTTTTTTGCTAAGGAAGAGAAAAAAACAATTTGTGAATCTGGAGTGTGCTCCTTTACGTCTGTGAAAGCTGAAGGCCGTTGAAGAAGACAGAATTCGCTTGGAAGCGACGGAAACGTTATAACGATATGTTTACGTAATGTGTATACATAAACATACAGTCATAAATGTCCCCGTTCGTAGTCGCTAATTATAACAATATGTTTACATTTGTGCTGTAACATATAGCTATAATCAGCGGTGGAAACATATTTGCGAACGCCGACCGTGTGCGGCTGTTTCTTGTTTGATCGTCTGATCAGTCGGAAGTTGCATTGCAGAGGAGAGTAAATGCCTATTTAAAATATAATTATTTTTGGATAGCTCAACATGAATTTCCTAAGGGACCGTAGTTTATCATGCATTTACCAGTAGAATATGGCGCGGAGAAAATATTTCGCCGCATGCAACTTCCGTCCGAACTCGACGAAAGAATTCGTGACTGTGAACTCTCTATTTGGCAGAAACATATAGAAAATTAAATAATTTCATGAAGAAGTGCGACATAGATTCTATAGTAAATGAATAGTCCATACACCAGTTCCATTTAACTCTGAATTTATGGCAAGTAATAGACAAACTTACACTGCAATGACGGATTTAACATGGATGCCGTTTTGACTGGCACTTCTCTTAATGAAAACAATTCCTTTGACGTTTTCACATACACGTCGCACAATAAATCTACTGCTAGGCACTTTTAGTATTACACATTTACTTTACACTAGAACAATATTAATTTTAACAATAATAATACGGCGGCAAGACATGCGCGTCCGACACAAGTTACAGGAGACAAGAGAAGAATGAGTAACTGTTCATCGAGAATATCTCGTACCTCAAAAAAAAAAAAAAAAAAATGTGTAAAAGTGTTCTTCTTCTGTCCGTTTTTCGCGCCGCAGTTTTTAAAGTCAATAACTCACTGCATCTCTGACGGCGCTTCGACAATAAACAAGTTACGTCACAGGTCGTTCACCTTTTACATTCTCGCAACATTATTTGCTAACTGTAGCTGTTGCCGAGCGACTGCTCGATTAGTGAATGATTTAAAATGATAAGGCAATCACATAATGTTACATTGCCTTCCATGGGAATCTTGGAAATCAAGGAGATTACCAAGATTCACATGTCGCCGTTAACATTATGGGATTGAGTACTTTACAGATTTACATTGATCAAACACAGTATTCCTGTCATTTGATTATTAGGATTACACAAATATGGTGATCTCTCAGATTTACATTGATCAAACACAGTATTCCTGTCATTTGATTATTAGGATTACACAAATATGGTGATCTCTCATTCATAGACAAAGACAGTTCTTAAGGTAAAGATACACAAAAAAATTTAAAAACTAAGACAGTAAATCTACGAAGTTTACAATGGACATTATACATTATACTCATTACAGTCTTTTTTTTTTTTTACAGAGTTCATACCGACCATCTTTGTGGCCTCAAGTTATTGTCCAGAGCTCATAGGCTCTTTGCTCCTGAAAGAAAACACATAGGATTCATCTTTTTATACGTCATAATTCTCACATATGGAATTTCTCACACGTGTCCATTTTTATACACATATAATTCTCACACATGGAATTTCTCACACGTGTCCATTTTCCATTGCTCACTAGTTGTCATGATTTTTACGCTTTCACTGTTTGTGTATTGACAGGTAAGTTAAAATTTGATTCTTCTCCAGGTGAAGCTTATGCCTTGAGAAGTTGGATCGCTACTTTGCAGTCTCCGAGTAGAAAACTTTTCATCAGCTCTGGCGGGCGAGTCTCACTCGCACGTTACGTACACATGTTACATGTAACAAAAGAAATATAAATACCCATTAGTCTAAAAACTAAGCTTAAATCTATTTTAGGACTTGGGATTCATAGGAATTTGACTTTGTCACTATTCGCGTGTGGTTTGGCTGTTCACATTTCATCCACGGGATATAACATTAGCATAGTATGTGATATGTTGTGAACTCATATAAAAGTCTTTTATTTTGGGAGCGGCTTTCATGGAAAGTCCGTTTCGTCGAACTGCAGCGGGAGTGCTGTGCTAGTACATCACTTTAAATTTAACGCGTTTGTTGCGTCGATGTACGTTGACACAGGCTGATTGTTAGAGCTGAATCGCAACTCGAGGCGCTCACTAGCCTCCACGCGGTACTTCAGCTTTTCCGCGCACGGTTCAGCGAACACGTTGCGTCGATGGTGTTGTGGTATTTTGTGGTTTGCTGAGCTGGTGCGGAGGGACGAGGATTACCAGGGACAGAGACTCCATTGAAACCATCCCTGTCTCCACATTTTCCAGCCGATTTTGAAGATTTTGAGGTAGGCTAGCGCTCGCACTTTGCAAAGCAGCTAACACACTTGGTTTCCGATGCACTGCACGTAATCACATCACCGCCTTCGGTTACACAACCGGACTATCATTGTCCGTCGGCCTATCTGCACGTTTAACACTTTTTATCTTCATCGTGAATGAAATTATCACTTAGTTATGACAACGATGCATTGCTTCGTGTCTGTGGCAGACAGCCACACCATTTTAAGCCTTCACTTATATACTACTATGTACACAATTTTTTTACAGTTTATAATCAAATAGTTTGTCTCACTTTGAAGCTTGCTAAGTCAGAGCTCTGATTATCATTTGTTTGTTGTGGTCTTCAGTCCTGAGACTGGTTTGATGCAGCTCTCCATGCTACTCTATCCTGTGCAAGCTTCTTCATCTCCCAGTATCTACTGCAACCTACATCCTTCTGAATCTGCTTAGTGTATTCATCTCTTGGTCTCCCTCTACGATTTTTACCCTCCACACTGCCCTCCAATGCTAAATTTGTGATCCCTTGATGCCTCAAAACATGTCCTACCAACCGATCCCTTCTTCTAGTCAAGTTGTGCCACAAACTTCTCTTCTCCCCAATCCTATTCAATACCTCCTCATTAGTTACGTGATCTACCCACCTTATCTTCAGTATTCTTCTGTAGCACCACATTTCGAAAGCTTCTATTCTCTTCTTGTCCAAACTAGTTATCGTCCATGTTTCACTTCCATACATGGCTACACTCCATACAAATACTTTCAGAAACGACTTCCTGACACTTAAATCTATACTGGATGTTAACAAATTCCTCTTCTTGAGAAACGCTTTCCTTGCCATTGCCAGTCTACATTTTATATCCTCTCTACTTCGACCATCATCGGTTATTTTACTCCCTAAATAGCAAAACTCCTTTACTACTTTAAGTGTCTCATTTCCTAATCTAATTCCCTCAGCATCACCCGACTTAATTTGACTACATTCCATTATCCTCGTTTTGCTTTTGTTGATGTTCATCTTATATCCTCCTTTCAAGACACTGTCCATTCCGTTCAACTGATTATCATGTCGATTTCAATTTCTGTTACTTTGTTGGTAACTACCTTAACATTTCGCTTTACATTGTTCCTCATCTTTCTTTAAGACTAATTATGCTTTTAGTTCACAGTCACAATACATTAGTTTCTCCGATCTGTTAGCAATTATTATTACTTTAATTCATTTCAATCGTTCTTTCTATTTATTAGATTCATTAAAGTTATCACTGTCATTTCAACAAAAATTCTCTTTTTACTAGATGTGAGGATCAATCAGTCACATTTGATTGCCCTCTCACATGAGAACAGAACACCATTCAAGAAAATTTCAAATTCCTTATCGCGATCTCGGTTTGCGTCTCGGATTGACTTTAAAAGGAAAAATAAAGACATTTCAAAACTAGCTTTTCCCGATTTCGTTCACGCGCTTCCTTTTGAAAATCGTATGCCAAACCAGCCTTCCACGTCAACCGCATTTCTCAATCTGTGACGTCAAGTCTACGGGACGGGTTTGGGCGGGTTAGGATATTTACACAAATTGAGAAGAAAGACATAGATATAATAGTACATAAAAGAAGAAATCTAGCAAACAACTCCTTGTTCCTTATGACTTAGAAATTAATTTTCCTTTGCGCCGTACGTCTGCGTACACGCTCCAATTACAAACTAGCTACTTTGTTTTGCCGGCGGTTTCATTGTCATTTTATTCTCGCCTTGACGCCTGCTTGCACTACACTGCATTGGCCTCTATATATGACCTTAAGTCATAATTGCTTTGTCCTTGCCACTTACGCTCTTATACTTGGTATTTATTTCACTTATGGCTTTGAATGTATCTGTCCTGCGTATTGCAATTACAATTAATGCTACTTTGTTTATCTAGCTGGAGGATAGCGCTTTCGTGGTCATGTTGGTACTTACAAGTAACTCACATGCTTCGTAAACATTACGTTATTTTAATGCAGAGATGAACCTGTTCCAGATTTCTATGTACATTGGAACTTAATCTAGACATAGCTGACTTAGAAACTAGTTACTTGTTTTCCCTTTTAGTGGGATCAGGAACCAATAATTGTCAAGCGACCCTTGTCCTTGACGAAAATAAATTTCGTTTCTGGATCATTGCTCCTTGAACTTAAAAAAAAAAAAAATTCTTACATACTATGTTTTATTTTCACTTCTTTAGCATTTCATATCGCAGAAGCCGGCTTGTTAGGCACATCCTTCGCTTTATATTTCATTTCTCTCTCTTAAATATTATCTCCTTAAAACTAAATCTTAAAACTAGAGTTGATCACTTTCTTTGTTAAACAAGATTTTTTTTTATCAGCTTGTCTGTACTTAAATTATGGCTCAAGATAACATATTTTAAATTGTCTGCTGTATAGCAAGATAGACTCACTGTCGTGTAATATATTCTAAGCATTTTTTTTTTTTAACGAAGTCAAATCAGTTGTCACTTAGTCACTAGCGGCTAACCTTCTCTTGTCATTATAAAGCTTTCCTTTTGACTTATTCTGTAGCACGATATTTTTTAAGATCAGAGTGATGGTATAACCCTTTTATTTTTCCATTTGCGGGATCAGAAATCAGATAACAACCTGTATGCGGTATACGAAGGATCTCGTAAGGCCCCTCAAAAAGACTTTGCCATTTTCGATATTTGCGTAAGAGCAACGATGGTTTAAAGTGTGTTTTTAGCAAGACCTTTTCGCCTACTTTATAAGTTAACACCTTATTAATATGTTTGTCATACGCCTTCTTGCGTAAATTGGCTTGGGTGGTCAACGTTGTTAGAGCTTGTCTTATTCTGGCGTCTAAACTAGCACTTGTGTTGTTACACTTAGGAACTGAATTGACCTTGAACATCCTTGGACGGTTAATGTTGGAATTTTAATTAATGTACTAATTTGCTTATAGAAACATAAGGACATAGCATTAATATTTGCACTTGTATCTAGGATTACAGTCGTCAAAATTCCGGCTATAGGAAGTTTTGTCATAGCTTGCACTTGGTCATCTATCGGTTTATCACCGTCCGTTGTCTCTTTCTCTTGTAATAATTCTTGTCTCATGTCAATCCCGTCATTGTATGTCAGTACAAGTACGTCATGGTTAGTCTCTCCGTCGAAGTGGTAGTCCCCATTCTGTCTCACAGCATCACTTAGGGAGCTTTCAGATGCTGGACTTAGTTTTCCTGCTTGTGTGATTTTGATTGGCTTTCATCATTAGAAAGTTCGACCAATCTGACATTATGAGAACACGTAGGAACAAAATTACTGTTATGCACAAACCTCGTGTCAAAATGTTGCTGCGTTTGTTCTGGTGTCCAATACGTGTTACTGTCTTCCGCGTTTGCGAAAAATACTGGGGGATTGTAATGCCTTCGCGGGGTCTGATGATTTTTATTACTATTATGATTTCCGGAATTGTTACCGTGAAATCCACCTTCACACTGTGGTTTGCCGTTAAACTGTGTGTTTCTGAACATTCCCTGCGCTTGATTTTTACTAGGCGCGGAGTTGTGTTGGTATGAGTGGGCGTTATCAGCTGTTTGTTGCTGCGCGTAATTTGAGTGTTGGCTGCGCGAGTACGGTGCATTCCATTGCGACCCGCTCTGCTGTTGCCAACCTTTTTGACTGAAACCATTTCCAAACATCTGCTTGTACGGTTGATTGCCGTACTGGTTACCAGTCGTGTTATACACGGGATTGAATCGGTTGTGTTGATTATGTCTATTCCTTTTGTGCGGATACCCATTGCCTTTATTTCCGTTTTGCCAATCGTTACTATTTTTGTAGCCGTTCCCTGGCTTTTCATAGCCGTTACTCTCGTAATGTTGTGGCCTCATAGATCAGGCCTAGGGATTCTAATATCGACAGAAAGGTATCTGGATCATCATCTGGTATGGCTATCAGCTTTTCACGAATCGAAATGGGTAATTTAGACTTGAGAATCATAATTACATCTTTACTATTGATAGGGTTATCCCAATACCTAATTTTGCCAAGATATTTTTCGAAGTACATTCTCAGGCTACTATTCCTGGGGTCAAATTGTTCTGCATTATAGACTTCTTTACGAAGGCGCTTCTGAACACCTTCGCTCCAAAATTTGCTGAGGAAACAGTGCTCAAACTCCTCATATGTTCGACACTTATCAACCATTTCTGTTCCCCATATTGCCGATTCGCCACCTATATATCCGGTAACAAATTGGATACGCTGTCTATCAGTCCACGAATTTGGAAAAATGCCGGAGAATCCACGAAGAAAGACAATTGGGTGGATATTTCGTTTTTCTGGGTTAAAGGTTTGAAAAACTCGATGCTTTATCATGCTTTCTTCCTTCATCATTTTTACTACTGAGTCAGATTCTTGATTTCGGTGACTAACTGGAATATGTGGTGGTGAAGTGTGTTCATTAGATACAACAGGTATTCGGAATTGCCGAAATAATTCATCTTCTTCCTCTGAGGCTAAAGAGTTAGGATAATTCGGTCTCTGTATTCTGGAACTACTACTCACTTGTGCCTTCAGGTTATTTAGCTGTTCCGTTACCTCTTGCTTCCAATTTGGTAATTCTTGCTGAAGGGTACGCCTAATGCTACCGAGTTCAGACATTACGGTATCTCCGGAGCTTCCAGGAGCTGACAAGATACCAAGAGTGGTTGCTTTCACAGTCTCTACTAGGTCTTTGTTAATTTTATCTTCGACAAATTTGTCCTTTCCAGCAGTCCAGTTCTCATACTTTTCTCTAAATTCTCTCTCATGACTATCTAGCCTCTCCTTTACTTTCGTTTCCGTTTCCAGAGTCAAGTTTGACATTCCCTCAGTTAGTTTTTCTACCTGCGTAGTTACCCTGTCTAATCTGTGATTAACCGTGGTTACGGTGGAGTCAAGATTCTTGGTTGCGTTTCGGATGTCAGCTGTCTCGCTTTGCATGGTAGCTAAAGTGTCATTCAGTTCGAAAATTATTCCACTTCGCATTTGAGAAACAGCATCCTTAACTTGCTTTGCTACTTCTTTGGCTACGTTTTCTCTAACAGTTTTTATTTCTTCGCTTACTGTAGAAAGTTTATCTTCAAGTGAGGCAAACATTTGTCTATTTTCGTCTTTCAAATCATCTTCAAGTGAGGCTAACATTTGTCTATTTTCGTCTTTCAAATCATTTTTAATGGAATTCACCATTTGGCGATTTCCGTCCTGCATCATTTGACTTATTTGACTCAGTAGCTGTTTGAATACATCGTCTGTCACTACCCCTGAATTGCTTTCACCTGCCTCCCTTGTAACCGGTATATGGCTACGACTACTAGTGGCAGAAACTATGTTGGCATTGTCTAGTTCAGTACCGGTAACATTATGGTGTGAGGCACCAAAATCCGTAAGATTTCCCACTTCACTTTCTACAATTGTTTCAATTGGTGTCTCAGCCCTACTAATTACCGTGCGGGACCGTAAGCGACGCGACACTTCACTCGTTTCATTCCGTTCATTTGAATCTAGTGATGACATTTTATCGTCTTCCATAGCTCACTTAATTACAAACAGTAAGTCAATGAAGTTCGTTTGAGCTACGGCCGTCAGCTGTCGACAGAGATGTAATTTATCGGTTGCGAGTCGGTTGTCACTGCTACGTCACAAGATCGGAATGTCGGGAGATGCACGTCACGAGAACAAGAGACTATTCTGGACCGTAAAGAAAGTATGGCTGCACACTGTTCAAAATAAATGAAAACTAAGGCTGGTCAGCTCCGTGAACAGGCAGCGGACATTTAAAAACAAATGATGTGCAATACACAACAATGGAATTTAAACAATACTTGAAGAAATTACTAATCTACTAAATGCAATCTACTGAATTCAAAGCAAATTTTACTGCAACTAATAAAGATCGTCACAAATTGATTAATGTCGGCTGAAATTAAGGAAGCTTGGCTACGGCTAACAAAATTTTAACTTACGTTACTGATGACTGCCTTCGGCGTTGCAACTAGATTTTCGCACAAATTCGGTTCCAAAAAAAATACTCTCTCTTCCGTAATTTACTCTGAATATCTCGTTTCTTTCGCTCAATGGAAATTTTATTGGATGGTGTTTGATGCCATGTAACAAATAAAAAGCACAAGATTAGCTACAATTCTTTATGAATATTCCCACAATGCGTATCTTATATAAATTTTTATTCCTTTGAGAATTTTTTTTTTTAATTCATGTCCCTGTTCGTGCGCCAATTATAACGATATGTTTACGTAATGTGTATACATAAACATACAGTTATAAATGTCCCCGTTCGTAGTCGCTAATTATAACAATATGTTTACATTTGTGCTGTAACATATAGCTATAATCAGCGGTGGAAACATATTTGCGAACGCCGACCGTGTGCGGCTGTTTCTTGTTTGATCGTCTGATCAGTCGGAAGTTGCATTGCAGAGGAGAGTAAATGCCTATTTAAAATATAATTATTTTTGGATAGCTCAACATGAATTTCCTAAGGGACCGTAGTTTATCATGCATTTACCAGTAGAATATGGCGCGGAGAAAATATTTCGCCGCATGCAACTTCCGTCCGAACTCGACGAAAGAATTCGTGACTGTGAACTCTCTATTTGGCAGAAACATATAGAAAATTAAATAATTTCATGAAGAAGTGCGACATAGATTCTATAGTAAATGAATAGTCCATACACCAGTTCCATTTAACTCTGAATTTATGGCAAGTAATAGACAAACTTACACTGCAATGACGGATTTAACATGGATGCCGTTTTGACTGGCACTTCTCTTAATGAAAACAATTCCTTTGACGTTTTCACATACACGTCGCACAATAAATCTACTGCTAGGCACTTTTAGTATTACACATTTACTTTACACTAGAACAATATTAATTTTAACAATAATAATACGGCGGCAAGACATGCGCGTCCGACACAAGTTACAGGAGACAAGAGAAGAATGAGTAACTGTTCATCGAGAATATCTCGTACCTCAAAAAAAAAAAAAAAATGTGTAAAAGTGTTCTTCTTCTGTCCGTTTTTCGCGCCGCAGTTTTTAAAGTCAATAACTCACTGCATCTCTGACGGCGCTTCGACAATAAACAAGTTACGTCACAGGTCGTTCACCTTTTACATTCTCGCAACATTATTTGCTAACTGTAGCTGTTGCCGAGCGACTGCTCGATTAGTGAATGATTTAAAATGATAAGGCAATCACATAATGTTACAACGTGTGTTTCGAGAAGACTATCGATGAACAACTTGGCAGAAAGAAAATCAAATGAAGATGCTTTGAAAGACATCAGTGAGCAGGGAAATCGCATAACAACTATCCAAAATGGAAATAACACCTTTTTTTACATTTAGTTCAATTTTCGTAACTCGGAAGTAACAGCGAACACTTCTATAATTGTAATGGACATTCATATTTAGCGAAACCTCTAGAACTGTGAAAAAAGTAAAGTAAGGATACTCAGGCTTTTTTATTTGTCATCTGCCTACCATTTTGTTTTTCTATCTTGTGAGCTTCACTTATTTCACTACAGTAAGTCGGTAAGTATAACGTCTATTGTGTCTTGAATGTTTTTCAGCGGGAAGATAGGGGTTGCCAACTGATTCTTCGAGGGTGAACGACAGAACACTGCTCTACTCCGTGGCTAATTGCTTCTCTATCGGAAGCTGGAACCCCTTGACATATTTCATCCTACCATTTCCCTTGTCCTACATAACATTTTATGGTGAGAGTTGTGTGGATTTGATCGATTGCCGCTTAGAACAACGACGCCTACTAGCCTACTCATTGGCCAAATGCTGCCCCGATTGTGAGAAAGTTTATGATAGACAATAAAGTTAAAAATGTTGTCAGAATTATAGAAATCCCAGTGAGCTGAATCGCACGGTGCTCTTACTCGTAAAAGAAATTGTTGTCCATCATTACTTTGACTTGGTTCCATGTCGCGACAGATGAATTACGTAATATCAATCATCTTACGATCTGCTCTCTATTTTGCCTCCTTGAGAAACTTCTAATTGAAAATGTCACTGCGAGACTCAAGGTAACGTTACAGGTTCCCGAATAGTACCCCAGAATTTTTCAGAATCAGCTTTCCAAGCGACTCTCACACCATTATAAAACAGTCTCAGCTTCCCACTCTTTTTTTCTTTCTCCAGCAGTCTCTAATCTCTTCCAAGTCTCCCCTGTGACGCCATTACGGCTGGAGAAAGGGATCCATTGAGAACAGTTCGCACCGGAATTACACGGCAACGCTTTCGTTCTGATGCGGGAAAACTTCACAAAATCTTGTGCTTACTGGACTGTTAGTTTGTACGCTGAAGAGTCGCTGGAAATATATTCATGTTCAAGTAGAAAAAGGAATTGTTATGAGTCTACATTTCGCGGTGAGTGTGTGATTCATTATCTCCTCAACTGAAGACTGTTACTAACAGTAGGTGAAACGTCGTGAGGAGTTTCACGCCCTGGCGAATTTTGCTGATCTGGGATATTTCTTTCAAATATAAAACAAAATGACGAAGAGCTCTTCTGGCACGACTAGAGTAACTGAATATATATGTCGTCGACACGCAAGATGGTTACGGTAAATGCCAGTGTCCATATCTGATCCAATTTCGACGTCATTTCATGTCGTTTGGTATACACTGACGTTAAGTTTGATAACTGAAGCAAGACTCAAGAAAAATCAAGACACGTTCATAGGATTTGTCGACACAGAAACAGCTTTCGACAATGTATGGTGCAAGATGTACGCAATTCTTAGAATAATAGGTGTAAGCTTTAGAGAAAGACGGGTAGTATATAATATGTACAACAGCAGGAGTGAGCAACAAAACTGGAAGACAAGGACAAAGTCTTCGGCTTAAAAGGAGTGTAAGACAGGAATGAGGTTTTGTATGCGGAGAGATATAAAGCATGTGCAACATACAGGTAACACAACGTAAGGGCTGCGCTGTTTGTGAATGCAAACTAACGTTAGTGTCTGAAGCAGACTCATCTTATGTACACTCCTGGAAATTGAAATAAGAACACCGTGAATTCATTGTCCCAGGAAGGGGAAACTTTATTGACACATTCCTGGGGTCAGATACATCACATGATCACACTGACAGAACCACAGGCACATAGACACAGGCAACAGAGCATGCACAATGTCGGCACTAGTACAGTGTATATCCACCTTTCGCAGCAATGCAGGCTGCTATTCTCCCATGGAGACGATCGTAGAGATGCTGGATGTAGTCCTGTGGAACGGCTTGCCATGCCATTTCCACCTGGCGCCTCAGTTGGACCAGCGTTCGTGCTGGACGTGCAGACCGCGTGAGACGACGCTTCATCCAGTCCCAAACATGCTCAATGGGGGACAGATCCGGAGATCTTGCTGGCCAGGGTAGTTGACTTACACCTTCTAGAGCACGTTGGGTGGCACGGGATACATGCGGACGTGCACTGTCCTGTTGGAACAGCATGTTCCCTTGCCGGTCTAGGAATGGTAGAACGATGGGTTCGATGACGGTTTGGATGTAACGTGCACTATTCAGTGTCCCCTCGACGATCACCAGTGGTGTACGGCCAGTGTAGGAGATCGCTCCCCACACCATGATGCCGGGTGTTGGCCCTGTGTGCCTCGGTCGTATGCAGTCCTGATTGTGGCGCTCACCTGCACGGCACCAAACACGCATACGACCATCATTGGCACCAAGGCAGAAGCGACTCTCATCGCTAAAGACGACACGTCTCCATTCGTCCCTCCATTCACGCCTGTCGCGACACCACTGGAGGCGGGCTGCACGATGTTGGGGCGTGAGCGGAAGACGGCCTAACGGTGTGCGGGACCGTAGCCCAGCTTCATGGAGACGGTTGCGAATGGTCCTCGCCGATACCCCAGGAGCAACAGTGTCCCTAATTTGCTGGGAAGTGGCGGTGCGGTCCCCTACGGCATGCCTCGTGATGGCTGGGTGTTGTGTGCTGTCCTTAGGTTAGTTAGGTTTAAGTAGTTCTAAGTTCTAGGGGACTTATGACCACAGCAGTTGAGTCCCATAGTGCTCAGAGCCATTTGAACCAACCCCTACGGCACTGCGTAGGATCCTACGGTCTTGGCGTGCATCCGTGCGTCGCTGCGGTCCGGTCCCAGGTCGACGGGAACGTGCACCTTCCGCCGACCACTGGCGACAACATCGATGTACTGTGGAGACCTCACGCCCCACGTGTTGAGCAATTCGGCGGTACGTCCACCCGGCCTCCCGCATGCCCACTATACGCCCTCGCTCAAAGTCCGTCAACTGCACATACGGTTCACGTCCACGCTGTCGAGGCATGCTACCAGTGTTAAAGACTGCGATGGAGCTCCGTATGCCACGGCAAACTGGCTGACACTGACGGCGACGGTGCACAAATGTTGCGCAGCTAGCGCCATTCGACGGCCAACACCGCAGTTCCTGGTGTGTCCGCTGTGCCGTGCGTGTGATCATTGCTTGTACAGCCCTCTCGCAGTGTCTGGAGCAAGTATGGTGGGTCTGACACACCGGTGTCAATGTGTTCTTTTTTCCATTTCCAGGAGTGTAAGATGATGTAACTTCAAAAGCTTAAACGATAAGGATCACCTTATGTAAGATAATGTAACTTCAAAAGCTTAAACGATAAGGATCCTCGCTGGACACCAGGAAGACAAAAAAAAAATTGTAATGAAATAAATAGCGTGTGGTGACATTAACCAGAAAACATCTTTTTGAACATGAAGTGTGTGAACAGCAAATGCAAATGAAAGCTCATGTAAACTGCAAGGAAAATAAAATAATACACTGCTTCTAATCGATGCGGTAAAGTTTTGTAATTGTGATTTGGTTTACATATGAAAGTACTGTCGATTTATTTTATAAGTAGGTTTAAATATTTCTGCAGGCTGGACTCAGTTACGACCGACCACCGCTCTACCAAGCGAGCAATTAGTGAAAGAAGTGCGTAAACGAGAACTTTTACTAAGAGATTACTTTCGTCGGCTGCCGCTATCAACTTTGCAACAGTGGGAAAGAGTATCTCGGAAGTAAACTAATGTTAACTTCAGAGTAGAACACATTTTTAATTAAGCAAAGGAGCTTGGTCACCGACGCATTGGCATTTTTCCGGTGCAGTGCAACCAATTTTTACGCATCTTCTCATCCTCTGAAACACTCAAAAACTATTTTTCAAGTGTTTTTATGGATTTATTTGTACAGTATGGTACTACATGCCATTTGTAATCCATTTTCCGAACCGTGAATTCCAAAACAAGACTTTAATGTGGATTAGCTTTATGAAAGTAGGAGCAACGAGATAGCCAGTGACATCAAAGGCATCACACGACACGAAAGGAGCGTTTTAGCGGGCTTTCAAATTGAGTTTCAGTTCCGTTGTTATAAAAGAACCCTGTAATTCAAGAAGGAAAAAAGCACGTAGTGAGTATAAAGTGACATCATTAGCCGGCCGCGGTCGCCGAGCGGTTCTAGGCGCTTCAGTCCGGAAACGCGCGGCTGCTACGGTCGCCGGTTTGAATCCTGCCTCGGGCATGGATGTGTGTGATGTCCTTAGGTAGGTTTCACTATTTCTAAGTTCTAGGGGACTGATGACCTCAGATGTTAAGTCCCATGGTGCTCAGAGCCATTTGAACATTTGACATCATTAACCATTTAAGACTATTTCCAGAAAAGAGTCAAATACGCTATTGGTGTAGTGTGCTTGCTTGCAGACTTTTCACACCATAGACGGCAACTCTAACATTCTGCGTGGTGTCTGTTCTATGTCGTGTCTTCCTACCACTTTCGTGCAACGACGCTCTGAGCGTGTTTTTTTAGGGAATTGACTAGTTTGAACCTGGGACCTGTTGCTGGTAAGGAGACGCCAGACCACACATGACATGTAGAGTGCAGAAGAGTTCAGTGAGACTAGCGATGATATGACCAAATACTTAATGATTTCAGTGTCAGCTCCACTGCACTCCCTGTAAAAGAATCTTAATAATAACTAAATTTAGTGGAAGGGTTCAAGGCTTTCCTATTTTTAGTTAGCTGGTAAAATAATGTCGAAAAAGCAGTTAAGTTTACCATTGGAAATTTTATTCTACTCACAAAACATTGTTTATAAATTGCACTATTGATAAAAGGAAATATTTTAATACACGATGATAAAAACCAACTGCGTTCAACAAAAATGTGAACGAATATTCCCTGCGTGGGTTTCCAAGTTCTACAATGGATCGAAGGATGACCTATGCCATATCACATCTTTAATCAAGGTTTAAATTAAGTTTCACAAAAGAGAAAACTATCAAAATGGTCTACAGTGACCCTCAATTATCTTTAATTACTTATCTAACTTGTCGTAAATTACAGTGGCTGATGTTGCTTCTCAATAATTATATAACAGAAAAATCATCGCGTTTCAGATTTTAACTTACGTAGCAAATGTGAATACCATGAGCTTCAATTGACGATCGACACTAGTATTACGTAAAAAGGGGATGTAACAGATGAGACTTCTGCAGTTCTGGCTGAAGCCTTATGCACTCAAAAATGCGGCATCGCGTGCGTTCATTACCTTGTTGGTGTTCGTCAGGGGGCGCCGGCCGGCGCAGCTCCATACAGCTCGCCGTCTCTGAAGCAACTCTCTCCTAACTTCTCCTTACTGCAATTTACCGAAGTTGGTTTAAAAAAAAAACTATCTGGCTGTGTTTTCATCTGACCAATCAGGATCTCAATGTTAACCTTAAGCTCTGCCTACAAAAATTCTGTCTATCCAATGAGAAACGTTATACTTTTCGTGGTGGGGCAATGTTTTTAAAGTTTGCAACGTAACAGAGACGCGAAAAAGTCTCACGCTAGAACTTGCAGCTGGTGTGGCCCTTTTAGTGTTATCGTAAGATCTATACTGTTCTTCTGGAGGGTTCTATCTTTTAACATGGGCTGGGCAGGTGGTCCTGGCGGTTACTTTTCGTGGTGGGGCAACGTAACAGAGACGCGAGAAAGTCTCACGCTAAAACTTGCGGCTGGTGTGGCCCTTTTAGTGTTATCGTAAGATCTATACTGTTCTTCTGGAGGGCTCTAGCTTTTAACATGGGTTGGGTGGTGGTCCTGGATGTTAGCTGGCGACGTGGGTGTCTGTCCCTTATCGTAGGGCCTTCTAGCTTAACACGGTTCTACTCTCGGCTTCTGTTCTCGTTTCTGCCCTAGGAACTGCGTCTGTCTCACGGTGGGAAGGTATGACATGCATTTAGGCATTCTTGTGTTAGTCTGTGGTATTCCATTTGCTCATTCGTTACTCGTATTACCTTGTTTAATTTAATGTCACGATTTATTCGGAGCTATGTGACAAACTACTGGATTTGCTTATCATGTCAGGGGTTTCATGGAAGGTGTTGGATTTGCCTGACACCTTACAATTAACCATTTAAGACTATTTCCAGAAAAGAGTCAAATACGCTATTGGTGTAGTGTGCTTGCTTGCAGACTTTTCACACCATAGACGGCAACGACTATCTGGCCGATGCAGCATGAAACGTGATTCATCTGAAAAGGCCACCTGTCGTCACTCACTGGACTTCCAGCTGCGGTACTGGAGGGCAAATTCCAGCCTTCCTCTCCGATGAACAGCAGTCAGGGTGAGCCTATGAACGAGGCGCCTGCTGCGGGGGCCCACACACTGCAACGATCACTGAGCGATTGTTGAGAAGACACTGCTGGTAGCCTATTGGTTCATCTGGGCGGTCAGTTGCTCAACAGTTGTACAACTACAGGGTGTACATGAAGTCCGGAAACGCTTTCAATCATTTATTGCGCAAGTACCAAACATTGTACAGATATCATACATACGTAATTTTGAAGAGAAACCCTGATAGTTTTTGTTCCTGTACACCGCCACAGCTTAGTTTGGTAATTTGCCGATAGCCATCGCTAGTCGCAAACATGGCGAGTTCAGGTGCGGAGGGAAGCTGTTTCTTGAAATGGCCTTCCCGATCACAAGATCTCACTCCGTGTGACTTTTTTCTGTGGGGACACATTAAAGATCTGGAGTATGTACCGCCTCTACCAAGTGATGTAGCAGAGCTCCGGAAGAGAATACGGGAAGCGACTGCCACACTCGACGATGCCCTGCTGGGACGGGTATGGCAAGAATTTGATTACCGTATTGACGTCTGCCGGGTCACTCACAGTTCGCATATCGAATATTTGTAAAATAAAACTTTCAGAGTTTCTCTTCAAAATGCAGTATGTATGACATCTGTACAATGTTCAGTTCTTGTGCAATAAATAATTGAAAGTGTTCCCGGTCTTTATGTACACCCTGTATTTGCCAGTACATATCTCCGCAGCCGTCGTCCATCCCTGTAATCTATGGGCCGCAATACACCACAGTTGCCTCGGCGCGTGTTTTGGATAGCTATGCACGGTACACTTTAAACCGGCGGCATGTGAACAGTTCACAAATGTAGCCATTTCGGAATAGCTTCCACCCTTGGCCCGATAGCCAATAATCATGCCCTGTAGGACGTCAAATAAATCCCTCCGTTTCCGCATTACGACGAATGCACTCTTTTCCGCGTGCCCCCCTGACACGCTTTATATACCCTCCACCACTAGTGCTGCCACCTTTGGTCTGTGAGTGGTTATTGCACGCTGACGTTGAATATAGGCGGTGGTCGTATTAACGTGACTAGATCGTGTATACCCGCATTTGCTTCTGTGGTTTTCAGTCCGAAGACTGGTTCGATACAACTCTCTGCGCTAGTATTTCCTGAGAAAAACATATTCCTTCGTACGTAACTACCGCAACCTCCGTCCATTTGAATCTGCTTACTACAGTCAAGCCTTGGTCTCCTATTGTCCCTCGCCCCTATCCCCCCCCCCTCCCTAACCTATCTCTTCTTTTAGACAAGTTGCGCAATAAATTTTGTTTCGTCTCTGTCCCATTCAGTACTTCATTATTTGTCCGATATCCACACCTAACTTCAGCATTCTTCTCATCAGCACGTTAATCGTCTACGTTTCACCTCAATACGAGACGACACTCTAAACAGAAAACCTTCACAAAATATTTCCTCGCACTGAAATTTATATTCGATGTTAGTAAATTTCTCTCTTTCGGAAACGTTTTTCTTCTTATAAACTGTCTGCAATTATGTCCTGTCAACTTCTGCCATTATCAGACACTATACTGTCAAAATAGTCATCTATTATTTTTAGTGCCTCATTTCCTAATCTAATTCGCTCGACATTGTCTGACTGAATTCGATATAGAATTACGATTATTGGCTATTTGATCTCTGAAAATGAAGGTTTTCGCGGTGTCACAGTTAAATAAAATCTTCTCCACTTTCTTACCGCGTCAATCCTCAGTCAGTCCGTGGCGTTTTGGGAGGCATATTCTTTCCTTACATCTCCGCCAGAACGAGAAAGCATGCGTTCCGACTGCCGGATGTCTGCAACTTGCTGCCACGCTATTTCGGCGCAGAATCTTCTGGCCACCTTCAGGCGAACACTGACAGGAAAGGCATAAGCATGGTGAGTCCAGTTGGCTTTGCAAACGCCCTGTTTGTCTGCGAGTGAGAGCGCTGCATCGCGCGTTCTCCGTGGTGAAGTCGACATCAGTGTGATTGCCTCCGCATGGCAAACGACGCCCGTCTACGCAGAGCACGAAGTTTTTCTATGACAGGATTCTATGCCGAATTTAACTGGAAACCGCAGTCTCGATTAATAAGGGACAATCGTATTTCAACTGATTCATTGATGATAGAGCTCCCACTGTTTGACATATGGGCCACAATTTTCGTTTGGTGTTTCATCAAGTGACCAGAGGAAATACAATGTTCGGCGATAGCGGACTTATTGGATGGAGGAGGCCGTTCATGTTCATGTTCTATGATGCTTTCTTGTACTGTGTGCTTCGTTTGCCTTATGTAAGATTTGCCGCATTCACATGGAATTCCATAAACACTTGCCTTGCGCAACTCTAAGTCGTCTGTAACAGATCCAAATGGCGCGGACGTTTTAGGAGGAGGACGAAAAACTGATTTAACCTTAAATCTTCTGAATAATCGGCCTGTTTTGGCTGAAATATTTCCAGTATTTGGTAAAACAAGCAGTCGTTTTGAAGGCCTCCGCCTTTTGTTTGTCTTGTCATTTGTACGTCTGTAGCGCTCCCTGTACTTGCTTGGATGAATATCCATTGTTCTGGAACACAGTGTGCAGGTGGTCCAGTTTCGTTTGCAGATTATTGGCATCCGAGATGGTATGAGCTCGGTGGATTAAGGTATTTACGACATTCGTCGTTTGTGCCGAATGGTGGCAACCAGTGACTTGCAGATACGTGTCTGTATGAGTGGACTTTCGAAACACCGAATGGTCAAATATGCCATCGCTCTTCCGTCGCACCAAGATGTCTGAAAACGGCAAGCAACAATCTATCACCGTCTCCAAATTTTCTCTTGGTTTTAAAATAGCTGAAGCGAGAGCTCGCTCCTCAAAATCGCCCATAAAAAGATTGGCCAGCAGCTGAGACAAAGGGCTCGCCACGCCGACACCGTCAATTGCTAAATAAAGAGTATGTCGAGGAGAGAGTGTGCTCGAACAAAACTGTAATGTGAGTCCCAAACCCATCGCCGATAAGATGCAGTGTGCCGCCAGAGGCACATTTGTAAAAAGCGAAACGACATCGATACTGACCAACAAGTCGATCCTTTCCAGTTAAAGTGACTAAGTATGCCGATAAAATCACTGTAATTTCTTATATGTGGACACTTGCCTACTATGGCTTTCATTAAAGACAAGCATTTGGCCAAATCATTTGTGGCTATTCCAACATTGGTTACTATAGGACGTAAAGGCACACCTTCTTTGTGGACCTTGGGTAGTCCATGCACCCTAGGTATAACTGAACTGCACTCCTGGAAATGGAAAAAAGAACACATTGACACCGGTGTGTCAGACCCACCATACTTGCTCCGGACACTGCGAGAGGGCTGCACAAGCAATGATCACACGCACGGCACAGCGGACACACCAGGAACCGCGGTGTTGGCCGTCGAATGGCGCTAGCTGCGCAGCATTTGTGCACCGCCGCCGTCAGTGTCAGCCAGTTTGCCGTGGCATACGGAGCTCCATCGCAGTCTTTAACACTGGTAGCATGCCGCGACAGCGTGGACGTGAACCGTATGTGCAGTTGACGGACTTTGAGCGAGGGCGTATAGTGGGCATGCGGGAGGCCGGGTGGACGTACCGCCGAATTGCTCAACACGTGGGGCGTGAGGTCTCCACAGTACATCGATGTTGTCGCCAGTGGTCGGCGGAAGGTGCACGTGCCCGTCGACCTGGGACCGGACCGCAGCGACGCACGGATGCACGCCAAGACCGTAGGATCCTACGCAGTGCCGTAGGGGACCGCACCGCCACTTCCCAGCAAATTAGGGACACTGTTGCTCCTGGGGTATCGGCGAGGACCGTTCGCAACCGTCTCCATGAAGCTGGGCTACGGTCCCGCACACCGTTAGGCCGTCTTCCGCTCACGCCCCAACATCGTGCAGCCCGCCTCCAGTGGTGTCGCGACAGGCGTGAATGGAGGGACGAATGGAGACGTGTCGTCTTCAGCGACGAGAGTCGCTTCTGCCTTGGTGCCAATGATGGTCGTATGCGTGTTTGGCGCCGTGCAGGTGAGCGCCACAATGAGGACTGCATACGACGGAGGCACACAGGGCCAACACCCGGCATCATGGTGTGGGGAGCGATCTCCTACACTGGCCGTACACCACTGGTGATCGTCGAGGGGACACTGAATAGTGCACGGTACATCCAAACCGTCATCGAACCCATGGTTCTACCATTCCTAGACCGGAAAGGGAACTTGCTGTTCCAACAGGACAATGCACGTCCGCATGTATCCCGTGCCACCCAACGTGCTCTAGAAGGTGTAAGCTAACTAGCCTGGCCAGCAAGATCTCCGGATCTGTCCCCCATTGAGCATGTTTGGGACTGGATGAAGCGTCGTCTCACGCGGTCTGCACGTCCAGCACGAACGCTGGTCCAACTGAGGCGCCAGGTGGAAATGGCATGGCAAGCCGTTCCACAGGACTACCTCCAGCATCTCTACGATCGTCTCCATGGGAGAATAGCAGCCTGCATTGCTGCGAAAGGTGGATATACACTGTACTAGTGGCGACATTGTGCATGCTCTGTTGCCTGTGTCTATGTGCCTGTGGTTCTGTCAGTGTGATCATGTGATGTATCTGACCCCAGGAATGTGTCAATAAAGTTTCCCCTTCCTGGGACAATGAATTCACGGTGTTCTTATTTCAATTTCCAGGAGTGTATTTGCTCTCAGTCTCTTAGTGACCTAATTTGGTAGAGAATTGTTAGATAGAAGTTCTGCTGTTTTTTGATAGGATCCTTATCGATTTTGTGATATGTTGAGTCACTCAATTCAACATTGACCTTATAGATATAGTCCTCCCGGAGCATGAGAACAGTAGCATTATCGTTATTCGACCTGTGCTACAGTATCCATGTCTGCTCGTAAGTTATAGAGGGCTGCTCTCTCCACAGGCGAGATGTTACTCCTCGGTGGTGCGGCTCTCGTCAACACACGACAAAACTCCCGACGAATTTTCACTGCTGCTTCTGCTGGAAGACGGCGCACAGTTTCTTCAATGGTACTTACAAATCCCACAAGTGGCGGTGGAAAAGGTGTAGCGGCAAAATTAAGACCTCTTAATTTTATGGAACTATCTGTAGAACGGGAAAGCTTTAAATCTCACAATCCGAGTAGATTTTTGTTGATTTGAATCCTTATTAATGAAAAGCACTCCACTTGCTCTTGAGAGCCTTACTGAGTCGACTACCGACTTAGGCGTGACATTAGGCCATTTTCAAGCGGTTCTAAAACCTACCGTAAATGTAATGTGTATACAAATATTGTGTAATGTATAACAGATTGATGGAAAAAAATCAAAACCCCGAGAAGGAATGGTCCGGCGTAAACGAAAGTTGGTAAGCTTGTTTCTACGCCTGAAAAATAATCTCTGTTCAGATTTTGCGCCAGTTGCATATGAGGATACAAATCAGATTTGCTTTAAATACACTCTTTAATAGCCGTGAGCATAAGTTACCTTTGAGACTGTATGTGGAGTTGATGTTAATCAACAATGCGTTTAAGGCGACTAAGATGCCATTATCAACACCACACTGTGTTGAACGAGGTCGTGTAATAGGATTATGAGAAGGTGGATGTTCGTTCTGTAATATTGCAGCAAGACTTGGCAGGACTGTAGCCACTGTACTGCAAGTGCAGCAGAAATTTGAGCAACATTTGGCACCACAGCGACACAATGTTGTTATTGTTGTGGTCTTCAGTCCTGAGACTGGTTTGATGCAGCTCTCCATGCTACTCTATCCTGTGCAAGCTTCTTCATCTCCCAGTACCTACTGCAACCTACATCCTTCTGAATCTGCTTAGTGTATTCATCTCTTGGTCTCCCTCTACGATTTTTACCCTCCACGCTGCCCTCCAATGCTAAATTTGTGATCCCTCGATGCCTCAGAACATGTCCTACCAACCGATCCCTTCTTCTGGTCAAGTTGTGCCACAAACTTCTCTTCTCCCCAATCCTATTCAATACCTCCTCATTAGTTACGTGATCTACCCACCTTATCTTCAGCATTCTTCTGTAGCACCACATTTCGAAAGCTTCTATTCTCTTCTTGTCCAAACTAGTTATCGTCCATGTCTCACTTCCATACGTGGCTACACTCCATACAAATACTTTCAGAAACGACTTCCTGACACCTAAATCTATATTCGATGTTAACAAATTTCTCTTCTTGAGAAACGCTTTCCTTGCCATTGCCAGTCTACATTTTATATCCTCTCTACATCGACCATCATCGGTTATTTTACTCCCTAAATAGCAAAACTCCTTTACTACTTTAAGTGTCTCATTTCCTAATCTAATTCCCTCAGCATCACCCGACTTAATTTGACTACATTCCATTATCCTCGTTTTGCTTTTGTTGATGTTCATCTTATATCCTCCTTTCAAGACACTGTCCATTCCGTTCAACTGCTCTTCCAAGTCCTTTGCTGTCTCTGACAGAATTACAATGTCATCGGCGAACCTCAAAGTTTTTACTTCTTCTCCATGAATTTTAATACCTACTCCGAATTTTTCTTTTGTTTCCTTTACTGCTTGCTCAATATACAGATTGAATAACATCGGGGAGAGGCTACAACCCTGTCTCACTCCTTTCCCAACCACTGCCTCCCTTTCATGCCCCTCGACTCTTATAACTGCCATCTGGTTTCTGTACAAATTGTAAATAGCCTTTCGCTCCCTGTATTTTACCCCTGCCACCTTCAGAATTTGAAAGAGAGTATTCCAGTCAACATTGTCAAAAGCTTTCTCTAAGTCTACAAATGCTAGAAACGTAGGTTTGCCTTTTCTTAATCTTTCTTCCAAGATAAGTCGTAAGGTCAGTATTGCCTCACGTGTTCCAACATTTCTACGGAATCCAAACTGATCTTCCCCGAGGTCGGCTTCTACCAGTTTTTCCATTCGTCTGTAAAGCATTCGCGTTAGTATTTTGCAGCTGTGACTTATTAAACTGATAGTTCGGTAACTTTCACATCTGTCAACACCTGCTTTCTTTGGGATTGGAATTATTATATTTTCTTAAAGTCTGAGGGTATTTCGCCTGTCTCATACATCGTGCTCACCAGATGGTAGAGTTTTGTCATGACTGGCTCTCCTGAGGCCATCAATAGTTCTAATGGAATGTTGTCTACTCCCGGGGCCTTGTTGTGACTCAGGTCTTTCAGTGCTCTGTCAAACTCTTCACGCAGTATCTTATCTCCCATTTCATCTTCATCTACATCCTCTTCCATTTCCATAATATTGTCCTCAAGTACATCGCCCTTGTATAAACCCTCTATATACTCCTTCCACCTTTCTGCTTTTCCTTCTTTGCTTAGAACTGGGTTGCCATCTGAGCTCTTGATATTCATACAAGTGGTTCTCTTCTCTCCAAAGGTTTCTTTAATTTTCCTGTAGGCAGTATTTATCTTACCCCTAGTGAGACAAGCCTCTACATCCTTATATTTGTCCTCTAGCCATCCCTGCTTAGCCATTTTGCACTTCCTGTCGATTTCATTTTTGAGACGTTTGTATTCCCTTTTGCCTGCTTCATTTACTGCATTTTTATATTTTCTCCTTTCATCAATGAAATTCAATATTTCTTCTGTTACCCAAGGATTTCTATTAGCCCGCGTCTTTTTACCTACTTGATCGTCTGCTGCCTTCACCACTTCATCCCTCAGAGCTACCCATTCTTCTTCTACTGTATTTCTTTCCCCCATTCCTGTCAATTGTTCCCTAATGCTCTCCCTGAAACTCTCTACGACCTCTGGTTCTTTCAGTTTATCCAGGTCCCATCTCCTTAAATTCCCACCTTTTTGCAGTTTCTTCAGTTTCAATCTGCAGTTCATAACCAATAGATTGTGGTCAGAATCTACATCTGCCCCAGGAAATGTCTTACAATTTAAAACCTGGTTCCTAAATCTCTGTCTTACCATTATATAATCTATCTGAAACCTGTCAGTATCTCCAGGCTTCTTCCATGTATACAGCCTCCTTTCATGATTCTTGAACCAAGTGTTAGCTATGATTAAGTTATGCTCTGTGCAAAATTCTACAAGGCGGCTTCCTCTTTCATTCCTTCCCCCCAATCCATATTCACCTACTATGTTTCCTTCTCTCCCTTTTCCTACTGACGAATTCCAGTCACCCATCACTATTAAATTTTCGTCTCCCTTCACTACCTGAATAATTTCTTTTATCTCGTCATACATTTCATCTATTTCTTCATCATCTGCAGAGCTAGTTGGCATATAAACTTGTACTACTGTAGTAGGCATGGGCTTTGTGTCTATCTTGGCCACAATAATGCGTTCACTATGCTGTTTGTAGTAGCTAACGCGCACTCCTATTTTTTTATTCATTATTAAACCTACTCCTGCATTACCCCTACTTGATTTTGTATTTATAACCCTGTAATCACCTGACCAAAAGTCTTGTTCCTCCTGCCACCGAACTTCACTAATTCCCACTATATCTAACTTTAACCTATCCATTTCCATTTTTAAATTTTCTAACCTACCTGCCCGATTAAGTGATCTGACATTCCACGCTCCGATCCGTAGAACGCCAATTTTCTTTCTCCTGATAGCGACGTCCTCTTGAGTAGTCCCCGCCCTGAGATCCGAATGGGGGACTATTTTACCTCCGGAATATTTTACCCAAGAGGACGCCATCATCATTTAATCATACAGTAGAGCTGCATGTCCTGGGGAAAAATTACGGCTGTAGTTTCCCCTTGCTTTCAGCCGTTCGCAGTACCAGCACAGCAAGGCCGTTTTGGTTAATGTTACAAGGCCAGATCAGCTGAAAAGGCTGCTGCCCCTCTTCAGCGACACAATATGTTGTTACAAATCGATTACCTGCAGCGTGCATTTCATTGACCCCAAACTACCGCCACTTGTGACTTCAGTGGTTCAAGCGAGAGGTCTTTGGAGTGCGGGGTGGAGCTCTGTTGTGTTTTCGGCTGAAAGTTGGTTCTGCCTTGGTGTCAGTGACGGCCGCATGGTGGTTAGAAGAAGGTCAGTTGTAGGCTTGCAATCAAACTGCCTTGCGTGCTGGACCTAAACCTGCAGCTCTGGTTATTGTGCTGCCTTTCATGCACAGCATTCCAGAGAGTGTTTTCCAACAGGATAACGTTTTCCAATAAGATAACTTTGGCCGACATACCAATGTTGTAGCCCAACATGCTCTATAGAGTGTCGACATGTTGTCTTAACCTGCTGTATCAGCATATCTGCCTTCAGTCCAGCACATATGGTACATCATCGGAAAGAACTCCAGCGTAATCCGCAAATAGCATTAACGTTCCCTATATTGATCCACTGAGTGCTACAGGCATGCAACTCCATCCCACACACTAACATGCGGCATCCGTACAAAACAATGCATGCATTTTTGCATGCTTTCATTAAACATTCTGGCAGTTACACCAGTTATTAATATACCAGTATTTCACGTTTGCAGTGGCTTACCTCGTCCTTATATTAACCTGTCATCTTGCAATGTTAATCACTTAAATATGTTACCTACATAAACGTATTCGCGAAGTTTCATTAATCTACATTAATTATTTTCGTTTTTGCAATTTTTTCATCAGTGTAGATAAAAGCATAAGCCTAACATATGACCATTATAGGTACAGATCGAATATAAAGCTTGAAATGCGCTGTGAAGAAGCGATATTAAATGACAAGCAATGTACAAGTCAGGTAGTTTTGAAAGTTATGTGCCCAATGAATTCGTGAGAACAATGGGCGTGGGAAGAATAAAAAAAGTTGTACATTTCAGTAAATTAAAAGTATTAGCATGTTCTAGCTTTAAGTGGATTTATGTTCTAACATGTTTGAAAATTCGAAATTGCATATTTTGCCAATAAAAGAGTAAAACTAATTATTATAAAAGTGTAAAATAGTTACAGTAGACATTAATTAAACAATATTTGCAGGATCACCCTACCCTCGGAACAAAGCGAAGTTAATGATTTGGTCTCTGTTACATAATAACTAGAATTATTAATGCATCAGACTTGCTCATTCTGTTTCTCTCTCTCTTCCTTTCCTTTCCTTTCCTCTTTTGTAGTGACGCTACATATGCACGCCATGTGAACGGTCGTTTCAAACGAAGAGCTGGAGCGTTTGAACCTTACATTTCCCCGTCTGACTAAGCTTTGCGTGAGAGAGTCACGAGGGATGAATGTACAAATTACAAGTCAAACCACGACAAACTTCTGAACATTATGAAAGAAGTGTGGCGGTATTACGACTAATCCTAAGCTTTCTCCATTGATACAATTAACAGCAATACCCTCGATTAAAGAAGGGTTGCTCTGAAATAAATAGTGTGAACTATAAATTTTTTCAGAGAGATGTTGGGAGAAAAATGCCTGACAGTCTAATAACGAAAAAGATATGCTGCATAAGCGATCTACTCTCGCTATTTCGATACTAATTTCGGAAAAAACTTACACAACAAGAACTTTATATAGTTATAGCTCCTTAAATTCCTGATACATAAATAGATAACGTGAGTTTTCTTTTCGCCTTCTGGTAGGTGGGTGAGGAGATATAATGAGGGGTGGTGTACTTATAAAAAATTGTTGACATTCGAATAAAATGATCTTATGGATACCATAGAACCATAATGGTTCTTTGCTCTAGCTGTTCCCAGAAAAATATCAGCTAAACAATGTACAGAATGATTTCCATTATGTAGTAACAACATTTAACCAGCACAGCGAATAATGGAAATTTTTATTTCATACTGCATTGTGAAAACAATAAGATTTAGACAAATTGTTATTATACTCCTTTATATTAAACTATATTTTTTAAGATTAATGGCATTCTAATTAAATCGAAGTAAGTAGGATGGGTAATGAGGACTCCGGGACATATTTGACTGTGAGTTGCCTACAAACAGCGACACAGGCAATGAACGCATTACGTGTTCGTGCCACTCCCTTCTCGGTCCTCTGCCCTCCTCTCCAGCCAGTCAAAGCCTAGTGTTAAAATGAGGCAGCCAACTGCGCAAAAATGGCAACAGGTTCGAAGATATGTAGTAAAACTTTGCGTAACCTTCAGTTGGATAGCCACCAAGGTCAAAGATATTTGCATAAGACATTTTCCACTCAATTACGCGTACACACACACACACACACACACACACACACAAACACACACACACACACACACACACACAGACACACACATACATGCTTTTTTTTATTTTTATGGCATGCTCAAAAGTATCTGCAGTATTTCAACAAGCTTCTTCGGGCGCCACGTTAAAAAGTGTTTGATTATTTACTAAAAACAACATAATCACACACACACACACACATACACACAATCATCATCATCATCAAAAATTACTATACTGGATGAAAAATGGTCCTATCATAGCACAAAAAACTGCGAATATGTCCGGGCTGAATTAGGAATGTATAAGAAGCGAACTAACTTCTCGACTTATTTGGCGTCTTCAGAGATATGGAAATCAGAACTTCTTCACATATTCACGCTTTTTTACTTGTTAGTATTAGTACCCACGTCACGTAATACAATGTATGGTATCAAATAAAGCAATATGACACGATGTCATACCGCAGAAACAAATCCACCTCCAGAAATTTTATCCCCCGCTCTTCAGCCATATAGTATATTTACCATAGCTCGCAAATCTTCTGGATTTTGGGCATATGATCAGAGACTTCAGCCTGTAAATTGCAAAAGGTAGGGATGCCAATACTTTGTAGCTAAGAGAGCTCTCTGCGCTGTGAAAGTAGGATTAACTCGTAAAAAAGCGTGAATAAGTCAAAATGTTTTGTTTTAAATGTGTTTGAAGCTGCCGTACACGAAGAAAACCGAATTCCCTTCTTTTACGTCCCTAACTCTACCCAAGACATATTCGCTTTTTTTTGTCATATGATAAAGCATGTTTCATTCTGGTTCCCAACTGTTACTCTACCATAGCTTGGCAACCGATGTAAATTTTTTTTACCCTAGCGACAACTGATCTAATATAGGTTTTTTAATTGTCTTTCGAACCATGAATCTCATGTCACGGCACCGGATAAATCTTTCAAAAACAATAGGACGACGATTAATTACACGAATTTGTCTCCCTTCTGACAAAATTTGAACCGGTTCGCACATAAACGTAGAAGTGGCGTGCGTAAAGAAACCCACAAAAAATTATTTTTTGCACATAACATACGAACTAAGCTAGGTTTTGAAAGTCAGTTTTCAAATTTATCGTAAGAATGCGTTTTTTTATTATTTGAATTACTTTAAGTCGTTTCCGCGTGTTAGGTTCACGTAAGAATGAATTTTACGTGCAACATTTAGCTCGACTTTAACCCATTGTATCTCGACAACGGATAAAGATTATCGGACAAAAAATTCCATTTTGAGGTTATCTCCTCATCTACCTTAGTGGAGAGTTCGAAACGATTCGTAGAATAAAGTATGGAAGTGGGGCGCTTCAAAGAATGGTTCAAATGGCTCTGGGCACTATGGGACTCAACTTCTGCGGTCATAAGTCCCCTAGAACTTAGAACTACTTAAACCTAACTAACCTAAAGACAGCACACAACACCCAGCCATCACGAGGCAGAGAAAATCCCTGACCCCGCCGGGAATCGAACCCGGGAATCCGGGCGTGGGAAGCGAGAACGCTACCGCACGACCACGAGATGCGGGCGGGGCGCTTCGAAAAGCTCCCAGAAAAACGTATTTTTTTGCTCGTATTTGCACTTAAAATCCGAACGGTCTACATAAAAATGAAGCCATTAGCTGAGCACTATTTCGGCCTAATTAACATCTTTTGCAGAAAGAATTAATCGATTCGCAGAATTTGCCTGGGCGTCAGCTTTGGCTCGTTGTTCGAACGTTGCTTATATACAGTAACATAGTTACAGTTAAATGTTCCAATGGTTATACAAATGGCTGCATTTCAGGGCTAAATCAAAAACTTTTCACCGTTGTTCATAGCTCAAACAGAAACCGAGCACCAAATTCCACCATAACCACGATTCTGCGCGCGGCCTTCTCAAACGTATTTGTTACAGCACTTCTGCGCTTATGTTCATCTAGTGTTTCACAATGAGAGCACTTAGCGACTGCTAACAAATTTCAAGCATAATTTCACACCCTTCCTAAACGCTTCTTCACTTACATGCTTGAAAGACAAATGCGACAGTAACTCATTTGTAAAGTAATCCAACCTTTGAATCTGTTTCACACGTGGGAGTTCCATTTTTTAAAGACTTGGAGGTTTACTAGTACTTTACTACAACAAGTTTACGTCAAATGTCATTTTTCTCTTTCCCACTCTCTCTCTCTCTCTCTTTCTCTGTCTGTCTGTCTCTCTCTCTCTCTATCTCTCTGTCTCTCTCTCTCTCTGTCTCTCTGTCTCTCTGTCTCTCTCTTTCTCTCTCTCTCCCTCTGTAATGTTAATTTGAATGAGGTGTCAACATTACTTTACAGAGGGGAATGCGAAGGAAACGAGATTATGTTCTGTTTACATTTTCACACAATAAACCACATTTTCAAACATACACTACGATCACAGTCACCACAAATTTCATGTCAGAACACAGTGTGAGTTGGATTCCGCCTCCGCCAAGATTTCAAAATGTTTATACCAGAATGAAAACTGCAATCCCAGATTGGTGTTGGGAGCGATGCATCAGAGGATGTGGACTGACTGAAGTTTTTCAAAAATGTACTCTGCATATTATGATTTGGTAATTGGTCTGTGCTGTATGACTGATTTGAAAAATCTCACACTTCTTCTCTGAATGACTGACTGCAGGTTCCCCGCACACAATACATAAAAATGAATATTGCATATTAGTGATGAAAGCACGTCAATGACGGACCGGTGCCGCATTAAACTATTTCATCTTGCCTACTAGAAATGCTGAAAAATAGAATTCTCGGTACAATTCAAGTAAATGTGTGAACTGGTACATTAATAAGAGGGAAACACATAAATAATTCAAACTAAGCTTGTATACTGTGGAATCATTTACAGCTACAGACCATGATGCTCACTTTGCGATAGTTGAAAGCAGAAAGACAATTGTGAACCGCCAGGCTTCCAGCTGCTCCCTCGAAAATTTGTAGGCTGCGCCTTCTTTTACTACTCAAGCACTTACATACACAATCGTTGACATTTACATCGTTACAAATATTAATGCACACACATAGAAAATAATTTTGTAGAATGGTGTTAGAATGCCTCTGAATGACTGATACAATTCGTTGCTTTGTTGTCAGTAGTCATTCACTCTTTACACATCAGAAAGAAAAGTTAATATGTGCACATTTCTTTTTCTTGTTTGATAAAAACAATAGCAATTAAGTGTTTTGTTCAATCATTGCGAAGTCCTTGGCACAGATTTCTCCTCTATCAACACGATAGTTGAGTGACACAAAGCTCTGGGGTCGAGCGTTGATTCCAAACACTTGTTGAATTGCACACAAGACACGATTTTGGTTGTGAGTCCATAAGAGAAGCGACGTCAGGCGTGGATTATGGCGTCAGACCCAGGTTGTGGTCTCAGATGTGTGGTTGGCGGCCATCTGGTTTGATCTCCATGGAACGCTCGTGATGCACGGACTCAGTATTGTCTTCCTGGTTTTCATCCCAGTGTTCGCTAGCTTATGTGTAGCAGTGTCGAAGCGCCATGATACATGTAACATTTGTACACCGCTATGGGACTTTTGAAAGCATGAACTTCCATGGAGCAGACAGAATCAAAATACATAGAGAAGCACATATACAATAGATAAATATTTCTCAGATTGACTTCTTTACAGTAGATTACAACATATATACAAAATACAGCTGTTCATTTTTAATCGTATTTTGTCAACTGGAAAGACTTATACAAAGCTCACTGCAGGAACAATGTCAATTCAGAAAAAGCTGAAAGTCTGTTCTGTGTTTGAATAACAAATAGTTTATCTACAAGGGTTAAAAGCTGTTGAGTTCATGCAAATTTCAACATGTCCATGATTTTTGTTATCTTGTCCGTGTATTAACATTTTTAATGATCAATAATGAGCACTGCATTGACCTCTGGCGGCAATTACATTTTACTGCTGGCGTCCATAGTTCAGGCGTTCACGTGATGTGGAACGTTCTCAGTGAGGAATGGTGTTGGAGATGCACATTGAGTTCTTGTACGTGGGAATCCACCGACGCCCTTTCGGTAGCACACCCTCTTGAAGGAAGCAGCTTCATTCTTTCCCAAGGTAAATCTACACCTTAATATCCAGTGGATATGCTGTTTACTTGTCCTAATATTAGATTAGCACATCACGTATATCGAGATTACACACAATGCACTATTTTTCCTGCCCAACTTTCGATGGACTAGTGTTTATCACATGCACATCATTAATTTGTACAGGACTCTACGTACCTTTGTACGAAGTTTTGATTTACACTAGGTCTTTATATTTACAGATTTTCTGTGCAAGTAATTTTATCTATTAATATCTTTCTAATTACCAATCACATATTTTTACACAGTTCTCTTAACATATTTTCAGTTTTTTAAAATACACTTTAGTATCAGGGTTTAGGATCCATATATCATGAAATTAGTATTTCATTTAATTACATACACACAAAAATCAGCTTGGAGAAAAGTCACTACAACACATTCAATTACAAAACAAACAAATGTTCATCAAAGGGGGCAGAGGAAAGAACCTCTAATTACTAGTTTCGCATGAGCAGTACACTACCATTCACGTTGCTTGGTCGTGTTTGTGTAAGTATTCTACTGATTGTTACTACCTGAATAGGCCAGTATTCTTCGTAAATGCATGTGACTGTTTTGCATTCCGATGGTACCTCGTTCACAGTGTAGGGTACCTGTATAAATGTTTTCATGTACTGACAAGAGTGGCCGGCCGTGGTGGCCGAGCGGTTCCACGCGCTTCAGTCTGGCACCGCGCGCGACTGCTACGGTCGCAAGTTCGAACCCTGCGTCGGGTATGGATGTGTGTGATGTCCTTAGGTTAGCTAGGTTTAAGTAGATCTAAGTTCTAGGGGACTGATGACCTCAGATGTTAAGTCCCATAGTGTACAGAGCCATTTGACAAGAATGTCATTCTCTGGCATTTTCCTACTTACTCAATCTTTCATCAGTTGTTGTTCATCTTTTCCCTTCTTCACAAAATATCAGTCACATTATTAAAATGCTTTAACCATACGAATTATTCAGCAATGTGTAAGTCTGTTACACAGCTTTGTACACAGAGAAAATGACCTTAACCATATACATGTGAAAAGACTTGACATAACAAGTAGAGAAACAGGTGAAAGTAATTGGTGCTTCTTCACATTTTCTTCTTGTATTTGATGAATGGGTAAATACGCAAACAGACACATACACTTCCAGTTACAGTAGATCTGATATATAGGTAGTGTTGCACATATAATGCTCATTCTAAACCGAAGTCAATAAATGGGATGTTTCATGTGTTTTAGATCTTTCGGCACTTCGTATGACGAATATCCTCATAGCTGGTATTTAACTCGCATATTGTTGTTTTACTGATTTTGTGTTTCTTGGAACTTCTTCAACTCTTTGTGTGCGTCTAAATCTTGAGTCTTTTGATTCTAGGATTCCTAAACAAATAACCTAGGTGTGTCGTGCAAGTAATGACCTATGGTCCTTCATAAAGTAGTGCCCCATCGCTGTTTTTTCGTTTGAGTTGCGTAGATTTGCGGTGAGTTCTGAGTAAACAATTTCCTACTTCATAATGTTGAGTGTTTCTGAGATTGTTATCATACTGTGATTTTTCAAGATGTGCTTGACGAGTGAGTGCAATTAACACAGATCTTACCCTTTATTCATAGGATTTGCTTCTCTCAGAAATTTTGGAAGAGAGTCTACCCACTTGTTGCTTCCTCTGACATCCATCTTCAAGTCTACAGGACTGTATTGTGTGGCATAAGAGGGAAGATAGTTCACTACCTATCTAATCAAATCAAAATACTTATAACACGGCAGTTGGAATTTTATAATTTATCCGAAAATGTCTGCCCAATTCTGTGCTATAAATAAATTTCAAGTACACGGAAAATTACAATTCCTTGCGTATGTACTGACAATTTTCATATCAGTAATAAATAAAACTTTCTACAGCACTGGAGTGTTGACAAAAGTCTCCACACGATATTAGTAGTGGACCAACAGCGGTGTGAGGACAATTTGTTCGACTGGATTGCCCACATTGGGTGCAAGCATACATTCAGAGGCAAACCTATTGTTCTCTTTTGATTGACAGGTCCTTAATCCATTGTTCTGCTAAGTGGATTATGACACCATAGGGATAATCCATCATTCTGAGAAGTGCCCCACCCTTCCCCCTCCTCCTCCCTCATCCCACTGGGAACTCCCCTCACCAGTACAAGTGCACTTCCATACCTAAGTTAACCAAACAGCCCCCTCCCAAACTATCAATTTGACTAATTTCTTAAATCGATAAATTAATTAACCCCTCCACCTCTGAGGAATCGCCCAGCCCTCTCCAAGCCCTCAGCCAACTGCAAATTGCCGGAAGAAAGACTCTGTTTAGAGGCCATTTAGCAGGAAATCGATTGCAGTGTATGGAATAGTGCTCAATTTCTGGTAGACAAGCCAAATTGTGGAATGCTGTTTATTTAAACAATTTGTGGGTGCAAGGAAGTATGGAATATTTAAACAATTGTGGCCCTTTTTTATTTAGATCATGCATGGAAGCGCTGAGTGGGATCTGATTTGATTTGCCTTTATCGTTGTTGGTGTGGTCTTCAGTCCTGAGACTGGTTTGATGCAGCTCTCCATGCTACTCTATCCTGTGCAAGCTTCAACTGCAGCCTTCATCCTTCTGAAACTGCTTAGTGTATTCATCTCTTGGTCTCCCTCTACGATTTTTACCCTCCACGGTGCCCTCCAATACTAAATTGGTGATCCCTTGATGCCTCAGAATATGCCCTACCAAGCGATTTCTTCTTTTTGTCAAGTTGTGCCACAAACTCTTCTCCCCAATTCTATTCAATACCTCCTCATTAGTTATGTGATCTACCCATCTAATCTTCAGCATTCTTCTGTAGCACCAGATTTCGAAAGCTTCTATTCTCTTCTTGTCTAAACTATTTATCGTCCATGTTTCACTTCCATACAAATACTTTCAGAAACGACTTCCTGACATTTAAATCAATACTCGATGTTAACAAATTTCTCTTCTTCAGAAACGCTTTCCTTGCTATAGCCAGTCTACATTTTGTATCCTCTCTACTTCGACCATCATCAGTTATTTTGCTCCCCAAATAGCAAAACTCCTTTACTACTTCAAGCGTCTCATTTCCTAATCTAATTCCCTCAGCATCACCCGATTTAATTCGACTAAATTCCATTATCCTCGTTTTGCTTTTGTTGATGTTCATCTTATACCCTCCTTTCAAGACACTGTCCATTCCGTTCAACTGCTCTTCCAAGTCCTTTGCTGTCTCTGACAGAATTACAATGTCATCGGCGAACCTCAAAGTTTTTGTTTCTTCTCCATGGATTTTAATGCCTACTCCGAACTTTTCTTTCGTTTCCTTTACTGCTTGCTCAATATACAGATTGAATAGCACCGTGGAGAGGCTACAACCCTGTCTCGCTCCCTTCCCAACCACTGATTCTCTTTCATGTCCCTCGACTCTTATAACTGCCATCTGCTTTCTGTAAAAATTGTAAATAGCCTTTCGCTCCCTGTATTTTACCCCAGCCACCCTCAGAATTTGAAAGAGAGTATTCAGGTCAACATTGTCAAAATCTTTCTCTAAGTCTACAAATGCTAGAAACGTATGTTTGCCTTTCCTTAATCTGTTTTCTGAACTAAGTCGTAGGGTCAGTATTGCCTCGAGTGTTCCAACATTTCTATGGAATCCAAACTGATCTTCCCTGAGGTCAGCTCCTACCAGTTTTTCCATTCGTCTGTAAAGAATTCGTGTTAGTATTTTGCAGCTGTGGCTTATTAAACTGATAGTTCGGTAATTTTCACACCTGTCAACCCTGCTTTCTTTGGGATTGGAATTATTATATTCTTCGCCTGTCTCACACAGTTTGCTCACCAGATGGTAGAGTTTTGTTAGGACTGGCTCTCCCAAGGCTGTCAGTAGTTCTAATGGAATGTTTACTCCCTGGACCTTTTTTCGACTTAGGTCTTTCAGTGCTCTGTCAGACTCTTCGCGCAGTATCATATCTCCCATTTCATCTTCATCTACATCCTCTTCCATTTCCATTATATTGTCCTCAAGAACATCGCCCCTATGTAGACACTATGTACTCCTCCCACCTTTCTGCTTTCCCTTCTTTGCTTAGAACTGGGTTTCCATCTGAGCTCTCGATATTCATGCAAGTGGTTCTCTTTTCTCCAAAGGTCTCTTTAATTTTTCTGTAGGCAATATCTATCTTATCCCTAGTGATATGCACCTCTACATCCTTACATTTGTCCTCTATCCATCCCTGCTTAGTCATTTTGCACTTCCTGTCGATCTCATTTTTGAGACGTTTGTATTCCTTTTTGCCTGCTTCATTTACTGCATTTTTATACTTTCTCCTTTCATCAATTAAATTCAGTATCTTTTCTGTTACCCAAGGATATCTATTAGCTCTCGTCTTTTTACCTACTTGATCCTCTGCTGCCTTCACTATTTCATCCATCAAAGCTACCCATTCTTCTTCTACTGTATTTCTTTCCCCCATTCCTGTCCATTGTTCCCTTATGCTCTCTCTGAAACTCTGTACAACCTCTGGTTTAGTCAGTTTATCCAGGTCCCATTTCCTTATATTCCCACCTTTTTGCAGTTTCTTCAGTTTTAATCTACAGTTCATAACCAATAGATTGTGGTCAGAGACCACATCTGCCCCTGGAAATGTCTTACAATTTAAAACCTGGTTCCTAAATCTCTGTCTTACCATTAAACAATTTATCTGAAACCTTCTAGTATCTCCAGGGTTCTTACATGTACACAACCTTCTTTCATGATTCTTGAACCAAGTGTTAGCTATGATTAAGTTATGCTCTGTGCAAAATACTAGCAGGCTGCTTCCTCTTTCATTTCTTAGCCCTAATCCATATTCACCTACTACTTTTCCTTCTCTTCCTTTTCCTGCTTTTCCAGTCACCCATGACTATTAAATTTTCGTCTCCCTCCACTAAATGAATAATTTCTTTTACCTCATTATAGATTTCATCAATTTCTTCATCATCTGCAGAGCTAGTTGCCATATAAACTTGTACTACTGTAGTAGGCGTGGGCTTCGTGTCTATCTTGGCCACAATAATGCGTTCACTATGGTGTTTGTAGTAGCTTACCCGCACTCCTATTTTTTTATTCATTATTAAACCTACTCCTGCATTACCCCTATTTTATTTTGTATTTAGAACCCTGTATTCATCTGACCAAAAGTCTTGTTCCTCCTGCCACCGAACTTCACTAATTCCCACAATACCAAACTTTAACCTATCCATTTCCATTTTTAAATTTTCTAACCCACCTGCCCGATTAAGGGATCTGACATTCCACGCTCCGATCCGTAGAACGCCAGTTTTCTTTCTCCTGATAACGACGTCGTCTTGAGTAGTCCCCGCCCTGAGATCCGAATGGGGGACTATGTTACCTCCGGAATATTTTACCCAAGAGGACGCCATCATCATTAAACCATACAGTAAAGTTGCACCCCCTCGGGAAAAACTACAACTGTAGTTTCCCCTTGCTTTCAGCCGTTCGCAGTACCAGCACAGCAAGGCCGTTTTGGTTAGTGTTACAAGGCCAGATCAGTCAATCACTCAGACTGTTGCCCCTGCAACTACTGAAAAGGCTGCTGCCCCTCTTCATGAACCACACGTTTGACTGGCCTCTCAACGGATACCTCTGAGTGTGGTTGCACCTACGGTACGGCTATCTGTATCGTTGAGGCAAACAAGCCTCCCCACCAACGGCAAGGTCCATGGGGGCGGGGGGGGGGGGGGTTGACTTGGTCAGGGAAGTAAAAATAACGTTGGTCAAGCCCACTGTTGCCTGCACCAAAACACAGTATATTGTGCCTCTAATAAAGCCAACCAATGCCCTTGGACAGTGCAAGGAGATCCTTTACCAGTCCTTGCTAGAAACAATTTCTTCAAGTATGGTTGATCGGAATATTCTGTGTCTTTTAATCTCAAATGCCTCGCATTCGAAGATCAAATGTGATGCGATTTCCTCGCCCACACCACACATCCTACGTTTGGGGTCTCCTTCTATTATCCCCATCTTCTATTATTCGCATGCCCTGTCAGTAATTCAACCATGAGTGTCATTTCTCTCCTGTTCAAGCCCAGGATTGAGAGACTTCTCTTAGAATATGGCTTTTGCATCAATACCTTGCCATGTTTTTGCTTGTGGACCTTAGCAATATTGTACATACTGTCTCCTTGTCCAGTCTCTTAGTTTTATTTTGATCATCACCTTGGTAATTGTCAGGACAAGTTTCGGTCCAGCAAAAGGTGTTATCGCCCCTATCCTGGCCAACATGTCGGTTTGCTCATTACCACTAATCCTTGAATGACCAGGGACCCACAAAAGGTTTACACTATTGCTTTCCCCTAGCTCCACAAGGACTTTGTGGCATTCTGCCATGATATTTGATCTTATTGTAGAGGCTGCCAGTGCTTTCAGGGCTGCTTGGTTGTCTGAATAAATGAAAATGCTACGACCTCTGTAGCACTTCCGCAAATTCTCCTCCACGCACACCCTGATAACAAATATTTCTGCTTGAAAAACAGTGTCCATCTCCCCTAGAGAGACTGCACTCTCCAGTATTGGCTGCACTCCGTATACCCCAGCCCCAACACCTTGGTCTGTTCTCCAACCGTCAGTGAACCAGACTATGTCCCTAGTATGGTGTCAAAATTTGTTCAAGAGCTCCCTATTATATACTCAGCCGGCATTTCCCCAACCGTACCTATGTCTACCTCACTCAGTATTTTAGTGTGAGATCCTGAATACCCCGGTGAATTCCAGTTTTTGCCAGTCTTGTGTGCTCCAGCTGCTGCCTCCATTGAGTGGGCTTAGTTTCTAGTTGCTGCTGGAGTCAGGGATGTTAAGGTACTTAGTTTATGTTTTCCTCACTTTTAAAAGCACACTGCTGTCTAAGCATAGACAGGAAAATCAGAACAATTATATGTCTAAAAATTCATGACATATTTCTAAGCCCACAACAGATCGTGAAAAAGAAAGAAAAAACATTAGGTGCCTAAAAGATTTCCTAGAACAAAAAAATGGCTGGAATTTTGGATGGATTTTCGATACCCTACAACTGCTACTGTGGAGATGTTCTGTAGTCAATGGCGAATGGCAGGAGGACAGCACCCCACTTGTCCAAACCAAAAGAGGCTGGTTTGCTTGGAATTCTCTCTGAACACTCGAACAAAGAAGACATTACATGACTCTCAAATGTCGCAGAACTTTCTATGGGTACCTTTCTCTGTCCCTGTCTTGTTCGATGGAATCTGTAGAGGCTCCTGTTCCCCCCATAAAGGATGCCTTGTTACTCTCAGACGTCATGGAACTTCCTGTGTATTGAACATTCTGATTGGTTTTTACTGAATTTACCCGCCAAACTTCTGCTGCCGGTGTAGGAGCACTGCCCGCCACTTTCTGCACACTTATTTTTCTCGTCGGAGAATAAAAGCATGTTTACATGCATCTTACCCTCACCGGCAAATTTTGATAAATGGAGAGGGCCGACGACTATTTGCTTGTCTTGCTCAACTGGTTTCCCTTTCTTCTCCATATCATAAACGTGAACCGATGTTCTGGTAATCTGAGCCCCAAATTTGTGTATGTCCTGGATCTTGACAAGGAACTTGATACCATCAAAGTTATAACACTTATGAATGTCAAGGTACCTACCGTATTCAGAGGTGCGCTCTGGACGTACCTTCCAATTTCTCTCGCTAGCCAGGACTGACTGTGTTAAACAAACCTGATCTTTTTCGTATTGAATATTAATGCATGCCTGCTTGAATGCTATATCTTTAGCAAGCTGTGATGGATAGACCCTCCATTTACCAGGCCATAGCCGACCGGGGTGGCCGAGCGGTTCTAGGCGCTTCAGTCTGGAACCGTGCGACCGCTACGATCGCAGGTTCGAATCCTGCCTCGGGCATGGATTTGTGTGACGTCCTTAGGTTAGCTAGGTTTAAGTAGTTCTAAGTTCTAGGGGACCTCAGAAGTTAAGTCCCATAGTGCTCAGAGCCATTTGACCCAATCAGGCCATAGACGTATGTATGGATGTCCAGGTGTAGGATTTGGCTGAGTGCTTTAGCTAACTCACTTCGACCTCAGAAAACCGGGCCAGTATAGCTCTCAAGGTGGATTCAGAAAACCACTCGGTGATTGACGTCCATTGCGCTATCACGCCATTTTACCACCAAAGATAATTAAGACTTGTTTCTTCAATACCAGAGGCTACTTTGCGTGGGCGCGACATTTCGATGCACAGCACCGCACTGCATTTAATTTCGGGATACCGCGGATCATTAACGACCTTGAGGAGCTTCGTTTACGACTGGAAGCACGCTGTTAGAAACTCAACAGGGCCGCGGTACCCTCCTGCAGGGTTCTCTATCCTCGTGAACAAGATTCGCTCCTCAAAGGCGTCTGCAATCACAAAGTATTCTAACTGCGGTATAGAGATACTGACTGATGTTCTTCACTAAAAGGACAGGAGAAAGAACTGTCGCTAGCCACAGGATCGTCTTTATTACCAATTCTATAACCACAACTAGAAGAAAAAGCTGCTCGTGATGAGGTGTTAAGAAGTATGTGCCATACCTTGCGAGGCCTGTGAGGTCAAGAAGGTGGAGAAGGAGGAGGAGACGATGGTCTATCGGGCCAGTGCGAGCAGCCGGTTGCTGCAGCTGCAGCTACAGCCCTGACCCACTTGCCAGAGAGAAGGTGGTCTATGGATGCCAGGGCGTTGCTGGGCGGCACCAGGGGCGGCGGCTGGGACGGGACTGGAAGCGGCGGTGGCGGCTTCCCGTGCAGCAACTACTGGTGTCCTTGCCGGCGAGGCATGCCTGCCGGGCCCGCTGTGGCAAAGTAAGCTTCGCCGCCCCCGGTACCCGAGCCAAAGCTTATTGCTGTAGCGAGAGAGACAATAAGGAACACAATTAAGTATAAGTTCCAGGCATCGCCAGCTGCTGCAAAGAAAGAAAGAATCAGCGCACACTCCGCTGCAGAGTGAAAATCTCCTTCTGGAAACCTCCCCCAGGCTGTGGCTAAGCCATGTCTCCGCAGTATCCTTTCTTTCAGGAGTGCTAGTTCTGCAAGGTTCGCAGGAGAGCTTCTGTAAAGTTTGAAAGGTAGGAGACGAGATACTGGCAGAAGTAAAGCTGTGAGTAACGGGCGTGAGTCGTACTTCCGTAGCTCAGATAGTAGAGCACTTGCCCGCGAAAGGCAAAGGTCCCGAGTTCGAGTCTCGGTCGGGCACACAGTTTTAATCTGCCAGGAAGTTTCATATCAGCACACACTCCGCTGCATAGTGAAAATCTCATTCAAGAAAGAATACTGATTATTTGTATTTATGACTCCATGCTCTGCGCTCGTTAGAAGCACACGGCATCTAGTATACGTCCTCCGCAGCGCTCGGTGTCACAGCACCATCTACGACACCTGCAGATGGGCGTGTAAGAGCTCGAAACCGGTCGTGTGTTAAATAAAAGAACCTTACAAGTGTAGCGGTATTTTCAACCTCCTGGTATAGTGCTCAGTTGCAGATGTTCCTCCGACAGGATTGTTTGTGAACGACGATGGATTTATAGTGGTTATTCAGTCACATAGTGCTGGCACGCTGAAGGACAAACGGTAGTCTATGTGACAAACAGTAGTCTATTGTATGCCTGGAATAAAGCATTCTTTGCATTAAAGTGCATAGGAGGTTTCTACATAACATGGTACTGCTTTTGAAATTCCAACTGCCACACACATACATATTATGAAATCTAAACAGGTATGTATCATTAAGTCGCCGTTTCTCGCACACGTACCCAAAAGAAATCTTTTGCATGACGCTCTAACAGGCTTTCTTTTCATAACAAAATCAATTTTGCCAGCTGCAACAAATCCGTCTCGCGGTAATCCTGGTCCTCCTATGTGTTAAACAGGTACGGTGTCTAGCAACAGGAACTGAAAATGTACTTAGACTCGATACAGAACAGTTCTGAGATATGCGAACGTTTCTCTAACCATTTGCTTGGCCCCTGAAAATTAACTCCGAATGGACGTATGCTAGTATACGGCACTTGTAATAGTTTCTTAGTCGCGGAAATTTGTATGATCTTGTGGTAGGTCTGCAATAGTTATGCGTGTAAACATGAAATATTCTAACACAAAGCCCAGTTTCGCGCTCCGAATATGTTTAGGACGTCGCTCTGTTGGCTGGCTTTACAAGTATCATCAATATGAAAGGGATAATTTTTTCATAATACGGGGCCTCAGTCATAATATATTTCTTTAAAGTCAGTACCGCCATTAGACTGTTGTCTATTTATAGCGTTACATTTACACTTACACAACCATGATTTCGGCTTGAAAGTGACATTATCAAGTGTTTTCTGAAAGCAGGTTAGACAGTAAAAGCGAAATGTATAACAAGAGTTATAACCGTATAAGAATCCATATTTGTAATACTTACTTACAAGTGTTATAAATTGCCTAAGATGGCATACTGTCGTATTAAAATACACTATTAGACACATTGTCTAAGAGTCGATATTTCTGGCAGAGCCTACTGCTTCGTTTCATTACTGAGTACACCATCTTGACTGAATGACAGTTGGCTAAGTGTCAAATTGTCTTGGGCAAAGAAATTCCTGTTACAAGCAGGTGAATTTTTTTAATCTTTGGACTCAGTGTCCAGTAGGATAGGAAAGGTTAGGACCAATGTTTTTTTTTTTGTTTTATTTTGGTAGTTGTTACATCTTTGCAGTAACTGTTTATTTTAGTATACAATGAAGTTGCCTACTCATAAACATAAACAGTAAAAACCTCTCGATAATACTCGCTGCGTCCATCTTTTCCTGTCGTACCGGACACTGAGTCCAAAGACTCAAAAAGAGGTGCAGGATTCGTGGTGTCAGTTCCCTCCACCATTACTTCAGAAATTAGTCGAGTCCATGCCACGTCGTGTTGCGGCACTTCCGCGAGCTCGCGGGGGCTCTACACGTATCAGGCAAGTGTACCAGTTTGTTTGGCTCTTCAGTGCATGAACTCTGCACTTCAGGATCCATAAATATAAAAAAAAAAATTACAAAAACCCAACTCACGTGTAGTCTCCTCGTAAGATTTTAAAAATACCGTTATGTAGACATTATTCATTGTACTGAATGTATTTACGACCTGATTCGCTGTGCGCTGTATCCTCGAGGTGCCGTGAGGAGCGTCCGTTGCCCTCGGCTGTGGAGGACGCTGAGTGGCGGGAAAGAGCCAGCCAGGCAGGTCGGTGGTAGAGGCGGCAGAGACCGGATGAGGGCGCCGCGGTGTCCTTTGTGGCCGGCCGGCGGCGATACCCGTGCGAGGTGTGCGCCGCTTCCGGCGCTCCCTGCCGGCTCCGCTCTTCCAGCCAGCACACAAACAAACGGCGCCTGCCCGCTTCCTCGTACCAGCGGGGAGCACACACAACGCAACGGACCGTTTCGCTCAGCGTCACTTCTCACGACTACCGTAACTTCACTCTCATTTACTCACTTACGAGTATATCCTTGTACACAATTTTGACCTGTTGCCTAGGTGTAGTGGTACTACACTACCGGCCATTAAAATTGCTACACCACGAAGATGAAGTGCTACAGACGCGAAATTTAACCGACAGGCATGCTGTGATATGCAAATGATTAGCTTTTCAGAGCATTCACACAACGTTGGCGTCGGTGGCGACACCTACAACGTGCTGACATGAGGAAAGTTTCCAACCGATTTCTCATACACGAACAGCAGTTGACCAGCGTTGCCTGGTGAAACGTTGTTGTGATGCCTCGGTGGTAAGGAGGAGAAATGCGTACCATAACGTTTCCGACTTTGATAAAGGTCGGATTGTAGCCTAACGCGATTGCGGTTTATCGTATCGCGACGCTGCTGCTCGCGTTGGTCGAGATCCAATGACTGTTAGCAGAATATGGAATAGGTGGGTTCAGGAGGGCAATACGGAACACCGTGCTGGATCCCAACTGCGTCGTATCTCTAGCAGTCGAGATGACAGGCATCTTATCCGCATGGCTGTAACGGATCGTGCAGGCCGCGGTGGTCTAGCGGTTCTGGCGCTGCAGTCCGGAACCGCGGGACTGCTACGGTCGCAGGTTCGAATCCTGCCTCGGGCATGGGTGTGTGTGATGTCCTTAGGTTAGTAAGATTTAAGTAGTTCTAAGTTCTAGGGGACTTATGACCTAAGATGTTGAGTCCCATAGTGCTCAGAGCCATTTGAGCCATTTGAGGATCGTGCAGGCACGTCTCGATCCCTGAGTCAACAGGTGGGGACGTTTGCAAGACAACAACCATCTGCACGAACAATTCGACGACGTTTGCAACAGCATGGACTATCACGTCGGAGACCATGGCTGCGGTTACCCTTGACGCTGCATCACAGACAGGAGTGCGTGCGATGGTATACTCAACGGCGAACCTGGGTGCACGAATGGCAAAACGTCTTTTTTTCGGATGAATCCAGGTTCTGTTTACAGCATCATGATGGTCGCATCCGTGTTTGCCGACATCGCGGCGAACGCACATCGGAAGCTTGTATTCGTCATCGCCATACTGGCGTATAACCCGGCGTGATGGTATGGGGTGCCTTTGGTTACAGGTCTCGGTCACCTTTTGTTCGCATTGGCGGCACTTTGAACAGTGGACGTTACATTTCAGATGTGTTACGACCCGTGGCTCTACCTTTCATTCGATCCCGGCGAAACCCTACATTTCAGCAGGATAATGCACGACCGCATGTTGCAGGTCCTGTACGGGCCTTTCTGGATACAGAAAATGTTCGACTGCTGCCCTGACCAGCACATTCTCCAGATCTTTCACCAATTGAAAACGTCTGGTCAATGGTGACCGAGCAACTGGCTCGTCACGATACGCCAGTCACTACTCTTGATGAACTGTGGTATCGTGTTGAAACTGCATGGGCAGCTGTACCTGTACACGCCATCCAAGCTCTGTTTGACTCAATGCCCAGGCGTATTAAGGCCGTCATTACGGCCCTAGGTGGTTGTTCTGGGTACTGATTTCTCAGGATCTATGCACCCAAATTGCGTGAAAACGTAATCAAATGTCAGTTCTAGTATAATATATTTGTCCAATGAATACCCGTTTATGATCTGCATTTCTTCTCGGTGTAGCAATTTTAATGGCCAGTAGTCTAGATTTTGTTACCTCTACGCTGTGCAACCGCATACCTGTCTCCCACTGCGAAATTTGGTTCAAAGGTACTCAAAGGTGCCTGCAACCTTCCTCCGTAAATGTGCGAAAGTACGGCGCCCTGTGAAGCCACCCTCGGGTTCGACGGCACTCCCCACAGCAAGGTGTCAATAGTACGGAAAAAGGGCCAGAACTCAGAATTTCATGTCAGGTGTAAGGTGGGTTAATAATGTCACATTGGCACCAAATTCCACCACAGTCTCGGCCAACGCCACTGTGGACGTGTTACATGTTGCGAAGGTCATCACAAGCGTCTTACACACATTTGACTTCTTCTTTCGACACCTCTGTGATGTAAGTAAGAACCATAAAAGTCAGCATTGAAATCACGTGATTTTCTAATTAGTAGCCGAGAAAAGAATTTCAGACGCACCGTCGCCAAGTATCGACACAAAAAGGCCTCAATGGCTGGCATAAAGGGCGTCAATGAACCCATCTCTTCTCTTTGGACGTTGATTACAACCTATTTCGCAGTCAAAAACGACGATTCGCAGTGTGATGAGGAACACGAATAAGTTCTTATCAAATTTGACAGAGCTGAGATCCCCCGGATGATTCAACGCCTCTCTATGGACCTCGTAGGCCTCTAACCTCGTTAGTCGTGTAGCGCAATAGCAGTCTTTGCTCTCGTGTACGGTGTTTAACCACAATGGACCGTTCAAAACAATTACACGAAACTTAAACGTGAGCTGAAGCAGCAAAGAATTTTTTTTTTCACAACTGTTTCGTGCTCATCCATTGGAGGATCAGGAGCGGCGGAAGGGCGGGATGGGGGTGCGACATTGACACAGGCGAGAATAAAATGACAAAGGATCCCTCTAACCCTCTAAGATCCCGCCTGCACATTTTTTTGGTTGGCTGTCCAGACGTGGCAACTCAGCCGCCTCAACAATGGAACGTCAGTTATGACGATATGAACGTAAGGACAACACGCAGTCCCCGAGTGCAGAAAAATCTCTGACCGGCCAGGAATCGAACCCGCTTCACTTAGTAATCTGCCGCGTTGACCACGCAGCTACCAGGGCGGACCCTGCGAAACTTTGTTGGACACTGCAAAACTGTACCTGTACAGAGACAGCCAGTCATTGATACCCAGGCGCCAGTGAGAAAGACATCGCTTTCAACATCACTCAGGTTCCGCATGTGGTCGAAAGCTGCTATTTCAGCGACGTAGTGCGTCTCAGCTCAGGAGTTTCGAAATGGTTGGCTGTCGCACCGAAACAGGAAAGCTCGAAAAGCCTTTCTTTCCTCGGGTCACATTCAAATTTCGTCGAACGGTTTTGAATGATCCCTAGTGGTTCCAACATGTACAACAGAGCAAAAATCGCATCGCGCTACACTCCATAGGGATGTGATCATATTCAAATGGTTCAAATGGCTCTGAGCACTATGGGACTTAACTTCTGAGGTCATCAGTCCCCGAGAACTTACAACTACTTAAACATAACTAACTAAGGACATCACACACATCCATGCCCGAGGCAGGATTGGAACCTGCGACCCCCTGTAGCGCCTAGAACCGCTCGGCCACCTCGGCCGGCTACGATCATGTTCAGTGAGGTTGCAGGTCCGCGATGTCCTTAGAGTAGTGTTCAATCGTCCATAGGTTTCAGCAGTTTCAAAGGTTGTCAAGTATGTCTTCCTGTTGCTCACCGTATTGCGAACTGTTGTTTTCGACTGCGAAATGTGTGAGAAGCAGCGCCTCAGGAATGGGAACATTTCTATACGTCTTTCTTGCATTTATCAGCGCCAGATTTGTGCATCGCGGCCAAAATTGGAACTAATTTTTCCGAGCTTAAATCGGTTCCGGGTCAACACATTAGAGTATATACCAAGCTTCGCTGCCGTACGATAATTAGAGCCCACACTGAACCTCGAGAGTAGCACGCTGCACTTTAAATATAACCAACCGTTGCTTGGCTTTGTGTGTTAAACCTTTGACGTTAAATTATACCTCTAGATTAAAAAATCGTTCCAAACTTTTAAATTCAGTCTATAATTATACGAAATATTGGAAACAAAATTTTTGTTGTCTCTGGAAGCCACTGGGACCGTGCTCAGTGCTCCGTTTCGGCCATTTAGTAATACACCAGATGTCGGAGTTCACGTTATCTGGCGTAATACAGATAACTGAGGACGTTGGTTGTTAAGTGCTGCTCTGAGTTGGCATAGCAGGAGAGGTCGTGGCGGGTCATATCTGATCAATCAGTGGAGTGATGAAAAAAAAACACGTTCACTACATATCAGTGTGTTGGTATGTCATAATTAAATTTGTAATACAATATAAGCTGAACATATTCATACATATTATAAAAATGGATTATGTATGTATACAGGATGGTCAGAAATAGTCTGAAAAGCTTGAAAGGGTGTTGTAAGCTAAGTTGCGCTGAGAAATAACTTTTGAATAAAAACTCTATACGTTGCACCAAGTTAAGTGTCACTGAATTTAGCCAATCAGACCGCTGCGCGTGCAAATTCAAGCGGCCATCCAGAGACGGTGTCACCAAGCGTGTTTTTGGATCGGTTTCCTGAAACCGAACAAGAGAGTGGTGTGAAAATTGGACATGGGAAGGTAGTAAGGATCGAGCCGAAAGCTTAGAAGTCTCGTGCGCTATCTTCTACACCATGAGAACAACTGACAAGAATTTTATCTGCCGAACCGCTTGAGTTTGCGCGAGCTATGGCCTAATTGACTAACTTCGGTGCTAATTAACTCGGAGAGCGCGCAACGTATCGAATTTTTTTCCTAACAATTATTTCTCGGCAGGACCCACCCTGCAAAACCCTTATGAGCTGTTTACACTGTCTCTTACCACCCTGAGAGTACATATGTACGTCCTCACCTCTTCCTAAACCATCGATTACAACCAAACTTGATGCACATATCACTTCCTGTGTGTAAAGGCCAACTATCTCTTAAAGGGGCGGTGTTGCGGTGAAAAAGAAACAAAGCACTTGAGACGCTAGTAGGGAGATTATATTCACACGGTAGTTGAGAATGAGACCACTTAGTGACTTGCAACAAACCCTTATGACACTTTCTCGCACACATCCCCCACAACTTTGTGAAAGGTTATGGATTATTACATTTTAACTGTACATGCAGTGAAACTGTCACATCGAACATGACCTTTTAATCTGTTACTTCTTTACTAATAACTCTACTCGAAAGACATGCTGTAGACAGTATTCACATTAACCACTGAATGTACCTGCAAAAATATATTATGCTGCGACAAATAGTTCGGGGATATTACGTCACACACACTGAGATGCGACAAAAACTGTCGCATCATGCATGACGTTTCAATTTATTAGTTCTTTACTACTACTCTATTCGCAACAAATTTCTCAGACAGTGTGGATATACGCCACTGGATGTACATGCAAAATTATACCATCGTACGACTTATAGTTTAGAAGGTAGTACGACTTAAACATTGAAGTATGTGGCAATGAAACTGCAGGGCGAATTTCGCTAGAGATACAGGTGAAATATGTGTACAAAGTTTTGTAAAATATGTTAAATATATATATAATGTTTGTGACATGTGCGTATGTGGACAAGGCCACAGGTAAGAAGCTCCTTCAAAATGCGTGAATCGATTTCAGCCAAACTTTGTACGCATATTACTATCTGCAAAGAGATTCTGCGGGGATAAGAATCAGCGATCTCCTGTTGCAGTGTGGGGAGGTATGTGTAGAGAGAAGGAGGGAGGAAGAGATGGACAGACACACAGGGGTAAGGAGGAAATTGACACAGATACGGGTGAGGAAGGGATGGACAGAGAGTGAGGGCACTGCAAAAACAGACATAATGTCTGATAGGATACCCGCAATCAGTGATTTTACAATGTAACTTTTAATCCGTCTTGATTGCAAAATGTTTATTCATATGACCGACCGGTTTCGGTTCCTTTAGAACCATCTTCAGATCTGATATTTCCGTTACATGAGTAACCCGTCCAAATATAGCAACTTTCACATGCTGCGTCACATGATGTGACGTAACCAGTGGAGGACCAGTCCGGAATCTTTTGCCAGTGGAGAGATCACCAGTTACGGGCCACATGTCATGTGGATACGCATTAAGTGTTTTCAACGCGGTGGTATCCATTGCCTTCAGCATCCTCATGCCGTTGATGTTTTCCACTTTTTAGAGACAGTTTCCCCTCCGGAAGGACAATTAATGTATGCTGACGACAAGATTGTAACAGCCACTTCATAAGAAGACTTACAAAGGAATATTTCTAAATTAAATCAAACTGGTCATATAATTTCAAAATATCTGTAGAAAAGAGAAAAGGATTAGCATTGTGGAGAAAATAACGGGTGCGATCAAAGGTAGTGATAGAAAACAAAATAATCGAGCGAGTAAGTTGTTTTCATTACCTGGACCACAGTATTTCTTTTTATTATGAACAAAATATAAAGAATGAGGCAGCAAAATTCAAGGTGTTTGTGGAACAATGAAAATATCATTAAACCAAAAGGACAGTTTAAGAAATGAAACTGAAATTCTATAAAACACCGACTGTTCTATTGCAGCTTTACGGATCTGAGGATTAGATAGGAAACAAGAAAGACATAAATCGAAAATAGTTCGTAAATAACGTTATCTCCATTCTTACTATTTGCAATATGTAGGACAAAATCTTAATTTCTTGTTATTCTACTTTTAGGCTGTTGAGCTGCAATCCCAATAATCCTTCAACACAGTTAGCGTTAAAGGATATCTGAAAATAATGAAGCTAACGCTAATATTTTAAGAAGTCGCTGCATACTTCGGGTCAAACCAGATACAACCGCGAGGGCGCTTCTGACTCGCGACTGCGCTAAATGATAGCTACCAGAAGGAGAGCAAGTGCGTGACAAGTGAAAGTGACTCGGCAGCAGAGATATATTTTTACGCCGAAGCTAGCGCCTACTCGATAGCAAAAGAAACATAAACGAAAAAGTAATGAAGAATAAAGATGAATTGTAACGACGAAACAGAACGGACTGCGTTATGTCGCAATTAGTGGAAGTGTGATACTACAGAATGGATCCTTTTCTACCGTTAACTACCCCGTTGTTAGGTAGCAGCAGTTACAGGATGCCAATTTCTCTCTCCACAACGTAGCCTAAGTACCTACTAACTTGATTATGCGTAAACAGTCGTGCGCTGCATAGAAACTAAAGGGAAATGAGCAGACAGTGCGGAGGTGTGCGGAAGACACGAGTAGCAATCGTGTCGAGGCGTGCATCTCCTAATCTGGAGACACTCGACGCTTGCCTGTGGCACGTGTGGACGGCGACGGAGAGGAAGTGGCTTTGTGGCGGTGGCGTGTACGTGACGTTAATGCGACGCCGCCGGAGACGTCAAGTGCTCTCGAGCGCGCCCGAGGCATGAGGCATGCCGCCACGGCCACACCAAGCGGTGGGATGGCCACGGTGCGTGCCGCAGCGCAGCGCAGCCAGCGCTTCCGGCGCGTAACGCACGGCACGGGCAGGAAGCCGCCTTCCTGCGGGAATCCCTTCCTTTCTCTTCCCCTCCCTCCCCCCCCCCCCCCACCACTTCACTCCATCCACACCCGGCTCTTACGGCCGACGCACCGCCGCAGGTCTTATTACACACGGCCGCACCGCTTGTTAAACACACCAACACGTTGAAAGACGTGCACTTCATTCACCATTCAGTGCTCGTATTTCATATTTCTAATGCCAGCAATCTGGTACTCGGTAAAGTAATAATTCAGGTAATATTAATAATTTCTATGGGTGGTTGCGTGAATTATTTGACGATTTTTACCGTTTGTCTCACACTGATCTGTGAGAGGAGCTTGGCGCCACGAAATTTTCTTTATTTATGGGAGAGGGCAGCAGTCTTCCTAGCAGCCATGATGGTTTCCCGTTTCCCATCCTTTTTCCGATCGCTAGGTTAGCACGTGGCGTCGTTTGAACATTCAGTAGTGGCCAAAGTTTCTCCGGTTCTCAGTTCCCCAACCTGCCTTACCAACCTTGTAACTGCTATTTCTTGTCGATTTTAACGTCGCGAGGTCGCCTCCCTGTGAAATTCCGGCCCTATGATTGGCCAGTTCAGGTGCGCGCCCGTTTTCCGCGGATAGGCGCCAACCGCCCTCCGCGGGTGGATAGTGGACAAAGGGGCAGTAGTTCAGTTCTAGTGTGACCGTGCCGGAGATCGGAGGTGCCGCTTCCACGAGATGGAAGTTCGGTAAGCATGAGCGCCGACGTGCAATGTAGATTCGCGCCCTGCGGCCCAGAGGGAACCTGATAGGTCATTGTGAATAGTTTCGCGTCTTGCGGGTTTTATTGCTTTAGTACGGGAGGCTACCGAGCGGCCAGCCGCGGTGGTCTAGCGGTTCTGGCGCTGCAGTCCGGAACCGCGGGACTGCTACGGTCGCAGGTTCGAATCCTGCCTCGGGCATGGGTATGTGTGATGTCCTTAGGTTAGTTAGGTTTAAGTAGTTCTAAGTTCTAGGGGACTTATGACCTAAGATGTTGAGTCCCATAGTGCTCAGAGCCATTTTTTGAAGCTACCGAGCGATTCTTCTCAGTCTTTGGCTAATTCCTGGTGGTGGTCGTTGCACGCCTGCAACCCCTTCCTTTACTAAATGGGATTCTATTTGATAATACGGCTATCGTTACTAAAATTCCTTTCCTTTTGCTATCGTGGCGTGTTATGAACGTACGTTGGGGCAGGCTGCTGAACTCGAATCTTTCTTCCTCCCACCCCCATTTGGTTGTATTATTGTTCGATTCTCAACTGTTAAATGAATGAGTCCGTTAATCTTACATTCTCTCTCTTTCCTTACGTGAACTCAGCCCTAGTGTAACAGAATAATGCGGAACTATAACGGTTGCTATAAGGTCGTGCAGGTCTCGCGCCACTAACGATAGTATAAAGATTCAATATCGCGCCCCTGGCACGACCATTGCACGCATGGCACCGATAACAGTAGTAATCATGTTCAACTATTCCCCATTGATAAACTGGGAAGTGTTCACGGCTCAGTGTGAGTACGTGAGCACTAAATCCACTTGATGTGGTGGAAGTAGTGGCCCCTGTTTTGCCTTGCTGGTGTAGACAAAAAATATCAAAAATCACAGCCCATACAACAAGGAATAGTAACTTGAAACAAACGAGCCACCGCTTTTAACGTGTACTAAACTTTGCCAAAAAGTGTCATATCATACATTGAGCAAGAGATGTCATACCATACACATACACACATAAAATACATGCGCTTAAAAGTGTAGCGAAGTATATGTACTAGATAGAGGTATAGATGTGTGATTAGGGCCTCCCGTCGGGTAGACCGTTCGCCGGGTGCAAGCCTTTCGATTTGACGCCACCTCGGCGACTTGCGCGTCGATGGGGAAAAAAAAGATGATGATTAGGACAATACAACACCCAGCTCCTGAACGGAGAAAATCTCCGACCCAGCCGGGAATCGAACCCGAGCCATTAGGATTGACATTCTGTCGCGCTGACCACTTTTTTTTTCTCTCTACCAACTTTTTTTTATATGGAAAAAGGCGTCCTTCAGTTACGACAAACAAAATTAGAATGTACATCCGTAGCAACAAACAGAACAATAGTTCCTTCTAAACTATGAAATACAATTTGAAACTAATAATATGATGATAGATAATAAAGAAAGAAAAATGTAACCAAATCCCGCACGCCATTCCATGTGCGTGGCCCATCTGCGTACAGATTCCATGTTCCAAATTGATAAAACATTTCGCAGCGTGTGGAGCTCCATGACGGCGGCCATCCTCTGCCCTGTACTCCCCAGCTGTGAGGGAGGTTATCGAAGACACTGGGCAGATAGTTCGCAAATAGTTGTTGGTATCGAGGTGTACACACAAGTGTGCTATGACTGTCCTGGAGAAATTGCCAGTAATCAAGTACCATCTTCTCATCATCTCGAAAGAGGTAGTATATGGACATGCCTTTAAACCATGTGAGAGCGTGAGTCTTCGCAGTTGGGAAATAAGTATCCTCTGGACAAAGGAGGAGCCGTGGCTCAATTGTGCGAGACGCGATACGGAGGTAGCAGGCGAGGATCTTCTGCACTAGCAGCCATACCTCTAACGCCGATACACATGTTAAACGGTTTTCGTCAGTATCCACGAGGTGGAACGTGGGCAAAGGGGGGAATCCGTCATCCCAATAGCGTGCAGCCTTTGTCGTGTTACATCTTTCCCGTTCACCACGCGGTACCACGCGGCTCGTACCCGCGTGGGGAGGAAAGGCTTCTGGACCGCTCTCCACACTTCAGGCCATAGGGTCGTAGGGCACTTCCTCTCCCTGCCCGCTGCCAATCCATAGCGATTGATCCATTGTATCAACGAGCGTACCTCGTCCTCAGATCGGACAAGTAATAGAAGGTCATCAGCATATATCCTGCAGTGAAAGGTGTGATCCCTCAATGACATGCCCGAGAGCCTGTTTTTCAACCCTCCGACAAGTGGTTCAAGTGCCATCGCGTAAAAGATCATGGAGAGTGGGCATTCTTGGCGAACTGACCGTCGGATCGGAAAGAGACCCGCAATCTGTCCATTCACCAGTACACGGGATGCCGCTCCACGGAAAAGGCGTTGAAAGATGTCGAGAAAGTCAGGCGGGAAGCCCATGTGGGCCATAACGGATAGAAGGAACTTGTGGTGAACTCTGTCGAAGGCGTGGTCGGTACGTTAACTGTTGGATTTGGCAATGTTAGTGGTAGCGGGCGGCTAGATGCGCTTCCTGTTTGAAAAATATATGGGTTTGTAGGCTAGGATCTGTGGAGTTGAAGGTAGGTTCTGGGATGGCTTGTGGAAAGAAAAAAAGTGAGGAAAGTCTGGAGGGTGGTACGGGCTGTGCTATCAAAAGGAGGAGGTATGGAGAGGTTGTAACGTTGTTGCTTAAATTTGCTATGAAAGCGGTACTGATAGACAATAAAAGCGGTTTAAAAGCTGTGAGCTGTCTGGGGAAGTTAACCTTGCATTACTGCGCAACTGTTTCACCAGGTATCCAGTCTAGCTTACCAAATTCCCAACCAGACTAACATTAATTATAATCTTTTAATAGTCATATGACAACCGGTGATATATATATATATATATATATATATACATATATATATATATATATATATATATATATATATATATATATATATATATATATATATATATATATATAAGAGAATTTAAATAAAAATAAATAAATCAGTTTATATTTGGAAATTTATTTTAACATTGATCATTGAAATTTCAGCATATTAAACTTGATTCATAACTAAACTGGTGCCTTATTTAGGATTGTGAAAATGTGAGTTTGTAATCTTACAGAACACATCAAATGTGGAGCCAAGATAGGGAGACTGCATACAACACTGCATTCATAAAACAACACACAAAGAATGTTGAAACATATGCAAGAGGAAATTAACCACAACCAACCAATTCAATTTTCACCCAAAGAAGTTACGTTCGTAGCACAATCCTGTCCGTCATGTAATTACCACACACTGGTATACTAAATTCATATTAACTCTTTGTGAAATCTTCCCGAAAAGAATAGCTGAGGGCTACTTTGATGATTACACCACATGCTTCACGTGGTCAACTTGGTTTACACAAAGAGTGTAACTCAACAATAATTTTGATAATTAAAATAAATTAGGTCGAAAAGCAATTTACAAAAGAAAAACCTCGAACTGGTTACTATCGTCTTACTATTAACCTGATGGGTCAAACAATTGTATAAGCACGTGGTACTGGTTTCACAAAATACACCCCACGTGGGTTGAACATAAAGAAAAGTTGCTATATTGAAAAATATTGTCAAGACGAGACGTTATAATCTCACGCACATTCGCATTTAAGATTGATGAACTTAGAGTTACTGATCAACACGTGGTTCCACTTTACTCACAAAGTAGTGACAAAGCAACTACCGGAATATATTCTGAACTTCACACTCCAATTACACTGCGTTGCAATTTAAGATAACATTAGATATTTTAGAGCTAAACCTGAAATAAAGGTGATTAAATTTTCAGTTAGGCTGATCTTAAGAAATCCATTGTCCTACGGACTTAGCAGACATACGCTTAGCCGGAGATCTTACCACTTCAGACGCTCGCCGTGGACCGACTGCTGTGGTCCATTCCTGAGGGTGGCTCACAAATACAAACTGAAGTGGCCAGAGGGGCAGTTTCCTATACCAACATGACAAGGGACGGACAGGACCACACTAAGAATAGAAACCTCTCTGCTTTTAGAAAGCGTAGCTACCTGTTCCGATGTTGGTCCTACTGTTCTCTAGCAGACAGGCTAGTCTGCTACCCTCAAGCATGCACCTAGAAATACATTTGCTCATTCATCCTCTCACACAGAAGGGAAGGGACAGTATCTTATCATATACAGTATATAAAAGAAAGTGGATGTAGGTTCCGTATGAGACTGTGTGAGATGAATTACATACAAACTGTGTTTTAAAGTGTAGTAGTGTGACAGATCGTTCTTGTTTGTGTGTAAAAGTAACACTTTCCACTACTCAGTCTCCTCCCAGATAGTCAGAAACGCCACAGTAAATTTAGAAGAGGAATTTATGGCGTAAATTGCAACAGATTTAAGAAATTAACATGAAAGGAATCCAGCAGAGACCTTTCAAGGTCAGAGCCTTGATGTCAAGTCTGGTAGGTGGATACGAGTTATAAGCTTTCTTTCTGAGTCGTGAGTTATGACCAGTTCATGCGGTCTGCAGCGACTTCCTCTAGTGTGTCAAATTCTTCAGTTTAGAAAAGCACTTACACCGCATGTCCTCAATTACATGTTGCGTGTATTCCACTATCTGTTTTTCCCTAGAGTTTTTACCCTCTACAGCTCCCTCCAAGTACGACGGAAGTTATACCCCGATGCCTTAACCATGTCCTACCTTCCTGTCCCTTTTTGTCAAAATTTTCCATATGTTTCTTCGCTAAGTCAGGGGAGAACCTCCTTATTACTTATGATTATTGGTATGACGCATAAATATCAGGGCGGATTTCATTGTCTCAGAGCGGAGTCAGTTGAAGTTGCGCTGTGATAGGATATGGAGTGTGCATAGGGGAAACAATGTAGTTAATGGACTCTTGCTTGCAGATAGCATAGGATATGTGGAGGTGTTCAACTTAGGTCAAGAAGGGTAAGAATTTGACGTGATGGTTTGAGGACCCATTGAAAGGTACGTGCTAAGGCCTGATCAGGGTAGATCCAGAAAATAAGGTCGATAGTTGCCAACCGCAACGTGGAATGAGTATAATATCTTTGAGTAGGAGGATCTTTGATGGTTAAGAGAGCCGGGCGCGAGCAGTAAAAAACTCGGTCGTCGCAGCTAGGTGCCAGGAGGAGGCAGACGTGTGGTGACAGCTCGAAGGTAGGATTCGCGCTACGCAGTTTTCAGGTTGTACACTGACGAAACTTTAGTACGTTAATCAGAGAAGCTATAAAATGATTTCAAAGTGGTTTTTGTTAGATAATCTTCAGAGTTAGGATTTGTATGTCCAAGTTTTGACGCAGTCAGAATTTTGTAAAATTTTTTGCAAGAGTGATTCATGCTACAAAAATGTTGGAAATGGTAGTTTTTGTGTATGACTTAAATTTTTAATAATAATCCACATCCTTTACTTGTACTGAATATGAAAATGAGTCTCTGCCTCATGATGACTGGGTGTTGTGTGATGTCCTTAGGTTAGTTAGGTTTAAGTAGTTCTAAGTTCTAGGGGACTGATGACCATAGATGTTAAGCCCCATAGTGCTCAGAGCCATTTGAACTATTTTTTTGAAAATGAGTAGTAAAGTAAAGTTAGCCACCAAATGAAAGAATGTAAAGAAAATGAGGCCTCTATGCAATGTATATGCTCAGTTCATGGTTGGAAATCGATTTTGGTATAACTAAAATTATCAGAGCAAAGTTATTTCAAATAACTAATTTTATGCCATTGCACAACTGGCATTATTAAAGTCAAGATATAATTTTATTAAGTAAACATCAGGGCCAAAAGTTAATTTTTCAGAACCATCTTAATGCCATTGCACAAACGGCATTATTCTCTTAAACTTGAATGCTGAGTCAAATACATGTTTCATTACTGGATAATGGAGGAGTGCACGAAACAAGTCCGCAGGCGCAGTCAGATGCAGGTTTGTTGAATAATTAATTTGGAAAAATTTTATCTTCGATACTTTCACTAATTAAAAAGGAAACAATTTTGCGTTAGACACTTTCACTTTTAAAGATAATTTTGGACACGATACTTTCACCATGTGGGAAAAGATAAATCGATGCGGAAAGCAAGACAGAGCCCATGATGTCTAAGGATTTGGAGGGAGTGATAGTGGTTGGTTGAAGCAGATATCCAGGCAACATTATCATGGGAGAGGATATGCTGGATTAACAATCTTTAGCTGGGGAGAACGATGGACAGGTTCGTAATTTTATTCTGTGTGCTTTCTGTTGACTTTCTGGTTGGTGAAGTTTTCGTGTTAGTTACTGGTTGAGATATTGTAGTGCTGTGGGTAACCATATACGACACTTCTACATGGTAAGGTCAAAAATATGCATGCAGAAGCTACGGGTGGTTCCTCCTGTAATCGTTGCCTGTGTCTTGGGGGAGTTTATTTTCAGAAACCACTGATTAGGCCAGGGGCAAAACTGGTTAAGATCGAGTTGGAGAGATCGTTGCGATTTGGCAGAGGGCTAGAAATGCAGCATCATCAGTACACGGAAGAAGATCGACAGGGGTGTGTGGATTTGGCATATCAGCAGCATATCGGCAGCCGCCGAGACGAGAGGACGCGCAGCAGAGCAGCAGCAGAACTTGTCTGATAAACTGTAAATTAATTTAGTCTTTGTTTTTTGTTCAAGTGCTTCTGCAAAGACGTGAACTGTAAGTGTGTATTTTACTGTATAGAATAGTGGTTAGAAGATTCATCGTTGTTTTTGTGTTTGCGTGAGTCTTGTGAATATCCTTGTGTACAGCGGCTTCCTAGTGTAAAATATCCTGTCGCCAGAAACTCCGCCGGCCGATGTGGTCGAGCGGTTCTAGGTGCTTCAGTCTGGAACCGCGAGACCGCTACGGTCGCAGATTAGAATCCTGCCTCAGGCATGGATGTGTGTGATGTCCTTAGGTTAGTTAGGTTTGTGTAGTTCTAAGTTCCAGGGGACTGGTGACCTCAGAAGTTAAGTCCCATAGTGCTCAGAGCCATTTGAACCATAAACTTCACCACGGCAGTAAGTTTTAATTTTGTGCTAGTAGGCAGCACACAGTTTAGATCAGTACATTCTAGTTTGAATATTTATCTCATGCAGTAACTTTTCGGCAAACAGGATTTCTAAGAACAGGTATCTGTAAATACATCAACTTCAGTAGAGAAATTTTCCTGTTTCATAGTTTGCGGTCTCAGAGAACAGTGTAAAATCTGCACAGCAACTTTTAGTGTTACTTTATTTTCCTTCGCTATACTTTCAAACTCAGTAGCGCCATTTGAGACCTAATATCAATTTTATACTCAGTTCGATATGGATAGTGACTGTGCTTGTTGTGAGCGGACACAAGGAGAGGTAGCTGCTGTCTGTAAACAGCTGGAAGCTGCTTTAGCTACCGTCGACAGGCTTCTAGTTGCGGTACTGTCGGGGCGCCAGTGACGAGACCTGCGACACCTTTGGTGCCACTGGAATCCCCTGGTGGCCCGGATGTCACTGCGGTTTCCGATACGCAACATCAGACTGATCCGTCCTCACTCCTGAGTGGTTGGCAGACAGTGGTGCGTTCGCATGTCACTGGGTGGAAGGAGAAAGAGGGAGCAGTCCGTGCGGCTGGCTCCCTACGTCTTAGCAACAGGTACGAGGTGCTCCCCAGTGTTGATGACAACTCTAAGCCAGGACGGGATGCCTCTCCTGTTGGGCCAGCGGTCAATTTTCCTGCCCAGTCTGTACCAGTACAGAGGGTGGGCAAGCTAGTCATTGGGAGCTCCAATGTTAGGCGGGTGATGGAGTCCCTCGGGGAGATACCAGGCAAGGCGGGAAATAATTCCAGTGTGCATTCGGTATGTTTGACGAGAGGTCTCATCCGTGATGTGGAGGAGGCCCTGCTGGCGACTATCGAGCGCACTATGTGCAACCGGCTGCATGTAGTGGCACATGTCGGAACGAAGGACGCCTGCCACTTGGGCTCTGTAGCCGCCCTCGGCTCCTTTCGGCGGCTGGCTGATTTGATGAAGGCAACTAGCAACACTTGCGTGTTGCAGGCTAAGCTGTGTATTTTTAGCATCATACCCAGGGTTGATCGCGGTACTCTGGTTTGGAGCAGAATGGAAGGTCTAAACCAGAAGCTCAGACCACTCTGCGACGTTATCGGATGAGAATTTCTCGACCTCCGCTATCGGGTGCAGAATTGTAGGGTTTCCCTTAATAGGTCAGGCGTGCACTATACGCAGGAAGCGGCTACTAGGGTAGCGGAGTACGTGTGGCGTGCACATGGGGCTTTTTTAGGTTAGAGAACCCCTCCCTTGGGAGCAAAAACGATTTGTCTGTTAAATCAGCAGCTCTTGTTTTCTACCTACATTAATGATCTTTTGGATAGGGTGGATAGCAATGTGCGGCTGTTTGCTGATGATGCTATGGCGTACGGGAAGGTGTCGTCGTCGAGTGACTGTAGGAGGATACAAGATGACTTGGACAGGATTTGTGATTGGTGTAAAGAATGGCAGCTAACTCTAATTATAGATAAATGTAAATTAATGCAGATGAATAGGAAAAAGAATCCCGTAATTTTTGAATACTCCATTAGTAGTGTAGCGCTTGACACAGTCACGTCGATTAAATATTTGGGCGTAACATTGCAGAGCGATATGAAGTGGGACAAGCATGTAATGGCAGTTGTAGGGCAGGCGGATAGTCGTCTTCGGTTCATTGGTAGAATTTTGGGAAGATGTGGTTCATCTGTAAAGGAAACCGCTTATAAGACACTAATACGACCTATTCTTGAGTACTGCTCGAGAATTTGGGATCCCTATCAGGTCGGATTGAGGGAGGACATAGAAGCAATTCAGAGGCGGGCTGCTAGATTTGTTACTGGTAGGTTTGATCATCAAGCGAGTGTTACGGAAATGCTTCAGGAACTCGGGTGGGAGTCTCTGGAGGAAAGGAGGCGTTCTTTTCGTGAATCGCTACTGAGGAAATTTAGAGTAGCAGCATTTGAGGCTGACTGGAGTACAATTTTACTGCTGCCAGCTTATATTTCGCGGAAAGACCACAAAGATAAGGTAAGAAAGATTAGGGCTCGTACAGAGGCATATAGGCAGTCATTTTTCCCTCGTTCTGTTTGGGAGTGGAACAGGGAGAGAAGATGCTAGTTGTGGTACGAGGTACCCTCCGCCACGCACCGTATGGTGGATTGCTGAATATGTATGCAGATGCAGATGTAGACCTCAGAGAATCTTGGTCCTCGCAGACCAGAAATAAAAAAGGTTAATATGATTTTAGTAAACTGTAGGAGCATCCAAGGAAAGGTCTTAGAATTATATCACTTACTGAAAGCTATAATGCACTGCTAGTATTGGGAACAGAAAGCTTGTTGAAACCAGACGTCAGTGACAACAAAATCCTAAGTTTGAACTGGAATGTTTATCGTAAGGATAGATTAGTCACCAATGGTGGCGGCGTGTTTATTGGAATGAAAAATTCCATAACATCTAGCGAAGTTATCACGGATTCCGAATGCGAATTAATCTTGGTGAAATTGAGTATCAAATAACGGTCAAAAATGTTGATCGGATGCTTTTATAGATCACCTAGGTCAGGATCTGTAGTTATAGAGCGCTTCAGACAGAACTTGCAAAATATCATTAGTAATTTTCCTAATAAAAAAAATGGTTCAAATGGCTCTGAGCACTATGGGACTTAACAGCTGTCGCCATCAGTCCCCTAGAACTTAGAACTACTTAAACCTAACTAACCTAAGGACATCACACACATCCATGCCCGAGGCAGGATTCGAACCTGCGACCGTAGCAGTCGCGCGGTTCCGGACTGCGCGCCTAGAAGCGCGAGACCACCGCGGCCGGCATTTCCTAATCATGCCGTTGTAATGGGAGGTGACTTCAACTTGCCAGGTATAGATTGGGAGTGTTATGCCATCAACACTGGTGCCAGAGACAGGGAATCGTGTGGCATTATTCGGGATGTCTTGTCCGAAAATTACCTTGAGCAGATAGCTAGAGAACCAACTCGTGAGGGTAGCGTCTTAGACCTCCTGGCAACAAACGGACATGAACTTACCGAGTCAGTTAAAGTAGAGGAAGGTATCAGTGATCATAAGGCTGTGACAGCACCTATGACGACGGTCCTACAAGGAATGTTAAGAAAAACTCCGAACAGGCCATGAAGGCCCAACGGTACCGACCGGCCGCCGTGTCATTCTCAGCGCACAGGCGTCACTGGATGCGGATATGGAGGGGCATGGAGTCAGTACACCGCTCTCTGGCCGTATGTCAGTTTACGAGACCGGAGCCGCTACGTCTCAATCAAGCAGCTCCTCAGTTTGCCTCATAAGGGCTGAGTGCACCCTGCTTGTCAACAGCGCTCGGCAGACTGGATGGTCACCCATCCAAGTGCTAGCCCAGCCCAACAGCGCTTCGGTGATCTGACGGGACCTGGTGTTACCACTGCGACAAGGCTGTTGGCAATGTCAAGAAAGGTAGGAAGACATATGTGCTCAGCAAGGGAGCAAGGGTGACAGGATATAAAATTCAGAATATCTCAGCAGTCAGCATCAAATATTTGGCGATGACGACGAAGATGTGAAGAACAAATGAAAAAAAGTCATAGGCATCGTTCAATATGCCCTATACAAGTATGTTCCGAGTAAGGAGGTTTTAAGGAATGGGAAAGACCCACCATGGTTTAATAGTCGTGTCAGAAACGCTCTGCGTAAACAAAGAGTACTTCATCTCAGATTCAAGAGGAGTATAAACCTAGCTGACAAACAAAAGCTGAACGAACCGAAAATGTTCGTAAGGAGGAGAGCACTGAGAGGATCATTCAATAATTTTGAAAGTAAGACGTTGTCATCCGACCTGAGTAAAAACCCTAAGAGATTTTTGTCGTATGTAAAATCAGTAAGTGGGTCAAAATCATCTGTTCATTCTCTCAGCGACCACGCCGGCATCGAAACGGAAGATAACAGAGAAAGCAGAAGTACTGAATTCGGTCTTCCGAAGTAGTTTCACCGCGGAAGATCTAACACCGTCCCTACTTTCAATCGTCGTACGAACATTGAAATGGCAGATATTGAGATAACCGATCGCGGAATTGAAAAGCAGCTATAATCTCTTAGTAGTGGAAAGGCTTCAGGACCGGATGAGATACCTATAAGATTTTATAAAGATTATGCGAAAGAACTTGCTCCCCTTCTAGCAGTAATTTATCGTAGATCGTTTGAGCAGCGAAAGGTACCTAATGACTGGAAAAAAGCGCAGATCTTTCCCGTTTTTAAGAAAGGCTGTAAGACAGATCCACACAATAATAGACCCATATCGTTGACGTGAATCTGCTGTAGAATTATGGAACATGTTTTATGTTCAAGAATTATGAGATTTTTGAAAATGAACATGTCCTCTATAGAAATCAACATGGGTTCTGCAAACAGCGATCCTGCGAAACTCAGCTCGCTCTGTTCCTCCATGAGATCCACAGCGCAGTGGACAACGGCGCTCTGGTTGATGATGCCGTGTTCCTTGATTTCAGTAAGGCATTTGACACCGTCCGCCTTGCCGTCCCAAAAAACAAAAAAAACAAAAAAACAAAAACAAAAAACAACGAGCTTAGGGAGTATCGGAGCTGACCTGCGATTGGATTCAAGACTTTCTTGCAGATGGAACTCTACACGTCACTCTTAATAGAACTAAATCGACAAATGTGAAGGTAATATGCGGTGTACCACGGGGAAGTGTGAGAGTCGCTTCTGCCTTGGTGCCAATGATGGTCGTATGCGTGTTTGGCGCCGTGCAGGTGAGCGCCACAATCAGGACTGCATACGACCGAGGCACACAGGACCAACACCCGGCATCATGGTGTGGGGAGCGATCTCCTACACTGGCCGTACACCACTGGTATATGTAAATGATCTAGTAGAAAGTGCCGAATGCTCTTTAATGTTATTCGCAGGTGATGCAGTTTCCTATACCTAAGTAGCAACGCCAAAAGATAGTAAGAATTTGCAGAACGACCTGCAAAGAGTTGATGAATGGTGCAGACACTGGCAGTTGACCCTGAACGTAAGGAAATGTAACAAATTGCGCATAGATAAGGAAAAAAATCCACTACTATACAGCTACACTATTGGTGACAAACAGTTGGAGTCAGCGTCTGCCGTAAAATATCTAGGCTTAACTATCCAGAGCGGCCTTAATTGGAATGAGCATATAAAACAGATAGTGGGAAAAACAGACACCAGACTCAGATTCGTTGGAAGAATCGTTAGGAAATGTAACTCATCCACGAAAGACGTGGCTTATAAGGCTCTTGTTCGCCGGATTCTTGAGTATTGTTCAGCTATCTTGGATCTCTATGAGGTAGGACTGATAGAGGAGATAGAGATCAAACGAAGAGCTGCGCGTTTCGTCACGGGATCGTTTCGATGGCGAGAGAGCGTTACGGAGATGCTAAACAAACTTCACAGACAGACGTTACAAGAGAGTCGTTGTGCACCATGGCGAGATTTACTATTGAAATTTCGGGACAGCATGTCTCAGGAGGAGTCAGACAAACTGCTACTTCCCCCCCCCCCCCCCCACCACCACATACACTCGCTTATTGATCCCGAGGAGAAATTACCGACAAGCATTCTTCCCACGCACTATTCGCGAGTGCAGTAGGGTTAGAAGGATCAGATAGCGGTAAAGAAAGTACCCTCATGAGTATGTCATTCTGCTCATTGCAAGAGCACTTGGTGAGGTACCTGCAAGGATAATACGATGTTACTACACTCCTGGAAATGGAAAAAAGAACACATTGACACCGGTGTGTCAGACCCACCATACTTGCTCCGGACACTGCGAGAGGGCTGTACAAGCAATGATCACACGCACGGCACAGCGGACACACCAGGAACCGCGGTGTTGGCCGTCGAATGGCGCTAGCTGCGCAGCATTTGTGCACCGCCGCCGTCAGTGTCAGCCAGTTTTCCGTGGCATACGGAGCTCCATCGCAGTCTTTAACACTGGTAGCATGCCGCGACAGCGTGGACGTGAACCGTATGTGCAGTTGACGGACTTTGAGCGAGGGCGTATAGTGGGCATGCTGGAGGCCGGGTGGACGTACCGCCGAATTGCTCAACATGTGGGGCGTGAGGTCTCCACAGTACATCGATGTTGTCGCCAGTGGTCGGCGGAAGGTGCACGTGCCCGTCGACCTGGGACCGGACCGCAGCGACGCACGGATGCACGCCAAGACCGTAGGATCCTACGCAGTGCCGTAGGGGACCGCACCGCCACTTCCCAGCAAATTAGGGACACTGTTGCTCCTGGGGTATCGGCGAGGACCATACGCAACCGTCTCCATGAAACTGGGCTACGGTCCCGCACACCGTTAGGCCGTCTTCCGCTCACGCCCCAACATCGTGCAGCCCGCCTCCAGTGGTGTCGCGACAGGCGTGAATGGAGGGACGAATGGAGACGTGTCGTCTTCAGCGATGAGAGTCGCTTCTGCCTTGGTGCCAATGATGGTCGTATGCGTGTTTGGCGCCGTGCAGGTGAGCGCCACAATCAGGACTGCATACGACCGAGGCACACAGGGCCAACACCCGGCATCATGGTGTGGGGAGCGATCTCCTACACTGGCCGTACACCACTGGTGATCGTCGAAGGGACACTGAATAGTGCACGGTACATCCAAACCGTCATCGAAACCATCGTTCTACCGTTCCTAGACCGGCAAGGGAACTTGCTGTTCCAACAGGACAATGCACGTCCGCATGTATCCCGTGCCACCCAACGTGCTCTAGAAGGTGTAAGTCAACTACCCTGGCCAGCAAGATCTCCGGATCTGTCCCCCATTGAGCATGTTTGGGACTGGATGAAGCGTCGTCTCACGCGGTCTGCACGTCCAGCACGAACGCTGGTCCAACTGAGGCGCCAGGTGGAAATGGCATGGCAAGCCGTTCCACAGGACTACATCCAGCATCTCTACGATCGTCTCCATGGGAGAATAGCAGCCTGCATTGCTGCGAAAGGTGGATATACACTGTACTAGTGCCGACATTGTGCATGCTCTGTTGCCTGTGTCTATGTGCCTGTGGTTCTGTCAGTGTGATCATGTGATGTATCTGACCCCAGGAATGTGTCAATAAAGTTTCCCCTTCCTGGGATAATGAATTCACGGTGTTCTTATTTCAATTTCCAGGAGTGTATTAGTTTTAAAATCGTAATTACAGATAATTGAAAAAAACACATAAATTATGAATTCATACGTTTTTACCACATGGTGTTTTTTTTCTAATGTGTTGTGTTTCGCCGGCCGTTATGACCGAGCGGTTCTAGGCGCCTCAGTCCTGAACCGCCTGCTGCTACGGTCGCAGGCTCGAATCCTGCCTCGAGCATGGATGTGTGTGATGTCCTCAGGTTAGTTAGGTTTAAGTAGTTCTAAGTCAAGAGGCAATGATGACCTCAGATGTTAAGTGCCATAGTGCTTAGAGCCACTAGAACCATTTCGTTGTGTTTCTACAGTGACTGTTTTGTTCCACAGTTTGTCATCTGCAACTACTTACACCTTAAAGTAGATAAATTTTTTAAGCCAAAATTACGATTTGAAAATTGTTATTTCCATGCCTGAAATTAATTAATTCCGTGTGTCTGTGTGTGTTTGTGTGTGTCTATTTAGATAATATTTCATCTTAATGAGGAAAAAGAAAATGTAAGTGAAACATTATGAAAATATTCATAATTTACGTGTTTTTTCAAATATCTGTAATTACGATTTAAAAACTAATAGTTACATGTATACAAACAGTAAAGAACATTTTTTTCTTTAACAGATGAAAAATAAAAGCCCACTGAAGATGCTGCAACTGCAGCGAAACATGTTTGTGTTAAAAAACAAATTGTGTTTTGCTAAAGGCGGAACCTATCCAAAAACATACTTATTGTTAAAGCAAACGCGGGAAAAAAGAGCTTCAACCCTAAGATGATTAATAAGCAAAAACTACGAGCATGACAAAAACACCACAACTCACATTATACTTCACAATTAATCGAATCACGCTCCATCCAACTACATTGAGTTTCTGTTGTTGCACTGACAAAGCCTTTTTACATTCATTTAAACTGATACTTCGGACGCGAGGCCGCAAGACCACTTTGTGTAATTTAAGAAAAAGCTTGGAGTCTAGATTAAGTAACCCTGAAGAAAACAAGGAAGTATAAGTATCAGATATGATCTCGTTATAGTCGCCAGTCACGACAGAACACACTAACCTCGTTTGCATGTTATCTGAGGGTCTCGTGTTACCCGTTACCGCAGACAGAGAGGAAGCGATACCGCCGGTGAAAGGGACAGTGTGTGTGTCGCAGAGGCTTTGTTGTCCGGCCTAACAAGGCGACGAGGCCCTCGAAGGAAGAGGCAGCCGTCGGTTTTGCCAAACGACGCTGAGGGCTCGCGGCGACTCGGCGGCGGTGTTTCCGCTCCGCTCTCGCCTAACGGGCGGTAGGCTCTCGTATCGACCAGCGACGAACAATAGGCGGTCACTGGCCTCAGGTGGCGTTGCTCACACACGTACGCGTCACAAGCACAGGCACGCCGCAGCTAGCCACTCCACGTAATACGACCTTCCAGTCCAGGAAGGTGTTAATGTATTGCTCAAAGAAATGTTCAGATGTGTGTGAAATCTTATGGGACTTAACTGCTAAGGTCGTCAGTTCCGAAGCGTACACACTGTTGTTGTTGTGGTCATCAGTCCTGAGACTGGTTTGATGCAGCTCTCCATGCTACTCTATCCTGTGCAAGCTTCTTCATCTCCCAGTACCTACTGCAACCAACATCCCTCTGAATCTGCTTAGTGTATTCATCTCTTGGTCTCCCTCTACAATTTTTACCCTCCACGCTGCCCTCCAATACTAAATTGGTGATCCCTTGATGCCTCAGGACATGTCCTACCAACCGATCCGTTCTTCTAGTCAAGTTGTGCCACAAATTTCTCTTCTCCCCAATTCTCTTCAATACCTCCTCATTAGTAATGTGATCTACCCATCTAATCTTCAGCATTCTTCTGTAGCATCACATTTCGAAAGCTTCTATTCTGTTCTTGTCCAAACTATTTATCGTCCATGTTTCACTTCCATACATGGCTACACTCCATACAAATACATTCAGAAACAACTTCCTGACACTTAAATCTATACTCGATGTTAACAAATTTCTCTTCTTCGACACGCTTTCCTTGCCATTGCCAGTCTACATTTTATATCCTCTACTTCGACCATCATCAGTTATTTTGCTCCCCAAATAGCAAAACTCGTTTACTACTTTAAGTGTCTCATTTCCTAATCTAATACCCTCAGCATCACCCGACTTAATTCGACTACATTCCATTATCCTCGTTTTGCTTTTGTTGATGTTCATCTTATATCCTTCTTTCAAGACACTGTCCATTCCGTTCAACTGCTCTTCCAAGTCCTTTGCTGTCTCTGACAGAATTACAATGTCATCGGCGAACCTCAATGTTTTTATTTCTTCTCCATGGATTTTAATACCTACTCCGAATTTTTCTTTTGTTTCCTTTACTGCTTGCTCAATATACAGATTGAATAACATCGGGGATAGGCTACGACCCTGTCTCACTCCCTTCCCAACCACTGCTTCCCTTTCGTGCCCCTCGACTCTTATAACTGCCATCTGTTTTCTACACAAATTGTAAATAGCCTTTTGCTCCCTGTATTTAACCCTGCTACCTTCAGAATTTGAAAGAGAGTATTCCAGTCAACATTGTCAAAAGCTTTCTCTAAGTCTACAAATGCTAGAAATGTAGGTTCACCTATCCTTAATCTATTTTCTAAGATAAGTTTTAGGGTCAGTATTGCCTCACGTGTTCCAACATTTCCACGAAATCCAAACTGATCTTCCCCGAGGTCGGCTTCTACCAGTTTTTCCATTTGTCTGTATAGAATTCGCGTTAGTATTTTGCAGCTGTGGCTTATTAAACTGATAGTTCGGTAATTTTCACAACTGTCAACAACTGCTTCCTTTGGGATTGGAATTATTATATTCTTCTTGAAGTCTGAGGGTATTTCGCCTGTCTCATACATCTTGCTCACCAGATGGTAGAGTTTTGTCAGGACTGTCTCTCCCAAGGCCGTCAGTAGTTCTGATGGAATGTTGTCTACTGCCGGGGCCTTATTTCGACTCAGGTCTTTCAGTGCTCTGTCTAACTCTTCACGCAGTATCGTATCTACCATTTCATCTTCATTTACCTCATCTTCCATTTCCATAATATTGTCCTCAAGTACATCGCCCTTCACTACAAACCTAAATTATCCTAAGGACAAACACACACACACACACACACACACACACACACACACACACACACCCATGCCCGAGAGAGAACTCGAACCTCCGCCGGGACCAGCCGCACAGTCCATGGCTGTAGCGCTTAAGACCGCTCGGCTAATCACGCGCGGCTAATGTATTGCTCATTTCCTTCATTTAGTGTCTTACTTGTAGATTATGAAAAAAATTAAATATTTTAATCGAAAAAGGAAGAAACAGATAATCATATTGGCCAACTAGATCTCGTAATAAGCTCATGTGAATATCTTTCTAACATTCTTTCTGTTTTTGAGGAGTCAATTCATTTTAGGTTTGTGCACAATTTTACTTGCCTCATTTGCGGAATTAATGGAGTAGAGTAACTTGTTAGTTAATTTCTTTTCCATGCATCACTTGCACAATTCATTTTACATTCGTATCACAAGTTAATTTGTAAACATGGCTACATGTCCAAAACTAAGAATTCCTAGTTATTTATTTTCTGTTTACTTATTAACTTATTTATTTATTTTGTAAATGTACTGATGTGAGTTAGTATTTCCTTCCCACCGCCTTATACACATCACCGTAATAGAAATTATTCTGGGGAGTAGAAAGAGTTGTCAAGAAGATACTTTTTCAGTCTGTTTTCATATGTTACTTTGTTGTCTGTCAGACATTTTATATCACTGAGTAAGTGATCAAAATTTTAGTTGCAGACTTGTGCACCTCCGATTTGTGATAAAGACGATATTAATTTGGAACAATGAATATCAGTTTTCCTTCTGGTTTTGTGATTATGTACATTTTTGTTCCTTCTGAGATACAGTGGATTATTTACAGCGGACTTCATGAGGGAATAAATAAACTGTAGAGCAGTAGTCAAATTTCAAACTCTTAAAACAAAAGTGCACAAGATGATCGTGTGTGAGCACCGTATGTTATTCGCGGGTAATCGGCCCTCAATTCGAAGCGGGACTCATCACTCAAGGCAATTCTATTACAGTCAATGAGATTGCAGACTGAAGACGTGTCAGGAGACGCCCTGGGCAAGGGTTGGGTACTAACTTGACTGTCGCCCGCCTTACGGCCGGACAACCAGGAGTGATGGTCTGTGGTGCCATTTCTTTTCCTAGCGGGACCCATTTGCTTGTCATCCTCGGCACCCTTCCAGCACAGCGGTACATCGACGATATTCTGCTCCAAATTTTTTTGGCCTTCATGGCAAGTCATCCTCCACTTACATTTCAGCAAGAGAATGCCCGCCCGCACACGGCGAGAGTTTCTACTGCTTGTCTTCCTGCTTGCCAAAACTTACTTTGGCCAGCAAGGTCGCCGGATCTCTCTCCTGTTGATAACGTTTGGGGCATTATGGGCAGAGACCTCAAACTACACTCTTGGAAATGGAAAAAAGAACACATTGACACCGGTGTGTCAGACCCACCATACTTGCTCCGGACACTGCCAGAGGCCTGTACAAGCAATGATCACACGAACGGCACAGCGGACACACCAGGAACCGCGGTGTTGGCCGTCGAATGGCGCTAGCTGCGCAGCATTTGTGCACCGCCGCCGTCAATGTCAGCCAGTTTGCCGTGGCATACGGAGCTCCATCGCAGTCTTTAACACTGGTAGCATGCCGCGACAGCGTGGACGTGAACCGTATGTGCAGTTGACGGACTTTGAGCGAGGGCGTATAGTGGGCATGCGGGAGGCCGGGTGGACGTACCGCCGAATTGCTCAACACGTGGGGCGTGAGGTCTCCACAGCACATCGATGTTGTCGCCAGTGGTCGGCGGAAGGTGCACGTGCCCGTCGACCTGGGACCGGACCGCAGCGACGCACGGATGCACGCCAAGACCGTAGGATCCTACGCAGTGCCGTAGGGGACCGCACCGCCACTTCCCAGCAAATTAGGGACACTGTTGCTCCTGGGGTATCGGCGAGGACCATTCGCAACCGTCTCCATGAAGCTGGGCTACGGTCCCGCACACCGTTAGGCCGTCTTCCGCTCACGCCCCAACATCGTGCAGCCCGCCTCCAGTGGTGTCGCGACAGGCGTGAATGGAGGGACGAATGGAGACGTGTCGTCTTCAGCGATGAGAGTCGCTTCTGCCTTGGTGCCAATGATGGTCGTATGCGTGTTTGGCGCCGTGCAGGTGAGCACCACAATCAGGACTGCATACGACCGAGGCACACAGGGCCAACACCCGGCATCATGGTGTGGGGACCGATCTCCTACACTGGCCGTACACCACTGGTGATCGTCGAGGGGACACTGAATAGTGCACGGTACATCCAAACCGTCATCGAACCCATCGTTCTACCATTCCTAGACCGGCAAGGGAACTTGCTGTTCCAACAGGACAATGCACGTCCGCATGTATCCCGTGCCACCCAACGTGCTCTAGAAGGTGTAAGTCAACTACCCTGGCCAGCAAGATCTCCGGATCTGTCCCCCATTGAGCATGTTTGGGACTGGATGAAGCGTCGTCTCACGCGGTCTGCACGTCCAGCACGAACGCTGGTCCAACTGAGGCGCCAGGTGGAAATGGCATGGCAAGCCGTTCCACAGGACTACATCCAGCATCTCTACGATCGTCTCCATGGGAGAATAGCATCCTGCATTGCTGCGAAAGGTGGATATACACTGTACTAGTGCCGACATTGTGCATGCTCTGTTGCCTGTGTCTATGTGCCTGTGGTTCTGTCAGTGTGATCATGTGATGTATCTGACCCCAGGAATGTGTCAATCAAGTTTCCCCTTCCTGGGACAATGAATTCACGGTGTTCTTATTTCAATTTCCAGGAGTGTAGTTCCGGATCTTTATGATCTATCCCGCCAGTCGGACAGAATTTGGGAGGAGGACATTCAACACCTCTGCCAATCAATGTTAAGCCGAATGACTGCTTACGTAAGGACCAGAGGTTGACCAGCTCGCTGGCCGGTGTGGCCGAGCGGTTCTAGGCGCTTCAGTCTCGAACCGTGCGACCGCTACGATCGCAGGTTCGAAGCCTGCTTCGGGCATGGATGTCTGTGATGTTGTGAGCTTTAAGTAGTTCTAGGTCTAGGGGACTGATGACCTCAGATGTTAAGTCCCATAGTGTTTAGAGCCATTTGAACCATTTGATGTTTATGTTAATATCTATTCCAATTTTCTGTATAGGTTCCGAAACTCTCGAAACCGAGGTGATGCAAAAGATTTTTGATGTGTGTAACTATCTATTCTTGGTTTTTCCTCTGTTACACGGTTTCGTAAACTTTCATAGGTAATTGTTTATGGTTCTTTCCTGATGAAGACACCCATAGTCGGTGGTTTCAAAACGAGATCAAGTTAAATCTTACTGCAACTGGTTGGCTGCATGTTTCCATATGTAATGGATTAGGAATGGGACGTAGGCAGAGAAGACAAACATGTAAGAAAGGCATAATGTAGAGTTTATTATTAACCATCTTGCATGTAAACAATGGTTTCAGCTGTGTTTCTCCTAAGCAGGTATCATATGCTGTATAAGAAGGTCTCAACAACGCTCAGGCGTCACTGACAGTCCCTCTGGAAGTATTGTCTTCAATGAATAACGGATCGAAAATAAAGGTGGTTTTGAATACACATCACACTGTCGCATACGGCCAGAGCAATGACACTTCATGCACAACGCGCAATTGAAGACACCACATTCTGTGTATTCTTTGCACCCTATAGTGTTAAAAGTGCCTCGTCACTCCATAGAATATTGCCCAGCCACATGCCATTAGGAACCGAAGAGCAAATTCAGACCCATACTGCATATAGCTTCTGCACCACCCGGATCTGGTACAGGTAGCAATGTAAAATACGCTGCCAGCAAGGTCGCCGGATCTCCCCTTAGTTGATAACGTTTGGGGCATTATGGGCTGAGACCTCCAACCAGTTCCGGATCTTGATGATCTATCTCGCCAATTGGACAGAATTTGGGAAGATATCCCTGAGGAGGACATTCAACACCTCTGCCAATCAATGCTAAGCCAAATGACTGCTTACGTAAGGAACAGGGGTTGACTAGCGCGCCGGCCGGTGTGGCCGAGCGGTTCTAGGAACTTCAGTGTGGAACCGATCGACCGCTACGGTCGCAGGTTCGAATCCTGCCTCGGGCATGGATGTGTGTGATGTCCTTAGGATAGTTAGGTTTAAGTATTTCTAAATTCTAGGGGACTGATGACCTCAGATGTCAAGTCCCAAAGTGCTCATAGCCATTTGATCCATTTTGACTAGCGCGTTATTGACTTGCTCAATTTGTAAGACACTTCTTTCCCTTGGATAAATCACACATGTTTTTCTGAAATTGTAATTATTTCTATGTCTGTACATGTACACCACATTTACCAGTATCCGTCCCATTCGGGTAATTCCTTCGCTGTGCATTATCTTTCTTATTAGAGCGTATAACTTATGGGTGGCATCACTTCTTCCCGCTTTGTGCGGATAAGCATCTGGTCTTCAGAATATCCACTACACTTGATGGCAGTTTTACATTTATTGTAGTTTGCCAGCACGAAGGTTCAGAGCACATAAGTTTGACTTGAGTCGAAAGCATCTTCACACTGCTCCGAATTCAGGTTATTATCTGTCTCTACCCTCTCCCCTTCTCTCAAATATAAATTGCAGTCAGACTTACTTAGTTTTAACATGCCACAGATATGTAGAATTTTAATAATAATAGCAATAAGATACTGTAAATCAATAGTAACAAAAGTTTAATTTCTGCACATAATACAAAATTTTAGCGTAATGTGACACTACTGTCTCATATCGCTACGCGATAGTAATCCGCTGTGGCCGAGCGGTTCTAGGCTCTTCAGTCCCGAACCGCGCTGCTGCTACAGTCGCAGGTTCGAATCCTGTCTTGGGCATGGATGTGTGTGATGTCCTTAGACTGGTTAGGTTTAAGTAGTTCTAAGTCTAGGGGACTGATGACCTCATATGTTAAGTCCCATAGTGCTTAGAGCCGTTTTTTTCATATTGATCCATTTTGCTACCATTTTGTGGTTAATTTTATTTAGAGCGTACTAGTCACACTTGCTAGGAGGAAATATGTTTTCCTCACTGGAAAGATGTTCTGCCAGTGTGATCTCTAGGTCCTCTCTGTCAGCAGCAGACGTCAGTGAATCTCGTTAGGAAGGGTCAATGTCCCGCGAGAGGTGGACAGTTTTTCCAAAAGAGGAGCTGCTGCCTGGTTCGTATTTTTATCGGCAGTGCCGGTGCTTCAACCCCAGCACTATATTTTTGCCTATTTTGTTGGGGCACCTAGATGCCGACAACCAGCATGGGAAGTTCTGCTGGTTTCTCTCCAAATTTGGTGTACCCAGTCGATATGAATCGCCCTGCTATCGTGCATCGCACAGAGAAGCCCATATGACACTGTTCCATCCCCGTACCAACCTCTTTTTTTTTTTTTGTTAAGATGTGTATTCTACGCCAAGAGTGATAGACTTCTGCAGCGTTCTCCAGGTTTTTTTTTTTTTTTCCACGAACTAAGGTTCTTGGCGGTCGAGTGGTGACGGTCTGCTTGAGTCGTCCTCTTCATTTAGAGCGCATGGATTGCACTTACGGTATCACGATTCATATTCTCAGCAGTTCGTCACTTGCTTATTTTGCCACGTAACTTCTGTTCCTTAATTTGGATATTATTTATGGCCTATTGTTGTGTTGCTAACCTTGAATTCGCAGCCTGCCCAGGGAGTCTGTTTTGCGCTCATAGGTAGCAAACCGCGCCTAGTACAGGTCCACCGCAGCGCTCAGGGGTCACAGCACAGTTGCGACACCTGAGGATGGGCTTATGAGAGCCCGAAACGGCCGTGATAATAAAACAAATTTACAACTGAAGTGGTATTTTCAACCTCTAGTATAATGTTCAGTTGCGGATGTTCGTCCAACAGGATTGATTGTAAATCACAATCAGAAATGATTAACTTGTCTAGGCCGGGGTTCACAGTTAAGCAGAATTTTTTAAAGGACATCATATTCGCCGTTGACTGTAGAAATTATTTATTTCACAATTCAGTTTCAGCCTCTGGGCCATTTTTAAGGGGTACTGCAAAAGATTTTGCTTCAGCGCGTGTCACAGGATTTTAAAGTCTAACACGTGCTGAAGCAAAATATTTTGCAGTACCCCTTTAAAATGGTCCAAAAGCCGAAATTGAAAATATGAAATAAATAATTTCTACACTCAAGGGTGAACATGTTGTCCTTTAAAAAAAATCAGAAACGCCGCTGATGATGATGGCAAATCAACTGGCTCTAGCAGCGAGGTTTTCAGAAGTTTTCGCTATGTAACGTTTATTTCGAACAGAAACAATGGTGAATGCAACTTGCTGAGGAGTCGCTAGACGAAGTCAACGACATGTAGAAATGCTAATACTTGTCATAATAGGTGAAACCGAAATATGAGTTTATGAAGATGGTGTCGAAACTAAAGCCCAGTCATCCCAGTAGAAGCATTATGAATCTCCAAGACCAAGAAAAGGTTGACAAGTGCAGTCAAATGTGGAAGTAGCTCACTGTTCCATGGACTTTAATGGCATGGTACACCATGATTTTTTGTCACAACGCTCGAATTATCGGTAATAGTACTACCCACTAGTTCAACAAGCATCAAGCAATCCGAAAAAAGTGGAAAAATAAAAAGAAAAAAAAACTACTGGGTTTGTGACGAAACAATTCAGGGCTTTTGCACCATGATAACGCATATGCTGACACTTCGTTGCTTGTTCGTGACTTTTTCGCCAAGGGCATTATGATGCCTCAGCCACCATAATCTCCAGATATGGTCTTATCTGACTTTTTCTGGTCCCACGAATAAGGAAAATATTGAAGGACTCTCGTTTTACAAACATAGCTGAGATTAAAAATGCATCGTTGACAGAGCAAAAGGTTATCCCAAAGATCCAGTTCCAGAAGCGTTTTACAGACCGTAAAAAACGCTGACAACTGTACGAATATAATGGGAGACTATTTTGAAGACCATGACATTAATGAATAATAAATACAGTTCTTCCACAATCTTTTTTCACTTTGGAGCAGAGTGCCCACTGATATGAAACTTCCCGACAGATTTAAACTGTGTTGCTGATCCACAACTGCTAGCCTTAAGTACTTCCGTGGTCGCTTCACTATTACTGAGGTGACAAAAGTCATGGGATACCTCTTAATATCACGTCGGACCTCCTTTTACCCAACGTAATACAGAAATGATAACAGCGATGTACTGATTGATGGTCACGAAGCAGATGGAATTCTGCTACCTAGGTAGCAAAATAACAAATGATGGACGGAGCAAGAAGGGCATCAAAACAATATTAGTACTAGCATAAAGAGCTCTCCTGGCCAAATCTACTAGTATCAAACATAGGCCTTAATTGAGAAAAAAATTTCTGAGAATGTATGTTCGGCTTGTGTGGTAGTGAAACTTGGACTGCGGAAAAACCGGAATCGAAGCATTTGACATGTGGTGCAACAGACGAATGTTGAAAATTAGGTGAACTGATGAGGTAAGGAATGAGGAGGTTTTGCGCAGTATCGGAGGGGAAAGGAATATCTTAAAAACAGTGACAGGGAGAAGGGAAAGAATGATAAAGACTTCAAGGAATGACTTCCATGGTACTAGAGGGCAAAACCTGTAGAGAAAGATAGAGAGTGGAATACATCCAGCAAATAATTGAGGACGTAGGCTGCAAGTGCTACTCTGAGATGAAGAGGTTGGCACTGGAGAGGAGTTTATGGGAGGCCGCATCAAACCAGTCAGAAGACTGATGGAAAAAAAAGGAGTGCAGCAGCTCGACATTGTATGGACTCAACAAGTCGTTCGAAATTCCCTCTAGAAATACTGAGTCCCGCTGCCGCAGAAGTGTTCCGGTGCAGGAGATTGTGCGGGAACTGATCTCTCGATTATGTCCCACAAATGTTCGATGGGCCTCACGTCGTGGCGCATTGTCATCCATAAAAAAATCTATCATTGTTTCGGAACGTGAAGTCCATGAAAGGCTGCAAATGGTCTCCAAATAGCCGAACATAACTATTTCCAGTCAATGATCCGTTCAGTTGTACCAGAGTTCGCAGTCTACTCCACGTAAATACAGCCCACACCATTAAGAAGTCACCACCAGCTCGCACAGTGTCTTGTTCACAACCTGAGTCCATGGCTTTGTGGGGTCTGGGCCTCCTCCGAACCCAACCATCACCTCTTACCATCTGAAATCGGGACCCATCTGACCAGACCACGGTGATCCAGTGGTCTGGCCTCCAACCGATATGGTCACAAGCCCACGACAGGCGCTGCAGGCGATGACTTGCTATGAGGAAAGGCACTCACTGCAGGTGTCTGCTGCTATAGCCCAGTAACGCCAAATTCTGCGGCACAGTCCTAACGGATACGTTCGTCGTACGTACCACATTAATTTCTGCGGTTATTTCATGCATTGTTGCTTGTCTGTAAGCACTGACAACTCTATGCAAACGCCGCTGGTCTTGGTCGTTAAGTGAATGCCGTCGACCATTGCGTTGTCCGTGGTGAGAGGTAATGACTGAAATTTGGTATTGTCGGCACACTCTTGACATTGTGGATCTCGGAATACTGAATTCCCTAACGATTTCCGAAATGGAAAGTCCAATGCATCTAGTACCAAGTGCTATACCGCGTTCAGAGTCTATTAATTCCTAACGTGCGGTCTCAACCACGTCGGAAACCAATTCAATGAATCACCTGAGTATAAATGACGGCTCCACCACTAATGCATACTGTACGTGATACTTCTGCCATCTTTATATGTGCATATTATGTGCATATCGCTATCCCATGACTTTTGTTACCTCCGTGCAGACTTGAGGATAGCGTAATTTGCAAGTGCACCGGTAGCGAGCGTCATAGCAAAAGCAGAGATGCACTGAGGCAACCACGGAAGAGAGCAGCGCCCATACAACGAGGTGTCCGTGGCGCCTGGAGTGCGGGTAGTTCCCGCCGAGGTCGCGAGCTTCACACGGTCCGCGGTCCTGTTAGCTCCCGAGAGCGCCCACTACCTGCCTCCGCCGCTGCTGCTGCAGCCCCAGGGTCGAGGCTGAACTGGATGACCTAGGCCGCGGCTCGCAGCGTGGCCTGCACCCGCGGGGTCATCCTCCGCAGGCGCAGCCGGCGCGGGAACCTGCCGTAACGACCAGCCGGCTCCTGCCGATCCTCACGCCCTGTCACGCCGTCTCACCATACTGCGCTCTCAGGTCTGACTTCTCGAGTAGCTTGTGGTATACCAGTACATGGTGTAACTGAAGTACCAGGTGGTTACAATTAAAGTGCAGCTACTCACTGATGTCCATTGTGGGCCGTAATTGTCGTACGGCAGCGAAACTTGGTAGATATTTCAATGCGTTAATGTGGAAACGATTTACACTGATCAAAAATTAGTTCCAGATAACACGAGTGATCGATATGGCTGTCGAGAAGAGAGCCCGTGAACTGTTGGTGAAACTGTTTTACGTAAACGGCAGCAATTACTGTGCTGCATTGAGAGAGTATCGCCGACTGAGAGGCCTGAGGGGGTCGCACGATCTCATTAAGTGGTTTAAAGAAGATGATAGTGAAATGCGAATACACAGATGAGCCTTAAGTGGCAGCTGGTAGGGGAACGTGTCCTATCCCGGTGGAAGTTACTAACGACTTTGTTGTTGTAACTTACAATGCAGCACGTGTCCCGCTTGTGCAATGTCAAAAGATTTGTCCATCCCATGTTCAACAGTAGGGAAAGTTTAGCGGTGTATTTTACATTGCTACCTGTACCAGATCTAGGCGGTGCAGAAGCTATAAGCAGTATGGGTCTGAATTTGATCTTCGGTTCCTAACGGCATGTGGCCGCGCAATATTCTATGGAGTGACGGGTCACATTTTACACTATAGGGTGCAATGAATACACAGAATGTGGGGCCTTCAACTGCGTGTTCTGCATGAAGTGTCATTGCTCTGGCCGTATGCGAAATCACCTTTATTTTCGATCCGTTATTCATTGAAGACAATACTTCCAGAGGGACTGTCAGTGTCGCCTGAGCGTTGTTGAGACCTTCTTGTACAGCGTAGATTCCTGCTTAGGAAGAACGCAGCTAAAACCACTGTTTTCATGCAAGATGGTTAATAATAAACTCGACATTATGCCTTTCTCACATGTTTGTCTTCTCTGCCCACGTCCCGTTCCTAATCCATTACATATGGAAACATGCAACCAAACGGTTGCAGTAAGATTTAACTTAACATCGTTTCGACACCGACTATGGGTGTCTTCATCAGCAAAAGAACCATAAACAATTACCTATAAAAGTTTACGAAACCGTATAAAAGAGAGAACACCAAGAATAGATACTTATACACATCAAAAAAGTTTTGCATCACCTCGGTTCCGAGAGTTTCAGAACCTATACAGAAAATTGGAATGGATATCAACACAAACATCATCTCTGTCCCTTTTATTGCTCATGAAAACCACACATTGCATGTTGTACCACCCTACAGCGAGACCTTCAGATGTGGTGGTCCAGATTGCTGTACACACCAGTACCTCTAATACCCAGCAGCACGTCATCTTGCATTGATGCATGCCTGTTTTCGTCGTGGCATACTATCCACAAGTTCATCAAGGCACTATTTGTCCCTGTTGGTCCACTTCTCAACAGCGATTCGGCGTAGATCCCTCAGAGTGGTTGGTTGGTCACGTCGTCCACAAACCCTTTTCAATCTATCCGAGGTAGGTTAGATAAGGTTCATGTTTGGAAAACATGCTGGCCACTCTAGTCGAGCGATGTCGTTATCCTGGAGGAAGTTATTCACAAGATGTGCGAATTGTCGTCCACGAAGACGAATGCCTCGTCAGTACGCTGCCGAAATGGTTGCACTATCGGTCGGAGGATGGCATTCACGTGTCGTGCAGCCGTTACGGCGCCTTCCGTGACCACCAGCGGCGTACTTCGGCCCCACATAATGCCACCCCAACACAGCAGGGAACCTCCACCTTGCTGCATTCGCTGGATATTGTGTCTAAGGCGTTCAGCTTGAGCGGGTTACCTCAAAACACGTCTTCGACGATCGTCTGGTTCAAGGCATATGCGACACTCGACGGCTAAGAGAACGTGATGCCAATCCTGAGCGGTCCATTCGCCATGTTTTTGGGTCCATCTGTACCGTGCTGCATGGTGTCGTAGTTGCAAAGGTGGACATCGCCATGGACGTCGGGAGTGAAGTTGCGCATCATGCAGCCCATTGCGCACATTTTGAGTCATAACACGACGTCCTGTGGCCGCACGAAAAGCATTATTCAACATGGTGGCGTTGCTGTCAGGGTTTCTCAGAGCCGTAATCCGTAGGTAGCGGTCATCCACTACAGTAGTAGCCTTTGGGCGGCCTGAGCGAGGCATGCCATCGACAGTTCCTGTCTCTCTGTATGTCCTCCATGTCCGAACAACATCGCTTTGGTTCACTCCGAGACGCCTGGACACTTCCCTTGTTGAGAGCCCTTCCTGACACAAAGTAACAATGCGGACGCGATCGAACCGCGGTATTGAGCGTCTAGCCATGGGCGAAATATAGAAAACACGAGCCACGTACCTCCTTCCTGGCGGAATGGCTGGAACGATCGGCTGTCGGGCCCCCTCCGTCTAATAGGCGCTGCTATGCGTGGTTGTTTACATTTCTGGGAGGGTTTAGTGACATGTCTGAACGGTCAAAGGGACTGTGTCTGTGATGCAATATCCAGTCAGCGTCTGTCTTCAGGAGTTCTGGGAGCTGGGGCGATGCAAAACTTTTTTTGATGTGTGTATTATACCGAACAAGTTCATGAGATGACTATAATCACCTGCAGTGACAGCTGTCAGTAGATGTACTAGCACAATGCTCTCTCATATAAAATAAGTGTTTAATATTATATCCAAAAGCATATAAAGATTACAGGTACTGGAGCTGAAATAACAATATCTCTTGTCAGTAAAAATTGTAGCTACATAACGTTGCATTCTGTACCCCACTAAAGGCTGCAAGGGGAAACAGGCACTGGAGGTGATATGAGACTAAGCGGTACACAGGTCGAAGTTGCCACAACGTGGGCACGAAACAAGTCGTGTCATCTATCAACGCTCGAAGAAATCAATTAATTACATCAACAAAAATATTTTATATAGCATATAAATGTTCCTCTAGCAAGTCAACAGCCAATATTGTGTGAAATTAAAATTCATACACGACAATGCAACAGCCAATATTCTATACGGTTTGTGTGAAAGCGGATTACAACGCATAAATAAAAAGGAAGGAGAAAGACGATATATTAGAGTCTACACTGAGGAAAACAGCCAGTTTTACGTGTGTCTAAACAAGGGCTTTGTACCATCAAAGAAATTATTATTACATACCTGCACTTGTCTTAGTTAAGTTAAAGGTGTTTGAAAATTTCTAATTCTTCACAGATATTAAATCTGAAGCCTTTCTTTTCTGTGTGCAGGACACTGACGTCACGAACTTCTTTAGGCTTATGGCCCGTAATTAATAAATGATCAGCAAAGGACGAGTTATAGGCACTGGAGTCCAAAATCAAAGCAACAAACGGAAATTTTGCAAGGTTGCGTTTATTTTCCCAAAAAAACAATATAAACAAGTAATAGTAAAGTAGAAACAAAGTAAATAATACAGAACTTAAGCAACTACAACACGCATAACGGTAGACAAAAATGTTCTTCGTTTTTTTTTCCAACTTAACGGATATGCACACACAGTCCGACAACTGATAAATGTGCTCAGTACGGGGTGTGACCATCTCTTGCAGCAATACAGGCCTGACACCGACGGGGCACGTTGTTTATGATGCCGTCAATCTAACGCTGAGTCAATAACGCCCATTCTTCCTGCAGAGCTGCTGGCGAGTCTTGGAGAGTGGTTGGTGAATTCTGATGTCATGCAGTCCGTCCCCGTAGTACACCACAGACATGTTCCGTGGGATTCAAATCGGAAGAGCGAGCAGGCCACGTCATGCGTGTAATATCTTCTGTATCCAAGAGAACATCAACCACCAGTGCTCTATGAGGTCAAGCATTATTGTCCACTAGCACGAAGTCTGGGCCCACAGCACTCCTCATCAACAGCACGTGAGATCTCGTGATTTCCTCACAATACCTGACAGCTGTTAAACCTTGCCGGTTCATCCGTACAGTTTCATGAAGAGCTGTTCTAGTAGTCAGCGTAATCCCTACCCACATCATCAGGAATCCTTCTCGATATCGATCTCTTTCCACAATGTTGGGTGCCGAAATCGTGTTCCGCGTTCCCTCAAGATGCGAATTCTCGAGATTCACTCTCCAGACAAATTCGGGACTCATCTGTGAGAAGAATATTGGTCCACCGTTTGAGCGTCCAGGTGGCAGGTTGACGACTCCACTCTAGACGTTCTGTTCTGTAAAGACACGCTAGAGGTAAACAGACAGCAGGTCTCCAACAGTACAGGCCACTTTGCTAAAGCCTTTTGTACACCGTTTGCCTCGATGCAACAGGCCCATTGGATGTCAGATGCCGGTTGCGATGCAGTACTAAGGCGGTCCTCTCTTTCTGGTGCCCTGCCCTGATCTTTGGGGTACAGTTTCGGTCACTAAAAACTGCCTCCGCATGCGAGAAACAACAAAATGATTGAAACTTCCTGGCAGATTAAAACTGTGTGCCCGACCGAGACTCGAACTCGGGACCTTTGCATTTCGCGGGCAAGTGCTCTACCAACTGAGCTACCCAAGCACGACTCACGCCCGGTACTCACAGCTTTACTTCTGCCAGTACCTCGTCTCCTACCTTCCAAACTTTACAGAAGCTCTCCTGCGAACCTTGCAGAACTAGACTCCTGAAAGAAAGGATATTGCGGAGACATGGCTTAGCCACAGCCTGGGGCATGTGTCCCGAGTTCGAGTCTCGGTCGGGCACACAGTTTTAATCTGCCGGGAAGTTTCATGTCAGCGCACACTCCGCTGCAGAGTGAAAATCTCATTCTGGAAAGATCCCCCAGGCTGTGGCTAAGCCATGTCTCCGCAATATCCTTTCTTTCAGGAGTCTAGTTCTGCAAGGTTCGCAGGAGAGCTTCTGTAAAGTTTGGAAGGTAGGAGACGAGGTACTAGCAGAAGTAAAGCTGTGAGTACCGGGCGTAGACGTGCTTTGGTAGCTCAGTTGGCAGTCTGCCTTCGGCAGTGACACAGTGCGGACCGTGTTGCCGGCCGGCCGCGCTGTGGTGCGCGCGCCTGTTTGTTTACGCCGGAGCAGCTTCGCGTGTGCGGTGTTGTGAGTCTAGAACGAGATGGCACACTCGTACAGAACAACGACGTTGAAGTTCAGTTTTGCGAACGACTATACACGACCAAAGGCACACGAGATTGAACGTTTCTTCAGAGAAGAGGTAAAAATCGATCCACAGGAAATCGTGGGAATCAATTTATCGCTCGTTTCAAGCGTCGTCTATGTCAAGCTTGTTGACGAGGCTGCTTGCGAAAGACTTCTACAACGATCACCGAACGGGTATCGTTTCTGTCATGCCGACGGGAATGTTGGTGCGGTTACAGTCGATCACGCGGGAATGGGGATCCGCACTATACGAGTCTTCGAACTTCCGTTTGAGGTCCCGTCTGAACTTGTTACCGACGCCTTTCGACCATACGGTACAGTTCTATCCCATGTGGCCGAAAAATGGACGAGTTTTACCACGTACCCCGTTTTAAATGGGGTGAGACAAATACGGATCGAACTGCGCAAGCACGTCCCCTCTTATTTGTACATAGGAGGTTGTCGAGCGATTATCATCTATGATGGGCAACCTCGCACTTGCTCGGGGTGCGGTAAAGAAGGTCACGTCCGCTCGGAATGCCTCCAGCGACGTTTAGTGCAAACTCCACGGGATGACGTTCAGGCGCCACAACCGACGACTGTCTTACCGTTGACCTTTGTGGAAGCCCTGAGAGGCGACGTGGGGGAGACTCCCGATGGGCACCAGCAGCTGCCCCCTATAGAGAACATGGACACCAACGGACTGGAACTCCGACCACCGGTTCCACCACAGCAGACACAGGACACCACAGAAGAGATGCAGCTGACAGCCGCTCCAGGCTCATCCGTGGTGGCTGCCGGTGCTTCCACCGAGAGCGTGATAGGCCAGGCCCAAGACGGAGGATACGCAACCCCAACAGCCGATGCGGAAGCAAGGCAACGGAAACAGCGTTCGCCGAAGAGAAGAAAGAAGCGTCGACTGACTTCTGCTGACGATAGCCATAGTCCCGAGGGGACAGTGGACGACAACGACAGTATCGACCTGAGACCAGTGGATTCAACAGATACCGAGATGACGATGCAGGAACTACACAGCGACGATAACTTGAACTCTCCTTCTGGTGACCGGAAGGCGGAAGTGGAGATGACAACTGTCCAACATCAGAGCGATGACAACGTTACCTCCCATCCTTCGACCAGTTCCGGAAATATGCTGGGGGACTGGGCGCAAGAAATGGACCAACAGGAACAGGATGAAAATACGAACGCGACGATTGAGGACAGTCCTGGCCAGAGGCCGGGAGGGGTCGGGAAATGTTGACCACCTTAGTGTGTTGAGGAGCGCCGGGGGTGCAGATGGACGCTTACTGACAACGCCCTACAACTGATGAACACAAGCCAGGCGTACCGCATTGCCACGATAAACATTAATGGCATACGGACACCGCTTAAAGTTCAAATGCTGAAAGATATGTTACGCGCTGCGGACGTGGATATTGTACTCCTACAAGAAGTGCGTTTCACATCGCCGCCAGAGTTCTACGGTTACGAGGCACATTATTCAGTGCACGATGAAAGTGGATGCGGTGTGGCGATTCTCACCAGGGAAGGAATAGGAGTGGAGGACGTCAGGTCTCTCCCTTCGGCACGCGGCATAGCGATCACTGTCGACGGCGTTCGTTTCATCAATTTATACGCACCATCTGGCTCCACAAAACGAAGAGAAAGGGCGACTTTTTACACCGAAGAGATAGCACCTTTGTTCGCTGGACGCTTTGATAACTATGTAGTGGGCGGCGACTTTAATTGTGTCGTCGACAAAAAGGACCAAGTACCTCATTATGTGCCATGCATGGAACTGCGTGCGTTAATTACCGAAATGGCGCTTCTGGATACCTGGGAACTGCAGCATGGTGACAGACCGGGTTATACGTTTGTCACGGGACACTCGGCGAGTAGACTTGATAGAGTGTACGTGACACGAGCTCTACGGACGACGATACTGGATGCCGAAATCTGGCCAGCGGCTTTTACGGATCATATGGCGTACGTCTGTACGATTTCCCTAACGCGTCAGAAGATATGGCGGACTAAAGGTCACTGGAAAATGAATTGTGCACTTTTACGTGACACTGAATGTCACCGGTCGATAGAGGCGGCCTGGGAGACCTGCGTTCGCCGCCAACGAGCATACACCTCGGTTCTCCAGTGGTGGATTAAATGCGCAAAACCAACGTTACGGAGAACGTTGATACGATACGGGCAGGACAAATCGCAGTGGAACCGCACAACGGCTGATTTTTATTTTACAGCCCTGAGGGAGCTGATGACCCAACAACCATCGCCGGAAAGGCACACGGCCATGCGCAGGATAAAAGCCAAGTTATTACAGCTGACGAGACTAAGAATGGAAGGTATAATGGTCCGGGCGAGATTGGCGGACACAGTTACTGCCGAATCCCCCTCCATGCACCACGTGGTACGTGAACGCCAACGACGACGCAGGACATTGAGCAGGGAACTAATCTCTGAAACTGGCCAGCAAGTTGTGCACCAGCGTGATATTGCGCATGTGTTTACCGACTATTTCCGCCAGTTATATGGACCTGTACATGTGAACCACGAGACCCTAAATGATGTCATCTCGGAAATGCCAGATAGAGGACCACCGCTGGATGCAGAGACTTTCATCACAGCGATAACAGAGGACGAGCTGACAGACGCAATTGCCAGGGGGGCTCCGAACAAGTCCCCAGGACAGGACGGCTTCCCAATTGAATTTTACCGCGCCTTTGCATACCTCATGGGACGGACCTGGATTCAGATGTACAACGAACTCCTGTTACCGCAGACTGAGATACCTGCCGAGTTCACGGAGGGTATCATCATCCCAATACCCAAACCACGCGGTGGCAGAAATCCGGGAGATTATAGACCACTCACTCTCTTGAACTGCGACTATAAGATTTTCGCGCGCATCCTTGGGGCTCGCCTGCGGTCTTCACTTTCCGATCGACTCCTCATAGATCAAACTTGCCTCGGCGGTAAGAGCAACGTACATACGGCGCTCGGTGACTACCGAGATATCATCGCATTAGCAGCGGCATGCCGAGTGCGTGGGGCACTCGTCGCTATTGACTTCGATCATGCATTCGACAGAGTGGATCATACCTTTTTGCATGCGGTGATGGGCAGATTGGGAATCCCACAGGTCTTCATTCTAGTGATCATGCGACTGTTACACGGCGTGCGATCAAGGGTCTCGGTGAATGGACGGGGCACTGACTACATTGTTATTTCAAGGTCAGTTCGTCAAGGTTGCCCCCTTTCGATATTTTTGTATGCAATGGCTTTGGAACCCTGTCTATATGGTCTCCGAAGACGGTTGGAGGGAGTGCCGTTTCCACAACTGACCTTTCATTGCCGCGCTTATGCTGACGATGTGATGCTGGTGGCACGGACAGGCGAAGAAGTACGTACGGCGTTGGCATGGATACAGCGATACGGGATGGCGGCAGGAAGCGTGCTTAATCTACAAAAATCACGCTGCATGAATGTCGGTCGAGGATTACAACCGGGGGAGGAAGGCCCGCTCATCTTAGTTAAGACCATAAAATGCCTAGGTATTACGTTCCACACGGATGTGCAGCGGACAGCAGCGGATAACTACCGACGCATATTGAAGCTGATGCGGACAATGGTGCTGTTACAGAAATTAAGAGCGTTGGATATGATTCAGAGGGTGACCTATGTTAACGTATACCTAGCACCGAGACTCACTCACGTAGCGCATGTCCTGCCTTTAACGCGCACAATGGCATCACGGATACAAGCAACTTTCGGAACCTACGTGAGTTTGGGACACCTGTTTAAGATCCGATACACAACGCTTACGCTACCACCTGGAGAGGGTGGACTTGGTCTAGTGAACGTATATGAAAAGGCACGGGCGTTATTCGTCAGTACGATTTTCCGACAGTGGCGCGGTCAATTTCGCAATATCTCGGGTGCGTTGGCCGATGTACTAGCGCCCACTTCAATGCTGCCCCCAGTCGATGTGGGCCATATTTCGCCGAAGCTGTCACATTTCAAGTCTTTTTTTTTGGAGCTTAGCTATGTCAGAGATTCCTTCCCAACAACACGACTACCGACGACGCGAGACGTATACCAACTCTTACTGCGCCGGTGCCCCAGGAATACCCTGGAAAAGAAGTACCCAGACAAGAACTGGCGACAGATATGGCGCGTTATACGGAACGTTTACATCCCAACGTCGGTACGCTCAACATGGTATGTGGTGATAAATAGGAAGTTCGCAACGAATCAACGGCGGCACGCGATTCATTTGGCAGACACTCCACTATGTTTAGGCTGCGCAACAGTGGACACTGATGAACATCGTTTAGCATGTGGTGGGACGGCTCCAGTGTGGCACTTGGCACAACAGATATTGGCGTTCCTGTTACGCTCCGCCCCTCATTTCATCAGACACACTATTTTTCCCCCAAGAATCTTATTTCCCGGTCCAAAAAACCAATGCAGTGACATGGGTGCGGGGAATGGTGGTGGGCTACGTGTATACCGAATCGGAAAAGGACAAAATTGATTTTTGGCATTTTCTCCTGGATGGGCACACGAAGCTGCAACAGCATAAGAAATATAGGCAAGACTTCGCTAATTACTTGCGACTTACATTTACCGACCCGCCGGCCAGATGGGGTGTGACGGGTGAGAGATGAGATAGACGAAGAAGCCGAGATTGACATCGATCACACTTACGGACCCTTAGTTAATTTCGAGAAGACGGCCCAGTCTTACACCAACGTCTGGAGAACGAGTCGATAGATGGCTCTCTTGCTCTATCGAACGTCGGGTCGTGAGCAGGTGTCGCCCCCGACACGAATTTCATTTTCATTGCTACAGGAGCATGTTTCTTTTGTATTTGTACTATGCGCAATGTCTTCATGTCTTTCATTTAAGCATTTTCAGTTTTCTTTATTTCCTTAATTAATTAATTTTCTAATTAGCCACTATTTGTCAACATATGGACTTTGTAGACACTATTTAGGCGATAGTACAACGAGATGTATGTCAGCAAAGGTGGTAAGCCTGACATTGGATAAAAAAAAAAAAAAAAAAAAAAAAAAAGTTGGTAGAGCACTTGCCCGCGAAATGCGAAGGTCCCGAGTTCGAGTCTCGGTCGGGCACAAAGTTTTAATCTGCCAGGAAGTTTCATGCCAGCGCACACTCCGCTGCAGAGTGAAAATCTCATTCTGGAAACAAAATGATTCACTTTAAACCATCGGACCACATGAGTTTTGCGACTGTCCTGATTCAATTCCTTTTACGCCTCATCTCCACAGAGTGTGTGCCATACTGCACCGTCTGTGACTGTGTAAACAGTCATTGTGGATATGAGACTATCCGACAAATACTACCTCGATTGATGGGTCCCCTGACGTCATCGTTGGCGTGGTTGTCCTTTGACTGAAGTGCCACCTTCTGCACAGGACACGGTCGTACGGACATGTGTTGACTGTTGGTATAATTATATCGTGACAGACACAGGACGGGGAAATACCGGTCTGTTGCTTTAATTTTGGACACCAGTGTATATTTGCACTTTTTTCCTAACAGATATTCTTTAAATGTAACAGCAACTGCTTTTCCTGTCTGTCCTACGTAACAGGCTGGACATGTGTCACAGTTAATCTTAAATTTTATTTTTTAAGACAGAATGTACTGGTTTCAAAACATGAATAATATTATTTTTCAAACTGTTGTTAGCAGAAAATGCTACTTTACAGTCGTATGTGTTTTGGAGAAGACGCTGAATCCTGTAAGGTATAGGCCTTAAAAAATTGTGTGGAAAAAATCCTTTTCATTTCATTATGTTCGTTATTAAGAGAATTGCAAACGCTGGTGATTCTCTTATTAGATTTGTTTTTAAAAATATTGTCCACTATAGTTTCTTTGTATCCATTATTGTCTGCGATAGTTTTAATCAGATTCATCTGAGCATGGAGCATGGAGAGTGAAAACAGCTCTTTATATCCTTCTTGCATTTTCAGTGCCAGATTTGCAGCTGGTGGCCAAAATTGGAACTATTTTTTTCCATCTTAAATCGGTTTCACGCTAATGCATTAGCATATCTACCAAGTTTCGCTGCCATACGATAATTACAGCCCATACTGGTCCTTTTTGAGTAGCTGCACTTTAATTATAACTACCCGGTATTTCGACGTACTATTGGGAGGAATATCAAATAATAAAACAATGAAAACGTGCAAATACACTTCTCGGACTTTCACCAGACAACATTGTGCAAGTCCCTCAATATTTCATCGAAACAACTGTTAATCCCGTTTTATACGAACGACTTTCTTGTCAAAATTGACTACTCCAAGTGCTTGGGCCTTTCGTGTCTGCGAGTAAATCGGCAGTCAACCACGTAGCGCCTGTGTCAATGATGTCAATGACTCATAAAGTGTGCCGAATGTGCCCAGTAGGGGTCATGCTCGTTTCACAACAGTTCCTGCAAATGTGATGTCATTTTTACGTCACACACAAAATCGACGATCGCATGGTCGGCTCTCGACTTTCGTTAGCATTCGATACGGGCCTCTCACAAGATTTCATGCGCACGTACTGAAAATTTACAAAAACATATCATTTTTTGAATGATTTCTTACAATTATGCCTACAATAAAATGTCACTTAATGATTCATCGACGGTTAATGCCTTTATTTAACAGTGCTCTCTGAAGAATGAGATATTACCGTCAATAATTACAAATTAAGAATGAAACATACTTATTTTATAATGTTCAGTATCCCGTTTCAGTGCAACGGAGCATCGAAAATTTATCACAAACACATCACCATTATCATTAAATGTCGCTTAATAACGCATCAACGATGCAAGTCGTCAACGTAGAATATGAGAAGCAAGACCGGAGTTAAACATCGCATCGTTAAGTGCTAGAGTAGTGAATAGATGTGTTTGCAGGCATATATTTTCTCGAGCAAATCTTTACTACCACAGAAAGACAAGTCGTTGTTTAACGTTGTTACCAAAAATCTCGAAAATGTACTTCAGATTTTTACTCAATATTGTGATACACGTTTGGATAGACATAGGGTACATATTTTTTTAAACAAATGTTGTATAAATATATGTATAATATATAAAGAGGCAACGTTGTTAGCTAAAATGTCTTGATACTTTAATAAACATTCTGATACATATAGCACTTGATTTGTGACGGTGCGCGCCGGTACCTTTGAAGAAAAATCCGCTTAACGTTTTAAGACGTCTACATTTGAAGAAAAGCATTCCCCGGAAGGTCACAGTACTGGAATTTCTTTCTTTTACAAATCAAGGGAGAGGGAGAGGAGGATTAGGAGACAAACGGAAAGGAAGAGAGAAGATGGACAGAGAGGGGGGAGGGTGAAGATGATCTTCCAATTCCCACACTTATTTAGCAACAGCGAAGCCTTGCCGGGTTCGCTAGTAAATGTATATGTTCTGAAATGTTTGAATGACACTTTTCCTATTCTTTCAGTTCTCAGGAGTGTAGAGAATTTACCAAGCGATCTTTCACAAGAACTTACAGTATGAATTCTGCTTCGATCATTAACAAACTCCATTATCATTACTTGTTCCCACATTTTGTTGCTGTATTTCGATTTATTTTTGTAAAAAGTGTATGATAATCTCACTTTCGCCGTTCAGAATCTAATCAGCACGGAATACAGCTCTCAGAACGCACACAGTTTTGGCGCTGACATGTAAATGAAAATAAGCGCTCTAAACAGATGAGGCTCAGTTCAAGAATAAAACGCCAGAAGCGCTGCAATGGAATCAGTTGTCCGATGAGTGAATCGAGACAAGAAAGTCTATCGTGTAACAGGGACTTAACGACACGTTCAGGCGCTAGTAGTTCTCGTCACTGCTGGAAGAAGGTACTGGTGTCACATGCTGCTGCTACTGCAGATGAAGGTCATGACGGTCACAGCTGAATCCCCAAGTGTTGGTGGAGTTCAAACGTGACAGTCATGCATCGAACCTCAAATCTGTTTTCTTAGATAACGTGAGACAGTGGAATCCTTGAGTGTCGGCTTAGTCCATTTCCTCGGCTTTCCGGCAGCTCATGCACCACGTAGCACGTGTGACCACCATGTGATGTTTAGCCGCTGCACCCATTGTCGAGCGCGAACGTGTCTGTTCGCCGATCGCAATGTTTTGATAATGATTCTAACGAGGGGTTGGCGAAATTTATCGGGGCCAAGGGCAGAAATTCTGCATGCAAGGAGAGGCGCTGGCAGCTGGAGGAAAACAGCGATCGCAATGAGCTCTCTTGGAAGCCGATGAGAGGCCTACAGCGCGTGCGCAGTGGGCAGTGTCAATGCTGTCAGAGGCTGCTGATGTTACTCCCACCCAGCAGTGCGTTGCGTCGTCTCAGAAAGTTCCTGTTTCAGTTTAATGGCAGCCAGTGTTGGATTCCAAGGAGTGTTGAGTCGAAATACCGTACCCATATTGATAAAATGGTCTGCCGTAAGGATATGTGTGGCCTCCTTAAAAAAAATAGAATTTCAAAACGCTGTGATGAGGATAAAACTACAGTCTCCTCGTAAAACATGCCATGGCCCTTGTTCAGGCGGCGCTGCACTGCTGTTGATCTGTCAGGGTGGCCCACGAGTGTGTGTCGATGGTGTTCAGCAGCTGTCTGCCGAATGGGAATTAGTTATTCACGTCTGTATATTTAATAATAATAATAATAAATACAAAAAATTATTATGGTTAACCGACATGATCATTCAGAGGCGATATATAAGGTGTTCGTAAATTCCCATTATAAACTTCTATGACTTGTAGAGGAGAGTCAGTACCTAATAATCAGAATAGGAACAGTATATTAGACAACAGTTCGGAAGGAAACGTAAAGAAACATACATTCTTAACTTAAGCAGATATGGTTGTATTAAGACTTAAACATTAAGTGTTTACATTATTCTCAGCACACCGTAGTTGGACATTAGTATTGATACATGACAACAGCAGCTCGATGTGGCGACCATCAACATTGTTATAGACATTGTACCTATAGAGCATGTTCTGGTACAAATTGTTTCTTCAGTTTCTACTGCAGCGGCCACGATTCGTGTCAGCAGATCTTCCTCTGTCTCTACAGGAGTCTCGTAAATTATACTTTGCAAGGTAGACGTTAAATGGCATCAGGTGACCGGTTGACGCAGTACACGTCATCCTGTCTACACCATTGCATACCAGGACAAAAGCCCTCTGAGGCTATTCTGTTTCCCTCAGCAGACGTGGACGCGTTACACATTTGAACTGAAACCATCGTAGAACGCAAAGGGTGCGTTTCTGGAGATGGGTTCCTATTCAAAATATTTCTTGCTCAATCCCCTCTACAAGTCATAGATGTTTGTAACGGTAATTTCCGAACGACCTGTACAATTTAGTACTGCATCATTCTTTTGAAAAACAATTTACTTGTCGCGATAGCTATGTTAACAAAATTATTGAATTACTAGTTCTGGCAATATGTACTGCCATCCTCAAACCCATAAAACCAGGCAGTGCCAGTTACACCATTCAATGCTAACACCACCCAATCGCATGAGGACTATAGATTACGCATAAAAAGTCGACGCATTACAGTGACATGCGAGGTGTGCCACCATACTATATGTTCAACTTGCAGTACGAATGGCACGGACAAGAGAGACATATGCCACATCGTAGTAGAATGTCACTTTGGCTGCGACAGCGTCGCTTATTGTGTAGTGCGCATGCGACAGAGTGGTGTAATCATTGTACGAGTATGATGTAAATACCATTGCCCAGTTTTATAGTTCTGAAGATGGCGATACATACTACCGAAACTAGTAATGCAGTAATTGTGCTAACATAGCGATCGAGGCAAATAAATTGTTTTTCAAAAGACGACTAGAGTACAAAAAGCTCATTAATGTTCAGCGTTTTGCCATATTTATAAACTAATTTGAGACGCGAATGTAAAATTATTCGTTCCACATCATTACGATTTATCGTGTATATTATCCATGGAACACGAAACTAACTAACTAAATAATTATATGGCTTCCCACACGCATGTGATATTATACATGGTGCCCCAGAAGGAACGGTCACCAATCAGGGATGTGACAGAACGATCGTTCGAAGCCAAAAAAGTCTAGTAAACACGGGCTCTAAAATGCGTACCTTAAGAGCTACGACCACTTCTTCGTTTTCGTTACTGTGAAACAAATCTCTTCTACTGCAGCCTCTTTCTTTTCAAGATTTTGAGAGGTGATAGTATTGGCGAAAACAACAAAAAATGTCCATTAAACAAGGACTACAAAGTGCATAGCTTGAGAGCTATGAGCAGCTTGTTTATCTTCGCTACTGGAGACACATCCCTTCTATTCAACAAGAATGCTTGTTAGAGCCCATGTTTACTAGACAATGTTTTCTTGTTTTGGTCCATACCACCTCCTCCAGAAATACGGAAACCAAGGAGCTTGCAGGAGAAGAGTTTTGTTTCGCAGTATCGAGCCTGAAGAAGTGCTCATAGCTCTTGAGGTATACATTTTAGAGCTCATGTTCGCTAGACTGTTTTGATTCGAATGATAGTTCCTGTAACTTCTCCGAATAGCCACCATTCCTCCTGGGATACCATGTACAGGCTACGTTTTCTACGACTGTCATGGACCCAACTTAACAGGTTCCTCAGGTTTGCCGGCGGACGGAAACGCACTTAATGACATATTTCTTGAGGATCCTGTCTATTCTAGAAGACATGCCGTCAAAATACGGCAAGGAGGCCCATCCAGTGGCTGATGCGCACGCTCGTAAAGACTGTCTTCAGATTTAAGCTGGAGGTGTATGAGCCCTACTTTTCTCCACTATGAACACCCCTCAGCGCATGCATAGTTTCTGCTCCTGGTTCCGATAAATTTCGGCTCCTCAATGCGAATATCACCAGTAGCGCCTTCCAGCAGTCACGACAGCGACTGCTGCCATCTGAAGATGTCGAACAGTTGTTCGAGAAATATGTTTGCAACGGATCCGCAGCGAAAGCCTTGAAATATGTATTTGCCTTGTAATGGAACGTAATGCATAACTAAGGAGAGAACAATTTTAACCTGAGGTGCTGTGGTTACGTGCGAAAATGGCGAGCATGTTGGCGCAGAGTGGAGATTAGCAGGCAGATAAATAAATACTGGCAAAAGATTTGAACGCCGTATCTTTGCACGTGGCTCTATGAAATGCTCCATAGAGAAACGCCGACGACGGGCTGGCCATAAACACAACCTAACGGTTCCGGGATATTTCAATGATCCAAACGGCCTTGTAAGCCTAAAAGAATAAAAACACCATATTCTGCCAAATCCAGGCAACGAACCACAGAACCACAGACCTGCATTTAAATGGTGTGCTTCCTATCTATTACAAATTCTGACCTAAATTCAAGACAAATAGACAAGTAGAGTCGGTGCCCTACCAAGTCATATGGAAGAGTTTTCATGTCTTTGCAAAACTACAAATATTATCAGTTACATTAAAATCAAAATTAAGGTAGCGGGAGGTATTGGCCCCTGACTGACAGGCACAAACATTCGTTTGGCAGACTGGTCAAGGGGCCAGTTCGCTCACGAGACACACTTCTAGTGTAGCACTCTCAGCCATCGGGTGCACACTTGTTCACGAAGACGTGCTACCACCAGCCGCAGCTTAGGTCGGCCTCTGATGTTTTGCAATATGTGTAGGAAGTTGTGTACCGATTACCTTGAACGATTAGCGTTGGTTCTCCACATTAAGCTAGATGTTTTGAATAATAACAGGCAGAGACCCAGGGTTCGATCCTGGAAGGGAAGGAGGCGGGGGATAACAGATACTGTTGGTTGGTTGGTTGTTGGGGAAGGAGACCAGACAACGAGGTCATCGGTCTCATCGGATTAGGGAAGGACGGGAAAGGAAGTCGGCCGTGCCCTTTGAAAGGAACCATCCCGGCATTTGCCTGGAGCGATGTAGGGAAATCACGGAAAACGTAAATCAGGATGGCCGGACGCGGGATTAAACCGTCGTCCTCCCGAATGCGAGTTAACAGATACTGTCTTTCCTGCTTTCCCCTCTCTCTGGAATGTAAGTTACGTCTAACTTCGTGGTACAATACAAAATGATAATGAATCGGCGTAAACAAATTGATACATCCACCCGTCTCACAACCTTACTAACCATTAATTACCGTCATTAACGCGACCATCTATGTACTAGTCGATTCGAAACTATTTATAATGAATATTTAAACCCTTCAATATTTAATATGAGAAATACGAAATAAATTATAAATATATTTTACTTACTGAGTTCCCTGTCGTAGTTAATTGCATCCCTGTCCATACATATGAGTATTTTTTTTTTTTAGTCATCTGTCTTCTGACTAGTTTGATGCTTGCCGCTACATACTCCTCTTAGGTGCCCATCTTTTTATCTCAGAGTATCATTTGCAACCTACATCCTCAATTATTTGCTAGATGTATTCCAATCTCTGTCTTCCTCTCCTGTTTTTACCCTCTACAGCATGCATGTCATTCCCTAATGTCTTAACAGATGTCCTATCATCCTGTCCCTTTACCTTATCACTGTTTTTCACATATTTATTTCCTCGTCGGTTATCCAGAGAATCTCCTCATTCCTTACCTTAGCAGTCGCCCTAATTTTCAACATTCTTCTACAATACTACGTCTCAAATGCTTGGAGTCTCTTCTTTTCCAGTTTTCTCACAGTCCATGTTTCACTACAATACAAGCAGTGCTCCAAACTTACATTCTCAGAAATTTCTTCCTCAAATTAAGACCTACGTTTAATACTACCCAACTTGTCTTGGCCAGGAGTCCCCTTTTTGCCAGTGTTAGTCTGCTTTTTATGTCCTCCTTGCCTCGTCCATCATAGGTTATTTTTCTCCATACGTAGCAAAATTTTTTCACTTCATCTACTTCGTGATCACTAATTTTCATAAGTTGATCGCTAATTTCACATGGGCTACTCATTACTTTCGTCTTTCTTCTGTTTATCATCAACTATTCTGTACGGATTATTCTGTTCTTTCCATTCTCCATGTCCTGTAATATTCATTTACTTTCACTTAGAATAACAATGACATCTCGAACATGCTCACTGATTTCCTTTCAAACTGAATTTAATTCCCACCTTTGGATTTTCCATTTATTGCTTCTTTGACGTACAGGTTGAACAGTAGGCTTGGAAGACGGCATCCCTATCTTCTACTGTCACTAATCCGAGCACTTCATTCTTAGTCTTTTATTCCTGTCTACCCGGCGGGAGGCACTAGACACACGACATTTACATTTATTACCTCTTGATTCATACACGTATTGTATATTGCCCATTTTTCCCTGTACCTCACTCCTATTTTCCTCAAAATTTCGAACATTTTACACCATTTTACATAGCTGAATGTTTTTTTTTTAAATAGACATATCCTATGACTGTGTCATTATTTTTCTTCAGTCTTGTTTTCAATATCAAGCGCAATTTGAGAACGGCGACCTTTCCAAAATCCCAACTAATCGTCACCTAACACGTCCTCAATTTTCTTTTCGGTTCTTCAGTATATTATTCTTTTCAGAGGCATGGATGCATGAGCTGTTACACTGATTGTGCGATAGCTTTCGCACTTTTCTCCGTTGCTCTCTTCGGAACTGTGTGCATAACATTTTTTCGGAAGTTTGATGTTATGTCTCCAGTCTCACAGATTCTACACACTAACTTAAATAACCGTTTGCGTACCGCTTCCTCCAGTTATTTTAGAAATTCTGAATCAATGTTGTCTATTCGATCTGCTTCATTCGATCGCAAGTCTTTCAAAGCTCTGTTACACTCTCACTCTAATACTGGATCCTCTACGTCTTCCATGCCAACTGTCATTTCTACTGTCCCGTAATCACTTTCGTTCCTTTGTAGAGGACTCAACGTACTCTTTCCGTCTATCCGCTGTCTCCGCCACATTTAACAATCGAACTCTCATTGCACTCTTAATATGGACGCATTCGCATTTAATTTCAGCAAGCCTTGCTCCTGGGTACGCCTTACGATCCACTGATTGCGAAATCTCCTTCCCAACGATGTAATCCATCTGGTACCTTTCGTGTCTACGGGCCCCTTCCAAGTATACATCTTCAAAAGTTTTTTGAGCCGTGTATCTGCTATTACTAGCTGATATTTATAGCAGAACTAAATAATTGCGACTTCCTTCTCTCATGTTGGTACTACAGAGACTATTTTCCCGTAACTCTGTCTTACATCCCTCCCCTACTATAGCGATCCAATCATTCATGAATATCTAATTATCATCTCACTTTACATACTGAATTACACGTCCAATATCATTATATAATTCTTCTATCTCTTCGTCTTCTGCTTGGGATGTCAACACGTATAGCCGAACTATCGTAGTAGTAATAGTTGTTGTTGATTTGCTGTCGATTCTAAAATAATATTCCTATAACTGAATTAATCACAGAAATTCACTGTCTGCCCTATCTTCCAACTCACGACTGTCTCTGTTGATCCATCGTGTACACGGGACAGTGGCCAGTCAGATATTTACCTAAGAAAAATCGCCAAGCGACAATATATTTTCAGAAGTAATTATTTTATTTAGACGACCAGTTTCGGTATTTCATTAATGCCATCTTCATGCCCTATATTCTATACATGGAGTGCATAGGAGCCTGAAAATAACTTCTTAAAACAGACGGCTGTTCGGTGATTTTCTTTTGGTAAATATTCACAACTAATCCTACACATGTTAAACCATATGCTATCGCTCTTGATTTCACCATGACCAGAAATCCTTATCTTAAATTCATTTCACTTCACTGACCCTACTATATCTAGACTGAGCCTTAGCGTTACCCTTTCAAGACTTTCTCACATTCAGAGGCCTCATTTTCCACGTTCCTAATCGTAGAAAGTTACCCTTTTATTGATTATTCCGTCTTTTCCTCATGGTCTTCGCCATCCCGGCTGTCCCCTGCCGAAGATCCGAATTTGGAAATATTCCGGAAGCTTTCTAATTAAAGGCCACATGTCGTGTTATGCGTCTGTAAGGCAGTGGTTTTCATTGCCATCTGCATCCTCGTGGCGTTGAACGCTGCTGATTCCTCCACCTTTTACGTGCAGTTTCCCACGCCAAGGACAAGAGGGCGCCCCAAAAATCTGTCCGCTCCCTCGTCCTGTTTGACAATGCGTTTAGCAGTCTTCCGTCTCGACTGCTGATTTTATTCCATTAAGCAGTCGCTAGAATCGAACCTGGTATTCACGACACTTTTTTTTCATTATTTGTCGAAGATGTATACCTGCAATCTATTTTACAGCTTAAGACCGAAATCCTTACAAAAATTTTTCACAGTGCATGCGATGCATTAAATTTTAAATGTTTTCAGTCCATATAATCTACCTCCCCTCCATGAACCATGGACCTTGACGGGGGTGGGGAGGCTTGCGTGCCTCAGCGATACAGATAGCAGTACCGAAGGTGATCATTTGCGAGAAGGTGAAGAGATAATTTGGGAGACAACTCCCATTCCATATCTGGACTTGAAAAACAAACTTCATGGATTTACTACCAAACTGACTCGATTACGCAATAAATGTGCTCCCCCAAAGACCGGAAACCTGAAGGGAAAACCTGCACCTCGTCTAACGGAAGAGCTGAAACAGTTCATGGATCTCGGAGACACTGTATATCGTACTCACAAACATCCTCCTACAACTGAAAATAAAACTGATTATAAGCAGAAAGTAAACAGAGTCAATCAATCTCACAGAAACAATAACTAAGGCATGCCAATACATTAATCTGAAACATAAAGACCAGATGCTCTATGGAAAAACTTGTGTGGTCTAGAGAAGTAAAGGCAAAGTAAAGGCTGCAGCTTATCCTTTTGTCCCAACCAAGAAACTAGACCTCCAGTTCGGAGGAGGAACAGACCTACAGTTACTTCCAGCAGGGTGGAACAACTACCCATACAGCCGGATGAACCTTGTAACACATTTACACAATCTTCACGACTGATGGATTTGTTAGCAGAGGTCAGTCTGGTCGCAGCCACCTAGATCACCCGATCTGTCGAGGTGCGATTACTTTTTGTGTGGAGCCCTCAAGTATAAAGTGTATCGCAACAACCCTCACAGTCTTCAAGGAGTGCTGTAGTACATTTCGGATGAGACTGTAGCAGTTCCAGCAGCCCAGCTTCGATCTTCCTTGAGCAACTTGCTGGTCAGGGCCCAAAAGAGCCAAGAGATGAATGGTCGTCACTGTCAACATCTGCCGTAGTCAGGTTAGTCCTGAATTTCCTTTCCTTTGCTGTGTTTCTTTGTATCCTGGGCCACTTTTATTTGTTCAACCCTGCACTATTGTGAGAACTGATGTATGGGATTCCAAGACTGCGCCTTCTCAAATTGTTTGAATTTCCTGTATAGCGCTTATGCATTTGCTTCCGCTGGCCGAAATGACAATGCTTGGATGCCACCTGTTCTTCATAAGTGAGTGCTACACGCCTCGTCTGGTATTTTCAGACTTTGTAAATTTTTATAAAATGATATTTATAAACTTTCACTGATGCTTGAAATTTGTACGCTATAAGTTGTCAAAAATTGTTTGTTAACAAACAGTTGGCCTGATGTACTCTAATGTCACTCAGCGCGCTCTTCCAGTGCATTATTTTCGAACAATCTAAAGCTCTGTTACACATTGTTCTGTAAAGAAAAACTTTTCTGTAAAACATTGTAAAGTGATTTCCATGAATTGTTGGCTGACGATGTTGTTTTATAAGATGTAACGATGAAAAAGTTGTGGTAAACAAATAAATGCAGCGTGTACCATGTACCCAGCGCCGCCTAGCGGTTTAGTCTATTTGGTTTCCTATTTGTCCCTTAGTAGCAGTTTACCTTGTCTCATGATGTAGGATGTTCACGAGATACAACTATCTAATGAACGATTCTGTATATTTGACAAAACACTGGCAAGCTAGAAAGCCATAATCTACTCGTTATAGTATATCTATAATCAGTGGCGAAATGTAACCAGTTTTGTATTTTATAGCGTTTGAAAATGACGGAAGGCCGGAACACATAAGGTGAGTTTGGGAATAATGCAAAATGTGGTGAAGACATCAGAACGTTATTTAAGTGTTTTATATGTGTTCTGCTGATGGTCGGGTGAGTAGATTAAAGGCCGAAGACAGAGTGGTTGACCTGAACTTATATGCGTTTCGCACCATGAGGAACTTCCCTCTCGGTCAGCTTGCACCAGAGCGGAGTACATAAACAATTTATTAAGATATTGCTTTATAAGAAAAGTACCATGTTGCAATTTTTAATTCGATGTTTCAGTGGAAACTGCTGATTCCTTTCACTTTCTTAAAAAGAAGTTACTGTGTGCATGGATTGTATTTGGGCACAGCGCCTTCCGTTGAGCACTTGCTGTTTTCTGGAGATTACAATACAGCAGGGTTGGGCAGGTGAGGTGCTCGTGGGCACTGTGGGCATTTGTATCGCCGTGCGGGCGCGGCGCGTGCGAAACTCACATTTTCTTGCTCGCGAAGAGAACTGAAAACTGCGGACTGAAGACTGCCTGTAATACACGATCGACGGCTGACACTCGAATCTGTAGTCACGTTGCGAAACAATCAATATCCCGTATTCAAAAAGAACAGATTTCAATTTTTTTTACAGGCAAACTATGAAAGACAGAAACACATTGCGCATGTCACTGGATAGAGGAAGGTTTAAAGTTTTGACACAACTGCACTGTTGTCTGTGTTTGTAGCAACGTGGTGACAACACCACATGAGAAATCATTTTTTGTCTTAGAATTTGAACGAAGTCAGTCCATTGTTCAGATGCGACATGCATTCCACCCTCAGTTCAGCAAGAAGCCGCCTCTGCACAAGCAAAATTCTTGGAAGATGGTTCCATATGAAAAAAGAAGAGCACTGGTAAGTCGAGCATGTCTGACAAAACGTCGAGCGTATTCGAGATGCGTTCACACGGAACCTTCGGAAATTCACAAAGGTGGGTGGGCCAGGAAATTCAACTTACTCAAACAACAGTGTGGCGTGTTCTGTAACGACACATCTTTTCGAATGAATCGACTTTTCATCAATCGGGTAAAGTGAACCGCCATAATGTAATACCTTGGGGGTCACAAAATCCTGGAGTTGTTGCCGAAAATGAAAGAGACTCGCCGAAATTGAATGCCAGGAAATTCAACTTACTCAAACAACAGTGTGGCGTGTTTTGTAACGACACATCTTTTCGAATGAATCGACTTTTCATCAATCGGGTAAAGTGAATCGCCATAATGTAATACCTTGGGGGTCACAAAATCCTGGAGTTGTTGCCGAAAATGAAAGAGACTCGCCGAAATTGAATCTGTTGTGTACCGTTTCCGTTTATGGACCTTTCTTTTTTGCGGAGGAAACTGTGATAGAAATGCCATACCTGGACATGCTTTGGTTGTTTCCTCACCCTACAATGATTCCAATGATTTCATTTTTATGCGTGACGGCGCTCCGCCTTACTTTCACCTTGAGGTGCGATGTTATCTTAACGACGCCATGATATGACGTTGGATCGGAAGATGTGGATAACAATATCATATTCATTACTTTTGACCTCCCAGGCCGCCGGACCTCACACCTTGCGTTTTTTTTTCTGTGGATTTCATAAAAGACACAGTGTTTCTCCCACCTGTGGCAGTTATTCTTCAAGAGCTGAGAAATGGAACTGTTGAAGGGATTCAATAAACAGGGGCCTGTTGATTCGTCTTTTGGAATGAAAGGGACTATCGTTTCGATGTTTCTCGAGCAACGCATGGTCCTCATGTTGAGTGTATGGTATAGTATCTGTGAGAACATAAGACTCTGAACCTTCCTCTGTCCAGTGACATGCGCAATATGTTTCTATCTTTCATAGTTTGTAATAAATAATTGAAATATGTTCTTTCTTTTCGAAACCTGTGTAACATGTGCATACTATTTGCGAAAGTATAGCCTCAGAGACTTCTCTTGTGTAATATAAAAGTGGATAAAATAATAATTCTGCTGTGAAGAAAAGCAAATGAATTTCCGGTTGTGTGCATGCTTTTATGCACCATCTCGCCAGATAAGACTTTGCACATAAATTAGTTTGTAAAACAGCTGTGTTACTTTCCTACGTTTATCAGTGAGTGAAATCTTATTTTTGATTTTTTTCCCTATGCGACCAGGTAGTAGCTCATGTTCCACTTTCTACCGAGCCCGAACGCATTGTATCAGCTTCGTTAGAAAAACTAAAGGCAGGTTCACACGTTCAGATGACGCCAGCAGACGATAGAAAAGTGTTGGAACGTCTGCGATTCGATAGAGGCACAACACAGCGACAGAGAAAGAAATAAAGAATAACCTCTTCACAGCGTAATGCCGTAATGAGTAGTGCAAGGCCGCAACACAGTACACTGCACTGGTTGACAGCTATTACAAGCAACACAAAACGTTCCAAATTCTGTCGTTCACTTCAGTAGATTGGTTGGTTGGTTGGTTTGGGGAAGGAGACCAGACAGCGTGATCATCGGTCTCATCGGATTAGGGAAGGATTGGGAAGGAAGTCGGCCGTGCCCTTTCAGAGGAACCATCCCGGCATTTGCCTGGAGTGATTTAGGGAAATCACGGAAAACCTAAATCAGGATGGCCGACTTCAGTAGAGAATGGGGTGGATAAGGGAGGAGGTGGATGCGAGAGCGATACAGGGATCAAGAAAAAAAAGAATAAAATACGACTTTCGTCAACTTAATTTCCTGGTCACAAGCGCAACAAAGTCTTAAAGTACTAGGCAAAGAACACATGCCTTTATTATTGAACATCTTACTGATGAGTGTTGACTTCGGAGCTGGTTTACTCCACAGTTCCTTTTAAAATGTCTTTTCACCAGCATCTCGATGTTTGGAGTGAGAGTACTGGTCATCAACCCCATTGCTCGTCAGATGAACCTCAGTAAGACTAAACCTAAGATTCGATTTTATTAATTTCATTGTTAAAGTTTCACTTTCACGCAGATCTATGGCTCGAACATACTGCAGACTCGAGCAGCTATTCGCAACAACTGCGGAAACTTTTCTCGAGGGAAGGTCCTGTAAGACATTCCATTATTTTCTGCAGTGGGAATTCTCTCCGTGAGCACACGATTACACTGAAAGTCAACAAGCTACAATTGAATTTCAAGGGCGCACTTCCAACGTTCACTGAAAAGAAATTGTGAAAACACCAAAATCAAGTCAAATCGATTTGAATTGCTAAATATGCTATCAGAGTTTTGTAACACAGCCTGCAGCACCGTAACAAACTCATCACTATTTTCGCTCAATGTCTTCTTTTCCAGACTAATTTCATTTATAACTGGGGCAACATTCGAAAAGTATGCAAATGACTTTCTGAAAGTTGCTTTATCCACAACAGTAATTTTCTTTTAAAATCCAAATCTGATGTAAAAAGCATCGATAGTTGTTTTATGTCTACCCTGCAATGTTATACTCAAGACATTCTGGTGCTTTGTAAGGCCAATTAGAAATTTAAGATCTGGTGTCCACTGCAGGTCATCAAACACTTTTACTGCCGTTTCTTTCAGGTCCGTGAATAACTGAATAACTGTCTTTAAGTAAGTTGAAAAAAATTCTAAAACAATACCTCGACACAACTAGTGTCCTTCAAAAAAACACGGCATTTTGCCATAATCGCACTCAGTATCTGCTAGGACATATTTTAAACTTGCCAACATCACAAACCGTGCTATCTCGGTTGATTAGCTGTTTTTACAACGACGTCCATGACGCTGCATATTTTGGCACGTTTTGCCAGCAGATTAACGTGATATAGGACGCAGTGTACCGCTGGTATTTCCTGCTAGATACCGATTTGTTTGACATTGCTCCTTACCAAAGGAACCAGACTTTTGACCAACCTATGCTGCAGCTCCATCTGTTGCAATCAACTAAAGTTTTTCGCAACAAAGGTCATATTTCTCAATAACGTTTCCCAAGCAAGAAAATATGGCGTTGTGTTCTGCATTGGCACTAAGTCGAGAATTTCCTCCATCAAGTTGAACTCTGCATCAACACCTTTCAAAAATACAATAGTGCCCAAAATTAAAGTAACACAGGGAAATTTTGCAAGGTCGAGTTTATTTTTCCACAAAACAGTATAAATTGGTGATAGTAAAGTAGAAACAGTGTAGAACAGAACGTAAACAACTGCAACAGGCACAACAGTAGACAAAAATGTTCTCCGCCTTTTCCAACTTAACGGATCTGCACACACATTCCGACAACTGTTTAATGTGCTCAGCATGGGGTGTGACCACCTCTGGCAATAGTACAGGCCTGACAAATACGGCATATGCTGCGAATGATGTCACCAGTCTCATGTTGAGGCAATAACACACATTCTTCTTGCAGGGCTGCTCGCAAGTCTTGGAGAATGATTGGTGCATGCTGACTTGATGCAACCCGTCTCCCTAAGTGCATCACAAACATGCGTGCAATACCTTCCGTTTCCAAGAAAACATCAACCACCCGTGCTTTATAAGATCGAACATTACCGTCCATCAGTAAGAAGTCTGCGTCCACATCACCTCGCAACAACCACACAGGAGGTCCCAAGCTCTCGTCACGATACATGGCAGCAGTTAAACCTTCACCAGTACAATTTCATGAACAGGTGTTTGAGTGGTCAACATAATCTCTACCCACACCATTAGAGATGCTCCTTGATACCGATCTCTTTCTACAGTGTTTGCGCCCCGAAATTGTTTTCCACGTTCCCTCCAGATGGGGATCCCTCTGCATACCAAATCAGGTCTCTTCTGTGAAAAGAACATCGGCTCACTGTTCGATCGTCCCGGGGGCATGTTGACGGCTCCACTCCAGACGTTCCCTTCTGTGAAGATGCGTCAAACATACACGTAAGTACGTCACTGACAGTAAAGGTCACTCTGCTGAAGCCTTCTGAACACCGTTTGCTTGATTACAGTACGTCCAGAACGAGGCCAGACATCAGTTGCCTTGCAATACTGAGGCGGTACCGTCGTGTCCTTACAGGCAAATAACGATCCTCTCTTTATGATGTCATACGTGGTCGGCCCTTCCCTGGTCTTTGGGATATAGTTTCGATCTCTGTAAACTGTCACCAAATTCGAGAAACAACAGGGCGGTTCATGTGAAACCATACAGCCATATCAATTTGCGACTGTCCTGCTTCCATTCTTTCTGTGGCGCTGCACCGCAGAGAGTCTGGTAGGCGTCTCTGGCTGTCTACGCAGCGACTGTGGATGTGGGATCACCCGGCAAACATTACTCCCCATATAATTCTTTATAAGTAACAGTAACATTTCAAGACATGGCTTACGTCTATATGAAATTTCTTCTTTATTTCTTTCCCGTTTTAGCTCGAAAAGTTTGGCCTTCCAATCTTCAGCACCCAAAGTAATCACATATTTCTCATGAAGCAGTTGAAATTGTCGCTTCTCGTTTTAATTCTCCCACGCCACTGACATACTACTACAAAACAGACACTTAGGAGCCGTATGTGTTTCCATAAAAATTTAATCTTCTTCCCACTGTGGCCTGAAGTATAGGGGTCCGACCGATTGTTTCTTCTCATTTCGTTCGTACCACGAACGCGAAAGACAATTCTACATCGACGGCACTAACGACGCGAAATAAACGGAGCCGTCTTGCCAAGCGCGTCGCTAACAAACGAGCAATGTTAGGAGAGAGGTTGACGGGGAAGTGCTGGGTGACAGCGCCGCAGTAGCTATAGAGTGTGAACCCGAATAGCGCTACGAAAGTATCGGACATTGTTAAGGGATATTTGTTATTTTGGTGTGAAGCACCCGTGGTATCCGGTGTCTCGTAACAGAATGTTTGTATTTCGTTTCATTTATTACCCCAATTAACTTCGTATTGCACTATAGTGCAAATGTTGACGGTATACTCCCTGTTGGTTGATCTGTGGAGGGGACCAAACAGCGAGTTCATGGGTCCCATCAGATTAGGGAAGGCTGAGGAAGGAAGGCGGCCGTGCCCTTTCAAAGGATCCTTGCGTTTGCCAGAAGCGATTTAGGGAAATCACGGGAAACCTAAATCAGGATGGGCGGATGCGGGTTTGAACTGTCGTCGTTCCGAATGTGAGTCCAGTGTGCTAGCCACTGCGCCACCTCGCTCGGTACTCTGTGTGTTTCGTTTGAAACAAGCGCGTTGCATTCTTTATGCTTGCTACTTGCTGTTGAAAACAGTAATGCCCACTTTACGCTTCACCGTCGACCTTGCCTACAGTACTGTTCGGTTCTGCCTCGCGTTTGTCCCTGCGGCAGAGTCAGTTAACAGTGTAGGCACTTTTTTACAGTCTTCGATGTCTCTCGCTCGGTTACGAATCGAACAAACACAGAAATGCTTCGAATCAGTAGAGAAAGAACTTTTAAATAATAGAGCGTCATTCAATCTCTGTAACATTTTAATATTTTTGTAATACTCAGTTTGGAAGAATGGTACATGGACGAGAGTTTAACATTCGGTCCCGTATGAGCGTGACTCCTGTTCCCTTGTATAAATACGCGGTGTGTGCGGTGTGATGCGGCGTGTCACCTCCCTCTCCGTTTATTTATTATTCCGCCCTAGCGTGTCGTCTACATGGTCGCAGTGGGACATTAGTAAACTGGCAGGACGTCCCAACAGCGGCAGCTTGTCATCTTTCACAGTACCAAGGGTCGCAGTCAAAGATAATGCTAGTTTGGTGAATACAGCAGCAAGTAGTACAAGGCGTTCATAGGAGGAGGATTGGTTTGAATCCATCCCTTAGAGTGGCAGCCTAGAAAGCTGCATGAAAGAGGAAGGTGATTAATCATTGGAAAGATTAACCACAATCCTAGATTCAGGCGTTTAAAATCGTAGCGCAGCTCCTGAAAAAATGTGTAAGTGAATCAATCGTCAGGAGCGTTGTCAGAGGATACAAGAGAACTATGATAAGGAGAGAGCCCCACATAAATAAAGTGAACCAGGACAAAATGTTCGGATTCGCAAGAAGCCATTTTCGAGTGCACGCAGAATAACGTGGTCGGCAGATGCTCAGTCTGCAGGGCAACTGTGTGTTGATTGGTAATGGTGGAGGTAAGGACAGGCAGTCAGCGTGCTGTAGGGGAAATTCCGAGCATTGGATGGCAAATGCCGTTCTAAACTGAAGCGTGCTGTCATATTTTTTTGAAAATATCAAGTGCATAACCTCCACGACCACATTTGCATGGTGACCATCCGAAAAGATCTACTGTCACCTCCGCTTTCGTTAGTATCTAAAAAGAATCCCGCTGAAAATTCAGCACAAACAGCGGTTTATTTTCGCCAGACTTGTTAACCATTCAGGGAAGCGTCATGAATGGTGAATTCTAAGTAAAACCAACATTTCTCTTGTTGCCATGTTAAAATTTGCTTCATTTGACACAACACTGTGGATTTTACACACTGCCACCTCACTAATATAATGTGCAGACACAGTTGAAAGAGAATCCTGAAATAGTGGTTTACTAAGTGAGGAACTGAGGACAAGTAAGATCAACAGCTTAAGAAGCAGCATGTCCTCTGTACAAAAATAAACGTGTAATGTCTTCACATTTGTTATTCCAAACCCCACAGTATTTCTCGTTTCACCAGCTATCGAAGGCCCTTAAAAATTACTTTCTTCCGTCGAAAAAGACTGTAGCTAGTGGAATAGCACAGTAGATAATGAAGTTTCACATAATAACCACGTGGCAAAAATACTCTCCTTTTTGCACGCTATCGTTTGCCAAAATCTCTTTTCCATATCTCAAACCGTGAAATGTGCAGAATATTACGGATATTTCATTCTGTCTTTATCGCTGGCGCAAATGAATTTGCTACTTAAGATCAGTTTTCTCGAGATTGATGACATACAGAAACCTCCAATCATGTCTGAACAAAAATTCAATATGTTTGCTAAATTCAACATTATATTCAACGTATGCAGCAACATATTATGTAATATGCACCAAACACAAAATCATAGCGACCCCTATTTTCCACTACAAACTTTTTCGAATTTCACGCAGTGTCTTACTTAAATGCAAACTTCAGAAGAAATGTGACCGTTAAGGAAATAATGGGTACGTCATCACGAGAATTAAGTGAAATTTTTCTTCCGAACCGTTCCTGTGAAATCGTCTGTAAAGTATTGTAGGGCGTGCGCCTCAATTCCGTCATCGCAGCGCATCGCCAGCCGGCCGAAAGAAGGCAAACAGTCTAGGCTTCCCCTTCCGAACAAACCAATGAACTTTCCCAGCGCTTCGGACAAAAACTGGTCACTGCGCACCGCCCATCGTATCCTGCACGTATTCTAGCTAAGGGCCTGAGTGATGGAATGGTGCTATATTTGCTAATGAAAGCAAATTCAAAGTCTTTCCAACATATGAAGGAAACTGTAGGGTATACATTTCAAACTTAGTGTAGAAGAGGACGTTGAGATGTATTTGGCAAGACGTCATCTAGCATTGGCGAGATTACTGTAGCTGACAGCACGCTAGTCTCAATATTATGAAGTAAAACTTGCACTTGGAGGCTAAAGCTACATTCAATATTTTTCCCCAGTTAATGACCTGAAACACTTATCATACTCTGTAAAGGGATGGTTTTTTTTTTTTGTAATTAGCCCAATATTATTCAGATACCACCTCAATCGCCAAGCCTTAACCTCTTCAAGAATTGAAGACGTCTATAAACAGCGATAAGGGGCATTCGATGAGAAACAGAGTTATTGGATGTAAAACACGATACATGATGCGCTTTATACATATTAGTTGATATTCCCATGATAAACCGAGAAAAGGCAGCTCCGTCTCCAAATTCAGATTCTCTCTACTTGCAACTTGGTCAGGAGGAATACCTGTAATCACTAATAAGTGACAGAAACATGGCTGCTAGTAGTAATAACACGAGGCTGTTCGTGCCAGGAAAACGCTTTTCGGTAACGATTTGCTCAAATCAGCGGGTTATGATGGCAACTACGACTCAGATAAAGACCCTGAAGATGCAACACAAGTTGTTGCTAACGCTGTAAATGTGAATAATTCTTTACGCAAGCAAACGATCTTAAGCTGTGTCCATTACCGACGTTTACGGGAGTTTACGCGACAGTGCGAAGGCAGAAATATTACAGGACATCCTTAATATCATAGATTACTTTTTGATGTTATTGAATTTCATTATTTCTAAACCTGGTAATGCAAATCTCAATAGCATAAACTGAAACAATACGGTACTTTCAAATTTTCATTTTTTAGAGGTTTCACACTAATCAGCTCCCCCAGAAAGTAAACGCTGACAAGTCATTGGTAACTCATTTTAAGTGCACTCATTTTGTGAGTCAACAATAGTAAGTACCTGATGACGTATTTTTAACCCTAGAACACTAAAGGGGATAAAATGTTACATTGCTACTAAACCATAGTAAAGTTTACTACTCCACATTTTATTCAAATAAGTCTTATTTATAGGTTATGCATTAGTTAATCACAATTATTAGATCTCCAAAGGTATGTTACATACCAAATTAAATACAAAATGTTCTGTTTCATACCTTACTACAATTGCAAATTTTACGAAGGTTTAGTAACCTAGGATTAAGAATAAAACTTTAAGTAGAATTTACGATTTTAAAAATATGTGATTGATCTACAAATATTTTAAATCAACCACAATGAATGTACTCGAAATATCTTGTTATGAGATTTTCTTGAAACGTTAGTGTGAAATTTCTCAAAACAACCGACTTTTCTCTTACACCTTTTTACACCAGTGGTCTTCAAATTATGGGTCGAACTGGATACGACAGCGAGGAAAACTACAATTAACTCGAAAGAAGATCTGAAACAGAAGCTGAAGGAGGAATGAGAAGAAAGTGGATCTGAGTATACTGCAAAAAATGTTCGTAATATGCAAGAGGGTGTGAATGTGATTATAAAGGAGGGGGAATATCCTACAAAATACTGAGTTCCATTATTGTGTAACGACCGAATGTTAAAGACGCTATAGTACTGAAACGGGAAATATTAATTATAAAATATTGTCTTATTGTGCTATTTAAAAAATTAAATTTCATGATTTACACTCTTTAACAGATCGCATTGATCTGTAAGGGTAGGTTTCTGCAGCCGTTGGCACAGCCAATCTTCTGGATATGTGACCGCATTGTCAATGTGTTAAATTCTCCACCGTTTCGGCCATTGTTACAAACGGCGTTCCTTAGGGTTTTTTTATAACTTCTGAATGAGAAAAGTTTTGGTTCTTATTAAATGGCGAAGGAGGCCGTTGTCGTAATCTGATAGCGTATTGAGAATGAGGCGTGTTATATGACATTAATGGTGTTTGCATTATTTCTTTTCATTGGTTTGAATAGACGTTCTCGATTGGTGCGTGAATAATACACTCCTGGAAATGGAAAAAAGAACACATTGACACCGGTGTGTCAGACCCACCATACTTGCTCCGGACACTGCGAGAGGGCTGTACAAGCAATGATCACACGCACGGCACAGCGGACACACCAGGAACCGCGGTGTTGGCCGTCGAATGGCGCTAGCTGCGCAGCATTTGTGCACCGCCGCCGTCAGTGTCAGCCAGTTTGCCGTGGCATACGGAGCTCCATCGCAGTCTTTAACACTGGTAGCATGCCGCGACAGCGTGGACGTGAACCGTATGTGCAGTTGACGGACTTTGAGCGAGGGCGTATAGTGGGCATGCGGGAGGCCGGGTGGACGTACCGCCGAATTGCTCAACACGTGGGGCGTGAGGTCTCCACAGTACATCGATGTTGTCGCCAGTGGTCGGCGGAAGGTGCACGTGCCCGTCGACCTGGGACCGGACCGCAGCGACGCACGGATGCACGCCAAGACCGTAGGATCCTACGCAGTGCCGTAGGGGACCGCACCGCCACTTCCCAGCAAATTAGGGACACTGTTGCTCCTGGGGTATCGGCGAGGACCATTCGCAACCGTCTCCATGAACCTGGGCTACGGTCCCGCACACCGTTAGGCCGTCTTCCGCTCACGCCCCAACATCGTGCAGCCCGCCTCCAGTGGTGTCGCGACAGGCGTGAATGGAGGGACGAATGGAGACGTGTCGTCTTCAGCGATGAGAGTCGCTTCTGCCTTGGTGCCAATGATGATCGTATGCGTGTTTGGCGCCGTGCAGGTGAGCGCCACAATCAGGACTGCATACGACCGAGGCACACAGGGCCAACACCCGGCATCATGGTGTGGGGAGCGATCTCCTACACTGGCCGTATACCACTGGTGATCGTCGAGGGGGCACTGAATAGTGCACGGTACATCCAAACCGTCATCGAACCCATCGTTCTACCATTCCTAGACCGGCAAGGGAACTTGCTGTTCCAACAGGACAATGCACGTCCGCATGTATCCCGTGCCACCCAACGTGCTCTAGAAAGTGTAAGTCAACTACCCTGGCCAGCAAGATCTCCGGATCTGTCCCCCATTGAGCATGTTTGGGACTGGATGAAGCGTCGTCTCACGCGGTCTGCACGTCCAGCACGAACGCTGGTCCAACTGAGGCGCCAGGTGGAAATGGCATGGCAAGCCGTTCCACAGGACTACATCCAGCATCTCTACGATCGTCTCCATGGGAGAATAGCAGCCTGCATTGCTGCGAAAGGTGGATATACACTGTACTAGTGCCGACATTGTGCATGCTCTGTTGCCTGTGTCTATGTGCCTGTGGTTCTGTCAGTGTGATCATGTGATGTATCTGACCCCAGGAATGTGTCAATAAAGTTTCCCCTTCCTGGGACAATGAATTCACGGTGTTCTTATTTCAATTTCCAGGAGTGTAGCTTGCCACTGGTGGAAATAATCAAATGAGTAACAGGCGGCAGTTGTGACTTAGAGCTGACAGCCTGAGGAAGGGCATTTGCAACAGTGGCCGAACCGTCGGAAGCTTTTTTACGATCACAGTGCGGTCACATGCTGAGAAGAATTTTACTGACAATGCATTTTCATTTACTTAGAGTTCATTTGTGTGCTAAAAGTATATGAACAAATAAAACACATATTACTACAAACGGTGAAGTGTCCGAATGTTAACAACAGCCGCTGTACGTTCACTGATGAAGAATTGGCCGATGTGCATCTCGCGTGTGGGTTCACCGCTTGCAATGGAAGAGCGGTGCCAGCGGCCTTGCCGCAGTGGTAACACCGGTTCCCGTCAGATCAACTAAGTTAAGCGCTGTCTGGTTGGGCTGGCACTTGGATGGGTAACCATCCGGTCTATGCAGCGCTGTTGGCAGGCGGGTTGCACTAATAGCGGCTCCGATCACGAAACCTGACAAGGGCAGGGAGAGCGGTGTGATCACCCGCCCCTCCATATCCGCATCCAGTGATGCCTGTAGGTGAGGATGACACGGCGGCCGGTCGGTACCGTTGGGCCTTCACGGCCTGTTCGGACGTAGTTTAATAGAAGAGCGGTAGAAGGACGCTATGCTGCGTTAGAAGTGTTCGTGTTTCGTGTGAGCGTTTTCACATTACTCTGTATTTTGTATTGTACGTTTTGGTGATTGCATATTACCGGATTTTGCACTATTATGAAGCCCTTTTCACATAAACAAACGTAAGTGGAGTAGCAAAACGAATAAATAATTCTTACTCTGTAACGAGCCACAAGAAGTCACAGCTCCAGTATCCCAAAATCACTTGACAACATCAGAAATATTGTCGAAGGAGTCCGGGTCCAACCCCTATTGTATGACACATGAGAAAATGCTCCAATACTGGTGCGGAATAAAAAGACATTGGTAGTATTTGATCGAGCAGTGTTTCTAACGTCGACGTTGTGCTCGGAGCTGTTCCAAAAGGCGACCTCGGCACTGTTAAGTGAGAGAAGGAACGCTTTCGGAGGAGGAGCAGGATACGGTCTTCCTCTACTCGGACTGGAATAGGTCAAGGTTGGCAGGTGGTCGTGTTTTCGCCAGTGCGTGCCGCAAGACGGGAAATTTCGCGACGTCCGGGGCGGTGCGGCGCGCACGAGCTGGAGATAAAGAACGCGCCGGCGGCAGGCCGACTACGTGCAGAAGCGAGCCTTCGCTGGCTGACCAGTGTTCGCGCCAAGGCTTCAGTCCTCGTGTTGAGCGTGGACTACGAGTACCAACGTTTTTGTTGCCGTAAAAGAGTTACAAAAATAGATAAATCATTCGAATAAAAAGGCACAGCAGGAGGTAGGCAGCGGCACTTCCTTCTAGATCACGTAGCTAATGAAGAGGTGCTGAACAGAACTCAGGAGAACAGACATTGGTGGCCCAGCATGACTAAAAGAAGGGTTCAATTGATTGGACACATTCCGAAACATCTTGCGATCACTAATATACACTAAAGCGCCGAAGAACCTGGTATAGTCACGTAAACAGGCAGAATACGGCGCTGTGGTCAGCAACGCCTAATTAAGACAACAAGTGTCACACGCAGTTGTTTGATCTGTTACTGTTGCTACAATGGCAGGTTATCACGATGTAAGTGAGTTTGAAAGTGGTGTTATAGTCGGCGCACGAGCGATGGGACACATCATCTCCGAAGTAGCGATGAAGTGGGGATTTTTCCGTACGACTATTACACGAGTGTGCCGTGAATCTCAGGAATCCGGTAAAACATCAAACCTCTGACATCGCTGCGGTCGGAAAAAGATTCAGCAATAAAATGGAAATGGCGTGTGGCTAGGGCCTCCCGTCACGTAGACCGTTCGCCTGGTGCAACTCTTTCGAGTTGACGCCACGTCGGCGACTTGTGTGTCGATAGGGATGAAATGATGATGATAAGGACCCAGCCGGGAATCGAATCCGGGCCGTTAGGTATGTCATTCCGTCGAGCTGATCACTCAGCTACCAGGGGCGGACATCCTGCAAGGACAGGACAAATGACAACTGAAGAGAATCGTTTAACTGACAGAAAGACAACACTTCAGCAAATTGTTGCCGATTTCAATGCTGGGCCATCAACAAGTGTCAGCGTACGAACCGTTAAATAAATCATCCTTATGGGCTTTCAGAGCCGAAGGCCCACTCGTATAACCTTGATGACTGTACGACACAAAGCTTTACGTCTCGCCTGGGCCCGCCAACAGCGACATTTGGCCCTTGGTGACTGGAAACATGTTGCCTTGTCGGACGAGTCTCGTTTCAAATTGGTTCAAATGGTTCAAATGGCTCTGAGCACTATGGGACTTAACATCTGTGGTCATCAGTCCCCTAGAACTTAGAACTACTTAAACCTAACTAACCTAAGGACATCACACACATCCACGCCCGAGGCAGGATTCGAACCTGCGACCGTAGTAGTCGCGCGGTTCCGGACTGAGCGCCTGAACCGCTAGACGTTTCAAATTGTATCGACCCGATGGAAGTGTAGGATATGGAGACAACCTCATGAATCCATGAACCCTGCATGTCAGCAGGGGACTGTTCAAGGTGGTGGAGGCTCTGTAATGGGGTGAGGCGTGTGCAGTTGGAGTGATGTGAGATCCCCGATACGTCTCATCACTTGCATCCATTCATGTCCTTTGTTCATTCCGACGGACTTAGGCAATTCCAGCAGGACAATGCGACACCCCACACGTCCAGAACTGCTACAGAGTGGCCCCCGGAGCACTCCTCTGAGTTTAAGCACTTCCGCTGGCCACCAAACTCACCAGACATGAACAGTATTGAGCACATCTGGGATGGTTTGGAACGTGCTTTTCAGAAGAGATTTCCGCTTTCTCGTAGTCTTACGTATTTATGGACAGCAGTGCAGGATTCATGGTGTCAGTTCCCTGCAGGACTACTTCAGACATTACTCGAGTCCGTTCCACGTCTAGTTGCGGCACTTCTGCGTGCTCGCAGGGGCCCTACACGATATTTGGCTGGGCACCAGTTACCTTGGCTCTTTAGAGTAGTATTGTAGGGGAGTGTGGGGAGTAAAAATCAGAGGTAGACCAGGAGATGAATATAGCATGCAGACTCAGTAGTTATTTGGAGACAAAGAGGCTTGCACAGGATAGAGTGTCATGGAGAACTGCATCAAAGAAACCTTCGGATTGAAGACCACCACTACAACAGCAAATAAATTGATGTGTAAGAAGCAGCGCATGAAACTAAATGGGAATACCGCCGCAGAATTTTGGGATCACGATTCCATATTTCGGGAATATATCACAGAAGGCTATTAATATTTTTAAGCGGTTTAAATTTGATCAGAATTTGGAAGCAACGCTCAGATGTGATTTAAAGAATAGTGTAAAACAGGAAGCTTGTAAAAATAGTAACACAGGAATCTATAATATTCACTAAACCAATTGTGATGCGAACTACATCGATCACACGGACAGGTGTGGGGTACGAGTTGAAGTACGAGGACCATAGGGACACTCTTCCACTTTATCTCGAAACGACGGCCGCAGCTACGCACAGCCATGAAACTGGACAACTTTCGTTGGGAACTGAAGATCTCGCAATTCTACTTATATACGATAAGGGTAGGAAAAATGCGGCCAAATGTAACAGAGATTTCTGTACATAGTGGAGTGGGAAAAATGAAAAGAATGCAAAAGATTCAAATAAGTTTTTCTTTTCTAATTTTATAGTGTAAGTAGGCTGTTTATGTTTTCTTATTGGCAACGTTACGTACCGCTCTGTATGAAAATCACTGGCTGTGCCGTGTGCAGTCTGTGGCTAGTTTGCATTGTTGTCTGCCATTGTAGTGTTGGGCAGCGGCAGTTGGCTGTTAACAGCGCGTAGCGTTGCGCAGTTGGAGGTGAGCCGCCAGCAGTGGTGGATGTGGGGAGAGAGATGGCGGAGATTTGAAATTTGTAAGACTGGATGGCATGAACTGCTATATATATTATGATTATTAAGGTAAATACATTGTTTGTTCTCTATTAAAATCTTTCATTTGCTAACTATGCCTATCAGTAGTTAGTGCCTTCAGTAGTTTGAATCTTTTATTTAGCTGGCAGTAGTGGCGCTCGCTGTATTGCAGTAGTTCGAGTAACGAAGATTTTTGGTGAGGTAAGTGATTTGTGAAAGGTATAGGTTAATGTTAGTCATGGCCATTCTTCTGTAGGGATTTCTGAAAGTCAGATTGCGTTGCGCTAAAAATATTGTGTGTCAGTTTAAGCCCAGTCCTGTATAATTTTTCTAAGGGGACGTTTCAATAGGTCTGAGATAATATCAGTCTGTGGCTAGCTATTTTAGTTACAGACATACTGTTGACATTCAGTGCATCTTGCCCGAGCTGCATAGTCGCTTAATCCTCAAAAGCTTCAGAACAACACTGAACGAGACAGAAATTTGAGGGAACACAAAAACTCCACCCCCTTCTTCTAGACATTTTACAATTTACGGTTAGACGCTTCTACGGGAGGATGTCTCTAGAAGAAGGTAGTGCAGCTTTTGTATTTCCTCACATTTCTGTCTCGTTTCTGAGAGGCCAGTGTTATGTCGAAGTTTTTGAGGATTAAACGACTATACAGCTGGGCCGATGTGCAGCGCATCTTGTAACGCACCAAAGAGGCCTTATATGAGAGCGGATTCAACAGTCCTGCCAGGACAAGGCAAGCACAGACTATAAGTTAATGTCTCACCACATTACTATCAGTAATAAATTGCGTAGCGGTGACTGGGATAAAACTGAGAGAATACTGTAGGATACTGTTTTGAAGGGTTGTCGACAACGTCTAATAGACAGAAGAAGAAATTTGATAATTTGCAACCTAATATGAGACTCCACCATTTAGTCACTTCGCTCACAGTTATCAATTTATCTGGGCGTTCGTTATCTGAAGATGAGAGATCTGTGCTTGCCAAGGGAGGAAATTTTGCGTCTAGTCGCGAGTTGTGTCCACGGAAGAAATAATAGCCAGGGTGAAAGCAGGCATTCGTAGTGTGAATAGCGGAGAGCTAAAAAATCCATATAGAAGCTGCAAGAGTAGTGACTCGAGCAAAGCCTCCAAAAAGTAATTTAACAATGGGTGAGAGGAATGCCATAAAAAACGCCTGAGTGAGATCGACAGTGTTTCATTGTCCCCCGCTGACAAGGGAAATGCAACGGTAGTTTTGAATGTAACCGACTGTCATAGATTAACGACATGCTAGATCCGCAGACATACAGAAAACTGAATTCTTAAAGCGCGGTTGATAAACAGAGCGTTCAGAAAAGTCTGTTCAATTTGATTACTCTACCATCAAGACATTACGGGTTGCCGAAGGTGCGTAAAGAACTTGGTCCCTCTAAGACTTATTGTCGGTGACACTGGTTCGCTGACCTATTAGATTGCTGAGTTCTTGACAACATTATTACGACCGTATTTGGGTCGATCGGATTCCTATATAAACAATTCGACCATTTTATCAGTAAACTAACGGGCAGTCGTCCAGTTGGAGAACATATTGGTTAGTTGTGTATTATTATGATGGTTCTTCTCAATGAGGTGTTGCAACAGCTGAATCGGATTTTTCGTTCCGATGATACAGAACGGTTTAAATATTGTCTCATGTCCACGTGTTTCAAATGGAACGACGAGTTCTGCGAACAGACAGATGGCGTGGGTATTGGGAGCCCCTTAAGCCCAGTTAAAGCGAATTTCTTTATGGAAACATTTGAGAAAAAAAAGCGGGTACTTGGTTCCGTTACGCGAATGATACTTTCGTTGTGGGGAAGCATGGCATTGAGGAGCTAGGTCGTTTCCGCAAGCATCTCAACGGGATTAATCCGAAGATTCAGTTTACTATGCATGATAAGGCAGGTGGAAGATTACATGTTCTCGATGGACTGCTTTTCAAGAAAGAAGATGGTAGCTTAGACCACACAGTTTACCGAAAACCGACGCACACAGACTGTTGCCTGCACCGGGATTCGAAACACCACCCACAACAAAAGCCAGACGTCATAAAAGCGTCGATGTGTAGAGCAAGGAACATCTGCGAACTGGATCTGCTTGACGCGGAATTAAAATATCTCTCCAATCCATTGCACATGAATGGTTATCATTCGCTGATGTAAAAAGACTGTTAAGATCGCTGCACAAAAATTATAGCGATGCACAAGCACCTGTGAAATCGAATGTTTTCCTGCCTTGCGCTAAAGACGTTACTTACAGCAGAGGAAAAATCTAACGGAACATCGCTGTATGCTAAAAATCCAGCCAGGAGACCAAGGATCACCTAAAATTGGCCAAGGATGCTCGCAAACCGCTGGAAAAAGCGGGAATTTGTGGGATTCCATTTCGTTGTGAGGAGGTGTACGTGGACACTTCAAAAATAATGATCAAAAAGCGACTACAAGAGCACAAAGGGAATTGTAGAAGGGGGAGATTGACAGATCAGCTGTTGGGGAACATGCTTTTCAGCCTGGAGACCACGACATGCATTTTGATAGGACTGAAGTACTGGCAGCCATAATTGGTAACACGAATGGCTACACATAGAGGCCATAAAGACTGTAAAGCGCCCAGGAATTTCGATAGGAAGGACGTGAAATTTAATAACATTTGGATCTCTGTACTAAAGAAGATGTGTACCAGTGTTGCACTGTGGGGTTATAGCAACAGCGGACGACGGCAGTCAGCAATGGAAAATTGCGCTAGGATATTTAGAACATGTGACGTCACGCTACTGCGCGTGACCACGCGTAAACGAAATTCTGCTCCAGTAAGTACCGAGCGGACACTGGAAGAAGCTACGATCCCCCTGAACATGACCTCCGCAGACTGGGGACAATATGTTGGGGTTAAATGTGAAATACGATCGATAATAGCCCGGAACGTCTTATTAATTCTGATCATGCAGCAGTATAATCTCACACCACCACAATCGACTCAAATATCAGGGCATTTTTCTCATATCTTGCAGTTAAAGTGTTTTTTTTTGTTTTGTAAAACATATAGCGGGACGTTGTGAGTCAAATGCCATCTACAATTAGAGGAACACTCAGTAGTAGACGTATCTCGATTCCCCTCCACTAATTCACTCATCTGGATGGCAGTGACGTTTTCATACCTCAAAAAATGGTTCAAATGGCTCTGAGCACTATGGGACTCAACTGCTGAGGTCATTAGTCCCCTAGAACTTAGAACTAGTTAAACCTAACTAACCTAAGGACATCACAAACATCCATGCCCGAGGCAGGATTCGAACCTGCGACCGTAGCGGTCTTGCGGTTCCAGACTGCAGCGCCTTTAACCGCACGGTCATACCTCTGGGGAGCCGACACTCTACTCGTATAGTGATTCGATGTTGAGCGCCTTAAGCCGCACCACGCTTGTGTAATGCCTGCCGCTGCAAATTCAGTGAGACAGCAACGAATGGCCCTGAATGCTGGTTGGTATCGTGGAGGCAAGGGTTTCATTATGCCCATTCCAATTTTCTCGAGAGTTTACAAAGTCTCGACTACGGGCAGAAACCTGGTATTACAAATGTTAGTTCACACTGACAGAAAATGTGTAAAATTACCAAAGTGGAATGAAATGAGTTTCCGCTGGAAATCACAGAAAAAAAAAGAAAACGAAGTATCTTCCAGAACATATGTTCGCTTGGTAATGCAGTGTGCGCTGATTTGAAATTTCGTGGCATATCAAAACTGTGTACTGAAGCGGGATTCGAACCTCGGACCTTTATCTTGCGTCGGCAAATGATCTTCAGACTGAGCTATCCAAGCACGACTAACGATCCGCCCACACTGCTTCATGTCTGGCAGTACCTCCTCTACTGTAAAACATTTCCCGCAAAGGACAAATGTCCCAGGTTTGAGTCCAAGTCCGGCGCAGAGTTTTAATTTCCCAGGATGTTTTATATGAAATATGATGCTCATAACCTAGCAGCAAAGTGGGTGAAAGTATCAGGAAGAGTCGAGGTTACACTGACATTTAAAATTTAATAAATTATGAAACCAGGAACGTAACTTGCAACAATAATACGAAAACAATTTTAGGTATCAAGTAATGAGATGTCTTGCTGTGTTACAGAGGCATGTCGTTTTGACTGACACACTGTAACAGTATCACACCATCCCCTCAAGTGTGGGACATGTTTTGCTATAATAATAAAACAATAAATGTTTCAGTTTGTCCAGCAGAGACTGATAAGCCAGAGTAATTGTTTACGCTGGATGCTTTTTTTTGTTTTTTTGTTTTTTGCTGTATATATAGCTGAAACAAGCGAGAGAACAAAAAGCAATTAATGTAGGTAACTGAGATTGGTTTCAAATCTCGTAGATAACACACGTGGTTTCTGGATTGAAATTTGACAGATAACAGACGTGTCTTTTTATAATGTTAGATTGTAGATGTAACACTGCTGTACGAGCAACGTAGAATTATTATAAAGTCCAAAATAAATGTAGTGTTCTAATTTTGCGCATCGAATATATTACTTATTTTCATCAGAAGTCCTATCCTTGTCCTACGAGAAGCCGTCGGTTGGTATAACAACATGAAATACAAAATAGCGGCACGTTTCGTCAGGCGATCGTTAAGGAAGGGTGGAAGCATTATGGAGATGCTCAATAAAATCTACACGTTACACGTCAAACTGTGTGCGTCACGGAAAAGTTTAACACTGAAATTCGGAGAACGTACATCCTATGAGGAGTCGGACAACATTCTACTTACTTCTACATACGTAGGGAAAATCAAACAAATCAAAGCCGATACGGAGGTTTATCTGCTGTAGTGCTTCCCAGCCACCACTCTCGAATGTAACAGAGATAATGGTAACAGAATTACCCTCCGCAAGACCCAATGGATCTTGCCGTTGGTGGGGAGGCTTGCGTGCCTCAGCGATATAGGTAGCCATACCGTAGGTGCAACCACAACGGAGGGGTATCTGTTGAGAGGCCAGACAAACGTGTGGTTCCTGAAGAGGGGCAGCATCCTTTTCAGTAGTTGCAGGGGCAACAGCCTAGATGATTGACTGATCTGGCCTTGTAACATTAACCAAAACGGCCTTGCTGTGCTGGTACTGCGAACGGCTGAAAGCAAGGGGAAACTACAGCCGTAATTTTTCCCGAGGGCATGCAGCTTTACTGTATGGTTAAATGATGATGGCGTCCTCTTGGATAAAATATTTCGGAGGTAAAATAGTCCCCCATTCGGATCTCAGGAAGACGTTATCATCAGGGGAAAGAAAACTGGAGTTCTACGGATCGGAGCGTGGAATGTCAGATCCCTTAATCGGGCAGGTAGGTTAGAAAATTTAAAAAGCGAAATGGATAGGTTAAAGTTAGATATAGTGGGAATTAGTGAAGTTCGGTGGCAGGAGGAAGAAGACTTCTGGTAAGGTGAATACAGGGTTATAAATACAAAATCAAATAGGGGTAATGCAGGAGTAGGTTTAATAATGAATAGGAATAGAGGGATACGGGTAAGCTACTACAAACAGCATAGTGAACGCATTATTGTGGCCAAGATAGATACAAAGCCCACGCCTATCACAATACTACAAGTTTATATGCCACTAGCTCCGCAGATGACGAAGAGGTTGATGAAATGTATGATGAGATAAAAGAAATTATTCAGCTAGTCAAGGGAGACGAAAATTTAATAGTCAATGGTGACTGGAACTCGATAGCAGGAAAAGGAAGAGAAGGAAACGAAGTAGGTGAATATGGAATGGGAGTAAGGAATGAAAGAGGAAGCCGCCTGGTAGAATATTGCACAGAGCATAACGCAATCATAGCTAACACTTGGTTCAAGAATCATAAAAGAACGCTGTATACATGGAAGAAGCCTGGAGATACTGGAAGGTCTCAGATAGATTATATAATGGTAAGACAGAGATTCAGGAACCAGATTTTAAACTGTAAGGCATTTCCAGGGGCAGATGACGACTCTGACCGCAATCTATTGGTTATGAACTGTAGATTAAAACGGAAGAAACTGCAAAAAAAAAAAAAAAAAAAAAAAAAAAAAAAGTTCAAATGGCTCTGAGCACTATGGGACTTAACTTCTGAAGTCATCAGTCCCCTAGAACTTAGAACTATTTAAATCTAACCAACCTAAGGACATCACACACATCCATGCCCGAGGCAGGATTCGAACCTGCAGCCGTAGCGGTCGCGCGGTTCCAGACTGTAGCGCCTAGAACTGCTCGGCCACTCCCTCCGGCGACACTGCAAAAAGGTGCGAATTTGAGGAGATGGGACCTGGATAAATTGAAAGAACCAGAGGTAGTAGAGAGCTTCAGGAAAAGAATTAGGGAACTATTGACAAGAAGGGGGGGGGGGGGGGGGAAATACAGTAGAAGAAGAATGGGTAGCTTTGAGAGATGAAATACTGAAGGTAACAGATGATCAAGTAGGTAAAAAGACAAGGGATAATAGAAATCCTTGTTAACAGAAGAGATATTGAATTTAATTGATGAAAGGAGAAAATATAAAAATGCAGTAAATGAAGCAGGCAAAATGGAATACAAACGTCTCAAAAATGAGATCGACAGGAAGTGCTAAGCAAGGATGACTAGAGAATAAATGTAAGGATGTAGAGGCGTATATCACTTGGGGGTAAGATAGATACTGTCTACAGGAAAATTAAAGAGACTTTGGAGAAAAGAGAACCACCTGCATGAATATCAAGTGCTAAGATGGAAACCCAGTTCTAAGCAAAGAAAGGAAAGCAGAAAGGTGGAATGAGTATATAGAGGGTCTGTACAATGGCAAAGTTCTTGAGGACAATATTATAGAAATGGAAGAGAATGTAGATGAAGATGAAATAGGAGATACGATACTGCGTGAAGAGTTTGACAGAGGACTGAAAGACTTAACTCGAAATAAGGCCCCGGGAGTAAACAACATTCCATTAGAACTACTGACAGCCTTGGGAGAGCCAGGCCTGACAAAACTCTACCATCTAGTGAGCAAGATGTATGAGACAGGAGAAATACCCTCAGACTTCAAGAAGAATATAATAATTCCAATCCCAAAGAAAGCAGGTGTTGACATATGTGAATATTGCCCAACTATCAGTTTAATAAGCCATGGTTGCAAAATACTAGCACGAACTCCTTACAGACAAATGGAAAAACTGGTAGAAGCCGACCTCGGGGAAGATCAGTTTGGATTCCGTAGAAATGTTGGAACACGTGAGCAATACTGACCCTACGACTTGTCTTAGAAAATAGATTAGAGAAAGGCAAACCTATGTTTCTAGCATTTGTAGACTTAGAGAAAGCTTTTGATAATGTTGACTGGAATACTCTCTTTCAAATTCTGAAGGTTGCAGGAGTATAATAGGGGAGCGAAAGGCTATTTACAATTTGTACAGAAAACAGATGGCAGTCAAAGAGTCGAGGGGCATGAAAGGGAAGCAGTGGTTGGGAAGAGAGTGAGACAGGGTTGTAGCCCATCCCCGATGTTATTCAATCTGTATATTGAGCAAGCAGTAAAAAAAAAAAAAAAAAAAAAGAAAAATTCGAAGTAGGAATTAAAATCCTTGGAGAAGAAATAAAAACTTTGAGGTTAGCCGATGACATTGTAATTCTGTCAGAGATAGCAAAGGACCTGGAAGAGCAGCTGAAGGGAATGGACAGTGTCTTGAAAGGAGGATATAAGATGAACATCAACAAAAGCAAAACGAGGATAATGGAATGTAGTCGAATTGAGTCGGGTGATGCTGAGGATATTAGATTAGGAAATGAGACACTTAAAGTAGTAAAGGAGCTATTGGGGAGCAAAATAACTGATGATGGTCGAAGTAGAGAGGATATAAAATGTAGACTGGCAATGGCAAGGAAAGCGTTTCTGCAGAAGAGAAATTTGTTAACATCGAGTATAGATTTAAGTGTCAGGAAGTCGTTTCTGTAAGTGTTTGTATGGAGTGTAGCCATTTATGGAAGTGAAACGTGGACGATAAATAGTTTAGTCAAGAAGAGAATAGAGGCTTTCGAAATGTGGTGCTACAGAAGAATGCTGAAGTTTATATATGTAGATCACTTAAATAATGAGGAGGTATTGAATAGAATTGGAGAGAAGAGAAATTTGTGGCACGACTTGACTAGAAGAAGGGATCGGTTGGTAGGGCATATTCTGAGGCATCAAGAGATCACCTATTTAGTATTGGAGGGCAGCCTGGAGGGTAAAAATCATAGAGGGAGACCAAGAGATGAATACACTAAACAGATTCAGAAGGATGTAGGTTGCAGTAGGTACTGTGAGATGAAGAAGCTTCCACGGGATAGAGTAGCATGGAGAGCTGCATCAACCAGTCTCTGGACTGAAGACCACAACAACAACAACAACACCATAATAGACTTGCAGGCTATAGATGTAGCTGGAGATAGACCCTTAAATGTCGATACGTTAACGTACGTTCATAAGGTGAATCGAGATTCGTAAATGATTCGGTGTTACAGCGTGCGTGGAAGCTCTGATAGATCACTCAAGGAATGTAAACATGTACACTTCCTACGTAATTTGACGTCCGGAGAGATACAGGTTCTCCACAGAAGAAAATCTGTAAACAAGGACGTAGCGAAAAGATTACCACAGCTGTTCCAAGTGACATTCGAGAGAGACATAGTCGACAACGTCATTGTTGATGCTGGCAGAGAGCGTCCTGTGCGAGTGATAACTGTAGAACAGCATGCAGCATTGACCGCATGCCCCGTAGAGAGCGAGAGGGGGAAATTAGCGTGCTCATTATGCGTACCGCGCAGGCTGTGGCCTTTGTAGTCATGCGTGACTCAAATCTGTAATCTCTCCTCGGCCTCCACCCAAGAAACGAGAAATCGTGACGACAGCTCAGTAGCAGCTTCAGAATTGTCAGTAACGACTTGTCAACAGATGCGCATCACCATGTTCTTAAAAAAATAATAAAATAAAATAAAAAATCGGTGCAGTTGTGCTTATGTCTTCTTTAAACTATGAGATTTCTCCGCTGACAAAGTGGAGAGAAAACGTTGACTATTCACCTACGTAGCAGAGGATACTGAGGTACAATCTTAAATCATAGTCATGTACTGTGGGAGGAAATAGTCATTATCATCCGTAATCCGAATTACAAGTCTGTTAAACAGGCACTGTATATCAGGCGGGTGACACTGGCAGTGGTGAACATTAGCGCCAGGGAAACTACGTCAGGTTAAGTAGACTTAAGAATAATTGTTAATTGTAAGCTGCAGTTATTACATTCATGTAAGGAGTCTATTCACAGAACACCTAGCGTAACCGTTGTAAAACATAGATAAAATTAAATTAAACGTGATTTTTGTCTTATCCGCTAAACATAACGTTAATGATGTATTCTTGCTTGTAGCGCAATGCTAACGCCACTGCTCATAATGGTCCAAACGTTCTCAATCAGGGAGAGCCGACGACGTTGCTGTCCAAGGTAGGTTACGGCAAGCGTGAAAACAAGCGCTACAAACTCTCGCCGTGTGTGGGTGGGCAATTTGTTGCTGAAATGTGAGCGAAATATGACTTGCTATGAAGGGCAACAAAATTGGGCGTAGAATATCGTCAGGATATCTCAGTGCTGTAAGGGTGCCGCGTTTTATTTTTTCTTTCTGTGTACTTTCGTGAGAGAAGGGAATTTATTCATAGGGAAACTTTAAAATCCATATATGTCCACTGCATTTCAAGCAAACTCTCTTACTTGCGCGAAAGCTTTGGAAGTCGTGCCAAAGTCGCAAATCTTCACAGTCGATCGGTGCTCGCAGGAGATGCCTATGGACCAACATCACAGCTAACACTAACGGAATGTTATTTATTATATAACCTACTTCTAATTGATGCATGAGTTATTGTTCATTGCTCGTTGTGAACTGACCTATTCAGGCGGTGTATTGAGTCACTGCGACTCATAATTTTTTCTTTTTCTCGCACTCTTACAGAAGAAGGTATTGATCAGAATCAGAAAAAAATTCCGGTGAAAATATGCTCGGAAACTTGTTGAAATATGAGTCATTCTGTCCTATGGTCGCAGGTCCATACTGAGGACACTGCTGGAGGCCTCCGCCAAGGGCACAGGCCAGAGGGAGCGCAAAATCTGAGCAGCGAAAAGGAACGTGGTTTAACAGTTAACGGAGAAGTACCTGAGTTCTTCTACCCATCGTGTTCCTGTTTTCTGTCTACGAGAAGAACCCCTTCCCACAGACGGCGACTGTCAATGCACTGCTGTCACACTGTCATTTCCATAATGTCATTTTGTCAGAGTAGCATTCTAAAGAAACGGCTACTACCGAACAAACGTTTATTGGTAACATGGTTTATGTAGCAACCACAGAACACCAAGATATCAGAAGTGCAAGGCCCGTGCTACGGCACGAAAACGGAGAACGACAACAGCGCTCTAACAGGAGTGACAGTGAACTTTGAGTACGAGGAACATAGCGGGGAATAGATGATAATATTTTTCAGTTATACGTTATAGGTGACTGATAGTCTGGTGGTAAAGTATATTTATTTGTAAAAAAAAAAAAAAAAAAAAAACAAAAATCTCTACACAATGGCGATCTTCCTTGGCAACAATCCGGTATACTCCAAAGATTCTCAAGCTGTGGGAAGCAAACTTGCACAAGGCATGGTAACACAAAGACAGGATAACACAACGAACTGTTACAAATCGTTTACTTCAAGGACAGCTCCGAGGCGGACGCTCTGTAACGTGCATCCCACTGACCCAAAACCAACGCCATTTGCAACATACAAGGTGTCAAGCGAGAGCTCATTGGAGTGCAGGGTGAAGGTCAGTTGTATTTTCTGATGATTGCCGGTTCCCCCTCGGTGCCAGTGATGACCGTGTGTTGATTAGAATGAGGCCAGTTGAGAACCCGCAACCAGCCTATCTGGTGCTAGACACAATCGACCTACATCTGAAATAATGATCTGGGGTGCGATTTCGTATGACAGCAGGTGTACTCTCGTGGTGATCGCACGCACCCTGACTGAAAAATTGTACGTCAATCTGGTAATTCGAGCTCTTGTGCTGCCATTCATCAATAGCATTCCATGGGGTGTTTTCCAACAGGATAACGCTCGCGCACATACCGCTGTTGCAGTCCAGCACGTTCTGCATAGTGTCTAAATGTTGCTTTGGCCTGCTCGGTCACCAGATCTGTATCCAGTCGAGCACTTACCGGACATCATCGAACGACACCTCCATCGTCATCCACAAAGAGCATTAACCATGCCTGTGTTGACTGATCAGGTGCAACAGGTATGGAATTCCATCCCATAAACTGACACGCGGCACGTGTATACACGATGAATGCACGTTTGCATGCTTCCAATCAACATTCTGGCGGTTACACTGGTTATTAATATAGCAGCTTGTCACGTCTGCAATGGTTCATCTCATGGTTACATTAAAGTGTGATCTTGCAATTTTAACCATTTAAATCAATTACCTAGACAAATGTATTTCCAAACTTTTATTACATTAATTATTTTTTTGTGTTGCCACTCTTCTTTCGTCAGTGTATGTTCCTCAGTTACGGACATTCAATTGATCATATATTTTGTATTAAATGATAATTAAATCAAGACCCGAAGATGCCGGCAGGCGTTGATATACATCAAAGAGGACAGTTGAAAATGTGTGGCCCGACCGGGCCGTTGCAGCATCCTTGAATATGGAAGTAAATAGGAATATAAAAAAAGGGAGGAAGGTTTATCTGTTTAGCAAGTGTAATAGAAGGCAGATTTCAGACTACCTAACAGATCAAAACGAAAATTTCTGTTCCGACACTGACAATGTTGAGTGTTTATGGAAAAAGTTCAAGGCAATCGTAAAATGCGTTTTAGACAGGTACGTGCCGAGTAAAACTGTGAGGGACGGGAAAAACCCACCGTGATTCAACAACAAAGTTAGGAAACTACTGCGAAAGCAAAGAGAGCTTCACTCCAAATTTAAACGCAGCCAAAACCTCTCAGACAATCAGAAGCTAAATGATGTCAAAATTAGCGTAAGGAGGGCTATGCGTGAAGCGTTCAGTGAATTCGAAAGTACAATTATATGTACCGACTTGACAGAAAATCCTAGGAAGTTCTGGTCTTACGTTAAATCAGTAAGTGGCTCGAAACAGCATATGCAGACACTCCGGAATGATGATGGCATTGAAACAGAGGATGATACGCGTAAAGCTGAAATACTAAACACCTTTTTCCAAAGCTGTTTCACAGAGGAAGACCGCACTGCAGTTCCTTCTCTAAAGCCTCGCACAAACGAAAAAATGGCTGACATCGAAATAAGTGTCCAAGGAATAGAAAAGCAACTGGAATCACTCAACAGAGGAAAGTCCACTGGACCTGACGGGATACCAATTCGATTCTACACAGAGTACGCGAAAGAACTTGCCTCCCTTCTAACAGCCGTGTACCGCAAGTCTCTAGAGGAACTGAAGGTTCTAAATGATTGGGAAAGAGCACAGGTAGTCCCAGTCTTCGAGCATAGACCTATATCTCTGACGTCGATCTGTTGTAGAATTTTAGAACATGTTTTTTGCTCGCGTACCATGTCGTTTCTGGAAATCCAGAATCTACTCTGTAGGAATCAATATGGATTCCGGAAACAGCGATCGTGTGAGAACCAACTCGCTTTTTTTGTTCATGAGACCCAGAAAATATTAGATACAGGCTCCCAGGTAGATGCCATTTTCCTTGACTTCGGGAAGGCGTTCGATACAGTTCCGCACTGTCGCCTGATAAACAAAGTAAGAGCCTACGGAATATCAGACCAGCTGTGTGGCTGGATTGAAGAGTTTTTAGTAAACAGAACACAGCATGTTGTTCTCAATGGAGAGACGTCTACAGACATTAAAGTAACCTCTGGCGTGCCACAGGGGAGTGTTATGGGACCATTGCTTTTCACAATATATATAAATGACCTAGTAGATAGTGTCGGAAGTTCCATGCGGCTTTTCGCGGATGATGCTGTAGTATACAGAGAAGTTGCAGCATTAGAAAATTGTAGCTAAATGCAGGAAGATCTGCAGCGGATAGGCACTTGGTGCAGGGAGAGGCAACTGACCCTTAACATAGACAAATGTAATGTATTGCGAATACATAGAAAGAAGGATCCTTTATTGTATGATTATATGATAGCGGAACAAACACTGGTAGCAGTTACTTCTGTAAAATATCTGGGAGTATGCGTGCGGAACGATTTGAAGTGGAATGATCATATAAAATTAATTGTTGGTAAGGCGGGTACCAGGTTGAGATCCATTGGGAGAGTCCTTAGAAAATGTAGTCCATCAACAAAGGAGGTGGCTTATACCCAACACTCGTTCGACCTATACTTGAGTATTGCTCATCAGTGTGGGATCCATACCAGATCGGGTTGACGGAGGAGATAGGGAAGATCCAAAGAGGAGTGGCGCGTTTCGTCACAGGGTTATTTGGTAAGCGTGATAGCGTTACGGAGATGTTTAGCAAACTCAAGTGGCAGACCCTGCAAGAGAGGCGCTCTGCATCGCGGTGTAGCTTGCTGTCCAGGTTTCGAGAGGGTGCGTTTCTGGATGAGGTATCGAATATATTGCTTCCCCCTACTTATACCTCCCGAGGAGATCACGAATGTAAAATTAGAGAGATTCGAGCGCGCACGAAGCCTTTCCGGCAGTCGTTCTTCCCGCGAACCATACGCGACTGGAACAGAAAAGGGAGGTAATGACAGTGGCACGTAAAGTGCGTTCCGCCACACACCGTTGGGTGGCTTGCGGAGTATAAATGTAGATGTAGATGTAGATGAACCTGGGATCTCCTGCTTACATGGCACACGACCTATCCATCTGAGCCACCGAGGGCACAGAGCATGGTTCGACTGCAGAGATTTATCCCTTGCACGCTCCACGTGAGACCTACATTCCGAACTTAATGTCCACACGCTACACGCTCTGCCCATTACACTCATTACTCGCGGCAGACAATCTTACCGAGTCCCGTAAGAGTTCGGGCAATTCGTGTACATCCGCTCAGAAGAAGGTCAATGGCCGGTTTGCCTTAACTATATGAAGATATTATCTGTTGGGAATGTAGGCCTCACGGGGAGCGTGCAAGGGATAAATCCCTGCAGTCGCACTATCCTCTGTGCCCTCGGTGGCTCAGATGGATAGCCGGCGCGGTAGCTCAGCGTGTTCGGCCAAAGAGCCGGTGGCCCTCTCTAATAATAAAACTGAGCAAAGGAATCAACGATGAAATTGAACGGATTTCGTGTGGTGTCCGTCCAGACCAAACGCAACGAACAATACCGAACAAAATTAAAAAAAAAAAAAAAATGGGTAGAGCGTCTGCCATCAAAGCAGGAGATCGCGGGTTCGAGTCCCGGTCGGGTTACACATTTTCAACTGTCCCCGTTGATGTATATCAACGCCTGTCGGCAGTTTAGGGTCTTGATTTAATTATCATTTCATCCTAGAGAGCTACACGGTCACCGATGTTATCTGTTCTTTCGGACATATCCGAAAGAACAGATACTATCTTATTACATATTTTGTATTGAGAAGGTTCCTGAAACTTTGTAAACATTATATAATTTATGAAACGGGAATTACAGCCACGTTTCACCTTTAAAAGGGTGCAGAGTGTTCCCTTCTCCATCTTTTCCAATACGGGCTTGCGCTCGCACAGTAACTATCTAGTCGTCGACGGGAAGCTGATTCGTAATATTCCTGATCCAGTACAGCGGCATCGGTCGTTCAATTGCTCCTGAGAGTCAATCACCGCTGCAGGCCGCGTACGCAGCGGACGCCTGCCGCCAGCGTACTGCATGTGTCAGGAGTGGACGGGCGGCGGCGTGCACGCGCCTGGGACGTGCTGAACCCGCACAACTGAGGCGCACTTGCGTCACAGCACTTGACCCTATAAACGATTCAGTCACCGCGGCGCTGGCGGAATCAGGAGAGCGGCATTTGATACGACAGCCGTCTGGACGCGCCCCGAATAAAATACTCCTATTAGGCACCTCTAGTGGGTGTTCCTTTTCTCAGAGATCTCACGGACTGTCCTCTGTCCACATTTCTCGAATGCATGCTATACGGTGGCGCACGAGAAACCGGCGCGGAGGGCACACTGCTCGCCAGATACGCACGAACCGTTGCCCACCACGAGCAGACACAACAACAAATACATAAAAATATAATAATTTGCTAATAAAGAAATAACAAATAACCCAATGCGGAGGTTTGCGTTTAGTGACCTTATCTCGTCGTTTACATCCGTGCTGAAAATGACCTCCTTCTGCTTCAGTGCACTTTTCCGCGGTGCCTAACGTATTAATATACCCTTTGCGTAGCTCCGCCGCTTCAGTTCTCAAAATTTTATTACGGATATTGTCCTTCAAGCCTTCTAACGTTATTGGGTTCTTTGCGTGCTCTTTTCTCTGGAGACTGACCCACAGATAAAAGACACAAGTGGTTAGGTCCAACGAATTTGGCGGCCACAGTTCTTTGCTGACAGTCCTTTCTTCCGTGAATCTTTCAGGAATTCGTGAGACTGATTAGAATGAAGCTTAACGCCCCCCTCCATACCCTCTTAGAAAGACGGGGTATGTCCGTTCATAGGAGGGTGGACTGTGCGTAAAATTCCTGTAAGATTGCCATATACACAGCAGTGTTTACTGTAGTTTCAAAAAATATGGGACCCCACAATCCGACTTGCTGACACGCCACACCATACTCTGATTGCAGCAGACTGTCCGAAGGCTGTGTGGCAGGTGTTTCAGACAATCCCTGTTCCGGATAGCTGTCTGTGTGTGTGTGTGTGTGTGTGTGTGTGTGTGTGTGTGTGTGTGTTCTCGTACACTGTGAAAGGATGAGACCTCTGCTGTATACACGTTGGAGGATTAGAAAAAAAAATGTTCAAATGTGTGTGAAATCTTATGGGACTTTACTGCTAAGGTCATCAGTCCCTAAGCTTACACACTACTTTACCTAAATTATCCTAAGGACAAACACACACACCCATGCCCGAGAGAGGACTCGAACCTCCGCCGGGACCAGCCGCACAGTCCATGACTGCAACGCCTTAGACCGCTCGGCTAATCCGGAGGATTAGACAGTGGAGAAATTTTACACAGCTCACTTGTTCCTCGTGAAGCAAGACACTGCGTGTCTACCTGAAGTGTTGTTGATCTTAGCACATCAACTGCTGTACTGTCACTTCAGTTTTGTTTTTAAAAAGAAGTGACTGAATAAATAGGAACACTTATTTGCTGCATGAAGTATTACCATCGTTCATTCTCCAGGTGTGATTCTTACACTTGCTACAACGAATACTGTACCGCCAGACCCCATCTCACATCGTGTAAAACGTGTAGTCCTACGCTTTTAAAACGAAATCTGTAACGGCAACAGTGCAGACAATGGATATAGTACTAAAATCTATGAAATCTCTAGGTAAATAAGTATAAATTCACACTCGTGGCTGGCCGCTGGTGGCCGAGCGGTTCTAGGCGCTTCAGTCTGGAACCGCGCGACCGCTACGGTCGTAGGTTCGAATCCTGCCTCGGGCATGGATGTGTGTGATGTCCTTAGGTTGGTTAGGTTTAAGTAGTTTTAAGTTCTAGGGGACTGATGACCACAGATGTTATGTCCCATAGTGCTCAGAGCTATTTGAACCATCTGAACCACACTCGTGGTATGAACTGATGAACTGATGCTACAATGATTATTGAACCGATAACACTGAATGTTGTGTCGAATATCTTCAAAATAAGCACTTAACTCCATTCAGCTGACAAGTTCCACACACTATGGCGAGTAGATGACTTCTCCAATAACGTAATGCTAGCAGGACGAAACAACACAATAAACAATACTGAGCAAACATTCCGGGATGGATATACGTGTCTTTCTTTTGAGTGCTACCAGTGTGTCATAGGAGGAAAGATACGTAATCCTCTTTTAAACGGGCAACAATTTTTTAAAAAAGCAACGACTGCTTCACGCTACGAGCGCATCCCGCCCTTGTTTCTATCCGAAGACGAGGCACTGTATTAATGTCACACAACTGTCAAAGTAAAACTGTAAGTGGGCTCTTTAGGTTGTATGTTGGTAACGCCACGTAGCGCTCTGTATGAAAATCACTGACTGTGCTGTGTGCAGTCTGTGGCTGGTTGGCATTGTTGGAATATTCGCTATTGTAGTGCTGGACAGTTGGATGTGAACAGCGCGTAGCGTTGCGCAGTTGGAGGTGAGCCGCCAGCAGAGGTGGATGTGGGGAGAGAAATGGCAGAGTTTTGAGAGCTGACGATATGGACGTGTGTCCGTCAGAAAAATGAAATTTGTAAGAGTGGACGTCATGAACGGACGTATATATTATGACTTTTGAACACTATTAAGGTAAACACATTGTTTGTTCTCTATCAAAATGCTAACTATGCCTATCAGTAGTTAGTTCCTTCAGTAGTTAGAATCTGTTACTTAGCTTCCAGTATTGGCGATCGCTGTATTGCAGTAGTTCGAGAAACGAAGATTTTTTTAAGTGATTCATGAAAGGTATAGGTTATTGTTCAAAATGGTTCATATGGCTCTGAGCACTATGGGACTTAACTGCTGAGGTCATCAGTCGCCTAGAACGTAGAACTACTTAAACCTAACTAACCTAAGGACATCACACACATCCATGCCAGAGGCAGGATTCGAACCTGCAGCCGTAGCGGTCGCGCAGTTCCAGACTGTAGCGCCTAGAACCGCTCGGCCACTCTGGCTGCCTCAGTTATTGTTAGTCAGGGCCATTCTTTTGTAGGGATTATTGAAAGTTAGATTGCGTTGCGCTAAATGTCAGTTTACTGTTGATGAGAATAAGTAGAGGTTTTCCAATACTGTCATTTATAAATGTTTCAAAGGGGATGTTTCAAAACCTTCCACCAGAACAGTGCACGTGTGTGTTCACCTCAGTGTGTCGACAGAGACTAAGAAGGTTAAAATCCGTCTCACCTACCCTCGTACCTCCGTTCCTCCCTCCCTCCCCTTCCCCTGTAGGTAGGGATACTAGATTTCCAGACCTATTTTATCCTCTCGCTGATGGTACACAAAGAGATCCACCTGATGGCGTTGCTCTGCTATGGCCGATTTCGAATTGAGAGTGGTAAAATGTTTCAGGTCTGCAAAAATCAAACGTACTTCTACCAAATGTCGATCCTTGCGTTCGTCACCAAACGGCCAACAGCATGCTACGTCGCCCGGCTACGTCTCGACGTGGGAAGAGGCAGCACTCGCCAGAGAGGCGGGCGCTGTGACCCGGCGGGCGCAGTGACCGACGGCCGTTAACGGCGGCTGTAGGCAGTCGCTGTTCAATAAGCTGGCACCGACAGCCCCGCTGCTGCCGACCGCTTTCAGCAGTCCCCTGAAGCCGAGCACTCAAAATTAGTGTCTGAGGAAGTCTTGTAAATAAACTGTCATGCATGTGGGTATTAAATATATTTCACACGCGCAAATGTCGATACAGAACAGCGGCTGCCACAGCAACTACACTACTGGCCATTAAAATTGCTACTCCACGAACATAACGCGAAATTTACCCAACGGGAAGAAGATGCTGTGATATGCAAATTATTAGCTTTTCAGAGGATTCACACAAGGGTGGCGCCGGTGGCGACACCTACAACGCGCTGACATTAGGAAAGTTTCCAAACGATTTCTCATACACAAACAGCAGTTGCCCAGCGTTGCCTGGTGAAACGTTGTTGTGATGCCTCGTGTAAGGAGGAGAAATGGGTACCATCACGTTTCCGACTTTGATAAAGCCTATCGCGATTGCGGTTTATCGTATCGCGACATTGCTGCTCGCGTTGGTCGAGATCCAATGACTGTTAGCAGAATATGGAATCAGTGGGTTCCGGAGGGTAATACGGAACGCCGTGCTGGATCCCAACGTCCTCGTGTCACTAGCAGTCGAGATGACAGGCATCTTATACGCATGGCTGTAACAGATCGTGCAGCCACGTCTCGATCCCTGAGTCAACAGATGGGGACGTTTGCAAGACAACAACCATGTGCACGAACAGTTCGCCGACGTTTGCAGCAGCATGGACTATCAGCTCGGAGACCATGGCTGCGGTTGCCCTTGACGCTGCATCACAAACAGGAGCGCCTGCGATGGTACTCAACGACGAACCTGGGTGCACGAATGGCAAAACGTCAAAATGGTTCAAATGGCTCGGAGCACTATGGGACATAACATCTGTGGTCATCAGTCCCCTAGAACTTAAAACTACTTAAACCTAACTAACCTAAGGACATCACACACATTCATGCCCGAGGCAGGATTCGAACCTGCGACCGTAGCGGTCACGCGGTTCCAGACTGAAGCGCCTTGAACCGCACGGCCACACCGGGCAAAACGTCATTTTTTCGGATGAATCCAGGTTCTGTCTACAGCATTATGATGGTCGCATCCGTGTTTGGCAACATCTCGGTGAACGCACATTGGAAGCGTGTATTCGTCATCGCCATACTGGCGTATCACCCGGCGTGATGGTGTGGGGTGCCATTGGTTACACGTCTCGGTCACCTCTTGTTCGCATTGACGGCACTTTGAACAGTGGACGTTACATTTAAGATGTGTTACGACCCGTGGCTCTACCCTTCATTCGATTCCTGCGAAACCCTACATTTCAGCAGATTAATGCACGACCGCATGTTGCAGGTCCTGTACGGTCCTTTCTGGATGCAGAAAATGTTCGATTGCTACCCTGGTCAGCACATTCTCCAGATCTCTCACCTATTGAAAACGGGTGGTCAATGGTGGCCGAGCAATTGGCTCGTCACAATACGCCAGTCACTACTCTTGGTGAACTGTGGTATCGTGTTGAAGCTGCATGGCCAACTGTACCTGTACACGCCATCCAAGCTCTGTTTGACTCAATGCCCAGCCGTATCAAGGCCGTTATTACGGCCAGAGGTGGTTGGTCTGGTACTGATTTCTCAGGATCTACGCACCCAAATTCCGTGAATATGTTATCACATATCAGTTCTAGTATAATATATTTGTCCAATAAAAATACCCGTTTATCATCAGCATTCCTTCTTGGTTTAGCAATTTTAATGACCAATAGTGTATTCACATGTCAAAAGGAAACAACAACACAGTCATTTTACACCTGACAGCAAGTTATACTTCGCATATTTCCCTCGTCATTATTTCCTAACATCCAACTGAGTAAAACAACAAACTCAGTCTACGTTATCGTTGTCGATGACGGATGAGCAAACTGCCGAGTTTGGAGCTCTATAACATTCATTTTTGTCAAAATTTTCCTCCGTTTTGCGTGTTTCATCAACTTCACAATTTTTTCAGGTTTTCCCGTAATTCGAACGTATTTTACCCGATTACTCGATTTCAAAACCACTGCTCTCGATGACTCCTTACATCAACAAAACGCGTCGTTGTGTCGATCTTGCGATGCTATCAGCCAATGACATTGCAGCGTGATTCTGAATATCTGTATAATTGCTAAACCATACCCTCCATTACTTTGAGAAGGCAACATATGTGGAGATATGGTGAACCTTGTTACACTGCTTACATCACATGACACAAATATTGCTTCTTAGTGAGGGAATGGCCGGCAGCAAAGATGAGGTGCAAAAACTACGTTCCTTAGACGAATCACTTTATAAATTGTGTAACATTTTATTGCGATTGCCCATGTCTCCCATTGTGGATAGGAGTCACAAAATATTCTCGCCTTCGTAGTATAAAATCCGAGTTCGAAAGATTTCACTAACATCTCTAATCTTTACCACCCCAACAAACGAATCATGTATATGGCTGCATCCTGTCCTCTATTCCGCAAACGAGTTTCCCCTCCGTTGAACCTATTGGCTAAGGATCCTGAGCATCTCGTAACTCTTCATCTGTCTGTAACCAACACTCGCTGCAACGCTTTCTACGATTTAATTTGGAACTGACCAGAAGTAGGAGGGCGCTAAACCCGCCACATTAGACGTCTCGTGAAAGAACAGAAGAAGCTGAGTTTCACGTGACCAATACACTTCGAAATTTTGCTTTCGTGAAGAGCATAACAAGTGTTCCAAACATGCACACTTTGACTGACGCTAGTGATATAGACTGGTATTCTCATCCTAATATTGTAACTGCGAAGACTATAGATACAGGCCTGATTTTTTTGCGAGTGTTATATAAAAAACGATCAAGAGGAAGAAACATACAGTTTTTTGCGTGATGGAGCTCCAGATGGAAAGATTTTGAAGCATTTTACCTAAATCACTTGTGCCACCAATTCTCGAGTCTTGTTCTATTGTTTGGAGTCCATACCTAAACGGTACTGGTAAGAGAGAAATGTTCGTAGAACATAAATACTCAATCCTAAGACTACACGGTTCTGCACTTAACGTTCTATAATCTTAAGCAGTGTGATTTCCGAAATATTAGTCGTTGAATGCAACGATGTTAATAGTCTAATGCAGGTAATATGTTTCCAATCCGTATCATACATCATCTTGCAAGTTTTCTATCCCTCTCACTATTTCGACAAACTTTATGATGGTGAAACTACCTTCCACACAAATGAAAAAAATCTCTTGCTAGCGGGGAAATGGTGTACTTTGCATGCATCTTCATTTGTCTAGAGGAGTGTACTGAAGCAGGTTTTCCATTGGTTTGGTGGACATGATTCACCACAGATGCCTTAGAAGTCGTCTGCCAGATGTAGTATTGGAGAAGTTTGCAGGTAGACAGCGCTCTAAGTCACAACCAGAACATACGAACACTGTATACGAGTCGAATGCAGGTTATAACGCAAAACTGATACAGCCAGAGAGAACGACGGAAAAAATGGTCCAATGTGCGATAAGTGACCTGGCACAACCTGTCCCTCTGTCTAGAATGCATGATAAGTCTGCCTCGTTACAAACCCTTCAACCAATTGCTACGTGTGCTTTCTATTATCCTTTAACGCAGATCCACGTCAATTTAGAGGCAGATGGTTCTCTTTTCTAGGAAACCATCCAAAACAGCAGTCAACTTGCATGTATTCCTATTACTACAGAATTTTGTTAAAAACGATGCAGCAAATGTTCTGTAAGTTTTTTGTTCGCTGACACCGCATTGTTGTGGTTGGTGGAGAGTGCAGAGAAGCACATTATAAACGCTGTTTTTTAGAGTTTAAAGAACTTAAACAGCCTTGCAGAGGGTCTAACACGCGATCCATTCTGTAGTGGCTTACTGCAGTCCACAAAGTGATAATACAATGCTCTTTAATTAAGGAGGACATAACTTTATCAAAATTACAGGTCCAGACATTATAAATACTTTTTGTTACAGTGTAAAACACGTAGACACCCTTGCACAGGGTCTGACACGAGATCCATTCTGCACTCCCCAAGCAGGTTACACAATGCATTTTAGCTAAGGACCAAGAAAAGTTTGTCGCAGTCGCATATCAAGAAACTTTATAAATGTCCATAAGATGATTGCCACTAACTTTGGCGTCAAACGTGAGTTTGTGATCTGATGCATATACACCGAAGCACCAGTGAAACTGGTATAGGCACGCGTATTCAAATACAGGGATACGTAAACAGGCAGAATACGGCGCAGCGGTCATCAAGGCTTATATAAGACAACTTGTGTCTGGCGCAGTTGTTAGATCGGTTACTGCTACAGGAACAGTCTTATGAGTTTAAACACTTCGCTGGCCACCAAATTACCCAGACATGAACATTATTGAGCATATCAGGGATGCCTTGTAACACGCTGTTCAGAAGAGATCTCCACCCTCCTCGTACTCTCGCGGATTTATGGACAGCCATGCAGGATTCATGGTGTCAATTCTTTCCAGCACTACTTCAGACATTAGTCGAGTCCATGCCACGTCGTGTTGCAGCACTTTTGCGTGCTCGCGAGGACCCAAAACGACACTAGGCAAGTGTACCAGTTTCTTTGACTCTTCAGTGTAAATTCATTACGGTACATTTCGAGGTCATCCACGTTAAACATCTACTCCAATCGTGTTATCGCTGTCCACGATCAAGTACTGTTTCCCAGTATTTACATATTGACTTTTTCCCGTATTCCTCCAGCTGTCACATACTCGTTCCCGTGTGCAAGAATTCTCCTGTACCTAGCAAACATGTAAATACTCTCTCATTCACCCTCGATTTTTCCTACTTTCTCTCAATTTATGTGTATTTTCGTCAGTTTTCGTAATTTTACTGATTATATGTCATTCTTTCGCGTTTTTTGGTGTTTATATACACATATTACTAATATAACCAGCAGTGGCCTGATTTTATGTGGGTAATATTCATCAACTTACTAAAAAAACCCTGAGAATATTCCTCTTTCGGAAGATCTACATGCGAGCATTTTGGATGGACCAAGCATGACAGTAATCGAAACAGAGACTCGATGAGCGGGCTGGATACAAATGATATAGAAGAAATTCTAAGTCTGGAAACAGTTCAATGTCCTACACCAGTGCAACAGAGAGTGTGTCTGTAGACTCATATAGTAGTGCAGTTGACGGAAACTCAAAGATCAGAAACAGTTCTTCATGTTGACTGGATTCCCACTCCAACATGTAGACAGCTGCAACAGGGAGCTGACCTGTGTACAGAGCTCGTTTCTCCTGCTGCTGCTGCTGTGTCGATTTATCGTGAGTATATGCTCTTATTGTTTACCAGGTGTGGTCGGCTGTTTCTGTTTATACCACTGAACTCTGATACAAGCTCCCAACCCAGCCAGAGTATCTACAGTGTGCCGATAAAACACATGTACATAGAATACTGTTTGGGATTAGAGGGCTGACGTTATTCTGTTGTAAACACAATGCTGTTACACTATGTAATATTCTTTGTTCCCAAGTGGAGGCCCCACATCCTCTCCCACATTCCACTCTCACCGACTGCGTCGACTGTGTTGGTGGCGTCGAACCTAACCTAGGAGGATATGAATTATAGACTATACAGGAGGTGAATCCATTCTGAACGGTATCCAGGAATTATTATGCACATGGTACCATCCTAACTGCTATGCTGGCCATTGCATGTGTGGACCACCTGAAAGAAATATTACTTATTTCTGGATACAGCAGGAACAGTATTCCTGGAAGTACAACATACTGGATCCATCATGAACAATAGTCTCGGACTTTCTGCAGGCATATCTATCTTTCAGATGGTGACTAGGATCGTACACGAGTGGTGGATCCATTCTGAACATTATCTGACAATTATTAGTTCGATGGATCCACCTCATCCACTACACCCATCTCTGTGTGAGTCGACCTGCCCATGGAATACACCAAGGATGTGAAGTGAGCTGGATCCACATGTAATAACATGCTAAGATGTGCCACATCTGGCATAATGTGGATCGAGCATTATCAATATTCCACCCCTGGCATGCATATCAGAAACCGCCATGGGATGCTACCATCACAGGCGACACATTTGGTGTCAGTGGAGTGCAGGAGAGAGGGCGTAGAGCTCCCACCTGGTAAACCAGAACATTAAATGGCGTAATTGTGTTGTGTTTACAGCAGAATAACGTCAGCCCTCTAACACCATACGGCAATCCATGTACGTGTGTTTTATGGGCAGATAGTAGATACCCTGTCTGGGTTGGGGGTTTGTATCACAGCTGGATGGTATAAACAGAAATAGCAGACCACACATGGTAAGCAATAAGAGCATATACTAATGGAAAATCGAGGCAGCAGTATCAGGAGTTTCGTACACAGGTCAACTCCCTGTTCCACCTGCCAACACGTTGGAGTGGGAATCAACTCAACATGCAGAACTGTTTCTGGACTTGGAGTTTCTATCAATTGCACTACTATACGAGTCAGCAAAAACGCTCTCTCATGCATTGGTGTAGGACATTGAATTGTTTTTATTCTCCGAGTTCACTCTACATCCTTTTTATGCAGCGCTATTCGAGTCTCATATAGCTACAAAACGAGGGTTACTATACAGTCAACTGTCTAGTTCCATTATTGTTATCCTTGTCCCATCTGAAAAGCATGCATGAAGATCATCAGAAATTTTCAGGACTTTTTACCCACATAAAAACCAGTCACACCTGGTTATGTTAGCAATATGAGTACCTACATACAAAAAAACACAAAAACGTAAAAAATTACACATAATCAGTAAAATTACGAAAATTGACGAAAAATACGTATAAATTGAGAGAAAATGCGACAAAATACGGAAAAATTGAGGGTGAATGACAGAGTCCATACATGCATTCTTGGTGCAGGAAAATTCTTGTACATGGGAGCGAGTGTGTGACAGCAAGAGGAATACGAGGAAAGACCGACATGGAAGAACTGGGAAACAGAAACTGATCGTGGACAGCGATAAGACGACTAGAATATACTGTTTAACATTGATGGTCACCAAATGTAGAGTTTTATACACATATATATCATTAAACCAGGTGTGACACCAACGTTATCGGCAACTACCTAATCGATATTTATAAAGTGTCTGGACATGTGACTATGATTAATTTACGTCCCCTTCAGCTAAAGAGCATTGTGTTACCACCTTGGGGAGTGCAATATACAACTACACAACAGATCGTGTGTTAGACCCTGTGCAAGACAGTTTAAGTGCTTTAAACTCTAACAAACAGTATTTATAATGTGCTTCTCTGTACTCTCTCCCTATCACAACCATGCGGTGTTGGTAAACAAATACACCATGTGATCAACACCCCCAAAAACATACGTTTTTCATAATAGGTGCATTGTTCGGCCACCTGCTGCCAGGTACTGCGTATCATCGACCTCAGTAGTCATCAGACTTCGTGAGAGAGCAGAATGGGGCACTCTGCGGAATTCACGGACTTCGAATGAGGAGAGGTGATCGGGTGTCACTTGTGTCATACGTCTGTACGCGAAATTTCCACACTCCTAAACATCCCTAGGTCCACTGTTTCCGATGTGATCCCTGCAAGTACTATGACTGTTAGGTCGGAGGTGAGAAAACTAAGATTTCATGGTCGAGCAGCTGCTCATAAACCACACGTCATGCCGGACATGTCAAACGACGCCTCGCTTGGTATAAGGAGCGTAAACAGTGGACGATTGAACAATGGAAAAATGTTTTTTGGTGTGAAGAATCACGGCACACAACGTGGTGATTCGATGGCAGGTTGTGTGTATGTTTCTGAGGCAGTGGTGTTATGGTGTGGTCGTGTTTTTCATGGAGGAGGCTTGCACCCCTTGTTGTTTTGCGTGGCACTATCACAGCACAGGCCTACATTGATATTTTAAGCACCTTCTCGCTTCACACTGTTGAAGAGCAATTCGGGGATGGCTATTGCATCTTTCAACGCGATCGAGCACTTGTTCACAATGCACGGCTTGTGGCGGAGTGGTTACATGACAATAACATCCCTGTAATGTATTGGTCTGCACAGAGTCCTGACCTGAATCCTATAGAACACCTTTGAGATGTTTTGGAACGCCGACTTCGTGCCAGGCCTCACCGACGACATCGATACCTCTCCTCAGTGCAGCACTCCGTGAAGAATGGGCTGCCATTCCCCAAGAAACCGTCCAGCACCTGAGTGAACGTGTGCCTGCGAGAGTGGAAGCTGTCATCAAGGCTAAGGGTGGGCCAACACCATATTGAATTCCAGCATTATTGATGGAGGGCGCCACGAACTTGTAAGTCATTTTCAGCCAGGTGTCTGGATACTTTTGATCACATAGTGTATGGGTACTAGTTCCTCAGCAGCAATTTCACTTGTAGATCAGTAGGAGGCAATTCTTCCTACACCTCAGTGATAGTTCACTGTCCTGTCCTTTGTGTACAAATTCCTCAATAGCTATTAAACTTGTAGATCATTAGGAGGCTACTTTTCCTACACTTGAGGGATAATTTGCTATCCTATCCCTTCTTACCGCGTATGTATGTGTCTGAGTACAGCTTCCTCAGCAGCTATTTCACTTGTAGATCGGAAGGAGACAACCCTTCCTACACTGCGTGATACTTTACTGTCCTGCCCCTCTTATCATATATATGTGGGTGTGTTTCTGTGAGTGTGTACAAATTCCTAATCAGGTATTTCACACACACACACACACACACACACACACACATATATATATATATATATATATATATATATATATATATATATATATATACTCCTGGAAATGGAAAAAAGAATACATTGACACCGGTGTGTCAGACCCACCATACTTGCTCCGGACACTGCGAGAGGGCTGTACAAGCAATGATCACACGCACGGCACAGTGGACACACCAGGAACCGCGGTGTTGGCCGTCGAATGGCGCTAGCTGCGCAGCATTTGTGCACCGCCGCCGTCAGTGTCAGCCAGTTTGCCGTGGCATACGGAGCTCCATCGCAGTCTTTAACACTGGTAGCATGCCGCGACAGCGTGGACGTGAACCGTATGTGCAGTTGACGGACTTTGAGCGAGGGCGTATAGTGGGCATGCGGGAGGCCGGGTGGACGTACCGCCGAATTGCTCGACAAGTGGGGCGTGAGGTCTCCACAGTACATCGATGTTGTCGCCAGTGGTCGGCGGAAGGTGCACGTGCCCGTCGACCTGGAACCGGACCGCAGCGACGCACGGATGCACGCCAAGACCGTAGGATGCTACGCAGTGCCGTAGGGGACCGCACCGCCACTTCCCAGCAAATTAGGGACACTGTTGCTCCTGGGGTATCGGCGAGGACCATTCGCAACCGTCTCCATGAAGCTGGGCTACGGTCCCGCACACCGGTAGGCCGTCTTCCGCTCACGCCCCAACATCGTGCAGCCCGCCTCCAGTGGTGTCGCGACAGGCGTGAATGGAGGGACGAATGGAGACGTGTCGTCTTCAGCGATGAGAGTCGCTTCTGCCTTGATGCCAATGATGGTCGTATGCGTGTTTGGCGCCGTGCAGGTGAGCGCCACAATCAGGACTGCATACGACCGAGGCACACAGGGCCAACACCCGGCATCATGGTGTGGGGAGCGATCTCCTACACTGGCCGTACACCACTGGTGATCGTCGAGGGGACACTGAATAGTGCACGGTACATCCAAACCGTCATCGAACCCATCGTTCTACCATTCCTAGACCGGCAAGGGAACTTGCTGTTCCAGCAGGACAATGCACGTCCGCATGTATCCCGTGCCACCCAACGTGCTCTAGAAGGTGTAAGTCAACTACCCTGGCCAGCAAGATCTCCGGATCTGTCCCCCATTGAGCATGTTTGGGACTGGATGAAGCGTCGTCTCACGCGGTCTGCACGTCCAGCACGAACGCTGGTCCAACTGAGGCGCCAGGTGGAAATGGCATGGCAAGCCGTTCCACAGGACTACATCCAGCATCTCTACGATCGTCTCCATGGGAGAATAGCAGCCTGCATTGCTGCGAAAGGTGGATATACACTGTACTAGTGCCGACATTGTGCATGCTCTGTTGCCTGTGTCTATGTGCCTGTGGTTCTGTCAGTGTGATCATGTGATGTATCTGACCCCAAGAATGTGTCAATAAAGTTTCCCCTTCCTGGGACAATGAATTCACGGTGTTCTTATTTCAATTTCCAGGAGTGTATGAATATGTCGTGAATTCCGAGAATGTGGTTAGGTAGAAGAACTGAGAAGAATATGGTAATCAACGCTGAGGATTTCAATTCCAAAGTTATAGATAAACTTTCTCAGCATTTATTTCTCTTGTAGATTTGTAGAAAGCTACTTTTCCTACATTTCTGTGATAGTTTGCTGTTCCATTCCCTCTTACCACATTTACAGCTATACACCTGTAGATTTGTAGGAGACAATTATCTGACAGCGGCTGTGGGACAGATCGCCGCCAATTTAGATTGATATTGTGTATTAGAGCACACAGCTAGGTGAACATACACAAATATGCGATCAGAAAGGAGATCAAAACTCATTTCAAACATTTTAAGTTGAACCCCATAAACCTCTGGTTCATTCTGTCTGGGGTAGTATAATACAATGAATTTGTCACCTGCACTGTGGATTGACTGGCCATTTCAAAAAACTCAAACAGCTCCAACACAGGCAGTTGCGAGATGCATCGCCAGTCCATCCTGCTGCATCACCATTATTTTCTGAAAAGTATTCCCCCTACGCACATCCATTATCACCTTATTCCATTCTTCTTGCACGAGGCTATGGACGCAGGCCTCAACTGTACGATGACATATAATACAAATATTAAACCCCTCTCTGTCCAGCACCGACATTTCATCAATTGAACACATTTCCCACCAAAAATAACAACGATACCTTCTACTCCAGTTTTTTTTCCACCAGTGCACAAATGGTGGCAGCGGGCAGTAGAGTGTGGGGGCATCTGGGGGCGGCTGTAGAACAGTTTCAAGCACCCTCTGGTGATGGGTTTACAGATTAGAACAGTCGCTCCTCAAACTTCGAGGTGAACATAGACACACACAATCGGAAAGAGTTAGGGTGGTGGCAGCAAAACACGGGGACAGGGGGGCGGCAGAGTGTGGAGGCAGCTGCAGGACAATCCAGCAGCAGGGAGAGGAGGTGGAGGGACAGCCGCCATCTTGAATAAATTTGGCAACAAGGGAGAGTGGGGTAGACTCATCCTCACTGCACTACTTGTGACACACCAGGTGAGAAAACGCTGCTAGTTTGCTGAAATCTCATCGTCCAGGGCCAGCGAATGCTAAAGGATGGCTAACGTCACCAAGAGCATCCACTTACATTTTGTTTTCAACGGAAGTGTACCTCTTGATGTCCTCAGTCACCCATAGACGTTTGCTGCAAAGACCTCGAAACACCCATTGTGTAGGTGATTCGAAGATGTTGTTAGTATACTAATTCTACTGTACACTAGTTCTGCCGCAGATTTAATGTGTAGTAAACGCAACTTTTTTGGAATACTAGGCGCAAACACAGTATCATGCGTACGACTTAAGATAAAAATTACATTACAAAACTGACTGTGTTGATAAAAGTATTTCAGTTACAGCAGCGGTGGGGGACAGATAAACATCTGCCGCAGCACCTTCACGTTCAGCTTGAAGAAAATTGCAGCCACACGCTCATAGAATCATTTTTGGACATTTCTAGCCATGTAATCAGAGGCATTTTTACCTTCTAACATTGGACGCGTGGGGTAGCCGCACGGTCAAGGGCGCCTTGCCGCAGTTCGCGCGGTTGCCCCTGTCGTAGGTTCGAGTCCTCCCTCGGGCATGGATGCGTGTGTTGTCCTTAGCGTAACTCAGTTTAAGTTAGATTAAGTAGTGTGTAAGCCTAGGGGCCGATGACCTCAGCAGTTTGGTCCTGTAGGAACCTACCACCACCTTCTAACATATTGAGGCGAAGGCCTACGTTATTGACTGCCTAAAACACACCCACTCGGTACTTCAATATGACGTCTAAAACCATTACAGAATCTCTACAGCGATAACTTGTTGGAAAAGATATTCTTAATTGCATGCTTTCCCTGGTGCTCTGCGTTTGAAGAGGAGTGCTACGGTGGAGAGCAGTGTAAAGGCGAATTCATCGCAACTTACTATATGTTTCCCTTGTTTGTGTTCTCGGCTACCTCCCCACAGTCACGTTGTTTGTGAGAGATTGGTAGCTGCACTGGTGCATGATCAGCTATGCTGTCCGCCCCTCTTAACGCTCTTAAGGAATTCTTATTGACTTTCTTAAAGGGCCAAAGCTGCCGGCAGGCAGAACTGGCTTCAGTTGTGCGGTTGTATGATGTTAATAAAGCATCCTCAGGCATCTGTGATTAAAACGACAGGTGGTGATGCGCAAAGGTGGTCACACATGTAACTGCAAGCTTGACGTACGTGCACGCTCACTAGTGTCTGACCGAAGGTCGATTTCTGGCCGAAGCTGAAGCCGATTAATCAGCTATCGCCCTGACTGGCCGAAGTCGAAGGTTTAGTAGCCCAAGAAATTTCGTTCAAGATTGGCAAAATGTGAATAAAGTAACGATTTTTAAATATAATACAAACAATTTAATGAAATGATTAAAATTATTTGCAACCTGTCAAAAAGAACAACACTTTGAAATGAAGTCAGTTATAATATTTATTTACTTAAAAAAAGTACTTGAGCAATTACTACTGGAAAAGCGCATAATAACAGCCAAATGAATCTCAAATTTCCATTAGCATTTTGATATGTATCAATGAAAAAGAATTAATAATCAAATTTTTGTGTTGTAAATTAAAAAATAATTTTTCCACATTTTCACCAATCAAGTTCTCACCTGTCCGCATATATTTGTCCCGCTGCCCTGCACAATTGTTCACTAGGAACACTAATAGAAGGAGCGGATAAATATTTAAGCGCAATTGGATATAAATACGTATATGGACTAGAAGCCCAATATTCATATGTCAGAATTCCTCGGAACCAAAGGTTCTTTTGAAAAACATGTTAGATGTTCTTCAAAGGGAGAACAGTGATGTTCCAAATCCAACTCGTTACCACTTGCGACAGGCACTGTAAGTTCATCTTGCGAATCCCGTAAACCATCATCATTTTTGAGGATGCATTTTCGATATCTGCATCTGTAGTTGAACGGGAAGGTCTAGGCTTATCAACTTCTACGTCCATACGAGCAATTTGACTTGACAGACACCCATTTTGTCGTAGAAATGATAATATTTCGGTCTTCGCGTTTTCCGTTTCATTACTAGTCGAATACTTCATTTTAAAACTGAGACCTATTAGAGTTGTAGTCAATAAATACAGAGTATTTCTTGTGTAATAAAATCTCCCGTTAACAGACTCGCGCCGCGCGGGATTAGCCGAGTGGTCTCAGGCGCTGCAGTCATGGACTGTGGGGCTGGTACCGGCGGAGGTTCGAGTCCTCCCTCGGGCATGGGTGTGTGTGTTTGTCCTTAGGATAATTTAGGTTAAGTAGTGTGTAAGCTTAGGGACTGATGACCTTAGCAGTTAAGTACCATAAGATTTCACACACTTTTGAACAGACTCGCGCAACTGAGCCTCGAGTAATTTTACATTTTCAGTATCTTCATCTTTTGCGGTCAATTTTCAATTGAGCTTGACAGTATTATTAAAGATATTGATGAAGAGTCGTTACGTAATGTTATACAGTAGCTTATTTGTACCCATTCTTCTGAACTTGGAACTATTATTCCACTGCATTCTGCCGTGTATAAATTGATAGCAGCTTTTTGGTCAACGAGTTTTTCCAACATTAAATAAGTGCTGTTCTAGCGGTTTCGACATCAAGAATCAAAACGTGTTTGTGTAAGTTACATGTTTCTTGAAACTTGTTTAAATTTCTGGAAGCTTTTTCTTCTCTTTTAAAATGTCCTACAATTTTGCGACTTTTTGTATTATACATTACAGCAGCGTCCTTGAATATAACGTCATGAATAACTAGCTCCAGCGTATGAGCTACGCTTCCCTTATAAGCAAATGTCCCACAACGCACGGCTGCTTGCATATTAAAAGGATTGTCGCAGATACCCATTCGGATTGTAATTGTTTAATTAAACTGGGCTATAATTTGGTTAAGTTTCTCTGGTATATGCTGCCCTGTGTGATTTTGTTCCAAGACACTGGCTGCCAGTACAACTTTTTCCCTTTTAGGACCTTTAATGAAGTGAGCTGTGCAATTCAGCAACGAGCACGTCATTGCTGGATTACTCCATATGTCAGTGGTAAAGCTGACCCATTCAGTCTTTTCTGAAGGATGTACGACTTTCCCTTTTACTTTTTCGTACGTCGCTGGCACTCAAGTCGTTCTAAAGTGTTTCTCAGACTTTTTCCTGTACCTGGATGGTGTGTCAGGGCAAGTCAAACTGAGTCTACAAAATGCATCTTCTTCAACAGCGTTGTATGACAGCATGTCGACGATAGTGAGATCTGTAATAATTTTTTCGATTTGCAACGATATCGGATGATATCAGGCCACGGCGGAGCTACCTTTTTTCTCAGTTATAACCGGTGAAGTACACTCATGCTCATAAATTAGGGATAATTGCAGAATGCGGTGCCACACAACGTGGCACTACACAAAACTAGCGTTAATAGCGTAGGCACATAGGGAACACACACGACGCAGATCTATAAGTCCACGGTATTGATGATAAGTTGAGAAAACCGCCCCGAAACACATGTGCTACGAAACGCCACTGTTTCCTGCGCATGTACCCCGACATCAATATGGGATGTGGTCACCATACACGCGTACACAGAGCGCACGACGGGTTGGCATACTCTGGGTCAGGTGGTCGAGCAGCTGCTGGGGTATAGCCTCCCATTCTTGCACCAGTGCCTGTCGGAGCTCCTGAAGTTTCATAGGGGTTTGAAGATGTGCAGCGATACGTCGACCGAGAGCATACCAGACGTGCTCGATGGGGTTTAGGTCTGGAGAACAGGCAGGCCACTCCATTCGCCTGATATCTTCTGTTTCAAGGTACTCCTCCACGATGGCAGCTCAGTGGGGCCGTTGGTTATCATCCATCAGGTGGAAGGTAGGACCCACTGCACCCCTGAAAAGGCGGACATACTGGCGCAAATGACGTCCCGATTCACCTGACCTGTTACAGTTCCTCTGTCAAAGACATGCAGGGGTGTATGTGCACCAATCATAATCCCACCCCACACCATCAAACCACGACCTCCATAGGGGTTGGTATCTGGTTCCTGGTTGACACCAGATGAAAACCCGGCGATAATCACTGTTCAGACTATACCTGGACTTGTCCATGAACATAACCTGGGACTACAGTTCCAATGACCACGTGCTGTGTTCTTGACACCAGGCTTTACGGGCTCTTCTGTGACCAGGGGTCAGTGGAATGCACCTTGCAGGTCTCCGGGCGAATAAACCATGTCTGTTCAGTCGTCTGTAGACTGTGAGTCTGGAGACAACTTTTCCAGTGGCTGCGGTAAGATCCCGATCAAGCCTACCTGCAGTACTCCGTGGCCGTCTGCGGGCACTGATGCTGAGATATCGGTCTCCTTGTGGTGTTGTACACTGTCGACGTCCCGTACTGTAGCGCCTGGACACGTTTCCTGTCTGCCGGAATTGTTGCCATAATCTTGAGATCACACTTTGTGGCACACGGAGGACCCGTGCTACGACCTGCTGTGTTTGACCAACCTCCAGTCGCCCCAGTATTCCACCCCTCATGACGTCACCAATATGTGTTCTCTGAGCCTTTTGCAGCACACAGTCACCATTAGCACGTCTGAAAATGTCTGCACACTTACTCGCTGCACCGTACTCTGACATGCACCAACGCACCTCTGAGTATGTGGATTCCTGCCAGCACCACCGTGCGACGACCGCAGGTCATACCCCGAGGTGATTTAAACCCGCAAACCTCCCACCAGAGCGCTGGTTCACCATGCATCAGCATTACCCTTAATTTATGAGCATGAGTGTAGATTGTTTGACTACCTTTCTGTGTTACGAAGAGTTAAATGTCTCTTGTTCTTTTTTGATCAAACTATGGTGTTTTTCATTTGCCTTACAATAAGCTGCTCATTAGCTTTTATGAAGTCTGACTAAAGATTTTTAATATTTGTAATGGTCTGTTTTTATGGTAATGCACTACCAAGATACAGTGATTTACTGCATACATTACAAGCTGCCTTATCATTGTTTTTCCAAAAATATTCCCAGATGGGATTTATTCTTACAGAAGCCATTATGTCCCCGAAAGAAAAGATAATAAACAAACAAATCTTTCAACAATCTCGTCAACAATATCCAGCCCCAAACTACGCCGAAGCTAGTACTATGGCGATTAAACAGCGTAATAAACATACTTAAATACACAGATAAATCATGCTACTGGTATAAATGGTCGTGCTCATCACACACACAATTAACCACGGCATTAGAACGTGCACCCCCTCGGCTTAGTAGTTTGGAACGCAAACCTTTAGACCAGAGAGGCTGCGAATATGAACTTTTGATTAATCTATAATATAAAAATGAATCGCAAAATGTGTTGGTAAGCGCATAACTCAACAACGCCTCGACCAATTTGGCCAAATCTTTTTTTAAAATGTTCGTTGAAGTTCAAGGATGGTTTTTACGGCGAGAAAATTAGAATTATTGCTGGAAAAACCCTAAAAATAGCCCTTTTCTTTTTCCTATACAAATGATTTGTAACTAAAACGTAGTCAATTTGAGCTTTATTGCTATGGTATAAAGTTCATATTAAATTACAAGCACTCACTGTTGTCTAAGCAATGTAGGTGTGTTCCTAACGTCAAAGATCATATCTATCAAAACAATGTGCGTGTGTGCGTTGGAGCACAGAATACATAGTTGGAGAAGTTTAATGTCGCGTTCCGAAACTCGCGTTTCTTTTGTATTAGTTTCGGCACGCGAGATAAAATGCATCAGTTTCCACGTCATTACATCAGTCAAACAAAAATCGCGTTACCAACAGTGTTTTATTATTTTTATAATATCCAAATTACAATTCGTACGGCTTAAAAGGATTTGACTTCAAGTCATATAAAATTTAAAAAAAAAAAAAAAAGTTGTCTGTGACCTAATCTACTGAGTTTGCTTTTGTCAACTGATACACTAAACAAATTCGTGTTTTGTGCAGAGTGTTTACTTAGTTAGTGTTTGTTTAGTTCGTGATTAGTGAAAAACTAATTTATATTTGATATGCCTCCTATAAGACGAAGCAATTTAGGTAGAAGAACCAGAAATGCTACAAACCAAGCTAATTACCGATCTAATCGTACGGCACAAGAACGTGACGACGGAAATGAACGTGAAAGAATTTCACGTTTAAAAATATAATCTATGCACGTGTAAGGGTATGGTCACAATACAACCGACATCGGTCGTCAGATTATTTTCGACAGACGTCGATCGATCACAGTGCTTCCGACCGTATTGGTCGCTTACATGGGTTTCCCTATGTTCGCTTCGCATCACTGAATGTGGTCTACGAAATGGATAATCCACAACTTTTTAGCATGTTTTACACTAAAATACAGATTAATAAAGGCAAGGCAATTCGCAACGGCGAAGTTATTCTTACTAGAACTAAAAGCAGAAAATCTTGTGCGATGTTTCGACTTCTCTAAAATTACAAATTTCTTGGGGACTTGAAAAGTTAAAATATTATTATTACTAAAATTCTTCATTTTTATTACTTTTCTGGACTGCCAGGAGATGCCTGCATTCTCCGGAACTTATTGTTCGTCCTAAAATTCTCACAAACAGGAGCCAACGATGTTGAAAGAGAATGCACCTCTTTTTCAAAAAGAAAGTATGTGAGGCTAAAAAATATGCCATTTCACTTACTGCTCATATTATCTGACTCAATAAAAAGGTTTAGCATTCGAGCATCTACCGCCTTTAACATTTAAGTGGATAAAGTAAAACAGAACTTCGTATTTTGGGTCTTCAAGTATATAGAGCAGTAGAATACGCAACACGACACGTATTTTCCACATACAAGCCCTCTTCTAGCAAATAAATGCTCTTTGGTTTTAAATTAATTTTTTTTCGTTAGCTTGCAGATGACTTGTCGTATTAGGATTCAAAACTCTTCATTCCTAAAAGAACAATGACGTAAGATCTTAACTTCGCAATATATAAATGTAAAGGGACTCAAAAAGAATATTTTGAGCTGCCCATACAAAAAATGCATTGATTTTCAGAAATTTAATAGAGTATAATGCCAACTGACGACTGCAAAACAGTGTACTACAGTCCGCGCCAAGTATGTGACAGCTTCGCGACTGTTGCAGTTTAATTGTCAGGTATCCACCGCGCATGCGCAGTTCTAACAGTTAGTTCAAATACGACGCTTGCTAGAAACCTTCGTATTAGGCAAAAACTTCGGCATATTTTGGCCGAGCCCGAAGGTTTGGCTGAAGGTGGGATTTTTGGCCGAAGATGGCCGAAGCCGAAGCCGAAAGTGCGGTCGGACACTAATGGTCAAGCACGTTGTGACTGTGTATTGGACAATTTTGTGCAAGATTCGGACTTTTAAAGCTGTTTAAAGACTTGATCGATTGTGAGTGATGCTAACTTGTACAAGCATATCAACTTGTGCATTCTTGTGCGTGTTGATCCACAAGATGCAGACTTGTACACGCAAATGTCAGTTGAGAGGCTACCTTCGTAGTGGCACCGAGTCGAGCGATATGGAGCAGATCAATTGAAAATGCTGGCTGAGTTGACCTTGTCATATGTCGTCATTAAAAAGATATATTCTCCCAATAACAACTACAGGAGTGAAAAAATGCAAGATATTTATTAATGAGGGCTACTCGATTATTTCTTATGTGTGTATAGATGCGTGTATGAGGTCTTCACAGCGCATTAAACTCACGAGAAATCCCAGTGTTGCCGTCAGTCTTCCTTGTTTTGTTAGAGTTTCTCTCATGACTGTATCGAACTTTTTAATCAGCGTTGTTACGAGTGAGGTCCAAAGATGTTTGTTCGAGCACCACGTATTTGGAGCAAAAAACCGATATATATGCATACGTGCACTGTGTGTAGGATAAGGGTACTTGAGTAGGTTTGTACAAAATGCTTGCACATGCGTGCTTGTATGCTTACCTTAAGGCCCAACTGTGGCAGCGATGTAGGAATCGACCCCACTTCATAGGTGAAGATTGAGAGGAACTTCAGACCAGTACACAGAAAGGAGCAAATACGTGCGCAAAATATGCTGTGGCATTATTAATGATTTTAAATGTAAGGTTGTCAAGGCCGTCAAATTCGCATCTAAGAATTCCTTTACCTTAATGTATCGGGCAGAGTTACTTTAGGGGTAAAAACGAATGACTAATTAGGCAGATTGCGACCAGCTACGATCAGATACGAGGCTGCACGATGTTCGAGAATAAAGCACGTAAGTAATATTGGTCAGAAGGCACTTCAAAATCGGCTTTGGTTATGGATCTGTGTGTAATGTAATTTTCGATGAGAACATTTAATTAATACAGTAGACTGCTCTGATTATGTTTAGACCTTTCCAAGGTGCAACCAATTCTCATTGTTAGCTTTTCGTATTTTTTAGCTAGTAAAGTCACATGGTATCCTCCAGTATCGTACTTCTATTATGGTAACACTGAACCTCTGGCACATCCAAGGATTTATTTCCCTGTAGCACTCCAAGAGTGGACGGCCTGTGCTTTCTGTGTGCAGCGGGATAACGTGTCGCTTCTACAGAAGACACCAGGTTAGTGCTGACACTCTGGCACCTGCTGAGTTGTTATCGTCGCTAGGCCGATAGCTCGCGTGCAGTCGCAGGTACGCCCACTGAAGGTCTCAACGTAATTACAACCCACCTGTAGCACTGTAGTTACCTGTCGTAAGGCGCACGTGCACGAGTCTCACAGAATCACAACCGTGACTGTTTTGTTTACGCAGATCAGGTCGAGCTGTTTTCGTCGAAACTGTGTTCTTCATTCTCGTATTAATTTCAGGGCTCGTTACGGTGTCAGCGGTCATTAGTTACTTTTCCGTGTACAGGTTTGTACGATAGATCGTAATGATGTGGAATGAATCATTTTACATCCACGTCGCAAATTAATTTGTTCATATGTTACATTTTGAGCATTTCTGGGGTCTAGAAGAAAATGATATAGTGATGTGAATTAAGTAATTCTTACCCATCACAATTTACACACTGCATTAACAGAAATTTTTCCACGCAATAGAACTGTCAAGAAGAAACATTCTTAGTTTCCAAATTTTACTTCGCTGTCTGTCAAACATTTTATGTCACTGGATAAGTGATCAAAAATTTTTGTTCCAGCACTGTGCACCACTTTTTGTGCTAAAGACAATCCTAATGTGGAGTAATGAACGTCATTTTTCCTTCTGGTATTGTAGTTATATACATTATTGTTCCTTATGAACTGTACTGGATTGTTTACAAGTCCTCGCATTTCATGAGGGAGCAAATATACTGTGGAACAGTAGTCACAGTGCCCAACTCCTTAAACAGATGTGTATGAAGTGATCATAGGTGATCACCACATATTATTCGTGTTTTTGTGCGATGAAGACTTTCTTCCTTAAAGTTGAGCTACCCCAGAACGTTATTTCATGCGACATTATTGAATGAAAACAAGCAAAATACGTCAACTTACTGATCTGCCTTACTCCAAGATTTATAATGATTCAAATGCAAATGCGACTGAACTAAGTAGTTCTAGGAGTTCCAAAATGTGCTATTTCCGATTTAAATTCTCATCGATATGGACACCTACGAATTTTGAAGTTTCCACTGTGTTTATTCCCCATCTATTATTTTCTCACCATGTGTTACATTAATCGTTGGTGTAGCATCCCTAGATGTGCAGAACTGAATATGTTGTGTATTTTTAAAATTTTTTGTAGGGTGAGACCGTTCGCAGAAAATCAGTCAGTGACACTTTTAAGAACATTATTTACCATTTGTTCTGTTTCTTTACGTATATTTGGACTGATTACAATACTAGTGTCGTGTACAAAAAGAACTAATTCTGCATGTTGTATGTTAGATGGAAGATTGTTTACATTTATAAGAAACAGTATTGACCTAAGATTGAGCCTTGGGGAACCCCATAAGTGACTTCTCCGCAGTCAGAAGTATGTTTCCAGACTACATTGATTGAATTTACAACCTTCTGCATTAAATGACTAATTTCTGTTTATTACCCTTCCGTCTCCAAAACAAATGTAACTTTCCTTCTACAGTTGTAAGCGCTAGAAATAATTGCCCTTGATTGTCCTAGAAGATTTACAAGTGTTCTGAGGAATGCATCGGCTAAGTTTACGCTGCAATTTTGCTCTTCTTGGAAGTCTGTGTTGCCCAAGATGACGGTAAATCAACACGAATTCACAAGAATCACAGTAGCATTTGTAGTTCAGAATACTTCCAAAGATATTGTAGCATAAGGGGAACACGAAATGTGTCAGGGCTTCACAGATAAGTACAAAGCAAAGCAAACTCCGGAAAGTAAGTGTTAATATCAAGGCATTCGTAACATCTTCTTTAATACGTGCTTATTTCTATATGAAGTGTTGGGTTGGCCCATAAGTTCTCGCTTTTCTTAACTTTTAGATTTTCGACAAAATAAATAGGAAAAGCCCTACAAAAAAATAAAAGTATTCTCCGTTGTTGTTTATAAATTCTCCCCAACATTCAACAACCTGTAATCTTTCGACGATAGAAATCATCTGGATTCCACCCGAAGGAATCGCCCACCCAAGTCTACAGTTCCAAGTAATTATTGGGAAAAACGCCATGCAATGCATTCGAGAGGTATCGAAAAAGATGGAAATCCGAAGGCGTCAAGTAGGGAGAATACGGTTCATGTGGCAACACGTCCCAGCCTAGCGTTTGAATGGCTTCCTTGGCGATGTGAGGGCGTTGTCGTGTTACAGGAGAACGCCTCTTCACCGACCATGTCACTTTGCTGTGTAGCATTGTTGAGTGGTCGCATTTGTCGGAGTTAAAGTTCTGCATTTACTCAGGTTGCGATCAGGCAATTCGTGGTGTATCATGCATGTCTTTGAGATCGAAATTGCTATCTTTGAATCGCTTTAACCAAATTTGAGCGGTCCTAAGAAGCATCGCTTCTTCGCCATACACTTAAAAAATCTCTCTGGCGGCTTCTGTGGCTTTGGCGCCTCAATTAAACGTAAAAAAAAAACAGAATGTTATTTTGTCACGATTTGACTCTCCATTTCAATTATCTGAAGAGAGATGTAAGTATATCACACAAAAAACTGAACACAGTATTTTGTAGAGCACATAATTCTCTATTGAATAACATAAAACACATTGCCAAAATATTTTATTTTTCCACCCGAAAATTTCACATAAAAAACACGAGGATTTATGGACAACCCAGTATAATAGCTGAAGTTCGAGCATGATATTAAAAATTCTTGTATGTACGTATCTTACATGCATGCACACACTATCTTAATGTCTTTTTACAGTTACGTTTAGTACACGTGATATACATCCGCGAGATAGTCATGCTCGTCCCAAGCTTTTGCTGTCTGTTGTTGCTATGCGACGGCGTCCTATGCCTAAGTTAAAATTTGTACCACGCTTCAATCGTCATTTATGTAGAAGATGTAGTCTTGTGAAATGGAATAATTCTTTTTAAGCGATGTGGAAGTATGGCATGACGTAGTTCCAGTCATAAGTCACGTCAACTTGATTAACCAAAGACTTTAATAATTTTAGAGGTGTGCGTTATCGGGTGTGTGGGTGAATCATCTCCCGACAGGAGAAATGCCACATGCTGTTACCTCAAACTGTTCCATAAACAGATTCGCTGCCTCTGGGAATAGTGGACTGCCCACGGCTGCTCCTTAGGTTTGTTCATGAAACCATTCCTTGCACAAAAAGTAGGTGGATGTTAACACATGGCTAAACAAGTCTGTCATCTCTGGGTCGAACTTTTTACTTACGAGTTCTACAAAATTGCTTAGTGGCACTCTGGTGTAAAGGAAACTACATCCAATGGAAAAACACGTCAATATCCAAAACGTTAGGTCCTCAAGCTAAGGCTGAAGTCCATCGAGTTGCAATATGGTGGCAACATTTTTCTAAATAGGCAGCGTCTCAAGGCAATTAGCAAAATTTGTGCTTAGAGAAGACGGTGTTGTTGACTTAGGACGCAATGGGACGCCATACTTTCGGTAGTCCCTACTGGAGCCCGTGCACGTAGTTCTTGATAGTCAGACACGATCATCCGGCTTAAAACCTGGGAAGATTCAATCAGTACCGCCTACTTCTCCATTCCTTTTGGTCGACTACATTCTCATGCAGACATTAAGTGGACCTTTACAGGCGGAAAGACTTGCATTTGAAAACTTGATTTTTGTCACAATCAACCACAAACTATTGTGGAAGCTTTCTGAAAATGTATGTGGGCTGACTGGGAAGGGGGGGGGGGGATGTGAACAATATTTAATGTTCAATGACAATGACAAATATGGCAAGCTAGTAGGTGTACTGTGATGTCAAAGTAAGAATTCGTAGCTTGTTAATCGCAGTGGTATGACTGCGTAAATGCGTTATAATGGCTTAATTTGTTTTCAAAAAAAATGGCTCTGAGCACTATGGGACTCAACATCTTACGTCATAAGTCCCCTAGAACTTAGAACTATTTAAACCTAACTAACCTAAGGACATCACACACACACATGCCCGAGGCAGGATTCGAACCTGCGACCGTAGCAGTCCCGCGATTCCGGACTGCAGCGCCAGAACCGCTAGACCACCGCGGCCGGCAATTTGTTTTCCATAATAATCCTGAAATCAGGTGAGGTATGTCACTAAAGACTGGTGGTTGAGCCACATACATGAGGAAGAGACGATTGCCTGGCGTCAAGAGCTGGAGAGCAGAGAAGTGTTAAGCGAATGTGAGGGAAAGGTCAAGTCGTGTATCGACTGCGGGACGCGGCCTTGACGGTTCCGTGTGTGACGCCTATTGTTCCCAAGCAGCGGAGACGAACGGCACACGTGTGTGCTTCGATATACGCCGCACTGGTCTGTTGTCGTACACAGTTACTGAGGGTGCCAAAACAATTGTTCCACGCTACCACTCTGAAATGTGACTTTGAAACACTAGACCTACTGTGAGGATAATTCACTGGTGAGTATTTTTTCTAATCTTTTTGTACTTTATTCGACTAGATGTCATCGCACACATCAATATGAGATGAGTCCACCCTTTGCCTTGTATTGTATGTTAACCATGGACCTAGTGAAGCTTCTCCTTTGAACGTAAAGAATGACTGTGCTGCTAAACTTCTACGTTATTTGATTTTCAAACAGCTGAGCAAAACTCAAGGTACTCAGTTTTATCTTAACTTACTCTGATCATCACTAAACTGACACACAATATTTTAGCGCAACGCAATCTGACTTTCAATAATCGCTACAAAAGAATGGCCCTGACTAACAATAACCTATACCTTTCATGAATCACTTCCTTCACAAAAATCTTCGTTACTCGAACTAATGCAATACAGCGAGCGCCAATGCTGCCAGCTAAATAAAATATTCTAACTACCGAAGGCACTAACTACTGATAGGCATAGTTAGCAGATGAAAGATTTTGATAGAGAAGAAACATGTATTTCCTTAATAGTGTTCAAAAGTCATAATATATATATAATTTTGTGACATCCAATTAAACACATTTCCTTTTTCTGATGGACACACGTCCAGATAGTGCTCTCATAGTAACCTCTCAAAACTCTGGCATCTCTCTCCCCACATCCACCACTGCTGGCGGCTCACCACCAACTGCCCAACGCTACGCACTGTTCACACCCAACTGCACAACACTGTACAAGCGAATATTTCAGCAATGAGTCCAACCAGCCACAGACTGCACGCAGTGCAGTCAACGATTTTCATACAGAGCACTACGTGGCGTTACCAACACCAACAACACTAGAAACGACGGAGAGGCTCCGTCCCCGCTGCAGCGATCCACAACCCCACGACGACTAACGCAGACCACTTCACCCCTCCGCCACCCCACACCGAACCCAGGGTTATTGTACGGTACGGCTCCCAGTGGACCCCCCCACCCCCCACCCAGGGAACGGCCCACACCAGGCGAGTGTAACCCCTATGTTTGCGTGGTAGAGTGATGGTGGTGTACGCGTACGTGGAGAACTTGTTTGCGCAGCAATCGCCGACATAGTGCAGGGTGATGTGGAACAAGGGGAACCAGCCCGCATTAGCCGAGGCAGATGGAAAACCGCCTAAAAACCATCCACAGACTGGCCGGCTCACCGGACCTCGACACAAGTCCGCCAGGCGGATTCGTGCCAGGGACCAGGCGCTCCTTCCCACTCCAGAAAGCCGTGCGTTAGACCACTCGGCTAACTGGGTGGGCACCCTTTACCTTAATGACGGCTGCAGCTGTTGGGGACGTTTTCAGTAAGGTGTCTGAATATCTTTGGAGGACTGGAGGACCAGTCTCCCTTAAAAGTTGAACTCTGAGAAGATAGTGAAGCTGGGCACTGAGATCTAAAGCTAGGTCGGAACTGTAACTCATCCTGAAGCTGTCCCATTGGGTTCAGGTCGGGACTCTTGGCAGGTCAGTCCATTTTAGGAGTATTATTGTCCACAAACCATTAACGTGCAGATGCTGTTTTGACAGCATGCATTGTCGTGGTGATGCAATCATCATCTCTGAGCTGTTCCTGTATTGCTCACAGTGCTGATTTCTCTAAAATGTATTCATATCCTTCTGCATTTAGCGTTTTCTTAAGAGCAATGAGCGAACCATACCCCATCCACGAAAAACTCAACGATATCGCAATATTACCGCCCCTGTACTTCACTGTTGGCACTCTAAATCATGGCAGGTAACGTTTTCCAGGCAATCGCCAAACTCAAACACTTACATCGGTTAGCTACGGGATACAGAGCGCTTCATCACTCCAAATAACTCGTTTCCAGTCATCCACTGTCTAGAGACGTCGCTCTTTAGACCACTTCAGGCACTGACTACACAAACGTGTGGCTTATGAGGCGCTGCTCGACCGTTGCACCACATTCTTTTTAATTCCCTACCCGCAGTTACTGTGCCAGGTAAGTGAATTTTATAATGATCCTCCCCATTGATCCGTCACTACATGAGGTCACCGTGGTCTTGATTTACCTGTGATTATTCCTTTGCGTTGTCACTTTTCAGTCACATCATCAAAATTCGACTTGGGCGACTTTAGAAAGGTTGAAATGTGAGTGATGGATCTGTTATTGAGATTACATCCAGCGACTAGCCCACGTTCGATATCACTGAGCTCTCCTGGCAGACGTAGTCTGCTGTTACTGCGTCACTAATGACAACACTCCCCACCTCTTTAAATATTGGCGGATCCGCCTCTCGTGACTAATTGTCAATTCCGCCTTACGTAGGGGTGTCCGGATACTTTTGGTCTGGATACTCGTGCTCTAGGGGTCAATCGGCTTATGGCCGTGGTCGTCAGCGGACCGTCTCCTTTTGCCGGACAGTGCTCCGGAGATGTTTACTTCCGCGTCGCGGTATTTGTGTTGTGTAGCGTTCATTACTATTGCACCTCATGGCGAACTGATACCACCGAGCAACACTGAAAGTAACATTCCAAGCCGAACATACACGGCCACGCGATTCTGAAATCGAATAGTTCGTTCGCGATGAGCTACATCTGGACCCACAGGAAGTGGTAGGTATTCACTATCACCGGTAGTATCGTCTATATTAAAATGACGACGGAGGAAGCATGTGCTGACGTAGTTCGAGAACACGCACACGGACTGAAGTTTAAGCATTCTGACGGGCATACTGAGGAGGTGACAGAAGACCACGATGGTTTCCGACTTCGAATAATTCGGCTCCTTGAGCCCCCTTTCGAAGTGCCACAAGAAGTGGTCGTCGAAGCCTTCCGACCCTGCAGCAGTGCTGTGGGCCACATCGCGGAAAAATGGCAGATGTTCACGACATGCCATGTGTTGAATGGTGTTCGCCAGATCAAGATCGAACTGTCCAAAGATTTACCATCCTATCTGCTGATAGGCGGTAGCCATCGTTATGTATAATGGCCAGTCGTGGACGTGTGCCAGATGTGGACAAGAGTGCCATGTTCGGTCCTACTGTCCCTGTCGCCGTTTGCCACAGATCCCAACCAGTGACGCAGTTCCCAAAGCGACAGTCACTTCTTTACCAGACAGCTACACCTCAGTCGTGCGCAACCCCGATGCATTGCTTCAGGAAGCGCCTGTTCTCCCACCGGCACTCTCCATTGGGAATGATGGTACGGCTGAGACCTCACCAGCACCATCTCCTCCGACAGCTACGAGACTGTCAACTCTCCAGAGCTCGACGACCAGCTCGCCCGTTTCGATGAACATCGACGCAAGTGCAGTGCCTACTTCTGCTTTCCTTCAGACAGGGACATCTTCGGACACTGAACGTCCACGTTCTGACACAGAACAGCGCCTTTAAAAGTTGCGGTCGCCCCAAAAATGGAAGAAGTGAAGTCGAACGCCCTCCGACAACACACTTCTTCACGTGGCATCAGACAGTAATCTCTCTTCGAGTGCCCTGACGACAGGAGTGGCCGCTCTTGATGTCCCATATCAGGATCATCCTTTCCACCTGCCGGTGATCCTACCTGACAACGACAGATCCCATGGAGGGAGGTTACCTCGATCCCACTATGGCAGCGTCACCACACCTAGCCCACGATGATTGCAACAGTCGCCTGCTACTTGTTCCGATTTTCTGGGCTGACGATGTCGGCGATGGAGCAGATCAGGAGCCAGACATCTCTTCCAGGCCCTCGATGCCAATAGTGGGCGCATATCCACAACACTACCACATCGCGACGATGAATCTGCCCACCATTCACGCTCCACATGAACTGGCATTGTTCCGAGAGACCATTTACACTGCTGATGTTGACATTGCCCTCCTCCAAAAAGAGATCGTCGCTGATTTCTACGCCACCACTTTCTACACGACACACATCTCCCATTCCTCTGACAATGGTAGCAGAACTGCCATATTCTTCCACGCTGAAGATATAGTGTACCTTCCTAATGCTAAAGATATGGCCCTCACGCTGTTCGGCGTCCACGTCCTCGATGTATATGCGCCGTCCAGCTCCAGCTGGCGTCGTGAATGACAAATCTTCTTTGCCGCCGAGGTAACGCAGCTTTTTGAGAGTCCCCTAGATGAAATGGCCCTCAGTAGCTGTTTCAACTCCACACAACAGCCTACTGACCAATTTCCATGACATTCCCATGTGCAACCCTCTGTGTCACCATCGGCCGACTTCACTTGTTCACACATGGAAAAATGTTCATGGCACCTGTGCAAGTTTCACATACTATACGGCACACTCGTTCAATCCCCTCGACCGTATATACCTCTTGCTGGCGACACTCGACGTGCTAAAGTTTGGTGGCTGGCTTTCTCCGACCATGAAGCCTACAAATGCGATGTCGTCCTCAACTGCCAACAGGTGTGGCACAGTTGCGGCCTGTGGAAACTAAACATTTCCTACCTGTCATCCCTGATTGCCCACGGATCATTGAGGAAGCATGGGCCCTCTGTCATCGGTGTCGCCCAGCCTACGCTTCCACTTTATCCTGGTGGCTATCCTGTGTGAAACCAGCTCTGTGCAGGGCACTGATGGGATGTGGCAAAGACTTCAAGGCTTGGCAAGCGAGCACCATGGACTTTTATTATGCGATCCTATGTGACTGCACTTCGATGGCATTCTCTCCTGTCCAACAGTGTATCGTGCTAAAGTGCAGATCATTTCACTCATGCAACGACGCTCGCAAGAGACCCTTATCAGGTCCTGCACCCATGACTGTATGCCTCACGAAACGCCATCGATGTACCACCTCCTCACAGAACGCTGACGTCGTCGTCGAACTCTCATGCATTACATCACCGATGCGGGCGGTCGACGATACACCACGCAATGCGCCATTCGTCACGCTTTCCACTCTCATTTCAGCCGGCTGTATGCTGCCGTCCCACATCACCCAACCTTAATTGAGGAGGTAGCGACACTCAGTGTCAACACTGTGCCGCAAGACGTGACTCAAGACCTTTTGAAAGAAGTGACCCCCAATGAAATTCCAGATACTATCAAGGTGGGAGATACCAATAAGCCCCTGGACCTCACTGCCTCCCCACGAATTTTACAAGTGTTTTAGCCGTCTGTTGACACCTACTTAAACGTCCATCTGTCGTGAACTGATGTCAACCACAACGACGATCCCAGCCGCCTTCCTTGATGGGGCCATCATCCTGGCCCTTAAGCCACGTGGGCGATCACAGATCTGTTATTACTGGCCCATCACTCTACTCAACAGTGACGTGAAAAATTTCACCCTTTTGTTGGTCTTACTACTCAAGAAGGCAGCAAGATATGTCACGTCTCTTGATCAGACTTCACCGGAAATGTGACAACAATATTCATATGGCCCTTTGCCATTTGAGGGACATGATCGCACTTGAGAAGTCGCAACATCTACCTGGTGCATTGGCTTTGCTTGACATCAATCAGGCATTCGACCATGCCGTCCACACCTTTTTGAAATCGGTCCTCCAGCACATGGGTTTCCGGTTCATATAGTAACAGTGGTAAAGCGTCTCTTCAGTGACGCGACTTCAATAATACTCTGTAATAGTCGCCTCACAGTGCTTCTAGTGATTAAGCACTCTGTCCGACGATACAGTATGCTTTCGCTTTAGAGCCCCTACTCCAGGGACTTCTCCAACGCCCGGTGGGCCTGACATTGCATGGACCCCGCTTCAGTTGTACGACGTATGCTGACGATCTTGTCCTCTACCTACGCAATGAAGACGATGTCCGCGCGGCTCTGAATTGGGCACTTACTTTATGAATGACCTCCGTCGATCAGCTGCAACAAACAGTAGTCGTCTCCTTCAATCAATCAGGGCCGGCATTATGGAATACCAGCATAGATCTCTCGACGTTGTACAGCGTGCACAGTACGTGAATGTCTACCACGCCTCACGCATCCCTATGTGGCACAAGTGTTCTCAGTTACAATTACCGTCACCCTTCGTGTGTTGATGGCGATGGGATCCTTTGTCTGTACTGGGATTTTATTTAAAATTTAGTATTCCTCCGTTATTTTCCCACGGCATCGTGGTGGGGTGGACTTATTCTACGTGCCAGACAATATTACCGTATTTTTTGTTTGCTCCCAACTGAAGGTCTGGCGTCGTTGACCGACGACCCTGACCAGACTGCTTTTGCATGAGTATGCGCCGGTCTCCATGTCAGCCCCAGTCATGTTATGAAACATTCCGCCCTCATTTTATCAATTTCGGGATTTCTTTCTGGAATTAAATTGTATCCTCCACTCCTTACCCCTTCCACTTATATTCTGGACAAAGACTGTGACACGGCACATTACAAAATAGTCGACTCCCCAATCCCATCGAACACAAGATTCCTCAGATCATATGGTGTCGTGTGTGGAAAGTGGTGCATGCAGGCTTTCTCGATACCAGCATCCAGTCCACCTGGTATATGACCGTCAATGGCTGATAGGTGAACCATTTTCTTTTGCACCGCCTCCACCTCGCTGACACGCTCCTCTGTGTTCTCTGTGGTGTAGGTGACACAGACGCTCACAGATTCTCATGTGGTCCGTCGTCTGACGTCTGAAGGCTAGCGCAGCGTATCTCGGCTTTTCTTACCCGACAGACACCTGCTAAGATCACTTCCCTGACGCTTTTATTCCCGGATGTGATTCATTACCCTGAAACGAAAACTAAGCTGTAAATTGATTATGCGACCATGCGGTGCGCTACCTTTTTGGTCCCGACGAGAAATCAGAATTGGGTTATTGGACGTACCTTAACGATCGACACCTTGTTCTCAGCCCCAGATATAAGCTGTTCTTCTCCAGTTTTATAGGGAGCGCCTTTCATGACCCACCTTCTAGCTGGAACGTCAAAGCCATGAGATACTTATTTTGCCGACATGATGCTGTGAACGCACTACGAATGGAATCTCCATTAAAATTTCGAGAAGACACATTTGGATGTTCCACCAATCCGAAGGCGCTAGCGATTTCTAGAACACACCAACGAAAAAGTACGAAAGAGAATAAATAAATAATAAAAACAAACAAAAAATGAAGTAAATTAAACTACAGAAAAAAAGCCCCTGCACGACTACTTTCATCTTCATCGGTTTTCTGTATGTTCTTCCACCCTCTTTCTTTCTTTCCTACACCCTTTCAGTAGTAGGTTAGTTGTTTTCGGATAGGCGTAGTTAGGTGCCAACGCCTGAACATGTGAAGTTTCTTTTTTTGTTAGGACACAAGTGGCGGTTATAAGAAGACTTTTTTTGCAGTTTCCCCTTCCTGTCCAGGGGCCGAAAAAAAATTAAAAAACGGATAAAGGGTATGATTCCTGCTTTGGGCGCACGAGGTCAGTTTTCTTTTTAAAAAAAAAAGCGTCTAGCATCTTTGATTGGCAAGGCAACCGTCCTCGTCCCCGGGTTCGAAATCCGCCAGCGCTTTTAATTTAATTAATAACCAGCACTGGAGGCTGAAGACTTTCAGTAGAAGAAGTCACGCTCACTCTGCCAATGGCCTTGTTAAAGAGAGCGGACGAGCAAGGGAGCGGAGAATGCAGAAGGCAATGGAAATCACTGCATTAAAGATACATAACGTGTATCCACAGAAGATGTGGCCTGTAACTGAAAAAGTGGCACGATGATCTCTCCATTAGCAAAAGATCCCCCATTCGGATCTCTGGGAGGGGACTGCCAAAGAGGAGGTGACCATCAGAAAAAGACTGAATAACCAACGAAAGGATAGCGTTCTACGAGTAGGGACGTGGAATGTCAGAAGCTTTAACGTGGTAGGGAACCTGGAAAATCTGGAAAGGGAAATTACATAGGCTCAGTCTGTATATAGTATGGATCAGTGATGTGAAATGGAAAGAAGATTAGGATTTCTGGTCAGATGAATATAGTGCAATACCAACAGCAGCAAAAAATGGTATGACCGGAGTCGAATTCGTTATGAATAAGAAGGTAGAGCAGGAGTCTGTTAATGTGAAAAGTGCAGTAATAGGGTTGTTCTTATCAGAATCGACAGCAAACCAACACCGACAACGATATTTCAGGTACACAAGCCGACGTCGCAAGGTAAAGATGAAGAGATAGAAGTAGTACATGAGGATATTGAAAGAATAATACAGTACGCAGAGGGAGATGAAATTCTAACAGTCATGGGGAACTGGAATCCAGTTGTAGGGGAAGGAACAGAAGAAAATATTACAGTAGAATATGGGCTTGGGCAAGGAATGAGAGGGGATAAAGACCAATTGAGTACTGTAATAAATTTCAGCTAATAATAGCGAATACTCTGGTGAAGACTCACGAGGAGGAGGTATACTCGGAAAAGGCGAGGTGGTACGGAAGATTTCAACTAGATTAGGCCTACATCATTGTCAGAGTTTCCGAAATCGGATATTGGATTGTAAGACTATCCCGGACGAGATATAGACTGAGATCACAATGTAGTGGTGATGAAAAGTAGGATGAAGTTTAAGAGATTAGTGAGGAATAATCAAATCGCAAAGAAGTGGGATGCGAAAGTATTAAGGAATAACGAGATACGCTTGAAGTTCTCCACGGCTATATATACAGCAATAAGCTCAGTAGGCAGAACGGTTGAAGAGGAATGGACGTCTCTAAAAAGGGCAATCACAGAAACGGGAAAAAAAGACATGGATGCAAGGAAGGTAACTGTGGAGAAACAATGGGTAACAGAAGAAATAATTCAGTTGATCGATGAAAGCGGGAAGTACAAAAATGTTCAGAGAAATTAAGGAATATTGAAGTACAAGTGCCGAGGAATGAAATAAGTAGGGAGTGCAGGGAAGTTAAGACGATATGGTTGCATGAAAAATCTGAAGAAATCGAATAAGAAACGATTGTCGGAAGGACTGACTCAGCATATAGGAAAGTCAAAATAGCCTTCGGTGAAATTAAAAGGGAAGAGTGCAACGGGAATTGCATGGATAAATGCAGAGGAGAGAGTGGATATGTGGAAAGAGTACATTGAAGACCTTTATGAGGGAGAAGATTTCTCTGATGTGATAGAAGAACAAACAAGAGTCTGTATAGAAGAGATAGGGAATCGAGTACTAGAACCAGAATTTAAGAGAGCTTTCGAGCACTTAAGATCAAATAAGGCAGAAGAGATAAATAACATTCTATCAGAATTTCTAAAATCATTGGGGAGAGGGGGTGGCAACAAAATGACTATTCACGTTGGTGTGCAGAATGAATGAGTCTGGCGATATACCATCTGACTTTCGGGAAAAAATCATCCACAAAATTTTGAAGTCTGCAAGAGCTGACAAGTGCGAGAAATATCGTGCAATCAGCTTAACAGCTCCTATATCCAAGTTGCTGACAAGAATAATATACAGAATAATGGAAAAGAAAATTGAATATGTGTTAGATGACGATCTGTTCAGCTTTAGGAAAGGTAAAGGCACCAGAGAGGCAATTCTGACGGTGAGGTTGATAATGGAAGCAAGACTAAAGAAACATCATGACCCTTTCTAAGATTTGTCGACCTGGAAAAAGCGTTCGACAATAGAAATGGTGCAAAATGTTCGAAATACTGATAAAATAGGGGTAAGCTATAGACAGAGACGGGTAATATACAATATGTACAAGAACTAAGAGGGAATAATAAGAGTGGACGACAAAGAACGAAGTGCTCGGATTAGAAACGATGTACGACAGGGACGTATTGTTCACTCCTACGGTGCAATCTCTACATCGAAGAAGCAATGATGGAAATAAAAGAAAGGTTCAGGGGAGGAATTAAAACTCACGATGAAGGGGTATTAATGATACGATTCGCTCATAACATTGCTATCCTGAGTGAAAATGAAGAAGAGTTAAATGCTCTGTTAAGTGGAATGAACTGTCTAATCAGCACAGTGTATGGATTGATAGTAAATCGAAGAAATACGAAGAAGGTAATGAGAAGTAGCAGAAATGAAAACAGCGAGAAACTTAATATCAGGATTGAAGGTCACGAAGTAGATGAAGTTAAGGAATTCTGCTACCTAGGCAGCAAAATAATCAGTGACGGAGCAAGGAGGACATCAAAGGCAGACTAGGACTGGCAAAAAGGACATTCCTGTCCAACAGAGGTCTACTAGTATCAAACATAGGTGTTAATTTGAGGAAAAAATTTCTGAGAATGTAAGTTTGGAGCACAACATTATATGGTAGTGAAACATGGACTATGGGAAAACCGGAACAGAAGAGAATCGAAGCATTTCAGATATCGTGCTGTAGACGAATGTTGAGAATGAGGTGGATTTGTAAGGTAAGGAATGAGGAGTTTCTGCTCAGAACGCGAAAGAAAAGGTATATTTAGCCGGCCGGTGTGGCCGAGCGGTTCTAGGCGCTTCAGTCTGGAACTGCGCGACCGCTACGGTCGCAGGTTCGAATCCTGCCGCGGGCATGGATATGTGTGATGTCCTTAGGTTAGTTAGGTTTAAGTAGTTCTGAGTTCTAGGGGACTGATGACCTCAGATGCAAAGTCCCATAGTGCTCAGAGTCATCTGAACCATTTGAAAGGTATATTTAGAAAACATTGACAAGGAGAAGAGAGTGGATCCGTAATGACATCAGGGAGTAACTTCTATGGTACCAGAGGGAGCTGTAGAGGGCAAAAACTGTAGCGGAAGACAGATATTTGGAATACATCCAGCAAATAACTGAGAACATAGCTTGCAAGTGCTACTCTGAGGTGAAGAGGTTGGCAGAGGAGAGGAATTCGAGGTGGGCCGCATCAAACAGTCAGAAGATTGATGACTCCAGAAAGAAAAAGCATGTGATTAGTATGACAAATGAGACGAAAGGAGGTCGGTCGAGTCTAGAAACAGGCCTACCGAATGTCGGTTTGGTGTGACGTAATTTGTGTTGTGTAATGCCTTACCTGCTCAAATGAACCTAGTTGAAAACATTGACATGTTTTACGTTAATACAGTAGTTTTTGGAATTTAGGCCATAGTAACAGACTGATCTGTAGTGTTGCTCTTTGTCTAAATTAGCACGGAAGATAATAGTTTGGTTGAGAGTTGATGAATCCACCGAATCAATGTCGTATCATGAGAATAACTTTCATTATTGTTACTGCGTGAATTTTATGCGTGTTGGGTCACGGTATCAGGAGGTTCAGTATTTTCCGCCTTGAAGTTTAAAAAGTTCGTAATAAATTGTTCAGCACTGCAAAAAAATTCAATAGGTCACAGATTTTTCGGCAATCCACAGCACATTTATAGCTGTTATAACCACTACATCTGCTAGAATGTTCTGTATCCTTCTGTTCTAGGCCAATCTCACAAACCAATATCCACCTGTTGTAAAGCTGGAGATGTTGGTGGCTAAATAATAGTAGTATCTCGACCAATTCATCTATTACTAAAAGTGCCACTGAAATGTTATCTCATACCTGCAGTAGAGCGTGGAGTAACTCTGCCGTATTGCATTCCTTCTGAGCAAGGAGTCGTGTGCTAGGTGTTCAATTAACCTGATTTCCATAATATATAAACAAATCGCTCTGTTATTCATTCCTAAGTGCACTATTTGATCAAAAGCATCCGGACACCCTTGTGATTGCGGAGTGTCACGAATGGCGGACCCGGTGCGACGGCGAGTATTGTGCTGTCAGTAGAGCAACAGAAACAGCCGAATAGGTCGTTCAGAAGAGCCCAGTGACTTCGAAAACGTGAACCAGACATTGGATGTCACCTAAGTAACAAATTCATGGGGGACATTTCATCCCTTCTAACACCGTGCAGGTCGACAGCTGATGATGTGGCTGTGAAGTGGAAACGTGAAGGAACAGCCACAGCTAAATGAATACCAGGTGACAATGCTCCCTGGCATAAAGCAGTATCTGTGAGGCAACTGTTTGTGGACAATGACATTACACTCCAATGGTGCACCCTGAGAGGCGCTGGAATGTCGATTTCACCCCAGATCTCATCGCCTTCTATTCTTCCAGCTATTACGGAAGATCGAGCTGTCACTCCTCCACAGACATCCAGATACCTCGTTGAAAGTGTTCCCAGCAGAGTTCAAGACAGCATAAAGGTGAAGGGTGGACGTACTTCGTACTAATGTCCAATAATTGGCGTCCAGGTACTTTTCATCAAATATGCCACTAACAAAAAATTCGATGAACTTTAAGTAAGTTTTATTATGGAAGCCGATCGAAATAGAACATATGTCTATACAAACCGTGCCAATCCTAAGAAGCCTTCCTACCATTTCCTTAACCATTTGAGGAAAATCGTGGTCAGCCTAAATCTACACTACTGGCCATTAAAATTGCTACACCAAGAAGAAGTGCAGATGATAAACGGGTATTCATGGACAAATATATTATACTAGAACTGACATGTGATTACATTTTCACGCAATTTTGGTGCATAGATCATGAGAAATCAGTACCCAAAACAACCACCTCTGGCCGTAATAACGGCCTTGATACGCCTGGGCATTGAGCCAAACAGAGCTTGGATGGCCTGTACAAGTACAGCTGCCCATGCAGCTTCAACACGATACCACAGTTCATCAAGAGTAGTGACTGGCGTATTGTGACGAGCCAGTTGCTCGGCCACCATTGACCAAACGTTTTCAATTGGTGAGAGATCTGGAGAATGTGTTGGCCAGGGCAGCAGTAGAACATTTTCTGTATCCAGAAAGGCCCGTACAGGACCTGCAACATGCGGTCGTGCATTATCCTGCTGAAATGTAGGCTTTCGCAGGGATCGAATTAAGGGTAGAGCTACGGGTCGTAACACATCTGAAATGTAACGTCCACTGTTCGCAATGCCGTGAGTGAGAACAAAAGGTGACTGATACGTGTAACCAATGGCACCCCATACCATCACGCCAGGTGATACGCCAGTATGGCGATGATGAATACACGCTTCCAACGTGTGTTCACCACGATATCGCTAAACACGGTTGCGACCATCATGATGCTGTAAACAGAACCTTTATTCATCCGAAAAAGTGACATTTTGCCATTCGTGCACCCAGGTTCGTCATTGAGTACACCATCGCAGGCGCTCCTGTCTGTGATGCAGCATCAAGGGTAACAGCAGCCATGGTCTCCGAGCTGATAGTCCGTGCTGCTGCAAACGTCGTCGAACTGTTCGTGCAGATGGTTGTTATCTTGCAAACGGCCCCCTCTGTTGACTCAGGGATCGAGACGTGGCTACACGATCCGTTACAGCCATGCGGATAAGATGCCTGTCATCTCGACTGCTAGTGATACGAGGTCTTTGGGATCCAGCACGGCGTTCCGTGTTAGCCTTCTGAACCCACCGATTCTGCTAACAGTCATTGGTTCTCGACCAACGCGAGCAGCAGTGTCGCGATACGATAAACCGCAATCGTGATAGGCTACAATCCGACCTTTATCAAAGTCGGAAACGTGATGATACGCATTTCTCCTCCTTACACGAGGCTTCACAACAACGATTCACCTGGCAACGCCGGTTAACAGCTGTTTGTGTATGAGAAATCGGTTGGAAACTTTCCTCATGTCAGCACGTTGTAGGTGTCGCCACCGGCGCCAACCTTGTGTGAATGCTCTGAAAAGCTAATCATTTCCATATCAGAGCATCTTCTTCCTGTCGGTTAAATTTCGCGTCTGTAGCACGTCATCTTCGTGGTGTAGCAATTTTAATGGCCAGTAGTGTAGATGCTCGGTGGGTAGTTTTATAGTCGCTTCTCGCGATTCCCCACCCCAAACTCGAGTCCTGTGTCAACCAATGAGATAACTTTGACATGGCCTGATGTGTGCGACAAGATAGTGCTCGGGCTGCCAGCAGTAGTACCGAAACTGCAACATCCGACAGCATGCTGCTTCTTGTTCTATTGTGAGGAACAAGGGAACCTAAAGAGGCGGCAGACTTCACAACCGGCATCATCACTTCTGGCTTCAAATCTACCGCCACTCGTCGTCAACACAGCCCCCCGTCACTCGCTCGCCGTCGTGCGATACCCTCCAAGTCGGTTCACCAGCGCTCTCCTATTAGCCGCTAGTAGCCGCCTCACCGGGCCTTCCTCCTCTTTCGTCATGTACTCACAAAACATCAGGGTCACTAGAAGCGAGTGCGACAGCGTGTTTCCTGCGATGCTGGAAGCTTATACCGAATCTGAGTTCCAGGCGGCGTCGTAACGCCATGTCCGACTGGGAGGAAGGAGTCAATATCGCCTGGCTCCTCGACAGCGCTATAGTAGTTTGCCGAGCAACAATCTTTCCGGGTCATCGCTACGCAACTCGAAGTAGGTGGCGCTTACCGTAATCGCCGCGTCCCCTTTCCTCGTTTTCTCGTTCCACGCCAGCGCTCGATATCGCTGACTTACGTCGCCACTAGCTGCGCGTACACACTGATCAGCCAGGACATTATCACCACCTACCTAATAGCCGGTATGTCCACCTCTGGCACGGATAACAGCGGCGATGCGTCGTGGCCCGGAAGCAATGAGGCCACGGTAGATCGCTGGAGGTAGTTGACACCACATCTGCACACGCAAGTCACCTACAGTAAATCCCGTATATTCTGGGAAATTCCGGTGAGCTCTCAGGCCACGTTCAATCACATCCAAGATGTGTTCGATCGGATCCAGATCTGTAGAGTTGGGTGACCAGCACATCAACTGGAAGTCCCCACTGTGTTCCACGAACCACTCCATCACACTCCTACACTTCTGACATGACTCATTATCTCGTTGAGGAATGTTACTGCAGTCGGAAACATGATCATCATTAGGGAGTGTAGTCGTCTGAAACCAATGTACTATACTCCTCGGCCGTCATTGATAGCATGGATGGCCACTTGGGGGTTCCCCAGAGCCTATGGAGCCGCCGCTAGCTTGTCTCCGTCGCAAAGCACAGTTGTCAAGGAGCTGTTCCCCTCCCACAGGCATTATGAAAAAGGTATCGGGATTTACCAGACCATGCAACGCTCTGACATTGAGCCAACGTCCAGTCCCGATCGTCAAGTGCCCATTTCCATCGTAATTGCTGATGTCGTGGTGTTAACATTGGCACATAAATGGGTCCTCGTCTGCGGAGATCTATTGTTAGGAGTGTTCGGCGCACTTTGTCCAAACACACTTGTACCGTGTCCAGCATTAAAGTCTGATGTTAATTCGGCCACAGTTCGCCGCCTGTCCTGTTTTACCAGTCTACCCAGCCAACGATGTCCGATGTATGTAATCAGGGGTGGTCGCTCAACCTACGTGGTTTCGTCTTGGTTTCGCCACGAGTTCAAGACACTCACCATAGCACCCCTCGAACACCCGACAAGTCGTGCAGTTTGTGAAATGGTCGTGCTGAACCTCCGGACCATCACAGTCTGCCCTCGATCAAACTCAGATAGATCACGGGCCTTCCCCATTCTACCCCTGGGCAGCAAGTACCTTGCGTGTATCTGAGAACCTGTCATTCCCTGTCGGGTGACGCTGTTATCTCCCGGATGGGTTTACATACAGCGTTTGGGGAAAAATATGGAAATGCTACAAGAAATACAAGCTTGAATATAAATGCAGATGCCAGCCAAGCCTGTAGGTTGCACTGTTGTATTTGACCACGAACGGCATCTGTGTTACGTCCTCAATACGTCGCAAAGTTCAGTCATGGTCACAACGGTGATCTATATACACACACCAAAGAAAGTTTTGTATCACCTCGGTTCTTAGAATTACGGAACCTGTACAAAAAACTGGAATGGAGATCAACATAAATATCATTTCCGCCCTTTTTATTGCATGTTGTAGCAACATACAGCAACAGCTTCAGAGGCGGTGGTCCAGATTGCTGTACACACCGGTACCTCTAATACACAGTAGCACTTCCTCTTGCTTGTATGCTTGCCTGTATTCGTCGTGGCATACTATCCACAACTTCATCAAGGCACTGTTGGACCAGATTATCCCACTCCTCAAGGGCGATTCGTCGTGGATCGCTCAGAGTGGTTGGTGGGTCACGTCGTCCATAAACAGCCCTTTTCAATCTATTCCAGGCATGTACGACAGGGTTCGTGTCTGGAGAACATGCTGGGCACGCTAGTCGAGCGATGTCGTTATCCCGAAGAAAGCCATTCTCAAGATGTGCACGATGGGGGCGCCAATTGTCGTCCATGAAGACGGATGCCTCGCCAATATGCTGCCGATATGGTAGCACTATCGGTCGGAGGATAGCATTCACGTATCGTACAGCCGTTACGGCGCCTTCCATGACCACCAGCAGCGTACGTCGGCCCCACTTAATGCCATCCCAAAACAGTAGGGAACCTCCACCTTGCAGCACTCGCTGGTCAGCCTGACCGGGTTGCCTCCAAACACGTCTCCGACGACTGTCTGGTTGAAGGTATATTCGACCTCATCGGTGAAGAGAACATAATGCCAATCCTGAGTGGTCCATTCGGCATATGGTTAGTCTCATCTGTACCGCGCTGCACGGTGTCGTGGTTGCAAAGGTGGACCTCGCCATGGATGTCGGAGTGAATTTACGCATCATGCAGCCTACTGTGCACAGTTTCAGTCATAACACGACGTCGTGTGACAGCACGAAAAGTATTATTCAACATGGTGGCGTTGCTGTCAGGGTTCCTCCGATCCATAAGCTGTAGGTAGCGGTCATTCACTGCAGTAGTAGCGCTTGAGCAGCCTGAGCGTGGCATGTCATCGACATTTCCTGTCCCAGGTGCGAACAACATCGGTTTCGTTCATTCCAAGACGCCCGTACACTTCCTTTGTTGAGAGGCCTTCCTGGCACAAAGTAACAATGCGGACGCGATAGAAGCGCGGTATTGACCGTGTAGGCATGGTTGTTTACATCTTTGGGCGGGTTTAGTGACATCTCTGAACAGTCAAAGGGACTGTGTTTGTGATACAATATCCACAGTCAACGTCTATCTTCAGGAGTTCTGGGAACCGGAGTGATGCAAAACTTTTTTTGATGTGTGTAGTTGTGGGTGCATAGTGTCAGAGCCAAGTGAATTCGAACGTGGGCTAATTGTTGGTGCTCGATGGCGCGTGCTTCCGTAACCGAGTTAGTCGAAGTGTTTTGTGTTATACCATACAAGGGAAGTGGAAAAGCATCATCCGCAAAGTTACAACGCGGGCCAAATTGCATGTTGAATGACTGCGACAGGCGGTCATTGAACAGTATTCTCCGCAAACATTAGAGGACGACAGCTACAACAGTCGCTTCAGAACTGAATGTCACTCTTGCGAACCCTGTCAGCACCAAAACAACACGACGGAAGCTCCATAAGCAGGAAATTGCAGGGCGACTTGCAGTTCCAAAACCACTCATCAGTCTTGTAAATGCCCCCAGACAGGAAAATATGAGACCCAGAGCATAAAGCCTGGACTACAGAGCAGCGGAGGAAAGTCATTTGGTCGGATGAGTCTTGTTTCACACGCCTTCCACCTTCTGGCCGAGTTTACTGCTTAAGAGTGAAAGTTGGCGGGGGTTCGGTGATGCTTTGAGCAGCCATATCGTGGTATTTTACGGGACCCATGCTTACTCTTCTAGGTTGAATTACTGCCAAAGATTATGTGACCATTTTGCTGATCATCACATGGTACAATGTTTTTCCCCAATGGTTATGCTGTATTCCAAGACCAGAGGGGACCCGTTCACACAGCTCGCATCGTGCAGAACTGGTTTTGTGAGCACAAGGACGAATTTTCGCATCTCCCCTGCGCACCATAGTCACCAGATCTCAATAACATTGGGCCTTTGTCGTCTACCGTGCACCGCTAGCCTCCTCCATCATCGTTACCTCAACTTCACAGTATTTTCCAGGAAGAGTGTTATAAGATTCCTTTGAAAATCATAAAGTACCTGTACTTTTCCATTCTGAGACGAATGGAAGCTGTTTTGAATGCCAACAGGTTTCCTGCACCGACCGTGTGTGACATTCTGGTGTCACCAGTGACGATACAATACCTTATCTCTCAGTGAGTGAGTAAAAACAGATCTCACAGACAACACATAATTTGACTTCCTGTTATCCAAGTTAGAGTAAAGATCAAGTCAGCGATGCACTAGCCAAGTCGTCACTTTGGCGTACCTAAGAAATTGTTTGTCGAGACGAGTCTCTCTAAACCGTAAAGTGAGTACGAACAATAAGACATGCTTACAAGCTTGTGAAGAGGACATTCCTTGCAACTGAAGTACAGATGCCAGTGAATACAACGGCCCGCCGGGAGGAGCTTTTTCATAGTCGCGCTGATGCCTAGATCCAGTGATCACATAAACAACGACAGATTGGTGATAACAGCGTATTAAGGAGTCGAACAAATGAGTTATTCGGTACTTAATCTACCGTCGGAAGAACATGAGAAGTTGTGTCAGAAAGGTACCCCGTATTGAGGTGACAGAAGACACGGGACACCTAATGTCGTGTCGGTCCTCCTATTGGCGGCGTAGTGTAGTAGTTCGACATAACATACTCTCCACAAGTCGTTGCAAGTCCCCAGTGGAAATATTGAGCCACGCTGCCCGCATAGCTGTCTATAAGTGCGGAAGTGTTCCCTGCGCATGATTTTGTTCACGAACTGATCTCTCGATTATGTCCCACAAGTATTCGATGGGATTCATGCTGAGCAAGCTGGGTGGCCAGACCATTCGCTCGACTTGTCCAGAATGTTCCCCAAACGACTCGCGAACAACTGAGACCCGGTGACAATATCATAGTTGTTTGGGAACATGAAGTCAATGAATGGCTGCAAATGGTCTCCAAGCAGCCGAACGTAACCATTTCCAGCCAATGATCGGTTCAGTTGGACCAGAGGACTCGGTTCATTCGATGGAAACACAGCCCATACCGTTATGGAGCCAACACCAGCTTTCACAGTGCCTTCACTTGGGTGCATATCTTTGTGGGCTCTGCGCTACACTCGAACCTTGCGATCAACACTTACCAACTGCAATCGGGAACCATCTGACCAGACCACGTTTTCCAATAGTCTAGGGTTAAACTGGTATGGTCACGAGCCCAGGAGAGGCGCTGCAGGCTTTGTTGTGCTGTTAGCAAGGCACTCGTGTCGGTCGTCTGTTGCCATAGTCCGTTAACCCCAAATTTCGCTGCACTGTCCTAACAGAAACAATGCTATGTACTTTCATCGTTGTAACAATTATGTACATCTAATAAAGTTAAAGGTTCGATGATGACGGCATAGATCTATCAAAACAGGTCATAGTAAGACAATGAATTGCTAGCGATCTTGGCACTTCTTGAAGAGTAGTATAACATTCAGATTGCCCTCAACACATGACGCAATGCCAAACATACCTAACGGACACGTTCGTCGTACGTCCCATATTGAATTCTACGGTTATTTGACTTACAATTCTAGGCAAACTCCTCTGCCCTCGGTCGTTAAGCAAAGGCCGTTGGCACTGCGTTGTCCGTGGTGAGAGATAATGCCTGAAATTTGGTATTTTCGGCACACTCTTGAGACTGTGGATCTCGCAATGCTGAATTGAAAAAAAAAAAAAAGTTTCAAATGGCGCTGAGCACTATGGGACTTAAAATCTGTGGTCATCAGTCCCCTAGAACTCAGAACTATTTAAACCTAACTAACCTAAGGACATCACACACATACATGCCCGAGGCAGGATTCGAACCTGCGACCGGAGCGGTCACGCGGTTCCAGACTGAAGCGTCTAGACCGCACGGCCACACCGATCGGCAATGCTGAATTCTCTAACGATTTCATAAATGGGATGCCCCACCCGTCTTGCTCCAATCATCATTCCGCGTTCAAAGACTGTTAATTCCCGTCGTTCGCCCATAATCACGTCGTAAAACTTGTCACATCGATACCTGAGTACAAATAACGGCTCCGCCAATGCACTGCCCTTTTATGCCTTCTGTACGCGATACTGCCGCCACCTGTATGTGTGCATATTGTTATCCCATGACTTTTGGCACCACAATGTACAGAGAGCCGCAAATATTCAGAGACAGAATTACACAAACGGTAAAGGATCCTAAACTGAATATTTTGAGGTAAGGAACCATTCATTGGTCGGAAATATCTATGGACTGAGTATTCAGTTGCACAGAAAGAAGTCTACGTCGCTAATAAGACTCTGGTTTTATGTTCGCCCATAACAGCCCTGCAAATTTTGGATGTAATTACATCGTTAGTACAGATACATGCCGTTCAAACGAGTCCGTACCCGTGTCTCGTAGGCAGCACAACAATTTGGTTTCGACATTTGGAATGGTCTTTGCTGAAAGATTTTAAAGGTTAGGTGCAAGCGCATTTCGCTTGTTTGCCATCCGTGTGCACAACTCAGATATGGCTATTTTTTGGTTATAGAAAATGAAGGGATAGCTACACCTGTTTTATGTTATTTATTACACTCTGCTTATTGATGCATCATTGTTTTTGATAATTGAGTTGCGATGGCATTGCGAAATGGCTACCTAGCACTCCAAAGTGAAATTGTGTGAAAAATTTCGAATTTGGAGTTACGACGTGCAGTAAATTCTTTCGTTTTTATTTTGTGTGTTTTTATATGTTTAATCTTCCTTCATCCTGTTAAACTAAATATTAAGCCCCTGTGCGCAAAAATATCTTTGGATGATGTGTTACTGCCAAGTAACATAGCTCGAAGAAACTTGGACCACACACAGGAATAACTGCCACTCTATAGTACGGAAGGTAACTGAAATAAATTCGCGACGAGACGAGTAGAAATGACTAATTCAAAGACAAAAATTACACTGTTATAACCTCGATTTATGAGGCTCCAAAAAATGGCTCTAAGCACTATGGGACTTAATCTCTGAGGCCTTCAGTCCCCTAGAACTTAGAACTACTTTAACCTAACTAACCTAAGGACATCACACACATCCATGCCCGAAGCAGGATTCGAACCTGCGACTTAAGCAGCAGCGTGGTTCCAGACTGATGCGTCTAGAAACGCTCGGCCATAGCGGCCGGCTATGATGCTCCCCTTGATATTACAAAAGGCGGGACGTCGTACTTAATAGAGACCACAGATAGCATATCATGCTCAGCAACTTGCTCACAAGCTCGCCACAGGATTGGTAAGGAGTTCTTGTGGTAAGGCGTTCTATTCTTCCACCAGTGTAACTGACAATTACTGGATGCCCGTTGGCGTATGACGTTGACGAGCTGTAAACCTCTCCCCGACGCATCTCACACGTGCTCGATTAGATTTAAGTCGGGAACGGGCAGGCCAGTCCATTCTCCGAATTACCTCTTGTTACAAGAACTCCGTCACTTGTTCTGTTGACCGAGCGAGTTGGCGCAGTGGTTAGCACACTGCACTCGCATTCGGCAGGACGACTGCTTAATCCCGCGTCCGGCCATCTTGATTTAGGTTTTCCGCGATTTCCCTAAATCGCTCCAGGCAAATGCCGGGATGGTTCCTTTGAAAGGGCACGGCAGATTTCCTTCCCCATCCTTCCCTAACCCGATGAGACCGGTGACCTCGCTGTTTGGCCTCTTCCCCCAAACAACCCAACACAACCCCAACTTGTTCTGTTCGATGGGTTCGCGCACTGTCATCCACAAAAATGAAATCAGAGCCGAACGCACCTCTGAAAAGATACACATATGGAATGAGTACAGTGTCACAATAAGGGTGAGCGGTGAGTACCATGTTTAAAGATTTGGACGTCAATATGCCCACTGCAACATTATGCGTCCTCACACTAAAACACACGGACCACCAAAATGATCATATTAAATTATGTTCTTCGGTGCATTATGTGCTCCCACCTCTTGCTGTCTGAGGGTACGTCGAGAATCAGTAGTCAGGTTCCTCACAACCAAAAGAATGATTCAAATGGCTCTAAGCACTATGGGACTTAACATCTGAGGTCATCAGTCCCCTAGACTTAGAACTACTTAAACCTATCCAACCCAAGGACATCACATACATCCACGCCCGAGCCAGGATGCGAACTTGCGACCGTAGCAGCTGCGCGCTTCCGGACTGAAGCGCCTGGAACCGCTCGACGACAGCGACCGGCCCATCCAAAAAGAGCAAGCGACTCCACTCCTCGTTAGTTCAGTCCCTATGCGCTTGGCACCATCGCAAACGGTGCAGTGGATATGCAGGTCTCTGAAGAATACAATATAGTGGTCGTCGGGCAAGGAGAGCATCACCATACTGGCTGTTGATATACTTTCCGGGATGTGAGGTCGTGGTCCAAGAACTTTTCTGCTCCTTACGTTTCGTCCAGGACTGCGCTGGACTTCCTCAGAGGCGCTGCTCTGCTGAGTCTTGCCGACAGTCCTGGACGAAACGTAAGGAGCAGAATAGTTCTTGGACCACGACCTCACATCCCGGAAAGTATATCAACAGCCATGTCACCCGGTCGTGAAAGCCCTCATTCTACCATCACCATACTGTTGCCGTGCCACTATGGAGCGTGAAATTGCGTGCCTCGTAGTCTTGCTATATGTGGTTATAATTGCACCTGCTGCTTGACGTGGATTCCTTCTTGCGTGTTACACAATGTAGCTGTCGTCTGCTATAGTAGTTGACCGTGATCTACCACTTCCTCTCCTTCGGGCAGCAGTACTTGTGGTTCCGAATGGACCCCATGTGCTCTCATGGGCCACACTCATCACGCATAGTCCTTCTTCCAGTTTCCCGATGAGTCTTACCCCTGTGAAGTCGTCCAGATGTTGCCTCCCGAACAAGCTGTAATGAAGAACACCACCGTGCACCTGAAGTGCTCACTGATTGACACACATTGTCTTCTCTCGTTCCTTAAACTGCCTCGTGTGTGTGGGCCAGCCTCATTCGGCGGTGTAGTGACGCTGGCTTCAAGCCATGTAACGCCTAACGTCCTCTGTAGGAGTGGGAGACCTCTGGCGATAAGCTTCGACCGAGTAGTTAATACGTTGTATTAGTTAATCTAGCTCGTTAAGTTTTGCAGAATAGTGTATAACAGGAATTAGACCTTTGTAGTATGCTAAGTAACTTTTACTACTTGAACGAATTTCAAATTGTATCTGCAGCAGCAACAATTCAACGCCATTACCTTTACTAATAGATAAATGTGTGAAAACAGAGTAAATACGTGGAATATTATGTCTTAGCCCAAAATGTAAAGAGCAGTGTCGCACCAGTATCATATGATATTTCGGTTTGATGTTGGCCTTTGCGCATTACACTGTGCTTACTCCATAACTATACCAATGTATGTATAGTGAAAAATTTCGCACCTGGTCTCGTCCTAAATTAAAAATACACTCCTGGAAATGGAAAAAGAACACATTGACACCTGTGTGTCAGACCCACCACACTTGCTCCGGACACTGCGAGAGGGCTGTACAAGCAATGATCACACGCACGGCACAGCGGACACACCAGGAACCGCGGTGTTGGCCGTCGAATGGCGCTAGCTGCGCAGCATTTGTGCACCGCCGCCGTCAGTGTCAGCCAGTTTGCCGTGGCATACGGAGCTCCATCGCAGTCTTTAACACTGGTAGCATGCCGCGACAGCGTGGACGTGAACCGTATGTGCAGTTGACGGACTTTGAGCGAGGGCGTATAGTGGGCATGCGGGAGGCCGGGTGGACGTACCGCCGAATTGCTCAACACGTGGGGCGTGAGGTCTCCACAGTACATCGATGTTGTCGCCAGTGATCGGCGGAAGGTGCACGTGCCCGTCGACCTGGGACCGGACCGCAGCGACGCACGGATGCACGCCAAGACCGTAGGATCCTACGCAGTGCCGTAGGGGACCGCACCGCCACTTCCCAGCAAATTAGGGACACTGTTGCTCCTGGGGTATCGGCGAGGACCATTCGCAACCGTCTCCATGAAGCTGGGCTACGGTCCCGCACACCGTTAGGCCGTCTTCCGCTCACGCCCCAACATCGTGCAGCCCGCCTCCAGTGGTGTCGCGACAGGCGTGAATGGAGGGACGAATGGAGACGTGTCGTCTTCAGCGATGAGAGTCGCTTCTGCCTTGGTGCCAATGATGGTCGTATGCGTGTTTGGCGCCGTGCAGGTGAGCGCCACAATCAGGACTGCATACGACCGAGGCACACAGGGCCAACACCCGGCATCATGGTGTGGGGAGCGATCTCCTACACTGGCCGTACACCACTGGTGATCGTCGAGGGGACACTGAATAGTGCACGGTACATCCAAACCGTCATCGAACCCATCGTTCTACCATTCCTAGACCGGCAAGGGAACTTGCTGTTCCAACAGGACAATGCACGTCCGCATGTATCCCGTGCCACCCAACGTGCTCTAGAAGTTGTAAGTCAACTACCCTGGCCAGCAAGATCTCCGGATCTGTCCCCCATTGAGCATGTTTGGGACTGGATGAAGCGTCGTCTCACGCGGTCTGCACGTCCAGCACGAACGCTGGTCCAACTGAGGCGCCAGGTAGAAATGGCATGGCAAGCCGTTCCACAGGACTACATCCAGCATCTCTACGATCGTCTCCATGGGAGAATAGCAGCCTGCATTGCTGCGAAAGGTGGATATACACTGTACTAGTGCCGACATTGTGCATGCTCTGTTGCCTGTGTCTATATGCCTGTGGTTCTGTCAGTGTGATCATGTGATGTATCTGACCCCAGGAATGTGTCAATAAAGTTTCCCCTTCCTGGGACAATGAATTCACGGTGTTCTTATTTCAATTTCCAGGAGTGTATTTATCGCCATGGATAGAAAAGTGTGAGAAACTGGACTCTTTTAGTCACGGTCAGTTGGCTTGCCTTCTCGACGAAGAATTGTTCGCACATTAGAATTTGAAGAGGCGTATGTTATGTAGTATGGGAGAAGATTCATCCGACAACTTCCCCGTGGATAACACGCGTCGGAAAAAAGACTGTCGAGTATACCGGTGCAGCAACAATTCCAGCCCTATCATAATCCACACATGCGACCAAAGTTCATTCTGGCAATGGATTATCTAACATTGAAGTCGATTGTCGTCGCTTTGAACAACTACTTGGTGTAAGGTTTAATGTTCATTGCCGAATTTATTCATTGTTTCAAAGTACTTCATTTAACTTTCGGCTCCATCTCTATGGATGTGACCCAAAGATTCGGGACACCCTCCTACACACGTCGCTGACATGCTAGAATGCAGCAACCTGGTTCAACTGAATTTAAGCTTATGTTGGAACATAACGGAACCCATTAAAGGCAATGACACTGTGTAACATTAAAAAGCTGGAGATTATTATGCTCACACCACAGTATATCTGTTCGATAGTGAGGTTTGTTCTTGACAATATGGAAATGTATGAAATTTGTAAATCAATCTAAATACATGGCAAAGTTTTGATAAGCCCTGATATGAAAGCTACAACAAATTAAATTTATTTTAACAAATTTAAATTAATATTTCATAACATATATCAGTAACACTGGACGGAGGAATGATCTTCACACCGTAACCACATGCTTAAATAATGTTCACAAAAGTGAGCAATAAACATTCCCAGTACGCTCCCATAAGAACATAGGACTTATCGGAGTTCTTTAGGTCATCTTCATTGGGCGTATTAAAAATGAACTGATAAGTAGGTAGTCTGTTCATATAAAGAAGATACAAGTTATCTTCTTCCGGGTTTTCCACAGGTTCCGTCAAAACATTCAAGTTACATGTCAGAATGGTTTCTAATCAGCTATGTTGGATACATTCTCTTTTCCTTGCCCGTCACTAAGTATTTTAAAATGAAATTTTATGCTGCATGTTTACGATCGTAGATTCGCAAGGGATGAGGGACCGACCCGATGCTGACCTAGTTTACTATGATATATCTGCTTACGACGTCATATACGCCTATGGCTACCACACCACTTTACTGGGCACTGTTATTAGATTTTCCAAACTGCAGCCACTACCTGCTGTTAAGGCAGTTCCTTAATTGCCCTCGCGAAGTTGAAGCAGCCTGTACGAGTATCTCTCCTCCATTTGGCCCTGTATTCATCCTGATCTGAAGTCATGTTTCGTCTGATTTTCTGTGCACGCCTGGGAGGCCTTTGGCAACGTTCTCCCGCACTTTAATTTTTTCCACCCAGTAGTTAATACCTCATGGTACCTCGTCTAACGGATCCTTAATTTTTGTGGGGCAGTGTATGTTCATTTCCTTACTTCGCCTTCTCAGTGAGTACTGAGAAATAACTGGTATTCATCTACAAAAAATACTGGTTCTTGAAGTCAGAGCCGCAACTGTTATTATTCTGTGGATAATTAATATGTTCACACATCAAAATGGTTCAAATGGTTCTGAGCACTATGGGACTTAACTTCTGAGGTCCCCTAGAACTTAGAACTACTTAAACCTAACTAACCTAAGGATACCACACACATCCATGCCCGAAGCAGAATTGGAACCTGCGACCGTAGCGGTCACGCGGTTCCGGACTGTAGCGCCTAGAACCGCTCGGTCACTCCGGTCGGCTCACACGTCAAATTACAGTTCTTGCCCACAAGACTTTTTAATTCTGTCTCTCTGATTCCACAGAAGCCTGACACAGAAGGTGAAGAAGAAACGGCTTACGATAAAAGCGACGGAAGACGCTGTCAGTTTTGTGGTATCGATAGCTACGATGCCACAACGTAGGTCCGCTCTGCTAGGTTGTTACTACGAGAGACACAGACGACAGCGCCCTCTAGCCGGTGCTGTCGAGGTCTACGAGCTCCGCGACTGTTTCAGCCTATTTGATCATGTACAGCCAGCCAGGACACTTCGCTTTAGCATCGCACCTACGTACAAAGTTATGTAATCGTTTATCACCTTGTTTTTGCACCAGTAAACCACGTTCTTGCAGTAGCGACTTGTATTACCTTTTTCCGTTCCTACCCACCCGCCGCTTCCCAGGCGGTATACAAAAAGTATGAACGGTAAAGTCTATTGCAGTCGTTAGCAATGCTCTGGCTACATCTTTTCGACTTTTTAGTCATTACTACTAGTCCATCTACCGAGTCTTGGCCAGGGGCTACGCCATAATCTGTCCAGCATCATTTTTTTCCTTACCTGTTTTCATTCATTCTTTCGAGATGATCATGCGGTAGCAGACGTGTTCTTTAGATTTTGACAGCTGAGTAATGAATGACTGTCAATGTTAAGTGTGACTGAAACAATTTTTTTACCCAATAATAACCAGTCATTAATACAGTCGTTATATTAAGAGTCATAGCCGCGCGGGATTAGCCGAGCGGTGTAGGGCGCTGCAGTCATGGACTGTGCGGCTGGTCCCGGCGGAGATTCGAGTCCTTCCTCGGGCGTGGGTGTGTGTGTTTGTCCTTAGGATAACTGAGATTAAGTAGTGGGTAAGCTTAGGGACTGATGACCTTAGCAGTTAATTCTCATAAGATTTCACACACATTTGAACATAAGAGGCGTAGCCTTCGTTAAGAAACCGTTCCAACATTAGTCCCAAATGTTTCACTAGAACCAGGGAAACTTACATCAAGACGACCGGACCAATGAAGTCTGTTAACCAGGATCGGCCACAGCGTGCCAGACTTCACGCGTGCAGCGTGTGCGGGCCGCGGGCGGGTCAAGACCTGCCTGTCCCTCAGCTTTGCTCGGTCCCTCTCGGAAGTACCCGGAACAGCGCTACATTTCATTTAGCACTGCTGTGTGGCATTTTTCGGTCGGCACAACACTCTTCAGTTCGGCAGAATCGTGCTGTCAGCGCTGTTTAGCGTTTACTTTTTGTTTGTGGTACAAAGGATGTACATAGATCCAGTGGCTGCTGACACAAAAAGAGGCAGTCTAGCGATCGCAATCCTTCAAAATTAATGGGAATGACACAAGAGAGTAATGAGAATTCTCTTCTCGCATAAGTGACAGGTACTGCAATTTAACTATAAAGCGACATTATAAAACCATGCAGAAATAATTTAAAGATTTAATTGACAATGAAAGAACAAACAATTACAAAGATCGACAGACGAGATTCATTGTTCTATACATCCAAAAGCACGTTGTGCTGAATTTGTAGGCCTGGAGCACGTGAAGTAATTTATGGTACGAATAGTAAAATTTCTGAAGTCGCCCGTATTATTCTATCGTTAGTTGCAACACTTTTCAGTGGCACTGAGCGAACAGTATAGAGACTGTATATGTTACTGCAAAGTATGTATGTTAAGAGGCATGCCTGGAACGACTTTTTAATTTAAATCTCGCTACTGTTGAATTTATGAAGAAAAAAGGAGTGCAGGAATGAAAATTAGGACATCTACAATGGAGTGCTGACTTCGCATTTTAAGCGGACTTGACACCACACTAGCTGGCCCCTGTGAGCGAGCGGTTCTAGGCGCTTCAGTCCGGAACCGCGCTGCTGCTACGGTCGCAGGTTCGAATCCTGCCTCGGGCATGGATATGTATGATCTCCTGAGGTTAGTTAGGTTTAAGTTGTTCTAAGTCTAGTGGACTGATGACCTCATATGTTAAGTCCCATAGTGCTTAGAGCCATTTTTACCATTTTTTTGACAGCACACTGCCCACAGTAAGACACTGCAAAGTAGGACACATCCTGATAAATACAGATCGGTTCCCTAAGCGCACAGCATTTAAAGAAAACGCATATTTTCGGGAATTCATTGTGGCCATCAACTAGTTACATGGGTAGTTACCTACACGTTTCAAGGACACTGCCCATCTCACACCTGTTTTCGAGCTCTTTTTCGAGACAGTGCCGCTGTGCATGTGCAACTGTTAACTGCTTGGCCTACAATGTAATTCCCATTTTAATGACAAGTCCTTACATGTTAAAACTGTCTAGGGCATCTACATTGCCTTCCTCAGGTATATTTTCCAAGTCTACTTAATGAGGTTGCAAAAGTGCTTAGTATTTCGAGCAAAATATTTGTGTCAAAGACCTTTTTTCGATTATGAAATTAAGTAAGTTTTGATTATGTGGCAACCTGAGCGTGAAACTCTGTGAAATTGTCTGTACCAGATGAAAAATTATATTTTGTCTTCAGCACGCCAAAAATTATTAAATAATACCAAAAATTTGTTTTGCTTGTGATCTATGTTATTGAGAAATGTTAAATATAAAACTCCGTCATATGCACTGCGTCTGTAATGCCATTTAAATGCTGCCGTTCGCAGTTTTCCCCTCTTCCTCTTCGTCGCACTCATACTGCGCTGTGTGGCGGATGGCGCAAATGTGAAACGAGGCGGAGTGCTTTTGGCGCTCCTGCCCAGGCACAGCCCGCGAGCCGAAATATCGGCCGGCGCAGCTGTTAACTAGTGCGCCACTTCGCTACCTGTTTCACTGAAACCGGAGACGGAATGATAGCCCTAACTGCTCAAGACTTAAAAATAGCAACTCTGGCCCTGTTACTGCTGCGGTAAATGGCCATGCATGCGCACGGTCCCTGATGTTGTACACTGACCAGACGGTTGCCGGTTCCGGTCGTCCGTTACCTGCAACTAAGCGAGAATCCGTGTTCGCCGCCGTTGATGCAGAACGTGCATAACTAAATGTTTAAGAAATATAACCTCCCAGTGAGGCTGTAAATGTAATGTGTTTACAAACTGTCCTTAAAACGGAACATAGAGAAAATTATGTGAATTGGCATTTGGGACATGACATTTGGGGAAAACATTGATTCTGTAATCAGGATCACGTCTATCAGTTTCGTCTATTAGTTTTCGTCTTGTCAGTGCGTATTTCAACACCAGAAGCACAGCTCTGGGCAGTGAGAGGGCAGCAAAGGAATGCCGAGCGGGAGTAAAGGGGACAGACCGATTTGTAAACAATAGACAAACAAAGGAAGACTGACGCATTTCGCTGCGTTCTTGTATGTGCTATTGTGATCGAGTGCTGTGAGAAAATACTTGGACTGTTTTGAACTCGCCAGACGCGCAAACAAAGTTACATGACCCATTAGTAAGCTGCTTAATGTTACCCAGGCGCTTACATGAAACTGATTGACTGGCTTCCGTGATATTCAGATTGAGGCGGCTCACAAGAAGACATTTACGCAGTTCGCATCGTAAAATATTAATTCTGTACAACGTAGTTTCTCTGTGGCAACATAATCGGTAAAGCGTCCCGTGAACTTTATAGCCGCGAAGTTCTTTAAGATATGAGTGCTGTACTTTTATTTTCCACGAGCGCAAATGGTCTTGAAAGAAAACTTCATAGACATATATTTTAATGGGTTTTGTTCTGTTTAAAGCTGTTGCGGTGGTGTGCACTTGTTATTGTAAAACGTATGAAAATGTAGGAGCAAGAATAACAGTATTATTTGAAAGAAAGAAATAATCTCTAATAATTCTTATTTATGTGCTGCTGAGCCCGACTATAACGAATTATTTTGTCATACCTTGTCACAACAAATAAATATTGAAATGCTGTCTCACTAAATCAGTAAGTGACATTAAAATGTATGCACGAAACAATTAATACATCACATCACAACCTCTTCTCATTACAACACTGGTGTCGTAAATATTTTTATTTAAAGTCACTGATAAATTACTCTGAGAAAAATTAATCTTACGTACCAGCCACAAAAATAATTTCATTTATGTGAAGCGTAAGATTGTTCTATTGAATGTTATTTTCACTGTTAGAATAGAAAAATAATAAAGTCCTGTGGATTCTTGTCCTCGGAGTCCAAATATTGTAATATCAATCGAAAGAATTAATGTCTATTTCTGCAGTTTGAAACTACCGCTCCATACGCTCATGTAATGGCGGCAGACAAAACACAGTCTAGACTGGGTATTCTTTCCTGTTTGCTGTGGACACAAAACTTAAAATATTCATAGTAGGTTATCTAGTTACGAATAAAAGTCCATAAACTGGAATTCCATTTAGTAAAAGGTACGTCAATTTTTCTTTTGATAACTTATGACTACCTGTTACAATATTTTAAAGAACAGACCTCAACTTATCTTCGATCTCAGCCGCTTCATACATCATAGAGAACAACTGAAGAAAGAAAAGTTTTCACAGACAATACTATATAATGCCAATACATTCTTTCAGTGGTATTATCTTTCGTTGTATGATTATTCTTTGTAGAAAATTGGTTATAAACTCAATAAAACATATTGTTGCTGGAAATTATTTACATTTCATAATGTAATAATAAGCCACAATATAATAATAAGTCGTTTCTCAGTTATCATATATAGGCTTAAAAGTCATTTCTGGAAAAATATTCATAACTTCGTAAATCTCGAGCATTGTCGCATACACTGGCGACCAAAATATTGGCGTTGACATTACAATTTCCTAAACAATACTTTGGTGAAGTAATCTACTAAATACACTTCTGGAAATTGAAATAAGAACACCGTGAATTCATTGTCCCAGGAAGGGGAAACTTTATTGACACATTCCTGGGGTCAGATACATCACATGATCACACTGACAGAACCACAGGCACATAGACACAGGCAACAGAGCATGCACAATGTCGGCACTAGTACAGTGTATATCCACCTTTCGCAGCAATGCAGGCTGCTATTCTCCCATGGAGACGATCGTAGAGATGCTGGATATAGTCCTGTGGAACGGCTTGCCATGCCATTTCCACCTGGCGCCTCAGTTGGACCAGCGTTCGTGCTGGACGTGCAGACCGCGTGAGACGACGCTTCATCCAGTCCCAAACATGCTCAATGGGGGACAGATCCGGAGATCTTGCTGGCCAAGGTAGTTGACTTACACCTTCTAGAGCACGTTGGGTGGCACGGGATACATGCGGACGTGCATTGTCCTGTTGGAACAGCAAGTTCCCTTGCCGGTCTAGGAATGGTAGAACGATGGGTTCGATGACGGTTTGGATGTACCGTGCACTATTCAGTGTCCCCTCGACGATCACCAGTGGTGTACGGCCAGTGTAGGAGATCGCTCCCCACACCATGATGCCGGGTGTTGGCCCTGTGTGCCTCGGTCGTATGCAGTCCTGATTGTGGCGCTCACCTGCACGGCGCCAAACACGCATACGACCATCATTGGCACCAAGGCAGAAGCGACTCTCATCGCTGAAGACGACACGTCTCCATTCGTCCCTCCATTCACGCCTGTCGCGACACCACTGGAGGCGGGCTGCACGATGTTGGGGCGTGAGCGGAAGACGGCCTAACGGTGTGCGGGACCGTAGCCCAGCTTCATGGAGTCGGTTGCGAATGGTCCTCGCCGATACCCCAGGAGCAACAGTGTCCCTAATTTGCTGGGAAGTGGCGGTGCGGTCCCCTACGGCACTGCGTAGGATCCTACGGTCTTGGCGTGCATCCATGCGTCGCTGCGGTCCGGTCCCAGGTCGACGGGCACGTGCACCTTCCGCCGACCACTGGCGACAACATCGATGTACTGTGGAGACCTCACGCCCCACGTGTTGAGCAATTCGGCGGTACGTCCACCCGGCCTCCCGCATGCCCACTATACGCCCTCGCTCAAAGTCCGTCAACTGCACATACGGTTCACGTCCACGCTGTCGCGGCATGCTACCAGTGTTAAAGACTGCGATGGAGCTCCGTATGCCACGGCAGACACACCGGTGTCAATGTGTTCTTTTTTCCATTTCCAGGAGTGTAGGATATAAAATGTATCAGTAGAATGCAACCCAATCTCATCGTCCTAAACATTAAAGCTGAACTAGTCATGTCATCAATGCGCAGATTCTTCATTAACTTCCAGTGGCCCATCAACGTAGCCTGACTTGTGATATGATCATACGTATAGCTGACCGGACTAACTAAATGCATATGGTACGAAAGTGAAGAACTGTTTCAACTTTGTGGCCGGATGACAGCCTGCTCTGCACATCTTCCTTTTGTAACAGCACTAAGGCAGCCACAAAGCTTAACTAGTGTACTTGTACATGGGCGTTAAGAGTTCTCCGGAAATAATACAGGGTCTACTATTCGAAAGAGGCCTCACAAACACTTGTAGTTATTCCGCTGAAATTGCACTGTGTAATTTGTGACGTTTGATGTGGCAACACTGCACTCTGCAACATCGTTTGACGCAACAGTGCGTTTCCGCGTGACGCTGTGGCTGGAGCTCAGTGTTCAGTGCTTAGTGTCAATGTATCGCTATTCTGTCGAAGAGCGCGTGTTTCTTGTCAAACAATATTGGATTACTGGTTCCATTAAGACTTGGCAGCTAATTTTTGCTAGATGGTTTGGTGACCAGCATGTACCTTCTAAATGCTGCATACAAAAGTTGGTGAACGAGATGGAGAGCAGTGGAGTGGTGTTGTATCTTCACGGCGGTGGACGGTCACCATTCTCGGAATAAAAAGTGACTGACGTGAAACAATGATTGTTGGCCTCTCTGCGAAGTCTGTTCCATTTTTGTCTCAGGAATGTGGAATGTCACGGAGCACATGCCACAGAGCTGCGAAGAAAGCCGGCATGTATCTGCACAGGTTTACAGTTGTTCAGGAACTGAACATCAATGATAAAGGCAAACACATTACATTCTACCGTTGGTTTCGGCAATTTATTACTCAGAGGCCAGGGATATTGCAGTACACATGGCTCAGTGATGAGACGTGGTTCCACATCTCTGGTTATAACTCTCAGAATATACGCTTCTGGTGTAATGAAAATCCATAAGCTCTGGTCGAGCAAAATCACAAAAGATTGTCGTGTTCCACGAAGTACCACAGCGTCGCATCATCGGATAATTTTTTTGTGTTCGGGTCCTCTTCAACAAGTGCAGTTTACTTCGAAATGTTTCGACAATTTGTGAAACAATTGGACGACGAAGAACATACCCTCGGATGGTACTAACAGCATGGCGCCACATGCCACACGTCTCAAGTGACCACGGCTGAGGTCGAATCAGTTCTTCCCGGCAGAGTGATTTCGAAAGGAGTGTGGCTCATTTAGCACCACCTGACTTTTTCCTCTGGGGTTGCCTAAAAGGCAAGGTGTACAGGAACGAATCACACGGCTTGGAAAATTATTCGTGAAATACAGGCAGTGACGCGAGAGGTTCTGGCAGCAACATTCGAGAATTTGCAGCGTTATGTTCAACTGTGTTTAAAAGTCGAGGGCGGTCACTTCCAGCACTTTTTGTGATTCACTTTTACTTCCACATGAACAAGGTATGACATGTTCATGATATTTAAATTCCTCATTTTTATGCAAAGGCTTTAAGTGTAATTTAAGGAGACATTGTAAGTGAAATTCGTTGAAATTTGACATTTTATGTTTCCTACTCCATAACGTACTTTGGGCTTTCCTGAACATTTTGGTATATGGTACATTACTCGTAAAATCAGACAATTGGCAGACCTTCAAATAATATTTTGATTGTTGACGTGTGTTTGTCAAATTTCGTGACTACGCATATACTTCCACTGTTGAGCAGTCATATCTTGGGAACTACACAGTCTAGAAGGCTGAGAATTGCTTTGTTTTGTGCCTACTGATACCTCTCAGAAGTTGGCATTACGAATAAACCTAAAAAAACCAAGGTGGGTAACACAAAACTGTTTGATGGCAAGACAATAAAATGTGCTGGAAGACTAATGGACAAAGTAATTAATAAATTACATGAATATTATGGGAAGACCATTAGAGATAATTGTGACAATTTAGAGAAGATAAAAAGAGCTATGTGGAGAACTTTCTTCCATCGAATATCAACCGACGAAAAGCCATGTCACGCTTTGTGTCCACCTCCACCAAACACTTGGTGTAAATACAGGCAAGCTGAATTTTCTGACACCCTGCATGAATTTACACATAAACATTCTCTTCCTTTGGCAGTATTGGAGTCGATCAAACCCATTTACAGAGATTTGGCAAATCCTGAGCTAATAAGGATGCGTTTACATGGGCAGACCCAGAATGTGAATGAGTCCTTCAATAATGTTGTGTGGTGCTGTGTGCCTAAAAATGTATTTGTTGGCCTTATCACTTTAAAGTTAGCAGTGTCTGATGCTGTAATAACTTTTAATAGTGGGAACTGTGAAATACTTAAGTTTATGAAGAAGTTAGTGTTAAGATTTGGACAGAACACAGCTAAAGAACTGCGGGAACTGGATGAGCTTCGTGTGCGTGAAGCAGAGTTAGCTGCTCAGCAAATGACAAAAGACGCAAGAAAGAACTGGAGGAGGCAAGCATTGGGCTGTTGTGACAGTGAAGAAGACACAGTCTATGGGTCAGGACAATTCTAGTGAATAAAAGAAGCAGAAATGTAAGTCTGTATAAGAATTTGTAATAAAAGAAGGTTTAAACCATAATATCTCTGAACTACATTTTTTGCAATAAATGACCCGTTTTCTAAAAAAAATACGGGTGGTGGAAACATGAAATTTTCACAGAATGCCAAGTGTGAGATTCAACACAAGAAACTAGAATAATTAAAATATCCTGAGTTGTTTTGTTTTTATGTTCATTTATATACAAAATTTTGTCAAAAAATTGAGTGTTTGAAAAAAAAAAAAGATAACATACCCCACAATACAATTTTAGTAATAATTCTAGTTCAGTGTATCTAGAAATGTGCATTCAATAATTATGGAAAATTGTAGGTTGGTGTCTTAAAAAATTTCCAAGATAATGGGTCACAAATCCATTTACTTAACTTGGGTGGCATAGGACATACAATGTCCCCTTAAGCAAATGTTTGTTTGTGGTACACCCTGTAGCATTCAGCGGAGAGGTTTGTAAAGCTTGCGCCGACTTCTCACTACAAAAACAAATTGTTCAAAAGGCTGTTTGTGTTCTATCGGTATTTGATTTTATTCCAGTGCATAACCAGCAAATAACTCCTATCTCCTTCACATTGGAAACAGCAAACACATTGTTCCTCTTCGATGTTCATGCTCAAACCAACGGCATTACAATTACTTGCCCTCATTCAAACTCGAGAAGACGCCCATGTGCCCTCAAGTACCTCTGGCTATTTCTGAGGATATCTACATCGGGAGGAGTTCATAACCAACTAAAATCATTCATATTCAAATAAAGTAAAATAGTCAAGTACAAAACGATACCGTCAACAGTAATACTGCATTATGTTATTTCATGCTATATTGTACAACCAAATGCGAAAATGGAACAATCACCAATACCTTCGGAATTTTTCTGCTAAAGTAGATTTAAGATTAAAGTCTGCACCCTGCATAATCTTTCTCTTATAATCTTCGTATTGAACAATCAGCATTACGTAACAACTTCAACTCGTATTCTTTCTTCGTTGTTGTTTCCTGTTTTTCCAGTACTCCCTCATTTTGTCCCCATGTTATCATTTCCTTCCTTCTGTGCACGTTGTTCCAGGTATCGTAATTCTTCTCCTTTGAAAGCCTTCTAAATACAGTTTATTATTGTTCAACAGGGTTCTTTCTGTTATTTTCAATTCTTTTATGTTCTTTATTTCTAGTTATTTTCTCATTTCTATAATCTACGCTATTGTTGATTTCTTTTTCCAAAAGTTCGGAAATATCTGTTTCGTTAGCCTCTATTCATTCATTTGATAGCAGGATTCAAAGAATCTTCGCTTTGTCATTACTGCTGATATTTCTTGCATATTTTGGAAGATTTCCTCATTCTTTCAAATTACAACCATTTGTAGTTTGTATCGCATCAGTTATTTTTTGTTCAAAAGTTTGACTGGCGTGAAATCAAGACTCTATAAATTGCACAATGTGTTTTTTGTCAGAATTTTCGTAGCTAAACGAATATTCTTAAATGGACTAATGGGGTATCAAACTGCCCAACGTAAGAGCTATTTTCGTAAAAAAAATTAAGTGCTTTAAAGTAATCACGACTGTTAAGAAAAACTTGACGTGTGATTTGAGGAAAAATTGAAATATTTCACGAACAACTGCTTCTAACTATGTAACAGAAGTGTCAGAAAGTTCATCTCTTCAAAGCCTGGCTACTTTGCACATAAAAATTTACTTTGGTGTGATATTTAATTGTCAAAAAGGATTCGTTCCATTAGGACATTTCGAGAATAGAAGACACTAGGAAGGCAGGTAGGTTGTCAAAAAGTTCGTCTCTTCAAGGCATAGCTATTTTGCGTGAAAAAAGTTGCATTGGTGTTATATTTGATTTTTAAAACGGCTTCCTTCGAATCAAGTATTAAATTCAACACATTAATGAACAAAACACGCTAGGAAAGCAACGAAGTGACAACAAAATCAAGATTTCTGAACAAAGCTGAAAAAGAAAGTAATTAGCAATTATTTTGTTTATTAATTTGTCTAAAATTAAGAAACAAAATAGATTAGAGAAACATTTGACGGATCTCAGTTGCTGCACATGACTTCGAGCATCATCCTCAGGCACGTCAACTGTTTCTGTAATCGATTTTGTACCTTACTGTCCGCCTGCTTAACTGAGTGGCAACGTATTTATCTGTCGTGCAACGGGCTAGGGTTCGATTCCCGGCCGCCTTGGGGCCTTCCTTCGTTCGTGAACTGGGTATTGTGTAGTCTTCATCATCACCGAGACGCAAGTCACCCAATGTAGCATCCTCTGAAATAAGACTTGCAAGCCGGTGGCCGAACTTCCCCGGATGGAAACTCCCGGACATAAATGCCACACGATCATTCAACTTTCTTTTTACCTTACTTTCAGACAAATCGTTTTACCAATCATTTGACTTATTTTTTAATTTTTTTGTTTATTAAGTATTATTTCAAGTATCTCTGTTTGTCACAGTTATAGTTTATCTTTAAGCATTCACAAGCATACAAACATGTAACGCTTGCCGTTGTGGTTTCGTGTTTAGTTTTGTAGTTCGAGATATGCATTTATTGCTGTAGATATTGTTTTTGTAACAATAATATGTATGTCTTTTCCTTTTTATTAACTCTTATTTCAACTGTTATTTTTTAATAGTCCATTCTTCTATATAGTATCTTTAAGATACTTAAATTTACTAACTACTATTGTACTTATTTCTGTTTCAAAATATTTTGATGTATTGCAAAGTTTATTGTTAAGTTTGTTTTTTCATCTGAAATTCTGTTCTTCCAAAAGATTTATTTGAGTAGCGGATTCTGCGCGATTGCCTGAAAATGCTGCCAAATCGTCTGCGAAAGACAGGCAGTTTTCCTTAATTCCATTTAATTTCCCTCCCAGAATTATTTCTTTAACTTTGTGATTTTGAGTTCCAAATTCCAGAAACTTGCAATTTTTTTATGAAACACAGTTAAATAGTAAAAAATGAAAAGGATTCCTCTTGTCTAAACACCGTTCTTATTTCATACGGCTGAGATGTTTGTCCTAAACACTTCACTTAAGGTACGGTTTTTGTTATGGTTTCACAAATTATGACAGCTAATTATGTTGTAACGTCAAATACTCTGTACTTTTTATGTATTGTTTCTCTGTCTTCAGAATCATACGCTTTCTTTAAATCAATAAATAATACTATTACAGGTTGGCTGCGTCCTCTGTCACTGAACTTTGCTTATACGTCCAGTTTCATGGACAGTCTCACACACCAGAGGCAAAATACTGTTCAGACTACTAAATAGTCACGGCTGGAGGATACTGACCCAGTGGTAATTTGACCCTTCAGACGCTCAGAGATAATTAAATATGACACATTTGTTCTGCAGTTCATATGTTCACTTGCTGTCAGAGGCCACCAACATTTTATGCGAACAATCCACAAACTGGCATTGTCATCGCAAAAGAGAAAGTCATAAGAAAGGCACGGTATTGCTTAGTTCATCTCTGTTCACCAGTAAACGATTACTAGTCATTGTTTCTAGTTCATTGTCCATATCGTATTACACATTCTTGCCATGACATTGTTTTTTGCCACCCTGTGTCACTGCTAACGTTTCGTTACCATTTTTGTGACTTCACATACATCGAAGTACAGATTCGTAATTTTCATACAAAAAGCACGTTAGATCGACCACATTAACACAACTTTTTCCCATACAGTGCAAATGCTCATGCAAACACAGCAGTAGGTATAGCAAACAGAAAGTTTCGATTTATTGGTAAGATATTGACAAAACACTTTTCGGCTCGTGCTGAAATGCTGGTGAGGCATGTGAGATCCGTATTAAAAAGGGACATTTAATAGCGAAGCATGGTGCGAATGGTCACGGTCTTGTTTTATTGGGAGGGGTTTCTTCCTTTTTGGGGGGAGGGAGGAGAGGGGAAGGGGCCGTCGAATCTACCAGAAGTACTGAAAAATCAAAAATGATCGCAGACATTCGAGAACAGAAGCCGCAAAAACATAATTCGTAAATTCCGCTAATCATATTTCTCCGCGTGGCAACAGAAAATATTTTTCAGCCTCTGGAGTGTCTACTTCGTAGAGACCATGAAGATAACATTAGACTAATTAGAGCTCGTATAGAGGTGTACAAACAGTTAACCTTCCCAAGCCTCATTCGTGAATTCAAAGCCATTAAACCGTAATAAATGATGCAGTAAAATATACACTTTGCTAGGATTTCATTTTCTTCACACAGTACTGATTTAAATATACTCCGTAAATCATGTCGCTTAGCAAAATCTTCGATTCTTTGCTGTTTATCGTCAAAACTCATATGTACCAAAATATCTTGCGGAAATGGTCTCTGAACGCATATTATTTGTCGTCTCTTGAATGCCTTTGACAGAAAAACACTATCCGATCAAGTGTCCTGACACATATAATACGGAGTGCGTCCACCCTTCGCCTTTATGACGGTTTGATCACTGCTGGGGACACTTTCAACGATGTGTCTGAATGTCTGTGGTCGAATGGCAGTCCATTCTTCCTCAGGAACTGGAACCAGAGAAGGTAGTGATGGATTCTCGGGTCCGGAGCGAAGTCGACGTTGCGACTCGTTCCAACGATGTTCCATTGGGTTCAAGTCTGGTCAGGTCAGTCAGTTTCAGGAATTATCCGAACTGTTCATCTGCTGTACGCAGTATGCAACGCTATAAAATGTGTTAATATCCTTTCGCATTTATCGTTTTCTAACCACAAAAAACATCCCCACATTGTAACACCTCCTCCGTACTCCAATGTTATTATCTGCCTTGACGAAACTGTTAGCAGATTAATCACATCTAAGGATGGCAGTACGTGTTGAAACCTCTAGAGTGAATGTAGAAACTACTGAGCGATCTTGGACGCAATATATTTTTATAATTATAAACAAGACGGCATGTTGCTCTCATTTTGCTGACCGACCTCAGTGCAGAGATTTGGACTGCACCCCTGAGAAGTATGTTCTGCAGATTTCTCACTCACTGACATCTGTTCATGGGTCGCCACTCACCACGGTTGATGAACTCTAGTGCAGAGTTGAAGATGCATGGAATGACGCTAGTGTCATCCAAGCTCAGTTCGATTCAATGTCTAGCCGTTTTACAGCTGTTGTTACTGCCAGAGACGGCAGTTCGGCGTACTACCGTTCAAAATTGCTTTGGAATTAGCATTTACGAAGAAAATAGGGGGGTGGGGCTTACGAGGAAGGCATGGCACTCAGCCAATCGCAGGAATACCTTAGCTGCATTAACTATCCGCTGTTGCCAGACCTTTACAGCCACCACAACAACACATTCCACTAGCACTACGGTGTAACGATGAGCTAAACTGTGACTTTTCCATGCCAGTAATTTTTGTATGCTACTTTCCGGTAACTGCGATTTTTAGTTGCTATTTGTCGCAGCATAAAATTCCAGTTTATGAATTCATGACTTGTATCCGTCCACAAGTTTAAAATGCTATTTCTGTGATTTATCACCGTAGATGTTACACTGTGATTAGTCAAAGGTATGAGGAGCATTCAAATGAAAACCCAACATCCTCCACAACGGAACCATGGGATGGTTTCATTCAAAAGTACCACACGCGGTAAGACTTTCATGCCATTGGAAGACGATACGTCCAATTCCGCTGTCAGCCGCTGACGGATCTACAACCGCACCCACTCTTGCACTTCCTCATACGATTGAAACCGACGTCCACCCGTGTCTTTCATCAGGTCGCCAAAGACGTCAAAATCACACGGTGAAAGATCGGAGCTGTACGGAGAATGTTGTAGCGCTTCCCAACCAGATCGCTATGAAGACCCGTCCGATTGTCAGGGTGTGGTGGGCGTTACCGTGCAACAGGGTGATTGTCCGATAGCATTCCTGGGTGTTTTGACTTTATGGAGCATCGCAGTTTCTGCAGTGTCCTCACAGCACTGCGCATTGATTGTAGTTCCAGGCTAGACGAACTCGGCGAGCAGGGTGCCCCTGCAGTCGGAGAAAAAAGTCATTTGACCTTACCGGAACCTGTATGAACAGCTTTGGATATCTTCGGTGAGGGAGATGTCGGTTGTTTGCACTGCTGACTTTGTCGTTTGCCTTCGGGCTATCGGGCAGAACAACCTGTTGCACGACAACGCCAGTTCCCACATTGCCAATCGGATGAAGGCTACACTTCAGCAATGCGATTGTAAAACACTGCAGCATCCTACGTACAGCCCCGATCCTTCACCGTGTGTTTTTCACGTCTTTGCCGACCTGAAGAATGATGTAGTACGTGGACATCGATTACAGTCGGACGAGGAACTGCTAAAGCAGGTGCGGCTGTGGTTCCGTCAGTGGCCGACCGCGTTCTGCGAAGCAGGAACTGAACGTGGGAAAAATGCCTTAATGCGTATGGTGATTAGACCTCTTTTCAATTGAATCATTCTTTGGTCCCGTTACGGCGGGTGTCCGCTTATCATTTGTTTGCCCCTTATAGTAACTAACAGTCGTTGGCAAGCATATTCTGCTACCTCGTATTTGTGCCCTCGTAAATTACGTCAGTGCATCTACATCTATATCTACATACATTCTCCGCAATCCACCATACGATGCGTGGTGGAGGGTACCTCGTCCCACAAATAGCATCTTCTCTCCCTGTTCCACTCCCAAACAGAACGAGGGAAAAATGACTGCCTATATGACTCTGTACGAGCCCTAATCTCTCCTCTCTTATCTTTGTGATCTTTCCGCGAAATGTAAGTTGGCGGCAGTAAAATTGTACTGCAGTCAGCCTCAAATGCTGGTTCTCTAAATTTCCTCAGTAGCGTTTCACGAAAAGAACGCCTCCTTTCCTCCAGAGACTCCCACCCGAGTTCCTGCAGCATTTCCGTAACACTCGCGTGATGATCAAACCTAACAGTAACAAATCTAGCAGCCCGCCTCTGAATTGTTTCTATGTCCTCCCTCAATCCGACCTGATAGGGATCCCAAACGTTAGAGCAGTTCAAAAATGGCTCTGAGCACTATGGGACTTAACAGCTGAGGTCATCAGTCCCCTAGAACTTAGAACTACTTAAACCTAGCTAACCTAAGGACATCACACACATCCATGCCCGAGGTAGGATTCGAACCTGTGACCGTAGCGGTCTCGCGGTTCCAGACTGACGCGCCTAGAACCGCACGGCAACAGCGGCCGGCGCTCGAGCAGTACTCAAGAATAGGTCGTATTAGTGTTTTATAAGCGGTCTCCTTTACAGATGAACCGCATCTTCCCAAAATTCTACCAATGAACCGAAGGCGACTATCCGCATTCCCCACAACTGCCATTACATGCTTATCCCACTTCATATCGCTCTGCAATGTTACGCCCAAATATTTAATCGTCGTAACTGTGTGAAGCGCTACACTGCTAATGGAGTATTCAAACATTACAGGAACCTTTTTCCTATTCATCTGCATTAATTTACATTTATCCATATTTAGAGTTAGCTTCCATTCTTACACCAATCACAAATCCTGTCCAAGTCATCTTGTATCCTCCTACAGTCACTCAACGACGACACGTTCCCGTACACCACAGCATCATCAACAAACAGCCGCACATTGCTATCCACCCTATTCAAAAGATCATTTATGTAGATAGAAAACAACAGCGGACCTACCACACTTCCCTGGGGCACCCAAGTGATATGGCCTCGCCTGTAAATTGTGGAAACTGTGTGTTCCAACAATTTGTGACTGAATTCATGAAGCGATTCGGAAGGGATGAGGAATGAATGTGAAATACATTGTGACTGAATAACGAAAATTCCTTTCTCTCCTTGTTAAAACGGTCCCTTACCGCTAAATTTTTTGCCTTGTGATTATTGATAAAGACTTGGTCATATGTTTTAAGGTTAATGATACCCAAGTGCAAAAAGAGGGAAGAACGGATCCTCCAGTTAAAATTTGATGTCGAGAATAGTTTATGTAGAATAATTGATAATACGCACAAGTTGACCTGTGTATTGTAGTCTTGAAAGAAATATCCACGGTACGTAATGGACCCTCCCTTGCATTTTTCGTAGTTTATTTACGATAAATATGTATAATACACATCAAAGTACCTGTCAGAGCTTTGTCCACTATCCAACATACGTTTTCTAAACTTACCTTGCAGTTTTAATTTTTATGGTGAAAAGTGCGGTAAGTGAGTTTAAATATGGCCCGAACGTAAACATTACGCTACACTGTAGGTCAAACCTTTATTTGACATTCACATTAGTTGTCTTCATCCGAATTATCACCTTTCAACTCAGCTAGACCTCGAGCTACGCTACACAACGAAGATTTCAGGGGCGGAGATTGGGGAGCGGGTGGGGGGGGGGGGGGAGGTCGGGGCGGTCCAGTGTGACACTTTAGCCAAACATATCATTGCTGTTGCCAGGTAAGACACAAAGCGTGAAATTTTTCTCAGACCAAATTAGCTTCTACCGTAGGTAGATCATACATCCAAAGCGCGAGACAAAAGGTTCTTAGAACGAAGTAAGAGTTCGAGCCAAGACATTGCACTGAGTTTTCAAAAGCTACTCTTAGTTGCTACTTGCGACATCTCTCTCAAATCGCAGCCAGATTCAATGGCGTGACACTAAGTTCTTAGAAAGAAATACGAATTCGGCCAATACACAGCGCTGAATGTTAAATGCTACTTCTAGTTGCTACTTGTGACTTCTAGCTGTGATGGAATCGCAGCTAGATGCTGTACAGTGGTTATTATAAAAGCCGTGACTTCTCAAGCACCGTGATTTGTAACAGAAACGTGGTTTATTGCCCACATTCACTCTGCTGCAGTTTCAGGCGAGTTCCTTTTCCTGTAGACTAGTTCACTGTGTGCAGAGATTTTGTTAGTTTTCTATTGTTACAGTGGAATGGTTAATATTTTAAGGGGGGGGGGGGGTAGGACGTCAAACGGGCCGACCTGGAGCAGGAGAGGCACCACAGAACATATTAATTTCCACTGTCTATACTTTTACAAATATATTCATAAAACTTTGTCAGCATGACCAGGAAGGATTCAGGATTCACACTCATAGCATTAGAAGTTCAAAAACATAACAAAATATTTTTTTTACAAATGAAGTTTCATCATTTTTTTCACTTACTATTGGCAACTATTGTTGCTATAGGTAGACTTTTCTTCATACGTAAGACAGATTCTTCTATGAATTTTGCGCAGCATACAAACCATACTTATAGGTGTATGAAACTCTAGAATTTTCGAAATCTATTAAAAGCTGTGGTAAAAATTTGAGACAATAAACTATAAAATTTTAGTTTTTTCTAAACATGAAGTTTAAAATGTAACAGCTCATTCATTTTATCATAAATTTTTAAAAAAATCTAGAGTTTCATACAGCTGTAAGTATGGTTTGTATGCTGTGCAAAATTCATCGTAGAATCTCTCTTACTTATGAAGAAAAGTGTAACTATAGCAGCAAATGCAGCCAATAGTAAGTGAAAAACCGATGAAATTTCACATGTAAAAAGAATTATTTTGTCTTTTTGAACTTCCACTGCTGTGAGTGTGAATCCTGACTCCTTAGTCTGGAACCGCGCTACCGCTACGGTCGCAGGTTCGAATCCTGCCTCGGGCATGGATGTGTGTGATGTCCTTAGGTTAGTTAGGTTTAAGTAGTTCTAAGTTCTAGGTGACTGATGACCTCAGAAGTTAAGTCCCATAGTGCTCATAGCCATTTGAACCATTTTGTGGTATTGACTCGTGACCGCAGCATTATGTATGTGTATGTCACATTTCACTCAGTCTGTCAAGTTAGAGATCTCCGATAGAGTTCGGGTTAGGTGCAAATTAAAATATGATGTAGTCCTCATATTTCAGTCGCACAATATCTTAGCTTAAATAAAGCAAAAAGAAGTTTTAGGCATGTCGAAAATTGTGTATCGTCGTAAGGAAGTGCAGTTTCGTAAACTTTCCATGCACCGTCTTATAACTTTGCGATCTCAGATAAGACTAAGAGGAAAGCATAGTGCAGCTGTTCTAGAAGACACTTACGTCAGCTTCATCTTTCTACGTGTAGTCTGAGCCAGTTGAATGAAAGATAAGATTACGCATGTGGTTCGTTCTGTACGGGGTAATTGGTCCGCGTCTCCACGTCTCCTCAAATGTTCGAATGAGTGTGAAATCTTATTGGACTTAACTGCTAAGGTCATCAGTCCATAAGCTTACACACTACGTAACCTAAATTATTCTAAGGACAAACACACACACCCATGCCCGAGGGAGGACTCGAACATCCGCCGGGACTAGCCGCACAGTCCACGTCTCCTGCCGAAGTGTCAAACCAAAAGTAATTTTGAATAGATTACAAATGTCACAAATCACCTACATATCATGAATTCTTCGGACTACACGAACTGATCAGAAATATTCGGACACCCCTACGAAATGCGCTATTTGGCCACCACGTGGCCGCGCGGTATTAGCCAAGCGGTCTAAGGCGCTGCCGTCGTGGACTCCTCATTCCTTACCTTATCAGTCCACCTAATTTTCAACATTCTTCTGTAGCACCACATTTCAAATGCTTCGATTCTCTTCTGTTCCGGTTTTCCCACCGTCCACGTTTCACTGCCATACAGTGGTGTGCTCCAAACGTTGATTTTCAGGAATTTCTTCTTCAAATTAATGCCTATGTTTGATACCACCAGACTTCTCTTGCTCTGGAGTGCCATTTTTGCCAGTTCTACTCTGCCTTTGATTTCCTTCTTGCTCCACCCGTCATTGGTTATTTTGCAGCCTAGGTAGAAGAATTCTTTTGCTTCATCTACTTCGTGACCATCAATCCTGATGCTAAGTTTCTTGCTGTTCTCATTTCTGCTACTTCTCATTACTTTCGTCTTTCTTCGATTTACTCTCAGTCCATATTCTGTACGCATTAGAATGTTCTTTCCGTTCAGCATATCATGTAATTCTTCTTCACTTTCACTCAGGATAGCAATGTCATCAGCAAATCATATCATTGATATCCTTTCACCTCAAATTTTAATTCCACTCCTGAACCTTTCTTTATTTCCATCATTGCTTCTTCGATGTAAGTATTGAACAGTACAGGCGAAAGACTACATCCCTGTATTACTTCTTTTTTAATCCGAGCACTTCGTTTTTGATCTTCCACTCTTATTGTTCCCTCTGGTTCTGGTATATATTGTATATTACCCGTCTCTCCCTGCAGCGTACCCCAATTTTTCTCAGAATTCCGAACATCTTTGCACGATTTTACACTGTCGGACGTTTTTTCCAGGTCGACAGATCCTATGAAAGTATCTTGATTTTTCTTTAGTCTTGCTTCCTTTATCAACCGCACCGCGAGAATTGCCTCTCTGGTGTCTTTACCTTTCCTAGAGCCAAACTAATCGTGATCTAAAGCATCCTCAATTTTCTTTTCCATTCTTCTGTAAATTATTCTTGTCAGCAGTTTGGATGCATGAGCTGTTAACTGAATGTGCGATAATTCTCGCACTTGTCAGCTCTTGCCGTTTTAGGAATTGTGTAGGTGATGCTATTCCGAAAGTCAGATGGTATGTCTCCAGATGGTAGTGAAACATGGACTGTGGGAAAACCGGAACAGAAGAGAATCGAGCATTGGAGATGTGGTGCTACAGACCAATGTTGAAAATTAGGTGGTCTGATAAGGTAAGGAATGAGGAGGTTCTGCACAGAATCGGAGAGGAAATGAATATCTGGAAACGCTCATAAGGAGAAGGGACAGGATGATAGGACATCTATTAAGACATGAGGGAATGACTTCCATGGTACTACAGGGAGCTGTAGAGGGCAAAAACTATAGAGGTAGACAGAGATTGGAATATATCCAGCAAATAATTGACAGCATATGGGAGGCACCTAACATTCCTGGAATAAACTGGCCCACCCAGAGCCCAGACCTGAACCCAATGGAACACATCAGGGATGATTTAGAGGCTAGACTTATCTCCAGACCCCAATGTCTAACGTCACTACCGTCTACATTTTCGGCTTTTGAGGAATAACGGTGTGGCATTCCTCCATAGACCCCTTACTGAAAGTGTCCCGACCAGAGTTCAAGGTGAAATAAAGGCGTAGGTTTGACACATTCCATATTACTGTCCACTGACAAGTGGGAGGTCTGATAAGTCTGGTAAAAAAAAGAAAAGCAAGAAAAAATGTTTCTTTCGTAAACAGCTCACCTTATTCTCGAAACAGCCTCCTTTGACGGATATACAGTTGCTCCAGTGATCCTCCAGCTTCTTCAGATTCTGCCAAATTCTGCAAAATACTCGTTGACTGCAACTATCACTTCCTCATTTGATGCCGGCCGCGGTAGTCTAGCGGTTCTAGGCGCGCAGTCCGGAACCGCGCGACTGCTACGGTCGCAGATTCGAATCCTGCCTCGGGCATGGACGTGTGTGATGTCCTTAGGTTAGTTAGGTTTAAGTAGTTCTAAGTTCTAGGGGACTGATGACCTCAGATGTTAAGTCCCACAGTGCTCAGAGCCATTTGAACCATTTGACCCTCATTTGATGAAAAATTTTTACCAGCGAGCTAAAATTTCAATTTAGGGAACTTTGGACCAGGTCTGGAGAATAGAGGGGATGAGGGACTAGTTCATAGTCCAATTCTTGCACTTTCGCCATTCTTATTGCTGATGTGTAGAATGCTGCATTATGCTGGTGAAAGAGCCCTTTTTTGCCTACCAACCTCGGTCATTTTTCAGCCAACGCAAGTTTCAAACGATCCAACGATGAAATAAGCTACGGTTCTGCCTTTTTCAATGTAATGTGTGAGGACTACTCGTACGTCGCGAAGCCCAGAAAACAGTGGACGTCACCTTACAAGCTGACAAAATAGTCTTTGCTTTCTTCAGTGCACTTTCACCAGCCCTTGTCCATTGGTTGGACTGCATTTTATACTCTGCTGTGTAACGATGGATCCAGGTTTCATCAACAGTGACAAATCGGCGCGAAAAGTCTTTCGGATTGCAAATAACCATCGCCAGACGTTGCGGTGAAATGTTGTGCCGGATGCGCTTTCGATCGACTGTGAGCAAGAGCGGCCCACTTCGTACGCAGCTTCTTCGTAGCTAATTCTCCGTGCAAAATATTTAAGAACTCGCTCTGTTTAGATGCCTACAGTCTCAGAAATCTCTCAATTTTTTATTCGGCCGTCTTGCATAACCGTACCATGGATTTTGTCAATGGTTTCCTTTGCGGTGACCTCAATTGGCCGGTCGGAGCGCGCTTCGTTTTCGGTGCTTGTCCGACGAAATTTAAATTCGTTAATCCGAAAGTAGATCATCTTCAATAATGGTGCAGAGTCCACGTCAACTACATCCAATTCTGTTTTGATTTGTGCGGCAGTTGTAACGCCCCAAGGACAGAAAACCCCAATTAACAAAATTTGTGGAAACTTACAGTAGGGAAGTGAGTCATCTTGACAGTGACGGCAACTATTAACGATAAAATTTACACTGGTAATATTTTCACTAACACCTATATTATTCAGATATGTACTGAGAATAGCCTACAAAAAGGGGAGATAGAAGGAAAGGATTATCATAGATTCTTTAGCAAACATCTACAGAATAAATTCGAAATCATATGAACGAAGGTTAAATCCAAGAAAGTAATTCAGTCAGAGATAACATTTACCATGGAAGAGAGTTGTAGCCGCATCGAAAAGGAAATTCAATGTGACTACAATGCAACTCGGATAAGGAAATTTCAGCTAGGTAGTTGCTCTTGAGTCGCTCTAGAGTACTTTTGCGATAGTTGTCTGGACGCAAACTCTATTAGATTGTTTCAGTTTTGGAAGTTTGATAATTCGTGAGGTAGATAGATACTGAAGTCTTGCTCGGTCATTCGACTGATAAAAGTTAATTTTTATCGTTCTCAACCCGACGGTATAGAAAGACGAGTGTTCGACTTCAACTGAATGATATTGGCTTATCGGAGTTAGCCTTCGTACTGATGAACAGTTGCAAACTTTGTGGGCAATGGATCAACGACAGAAAAACAATTCATAGTCTTGAGTAGGACACAATAAAACGAAGACACGAAGAAAGACAAGTACGCCGATTAGTCGAAAGTTGTCGTCGGCGTCACGTTTACTGAACTGAACAGAAGTTAATCTTGAATGACATATCGGTGTGCGTGTGTTGTAGGGACAAAAAATTAATTACCGAAAGAACAATAAAATCTGAATCAAAAGATAAACGTCAGGTGTCTCCTAACTCTTAAAACATTTCAAGTGACTAAGTGAGTACACGACAGTGAAGAGTGATTAGTTTAAACCAGTATCACAGCATATTAAAAAAAAATTACTCCAACATAAGTTATCATAGCTAACACTTGGTTCAAGAATCATAAAAGAAGGTTGTATACATGGAAAAATCCTGGAGATACTAAAAGGTAACAGATAGATTATATAATGGTAAGACAGAGATTTAGGACCAGGTTTTAAATTGTAAGACATTTCCAGGGGCAGATGTGGACTCTGACCACAATCTATTGGTTATGAACTGTAGATTAAAACTGAAGAAACTGCAAAAAGGTGGGAATTTAAGGAGATGGGACCTGGATAAACTGACTAAACCAGAGGTTGTGCAGAGTTTCAAGGAGAGCGTAAGGGAACAATTTACAGGAATGGGGGAAAGAAATACAGTAGAAGACGAATGGGTAGCTCTGAGGGATGAAGTAGTGAAGGCGGCAGAGGATCAAGTAGGTAAAAAGACGAGGGCTAGTAGAAATCCTTGGGTAACAGAAGAAATATTGAATTTAATTGATGAAAGGAGAAAATATAAAAATGCAGTAAATGAAGCAGGCAAAAAGGAATACAAACGTCTCAAAAATGAGATCGGCAGGAAGTGCAAAATGGCTAAGCAGGCATGGCTAGAAGACAAATGTAAGGATGTAGAGGCTTATCTCACTAGGGGTAAGATAGATACAGACTACAGGAAAATTAAAGAGACCTTTGGAGAAAAGAGAACCACTTGTATGAATATCAAGAGCTCAGATGGAAACCCAGTTCTAAGCAAAGAGGGGAAAGCAGAAAGGTGGAAGGAGTATATAGAGGGTCTATACAAGGGCGATGTACTTGAGGACAATATTATGGAAATGGAAGAGGATGTAGATGAAGATGAAATGGGAGATACGATACTGCGTGAAGAGTCTGACAGAGCACTGAAAGATCTCAGTCGAAACAAGGCCCCGGGAGTAGACAACATTCCATTAGAACTACTGACGGCCTTGGGAGAGCCAGTCCTGACAAAACTCTACCATCTGGTGAGCGAGATGTACGAGACAGGCGAAATACCCTCAGACTTCAAGAAGAATATAATAATTCCAATCCCAAAGAAAGCAGGTGTTGACAGATGTGAAAATTACCGAACTATCAGTTTAATAAGTCACAGCTGCAAAATACTAACTCGAATTATTTACAGACGAATGGAAAAACTAGTAGAAGCCGACCTCTGGGAGGATCAGTTTGGATTCCGTAGAAATGTTGGAACACGTGATGCAATACTGACCTTACGACTTATCTTAGAAGGAAGATTAAGGAAAGGCAATCCTACGTTTCTAGCATTTGTAGACTTAGAGAAAGCTTTTGACAATGTTGACTGGAATACTGTCTTTCAAATTCTAAAGGTGGCAGGGGTAAAATACAGGGAGCGAAAGGCTATTTACAATTTGTACAGAAACCAGATGGCAGTTATAAGAATCGAGGGGCATGAAAGGGAAGCAGTGGTTGGGAAGGGAGTGAGACAGAGTTGTAGCGTCTCCCCGATGTTATTCAATCTGTATATTGAGCAAGTAGTAAAGGAAACAATAGAAAAATTCGGAGTAGGTATTAAAATCCATGGAGAAGAAATAAAAATCTTGAGGTTCGCCGATGACATTGTAAATCTATCAGAGACAGCAAAGGTCTTGGAAGAGCAGTTGAACGGAATGGACAGTGTCTTGAAAGGAGGATATAAGATGAACATCAACAAAAGCAAAACGAGGATAATGGAATGTAGTCGAATTAAGTCAGGTGATGCTGAGGGAATTAGATTAGGAAATGAGGCACTTAAAGTAGTAAAGGAGTTTTGCTATTTGGGGAGCAAAATAACTGATGATGGTCGAAGTAGAGAAGATATCAAATGTAGACTGGCAATGGGAAGGAAAGCGTTTCTGAAGAAGAGGAATTTGTTAACATCGAGTATAGATTGAAGTGTCAGGAAGTCGTTTGTGAAAGTATTTGTATGGAGTGTAGCCATGTATGGAAGTGAAACATGGACGATAAATAGTTTGGACAAGAAGAGAATAGAAGCTTTCGAAATGTGGTGCTACAGAAGAATGCTGAAGATTAGATGGGTAGATCACATAACTAATGAGGAAGTGTTGAATAGGATTGGGGAGAAGAGAAGTTTGTGGTACAACTTGACTAGAAGAAGGGATCGGTTGGTAGGACATGTCCTGAGGCATCAAGGGATCACAAATTTAGCATTGAAGGGCAGTGTGGAGGGTAAAAATCGTAGAGGGAGACCAAGAGATGAATACACTAAGCAGATTCAGAAGGATGTAGGTTGCAGTAGGTACTAGGAGATGTGCTTGCACAGGATAGATTAGCATGGAGAGCTGCATCAAACCAGTCTCAGGACTGAAGACCACAACAACAACAACAACAACAAGTTATCTTTGGAGTTACGTCGGACCGATGTTAATAACTGGATGTAGCAACGGCATAGCAACGGAATGGTAGGCACAAAAATTTCATCCTCGCTATGTATGATGTGAAAAACGACTGTAATGATGAAATCAAGAATCAAGATTTTATTTCCTCATGGAACTAACCGGGCATAAAAATAAAAATAAACGATTGCAGTTTACCAGTTCGCACAAACTGAGAAGACTGTTGCGGACAGATAACAGAATATTTCGAAAGCACGCGAGGAGTTGTGTTCTTACGAGAGTTACAGGTGGTGTTCCACGTCACACCGACGGGGAAGAACATCGTTACGAGTCGCGTCTCTTCCCGGCGAGTGAAGAAGGAGGGAAGGGACGTCACACAGTCCAACCCTTCAAACTAAAATGTTTAATAACAGCACTAAACTTGGTTTTCTCCTTTATCAATCGTAGTCGACATACTGTCAACAATGAAATGTGCACTGTACATTGCTGAAATTTTTTAAACGATCGTTACCAACCGCGGAGGCGCAACAAAAATGTTCCATTTATTCATGGAACTTATCAAATCACCATTGTATAGTCTGTTTGTAAACTCAAGAGCGGGCAGCGCTTTTGGTAAGGAATTGGCCTTTCCCGGAAGAACGCTGCCACCGGCCTACAGGGGCACCCAAAATCTGTTGCCAGTTATCTGTCAAGCCGTGTAGATCGGCGTGCAGTGATATACGTCGTTTCTGTTCGTGGGATCTTAGTTCCCAGTGTCAGTGAGTTAACTCTGTATACTTACTGATGTACTTCGATATCCGGAAGAGATGGATAGCAGTCTAGCATTGCAAGAGAATGTGCAGAATACGAAGAAGAGGAGCTATTTGGGGAGTAATGAGCGTTCGATCGTCTCTAATGTTATCACAGCGTGTATTAAAGAGGCGACCCAAAAAGAACTGTTGGCTAATATTACCAGTCCCAGTCAAAGGGCTGCAATTTATGCAAACGTCAGGCTCACCTAATAGGACGCATAAGTAAGGAATGGAAAAATAAGCCGCATGGTTTACTGGAATCGCCACGAAGGAAAACTAATAATTTTGGGAGGAAATCCATCGTTATAGACAGTTTCCAAATCACGTAAAACCTTTGATGCTTATGGAACACTAAATCTCTGTCTCGGTCACTATTCGCCTGATTCTAAGACATATTGTTTAAAAAATGTGCGCAATAGCTATTCTAAACACTGTTGAAATTTCCTTCGAAATATGGACACCGATTCTGGACTTCTAAGCAAAAATCTTGAAATGCGAGGTGCGTTCACATATTAATTTTTATTTTTTGGTAAGAACTTTATTTGTTAATCTACAGCAATGTTATCCTCTTCAAAATATTCCCCATTACATACTATACACTTATGCCAGTGCATTTTCCAATTCCCGATACACTTTAGGAACTGTTTCTTCGGAATAGTGTACAGGTCTCTTAACTGTGCATTTTTAATCTCATCCATGCTTGTAAAACTGCTGTCCTTTAAGGTCTGCTTTGAAATGTTTATACCACTTGTCTGCCCTTGGTTTACTCATAACAGGCTCACAAAAAGCAATATTTACCATTTCTAAGAATTTCATACACTTTATTCCATTCTTATAAGAAAATTTAATACAGATTCACTAATTTATTTTTATGCAAAACAAATAATCATTGATGCTACCAAAACACATGTAACCTTTCTGACAGCTGACAACATAGTAAATACACAATATGCATAACATTGAACACATACTTTTGAGGCATGTTTAAGAAGACAGTGACAAAACACAAAATTATAAATTTCTGCTTACTTTTTAAACACTCTTCGTGTTGCAAGAATTGTTAAGTTTCAATGCAGTCCTTCAAAGAAAACTTCTACATTTTAGTAGAAACACAAAGTAAGGACAAGCCTTAAATTCTGCAGACTGATCGCATTATATTGGGTTCGTTTTACGAATAGCAATAGAGGAACAGGTTCAAATGGCTCTGAGCACTATGGGACTTAACTGCTGTGGTCATCAGTCCCCTAGAACTTAGAACTACTTAAACCTAACTAACCTAAGGACATCACACACATCCATGCCCGAGGCAGGATTCGAACCTGCGACCGTAGCGGTCGCGCGGTTCCAGACTGTAGCGCCTTTAACCGCTCGGCCACTCCGGCCGGCCACATGAACAAGCATTTGATTCTATGTTTGTAGTAGAATCCTGACTTCCGTACTTATGTTAATATTATGTACTCTATAATGTTGTGTTTCGGAAGAAGCTATCGTTTTTTGTATTCCTCAAGACCTTAATGAATTTGTCTAAAAATAAACGCAGCCTAGACGTACCAGTACAGGGCTTCGCCACAGATTTGAAGCGAGCGCCGCGGCAGGGCCGGTACTATGTTGTGAAAAAGCGTGTAGAAGCGCCTCGTGACGTAGCTCGGTTTGCAGAGTGGGGACTCGCTCACTCGCTCTTCAGTTTACCGACAGACTATATGTGTCCCGGATTTTTTTGATCTGATAGTTATAAATTTGGCACACTATATATCCCAAATGAAGTACACATTTAACTATGCATTTTTCGTACTATACAGTATCCGCAGAGTAAGTAAAATGCCGCTATCTGGTGTTCCAGTTGCAACGGCCAGCAGTGTGGGTACTATAGCTGTGCGAAAGATGAGCGGGATAAATGGCCTGTTTGTGTGTTCGTTTCCCTTGTAACGCCATGTCGTGAGACCAGTGAATACGCTTACCGTTGTGCGGTTGCTAGGTTAAGGACGCTGACGCCGCCGCTGGCTATGTGGCGCCGGGCGTCCCCATTGTCGCCTCCGGTTCGTCTCGGCCGCCAGGGCCGCTGCGCGCGGTACGCTGGCCAATAGGGTGGTGCCGGGCGGCGGGGTGGGGGCTCAGGCCGGCAGGCGCGCGCCACGCGACCATAGGGAAGCCAGTCGCGGCCAAGCGGTGCGCGCGTGCGGAGCTGGAGAGGTGGTGCGTGTTGTGTGGATAGGCAGGGTGCGCGGATTCCGTCGTCAGTCCGAGCGGTGCCGTCTCCCACCGGCGGATTTTCTCTCGCCGCGCCATGGCGCTGCGCGTGCTGTTGCTCGCCGCCTTCACCACCCACACCGTCGCAGCCTACTTCGAAAGTGAGTCAGCGCTTGGATTTATCTCTATACTCTGCGTAAAAGTGACAGCCTGTCAAATGACCTGTTCGCGTGTTTAAAACAGCGGCATTGCCTAGACTGTGACGTACGCTTACACTGCGAGTTGCAAATTTTTACCGAACGTTCGTCGACGTATCATACCCTGTATCTGAATAGTTGTGTAGCAAATTACAAGATTCATTTTCTGTTTCATTTCCATCGGTCGTTTTTCCAGATATTTACGAGGGCATGCTGAAAAATAATGCCTCTGAACTTCTTGTATGAAAACTCTTAGAGCTGTTTAAATTAAACAAACATTATTAACATTGTACATCTTCATTCTTTACTTTACATATTTGCAGCCCTGTGCCGCTAAAGGGCTCCAAATTGTAGCCTTTGACTTAGCGGTAACGTAACTAAGTTGATGCGTGAGAAACAGCGTGCTGTAATCGAGTTTCGAAATCGAAGAGTTCGTCCACACGTGCTCCTCCCTCTCCTTCACATGACAATGCCTGACCACAAAGGGCGCTGTGACACTTGCAACAATCCGACACCATGTCTTCACTATCATCGATCGTCCTGACTTGGCCCCATCCGATTTTTATCTGTTTCCAAAACTTACTGAATACTTTCGAGGATTTCATTTTGATAGTGATGAAACGGTGCAAGCAGAGGCGAGGCTGTGGTTCCGTCAAGAACGTCAGACATTTTACATTCACGGTATCAACAAACTGGTCCCTTGTTGGTAGAAATGTGTTCGTCGCCAGGGTAGTCATGTTGAGAAATAAATGTGTAGACATGAAGACCAAGGATGTAGAATGTTAATAACGTTTGTTTTATTTAAAAGCTCTTAAGAGTTTTAACGTAAAAAATAGTAGGCATTACTTTTCAGCACGCCCTCGTAGATACAGTTTGTCTGAGAAAATCCTAGATACGTTTTCATAATGGAACACAAACAGATGTAGTGTTGGTCCACGAAATGTTGCAACAATGACTACAACCGTTAACTATTTTAGTCAGTAACTGTTTTAAGCCAGAAATAAATACGAACAATGTGCTGCTCATTGTGATGAAAACTGACTGGAATGAAATTTGGGGGCTCGTTCGTTATAGCAGAAAAAATACATTGGAAAACTTCTTTTGTGAGATATTACCGAAAGATCGTTGTACAGTGACAGAGAATCCGCTCAATGCTCTTAGACATTATTGACAATGTCATGTACCCATAACGAATGTTGTGTACTACTCATGCTTCTACGCAACCGTGAAGTCGTGCTATAGAAAGAGCTCCACCATTTCAGAGGTCCCCAATTGTGCCTAAAGAGCTCACAGAAACATAAGCGTTGTTTCTTATTGTTATAAAGAGATTTTAAGCTCTGTTCTCTTGCTTGCTGAAAACAACAATGAATTAAAGTGGGTACGCCTTCTTGCAAGAACTCAGTTTTTTTTTTAAATTTTGTTTAACCCCTAAACATGTTTCAGCACACTTATGACATCTTCAGTAGGGTATTCCTGTTGTCGTTTTTGAGTCATATAGACATACAAATTTTATTTGTGTTTAACTTACACATGTCCTTTAACATCATCTGTTGGCAGCCAACAGAAATAAGGCACTAGCTTATATTATTACAGCATATTATCTGCAACGTGAACGTGATTGAATTTTTGTTCAGACTATAAACTTTAATTGTTTATTCCAGTATAGTAGTGACATACGGGCAACAGGTGACACATTGTATGAAAAGGTAAAGCACATATGTAATCTAAGCAACAACAAAATCTAATGTCAACCTATCCTAAAACTACATATCTCAGAAACAATAAAAGAAAAAAAGCCGTCTGAAGATGCCACAACTGTGGTGAAACATCTTGGGAAATTAAACAACACAAAAAATTGTATTCTTGTAATAAGGTGAACTCTGATTAATAAATTACTAGAGTCTGTTGCATGGGTTAATTCCTTTGGTTCACTACTGGATAAAATTCCACGGTATTGTGGTTAGGTGTATGTGCGCTGTGCAGCCATGGAACCTACAACGCCCCGCCGTTATACTCTCGTTGTTAGTCGTCTCGTGAGTTGCTTCTTTCTCTCTTATCCTGACACCAATGCCTTTAACTGAATAAGCAGATCAGCAATATAATTAAATCTTGGGCCATTTCGTGCGACGAGCTACTGTTTCAAAAGACTTGATTATTATCCGTAATTGAATTATTTCTAAAGCAGATTCTCTCGTCCGACCCGTTCAGTCGTTCTGTGTGACGGCTCACCAGCGTCTCTGCTACAGCCCTCGGCGCTGGACACAAGGCGGCACAAGCCATTGTTGTGGTCAGAGATACAGTTCCATTTATTCTCACGACTCGCCGAGGTTATTCCTCGCCAGCGGTATGCACAAATCGATACTCGGATGAACTGTGAGAACAGAAACCTTACAAACCGATTCTCCCCTATCTGTCTGTCCATAACGATAGTCGTCAACCAAAGCATATACAACGTGACCAAAATTTCTTGGAGGGGCGTCTTTCATAAAATCACAAGCGTGCCTGGTTCTTACTAGTGACACTTAAGCACAAAGTGTGACACAGTTCATATGTAGTTTAATGTTTTTTGGTAACACCATACAGATTATGCTTTGAATAGTAACTAAGAAACGGAATGTTTTCGGACAAACGTCAACCCGATTTCTCTTCTTGTTTTTGCTCTCAGGAAACCGTCCTCAGTACTTATCTAACAAATTTGGAGACGCCCTGATACGTTGTGACAATATTGCTTTGGGTCTCGCACACATATGATATTGCTATTTACTTAGTTTTCCGTACCATATAATCACTATTTTAATAAATATCTAACATTTATAGCTTTTTTATCTTTGAATGTGGATTCCCATCTGAAAACATTCATTTCCCTTCGAGGCCTTTTATGAATGGCACTATTTTTTTTTAGCCGTCTCTCGTATTGCAGCTCTATCAGTTACAGAACAGAATCTCACTTCAGATATCTGTGTTCACTGTAATGCGTCGCCAACAATAGCAAATAAACGCACGCTATTAAGGGCGAAATTACTGTTAATAAAGCTTGAGCTGGGTGAACGAGCTTGAACTTACATCTGAGGAAGGTTGCCATGAACAAAGCAACGCTTGTTTTGCCGATGAATTTAAACGGTTCGAATGGCTCTGAGTACTATGGTACTTAACATCTGAGGTCATTGGTCCCCTAGAACTTAGAACTACTTAAACCTAACTAACCTAAGGACATCACACACATCCATGCCCGAGGCAGGATTCGAACCTGCGACCGTAGCGGTCGCGCGGTTCCAGACTGAAGCGCGCAGAACCGCTCGGTCACATCGGCCGGTGATGACTTTAATTTCCCTGTCCTGTCCTGCCCCCCCCCCCCCTTCCGCTTCCTTGAGCATCGGATACATACACATGAAGGGCCAGATTTATAAGCCACTGCACTTCATCTGTTACAGACTTTTTCATTTTCACCATTGTTGTCAGGAAGCAGAAGCGTACCGATGAACTACTTCTACATAGATTCCATATGTTGTCACTAATTCGTAGAGACTTAGTATTACAGTTTATTACGGGATTCAATGTCGTTGCTTACTGTTACAAAACAATGCTTATAACACAGGAAGACGACTAATCAAGAGATTGTGACATTCCACACCGTCTTACAGTTAGTGTTACAGACGCTGCAATAACGGTAAAGCGCCAGCGCCAGTGGTTCACGAGGTGATGGTTCAAATGGATCTGAGCACTATGGGACTTAACATCCGAGGTCATCAGTCCCCTAGACTTAGAATTACTTAAACCTAACTAACCTAAGGAGATCACAAACATACGTGCCCGAGGCAGGATTCGAACCTGCGACCGTAGCGGTCGCGCGGTTCGAGACTGAAGCGCCTAGAACCGCTCGGCCACTGCGTCCGGCTACGAGGTGACGTTGAGGTTCGTTAGTCTTTTCGTTTGTTGCCTGCAGGCAGTAGCAGAAGGCAACAGGCTACAACTAACTTCAGTTTTCGTACACTGGTCATTTAGTTGATGATTGAGGCAACAGCTTAACAATGACCGGCTTGTGACTGTAGATGTTAGAAATGAAATTGTTACATAAATATGGAATCGTCTATCTGATTGAAGCACAACTAGTATAGGAATTTGTGGAGGTATGTTCCGTCTATGCACCTAATTGAAGGCAGTTTATTTATTGCCACATGTGTTTCGCTTCTTTTAATTGTGAAGCATTTCCGGCCCTGTTAGCTCATGTGTGTGATCCTAGAGATGTGTTCATTAGTTTCCATGTCCCAGTTGGCCGATTTCCGGCGTTCTTTCCTCCTCATTTGATTGAACACATCGAGTACGTCACTTGCACTTTCAGGGACAGGCTACAACCATGGCTCTTCTCAACCCGTGCTACGCCCCCATGCCGTTCGCCTCTTTATAACTGCCGTCTGGTTGTAGGCTTGCATAAACTTTTGCTCCCAGCGTTTCACCCCTGCTACCTTCAGAGTTTTAGAGCGTGCAAAAGACGGGATAGCCCTCACATTACTTGTAAAACTGCGACTGCGGAAGAGATGCCGCAGGAAGAAAAGGACTGACTGGACAATTAGCGCTGTCTGTGGCGCGACATAAACTTGGACGCGGTACAGGACGGTCCGCCGCAGTGCCTGCTTGGCTGCTGGACGCGGTACAGGACGGTCCGCCGCAGTGCCTGCTTGGCTGCCACGCAGCACACGGCGTGTCGGAAGCTACGCCCTACGCCCCCGCGCCGTTACCTTGGCCCTCATGCCTCGCACTTTCCCACGCTTGTTCCGGAACCACCCACCACAAGGCTCTGCCGCCCAGATTGCATGGGAGTCTGTGCGCGGCTTCTGCTATTGTTCCTGGCTTACTCCCTACTCGTTAGAGGGCCCTTCCTCGTGTAATACTGACATAAGTTTCGCGCTCATGTAATGGAACTCGGAACAGAATTAAATACAGTTTGGCTCAAACTCAAAACATTTCTTCTTGTCTTTCTGGAGTGTATTTGTCTGCCACGCGTAGTTATGCTCTGTAGTCGACAAACATGCGTAAATTACGTTGTTCTTAAGACCGTTAATAAGAAATTATTTGGACTGACTTCCACAAAGGTAAAGAAGGGCAAATTAGTTGCCCCTAATATCAGTATCGATCAGCTTTCTGGTTGTTGCCGTTGACACAGAATAACAGAAACACAGTTTGGGCCTCGACTGCCACGTCTAGACGTTCTGATGCGGCGTCCCTGGTAGTAAACGGCCGCCAGTCACCAGACCACGTCTGCACCGCTAGCGCACGCTAACAGCGAAGGCATTCATAAATCTAAAATGAACAAGCACTCTATTTAACGTACAGTTCAAATCGTAATTAGTAATGAAAACAAGGAAAGAAGACTAGGGTTTAACGTCCCGTTGACGAGGCTTTCAGGCGAGGCACAGGCTCATACCGGAGAAGAATGGGAAAGGAAACATCCCAGCATTCACCTTTATCGCTTCATGGAAATCATGGATAATTTGAATCTTGATAGCCGGACGGTGATTTGAACAGCCGCCATCCGAAATACGAGTCCAGTATCTTACCACTGCGCCACCTCCGAAAGGTGATTACGAACTAAATACGCCGGTTTCAAGTTGTACACCGTCTTATGAAAAGCGTCCACACACCCCTGTGTAATGCGGAATTGACAACTAGATGTCAGGAGAGGCGGACCCGTCGGTATAATAGGAGGCGAGTAGTATAGTGTCGCCAGCAGAGATGCAGTGATACCAGAGTGGGTCGGTCAGGAGCGCCCAGTCATTGCGAATTTGGATTAGCCATTGGATGTCACCTGAGTAACAAATACATCAGGGGCATGTCAGCCCTTCTGAAGTTTCCCAGGTCGGCAGATAGTGACATGACTATGAAGTTGAAACGCGAAGCAACGACGACAACTAAATCAACACCAAGCAGATCTCATGTAATAACGGACGGGGACCGTCGAGCACTGCGGAAGGTGGTTGCAAAAAATCCCAGAAAGGCGGAGCAGCTTCTCGTAAGCCACACACTTCTGCAGTCATTACTAAGCGACGTTTTAGGTGAAATAAAGTGCGGTGGGTGACTGAAAACACGTGATTTTGAATGGCGAATCGCTGTAAACCCCGTGGCAGTCTGTTGGCACGGTTTGGATTTGGTAAAAGCCATCAGGCCTTGTGTCCACAATGGAGTACGAACGAGCTGGTGTTATAGTCTTGGGGTGTTTCTCGGGATTAGGTTGTGGTTCCTTTATACTGCTTAATAAAACGCTAAGTGCGTAAGTTTATGAATACATTTAGAGCACTTCGGACTACGTGCAGTAGAGGAACAATTCAGAGACGCTGTTTGTTTGTATCAGCATGATACGCACCCTGTCGTAAAGCAGTATCTGTGAGGCAATGGTTTGTGGACAGTGACAATCCTGAAATGGTCTGGCGTACCCAGGGCCCCGAACAAACCCTACGGAAAACCTTTTGGATAAATTAGAACGTCGATTCCACTCCAGAACCAAGTGTCCAACATCAGTACCTTCTCTGGTTTCAGCTCTTGAGGAAGAGTGGGGTGCCATTCCTCCAGAGACATTAAAACCCATCACTGAAAGTGTCTCCAGCAGAGTTCAATCCGTCATAAATGCGAAGTGTGGACACACCCCGTATTAATGTCCACTAACAGGTGACCGGATACGTTTCATCAGATACTGTACATTTAAGTCGCATTCCAACAGCCATTTTAATAATTAATTAATGACAATTTTAAAAGCATCTGTCTCTGCTGTCATAGAGTATAACTACTGTCTCCCAGTCGTTTCGGATAATGTTCAACATCTGCCAAAAATCTTAAGTAACAGCGTGTGTATCTAGACGGGAATAACAAAGTGGTTGACATATAGTTGCTTACGGGATGGCTGCCATAGCAACAACCAATCAGAGAATGAGATTGGTTACGCCTCTCTTCTATTTAGCGTTGTCACTTCGGCTCTGCTACCTAACGAGCCAGTTGCCAGTCACCTGCAGAGGACACTTCTGCTGGTTAGGTAACAAGTGCGACTCTTTTTAGCGCAAAGTAGTTGCAAAGGTATGCAGAAAAGTGATGGTACTATTACCACACTACTAAGCCTACGCAACACGCACGTAACGTGTGGATGTATCCAGAACGGAAACGCCCAGCTGTTTCTGCCGCTGCCGTATTGTGTGCACAGATGAACTTCAACCGACATCATCGCCCCCTTGCGTGCTTGACTGTTAATCGTTGGCCAAATATAATTTTAGAAGTAAATCTCTAGTATATAGTGAAGGGAATAGGAACTTTTGCAAGTGTCTTTCATTGGTTATATTGAAGCTGTGAATTTGCAACAAAAATATCGACGCAGTCTATGTCCGCCAAGTTCCGACTGCAAAGACAATAATCGTTGTACGATAGCTCAATACACGGACGTGGATGCTAAGCACACGAGATCGCAACAACAGGAAGAATGGCGCGTCAGAAGACATTTAAGGATGTTGCTGGGGAGGTTATAATGAGAAATAAAAGTTCTCTTAAAAAAAAAAAAAAAAAAAAAAAGAATTCGATACAATGCGTCGTTCCTGAGTTATTTAGCATTGAAGTCAGCCAATTAGGTCATCAGTCAAGCAGCCTGCCAGAGTCGGTGCCGCCAAACATGTTCTTCGTTTCGGTACAAACGTAGTTTTTGTTGACTTAGCTTAAATTTATCACTTCCGAAAAAAGGCACATTTTAACTGTTAATGAGAATTTAAACTATTGTTAACTCACGGACCCACAGATGCCTGTGTATTACCGCATATTAGAGCGTGCAAGTGCTTGAATTTGCGGGCGCGATGACCTAACTGCCTAATTTGAATGCCGATTTTCATTTTCTGAAACGGCTCTACGTATCGAATATTTTTGTTAACAGTTATAATTGTTAGAATGTCTATTTATACAGCGTTAATCTTGTTGCAGTTCTTCTCCGTAATTATCCAGCACTTCGAACCATAGATGGTAACTGCCTCAATAACGGCTTTATAAAATTTCGTATTTGGTTCAAATGGTTCAAATGGCTCTGAGCACTATGCGACTTAACTTCTGAGGTCATCAGTCGCCTAGAACTTAGAACTAATTAAACCTAACTAACCTAAGGACATCACACACATCCATTCCCGAGGCAGGATTCGAACCTGCGACCGTAGCGGTCGCTCGGTTCCAGACTGGACCGCCCAGAACCGCACGGCCACTCCGGCCGGCAAATTTCGTATTTAATATGATTTTGTGTATCACTTCCATCTTCATTAATGATACTCTCTGGTATTTATAACTTTCACAATTATCGATGTATACACTGTCTGATATTTCAAGATCTACCGATTGCGTTCGTACGGTTAAGTATTCCATCTTCTTGACGTTCATCTTTAGTCCCGATTTGCTATATTTTGTTATTAATTCGCCCCTCACACAGCAGATATATTCTTCATTGGTCACTCACAAGTTCTCGGAAACACCACGAGAGGTCAGCGCTAGCATAACGAGTTGTTCATGTGAAATTCATTGGACTGTTCCCTGTAAACACGTGCCACGTCAGTGCTCTGGGAAGACAGCTGTGGCGGTGACGTGGCTCTGTTGTTTTTCCCGCGTACTGATTTGCGAAGATGGAAAAAATCGAGATTCGAGCAGTGAATAAGTACTTCGTAAAGATAGGTAAGAAAGCAAAGGACATTCATGCCGATTTCCAGAATACACTAGGGGACTCTCCTCCTTAATATTCAACTGTTGCCAAGTGGACAAATTTAAATTTGGTCGGGAGAGCTTAGATGATGATCCCGCAGTGGTCGGCCAAGATGTGTCACTACTCCAGAAATCATTGCAAAAGTGCTCAAAATGGTCATGGAGGATCGCCGATTGAAAGTGCGTTAAATTTCTCACCCTTGTCAGATGTCATCTGAAAGGGTATATCACATTTTAACCGAAGAATTAGGAATGAAAAAATTATCTGCAAGATGGGTGCCGCGACTCTTTGACACTGGATCAAAAACGCATGAGAATGGACGTACCGGAACAATGTTTGGCTCGTTTTAGGGGGAACGGACAAGATTTTTTGCGCCGGTTTGTGACCACAGATGAATATTCGGGTGCACTACTATACCCCAGAGACAAAAAGACAGTCAAATCAATGGAAACATGCTGATTCTCCGCCATCAAAGAAAGCAAAGATAATTCCTTCGGTGGGAGAGGTCACGGCATCAATGTTCTGGGATGCGAAGGCGATTATGTTTATAGGTTATCTCCCAACTGGGCAAACAATTACTGGAGAATACTATGCTAATCTATTGGACAAATCGCAACAAAAGATATGCAAAAAAAGGCCAGGTTTAACAAGGAAGAAAGTCATCTTCCACAAGACAATGCGCGCCCGCACACATGTGCCGTCGCCATGGCAAAATTACACGAACTAAGGTATGCATTGTTGCCACACACGCGTTATTCACCTGATATGGCTCCGTCGGACTTCCATCTCTTCCCAAAACTGAAAATGTTTCTTGGCAAACGAAATGGCTCTGAGCTCTATGGGACTTAACATCTGTGATAATGAGTCCCCTAGAACTTAGAACTTCTTAAACCTAACTAAGGACATCACACATATCCATGCCCGAGGCAGGATTCGAACCTGCGACCGTAGCAGTCACTCGGTTCCAGACTGAAGCACGTAGAACCGCTCGGCCGCTGCGGCGCTTGGCTGTAGTTGACAACTGTTTGGCAGGCCTGGAGGAAACTCATTTTCGAGATGGGGTCAAGGCACTGGAACATCGTTGGACCTTGTGCATTAATCTACTAGGAGACTACATTGAAAAACAAAAAAAAGTTTCAGTGACGTAAGTACTTTTTTCTATTGCGATCCGAGAACTTTTCAAACCAAAATTGGTGTGAGCACTACGGTTCTTAACATCTGAGGTCATCAGTCCCCTAGAACTCAGAACTACTTAAACCTAACTAACCTAAGGACATCACGCACATCAACGAGCGAGACAGGATTTGAACCTGCGACCGTAGCAGTAGCGCGGTTCCAGAGTGAAGCTCCTAGAACCTCTGGGCCACAGCTGCCGGCTTTTCAAACCACCTTCGTATATGTGGTGTGCGTACTGTAAGATCTTCGGTACACACACCATCAGATTATTTGACTTGACGCTCTAACGAAGTAGGCGAGTGTCAGTAGTATGTCTCGTGGTCTTATTGTGGCGTGTTTATCTTCTGCCATTAGGTCAGACAATAGAAATGCCACTTGCACGCTTGACGGTGACCAACTTTAAACAGAACTTGATTAATTTTCACACACATTTATTAAAATAATAAAAATGATAGACATTACGTAACTTGATTCTGGATGCTGTTTACGATTGACAATCTGAAGTTCCTCTGGTCTTGGTCCGTTAATCTTATTCTCACATATCTCTGATACTTGACAAAGTGTGTATACATTTCTCTTCATGGCTATGTACAGGAATATGGTAATCTTATTAGGCGCAGACTGAAACTTGACTATAGACTGGTGCACTAATGCAGACTAATGCAGACTGACTAATCGGAGGTCTGTACACTCGTTATAATACCTCGCGCGTTCAGGTATCACTGCGCGAGTGTGATCCGCGAGGAGAAAAGGTTCTACGTTAGCAGCAATCTCATTGGCTGCATTACATATTAATAAGCGGATCGGCGGAATCAGAATTTGGTCCGTCTTTATGGCAACGCCATCTCGTAGTGCGAAGACGGACGAGCGCTGCGCCTGTGCTGTTGTGCTTAACGGGGCGCGGTCTATTGGGAAAGTTGTGTACGCGCTGACTACGCGGAACTATGTACACAACAGTATATTTGTACAGGAATAAAATAATTTGAAACTAAATAATTCAGTCATAAAAAGGGTGATTTGAACAACCCTTCAGCAAACGTTAGAAGGATCTGTCCAGGTATTTGCAGGGGTTTCTAATTTATCATACAATCGGTAACAGGCGCGACATTGCTAACGTTCCGTGAAGCGGAAGCCAGTGCTTGCGACGACATCTGTTTTGCCGCCAGCCTAGACTGTTAACGGCGGAACGACTGTTCGCTCCGATGTGCAGCTTGTGGTCCCTTCGTCAGAAGAGACTCCTCGGAGGCTGTGGATGCACTGGCACCGCGGCGCGGTGAGAACAATGCGCCGAGTGCAGACTGCGGGCGCGGCCTTTCTCCCGCGGGAGGCCATCACCTGATGACGCGCCGCCGGATCGAACGCTGCTGCTAGCAGAGGCCGTTCTGGGCCGCCCGGTCCCCCAGGGCTTCCGGCAGGGCAGAGACAGGAACGCCTTGCGCTTTGCGGCTGGAAGGCCACGCGGCGAGTCCGCGTCCGGGTACCGTTCCCAGGGCGGCCTGTCGCTGCCAGCTGGTCCTGCGCCGACTCACCGCGCCAGCTCACGCACTGCCCAGACGGCCAGAGATAGCGAGTCAGCTCGGCTGGGAATGCCCGTCGTACCAACAAGGAGAAGCACTGTCACACACGTGAGCGCTATACGTTATCGAAAAACATGTCTGGCACCATCAGCTGCACTGGCTCGTCCAGCAACTAAAGGACGTTTTGGCTTAACCAAATAAAGACGAAAGATGTCAACACGACACTTTATTTACAAAGTTACTGTAGTGTTGGCAGAAGAGCCAACACCGTGTTACTAGAGGAGGCCGAAATGCACGCGTTTTAGCTCACGCAGGCTGGCGTGAGGAGGGAAGAACTATACTGACGTGAGGTCTGGAACATGACAAGGAATTAGCATTCAGAAAGCGGACGTCATTAGTTTGATACTTAACTTTAATCCATTAATGATGAACGTCGCTCTTGACGGTACGTGATTCACAATATTATCTGTTCAGAAGACACAGTAACTGAATATGGTGCTTTGCTAGGTCGTAGCAAATGACGTAGCTGAAGGCTATGCTAAACTGTCGTCTCGGCAAATGAGAGCGTATGTAGTCAGTGAACCATCGCTAGCAAAGTCGGCTGTCCAACTGGGGCGAGTGCTAGGGAGTCTCTCTAGACTATACCTGCCGCGTGGTGGCGCTCGGTCTGCAATCACTGATAGTGGCGACACGCGGGTCCGACGTGTACTAACGGACCGCGGCCGATTTAAAGGCTACCACCTAGCAAGTGTGGTGTCTGGCGGTGACACCACAGTTACAATACCTTACTCTATTTTTTAAACGCAGTCGCCATAGCTGTCCGGGCACTTGTTGTAGCGCGAGACCTATTTCTTCATTCCCTTATTGTACTCACCACCCGCCAAAGATCTGAACTAGCGTATCACTGCTTGTTTGAGATCCTCATCGTTTGCGAATTTATTCCACTCAAAAATTCCTTCAGGTTCTACATCTACGTTTATACTCCGTAAGCCACCCAACGGTGTGTGGCGGAGGGCACTTTACGTGCCACTGTCATTACCTCCCTTTCGTCTTCCAGTCGCGTATGGTTCGCGAGAAGAACGACTGCCGGAAAGCCTCCGCGCGCTCGAATCTCTCTAATTTTACATTCGTGATCTCCTCGGGAGGTATAAGTAGGGGGAAGCAATATATTCGATACCTCATCCAGAAACGCACCCTCTCGAAACCTGGACAGCAAGCTACACCGCGATGCAGAGCGCCTCTCTTGCAGAGTCTGTCACTTGAGTTTGCTAAACATCTCCGTAACGCTATCACGCTTACCAGATAACCCTGTGATGAAACGCGCCGCTCTTCTTTGGATCTTCTCTATCTCCTCTGTCCACCCGCCCTGGTACGGATCCCACACTGATGAGGAATACTCAAGTATAGATCGAAGGAGTGTTTTGTAAGCCACCTCCTTTGCTGATGGACTACATTTTCTAACGACTCTCCCAATGAATATCAACCTGTCACCCGCCATACCAACAATTAATTTTATATGATCATTCCATTTGAAGCCGGCCGGTGTGGCCGTGCGGTTCTAGGCGCTTCAGTCTGGAACCGCGTGACCGATACGGTCGCAGCTTCGAATCCTGCATCGGGCATGGATGTGTGTGATGTCCGTAGGTTAGTTAGGTTTAAGTAGTTCTAAGTTCTAGGGGACTGATGACCACAGATGTTAAGTCCCATAGTGCTCAGAGCCAGCCATTCCACTTCAAATCGTTCCGTACGCATACTCCCAGATATTTTACAGAAGTAACTGCTATCAGTGTCTGTTCTGCTATCATATAATCGCACAATAAAGGATCCTTCTTTCTATGTATTTGCAATACATTGCATTTGTCTGTGTTAAGGGTCAGTTGCCACTCCCTGCACAAAGTGGCTATCCGCTGCAGATCTTCCTGCATTTCGCTGCAATTTTTTAATGCTGCAACTTCTCTGTGGACTACAGCATAATCCGCGAAAAGCCACATGAAACTTCCGACACTATCTACTTGGTCATTTATACATATTGTGAAAAGCAGTGGTCTCATAACACTCCCCTGTGGCACGCCAGAGGTTACTTGAGAACAACATGCCGTGTTCTGTTTGCTAAAAACTCTTCAATCCAGCCACATAGCTCGTCTGATATTCCGTAGGCTCTTACTTTGTTTATCAGGCGACAGTGCGCAACTGTATCGAACGCTTTCCGGAAGTCACGGAAAATGGCATCTACCTGGGAGCCTGTATCTAATATTTTCTGGGTCTCATGAACAAATAAAGCGAGTTGGGTCTCACAAGATCGCTGTTTCCGGAATCCATATTGATTCCTACAGAGTAAATTCAGGGTTTCCAGAAATGACATGATACGCGAGCAAACAATATGTTCTAAAATTCTACAACAGATCGATGTCAGAGATATAGGCCTACAGTTTTGCGCATCTGCAGGTTCGGGAATAAGTGAAAATCTCTTGGTGCTAAGTGAGGGCTGTAAGAGGATATCCAAAAATTTTCCACCTAACACGCTGAACTCCTTGCTATGTTCATACTGATGTATGAGGCATCGCTTTTTACTTTCTGGACGGCCCACCTGTTATTGCTATCAGGTTCTATCATGAGCAAACGCTTTTGCTTTCCTGTATCACCTTATTTTTTGGATACATACATGACGTATGCCGGTATATACAATATAAACATTGTTCAGAAAATCCTATGCCGTCAATAATAAAATAGTCCAAGGCACCCAACTTGTCAATACTTTTGAATATTCGTGCTGTAGCGGTTCGATATGACGACCGTCAGTACCTAATTTCAATCCTCGTACACATCAAAAAGTAGAGCATTTAGACTCAGGTGACAAAAGTCATGGGATACCTGTTAATATAGTGTCATACCTCCTTTTTCCCAGCGTAGCACAGCTACTCGACCTGGTATGGACTCAACAAGTCCTTGGAAGTCCCCTGGAGAAATACTGAACGATGAACGATGCTGTCTCTACAGCCGTCCATGCTTGCAAAAGTATTGCCGGTGCAGGATTTTATGCATCAACTCAGCTCTCGAATATCTCTCATAAACGTTCGATGAGATCGATGTCTGGCGATCAGGGTGGCCAAAAGATTCGCTCGAATTGCCCAGAATGTTCTTCAAATTAGTCGCGAACAATTGTAGCCCAGTGACGTGACGCAGTTTTTTTTTTTTTTCATGACATCCATGAATCGCTCCAAATGGTCTCCAAGTAGCCGAAAATCCAGAAGATCGAGTCCATTCCATGTAAACACAACCCCTTCCAGCCTTGTTTACAACTTGGGTCCATGTCTTCGGTGGTCTGCACCACACTCGAACCCTGCCATCAGCTCTTACCAACTGAAATCGGGACTCATCTGACCAGGCCACGGTCTTCCAATTGTGTAAGGTCCTATTGATATGGTCACGAGCCGAGAAGGGGCGCTGCAGGCATGTCGTGCTGTTAGCAAAGGGAGTCGCATCGGTCGTTTGCTGCCATAGCCCGTTAACGCCAAATTTCACCGCACCGCACTAACGCATATGTTCGTCGTATGACCCGTACTGATTTCTGCAGTTATATCACGTAGTCGATTAGCAGTGACACGCAAACGCCATTGCTCTCGGCCGTTAAATGCAGCCCGTCGGTCACTGCGTTGTCCGAGATCGGAGGTAACGCCTGAATCTCGGTCCGGCACACAGTTTTAATCCGCCAGGAAGTTTCATATCAGCGCACACTGCGCTGCAGAGTGAAAATCTCATTGTGGTATTCTCGTCATACTCTTGGATCGCTGACTGTTGAATTCGCTAACGATTTCCGAAATGGAATATTCCATGTGTCTAGTTCCAAGTAGCATTCCGCGGTCAAGTCTGTTAATTCCCGTCGTGCAATCACAGTAACGTTGGAAATCACTTGAGTGCAAACGACAGTCCACCAATGCTTTTATTCCTCACGTACGCGATACTAGCGCCATCTGTATACGTGTGTGTCGCTATCCCACGTCCTTTGTCACTCAGTATATAGAAACATCTAATTTCTAAGTCGGGATGCCTAAACGAGTATTTTCACTCCGCTCCTCGTCATTGAGCCTCGGTGTCTCAGCCACTACACCAGCTCGACCTGCAGCATACACGAAGTCTTCCAATTAATTTTTATGCGACTTCTCGTTGCGATGAAATCAGAGAATACTAAGCGGTAGCGACTACAGATTTCTGCTTCAGACAGGGAAAGTGCAGTTTCTGAAGACGCAGACCGCGGTACCCGTTGTCCACGCTCATTCGACGCGGCTATTGGTTGTCGTGCCTAAACGGGAGTATGTACACAATCACCACACGCCTGCTCGCTTCTGTAAATGGAAGTCCGACGCCGCATGTAAAAGTGGGTCATCAGTCATCAGACGATGCGCACGTCCAAATCGGCGTTTAGCACCTCGGAGGTCGGCCGGCGTCCGTTAGTGCCTTGTAAGGCCCCTTGAGGACTCTGCCGGCGGCATCCGCTGACGTTATCGCAGCGTACGCGTCGCCCGGCCGCCGCCACGCGTTTCGGCGCTGACTCACGCTTCTGCGGCCCGCATCTCTGACCAGCTGCATACCGGCACAGCACAGATCCTACAACCGTCACCTGTGATTCTGGAAATACAGCAGACGTCACCACAGCCAAAGGCCGTTACCGGAATGAGGCGCCACTCTGCACTCAAAACATGACGCAGCTCTGAAACCACACACTGGGTTCGCAGTCCAGATACTGCAGGCTCTGCAAGTGACGTTCAGCGATTCCGCTGATCGGGAGGAGGTTGGTGGTGCCATCGGTGCTGCAGCAGCATTTACCGAGCGAAACGGTACATAGCTAAGACAATGGACGCGCGTGGTAGAGGACAGTGGATCAAATAAGGCACCGTAAATCGGAATTTAAATGAAAATTTATGGTATATTACAACTCTATGTCGGTCCGGCACAGAGTTTTAATCTTGGTTCAAATGGCTCTGAGCACTATGGGACTTAACATTTGTGGTCATCAGTCCCCTAGAACTTAGAACTACTTAAACCTAACTAACCTAAGGACATCACACACATCCATGCCCGAGGCAGGATTCGAACCTGCGACCGTAGCGGTCACGCGGTTCCAGACTGAAGCGCCTAGAACCGCACGGCCACACCGGCCGGCAGTTTTAATCTGCCAGGAGGTTTAACATCAGCCCACACTCAGCTTCTGAGTAAAAATTCATTTTGTAAGCAGATTTAGGTGCCAAGGTGAGTCAATTGATAACTCGCAAACGCCAGAATATCGTTTTAAATTTCGCGCCTATGGCTGCGCGGGGTAACCGTTCGGCCTGAGTCGCCTTACCACGGTTCGCGCCCCCCCCCTCCCCCCGTCGGAGGTTCGAGTCCTCCCTCAGCGCCGGCCGTGGTGGCCGTGCGGTTCTAGGCAATTCAGTCCGGAACCGCGTGATTGCTACGGTCGCACGTGGATGGTGGCCGATAAACAGTGCTCCACGGGCATTGGTTAATGATCTTCAGTCAGACTAAGATGACAGGTGTGCTATGAGTGTGTACCTGACAAGAACAAAGCGACTTTTGTGAGCCGAGGGAATGTCTGCAGAGTACGTCCATATCGAAATTCGTCCCATATATTGTTATAAATGTATTTTAGGAAATTTTTGTTCAGTTGGATAAAGTAAATCAGAAAAGGACAAGAAACAGTCAAAAACAAGGAACGGCTGGCCACTCTGGTTATCCAGTGATGGCACATAGTTTCTCCATCTAGGAGTATTTCGCTACCCCCACGACACATCAGTCTTGTGGGTTGGAGCAATGTAAGAAACCAACTAATGCTCCCACAAGAATTATGTCCTTTGGCTTTTAACGCTTTGTCAAACGATGATATATTGTTTAAGTTTACAAGGAGGTTATGCTGAACAGAAAAATAAATTTCAGGCTGGTTCACGCTGCTGTGATGTCTCTATCCCAGTTTTCGACTTATTTATTGGTTCGCCCTCGTATTTCCTCGTTTCCAAAAGTCACTGAAGACAAATGTACGCCCAGTTTCCTTCCCCAGTCCGAGGTTGTGCTTGCTGTCGCCCAAACTTTCTGATGTGCCACAGTCCAGTGGTAAAGCACGTGCATGGAAACAGAGACTCGCGGAATTTAATTTTGTTCTGACCAGTCTGCCTTCACGTCTCGACTATGTGAGGAGTGGTTCGGATTCCACGTTAACCTCTAGGTCCCCTTCCTCCGGTTGGAGAAGTGGGGTAGACTAGGGACACTAAAGTCGCCGATGTGGCTCCAGTCAAAGCCGCCCATTGAGCCACACGTAGTAAACGTGCCACAGTTATGCCTACAAGGAGCGACTGGCCGCTCTGAATTTCAATAATAATAAGAGTAAAATGTATTAAATTTTCTCATTTTGAGAGTATTGAGGGGCGATCTGTTTTAACTGTTAGAAACCATTCAAAAGACGAGATGCCACAAAATATTTTTTATTCAGCATAACCGGTTTCAACAGACGTCAAGACGCTGTCCTCTTCAGGTCGTAAACATTTTTTTTTTTTTTTTAGTAAAACGTGTTCATTTTAAGCTGAACCTGATGCACAAGATGTCAACGACTGCGTTATCACAGACAGAGCAGAATATCGGAACGGGTAAGATGGGGAAGGAGATTGGTCCTGACCTCTATAAGGAACCATTCCGTCATTCGCCTTCAGTAATTTGTGGTAATCACGGAGAATGTAGATCTAGGCGGCCGGATGGGGATTCGAACCTCTTTCCTACCGAATGTGAGTTCGTTGTCTTAACCACTTCTCTCTGGCCGGTCTGATTTGGATTTACCGAAAGTTGCGTAGATAGTTGAAGGCGAGCACCGCATCCTGTTTCCTCCCTCCCTTTTCTGCATCGCAGTTAATGTTGTGTGTCCAGTGAAGTCGAATCCGGCAGGTATTTGGCCCTCCTTTCTGTTTGTTACAAATTATTACCAGTCACACATTTGCTGACTGGTATATCATTCACCGAAGGCGAAATGCATTGTCAGCGACAAAACACATGAAGAATTGCAGCAGCCAGCGACTTTTTGTACAAATTTATTTACGTCAAGACGCTGGTATTTCCCAGCAACTGGTGCGGCTTTCCACGGGTAGAACGTGACGCTCACACAAGATCAGAGGCAACGGCGCGGAAACAAATTCCGCTCTCGTGCATCCAGTGCCGCACTTTAGCGGTCGTGCTTTAGCGGTCCAGTAATGCAGTAACCGGGAATCGGACGTCGACTTCTACTGCTACCAAAAGTTTCAGTTTGGTATAGAAGTCCAGTTTCCTCGATCTACTACACTGTTTCAAGGAAACTCGTTTGCGCGTAGTGCATTTTGGTTCCGCTTTAAAAATCAAGGAAGCTCGCATAAGGTAAACATCACGTCTCGTTCGAAGAAAAAAGGGCATACCTTTCAAGCGCTGCCTCCCACATTTTCCGCCTTTCAGCGCCGTGAGAACTGAGCCATTGTTACGACTGTGGGTCACGATATCCTGTTAGCTTTTCTTTTTACCACCGGCTGCCGGTCACCGTCACGCATCTACCTAAGCCGGTGTCACCTCTTTTAGCTACTTGATCGTAATCCACATTATTGTGGTTGTATTAAAAATGGCGTAAACTTTCTTCGCTTGGAGATTACACTGAGGTGACAAAAGTCATGGGACATCGGTGTGTGCATATAAAGATGGCGAGCGTACGCGAACGAAACGTATAAAAGGGCAGTGCAATTTCGGAACTGTCATTTCTACTCGGATGACTCATGTGAAAAGGTATCCGACGTGATTACGATGGCAGGACGGGCATTAACAGGCTTTGGACGTGGAGTGGTAGTTGGGGCTGGGTGCGTGGAACAATCCATTTCGGAAATCGTTAGCGAATTCAATATTTCGCGCCCAAGAGTGTGCCGAGAATACCGCATTTCAGGCATTACCTCTCACCACGGGCAACGCAGGTAAGACCTTACCTTACGACCGACAGCAGTGAAGTTAGCGCAACTGCGTGATATAATTGCAGAAATCAGTGCGGGATGTACGACGAACGTGTGCGTTGGGACAGTGCGGCGGTATTTGGCGTCAATGGGCTATGGCAGCAGACGACCGACATCGCCTGCAGGGACTCGTGGCTATATCGGTTTGAACCTAGACGACTGGAAAACCGTGACCTGCTCAGATGACTCCCGATTTCAGTCGGTAAGAGCTGATGGCAGGTTTCGGGTGTGGCGCAGACCCCACGAAGACATGGATCCAAGCTGTGAGCAACGCACAGTTCAAGCTGGCGGTGGCTCCATAACGTTGTGGGCTGTGTTTACATGGAGTGGAGTGGGTCCTCTGGACCAAATGAACCGATCATTGATTGGAAATAGTTGCGTTCGGCTACTTGGAGACTATTTTCAGCCAAATAACAAGGAATTTTTATGGATGACAGTGCACGATGTCGCCGGCCCACAAATGTCGCTATTGGTCTGAAGAACATTTTGGACGGATCACGGTAGAATGATTTGGCCACCCAGATCACCCGAGATGAATCCCATCGAACATGTATGGGACATGTAGGAGACTTCCAACGGGTGCACTAAGCCATGCAAAAGGAGGTCCGACACGATATTAAGAGGAATCTCATAACTTTTAACACCTCTGAGTGTTCTGAGGAGGCGATGATTTACAGCTTCTAGAAATTCCTAGAAATTGATTGATGTTTCGCACACGTGTTGTCTCTTTCTTACACAACTAGCTTCTGTCAGAAACGGGCCATTCTCGGTTATAATGTGACATCATCAATCAGATGCATGACAAATCACAATACTTATTAATATGATTAATGATTACAAATTATACTTGAGGATGGCCCATTTCCGACCGAAGCTGTTTCGTTATTAAAATGAAAATCTTTGTAACCCATGATTTTGCAAAAAGAAGTTAGCTTAGTCCTTTAAAAACGATGCTCAACCATTGCGATGGTTCGTTATAAATATCTAATCTCCTCTGTCAGCGAGGGAGTTACAATTCAGTCGACGTTGCGTTAGGCAAACTCTTTGCAAAAATTAGTCATTTTGGTCTTTGCATCAGGTCAGTTTGTATTTATGAAGTACTAGCTGTATCTTAAATCGACGAAACAGTTAAGTAAATAACGTCCAACTAATACAACTAAATACATCAAATTAGAGACGGATCCTTGTAGAGGACACAAATACGTCGATAAATGTCTTTTGTAGCAAATTTAAATTTCCTAGAATTCGATGTACTGAAAGAAAAATTAGAAATGTTAGAAGCCTTCAGCACCTACATAGCTTGTGTGCAGTCCTCACATGTCCCATTGTAATGTGAACACACGATCTCTATCTGGTTATGTAGATATCTGGGACTCAATTTTTGAATCCACGAAGAAGAAAGAAAAACAGTACTTTCATCATTTCAGACGTTAGGACATATTTAACCTGCCGAAATGTATTTTCCAATCGGTGGTTAAAATTTTAAAAACTGTTCTTGAAAAATTTCAGAGCTATTTTTCTCTTGAAAACGTTTGAGCGCAACGACGTCTAGAAGCGGCATCTAATGGGTGTAAACCGACAGCACCCACTTCAGCGCAGAACTGACTATCGCTACTGGATTGTACCATTTAACGGTTGACAGGATATTGTAAAAGTTTTGCTCTGGATTCCCGAGACAATAGTGATGGATCAGTCTGGTGATAAACTACAAACGTCATCATAAGTGGCAGTTATGGTTGTTCAGACGATGAGACAGTTCTGTCTTTGACGTTGTCCTGGACGTGCTTTTCATCTGTTGTCTATGCTTGTTAACTACAACCTGAGCTGTACGTACTTTTGAAGTCCTCAAGTAAGATATTAATGATTAGACACTTCAACGACAATCTTCCCGCGCAGGTTCCATGTGCCGGCCAAAGTTGTATACTAGGAAGCAGTGGTAAGTCTCTCGAGGTAAGTCTCTCGAACTTCAAAAATCCGCACTGTTGACAGATCACTATAACTAAACGTCTTTGGCAGTTCTCTGACCAAATGCCATTAACTAGTCCTAACTAAATAATTGATGAAAGAAAAATAGCGACGTCAACCGCATGAAAGCATTGCAAAGAATCAGTGGCGACAACTGAAAATTTGTGCCGGATCGGTACTCGAACCCGGGTTTCCGTCTTAAATAGAGCGGTCGCCTTAATAGTTGTGCTATTTGAGCACGCTTCACCGCCAGCTCACATTCTCAACTTGTCGCACACCATTTCCATAGCGCCCCCTCTCCACCGTCCTCGTCGCACGCAGCATTTAGCATGATTTAAGCAAGATGTCGGACCTAGGGTGCGTACACACTGAAGATATATCACGGAATGCCGTCAAGGAGTACGGATATTAACGTTATATGAGAGGCGTCTGTCCTTTCTGGCGTTTCTATTTCGTTTTCAATCGTCCGCCTCGCCCTCATTTGCCTTAAATTATGAAGTAATCGTCGTATTTAAGTTTAGAAGAAACTATCGCGAATTGGAGACCATTTGGATTATATCACCGCTTTTTCAGTGCAGGAAATCGCAAGTGTTCCAGATGCGCAAAAGCGCGTGCTATCTGGGCTTTGTTGCGTAGCATCTGTTGTAAGCAGAGACGGCGCAACATGTCCTCTTATCGGAAAGCGTATCGTGTTGCCTGATTAAGGGAAATGACGGCGCTAGCGTGACATGTGGCTTCTACTTCACACGCTTCGTGCAAGCTCGCCAAGATGCAAACGTATTGTGTTCCACCATACACAGTTTCGCTTCGACAACAGCTGTACACCGTTGTCTGTGTTCGAGAATCCGTGTCAATTTACAGCTAAATATTCTAGAAAAAGGCTCCACAGTCTTCTGACATACACAGCTGTGACACACAGTGCTGTAAAGTTGTCACCACCTGACGAACTGGGGACACACTAGCGCACCAAGCGGCGAGAAAGCCATCCATTTGCGGCGTAGAATAATGCTGTCATTAACTCTATTCCTACGTAATTTACCGAATGGATATTATATTATTGCATCTGAGGCGTTGTCAACAATGTTTTTGCTTGTTTGTAAAAACCAGAATGCAACGGTCTTTTTTATCGTTTGCCTATTGAACTTTTCCCTACCCTGGAAGGAAAATAACACATGACAGACGAAGCGAATTAGCACAGACAAAAAGGAAATTCCTGGCCGAAAGAAGCCTACTAGTATCAAAAAACGGTTCAAATGGCTCTGAGCCCTATGGGACTTAACATCTGAGGTCATCAGTCCCCTAGTCTTAGAACTACTTAAACCTAACTAACCTAAGGACATCACACGCATCCATGCCCAAGGCAGGATTCGAACCTGGGACCGTAGCAGCAGCACGGCTCCGGACTGAAGCGCCTAGAACCGCTCGGTCACAGCGGCCGGCTATTAGTATCAAACACTGGACTTCATTTGAGGAAAAAATTTCTGAGATATACTTTTGAAGCACAGCGTTGTATCAGAGCTAATCACAGTCGGTGGAAAATCCGGAGAAGAAGTGAATCGAGGTGCTTGAGATGGGATGCTATTAAAGATTTTAAGGTTAGAGGGAACGATGAGAAATGAGGAGATTCTCCACAGCATCAACGAAGAGAGGAACGTATAAAGAAGGGACAGGATGGTAGGAACATGTGTTAAGAGATCAAGCAATAACCTCCATGATCTAGAAGAAGCCGTAGAGAGTAAGAACTGTGGGGAAAGACAGTCTGACATATATCCAAGAAATAATTTACGTCATTGGGTGCAAGTGCTATTATGAGGTGAAAAGGTTGGCACAGAAGAGGAATTCGTGGCGGACCGCATCAAACCAATCAGAAGACTTATGAACCCCACCCTCTTCCAAAAAAAGAAAAAAACATGCCATTGCAGTTAATTAGCGTTTCTTCTGGACGTGATGTGGACATGCTCAAGTTTGTCCGCTCCATGAAGAGAAGATCATGAATGATCGTCGATACATCGTCGCTGCATCGTCCCATGCACCTTCCGACTGTCCTGGAGCCCGTATTCACCATGCTGGACCGTTGTGTTACCAAAATGGCTTGACATCTGTCGTTGATTTGGTTCGGGCGATGTTCCTCTACAGCAAGTCGTTTCACAATCATACCTCGTAGCAGTCCACGTTCACCCCAAACACTTGCAGATTAGCAGCTAATATGATGATTGTGTACAGTGGCGCCATTAGTCCACTCGCCATTATTTTCAACACAGGTGAGTGCGAACGCTCCACACACAATATTTGCTCGTTTGGTAGCCTACTTCATAAATGGACAACTCACGCTTTATGCGCCTCGATGCCATACGAAAGAAGTGGTCGGAGTGATACACGGACGGGAAAAATTGGAAACGCCAAAACATAATTAGTGTAGACTAATGACATTTCTGGAATACATTTGCCTACGGAACACATTTAAGTGATTGACACCACAGTTGAATGCAAGCATGCAAATGTGCAGGCAGTATGTTGTATAGGCGCCTGATGCTAGTTTGTAGGCTGGAATTCTATGCCTGTTGCTCTTGATCGGTCAATATAGGAACGGTTAATGCTGTTTGTTGATGGCCGGCCAAAGTGGCCGTGCGGTTAAAGGCGCTGCAGTCTGGAACCGCAAGACCGCTACGGTCGCAGGTTCGAATCCTGCCTCGGGCATGGATGTTTGTGATGTCCTTAGGTTAGTTAGGTTTAACTAGTTCTAAGTTCTAGGGGACTAATGACCTCAGCAGTTGAGTCCCATAGTGCTCAGAGCCATTTGATTTTTTTTTGTTTGTTGATGACGCTGCAGTTGTCGTCTGATGATGTCCCATATGAGCTCAATTGTAGACAGATCTGGCCCATGCTGCATGTCGACCCTCTGTAGACCATGTTGGGTTACAATAGTGGAATGTGAGCGAGCGTTATCCTGTTGGAAAACATGCCATGGAATGCTGTTCTTGAATGGCAGCACAACAGGCCGAATCACCAGATTGACGTACAGAGTGCGTGGGAAAACCACGAGAGTGTTCTTGCTGTACTAAATCGAACTCCAGACCATAACTCCAGGTGTATGTCCAGTGTTTCTAGCACTGAGACAGGTTGGTTGCTGTCCCTCAACTGTCCTCGTCGGAACCGACATATGGCCATCACTGGCGGCCAGGCATAACCAGCTTTCGTCAGAAAACACGACACACCTGCCTCCAGCCCTCCAGTTAGCTGTCGTTTGACACCACTGAAGACTCAAATAGTGGTGGTTTGTGGTCAGTGGAATGCATACTACGGGGCGCCTGGCTCGGAGCGTTCCTTGAAGTAACGCATTTTTAACAGCATGTTGTGTCACTGTGGTGCCAACTGCTGCTCACATTACTGCTGCAGATGCTTTGAATAGACACCATCTTTCGTATGTAGAAACACGCCTACCAACTTTCACTTATGTCGTACAACTCATTCTTGGTACTTCGATTTTTTTTTCCGTCATTGTATGACCACATAAACTAAGCAACAGCTAACCAAAGTCCCTATAGCGCTGGAGCCGCGGCTTCCAGCGTGCGCCGACCGCTGGAGCTCCAGCCGCCTCGCTATCGCGTGTAAACAGATAACAGGGCCCGCCGCCTGTACGAGCCGTCTCCGACATTAATTAAAGCGGTTCGTTTCTGAAAACCTCGGAGCGTCGAGTGCAACGGCCTGTCGGCTTAATTAATCCCTCACAGGGCTCTCCCCGTCCCACTTCTACAAAAAAAAAAAAAAAAAGGAAGGGGGAACCGCAGATGTGTTTGACGTAATTCCTTTTCCCGTGCTGCCCACGTAATTAGACCCCTTGCACTGCCGTATCTTGGGAGCCTCAGTGTGCTCGTGTCGTGTGACCGCCTAAGGAATCAATCAGTTTCCTTTTTACCAGACTCATCAGTCTGAGCAAATGGCAGCCATCAGTTTTAACAATCTTTTTACTCTGCGGCAGAATGTTTTGCACTTGTAATGGAGCGACTTGCAAAAATCGGCTGCTTTCGTAGGCACTGTGAACAGCAGTTCAGTATTAGATGTCGTTTCAATAGGTAGTAATTGAATCTACATTAAAGTAGAAATTTTTTGCCGCCGATAATCATCACGTGTTGTGGAATTCGTCTGATGACAACTGTTCGCTTGTAAGTAGAGTAAGGAAACGGAAAATATCCTTTAAACTATTAGATGCAAACCTCGCATGGGATGCTTTTACTTCCATTTCATGGACAGGAATGAGGTGCAGATGTGTGAAATATCTGGAACAAAAGAAGTTGTCCATGTTAACAAAAACTAAAATTTGAAAGTAGTCGTTTTCTTGGCATGCAATGTATGATTTCGATTCTTAAATCGCCAGTGGTTCAATAATATTAATATAAAGCTGGGAGACACACAATTTTGTTAGCCGTCAGGTACGTAGAGATGAAGAAAATGCGGACCGCACGTAACTACTTTATTTTTAAATTAGTGTTAAGAATATATTGCGCTTTTTCCCGTTCAGTTACTCGATTCGGAAATAAATTTCCAATGCTTCCTACGCTGGACTCGGGTATCTACAACCTCAGTCATCTACATTCTCTGTCAAAGATTTGCCGATGAAATTTAACACGTTCCCTCTTCTCATCAGGACCTTCGTGTTCAGAAAATTATTTTCTGTATTGTTAACAATCTGTTGCGGTCCCAAGAGTTGATCTGTTACATACTTTTGTTCTTTTTCCTTTTACATTTTTGTTTAACATTTCCACTTATGTCGTTGGTACAGATGTCTTCTATTTCCTTCTCCGGTGTCTTTAAGTTCCTCATTCACCTTTTCCCCATAATGGACGCACTTACTTTGTACCCAACGTAATGAAATCGATCCATGCTCCATGGTAACTCACTGGAAAGCTACTCTGTAATATACTCGATTCGTATAGTCTATGAGGTCGCCGCAACTTCCACAGTTCTCACGTTCTACATCCTCCGTGGTTTGAAACAAGGACAACATATGTTGGATATTACTTCTCGCGGGCTCTCTCATTTTGCTGTTTTCTGGTTCTCTGTTTTTCTGCTCTTCATCTTTGAATGTTAAAGTATCTTGTACTATGCGGTTGTTACTCATCTTGAAAAGATTTCTCCGAGAATCAGAGAATCCCTGTATCTAGAGAGAATCTGTAAAATACACGATATTTAAGGAGTAACTCGTTGTTTAAAAAGTTGTTCAGTTTACGACTTCGATATATTGCTTTAAAAATAGGACATACTGTGTAACACTTTTTTGATAACTGCCGGCACTAAATTTTTGAATCTCTTCAAATGGAGTAAATAAAGCTGTCAGTTCGTTTTACGCTTCACTAGGCTGGAGCACGGAACCGGTTTCCTGTCGAAACGACATTCCCCTTGTCGGCGGGCCAACCGCTACGCAACTTGCCTGCATGTTACTTTATCAGGCGACATTCTTACTGACATCGTATCTTGCGAAGGGTATTTCTAACTTACGAAACTTATCAACATAGCCTCCTCCATGTCGCAAGATCCATATCCTTACGCACAGCCGGCCGGAGTGACCGAGCGGTTCTAGGAGCTACAGTCTGGAGCCGTGCGACCGCTACGGCCGCAGGTTCGAATCCTGCCTCGGGCATGGATGTGTGTGATGTCCTTAGTTTAGTTAGGTTTAAGTAGTTCTAAGTTCTAGGGGACTGATGACCTCGGAAGTTAAGTCCCATAGTGCTCAGAGCCATTTGAACCTTGCGCACAGCCACATCAAAATCTGACTGTAGCTCTTTTAGCACAGAGTATTTTTCGCTCCTTTATAACGGTTGAAGTTTCCTGTAAGTTTCAGTTTTTAACAGATATAATTGATTTATGTATTTGGCTTCTAAGATAGTCGGGTGTTACAGAACGACTGAAAAGTTTTTCAAATCATTTTCACCATGTAGTTAGTTTCTGTAAGGATACACTCTCGAGCAATTCAAATAGAGGTAACTGCTGCGTTGGGGGAAAGACCCACGACGGATGAATTAGTTGGACGTGGAAGACCCATGGCGGATGGATTAGTTGGACGTGTCACGTGAATAGGGTGTATTCGTGACCATTGGCCATGTCCATTGGCCATGGTCACGGCGCACGATATAATCGCATCTGATCGTCAGTTAATTCTGGACACTCAAGGCATATAGTATATGTGCTCGCCCCATTGAGCCATGATTCTACCATGAATATAGCGGCTAAAAAAAAAAAATACCGCCGCCAGCACAGGAAACTGCCGTGGGCAGAAATGTAATCATGTTAAGAACCATTATCAGCTATCGATTATTGTAATAGAGAACAGGTCGACAATGTGCAGCAAATAAGTCGCCAAGTGACCAATGGAAGAACAACTGCTGAGCAACAATACTGTTCAGTCACCTCCTCGCGGTTTACGTACAGTAACCAGCGTCCCAAGTGCGTAACTTCACTCATCGCACATCACAAGGCACAGAGATTGACAAGGACGCAGGAGCGTTAACACTGGACGTCGAAGTACGGGAAAAGGGCGCACAGACTAATGCGTTGCGATACACATTGGTACTCACCGATGTCAAGCTTCGAGAATATAGAATATCACATTAGGAGAAGCATCCTGAAAATGAACATGGCGCCCTTCAGGTTGGCAGAGGACGTATTCTCAGGGGGAACAGGGGTCCGTTTACTTGGGAGCAAAATAAGGACGTCTCTCACCAGCTTACGATACAGGTACCTATGGTCCTATAATGGAAATTCCCTTCTCCGCCTGCAACTATCTACAGGCGAACTATATCTTTAGCAAGGAAGTGCATCAGCCATCGCTCCGTAATTGTGTCAGATTGATACCCACTGACTTAATGGAGTTTGTTTGGCCCGAAATGTCACGTGACGTCAGTCCTATGGATCACATCTGGGACGTCACCGGTTAATTTGTGCCCGCCTTGCACCCAGCTCGCGACTGAGGTAAAAGGTATCAGGATGTCTCCTCAATGCTGTCGCGAACTCAAGAAGTCCACGCCACGATGATTCGACATAAGAAGCGTGCTCACGCTGCTAGATAACTGTCTCCAGTTCGGGTGCTCATGAGCATATATACTGTTCATTGTCGCAAGTCTTCTCTTGCTTGCTGTTTCTTGTTAAATCAAAAAATAAGAAATCATCCATTTTATATTACGCGTTCTGAGCTGTACCCATTCAATAAAGACTACATGAATAGCAATACTCTGTTTCGTTATGGAATGGAATCCATTTGTTGACCAATAGTTCAAAGATAACTTTTTTCTTCTCGTTGACAGCTTCGGTCATAAACAGCTATCGTATTGAATTTTTTTGGTAAAATAGTTTCGTTATGAGCACGTTTGTAATTTTTCCCTGCGAACGAATCATCACACCGCATTATTTCATAGTTAGTGAAGGAGGTAATGAGTAAAATCTTACACATGTTTCGCCAGAAAGAGCAACTGCCTCATCGCTTCCGGACCAGTTTAACACTGGGTCGCATCCATTCGAAAAGAAGCTGTCATACAATACGATGTCATTTCAAGTAGAGAAACTTTAACGCATACTTACAGCTAACGATTTCCAGAAGCGTCGTAGGCAGACGAGCAAAAGTAAAATGGTACGTAGACTTATGATATTTTGCGCATCAGTGCGGTAGTGGCGCCAGTTAGTCCACCTTATTTTATAAAGCAAATTACATCTCATGTAAATGACCAAGTAAGGAATTATACATGTATCACAGAGATCAAAATGCTCGCACGTTTGTATGCTATGCTGTAACGGAATATCAAACTGCATTTCTAGATTTTTGCTGCTGTTGGCAGCGCTGACAAAGCGGAGCTAACATTCTCAGACTTCCGCGTGTTTGCTCTGCAAGGTCTACAAATAAATGTACAGGAAGTAAATGGGATTCTGATGGTTCTGTGAGTGCATCGGAAAAGGAGGTATCAAACTTGGTGACTTTCTCCGACAGCAATTTGTGCCACGATCCCGTAGCAAACACAGAACCGTAACACCATCCAGATGGCTAAGCGTGCCCTGTGAAATTGGGTTAACTGCCGAGCAATCAAACAACACTTCTGACGACACCGAGCCCCAGTCTGTGTTTGTGTTTTATGTGTGTGTGTGTGTGTGTGTGTGTGTGTGTGTGTGTGTGTGTGTGTGTTACAGCTCGCTGGAAGACAATTTTGTTACGTTTCCTCATTGCTGAGGTTACTAATTGACGGCTACAGTTTCAACGCAGCGCTCAAAGCTAAGATAGAACTAGTAAAAGTGCAACGTTTATTTGGAGTACTTACGGACTTAAAACGAAGATGGTTTTTTAATTCACCTGTAATCATTTAAGTAATAACGAAAAATCTTTGACAGAATGTCTCATCAGCTGTCCAAAGAGCGCACATGCCCGTGAGCAAAAACTCTTCACGATACCAGTTGACAGTGCTGCATTGGTTTCTAACACGTTGGTTACTCGATATACGAAGGCCTGAAGATGACATGATGTTATGTCGAAACTGATTGCCTAACAAGTAAAACCAAAATAACGGCTGTTGGTATTTTATTATGGGAAATCGACCAGCCGAAGTCCCGCACTCCAGACATAGGCTGGAGCTGCATTCATTCTCTGGTTGGTTGTTGGTATGGTAGTTGTCATGTAAACAAGCATCTGCCACTAACTTTTTGATAAACTCGCCCGGATAGCTACGAGGGTTAGCACGTCAGTCCCGGAATTCTCGGAGGTGCGCCCGCCCCGGATCAAATCCGCCCAGCGGATTAACGACGAGAGCTTGTGTGCGTGCCAGTCTTAAAATAATTTTTGAGCGGTTTCCCAAAAGCGACCAGCTGAATAACGGACTGATATCCATATACCGCCTCAGTTACACGATTCCTAAATATTTTGAAAAGGTTCGGACACTTTCACATGGGATAACAATAGACGCAGACAAGTGATGTACACAAATTCCGTTCCGGGGGAGTTGACGGTGGGACGGAGTCGGCCGACCCTGTGTACCGCCTGTGTAAGTGTGTGTGTGTGTGTGTGTGTGTGTGTGTGTGTGTGTGTGTGTGTGTGTCAAAAAAAAGTATTGCATCACCGTGGTTCCGAGAGTTTCGGAACCTGTACAGAAAATTGGAATAGAGATCAACATAAACATCATTTCCGCCCTTTTTATTGCTCATGAAAACCATCCATTGTTGTACCACCATACAGCGAGACCTGCAGAGGCGGTGGTCCAGACTGCTGTAAACACCGGTACTCTAATACCCAGCATCACATCCTCTTGCATTGATGCATGCCTGTATTCGACGTGGCATACTAGTATTCGACGTGGCTTACTATCCACAAGTTCATCAACGCACCGTTGGTCCAGATTATCCCATTCCTCAACGGGGATTCGGCGTAGATCCCTCAGAGTGGTTGGTGCGTCATCTCGTACACAAACAGCTATTTTCAATCTATCCCAGGCATGTTCGATAGGGTTCATGTCTGGAGAACATGCTGGCCACTCTAGTCGAGCGGTGTCGTTATCCTGAAGGAAGTCATTCGTATGGTGTGCACGATGGGGGCACTAATTGTCGTTCATGAAGAAGGATGCCTCGCCAATATGCAGCCGATATGGTTGCACTATCGGTTGGAGGATGGCGTTCACGTATCGTAGAGCCGTTACGGCGCCTTCCATGACCACCAGCGGCGTACGTCGGCCCCACATAATGCAACCCCAACACAGCAGGGAACCTCCACCTTGCTGCACTCGCTGGACAATGTGTCTAAGGGATTCAGCCTGACCTGGTTACCTCGAAACACGTCACCAACGATTGTCTGGGTGAAGGGATATGTGACACGCATCGCTTAAGAGAACGTGATGCCAAACCTAAGCGGTCCATTCGGCGTGTCTTTGGGCCCATCTGTACCGCGCTGCATGATGTTGTGGTTGCAAAGATAAACCTCGCCATTGACATCGGGAGTGACGTTGCGCATCAAAATGGTTCAAATGGCTCTGAGCACTATGGGACTCAACTGCTGATGTCATTAGTCCCCTAGAACTTAGAACTAGTTAAACCTAACTAACCTAAGGACATCACAAACATCCATGCCCGAGGCAGGATTCGAACCTGCGACCGTAGCGGTCTTGCGGTTCCAGACTGCAGCGCCTTTAACCGCACGGCCACTTCGGCCGGCCGTTGCGCATCAGGCAACCTATTGCGCACAGTTTGAGTCGTAACACGACGTCCTGTGGCTGCACGAAAAGCATTATTCTACATGGCGGTGTTGCTGTCATTGTTCCTTCGAGCCATAATCCGTAGGTAGCGGTCGTCCACTGCAATAGTACCATTTGGGCGGCCTGAGCGAGGCATGTCATCGACAGTTCCCGTCTCTTTGTATCTCCTCCATGTCCGAACGTCATTGCTTTGGTTCACTTCGAGACGCCTGGTTCAAATGGCTCTGAGCACTATGCGACTTAACTTCTGAGGTCATCAGTCGTCTAGAACTTAGAACTAATTAAACCTAACTAACCTAAGGATAGCACACACATCCATGCCTGAGGCAGGATTCGAACCTGCGACCGTAGCAGTCGCTCGGTTCCAGACTGTAGCGCCTAGAACCGCACGGCCACTCCGGCCGGCTGAGACGCCTGGACACATCCCTTGTTGAGAGCCCTTCCTGGCAAAAAGTGACAATGTGGACGCGATCGAACCGAGGTATTGACTGCCTAGGCATGTTGAATTACAGACAACACGAGCCGTGTACCTACTTCTAGTGGAATGACTGGAACTGATCGGCTGTCGGACTCCCTCCGTCTAATAGGCGCTGCTCATGCATGGTTGTTTACTCTAAACAGTCAAAGGGACTGTGTGTCTGTGATACAATATCCACAGTCAACGTTTACCCTCAGGAGTTCTGAGAACTGGGGTGATGCAAAACTTTATATTAAGGTGGAGAAAGCGAGCTGTGAACGGCAGTGCCGTTCACGCAGCTGCGACTATTGGGAAAACTCTTTCATTTACCTATGAAACACTGGGGGGAATGGACATTAACATCTGGCAAGGTTCGAGGAGTGGAAGTATTTGCTCCTCCATACAACTGCAGCAATGACAATAGCAACAAAACGTTACTGGCGTTCCACTCACAGCATCGCCTACATAACTGTCCAAACTCTGCGATAGACGTCGATTTGCATTTTGTTTTGACGTATTATAACTGGAACCAAGACTGTACCATGATAGAGAAGAAAATTGACAGTGTCATTTCCAAAGAAGTCATCCATGCATCCGCCTTCAATGATAGGAAAACCACGGAAAAAAGTAAACATATAAGGAAGGATAGGAAAACAGCAGTCAGTAGCAATCCCGTTGGTTTTTTGGTATTTTTCTTGAGTATTCAGCTTTCAGTTATAAATAGCCATCTTTAGTGCATTTGAGTGATTTATAATCCAACAACTCCCAGCAATACATGCACTGAAGACGGCTATTTTTAGCTGAAACCTGGGTAACTGGGTATGCAAGAAAAATAATAAATAAAACCAATGGGATTGTTACTAATTGCTGTATTTCTGTCCTTCCTTATAATAATATACAATCGCTGTGCACAGCGGTTCCATATGGGAACGAAGTTGGTGAAAAGTAAATGTGAAGGGCTGGATACGGTGTGAACCTAGCTTTTCTCGAATACGAATGCAGTGCCTTAGCGCTGCGTCACCTGGCCCGCTTGCTGGTTACTACAGTTTAATAAGCAAGGCTACAGATCCCACAGCAGACGGCGATCCAGTCGCTACAACAGGCGGATCAAAAAAGAAATTCTTTCGTAATCCAGAACTGACATTAAAATTTATAAAGCTACTGGAAATAATCTCTGTGGCACACTTTCCTGTACATGAGTGTATCCAAAACCACTCATTTAACTTACCGAGTGATATGTAATTTCCTCCCACTCTACAAGGTTTTATCAGAATTCTCCTTCTGATAAGCTGTGCATGTCGTCGTAGTGAAAAAAATATTCCAGAGATATTACGTCGACCACGGAAGGCTTCGCGCAGAGTCACGTAACTGGCGCGCACGGTGGTTATCAGCGGCAGCTCGGCGGTTGCCCTTGGCAGCGAGCGTTCTCGTCGCTGGCGGTCCGTCACGCACGTCCGCCCCCGCGGCCGCAGCCGCCCCCGCCAGCTGGCTTCTGGAAGCCCGCCACCGCACCAGCAACCGACGGGCTTCCTGCTCCTCCTCCGCAGCGAGGGCAACGCCACGGCTGGCGGGCCGCCGTGCCATCTGGCGCATTCCTGACTCCCACTACGCAACAGCCAGGGGTAATCCCGCTGCCGAACACTCGGAGGGCAGACTGAAGCTTGGATTTGGTCGTTGCTTGGACGGCTCAAACAGTAATGTCTTGTCCCTGAAGATAAATATGCAACTTCGAGTACTGGTACGGCACGCACATATAAGGAGTTTTAGACGAAGCCGAACTAGTGTTTCTAGACTGCAAAAATAACTTGTAAACGAAATACTGGGTCCCGGCGGAGGTTCGAGTCCTCCCTCGGGCATGGGTGTGTGTGTGTTTCTCCTTAGGCTAATTTAGGTTAAGTAGTGTGTAAGCTTAGGGACTGATGACCTTAGCAGTTAAGTCCCATAAGATTTCACACACCTTTGAACATTTTTTTTTTAACGAAATGCTCGCTTAAGAGTTGTCTGGGTAGGCTACGCTGGCAAAGCGAAACGAAGACCTCTTCAGGGTGTGAGCGTCATCGTATTTACGTCCTAGAAATAGAAAAGACTGCTGGTGCAGTGTGTTCCAGTTGTAAATTGGGCGATTTCCAGAAGGAGCAGCCGTGGGAGGGAACACACCATGCCTGTCTCCTGCACGCAGGCACCTTAACTTGTGATTCATGCTTCCGCTAAAGCAGAAGTCACGTACAGAGGTAAATCTGTGTTGTTAGTAATCGGAACTGAAATAGTCTTATGTAGTGACACGTTTAATAACGATCCTAACGGCAGAGGCTACATGCACGTATCCCCAGTAAAGGAAGTTTTATGAAATAGAGTAACACAGCAGACAACAATAGCTATCTCTAATGGTCAGCTAGATAACATTGGCTGTAGCCAAAAACAAATGACTACCGGCCTAAGTCTTCCGACTTCTATCGTTTCAGAGCTAGAGAGCTAACCGACCGACTTCCAGTTAACTCACTGTAAAAGCATAAAAAATTGAACATCGTCCGCCAGTTTTGTTTGACGAAACTCTTTCGACATTGTCACTCTTCCGGTATTTACTCACGGTGTAATGTATGTGGATCTACGTTCCGTCTAAACAAACCATTGGGGAACGTAATTCTGATGCTTTATTTTCTTGCAAAAATTCTAGCGTAGGATGCCAGTTTTGCAGCTATGTTGTACCGTTTGCACCTGATAATTCTTTTACTGTGGCACCTTCTGAAACCGAATTTCGTAGACAGAACAATTTCTCTCGGTTTATTTGCTAACCTTTTAAGCCCACTTTTATACACGACAAGAACTCTGACGTCTTCGGAAAACTGGAATTTCATCCACATCTATATCTACATGATTACTCTGCAATTCACAATTAAGTGCCTGGCAGAGGGTCATTCTTCGTATTATCACAGTAATTAGTGCCTAATAATATATTTATATGAGTCATATATGGGATATTTATTGTGTGCGCCTCATTTTATCTTGTTTGGGGTAGATATTTCAGCTCCACGTGTCTCAGCATCGGGCACTTCCGGCAGTAATTAGCGCACCAACGTCTGATTCGATTTCAGCTTTCTGCTTGCACGTTCTATAATCATTTTCCTTCGCCACATCCACCCTTTCTCCTCCTCATCCCCAATAAATGTTCAAATGGCTCTGAGCACTATGCGACTCAACTTCTGAGGTCATCAGTCGCCTAGAACTTAGAACTAATTAAACCTAACTAACCTAAGGACATCACACACATCCATGCCCGAGGCAGGATTCGAACCTGCGACCGTAGCGGTCACGCGGTTCCAGACTGAAGCGCCTTTAACCGCACGGCCACACCGGCCGGCCCCAATAAATGTAATTATGTTAACTATAGTCCGCCTTGGATACCTGCGGGTCTACAGTTCTTTGTCGCGTAATATTAATCAACTACGTAAACCGTAGCGCCGGCCATTGGGCGATTTAATTTGATGTCACTAGTTACAACCACGTCTCAGTTCAAAGTAGTGGTAATTGACAAGCCTCACTGGCAAACAAAAACTCTGTGGCATGAAGATGAAAGAAAGCCTCCGAAATGGGTTTTAATTAATAAATATGGAACCGAGTCAGTAGTTACGTACTGTTTTTGTTATTTTCTCGGCTTAAGTAACTCCACGATTTATACAAGAAAATTTACAACCAGACTAACGGCGCTCGTAATATCGTGAAATGTCTACACAGGACCGCTTTATCTACGAGAGCGATCAAGGGTGATACGTTTCCAGCCTGCTTAATAATTAATTCCACTTTGGTGTTGGCAGCTCCAAAGTAAACTCGAGATTTTCGACAAGCAGACGTAATTTATGAGGGAGACGCACAACTTAGCGATACGGAATGTGGTTTTCGAAGAATGAAACGGCTGACATGATTTTCCGAGGTCCTAATCCGAAATTCATAGCGTGCTGAGTCAGAGCGAATGTGTAGAACGCCAGCAAATGCCAGGAGTGACGCAGTGAAACCGGTTTCGCGGGCGCTTGCGTGAGACATCCGTTACTGCGTGGCGCCTGCTCTTCGAGTGGCGTCTGGATGTCGCGCCAGCGGGCGCCAATTATTTCTAGAACGAAAAGCCTCCCGATCGTAGAATCCTTCGCCTAAGGGCGGTAAAAACCGTATGCTACTACGATAAACTATAAATCTTTTGACAATTGAAGATTCCAAGTGCCTAAAACTTTATTCGCGTCAGTAAAAACAAAAATTGAGGTAAAATCCTTAGGTTGTTAGACCGCGTCATGTTTCTCCTACACGATGGACGTTTCGACCCCCACCTGTTGTGATCTCCTTCTGGATCTTCTGGCGTTCACGATCAGGTGAATGCTGTCAGAAACCAGAGTCGCATTCACTAATAAAAGGAAGTTTACCCGCACTTGTTCTGGAGAACAGGGGTTATTGCGTAAAACTTTTCCGTTTACTACTGGTGCCCTATCGTCATTGTATTGAAAGCGAAACAGACAGAGCAAGAGAGGAGGGGGGGGGGGGGAGGATATTAATCAAAATATTACTGCCGTGTCGCACGAGTGGCTTCCTGACAGTTGTTTATATTCCTCGCGCTCCGTCGCTGTGTACTTACTTCCTTGGAAGCGGGAAACCACAAGCTGCAAGGCTATAGCCATATTCTCTACTGAATTTACATTCGTCCTTGAAAATCTCAACCGCTCCTCGGACTTCTATAAATGCTGGTTTCCTTGGCGTAATAACCAGGAACATGATCTCTCCCAGTCAGATCCGTACCTAGATGATGCAGTGGCCTTGAATAACTGCCAAAGCTGCCTCCCACCATCTCCTCACCTCCCTAAAACACAGATTTATCGAACTGTATACTTTTGAAAGTTGTTTCAATAAAAAAGAAAAATAGTTGAAAAACATTACTTATAAAAACTGTATTGATTACAAACTGTATATGAGGTATGTGAGAAAAGTAATGAAACTGTTTTTTATCTACCAAAGTCTTCAAACAAAAATATTATTTGCCTTTTTTCAAACAACAATATCGTTTCCTTGAAAATAGTCCCCTTCGGCAGGTATACACTGACGGAGTCGTTCCCAGTCTTGGTGGCAGTGCTGTAAGGCTTCAACCTGTAGAGCCTTTAACATGTTGGTCACGATCTTTTGAATGTTTTCCAGGGTCCTAAGAAGATGTTATTTTAAGACATTTTTCAATTTCGGAAAATGAAGAAAGTCCCGCAGACTTATATAAGGTGAATGGGGGTTGTGAAACAAAAGGAATGTATTTTGAGGTCAAAAATCCCTTGATAGAAGTGCCTGTGTGACAGTTAGCGTTTTCATGATACTGCATCCCCTTGACTAGAATGAAATTTTCACTCTAAAGCGGAGTGTGCGCTGATTTCATCCTCCTGACTGCAATGTACGGTCTTACTTGATTCATCCTTTTGCTGCGACTTTCTAGGACATCTCTGTAAAACACTTGGTTGACGGTTTTTCGTGGAGTAAGACATTCTTTACGCACGATATACCTACCGGCAAAAAATCAGTCAGCATTGTTTCGATCTTTGATTTCCTCATTCGAGCCTTTTTAGGTCGAGGATATGTCTCAGTGCGCCACTCCTCGCTTTGAAGCTTTGTCTCACCATCATTACTGTTAAACGTCGATCTAATCTCATAAGAACACTACGCGTTCGACGTTTTCGTCGGTTTTTGAAGTTGAATATCTCACTGAGGTTCATCTCCAATTCTTTCTTTGTAATCCAAAAATGATTTGTGCCTGCGTAAAACTTGTGCCCCTGACAAGGTATAAGGAATGTTCCCCATACGCCTGTTTCAACTTTTCAAAGGCCACACTCACGGATTCCCCAGTTTAACACAAAACTTTATGGCGTAACGATGCTCTAAATTCCTGTGTTCGGTTTTCGTCCATCACGTTTTTCCTACACGATGGACGTTTCGACCCCCCTGTTGTGATCCTCTTCAGGATCCTCAGGCGTTCAAGATCAGGTGAGTGCTGTCCAAAACACAGATTCGATGATGGCGCTCTCAAAAATCACGTGATACCTCTACGGAGTTGAACCTCGGACTGAGCCTCTGGAAGGGATGAACGCATCGGTGTACACAAATAGAACAACACAGCATTTTCAGATCGCTCGTAATGTTGTCAGTCTCATTACTTTTCTCACACACCTCGTAAACATTAAAAAAAACTGAAAGTAAAACAAAATCTGTATCTTATTGTTTATGCCATCTACTGTACATAGGCTTCAGTACGATGTGTAATAAATAAGAGTTTATTCGTTCCTCATGAATTATTCTTGGTGCGTAAATAATTAATTCGAAGTAAAAAAAGAGAATTACAATCAAGAGACAAGAAAATACTTCTTTCAAGAAAATGTATTTTTATCATAATTTTACTTTGCGTTTACTTGCTTAGAGCGAAAAAATCTTATTGATTACATCACTGAAGTCAAGTTTTGCATATGTGCCGTTTTCTATCAAAAAGATATGATAGTCTGATTACACTCTTAATTGACCTTAAGTAATTTTTATAGCCTTTAATTAGCCGAAACGGCGTTCACAAAATGATGCAGTCAGTGGCATTGTCATAAATATCCTCAAATTTATTTCTTCGTTTGGTCAAAATCGGTCAAAATCGAAAGCGCTCCGTCAAATATGTTTACTTTAGCCCCTGTTCGTCGACCTTTGGAATATTAGAGAGTGGCAGTTGGCTGCTAGTGTAAACAAACGACAACTTTGACCACAGTAGAGGAGCTGGGAGGAACAGCGGAACAGGGGGGGGGGGACACGCAAAAGCGACATTTACATAATGGGCAGAGGGAACTTTGATCCCTCGTGGTGTTTTGGGGCCGTACTCGAATGCCCATCACGGGCCAGATTTAGTCTCCTCTCTCATTACAACAAGCAACGTGCAACACGAAGAGAAGCGGAGTACACAGATCGTTTGGTAGCGGCCACAGCACAACACTATTTGCTCAGATTGCCAGTGTCGTGAACGCAGCAGTACAGATCCAACCTCAATTTGGCTCAAAACACCCCTCCGGAAAACAGCCATGTCCGCATACTGAAACAACGTCAGTGTGAAATCAAACTTGCTCTGTTCGTTTATGAGAGCCGAAAGGCAGCAGATATCAGCGCTCAGGTTGAAACCATGTTGCATGACTCCCGTAACGCGTTCGATACAGTTCCGCACTGCCGCATAATCAACAAAATGCAAGCGTACGGAATATCAGACCACTGTGTGACTGGACTGACGAGTTTCTAGCAAGCATAATACAGCGTGTCATTCTGAACGGGCAGAAGTCTTCAGACGTGAAAGTAACTTCGGGCTTGTCCCAGGAGAGTGTTATAGCAGGATTAATTTTCACTCTATGTATAGACGACCTAGTAGCTAACGCCGAAAGCTGCATGAGACTTTTCCTCAGGTGATACTGTTGTACAATGAGAAGTCGCGACGGTAGAAAATTGTAACGAAATACTGGAAGGTCTGTGAATATTCGACGCTTGGTGCAGGGTTTGGCAATTGACCCTCCACGTGAACAAATGTATCGTATGGCGAGTACATTGACAGAAAGACCCATTATTGTATGATTACACAGTTGCAGAACAATCACTGGAAACTGTTACTTCCATAAAATACTTATGAGGATGCGTACGCAGCGATTTAAAATGGAACGACCACATAAAGTTAACAGCTAGCACGGTAGACGCCAGACTGAGATGCATTTGATGACCCCTCAGGAAATGTAGTCTAACAAAACACTCATTCGATCAATACTTGAATATTGCTCGTCAGTATGGGATCTGTACCAGGTAGTAGTGGTAGAGGAAATACAAAATATTTAAACAAGAGTGGCGCCTTTCGTTACATGTTCATTTATTCATTGAGTAAGCACGAAAACGCCACAGACATGATCAGCCAGCTCCAGTGACAGACAGTGGAAGAGAAGCGTTATGCATCACGTTGTGGTCTACTGCCGTAGTTCTGAGAACGTAACGTTCCTAGAAGAGTCAACCAATATATTGATTCCTCCTACGTATATCTCGTGGAAAGACCATGGAGGAAAAACTAGAGCGATTCGAGCCCAAACGGAGCCTTACCAGCAATCGTTCATCCCGCGAACTACCCGCGACTGGAACAGGAAAAGGGGAAAGTGTCAGTGCTACACGAAGTACCCTCCGCCACACACACACACACACACAAGACGAATGGCGGAATATAGATATAGGTGTAAAGTTCGTTCGTGAAATTTCCGTTGCTTTAAAATACTGGATTATTATATAGGGCGAACATTAATAAAACTGACAATCTGCACGGACGGATGGCTTGAAATGGAGGAAAAAAGGTCCTATGAAAATGTGCACGAAAATGGACGGTGTGCATGCAACAAAAAAACTTTGTGGAATACAGTACAGAGCTGCGTCGCATCCACATCAAAGCGTGCTACATGGGACTCAGTGACTGCGTACACAGGTCGCATCATGGATTGCTGCGCTCTTTGGCACGTTCCAGTCTTTCTCCGAATAGCTTCACAGGCGTGGTGAAAACGCTGTTGAAGGGTACGCCCATCTGGAAACGGTTCAGCATAGGCAATGCTTTTCAGATGCCACCATAGGTAAAAATCCAGGGGCTTTAAGTCTGCTGATCTGACAGGCCACGCTACAGAGCCTCCGCATCGTATCCAACGTCCGGGGAAGATTTTGTTGAGGTGTCGGCGAACTTGTAACCTGCCAACAGAAAAATAATTATAATATTCACATTTAGTGTAACCTCCCAACAAAAAAATCTCGTTTAAGTTCCCAATAAAAAATTTATTTCCAATAATAAAATTTCATATCGAGATTAATAAGTTTTGACATCAGCAGCGCTGCGTCATGGCCCTGTAAAATCATCCTGAATAAACTAAAAAATTCTTACTTCACAGTGATGTCGCCGGATAACGCTATCTATATATCTGCTACTATAAGACATTTTTGGCACAGCACAGTGCAATGCTGGCCACTAGATTTTTATTATTTTGTTTATTTATAAACAACTGATTATCTTTTGCTTAATCAACGTGAGTATGCACAGGAAAAATTCGTAAAATCTTTAAACTCAGGTAAATGACTGGCAAAAGTTTTCTTCAGAACAAAAGTTATTATTGAAACATTTCTGCAAGTAATTACATGGGACTTTAACATTACAATTGTGGTTAAATCAGTTGTGGCAATTAACATATGTGCGTGGAAACAAAGAACAATAATTTTTTTACCTTCTACCACATCACTCAGGCACCGCTATCGTTCTGCACGACCGGCCCAACGCAAGTCAGCCGCTGTAATCCCCTGTCCGAACTCACGTGTTGATGCAGAACCGATGCTGGTGAGAAGGATGAAGCATTCCCCAAGAATTGTCTGAAGCCCAGAGATTACGACTGCATATTGATGGTACAGGTAAAGGTTGCTTCGTCGGCAAAGAGGACTGGTGACGGATACCCGATAATTGTGGCGGTCTGGTACAAAAATCATCGACAATATCCTTCCCGTAGAGGAAAATCCGCTGCTGATAATCCTTGCACACGTTGCAGGTGAGAAGGATAGTAGCGCTAGTCGTGCAGGGCACAGACAATCGTACTTAGGCCCACACCATGGTTCAAATGGCTCTAAGCACTATGGAACTTAACATCTGAGGTCATCAGTCCCCTAGACTTAGAACTACTTAAACCTAACTAACCTAAGGACATCACACACAGCCATGCCCGAGGCAGGATTCGAACCTGCGACCATAGACCAGCGCGGCTCCGGACTGAAGCACCTAGAACCGCTCGGCGACAGCGGCCGGCACTCACACCATGTTGGCAGGGCACTTGCCAGGAGCTTGTACTAAGGTTCGTCACAATATCCTGTGAAACGTCCCCTTAGAAAAATTTATGAATTACTGTGCTGATAAACCTCTTACATTATTTACTGTTCAAACAGCTGAGCAAAACTGAACGTACTCAGACATTACTCTCTTTACTTATTCTAATCAACACTAAACTGACACACAATATTTTTAGCGCAACGCAATCTGACTTCCAAAAATCCCTACAAAAGAATGGCCCTGACTAACAATAACCTATACCTTTCATGAATCGCTTACCTCACAAAAATCTTCGTTACTCAAACTATTGCAAAACAGCGAGCGCCAATACTGCCAGCTAAATAAAAGATTGTAACTACTGAAGTTAGCAAATGAAAAATTTTGATAAAGAACAAGCATTGTATTTACCTTAATAGTGTTCAACGGATGATCTCTACGTGTGGCCATCAGAGACAGTAAATTTGTAGAACTGGATGTCATGAACTGACATATATATATAACATATATATGTCATGAACTGATATATATATATATCAGTTCATGACGTCCAGTCTTACAAATTTACTGTCTCTGATGGACACACGTAGAGATCATCCGCTCTCAAAAGTCCCATCTCTTTCCCCACATCCACCACTGCTGGCGGCTAACCTCCAACTGCACAACGCTACGCGCTGTTCACATCCAACTGCCCAACACTACAATAGCGAATATTACAACAATGCAAAGCAGCCAAAGTCTGCACACAGCACAGCCAGTGATTTTCATACAGAGCGCTACGTGGCGTTACCAACATAAAAACCTAAACAGCCTACTTACACCTGTAGAAGCCGGCCCTGCAAATCTAGTGCACGCATAATCCACCACCTCGCTTCGCGTTCGTCTGCCTGAAAGGCCCCATGATGAGACAAACGCCCGTAAAAGGGCTTGAAATGTTGTCTAATGTGGCTTGTGCCTGTGAGGGTACTTGTTTCGGTATAGCCCTGCTGCTTCTCGACCGTTTCCATCTCGCTTGGACGTACACAAAAACCGTCTCGGCTTGTTCCCCGATCTGAATACCGGACCATTCTGCTGATTTACAGTGCGCTGCTTCAGTCATACAGCCTGCAACGCACAAGGAACGCGTGGCATTGGTCAGGGGAACTGTCATTCGACAGAGCCATGTACAGGGTTATTACAAATGACTGAAGTGATTTCACAGCTCTACAATAACTTTATTATTTGAGATATTTTCACAATGCTTTGCACACACACACAAAAACTCAAAAAGTTTTTTTAGGCATTCACAAATGTTCGATATGTGCTCCTTTAGTGATTCGGCAGACATCAAGCCGATAATCAAGTTCCTCCCACACTCGGCGCAGCATGTCCCCATCAATGAGTTCGAAAGCATCGTTGATGCGAGCTCGCAGTTCTGGCACGTTTCTTGGTAGAGGAGGTTTAAACACTGAATCTTTCACATAACCCCACAGAAAGAAATCGCATGGGGTTAAGTCGGGAGAGCGTGGAGGCCATGACATGAATTGCTGATCATGATCTCCACCACGACCGACCCATCGGTTTTCCAATCTCCTGTTTAAGAAATGCCGAACATCATGATGGAAATGCGGTGGAGCACCATCCTGTTGAAAGATGAAGTCAGCGCTGTCGGTCTCCAGTTGTGGCATTAGCCAATTTTCCGCGGGCTACGCGTGAAACTTGCCCGCACGCGTTCAACCGTTTCTTCGCTCACTGCAGGCCGACCCGTTGATTTCCCCTTACAGAGGCATCCAGAAGCTTTAAACTGCGCATACCATCGCCGAATGGAGTTAGCAGTTGGTGGATCTTTGTTGAACTTCGTCCTGAAGTGTCGTTGCACTGTTATGACTGACTGATGTGAGTGCATTTCAAGCACGACATACGCTTTCTCGGCTCCTGTCGCCATTTTGTCTCACTGCGCTCTCGAGCGCTGTGGCGGCAGAAACCTGAGGTGCGGCTTCAGCCGAACAAAACTTTATGAGTTTTTCTACGTATCTGTAGTGTGTCGTGACCATATGTCAATGAATGGAGCTACAGTGAATTTATGAAATCGCTTCAATCATTTGTAATAGCCCTGTATATCCGGACACACGTTCGTAGGAACTTTCTTCCAGTCAGGAATTCGTCCATGCAGTTAGTCGGTTTCATTAATGTTCACCTCGAGGAAATTCGGTAAAGCTGCCTTTAAGCTGTTTAAACGCCCTCGACGACAGGGGCGCGCTCGTCGGTGAAACTGAGCACCGGCTGTAAACGGACCCTTGCGCGTGAGAGCGGTATGCGGCGGCAGCGCTTGGCGAGGAGAGGCGAGCCCACCGGATGCCGTCACGCGTGAGGAAACCGGGAATCGATGACGCTGTCTTTGCGGCGTCGCGTTTCCTTTTATAGCGCTTCTTATTGTCCGCCGCGGCCGCTTCTTCTCGGAGGAGGCCGCCACCGGCGCCGCTCACCCCGCGCTCAAAGCCTTCTTTTCGCAGCCGTCGGCGGAGTGAGCGCCGGTACGTGCCGACACGTCGCCGGTGACAAAAGAAGCCGACGCGCTCTGCGCTTCGCCACAGTCGGAGGCCGATTCGCCTGATTCGGCGTCATTCACGTGACAGCGTTTCGGAATCTTTACTGTTACGACTTAGATATCTTTTTTTTTTTTATCTTACATTTCAACATTGTCATACAGTCATGTTACACATCTATGAAATTCGGAGTTACATCATATTTTACGAGGCTCGGTCAATCAGTAGCATAGCACACTTTTTTTCTGAAAGCAGGTTAGTTTTACTCGGGATCCCAGTACACCATACAATTCCCCACTCATTTGGGAACAAAAATCTTATTTTTCAACTTACTCTACTTTCAATGGGACGGGCTTACGCTACCTTATTAGTAGGACCGATATGCCCGCATGGTACCAATCTACGGGACGACGTCTTGCTGCAGTAGTAACCTCTCCATCATCCACGTACTTCTTCCCGCGAAGTGCATCTTCATTGGCCCAAGCAAAAGAAAGTCGGAAGGTGCGAGATCCGGGCTGTTGGGTGCCTGAGGAACACTCTTATGAATTTCTTCGAGCCCCTCTCGGAAGGTTCTAGGCGCTACAGTCTGGAGCCGAGCGACCGCTACGGTCGCAGGTTCGAATCCTGCCTCGGGCATGGATGTGTGTGATCTCCTTAGGTTAGTTAGGTTTAATTAGTTCTAAGTTCTAGGCGACTGATGACCTCAGAAGTTAAGTCGCATAGTGCTCAGAGCCATTTGAACCATTTGAACCCTCTCGGATGCGCAGACTAGGGTGAGGCCTTCGCTGTTATGGAGAAGGACAAGTTCATTTGCATTTTTGTGTGCGACCAACGTGCTGACGTCGTTTTTCAGTATCCTAATGGTAGCCCAATACAATCCCTCCAGACTCACAGAAGACCGTCGCGATGACTTTACCAGCTGAGGGTGCGGCCTGGAATTTTTTCTTCTGAGGAGAGGTGGTGGCGCCACTACATGGACCGCCGTTTTGTTTCCGGTTCGAGGTGGTGAACCCATGTTTCATCGCCTGTGACGATGTTCGACAAAAAATTGTTACATTTAGCTTCGTATCACGCAAGAAATTACGCGCATATGGTCCTTTGTTGCTGTTTATGATCTTCTGTTAGGCGGTGACGAACCCCGCGGACACACATGTTTGAGCATCCAAAAAATGGTTCAAATGGCTCTGAGAACTGTGGGACTTAACATCTGAGGTCATCAGTCGCCTAGACTTAGAACTACTTAAACATAACTAACCTAAGGACATCACGCATATCCATGCCCGAGACAGGATTCGAACCTGCGACCTAGCAGCAACGCGGTTCCGGACTGAAGCGCCTAGAACTGCTCGGCCACAGCGGCCGGCGTTTGAGCATCCCAACTGGTGGATCGACAGAGGCGTTCAGTTGAGCAGCGAAATGTTTATGATCCTTCGATCACCTCAAGTGAGAGTATCCACACGTTCCAGCACTGCAGGAGCCACACGTGTGTTCGGCCGGCTAGCACGTGGGAGATCGGACAGGCCTGCGCCTCACCCACGACAAGATGCCTCACACAACGACTCACCGTGCTTTTATTCACTGCCACGTCTCTGTAGACATTCTAGAAGCGCCTATGAGTATCTGCGATGGTCTAGTTTTCCGCCAAAAGAAGCTCAGTCACAGCTCTCTGTACGGAACGCACTTCCGTTACAGACGCCATTTTGAAGGCTATTTATAGCGCCGCCATCTATCGCAACTTCACGAAAGTATAGGGGCTGAAGTGGGAATAATCCACTATGTCCCACAACAAATTCCGCATTTTTTCAACGGAAATTGGACGAGAAAAAGAGTGTTGTTTTTTATTGAACGCCCTTTGCATTTTACTACACTTTTTTACGCTAATTCTGTCCGACAACGAGGGGGACGGACAGTACAAGGGACCTATTCAAAGGAACCATCCAGTTTTCTGACTGGAGTGCTTTAATTTAGGGAAAGCATGCAAAAGCAATGTCTGAATATCCGGACGGAATTTTAATCTTGGTCTTTCCGAATGCGAGGACTTCCCGTTACACTACTTACTTATCCGTAGAAATTTTTATCTGCAATACCGAATGCTATCCATTTGTCTGTTGGAACACCGTGAAGCACTAGTATATCTCGTTAACCCGCTTCACACTCTCCCTATCACAATTTCCAAGGGACGCAGCTAATAGTCCATGTTATGTGTTTTCGTACAGAAGCTCGTATTTGAAAGACTCCCGCGCTGCCGGCTGACTCTAGCCTGTCAGTCTAAAGAATTTCGAGACTGAATTAATAACAGAGAAAAGTTACGAGGCTGACTTTAATGGTTCAGATGGTCTATATAGGTTCCCCACACCTGAGTACATTGCACAGAACGTTCAAACAACCAAGCGAAACCGTCATAAGATTCCTTCTTAAAATGTCGTTCAACCTGCGCGTCACATTCGCATCTTCTTCGGTCATGGCGAACGGTCAAAAACCCATTCTGCATTTCGTTGTTTTGTGGTAGGTTCGTACTGATAACACCTAATCTCGTTACCGGTGATGATTTTTTTCTTCAGAAAATAACTATCCGTTGTTTTATTTCAATCTAGTCGCAGCAAGCGTCCACGCCACGTTGCTTTTGTTCGGGATGCAAGAAGTGACGGACACATTTTGTTCACACTTTTCTCTTCTTCAAAAATTCTGGAGAAATTGTTGCTCCAGCCTTATATTTACACAGTTTCTCGGGCAATAAACAGTTACCCACCGAATAATCTGCAAATAGTGCCGCTGAGGTAAAAACAATTGTGCACCATCTTTAGATTTTTATTGTAATTACCACTATTACACGCCGAGACAGACGGTAATAACTAATACTTCACTATTCGTTCATCAATTTCAACTAAATTGACGTAAGTAATCAACACTGATCACGGAGCTTAGTCAACGTTGTCTTCGTGCAGAGAGCCATCACTTCCGCTAACGAAGCGTGACAGACAATAAGAAAAGTTGCCTCATCAGGAACGACTGCTCATGCAGAATCACTCGGGATAAAGATAAGAACACGAAGTGCTATAGTCAACATTTAAGTGTGTCTGCAATCTCGCTATGGGGGTTTCTTAAGGTGCGTTTACACTGCGATTTGTATCGGCACATGTATGAGATACATGTATATGCGACTTTGCGACATGTATCGCGACTTCTATGAGTTGACAAGTATCAACCTCATACATGTATGAGCGAGCGTTTACACTGGTTGATATGATCACTGTGCGATCGCTTCCGACGACGATTTGGAAGTTTTCACTTTTTATGTGCTGATACACTTGCTCTTTTGGAAGATGATAGGAAGAAAAGGCGGAGGAAGCGTAGATGGTGGCACAGAGAGTTTCTCGCGAATTAACGCTTGAGGATGGCGCATATTTTAGAAATTATGTTAGGATGAGTATGGAGGAATTCCGCGGTTTGTTATCACTTGTGGCTCCTCTTGTGTCCAAAACCAACACAAACTTTCGGGAAGCGATTCCACCAGAGGGTCAGTTGGCAGTAACACTCCGTATTTTAGCCACTGGCGATTCCTCGTAAAACGATTTCATGACAAAACATTTGCATTGTCGCGCGATTGCTAATGCTAACGTCTCACACACGATTATCGGCATCCGTTGTCAACATTATCACGCGAGGCCGCCGGAATAACAGCAAAACATTGATATACGTGCCAGATGCATGAAAAAATTATATAATGTATTACATACTCTGATATATATATAAAACTTTTACCTTCACTTCTTGGGATAAAACTTGCACAATGGCCTCGCAAACACGAAGAATAATGTTGCATATGGCACTTTTTAATATTCTATGCAGGTACATTAACGTCGAAACGACAGTCGGCACCTTCAAAACTCAAACAGCCGCCAAAGAGCCTGGTACTACGCATGCGCTAATCGTCGAAATAAGCGGCAGTCGACTAGACGACAGGAAATGATAGTACTGCGCATGCGCGAGTTCTTCAAATGTCGCTCATACATGTCGCGTATATGGCCAAAAAGCGATATACAAAATGTATACGCGACATGTATGAGCTCGAGGGTCCGCATACAAGTTCCGTGAATTTTTGTATGAGGTGATGTATCGCGACATGTCAAATTGACATGTCGCTCAATACATGTCGCGATACATGTATCCCAGTGTAAACGTACCTTAAAAGCTGCCTAAGCAACGGCTGCTAAACGGATTCTCGGAATAAGTGAACAGGTGGATAACTACTCATGCTAATTACTGGGTGAAAAATACATTACTCTCTCTTACAGAGCGCGTGACAGTTCGTCAGGTGAGTCATTATAGTCGCGTCGACCCGGAGAGGAGCCCGTTTGGAGCAGGGAAATGCCACCACACCAGGCTAGATTATGCAGCCTGGGCGGCGTGCATTAGCACCCCCGTGCAGCCAGAAGCGCTAGCCGGCGGGTTTCATTTCGTCTGCGGTCGCTGGCGACCTCGTCACCTGTCGTGCGAGCAGAGGGTTCGCCCGATTCCCGCGAGGCCGGCCGACCACAGATACAGTGTGGCTGGGTTGATATCCTCTGGTTGCAACTTTGCGCCGAAGTTCCGCGAGGCCCCGCTCATTAACCCTAATTCAGTTTTATTTATTTATTTGCTTGGCCTGATCAGATTATGACTCTCAGGCCCTCTCTTACATCGGACCGGAGTTTCACACATACAGCACCTCGTTTACGTCATAGTCACCTAAGGAATAGTTTTAATATGGCAGCTAGTATCAAAACGATTTCAGTGTCTGAAGCAGCTGTGTGAGTAAATTATAAGAGTATGAATTAATGAAGTTAATTGTGGCAGTACTGGTATTACTGCAGCAGCTGTTGTGATAATAGTACTACTACTACTACTAATAATAATAATCATCATCATCTTCCAGAATGAGGTTTTCACTCTGCAGCGGAGTTGCGCTGATATGAAACTTCCTGGCAGATTGAAACTGTGTACCGGGCCGAGACTCGGTCCGGCACACAGTTTTAATCTGCCAGGAAGTTTCAATAATAATAATAATGATAATAATGAAAATATTAACAGTAACAGTAGTGGCAGATATAAGAATAATTCTCAGTTCTTGGACACACGTTATTTTGTGTAAAGCACTCTGACACGACCTATGCGAAATTTTCACTTGTTACGTCAATTTACGTGTCGAATTCTTTGGACTCTGGATCATTTTTGCTCGAATATGCGCTATCACAATAGATGTACGAACAGACAGGGCTCGATTCTGTTCTGTGTTTGCAAGCTGACCCTGTAGTACGCCTCTTTGTCACCAAATCCTTCATAACGCTCTTTGATAGTATGGAAACGCCAGGAAACTTCTTTACAAAAGTGCTCAGCGCTTCCTTAAATGAACCGGTGAACACGTACGCCTTCACTATTGCGATTCTTTTTTGAAGACGATACGTCTCACTGAGATATTTACATCACACGTCGTAACCAAGTCGCAACGAGTTTCGCGCTGACAATATAAAACGTAGTCGCAACAGCTTCGAAACTATGAATACATGACAACTGACGGACGACAATGAGCAGTCTAATACTCGGGGCCGGTTCGTCATGCACCACCCTGTGTAATAAAAAATACCTTTCTACAGTGGGATACTAAAACCAGTATTTTTGGGTGCAGCCCAAATCATGTTTCTGAGTGGAGACACTGACTTCTCCGAGAGATGGAGAAGAAAGAACGCAAAATCATTAGATCTTTAATACTAGGATCCAGTTACAATAAAAGCATTTATAACAAGATACATCAATGAAGTTTACAACATTGTAGACAACTCACGGAAACTATCGGCAAAAGTCGGGTGCAGTAGTATGGACACCTGAAACAAATAGAGAGAAGCAAGCCCATCGTATAATATGTTTGCCTTATCGATACTCTGGTTTACGAGCACCGAAGGAGACCTCCAAACGTTTGAAATCAAGCCCGAAGTTGCCTTCGACAGGGATCTCTTCCGTAAAAAGATAGTTGCTCACTGGATAAACGGACGAACAGCTAAAACGTAGGACGTCTTGCTCCCTGGACAAAGGAGCGCAAAAATAATGCAGAATTTTTGGGCACAATGGGAAACGATGCGCACTGCCAAATACAGCAAGGCTTAACATGTTCCAAGTTAGTTCCAGCATATGATGTATATAGCTAATCAATGGATAAATATAAAAATGGCACAATAGGTATGCAATGTAATGAGGAAACAAAATACGTGCTTACGAAATGTCAGTAACGGATGAAATTTGAAAATGTTCACTTGGGGCTTGAAGATATAGTTTAACCCCGACCGACTGATGGAACGCACGCTGCCATGAAACGAACACTTGCTTAGATGATTGGCAATGAACTTATCCGTGTACATAGAACGTTTCGTTTTGTCTTTGCTGAATGGACGCAACTCTTCCTTTCAAATAACAATATCTTTTACAGTGCGGCGTTAGTGTAAGTTGTGTCGAATAAGAATTTATTCTCTCATACTTCAGATGACTTCACACGCCACCCGTCACTCAGTGTAAGATGTGACTTAAGTATCCGAACGAAACTTGCGAAACTTGCCAGAAGTTAACATGTGTCTTCCATAAGAGATTCCGATCTAAATTCCGTTCTCGAAACTTGTCGCCTCAACCACTGTGAGGCGGAAAAGCTGAGTGTATTTTGATTTAGAGTGCGAATCATAGCTTTTTACTTATGAACTAGATACAGACTGCCAGCGGTACGCTATTTACTTATTTATTATCGACTCTATGCAGTTGTGCTGGAGACGACGGAAAATAAAACGGGCTTTGTGAACTATCTGATACGTGCAGTAGTGCGTCATTAAGAAAAAAATTTTCAAATGTGTGTGAAATCTTATGGGACTTAACTGCTAAGGTCATCAGTCCCTAAGCTTACATACCACTTAACCTAAATTATCCTAAGGACAAACACACACACACACACACACACACACACACACACACACACACACACACCCATACCCGAGGGAGGACTCGAACCTCCGCCGGGACCAGCCGCACAGTCCATGAGTGCAGCGCCTCAGACCGCTCGGGCGTCGTTAACACGTTTTCGAAAAAGTGGCCCAAGAAATAACCGCGAAGCACTGAAACGAAAGTAATGGTAGGTTCAGACGCCTAACTGCGAAAATATTCGGGTGATTTGTCACCTTACCTTTGCTAAGTGTGGGAATCTGTTCCTTGTTTTATTGAATGCGGTACGCTTGTAGATTCACGAAAAAGTACGTGTTTCGAGGTGGTAGGAAAACTGGCCCAGAAACGGCACCGTGAGGGATGGAAGTAAGTATGGATTCGGCTGCTAAACTGGAGAAATATTCTTTCTTCCCATACCTTTGTAAAGTGTGAGGTTTGTCCATTTATGGAACACGGTGTGATAGAATAAAAAAGTCCAAAGTAACACAGTCGCAGCTGTTTATGGCTCTCCAGTAGCAGGCAAACTGCCAGATTCGAGGCGCTTTGACAGATTCTCTCCGCCGATAGTGATTTAGAGTCTGAGCGACCGTGGCAAGTGGGTCGGGCGCGCCCACGGACATTCCAGGCAGCAATTAACGGCGCCTGGCGGCCCTCAGGAGCCGGCAGCGGCGGTGGCGACGCCCACGCCCACGCCACCGGCTGTGCGCGCGTCCCGCTTACGGAGTCGCCTATTGTTGGAGAGGCGTCGCGCGCTGCTCATTATTCTCGGCGCGGGGGCAGTTTGTCGCGCGGCTAATTGTCGCCGCCAAGGACTGTTCGTGGCGTGCGGGCACCGTTACGTAACAAAGGAGTGCTCGCTGCGCTAGAGGCGGCGAGGGCCCATCTCGGGCTGCGAGGCGACGCCGCGCCAAGGCTGAAAGAGAACGGCGCGGCGCATAGCGCTGTCGAGTTAATGGCGCGTTTGCCAGGCGGACGGAAGAGGTACGTCGCAGGCGTCCGCCCTGGCACTCTCATTACTACGCGCAGATTTTCTCAAGTGTCATAATCCACCTATCTTCAAATGCGAACATTTTAGGTTAGGCTATACCGTGACTGTTACTGATACCGAATGCGGCAACAAGTTTATTGTTACCAGTCACTGTTTATATCCAGAATACGTTTCGAAGGCTTAAATCATCAGATGGATTTACATGTGATAGTATGACATATGTGTGAGTTCTGTGGCCGTGCGGTTATAGGCGCTGCAGTCAGGAACCGCGAGACCGCTACCGTCGCAAGTTCGAATCCTGCCTCGGGCATGGATGTGTGTGATGTCCTTAGGTTAGTTAGGTTTAACTAGTTCTAAGTTCTAGGGGACTAATGACCTCAGAAGTTGAGTCCCATAGTGCTCAGAGGCATTTGAACTCTTTTTTGTGGGTTGTGTTTCGATTTTTAGGTAACTTGTGGCACTATCTAGTAGAGAAACAAAACCACTATTTCAGAACATGTATTTCAAAAATGGCTCTGATCACTAAGGGACTTAACTTCTGAGGTCATCAGTCCCCTAGACTTGGAACTACTTAAACCTAACTAACCTAAGGACAGCACACACATCCATGCCCGAGGCAGGATTCGAACCTGCGACCGTAGCAGCAGCGCGGTTCCGGACTGAAGCGCCTAGAATCGCTCGGCCACAGTGGACGGCGGCAGTGTGTCCACTATCCCTTGTCTTCGTTTTAGTTTTATAGGTCAAGGGAAATATTCCACTCGGGATGTGTATTTTTTGCATTTTTCGGGGGTTTCTTGTAGACCAATTGGTGTGTGGATATGCGGAGAGGGCGGGGTGACTGGTATCGCTGTCTTCGTTTGAGCTATTTAGGTCGAGCGTACACAGCGATTCCAGTCGTGGTTTTTTCTAATTGTCTTTTTGTTTATTCTGGAGAAATTTCCCTGTGTTTTTTCGATTATACTGTTATTTTGTGTGAGTGAGTCTGGTATCGCTGTCTTGATTTGAACTATGTAGGTCCAGCGTACACTACAATTCCAGTTTTTTTTCATGTTATCTTTTCGTTTATTCTGCAGAAATTTTCCTGTATTTTTTTCGATTATGGCGTTATTTTGTGTTAGTGGGTCTGGTATCGCTGTCTTCATTTGAGCTCTATAGCTGTATCACACGTTATGATTCCACTTGTGAGTTTTTTTAAATATTTTTCTTAGTTCTGTTATGCAGAAATTCTTGTGTACCAGCTTTCGATTATCTTGTTTTGAGGGCGGATGTCTGGTACCGCTGTCTTCCTTTGACGTTGTAAGTCAATCGATTTGTTCAATTCCACTTTTGTGCTATCCGTATTATTGTCGTTCAATTTATTCTAAAGGAACTTAAGTGCGAGTTTTTAATTTTTTTTATTGCTTTAGAATGGGTCTTAGCTTTACTAACGTTTTTATAATTTGTCCCCGCCCAAAAACCCACATTGTGCGATTGTCTCGTTAATTTGATTTCATCAGCTGACTGAAATATTTCGCGTGGTTTTTATGTTTACTTTCGACCGTAAGGGTCTATCTTGTGCTCGCCATCTTGAAGGATGTAATCGGCCTGGTATTAAATGTTATCTTTGGTTGTCTTAGCAGTTCGTAACTCGAAATATGACCTCGTGGGTCAGCGGAGACAAGTGGAGTCTAACATCGCTATCTTTGGCTCCTGAGGGAGGATGGGCTGTTAGTCCTCAACAGACATTCAGACGCCTCATTAAAAGTGTCCCAAGCAGACTTTAAGCCGTCACAAAGGAGCAGGGTGGGCACACCAGGTATCAATGCCCAATAATAAGTGTTCGATTGCTTTTGATTAGGAGGTGTACATGCGTGTAACGTACTCAGCCAGCATTCCAGTACTCCACGACGTCGTTCCGTCTGCTCAGAGCAACGGTACCCAACGTCACGGGTGTAGGACTGCAGCGCTTTGTTAGGGAGGAGCCGGCCGCCCGTCCTGATTTATTTAGCGTCTTCCGCGGCGCGCCGCGCTGCGCTCCGTTAGGCGCGCGTCCTTCACCTGGTCACGATGCGGCCTGGCCTCTGGGCCTACTTGCGATCCCGGAACCCCGTCTGCGCCTGCGTCTGCGCCCAGCGGCACGCCGTGGGAGAGCTTAACGGGCTGAGGCTGCTTGCCGCTGATCCTCCGCCGTGAAAGGAGTCTCGCGCCCGCCGTTGCGCCAACAGCCGCACCGACAGCGCAGCTCAGATGTAAATCGACGAGCGCCCCCGTGCCCCGCACTGGTGAAGGGACGCGGGTGCCGGCCGCCCGCTGCCCGCGATCCGTGCCAATCCGCAGTCGGACCGTGCATCGCGAGAACAGGACCCGTGCGAACATTGTGCTGTAGACAGTAGCCTCCAGTTTCCTTTTTTTTCCGCTGCGAAAAACAAGAGTGAAACACAAGTGAGTAGGCTTCCATGGTCAGACTCAATTTCAATACAATCCTCTTTGGGTAATAGACCGCGTCATTATGAAACACTGAAATAACTGTAAAGCAGAAGTATCGACCGTGTTTGCAGCGGTCCATTGCGCCATCACACTCAGCAGAACTCATCCTCTGGTTTCGTGTTCATGCTCATATTTAGGTTATTAGGCCTTTTCCAAATTGCAGTAATTAATTCTTCTCAAGCTGCGACATTGTCGCGAATAAAACAGTGATCCGTATGTGCAATAAGTTTCCTTTACTTTACGTCTATGGTCACAAACTTTTTGTAAACAGATTACCGGTTTCGGAGTATAATGACCATCATCAGATCTGTTTCATAAAAACAAAGTCCTAGAGTACTGCAGCCACTATGGCTGTTTCATAAAAACGAAGTCCTAGTGTACTGCAACCACTATGGCTGCAGTACACTACGACTTTGTTTCTATGAAACAATCTGATGATGGTCATCATAGACCGAAACCGGTAATCTGTTAACAAAACGTTTGTGACCATAGTTGTAAAGTAAAGGAAAATTAATTCTTCATTGGCTCAAATGGCTCTTAGCACTATGGGGCTTAAGATCTGTGGTCATCAGTCCCCTAAAACTTAGAACTACTTAAACCTAACTAACCTAAGGACATCACTAACGTAAGGACATCACACACATCCATGCCCGAGGCAGGATTCGAACCTGCGACCGTAGCAGTCGCGCGGTTCCGGACTGAGCGCCGAGAACCGCTAGACCACCGCGGCCGGCTAATTCTTCATTGCGGTGCGCCACAATTTGCTCTCTGTGCAAATCTCTTTGTCTCAGAGTAGCACACCCAGTGCCCTCAGTTATTTGTGGTATAAACTGGGCGATTCAGCTGCCCCTACCTATGCGTTTTATTCAACCCACAACGCCTTCAAATACCACACGCAAGTTTTCATATTCTCTTGCTCGCTATGTGCAAGCTATTAGCCCTGCAGAAAAATGAAAAGGACTCTTTTCTAGGAGATTTAATGTAGTTAAATTTTGTTCTTAGATGTGTTTTCGCTATAGCCTATAGTTTTCGAATTGTTCAAGAAAAGTATACAAAAGTGACCTTCAAACGCTTTATTCGTAACTGACTCGAAAACTGTGGTCTTCAGCATAAATGTTTCCCAGTACAAAATTTAACTACATTAAAGTTCCTCCGAAAAGGTCTTGTTCTCTTTTTGTAGGCTAATAGTTTACATGTATCGAGTGAGAGAATTTGAAACTCTCGCGTGTGGTTTTTGAATGCGTTGCAGGTTGTAGCTCAATCACTGTATATACTACTAAATGTCTAAAACAGTGCCGGTCGCAGTTTCAGGTTGTCTGTCTACCAGCTTCCGTGACTGGCCTAGTGGTAAAGCGCACACCTGAAATCGAAAGGTCGTGTGATCGAACCCCAGTCGGATCACAGAAATTTTCCGACTGATTTTCATTCGGCTTTCAACCCTAAACGAAGTGATGAATCGCCGGGACGATACGTGGTTTGGGTTCCACGTTAAAGTGTACGTCGCCTTTCCACTGTTGAAAAACTGTTAAGTTCAGAGACACACAAGTCGCTGAAGTGACGTCCAATTGAAAAACTTGCACTCGACCATTGAGCCACAGGACATTATTAAACAATTATTGAGCGAATTTAAAAATTAAAAATGTTGTCACAATCATTAAGAGAGTTAGTCTTGCGTTTAAGATTTAACACAATAAGTCAAGTATTAAACTTAGAAACTGTATATAAGATGGTGAGAAATAGTCTGAAAAGTGTATAAGGGTGTTGCAGGACAGGTTCTAATGAGAAATAACTGTTAAGAAAAAAATCGCTACATTGTGTCGTTTCCGAGTTAATTACCATTGAAGTTAGCCAATCTAGCCGTTGAGCGCACAAATTCAAGTGGCCCGCCAGAGACGATGTTGCCAAACGTCTCCTTTTGCTTTCCTAAAACCGAACAAGAGAACGATACAAAACTGGACATGGAGTTGTTGTAAGAATCGAACCTGAATCAGAGGGTGAGCAGTCTCGTGCGCTATCATCTATGCTATGAAAACAACTGACACTAACTGCATCTGGCGGGCAGCTTGGATTTAGGCGCGCAGCGGCCTGATTGGCTAACTTTAATGCTAATTAACTCAGAAACGTCGCAATGTACTCATCCAGCATAACTCAAAGCGCGCAAATTATCCTGAATTCTATTCATCCAGTATTCGAGACAGAGCATTTAGCTATTTGCAACATATTTTACACGTACGTTGAATCCTTTTAGAATTTTTTTATTGCTAATATGCTCCACAAAATAATGAAAAGAAAAAAATTTTATCGTTTACTACGTTTTCACCGTTCATGCAGTAAAACTTTTAACATCATGCATGACATTTTAATTTATTACTTCTGTACTACTAGCTACAATCGCAATACATTTTCTCAGTCTCCACATATAACATTGAATGTACCTGCAATATTATATGATTGTATGGCACATAGGAGACATGACGTCATAAACATTGAGACGCGTTAAAAATCAGCTTTTCTCAAAACGGAACACAAAATACTCAGACTATGCATGGGAGTTCGATTCTTTACGGAACCGCGGTAGCAGCAGAGGAGCGGTTACTGTCATATCCCATTCTATGACTCCCTCTACAATGTTTAGCTTCCACTGCTCCCTCTAGTTCCAAGAAAGTTATTCCCTGATTACTTATCATCCTATTCCTTCCTTCCGATTTTATGCTGTAAATATTTCTTTCCTCGCTGAGTTAGTGGAGAATGTCGTCATTTGTTACCTTTTCAGTTCATTTATTTTTCAGCTCCTTCGGTAACACGACACCTCTAACACTTCGATTCTCTTTGTTTCCGGTTTCCCAACTGCCCGTCATTCACTTCCGTACAATTATGTACCCTACAGGCGCATTCTCAGAATTTCTTTCACAAATGATTCGACGCTTGCAGACTTCTTTTGGCGAGGCGTACTCTGCTTCACTGTGCTATTCTGATTCGTCATTTGAGGCTAATAAATTGGTCGCTGTTCTCGTTTCTGCTTGTGCTTAATACTTTCAGGTTTCCTTAGATTACTCTCAATTCTTATTCTGTGCTAAGTAGATGTTCATTCAGTTCAACAGGTGCTGTAATTGCTCCTCACTTTCCCAGTGATCAACGATCTCAACAGCGAATCTTATGACTGATTAAAAGATAGTTCCATCTAGGCTCTGTTACGACCGCAGACGTTTTTTTCACACGATGAGCTGGTTTCATTGATGTGTTATTTTGAAGTGCCTACTCATATCCTTGTAACTTTGCACTGTCACTTTCTGTGAGTTTGTACGATATCTCTATTCCCAGGCTCTGAGCTCTTTGCCCTGCAGATATGTCGTCCCTCTATTCTACCGTTGGGATGTTACGTAACATTCTCTTCCGACAACTGAGCCGTTGACATGTACGTCCGCCATTTAAAACACCCACATAGGGTGGATGACTGTGTAAAAATAAAAATACGAGGATATGAGTAAGCATTTGAAAATCGCACATCGCGGAAATCAGCTCATCGTGTGAAATAAACGACTGTGGCGGTAATACAGCCAAGGTGGAAAACAAAAGTTGTTCTTTGATAAAATTGTGGCTGTGGCAGCTGATACGAAAATCACTTACAATTGGTACCGTTTCATCATCAATTTTTAATCTCTCTTCTGAATTATCTAACGTAGTGGCGCAGCGGTAAGACACTGAGGCAGTGTTCGAAGAAGACTGTGCAATGGATATTACACCACCATCGTATATCTCGCGTAGGGACCATGGCAATAAGACGAGAGAGGTTAAGCCGCATCCGGGTACACAGTCATTTCTTTAATACGTGAATGGAATCCATATATACATTTGGACTCATGTCCACATGAAGTTTTTTATACTTAGTGATTCTGAAGAAAAAACTTCATGTGGACATGAGTCCATATATATATATATATATATATATATATATATATATATATATATATATATATATATATATATGGATTCAAAAAAAATGGTTCAAATGGCTCTGAGCACTATGGGACTCAACATCGTAGGTCATAAGTCCCCTAGAAAAATGGTTCAAATGGCTCTGAGCACTATGGGACTTAACATCTATGGTCATCAGTCCCCTAGAACTTAGAACTACTTAAACCTAACTAACCTAAGGACAGCACACAACACCCAGCCATCACGAGGCAGAGAAAATCCCTGACCCCGCCGGGAATCGAACCCGGGAACCCGGGCGTGGGAAGCGAGAACGCTACCGCACGACCACGAGATGCGGGCAAGTCCCCTAGAACTTAGAACTACTTAAACCTAACTAACCTAAGGACATCACACACACCCATGCCCGAGGCAGGATTCGAACATGCGACCGTAGCAGCCTCGTGGTTCCGGACTGCAGCGCTAGAAGCGCACGGCCACCGCGGCCGGCTATATGGATTCCATTCACGTATTAAAGCATGTAGCTTTCCTCCTGACTCACCCTATATATATAGGGTGAGTGAGGAGGAAAGGTACATGCTTTAAGATGCGATAGTATTAGTGATTCTGAACCAAAAACTTCATGTGGACATATGCCCTGTTGCGAATGGTTTCCGAGATAGAACACACTTAACATCACTTTTGTACGTTTTTCTTCAATAACTCGAAAACCTCACAGTCCTACGAAAACGAGTCTCAGTACACAATTAAATTAAATTAAATTTGCTACAAAAAAAGCTCTTATTTATTTTTTGTCTAGGACTGACAGTTTGCGCGGAGAGATCGCGAGAATATTGAAAATCTCGCGCGACGCTCGTGCGCTGTAGCTTAGGTACTTTTGGTAGGGCAGTTTGAGGCAGTTTTCCGACCACAAGCGTCCTGTATCAAAATGTTCGTCTCAACTTCTTCTGTATTATTTGGTACGTAAAAATGACGATCAACAATACAGAAAATAGATAGAAATGTACATTAAAAGTGTTCTACCTCGGAAACCATTCGGAATAGGGCATATCTCCACATCAACATTTTTGCTCAGAAACAGTAATGTTATCACCCGTCAAAACACGTACCTTTCTCCTGACTCACTCTCTATATATATGTGTGCGTGTGTGGTGTGCATGTGTGCGCCTGCATGTGTTCCATATCTGTTCCTAAACCACCTGCCTATCAAAAGGGTGGGGATGAAAAAGAAGCCTAGCCTCAGACTTATTTCATCCAGTATTTGAGAATGAGGGCACTTAGCGACTCGCAACTAACTTTACATGTAATTTCAAAACTTTAAGAATTTTTGTCTCGCTGAAAATCTCTTCAAAATGGTGAAAGGAAAAATGTTTGTCGCGTACTGCTTTTCCAGTAAAAGTACTGCTTGAGACATGACGTTATAATTTATTACCTCTTTACTACCAACTGTATGCACGGAACATTTTACAGACAGTACGCACATATATCACTGCATGTAACTGCATTGTATTCTGCATAGTTCAGAACATATGATGTCATAAAGAATGAAATGCGTGAAAAACTGTCGCATCTTGCATGACGATTAAATTTATTACTTCGTAGCTACTAACACCATTCGCAACGCATTACGCAGACAGTATTCACGTATGTCGCCGAATGTGTTTATAAAATTATATCATTGTACGGCATGTAGTTCAGGAGTTATGACGCCATAAACATGAAGCACAAGGCTAGACGCTGCGTGGTATGTGCGTGGACGCACAACTACAAATAGATACCTGGGCTAATACTCTGGGTTTCTCTGATAGTAGGAAATAAAATCGATAACATGGAAAGACGCAATGCACAATGAGTTTGAAGTATACAGGGTTAAACGATAACAGTTTACAACATACCACAGATTAGTTGTTAGTTTTATTCTGTTAAAATTCACAATATTTTAATGTAAAATTTACAAAAAAAACAATTTTACATTTTACAAGTGGAAGAACGAAGGTTTTTTTAATATTAAAGTACGATTTTAGCCAAAATCTCGCGCGACGTGCCTACGCTGTAGCTTAGGTGGTTTTTATTGACTACTTCGCGGTTATTTTCCTGCTTTATAGACCGCAAATGCCCTGTATCAATTTCTTCGTCTCCACTTCCCCTACACCACTGTGGTACGTTGTAAACAGTTATGATTTACACCCTCTGTGCATGGTGTCTCAGCAGGTATGGTCAATAATCTGGGATATAACAGGAATGATAATAGGGTATTTGACTGTCTTCTGGTTCAGAATGGTTCAAATGGCTCTGAGCACTATGGGACGCAACATCTGAGGTCATCAGTCCCCTAGAACTAAGTAAACCCAACTAACCTAAGGACATCACACACGTCCATGCCCGAGGCAGGACTCGAACCTGCGACCGTAGCAGTCGCGAGGATCCGGACTGAAGCGCCTAGAACCGCTCGGCCACCGCGGCTGGCAACTGTCTTCTGGAAATTGTCTTAAATTATTAGTTATGTCATTATGCTCCTAACGTGCTTTTTTGCCCATGAATTTTAGTATTCTTTTATAAAAACGGAATTGAAATCCAAATAATTTGAACACCCGCTAAAACGACCCCATTCGAGTTATGTGAAGCCAGTTACGTTATTGGCTACCTCGCTGCTCCTACGAGCAAATGATGTAACTGGCATCACAAAATGCTAATTCACAGTGATGTCTTCTTTTGGAATTTACGTTTCGGAAAATTGCCTACGAATGGTGTGTGGTACCATATTGGCTGGTCTATACTAACCCCAGCCAAAATATGGGTGGTAAAGAGCCTTCAGTAGTGTGGATTTGTTTCACAGTATCGAAAATAAAGTAGTGCACGTAACCCGTAAGATATGCATTTTACAACTCTTACCAGACTTATTGTTTCGAGTGATCGATCCTGTCCTATCCTTGAATACTGACCATTCCTCCTGGGACACCCTGTATGTAGACGAAGATTTAGTTTCTATGTTTTTGGCTGGGGGTTCCTCTTTCAACAAAATACAGTTTTATCTTTTCTCTATTTCCCAGAGATGTTTAGCTGAACTTTCAAAATCGTCAGTGGGCTTTTATTTTCATTCTATTAAGCAGGAAAAAAATAGTATTTACAAGTTTGAGGAACAAAGTTTTGTATGTATATACACACCTTTTCACCATATGCTGCGGTTTTCCTGTTTCTTTATGTTTTTATTTTACCTTTTTAATAGTTTGCCATCTTTCTCATATCCCTTAAGATGAATGCTGGGATTGTTCCTTTGACAGTCCACGGTTGCTATCCTTCCCAAGCCTTTCCTATTTCGAGCTTGTGCTCCGTCTCTAACGACCCTAATATTCCTTCCTTCACCTCATCGTGTTAGCAAAACATATCGCGGTTGGCTGATTAGTACAAAAGTGTCCCTCGGCGGCGGTGTCCCTTTACTTGTAATTTTTCTGTAATGTTTTTGTTTATCATCTGCACAATGGCAGGTCGATGGAAGGAGGCTACATTGCGAATCGTGTCAAGGCGCGGCGCCGTTAATCAGAGCGCGACAGGAGAGGGCTGTGAGTTCCGGCACGCAGACGCGCAGCCGTCTTCAGGAAGAGGCGGCCTCAGTGTAGCCTTGTTCCGCCCCGGCCCGGGGCGTGACCCGCGTGGGAGGCGGCCGTGGCGGGGGCGGGAACGCAGCCGCTACGCGCAGTCTCCCGCACGCGCGCTGTTACTCACGATGCCAGAAAACTTCATTGTTTTCACAGCGCCGGTTACGAAATGCGCCGTGCGAAAGAGCCTCGAAATGGAGCTTCAGTGACACTGACCCCTGACACCTCGCCTCCGTTCCACCGTCAGCTAAGATGTGGAGGACAAGGAATCCTTTTCTGCACCTCTCGACGAGAAGCAACTCGCTGGGCGGAAACCGACTGAGTCACAAGCTGTGGGAGTCCTCATTGTTTTTTGCTGCGTCGACGTTTAGTGCGCTGTGAAATGGAAAATAGAGAAGGACGATTCTTTGCGTCCTCTGACTTCGACACTGCCTTTAGAAATGACGATAATGCTACTTGGAGAATCTCACTCGTCATCTCCTGGTGTTGCCGTGATTGCGGCCTCCGTGTAAATGCGCAGGCAATGACAAATACTGCACTGCGCCTGTTGCAGGCGTATATCCACGGTTTGGTTCTGTTTGTGGGGGAGGAGGGGAAGGGGTGACGCCTTGCATTTCTCCATCCCCCCTTCCAAATATAACTAACCGTCACGCTGCTTTTTACTTGCCACTGATGCATAGGATTTTAATAACAATATCAATAAAATATATAAAATATTTTAATATGATAATGATAATTTGTTTACATCAGAGGTTAGTCTGTAGCTTTAGCACTACTTTCAAGAAATTGCATTTGAAAGAAATACATCATATGAAAAGCTCTCGTCCGAAAATTTGAGATGGACGCATGTAAGAGCTATAGTAGCAACAAACTCTCACAACTTTAATAAATAAAAAGCCGCTTCAGTTGCTGTTAGGTACTTTACTAAGTTCGCTCTTGGCTTCGGCCTTTACAATCAGGCCATTTTCAAGTGGATCTGAAAACTGTGTTTTTGAGAAACATCAACCGACTGTGCTGTAGAGGAGCAACGAAAAATGATGATTTGACTTTACTACGGAACTGCACTATTCTCAGATCCACCTAAAAATGCCCAGTTGTAAAGGCTAATTCGGTAACAGACTTAATGAAGTACCTAGTAGCAACTGAAGTGGCGTTTTATTAATTGAATACAGTTGCGCAAGAGTATCACCCACCCAACTTGTAGAAATAATGACATCACAACTTAGAAAGCATAATTTACACAACATAAAATCGAAATGTACACTTTTTATTTTTTTTTCTCGAAGCGTTTCCACCTACATTCGGGAAGTCAGGTGTTGCTGTTCTTGGTATTACTCTTTTTTCCACATAGTGGACCGTCATTTTTGTCTTTCCGTACTTCAATTGTTCACTCACGAACAGTGTGAGATTTGTTGATATACCTCGATGTGGACAGCTGAAAATCTGTCCCCCGACCGGGACTCGAACCCGGGATCTCCTGCGTACATGGCAGGCGCTCTATCCATTAGTTAGTCATCATTTATTCCAGGGAAAAGCTGCACGGTCATCAACAGTTCTGTTCTTTCGGTTCTTTCGAGAACAGTTACTGTCTTTATATATATAGTGTGAGATTTGTCGAGATTACGAACCGTCTACCTGCGAATGGACGCCTTCACCTGACTGGAACCTTTAAAAGTGGTCAGCTGCAAGCCATCCCGCGTCGACAGGCCCTCATGGGAACCACTCCACTGTATCGAGTGCTAAACACAACATGTAATCTCTAGAATTTCGATTCTCGAATTTTTCGTGTTTCTTTATTCTTCGAAAGTTACTCGAGGAATTTGCAAACTGATATACGTAGAAATACAAATTCTTTTCACAAAACTTTCTTTCGATAGGAGCGGCCGAGATCCCTCAGACATCACCACCTTCTCCCCTTGGCCCCGAGCCAGGCCTGTCGGAGGCGAATTTTTTGATCTTTGTCATTGAAACACGTTTATTCGTGGAAAGCTTCACGGTGACTCGGATTTGGTATGATTTAGGTTCCAATGGTTTTCTTAGGTCACTTGTAGGAATATCAGGGTGTTTCTTCCAACAAAACTGCAACCAGATTCTTTCGGTACCTTTGTCAGTTGTGAGATAGTGCTACGTTTCTGATTAGTTCCAGGTCAACGAGGTACAGAACTCTAAAATTTTCTCCTTCATGTCATAAATGAAACTATTGTAATCAAGATCCATCGTTTTGCCAGTTGTCACAACAGTTCGCATCAGGGTGATGCTACTAAAGCGTGTATCTTGCCATATCTACTATTTGTGAGATATTTTGTGTAAATAAAGTAAGCAGTGTGCTCAGACGAATAGTACTTACTGAATCTCTGCTCATCCGTTAAGAGAGGTTTCTGCAGTGGCCTGAAGTTGGTGATATTGTCTGTAAGGAAGTTTCGTATTTAATGCTAGACAATTTCATTGATATGATGATTTTACATATACACAAAAGTATCTACATTCACAGGGAGATGTCAGAATCCAACAACCAGTCCAAAGCACTCATAGTCACTTGGTGTAGATCCCTTACTTTACCGTCAGATGCTCAAAATTGGCACTCCTTAACAATGTTTTCTATTGTTTGCTTCTACGCTCCGCAGTCACAGAAAATGAACAAAAAAAAAAAAAACCACTTCTTCAAGGTGTTATCACACCTCCTCTGATCCGTGCTAATGTGGTTGAGCTTCGACCAGATTTGATGCGGTGGATGGAATGCCTTAACCTTCTTTGTCAGATATTAAACCTGGCGAGCAATGTTGAGTGGATGTTGGTTCCAATGTTGGAGGTAACGTCGAAAGAACTGATACTTTCCGAGACAGACCGGGGTGGTTTGCGTGATTTCAGACGAGTTGTTAGTGAATCATGTAGGGTATCGCAGAAGGAAGAGTTCTTACGAGAAGTGATCTACTTGAGCAAGTTTATCTTAGCTTCTTTCCTCCTTGGATCTTGCGGAGCAGCGTTAGCCATTGGACAGGGAAGCACTGAATGGGATCAAAGTAATAGTACCAATGATAACTCTCACGATTTCATTTAGCTACACATCAATCTTTGTTGTATGGGCGCTACTTCCCACACAGGAGCGCAACGTTCACCAGGAGTATATTCAAGGGCGAGTGCATCGGAGCGTTGGGTATCGGCGTCGCCGCCCCAACTGCTTCCAACATTATTGCGAAGTAGATTCACTCCTGAGACACGTTTCTTAGTTACCCGTTACTTGAATCTCAATCATCGATTTACTCTGTAGGAATCAGCATGGGTTTCGAAAAAGACGGTCATGTGAAACCCAGCTCGCGCTATTCGTCCACGAGACTCAGAGGGCCATAGACACGGGTTCACAGGTAGATGAGGTGTTCCTTGACTTCCGCAAGGCGTTCGATACAGTTCCCCACAGTCGTTTAATGAACAAAGTAAGAGCGTATGGACTATCAGACCAATTGTCTGACTGGATTGAGGAGTTCCTAGATAACAGGACGCAGCATGTCATTCTCAATGGAGAGAAGTCTTCCGAAGTAAGAGTGATTTCAGGTGTGCCGCAGGGGAGTGTCATAGGACCGTTGCTATTCACAATATACATAAATGACCTGGTGGATGACATCGGAAGTTCACTGAGGCTTTTTGCAGATGATGCTGTGGTGTATCGAGAGGTTGTAACAATGGAAAATTGTGCTGAAATGCAGGAGGATCTGCAGCGAATTGACGCATGGTGTAGGGAATGGCAATTCAATCTCAATATAGACAAGTGTAATGTGCTGCGAATACACAGAAAGATAGATCCTTTATCATTTAGCTACAAAATAGCAGGTCAGCAACTGGAAGCGGTTAATACCATAAATTATCTGGGAGTACGCATTAGGAGTGATTTAAAATGGAATGATCATATAATGTTGATCGTCGGTAAAGCAGAAGCCAGACTGAGATTCATTGGAAGAATCCTAAGGAAATGCAATCCGAAAACAAAGGAAGTAGGTTACAGTATTCTTGTTTACCCAATCCTTGAATACTGCTCAGCAGTGTGGGATCCGTACCAGATAGGGTTAATAGAAGATATAGAAAAGATCCAACGGAGAGCAGCGCGCTTCGTTACAGGATCATTTAGTAATCGCGAAAGCGTTACGGAGATGATAGATAAACTCCAGTGGAAGACTCTGCAGGAGAGACGCTCAGTAGCTCGGTACGGGCTTTTGTCAAAGTTTCGAGAACATACCTTCACCGAAGAGTCAAGCAGTATATTGCTCCCTCCTACGTATATCTCGCGAAGAGACCATGAGGATAAAATCAGAGAGATTAGAGCCCACACAGAGGCATACCGACAATCCTTCTTTCCACGAACAATACGAGACTGGAATAGAAGGGAGAACCGATAGAGGCACTCAAGGTACCCTCCACCACACACCGTCAGGTGGCTTGCGGAGTATGGATGTAGATGTAGATGTAGATCCAGAGGGATTCCTAGATATTTTGGATTGGAGGTACAGGGTACTTCGATTCTGTGGAAAGTCTCATGGATCTTCATTTGGGCCTCGTTATTATTTAGATGGAACCCAGCAACCTCAATTTCGTCAGCTCACTTGTCAGCACATTCTCACTGTGTATAAGATCTTTATTTTGGAAGATAAACGCTATGTCATCTACGTAACATATGTTCATGGAGTCCGTGTCTGGCATGTCATGGATATATAAACACAGTGGAGGCCAGAACTGATTCCTGATTTTCGTGGAGTCCGCGTCTGGTGTATCTTGGATATATACGTTACGTTAAACAGACTGGGAGCCAGAACTGAACCCCGAGGTAGGTCATTATTATGTAGAGTACTCCGTCTGCTGGCTTGTCCGTTCAGGAACATTTGAAAGCGACTGTCAGAGATTATGTTGTGCACTAGAAACACTATCTTGTGGTAAAATCTTATAAAGAATTGTAGAGCCCGCTTGCAGCTGTTAGCCCTCGTTTATTGTGGAATCAAGGTACAGCCGGTTTCGGGATAATGAATCGCATCTACAAAAACGTACATCAGGATTAGAGGCTGTTAAGAGGAAGAACTAATAGTACCTACTATGAAGGAGATAGAGAAGTAGCTACTCACTTAGCTGTATAACATTAAACCATTAAACGCTTTTGAGGTCCAAATTAGAAAGGATCTCAGTGCTGACCTGTAACTATGTAAGATTATGTACGGATCTCCCAACACCCATTGCATTTGATGATGCTAGGATATGTGCTTTATAGAAGGTTGGAAGATCGTATTGGTTTAATGACTTAATGTAATTCAGCTAAGTGAGCACTTTCCTGCCTCCTTGATAGTAGGCACTATTAGTTCTTTCACTTAACGGCCTATAATACGTACTTGTACGTTGTTGAGATTTAACCGTTTATACCATGATTCCACAATAAAGGAGGATTAGCAGCTACATGCAGACTCTACAGTTTTCTTAGAACATCATATCACAAAATTTTTTTAAATGTTTTAATTATGCCCACGTAGAGAACTTCCGACATAAAGCCCTCCTTAACTCAATTTCCTTATTGCCAGTACTGCTGCAGTTGTTCCTCGTGCGTCGTCTAAGGTGGATCTTCAATTATTAGAATATGTCCATCTAACGTTAACAGATATGCTACTGTGCATTTTATTGTGTACTGTGGTTTTTATGAGGTAGCAATCATCTGTGAGCGCTGCATTTATGAGCATGGACATGTGCACTAGGTGCTTTTTGATTTTAAATATTTCATTTATGAAAAACCTTTATGTAAAGTGCTACATTTTCTCCACTAACATGACAACTTGATGAGAGGCTCCAACTCAAAATGAACCGTTTTGTAACAAAAGTTTTCGAAGACCTGAAGATGACAGCAAAATCTGCCGAAACCGATTCTTGTAAATAAGGAAATATTTATGAGATCTTGATTTTAGAAAGTTTTTGCCAATCCCTCCCTGCACACAGTTCATAAGCTTTCATAATATCCACGAAAGCTGCAGCCGATTTGAGATTCGAAATCGTGCTTCTGCTAGAAAACCTTGTCGCAGAAGCTCCGACGTTTCTTAAAGCCACCTTCTTCGAAGTGGATGATTTGATCGATTTAATAACCGGAAACGCGCCGGCGGAATACTGGCGATAAAAATTACCTTCGGCACCAGGATACGACAAGTTTACCATCAAGACGAGCGTTCCGTAGCAGTACCGAAAACGGAGTTTGGCAAGTAGGGTTATGAACTTGATGCGGAAACGCTATGCTCGTTAATACGCCGAGGCGGATGCGAGGACTCGTGGGGCAGCATACTTGCTGTGCGGCGCATCAGTTTTATTGGGCCGTAATGCGCTTAACGGCGCCGAACTCGATGGGAGGCGAGAGGCCGCCCGGCACCTAGACCAGCGCGGATCAACGCCGCAGTGTGGCGGAGGGAGCTTTCCCTTCCATTCGGTCCGGACTTGGCAGCCCAGTCGCTTGCGACACGTCGCCCCTGCCGCACAGACACCCAGCGTCGCGTGGCCCTCCACCCGCCGGAGGCCTTGGAACACTGTGCTGTAGCTCCCAGTGGCCCATTGCCAGGGAAGTGCTCTCTGAAAAAAGCTGCAACCATATCTGCATATACATCTCTAGCCATCTTATGGTGTGTGGCGGAGGGTTTTTGTGTACTACTGTCACTTCCCCCTCCATCCCTTTCCTCTTTCATTCGCAAGTGGTGCTAGGGAAGAACAATATTGTTGGTAAGCCTCCGTCTGAGCTTGACTCTCCCTCAGTTTACCACCAAGATCTTTTCGCGTGATTTACAAAGGAGGAAGCAATATGTTGTAATAAAATGAAACACCGGCAGCCGTATTTTCGATGTTATTTACTATATAGCAAACAGTTTCGACGACTTAGTACATCTTCAGGCCTTAACTGACTCTGAGTGAGTGAACTCCAATAGTATACACGATTTCATCATTGGACAACGTCTGTGAACTGGATCCCACACTACCGTAATAGCGATGTTGTATCTGCAACCATCATCTTGGTAGTTGACGGTTGCAGACTCAAAATCGCTGTTACAGTAGTCTACGGAATCCAGTTCACAGACGTTGGCCACTGATGGGATCGTGTATACGATTGAAATTCGCCCCCTCAGCGTCAGTTAAGGCGTGAAGATGGTGTACTAAGTCGTCGAAACTGGTTGATATACAATAAATAACATCGAAAATACGGCTGCAGGTGTTTCGTTTATTACATAAGTGAGCGGCCAAAGTGCCACAAACTTTCGATCAGAAGGATGGACACACTAAAAGTAATATATTGGTTGACTAATCCACACTACCGTAAAAAAAGTATACTCTTTTAATGGTTTACAATTCACTCGAGATTTATTGTTGCAACAGTGCATATGGAATACGTAAAATGATAACATCAATAGCACAGGCAGTTCTGAGGTACCAGGGGGCAACCCATCCTGACGCATCCATATTAGTACGTGGTGTAGTCTCCACGGAAGGCAATGCAGGCTCTGACCCTGGCGTCCAGTCGATCGTACAGATGGCGAATACGACTGCTCGATCTACTCGTGTAGTCCTGTAAGAGTTATAGGCTGACAAGTCGCACGAGACACTTCGCCTTGCCATTCCATCTTCCAAGTGATCCTTTGACGGAACTAGTCGAGACTTGCACGTCAATGCTGCGGCGTGGGTGGAAGACGATCTAGAGGTGTGCGTGCCCGTAGTCCCACTGCTAATAACTGTTTCGTAACAGTTCGTGCTGACACGTCTGGACTGACAAGCCCTTTTATCTGTGCTGTGGTAGTTGTACGATCTACCACTGCTGCGCTTACAGTATGACGATCCTGGCAGGGGGCTGTGCTGTGTGGACATCCAAAACCTTGTCTACCGGTGTGAGAGTGATCGCGTGACAATTGATACCAGCATCGTTGCACAACCGAAGCAGTGCGTCCAACTTCTGTGGCAGTTTCCGAAAGGGCCATCCCGCCACTCGGAATGCCACAATTTGACCCCTTTCAGACTCGCTCAGTTGGCTGTAGGGAGCACGGGTGCGTCTCCGTGGCATGGTTACCTGCTTCGTTCACACTTTTGCAACAGACTAAACCTTCTGACTGTGAGCATTTCCTATTAAAGGGTAGTCACAGAAGATGCTCTGGTAGATATGTCACTACGCTATCTGCAGGTAGATGACGTTGAAACCATTATCAGTACATCTTCTGTCTGCCAAGTGGCATATCCCGTCAACAGTTTAAAATCACCTTCAGCTCTCCAGGTGCACAATTTTTTTTTTCCCGGTAGAGTAAAAGAGGCAGTCAAATCAAAACGATACAGACTAGATAAAGAGCACGGCACAGACGTCGGTAACGCAGGTGTGTGTTTATATAGAAGTGCCCTCTGTTGGTAATCAGGAGCGAACAGCGTGAACGTTCACCGCGATATGTCTGTTGGACTTGGTCGACATGAGGTCAGCGAGTCGTGCCTGCGTGCTTCACTATGAAAGTCGGGAAAGAGGAACAGCGGGCTTTAGTGCAGTTTTGGACTGCATAAAGAGTTTCAGGAACTGGAATTCATGCCCGAATGTCCGACGTGTGTGACGATTTCAGTATGAGGTACGCGTTTATTTTTATTGGTTTATTTTTTGTTCACGTGGAATAAAGAACTTAGAGTAGCTCGGGTATCAAGGCAGCAGTCGCTAAGTACACGCTCATGATGTCAATATCCCTTCTGTCAGACGGTGGAAGACATTCGGCTCATGTTGGGCATCAGTCATGGTACCGCTCACGCCATCATGACAGAGCATCTGAAGTTCCGGAAACTCTGTGCGCAGCGGGTTCCCCACAGGCTGTCGGAGGAGCGGAAGTTGAACAGAATGTCGACATGACCGGAGCAACCGGAACAGTATCACGATGAAAAGTATCGTTTTCTGCGCCGTATTATCGCGGGAGACGAATGTCATTTTCAGCCGGAGAGCAAGCGTCAGAGCCTCCACAGAAAAAATCCAAAGCCGTGCACGCCAGCTCCGGGATAGTCATGATGACCTTTGACTTTAAGGGCCCGCTGCTAATTGACAAAGCGCAACAGTTAACGCACAGTGGTACGTAGACCCCTCCAAAAATCAAAAATGGCTCTGAGCACTATGGGACTTAACATCTGTGGTCATCAGTCCCCTAGAACTTAGAACTACTTAAACCTAACTAACCTAACGACATCACACACATCCATGCCCGAGGCAGGATTCGAACCTGCGACCGCCTCCAAAAATCGAAGCGCACCATGAAGTGATAAGGAGTTCTAGGCTTCACTGCGGTAAACAGGTACAAATGGATATAGGTTGCAGTAGTTATTAGACGAGTGTTCGGAATGATGACCACAACGACGAGTTCGATTCGATCGTCAAAGGTCTCTCGTAATTCGAGCGTCTACGTCGTTATAAATCCGCACAACACGGAAATTACATATACCGCGCTTACCTTGAGAAGAGCTCTTGATCCCTGTCGTTAAGTATGGCAGTAAACTCGGTGACGAATGTAAGAACACTTGAGTGACATGTTTTCTCCTCCCACTGCCGTAAGCCGTGTCTGTGAAACTGACGAAAACAACTTAGGCGCAGGTCGTAAATTTCAGAGATCATGACCTGCGTTAAGGAAACTGGTGACACTCTGCTTATGAATAGTCAGCTCATTACACAGAAATAGTCGGCAAGGCAGCTGTTTGTCACAACAAAGGACCTTAACGAGGGAATTCAGGTACTTCACTGGCAAAAAATAAGCGCTTCACAATGCAAAATGAGATTAAGTTGTAAGACGTAAGCGGTGGAGTTTGCCAATCCGCCATCTAGCATGCGGCATTTTATTTCACATAATCTGGATAACGCCTGTTACTTACGGGGCGCAGTTAACGCGCTCAACGTGTTCTTTTCACCAACAAAAGATGGAAAGTCAGTGAGTCTGTTTCCTGTTATTAATACCTGCTTTTGATGACAGATGGGTACACTTCTCATCCTGCGAGGATACTGACATTTTTATTTTCAGTGGATCCACAATACTCACTGTTCTTCAAAGCTGCTGTTCCAGAAATGTTATTTAAAGAAAACCTGTTCACTTATAAAAATCTTGCGCAACCCTACCGAAAAGCAAAGATATGCAGAGTCAATAGCAGTCTGTTCGCCAACACGAGTTATAATGCTGGTACAATTTGTAATACCTCAGGAGGCTTCACCTTCGGAAGCATAGCGTTCAGACTGCGGTCCCACGAGCGTCAGTCAGGCTCTTCGCGGTTCTCCTAAGTCACTCCATCATCAACAAATATGATTTCGTTTGTTTCCTTATTTAATCTTTGTGCAGTCCGTACTACTGTTAGATTTACAGTTGCTTTTGCGGTAGAACGAAATTAAGTCCCACGAAAACAGAAAGGAAATGGTGAGTTCTTTGGTTTTTTGCGCACGATCCCTAGAAGGAAAGGATTGCCAGACACTTGAATGTGATTTGCAGAGTATCCATGTAGATGTAGATGGAAAATTATCAGCCCAGTCGTTCTTGTTACAGTTATTGCACACGTAACTCTTGTTTTCACATCGTGCAAATGCTATTGGTGTAACCCAAGAGGGTGTGCAGAATTCCGACGTTGGTTGTCCTCAGAGTTCACGTTGTAATGTTGTAACTTTAATTTGCTATGCTGGATTCGGTGGTAATAGACAATGAAAGTGGGTTAAAATCCGTGATCTGTCTGGGGACGTTAACCGTGGATTACTGGGCAACTGTTTCATCAGATATTTAGTCTAGGTTTACCAAGCAGACTAACATTAATGATAATCTTTTAATAGTCATACAAAACCGGTAATATATATATATATATATATATATATATATATATATAAAGGAGAATTTAAATAAAAAGAAAGAAATCAGTTTATATTTGGAAATTTATTTTAAGATTGTTCATTGAAATTTCAGCATATTATACGTGAGTTATAACTGAGCTGGTGCCTTATTTACGATTGAAAAAATGTGAGATTGTAATCTTACGGAACACGTAAAATATGGAGCCAAGATTGGGAGACTGCATACAACACTGCATTCATAAAATAACACACGAAGAACATTGAAACATAAGCAAGAAGAAATTAACCACAACCAACAGATTCAGTTTTTACCCAAAGAAATTACGTTCATACCACAATCCTGTCCGTCATGTAATTACCACACACTGGTATACTAAATTCATATTAACTCTTTGTGAAATCTTGGCAAAAAGAATAGCTGAGGGCTACTTTGATGATTACACCACATGCTTCACGTGGTCAACTTGGTTTACACAAAGCGTACAACTCCACAATAATTTTGATAATTAAAATAAATTAGATCGAAAAGCAATTGCAAAAAGAAAAACCTTGAACTGGTTACTAACGTCTTACTATTAACCTGATGGGTCAAACAGTTATATAAGCACGTGGTAGTGGTCTCGCAAAGTACACCCCACGTGGGCTGAACATAAAGAAAAGTTGCTATATTGAAAATATAGTCAAGACGAGACGTTATAATCACACAAGCATTCGCATTTAAGATTGATCTTAGTTAGAGTTACTGATCAACACGTAGTTCCACTTTACTCACAAAGTAGTACCAAAGCAACTACCGGAAAATAATCTGAACTTCACACGAGAATTATATTGCGCTGCAATTTAAGATAACATCGGATATTTTAGACCTAAACCCGAAATAAAGGTGATTAAATTTTCAGTTGGGCTGAACTTAAGAAATCCATTGTCCTACGGACTTAACAGACACGCACTTAGCCGGAGATCTTACCACTTCAGACGCTCGCCACGGCCATACTGCAACTGCCCTACTGCCCAGCGTGCTTCCTGAGGGTGGCTCACAAAGACCAACGGAAGTGGCCAGAGGGGCAGCTTCCTATACCAACATGACAACGGACGGACAGGACCATACTAAGGATAGAAACCTCTTTGCTTTTAGGAAGCGTAGCTACCTGTTCCGACGTTGGTCCTACTGTTCTCTAGCAGACAGCCTTGTCTGCTACCCTCAAGCATGCAACTAGAAATACATATGCTCATTCATCCTCTCACACAAAAGGGAAGGGGGATGACAGTATCTTATCATATACAGTATATAAAAGAAAGCGGATGTAGGTTCCGTATGAGACTGTGTGACGTGAATTACATATAAGAATTACATATAAACTGTGCTTTAAAGTGTAGTAGTGTGACAGATCGTTCTTGTTTATGTGTAAAAGTAACACGTTCCACTGCTCAGTCTCCTCCCAGATAGTCAGAAACGCCACAGTACATTTAGAAGAGGAATTTATTCCATAAATGGCAACAGATTTAAGAAATTAAACATGAAAGGAATCCAACAGAGACCTTTCAACGTGATCCAATGAATGCAGCCACGCTTCAGCAGAAAAGAAGAACTTTTCGGGATGAAGCTGTCCATTCTGTACATACCGCAGAAACCAGTTTCTGTACGGTCGTCGACCAACGGTACCTGAATTGGTCAGTCGATGTACTATCGTTACTTTGTAAGCTTTCAGCTTGAGTATGTACACAGCTCTGTCGGCAGATGCTGCTGACACTGCGCGCCAGTATGGAGCGCTAAATGGCTTAAAGACTTTCTCTGACCTCTTTCCAGTGCCACTAAACTGCCGATAAAACCGATACGCCGCCACCTAGAGTCCGAGCAACTCGCTGCCGTGCCAGCTCGCTATGCAGCGACCGCCTACGTGGGTACTGCTTCAGGCGCAGCGCGGCGCTTGTGTCGCACGTGAAACACCCCGTATTTTCCTCGTCAGGGGGCGTAAATCGAGCTGTTCGCCCAACATCAGTTTCATCATACCGGAAAAGACGTGATGACTCAGGACTGCAAGCTGAACTGTAATCTTGTTTCTACAGACGCGTGATGTAATGTTTACAGTTTCGTGTGCGCTCGAGGGGCACGACTTTCTGAAATGTTGCGAAAATAAAAACTATCGGCTATCTTCTCTTTTGTGACTGAAGTCCACTGTGCAGTTGCTGACAGCGCCCAGTTTGTTATTTAGGCGCTTTGGCTCTGCATAAAGTTACGTTTTTGTGATCATTGTCACGTTAGTATAGATTATATAGTCCCGGCTACGCCTTAGTCTTTCTTACTTTTTGGATACTGCTGCCGGCAGATAGATGTTACAGGCATATGAATAGGATTTTTGTTGTAGTGACTAAGATGATGATGATGATGTTGGGTTGTGGGGCGCTCAACATCGTGGCCATCAGCGCCAATAAAAGTTTCCAATCTTTCCATTTCCAGTCTCACCGATGATGAGAACAACACAAACACCCAGTCCGCGGGCGGATAAAATCCCTGACCCGCCCGGGGATCGAATCCGGGGCCATTTATTGTGATTGAGAGACAGTAAGTCAGTGCATTCTTCAAGACGAGCAAGACGTCACAAACTTAGATACTTTATGCTGTGACTCAAATAATCTCGAAGTACCCAGCAAAAATTGTAAGTTGGAGACGTATTGTGAAAATGCTTCAAAAGGCACCCATTCATCTGCCTGGATCAAGGAATGGTCTTTTGATCTTTTAAGATCACTCTCTTGATTATTAATCTCGTCCGAGGAAGATCTGCTGTAGGTTATAGTCAAAGAAACATGAAAACATTATTAAAATTACTTATTTCTGCCACAGGCTTCTCAAACGGTATCATCATACAATCTGTTTGAAAAGAAAGATAAATCGAGATAGTAAAACACGAGGAAACGAAATTGTATATCAAACTAACTCCTATACACAACTATATATACTAAACTCGTCAACTGTAGAGGCCCAGAGACACACTCAGATTGTAAACATATATTCACTCTGATTGTTGGAGCTGATGGATACGGTTGAGTAGGTAAAAGTAAACAGCTAGTACCTCTTAAAACGCATATATAAGAAACGCAAATATAAGATTAAAATATTCATCGTATGAAACTGATTATGCAAAAAGTTCTCAAACTGAAAACTTATTTTTGTTAAAAAAAAATTAAGTAGTCGCATAGACAAGAGAATCACAGGCAGGAATCTCTATCCTGCTTCTACTGTACAACCGGCTGTCCACACCAATACTAGTTTTCACACTGAGTAGGCTTTCTTGCACAATCACTTTCATATTTAGAGTATTTGCAATCTTACATTTGCGTTTCAAGAGTTATCACTTACATGGTATTACATTGTTAGCTGTAGCTATCAGTTCTAACAATCAGAGTGAAGATTCAGATAAAATATTGGCGAGTTTCCGTCTGTGTCAAATGATTAAATGCCCACAAGCTTTCGCCTGAGTGCTCCACGGCCTCTGTCAAATGGTTAGTGTCACTACTTGACAATGACCAACGAGCACTCGGCCTAAAGCTAGTGGACTTTTAACCGCTTCAAGAGTCTGCAAGCTCGACAAAAGTTTCAAGTAACAGGTTTATTCAGCTGCCCCTACCTACGGGTTTTATTCATCACACACCGCCCTCAAAAAACGCGCGAAATTTTCATATTTCCTCGCTCCGGTACGCACAAAATATTAGACCTACAGAAAAAATGAACAGGACCTTTTTGTAAGAAATGTAATGTAGTTTAATTTTGTTCTGGGATACGTTTTCGCTGGAGGCCACAGTTTTCGAGATATTCAAGAAAAACGCGATTGATGGTCACTTTTGTACTTCTTCTTGACTAATTCGGAAACTACGGCCTCTAACGAAAACTATTCCGATATTAAATCTAACTACATTAAATTTGCTATGAAAAAGCTCCATGAAATATGAAAACTTGAGTGTGGTATTTGAAAGTGTTGCGGGTTGCGTAAAACCTATAGGTGGTGACAGCTGAATCATCCTGTATATCACTGTGAAAATATGCATTCTTACACACTGAAGATAACGTTTACAAGAGAGCTCCTTTCCGGTGTTACGCAGTGGACAAGTTACTATACAATGCATTCAAGTATGATAAATTGAGTATAGAAGTTGAATCCGATTTGTAATCTATATACCTAGTATTATACTATACTCCTTTTTCTTTTTACTTGAACATACACTACTGGCCATTAAAATTGCTGCACCACGAAGATAACGTGCTACAGACGCGAAATTTAACCGACAGGAAGAAGATGCTGTGATATGCAAATGATTAGCTCTTCAGAGCATTCACACAAGGTTGGCACCGGTGGCGACACCTACAACGTCCTGACATGAGGAAAGTTTCCATACACAAACAGCAGTTGACCGGCGTTGCCTGGTGAAACGTAGTTGTGATGCCTCGTGTAAGGAGGAGAAATGCGTACCATCACGTTTCCGACTTTGATAAAGGTCGGATTGTACCCTATCGCGATTGCGGTTTATCGTATCGCGACATTGCTGCTCGGGTTGGTCGAGATCCAATGACTGTTTGCAGAATACGGAATCGTTGGGTTCAGGAGGGTAATACGGAACGCCGTTCTGGATCCCAACGGCCTCGTATCACTAGCAGTCGAGATGAGAGGCATCTTATCCGCTTGGCTGTAACGGATCGTGCAGCCACGTCTCGATCCCTCAGTCAACAGATGGGGACGTTTGCAAAACAACAACCATCTGCACGAACAGTTCGACGACGTTTGCAGCAGCATGGACTATCAGCTCGGAGACCATGGCTGCGGTTACCCTTGACGCTGCATCACAAACAGGAGCGCCTGCGATGGTGTACTTAACGACGAACCTGGGTGCACGAATGGCAAAACGTCATTTTTTCGGATGAATCCAGGTTCTGCTTACAGCATCGTGATGGTCGCATCCGTGTTTGGCGACATCGTGGTGAACGCCCATTGGAAGCGTGTATTCTTCATCGCCATACTGTCGTATCACCCGGCGTGATGGTATGGTGTGCCATTGGTTACACGTCTCGGTGACCGTTCGCATTGACGGGACTTTGAACAGTGGACGTTACATTTCAGATGTGTTACGACCCGCGGCTCTACCCTTCATTCGATCCCTGCGAAAACCTACATTTCAGCAGGATAATACAGGACCGCTTGGTGCCGGTCGAGTACGGGCCTTTCTGGATACAGAAAATGTTCGATTGCTGCCTTGGCCAGCACATTCTGCAGATCTATTACCAACTGAAAACGTCTGGTCAATGGTGGCCGAGCAACTGGCTCGTCACAATACGCCAATCACTACTTTTGATGAACTGCATGGGCAGCTGTACCTGTACACGCCATCCAAGGTCTGTTTGACTCAATGCCCAGGCGTATCAAGACCGTTGTTACGGCCAGAGGTGGATGTTGTGGGTACTGATTTCTCAGGATCTATGCACCCAAATTGCTTGAAAATGTAATCACATGTCGGTTCTAGTATAATATATTTGTCCAATGAATACCGGTTTATCATCTGCATTTCTTCTTGGTGTAGCAATTTTAATGGCCAGTAGTGTATTAAAAAAAATTATCACAAGATATTTCGTATGTCTTCACGAGTCACTTGGCTTCTGTGTGTAAATACAGGAACAGCTGAGAAGCAAGACAAGTCTCTGTCCCACAGAACAGAACCTAACAGCGCGATGATCGCGGGTCAAGAACGTGACACCTCGCCCTTCCTCTTGGCGGCGAACACACAGCGCGTTTGGCTAATCCTGCCGGTGAGAACATTGCCAGCCGCAGCAGCAAAGCAAATCAGTCGGTACCGACGTTTTCCACGGCGATGACCCGTTGCATCAGTCGGGCGGCCTGCAGTCTGGTGGATTTCTTTTCTGCTTTTGCCTCCAGCGGCGCGAAACGTGCCGATTTCCCCGGCGGCAGCACGCCTCCGCGGCACGACTGCGGACCCCGTCTGGCCAGCCTGCTGTGACGGACGCCGCCTGGCCGGCAGTCCGCCGCGTGGAGAACACTGGCCTCGTAACGAAGAAGCCTGGACTACATTTATTCTGAGAGGCATTACTTTTCATTACACTGCCGAGCACAAAAAATCGAGTACCATGAAAAGAAAACGATTTGTTGTTGCCTTCCAGTCACCAACGAGAGTTTGCCCACCAGTCACTTACCAAAGTTGCCCAGGCAACAGACAGCCGATACGCTATCTTGTACCAACCACCTACTAGAGGTGCCTTCCTATCAGACACCAGGATAGCGCAGGCAATAGCGTACCGCACAGCCGCCCCTCAATAATAACCTGCTCGAACTGTCCAATGACGTCTCACATATGTGACCGCGGTAGCCACCAGCTAAACGAAAATGTCAGAATGTAAAGGAGGACATGAACCACCTTGCGAACCACCTTGAAGATGACCGCAGCAAGTCGGTTGATACGTCTGAAATTTGGCTGTTTTAGTAGTTACAATGACGCGGCCCAATACCCAAAATTATTGTATCCAGAACGACAGATAATTTGTGGTGAAGAAGTCAGGATAAACGGGGACTGGAAGAGAATTATCAGGTCCTTATACTTTGTTTTATGTTCTAACTAGCACGGCTGCCGGCTGGTACAACCTCGTAGGGGTCTGTTGTCAAAGTTAGACGAAAAATAAAGCGATCTGTGAGGTGAACAGGATCAGACGATGAGTACGGCTGACACACAGAGAGATCCCAGCACCCCCTTTTTTTAGTAAATCTGTCATTGTCAGACCAGGAGAAAGCGATCGTAAGCAGACAATGAAATATAAAATTTTAATGACTTTTTCTAGAACTTTTCACGAATTTTCCATGTATTGTTACAATCGTCTTTAACTTTTTTTGTTTTCTCAAATGATAACCCGTTTCGGTAGCTTAACTACTATCTTCAGATCGCATCAAGTATTGTAACACCGTTGTATCGTCCATAAACTAAAATATTATGGACGATGCAACTGTGTTGTGCACTGCTAGTTGTTTTTATAATACTACATGCAATCTAAAGATGAAAGTTAAGGTACCGAAGAAAAAAAAATGTTGAGTGCTATTGATACAATATATAAAAAATTTATGAAAATTCTGAAAAGGTTTATAGAAAGTTTTTAAAATTTCTATAATTTTGTATTGGTTACCTTTCTTTTGATGTTGCCACACAGGCAGGTTTCATCCTGGAAGGAGGCATGTAAGATAATGTGGTTTGTGTGAAAAAGCCTTTGTACATTTTACACCTAGGTTGGCTCCTGTAGCCGGCCAGGGTGGTCGAGCGGTTCTAGGCGCTTCAGTCTGGAACCGTGCTGCTGCTACGGTCGCAGGTTCTAATCCTGCCCCGGGGATGGATGTGTGTGATTGCCTTAGGTTAGTTATGGACTGATGACCTCAGCTGTTAAGTCCCATAGTGCTCAGGGCCATTTGAACCATTTTTTTTTTCTCCTCTACTCAGCGACAGGAAGTTGACTGAAAGTGTGACAGTTGCATAGCTGCATCCGAATTCTTATTATGATCGGGTCACCAGGAGTACTAGCACTCAAGTAAACACGGGATTGCATGGATTGGAGTTTATTACATCCGAATTACTAACGCCTTTAGGAAAACGTTAGCGCAGCGTGAGAAGTGGCAGCACATCTAATACATTGCTCGCCCCGAAGTTCTCTGATTATTGGACTCCCTTCGTGTTGTGGTAATGCTGGCAGGATTGAGGAGTGCTACATTCAGTTCTGCAGTGACTTTAACAGCTGTCGTCCTGCTATTTGTCGTCACAGTTCTCTTCAATGACCGTTCCCTGCGATCATTCAACACACACTTTCGTCTGCGTTGCACCGTAACGGATGACATTTTCCCGCTATTCCTGTGTGAGGTAAAATTCTCCTTTACTGTGTGTGTGTGTGAGAAATCTTATAGGACTTAACTGCTAAGGTCATCAGTCCCTAAGCTTACACACTACTTAACCTAAATTATCCCAAGGACAAACACACACACCCATGCCCGTGGGAGGACTCGAACCTCCGCTGGGACCAGCCGCACAGTCCATGACTGCAGCGCCCTAGACCGCTCGGCTAATCCCTCACGGCTCTTCTTTACTGTACTTCTTGAAACACCAAACACTCTGGTTGTGGAAACACCCACCATACGAGCATCGACAATACGTCCACGTTCTAATTTACTTACGTTCGACATAATGCGCTCACAGATACACAGAACACTATTCCGACAGCGATTGATGCTTATAACATATTTGAGGCACTGCACAGGTGCTGTTCGTGGTCAAATACAACAGCGCAATCTGCAGACAGCGCTAGCATTTGCATTTATGTTCAAGCACGCATTTTCTGCGGTGTTTCCAAGTGTTTGTCCAATCTCTATATGTTCATTAGGAAAAAGAAATTCCTCAAAAAAATTGTTCAAATGGCTCTGAGCACTATGGGACTTAACATATGAGGTCATCAGTCCCATAGAACTTAGAACTAATTAAACCTAACTAACCTAAGGACATCACACACATCCTTGCCCGAGGCAGGATTCGAACCTACGACCGTAGCGGTCACGCGGTTCCAGACTGTAGCGCCTAGAACCGCTCGGCCACCTCTGCCGGCAAGAAATTGCTCGATTCGACACTTGCCGACCTGATTATCAGACTACTTCTCTCCACCCTGAATGAACTACGCAATGACACCTCTGTCTGCAAAGTGCGTGGTTTGTCGTCACGAGTAAATAAACAAGAAGCATCACGTCAGCAAGAGAACGGATTGCCGTGCCGTGAACTGACACGGAGGAGAGACAAAGCGGCGGTGGGAGTGAAGCGAGCGTTGCGGAGCAGACGCAAGCTGCGGCACACCGCATGCCGCGCCCTTGTCGGGCCTCGGGCGTGGGAGTGCGGCGTGTCCGCGATGTGGGCCGGTCAACGGGAACGCCGGGTCACCAGGCGGCCTCCTTCTGCGCGCACGGCTGCCGCCGCCTCCTGCTGGGGAGCCCGATGGACCACACCGCCGTTCCGAACGGCTTTCCCATCCGCCATGTTCTCTGCTCCCTCCTGCGCAGGAGAAATCAACCGGCTTGCGACAAACGAGTCACCGATAACCAGGATGCATCTTCCATTATTCAGCGGAAATGTACACCATCCGTTCAAAAGTATCCCAACGCCCCTCAGGGACATTGTAATCGTTCTAAAGCTGCCGAGATCGACTACTGACAATGTGATTGAAAAGTGGAAACGCAAAGGAACAGCTACAGGTAAACCTGTACTGACGGACAGGGATAATCGAGCATTGCGGTAGGTGGTTGTACTAATAATTCGCGTGTAATCTGCGGAAGGAATTACTTGCAAGTTCCAAAGTGCTACCAACAGTCCAAAAAATGTGTGTGAAATCTTTGGGACTTAACTGCTAAGGTCATCAGTCCCTAAGCTTACACACTACTTAACCTAAATTATCGTAAGGACAACCACACACACACCCATGCCCGAGGGAGGACTCGAACCTCCGCCGGGACCAGCCGCACAGTCCATGACTGCAGCCCCTGAGACCGCTCGGCTAATCCCGCGCGGCACCAACAGTCAGCTAATACAGTGAGTAAATGGAGTACGGGGGCCGAGCAGATTCTTATAAGCTACACATTTTGGTAGTTAATGTTAAACGACGCTCGAGGATGTGCAAAGAGCGACCCAAGTGTGCAGACAGTGGATAACTTGTAAGTAGGCTGTTTAGGTTTTTATGTTGGTAACGCCACGTAGCGCTCTGTATGAAAATCACTGACTGTGCTGTGTGCAGTCTTTGGCTGCTTTGCATTGTTGGAAATTTTGCTATTGTAGTGTTTGGCAGTTGGATGTGAACAGCGCGTAGCGTTGCGCAGTTGGAGGTGAGCCGCCAGCAGTGGTGGATGTGGGGAGAGAGTTGGCGGAGTCTTGAGAGCGGATGACCTGGACGTGTGTCCATCAGAGACAGTAAATTTGTAAGACTGGATGTCATGAACTGATATATATATATATATATATATATATATATATATATATATATATTACGGCTTTTGAACACTATTAAGGTAAATACATTGTTTGTTCTCTATCAAAATCTTTCATTTGCTAAGTATGCCTATCAATAGTTAGTGCCTTCAGTAGTTTTTTATTTAGCTGGTAGTATTGGCGCTCGCTGTATTGCAGTAGTTCGAGTAACGAAGATTTTTGTGAGGTAAGTGATTCATGAAAGGTATAGGTTATTGTTAGGGCCATTCTTTTGTAGGGATTTTTGAAAGTCAGATTGCGATGCGCTAAAAATATTGTGTGTCACTCTTTAGTGTTGATCGGAATAAGTAAAGAGCGACGTGTCTGAGTACGTTCATTTCTGCTCAGCTGTTTGAAAATCAATCGCTCACCGAATCTGTTGTTAAGAAGCGTACGAACACTTCGACTGAAATGTGCAGGAGCTCCATCGCGCGTGAACATGTTGTTTCGTACTTGTAAAGGCACATGTTCTAGCAGCACAGGTAGAGTATCCCGTATGATATCATGATAACGTGCTCCACTGAGCGTAGGTGGACGAAACTAAAATGAGCTCTAACATGGAAATTAAGTGTTTCCGGACACATGTCCACATAACATCTTTTCTTTATTTGTGTGTGAGGAATGTTTCCTGGAAGTTTAGCCGTACCTTTTTGTAACACCCTGTATATAACAACTTCCACTTGGCTTCCATATAGAAGTACGTAGTAGCTAACGAACAATGTTTGTTCCCCAGTCGCTATTTTCTTGTGCGTTGTCGTGTCGAAGCTTTAATATGTCCTTTTATTACACGAGTCTTCCAGACTTTAATATTTGCGCTGAAGATGGTCACACAGTGACTGAAATCGATTTGCTGTAATAAATTATTTCAAGCCTCTTACGCCTTAGCCTGCCATTTTTGTTGTCTACAGTCCGACTGAATAGTTGTGCAACATTTTTTCAGACAGTACATCACTACAGATAACCGTATCTCCCACTTGAAGTGGAAGGGTGAGGTTAATAATATAAAAAAATTAGTAATATAAAAAAGTTTCTTCCTCGATCGAAATAAGTTTTTTGTCCACGTATGAAACAGGTCATATTTTAACGAAGATACTTTGCGATCGACGCGTCCTGCAGCGGCCCACCTGTCTGATGAGGCGGACACGAACACGCTTCTTGTTTTGCGTCTGCGCCCGCTCCGGCACTTTTGCGCCACGTATCTGTGCCGGGGCGCTCCCTGCAGTTTGTGCTGGCACAGCGTGGCACGGCGCAGCCTCTGGGCTGCAGCGGCGGCTGCGGCTGCAACCGGTCCCGCCTGAGCCGCTGCCGGCCTTGCATTCCTGCGAAGGCTGCCGCATTAGCATAGCGCGCAGCGCAGAACAGCTCTGCGTCTGACCTTTTCCTCGCTATTCTTAGCAGCACACCTCCACGCAACTCATTGCTGTCCACAAAGGCGGTTAATAAGTCCCATGTGGCAGCGGACAGGCCGCTCGTTTCCCGTTACTCAAGAGATTTACTCTTTCTCCACTGGCTCAAGGCTATAACAATACTGACCATTAAAATTGTTACACCAAGAAGAAATGCAGATGATAAACGAGTATTCATTGGACAAATATATTATACTAGAACTGACATGTGATTACATTTTCACGCAATTTGGATGCATAGATCCTGAGAAATCAGTACCCACAACAACTACCTCTGGCCGTAATAACGGCCTTGATACGCCTGGGCATTGAGTCAAACACAGCTTGGATGGCCTGTACAGGTACAGCTACCCATGCAGCTTCATCACGATACCACAGTTTATCAAGAGTAGTGCCTGGGGTATTGTGACGAGCCAGTTGCTCGGCCACCATTGACCAGACGTTTTCAAGTGGTCAGATATCTGGAGAATGTGCTGGCAGTCGAACATTTTCTGTATCCAGAAAGGCCCGTACAGTACCTGCAACATGCGGTCGAGCATTATCATGCTGAAATGTAGGTTTTCGCAGGGATCGAATGAAGGGTAGAGCAACGGGTCGTAACACATCCGAAATGTAACGTCCACTGTTCAAAGTGCCGTCAATGGGAACAAGAGGTAACAAATTTGGAAGTGTAATGTATGAGGGCTTTATCAGGAACGTTTGCAGTAACAACTCTGTAGGTAAGTTGTTAGCTGCACTGCTTCTTAATTCATTGATCTGGATTCGATTCCTGCTGCTGCCAACATTTTATTTCCTTGCTCGAAATTTTTAAATTTAAATACATTTAAGCAGTTCAGTTTACATACGAAAAATTAATAATTTCGATTACTACCCTTGTAAGTCAAAGAACTGTAGGCCACCACATTTTGCACGAGCCAGCACGGCAGCTTCTAATAGCAAAACTTCTCTGTTAAGCTATTAACATAGGACTATATCTCTTAATAAGCAGATTATGACAGCATTTAATTTTTTTTAAATTCGGCCATTAATTATATGCGAATTTGAGAATATGTTTTTTATTGCACCTGGAAGCAATTAGATAGGCAACCTGCAACTAGGTCCAGGTGACGCTTCCCTAGGTTAGCGGATGGCATACCATGTCAGGCATTCAGTGTCCTTTAACTGTACTTCGTACAGTAAATGGCCGTTCAAAATGAATTTTATTGAGATGCACAGAGCCCTCTACACGTCTTTTTATTTTCACAAAGTTCTTCAAATTTCATACTCCTATGACGGTTATCTAAGCCGGTAGTGGTACACAGCTGTGTCTCTTGCATCTACTGTCTGCTTCAATAACCGACTATAAGCTTCAGTAATGTTCACAATGAATTAATAAATCAGTATCTTTCATAGCGCTGGATCTGTCGCACTGGATATGAAACACAGTGTTCTATGCTGGACCACCTAGATCTCAGGATCTGAGGCCCACTGATTTTCAGATGCCTGTTGGCTTTCGTCTCGAGATCTTCGGCCGACATTGTTCGTATGTGTGATTTTTCTGAGATTTCGCCACTTTCCATGACTGGCATTCTCAAAGATTTACCCTCGATTGCCTGTTTACAACTCCAAGTAAGTTGCAGCGCCAGGAAATGCTGCCGTCTGGAAACTAGACCTTTATTAAGTTTCTACTGTTACTCAAAATATCTTTACAATCGTATTCGTAGTGACAACTCAAATGCAATAAGAGGGAGTAAATGGGAGTGGAGTTCATAGACACGCAAAGATTCTTCTGGAGCCCCATCTCCTGCTTTCTCGAGAGAGGAGTATCGTTCTCAGACTGCTCTCAGTCGAGCGATCATTACTCATATGTTACGGCACCGGTCTCGTAATCGGAAGAAGTTCGGTTCAGTTCTAATTGAAGTTTTCGGTGCCGCCAGATCTTTGCTGACACACTTCACCCAAGATGACCTTTGCTGATAGACTTCTCTATTCCTATCCAGTCCGAGCTTGTGTTATAAGACTAAAGGACGAGCAACAATCTAGTCCTTGTCTAGATGGATACGTGGATAGTCAACGGACACAAAAAGATTGTAAATAATAGATTTCAGCTATCAGTCGTCCTTTGGAATATTTAATGGTAGATCTAGATTTCGGCTAGCAACTAGCCATTCTCAGTGCTAGGAAAACAACAGGTACATAGTTAGAAGATGTCATAAAACAGTTGCAAAAAAAAATGGCTCTGAGCACTATGGGACTTAACATCTATGGTCATCAGTCCCCTAGAACTTAGAACTACTTAAACCTAACTAACCTAAGGACAGCACACAACACCCAGCCATCACGAGGCAGAGAAAATCCCTGACCCCGCCGGGAATCGAACCCGGGAACCCGGGCGTGGGAAGCGAGAACGCTACCGCACGACCACGAGATGCGGGCAAAAACAGTTGCAATTAATGGCTTAACTCATATGGTTTGTGTACTACATCCCACTATCCTTTTTTAGTCTATGCATCTAATGCCTGTTGGTCTGGCTTTGTACACAGTTCATGGAATACTAATTTTTGCGGAAGGCGGGCTGTGTGGAGAACACATCGGTTGGTTATATGGCGCCATCTATGTGAACTGCATATAAACCTCACTGGAAGTAAACCACTTCAAATTTAATTACATTAAATGGAACATAAGTAAAATTCTTACAGTGTCGTCCGACTTATTTCATCTTTATCGTCAAGTAATAAAATTTCCATGTTCAGTACTTGTGAGTCCGTTATTATTATTAAAACATTTAAATTACGTCAGGTGGGTAAAACTTTTTTAATTTTTTAAAAAACATTTTTAAAATTATAAAAACACTGGAGGACACGTGCTGTATACATCTATTGGTTGATATCGATGTGTTCTCCACACAGCCCGCCTTCCGCAAAAATTAGTATTCCATGAACTGTGTACAATGCCAGACCAACAGGCATTACATGCATTGACCAAAAAAAGGATAGCGGTATGTAATATACAAACCATATGAGTTAAGCCATTAATTGCAACTTTTTTTTGACATCATCTAACTATGTACCTGTTGTATTCTTAGCATTGTGAATGGATAGTTGCTAGGCGAAATCTAGATCTGCCAATAAATATTCAAAGGACGACTGATAGCTGAAATCTATTATTTACAAATCAAAATAACGGTCGCTGCGTGCAACAGCCTCTGAATGGAGGCTAACCTGACAAAAAGATTGTGTTTACCCATTTAACGCTTTTCATGTGCAATGCAAATCATCGTTCACTCGTTGATACATTGTGTAATACGGATTCGTGCTTTCGATGCTGACACTGGACTAGCATTCGCGTGGACCAGGCTTCAATTCCCCATGTGACCACCCAGGCTTTGGTTTTTCGTGCTTTCCCTAAATTCGTTAGGGCAAATGCTTGGATCGTTCCTTTGAAAATAACATGGCCGATGTTCCCCATTCTTCATGGAAACGATCTGAGACGTAATGACCTAGAAATATATTGAAAGCAAGAGTTTCCGCTTCTCTCCTTGGTGCATCAGGTACTAATGAGTCATCGATGGATTTTCCCTGATCTTCCCATCACATGAAATTTTAGTGGGTCGGTTTGACTCTTGTTCAAGTTTATATTTACATAATTGTTGTCTCCAACTGTACACTTCCACCAACAAACTTTTCAGTCCCGCATGCACGTAAGGAGGACAAGGTGCTACTCCTCTCCAGGAGGACGAGGCCAGAACGCTCACAGCGTGCTTTAGCAGCGCGTGCCTGCTGGAGCGGTGCTGTGCGGCCAGGACTTGGGTGTCGTGGAGGGGGGCGGGGGTCAGAGCTGCTGGCGCCAAGCCGGCGGCCGCGTAGGCAGCGTTGCGACCTTCAGGGCCACGCCTTGCCTCGCCTTGTGTGTGTGTGTGTGTGTGTGTGTGTGTGTGTGTGTGTACGTACACGCTCTGCTAGCATCCAGAAGCGTTCGTACACCACTTAACCTTCTTGCTCAACTTTCTGTTTCTGTGGGCGACCATCAGGCTGCTGCTCTTCTTCCTTTTTCTGAACAGTCACTAGAGATCTTCAGAAATTTTCATCCGAGACATTGCGGTATGTCATTGTTCGTATGGCTGCTGAAGACAGTAACGACCATCGAGTAAAAGTCCAACCAAGCACAGAAGAACCGCCTTGGACAGTTCAGACCTTGCCTCAGTACAACGAAGACTGCCGACGTGTCAACAGGTGCATCAAGATCGGTGGTATAGATCTGCCAAGAAAAATATTTCATCAGAGACAAGAGTATCGTCAGGAGTGCCCCAGGAAAGTGTGATAGGACCTCCGTAATTTTCTGTGAACATAAATGATCTGGCAGACAGGGTAAGCAGCAGTCCGCAGCGATGCTGTGGTGTACGAGAGGGTGTCGTTGAATGATTGTAGGAGGATACAAGATGAATCAGACAAAATTTGTAATTGACGTGATGAAGGGCAGCTAGCTATAAATGTAGAAAAATGTAACTTAATGCAGATGAGGAAGAACAAACACGTAATGTTCGAGTACAGCATTAGTAATGCGCTGCTTGACATGGTCACGCCGATTAAATATCTAGGAGTAACGTTGCAAAGCAACATGAAATGGAAGGAGCATGTAAAGATTCTAGTAGGGAAGGCGAATGATGGACTTCAGTTTGTAGGGAGAATTTTAGGAAAGTGTGGTTCATTCGTGAAGTAGATCGCGTATAGGACACTACTGCGATCCATTAATGACTACTACCGTTCGAGTGTCTGGGAACCGCAACAGGTCGGATTAAAGGGAGACGTCGAAGCAACTTAGCGGAGCGGCGGACTGCTGTATTTGTTACCGGTAGGTTCGAGGAAAAAATTATTATGGCGATGCTTCGGGAAACCAAATGGGCATCTCAGTCTGGAACCGAGCGACCGCTACGGTCGCAGGTTCGAATCCTGCCCCGGGCATGGATGACCTCAGACGTTAAGTCCCATAGTGCTCAGAGCCATTTGAACCATTTTTTAACCAAATGGACATCATTGGTGGGAAGGCGACGTTCTTTTCGAGGAGAACTTAAGAGAATTTAGAGAACCGGCATTTGAAGGCGACCGCAGAACGGATTTGCCGCGAACATACATTTTCGCCTAAGGACCATAAAGATAAGATTCGAGAGATTTGGGTTTGTTTTTTCCCTCTTTCTGTTTGCAAATGGAACAGGAAAGGAACTGAGTGTAGTGGTACAGGGTACCGCCCGCCCCACACCATACTGTGGCTTGCGGAGTACGTATGTAGGTGTAGATGTACTGTGGATGTAAAAGTACCTTGGCTTAAAAATCGCTGCCGACGGCTCACTCGTTCCCGAAATCACAAACCGCTCCAGCAATGCAAGTCTCAAATAGCCGGCAACGCTTCGTGTGCTTTTTGATATAAATATTGCGAACCGACCCAAATCGAAAAGAAAAAAACCTCACTCGAATCCGCCCAGTTTTCATGTGTGGTGCAAATTGTTGGCCCGTAACGAAAGTGCACAGCAACGGCTCGCCGCAACTGAAACGAATGAAACGAAATTTTTGTAGTCAACACCTGGCCCGACACTTCATCGTCAAGTGACTGGTGATGGAATTCGCCGACGGTACCGAATGGCACGTCGTTGGAAAGTCCGTCCACGGTGGTGTGGATACGCACTTCGAACAGACCAAGAATCAAAACGCGGGTTTTCGTTGCAAGTCGGTAGTAAACGAGCTATTGGGAGACTGAGGCAGCGTTGGCTGGATACCTTGCATGTAGATCTCAAGGTAGTGGACCTTCAGCTCGACGAAGCACAGGATCGTGGAAGGTGGAGGCAGAACGCCAAAACGGCCGACCCCGCTACGTCAAGGCAGAAGAAAAGTAAACAAAATTACTGGCTTTGTGATGCCCGGATTTTGGAACTTGGGACATTGCTTTTCTCGTAGTTTTCTGCCTAGCATTCCGTCTTCTTTTGCAAGAGACTACGGCAGAGACAGTGCATGCAGCTTGTCGAGCTCTTCGAAAAATATGGCTTTTTTCCTCCAAATCCAACAATAAATTTATCTTCTGGAAGCAGCAAGCATCGAACATTTCGGACAATTATCTATGACGATGTGTCTCGCAACTGGAGACGAAATGTAAAGGAGAAAATAATGCAAGACAAAGAGACTGTAGCCGTGAAATCCTGTTTCATATTATCAAAATTAAATTTACTTTACCTACAACCATACTAGGAACCATAAGATGGCTCTGTGCTAGATTGAAGCACGCATCAAATCAGATAAACTCGCAGGCGCTCACCTGTGTGCCCGATTGACGCCCCTGCCGTAAAGTTACATCTCTGTGTGATATGTTCAAATGTGTACACTTCTTTGTGAATGTGGTCCCTCTGTTGCTCCATTCTGATCTTATGGTACGACTTTATTAAGGCCTCTGCAGGTTTGTCTGATTTGACGCGTGCTTCACTGTAGCACAGATGTCTTCTGCTTTTTAACTTGTTGTAAAAGAAAAATTTTAAGATAATCTGAAGACACCCCATGCAGGCGAAACACGTTGTAAATAAAAGAATAAATTCCTGCTAAGTTTTTTTAATTCAAATATTTCAGCATGAAAAACAAATTAGGTTGACAATGAATATCAAGAGAGCTTGAAATAGACACAGTATTGTCGAACATCTGACTAAATAAGGAAAACAGAATGACTGATTGTAGTGTGTTCACGACTCATTTGCTCAATCACGTGATGTGCAAAGCATTGAGTCCCTCCAGTAGATATATGAACATAGTACTGTTCCCTCTTGTCGGTAATCGCACGACTTACTGTAGTGGCTGCGAAAATTTGTCTGGGAAAAATTTACAGGTTGTGTATGGTTGTTACACGAGTTAGAAGCTAGTGCAATGACCTTTAAATGACCAACGTTGATCTGCATTCATTCGCTCATTATTTTGAAACCTATCTATACATTATTCTAAATGTTACTGTATCCCTCGTTATAGGACGAGCCTCCTCGGCTGTTATGGTGTGATATATAATGACATCGTCCTCTAATGCACAGAATAATTTGGAACTAGCATTTACGACGGCGCCTTAATGCAGAGATTAGCTCGCCCTTTGTATCCTTCCGTCGGAACAATGAGGCCATGTGCGATAAGTTTTTATTGGCTTTCGTTATCTGCTGTAGCGCGTTCATTAAAAGTTTATGGGCAAACACATGCGCTCCGTGGAGCAGAGTGCAGTCCTCATTCTCCATTTCTCTAGGATCATGATTATGTTCATTACATGATTCCATTTGACACTTACGCTGGTCCCCATAAAATAATACAACATTATCATAATATATTTTGTATTCTTCCGTTACCATAGTCTTCGTTGGTACTCATAAGAACTGACAGTAACAGATGATTCGTATTAGGAGAAACAATATTAACAAAGTTAGTAGTAATTGTTCACCAACTTTGATTCCATAAAGAACCGTTGTGCACAGCGAATATTATTGTAAGGAAGGATAGAAATACAACAGTCAGTCGCAATCACATTTACTTCTTATTTTTCTTAAACATCCATATTTCAACTTTAAATAGACATCTTCAGTGCATTTGAGTGATTTATAATCCAACAAACTGTTCGTTGGATTATAACTCACTCAAATGTACTGAAGATGGCTGTTTATAGTTTAAATCTGGATACGTAAGAATAATAACATACAATGGGATTGCGACTGACTGAACTGTATTCCTACCCTTTCTTAAAGTAGTGGTTGTTGTGCTTTGAATTGTAACCACTACGTTGGGTTCCTCCATTCCTTCTTAGTTAAGTTTAGAGGCATAAAATCAGTGACACCTACTTTGTAAGAGCACAAGAGCACGTGAACACCGTTTTCGACATCTTGCAAATTCATCAACTACTTTTCTTTGAAATCTATTAAATGTAACAGAGATGCTGCAATGTGAAAGACACGGCATTTAAATCGACCGCGCTACTGCTCTTCAAGACCCTGCGCAACTTGGCGCCAGGGTTCCAAGCATACTTCCAGTTGTGCACGTTTTAAGGAGCCATTGCGCATGCGCAACTCACATGAGGTAATTGCCTTACGTGCCAAATACACATGGATTTGATAAACAACGTGCACAGTTCACAAGTGCACGATGTGTACAGCTAGCCCTTGCCACTCAACTAGAAGTTTTCTTCAGTGCCATCAGGTGGTAGCACACTGTGGCAGCCTTTTATACCCGTTCGCTGGGTATAAATCCTGCTAGATGGTAGAACACTGCTCAGATATGCTGATTCTCTCACTATATACTGCAGTAAAATTAGACCGGACGTCAGTATATGTCAAAGTTGTACTGGCAGTAAACGTATTTTATGAGCGTCGGAATGAGTTACAGGATATTAAGTTATGAATTTTATCATACAACAATCCATTTGAGGCGCTGAGAATCATAAGGACCTAAAGCATATCACCGTCATTTGTGATAGTGTAGCATTTATTCATGCTTCTGAAATCTGTTTATCTTATGATGAGTCAGGTTTATCTGTGCTGTAGACCCACATAGTACATTTGAAAATTCATAGAACGCTGTATCACTGATTTCTCTGATATTCACTTAAATGTGGGATCGACGACGGTGTTCTTGTATGCTTTAGGCCCCTATGGATCTCAGCGCCTCGTATGTATTCTAGTCATGTGACGACGTTGACAGGCGTTACTACTCTAGTTTACTCCTTTCCGTGAACGAAAAATGGTTCAAATGGCTCTGAGCACTATGGGACTCAACATCTTAGGTCATAAGTCCCCTAGAACTTAGAACTACTTAAACCTAACTAACCTAAGGACATCACACACACCCATGCCCGAGGCAGGATTCGAACCTGCGACCGTAGCAGTCCCGCGGTTCCGGACTGCAGCGCCAGAACCGCTAGACCACCGCGGCCGGCCTTTCCGTGAACGGCAAATTGAGTTTCAAGTTGGTTGTTTCCTGTGCGGGGACCGGCTTTTGTATGCAGCGCAAACATAAACTATGTTGAGTCTATTTCAAACGCTAAAAGAAAAGTAAAGCTGAGAGGATGCGTCATCAGTCGGGCTTCGGTAGCCCATCACCGGCATGGTAGCTCAACGTGTTCGGTCAGAGGGATAGCTGCCCTCTGTAACCAAGAAACTGAGTGAATGGATGAACGATGAACCTGAACAAGCATAAGGGGGCGTCCGTCCCGAACAAATACAACGACCAATAGCGAACAAAAAAATGATTCAAATGGCTCTGAGCACTATGGGACTTAACTGCTGTGGTCATCAGTCCCCTAGAACTTAGAACTACTTAAACCTAACTAACCTAAGGACGTCACATACATCCATGCCCGAGGCAGGATTCGAACCTGCGACCGTAGCGGTCTCGCGGTTCCAGACTGTAGCGCCTAGAACCGCACGGCCACTAAAGGTCGGCAATAGCGAACAAAATGAGATTTAAAAAATATATGTCGGTAGAGCATTTGCCTGCGAAAGGCAAGGTCCGGAGTTCAAGTCTAGGCCTGGCACACAGTTTTAATCTCCCAGGAAGTTTCATATTAGCGGACACTCCGCTGCAGACTGAAAATCTCATTCTGGGAACAGAAAAATAAATTACCAGGAAAAGTTAGCCGCAAGGGAACTATAGCCTGCGAGACAAGATCCGTTGTTTGGGAGATTGACGAAATCAAATAAGCGTGACTACAAGCGAACAGCTAACAAGGAAGATATAAGTTGTTGTGTGGGTGCAACGTAAGAATATCTGATTTTCAGTCCGGAAATAAATTCGTGGACTGATGCATCTGTTAGGGATCTTGTACATTTAACTAAAAAATAAAAAACAGAAAAGCATGCAAAACTCCTACTTACACAAAAATGTGAAACGGAGAGTGGCGAAAGCTTACAAATACTTCGATCTTGCCCTAAACTGTACTTAATTATGTACAAACCAACAAAATTCCACAAAAAATTCTTTCTTTTGTCAGATAAGTTATGCATATTATTATTATTAGTGACATTGTTATTAGCAGTGGCTGTAGTTGTATAAACTTGTTGATAAGCCTAACTGTTATACTGCAGATGCTATTAATTTCACACTCTCAAATTTATCTGAAACTGTGAACACCCAGAATGTGTCGTGACGAGCCGACACTGTATAAAATCATACATACTTTTGCGAACTGTTAGTAGTGTTCTAAACCATAACAGATATCGAGTTTCTCATATTTAAACCTTATAATTAACTTTTTGAATAAGAAATAAACTGGATAAAATTATGTATCTCAACATCCTGCGATGACTGGAGACGGATAATCCTCACACCACGATACATCTAGTATTTTTTTACGTCTTAAGGAAAGATTTTGTGAACGGAGGTGCTTTAGGGAAAGGTAACAACTGGTGCTGTGACTGACCTACGCCTTTGGCCTCGTTCGATATCTGAATTCGACAAACAGCCTGACTTAGTGGCGCAGAGTGTACCTCCGTGTGGGGTTCATTCAATATGCATTATATCGTGCCCCGGTCACCGCTGTCCTGTATGGCAACCGAGCTTTCGACCGAGAGAGAAAGTCGATATTTGAGCGACAACGTCAGAACATGAAATGACGTGGAAAATTAGTTTATCTCACAATATGGGAGGTTCCAGTAGTCCTCGTAACATTATCTGAGACAGCGTCTGTGGGCAGTATTTATTTATTGCGGATTTAAAGACCTGCCCGCGTGATATTTTGAAACAGGTCGTACGTATTACAGTTTTCGTTTGCCATATTTCTTGTAGTTCTTCGTTTTGCTTTTATCTACAGCATTTGACACAGAATAATACTTTCTAAAATACCAATAATTTGAGGCTGAAATACAAATAAAAGTTTGCTGTTTGAAGAAGAACGAAAAAAATGATAGCATAGAGGAGAGATTAATTAGTGCCATCACCGATTGTGACTGGCGGTGAATACCTCAGAACGGTATCTTCGAGCTGTTGGCCGCCAGTCATAGCAAAATAGTTTATAGTTCGTAGTAGCAAAGAAGCTATTGCAAATCCTGTGTATTAACATTACGTATTGTTGTTATGTTGCATACTGTATAGGCATGTATGTTATGTCATGTGCACAGGTACTCTTCATGCGTTGCGGAGAGTAGCCTTTCTGTTCAGTTTGTTGCAATTAACCATGTGGAGTTTACAGGAGTTGGTTAGGGTTACCATATTGCCTGTTTTTATGGGGGCCCATTCATTCTCAGATCCTTCCCGACGCCCCACTCAGGTTTCTGATTTTTTGCAAAACCACCAGCTTTTAATACACAATAATATACACTACTGGCCATTAAAATTGCTACACCAAGAAGAAATACAGATGATAAACGGGTATTCATTGGACAAATAAATTATACTAGAACTGACATGTGATTACATTTTCACGCAATTTGGATGCATAGATCCTGAGAAATCAGTACCCACAACAACCACCTGTGACCGTAAAAACGGCCTTGATACGCCTGGGCATTAAATCAAACAGAGGTTGGATGGCGTGTACAGGTACAGCTGCCCATGCAGCTTCAGCACGATAACACAGTTCATCAAGAGTAGTGACTGGCGTATTGTGACGAGCCAGTTGCTCGGCCACCATTGACCAGACGTTTTGAATTGGTGAGAGATCTGGAGAATGTGCTGGCCAGGGCAGCAGTCAAACATTTTCTGGTTCCAGAAAGGCCCGTACAGGACCTGCAACATCCGGTCGTGCATTATCCTGCTGAAATGTAGGGTCTCGCAGGGATCGAATGAAGGGTAGAGCCACGGGTCGTAACACATCTGAAATGTAACGTCCACTGTTCAAAGTGCCGTCAATGCGAACAAGAGGTGACCGAGACGTGTAACCAGTGGTACCCCATACCATCACGCCTGGTGATACGACAGTATGGCGATGACGAATACACGCTTCCAATGTGCGTTCACCGCGATGTCGCCAAACACGGAAGCGACAATCACGATGCTGTAAACAGAACCTGGATTCATCCTAAAAAGTGACATTTTGCCATTCGTGCACCCAGGTTCGTCGTTGAGTGCACCATCTCAGGCGCTCCTGTCTGTGATGCAGCATCAAGGGTAACCGCAGCCATGGTCTCCGAGCTGCTGCAAACGTCGTCCAACTGTTGGTGCAGATGGTTGTTGTCTTGCAAACGTCCCCATCTGTTGACACAGGGATCGAGACGTGGCTGCACGATCCATTACAGCCATGCGGATATGTTGCCTGTTATCTCGACTGCTAGTCATATGAGGCCGTTTGGATCCAGCACGGCGTTCCGTATTACCCTCCTCAACCCACCGATTCCATATTCTGCTAACAGTCATTGGATCTCGACCAACGCGAACAGCAATGTCGCTATACGACAAACCGCAATCGCGATAGGCTACAATCCGACCTATATCAAAGTCGGAAACGTGATGGTACGCATTTCTCCTCCTTACACAAGGCATTACAACATCGTTTCACCAGGCAACGCCGGTCAACTGCTGTTTGTGTATGAGAAATCGGTTGGAAACTTTCCTCACGTCAGCACGTTGTAGGTGTCGCCACCGGCGCCAACCATGTGTGAATGCTCTGAAAAGCTAATCGTTTGCATATCACAGCATCTTCTTCCTGTCGGTTAAATTTCGCGCCTGTAGCAGGTCATCTTCGTGGTGTAGCAATATTAATGGCCAGTAGTGTACTTATTTATCATTTCAATTTATTTTGAATCCTGGCAACAGGCATGGATGAAATACGTAAAAATATTTAAAGAACCATTCAGTATAGACCACATTAATTGATGGAGTTGTGCCTGAGAAATGCAAGGGTCCGATCTTAAGTTTCTGCGTCCCTAGTAATCCATCGAGGACGGTGGGGTAGGAGCCGGACGTGAAGTACTTGAATAACGATAATTGAAACCAACTGCTGTATCATAATCCAGCGTCGTTTATTCAGAACATGCTACTACTCTCCATAGGAGCATATAATGGTCAATAGCAAAATGTCCATTACACCATTATGGTAAAACATTGATATCAAGGCCGACAATTGATTTACGGCAAGTGGTTTGCACAGAAGACATAGGAACGCCGCTAGCAGTTCTTTTCAGTATGGAAAAAACGCCTCGTTCCATTTTAATAGAGTGGGTGTTACGCGCGTGGCATGGAGCAGCAGTGTACTGTATATGCGTAGCGCACGAGCGAGAGCCCAGGTGGTCGGTTTCGCACCGTTGGGCAACCGGCCGGCTGCGCCGCTGAGTTATCTGGGCCCGCGAGCTGCCGCATGCCCCAGATCCGGTATCAGCGCGCCTCCACACTCAGCACCCAGCCAACTTTCTCCCCGGCCGTAAACGCACGCATGTTCCTCGTTCTGCATAATGAATTTCACTCTAACACATCGATGCATACGTTTTGAATCAATTGCCAAGAAACAGTCGGATACGAGCCTGACCAAAAAGGTTGATTGGGGAAGGCACTTGATCTGTACCTCCGACTTCCACAGATACTGTGGTGGCAACACGTAAACGCACGTTCTCGTTACCTACTTTATTAGATTAACCTGCCGAGTAGCGTCTAAATACCCTTTTCTCCCTGATGAGAGCAGTGAACCTCCATGGCATGGACTCTGCCAGAAGCCGAAATCGTTCGGGAGCCATTCTGATCCCAGACCGCTCAAGCGCCACACTTGAATCACGGCGATTATCGGAACTGGTCCAAGGTTCACACATCTGTCTCCATGATTCCCCATATATGCTCAATAGCACTGAAGTCAGGTGGACAGAGAGGCCATACAATCACGTTTATGGCAGTAAAACATTCCCACAATCCAATATCACACAGTTCAGGAGTATAGGATTGATGCATTTTTTATGAATGTTTAGACTGCCTTCGCCGGCCACTGTAGCCGAGCGGTTCAAGGCGCTTCAGTTCGGAACCGCGCTGCTGCGACGGTCGCAGGTTCGAATCCTGCCTCGGGCATGCATGTGTGTGATGTCCTTAGGTTAGTGAGCTTTAAGTAGTTCTAAGTCTATGGGACTGATGACCTCAGATGTTAAGTCTCATAGTCCTTAGAGCCATTTGAACAATTTTTGGATGGCCTTCGGGGTGCTGTGAGCGAGTAATCTCATGGGTACGACTGGTATATCATTCATCAGTGAGACGCAATCGAAAAAATGTCAGGGGCATAATTTCTTCCCACGTAAATTTCCTCCTCCATTGCCTCTTCTCGTTTCCGATATAGTTGTTTCTTTGTTGGGAGGTGCTCACGACCCTTTATAAACAAAAACATGCAAAGCCCGACGTTTGCACGACCACAGAATGTCCCTTGCCTCGGCCATCCGAGATCTGGCCTTGATGGGATGCACCGAAATCGCACTCTTTTTTTTTTAAATCTCATTTTGTTCGCTTTTGTTCGTTGAATCTGCTCGGGGCGGACATCGTAAGACATCCGTTTAAGTTCGTTGTTGATCGATTAACTCAGTTTTTTTTTTTGTATTTTTTTTTTTTTTTTTTTTTTTTTTTTTTTTTTTTTTTTTTTTTTTTTTTTTTTACAGAGGGCAACTAACCCTCTGACCGAACACGCTGAGCTACCGTGCCGGCGCACTCCTTAGACACCTCGCACCTGACAGTCACATGGCCAGTGCAATGTCTACGATATCGCATTCACGTAACACTATGAACTTTTACATTCGGCGTGGCGTCATCCACCAAAGCGGCCATCTGCAATTCAATTGCTCGTCGCTGTAGTGCGCACAAGGGGTAGGTGTCGTGACTAAACTGAGAATTACAAGCCAAAATGCCTCTGGCTCCCTACCGGTATGCATGCCATTCCTTTGACGTCTTCAATGCATTTTTCCAGGTAGTTGTTTTTTGTGACTGAGCGGACAGCGAGAGTACGTAACGGACAGAGGAGGCGCATTTGAAAGCACGGTTTACAGAAAACAGGACCCGGACATCGGAATCGTTTTGAGATCTGGCTGTGCGTATTACTGGTGTCACACAACAGTTACTGTTTGCTACAGAATTGCTACATGCTACAGAATTTAAGAGACTGCGTAATTTCAGAACCGATTTTATTTTGCGCCTGGACTATTGTTAAATTCACCACGATCGTTAGTTCGACCTGTTATGCCGTGTTTAGATGATTATAGTCAGTGCTCCGATGCGTCGTTCGTTTTAAGGCGTAGATCGAGGCAACGTGATGTGCAGTACAAAGGCGACCCGCGGTACGACGCAGGAGCAGCCTATATCTGTGGAGAGCATATAAACGTTGTAGAAGCGCCGTAACTGGTTTACACTGGGATGTCTGCAATACATACTTTCGTATGTCTTACGATCCAGCGCAATAGCAAGTGCTGGTTGCTCCACACAACTGTTGCAGGTGTTAGTTTCTCAGTAATACTTTTCTCGTAAAAAATTAGAAACCACTGTATTGGGACTGTGCTTCTCCTTCCCCGCTCAATTTTTCTCATTGGATTTTGAGGAAACTAGTCGATAAAAAAATATTTTTTCTGCGTCTTATAGTCTGATACCATGGCTTGATAATGAACTGGTTTTCTCTTCACTATTGCCCAAAGGTATTGTGATACTTCGAAATGTTGCGCATATTACATTTTGAAAAGTTTGCAGTAGAAACTGTAGTCCCTGGCCATTTTATGTCTGATGCATTTTAGGGCATACAATGCTGTGTACCAAATGTGGCTAACATATCGAAATTGTTCTTAAAACTGGAGAGGGAGCCATAGTTCTTCCCACTATCGAGTACATACGTGACATATTTAGAGATTGTCCACGACGAAGTTGATCAGCCAGAACGTTAAGGCAACTTACCTAATAGCCGGTATGTCCACCTCTGGCGCGGATAACAGCGGCGACGCGTCGTGGCCTGGAAGCAATGAGACCTCGGTAGGCCGTAGCAGGGAGCTGGCACCCCACCTGCACACATAAGTCACCTAATTGCCTCAAATTCCGGGGCCGAGGGCCACAAGCACTGACACCACGTTCACCGGGTGTGCTCGATCGGGTTCAGATCTAGCGAGTTGGGGGGCGGGGGGGCGGGGGGAGCACATCAATTGTAAGTCGTCACTGTGTTCCTCCATCCATTCCATGACACTCTGACCTCACAAGGGAATATCCCCATCGCACCCCCCTCAGATTTAGTTATAAGTTGGCACAGTGGATAGGCCTTGAAAAACTGAACACAGATCGATCGAGAAAACAGGAAGAAGTTGTGTGGAACTATGAAAAAATAAGCAAAATATACAAACTGAGTATTCCATGTGTAAGATAGGTAATATGAAGGGCAATGTGAGGCGAGAAGCTCCGTGGTCCCGTGGTTAGCGTGAACAGCTGCGGAACGAGAGGTCCGCGGTTCAAATCTTCCCTCAACCGAAAATTTTAACTTTTTATTTTCAGTTTATGTGAAAAACTCTTATGTTTTCATCACTTTTTTTGGAGTGATTATTACATCCACGAGAAAACCTAAATCGGGCAAGGTAGAAGAAACTTTTCACCCATTCGCCAAGTGTACTAGTTAGGTGGTTCGACAACATATTCCTGTCATGTGACGCACATGCTGTCACCAGTGTCGTATACAAAATATCAGACGTGTTTTCCTGTGGGGGAATCGGTTGACCTATGACCTTGTGATCAAATGTTTTCGGTTCCCATTGGAGAGGCACGTCCTTTCGTCAACTAATCACACGGTTTTGCGGTGCGGTCGCAAAACACAGACACTAAACCTATTACAGTGAACAGAGACGTCAATGAACGAAAGGACAGATCATAACTTTGCGAAAATAAAGAAAGCAAAATTTTCAGTGGAGGGCAGGTTTGAACCAAGGACCTCCCGTTCCACAGCTGTTCACGCTAACCACGGGACCACGGCGCTCCTCTCCTCACAGTCCCCTTAATATTGCCTATCTTACGCATGGACGACCCAGTTTGTATATTTTGCTTATTTTTCCATAGTTCCACACAACTTCTTCCTGTTTTCTCGATTGATCTGTGTTCAGTTTTTCAAGGCCTATCCATTGTGCCGACTTATAACTAAATCTGAGGGGGGTGCGATGGGGATGTTCCCTTGTCAGGACATGGCGCACTAATCTTGTTGAAAAATACCACTACCGTCGGGAAACATTATCGTCATGGAGGGGGTACGTAGTCTACAACCACTGTACGATACTCCTTGGCCGTCATGATGCCTTACACATGCTCCACTGGACCCGTGGATGCACAGGTGGATGTTCCCCAGAGCATTACGGAGCCGCCTGGTGTCCCAAAGTACATGTGTCACCGGTGCTGTTCCCCCGGAAGACGACGGATTCGCACCATCCCAACGGCGTGATGAAGAAGATATCGGGATTCATCAGCCCATGCAACGCTCTGCCACTGCGCCAACGTCCGGTGCCGGTGGTCACGTGCCCATTTCAGTCATAGCTGCCGATGTCGTGGTGTTAACATTGGCACAAACATGCGTCTTCGGTTGCGGAGACCCATCATTAGGAGTGTTCAGTGCACTTTGTGTTCAGACAAACTGGTACTAAGCTCAGCATTACTGTCTGATGTTAGTTCCGCCACAGTTCGCCGCCTGTCCTGTTTTACCAGCCTGCCCAGCCTACAATGTCCTACATCTGCAATGAGGGGTACCCGTCCAACCCGACGACTTCTGGACGTGGTTTCACCTTGGTTTCGTCACGCGTTGAAGACGCTCACCACAGCACTCCTCGAACACCCGACAAGTTGTGCAGTTTCCGAAATGCTCGTGTCGAGCTTCCGGACCATCGCAATCTGTCCTCCGTCAAACTCAGATAGATCGCGCGCCTTCCCCATTCTACAATACGGACAGCACGCTCACTGAAACTACATTCGCCGTGCGTGTGTCTGACTAGCAGTCATTCCTTTCCAGGTGACGTTGCTATCGCCTGGACGGGTTTCTATCGATAGTTGGTCGTTGGACATAATTCTGGCTGATCACTGTATATTCCATCCGTATAATAAGTCAGAAAGGCGGCCGCGGTGGCCGAGCGGTTCTAGGCGCTTCAGTCCGGAACCGCGAGACTGCTACGGTCGCAGGTTCGAATCCTGCCTCGGGCATGGATATGTGTGATGTCCTTAGATTAGTTAGGTTTAAGTAGTTCTAAGTTCTAGGGGACTGATGACCTCAGGTGTTAGGTCCCATAGTGCTCAGAGCCATTTGAACCAAATAAGTCAGAAGTCTTCGTCATTTATATAAAAGACGAATCACTTGAGGTGATAACTGCTATCGAATCAGTGTCATTTGAGCACATAATTTACTCCATCAAATTATTTGGAAATTATGCTTAATAGCCGAAACTGCGATCGTACTGAATGAACTTTTTCCATTTCATGGTGGGATAATACAGCAACGAGTGAGAAATATTTTGAGAAAAAATAAATAATCTTGCCTGCAAAACAAGTTTTATTATTTTATATCTTGCCAATAACGCGTTTTGCCTTGTTTAAGGCATTCTCAGATCAGCTGGGAAAATAAGTATTTAGCACATAGGCTGCCGTCGATGTAAATGTCTTAGCAGGCAAACGCCGTTGTCAATATTTTAAGAACATTGCGTGGTGGCCTGATATAAAAGAGTGCTTTCACGTACTTTAAACGTGACTTCCCGTGTACTCACACTATTTTATATTACGACACGATGCAATATTCTTAAAATATTGACAACGTTGTTTGCCTACTAAGACAATTGCATGGACGGCAGCCTGTCAATCCGAAGAGGCCTTAAACAAGGCAGAACTCGTTGTTGACAAAATATAAAATGGTTAAGCTTGCTTTGCAGCCAGTACTGTTCATCTCCTCAAAACACTTAGTGACAGTTCTGGTGGAAAATGTAGTCCCTTCCAAAACTGAACACTACTTTAAATTCTGCAGTATGTAGTAATTGAACCGTGGCACATCGACATCGGCAATACGTACCTGTCTTCTCTTTCGAGCTCTTCTCTCGCCTCTCGCGACCTTTGTTTGCACCGCTATCTGCGGTAACGAATCGTCGAAGTGCTGCCTCTGGCGAAACAAATGACGAAGATTGCTTCAAGCAGTCATGACCGTCCCGTCACTTGACTTATGCGCCCACAGTTTTTAAGCTACGTACCAGACGGACAGCGTTGCGGACGTGAACAAAGTCTGGCTCGCAGTGCGAAATGCGCCAGATTTCATCGGAGACTGGCTAGAGCTGAGTTCGGCATTTCTCTCGGCAGCTTAATTGGGCAACTATTATTACTGGCGGTAAACAGCGGGCGGATCGCGCTGTGTAAACACGGCCGGCCACGACAGCCTCGTTCCGGGAAAGTTTTCGGAGCAGCGGAGGCCGTTATCTGTGTCTGGCAAGGGGCGTGTTTACGATGGCGGACCGGCCGCGAGGACACAGTCCGGTCAGCGGCTGTCGGCGTGGCGCGCTCTAGCCACCAGTCTGTATCCCCAAAAACTTTACCCCAACGTGTAGAAGCGTTACGGAGCCGGCGACTGAATTTAACCTCAGCGTCCTTTAATAGCTATCGATCCACCTTCGGTCGACCTGTTAACCAGCTTATTCCTCCAAGCCTGCAGACGCCTAATATTTTACATGGCTTCTGAATCACTGCGCAGCTTAGCCCTAAATAAGTAGCAACGCGAGGCCCTCCTGTCATGCCACTAACTCTTAAAGACGTGAACAATAGATATATGAAGAACAAAAACCTGTGTTTGGTCACCGATTTTATCTCATGCAACCTGTATCTCAAGATGCAAAGTAAACAATTTACAGAATACTGTACGTCGGTGACTACATCATTTACCTAACTGAAGCTAGTGAAGAATGGCGCAAAGCAAACAACGTTTTCTTCTGTGGTCCGGCTTTACTAAGTTACAAACTCCCCCCCCCCCCCCCCCCCCCGCCCCACCGTCACTGGTAACTTGGTGAATCCATTCCTCATTACCTCGTTGAGTCTATTCTTCTACTACCCTGCAACTAGACTTTTTTTGATTCATCAGTCTTCTGCGACCCAACCTCTTCATCTTCACTTTCACCCTACGTCCGCACGTAATCTCTGTCTTCGTCTACAGTTTTTGCGTCCTGCAGCTCTCCTTAGTATTATAGAAATTATTCCCTGGTTTCTTAATACATGTCCTATAATCCTGACTCTTCTTCTTGTCAGTGTTTTCTACATAGTCATTTCCTCGCCGACTCTGCGGAGAACTTCCTCATTCCTTGTAAAGCTTTATTTTTGACACAATCACCTTTCATTACACAGTCATAACCGGATTCGGCCCACAATGGCGATCTTCAGACATTACGGGCAGTTTGAGAACGCTTGAGAATTTGTTCAGCAAATGCCGTCCATAGCATCTGAAGATGGCTATGGGGACAATCGGCTATGATTCGAACTACCATTGTGTCAAATATAAACAAAATATTGTTGTAAGTCAGTCATGTTCTCTTTAAGTGATTCAAATATCTCTAAGCACTATGGGACTTAACATCTGAGGTCATCAGTCCCCTAGAGTTAGAACTACTTAAACCTAAGGACATCACACACATCCATACCCGAGGCAGGATTCGAACCTGCGACGGTAGCAGCAGCGCGGTTCCGGACTGAAGCACCTATAACAGGTCGGCTACAGCGACCGGCTCTCTTAAATGCAATGTCGTTTTTATCCAAAAATGAGAGCTAAAGTTCCAGGAGAGGCAGTGGCTCTGATGTTATTGTGTGTTACTCCCTATCAGTAGTGAACTTTACTACTGTTTGAGATATGCCGTTAAAAGTCAGCTACAGTTTATATGAGATATTAGTGAGCTTGTGGCTTCATTGTTGCGTGTTACCCACAGCACTTTTCAGATACTGAGCACAGACTCCAGTGCTCTGTACAGTGTGGAAAACTGATGTAAATTTGCAACTTCCAGAACTGAACACTAGTTCATTTCGCGAAAAGTACAATCCGAGACTACTGTATGCGCAACTACTGTGACAGTAGTGTACCTAACGCCTGCAGCCACAGTGCCTTTGAGTTCGCAGTTTAGTCAAGCAGTCCACTTCCTCTCCCTACTGCTTGCGTTGCGATAGACGGCTGACGTTTCTGCATCGAGCGATGTGTGGCGCAACGCGGTCTGCGGAGGCGGAGGTGAAAACAGATACACGTGTTCTGCTCTGCTCTGCTGTTCTGTTCCGTGTGAAGGGCCGCGCGCAAGAACCAGACCCGCCTCGCTGCTTTCTAAGCATTGTTTTCGCGGCGATCAGACCACGCGACTACCGTCTGGCCGCTCGCACCACTCGACGTTACAGCGCACGCGCGAACTCTGGTTGCGGTGTGCCTCTCAGAGGCTGCAGTTCCGGGGTCGTTACGTACGTAGCGGTCCAGGGGCATTCACAAAGCCTCCGGCGTGATTTCTTTCGCTCTGATCCGTAATGTCGAGTGGCCGCGCCTCATATGAGAAGTCATCGGGTGCAGCGACCCCGACCCCGCTACATCACTCTCACATTTGTCTCTCCATCACAACGTGCAAGTTGGGGCAATTCTTTAAAACACTGCAGTCCCACACTAAAGGAGCAGGGCTCAGATCGATGTTCGGGTTCCCAGTTGATTTTTTTTTGTTTTGTTTCCGTAAATAGCTTTAGACGAGTGTCAGCATAAATTCTTTCAGACTCACTCGACTTATTTTCTTACCCGTCTTTGTCACTTCAAGCTTGCGCTTTTTTTTGTGATCTCTTCGTCGAGGGCACAGTAAACCTTCAATGTTATTTTCTCCGCCTCGCCATTACGTCCTCAACCTTATGTAGCCAAGGAGAGCGATATAAAAGCTGTCTTAGGAATGAAGAAGCCAGGCGTTTTCCAAATTCATTGCCTTTATGAAAAAAATGTATATTGGCCACACAATTGGCGCCATTCAACGAAGACGTATTGGGCACCATCGCCATACACGTTCGATGCAGCCTGAGAAATCTGTGGTGGCGGAGCACTGTCTTACCGAGGGACACAGAATGTTGTATTATACGATATGACATAAATAGTTACCCCTGCGTCTCGCTTTTGAGACTGTGTTTGAAAGCAAGCTACCGAAATTAAACTGACAGACGAAAGCTTTACCCTTTGGAAGCCTCTTCTACCTGACACTGAAGAACAACGGTCGTTGACACGGCCGGCATAATACATTGCAAATTCATCGTTTTGCCAGTTTTCAAAACTGGGGCGCTGTACGTTCACTTGTGCTGGGAGGCAGCAGCGGCGATTGTGGGCACATGCGCTTTTTGCCTTCCTCGGCGTATAAAAAGAGGTGTCGTTCGCGGAATCAGCCAGTTCCCACGAGAGTAGCAAGCTGCTTTCTCACGCGATGATGACGGCCAGATGATAGTAGGATCCGGCTCCAAGCACGACAAGGATGTCATCAACCGCACAACTAGGTTTAAACATTTCAGCCTAATGCTCATTTTCAGTCAGCAAACGGTATACAGGGTGTTACAAAAAGGTACGGCGAAACTTTCAGGAAACATTCCTCACACACAAAGAAAGAAAATATGTTATGTGGACATGTGTCCGGAAACGCTTACTTTCCATGTTAGAGCTCATTTTATTACTTCTCTTCAAATCACATTAATCATGGAATGGAAACACACAGCAACAGAACGTACCAGCGTGACTTCAAACACTTTGTTACAGGAAATGTTCAAAATGTCCTCCGTTAGCGAAGATACATGCATCCACCCTCCGTCGCATGGAATCCCTGACGCGCTGATGCAGCCCTGCAGAATGGCGTATTGTATCACAGCCGCCCACAATACGAGCACGAAGAGTCTCTACATTTGGTACCGGGGTTGCGTAGACAAGAGCTTTCGAATGCCTCCATAAATGAAAGTCAAGATGGTTGAGGTCAGGAGAACGTGGAGGACATGGAATTGGTCTGCCTCTGCCAATCCATCGCTCACCGAATCTGTTGTTGAGAAGCGTACGAACACTTTGACTGAAATGTACAGGAGCTCCATCGTGCATGAACCACATGTTGTGTCGTACTTCTAAAGGCACATGTTCTAGCAGCACAGGTAGAGTATCCCGTATGAAATCATGCTGGTGAATCGAGAAAGTACAGTACACACTGACGAAACTAAAATGAGCTCTAACATGGAAATTAAGCGTTTCCGGACACATGTCCACATAACATCTTTTCTTTATTTGTGTGTGAGGAATGTTTCCTGAAAGTTTGGCCGTACCTTTTTGTAACACCCTGTATAATGAAGGATTTTGCGGAGACAATTAGGAGATTCAATTACAGTCGATTCTCGATAAATCGAACTCCACAAAAGTTGTAATAACTGAGAGTTCGATTTAAAGAAAGTTTGACTCATTACGACGGAATCAAGGAAACGCATGTAATGTTGTCCCCTCCAAAAATACGGTTACAAATGTCGCTGTGTTTCAGCACAGCGTAACACTGACGCTGTTCGAAGCCTCGTTTTGTTGCGCTTCGTGGCAAGCCATCATGGACTTACATTTGAGCAAGATAATACGTGACCGCACACGGCGATGGTTTCTACTGCTTGTTTTCGTGTTTTCCAAACCCTACCTCGGCCAGGAAGGTCGCCGGATCTCTCCCCAATTTAGAAGCATTATGGGCAGGGCTCTCCGACCAGCTCGAGATTTTGATCTAACGCTCCAGTCGGACAGCACCCCTCAGGAGGACATCTAACGACTCTGTCCATCAATAGCAAGCCGAATAATTGCTTGCACAAGGGCCAAAGTGGATTGACTTGCTCAACATCTGACGCTCCTACTCTTGAAAATCATCCACTTTTTCTGAAATTGGTATCATTTGTTTGTACAAGTACTCTGGTGTTCAAAATTAAAGAAACATTGCTATTTCCCTGTCCCGTGTCGAATTCACGATATAATCATACAAACTGTCAACATATGTCGTTACGATAGTGTTCTGCGCAGAAGACGGTATTCCGATCAAAGGACAACCACGCCAGCGATGACGTCAGGGCAGCTATCAAGCCCGGTAGTGTTTGCAGGATAGCGCTACATCCACAATCGCTGTGTTCACGGCGCAGAATGGCACTGAGACGACGCCTACAGACACTCTGCTGTGGAGGGCCATTGGAAGAATGGAAGCGGGAGAGTCGCAAACTGATTTGGCCCGATGGCTTAATGTGAATCGTTCTGTTGTTTCTCGCATGATGGTTCAGATGGCTCTGAGCATTATGGGACATAACATCTGAGGTCATCAGTCCCCTAGAACTTAGAACTACTTAAACCTAACTAACCTAAGGACATCACACACATCCCTTCCCGAGGCAGCATTCGAACCTGCGACCGTAGTTTCTCGGATGAGTCGACAGTTTATAGGGGCCAAAACAGTATCTCGGAGACCAGGACAGGGCCGACCCCGTATGACATCAGAAAGAGCGGACCGTTATTTGGCAGTAAGGGGACGACGATACTGCCTTTGTATCGCTCAGCGACTGGCATCGGACCTCTGAGCATTCCCTGGACGTGTTGTATCGAGATAAAAGGTATACAGAAGGCTTCAGCAGAGGGGCTATTTGTTGTTGGAGACCTGCTGTCTTTTTACCTCCGGCGTGTCTTCACAGAAGGGAACGTCTAGAGTGGAGCCGTCAACGTGCCGCCTGGACGACCGAACGGCGGGCCAATGTTCTTTTTACAGATGAGTCCCGATTTGGTCTGATTCTCAACGGATTCGCGTCTGTAGGGGACGTGGAACACGATTTCGGCACCCAAACACTGGGGAAAGAGACCGATATCGAGAAGAATCCCTGATGCCGTGGGCAGGGACTATGTTGACCAGTCGAGCACCTCTTCACGAAATCGTACGGGTGAATACGCAAGATATAACTGCTGTCAGGTACCGTGAGGAGATCTTCGGATTTTACGCGCGGCTGTTGCGAGGTGCTGTGGGCCCAGACTTCGTATTGGTGGACGATATTGCTCGAAATCATAGATCACGGGTGGCTGATGTTTCTTTGGAAACGGAAGATATTGCACGCATGGTGTGGCCTGCTCGCTCTCCCGGTTTGAATCCCATTGAGCATGTCTGGGATGCGTTAGCGAGGCAGGTTGCATCACATCAGCATCCACGAAACGTTCTCCAAGAATTGCGAGCAGCTCTGCTGGAAGAATGGGCGTTATTGCCTCAACATGAGATTGATGACATCATTCACATGTCCGGTCGTCTCAGGCCTGTATTGGTGCCAGAGGTGGTTACACCCCATACTGATGACATTAACCAGTTGTTAGAATGTCTGCCAGCCGCTGTGGCCGAGCGGTTCTAGGTGCTTCAGCCTGGAGCCGCGCTGCTGCACCGGTCGCAGGTTCGAATCCTGCCTCGGGCATGAATATGTGTGATATCCTTAGGTTAATTAGGCTTAAGCAGTTCTAAGTCTAGGGGACTGATGACCTCCGATGTTAAGTCCCAAGTGCTCAGAGCCATTTGAACCATTTAGTTACAATGTGTGTGCAAATCCGTTAAGTTGGAAAAAAAAACGAAGAACATGTTAGTCTACCGTTAAGCACGTTGCAGTTGATTACGTTCTGTATTCTTTACATTGTTTCTACTTTACTGTCTCCTGTTTATACTGTTTTGTGGCAAAATAAACGCAACCTTGCAAAATTTCCGTTTGTTGCTTTAATTTTGGACACAAGTGTACATCACATCTGCCGATTTCCGTCCCTTCGGATAACTCATTCGTGCTGCGGCGTTTTTTCTCTTTTAGTCTTGTAGTGTACATATAACATTTCGAACTGCCGAGAATTAGATTTCCACTGGCTTCGGATTACAGAGTTTGCAGCGGTTTGCCAGGGGGTCCGCTGCGATTTGTTTATCGAGTGTGCCAAAACACACCCAAGATTTCTACGATTTATCGAGGGTCAGTTATTTACGGAGCGCGAGAACTATTTCGATTTATCGAGAAATTCGAAATATTCAATTTCAAATTAGCAGGAGTCGACTGTATATGTTTCTTAGAGGAAACTGTTCCGATGTGAGTAACGTTTCGACTCGTGTGTGGCGGAAAAGTACAAATGAGTTACATAATGAAGAGCGCGCGAGGGATCCGCGGTGTCCACGTCAGCGGCGCTCAGAAGGTCGTCGGGTGGTGTTGGCTCGCCCACCAGGACTCCCGGGTACCCCTCTGGCGGCCGATGCCTGCGGCCGTGCGTGATGAGAGTAATTGCGCGTCCCGGCAAGGCCGGCCCCTCCGCCTCCCGTGGCGCAACCTTCCGCGGCGTGACCACCAGGCGGGCACCCCTCCGCCGAGGACAGTTACCGCTCCGTGCCCGCTCCTCCAGCAGCAGCCCGACTTGTGACTGTTGCAGCTGTGGCCAATTGTTCTCCCATACAACCACGCCGCACCGTGGACTGCTCATAACAACTGAGGAACCTGCAGTGTAATCTGGCAGCGCGGACCATAAATTACCCCAGACTACTCTGGTCAACGACTGCAGTGGCTCTTTGAGTGAAGGCACAACAAAATTAAGGGGGATAGGACGTCAAACTGGCCAACATGGAGCAGGAGAGGCACCACAGGACATTTTAACTTCCACTGTCTATACTTTTACAAGCAAATTCATAAAACTTTGTCAGCATAACCAGCAAGGATTCAGGATTCACACTCTTGGCAGTGGAAGTTCGAAAACATAACAATTTTGTTTTTTTATGTTTGAAATTTCATCATTTTTTCACTTACTATTGGCTGCATTTGTTACTATAGGTACACTTTTCTTCATAAATAGGAGAGATTATTCGACGAATTTTGCACAGCATACAAACCATACTTACAGGGGTATGAAACTCTAGAATACCTCTGAGGATGTCCAACGTAGTATTGGACGAAACGTTAGGAATAGAAGTATTCCATGGACCACGGCCATATAACCCGGAAGAATTACCAACAACAGTACCATCCGGTCGTGAAAGCCTTCATTGTATGGTTTGTGTGCTGTGCAAAATTAATCGAAGAATCTGTCTTACTTATGAAGGAAAGTGTACCTATAGCAACACATGCTGGCAGTAGTAAGTGAAAAAATGATGAAATTTGACATGTAAAAAAAATTTATTTTGTTATGTTTTTGAACTCCCACTGGTACGAGTGTGAATCCTGAATCCTTTCTGGTCATGCTAACAAAGTTTTATGAATTTATTTGTAAAAGTATAGACAGTAGGAATTAAAACGTCCTGTGGTGCCTCTCCTGCTCCAAGTAGGCCCGTTTGACGTCCTACCTCCCTTAAACGGAAGCAGAGATGCGCCAGTAACCGCCGGATAGAAGAGATCGCTATAGCGTTCACTTCGGGAACATGGGAGGCGAGCCGATCCAGATCTGATTGAAGAAATGGGGAGGGGGGGGGGGGGGCATGCCAGCCTGGATGTGGTTTTCAGGCGGTTTTCTACATGCTGCTAGGTAAACACCAGGCTGGTACTACCCACGTCCCACCTCAGACACACACTATGTGAACATTTAGTAAAGGTTATTACATTAGGCGGGTGGTGGAGACAGGAAGGGCATCCGCCTACCAACACCAACACCGACAGTGCCGAAACCGAAATCTAACAATGCCGACCGCTTAGGGCAGGATCGGGCTCGGCGTGCCAAACTGCACGCGTGCCAGATGTGTGGGCAGGGGACGGGCCGACGCTCGACCTGTCTCGGCTTCACAGGAGTGCCCAGTACAGTGCGACATTTCACTGAGTATTGCGGAGTGGCATTTTCCGGTCGGCACAACTGTTTTCCCTTCTCTAATTGCTCGTGATGTGAAGGATGTTCGCAGGTCCAGCTGCCATATAAAGAGGCAATCTATCGATATATCCAGAATGAGATTTTCACTCTGCAGCGGAGTGTGCGCTGATATGAAACTTCCTGGCAGATTAAAACTGTGTGCCGGACCGAGACTCGAACTCGGGACCTTTGCCTTTTGCGGGCAAGTGCTCTACCAACTGAGCTAACCAAGCACGACTCACGCCCCGTCCTCACAACTTTACTTCTGCCAGTATCTCGTCTCCTACCTTCCAAACTTTAGAGAAGCTCTCCTGCGAACCTTGCAGAACTAGCACTCCTGAAAGAAAGGATATTGCGGAGACATGGCTTAGCCACAGCCTGGGGGATGTTTCCAGAATGAGATTTTCACTCTGCAGCGGAGTGTGCGCCGATATGAAACTGAGCAGTTTCATTTCATATTTACCTCTGTTATTATACATAAATTCTAGTTTGACTTAACAGAACTGTAGTTCTTTCAAAGCGTTCTAAAGCTAAAAGTCATCGTTCTTTATGATCTGTACGAAAAATACAACTGAGGACAACATCGCGAACACCGATTAGCGGCTCTGCTGTCTCCTAGGTGACTTTGGGAGAAGGGCGCTCGCATTGGCAGGAGTGGCATACCTGTCAAATTTCTGCCTCCCGTGGTCCTGACCGTCGGTGATAGTGGAATGTGGGTGCCCTCTGACAGGCACAGCCATTGCACTGAATGTAACTCTGTACTGAAATTAAATTATGACCCGCAACGGTGTGACTCCGACGGAACACTGGTGTCAGGTTCAAGTCGAGAGGAGAGATGAGAAGAAAGGGAAAATGATTGTGTGTGACTGAAGAAGGAAACTTGATTGAGATGGCTTCCAACGCTTGGCGGTCGTTAGTTTCGCTGCTTTTTTCTCTGGGCCCGCCGTGAACGTCGGTGACTCGCGTAGAGGCGGCCTCGCCGCATTCCAGCTGACGCCAGAGGCAATGCCCGCAGAACGCGCGTCGCCGTCCTGTCCGGTCCTGTCCTTCACCGCGCGTCGTGCAGAGTGTTTCTGATCAGCGGGGCGAAGCTGTAGCGCGTGGTCACAGTTAAAGTGCAGAGGTCCACTGTGAGCTGTAATTATCGTATACCAGTTAAAATTTAGTAGATATTGTAATGTGTTAATAGGAATTGATTTACAATTTTTAAAAAAGTTCAGATTTTGGCCACCTGGTCCAAAAATGGCGCTGTGAATGCATACAGAAATGTTTCCATATATAATGAATTACGAACGGGACGTTCATTTTATTACTACCCGGTCTTACGCAATTTGTTCATGATTTTCAAAGCGATAGGGTCTGCAGCTACGATGAATTTTTTGAAAGACTTCTTGATGTCTTCAGCTGCCATTCTCTTTATTTCATTTGGCCATTTTCAAGTATCTAAGACTGAAGTATCATACATTGGATACGTTAGTGACACGTGTGATTTTGATGTAGGAACAAGTCATATCTGTAGATATACTAGGCTCATTACAACTTACTTTACAGATGATTTTTTAGTAGTAGATTATGTCATGACATCATGTTATGCTCATAAAATAAATCCGAGATGTTCACCCTATTTTAGAAGCACGTTACTGCAACGCTCTTATATATAAAGCCCATGTTTTAACGTAATTAACAATAGAGAGATTATAATTATTTTTCAGAAATTTGCTACTTGACTTGCACATGCTTTTGTTCTCAGTTGTATTTAATTATCGTTCATTATTGGTGTAAATATGACTGTATGTAGTTTCTTTCAAATAACTTGTAAATATTTGGTCTGCTATTGTGGCAGCACGTCATTTTTGAATAGTTGGTACAAATCTCTTGTGTATGAAATCTATCATAGTACGCTAGTGAAACAGTACTGAGAACTATGAGAGTCTAGTAAAAAGTACTTTATGGTTGCGTGATGTTTCGCATTACAGTCATATTTATTAATGAGTATAGCGATAATTTTATATTCTATGGTTCTGTAATTCTTCGCCGTAGAACTGGTATAAAGTTATTTAGGAATTCCACTTCGCAGGTCTTTTTGCACATTTAAAACGCTGTCTGACTGAGCTTTTAGGTGGATGTAAATTTCAGTTTCTTCCATTACATCCATGATTTTTCTATCTGTAACTTATGTAACATTTGAAGTGATCCATCTATATAAGGAATTTTGTGGTTGGTGTCTTCTAAGTGTGTAGCAAATGTGGATGGATTATTGTCGCTTATTCTCGAATGCTCTATAAATCGTGTACTAACTTTTCTTCCTGTTTGTCCAGTATAAAATTTTGAGCATTCTTCACGGTTAATTTTGTGGATTTCTGATTGCGAAAACGGATCTGATTTACGTGGTATGTGTCTCATTAATCGTTACGGATTGTTAGTGGTTTTGTAACTGGTGTATAATTTTGTATTCTTGAAAATTAATTTTTTCAGAAATAATACCTAGATGTGGGCATACAAGAACTTTTTTGTGGTTCGTTTTTGTCTCTAATTAAAGTTATTTCTCTATGGGATTGGCGTTTGTTTGATTGGTTTTCTTTTTGAATAACGTGTCTACTAAGTTTTTAGAATAAATAGCATGAACATTTCGGATTTATTTTATGAGCATAACATGATGTCATAGGAGCAACGACTCACATGACATAATCTGCTAATTAAAAAAAATCATTCATAAAGTAAGTTATAATGCGCCTAGTATATCTACAGATGTAGATATACTACATCTGTAGATATACTAGGCGCATGACTTGTTCCTACATCGAAACCGTAAGTGTCACTTATGTATCCAATGTATGATACTTCCGTTTTAGATACTTGAAAACGGGCTAATCCCGAAATTGTACAATCATGCTTAAAATAAAGAGAATGGCAGCTGAAGGCATCAAGAAATCTTTCAATTTGTTCAATATGAGCACCAGAGACGTCGACGGGATACTGTGCAACGCCCGGTGGCCAAAATTGGAACTAGCTTTTTTCTAGAGCAAGTCGGTTTCACATTCACACATCTATCAAGTTTTATTGCCACATGATAATTCAGCTCACACTGGTACTAGCAAATTCAACGAAAACAGAACGATGGAGTGAAGAAACACGGATGTTTTATTTCTCTTGCTTCGACATTGAAGACTGTTCATTACGTCGCTTGAGGGAATGACGGACGATCTAAACATGTGAGGCTGACTGAGGCCAGAATGCATGGACAGATTGAGACAAGGAATAAACAAAACAGATGCACAATCAGTAATGTACATCTTTCCGATCGTGAGACGAAAAAGAATATCTACACCATAATGTGTAAGTGTGAAATCACTAACCACTTACCAAGGGATGTACTAGTGACGTGGGGCAGCGATTAGCACACTGGACTCGCATTTGGAAGGACAACAGTTCAAATCCTCATCTGGCAGTCCAGATTTATGTTTTCCATGACTCCCCTAACTCGATCCAGGCAGATGCTGGGATGGTTACGTTGAAAACGGCATGGACAATTTCTATCCTCATCCTTCCATAATGCACGCCTGAGCTCGGTCTCTGCTGACCGAACTGTCGACCGGACACTAAACTCTAGTCTTCCTTCCTTTTCTTTCAAGTAATTTAAAGAATCTTATACGATTTGCAGTCATTTTAATTATCACCACGACAGATAAATTTACATAATTAAAATTTGCGTGTATGCTGGCACATACCTGCAGTTCTGTAGTTGAGTGGGCATAAATTGATCCCTGGCAGTTGCAGCGGGGTAAGCGCGACAGCTTTGCGGGTCTACCTCAAACATAACGAAACGTGATTTTGCAAACGTCTCTATGGGAACGCCTCAGTGTTGTCACAGCTCAGTAGACGGCTGCTATTTTCACCTGCAGCCGTAATCAAATGGTTCAAATGGCATTGAGCACTATGGGACTCAACTGCTGAGGTCATCAGTCCCCTAGAACTTAGAACTACTTAAACCTAACTAACCTAAGGACATCACACACATCCATGCCCGAGGCAGGATTCGAACCTGCGACCGTAGCGGTCGCGCGGTTCCAGACTGCAGCGCCTAGAACCGCTCGGCCACTCTGGCCGGCCAGCCGTTATCGCTTCGCAGCTGGAAGCTGGCAACAGCGCTGTGAGCTCTTAGGGATCTTCTTACGCCGGCTCGACTATAGCACCCACTGAAAGCACCGCGCCACAATAAATACCGTAGCACGCCGCTAGGGAGTCAAAACAACACCGCAGGCCATTGATACAGTGGAGATGGGATGCCCTGCTTTGTTTTGGCTCTCTACCGGCGTGATACTGTATTTATTGGGCTGCGGTGATTTCAGACATGTGCCAATAAATAAAGAATATGTTATATACATAACTGAATTAGTTTTGAGGTCATAATTAAAACTTTATGACTACCCCTTACATATTATAAAATTAACTGCAACCATAAACCGACAGTTTGATATTTCTTACTACGCCTTAGAAAAAAATGTGCGAAAGTGTAATTGTATTCAGTGTGTGAGTGTGTGTGTGTGTGTGTGTGTGTGTGTGTGTGTGTGTGTGTGTTTGTTATATGCTGGTTTGCAAAACTTAAGGACGAAAGTAACTTTCTCATGATGTGTTACTGCAAAGTAACGTGGCTCGGTTAAACTTCGGCCATACATAGGAAAAACTACCAAAATATATTACCGAAGCTAACTGAATGAAATACGCAATGACACGAACAGAAATGACACTTTTATTCAAAGACAGTAATTACACTGAAATCATCGAGACTCACGACGGTCCAAATGACGTCTCCATAATGCGTTATTGCGACACTGCACTCCTTTCCAAATATGCATCGCTCTAAGGACGCCCTTGCCCCTGACTTCATTTTTATAGATGACAATGCGCAGTCGCATCGAACTGCACAGGAGAACCAACGAGCGGATATTCAACGAATGGACTGACCTGCCCCCACGGAGCACGCGTGGGATGTGGTTGGCAGACATAGTGCAGCACGTCCACGTACATTAACAACCACCCAGCAGTTGTCATCCTCGCTGATTGAGGAATGGAACGCCCTACAACAAGAACACCGTACCAACCTTGTGGCTACCATAGGAGCACGTTGCAGAGCATTCGTTGCCATTTGTGGTCATCACACACGTTATTAGGAATCGTGTCCCGTTTTTTGTACGAGCGCTATTCGGAAAGTAAGTGAAAATCAAAACTGTTTTATTTGCAACAGTTAACTACAAGTTCCAGCAACTTATCTCCATAGTCACCGATCCGACTTAGACGTATATAGTAGCTTTGTACCAACTTCCCAATACCCTCGTTATAGAAGGCAGCCGCCAGTGCTTTCCGCCAATTCTCTACGCTGGTCTACAGCTCGTTGTCTGTCCCAAAATGTTGTTTTCATAGCCAGCGGTTCTCGTGAGCAGAGATGAAACTCAGAGGGAGACACTTACGGGCTGTATTGTCGGCAATCAAACATTTCCAATTGAAAACGATGCAGGAGCATCTTCATTGCCCCTGCAAAATGCGGCTGAGAATTGTCTTGGCTCGCCGGCCAGAGTGGCCGTGCGGTTCTGGGCGCTACAGTCTGGAACCGAGCGTCCGCTACGGTCGCAGGTTCGAATCCTGCCTCGGGCATGGATGGTGTGATGTCCTTAGGTTAGTTAGGTTTAATTAGTTCTAAGTTCTAGGCGACTGATGACCTCAGAAGTTAAGTCGCATAGTGCTCAGAGCGATTTGAACCATTTTTGAATTGTCTTGAAGAAGATGACGCACGACACGTATGTAATGTTGGCTGCATAGCATCAGGCGAAATTTCTCACCAGGCCCTTGTACTTGGCGGGAGACACTATTGCTCGAGGTATCTTTATGTACTCCCTGCGTGCTCAGAACTAAAAAGAACGACGTTACGCGATCGACAGGCATACTGGAGACACTGCCCAACACACCTGTGCCAAACTTAATCGGATTCCGTTTCGCGACTGACCGTTCCTTACTTTCCGAATAACCCTCGTAGTATCTGGCTGGCCATTATGAATTACGGTGACTTCTGTGTAATTATTGTCTTTGAATAGAAGTATTATTTCCGTTCGCCTCACTGCGTATTTCTTTCAGTTAACATCTGTAAAATACTGTAGTACGAGTTTGAGCGAGCTGTGTTACTTGGCAGTGACGCATCACGCAAGAGTTACTTTTGCTCGTACGTTTTGCCCACCAGTGTAGTTGTGAGTGCATATGTTAGCTGATATATTACTGCAAAACAGATTTTTCGTTAATCTCTTATTATTAGGTACGGTACAACTTTTTCGAAGGCAAGTTTCTTAAGAAGAATTGTTTTTTGAGCGACTAGTCTAGAGTCATTAACTTACAAACTTCGACTGACACAAATGCAGATTCCTAAATATAACTCGCTTTCTTGAGACACATCTCCGTATTTTACTAAGATTTCTATTCGGTTTTAGCCGTTCGAGTGGTATCGCCACCGTAATGGGGTATTTGTTGCCATTACCAGTTTCCCCTTCCGTAGAGGATTACATGTAATCGGTCGGAGGAGTACGAACGCGAGTCAGTGGATTTAAAGATACGAGTAAACGCGATGGCGTCCCCTGCCGGAGTTTGAAGGTTGGCTGTGTGGTGTTGCAGGCGACCTGCGCGAGCTGTGCGCCGCCTCGCGGCAGCCGCAGCTGCTGCTGACGTCACGCGGTCCCCGCTCGGCGGCGCTGCTGCACCTCTCCGACCAGCACCGCGACCGCTGCGTGCTGTCCGTCGCCGTGCCCTACATGCACCAGCTGGCCCTCAGGCTCTTCCTGCAGCCCGAGCCGCCGCCCCCTGGCACCATATGCCCGCTCAGCATCGTGAGTACTTCCCTCTCTTTCTCTCTATCTATCTGTATCTTCTATTAGTCCCTTCCTCTGTGGTACCCTCTTTTCTGTCGTATCTTCTCATTACACCAACACACTAACAAGTACACAACGCAGATCAACGTACGCTGTGCGGCGGAGGATACTTGACCTACAGGTCTCACTTCCTCCCTTCTCTGTTTCAGTCCCGAATTGTGCAAGGGAAGAACCTCCAATTTTATCTTCACGATCTTTTTGCAAGATACATCAAGGAGAAATCAACATGTTGGTTGACTTTCCTAGAAACGTACGCTCTCGGGATTTTAACAATGAAGCGCAGCCTGAAAACAACGTATCTTGTGTAGCATCTGACAGTAGAGCTGAAAGACCGTCTCTGTCACTCTTTCGGTCTTACTAAAGAAGCCGTGATCAACAGCGTTGTACTTCTTTAGACTGTCTCTCTTTCCTCTATCGATCCCACGTGGGAAGAATTCCTGGGTTCTGTATCCCGACGCTCTTGATCATTGCTGATTCTTCCATTTTAGGAACTGTTTCCCGTTCTAACGACAAGAGAATGCTCTGAATTTTTCTGCTCCCGCGTCCTCTTTTTAACAAGGCCCTTGGTAGACTGGAAGGTCACTCACAATACAGCAGGTTACCAGTAACGCCTAGAAAATTTCTACAAGGTGTCAGGGGAATAGGTGTTGTATCCACTTCAGTATTATAGTTGTTTTTTCTTAGCATCTATCAGTCTTCCCGCAAACACATCTTAAAATATACTACCTCATGTTTTCTGCTCGGTCCTAACTGCGCCACCAAATGGCGTACGTATCAGTGTGGAGTATTCGTTTTGCGTCCATGCGTCCACACTTCAGTACCTGACCTGCCGTCCAGGTGAAAATAAACATTAACACCATGCTTATCTGGACCAACAAGCAACCTAAAAACATACTTCTCGTAATAGCCATAACTATTAGCCTGCAACTGAAGCAAATACTGATGTAATGTTGTTGAGTACACCGTCCTCCGCCACCAATAGAAAGTACTGGAAGCTTTTCCATTTTACCATTCAGTTATGCTACGAACGCAGTTTTTTTTCTCTTTTTTTTCACAACGAGAGTGGCCGTCTGTCTGTCGATCCACTAACTGATAAATTCCATGACAAACCTATATCTTGCCGGCCGCGGTGGCCGTGCGGTTCTGGCGCTGCAGTCCGGAACCGCGGGAGTGCTACGGTCGCAGGTTCGAATCCTGCCTCGGGCATGGGTGTGTGTGATGTCCTTAGGTTAGTTAGGTTTAAGTAGTTCTAAGTTCTAGGAGACTTATGACCTAAGATGTTGAGTCCCATAGTGCTCAGAGCCATTTGAACCATTTTGAAACCTGTATCTTCTACAATTTCTGGACTGCTGCTAAGAATGTCACATCTCTCTGTGTGTCTGCGATATCTACACTTTCATAGATCATTAAAGAATATGCAACACACATTCTACAAATATTTCACCATACGTGCATGAGTACAAGAACTTTGCAAAAAGTAGTGTAATTTTGTAGCTCACTCGAACGGCAGACTCCTTTTTCTTCCTCTTTCTCTTCTTTGTTTCCATTCAGAGACCTTTCTTTTAATTTTTAAAATCTCTTACACACGCTCAGGCCCTTCACATTTTCCGTCGCCGTATTCTTTGACTTGGTAAGACATGTGATGGGTCTGTAAATTGCTCTTCCTGAGAGCAATCAGCATTTTACGACACACTAAATATTTCGCGAAGCTGTCTTTTCGTGTAAAGTGGTAAGATCCCTCTCACTGCAGATTGAAGTGCGGAGACATTGTCGGTGTTACACAATGCCGACTCGTCATTGCTGCTACTTGGTGGCACCGCTGTCAAAACTGACCCTCTCCTATTCGTCCCGTCGCACTTCTCCCGTGTAGTCGCGATCACACGAACATCGTGCATTTCCCTGACTCCCACTACACGACCGAGAGAGTGGGTAGGAGTGCGTGCTCACGCTAAAATCGGCGAGACGTTGGTGCAGCCTTTGCAGTGTGTCACAAAAACAAAACAAACTACAAAATAAAGGTTAGGAATACAGAAACACAAAAAATCCTACGCTATAATAGGAGTGTGCTCGGAGAGAACACGTTAACTTCCGATGGTAGCAGCGACGCCACAGTGCACTGCTCCTGCGCATGCGCAGTCTCAGCAAGACTCAAGTTTGTAGAACTCCACACTCGGCACAGTCGATAAGTGACGTCACTGCCCAATCGCGGTGTGATTGGCGCAACGAGTAGTCGATTCCGAACAGAAAATCGCTCGTGTAAAAAACTGGCTTTGTGTTCGAGATGTGCCTCGTTGAGTTCCCCTTTGCCCTTTCCGCTGCGGTGAAGCAGAGTTCGGCTGTGGGTATCAGTGCAGCAGCGCAGCGGCGGTACGTGCGGAATGTGATGGTATCAGTGGGAGGCGAGTGCGCCGGCGCTGGGAGAGGAACCCGGCATTCCTGCGCGCCGGCGAGGGCGAGCGCTCCGCCCCGCGAGGAGCCAGCAGGCAGCGGCCAGCAGCGCCGTGCAGAAAGCTGCCGTGCAGGCTGCAGACTCGGCTCTCCTTGAAAGGCCGCGGCTTACGTGACTCAGAGCGCGCTGCGCCGTGCCGAATCCGCATTCCTCGACCGCCGCCGCTGCCGCTGCACCCAGCCGCTCCGTCGCCACTGGAGCCGGGTGCCTAGCGACGCCCCTGTTTCTTTGTTGTGCGCCCTACCCTGACCTGCACAGTACACACCCCACCTACACGTACATCCATCGTACCAAAGTGCATTCCAACACAGTTCCGTCAGGTCACTCTCTCGTCTGCCTGTTCAGCAAAAATTTTATAACTGATTTTAAATGTAAGTTTCGAAGGGCTAGAAAAATGGAAATTTTAAACGTAGCTCATTACTGGATGACAATGCAGTGTTAACTCGCTTTGTTGTCAGTCTTGCCTTTCTTCCCATTGGGAGTGATAATAGGGGAGAAAAAGAATGGGTACGCCTCACATGCATGCTGCTCTGCATGACTGACATGTTGTGCAGGTAGCCTTGGAATGCGTTTCAGGGGTTTATGTGAGGCTGGGCAGAGAGAGAGGGGGGGAGAAGTAGGAGGATAGTGAGAGGAGGGAGGATGGAATGAAGAGGGATTTGGGAATAAGGAGATGGAGAGAGGCAGGGGGAGGAAAAAAATAGACCGAGAGAGGGGGGAGGAGCAGGTTGCGAGAGAGAAGAATAAATGGGTGGAGAGATGGGGGAGGGAAAACTGGACAGAGAGATAGGGGGGAGGGGTGGTACGAGATGGGCAGAGAAAGGTGGAGGAAGAGATGTGTGCAATATGTGTGACACACTCGAACAAGGGTGAAACCATGTATGTAAAACTAGTACTTAAATAAAAATCTTATAAAAATCGTATAATGTTAATATTGTATGCTTCTTTACTTCATTTTTAAGAAAAAAAACGGTTAAACACATTCGTATATTAGTAGTAGATGTCTATAATACCCTGTTTCAGATATGACTGGGTGAAAGAACACCGAGTTAAACCTGAAATTTAAAACATGTCTCTTTTACAATACGATCAAAATAGTTAAATTCCAGAGAAAAACTTTTCCTCACACAAAACTAAAAAGAACATCATTATTTAAATAAAAGGTGGCCGAGCGGTTCTAGGTGCTTCAGTCTTGAACCGCGCAACCGCTGTAGTCGCAGGTTCGAATCCTGCCTCGGGCATGTATGTGTCTTATGTCCTTAAGTTAGTTAGGTTTAAGTCCTTCTAAGTTGTAGGGGACTGATGACCTCAGATGTTAAGTCCCATAGTGCTCAGAGCCATCTGAACCATTTTAAATAAAAGTTATATTAACACGTTCTCGAATTGAACAAAAAAGCATAAAGAATTTCTGTTAGCCCATTCAGGTTTATAACCTCTTACAGATAGTTCTGACTATTTGTGATTGAAATTCACTTGCTCAGTGTCAGTGGAGATATACGACGCCGCAGTAGCTATGTACTAAAATGTCATTCCTGTAAGGGAATATACGTAATGAATGTACGAGTGTACGTTGTAGATACATGCTCGACGACATATGGAAGTTTGGGGTGTGGCCATGACTCATGATCGGTGACCACTCGCGATAACCGGGAAATCAGGGTTCGAGACCCGGTCGAGCACAAATTTTCAGTGTCGTCATTCCATCATACAGCTGACATTCCAAGTGTTTTTAACAGCTGCAGTCGCCGCAGTACCTGTTCCTTCACACATGTGTGCATGTCCAAAGGAACGTTGCATCGTACTTTTGTAGACACCTGTATGTCTGTATTTACCGCCTAGGAGTTCTGATTTGTCCCTAGCTAATAGCTCCAGGTTACTCAGCAATAATGAGGAAGTACGCTGGAAGTGTCAACTATCATCGGACCCGGTAAAGTTACGATTGTGGAGTGCAGGTAGACAGCCCACTTTTGAGGTTTCACTGAATAAGGCGATGTGGCTAGCAGGAACAAAGTACAGGTTGCTGGGAGGAGCTTATGTGGCAGTCTGTACAACCATGGTTTCCTTTACTGTGCTCTCTATGTATGCACCAGCGCAGGAGTGCACCTCCGCGCTTATGGCGATGTGTGCGCGACATTGAGAATTATCTGCGTTCCTCCGTCATGGTAAAAGGTATTGTCAAAATTATGTGAAAGAAATGTTAAGTCTGGGCTTCGCATGTGTGCCAACCACAACTGCTAATGGAGTAAGATGAGAGAAAAGCCCGATGCAAAGGACAGAGGCAAATTTCAAAAAAGATAAAAATAAAGGGGAAAGAAGAACACGCGGCAGACGCACAGTATAGGTTACGGGTTAAGAATAAGAGTAAGACGAAAGTGCTGAGCAGAAATGAAGCAATTTTGCTAACAGATAGCAAGATACGGGATAGCCGAAGCAAGGAAACTTCCAGATGCAGATTGCCGTATATGTAGAAAACTTTCTCCGACAGAGGAGCCCTAATACTTGAGGAATTAATTCCTGAAAGTGTGGAGCACAGTACTTTACGGAAGTAAGACAAATAGCGTGTGGAAACCAGAAAAGTATGAACTGGAAGCATTTGAAGTGTAGTGATACGGGGATTTGTCAATACATTATATGGAAAGTACGAAATAAAGAGAAGCTCTACCATTATAAGGGACACATTTACGGCACATGTGCTGAGGAGGTGGAAGGAATAGTTGGATGGAAGAGTTATGGGATCAGTTAAAAGGTAGAAGACGCAAAAGAATAGAAACTATTGGATGTAGCACACGATTAGAGAAAAAAGACTAGCATCTGACAGGAAGGGACGCAGGACGGATTGCCGGTACTTAAAAGCATTAAGACTTTTATTAGACTTAACGATACATGTGCGTTATTTTTGCATTCCATCTACAAAAATACTAGCATTCGTTCTTCAAAGAGCTAACAGTGCGTAGTGTGCTTGCAGAGCATTTTTAACAGCGCAGTTTACGACGCGATTTAAAAACTGACTGCAGTCAACCGATAACTGGACTTCCCGGTTCGACGTGAGGAACCCATTTTCCAACTCTAGTGACGATGTTCGACAAAACATTATCTTGATCAGCCACGTAACGCGCAAGCAGTTCCGCACAGATGGTTCTTCGTTACTCGTTATGGCCTTCAGTTTGTCTATGGCCTTCAGTTTGTCGACAAGGAACTCAGCGGGCACACACCTTTGAGTACCCCAACTGGTGGACAAGTGTGTCAGCGCTAGCAACAGAGACGTCCAGCTGTGCAGGGAGGTGAGAGTGTCCGCACGTTCCAATACGGCAGGAGTCATAGCTGTGTGCAGCCGACCGGTGCGCGGGAGATCGGACAGGTTTGCGCGACAATGAAGACAGATGCCTCGCCCGACCGTTTACAGTACTTTTGTTCACTGCCAGGTCTCCGTACACATTCTGCAAGCGTCTATGAACATAAGCGATGCTCTGGTTTTTCGCCGAAAGGAACTCAGTGACAGCTCTCTGCTTGGAACGCACCTCTGTTAGAGATGCCATTTTGAAAGGGACGAATAACGCTGCTACCTGTCGGAACTTCATAAAAGTATAAGGACTAAATGTAAATGTCATATGACTAGGGCCTCACGTCGGGTAGACCGTTCGCCGGGTGCAAGTCTTTCGATTTGACGCCACTTCGGCGACTTGCACGACTATGGGAATGAAATGATGATGATCAGGACAACACAACACCCAATCCCTACGCGGAGAAAATCTCCAACGCAGCCTGGAATCGAACCTGGGCCCTTAGGACTGACATTATGTCGCGCTGACCACTCAGCTACCGGTGGCGGAAAGTACAAAGACTGAAACGGGAATATTCTTGGATGTCCCACAAGAAATTCCGTATTTTTTTTAACCGATATTACCGGGGAAATAAAATTGTGTTGCATTAATTATTGAACGCTCCTGCCTGAGAATGGCAGAAATTGAGTTCCTAGTTCAGGACTGAGCAATAGAGGTTTTAATCCTAAATACAAGGAAATAGTTCGTTGCGTACTCATGATACGTTTTCGAGGAGATAAAGAAACTTATACATGATGATGACGATTCACAGATTTCGGAGGCCTTCTGCAGAGTAATTGACAGTTTTTCCTTTGAGTGCTAGTGGCCTTTCTGACGGCCAGTGATTGAAACGTACGCCGTGCGCCTTCGCTGCTAGCGCGGCAGCGGCCGCTGTGGCTGCTGGTGTTTTCTGAAGGCTGGTGACCACTGCGACGCGGCCCGCGCGCTGCGTTCAATCGATGGCGCCGAAGCCTCGCAGCTGCAGTCGCATCCATCCAATGCTTCGCCGCTTCCGTCCTGAGGCGCCAGAAAAACGCTGCCAGCTCCACTCTCGGCGAAGCCGTACAGCTGCTTGATACGCGACCCCGTCTGCGTGGCGGCGCTGGCGGCTGGAAATCACCTGGGAAAGAGGAGGAGACAGTAATGGATGATAAGTTACTCAATGACACTGAAATAATTCGGTCCATTTCCAAGAAACACATGCCATAACATGAAAAAAGCAAAGGACTCTGAGAATAATTCTTGGATTCAAAACAATAACCACAACAGTTCTAGACCGCACAGAGCAGAAAGTGAATCTAAACCCTCAGAAAATCTATTTGGTAATACAGTATTACATCAGTCTATTTCGAATGTTGAGAACCGGAGTGGTTCGTGATGAAATCGGGACGACTATAGTCGACTCTGAATGGCAGAAAGTAATTCGAAATAAATGAAAGCTTTTGACAATGTTGACTGGAATACTCTGTTTGAAATTCGGAAGGTGGCAGGGGTAAAATACAGAGAGCGAAAGGCTATTTACAATTTGTACAGAAACCAGATCGCAATTATAAGAGTAAAGGGGCATGAAACGGAAGCAGTGGTTGGGAAGGCAGTGAGACAGGGTTGTAGCCTATCCCCGATGTTATTCAATCTGTATATTGAGCAAGCAGTAAAGGTAACAAAAGAAAAATTCGGAATAGGAATTAAAATCCATGGAGAAGAAATAAAAACTTTAAGGTTCGCCGATGAAATTGAATTCTGTCAGAGACAGCAAAGGCCCTGGAAGAGCAGCTGAACGGAATGGACAGTGTCTTGAAAGGAGGATATAAGATGAACATCAACAAAAGCAAAACAAGGATAATGGAATGTAGTCGAATTAAGTCGGGTGATGCTGCGGGAATTAGATTAGGAAATGAGACGCTTAAAGTCTTAAATGAGTTTAGCTATTTGGGGAGCAAAATAACTAATGATGGCCAAAGTAGAGAGGATATAAAATGTAGACTGGCAATGGCAAGGAAAGCATTTCTGAAGAAGAGAAATTTGTTAACATCGAGTATAGATTTGTCAGGAAGTCGTTTCTGAAAGTATTTGTATGGAGTGTAGCCATGTATGGAAGTGAAACGTGGACGATAAATAGTTTAGACAAGAAGAGAATAGAAGCTTTCGAAATGTTGTGCTACAGATGAATGCTGAAGATTAGATGGGTAGATAACATAACTAATGAGGAGGTATTGAATAGAATTGGGGAGAAGAGAAATTTGTGGCACAACTTGATTAGAAGAAGGAATCGGTTGGTAGGGCATATTCTGAGGCATCTTGGGATCACCAATTTAGTATTGGAGGGCAGTGTAGAGGGTAAAAAGCATAGAGGGAGACCAATAGATGAATACATTAAACAGGTTCAGAAGGATGTAGGTTGCAGTAGGCACTGGGAGATGAAGAACCGTGCACAGGATAGAGTAGCATGGAGAGCTGCATCAAACCAGTCTCAGGACTGAAGACCACAACAACAGCAACATATGATTCATTCTTCCTTGCTAAACAGCGTAATACCTGGTGTCTAGCGAAATCGCCTTAGGCAAGCTGTTGAATCCAAGAATCGGATAAGTACCGCTGCTCTCATAATCAGTAGGGTTGGAGACGAACTTCGTTGAAGAGGAGGCAAAATATTATATGTTACAACTGCATTGTCATTTTCATTCCGGTTTATTGAGCTTCAGTACTGAGGTGCAAGATATCGTCCTGAAAGAGACGTGACATACAAGATTGGTAACTGTACGAAACTTTGAAAGTTACATCTTGGCACCTTCGCAGTGTAACGTGTTGAGAATGTGGAACGATTTGTGTAGCAGTCGTCAACAAGTTACTGTGCTGTCTGTCAGCGGGATACCAAGAAGTAAACAGCGGCCTTTTTCTTTTCCGGTAGCAATGAAATATTTGCGTTCCCGTTGAATGCAAAGAAAGAAGAAAGAGTCCTCCGATAAATATTTCGTAACTCACGAGGAGGAACGAAATGAACAGAGAACACGGAACTAGTTATAAGAATTGTTAATGGTGCCTGTGAAAACTTTCATTACAGTTCCCTCCGGCAGTTTTTCTGAAACAAAATTGGATAACGGCTTTGCTCGGAACGTGATACACTCGGCTCAGAAGGTAGTGCTTCTCCTGCATGGTATGCGGGGAGACAACGCTTCTATTGATAGAAACAGCGGTCGCTACTGTTTTCTGTGAACTGAAAGCACCATAGTCCTGTTGCGTAGCTTAGTCGAGAAGAAACCGGCTACTGGAGCAGATGGTGGTTTTTTATTTTTTCAGTTCATTTACACTTGTTTAAAATGATTGCTCTGCACTTTCTGCACTGCCATTTGTAACAGACGAATCCTTTAAATTGTAACAAGCTTGCCGTTTCGGAAAAACTATGTACCATTTGCTGTTTGCATGTGGTAAGCTTATGTCACCCTGTACAGGGCATTTGGAAAAAAAGTACTCCTTGTTCACACAGAAATAGGATTTGTAATAACTAGAAAAATTAATCTGTTAAACATGTAATTTGAAATATGTGCCATTTTACTTGTTTCATGAATGTTCAACAAACTGGCGCTTACTGTTTCCCAGTTAACGTTCGTTGTTTAGACACTAATGTTTGTATTTGTCCCTCTACTGACTATGTAGTGATGATGTCAGGCATCGCCCGGTGACAATTTTGACATATGATAAGTGCTGACGATCTGCACTTCACATCTTGTATTTACAGGTGAAACTGGAGTCATTCAGAGTGGAGTTAAGAATTATCTCATAGGCCACAAGTGAGCAGATGCAAATCCCCGAACGGTCGAGCAAGCAAGGCATCAGCTTCGCTTCAGTATCATTGTGTCGACGGAAATTATATGTTGCACACTCTTTCGGCCGTACACTTTGCCGGGCACCACAACAGGTGCTGTTTATCAACAGTTTTTGCACTATAAGATCTATTATTGGCGAATATAACTATGCAGCCGGCCGCGGTGCTCTAGCGGTTCAGGCGCTCAGTCCGGAACCGCGCGACTACTACGGTCGCAGGTTCGAATCCTGCCTCGGGCATGGATGTGTGTGATGTCCTTAGGTTAGTTAGGTTTAAGTAGTTCTAAGTTCTAGGGGACTGATGACCACAGATGTTAAGTCCCATAGTGCTCAGAGCCATTTGAACCATATAACTATGCAGAAAGACAACGGATGCGATTTGGGCCCACCTGGGGCGCCATTCCATTTCCCATGATGGTAACTAAACAAAGTAATTCGTCGTGGAGATCCGTTAGTATGGTTTCCCATCCAGGTGACTTTAATGCTTTGTCTTTTCGTGTTTACATAGCCGCAAATCCAGCAATGTAGTCCACATAAATTGACAAATTGGACACGTTACAGCAGCCTGGGTTCCACGAATGAGACAAAGTCCGAGGACAGTAAGGTGCGTTTTGAAAGAATTATTATTATTTTTTTTTTTTTTTTAGCAGGAGGAAGAAATTATATGTAATAATGGATAACAACCACAAAGAATACCTCTTGGAATATCAACAGACCGACGGATATCGTAGGACAGATTTGTTTCTGGACGCATATTTAAAAGAGTTTGGTTAAAACTGTGTCAGAGGATATGAGACGCGTTATTTGAAAACACTGTGTATGCAACGAGACTGGAAAAAGGTTAGTGCGGTAAATCGGCTTCTGTTTGCTGTCTGTTTTGCCGAGCGCTTTCGCAATGCTCATGTTTGTGGTTTTTTTCCGATGAAAATACTTACCGGTGCTTCTGTACAGATGAACTGTTATTGTACTTATTGCAGAACGCTTTTTTGCGATATTTAGAAAGACATTTAATGTTCATTATTTAGAGATAAATGAGAACGAGCAGAACAATAAAGATTTATATCGCTAATGAAATAAGAAACTCATTAGTTTCGATATTAGTTGGACATATCTGTAACTTGGTACAGAATGTTTGAAATAGCGCTTTTCCCAGTTGAAACAAAGTGTAACTGAATTGTCTTGATAGAATTTTCAACAAAAACCTAATATCGCCTTAAAGCCAACACAGGTTGTATTTCTCATTTCGTTCCTGATCATTTTACCCACGCCAGAAGCCGTAGGAGCAGCGCAGAGCAGCTGTAACGCTCCCTGCAATCTAAGTTACCACCATACGGTTATTCGCTAGGTGCCCTTTAAAGAAAGGCCATGGCACTCAAACATAACACCAGAATGTAAAAGGTGCCCTTTAAAGAAAGGCCATGGCACTCAAACATAACACCAGAATGTGAAAAATAACTTATAGCAGATTTTGTGAACGTGACTTTTTGGCGGCATTTCTCTCATAATTTTCATGATCTTTCACAGCGCATCGCAAACACTTCGATTCTCCTTTTTTCCTGTTTTCCCACAGTCCGTGATTCACTTCCTTAAAATGCCGTGTCACAAACGTACATTCTCAGAAAATTCTTTATCGAATTAAGGTCGAAGTTTGCTACTAGAAGACTTTGTCTGTGTTAGTCTGCTTTTTATGTGCTCTGTGTTTCATTCGTAGTATGTAATCTGTTTGTTTCACTTCTAGTCCTACGTAGTCCCCGATTTTGATGTTAGTTTATCTTTAATCACTTTTCTGCTAATTCTCCGTACTTGTGTTGTTCATGGATTAGCTGTCAGACCATAGAGTGTGCTCTTTAGACTGTTCGTTCCATTTAGCAATTTCACTGAGGACTTTTCTCATGTCCACCGTCAGTACTATCTGGTAAGGCTTGCATACCGCTCAGCAGTCTACATAACTAAGTGGCTAAAACGGATTAAGGTTTTGAGTTGGAGGCTGCCTATCTAACGGCTTCCAGGGGCAACAACAATTTGACTGTCAGAATTTTATGTAATTATTGAGCAACTTAATAGATTTAAATGCTGCCGTAATCTACTCAGCAAAAGGTATCATCTAAGGATAAGGTTTAACATAGTAAAACATATATTATAGTTTGAAACTGTGTGTATGTATTGAGGCAGTGTAACTCAAGGCGCGCAAATTACCCGGACTATATTCATTCAGTATTTGACAGTAAGAACAGTTATCGAATTCCAACAAAGTATAAACGTAATGTGGTCCTTTTTGAAACTTATTCTAGCTGGCACACACCACAAGGTAATGAAGAAAAAAAAAGTTTATCGATTATTACATTTTCGCTGTTCATACAGTAAAACTCCAGTGCCAGATTCGACTTCATAATTTATTTGTTCTACAGTACTAACTCTATTCGCAACACATTTTGCAGACAATGTCCACACATACCCTTGAATGTATCTGCAACATTTTCTCAATAAATGACAGATAGCTCCGAGAGCGTAAATTGGGCAGATAGTATTGCTCTACTGTTTGACAATGAGATCACTTAGCTATTTACAACAAACTTCAAACGTAATTTTAAACGCTCTATAAACTTTTTCTTCTGTGTGCCGGACCGAGACTCGAACTCAGGACCTTTGCCTTCCGCGGGCAAATACCCTACCATCTGAGCTACCCAAGCACGACTCACGCCCCGTCCTCACAGCTTCACTTCTGCCAGTGTCTCGTCTCCTACCTTCCAAACTTTACAAAAGCTCTCCTGCGAACCTTGAAGAACTAGCACTCCTGAAAGAAAGGATATTGCGGAGACATGGCTTAGCCACAGCCTGGGGAATGTTTCCAGAATGAGATTTTCACTCTGCAGCGGAGTGTGCGCTGATATGAAACTTCCTGGCAGATTGAAACTGTGTGCCGGACCGAGACTCGAACTCGGGACCTTCTGTAAAATTTGGAACGTAGGAGACGAGATACTGGCAGAAGTAAAGCTGTGAGGACAGGGCGTGAGTCGTGCTTGGGTAGCTCAGATGGTGTAGCACTTGCTCGCTGAAGGCAAAGGTCCCGAGTTCGAGTCTCGGCCCGGCACACAGTTTTAATCTGCCAGGAAGTTTCACATCAGCGCACACTCCGCTGCAGAGTGAAAATCTCATTCTGGGAAGTTTTTCTTGCTTACATGCTTAACGTGAAATGTAACCAGCAATCAAAAAATTTCCGTTCAAAGGTTGTACAGTCCAGAATCGGTATGTCAGTCAGGCATGGATGACATGAGCCGTGTCCTGCTGCTTGAAGAAGTCCGTAACAGCCTGCTGCATATCCTCTCCGACAATCCTCCAAGGCCTTTTTTACCGGACCGAAGGCGTGATAATCGCTTGAGGAGAGATCAGTAGTTAAAGGTGGTTGCTCGAGTGTCTCCCACTTGTATTGGCGTAACTTCTGCGTTACGACATTTGCGATATGGGGACGTGCTTTTTGAAGATGCAGCAGCGCCCCCTGTCACAGTTTTCCCAGGTTACTTGAAATCAAAAAGCAATCCCAGATCGACCGGCGTCCTGCGTTGAAGCGTGACAAGTACAGAACTTGGCACACCATTACAAAACTGTGGTTTTCGACAGCCATACTGCGTCATACAGAGTTTTCATTCTCCGGTAGACACCTATCGGCGTTTGTCTCTCTGCACTCAAGAAAAGAACAACAGCACGTTGGCCCTGTTTGGACGCATTTGGTAATAACGTCGCCATAGTTCATCTTTCCGCATTTACCGCACGCACGTCGGAAAGACACGAATGCCACACTCATTCCTTGCCTATATCTCGCTGATTATAAACCTGCATCGGAGTCGCTGCAGCAACGCAAACAGAAACTTTTTGATCGCCTTTTGTGTTTAACACGTTATCTCACCTGCTACTTATAGGTATAAGCAAATTGTAGTCAGTCTCTTTAGCAGATTTGTGTCACCCTCTATCTGCCAATATAATGCAGTCTTTAATTCGCCTTCTCTCCACAATATTTTCTGTGTGATACTGCGGAACGTGGCAACAGCCTAGGATTTCCTTCACGCTGCCTGCGTAGAGTCCAACCGCAATCACGGCTGAAGACGCCCGATATGCGGTATCAGTAACGGGAAATGCGGAAGGGGACTTGGCGCCTGGACGATGCCAGAGAAGGAGCCGTGTGGAATTGGCGGCCTTATTAGGAGCGAGAGGAGGGATTCTCCAGGACGTCGCCGGAGCGGCCGATCGCCCGCATTCCAGCCGCCGCTGAAGTCACCTTGGTCGGCGGCGACGGCCGCGCGCGGCCTTGCCCGGACTCCGGAGTCACATTCCGGAATCGCTGCCGGTGGCCGCAAAAACCCGAGCAGGGCGCAGGCAGGCAGGACCAGAAGCAAGGCTGCTCCGACAAATCGCACTCCCGTCGCAACTCTGACGATCATACTACCGGCGCACCTGAGGATTTCCGTAAAAGTAACGATTATATTTGTACCTCATGTATGCGGTATTGTCGAGACTCATACCCTTTGCAAAATGTTCATTTCTCTTTACTTTCGTTACTGAAAGTCATTAACGATGAAGCGATTACATGTAAATATTCCTTTGCCATACTAACAATTCGCGTGTAAGGCCATACTTTCATGAATGTGTCATTCTACTCCTATGAGGGGCGCTCAATAAGTAATGCGGCGCATTTTTTTTTTATTTCTAGGTCAGTTTCGACTGTAAAAATGCGAAATTTGTTGAGAGATATCGTGGAATATTTCCGCTTTAGCCCATATAGTTTCATAAAGCTCCGGCAAGTGACGGCGCTATACGAAGCCTTCGAACAGGCGTGTGTAACGGAGGCGCGTTCCAAACAGAGAGCTGTCATTGAGTTTCTTTTGGCAGAAAATCAGAGCTTCGCAGACATTCACAGGCGCTTGCAGAATATATATATATATATATATATATATATATATATATATATATATATATATATATATATATATATATATATATATATAATATGAAGACCTAGCAGGGAGCAAAAGCACGATGAGCCGTTGGGCGAGGCGTCAGTCTTCATCGCAACAAGGTCGTATAAACCGCTCCTATCTCCTGCGTGCCGGCCGCCCGCACACAGTTGTAACTCCTCCAACGTTGGAACGTGCGGACACTCTCATTCGAAGTGATCGACGGATCGCAATCAAACACTTCGCTGCTCAGTTGGACGTCTCTGTTGGTAGTGCTGACATACTCGTCCACCATTTGGATTACTCAAGACTGTGTGCCCTCGACACCTAACGGAAGACAGTGAAGAGCAACGAAGGACCATCTGTGCGGCCATCCTGATTTTGGTTTTCCGTGTTTTCCCTAAATCGCTCCAGGCAAATGCCGGGATGGTTCCTTTGAAAGGGCACGGCCGACTTCCTTCCCCATCCTTCCCTAATCAGATGAGACCGATAACCTCGCTGTTTGGTCTCTTCCCCCAAACAACCAACCAACCAACCATCTGTGCGGAATTGATTGCTCGTTAGGAGGATGATCGTAACATTTTTTTGTCACACATCGTCACAGGCGATGGAACACATATTCATCATTTCAAACCGCCACAGTACCTCTCGTCATGGCGACGGTCTTGTGGGGCTCTGAAAGGGTTATTCTATTTGACGTCCTCCCTCATGGTGCAACAATAAATCCTGAAGTGTATTGTGCTATCCTCGCGTAACTGAAGAAACGGCTTCAGCGTTTTCGTCGCCATAGAAATGCAAACGAACTTCTCCTTCTGCATGACAACGCTTGGCCTCACAGAAGTCGCGCCCGAGTGGAGCTCCTGAAATTACATTCTTCCTCATCGCCCCTTCAGACCGGATCTCGCACCTTCCGACTTCCATCTGGTTGGTCCAACGAAGGATGCACTCCGCTGCGCGAGTTCAGCTTTGCTGTGGTGGTTTCCTGCAGGACATAGTTCTGTCAAGTGTTGCACCTAAATATTTTGGGAGGCCTTGGTGATGGGGACTCGACCACAGAAATGGACATTTAGCTTTGGATTGGCCGTTCATTCTTAAGATGAAAGTAACTATCTTTGGTTTTCATTGGATTTCGTATTAACCTCAACTTCTCGAAGTATCCATTCACTGTATTTAGACTTGCAGAGAGTATCTTTTTACCAACTTCAAGATTACGCTGTTGAGTAGCTAGAGCCAGATTGCTCGCATAAATGAACTTGCTTGACTCTTTTGCTTGGAGATCAGTCTGCTTCATCGATTGTCGGGGATAACGTGGAAATATCTCTCAGACATGTTGTTTATAGGCCTAATTGTGGTATGGCAGTGTACAGCACTTGGGAATTTATACAGGAGTCCTCCTTTCCACTGTTATCCTAGGCAGCTGCAAGATCAAGAACAGTCACTGATGTTTCAAGACGTTGTTGGAACCCAGTTTCTGTCTCCGAGGTTAAACTACGTACTTGGTCTGTATAACTTCTGTTAGGTCTGAATATTTCATGGGAATCTTGACTCAATACCACTTTGTGCCTTTGAGCTTTCCAGTTTTTCACGAAGTGCGTTGAATGTTGCACCTACTGATCCTAAGACGAGAAAATAGTATTCAGAGGCAAATGAACTGGCTATGGCATGAACAAACAGCCTCTGGTTACACCAAAGCGAAAGGATTGAAGCATGGTCTCAAACAACATAGACTACCCCACAACACGTGGTATAGGTTGTAGTGGTAACGTGAATTGGTGAGGCAATCATTCCTCTTAAAGAGCATTTACGCCTCGTTACGGGCAGCGTCAGTTTGACTTCCTCTTCTCGGTCTTCGTCCCTCGCAACACCGCAGCAGTCGTGGGTGTCGGATGTTTCTCGGATTCCGAAGCTGTGCGTGACGTAGCACCAAGCCTAGGGCTTGACGTATAAAACGGCGGATCTGTAGCTGTTTGTCTCTCACAAACAAAGCTCTTCAGCGTTTTCCTGGACGAGCCCCCAGATAAGCTCCACCTCCACAAGGCGGCAGAAAGCGCCAAGTGCCTGAGGTTACAGTACCTGCAAATCCACAGCGTTTTATCACAAGTAGTAGTGGCATTGCACTTTATGTATAAGTGGAAAATACTCTGCGAGCTATATTTCCTGTTATACATCGACGTTACCGTGAACAGAGGATATGGCCAAGCATATACAGAGCGAATGTAGAGTTCCCCAGCCTGTACTGCTGACTGCGTTGAAATCCCCCGACGTTTCCACGAGTATCTCTCTCATCATCTGCACTCATAGAAGCGTCGCGGAATTTCAACGCAGTCACCCAAGTGAAAGCCCGAGAAGATTTTCATCGGCATATGAGGAGCAAATTACCTGGAACTTACACTCCTTTTAATTCGTGAACTGTTCAAGATATAAATGGATTGCTTTGCGCATATCTACGCAGAGTGGCACGTAACTTTGCATTTGTAATCCACTTGACTTGTGTGTCAACCGTTTTTGTAAATGGTACTATGTAATTGAGAACGGCATTCGAAATCTCTTAAAAAACACGTACAGTGAGAAAACATTTGTAAATATTCACGCTGAAACTTTATGCAAAAATATCCGGGAAATGAACTAAAACTGGAAGGAAAAGTGGCCGAAATCGGCTATTGTGGCGTAAACAGTTCCAGCGAGGATTCTCGTGCCGGGCTGCGTTGTTGTATCAAGCCTTAAGACTGCTCACTTGTTTCCACAGAAGTTGAGCATTTAACTATGAGTACCTATACACACACATTTGAAACAGTTTTCATAGTCCTCTTCTGATATGCTGAAAGTTTGGTACAACAATCGTATCTAACACGGTGTTTTTGTTGTTGTTGTGTGAAGTAGATTAAGGAGGAATTACGTATAATCTTCGTAGCGTAGTCCTATCTCCTTGCTGCGTTTAAAGACATATCCTGAGTCCTGTAGTAGAAAATTCAAAGAAATGTTGACTCCAGCAAGTTTTGAGAAAACCATCTCCCAAAGTATAATCGTGAGCAGTTGAGAATGAGTAGACAATCGAAACTGATGTAACTTCTGGAAGACTTTGTAGTCATTAGTTGAAGTAGATATCGCAGACGATGTGAGTCTTGGGAACTCATAGAAATAAACAAAAAGAGACTTTGATCTTTAGAAATGGGCCACTTGCGAAGAGCATTTAGAATTTCTTGACCTGACCGCATAAGAAATGAGGAACTACGAGAACGTACGCACACCCCATATAGTATTAGGGATGGAATGGAAGAAACAGTGTGAGGATGGTTAGGACACGTCAATAGAGTGGAAGACTGCTGCACGGTCATGGATTTGAAAGTAGAACAGCAAAGAAGAAACCGTTCAAAAGCAGTGTAAATGAACAGAAGCGCGTAGAATTTGCAACTCTGCACCGAAATAAAAATTCCACATTTTGGTATACAGTACTTTTCACGGATGAGAGTAAGTTTAACATCTTCCAGTATGAGGGGCAGAAAAAGGTGTGGCGAAAAAGAAATGAAAGTTGGAAGAAGAGAAATCTTGTCCCATCAGTGAAGTATTGTGCAGGAAATATTCTTCTGTGGGGTTGCATGTCTGGAGCTGGAGTTGGGAATTTAGTATTTATTGAAGGTATTATGGATAATCGGCAGTATCTCACCAGCTTGAAGGAGAATCTGAACCAATCTGCAGAGAAACTGGGACTAAGAACACACTGGGTGTTTCAGCACGACAATGACCTCAAGCATACGGCCATTGTCGTGAAAGAATGGCTACTTTACAATGTACCAAAACCGTTGCATTCGCCTCCCCAGTCACCAGACATAAACCAAATTGAACATCTTTGGGGAGAACTAAAGCGTAGGATAAAAAAGTACAGCATCAAAAGCAAAGATGATATTAAAGCAGCCTTAGTGAAAGAGTGAAATAACTCTACACCTGCGTACACAAAAAACTTGGTGGAATCTATGCCTCGACGTTTCGAAGCAGAAGGTGGCAATGCAAGATATTAAATTGGGCCTGAAAGTGAAGAACATAACAATGTATGTTTACTTTTGTACCTGACCCCTGTTTCATTTGCACGCTCAAGATGTCTGTGTATGAAATTATTACTAATTATGCAGTGTATACAGAGAGGGCCAATAAAATGTATCCACTGTTTAAAAGTCTATAACTTGCAAAGTAATTGACAGAGTTGTCTCATTTATGGTGAAAGTGTAGCTTAAAGTCCAACTTAAAGATATCACTGTAGGTGTACGAAATGGCCACCATTAACATCCACACACAAACGATGCCGCTGAACAGCAGCACGAACTACTGACTGCAACGTGTTCAGTTGGATATTTGCACATGAATGTACGATGGATGCTCGAAGTTCATCCAATGTGCGTGGCTTTTGTCGATAAACGACGTCCTTTAGTGTTCCCCACAGGTAAAAGTTCAGAGGAGTTAGGGTCTGGGGAATGTGGCAGATACTCCACAGCATCTTTACGGCCTATCCATCTCCCTGGTAGATTTTCGTCGAGATATGCCCTAACACGATTTTGGTAGTGCGCTGGGGCACCATCTTGTTGAAAGTAAACTCTTCCGTCTCCATACAAGTCTCGGATGGCAGGTAAAATGGATGTCTGAAGCTTCTGAAGGTACAACTGGTGACTGTGCCGTCAAAGAAGAATGGCCCAATCCAGCCCCGGTAACACAACCCACAGCACACATTTCCTCCTGGCAAATTCACGGCTTTGTCTACATGGACATTGAGATTTTGATCGGCCCAGTAGATGCAATTGTGGCGATTTACTGTACCATTGAGTTTAAACTGTGCCTCATCAGACCGCACAATGATCTCTGCAAACTCTTCATCGTTGCGCACCATGTTAATAAACCACTCGCAGTACTCCATTCTACGATCTGGATCGTCCTTGTTCATTGCGTGTAGCAATCGTGGGATGTAGCACTTCCACTTTGCTGTCTTCAAAATTCGCCGAACACGTGACTCACTCCAGTTTCACGAGCACACTGTCTCACGGACTTCTGTGGTGAGTGAATTGTTGTAACACAAGACCGGAGTTAGCTGGACTTGTTACTGTTACAGGTCGTCCAGATCGTTGCTTGTGTACATCTTTAACACAGCTTCGGCTTCAAATTTGTCTCGAATGCGACGAATCGTTAAACGTGTCGGTGGCTCTGTTTGATACTCATTTCGCCATTGCCGTTGAACCTCATTAATGTTTTCGTACGTAAATACCACTTCAAAACTGACTTCCTTTCATCGAATGCCATGTTTGCTCGAGTAAGTAGGTGCAACTGAGAACAAAACACTGACTATCTGGCGACTGTCATCTGACAAAACAAAACAACGCAATACAACGCTCGTGTGGCGATTGCCGGAACTACAAACTATTACGCTACCAAATATGAGACAACACCGTCAATTAGTTTGCCAGTTGTGGACTTTTAAACAGTGGGTGCATTTTGTTGGACCCTTCTGTATGTTGTTTTTCAGTTCCTAACATGTCTGTTTATGTCACAGAAAGTGAAAAAATGGCTCTGATCACTATGGGACTCAACTGCTGAGGTCATTAGTCCCCTAGAACTTAGAACTAGTTAAACCTAACTAACCTAAGGACATCACAAACATCCATGCCCGAGGCAGGATTCGAACCTGCGACCGTAGCGGCCTTGCGGTTCCAGACTGCAGCGCCTTTAACCGCACGGCCACTTCGGCCGGCTACAGAAAGTGAATACATAATATTTTCCTGATAAGTTTGACTTCAAGAGTTATTTTTACGGTCTACGTAGACTTTAGTGCCCGACTGTATAACCACCCGGCACGTCTGCGGCGTTGTTGAGGAAGAACAAGAACACCTTCAAACAAGCCGAAGGAACGCCCCGCCCGCTAAAAACAGAGGGAGAGAAGCAAGAACGAGTCCATTGTTGCGTGCGGGCTGTGTTTCGCGGAAGCCGCCTTTTCTGAGCTAGGCGGCGTGCCGGCGGCACAGCTGGCCAGCGCAGAGGTGAGCGAACGTCCCGCCGTCCTTGAGCTCCAGGCACCGACCGGACGCGAAAGAACCGCCAACCGGTACTCTCTCCCCCTGGCTGCCAGCGGCTGCGGTTGAGCAGGCGGCAGGAGACGCAGGGAGGGGGATTTTATTTGATGTCACTCCAAGGGCGCGCCCCACGGAAAACAAGGCGTTTCCGAGGTGTTAACTTCTTAAGCCCGACAAACAGCAAGGCGAGACAAAAGCGTCGCCTGTTGTGAGTGACAAGATGTCACGACCTGACAACCCGCGCCGGTTTCGCAACCGCGGCACGTACTCAGCACAGCACAGCCTTCTCCGGACACCGCGGATCGCCCCGCCGCGGGAACATCTCCCGTCATGCGAGTGGCTCTCGCATTTTTTTTCCGTTTTTTTCTTTCCGCCTGTGGCCGCCCGCGACCATCCGTGCGTGCGAGGACATGCCCGCGCTGCCCACTGAGTGCGCACTTCCCCGGATGGGGGCCGCGGAAAGACTGCTACGCACGGTGTTTTGCCTGAATGGAATGTGATGTCGAGAGTTCCAGTGAATTACCTTAAAGCCTCGGCCTAAGTGCCGTGAAATCGTAGAAAATGTGCCTCCACTGAATCGGTCCAACCTAACGACACCGTATACTACTTTGGACTTGTGATGTAATGCATACGTGGGTAGTGATACTTTTAATTTTTGTTTCATAAGTCTTGTGACGGGTTTCACGTCTACCTCAGAGTAGCACCCAACGTCCTCGATTATTTGGCGGATAAATTCCAATCTCCGTTTTCCCTACAAATTTGACATTCTACGGCGCCCTGTAGTATTATACACTGAAGCCCCAAGGAAACTGGTATAGGCATGCGTATTCAAATACGCTGAACACGGAGCTGCGGTCGTAACGCCTATATAAGATAAGTTCAAACGCCTCTGAGCACTATGCGACTTAACTTCTGAGGTCATCAGTCGCCTAGAACTACTTAAATCTAACTAACGTAAGACATCACACACATCCATGCCCCAGGCAGGATTCGAACCTGCGTCCGTAGCGGTCGCTCGGCCCCAGACTGTAGCGCCTAGAACTGCACGACCACTCCGGCCGGCAAGATAAAAAGTGTCTGGCGCAGTTCAAATGGTTCAAATGGCTCTGAGCGCTATGGGACTTAACATCTGAGGTCATCAGTCCCCTAGAACTTAGAACTACTTAAACCTAACTAACCTAAGGACATCACACACATCCATGCCCCAGGCAGGATTCGAACTTGCGACCGTAGCGGTCACTCGGTTCCAAACTGAAGCGCTTAGAACCGCACGGGCACACTGGCCGGCTGGCGCAGTTGTTAGATCAGTTGCTGTTGCTACAACGGCACGTTATGAAGATTGAGCTGAGTTTGAACGTTGTGTTATAGTCGGCGAACGAGCGATGGGCCTCAGCATCTCCGAGGTAGCGATGAAGTAGGGATTTTCCTTTACGACCATTTCACGAGTGTGCCGTGAATATCAGGAAGCCGTTGAAACATCAAATCTCCGACACCGCTGCAGCCAGAAAAACATCTGCAAGAACGGGATCAACGACGACTGAGGAGAATCGTTCAGGGTGACAGAAGTGCGAACCTTCCGCAAATTGCTGCAGATTTTGATGCTGGGCCTTCAGGGCCTTCAACAAGTTCAAATGGCTCTGAGCACTATGGGACTTAACATCTGAGGTCATCAGTCCCCTAGATCTTTGAACTACTTGAACTTAACTAACCTAAGGACATCACACATATCCATGCCCGAGGCAGGATTCGAACATGTGACCGTAGCGGTCGCGTGGTTCCAGACTGAAGCGCCTAGAACCGCTCGGCCGGCCTTCAACAAGTGTCAGCGTACGAACCACACAATGAAATATTGTTGATGTGGACTATCGGAGCCGAAGACCCACCCTTGATCACCGCACGACATAAAGATTTACGTCTCGCCTGGGCCCGTCAACACCGGCATTAGACTATTGGACTGTTGACGACTAGAAACATGTTGCCTGGTCGGACGAGTCACGTGTCAAAATGTATCGAGCGGATGGACATGTACGGGTACAGCGACAACTTCACGAATCCATGGACCCTGAATGTCAGCAGGGGACTGTTCACGCTGGCGGGCGTTCTGTAATGGTGTGGGACATGTGCAGTTGGAGTCATATGGGACCCCTGATACGTGTAGATACGACTCTGACAGGTGACACGTACATAAGCATCCTGTCTGATGGCCTGCATCGATTCATGTCCATTGCGCATTCCGATGCACTCGGGCAGTTCCAGCATGACAATGCGACACCCTACACGTCCAGAATGGCTACAAGGTGGCTCCAGGAACACTCTTCTTAGTTTAAACATTTCGTCTGGTCACCAAACTCCCAGACATGAAAATTATTTAGAATATCTGAGATGCCTTGCAACGCGTTGTTCAGAAGAGACCGCCACCCCATCGGACTCTGACGGATTTATGGACAGCCCTGCAGGATTCACGGTGTCAGTTCCCTCCGGCACTACTTCAGACGTATGTCGAGTCCATGCCATGTCGCATTGTGGCACTTCTGCGTGCTTGCGGGGCCCTACATGATATCATGCAGATGTACCAGTTTCTTTGGCTCTTCAGCATATAACTTACTCCGTGATGTCTTAACACAAGTCCGATCATCCTGTCTCTTCTTCTTGTCAATAGTTTTACAGACGTATCTTTAATTCGCCGATTCTGCGGAGAACATCCTCATTAATTACTTTATCATCCCACCTAATTTGTGTGGCACCACGTCTCAAATGCTTCGATCCTCTTATTTTCTGGTGTAGCCAGAGTCCTTGATTCACCTCCATACAATATTCTCCTCCAAACGAACATTCTCAGAGATTTCTCGGCCAGATAAGGCTGACGTTTGATACTAGACTTCTTTTGGCCATGAATGCCCTCCTTGCCACTGTAACTCTGCGTTTTACGTCCTCCTTAGTTCGTCCTTCATGTGTTATTTTCCTTCAATGGTTGCAGAATTGCTAACTTCATCTGCTTTCTGGTTACCGATTTTGACGTAAGTTTCTCGCTAGTCTCATTTATGCCAGTCATCAGCACTATCGTCTTTCTTCCTCGGTTTGATTAACGATAGCAAAGCTGTCACCACATGTTATTATGGTCTACTTATAAGCCTTTGCTTCGCAATTGAAGTTACAGAAGGGCCTTCGCATATCGTCGCTTTTTACGGTTCCTTACCTCAAACAAAATCTATAGAAATAAAATCTATGGAAAGAAGCGAAGCAATTTCACTACTTTTTCATATACAAAGCGAAATCAGTAAATCCGTATATCCTAGGCAAGTAAACTGAATGTTAGTTTGTATTCGTAAAGATAAGATTTAGGTGCTTAATTCTGTCACTAACGCAAAACTCCGAAAATTCCGCGGTCAAAAAAAATTACAGCACCTTCTATTGGCTCTTTTATATACTACGAGACTAACAGCGCTAACTATTCGTTCTTTGGTTTACTACGCTGTGATGAACATGCCACTAAAATGAGCAAACTACTAAGCTGAACCGACTCCTAAAACTTTAAATTACGATATTATTTTTCATGATTAAATTTTGATGAAATAAGGCCTATATGCTGCTCTTGGCTACGCTCAAATTACCGGCGAAACCCCCATAAGATTTCGTCAAAGAGTTTTGGAGATTAGCACATTGCAACAGACGTTACGATGGTTTCACAGTTTTATCATTAGCAAAGATCTGTGGGCAAATAGTGATAGAATGGAATACTCCCAACATTTCTGTTGCTTTTGTATTAAATTTTTGGACTGTAGGTTCTGGTGACAGGAACTGCAGCCTACTCCGTCGTGTAGATTGGGTCACGACGTGACAATACGTTTGTTGATTGGCGAAGCTAAGGACTGTAATGTCATGCGTATTGTAATTCTTATTTGGAGCTCTTTAACGTATTTACTGCCCTTCGATGTGCGGTCCGAAATTTTGACGATACGGGGTACTGTGGAGTGTATGCTAGCAAGCGTAAACTAATGACTGGAAAACAGCTTCGTTTATCATTCGGCGTTATCAGAGGCACCATTTCATCACGTGCAATAATTCATCCTCCAGTACACCAGCACCACCTATCTGAACGGTGTTCTGTCAGCAAGCAACACGTATCGCTTCATTCACTTCTCGAAATACTCATATCCCGCCGCATGTAACGAACTATACCGCGATTCATCAACCCAGGCGCCGGGCGTGCAAGAACGGTGTCACTGCAGACATACTAATATTTGTGTGTAAATTACGATGAGAGTATCACTGTCCCTCCAGCACAGCAGCTACCTCTAATTTCATTGCGCATAGTAAAAGATAAATTCATTGGAAGTATTTTCAAGAAGTATTGTCCATCCACGAGGGAAGTAGTTTACAGAACACTCATTAGACCCATATTGACAATTGTACCTCAGACTGGAACCCTTATCAAGTAGGGTTGATAGACGTAATACAGTAGATCCCAAAAAGAACAGCATGTTTCGTCACGGTTTCCGTTAGGAAGCGCGAAAGCATCAGCAAGGTGTGTGGTCCAAGTCCAGTTGCAGATGCTGCAAGAGAGTTGCCTTGCATCACTGTACATGTGCGTCCCTAGAAGAGTTGACTAATACAGTGTTTCCTCCAACACATATGTCACTAAAAACACCATGATTGGATACATTCGAGCTCATGCCGAGGCATAGAAACACCCGTTCTTCCTACATACCATGCGTGACTGGAACAGGGAGAGGGAAAAGCGACATCGATACCCAAAGTGTCCTTCGCCACACAGTTTAAAGGAGGATAGTGGTGGGTAGATGGTACGCGACAATCATACATATGGAAAAGTCGTATCTCTCATAAACGAATCATCGAACAGGTTTTCTCCGTAAGTAACTCGACATTCACTTACCTCAGGGTATTCTTTTTTTACGTTTTAAAAAGTGAAATTGCTCAAAGGTCCTTGATGAGGCCGGATCGCAGCAAAATGTTTGTGTAAGGGATGTACATATAATTATAATAATACTGCCAGACTCCGTGAATCTGCGAGTTGGCTTTGCGTTGAGAAGAACTTCGTTCCTGCCTTATTGTAAGTTTACGCAGTAACTGAATTGGCTACTACTTCCGGTAGGATGTACACAAACAGAGCAGGTAACAGTTTTATGTGGTCTTTAGGGAAAATATCAAAGGTAGCGTACGGTACAAGAAAATTTACACTTCGCCAGTGCTCTATCACTGACAAAATGTGTGCTTCCTTTGGAACTAAAACGAATGTTCATTTAGGAGAATTTACATAAAGGGCGATGCCGAGAGATTTGTAAAATCTTTCCACGACAGCGGACGAAGATTTGAGTGATAAAACAAAGGCAACGAGAATTCTTATCTACATTGTCGTTGCGAAGCTGTATAACATACTGGAGCGTAAACTCGTTCGCCAGTCAGAATGAAAAGCTCGTAGGCGATGCCTTCAGCGAGCCTCGTTGCCTGAGACCGCGGAGCAGTTGGTTTCCTACTGCGAGCTGCTGCGAATGCTACGGTGTTGCCTGCACTTTGCATAATGAAGATGGAAATCCCGTATCGTAGAGGCGCCTTTACAAAAACCAGACACAGCCGACGGAAGAATATCTCGAAATAGGCACACATTCTGGACAGGCCTGAGTAGTCCAAATCTGGTAATCACTGTGGGATAAAGAGGACTCTCACACGTTAGGGTTTCTAGACTGGTGATCTGTGCAAACATGGTTGTTTGTTTAAACGTGTTATTAACTTAAATAATGATGACCACACAGTTCACTAAAAAGTGTTTGATCGTCCCTACAGAATTTTCGCCATACTGAAAAAGTGCATTCCTCTAATGAACAACTAGTTTTTTAAAGATTTATTTAGAATCAGCGAAAATTTCTTTTGTGACAATCGCTGCTTTTATGAATGCTGACGATTTTTCATTAAATGGTCGAAAAGTATGTGACGACGAATAAACAGGTTTTCTAAATAGAACCCGAGATAAGTGTTAGAGCTTTGTTATTTGCCTAATTTCTAGCTCCGCATGAGGACGCTGTTGAGACAGAAAACATTTTAGTTGAGATAATTCAGTTTGACGGTATGTAAGGAGGATATAATCGACGATTCCCCTAAAGCCAGACTGGGATTCAGATGTAGCTTCCCTCAAATTCGAGATTGCTTCATTACCAATGTTGCAATTTACTCTCTTCCGAAATCCGTTATGTAAGGAAACTTACCTCGAAACAGTGATAATAGCAATAAAAACCGACTTCACACGTCTTTGAGCAGCCAGTAACTCTTCAGTTGAGGACGGTGTTCGTTAATAATTTTGACTGGTTCCCATAACTATGGATTTAATGTTCCTGATTATTTTGTGAAACAAGTTTCAGTAGTTTGGTTCTCGTCTGAAGATAAAGAGTATATACCGTGAACAGTCAGTCGCCGTTCATTCTGAGACTAGAATGGATTCTGAAGAATTGTAGTAGAAACTAAGCAGGCTACGGAAAAAGTAGAAAAAGGTAGATTTGGAATTATTATTAGTGAAATATAGAAATGGAAATTTGACCATACTGGATCGGAACATTGTAATAATCCTTTCATCTGTTCCTCCTACTGGTTTTCTTTCAGTTATATTTCGCCTATGTACACCACCATGATTCTTGAAGTAACAAAAGTAGAAATGAATTGCTTAGTTCTAGCTTAAAATGTGAGATGGTGCATTTTCTAATGTTCAATAAAACTTTACTTATCGGTTTTAATTTTGTTTTCTGTGTTTCTTTCTTCTATGTGTAATTTGACTTCCTAGCTAGCACAATGTGTTTCTTTTCCTACTCTCTCTCTCTATCTATCTCTCTCTCTCTCTCTCTCGCTCTCTCTCTCTCTCTCTCTCTCTGTGTGTGTGTGTGTGTGTGTGTGTGTGTGTGTGTGTGTGTGTAAGCATTTTCTCTTTTAGCCAACTGTTTTCATGTTACTCATTATAGTAGTCGTCTCTCTTTTTTTTAATTTCATCCTTAATACGAATTCTTATTCATTATTCTGCCTGCAGCGTATGTCAGTTCTTTATTCCTCAGTTTCAACACGGAGGAGAATCTCATACATCAATCATCACATTTACATTTATGTTTTCTTCCGTATACTCTGCCTACTACGCCACTGTCTCGCTGATTTCCTCATCAGTAACTACTCCACAGCTCTTGTGTTTTATACTGCACCTCGAAGAAGAAAACAGAATACAATGAGTGTGTCTATGTGATGTCATCACGCGAAATATCAGATATTACACCGTGTTTCGTCGCATAGCATGTGAAGGAGCTAATAATGAACGCCACTAACGTAGGTAGCGTTAAACCCCTACCTAGCGTTTCTTTTTACACAGTTTCACCTGGGTAATGTTGAGCGTGCGCCAAAAAAATCGAATTTCATTGTGGTTAGGATTTTGCATTAAATTGCACCTCCGTTTTAACTGCCTGGGTGACATCCGTCTTCCAGCGGTGCTCTCAACAGCACCTGAGTTCACGGCTGGTTTAGCTACGGCGAGTTTGAGCAACGTGCTCTCCTTGTGCTGCATCCGCTTCAACTGCAGTGTGCAATAACAGGGGCACTTTCCGCCTGCCCCAAGGCTCAGAGGGAGTCACGGAGCACTCGCGATGGCGAGCATAACTCGGCGGTCGTGAGAGACGATACACTCTGGTTGGAAGTGTGGCGTTTCCCTGTGCGCCCCGACCACGCCCCGGCGAGGGCGGAGGCAGCTGCGGGTCGCGGGGTCAGGCGAAAGTGGGGTAGGCGTGCCGAGAGCGGAGCCTCTCGCCCGAGCATCTGCGACTCTCCGCGCTGGTCCGCCGGCCTGTGTTGCTCAAGCCGGGGTCTGGGATCCGCCTACTGAAGACCCCATCGCCACGCTGCTACTGCTGCCTGCTGTTACTAGACGGTTTCCACCTTCGTGGCGACTGAATGAATAACGGAACTTGCATGAAAACAGGGCACGATGGCATGACCAAGACGGCGCATGTACGATACTGAAACCCAAGTACAATTTTCATTACGATAACGTCTCAAGAAAAGGCAAAGCCATCTGAGGGGCTGTTCTGAAGTTCTGCTTGATAACAAAGACATAAAAAAACCGACACATGTTCGAACAATTCGTCGATCTAGAAAAAATGTCCGAGACCGTAAAATGGTGTGAGATGTATTCCTTGGCAGTGACGCATTATACGAAGATTACATTTGCCCATAAGTTTTGCACAGCAGTGTAATGTATGTGCAAGAACTAAAAGGAAAAAAGGAAGCTAGACTCAAGAGAGAAGTGCGTGGAGTAAAAGGAAGTAAGGCAAGGCTTTCCCTAGTGTTCAACTTGTACTACAAAGCCACTCTGAAAGAAGCAAAAGAAAAGTTCGGTGTTAGATGGTATGAACAATAAAATTCACTAATGACACTGCTACCCTCAGTTCAAGTGACGGGGAATTACTGAACCTCTAAACTCACCGACCTCATTTGCACAGAAGATGCATTGAGAGTAAATTAAAGAAAGGCGAAAGAATTGTGGAGTAGGACAAATAAGGTTAGTGATAATCCGAAGAGAAAATTGGTGATCACGTAATATATGAAGTCAAGGAATTCAGCTACAGAAGATAGACTGAGAGTAAAGTACAGAAAGGCGAAAGTGTTGGGGAGTAGGAGAAATAAGGTTAGTGATAATCTGAAGAGCAAAATCGGGGACCACGTAACACACATCAAAAAATGTTTTGCATCACCTCGGTTCCAAGAGTTCCGGAACCTGTACATAAAATTGGAATAGACATCAACATAAACATCATTTCCGCCCTTCTTATTGCTCATGAATACCACACATTGCATTTGTACAACCATACAGCGAGACCTTCAGAGCTGGTGGTCCAGACTTCTGTACACACTGGTACCTCTAATACGCGGTAGCATATGTTGGCCACTCTAGCCGAGCGATGTCGTTATCCTGATGGAAGTCATTCATAAGATGTGCACGGTGGGGGCGCGGATTGTCGTCCTTGAAGACGAATGCCTCGCCAACATGCTGCCGATAAGATTGTCTATCGGTCGGAGGATGGCATTCACGTATCGTACAGCCGTTACGGTGTATTCCATGACCACCAGCGGCATACGTCGGCCCCACATAATGCCACCCCAAAACAGCAGGGAACCTCCACCTTGCTGCACTCGCTGGACGGTGTGTCTAAGGCGTTCAGCCTGACCGAGTTGCCTCCAAACACATCTCCGACGATCGTCTGGTTGAAGGAATATGCGACACTCATCGGTGAAGAGAACGTGATGCCAATTCTGAGCGGTCCATTCGGCATTTTGTTGGGCCCATCTGTGCCGCGCTGCATGGTGTCGTGGTTGCAAAGATGACAAGACGTCCTGTGGCTGCACGAAAAGCGCTATTCAGCATGGTGGCGTTGCTGTCAGTGTTCCTCCGAGCCTTAATCCCGCGATCCAACCGCGGTATTGACCGTCTAGGCATGGTTGAACTACAGACAACAAGAGCCGTGTACATCCTTCCTGGTGGAATGACTGGAACTGATCGGCTATTGGACCCCCTCCGTCTAGTCGGCGCTGCACATGCATTGTTGTTTACATCTTTGAGCGGGTTTAGTGACATGTCTGAACAATCAAAGGGACTGTGTTTGTGGTAGAATATCCACAACGTCTATCATCAGGAGTTCTGTGAACCGGGATGGTGCAAAACATTTTTGATGTGTGTATATGAAATGAAGGAAATCTATTACCTTGGAAACACAATAACACATGACTTGCGAAACAAGGAAGCAGACTAGCACAGACACGGTTGGGTCGAACACATGGAGGGAGGAGGACGTCATGGCCCCCCCTCCTCCCAAAAAACTTTTCAGTAAAAGCGTTTAATATTTTAGAAACATCAATTTCCAGATTTCTCAGCTAACATTCGGAAAATAACTGGCGACCTGTCCCGGATTCACACAGATAACTCTCAGTGGCCTACGGCTTGTCCAGTGTAGCGGTAAAAAATTACGAGGGGCATTCCGTATTGATTTATTTTTTATTTTTTCCCATCATTCATGCTACGTCATATGATCCATCATCATACGAGGGCTGTTCAGAAAGAAAGGTCCGATTGGCCGTGAAATGGAAACCACACTGAAAATCCGATGAAGCTTCATAGAGATGTGTTGGACAATATCTGCAGTATGGCCGTCGGTGTCATCACGTCGCTCTTTTCGTTGTGACCACTTAAAGATGTCCAGAAAACAGTGTCTCTCGCCAAGTCTGAGGGCCTGGTGAGAGATGCCCCTCAATGAAACACTTTTGATTTTCACAGTGGTTTCCATTTCGCGACCGATCGAACCTTACTTTCCGAATAGCCCCCGTAATTGCAAGTATTGTAGTACTTGGTCTAACCATAGACGGAAAAAGTGGCAGGAGTCCTGCTCAGTACTGCCCATTTTCCCAACTGCTGTTATTATGTGAGCGAACAATATAACATGTGATCATGAACGACAGCGCTGGACGATTTGGTTTCTGTGGAAGAAGGGCGTAAACACTGCGAATATTCACATGCGATTGGTGGCAGTGCGTGGAGAGTGCACCGTCACGAAGAGTGGTCTTTCAATACGACGACACTCGTCCCCATACGGGTCTGTAAACGACGCCTACCATCGCGGATACGGGTTTCTGTAACTGCCACACACATGCATTCTCACGGCTTGGCCCTATATGATCACCACCTGTTCGAGGCTATGAGGCAGACGACATTGGTTACTAAAAGAAGCCTACTACTGGTACCACACACAGTCCTGAGACTGGGGAAGACATTTCTGAGAACGTACGTTTGCAGCAGATTTAGCATGCGACTGTAAATATATATACAGTCTCAGTCAAAAAATATCATGTACAAAATTCGGCGAGACTGTCAACCCAGTTCCAAAAAGAAAAGATCAAATATTTTGTAAATCTATCAGTTACTTTAAAATGGAGATAGAACACACATGATGGTAACTAGGAAAGCAGAATTAGAAGCAGTAGGAAGTACTGAAATTGGAAAGAATGAAGCAAGTGAACAATCACCGTGCCAAGTTTAGATCTGTTCAAATGAAAACAGTTGCGCTATGGCGATTGGAATAAAAATCACTCTGGCTTCAAGAGTGTGTATACGCATGATTGTATCGTAACACACCTCAGGAGTGGATTATTTTATGACCTTTAAAGTTGGTCTTTTTTAAAGAAAGAGAAGGCGTAGAAGTTCACTAGAAACGATTTCCACGGTAGTGTTCTCAGAAGAAAATAGCGATTTACATACAAGAAGCCCTGTATGAAACATTATGGAGCAAATACTGTGTCGGTAATTTGAAGCTGTTGGACGTGGAGATGAGAGTGAACATGTGTTTCCAGCATTCATCTCCAAATATAATATGGGCAGTAAGAACGACACGGCTGAGTGCTGCCGAGTTGCGTGAATCGTTACATCCGGTGTAATTTCGATGCCCTTTTTAAAGAGTGTGTACTGCCGTTCTGAAAGATTTCCAAGAGAAAGTGCTCCTCCGTCGGACGGTGGGAAAGCCGCGCTCGTTGGGTGGCGGGCTCCCTGCGGTGACTACTGCACCCGCAGGTCGGCGGTGGCGGAGATAAAAACGCTATCAGCCGTCTGGGTAAACAGGCGACACGCGCCAACTGGCCTCTGTGACGCGGCCGACCCCGCTTCACAGAAGCCGTGGAATCGCTCCAACAGCGTGATCTGTGCGGACAGTTCTGAACACGATACGCGTCCGGGGAATAACGGACAAAACTCCGGACGGAAAAGCACTGAGTTCGCTCCTGCGATCCCAGTGATAGCTTTGATGCGGAAACGTTCTTTGATGTGACACTTGGCGCTATGGTCAGACTGTTATGAGTATGCAGTTATCTCGAGGAATACAAGCGCAACACAGCGTCACTTATAATTACGGTACATGAGCCATGTCAGTACATGTTTCTTTCTTTTACCTTCTCCATTAGGTAACTTTTGCCAGATAGCAGTAAGTTAACGAGCTCTTTCGAAGGCAGCGAGATTAGAAAACAAAACGGAAAGATTACGGTTTAGAGCAGCCAAGAATGCAATGGGAAATGGACGTGATCTTTCCAGAGCATTTGCTACAAGCTTTATCAACAGCGGGCACCCTAAACTAAGGGAAACTTAAAGTTGAGTGACTGGATGGAATTTGAATTCCGTACCATGTTAGTTCAAGTTCCTAGTCTTACCAAAGCAGCACCTTGTTCTAAGTACGAGGGTTGACTGAAAAGTAGTGCCTACACCTTCGTAACTCTTCAACAGTTGGCAGCATTGGTATGCGGCAGGTACTGAATTGTTCCTTAGCCTCCTCTCTACAACTCCAGTTGGCGGGAAGCCTTAACATAGAACGGTTGTGTCGTTAGTGCAAAGTATGGAACCCTGCGCAGACGGTCGGTCAATGCGATTTAACCAACGTGCAGTCATTGAATTCTTGACAGCAAGAGGTGTCACTCCAAAGGAGCCATTCTCCTAATGGAAAGTACAGTAGTCTGCCTTTCATCGACATGAATGTGAGTGATGTAACCTACAGCGTATGTGAGCTCTCGGGTTTTCCCGGCGTGATTGGTTAATGGTGTACCGTCCGGTATTCAGCCGAGTTGTTCTTTCAGTTTTATACACAATGCTCCGACAACCGACCACGTTGACTCCTTCAGGTTCCGCTAATTGAGTTGTTATGCGTATTCGCTTCTTGGACTTAACCAGCGAATACACATACCCACTCAGCGGAAAGTGAAGAAGTGACATTTTCGGTTATTGGAATAGCATAAAATTGAAACAGCTCTACTGAATATCGGGAAATACACCATTAATCGACAGTGCCCGTTCCAGTCGTACGTTTTCAATCAGCACTGCCAAAATGTTTCGCATGTTAGAGCAAGTATCTGTGGAGGCGTTGTGATCCAAAGAACATGACTTTCAAACGTAATGTCACACAAAAAAACAATTTCTCAGTTATGCAGGCGAGAAAAACACGATTTAAGCTTTTGATACACTTTGTCGAAACTGTGGCCTCCAAGATTTAGCTGAGTTGTACAAATTTCGGTTGTGGAAAACGTTAGATTTGCACTGTTCTCTGCGGACTCACCTTGTAGGTACCACGGGTTCTGGAGATGCAGTGAATTTGCAGACCCAGTGAGAATTACGCTTCGCAAAGTGTATGCCACCTTGTCTTGAATTATCTTGCAACTATCAGCGAGCTAATTAACGTCATAAAGTGATTCGGATTATGTTGTGGTCTCCACCTACGGTTTCTGTTCATAACGCGTACGCGGATGTGGACTGGTCACGTCAGAAGGAATAAGCATAACCAGAGAGATAAGGCAGGGTTAAGTGTGACCTTTTCACTCGTTAGACTCGGCAGTCGACCACGGTTACATAACGCTACATGCAAAGCACACGCGACTGTTATATAACTGCAGTGTGTGTATGTTTATACAACAGTGCACCAAAATTAGAAACATGTCTCATTTAGGTGTTATTTGTGTTATAAGAATTCAATCATTTTTGCAATTATGAACCCTGCATATACAGTTCACATTTCCAAAAAATGTAGATTCCAAAATTGAACGGCACGTTAGTTTTCATTCTTTCTAGATTGGAAATGGCAAACCATTCAGATTCTACACACTGAATACACGGGTCCGTTTGTGGAAGTATTTAGTAATACTGTGCTGGATTCTACGAGACTGATCGTGTTGTACAGTAGTAGAAATCAGTATGAAGGCTTGGATATTTGTGGGAAAAATGAACATTGTCGGTTGGAATAGTTGTGCGCAGTGTATATGCCATGGTATGGCAGCCTGTACACCGACAAAGCAGTATCGCATTTGATTCAATGGTACAGTATACAACAAGAAATCAGCGATGCAGACGGTAGAAGATGAAACCCAGTATAAGGGCAGTCGGCGGTGTGCGGTGTTAGTACGCGCGTACGTGACTTTACTGCAGACAGGAAACAGAAACCAGTGGTGACAACGTGTGTTACGTACATAAAACACGACTGTGACAATACCACGCGGGAAACAGTTATCATGTGATCGGTGCTTGCGTGGAAATGGGACTCTCTAATCGTCAAATCGCCAAGAACTCGAGTCGTTAAAGTACAGTGATTGATAATGTCGTTAGACTGAGCATACGATACGGGCGCAACGGAAAACAGGCAAAGTAAAACATTATCTGAGGCATCCAAAAGGTTATTTTTACAGAAAGAAAGGGCCACAAACCGTTATTTTTCTAAACTTATTGATAATTTACAACTGGCAGTAGCTGCCAGAGGCGTACAAATTGTCAAATGCCAAACATCTTGCATTGAAGAAACGACTGGATGAGCCTGATGTAATAGCCGAATATAAACAGCTAGACTGAAATCTCCAGAATGAGATTTTCACTCTGCAACGGAGTGTGCGCTGTTACGAAACTTCCTGGCAGATTAAAACTGTGTGCCGGACAGAGACTCGAACTCGGGACCTATTGTCTGGCAAGTGCTCTACCAACTGAGCTACCCAAGCACGACTCACGACCCGTCCTCACAGCTTCAATTTTGCCGTGTCGTGCTTGGGTAGCTCAGTTGGTAGAGCACTTTCCAGGCAACAGGTCCCGAGTTCGAGTCTCGGTCCGGCACACAGTTTCAATCTGCCAGGAAGTTTCAGCTAGACTTAAGTTTGCAGAAACGTGTTTGTCGTGAACTTCTGAGTGCATAAAGTGACCTACAGCGATGAGAAGAATTTAATTTAGATGGGCGGGGTAGCTTTCAGTTTTATTGGTATGATCTGACAACACAGCAGCTGGTAAGAATGAGCGGAAATTTTTTGTGGTGGAAGTGTCATGATGTGGGCAGCCTTCTGCGCTAAAGGTAAATCACACATTGCTTGGCTGAACTGTAGAATGGAATCTGAACATGCTACACTGCAGTTATAGAGACAGAACTGATTAGAATTATGAGGTCCTAGTCTAATGTTTCAAAAGGTAACGCATCTGTGCTCCTTATTACTAGAACCAAAACGAGGTTTGAATATAAAGATACCGGTATCTCGCCCTGTCCTGCACGCAGTCCCCTTTTAACCCCGTGGAAAACCTTTGGAGAATAATTGCGAGATAAGTCTCTCGCAGTGGAAGGCAGTTTGAGGCCATATGTGAGCTGAGAAGAGCAATACGAGAAGAGTGGACGACAATGTCACTGCAAGAACTACAAACCGTATCAACATCAATGATGCTGAGAATTTGTGAGGTGATTAGGCAGGAAAGAGGTTGGACAAAGTATTCGCTATGCAATAACACAACAGGACAGTGAGTGCCTTCATACCAATTTCCATCCAGGAAATGCAATCATCTTATTATATTAATCGTGCTATGAAAGAGACTATGTAATACAGTCACAATTGTTTTTGTCTTTATGTATCGACTACTTTGATAATAAATTCGATATATGTGTGCATCAGACATCGTCCTGTTACTCTCGTGGGATCTCTGCCTCTATATTGATTTCCACAATGATATTATTTTGATAATATTGTTGTCCTCGTATAATTCCGATCATCGCTTCTACTACAATCAGGTCAATGCTTCTCGTTTATTATGCTAAAAAACCTGGTGGCATTGCGGGCACGTCAGGCTGTAAGGGAAAGCAGACACGAAGAGGAATATGTTAGTGACCATACGGGCCACAGATGGAGAAAACCACTGACATAAGCGGCTTTAACAACGGGTAGATTACGATATTGCAGTGCCCGTGTTATTCCGATATTCCGAATTACGATGCAATGTTCTTCCGGACATATATACAACATAATATTTATCTGCCGACACCTGGCAAGCGACTTTCAAGTAAAATGTCTCCACTGTGCTGTAGTATACAGAATGGATGTAAGATTAGAGTTAGTGAACACATGGTTGACGATATATGAAGTTGGGGTCTGATCTTGAGTCGTCCTCGGATGGCCTAACGGTAAGGCGACCGCTCACGATAAGCGGGAAATCCAAGTTCGAAACCCGTCATTGTCATCATTCCATTATAGAGCTGATGGTTGTCCATGTTCGCTAAGCGCGAGTACATTTCTTTTAAGGGAAGATTGTCGTGGCCCTGCTTGGGAACGAGCATCATGGAAACGCCGAAGCTGGTCGGCTCTTCCCGTGCTTCTGTCGTGAGCATCTATGAAATGTAGTTGAAGGACGGTTAAACCACACCTCGACGACAAGTTGTTGTATATCCACGTCTCGTCATAGAACCTGGAGGTCAGAGACTTGTCCTCTCTCTGCAGGCGCAAATGTTTCAGTACTCGCCGTTCAGGGCACGTTGTTGAACGTGGAGCGCCACTACAGATGACCCCTTCGTGTTCTCATGTTGACTGAGCGGTAGTGGCAGCTCGTGAAACTTTTCACCAGTGTTCTACAATATCACAAAAATAAACAGAAAACCAATTCACAAAAAATATATTAAAATAGAAACAAGAACTCACTCAGTGACGACGTCCGCAGCTCGTGGTCGTGCGGTAGCGTTCTCACTTCCCACGCCCGGGTTCCCGGCTTCGATTCCCGGTGGGGTCAGGAATTTTCTCTGCCTCGTGATGACTGGGTGTTGTGTGGTGTCCTTAGGTTAGTTTGGTTTAAGTAGTTCTAAGTTCGAGGGGACTGATGACTTTAGATGTTAAGTCCCATAGTGCTCAGAGGCATTTGAACCATTTTTTCACTCAGTGACGAAAAGCAAAGTCCACAGACCACTGTTTTATGCTGCAGAGTTTATCTATAACTTTGGAATTGAAACCCTCAGCGTTGATTACCATATTCTTCTCAGTTCTTCTACCTAACCACATTCTCGGAATTCACGACATATTCATATAAAACGACCGACTATTTATGACAAGGATTATACAGATTTCATTGCTGCTCCCAGAATTGGTTGAAAACACGAAGAGGAAATCTTGTGATAAACCTCCAATGCGCCAAAAACAACATAAGTAATATAAACCTGCACTTGGGTGAAACATAGCGCTTTCGATTGGCCTCCCAGTACTGGCTTTGCACAGGTCTCTCGATTAGATTTCTGACAGCGTACTCCTGTTATTTCCGTTCTTGACTCCGCTGACATGGTGAGGCGAGGATTGTAGCACATTTCCTGCCAGCTGGAATGACGGCACAACAGGACATGGGCAGTCACACACAGACAGCTGCGTCTCTCGTCTGAGTGAATTATAGCGTGGCTGAAATCATTTCAGCACTCGACAATAGTGGTTTCTAGCTGTCATGGAGAGAGCTCTATAACATGTTTTCATCCGTTTGGTTTGCCTACCAGCACACTTTCGAAGAGAAGTGGCTTAATTTTACTACGATGTCTGTAGTGTGCTGTGGCACAGTAGCACATGATCGCTGGCTGCCACTGTGCAATAACGTCGTCAGTTACAATTATTGCAATTGGCACGGGACCCTATGACAGGGTCATTTTCTCGGGGAAGGAGGCTTTCTTCAGCTTGGAGCTGATAGGCCAGATTTTCTCTAACCCGTCCTAAATGGATTGTGCTCTGGGCGTACTAACTGCACCCAAGATCTAAGTATTTCCCCAAAATAACCGGCATTTTCCCGAACGCCCATTGCAGACAAACTAAAGGTTAATAAAATCTTCTCGTTTGACTCGGTTGTCAACTCCAGAAGATTTTATCATCGAGATTTGCCGAGAAAGTCTGCATTCTCATATAAACTGAAGGTTCTAGCAGGAAGTAGCACGTTACCGATGCGCTGTAAGTGGTAGCAGAAAACGGCCAATGAAAATGCCTACATTCTGCTTCTCGGTCTGATTAGCAGGAAGTCCTAAATGTTAAGTAATTTCTTGAGGCGGTTTGGAGCTCGTGAAATCGGGACGACGATCCGATTTAGAACGATTGTATAGTGCAACAGGGTAGAAAGTTAGTCCAGGTCTGCTACTAAACGTTTCCAATTTAAGCCGTCGGAGTGGTACGTCGTGTAATTTGTCTCACACACTGCACATCGCCAGTAGTACGTGGATTCATGCTGTAGTGGCAAGTGCGACGTTGCACAATGTCACGGAAGCTCCGAACACGAACCAATGAGAGAAGGTAATGGCAGTCAGCTATATAAAGGATTCGCCAAGCTAAGAGCCTGAGTTTCACTCATTGCCCCCTCTTAATACCAATTATGTTACGTCAACACTACCACGTCAGCAGTTTGTGGTCTTCAGATTACTGTTGCTGAGTCTCGATCACAGGGCCTTGGGTTCGTCGATTCCTGTCTGGATTGTGATATTCTCTGCCGGAGACTACGGGTTTATGTCATACTCAAGTAGTTAATTATTTATAAGTTCCATAGATACTTTGAACGGTTCTTTTAGTGAAATTATGTGGAATAAGGATGTGTGTACATGATCAGGGTTAACTTTAATGAACATATTACTGTTTTCTGTCCTACTCATGCAGCTAATACTAGTTTCTAAGTAGAAATTCTTCAACGGAATAGGAGGAGACGTCCAGTGGTAATGGTTTTGAATTAGATTTAAAACTTGCTTCGCTGCCTGTCAGACATTTTTTGTTATTGGCCACATGTTCAAAAATTTGTGGTGCTGCACGTTGAACTCTTCCCTGAGCCACTGTCAGCTTTAACCATGGGTAACAGAGGTCATTTGTTCTTGGTATGTACATCACTGTTCTTCTCAAATTCTAGTGGCTTATTTATGACGAATTTCATCAGCGAGCTATGACAGCACTGTTAAAATGTCGAAGAGGTACCTACATGACGTTCATGGGTGAACACCACATACTATTCTTAGTGCTCGCTTTTGTGGAATCAATACTTTCTTTCCAAGCGGTGAGTTACCCAGAAAATTATTCCGCACGACAGTAGTGAGTGGAAATACGCAAGATGAACAGTTATACAAAGAGCAAAAGTAGCTGTACTTAACTGTTTGAGAATCTCAGCAACATGCTTCTTACATTTCAGGTTTTCATCAGTAAGTACACCCAAAAATTTGGAGCGTTCTACCCTACTTAATGCTCCTGCTAATGTGCTACATCAGTTGTTGATATGACTCTTATTTGTTGTACAGAACTGAATCTGGTATGTTTTCTTTTCAAAGTTTAGAGAAAGTCAATTTTCAGAGGACCACTTAATAATTTTTCGGAAAATGCCCGTTACTAATCCTCCTGTTGCTTTCTCTCCAACGTTATTTATTATAACACCAGTATCACTTGCAAAAAGTACCCTATTTCACTTGTTGAGTGTGACGTGGAAGGTCATTAACATACATAAGAAATAGAAATGGACCCAAAATTGAACCCTGAGGGACTCCCTCTATGATTCCTCCCTCCACCCTTTTTCTACCACCATCATTCATCATTTCATCATCATCGCGATGCGCTAGTCGCTGAAGTGGCGTCATATTAAAAGACTTGCACGAGGCGGTCGAAATCCTCGAGGGGGGAATACCGGAGAAAGATACCACACCCACATTTCATTTTTTGCCGCTATGTTGAAGTCTGGGTAAAAGTGTAAGCAGACGGCGTGCCTTCTGTCGCAGGTACGCGATGACGACGGCGCGCTGCTGCCGCTGTGCTCGTCTGACGGCATCCCGCTGGAGAGACTGCGCGGCCGCCAGGTGTCTCTGCTGTGGGCGCCGCCCGCCAACGAGACGGCCGTCGCCGCCGGCTGGGCGCCCACAGAGCTGCTCATCACCGCCCTCAGCAGAGGTACGTAGGCTGCCACACCACGCTGGGCAGTTCGCCGGCGTTCCCACTCGTCAGCTGAATGTGACACACTGATCCGAGCTTCTGGTTACTCTCCCAGACACCTCACTCCTGCTATCCCACTAGGCACCCCACCAACCTACACTCATGTGATCATGCTTAGGCGGAGAGGGGGTGGGGGGGGGGGGGCGGGCAATCTGATATCAGACTCCAAAAGGCTCGTTCATGTCCATATATGTATAGTACTCTGAATGCGTAAGGGTGCTAGGTCCATTGTTTTTATTCATATTTTTCCCAAACCACTTCCACTATGTATTATGGTATCAGTGAAGGATTCGTACTCCATCAGTACCGACATCTGAACACTCCAAACCCTTCTCCCATGGTACTACTGCTTGAATACCTAACATACCATGGCTACTCAATAAAAGACTGAATGAGTCTGCAGTTAGGTCCAACAATGTTCCATACACTCCTGCAGTTGTGGGCAACAATTTCCCATACACCTCTTTCTTCTTCTTCTACTACTACTACTACCGCTTCTTTTTATTCTTCTTACTTGTCTTCTTCTTCTTCTTCTTCTTCTTCCTTCAAGTCTAGGCATTTTGTACAGTGCTTCAGTTGTCTGTGGTTAGTATAGGATCTCTCCACCTCTTTCTCGGTCTGCCCATTGATCTTTTCCCTATTGGTCGATAATCCATTATCATTTTTGCATTCTATATTCGTTCATTCTTGTAAATTCTCATCTCCATTCATTTCGGTACTGATTTAACTGTTGATTTATGCTTTTTTATCCTAGTTCTTATCTGACGGAGAGGGCGGGCAGCAGTCTGCTAATGATGCTGTGATATACTGGAAGGTGTCGTCGTTGAGTGACTGCAAGAGATTTCACGATCATTTAGACAAAATTTCTAGTCAGTGTAAGGAATGACAGCATGTTTTAGATGTAGAAAAATGTTAACGGAGATGGGTAGGAAAAACAATCCTGTGATGTTCGAATACAGCATTAGCAGTTTACCGCTTGACACCGTTACGTTGATTAAATATCTAGGCATAACGTTGCAAAGCAATTCGAAGTGGAACGAGCACGTAAGGACAGCAGTAGGGAAGGCGACTGCATGACTTCGGTTTATTGGGAGAATTTTGAGAGAGTGTGATCATTTGTACAGGAGACGACGTACAAGACGCTGGTACTCCCTATTTTTGAGTGCTCCTTTAGTTTTTGGGACCCCACCAGGTCGGATTAAAGGAAGACACCGAAGCAGTCCAAAGGCGAGCCACTATAATTGTTACCCGTAGGTTCAATCAGCGTGCGAGTAGCCGGCCGTTGTGGCCGACCGGTTCTAGGAGCTTCAGTCTGGAACCGCGAGACCGCTACGGTCGCAGGTTCGAATCCTGCCTAGGTCATGGATGTGTGTGATGTCCTTAGGTTAGTTAGATTTAAGTAGTTCTAAGTCCAGGGGACTAATGTTAAGTCCCATAGTGCTCAGAGCCATATTTTTGAAGCGTGCGAGTATCACGGAGATGCTTCGTGAACTCACTTCGGGAATCCCTGGAGGGAAGATGACGTTTTTTTCGCGGAGCTCTGTTGAGAGACTTCAGACAACAGATATCTGAAGCTGAAGCTGACTGCAGAACGAGTCTACTGCCACCAACGTACATTTCGAGTGCGGATAACGAGGATAAGATGAGAGAAATAAGTGCTTGTGTGGAGACAACCAGACTGTCGTTTTTCCCTGGCTCTATTTGCAAATGGAACGAGGAAAGAAATGACATCCCCCATGCACCATAACGTGGCTTGCAGATGTGGATAATTGTTGTGTTTCTTATTACATCTGATAGTCTGTTGCTCTTCTTAAAAAGCTCATTTCCGCAGATTGTATTCTTCCCTATTTTCCAGTAGGTACTGTCTAAAGAAAATGTTCAAATGTGTGTGAAATCTTATGGGGCTTAACTGCTAAGGTCATCAGTCCCTAAGCTTACACACTACTTAACCTAAATTATCCTAAGGACAAACACACACACCCATGCCCGAGGGAGGACTCTAACCTCCGCCGGGACCAGCCGCACAGTCCATGACTGCAGCGCCTTAGACCGCTTGGCTAATCCTCCGCGGCTATTATTATTACTGTCTAAGTCTCACTATCATCAAGTATGGCCAATGTTTTATACAACTTTTTTAGGGTTTCTTTCCTCAGTTGTTAATTCATTTTTCTGTAAATGGCCCCATTAATGTGCAGACTCTTTCCATTTTTTTGGTATGTCTTTTTCGTTCGTGAAGAAGTTGACTAGTGCTCCTGGAAGGAAAGAGGATAAACGTCTTAGTTACAACATTGGAGACTATGTCCAAAATGAATTTTTACTCATTTTTTCTGCTGAAAGGTAAGGACAACTTCGGTAGGTAGGAGAGGGGTACTGATGGAAGTGGAGCTGTGAGGGCGGGTAGTGAGTCGTGCTCGGTTGATTCGGTAGGTGATTCTCCATCCGAGGTTACACGCGTTTCGATCATTTACGGTCATCAGGTTCGTTCATAATGATAGCAAGAATATGGGAGGTTACGTGGCGCCAGTAAAAGTATTATGCCGTTGAAATACGGGAGTTTACGTGGTGCAAAAATGGCTTGGTTCAAATGGCTCTGAGCACTATGCGACTTAACTTCTGAGGTCATCAGTCGCCTAGAACTTAGAACTAATTAAACCTAACTAACCGAAGGACATCACACACGTCCATGCCCGAGGCAGGATTCGAACCTGCGACCGTAGCGGTCGCCCCCGTTCCAGACTTTAGCGCCTAGAACCGCACGGCCACTGACGTTGGAAGATATGGGAGCTGTGGCGCCAGTAAAAGTATTGTGCCGTTGAAAGATGTGTGGGATTACGTTGCGCCAGCAGAGCAGCCTGCAGGCTATAAGCCGGCGCCTGGCGCACACATAGCGCGGGCCGCCGCGCGTCCTTGCCAAGGCCGACCGGTGGCCCGCGCGCCCGGCCCGGATCAACCGCCGGCTGGTGGCGGGCGGACGCCTTTCGAAACCCGCGCCGCCTCGGGGCCGACCGCGCGCTCCCGGAACACCTTTCACGTAACCCGGCCGCTCTTTATTCCCCGCCACCTGCCCGAGCCACGTCGCCCGCGGCCTTAGTTGTCTCTCCAGTTGCGCCGCTGCTAGGTGTCGCGATTGCCAACTAAATGCGGGAAACCCGCATAAGTGCTTACGCCGCCGTGTCACGTCGTAGTGTTCGCCAGCCAGTGGCACGAGTAACGGACGTTGGCAGCATGCACAGTAGCGAGACTGGCTCAGAGTGACTCATCAAGTGCCAGTTGGTACTGAAACCAGTAATGTCGCTTTTACCGATCTTTCCTGCACTCGTTGTGGAGAATTAACAAGTAGATTTATTTAAAGTAACGAGACATTACCAGTTTATACACGGGAATTTTCTGGATACCGAATCATACTTGCTGACGGCAGAGGGAAATCAACGTCAGTGTCTCGTTAGTTTAATTAAGTCCGACTGGTGATGGAGAAGTGGCGTAACTTGAGTTGTGGTAGCCAGGACGACGTTTCTGTGGGGGCGCACTTTTTTGATAGGGAGCAAAAGTGAGGGACTGCTGTGGAATGATCAGCTGTATACATGCTGGACGTATTCTAGCTGGTTTTCATTGCACTCTGTGTAGGAATTAAAAGTTCAGGGAGAAAAAATAAAAACGTCGGGGTTTCCCGATGGCATTGCAATTCTGCCAGAGACAGCAAAGGACTTGGAAGAGCAGTTGAATGGAGTGGACAGTGTCGTGAAAGGAGACTGACAGATGAACATGAACAAATTCAAAGCAGGGATAACGGAACGTAGTCGAATTAAATCAGTTGATGGTGCGAGCATTATATTAGGATGTTGTTGATCAGTTTTGTTATTTGGGCCCCAGAGTAACTGGTAATGGCGAAAGTAGAGAGGATATAAAAAGTAGAGTGGCAATGGAAAGAAAAGCTTTCCTGAAGAAGAGAAATTTGTTAACACTCAATATAGATTTAAGTATTAGGAAGTGTTTCCTGAAAGTGTTTGTGCGGAGTGTAGCAAGTATGGAAAAGAAACAGTTTAGACAAGAAGACACTAGAAGAGTCTGAAACTTGGTGCTACAGAAGAATGCTGAAGATTACACGTATAGGTCACGTAGCTAACGATGAGGCACCGAATAGAACTGTAGAGAAAAGAAATTTGTGGCGCAGCCTGACTAAAAGAAGGGATCGGTTGATAGGACATACACTCCTGGAAATTGAAATAAGAACACCGTGAATTCATTGTCCCAAGAAGGGGAAACTTTATTGACACATTCCTGGGGTCAGATACATCACATGATCACACTGACAGAACCACAGGCACATAGACACAGGCAACAGAGCATGCACAATGTCGGCACTAGTACAGTGTATATCCACCTTTCGCAGCAATGCAGGCTGCTATTCTCCCATGGAGACGATCGTAGAGATGCTCGATGTAGTCCTGTGGAACGGCTTGCCATGCCATTTCCACCTGGCGCCTCAGTTGGACCAGCGTTCGTGCTGGACGTGCAGACCGCGTGAGACGACGCTTCATCCAGTCCCAAACATGCTCAATGGGGGACAGATCCGGAGATCTTGCTGGCCAGGGTAGTTGACTTACACCTTCTAGAGCACGTTGGGTGGCACGGGATACATGCGGACGTGCATTGTCCTGTTGGAACAGCAAGTTCCCTTGCCGGTCTAGGAATGGTAGAACGATGGGTTCGATGACGGTTTGGATGTACCGTGCACTATTCAGTGTCCCCTCGACGATCACCAGTGGTGTACGGCCAGCGTAGGAGATCGCTCCCCACACCATGATGCCGGGTGTTGGCCCTGTGTGCCTCGGTCGTATGCAGTCCTGATTGTGGCGCTCACCTGCACGGCGCCAAATACGCATACGACCATCATTGGCACCAAGGCAGAAGCGACTCTCATCGCTGAAGACGACACGTCTCCATTCGTCCCTCCATTCACGCCTGTCGCGACACCACTGGAGGCGGGCTGCACGATGTTGGGGCGTGAGCGGAAGACGGCCTAACGGTGTGCGGGACCGTAGCCCAGCTTCATGGAGACGGTTGCGAATGGTCCTCGCCGATACTCCAGGAGCAACAGTGTCCCTAATTTACTGGGAAGTGGCGGTGCGTTCCCCTACGGCACTGCGTAGGATCCTACGGTCTTGGCGTGCATCCGTGCGTCGCTGCGGTCCGGTCCCAGGTCGACGGGCACGTGCACCTTCCGCCGACCACTGGCGACAACATCGATGTACTGTGGAGACCTCACGCCCCACGTGTTGAGCAATTCGGCGGTACGTCCACCCGGCCTCCCGCATGCCCACTATACGCCCTCGCTCAAAGTCCGTCAACTGCACATACGGTTCACGTCCACGCTGTCGCGGCATGCTACCAGTGTTAAAGACTGCGATGGAGCTCCGTATGCCACGGCAAACTGGCTGACACTGACGGCGGCGGTGCACAAATGCTGCGCAGCTAGTGCCATTCGACGGCCAACACCGCGGTTCCTGGTGTGTCCGCTGTGCCGTGCGTGTGATCATTGCTTGTACAGCCCTCTCGCAGTGTCCGGAGCAAGTATGGTGGGTCTGACACACCGGTGTCAATGTGTTCTTTTTCCATTTCCAGGAGTGTAGATTTAAGTATTAGGAAGTGTTTCCTGAAAGTGTTTGTGCGGAGTGTAGCAAGTATGGAAAAGAAACAGTTTAGACAAGAAGACACTAGAAGAGTCTTAAACTTGGTGCTACAGAAGAATGCTGAAGATTACACGTATAGGTCACGTAGCTAACGATGAGGCACCGAATAGAACTGTAGAGAAAAGAAATTTGTGGCGCAGCCTGACTTAAAGAAGGGATCGGTTGATAGGACATATTCTGAGGTATCAAGAGATCACCAATTGCGTAATGGAGGGAAGTATGAGGGTTAAAAAATCTTAGAGGGAGACCAAAAGATGAGTACAGTAACCAGATTCAGAGGAATGTAGGTTGCAGTAGTTATTCGGAGATGAAGAGACTTGGACAGGATAGAATAGCATGCAGAGCTACATCAAACTGGTTTTCAAACTGAAGACCACAACAACAACAACATGTTTAGTGAAGTAAGATATATGCTATTCTGTTAGTATAGTCCTATTACTGAACCTCTGCACCTGTCGTAATGACTGCACCGGAGGCAAAGTTCTGAACACGTGCTTGTTCCACAGCATACTAGTTCTGCGAATGTCTCTCATTCCATCATAATCTGATGATGCCCTACAAAGGCGAAACGCCTCGTTAAAGCAATATTTTTGCAACCAAGACTGTTTTATTCAAGGAAAATGAGGAAGGCAAGAAGAAAAGAGGAAGAAGAAAATTGAAAATAAATATAAATAAATCATAAAGTACCATCACTATTTGAAGAAAAAATCTGCATACCTTGATTCTAAATTCAACACATTAATCTGTCAAAATAGTAATTAACTGATTTTTGTCAACAATATAAAAAATATTTTGCCCACAACTAAATACCTAGGAATTACAGTTAAAAACCACTTAAACTGGAACGATCACGTAGATAATATTGTAACGAAGGCAAACCACAGGCTGAGTTTTATTAGCAGATCACGTAGAAAACGCAACAGGTATAGTAACGAGACTGCCTACACTACGCTTGTCCGTCCTGGCTTAGAGTATCTCTGCACGATATGGGATCTTTACCAGAGAGGATTGACAGTATCGCGAAATATGGGAGAGAGAGTCATGGATGTAATAAGCGAGTTGGCGTGCCAATCATTCAAACAAAGGCGATTTTCGTTGAGACGAAAATTTTTAACGAAATTTCAATCACCAACTTTCTCTTCTGAAAACGAAAGTATTGTATAAAATAAGAGAAATCATAACTCATATAGACTAATTTAAGTGCTAATTTTTCCCACGCGCTGTTAGTGAGCGGAACGGCAGAGAAACAGTCTGAAGGTGGTTTGAGGAACTCTCTGAATTGGTCAGCAGTCATGTAGACGTAGATGTAAATATACAGGGTCATTCCGTGATGGTGTTACAAACTTTTAGGGATGATGGAGTGGGATAATTGTATCAATTTGAGGTAAGGGACCGTGGTCCGGAAATGTACAGGTCGAAAGTTATAAATGAAGACCGTTTTGATACAACTGACAGTGGAATACATGTTCCGGTACTGTTGTTGCTAAGACAGTAGGGCAGGCAACTTTCATGTGTGGTAGAATGGACTAAAACTAGAAAAAAAAGTCTGCTAAGCATGGGCTCTAAAATCAGTATCTGAACAGCTACGAGCACTTGCTCATCTGAAATACTGTGAAACGTATCTCTTTTACCGCAAGGTCTTTGGTTGCCACATTTTTGGAGGAGGTAGCATGGACCAAAAAAAAAATATCTCCAGTAAATACGAACTCCAAAATGCATACGTTAAGAGTTATGGGCACGCATTCGATAGAAGGGATGTGTTGTGTTTCACAGTGTCGTAGATGAACAAGGGCTTGTAGCTCTTAAGGTATGCATTGTAGAGCCCAGGCTTACTAGACACTTCGTTTCTTGTTTTGTTCCATACTACCACCTCTGAAAGTTGCCTATCGTACAATCTTAGCAACAACAATACTGGTACATGTGTTCCAGTCAGAGGTATCAGAACGGTTTCCCCTTATAGCTTTCGACAAAGTCGTTTTCGGGCCAGGGTCCCATAACGCAAGTTGATACGTTTACCCTTCTCCACCATCCCTGAAAATTGAGACATGCCGATGGTGATAACGTAGTGTGAGAAGGGTGGGGATGGGCATTACTGCAGCGACTTCTTCAGGCGTAGGACATGTCAGCTGCGGTATCATAGCATGTATTGAGGACTGGTTACTGCAGCTATGTAGCCATTTCAAGCGCATGTTTCCGTCTGTGTGCATCCGCCTTATGGTAAATCGGGGGACGACAGCTGTTACAATATCTTTATGCAGGAGAGGTGACTCTTTTAGCTGTATTAATAGAGATTATTTTATTTTCAGTCAGTTTCGTTGCTACATTACGCCATCTTCAGACCACTCTAAGTCACTAAGTGATACTGTAGATACTAGGTACTCATCGTTATACCTCTCACAGAGAGAGCTAAAAATCGATGGTGCCGCCGTTGACACCATTGTAGGAAAGAAGGTTCAGTGTTGCGGATATGATTTTTTTGCATCCTCAATTGAACTGAAAGAAGGACGCTGGCTGAATTGGAAAGGAATCAGCTCGAAGCTGCTGAAATGTGAATTTGGCGGAAAATGACGCGAACGAGCCGGGCGGTAGTAAAAATCAACCTGGAAGTCTTAAGGTAATTCAGCAAAGAGAGGCGATTAGTAAAGGAAATGGAAAGGATAAAGATAAAATTTATTCGACGTATGTCAGCAGACGTCCTTTCATCAGTAACATTCTTGGAGAGAGGTGCCTGGGAAGAAAGGAGGTCGGCCCAGGAAGAAGTGTTGGAAAGGCATCGAGAAGAGGATAGGATTTAATAGTTACATGGAAAAAACGAACAGTCTGCGACAGAAGTGACTGGTCGCATCAACAAGGCATCAGCTTTTAGTGTGTGTGTGTGTGTGTGTGTGTGTGTGTGTGTGTGTGAGAGAGAGAGATTCTATGAGACTTAACAAGAATGATTGCCCTGTAGAAAATGGTCATTTGAAATTACTGGCAATTGATTGCAGATAAAATAAGACCTACGACTACAAATACCGCTGAAGGTGTCATTTCTACTACGTAAATGCATGCTGCCGTGTTTATGTATGCCAGTTCTTACAAGAGAACCTCCCCATCGCACCCCCCTCAGATTTAGTTATAAGTTGGCACAGTGGATAGGCCTTGAAAAACTGAACACAGATCAATCGAGAAAACAGGAAGAAGTTGTGTGGAACTATGAAAAAAACGAGGAAAATATACAAACTGAGTAGTCCATGTGCAAGATAAGCAACATCAAGGATAGTATGAGCTCAGGCGCGACGTGGTCCCGTGGTTAGCGTGAGCAACTGCGGACCGAGAGGCCCTTGGTTCAAGCCTTCCCACAAGTTAAATATTTAATTTTTTATTTTCAGACAATTATTATCTGTCCGTCCGTACGTCCGATGCGAGGTAACTGCGCCGTAGTATGGGGACGCTACACCTAAACAAACATCGAAACAAAACGTATGTTTTAATAGAGCACAGGGAAAATTGTGCGACTGTAAAACTGTTTCATTTATTTGTTGCAGGTTATGTGACAAACTCTTATGTTTTCATCACTTTTTTGGGAGTGATTATCACATCCACAAGAAAAGCTAAATCGGGCAAGGTATAAGAATCTTTTTACCCATTCACCAAATGTACAAGTAAAGTGGGTCGACAAAATATTCCTGTCATGTGACGCACATGCTGTCACCAGTGTCGTATAGAATATATCAGACGTGTTTTCCTATGGAGGAATCGGTTGACCTATGGCCTTGCGATCAAATGTTTTCGGTTCCCATTGGAGAGGCACGTCCTTCCGTCTACTAATCGCACGGTTTTGCTGTGCGGTCGCAAAACGCAGACACTAAACTTACTATAGTGAAGAGAGACGTCAATGAACGAACGGACAGATCATAACTTTGCGAAAATAAAGAAACAAAATATTTCACTCGAGGGTAGGCTTGAACCAAGGACCTCTCATTCCGCAGCTGCTCACGCTAACCACGGGACCACGGCGCCCCTGCTCTCTCATTATCCTTGATGTTGCCTATCTTGCGCATGGACTACTCAGTTTGTATGTTTTGCTTATTTTTTCATAGTTCCACACAACTTCTGCCTGTTTTCTCGATTGATCTGTGTTCAGTTTTTACAAGGCCTATCCACTGTGCCAACTTATAACTAAATCTGAGGGGGGTGTGATGGGGAGGTTCCCTTGTTAGCACCTGATTTCCAAGTGTTCTCTCAACCGAATATCTTCCTTTTTAGCAACAGGAGAAAGACGTCGTGGAAGTTTGTCATTTAACTGCTGAAAACAGTCACTGAATCACGTCCGAAAAACTTCGGAAAAAACAAAAGACAGCACTGCCAGGAATTGTGAAGTTGGAGTCCGAATTCAGTTTTCATCAATGTAATTGTACATGATTCCTCCACGGGAATCGCTTATGCCAATTGAGCTTCAACACCCCTCCCACCGGACTGGTTAAAGAGCAGTCCAGCAAGGAACGTGTGGGCTTCGTGTTGTAGCTTTAGAGGTGTGGATCCACTGCGGTGGTGCCGGAAAAACACACGCTGCAGACGGATAGCCGCGAGACACAGGCATGCATGCAGGCGAGGCACGGCGCCGCCCACGCACGCCGCCCACCAGAGACAGCCTCCTGCTCACCTACTTGGCGAGTGCTGCTGCTGCGGCTGCGGCAGCAACATCTCATATAAGGCCCGCAGTAGGGGAAGTCCACTGGCGTAAACTACTTTCACAGGTGGCGGATTGTTACGGCCTTGCACCTGGAAACAAACATGTGGTGATGCTGGTCGGCTGTTGCTGTCATGAGCATCTTTAAAAACTGATTGAAGAATAGTGAAATCACGAATGGGTGGCAAGGTGCTGAGCGTTGACTTCTCATCACTGACATGGAGGTCGGCCACTTGCCCGCTCTGTGAAAGAGGATAGGCGGCAACCTGTGGCAGATCTGGCGACAGAGTACACTACTGGTGCAGCACAAGTGTTTGGGAACATAGCGTGTAGCATACATTGTTAAACACGGGGCTCCGCAACCGACGACCCATTCGTGTTCCCAAGTTGGACCAACGACACCGACATGATTCCACTCGGCACTGAATCTTCGAAACTGGACCGTACATCAATGTCGCCCGGTCGGATGAATCACGTTTCTTGTGACACCAGGTCGATGGTAGTGTTCGGATTCACCGTCATTCAGCCATGCGGCAGCTCGAAACATGCACTGCGCCACAGGTGCAGTCCGCTGGAGACAGTATTATGCTATGGAGGGCATTCACATGCGCTTCCGTGGGACCTGTGGTTGTAATTGAAAGTACTATAACAGCTGTATACTTCGTAAACATTAATGAGGCTTACCCACATACCTTGATGTCTTCGCCGACGTCGATAGCGTCTTCCAGCGGGACAGCTGTCCCTGTCGCAAGGCTGGAATCCTTGTAAAGTAGTATGAGGAGCTTCATACTGAATGCAAGGTAATATATCGGCCACTACACGCGCGTGATATGAATTCCATGGAGCATGTCTGGGACGCTATCGGCCAACAGCTCCACGCCCACAAACAACGGGAACTGAGCGACCTGAGCGTAGATATCTTGTGTCACACACACCTCCTGAAACCTACCAAGGATTTGGAAAGAAACTTCTTCTGAAGCTAAAATCGCTAAATGTTGCGTATTTCACGATGACCGGTTTCGACAGAAGCTTGCTGTTATCATCTGATTTTCGGAAATTGAAGTGCATACTCGTACATATCAGTTACATAGCGGGAACCCAGCAAGATTCTGCCGAAACCGGTCATCATGAAACAAATAATATTTAGCGATTTTGGGTTCAGAGGAAATTTCTTTCCATGAAATCGACAAATCGCGCCCACCACATTAACTTGTGTAACCCACCAAGGATGTGAATCCGTGGCATGCAGAAATGCCGGTGTGCTGCGTTCCAGAGATGGACAGACTCGCCGTTAAACCGATGCTCATAGCATTTTTGCTCATGAGATTATCGAGACTGTAACAGTTTTACGTTGCACAGCGAGTAACGGAATAATTTCAGTTGATATTCACAGTGTCCCAGGCGGAGGATATGCTCAACAATCTCCGAACATACCAATAAACTCGTTTTATGCGATAACAAACTCAGAATTCCATTCGGTTCCTGTTAATACACAGTGTACGAAAACTATGTAAGTGCTTCTGTCAAAGTGAATCAGCGAACTGAAAGAGTTTGAACGAAACATGGTTGTTAGTGAGCACAAGTTCGGTCGCTTTGACAAAGAGGTTTGGCGCTAAGTACTATAGGACTTGACATCTGAGGTCATCAGTCCCCTAGACTTAGAACTACTTAAACCTAATTAACCTAAGGACAGCACACACATCCACGCCCGAGGCAGAATTCGAACCTGCGACCGTAGCAGCAGCGCGGTTCCGGACAAGCGCCTAGAACCGCTCGGTCACAGCGGCCGGCCAAAGAGGTTTCATGATAGATAAATTTATCCAGTTGTTCTGACATAGAAATGTCAGGCGAGCTCACTACGCTCAGTCACCACTCTGATAGGCCCGAGAAACACTCTGTTTTTGGGCTGCCGAACACAGTCGTGTGAAGTTAGCACCCTTTTTTTCAGAAATATATATTTTTTTCAGAGTTCTTGATAGATATGAAATAGTTCTAGAGTTCTTTGTACAAAATTTCAATAGTTCTGCAGAATTTAGCGAAGAAGACAACAATACTCGAAAAAATTTTCGTACACAAATCATTCTTTGTCAATTTCCGCAAAATGTAAATAAGTATGACAGTACTGAGCACAGTTCTGAATAGAGCTCCAAGAGTTCTATCGAAAATCCCAGTAACATTTTTTTGTGCAGCTAATAGTTTACGAGATAATTGCAATTTAAGGAGAAAATTCTTTCACTTACTGTGAAGTTGGCACCCTTTTTTTCAGAAATTTATATTTTTTTCAGAGTTCTTGACAGATATGCCATAGTTCTAGAGTTCTTTGTACAAAATTTCAATAGTTCTGTAGAATTTAGCGAAGAAAACAACAATATTCGAAAACATTTTCGTATCGAAAACATTCATTGTCAATTTTCGCAAAAATTAAACTCGTACAACAGTTCTGAGGACGGTTCTGAACAGAATCCCAAAAGCTCTATCGAAAATGCCAATAACATTTTTCTATGGCTATAATAGTTTATGAGATAAATTGATTTAATGTGGGACACACTTTCTCTACAGAAAATATAAATATATTCGTACAACAGTTCTGATGACAGTTCTGGACACCACGTGAAGAGTTCTATCGAAAATCCTGGTAGTATTTTTTTGTGCAGTTAATAGTTTAAGAGGAAATTGCAACATAATTAAGAACTCTATAAGAGCTCCCACTGTGAAGCTGGCACCCTTTTTTACAGAAATATATATTTTTTTCAGAGTTCTTGATAGATAATCCATAGTTCTAGAGTTCTTTGTACAAAATTTCAATAGTTCTGCAGAATTTAGCGAAGAAAACAACAGTACTCCTAAAACTTGTGGTATCGAAACGATTTTTTGTCGATTTTTGCAAAAAGTAAATTCGTACAACAGTTCTGAGGACAGTTCTCAACAGAGCCCCAATAGTTCTATCGAAAATACAAATAACATTTTTTTGTGCAGCTGATAGTTTGCGAGATAATTGCAATTTAAGGAGATAGTCTTTTCACTTACTGTGAAGTTGGCACCCTTTTTTTCAGAAATGTACATTTTTTTCAGAGTTCTTGATAATTATGCCATAGTTCTAGAGTTCTTTGTACAAAATTTGAATAGTTCTGCAGAATTTAGCGAAGAAAACAACAATACTCGAAAAAATTTTCGTATAGCAAACATTATTTGTTAATTTTCGCGATAAGTAAATTCGTACAACAGTTCTGAGGACAGTTCTGAACAGAACCCCAATAGGTCTACCGAATATCCTAATAACAGTTTTTTGTGCAGCTAATAGGTTACGAGATAATTGCAATTTAAGGAGGAAACCCCTTCACTTACTGTGAATTTGGCACCCTTTTTTTCAGAAATGTACATTTTTTCAGAGTTCTTGATAGAAATGCCATAGTTCTAGAGTTCTTTGTACAAAATTTGAATAGTCCTGCAGAATTTTGCGAAGAAAACAACAAAATTCGAATAAATTTTCGTATCGAAAACATTCTTTGTCAATTTTCGAAAAAAATAAATTCGTACAACAGTTCTGAACAGAACACCAAGAGCTCTATCGAAAATCCTAATAACATCTCTTTGTGGCGGTGATAGTTTATACGGTAACTGTTTTGATGGAAGACCTACTGTATCCAGAGAAAAAAATTAAATCTTGAAACAGTTTTGATGAACAGTTCTGGATAACACCCCAAGACTTCTATCGATAATCATAATAACATTTTTTGTGGTTATAATAGTTTGTAAGATAATTGATTAATTGTGGGGCTCACTTACTCTAAAAAAAATTATGTCTATTCGTATGTTCTGATGACAGCTCTGGATAGCAATGTAAGAGTTCTATCGAAAATACTGGTAACATATTCTGTGCAAGTGTATTGATTACATAGTGTATTGTTTAGTGTATCCTGAAGAAGAGTTGTTGACGGACCTGTACATCACAGCCTGTAGTTTTTACTGGTACTTTGAAATTTAATAATGCAAGACTGTCAATAGATTCAGGAATGAAACTTTTATCAAAGAATTGGTATATTGTGAGCTCCAGGTGAAAAAAATTGTAAATCTCTGGAATACACTGTGCAGTGAATATTGATGTTTTCTTACATACTGAATTACACGTAAATGTTATTTTAGGTTCAATGTACTTAACGCTATTCCAAATAAAAGATAAAAAACAAATTTTATTCTTTGAATTATTACATTGTTGAAACAGCAAACCAGTAATATTTACGTTTCATGTTTTGATTATTTTAAAAAAAAATGTATTTTAAGAGTAAATTTTTTCTCCTAATGATTTAAGAACATAATATGAGATACTGCAGCTTAAAATACTTAATCCATTGTTGAATAATGTGATTCAGTGTGTATGCAAGCACTATATTATTATTCATCCATAGCTTTGTTTATGTAGCTTTAATAGTGGATGAGATACCGGTAACAGTATCTCGGTATGCAAACACGTTGATTACAGAAAACTGAAACTAAAGATTTGTATCTTTTGTATCTTTGTATCTGCTTATCACTAGGCCGCTAATTTAGTCTAGTACTGAGTGATAAAGGAGCTCAGAGTGTTTAAATGACATTGTTTCTCAAGTATTGTACATTAATATAGCGGTGTATTGGTGTCCATCAAGTAAGTTGCATAGTAACCACGCCAACCGCACTCCACCAGAGCTCATTGTACCTCTGGTGCGCTTCTCGACAGGTGTGACACCACCTGGTTAGTGGCGTGTGTGAATGTATCTGCCCTCTCAGCCATATGTTTTGCACTGACGAGCCTTCTCTCTTTGAATCATCTAAGCGTGCACATCCCACGCTTCCACCTACAGTTACTACAATCAGTCTTAAGAAGGTGTACCGGCATTTGTACAGTGCTGAACATTTAGACTTTTTGTATTTAGTAGAATATATATCCGGATTTTCGGTTATCCGGATTACTTCCGGTCCCACATAGTCCGGATAAAAGAGCTTCTTGTGTACCGCACTGCACAAAGTAACATTGTTTATGTCTCACATAATTCCAAAATAAAGGTGAGAATTTACGATCTGTCCTCATAGCTGTACTTCTAGCAGTACCTCATCTCCTGCTTTCCCAATTTCGCAGAAGCTGTCCTACGAAAATTGCAGAAGTAGCACTCCTGGTAGAAAGGATATTGTGACGATGTTCCTTCGTCACAGCCTGGGGTTAGAGACCCGGCCCAGTACACAGTATTTATCTGCCAGTAAGTTTTACATTGGCGCACACCCACTGCAGAGTGAACACACAATCTATTTCATAATCTATTGGCACCATAAAAATGTTATTAGGATTTTTAAAAGAACTCTTTCGGTGCTATCCAGAAAGGGTTGTGCCAATTTATTATAATGTAGACCAAGTGGATCTCTCGTAAATGATATTATCTCATTAATTGTTATTCCCACGAAAAATGTTATTACAGTTTTCGGTAGAACTCTTAGGGTCCTATTAAGAAATGCCATCAGACCTTTTTTACGAATTTATTACTTTTACATGACAAAAGTGAGTCTCACATTAATTATCTCATATAATGTCATCGTCACGAAAAATGTTGTTATAGTTTTTGGTAGAACTCTGTACGTGCTATTTAGAACTGTCATCAGAACTATTCTACGAATTTTGTTTTCATAGAGAAAGTATGAGATTAAAACAATTATCGTATAAACTATTATCGCCACAAAATTGTTTTTATCAGTTTCAATACAACTCTTCTGGTGCTATCGAGAAATGCCAATAGAACTGTTATACAAATTTATTTTTTCCAAACTGACAAATAATTTTTTACTATACCAAAATTTTGCCCAGTTATTGTTTTCTACCCGAAATTCTGCAGAACTTTTCGTGTTTTGAGCAGGGAAATCTAGAACTATTGCATACATATAAAGAACTATTAAAAATGTATATTTCTCGTAAAAGGGGTACCAACTTCACGGGAAATGCTCATAAGCATTCCTTATTAAATGCAGTTACTACGTAAACAATACACTTGCACAGAATATGTTACCAGTATTTTCGATAGAACTCTTACATTGCTATCCAGAGCTGTCATCAAAACATACGAATAGACATAATTTTTTTTAGAGTAAGTGAGCCCCACAATTAATCAATTATCTTACAAACTATTATAACCACAAAAAATGTTATTATGATTATCGATAGATGTCTTGGGGTGTTATCCAGAACTGTTCATCAAAACTGTTCCATGATTTAATTTTTTTCTGTGGATACAGTAGGTCTTCCATCAAAACAGTTACCGTATAAACTATCACCGCCACAAAGAGATGTTATTAGGATTTTCGATAGAGCTCTTGGTGTTCTGTTCAGAACTGTTGTACGAATTTATTTTTTTCGAAAATTGACAAAGAATGTTTTCGACACGAAAATTTATTCGAATTTTGTTGTTTTCTTCGCAAAATTCTGCAGGACTATTCAAATTTTGTACAAAGAACTCTAGAACTATGGCATTTCTATCAAGAACTCTGAAAAAAATGTACATTTCTGAAAAAAAGGGTGCCAACTTCACAGTAAGTGAAAAGACTTTCTCCTTAAATTGCAATTATCTCGCAAACTATTAGCTGCACAAAAAAATGTTATTTGTATTTTCGATAGAACTATTGGGGCTCTGTTGAGAACTGTCCTCAGAACTGTTGTACGAATTTACTTTTTGCAAAAATCGACAAAAAATCGTTTCGATACCACAATTTTTAGGAGTACTGTTGTTTTCTTCGCTAAATTCTGCAGAACTATTGAAATTTTGTACAAAGAACTCTAGAACTATGGATTATCTATCAAGAACTCTGAAAAAAATATATATTTCTGTAAAAAAGGGTGCCAGCTTCACAGTGGGAGCTCTTATAGAGTTCTTAATTATGTTGCAATTTCCTCTTAAACTATTAACTGCACAAAAAAATACTACCAGGATTTTCGATAGAACTCTTCACGTGGTGTCCAGAACTGTCATCAGAACTGTTGTACGAATATATTTATATTTTCTGTAGAGAAAGTGTGTCCCACATTAAATCAATTTATCTCATAAACTATTATAGCCATAGAAAAATGTTATTGGTATTTTCGATAGAGCTCTTGGGGTTCTGTTCAGAACCGTCCTCAGAACTGTTGTACGAGTTTAATTTTTGCGAAAATTGACAATGAATGTTTTCGATACGAAAATGTTTTCGAATATTGTTGTTTTCTTCGCTAAATTCTACAGAACTATTGAAATTTTGTACAAAGAACTCTAGAACTATGGCATATCTGTCAAGAACTCTGAAAAAAATATAAATTTCTGAAAAAAAGGGTGCCAACTTCACAGTAAGTGAAAGAATTTTCTCCTTAAATTGCAATTATCTCGTAAACTATTAGCTGCACAAAAAAATGTTACTGGGATTTTCGATAGAACTCTTGGAGCTCTATTCAGAACTGTGCTCAGAACTGTCGTACTTATTTACATTTTGCGGAAATTGACAAAAAATGATTTCGAAGCGAAAATTTTTTCCAGTATTGTTGTTTTCTTCGCTAAATTCTGCAGAACTATTGAAATTTTGTACAAAGAACTCTAGAACTATTTCATATCTATCAAGAACTCTGAAAAAAATATACATTTCTGAAAAAAAGGGTGCCAACTTCACAGTAAGTGAAAAGATTTTCTCCTTAAATTGCAATTATCTCGTAAACTATTAGCTGCACAAGAAAATGTTACTGGGATTTTCGATAGAACTCTTGGAGCTCTATTCAGAACTGTGCTCAGAACTGTCGTACTTATTTACATTTTGCGGAAATTGACAAAGAATGTTTTCGATACGAAAATTTTTTCGAGTATTGTTGTTTTCTTCGCTAAATTCTGCAGAACTATTGAAATTTTGTACAAAGAACTCTAGAACTATTTCATATCTATCAAGAACTCTGAAAAAAATATACATTTCTGAAAAAAAGGGTGCTAACTTCACACGACTGCCGAACACGTAACGTGTAATCTGTGAACCTACTCGGAGAGTACTCGGGTCAGCTGTTGCAGAGGACTGTCGTTGCAGATCAGGCACAGATGAACGTGGCGAGACGATCTTCCACTGGTGATAAGACGCTGTTTTCAACTGTTGCCCAGAAGACAGAAATTACGACACTGAACATGCTATCTCGCTCACACTAGTGTAAACAACGCCTTCATTGATCTGTGGAGAAGTGGAAGAAGATTTCTGTGGCCGAGTGGCAATAAGATTGGAGTGCCTGGAGATGGCGAATGGCAGATGAATGGTATTTAGGTTCATGTGTCATAACTAATGCGATATTTGGCACCGGTGTTGTGGCCGTCTTTCCACGTCCGTAGCTGTCTGACTACTATGCGGACGATCTGGCTTCAGTTCCTGACAGTCCAGGCACATTTCCTTTGAGGGCTGGAAGCGGGTGCACTCATTCTCGTTATGCTAACTGAGGAGCTACTGTAGTGAGAAGTAGGTCTCGGAAACGCACCGAAAGGGAGAGCAGTGCGCTGACCCCATGCCCTTCCATACTGCATACGAATGACGCCACTGGCAGACGATGACACGGCGACCGGTCGGTACTGAATGATCTATCAGATGGTACTCGGAGCTGGTTGGTGTGATGGTCTGGAGATGTTTCTCTTGGTCTGGGATTGAACCATTAATTTTGGATAGTAACAAAATGAAAGCAGGTCTCTATGAGAACATTTCAGAGAGTAGTGTACTTTCTTGACAACCCCACCAAATATCCGAGCGTGTTAAAGCGCCGCTTGCGGGACGGGGATGTGCGGCAGCCCCGGATCGATTCCGCCCGGTGGGTTAACGATGAGGGTCGCTGTGGCGACCAGCCTGAATGTGGTTTTAGGTGGTTTTCCACAGCCCACAAGATGAATACAGGGCTGGTACCTAAGTTCCGCCTCAGCTACACGATTCACGACAGTTTACAAAACCTTTCTTCATCTTCTCATGAACAACACTACAGGCAGACAGTTGGAGTAAACATTTCCGTCCAGGGGATAACAGGATTGCGACAGAAAGGGCATCCGGTCAGCCCTTAAATTAATCGTTCCAAATCCGTTAATAACAACGCAGATCTTGCTCCAATGTGGGACAAAGGCATAAGAAAAAGAAGTAGTATTGTACTTTCTTGACACATATAACAGTTTAGAAGCGAAATCTTTCTATATCAGCATGACAGTTCTCCAGCCCAGAATCCAACTACCATTGCATCGTGTTTCGAACGGCAAATGAATTCACAGCATCGACCCAGACCTCAATTTTCTTCTATCGGATGAACTAGAGCGCCGATTCCGTGCCAAATGAATTCACCGAACAACTGGCAATATGGATTATTCATACGTTAGGGAGAATGAAAACAAATCCCGCTTACATTGTGTAACAGCTTATCGTGGAGTGCACCATGAAGACTAAACGCTGAAGCCTCTTGGCCATTGGCCACGTAGTGCTTCTCTTCTTTACGGCACTTCATTGAAACAGACGGTTGGTAGTCGTTTTCGACTTACTTAATTTTCTCATGAGCATGTCAAGTCGAAGTCACTCTACCATATTCGTCAGCAAGCTCTTCTTCTTCTTAGCGATTGTTCCGTGTGATAGGGTTCGCTTGTTATGGAGTACGATATTACACGATTTGCCAACTTTATTTTAGAAGATGCCGCTCCTTCTGCCACAGTCGTGAGGTTAAGGGCCGTCAGTTAACCTGTCGCGGCTCGACAGTTTCCACTGGCTTCCTCTGTCCTCTCTCCTACTCAACTCCCTGCCCCCCCTCCCCCCCCCCCCCGCCCTCTCACCCGTCAGAGACCCTAATCCAAAATAACCAGAAAATATTCAGAGTTACGGCTCAATCTTTACAAAGTCCTACGCTCTTACGTAGCCACTTCCCTTATTTACATAAAAATATTATCATTCTCGAATGATGACTAGAGCTTTTATTTAACTACAGTTAGTTATGGTCGAAGAAAGACGATGAATTTTTAGAACATAACCTAACTGAACTTCACAAAAAATAAGAACAATGAAATAAATTAAAATTCGGAAATTTGTAACGCGCGCTCTTTGTTACAGTTTAGTTTATCTTTATTGGGAGCTGTAATATAAATTATAATTATGCGGTACCCATGTTTTCCCAAGTTAACGTGATGTGAAACATTTGGTCGTAATATGAAACGTAAAATGAGCAGAGTCGGTCACGTGCCGCGTCTGTTGGTGAGCTGGGAGAGCCTGCGCTATCTCTGTGCTTTACTGCCTCGCTTGTGCCCCATGGATAAGGCGAACAGTTCCACTTACGCCTCTGACCGCACGTCCGAGATAAGGCATAGGACGTTAGTCTGACCTCGTGAACTCTGCTGCCGGAAATGGATCAGGCGGCACTGACAAGCATTTTCTCTTGTGTGACACTGGGTGCTTTCCTTTTAACGACACGAGGGCTTTGTCTCATATGTTCAGACCCTAAGATCTCGTTACGGGAACATTGCCTTTTCCTCGAGAACGTAGATGTACGACAGTACCATTATTAGTGGTTTGCAGGGATCGTTATATGGTCTGGAGATGTTTCTCTCTGTCTGGGACTGAACCATTAATTTTGGACAGTAATAAAATGAAAGTAGGATTCTATGAAAACATTTCAGACAGTAGTGTACTTTCTTGACAACCCCACCAGATTTCCGTGCGTGTTAAAGCGCCGCTTGCAGGACGGGGAGGTGTACCCGGATCGATTCCGCCCAGTGGGTTTGCGATGAGGGCCGGTGTGGCGACCAGCCTGAATGTGGTTTTAGGCGGTTTTCCACATCCCTCAAGGTGAATATATATATTTCTGGCTTCCACCTCTCATCGGCTTCTTCCACTGCTATAAAATAAATAATCAACGTTTCATTCTTAAATGTTCCTGTAAGGGCGGCCAAATGAAAACGAGACATATAAAAAAAGTAAGTATAGTGTTTATTGTTCCCAGAACAATCGCCATAGCGGTTAATACGCACAGGAGTCCAGAAAAATGAGACATTCTTTGATAGTTAATATCTTTGGAACAAAATAAAATATTGTTGCAATTTTGCGCGGTAGCTTAGTCTATTGTTTTCTCAACAGATCTTGACGCTCGTTTTCCTGCAGATGACAGTGCAGCAATGAATGAAGTAAGATTGTCGTTTGATCAACGCAAGGCCGTATGGAAGTGGTACTGGAAGTACTGAAACGTGATGGAGGCACAACGGCAATGGCCACCAAAAAACAGCAATTTATTGTATTCGGGATGAATTTGAAGCCGACGGTACTGTTCAGGATGTGCATAATTCCTTATACACATCCCTTACACACCCACAATATAGTCCCGATCTCTCCCCATGCGATTTCCACATTTCTGGAGCTATAAAAGAAGACGTTCGTGGCCGCCGATTTGCTTCGGACGGAGAGGTGGATGCTTGGGTTCGATCTATGTTCCGTAGACAATCGCTAACATTTTCCCGTGAAGTTGCTGATTGTCTTGTCCCACAGTGAAATAAATGTATTAACAGTTACGGTGATTACTGTTGAAATAATAAATAGTTTACATACTTTTTTCTATCTGTCTCTTTTTCATTTAACTCCCCCTCATACATTCGCATTACACAAAATCACTATATGGACATACGTAACTGAGATGACAATTTAATTTTTGATCTGACAGTTCTTCGTGGATGTAATCGATCTCCTTTATACCATATATGGCACAACTGTAATCCGCTTCCTACGTGCTTCTAAGGATGTAGGTGACAATAAAGCAGTTTCACTCATGGTTAATGGGACACTGAAACTCATGATTTAAGAAAATCTCAAGATGAAGTGAAGAAATGAAAGCTGTAGTAGTAGGAGGAGAAGATGAAGAAAAAGTGAAAATTGGGGGTCGAGGGAGGGGGGGAAGGCGGGAGTACAGATGGTAAAGCAGAAGCAAGTTTCGTTTCGTCGTGTAGCTACCTCATCCTGACAAAATTTTTGTAATGATATTTTCTGTTTTCAGCTGTAATTATTATGCAGTTTTTACTGTTGACTTACTTCGGCTATTATGCCTTTTTCGATGGTTCGTTGCCATGCACAAGCACAAACAACCGAAGTGTCCTGCACCGGACATATGATTGTCTGCTATATGCTAACGACGTAAATAAGAAGTTCAGGAGTGGAATTAAAATGTAGGATGAAAAAATATCAACGATAAATTTCGCTGATGACCCTTCTATCCTCAGGGGAAGCGAGAAAGAATTAAAGGACCTACTGAGTGAAATGAACACTCTACTGATCACAGTATATGGGCTGAGAGTAAATTGAAGGAAGACGAAAGTGATGAGGACTATCAGAAATGAAGTTAGTTATGGAACTAACGTCAAAATGGAGGCACTAAATAGATTAAATAAACCAATTCTCCTACATTGAGAGCAAGGTACCATATGAGACGCATCGGGGAAGACGTAAAAATCAGTGTAGCACAGGCAGGGAGACGATTCTTGACAAAAAGAAGTCTACTAGTATGTGGTCTTAATTTGTGGAAGAAATTTCTCAGAATGTACTGTAGGGATATAAGAAATGAAGGGATGTGACGCTAGAGAAGGTTGTTGAAAAATAAGTGGACTGATAAGAAGTGAGGTTTTCCGCAGAACCGATGAGTAAAGATATGTGTGGAAAAAACTGACACAGAGAAGGGACAGGACGATAGGACATGTGTTAAGATATCAGGGAATAACATCCATGGTGCTGGAGGGAGCAGTAGAGCTAAAAATCGTAGGGAAAAACAGTGGCTGGAATGTATCTAACAGATCACTGAGGACATTGGGTGTAAGTTTACTGTGGGATGAAGAGATTGGCACAGGTGAGGAAGTCGTTGTGGGCTGCATCAAACCAGTCAGATGGCTAATGGCCCAAGAAAAAAGCTAATGGCTCGATAGCTTGGTGGTTTGTGCTTTATCATGAAACTAGCTTAACACTCGAAGTAGGAGATAGCGAAAAATACACTCCTGGAAATTGAAATAAGAACACCGTGAATTCATTGTCCCAGGAAGAGGAAACTTTATTGACACATTCCTGGGGTCAGATACATCACATGATCACATTGACAGAACCACAGGCACATAGACACAGGCAACAGAGCATGCACAATGTCGGCACTAGTACAGTGTATATCCACCTTTCGCAGCAATGCAGGCTGCTATTCTCCCATGGAGACGATCGTAGAGATGCTGGATGTAGTCCTGTGGAACGGCTTGCCATGCCATTTCCACCTGGCGCCTCAGTTGGACCAGCGTTCGTGCTGGACGTGCAGACCGCGTGAGACGACGCTTCATCCAGTCCCAAACATGCTCAATGGGGGACAGATCCGGAGATCTTGCTGGCCAGGGTAGTTGACTTACACCTTCTAGAGCACGTTGGGTGGCACGGGATACATGCGGACGTGCATTGTCCTGTTGGAACAGCAAGTTCCCTTGCCGGCCCAGGAATGGTAGAACGATGGGTTCGATGACGGTTTGGATGTACCGTGCACTATTCAGTGTCCCCTCGACGATCACCAGTGGTGTACAGCCAGTGTAGGAGATCGCTCCCCACACCATGATGCCGGGTGTTGGCCCTGTGTGCCTCGGTCGTATGCAGTCCTGATTGTGGCGCTCACCTGCACGGCGCCAAACACGCATACGACCATCATTGGCACCAAGGCAGAAGCGACTCTCATCGCTGAAGACGACACGTCTCCATTCGTCCCTCCATTCACGCCTGTCGCGACACCACTGGAGGCGGGCTGCACGATGTTGGGGCGTGAGCGGAAGACGGCCTAACGGTGTGCGAGACCGTAGCCCAGCTTCATGGAGACGGTTGCGAATGGTCCTCGCCGATACCCCAGGAGCAACAGTGTCCCTAATTTGCTGGGAAGTGGCGGTGCGGTCCCCTACGGCAATGCGTAGGATCCTACGGTCTTGGCGTGCATCCGTGCGTCGCTGCGGTCCGGTCCCAGGTCGACGGGCACGTGCACCTTCCGCCGACCACTGGCGACAACATCGATGTACTGTGGAGACCTCACGCCCCACGTGTTGAGCAATTCGGCGGTACGTCCACCCGGCCTCCCGCATGCCCACTATACGCCCTCGCTCAAAGTCCGTCAACTGCACATACGGTTCACGTCCACACTGTCGCGGCATGCTACCAGTGTTAAAGACTGCGATGGAGCTCCGTATGCCACGGCAAACTGGCTGACACTGACGGCGGCGGTGCACAAATGCTGCGCAGCTAGCGCCATTCGACGGCCAACACCGCGGTTCCTGGTGTGTCCGCTGTGCCGTGCGTGTGATCATTGCTTGTACAGCCCTCTCGCAGTGTCCGGAGCAAGTATGGTGGGTCTGACACACCGGTGTCAATGTGTTCTTTTTTCCATTTCCAGGAATGTATATAATAACTGCAGTCGAAGGCGAAAAATTAGAGCATTTCAGGAGAAGGAAATGACGAAGGGAAAGGAAGAACAAGAGGAAGAGTGACAACTAGAAACCAAACAGAAGCGATGGATGGAAAAAGGGTAGTGTGAGAAGGATATGGAGAAGGAAGATGAAAAATAGGATGAAATATAGAATGAAGACCATAACGAAAAGAAATTGTGAAACAATGGAAATAGAAGGGGAAAACTGAGAACAGCAGTGCAGAAGGAGGAGGAGTAGGGGATGATAGAAAAGTAGTAGGAAGAAACAGGAAGAGGTAGAGACAAGAAGAAGAGGACGAGATGGGCAAGAAGAAAAATCAGCAGGAGCTAGAGAAGGATAAGAATGTGGAAGGGGAGTTGAAAATAGAGTGCTCTAGAAGGAAGTGAAGAAACCAGAAGATATGGTGAAGGAAAAGAAAGAGGAGGATTTGACGCATTTGGACTAGGAAGAGGAAGAGGAGATGGAGATGAAATAGGGAGAAATGGAGAGGGAAGATGAGTTGAGAAGGTGAATGAAGCGTAGATACAGGTGGAGAATGAATAGGAAGTATATGAAATACGTAGTGAAGGAACCCATGCGTCGTTGACAAGGCTGCACAGGATGAAACTACCGCACAGTGGTGCGTCAGCGAAGCCGTCCGCAGCTCGTTCTCGACATGTAAACACAAGCCTCAGAGCGGTCACTGTAAGCAAACTCCGCAGTGAATCTGCTAAGTGGTGGCGCCTCGGGTCGCCGGCGTAGTTGGTTATCCGGTCCAATCCGGAGCCTGGGTCACGGTCAGGGTGCGCGCGGCGCGTGACCGGCGACACGTCGCAGATACCACAATCTCCACTCGTTGCTCGTGCCACTGCGACGGCTCATATCTCCGGGACGTTCGCTACACTTATAAATAAACAGTCTGCGGCGAATGGCCAACTGCAGAATGTTGAGATCAGAGTGCTGCACAGAACAGCGAGATTCGTTCCAAATTTTATTTCCAAGTTAATCCGATAGAACAGCAGGCGAAGGCTGAGACTCGGTTCCCCCAGACAGTAGGAGTCATTCATTTCCAGATTTTTCAGAGTTCCTCTTCCAAGGTTCCAATTTAGTGTTACATGGATTGACGTTGTCTACCGAATATCCAAGACTACAGTAAGGAATCCACCTCTAGGCAACACCGATGCCAAAGTTAATTCTTCATCAGAACTGCTACCCGTCATGAACTACACTGACGTGGCGGAAGTCAAGTGATAGCGATATGAACATATACCGATGGCGGAAGTGTCCCATACGCAAGGTGTAAAAGGGTAGTACATTGGCGGAGCTATCATTTCTACTCAGGTGATTCACGTGGAAAGGTTTCCGATGTGATTTTGGCCGCACATTGAGAATTAACAGACTTCGAACGCGGAATGGTAGTTGGAGCTGGTCGCTTGGGTCATTCTAGTTGGGTTCAAATGGCTCTGAGCACTATGCGACTCAACTTCTGAGGTCATCAGTCGCCTAGAACTTAGAACTAATTAAACCTAACTAACCTAAGGACATCACACACATCCATGCCCGAGGCAGGATTCGAACCTGCGACCGTAGCGGCCACGCGGTTCCAGACTGAAGCGCCTTTAACCGCACGGCCACACCGGCCGGCATTCTAGTTGGGAAATCGTTAGAGAATTCAACTTTCTGAGAATCATAGTGTCTATTGTGAGACGAGAATACGTACCAAAATTCAAGCATTACCTCTCATCACGGAAAACACAGTGGCCGAGGGCATTCATTTAATGACCGAGAACAGCGGCGTTTGCGTAGGGTTGGCAGTGCTAATAGGCAAGCAACACTGCGTGAGATAACCGCAAAAATCAATGTGGGACATACGACGAACGTATCTGTTAGGACAGTGCAGCGAAATTTGTCGTTAGTAGGTTATGGCAGCAGACGATCGAAGCGAGTGACTTTGCTAACATAACTACATCGGTCAAGCGCATCTCCTGGGCTCGTGACCATGTCGGTTGGACCGTAGACAACTTGAAAACCGTCGTATGGTCAGCTGCTAACAGGTGATGGTAGGGTTCGAGTGTGGCGCAGATCCCAAGAACCTTAGGTTGTTAAGAAGGCAGTTTGCCAAGCCGTTGGTGGCTTCATAATGGTGTGGACTGTCTTTACATGGAATGGGCTAGACACTGGTCCAACTGAACCGATTTGCAACCATTCATGGATTTCATTTTTCCAAACACTTATCGAATTTTCAGGGATGACAATGCGCTATGTCACCGGGCCACAATTGTTCGCGATTGGCCAAAGACCGTTCTGGACAGTTCGAGCGGATGATTTGGCTAGCCAGTTCGCCCGACATGGAACGTAATCGAGAGGTCAGTTCGTGCACGAAATCCTGCACCGGCAACACTTTCGCAGTTATGGACGTCTGTAGAGGCAGCATGGCTCAATATTTCTGCAGGGGACTTCCAACGACTTGTTGAGTCCATGCAACGTCGAGTTGTTACACTACGGCGGGCCAAAGGAGGTCAGACACGATATTAGGAGGTATCCCACACTTCTGTAGCGTCAGTGTACATCGCAGAGTTGCCCAACGCACTCAAATTAAGGTCAGTGTTTGATGTGTTTGGTACCAGTAGATTTTGCTTCGCAGACAGAAGAATTCCTTCACTTCGTCTACTTTGTGGTCCCCAATTCTGATGTTAAGTTTCTCAATAATCTCACTTCTGCTGCTCGTCTACGCTTTCGTCTTTTTCAGTATACTCTCAATCCACATTCTGCGCTCAGTGGATTGCTCATTCAATGTGTCTTGTAATTCTTCCTAGCTTTCAGTAAGGACAGCAATGTTTTCAGCGTATCTTATCATTGGTATTCTTTCATCCTGAATTTTAATCGTACTCCTGAGTCTTAAGTTTTATTTCCGTAAATGCTTCTTCGAAGTACGGATTGACGGCAGGGAGCGGGGAGATTGAATCTCTGTCTTATACACTTTTAAATCCGAGAGCTTCGTTCATGGTGTTCCACTATTTTTCTTGGTTCTTGTATACATACTACATTACACGTCTTTCCCCACAGTTATACTTTTTTTAGTTTCGAAAACTATACATTAACTGTATCAGCCTTATAGAAACCAGGACAGCACTCGATTTATACACGAGATAATATGTAGGCATGGCAAAAGCACGAAGCCAAACTGAAGTGATACAATGTTTTGTTTCACAAAACAGTCTTAAATACTGTAGAGAACTCAGCCAAAGAGGCTCTCTATGGATAAATGGCTGTTCATACAAGGTTTGTATAAGCAATGAAAAATCCGAAAAGCCGAATACAGAAAAATATTCAGGCTGAAGAAAAATTCGCGCATTCTGACTTCGCAGTGTGATTTCTCATATACTAGCAGTACAAAAATATCTGTCACAAAATTTCGTCCTGCACATATATCCCGCTGTAAATGGACGTCAAAATTGGCAACCTGGCAACACTATAATTATATGCACGCTAACTACCTCTGTCAGTACACAGCGTTAGGGCTGTGCAGTTGGCGCAGTGGATAGCGTTTTGGGTTAGCATACTGGAAGTCCAGGGTTCGATTCTGAGTCGAGGTGTATTTGATCATTTGCCAGCTGCGTTCTTTATGCCATAGAGTATTGTAGCATACACCGTTTGTTAAGTCACATACACCCTACTTTTACATAGTACATTCCTAACGAAATATCTGATGGACCTGAACCTGACAAGAATAATGGTTGGTACTAGTAGATCGGACAATTGCGGGAAGGGTACACAGGAAACAAGACAACGACTCTACTTCCATTTCTGTATTCGTAGTATGTAAGTGCAAATATTTTTGTAAAAGTTCCATTTTAATTGCTGTATGACGATAACGATGCCAGATACCGTACCACGCAGAGTACGTTTAGAAAATGAAATCAAATTCGCCTTGATCCAGAATCGAACACTCGACCTTCCGCATTCTATGTGAGGAATCGTGTTGCGAAGTCCGATGTGCGAATTTTTCTTCACCCTTTATGTACAGCACTTATCACTTGCTTCAGTAAAGTAATCTAAAATGTAGAATATTGGTTATTTAATTTTACTTTAGGGTATAAAAACCAGGAGGAAGTTATCAAATATATTGCTAGCACTCTGTATCCTTAGTGACTGCGAAGGACGAGACTTTCTGTAGTCTCCCCTTCATCAAAGAACTAGACCCGCCGTCAGTTGCAAGTAGCTTTACACGGGACTGTAGCTCCAGCCAAAGTCGTGCTGCACTCACAGCACCGCTAAAGTGCTAAAAAATTCTCGAGAAAGGGAGATCTCGAAGGTGGATAACAACCGAGCGTTAAAATTCACGTGCGAGCTTTTCTAACAGCTTAATTCACCTAGCTGCGCGCACTTTACGTTACAGAAAGTCTTTTGCTTCCCGCTGCGGTTGCTTTACAACCGGTGGAGTTGTCAGCGACGTTTCATTGCCCTGTAGTCACGCTGTTGGCCGAGCGCGATGCGGAATGCAGCTCGCGCAGGTATGCATGCATGCATGCATGCATGTGTGTGTGTGTGTGTGTGTGTGTGTGTGTGTGTGTGTGGTACCGCGTACTGTCGCGTTGAGCCGGTAGCAGAACAGGCTGGCTACTGCCTCCATTATTAGCTGTTACGTGCGAACTGCAGTAGCCAAACGAGAAACTTTCTCCAACTTACCAGGTGGCGAGAGTCCAGGGCAGCCGGCCGTTTCTTTATGCGTTTTTTTAGAACCAACGTTAGAACGGTTCATAATGTGTTCGACCGAGACGGCACAATGGAGCACTCGACGCGCGGTCAGGAGAGCTAGGGTTCAAATCCCTCTCTGGCCATTCAAGCAGTCTGTTGTTTCCCTAAATCATTTATGGGGGAATGCTGCGATGGTTACTTTTACCCGCCATGGTAGCCAAGAGCGCTAATGCGCTGCTTGCTGGACTCGGGTAGGCGCGCCGGCCCGGATCGAAGCCGCCAGGCGGATTAACGACGAGGGCTGGTGTGCCGGCCAGCCTAAATGTGGTTTTTAGGCGGTTTTCCACATTCTACTAGGTGAATATCGGGCTGGTCCCCACGTCCCGCCTCAGTTACACGACTCGCAGACATTTGAACCACGTTCACACTTTGTACTTAACGCTGCCGACCCTGCGCACGAGCGGGATAAAGGCGGTAGCGAAAGACAGAAAGAAAGAAAGCTGTGATGGTTACTTTTAACACTGCCGATGTCCAGTCAGAATTTATGCGCATCCTTCTTTCTTTGTAGCGCTGTAGAAGACCACGAAACTACTACTTTGTTTCACTTGCAACATTGCAAGGCGGCACCTTATAGAGTGTAACTGAGTTCAGACATCGTGGCGTGATTATGTCTACTGTAATTAAGTGGTTCTGTGAACTGATGGCCGATTTTGGTCATATGTTGTATCCAAATTGCAGCTATTGAGATTGCCTTGGGTTAAAAGGTCTGTCCCTTTGCCGTTCAGAGTCTGAAGATGGAATTTCGAATCCAGGTATCAGTGAAGTTCTAGGCGAAAGACGATAACGGAGTACATCGATAGAGGAAGAGTTATCATTCTACGAAGCAAAGCGACATAAACGAGAAGTCTGGCACCTGCCAGTGTTTTCTCTAGACAGAGTGAGATGCAACTTTTGCGGCACTGATAAGTGCCATCATCGAAACTACTCAAGTTTCACGCCACCATCATGTTCTCTAGTTCTTGGAGCTATTAAACTTCCTTTTTTTAAGTGGGGGGTGGAAATGATGAATCCTCTGTTTTAATGCGGCCTGTCTCTCCTGTGGCAAACTCTTGATCTCAGAGTAGCAAACCCAGTCTCTGTCTTCCATTACAGTTTTTTGACCTCTACGACTCCGCTTTCACTGAAGTCTTAAAACACGTCCTTTCATTCTGCCCTCATTCTGTCCCTTCTTCTAGTCAGCGGTTTCTACATGTCCCCTCCACATTAATACTATAAGACTAAAGTTGCTACCTTTTCTATTGGGCATTTGAACGACACTTCTGATTTTACGAAGAAGAATAAATACTTTTCACCCCTTTTTATTGTGTATTGTTTTCTAGTTCAAATACTATAGATTTAGAAGCTGCAAGGCTCCAACTCCAATCAGAAGTATCCGGGAATAGATGTACATCTGTAAAATACTTTATATCATCCTGTGGATAGCACGAGGAAACTGAACATCCATCCATGTATAAAGTATGAATTCTCCATGAAGTTCTTAGCAGCTGAAGTCACTGCCATCTTTCAACACATGAACATCTGTACCTGTATTCCGCAAGTGACCTTATGGCGTGCGGCAGGGAGTATTTTGTGTACCACTGTCAGTTCTACACTTTCCTCTTCCGGTTGCTAACAGTGCGCAGGAAGAACGGTTGATGGTAGCCGTCCGTATACACTAAAAAAATCTTTCTCATTTTACCTTCGAGGATCTTTTCACGATGTATAGGTAGGAGAAAGCAATATAGCGGTTGACGCCTCAATGGACGTTCGCTCTCGAATTTTAACAGTAATTTAATTTTAACAGTAATCAGTTACCCTTGCGCGATGACCGAACAAGCCTATGACGAAACGCGCTATCCTGCTCCAGATCTCTGTTTCCTGTAACAATTACTTCCATAACTGAGGAGCAGCGTTAGTTACCTCCTTCGCTGTGAACTACACTTCCCGAACATTCTTGCAACGAATCTCAGTGTGGCATCTGCCTTTCCTCTGTTTCATGTGTTCACTACGTACGGGTTTCTTTTCGGCGACCATATCGCAATTGTGTGATCAAAGAATAACCGAGATTTTTCTCCATTTTACGTGCAGCACGTCACATTTGTTTATGGTCTGGGTCAATTGCTAATCCCTTCACCAAGTATCGATCCTCTCCAAGTTTCAGTATCAGCGTATTCGTACGGACGGACGAGCAGCTTCTACGTGATCTGTATCGTATGATATGTATATCGGGTACACACCGATTGCCGCGTGCTTGTGCCTTAAGAAGGAATTTCAGCATTTGAAATGGAACACAGTAAGCACAGCTGTCTGGCTAAAGAAATTAAAAGATGGGAATAGAAAGTATTATTCTCTTCTGATAGTATAAATTCCGTCTCCGCGACTAAATAAAACAGCTGCTTGTTTGCCAGATGAATTTCGCTTTCTTTTATTTTTGAAGCATCTCCAGTGGCCTGTAATACGTATTTTGGTTCCTGCTGTGTTATAAAAGATAGCCTTTTTTCAGTGTCTGATCATTTTCTGATTTTCACTTTGGGTTCCATTTAGCGACCGATCGATGGTGGAAGAAACTCAGACCACGTCTGACATGATAAAATCGTTTGGCTCAAATTAATACATTTTTTTAGCTAAACTAATCTTAAAACAATTTTCGTACAGAAGTTGCTCTGGATTTGTAGCGGTTTTTACTCTATTTGCAATTCCGGGCATATGGAGATCGGACGACATGCCCATGTTTAGCGGCACATTGTAAGTGTATTTTTATGTCACATGAACAGTGTTTAAGAAATGTACTGCTAAATATCGTATGTAGATATGTAGCACATGCCTTAAACACTTTTCATGTGCCACTAAGGTACAGTGTGTCGATGAAGATCGGCATGTGGCCCGATACCGGTTTGGCTTGGCATAACAAATTTTAAACAGTTCGTACTATTTAACCCATGCCGACATCTTACTGATGAAATCTTGAGCTTCGAACGAGCTTCGGAGTACTGAGTGTATATAATAAAAATATTGTGTGATGTATACGAGGGCGTTCAATAAATATTGCGACACATTTTTGTCTCTGCCAATTTCGGTTGAAAAATGCATAATTTGTTGTGGGACACCGCAAAGGAGAAGCATTTGTGCAGAGTTGCTTGCAACTTACGAGACTGATTGCGAGAATTTTTTGTCGGACGTCGACACAGGCGGTGAAACATGGGTTCACCACTTCGAACCGGACACTGAACGGCAATCTGTCGAGAGGCGCCACTTCACCTGTCCTCTGAATAAACAATTGAAAGCCGCACCGTCAGCCGGTAAAGTCATGGCGACTCGGACTCTCAAGGGATTGTTCTGTTTGATGTCGTCCCTCACGTTGCCACATTCAACACGCAAGGGTATTGTGCTACCCTCGGGAAGTTGAAGAGACGACTTCAGCGTGTTCGTCGCTACAAAAATGTAAACGAGCTTCTTCTCCACAACAACGCAAGACCTCACGCAAGTCTGCGCACCCGAGAGGAGCTCACAAATCTTCATTGGACTGTTCTTCCTCACCCACCCTACGGGCGAATCTCGCAGCTTCCGACTTCCATCCGTGTGGCCCAATGAGGGATGCACTCCGCAGAAGTGTGGATGATGGGGAAATTACTAACGCAGCAAGATGATGACCAGTATAGCGGTACCATGCGGGCATACGGGCCGTAAGGTGGCGAAGACCGCTGCATTGAACCGAGGTTATGTTGAACATTACGGTTTTGTAGCCAGAAGAGTGAGGAAATAATATGGTGTGTCGGAATCCTGAATACAACCAACTTACTTCCTTTCTTTCTTTCTTTCACTGGTGCCACCTCCCGCGCTGACGCAGGGTCGGCATTGCTAGAAACGAATTTGGCAAGGTTAGTGGAAAGGGGTGGCCGGATGCCCTTCCTGCCGCCACCCCGCCGTACCCCCCGGGACGGAATTAGTGTACCCCAGCTGTCTGCGTCTAGTGTAATTCAAGGAATAGTGCGAACGTGTTCAGATGTCTGCGAGTCATGTAACTGAGGCGGAACGTGGGGACCAGCCCAGTATTCACCTAGCGGGATGTGGAAAACCGCCTAAAAACCACACCCAGGCTGGCCGGCACACCGACCGAAGTAGCTAATCCGCCAGACGCATTCGAGCCGGGGCCGGTGGGCCTACCCGAGTCCAGGAAGCAGCGCATTAGCGCTCTCGGCTAACCTGGCGGGTGAATACAACCAAGCTGCTGAAAAAAATAAATGTGTTGCATTACTTGTGAATACACTAGTGTTATCGTATGGCTTTGTGTTACTTCTCTTCTATACCTAGCTGACAGTGTCATACGAGTTAATGTGGCTGTGTGTAACATTGTGAGGGTGCTGGACCGGCGTGTGTTGTGCGCAGGCCGCAGCTGCGCGTCGCCGCAGCTGGTGACGTGTCGCGGCCGCACCCGGCGCGCCTCGCTGTGCGTGTCCCGCGCGCTCGCCTGCGACGGCTACAGCAACTGCCCGCGCGGAGAGGACGAGGCGCCCGACGTGTGCGCCGCCGCCGCCGCCTCCACCGACGCGCCGCCCCCGCACGCTGGCCGTGAGTATCTCTACTCTGTCCGTAGGGCACCACCATCACCTACATACATACATGCATTAATCCTCGCTCCATAAATCATGAATACGACATTTCGTAATGATGTGGAACATGTCACTTAAACTGACACATAATAATTACACTACTGGCCATTAAAATTGCTTCACCACGAAGATGACGTGCTACAGACGCGAAATTTAACCGACGGGAAGAAGATGCTGTGATATGCAAATGATTAGCTTTTCAGAGCATTCACACAAGGTTGGCGCCGGTGGCGACAACTACAACGTGCTGACATGAGGAAAGTTTCCAACCGATTTCTCATACACAAACAGCAGGTGACCGACGTCGCCTGGTAAAACGTTGTTGTTATGCTTCGTGTAAGGAGGAGAAATGCGTACCACCACGTTTCCGACTTTGATAAAGCCTATCGCGATTGCGGTTTATCGTATTGCGACATTGCTGCTCGCGTTGGTCGAGATCCAATGACTGTTAGCAGAATATGGAATCGGTGGGTACAGGAGGGTAATACGGAACGCCGTGCTGAATCCCAACGGCCTCGTATCACTAGCAGTCGAGATGACAGGCATCTTATGCGAATGGGTGTAACGGATCGTGCAGCCACGTCTCGATGCCTGAGTCAACAGATGGGGACGTTTGCAAGACGACAATCATCTGCACGAACAGCTCGGCGACGTTTGCAGCAGCATGGACTATCAGCTCGGAGACCATGGCTCCGGTTACCCTTGACGCTGCATCACAGACAGGAGCGCCTGCGACGGTGTACTCAACGACGAACCTGGGTGCACGAATGGCAAAACGTCATTTTTTCGGATGAATCCAGGTTCAGTTTACAGCATCATGATGGTCGCATCCGTGTTTGGCGACATCGCACTGAACGTACATTGAAAGCGTGTACTCGCCATCGCCATACTGGCGTATCACCCGGTGTGATGGTATGGGGTGCCATTGGTTACCCGTCTCGGTCACCTCTTGTTCGCATTGACAGCACTTTGAACAGTGGACGTTACATTTCAGATGTGTTACGATCCGTGGCTCTACCCTTCATTCGATCCCTGCGAAACCCTACATTTCAGCAGCATAATGCACGACCGCATGTTGCAGGTCCTGTACGGGCCTTTCTGGATACAGAAAATGTTCGACTGCTGCCCTGGCCAGCACATTCTCTACATCTCTCACTAATTCTAAACGTCTGGTCAATGGTGGCCGAGCAACTGGCTCGTCACAATACGCCAGTCACTACTCTTGATGAACTGTGGAATCTTGTTGAAGCTGAATGGGCAGCTGTACCTATACATGCCATCCAAGTTCTGTTTGACTCAATGCCAGAGGTGGTTGTTCTGGGTACTGATTTCGCAGGATCTATGCACCCAGACTGCGTGAAAATATAATCACATGTCAGTTGTAGTATAATATATTTGTCCAATGAATACCCGTTTCTCATCTGCATTTCTTCTTAGGGTAGCAATTTAAATGGCCAGTAGTGTAATTTTTTTCGTATTCAGCGTACTTCTGCCTTCTGTGCATTTTTTGAAGTATCACGTCATGTGTTACGTAGTTTGCATCCACGATATATACTACCGGATTAAAAGTATCTGGACACCCCCATGTAATTCGGAATTGATCACTAGATTGTCACGGGGAGTATCGTGTTGTCAGCAGAGAAGCAGTAAGAGCAGGATGGTCAGTGGCTTAGAATGTGGGCTAGTCATTGGATATCATACGAGTAACACATCCATTAGGGGCATTTCAACCCTTCTAAAGCTGCCCAAGTTGTCTGTTGTGATTGAGAAGTGGAAACCCGAAGGAACAAGCACAGGCAGACGAAGGCATGGTGGACCTCATGTACTGACGGATTGGAACCGTCGACCATTGGGATGGTGGATGTGAAACATCGCATGAAATCATCGGAAGAATCACTCGTGAGTTCCAAAGTGCTCCCAGCAGCCCAGCTAGTACAATGACTGTGCCTAAGAAGTTGGCAAGAACGGGGTGCAATGGTCAAGCAGCTCCTTAAAAGTCATAAATTTTTGCAGTCAATGCTTAGCGAAGCTTCAGGTGGATAATTGGAAGCGAATTATTTCGGGTGATGAATCGCGATTTATCCTCTCGCAGTTGGTATTGGTGAATGCCTGGAGATCTTTACCTGGCATAATGTTTATTGCCAACTGTAAAGTACGGCGTAGGGGGTGTTTCAGTGCAGGTGTGTTATCCGTGGTTGGGCTGTGGTCTTCTTATTGCAATTACGAAAACGCTAAATGTCGAAGGATTTGAACATCGTCTTCTGCGAACAGCAGAGGAACAGTTCGGAGACCGTACTTGCCTCTATAAGCATGGCAGTGCACCTCATCATAAAGCACCATTTGTGAGGTTGTGATTTGTCAACAGTAACGTCCCCGAAATGCACTGACCTATCCAGAGTCCCTACCTGAACCAGATGAAACACCTTCGGGATGAATTAAAACACAGACTTCGCTCCAGACCCCAGCATCCAAAATCAGTAGTCTCTCTGGTTTCGGCTCTTGAAACAAGAATGAGCTGGCCCTACTTCAGACATTCAAACACCTCATTGGAAGTGTGTCCGCAGAATTCAAGCCGTCATTAAGTCGAGGGGCTGCATACATCCCATATCAGTCACCAGCAATAGCTCTCTAAGTACTTGTAATCAGATGGCGTACATCGTTCCTGTTGTGCTTCAACAATACACAGTTCACTTACTGTGAGTCGTAGTTTAGATTGTGTAGTGTTCTAGACCTGTGTAGTCGAGACAGCGAGTGTACTGAGCATCGCCATACTGACGTTTTATTTTAAACATTTTTTCCGCTAATGTCAGTTGTGGCGACAGACTGCTCTGCAGCGTAGCCTAAGGTGTAGGCTATGTCGGAAGATGAGAACTTAGTTGGCGAAGCCGACGAATGTTTTATGACAATAGCTTCCTTCATACATTTCCGATTCCATTATTACAATTAACTGCCTATTTTTTCAGTGTCTTGAGGGTATTAAAAATCCGACTTGTAATTACCAACAGTGCGTGTTCGAATACACGTTCGGTTTATTGATTTAAAGTGTGGCAAATGGTGTCTGATTTTTTGTCCTATTTTCACGTCCACTTGCAGGCGCCATTAAATGCGACTCTTTCTCTGCGTTATCTCCTGATGACGTTTTTAATCAAATAAACGGAACGCTTACAATATTATAAATATGTACTTTTTAGTAATTACAAGGACGAATTTTAAACGCCTTAAGATTGTAATGCTGCTGCAGATACTAAAGTCGCACGAATGAATTGAAAACATCGACAATTCTGTAACTTTTACAGTGTCCAAATTGTTGCCCTTTACCATGGAATTATATATAAAAATACTTAAAAAGTCATGTTTGTCATATGATGATGGTCGTGTGCTATACAATGTCTTCACTACGAGACTTATACTATGGGGGCGGGACTTACCGTGGAATAGACTGGTGCTTTCCGTCAACCCGCTACTCTTACACCTCTCGGGATACGGCGCCACAATTAACGCAGGCAATACCATGAAAACGATACAGATGAAAAAGGTCATTTGCTTAATATTTCAGAAGTAATCGCCATATCTCTTAATACATTTATCCCACTGTGGGCGCTACAGTCTGGAACCGCGCTGCTGCTATGGTCGCAGGTTCGAATCCTGCCTCGGGCATGGATGTGTGTGATGTCCTACGTTAGTTAGGTTTAAGTAGTTCTAAGTTCTACGGGACTGATGACCTCAGAAGTTAAGTCCCATAGTGCTCAGAGCCATTTTTGAACCCACTGTGGGATAAGACTATCACTGTCTTTATGGGAAAATGTTTGCGGACACTTTACGGAAATTGAAGCGCGCCATCATGTTCAGACGCCCAGGGTTGTCGACGGACGAATCATTCTGTCCCAGATGATGTTCACCCACATGTTGGAAAGGTTGTTTCGACGACGCTCAAGAAGTCTCGGTGGGAACATCTTACTCATAGACCATTACAATCCTGATCTCTCCCCACGCGATTTCCATATTTTTTGGAGGCCTAAAGAAAGATATTCGTGGCCGTCGATTTGCTTCGAACGGAGAGGGGCACTGCTGGGTGTAATCACAGTTCCGTAGGCAACCGCAAACATTTTTCCATAAAGGCAGTGACCGTCTTATCTCACAGTGGGATAAATGTATGGCGAGTTATGGCGATTATTTTTGAAATAATAAACAAATGACTTTTTTCATCTGTACCGTTTTCATTTGATTGCGTCTCGTAAAACATTAGAACTGTAGATTTTCTTTGTTGTTAAAGGTAAAATCGGATGACTAAAAGGTAAAAAGAAAAATATATATTTAAAATACATTTTACAAACGGTGACGTTCTTCAAACAATAGCTCTCACTTTCATAAAAAAGCTGAAGGGCCTACACTGGTAAAAATGTATTTGGGGAGAGAAAATGTATTCTATAGATTCGAAGGTGGTCGGTACAGAATATAACGTTTCGTTGGGAAGTAACGATGGAAAATAGAGCTAAGTGTTGGTGACACAGTGGGAAGGCGGTTGGTGGGAAGGAGTCTGGTGGGTGATTACGACCGCTGTGTCAAGAGGAGAAGGGATGGGTACAGATGGAGAGGGAAGAGTCCTGGTGTGGAGTGGGATGAGTTATGGTTGATAGGATAGATAAATATTCATTGTCTGGGTGAAGAGGCAGGTTGAAGTTGCGTAGGAGTAGAATATGTCGGCGCAAGGACGGGAAATGTACTGTTATAAATGACGGTAGTATCTGTTCCCGAAAGAACAGTTATCGTTGATGACCATGCAGCTTTGCTAGAATGAAATGATAATTAAATGGACACCCTAGCTGCAAACAGGCGTTGGTATACTTCATTGGCGACATATACTTCATTGGGATCATTTCATTCTAGCAAAGCTGCATGGTCATCAACGGTAGCTGTTCTTTCGGGAGCAGATACCACCGTCACATATAGTTAGAATATGGCTTCCCGGCCATTGACCTTCTTGTGCGAACGCACATGCTATGCCCGAACTCGTACGGGACTTGGTAGATTAATCTGCCACGAGTAATGAGTATGATGGGCAAACATCTATTAGGCGCACTACGAATGTAGTGGTGTGGACATGTTGGGAATGTGGATCTCACGGGGAGCGTGCAACGGATAAGTCCCTGCAAACGCACTATCCTCTGTGCCCGCGGTGGCTCAGATGGATAGAGCGTCTGCCATGTAAGCCGGAGATCCCGGGTTCGAGTCCCGGTCGGGGCACACATTTTCAACATGTCCCCAATGAAGTACATGAACGCCTGTTTGCAGCTAGGGTGTCCATTTAATTATCATTTCAAATGTACTGCTAATCGCGCGGCAGCAACATAGTTTCTGAAGTGGTGGGATTGAACCACAGTACTTTTTTCCGTATATGGGAATGGTCGATTCCGACGGAAACGGGTCACTTTGTTTGTAATTAATGTTATTGGTTGTATAATAAATTATTTTCACCGTAGTCTGCAGCTTTCCAAAATGAAGCACGTCTGTGGCGCATTGCAGGTGACGCGCTGAGCAGCGTGCTGGCCGAGTACAGCCCGTGGGGGTACCTGATGCTGGCGATGCTGGTGACGGGCGCGCTGCTGCTGCTGTGCGGCCTGTGGGAGTGCTGCCGGCGGAGGGGCGGCGGGGGCGGCGCCGGCGGGGGCGGCACCGAGCTGTCGGAGGCGGGCCAGCAGCCGCTGCCGCCGCACACGGCCACCATCGACGCCGCCGTCTTCGTGGTGGAGCCGCTGCCGCCGCCGCCGCCCTACGAGTCGCTGGACCAGCCGCCCTGCTACGACCAGCTGTTCCCCGCCGCTAAGGAGAGCATCGCGTAGCGTCCCGCCCCGGAGGCACTCGCGTGCCGACGCCTCCCGACAGTGCCGAACTGACTGCGTCAGCTGGGTCTCCGCTCAGGCAGTGGACTTGCCGCCGCAGCACTGGCTCACAAAAGTTAAGAGAGTTCGATAGACTGCAGAGAGTTCCGGGAGCTCCCGCGGTGTCGACGGCGGATGCTCTGCAGCTGTGTCGCGTCGAGCGACGTAGCTCGCCAGAGCAGTCGGGCACTGGACCAGCGGGAGTGGTGTCTGGATCTTCCTGCCTATTCCACACTCCGTACCTTGCACACTGAGTTGCGTTCCGCACCGCACTGCAGCACCGTGTCGTTTTGGGAAATGAATGCCTCGCTGAGACCGGTTTTTTGGACTGGCACTGACCAGCAGCTATACCTAGTCATATGTCACTGTTTCTGAAAATTGGAAAATAGTGCCTTCAAATCTGTTAGGATGCAGTAAACACACAGACACTTTACCACAATCGTGAGATATTGAAGCACCGACGAGAGACTACTTTTGACACCTCTGAATACCTCTCGATTATTCATTTGTGTGGCCGTTTGATCTGACTTGGATATCGCCTGGAGACAAAGCTGGCGAACAAAATTTCTGACTTTCACCGAGGGACCAGAAGCCCCAGAGTGCCAACACGACACAGCGAAGATGTACTGCCAATGAAACCTTGGAAACTTTTCACGTGTATTTCCACTTCGGAGAGTTTCTGTTACTAAAACACTCAGCTTGTTCCTGGAAGAGAGGGAGCAACACCTGCGACTTCGTGCAGCTTCTACATAAAACAGGCATCTAACACTAGCAGAATAGTATATTTGTAAGGCTGATCTTCTCTTTATCATCAAGGTGTCTCTACGGGAGATATGGCAGGAAGGCAGCATTTTTATGAAATATTATAGTAGTAGCCAGTGAATAAAGGGGCAGAACTGTTTGGCTACCTCACAACCTCCTTGGAGATTTGATACGGCCGAATATACTTTACTTTGTTGCAACAGTAACTGAGCTGTGTCTCGTCTGGAGATAACTGATGTACACAAAAATTCTCTCCACCTAAGAATTTTTGGGTTTCTAGTCGGATGTAGTGCTATGCAGTAAAGGAGGACGGTGCCAAAGAGGCGCTGAAGACTTCTGGCCCCCATCTCAGCATACCAGACCAGTGAGTGGATGGTGCCAAAACAACCTGTGGCAAACTTCTTCGATAGCAGACAAGGGTGATTTCTGGTCAGCTTCAACAACTTAGCGGGTAGGCCCCGCGCGCCGGCCAGGGGTTGGCGTGGTTGGCTGATACGCTCGACCAGCGGTCGTGGACGCCACGGTCGAGCAGCGCGCGGCTCACCTCGCCTCGCCACGGCGGCTTCCGTTCCCACACGGCAGCCCCGCTTACGAGCCGCCGCGCTCGAGACCGCAACCGGTTTTACGCGACCGACTTTTCCGCACAGCCGCACACAAAGCACTCTGCCTGTCGGCCTTCTTGCGCAGCTGAAGGAGAATGCCTCCGGGTCAAACTCCCCACCAACGTGATCGTAATAGCCCAGTCTGTGATCTTGAAAAGCATCTGCCGAACGCAGCATGTGGCCACCTGATCCATTAAGATACGGCGGAGTTCTTGTACAACACCTGGTGTAGGTAACAGATGTCAGACGACACTTTTATGATTGACGTAGAAAGCTGTCAGGCTCACCAGACTGGCAATCTTCGTTATTCATTAATCCGAAGGCTAGTCCGCAGCAGTTTTCCAACCTTCAGATCCTACGACTTCCTATCCACTTCCTCAGAACTGTCACACCCTGAATCTCTCGCAGCCTGATGCGAAAAGCCGAAACGAGATCTTTTCACGCTCAAGTTTCCCATATCACATGTTCTTCTAGCAATACCTCGTATCTCAGTAAATGCCTGATTACGAAGAATCGCCACAGACTGCCCTCTTCGCACAAGCTCCTTGTTTGCAATATGAGCCCACTTGATGATCCCCCTATATCCTGCTTTGACAGCAATATTTGCTAAAACTCTATATAAAAACTTTCAGTTCATATTCTGGCAGTGAAATTTTTTACTGTCTCGAATCAAATATCTTAGCTTAATATATCAGTAATAACCTCTGGCAACTTTTTTCCTCTTAAGAAATCTGTCATTAAAACCTGTTAACAATGTAATTTACTTCCTTCGAGACAAGCGTGTGTGAACCCTCGCCAGCGAAAACCCCGTGATCTCTACAAAAATCGCCTGTGCTGACAAGGTTTCGATTAAGACAGTATTCCCGTAGAATGATATGGTGCAGTGGTTAAGACACCGGGAATCGCATTCGGGAGGTTCGAAGCCTCAAACGCCATCCGGTGATCCAACTTTAGCTTTTCATTAGATTCCCCCTGATCATTTATGGTGGATAACTGGATGGTTCCTTTGAACACTGACTACAGGCGATATTATGATCAATCGTTATTTAACCACAGACAGTGTTCCAGCTCTAATGACATAGTCGTCGACGGTACGTCAAATCACAATCTCCTTTCACAGAACTCTGAAATGAAACCTGTAACGAATAACAGCCAAGACTTACGGCGATCTCGTTGCCGTGATTTATGTTAATTATTTCTACTGGTTACGGCTAAATTCAGTATCGATCAGCCACCGTCGATCAGCGACTGTACCATCTTCTGCCACTGACCTCATTTAGAGGCGGTATACAGGTGTATGGGTTCAGCGCACCCATTTCGCGGCCGTTGTTGTTTTCCCATACCTTGGAGCTGTTAATCACTGTGCTAGCTTCTAAATTGTTATTATGAGGATGGATGCAACTTCTTTCAGACCTGCCACGAAAGAAACATCCCTGGCAATATCGGGAACTGAACTCGGTTCCTCTACATAGTGCTCACAGAGGCTGACCATTTAGTTGCAGAGGGAATCCATTTAATCCATCCCATGGCAGTAGTGTTGTGTGTCTGTCGCAAAACTTCTGTCTGTATGTGTAAACTGCATGAATGGCCGGTTGCAAGTCATTCAACTGTCCGCCATTTCGGCGACTTGTATGTCCCTAATCTACCCCAGTTATCAAAGCAGGGAAAGTGGACGTACAGTTTAACGTGGAATCCAAATCATGTGTCATTGCTGGTCACTCCTCACATCGTTGAGAGTTGACGGTTGGATTAAACGCAGACCGTGGTCTGGTTGGGATTGCACCTGTGACTTGTTGGTTTCCAGTCTCGACATGTGGCGGAGTTTACTGACGTAGTGGTTAACCCCTTTCTCCTGTGTATTTTGTAGACGGCATCGATGCAATTAGCTTAGAATTTACTGTAGAAAGCGCAATGTTCTCTTTGAACGGGAGCAGTTTTGCATAAAGTTCTCCTGAGCTGTAGGTCGAGATCCTCGCGAGTGGGTAGTTTTGCAGGCGGTGCGCTTCACGCAGCAAACTCGGCGGCTCGCCGTTGCTCGTCACAGGGCGCAACCAGCAGGTTCCGGCAGGGAGCTCCGAACAATGGGCGGCCCAGCTGCAGCCGCGGACTTCTCCTCGAGTGGCCGGCCACGCGTGCGCCTGCGCCAGCATCCGGCTGGCGTGCCGTTATCACAGCTACAGTGCCAGGCGGCAGGAGGGACAAACTTGCAGAGCCGCACGACCTCCACTAGCACTGCACGGTTCTGCTCCATCTCTGGATCTTCCCCCTGCAAGGACGTCACATGGCGTTTCGGTCGTTACTTTCCACTTCATCGTCATGTGTTGTATAATACGGAGCATACTCCGTTGGCGCAACGAATGTCAAAAGTGACCCAGCTCTAAGAACCGAGTAGCAGTACGGTCATTACAATCATGTTGTCAGGAGGTCCAGTCCGCCTTCGAATCAGACATATATATCTCTTAAAAATGGATACACAAGATTAGTTGTTTTTTTCCATCAGTCTTCTGACTGGCTTGATGCGGCCCAATAAGATTTCCACTCCTGGGTCAACTTTTTCTCTCAGGGTAGCACTTGCACCCAACTTCCTCAATTATTTGTTGGATGTATTCCATTCTCTGTCTTCCCTTACAGTTTCTACCACCTACAGCTCCCTCTAGTGCCATCGAAGTTATTCCTCGATATCTTAACACGTCTCCCATCATCCTGTCTCTTCTTAATGTCGGCCGGCCGCGGTGGCCGAGCGGTTCTAGGCGCTTCAGCCCGGAACCATACGGCTGCTACGGCATGGATGTGTGTGATGTCCTTAGGTTAGTTAAGTTTAAGTAGTTCTAAGTCTAGGGGACTGATGACCTCAGATGTTAAGTCCCATAGTGCTTAGAGCCATTTGAATCTTATTGTCACTGTTTTCCACTCATTTCCTCAGCGACTCTAAGGATGACCTCTTCATTCTTTGTCTTAGAACTCAACCTAATTTTCAACACACTTCTATATAGCACCACATCTCGAACGCTTCGAGTCTCAAATTCCTCATTTTCCCTCAGTACATTATTCACCACCATACGACGCAGCCCTCTAAACGTACATTTTCAGAAATTTATTCCTAAAATAAAGGCCCAAGTTTAATACCAGTAGACTTTTTTTGGGGCAGGAACGCCCTCTTTGCCTGCATTGGTCTGCTGTTAACTTCCAGCTTATTTCCTCAGTCATATGTTGTTTTGCTTCCATAGTAGCAGAATTTCTTCCCTTCGTCTGCTACTTGGTCTCCAATTGTGATATTAAAATTATCGATAATCTCGTTTCTGCGACTCTTCATTTGGCCTTTCTTCAGTTTATTTTTAATCCATAGTGTACGCTCTTACATTGTTCATTTCATTTAACGTAGCGTGCAATCCTTCCTCGCTTTCACTGAGGACAGCAATCACTCATTTTTCGACAGCTGGTACATAATATTCTCAGTACTGAGGATACTAAAGTCATCACCGAATCTTGTCGTTGATATCCTTCCTCCCTGAATTTTAATCCAACTCTAGAACCTATGTTTTATCTCCGTCACTGCTTCCTCATAAGTTGAGTAGTAGGGGCGAAAGATTGCATCTCGTGGTTACGCAACACTAACTTTGGTACGTCAGTGTTGCCCCTCGGTAACGAGACATACACCGGCAGTAGCATAGTTTTGTCTGTGATAACCGCCAGCCTTTCATTGTCGAGGGTATCCGCAATGGCAAACAAGGGTTAAGTCGACAGTCTACGCTCAGGGCTAGGCCTTGTCCACTGACAGATCAATAGCTACCTGCCGCCCAGTGTACCAAAAATACACGTTTCACAATGTGAATTACTAGCAACTGTCCATATTTCATACAGTGTATCGAGCATAATCTCTTGACCTACACAGAGTAGGCTCTGGGGCTACGCATACCATCTGAATGCAAGGCGTAATGTGGTTAGAAGCCACTGTAGTTGTCAATTTTTCGGATTAGTTGGCGGAACCGCTTCAACATGCGGCTGCAGAGGTTCACGGAAAAACACATCCAGCCCTCTATCATTTCATCGTTGCGCTGCCTTGCTCCATTTGTTTGCCCTTTTTTTGTGACAGCTGGAAATAGAAATGGTAGATTAGAATTTGCGTTTTCGAAAGTTAGGTCTTTAGAGAAAGAGTGCTGGCTCAGCCATAGAAGGATGACGAAGCGGTCAGTCTTGGTATGAAGAAGTCGGGATTGTCGGAGGTTCAGTCGCTCCTTTCCCCATTACAAAACCCACTCTTTATCCGCTGTGGCACCTTTCTTGGCATCAATGGACCGCTGCTGTCATATGAGATCAGTTAATCATATTATGTAAGGTAAACACAGTTTATAAAACAGGGCTGTTAAGAGATCACGGGGTGAGCTCCATTTTTCGAAACTCTACCAGTTGGTGATAGACCTTTTCTTTCTGTGGAGTGAGATACCAGAAACTTACACATAATTCTGTCTGTTATGCATATCTCTCATATTTATTACTGCCTACGAAAATCTTTTGTTAAACTGTTACTACTCCTACTTTATTTCATTATTAATGGTTCAAACTGTTAACTGTTAGTTACAATTCAGTTAATTACATTCATGTACTTCGGCCCTCAAAGTTTTTGTTGAAGCTATTGGAGAGCGTTCGTAACACGTTGGCGTGGACTACGGGAAATCTCGTTAGACATGTGTGTTTGCTTCCGTACCCAGTGACATGTGATTTACCGACTGAAATGGAATCTAAGACTTCCGTGTTCATTGTTAACTGATTCCGCACTGTATTATATTTGCCAAAGATCTTGTATAGTTAAGGAATTATTTATGTATTTATTTAAAGAAAAGGATGTAATCACTGTAAATATATTTCTTTATACGAATGTTTGTACTTTGCGTTATTATTTCACCTGCACCTAACGAGTATTCCATGTTCCTGTCCCATGAACCATGTTTTGCAAGTGTTTTAAGGCTGCTTCCTAGCTGTGCAGTAGATAGGGCTGACTTTTCCCCACTCTCTTTGTATTTACGTACAACCATGTTGCAAATGCCGGATTCAGACGGTGAACGACAACTTGCAACAAATACAAATTGGATAATATTCCTAGTGCATACGTCCATATTAATACGAATTGAATACACTGTTTCTGAGTGAATCTTTCTAGTATGAGCTATTACTATCCCTTTCCATTTTTTAAAGGAAGTATTGGATTAAGTTGACTGCTCTGAATATTTTCAATCTCTAATTAACTCTTTGTCGACGGGACGTTAAAACCCATTCTTCCTTCCTTCTGAATATTTTGGCATATTAGACAATAAAAAATAATATTTCTCACTAAAAGTTCAATGGGAAGAGCACTAACATGATCGTACAGGTAAGGTTTTACTTCAGCTTCAATGTGCTCTGACTTTCTGCAACATATTTGATATTGTGAAATCGATAATCAATAAAAACGTGTTCTTCTTTTACTTTTGTGTGATATGAATGCTAGCAAAATTTTACCCGGTTTACAACTCATGTGTTATGGCATAAAAGTGAAATAAACACAACAAATTTATTGCTTTTGTAATACAAAGACACGGTGCAGACTACTACACTCTTTGTGAAAGAGCTGAAACAATCTTTTCCCTTTGAAGAACAGAGACACTGATTGCATTTCATGTACCTTGTTTTAGTTCTGCTATTGCAGTGCTCATGTTGACATATTCGTCATACAAAATGTCATCCAATTTGGTTGTACCCATCGCGTCGATTATGTCGATCCGGTTTTTGATGATGTTTGCGTATTTGTGCGATTTTAGAGGCGCCCAACTGATCCGGTTTTTGATGATGTTTGCGTATTTGTGCGATTTTAGAGGCGCCCAACTACTTTTCTAACAGTGACTCGCTCTTGCGCCCTACTCGTTTTGTCCAGACAAGCCAAAAGAACCTTTTGACACAGACATCCTAAATTTAAGAAAATCCACAATGTTCTTTTCTGTGGTCTAATTTTAATGTCAGTACTGTCTGTACAGAAACCTGCAGTTGACAACTGAAAGATCACTGAAGTGCACTGATCACTGAGAAAACCCAAATCTAAATCCTCTAACAGAGAACGAATGTGATCTTCTGTTGCACCTGCCTGTGACAAAGGTAACGCAGCGGAAACAGCGATACAGCGAACACGCGACCAAATCTATTAGAAACTAAATTCATGCAGTAAACACTTAATTCACACAATGTTGCTAGTAAAAATCTAACGCAAAATGACTTAGCGTGGACATGAGATTACTAACACGGGGACTGTTCGGAAAGTAAGGTCCGATCGGTCGCAAAATGAAAACCATAGTGAAAACGAAAAATTTTTTATCCGCAACAGTTAGCTACACCTACCAGCCACCTCTTTAAATAGTCGCCGCTCCGACTTAGACATTTGTTGTGGCGTTGTACAAACTTTCCAGTACCCTCGTCACAAAAATCAGCCACCTTTGCTTTCCGCCATTTCTCTACGCTGGTCTGTCTTTCGTTGTCTGTGCCAAAATGTCTTCGTAACCAGCGGTTCATGTGAGCAGAGATGAACAACGGAGGGAGCCAATTAGGGGCTGTATTGTGGGTGATCAAACACTTCCCATCGAAAACGCTGCAGGAGCGTCTTCATAGCCCATGCAAAAACAAAATACGGCTGAAAATTGTCTTGAAGAAAGAAACGCATGACATTTATGTTATGTGGGTTGCATAGCTTCAGGTGAAACCTCTCACCAGATCCACATACTTGGCGGGAGACACTGATGTTTTAGGCATTTATACGTGATCACTTTGCACTCTGAACTGAAAAGGGCGACGTAAAGCGATCGATAGGCACGCTAACGACACTGCCCAACGCATCTGTGAAAAGTTCCATCGGATTTTCACAGTGGTTTCCATTTCGCGTCTAATTGGACCTTACTTTCGAAATACCTACCCAGCAGATAGCCGAAACAATTTAATCGCAACTGACCTGGTGACGGAATGGTGCTTCTGTTTTGTCAAAACTCAATTACACGTCCCACTATGTATTGGAGCTGAGTGACAGCAGAAACAAGAAAAATATGTAGCACAAAATGCGAACAATCTTTGCAGGTGCGTTGGAAATAAGGCAAGTGATTCACTCCGTCAGGAAAAAAGTAAAAATTGAACATGTGGGCTAGTGGTGAAAAGACTATGGATAAAACCGAATTACAGTGTCATCAATCATGTCTAAATTATGAAGTAATTTGGAAGTGATATCTAGCAAGTGATGGGGCTAGGCATTTTTAAAAATATTTTGGATGAAGCTAAATGTGTGACCAGACTGCATTTAAAAAAATTGTACAAAACAGTTCTGTAGGTACTTGGTGATCGCGGCATAGTGCCGAAATGAAGGTCAATATCACATGTAAACAAAAACTTAGTGACACAGTAGTGTTGTGTTAGTTACATGAGAAGCTAGAACTCGATACATATAAATTTTCATTTCATTGTAATGTGAAGATACATGAAAGTGAACTGGCAAATTTTATTATATCTGAACCAAAATGAAGTGCATCATAAAATAATTTTACAATAGTGTCTGGCGCCCAAAAGTGCAAAGTCATTTTAGAATGAAATAATATCACCAAGCTATAAATTACACTCATAATATATTCACATCTCACTACTTATCGTCTATATCTTATTTATTTATGACTAGCGACCATCTCTGGCCTCGCTTGGGCATCCCTATAAGTATTTACAGCAAGACGATTTGTCTGATGTGGCAGTAATAAAAAACGTACGCTAACCTTCTTCGTTAATCAGACTATTAGCGAAAACTCTATCAAAATCCCTACAGTAATTTGTGAATTTACCCCTCGCATAAGGACAAAAAAAGCGGTGAGAGAGTATAATTTACAATATGCACAGACATCCAGAGAGAGCAGCTCCTATTAACTGTTTGGTGAAATCAGTCTCACACATGTGAGTGGCGTATCGTTATGATATATTGTTGTTGTTGTTGTGGTCTTCAGTCCTGAGACTGGTTTGATGCAGCTCTCCATGCTACTCTATCCTCTGCAAGCTCCTTCATCTCCCAGTACCTACTGCAACCTACATCCTTCTGAATCTGCTTAGTGTATTCATCTCTTGGTCTCCCTCTACGATTCTTACCCTCCACGCTGCCCTCCAATGCTAAATTTGTGATCCCTTGATGCCTCAGGACATGTGCTACCAACCGAGTCCTTCTTCTAGTCAAGTTGTGCCACAAACTTCTCTTCTCCCCAATCCTATTCAATACCTCCTCATTAGTTACGTGATCTACCCACCTAATCTTCAACATTCTTCTGTAGCACCACATTTCGAAAGCTTCTATTCTCTTCTTGTCTAAACTATTTATCGTCCATGTTTCACTTCCATACATGGCTACACTCCATACAAATACTTTCAGAAACAACTTCCTAACACTTAAATCTATACTCGATGTTAACAAATTTCTCTTCTTCAGAAATGCTTTCCTTGCCATTGTCAGTCTACATTTTATATCCTCTCTACTTCTACCATCATCAGTTATTTTGCTCCACAAATAGCAAGACTCCTTTACTACTTTAAGTGTCTCATTTCCTAATCTAATTCCCTCAGCATCACCCGACTTAATTGGACTACATTCCATGATCCTCGCTTTGCTTTTGTTGATGTTCATCTTATATCCTCCTTTCAAGACACTATCCATTCCGTTCAACTGCTCTTCCAAGTCCTTTGCTGTCTCTGACAGAATTACAATGTCATCGGCGAACCTCAAAGTTTTTATTTCTTTTCCCTGGATTTTAATCCCCACTCCAAATTTTTCTTTTGTTTCCTTTACTGCTTGCTCAATATACAGATTAAATAACATCGGGGAGAGGCTACAACCCTGTCTCAGTCCCTTCCCAACTACTGCTTCCCTGTCGTGCCCCTCCACTCTTATAACTGCCATCTGGTTTCTGTACAAATTCTAAATAGCCTTTCGCTCCCTGTATTTTACCCCTGCCACCTTTAGAATTTGAAAGAGAGTATTCCAGTCAACATTGTCAAAAGCTTTCTTTAAGTCTACAAATGCTAGAAACGTAGGTTTGCCTTTCCTTAATCTATTTTCTAAGATAAGTCGTAGGGTCAGTATTGCCTCACGTGTTCCAACATTTCTATGGAATCCAAACTGATCTTCCCCGAGATCGGCTTCTACCAGTTTTTCCACTCATCTGTAAATAATTCGTGTTACTATTTTGCAGCTGTGACTTATTAAACTAATAGTTCGGTAATTTTCACATCTGTCAACACCTGTTTTCTTTGGGATTGGAATTATTATATTCTTCTTGAAGTCTGAGGGTATTTAGCCTGTCTCGTACATCTTGCTCACCAGATGGTAGAGTTTTGTCAGGACTGGCTCTCCCAAGGCCGTCAGTAGTTCTAATGGAATGTTGTCTACTCCTGGGGCCTTGTTTTGACTCAGGTCTTTCAGTGCTCTGTCAAACTCTTCACGCAGTATCGTATCTCCCATTTAATCTTCATCAACATCCTCTTCCATTTACATAATATTGTCCTCAAGTACATCGCCCTTGTATAGACCCTCTATATACTCCTCCCACCTTTCAGCTTTCCCCTCTTTGCTTAGAACTGTGTTTCCACCTGAGCTCTTGATATTCATACAAGTGGCGTTCTTTTCTCCAAAGGTCTCTTTAATTTTCCTGTAGGCAGTATCTATCATACCCCTAGTGAGGTAAGCCTCTACATCCTTACAATTCTCCTCTAGCCATGCCTGATTAGCCATTTTGCACTTCCTGGCGATCTCATTTTTGAGATGTTTGTATTCCTTTTTGCCTGCTTCATTTACTGCATTTTCATATTTTCTCCTTGCATCAATTAAATTCAATATTTCTTCTGTTACCCAAGGATTTCTACTAGCCCTCGTCTTTTTACCTACTTGATCCTCTGCAGCCTTCACTACTTCATCCCTTAGAGCTACCCATTCTTCTTCTACTGTATTTCTTTCCCCCATTCCTGTCAATTGCTCCCTTATGCTCTCCCTGAAACTCTGTACAACCTCTGGTATAGTCAGTTTATCCAGGTCCCATCTCCTTAAATTCCCACCTTTTTGCAATTTCTTCAGTTTTAATCTACAGTTCATAACCAATAGATTGTGGTCAGAGTCCACATCTGCCCCTGGAAATGTCTTACAATTTAAAACCTGGTTCCTAAATCTCTGTCTTACTAATATATAATCTATCTGATACCTTTCAGTATCTCCAGGATTCTTCCATGTATACAACCTTCTTTTATGATTCTTGAACCAAGTGTTAGCTCTGATTAAGTTATGCTCTGTGCAAAATTCCACCAGACGGCTTCCTCTTTCATTTCTTACCCCCAATCCATATTCACCTACTATGTTTCCTTCTCTCCCTTTTCCTACTCTAATTTCTTTTATCTCATAATACATTTCTTCAATTTCTTCGTCATCTGCAGAGCTAGTTGGCATATAAACTTGTACTACTGTAGTAGGCGTGGGCTTCGTGTCTACCTTGGCCACTATAATACGTTCACTATGCTGTTTGTAGTAGCTTACCCGCACTGCTATTTTTTATTCATTATTAAACCTACTCCTGCATTATCCCTATTTGATTTTGTATTTATAACCCTGTATTCACCTGACCAGAAGTCTTGTTCCTCCTGCCGCCGAACTTCACTAATTCCCACTATATCTAACTTTAACCTATCCATTTCCCTTTTTAAATTTTCTAACCTACCTACCCGATTAAGGGATCTGACATTCCACGCTCCGATCCGTAGAACGCCAGTTTTCTTTCTCCTGATAACGATGTCCTCTTGAGTAGTCCCCGCCCGGAGATCCGAATGGGGGACCATTTTACCTCCGGAATATTTTACCCAAGAGGACGCCATCATCATTTAACCATACAGTAAAGCTGCATGCCCTCGGGAAAAATTATGACTGTAGTTTCCCATTGCTTTCTGTTGCCCCTGCACCTACTGAAAAGGCTGCTGCCCCTCTTCAGTAACCACACGTTTGTCTGGCCTCTCAACAGATACCCCTCCGTTGTGGTTGCACCTACGGTACGGCTATCTGTATCGTTGAGGCACGCATGCCTCCCCACCAACGGCAAGGTCCATGGTTCATGGGGGGGTTATGATATATGGTAGAGAAAAAGTGGGTCGTGATGATATATGGTAGAGAAAAATAGTTGAAATTACTGTCAGTGAGCTCGTGGATCTTTCTTTCATACTATGTAAGCAACAAGCTTATAAGTTAAAAATCGCACGTGAAGAGAACAGACTTGTCAAGAAGGAATAGTATGAAGTACCTTTTGCATTCTTGCTTTTATGTTTTCGTTTTCTTCAAAGGCAAAGAGGAAATGTGAAGCGGTAGCCCAGCGTAGAGCCTGCGTCTACCGTCATGTATTTTTGATTTTAAAATGTTAAAAAAACCGAAGATATTTTTCCTGTTCCTCGGTAAGAGGAGAGACTTGCTCTCTGTTAATGAACGAAGGTAGACGCATGCCATTTTAGAGCGTAATCGGCTGTAGCCATTTTGGTTGTGAGAATAAGTAAAAAGTCTGTATTGTTGATGCGCATCGAAGGAAGAATATACTATTATTTTACGAACTGAAAGGTTGTATGAGTCATTATTCCAAGTAGTACCGTAATGTATGCAACGCCATGAAGCCACCTATGTAGTTATCACGAAGATCCGATTACAGCATTATGAAGGACAGTGTCAAGATTTTGTAGGTGAACACGGCGATCGGACGTAGTATTATTAATTGGTAAGCATAAATCTACAAGAGGAAGACTATTTCGTTTATGTGGAACTAATACAGAAAGATTCTTTACCCATTAAGAGGCATAGCTCAGCTTATTGTGTTTGTCCGAACACGCCGGAAAGTTTTACAGGAGGCAGTAATCAATTTCAAATCACCTCTGTATTATTTTCTTATCTGCCACTAATTAATTCCTTTATTTCCATACATCAAAACTTTATTTTTTATTATATTATAAAGTGGCGACTGTGGTTAAGACAATACATGCATTTCTTTACGTTCTATGCACTCTGATGACATGTCGGAAAGAATAATGTAATACTAGAAAAACACTAGCTGAGAAAAAAATAATAATAAATAAATAGGGAGGAAGAAGACAACAACACCAAGAGTGACAAATAAAAGTACAATAGAGGGAAGTACCAATCACAAGGGAGACAGTATGAAATTTAACTTTGCTGTTTGTCATGCAGTTTTCACAATTAGGCAGATGATGAAAAATATTCGTGGTGGTTTAGCTCACCCTCTTTTGAGCACGAGACAAGTTTGACACGATCTCAGGCAAGGAAAATTTTAGTTTTTGATGTTGAGTTATCACAGAATAATATCCCACTAGCGAAAGAAAATGTGGTAAGTTACTGATTTTTGTCCCCGAGATTGGCAGTGAAACGAAATTCAAACCTTGCTGAAGCTGTTTAATATACTCTGAAGCATGATTCTTCCAGTTCAAAGGCTTATCTATACACGTAGCTATAATTAAGATAGTTGTAAGCTACCTGTCAAATGCTAAACGTTTATTGCGTATATATTAATGTGGTACACACTGATGTTAATGCAGTACACATTGATTTTCGGAGGTGAAATAATGTGTGTATTTAAGTTGAAAGAGTGTCAGTTGACAGAAAGTCACTCGGTAATTCTTTCAGAAACAACAAGCACCATTTCCCCACTTTCACTGTTTCTACATGAGCGTTAGGATGGTACTCGTAATGTGCTAAAAAGAACAAGAGATTTCTGTGTGCTTTCGTCTAAATGTAAGTGAGCACTTGTAGAAGTGCGTTAGTGGGTGTTTCACGTTCCCAGCTAAATAAGTGCTGGTGCACTTTTCCATGAGTGGCAAAGCAGCTACAGAGCGCCGAAAGGAGGGTATGACAAGTGTCCCTGCGAGGTCAAGGCACTTGAGGGCTGATTGACACTCCCCCCCTCTTGTCAGGTCGACACTGATCTGAGCACGGCGAGGTCACACGATAACTGCGTCTAGCTGCAAGCCATCACTTTCATAAGCCACAGAATGCACAATGGGTTCCACAGACGCCACAACTGTTGACTCAGTAACTATTGCCGGTACTCGCTTTTTTGGAATAGCTAATAAGGATTGTATTTGTGAGTAGACACTTACTTTGTCATAAAGTCTGCGATTAAAACACACACACACACACACACACACACACACACACACACACATATATATATATATATATATATATATTGTTTCATAGAAATAGTAATTATGGAAATCACGTCTGTAAGCTCAGGAAGTTTGCTACAGTAAGCCCGCCACTCACAAGTAGTCATCTGAGATTCTTGTGGCGTAACAACTTAAACAAATTATCACTATTTTATCGGTAATAGGAGGGGAGGTAATGGTTACGGATGTTTAAGAAACCATGTCTGTTTGTTCAAAACTGCAACCAGTCACTTCTTTTTCAAATACTCGTTTACGTATTTTGATTGAAATATTTGCCCAGATATCGCCCTCACTGCCACAGTAAGTACAGAATTTCATTCTTGGATATAAAACGCCGTATAAAAACGTTACTCATAGCGAAGCATTGAAGAATTTCTCTATCTTCTTGTCACAAAGCCACTACCCAACATCATGCTATGACATAAGACAAGTAATTTCTATGTACATCATCTGAAGTTGAGCCTGAAAAGGTTCGAAAACTGGTTTATGGAATAAACGGGGAGAGTTGATAGTTTAAATTTCTTAGTAAGCAAACTGCACGGCAGCGACTGGATTGAAATCACGAAACCTATCCGCAGAGTTTCATGGCACGAGAGCACATGACTTTCTTAAAGGTGCCCCGATCTTCAGATGGGGACCATAAACTCGATAGCCTCCTTGGTTGTGTCGTAAAAATGGTGACTCTTAAGGATGTTAACTATCCTGATTTTTGTCAATTCACTGCTTCCCCAACTAAAATATTACGTGTGTGTGGATTAGTGTTTAACGTCCCGTCAACAACGAGGTCATTAGAGAAGGAGCACAAGCTCGGGTTAGGGAAGGACGGGGAAGGAAATCGACCGTGCCCTTTCCAAAGAACCATCCCGGCATTTGCCTAAAGTGATTTAGAGAAATCACAGAAAACCTAAATCAGGAAGACAGAACGCTGGTTTGAGCTGTTGTCCTCCCAGATGCGAAAAATATTACGTGTCTCACAGTACTTATTGCAGCGGTCTTTCATTCTGGAGTGAATCAGTTCCCTCACAAGGTATTTCTGTTTCTGCCTAAGTAACAACAATCGTATTTGCTAGTACTACAGGTACCGAATTACAAGCCACTATCAGTTTCCGTCGTTTTCCAGGGATCTCTGAGTGTTTTGATATCAGAGACCCGTTGTTTCCAGTGGTTCGTTACGAAGTACCATTGTAATTGTGCTTCGTTCGATTTTTTACATTAACTACGTCCTCACCGGAATCGAAAATAGAGATGGACGCACCAGCCTTGGCTGTCTGGTGCTGCTTTTTTAAAAAAATTTAATTTATTGGCTTTCGAGACGCTCCCATTCAACCGTCTCAGCAGTGTAATGTCAATTATATCGAAACGAACGTAAGAACAACACAACATCCAGCTGCCGAGCGGCTCCGAAGTTGTTCAATCGTGCGTCTGCACCGTGGGTTTCTACGACTTCCGGCGATGTAAGTTGCAAGGAAGTGTGCCCGTTCTCCTCGTCCGGTTGTGTTCATGTTCCCGAATCTTTACAATCGACGACCTTATTTTCGCACACAGTTACTCGCTTGCTCTTAGTTTTACTGTCGGGTTTTTGCTAATTAGTTTTGTTTATACGCTATTCACGATTATTGGCTTTTACGTTTTGGATTTCTTTCCGTTTGCCCTTTCACGTATGTGTACTGTTTTCGCCGTCGGCCACTCTATCCTTTCGACCACTCGCCGTTTCTCACAAGCAACCACCAACAACTTGATCTCGTATTTTAAGGAAAGAGAAGCACACATGCGGAATATCAGCCTAACTAAACGATTCCGCGCGAAAATTTGGGCCATAATTCTGATAGTACACATTACTGCATTGAAACATAGTTTGTCATTCAGTCCGTCCCTCTTCATCACCCAATATGAGGACGTAATAAGTCATCCTCGCGTACACATACATTCAGTATTATTTTAACAATACTCCCGTACTGACATTCTGCAGGAAAACTGTTATGATATTAAGTAAATGATTTTTTATTTACGATTTACTGATGTCGATCGCGTTGAACGATAGCGCATCTACTGCAAAAGTACTTCACTTAATAATTAAGTAGCACTACGCCACAACTTTGGTGACAGACTCATTCGTTTAATTCATGTACGCTGCATTTGTTAATTGCAACGTAAAAATGTTCAACGTAAAGAAATCTCTGGCATCAGCTACAGCTTAGATATCGCGCTCTTTCACACAATGAAGAAAGCGTGTTACCGATGTGAAAACAAAATTTCAGAAAGCTCTTACTCAGTTCACCGTACAGTACTTCGCGCTCGGTTATTAATCAGCTGCCGTGGGGCGGAGAGTGTGACAAAAGCTACTTGCGAATATTTAAAAGGGTGCTTTCAGAAAGTCATAAATACGTACTATCAGAATTTTCGCCCAAATTCCCGCGTAGGATCGATTGCTGGAACTAATACCTTCCAAGTGAGCTTCTTTCTCCTTAAAACATGAGGTCGGTTTGCTGATGTTTCTTTGTCAGAAATAGACTCGAGCCACTTGGGTAGTGTGTCACCAAAATTACCTTTCTTTCTGTGAAAATCCGTTCATGATAGTGAAAAACGCTGTAATACGCAACCACTAGAACGTATAGCACAGAAAACAGAGTGCTACAAAAAACCTCTTACGAAACACGTGCACTTTGATGTGGTTGACGTCGCTGTGGGATCAGCTCACCAGGGCGTCGATATCACAATTCCTTCGCGTTCATTGGATCTACGAAGTATGTGAGAAAAGCAAAGACATTGTATTGTCCCGTTCGAAGTACTTCCCTTTGGCAACTATACACCTGCGTAGTATTGTCCCCAGTCTTGGTAGCAGCACTGAAAGGCTTCAAGTGGTAAGGCCTTTAACATGTCGGTCTCATTCTTTTTAATGTTCTCCAGAGTTCCAAAATACCGTCCTTTTGAAATATTATTCGATTTTGGGAAAAGAAAAAAGTCGCAAGGTCTCAGATCAGGTGAAAGGGATGCTGTGCCATAACAGGAATGCCTTTGGAGGTGAAAAATTCGTTAATGGAAGTGGCCGTGTGACAGGGGTGTTGTCATGATGTCTGTGATGTCCGGTCCCACACGATTCTTCCTTTTTCTGAGCCTTTCAAGGACACCTTTGTAAAACACTTGGTTGACAGTTTGCCCTGGAGGGACAAACGCTTTATGCCTTACACGCCTACTGTCAAAAAGCAATCTTTTTTTTTTTTTTTTTTTTGAAGTTGAATGTCTCCCTGAGTGAGGCTTATCTTCAACGTGTTCTCGGCCTTCTAAAAATGATTTGTACCAGTGGAAACTTTGTGCTCTTAATAAGCAATGTTTCCTTTAGACCTGTTTCAACTTTACAAAGGTCACATACGCGGATTTATACAAACCTTGTGGAATAACGTTGCTTCACTCGTGACGCTCTCAAACATCACGTGATGGCTGTATGGAGCAGAAACTCTGACTAAGCATATGGAAACGATGCAGAACAACACAGCGCTGCCATATCAGTCGCAGTGTTGTCAGTCTCATTACTGTTCTAACTGTCCTCGTGTAAGCTTGGTGCATGTCAGCTAGTTCTTCGTCAGTAAATCTATTCATATGGCTGTGTATCACTGCCATGTACAGTTAACACTGCTGGAAAAACAGTCACCAGACAGAACAGAGCCTGATGGAGAAGAGTAAAGTGGGCTTTATTGTTGGGAACAGCAAGTATCATGAATTACTGGAAAAGGTTTATTTCCAAACAAGACACGCAGCGCATACCGTTGGCATTGTATTGTTGTGAAAATATTTTCTGTGCAATACAGATACAAAGACAAATGTGGATAATACATAAAACTAAATTCAATGACTCCGTAACGAGCAACCCAGAACCATTCGGCTCTTGTAGCAAAATACTCCGAAAACATTCCTGAACAGCCTCCAAAATATTGTCGACAGAGTTCGGATACAGCCGGTATTTAGTGATGATGTCAAGCCATTTCGACAGTGACGTAGCCTGAACGCCAGGTCATGTAATGCATACGAAGCAGTCATGATGTAGAACATTTCGTTAATTACTTAAATTTTTATTTACTTCATCGGGAGTTGAATACACTGTGATGCCCAGGTGGTCTCACAGTAACAATTTGAAATTGTAAATTAATCGTTACCATAAACATACTGAGATTCAAAATTCCATCAAATACCGGGAGGTTATAATTAAAGTGCAGCGTGCTACTCACGAAGGCCCACTGTGGACTGTAATTACCGAGTGGCAGCGAAATTTGGTAGATGTGATAACGCATTAATTAATTGATTTACGCTGGAAAACTGCCTGTTGTGCATGAAGTGCCATTGGGCTCACCGTATGTGACTGTATGGCTAAAGCTGGGGCAACATCTCATGTCGCTCGCCCAGTGAAAGATCACCTAAATGCAACTTTCCTCAAGCATGGCCTGCAAGATCAGCTGATCTGACTCCACGTGGCATTCGGCTGTGGTGATATCTAAAAGAAAGTTTACCTGGGACACATTCTGTCTGAACCTGATCTGAAGGCTAGTACAGAGGAAAACGTTGCTCAGATTACGCTGGAACTGTTGCGAACAACTGTTGATGACGTCGTTTTACGGATGCAGCAGCTCACCGGTGTTCATACTGAACTGCGTCAGTGGCGGGTAATAATAACATCAATATTATACCATTCTCAGTTGTTTGAATTTTACTGCCCACGTCCAATTCCTAATCCATTACATATAGAAACATTTATATACGCCTCTCTTGCATTCACAGCATCAGATTTGCACCAGATGACCACAAATGGATCTAATTTTCTTCCAGCGTAAATCGCTTCCGCATAAACGCATAAAGATATCTATCAAGTTTCACAAATACGGTAGAAGAGCATCGTATGGGGCCACGCTGGGAGTATACGGAGGATGATCGATGACTGTGATCCCAAGACGTCAGATTGGTGCAGATGTCGCTGAGATCGTGTGTGATATAGCATTGTCATGCTGAAAGAGAGGGTACTCCACGTTTGGACGAACTCTTTCAGTTCGTGCTTCCACTTTTCTCGTGTACCGTCTTAGTTATGTTACACATTGCACGTAGAACGCTGTAATTCGGTGTCCTCTAGCGGCAGAGGGTTTCAGCTTGCGTCAGTGACGCAGGAATGTCGAGATAGTAATACGCGTGAATCAAGACACAAAGGAATGTACGTGACGTATAACACCTCAACCGATATTGAGAACGGAATAAAAAATTAGGAGGCATTACTTTTCAGCATGTCGTCATAAGTGCCGCTTCATACTGCCTACGAATTTCTTAACTGATCACGTGATCTTAAAGTGTCAGGTCAGATGTCCATTGAAGCATCTTGGTTTCCATAACAGCAAGGTGTTGCGCTGTCTCTTTTGTTACAGGCCAACATTTCAGCGCACCACTCTATGATCATCAAAATGTGACAAAGAAAAAAGTGTTTGGGCAGATTACAGAGCGGTGTATTTTCGATTCGAATCGGGCCAGGATCTTCGTGTCACACAGCTGACCAGTCACTGTCTGCCATTCAAGTCACACACTGCTAACGCGGACGAGTGAGCTGCTGTTAGCGATTTTTCTGCCGAAGTAGTTACATACATTTGTCTTCGGCAGATCTGCACCTTGTATCTTGAAAGTGTCCTTATTAGTTGCATCTGTTGACAGGCATTCAGTCTTTTTATACTGAAGCGTAGTCCGAACTGATCCGGGCAATTCTTCAATGCTTTGATTTGTCGTTGAAGGTCGTTCTTCTCTTCAGCACCATTAGATCACCGTGAGCGTACAGCAGGGTCATAGACGAATATCTCTGGTGGTCGTATCCATTATTATGATGAAGGGAAGGTGAGAAAGAGCAGATCTATGACTGACACTAACAGAATCAGGAAATTCACCTGATACCCTAAAAAAAATGGTTCAAATAGCTCTGAGCACTATGGGACTTAACAGCTAAGATCATCAGTCCCCTAGAACTTAGAACTACTTAAACCTAACTAACCTGAGGACATCACACACATCCATACCCGAGGCAGGATTCGAACCTGCGACCGTAGCGGTCGCGCGGTTCCAGACTGAAGCGCCTAGAACCGCTCGGCCACAACGGCCGGCCCTGATACCCTAGCAGCAGCTAATACTCTAATATTAGAACTGTGGCAGAGCAGCCGGACCCACACAACTTCTTCAGGTTCTTCATGTGCTCGGAGGACAAATCTCGTGACATCAAGTGGTATTCGGGCAAAAGCCTTTTCCAAATCCAGGGAAACAAAGTGAAGATTCCATGAAGTTTCGGGATTGTAGCCGGATGCCGTTGACTTCTTGCCACGACATTTCGGCAGACAATAATTCATGATATTCAGGTGAATATTTTGCACTGGAGATTGCTAGTTCATATCGCTAACTTTATGCCAAAAATTGGCGCTGGGACGCATGGGCATAGGCAGCCGCTACATGAGCGACCTCTGCAGAGAATAATGACGTTTTCGGAATGGTCACACTGCATGCGTGCCAGTGTTCGATTTGTGCTTTTACCAGTGGGGGGGGGGGGGATGTCTTAGGGGGTTAGTATAATTATACATGTTACTAGCTTGGACCGTGGCGTTACCCATGGTTAAACAGTTATTTATAAATAGATGTTAATGCCGAAACTCACTATTCACGCGTAAGCACTATCAGAAAAGCCATCCCTTGTTATATCTTTAAAAGTACATTATAGGTAAAGCTTATTTACAAAATCATCTACATACAGGTATACGAGGGGAATTCAAAAAGTAAAGGCACATTTGTGAAAAGCTGTACTTATTCTGATGATAGAAAACTGAAAATGCGTTATTTTTCCACGTAACCTCCCTGGACTTCAATGCAATTTTCCCGACGTTTTACGAGTTTTTTTTATTTCATCAGAAAATACGTTTATCGGTTGCACCGCACCGCACCGCAGGAATAACGTCTTCATCACTTCATCACTTTCAAATATTCTTCCCTGTAGTGCTTCCGTTAAGGGTCCAAACATGTGAAAATCGCTTGGAGCTAGGCCTGGACTGTATGGTGGATGTTCCAGCAACTCGAATCTCAACTCCTTTATTGCGTCGTCTGTCCGTTTGGCAGAATGTGGGCGAGCGTTATCTTGCTGTAGGATGACACCTCTTCACAGTTTTCCACGACGTTTGGATCTGATCGCAGGTTTCAGTTTCGTACGCAACACATCACGTCCACCATACAATACAGACCTGGCTCTAAAGCCTCGTTTACGCTGGGGCGACGTCTTGTCGTTTTGTTCTAAATGTTTTGAAATGCTTACCTACTACATAACACTTTTTCAAAATTAATAAGCAAACGTATTAATATTATTAATAGTAAGACTGCATTAAAAACTTTCAGTGTTCGGCTCCGCAAATTAAAATTATGTGTAAAGTTTTACTCCAGTGCGCGGAAATAAACATCCCAGGTTGGGATGCATAAACTAAAACCAGAGGAGGGAATGGTCTGATGCAGAGGGGGGGAAATCCCCCCATCCCCCCCCCCCCCCTGTCAATCGCACGCTGATGCGCGCTGTCGCAATGCAGGCTTCCGGAGCTAAAAGTCAGATATTAACTGTCATTAGGCGAGTTATTAGTGACAAAATGTTTTCTTTCTGAAGATATTAAAGAAATCACCAGGTCCTACGCCTTTTCCAGATGAAAGCCACTATCACCATTAATCAAATCATACGCCAAACGTCTTTCTACCAGTTCCTTAGTAGTTGAATCCCAGAAGTAACTCATGGAGGCCAAGATTTCCGGTGCAGAATAACCCGTGGAATGTACTGTGGAGATGTAATGTTCATCTGTGGTTGACTTACTGGTCTGCGAAAGGCAAGTGTTGCTATCACGTTCAACCCACCTTTCACGCATTGCGCTCTTTGTCTGACCAATGTATGCTTTGGCACACTGGTGAGACATTCTGTTCATCCCAGTCCTTCGGAATCCCATATCGTCCTTTTCCGAATCGAGAAGAGCATACGTCTTTCTAGTTGGATGGAGATAACTTTGACATGACGTTTTCTTAATATCCTGCCTAATTTCGACAAAATATTGCCGATATATGGGAGGAACACCATAGACTTGAATCCCGCTTGCTCCTCTTGGTCTTTTGAGTGGTCATGTTGATATCTGTTTAATGCTGTGCTGATATGATGTGGAGAATATCCACTATCTTTGCACCCATTTTGGTACAAATTTAGCGATGTGAAATAGCAATCTCCAGTGCAAAATACTCACCTGAAGGTTGTTGAACGGTTGTCAGTCAAAATATCGTGGCAAGAAGTCGACGTCATCTGGCTGCAATCCAGAAATTTCATGGAATACTTTTCGTGCCGCGAAAATGGCAAGAAACTCAATATGCGCTGTCTATGATGCACTCTAAGATTTTCATTGTATGTGATAGAAGACGTGCAGGATTATAGTTGGAACATACAGCCAGGTTCCCTTTCTGTTTCCAAATTGGAACTTTAGTTCTCGTTACACATGATATATCCCCATGTTTGCTTCCAGTGTGTCGTCAAAGGTTAGTGTATTTCACCTTTCGTTCATCGAGGAAGTGACTGTTTCTGTGTGTGGCTGATATTTCGTCTTGATGTGATTGGACATTGCTACAATTATTATGGAAAAACATATTCCTATAGGTAACTGCAACGTACGTGAAGAATTCGAGATTACAGATGCATAATCCAATAAATTGATAGTGTGGGTAATGCGATGAAAGTAAACTGTGATATTCCGGGTGGTGACGGAAATGTCAATTGAAGCATAGGAGTTCATACAGAATGTCCTATTTATCTTGACCACCCTGAATAACTGTTTGTGCAGATGCAAATTACAAAATGTTTCAAGTAAATGTTCTTTAGCCGTCAGGGGGGCATCAATCAGCATGATTGCCTTCGTTGTAACTTTGTTTTTTACAAAGATGTGAACAGCGGTATGACTTTTTTTAAATGGCACCCTGCATTTTTTATTCAGTAATTCATTTCCTCTCCTAAACACCTAATCAAAAATGTATCACAGTGTACCATTCACTGAAACACAACGTTATTAATTACATAACACAACTCTGATGTTGACGCCCTGTATACGTAAATGCAGTACTCCAAATGGTTCTCAGTATCAGTACTTGTAAATGTTTCCCGTAATTTTGTTATTTACTTATACGTCTTAGTTATCTCTGTTTATAAGATTGTAGAAATGTATAACGCGAAGAACAGCCCTCTCAAACTCCACTGTCACATTGAAAATAGCGTCATGTATTCAAATGACTCTTCTTGCAGGCTAAGGAGTTACGTTCTTCCCGTTGAACAGCCGCCAGACTCCTCGCTAAACATTTCATGCGAACGTATAGCCTTTAGCAAGTACCAGTGCTTTCCGGAATCGAAAATGTTCCAGCAAGATAGTGTCGGTATGTATTAGCAATGTTACATACATCATGATACATCTTGTGTCATAGTGTATGTGCGTCACTCTTTCTGCAGCGTAAAACGTTTTTCTCGTGAATCATCATAAAAAAATGAGCATGATTCTCACGAAAGTGGCAGACTTTTGTGAAAATACACTCCTGGAAATGGAAAAAAGAACACATTGACACCGGTGTGTCACACCCACCATACTTGCTCCGGACACTGCGAGAGGGCTGTACAAGCACTGATCACACGCACGGCACAGCGGACACACCAGGAAGCGCGGTGTTGGCCGTCGAATGGCGCTAGCTGCGCAGCATTTGTGCACCGCCGCCGTCAGTGTCAGCCAGTTTGCCGTGGCATACGGAGCTCCATCGCAGTCTTTAACACTGGTAGCATGCCGCGACAGCGTGGACGTGAACCGTATGTGCAGTTGACGGACTTTGAGCGAGGGCGTATAGTGGGCATGCGGGAGGCCGGGTGGACGTACCGCCGAATTGCTCAACACGTGGGGCGTGAGGTCTCCACAGTACATCGATGTTGTCGCCAGTGGTCGGCGGAAGGTGCACGTGCCCGTCGACCTGGGACCGGACCGCAGCGACGCACGGATGCACGCCAAGACCATAGGATCCTACGCAGTGCCGTAGGGGACCGCACCGCCACTTCCCAGCAAATTAGGGACACTGTTGCTCCTGGGGTATCGGCGAGGACCATTCGCAACCGTCTCCATGAAGCTGGGCTACGGTCCCGCACACCGTTAGGCCGTCTTCCGCTCACGCCCCAACATCGTGCAGCCCGCCTCCAGTGGTGTCGCGACAGGCGTGAATGGAGGGACGAATGGAGACGTGTCGTCTTCAGCGATGAGAGTCGCTTCTGCCTTGGTGCCAATGGTGGTCGTATGCGTGTTTGGCGCCGTGCAGGTGAGCGCCACAATCAGGACTGCATACGACCGAGGCACACAGGGCCAACACCCGGCATCATGGTGTGGGGAGCGATCTCCTACACTGGCCGTACACCACTGGTGATCGTCGAGGGGACACTGAATAGTGCACGGTACATCCAAACCGTCATCGAACCCATCGTTCTACCATTCCTAGACCGGCAAGGGAACTTGCTGTTCCAACAGGACAATGCACGTCCGCATGTATCCCGTGCCACCCAACGTGCTCTAGAAGGTGTAAGTCAACTACCCTGGCCAGCAAGATCTCCGGATCTGTCCCCCATTGAGCATGTTTGGGGCTGGATGAAGCGTCGTCTCACGCGGTCTGCACGTCCAGCACGAACGCTGGTCCAACTGAGGCGCCAGGTGGAAATGGCATGGCAAGCCGTTCCACAGGACTACATCCAGCATCTCTACGATCGTCTCCATGGGAGAATAGCAGCCTGCATTGCTGCGAAGGGTGGATATATACTGTACTAGTGCCGACATTGTGCATGCTCTGTTGCCTGTGTCTATGTGCCTGTGGTTCTGTCAGTGTGATCATGTGATGTATCTGACCCCAGGAATGTGTCAATAAAGTTTCCCCTTCCTGGGACAATGAATTCACGGTGTTCTTATTTCAGTTTCCAGGAGTGTATTTCTCAACAAACAGTAATAAGACTAAAGAAAATTTGTTCCAATACATTAGAAAGGGAAGTAAGCGTGATTAGGGTGTGGAAACAATGTAACAAGTTAAACAAGCAAGGATTAATCAGCTGCTGCTAAAAATTTGTGTTCATGGAAATAACTACGCAACACAAAATTAACAGCAGATTGTCCTACTGCAAACATTTATTACCCTAAGAGCAGATTTGTGGAATACAGAACAGAATAATTAACCAAAACACAAGAGTTTGAAAGAAAACTGCTGCCGCCACTACAGCTGCAGTTGTGGACGTGCATGTATGCTAAAGTGTACCACCCCCAGCGATGGCGGGCATCTGGGGATAACTGGAGTGGAAGGAATTCAGTTGTCAACAACATATCCAGTGTTAACACTTAGCAGTGATTGATATTTAATCTCTCAATTTTCCGTGGAGAATACATGCGACGCACATTATCATGGAGACAGCCCAATGGATATTGAGTGTTAGTTCACTATCTAGCCATTGTGACATGCGCACAGACACAGACATACAGAAAACAGAGTACATGCACTGCAACTGTAGACAAAGTGGTGGGAGATGACTGGATGCATTCGAGTAAAGTGCTATATCACACTGTCCAACCAGAAAATAGGTGTTGTCTTTACTACATTTACAAGCAATTTTAGCATACATGGTGAGAAGTGGCGTCATGATCACATGAACAGAAGTGACATAAAATCGATAAATTGGCGGAAAATACGTATAAATTGAGGGAAAATACGCCAAATTGCTGGGAAACTAAAGGGGAATGAGAGAGTACTTCCATGTCTTATGCTTGGATTAGGAAAATTCTTGTACATGGGAACGATTATGTGATAGCAAGAGAAATATGAGGAAAAGTTGATATGGAAGCACCAGGAATAGAGCAAAAATCATTCTTGCATTAAATGAATTCGTATTTGCGAATAAGGACAACCATCAGCTGCAGAATGGAGTGACGAAAACGAAAATCTGTGCCAGACTGGGACTCGAACCCGGATTTCCCGCTTACCACGAGCAGTCACTTTACCATTTGGCTATCCACGCATGACTCATAGCCACACTCAAACCACCATATGTTGTTAACCATGTATCTACGACTTGTACATTTACATCCAATACGTATATTCCCGTACAGGTCAAACGTTGTACTTGAAAGTCACTTGCCCGGTATTGGCAGATGAATACAATATTGCAGCGCCTGTGTTATTCTGATTAAAGTACAATGTTCCTTTCGACGTACACGCATGCCCAAAGGAACTTCGCATAACAGTCTTCGCTGAACAGTATTTACAGACTCAGTTCACTCTGTTCCTTCATGAGATGTGGAATAATGTAGTGGGTATAGTACCCTTCTACTTCTGGTCAGCTGCAAATTAAATTGGCGACAGTGTTGCAGGGAGGGTTGGTCAAAGACGATGCAGGCAGATCTTTCAGTCACCAACTTTATCCTATGAAGGCGAGAGTACTCCGTGACTCCCATCCATATAGTGGAAGATGGGTAATCATAATCGTAAATTACATACTATGATTGAAGTGCTAGAAATATATAGATACCTTAACTGCATCTGTACAGAACGCTTCAGTCATCTATCTACATTCGCAATTTTGTATGTGGCATATACAAATTAATGGAGGGGTGGTTAAGCGATGATACAGAAATTGGGAAGCATGCTGCTGTGTCATTGGTTGGTGTTGAAATTAACGGAAAAACTGGTAAAATTGCTAAAATTGATCACAGTATCAGCTGTTGTGCTTATTACGGTACATTGTCTCATACTGATGATGTCTTCTATATCCAACCCATCCACTGATATTTCAGCTTTACAGTATGGTTAAATGATGATGGCGTCCTCTTGGATAAAATATTTCGAAGGTAAAATAGTCCCCCATTCGGATCTCCGGGCGGGGACTACTCAAGAGGACGTCGTTATCAGGAGAAAGAAAACTGGCATTCTACGGATCGGAGCGTGGAATGTCAGATCCCTTAATCGGGCAGGTAGGTTAGAAAATTTAAAAAGGGAAATGGATAGGTTAAAGTTAGATATAGTGGGAATTAGTGAAGTTCGGTGGCAGGAGGAACAAGACTTCTGGTCAGGTGAATACAGGGTTATAAATACAAAATCAAATAGGGGTAATGCAGGAGTAGGTTTAATAATGAATAAAAAAAATAGGAGTGCGGGTAAGCTACTACAAACAGCATAGTGAACGTATTATAGTGGCCAAGATAGGCACGAAGCCCATGCCTACTACAGTAGTATAAGTTTGTATGCCAACTAACTCTGCAGATGACGAAGAAATTGAAGAAATGTATGATGAAATAAAAGAAATTATTCAGATAGTGAAGGGAGACGAAAATTTAATAGTCATGGGTGACTGGAATTCGAGTGTAGGAAAAGGGAGAGAAGGAAACGTAGTAGGTGAATATGGATTGGGGGTAAGAAATGAAAGAGGGAGCCGCCTGGTAGAATTTTGCACAGAGAACAACTTAATCATAGCTAACACTTGGTTTAAGAATCATGATAGAAGGTTGTATACATGGAAGAACCCTGGAGATACTAAAAGGTATCAGATAGATTATATAATGGTAAGACAGAGATTTAGGAACCAGGTTTTAAATTGTAAGACATTTCCAGGGGCAGATGTGGACTCTGATCACAATCTATTGGTTATGACCTTTAGATTAAAACTGAAGAAACTGCAAAAAGGTGGGAATTTAAGGAGATGGGACCTGGATAAACTGAAAGAACCAGAGGTTGTACAGAGTTTCAGGAAGAGCATAAGGGAACAATTGACAGGAATGGGGGAAAGAAATATTGTAGAAGAAGAATGGGTAGCTTTGAGGGATGAAGTAGTGAAGGCAGCAGAGGATCAAGTAGGTAAAAAGACGAGGGTTAGTAGTAATCCTTGGGTAACAGAAGAAATATTGAATTTAATTGATGAAAGGAGAAAATATAAAAATGCAGTAAGTGAAGCAGGCAAAAAGGAATACAAACGTCTCAAAAATGAGATCGACAGGAAGTGCAAAATGGCTAAGCAGGGATGGCTAGAGGAGAATTGTAAGGATGTAGAGGCTTACCTCACTAGGGGTATGATAGATACTGCCTACAGGAAAATTAAAGAGACCTTTGGAGAAAAGAACGCCACTTGTATGAATATCAAGAGCTCAGGTGGAAACACAGTTCTAAGCAAAGAGGGGAAAGCTGAAAGGTGGGAGGAGTATATAGAGGGTCTATACAAGGGCGATGAACTTGAGGACAATATTATGGAAATAGAAGAGGATGTAGATGAAGACGAAATGGGAGATACGATACTGCGTGAAGAGTTTGACAGAGCACTGAAAGCCCTGGGTCGAAACAAGGCCCCCGGAGTAGACAACATTCCATTGGAACTACTGACGGCCTTGGGAGAGCCAGTCCTGACAAAACTCTACCACCTGGTGAGCAAGATGTATGAAACAGGCGAAATACCCTCAGACTTCAAGAAGAATATAATAATTCCAATCCCAAAGAAAGCAGGTGTTGACAGATGTGAAAATTACCGAACAATCAGTTTTATAAGCCACAGCTGCAAAATACTAACACGAATTCTTTACAGACGAATGGAAAAACTAGTAGAAGCCGACCTCGGGGAAGATCAGTTTGGATTCCGTAGAAATGTTGGAACACGTGAGGCAATACTGACCTTACGACTTATCTTAGAAGAAAGATTAAGGAAAGGCAAACCTACGTTTCTAGCATTTGTAGACTTAGAGAAAGCTTTTGACAATGTTGACTGGAATACTCTCTTTCAAATTCTAAAGGTGGCAGGGGTAAAATACAGGGAGCGAAAGGCTATTTACAATTTGTACAGAAACCAGATGGCAGTTATAAGAGTTGAGGGACATGAAAGGGAAGCAGTGGTTAAGAAGGGAGTAAGACAGGGTTGTAGCCTCTCCCCGATGTTATTCAATCTGTATATTGAGCAAGCAGTAAAGGAAACAAAAGAAAAATTCGGAGTAGGTATTAAAATCCATGGAGAAGAAATAAAAACTTTGAGGTTCGCCGATGACATTGTAATTCTGTCAGAGACAGCAAAGGACTTGGAAGAGCAGTTGAATGGAATGGATGGTGTCTTGAAGGGAGGATATAAGATGAACATCAACAAAAGCAAAACGAGGATAATGGAATGTAGTCGAATTAAGTCGGGTGATGTTGAGGGTATTAGATTAGAAAATGAGACACTTAAAGTAGTAAAGGAGTTTTGCTATTTGGGGAGCAAAATAACTGATGATGGTCGAAGTAGATAGGATATAAAATGTAGACTGGCAATGGCAAGGAAAGCGTTTCTGAAGAAGAGAAATTTGTTAACATCGAGTATAGATTTAAGTGTCAGGAAGTCATTTCTGAAAGTATTTGTATGGAGTGTAGCCATGTATGGAAGTGAAACATGGACGGTAAATAGTTTGGACAAGAAGAGAATAGAAGCTTTCGAAATGTGGTGCTACAGAAGAATGCTGAAGATTAGATGGGTAGATCACATAACTAATGAGGAAGTATTGAATAGGATTGGGGAGAAGAGGAGTTTGTGGCACAACTTGACCAGAAGAAGGGATCGGTTGGTAGGACATGTTCTGAGGCATCAAGGGATCACCAATTTAGTATTGGAGGGCAGCGTGGAGGGTAAAAATCGTAGGGGGAGACCAAGAGATGAATACACTAAGCAGATTCAGAAGGGATGTAGGTTGCAGTAGGTACTGGGAGATGAAGAAGCTTGCACAGGATAGAGTAGCATGGAGAGCTGCATCAAACCAGTCTCAGGACTGAAGACCATAACAACAACACTAACCACTGATATGCTGTTGATTACCACATAATGACTGACTAACACCCTTTGTTTGAGATGGAAAGAATTTTGGTGGGAGCAACAGCTTCCAGGGAATCGCCAGCACTGACACACTGATCAAGTACACAGCTGCAATATAAGGAATAAATGCCTTGGTCTCTTAAAAACAGAACACCTGGGTGCCTGCTACCCCGACCCTCTGAAAGATGAGATTAAATGTAGAGGTTATAACCTTTGGGCAGCTGTTTGGAAATGCTCCACAATGCCACAAACTTTTCCAGTTTTTATATGTTGCGATGTCTTCTACATTTCTGTCAGTAAGGTACACCACCTCTGTCTTTTATTTCACCCACCCCCTGTGTTGTGGATACAGCATAGTTTACACTATGCGATATCCAGCTTTCTGTGAGAGCCAATGGATCGAAACATGTTAACGTCAGATTAGCACCTGACACAGATCTCGAAGTTGTGGTGGAAAAACAAAGTGTATGGCACTGTACAAAACTGTAATCATAATCTGCATACGCAAGAATAACAAGGAGACTCTCTCTTGCGATTGATAGTATGTGGGATATTGTCCTCCTACAGTATGGGTGACGAAACTTTATGCTGGTCTCTGCAAGTGACTTTGATCACTGGCCACCTGCTCCAATAGACATTATATGCAATAGGATCGGCACATATGCTCGATGTTTTCGACGTATCAGAGGAGAAGGATGCATTTATCTTATTGAGTTCTCTGTTGGGTAACATTAGTGGAGTCTTTAAATAATTCATAGTTTTCTCTGTCAGATGGTACAAAATAACAAGGAGAGAGAGAATGTTTAGGTGACAGAGTTGAATGCACCTTAAGGGATGCAGATCTCCTTTGGACTGCAGTACCTGTATGTAGTTTGGAGATGCACCACAATGTAGTAGCAAACCCATACCCTTGTTACAGTTCCCGCATGATGCAGTCTTCCTAATTTCCCTAATAAAAAAAAATACCACCGCAACTGCCTGTACTTCTTTTCTAATACCTTGTGTAGCAGGAGAAAGCTTCTTTTGGCGCTGATCTCACACACTGTACACAGTCTGCGGAACTTTGACAACATGTTCTCGTTTCTGCGGAGTAGTCAAAACACTGTCCTGTCGCATTAACGCAGCTCACCCTGTGTCTTTACAGGATGCAGAAGGTCCTAGATATACCGCTCTCTGACTTTCTCTCAGTTCCGACTAAAATTGGAATGATCACGTGGGGCAAAGCTGCAGGGAGGGGCGGGGCAGAGATTCAGGAGCAGTTACATGATACAGAGGGACAGTCTAAAACCACAGTGCAGTTTTGCACTATGGAGTCTTTACCTGATAGGTTCAAAAAATGTGACTCATTTTGAGACATGAGAGTGTCGCGAATATGATTCACCAGTGGCTGTAAACATTAAAAGACTTCTCCATAGGATTTAACGCAAGTGTTTAAATGGAGACACTTGATTTCAAATCGCAGACGGCGTTTGTTACAGATAGCGTAACACTATAGATCTGAGAAGCCAGTCATAGGATTTTGTACATTTTTATGACCGTAATCTAGCATTGCATTTTAAAGTGATTCACTACATAGCACACCATCTACTGTATATGATCATTCTCGGTCAACCACTAATCTCCCTCGCTTATAAATCTGTGGATATATCACAGAACCTCTTCTACATTGTCTACATGGTGTCGAGATTAAATGCATTGCAAATACGGTTTGTTAGCTTGGGAAGTATCTAGCAGTGGCAAGAGGGAGATGCAAATATCGGATTAATGCCATTCCCTTAGCGGAATCACTTTCTAAATTCGGTGATAAGGGTGATATTATTACGAGCTACCACCGCCAGCGACTTGCTCTCGAATTTTCGGTCTGTTAATACACACCCTGCGATCACCATCTATATTCAATGTCACGGTATTTGCGCGGAACACCACTTCATTTGGGAGCACTCCTCAATTAATAAAGCATGTATAATTTTTAACATGAATACTGTTAGCGATAATTGTGTGTGCCTGTAGAACCAAGACCGCTTCCTACGCAGGGTGACAGTAACACGCTCGTTGCGATCGTGTTTTTAATATCTGGTGTCTTATAAGACGATTACATCTCTCTTCCTAAGGTTCACTGGTACCACTCGCAAGAAAAACAAGTGAGACATGTCCATCCATCGTGGATTGTCATCCAACATTGTTTGGTGCCACCAGAATTCAATTATTAGCGAAGTATTATACTTACTTGGGGATGTGTGACAGATTCGCTATGATCAGCAGGCTTATAAATATTGTGCTGTGGTGCGAATTTGCTGTGGTCATTGTTCAGACACGCGCAGAAAAAAATACTGTATCCGCTTGTAAAGGAAGTATGGATTTGCTGGAAATTGCGATTTCAGCGCATCGATAGCTGTGAGAAGGGAGGGAGGATTTTATGCGGAAAATTATGTCCAGGCAGGGATATACACTCCTGGAAATTGAAATAAGAACACCGTGAATTCATTGTCCCAGGAAGGGGAAACTTTATTGACACATTCCTGGGGTCAGATACATCACATGATCACACTGACAGAACCACAGGCACATAGACACAGGCAACAGAGCATGCACAATGTCGGCACTAGTACAGTGTATATCCACCTTTCGCAGCAATGCAGGCTGCTATTCTCCCATGGAGACGATCGTAGAGAGGCTGGATGTAGTCCTGTGGAACGGCTTGCCTTGCCATTTCCACCTGGCGCCTCAGTTGGACCAGCGTTCGTGCTGGACGTGCAGACCGCGTGAGACGACACTTCATCCAGTCCCAAACATGCTCAATGGGGGACAGATCCGGAGATCTTGCTGGCCAGGGTAGTTGACTTACACCTTCTAGAGCACGTTGGGTGGCACGGGATACATGCGGACGTGCATTGTCCTGTTGGAACAGCAAGTTCCCTTGCCGGTCTAGGAATGGTAGAACGATGGGTTCGATGACGGTTTGGATGTACCGTGCACTATTCAGTGTCCCCTCGACGATCACCAGTGGTGTACGGCCAGTGTAGGAGATCGCTCCCCACACCATGATGCCGGGTGTTGGCCCTGTGTGCCTCGGTCGTATGCAGTCCTGATTGTGGCGCTCACCTGCACGGCGCCAAACACGCATACGACCATCATTGGCACCAAGGCAGAAGCGACTCTCATCGCTGAAGACGACACGTCTCCATTCGTCCCTCCATTCACGCCTGTCGCGACACCACTGGAGGCGGGCTGCACGATGTTGGGGCGTGAGCGGAAGACGGCCTAACGGTGTGCGGGACCGTAGCCCAGCTTCATGGAGACGGTTGCGAATGGTCCTCGCCGATACCCCAGGAGCAACAGTGTCCCTAATTTGCTGGGAAGTGGCGGTGCGGTCCCCTACGGCACTGCGTAGGATCCTACGGTCTTGGCGTGCATCCGTGCGTCGCTGCGGGCCGGTCCCAGGTCGACGGGCACGTGCACCTTCCGCCGACCACTGGCGACAACATCGATGTACTGTGGAGACCTCACGCCCCACGTGTTGAGCAATTCGGCAGTACGTCCACCCGGCCTCCCGCATGCCCACTATACGCCCTCGCTCAAAGTCCGTTCACGTCCACGCTGTCGCGGCATGCTACCAGTGTTGAAGACTGCGATGGAGCTCCGTATGCCACGGCAAACTGGCTGACACTGACGGCGGCGGTGCACAAATGCTGCGCAGCTAGCGCCATTCGACGGCCAACACCGCGGTTCCCGGTGTGTCCGCTGTGCCGTGCGTGTGATCATTGCTTGTACAGCCCTCTCGCAGTGTCCGGAGCAAGTATGGTAGGTCTGACACACCGGTGTCAATGTGTTCTTTTTTGCATTTCCAGGAGTGTAGTACTGATATTTCAAGATCCACATCTGGCAGGAGGATTTACAGGGTAAGCTCAAAGTCTTACCCTGATTTTAACAATTTATTACAGAATAACCATTCGATATAATAATTTACGTTTGTAGTGTTACCAGCTTTTTTTAAGACCACTTACGTTAGCAATCCTCAACGTGTGCTCCCTTGGTAACTCGGAGAATGTCGAGGCGGTATTCCAGTTTCGTAACAAGTGTTACGTCACAGTACCCACAGCAGCTTGTATCCTAGCCTTCAGTTCGTCGACGTCAGCAATTGGTGTGACGAAGACTCTGTCCTTGATATAGCCCCAGAAAAAAACTCAAGGGGCGTAATGTCTGGAGAGCGGGTTGGGCAGGGTGTTGACCGTTCCTTCCAATCCACCGATCCGGAAATGTTTTATCCAGGAAATCACGCACTATCAAAGCCGCACAGTTAGAAGAATATCAACCATGGATAATTTTCCAGCAAGATGGAGCACCCCCACTGGGCTCTGATAGTGCGTAGGGCATTGTGATCCACAAAAATGAAGTCGCGGATGAGCGCACCTCTAAAAAGATGCGCATTGGGAAGGTGTCACGTTAATGTTGTACAGTGAGTGTACCACGTTCAAACGTGATGACAAAACAATGTCGGAGGGTGGCCACATATGGCGAGAGATGGGAACACGTAATGCACTCACGAACATTGTCCAACACGGTCGTTCAGGTGGTCCAGGTGGGTAAGCATAATTTTGCATGGGCGTATTGCCATCCAAATCTTTGAAGAGACTACACCGTCAACGTTATTGTGACATTGTACCGAATTCACATGTGCGGCTTTTCAGACGCCCATTCGGCCCTGGATTTATTTTCGTGAATGACAAAGTACGACAGCATCGAACAGTGCAGGTAGAGGAGCTCTTGCAACGAGAGGATATTGGCGAGTGGGCTGGCCTGCCGGTTCCCCAACTTGAATCGTATCCGGACGTGTGAGATATGTTGGAGAGATGTAATGGGGCATAACAACATGCACCAACGACCGTCCAGCCATCGTCAACCCTGCTGGTGGAGGAATGGAATGTACTGCCAGAATAACTCCTTACCGACCTTGTGAGCAGCATTGGAGTACATTGCAGGGCTTGCATTGCCTCCCGTGGTACTCACACACCCTATTAAGAACCTTGCCCCGCCTTTTGCGATGTCCAAGAGACCATATCATAAATCATGATGACTTCAGTGGTAATCGCCTATGAATAAAGTGCCACTTCAGTTCGTCTCATTGAGTATTTCAGTTACGCTCTATACTATACTTTAGCAGTTCTTCCTATGTATTGTCAAAATTTCATCAAGCCCCGTTATTTGGCACTGACACGTGATACAAGAGCTCTCCCTTCAGTTTTGCGCATCACTGTGCGCCACGTGGTGCAACTTACGAGATGTATCGCTCCAGAGATTTATTCAGAAACATTTACTGGTGGATCTGCACTAGTACACTATTAAATCTAAATAAGGGTTCCCTGCCTCAATATGAGCCTTGGGACTTTAGGTTTTTCTGTTCTGTTTTATGCTTGAACAATCAACAGGATATGACAAAAACTAAGGAATCAGTATCTGCTAAAACCACTGAGACCCTTTAACAAGATCCAAATGTTCTATTTCATACAAGCATAAAACATTTGCCCACCGCTAAAGACAAATACAATATAACACAGAATAACAAAAAAGCAGCTACAGTCTGCAAATAAAAACATATAAACACAATACGCCAATGAGACCAATAAAAATTTTCATAAAAGCTTCGACATACCATATGGCTTAAAATGCCCAATAAATACTTAAGAAGCATTACAAAACAAGCTATAAGGCAACAGTGAAGAATACAAGCCACTTGATAAAAAACTTACAAAACACAGACGTACTACACGCCACACCACTGGTACAATTTAACACCATAAAAATTTACACATCTATTTCAGCAATGGAAACGACATAAATAAGAAAGGAAAAAAATCTTTCATCATTGCAGTGTAACGAAGCAAGTGAATGAAAAGACAGACAGTTCAATGCCAAGTGTTGTAAAATCGTTGAAATCCGTGTTGGTGGTCAGGCTGGGGCACGGGTGAGAAGTATAGAGCAAGCAGAAACACCAGCGCCAGAACGGCGCCGTATTCCCTGTAGGGCATGCCACAATGACTAGCCGTGAGAAGTTCTTGCTTGCCTGCCTAAAAAATGCTGATAACTGTCAAGATACAAAATGGACGAATTATAGCCTAGTATCTGAATCATATGTCTTGCTTACTATAAAGAATAATCATTACATTCAATACATATAAGAAAAAATGGTTCAAATGACTCTGACCACTATGGGACTTAACATCTGAGGTCATCAGTCCCCTAGGAGTTAGAACTACTTAAACCTAACCAACCTAAGGACGTTACACACATCCATTCCCGAGGCAGGATTCGAACATGTGACAGTAGTGGTCGCGCGGTTCCAGACTGAAGCACCTAGAACCTCTAGGCCACCGCAGCCCGCTTTAAGCAAAGAGAGTCTATTTTCAATCAAATCATCTGGAAGGTTTTATTGTGCTTACAGAGCTGAAATTAATATAAAAATAATATTAAAGGCTAGAGCATTGTCGAGAGGCAACATCCACGTTAGCTTACACAAACATGGGTTGTATGAGGCCGTCTAGAGACGAGAGAGATACGAAAACGACACTTGTTGCTGGGTCCTCATTAGTGGCGAACGTGCGAAGACTTAGGCATGGGTTTGAGTGCACTGAGGTGCAACACTGGTGGGATGTTGCGTATCCATTACCTTTACCAATTTGCGTTGTGTCTCCTTCCGCCGGCCGCGGTGGTCTAGCGGTTCTAGGCGCGCAGTCCGGAACCGCGCGACTGCTACGGTCGCAGGTTCGAATCCTGCCTCGGGCATGGATGTGTGTGATGTCCTTAGGTTAGTTAGGTTTAAGTAGTTCTACGTTCTAGGGGACTGATGACCACAGATGTCAAGTCCCATAGTGCTCAGGGCCATTTGAACCACTTTTTGTGTCCCTCTCAAGGATCAGTTCGTAGTATAGTTACACTCCTGGAAATGGAAAAAAGAACACATTGACACCGGTGTGTCAGACCCACCATACTTGCTCCGGACACTGCGAGAGGGCTGTACAAGCAATGATCACACGCACGGCACAGCGGACACACCAGGAACCGCGGTGTTGGCCGTCGAATGGCGCTAGCTGCGCAGCATTTGTGCACCGCCACCGTCAGTGTCAGCCAGTTTGCCGTGGCATACGGAGCTCCATCGCAGTCTTTAACACTGGCAGCATGCCGCGACAGCGTGGACGTGAACCGTATGTGCAGTTGACGGACTTTGAGCGAGAGCGTATAGTGGGCATGCGGGAGGCCGGGTGGACGTACCGCCGAATTGCTCAACACGTGGGGCGTGAGGTCTCCACAGTACATCGATGTTGTCGCCAGTGGTCGGCGGAAGGTGCACGTGCCCGTCGACCTGGGACCGGACCGCAGCGACGCACGGATGCACGCCAAGACCGTAGGATCCTACGCAGTGCCGTAGGCGACCGCACCGCCACTTCCCAGCAAATTAGGGACACTGTTGCTCCTGGGGTATCGGCGAGGACCATTCGCAACCGTCTCCATGAAGCTGGGCTACGGTCCCGCACACCGTTAGGCCGTCTCCCGCTCACGCCCCAACATCGTGCAGCCCGCCTCCAGTGGTGTCGCGACAGGCGTGAATGGACGGACGAATGGAGACGTGTCGTCTTCAGCGATGAGAGTCGCTTCTGCCTTGGTGCCAATGATGGTCGTATGCGTGTTTGGCGCCGTGCAAGTGAGCGCCACAATCAGGACTGCATACGACCGAGGCACACAGGGCCAACACCCGGCATCATGGTGTGGGGAGCGATCTCCTACACTGGCCGTACACCACTGGTGATCGTCGAGGGGACACTGAATAGTGCACGGTACATCCAAACCGTCATCGAACCCATCGTTCTACCATTCCTAGACCGGCAAGGGAACTTGCTGTTCCAACAGGACAATGCACGTCCGCATGTATCCCGTGCCACCCAACGTGCTCTAGAAGGTGTAAGTCAACTACCCTGGCCAGCAAGATCTCCGGATCTGTCCCCCATTGAGCATGTTTGGGACTGGATGAAGCGTCGTCTCACGCGGTCTGCACGTCCAGCACGAACGCTGGTCCAACTGAGGCGCCAGGTGGAAATGGCATGGCAAGCCGTTCTACAGGACTACATCCAGCACCTCTACGATCGTCTCCATGGGAGAATAGCAGCCTGCATTGCTGCGAAAGGTGGATATACACTGTACTAGTGCCGACATTGTGCATGCTCTGTTGCCTGTATCTATGTGCCTGTGGTTCTGTCAGTGTGATCATGTGATGTATCTGACCCCAGGAATGTGTCAATAAAGTTTCCCCTTCCTGGGACAAAGAATTCACGGTGTTCTTATTTCAATTTCCAGGAGTGTATTTTTAATGTAAATTATTAGTATAAGATGTAACTTCTGGTTCTTGAAAGCAATAGTAAATGAGGCATGATTAGAATAATCAAATATCGTGTTGTTTTGACTTCGTTTCTGGCTTGGGGTTTAGTGACGACCTTTGTGTTTCAGAATCTCTGCTGATGTAGCGCGCCTGCTGCGTGTAGAGTGCTGGGAACAGTTGTTCTAGGATATCATAAAGCGGATCTCAGTCCTCTGATTCCGAAAGCAATGGAATTTGTATTGCATTGGCAGTGCTTGATAATGGCATTCCGCATCTAATGCATATTCTTTCATATCATACAGTAACCTTACTACAGAAGCAATAACTGAAATAACCAGTGTAGACAAACTGATAACAGAACAGACTTACTTCCACTCGGAAAATGAATATTATCTACATAGTGACAATCACTCAATGGGATCCCCAGTACACAAACATTACTAGATATCTTCATAAACAATTTAGGAAGTAAAATCTTTCCAAAAACAGCCATCAAAGGATACTGTAAAATCATATACCGGAACAGATATGATGACTATATAGTTTGTCTATTAGGTGAAACTCGAGAAAGAACAGACAAATTTCAAAATTTTATCCAGAAATTAACTTGTATACAGACAGAGGAAAAAGACAAACAGATAAACTTCCTTGACATTAAAAATAACAGACGAAACTGGATCACACTCTTTCTATATAAACACAAAACATGCAACTACAGGCACAATTTTTAACGCCAAAGCTGGTCATCGCCACTGTCAAATGCATGGTGCACTAAGGCACATGTTACATACAGTAAATAGGATCTGATTAACTTAACAAAGTAGGACAGAGAGATACCAACAATAAGTAACAGAAATGACACACGCATACACAAAAAACAGGAAAATACTAAAATCAACATACCACATACCAAGACAATACTTACACATTATAACGATATGTTTACGTAATGTGCATACATAAACATACAGTTATAGATGTCCCCGTTCGTAGCCGCTAATCATAACAATATGTTTACTTTTGTGCTGTAACATCAAGCTATAATCAGCGGTGGAAATATGTTTGCGAACGCCGACCGTGTGCGGCTGTTTCTTGTTGGATCGTCTGATCAGTCGAAAGTTGCATTACAGAGGAGAGTAAATGCCTATTCAAAATATAATTATTTTTGGATAGCTCAACATGAATTTCCTAAGGGACTGTAGTTTATCATGCATTTACCAGTCGAATGCGGCGCGGAGAAAATATTTCGCCGCATGCAACTTCCGTCCAATTTCGACGAAAGAATTCGTGACTGTGAACTCTCTATTTGGCAGAAACATAAAGAAAATAAAATAACTTCATGAAGGAATGAGACATAGATTCTATACTAAATAAATAGTCCATACACCAGTTCCATTTAACTCTGAATTTATGGCAATTACTAGATGAACTTACAGGGCTATTACAAATGATTGAAGTGATTTCACAAATTCACTGTAGTTCCATTCATTGACATATGGTCACGACACACTACAGATACGTAGAAAAACTCATAAAGTTTTGTTCGGCTGAAGCCGCACTTCAGGTTTCTGCCGCCAGAGCGCTCGAGAGCGCAGTGAGACAAAATGGCGACAGGAGCCGAGAAAGCGTATGTCGTGCTTGAAATGCACTCACATCAGTCAGTCATAACAGTGCAACGACACTTCAGGACGAAGTTCAACAAAGATCCACCAACTGCTAACTCCATTCGGCGATGGTATGCGCAGTTTAAAGCTTCTGGATGCCTCTGTAAGGGGAAATCAACGGGTCGGCCTGCAGTGAGCGAAGAAACGGTTGAACGCGTGCGGGCAAGTTTCACGCGTAGCCCGCGGAAGTCGACGAATAAAGCAAGCAGGGAGCTAAACGTACCACAGCCGACGGTTTGGGAAATCTTACGGAAAAGGCATTTCTTAAACAGGAGATTGGAAAACCGATGGATCGGTCGTGGTGGAGATCATGATCAGCAATTCATGTCATGGCCTCCACGCTCTCCCGACTTAACCCTATGCGATTTCTTTCTGTGGGGTTATGTGAAAGATTCAGTGTTTAAACCTCCTCTCCCAAGAAATGTGCCAGAACTGCGAGCTCGCATCAACGATTCTTTCGAACTCATTGATGGGGACATGCTGCGCCGAGTGTGGGAGGAACTTGATTATCGGCTTGATGTCTGCCGAATCACTAAAGGGGCACATATCGAACATTTGTGAATTCCTAAAAAAACTTTTTGAGTTTTTGTAAGTGTGTGCAAAGCATTGTGACAATATCTCAAATAATAAAGTTATTATAGAGCTGTTAAATCGCTTCAATCATTTGTAATAACCCTGTACACTGCAATGAAGGATTTAACATGGATGCCGTTTTGACTGGCACTTCTCTTCTCGCACTGAAAATAATTCCTTTGACGTTTTCACATACACGTCGCACAATAAATCTACTGCTATGCAGTATTGCACTTTTACTTTACACTAAAATAATATTATTTTTAACAATAATAACACGGCGGCAAGACATGCGCGTCCGACACAAGTTACAAGAGAATATCTCGTACATCAAAAGAATGTGCAAAAGTGTTCTTCTTCTGTCGGTTTTTCGCGCCGCGGTTTTCAAAGTCATTAACTCACTGCATCTCTCACGGCGCTTCGACAATAAACACGTTACGTCACAGGACGTTCACCTTTTACATTCTCGCAACATTATTTGCTAACTGTAGCTGTTGCCGAGCGACTGCTCGATTAGTGAATGATTTAAAATGATAAGGCAATCACACAATATTACAACGTGCAGACCACATTACGCAAATGAAAGGGACTAGGTACACAATGGCACACAATGACACATAAACTAACACACAAAGTTCCATCCATTCTAAAGAAGCAAGGCCTTTGCATAGAAAATCGACTTTACAGCGACCCTCTTCAGGGCGCTTAGCGATGGTAGAAGAGTGTGTATGCAGTTTGTATTCTGGGCTGAAAATCGTTTTTAGAGCTACAAGCAAAACAGAACTTTCCTAGCAGTACAGCAAGAGCGCATGTAGGACAGTATCAAGACACACAGTAAGCAATAAAACGTATATTGTGCTAAAGGTATTTAAGTCTGAATGTTTGTAACATACACATACAACGTCAGAATGTGTAAGTGAAAATCCTGCATATCAATGAAAAAATCTATGTATTTCCTTCCTCTGAGAGTGCCTTAGTAAGCTAGGCGAAACACGTGTGGTAAAACAAATATTGTTTTTACTCAGAAGCTTACAGACGACGTAAAATAAGTCATTAATGTGAAAAATTATAAGTTTACCGATGTCGTTTTGATTCTGTCAGAGGCGACAAAAACTATAAAGTCAAGTTGAATGGGAAATACGAGGGTTGCCTTTTCTCAGCCGAAAACAATGCTACGAATGCGAAACGTTACGTACGTATTATTTGAATTCTCCTGAGTGAGCGCGTCAAGTTTCCGTCACCTCTGACAGATAGCGTAGCTGCAGGACAGTTTCAAAATGGCATCAGTAGGTGATGTACATTACAAGCAACGTGCTGTCATTGAATTTCTCACTGCAGAAAAAGAAACTGTGGGGATATTCACAAACGCTCGTGCAAAGTCTGTGGAGCATCTGTTGTTGACGGAAGTACAGTTAGTCGCTGGGCTTGGAGGGTGAGGTAATGAGAAGGGAGTTCGGCGGAGCTCCACGATTTGTGGCGGTCGGGGAGATCATCCACGGCTGTCACACCTGACATGTTGCAGCGAGCTGTGATGTCATGCGTTATTAAAGAATGCCATTCATTCAAATGGTTCAAATGGCTCTAAGCACTATGGGACTTAACATCTGAGGTCATCAGTCCCCTAGAACTTAGAACTACTTAAACCTAACTAACCTAAAGACATCACACACATCCATGCCCGAGACAGGATTCGAACCTGCGACCGTAGCAGCAGCGCGGTTCCGAACTGAAGCTCCTAGAACCGCTCGGTCACAGCGGCCAGCGATGCCATTCGTGAACGACATTTTGAGGACGATGAGGAGGTAATTCAAACAGTGAAGCACTGGATCCGCACAAGGTTTGGTACCGACAGGACATACACGCCCTTGTTTCGCGCTGGAGGAAGTCCATAGAACGGGATGGAGATTACGTGAAAAAACAGGGTGTGTAGATAAAACACCATTCTTTCGTGTGTGTAATTCTCATTACGTTCAATAAAAGATTGTTGAAGAAAAAAAGTGCGGTGCATTACTTTCTGGGCAACCCTCGTAGTTGTAACATTAACATCAACAAGTGTAAAAGAAGTCATGTAGTCAAACTAAACCATGCGACGCCGAAGAAATTAGATTAGGAAGTAAGACACCAAAAATAGAAGACGAGTTCTGCTATTTGGGAAGAAAACTAGCAACGATGGTAGAAGTGGAGGACATAAGTTTCGAAGTGTCTTATTTCAGAGTATTTTTTCTCGAGTTTAACCATGTGTGAAACTGAAATGTAGAAGATAAACAGTACAAGAGAACGGAAGCTTTTGAAATGTGGTGCTACAGAACAATGTTGAAGGTTGGTCGGTTAAATTGAGCCGTTCTTGAGGAGATGTTGAATCGAATTGCAGAGAATTGAAATTCATGGCGCAGTCTGACTGAAAGAAGGGCTCGGCTGACAGGACACATTCTGAGGTATCAATGAATGGTTAATTTCGTAATAGAGAGACTTGGAGAGTAAAACTTTTGTGAGAGGCCCAGGCTTGACTACAGCAAGCGAATTCAAGTCGATGCAGTTTGCAGTAGTTTTGCACGCGTGAAGAAGCTCACATAGGATAGATTAGAGTGGAAAATTTCATCAGGTGCCTTCTGCCTGAAAATCACGACAAAACTACGACACCGGTGATATGTAACACTAAATAATACGTAAACCTTTGTATCCACTTTGCTTCAGGACAACGTAACATTCTGACTATCCACACAGAACTGGAAATACCATCTACGGCGATGAAAATACTGTTCTAATAATAAACTGCAAATGATCCGACTAAATTACTTTTGTTACAACGATAGTATTCGAGGAATAATAATTAAGAACAACAAGAGATTGCACTTTCAGCAGATAATGGTGGCTTACTAGCTGCTACCCATTCAGAGAGCTACTTTAAAGTAGGCCAATACTGAATCTTAAGAAAGATGAGAAATTTTCTGGAGGAATTCCTAAGTGACTCTCTGCGATATGTGAAGTTTGCTTCTCTTCGAGGGTAGGCACTCCTTAAAGGCGACAGCTGATGAAAGACACAGAGATGACAGCACAGAGTGAAAGTATCCTGCCGTAAGGGCTGATCTGTATCCTAATGACGACTATACACGAGAACTTTTGCGGGTGGTAATTACATCCCCATGCACTTGTAGAAAAACAGGAAGCTAATTATTACACTATTCTCGATAGAATATTTAGTTCGAAATCCCGTTCTCCGATCCATGCATATCAGATTAGGGATAACTTTGCACAAAAGCTAAACTTTCAATAATCATATTCTGCCAAGATCGCCTAGTAATTATAAATTCACGTTACCGATTTCGGCAATTTATTAGCATCTTCAGATGTGATTAATCCACCAACAGCTTTGTTATGATATATAAAATTTTAAATTATGCATTCTGGGCATCTCTTTTACTACGTGACGACATAATGTATATATTTTGTAGATATATGCCACTTCCTGAGGTTCAGAGCGCATAACATGTATTTTATATATCATGGCGAAGCTCTTACTGGGTTAATCACATATGAAGATGGTAATAAATGGTCGAAGCCGGTAATATGAAAAGTAGTTACCAGACGATCTTGATGTAAAAAGTTATATATACATACAGGTAAGCATTTATTAGGTCGATTGTTTCCGTTTGACAGAATGTCAATCCTTAAAAAATATCATGTTCCCTTGTTATGAAAAAGTACAGTACAAACACTGCACCCTGTTTCGCAAATTCAGTGACAAAAATTCTTCTTTAAAGCCACTAACACCCTTAGTAATACTCTGATAAATACATAAAAACTAACGGAAATACGTAGTTTAGAAGCAGCAGATATCCAATGCATTGAATGTGCAATGTGTTACATGGACTTAACTGTCAGAAAGATTACAATCGGGTAGAAAGAACATACCGAAATACGAAGGAGAAACGAACCAAGAGATTTAGTTTTGGTATGTCATCGTATCAAAGAAAGGCACAATGGTATATGCACACGTAGTAGCCATATCGTTTTGCAGATAAGAGAGACAGTCTTGAAGCAACTAAAATATATAACTAGCTGCACCACCGGAAATTTAAGAAACATTAAATTCCATAACGCCTATCAAAATATTTTAAATGTGTCTTTACGTATATGAGCCTCGCTGCTTGATTAACATCTTTCACCGGGTAAGTGCCGGTCTCTATTTAGTATTGTGTATTTGCCTCGCTCCTAAACAGTAAAACGCGCTATATCTCCCGCAAAACTCTCCATCGCGTCCAGTAAATACGATGTTTGCGTACGGAAGTGCAGCCTCTGGTCTCCACTCGCTTGTTATCCCTGACATTCCGTGCTTCTTACTTCTTCGTTGATATACTGAGCTATGGCGCGGTCAACCTTGATTCAGTGGTTATCTTCGTCCGATGTTGTTGTTGTGGTCTTCAGTCCAGAGACTGGTCTGGTGCAACTCTCCATGCTACCTATCTTATGCAAGCTTTTTTATCCCGAAGTTCGTACTTGAACCTACATACTTCTGAATCTGTTTAGTGTAGTCATCTCTTGGTCTCCCTCTACGATTTTTACCCTCGACGCTGCCTCCAGTACTAAATTCGTGATCCCTTGATGCCTCAGAACATGTCCTACCAACCGATCCCTTCTTCTAGTCAAGTTGAGCACAAATTCCTCTTCTCCCCAATTCTGTTTAGTACCTCCTCATTAGTTATGTGATCTATCCAACTAGTCTTCACCATTCTTCTGTAGCACCACATTTCGAAAGCCTCTTTTCTCTTCTTGTCTAAACTATTTATCGTCCGTGTTTCACTTCCATACATGGCTACACTCCATACAAATAATTTCAGAAAAGACTTCCTGACACTTAAATCTATACTCGATGTTAACAAATTTCTCTTCTTCAGAAACGCTTCCCTTGCCATTGCCAGTCTACATTTTATATCCTCTCTACTTCGAACATCATCAATTATTTTGCTTCCCAAACAGCAAAACTCATTTACTACTTTAAGTGTCTCATTTCCTAATCGAATTCTCTCAGCATCGCCAGATTTAATTATCCTCGTTTGGCTTTTGTTGATGTTCATCTTATATGCTTCTTTCAAGACACTGTCCATTCCGTTCAACTGCTCTTCCAGTTCCTTTGCTGTTTCTGACAGAATTACAATGTCATAGGAAAACTTCAAGGTTTTAATTTTTTCTCCATGGATTTTAATTCCAACTCCAAAGTGTTCTTTTGTCTCCGTTACTGCTTGCTCAATATACAGATTGAATAACATGGGGGTTAGACTACAACCCTGTCTCTGTCACTCCCTTCCCAACCACTGCTTCCCTTTCATGCCCCTTGACTCTTATAACTGCCCTCTGGTTTCTGTAAAAATTGTAAATAGCTTTTCGTTCCCTGTATTTCACCCCTGACACCTTCAGAATTTGAAACGGAATATTTGAGTCAACATTGTCAAAAGATTTCTCTAAGTCTACAAATGCTAGAAATGTATGTTTGCCTTTCCTTAATATATCTTCTAAGATAAGTCGTACGGTCAGTATCGCCTCACGTGTTCCAACATTTCTACCGAATCCAAACTGATCTTCCCCAAGGTCGGCTTCTGCGGTTTTTTTCCAGTCGTCTGTAAAGAATTCGTGTTAGTATTTTGCATCCGTGACTTACTAAACTGATAGTTCGGTAATTTTCACACTTGTGAACACCTGCTTTCTTTGGGATTGGACTTACTATATTCTTCTTGAAGTCTGAGGGTATTTCGCCTGTCTCATATATCTTGCTCACCAGATGGTAAAGTTTTGTCAGGGCTGGCTCTCCCAAGACTACCAGCAGTTGTAACGGAATGTTGTCTACTCCTGGGGCCTTGTTACGACTAACGTCTTTCAGTGTTCTGTGAAACTCAACTCTGTCAAACTGAATATCTCTTCTGTTACCCTAGGAATTCTCCTAGCCCTCGTCTTTTTACCTAGTTGATCCTCTGCTGCCTTTACTATTTCATCTCTCAAAGCTACCCATTCTTCTTCTACTATATTTCTTTCGCCCGTTCTTGTCAATCGTTCCCTAATGCTCTCTCTGAAACTCTCTACAACTGTGGTTCCATCAGTTTATCCAGGTCCCATCTCCTTGAATTCCCATCTTTTTGCAGTTTCTTCAGTTTTAATCTGCAGTTCATAACCAATAGATTGTGGTCAGAGTCCACATCTGCCCCTGGAACTGTCTTACAATTTAAAACCTGGTTCCTAAATCTCTGACTTACCGTTATATAATCTACCTGAAACCCTCCAGTGTCTCCAAGCCTCTTCCACGTATACAACCTTCCTTCATGATCCTTAAACCAAGTGTAAGCTATGATTAAGTTATGCTCTGTACAAAATTCTACCAGGCAGCTTCCTCATTCATTCCTTACATGAATTCCATATTCACCTACTACGTTTCCTTCTCTTCTTTTTCCTACTGTTGAATTCCAGTCACCCATTACTATTAAATTTTCGTCTCCCCTCACTAACTAAACGATTTCTTTTATCTCATTATACATTTCTTCAATCTCTTCGTCATCTGCGGAGATAGTTGGCATATAAACTTGTACTACTGTGTTAGGTGTGGGCATCGTGTCTATTTTGGCTGCAATAATGCGTTCACTATGCTGTTTGTAGTAGGTTACCCGCGCTCCTATTTTTTATTCATTATTAAACCTATTCCTGCGTGACCCCTATTTGATTTTGTATTTATAACCCTGTACTCACCTGACCAGAATTCTCGTTCCTCTGCTACCAAACTTCACTAATTCCCTCTATATCTAACTTTGATCCATCCATTTCCCTTTTATATTTTCTAACCTACCTGCCCAATTAAAGGATCTGACATTCCACGCTCCGATCCCTAGAACGCCAGTTTTGTTTCTCCTGATAATGACGTACTCCAGAGTAGACCCCGCCCGGAATTCCAAATGTGGGAATATTTTATCTCCGGAATATTTTACCCAAGAGGACGCCATCATCATTTGTCCATACAGTAAAGCTGTATGCCCCTGCTTTCAGCCGTTCGTAGTACCAGCACAGCAAGGCCGTTTTGGTTAGTGTTACAAGTCCAGATCAGTCAATCCTCCAGACTGTGGCCCCTGCAACTACTGAAAAGGCTGCTGCTTCTCTCCAGGAACCACACGTTTGTCTTGCCTCTGAAAAGCTGAACACGGAGACTCTGAGGGGAGGATGAGAACGCCAGTTTTGTTTCTCCTGATAATGACGTACTCCAGAGTAGACCCCGCCCGGAATTCCAAATGTGGGAATATTTTATCTCCGGAATATTTTACCCAAGAGGACGCCATCATCATTTGTCCATACAGTAAAGCTGTATGCCCCTGCTTTCAGCCGTTCGTAGTACCAGCACAGCAAGGCCGTTTTGGTTAGTGTTACAAGTCCAGATCAATCAATCCTCCAGACTGTGGCCCCTGCAACTACTGAAAAGGCTGCTGCTTCTCTCCAGGAACCACACGTTTGTCTTGCCTCTGAAAAGCCGAACACGGAGACTCTGAGGGGAGGATGAGACCGGAGATAAGAGGTGAAGCCACTGTGCAACTAGCGGTACGCAGCAGGTTGTGTGTAGTTTTCATATGAAATAGAGAGTGAGGAAAGAAAGGGAAGGGATGGATGTGAATTCTAAGGTCCAGCCGCACAGAGCGCTGTGATAATGCAGTGGCGAAAGTTGAAAGTTTGTACGGAACTGGCACTGGATCGGGATTTACCGTTTCTCAAGAACGGTGGACTTATTCGCTTTGGACAACCGGAGACGGTCTCTGGTCGACTCAAATTTCCTACTTATCGCACGCTCCAATGCAGGTGGTAATGGACGACGGATATTGCATTTCAGCGTGCGATAAGTCGGAAATTTGAGTCGGCGATGGACAGTGTGCGGATGGCCGAAGCGATTTCGGACAGAGAGTTGGCTGTCCTCTGAAAAAAAAAAAAAAAAAAAGATCTGAATGATGTATCCAACTATGAACTTGAAGAGGTGTCCTGTGACAACGGCCCAGAGCAAATGACAAGACCAATGATAAACAAAATGAAGAAAAAAAAGCAATTACGGCAGCCGCTCATGATAAGTGGTAAATCTGGGCTCAAGTACTGGTCCGGTACAAATTTTCAACTTTCTCCATTGCATTACCACAGTGCCCCATGCGGCTGGAGTTCGCGAATTCCCACACATTTCTTCCCTTTCTTTTCCCATTTTCTATCTGATATAAATGTATTCACCAACTGAGCCATTACGAGTGGAGTCTGTTCTATCGTACAGGCAGAACACACACTACTCAAATGAATAAGTTCCTGTGCGTAGTATCCTCTGAGGACTAGCGGTCATATTTGCCGGTGTTGCCTTCTGTCAGGCTAAACGAAGTACAAAAAGTCTCAGGGTTTGCTCTCGATGCTTTTTGCTTCCCTTTGTTCCATCTGTGGATCGCGCTTTCGGTAGATGCAGTTGCTGTTTGTATACCATTGAAGGCACCACTCCAGATATAAGTTTCATATTTTTAAAAATCCCTTAAGTAAAACTTTACAATAAAATAAATAAAAACAAGATATCCAAAATTTAAATCATTTTAAAGAAAAGCAATGAAATGGCAAGTAGATCACCCCCTTTAAGAGTAAGTGGAAATCAGGTGACTTGTTTCCAGAAGGAACCACATGTGCATGGCGGTGGCATAATTCTAATTAATCGCTCTTCTTGTGTCACTGGTACTTGCCACCTGTATGGCTTCGACTTTGGCCTTACATCAATGTTAGTAAGGCAACTTCAGCACATAGTAATAGCTCCTGCAGCACAGTTACTTAAAATAATAAGATAACGTGAATAAAATTTTTTTGCTTGAAACCACCAGGGCTTGGCGTAATTAGCTGATTTAAAGCAAAGATTTTAAGTTAGCAGGAATATTTATTACTTAAGAAGAAAAGAAGCTAGAGGGGTTAATTAACAAAATCGATTAGCAAATGTAAACATCACTTTACATCTAAGGAAAGGTCTTTCCATCACGTTACTATGCGAACACTGAAACTAGATCTACGTCTAGTAACCACGAAGGCGAACTTCACACACTTCTACTTTAACACATTAAATATTTGGAAGAGGATGTTGCTCACCAATAATAAAACTCTCGCTGCGTTCTTCATTGCTAATGATGAATTCCGTTCCAGTATACACTGAAGAGCCAAAGAAAATGTTACACATACATAATATCGTGTAGGGTCCACGCGAGAACGCAGAAGTGTTTAAACTCAGAAGAGTGTTCCTGGAGAGACTCTGTAGCAATTCTGGACGTGTGTGGGGCCGCATTGTCCTGCTGGAATTGCCCAAATCCGTCGGAGAGCACAATGGACATTATTGGATGCAGCTGATCAGACAGGATGCTTACGTACGCGTCACCTGTCAGAGTAGTATCTACACGTATCAGGGGTCCCATATCACTCCAACTGCACACGCCCCACACCATTTCAGAGCCTGCACCAGCATGAACAGCCCCTGCTGACATGCACAGTCCATGGATACATTAGGTTGTCTCCATACCCGTTCACGTCCATCCAATCGATACAATTTGAAACAAGACTCGTCCGACCAGGAAACATGTTTCCAGTCATCACAGTCCAATGTCGGTGTTGACGGGTGCAGAGGAGGCGTAAAGTTTCTGTTGTAGAGTCATCAAGGGTACACGAGTGGGCCTTCGGATCCGACAGCTTTATCGATGATGTTTCATTGAATCGTTCGCACGCTGACGCTTGTTGATAGCCCAGCACTGAAATTTGCAGCAGTTTGCGGAAGACTTGCACTTATGTCACGCAGAACGATTCTCTTCGGTCGTCATTGGTTCCGTGCTTGGAGGATCTCTTTCTGACCTCAGTGATGTCGGATATTTGATGTTTTACTGGATTCCTGATATTCACGGTACACTCGTGAAATGGTGGTACGGGAAAATTCCCACTTTATCGCTACCTCGGAGATGCTGTGTCCATCGCTCGTGCGCCGACTACAACATAACTTTCAAACTCACTTACATCTTGATAAACTGCCATTGTAGCAGCAGTAACCGATCTAACAACTACGCCAGACACTTTTTGTCTTGTATAGGCGTTGCCCACCGCAGCACCGAATTCTGCCTGTTTAGGTGTCTCTGTATTTGAATACGCATGCCTATACCAGTTTCTTTGGCACTTCAGTGTACATTATCCACAGGGCATATCCGAAGTTGACTGTGTCTCACACACTATCGACAATAATTTGGCTCAGAAGCTATATCCGGAACAATTCCTTCAATAGGAAACAAACAGCAACTGCACTTGCGGAAAGCGCTATCCATGCTTGAAATTAAGTCAAGCTAGCACGCTCCGAGTGCAAACCCTCAGAGGACGCTACACACTGGAATGTATACATCTGAATGATGGCGCACTTGGTGCATACATTTATACCAGATAGAGAATGGGGAAAGAAAGAGAAGGTATGGCTTGGTTCAAATGACTCTGAGCGCTATGGGACTTAACTTCTGAGGTCATCAGTCCCCTAGAACTTAGAACTACTTAAACCTAACTAACCTAAGGACATCACACACATCCATGCCCGAGGCAGGATTCGAACCTGTGACCGTAGCGGTCGCGCGGTTCGAGACTGAAGCGCCTAGAACCGCTCGGCCACACTGGCTGGCAATCTGAACAACAAAGCCACTGGCCGCTGGCATCGGGCAAGCGTCTTTAATTAAAATGTCTTCCCTGTACGGTAATATACATAATGGATGTACGAGTGTAGGTTGCAGACACTTGGTTGACGATATACGAATGTTTGTGCCTATATATCCCACGCAATTATTTGAATATGCATGTCTATACCAGTTTCTTTGGCGCTTCAGTGTACATTGGCCACAGAGGCCCATCCGAAGTTGGCAATTTGTACTGGAGCAGGACTCGAACCCGGATTTCCACTTCTCATGAGCGGTTACTGTGGTGTCACCGCCAGACACCACACTTGCTAGGTGGTAGCTTTTAAATCGGCCGCGGTCCGCTAGTATACGACGGACCCGCGTGTCACCACTGTCAGTGATTGCAGACCGAGCGCCGCCACACGGCAGGTCTAGAGACACGTCCTAGCACTCGCCCCAGTTGTACAGCCGACTTAGCCAGAGATGGAACACTGACAACTACGCTCTCATTTGCCGAGACGATAGTTAGCATAGCCTTCAGCTACGTCATTTGCTACGACCTAGCAAGGCGCCATTTATCCTTTGCTATGTATCTAATGAAGCATGAACCATCAGACCGATGTACTCCAATTGTGGATTAAAGTTAAGTATTACTTCAACTACGTACTTTATTTGCTACTATAATTTCTGTTAACTGTTCCAGACCTCACGCCAGTCTGCGTGAGCTTGCACGCGTGCATTTCGGCCTTCTCTAGTAACACGATGTTGGCTCTTCTGCCAACACTACAGTTACCTTAATCGCTTTTTTTTCCTTTCTGTACTTCATTTTGTTTCTCATGTTTGGTGTTTCTTTATTTATTATAAAGTATACTTAAAATTTTGGATACTTGTTTCATTCAAATTTAAACTTCCACGGTTTGAAATGAAAGTAAATGAATACTTTGCCTAAAGTACAAGAGATTTCAGGGAGTTTTAATTTTGAAATTATCGCTCACTTGTATTTAGTACAACAAATAAGTTCTTTTTTAAGGGTTAAACATTTCTTCTCCCAGTTCATTTATTATTTTTTGTCTAAATACTCTTTTTTGTGGCATTCAGTTCGAATACTGGTTTTAAGCAGCTCTTCGTGGTACTGGATCCTTTGCAAGCATCTTCACCTCTGCACAGTTACTGCAACTCATTTCCATTTTCTCTTCTTCGCTGTAGTTGATCTCCCTCTACAATATTTATTTCCCTCCGCCAGCAAACTGAAAAGCTCTTGACGCGTTAGGTTGTCTTCTATCAACCGATTCCTCCTTTTAGTCAAGTTGTCCATTAATGTCTTTCCTCTCCTGTGTCTTCAGGATCTCTTCATTTAGTTTCCCGTTCTACCCTTCTAATCTTTAGTATTCTCCCTTCGCAACACATTTAAAAAGATTTAATTCTCTCTTGTACGAACCGTTCGTTGATAGTCCACTGTTCCACTGAAATGTATCCTTGTCCGCCAGTAAGGAGCAAATACAAAAGATAGAGATAATTTATTCTGGTCAACAGTATGCAGTGCAAAAATTAAAGCTTAGCCGTGGGTAGAACTCACCAGAAAAGTGTTAGCATGTCTTATTGAATTTAAATCGGAACATCTGAAAATATTAATCATTCCGTTGAGTACCAATTTAACTTCCTGAAAAGAAAATGAAGTGGCTATCGCTTACTGATCGATAAGAGTGTCAGACCATGGGTGCTGATGAACGTGCCATTGTTCGATAAGCAGACTGACTGTGAAAAGCATTAATTTGTTTTCCACATCAAATAGTAAAACTAACTCGGACTTCTTATTAATAAACATGGAGCTTCTGTTTGCAATGGGAATTCTTGAACAGCAAGACACGAATTCCTCTCCTGTGCCGACCTTTTCGTCCTCTTCTATTCTACAGAGGATCTCCACATTACTTACCTTATCAGTCCACCTAATATTCAACATTCCTCTGTAGCACCACATCTAAAATGCTCCGATTGTCTTCTGTTCCAGTTTTCCCACAATCCATGTCTTACTACCACACAATGCTGTGTTTCAAACGTACATTTTCAGAAATTTCATCCTCAACTTATATTTGATGCTAGTAGACTTCTTTTGGCGCGGAATGCTCTTTTTGCCAGTGCTATCTGCTTTTTATACCCTCCTTGCTCCGTCCGTCATTGGTTATTTTGTTACCTCGGTAACAGATTTACTTAATTTCATCTGCTTCGTGCTCACCAGTTATTATGTTAAGTTTCTTGCTGTTTTCATTTCTACTACTACTCATTACTTTCGTCTTTCTTCGACTTACTCTCAGGATATATTCTGTACTCATTAGACTGTTCGTTCCGTTCAACGGGTCCTATAATTCTTCTTCACTTTCACTGAGGATATTCACATCGATATAACTATCCAAAATTCATCTTTGGTTTCACTTATTTATAAGATTATAAACTCTTCAATTTTACATTTCCACTTATGTATCATACTGTGATAGCAAGAAGAAAAATATTAAAGAAGAAAATTTTATGTCCGCCGTAGGGGACCGCACCGCCACTTCCCAGCAAATTATGGACACTGTTGCTCCTGGGGTATCGGCGAGGACCATTCGCAACCGTCTCCATGAAGCTGGGCTACGGTCCCGCACACCGTTAGGCCGTCTTCCGCTCACGCCCCAACATCGTGCAGCTCGCCTCCAGTGGTGTCGCGACAGGCTTGAATGGAGGGACGAATGGAGACGTGTCGTCTTCAGCGATGAGAGTCGCTTCTGCCTTGGTGCCAATGATGGTCGTATGCGTGTTTGGCGCCGTGCAGGTGAGCGCCACAATCAGGACTGCATACGACCGAGGCACACAGGGCCAACACCCGGCATCATGGTGTGGGGAGCGATCTCCTACACTGGCCGTACACCACTGGTGATCGTCGAGGGGACACTGAATAGTGCACGTTACATCCAAACCGTCATCGAACCCATCGTTCTACCATTCCTAGACCGGCAAGGGAACTTGCTGTTCCAACAGGACAATGCACGTCCGCATGTATCCCGTGCCACCCAACGTGCTCTAGAAGGTGTAAGTCAACTACCCTGGCCAGCAAGATCTCCGGATCTGTCCCCCATTGAGCATGTTTGGGACTGGATGAAGCGTCGTCTCACGCGGTCTGCAAGTCCAGCACGAACGCTGGTCCAACTGAGGCGCCAGGTGGAAATGGCATGGCAAGCCGTTCCACAGGACTACATCCAGCATCTCTACGATCGGCTCCATGGGAGAATAGCAGGCTGCATTGCTGCGAAAGGTGGATATACACTGTACTAGTGCCGACATTGTGCACGCTCTGTTGCCTGTGTCTATGTGCCTGTGGTTCTGTCAGTGTGATCATGTGATGTATCTGACCCCAGGAATGTGTCAATAAAGTTTCCCCTTCCTGGGACAATGAATTCACGGTGTTCTTATTTCAATTTCCAGGAGTGTATCTTAAAAAGGCTCCCTAACATGTAAATTTAAATTCGGTTAACAAATTTCTCTCTTTCAGAAGTGCTTGTCTTCCTATTGGAATTCTTCAATTTATATCCTCTCTACTTCTGTTACTCTGCTGACATTTAGTCAGGTGATTAGCACGACTTGATTCGTGCGCACTACGATACATGGTAAGTGATGTTAATCTTGAGATACTATTTGTTACGAAATATTGTGTTTGTTTGTGTTTTATTTGTTTCATGGTCTCAAGGAGACAGGCACAAGGGCGACGGAATTTCCAGCGCAATCGTAGCAAGCTAAGAAGATGGACATCATCGTCACGCAACGGAAGCCACGCACAGGGAGAAGAAGCGTTGTGGCAGTCTCCTGAGACTGTTGTTCAAATACGAGTTCATGTCCTTCTTATTTAGCAAGAAGATGTTATGTAGGTTTTATTAAAGTCAGTTCATATTGTACTTCTCATGGACACAGTAATTGTACATGCCGTTATTCACATGTAATGGCCCATGACTGATATGCAACGCGGTGTTGTCGGAGAGCTTTTATTGAGAAACTACATAACTGTGTTGGGAATTATTCACAGGAATACACGCAATGAAAGTACTAAATTGGTCCACGATAGTATTTTGCCTGAAATGGAAGCTTGAATGAAACTAGGACTGAAGTAAAGTATAACGAAGTATGTCATATCTTTGATAATGATAGCTACGAGAACTGAAAGTTTTCGTGCAAGATTATACTATTTGTTAAATGAAGATACTTGACACAGAATCTTTAAAAGATTAAGTGAAAAAATTAGTTACAAATACTCTCCTCATTGAGACGAAATGTGTTTCAAAATGCTTTAAAGTTAGGTATTAACCAGCGACTTTGCAATAGCAGTTGCGATGTTTACCGATCTGGACTTTTGTTGTAGGGTCTATGGACAGTCTAGCAACCGTTAACATTGAAATTATGTCACGTAAAATTCACACGAGGTACTAAGGGAATATTCCTCATTAATGGTTTGTGTCACTGATCCGTTAAATACAGGACCTACAGTGTTAAAATTTCTCAAAGAACGATAAAAGCTGTTGAGCCCAAGGGTTGAATGTGATGATGGTGTTTGGTTTGTGGGGCGCTCAACTGCGTGGTTATCAGCGCCCGTACAATTACCCAATCTTTGCTCAGTCCAATTTCGCCACTTTCCTGGATGATGATGAAATGATGAGGACAACACAAACACCCAGTCATCTCGAGGCAGGTGAAAATCCCTGACCCCGCCGGGAATCGAACCCGGGACCCCGTGCTCGGGAAGCGAGAACGCTACCGCGAGACCACGAGCGGCGGACCAAAGGGTTGAAGTCTTCCACACTGCAACGCAAGTCTATATTTTCGAATTAGACAGCGAAGATATGATTAATACAGAGCAATCTTGAAAAGCATGTGTACCAATGTGTAGTTACACGTATACGGGGAATGTAACCAGAACAAATACTTATGGTTGACGCAACGGTATGACAGATACTCTACTACGCGCAGCTGTGGCGCGTCAGTTATTTTGCAACCCCAGTAGCAGAACCTCAGTTATTAATTTCGGTGTTTCGTTCTCCCATCGGATTGTCTCAGAATTGTCTTATTTAATTGGACTACAATCTAATGTCTTTCTTTTACGTTTTTGTATTATTCTTATAACATCTTTCTCAAGACGCTCCATACCATTCAACTAATCTTCCAGTTCCTTTGCCGTCTCTCAAGCAATTAAAACGTCATATTTCACCTCCATGAACTTTAATACTCTGGTTTCACCTCCCTGAACTTTAATGCCCTTGCCAAATCTCTTAACGTACAAATATTGCGGCACTGACCACGAAGAGAGAGGCGACGTCAAGCGAAGTAAACTGGCTAAGAAAACGGGCTCGCACGCGGCAGAAAACAGCTTCAGAGTCCCACCTGGCAATTCTGAGTTAGCTTCTCAAGGCTTCTCGAAATCACGTGAGGCGAGCTCCGTGGTCGTTACCGCAACAACTTTGCGTCGTTTCCTCGCCCCTTACTTTCAAAGCTGAGCTGCGGCTTCGTTTGTATGAATCTCTCTTTCGACAGAATGTTAAACCAAAGTTAACCCAAAGCGCAGCTTAGAAACAATCATTACAGGCGCAACATCGCGTACAGCAGAGGACAAATGAGCGCGCCGTTGCTCTTCAGTCTGCGACGCGTTCTTTAACTGGTTCGTAATGAGCTATTGTAAAGTTATACAGCGTCTTGTTTTGTGCAGTAAACGACAAATGGATGCATTCTAGACTGCATTCTTTCAACAAAATAACTCGTGAAATATCGATGGTGTTGCTATTAGATGTATGAAGCGACGATAATGTAGCTCTTTACGGCCAGGGCAGCTGATTCCCTTGACGTAATTAGTGTTCAAGCCAACGGCCTCGCCACAACGGTAACAATGGTTCCCGTCAGAGCACCGAAGTTAGTCGTACTTGGCTAGCACTTTGGATGGGTGATTGCCCGGGTTTGTAGAGCTCTGTTGGCAAGCGGGGTGCTCTCAGCCCTTGTGAGGCAAACTGAGGAGCTACTTGACTGAGAAGTAGCGGATCCGCTCACGAAAACGGACAACGGCCGGGAGAGCAGTGTGCTGACCACATGCCCCTCCATATCCGCATCCAGTGACCTCTATCGGCTGAGGGTGACACGGCGGTCGGTCAGTAGCGTTAGGTCATCCGAGACCTGTTCGGACAGAGTTTAGTTTAGTTTATTAGGTTCATGCTTTTGCCTCTTACAGAACTGCATCCGAGTTCTTGCCGGTTTATGCTGTCAAATGCTTATTTGAAGTCGATGAATAGGAAATGTAGGTCTATATCATGTTCATAGAACGTTTCCATTCTACATCTACATCTACATGATTACTCTGCAATTCACATTTAAGTGATTCGCAGAGGGTTCATCGAACCACAATCATACTACCTCTCTACCATTCCACTCCCGAACAGCGCGCGGGAAAAACGAACACCTAAACCTTCCTGGTTCGTTCAGATTGTAACGGCTGCCTAAGGTGATCTTTTACCGCACTATGTTCACCGACCGCCGTAGGTACGTGATGTATTGCCATTCGTCTGTGGTTTCAGTAACTTGCGATGTTTGTTTTCAAGCCTTAAAAATATATCTTCATTAAGATTCCCATACACTACAACTACCTGAACTTCTTAGCATTATTAGAGCACAATAAATATTTTGCGAGACTGACGGTGAGTACATTGCGTATAATTTATTATTTCAAAGTTTGGCACACAGAGAACGTTGATCCAGAATTTCTCACACGTGATACAAGCGGGTGCGTAAAGTTTATATGACTACTCAACACAGAAAGGTGCACGATGCTCTCGTGCGATTGCAGGACAAACTTCGGTACGTCGCCCTATTTTTCTTTACGTCAAGCCCGGAGCTCTGCGTTGCGTCGCGCGCGCATTTTCGTTCGTAGAAACCGCCAAGAAAACAACTGTTACGACTGTGCTGCGACATCCTCGACATCAGGTGCACAGAATGCGCGGGTGAGCCAAAGTGTTCCGAGAGCGAATGGAGTGATCAGATCCTTATGTAATCAAGCTGCGCACCCGAGCCTCAGGAATCATTCTGAGATCTATTACTTGTGACAGCGTTTTTATATGTAACGAACAGTAAATGTCCGAAAACTTTCTTAATGTTCTCCGTTACATCCCTTCCCATTTGTTGCGGGTCTGTCACACTCTTCCGAACTTTGTCGATAGACATAGCGTGACAGAGAAAGTGAAACACACAGACGGATAGGAAGAGACGAAATGAAACTTCGAGGATTGAGAGGATACGCGATGTTATTTAAGCGATTGCACAATCGAGTCACATGTTCTATCTGGAACAGATCTGAGGATCTTGCTGAACGCATGAATTTATCGGCAATATTTATAAAATTCATAGAGACACGTGCCACATGTGGAAGAGCGTTGTCCTCTTGAAAAATGTCACCACAATACGTCGCAAGAGAGGTAACGCATGACCGTGATGAACTGTCGTAGCATCAAAGTTCCCTTAGTCACTACCAGGTGCAAACTCAATTCATACCCGATGGCTCCCCACACTAAGAAACCATGAGTAACACCTCTGTGCACCACAAAAACAATGAAAGAATGGAACTTCTCCCCTGATGGTCATCTGTGGTAATGCAAAACCGCGATTCGTCACTGAACGCTTTGTGGTGCCATTCATCAACCGTTCATACTTCCCGGTCGCGACATCAGTTCAAACGCAGCCTTTTCAGTTGTGCTGTTAATGGCAGCCTACGCATGGGACAGTAATTCCTTAGTCCGACCGCTGCTGCTCTCCACCAATGGTGGATAGTATTCCCAGGTAATTAGAATTATATGTTAATACCTTCAGCTGCTGACGGGCGTTGATATATATCAACGAGGACAGGTGAAAATGTGTGCCCCGACTGGGACTCGAACCCGGGATCTCCTGCTTACATGGCAGACGCTCTGTCCATCTGAGCCACCGAGGGCACAGAGGATAGTACGACTCCAGGAACCATCTCGTGCACGCCTCCAGCGAGACCCACATTCTCACCTTATATGTCCACGCACTACATTCTTAGTGACCCTACCCAACACACTCATTACTCGTGGAAGACATTCTTACCAATTCCCGTAAGAGTTCGGGTAAAAAAAAATGGTTCAAATGGTTCTGAGCACTATGGGACTTAACATCTATGGTCATCAGTCCCCTAGAACTTAGAACTACTTAAACCTAACTAACCTAAGGACATCACACAACACCCAGTCATCAGGAGGCAGAGAAAATCCCTGACCCCGCCGGGAATCGAACCCGGGAACCCGGGCGTGGGAAGCGAGAACGCTACCGCACGACCACGACCTGCGGACAGTTCGGGTAATATGTGTGCATCCGCATAGAAGAAGAACGTCATGGCCTGTCTTACCAGAACTGTATACTTATATGTCCGAAAGAACAGACACCATATCCATATAAGTATATATTCACAGGTACTCCACGTTCGCCTGCAGTGCGACAAGGGGCTTCTGTGACATCTGAATGCCCCGCAAATCTCTACAGGGTGATTTTTATTAACGTTTAACAACCTCCGAAGCTCTGTAGATGAAGCTGAGACAGTTAATTTAACATGACACGTTTGATGTCGCAATTGTCGGAAGATATCCCCTAACGTGGATGAAAAATGTTGGAACTTTTGCCTCGCCAACTTTTGCCTCGCCTCATGTGCACGTGCGTACGTGACGGGGTGATCGAGCGATACGATACTTCCATTCAAGCAAATGCCCCAAATTTGGAACACCTTTTGTATACGTGAACTGTTGTAAACGTAGAAATTACAAAATTATTGCCCTCGCTGTAATCAAGCGTAAGCTGTTCTTATTTTGTATTTATTTCCTTTTGTCCCTTTTTTTGTTTACAGACTTTATTTAGTGAAGGAAACGTCAGTCATTTACTGGTAACAACGCCATTCCGAAGCTTACACACATCTGGTTCAAAATGGTTCAAATGGCTCTGAGTACTATAGGAGTTAACATCTGAGGTCATCAGTTCAAATGTTCAAATGTGTGTGAAATCTTATGGGACTTAACTGCTAAGGTCATCAGTCCCTAAGCTTACACATTACTTAACCTAAATTATCCTAAGGACAAACATACATCCATGCCCGAGGGAGGATCGAACCTCCGCCGGGACCAGCCGCACAGGTCATCAGTTCAAATGGTTCAAATGGCTCTGAGCACTATGGGACTCAACTTCTGAGGTCATCTGTCCCCTAGAACTTACAACTACTTAAACCTAACTAACCTAAGGACATCACACACAATCACGTTCGAAGCAGGATTCGAACCTGCGACCGTAGCAGTCGCGTGGTTCCGGACTCAAGCGTCTAGAACCGCTCAGACACTAAGGCCGGCACACACATCTGCTTGTGACGGCCGGCCTAAGTGACCGTGCGGTTGTAGGCGCTGCAGTCTGGAACCGCGAGACCGCTACGGTCGCAGTTTCGAATCCTGCCTCGGGCATGGATGTGTGTGATGTCCTTAGGTTAGTTAGGTTTAACTAGTTCTAAGTTCTAGGGGACCTATGACCTCAGAAGTTGAGTCCCATAGTGCTCAGAGCCATTTTTTGCTTGTGACGCGTGCAGTAAACCAGCACAGATCGCGAGGCCGGTAAATGAAATAATAAATCTTACCTCAACGTAAACACATAAATGTCTAACGCGATGAAAGAAATGCCATCTACCAGACGCCAGATGCGCTATAGTCGTGCGCGTCTGCCCGGAGGCAAACCGACGTGAATACTTGCGTTCGGTTGGGATGATCAGGTGCGACAGACCGAAAGGCTGAACAGCTGCGCGTGCGGCGAGATACATCATCTGATGACGCAAGACATTCAACATACGTCATCAACTTTAGTAGCATTTCCCGACATTTTCGGCCCCTTGTGTCTTGTATTAAATTACTTGTCTCAGCTAAATCTACATCGCTTCTGGGGTTTTTGAACGTTAATAGAAATAACTCTAAGTACTACATGAACCGACCAGATGACCAAATAGAGACTGACAATGAGATCCATCTAAATTTTACCTGATGCTTACACAGCTGTCTCACAGGAGTACATGCCAGCTCTGTGTATTTCACAGCGATCGCTCAACGTCTGACGGCCTTCACGCCCCTGGTATATTCCATCAGGCGTGGAACAACACTACACACAAACAACGCTAATGAACAGTCGTGGTCGTTCTGCCTGTCACAGAGAAAAGCAGCTGTAGGATGCTGCCCTTTTTTGTGAGGCAGTGTGGTGAATATTTCGCAAAAAGTATAGTTATCTAAGTGGAATCTGTTAAGTTCTAAGCGTTACCTCTTTTGTGTTTAGTGGTACAGCAGAATAGCTCTTCTCTTACTTTGAAATCCGATTATGGTGTTTTCAGCCTAACTACTCAAGGGGCGGCGGCTGTGGCCGAGCGGTTCTAGGCGTTTCAGTCTGGAACCGCGCGACCGCTACGGTCGCAGGTTCGAATCCTGCCTCGGACATGGATGTGTGTGATGTCCTCAGGTTAGTTAGGTTTAAGTAGTTTTAAGTTCTAGGGGACTGATGACCTCAGATATTAAGTCCCATAGTGCTCAGAGCCATTTGAATCATTTTTAACTACTCAAAACTCGACTGCAGACGAATAGTGCCCCATCTGTGTGACAAACTTAGTGACTATGCAGAAACTAGTCGTCCGTGCCATGCGCTAAGGACTACTTCCTTGATACCGGTATCGCCACACTTGATAAGTCAGCACAAACCCGCTCTGCTTGTATGCAAAGCAGTTTTGGCGACCTGCTCAGAGTATCCTAAGCACATCGTATGCGCCTTCGTTAGCCTATGCCATTACTGAAGCAGTAACGTAAATAAAGAGAAGACGTCCACAGAAACCTCTGACAACATACCACCAAAATGCGTCTTATTAGTCGCAAGTAATGCCACTAGCAGTGGGGCAATGCGTGTTACTCTGTTGTTTAGGGTCAACAGTTCTCACTAACTTTAGTCGAGTGGCGTGGATCGGCGCGTTGCTATGAAGAACTTTCTGATAATATCACTCAAAGAGCTCAAATAGAAATAGAACTTTCCGGACGAGAAACATTCAGTTATATGGGCGCTTTCAAACGGCACTAATTTTTACCATTGTTCTCATTTGAAATTCTGAAGCTGAATTCGTTTCCATTTTCCAGCCGCTTCCGATGTACGCTGCACCGTTCTGTTAGCTCCCATCGCTTTGCCTGAAATGCACTCCATCCGAGAAGTATCGAACACACAGTTTCCGAGGAAATGCTTGTACGGTAGTTCTGGAGCATCCTGTTTAAAATCTGAATCACAACTTCAGGCAGCGCTTTTCGAAGGCATTTGCTTTACAGATATTTGATGGACGATGCTTCGACGGTATTGGTCAGTAGGATGAAAGGAGGGGATAAAATTCATAACGAAACACTTTGGATCGCTCCATAGAGCATCACAGCAAACACTCAAGTAATCAGAGGCAAGACTTCAAGGACGAACAATTGTAAAAACTAAGCTCACAAGAAAAATGACTTTGGCACTTAGGAATTTAAGGAGGTTAACAAAAGTCTAAAGACCATGTTTAACGCAGAATTTTTTAAAATACAACTCAATAACAGAGAAAACTAAATTAACAAAGCCTAGCGACTTTAAAAATCCTACAATTCAAAACTTTCCTTTTGTAATGAACTTGGCTGTTCCCAGGATTGGATCCTGCTCAGTGTCGCTCAAAACCTGCCTGCTATGACACACTCGCCTGGATCCATTGCACATGCTGAACAGTAAAGAGTCATTTCCCGTCAACATATACGAGGTATGTCCACAAAGTAAGTTCCGTTTGGTTATATAAAAATGGTTCAAATGGCTCTGAGCACTATGGGACTTAACATCTGTGGTCATCAATCCCCTAGAACGTAGAAATACTTAAACCTAACTAACCTAAGGACATCACACACATCCATGCCCGAGGCAGGATACGAACCTGCGACCGTAACGGTCACGCGGTTCCAGACTGAAGCGACTAGAACCGCACGGCCACACCGGCCGGCGGTTATATAAAACAAACGTGTACAGATAAAGAAAAAATATTTATTGTTCAAAAATCTACAACTGTTAAACTACTTTTCTACATAGTTCCGAAATATTGTAGGCACTTGTCATAGCGTGGCACAAGTTTTTGTATGCCTTCTTCATACAAGGTTGCCGCCTATGTATTCAACCATTTGGTAACATGTTCTTTCAGTTCGTCATCATCGCTGAAGTGTTGACCACCAAGGACAGATTTTAGGTGTAAGAAGAGATGAAAGTCGCTAGGAGCGAGGTCCGGGCTGTACGGAGGATTATCAAACGTGTTTCAGTGAAATTCCCGTAAGAGTTGTATGGTCACATTCGCCGTCTGAGGTCGGGCATTATTGTGGAAAAAAAAACAACACCTTTTGACAGTAATCCGCGGTGCTTGTTCTGTTTTGCACGGTGCAATTTCTTAATGGTCTCGCAGTAACCATGTGCACTGATTGTTTGGCCTCGTGGTAAGAAATCAATCAGCAAAATGCCTTTTCTATCCCAAAAACGGTGCACACGACTTTTATAGGTGTCAAGATTTGCTTAGGCTTAACCTTCGTTGGGGGTGGAGTGAGCCTCCATTCCATTGATTGCCGTTTTGTTTCAGTGGTGTCGTACGATACCCAAGTTTCATCCCCCGTGATTATCCGAGAAAGAAAACCATCGCCTTCTTCACTGTAGCGTGTCAAAAACTGAAGTGCACTGCCCATCCGTTGTTTTTGTGTTGTTCAGTAAGAATGTTGGGTACCCAACGTGAGTAAAGTTTTCGAAATTTCAGTTTTTCAGTAACAATTTCATGAAATAGTGATCGTGAGATTTGCGGAACTTCCGTAGCAAGGGCACTAAGTGTAAACTTACGGTTGCGCTTAATCTTTTCTTCAATTGTGTGAACTACAGACGGGCGTCCACTTCGTTCTTCATCGTACACTTGATCACGTCCTTAATTGAACAGTCTGACCCATCTTCTAACATCACTCATAGCATTTTGTCGTCCGTAAACCTCGCAGATTTGCCGATGAATTTCCTTTCGTTTAACTTTCTTTGCATTTAGAAAACGAATCACAGATGTGATTTCACACACGGTGGCATTTTCAATTACGGCTGACATTATAAAGAAGCACTACAAAGCACACGTCAGCAGCAACGATCTGAAAATGGCGTACATGTCTTCTCCTTGAGTCATGCTCGGAACTGCGATCGTAGCGCTGCCGCGGGTAGAAATAGAAACGGAACTTACTTTGTGGACGACTCTCGTATAATTCACATCAATATTAATCACTAACATGACTATCTAAAATGAGTCAGTGTTAGCGACAAGACACAACATGTTACAACATCAGTTCAAGTTGAGTTCATAATAACTAATTCTGAAATGTTGCACCCACTGAGATGCAAGGGAACCTGGGGCATGTAAGTACATAAAAAAAACAAGTTGCAGCAGTTTCCAACCATTGTGCCGAAGCCACGGCAGAATTAGCAACGCATGAACTTACAGTACCTGATCGAAGCACTCCTCTCTAGGGGCGTGTTAAACACATTCACTAGAGGGTCCTGCAACGTGTCAGAATTCACAGACAGAACAACCCGCACAACACCCGTGAGACACACATTCAAAAGTGTCCAGTCTGTACTCCGACCGATAGGACACGGGAATGCCTCGACTGCTGACGTCTGTTACAGCTCCCAGTCCACAGACTGGCAATATACGGCTCGCAGCGATATCCTCGCCCGCTCCAAAGACGCCAACTATCACCGTTTCCTCCAGAGGGAGCAGTCACCATCTCTGTCCAGTGACTCAATGGAACCGACTGATGTCAATTTTACAAAATCCTATTATAATATCAGGTATGGTCATCTCATGGAATCAAAACAAGTTTCTTTTCAATTTATAAGCTATGCTGGTATGGTGGAGAGATCGTTGCTCAATCTGATAGCAAGAGGGCCCATAAAGTCTTAATTACAACCGTGAAAAAATAAAGTTACATTATTACTTTTTTGTTTGTTTCCAGGTACGTTTCTGAAGTTCTAGTACACATTGAAATCACCGTGCAATCTGCAAACAAATAAGAAATAAATTACATAACTTCGTGTTTCCCAGCTGATAAAGAAAGCTATGACTAACCACTGTACATTGTAGCACAGACTCTGCGAACACCCTCTCTCGTGCGAACGTGACTAGTCACCTCAGGTATTTCTGCCTCCTGAGATTAGTATTGAAAGAAATAAGCCTTCTGGTGACTGTGCCTTTTGTTTTTGTTTTTTAGAATTGGAGGACAGGAGGTAATAAGTCTTCTGACTGGTTTGATGCAGTGTGCTACGACTTCCCTTCCTGTGCCAAACTCTTGATCTCTGAACAGGACATCCATCGTCCTCGATTATTTGTTGTGTGTGTTCCGATCTCTGCCCTCCCGTAAAATTTTTGCCCTCTACTGTTCTCTCGAGTACCATGGAAGCTATTCTCTGACGTTTTAACATTTTTCCTGTCATACTTCCCTTCTCCTTTCATTTGAACACGTCATGGCCTTGGGCGCATGCAATATTTGTTGAATCATAGTTACTTAGATAATGATGATAATTTTAATATGATGGATCGAAATAAAATCGGAGTAATGGAACTAAACAGATTTGAAACAAGATTTGAATATGTCTAATTTCCTTTGGAATAGCATTGCTGACTAAGAATTAATACCAATAATAATTGAAAAATGGGTCTCGAAAGGTGAGTAGGATTCTAGTTAGCAAGGGTGGAAATGAACAAGTAGGGAGGGTTACAGTAGATAGGATGCGAGGTTTTAAGGATGATTTCAACACATGGAGATGAAGGTGATCAGCAATATTTTGGAAATTTTTGGAGAGAAGCTGGACTGAGGTGGAACAGACGCGAGAGCAGTCAAGGGTTTACAAGGATAAGTTTTATAGTGGCGTATTGGGATTCAAGTTTACCGACTACATATAAATGGCGAAGGTGTTAGAGGTGTTTGAAGAGAGGAGTGTGTGAGAACTTTAACTGTTACTGGACGCAGGTGGGAGAAGGTAGGTGAACATGGAAATCATAGCGCAACGCATGTGTCATGGATTTGAAGAGAGTAGAGAAGTGGAATTCTACACAATATAAGCACGGATGAGGATGAGACAGATGAGGGGCTTTGATATGAGGATTATGGTCTTGAAATTTAGTCCTCGCATTCGGCCGGCAGGTATTTTTTGTCTACTGTGGGCTTCCTTCTTGAAGGTTAGAAGGTGAGGTTTTAGACTTTAAGAGAGAGATAGGCTGAATGGTTGTGGGCACAAGAAGGTCTCACAGTGATCGAATGATGGTGTGGGTTTCCCTGTAATTTTTTGCAAGGCTTAATGGAGAAGAGGCAGTGATTACACCAAGTAGTGAACATGTTTTGTTGAGGTTGAATGTATTTTCAGGACTAATTAAAGATGGGATGAAGGGCTAGAAATTCGGTGTAGTCAGAATATTGGAAAAGGAACACGAGTGGTGGTGATTTTGAGACATAAGCTGTGCGTAAGAGACAAAGGAAGTTCAGTGAAAGCGGCAGAGCGAGACTAGACTACAGAGAGGATGGTGCCTCAGTTCAGTTCTTCCTCCGAGTGGGTCACAGAAAAGATCAACCATCTGTGATCACCGAAGCCCTTAGCTGTCTATGGATAAACCATTTGGACGATACCAAAGGGACTAATAATTAAAAACTAGCTATCTCAGAGTTAGATTTTTCTCCAGAATTTGAACAGTACATTTCTGGCTGCAAATAATACCTCTTTGTCAATCTAATAGGATGTCTTCTACGACACAGTATCCATCATTCATCTTTCTATCAAACAGCAGCTACCTCGTAGGAATAGATGTTTCCAGATTGTTTTGCTGCTGGTCGCTCAGCATTGTGGTTGGAACTCACCTCCCAAATCAGCTGCTTTGTGCTCTCTACTTTACGCTCTCCTGAGGTTTTGTTGTTTTCGTTGTTTCCATGATTTAGTCAGTATAGTTACTTTCATTCGTCAGCCGCCGGCCGGAGTGGCCGTGCGGTTCTAGGCGCTACAGTCTGGAAGCGAGCGACCGCTACGGTCGCAGGTTAGAATCCTACCTCGGGCATGGATGTGTGTGATGTCCTTAGGTTAGTTAGGTTTAATTAGTTCTAAGTTCTAGGCGACTGATGACCTCAGAAGTTAAGTCGCATAGTGCTCAGAGCCATTTGAACCATTCATTCGCAGCTTTTATCTTTTCCACTGGAAAAAGTTTTACTCTTCCCTGAGAGGTGCATACAGTTGACCTCAGAAAATTTCGAGTAATTGAGAGCTACATGAGGAGAAAGTTCAAGATGGATAAAAGAAATCCAGTTAAAAAAAAGTGAAGAATAGCTCTGTACTGTCAATAACGTTCGTATTTATTTACAGAGGGACGAAGAAACAACTAGGGTCAAATGAAATGGAAGCTGTTGTTTCTAGGAATTTTATTATTTCTTAACATTTTAAACGAAACCTACGTACAAATTTCGGGCAACGTACAAGGTAACTTCAGTTTCATTTTGCCAGGAAATAAAGGATATTTTTTTCTGATTCAATGCCGGCCGCTGTGACCGAGGGGTTCTATGCGCTTCAGTCCGGAACCACGCTGCTGCTACGGTCGCTGTTTCGAACCCTGCCTCGGGCATGGATGTGTGTGATGTCCTTAGGTTAGTTAGGTTTAAACAGTTCTAAGTCTAGAGGACTGATGACCTCAGATGTTAAGTCCCATAGTGCCCAGAGCCATTTGAGCCATTTGATCTGATTCAGTAGCTTCCAACGTGCTAGGAGAAGCACATTTTCGTTGTGACCAAAGTCGATAGCACTTACGTTCTAAGTGTATTAACAAGCAACATTTCCAAATAATGGGGACCTGAAAATTTTCAGTGCTATCGAACTTCATCGTCACAGCTTCAAGTTATCTCGTGTGTCAAAACATATAGGATTTTTTGGAATTATCGAGCTTTTTCCAAGAAAACGGACAACCAGTGGGCTTTTTCGAGGAATTCCATGTATCGAGGCTAGAATTAGCAAAATGTTCTGTCTGGGTCTACAGAAAGACAGTCTTACAAAATTCTTTTCAACACGTATCCAAAAACTGAGCAGCTAGATCGACAGCCCATACTCAGTCGAAATATTTTAGACCTTGTAGCTACAAAGAAGCCTGACCTAATCGACGGCGTCAGTAGAGACAGGGATAGTGATCATGACATCGTAGCGACTTTGGGCACTAAAGTTAACAAATCCATCACGAAGGCCAGGAGACTATTTCTGCGAGAATGAGCAGGTAGATGGTTGTTAGCATCCCACTTACACAGTGAATTGGCGTCATTTTGTTCCAGTAAGAAGGACGTAGACGAATTACGGGCAAAGATTAAACGGATTGTAAATTATGTTCAGGGGAGGTAGGTGGCGAGTATGTGGGTTGAGGACGGGAAAGACCCACCGTAGTCGAAAAATGCTGAGGAAGCAAGGGTTGCTGCACTCTCGGTTCAAAACAAAACGGTCAATTGACGACAGGGAAAAGCTGATAGAAATTCGTGCATCTGTAAAAAGATCGATGCATGAAGTTTACAACAGTTACCAACGTCATACACTAACAAAATATCTTTCCGAAACCCCGAAAAAATTCTGATCCTACGTGAAGTTGCTGGTTGGTCACTTTGGTGTGCCAGTAGACGATATCAAAAGTAAAGTCGAAGTTTTAAACTTCGCATTAAGAAATCGTTCCCGCTCGATAATCATACAAGCATACCGTCGTTTGACCAGCTGTAATGACACATTCCTATGCAGAGACATACAATATCTTAAAAGCTGCGCCAAAGATAAATTGAGAGGCATGTATATTATAATCTTTGTAAAGTTCACATTGGATTCTCTTTTGTTTCATACTCCAAGGAGCTAAGGGACACTTTCGATTGTTGCCTCGTGGAGGATGGACGTGATTTTTGGACTGTGAGAAAGGCAGCCATGTAGTTAGTAATTGTGGTTTGTGCGACGAGCAGAGCAAGTCTTATTGTCTTGTGAATAAAAAATAGTGAGAAGTATCGAAGTGTTACGAAAATTATTTAAAGCAACGTAGCATTGTATTCCCTGGTTTCCACCGTCTTCGTGAAGTGAACCGATGCCGACTTAGGAAGATACACACGGTCAACAAAGAGAAGAACTTCGATGGCGACTGATGAATTAATATTGTGGCAGAAGGACTAATTCTACGTCTAAGGTGAGAACCCTGATTAAATCAACAATGACGTAGAATTCAAAATGTAATTAATCGGAATGGTAAATTATATTACAGGCATATTTCACGCAGCACTGTATTTGTCCGCATTCAAGCCGGTCAATACAATCCGTAGAAAAGTCTTTCAAAAATTCTAAAGTTAAAAAACACAATAAAATTCAAATGTTTTTTTATTTATTTCGCCACACTGGCGACCGCTGACAGGGACAGTGCTGGTGGAACAAAGAGTAAGTACTTGATTGTTGTGCTACAAATGTACTTGTACTAATTACTGTTTCTCTGTTACATGACGCACATGGAAAATGACGAATAAAGTGAAACAATGTTAACTGTATAAACAGATGGCACAATAACCAGAAGGAACAAGGACAAGGATTTACAAAACTAACGTAATCGTGAGTGACGCAGCTCAGCCGGAATTAAGGTAGGAAAGCGCAAACGCATGCAGTGGCTGCACCTTGGCTTAACTCCACTTAAAGCAGAACCTTTTCCTTTCCATATTAAAATCCTGGTAGTGTTTGTGGCAACACACAATTACACTTTGCTAATTACTTTTTTATGTTCAACAATCGCAGAATTAGAAGACGTAGTGCGCCATCTTGTAAATTTCCGACGCGCAACAAATAACAATCGCGAGATATTTCTATTAATTCAACTGCGAGAGAATTTAAAGATTTAGATTAACAGTAAAGTACAGATAAAAATAATATCTCCACAATGGAATCGGAGAACTTTAATTTGACAAATGTTCATGGACACGTCACCGATTCTGACAATAGTGACGTAAATGATGACGCAATTAGTTTTTCAGCACAACATAATGTAGAAGTAAATACAATTCAATTGCACTCCACAGGGATTAACAATAACGAACCACTTGCAAATGAAACCTTGTGCACAGTCGATGAAGCATCGATTACCATATCAGATGAAAATATTTCGCGTGAAATCAGTGAACCTAGCCCGGTTTCGATTCAATCAGACCGTGGCAGAGAAACAATGGCAACAAATGATGGCATAAATACAAACACACAAGCTTCGCCAGTTACGCTTGAGGCATTATATAGTCTGATGTCAAACGTGAGCGAGCAATTATCTGATTTAAAGATGAGTCACAACACAACGAACACAAAACTGGCGAATCTAGAAATCAGCCACAACACAACGAACACAAAACTGGCGAATCTAGAAGTCAGCCACAACACAACCAACACAAAATTGTCGAATCTAGAAATCAGCCACAACATGACAAACACAAAATTGTCAAACATGGAAATTGGGTTCCAACAGCAGTTTTCAAGTGTAAACACGCAATTTGAAAACATGCACAGACATTTCGATCAACGCTTAAATAAACTCACCAATGAAATCGATCAAAAGATCGAAGACAAAGTCATCAAAACCGTCAATAGTGTATACAATGTATTGTCAAATGACTTAGAAAAGAAATTGTCAGATCTTACAAACAAACAGGAACAGGAACTGTCAGAAATAGTAGAAACACACAATCAAACACAAACCGTACAAAAAGAAATATATGAAAACGTACAGGCTATTCAATTAAATTTAACAAGAGTACAGTCCGCATGTGAAGAAATACCTGACCAAGTTAATAAAGTTAACGAAGAAGTCGGTTTTCTGAAACAGGAGACTCGACGTATCAACGCGGACATTATCAAAATTAATGAAACTTTAGAAAACGGTAATGTAAATGAATCAATAACTGACCGGGAAACAAAACTTTTTGAAAAATTAGGTAATGAAATCAAAGTAGCCGAGGACAGAATACGTAAGGAAATTGCTGGTAGACTAAATGTTTCAAATGATTTGCCTACGTCAAGCAACAGGCAGCCTGACACTTATTCACCCGTGCCAGATTACGATGTCAATAACGCAGAACATCACGCGCCCAGTCCGGCGTATGTGCACGCACCGGCGCAGGCAAACAATGGCTATTCGCCAAACGCGGTGCTGCAACAGGCAGTAGGCGTGTCGCCTTGCATCTCGACGATTCTAGTCGATGAGAGCCTGTTGAAACATAGACAGTTTCCAGTTTTCTCCACAGAATCCAGAAAAACTCATCCAGTCGTATTTGTAAGAGCATTTAAAAATGTCTTACCAAGAAACTGGACTGAGGCACAGAAGATTAGATATGTAGTAGGCTTCACACAAGGCGACGCACTTTTGTGGGCCACAGACATGGCTGAACAGTGCGTCACCTACGAACAATTTGAACGGGCTTTCTTGGAGAAATATTGGTCTGCTGGGGTCCAAGAAAGACTGCGACGTGAGGTATTCAACCCACAACCGTTCAACCTAAAAAACGGCGGGTTGAGAAAGTATTTCGAAAAGTACTTGAATAAGACGCGCTATTGGAACAATCCAATACCGCACGTAGATGTTCTCAAAATTCTGAAAAACAGACTACCCGCGAACTTACGCGAAAAATTGGTAACCATACCGGAGAACGACCTTGAATACTTTCTTTCCGTGCTTGACTCAATTGATCTAATATACGAAGAGCCGAGCACAAGTAATCGGAATGAACACTCCGTAACCAATCAAAACAACGGTAACGGGAATCATTTTAATGGCAATGGACAAAACCAACACAGTTGGCATCCGTATCCGACAACGCCAAGTAATGGAACCTGGAATTACGGAAATCGGAAGAATTCGGCGCCACAGAGACGTGAAGACCGAAGGTATCGTGCAGATTACGGTCCACGCCGGTATGGAAATGATAGAAATCACGTGAATGATTGGTCAGGCCCGCGTGATGAAAGGCGGCACACAAATGAAAATTACAATAGTTACAGTAATAGGAATGACAGACCAAGGAGGAATAGCGACGGCCGGTCGCAAGAAAATGTTGCACGCAGCGGTCTGGAACCTAATTGGCGACAGAATAACCACTCAGTACACTTTGTAGAGGTAACGGACAGTACTGAAGCAACGCCGTTGTCTCCCCCGGTAAACAACAATCGGTCGTAATGAGCCCACACCGGCCGACCGATTTGACGACAGGGGGCACAAACAAGCACACATTACATCTTAGACAATTATTTTTAAGATATGATCAGGATGCGACCGTAGAAGATGATCTATGTGAAGAAGAGAAGAAAGCACCGGACAAGGTAAGTGACCTCGTGCAGGCTGTAATAACAGCAAAGATAGGAACTATAATTACCAACGTAATTTTAGATACAGGCGCATCTACGAATATTATTTCTAACAGTTTATTTAAAGAAGTTTCGACAGCATTACAAGTACCAGTGTTGCCAACGGAAAATTGTAAAATCTTGACAGCTGTAGGTAACAAGTCAAAAAGTATTAAGTGGCAGACGCAAATACCTGTTACCATTAGCGATGTCACGATAAACTGTACATTCTTAATCGTTGACGAATTAATCGTCAATTGTATTTTAGGTATGGAAGTTTTCCGGCAGCATAAAGTAAACATCGAAACTAGTAACCAACTGGGGGCATATGCCAGCTGAACAACGCATAGTCAACTACACCTAATGAAACATGTGTTACTGCGAGTCTTAACGCTATAAAATAAACCATACGGTACTTTTGTAGTCTAACTCAGTTATTTAAGAGAGAGGAACGAAGACAAATTAACGCGAAGGCCAGGGTTTGTTCGCTTGAGACGAGCAACAAGCCACGCGTCGAAGTTGCAATTCAACGCTCAGCTGATGTGCACGCGATAGCTGCATGTCAAGACAAGGTCATTGGCCGCGCTGTAGGCAGCGAGCCGGGGAGAAATCTTCCCCCTTCCCTGTCCGATCAGATGAGTGTATACAAAGCGCGAAGGCGCATGCGCGGTCGAGTCCAGACGACACGTGACTCATATTACACGATGGCGGCTATCACGAATAATGTTCACCAACAATGCAGAGTTTTCTCCGCGCCTGCAGTCCAGTCATGGTACACAAGCGTGCATGCGCGGAACGTTTAAAAGTTTTGAGACCACGCTTACTATGAGACACAGTGACGAGAGCCATTCAAAAACAAGAAAGAAAAGGGTACACAAGTCTTGTAAATAGTAGCTTAGAAAATTTAATTATAAGCTGGTATTACGTAATAAAAGTGAACATACAAGGACATACTGGTCATGGACGGTATTGTAATATTATATTATATTGAGTAAAATCTTAGCTTGTACGGAAGGAGAAAGAAAATAGAAAAAAAAATAAATAATGCAGATAGATAACCGGATGAAAGGTTGTGTACACGAGAACAACACACAATTACATATTGGGAAAAAGCAGCAAAGAGGAAAGCAAAGAGATAACGCATACATTTACATTACACAGTAGCTAGCGATTTTTAGAATGAACAACAAGGTAAACGTGTGAATTTTTGTGACTAAGGAAAAGAATGACACAAGCGTGAAAATAGGAAAATAATAAACAGATCTATGCAGCGTGAGTAATGAACTGAATCGCTCTCAAAGCAAATACCTAGGATTTGAAACACATTAACGTTAGGAAACACCTAAAGCACTCAGCAAACAACTTTGTAGAATATATAAGCTATACACGAGGTTATATGTACGAAGGCTAAAGTGTAAAGGAGGAAAATATGGAATGATTGCGCATTAATGGACCGTAAGGCAGTTATGTATGTAGGAAGAAATATTTAGTTGTAAGTATTATTAGTATGAAGGGACGATGCCCAGCACACCCTGAACTATTTTGGAATATTGAAGGAATGGTGCAAGGTACCGAAAAAGGGCCTCACCAGCAAAGTGTATATTATAGTGGTAGATATTTTTTGTGTATAAACGTATATATGAATGTGTGAAAGGCGAAAGAAGCTCTGTACATGTACGGAACTTAAACAACGTAGAAGTGTATAAGGAAAATTAAACTCTAAGACAACTTCGTATAAACAGGTATACCTAACGTCAAGAACCAACTTAATTAAAACCGTAAGACTCTACGAGTTTACGAGAAAATGCGAAAAACCTGATACAAAGTGCAACATTAGCGATTCTTCACTCATGTATGCAGAAGGAAGGTATGGATTACTTTACACACTTGAAACATGAAATGATAAATCACGTTAAAATTATATCTTACATACATATCACGATTTACAGTCACAAAGAATGAAAATGATATCGCCGCTGTACGAGAAACAGGTAAGTAGTGTGATCGACGACCTGTAAGCAAAGGAATCGTCTATAAAATAAACTGCGAAAAAAAAAGAACGTCATACAGAATTTCATGCTGCACTGAAGCTATGCAAGTCTGATTATTCGTGTACATAGATTTTCATGACAACCGATGCATTAAAATGTCTGTATTTTTTCTCCCGTGATAACACAAGACGCCTATAAGCGTACTTAAATTGAAAATGATACACGCACACAAGGGCGTGCTGCTATTATGAAACACTGTACATATTAATAGTAGCTACACCCTGAACTTCAAGAATTTATGTTTATATGTCTATGTTAATGTAGGAAATTTTATTAGAGGTAATGATTTACAAGCACACAAGAACGTGCTTAAGCACAAAACACTGTACATATTAGGGTTATGCTACATATAAATTATTATTTCGTGCATTTTCAGATTTTATAGGTAAAAACCGTAGCATACACGTAGTCGTTGCCATTACCCTAAGTAGAAGGTAGAAAATTCCCTTCCCAAGGTGCAGTGGAGCGGCTACAGGTGTATTCTCTGCATGCTGATGCATGTCGTTGCGTATGAAGAATACGTAACGAAGGTAAACCTTAACTTACACTCGAGTTCAAGAAAGAAAACAAAGGACTTGTTCCTTCTAACTGATTAATGGAAAAAGGTGTGTGTGTGTCAGTAAAATCCAAGACGAAGAAGCCACTATGAGTGGTCAAAAATTTTTTTTCAATTTTAGTCGATAGTTTTTTCCTGTAATTAATGTAACCAATGTATTGTATGTGTTATTCCATTGTATGTGATGTACTTTGTATTTCATGCCAAGTCCCGTGACTTACAAATTTGTGAATATTTATGTACATTGACCAGAAGTATTGAGGGGAATGAATCTCGGTACAATAGGTAAAAGGGGTTAATGGAAGAAAAAAGTAGTGAAAAGGAAGTTTCGATCGCAATACTCGCGGTTAAAGTGGTGTGTGTAGAAATTGAAATTGTGCAAAGTAGTGCTACGTTGCAAGTGTCAGCGAGCCTAAACAAGGGACATCGAAAAATTGAAGCTAGTATCGTCAAACGACCCATGGCGTCACAATAGGAAAGGACAATGCCAAACAAGTTTGACATGGTACGCTTCTTACCTGGAGCGGCATCGACGGGATCGTCCTCCACCTCGCACATAGTGTGGTGTGTTCTTCGGGGCACATATTCCAATGTACCTCGTCGTATCCAGTCTAAGTACTGGAAGGAACTACAAAAGGCACACGCATACTGAGGTTCGGAAGTCTCGACGGTACCCTCACGTCGGTGTATATTCAGTGCACGGGCGCGCGCATTCAACCAACGTCGCCCGCTAACGGACGACCAAACAATCAGGCGCGCGTATCACCCGCCCATATTCAACACGGGCTAGCGAACAAAGCTCGTCGCCCCAGAATAAATACAGAAAGCAATACAAGGACTTAATTTTCACCTCTGATGAGGAAGGAAACATTTGTAAATAACGTTGTATTCATTGTATATTTTATTGTACAAACTTTACCACATGATGTTGATTTCTCAGTATTAACCAGAACTTTGTATATTAGGATTAAGGTTTGTAAATATTAGCATAAGTATACCAAAAACTGACACACACTCAGTAATACCAAAGAATTCACAGTGCCATGAAAATGAGACAATAAAAATGAAGGTTGTAAATAAAAGACCCCCAAACCTATCAATTGCAAGGTTGACTACTGTATCCTGTCAATCAAATAAAATTTTCTAGTGACAGTATACAGTAGGGGGGCAGTTGTAATGACACATTCCTATGCAGAGACATACAATATCTTAAAAGCTGCGCCAAAGATAAATTGAGAGGCATGTATATTATAATCTTTGTAAAGTTCACATTGGATTCTCTTTTGTTTCATACTCCAAGGAGCTAAGGGACACTTTCGATTGTTGCCTCGTGGAGGATGGACGTGATTTTTGGACTGTGAGAAAGGCAGCCATGTAGTTAGTAATTGTGGTTTGTGCGACGAGCAGAGCAAGTCTTATTGTCTTGTGAATAAAAAATAGTGAGAAGTATCGAAGTGTTACGAAAATTATTTAAAGCAACGTAGCATTGTATTCCCTGGTTTCCACCGTCTTCGTGAAGTGAACCGATGCCGACTTAGGAAGATACACACGGTCAACAAAGAGAAGAACTTCGATGGCGACTGATGAATTAATATTGTGGCAGAAGGACTAATTCTACGTCTAAGGTGAGAACCCTGATTAAATCAACAATGACGTAGAATTCAAAATGTAATTAATCGGAATGGTAAATTATATTACAGGCATATTTCACGCAGCACTGTATTTGTCCGCATTCAAGCCGGTCAATACAATCCGTAGAAAAGTCTTTCAAAAATTCTAAAGTTAAAAAACACAATAAAATTCAAATGTTTTTTTATTTATTTCGCCACACAAATCGTTCCCGCTCGATAATCATACAAGCATACCGTCGTTTGACCAGCGCATGGACTCCCTTATATGGAGAACATTGTGAAAAGCATCCCTGGTGTAGAGAAACAACTGAAAGAGTTGAAAGCAAATAAGTCTGCCGGTCCTGATGGTATCCCAGATCGGTTTTACAGCGTTGGCCCCTTTCTTAGCTCGCACTTATCGCGAATCTCGTGCCCAGCGTAAAGTCCCAAGCGATTGGGAAAAAGCGCACGTGACTCCCGTTTATAAAAAGGGTAAAATAACGAACCCGCAAAATTACAGACCAATATCTTTGACAACGGTCTGCTGCAGAATCCTTGAAAATATTCTCAGCTCGAACACAATAAATTTACCTGAAAGAGAAAAACTTCCATCTAAAAAATTACCACGGTTTTAGAAAGCATCGCCCGTGCGAAACTCAGCTCGCCCTTTCCTTACATGATATTCTGTGAACCATGAAAGGAAAGAGGCAGATTCCATATGTCTAGATTTCTGAAAAGCATTTGACACAGTGCCCAACTCCAGACTGTTAACGAGGTACAAGCAAATGGAATAAGTTCCCAGATATGTGAGTGGTTCGAAGACTTCTTAAGTAACAGAACCCATTATGTTGTCCTCGACGCTGAATGTTTATCAGAGACAAGGATATCATCAAGATAACCCCACGAAAATGTGATGGGACTGCTATTATTATCTATATACATAAATGATCTGGCGGACAGTGTGAGCAGCAATCTGCGGTTGTTTGCTGATGATACTGTGGAGTATGGGAAGAAGTCGTCCTTTAATGCAGATGAATAGGAAACACAAATCCAAAATATTCGAATATAGCAATAGCAGTGAACTGATTGAAACAGTCAAGTCGATTAAATATCTAGGCATATCGTTGCAAAGCAATATGAAATTGAATAAGCATGTAAGGACTGTGTTAGGGAAGGCGAGTGGTAGACTATGGTTTAATGGGAAATTTTAGGAAAACGTGGTCCATCTGTAAAGTAGACCGCATGTAGGACACTAGTGCTACACGTTGTTGAGTACTGTTGGAGTGTCTGGGATCCGCACCTGGTTGGATTAAAGGAAGACATCAAAGCAGTTCAGAGGTGGGTTGCTAGATTTGTTACCTGAAGATTCGAACAACACGCAAGAATGAGGACTTTTCAGAAAGTATGAAACGTTTCCGTCTGACGCCACTAGGCGCGTGTGGATGGCGTGTATTTTGGTATGTGCGTGCTTGGCAGCTCGGTCGACATCCATCCGTGACAGCAGGGACATCTCCACGGGTCTGGCTTTTTCGATATTCGAATTTGAAATGTGCGCTGCAATTGAAAATCCCACCAGTTGTGAGGTGCGGTCTGTGATACGGTTTTTGTTGGCAAAAAAAAAAAACTAAAACCTATAGAAATTTATCGTGAACTGTGCGAAGTGTACGGAAACAACGTAATGAGTGAATGTTCCGTCCGGAAATGGTGCATTCGGTTTAAAAATGGCCGAACCAACGTTCATGATGAAGAGAAGAGTGGACGCCCGAGCATTGTGACTGACGATCTTGTCGCTAAAGTTGATGAAGCGATTTGTGAAAACAGTCGCTTCACAATAACGGAGCTTTCGCTTTCTTTTCCACAACTTTCACGGACTCTGTTGTTTGAAATAGTCACTCAAAAGCTAGGCTACCACAAATTTTGTGCACGATGGGTGCCCAAAATGCTTACAGAGCGCCGTAAAGAACAGCGAATGGGGGCAATGTTGATATTCTGGAGGCCTACCACAAACATGATGATTCACTAGTGAATAGAATCGTAACCGGTGGCGAGAGTTGGGTGAAACACGTCAATTGAGAGACAAAATTACAGTCCATGGCGTGGGGGCACACAAGGTCCCCCCAAAAACCAAGAAAATGTGTGCAAACTTTGTCAGCGAGGAAGTTGATGGCGACAGTGTTTTGGGATAGGCAAGGTGTACTTCTTATTGATTTTCTCGAACGTCGAGCAGCCATAAATTCTGCCCGGTACTGTCAAACTTTGCACAGACTCAGAAGAGCAGTTCAAAACAAACCCCGAGGGAATCTGAGGTTCAAAATTTTGTTTTTGCACGACAACGCCCGACCTCACACGGCAAACCGCATTAAGGGACTCCTTAATTCATTCAAATGGGAAATTTTCCCTCATCCGCCCTACAGCCACGATCTTGCACCAAGCGACTTCCACTTGTTTCCCAAGATGAAGAACTGGCTTGCAACGCAGAGCTTTGATGACGACGCGGAACTCCATGCGGGCGTGACTCACACGCTGAAGTCTCAGGCGGCAGAATTTTACAACAAAGGTCTTTTAAAGCTTGTCCACCGCTATCATAAGGGCCTCAGTGTTTGGTGGTTTGGATTAGATTGTTTGAGGGAAGAGACCAAACAACGAGGTCATCGGTCTCATCGGATTAGAGAAGGATGGAGAAGCAAGTCGGCCGTGCCCTTTCAAAGGAACCATTTCGGCATTTGCCTGGAGCGATTTAGAGAAATCACGGAAAACCTAAATCAGGATGGCCGGACGTGGGATTGAACCGTCGTCCTCCCGAATGCGAGTCCAGTGTCCAGTGTTTGGTGGCTATGTGGAAAAGTAGTATGTCTTATGTATATAATATAATGTATTTCTTGTACTTATTTTTTAATGCCAAAACGTTCCCTACTTTCTGAATAGCCCTCGTATTACAGAGATTCTATGGGAACTCAAATGGGAATCACTGCAGCGAAGGCGACATTCTTCGTGAGGTGCACTACTGAGAAAATTTAGAGAATCTTCATTTGAGGCTGACTGCAGAACGATTCTACCACCGCCAAAATACATAAGATTAGAGACATTAAGGCTTGTGCGGAGGAATATAGAGAGTTGTTTTTCTCTTTGCGACTCGAACAGGGAAGAAAATACTAGTAGTGCTACAGGGTACTCTCCGCCAAGGACCTTATGGTTGCTTGCGGAGTGTGTGTATAGATGTAGAAGTACTGGAATGGCAAAATGATGGCTTTGTGCTTGGGAGGGATAATTTGGTATCTGTTTCTGTTCATCGCGTCAGGTAAACGGAACTTGGGGCAACAAGAGCTTCCCATCACATTCACAATAAACAATCTGTGCTTACAGAAACTTCGTCTTGCACACTAAATAAACCAGGTTAAGGTTAAGCAAGCAATGGCGCGTCCGGACGTCAACAATCTGAACACCTGCAATACACAGAAAGCCAGCGCGGAATTTTCCTTCCCTGAGGCTCATCTGCGCGAGTAACTGGTGTGCGAGTTTGCCATCTTGTTTTCCCGTACGAGAAAATAATGTACTCGAAACAGTGTAACTTGTCTTTCACGCTGACACTTTGTTCAGTGAAATATGAGTGTAAGCAAATATGAACATAAGTTGCCATCAGATATCAGATTTTTTTCTGTTTCTAGATTTTAGGTACGTGCATTGCACATCGAGAACATCTTTCAGGGAAACAGATACGAGAGGAATTCCAAAAATACGATACACACTTTTATGGCAGGCCAAGTAACATTTATTGACTGCTGTACTATACTTAACAGTGACACAGATACATGGAACTACTTTTCAGCGTAGTCACCAAGTCTTTGTAAACAAAGGTCGCAGCTTTGCCAGTCGCTCAGTTCCTCGACGGCAGAAATTCGGTCCTCGGTCACGGAGTTACTCAAGAACCGTTGTATGATCGTCCGCGTCGGTGGCAAATCTCTCTCCCCCAGCTCTGCTTTCAGCTTACAAAAAATATGTGTATCGCATGCTCCAGTATCTGGACTTCGCAGTCAGCATCACCGACGTCAGTGCGGCCTTGGTCAGATTGTTGGCTCCATTGCACTACGTCTGGACGCGACATTATATTTGGTCCACGTACCGCTAGAATGTCACGGTGAATCAATTCAGACGTGTCGCCCACAAAAATCGTACTTCAGCTCTGGTGTATCGAAACGTCCCCTTTGAACAATTATACAAGACTGTGCTTAACCTGACACACAATATTATTTAGCGCAACGCAATCTGACTTTCAAAAAACCCTACAAAAGAATGGCCCTGACTAACATTAACCTATACCTTTCACAAATCACTTACCTCACAAAAATCTTCGTTACTGGAACTACTGCAATACAGCGAGCGCCACTACTGCCAGCTAAATAAAAGATTCAAACTACGGAAGGCACTAACTACTGATAGGGATAGTTAGCAAATGAAAGATATTAATAGAGAACAAACAATGTATTTACCTTAATAGTCATAATATATATAGCAGTTCATGACAAATTACAAAACTCCGCCAAATCTCTTCCCACATCCACCACTGCTGGCGGCTCACCTCCAACTGCGCAACGCTACGCGCTGTTCACATCCAGCTGCCGCTGCCCAACACTACAATGGCAGACAACAATACAAACTAGCCACAGACTGCACACAGCACAGCCAGTGATTTTCATACAGAGCGCTACGTGGCATTACCAATATAAAAATCTAAACAGCCTACTTACAGTATGTTTCCAGTTGCCGTACCATTTCACTATGGCCCTGTGACGCACCTGTCATCCGGACAGCAACAGAACTCTGCAGAAAACCGCAACAATGTTCTTTCTTCTTACCATGGTCTTAACGTGGGACGACGTGTGCAACTTACTTTCTGAGGTCCGTACGTACAAGATTGACATTCCGACCACATCGATCTCCCTAGAGAATGAGGACATGCCGTGACTGGGATGGATTGGAATGATATTAGATGTGTCGTTTTTTAATGGAAACGACCATGTGTCAACGTTATTTGATCTCCTCTCTCGGTTCTGAATACTAACCCAACGTTTCGATCGATATGCCATATCGATTAGCACCAACACTTAGGACGTCGTCCATTCTTGCCAGTGTCCCAGAAGCACAGCTTAATATACTCCAAATGCATGTGCACCAAATGCACTAACTAATTTCGCGAAGCAGAAAAGATGTAACTGGGCACTAGATGAATATTTCGCTATTACTAACAGCTCGAGGCAACTCATCAAGAACGTACACACACACACACACACACACACACACACACACGCACACACACACACACACATACATACATACATAAGCACAGTAGCCTGAGAACTCCTCGGTTGGACGTCAGTCACTACAAAAATAATCACCTGCATATTCAGGAAACGCAACTGACTGATATAAATACAGCTACTTTAAGAAGTGTGCATATCTACAGATTTCTAGTTCCTTTATTTTGAAGTTTCCTAGAGATATGTCAGGTAAAAATTAATACAAATATAAATAAAAATGCCGGCCGCTGTGACCGAGCGGTTTTAGGCATTTCAGTTCGGAACCGCGTTGCTGCTACGGTCGCAGGTTCCAATCCTGCTTCGGGCATGGATGTCTGTGATATCCTTAGGTTAGTTAGGTTTAACTAGTTCTAAGTCTAGGGGACTGATGACCTCAGATGTTAAGTCCCATAGTGCTTAGAGGCATTTGAACCATAAAGAAAAAAACATGTGCACAGATTTCTGAAGAAGTGTAAAATCGGAAATCATTGTTTTAGTAATTTGTTAAGTTACGTGACGCTTGTATCAAAATTGTGTCAAAGTACATAAAGTAAATCGTCAAAATTTTCATTTGTCTTTTAAAAAGTATATAAGGAAACTTATAAAGGCAGTCGAGATCCAGTGTAAGAGCATTTACTTTTGTTCGAGGCTTAGTAGAAAGTAGTTATTGCGCCCTATATAGTCAGGTCAGTTCGTGTGATGCATTTTATAGGGAGATCCTGTGTTTAAACAACCTCAAGTGGAAAGATTTTCTAAACGTACGCGATTTGTAAACTTTCCAGCAAGAGTGATGCTGTGTCCTTGAATACAGCTATTCTGTGTCTATAATTATGAAGCATGAATGCAGTCTTGTGCTTCTGTTGTGTGGTTGTATTGGAAATAAGCAACTAAGGAGAGTTTGAAAATTTAAGCGATGACATTTCCGCATATACTGATGATGAGGAAACGTAGAGCACTCTTTATACTCTCAGCCCAATTTACATTCTCGACATGAACATTTTTTCTTCCATGGGATTTCGAAACTCTTACGCTGATTAGGTGACCTACCAAAGCGAAGCGATTGCAGTTCTGTTGATATAATGGTTTCAAAAAATTCTGCCTCGAGTTGTTTGTGAGTAGTACGACACTGTGAGTTCTGGGCAGAATCGTTGATTCAGCGTCTGTCAGCAGTTATTTTCTGTTGTCACATGACAGCTGAGACAATTGTGAATGTCATATTTGCTCACATCAGCATCATAACTTCCTTATTTCCAGGGTCATTCCAGGAATCATGACATCCAGGTACATGCCAAGGTCAAGGAGGGGAGGGTCCTACGGCCCCCCAATGCTTCTGAAAATATTACATGAAGCACCCCCACACCAACTGTCCCTGTTCGCAGCCAAATACGACACAGTACCTGAACTGTCGAAAAATTCACCAACTATGTTTGCATTATTGACATCCAACAATTCGTTTATGAGCTGGCTCACCAGCCATATTGGTAACTTTGATTCGAAGCTATAAATCAATCGCTGGAACGAGTTGTCAGCACATTTCCCTACAAACAGTGAATAACCAGCATTTGCTTATAAAATATAAATAATGAAAAGTGGTTTTGTATTTATGTAAAATACCCTCCAGAAATGCAATTACTCGTAAAAGCAAGTCCACTTTCACATCTCACTTGCTTCACTGACAAACAGATGCTACACTGTAGAAAATGGTTGCTTAGCGCCACCAGCAGATGGCTGCGTTGTAAAACAAGAAAGTTCCATCGTTTTCCATTAGGACACCAATTTGGCAGCTGTAGCGCCAATCGCTGCCACAATAGACCAAAACATCTGTTACTTTATGGATGGTCCTCGTATACACTTCATATAAAGTCTTCAACCACGTCTTACAATGAACAAGCTTAAACAAAATGGCTCTAAATATTAGTAAGTATGGTATCTCAACATTGTAGTGTGACAGCATGAAGGCGCCTTTTTGCACAGGTGAAGATATTCATGTCATAATACATTGGAAACAGAGGTGAGATAATACAATTATAGAAACAATGGTGGTGAGGCATTATTAATAATTACGAAAGTGACATAATCATATTGCAATAATAGAGTAGATGAAAAAGATACAAGTCATCATGTATATGCCTGAACAGTCTTGTAAAAGGAACACACATAATACCTAATGTCACCCACTCCTGGGCTTGTAATATATATACAGTGTGGTCAGAAAATGTCTGAAACGCTTATAGGGATGTTGCAGGGCAGGTTGTACTGAGATATAAATGTTAAGAAAGAAATTCGATACGTTGCTCCGTTTCCGAGTTATTTAGCATTGAAGTTAGCCAATCACATCGTCGCACTCGTAAATTCAAGTTTCAGCTAACGAGACAAACCACTCTTTGGGCAACACCGCCCCTGGCAGGCCGCTTGAATGCGAGCGCGCGACGCCCCGATTGGCTAAATTCTATGCTAAATAACTCGGAAACGGAGCAATGTATATATATATATATATATATATATATATATATATATATATGTGTGTGTGTGTGTGTGTGTGTGTGTGTGTGTGTGTGTTGTTGTATTGATGTATATGCAAGGTGGCGCTTCCAGCAGGACAGGATGCTCCACCTAAGAAAAACTCTGTAGAACTACCAAAGCAGGCTGGTTCCATTAATGTTGATTTACAGTGTACTTTCATGATGTAAAATAGTATGTGAATCCCACATGTGCTATGTATAAATCGATGGCATCATAGCAGATTCCACAAAAAAATGGTGGTGAATAATAACGAAATGGGATAATTTCGTCGTGAATTCCTCAATTTACGTGACAGTACCAAACTGTATTGGACAGACTGTGCCACAGACATTACTGTGGAGAACAATGTTTCATTTGTTACTTCTGTCAGTACTAAGTAGCTTATAATAGCAACATCCAAACAGAACATAGTTAATGGCGTACCTATATGCCAGTAGACAAACAGCAGAGGTCTTCTGACCCAATGCTAGCAGAACTGAAGGAGTCACAGCATATAAGTACAGTAGACACGTTACCAGATTGTTTACTCAAATACAATGACTGGAACTTGCTATAACTGAGTGACACGAAATTGTCATCAGTTGTCCAGTTCTCATGTGCTGTAAATAATTTGACTGCAGCAGGAAAGTGGAGCTGCAGCGTCATTAGTGATCAGCAACTGCTCACATAGCGCTCTTGAATCACATCATTCGTGGGCGATAAATCATAAATTCCACCTTAGCAAGTCTACATCACAATAGTAGCATGTGCTATGCTGGTGGTTTGCTAATGCAAGGTTCCAAATAAGTTCCGTACCTCTTAGCCTGAACGTTGCTGTATGTCTTCCAGAAACTCCATATAGCACTTTTTAATAGATATATATATATATATATATATATATATATATATATATATATATATGTATATAACACTTCACAAAGTTCGTGGATAAGGTTATGAATTGCATACAGTTAAATACAAGAACTTGCTACCAGAAACAAAGACATTTATCGTGCTTTATAATAGATGCATATTAATTTGAGAACTGTGGAGTTTAACATATTGCAAAGGCAAAAATGAACACTATTTGCTAATATTGTCTGAAATATGTTGAACAAATCTCTAACTTCAGATGCTATAGGCCTCTAACATAAAACACGTGAGGAAATAGAGAGTGCACATTAACCACAGGTAGTAATGTGGTTACATGACCATTATTAATTGAAACTATGCTGATTTGGAATCACAATGTTCATCACTGCACTGAGTACAGCTGCTGTGGAATTGGAGAACTGATAACTCAGGTCAGCAAACCAAGCCTGCTGCGACCTGCTGGTGCAACCTCATCCAAAAGGCTCTTCCTGGCATCAGCCAAGTTTGAGAAACTGAGAACTGGTGACTTAGCACAATGCCTGCTGGGATCGGCAGGTTCAACTAGAGAACAGATAGGTCTGCTAGTTAGCAGCAACAGTTGTGTAGTGTCTGCTGGAGACATGAACACCAGGAAGTGAGTTCAGTTTCTGAACCCTGTGTGCATATGAATGTATGTACTGGATGAATGGATTTTACCACACGGAGATAAGCTTGCATGGGACTGTAGATGTAAACAGAAATCCACCACTGGTGCTTTAATCATTGTATGTCTCCAAATTATTTCTCCTATTCTTGAAGGGGTGTACAGACAACATATGTTAAATACACACCTGAAGCCTGTAAGTGAGAAGGTGGTAAATGGAACTGAATAAATAAATATGAACTTTGTTTGCAAAAAAATTATTTATTAGTGGACTACACGATGGTATTTTGAGGAAGCAACCAATCTAATGCATACCCTCGCATCTCTGCTGACCACGTACATTTTTCATGTGGTAGCTGGCCCAAGCAGCCCTCAGCACTCGCATTAAGCACAATACACAGAAAGCCTAATGCCCAAAGTCCGACACCTGATGCCTGATGCCCAATCTCTGACACATGATGCCTGCTGCCTAACAAACATTAAAGCCACAAGATATAGATACACACTTGCTGCCCACTAGATAAGATGCGTGACACTTAGAATACATATCTTATGTAGGGTGATGATCTGTAATTTTTAAAGCTTTAGATATCGATGAAGGTACCTATTTGTAACACAATACCCATGCTGTCTGTAGTTTTGTCAGTGAGTATGGAGGTGGGGCTGCTTTAGATAAGGCATGCACTTTTTCGATATTTATCCATTTTTAGATATTCCATACGTAAATGTACCAATGAACTAATTGCCTACTAATTCTGATGTTGTTTGTTATTTTTTTATACCATCTGAGTTTGTTACCGAGACCCAACTCAGCCAGGGTATCTGCTTATTCATTAAAATGGTCAAATGGCAACACTAAGAGCCAAAACCAGTGCTAAACAGGCACGCGCGGCCACACACACACACACACACACACACACACACACACAGGTATGTGGACTGCTGCTGGAGGCAGTGTGTGGACGTTATTCCACTATAAACAGACAAAGCATGTTGGCTTGCAGCAGGGCCCGCCACTGTCTCCCTTCACCAACGCCAGATGCAACACTGAACCCATCCCAGGACGCTGCCGCCACCTCACACTGTACTGCTAGCACCTAAAACGTGGTGAACGACCATGTACAATTAATATTTTACTTTCCCTAAGACTAAACTTGCTACACCAAACGTAAAAACAGAATAAATTTGTCCATAAAATATTTCTGTTCGATAAATCGCTGGTAAGTTTTTTCAAAAGATTTCGGTTTGGTGTATCAGGAAGCCATATCACAGTGCACCTGCAGCATAATGTACTGAAGCATAGACTCCACAATACGATCAGGTACAGTACAAAACCTAAAGATTAGTGGAGGCTATACCAGTTTCCCCTACAGAATTGCCTCAATCGCCGCAACCAAGGGAACAGCCCATGCATTAAAAGCTTTAAGGCAAATTGATCCTAAATTATTATTATTGTTATGATTATAGTTATTTCATTATTATGATTGTTGTTACTATGAATATTATTATTATTTTCAGCTTATTTAAGCTTTAGACGGTGCAGTGATTTCAATCACAAGTTAACAAACACAATTTCAGTCGTTGTTCTGCCACCTGATGTCCTCTGCCAGTTGAAGCCTGTGACCTTCTTCACTTCTGCCGCAGTTGTCAGGCGGTCTGCTTCGTGGTCTTCATGTTTCTCTGGGACTCCATTGTAGCACTTTCTTTGGCCATCTTCAGTCACTTCTCTGTGGGATATGTCTCGCCATTTTCATTTTAGAGCCTTTAGCCTTTCCACAACATTCTGAACTTGTAATAGTGCTCTTACGTCTTCACTTCTTTTCCGATCTTATTTAGTGAGACCAAGGAGTGGTCTCTCCACAGCTCTCTGAGCTGTCCGAAGCTTTAAAATCCACGTTCACGGCCCTGTTTTTAAAGTTTGTTGATACATTCGATTCAAAACGGTTGCATTTCTTGCATAAACCCTCCGCTCTAGTTCGATTCGGCTGAACGTTTCAGATGTTAAGATCCTTGGATATCAATTAACAGTGCCAGATGAACATACTCGTTAACAGAATTTTACACTGTTGGTGTTCAATATTATTTATTTGGCAGTTATCCCCTTGTTGCGAATAGTATTTATTTTTGACACATTTATCTTAGGGCCCACTTCTTCTCAACTATCTGACAAATCATTTATAAAGGTTTGCAATTCTATCATATTATTGGCTGGGACTACTACATCCTTTGCAAATCTCAAGGTAGTGAGTCTTCTCTCGTTTATTCTAATTCCCATTTCTCTCCAAATAATCTTGAATATAGCCATCTCGAGGATTGCCACAAATAGTTTGGAAGATATAGGATCAAAATGCTTCACTTTTCTTCCAACAAAAATTCCTTCGTGTTTTCTTTTTCTTTCCTTTTTTTTTTTTTTTTTTTTTTTTGTCCTGACACTAGCCATCAAGGTATCATAGACGTTACATGATGTGTTTTCGTAGTTGATTACCACATCTTGCTCGGTCAATGCTTGTATAACTGCAGTGTGGCTAACAGAATCAAAAGCCTTTTTTTAAATCTATAAATTTATGCTTAGTGACATTTCATATTCACATCCTCGACTAATTATTTCATTCAGTGAATATACGTGGTCAATTGTGCTACGACCAATGCGGAAACCAGCTTGTTCTGTGAGTTGTGTGTGTTCATTAATAGCATTGATGCCATTTGTGAAGACTTTGCTGAAAACTTTGTAGATAACAATGAGTTAACTGATGGATTAGTAACTCTTCACATCATGAATAATTCGCTTTTCTGTGTGGAAAGATTATCTTTGTTTCAACAAGAGGAGATGCTGCCTATTTGTATAGAAGCAGAAAAGAGTTTATTCAGAAGTTTTTCACTTTATTCACTAGTAAACTTACGTCTGTCAATGGTCAAACCATCATCAACCCCTGGTTTGCCGTTCTGCAATTCAATTATAGCTTTTTGTTATCTCATTTGCATAAATTGTTTTAAGTGGTTCACGAGTTCCTTCATCTAATTTGCTGTATAAATTTCTTACATATTCTAGAATTTCTTTCTTATGTGTTATGCGGTCTTTATCACTATCAATTACTTCCAATTCGTTTTTTTACCAATAATAAGCTTTTCCGTAACTTTCTTACTGCTTCTTTTATTCTCTAGTGCTAATTTTATGGTATATCGTCGTATCTTTTTGTATCTGCTTTTATTTTCTTCCTTATACAGTAGTATAGTTCTGAGCACTCTGTCTTGTCAATCGTTGTTTTAATTTTAATCTCTCGCCTATTTAACAGTAAGGCCATGATTTCAGCCAGTAACTTTCCTGGATATGCAGCAACTTTCGTTGATTCCCCTAGTTCGTTTGCAGTTTTCATATCGTTTCCGTTAGTTTTCTTCTGATGACTGTTCTAATCCCATCCGAAGAACCCTCTGGAATTCTCTTTCTTGTGCACTTAATTTACCCATAATAATAATTTCTTTTTTCGCTGATATCAATTTCCTGCTTTGTTCTATGAAAAGCGTATGTAAACTCCACGGTACTCTTGAACGAGCCTCGCACGCTCTAACGATGTAATTACAGTTAAAATTTGCAGTCCATAACCGGGCAAACCTTACACCATAATATAGTGACATAATTTTGAAGGCAATTTATGGTGGCGACAGAATTTCCGTTTTGCGCGTGTCAATGCGCTCTCCACAGACTTCACCGCTACGTGAGAAAACGCAATGAAATCAGAGTCCGAGATAATGAGTCAGAACTTCCATAATTTTCCGGCAACTTCGCTACTGCAACGCACCCAAGCGGTTCAAATGGCTCTGAGCACTATGGGACTTAACATCTATGGTCATCAGTCCCCTAGAACTTAGAACTACTTAAACCTAACTAACCTAAGGACATCACACACATCCATGCCCGAGGCAGGATTCGAACCTGCGACCGTAGCAGTCGCGCGGCTCCGGACCACCCAAGCGGTTGCCATGTGTAAACACCACGGGGGTGAGACTCCTCTACGATCGTCTCCATGGGAGAATAGCAGCCTGCATTGCTGCGAAAGGTGGATATACACTGTACTAGTGCCGACATTGTGCATGCTCTGTTGCCTGTGTCTATGTGCCTGTGGTTCTGTCAGTGTGATCATGTGATGTATCTGACCCCAGGAATGTGTCAATAAAGTTTCCCCTTCCTGGGACAATGAATTCTCGGTGTTCTTATTTCAATTTCCAGGAGTGTATATATAAGAAGAAGAACAGATAAAATGTGATAGCTACACGCATGGTGCAGAAGCAAGCACCTGAGGCCACAAGCGCATTTGTAAGACGTAGCGGCCAATCTTCAAAAATGTAAAAATGGTATCTAGTTCAGAATGTACTGAAACGAGTCTGAAATCTATAAAGAAACTCGTGAAACGAATTGCAGTCAGCGAGAAGCATAGAAATTGTGTGCCAAGTGCACATGTTTGAACTTCAGCACATCAGTTTACAATTCATTTCACATCTTAAAGGATTTTTGATGATAAGACTGCGACTCCGCCATGGTGTAACGTATATGTTACACTGCACTGAAGTTTTAATATTGCATGTTGACACAACCGTAGACGGGATATTACCGTATGTAGGTATGCTTACATGGATCTCGCAAAACCGTATTTCGTAAATCGATTTCACAATACTGTTTCTGGGTGACCATGTAAACACTTCAAAATAGGTTTTGAAGATGCATTTCTGGTTACTGGTTTTCCATTTACACGGTCGATTTTCGCTCCCGTATAAACGCGCAATTAGCGCGCCAAAGATATTAGTGGGTAAGTACGTAGATCGGGAGACAAGAGACGAGCGCGTCGCGCGTCGATATTGTTAAGGAGGCGTGCCCTGGTGAGACAAGCTAGCGCGCCATCAGCGGTGCTTCCGATGTTGCACATGTCGCGCGGCAGGAGAGCGCGCAGGCGCGTGGCGCGGCGACAAGCGGGGGCGGCGGAGGCGGAGGTCGAGCCAGAGGCAGAGGCCAAGGCGATGGCTGTGGAGGCGGCGGAGGCTGGCGGCTGCCGGCTCGGCGCCTTCTTCTCTGAACTGGAGCTCGTGCAGCTGCGGCTCCGTCTCCAGCCCGATTTCGATATGGTAGGCTGCATCGTCAAATCTAGAGTTCCTTCATTTAATCTGGAGTTTCGGTAGTTTGCTGGATAACACATTAAGCTGCATAGCTTATTATCATTTCATAGCAGAGCACCGAACAGTGCAAAACAGTAAATGTAAAACCGCTGCTCATATCCTTTTCTCGAATTTGCACCAAGTACATGCTTGAGGTTATAAATGCATTTATCTTACATTTTACTTCTACTAAGCATTGCAGTACTAGATTACTGATTTGACCAATGTCGTAGCAAACATGCGCTGGATGACGTAAACAACGTGGCGACTATATTTCATATCCTTGGCGATATTTTCAAAAGTTAATAAGGCAACTAATTTTGATGACGAGATTTGAGCTACGATGCTCAGTCACATATTAATAAGAGAAAATTTATCGAAGAAGAAGAAAAAAAGAAACGATTCGAGTGTCGTAAAGTTTCGTAGTTTCGTAAAATACACGTCAGCTATATTGTTCAAGTGGACTTTCAATACAAAGTTAAGAATATATGTATACTAGCGAACGCGGCAATGTTTCACAGTTGCTAAACGTATATGGGAATTGGACAGAGAGAGGGGAGAGAGAGAGAGAAGGAGACTAGGACGTATATCCATCACCTCCTCCCTCTCTGTCTCTCTCGTCCACCTTCCTCTCTCTGTCCATCTCCTTGTCCACTCCTCTCTACGTCCATTCCCCCCCCCCCCCCCCCCCCGTCTGTGTCTGACTCCTCCTCCTGCTATCGTAGTTAAATATGCCTGCAAGAAAAGAATAAAACCACACATTTTCACAGCAGGGCACAGCACAGCATTTTGTTTCTCACAGTCGCTTTTAACAGAAAACCTGAACATTATCGTGTAATAAAAGGTATTCGTATAGCCAATTGTCACCGTCTCCTATTTATCAATTTATGGAAACTGCAGGTAGGACACGATTAAAAGAAGCTCACATGTAGCTTTCGGTCACAGCTATCGTCACTCAGGAGAGACACACAGAACCTTCACACACACACACACACACACACACACACACACACACACACACACACACGCAAGCAAGCACAAGCTCCAGCCGACCGCCAACACGCACGCGTGACCGCCAGCATTCCGGCCCGGGATGCTGGAGTTGGCGGTCGTATGTGTGTGTGTGTGTGTGTGTGTGTGTGTGTGTGTGCGTGTGTGCGTGTCTCTCTTGACTGACGAAGGCTGTGGCCGAAAGCTACATTTGAGCGTCTTTTAATCATGCCTGTTTGCAACTTGACGTGTCTTCTTCACAGTAAGTAGCAATCTGTCTTTGCACGTACTCTGTATTTAAGTCTTGGCTGAGACAGTGACTCATCGAAATAGGTTGTCCCAGAAATATATGGTTCCAGTCTCCTGGTTCCGACCAATTTCTCAATATTTCACATGTACACGCGTTGCACATACTCAGTATTTGTTAAGTCTTGGCTGAGACAACGGGATCATCGAAGGACATTATCCCAGAATTAAATTAATATGTTTCCAATGTCCCGGTTCCGATCAACGCGTACGGGAAGTTTCCGTGTTCAGCTGTAAAAATATTATTTTCCAGTTTGCAGACTGATTGATATCTCGTTGTGAGCTACAGAATAAGACGAGGATGTCAACTTGTTCGTAGTACACAATACAGGCATTAATTGTAGGGTGGTATTGGAGGAATTTATTTTCCAATTGACTGACGAAAATATCTACCACTGAACTTCCCAACAGCGAACTCATAGATAATACATATTGTTTTGAAAGGTGAAGTACTTGCACTTTAGTACAATTTCTGAGTCGAGGAGATTACTGGTGGTGAAGGGGGTCGAACAAAGAGGCAAGTAAGTTTTCTTTTGTTGTTGTCATCACAAAGTCATTGTCAAATGTTAAAAACTGTGTGAATTCCCGAGGGACCAAACTGCTGAGGTCATCGGTCTCTAGGCTTACACACTAATTACTCTAACTTATCCTAGGAACAACGCACACACCCATGCCCGAAGGAGGACTCGAACCTCCGGCGGTAGAGGCAGCGTAATCCGTGACATGGCGCCTCAAACCGCGCGGCCACTCCGCGTGGCAAAGTCATTGTCATTCTGCGCTCAAACATTACAGGAATGACAGAATGTGTTAAATCAACTGCTTGAGCCAATCATAAGTGCACTGGCATACACAGAGACACTGAAATAAAACATGTAGGTACCATGTTTGGTTGTTGCACTTAAAGTAATTGCACAGTTTTTGTCGGGACTAACTGGCGTTTCTTTACAGAAAAACATAGTCACAATGGGGATTTTTCAAATAGTAAGCAATAGCAATAGCTTCTCTGATCTTTTTCTCATTATATGTGCTGTAAATTACAAAAAACAAATTGTGCTTCTGCTGCTGCCAACAAACATCACATACTGATGTCGTGCTAGCAAATATTGTGAAATATCTATTTCAAATGATCAGTCACCATCAAAATTAAATTTGTAGCAATCATTTTAATTAATAAACCGATGTTCAAAAAATCTAAATGTAAAATTTGAGCTATTCATGAGATATCAAAATAGATCCTAGTACAATATTGATGATAGGGTTCTGTAATATAACCTTGCTCGAAATTTGTATGTAATACAACTGTTGTGTGTGTCGTTGCATTCTACTCACTTTATGAATGTGTTACATCCTTTTCGATATATTTTCAGAATGTGACAGAATCTGTACTCTTCTAGCTAATACGCTATCAGACTCGTTTCCTTCACTATGTGAATTCTGGAAATGTTGGGAGACCAGTTTACAGTTTATTACTTTTCGGAATCTTTTTTAAAAAATAATCAACTCTCTATTTAAATGGATGTGAGTCAGTCAGTTTGATTTTGTTGTAGACGTTAAATAAAAAGCTACTACCATATACTGTACAGAAGCTGAAAGAACAGAAACCTGCACATTTAAAGTAAACATCAATATTGTTTTGGAGCAGACCTTACTTTCCAGTTCTTCACCGTTCTGGTCAAACAAACTAGGTACGTGACAACAATCTCGCCAGTACCTAACGACACTGAGAATTTGAGCTTCAGGTTCGAGACCCTGTGGGTCATCCCGTTACAGCCCGAAAAAGTGGTTAACATTCTCTTCGTCGTGAATTTTCGGTGGTGACTCTCTGCTGAGAGTAGTGTATACATTTCCAGTTAGTGTCACTTGTAGTATGGATCAACAGACAGCACCTCGTGAAAACTGCAGTGATGATGACTTACAGAAAAAGCTGATCTCGGACACATGATTCAGCGCATTACCCAACAATACGCATTCGTGTTGCCTTCCACCCGTCGGTCAACTTGTGCAGCGCAAGTTGTGAATAGATTTTCCGCCTTGCCAAATCTTTGTGAATTCCATGTTTAACACCGATTTCACTACCTCACAATTCCTCCTACATCAGTTTCAGTGACTGGAGTCGACTTAGTATCAGCGTCTATCGCACAAGCCTAATGTTATTTGTCGTCTTGTTCGTTCACGCTCGATCTGAAAGATGGGCATCATCAGTCACGCGGGTTCTACAAAACGGTCATCCCAGTAAACCTTATAAGAAGTCGAATTCAGCGAGAACACCAGACAAATCATGCGTCACAGCTAGCAAATATTGTGAAATACCTATTTCAAATTATCTGTCACCATCAAAATTATATTTGTAGCAATCATTTTAATTAATAACCTGATGTTCAAAAATTCTAAATGTAAAATTTGAGCTGTTCGTGAGATAACGGTGCCCGAGGCAGGATTCGAACCTGCGACACTCTTAATGAAGCAGCTGCTCGTCAAGTTGCTTAATGGTAGGCCAGTTTGTTTTTTATCACCTATTTACGAAATAATTTCTTAGACCGGTTGTTATAGTGTGTGAGATAACACTTCTTTCTACCTGTCACCATCTAGCACCGTATTTTCTGTATTGTTGGATTCAATAGATACGGGACATAACGTTGTTTTGTTCGCAGTGTGTTTATGGAAACGAAGGAGAAGGAACTTCTAGTGCGGCGTGGTTCAAAGGTACCTTGTCGTTAGGTACTGCTGAAGTCTCAGCTGCATGATCACGGAAGGCACGTAATCCTGTAAAAGTTGAGAAATACAAAACCCGAGAAAAAAGGTGAATCGCCCTGAAGACATGATCGGATGTCAATATAACTTCGTACACGGTCAGACCATCAGCGAGTTTGTAAAACATTAGAGTTGCAACTCCCTGACAGAGGGAACAGCGAGCAAAGTTTCGTTTCCGTAAAATGTTGTTACCAGGCCTGATAGGGTCGCGATCAGTGTCAAATGTTGAGTGGTTACTGTGAATAACATGGAGATAACAGTGTTATCTGCACTTGACAGTGTTTGAAGAGGGCCTCATTGTGTGTCACCATTTGTCCAGCTGGTCGCATCGTGCAAAATCCAGATTTGTGAGGCATTCGGATGTGACAGCGGCCCGATGTTGCACGGCATATGAACATGAGGGCAAGCATACTAGTCTTCAAGGCTCCGGTCGATCACGGCTGATCACCATAAGGGAGAATCGCTGTACTGTTCACCAAGCCCATCGTACCCCGTCATATCTTAGCCTGCGATCTTAGGACAAGTCGCCGGCCGGAGTGGCTGAGCGATTCTAGGCGCTACAGTCTGGAATCGCGCGGCCGCTGCGGTCGCAAGTTCGAATCCTGCCTCGGGCATGGATGTGTGTGATGTCCCTCGGTTAGTTAGATTTAAGTAGTTCTAAGTGCTAGGGGACTGCTGACCTCAGATGTTGAGTCCCATAGTGCTCAGAGCCATTTGAACCATACTACGTTCCACCAAAAAGGGATTTCTGCCCTGAGTGTAGCCTAGCCGTGGCATACTGGCGAATCCCGTCTGTTAGGAACGGGTCTATCCTCAAGAGGTCCTCTCCTATTCCTGGGAGTGTTAAGGACAGTAAACCTCACATACCTGAGAGAATGAGTACGAAATGGGCGGAGTTGTTGGATTCATCGTACAAGACCTGTTATCCGTTTCTTCTTCTTCTTTCCCTGTTGTCTTCTGTCGTTTAGCTACGACGTCGGCAATGATGTATCGATTTTGGCAGTGTTAGTGGTATTTGATGACTGGATGGCCTCCCTGAAACTCCCCCCTCCCTCCCCACTCCACCCAGAAACGAATCTGCGTACTTCATTTACCATAATACACTATTATATAATGATAATAGTCTCTTTGACAGGCATGTTCGTGTATAGATTGACTATGTCTAATGATGCTAGTTTAGCTGTTGGCGTGTTTATAATTGTGTATTATTTATATTTTACGACAGTTAATTTGTAAAAAACACACCACATGTCATAAATAAAGCGTGTAAACCGTCTGAGGATGAATCACAACGATTCGAAATCGGTAACGGTACCCTTTGAATAAAGGAACTGAAAGTAAATTTGTGACTGGTTGCTGTCCCAACACCATCAAACATTTGTCATTATATCTTTCATCGTATTCACTTCAGATTGTTTCGCTGTTTTGACGTACACATTTCAGCTTACATACTTAGTTAACATTGTAATTACATTTAATGATTCTTCACTAAGCTATTCGTATTTCAGTACAATACTTTGGTATCAGTCGTGTGTATACCGTGCAAGATGATTTTTTTAATGTAATTTGTCATACTGCGTCTACTTCTTTACATATCATCATATGCCTAAGCCTGTCTTGCCTTACTCGTACTCTTTCACTTCTTAGCAATCCTTTGAGTAATGGGTTAACGGCTCCTTTTCACTTAAATGCAAAACTAGACTAGATACTAAATTGTTTTTGTCTGTCAATACTTTCATCAACGAATTTTCTTAAACGTTTTTTGATTCGCGTTATTTGCCCCTAATTCCGACATTACTATAGCGAAATTCTTCTGAGGTAGTTCACAAACTGCCACCAGTAGTTCACAATGGAACGGCGACACTGAAACGAAATAACAAACTCTGTGACATTGGAGCAGTTTTAATCTGCTTTGGCTGTCAGACGGCGGAAAATTGCCAGAATGAATCTTTCACACTGCAGCGGAGAGTGGCGGCGATCTGAAACTTCCTGGCGGACTAAAACTGCGTGTCGGAGCGGGCATAAAAGCTGGAATCTTGTCTTTCACGGGCAGTGTTCTTACAAACCATTTTTTTATTGTATCATTTTCGATTTGTTTTTTCGTTATTTGTCGTCAGTGAATCAGTGCGGCTGTCGCTTGACATCATACCACAGTCCGCCGATGAGAACAATACTGTTTTTTATTACAGAGCTGAGCTACCGTACCGGCTCCACTGGATACTGTGAAACTGTACTCCCACTCACATAGTATCATAAATAGCTCACTGACAGTAATGGAGCTTGGGCATATGAGAATGTAAAAAACTCAGCCAGTTGCCCTAGCTTCCCTTATGTTAACAAACCGCTCACTTGAGCTGTTGTTTTGTTTATTTAGGACGTCTTGGGCAATAACTATCATTATAATTGAAATTAATGGCCTATAACTGTCATTTTAATTACTATAATTTACAGCAAGATAGTGGCCGAGTACTGCACATGCGTTCATGTGTACCCAAATGTCTACATTTACGTGATTACTCTGGTATCCACAATTAAGTGTCTGGCAGAGGGTTCAATGAACCACCTTCAAGCTATCTCTCTACCGTTCCACTTTCGAACGGCGCGCGCGAAAAACGAACACTTACATTTCTCTCTGCGAGCCTTGATTTCTCTTATTTTATCGTGATCATCATTTCTCCCTACGTAGGTGGGAACCAACAGAATTTTTTCGCAATCAGAGGAGAAAACTGGTGATTGAAGTTTTATGAGAAGATCCTGTCGCAACGAAAAACGCTTTTGTTTTAACGATTGCCACTCCAATTCACGTATCATGTCTGTGGCACTATCTCCCTTATTTCGCGATAATACAAAACGAGCCGCCCTTCTTTGAACTTTTTCAATATCATCCGTCAGTCCCACCTGATATGGATCCCACACCGCACAGGCCTGCCGGGGTGGCCGAGCAGTTGTAGGCCCTTCAGTCCGGAACCGCACCACTGCTACGGTCGCAGGTTCGAATCCTACCTCGGTCATGGATGTGTGTGATGTCCTTAGGTTTAAGTAGTTCTAAGTTATAGGGGACTGATGACCTCAGATGTTATGTCCCATAGAACTCAGAGCCATTTGAACCACACCGCACTGCAATACTCCAGATAGGGCGGACAAGTGTAGTGTAAACAGTCTCTTTAGTAGATTTGTTGCACCTTCTAAGTGTTCTGCCAATGAATCGCAGTCTTTGGTTTGCTCTACCCACAACATTATCTATGTGATCTTTCCAATTTAGGTTATTTGTAATTGTAATCCCGAAGTATTTAGTCGAAAATACAACTTTTAAATTTGTGTGACTTATCGCGTAATCGAAATTTAGCGGATTTCTTTTAGTACTCATGTGAATAACTTCACACTTTTCTTCATTAAGGGTCAATTGCCACTTATTGCACCACACAGATATCTTACCTAAACCATTTTGCAATTAATTTTGGTCATCTGATGACTTTACAAGACGGTAAATGACACCTTCATCTGCAAATAATATAAGAGGGCTACTCAGATTGTCTCCTATGTTGTAAATATAGATAAGGAACAATAGAGGGCCTACAACACTTCCTTGGGGAACGCCAGATATTACTTCTGTTTTACTCGATGACTTTCCGTCTATTACTACGAACTGTGACCTTTCAGACGGGAAATCACGAACCAGTCGCACAACTGAGTCGATATTCCGTAGGCACACAGTTTGATTAGAAGCCGCTTGTGAGGAACGGTGACGAAAGCCTTCTGAAAATCTAAAAATATTGAGTCAATTTGACATTCCCTGTCGGTAGCACTCATTACTTCATGAGTATAAAGAGCTAGTTGTTTTCCGCAAGAGCGATATTTTCTAAACCCGTGCTGACTATGTGTCAGTAAGTCGTTTTCTTCGAGGTACTTCATAATGTTCGAATACAGTATATGTTCCAAAACCCTACTGCAAATTGACGTTAGTGATATGGGCCTGTAATTCAGCGGATTTCTCCTATTTCCCTTTTTGGGTATTGGTGTGACTTGAGCAATTTTCCAGTCCTTAGGTACGGAACTTTCTGTGAGCGAGCGGTTGTATATAATACCTAAATATGGAGCTACTGCATCTGCATACTCTGAAAGGAATCTGACTGGTATACCATCTGTACCGGAAGCATTGCCTTTATTAAGTGATTTAAGCTCCTCACATAACTGCCACCACTCACATGATGACGCATAACATTCTTGCCAGTGAACTGAGGATTTTCAAACACTGTTAAAGTATTGAAATCATGACCAGGGGACATGCACAGAACTATACGCTTACTGTTTCTCACATTTAGACTGACATAACTGTGAGCAGAAAAACTTTAATACGTCAGGTACGCCACTGTAACGACAAGAATGGTGGTGCCATCGTACGTGATAGCAGTAACTCACAGTCGTAGAAGAACAGTTCTTTTGCAGATGCGCTAGAAGCTCAAAGTTTGACGAAATAGTTGGTGGAAATCTGAGGGCTGACAAATCCGGTAACCGCAGTGGAAAATCGAATGTCTCCCATAAATCATCAGGAGCTGGCTGCACCGTAGGAGAACGAAAATATTAGTAAATCGCTAGTAATAATAATAATAATAATAATAATTTAATGAAAAAGAGAGAGATGGAGGAATTAATATTTACATTCTAATCAAGCAGAGAATAATGTCTGATGCTTCGTGCTGGTACTCTTATCAGATCGTAGCAGAGACTAAGACCATTATTGCTCATTAATTACGTCTTAAGTAAACAAAACAAGAACCAAAAGCAGCCGTTTGTTTACGTGAGGGGGGCTAGGGCACAAGGCGAGTTTGTTTGTATAACAGAACAATGGACTCCTTTGGTATGACATGCCCACTACCCTACTGCCACTGATGAGCCTGTATCATCAGCGGAACACGTCTGCCTAAAAAAGAAGAAATAATTGTGTTTGCTAAAAAACAGAAGTTATCCAAAAACATCCACAAGAGTGATCTTCAACCTCAAGATGAATGTTGTGTGGCACAGCTGTTAAGAGAATTTTCCCCAAGCGACAATGTTCCTGTTTCGAGTGCTGGTCAGGCAAATAGTTTAAACCTGCCAGGAAGTTTCTGCAGAAATTTGTTTCGGGGCTAAATGTTTGATTCAAGTAGTAACATTCAGAAGAAATAATACTTATTAGTTATTCCGGTGCAGAGTGGTGCACAGACAAAGGATGACGATCAAAGGAGGAGGAAAGCGTGGACAAGACTGTCGATAGATACGAGAAACGGTGGAAGGGGCGTTCTCTCTCAATGCTTACGGAGAACTAAGGTTAGCGATCGCATGCAACTTATTTCTTTAAATTGACGGGATGTATTATGGATGTATTACCGTGTTTCATTACGTTATGATGTTGCAAAGAACTTGACTGATAGTAACACATGACTGTTTTAAAAGAATGTATTTGGCGATGTACAGTGCGTTTCGCGCAAGACAAAAGCGCTGTGCCCGGCGTTGCACGAGAACTAATAGGATATGGGCAGGTTACGGTCGCTAGTAACCTTCAGGAACGTTGCTCGGACTGTGTCATGTGGACTTGTGTCCACTAGTAAGCAATTTCCGCAAGTGGCTTCCAGAATATGACTCTGCAAGTTCTTTGACGTTGGAACACGTATAGCAAGTCGACTTCGGCAAGTTTCGTCACCTTCCAGACGTAGCTTCCGCAAGTTAGTGGAAACAGTTCCTTGCATCTTGCTGCAAGTACGTGCCGAAGTCGGCAGTTTTTTGGAGTTTTTCTTAAACTTGCAGAAGTTTTCTGTGTTGAATACCGATGCGAAAATGTTAACATTGAAAAGGAGAATGGTGCAAAGAGTTACGGGCCGAAACGAATGTGCCACTGGAACCCCTAAAGGCATATAGGGTGGTTGGAAACAGTGTGAAAACTTGTAAGGGCGTTGCAGGGGAGATTGTGCTGAGAAATAATTGTTAAGAAAAAAATTGATACATTTTGCCGTTTCCGAGTTGTTTAGCTTTGAAGTTATCCAGTCAGGTCGTTTTGGGCATGAATTCAAGGATTTGCACGCGCTAACATGTGGTAATGCGCAGACATCTGTCGGGCCGTGAGTAACCAGTTGTTCAGATGCTCATTTCCAGTGAAAATGTGCCTTTTTTCGGAAGAGATAAATTTAAGCTACATGAGCAAATGCTACGTTTGCTAGGTTTGAGGAAACCAAACAAAGAACAAGTTTGGCGACAGTATCTCTAGCAGGCTGCTTGAATATACGCGTGCAACGACCTGATTGACTAACTTCAATGGTAAATAACTCCAAAAAGGCGCAACGCAACGAATTTTTTCTTAATTATTATTTGTCAGCGCAACTTCCCCTGCAACACCCTTACAAGCTTTTCAGGCAGCTTCTGACCACTCTACATAGTTGGCCATCGTCAGCAAAGGAAATACGAAGTGAATTTAGCGGTTCCCAGAAACGAAAGTAGAATGGTACCGCAGAAGTCTTTAAATTCTATCTTTTTTTTTTTAATGTGAGCGTAAATATACATGCATTGTATTTGTAGTGAAAGTAATAAATACTGATCGCAAAAATTAAAAGCGATTTCTTGGTGATATAACCTGCTGCATTTTTGTATCCTGCTTTCGGATATTTGATTATACTATGGACAAGTGAGGAAACTTCCTGATAAATTTGTCTATCGTGTGCAAGTGCTCCGTGAACACTTGCCAGCGAACGTGAAAGGTCACACATTCGAGTCCTGGTTCGTCAAATTGTTTTAGTCTGCTAGAAGCTTTAAAATCAGCGTACACTCCGCTGCAGAGTGATAATTCAATCTGTAATACACGAGATATGTTTCAAACTTGCATTCGAGATTTTCCGAAAATTTTTTATTCAGATCAAAGTCTTCTGATTTTAATTCATGCGATTGTGTTTCAGCCGGCCGTTGCGGCCGAGCGGTTCTAGGCGCTTCCGTCAGGAACCACGCTGCTGCTATGGTCGCAGGTTCGAATCCTGCCTCGGGCATGGATGTATGTGATCTCCTTAGGTTAGTTAGGTTAAAGTAGTTCTAAGTCTAGGGGACTGATGACCTCAGATGTTAAGTCCCATAGTGCTCAGAGCCATTTGAACCATTTTTGATCGTGTTTCATGATGACTTAATTACGTACGGCTATGTAGCTTTTCCTTCACCCACACATTTCTTTTTTCTTTTCCGTTGCGATTTTTATTTCAATGATAATAATGCAACAACGGTAGCAGCTGCTCTGGTTTTTAATCAAGACACTGTAACCTTCCACTTGGCTGGCTCACGTCTCGACTCCAGTGGAAACACTTCTGAAAGTACACTGGACTGCAAAACTTAAGGACGAAAATAGGTTTCACATTATGTGTCACTGTCAAGTAAAGTGCTCGACGAAACTTGAACCATATATAGAAAGAACTGGTACAGTATAGTACAGACGATATCTGTGAAACCTTCCTGTTTCCTCTATATCTCATTTGTTACTCAACCTTCCCTTCTTCCATAACGTATGAAACCATTCCTTAGGATTTCTATCTCTTGCTTAATAATAACAAATCAAATCTTCCCTTTGAAACTTATTCTCTTTCTCAATCTTCGCATACGAATTTTATTGCTGCTTTTCAAAGGTGACATTCGGATTATTTCGACGAAACATAGAATGTGTCGTCGTCGTGTGGCCCTCAGTCGTTATCTGAAATAACCCAAAACTGTTCCTTACCTTTTTTACTGTCACTGGATCGCCATCTGACTGCTACATCGAACTGCGACATGAATATACTTACTCTCTTTTACTATACTCTATTAGCTGCTGGTGGGCTTTCATAGTAAGTGGCTGTATTTGTTACCAAAGCAGACGTTATTCTTTAATAGCAAAGCTGACGTTATTCTTTAATTAATTTGACTGAAGTTACGTATTCCTAGTTAAAATTTTTCTTGACAACAATAAAATTTTGCAAAGTTTTACGTTGATGGTTTTTGGGATGGATTATAATTAGAAATGCCATATTACTCGCAAAAGTTAATTATATTCTGAATGAAATGATTTTACAAACGTTCTAATGGGACTTACTTTTTACAATAATCTTACAACTAGCAATGCGCAAACATACCTTCAGTAGTCTTGAGTTTCTCAAAAAATTAATTCAATAATATTAGTTCCTCTTATTATAATAGTTAGCTGATGTCTCTGTACATCCGCCTATAATATCCTGTAAATCATTGCTAGTGGCTGGCAGGCACACTACTCCTCTCAACCTCTCGCTTCAGGCCTGCTACCAACTCGCTTCACATCTCGCTTACTACCTACGAACGCTAAAGTGCGGTCTCTCCTGCCAACAATGCTTTCTGGTGCAGACAATCCCTGCTACCATTACAAAATGTATCAATGAGCGGTCTTTCCCGCTCTTTTCTTAAAATGTATCCATACGCGGTCTTTCCAGCCCTTTTTAAAGTTATACCAATGTGCCGTCTCTTCCGCCAACAATACTTTGGTGCAGACATTCCCTGCTACCACAATTATTTACAACATGACAAATATTAATTATTCCTACTTAATCCCATTGATAGAATACAAACATCTTTCATAAATTGTGTTTGACAATAGACGATAGAAATATACACGTATTACAACTGAAACAAATACACAAAGAGACGAATAGAAATGACACTTTTATTCAAAGACAATAATCACACTGAAGTTACCGCTGTTTATGACGGTCCCCTGAACATTACAAAAGGTAGGACATGGTTCTTAACGGAGTGTGTAATGATCACGGACACAAATGGTGCTCTGCAACATGCTGCCATGCTGGCCGCAAAATTAGCAAGTAGTTCCCTGTGGTATGGCGTTCCACTCCACCAGCAGCGCAGCTGACAACTGATGGATGGACGTGCCGCAATGCGTCTCCAGGTCTACGGGGACAACAGGAAAGAACTTTAAGCTGCTAATCGTTCTGCAACAAGCAGAGATTATCCCACTCTAACAGTTTCCAAGTTATGATTTTTTGAAATAGCAGTGGTACTTCATGAACATACTAGATTGTTCACTACGTATCAGAATTTATGTTTGATGCAAAAAGATAGATTCAGTAATTCTCTTGCACTAATTGGACAACGTATTCCTGTTTCCAATCATGCGAAGGCTTCGATGCAATTGTTGAAAATTTTCAGGACTTCAACGTCCTCAAATTGTTTATGGATACGATTCTTGGCGAGCAATGTTTCTGTACCTACCGTAAATCACATTGTTCATAAGATTTTTATACAACACTAATACATAGTATAAAAATCTTACTATTTGAATACCAGTATCATGCCTTTACATGAAATAAAAAACACCTCTTTAAAAGAGTTATTTCGCTTTAAATAAGACATTTTTGATCAAATATGTGAGCGGAGCGAAAACAAAGACTCGATAGAAATTACACAATGTAATTTTGTCCCAATTTTCATAGCCAAACAAAGAGGGGGAACTGGAAAATTTGGTATCAAACTGACCAGCATGAGGTCTAGTCTTGGGAAAAAAAATTAATTGCCTGAAAGGAAATAGGGTAATTTTGTAATACTTATTCATTTGACAGAAAATTGAAATATTGCACGAACAGCCGCTGCTAGTTATATAAACGAAGTGTTAAAAAGGTCATCTCTTCAAAGCCTAGCCATTCTGCACTTTAAATGTTCCTTCGGTATGATATTTGAGTGTCAGAGAAACAAACAAAAACTTTAAAAAAATAGCGGTCATATGTTCTGTGAAAATATTTGTCTAAAAGCAACAAATGAAATAGAAGAGACAAACATTTGACTCACCTTTGCAAGGATACTCGAATCATGTACAGCAAATTAAATGCCAATTGACGGTTTCAAGCACAGCGTTTATCTTGGAATTTTAGAGGGTGAAAGTACATTCTTCTGATGGGTTATATAGATCGTGCAGTCTTATTCGCCGTACATGTTTTCCAACATTATTCAAATTCACGTAAAATTTCACAATACATTTGGCCTTTTTTTCTTTTTTTTACTCACAACGTTCAGTGGGACTGAACTTCGATAACTTGACGATTTCCTTTCTGTTATCAGGAAAGTATGCGGACGCCTAGAACGAGAAAGATAAGGTAGGAGAAAGGGAACACTTCTTAATCTTATCTTGACGCAGCACTACTCATACATATGTATCACTCGTTTCCAATTAACTGGCAGCGAAACTCGCTCATCCAAGTCTGCAATAGCCTCCGGATGAGGAAACAAAATTATTTATAAATACTTTCACCACTGTGTAATCAGTAGTCAGTGGGGATTTCTGACAGCTTCCTGCAACACCCGATCTCAGTAACTGTCTGTCGCCAGTCGCTTATATCCGTACTTAAAGCCTGAGTAAGTTTGAAGCCCATTACTTCAAGAGCTACTTGTGTTATTGAAACATGTGTGCTACCTTCTATCTTTTTTGTCTTATAGCTCCAAATCTAACTATCGAAACCTGGTTTTGTTCACAAGAGAATCCGAAGAATTTGTCAAACAAAGCTGCAGTTTTACCAAGCAATATGTACGGATTTTGTGCTATCTGCCCAAGATAGTGGCGCGATGAATGAGTTTTCATTTCTCGTTTTTAGTGAAGCTGGTATCCTGTTTTAATTGTTCCTTGTACCACTTTCAGTAAAAGAATTCCACTCACGATTTCAAAGCGTTGTCCAACGTGGTTTTGAATTCTCGGAAATGTTTTTTACTGCTCTCTCTTTCTCTCCCTAACAGCGAAGAACATGACTTCACTCTCTTAAAAGCGGAGAAGTGATACAGGGATTTTTCTGTGAGTATCTACTATTACGGTTTATATAATATGCAGAAATCCATTTCTCGTCATTTTTAAAAACAAATGCAGAACAGCAGCATGAAACGAGAGTCCTTCACTTGAAATATAATCCCTTCTCCCCCCCTCCCTTCTTTCCTCTTTCGGTAAGTCAATTTGACAAAGAATAAAATTCTAAACTAAAATTTGGCTTTATGTTGGTGAACAGAGAAATTTGTTTTTAAGCTGACCTTTTCTTAGGCAGTAATGTACGTGTTGATGATGTCTGAGTGCGTTGCAAATGATTCCAGCTGATACCAACAGAGAAAGTAACGGAGTTGCAGGGCAAAAGCCTGCATGGGACACGTAGTAACCTGACTGAACAGGGATTCCGATATGTATCTTTCGACAACCAACAAAAAGAAAGAAAACTGTAATGCATAACTGTTTGTTCTGAACTATAGTGTGAAATATACTGCCACTTAGTTACTGTGAGTGACACGAGGGAAGAAAATATTTGTCAGAAGTGGGATTCGAACCCACGCCCACAGAAGTGGACTGCGACCTGAACGCAGCGCCTTAGACCGCTCGGCCATCCTGACTGCGGAGCAATATTGCCGCCACTCAGCTTTCGACATACGTGGCGTCCCACTTCTACGCATGCTCCGCAGGTGCCAAGTTCTATCGGAGCCAAGTGTGTCACTGCGGAATGACGTCACAACCCCTCCCCCGCCACCCGTCGACTTCGCTCTCCCCTGTAGAGGCTGCCCTAGAGCCCTCTTGTCTGCTTCAGGATCAACGGCACTAGTTCAAGGAGAGCACCCGGGAATACGGACCGGGAAAAAGGTTACAACTGATTGAGCACTAAGGCTATGGATTCTGCGGCTTAGCACTTTAAGGACCGGATACACTTAATCCAGCTTACCACAGTGGCCGGGTATTACATGTTGCCTGATATCCATGCAGCCTGCGTAGCATAACATTCTTGCAGGTCCTCTAATCTTCTTTCGGTACAGACGTTTGACTAAACAAAACTATGTGTGAACATTAAATGTGTCTTTACATTGGGGATCATTAAGCTTTAATTCATGCTGTAAAATATCTTTTTTATCAGCTACAATCATGATGTAATTGTGAACTACACGAAAAATTATAATGATAATTAACACCGTATTAGTGATCACAACAATAAATGCATTGCATCAGACTAACGGAAAATACAACATTTTCTGCAGCGTCTACTTGTTGCTTTGTTTCTTTGCTATAAACATTACTGTCGCTGTTAAACACGTGGCACTGCACTGAGACACATAGTCAACTTTCAGATCTCATCACTGATCCCTTTGGTTTTATTTATCGATGAGACCTTATCCTTTACAGTTATTATCACTTCACATGTTGTATTTAGCTGGAGAGCCTATACGTCTGCTAACGTTCCTACTACAGTTTTAAGGCATGGTACCGTTTTTGACGATTTAAGCGATTTCAATAGAGCAGGATCATAAAAAAGGTACTGTCCGCACGATTAACTCCTTTCATGCGGGCATTATTTTGATTACACGTAATGTCTTCAACACCTTCTCCCCTGCTTTTGTATGTTTCTTACCTGCATTTGAGACACAGGCGTCATGAATTCTAATATTCTGACATTTCTCTTATCTTTCCATACGAGCACCAATATGTCACTGTTTCCATAGAACACCATGTCAGTCATCTTCATTCTTGATGCTTTGGTTTTCAGAGTTTGCGGTAGACCTCTGTCCATCCTAACAGCGCAACACACTCTTGTTTTGTTTCCAGTAGTAATTCTCCAGTATTCGAATAGTCATACTGATAGATATGGTGCAGCATACCAAGATAATGGCAAAGAACTTAGAGGATTCTTCCTATTTCTTCCTACTGCAGATATTGCCTGCTTCACTCTCACACCCCATCCTAACAAGTACCTCATACTTGCTAACTTTTTTAGGACTATACATTCGAAAACTCAGGAGTCCTCTCCATGGAATCTCCCCTCACCCAAAGACAACTGTTGCTTTGGCCATCTATTATTTCTTGTTTGTTCCATCACAAGAATTAGGCCAACGAATTCCTTCATGTCTCTTTGTGTAACAGGAGACCACTTGAGTGCTTTAGCCGATGATTTAGTTTTACTGGGGTTTGACCATGATAGCTGTACAGCTCCTTGTAAAAAAGTTCAAACAAGCCGTCACCAAGCATTAGACTAATCGCAGAGGCTACGGAGTCACATTGTATTGGAAACGTAATGACCTTGAGATGACCTTCAAACGTTGGTTGAATGTTAGTTTCACACCAATCATTCGTATCGTTGTGATAAAATGAATTATTCACACGAACACCATCATCATCACTGTTATTGTTGAAAACACTTGAAAACGCTGCCACCATACACTTCTTTCAGATGTACAAATGTCACTGACATTGGAATCTTACTCAGAACCATAAATACATCCCTTGAGACAGTCATCCGGATAACCTTTCGCACTAGGTACATCTGAACACTCATCGGGAAAAACATCCGAATATATTTCATAGTCGTTAATTTTCTGCCATTTTCTGAATAGCGCCTTCTCTAAAAGTATAAAGAGGCTTTAAGATAGAAATGGTAACCACACAGCCTTTTTTTTTTTTGTCAGCAGTCTTCTTACAGGTTTGGTGCAGCCCGCCACGAATTCCTCTCCTGTGCCAAACCTCTACATCTCAGAGTAGCACTTGCAACCTACGTCCTCAATTATTTGCTGGATGTATTCCAATCTCTGTCTTCCTCTAGAGTTTTTGCGCTCTACAACTCCCTCTAGTACCATGGAAGCCATTCCCTCATGTCTTAACAGATTTCCTATAAACCTGTCCCTTCTCCTTATCAGTGTTTTATTCATTTCCTCTCCGATTCTGCGCAGAATCTTCTCATTCCTTACCTTATCAGTCCACCTAATTTTCAACATTCGTCTGTAGCACCACATCTCAAATTCTTCGATTCTCTTCTGTTCCGGTTTTCCCACAGTCCATGTTTCACTGCCATACAATGCTGTACTACAGACGTGCATTCTCAGAAATTTCTTCCTCAAATGAAGGCTGATATTTGATATTAGTAGACTTCTCTCGGCCAGGAATGGCTCTGAGCACTATGGGACTCAACTGCTGTGGTCATAAGTCCCCTAGAACTTAGAACTACTTAAACCTCACTAACCTAAGGACAGCACACAACACCCAGCCATCACGAGGCAGAGAAAATCCCTGACCCCGCCGGGAATCTAACCCGGGAACCCGGGCGTGGGAAGGCCAGGAATGCCCTTTTTGCCATCGCTAGTCTGCTTTTGATCTCCTCCTCGCTCCATCCGTCATTGATTCAAAAAATGGTTCAAATGGCTCTGAGCACTATGGGACTGAGGTTATCAGTCCCCTAGAACTTAGAACTACTTAAACCTAACTAACCTAAGGACATCACACACATCCATGCCCGAGGCAGAATTCGAACCTGCGACCGTAGCGGTCGCGCGGTTCCAGATTGACGCGCCTAGAACCGCTCGGCCACAACGGCCTGCGTCATTGGTTACTTTACTGCCTAGGTAGCAGAATTCCTTAACTTCATCTACTTCGTGACCATCAATCCTGATGTTAAGTTTCTCGCTGTTCTCATTTCTACTACTTCTCATTTCCTTCGTCTTTCTTAGATGTACTCAATTCGTACTCTGTACTCATTAGACTGTTCATTTCGTTCAGCAGGTCATGTAATTCTTCTTCACTTTTACTCAGAATAGCAATGTCATCAGCGAATCGTACCATTGATATCCTTTCACCTCAAATTTTAATTCCACTCTTGAACCTTTCTTTTATTTCCATCGCTGCTTCGTCGATGTACGGATTGAATAGTAGGGGCGAAAGGCTACATCCTCGTCTTACACCCTTTCTAATGCGAGCACTTCGTTCTTGGTCGTACACTGTTATTAATCCCTCTTGGTTGTCGTACATGTTGCATACGACCCGCCTCTCCCTATAGCTTACCCCCACTTTTCTCAGAATTTCGAACATCTTGCACAATTTTACATTGTCGAACGCTTTTTCCAGGTCGACAAATCTATGAACGTGTCTTGATTTTTCTTTAATCTTCCTTCCATTATTAACCGCAACATCAGAATTGCCTCTCTCGTGCCTTTACCTTTCCTAAAGCCAAACTGATCGTCATCTAGCGCATCTTCAATTTTCTTCTCTATTCTTCTGTGTATTATTCTTGTCAGCAACTTGGATGCATGAGCTGTTAAGCTGATTGTTCGGTGATTCTCGCACCTGTCAGCTCTTGCCGCCTTCGGAATTGTGTGGATGATGCTTGTCGGAAATTCAGATGGTATGTCGCCATATTCATACACTCTACACACCAAGGTGAATAGTCGTTTTGTTGCCACTTCCCCCAATGATTTTAGAAGTTGTGACAGTATGTTATCTATCCCTATTGCTTTATTTGATCTTAAGTCCTCCAAAGCTCTCTTAAATTCTAATTCTAGCACTGGATCCCCTATCTCTTCTAAATCGACTCCTGTTTTTTCATCTATCACGTCAATCAAATCTCCCCCCTCATACAGGCTTTCAATGTATTCTTTCCACCTATCCGCTCTCTCCTCTGCATTTAACAGTACAGTTCCCGTTTCACTCTTAATGTTATCACACTTGCTTTTAATGTCACCGAAGGTTGTTTAGACTGTCCTGTATGTTGAGTCTCTCCTTCCAACAATTATTTCTTTTTCAATGTCTTCACATTTTTCCTGCGACCATTTCGTCTTAGCTTCCCTGCACTTCCTATTTATTTCATTCCTCAGTGACTTGTATTTCTGTATTCCTGAGTTTTCCGGAACATTTTTGTACTTCCTCCTTTCATCGAGCAATTCAAGTATTTCTTCTGTTACCCATGATTTCTTCGCAGTTACCTTCTTTGTACCTATGTTTTTCCCCCCAACTTCTGTGATGGCCATCTTTAGAGATGTGCATTCCTTTTCAAGCGTACGGCCTACTCAGTTATTCCTTATTGCTGTACCTACAGCCTTAGACAACTTCAACCGTATCTCGTCATTCCTTAGTACTTCCGTATCTTATTTCTTTGCGTATTGATTCTTCCTGACTAATGTCTAAAAATTCAGCTTGCTCTTCACCACTACTATATTGTGATCTGAGTCTACGTCTGCTCCTGGGTACGCCTATAGAATTAAAAATCGCGTTTTAGAAACCCAATCATTGTCTCTCATTGCGACGCATAAGTTTGACATAGGGTTCAAAGGCGCTCACAATCTCGTCTGTAATGGTGCAAAAGCGTGTGCTCTGCGATGTCACACTTGAAATAGCAAGGTGTTGACACATGCTATAAAAAAGATCAGAGCTCAGAAGTTCATGTGAGATATAAAGAGGATCAATGATGTCCCATTAGCACCAAATTTCGCTACAATTCTGCTCAACCCCGCCGTGGACTTGTCACAGGATGGGGAGACCGTCACAGCCTCTCTTACCAACATTTCATCCCTTCCTTTGAAGCATCTGAGATGGAGGTCAGAACCGTGATGCCCAGCGCTGAAATTACGCTGTTTTCTTATGAGCGGCCGAGGAAAATATTTCAGACATAACGCCGCTAACAACTGGGCCGAAAAGGCCTCAGTGGATGGCATACACGGTGTCAATGAAACTACCCCTTTCCTTGCGACGGTGATTCCAACAAATTTTGATTTCGAAAACGACAGTTTTCTGTGCGACGTGCAACAGAAACTTTGATAATCTTTGGTACTGTTGACATCTTCCTGAGGCTTCAGCCAGTGTGTAAAGATATCGTGGGCTAGCAACCGCATTAACTTGACCATTTGGAGTGCAGCGCGACTGCAACTTTTACCCTGGTATGCAGGGTGGCACCACAAGGGACCGTTCAAAACATTCGACGAAATTTGAATGTGATCCGAAGCAGCAAAGGGTTCTTATACTTCTTCTGTTCTGATGTTTAACGTGCTCCTGTGGGGTTATCATGGAGGGGTGCGACCTAGACATATGCGTGAATAAAACGGCAAAAGGTCCCTCCTCACTTAGGCTGTAAACTCAGTAGCACCCCCCACCCTTCCTGACATTTACTGAGAATTTTAAAAATTTGCCTTTAAAGAGAAAACCCGTTGGAAGCAGTGTTGGGCACCTGCAGGTAGGCAACTGGCAGCAGAGGTGTGTCAAGATGTTGCGTACCTGCAGGCACCTAAACTACTTCGAAGGTTTTCTCGTTAAAGACGCATTTTTAAAATTTTTGTTAAAAGTGATCGGGTGCCACCAGGGTTATAGTCGAAATAGGAGGGGGGGGGGGGGGAGGGTGCTATAGAGTTTATTCGTGCATGTGTGAATATCGCACTGCTCCATTGCTCCATGATCGTGTCACAGGAGGGCGTGAAACAGGGGCACTGGGAAACCGTAAGAACCCTTTGCTGCTTTGGGTTACGTTCAAATTTCGTCGAATGGTTTTGAACGGTCCGTAGTGGAGTAAGAGGTGAGATCACGTTCAAGATATCGTTAGACAAGGGCTGAAGTGCCAGAGATGTCAGCACTATCAAAGATTGTCAAGAACGTCCTCCTATTGCTCTGGAACTCCATATCCATTGTTTTTACCAGAGCAGCAGAAATTGGTATCACATGAAACAAGTCAGCCAGACAACTGGCGGATGAATATCAGTACGTAGATTCACAGCACAAAGTACAACGTACGACAAAAAAAGAAAAAGAAAAAGAAACTAAGTATCACGAAGGAATTATCCGAAAGGGGCTTCAGTCTCGCTCTGAACTGACCCCAGATGACCAGCGAAGACGTGTCTGGAGACGTGCCGTGCACTGGTGGAACATCAGCCTGACTGTCGCCTACCACATGGCCTGACAAACAGGAGTGATGATCGGGGTGCCATTCCTTTTCATAGCAGGAGCCATTTGGTTGTCGTCTGCGGCATACTTACAGCACAGCGGTGAGCCGAAGCTATTGCACGCCTCTTTTAATTGCCCTTCATAGCAAGCCATTCCGGTCTTACATTTCCGCAAGCTAATGCCTGCCCGCACACTGTGAGAGTTTCTACTGCTTGTCTTTGTGCCTGCCAAACTCTACCTTGACGAGCAAGGTAGCAGAATCTCTTCCAAATTGAGAAAGTTTGCAGCATTGATGGCAGGGCCCGCCAACCATTTCGGGATTTTGACGATTTAACGTGCCAGTTGGACATAATTTGGCACGATATCCCTCAGGTGAACACCCAAAAAAATCTGTCAGTCACTGCCCAGTAGATTAGCTGCTTGCATAATGGCTAGAGGTGGGCAAACGCGTTATTGAATTGCTCAATTTGTCAAGCTCTTCCTCTTGAATCAATCATTCAGTTTTTCTGCAGCTGTAATCATCTCTTTGCCTGTCCGTGTACATTGCGTCTACCGATTTCCGTTCCATTCGGATAATTTCTTGGTGGTGCAGAACTGGTACCAAGCTGTCAAGTGACCCTCTCCCACTGACATAAATCATGGCAGTGAGTTCGTGTCTATGTGCGACTGTATGGAATCAGTGCAGTGAGATGAGTCGCTTTGGGGACGTGACGGAATGGCAGAAAGGAGTTATCGTGTTTGGACGTGCCCAGTTACTACAGCATAAATGAGTTGTCTTATATAATGCTGTAGCAATGTGGTCGGTCCAACTTGTTTACAAGTAATGGTATGCCACCCGCAATCTTGTAACGCGGCGTAACAACGGTGGTTCGAAACTGATCCTGATAGGACAGGAAAAAGAGTGCCACTCCTTGTCAGTGGGAATCGCTTTAAAACCCGACAGGAACTGCAACTGTTGGTGAACGCAAATCCATCTCAGTTAATTTCCAAGCGAACATTGAGAACGGAACTGCACGCAGTGGACATCTGGAATTGGATTCATCGCAAAAGGCCATTGTTCAAAGTAATACAAAGCTGCAAATTTCACAGAAACTGGACAGCAGCTGACTGGAGGCTTGTAGTGTGGTCCAACAAGTGGATATTGTTCCTCTTTTCAAATTACGTAAGGTGTCGAGTGTAGCGACGGACCGTGAAGCGTTCAGCCCACACTGTGTGCAGGTTGTAGTTCAGGCGAGAGCTGGTTGTGTGATGTATTGGATGTGTTCTTCGTACCATGATTTGGACTCTCTCGTTTAGCCTACCGTGACCATTAACCAGGCTTTTTTTAAGCATTGTCGGTGTCCAAGTGTTCCCTCTAAACCATATCCCCATGATGAGTGCGCTGTTGACACTCCTGTATTCCATACTGGCAATAGCTGTGTACGTGGGTCTGGTCGCATGCGCTCCTGTTTTGAAGGGCACTCGACACTTTATCGCTCCTCGTCTAGCCCGTTAAATCGTCCGAACTCGCAATCAGTCCTTGGAAAATATCTGGAACAACAGGTGAAATGTAGCAGTCAACATCCACGCAGTTTGATGGCTCTGCAGGATGTGATCAACAGTTAGTGGCTTCAGACGTATATCACGTCCCTGAATATACTTGAGGACTCTGCCGATATGACGCCGCTATCTAAGCTAGAGACGGTGTTAGGCGTTATTCGTGTGAAATCTCCTTGAGATTGTTTGTGTGTTTATGTATGCGTCGGTTTGGAAGGTACCGCTCTCACTAACTGTTAAACAGTAGAAGACCGCCCCCTTTAGTAACAGGCGGGTTCTCGCACAACCACGTCTATATTAGCACAGCAAATTAAACCTCTGCCGGCTGGGACATTCACATATAGCCGCAAACTCTCGACTTCCATATTTACTCGCAATCTCTTTTGGTCAGCTAGCACCGGACACACTGGCCGGTGTCGTGGGACAGCAGTAATGTCGACGGAAGATACAAAGCTCTGCAATAGAATTATTGTAAGACCGACAAATTTAATGTAGAACGGTCGTCGTTTAAATTTAGTGTAGTAAGAGAAACCGAGAACTCGACTGCAGACCTGTGTAAGTACATCTGTTCTACTCGTAATTTTGGCGCTGAATTCTGATTTCACGACCCCCTGGTAAACAGTATGTGACTGCACATGGCTTTATTTTGCAGGAAGACGTATCGCCACTGTTCGCAGCTGTCGCGCTGAATAAGCTGGATCTCGTCAAGAAACTCCTGGACGAGAATCAGCCAGTCAGTTGCCACCGACCTGTAAGTCTTTCCAATAAACATCATTATAAAGAGATTAAAGACCTTACATATTAGTGTAAAATTGTAGCGTTCCTTCAGATCTTAAAATGAAACAATGGCATAGCAGCGTAATTTCAATGCATAACAGTGGTATTTCTCTTCTAAAATTGCTGAAGTGAATTAAGTGTAACGTTAGCTGCTGATTATTTCCTGCAGCACCTGGAATGTTCAGTTAGACAGTTATTTACATGTTCTATAGATCATTTGAACGATTCTTTTATCGAAATGATATGGAAGGAGTTAGTTAACAAGATGTGTATATATAATTAGTGTTTAAAATAATGAACACACTATTATTATTATTATTATTATTATTGTTATTTTTATTGGCTACCAGTTTTTATGTAGAAATTCGTAAATGGAATAGAAGAAGTTGTCCAGAAGCAATGATTTTAAAGTAGATTTAAAACATGCTTCGCTACATGTCAGACAATGTTATTGGGCAAACGATCTTAAAATTTTTGCTGCCTTTCTGAGCCACTGACAGTTTTAACAATGGGCAACAAAGATCATTTTCCGCTCTAGTGTTATAGGTAAGTACATCACTGTTCTCCTAATATTGTGATGGATTATTTATGACGAATTTCACTAGCGCAGTTAAAATGCCTAGCTCATAGAAAAGGTTCCTACATGGCAACAGTGGGTGAACACCACAAGTTACCTTAACTGTTCGCTTTTGCGGAGTCAATATTTTCTTTCTAAGTATGAGTTAACACAGAAAATTATTTCATAAGGCATTATTGAGTGAAAATATGCAACATATTCTGGACACATTTGTTTTCAAGATTAGCAATTACACGAAGAGCAGAAGTAGCTGAACTTAACAGTTTGAGAATATCAGTAATATGCTTCTTCAACTTCAAGTTGACGTTAATATGTACACCCAAAAATCTCGAGCATACTACCCTATTTACTGGTTCCGTTTGTTGTACAGAACTGAATGTAGGTTTTTTTTTAAATTTAGGGGGAGTCCATTTTCTCGAAATTAATAATTCTTTGGAAAATATCATTTGCCAACTCTTATGTTGCTTTCTCTCTAATGAGGTTTATTGTAACACTAGTAGTGTCTGCAGAAAATACAAATTTTGCTCGTTGAAAGTTAAGTAGAAGGTCCATCACATATACACTCCTGGAAATGGAAAAAAGAACACATTGACACCGGTGTGTCAGACCCACCATACTTGCTCCGGACACTGCGAGAGGGCTGTACAAGCAATGATCACACGCACGGCACAGCGGACACACCAGGAACCGCGGTGTTGGCCGTCGAATGGCGCTAGCTGCGCAGCATTTGTGCACCGCCGCCGTCAGTGTCAGCCAGTTTGCCGTGGCATACGGAGCTCCATCGCAGTCTTTAACACTGGTAGCATGCCGCGACAGCGTGGACGTGGACCGTATGTGCAGTTGACGGACTTTGAGCGAGGGCGTATAGTGGGCATGCGGGAGGCCGGGTGGACGTACCGTCGAATTGCTCAGCACGTGGGGCGTGAGGTCTCCACAGTACATCGATGTTGTCGCCAGTGGTCGGTGGAAGGTGCACGTGCCCGTCGACCTGGGACCGGACCGCAGCGACGCACGGATGCACGCCAAGACCGTAGGATCCTACGCAGTGCCGTAGGGGACCGCACCGCCACTTCCCAGCAAATTAGGGACACTGTTGCTCCTGGGGTATCGGCGAGGACCATTCGCAACCGTCTCCATGAAGCTGGGCTACGGTCCCGCACACCGTTAGGCCGTCTTCCGCTCACGCCCCAACATCGTGCAGCCCGCCTCCAGTGGTGTCGCGACAGGCGTGAATGGAGGGACGAATGGAGACGTGTCGTCTTCAGCGATGAGAGTCGCTTCTGCCTTGGTGCCAATGATGGTCGTATGCGTGTTTGGCGCCGTGCAGGTGAGCGCCACAATCAGGACTGCATACGACCGAGGCACACAGGGCCAACACCCGGCATCATGGTGTGGGGAGCGATCTCCTCCTACACTGGCCGTACACCACTGGTGATCGTCGAGGGGACACTGAATAGTGCACGGTACATCCAACCCGTCATCGAACCCATCGTTCTACCATTCCTAGACCGGCAAGGGAACTTGCTGTTCCAACAGGACAATGCACGTCCGCATGTATCCCGTGCCACTCAACGTGCTCTAGAAGGTGTAAGTCAACTACCCTGGCCAGCAAGATCTCCGGATCTGCACGTCCAGCTCGAACGCTGGTCCAACTGAGGCGCCAGGTGGAAATGGCATGGCAAGCCGTTCCACAGGACTACATCTCTACGATCGTCTCCATGGGAGAATAGCAGCCTGCATTGCTGCGAAAGGTGGATATACACTGTACTAGTGCCGATATTGTGCATGCTCTGTTGCCTGTGTCTATGTGCCTGTGGTTCTGTCAGTGTGATCATGTGATGTATCTGACCCCAGGAATGTGTCAATAAAGTTTCCCCTTCCTGGGACAATGAATTCACGGTGTTCTTATTTCAATTTCCAGGAGTGTATATGGAACAGAAGTGGACCAAAAATTCAACTCCATGGGACTCCCTTTGCGATTTTTTTCTCCAGTCACTGAAATTTGCTACCTTTCTGACATTTTCTGAATTATTCAGCGCAATCTTTTGCATTCTGTTTGCTAAGTGTGATTCAAACCAGCTGTACATAACACCATCAATTCCATAAAAATTGCGTTTTTCTAAGAGAGTAATATGAGCTACACAATCAAACGCTACAGAAGCGTCCTCTTTCTTTGATGTCTACCAGTGACAAAACTCCTCCTCCCCGACAACTGGCAGACCAGAGTTCCAACGTCAAACATTGGCTGAAGGAGCCACGGCCCATGTATCACAGGACTGTCTGCTCTTCATCTGTCCCTGCACTCAATGCAGGTAGCCCTTTTGACGAACCATGCTCACCCAAGGTTACAAAGGAAAAGAAGAAGAAGGAGAAGAAGAATCGGGACAAGGCTCCTCCAGTGCTCTCGTCGTAACTGCCGTCTGCTTCACGTCTGCTGTGCAGCGAGCTACCTTAATTTAAGTATTAACTGTATTTTTCTTTCTTGTCACTTCTTCTTCCGTGTGTATTTGCTTTTAGGAAGCTTTAATTGTCTGGTGCTATTAATAGTGTTCCATAGATTTCGTGTTTGTTTTGAATATAGTCAGAGAGAGTCCCTTTAGTCAACCATAGTGCCAGTAGTGCTAGTGTTTGTTTTCAATACAGTCCAGAGACAGGTAGTGCTATTTTCATTGTTTTCTACAAGAAGTGGCTAGCAACCACAGTTCAGTCAACAATCAGCCACCTTTAGTGAATTAGCAGTCTAGTTAAAAGTGTATTAACTCTCTACAGTAAATTGATTTATTAGGTTGGATAGGATGTGTGACTGCTGTGTACGGACGCAGAAGGAGCTGGCCACTGTTCGCGAACAGCTGAGCGTATTGATGGCCGCGGTCAGCAGTCTTCAGGCTGCTGCCTCGGAGTGTAGCGGCAGTGGGGAGTCTGGTGCGTCGCAGGCTACACCCCAGGTGTTACATGCTTCACCCACTGTCCCTGCTGTCGAGACATCTTCGCGGGTACAGGGCGCAGTTGGGTCACCCTCTCCCCAAGGGGAGTGGCGGGTTCAGCGGCGTTCGCGGCGCACGAGGCGGAGGGTCAATGTGGAGGCTGGCCGTGTGGCATCGCCCGCTCTGCCTGTGAGTGGACATGTGGCTGCTCCTTCAGCAAGGTCCGAGCAGGCACACGGGGGGAGGGGTTTATTAGTTATTGGGAGCTCCAACGTTAGGCGGGTGATGGAGCCCCTTAGGGAAATAGCGGGAAGGTCGGGGAAGAAGGCCAGTGTTCACTCTGTCTGCTTGCCGGGGGGCCTCACCCGAGATGTGGAGGAGTCCCTACCGGCGGCGATAGAGAGCACTGGGTGCACCCGACTGCAAATTGTTGCTCATGTCGGCACCATTGACTCCTGCCGTCTGGGTTCAGAGGTCATCCTCAGTTCGTACAGGCGGTTGGCGGAATTGGTGAAGGCGGAAAACCTCGCTCGCGGGGTGGAATCAGAGCTAACAATTTGTAGTATCGTTCCCAGAACCGATCGCGGTCCTCTGGTTTGGAGCCGAGTGGAAGGCTTAAACCAGAGGCTCAGACGATTCTGCAGAGATCTGGGGTGCAAATTTCTCGACCTCCGCTATCGGGTGGAGAAATGTAGGGTCCCCCTGAATAGGTCAGGCGTGCACTACACGTCGGAAGCGGCTACAAGGGTAGCGGAGTACGTGGGGAGTGCACATGGGGGTTTTTTAGGTTAGAGAATCCCCTCCCTAGGCCCGACAAGACGCCTCCTGAGACGCGGCAAGGTAGGAGTAGGCAAAATGCAACAGGGAATAACAGTATTAATGTGCTAATAGTAAACTGCAGGAGCGTCTATAGAAAGGTCCCAGAACTGCTCTCATTAATAAACGGTCACAACGCCCATATAGTACTAGGGACAGAAAGTTGGCTGAAACCAGACGTAAACAGTAATGAAATCCTAAACTCAGATTGGAATGTATACCGCAGAGACAGGCTGAACAGTGAAGGGGGAGGCGTGCTTATAGCGATAAGAAGTGCAATAGTATCGAAGGAAATTGACGGAGATCCGAAATGTGAAATGATTTGGGTGAAGGTCACGGTTAAAGCAGGCTCAGACATGGTAATTGGATGTCTCTATAGGCCCCCTGGCTCAACAGCTGTTGTGGCTGGGCACCTGAAGGATAATTTGGAAAATATTTCGAGTAGATTTCCCCACCATGTTATAGTTCTGGGTGGAGATTTTAATTTGCCAGATATAGACTGGGAGACTCAAACGTTCATAACGGGTGGCAGGGACAAAGAATCCTGTGAAATTTTTTTAAGTGCTTTATCTGAAAACTACCTTGAGCAGTTAAACAGAGAACCGACTCGTGGGGATAACATATTAGACCTTCTGGTGACAAACAGACCCGAACTATTTGAAAAAGTTAACGCAGAACAGGGAATCAGCGATCATAAAGCGGTTACGGCATCGATGATTTCAGCCGTAAATAGGAATATTAAAAAGGGTAGGAAGATTTTTCTGTTTAGAAAAAGTGACAAAAAGCAGATTTCAGAGTACCTGTTGGCTCAACACAAAAGTTTTGTCTCAAGTACAGATAGTGTTGAGGATCAGTGGACAAAGTTCAAAACCGTCGTACATTATGCGTTAGATGAGTATGTGCCAAGCAAGATCGTAAGAGATGGAAAAGAGCCACCGTGGTACAACAACCGAGTTAGAAAACTGCTGCGGAAGCAAAGGGAACTTCACAGCAAACATAAACATAGCCAAAGCCTCGCAGACAAACAAAGATTACGCGAAGCGAAATGTAGTGTGAGGAGGGCTATGCGAGAGGCGTTCAATGAATTCGAAAGTAAAGTTCTATGTACTGACTTGGCAGAAAATCCTAAGAAATTTTGGTCTTATGTCAAAGCGGTAGGTGGATCAAAACAAAATGTCCAGACACTCTGTGACCAAAATGGTACTGAAACAGAGGATGACAGACTAAAGGCCGAAATACTAAATGTCTTTTTCCAAAGTTGTTTCACAGAGGAAGATTGCACTGTAGTTCCTTCTCTAGATTGTCGCACAGATGACAAAATGGTAGATATCGAAATAAACGACAGAGGGATAGAGAAACAATTAAAATCGCTCAAAAGAGGAAAGGCCTCTGGACCTGATGGGATACCAGTTCAATTTTACACAGAGTACGCGAAGGAACTTGCCCCCCTTCTTGCAGCGGTGTACCGTAGGTCTCTAGAAGAGCGTAGCGTTCCAAAGGATTGGAAAAGGGCACAGGTCATCCCCGTTTTCAAGAAGGGACGTCGAACAGATGTGCAGAACTATAGACCTATATCTCTAACGTCGATCAGTTGTAGAATTTTGGAACACGTATTGTGTTCGAGTATAATGACTTTTCTGGAGACTAGAAATCTACTCTGTAGGAATCAGCATGGGTTTCGAAAAAGACGGTCATGTGAAACCCAGCTCGCGCTATTCGTCCATGAGACTCAGAGGGCCATAGACACGGGTTCACAGGTAGATGCCGTGTTTCTTGACTTCCGCAAGGCGTTCGATACAGTTCCCCACAGTCGTTTGATGAACAAAGTAAGAGCATATGGACTATCAGACCAATTGTGTGATTGGATTGAGGAGTTCCTAGATAACAGGACGCAGCATGTTATTCTCAATGGAGAGAAGTCTTCCGAAGTAAGAGTGATTTCAGGTGTGCCGCAGGGGAGTGTCATAGGACCGTTGCTATTCACAATATACATAAATGACCTGGTGGATGACATCGGAAGTTCACTGAGGCTTTTTGCAGATGATGCTGTGGTGTACCGAGAGGTTGTAACAATGGAAAATTGTACTGAAATGCAGGAGGATCTGCAGCGAATTGACGCATGGTGCAGGGAATGGCAATTGAATCTCAATGTAGACAAGTGTAATGTGCTGCGAATATACAGAAAGATAGATCCTTTATCATTTAGCTACAAAATAGCAGGTCAGCAACTGGAAGCAGTTAATAGCATAAATTATCTGGGAGTACGCATTATGAGTGATTTAAAATGGAATGATCATATAATGTTGATCGTCGGTAAAGCAAATGCCAGACTGAGATTCATTGGAAGAATCCTAAGGAAATGCAATCCGAAAACAAAGGAAGTAGGTTACAGTACGCTTGTTCGCCCACTGCTTGAATACTGCTCAGCAGTGTGGGATCCGTACCAGATAGGGTTGATATAAGAGACAGAGAAGATCCAACGGAGAGCAGCGCGCTTCGTTACAGGATCATTTAGTAATCGCGAAAGCGTTACGGAGATGATAGATAAACTCCAGTGGAAGACTCTGCAGGAGAGACGCTCAGTAGCTCGGTACGGGCTTTTATTGAAGTTTCGAGAACATACCTTCACCGAAGAGTCAAGCAGTATATTGCTCCCTCCTACGTATATCTCGCGAAGAGACCATGAGGATAAAATCAGAGAGATTAGAGCCCACACAGAGGCATACCGACAATCCTTCTTTCCACGAGCGATACGAGACTGGAATAGAAGGGAGAACCGATAGAGGTACTGAAGGTACCCTCCGCTACACACCGTCAGGTGGCTTGCGGAGTATGGATGTAGATGTAGATGTAGATGTAGAGGCTCCAGATCCCGCCCACACAGTCAGATTCTGAAACGATGTTTGTTGATGCAGTTCCATCCCCGCTAGACAGGCAGTAGTGAACCAACGGCGTGACTGGTCCTCTTGGCCCCTTCACGCTTAACTTGGCCATTTCAGAGGAACGTTATGAGTTCTGCTGTTACCTGCCGGAATTGAACCTTATTTCCTCTTCCTCTGCGGTTTGCATGAACTTCACTAATGACCATTGTCTAACGGTCAATGGTTACCATACGTTCTGTTGGAACTGTGCTGGTCACAAGACGGCATCCGGAGGTTTCTGTACTTCGGTTCGCACAGATGTCGTCAATTAATGAATACCCTTCCATACTTCACTGGAGGCAATAGCTGTGCGGATGCAACCGATCTTCGCGATTACCATTTCAACGTTTACCTTCCTCTAGGTAGGCCAATTATATTGAACTGACCATATTAATCCAACAACTTCCTCCCCGACCCTTTTTCTCCTGGTGGGGGGCTTCACTTCGCCTGGTAGCGCACTTCTAACTGACCAGCTTCTCACAGACCATGACCTGTGCCTCCTCAAAGGTGATTCTCCGACCCACTTCAGTGCTGCCTATGGTATCTTTTCACCTATCGATCTAACAATCTCTTCCTCTAATTTTGTAACTTCCCTACAGTGATCACTAAACGACGACGTTTGTGTCAGTAACCACTTTCCGCTTATCCTGTAGTTTCCTTGCCACTGCTGGACAGACCAACAATCACACTGGGCACTTAACAGAGCCATGTGCCCTTCGTATGCCTCTATGGTTACCTTCGTCAACTCTCTGTCGAATTGTATTGATGAGGATGTGCAATGCGCCACTTGAACTGCTATATCCTTTATACAGGTCTCCCACCCCTACCTCCACCCACTCCCCCACCCCCGTCTGTCGACTGGTTCTGTGGTGGACCAAAGACGCTGCATAGCTATTTAGGATAGCCGACGAGCCCTGCATCGATTCATACGACATTATTCGCAGACCATCTTCATCACTTTTAAACGACTTCCTACTAATGCCTGCTATCTAATCAAACACAGTCACAAAGAATACGTCTCCTCAGGTGTGGGGCAAGCTCTGTAGTTTTATGTGCCGCCAGTTATCAACAACTGTTCCAGGTCTTGGCCTACAGGGTTGTTTTTATAGCGATTCATCGGTTCTTGTAGAACACCTTGCGATCCACTTTGTGACAACATTCGCGTCCTCGTCCTGTCTGGCTATCTTCCTACTGCAGAAGCGACAAGCTGAACATCTCTTTATGTTTCACTCCTGACCATGCCGAATCCTATAACGAAACACTTCACTGACTGAGAAATACTTCGGGCTTTTGTCTCATCCCATGGCACAGCCCCAGTCCCTGATTAAGTTCACAATCAGATATGAATCAGATGATCCAATACCAGAATGTTTCCCAAATGCAACATCTCGTCAGTATCTTCAGTCATCCTTGGCTCCAAGGTGCCTTCCCCTCGCAAAGGCGAGACAGCATAGTTGTCCCATTTCTTAAGCCAGGCAAGAACCTAACGTCTCTCGACAGTTACCAGCCGTTTAGCCTGACCAACATACTCTGTAAGCTGCCTATAGATTATGCTGGGTTTTTTAATCTCAGGGCCTTTTGTCCCCCTATCAGTCTGGTTTCCAGAAGGGACGAGCCGCAACCGACCATCTGCTCAGGTTGGGAACAACAATCCGACAGGCTTTTCCTAAATGACAACACTTTGTTGCAGTATTTTTGACGTTTATAAGATGTACGACACTACTTGTAATTATCACACTTTACTCTCTCTTCATAACTGGGGTTTTCGAGGACTACTGCAGATTTTTATTCGTCAGTTTTTATCCCACTGGTTGTTCTGGATTAGAGTTGGCTCTCCACTCAGCTCCCCACGGATATAAGAGAACTGTGCCTTACAGGGCTCTATATTGAGTATCATTCTCTTCCTCATCTCCATCAATGGGCTAGTGACCTCTGTTGTGCCACTGGTCACCCCTACGTTGTATGTCGACGATTTTTGCATTTGGCAGAACTCCCATCCGGTAGCCTCTGCTGTCATCTGGCGGGTCTCTGCATGGACTCTTTCCCATGATTTCCAATTTTCTCTTATAAAAAAGCAGGTTATGCGTATCTGCCGTTATACCATGGTCCCTCCTGACCGAGAGCTCTACTTAGGTACGTTGTACCACAGTTCCGTTTCTTGGACTTCCTTTTTTATAAAAAAGCTGTCTTAGATGCACCATATTCGTCACCTGAAGACAAACTGCCCGTGGAAGCTTAACGCTCTCTGCTCCTTTGCTCACACGTCTGGGGGTGCGGATCGTGCTACTCTGGTCCATATTTCGCGGCCCTGGTTTCGTCCCACCTGGACTATGGTTGCCAGGCTTATGGCTCGGTAGCTCCTTCAGCTTTGAAACTCTCAGACCCAATCCATAATCGTGACGTGCAGCAGGCCGGCGGTTCCTTTCGAACTAGTCTCCTTGCCGAAGTGGTAATCGTCTCTCTTCAGACTCGACATTTCCAGCTCTTGGTCTCCTTTGCAATCGCCATTCGACAACTCCCTGATCATCCCTTATAGTCCGTTCCCTTTCCGTATGAGGGGTGTCGTCGTCCTGATTCCTGCCTTCTGGTGGGATTACCAGTTGGAATGAGCATTTCTTCCCTCTGTCCAGATCTCCATCTCCCCTTCCTGGACTGTGCTCCCCGTGATTTCTCGCGCACCACCGTTGGGTGGTTACCTCCCCACGGAGTAGGACCAATACCTTCCAAGGTCTTAAAGTTACCATTGCCCCATGTCATATCTGTTACGCCCAGTTCTTCAGGAGTGCCACAGTGTTACCATCTTTTACGCCAACGGCTCTAAAACTGTGGAGCAGACAGGGTATGATCTTACATCTCTTGCTGGCATGGAACGTCATTCGCTGCCGGGAATATGTAGTGTATTTACGGCAGTGCTGACAGTCCTTAGCAGAGCCATACATTTTATTGAATGAACCTCCTTTGACCGTATTTTAAAATGTATTGACTCGACGAGCAGTCTCCAGACTATTGCAATGTGCTGTTTGTGGTCCCATTAGCCTCTGCTACCATGGCCTTCGCGCCGGCCTTCTTCGTGATTACTGCTCAGATGTCTTTTTCTGGGTCCCAAGTCATGTGGGTATCCCAGGGAATGAAATGACCGACCGTTTGTCTAGAGAAGCATTTACTCTCTCCTCATTGCCTTTGCCGACCCCACCTGAGGATTTTTAGGTGAACATGAGATCTCTGCTATCTCGGAAACTGGACGACATCTGGTGGGCTACTGACCAATATAATAAACTCCGCACAATATGGGACGCTGCTGCAAAATGGTGCTTTTCCTTCCGCTTCTTCCGGAAGGGATCCACTATCCTATGTTGTCTCTGCATTGCTCATACCAGATTAAACCATAGTTTTCTTTTGTGAAACTAGCCAACCCCTCATTGTGGTTGAGGACTTTTACAGACAGTAGGTGCAAAGCCGCCACCTTTTGATCCTCCAGATTCGTTGCCCTAACATTGGCGGACGATTCACGGCTGACTGAATTAATGCTTAGTTTTCTCCGTGAAAATAGTTTTCATTCTCATAAGCTTTTGATCTACCTTCAGAGTAGGGATGGGGTGTCTCCCGCTGTATGCTAGATTTGGGGTTTCTCCGACCCTAGGATCTTGACCAGGCCACTCTTTCGTCCCTCTTTTACCCGGTTTTAATCACTTTTAGATTCAGCTTGCCTCCTTTCTTCCGCACTCATTTTTCTGTTCTGCAAGTCAAATTTGTTGAATAGTGGGCACTTTTGATTATAATGAATCAGTGGTCAGATGGCTGTGGGTGGAGACGTTCCCTGTCACATGCACAACCCCGGGTACGTGCCTCTGCTGTCTTGGCTGTTTCCTTTATCTTGCTTTTATTGTTGATGGTACAAAAGACGTCCGTTACATTTTTAAGCTTCTCGCTTTTTCTGTTATGAATCTCCCAACTAGCCGGCCGGTGTGGCCGTGCGGTTAAAGGCGCTTCAGTCTGGAACCGCGTGACCGCTACAGTCGCAGGTTCGAATGCTGCCTCGGGCATGGATGTGTTTGATGTCCTTAGGTTAGTTAGGTTTGATTAGTTCTAAGTTCTAGGCGACTGATGACTTCAGACGTTAAGTCGCATAGTGCTCAGAGCCATTTGAGCCAATCTCACAACTAGATCAGAAAACATTCTCGGTGGAGGTCTCTTCTTCCGGATGCACCAATCTTGGATCGAGGGACTGGAGACATCTACATCTACATTTATACTCCGCAAGCCACCCAACGGTGGGTGGCGGAGGGCACTTTACGTGCCACTGTCATTACCTCCCTTTCCTGTTCCAGTCACGTAAGGTTCACGGGAAGAACGACTGCCGGAAAGCCTCCGTGCGCGCTCGAATCTCTCTAATTTTACACTCGTGATCTCCTCGGGAGGTACAAGTAGGGGGAAGCAATACATTCGATACCTCATCCAGAAACGCACCCTCTCGAAACCTGGACAGCAAGCTACACCGCGATGCAGAGCGCCTCTCTTGCAGAGTCTGCCACTTGAGTTTGCTAAACATCTCCGTAACGCTATCACGCTTACCAAATAACCCTGTGACGAAACGCACCGCTCTTCTTTGGATCTTCTCTATCTCCTCTGTCAACCCGACCTGGCACGGATCCCACACTGATGAGCAATACTCAAGTATAGGTCGAACGAGTGTTTTGTAAGCCACCTCCTTTGTTGATGGACTACATTTTCTAAGGACTCTCCCAATGAATCTCAACCCGGTACCCGCCTTACCAACAACTAATTTTATGTGATCATTCCACTTCAAATCGTTCCGCACGCATACTCCCAGATATTTTACAGAAGTAACTGCTACCAGTGTTTGTTCCGCTATCATATAATCATACAATAAAGGATCCTTCTTTCTATGTATTCGCAATACATTACATTTGTCTATGTTAAGGGTCAGTTGCCACTCCCTGCACCAAGTGCCTATCCGCTGCAGATCTTCCTGCATTTCGCTACAATTTTCTAATGCTGCAACTTCTCTGTATACTACAGCATCATCTGCGAAAAGCCGCATGGAACTTCCGACACTATCTACTAGGTCATTTATATATATTGTGAAAAGCAATGGTCCCATAACACTCCCCTGTGGCACGCCAGAGGTTACCTTAACGTCTGTAGACGTCTCTCCATTGAGAACAACATGCTGTGTTCTGTTTGCTAAAAACTCTTCAATCCAGCCACACAGCTGATCTGATATTCCGTAGGCTCTTACTTTGTTCATCAGGCGACAGTGTGGAACTGTATCGAAAGCCTTCCGGAAGTCAAGGAAAATGGCATGTACCTGGGAGCCTGTATCTAATATTTTCTGGGTCTCATGAACAAATAAAGCGAGTTGGGTCTCATACCATCGCTGTTTCCGGAATCCATGTTGATTCCTACAGAGAAGATTCTGGGTTTCCAGAAATGACATGATGCGCGAGCAAAAAACATGTTCTAAAATTCTACAACAGATCAATGTCAGAGATATAGGCCTATAGTTTTGCGCATCTGCTCGACGACCCTTCTTGAAGAGTGGGACTACCTGTGCTCTTTTCCAATCATTTGGAACCTTCCGTTCCTCTAGAGACTTGCGGTACACGGCTGTTAGAAGGGGGGCAAGTTCTTTCGCGTACTCTGTGTAGAATAGAATTGGCATCCCGTCAGGTCCAGTGGATTTTCCTCTGTTGAGTGATTTCAGTTGCTTTTCTATTCCTTGGACACTTACGTCGATGTCAGCCATTTTTTCGTTTGTGCGAGTATTTAGAGAAGGAACTGCAGTGCGGTCTTCCTCTGTGAAACAGCTTTGGAAAAAGGTGTTTAATATCTCAGCTTTACGCGTGTCATCCCCTGTTTCAATGCCATCATCATCCCAGAGTGTCTGGATATGCTGTTTCGATCCAGTTACTGATTTAACGTAAGACCAGAACTTCCTAGGATTTTCTGTCAAGTCGGTACATAGAATTTTACTTTCGAATTCACTGAACACTTCACGCTTAGCCCTCCTTACGCTAACTTTGACATCGTTTAGCTTCTGTTTGTCTGAGAGGTTTTGGCTGCGTTTAAACTTGCAGTGAAGTTCTTTTTGCTTTCGCAGTAGTTTCCTAACTTTGTTGTTGAACCACGGTGGGTTTTTCCCGTCCGTCACAGTTTTACTCGGCACGTACCTGTGTAAAACGCATTTTACGACTGCCTTGAACTTTTTCCATAAACACTCAACATTGTCTGTGTCGGAACAGAAATTTTCGTTTCGATCTGTTAGGCAGTCTGAAATCTGCCTCCTATTACTCTTGCTAAACAGATAAACCTTCCTCCCTTTTTTGATATTCCTATTTACTTTCATATTCAGGGATGCTGCAACGGCCTTATGATCACTGATTCCCTGCTCTGCGCTTACAGAGTCGAAAAGTTTGGATCTGTTTGTTATCAGTAGGTCCAAGAAGTTATCTCCACGAGTCGGTTCTCTGTTTAATTGCTCGAGGTAATTTTCGGATGTGCACTCAGTATAATGTCACTCGATGTTCTGTCCCTACCACCCGTCCTAAACATCTAAGTGTCCCAGTCTATACCTGGTAAATTGAAATCTCCACCTAGAACTATAATATGCTGAGGAAATTTATGCGAAATGTATTCCAGATTTTCTCTCAGTTGTTCTGCCACTAATGCTGCTGAGTCGGAGGTCGGTAAAAGGAGCCAATTATTAACCTAGCTCGGTTGTTGAGTATAACCTCCACCAATAATAATTCACAGGAACTATCCACTTCTATTTCATTACAGGATAAACTACTACTAACAGCGACAAACACGCCACCACCGGTTGCATGCAATCTATCCTTTCTAAACACCGTCTTTGCTTTTGTAAAAATTTCGGCAGAACTTACCTCTGGCTTCAGCCAGCTTTCCGTACCTATAACGATTTCAGCTTCGGTGCTTTGTATCAGAGCTTGAAGTTCCGGTACTTTATCAACGCAGCTTCGACAGTTTACAATTACAATACCGATTTCTGCTTGGTCCCCGCATGTCCTGGCTTTGCCCCACACCCTTTGAAGCTGTTGCCCTTTCTGTACTTGTCCGAGGCCATCTAACCTAAAAAACCGCCCAGTCCACGCCACACAACCCCTGCTACCCGTGTAGTCGCCTGCTGTGTGTAGCGGACTCCTGACATATCCAGCGGAACCCGAAACCCCACCACCCTATGGCGCAAGTCGAGGAATCTGCAGCCCACACGGTCGCAGAACCGTCTCAGCCTCTGATTCAGACCCTCCACTCGGCTCTGTACCAAAGGTCCGCAGTCAGTCCTGTCGACGATGCTGCAGATGGTGAGCTCTGCTTTCATCCCGCTAGCGAGACTGGCAGTCTTCACCAAATCAGATAGACGCCGGAAGCCAGAGAGGATTTCCTCCGATCCATGATGACACACATCATTGGTGCCGACATGAGCGACCACCTGCAGATGGGTGCACCCTGTACCCTTCATGGCATCTGGAAGGACCCTTTCCACATTTGGAATGACTCCCCCCGGCATGCACACAGAGTGCACATTGGTTTTCTTCCCCTGCCTTGCAGCCATATCCCTAAGGGGCCCCATTACGCGCCTGACGTTGGAGCTCCCAATTACCAGTCCACCCTCTGCGACCGCCCGGGTCTTGCAGACTGGGGGGCAACCTCTGGAACAGGACAAGCAGCCATGTCCGGCCGAAGATCAGTATCAGCCGGAGACAGAGCCTGAAACTCGTTCGTCAGATAAACTGGAGAGGCCTTCCGTTCAGCCCTCCGGAATGTCTTTCGCCCCCTGCCACACCTTGAGACGACCTCCCACTCTACCACAGGTGAGGGATCAGCCTCAATGCGGGCAGTATCCCGGGCAACCACAGTCGTAGTCCGATCGGGGGATGCGTGGGACGAGCTGGCCGTCTCCGACAAACCCCCATCCGGACCCCCACAGTGATGCCCATTGGCAACAGCCTCAAGCTGTGTGACCGAAGCCAACACTGCCTGAAGCTGGGAGCGAAGGGATGCCAACTCAGCACGCATCCGAACACAGCAGTCACAGTCCCTATCCATGCTAAATACTGTTGTGCAAGGAACGTCTGAACTAATCTACAGAGAGCACAAACAATTCGACACAAAATTTAAACGGTTATTAAAATACAAGACTGCCTAGTAAATGCAGTAATGCTGCTACTTGCGCACTGCTGACACACTTCCCGGCGGCAGAAGGAGACTACGCGATTTTACACTATTCAGGTACTAAAACGTGATGCTAAACTGTCAAATACTATAATACGCCCGAAATTTATGAATTAAACAATGCAAATATCCAAAAACACGCAAATAAATTAAGAATTAAACTATGTAACAAATAAGTGAGCTAAGAGTATACGACTTGCTGCTGGCAGCTGCTTATCCTACGGCGGCAGGGAGCACACTGGCTGTGACCAACCGACACTGGCCGTTCAAAACAAAAACAGAAGACAGACGACTACGCGAATTTACACTATTCAGGTACTAAAACGCGATGCTACAATTCTCACATACTATAATACGCCCGAAGTTTATGATTTAACAATGCAAGTACCCAAAAACACGCAAAGAAATTAAGAATTAAACTTTGTAACAAATAAGTGAGCTAAGAGTATACGACTTGCTGCTGGCAGCTGCTTATCCAACGGCGGCGGGGACCTTGTTGTTTGGTCCTTTACCCTCCCCCCCCCCCCTCCCTAATGAACCAACAAACCGACCAACCAAAACACGAACAGGTCACAGCCGACCGTCCTAAGTATTCTGGGTGGTACGCAATCAACGAGATTACGAAGCGACGAGATTACAAATGTTACAATGGAAAATAGACACCAGCAAAATTAAGTTTTCACTCACAAGTGGAACAACACACTAAAATGTACGATCGATATAATGGGGAAGATTAAAGGTTAACATCCCGTCGACAAGCTCTGATTTCAAAAGAATGGGAAGGAGATCGGCCGTGCCCTTTTCAAATGAGCTTTGCAGGAAACGATTTAGGGAAATCACTCAAAACCTAAATCTGGCGGGTCGGATGGGAATTTGAACCTTCGTCCTCCCGAATGAGAATCTAGCGTGCTTACTTCTGCGCCACCTCACTCCGCGAGTGTTCGATCATCTGGCGTCTCCACAATACGAAAACCGGCTTCACTACCCACGCACAGCTCATGAATTGAAGGAAGGAAGATAAACGCTTAACATCCCGACGACGACGATATCATAAGAATTCGTTTCTTACTGAAATAGAATTCCAGTAGTTGCTGACCCATGGCACGACCAGGAATTTTCTACGTCACGTTATTTTCGAAATGAAAGAGTAAAATAAATCTTAAATGGTTCGGCTACTTGACTGATCGGATGAAACATGAGTAAGGATTCGAAAAGTTCCATAACCACTCGAAGTCCAATCCAAGCCTTTCAGCTGATCTGGGCTTATGTGGAATCATGTGGAATCAGGAAGGTTTCAATTCGTGGTCGGTTTAGCCACTGACCGGTTTTCACGGAAAAGATGTATAATACAAAAATAAAAGACAGAATTTTTAACGATTTCATCTTTTAGTCGACCCAAAATTGATGATCGTTTTCCCTCCAGGTATACTAGAAGTCAGTTTTACACAGGTAAATTTGCAGGACAACATCTCTGAGCTCCATGGGTAGCACAGATGCGGACTAAAATATATGCATAGTGTGCTTCATGGTGCCACAAGTTATTTGCAAAAATAGGAAGAGCTATAGGATAACCTGATTTTAGATACACAACTTCCAGTCTTCCAGCGATAATACGATTTCGAGATACTGCCTCTAATATGTGAATGGTTAGCTTTGGAATTCTATGATCTTGTCAAAGTAAACCATTATTGGGCCTGAAAATATAAACGTGGCTAAGAAAACTTGATCCTCGTACTTTGCTCTATATGTTGTCTACAAAATACCTTGAGATTCAATGTGCGAAGCGTACCTCAAGTATCAGTGATGGACAGAACTACAATTTCACAGTCTACGTATAAAACATTGAAGATAATACCTGTAACGAAAACAGTGAAAAGTATATCACTTGTTCTTGGTCCTTTCCTTTTATACAGGAGTTACATTTCCTGAATCTGAGGTACCATTTTCGTCTTTGAGGTATATCTTGTTCCATTAGTTCAACATTTTTCTCTCTTTTTGGAAATTTATCAGTCATGTGACCAAAGGGTCCTCTTCTTTTACCCCGCAATGGGAGTGTTTTACTTTCTTCCGTACAGGTTTCGCCAAATTTCTTGGTTTTAACTGTGATTAATTTTCTCTCTGATGTCCCACGTTACAGCAAGATCATCATGTTGCGTCAGCTGTACCTGTCTCACGTTAGAGAGAATCTTATTGCCCATTTTTCAACCTCTGTAGTGCATCAGATTTACAGACTGATGTTAATTTTTGTTAATTACTCTTGAGAAAACAAAACTTGTCAGCATTATACGCGAGCACCCCTTTGCTCGTTTCTGTTTCTCTTTCCATGCTGATGTTATCATATTTTCATTGTATTGTCGGCACCTCATGAATCTTTGTTCATTGTGCGTCAGACATTTGTTTCAGGGTCCTGAAAGCCATTCTTGGCGCCACAATCTCTCCCTTAGCCAGGGTAGAATGCTGTTTACGTCAAGTATTAGCGAATCGTCTAAATTCTGTTGTGCGTGTTTTTGTATTTACCTGTTTGTGTTTAGTTAGGGATTCCAGCATAAAAAATCAATGCATCAGTGGCGTAAATAGGTCTTTAAAACAACCTAAATCAGCACCCGGGCTAATCAACATTTTCAGCGAAGAGATATTCGTGTTTCCACTTTACCTGAACAGTCGCTTACTACATCTGGAATTGGCTTCCTTGGTGTAGATTTTCTAAACCGGGCATCGTTGTATATGACAAGGAGAATCCTCACAAACAGCTTAACCTCAAGCAAATCACAGTTCTCGCGAACTACTAGCTATCATGTCGTTGCCTTTAATTTACAACCGTGACACCCGTCACTCTTGTAATGGACTGACGTTTTCTGCGAAACACAATTATATCTCGTTGGTTCTCTTCAGAAAACAACTGGAACCATCATAGAAAGAAGTTTCAAAGCGAAATTATTTGTTTCTTTTTGCGTATACGTGCGTAGCAAATTCAGCTGATTATTTCTTCTGTAAGTGTCAAATTCGCTACGGTCGCCAGTTCCGCACTGTCGCCTGATAAAAAAAGTAAGAGCCTACGGAATATAAGACCAGCTGTGTGGCTGGATTGAAGAGTTTTTAGCAAACAGAACACAGCATGTTGTTATCAACGGAGAGACGTCTACAGACGTCAAAGTAACCTCTGGCGTGCCATAGCGGAGTGTTATGGGACCATTGCTTTTCACAATATATATAAATGACCTAGTAGATAGTGTCGGAAGTTCCATGCGGCTTTTCGCGGATGATGCTGTAGTATACAGAGAAGTTGCAGCATTAGAAAATTGTAGCGAAATGCAGGAAGATCTGCAGCGGATAGGCACTTGGTGCAGGGAGTGGCAACTGACCCTTAACATAGACAAATGTAATGTATTGCGAATACATAGAAAGAAGGATCCTTTATTGTATGATTATATGATAGCGGAACAAACACTGGTAGCAGTTACTTCTGTAAAATATCTGGGAGTATGCGTGCGGAACGATTTGAAGTGGAATGATCATATAAAATTAATTGTTGGTAAGGCGGGTACCAGGTTGAGATTCATTGGGAGAGTCCTTAGAAAATGTAGTCCATCAACAAAGGAGGCGGCTTACAAAACACTCGTTCGACCTATACTTGAGTATTGCTCATCAGTGTGGGATCCGTACCAGATCGGGTTGACGGAGGAGATAGAGAAGATCCAAAGAAGAGCGGCGCGTTTCGTCACAGGGTTATTTGGTAGCCGTGATAGCGTTACGGAGATGTTTAACAAACTCAAGTGACAGACTCTGCAAGAGAGGCGCTCTGCATCGCGGTGTAGCTTGCTCGCCAGGTTTCGAGAGGGTGCGTTTCTGGATGAGGTATCGAATATATTGCTTCCCCCTACTTATACCTCCCGAGGAGATCACGAATATAAAATTAGAGAGATTAGAGCGCGCACGGAGTCTTTCAGACAGTCGTTCTTCCCGCGAACCATACGCGACTGGAACAGGAAAGGGAGGTAATGACAGTGGCACGTAAAGTGGCCTCCGCCACACACCGTTGGGTGGCTTGCGGAGTATAAATGTAGATGTAGATGTAGAACTACCTGGGTATTTTCTCTCCGTGTTAGCTGCTCGGTAAATTTGTTCCCATGCATTGAACTGTTCGTTCGGAAAGTCGAACGACGGCATGTATCAAATATCTGTCGTACGTCTTAAATTCGTATTTTTTGTATCTGATGGTCTTATCATATTAAGGTTGGCATTTTATGTTGGGAAAGACATCGATGTTGGTAGTATGAACTTTCCACGACATTTTGAAGGTCTTTCTCTACCGTGGATCAAAAATGAGGTTTCTCTAACTGTGATCAAACGATACAAAAAACTGGACAAGAGCGAGTACGACTCACTATCTGAGTGTCCCGTGCAAAGTTAATTACAGAATGAGATTTTCACTCTGCAGCGGAGTGTGCGCTGATATGAAACTTCCTGGCAGATTAAAACTGTGTGCCGTATCGAGACTCGAACTCGGGACCTTTGCCTTTTGCGGGCAAATGCTCTACGAACTGAGCTACCCAAGCACGACTCACGGCCCGTCCTCACAGCTTTACTTCCGCCAGTACCTCGTCTCCTACCTTCCAAACTTCACAGAAGCTCTTCTCCGAACCTTGCAGAACTAGCACTCCTGGAGGAAATGATATTGCGGAGACATGGCTTAGCCACAGCCAAGGGGATGTTTCCAGAATGAGATTTTCACTCTGCAGCGGAGTGTGCGCTGATATGAAACTTCCTGGCAGATTAAAACTGTGTGCCGGACCGAGACTCGAACTCGAGACCGAGTTAATTACGTTTATAGATAGTTCATTAATGGGTCTTGTTGAATAAATTTGCGAGTATCACAGCATGTGAGATGAATTGCCATATCTATTTGTTATGAGTGATGGTGCTGGAGTTAACAGGCATACATAATGACATTCCACTGAACAAACTTTCATGTTTTTATTATACACAAATATTTAAAATGAAAACTCAAGAGGTGAACTCCCAGTTAACCTTTCAAAAGAACCGATAAAACAATTTTATCACAATGGTTTTTATACAACTTTTAAGATAGATGAGCAAGAAAAATTTGAATTTAAACTTTCATTCCCTTTTTACCTTTAAGAAATAATAACAGGAGCTAATAAACCAGCATGACATGAAAGTTCTTGGAATTAATCAAAACAACTTTCAAATTATGTACTGGTTTCAACTTCCTGCGTTTAAATAAACCCTTTTAAAAAGGACTGCAGATAATCTTTATAAAGAAAACAAATCCAATCAATTAACATGGCAGAGAGAAATCGCACATATCTCACTAGAAATTAACAAGAAATCAGCATGACATAAATGTACTTAAAATCAACCTAAACAGCTTTCAGAGTGTGTACTGGGTTCAACTCCCTGCATGTAGAATAAACAATTTTACAGCGCCCACAGATAATCTTCACATAAGCAACAAATTCCATTAACTAACATGGTAAACTGAAATCGGACAGGTCTTACCAGCAATTAACAAGAAAGGTTTAGATTTACCCACAGAGTTCACCATCTTGCATTTGAGAATGAATAATACAGAGGGGTCCCAAAAAATGTATACACTGCTTAGAAGTCCATAACTTGCAAACTAATTGACGGAGTTGTCTCATTTTTGGTGAAAGTGTAGCTGAAAGTCCAACTTAAAGATATCACAGTAGGTGTTCGAAATCGTCACCATTAAAATCCACATGCAAACGATGCCGCCGAATTGCAGCACGAACTACTGACTGCAACGTGTTCAGTTGGATATTTGCACATGAACGCACGATGGATACTCGAAGTTCATCCAATGTGCGTGGCTTTTGTCGATAAACGACGTCCTTCAGTGTTCCCCACAGGTAAAAGTCCAGAGGAGTTAGGTGTGGGGAACGTGGTGGATACTCTACAGCACCTCTACGGCCTATCCATCTTCCTGGTAGATTTTCGTCGAGATACGCCCTAACACGATTTTGGTAGTGGGCTGGGGCACCATCTTGTTGAAAGTAAACTCTTCCATCTCCATACAAGTCTCGGATGGCAGGTAAATGGATGTCTGAAGCTTCTGAATGTACACCTCACCGGTAAATGTGCCGTCAAAGAATGAAACGTCCCCTTTCAACAATTATACATGACTGTGCTTAAACTGACACACAATATTTTTTAGAAATTTTTTTTAGAAATCCCTACAAAGGAATGGCCCTGACTAACATTAACCCGTACCTTTCACAAATCACTTACCTCACAAAAATCTTCGTTACTCAAGCTACTGCAATACAGCGAGCGCCACTACTGCCAGCTAAATAAAAGACTCAAACTACAGAAGGCACTAACTACTGATAGGCATAGTTAGCAATTGATTGATGTTAATAGAGAACAAACAATGTATTTACCTTAACAGTCATAATATATATAGTAGTTCATGACATCCAGTGTTACAAATTTCAAAACTCCGCCATCTCTCTCCCCACATCCACCACTGCTGGCGGCTCACCTCCAACTGCGCAACGCTACGCGCTGTTCACATCCAGCTGCCGCTACCCAACACTACAATGGCAGACAACAATGCAAACTAGCCACAGACTGCACACAGCACAGCCAGTGATTTTCATACAGAGCGCTACGTAACGTTGCCAATAAGAAAACATAAACAGCCTACTTACATAGCCCCCATGCTCCCCACAAAAAATTTTACAAATTGTTTTGGGCAGTGGCCAATAATGATTTGATAAAATTTTTCGTTATTACAATAACAAAGATATCAAATGCACACACTTATTGATAAAATGTTGGTCAAAAGCTAAAATTTTCTCACGGTCCATAAAGACAGTCCAGATTCTTCATTACAGTAAAATTGCAGTGTTTTTCTCAAAGTCTGAGCAGTAAAAGAAAATGCACACGGAAGTAGTGGATTTCCATGCAGTCTTGAAGAAGTAGTGTTGTCCTTCCAACAGAAAGACAATGCTGACTCTTGACATGCTGACAGGTAATGGGCCACAACAGAGCAAACCCACAGCAGAGTCATTCGACGTTTTGAAGAATATTGGTAGGTAGGTCATCACAGAGCAGACCCACTGTAGTCCTGGTAGAGACTGTGGTATTGGTGGGTCATCAAAGATGCAAACCCACTGTAGTCCTTGTAGAGATGGCCAGCAGCCATCTGTTGTGACTGTGCAGGTGCACGATCACCAATGAAGTGTCTTTCGGATAATATAGCAAGTCCATAACCACCACTTGTGCACTCACAAAGTTTTTGGAATTGTCCTTAGAAGTCTTGCAGACAATATAGCAAGTCCATAAACCACCATTTGTCCACTGACAAAAAGTTTGTTTGAAACTTCCTTAGAACCAGCAATGCTGTTATCCAGTCCCTTGCTGAATTATTGACACACGTGCAAACACTAACAGTCCCTACTTCTCACATATTGTCCGTATACTATAACCAACAGAAACGTGTGCAGTGAAATGGAACTTACAAGTCAATAATATGATGAACTGGTGTCAATTACAATTTTATAACATAAGAATACAATTACAAAGGTACAAAATACATCATTAAAGAACATAACAATACAGATAACATTTGTAGTACAAGCTTTACAAAAGAATTGAAATAACATATACATCAGGGTTACAGGAATTATGACATAAGTAAATACATAAAAGATCAGAATAACTTTCGAAACATCAACTTCACACATGAGCATTAAAACAGAACAGAATAAATAATGTCTAAACATCTTTACAAAGTAAATAACATATTATCAATGCAAATTATATTTGAGGATAACAGTATTCCTCATCATAGTGAATGTAGCTTAGTATTAGAAAAATTCTACAACATAAATCGTATTAGCTAAACACATAAAGACAGGAAGAACACAAATACCCAAGGGTACACAAACACATAGTGGGATAACACAAAAGGAAAGGGCAGGGTTTGTTTTCAGTGTAACATTTGGTACTGCAGTCCAACCCAAAACTTCATTCCATAGATCTTTCGTCTTATTTCAACATTCGTTTCCACCAAAACATCCTATCCAAGCATGCTTTCTGTATTTATATGTTCACATATTTCTTACCTCATTATTTATTTTCCATTATCTTACCTCATCATTTATTTCCAAGAAAATCCTACCTATATCTGCTTTCTGTACTTCTCTCGTATAGCCTCTCAGTGCATTTCTGCAAATTCATCGCAACTCATTCTCTTATAGGCTACCCCCTCTTAAGCTAACTTAAATCTACTGAGCTCAGATGCTAAACTAAGGGATGAGGCAATGCAGCAGCACAAAACAATGAACACACACATCAATGACAAAAAATTTAAATAGGCAAAGCAATTGCAATATTACAACTAATATAAGGCAATATGCAGCAACAAGAAAAATAAATCAGTAGTAAAACTAGCTTAACAGAGTAATACAAAGTGAAATTTAGTAGCACTATACCTGGCAAACAGCCGCAGCAAATGTAATAACTTATATCTAAACATGACATAGCTCAAGCAGAAAAAAACATTACACTAAAGACAATAATGCAGACAAGGGAAATGTATATTCACATCTTAATGTCTATGTAAATTAAGTGGTGCACCACAAATTATTCTACAAAAGAAATTACCAAGTACTTGAAAAGAAAATTCTGTATGCAATTCCTGTGAAATGTTTTTGTGCTCCTTCGTTTTTTTTTAAGTACATCATACAGTTACTTTTTTTACTGGATCTGTAGGCATAAAATATTTATATCAGTACATCTATAAAATTTTATTTTAACCAATGCTGCAGTGCACCTAGGAACTAGATATTAAAGAAAATGAGCAAATATGTACAAAGGAAGGCATGAAACATCATTCATTAGCCATATGGCATTTCATAAGGTAGTAAAAAAATCTCTCAACTCTCATAGAAAGATACTTGTCATAATCAGGTGTGCAGATGTAAGAATGTTTCCAAGTAATGAGCGTGTCGTATTTGTGGTGCTTTCTAAAAAAGGAATGTCAATAGCGAGGTTAATGGCCTACCTTTTTTTTCTACCTGTGCCTCTGAAAAGGCCCACACTAATGGCTTTTTTTCCAGGCGTCTGACACAGCTGGGTGCCCACGACACATTACGTGCAGGTGGTCACTTAACTTACTTAAGGAAATATTTACGACAGCAGTTTCCGCTACAGTGACAGTCTCATATACAAAATTTCACAGGTCGAGAATTTGCGTTGCAAATGTGTAGAAACAAAATCTTTTAAATATAATAGCGTCCAAAAAATTTTCGTCGGCATTGTGATACATTCACGCATTTACACACATTTCATAACTTTTTAATGTACGATTCTTGGTTTCCATCATCCTTTTTCACAAGTCAGAATCCCTAACCACTACTCCTTATTCGTTACCTTATTATTATTCATATTCATCAACACGTCTTCAATATTTCATCATAATAACTACATAGCATAATCAGATTCCTCATATAACATCAGCTTATTGATCATAAACATACCTCAACAGCATAATACACATCGTCGTCGTAAAAATAACATCATAACACCTCAGTCAAATCTCAAAAACGTCGTAGCTTTCTGCAATAATGTCAAAACCTAAAAAAAAGTTCTCTGCTCATTTCAAGAGTGTCATCTACCTCAAACGTACTTTAAAATCATGCTCCCTTACCAAATACATCATTCAAAGCTCTCATAGTATCACAATGGTTTCGAAAAAATATGAACAGTTCACAAAGTACAGACAAAATACAATTTCATAAGTATGAAGTTACCCAACTGTGTAATTGCGTAAACATATGTCACTGATGTAGTAAAAAAATTGTTTATCTCTCAGTTAAATGATCAGATAGCTGTGTAATTTGTGTGTTAGAGAAATATGGTGCCGATGTGTAAAGTTGTGTAAGCAAATACCATATTAGCTAGGGCTCCTTGTGCTTGCCAAACACATGATACACAAAGTAAGCGTGTACTCCCCTGAGGATAATCATAATATATATGCCATCCAGTGCTACAAATTTCAAAACTCCGCCATCTCTCTCCCCACATCCACCACTGCTGGCGGCTACCTCCAACTGTGCAACATCCAGCTGCCGCTGCCCAACACTACAATGGCAGACAACAATGCAAACTAGCCACAGACTGCACACAGCACAGCCAGTGATTTTCATACAGAGCGCTACGTAACGTTGCCAATAAGAAAACATAAACAGCCTACTTACAAGAAGAATGGCCCAATCAAGCCCCGGTAAGACAACCCACACCACACATTTACTCCTGGCAAATTCACGGCTTTGTCTGCATGGACATGCAGATTTTCGGCGGCCCAGTGGATGCAATTGAGGCGATTTACTGTACCATTGAGTTTGAACTGTGCCTCATCAGACGACACAACCATCTCTGCAAACTCTTCATCGTTGCGCACCATGTTAGTAAACTACTCGCAGTACTCCATTCTACCATCTGGGTCGTCCTCGTTCATTGCGTGTAGCAATAGTGGGATGTAGCACTTCCACTTTGCTGTCTTCAAAATTCGCCGAACACTTGAGCGACTCACTCCAGTTTCACGGGCACACTGTCTCACAGACTTCTGTGGTGAGCGAGTGAATTGTTGTAACACACGACGGGAGTTAGCTGGACTTGTTACTGTTACAGGTCGTCCAGATCGTTGCTTGTGTACATCTTTAACGCAGCCTTCGGCTTCAAATTTGTCTCGAATGCGACGAATCGTTAAACGTGTCGGTGGCTCTGTTTGATACTCATTTCGCCATTGCCGTTGAACCTCATTAATGTTTTCGTACGTAAATACCACTTCAAAACTGACTTCCTTTCATCGAATGTAAGCCTTGCGCTAGCCATGTTTACTCAAAAAAATGGCTCTGAGCACTATGGGACTTAACATCTCAGGTCATCAGTCTCCTAGAACTTAGAACTACTTAAAGCTAACTAACCTAAGGACATCACACACATCCATGTCCGAGGCAGGATTCGAACCTGCGACCGTAGCGGTCGCGCGGTTCCAGACTGAAGCGACTAGAACCGCTCGGCCACCATCGGCCGGCATGTTTACTCGAGTAACTAGATGCAACTACAAACAAAACACTGACTATCTGGCGACTGTCATCTGACAAAACAAAACAACGCAATATAACGCTTGTGTGGCGATTGCCGGAACAACAAACCATTACACTACCAAAGATGAGACAACTCCGTCAATTAGTTTGCCAGTTATGGACTTTTAAACAGTGGATACATTTTCTTGGACCCCTCTGTGTTAAAGTCACCACAGGTAATCTTTACACAATAGACAACTCCATTACTAATTTTAACCAATAGCTCACACTTTAAAATTACCCATAGACAGTCCGCCTTCCACAATGTGAACGACACCTTTTTCAACAATAATCAAATGAATAACAGTGTATACAGTACTCAGACAAATAGCACATAATGTAATGAATATAATTTTTGTCAAGAGAAACACCAGCGTTCAAAACCACGTGTTCATTCAATAATATAACCACGATGTGCACCAATAATGTAGTCCACTAAAACCAACGAAGTTATTCAATCGTCTGAGCAGTGAATACGCGTTTACAAGCTATAACGATCACTCGAATCCACGTAGGCTAAACAGTTGCAAACGGCCCTCTCGACCAACACCACCGTTTTTTTATGTGGCTGTTTAACGTCGCTCATAGTCCATAATTCGACGAATGGTGGTATGCAGCAGCTCCAGCGGGCCTCTTCATAAAATTCTTCGTGCCCACTCAATCCAACAATGGCTTGGAACCTCCTGCTGACCGATCGTGTGCCCCGACCATTTCAACGGATCTCCATAGGTAAAGACTGCAGCCACCCTTAATCAGCCGTGTCGGACACAGCGAGAAGTTCTCGTCGTCGCCTTGCGGAAGGTTCTGGCCGCAGCACGGACGAGACCGGTCCCGGCGGTCACTCGCCGGGAATTCAAAGTGGCGGCCGCTGGCGCCGGACTCGAACAGTCACACTTTTGATGGCACTGACTTAGAAGCTTAAACATTTTACATCGTCAAGGGACGGTTAAACCTTAGTATTTGATATATACACTCCTGGAAATGGAGAAAAGAACACATTGACACCGGTGTGTCAGACCCACCATACTTGCTCCGGACACTGCGAGAGGGCTGTACAAGCAATGATCACACGCACGGCACAGCGGACACACCAGGAACCGCGGTGTTGGCCGTCGAATGGCGCTAGCTGCGCAGCATTTGTGCACCGCCGCCGTCAGTGTCAGCCAGTTTGCCGTGGCATACGGAGCTCCATCGCAGTCTTTAACACTGGTAGCATGCCGCGACAGCGTGGACGTGAACCGTATGTGCAGTTGACGGACTTGAGCGAGGGCGTATAGTGGGCATGCGGGAGGCCGGGTGGACGTACCGCCGAATTGCTCAACACGTGGGGCGTGTGGTCTCCACAGTACATTGATGTTGTCGCCAGTGGTCGGCGGAAGGTGCACGTGCCCGTCGACCTGGGACCGGACCGCAGCGACGCACGGATGCACGCCAAGACCGTAGGATCCTACGCAGTGCCGTAGGGGACCGCACCGCCACTTCCCAGCATATTAGGGACACTGTTGCTCCTGGGGTATCGGCGAGGACCATTCGCATCCGTCTCCATGAAGCTGGGCTACGATCCCGCACACCGTTAGGCCGTCTTCCGCTCACGCCCCAACATCGTGCAGCCCGCCGCCAGTGGTGTCGCGACAGGCGTGAATGGAGGGACGAATGGAGACGTGTCGTCTTCAGCGATGAGAGTCGCTTCTGCCTTGGTGCCAATGATGGTCGTATGCGTGTTTGGCGCCGTGCAGGTGAGCGCCACAATCAGGACTGCATACGACAGAGGCACACAGGGTCAACACCCGGCATCATGGTGTGGGGAGCGATCTCCTACACTGGCCGTACACCACTGGTGATCGTCGAGGGGACACTGAATAGTGCACGATACATCCAAACCGTCATCGAACCCATCGTTCTACCATTCCTAGACCGGCAAGGGAACTTGCTGTTCCAACAGGACAATGCACGTCCGCATGTATCCCGTGCCACCCAACGTGCTCTAGAAGGTGTAAGTCAACTACCCTGGCCAGCAAGATCTCCGGATCTGTCCCCCATTGAGCATGTTTGGGACTGGATGAAGCGTCGTCTCACGCGGTCTGCACGTCCAGCACGAACGCTGGTCCAACTGAGGCGCCAGGTGGAAATGGCATGGCAAGCCGTTCCACAGGACTACATCCAGCATCTCTACGATCGTCTCCATGGGAGAATAGCAGCCTGCATTGCTGCGAAAGGTGGATATACACTGTACTAGTGCCGACATTGTGCATGCTCTGTTGCCTGTGTCTATGTGCCTGTGGTTCTGTCAGTGTGATCATGTGTTGTATCTGACCCCAGGAATGTGTCAATAAAGTTTCCCCTTCCTGGGACAATGAATTCACGGTGTTCTTATTTCAATTTCCAGGAGTGTATTTCAACTTGATACCTCTACCAGTTTCTAAGAAAAAGCGTCTTAACCGGCGGCCATATATTTTGATTGCATTAACGTAAAATCTTAAATTTTTTATCCCTCCAATACGCCGCAGACTTAAGTATTTGGCATAAGTTTCAGCTTGACACCTCTACCCGTTCCTGCGAAAAAGGAGTCTTAACGGACGGAGAAACACATGGCCAGCAAAACGATCCTATAAGTGTTCTGTTTTTTACCGATTGAAGTTCGGATCCTAAAGAAGTGATTAGTGTATGTGCCTATGAAATTTGACTCCACGTGTTTTATCTTGGGTGTAATGTTGTTGGATTGCACTGCATGAACTGTGCGCGACAATGTGTCAAATATTTATTTGTTCTAGAAAATGGTTTAAATTTATGACATGTGTGTCAGCTCCAATTTTTCCACCTGAAAATGACCGAAGATCGAAACTGCAATCGTGGTGATTGAACTTAATACACAAAGGTAAATATGTTGTTCTTTCAAATGTTTTACTTGATTGTGAATTCTGCTCAAGAGAAAAAAATGTTATTTTCTTTGTTCATAGTAAAACGTATTTCATTCAAAACAAGAAAATATCTTATGGTCGAGGATGAGTGAATTGGTGCCGTAGCGTGCGATTCATTAACACAGCCAATCTAGCGAAGTCGTACAGTAGTGCCGCTAGCTGTTAGATTTCCAGAATGAATTTTTCACTCTACAGAGGAGTGTGCGTTGATTTTCAACTTCCTGGCAGTTTAAAAATGAGTACCGGACCGGGTCTCGGAACCCGCAATAGAACAGTGAGGGCATATCGTGAATCTTGCTGGGTAGCTCGGTGGGTAGAGCATTGGCCCGCGAAAGTCCAAGGCTTCGGCTCTCAGTTCCGATGCGGCACTGATTACTCAGCAAGGAAATATCTTGGAGGAGATGATGACTCAGCGTCGCAATACGTCTAGGATACACTTACTCTGTCCGACACCCCTATGACTATTTTAAGGATCGTATCGAACAACACACGGGAAGTTACCAAGTGTTGACGCTCTTCCTTGGTCAGTCCACAGACTGAATGTTTATAAAAATCTGATATACGTCTGAAATACAATACATCTCTAAAAACACGCTGGTAGAACTTAGGCGCAGCGCGCTACTCTGCGAGACAGAGAGGTAATCCTAACCCTGATGGAATCCACCTGACGGATTAACGACCGTTGTTCTGATGCACCGGCCAATTCGAGTGTGGTTTTTAGGCAGTTTTCCACGCTCGTTTACGCAAATTCTGAGCTGATTCCCGATTTCCACCTTAGACAAAAACGATATATAAACAGGTAAAATACACGAAGTCTACAAGATTCACATACACATGACGCACACCACTTCTCTCCCACAGTACACAGTACAACCCCGACTGATACATTGCTGATAGTTCTGGGAATATACCCGTTCGATATGGCAACCATGGAAAGAGGTTAAAGAAAGGCGATCACACAGAAGTAGGCAGAGCTCTAGAAATTGAGGCCAGCTCGAAAAATTTGTGTAATATCACGTCTTGCAACGGTGGCAAAATAGAATGGGAGACTTCCGACAAAGACAGAACATATAAACTACTCGCTAACGTCAGGGAGAGACGAAGAACACTGCTTAACCTGTCGAGTGGTCTGATATATTACCTAACTCAGCACTGCCCGTAAAATAATACAGAGTGAGGACAAAGCCTCGATCCATTTCTAAGAAGTAATGGATGCATTTACGTAATACGCACGTCATTTTATTGTCATTCTATGTAGACATTTCCATCGCATTTCGACATAGCCTCAGTCCATTTCGAAACATTGATCACATTGTTGAATAACAGACCAAAATACATTCTGAAGCACATCTTGTCACATATCTGACGATGATTGCTGGATCCGAGATCTTAGCTGTGGGAGATACCTCATCCTTGTGTTGAACGTCCTCGGCATTACGTACCCCCAAGCGAAAAAATTCAGAGCTATCAAATGGCGTGAAAGAGATGGCCACAGTATTGCTGAAACTCTGCCTATCCATCTGATGGTGAGTCTTTTATTTAGGTACACCCTTACTAAAAAAGCAAAAATGTGCGGTTGCTTCATACCTTAGGAACACAAGTTTTAACCTTCGAGCTAAATTGACAACTGCTTCAACATATCGAGTTAATGTGACGTGACTCGTTACCCCACATGCGGCAGTTGTGTTTGTTAACTTTTCCGCAGAAAGAGAACATGGGCTCACGCTTGAACAAAATGTGATCCATGAGTAGTTTTTGTATGCAGCTTCTATCAAATCGTAAAACGCAGCTTGACGAGATGCATGATTTTCCTGGTCTAATTTTCGAATCACTTAAATGTGGAACGCTTTTTTGTTTAGCGTTAATTGTAGAACTTCCAGTATCGCTGACACTGGTGAGTCTAAGTCGTTGCTTAAATGACAAGTTGATACATTAGGACTTAATGAGATTTCCTCTATCATTCGCTGAATGGGCATTTAACGACAGCCACAGGTTCTTCTGCCGTAAGCGTTCTTGGTTATCTTTAAAAAACAATATGCCCATGTTATCAAATATGTGTTATAATTATAGATGGATCGAGACTTTATGACCACCCTGTACTTGTGGCTGAGGTACTGTAGGCTCTCTTGAGCTCGCGCTGTAGGGCTCTGCACTCTGCGAAGATGTAGGGCTCATGGAAGCCAAACATTAGGGTCACTTGATGTAACACCGAGGACTCGATCGACCTGGCGAACCTTTGATGATACTGCAGTCGTAGTATCAAGAAAGTCAGGGAGGATGTCGGGAGACATTCAGACACAAGTCAGCATCCCAGGAATTCAACATTCCGGAGAGGCGGAGAGAAAACAACTGAGGTCAACGAACGCTGAAAAATGTCCTCTTCACAACTGTCTTTCACATTAGTGCGAACGATTACAAAAATATAAATTCTGTGATGGTAGAATGAATCGCAGAGTCGATTGGCACAGTGGAAACGTTGCTGACGTGCTACCCTGTGCTCAAGGAACCCAGCAGACAGTGATGTTACGGTGACGAATCCAGTAGCAGACAGCAGTAGATGTATTAGTTTCACCGTGCCCATAATGTACTTATAAATAGAAGAAGCGTAGCGATACCAGTCGTAGAAGTAACAGTACCAGTACTTGTGTCGATAATTGCGTAATTAGTTAACATGTTCACACCGGCGTTGAAAACGGTGTTTCCAGCTGCAAGGCGACGCAAGTATTTATGCTTTCCTTCATGTGGTGGCTCTACCTTTCCCGATTTCGTATTTAATCGCCGTAGGCTAATATTTTAATATATTGACCTTTTATTTTGGAAATGGTGTAAGTCCATTCTTTTAAAACAAAGAGAGATAACATAAAATAGTTTTACTCTAATAAATTAATCACAAATTATGAGATATATTTTTATTCAGAAAGTCTCTCGTTGAAGGATCACACAAAATTTATTGACAGCTGTTTATTCCGCCTACTTGTGTGTTGCTAGCAGCACAATATCGGTAGAGTCGAGCATGAGCCACGGGTGTTACAGGCTGCCCGACGGGAGGATATAGGGTAAACCACCGGTGGTATACACTGACGTCAACGTGTTAAGAGCTCAATAGCAGTTTTGTAGTGGTGGAAAATACTTTTTTCTTTCCCTGTTTCTTGCAGTGTTATTATGTAGCAGGTACTAATGGTTGATGTAAATTTTTTTTTATACTGAAGTACGCCGTGTGACAGAAAAGTATACCTCTAGTATTTTTTCTAGTATACCGATTATTGAGCGTATTTTTATATCACTCTTATTACAAACTGACCTTCTAGGCAGGATACTCCATGAATTTTTAAATCCGTATTCTAAGTATATAGTTTGTATAGATATTTCTGTTTGTATTTTTGTCTACATAGGCACATCCCTCCACTAGCTCGTCGCTCTCGCTATCTACTGTTTCTTGACATCTGTTTTACACACGCATCCGACAACGAGAAACTCCCCGTCCTTCACCTCCTCTTCACCCTTCCGACCACCACTGATACTATTCTGGCGTACATGTTGCGATCTAAATATACGCCAGTTTCCCATCACTGCAACGAAGCTGCAGCGATATCCCTTAGTTTTAGATACATTTGTGATAGTTTGTCTTTACGTTCAAGCTGACCGTGAAGTCAACCAATAGGCCCGGAGAAAAAGACGTGAAAAACAGAGTAAGAAAACATACTTCACAGAAGCACAGGAGAAAGGATCCATAATGATTATGGCAAGAGAGAGAGAGAAAGAGAGAGAGAGAGATAACTTGTGACTTGGCAGAGGCGCCTGTGTGTTACCCGCCGTTTGGTGAGAGCGCATGCCTATGCAAAGTCGGCTGGGACATTTCATATATTGAGTAGAATTTATTATTTGAGATGGGCTAAGTCGACACTAGTACTCGTTTTTAAATGACATCTGAGGCATTTTTATTAATTAGTAGCTGCTGATCCTTTCAAAGACGTAATTTAGACACACAGTACTTATCTCAGATGCAGTGGGAAAGTCAATGCAAAACGTCTTAACACACGTGGAGTGCCTCGATCTCTGTATTGCTCAACATGGGTGACACACTAATCGATCAAGCAGCGGAATAGCACATCCGCCGGACAGAAGACTAGTACAATCCCCACAACATGGGAGGTAGCAGTGAATAATCCAAGATACAGCCAACACAAAGTGTGCTGTTAACTTCCCATTCTCAGCCCATGTTCCTTCAAAAGTTATAATTTACTCTTCCATTGTACGCTGGCCGCCACTGGATTTTGTGGTATTGGGTAGAGCAAGTTGTGCCGCTCATTGCTAGTGGGTCTCACACTTCACGTAGGTGAAACGTTCTACTTAATAACGCTCTCACTAATACGACTTATTTCTTACGTCATCTCCTATCCGGTTTTGTTGTACACAGGCTGCGAAGTTGTAAGACAGTGAGATCAAGCTCGTCAGATAACACAGACTCCGCATGCTCGAGGTTTAGCGTGAGAAATTGTCACTTTGTGCGAAAGTTGTTCTGTTATATCGTTACGTGATCGTGTCACGTCAACGCGTTGACGCGACGTTAGCTGCTTCGTGTGACGAGTGTCACAAGATCTGGAATTCTAACTCGAAGCTCACGGCCGTGGTAATGCGGGTTTGTGTCGTTTCTCAGGCGTAGCACGAGATCACAAGCCGTCTGACTGGTAACCTGTTGTGCAAGAGCAGAACAGCCAGCTGAGATCTCCGCGTCTGTTAGCTTCGACAGGCATGTGATGCTGATGAATGAGGCAGGCGCGATTTCCGCGAATGATTGTAGCACTTGATTTCAAGAGTCTGTCAGCAGATGCTACGACCACGTCTGTTCCAGTTGAATGCCAGATTGAAATTAGTCCCGATCCCACATTCAAATTACCTGGTACCATTGGAAGACATTTTATCGAACCCCTTCCCCTCTCAGTCGACGGGTCTCGTCCCATTCCCTTACAGTCAATCTGTTAACAGAACAGTGGACATAGTTTGTACTCCAAAATTTCGTAACTGGTTTTAAATTAATGAGCTATGTTTATTGCTACATAACAGGCAGTATATAAGCAAACACGCCGGCCGGCGTGGCCGTGCGGTTTAGACGCTTCAGTCTGGAACCGCGTCACCGCCACGGTCGCAGGTTCGAATCCTGCCTCGGGCATGGATGTGTGTGATGTCCTTAGGTTAGTTAGGTTTAATTAGTTCTAAGTTCTAGGCGACTGATGACCTCAGCAGTTAAGTCGCATAGTGCTCAGAACCATTTGAACCATTTTTTTATAAGCAAACATGCTCGATGACGAATAAAACATGGTCGAAACGCCCCATAGAGAACTAAATTAAAACATCAAATAAACGTGAAGCAACTAGTAGCAGGGCAAAATTAATAATTATTTGATAACAATTATGGTATTTATGCTGTTGGGACCGAGTGAAACTATTTCGTCTGACCGCAATTGTGCTTTCTTTGATTGCTCTGGGAGAACGGTCATCGAAATAGAGCACATGAAATATTAGTTCAGTTTGCCACATAACTGAATGAAACATTTGCATAACTTTAAGAAACATCTTTGCCACAGGATCGCTTCATAAGCTCCAACTATTATTGACGGTTAAATATCATTTGATGCACAGTTGAACAATCTGTTCTCTTGCAGTACAGTGATCCACATGTCCATCAGCAACCTTAACTATCACGTTGGCCCTGTGGTACGATTTTGACTGCTGTCGCTCAGGTCTCGAATTGGGCGGGCTCTGACGATCAGTATGAGGGCGCTGCAGATCTGACAGGGGCGCCTCCCACACATCGTTGCGGACTGCTGCGAGCCCTCGCTAATGTCTTTGGTATTGATTCGCGTGGCCACGCCATCTCTGTACGATGTCACACATACCTACTCGCTGCGGCTGTAATTATGTTTGCTTGTCATATCGCTATTTTTATTTTAACAGGTTCTGTAGGAGCGTTGGAGTCTATCTGAGTCACTCAAGGCGCGTGACACGTTGAAACGTCCCCTTTAGAACAATTTATACAAGACTGTGCTTAAACTGACACACAATATTTTTAGCGCAACGCAATCTGACTACCAAAGATCCCTGCAAAAGAATGGTCCTGAGTAACATTAAACTATACCTTTCACAAATAACTTACCTCACAAAAATCTTCATTACTCGAACTACTGCAATACAGCGAGCGCCACTATTGCCAGCTAAATAAAAGATTCAAACTACAGAAGGCACTAACTACTGATAGGGATAGTTAGCAAATGAAAGATATTAATAGAGAACAAACAAAGTATTTACCTTAACAGTCATAATATATATAGCAGTTCATGACAAATTACAAAACTCCGCCATCTCTCTCCTCACATCCACCACTGCTGGCGGCTCACCTCCCAACTGCGCAACGCTACGCGCTGTTCACATCCAGCTGCCGCTGCCGAACACTACAATGGCAGACAACAATGCAAACTAGCCACAGGCTGCACACAGCACAGCCAGTGATTTTCATATAGAGCGCTACGTAACGTTGCCAATAAGAAAACATAAACAGCCTACTTACAACGTGTTTGACCCTGCAACTACACTCCTGGAAATTGAAATAAGAACACCGTGAATTCATTTTCCCAGGAAGGGGAAACTTTATTGACACATTCCTGGGGTCAGATACATCACATGATCACACTGACAGAACCACAGGCACATAGACACAGGCAACAGAGCATGCACAATGTCGGCACTAGTACAGTGTATATCCACCTTTCGCAGCAATGCAGGCTGCTATTCTCCCATGGAGACGATCGTAGAGATGCTGGATGTAGTCCTGTGGAACAGCTTGCCATGCCATTTCCACCTGGCGCCTCAGTTGGACCAGCGTTCGTGCTGGACGTGCAGACCGCGTGAGACGACGCTTCATCCAGTCCCAAACATGCTCAATGGGGGACAGATCCGGAGATCTTGCTGGCCAGGGTATTTGATTTACACCTTCTAGAGCACGTTGGGTGGCACGGGATACATGCGGACGTGCATTGTCCTGTTGGAACAGCAAGTTCCGTTGCCGGTCTAGGAATGGTAGAACGATGGGTTCGATGACGGTTTGGATGTACCGTGCACTATTCAGTGTCCCCTCGACGATCACCAGTGGTGTACGGCCAGTGTAGGAGATCGCTCCCCACACCATGATGCCGGGTGTTGACCCTGTGTGCCTCGGTCGTATGCAGTCCTGATTGTGGCGCTCACCTGCACGGCGCCAAACACGCATACGACCATCATTGGCACCAAGGCAGAAGCGACTCTCATCGCTGAAGACGACACGTCTCCATTCGTCCCTCCATTCACGCCTGTCGCGTCACCACTGGAGGCGGGCTGCACGATGTTGGGGCGTGAGCGGAAGACGGCCTAACGGTGTGCGGGACCGTAGCCCAGCTTCATGGAGACGGTTGCGAATGGTCCTCGCCGATACCCCAGGAGCAACAGTGTCCCTAATTTGCTGGGAAGTGGCGGTGCGGTCCCCTACGGCACTGCGTAGGATCCTACGGTCTTGGCGTGCATCTGTGCGTCGCTGCGGTCCGGTCCCAGGTCGACGGGCACGTGCACCTTCCGCCGACCACTGGCGACAACATCGATGTACTGTGGAGACCTCACGCCCCACGTGTTGAGCAATTCGGCGGTACGTCCACCCGGCCTCCCGCATGCCCACTATACGCCCTCGCTCAAAGTCCGTCAACTGCACATACGGTTCACGTCCACGCTGTCGCGGCATGCTACCAGTGTTAAAGACTGCGATGGAGCTCCGTATGCCACGGCAAACTGGCTGACACTGACGGCGGCGGTGCACAAATGCTGCGCAGCTAGCGCCATTCGACGGCCAACACCGCGGTTCCTGGTGTGTCCGCTGTGCCGTGCGTGTGATCATTGCTTGTACAGCCCTCTCGCAGTGTCCGGAGCAAGTATGGTGGGTCTGACACACCGGTGTCAATGTGTTCTTTTTTCCATTTCCAGGAGTGTAACTGTGGCTGTCTTGACGTATCTAGGGATATCGTACACCCTTACGATCATTTCCGATAACATACTCGTTGCCTCTACCTCAGAATGCACACACCGAACAAACAAACAAATAAAGCTCAGCAGCTTAGTGAAAAGTAAATTAGGTTTCTTAATTAATTCAGATCCTCATAACTAGCAAAGAGCAAGTAAAACTATGACTTGTAACCACCCTCTGTTGTGTTCTTAATAATGCTCTTAGTTATCGCACTAATACGAGAAAAGAAGAAGTGTGCCCTGTGCCTCAACCAACCTAGGAACCGCTTCTTGTGTTTAAAGGGATCTGTGTTACCGATACTTCTGAAATGGCGGAAAACAATTGAGACAGTTTTAAACGTCGCTGTCTCTCAGCAACAGTATGTAAGTTTCTACACGGGAGTCACACAGCCAATCCGTTGTAGATAACTGTTTGGTTCATTGCCCAGGGTTTCGTCGCCTCGAAGAATGTCTTCATCAGAATGAAATTTTAAGACACCGTAAAGTTACATTGAGAGAAGGCAATGGTCAAAGTTTAGAGCAGATACGCTCAAGTCAAAAATTAAAATTAAACACGTTCCAGCCTTTGGCTCTTATGCCCTGCTAAGAATAACATCAGACTGATCCGTTTTCTTAAAAATTGGTGACCTTCCGGTATGCCAAGCGCTGTTGGCAAGCGGGGTGCACACAGTCCTTGTGAGGCAAACTGAGGTGCGACTCCGGTAGCTGAGTGAAGCCAGCACGGTAGCTCAGCGTGTTCGGTCAGAGGACTGCGTGCTCTTTTAATTAACTAACTGAGTCAAGGAATCAACGTTCAACTTGAACGGATGTCTTGTGACGTCCGCCCAGACCAAACGCAGCGAACTATATCGAAAAAAAAGTGGTCAGCGTGACATAATGTCAGTCCTAAGCGCCCGTGTTCGATTCCCGGCTGGGTCGTAGATTTTCTCCGCTCAGGGACTGGGTGTTGTGCTGTCCTAATCATCATCATAGCATCCCCATCGACGCGCAAGTCGCCGAAGTGGCGTCAAATCTAAAGACTTGCACCCGGCGAACGGTCTACCCCGCAGGAAGCCCTAGTCACACAACTTTTACATTTTAGGCAAATTGAGGAGCTTTTTGATTGGGAAGTGCCGGCTCCGGTCTCTTAAATTGGCATACGGCCGGGAGAGCGGTGTGCTGGCCACATGCCCCTCAATATCCGCATCTAGTGACGCCTGTGGTCTGAGGATAACACGGCGGTCGGTCGGTGCCGTTGGGCCTTCATGGCCTGTTCGGGCAGAGTTTTTTTCAAACACTTAAGATACTCCACTATCTCTCTTGCACTGATAACTTTCGATCCTTTGCAAATATGTTGACCAAACTTCTTCCACTTTTATACAGTCACTCCTTCCATACACTGTACCACTCAAAATTTTAATAATGCAAGAAGTAGTTCAACAACTTAAACTTTTACCGACATTGGAACCACAGCCCGTCCGTCATCACCGACCGCTCATCTAACTCTGAACTGCCTTTCCCGCGTCGGCACACGCTCAAGCGACCTAATGGATGGCAGTCCTCCCCCGTTGGTGCGAACAGTTCCTCCTGGAACCTTCCAGAAGGCCAACGATGGACGTAGTATCCAACGGAGGTAGGTGTTTGTAATCGATTATTAAGTAAGGAGATCGAAAACGGTACCCTTACAAACAGTGTTGTAACACTAGAAATCAAACTTCAGTCAGGTTCAATTAATACATATGAAACACCAGTATGCTCTTGGTTAAAATTTGGCAAAATATTTAAGAACCAGTACTTTGCATGAAATCCAAGTAACTCAGCTCAATGCGCCTATATATTAATATTGCTAGTAAAGTTCTAAGTGTTGCGAGCATTGCACACAAATTTTACTAAATTCCGAGAAGATTCGATCGCTTCGGCAACCAGAAACTAAAGTATAAAACTTCAAGCGGCCGATACAGACACCACCCAGACCTAGAGAGACTCCAAAACCTGTAGTCTCTGATGTGTGGTAGCCTGTAAGTACCGTCCTTGCCGTCCTTCCACCATCCAATGACGATTGAATTTTCTTACAGCGCAAGGTAATCAAATAATAAAATATTAAACAGAACACTCTCGATCGCATAAAAACACGCTTTCCTTCGTAAGTGGTGACTAGTTTCGACCCAATGTGAATATCTTCAGACCATATTCTGTAATTTAGAGTAGAATGGAATAGATGGAAACGTGCACTGTGATAATAATAAACATTAAATTAAACATAAATTGTATGATGTTATACCCAGTGATGATGCGTTGACATGACGGCACAGAGCAGGAACAGTGGATACCACCCACTGATGTCGTTGCGTCTACGCGGCGGTGTCATGGAGTTAAATACCAGAAGTTCTTAGCCAGTGGGATATAGCATATGTGATACATGTCATACATCTCATATAACATCTGTATAAACCGCGTGCTACAGTAAGTAACAATTTATGTCTCATGCAGTTAAAATTTTACATACTATAACGTTAAGAAAGCGTAAGATATAAATTGTTACTTAGATATAGCTTACGATAATACCCAGCATAATATTAAGGTTTATATTCATGCTGTGTGACACGTATCGCATATGCTGCGTTCCACTGACGTATAGTGACACCGCCACATAGTCAACAGTCGATATCACTGGATGGATCATGTCCACGCATCATCACTGGGTAATAAAATCATATAATTTATGTTTACTTTAATGTTTATTATTATTACATTACACGTTTCCCACTATTCTGTTGTACTCTAAATTACAGACTATGGTCCGAAGATGACCCACATCGGGTCGACAACAGTCACCGCCTACGAATAAAGATGTGTTTTTATATGATCAAGACTGTTTCGCGAAACATTTTATTAATAGTCCATATCGATCGCTGCTGTTCCCAGTACGTATACAAAGATTAAAAACGAGACAGGTGAAAAAAGATCCGGATAAGTGCGAATAGGTCTCGTGCAGGAAGCATTCCCTTCAAATTTAATTAAGTATATACACACATGCTCATAAATTGAGGATAATTGCAGAACGTGGTGCCACACAACGTGGAACTACACAAAACTGGCACTAATCGCACAGGCACACAGGGAACACACACGACACAGATCTGTAAGTCCACGGTATTGGCGATAAGTTGAGAAAACCGTCCCGAAGAACAATTGCTACAAAACGCCACTGTTTCCTGCGCATGTACTCCGACCTCAATATGGGATATGATCACCATGCACACATACACAAGCCGCACAATGGGTTGGCATATTGTGGATCAGGTGGTCGAGCAGCTGCTGGGTTATAGCCTCCCACTCTAGCACCAGTGCCTGTCGAAGCTCCTGAGGTGTCCTGGGGGTTTGAAGACGTGCAGCGATACGTCGACCGAGAGCATCCCAGACGTGCTCGATGGGGTTTAGGTCTGTAGAACAGGCGGGCTACTCCATTCGCCTGTTATCTTCTGTTTCAAGGTACTCCTGCACGATGGCAGCTCGGTGGGGCCGTGCGTTATCATCCATCACGAGCAAGGTGGGACCCACTGCAACCCTGCAAAGGCGGACATACTGGTGCAAAATAACGTCCCGATTCACCTGACCTGTTACAGTTCCTCTTGTCAAAGACATGCAGGGGTGTACATGCACCAATCATAATCCCACCCCACACCATCAATCCACGATCCCCATGGGGGTTGGTATCTGGTTCCTGGTTGACGCCAGATGAAAACCCGGCGAGAATCACTGTTCAGACTATACCTGGACTTGTCCGTGAACATAACCTGGGACTACAGTTCCAATGACCATGTGCTGTGTTCTTGACACCAGGCTTTACGGGTTCTCCTGTGACCAGGGGTCAGTGGAATGCACCTTGCAGGTCTCCGGGCGAATAAACCATGTCTGTTCAGTCGTCTGTAGACTGTGTGTCTGGAGACAACTGTTCCAGTGGCTGCAGTAACGTCCAGAGCAAGGCTACCTGCAGTAATCCGTGGCCGTCTGTGAGCACTGATGGTGAGGTATCGGTCTCCTTGTGGTATTGTACACTGTGGACGTCCCGTACTGTAGCGCCTGGACATGTTTCCTGTCTGCTGGAATCGTTGCCATAATCTTGAGATCACACTTTGCGGCACACGGAGGGCCCGTACTACGACATGCTGTGTTTGACCAACCTCCAGTCGCCCTAATATTCTACCCCTCATAACGTCATCAATATGTGTTCTTTGAGCCATTTTCAGTCACCATTAGCACGTCCGAAAACGTCTGCACATTTACTCGCTGCACCATATTCTGACGTGCAACAACACACCTCTGCGAATGTGGACTGCTGCCAGCGCCATCGTGCGATGGCCACATGACCGCATGGTCATATCCCGAGGTGATTTAAATCCGCAAACCGCCCACCAGAGCGTTGTTTCACCATGTATCAGCACTATCCTTAATTTATGAGCGTGGGTGTATATAGATCATCAATACCACAGAAAAGAATCAGGAAGATTTTTGCTTATTATAGATATCGATGCTGGCAAGATATCAGTTCTGGGAATTCAAAGAGTGTCACGGATGTTTTAATTTTAAGTTTAAATCTGAGACTTTCACATTTGCTATTGTAATTTTTTATTCATTCTATTAATTTTGTAGTTGTATTAACGTAGTGCGCTAATTGTCACATTCAGATACGTTAATTCCGTCTACTGTCATCCTTGTTGTGATTAATGGTAAGATTTGACTGAAATCTCCATAGACGAAAACGATACAGCCGGTCACAAGACTACTGTTGTTCAGCAAATGTCGAGTTGTTCTATGTGAATAGTTTATGGAGTGTCAGTAACCTTATCCCAAACAATGGAACTGCAATCCTGTGTAATGGCAACATTATTTTACTATGAATCACCTGGGATGGTGTACGTGTTGCAGGCACAGACTGTTAACATGGTAGTCAGGCAGCCTTACGCCCATCACGGCGCTAAATGGCAAAGCCATGGTTTTCACAGTGCATGGGACTTCATTTCATCGTAGCTCAGCCAATTAGGACGAAATATTTGTAAGTTATACACACAAACCTACCTCGCGATTCACTCTACCTAATAGTAAATGCCAAATCAAAATCTCTACCGTAGTTCCTGAGACTTTTGACAGATCACGAATGCAATATAAGTTTGAAATGGCAAAAATTATTTTTTGTGTGATATGATTACAATTTGACATTTTTCGGATTTTTCCCTTCACTGTTACTCTAAAGCCTTGCTTCTTGTGAAATTTCCTGATTCTAAGCCACCAGGAAGTACAATATAAGTTTTGATGCGCGATGTTTTCAAATATGAAACTATTTGACTTAAGTGGCGGTATCATTTGGTTGATTTGAAGTACAAACTTAAATTCCTTACACTACTAAGGGAGCGTAGACATTGGTGCGTGACACAGATTTCAACTTGGTACGACTACACGATACTGAGAAAAAGAGATCTTAACATCGGTCAGACAGACAAAGAGACAGACGAACGGACAACAAAGTGATGCTGTAAGGGTTCCGTTTTCACCTACTGAGGTACACAACCATAAAAATGACCAAACATTAAGATATCACAATCACATATAGAGTGAAAATTTCGAAAGAGTAACATCACTTTTATTTTCTGAAACTATGGATGGGAGGTACTCGGCAAACGATACTACACAAGAGGCTTACAGTTCTTTTAATACTCTTAACTCTTGTATCAGCGGGTATACGAGCTTTTAATGGGACTATACACTTGTTTAACAACATTGTAAAGCTCTTGAAAATATGGCTACATTGATACAACGTTTATTAATGTTAGCGTCGAAAATTTTCGTAAAGTTATCGGAGGAGTATTCTATAATCGAGAGGCAAGCCGACCGAAATCGGCTAGGTGGTATAACCTGCGTCAAGTGCTGCTCCCGTGCCGGGCCCCATCGTTACATAAAGCGATTCGACTGTACATTCGCTTTCACAGAAACTGCTGTCACAAGGGTGACTATATGACGCTTTGCACCCTCCATCAGTATTTTGGTTCCATTCCAAGCGAAAATGAACTGTAATAAAATTTGGATTTAGTAGAACTAGCGGAAAGGTTGCCCTTGGACCTTCACGTGACAAAAACCAGAAAAGAAAGTAAACACATTTCGCAATATATTACTTTTACAACATAAATTCATTCATTAGGTAAAGTAAGCAAGTTGTTTATTTAAATTTACTTAACTGAAGGCGTCCTCATTTCACAACACATTGATCGAGTGACGTAAGGCGTCAGTGGCCCCAAGACAGGCAGAGTGAGAGCGGAACCATTACTTTTACGGCTAGACCCAGTCACACCACCCGTCTTTCACTTTCACTGAAAGGCAGCAGACATAGCAAACACTGTGTACGTCTTCGTTTACAGGAGATAATATACTTACGCTGTATCACTCGCACGAAAAAACTCAAAGTAAACAGCGACCTGTCAAGAAACATAAAAGGGAAAATTAATTGCACCTCGAAGTGCCATACTAGCCTGCGGAAAGCGATGATTTGTTAGGAAAAAGCACACATTCCGAGATAGGACTGAGTAACTGCTTACCAACATTAGAAGCTTTGTGGCAGCAGTATAAGAAAATACAAAAAACGGAACGATCTATGGTATTATTGGCCAGAAGATCCCACCTGGGATAGTTCAACTGAAAAAAAAAAAATCTAGAAGGTCGTTGGGGGGTTCGTAAAGGGAAGGAAACAAGAGTTTTTTCAAAACCCTGACGTAGCACATGCAAGTGCTTTGAAGGTCATTATAAGTGAGGGTGACGGAAATTTTTGCTCAGTCAAACGTTCAAAATAAGATGAACATTCGCGCACAGAATTGATCACCAGTTATTTGAAAATGAGAGTCTCTGAACGAGCAAAGACAGGACTGCATTGAAGACCCGAGAATGAAGTGAATGTCAAATGTAACAATTCAGTAAGTTATTTTGTACTTACAACATAAACGTTAGACCATCAATAACTTACTGAATTGTTACATTTCACATTCACTTCACTCTCGGGTCTTTTTTATGGATATTTCATTCGTTTAATTAATTGTGGACAAGAGCAGGTATTAGGATTTTCAGTCCTATGTTGCGTTAATTTATGACAACACACCATTAAATACAAGCGCTTTCAGAGATGCCTGTGTTTTGACAAAAAATATTGGAAAAACCCCTTGCAACACCGAGGTATACGAGATCATTCTCAGAAGTTGGTTTTCTAGAAGAAAAGAGCTGTAGCAATATGGAAGCGATTTCACTAAGTTTAAAAAAAAAAAAATCGAAGCACTTGTTCTAGCACCTCGTATCCTCGATTTAGTTCAAAGGCAGCACAGTATAGTGGATGATACTGATGTTTTAGAATTAATTGCGATCTCTTTCCTCGAAGCACCATATCGTAAACTATATTTCCGTACTCCTAGGGGGCTATTCATCATTCAGGAGTGCTAGTGAAACTATTTCTCGCTTGAAAGTGTTTATATTCAGTGAATAATTTACACTATGACCGCACTAAGAGAATGCAGTTTGTGATACTTGTACTTTGTTAATCACTACGTACACTATGTGATCAAAAGTGTCCGAACACCACCAAAAATATACGTTTTTCATATTAGGTGCATTGTGCTGCTACCTACTGCCAGGTACTTCATATCAGCGACCTCCCTCAGTAGTCATCAGACATCGTGAGAGAGCAGAATGGGGCGCTCCACGGAACTCATGGATTTCGAACGTGGTCAGGTGATTGGGTGTCACTTGTGTCATACATCTCTACGCGATATTTCCACATTCCTAAACATCCCTATGTCCACTGTTTCCGACGTGATACTGAAGTGGAAACGTGAAGGGACACGTACAGCACAAAAGCGTTCAGGCCCACAATTGAAGAGGGTCGTAATGTGTAATAGGCAGACATCTATCCAGACCATCACTCAGTAATTAGAGCTGCATCAGGATGCACTGCAAGTACTACGACAAATAGGCGGGAGGTGTGAAACTTGGATTTCATGGTCGAGCGGCTGCTCATAAGCCACACATCACGCCGGTTAATGCCAAACCACGCCTCGTTTGGTGTAAGGAGCGCAAACATTGGACGATTGAACAGTGGAAAAACGTTTTGTGGAGTGACGAATCACGGTACACAATGTGACGACCTGATGGTAGCGTGTGGGTTTGGCGAATGCCCGGTGAACTTCATCTGCCAGCGTGTTAGTGCCAACAGTAAAATTCGGAGGCGGTGGTGTTGCGGAGGGGGCTTGCACCCCTTGTTGTTTTGCGTGGCACTATCACAGCACAAGCCTACATTGATGTTTTAAGCACCTTCTTGCTTCCCACTGTTGAAGAGCAATTCGGGGATGGCGACTGCATCTTTCAACACGATCGAGCACCTGTTCATAATGCACGGCCTATGGCGGAGTGGTTAAATGACAATAACATCCCTGTAATGGACTGGCCTACACAAAGTCCTGACCTGAAACCTACATAACACCTGTGGGATGTTTTGGACCGCCGACTTCGTTCCAGGCCTTACCGACCAACATCGATACCTCTCCGCAGTGCAGCACTCCGTGAAGATTGGGCTGCCATTCCCCAAGAAACCTTCCAGCACATGATTGAACGTATGCCTGCGAGAGTGGAAGCTGACATCAAGGCTAATGGTGGGCCAACACCATATTGAATTCCAGCTTAGCGATGGAGGACGTCCCGAACTTGTAAGTCATTTTGATCACATAGTGAATGTCGAATAAAAACTCTGTAGCACTTCTGAAGACAAAGAGGCGTATTTGTAATTTACTCTTCTTTCATAACTTTACGAACATCAGTTTGTCGATTGTAAGTAATATCACTCATGAGGCTTTACTGAAACTGCAAAACCTTTTATATCAGTCCCCTGTTCTCTCACATTTGCCATCTTCGATCCTAATTTACCTTCTGAATCAAAAACGAATATGTTAAACCTCTTTATCCTAGGCAGAATCATCAAACAAAAAGATGAAAAGGGCTCATGTAGGAATCGATCAGATTCCATGAGTCTCAGCCAGTGGCGGATACAGGAAAACCTCAAGAGGGGCGCTAAAGATACCTTGAGCCACCTTTACTTTTACCCTAATAAAAAAATAATCAAGTCACATGCAAAGTTTAAGAAAATTTTATTTAAACGTATTACACATATACAAGACAATGCCATCTTGTATATAAACAAGTAACAGTTGTGGTTCTCTTCCTTAAATGATGAATTCTATCGCCTATTGCTGCTGACAAATTGGTTGATTACATCATCAATAGGACAATCAATGTCAGGGTGAGCGTTCAACAGAGCTAAGCCATTAAGTCGATCCTTTGTGCCACACAGAAACTATAAAATACAATGACGGTGACGCGCGTCTTACATAGGAAAGTACAACTACTCGATAACTCGATTTAGACGATTCGGCGGGCGAAAGAAATGAACGAAAAGCGTGCGGGCTGACCTGCGCGGGCGGCGCGGGTGGCTTCGCAAGGGGGGTGGGGGAGGGGGGGCGGGGCGCGCGGTGTGTATATATATATATATATATATGTGTATATATATATATATATATATATATATATATATATATATATATATATATACGCCATTGGTCTCAGCAGTTAGCTTCTAAGGGGAAATCCATTAATTACGATAATCGTTTCCTTTAAAACTGTGAGAAATAATCGTAACACTTGTAAATGAAATGTGTCTAACAAAGCCAAGTTATTTGGTCACTTGACAGACAGTTGTTGGCTATTGTAAAGTTGACAATGCGAGGATTTTGATTCGAACGCGAGTTCTTTTGTCATGTTCTATGAGTCACTCAAAATTTACAGGAGAGGAGTTACGAGTAGTAACAGGGAATGTGAAGTACGAAAAATGGAAAGGAAGGGTAAGTACGCACATCAAAAACAGTTATTCATCACCCTAGTTCCCAGAACTCTTGAAGATAGATATTGACTGTGGATATTGTATCACAGACACCGTCCCTTTGACTGTTCAGAGATGTCGCTAAACCCGCCCAAAGACGTAAACAACCATATATGAGCAGCGCCTATTAGACGGAGGGTGTCCGACAGCCTATCTGTTCCAGTCATTCCACCAGGAAGTAAGTACACGGCTCTTGTTGTCTGTAGTTCAACCATGCCTAGACCGTCAATACCGCGGTTCGATCGGGTCCGCATTGCTACTTGTGCCAGGAAGGGCTCTCAACAAGGGAAATGTCCTGGCGTCTCGGAGTGAACCAAAGCGATGTTGTTCGGACATGGAGGAAATATAGAGAGACAGGAACTGTCGATGACATGCCTCACTCAGGCGGCCCAAGGGCTACTGCTGCAGTGGATGAGCTCTACCTACGGATTATGGCTTGGAGGAACCCTGACAGCAACGCCACCATGTTGAATAATGCTTTTCATGCAGCCACAGGACGTCGTATCACGACTCAACCTGTGCGCAATAGGCTGTATGATGCCCAACTTCACTCCCGACGTCCATTATTAGGTCCATCTTTGCAACCACTACACCATGCAGCGCGATACGGATGGGCCCAACAACATGCCGAATGGACCGCTCAGGACTGACATCATGGTCTCTTCACCGATAAATGTCGCATATGCCTTCAACCAGACAATCGTCGGAGAAGTATTTGGAGGCAATCTGGTCAGGCTGAAAGCCTTAGACACACTGTCCAGCGAGTGCAGCAAGGTGGAGGTTACCTGCTGTTTTGGGTGACGTTATGTGGGGCCGACGTACGCCGCTGGTGGTTATGGAAGGCGCCGTAATGACTGTACGGTACGTGAATGCCATACTCTGACCGATAGTGCAATGATATTGACAGCATATAGGCGAGGCATTCTTCTTCATGGACGACAATTCGGGTCCCCATCGTGCACATCTTGTGAATGGCTTCTTTCAGGACAACGACATCGTTCGACTAGAGTGTCCAGCATGTTCTCCAAACATGAACGCTATCGAATATGCCTGGGATAGTTTGAAAAGGGCTGTTTCTGGACGACGTGATCCGCCAAGCACTCTGACGGGTCTACGCCGAATCGCCGTTGAGGAGTGGGACAATCTGGACCAACAGTGCCTTGATGAACTTGTGGATAGTATGCCACGACGAATACAGGCATGCATCAGTGCAAAAGGACATGCTACTGCGTATTAGAGGAACCTGTGTGTACAGCAATCTGGAGCACCACCTCTGAAGATCTCGCTGCATGATGATACAACATGCAATGTGTGGTTTTCATGAGCAATAAAAAGGGCAGAGATGATGTTTATGTTGATCTCTATTCCAATTTTGTATACAGGTTCCGGAATTCTCAGAACCGAGGTGATGCAAAACTTTTTTTTATGTGTGTAGTTGGAAGGTGAGGAGAAAGAATGTTAATTATTAGAAGTAAGTACATGAAAATGGTGATATGGAGTTATTACAGGTGTTGTGTTGTGATTTAGAGTGGTTCGAGCGGCTAAAGGTAACAATCACTTATGAATCCTAAGAAACAATAATGGTACATACTATGTTTCAACTAACTTTTCATATTTTCCGTGGAAAGGGATCCAGAATACGTGGGAATGGTATTGTAAAAATTTTGATAATTGTGAGTGAGAGCTTGAATAGTCAGAGTTGATATGCTATACCATTAAGCAGTGAAAACTCATACATATTTTGATTGTTCGAAATTATTGAATAGTAAGCATACTATCTACTTGAAACGGATAATAATCAAACGGTATTTAAACCGCAACAGGGGCATTAGTTGGGTACTAGGGAAATGGCCTCAGGTTCTAACCTTCTGACATTTGCCTGAATGTGAGAGCTACCTTCCAACCAAAGTAGAGCGTGCCAAACACGTTGTAGGTTATACATTGATTAAATTACATTATTTGCTGTTGGTTTTACAGCTTTCTAGGAAAGAAAGACAGGGATACTTTGTTCCATGTAAAACTAGGGCAACATCGATTTTCTCACAGAGGACGAGAGTACTGTATACATTCCTAAATGAATTAAAACAAGTGTAGAAACCGACAGCGTTTTAGTTGTCAGATGATTTTCGTAATCCTTGCTGGATCATCGTCGCAAGGTGCTTCCATTATTGCCCTGGGTCGTTTTGAAATTTCGTAAACACATTTGGATTGGGCAATTAAGAAAGACCGATTTATCGATTTTTTATTTCAGAAATGCTTTGTTTATTTCCCTTGGAATACCGAGTCACTTTTAGCCACAGATCTAATACTCTTACTGCTACTCAGGTCTGCTTCAGGCATTAAATGACAAACACATGTACTGGCCAAAGCTGAGGTAAAAGACAAAAATAAGTAATTCAATGATAAAAAATGAATATTCTGAACACGACCAAACAACATTTAGAATTGTAATATGATTACTGCAAGCGTTCAGATTCGCATAAATGATTTTTTTAAATTAAGTAACTTTTAAAAACACCACAATTTTACAATATGATCTGAAAATATATTTCAAGAAAGAACCGGAATAACCAAACTAAATCCCTCATCACAAAAACAAAATACGTTATCCGATACCGCATTGGGACAGTAAAGGAAGAGACGGATATCCAACGAAACGTAATCCTACACCACTCGTTATTTTGTGTCTTAAGCTTACTGTAATTTATGATTGTTTTGCATCAGACGAGTTTCTTTTTTTTCAACATATGTTGAAGTCGACAACTTTATCCATCGTTCTTAGAGTAGAGGTAAAACGCAAAAATCTTGGTTGCACTTTCACCCTTCGCAGTTTTTCGGCTTTTAATCCGCTTTTTGTTTTGGTGTATTTGCATACTCCACTTTCGTATAACTTCACAGAAACATTAACGTAGTTTCATCTTTTTCGCACTCAGCGCAGTATTTTCATGTATTCGTTTCTTTTTCGTGTATACCCTTAAAACCGTTACTTGTGTTGGTGGCCAGAGCGGAGAGTTTGTGCTGCTGTGGGCGGTGGAGCACGGCCGCGTGGAGGCGGCGCTAGAGCTGGCGGCCAGGACGGAGGTGGCGGGGGCGGAAACGCAGGAGGGGCGCGGCAGCGGGGCGGCGCTGGCGGCGGCGGCGGCGGGGGCGGCCTGGGGGCAGCACGCCTGCCTCACGCTCTGGCAGCGCCTCGCGGCCCGCCACCTGCTCGCCCTCAACCGCGCCAACCAGGTACCGCCTCCACAAATACCGCCGTGCGACTGATAATTCATCTGTCGCCTCTTTACGGTACCGGGCCACATCGGTGAATATGGAAATGATGCAAGCGACACATAGGCCAAGGAAATGTGTGGAAGAGGCGTTGGGATCGTTGGACAGAAGCATCGTGAGTCAAACTGTGGCCAGTCAAGTCGGCCTCCCGCGCGTGTCGAACCTCATACCGGCCACACCGATGGAAGGCAGTGATGTCTACCAGGTTATGAACAGAGCACTGTCTATTGACATATAGTGTCCTCCTTTGGAGGGCCTATGTGCCGATGTATGAAGCTTGTGTTACAACATTTCGGTACAATATATATATATTAACAAGTGTCCCACATGCTGACGTAAGAAAATCCTCAAATTTACTGGAGACTTGTTCACCATCCTAGCTAACAACAACAACAATAAAATGCAAATTTGAAAATTTTGTGACATATTCGGCCTACTGAGTGAACAACTGGAGAGACGACATCAGTCATTGACATATAAAAGGCAGTTATAGCATTCTTATTCAGCTAATCCTGTTGCCATTAAGTAGCATCTCAAGTCAGGATCAGATTTTTTATATTTTTATTATTTTAAAAAAATCTTTTTTAGTCATCAGTGGTCTGGTTGTTTACCGTGGCCCACCAGGAATTTCGATTCTGTGCCAACCTTTTAGTCAAAGACTAGCACTTGCAATCTGCAAACTTACATGCGTCAACGTCCTACAGTTGTTGGATGTATTCCAATCTCCAGCTTCCCCCACGATTTTTACCCACCATAACTCTCTTAAGTACATGTTAGAAAACTTGTTTACATTTTTTTATTAAAATCTTCTAACAAGACACCTGGAAAAAGCATTTGCTGTTGATAATTCTTTATTCCAGGGTTGTACACGACTGATTTCGCAATATTGTAATCACATCTTCAGATGAAAAAATCTATGAACCCTGTATCACAAAACCAGTCATATAGAACATTTAAATAAAGCAATACCAACAGCTAATAGGATTTCCAGAAGTTTTTTAGAAGATTTAAAAAACATTTCAAGTAAGTTTTGTCCCATGTATCAATTAAGCTGTGGATGCCCACACCGGTAAATCATATCATGTTCTCTCAAGTACCATGGAAGTTATTCCGACTTGGAGCAGGAGAGGCACCACAGGACCTTTTAATTTCCACTGTTTATACTTTTACAAATAAATTCATAAAAAATTTTCTACAATTTATTTAATTTATGAAAAAATGAATGAGCTGTTACATTTTAAACTTCATTTTTAGAAACAACTCAAGTTTTATAGTTAATTGTCTCAATTTTTACCACAGTTTTTAATAGATTTGAAAAATTCTAGAGTTACATACACCTGTGATTATGAATTCATCGAAGAATCTTTCTTACTTTTGAAGAAAACTGTACCTGTAGCAAGAAATGCCCCAATAGTAAGTGAAAAAATTATGGAATTTCATATGTAAACAAATTATTTTGTTATTGTTTTGATCGTCTATTGCTATGAGTGTGTATCCTGAATCCCTTCTGGTCATGCTGACAAAGTTTTATGATTTTGTTTGTAAAAGTACAGTCAGTGGGAATAAAAAGCCTCTCCTTCTCCAAGTCGGCCGGCTTGACGTCCTATTCCCCTTAATACATGTCCTATCATCTGGTCCCTTCTTCTTATCCAGTTTTTCATGTGTTTCTTTCTTCCCCAATTCCGGGGTACCCTCTCCCCACTGCCGACCCCAGCCCTCCTCATGCCATTCCACCTAATTTTCAACATACCTTTGTAGCACCGCATGTCGAATGCATCGATTCTGTTCTGGTCCGATATTCCCACAGTCTAGGTTTCACTGCCATGCAAAGGTAGCTAGATTGTCAAGCATTTCTTCTCTAAATTAAGGCCTAAGTTTGATATTAGTAGACTTCTCTTGGCGTGGAATGCCCTGTTCACCAATGCTAGTCTACATTTTATGTTTTTCTTGCTCCGTCCGTCATGGGATCTTTTTCAACGCAAGTAGCAGAATTACTTGACTTCATGTATTTCGTAATTACGAGTTTTGATGTCAAGTTTCACGCTGTTCTCGTTTCTACTACTTCTCACTTTTTTCGTTTCTCTTCGATTTAATCTCAGCCAATAACTCTTTAGACTGCTCATTCCATTTAACAAGCCCTGTAATTCCCTTTCACTTTCAGTGACGATAGCAATGTCATTCACGAATTTTATCAATGATATCCTTTCATCTTGACTTTTAATCCGCTCTTGAGCCTTTTTTTATTTCTGTCATTGCTTCTTATATGTAAAGATTGTACAGTAGGGGCGAAAGACTACATCTCTGTCTCACACCCTTTTTAATCCGAGCACTTCGTTGTTGGCCTACCACTCTTATTGTTCCTTCTTGGTTCTTGAATATATTGTGTATTACCCGTCTTTCCTTATAGCTTGTCCGTGTTTTACCCAGAATTTCTAATATTTTGCATATTTTACATTTTCGAAAGTTTTTTCGAAGTCGACAAATTCTATGAATGTACCTTTAGTCTTGCTCCCATTATCAAACGCAACGTCAGAACTGCCTCTCTGGTACTTTCTTCTTCCCCAAAGCCGTACTGATCGTTCAGGTCCTCAATTTTCTTTTCCGTTCTTGTGTACATTATATTTGTAAGAAGCTTCGATGCGTGATCTGTTACTCTGATTGCACAATAGTTTTCGCACGTATCTCTGCTTGCTATCTTCTGGTTTTTGGGGGTGATATTTTTCCGAAATTCTGCTGCTGTGTTTCCAGAGTCATAGATCCTACGAACAAATTTGAGTGGTTGTTCAGCTGTCACTTCCCTCAATGATTTCAGGAATTCCGAAGGAATGTTGTACACGCCTTACGACTTATTTGGATCGCAAGTCTTCCTGACCCCTGTTTGTCTGTGACTCTAATACCGGTTCTTCTATCTCCTCCATATCGATTCCGCCCTCCTGCAATGCTGTGCATTTTAAAGCGCCCGCTCGCAGTATGGAGAGGTGCGTCGGCACTGAGGTCGAATCCCGGGTGTTTTACGACGAGGGTCGGTGTGCTCGCCAGCCTGTATGTGGTTTTTAGGCGGTTTCCACATTCCAGTAGGTGCATGCCGGCGTGCTATCCACGTCCCGCCTCAGATACACGCTACACAGACGTCAAGAAAACTTTCTCACAGTTACACATAGAATTTACTCTAGACGGGGCAGATGATGTACACTGATTCTGTCCTGTGGGAAGAATAGCAGACTGACGACTGTAGACTTTTAGGATCTTTAAACGAATAATAATCAGCAGTGGCATATCGATTCCCACTTCCTCCTAGCATGGCATGGGATGGTTCAAAAAATGAAATGGTTAAAATGGCTCTGAGCACTATGGGACTTAACTTCTGAGGTGATCAGTCCCCTAGAACTTACAACTACTTAAACCTAACCAGCCTAAGGACATCACACACATCCATGCTCGAGGCAGGATTCGAACCTGCGACCGTAGCGCCTAGAAACGCTCGGGCACACCGGCCAGCGGCATGGAACTGTCTCCTCAACTCTACATCTGCATAGATACTCCGTAAGCCACCGTAAGGTGCGTGGCGGACGTTACTCTGTATCACCTGTACCGTTACTAGCCAATTCCACTCCTGTTCCACTCGCAAATAGAGCGAGGGATAAACGACTGTCTGTACTCTTCCGTATGACCCCAATTTTCTCGTATCTTATCTCCGTGGCATTTACGCGCCATGCATGTTGGCGGGAGCAGAATCATTCGTCAGTCAGCTTAAAATGCCGGTTCTCTAAAAATATTCTCAATTGCGTTTCTCGAAAAGAATGCCGCCTTCCCTCCAGGGATTCCCATTTGAATTCCCGAAGCATCTCCGTAGAACTTAAGTTTTATTCGAACCTACCAATAACAAGTCTGGCAGTCCTCCTCAGGATTGCTTCTGTGTCTTCCTTCAATAAGGCCTGGTACTGGTCTTAAACACTCGAGTACTACTCAAGACTAGGTCGCATTAGAGTCCTATACGCGGTCCCCTTACAGGTCAACCTCTATTTCCCAAAATTCTCCCAATAAAGCGAAGTCGACCATTTGCCTTCCCTACCACAGTAATCGCATGCTCGTTGCACCCCATATCGCTTTGCAACATTATGCCCAGATATTTAAACGACTTGACTATGACAAGCTGGACACTAGTAATACTGTATCCGAACATTACAGTTTTGTTTTTCCTACGCATTTCAAATTAACTTACACTTTTCCACATTTAGAGATAGCTGTCATTCGTCACACCAACTGCAAATTTTGTATAAGTCGTCTTGCACCTTCCTACTGTCGCTCAATATCGACACCTTACTGTATACCACAGCATCATCAGAAAACAACCGCAGATTGCTGCCCACCCTGTCTGCCAAATCATCAATGTATGTACAGAACAACAGCGGTCCTATCACACGTCCCTGGGGCGCTCCTGACGACGCCCTTGTCTCTGACAACATAATGAGTTGTATTATTTAAGACGTATTCGAGCCACTCACAAGCCTGTGAACTTACTCCATATGTTCGTATCTCCGTTAACAGCCTGTAACGGGGCACCGTGTCAAATGCTTTCCGGAAATCTAGAAATATGGAATTTGCTTGTTGTCTTCATCCATAGTTCTCAGTATATCATGTGAGAAAAGGGCAAGCTGAGTTTCACACGAGCGTTACTTTCTAAAACCATGCCTGTTTTCTCCTCTGCGTTTAACAGTGGATTTTTATTCATGTACAAAAAAGCCAATTTGGGTGCGGACAATAATACGCTCATAAAATTTTTCGGATCCCCTCCAGCTTTATACAAATATACCCTTATTTTAAGGAGTTTGATTGATTTTTCGAGAAAAAATTTATAGCCCATAGTAAAGTAGTTTTTACATACATGTAACTCACCAAAACTAACCAGTCACAGTCGAAAAAGTAAGCTGAATATCTCAAGTGTCACAAGGACACTTTTCTGAACTATAAGGGGCAGAGAAATGAAAACGAGACAGAGGAAAAAAGGTAAGTAAACTGTTTATTATTTCAAAAGTAATCACCATAATTGTTAATGCACTGTAAGGCAAAGGGTGAATGCCTTCACGGAGAAATAATTCCGGTTGTCTACAAAACCACGACTGTACCGAGGCATGAACTTCTACTCCCAAATGTTGCCAAGGTAATATCAACTGTTCTGCCGAAGTTTCGCTAGGAAGCCCTTATACACCCTCCATAAAGAGCCTATCTCTCATCACGCTAGTCCGACGGAAGTCTCAATGCGACATGTCTGGGCTGTAGGGCGGCTGCTCAAGCTGCTCCCACTTGAACTTGGTCATTACATTTCGTGTGATGTTGGAGACGCTTGGACGCACGTTATCGTGGAGCAGAATCACACACTACGTGAGCAGCCCGGGCCGTTTTATCTTGATGGACTTGCGTAGACTGTTAATAATTTTTACGTGCTCGAGGAATTTGATGAGTATCCGACATCGCACGTCGAGAAAGAAAGTGTGCATCACCTTCGCTAGTGACGGCACAGCTTCGAATTTTTTCGAGCAAGATAACGACACTACGTTCACGGCCCCATCTGTCTCATTACGTTATCCCAAAGCGCCATAGGAAAATTCCATCCGGTTTGCTTGTTTCAACGATTCGTTCTTTTTCATTATAACATCCCACCTATCAACAGTTACGGCGATTATTCCTTTTGTCTCATTTTCATTTGACTGCCCCTAATATTAGTGCATATTAATACATGACAAGGTAAGTAATAAATTTCTTTTGTCAGTGGCGAAAGAAATACACTCAATTGCAAAAAAAAGTACAGAAAAATTATTACAGTTTCAGGAAAATGGGAAGATTTTTTCAAGAGGAAGAGGTTCACAAATTGAGCTAGCCAGTAACTCGTTGGTGCAGCTCTGGCCATTACGCATGCAGTTATTCGGCTTGACATTGATTCATCAAGTAGTTGGATGTTTTCCTGAGAGATATCGTGCCAAGTTCTGTCCAACTGGCGCGCTGGATCATCAAAATATGGAAATGGTTTGACGGCCCCACCCGTAATGCTGCAAACGTTCTCGGTTTGGGAGAGATCCGGCAGCGTCGCTGGGCAAACTGGGGTTTGGCAAGCTCAGAGACAAGCAGTAGAAACTGTTGAAGCATGTGGGCGGACATTATTTTGATGAGATATAAGCCCAGGGTGGTTTGCCATGAAGAGCAACGAAACGAGGCGTAGAATGCAGTCGGCGTACCGCTGTTCTGTAAAGGTGCCGCGGATGACAACCAAAGCGGTCCTGCTTTGACAATAAAAAGACACTCCAGATCGTCACTCCTGTCTGTCGTCAGTACGGCAGATGACAGTAGGTTGGTATCCCACCGCTGTCCAGGGTGTCTCTAGACACGTCTTCAGTGATCATTGGGCTCAGATCGAAGCGGGACAAAGCACTGAAAACAATTTTACTCCAGTCAGTGACATTCCAGGCCGAAGAGGTGCTTGGAGAAGACAGTGGTGGGATACTAACTTGACTCTCGTCCGCCATACGTTCCGACAAGCAGGAATGATGGTCTATGGTGCCATTTCTTTTCTTAAAAGAACCCCTCTGGTTGTCATCCGTGACACGCCTACAATACAGCGGTACGTCGACGATATTCTGTGCCTTACTTTGTTGCCCTTAATAGCAAGCCAGCCTGTGTCAACATTTCAGGAAGACAATGCCCGCCCGCACACGGCGAGAGTTCCTGTTTCTTTTCTTTATGGTTATCAAATCCTACCTTGGCCAGCAAGGTCGCCGAATCTCTCCACAACTGAGAAAGTTTGGAGCATTATGGGCAGGGCTTCCCAACCAGCGCGGAATTTTGGCGATCTAACACACCAACTGGACAGAATTTGACGCGATATTCTTCAGGATCACCCCCTGAACCATGGACCTTGCCGTTGGTGGGGAGGCTTGCGTACCTCAGCGATACAGATGGCCGTACCGTAGGTGCAACCACAACGGAGGGGTATCTGTTGAGAGGCCAAACAAACGTGTGGTTCCTGAAGAGGGGCAGCAGCCTTTTTAGCTGTTGCGGGGCCAACAGTCTGGATGATTGACTGATCTGGCCAAACGGACTTGCTGTGTTGGTACTGCCAACGGCTAAAAGCAAGGGGAAACTACAGCCGTAATTTTTCCCGAGGGCATGCAGCTTAACTGTATGGTTAAATGATGATGGCGTCCTCTTGGGTAAAATATTCCGGAAGTAAAATAGTGCCCCATTCGGATTTCCGGGCGGGGACTACTCAAGAGGATGTCGTTATCAGGAGAAAGCAAACTGGCGTTCTACGGATCGGAGCGTGGAATGTCGGATCCCTTAATCAGACAGGTAGGTTAGAAAATTTAAAAAGGGAAATGGATAGGTTAAAGTTAGATATAGTGGGAATTAGTGAAGTTCGGTGGCAGGAGGAACAAGACTTTTGGTCAGGTGAATACAGGGTTATAAATACAAAATCAAATAGGGGTAATGCAGGAGTAGGTTTAATAATGAATAAAAAAACCTTAGTGCGGGTAAGCTACAACAAACACCATAGTGAACGCATTATTGTGGCCAAGATAGACACGAAGGCCACGCCTACTGCAGTAGTACAACTTTATATGTCAACTAGCTCTGCAGATGATGAAGAAATTGACGAAATGTATGATGAGATAAAAGAAATTATTCAGGTAGTGAAGGGAGACGAAAATTTAATAGTCATGGGTGACTGGAATTCGAGAGTAGGAAAAGGGAGAGAAGGAAACGTAGTAGGTGAATATGGATTGGGGATAAGAAATGAAAGAGGAAGCCGTCTGGTAGAATTTTGCACAGAGCATAAATTAATCATAGCTAACACTTGGTTCAAGAATCATGAAAGAAGGTTGTATACATGGAAGAACCCTGGAGATACTAAAAGGTATCAGATAGATTATATAATGGTAAGACAGAGATTTAGGAACCAGGTTTTAAATTGTAAGACATTTCTAGCTGCAGATGTGGACTCTGACCACAATCTATTGGTTATGAACTGTAGATTAAAACTGAAGAATCTGCAAAAAGGTGGGTATTTAAGGAGATGGGACCTCGATGAACTGACTAAACCAGAGGTTGTAGGGAGTTTCAGGGAGAGCATAAGGGAACAATTGACAGGAATGGGGGACAGAAATACAGCAGAAGAAGAATGGGTAGCTCTGAGGGATGAAGTAGCGAAGGCACCAGACGATCAAGTAGGTAAAAAGACGAGGGCTGGAAGAAATCTTTCGGTAACAGAAGAAATACTGAATTTAACTGATGAAAGGAGAAAATATAAAAATGCAGTTAATGAATCAGGTAAAAAGGAATACAAACGTCTCAAAAATGAGATCGACAGGAAGTGCAAAATGGCTAAGCAGGCATGGCTAGAGAATAAATGTAAGGATGTAGAGGCTTATCTCACTAGGGGTAAGATAGATACTGCCTACAGGAAAATTAAAGAGACCTTTGGAGAAAAGAGAACCACTTGTATGAATATCAAGAGCTCAGATGGAAACCCAGTCCTAAGCAAAGAAGGGAAACCAGAAAGGTGGAAGGAGTATATAGAGGGTCTATACAAGGGCGATGTACTTGAGGATAATATTATGGAAATGGAAGAGGATGTAGATGAAGATGAAATGGGAGATATGATACTGCGTGAAGAGTTTGACAGAGCACTGAAAGACCTGAGTCGAAACAAGGCCCCGGGAGTAGACAACATTCCATTAGAAGTAATGACGGTCTTGGGAGAGCCAGTCCTGACAAAACTCTATCATCTGGTGAGCAAGATGTATGAGACAGGCGAAATACCCCCAGACTTCAAGAAGAATATAATAATTCCAATCCCAAAGAAAGCAGGTGTTGGCAGATGTGAAAATTACCGAACTATCAGTTTAATAAGTCACGGCTGCAAAATACTAACGCGAATGCTTTACAGACGAATGGAAAAACTAGTAGAAACCGACCTTGGGGACGATCAGTTTGGATTCCGTAGAAATATTGGAACACGTGAGGCAATACTGACCCTACGGCTTATCTTAGAAGCTAGATTAAGGAAAGGCAAACCTACGTTTCTAGCGTTTGTAGACTTACAGGAAGGTTTGACAATGTTGACTGGAATACTCTCTTTCATATTTTGAAGGTGGCAGGGGTAAAATATAGGGAGCGAAAGGCTATTTCCAATTTGTATAGAAACCAAACGGCTGTTATAAGAGTCGAGGGGAATGAAAGGGAAGCAGTGGTTGGGAAGGGAGTGAGACAGGGTTGTAGCCTATCCCCGATGTTATTCAATCTGTATATTGAGCATGCAGTGAAGGAAACAAAAGAAAAGTTCGGAGTAGGTATTAAAATCCATGGAGAAGAAATAAAAACTTTGAGGTTTGCCGATGACATTGTAATTCTGTCAGAGACAGCAAAGGACTTGGAAAAGCAAATGAACGGAATGGATAGTGTCTTGAAGGGAGGATATAAGATGAAAATCAACAAAAGCATAACGAGGATAATGGAATGTAGTCGAATTAAGTCGGGTGATGTTGAGGGTATTAGATTAGGAAATGAGACACTAAAAGTAGTAAAGGAGTTTTGCTATTTGGGGACAAAATAACTGATGATGGTCGAAGTAGAGAGGATATAAAATGTAGACTGGCAATGGCAAGAAAAGCGTTTCTGAAGAAGAGAAATTTGTTAACATCGAGTATTGATTTAAGTGTCAGGAAGTCATTTCTGAAAGTATTTGTATGGAGTGTAGCCATGTATGGAAGTGAAACATGGACGGTAAATAGTTTGGACAAGAAGAGAATAGAAGCTTTCGAAATGTGGTGCTACAGAAGAATGTTGAAGATTAGGTGGGTAGATCACATAACAAATGAGGAGGTATTGAGTAGTATTAGGAAGAAGAGAAATTTGTGGCATAACTTGACTAGAAGTGGGGATGAGTTGGTAGGGCATTTTCTGAGGCATCAGGGGCTCACCAATTTAGTACTAGAGGGCAACGTGGAGGATAAAAAATCGTAGAGGGAGACCAAGAGATGAATACACTACACAAATTCAGAAGGATGTAGGTTGCGGTAGGTAATTGGAGATGAAGAAGCTTGCACAGGACAGAGTAGCATGGAGAGCGGCATCAAACCAGTCTCTGGACTGAAGACCGCAACAACAACAACATACCTCATGAGGACATTCAAAAACTCTCTCAATCTGTGCCAAGCCGATTAACTGCTTGCATGGAGGCCAAATGTGGATGTACTGTACAGTTTACTGACTTGCTCAATATATGATGCTCTCTTTCCTGAATAAACAATCCAGTTTTTTCTGAAATTTTAATCATTTGTTTGTCCGCACAAGTAGATCACATCTACCGATCTCCGTCCCATTCGGATAATTCCTTCCTTGTGCGTCTTTTTTTTACATTTTTATTTATTTACTGTCTTAGAGTGTATTGGTTTAGACATAGGCAGCTATTCTGTCTGTAAATATGTGTTTCCGGGGAATCGCCGTAGCAGATATGGTAGTGAGGACAGACATCGTCCAGACATCCACATACGAGGGTGAGTCAAATGAAAATCTTAATTTTTTTAAAAATATTATTTATTGTGCAGAACTGATACAAAGCTCTATCACTTTTCAACATAATCTCCCCCGCGCTCTATGCAAGTCCTCTAGCGCTTACAAAGGACATAAATTCCTTTAGAAAAAAATTCTTTTGGTAGTCCGCGCAACCACTCATGCACCGCGTGGCGTACCTCTTCATCACAACGGAACTTCTTTCCTCCCACTGCGTCTTTGAATGGTCCAAACATATGGAAATCACTTGGGGCAAGGACTGGTGAGTATGGTGGATGAGGAAGACACTCAAAATGCAGCTCTGTGATTTTTGCAACCGTTGTACGGGCAGTGTGGAGCCATGCATTGTCATGTTGCAAAAGGACACCTGCTGACAGCAATCCACGTCGCTTTGATTTGACTGCAGGCCGCAGACGATTTTTAGGAGATCTGTGTATGATGCACTGGTGACAGTGATCCCTCTAGGCATGTAATGCTCCAAAATGACTCCTTTTTCGTCCGTAAAGAGAGTCTGCATAACCTTTTCTGCTGATGGTTGTGTTCGAAACTTCCATGGTTTTGGTGATGAGGAATGGCGCCATTCCTTGCTCGCTCTCTTCGTTTCCGGTTGGTGGAAGTGAACCCAGGTTTCGTCCCCAGTAATGATTCTTGCAAGGAAGCCATCATCTTCTCGTTCAAAGCGCCGAAGAAGTTCTTCACAAGCATCAACACGTCGTTCTCTCATTTCAGGGGTCAGCTGCCGTGGCACACATCTTGCAGACACTTTGTGAAACTGGAGCACATCACGCACAATGTGGTGTGCTGACCCATGAGTAATCTGTAAACATCCTGCAATGTCATTCAATGTCACTCGGCGGTTTTCCTTCACTACGGCTTCAACTGCTGCAATGTTCTGTGGAGCACAACTCTTTGTGCCTGACCTGGACGAGGAGCATCTTCGACTGAAGTCACACTATTTCCGAACTTCCTGCTCCATTCGTAGACTTGCTGCTGTGACAACCATGCATCACCGTACTGAACCTTCATTCGTCGATGAATTTCAGTAGGTTTCACCGAATAACAGAACGCTGTTCTTCCCTGGTGCAAGTCGCAAGTGGGGCGGCCATCTTTATACTGGTGCTGCGACGGTATGTGTGCATCTGCACTATGCTTCCACCTACAGGCCATTCTGCAAACTGTTTGTAGCACGATTACCAACTTACAGGATAAAGGCGCGAAATTTCGATTTGTTATTACAAATTTAAGGTTTTCATTTGACTCCCTCTGTATGTCTGTTGGTCGCTGCTGACGATTCTGCTGGACACTAAAAATCTAAATTATCGTTAGAATCAACGTCGCCGTTGTGACCGTCCCCTCTGCTGCTTCGACCCCTTGTACAGGCGGGGTACACGTTGCTGCACTACGCGGCGCAGAAGGAGTGGCTGGAGGCGGCGTCGTGGCTGCTGGGCCGCGGGGCGGACGCGGACCGCGGGGCGGCGCTGGGGGCGACGCCGCTCATGCTGGCGGCGGCGCGCGGCGCCCACGCCGTGGTGCGGCTGCTGCTCGACGCCGGCGCCGACCCGGCCGCCGAGGACCAGGTGCGGCTGCCGGCTAACCCTACTGCCACAGCTAGTACACGCAAGCGCGCCGGACGTCACGTTAATACCGTGCAACACCGCCGCATAACCCTGATAATCGCCCCAATTCGGCGAGAAAGACTGTACATTAGTGCCTTCAGGTACGCCATATCCAGTTTTCTACACCTACATCTACATCTACATCCATACTCCGCAAGCCACCTGACGGTGTGTGGCGAGGGTACTTTGAGTACCTCTATCGGTTCTCCCTTCTATTCCAGTCTCGTATTGTTCGTGGAAAGAAAGATTGTCGGTATGCCTCTGTGTGGGATCTAATCTCTCTGATTTTATCCTCATGGTCTCTTCGCGAGATATACGAAGGAGGGAGCGATATACAGCTTGACTCCTCGGTGAAGGTATGTTCTCGAAACTTCAACAAAAGCCCGTACCGAGCTACTGAGCGCCTCTCCTACAGAGTCTTCCACTGGAGTTTATCTATCATATCCGTAACGCTTTCACGATTACTAAATGATCCTGTAACGAAGCGCGCTGCTCTCCGTTGGATCTTCTCTATCTCTTCTATCAACCCTATCTGGTACGCATCCCACACTGCTGAGCAGTATTCAAGCAGTGGGCGAACAAGCGTACTGTAACCTACTTCCTTTGTTTTCGGATTGCATTTCCTTAGATTCTTCCAATGAATCTCAGTCTGACATCTGCTTTACCGACGATCAACTTTATATGATCATTCCATTTTAAATCGCTCCTAATGCGTACTCCCAGATAATTTATGGAATTAACTGATTCCAGCTGCTGACCTGCTATTTTGTAGCTAAATGATAAGGGATCTATCTTTCTATGTATTCGCAGCGCATTACACTTGTCTACGCTGAGATTCAATTGCCATTCCCTGCACCATGCGTCAATTCGCTGCAGATCCTCCTGCATTTCAGTACAATTTTCCATTGTTACAACCTCTCGATATACCACAGCATCATCCGCAAAAAGCCCCAGTGAACTTCCGATGTCATCCACAATGTATAATGTGAATAGCAACGGTCCTACGACACCCCCCTGCGGCACACCTGAAATCACTCTTACTTCGGAAGACTTCTCTCCATTGAGAATGACATGCTGCGTTCTGTTATCTAGGAACTCTTCAATCCAATCACACAACTGGTCTGATAGTCCATATGCTCTTACTTTGTTCATTAAACGACTGTGGGGAACTGTATCGAACGCCTTGCGGAAGTCAAGAAACACGGCATCTACCTGGGAACCCGTGTCTATGGCCAGCTGAGTCTCGTGGACGAATAGTGCCAGCTGGGTTTCACACACATTTCACACTCATTGGTGATTAGATCTCGCAGAACTACGAAACTGCGGGGATGCTGACTGCTACATTTCACCTGCTTTTCCAAAGAGCCCTACAGTGATTAAGATCGGGTGATTCTTTGAGCGAGTCGAGGTCCCATAAGGAGCCTCAGCATTCGTCAAACAAGGAACGTATACGACGACCCCAGGGAACAGGACAGTCGTTGTCTGGGAAGGAGGCACTGTCCACACCATTCTTATCATGGATAGACAGAATTTGGTCACCGAGAATGTTGGAATGAACATCATGACTCATATCTGTTGTTAACTTGGATGTATAGGCCCAAGTCACGGAATCGAGAAGCACTCTCAAGGCATCACAGTAGTTCATTCGGCCTGAGTTACACTCTCCATAAACTGTGTGTCAAATGACTCATTGTGCCATCCTTTTGCACCTGACATCTTGCATCACTTGAAATCACGACTCGCAGTACCACAGTTAAGGTCTCCAGCCAGTTAGAAGCCGGTTACTGTGTTGTTTGCTCCACTGAACTCGTGAATACGAGGGGCGTTTGGAAAGTCCGTGCAAAGACCGAGAGATGGCACCACCAGCGCTTATCGAGGTCGTGTTTAGTTAGTAGCATCTTTGGAAAGAACACACACCACGTTTCAGCCATATTGGTCTATTTCTTTGTGTTTGGAAATTCGTGTGAATCAAGAAAATCGAGTGATTGTCAAAAAATGGACGAAAGCGAATTTCGTGTGGTGATTAAACATTACTTTATGAAAGGCAAAACGTCTCAGGAGACTAAAGAGAAACTTGATAAGCATTACGGCGACTCTGCACCTTCGCTTAGAACCGTTAATAAGTGGTTTCAAAATTTTCGGAGTGGCCATATGGGCACAAGTGATGCTTAACGTTCTTGACGCCCTGTGGAGGCTATGACTCAAGAAATCATTGATAAAATCCATGATATGGTGATGGATGACAGAAGAGTTAAGGTGCGTGAGATTGCTAGTGCTGTGGGCATCTCGAATGAACGGGTACGTAATATTTTGCATAAACATTTGGACATGAGAAAGCTATCCGGCCGGCCGTTGTGACCGAGCGGTTCTATGCGCTTCAGTCCGGAGCCGCGCTGCTGCTACGGTCGCAGGTTCGAATCCTGCCTCGACCATGTATGTATGTGATGTCCTTATGTTAGTTAGGCTTAAGTAGTTCTAAGTCTAGGGGACTGATGACCTCAGATGTTAAGTCCCATAGTGCTTAGAGCCATTTGAACCAAAGCTGTCCGCAAGATGGGTTCCGCGATTGCTCACCCTTGACCAAAAACGGAATCGTGTGAAGTGTTGCAAGGACGGTTTGCAGCTGTTCAGCAGAATCCGCAGGACTTTAAACGTTGTTTCGTCACTATCGATCAAACATGGATACATTACTATACTCCTTGGACCAAACAACAATCTAAACAGTGGTTAATCAAGGGAGAATCTGCACCAAAACAGGCGAAGACCAGTCCTTCGGCCGTAAAGTTTATGGCGACTGTCTTTAGAGATTCGCAAGGGATAATCCTCATCGACTATTTGGAAAAGGGTAAAACTATTACAGGTGCATATTATTCATTGTTCTTGGACCGTTCGAAAACCTAGCTGAAAGAAAAATGCCGGCGATTGGACCTCAAAAAGTCCTTTTCCGTCACGACAATGCACCAGCACACACTTCAACAGTTTTAGTCGCAAAATTAATGGAAATAGGATTCCAACTCGTTTCACATCCCCCCTATTCTCCAGATTTTGCTCCCTCGGATTACTGTTTGTTCCCCAATTTGAAAAAAAATGGTTCAAATGGCTCTGAGCACTATGCGACTTAACTACTGAGGTCATCAGTCACCTAGAACTTAGAACTAATTAAACCTAACTAACCTAAGGACATCACACACATCCATGCCCGAGGCAGGATTCGAACCTGCGACCGTAGCGGTCGCTCGGTTCCAGATTGTAGCGCCTAGAGCCGCACGGCCACTTCGGCCGGCCCCAATTTCAAGAAGTGCCTGGTGGGACAAGATTTTATTCAAACGACGAGGTGATTGCAACAACTAATAGCTATTTTGCAGACTTGGACAATTCCTGTTATTCGGAAGGAATCAACAAATTAGAACAGCGTTGGACGAAGTATATAAATCTAGAAGGAGACTATGTCGACGAATAAAAAAGGTTTACACCAAACACGTAAGTATTTTTTATTTTTGCACGACCTTTTCAAACGCTCCTCGTATTTATGTGCCATTGTGAGCAAAGGTTTTTGGTGAGGTTCCTAACTCTAAATGTCCACTGCATGCAGGTCCCTTTCTTTTTTCCTGGAAACTGGTAGACAAGGAGGTGCAGTCACTAACTTCAGCAACTGAAGCACTCCTTCTCGTTCTTGGTTCGGGGGTTCCGCCCCACTGGGAGAACGCTCAATAGTGCTACATCCAGAATCTGCACACACTTGCCCCTAGTTTCCCAAAGCATATTCTCAGAGGCGAGCTCTATCATCTCGTCCTATGTGACTGATCTGATGCTTAGTTGGAGTCACGAACGACAGCGATCGAGTTTAGAATTGTTCTGCGCATCTACGTCACGCATACTCCGACAACCAATGAGGGCTCAGCAGTGTTCTGAGCGCTCTACCCTGAATGCTGAAGGTAAAGCGAGCATTAAACGTGATCGTAGTGAATTGTTTAGTGAATTTCTGTTTCACTTGTTAAGAGTTGTCACCCCTGACGGTGGTGGTAAGCGACAAATTGCAGGATATACGCTTCCTTCAAACGGAAAGCATGCGTATGCGCATAGTGCAACTGTCGCTTGGAATCGTTAACAATGTCATTCCCGTCCGTGCCTCAACATGAGGGAGACGCCATTGTTTGTGGATCGGACTATAGAGCGTGACGCTACGAGATCGCGCGGATAAGCAAGGGTTCCAGCACGAAGCCGTGCGGTGTGGTTGCTCCGTCCTACAGATGCAGCTCATCCATCTTACACGCATTGTAAGCAAAGCGATGGGAGATACTTATCATGCGAATTAAAGAAAACTATTAGGTGAAGAAATTTGATTCTTTCACGTCTTACAGGCTGATATCTTCACTAGATAACAGGCTGAATTTCTTCCTCTCATGCATCGTGTATCAAATGAATAAATCAGTGGTTGAAATTTTAAGAGTTTGGAGAGGTAGAAACGCACTGCATAGAGAGTGCATGTAGTTCATTATAAGCCACACATTGCTGTGTATGAAATGTCACCAACATACAGAAACTGAATTTAAAATTGAGAGGAGAACGGTATCCACATCCTTTTTCGAGAGATCGGTTCATGTCTATGTAGGACGATCACACATAGTGCACCCAGTTCTGTTGATACGGCAGAAACTCCTTATGATTTCATAAACGATTCTAGAGATTTTTTTTTTTTTTTTTTTTTTTTTTTTGCAGATGGTAGCACCCATAGAGATGCATATCTTACCACTCGATTAATACTCGAAACTATTTATCTATCGAAGTATGGAATAATTTATAGTCCTTTTCGATGGAATATTGTGCATTACTTTTTTAACAGCATTTAATAACTCATCAAAGAAGTATACTATGACATTGCACACCTTAATATTACAATATTCATGTGGAGCCCTCTTCTCTGCTGTGTCACAAGATGCAATCGCCAAGTAACTAGGTGTTTTAATTATTTCAGTTTGCATCAAAACCTGCTGTTTATTCACAACATTTAGAATGCTTTATAGCTAAAGTAATGAATCAGGTCGCCAATCAATCTCTCCAGCAATCCTTTATACGAAGGCGTCTACTTCAGTTTCTTTTCTCCTGTGATGCGAAATACCTGTCACCATCGTCAGAATTCACAAGTCCTGTGGAATAATATGGAATGATGCTACTATATGAGCGTTGTCATGTTTGGACAGAAATAGTTTTAATATGTCCACTTCAACTGTAACTATACGATGCTAAATGCGAAACTTGATTGCCAAATTACTGAATACGCTTTTGATCAACCTGAATGCCCAAGAGAGGAGGTAATTAAAAATAGTTTCTTATAAAATTAGCACTTCTTTTGATCGACCTGCGTACGGTTGCATGATATTTGGAGTCAACAGAAAAGTTCACCTGCATGTAACATGTGAGTAGAACGGAAAATAGCTCTAATAACTGTTATAATGGGACATATCGTCTACCCTGCCCCTCAAAGTGGTTTGCACAGTACGTGGATGTACAAAGTGTTCTTGAAGAGCACTGATTAGAACTGGTGACACTGTAACTTGAAACACAAGTCACTCCGACGAGAATATCAAAACAATCGATCGTGTCACGCGTCGCATGATGCCGCACCCATGTGCACTCACACGAAGGCGTGTCCACACTAGGTAAGCGAAGGCCAAAATACGACAGTCAAACTTTTCTTTTTCCTGATATGATCGGTTTCTTGCTGTGAAATAAATGTTGCACATGCGACGACTACTAAATCCTTTCTTCGATCATAATATAGGCTGGTGAAATTGTAATTAAAGGGCTACTTTATAACAATGACAAAATGGCAGCAATGTCGGCAAGTATCAGACCCAAGTGTGATTTCACATGGCCGAAACCCTTGCCCCCAGGCATATCATTAGGTGAGGACGGGAAGCCCAACGTCAATTCATTGGCGACCAACGTTTGGCGGAATCAAGCATCTGTCGTCCTTTGGCGTCTGTTGGCGTAGTGTGTACACGCCATAAGACAACTGAACGGCTGGTATTTGTTTGACGTTTCGCGTGATCAGCGCGCCGTCGCCTTGTTGGTAGCAAATCGCTCACATAGGACGACGCCTTGGCAGTAAGCGGCGTGCGGGACAAATTACGCGACCTACTGCTCCCCAGACTTCCTCGCTACTGTTTTCTGGCGAACCTGCATTATTCTCAGCACTGCTGCACGTGTAGTATCTGATACGTGGGACTTAAGGGAAAGCAGGAAAAGGTGTGGACGGGGCCTAATCAGTTACCGTTGGTTGCGCAGTAAAAGCATACACTTAATTTAAGGACGTAATTTATTAAAAACCATCATTTTTTTAAAAAGTTTACGGTAACACAAGCTACACTGACAGCTGAAGGCCTTATTAAGAAAGAATTCAAATTATTTGTCAGCTAAAGGCCACAAGCAATAGGAATAATTTAAACAAAGTATTATTTTTAAACAATTGACTCAATCAGACCAAACTAAGAAGGGAGTGATCCAAGGACAGTGCTCCAAGGATCGACCTGAAAAAAGTCCCTACAGCTGCGTAAGCAGTGAGACAGGCAGCCAAGAGTTATGCTCACCTAACAGGATGGCAACTCAAACTAGGGACAGCTTAAACGCCGATAAATCCTCTTACCAAATCCACCTAACGTGTGATAACCAGTACAACAATTGAATATTTCAAGCGAGGGCGAAGTGACAGGCAGCACTGCATCTTCAGAATCCGGTGTTTAAAACATCAAAAGGCGGAAGGAACCACAACAACCAAGGTAGACAAAAAGAACTACAATCCACACCGCAATCAAGGAGGCTGTCGAACTACACGTCATGCCGGACAGCACCAGCAAGACCAGGAAAAGAACACTGCCACAAAAGTATGCTAACCTCCAGGGCAGGTAACTGGGACGTTAGCAGCCACTAGCGCTGGTTGCACTTCACCAAATAATAACACAAAATTCAAAAACTAATAACAGGCAGTAAGTAGAAGACGTCTAATAGATTCCGCCGACTCGACACGCTCCACTTTCTGCTGTTCATCGCAAGGCGACCCTCGAGCAGCAACGCACGAGCAAACGGTGTGATTACAAAATAGTGGAGGTTTCACTACTGGATTAATGTTCACTCAACTCAACTTGTTGGGTCCGGTGGACAACGAGGTTCTGGTCCTAGCAACTACAGCCCCTTGATCCGGCAATACCTGCATGCTGCCAGCAGTCCCGGCATGTCCTCGCACTGCCGGTCCTGTCTGCTGCTCCGTCCCAACCGAACTCCCGACACACCTGACCCGGAAAACACTTCACATCCTTCCGAAGATAGTACGGGTACTAGATATCGATAAACGCTGCTGCTGCCACTTGTGGACAGACAATGCTAGCAAACGTAGTGACGCCAGTAAACAGAAAAAGAAAATGAGACGCTACTATCCCTATTACACAATGCCAACCTACCAACGGCACCAACGCGAGCCGCACACGGCCTACTATCATTCTAATTCAAGGCGCTAGCCTCGCTTTCGCTAACGAGACAACGTTAAAACTTCACTACTCCTAGACCACTAACCAAGCAGTCGAACTGCTTACAAAAGTCTCTCCGATCCCTATAACAGATTTGAAAGCAAGCACCGCCGTCACTACACCACCTCTAATCGATTTATTGCATAACCTCAATCAACAAACCAGGATACAAGTGTAGAATCACATGTGAGAATGACGTACGCAAAAAATACCACTCTTCAAGTTCCCTCTGGAACGAATGGAATTGATTGTCTTCTATAAGATCTCGCCAAGACTGCTTCGGTGCTGTCAAACACTACGTCCAGCTAGCTGATGTCTGAACATTCTGTTATGAGGTCGGTGCCCAGAGAGCAAGTGCGCGCTCACTAATCTACACCCTTGCTCACGAAAAACTGAAAACTGCTGAGCCTTTCGCATCTGTCAGTGGGTAACGCACTTGACAACTTTTTCGGTATACTGTAGCACAAGATCCAACTTTATTGATCAATGAGAAGCTCAGTGAGAATCACTCACTCCCAGCTTCACACAACCAACACGCTAAATACCTCAGCTCCGCCCCACTGGGCCCGTAACTGCCATTCTACGCTCGTGATGCCTCCCGGCCGATTTCTATGTTTCAGGAATGCCAGACAGCTCCACGGAAATATTTAGGCTTTTCAGCCTATCAACCTCAGCAACAGAATTCACACATTTCCATTGGTCGTTTCTTGTCAATGCTAATTGGACTTTCTATAAGTGCTGCCTCTTGCTGGGCTGGGGAAAATTATTCGCCTTTAGGAGCACCTTCAGGAGCACTGGGGACAAGCCGGCCCTTAGTCTCCTGGCAGAACAGTAATTTCCTTCTGCCGGCTACCGTAAACAGGTACTTCTCTGCACTAGGGAAAAAAGACAGGCGCACAGTCGCAGCCAGGAAATGATATGTTCCTGTCGTGTGGGAAACCGATTGTTGTGACATTCATCTCTGCTCCCTGTGGGATGTGATCTTTTTACGGTCACTGTTCTTACACAGTGTAACATGGTAACGAGTGGTATACTATTTCCTGTAGACAAGTTGGTCAGTCCATGATATGCTAAAAAATTGGATAAAATCGTTCACGGCGTGGTAATGGGCACCTCCAAACACAGTCTCTCCTTTTTGCCGTTCTGTCACATCTCCATAACGACCAGCTTACTCCACTGATTCCATACAACAGACTGTACATACACACCACTTCACCACCGTGACTTCCGTCATCAGCGGAGGTTCATAAGACCACTTGGCACCAGTTTTACACCATTTATAGCGCTCCAACGCGACCACAGTGGAACAGTAGACAAATATTCCGAAGGTGTTTCCAAGAACCCTCGCCGGCCGCGGTGGTCTAGCGGTTCTGGCGCTGCAGTCCGGAACCGCGGGACTGCTGCGGTCGCAGGTACGAATCCTGCCTCGGCCATGGGTGTGTGTCCTTAGGTTAGTTAGGTTTAAGTAGTTCTAAGTTCTAGGGGACTTATGACCTAAGGTGTTGAGTCCCATAGTGCTCAGCGCCATTTGAACCATTTGAGCCAAGAACCCTCTGCCAGGCGCTATAGTGTCAATTGCAGTGTAATCGTGTAGATGTAGATGTAGAAGTCTTACTCGCGGCTTCACTCAGAATCCAAGCGCACTTGTGCACGATACACATTTGCCGGCACATTGCTGCGAAAATTAAGTAGCAAATGATTATCTGGGGATCTGGAACAATTTTCTGCATTGCTACAGTTACAAAGTAATAATGGCCTTAAGAGTAATAAGAGCCACCAGACTCGCTTTCATCCGCGAGACAGTGCTAAACTTGCCAGTACTCCAAATCCAATTAATAATGTCCTGTAGCTATTTAACTGCAGTCAGAAAAAATTTGAGCTCCGATCACTGGATTGGAAAATGTACAGCGCTAAAAGTCAATACACCGCCTCCAGCCGATTCCTAGCAACTTCGTCTTTTCAGTTCATAGGCAGAACAGCGTAACAGTTCGATGTCAATAGCTCTCAAGTTAAAGCGGAAACAAATTGAATTTATTGGCTTTAATTAGCCCTCGCTAAGTACGTCAGCACCTCAAGCTATTAATGGCTGCAAGCTCTGACATGAAACCTCTCTACCCGACGAGCAGCCTTGTGTGCACCAACTGCAACGCTCGATTACAACACCGGAAAGTGACTGGGCAGATTTCGACGGGAATACCTGCGTCAGACATTCCCGGAAAGGTGAATAGAAATACGAGATCCCATTACGTGGCTGGCTCACTCACCTGATCTGCCTCCGTTTGTAGAATCTTGTAGAATCATGTAGAAAGTCCTTTGTATAAAACACCTGTCAAGAGTATTCCCCCCCCCCCCCCCCTCCCGGTGAGAACTCTCGCTGTATATAACACTGATTGTACAACTCCTGGTTGTTCAGTCATATACGATAGAATTTTGAACTCATGCATTCCCTCCATTAGAAGTAATATCCATTAATAACAAAGTAATTTTAATTGGATTGGAATCCATATGATCTTCTTGTACGCAGTGATCATTGAATACAGACAATGGAGGAAAGAGCAGCAATCGATCACGAAATTCGTTGTTTAATTAGAGCAGATCTACATTTCAACTACAAACCAGTCATCTTCAGTGCATATAACAACAGGTAACATTAGTCCATACCTAGTTTTTGCCTTAGCGATTTTAACATTTTAATGTTCGGATAATAAGTTGCCGTCTCTTTAATCTACGAATAGATGATGAATGCAGCTAGCCGCTATCTCTGTGTAATGTCTTGTCTGTATAGACGTGTATCTGTTGTCTTTAAGATCCCTTCACCTTCACACATAAGTCTATACAGTAAAGTAAGGCCCTCCCAGTTCTTGGCTGATCCTTGATAAGACAGGCGAAAAATTAGACTAATGGAGGATTATTAATATTATCTCTATTTTCATTCGCTCTCTCTCTCCTTTATCTATATATAGTTTTTAATATAACATTTTAGTACGTGATATTGTGATAAAAAGAATCAGCCAAATAGAATCTTTGGTGGAGTCCTTCGTCTTGGTAATTAGCGGCTGGCTTGCTGTAAGAGATCTTTACATCTATTATTATTGTTAAACACTGCAGTCAGTCGGGAGAATCAATCGTTTGGATAATTTGTTCCTTTTACGAAAGATTGCGAATTCCAGATGTGTACGAAGCCTTTTTGGACGATTTAACACAGACTCAGTGATTGCAGGCTCTCTTCGACACAGCTGAAACCTCCCCACTAATTACAGGGCCAACGTGATGAACAAATGATTCAGAAAAAACTCACTCATTCATTCACTCCGGAACAAAAAAGTCAAAAACCTTATTTATGGAGGAAATCGTGTATTAAATCCATCTCCATTACATGTCCAGATCTCCGGTGATTCCACGCCTTAATTATTTTCCTTTTACAATCTCTTTCTCTTCAAAACAAACCGCTAGCGGCACAAATGTTAATTGGCTCGCTTTAGCGAGAAGAAAAGCAGAATATGTATCTCTCAGAAACACATCAATCCCTCAACAGATACTCCAGAAGCTGTCCTAGTTGCCCCTCTAACAACCATGGAGAATGCATATATGCATCTCTGTTATTTCAAAGAATAAATGCACTAGAAAATGCTTTGGCGTCGACGAGCTGTCGCCACATGCACTCCTGGAAATGGAAAAAAGAACACATTGACACCGGTGTGTCAGACCCACCATACTTGCTCCGGACACTGCGAGAGGGCTGTACAAGCAATGATCACACGCACGGCACAGCGGACACACCAGGAACCGCGGTGTTGGCCGTCGAATGGCGCTAGCGGCGCAGCATTTGTGCACCGCCGCCGTCAGTGTCAGCCAGTTTGCCGTGGCATACGGAGCTCCATCGCAGTCTTTAACACTGGTAGCATGCCGCGACAGCGTCGACGTGAACCGTATGTGCAGTTGACGGACTTTGAGCGAGGGCGTATAGTGGGCATGCGGGAGGCCGGGTGGACGTACCGCCGAATTGCTCAACACGTGGGGCGTGAGGTCTCCACAATACATCGATGTTGTCGCCAGTGGTCGGCGGAAGGTGCACGTGCCCGTCGACCTGGGACCGGACCGCAGCGACGCACGGATGCACGCCAAGACCGTAGGATCCTACGCAGTGCCGTAGGGGACCGCACCGCCACTTCCCAGCAAATTAGGGACACTGTTGCTCCTGGGGTATCGGGGAGGACCATTCGCAACCGTCTCCATGAAGCTGGGCTACGGTCCCGCACACCGTTAGGCCGTCTTCCGCTCACGCCCCAACATCGTGCAGCCCGCCTCCAGTGGTGTCGCGACAGGCGTGAATGGAGGGACGAATGGAGACGTGTCGTCTTCAGCGATGAGAGTCGCTTCTGCCTTGGTGCCAATGATGGTCGTATGCGTGTTTGGCGCCGTGCAGGTGAGCGCCACAATCAGGACTGCATACGACCGAGCCACACAGGGCCAACACCCGGCATCATGGTGTGGGGAGCGATCTCCTACACTGGCCGTACACCACTGGTGATCGTCGAGGGGACACTGAATAGTGCACAGTACATCCAAACCGTCATCGAACCCATCGTTCTATCATTCCTAGACCGGCAAGGGAACTTGCTGTTCCAACAGGACAATGCACGTCCGCATGTATCCCGTGCCACCCAACGTGCTCTAGAAGGTGTAAGTCAACTACCCTGGCCAGCAAGATCTCCGGATCTGTCCCCCATTGAGCATGTTTGGGACTGGATGAAGCGTCGTCTCACGCGGTCTGCACGTCCAGCACGAACGCTGGTCCAACTGAGGCGCCAGGTGGAAATGGCATGGCAAGCCGTTCCACAGGACTACATCCAGCATCTCTACGATCGTCTCCATGGGAGAATAGCAGCCTGCATTGCTGCGAAAGGTGGATATACACTGTACTAGTGCCGACATTGTGCATGCTCTGTTGCCTGTGTCTATGTGCCTGTGGTTCTGTCAGTGTGATCATGTGATGTATCTGACCCCAGGAATGTGTCAATAAAGTTTCCCCTTCCTGGGACAATGAATTCACGGTGTTCTTATTTCAATTTCCAGGAGTGTATATTACGAGAAAATCAGATCAGATTACTTTTCCAAAGTGAATGAATGTGGATGGTTGGATTGAAAATGATTAATTGGTGCGTGGTAGAGGGTATTTGCCATGGGGACATTACATGATGATGATATGCAGAGAAGTCATAAAGATAATTTGCACACCAAACACGATAGCCGCAGATTACGAGGCGGTATGTTAAACTAGCTTAGTACATCAATTTTTAAACTGTGTGTACTGTGACTGCTTGTAGACAATAGGAACTGGTACATCACTGGCTATTAAATATAGCGTAAACTACTTCGTTATAGTTAAATATTTGAAAGTTTGACTAGTCTCTGCAATTCAAATGTTGTTAATTCTTATCTGACCATAAATGGCACGTAAGTACACTTTGTACGATAAGTGGGACAATTTTTTTATCGTACAACCCAAGTTTCAGGTAATTAGGAGACTGTTGAGGCAAAACATAATGACAAAGTGTTTGAAAGTATTTTAGTCCACCTTCGAAAGGCAATACAGCAGCGATTCTGCATGGCATGGATTCAACAATTTTCCAGAGGTACAGAGCATCAGATGTCTATGGACAGGACACGTAATTCCCGTAAATTACGGGCCAATGATTGGGGTAGGGGGGCGGGGCGAGTGGACATGGCACCTTACAGCTCCTTAAAGAGTGACAGTTACTGAAATAATGAAAAAAAGTAAATTAGTTACAAACTACGGCGTGCACACATTTTATTCAACATGTAAACGCCACTACACATATTCGGATTTCTGTTATGACATGTTCGACATGCCTGCCATCATTGGTGGTGATGTGGCGCAGACGAATAGCGAAATTCAGCATGACCCGCTGAAGTGTCGGTACATCGACTTTGCCGGTGACCTCCTGAATGGCTGTTTTCAGCTAAGCAAAGGTTTTGGGGTTATTGCTGTACATCTTGTCTTTAATACAGCCTCACAAAAAGGAGTCGCACGTGTTCAGATCCGGAGAATATGGTGGCTAATCAAGGCACATGCCAGTGGCCTCTGGGTACCCCGAAGCCAGAATGCGGTCCCCAAAGTGCTCCTCCAGGACATAAAACACTCTCCTGCATCGACGAGGTCGAGCTCTGTCTTGCATGAACCACATCTTGTAGAAATCAGGGTCACTTTGGATAAAGGGGATGAAATAATCTTCTAAAACCTTGACGTACCGGTCGGTAGTCTCCGTGACATCAAGGAATATTGCACCGATTATGCCATGAGTGGACAATGCACACCACACAGTCGCCTGTTGAGGGTGAGAGACTTCTCGCTCGCGAAATGCGGATTCTCAGTCCCCCAAATGCGCCAAGTTTGCGTACTGACGAACCCATTCAAATGAAAGTGGCCTTCGTCGCTAAACCAAACTATACTAATTCCCATCATGCCCCGGGGCCAACCGTGCAGTTTGAGTGTCCTAACGCAAACAGTTCACAAATTATGACGAACCGTTCAGAAGTTATGACGATTTTTTTTCGTGTAGTTCAATAATTGGAGGAGAGGGGAGAAAATGCCGTATGAAAATAGGGGAAGAGGGAATAGAGCAAGTGAATAACTTCAATTACATGGGATGTGTAATAATGGATGATACGTATTGCTCAACAAAAATTAGAAAAAGAATTGCAATGGCAAAAGAAGGGTTCAAGAGGAAACAGAAATTACTTTGTGGACCACTAAACAAAGATCTGAGGAAAAGACTTGCCAAATGTGACATCTGGAGCGTTGCACTATATGGTGCGGAGACCTGAACACTGAGGAAGAAAGATGAAAGAAGACTGGAGGCACAAGAGATGTGGATGTGAAGAAGAATGGAAAAAGTGAAGTAGGAAGAACGAGTAAGGAATGAAGAAGTATTAAGAAGAGTTGGAGAAGAAAGAAACATGCTGAAAGACATCACAAAGAGAAAACGGAACCGGATTGGACATGGTTTGAGGGGGGACTGTTTATTGAAGGAAGGAATAGAAGGAATGGTGGAGGGGAAGAGGGCAAGAGGAAAACGAAGATATCAAATGCTGGACAATATCAAAGGTGACAAATATTCAGAAATGAAAAGACTGGCTATGGGCAGACAAAAGTGGAAGAGGTTTAAACCATGACAAGACCTGCCGTAAGGCAGAATACCATACTACTACTACTACCCTGTATATGTGTTCCAGCTGGTTCAGGTCAGACCAATTTGGAGGCCAAACGTCATCGTGAGCTCACAATCACCCACCTCAAACCAGTGTAGCACGTTGTGGTCTTGTGACATGGGCAGTTATCCTACTGGAATATGTCATCACTGTCGGGGAAGACTTGAAGCATGACAGCATGCAGGTGGCTGGCAACAACGATCACGCAGTCCACAGCTGCCTCGGTGCCTTCAGTTATTACAAGTGCCATGGACGCCCAGGTGAATGTCCCCTGTAGCATAGTGCTGGCCCCACCTGTCTGTTTCGAGCAGCCGTTCCCCTGGATGACGGCGTATCCTGACACAAGGTTGTAATAAGAAATGTGATTCACCCGACCAGGTGACACGTTTCAAATGGTTCAAATGACTCTCAGCACTATGGGACTTAACATCTGAGGTCATCAGTCCCCTAGAACTTAGAACTATTTAAACCTAACTACCCTAAGGACATCACACACATCCATGCCCGAGGCAGGATTCGAAACTCCGACCGTAGCAGTCGTGCGGTTCCGGACTGAAGCGCCTGGAACCGCTCGGCCTCAGCGGCCGGACTGATACGTTTCCATCGATTCACCGTCAAGTCTCGTTGATTCTATGATCGCTGCAATCGTAGCTGAGGATGTCGTTAAGTCAACATGGGGGTCGTCTGCTGCGGAGTCAGATGTTCAGAAATTTACCATGAGTTTAGTGCTTAGAAACACCTGTGTCTCCATCAGGATTTTGCTCTGTCCACAGACTGGCACAGATCGCCGTCTCGCCTGTTTTACAGAGCGTGCAAGCCCCTACCTCCGCATTGTGTGACGACGAGCAGACGTCAGTGCGTCGCCTACTCGGGGTCTCGCCGGCCACTTTCCACAGATGCCTACGAAGTAGCACGCGAACAGCCGACAAGCTTCGCTGTTCCGAGATGTTCGTTCCCAGACATCGCACCGAAACAATTTGCCTTTGACAAAGTTGCTTATGTCAGTGTATTTCACAGTTTTTGCCCGACATCGTCACTAGGATGATTCCCCATTCGTCTCCGTTCACTTATATAGTATTCTACGCGACTCACGTGGCCGAAAGTCCCTGACGCGGTGGGCAATGGTGTAAGGTTTTCGGCTTATTGCCAAGCAAAGCCCTTTCGTGTATCTAAAATATAGGGTCAGCGACATAAGCGGTATTTAAATTCTAATGTCTGCTGTGTACTTTTGCTTTATCGTTGGGTTAGAATATTAATTCTTTTATACAGGGTGAGTCACCAACTATTGCCACCTAGGATAACTCTGGAAGTATGACAGTAGCTGAAAACTTTGTGAGACAAATGTTGCGTGGGACAATGGGTGCCATAATATGAGGTTGATTTTCTGTTGCTAGGTGGGGTCGCGTCAGAGATACGAGCGTCAACGTTGTTTTTTTTATGGTATGCTATAGTTTGGTACTTATTTTCTGATAGCGGCTATCGACACGAATCCAATGATGTGTAACAGTAAGATCTTTGAAGGTCAACGAAGGTCAAAATGGTGGCATGAACGTCTACTTACAGAAGGTGTTCGAAGTGATGGCCATTGGTATCAATGCTGTGCTGCAATCATCTTATCATGGACTGAGTGGTATTCCGTATCACCTCGGCACTTATCGAAGCACATGCTCTGACAATTCTCTCTCGTATATTGTGCAAATAGTAAGTATTTGCGCCGGCCGGTGTGGCCGTGCGGTTCTAGGCACGTCAGTCTGGAACCGCGTGACCGCTACGGTCGCAGGTTCGAATCCTGCCTCGGGCATGGATGTGTGTGATGTCCTTAGGTTAGTTAGGTTTAAGTAGTTCTAAGTTCTAGGGGACTGATGACCATAGCTGTTAAGTCCCATAGTGCTCAGAGCCATTTGAGCCAGTAAATATTTGCCGTATCCATCTAACGTGCCACTGACATGTAAACACCATTCGACGGTTTCGCAATACAGTACAAATAGGAACAATAAGACTAGTATCGTCGATTGAAGCGAACGTGAGTGATATATTTCTTCGAAGAACAAGTCGATATACTTCTCAGTTGCGGAGAATGCCAACGAAGTTCACTGATAGCTAGAGACTTATACGCTGAAAGATATTCTCAACGTACTCACCCTGCACGTCGTACATTTAAATATGTGTACAATACATTGAGAACAACTGGATCTTTAACGCGTTGGAAACATATATGGCAAAGGAAAGTTACTAACGACGAACCGGAAATTGGTACTCTTGCCACTGTTAGTTCGCGTCAGATCGCAAAGGAATCTGGTATGAGCCAGAGTACTGTTGTACGTGTTCTGCATCGCCATAAATATCATCCTTACCATATCAGTCTCCACCAAGAATTAACTGGTACGGATTGTATGCATCGCATTGAATTCTGCCATGGGCTCAACTTCGGATTAATAGGGATGACACATTTATTAATTTGATTTTATTTACTGACGAGGCTGCATTCTCGAACCATGGAAATGTTAATCTGCATAACATGCATTATTGCGCAACTGAAAATCCATGTTGCCTGCGGTAAGTTGCACACCAAAAACCGTGGTCGGTGAATGTATGGTGTGGGATTCTGGAGGACAGAAGTATAGGCCCCTATGTCATCGAAGGAAATCTTAATGGTAGGAAGTACACCACATTCCTGCAAGAAACATTAGGTCTGTTATCGGAAAAAATACCTTTAGCAAGAAGGAACAGAATGTGGTATCAACACGATGGGTGTCCGGCACATTTTTCGCTGGTGTCTAGAAATGAGTTGCAGAAACAATTCCCAAATCTTTGGATTGGACGCAGAGGAGATGTGTCGTGGCCGGCTCGTTCGCCAGACTTGACGCCTCTGGAGTTTTTCTTGTGGGGATTGGTTAAAGACATTGTTTATAAAGACATTCCAACTACACCTGAAGATATGCGAGAGAACTGTCAAGGCATATGCTTCGATAAATGCCGATGTGATAAGGAATACCATTCAATCCATGATGAGAAGATTGCCTCACTGCATTGATACCAACGGTCATGACTTCCAACACCTTCTGTAAATGGACATTCGTGCCACCTTTGTGACCTTCGTTGACCTTCACAGACCTTACTGTCACACATCATTGGATTCGTCCCGATAGCGGCTATCAGAAAACAGGTACCAAACTATAGCATACCATTTAGAAAAACAAAGTTCACCTTCATATCTCTGAAGCGACCCCCTAGCAATAAAAAACTAAAGTCATATTTTGGCCCACTTTATCCCATGCAACATTTGTTCCACAAAATTTTCAGCATCTATCATACTTTCGGAGTTAGTGTAGGTGGTAATAGTGGCTCACCCTATATAGCTCAGAATATGACGCTGTAGTGACGGGATATCACAGGAACGAAATTTGATAGATGAACAAGTCGATAGTTTCTAGTCTACAGAGATATTTCAGGATAATTCACATATGGGGAGTCGAGTATTTCGTTATTTCCAAAGGTTTTGACTTCCAGCCGCATTAAGATCCAAAGCATGCAGCAGAAATTTACCGTCTGTGGCTACTGTAAAATACTCCACTGCCCACCGACGACTTTTTACTTCGTCGTACGTCTGAGAGAGCACCATATGTGGGATTGAAGAAATTTATTCTTTAATATTGCAAGGATGTTGACTTCGAGAAGATATAATCTCTAATGGTCTCCATTTTTAAAAGTAAATTCGTACAAAAGAACATGTATCCAAAATATGAAGTCTGTGTGAGTAATCTGTATGAGTCTGTATGAGTAATTAAGTACATGTGTATGAGTAATTAAGTACATACTAAGTTACACCTCTGAAGACAGTGTTTCTTCTATCTTGTTCTCTATTTTATTTAGCGTTTTCTTTCCATTATAAAATAATCACACTGCACAAAAAGTTTATTACCCACAAGGGACATCAAGGCCCTATCCTGCAGCCACTCATTCCACTGAATACTGGTGAGTTACGCAGTTACGTGGAAGTTGACTGCTATGGTTCACTCGCTATTCCGACCGCCCGGTCCAGTCACGTTAATGTGACCAACGCCTGTGTTCGAAGTCAACCTCCAGTAATTACTCACAGGCGGCGGGCGGCAGCACTAGCAGTGGTGAGGATATACAGCGTGTCGGAGGGATGCAGACAACAGTGCAGTTGTCGTCGAAATGCGGAAACGCTGTGATTTTCTGACGTCGACATGATTATTGGCTTTCGGGGCCAAGGATGGATTCATTTCCGAAACTGCTAAGTTTGTAACCGGTTCGCGTGCCGTAGTGGTTAAAGTGTACTGGGAATGGCAGAACGACGCTATCGAAAACTGGCGCCGAGGCAACTGTGGCTCACCACGGACCATAGATGACAAGCTTGAACGAAGGCTGCAGAGATATGTACTGGCGAATATACGTGCGACTATTGAGCAGCCGACCACCCAGATGAAGCAAGGGGCTGCCAACAGTGTCTGCTCAACGACCTATCAGCAAACGGTTCTGCGTACAGGCCTCCGCAGCAGGTGCCTGGTTACGCACCCTGTTCACCAGCGACGAAGGCTGCCGTTTGCATACCAATACTGCAATTGGTCATCCACTGTGTGGCGAAAGGTGGCCATCGGACAGATGGCGGACACGCTGCAACAACCGTCGGAAGAGTAGAGTCTCGAGGAGGGAGCGTTACTGGGGAACGTTTTCATAGCACGCCCTGGGTGGTTTCGTCATTCTGGAAGACACAGTGGATCAACACAAGTATGCATCTATCCTTGGGGACCATGTCCACCTCTACATGTAGTTTGTGTTTCCTCGGCACGATTGCATCTAGAAGGGTGACAATAGAACGAGTCACAGCTCGCAGTGCACATGTAGGGGTGAAAGAACACCAAGACGACTATACCATACTACTCCTGGCTCCAAACTCTCCGGATTCAAACACAGTCGAGATTCTGTCGGACCTCCACCATCAGGCTGTTCGTGCCATGGATCCTCAAAGCAGAAACCTATTACAGCTGTCCACGGTACTGGAGTCGGCATGGTTCCATGTCCCTGTTTGTAACTTCCAGAACCTCACTGATTCCCTTCCTGCACATCTCGCAACGGTCTGCGATGCAGAATGTGATTTTTCAGATGGTCACATTAATGTGGCTGGAACGTGTAGTCTCAGACGTTTTCTCTGACATTAAGTTCAGGTTATCAGCTGGGCAGTCAAGGTTCAGTAATGTGCCTGGGTGTTCTTGAAACCAGGAACGTATGGAAACGACTCCGTGAACTCACCTGTTGTCATCTCGGTAGAGGTAAGTGTCCACGACATACTCATTATGAAATTGTAGAATGAAGGGCAATATTGGTCACCGAGGGTATTGCAATAAACATCCAGGTTCTCGTTGATGGTGACATGAATGAATGAATGAATGGGTCCAAGTCGTAATGCGAAAAACACTGGCAAATCATCACACAACCACCTCCAGCCGAAACTATACCCACCACAAACGGAAAATCATGACTCATCGGAGTACAGTACACGTCTACGGTGATATACTGTCCAATTTCTTTGCTGCATGGCTCATTGAAGACATGCAGTCTTACGTGAAGCTGTGAGCAAAGGGCTTTTGGAGGTACCCTGCTACAAATGGGCAATGGATGCAGTTCATTTGCAGCAGTCGCTGGGTAAGTTGTTCACATAGACCTGTATTCATTGGCAGCACGGATTGGTATCAGATTTTAGATCGATTTTCATTGACAATAAGTGCAGTTTGGGTCCGTTCCATGCCGGTTAGGATATTTTACGACCACTAGTCCTAACCATAGAGTATGTATATCTGTGGAGTGGGAATAATGTACTGTACATGTTCTCAACATCAAACCGAGCTAGTCACATGATTTTAGGGCGAGTCTTCTTGTCTAAAATTTGCGGCAGTAGCGAACGATGAATATTACACTATTCGCCTTGCTTTACATACGTTTCTGCACATTAGGCTTTTAGTGACAGCTGTGGTACAGTATTTTCGTTGCTACAATTGTAAAGAGAAGTATGTGAATGGAGGACCAGTTACTTTTCATAGCTCTGCGCAACAAATGTGTAATTGTAAATATGATATTGATATGAGGCACTACTTACGTTGAAAAATATGGAGACATGGTATTTCTGCGATTTTATGGCCATGTGTTTACGAGACAACTGCTAGATAAATTTGCGAGTGTGTTTGAGTAAACTGTTAGTCATTGTATACATATTGGTACTTTGTTCAAACACAAATAAAATTTATGCGTGACAATTTTATCAATTTCCTCCAGTTTATGCAAGTTCTCCAGTGCTTGTGCGTATCTAAGTATTTCTGCATGAGAGTTTCCATAGAGTGTCACTGTAACTTAATTAATTAGAACAGATTCGAGAATATGAATCAGTGCAGTAGACAACCTTGAAATATATTTTTGGTTGTCACTTATTTTACCACTGCAAAATCGAGCATTGATCTTGTATTTTTAACTAATTAATTGTCCGTGGCTCGCGGTCTTGCGGTAGCGTTCTCGCTTCCCGCGCATGCGGTTCCGCGTTCGCTTCCCGGCGGGGTCAGGGATTTTCTCTGCCTCCAGCTGACTGGGTGTTGTGTTCTTCATCATCATTTCATCCTCATTCACTCGCAAGTCGCCGTAGTGGCGTTAAAGAACTTGTGGAGCGGCTGCCGAACCGCCACGCGAGGGGTCTCCCAGCCACCAATGCCATACGCTCATTATTAACTAATTAATTTTTTTTGTGCATAGTGTGTGGTTTTATTTTTCGGATAAGATGGCGAAAAATTGTATAGATATAAAAGCATCAGGCCGAATAAAAATAAACTGAAAATAATAATGGACAAGATGGTGCAAGTCGCTTACCGTATTTACTATAACAATTTCACGGTTCCAAATGCGTTGTTTTTTATGTGACGCTTTGGCGCCTTCTACAGCTTCGTTCTAAAGAAATTAAGTAGATCACCGATTCGACAATATAAATAAGTGCAATAGAAAACGTAAAAAAAACATTGTTGGCGGTCACTTTTTATCACGTCACCGGAAAAACTTAAGTAAAGTGGTATCTGAGCTATGATACTGTGGCGGTAAAGCACAATACCATTGCTCTTCACATGTTTAAGCCACCTTCAGTTCGTGGTATCAAATTGTTAAGATATCTGTAAAACGCATATCAAAGTTTCACGGTACTTCTGAAGGAGATCTATCAGTAACAGCGAAGTAATAACACTCGAAACACGTTAAGCGCTATACGGGCTAAATTGCGTCGTCTCAGATTCATGTAACCTGAGTTGCAGAGAATGCCGTGGAAAGATTTTTCGTTCTGCGCATCTGAGTGCTCACTCCGTAGACATTTATACTCGATGCTCATAATCTGTGTGACATTGCTGTGACTGGTACACTATTCGTTGTATGCGCGTTGGGCAGTCAGTGTTCGTACACCAGAAAATAGGGAAATTCCACTCACAGTGTAGTAGCGGACGCATCTAAATGCCACAGCTCTTTTTAATGATTGTATTAAATTTCTACGCGGAGCTGTCTCGCTGCGCTGAATCTGTTCAGTCGACTGGCACGTACAGACCGCTTCAATGCCACAACTTTGTCGGTAGTGGAGGGTCAGATGAGCTTTGGTTCCAGTTCTCCACCATCTACAGTGCTGCAAATTTCCTGTCTGGTCTTTTAAGCGGGTGACATATTCAGTCCGGTGGGCTCATGTTTTGTTTTAGTGGTTCAAATGGCTCTGAGCACTATGGGACTCAACATCTTAGGTCATAAGTCCCCTAGAACTTAGAACTACTTAAACCTAACTAACCTAAGGACATCACACACACCCATGTCCGAGGCAGGATTCGAACCTGCGACCGTAGCAGTCCCGCGGTTCCGGACTGCAGCGCCAGAACCGCTAGACCACCGCGGCCGGCCTTTGTTTTAGTGAAATTTTGCCATTTGACATACGACATGACTGTTGAGTGACAGTATGAGTTTTCAGTCTGTCACTCTGTACGGTTAGAACACTGGCCTGCGACTCGCCGTGGTGTTTCAGCTGTGCTGCACGGCGCTCTGCTACGCCATCACGTTCGCCATGGAGAAGCGGATGCCGCAGCCGGACCACACCGTCTGCGCGCTCCTCGACTACGTGGACTTCGAGAGCTACCTGCGGGTAAGTCGCAAGTCCCACTGGACTGCTCCACACTACTGCTGACACAGACGACTATTTAACGTGGAGCGGTTCCACGCCTCACATCAGAAATAAAGCTGCCGTCAATATGAACATTTGTTTGGGCACGATAGTCCTTCACTAACCGTGCTCCTGTTGGAGGTGGTATACTCATCTTTGAACTGACTTACCGTTGCCAGTTGTAGGGGAATTAAAACAGTTCAATCTCCGTACATCCGTAGTTGAAATGGAGGACAGTGGGCCGTCAGCTGCTATAAATTTATATTAAAAATGAAGAAATTCCTCCAGCTGCATTTAAGGTGTCGATTTTATTTTGGCAACTAGTTTCAACGTTGTAACAACGCCATCTTCAGGCCCATACTCTTGTTGACGTCAACTGTGTGAGGCTGATACTAGTAGTCAGTGGTGAGATACGGACGTGCTCCGCGTGGAAGGTGAGTTAATAACCACCTTCCACCGTATCTCACCACTGACTTCTAGTATCAGCCTCACACAGTTGACGTCAACAAATGCATGGGCCTGAAGATGACGTTGCTACAACGTTGAAACTAGTTGCCAAAATAAAATAGACACCTTAAATACAGCTGGAGGAATTTCTTCATTTTTAATATAAAACAGTTCAAGATGCATTCCGAACCGCTGTCCAACTCGGCATTTTCCGCATCAACAAATATTGCCAGAGGTGAAAGAAGTGACAGATAAAAATTTTTGGTCCGGCTCTTCGTTGTACCCGAGACCTTTGCATCTGTGCTCTGACATTTTACCTCTGAGCAACCGAGCCGTCTCAATTTCAGTCACTTTAAAACGATATGATAGTGCCACTTATGAAATTTAACACATAAAGGAAGGCGATTGGGAGTGCTCACTTTTAAATGATGACGCATTAGAGCCTACTTCCGACCCCGGCAGCTGAGCGGTATGCGCGACAGAATGTCAATCCTAAGGACCCGGTTTCGATTCCCGACTGGGTAGGAGATTTTCTCCTCTCAGAGACTGGGTGTTGTGTGGTCCTAATCATCATCCCCATCGACGCGCAAGTCGCCGAAGTGGCGTCAAATCGAAAGACTTGCACTCGGCGAACGGTCTACCCTACGGGAGGCCCTAGTCACACGACATTTATATTAGAGTCTACAAATGTCAACATTTCTGTCCTTCCATCTTGTATAAATGGCAGAATGGGACTGCAACTGGTCGCTGACATGCAGAAAATAGGCATCCAATAGCCGGAAATTTATTGAATAATTTAATTATACTATAAGTTTCAGTGCCTCATTGGCACCATATTCAATCGCTTACACAAATCCGCAAAATAATGAAGTTTACGATAGAACATGGATCTGCTACGCAACAATAGTTGTCACTATTTCAAATAATTTTACAACACGTGTGTATCATTAAAACGTATGAAAAGGCAGATCTAAAGCAAAAAGGCGGTAAATTACAATGCATCACATACAGACACTGGTCACTGAGAACTGCCATATACGTATTAGCTGTATTAATAAAAACCGCTTAAATAAAATACAATATTAACGTAACATTACGAAGTACAGTAAATACTACATTGTAGTAATTAGGAGAGCCTTCATTGAAAATTCGCTCAATCGTCTAGTAAACAAAAGTATCACATATAGTGGTCACACTGTAACGAAACGCATGACGAGAAAAAATCTGTCTTAAAATATTAATACAGAAAAGAAAGAAAACGAAATAATGATACAGAACTATGATAAAGGAAGAAGACAAATCGATTATAATGGTGTAATTAAGTTTTGAAGGAATGCAAGAATCGTTAAAAAGAAAAGAAAACCCGAAATGAGAACTATGCATTTAGGTCAAAGCAACAATATGTGTTCGAAAACACATCCCCCCCCCCCCACCTCTAACTACATATGGTGTTTCAGGGGCAAAGACGGAACTGAACTCTAGAATTAAGTCAACACGTATATTAGCTATCAGTATACAGGGTGATTTTTTCCACTGTGTACGAAATCTAGGGATTGATCGATGAGAGGGTACGGAACAAAAAAGGTCTAATGAACTTATGACGTGAAATGCATGGTTTCCATGCTAGAGACTATTTATTCACTCATTCATTGTTACAGAGACTGTGGTCTAATAAGCGCTGTACCACGCAGTCACAGTTCCCTCCAGAGAGTGATACTGCCCCTCATACGTCATGCCCTCTCCTGCCACAGTAATTGGTAATGTTGTGTCCGATTCCCTTTTCTTACTGACTCATCTTGTGGTGGATATCATACAGTGTTGTTTATAATGGTTCCACATTCGAATCGACAGGTTGCCAACATGGTGTTTACTCACGGAAAGGCAAATGGCTATGGGCGGCGGGTAGAAAGGTTTTATCAGAAAACCTATCCCCGTCGACAACAACCACAACATTCAACATCTGCAACAGCGTTCACCGTTTGTCTGAGACAGGGTTGTTTCAGAGAGCAGGAAATCATGAGGACATACCCGAAATGTTCGCACGCCAGAGCTGAAGGAAAATGTGATTAAGTCTGTGGAAGGCGACGCCGTGTCAATAACAGGTAGTTGGCCCGCCAGTACACGGTAAGCCAGACGACGGTGTAGAACATTTTTCCATGCCAGTTGTTACTGACCCTATTACTTACAGAGTGTGCAGGGCTTACTGGCGACAGATTTTCCACGATGGTATCAATTTTGTCTCCGTTCTCTCTGGTCTCTTCAGCAGGCAACCACGATTCCGAGATTTGTGTCATGTATCCTATTCACAGTTTTTTTTTTTTAATTTGTGGTAAGTTCCTATGGGACCAAACTGTTGAAATCATCGGTCCCTAGGCTTACACACTACTTAATCTAACTTAAAGTAACTTACGCTGAGGACAGCACACACACCCATGCCCGAGGAAGGACTCGAATCTCCGACGGATGTAGCCGCGCGAACCGTGGCAAGACGCCCTAGACCGTGCGGCTACCCCGCACGGTTATTCACAGATGAGGCCACCTTTACGTGGAGTGGTATCTTCAAGGTTCACAACAGTCATCAGTGGGATAGTACGCAGAAGCCCCACGGTATGGTGACGGCGAATCATGAGCATCGGTGCAGCCGGAATGTGTGGGCCGGGATAATTGGCGACCGCATTTTGAGACCAGTCCTCCTTCCACGTCGCGTAAAAGGCTTTAACTATCGGCGTTTCTTGCGGGTGACTTTGCCTCTCCTATTGGAAGAAGTGCCACTGATGATTCGAAACGCTATGTGGCTGCTACATGATAGAAAATGCTCCAGCCCACTTAACCGTTAACGTCCGTAAGCATCTCAATCGTGCCTTGCCAGGTCGATTGATCGGACGAGAGGGTCCAGTTGCATGGCCTGCTCGTTCGCTGGATCTCACCCGTACGATTTATTGTTATGAGGCCATTTCAAAAGTATCGAGTATGCAGAGCCCATTCCACATGTGGACAGATTGGAGCAGCGTTTTCATGCTGACTTTCGACACTGTTCGGATGCGGCCCGGCTGACGTGAACGCATGAGACAGAACATGCTACGGCGCATACACGCTTGTATTGAGGCACATGGGAAACATTTTCAGCACGTACTGTAACTGTGGCTGCGTGGTACAGTGCGTATTGGACCGCAGTCTCTAACAATATATGACTGAATAAATGGTCTCTATCATGGAAACCGCGCATTTCCAGACCAGGTTCATAAGACCTTTTTTGTTCCTTATCCGCTCATCGATCAGTCCCCAGAGTTTGTACACAGCGTAAAAAATCACCATGTATAATGGAGATATAATGGTTCAAATGGTTCAAATGGCTCTGAGCACTATGGGACTCAACTGCTGTGGTCATAAGTCCCCTAGAACTTAGAACTACTTAAACCTAACTAACCTAAGGACAGCACACAACACCCAGCCATCACGAGGCAGAGAAAATCCCTAACCCCGCCGGGAATCGAACCCGGGAACCCGGGCGTGGGAAGCGAGAACGCTACCGCACGACCACGAGATGCGGGCGGAGATATAATGGAGATGTCAGAAATTGATAAGAATCACTGTCAATCGTTTTATTGGCTTTTATGGTTTGCGTGGTCTTCCTTGTATATTGATTATTCTAGCACACCATTTTTCTATTTGTACACATCATCTTTGTTTGGTTCTTGTTTCATCTTTCATACCTTTGCAGCGTTTCTGCGATTTGACGGATCTTGGTTCACATCCTTTCTTATTAATATTATTTAGTGTCTTTGGTCCTTTGCTCGAACACTGACGTTTTGCTTAGGACCTATTCATATCATTTCAAAGTATCAATTTTCCTCACAGGCTACTTTATTCTACGCTATTACGGTGGAAAACGATTGACATCCGCCTCGATAGCTGAGTGATCAGCACAGTAGAAGGCCATGCGAGAGGCCGGCGTTCGCTTCCTGGTCGGGTGAGAGATTTTCTCTGCTTGGGGACTGAGTGCTGTGTTTTCTTCCTTATCATTTCATAGTCATCGATAGCATGTCGCCGAAGTGGAGTCAGCTAAACCGACTTGCACCCTGTGAGTGGTCTTCATGACGAGAGGCCCTACTCACACATACATAAAACGATTGAGAAAGTTTCTTATTACAATAATTCTCACATCTCCGTAATTCAGTGGTAGTTGCTGCACGTGCTCACTGAATTTTAGAATTCAGTTCCCTCTTTGCTCCTGAACGAGCATATACGGTTAGATGGGAAAAAATATGCTCCTGCTTTGATCTAAACGCATGGTTCTAATTTCTGTCTTTCTATTCTTTTTAGTAGTTCTTTCATTTCTTCAAAACTCAATTACGCCATTATAATTGGTTTGCGTTCTTGCTTTATTATAGTTACGCTTTCATTATTTCATTTTCCTTCTTTTGCATATCAATATTTTAAGACAAATTTCCTGTTTTTATAACGGTTCGTTATGATGGCTCTCCTAATTACTACAGTTAGTAATATTTACCGTATTTTGTAATGTTATGTTAACATTGTATTTAGTTGAAGCGGTTGTCATTAACAGTTAATAGGTACATTACAGTTCACAGAGAGAATTGTTTGAATGTCATATATTTTATTTTACTGTCTTGGAATTTTAGGTCTCCCCTTTTATACTTTTTACTAGTGCATATGCATTGTAAATTTGTATTAAATAATGACTTAGATTCGTATTCTACTGTAAGCTTGATGATTTTATCGATTTGTAGAGGGGCTTGAAGATGGTGCTGGTTGGTTGGTTGATTTGTCGGAGGGGACCAAACAGCGCAGTCATCGGTCTCATCGGATTAGGGAGGGAGAGGGAAGGAAGTCGGTCGTGTCCTTTCAAAGGAACCATCCTGGCATTTGCCTGAAGCGATTTAGGGAAATCACGGAAAACCTATATCAGGAAGGCCGGACGCGGATTTGGACCGTCGTCCTTCCGAATGCGAGTCCAGTGAGCTAACCACTGCACCACCTCGCTCGGTGAAGATGGTACCAATGAGGCCCTGGAACTGGTAGCGTAGTAAAATGTATGAAGTAAATTTACGACTGTTGGACATGTGTTTTCTGCAAATGTCAAAATTCGCTCCTTCCCCGGCTTATATCATTTCTGCAGATCCTTTTCTCTGGGGCTGCACAAGAGATAGTCCGTTTTTGCTTGTGACGGACTGCGAGATCAAGTCCGTAATAAACCATGCTGGTTGATCTATTTCAATAAAACTCGTCAATAAAAAAATAGCTGCTCATCAATACTCCACAACAAACATCTGAAAGACGAAACACTTCTTTAAACTTGGAATAACAGTAAGAATGAAGACTTTACTTTCATTTCCATGCTAGTGTTAAGTAATAGCACGATTTTTCTGTAACTGGTGCTGAAGTTGCTGAATGAGGCCTAACAAGCCAGACAAAAAATGGTTCAAATGGCTCTGAGCACTATGGGACTTAACTTCTAAGGTCATCAGTCCCCTAGAACTTAGAACTACTTAAACTTAACTAACCTAAGGACATCACACACATCCATGCCCGAGGCAGGATTCGAACCTGCGACCGTAGCGGTCGCGCGGTTCCAGACTGTAGCGACTAGAACCGCTCGGCCACCCGGCCGAGAAGCCAGACAGCGCACCACGGCGTCTAGTACTAGCAAATAAAACAAATCCGTCCTAGACACAGACCAGAGCTCTCCATTTCGAGTTCTAATGCAAAAATCTTCATGCTTCATCAACTAAACACCCCTGTGTTCAATCAAGATAGTTGTCGTTCGGGTGATTATAGTGCTGTCAGCGTACCATGATGTTGACCGCAGTTTTGTTATAGACATTTTTATGTGGCTGGTAGACAAGAAATCTCGCCGGGAAGCGAGACTGTACGAATTTTCCTTCGCCCGGTAAGGGTGTCAGGACGTTGATGTGGGTCTTTCGGGATAGCTACAACGGGAGTCGTAGTCGTAATGTGAATGTTGGGAGGGGGAGGGGAGAGCCATATTTCACTACGGACCAAGCACCTAGCAGTGTGTACAGCGACACTTACACTCATAAATTTGGCAATAACATTCGATCTTTGGCAAAGACATTTGACAGTCGTCCACAGAAACCAAAACATTGCTTTAAAACAAGCGTTATGTGCGTAGTGTTGTGGAATGGCGAAAAAAAACTGCAATTTGGCGTTCATAAGAAGAAGAACAACACCAAAAATGCAACAGGAGCGTAATATGTAGGAAATTGTCCACGCAACCTGTAAGTACAGTTCAAAACATTACTACTTAATAGGAAATACCAACCACCAGAACTGTTTATAACCTATAGGCACATTGACAAAAATGTAAATAAAATAGCTAACATATGTACATATTCCAGGCCACTGATGATGCCTTGCAGAAAATAAAGGCGAAACGCGTATGGCACTAAAATTGTGTTTTATTCAGTTGCTGTCAGACGGTCCATAAGTAAAAATTATCAATATACCGTAATATTGCGCGCAACTGAGGAGGACAGGACTATAAAAGTTGAACACGTTTGTCTGTCCGCCGAGCAGCGCCGGCTGAAGCTGCTGAGCCGGCCGCCGGACGGGTCGGGCCCCTGCTGGCCGGACGCTGTGTCCGGGGTGCTGCTGCACGTGCTCAGCTACGCCATCCGCCACCAGGAGAACGGCCTCAGGCTGCTGCTGCGCATGCGCGCCTTCGCCAAAGTTGCACAGGTAAGAGCTAGACCTGCACCTCTTCCCACATTCCCAACAGCGCTGCCCTCAGTGTAGGTAAATCTGCAGTCCTTTCAGTCTCGTTCAGAGGCGAACGTTTGCTACTTTAGCATATTTTCTTCGCGTAGGTAGACAACATTCACTTTTTGCAACTACGTATAGATTTGCACCAGCAAAACTCACAACGTGAATTTAACGAAACCCGAAAAGCTGCACTACTTTAGACGAAGCACAATAAAAAAGATGAAGGAACTATTTTATTCAGATTCACTAACGGATTGTGATCCCTTTTTTAAACTCAGCTGAAGTAGGATCTTTAAATGAGAGCAGAATCGTCTTATAAGAATTATAGCCAGTGTCCTCTAGACATCAATGATGACACTTTCACGATGTTCTTCGTCTTCAACAATATACGAGTATTTCCTCAAAAATAAAAGTGCAAATCATGATTATTACACATTGATCAGAATCAGATCCTAAAGATATTTCAACAGGTTAACATTAGCACAGAAAGAAGAAATCTCCGTACATCCATATTTATGCTGGACGATGATTGGACACAGCTGTTATAATTTATATTAAAATGAAACTCCTCCAGCTGTACTTAAGATTTTATATTTATTTGGTTACTAGTTTCGACGTTGCATCAACGCCATCTTCTGGCCCGTACACTTTAACGAAATTAATAGTGTGCGGGTGAAACAATTGATTTCGTCAAAGTGTACGGGCCTGAAGATGGCGTTGATGCAACGTCGAAACTAGTAGCCAAACAAATATAAAATCTTAAATACAGCTGGAGCAGTTTAATTTTAATACAAAATAGACAGAAGAAAAATAGACAGACTATTACTTTAGAGCTATCTTTATCGATTATCATCATAGTATTCACTTTAACATCCGTTACACGGCTAAGCTAAAGGAGGTTACACGTTAATCAGACTCTGTAAATCGGGACCAATTGAAAACATCGTATTACTCTAACACCACAATGAAATCTCATTAAACACTGCCGAATCAGTTATAACTCAGCAAGAATTTACTCGTCCAGGTACAGAAATAGCGCGTGTTGTGTCCCTTTATGCGCCCACGTCATACACAGTTGAAACAGAAGTAAGTAGTTTCATGTTTATCTTACTTTTTCCGATAGAAAACATTTTCTCGTCTCTGACAAGAATCAAGTCCATGGATAAAACTCACTACAGCTATCTAATCGATTGAAATTACAGACCTTGTAGAGACGTCACTGACACGAAACTAAACTGAAGCCTTACTACCCGCTCTCCCCCACCCCCTCCCCCGTGTAATATCGCGCTGTGTACACGTGAGTGAGGCAAAATGCACAGAATCTGAGCACTTCATTGATCAACATGGTTTGTAACCGAATAGTCATCATTTGGATTTGCAGTTCTTGTATTTTTCGTGTTTCCAGTTAATATTGTTGGATGTAAAGTCCGCCAGTTATGCAAAACACCGTTTTTTCAAAGTTACCAAACATGTTTCAGCACCTCTCTGCCGTCATCAGTGGGTTTTATGTAATCTGTAATGTGAACTCCTTTTACTAAATGATTACAAAATTACAGCAATAATTGGTTCGAACAACAATTTGTTCCTTTTAATTAATACATTTACATTCGGTTTGCATGGTTTGGCAGGACCACTTGCGTATTATTTCTTACAGGTAGCTTGTCATCTGCAACCAAATGATGTTGATGAGAAATTTTATGGGGAGTTAACCTATCACTTTATGCTTTAAACGTAATTTAGTTTTTACTTACATTTTTTCTCAGCACCCTGATGAAGTGTTGTGAAACACACGTAAATATAATACATATTTTCAGAAATTTGGTCGTAAAAAGCATTTTACACTTCACCAAAACACACTGTAATCGTGGTTGTTGTGTCTCCCAGACCAGACAGTGTTCATTAGTTCACCAGTGAGTTTGGCACCAAATCTGAATTTTGTTTACGTTTTATCTTTGTGTGTGTGTGTGTGTGTGTGTGTGTGAGAGAGAGAGAGAGAGAGAGAGGGAGAGAGAGTTCTGTACACTTCTTAGCTATTTGTGTTGTCTTTTACGTGGTGTTCCTTTAGTGTGTAAAATCGTGATCCTTTGCAAAGTGTAGTGTCTTTTCGGTAAAGGTCCTTTAATGTGTTAAATAGTGTGCCCTTGCTGAGTGTAGTGTATTCATTTATGAACTATTTTACTTCTGCTATTAGCTTCTGTATGTGGAAGTTTTACTCAGTGGTCAGTTTGCTGTATAGGCTGTAGATTAGTATTCTTAATTCTGTTTCTATTGTAGATGGGTGGTGATTGTGGGCTGTTAGGTGGTCAGTAAATGTGCTATGGAAGCTGTTGCTTTTTAAAGCTCTGAGATGTTCTGAATATCTGGTTTTGAAGTTTCTGCATGTCTGTCCTATGCATACTGACTGGCCAGTGTTGCATTTGAGTTCATATATTCCTGATCTGTTACATTTATCTGTGGGTGTTTCTGGTGTTCTGATCTTTTCCGGTGTTGGGTTCTCTGTCCTGTAACCTATTTGGAGTCCCTGTTTCTTTAATATGTTGCCTGTTCTGTGAACAATTCTGCTATTGTAGGTGAGTATGTGTCATTTCGTTTTGTGTCTACGTTGTTGCTCTGTTGTGTCTTGCATGTGGTCATTGTTTGTGTTTTGTGTTGTTCTGTGTTCGGTGAGGACTTGTGTGTGTATGTGTGTGTGTGTGTGTGTGTGTGTGTGTGTGTGTGTGGTAAGTTCATTTCTGTACTGTTTACATATTTTTGGGTTTAATTTGTCTACCATAAGGGTATACGGTTCAAACGGCTCTGAGCACTATGGGACTTAACATCTATGGTCATCAGTCCCCTAGAACTTAGAACATCACACACATCCATGCTCGAGGCAGGATTCGAACCTGCGACCGTAGCAGTCACGCAGTTCCGGACTGAAGCGCCTAGAACCGCACGGCCACCACGGCCGGCTCTTTCGACACATACATAACTCCATCACCACATGTCTCCTTCAACTGTCGATGAATTTCAATTGGTTTCACACCACGCAAATTCAGAAAACGAATGATTGCACGCTGTTCAAGTAAGGAAAACGTCGCCATTTTAAGTATTTAAAACAATTCCATCTGCCGTACGGTGCTGCCATCTCTGGGACGTATTGACAATGAACGCGGCCTCATTTTAAAACAATGCGCATGTTTCTATCTCTTTCCAGTCCGGAGAAAAAAAAATCGGAGGCCTTAGAACTTGAATGCACCACGTAGTTTAAGGAGCATGAATCTGAAGTTTGCTTGCTTTGTGTCAGTGAGTGGTTCTACAGGTTGTGAATGCTGGCCCTTGTGGATTTCAGTTTCCTAAATATTGTGAAGTCATGTGTGTTGTTTCGTTTTTGTATGGCGCGATCTATAAAATGTAGATTGTTGTTTGTTTGTGTTTCTAATGTGAAGTTAATTTTTGGGTGTAAGTTGTTTATTTCATTGTATAGCTGTTCTATGTGTGTGTGTGATTCATCAATCAGGCATAGTATGTCATCGACATAACGGTAACAGTGTATAGCTTTGTAGTTTACTGGTTTTATTGTGTGTCTGAAGATCATGTTCTCCCGGCATGCCATTGGCAGTCCTTCATGTTGAGAACAAAATTCCTTGTAGAACACAAAGTAATTTTGTGATGTTATTCTCTTTTTGTTCACGTGCTTCCGCAAAGCAATGAACTGTAGGTGTGTATTTTACTGTGTAGACTAGTGGTTAGAAGATTAGTCGTAGTTTTTCTTTTTGCATAAGTCGTGTGAATATCATTGTGTAGGGCGGCTTCCTAGTGTAAATTTTCCGCGTAGAGAAATTTATTTCTGTTTAATAGCTTGCTATCTCAGAGTACAGTGAGAAATCTGCTCACCAACTTCTAGTGTGACTTTATTCCCCTTTGGTATATTTTCAAACTCAGTAGCGCCATTTGAGACCTTATATCTATTTTATACGCAGTACGATATCGCTAGGGACTGTACTTGTTGTGAGCGGACACAAGGAGAGTTGGCTGCTGTCCGTAAACAGATAGAAGCTGCTTTGGCTACCGTCGACAGGCTTCTAGCTAATGCTCAAAGTTGCGGTGACGTCGGGGCGCCAGTGTCGCGATTTGCGACAGCTTTGGTGCCACTGGAATCCCCTGGTGACCCGGACGTCGCCGCGGCTTCTGATACGTAACATAGGACCGGTCCGTCCTCACTCCTGAGTGGGTGGCAGACAGGGTTCGCGCGTCGTTGGGCGGAAGGCGAAAGAGGGAGTAGGCCGTGCGGCTGGCGCGGCTGGCTCCCTACGTCTTAGCAACAGGTACGAGGTGCTACGCAGTGTTGATGATAACTCTAAGCCAGCACGGGATGCCTCTCCTGTTGGGCCAGCGGTCGATTTTACTGCTCAGTCAGGACAAGTACAGAAGGTGCGTATGCTAGTCATTAGGGGCTCTAATGTTAGGCGGGTGATGGATCCCCTCAGGGAGATAGCACGCAAGGCGGGGAAGAATTCCAGTGTGCATTCGGTTCGTTTGCACGGAGGTCTCATCCGTGATGTGGAGGAGGTCCTTCCGGCGGCTATCGAGCGCACTGGTTGCAATCGGCTGCAAGTAGTGGCACATGTCGGCACGAATGACTCCCGCCGCTTGGGTTCTGAGGCTATCCTCGGCTCCTTTCGGCGGCTGGCTGATTTAGTGAGGGCAACAAGCAACGCTCGCGGGTTGCAGGCTAAGCTGTCTATTTGTAGCATCGTATCCAGAGTGACTGCGGTCCTCTGGTTTGGAGTAGAATGGAAGGTCTAAACCAGAAGCTCAGACGGCTCTGCAACGGTTTCGGATGCGGATTTCTTGACCTTCGCTATCGGGTACAGAATTGTAGGGTTAGGTGTGCCAGCGAACTACCCAGGTAGTTCGCTGGCAGGAAGTTCAGACTGGAATGTTTGATCTCCAATGGTGGCGGCGCATTTATTACAGTAAAACATTCGATAAAATCTAGCAAGATTATCAAGGATTCCGAATGTGAATTAATCTGGGTGAAATTGAGTATCAAAGAACAGCCAAAAATGGTGACTGGATGCTTTTATAGGCCACCTGGGTCAGGATCTGTAGTTGTAGAGCGCTTCAGACAGAACTTGCAGAATATCATTAGTAATTTTCCTGATCATGCCGTCGGAATAGGGAGTGGCTTCAACTTGTCAGGTATAGATTGGGAGTTTTATGCCATCAAAATTGGTGCCAGAGACAGGGAATCATGTGGCATTGTTCTGAATGTCTTGTCCGAAAATTACCTTGAGCAGATAGTTAGACAACCAACTCGTGAGGGTAACATTTTAGACCTCGTGGCAACAAAGAGACCTGAACTTATCGAGTCAGTTAACGCAGAGGAAGGTGTCAGTGATCATAAGGCTGTGGCAGCATCTATGACGATGGGTCCCACAGGGATCATGCCGTTGTAATAGTGGGTGACTCCAACTTGTCAAGTATAGATTGAGAGTGTTATCTGGGATCCCTATCAGATAGGACTGATTGAAGAGATAGAGAAGATCGAACGAAGAGCGGCGCGTTTCGTCACGGGATCGTTTAGCTGGCGGAGATCCTAAACAAACTCCACTGGCAGACGTTAAAAGAGAGGTGTTGTGCATGACGGAGATATTTGCTATTGAAATTTTGGGACAGCACTGTTCATACCTCTCGCGTAATGACTACGAGGAGAAAATTCGAGAAATTAGAGCCAATACAGAGGCTTACCGACAATCATTCTTCCCACGCACTATTCTCGAGAGGAACAGGGTTGGAGGGATCAAATAGTGGTACCAAAAATACCCTCCGCCACACACCATTAGGTGGCTTGCTGAGTATGATGTAGATGTAGATGAGTATGGTTGTTATTTCATTAATGCGTGTGTCTGGTGTGTTTCCTTGTTGTTTTAAGCTTTGTTTGATGATGTTGATTGTTTCATTTATTGGAGTACAAGTGTACATTGATGTGATATCAAATGATCTAAGGGTTGCTGAATCTGGTATGTGTATGTTCTTGATTCTGTCGATTAATTCCTTTGAGTTTTCTAGGTTCCTGTTGTTATCAAATGTGCAACTTTTTTAGTAATGTGGGCGTCTGTTTGGTTAGGTGGTAGAGTGCAGCATTTCGGAAGTTGATGATGGGCCTTAATGGGATATTATTCTTATGAACCTTTGGCAGGGCATTTAGGGTGGATGCTTTTGGATTTTTCTGTATCATCCTTTTATTTGGCCTTTTGAGAATGCATTTTTGATGTGTTTCAGTGTCTGTTGATGTTTTTCTGGTACCTTGCTGTTAGGTCACTGGTCAGTTTATTGATGTTGTTGTCTTTCAGAAAATCTAGTGTCTTATCTATGTATTCCTTTCCATCCATAATTACAGTAATATTCCCTTTGTCTGCTCTCGTTGCTATGGCGTTGTTTTGTTTTAATTTTTGTTTTACGTTGTTGGCTGTGATTTCCTCCGATGTTCAATTCTTAGAGGTAACGGTGGATCTGTGTGTTCAATTATCTGTGTTATTTCTGCAGCTACTTACTCTCTTGTCAAGTTTGCATTAAAGTTTTCATTCTTTCTTGTTCCTTTATAATGTTTTCAGATTCTGTTATGAGGTTTTCTGTTGTTTTGTGTGACATGTTCGTGTTAATTTTTCTTTTTTTCTAGTAGGCTACTGTCTTGTTTGCTAAGATTTATGTTAGTTCGATTAATGAGTCTGTCATTGAATTTATATTGTTGGTTGTAATCGTTTTCAGTGAGTCTGCTTGTGCTCTTAATTATTTTGTTGCGCTTTCTGTTTTATTTCTTCTGTTTTTCTAGCATTACTTTCTGTATGTATGCTTTATCTCTCTCTGTTATTACCTCTAAGTGAGCTGGTATTCCAAATTTGTTGGCCAATTCTAAACGTGTTTGGTAAAGTTCAATGTTGGACCACTGCTTTTTCGCATATAATTCCCTAATTTCCTGCTTCAGCCACAAAATCTCCACTTTCTTTTTTACTTTCTTTGGTGCAGATGACATGCTATTCACAGAGTTTTTGGTATACTCTGGAATGACATTATGAGCTAGGCAAATTTTATTAAACTGTATATTGAGGGTTGTCTTCTGAAGTTTCATTAAGGTGTTCCTGAATTTGTTGCAGACCTTTCTGGGGAATGCCTGGCTGGACGAAGAGATATTCGTCATTTGGATTTGCAGCTCTTGTATTTTTCGTGTTTGCAGCTAAAATCGTTGGATGCAAGGTCCGCCAGTTATACAAAACACCGTTTCTTCAAAGTTCCCCAGCAAAAAACACCCACAGATAAATTTAACAGATCAGGAATATATGAACTCAAATGCAACACTTGCCAGTCAGTATGCATAGGACAGACATGCAGGAACTTCAAAACCAGATATTCAGAACATCTCAGAGCTTTAAAAATCAATAGCTCCCATTGCACATTTACTGACCACCTAACAGCCCACAATCACCACCCATCTACAACAGAAACAGACTTAAGAATACTGAGTTCCAGCCACAGCCTATAGAGCAAACTGATGACTGAGGAAAACTTCCACATACAGAAGCTAATAGCAGAAGTAAAATAGTTCATAAAAGAATACACTACACTCAGCAAGGACACACTATTTAACACATTAAAGGACCTTTACGGAAAAGACACTACACTTTGCAAAGGATCACCATTTTACACACTAAAGGAACACCACGTAAAAGACAACACAAATAGCTAAGAAGTGTACAGAACTCTCTCTCTCTCTCTCTCTCTCTCTCTCACACACACACACACACACTCACACACACACACACACACACACACGCACACTAAGAAGTGTACAGAACTCTCTCTCTCTCTCTCTCTCTCTCTCTCTCTCTCTCTCACACACACACACACACACACACACACACACACACACACGCACACGCACGTACGCACACACACACACACACACACATACACACACACAAAGATAAAATGTAAACAAAATTCAGATTTGGCGCCAAACTCACTGGTGAACAAATGAACACTGTCTGGTCTGGGACACACAACAACCACGATTACAGTGTGTTTTGGTGAAGTGTAAAATGCTTTTTACGACCAAATTTCTGAAAATATGTATTATATTTACGTGTGTTTCGCAACACTTCATCAGGACGCTGAGAAAAAATATAAACGACTATACGCGCGAAATATCGCGACAAACCGAATTACGTTCAAAGCATAAAGTGATAGGTTAACTCTCAACAAAATTTCTCATAAACATCGTTTGGTTGCAGATGACAAGCTACCTGTAATAAATAATACGCAAGTGGTCCTGCAAAACCAAGCAAACCGAATGTAAAGGTATTAACTAACAGAAACAAATAGTTGTTTGTGTAATTTTGTGATCATTTAATAAAAGGTGTTCCCATTACAGATTACATAAAACCCACTGATGCGCCACGGAGGTGCTGAAACATGTTTGATAACTTTAAAACAACATCGTTTTGCTTAAGTGGTGGACCTTACATCCAACGATTTTGTAAACGAATTTGAAACTGAAACTGAAACAAGTGTCAGTTTATTTATTTACCATCACCAGCACTGTTACATTTTTGACAGTCTGAGCTGAGAACAAAGTGCATATATTACGATGTTGCGGTTCCATCCTTTTCGTTTCTTTTAAAAAAGAGCTCTCCATTGATTTACATTCTAGATTCTGCCCATGAGTATAATAGCTCTCAAGCAAACGCCCCTCAACCTACCATCACCACCGACAAGTGTAAATTATGTGTTCACGCATCTCATTGTTTGTGACGACACATCTCCTGGACTACTTATCGTACAATGATATAATTTTGCACAAACATTCAGTGCTATAGATGCACACTATCCGCAAAGTGTATTGCGAGTTGAGTGAGTAAAGCAGCAATAAGTTAAAACGTCATGCCTGATGCTAAAGTTTTACTGTATGAACAGCAAAAATATGCTAAGCGATGAACTTCTGCCCCTGTAATTATTTTGTTGGGGAGTGGGGGGGGGGGGGGGGGAGGGGGGGCGTCAACGAGAGAAAGTTTAGAAATAGTGAGTAAACTTTGTTGGAGGTTACTAAGTGCCCCCCATCCTCAAATTTTGGATGAATACAGGCTTGCAGTTTGGACCGTGATTTACGCTGCATCAATACATACACACAGTTTCTAATTTTAATACTTTGGTTATTGCTTTAAATGTTTAAGGAATGATTGAATCTCGTAATGGGTAGATTATTGCAGCATTTTAAATTTCGAAATTCGGTCAAGAATTGCATCACGTACATAAGAATAAAAATTCTTATTGCCCATAGAAACCTTGTGATCGATTTAACCATTCAGTCATGTGGAATGGAAGCGACCTTATATGAACGCAAGGCATAACTTTTTTAGATCACTCTTATTTTTTTCTCTCTTGGATAAGAAGTAACATATTGTTCTATTTTAACAATTTGGACGACGCATTTATTAATTTAGTATGAAAACTAAAACTCCGTTGCAATCCTTGCAGATATTAATAATTTCTCATTTTATGACACAAAAGCGAGTTCAGTTGTTTTGTACCACCACCACGACCACTTTCTGAGCTCTCTAGTCTCAAAATTTAAAATTTTATAAGAGGACTTCTTTCCATACAACGCTTTCCCGTTGTGCATTTAGATTACTTATTGATAAGTTTGCTGCTTGAAATGCTTGTAGAAAATTCCTCCTTTCTCAGGTCATTCTTTCCTGCACACACACGCACAGGATGAGATAAGATTTATTTACTCAATGTTAGTTTGTACAGACGTGCCACAGACAGTTTGCGAGTTTGCAACAACAGAGGAACCATGCGTAGCAATACAATTCATATTTCATAACTAACTAGGAATGGCATTAACTGGGTTTAGTCCGAGCTACCTACAGCATCATTTGTCTGGAACACTGCAAGCACATGCAAGTTTTCTCTTATGAGATCAAAGAGGAATCTTCCCGTTTTCTTCGTCAACTGTGGGCAACTCATTCGTATATCAGTTAAACTACCGTTTATTACTTCACTTACTCTAGACAGGAAACGGTGATACCAGAGAATAATTCTATAGAAGAAATATACGGAGTGTGGCAAGACTTGCAAGATTTATCGCTTTTATAACTACTGCACTACAGCAACAAGAATCGATGTCGTTGACACGTAATTTTCCGTACTGACCAGTAAATGTGAGACGATTAATGTGAATATATGGTTGCGCTAGAGGAGCTATGCGTTAATGAAGCATCTTATCTATGAAAATAACAGACGTAACGGTTTATTGAACGAGCCACATCGCGCACGTACTTCACGAAACACAATAAAGAAATCTAAACAACTGAAGAACTGACCTTCCATTTGAGAAAAGGCTGGTGATGTTGCGATACGTACAACAAAGTGTTTGCAGTATCTCCCTGTGTGTATAGATAAGAACATAACTGGAAGTCACATAATAGAGGTCATCCAACACACTTTAGTTCATAAACTTGTACTCTGCTGGTTTTGGTGATCATAACGTCAAAAAAGGGAATTTATTTGGCATATTTCGATTCCTTAATGTGACAAAGAAAAATATTCTGGAAATGTTCTAACCCGCCAGGGTAGTCGGCTTCCCGGACTCGGGTAGGCGCACCGGCCCCGGATCGAATCCGTCCGGCGGATTAACGACGAGGCCGGTGTGCCGGCCAGCCTGGATGTGGTTTTTAGGCGGTTTTCCACACTCCGCTAGGTGAGTACCGGGCTGGTCCCCACGTTCCGCCTCAGTTACACGCGTCGCAGACATTTGAAACACGTCTGCACTATTTCACGATTTACACTCGACGCAGACAATTGGGGTACACTGATTCCATCCTGGCGGGTACGGGGTGGCGGCAGGAAGGGCATCCGGCCATCCCTAACACTAACACTGCCAAATCCGTTGTAACCAAGCCGACCCTGCGATCTCTGCGGGACTATGGCGTAAGCGAAAGAAAGAAAGGAAGATTCTGGAAAAGTTCTAAATCCCATTGCAGAAAAACATGCAATAAGAATCAAAACTGGTGTATTGTCTCAAACGTTCTGTAGACAACTGCTTAAGCAAATCGTAATATTATCAAAAGCATCACAGCCGGCCGGTGTGGCCGTGCGGTTCTAGGCGCGTCAGTCTGGAACCGCGTGACCGGTACGGTCGCAGGTTCAAATCCTGCCTCGGGCATGCATGTGTGTGATGTCCTTAGGTTAGTTAGGTTTAAGTAGTTCTAAGTTCTAGGGGACTGATGACCACAATTGTTGAGTCCCATAGTGCTCAGAGCCATTTGAACCATTTGAACCAAAAGCATCACAACATATTTACTTCCTTCGAATCTTTGGGTTAAGAACTGTTCGACACTTGAAAATACTCAAAAAAGCAAGTCGCACATGTCGTCTCATACCAAGACCGTTGCGCAACAAGAACGGCGCATTGTCAGACAGTTCTGCTGCGGCACGGGTGACAGATGCATGGCAGTGTGCAACTGAAAAGGTGCGGCCACTGCAGACTTAGTCGAAAGGCGAAGTATGCGGAACAGTGCGATCCTTGTGGCTAAAACGTCTACATTGCACACAGATGCATCGTGAAATTCTGACAGCGTGTGGACCAAATGCAATGTCACATCTAGCCGTAGTGAACGGTGTCAGCAACTTTAACGAAGGACGCACAGATGTGGGTGACGCAGATCGAGAGGTTCAGTTCTTGTACCATGCGATGTCCATCTTTTCGGCAAGTTGAAAGAACATTTGGGCGGAAAGAAATTTTCCAACCATGAGGTCGTTCGCAGAGCTGTCCTGGAATGGTTCCGTGACCAAGGAGCGGATTTTTTATCGCCGAGGAACCGGACGACTGGTAGAACCTGCAGAACATTGTTTACAATGACTTGGTCAGTACGTTGAAAAACAATGTCACGTACTTGTGTCACTTTGAAGTATAGTGCATCATTCAATGAAAGTTTCGAGGCCTGCCATAATAATGTGTAACTTTATTTTTGGAGTCCCCTTGTAACAGCATCGTTCATGAATGTAACATCAGAAACAAAAATTAGAGCTGCACTGTTCACAACTTAACTTGACCCTTGCACGGTAGGGAGTACTATATACTATACTACCTCCATAATGAATTAAATCTGCTTATAGTCAAAACTAAAACACGAAAACAAACTGTAGTCATTTTCGCTTGACAGCTCCTTTCATTCCACAGAAGAATTTGTAAATAGCTAATATGGGTGTGTGAATGTGTGCATTTCTGAGTGCGTGTTTCTGTTAATCTGGTTATACACAAATTAAGAAATGTGTAAATATAATTTTAAACCAATAAATGGCTAGCAATAGTCATATTATCACTTGACAAAATGTACTCTTTTTGTAAAAGACATCACATGTCTAACACATCATATCGATACTTTGGACTCGATCCCTGATACATACAGATAACAATTAACTACCAGACGAGTGGAGCGTCAGGTTACTCATGCGTAAAACACAAGGAACGGACAGACGTCTGCAGCTAGCTTTCAGGGTCTGTTTACGATTTACGTGTCGATGTTGCCCCATGAAAGCGTTCACCCATCGTCTGATGATACGTCAACCAAGAACAAATAACATTTTTACTCGAAAGCAATGATGATTATTATAATTCTCTTAGTGTTAATGGTATCGTATTACAAAATTAGACACTGTAAATGTGGCTAAGAACAAATATACATAAAAATAGATCGAATGTACCATAACGCCCAAAATTCCGTATCCTCACAATCTCGTTGATGAGCTTTGAGAAGATATTCCATAATTCAAAATTTTCGCAGTTTCATGAAAAAAGATGATTGCGGAGTTGGTAATCCACTACATTCAGAGATTGCCACATCAGTTACCTATACCTCCCGCTCCAAGCTATCCTTGCACTGCGCAACTCCGGCCGCCAGTCTGTTTAATGTCTTCATATCCTGCAGGTGAGTCGTAATAAGCAGTACGAGCATTCTCTTTGCAACCTAAGATTAGCCTTACCAGAGAAGTACATACCGGGATGTGCAATATGATGGAATAGGCTCCGCCGTCCGCGGGAAGGTCTAATAATTTCCGAAGGAAGGAAGATTGAGAGTTTAACACCCTGACCACAGAGTGGTCATTAGGGACAAGAGCCATGCTCGGATTACGAAAGGATGAGGAAGGAAATCGGCCGTGCCCTTTCAAAGAAACCATCCTGACTTAAGCAAATCACAGGAACTCTAAATCTGCCGTGCACCATTGAATCACGCGATGGGCAATTGTGGCAATGTTCTGGTTTATCAGCGTGTCTTCAGGGCAATAACACAACTAACGAAGCGCTTTAAAAGAAGACTATGATATTGGCAACTACTAAAATAGCCTCAGTTTGGCAGCGCAGAGCAGTGCGATACAACCACTCTTGTCGTTAAAGCACGGATGTAATTACCATAGACGAAGGATGTAGGATGTCTGAGTACCAAACTCGTGTTATAGTATTTGACAACGACCAATAAAGCCTTCTTTTAAAAACGATAAATGGAAAAATTTTGTTTCGAAGTACTGGAAGGAATCGTACTGTAGCGTCTGAGAGGGCAGCATTTTGAGCTTGAATGCCTTACCATTATTTGCCAACTAAGAGTGACTACAGATTCTAACTGCAACTGCATCAGCATGATTCACCTGTTCTCCCATAACTAACAGATAGTTCTTTCATTTTGTAAAGATAATTCTAAAAGTCTATAGTCGTTATTTTACTGGTCCCGGCGGAGGTTCGAGTCCTCCTTTTGGCATGGGTGTGTGTGTTTGTCCTTAGGATAATTTAGGTTAAGTAGTGTGTAAGCTTAGGGACTGATGGCCTTAGCAGTTAAGTCCCATAAGATTTCACACACATTTGACCTTTTTTTGTTTTTATTTTACTAGTGCCTGCCATTATGCCAAATTATACACTAGTTCTTTTTGCACTCCTGGTGTTGGGCGCCAGTTATGTCGTGGTCTTTCAGTCCTATCAGCCACTATTTAATAACTGCTAGGTGCTTGATTGCTGAAAGTAAGCTAAAAATATTGAAATTTATAAGGCTGGGAGCAGATTACACAAAGTAAAAGCGGCCGAAAAGGGAACAACGTACATTAGAACAAATTAATATAGTAGTAATTAGTATTACGAATAGAACAAGAACACAGTTGCCCGACGTATCTCAGAGTGCTTGGCGTGCGTGGAAGATTTTTATACCCTACTTACGGGACCCCCGAATAAAGCGAACATTACAGATGTTCGTCAGGCAGCTGAGTGAAGTTTCTGCCTTATGGTGCGTTGCCATATTCGCCAGGTTTGCATCTAGATGCCCTGTCGAGCAGTGTCAACTGGCAAAGATGAATGCAGACATCTCAGAAGACTCAGAATACCTGTATCAGCCATCAAATTCTTGTGTGTTGTAGCTCTTTCCAATTTTTTACCCTTCTGCTTTGCTCACCTTGTGTGACTCCAGTTCTCGTCCATTTGGTACATAGGTCGGACCTAAAAAGTTATTCTGGCAATGAGGGAAGCAGTTATTCGCTGTCAAACCTAGTTATTTCATTCCACTTTATCGGCTATTCTTTTTCGTTTCTACTGTTTCTTGGATTTCATGTGGACGTGTAAGAGAATTATTATAGGAGTTTTCTATGGACTCCCAGCCGCCGTACAATCACGCTGGACAAAAAATTGTCACCCAGAGGACGCGACGGGTTAAGACAACGTAACACCGCATGTAGCCTTGATGATGGGCTCAGTTAGGCGAGAAAGAGAGTGCTCAAGGCCTTCAGATTTGCCATATCCAGTTGAAGCCACACGTTGACGTTTAATGCCATAGAAATACAAACTGCGTGGGTGTTATCTGCTACATTTCGTCCGCTGCTCCACATTGTCACAAATATTTTGTGTAGGATTAAGATGGGTGATTTAGCGAGCCAATAGTAATGCGATAAGATGCCTGAGTGTTCATCTAACGAAGAACGTATTCCTATCTTGGAGGACGAGAATTTCCACAACATACACTTCATGAAGATGTATAAGAGAGGGCACCACCAACTCACCGAAAAAGTTGAAATAAACTCCCTTGTAGATGTTAACTGTGGCTTGAATGAGTCGAGTCAAGGCACAAAAAACACTCCCAAAAAGTTGGCCTCTGGCCTGAACTACGCTCCCGACACGTTGTGGGTTAAACGCCTCGTTAGGTCGTCGCTGCATTCGACGACTTGCACCATTTGAGGAGTGTTTGGCCTGAGGGCCAAGTGGTAAAATTCGTCCCTGGAAACCGGGAAGTCGAATCTCGAACGGACAACAGAATTTTCTGTCTGCCCATAACACACCTCCACATCTTGATGATGAGAAGATTCGGCAGGAATTCCATGTTAAAGTGTAAGTCCCCTTACCCTGCTACGAGTATCAGAGTAGATTAGAGAGAGGCAAGAAGCCCAAGTGGCGTCCAGCTGAACACTTGCACCATGATGTTGAACCACACGGAATTACTATTATTATTTGAAAAGTGACAATATCGAAACTCGTTGGACCACACTACACGCCTGCAGTCAGTTGACAATGCATGACACTCGACTCCAGTCTCTGATAATCTGGATATTTTTACCGTCATTGTTGTTATGCCTTGTTACATGACTGCCAGTGGTACACCATTTGTTGTAGACACGTTGGGCAGTTTGCTTTGATCACGAACAAATCGGGCTACTTTATTCACGATGTTGTCAAGGGCATGGTTAAACATGAAGCTTCTTTCTACTGTTTTGTTACATCTCTACGCCCAACCATTTTACTCCACTGATCTCATATAACCGACTGGCATACACACAACACGTCACTCCGCAGATTTAAGTCAGCGGCAGAGGGTACATGACCGCCTAGTACCAGCCCTGTATCACCTACAACGTTCCTAAGCGACCAGTCTGTTCTTTTAAGGAAGTGACTAATATTTACCTGGTACGTTTATCTACTTGTGCAGTGAATAGGGGCAGTGTATAGCATCTGTTCAGGCAACACGACCCTGCTGGAAATATACAGCACTTCACAACGACGGTGTCCCGATATCTGCTCACGTTAGAGTTGTAAATGTACCGTACGCTAACGTAGATTATCATAAGTAAGCGTCGATTACGCTAGTTTTCCTAGTAGCTTTGGTCGGTTAAGGTCGTACCCACATCACCTGAACGTTATGAATGTTGCATAACTATCCGTAGTATCTCGTAACTATTGCTTCCTTTTTTTGCACTATGTGATCGTTGTCTTACTGCATTCCCTAAAAACCGGAAGCAGTCAACAGTCTAGAAACTGCGGAAGGATATATAATGTGCCAGGTAACCTACGGAACATTTTTGTTCTATGTAGAGATCCTCCGGTCTATTACTTACAACAGTATTTACATCAAAATTGAAATAGTCAGTGTTTAACTCAGGTTTTATTCGAAAATTGTTTATTTGTAACATGAAACAGAGGTCAGCTGCAGTAAAAACAAAGGAAACAATACAGATTTATCGTACAGCGTTACAAAACGCAGTTCATCAACAAAAAGGTAAAATTAAAAAATCGCAGATAAAAATATATCACATATCGCTTCAGTACTTCGTCGAACTTATGTAAAACATGTTTCTGTTACTCATAAACAATTTTCACGTTTATCAGGAATAACAAGAGACTCTTGCTTTTAGTTACGATGAAGAACATTCTACTGAGAACAAAATATCAACAATAATTATCTATACATATATTAATGTTTGCGCGTGTAAACTGTATTCTTGTATCAAATGTAATTGCTTTGGCTATGAAAAGAGCAGAAGTAATGCGAAGAAATAATTTTTGTTGCTTATAAAATGCAATTTGCGGCCGGCCGGGGTGGCCGAGCGGTTCTAGGCGCTACAGTCTGGAACCGCGCGAAAGCTACGGTCGCAGGTTCGAATTCTGCCTCGGGCTTGGATGTGTGTGATGTCCTTAGGTTAGTTAGGTTTAATTAGTTCTAAGTTCTAGAAGACTGATGACCTTAGAAGTTAAGTCCCTTAGTGCTCACAGCCATTTGCAATTTGCGTTCTGTAAGGATACAAGGTGGACTAACTGAATAATGTGCGGTTCTGATTCGATGACAAAAAAAAAGAAAAGAGAAGAGAGAGTTATTGTCGGCTCCCAGTTTCTCCCTTCCTACCAATACTACCAGCCCTATCATTTACTATGTCATTTATATTTTCTTTCAGTCATCAGTCATCTGACTGGTCTGTAGTAGCCCAGCACGAATTCTTCTGTTGTGCAACCTCTTCATCTGAGAGTAGCGCTTGCAACCTATGTCCTCAGTTATCTGATGGATGTATTCCAATCTCTGCCTTTCTATACAGTTTTTGTCTTCTACAGCTCCCTCTAGTACCATGGAAGTCACTCCCTCATGTCTTAACAAATGTCCTATCATCCTGTCCCTTCTCCTTATCGGTGTTTTCCCCATATTCCTTTCCACTCCGATTCTGCGCAGAACCTCCTCATTCCTTACCTTATCAGTCCACCTAATACTCAACATTCGTCTATAGCACCACATCTCAAACGCTTCGATTCTCTGCTGTTCCGGTTTTCCCACAGTCCATGTTCCACATCCATACAATGCTGTGCTCCAAACGTACATTCTCAGAAATTTCTTCCTCAAACTAAGGCCGATATTTGATATTAGTAGATTTCTCTTGGCCAAGAATGCCCTTTTCGCCAGTGCTAGTCTGTTTTTGATGTACTTCTTTCTCCGTCCGTCATTGCTTATTTTGCTGCCTAGGTTGCAGAATTCCTTAACCTCGTCTACTTCGTGACGATCAATCCTGATGTTAAGTTTCTTACATTTCTCAATTCTGTTACTTCTCATTGCTTTCGTCCTTCTTCGATTTACTCTCAGTCCATATTCTGCAGTCTTAGACTATTCGTTCCATTTAGCATATCATGTAATTCTTCTTCACATTCACTCAGGATAGCAATGTCATTAGCGAATCATATCATTGATGTCATTTCACCTTGAATTTTAATTCCACCTTCTGAATCTTTCTTTTATTTCCATCATTGATTCTTCGATGTACAGATTGAAGAGTATGGTCTTACACCCTTTTTAATCCGAGCACTACGTTCGTGGTCGTCCATTCTTATTATTCCCTCTTGTCTCTTGTACGTATTATGTATTACCCGTCTCTCCCTATAACTTACCCCTATTTATCTCAGAATTTCGAACATCTTGCACCATTTTACATTTTCGGGCGTTTTTTACAGGTCGACAAATCCTATAACTGTGTCTTGATCTTTCTTTAGTCTTGCTTCCATTATCAATCACAACGTTATAATTGCCTCTCTGATGCCTTTACCTTCCCTAAAGCCAAACTGATCATTATCTAACACATCCTCAATTTTCCTTTCCATTCTTCTGTATGTTATTCATGTCAGCAACTTGTATGCATGTGCTGCTAAACTGATGATGGGATAATTCTCGCACTTGCCGGATCTTGCAGTTTTCGGAATTGTGTGGACGATGTTTTTGCGAAAGTCAAATAGTATATCGCCACACTTATACGTTCTACACAACGTGAATAGTTGTTTTGTGGCTACTACCCCCAATGATCGTAGAAATTCTGATGGAATGTTGTCTATCCCTTCTGATTTATTTTGTCTTAAGCCCTCCAAAGCACTCTTAAATTCCAATTCTAATACTGGATCCCCCATTTCTTCTAAATCGACTCCTGTTTCTTCTTTTATTACATCAGACAAACCTTCTCCCTGATAGATGCCTTAATGAACTCTTTCCACCATGCACCCTCTCCTCTGCATTTCACGGCGTAATTTCCGTTGCATTCTTAATATTACCACCTTTGCTAATAATTTCAACGTCGGTTGTTCTAACTTTCCTATATGCTGAGTCAGTCTTTACAACACTCATTTCTTTTTCGATTTCTCCACGTTTTTCATACAGCGACTTTGTCTTAGCTTCCCTGCACTTCCTGTTACTTTTTTTTTTCATTCCTCAGTGACATTTATGTAATGCACCAAAACTACCAAACTGTGGTTTTTGTAGAGTGTAACTCTAGCTGACACTAAAATCTGTTGTACGAGCACGAGGAGTGCACATGTTTTACGACCTTACTTGGTTGTATAGGGCGGCGGAATTTGGCAGGTATCAAAGAAGAAACGTTGGTGAACGATGGTTTTATGCTTGCCAGACGAAATATGGTGTCTCAAGTGCAATCAAGAAGGTTCTTTTTTTAGTTTTTTTTTTCTTTTTTTACTTGCTGCTGCTCGGTATAAGACCCACGCCTAATGGAGAGCGCGATATGGAGTCAGCTGTAGATAGTGACCCACACTGACACGAGTGACGTGCGTTTTCTGCACCAGGAAACTAATCTTGGTTCACCAGCAGAAGTAACCGACGATCTGCTCGTTTTCTCTGCGGTGTGGTGTAGGTGGTAAGTCAGAGGCTCTGTCGGTTCTATGACGAGCTTCGGTGAAGAATTTTCGATCTGTGCGGTGAGAAGGAGAACTGTACAGTTGCCACTGAGTGAGACTGCTCAATATTGAGGACAATGGACTGGCGTTCTGAGAATGGCGACTCAAACCCCTGTCCGATCACAAGTGATTTAGATCATTGGTTGCACTAAATCACTTAAGACAAAAGTCAGGATGGTTCCATTGAAAAGGATGTAGCCGATTCTTTCCCCGTCTTTGCCCTTTCCGAGTTAATCAAATGACTCGTTGTTAGTGGGGCGTTAAACCACAATTTTAGGTTTTGCTTCTATGATTGCTCTGAATTGGTCAGGTGTACACCACCCTCCAGAAGCGGTCGCAATGGTTTACAAGCCAATGTTTCAGATTATGGATATTTACAGATCTGCGAATGTTGTTAATACATAAATGAAGTGCGAAATTAGTTGGTAGCAAAATTCGGCGGAAGAGAAAATGAATATAGCAGTTGTTAACTGGGAAAGTGACTTCCACTAGGTAGGTGAAGGTACTCCGGCAGCTGTCGAATTTCGTAAAAAAATATCATACATCTAATTAACAGAAAATAGGGTCTTTTTTGGTGCTGTTAAAGCGCTGAACATTTGGAGAAGTGTTTCGGTACGGGGAAGGTGGCATTTATTTTCATTCACCATTAAACGTATTCAGTTGTTATTTGAGCTTGCTCACAACCAACGCTGTGTGTTATGCCATGATGCTCCGTTGTGCTTTGAGTCAGAAAACTAAGAGAGCTAGACCACCAGAGCTATCTGATTTTTGTTAAACAGCCATCAGCTGTGCTCGATTTGTAGACAGGTAAATTAAAGATATTGATACAGGTAAGTTGTGGTATCATATTGTAACTGCACAGTGTTATCGTAAAAAGTACTTTCACGAACATATATGATCATTTTACAATCAAATAAAAGTAACGGCCGAGGGCAGCTGACGAAACCCAGCCCGAGACTATTACATCACCTCACTGCCCGGCCGACTGACCTTTTATTTGCTGCCATACCGAGGTACTTCCGAGGTATTTGTATCACTTAATGACTTCCATAACCGTGTCCGTATATGACATATGACCTCTCAATCAGCTACGGCCAGTCTACAATGTAACTGACTCAGTAAACATACTATGATGACAAGGAATCTTGAAATTAGTTTATGACTAACACTGGGTTGTTTTGTCCCAGCGTCATGAGAAGATCCTTTCATAGACCTAAATTCCACTCAGAGTACGTGAACACGCACAGTATTCACATTTTCACTTCAGTTCGCCATCGCCTTTTAAGATTCAATTTGGTCACGCAAAGAAAATTACGTTGTTCCGTATTTCACACTACTAAGGTAAAGGTAAAGTCTGAGACGTAGTCCCGTAACTGGACTCAGCCTCACAGCCGATAGGGTGCAGGCTTTCTGCTCGCCGCAGCCTTTGCACGGTAAAAGAGTTCGTTATGGAAGAGACCCTCCATGGAATACAGTCACTATAAAAAAAACTTTTAAGGAAATAGAGGCTACTGCATAATAGATGTAAAACAAAGGATAGGGCTATAGATAGAGAGATGCTGAATGAAGCCCGTTTGGCTGTCAAGAGAGCAATGCGTGAAGCTTTCAATGGCTACCATAGCAGAATGTTGTCAAGTGATCTTTGACAAAACCCAGATAAATTCTGGTCGTTTATAAAGGCTATAAAGGCTGTTAGTGGCATTAAGTTAGTGTACAGTCACTCATGGACGAGACAGAAGCTGAAATTGAGGGTAACAAAGCAAAAGCTGCAATGCTTAACTCCGTTTACAAATATGAGAACGAAGTCTTTCGCGACGGCACTGATATGTAAAATATTCTCAGTTTTCTGGACGCGTCAGTTCGGGATAAAATCTCGAGCAAAAACCAAGAATGTTTTATGTATTAGTGCCGTCGCGAAAGACTTCGTTCTCATATTACTTTCCTCAACGCAGAGGACATTGCACGCCAGGTTCGTCAACTGGAGAAGCTGCGCGTCAAATATGCACAGTTGCGGAGTAATTTGGCAACGCAACGCTGTCGCGATAAGAAGATCGTGCCTAAGTTTTCTGTGGTTAAACACCATATCAAGTCGGTTGGAATGAAGAATATATTACGAAAGTCCAGCCCGGCGATCGTCAAAGAAAGGTTACGACACACAGAGTACGAACTGAATTTTAATGCACGCAATTTACATAGTTGCCATTTTTTGTTATCTACAGTTCTCTCGTCTTTTGACTGGCAGTGGGTCGATACGACGACGGCTGTTCGTCAAATCTTGGCAATACATCGGCTAAACAAGTAAAGAAATTTGAGCGTCTTGCAGCTACGCAAAGATCGGAGTCATCGTATGAAACATGAAACAGCACGCACTGTCAACCTGTCGGACAAGAACTGGGACAAAGGAGCCATCTCGACCCTTAATAAAGGATTGAATTTTGCTCCTATACCACGTGATGTGCCCATCGTGGGTCTTATAAGTGGAGTAGAACAGACGCGGGATCTTGCACAGGACGACGCCGACGAAGTGAGAATTATTACCAGTCGCTTTTTGATATGCCTCCAAAACCTAATACCAGTAGAGAGGAGAGAGAGGCGCTCCGTTTACTTCGGAGAGATGAAGATCTTGTCGTATTACAAGCTGACGAAGGAAATGCCACCGTCGTTCTTAATACTACCGAATATTACGGAAAAATGACTTCACTATTGGAGGACATAACTTACAAAGGTCTTATACGGGACCAAACTTTGACGTACAGCAGAAAATCTACAGATCCACTGAATAATTCCGGCCTATCACCTGATTTTACGAAAAATCTCAGAGTCTGAACTCCTAGACCTCGCAGGTTGAACGGACTACCGAAGATCCACTAGGATAATGTTTCCTTGAGACCTATTATGAGTGCAATTGGTTCTCCTACCTACCAACTGGCCAAATACCTAACTAAGTTGATGACTCCTACAGTCGCCCGTTGTGAACATCACATCAAAAACTCTCAGATGCTCACTGAGAAAATCAAACAGATTATAGTTGATCCAAATGACATTTTAGTGAGCTTGGATATGCTATTGCTGTTCACAAAGGTTCCTGTGGAGAACACTTTGAAAATGTTGGGGGTCTTTTTCCTTCTGAAACTATGAAGTTGTTCCGGCATGTGATGACGACCACCTACGTCTTGTATAGTATTAAATGTTATGAAATGACGGACTGCATGGCTATGGGTTCTCCGTTGTCTCCATCACTGGTTAACTTTTTCATAGACAATTTTGAGGAACGTGCATTAAATTCGGCTCACCTCCGTTCACCCTTATTTTATCGTCATGTTGGAAATGGAAATGCCCTGTGGCTAGGGCCTCCCGTCGTTCAGACCGGTCGCCTGGTGCAAGGCTTTCGAGTCAACGCCACTCCGGCGGCTTACGTGCCGATGGGGATGAAATGATGATGATAGGGACAACACAGCACCCTGTCCCTGAGCGGAGAAAATCTCCGACCCAGCCCGGAATCGAACTCGGGCCGTTAGGTATGACATTCTGTCGCGCTGACCACTCAGCTATCAGGGGCGGATATCGTTATGCTGACGTTACGTTTATGGTCTGGACACACGGGGCAGAAGCTCTCGAGCAATTCATGGAACACACGAACAGAATACATCCCAACATACGGTTCACTGTCGAGATGGAGAAGGTTAGGAAGGTTGCCATTCTCATAAGTTTTAGTACAACTGCAGGCGGACCGGGCGTCTCGGCTACTCTGTGTACCACAAGCCGACAAGTACCGATTTATACCTTAATGCACAGCGTTTTCAGCATCTTGTTCAGAAGAGAACAGTTCTGAACACGTTGGTGTATAGAGCAAGAACTGTTTCTGGCGAGGGCCACTTGAAGTCCGAAATTAACCATCTGAAGTACGTGTTCCGAAAGAATGGCTTTGGTGCATGCGATATAGAGGCAGCGTTCTCCAAGAAAAGGAAACGTGAAAATGCTGCACACTCACAAGATGAAACACCGATTGCGATTCTTCCTTTTTGTGGCGCTATATCCAGTAAAATGGGAAGAGTCCTGGGTAGACGGGGTATAAGACCGATTTTTCGTCCTCTTTGGAAAACTAAGGAGATGACGCGCCCTGTTAAGGACACTCTCGGCTTCAGGGTCCTTGGAATTTATAACATCCCTCTTGAGAGTGGAAGCAATTGTATAGGTCAGACCATTCGTACCGTTTCCGACCGCTGTGCAGAACACCAACGGCACACTAAAGATAGAGAACTAGAGAAATCGGCGATTGCGGAGCTCAGCCTCACTAACAAACATAAAATACTGTTAGATGAAACAAAAACCTTGTCCCATGTTTCCACATACTAGGCTTCTGTTGTTAAGCGAGTGTTGAAATAAGAATGAGCGAGAAGTCCTTTAACCGTGATAGCGAATGTTATAAGAGCGGGGCATGAAAACGAGCTCTCGATGCAGAGAAGCAGCAGACACATTCCTTACAGTGTTTACGTTCCCACGGAAGCGGTGGCGCCACCAGCACAGACACTGACACCGTCTGCGACAGCAGTAGTCTAAGTAATCGCCGACCAGTCACAAGCCGATCAATCGGATTCCGTCCACGGGCTACATAAGGCCTCCACAGCAGCAGAGAAGACATCCCCCCGTCTGCCCTCGGCTGTGGTGTGTCATATTTGTGCCAACTTTTTAGTGCAGTGTTCAAGTGAGTGTTCAGTGTTGCGCATCTTTCCAAAGTGTTGCGAACAGAAATCATGCTGTCGCTGGGTGTGAATTTATATCTCTTGCGAACAGAAACCAGACTGTCGCCGTGTTTTATAATTGTCGGTCTATTATTTTACCTGTCTGCTTCCTGTGTATTTTATTAGCATCATCAACCCTTCGTTTTATGTCTTAAGTTCCACAATTTTCCGCCATTTTACCATTTAAGTCACCGATTTTATCACCTACTTTTATTATCTTCATCTTTTTAAAACAAATTCTGTAGGCTGAAGAGCGGCGTACTTAGCTGCTGCCAGCCCGCCCCCTTCAGGGGGAATCGAAACTCAATAAAGGAAAAAAAAAGAGAAGATATTCAGTTGCTCCTGACGATGCCGGTTGAGGCTATCGTCGAAAGCTCCAGATTTTATCCCGTATTGACGCGGTAAGAAAACCTACAATGTTTTACATATCCGTTTACAAACACTAGTTTACAAAGGAAAACCCAGAAGAATTGCCACAATGTAATCTTCGTACCACTAAAAAGATGAGTGAAATAAGCGTCGGTGTCAGTATGTTAAGAAACAGCTGAAATCATTAAAATTGAACAAAGCTCCAGAGCCCGATGGAATTCCTGTCAGATTATGTATTGAACTTCCGACTGAGTTAGCTCCTCTTCTAAATAAAATCTATCGTAGATTTCTCGAACAAAAAAAAATAAAATAAAATGTGTGCCAGTAGCACAAGTCACACCTGTCTACAAGAAGGATAGCAGAAGTGATCCACAAAACTATCGTCCAATATCCTTGACATCGATTGTTTTAGAATGTTGTAACATATACCGAGCTCAAACATAATGAGCTATCTCGAACAGAATGCAAACAAGCATTGATTCCGAAGACATCAATCATGCGAAACTCACCTCGCACTTTTCCCACGTGACATACTAAAAGATTTGGATCAACGCAGTCAGGTAGATGCAGTATTTCTTGATTTCTGAAAAGCATTTGACTCAGTACCACACCTACGCTTGTTGTCAAAAGTACGATAATAAGATGTATGAAGTTAAATTTGTGACTGGATCGAGGACTTTCTGGTGGGGACTACACAGCATGTTATCTTGGATGGAGAGTCATCGTCAGATGTAGAAGTAATCTCATGTGTGCCACAGGGAAGTGTACTGGGACCCTTGCTGTCCATGTTGTATGTTAATGACCTTGTAGACAATATTAATTGTAACTTCAGAATTTTTGCAGATCATGCAGTTATGTTTAATGAAGTGCTGTCTGAAAGAATGTACAGAAAAATTCAATCGACAACTCGCTTTAAATGTTCAGAAATGTAAAACTGTGTACTGCACAAAACGAAAAAACGTAGTATCCTATGACTATAATATAAATGAGTCACAGCTGGAACTAGCCATCTCGTACAAATGCGTGGTTGTAACACTTCGTAGGGACATGAAATGGAATGATAACAGAGGCTCCGCCGTGAGTAAAGCAGGTGGTAGACTTTGGCTTATTGGTAGAATACTCGGGAAGTGCAATCAATCTACAAAGGAGACTCAAGTGAGCGGGACCTATGCGAAACAGGACTAACAGGGTATATTTGACGTATACAGAGAAGGGAAGCACGAATGGTCACAGGTTTATTTGATCCATGGGAGAGTGTCACAGAGATACTGAGATACTGAACTAGCAGAGTCTTGAAGATAGATGTCGCCGGCTGGTGTGGCCGTGCGGTTCTAGGCGCTTCAGTTTGGAACCGCGTGACCGCTACGGTCGCAGGTTCGAGTCCTGCCTCGGGCATTGATGTGTGTGATGTCCTTAGGTTAGTTAGGTTTAATTAGTTCTAAGTTCTAGGGGACTGATGACCACAGATGTTAAGTCCCATAGTGCTCAGAGCCATTTGAACCATTTGAAATATAGATGTAAAATATCCCGAGAAAGCCTATTTACAAAGTTTCAAGAACATCCTACGTATTGCTCACATAGGAATAATGAGGAAAAGTTGTAGGCATTTAAACAATCAATCTTGCCACTCTCCATACGTAAATGGAACAGGAAGAAACACCTAACAGCTTGTACAATTGGACGCACCCTCTGCCAGGCACCTCACGGTGGTTTGTAGAGTATAGATGTAGATGTAAACGTAGATATGGAGGGAGGAGTCGCGGGCCCCTCTTCCTGGCCACCTTTTACCCCCGCGAAATATCTCCGGTACTCATTTTAACACCATACTGAGTGGACTTGGGGCCGTCCTGGAGCGACTGGAAAGAGAAGAAATCCCGACCACCATCCGGGTTTGAACCCGAGTGCTCTAGCACCGGAGTCTATTCCTCTACGCGCTAAATCGTCATGGCCACTGAACGGTCCTCAGTGCTAACAATCCGCATCAACGGGCTCCGCTTCAACTGGTCCTTGTTCACTGCGTCAGCCGATCTCGCAGACTACCTACCCAAGTGCCTATTTTGCAGGCGCCAAAATCAAACCCTCTAGCTGTCATCTTGCTCCCAGCAGAGATGGTAAGGGTAAGATTTGATGCATCGCAGCGGTATCTATATCTGTATCCTTATACTGTCATATCAACACATAATTGTCAATGCAGCTCTAGAGGTATCCTCCAGACCCACACAAACCTGACTGCCACGTCATGTAGTCTTAGAAACTTACTTGCAGCTGGAAGGCGTCACTGTTGATTAGTACTGTTAATTTCTTAGACGAACAAGATCAGTGCTCCACTGGTTCATTCCAGCCGGAAATGTTGAAGTCTCTTGTCTGCCTTCGTATACTCTTACACCAAGACTTCCAGAGGTCGGACTCTCACATCGGTATGTCGATATAGCATCAACCAGAACACCGATTTAGCCCGTGCTTTGTGCTGTCGTTTAGTAGAACATGCGTAAACGGCAATTAAAAGTAACACCAGAAATACGAATACAGGAAAAGCGTATTTGTGAATGATTATCTCGTAGAGCTTCTATGGGTCAGTTGGTAGAGCATGGGGTCGTATTATTAAAGATCCTCTGTTCAAACCCCACTGCCGGCCGCGGTGGCCGTGCGGTTCTGGCGCTGCAGTCCGGAAGCGCGGGACTGCTACGGTCGCAGGTTCGAATCCTGCCTCGGGCATGGGTGTGATGTCCTTAGGTTAGTTAGGTTTAAATAGTTCTAGGTTCTAGGGGACTTATGACCTAAGATGTTGAGTCCCATAGTGCTCAGAGCCATTTGAGCCAAACCCCACTGATGACTTTTTCCCGCGTGAACCTGTTTTATGAAAGAACATTTTCCTGACGCGAATGGACTTTTCGGAGTTTGTAGCAATGTTCTCTCGACAATCTGCTTTCGCTTAGTTAGTTAAAGTAGCAAACCTAAAGAGTGCAGTTGTATAAATAGGAGTAGTGTTCTGTTGGACATGTGCGACAGAGCAGACACCACTCGTTATGAAGCAGCTAGTGCATTGTAGTTTCACAAAATAAACATAAACAATCGGAACTGTAGAATAGACACCATTCCATTAGAACTATGGATAGCCTTGGGAGAGCCAACCCTGACAAAACTCTACCATCTCGTGAGCCAGATCTATGAGACAGGCGAAGTACCTTCAGATTTCAAGAAGAATATATTAATTTCAATTATAAAGAAAGCAAGTGTTGACATGTGTGTAAATTACCGAACTATCAGTTTAATAAGTCACGGCTGCAAAATACTAACACGAATTCCTTACAGGCGAATGAAAAAACTGGTAGAAGCCGACCTCGGGTAAGATCAGTTTGGGTTCCGTAGAAATGTTGAAACACGTGAGGCAATACTGGCCCTACGATTTATCTTAGAAGATACATTAAGGAAAGGCAAACCTACGTTTCTAACATTTGTAGACTTAGAGAAACCTTTTGACAATGTTGACTGGAATAATCTCTTTCAAATTCTGAAGGTGGCAGGGGAAAAACACAGGGAGCGAAAGGCTATTTACAATTTGTACAGAAACCAGAGGGCAATTATAAGAGTCGAGGGGCATGAAAGGGAAGCAGTGGTTGGGAATGGAGTGAGACAGGGTTGTAGCCTATCCCCGATGTTATTCAATCTGTATATTGAGCAAGCAGTAAAGGAAACAAAAGAAAAATTAGGAGCAGTAATTAAAATCCATGGAGAAGAAATCAAAACCTTGAAGTTTTCCGATGACATTGTAATTCTGTCAGAAACAAGAAAGGAACTGGAAGAGCAGTTGAACGGAATGGGCAGTGTCTTGAAAGGAGAATATAAGATGAACATCAACAAAAGCAAAACGAAGATAATTAAATCTGGTGATGCTGAGGGAATTCGATTAGGAAATGAGACACGTAAAGTAGTAAATGAGTATAGCTATTTGGGGAGCAAAATAATTGATGATGGTCGAAGTAGAGAGGATATAAAATGTAGACTGGTAATGGCAAGGAAAGATTTCTGAAGAAGAGAAATTTGTTAACATCGAGTATAGAGTTAAGTGTCAGAAAGTCGTTCCTGACAGTATTTGTATGGAGTGTAGCCATGTATGGAAGTAAAACATGGACGATAAATAGTTTGGACAAGAAGATAATAGAGGCTTTCGAAATGTAGTGCTCTAGAAGAATGCTGAAGATTAGATGGATAGATCACGTAACTAATGAGGAGGTACTAAATAGAATTGAGGAGAAGAGGAATTTGTGGCACAACTTGACTAGAAGAAGGGATCGGTTGGTAGGACATGTTCTGAGGCATCAAGGGATCACCAATTTAGTAGTGGAGGGCAGCGTGGAGTGTAAAAATCGTAGATGGAGACCAAGAGATGACTACACTAAGCAGATTCAGAAGTATGTAGGTTGCAGTTAGAACTTCGAGATAAATAAGCTTGCACAGGATGGAGTAGCATGGAGAGATGCATAAAACCAGTCTCTGGACTGAAGACCGCAGCAGAACAGTAGAATAAAGAAACAACTGCACCATGCGTGCGAAAGCATTATCAGACATATGTAACAGTTTCTCCTATAATACAGTAATCATCATTAGGACTTGAACTCCTTGGTACGAAAATCTACGCCCTACAAACTTCCCGACGGAAGCTATACGTATTAGATTTTCCTGTGCTCCATAGTTCTGGTGTTACTTTTAATATAGGTTTACGTTCATTCTGCTGGACGACAGCACATAGTACGAACTAGAACGGACTTTTGGTTGATATTCTATCGAGATACAACGTTTGGTACTGATCTGAGTGTCTGACATCTGGAGGTCTGGGTTTTCAATGTAGAGATTTAAAACAAAACGACTGAAGTTAGTTGACAACTTGGCGTATCAGAGCAGTGGTTTCCCACACAGACAGGATTTCTTCGCCGGTCTGCGGGATGATACAAGCAGCTGAAAGCTCTCATCACTACCGCTCGAGTTACTTCTCATTCAAGTATGTCGGTTATCCTCGGCTGGTTAGAAGGAATGCCTGCTTGATGATGTGGCTGTCTGGACGCCGCGGAATGCCGCTCGCCTCAGCCGGACAGGTAATAACTGGCGCCACATTGGCACGCGCTGTCACTTGATCCTCCGCTCGCGTCCGGCCTCGGGACACCCGGCGGGTCGCGACAAACCGCTGGCGCCACAGCCAAGGACGGCGCCAGTCTTCCGCGCTCGTAGACAACGCTCCAGTGCTTCCAATCAGAGCGCCAGCGCTACGACGCTGTCCTGGAGCGCGCTTTTCGTGTTTGTTATGCGCTTGTCTGCAATTGATAGCTTCCGTATTACGTGGCTGAGGAAGCTAGCACGACGAGATGCTGCTGCCTCCCGTATGCAACGATTTTCATCAGTGCGACGGGAGGATAGGTAGCATGATAAAAATTCCGATCAGGCTGTTTTTTTTTATTGCTTACATTCTTGATACCTGAAACCTAAACTCTAATTCGGGTCACATTTCCATATAGCTACAGAAAGCAGTACACAACTATGATTAAACATTCGTAATGCAAACATTTACAATTCGGTTAAGCATTTACAATAACTGGAGAAATACAGGATGGTTGTAATTAAACTTTCGCTACTTGAGAGGGCCCCAATGAAACACGAGTGATCGTGAAACGTTGTGTAAAAGTCTTTTAAGGACGTGCTGGACAGAAATGACGACCAAACCACAGAAAGAATCACATTTTCATTTTCACGTGAGAGGGTAACCTTTGTTAACTGCGTACTATGTTTATGAAAAAATGGCTCTGAGCACTATGGGACTTAACATCTGAGGTCATCAGTCCCCTAGAACTTAGAACTACTTAAACCTAACAAACCTAAGGACATCACACACATCCATGCCCGAGGCACGATTCGAACCTGCGACCGTAGCAGTCGCGCGGTTCCGGACTTAAGCGCCTAGAACCGCTCGGCCACAGCGGCCGGCCCATGTTTACGTTCCAGGTTCCAGCGTCGCACAATGTGACCACCATCTGCATCTACGACAGCCTGGAACCGCACTATAGATACCATTTCACACTTATTCGCAGAACTTTTCTAACAGTCGACCATGAAATGTTCAGTTGTCGTAATACAGCTCTTGCATTACTGGAAGATCGCACATTGTGTCCAGTATTCTCAGTCATGGCAACAGTAACTTCTTCTTCAACACTTTGTGACCTCTCCCGGGAGCAGTTCCCAAATCGTCAGTTAATTCGAACTCCAAAACCATGTTCAATCCCGGTGCGGAACGAAGACCTTCTGTATTCTTATCATGCGTCGACACTTGCGAAGAGCAATAGCACCTGCTATTTTGATAAAACAGTTTCACGTATTAAGCCCTCCTCCCATTGTCCAGACCCATGTTGATTGTCTCCAACTGTAAAACACACTGATGCTTGTCTTACAACCCTAGGTCGCCCTGCCAGTGTCCGCCTGCTTAGCTGAATGATAACGTGCTTGCCTCCCATGCAGTGGGCACGGGTTCGATTCCCGACCGGGTTGGAGATTTTCTCCGCTCGTGGACTGGGTGTTGTAGTGTCCTCCTCATCATTTCATCCTCATCACCAGCACGCGATCCGCCCAATGTGGTGTCGACTGCAATAAGATTTTCACTCGGTGGCCGAACTTCCCCGAATGGGGCCACCCGGCCATCAAAGCCATGCGATCATTTCATATTTTTGACTTGTCAGTACCGGCACCTAACGGTAATCCGTGACACTATCACTACTAACATCGCAAATCTTGCACCGCACAAAATGAAAGTCATTCCCATAACGTGATACCCATACGCTAAATAATTTTCCGTCTACACTAGCTCAAAGATCGAATCTTTAATTGTGATACTCTGTAAAATATAAAATATAAAAGGGTAAAAACCACCAAAAATGGTCAAACCATGGTACCATTTTGTTGATCATCTGCACTGCCATAGCAGCAGACGGCTTTCTGGCGGTTCCTGATCTTCACCACTGACACACCTTATCTTCAGGGAAGCTATATTCTTCAAGAAGCCCCTCTTGCGTAATTCTGCATATGTGACATACAAGCACCGGAGTGAATCCGCTCAGCCGTGTGTCGGCAAGGGTCGGTGTGTCGGCCAGCCTCGATGTGGTTTTTAGGGGGTTTCCCACATCTCACTAGGTGAATACTGGGTTGGCACCTAAGTCTCGCCTCAGCTTCACGATTCAAAAAGTCTAGAAAACTTGCACTCTGTTTCAAATGTGTAATACTACTCGCGGTACATATATTCCGTCCCAGGGGGTAGCGGGATGGCAACAGGAAGGACATCCGGCCACCCCTTAAGTTAACCATGCGACATCCGTTCATAAACATACCCATGTGGGGAAAAAAAAACCCAAGAAAACAAGAAGATTATGTCTACGCGATCATTTAATCTACAACCCATACACTGCAAACCACAATGAAGTGCCTGACAGGAGGTACGTACCACTGTACCAGTTATTGGGGTTTTCTCCCGTTCCATCAACGTATAGAGCGCGGGAAGAAAGATTGTTTGAATGCCTCTGTGCGTGCTATAGTTATTCTACTTTTTTCCTCACGAGACCTATGGGAGAAATACGTTATGTATTGTATTATATTCCTCAGAGTCATTGTTTAAAGCTGGTTGTTGAAGCTTTGTAAATAGGCCTTCTGGTGAGAGTTTACATTTATCTTAAAGAGCCTGCCAGTTGTGTTTCTTCAGCATCACTGTGACACGCTGCTACAGGTCAAACGAACGTGTGGCCATTCGTGCTACCCTTCTATAGATATGTTCAATATCCCTGTTAATACTATCTGGCATAGTTCCTACACAACTGTGCAATATTCTAGGATAAGTCACACGAGTAATTTCTAAGCAATCTCTTTTATAGAGAGATTGCACCTCCCCACTATTCTGCCAATAAACCGAAGTCTGTCATCAGCTTTACCTACGACTGAGCCCATGTGATCTTTCCATTTCATGTCCCTATTAATAAATGTTACATCCAGGTATTTGTATGAGTTCATTGATTCCAGCTGTGACACATTCATATTACAGTAAGTCGATACCACGTTATTTCGTTTTGTGAAGTGCAGAATTTTATATTTCTGAACATTTAAAGCAATTTCTGAACATTTAAAGCGAGCTGTTCATCTTTGTACCACTTTGAAGCCTTGCCAAGATCCGACTGAATATTTGTGCAGCTTCTTTCAAACTATACTTTATTATAGATAACTCCATCATCTGGGAAAAGGCTGAAGTTAATTTTTATATTGTCATTAATATACAACATGATCAGCAAGGGACCCAACACTCTTCCCTTGGGCCCACCCATAGTTAGATCCACATCTTTTTTCCCTAATAAACAATTCCAAATCCAGTCACAAGTTTCGTTTGATACCCCATAAAATTATACTTTTGGCAATAATTGTAGACAGGGTATTATCACCAGTAAAAGATAAAACATAACCTGTCTTGCACATGGTCTACTACTGTAAAAAGATGTCTGTCCTCTACACTAACACCAAGAATGCAACTACACAATTATCCACGTGTAGATGACAGTGTGAAGCATCGAAACGCGTAGAGGGAAAATAAACAAGTGTCTATCGCAATAGGTATTTATATTTGTCGGCCGTTTCTTTATCTCATGTAAGCTTTCAGGGTATGGTCCATGGCCTGTCAGGCAATAAATCAGGCTACTACATGGATTTACGTAGCTAGTAAGTGTCATGGTTAGAAATTGTCCCAGTCTCTTTACCGCTCATAATCTTTCCATAATTTTAGCTCTGGTTTGGCTGTTATTTCCTGACCAGCAGTTTGTCTCACCTAGGGGAGATTCCCCTTGCTAATCCAGTGGAGCCTACCTCTCCATCTGACAGTAATACTTATTGGGCACTCTTCTAGTATGATTAATAGTGCCCTGGCCGGTGTTTTCCCGAAGTATCTTTTGTATACGCCTTACGACTGACTTATATCCGTCATATCACATTTAGGTGCGCAGACACTGTCTGCAAACCCTCCGATTGCAGCGAGGACAGTAATGGCATCTTAAAGTCCACAGTGCTTGCCTTGCCAGTTTGTGCATAGCTTTGGCACCTATGTACCGATGTCCTGAGTGTTATCTACATTCTGTCCGCATGCACACAGTGTGGCATAGACCGTCACTTCAGCAGCGTAGCAACCACCAAGTCCAGGCTACAGGTATACACAGGCAAATCCTTATAACGAAGGAACTCGCCATTTTATGTTTTTGGGTAAATACGCAATCGGCAGAGACACTCTCCAAGATGTGATCACCACATTACATGAACAGCGCTGAGTCGCATGCTGCATGAGCACCAGTGACAGGGCAGATCCGTATCGACATGTGGGCGAACTATACAGTTCCACAGATGTCTCCCGACGTCATTTTCCAGCACATGGTGCTCCCCCCACCCCACCCCTCCGCCCCACTATGATGGGGATGTTACCACTCTCCTCCATATGACGTTTGTTGAGCTTTGTGTTGGAAAGGAGAACCCTGTTGCTTAGCCGCCTCGGTCTCCCAATCTGATTCCGCTGGATTTCAGTACATGGCGGTTTATCAAGGACATTGTTTACATCATGGCCTCGAGATCTGGTAGATTTGAGACAACGGATCTACGCCGCAGTAGAGGTCATAACAGCTGGCATGTGTGTGAACATAAGGCGAGAAGTGGAGCACCGTTTCGATGTCTGTCAAGCTACAAACGCTACTCATATTGAACTGTATCAACATCCATAAAATTTTTGAGCTCCTGTATACCATGTTGGAATCACAGGCTCATAAAACTTAATAGGTACTCTAACCCAGGTTATACACTGGAAAGCCGGCCGATGTGGCCGAGCGGTTCGAGGCGCTTCAGTCTGGAACCGCGCGACCGCTACGGTCGCAGGTTCGAATCCTGCCTCGGGCATGGGTGTGTTTGATGTCCTTAGGTTAGTTAGGTTTAACTAGTTCTAATTTCTAGGGGACTGATGACCTCAGATGTTAAGTCCCATAGTGTTCAGAGCTATTTGAACCATACACTGGAAAGTCGTGGCATACCTGCTAATACCATGTTGGATCTCCTTTTGCCCGGTATAGTGCGGCAACTCGACGTAGCATGGTCTCATCAAGTCACTGCAAGTTCCCTGCAGAAATATTGAGCCATGAGCCATACTGACTCTATAGCCGTGCATAATTCCTTAAGTGTTTCCTGTGCAGGATTTTATGCACGAACTGGTCTTTAGATATGTCCCATAAGTGTACGATTGGATTCATGTCAGGTGATCTGGATGGCCATATTATTAGCTCGAAATGTCCAGAATGTTCTTCAAACCAATCGCGAACATTTGTGGCCTGGTGACATGGCGCATTGTCGTCGATTAAAAGTCCATACTTGCTTGGGAACATGAAGTTCATGGATGGCTGCAAATAGTAAACACAGACCACACCATTATAGAGCAACCGCCAACTTCCACGCTGCCTTGTTGACAACTTCGGTCCATGTTTCGTGGCGTCTGCGCCGCGCTCGAAGCCTACCGTCAGCTGTTACCAACGGAAATCGGGGCTCATGTGACCAGCCCACGGCTTTCCAATCGTCTAGTGTCTAATACAGTACATATGATCGTGAGCCTATGAGAGGCGCTACAGGCGATGTCGTGTTGTAAGCAAACGCGTTTGCATTGGTCGTCTTCTGCTATAGCCCATTAATCCATTTCGCCTATCTGTGCTAACGGATACGTTTACCGTACGTCCCAAACTGATTTCTGCTATTAGTTCTCGCAGTATTGCTTATCTGTTAGTAATGACAACTCTACGCAAGCGTCGCTTCCCTCTGTCTTTAAGTGTAGGCCACCGACCACTGTAATGTCCGTGGTGTGAGGCAATGCCTGAAATTTGGTGTTCTAGGCACCTCTTGACAGTGTGGATTTCGCTATACTGAATTCCCTAACGATTTCCGAAATTGAATGTCCCATGTGTCTAGCTCCAACTAAGATTCCGCGTTAAAAATCTGTTAATACACATCGTGCGGCCATAATCACGTAGGAAACCTTTTCATGTGAATCACCTGAGTACAAATGACAGCTCCGCCAGTATGCTGCCCTCTTATACGTTGTGTACGTGATGATATCGCCAACTACATACGTGCACATCGCTATCCCATTAATTTTACCATCTCGGTGTAAAGCGCGCAGGGCACGAAGTGAGTAGTCTTATACAAGTGCAGTTTAAATGAATGCAAACAAAAATTTTCGGCGAAATTATAGAACGCGAGAGGACGCCGAATTCCGTAGGCTCTCTTAGAAACGTCAGAGGAGTGGCTAATGTAGTCGCGAAGCAATAGTGTCGTCAGCACAGGTTTCGGCTTACGGTACAGCAGTCAAGGATATTGGAAGTGAAAGAACGGGAAGCGGACAGAGAGGCGTCACTTTAGAACGCAAAGAAGGTGAACACTGCAGTAAATCAGTCGGTGGAGATTGCTAGAGAAGATCTAAAGCCACTTCTAATGCAGCAGTGCTGTCCGCTCGTTAACATTACATCCCCTCATAATCACAGGCGGAAAGAGGAAGACAACGGAAGCCGACTCAGTGGTAGGATCGCAGTCACTTTCGGACGCTTATTATCCAGAAGTAGCTTCATTCAAATAAAAGTGCCAGTTAGAACCAAAGGCTGGACGATAGGAAAAGAAAGCCCCGACATCTTTCCAAAAGAAGAGCCTACTTTTACTCCGTTGAACACAATGAGGGTGGAAGAACTGCCCTCCAAAATGGGTGTGCTGAGCTGGCGTCTCCACTTAGACGAAGTACAAGGCCTGTATTTAACCCTGTCTGGCAAAATACCGTCATGAGGAACATTTGGTTTGCTTACTACTGACTTCGTCATAACTATTAAAACATTAATTTTTAAGAGAGTTAATAACCCCGAAATCTACTTCTTTAAGATGTAGGATGAAATGGAATCTCATCAAACTTGTTTGTAACATTTTTCTTAAAAACCATAGGCTATCCACTAACTGTTAAATCGTAACTTACCTGCTACTGACATAAAAGCGCTATTAAAGGAGTCGGCAATTTGGAGAACATATTTGACTCACTCATTTTAAGGGAAGCTATTTCCCTGCGTATGGTGCTCCTTTGCTGCCAATGTTGTTTCGATTACGTTGCAGAAATTTCGCTGAGAAGCCCTTAGACATCTTTCAAACACTTCCGATCTCTCCCCATGCGATTTCCGTATTTTTGGAGCCTTGAGGACGGACATTTGTGGCCATCGATTAGTACAATCATGGTTCCGTACGCAACCGCGAACACTTTTTCATGAGGGCATTGACCGTCTCACGTTAGGATAAATGTATTAACAGTTATGGCCATTGCATTTGAAATAATGAACAGTTTACTTACTTTTTTCCATCTGTGACGTTCCCAGTTGACTGCCCTTTATACCTTTAAAGAAATTTCTGCAGTTTCCTGATTCTTCTTTCCAATCTTTTTGCTATGTTCCCAGAAATACTTCTCTGGGCAATACTTTCTTGAACATTTACGCATTTCGATGTTCTTGTGGGTATACTTATAATTTTGCACTAAAATCTGTAAGTGATTAAACCCTCTAAACATCAGCGCCTCTTGATGTTAAATAAAGCCTCATTGCTTTGAAAGATATTCCAATGCCTTTCGTAAGTCAGAATTTAGGCGCATTTAAACTACTGACAAAGGTGAATAACGTAGAACAACCGTTTTAAATGTAGGCTGATATTAAGTAACAGAATGTATTATATTTTTCATACACTCAGGTTTGTGGTGTATATCTTCCCAGTCTTCGTTTCGCAGACATTTCCTGAACTTTCAGTTCAGTTTCCTTTTATTAGCTCTGCGGTTTTAAACTCATTCTTTACAGTACTATCCCTGTTACTAAAAAATCTGCAGTTAAACTGGTCGACACGCTGGATCATCAAGTGTAAGAGTTACGCTGCGAATCTCCAGTCTTTGTGAGTCTACAAATAGTTATCTTCAGAGCATCTTAAAATAGAAGTCATGACACTGATGGCCAATATCGACGATCAGAGTAGTAAGGTCTGTCAGAAACTATTCAAAGTAAACAAATTCTTTTCCCTAGATGAAACATTATATCATCTGAAAATGTGTGCATAACAATTTTTCTGGCGTACATTTAAGCCCTTAACTTGGAAGAAAATGTTTAACTTCAAATTGCTCTGTTTATGTCTGTATTGTTGGAATAGTTTTTTATCTTAACGCTTATATTGAAACTACGTGAAGTCACTTTGTGTAAACTGACTGGCTGTGAAACAAAAATAATAAGTTATAGTTATTATGGCTTTGCATTAATGTGACGCGTAGGATCCTCATATACCATGATACACTTTAACCAATGTTTATGTGTAGAATTAACCGTCACAACTCTTAAAAAATATTTAGACCTCAGCTGCATTTCAGTCGTTAGCTTGTAGGGAACTCCACCATGTAGTCTGCGTTAGTCAATAGTGGTGAAATAGCGAGATGAGTGAATGGACAACGGCAGTTAATGTTTGCGACCACTGAAAAATGTTATGACGAATCTTAAGACAAAATTGGCGTGGCGCCAATTTCGGAAACGACTAAAAATTCCAGACAACATGTACTCTTATTCAAGTCGATCATATACATAATTTGCTGCCAATGTCATTGAAATTAGTGTTTAAAAAGCGTTTACAAATTTATTGAAAAACGCTGCGAATGACACAGCATCAAACTTTTAGCATCAATAACTGGTAACGAGGAGAATTTTGTTAAAAGCAATTTTTTTTGTAGATGTAACTGCCAAAAGACCTCAATACCGACATTAGTAACAATTATTTCCAATTATCGGGTAATACGTAGAGTGTTGACTTTGCTTTGCTACTTGAACATTAAAATATATGGACGCCAAAGTAGATAAGTTAGTAATTAATATTATCGTTTGTTGTTGCATTTTGCTTGATTAAGGTATTGTGTAGCCAACACGCCTTGAAATACAAATTCAGTTTGTTATTAATTTCCTATTTCATCCTAAGAAATCTTCTCTTGATGTCGTTTTGTAAATAAAAACCGCCTTTTTCTTTCTGGAAGGTATTTTATTTGTTCCAGACGCGTTTCACCAGGCATCTTCAATGGAATCTACAATGATAAAATTTTGTTTTCATATGCGGTGTTTGTACATTATAAGAGAGTGTTTTATGTAAATAAATGATTACTTACAGTTATTCGAGTTTTTAGGTTAAAATCAACATTCGAGATCGCAATAATATTTGTTTATTTGCCGGTTTCGACTTATGTTAAAGCCATCTTGACAATTTTTGGCCCCCTATGGCTTGTTCTCGTGATACCATAATCGTACACTGTCACTCGGTGGTATGGCGAGAAACCGAGGAGCCGCCAGCACAAGCCATAGGGGGCAAAAATTGTCAAGATGGCTTTCACATAAGCCGAATCCGGTAAATAAACAAAAATCATTGCGATCTCGACTGTCGATTTTAAGCTAAATATAGCGCCAGATCGCTACACTCCGAAGATAATGTTGTGTAAATTTATGATTCGAGTTTTTGGCTGGCATTTTCGTTTCTTGTTACCTGTTCGTGTGCTGGAGGTCGCACTATAATGTCGCTTGTGAAGCATAAGCATATTTTCATATTACGATCTTTATTCATCACAATTTCCCTTTTCTTTGCCGTGGAGCATTACTAGTCTTTTGTCACTGATTGTGCTCCATATTTATCAGTGCAAAGAACATGACACTTGAGAAGAAAAATTTCATAACATGAAAATTTGTATATGTTTCATAGGCGAATTGTAGTGCAACGCCGGCCGCGGTGGTCTAACGGTTCTAGGCGCTCAGTCCGGAACCGCGAGACTGCTACGGTCGCAGGTTCGAATCCTGCCTGACCGGATGCATCGTGCATTTGTCTAAAGTGTTTATAAGTACCAGTGTTCATTTTTTTAATGACTGAAACTAGTCTCTCGAGTTCAGAACAGGTAAAACAAATAGTCCCAAGACATCATTTGACCTCCACGTGTGGGGCGGCTGGTGGGAATTAATTGTTTTACAAATGTTCCTATTATTTAGAATGTTATTTATACTGTCTTTTGCCGTTCTCAACACTGGCTCTCTAACTACAATTTTGGCTACCAGAAAGTGATTAACAAAACGTGAAGCCTGTAATTAGAATTCCTAGTGCCCACTTCATCTGAGAAATATACTTATAGCTACAGCTTATAGCTCTGAAGAATTAGGAGATTGTCTGGGATTCATAATCAAAAACGATCGTGAAAAAAAACTTCGTTATATTCTGAAAGTCACAGATGAAAAAAAAAAAAAGAAACCACACAATCTGACTAACAAAGCAGTTCAGAGTCTAATGCGCTGATGCAACTATAACTGTCCAAATTAAATGTTTAAATGAATGCTCGCCATAATTTGATGAATATGCTCATCAAACGCCACGCTAAATAATGGTAGAATGTCTGTCCCGCGACGGCACGTGAAAATACGACATACGCAAACTGAAGATAGATTATTGAAGTCATCCCAGAATTAACACTTCACTCGAAAATGATTTCATGGTTACGCGTATCCCGAGTAACTTATTACGGCATCCGAGGCTGTTAATAGCAATGATACCAATGTGATGCGACTCCCGGCACAAGTGGTGTGCTATTCAGCGTCTGGAGAGAACTGGGGCCTTTCTTTCTCGCGCAGCGTTCTTATATATAAAGCCGCGGTGCGGACGGCTAAGGGAACGCCTGATCAAATCGGCTCTCCCGACTAGCCGCTGGGCTAGTAATGCACCACTTTAAGTTATTAAATAAATCATAGCTTCTTTTGCTGATGGCCGATGAAGCTCTCAATTTAAATGTGCATTCAGCACACAGGTAAGTAATTATAATAAAAGTCTGACGTGGCTAAGTAAAATATTTTGGGCGAGAGAATTAATTTAATTACACTACACGCAGTAGAAGAGCTCTGAACTTGCCCTTTGGAGATACGCTATCGCTATAGTTTTATAGTCATTTAAATGAAACTTCTCACATCTTTATGGTTATGGCGGATCTCCTTTCTACTTAAATATAAACATCCTAGCCTTATTTATTAGCCTACTTTATCTATCTTGCTTCCTTAATTTTTAAGACAAAACCCAGAAAATATTGAATTTCAACTAAAATCTTAATTTGTGAGATCCAAAGTACTGTTTCTATTAAATTATTATGAAAAAGGAATCTAAATATAAATTTTTACGTCTCTAGCTCTTTTTTGTTGCACCAATGATTTTTACAGAAAAACGTCCAAATTTCGAAAATGGTTAAAGTTATCGAACTGACATTCAACACATATTAATTTAGTATTACTCCTGACATGCTAGAAACATTTTAGTTTATTTAATTGACTTTTAAAGTATTGCGCAACATTTATGACGTCAGAGCTAGTTACAGCGGACTAGGCTGGCACGCAATGGAAAGACTGATGTGAATTTATTCCGGCGTGAGTAGGCTGCTTCCCTACACATGGAATTCTACTATTGTCAGTATATAGTGATATCAATATGTTTCCCCAGATTCAACTATCCAAGGACACACACGTCTGTCTGAATGCCATAGTGTTTACTCCTACTTGTTCTTCACAAGGTCTTCTTCCACTAATCTACAGACCAACGGTGCTTGCATGCCGGCCGCTGTGACCGAGCGGTTCTAGGCGCTTCAGTCCGGAACCGCACTTCTGCTACGGTCGCACGTTCGAATCCTGCCTCGGGCATGGATGTGTGTGATGTCCTTAGATTAGTTAGATTTAAGTAGTTCTAAGTCTAGGGGAAAGCCTTTTTCTTTTTTTTTTTTTTTGCTTGCATTGCTTACATACTAAGCGACACTACACATTTGTTCGTGTGATGCCTTGTGTCTGACTAGCAGCAAACACTGAAAAACTGGTCTTGTTGTTTCTCAAGCTATTACAGATCTCCGTACCTGAGCTTAAATAAGATACCTCTCCAGTACTTGAAAAAATAAAACGATATCTTTAATGCTTTAGAGCAATGAAAAATTTTAGTGGCATCTGTCTGATGAAATGCCCGAAATCGCAGATCACTATAATCATGTCCATGGGAACTTGCGCAGTTCTCTTCGTTGGTTGATTCTGACAGGAAACATGTATATGACGGTGCCAGTGAATTATCATTGGCCTGGGTCACAAACAGCGCTTTCCTTTGGCGATCACAGTCACAGTAGCGTGCCACAGTATAAGTGGGAACTATCAGCAGCGGAGAAGCAAAGCGAATGAGTACACCTGGTCTTCAACAAAAATCTTTAATGCATGCGGTGAAGAATTAATTTCTTAGCTGGTTCGTCTCCCCAGATGTCCTCGTCCGTCCACCACGCAGTATATTTACTGGCATCTTTACCTAACAGTAGCTATTTCATTATCCAGCAGAGGTTCCACGACTGACCAGCAGGCTAGAATAAGGTCTGTATAACCAATACTCACTGTTATGGATCGCATGATTTAGTCACAAACATATTTAGAGTTCTGAAACAACAGTGACGGCTGGTGTAACGTCTAACGATAATTCCAGGCGATCCTTATATTTTACAACATTTCCAATTGTAAATGTTCCTAAGGTAGCAGCTTATAAAAGTTTAAACGAAAGAGAGTCACCAGCTTTTTCGCATTATTCATTCCATACTCATTAAGGCAGGGCGGACTGCACTTTCCAGCCAGTTCCAAGAAAGTTATAATAATGACAATCCGTCACTATACACACACATAAGAACAAAACAGAGGAGAGAGAGAGAGAAAGAGAGAGAGAGAGAAAGAGAGAGAGGGAGAGAGGAGGCATGCATTCGATCATCGTAATACTAGCAGCATGGATCTGAGAAATGGAATTAACACAGTATTTCAGTGACATTTTACAATTAGTATATTTTATGGATACAAAGACCAGCCCTCTCTTCGTAATATAGGGCCTTACCTTCCCATTTTTCTTCTATCGCTTCTTATACACTCCTGGAAATTGAAATAAGAACACCGTGAATTCTTTGTCCCAGGAAGGGGAAACTTTATTGACACATTCCTGGGGTCAGATACATCACATGATCACACTGACAGAACCACAGGCACATAGACACAGGCAACAGAGCATGCACAATGTCGGCACTAGTACAGTGTATATCCACCTTTCGCAGCAATGCAGGCTGCTATTCTCCCATGGAGACGATCGTAGAGATGCTGGATGTAGTCCTGTGGAACGGCTTGCCATGCCATTTCCACCTGGCGCCTCAGTTGGACCAGCGTTCGCGCTGGACGTGCAGACCGCGTGAGACGACGCTTCATCCAGTCCCAAACATGCTCAATGGGGGACAGATCCGGAGATCTTGCTGGCCAGGGTAGTTGACTTACACCTTCTAGAGCACGTTGGGTGGCACGGGATACATGCGGACGTGCATTGTCCTGTTGGAACAGCAAGTTCCCTTGCCGGTCTAGGAATGGTAGAACGATGGGTTCGATGACGGTTTGGATGTACCGTGCACTATTCAGTGTCCCCTCGACGATCACCAGTGGTGTACGGCCAGTGTAGGAGATCGCTCCCCACACCATGATGCCGGGTGTTGGCCCTGTGTGCCTCGGTCGTACGCAGTCCTGATTGTGGCGCTCACCTGCACGGCGCCAAACACGCATACGACCATCATTGGCACCAAGGCAGAATCGACTCTCATCGCTGAAGACGACACGTCTCCATTCGTCCCTCCATTCACGCCTGTCGCGACACCACTGGAGGCGGGCTGCACGATGTTGGGGCGTGAGCGGAAGACGGCCTAACGGTGTGCGGGACCGTAGCCCAGCTTCGTGGAGACGGTTGCGAATGGTCCTCGCCGATACCCCAGGAGCAACAGTGTCCCTAATTTGCTGGAAAGTGGCGGTGCGGTCCCCTACGGCACTGCGTAGGATCCTACGGTCTTGGCGTGCATCCGTGCGTCGCTGCGGTCCGGTCCCAGGTCGACGGGCACGTGCACCATCCGCCGACCACTGGCGACAACATCGATGTACTGTGGAGACCTCACGCCCCACGTGTTGAGCAATTCGGCGGTACGTCCACCCGGCCTCCCGCATGCCCACTATACGCCCTCGCTCAAAGTCCGTCAACTGCACATACGGTTCACGTCCACGCTGTCGCGGCATGCTACCAGTGTTAAAGACTGCGATGGAGCTCCGTATGCCACGGCAAACTGGCTGACACTGACGGCGGCGGTGCACAAATGCTGCGCAGCTAGCGCCATTCGACGGCCAACACCGCGGTTCCTGGTGTGTCTGCTGTGCCGTGCGTGTGATCATTGCTTGTACAGCCCTCTCGCAGTGTCCGGAGCAAGTATGGTGGGTCTGACACACCGGTGTCAATGTGTTCTTTTTTCCATTTCCAGGAGTGTAGTTGTCAGTTATCGTAATCGCTAACATATTGAAACGAAGAGCAGTGTATTATTATGGCTACTTGAGCTCCGCCATATGTTAGTAGTTTTAATGTATAGCGTAATTGTATCTTTGTCAGGATAAATATAGAATCTAGGCAACAGGTTTTTCTACCTAAGGAGTATCTAGATCAGTGTAAAAAATTCTGCACTAAGCAGTCACAAGATAGATTCTGCCACACCAAATGGCATACTAAGTGTCGTAAGTTTTACTACGTGTTGTAAAGAAAAAGAAACCAACGGAACAGGTAACATGAGACACTTCACACTCTTATCACTAAACATAAAATCCAGAAATTTGAAGTTGAGGTAAAATTGTAAAAGATCTTGGAATGTGAGAGCATTTCTGCCAAATAATAACAGTAAAATCAGGTATGGAAAAAATCTTTAAACTGCAGGCCTACAAAAGACATTTGTCAGCAATCAAAATAAACATTTTCAAAAGAGAACAAGCAAACTAAAGTTGGTATGAAGTGTATAGAGAAAACAAGTGAGAAGTTCTTAACATCATTTGCACTGAAATTTGAAAAGACATTTTCAAAGGTGCCTCAGAAAAAGAGATGGATAGCAGCAGATGTTAGGAAGTCAACCTAACTCCAGAGTCATAATGAGCCACAGTTCTTAAATTTCTGTCACCTGTACAGAAAGATTTATTGCTGTAAGGAAGTCTTTTAATGACAAAAAATATACAATACAGAGAATAAAAACAAATCAATATGGGACGCATTTACAGGAAAGAGACAAACAGGGAGAGATAAACAAAAGCATTACAACATACCGATAAGGGAGGAGGTTAAAGTAGTGAAGGATCCGCACCACTTAGCAAACTATGTGACTGAGAATTTTCCAAGTACTTCAGAAAAATCACAGGAAATTTTCCAGAGAAATTACAAGAAAAATTCCCGAAAACAAATATTACACCCATAAATAAAAGTGCACTAAGTACAATGATGTTACTACCGACCACGGAGCATGGAGTCAGAAACCTAAAGTATAAGAAAGTACGTAATCTTAGATGAAGTATCAGTTAGTGTGCTGAAACAGTGCAAACAGAGTACACAAGCTGGCTCAATAAACATAATAAATCAGTTATTCACACCAGGGAAATTTCCAGAGTACTTAAAATAGGCACAACAAAGAAAGGTAATATAGGAGACACAGGAAACTATCGGCCCATTTTCTGGCTATCATTCTTAAAAATGATAGAATTATTTAAGAAAGACATATGAATGAATTTCTTGAATTAATACAACCCTCTAGGTGAATTACAGTCTGGGTCTTGAAATGGTAGAAGTACAGAATAAGCTGTAACAGATGATGATGATGATGATGTTTGGTTTGTGGGGCGCTCAACTGCGTGGTTATCAGCGCCCGTACAATTACCCAATCTTTGCTCAGTCCAATTTCGCCACTTTCCTGGATGATGATGAAATGATGAGGACAACACAAACACCCAGTCATCTCGAGGCAGGTGAAAATCCCTGACCCCGCAGCTGTAACAGAATTCTAAAAAGAGGTACTGAATGCTCTTGATAAGGATGAGTTTATCACAGGCATAGTCTTAGATTTTTCTATGGCTTTTGATATTGTTGAACATAACATTATACTAAATAAGTGAGAATCGTTAGGGTGTCTGGTCTCGGCCATTCATCCACACAGGGGGATGGGTTTACTACTTATGGGGAGCTCCAACGTTATGGAGCACTTTAGGCAGATAGCGCTCAGGACCGGAAAGAAAGCCAATGTGCACTCGGTGTGTCCGCTGGGAAGCCTCATCCGAGATTTGGAGGCGGCGTTGGCAACGGCTGTCGAGCGTACAGGGCGCAGTCGTCTGCAAGTTGTGACTCACGTCGCCAACAATGACGCTTGTCGTATGGTTTCTGAGGCCACCCTCAGTTCATACAGTCAGCTGGCGGAAGTGGTGAAGACTGTTGGCCTCCCACATGGGTTGCATGCAGAGCTCGCAAAAAGGTTCAAATGGCTCTGAGAACTATGGGACTTAACTTCTGAGGTCATCAGTCCCCTAGAACTTAGAACTACTTAACCCTAACTAACCTAACGACATCACACACATCCATGCCCGAGGCAGGATTCGAACCCGCGACCGCAGCGGTCGCGCTGTTCCAGACTGTAGCGCCTAGAACCGCTCGGCCAACCCGACCGGCCGCAGAGATCGCAATTTATAGCATTGTTCCCAAAGTTATCAGGGTCATTTGGTATGGAGCCGAGTGGAGGGTCTCACCCAAAGGCTTCGTCGTCTCTGGGCGACCTTGACTGCAGATTTATAGACCTGCGTTATCGTGTGGGGATTTGTGGGACTCCCCTTGATACTCAGGGGGCGCTACACAAAGGAAGCAGCTACTAGGGTAGCAGAGTATTTGTGGCATGAACATGAGGTTTTTTTTTAGGCTAGACGGTAGTTTGACGTGCTTTGATGAACACTCGCCAGTCGATATGCAGCAAGGGAAGTTAGACGGCGTTCAGAGTAAAGACACTTCGACTGTCAAAATTTTATCAGTAAATTGTCGATGCATTCGTAATAAAGTTCCCGGATTTACAGCCCTCCATGAAAGTTCTCGCGCTGGGATTATTCTTGGGACTGAAAGCTGGCTGAAACACGAAGTGGAAAGCTCTGTGATATTTAGCGAGTCATAGAACGTATATCAGAAAGACAGATTAAAGGTCACAGGAGGGGAAGTGTTCATTGCAGTTGACAAAGAGATTGTCTCTATTGAGATCGGAGTTCAATGTGACAGTGAAGTTATCTGGTCGCGCATAACAGGTTTAGATGAAACCAAGTTAATTGTTGGATGTTTCTACCAGCCACTCTATTCCGCTGTGGCAGTTCAAGAGTCATTCAAAGAAAATCTATGGTCAACAGTGTGTAAGTACCCAGAGCATGCAATACTAGTTGGAGGCGACTTTAGCCAATCATCTGTAGACTGGGATGTCTACGGATTTATTGCACGGGATACAGACAGACGGTCGTGCGAAATACTTTTGCAAACTTTCATGAGCAGCTAGTTTGGCAGCCCATACGCAATGGAAACATCTTAGATCTTGCAGCTACAAATAGGCCGGACCCTATAGTCAACGTCAGTATAGAAACGGGGATTAGCGATCATGATGTCATTATAGTAACTACGGTTAGGAAAGTTAATAAATCAGTCAAGAAGATTAGGAGCGTGTCTCTGCTAGAAAGAGCAATAAACGGCTGTTAGCATCTCACTTAGACAGTGGACTGGCGTCAGTTAGTTCAAGTAAGATGGATGTAGAGGAATTATGGGCAAAGTTTACTTAGATTGTAAATCGTGGGCTGGAGAAATTATGTGCCTAGTAAGTGGATTAAAGACGGGAAACACACACCATTATTTAATAACAACATTCGGTGGATGCTGAGGAAGCAGAGAGATTCGTGCGTCTGTGAAAAGATCTATGCACGAAGAATAGAGTTGAAAACGAATAAGTGACCAGGTCCGCATGGAGTCCCAATTCGGTTTTACAAAGTTTACTCTGAGGCACTGGTCCTTTACTTAGCTTGAGTTTATAGCGAATCTCTCGCCCAGCGCAGAGTCCCAAGAAACTGGAAAAAACCGCAAGTGACTCCTGTACATAGAGTGATCAAAAAAACGTTTACAAACTGACATGACACATCGAGATTTCAACAAGAATCAGTAACCATATAGGAATCGGGGATTGCAAACAGTACGAGAGGATGCTACGGTCACGAGAGAACGATACCGATATACGCCAGCCCTCCGTCTGGCGCATTGTACAGGACGAAGTAATCCATCCGTTTTATTTCCAACGTGTCCAGGCATTGCAACCTGGGGCTACAACAAGTGCAAGCGATTTGCGCGGCGGTTTCTGTGCAAGAATCCGCTGCAGACTGAAGCCTCACAGCGAGCGTCCTCTTCACCGATGAAGCTGTGTTATCACTGCAGGCTGTGATCAGCTTTCATAACTTGCGTACGTGGGTGGATGTGAATCCACATGCTACACTTACGCATGGCTCACAAAGCAAATTTATCTTTGACGTGTGGGCTGGCATTATCGAAGGCTGTTTAAATGGGCTGTACGTCCTCCTGGACCGACATGACGATCACACGTATCTCCTATTCCAGGGAGAGGCTCCGTCAGAATTACTGAATGATGTTACCACGCCTGTTCGTCGACACATTCGAGCTCAGCACGACGGAGCCCCCGCGCATTTCAGCAGACAAATGAGGGCACATCTGAAGGCAATCTTTCCCAGACGCTGGATCTGTCGTGGAGGGCCAGACGCGTGGCCACCACGATCACCCGATCTGTCCCCATTCGATTTTTTCCTTTGGAAGTATCTGAAGGGCCTTGTATATGAAACACATAATAAATCGTTGGAGGACTTGGTGGGTACGACTGCTGCGGCAGCATGATGTCTACTGGACACACCGGGTACCTTTGAGAGGTTATGCCGTTCAATGCAGCATCAATGTCAAGCGTGTCTCGTTGCATCTGGGCAAAACTTTGAGCATCTCCTGTAGTGGGCGTCCATTTGTAGCATGTGACTAAATAACTGCAACGCCATTTCAAAGCGCCAGATGGCCTTTGTGATCCCCGTCCCTCCTGTTCCTTGTTGTATGTCCGATGTGCCATGTCAGTTTATACATGATTTTTTAATTACTAAGCGTAAGAAGGACAAAAGAACGTTTCCTCAGACTTACAGGCTAATATCCCTGACTTTGGTTCGCTGCAGAATCCTTGAATAATCTCGGTTCGAATATAATAAACTTTCCTGGGACCGAAAGGCTTATGTCCACGAATCAGCATGGTTCTCGCATGCGAAACTCAGCTTGCCGTTTTCTAACATGATATATTGCGAACTATAGATGAAGGGCAACAGGCAGATTCCATATTGCTAGATTTCGGGAAAGCATTTGACATGACGTCTCATTGCAGGCTGTTAATGAAAGTTCGAGCATATGGAAACGTTTCGCAGAGATGTGGGTGGCTCGAAAACTTCTTAAGTTATAAAACACAATACGTTGTCCTACACGCCGAATGATTATCAGAGACAAGGAATCTTCAGGGGTGCCCCAGGGAAGTGTGACAGGACCGCTATTATTCTTTACATATTTAAATGATTTGGCGAACAGGGTGGGCAACCGACTGCGTTTGCTGATGATTCTGTGCTATACGGTAAGGTGTCGTCCTTGAGTGACTGCAGGAGGAAACAAGATAACTGAGACGAAATTTCTAGTTGGTTTGATGAATGGCAGCTAGGTCTAAATGTAGAACAATCTAAGTTAATGCGGATGAGTGGGAAAAATAAAACTGTAATTTTCGGATATCGCATTAGTAGTGTCCCGCTTGACACTGTCACGTCGTTTAAAAATATCTGGGCGTAACGTTGCAAGACGATATGGGGTGGAACGAGTGTGTGAGGATCGTGGTAGGAAAAACGAATGGTCGACTTCGGTTTATTGAGAGAGTGTTAGGAAAGTGTGATTCACCTGTGAAGGAGACCGCATATAGGACGCTAGGGTGACCTATTCTTGAGTATTGCTCGAGTGTTTGGGATCCGTACCAGATCGGATTAAAGGAAGACACTGATGCAGTTCCGAGGTGGGCTATTAGATTTGTTATCGGTAGGTTCGAACAATACGCAACTGTTACGTAGACACTTAAGGAAATGTTAATCGCTGAAGGAAAGGCGTCGTACTTTTGGTGAACCCTATTGAGAAAATTTAGAGAACCGGCATTTGAAGCTGACTGCAGAACAATTTCACTGCCGTCAACATTCACTTCGCATAAGGACCACGAAGATAAGATACGAGAAATTAGAGTTCGTACGGAGGCATATAGACATTCATTTTTCACTCGGTCTATTCTCGAGTGGAACCTCTGCCACTCGCCGTACGGTGGCTTGCGGAGTATCTATGTAGTTGTAGGTGTAGATGTAGATGTAGATTATACCTATCAGACAGGCTACAAAGAGTAGAGAGAGATAACATAATCCTCAAATAAGGCAAAACTTTCAGTGAAACACTTATCAGAACCAAAACACATTAATATAAGTTTCTCAAGCTATCATATTAGGACCAATGCGTTCCCGACATAAATAAATTATTTTCCCAATACTTTTGTAGAGCAAAACATGGCCTGTAGTAAGCTGTAGCAGGCGGGTGTGGCCGAGCGGTTCTGGGCGCTTCAGTCTGGAGCAGCGCGACCGCTACAGTCGCAGGTTCGAATCCTGCCTCGGGCATGGATGTGTGTGATGTCCTTAGGTTAGTTAGGCTTAAGTAGTTCTAAGTTCTAGGGAACTGATGACCTCAGATGTTAAGTCCCATAGTGCTCAGAGCCATTTGAACCATTTGAAGTAAGCTGTATTATTCTTTGTTAACTGTGGGGCGGCGGACGTTTACGTCATTTTCAAGCATCTAAATAAATGTGAAACACATTGTAACGTAAGTATAAATACCGAAGGAACGAAATTTAGTACATCCTTTTAGAAGCTTCCAGTTTATTGAAGTTTTGTTGTTGCAAAAGTGCGTATGTAGTACATGAAATGATTACATTTACATATCAGTAGGACAAGCGGTTCTCTGGTATCGGGTATCGACCCTTGCTGAAACACCCATATTAATAGGTATGTAGCATCCACGGGTAGTAATGCAGGTGCTGACTCTGGCATGCAGTCGATCGTTCTGTAAGAGTTGTTGATTGACGGGTCGCACGAGTGGCTTCCTGTCCCATCATGTCCCACACGTATTAGACTGGAGATGGTGCCGACCACGGATGTTGCTGCACATCTTGCTGAGCACACTGAGTTTGACAGGCAGTGAGCGGGCGAGCATCATCCTGTGGTAACAACGTACCACTGTACTGTTGCAAGAACAACAAAAGAACGGGTCTAACAACATTCTGCACGTATCGAGCGCTGGTTAGCGCCCTCTCTAGAAACACCCAAGACGAACGAGAGTTGAAACTTATAGCACAAGAGACGTGGGGCGAGGCCAGTGTGTCTTGGACGAATTCACTGTAAGAGACGGCTCTCACAAGGTCTACATCGTACGCCCAAACGCTCATCACTTGCGTACAGGCAGAATATGCTTTCATCGCTGAAGACCAATGCGTGTTATCCCATTCTCCGAAAGGACCACCCCGCGACACAGAAAACCACAATATGACCCCCTGTAAACTCGCTCAGCTGGTTGCAGCAACTTGAGCCTTCAGGCTTCTTTTTTCTGTGGCCGGTTACTAATACACAGCGTCACCGGTTCAGATCCGGTCCAACTGTCTCGGTGGACAAGTAAGAGGAGACTCAAAGCAACGGCTGAATAACAGCCGAGCATGGCACTTTTAAGGTGTGGGGGTGGAACTTCAAGTTCCGTGCCACCCTCCGACGATGGAAGGACAGAGGAGGGGTGCAGTAATGCGACAACTCTATGGTCAAGGAGAAAAGGGGCTGCACGTGAACAGGCCACTGCTAGTGACTGTACGAAACGGGCAGAAAAACGTGATCGTATTGGGCCTATCGTCAGTTCAAAATATTCAAATGTGTGTGAAATCTTATGGGACTTAACTCCTAAGGTCATCAGTCCCTAAGCTTACACACTACTTAACCTAAATTATCGTAATGACAAACACACACAATCATGCCCGAGGGGGGATTCGAACCTCCGCCGGGACCAGCCGCACAGTCCATGGCTGCAACGCCTATCGTCAGTCATAGCCCGAATCCGAGTCCTCCACGATGGTGAGCGGAACGGGATGTCGGTGCCAGCGCCGTGGAACTGTGGTGACGATGGTTTGGAGTCCAGCGATTGTCTCACGAAGGACGTCCACGAGCGTTCAGGCTGTGAGTATTCGCTATTAAAGGGTAGACACAGATGGCGCTCTAGTAGCTATGCCACTACGCTATCTGTTGGCTTATGACGTTGAATCCATTACTGGTACATCTACATAACTACACCCCAGGTGCAAATATCGTCATCGGACTAAACTCGATGTCGCCTTTGAAGGTGTACTAATTTTTTTTCTGCAGCGTAATTTGTACAAAATACAAGACCTAATAACAATCGTGTTACAAATGTGGCATAAACAGTTACCTCTACGTACATATGGATAACAATCGTATTATTCATCACATTAGACGTGACACATAAATCAAAGTACTATTCCACATATGAGGCCACATTTTACATAGTACATGTACTCCAATTGGATGAAAATACGTGTACGCTGCAGCCACTCGCTATACAAACTAGCAGCTACAATCAGCCGTTGCCCACTCTTGTCAAAGACATACTTCACAGATAATGTCGCTGACTATCGACTAGGGCATGTCAGAGTGCATAACCATCTTCGCTGGCGCGCCAGGAAATATCGAAATACTGAACATCAAAAACAGGAATCAGGTGATTCAAATAATATATGCAAACGTCTATAAAATGTAAAAGGAAAATTGTATTATATTAAGACAAATACGACTATTTATATTATGCTCTTGCCTCTGTATCAAACATCCTCTCATTTTTGTATTGGCTGGCTCCGGGCACTATGGGACTTAACATCTATGGTCATCAGTCCCCTAGAACTTAGAACTACTTAAACCTAACTAACCTAAGGACAGCACACAACACCCAGTCATCACGAGGCAGAGAAAATCCCTGACCCATTTTTGTATTCAAAACATATTACTTTATTATCGTAATATCCAAATTGCGCTGATCTGTCAGACAGTAAAAATTAAATTTTCAGTGCCTTCATGGAAAAATGTTTGCGGTGGTCTACGGAAAGAAGTTAATCGACGGCCACGAATGTCTTTGTTCAGCGTTCCAAGAATATGGAAATCGCATGGGATCGGGGCTGTGTAGATGATGCGTAAGGGTTCCACAAAGAAACGTAGTCGAAACAACCTAGCAAAGAGCAAACATTTTTCCATGAAGGTATTGACCGTCTTTCCTCACACAGGGATAAAAGCATTAACAGCTACGGCGATTACTTTTGAAATAATGAACAGTTTTGTCATTTTTTCCATATGTCTCGTTTTTATTTGACTGCCCATTGTAGAATGTGCAGCAATCAAAATTATGCATGACTTTCTTCCACCACCCCCGTCATTTCATCACTGTCCATCAGCAAAATGGTAAAGACAAATGGAATACAAATAACATTACTGAAAACACGTTATCAGAATGTGAAATCAGAGGACTTTCAGATACCACTATGATGCTCCATGACAGAAACCGATCTTAAAAAAACGAATGCTTATACAGCTGTATCTCATGCATTTCTTCAAATTTCAGGAAGATCCTTCAGCATACTTTGCTGACCAGCACTCCTGAAAGAAGTTAAACAGCAAAAAATTTGATTAGCCATAGGTTTTCTGGGTGCATCGTAAATTCTGCATTGGACTGGGGTTTGTTTTGAAACTTTCTGCTAGATTAAAAGGAGACTTAAAACCGGAATATTACCTTTGCAGCCATTCTTCCTCCGAAGTGGGCTATCCTGGCGAAACCTACGTCTGTCTTAAAAATTCTATTTGCTAGTAGCTTTCTCCGACTTTCTGGAAAGTGCAATAGCTGAAACAAAAAAATATATTCAACGTAATAAGTGGCGAGTGTACGCTGTCTGACGAACAAAGTGAAGCACCCAGAAGAACCTGGTGGAATAACAATGTAAGTTAGTGCATATACACACCATCGACGGGTATGTAAATGGTTGGACAGAAGCTTGTCTGTGACAGGTAGAACAGCCACCAGAGAGCATTGGTGTTTTTCGTGTGTAGTGTTGTCATCAGGGCTATTAAAGCATATTCAGGGAGTGAACAGCGTCAGAGGTTGAGTCATGACTGTGAATTCACGTGAGACAATGTCATCAGCACTTGACATAGTTTGAAACAGGCCTCGTTGTGAGTTTCCATTTGGCCGGGCGGTCAAATCGAGCAATATCCTGATCCGTGGGGCATTCGAATGAGAGAGTGGCCTCATGTTTAACTGCATGGAAACGTGAGGGCAGACGTACTCGTCGTAAATGTTCCGGACGACCACACCTGTGCACTGCGTGGGGGGGGGGGGGGGGGGGGGGGGGGAGGGGGGGGGGACCGCTGTATTGTGCATCGAGCACAAGGTAACCCGCTCACATCTGCCTGTGTCATCCGAGAACAACATTTAATGTCGTTCTCCACCTTCGTTCGGAGACTAGCAGCAGTCGGCTACGGAACTTCCGTCCCATGGTTAGGTCGCCATTAACTGCACAACACAAACGGCTGCGTTTTGGAGTGGTGACGTTACGTGTAGCATGGACTGTTAATAATTGATGTCGATAAATCGTGGGTCTGCACTATCCTGGATGACCACCTGCGGACGGGTCCCTCTCTTCAAAAGCTTTGGAGAGGCACAATGGTCTTGGTGAAGGAAGCCATCGGGTATGACTTCTGGTCATGGCTGGTAATGGTTGAGGAAACTCTTACGGCACAAAGCTATATCCCCTGTGTCCTCGTGTGTGACTGCTTAAGCGGGAGTATCGTGGTGCTATTTTTCAACAGAACGATGTTCGTCCATGCAGGGCACGTGTTTCTATGAACTGTCTGCGTGATTTTGAGGTACTCCCATGGCCAGGAAGAGCCCCGGATCTGTTCTCGATAGGACATTTATGAGACCAGCTCGGTCATCGACTTTGTCCCAGATAATAATGCCTCAGGAGAGGGAAGAATGGCTTTGGGACATCCTTCCCAACTGAATCACCGCATCGATACAAGCCAGAGGGAGTGCTACTTCATACAGATATGAGGGTTCATATTGTCAAGTTCTTTGGAAATTTGACTCGGTACTGTAATCAGTAAAATAACATCACTTACCCTTCCAGCGCGTGAAATTTGATTTCGTTTCCTCCTCTCCCCCCCCACCTTCAGGGTGCTTCACTCTTTTGTCAGACTGTGTATTTGAATGAGCTAGTTGATAACGTCGGAAACTCCGTGAGATTGTTTGCGAATGGATGCTGTTGTGTGCAGGGAATTGGCAACACCAGAGAACTGTAGCGCCGACCGTTGCGGCCGAGCGGTTCTAGGCGCTTCAGTCCGGAACCGCGCTGCTGCTACGGTCGCAGGTTCGAATCTTGCCTCGGGCATGGATGTCTGTGATGTCCTTTGGTTAGTTAAGTTTAAGTAGTTCTAAGTCTAGGGGACTGATGACCTCAGATATTAAGTCCCATAGTGCTTAGAGCTATTCGAACCATTTTTTTAGAACTGTTCAGGAAGACAGTCAGATCAACTGTTGTTGTAGGGATTGACAGCTGGGTTTCACTATAAACAAACGTAACGTTTTGCGTGTAAATTTTCAAACAAGCACTAGAAGCAATGACATACATTAAATATCTGAGAGCATGTATACAAAGCGATTTAAAGTGACACTACTTTTTTAAAAAAAGTCGCAGGAAAGGCAGATGCCAGACTGAGATTTATTGAAATAACCCTGAGGAAGTGTAGTCCTACCATGAACAAGGTAGCTTACAAACCGATACTTCAATACACTATTACTCGTCACTTTAGAGTCCGTACAGGGTGTCTCAGGAGGAATAGTCTACATTCAGTGACATCACAGGAACTGCTATGCGAACCAAAAAAGTCTAGTACACATGAGCTCTAAAATAGTTGTCTGAAGAGGTATGGGCACCATATCTTCGATACTGTGAAAGAAATCTTTTCTATTGTAATCTCTTTGCCTTCTGTTTATTGGAAGGAAGTGAGATGGACCAAAACAAGAAAGAGATGTGAAGTAAACATGAGCTCTAAAGGGCATACCTTAAGAGCTGTGAGCACTTGTTCATCTTCGCTAGTGTAAAACACATATCTTCTAATGAACAGGTGCTCTAAGGTGTGCTTTTTAGAACCCATGTTTACTGGAATTTTTTTTATTTTTTTGTGCATACTACCTCGACACAGTATGTGGAGAGGAAAGAGTTTGCACTGAAGTGATTTGTTTCGCAATATCGAAGATGAATAAGTGCTGATAGCGCTTAGGGAATGCATTTTAGAACCCATTTTTAGTAGCCCTTTTTTAGTCTTTCATCGTTCCTGTCTTATCCCTGAATATTAACCATTTCTCATGGGACGCCTTTTGTTGCATTGGACGCCGAAATGGAGAAGATTCAAAGAAGGGCCCACACATTGATTGGTTTAGTAACCACAAAAGTATCATGAAAACGCTCATCCATCTCCAATGACAGATGGTGCAAGAGAGCGGCTGTGCTTCATGATGTGTTTTACAGTTAAAAATCGTAGACGATGTTATACGTTGACACTACTAAATACCTCGAAAACGATGCATCTAGGCGAAAAGTTAACAGAGGCGACATGTCTCTGCTACAACTGGCCATCTTCTAAGCACCGCTCCTGCGTGGGCGGAGTCAACTTTGTGTTCTGACAGTTAATACTGATATTCAAAATTTACTTGAGTGTTGCAAATGTGTCCAATATAGATAATATGCGTAGTCACTGACATTTCTGGCGTATAAGCTACTTGTATGGTAACCTAGTTTTCTGTTCCCTGTCGGGCTGATTGTGGTGAACTCCCCAAGCGATCGACATGATTTATTTTGTTGGCAGCCCTCGAACGCCGCCATCAGGCTGACTTGATTTCGGTGTGTTTGCATCCAACAGCCGTAACTGTCACGCTGGTCATTATGCAGCTACTGGCGGAGTAGGAACAGTGTAAGATTACCCTGATCTTGTGATTTGATTTGAAAGACTGCAGGCGACTTCAAGTTTACACCTTTACAGCAAACGCCTTAAGTTGTAAGCCTTCCACTCGTCTACCTGGCCATGCGTCTGCTTGATTCAATCTGCCCTCTGGCAGTCGCCGCTATTGCTAGCCTGTATTGTAAGTCATCAGTTTTATCGGAATATTAAATAAATTGAATGCTGAGAAAAATTAACATTATTGTATTTGGTTAGTGATAAAAATGGCAAAATAGGACAAACAACACAAATTAAGCGAGATGACAAATAAATCACGAACTGTCTGTGTAACGTCCCCTTAGGAGAATTGTATACGAGACTGTGCTTAAACTGACACAATATTTTTAGCGCAACGCAATCTGACTTTCAAAAATCCCTACAAAAGAATGGCCCTGACTAACATTAACCTATACGTTTCACAAATCACTTACCTCACCAAAAATCTTCCTTACTCGAACTACTGCAATACGGCGAGAGCCACTACTGCCAGCTAAATAAAAGATTCAAACTACGGAAGGCACTAACTACTGATAGGGATAGTTAGCAAATGAAAGATTTTAATAGAGAACAAACAATGTATTTACCTTAATAGTCATAATATATATAGCAGTTCATGACAAATTACAAAACTCCGCCATCTCTCTCCCCACATCCACCACTGCTGGCGGCTCACCTCCAACTGCGCAACGCCATGCGCTGTTCACATCCAGCTGCCGCTGCCCAACACTACAATGGCAGACAACAATGCAAACTAGCCACAGACTGCACACAGCACAGCCAGTGATTTTCATACCGAGCGCTACGTAACGTTGCCGATAAGAAAACATAAATAGCCTACTTACATAGCCCCCATGCTCCCCACAAAAAGTTTTACAAATTTTTTTTGGGCACTGGCCAATACATATTTGTTAAAATTTTTTTTCACAATTACAATAACAAAGATGTCAAATGCACACACTTATTTATACAATGTTGGTCAAAAGCTAAAATTTTCTCACAGTCCATAAAGACAGTCCAGATTGTTCATCACAGTAAAATGTCAGTGTTTTTTTTTTTTTCAAAGTCTGAGCAGTAAAAGACAATGCACACGGAAGTAGTGGATTTCCATGCAGTCGGGAAGAAGTAGTATTGACCTTCCAACTGAAAGACAGTGCTGACTCTTGACATGCTGACAGGTAATGGGCCACAACAGAGCAAACCCACAGCAGAGTCATTCGACGTTTTGAAGAAGATTGGTAGGTAGGTCATCACAGAGCAGACCCACTGGAGTCCTGGTAGAGAGTATGGTATTGGTGGGCCACCAGAGGTGCAGACCCACTGTAGTCCTTGTAGAAATAATGGTATTGGTGCGTCATCAGAGATGCAGACCCACTGTAGTCCTTGTAGAGATGGCCAGCAGCCATCTGTTGCGACTGTGCAGGTGCACAATCACCATTGAAGAGTCTTGCGGAGAATATAGCAAGTCCATAACCACCACTTGTGCACTCACAAAGTTTTTTTTGAATTGTCCTTAGAACCAGCAATGCTGTTATCCAGTCCCTTGCTGAATTATTAACACACGTGCAAACACTAACAGTCCCTGCTTCTCACATATTGTGCATTACTATGACCAACAGAAATGTGTGCAGTGAAATGAATGCTTACAAGTTACTTAATTTGATGAACTGGTGTCAATTACAATATTATAACATAAGAATACAATTACAAAGGTACAAAATACATCATTAAAGAACGTAACAATACAGATAACATTTGTAGTACAAGCTTTACAAAAGAATCGAAATAACATATACATCAGTGTTACAGGAATTATGACATGAGTACATACATAAAAGATCAGAATAACTTGCAAAACATCAACTTCACACATGAGCATTAAAAAAAAACAGAATAAATAATGTCTAAACATCTTTACAAAGTAAATAACATATTATTAATGCAAATTATATTTGAGGCTAACAGTATTCCTCATCATAGTGAACGTAGCTGAGTATTAGAAAAATTCTACAACATAAATCGTATCAGATAAACACATAAAGACAGGAAGAACACAAATACACAAGGGTACACAAACATATAGCGGAATAACACAAAAGGAAAGGACAGGGTTCGTTTTCAGTGTAACATTTGGTACTGCAGTCCAACCCAAAACTTCATTCCATAGATCGTTCGTCTTATTTCAACCTTTGCTTCCACCAAAAAAATCCTATCCAAGCATGCTTTCTGTATTTATATGTTCACATATTTCTTACCTCATTATTTATTTTCCATTATCTTACCTCATCATTTATTTCCAAGAAAATCCTACCTAAACCTGTTGTCCCTAAACCCTACTTTTTTTGTTCATATCCTCTTTCAAAATTCTTTTTTTGGCCACACCATTTTCTTATAGCTTCTCAATGCATTTCTTCCAATTCATCATAGTTAGTTTCTTATATAGTCTACCCCCTCTTAAGCTAACTTAAATCTACTGAGCTCAGATGCTAAACTACAGGACGAGGCAATGCAGCAGCATAAAACAATTAACACAAACATCAAGGACAAAAATTTTAAATAGGCAAAGCAATTGCAGTACTACAACTAATATAAGGCACTGTGCAGCAAACAAGAAAAATAAAACAGTAGTAAAACTAGCTTAGAAGAGTAACACAAAGTCAAATTCAGTAACACTATGCCTGGCAAACAGCAGTAACTTATACCTAAACATGACATAGCTCAAGCAGAAAAAATATTACAGTAAAAACAACAATGCAGAAAAGGGAAATGTCTATTCACATCTTAATGTCTATGTAATTAAAGTGGTGCACCACAAAAACTAATTCTACAAAAAATTACCAAGTACTTGAAAAGAAAATTATATATGCAGTTATTGTTATCAGTCCCTTCTTATTGTTCTTTCCATTCCAAAAGCTCCTTTTTCGAAGAATGTGGATCATAAAATAATTATTTAATAGATCTGTTGACAGAAAGTGTTCACATTTGCAAATGCATCTAAGTTTATTTTATAAAACTAATGCTGCAACACAGCTGGAAACCAGATATTAAACAAAATGAGCAATCTCTCAACTACAAAGACAATAGATGTAAAATGTTTCTAATCATTTCATTAGGCATTTTAGTAAATATCATAAATTACAAGCTCCACAGTATGCTTTCAACAAGGAAATGTCAATAGCGAAGACAATGGCCTCCCCTTTCTTTTTTTCTACCTGTACTTCTGACGAGGCACTCACTAATGACTTGTTCTCCCGGCGTCTGACACAGCTGGGTGCCCACGACGCATTACATGCAGGTGGTCACTTAACTTTCTTACGGAAATATTTACGACAGCAGTTTCCGCTACAGTGACAGTCTCATATAAAAAAAATTCACAGGTCAAGAATTTGCGTTACAAATCTGTAGAGACAAAATCCTATAAATATAACAGTGTCCAAAAAGCTTTCGCCGGCATTATGATACATTCACGCATTTACACACATTTCAAAACTCTTAAAGTACGATTCTTGGTTTCCAACAACCTTTTTCACAAATCAGAGTGCCTAACCACTACTCCTTATTCCTTACCTTGTTACACATATACATATTCGTCGACATTCTTCAATATTTCATCATTATAAATATGTAGCATAATCAAATTCCTCATATAACATCAGCTTATTAATCATAAACATACCTCAGCAGCATAATACACATCGTCGTCGTAAAAATAACATCATAACACCTCAGTCAAATCTCAAAACGTCGTAGCTTTCTGCAATAATTTCAAAACCTAAAGAAAATTCTCTGCTCATTTCAGTAGTCTCATCTACCTCAAACGTACTTTAAAAATCATGATCTCATACCAAATACATCATTCAAAGCTCTCATAGTATCACAATAGTTCTGAAAAAATATGAACAGTTCACAAAGTACAGACAAAATACAATTTCGTAAGTGTGAAGTTATCCAACGGTGTAATTACGTAAACATCTGTCACTGATGTAATAAAAAGAAATGGTTGTCTCTCTCAGTTAAATGATCAGATAGCTGTGTAATTATGTGTTAGAGGAATATGGTACCGATGTGTAAAGTTGTATAAGCAAATACCATATTAGCTAGGGCTCCTTGTGCTTGCCAAACACATGGTACACAAAGTAAGTGTGTACCCCCCTGAGGATTAATGTAATTATAACCTCAGGTGTTACAGATTACAAGAATGGAATGAAATGTATTACGGAAAACCTTTGTATCACTGTACTTCAAATATCTTTAAAAATAAATGTTTTAAGTATAAAATTAATCACTCAAATACGTGTACTGTAGCGCTAAACTGTGCGTCTTATTGTAAGATAATCTCTGTGGAAGTGTCGTAGTTATCGTCCTCCGAAAGCTAAGTTATGCAGAAGTCAATGTACTTACCTCGTGATACACAAAAGTGAAATGATTTGCGTATAGATATCGTAGTTATTACGCTTATTGCCGTGATGAGGAAAGTACTGTGCTGTAACGTATTGTTGTCCTACGGAAAAGGCTGTCTCCTTGTAGCCATAGCACAAAAGTCACCACTAAAACATGTCTCACTTTACAGAAGAATTCAGAAAAAACTGTGCAGATATGAAACAGAAACACCGCAAACAGATTCTAAGTCTGACAAAGCATACTAGTAATGTGAAGTGAAAAGTTATATGGCAAAGACAAAGTTAAAAGGCAGATTATCTTTCAATAAACGGTTTCACATGTGAAATGTGGTGTAAACCTTTACTCTTCCTAGTACGCAGAGTTTCAACTTCAACGCAATTATCATGAGGTATACGTCGGTAAAGAATACTGGAATTTTTCTCAAGGTTAGCGTCTATGTTATTTTTCTCTGAGCCAGCGGGCGCAAGTGGCTGCCTGCGGTGCGAGTCATTGTCTCTTTCTTTGTTGGCGCGCGTCGTTATTGGGATTAGGAGACCTAACTTCTACAAATTCGCCTTGCCGAGAGGGCTCTGCTCTGTTTAAATCCCGCCAGTTCTGATGCAGTTCAGGTCTGTCGTTACGATCATATCGTCTGTCGTCATGTCGGTAGATTCCATAGTTTCTTTCTTGTCGGTCACGTGGTGGAGAATTTCTCCCTGAGTCGTAACTGCGCGCTGGACCGTTGCATCTGAAGTTATTCTGTCTCCCGTGATAATAATTGTTCTGGTTGCCAAATTGTCTGTTTCTATGAGTGTCTCTGTCATATTCATTACTACGGAAATGCGATCTCTCTCTGTAACTATTACTCTGCCAGTGGTTGTAATACAGGTGGTGTCTCTTTTGGTCACGATTTACGTTGTAAGAATAGAATTTTCATGTCCAGTTATTGTTTCTGTCGTCACGGAATTGTGACGGATGTGACCTGTAGTGATTGTTTTCCTGTTTTCGCATCCCGCGACTGTCTGTGTCAATTTCTAATTCTTGTAAGAGTCCCTGAAAAGCTTCAATGTCGTCTTTGCAACGCCCTGCCAAAATAATATTTCGTAAATGTTCAGGCAGTTTGATTAAGCAAATGCGGATGAGTTCTGAGGGGCTGTATGGGTTTGAAAGATACTGATTCTTATGCAACATGTCTTCAAAATATTTCATAAGGCTGGAAAATTCAGATTGTTCGAAACGTTTCATCATTATGATGCTATGCTTTACTCTGTCTTGTGTAGCTTGAGACCAATATGCTGAGAGGAAGGCATGATAAAATTCTCCTTCACTGTGACAATCGTGAATGACCGATCGCATTCTTACAGCTGGTTCATTCTCCAAGTAGCCACACATAAATTCTAACCTGTGCTCCAATGACCAGTTGGGAGGAAAACAATGAGAAAATTGATGAAGCCATGCTTGTGGATGAATGTCGTTGCCAGAATTCTTAAATGTTTTGAATTTACGTGTAGTAATGAACAGTTTATAGTCGAAATCATCGTGTCGGCGAGTCGCAAATCGCTCATTGTTACTTCGTTTCGGCGGTTCCATCTCAAAATCCAATGCGCCTTGCCAATTTCTTTCGTAATTTCCGAAGTGTCCTGTGTTATTATTTTGTGGTTGTTCCGTATTTCTATGTCCCTCTTCCCGTACTGGAGCGCGAGTGTCCTCTGAAATATGTAATTCTTGTATTACCTGCGTCAACTAATCTTGTACTTCCCGGATTTCTCTTTTGTACTGTGTATTGATTTGATTTTGATTTTGTTTGAATTTTCTAATTTGTTCATACTCTTCTGTGTCAGTGAAGGCTACGGGTCTTGTGTCATTCAGATCATCATCTACCTTTGTAGATAAGTTAGTGACCTGATCCGAAAGTTCGGCTACTTTCTCCGATAGTGAACACATTTCCTCAGTGTGTTTTTCTGAACCAAGTTTCAGAGTGTCCATTTGTGTTGAAATCGAATCTACTGTGTCCTTTAAGTTTTCCTGAGTTTTTGCAAGTTGCGTAAATGAATCGGTAGATGCAACTGAGTCAATTTTAGCCCACAAGGTCTCATGATTTTCATGAACAATGGTTTGCAGTTCTTTTATGGCTGCTTCGTGATTCTGTTATGCATTTTCATGCCTCGAAAAAATAGGTTGAAAATGCTCACAAATTTGTGTTTTTACGTCATTACAGACTTTTTGACATTTCGATTCAATGTTATGTAACTCAGTAGTTAAATCTTCACGTGTATGTTCAAGCGTGATGTGAAGATTTTGTTCCATTGCGTCTAACTGTTGCTGTGTTTGTCTCTGGTGTTGTTGCATTGTGTCTAACTGTTGCTGTGTTTGTCTCTGGTGTTGTTCCATTGTGTCTAACTTTTGAAGCCTTTGTCCCATTTGTCTCTGATTTTGTTCCATTTGTTGCATTAATTGCAATAATAATGTATTAGTGTCTGGAATCTGTTTCTCTATGCTTTTTGGCAGTGCATTTTCACCGGCAACATTCACATTTTGACAAGCAGAAAATGTGTCTTGACTCATTTGAGAAAACGGTGAGGACGCAAAACCTGAATCTACAGTATTTGCAAAATTGTGTCCTATCATTTCGGATTCCTGAGGCGAGCTGTTGCCGAGCGATCGATCGATAATGCTTCCCTGTTCACTAATTGTTTCACTGCCTACGCCATTGTTTGCCGCCCGCTCCATTTCCCTTTGCACAGTTACCAAATTACTATGTTGAACATTAGTTAATTCATTACATGGTGGCGCTAACACACTACTTTCGTCTTCACTGTCATTTCTCAGTTTACTTTGGAGCCTAGCATTACGTTTTTCACACGCCATTATTGTCACAATATTTCACACAACAACACAGAAAAACACAATTTGAAGAGCAAAAATAGGGGAATACATTAACATAGCACTGAAAATAATATCTAGTTAATTCCAAGCGCAGCTGCGGAATACTTGGTGCAAATCTACATGCATGCCACAACTGTTTTACTGTACAACAATGAAAGACTGCAACTACAAAGGAGATTCTCAATACAATTACGCACTAGCAATAAACAAAATCTACACTAATTACACAAACTACAAGAAAAAATCAGAAGATTCCAGTGAGGTATCCTCGGCTAAGGGTCGACATATGTAACGTCCCCTTAGAAGAATTGTATACGAGACTGTGCTTAAACTGACACAATATTTTTAGCGCAACGCAATCTGACTTTCAAAAATCCCTACAAAAGAATGGCCCTGACTAACATTAACCTATACGTTTCACAAATCACTTACCTCACCAAAAATCTTCCTTACTCGAACTACTGCAATACGGCGAGAGCCACTACTGCCAGCTAAATAAAAGATTCAAACTACGGAAGGCACTAACTACTGATAGGGATAGTTAGCAAATGAAAGATTTTAATAGAGAACAAACAATGTATTTACCTTAATAGTCATAATATATATAGCAGTTCATGACAAATTACAAAACTGCGCCATCTCTCTCCCCACATACACCACTGCTGGCGGCTCACCTCCAACTGCGCAACGCTACGCGCTGTTCACATCCAGCTGCCGCTGCCCAACACAACAATGGCAGACAACAATGCAAACTAGCCACAGACTGCACACAGCACAGCCAGTGATTTTCATACCGAGCGCTACGTAACGTTGCCGATAAGAAAACATAAACAGCCTACTTACATCTGTAATGCAAATAGAGGCTGCAAATAATTAGCACTCCACTGGGTGGCGTTTGGTTGGCAAAGACTAAAGTTTGTCCGATTGAACTATTTACTCAGGCTCAAAATATGGCTTACTGAATCTGAAATTGTCTAACGCTGAATAGACTTTAATGGGTTTATTCTACGCAGAAGTTACACTACGTTGCTGCAGTTGAGAACAAATGGTGAGACTGTGAATCTGCTTGCCCTGACAAGCTGGAGCAGCGGTACGATAACCCTTCCTCTATGCGTAACGCTGCCTCAGGTGACAGTCATAGTACAGGCGTCTGCAGAGTAGCGACATGCGACGCCTGTAACTCGTCATTGTGGGCATGAAATATGCGAATTAGCAGACTGTCAGTCTGTTCGACAGCTCACAATTACTGTCTGATGGAGCCATGAAATCTCGTCAGATTCCTGAGTGTGACACTCCCATTCGCTGGTCAGATCATGGACCAATTTGACTCACTCACACAGAAATGTGCACAAGAAGGTCAAACGTCAAGGCAGGGCATTTGATGTAAATAAGATGTACGTGGTACAGCAAGTTGTCTGAGGTGACTGAGGTCTATACTGTCGGTGCTGCTAAGACTTCACCAAAAGATCCCCAGTCAATACCAATGCCAGTCTGAAGTCACGCTCAGGACGAGTGTCCCAAGAGCAACTGACTCATCACAAGAATCAAGACCAGAATCTCCTCTCCAGACAAGAGTATGAATCAGAGGACCATGAGTCTCCATTCCTCCCTTTCCATAAACCTCCGTAAACTCGAAAAAAGCACTTGTGCTGCTGCCCGCACGAGCGTTTCATGCCAATCAAATGACTCACGAGCCGTATGTCTCCCCTATAACTAATCTGCTCTACCCTTTGGCCAATCCTAACCGAAGTTAATAATATTATTTTCCCCGCTGGAGTTGCAGTCAATCCCTAACTTGTAAATTCATACACGGGGAAGAGAAGACATTACACTCTCGAACTGTTTTTCTCATGGCCACTTCTGGCAGCATGTTTGAGTTCCTGTTTGTGCCCAAAGTGAACTACACATTTATCACATAGATCATTATCTGAACAGGTCGAATGTTACAGCATCTCCGACCAGGAGCCTCGGCTAAAGTAAGAGAACTGCTTTTGTGGCCCAACATAGACCACATCAGAGCCAACATAATGTTGCGTCCCATTCTAAAGTTCTTCCGAAGGCCTCAGGCTTCTCAAAAGCTCATCAGGCAGAGGGACAACACCACCTGACGGCTCCATCGATAGCTTGCAGTCCAAGGTGGACATGGAAACTCGCGAATTTTTATGGCAGCCATCCCTTTACACAATAGGCATTTGCAACACCTTCAACAGCTGCATGTGGCTTCCAAGCCCTGAGAGTCCACTGCAAGATTTACTGTTAAATAAGCAGACTGCCTGCTCGTTCTCAATTCCAGATAATACTATTTGAGGACAACTACCTTAAAGATCCGATATGCATGGCACTGTACATGATCCCTTCAACGTCTGGTATTGTTGATAGCTTAGTGTTATCTCACAGAAAATGATATCTGGGGTATAATAAGAGTATTAAAGAATAATACTGTAATATTACAAATGGCTCTGAGCACTATGCGACTCAACTTCTGAGGTCATCAGTCGCCTAGAACTTAGAACTAATTAAACCTAACTAACCTAAGGACATCACACACATCCATTCCCGAGGCAGGATTCGAACCTGCGACCGCAGCGGTCATTCGGCTCCAGACTGCAGCGCCTAGAACCGCACGGCCACTCCGGCCGGCGTAATATTACAAAAGGTTCATTAAGTGATGGAGAGAAATGCACCTACCATGGATACTCAACGAAATGAAGCACCCCTAATGGTAAGAGGCAAGAAGACTCACCGAAACCAGGTACTCCAGTGGTAAGAGGCATGGGGACCGACCAAAATCAAATATCCTACTGGTGAGAGACAAGGGGACACACAGATTTCATGCAAGCTAATTGGAAGAGAAAAATATTACAGCCACATTGTTGTTTCTGGATCACGTTAAACGTATCTTCTAACCAGACATTGAAATGGCGAACCATATTGCACTATACAACCAATTTGTAATACTAATGTAAATTTTGAACACAAATAGCAACTGTTAGAACTCAAAGGTTTGCACATACATCTTAAATGAAATTTAGAATCAAATGCATCTGTTCCAACTGCAAAAGCACCCACACTTGATATTTGTCGATATTGCGTCACCTACCATGAATGGGAAACAGTGGTTTGAATAAAGCGTACGTATTTTTTTGGTTTAGAATCAGAATATGCAATAAAAATGGGGGGGTTCCCATTTGAAAACAGAGTTGACCCCCTCACTCAGGAGGGGTGGTTAGGTGGCGACCAGCTGTAGCACAAACAGATGTTCCCTTTATTAATATTAACTTTGCACCTAGAACATTTATTTCGTACGAGGTTAAAACAAACAGCATGTTTATTGCTATCGCATTCATATACACTACTGGCCATTAAAATTTCTACACCACGAAGATGACGTGCTACAGACGTGAAATTTAACCGGCAGGAAGGAGATGCTATGATATGCAAATTATTAGCTTTTGAGAGCATTCACACAAGATTGGCGCCGGTGGCGACACCTACAACGTGCTGACATGAGGAAAGTTTCCAACCGATTTCTCAGGCACAAACAGCAGTTGACCGGCGTTGCCTGGTGAAACGTTGTTGTGATGCCTCGTGTAACGAGGAGAAATGCGTACCATCACGTTTCCGACTTTGATAAAGGTCGGATTGTAGACTATCGCGATTGCCGTTTATCGTATCGCGACATTGCTGCTCGTGTTGGTCGAGAGCCAATGAATGTTAGCAGAATATGGAATAGGTGGCTTCAGGAGGATAATACGGAACGCCGAGCTGGATCCCAACGGCCTCGTATCGCTAGCAGTCGAATTGACAGGCATCTTATCCGCAAGGCTGTAACAGATCGTGCAGCCACTCCTCGATCCCTGAGTCAACAGATGGGGACGTTTGCAAGACAACAACCATCTGCACGAACAATTCGATGACGTTTGCAGCAGCATGGACTATAAGCTCAGAGACCGTGGCTGCGGTTACCCTTGACGCTGCATCGCAGACAGGAGCGCCTGCGATGGTGTACTCAACGACGAACCTGGGTGCACGAATGGCAAAACGTCATTTTTCGGTTGAATCCAGGTTCTGTTTACAGCATCATGATGGTCGCATCCGTGTTTGGCGACATCGCGGTGAATGCACATTGGAAGCGTCTATTCGTCATCGCCATACTGGCGTATCACCCGGCGTGATGGTATGGGGTGCCATTGGTTACCCTTCACGGTCACCTCTTGTTCGCATTGACAGCACTTTGAACAGTGGACGTTACATTTCAGACGTGTTACGACCCGTGGCTCTACCCTTCATTCGATCCCTGCGAAACGCTACATTTCAGCAGGCTAATGCACGACCGCATGTTGCAGGTCCTGTATGGGCCTTTCTGGATACAGAAAATGTTCGACTACTGCCCTGGCCAGCACATTCACCAGATCTCTCACCAATTGAAAACGTCTGGTCAATGGTGGCCGAGCAACTAGCTCGTCACAATACGCCAGTCACTACTCTTGATGAACTGTGGTATCGTGTTGAAGCTGCACGGGCAGTTCTACCTGTACACGCCATCCAAGCTCTGTTTGACTCAATGCCCAGGCGTATCAAGACCGTTATTACGGCCAGAGGTGGTTGTTCTGGGCACTGATTTCTCAGGATCTATGCACCCAAACTGCGTGAAAATGTAATCACATGTCAGTTCTAGTATAATATATTTGTCCAATGAATACCCGTTTATCATCTGCATTTCTTCCTCGTGTAGCAATTTTAATGGCCAGTAGTCTACTTCGCGACACACCACAATGTGGCTTGCAGAGTGTAGATGTAGACATATCAGAGCAATGCGTTTTGAGATAAAGAAGCACGACTAGTGACAGGAGGGCGGTGATTGCAGGCAATGCAAGAGTTCGTGTCGGAAGCGCGGTACGCGCAGGCGCTGTGCGAGCTGCTGGCGGGGCTGGTGCGCTTCTGCGGCTGCTGCTATGGCGGCCCAGGGGGTTCCCCGCCCTCCGAGGAGCGCTTCATGGAGGTCTTCGTGCGCCATAAGGGGCCCGACGCCTGCCTCGCCGTCATTACCACGTGAGTTCTGTTCCTAAACCACCTCCATGTCTCATCTTGGGGCATGACGTCAACAACGTTTACTGTGCACAATCCAAACACACATTCACGTTTCCCTCGAAACGGGAATAAATACAAATCTCAGGCTAGGCAGAGCTCTACTGAAACATTCAATGATAAGCCATAACATTGTGAGGACGTGTTTAACAACATGTTGTCCACCTATGGAACGCAATGCAGCGGTGATTTTGCGTGTCATGCATCTGACAAATCTTCAGTAAATTTCCGGAGATATGTGAGGCCTGATGGCTACGCACAGGTCACACAATTCCCGTAAATTATGGGCCAGGGGTTTCTGGGAGCGTAGCTGGCAACCGATACCATCCCAGATGCGTTCCGTTATAGTGGCTGCAACGTCAAAGTGATTTCATTGCCATGCCTCTAAAAGCAGAGCAGCACGATTCCGGTCTGACGACGCAGACAGTTATGCTGCTGAAAGAGGCCACCACTGTCGTGGAAGACACCAAGGTATGCAGACGATCAGCAGTAATATTCATGTACTGCCATAACTGTCATGGTGCCTTACATTACTGCCACAGGTTCCCTGGAAGACAATGTGAATGTCCCCCATAGCGTAGCACTGACCACATCGGCTTGTATCTGTGGCAAAGTGCATGTTTCCATCAGCCATTCGCCTGGACGACGGTACATCTGGGCATGACCATCGTACCTAGTCTAACAGGAAACGTGATTTATCCAACCATTCGACAGGCTCCAATTGAGCCACAGTTTAATCTCAATGATACCGTGCTCATTGTAATTGTATTTGATGAAGTAGTTGCGTCAACATGGCAACACACAGGGCAGCCGCAAATTCTGCAATGTACCCTGAACTTTGTCCTCCGAGACAGTTGCGCCTGCACCAGCATTGTACTCTGTTCTCACATCTGCCACAGATCGCCGCCTATATTGCACTACAGAGGGGGAAAGCCTCCGACTTCCCTATACTGTCATGGGGCACTGACGTCCAGTACTGTCGTTTAGTTGTGGTTTCATCGGCCTTCAGCAACATCTCACAGATGCTCATGACAGTAACAAGTCAACAGCCGACCACCTTCACCGTTCCCGAGATACTGGTTGGAGTCACCGCGCAATGAGAATCAGTCCATTGTCAGTGTCGCTAATGTCAGTGGATTTCTTCATTTGCGGTACGTATCGTCGCGACAATGATTTCCCAATCGTCTCTACTCCGCTTACACACTTTCCTTACAGCTTCACGTGCCCGTACCACCTCCAGGAGGCATTTGATCTCGTCAGACACAGTTTGTGTACTGGGTGGTTGCAATTAGTACTGCTGCTCCCAGAGATCCAGTGTGGGCTGTAATCGTCGTATAGCACCGACACTTAGCAAATACACTAATGCGTTAAGGCGGAACAAATTTACGCTGGAAAAAAATTTAATTCCAATTTTGGTCAGCAGGTGGAAATCTGGTGCTGTGAATGCACCCGAAAGACATATAGAAATTCGGAACGGGACGTCGGCAGAAAGTATCAAACAAGTGAGAAAGGTGCAATGTTTATTTTGTTATTAACCGCAGCGTACACAGTTTGTTCAATACGAGCGCCGGAGACGTCGACGAGATTCCTTGCAGAACCAGAATTGCACCTGGTGGCCAAAATTGGAACTAATTTTTTTCAGCATAAATCGGCCCCCCATTAACCCATTAGCATATCTGTCAATTTTCGTTGTCATACGTTAATTACAGCCCACATTTGACGTCCTGGAGTAACTGCAAGTTAATTATAACCACCTGGTATTCCGAAACGCACTGTGCAAGCATGGCGTCGGATACTATGTACAAAACTTATGGATTTTCTTTTTGAGACCATTCGTACCTTGAATAAAGGAAAAATAACTGTCCATCTGCCTCTATGTGCTCCCTAATCTCTCTCATTCTCATGATCCCCATGCGAGATATGACATGGTGACTGCTCAGTGGTCGCACAACCGTCTTCCAATACAAGTTCCCTAAATTGACCAAAGAGAGTTTGGTGAGAAGTATGTCGCCTCTCTTTCAAGGATTTCCATTTAAGCTCATATGGACCATACCACCATGTTACGATCCTTGGTGTGTTCTCTGAATTCGTTCGATGTTTGTTGCCATGCCTACTTGATAAGGACTCCAAAGACAAGGACTCCAAACACTAGAATAATACTCTAGAATTCGTTACACTTGCGACTGGTATGCGTCCATAGTAGATGTACTGCACTTTCCCAGAACCCGTTCAAAAAATCTATGTCTTCTACTCGGCCTCGCGATACCCATTTTACGCGATCGTCTAATTTTGTAACTCTCCTAAGTATTACTCCCGCTTTTATGATGTGATGTGCTCAGAATGTTCACCACTAATCTAGTAACATACACTCTCGATTCCTTTCTCTTTGTTATAGATGTTATCCACATGAAAGAGAGCTTAAACCAAGTGTAAATTTGGCCAAGGCTCTCTGCAATTTCTTACCATCGTCCAAGGACGATAATTTCCTGAACACTACATTGTTGACAGCGAGTAGTCTTTTGGTGCTGCTGATGCCGTATGATAAATCGTTTATGTATACTGAGAACATTCGCAATCCTATTAGGCTGGCTTCGAATATACAGACGTTGCCTAGGAGTAACGTCTTCGATTCGTGATCAAAACGTCCTCAGTTCCGGTTTCGAATCCCGCCACAGTTCAGTATTTCAATAAAAATCAGCAGCATTAACGGCCGAAGACTTCCGGCGTAAGAGGTCACCTTCATTCACCTAACAGCATTCTAAAAGAGGGCGAAGCAAGGGACAAAAGTTCAGGGCACTCTCATGTCCTTGGGTTGGGAAATTGCTCCTAAAGGTGGAAAAATCAGCAATGATCAACGACATGAGGATGCAGAAAGCAATGGAAACCACTGCATTAAAGATACATACTATATACTCACATGACTTGATGCATGCAACTGAAAATGGTCATGATGATCTCTCCAGTGGCAAAAGATTCCGGATTAGTTCCCCATTCGGGTCTGCGGGAGGGAGTTGCCAAGGGGGAGGTGACCATGAGAAACAGGATGATGTTCTACAACTCGGGGCTTAGAATGACAGAAGTTTGAACGTGGTAAGGAAGCTAGAAAATCTGAAAAGAGAATTGCTAAGGCTCAGTGGAGATAAAGTGGGTGTCAGTGAAGTGACGACTGTAAGGTAATATCAATAGAATCATAAAATGATATAACGGAAGTAGGATTTGTTATGAATAGGAAAGTGGGGCAGAGTGTGAGCTACTATGAACGAATCAGTGATAGGACTGTTCTCGTCAAAATCGACAGCAAACCAACACCGACAACATTATGTCAGGCATATAAGCCAAAGTCGCAAACCGAAGGTGAAGAGATAGAGGAAGTATATGAGAACGTTGAACGGGTAATTCAGTACGTAAAGGGAGATGATAATCTAAGAGTCATGGGGGACTGAAATGCTGTTGTAGGAGAAGCAGCAGAAGAAAGCGCTACTGGAGAACATGGACTTCATATTAGAAATGAGAGAGGAGAAAGACTAATTGACTTCTGTGACAAGTTTCAGCTAGTAAAAGCGAATACTCTGTTCAAGAATCACAATAGGAGGAGGTATACTTGGAAAAGGCCGGGAGACAGGGGAGGATTTCAAGAACCACATCAGATTTCAGTTAGATTACATCACGGTCAGTCATAGATTCCGAAATGAAATATTGAATAGTAAGGCGTACTCAGGAGCAGGTATAGAATCCGATCACAATTTAGTAGTGATGAAGAGTCGGCTGAAGTTGAAGAGATAAGTCAGGAAGAATCATTGCGCAAAGAACTGGGATGCGGAATTGCTAAGGATTGAAAAGAAACGATTGACGTTCTCTGAAGCTGTAGATACTGCGATAAGTAATAACTCAATAGGCAGTTCAGTTGAAGAGGAATCGACATCCTTAAAAAGGGCAATCACAGAAGTTGGAAGGAAAATCGTAAATGCAAAGAAGGTAATGGCGAAGAAACCATGGGTCACAAAAGAATTACTTCAGTATATCGATGAAGTAAGGAAGTACAAAAACGTTCAGGGGAATTCAGGAATGCGGAAATACAAGTCACTTAAGAATGAAATAAACAGGAAGTGCAGGGAACGTAAGGCGAAATATCTGTAATAAAAATATGAAAAATCGCTAAGAAAATGATGTTCGGAAGGACTGACACAGCACATTAAATTGAAAGCAAGGGTGGTACCAGAGTATAATGGGAATTCCACTGATGAGGGTGATGATAGGTGGAAAGAGTACAGTGAAGGCCTCTATGAGAGGGGAAGACTTGTCTGAGACGTGATATAAGAAGAAGCGGGACTCCATTCAGAAGAGACAGGGTATCCAGTATTAGAATCAAAATTTAAAAGAGTTTTGGAAGACTTAAGATCAAATAAGGCAGAACGGATAGATAAAATTCCATAAGAATTTCTAAAATCATTGGAGGAAGTAGCCACAAAACGGCTATTCACGTTGGTGAGTAGAATTTATGAGTCTGGCGATAGACCATCTGATTTTCGGGAAAACATCGTCCACATAATTCCGAAGACTGCAAGAGCCGACAAGTGCGTGAATTATCCCACCATCAGTTTAACATCTCATATATCCAAGCTGCTGATAAGAATAACATACAAAAGAATGGAAAAGAAAGTTGAGGAGAGACGAGTAATATACAAGTACAAGAGCCAAGATGGAATAACAGCAGTGGACAACCGAGAGAACGAAGCGCTCGGTTTAAGAAGGATGCAAAACAGGGATGTAGTCTTTCACCCCTAATAATTCAACCTATACATCGAAGAAACAATCGTAGAAATAAAAGAAAGGGTGAAGAGGGAATTAAAATTCAGGGTGATAGGATATCAATAAATGATTCGATGATACATCTTCAGTGTAAGTGAAGAAGAATTGCAGGACCTGCTGAATAGAATGAAGAGTCTAATGAGTACAGAATATTGATTGAGAGTAAATAGAAGAAAGACGAAAGTAATGAGCATTAGTAGAAATGAGAATAGCGAGAAACTTAACATTATAATAGGAGATCAGGGAGTAGAAGAAGTTAAGGGAGTCTGCTACCTAGGCAGCAAAATAATCCACGACGAATGGAGCAAGAAGGACATAAAAAGCAGACTAGCACTGGCAAAAACGGCATTACTGGCCTAAAGAAGTCGACTAGTATCGAAATTAGGCCTTCATTTGAGGAAGACATTTCTGAGAATGTTCAATGTACATTTGGAGCACAGCAATGTATGGTAGTGGCACATGAACTGTGAGAAAACCGGAAAAGAAGAGAATCGAGAAATTTGAGACGATATGTTACAGAAGAATGTTGAAAATTAGGTGGACGGGTAAGATAAGGAATGAGGACGTTTTCCGGAGAACCAGCGCAGAAAGGTACGTTTCACACTGACAAGAAGCAGGAAAGTCAGTTAATACACTCCTGGAAATGGAAAAAAGAACACATTGACACCGGTGTGTCAGACCCACCATACTTGCTCCGGACACTGCGAGAGGGCTGTACAAGCAATGATCACACGCACGGCACAGCGGACACACCAGGAACCGCGGTGTTGGCCGTCGAATGGCGCTAGCTGCGCAGCATTTGTGCACCGCCGCCGTCAGTGTCAGCCAGTTTGCCGTGGCATACGGAGCTCCATCGCAGTCTTTAACACTGGTAGCATGCCGCGACAGCGTGGACGTGAACCGTATGTGCAGTTGACGGACTTTGAGCGAGGGCGTATAGTGGGCATGCGGGAGGCCGGGTGGACGTACGGCCGAATTGCTCAACACGTGGGGCGTGAGGTCTCCACAGTACATCGATGTTGTCGCCAGTGGTCGGCGGAAGTTGCACGTGCCCGTTGACCTGGGACCGGACCGCAGCGACGCACGGATGCACGCCAAGACCGTAGGATCCTACGCAGTGCCGTAGGGGACCGCACGCCACTTCCCAGCAAATTAGGGACACTGTTGCTCCTGGGGTATCGGCGAGGACCATTCGCAACCGTCTCCATGAAGCTGGGCTACGGTCCCGCACACCGTTAGGCCGTCTTCCGCTCACGCCCCAACATCGTGCAGCCCGCCTCCAGTGGTGTCGCGACAGGCGTGAATGGAGGGACGAATGGAGACGTGTCGTCTTCAGCGACGAGAGTCGCTTCTGTCTTGGTGCCAATGATGGTCGTATGCGTGTTTGGCGCCGTGCAGGTGAGCGCCACAATCAGGACTGCATACGACCGAGGCACACAGGGCCAACACCCGGCATCATGGTGTGGGGAGCGATCTCCTACACTGGCCGTACACCACTGGTGATCGTCGAGGGGACACTGAATAGTGCACGGTACATCCAAACCGTCATCGAACCCATCGTTCTACCATTCCTAGACCGGCAAGGGAACTTGCTGTTCCAACAGGACAATGCACGTCCGCATGTATCCCGTGCCACCCAACGTGCTCTAGAAGGTGTAAGTCAACTACCCTGGCCAGCAAGATCTCCGGATCTGTCCCCCATGGAGCATGTTTGGGACTGGATGAAGCGTCGTCTCACGCGGTCTGCACGTCCAGCACGAACGCTGGTCCAACTGAGGCGCCATGTGGAAATGGCATGGCAAGCCGTTCCACAGGACTACATCCAGCATCTCTACGATCGTCTCCATGGGAGAATAGCAGCCTGCATTGCTGCGAAAGGTGGATATACACTGTACTAGTGCCGACATTGTGCATGCTCTGTTGCCTGTGTCTATGTGCCTGTGGTTCTGTCAGTGTGATCATGTGATGTATCTGACCCCAGGAATGTGTCAATAAAGTTTCCCCTTCCTGGGACAATGAATTCACGGTGTTCTTATTTCAATTTCCAGGAGTGTACATCACGGAATAACTTCCATGGTGCTGTAGGGAGCAGTAGAGGGTAAAAACTGTAGAGGAAGACAGCGACTGAAATATAACCAGTATATAATTGAGGACGTAGGCTGCAAGTGCTACTTAGAAATGAAGAGGTTGGCACACTAGAGAAATTCTTTGCGGGCCGCATGAAACCAGTCACAATACTGATGACTCAGAGTAATAATAAAAAAAGACACGCCCGACGTATGATGAAATCCTGATTAGTAATCAGAATTATGGTGTAATGTCAGGTACCTTTCGGTAATCTAGGAAGGCGGAATCTACTTGTTCATCTGCAGCTGCGGTTGGCAAGTGGTGTTGTATGCATAAAGGAAGGTACGTTTCACACAACTGTTCTACTCTCTCTCTTAGTCTCTCTTTCTCTCTCTCTGTCTCTCTATCTCTCTCTCTTTCTCTCTCTTTCTCTCTCTTTTCTCCTGAATCCAAAGTGATCCTTTGAGAGAAGCTCGGTTTACTCCAGGGAAGTGTTAATCTTCGAAGTTAGATTAACCCCTAAGATCCTGGAACAGATAGGCTTCAGAGACAAAAGGAAGTTTCGCGTTTTGGCCATAGACGAGGCAATGGGCCCCACTGCTCCCGTACCACCCCCTGCCAATGACATCATCGGATGCGGTATGTGGGGGCATTTGGTCAACACACCACTCTCCCGGTCGTTGTCGGTTTTCTTATCTTGGAACCGTCACTAATTGGTCAATTAGTCCCTCAGTTGGCATCACGACGCCGTGTGCATCCGTTTGCAGTCCTCCCATCAAGAAAAATTCTCTGGCAATGCCGCGAATCGAGCCCGAGTCCTCCGCATCGCAGTCTGCAGTGCTGATCACTAAACTTACGAATGCGGACCAGCTTTAGACGAACCTATAGTTTAATATGAATTCTGAACACTGTGCAATTCGTCAATTTTCACATACAATAGGCTGTATCTCTTTTGTAAATTCTAGGTAACTTTTTTTTTTACAAATGTCATCTGGAATATTAACCCAGTCTGTTTTCTACACACATCAAAAAACGTGTTGCGTCACCACAGTTTCCAGAACTCCTGAAGATAGACGTTGACTGTGGACATTGTATCATAGATACAGTCCCTTTGACTGTTCAGAGATGTCACTAAACCCACCCAAAGATGTAAACAACCATATATGAGCAGCACCTATTAGACGGAGGGGGTCCAACGGCCGATCAGTTCCAGCCATTCCACCAGGAAGGAGGTACACGGCTCGTGTTTTCTGTAGTTCCGCCATGCCTATACGGTCAATACTGCGGTTCGATCGCGTCCGCATTGTTACTTTGTGCCAGGAAGGGCTTTCAACAAGGGAAGTGTCGCGGCGTCTCGGACTGAACCAAAGCAATGTTGTTCGGACATGGAGGAGATACCAGAGAGATAGGCCTCGCTCAGGCCCCCCAAGGGATACTACTGCAGTGGATGACCGCTACCTACGGATTATGGCTCGGAGGAATCCTAACAGCAACGCATGTTGAATAATGCTTTTCGTGCAGCCACAGCACGTCGTGTTACGACTCAAACTGTGTGCAATAGTCTGCATGATGCGCAACTTCACTCCCGACATCCACGGCGAGGTCCATCTTTGCAACCACGACACCATGCAGCGCGAAGCAGATGGGCCCAACAGCATGCCGAATGGACCGTTCACGATTGGCATCACGTTCTCTTCACCGATGAGTGTCGCATATCCCTTCAACACGACAAACGTCGGAGACGTGTTTGGAGGCAAGCCGGTCAGGCTGAACGCCTTAGACACACTGTCCAGCGAGTGCAGCACGGGTGGAGGTTCCCTGCTGTTTTGGGGTGGCATTTTGTAGGCCGTCGTACGCCGCTGGTGGTCGTGGAAGGCGCCGTAACGGCTGTACGATGCGTGAATGCCATCCTCCAACCGATACTGCAACCATATCGGTAGCATATAAGCGAGGCATTCTTCTTCATGGACAACAATTTGCGCCCCCATCTTGTGAATGACTTCTTTCAGGACAACGACATCGCTCGTTAGAGTGGCCAGCACGTTCTCCAACCATGAACCCTATCGAACATGCCTGGTATCGATTGAAAAGGGCTGTTTATGGACGACGTGGGCCACCAATCACTCTGAGGGATCTACGCCGAATCGTCGCTGAGGAGCGGGTCAATCTGGACCAACAGTGCCTTGATGAACTTGTGGATAGTATGCCACGACGAATACAGGCATGCACCAATGCTAGAGGACGTGCTACTGGGTATTAGAGGTACCGGTGTGTACAGCAATCTGGAGCACCACCTCTGAAGGTCTCGCTGTATGGGGTAAAACATGCAATGTGTTGTTTTCATGAGCAATAAAAAGGGCAGAAATGATGTTTATGTTGATCTCTATTCGAATTCTCTGTACAGTTTCCGGAACTCTCGGAACCGAGGTAATGCAAAACGTTTTTTTGGTGTGTGTATATTCGGCGTCAGCTCGACCATAACACCGTCAATAGTGAACAGCACTACGGTTTTGTACGCAGCACACGGCCGCATGTGTGAGTATCGGATAGCAGTTGGTACTATAAAATAGTGAGGAAGATGAACTGTGAATCACAACCACCGGCGGTTTGCCGGCAGGTCACACTAACACAGGAGTGAGCAGATCGTCCTTCAGTTGCTTTTACGTCGTGACAACAAGACTCTGTACTGTTATCCAGGACGGCTACAACGCCCACAGATGACACGTATTTGTCGTGATTTACTCAAAGGAATGTGATCATCATCAACAAGTAATAACTAGTCTGTCTTTGCAGACAATGGGAAGGTCCCATCAGAAGCAGTGTACTGATTTCTTTAAGAAGTTATTTACTATCAAAAAGGTAAAAGTGAAAAGTGTGTAATAATAGCCGGGAAGTTATCTGGTGAAACAGAAGTGTTATGTGGGGTTTTCCTTGCAGATTTTTTTTCAGATGATGTAGTCGTTTAATGTCTAGTGAAGTCAGCAGAAGAGCAAAACTAATTACAAAATGATTTAGACAAGATATCTGCATGGTTTGAAAAGTGACAATTGACTTCAGACAATAAAAAATGTTTGGTCGTCCGCGTAAGTGCTTAAAGGTACCGTTGAATTTCTGCTACACACATTAATATGACCACCGTCTACGTTCGATGTCAACGTGTAATAAATACTCACAGACGGAAGGTGGCAGCACTAGCAAATGAGGGTACATAAAGAGCGTCGGGGAAAGCAGAAAGCAGTGCAGTTATTGTAGTAATGCGAAAACGAGCCATTTACCTGACGTCCGAAAGGGCGTAATCATTGTCCAATGGTGAAATCATTTCGGAAACGGCTAAGTTTGTAAACGCGTGCTGCCATGCTTAAAAAAATGATGGTGTGGCATAGTTGGCCGGGAGGCGTCTGGGGAAGTTCGGCCGGTGGGTTGCAAGTCTTATTTCAGGTGACGCCACAAGGGGAGACTTGCATGTCGGTGATGATAATGATGATGTGAACAACACAACACTAAGTAAACGAGCGGAGAGAATCTCCAACGGCGCCGGGAATCGAACCAGGGCCCGCTGCATGAGAGGCAAGCACATAACACTCAGGTAAGCAGACGGGCGCAATGAATAAAGGATACCACGTATAGCAAAATGGCGCCATTCAAAATCGGCGCCGAGGGAACTATGGTGCACCATAGGCCATAGATGGCAGGGGCGAATGACTGCTGGAGACACTCGTATGAGCAGCTGGACGTGCAGCTGTTCAGCTACTGACCGCCCAGATTAACTATGGGACTACCAACAGTGTCCCCTCAATGATCATTTAGCGAACACTGCTGCGTAAGGCCCAGCGCAGCTAGCGCCTGGTTCATGCTCCTATGCCGATCGCTCTTCATCGGCGACGAGGGCTGTAATTTGCACGCCTTTACCGCAGATATGCGTCCACTGATTGGCAACAGTTGCTTTTTTATGACAAGTAGCCATTGATGTGTGCGTTGTGAAATGTCTGAAGACAAACACCCTGCAGCAGTCGTCGGAGGGTCCGTCCCTGAGGAGGGAGCCTTATGGTCTGGGGAATGTTTTCATGGCATTCCATGGGTTATCTCGACATTCTGGAAGGCACAGTGGATCAACACAAATGTGCATCTATCCTTGGGGATCACGTCCACACCTACGTGCAGTTTGATTTTCCTCGGCACGATGGTAGCTACCAACAGGACAATGTAACGACTCAGACAGCCCACAGCGTACGTGCGTGGTTCACCTGTTACCCACACCGCTGCAAAATTGTGTCTGCAGGACACTCTCGTTGTGCAATTGTGTTAACGTGAAACGACGTGTGATTTAACTTTCTAAAATCCCTACGTAAATACCTAGTCACAAAATTACAAACTAATTAAACTGGGATCATCCAATAGCAAATGAAAAAAAACGGCCGGCCGGAGTGGCCGTGCGGTTCTGGGCGCTACAGTCTGGAGCCGGGCGACTGCTACGGTCGCAGGTTCGAATCCTGCCTCGGGCATGGATGTGTGTGATGTCCTTAGGTTAGTTAGGTTTAATTAGTTCTAAGTTCTAGGCGACTGATGACCTCAGAAGTTAAGTCGTATAGTGCTCAGAGCCATTTGAACCATTTTGATCATGAAGATGTAGATGTAGAAAGTGGTACATATGCGAGATAACAAACCACGTGTGTACTATTCATTGCTCTTCATAAAATTGATATTTCAATTTTGATTGCAATACGTAGGCTGCACTTTAGGTCAGTGGAAGACGGTTCTTTTCACGAATAAGTGTCAGTTTAGTGCACAAAGAAATCCTTCATCGTCCACCATTTATCCGCGAAATGTGTGCCAGGTCGATCGTTCGATCTGAATACAACAGAGCGCATGTGGTGAGGTATGTTCCCCTGCTCTCAGTCCTCCTGCCCCCACTGTTTTGGTGCTGACAGCAGTTTGACAAGATGGCAGACATTCACTTTCTATGGGTCCCATTAACACCATCCGCTGCTCTACATCGTAAATGCTGTGTTATTATCAGCTGAAATCACACCCCATATCGTTATTATTTCTACTGTACCAAAATTACCTTTTCATTTGCCTTTATTTTCGTGTTCTTCCTGAAAGACAGTGTAGGATGACGGGTACTATAACACAGTTCGCTGAGGATGTTGTTATCAACAGCAAAATATCGCCGTTGACCGATCGTGCATTTGGAGACAATTTTGCTTGGTGCTATGATGAGCAGCTTTCTTTGAATGTGGATAAATGCGAAATAACACCGATTACAAAGAGGTGGGAGCAAAATACCCAGTCTTAAAGTTTCTTGAAGAACTTCTCTCGAGTGTCTACAAATCAAATACTCGTTTTTTCCCTGGAATTTGGAAAGAACGTCTCTGTCTCCACCATTGCTCATCTCGATGTATTGATCCTCTTGCTTCTGTTACCAACAAGTAAAAGAGTTTGTTGCCCCCTCTTGTTGTTCTCGCCTGCGTTTTGGGAGGCATTGTCCGGTAGGACGAAATGTGTTGAACAATTTCTCATGAGCTTCTACAAATCAAATGCACGCTCTTTCACTGCGAATTTGCACATTTTACCCTTGACGGAGGAGGTCGTCCCAGGCACTGGTAGGCAGTCTCTGGGCGAATGTGGCAAACGGCAAACCTCTACTGTAAGAGTTCAGTAGAAACATCCATGGCATCCATTGAGCGCGCTACCAATTCTCATCTTGAAACAAGAAAGCTGGAGCTTCTCCAGGCTAAGCCGTTTCAGTAGAGATCTTGTATAGCCCGCTGTGTCTTCATAAAATATTTTCCAGCTCCACATGTGGCCCATTACAGCGTGTTCCGTAAGAGCTCAAAGAGAAACCAAAATGCCCTTCTATCGTTTCTTAAAGGTAACTGGGAAAATGAGTTACAAATAAGGTGCGCCGCAGCTAACACGAATCTCAGGAGCTTCGTGCTGGTTTAAATATTGATGTCATCTGCAATAGAAACTGCAGGGGAGTCACTCTGATACCACACTGTGCCAATCTATATGAAAAAATCCTGGAGAGCAGAATCTGATGAAGGGCCGAGAACAAATTGGAGGAACAGCATCGCTTCAGAACAGAGAGATCAACTGTTGACTTCGTAGTTGCAGTGAAGCTGCTCCAGGAACATCACTGTGAATTTGAGGAAGAGCTTGTGATGGCTTTTCTCGACATAGAAAAGGCATTTGATATCGTCTGTAGATGAAAGGCTTGGGAAACGCTAGAAAAGAAGAGAGTGTAAAAGAGACAACCAGCAGAGTGTAGGATATGTATTGTGAAAGTCCGAGCTGTGTGAAATTAGGAAATGAAAGGACGATTGCTTCGAACAAATAACTGGTGTGAAACAGAGCAGTACATTGTCACCTCTCCTCTCATGGTCTTGCATGAGATAATGACTAATGTGGCAAAAAAAACTGGAGAAAAGAAGATGAAAGCAAAGGCGTTCGCAGATGACCTTACAATTTGGGGGAACAGAGACGAGGAGATTCAGAAACAGCTGGATGCTTGTGAAGAAACAGTGAGACAGTATGGAATGAAGTTTAATGTAAACAAAAGTGAGATCCTGTTTACAACCAGAAGGAAAGATAGACTAATTAGAGGAACAGGGATTGGAGGCGAACGATTGAAGTGTCAAGTACTTGGAAGTGTGATAGTGGAAAATGGAAGAAATGAGAAAGCAATCAGTGAACTTGACAGTATAGCATAGCCTCCGGAAGAAGAAGGAGTACAAAAATAAAGAAGCGCTATATGTGCCCTTAGAAACGTATTAATTGTAATCTTTGTCTCGTGGTACAAAAGAAAAGCAGGTTTTTTTTTTGTTTCATTGTCTCCTGTGTCTTCTTGGCTCTGATGTCGTAGCTGACGGACGCGTGTAAATCACGGTCTGTAATTAATGCAATTATCTGTAGCGTTATTATAATTTTTGTTAAATATATATCCAAATAATTACTGTAGAGTGTGTTTTTGTTAGTAGCAAGAAAGTACCTTCCCTATCCATGATTTAGTTACGTAATAATTAAATTTTGTGTAAGTCCATTGTTGAAGCGAAGCCATTAATGATAAAATGATAAAAACCTTTTTAATAGTCCTCTAATTCTGAAAGTATGGACGTGATTAATCTCAATAAATACAAAACGGCGTCTTGTAATATTTTCCAATTCAATTTTAGGCCAGAGGTACAGTTTTATTAAAAAGTATTTTCTATAAATGTATACGTGCCGTTACACATAGGCAGCTATACTGAAGCATCAAGTCTCACAAAAAATGAGTTAATCAGCATTGTGTTTAATTGGCTTATCGCGTAAAATTAAACAAAGATTTTTTTTCATCCATCGTGAGTAAGATGGATGTCTTTACGTTGGATTACGTCTGATATTTCTGGCGATAGGACCCTGAAAAAAATTTGTCGCGGCTATTAACAAACATAAAAGAGAATTTTTAACAAAACATTTCATTCCGAATTTAACAGAATAATTTATTTCATTCACTTTTCAAAAATTTACGCAATAACAGACAGTCAGAAGCATTCCTGTGAAGTGTTAGAATCCTGGTTTGGAACAAAGACATCTTGCACAAAAAGTTAAAAAGTAATGTATGGAAGTTACTACATCTCAGTACTGGCCTATGCATGTGAAACGTGGATAATGAAGAAAAGAGATGTAAGCAGATTACAGGCATGTGAAATGAAGTTCTCAGAAGTAGGATAGGGGTAACAAGGAGGGATAGGGCGAGGAATGAAAGGGTAATGGAAACAGTAAGAGATGAACCCTTACAAAGCAAGATAGAAACATCAAGGCATTCCCAAGAAGATACATGAAATGGAGATGCGAAGGAAACGACTAAGAGAAAGAGCAAGGGATAGATGGCTGAAAGGTGAGGACTGGTGTGCTGAAAAGACCAGAGTGTAGAAATATGGTGAAAAACCGGACTAGATCGCAAGGCTTATGTACCAAACATACCCATCACGGGGCTGGAAAATGTTCAAAATGATGATGATGATTATGATGATGATGACCTTATATTAAAATGTAATTGTACCCCTTTATGCACAAAACCCATCATATGACGGACCAATGGAAGTGCGCCAACAGAGTGAGGCACGGCAGTGACTGACACCAGTAGCACTTGTTCAGAAAAAGACGAGATAATGTGATCATCACTTCAGCATTACCGACACAGAATTATCAAAAGTAACCCAGCCGATAAAAGTTTCAACCTTTCATTTCTTCATTTTCTGTAGTGAGTGTTGAGACTGCAACAGTATGTAAGCACACATTTATTGAAATGAACAATTTCGCACAATTTATGGTAATTTGTATTTTCTAGTCTGTAAATTGATAACGAAACGACTGTATATTCATAATGAAAAGAAATAATGAAATAACATATGAAGAGTATAATATGTAATAATTTATTTGTAAACACATAAAATTTCATCAGTAATATGAACACTATCAGTGTATATTACTATATTAATATGTACACTAACAATTGCAGTTTCAAAAAAAGTGAATGATTTATTCAATACAAAGAACTGTGCAAATCAGTAATGCATCGGTCCACCTCTGGTCCCTAAGCAGACGGTTATTCGGCTTGGCATCGATTGATAGGGATGTTGGATGTCCTCCTGAGGGATATCGTGAAGAATTATGTCCAATTGGCGCATTAGATCATCAAAATACCTAGCAGATTGGAGGGCCCCGTCCATAATGCTCCACCGAGCGAGGTGGCGCAGTTGCTAACACACTGGACTCGCATTCGGGAGGACGACGGTTCAATCCCGCGTCCGGCCATCCTGATTTAGGTTTTCCGTGATTTCCCTAAATCGCTCCAGGCAAATGCTAGGATGATTCCTTTCAAAGGGCACGGCCGGCTTCCTTCTCCATCCTTCCCTAATCCGATGAGACCGATGACCTCGCTGTCTGGTCTCCTCCCCCAAACAACCCAAACCAACTCCATAATGCTCCAAACTTTCTCATTTGTGGAGAGTTCCGGCGACCTTTCTGGCCAAGGTAGGGTTTGGTAAGAACGAAGACCAGTAGTAGAAATTCTCGTCTTGTGCAGGCGGGCATTATCTTGCTGAACTGTATGCTCAGGATGGCTTGCCATGAAGGGCAATAAAATCGGTGTATAATATTGTCGACGTACCGCTGTGCTATAAGGGTGCTGTTGATGACAAACATAGGAGTCTTCCTATGAAGATAAATGACACCCTAGACCAGGGGTCTCCAAACGTTTTAGCCTAAGGGCCACTCTGGCTTTTCCACCAAGCACCAAGGGCCGCGACCTACCTGCAGTTTGTCAAAGTTTTCTTGTGGCCTGATACCCCAGTACCGCTGGGAACTTCTCGGTACAGTTCCGAAGTTTTTTTGGCGCTTACCACTGTTGCCATTCTTTACTGAGTGGCACTGCAGTAGGCATTAAGCAGTGAACTGTTTTTTGTTTGACCTTGAGCTGTCGACTTAATTTCATTTCAGTTACATTGGTATAAAGAAATACTATATAATTTTTTCATAATGCGGGACCACAGTAATAATATATTTCTTTAAAGTCAGTGCCCGCATCTCGTGGTCGTGCGGTAGCGTTCTCGCTTCCCACGCCCGGGTTCCCGGGTTCGATTCCCGGCGGGGTCAGGGATTTTCTCTGCCTCGTGATGGCTGGGTGTTGTGTGCTGTCCTTAGGTTAGTTAGGTTTAAGTAGTTCTAAGTTCTAGGGGACTGATGACCATAGATGTTAAGTCCCATAGTGCTCAGAGCCATTAAAGTCAGTACCGCCATTAGACTGTTGTTTATTTACACGGTTACATTTACACTTACACAATCATGATTTCGGCTTCAAAGTGCCATTATCAAGTGTTTTCTGAAAGCAGGTTAGACAATAACAGTGAAATACATAACAAGTGATATAATCGTATAACAATCCATATTTGTAATGTGTGTTACGAATTGCCTAAGATGGCTTTCATATGTGGTAGCTGATTCAGTTGTTAACATTACTATGTCATTTTTACATCATATAAATAAGATGTCACTACTATAACATGTAAATAAGATTTATAGCACCAAGATTACAGCCATATGTATCAATGCCACGGTGTACTCACGTCTGTAATTGTATCTCATCAACCATTAACAAATACTATGATATCCCCACTTTTTATATTATGTTAAATTTAAATGTGTTGTTTAAATTGAAATTTTTTGATTCTTTTATTTACTTAAATGCTTTTATGTACATGACATGTTTCACAAACCTGTGTTATTTGCACTTGTTCCTAAGTTATGTTGCAACACGTATAAGCCAGGAAGTTGTTTTTTAAATGATTATTCAAGACTGAAAAAATAGCACTAAACAGATTTTTTACGCGAAATAACGTTCGTTAAGCGGGTTAGTTTCTTACGTTTTTCCGCTCGTTGTGCTAATCACTCGTTATGGAATGTGTTCGATAAGCAAGGTTCGAAGTTAATAAGAAAATAAAATACGACGGGCTGGGTACGACGCATGTATGGCCCATTACCGCGGGCCGGATTGATGGTGCTTGCGGGCCGGTATTGGTCCGCGGGCCATAGTTTGGAGACCCCTGCCCTACACCATCACTCCTGTTTGCCAGGATTTTTCTGAAATTGTAATCATCTGTTTGTCTGCACATGTAGGTCACATCTACCTGTTTCCGTTCCATTAGGAAGGAGAAAAATGTCTATTCTTTGTGAAGTTCCCGCTAACTGGCATATTTCCGTGTACAGCAGAGGCCGCTAATGAGTACGCTTCTGTACCATGTGAGGTCACACCGTGCGGCTAAGGCCGGCGTTAAAAGAGTTAAACTGTTTTGACTTGGCGACAATCATGAGACCCGGTAGTGACCCAGCATGAAAATAAATCCTGCAGTGCAGTCGACGTGAGGATTTTAATCGCCACGAAGCTCCCGACGGTTGGGTGAGCTGCAGGTCGGGATGTCCCGCAGCCACGGCGATTCGGACGCGCGGGGAGCGCAGGCGGCTGCGCGCGCGGCCCTGCTGGTGCTGATGACGTCGCTGGTGGCGAGCGGGCGGCCGCGCGCCTGGCTGCAGGCGCACTACGAGCAGCTGGCGCCGCACTACGGCGCGCTGCGCAGCCGGCTGGGCCCCGTGCTGGGGCTGGACCAGCGCCACGCGCAGCTGCTGCGCGAGCGCCTCTGCGCCTTCCACCTGCTGTGGCAGCGCCTCGAGCGCGGCCAGGACATCTCCTGCCTGCCCGACTCCGCCGACGCACTCGCCGCGCAGGTGAACAACATTCTCTTGGCCACTCTGTCTAGTTTTCTACTTTTATCATTGTGGACACCATTCTGAACAGCAGTATCCTCGATTCACAATTCGATGAAGGCGAAACTTGAAGGACGACGTTTTTGTGATGGAAGCCCTGTGTCACCACCCGTGCGTCCGGGGACACACGACTGCGCTCACGCACCAACCAACCTAATTATTTCTTTCACCTTAATTTACTATACCTTTACGTAGTAGCAATTACACCTTCAGCTGTATTTATAGGTCTTATTTTATATGCGATCGATTTCATTGCTACATTACTGAATAATGATGTCAACAGCGTCTTGTTCAAAGGGTAGATTATCTGAAGTCAGCAACATCAGCCAGAAATTAGATCGAACCGTGATGGGCTTCGTAAAATCTATGCACTGAATACAATATTGATTCCAGAGACGAAAAATAATTTCGAGAAAAGTTAAAGTATACGAGGTGCGACAATAAAGTAATGAGACTGATGTGAAAAAAAAATGTCGTTTACCGTTTTAGTCAAGTTTATTGCTGTCTCCTTCAAAGTAGTTCCCTTCTGATTGCACACACTTTTTCCAGCGCTTCTGTCGTTGATGGTAACATTTCTGGAACTCATCTTCTGCAGTATCCTCCAAGACTCTCGTCACAGCTTTTTGGACATCTTGTGTTGTTTGAAAATGGTGTCCCTCGACCACCGTTTTGACTCTTGTAAATAGCAAAAAGTCGCATGGAGCGATATCTGGAGAATAAGGTGGCTATGGTATTACTGAAATTTGTTTCGAGGTTAAAAATTGCTGTACTGACAGAGCAGTATGGGATGGCGCATTTTTGCACAAATCTTTCTCATACCAAGATCTTCCGTTATTATTAGACGAACAATATCTCAATTGATGTTCAGTTCTTCTGCAATCATTTTCACAGATAATCTTCGATCAGATCGTATGAGTTCACACACCCTGGTCAAGTTGACATCCGTCCGTGAGGTTGATGGTCGTCCACTGCGGTCTTCATCTGCACCATTCGTTCTGCCTTCACTAATCATTCTATGCCAACGAAAAACTTGAGCTCTTGACATAACCTCCTCTCCAAAAGCCTTTTGAAGCTTACTGTAAGTTTTCGTCGCATTTTCACCCAGTTTAACGCAAAAAGAAATGGCATACCGTTGCGCAATATTATGCAGTTCCATTTCCGCGACGAGAGACACAAACACATGTTAACTTATTACAGCACAACTCACGGCTGAGCAGTTGCATCGATGTGCCGCTTGGATTAGAAGCAGCTTATAGACCAAGGTCAAAGATATTGTGCCTACGCAAGCCTGCAGGGTTGCCACATCTTGCAAAGAAAATCAGTCTCATCACTTTATTGAAAAAATGGTTGAAATGGCTCTGAGCACTATGGGACTTAACATCTGAGGTCATCAGTCCCACAATTACTTAAACCTAACTAACCTAAGGACATCACACACATCCATGCCCGAGGCAGGATTCGAACCTGCGACCGTAGCAGTCTCGCGGTTCCAGACTGAAGCGCCTAGAACCGCTCGGCCATTCCGGGCGGCCATTACTTTATTGCCGCACCTCGTATGTCTCGGTCAGAAAACAGATGAAGATTGCAGAGTTCATCTTTGACGAGTTGCCCCTCCCCCTCGGCTGAACCCCACCGACTCAATGCAGGGGTAAGTTAGAAATAGAATAAATAATTCCTTCCAGCCAGGTGGAGAGGAAACGCGTAATAGTAAAAGTGAAGAAACTGAAAACGTAATGAACATTAGTAGGATTGACAACAGTTAATCTCCATACATCCATCTTCCAATACACTATGGGACGACAGCTGTTACTACTCGTGAACGTTTATGTCATAGGGACGACACCTTCAGCTATATTTATACGTCTCATTTTATCGTAATTGATATCGTTGGTACCGAATCGTCTCTGAGCCCTTTATGATATCAGGTGATCCTTTGGACACCGTGTAATAATCATTATAAATCACAAAGGGTACAAAAATCGATGTCCACTATGCTGAATCTACTTTCCTGCTTATGATGTGTCGTCATCCACTTCAGAAACAGGAAACAATCTTCAGGACATCTACTTTTTTTAGCCTCTATAAGTTGTATAATGTTGATTACTTAGTATATACATGATCACCTAGCATCATAGAGGGGCCCAGAGACGGTGTAATACCACCGAAATCGACTGCAATAAAAAAGATACCTATTAATATAACTGAAGGTGTCGTTCCTACCACATAAATATATACGAGTAGTAACAGCTGTCATCCCACGGTGTATTGGAAGATGGATGTATGGAGAGTGACTGTTGTCAGTCCTACTGATGTCATTACGTTTTCAGCTTCTTCACTTTTACTATTAAGCAATTCCTCTCCGCCTGGCTAGACGGAATTATTTATTCTGTGTCTAACTTACCCCTCTATTGGGTCGGTGGAGTTCAGCCGACGGGGAGGGGATTCTCGCCACAGATGAGCTCTGCAGTCTTCATATATTTTCTGATCTAGATATATACTTCAGCCTCTCTCGAAATTATTTGTCATCTCTGGAATCAATATTGTATGCAACGCATCGATTTTACTACGCCCATCACGATTCGATCTAATTTCTGGCTGGTGTTACTAACTCCACATAGGCCACCCGTTGAGCAAGACACTGATGAAGTCACTGTTCAGTAACCATCTGCAGTTCTGTCGTATCTGTACATATAGTGCTTCATACTCAATAAATTAACATGGATGGAAGTATACAATAATTGAAGCAAAAATGTTCCAGTAAACATTGATCTATAAACAAATCATTTACAAGATAACTGTGAACGGGTGGTTACGGGCTGCTCCTGAGACACTCAAAAGCAAGTACCTGAAATGTAAACTTTTTGATCAGACCTCAACTACCTAGGCTCACCTTCATCCATGCCTCACATATGGGGAATGTGGTACATGCGTGATGGGGTACCGGCATGTTTTGCTGCTGATGTAAGACGTCTAACGCGCCAGTGTAGCTCAAAATCCATAGGTCAACCAGAACGTGTACCTTGGCCTCGAAGATCACCTACATCAATCCTTTGGATTTTTCTGTCAGGAGTGTTCGCAGACGTGAAGTGTACAGTATTTCCGTTGATATAATTGAAGAAGTAGAGCAGTGAACCAAAGAGTCTAGTCAAGATTTACGGAATGATCCAGAGATGTTTCAAAATATTCGTGACTCACTGCAGAGAGGCAATGGAGTATTGCATCATAATGTGAGGACGCCACATGCAAAACCGTTTTTAATACGCAAGGGTGTATAGTAAGTAAATCACAACATCTGACGCACTGAAGCTGTTTCACTAGCCTTGACTTCCGGTTTTTGCACTACAAAATCTGCGAAGTTTTCGCAAATTGATGTCTGACTGTACTGTTCATAATATCGCAAAAATTTCTACCTAGAAACATAATTCTGCACATCATCAGTCACATATATGTACTGTGCACTTTGCCTTCTTCTTTGACGTAGATACTTGGATCTCACTTCACTCGGCGCCGTATCACTCTTCCCTTAATTTGCACATCATCAACTTGTTCAGCTTTAACATTTTATTTGCACGATCCATCTCCTTTCGGTACCGTCACTTCTTTCACCTGGTCATCGTCAATAAATTTTTAATGTTATTAGCAAGCCGCCGCTGCTGTCTGCGAAGTCATTTTCCGCTGGGGTTGGAACACTTGGTCAGAGGGCCACTTACGTGGACATACCGTATTTCTGCGGGGTCTGGGGCTCTAGCTGGGATAAGCGACTTTTCGCAGGTGACATACAGGCACACTAAGAATTTGTTTCCTGTCTAGTAGCGTGTCACAGCATGCTCTAGTCTACGACAAGTGTTATTAAAAGAATAATTTTTGACACATTTTGAAAGGTTGTAAAATTGCGACTAATTATTTTATTATGCCGATTTAACTTACCTTTACCAGTCTCAAGGTATATTGCCCACTTTCAGTGGAGGCCTATGTAAGGTTGTAATGTGACAATTCGGTTGTGAGTTGGCTAAGCGAAGGTTCAAAAATGGTTCAAATGGCTCTGAGCACTATGCGACTTAACTTCTAAGGTCATCAGTCGCCTAGAACTTAGAACTAATTAAACCTAACTAACCTAAGGACATCACACACATCCATGCCCGAGGCAGGATTCGAACCTGAGACCGTAGCGGTCGCTCGGCTCCAGACTGTAGCGCCTAGAACCGCACGGCCACTCCAGCCGGCGCTAAGCGAAGGAATGTGGAACCAGGATACCTGGTTGTGGTGACAGACTGACTCCCTAAGGTTCAAATTGGCTTGGAATGTGACGGTGTATTGTGAGTTGGCGAAGCCAGTGAACTTGAAAGCAAAAAGTTACCTAAAGTGTCTCGGGCTCCTCATAAATGTCATACCTCTGCACAAGTGCCACACCGTACAACTGTCGTTGCAAGATAACAACGTGCGCTGCTTTGAGCTGGACCGTGACCGTACTCTAATCACGTGACCAATCCGTTTCCCACAAAGTCCGGGTCTGTCCTACACTTTGTTGAATAATTCGTTGATTCGATATAACTGAATATCCCCTAAAGGGAAATAGTTTACAAATGACATAAAACGCATTCAACAATACTGTGGTCGTTCGTGAAGAGGCACTTTGGGACAAATAGAAAGAGCAGAAGAATAAGTGAATGGTGGCCGCCACAGCTCTTACGTAATTTATGTATCTGACCATACCTTTTCCTGGAATTTATTTGCTTACATCGTTGCAGGTTCGAGATGAAGTGGAACAAACAGGGTTATCACTGCGCTGTCCTGCTACCTGCAGCAGCAGATCCACTGTCGCCGCCAGTAAGTATAGTACTATGTCTACGCTCGTCACGAGCTATATTTCTTTACGCTTTTACGTTCTATCTCCCAATTCTGTGATCAATTTTCATTATTAGATGTGGATTCTTCTGGAATGTATACCCTCATCCTGACAAACAAACTAACCTTTATCGTGAAAACGTAACTTACTGTAACTGCAGATTATGCAGTTTTCTTTCTAATATTTTTCCAATGTGGTCGCTTATTTTTGATTGTTTGTCGTATTTCTAACTAAGAAAAAACTTGTTGTGGATTAATGGTGGTCAGTTGTTAATATAGTCACTGGAAACAGTTTCCTGAGAGGTCTTCCACTCTAATAATTTCTACAGTGATTATCGTGTCACTCATTGAGGATACACTGATGGAAAAATCTCAACACCAAAAAAAATTAATGTAGAGTAATGAAATTTCGCGAATGCATTTGTCTGGGTAATATATCTAAGTGATCAGCATTGCAAGATCACAGGTTAATGTAATCGGGAGGTAAGCCACCGCAAACCTGAAATGCTGGTTCATTATTAATAACCGGTGTAACCGCCATAATACTGAATGCAAACATGCAAATGTGCATGCATTATATTGTACGGGTGCCGGATTCCAGTTTGTGGGTTGGAGTCCCATGCTTGTTGCACTTGGTCAATCAGTACGGTGACCCTTAATGCTGTTTGTGGATGACGCTGGATTGTTGTCCGATGAAGTCCAATCTGTGCTCGGTTGAAGACAGATTTGGTGATCGAGCAGGCTAAGGCAATGTGTCGACACTTTGTAGAGCATGTTAGGTTACAACAGCCGTATGTGGCCGAGCGTTATCATGTTGGAAAACACTCCATGGAATGCTGTTCGTGAATGACAGCATAACATGTCGATTCACGAAACTGACGTACAAATTTTCAGTCAGGGTACGTGGCATGACCACGAGAATGTTCCTGGTGTCATACGAAATCGCACCCCAGATCATAACAGCAGGTGCAGGTCCAGTGTATCTAGCAAGCAGACAGATTGGTTGCAGGCCCTCAACTGGGCTCACTCTAAGCGAAACATCGACATCACTGGCAGCGGTGGTAGAACCAGCTTTCATCAGAAAAAGCAACAGACCTCACTCTGCGCTTAACACCACTGAAGTTGCAAATGGCGATGGTTTGGGGTCAGTGGAATGCATACTACAGGGCATCTGGTTCGAAGCTGTCCTTCAAATAACAGATTTGTAACAGTTCTTTGTGTCACTGTAGAGTCAACTGCTGCTGAAATTGCTGCTGCACACACAGTACGATGCGTCAGAACATAAGACGAACATGATGGTCTTCCCTCTCGGTAGTGCCACGTGGCCTTCCGGACTCCAGTCTTCTTGCGATTGTACATTCTCATTACAGCCGCTGCCAGCAATCATGTACAGTGGCTTCATTCCTGTCAAGTCTTTCTGCAACATCGCAGAAGGAACATCCAACTTTTCATAGTCCTCTTACACGACTCATCCAAACTCAGTGAGGTGCTGATTATGGCGTCTTTGTCGCCTTAAAGCCCTTCTTGAAGAACATCGACTCACCACGTCCAATCTCAAAGATAACTAAAGCTCTAGACCGTTACAGCAAGTATTTAAATAAACCTGATTTGCATCCTCATAGTGGCACTACCAGCGCCACTCTTATGCGACTGGCGTGAATTTGAATAACATCATCTTTTAGATTAGATACTCTCCTACCAACTTCCGTTTATGTCGCACAACTCCTTCTTGGTGTTGCGATTTTCTTCTGTTAGTGTATATCCTAGCCATATGATAAGCCTGGCCAAAAACGTGAGCTGAGAGTTTAGTTACAGTATTAAGCGTATCTCTGTGAAGCTAAGATGTCTGCGTTTGATGCATCGCAACACTAGAAATGAGCATGCATAAGGATGAAATTTTGTTCAGTATATCGCACAGGCATGGAAATGCTGGAGTATCAGTTTGGTAGTAGATGCAGACCATGACAAGAATAAACAAAACAGACTATAGATAACGATGAATGTAGTACTTACGTAGAGATGAAAAGATGCCTCAAGATAGGAGAACAAGGATGACATCAACGAATGAGCGAGATGTTTGACGTGTTAAAAAAGGCGAATGCCATAACCATCTCTCTAAATACCGCCAAAAAAATCTCCACTTGAGAAGTATCATCGGCTGCCACCATTATAAACACAGTCTAGCGAAGGAACAGTGTCAACTCAGATAAACCCAGTTAACCATTCTTGGCTGAAAATGGATATATTGGAAGCTCTCTAGTAATCCACCCCCACCCCCCCAACTCCCTGCTTAAGACCATGTTCCACAGATCATTTGAACTATTTATGTGGAACGAGTCAGTTTACAGGATATGTAATCATGAGTAGTGTTAACATCAATGAACACATTATTTTTTATTATAGTCCTGTTCGCGCCACTAAACTAAAAAACTAATTTTGTTTTTCCAGGCTATCAGATTTCCTTGGAAAATAATTAATTGAGCTAAAGAAATTGTTTTAGGTTAGATTTAAAAATTTGATTGCTTTGCTATCTGTCATACATTTATGATCTTGGGCAACTGACCAAAGATTTTTGTTTTTACATAGTGGAATCCTTTATGAGCCGTTGACAGCTTCATTAATGTGTGACGAAGGTCATTGTTTCGTCTAGTGTTGTAGGTATTGATATTACTACACTTGTCACATTGTGATATAGTTTCATTAGCGAATATATATGTATCTTGTGGTGGTGGAGTTAAAATTCCCAGCTCCTTGAAGAGGTAGCTACTGGAAGACCACACGTGACCACCACATATTATTCTTAGTGCTCGTCTTTGTGCAGTCAGTACTTCCTTTCTAACAGATGAGTTACCCTACAATGAATTATTTCGCAAGACATTACTGAATGGAAATATCCAAAATATGTCAGGAGACTGATTCGCTTGTTTCCAAGACCAGCAATTATACGAAGAGCAAAAGTAGATGCACTTAACTGCTTGAGAAGCTCAGTAAAATACTTCTTCCAGCTCAAGTTTTCAGCAACAAGTACACCTAAAATTTTGGATCCTACCATCCTATTTACTGACTCCTGTGCATGTGCTACATAAATTGTTGGTATAGCTATATTTATTGTATTTCTTCAAATTTTGGTATAGTCCATTTTAAGAGAAATAATTAGTAATTCTTTGAAAAGGGTCATTAACAATCTCTTCTATTGTTTTCTATGTAATGAGATTTATTGTAACACTCGTATCACCTGCAAAAAGTACAAAATCTACTTGCTGAATCTCATGTGCCAGGTCACTGACATGCATAAAGAATAGGAGTGGACCAAAAATTGAACCGTGTGGGACTCCCTTTCTGATTTATCATCAATCACCAAAATTTTCTACCTTTCCAACACTGTCTAAATTATTCAGCACAGTTTTTTGCATTCTGTTTGTTAAGTATGATTCAAACCGTTTATGTGTAAAGCACTCATCTCCACAAAACTTAATTTTTCTACGAGTATAAGATGAACTATACAACCAAACATCTTGAAAAGATCACAAAAAATAGCAACAGGCGATATTTTACTATTTAGTATTTGGTTGGTAATTTTGTAAGTAGCATTCTGAGTTCTGCAACCCTCCTGGAATTAATGTATGTCATGGTAGTTAAAAGATTTTTCCATAACTCATGGGTGCAAGTACAGTTCTCAAAATACTAAGATTGGACAGTCCGTGGGGACTGCCTGAACAATTTCTTTAAATCGGATTGTTGTATGTTTCCTGATGATTGTTATCTACAATAGCAGCAACGCTTATAACAACTCCGTCAGCAGCCAGACAGTTTGTGATGACGAAACGACGGCGCAGGCGACGAGGACGCGGAGCGCTCGGGCACGTCGCCTGGCAGGGCGGCGTCGACGTCTGCGTCTGCCGCTGCGGCCGGTGGTGGGCAGGGCGATTGCGGCGCTGCGGCGGCCTGCTCCGCTGGGGAGGACCGCCGCCCACAGAGGTCAGACAAACCGCCTTACTGCTGCTGGTGCAATCGCTCTTATTCGCTGGTTATTTCTTCACACAACAGAGTAGAGCGGACAAATTCTCTGCGCTTCAGGAAAAGGTCGAGGAACGGCCAGTACCCGAATTCTGGAACTTGCTCCTCAGGTAAGCGAGCGCATAGAGTGCGCATAAAATACCTGAGCAGACGGGAGGAGAACAAGGGTAGTAGTGGGGGTTCCGCTGCAAGCCGACACCGCGCAGTACAGGATGTGCGATTCAACAGCTGAAGACTGCACACAAATCTACTCGTTGCATTCAATAAGTAATACAACCCGTTTTTCTTCTCAGCCAATACGGAATTTGTTTTGGGCCATCGTAGAATATTCCCGCTTCAGCCACTATGGTTTCATGAAGTTCCAATAGGGAGCAGTGCTTTACATAGCCTTCAAGTGGCGTCTGTAACGGAGGTGAGTTCCAATCAGAGAGGAGCACTGAGTTTCTTCTGGCGGAAGAACAGAGCATCACAGATATTCATAGGCGCTTGCACAATGTCTAAGGAGACCTGGCAGTGAACAAAAGCACAGTGAGTCGTTGGGCGAGGCGTCTGTCATCATTGCAACAAGGTTGTGCAAACCTCTCCTATCTCCAGCGTGCCGACCGGCCGCACACAGATGTGATTCCTGCAGTGCTGGAACGTGCGGACACTCTCTTATTTGGGGTCATCGATGGATCACGAACAAACACCTCGCTGCTTAACTGGACGTCTCTGTTGGTAGAGCTGACACTTTCGTCCTCCAGTTGGAGTACTCAAAGGTGTGTGCCCGCTGTGTTTATCGCCGTTGCAGTGTTACGTGGCTTTGTGCTTAATTACAGACTTACTATTTTATCAGTTGATTTGTTTTCGCCACGTAACGCCCGCTGTTTACATCCTCCTTCGTTGCTGAGCGATGTATCACTTTTCGTTCTTACACAGCAACTCTTGCTTTCCTATATCTTTACTACTTTTTATCTATATAAATGATGAACTATTGGTTTTGCCGTTTAACAACTTTTTAATAACTGTGGAAGTATTAGAGGCATCGGGTCCCACCTAATGTGTCACCCGCCTATACGTTTTACATGAACCATTTAAAACTCGATCGATCTGTTTACAAAGAGAAAACAGAATATCTCTTCCTTTGACGTTGTCCAACAACGACCTAGGAAGCTCGACGCCCTCGCGGCCCAGGCTCTTCCATGGCTCGTGGCAGTTTGCAGTATTCGTTTTATTCCTTGCCCACTTGCCGCTACGTCGAACTTCCGTGGTGATCGTTGGGCAACGTCTTCCACGTTATCTGCAACATAAGTAAACTTTCTTCCCACGGTACTTCTGAAAACCCAAAAACAAACTTAAAGAACATAATAATAATAACTGTTCTTACAATTATTCGTATAAGTCTTGGTCGATTTAATGAGGGGTGGGACAGGCCTAAGCCTTGTGACACCACACCGTCTAACAGAAGATAATAAAGAACAACGAAGGACCATTTGTGAGGAATTACTTGTGCACTACGAGCCTGATAATGATAATTTGTTTGTCGAACATCGTCACAGGAGATGAAACATGGGTTCATAACTTCGAACTGGAAACAAAACGGCAATCCATGGAGAGGCGTCACACTATTTCTCTTCCGAAAAAAGTTCAAAGCTACACCCACAGACAGTAAAGTCATGGTGACGGTGTCCTAGGACTCTGACGGGGTTATTCGGTTTGATGACCTCCTTGATGTGGCAACGGTCAGCTGGGAACTGTATTGTGCTACTCTCAGGTAATTGAACAAACGACTTGAACGTCTTCGTTGCCACAAAAATGCAAATGATCTGCTCCTCTCCCATGACAATGCAAGGCCTCACCAAAGTCTGCGCACCAGAGAGGAGCTCGCAAACCTACATTGGATTGTTCTCCCTCATCTATCCTCAGCTCGGATCTCGCGTCTTTCATCAGTGTGGCCCAATGAAAGATGCGATCCGCGAGAAACAGTAAGTGAATGATGGGGAGGTTACTTATACAGCAAGGCCTTGGCTCCGAGCTTATAGAGACCATCCCAGTAAGGTGGCGCAATGCCGTCGCTCTGAACGGAGGTTATGTTCAAAAATAGGGTTATGTGGCAAAATAGTAGGGAATAATTTGGTATATTGGAATCCTGTATAAAAACAAACTTCTTTTTAAAAAATTTTGCATTACGTATTGAACGCGCCTCTTACGCATTACGTATTGAACGCGCCTCTTACATCTCACAGGACGTCTAAACTACAGTTAAGGAGACTGCAAAAGATAGTATTAATAGGTTATGGTAGCATGACCAACAACTCGACAAATGAAGACACCCAAAATCGATAGTCTCTCACTAGAAAACATCAACAAAACAGACAGCGGTTTCTAACAGCCGAATCGTCACCAAACGTTCAAGATGAGAATGCGTTTCTGCTCATGGGCCAAATTATTTCCTGCGAACTGTACAAATCTCTGGACAGACAGTCCTCTACAGTTTAGAATCAGACAGATGTATGTAAGAGTTTCCATTCTCGTTTCAAGTCTTTGTTCGAATACGTTTCTCCTTACATTTACATTTTTTGTCTGCAGCTTGAGGAGAGCGAAAGAGGATGCTTGCACTCAGTTGTTGGATCTGGTTCAATAGCAAAAGAGGACAATAAAACCAAAGAAAGGCAATCATTCGTCCCTAAAAAATTGTACGATGGCAAAATGGTGAATGGCGAGACTGCATTTAGCGAAGTGCGTTCTGTACAAAGCTCAAGTGTTGTCGCTAATTTAACCCTCTGAATCGTTTGCTACTGTAGGTCATTATCATATACTGTCTTTTACTTAAGCACTTCTTCTTTATCCTTCTTTCAGTTACAACATTTAAGACAATAATTTAACTTACCTAACAATTTTAAAAAGTATGTAATACTACTCTTTAGCTTAACATGGCTATACCACTACGATATACCTCACTCAAGTGTTGTGCGGAGTGTCCAAGAGCAATCCACAGGTCTGTTTCTACTTGCAGGATCAGAATAGGTAAGAACGTTGTGCCTCGAGGATAGTGTTTCTAGAACCATGATGAATTCTGGTCGGTATTTCACGCTAGTGACCTTCTTTAGAATCACATGAAGGAAAGCACACTAGAGAAAGCTATAAAATTTTCCGTAATTTTCTACAGTTTTTCTTGTTGTGAGATATGAGGTTGTGTTTTGTGCAATGCGCGAAAATATTATTTTTACAAATTTCAGTGTTAGATAATATATTACAGTTTTTGTTGACGGTAATATTAATTCTTCAGTTAGAGAGTTTTGTTGTCAATAAAAGTGTTTATGTTTTAAGAACTGTTTCTGTAACGTGTGGACGGTTAAGCCACACTTCACATGTCGAGCTCCAACTTGTACCTCGAAATGGAAGAAGGTCTATTACCATGGAACACGTGATATTTTCAAATGCACTGAGTTTCTCTAACGTCTAAACAATTTTCCCAGTAATCAAAATGGAATTTTGTGTTAGCTGCTAATCGCTTCTCTTTGAAAATGTTTTCAATTTGTAAGTGGTTTTTGGTAATACTTCTTCTTAATTTGATTTAGATTACTAATTATTGGCGTATAATAGAACGAAAATGTTACATACAGACTACTAGATACGCTATTTCAAGAGTTTCTCGATTGTAACACTTTTAAATTTGGACTAACTACTAGTTCTTAGGTACATATGATCATCCCGTGCCCTGGAATAGTTTTTCGCTATTAAAAAACAAATCCTGGAGAAATTTTTGTAACTTCACGAAAAGACTGCAGCACACATCAGGTGGATGCTACCATTTCAAAACGGGTTAAGAAAATATATTAAACTTTTGTTACTGGGGTGGCTCCAGGCGAAAGTCTGAGAAATGTTGCAAGATTCTCAATTGGCCACGCGAGGCTGAGTGCACCGCGTTTCAGTCCTCCAACGACGGAAATATCTCAGGCAGTACTGGGAACACAATCTGTGTGCTCTGTATGGAATGGAGTGGAAACATCGAATAGAGGAAATGGGACAAGTGAGGTATTGGAGCATCCATCTCTGTAGCCAAAGTCGACTCAGAGGTAGCCAGTTATAAACGTAATGGTTGAAGAAATTTTCATGATCGTTATTTGGTCCTCAAAGAGGGAGAGGTGTTAGCCTAACGTTGCTCATCAAGAGGCTTCGTGTAAATGCCCCGGATTAACTTCCGAAGCCGTGTTCAGTGTCCCATGGAGTGCAGTCACGTAGCACTGTTAATGGCGATCCGTTTATCGGGTGTGGATGTTAACCTCTGCAGCCCGCTTGTTAGTCTAGGTAAACAGACTATATGCTAGTAGCGGATCTCCCCCTCACTATTTTCTTTCATTGTCATCAATAAGACAAAAGACGGCACTGAACTCTTCAAAATCACTTACGGTATCGCTCAAAAGTTTTTTGTAGAGATGATAAATTCCCAAAATAAATTCTTTACGGCAAAATTTAGATGAAAGAGCTTAATTACCAATTGTTTATAATGTGTACTTTATTTTCCTACACATTTTATGCAATTCTAATCTTTGCATCAATAATAAAACACAAATAAAAAACTACATACACTCAATAGTATTTTGCTAAGACTACACATAAGGTAAACAGTAATGAATTCTTCATCCATGATGTTCTTGGCTTAATACTTGATTGCATAGTCCTTTGCGTGTATTACTGCAGCACACATGGATGGCAAAGAATCCTCGAGTTTGGCCAGTCGCGCCAGAAGAGTCTTCTTCCATTACTCACACAATTCCTCGTGGGAAACCTTGTTGGCGCAGTTTTGTTGGCGAACGTGTCTATCCAGCTCGCCCCAAATATGTTATATGCGTTTGTACCTTGGTTTGACTATTCGAATGCCTTTAGTTTGTCCTGCTTCAGAACTGTCTTCACATAGCCAGAAATGTGCTTCTTAGCAAACTTCAGTCTGGTCTTCCTATTTCTCGCACTTATCATAGGTTTTCGAGAAGGTTACCGGCCATTCGGATCTATAGTTGCTAGGCGACGTGTACTGTCAGAACATGGACTTTCATCCCGTGTTTTACCTGTAGACGTTCACATGTTGCCCGGGCTCATTTTTCGGGATCAGTAATGGATTGCTTTAGGATGATCCTGTCTCCTCTTTGGTTGCTGTTTCGGAGCCGACTACATCGTGTATTGTTCTTTATCGTTCCCCTTTTTTCTCTGAAGCCAGGCTCAGACGCCCACAAGCTGTTGCGGGATGCCAACCACCTTCACAACGAAGGACTGAGTTCGCTCTTGCCTCAGTGCTGTTAAGACAGCCTATCTGAACTCTGGTGAATATCTTTTACTTTTAGGCATTTCTGAACGTAAATAAAAATTATTAGAATTAGATTTGCCTTATGTACTTAGGTTTGTTGCACACATTCTGTTATATAAAATACTTATGAACCACTTGGAAACGCTGTTTACGACTAAAGTCCATGTTTACCTGTACTCAGCAACCAATACACGTAACTTCATCGAGGTCAAGCAGTCTTCCGTCTGAACAACTACAAAATACTTTTGAGCAATACTGTATAGTGGGCAGATACGCTTAAGACACAACACTCACGTCTAATGACAGTGAGCTACCTTTGTGTACGAGGATGAAAAGCCTTTTCAAATACGTCTTCCAGTCAACAGTTTTCATTTTTACGATTCCGTGTCTGAGTATGCGAAAACGGAACCGTTATAAGGTCGCTTCGTTATCAATCTGTCTGCCTGTCCGTCCAACTGTTAAGAACCCTTTTCCTAAGGAACTAATAGAGATATCAAGTTCAGATTTATGTCACATATTAAAGTTTTTGGTCTCTAGTCAATGTAAAAAAATGGTTCAAATGGCTCTGAGCACTATGGGACTTAACGTCTGAGGTCATCAGTCGCCTAGAACTTAGAACTACTTAAACCTAACTAACCTAAGGACGTCACACACATCCATGCCCGAGGCAGGATTCGAACCTGCGACCGTTGTGGTCGCGCGGTTCCAGACTGTAGCGCCTAGAACCGCTCGGCCACTCCGGCCGGTTCAATGTAAAAATTTTCCGCTTCCTTAGTCAATGGTCTCAAAAGATACGGTCATTTATGCCACATATTTTCGTATTCGAAGAGTCTCATCAGACCTACAGGATTCTTCCCATTTATCTATAATCACGAAATTCGGCAAGAAGCAAGGTTTCACGGTATAACTAAAGAATAAATCCGAAAATTGTTCATTTATAATTATATAACGCGAAAAAATATTTTTTGTCATTTTTTTAACCGCCTGTCTCGTTCTCTGTCCGTCTGTTAAAACCCTTTTTCCCTGCAACAGTTCGACATACCAAGTTCAAATTTATGTCCCATACTAAGGACTACGATCACTTGCCGATATAAAAATTGTAAACTGCTTAGGCAATTCAATGAAAAGATAGGCCATTTATGTCATATATTTTGGTACTCGAAAACTCGCTCATCAAATCCGATATGCCGGGTGATCAAAAAGTCAGTATAAATTTGAAAACTTAATAAACCACGGAATAATGTAAATAGAGAGGTAAAAATTGGCACACATGCTTGGAATGACATGGGGTTTTATTAGAACCACCCCATATTGCTAGACGCGTGAAAGACCTCTTGCGGGCGTCGTTTGGTGATGATCGTGTGCTCAGCCGCCACTTTCGTCATGCTTGGCCTCCCAGGTCCCCAGCCCTCAGTCCGTGCGATTATTGGCTTTGGAGTTACCTGAAGGCGCAAGTGTATCGTGATCGACCGACATCTCTAGGGATGCTGAAAGACAACATCCGACGCCAAAACCTCACCATAACTCCGGACATGCTTTACAGTGCTGTTCACAACATTATTCCTCGACTACAGCTATTGTTGAGGAATGATGGTGGACATATTGAGCATTTCCTGTAAAGAACATCATCTTTGCTTTGTCTCACTTTGTTATGCTAACTATTGCTATTCTGATCAGATGAAGTGCCATCTGTCGGACATTTTTTGAACGTTTGTATTTTTTGGTTCTAATAAAACCCCATGTTATTCCAAGCATGTGTGTCAATTTGTACCTCTCTATCTACATTATCCCGTGATTTATTCAGTTTTCAAATTTATACTGACTCTTTGATCACCTGGTAGTATTTCCCATTGAAGTAGAACCATGGAATTTTGCAGGAAGTAATATTTCACAGTACAAGTACTAGTAATCAAATCATACGAAAGAAATATTTCTTTTGTCATTTGTTATCTGACTTCAAACTTAAAATTAAAACATTCTCGCAAGCCTTGGAATCCCTAGGACCGATATCTTACCAGTATCAGTGTCGATAACTGGCAAATATCGTCGAGACTCTCGATTCCCGCAATGGATAAACTGTCTATGTACATAGTTGAGTTTGTACAGAAGCCTCAGTGCACAAGCCCTACCCTCACCTGGAAAATTTTTTAGCTACTGGAGTCTCTGCCCCCAAACACGAGATACGACACTGTCCCCATAAACAAACTTCACCGGCTGTGCAGCGACTTTGCCGTTGCGGAAAAGAAGTTGGATGGCGGCACGGCTTCGGCTTCGGAGTCAGCTCAGAAGGTGGCGGCCGCCGGCGGTGACTCGGACGTGGCGGTGCTGGACGCGCTGGTGCACGCCCTGCTGCGCAGGTACCAGCGCAAGTGGGACCACGACCGCAGGCACGGATACCCCGGCATCTCCCGTGACGTCACCGGCGCCGACTATGCGCGCTTCACTGAGGTGATCCTCCGAGACTGCAATTATGTATGTACAGCTGCATTCCACAACCACCGCTTGAAGTCTAGCAGAGGGTTCTCAGAGTCACTGGAACACCATTCGCCTTCCTGTTCCATCCAAGAGTGGCATGCGAAAAGTACGAACGTCGCTACCACTTTGTATGAGCAAGAAATTCGCTAATTATATTGCTGTGGTCATTACACGAACTGCGCAAGGTAGTATCCAAAAGTTCCAGAAATATACACTGAAGAGCCAAAGAAACCGGTACACCTGCCTAATATCGTATAGGGCTCTGCGAGCACGCAGAAGTGCCGCAACACGACTTGGCATGGACTCGACTAATGTCAGAAGTAGTACTGGAGGAAATTGACACCATGAATCCTGTAGGACTGTCCATAAATCCGTAAGAGTACGAGGGGGCGAAGATCTATTCTGAACAACAGTTCCAAGGCATCCCAGAAATGCTCAATGGCGTTCATGTATGTGGAGTTTGGTGGCCAGCGGAAGTGTTCAAATTCAGGAGAGTGTTCCTGGAGCTACTCTGTACCAATTCTGGACGTGTGGCATGTCGCATTGTCATGCTGGAACTGACCAAGTCAGTCGGAATGCAAAATGGACATGAATGGATATAGTTGATCAGACAAGACTGTTCCGTTCGTGTCACCTGTCAGAGTCGTAGCTAGACATCAAGCGTCCCATATCATTCCATCTGTAAAACACCCTACACCATTACAGAGCCTCCATCAGCTTGTCCATGGATTCGTGAGGTTCTCTCCATACCCGTACACGTCCATCTGCTCAACACAATTTGAGACAAGACTCGTCCGACCAGGCAACATGTTTACAGTCATGATCAGTCCAATTTCGGTGTTGACGGGCCTAGGCAAGGCACAAAGCTTTGTGTCCTGCTGTGATCAAGGGTACACGAATGGGCCTTCCGCTCCGAAAGCCCATATCGATGATGTTTTGTTGAATGGTTCGCACGCTGACCTTGTTGATGGCCGAGCATTGAAATCTGCAGCAATTTGCGGAAGGGTTGCACTTCTCTCGCGTTGAACGATTCTCTTCAGTCGTCGATGGTCCCGCTCTTGGAACATCTTTTCCCGGCTGCAGCGATGTCGGAGATTTGATGTTTTACCGGATTCCTGATATTCATGGTACACTCGCAAAATGGTCGTATAGGAAAGTCCCCACTTCATCGCTACGGTGGAGATGCTGTGTCCCAGCCCTCGTGCGCCGACTATAACACCACGTTCAGACTCACTTAAACCTTGACAACCTGCCATTGTAGCAGCAGTAACTGATCTACCAACTGCGCCAGACACTTATTGTCTTATATAAGCGTTGCCGACCGCAGCGCCGTATTCGGCCTGTTTACTTATTTCTGTATTTGAATACGGTTTCTTTGGCGCTTCTGTGTATTATTTTACTACGTAATACCTAGATCTTGTCCGCCACGATAGTTGAGTGGTCAGCGTGACGGATTGCCGTCCTACGGGCCCGGGCTCGATTCCCGGCTGGGTCGGGGATTTTCTCCACTCAGGGACTGGGTGTTGTGCTGTATCCGTCATTATTTCATCCCCTTCCGGAGCGTAGGTCGCCCAATGTGGCGTCGAATGTAATAAGACCTGCACCTAGGCGGCCGGACCTGCCCTGCAAGGGGCCTCCCGGCCAATGACGCCAAACGCTCATTTCCATTTACCTAGATCTTGTTCTGCAGCATCACCTTCAACGTATTCCTCTTGAGAGCGAATGCACCGATACCAACGTCTGTGGCACTTTAGGAATGCCTCCTGGAAATCAGCCTTTGTTGGGGTGTTTCGACTCCACTGTGCTTCCACATGAATCTGCTCCACTGTGTCAAATCTTTGCGTGCCAATTTCATTTCTATGTCGAAGAAGAGGATGAAGTCACGTGCAGCTAAGTCTGGGAAGCACACTGAGTAGGGTACAACTGTCATCTTGGTTTTAGTCACACATTTCTGAACGATACAGGTTACATGCAGTCGTGCAATATAATGATGGATAACCAGGACGGTCGCCATCATCACTCGATGTTCTCCCGTTTTTGAAACACTTATACCTGTCTTAAGTCTGTGTATGGCCTAAAGCGGTGTCTCTAAAAACTTGCTTCAACATTTACTGTATTTTCGCAGCGGTTTTCCCAAGTTTAAAACAAGCCTTTTATATATACACGTTGCCCTTTGACGTCAGCAATCACAAAATCGCGAACTAACTAGTCGAGGATTCATGACCAACGAGAAACGGACAGGAACTTATTGAACTACGGTATTTCATGCCGTCGTCTCTCTGGGGGAATTACACTTCCTTAAAGCTCTCCTGATAGATCTTAGTCTGCAATATCGTTTTGCTACATGTAGCCTGGTCATTCCACCTCAAATCGCTCTGGACAGATACTCTCTGACACTTGATAGTTGTGGCTGATTCCAACGAGTAACTGTCAATCGATATCGGCACTTTTCATGAGAGCATAGTGAAGAACTTTATTTCGAATTACTGAAGTCGGCAGAAAATTACTTTGCAAATCCAGGCCGTAATGCCAATGTCAAAAGGTTTGTTCTCTTTCATAAACACGCAGAGGACAAAATCGTCTTGTCAACAGTGCCAAGGGGGTACAAAGAAGGAGCCTCCTAGAAAAATGGTTCAAATAACCGAACTAACCTAAGGACATCACACACATCCATGCCCGAGGCAGGATTCGAACCTGCGACCGTGGCAGCAGCGCGGCTCCGGACTGGAGCGCCTAGAACCTCACGGCCACCGCGGCCGGCCGCCTCCTAGAAGATTGTGAGCCTAAAGACTGAAGACAGGCACAATCGGGTGTACCCTGGAAACGGTGAAAAATTTCACCGGCTAATCCTTCTAACACCAGATCAAGTTAAAGTCCAAAACCAAATTAACATCAAGATGCAACGGCCTTTATCAAGACCACCTCTTGTGACGATCTCGATAAATATTGAGGGATTCTCTAGTCATAAGAGTGTTTTATTAGCAGACATGTGCCACAAGCATAAATGCGACGTATTGTTGGTGCAGGAAACACACTGGGGAGCCACCAGCCACAGACCTAACATAGCAGGAATGGATTTGGCCATTGAAAGACCTCACGACAAGTATGGGAGTGCGATTTTCATCAGACCCGGGCTCAACGGAACACCAGCCGCAATGACAGAAGTAAATAACATTGAAGTACTTACCATTCGCGCTCAGAAGTTCTCTGTGACGTCTGTGTACAAACCACAAGATGTGGACTTTGTTTTCCATGAACCAAACAATTTTACATATGACCATAATAATTTTGTCATGGGCGATTTCAAGTGCCATGGTGAAGCATGGGGATATAATGAGACTGATGAGAATGGTGTACAGCTTGAATCCTGGGCTGACACTAATGACCTACAACTCATTCATGACCCAAAACAGCCAGCATCGTTCAACAGCAGAAGATGGCGAAGGGGATATAATCCTGACAACATCTTTGTGAGTAGGAAGTTGGCAGCACAGTGCATGAAGCTTGTTGAAGAATCTATCCCAAGTACACAACACAGATCCGTCATTTGTTTTGTGAATGCCATGGTTAAACCAGAGCAGGTGCCTTTCCGAAGACGGTTTAATTTCAAAAAGGCAAACTGGCAGAAATTTAAAGAGCAATTGGACGAAGAGATTGAGAAAATCCCTCCTCGACCAGATGAGTATGGTAGATTTATCGATCTTGTGAAAAGGATCTCAAGGAAAAACATCCCAAGGGGTTGCCGTACCCAGTACATCCAGGGTCTGACCGGCAGCAGCAAGGTCTTACTTGACAGGTACGAAAAGCTTTTCACTCAGGACCCCTTCAGCGAAGATACGATGGAGGCTGGGGAGGAACTAATGCAGGCTATTGCTGAGGATAAGAGATCACGGTGGTGCAAACTAGTCGAGAATCTTGACATGAAACAAAACAGCAGACGTGCATGGAAATTACTGAAAAACTTAAGTGGAGAGCTAACTGACCACCAGCAGAAGAACAACGGGGTAACAGCAAATCAGATTGCTAGCCAACTTCTGAAGAATGGGAAAACCAAAGGGAAAAGAGAAAGGGAAAGAGTTATACCCCAAGAACAAAAAGATTACGGACTCCTGAATGCTTCATTCACAGCAACCGAAAAAAATGGTTCAAATGGCTCTGAGCACTATGGGACTTAACATCTGCGGTCATCAGTCCCCTAGAACTTAGAACTACTTAAACCTAACTAACCTAAGGACATCACACACATCCATGCCCGAGGCAGGATTCGAACCTGCGACCGCAGCAGTCGCGCGGTTCCGGGCTGAGCGCCTAGAACCGCTAGACCACCGCGGCCGGCCACAGCAACCGAACTGGAAGACGCCATTCAGAGTATGAAACTGAATAAGGCCACTGGAACTGATGACCTTAGAACGGAGCAGATAAAACAGTTTGGGCCCAAAGTTCGAAACTGGTTACTACAAATGATGAACACCTGTATTAAAGAGCTGAATATTCCAAAACTATGGCGACAGGCGAGAGTGGTGGCTTTACTAAAACCTGGCAAGGAGATAAAGGACCCCAAAAGTTACAGACCAGTGTCACTTCTATGCCATCTCTATAAGATACTGGAGCGGATGATTCTCAACCGGGTGGCAGAAACTATAGATGGAAAGCTCATAAAGGAACAAGCCGGTTTCAGACCGGGAAGATCTTGTTGTGGGCAAATACTTAATCTGACGCAACACATAGAAGATGGGTTTGAAAAAAAAATTAATAACTGGAGCAGCTTTCATAGATCTTACTGTTGCATGCGACACGGTAAACCACAGAAAGCTATTGCGCAAATTATAAACCTCACAGGGGACTGTAGGTTGACGATGGTTATTGGTAGTCTTCTGCAGAATCGAAGATTTTATGTCTCCCTAGATGGTAAGAACAGTAGATGGCGACTGCAGAAGAATGGCTTACCACAAGGAAGTGTACTTTCTCCCATCCTTTATAATGTGTACACTAATGACCAACCTATACCTCAAGATGCAAGACTGTTCGTATATGCTGATGACACAGCTGTGGTGGTCCAGGGGTTCAATTTTGATGCAACATCTGGAAATCTCTCTAGAGCGCTTGAAAAACTGGCTCAATACTACGACGCCAATCACCTCAAGCCAAACCCCGACAAAACCCAAGTATGTGCTTTCCATCTGCGCAATAGAGATGCTGGAGTTGAGCTCGACGTTACATGGCAAGGTAAGAAGCTAAAGCACTGTCCAACACCTAAATACCTTGGGGTTGTACTTGACAGAACGCTTTCCTTCAAGCAGCATTGCCAAAACACCAAGGCTAAAGTCTGCTCCAGGAATAACATCATCCGCAGGCTGACAAACTATGAATGGGGAGCTCAACCATCAGTACTGAGAACATCAGCACTTGCTCTGTGTGTTTCTGCAGCAGACTATGCAGCGCCAATATGGGAAGCATCTGCACATGCTAAACAGGTTGATGTAAGTGTAAATGAGACAATGCGAATTGTTACAGGCTGCCTCAGACCCACACCAACGGGTAATTTGTACCTACTTGCTGGAATTTCCCCACCCAAGATCAGAAGGCAGGTGGCAGCAGACGCTGAGAGAACAAAGAAAGAAACAGATTCTCGACACCCACTGAATGGGCACGTCACTCAGGCTCGGAGGCTTAAGTCTAGAAATAGCTTTATTGCAAGAACCAAGATCCTTGACGGTTCACAGGAAGGTAATAGAGTCCGTAAATGGGAGAATGAACAAACCGCACTGCAGATAATACCAAAAGTGCAAATGGCACCTGGAAACAAACTTCCTTACACAGTGTGGAGAACACTAAATAGGCTGAGGGCTGGTGTACCCAGATGCAAAACTAATCTGTGCAAGTGGGGACTGCTGACTAACGACGACGACGTTCTTTGCGGATGTGGAGAGGTACAAGACGAGGCACATCTGCTCATGTGTCGACTACTGCCGAAGCCCTGCAGTTTTAGTGACCTGCTATAAGCCAACGACAAAGCCGTAGCGGTGGCTAACTATTGGAAAAATAAAATTTGATCTGGACACGGAAAAGAAAGAAAGAACAGTTCCAAGAAATGATTTCAAAGAAAAGTAACGTTCCTGATGAACTGGTCTGAAATGAGAAACATTAATACTTAACTACAGATTTTTGTTATTTCTTCATAAGTCTAACTGAAATGAGAATGTTATTGAATATCTCTCCGTTTTATGCCTTTAGTTAAAACTTTTAGTTTAATTATCTTAAGAAGATAAGCAGTCGAGGAGACAGAACACTTAGTTGCTATCGTATCTGCCATCTTAATACGGCTCTTTACTATTTTTTTGAGTTAAGCACGTTTAAGGTTGATCCCGCAAAAAACTACCGGTAATTGATTATTAATATTGTTGTTGTTGTTGTGGTCTTCAGTCCTGAGACTGGTTTGATGCAGCTCTCCATGCTACTCTATCCTGTGCAAGCTTCTTCATCTCCCAGTATCTACTGCAACCTACATCCTTCTGAATCTGCTTAGTGTATTCATCTCTTGGTCTCCCCCTACGATTTTTACCCTCCACGCTGCCCTCCAATACTAAATTGGTGATCCCTTGATGCCTCAGAACATGTCCTACCAACCGATCCCTTCTTCTGGTCAAGTTGTGCCACAAACTTCTCTTCTCCTCAATCCTATTCAATACTTCCTCATTAGTTATGTGATCTACCCATCTAATCTTCAGCATTCTTCTGTAGCACCACATTTCGAAAGCTTCTATTCTCTTCTTGTCCAAACTATTTATCGTCCATGTTTCACTTCCATACATGGCTACACTCCATACAAATACTTTCAGAAATGACTTCCTGACACTTACATCTATACTCGATGTTAACAAATTTCTCTTCTTCAGAAACGCTTTCCTTGCCATTGCCAGTCTACATTTTATATCCTCTCTACTTCGACCATCATCAGTTATTTTGCTCCCCAAATAGCAAAACTCCTTTACTACTTTAAGTGTCTCATTACCTAATCTAATACCCTCAACATCACCCGACTTAATTCGACTACATTCCATTATTCTCGTTTTGTTTTTGTTGATGTTCATCTTATATCCTCCCTTCAAGACACCATCCATTCCGTTCAACTGCTCTTCCAAGTCCTTTGCTGTCTCTGAAAGAATTACAATGTCATCGGCGAACCTCAAAGTTTTTATTTCTGCTCCATGGATTTTAATACCTACCCCGAATTTTTATTTTGTTTCCTTTACTGCTTGCTCAATATACAGATTGAATAACATCGGGGAGAGGCTACAACCCTGTCTTACTCCCTTCCCAACCACTGCTTCCCTTTCATGTCCCTCGACTCTTATAACTGCCATCTGGTTTCTGTACAAATTGTAAATAGTCTTTCGCTCCCTGTATTTTACCCCTGCCACCTTTAGAATTTGAAAGAGAGTATTCCAATCAACATTGTCAAAAGCTTTCTCTAAGTCTACAAATGCTAGAAACGTAGGTTTGCCTTTCCTTAATCTTTCTTCTAAGATAAGTCGTAAGGTCAGTATTGCCTCACGTGTTCCAGTATTTCTACGGAATCCAAACTGATCTTCCCCGAGGTCGGCTTCTACTAGTTTTTCCATCCGTCTGTAAAGAATTCGTGTTAGTATTTTGCAGCTGTGGCTTATTAAACTGATTGTTCGGTAATTTTCACATCTGTCAACACCTGCTTTCTTTGGGATTGGAATTATTATATTCTTCTTGAAGTCTGAGGGTATTTCGCCTGTTTCATACATCTTGCTCACCAGATGGTAGAGTTTTGTCAGGACTGGCTCTCCCAAGGCCGTCAGTAGTTCCAATGGAATGTTGTCTACTCCGGGGGCCTTGTTTCGACTCAGGTCTCTCAGTGCTCTGTCAAACTCTTCACGCAGTATCATATCTCCCATTTTATCTTCATCTACATCCTCTTCCATTTCCATAATATTGTCCTCAAGTACATCGCCCTTGTATAGACCCTCTATATACTCCTTCCACCTTTCTGCTTTCCCTTCTTTGCTTAGAACTGGGTTTCCATATGAGCGCTTGATATTCATACAAGTAGTTCTCTTTTCTCCAAAGGTCTCTTTAATTTTCCTGTAGGCAGTATCTATCTTACCCCTAGTGAGATAAGCCTCTACATCCTTACATTTGTCCTCTAGCCATCCCTGCTTAGCCATTTTGCACTTCCTGTCGATCTCATTTTTGAGACGTTTGTATTCCTTTTTGCCTGCTTCATTTACTGCATTTTTATATTTTCTCCTTTCATCAATTAAATTCAATATTTCTTCTGTTACCCAAGGATTTCTACTAGCCCTCGTCTTTTTACCTACTTGATCCTCTGCTGCCTTCACTACTTCATCCCTCAAAGCTACCCATTATTAATAAACGACTCAAAATACCAAAAGAGGCAGTCAAGCTATTAGTAAAACAGTCCAGTTGAATACAGGGTAGTCAGAAACGATATGAAAAGCTTCTAAGGGTGTTGCAGGGGAGGTCGCACTGAGAAATAATCGTTAACAAAAAAATTTTCGATACGTTATACCGTTTCCCAATTATTTAGCATTGAAGTTACAAATCAGGTCGCGTGTGCAAATTCAAACACGTGCACGCGCTAAAATGCGATAAAGGGAGACATCTGTCGGTCTGTGAGTAACCACTTGTTCAAATTTTCATTACAGTTAAAATGTGTCTCTTTAAGAAGTGATAAATTTAAGCTAGCTGAACAAAAGCTATGTTTGTTTGGCTTGAAGAAACCAAGTGAAGAACACATGTGGAGATGGTATCTGTTCTTTCGGACATGTTCGAAAGAACAGATACCATCGGTGACCATGCAGCGCTCTAGAAAGAAATGATAATTAAATCAAGACCCTACGCTGTCGACAGGCGTTGGTATACATCAACGGGGACAGTTGAAAATGTGTGCCCCGACCGGGACTGGAACCCGGGATCTCCTGTTTATGTAGCAGATGCTCTATCCATCTGAGCCACCGGGGGCTCAGAGGATAGTGCGACTTTTATGGATTTATCTCTGGCACGCTCCCCGTGAGACTCACATTCCCAACTTAATGTCCACACACTACAGTTGCAGTGCCCCTACCCACTACACCCATTACTCGCGGCAAACAATCTGACCGAGTCCCTTAAGAGTTCGGGCAATGCGTGTGCGTCCAGCACAGAAGAAGGTTAGCCTTAACTATATATGGAGATGGTACCTGTTCTTTCGGACGGGTCTGCCACGTAAGCAGGAGATCCGGCGTTCGAGTCCCAGTCGGGGCACACTTTCAACTGCCCCCGTTGATGTATATCAGGAGTCTCCAAACTTTTTATTCCGCGGGCCACATTGACTCCTCCACGAAGTCATAAGGGCCAAGATCTACATAGTGGGATTAAAGCACCCTAGCACTCCATGATCACCATAATGTAAGGCTAAAGGAAAGATGAAGTCGCAAAAATCTAAGGTTGTGGGAACTACGATTTTTATTTAATTACATAATTTTGATTGGTGGACATACCTGACCGAAATTCTGGCGTATTTTACTCTGGCGAATTTCACCGACAAAAAAGTATGTCACTGCACATTCTGTATGTTTTTTACAACGTAATCAAAAGAAAGTGAAACCTCTCTTAAGAAGCATCTTCCATAATGATTGATTACTAAGGCTAGTCGCCGAAGTGGCGTCCATTTGAAAGACTTGCACCAGACTCGTGAGTAGAATAAAATGCAAAGATTTTTTTTACTTACAATGTTTTCGCCAAACTAATGTGTTAACCTTTCTTTTTTATTCACTGTCGCACGGAGAATGGTCTGTCTGTTTATTGTGGATAGTCACAAGTTTAACCATGACCTTCCGCTTTGTAAAGATAGAGCTCCGACAATGTCGCGGTGTATTGGTCGCGATAGACCTCGAAACTCAATTATTGCCAGTATAGGTACCACCTCAAATATTAGTCGGGCCGGATACCGGGGATGACCGGCCAGCTAACGCGAGCCGGTTTGCCGGCCCTCGCGGGCCAATTTCGGCCCGCGGGCCGTAGTCTGGAGACCCCTGATGTATATCAACGCCTGTCTACAGCGTATGGTCTTGAATTAATTATCAAATGAAGAACACGTATGGCGACACTGTCTCTGGCAGGCTGCTTGAATTTGCGCGTACAACGACCTGACTGGCTACCTTCAATGCTAAATAACTCGGAAATGTCGCAGCGTATCGAATGTTTTTCTTAAGAATTATTTTTCAGCACAACTCGCCCCTGCAACACCCTTGCAAGCTTTTCACAGTGTTTCCGACCGACCTGCATAACGCTTTTCTATTTTTACGTGTGGCAGATGCTGCAGACGGCGGAGCGCGGCTGCCTGCGTCGCGTGTTCCGCAAGTGGCGCAGCGTGTGCGAGCAGGTGCGCAGGTGCGAGGACGCGGAGACGCGCGGCACGGCCGTGGCGCTGCTGCAGCGGCTGCTGCACAGGCACACCGCGGCCGCCGGACGGCCCGCCAGGCGCGCGCACCGCCAGCCGCGCCGCGCGCTGGACCTGGACAAGTGCATCGCCGACTACATCGCCGACGGGGAGGTCTGCCGCGCCACGCAGTGGACGCCACTTGTAGACTAGCTTACCTAAGCAGGTGGGAGGGGGGGGGCACCACAATGTGTCTTGCAGTGAGCAAAGGGGACAGCGTGGCTCAAATAAAAGTGGCTGCAAAACCGTTTTAGACATTTAGTGACAACGTAATCTACACTACTGGCCATTAAAATTGCTACACCAAGAAGAAATGCAGATGATAAACGGGTATTCATTGGACAAATATATTATACTGGAGCTGACATGTGATTACATTTTCACGCAATTTGGGTGCATAGATCCCGAGGAATCAGTACCCAGAACAACCACCTCTCGCCGCAATAACGGCCTTGATACGCCTGGGCATTGAGTCAAACAGAGCTTGGATGGCGTGTACAGGTACAGCTGTCCATGCAGCTTCAACACAATACCACAGTTCATCGAGAGTAGTGACTGGCGTATTGTGACGAGCCAGTTGCTCGGCCACCATTGACCAGATGTTTTCAATTGGTGAGAGATCTGGAGAATGTGCTGGCCAGGGCAGGAGTCGAACATTTTCTGTATCCAGAAAGGCCCGTACAGGACCTGCAGCATGCGGTAGTGCATTATCCTGCTGAAATGTAGGGTTTCACAGGGATCAAATGAAGGGTAGAGCCACGTTCGTAACACATCTGAGATGTAACGTCCACTGTTCAATGTGCCGTCAATGCGAACAAGAGGTGACCGAGACGTGTAGCCAATGGCACCCCATACCATCACGCCGGGTGATACGCCAGTATGGCGACGACGAATACACGCTTTCAATGTGCGTTCACCGGGATGTCGCCAAACGCGGATGCGACCACCATAATGCTGCAAACATAACCTGGATTCATCCGAAAAAATTACGTTTGGCCATTCGTACACCCAGGTTCGTCGTTAAGTACACCATCGCAGGCGCTCCTGTCTGTGATGCAGCGTCAAGGGTAACCGCAGCCACGCTCTCCGAGCTGATAGTCCGTGCTCCTGCAAACGTCGTCGAACTTCTCGTGTAGATGGTTGTTGTCTTGCAAACGTCCCCATCTCAGGGATCGAGACGTGGCTGCACGATACGTTACAGCCATGCGGTTAAGATCCCTGTCGTCTCGACTGCTAGTGATACGAGCCCGTTGGGATCCAGCACGGCGTTCCGTATTACCCTCCTGAAGCCACCGATTCCATATTCTGCTAACAGTCATTGGATCTCGACCGACGCGAGCAACAATGTCGCGACACGATAAACCGCAATCGCAATAGGCTACAATCCGACCTTTATCAAAGTCGGAAACGTGATGGTACGCATTTCTCCTCCTTACACGAGGCATCACAACAACGTTTCACCAGGCAACACCGGTGAACTGCTGTTTGTGTATGAGAAATCGGTTGGAAACTTTCCTCATGTCAGCACGATGTAGGTGTCGCCACTGGCGCCAACCTAGTGTGAATGCTCTGAAAAGCTAATCATTTGCATATCACAACATCTTCTTCCTGTCGGTTAAATTTCGCGTCTGTAGAACGTCATCTTCGTGGTGTAGCAATTTTAATGGTCAGTAGTGTAGTTAAGCCTGAACCTTACACGAGATGGAGCAACTCGGTATTGATTGTTACGTGGCAACAGATCTTTGTTTTGCAAACGTGCAATTTAGAAAAAGCTGTGTTTACCTTGGTTGACTTTTTGCTTTCATTTCACGGGGATGTTACTTATTACTTTAATAAGATCTATTCTATCACTCCTTGCTCCCCTTGAATCTAAGCCCATACATATCTGCAGATATTCAGCTGGCACACAACTTTTTTTGAGCAGCTTATTTTGCATTACGGCAGTACCTTCCTGTGTATTAAATTACGTAAGTTTTGACATTCCTGTATTCAGTTAGTGTATTTTTACCTATGCGTATCAATGATGTCTAATGTTACTATCATACATCAGAATGAAATTTTAAGGCATAGGTTGAGCTCATAGTTTCTGCAGCAATAATAAATAAAGTAAAGCAATTGTATCATGTGTAATATTAATCAAAAGACACGATTAATGAATCAAAGGGACGCTGAAATCTGCAGATCCTGCAGTTTGCCTTCCTTTCATGTCACATCTACCCATAACATTATACAATGCCAGTACCCATACATCATTCACATATAATGGCAAAACACCCTTAAATAGATCTTGCCCTGGGTAGTAGCACATCACTGTAGCGAAGGAGACGCTTATTTGAATGTGGGGCGAATTCTGTCATTTTATCATTCATAATATAGCTCAGTATCTTGCTGAATATTTTGCTAAAGGGATGATGGAATAATTCGAACATCAAAAACAGCAAACACTCCAGATAGATCACCGGTTGCCCAGTATGGGCAAGAACATAGCAGCGCTATATACTTCTCACATTATCTTGACCGCTGTCAGCCTTCACCTTTACTCCCAAAATGTTAGCGCATGAGATCAGTTCATTTCAGAGTAATCTCCAAGACTTGAGAGTGGGACGGGGGGGGGGGGCTTTCCAATTAGGAATATCAGAATAGGAGGGGATTTGCAGTTCTGGCATTTGCCCTACATCCAAGGAAAATCTCTCAAACCTTGGTCGCAACCGAAATATTGGAACAGTTTTCAAATTATTTCTGAGGCAATGTTGTCGATTTTCCCAGACAAAAGTATAAAATAAATTCTCTCTATTGTGATCTCTTGCTGCTGCGAGAGAAATAGGCCCAATGACTGTGTGATGCTGACCAGACACTAATCCATCTTCTGCCTAACATTGGAAGCCAGAATCCATGTGCAATGCACCCGGCACTCCTTTCTGCCTGCCATTAAAGTCGGCTTTTCAAAACTACCTCTACAAGTCGCTCCTCATGTAACCCCATAAATATCAGTGGAGCCATCATTGTCAGCAGTGGGGATCGAATCCAGGTCTTTCATGTGGGAGTCTCATTATAAACTAATCTCTCTGCCACGTAGCAAATAATACTACTTCACAATAAAACTAATATAAAATAACATCACACAGGTACTCATCTAAGTCATCCAAACGATGCACAAAAACTCATGTCATGCTATGGTGAGGCAAGAAAAGGGGCTGTGCTTCAGCACATCAGTACATGCAATGTCTTGAAGTTGGACCTAATGACTGGGCATTCCTCTTTAGGTTCCTAGTATACCACAACGAGCAGTGGCATTTGTCTGTAGCAGAGCTTTCAAGAATGGAGACTGACAAATTCTCTCGTTTGTCACAGGTACCAAATCAACCAGCTACTCGCAACCATACTGGTCGATCGCAAAGTACCGGCAGTGGCTCTGACAAGGGCGGCCATAGAGCGGCGCCTGGTAGTACCTCATCACCAGAGGTAAGCCGGAGGCAGCCAGAACGAGCGCCCGCTCCTGCGGACAGCGCCTCAGCAGCGTCCAAGACGCAGCACGTGCAGCTGCAGCCACAGCGAGCGCACCAAGACACGTGTGTTCAGCCGCCGCCGGGCTTCTCACCGCATCACCAACACACCCCATCTCCACCAGCAGCTGAATCGTATGAACTCACTGTGATCATTCTCTTATGCTCAGTTTTCATGCTCGCACAACTAACATGTATATATCCTTACTTTCATACACTGCTAAATAAGCGAGTCAGCAGAAACTTACCCAAAAAAGGGATACAAAATTCTATAATTGCGATTTCTCATATAAGTTTGAAGCTGTGTCCTTCTGTAAGAAGGGTCCACTTAATATATTATCCAAGTACATTACTTTGATGTCTAAAAGATAAGTATATTTCATTAGTGTACAAAAAGTGCTTCATTTTATACAGTACCAGAAAAAAATTAGTACACCTGGAAAAACAAAGTCGATTTTGGTCTGATGATGATAATGCCACCTGGGGTATAGTATATGCACTGCTCATGGTTTCAACGTCGTCCACCAACAGATAGCGTGGCGGCATACCTACCAGAGCGCCACCTGTGTCTACCCTTTAATAGGGAATGCTCGCAGCCCAAAGGCTGCACCCCCCTTCCCAAATTCTATAAGTCCCTAAAGATCCTCGAGCGCCATCCACTCTGCCTCGCCATCCATATACACCTCCCGTCCCCCACGCAGATCCTCTATGACCTGATTCCTTTCCCCTAACTGCTCCTTTTCCTCAAACATATCCAAGTCCTCTACACCTCCTGCCGACTTGATCCCCCCCCCCATCCCCTAGTTGCTCCTTTCCTCTTCAACCCCACCCAATGCCACGCCTTCACTATTGTGTCCATTTCTTCATCTCCTCTCCCACAGTGGCTTCCGTCAACTCCCCCTCCCTGACGATGCCCTCTCTCCCTCCATTTAACTCTCCTATCAGTTCTGATCCTCATCCCCCTCCCTCCCTCTGTCCTTTTCCCAGGCTCCCTCTCCGCCCTTCCATCCTGTTTCCTTTTAGCCACCTACCCTCTCTTTGACTCCTTTCTCTCCCTCGAGTCCTTTTGCTTTCCCCTCCACTGCCTTCCCCTCTCCTTCTCGTGTCCACCCTGCTCCCCCCCTTTCCAGGTCCTCTCCCTCCATCGGCTCCCCACTTTTTTACTTTACCTCTCCTCCCCCCTTTTTCCCCTTATCTGACCGGATCCCCCCCCACCCCCCCCCATATGCATTTTTACTCTACAGTGCAATGTTTTCTGTGAGTGTTCAGTGTTGAGCATCCCCCTTTTTAAGTGTTGTGAACAGAAAGCAGACTGTCGCTGTGTTTTTTAATTGTGCCTGTCTAATTACTATGTGTTTAAATTAGCATTGCCCTCCCTTTGTTTTTTATATTTTCTTCGCAACTTTTCACCATGTTCGTTTTAACGCAGTCACCATTGTATCACCTGCTTTTATTGTTATAACTCCTCATTATGTTTTTTAACTTTATCTGTAGGCTTCAGAGCTGCGTATTACGCTGCTGCCATCCTCCCCCCCCCCCTCTGGGGGGGGGGGGGATAGAAATACAATAAAAATAAAAAAAGCCCGAATGCTCGATGTGGTACAAACGTGTGATGCAAGCAGGCACTGAGTCATGGATACACACTCGTGCTTCCTACAACCAACGGAACGAGTTTGAAAGGAGGCAAATTCTGGCCTTCTGAGTGGCTGAATGGTCCTTTCAGAGAATTTCCACACAAGTTGGACATGCTGCGTCATGCGTCACTTGTGCAGTAATGCTGGTAGCAGTGCTCAAGTGAACATTCTCACACCCATAGACGAGGTTCTGGACGTCCAAGCAGCACAGACGCCCGACACGATCGTCGTGTTTTATTGGCACCAGCGGCAGATCTTACAGCTAACGCAGCATAGATAAGTGGGCTTGGGAGCCCAAATGTCTCAACATGAACTGTTGTAAACAGATTATTACCAGTGGGACTAGGGGCATGCACACCTCTAGCCCGTCTTCCACTCACACCACAGAATCGACGTGCACAGCTCGACTGGTGACGCCAGAGTATCACTTGGAATGGCGCGCCGTCGTATTCATCGATGAAAGCAGATTCCGTATGCACACAACTGATGGTCGTTTCGCGTCCGTGCAACCTCATGTGCACTGTCTCGTAGAGTACATTCGTCAGACACGTTGGCCCCAACCCAGGCCTTATGGTCCTGCGTCCCATAAGACACACCTCTCTTTCACCTTTGGTGTTTCTGGAGAGGGCGCAAACCAGCGCTCGGTACGCGCAGAATGTTGTTAGACCCGTTCTTTTGCCATTCTTGCAACAGGAAACTGATGCGTTGTTACATCAGCTAATGCTCGCCCACACACTGCCCTTGAAACTCAACGTGATAAGCAAGTCTTGCAACAACTTCCCTCTCCAGCACAATCTCTGAATTTGCCTCTAATTGAGCACATGTGGGATAGCGTGGGACGAGAAGTGACCTGTGTGACTTGTCAACTAACAACTTGTCAACTACGTGAACAGGTCGAGCAGGCATGGACTAACGTATCCCAGGACAGTATTCACCATATGTAGGAACGAATGGTTGCCTGAGTCAGCGCCTACAATTGCCGCCCTTGGAGGCTACATCCAGTACTAATATGGGTGTTTTAGCATGGGTCGATACCTGGTATCTTAGAACAGCTTGTGCTTTTGATCTATAAGTGTAATCATTTCATGTACTCCATATGCAATGTTGCAAAAAGAAATCTCGAGTGAATTGGAAACCACCAAAAATGAGTACTACACTACTGGCCATCAAAATTGCTACACCACGAAGATGACATGCTACAGACGCGAAATTTAACCGACAGGAAGAAGATACTGTGATAAGCAAATGATTAACTTTTCAGAGCATTCGCACAAGGTTGGCGCCGGTGGCGACACCTGCAATGTGCTGACATGAGGAAAGTTTCCAACCGATTTCTCATACACAAACAGCAGTTGACCGGCGTTGCCTGGTGAAACGCTGTTGTGATGTCTCGTGTAAGGAGGAGAAATGCGTACCATCACGTTTCCGACTTTGATAAAGGTCGGATTGAAGCCTATCGCGATTGCGGTTTATCGTATCGCGACATTGCTGCTCGCGTTGGTCGAGATCCAATGACTGTTAGCAGAATACGTAATCGGTGGGTTCAGGAGGGTAATACGGAACGCCGTGCTGGATCCCAACGGCCCCGTATCACTAGCAGTCGAGATGACAGGCATCTTATCCGCATGGCTGTAACGGATCGTGCAACCACGTCTCGATCCCTGAGTCAACAGATGGGGACGTTTGTAAGACAACAACCATCTGCACGAACAGTTCGACGACGTTTGCAGCAGCATGGACTATCAGCTCGGAGACCACGGCTGCGCTTACCCTTGACGCTGCATCACAGACAGGAGCCTCCGATGGTGTACTCAAGGACCAACCAGGGTGCACGAACGGCAAAACGGCATTTTTTCGGATGAGTCCAGGTTCTGTTTACAGCATCATGATGGTTGCATCCGTGCTTGGCGACATCGCACATTGGAAGCGTGTATTCGTCATCGCCATACTGGCGTATCACCCGGCGTGATGGTATGGAGTGCCATTGGTTACACGTCTCGGTCACCACTTGTTCGCATTGACGGCACGTTGAACAGCGGACGCTACAGATGTGTTACGACCCGTGGCTCTACCCTTTATTCGATCCCTGTGAAACCCTACATTTCAGCAGGATAATGCACGACCGCGTGTTGCACGTCCTGTACGGGCCTTTCTGGATACAGAAAATGTTCGACTGCTGCCGTGGCCAGCACATTCTCCAGATTTCTCACCAATTGATAACGTCTGGTCAATGGTGGCCGAGCAACTAGCTCGTCACAATACGCCAGTCACTACTCTTGATGAACTGTGGTATCGTGTTGAAGTTGCATGGTCAGCTGTACATGTACACGCCATCCAAGCTCTGTTTGACTCAATGCCCAGGCGTATCAAGGCCGTTATTACAGCCAGAGGAGGTTGTTCTGGGTACTGATTTCTCAGGATCTATGCACGCGAATTGCGTGAAAATGTAATCACTTGTCAGTTGTAGTATAATATATTTGTCCAATGAATACCCGTTTATCATCTGCATTGCCTCTTGGTGTAGCAATTTTAATGGCCAGTAATGTATTTTCTTTCCGTCAATGTATTATCAATGTTGTTGTCATAGTCTTCAGTCAAAACGTAGATTTGTTGCAGATCCGTATGAAAATCTATCCTGTGCAAGCCTCTTCATCTCTGTATAACTACATCAACATATATCCACGTAAACTTGCTCCTGTAGTGAAGACCTGGTTATCCGCTTCAACTTATTACCCCTCAGTCCGTGCAATACCAAACTGATTCCTTTGTGGCTCAGGATGTGTCCTATCCCTCTTTTAACTAAAGCTATGCCACAATTTTTTTTCTTTCCAACTCTTCATTAGTTATCCTATCCAGCCATCTAATCTTCATTATTCACCTGTAGCACCACACTTCAAACGCTTCTCTTCTCGTCTGAACTGCTTATTACCCACGTCTCACTTCTGTACAAGGCTACACTACATACAGATATCTTTAGAAAAAAAGAGTTCCTGTCACCGAAATGTATATTCGATATTAAAAGAGTTCTTTTTTCAGAAACGCTTTTCTCACTATTGACAGTCTGCATTTTACATCTTCTCTATTTCAAAATGTTCAGATGTGTGTGAATTCCTAAGGGTCCAAACTGCTGAGGTCATCGATCACTAGACTTACACACTACTTAAACTAACTTATGCTAAGAACAACACACACACCCATGCCCAAGGGAGGACTCGAACCTCCGGCAGGAGGGTCCGCGCCTCCCTACTTCAACCATCGTCAGTTATGTTGATGCTCAATTAGAAAAACTCATTTATTGTTTCTAGTGTCACATTTCGTAGTTTACGTCGCTCAACATCGCCTGATTTAATCACGTTGTAATTCATTACTCTTGTTTTACTTTTGTTGATGTTCATCTTATGACCACTTTTCGAGACACTGTCCAGTGATATTATCAAGAGCATGCGTTAGAAAACGGTCACCACATAAATTTTGACGATACCTCTGTCGTGGCTCGCATAACGGCTTCTGGGACAGTTTAATAAACGAAGCTATTGAAATAAAAATTACCGCAAACACCCTGAATAGAGACGGTGGCTTGCAGCTCAGCGCTGCGTGGGATCCAGCGATCGCGTGGTTGAGTAGGGCACATCGAACGCCGACTCAAAACATGCCCATACATGGCAATGTCACGGGCACCAGTGACATCACAGCCGGCAGCTAGCGTATATAAGGGCGCACCAACAGCCCACTGGCAGTCGTAACACTTGACAATGGCCAAGGAGTACTTGGCCGAAAGCTCGTGTAGTTTTAAGCAATTGACGCGGTTGGAAACCCGAGAACATTTTATTCAATAATTTTTTACTTCAAACTGTGGTAGTAACAGAATCACTAATGTAATTGGACTGAAAAAAATATGAACATCCTCAAAGTTTACAGATGCATATGCTGCGTTTTTTAATTCTGAAACACAAAAGTATTCTGAGACAAAAAATAAAATATTATAAGAGGTGTAGGAAAAATGTGGTCGCTGTAGAACTTTCGTTCTGTAGGACTGCGAAGAAACTTCCCGCGAGAAAGTTGTTAAGAAAACAACAAAATTATTTTTGGTAACGTTTCAGACATCATTATTGTATAGTATCACGTACAGACGCAAATTACTTCCGCGTTATTCCGTGCGCAGCAGCGCACGAGTCGTCGTAGATCGTCGCCAAGAGTTTTGTTCGGACGGCTCGCTTTAATATGACCGAGAATATTCCCTACTTTCCGAAAATATTTTACTGGCTGCTAATACATATCCTTCGTCATTGCATTCATCATTTAGAACACAAATATACACTAAGCAAAAGTAATTGTAGTTATTTTGAAGCCAATAGTTTCACTGAAGTCGAGAAAAATATTTGTTCGAAAGGTTTTGTCAAACCCAAGTTTTATCTAAATTTGCTGTAAGCCTATTATTCTCAGCACGCAATACGTGCTTGGTACACAAAAACCTCGTTCTTAATACTGCAATGGGCCTTGCCTTGTGTTACAAATTTCGTCCATCATTACAGTTTCTGAATTAAAAACCAAGTGGGCGGAGAAGACAGTGCATTGAAGTGACTGGCCACAGCAATCAGTTTTATCACGGACATTACCCTGTATTTCTCTAGCCATCGGATACTATCCTCTCTCATACTAAAGTAATACAATTCTACGTTCTAGCTTTTTGTAAAAGTCGTCAAATATTATAGATTTCTATGCTCTTCTTGAAGAATCAGAATAGGTGCTGGGACTGTTCTGATGTTACTGCACTGTTTATACGAGGGTTGGAACTTTAATAGTGGCAACTATTTATTTACAGCTGGTACAAAATAGATACGTGTTTCAAAGTTTTACTGATCTTCAAAGTAGTCACCAGCATTGTGTATAACGCGTTGCCAATGATGTGGAAGTCGTAGGATACTCTTAGCAGTGCCAGTTGTGTTGACAGTTCGTGCGACACGGTCTATTGCCCGACGAATTTGTAACAGTTTGGAAGCGAATGCCGTGCAGTCTTTCCTTCAGTTTATAAAGTACAGTGAAAGCTGTTACTGATTTGTTCGACAGATGGGGCTGCTAAGTTCTATACCACCTACTGCAATCCCCTGACTTAAGCCCTCGTGAGTTCAACTCGATTTCTAAACTGAAGAAAACACTTCAGGGCATTCGCTTCAGAACTGCTATAAATTCGTCGGGCAATAGACCGTGCCGCTCGAACTGTCAACACAACTGGCACTGCTAAGAGTATCCTACGACTTCCACATCGCTGGCAACGGGTTATACACATTGCTGGTGACTACTTTGAAGGTCAGTAAAATTTTTAAACACGTATCTATTTTGTAGGAGCTGTAAATAAATAGTTGCCACTATTAAAGTTCCAACTCTCGTATATACAGTTGATACAGAAGCACCACAACGTTTTGTCATTTTATGAACTGCATTACCCATACTACGAAAAATCCAGTAAATCCTTCTATGAAAAAAAGGAGTTAAATTTCGAATGTACAAGTAAACCGAATGCAGTAACATTATATCCGAATGTAAAGACATTCGATACAGGTTTTTAGAAGAAACTTTTGTTAATTAATGCAGAATTGACAATCTTATTTTAATTGACAGCTACTGTCGAGTAAACTAATCGCCACCACTTGTGATAAATTTATCAGACGTCTACTGTAGGGGAAAACATTCGCAGTATGTCCTCTATAACTGAAATGAATAGACAAACATTTAAATCAAGTCAGCTTTTTACATAGATGGCACTTAGCTAAACTAAAAGATCCTGTGGCTCCGTGTCTTCAGATTCACTGTCCTTTGTTTCAGCCAGGTGTATCATCACAGATTCCACTATGGTGTCTCTTAAATGCTGGTTCAAGAAATCAGTTTCTTACAGTGCTTCTGCGTGTTTTACGCACTTCTCCCAGTCCTCATGAGTAACATAGTCAAGAGCTTCGTGTGTTAGCTTCTCGACATCAACAGGTTTGAAAGTAGTATTTCTTTTCGCTACTTTTCGCTTTACTTTGGCCCATAATAGTTCATTGGGATTATTCTGGCAGTTATACAGCAGTAGACGTACCACTTGGTGTCCCATTTCGTTTGCCACTTGATCTAATTCGTAAGTCTTTTTGGCATCTACGATTTCTTCCTTAGACAGGAGTTCAGCCTTCATTTCATCGACTGAAAATGAAAAATTCTTTCTCTTTAACCACTTCATAATATCTGCCTTGCACCAATTTGGACGTGGCATCTTTTCTATCTGAATGGAGTGGTATCCATCACGATAATTAACCCTTCTTCCAGCGCAGACAGCAGTCGAATAAACCAATTGTTAAAAACTTCTCCATTCATTTCTGAATAGTAATCGGACTGGCAAGAACTTTTCCCACCACGAAAAACAAGTTTGGCCTCTGGTATGAAGCCTGTGGTTAATGAACCAGCGTGGGCGATGATTAAAAAATGGTTCAAATGGCTCTGAGCACTATGGGACTTAACATCTATGGTCATCAGTCCCCTAGAACTACTTAAACCTAACAAATCTAAGGACAGCACACAACACCCAGCCATCACGAGGCAGAGAAAATCCCTGACCCCGCCGGGAATCGAACCCGGGAACCCGGGCGTGGGAAGCGAGAACGCTACCGCACGACCACGAGATGCGGGCGGCGATGATTAATCGGCCACCTCTACCAGTAGGCACTTTCCATCCGCCGTCTCCTTTGGAGTCGTGCCATATATCCTTATTGGTGTGATTCTGTGAAACCCAAGTTTCATCCAAGTACACTACAGGCCTGGTCTCTTCAGCGCGCAAGAAGTGCATTGTACGTAAAAACTTCGCTCTTGCTGCTGCAATGTCTCTGCGTTCCATTAATAATTTCCGTCCGTCATTACACATTTTGAATCGGAAACCAAGGCAGCGGAGAAGACGAAGAACGGAGGTCTCTGAGCCCGAGTAATTAATTTTTTCACGGAGGTCAGCTTGTATTTTTTTAACCGTTGGATACTCTCCTCTGTTGTAATATCCAAGTACAGTTCTACGCACGAGCTCTTTGTTAAAATCATCAAAGTCGGTTGATTTCCGTTCACGTTTGTATCCATTTCTTGGAGAATCGAAACACACATTCATGTCTGGAGATTCTGCCAATGACACAGATTTGCTAATATGGCCTACAGTTGACTTGGAGACACCACACACTTTAGCAGTAAGCCTATGAATCTGCGCAAAATTTAAGTTATTCCTCGCTTCTTCTTTGTCGGCCAGATCACTAAAAACTTGAGTAAATTCGATATGATAATTTTCGATTGTTTATGAATGTCTTTCCGCCCTTTACGCACACCCCACCGGAGGAGTACTCCAAGTAGGCCGTTGCTCCTGCACTGTCGTTCACCACCGAATACACGTCAAAGCACCTTTATAAAGAGAGTAAGACACTGAAATCAGATGTGAACACTCGATATAACATGGCAACACCAAACTTTCAGCTACTCTGACCTACCGCACCGCTAGAGGTACCTACATGTCAACAAAGCCGAGAGGCGAGCGAATCACAGCCTGCAGCCCCTGCTGGCGGCAGACAGCAGCCATGACCTTGAGGACTCTACTTTCATCCCAGCCACTATAGTGCATACGTTCTTCTTTAACATCCACATGAGTATTCAAAACGTGACATTGCAGTTTATCTTTCTTTTTTTTTAACTTTTTGCCTTAGGCTATACCTTTTTAACCAAGCTCACAAACAATAATTTTTGGGACAGCGCTGGTGACCTTTTGGCCATGCAGTGACACCAATACAAAAAACCCAATGCCTAGGATAGGATCCACTGAGGTACTGTGTCCTAGTCATTAGGACCGTATAGCGTCTCCATTCACCGATTACTACCAACGAAATAAACTCCAAAAAATCCAGCGAACGATTCTACAGGAACTGCAGACTTCATGCACCATAAAGATGGTTGTCTACAGCGACTGACCCCTTCGGTTGTTGGTTAGAAATTCCGTGAGTCAATTTGCACAATGAATCGTAATAGTGTGGAGCGAGTCAGTTCACAGCATATAAGCAGAATTGGTATCGGTACCAACATGTTTCAAAATGCCGAAGGCGAAAATGTGATTTTTCGGGGGGTCGTATCTCGAGTTCTGTTTATCGCTGAGATAAGGGGCCAAGTGTTTTGGATAGCCCTTGGCCTAGTGCAGTTTTTGTACGTATCGGAAGAACACACTGTAGCTGTCCTACAGTACAGGGGCAAAATAGAAGCATTACACACTTCCTCCAGCCCAGGCAAATTGAACAGATCGGTTCATTCTTTTGCAATATGTGTGGTCTTGGTGGAGTTTAGGGAGCTTACGAAACCACCATTTGTTCATGTGTTCAAATGTGTGTGAAATCTTATGGGACTTAACTGCTAAGGTCATCAGTCCCTAAGCTTACACACTACTTAACCTAAATTATCCTAAGGACAATCACACACACCCATGCCCGAGGGAGGACTCGAACCTCCGCCGGGACCAGCCGCACAGTCCATGACTGCAGCGCCCTAGACCGCTCGGCTAATCCCGGATGGTTTCTCACAAAACCCAGAAAAACCATTATTTTTTGCTACAAATAGCATTAATTGTAGGTATGGTTACGTCCATAATTTCTGCTACTGACAAATCGTCGAAATTTTTATAGTATGTTCTTAAGACAATGTTCTCATGGAATCTTCAAACTTTTTTCGATATCATTATCCGTTACCGTGATACGTAGGTCCAAAGTTACGTACTTCTGTATGTAAAATATGCACGTAATATAAGGTCTGCGGCATAAATGCAGTTTTAACTGATGCAGTAAATACATTGTAAGGGTTCTACGGTCATCACAAGGGTTCTGGGGTCAACAAACTATGTTTTTAGTCGGCACTTTTCACCAATAAAACTTAATGACGCGCTGTCTCTGTATAATGGGCACTTCACAACAATACAAATATGCCCAAAGTGCTATTGCAGTGACAAAAAATGACCTAAAATGATAATAACATGCCTGAAAAGAACAAAAAACAACTGCTAAATACTACGTAATACTGTAATTACTGCAAATGCTTACTTATAAGATTTCACTCTTTTAAAGTATAAATCGTAAGGTAAGCGTTTTCACTGAGTTGCGATCGATGAGCAAAGTATCCAGAAAAAAATGTAAAGCAAACGATTTTGTATTACCCTTTTACACACATCAAAAAATAGTTTTGCATCACCTCGGTTCCGACAGTTCCTTAACCTATACAGAAAATTGGTATAGAGTTCAACATAAGCATCATTTCCGCCCTTTTTATTGCTCATGAAAACCACACATTTCATGTTGTACCACCATACAGCGAGACCTTCAGAAGTGTTGGTCCAGACTGCTGTACACACCGGTACCTCTAATACCCAGTAACACGTCCTCTTGCATTGATGCATGCCTGTATTCGTCGTGGCATACTATCCACAAGTTCAGCAACGCACTGTTGGTCCAGATTGTCCCACACCTCAATGGCGATTCGGTGTAGATCCCTCAGAGTGGTTGGTGGGTCACGTCGTCCATAGACAACCCTTTTCAATCTATCCCAGGCATGTTCGATAGGGTTCATGTGTGGAGAACATGCTGGCCACTCTAGTCGAGCGATGTCGTTATCCTGAAGGAAGTCATTCACAAGATGTGCACGATGAGGGCGCGAATTGTCGTCCATGAAGACGAATGCCTCGCCAATATGCTGCCGATATGGTTGCACTATCGGTCGGAGGATGTCATTCACTTATAGTACAGCCGTCAAGGCGCCTTCCATGACCACCAGCGGCGTACTTAGGCCCCACACAATGCCACCCCAAAACAGCAGAAAACCTTCACCTTGCTGCACTTGCTGGACAGTGTGTCTAAGGCGTTCAGCCTGGCCAGCTTGCCTCCAAACATGTCTGGTTGAAGGCATATGCGAAACTCATCGGTGAAGAGAATGTGATGCCAATCCTGAGCAGTCCATTCAGCATGTTGTTGGGCCCATCTGTACCGCAGTGCATGGTGTCGTCGTTGCAAAGATGGAAGATACGCATCATGCAGCCTATTGCGCACAGTTTGAGTCGTAACACGACGTCCTGTGGCTGCACGAAAAGCATTATTCAACATGGTGATGTTGCTGTCAGGGTTCCTCCAAGCCATAAGCCGAAGCAGCGGTCCTCCACTGCTGTAGTAGCCCTTGGGCGGCGTGAGCGAGGCATGTCATCGACAGTTCCTGTCCCTCTGTGTCTCCTCCATGTCCGAACAACATCACTTTGGTTCACTCCGAGACGCCTGGACACTTCCCTTGTTGAGAGCCCTTCCTGGCACAAAGTAATAATGCGGATGCGACCGAACAGCGGTACTGACCGTCTAGGCATGGTTAAACCATAGCCAACACGAGCCGTGTACCTCCTTCCTGGTGGAATAACTGGAACTGATCGGCTGTTGGTCCCCCTCCAACTAATAGGCGCTGCTCATGCATCGTTGTTTACATCTTTGGGCGGGTTTAGTGACATCTCTGAACAGTCAAAGGGACTGTGTCTATGATACGATATCCACAGTCAACGTCTATCTTCAGGAGTTCTCGGAACCGGGCTGATGCAAAACTTTTTTTGATGTATGTATTATTCATACTTATTTGTTGCTTATACAGGACATACAAGTGTAAGTGCAGACATTTTTATATGTGGTATCTTAATATGTTCTCACATCACTGCGTTGGCTGTTTTTCCTCTGCATCAAACAGACGTACCACAAACAGGACACAAACCTTATGACCCCATGTTTTCTGGATGGTCGTCAGTGCACCATAACATGTACTGCGCCTGTCAGTATGGACTAATCGTTCTGCGTCCATGCATCCACTCTTCAATACCTGACCTGCTGCCCAGGGGAAAATTAGCATTTAATGGCTTGCTCTTACCACACATACTTGGAGATGCTAAACCTAAAAACATCAGATTTGTAATAGCTATAACTATTAGTCTGCAAATGATGTAAAAACTGAGGTAATGTTGCTCAGTACGCCATCGTTTGTCACTAATAGAAATATCTACTCTTATAATAGTTATACACTGTATTTGTCACAGTATGTAAATCCGTCGAAGCGTGCAGAGTACTTCAGCTGCACCTGCTGATCGATTCTATGTAACTCGCAATGCCTTCAAAAAACCACATGAAAGATTTTCATATTCTCTCACATGCTACGCACAAACGCATTTAAAGATCACTTTTGCACGTTTTTCTTGAATAATTCGAAAACTACGGCCTCTAGCGAAAATATATCTCAGTACGAAATTTAACTACATTAAATTTCCTACAAAAAGGTCCTGTCAATTGTTTCTGTAGGACTAATACCTTGGGCGTAACAAATGATAGATGAAAATCTTGCGTGTGGTATTAGAAGGTGTTGCGGGTTGCATAAAACCAATTGGTAGGGGTAGTTGAATCACTCTGTATAAAAAAAAAAAAAAAAAAAAAAAATAAATAAATAAAAAAACTGTTGAAACTTTACTGATCAATAGAATTCGTTTTCCTGCTGTAGCAGGGAAAAGAAGGTAACCAACGGAAAATGCTCCTTTCTGAGCACAGAAAAGGCGAGTATGTTCTTCCTTAAAACACTCTGACAGAAAAATGTGGAACTATGTGCCTCAATCATCAATCCACCTTCCTCAACAAAACTTCTGGCATGAAAATATGTTTGCTTTTTTTTTTTTTTTTCGCTGGAACAGGACAGTAGAGAGGCAGCGACGGTGGAAGATACAGGAGACAGTGCCAGAGGGAGGGAAAGAGGGAGGAGATAGTATAATGAAAAATGGAGATGAGTGAAGACCATAAATAGGTATGTCAAAAATTTGAATCCTCCTCTGTCCAATGACATGCGCACTGAATCTCTTTCTTTCATACACTGAAGTGGCAAAAGTCATAGGATACCTCCTAATATGGTGTCGGACATCCTTTTGTGCGGCGTAGTGCATTAACTCGACGTGGAAGCGCACAACAGGTCCTTCGAAGTCCCCTGCAGAAATATTGAGCCATGCAGCCGTCCATAATTGCGAAAGTGTTGCCACTAGTACAGGATTTTGTGTACGAACTGAGCTCTCGATTACATCCTATAAATGTCGGGCAATCTGCTTGCCCAAGTCATTCACTCTAATTGTCCTGAATGTTCAAGGCAATCACGGACAATTGTGGCCCAGTCACATGACATCATTGTTTGGAAACATGAATTCTGTGAATGGCTGCCAATTGTCTCTAAGTAAACGAACATAACCATTGTCTGTCAATGATCGGTTCAGTTGGATCAGAGGACCCAGTCCTTACTTGTAAACACAGCCCACACCGTATAGTGCCACCACCAGATTGCACAGTGGCTTATTGGCAAGTTGGATTCAGGGCTTTGTGTGATCTGCGCCATACTCGAACCCTGAAATCAACACTTACCAACTGAAATCTGGACTAATCTGACCAGGCTACGGTTCTCCAGTCATCTAGGGTCCAACCAATACGGCCACGAGCCCAGTAGGGATGCTGATATCAAAGGCACTAGCATGAATAGTCTGCTGCCGTAGTGCACTAACACCAAATTTCGCTGCACTTTCCTAACGGATACGTTCGAAGGACATCCCACATTGATTTCAGTGGTTATTTCACGTAATGTTGCTTGTCTATTAGCACTGACAGTTCTATGTAAACGCTGCTGCTCTCGATCGTTAAGTGAAGGCCGTCAGCCACTGCGTTGTCCATGTTGAGAGGTAATGCCTGACATTTGGTAATATCGGCACACTCTTGACACTGTGGATCTCGGGATATAAATTTCCCTAATGGTTTCCGAAATGAAACGTCCCATGTGCCTAGCTCCAATTATTATTCCACGCTCAAAGTCTGTTAATTCCAATCATGTGGCCAAAATCACGTCGGAAACCTTTGCACATGAATCACCTGGGTACAAATGACAGCTCCATCAATGCACTGCCCTTTTGTACCTTGTGTACAAGGTAATACCGCCATCTGTACATGTGCATATTGCTATGCCACGTCTTTTGCCACCTCAGTGTAGTTTGTCTGTGTTAAACAATAGAAATTTGTTCATTCTTCTTGAATAACCAGGTATAAACATGACAATTAGGAATTTGATGAGTGCTGCAGGACACCATGAAGAGAAAACGTCCATTGGTATTGGTGGTGTGAGCAACCCAGCCAGCTTCAAATCAGATTACATCGGAGAGAGGCCCACGAGAAAGACAGGCCTTGGGCTGTACTTCACAGCACGTGACACTGCAGGTTTTAAGAGTGTAAGCTTTCACGGCCGGCGTCTTCATTAATTAAAACTTCCGGGCTGAACTGCCGTGGTCCATATATAAAACTGCTTCTCCTTCCTGACGTTTCGTTGCCTACTGCGGGCAACATCTTCTGAGGTGAGTCGGCGATTGTCAACTTGTCCCAAACTACAAGAAAATTAGTGAAAGTTTAAGATCGGTGAAAGACGCACGACACCCCTTAGCTACCCCAGGTGTGTATAAAATTCCGTGTAGCTGTGGCATGGTTTATATTGGAACAACTAAAAGGAGTGTTGATACCCGCCTAACGGAACACAAAAGGAACTGTAAATTGGGACAAATTGACAAATCAGCTGTAGCGGAACACGTTTACAAAGAAGGTGGACACGAAATAAAATTTAGTGAGACAAACGTGATAGCTAGGACCTCACATTATTATACCCGCAAGTATAGAGAAGCTATAGAGATCTACAAGCACGAAAATAATTTTAATAAAAAAGAAGAAGGATTAAAACTAGACAAGATATGGGGGTCGACTCTGTACCAACGAAGTGACTATCGATTACCTATAATCGTGAGAGATGGCACTAGCCAGAGATAATTTTAAAGTCGAAAGCACGTGATGAGTGGTGGCGCCATCTAAGCGCTCTATATAAGCGGGACCTCCAGCGCCTAGCAGCCAGTCGCCGACTCACCTCAGAAGTTGTTGCCCGCAGTAGGCAACGAAACGTCAGGAAGGAGAAACAGTTTTATATATGGACAACGGCAATTCAGCACGGAAGTTTTAATTAATGAGTGTCAGCAGTCTTCTCTGGCGAGGATCGCACGACAAAATTTAGACCTTCAGTGGGTACCTTTTCACTGACATATTGATTCCTGTGGGCCCTGCATGGAGCCGAGCGTTCACGAAGTATGGCGGCCAAACTGACTAGTGACGTCACAAGTTCGTTGCGAAGCACTTTTTCTTGTGTGCCCCGATAGGGAAGTTGACGAAATATCGGAAAGCGAAAATGGCAGCTCGGCCGCAGGTGAGGTTGTTTTCGCAGGCTGGGGCGGTGGCGCACGGCGCTGCGCGCGCTGTCTTCGCTGCCGGCGGAGCAGGCCCAGCTGCTGCATCACGACGACCTGTTGCTGAGCGGACCCGCCTCGCGCCGCCGGTTCATGCTCGCCTGCTGCGGCGCCTTCGGCCCACTCGAGGTGGGACTCCGGCTCAGCAGCGGCGGCGGCAGCGGCGGTGGCGGCGGGGCTCTCGCCGTCAAGCGCCTGCCCGCCCTCCTCGGGTGAGCGTGGCTAAAGCCACCCATTCACAGGCAGACGAGTCGGCCAAGGCCGCACTCCCCCCACACCCCCTCTGCCGAGCGGCTCGCCGACTCGTCTAACTGTGTGTGGACACACTGCGACTGCGTGGCAGACCCTAACTGTTGTCCAGTCGCGTGGCAGTTTTCACCGTGCCAAATCAGAAAGGGAAAGGGCGGAGTGTGGGGTTGCAGGTAGAGGTCGGGACTATAGCAGGTGGCGGTGCGCCAGTGGAGCCGACGCACTGGGACCCTGCACCCAACTGCGGTGAAATCGAAGGTGTCAGGGGAGACCAGCTCGGCAGGGGGTATTGGCCGACTGGTCAGCTTGTGAGTGGGACGTGCCCTTAGCGCTAGGATTTCACCCGGAACAAGTCCTGCCCATTCACCCCCCTCCACGCCTATCCATCTACATCTACATCTACATCTACATGACTACTCTGCAATTCACATTTAAGTGCTTGGCAGAGAGTTCATCGAACCACAATCAATACTATCTCTCTACCATTCCACTCCCGAACAGCGCGCGGGAAAAACGAACACCTAAACCTTTCTGTTCGAGCTCTGATTTCTCTTATTTTATTTTGATGATAATTCCTACCTATGTAGGTTGGGCTCAACAAAATATTTTCGCATTCGGAAGAGAAAGTTGGTGACTGAAATTTCGTAAATAGATCTCGCCGCGACGAAAAACGTCTTTGCTTTAATGACTTCCATCCCAACTCGCGTATCGTATCTGCCACATTCTCTCCCCTATTACGTGATAATACAAAACGAGCTGCTCTTTTTTGCACCCTTTTGATGTCCTCCGTCAATCCCACCTGGTAAAGATCCCACACCGCACAGCAATATTCTAACAGAGGACGAACGAGTGTAGTGTAAGCTGTCTCTTTAGTGGACTTGTTGCATCTTCTAAGTGTCCTGCCATGAAACGCAACCTTTGGCTGGCCTTCCCCACAATATTATCTATGTGGTCTTTCCAATTGCAGTTGTTCGTAATTTTAACACCCAGGTACTTAGTTGAACTGACAGCCTCGAGAATTGTACTATTTATCGAGTAATCGAATTCCAACGGATTTCTTTTGGAACTCATGTAGATCACCTCACACTTTTCGTTATTTAGCGTCAACTGCCACCTGCCACACCATACAGCAATCTTTTCTAAATCGCTTTGCAACTGATACTGGTCTTCGGATGACCTTACTAGACGGTAAATTACAGCATCATCTGCGAACAACCTAATAGAACTGCTCAGATTGTCACCCAGGTCATTTATATAGATCAGGAACAGCAGAGGTCCCAGGACGCTTCCCTGGGGAACACCTGATATCACTTCAGTTTTACTCGACGATTTGCAGTCTATTACTACGAACTGCGACCTTCCTGACAGGAAATCACGAATCCAGTCGCACAACTGAGACGATACCCCATAGGCCCGCAGCTTGATTTGAAGTCACTTGTGAGGAACGGTGTCAAAGGTTTCCGGAAATCCAGAAATACGGAATCAACCTGAGATCCCCTATCGATAGCGGCCATTACTTCGTGCGAATAAAGAGCTAGCTGCGTTGCACAAGAACGATGTTTTCTGAAACCACGCTGATTACGTATCAATAGATCGTTCCCTTCGAGGTGATTCATAATGTTTGAATACAGTATATGCTCCAAAACCCTACTGCAAACCGACGTCAATGATATAGGTCTGTAGTTCGATGGATTACTCCTACTACCCTTCTTAAACACTGGTGCGACCTGCGCAATTTTCCAATCTGTAGGTACAGATCTATAGGTGAGCGAGCGGTTGTATATGATTGCTAAGTAGGGAGCTATTGTATCAGCGTAATCTGAAAGGAACCTAATCGGTACACAATCTGGACCTGAAGACTTGCCCCAATCAAGGGATTTGAGTTGCTTCGCAACCCCTAAGGTATCCACTTCTAAGAAACTCATGCTAGCAGCTGTTCGTGTTTCAAATTCTGGAATATTCCATTCGTCTTCCCTGGTGAAGGAATTTCGGAAAACTGCGTTCAATAGCTCCGCTTTAGTGTAAGGCCCTCCCTAAACAACCGCCAGTTCCACAAACTGGAAGCTACATCAAGGTTGTTATCGTCACAGTCCAACACATGTTACACTGTGATGAGATTCAGTAATGATAAGAAATTTAAATATAATATGAATGTGTATTATTAAAGAAATAACAGTATTTATAGTGAATTGAAAGCATCGCCAGTAATAGAAAACAAAAAATAGCGTGATGTTATTTAAGAGCAATAAGGACAAATTTTCATTAACTAATTCACTTATTATAATACGTTTATTTCAGGGAAACAACAGAGCAAACATATAGTGCGAAAACAATGGCCTTGAATCTGTCATGTCGGTAGTGAAGCCACGGATGTAGTCGACTAACTCTGTTGTCTAAAATCAACGTTATATAGAAATAAGTAAAAGTCGTTTTGTTTATGTAGGCCGTCGTAGGAGCTTACGAAAATTAAAGAATATAAGAATGCCATAAAGTAGAAATGCCTAATGAAAGCAATAAGATATTTTCATATATGCCATATTTCGTTAGTATTTGCATGGGTAATGGGTGAATTTTAACTTATTCTTCCAATGCCATACCTGAGCATTATAAACGAGGTTATAAAGAATTATGGCTGTTTCTGTGTGATTAGTGTCCTATATGCTCTTGCAAGTGTCTCAGGAAAATAACCTATCGTTATTCTTTGTCCTGTCTGTTTTTAAACCAAAAGATTTATTAATTTCGTAAATGTCATTCAAACCATTTTTTAAAAATAATAATGATGATGTGTATGTTTGTCACAGGGAAGTTATGGGAGAAATAAATGCTGCAGTGTTTCACGGCTGTAAAACATCCTTCATGCTGTGCTAGTTCTTCTTCCGCCCCTAATACTTTTCAGCAAAACTATTCAGTAAATACCACGCAAAAACAGCTTGGATCGATCTAGCAAGAACAAAATAATTTTGATGCCATCTGGAAGTGTAGTGAACATTGGTGCTTGTTTCACATATACTGTCAGTTCTGAAACTTAAGTGTCATGTATACTGTGGTTCCTGTTTCTCCAAGCAAATTATTCTTTGTGGCCGGCCGCTGGTGGCCGAGCGGTTCTAGGCGCTTCAGTCTGGAACCGCGCGACCGCTATGATCGCAGGTTCGAATCCTGCCTCGGGCATGGGTGTGTGTGATGTCCTTAGGTTAGTTAGGTTTAAGTAGTTCTAACTTCTAGGGGACTGATGACCTGAGATGTTAAGTCCCATAGTTCTCAGAGCCATTTGAACCATGTTCTTTGAGGGTAGGTTTTTCCTGTTGTAGCTTTGGGTGCTATTTCTCACATACAAATATGTTTCTTCCTAGGCTATTCATCTGAATACGGAGTTCTCGTATTTGAAGAATACAGTGCTAAATTGGTTTTTCTTATGTTTGCTGTGGAAGTACCTGGCACAGCTGAGGCCAATTGTGCACGTTTTTTGTAACGTGTCTTTTAACTACCTGGCAAAATTTAAGACCTAGCAAGATATTAATTTAACATTCACTCCAAGTGCAGCCGAACTCGGTAAACCACGTTGGTCAACTGAAACGATGCCCAGGTGCCAAACAAAGACCGGGAAAACCGGGGGTGAGTGGGCGGGACTTGTTCCGGGTGAAATCCCTGCGCTAACGATTCCTGTGAATGGGCGTCTTTCCAACATTGCCTGTCTGCCGCAGTACTGTAACCTCATCACTGCCCGATTCGAGGCTCAAACTGCCAGAGTGTTTCTTCTGGCGTTTCAAACATTCCTTCTGTCTCTCACGTACAGCTTTCATAATGTCGTGTCAAGTGTCATTTGCGGCCATGATCAGACTTTACATATTCTTAAGGAGAATTGCAGTGAGGTGGCTGTGGCCACATATGCTGTGTTCAAATGAGAAAAAAATGTCACAGAAATGATACAGGATTTGGGCTGGAAATCAATAAAAGAAAGACGTTTTTCGTTGCGACGGAATCTTATCACGAAATTCCATCACCAGCTTTTTTCTCCGAATGCAAAAATATTTTGTTGACACCGACCTACATAGGGGGGAACGATCACCAAGATAAAATAAGGGAAATCAGAGCTCGTACGGCCGGCTAGTGTGGCCGAGCGGTTCTAGGCGCTTCAGTCTGGAACCGCGCGACCGCTACGGTCGCAGGTTCGAATCTTGCCTCGGGCATGGATGTGTGTGATGTCCTTAGGTTAGTTAGGTTTAAGTAGTTCTAAGTTCTAGGGGACTGATGACCACAGATGTTAAGTCCCATAGTGCTCACAGCCAAGAGCTCGTACGGAAAGATATAGGTGTTCATTCTTTCCGCGCGCTGTATGAGATTGGAATAATGGAGAATTGTGAAGGTGGTTCGATGAACCCTCTGCCAGGCACTTAAATGCGATTTTCAGAGTATTCAAGTAGAAGTAGAAGTAGAAATGGCTCTAATCACTACGGGACTTTACATCTGACGCCATCAGTCCCCTACACTTAGAACTACTTAAACCTTACTAACCTAAGGACATCACACAAATCCATGCCCGAGGCAGGATTCGAACCTGCGACCGTAGCAGCAGCGTGCTTCCGGACTGAAGCGCCTAGAACCGCTCGATCACAGCGGCCGGCGATGTGCTGTGTGATATTAGGCCCTTTCAGAGAACCTGCAAAACAGCACTCGTGTAATGCAACTTTTCAGTGGCACATCTGTAGCTGTGCAACAGCATCGACACAACGCGTAGTAGCAGATCTTTGGGGATGTCTTTCCCAGTCTATCGGTGGGTGTAAGTCGCTTGGGGTGAACCTCCAAGTAGGTATGGAAAAAACCGACCAGTTAAAAATGGTTCTGGTATTTTAGTTTTAAATAACCGATAATTTTCGATACTGAATTGGCTTCAGTTATAACAGGTTTATTTATTTTTCACTAATAACCAATTACAGTAACCAAATTATCAATTAACAAATGGCTCTGAGCACTATGGGACTTAAGATCTGTGGTCATCAGTCCCCTAGAACTTAGAACTACTTAAACCTAACTAACCTAAGGACATCACACACATCCATGCTCGAGGCAGGATTCGAACCTGCGACCGTAGCGGTCACGCGGTTACAGACTGAAGCGCCTAGAACCGCAAGGCCACTCCGACCGGCTAAAATGTTCAAATGTATGTGATACCTTATGGAACGTAACTGCTAAGGCCATCAGTCCGTAACCTAAATTATCCTAAGGACAAACACACACACCCATGCCCGAGGGAGGACTCGAACCTCCGCCGGGACCAGCCGCACAGTCCATGACTGCAGCGCCTTTGACCGATCGGCTAATCCCGCGCGGCATCAATTAACCACAGCAGCAGTGCTAAAACTGGATTTTAAATAACTTCTTTTAGAGAACGAGTAACTTTTATTCGTAAAATTTGCATCGTTGTGAAATATTGCATAGTTATAGGAAATACGGAAAGCAATCAGTGCCATTTTAATAACAATGCCGACAGAAAAGAGCAACAAACACTTGGCATAAGAATTGGTAGAGTGTTGCTGAGTCAATAATGTATCTTTTACCATGTGCCATGGCCTATTAGATGGCATGCATGTACAAGCAGTGTGCAAGACTTGCCCCTTCTGGTCTATATGGTAGTTTTTCACTGCTATCGCCGAACATCCGTTCTACAACAGAATGGTACCAACCTTAAATGGTTAAAATGGCTCTGAGCACTATGGGACTTAACTGCTATGGTCATCAGTCCCCTAGAACTTACAACTACTTAAACCTAACTAACCTAAGGACATCACACACATCCATGCTCGAGGCAGGATTCGAACCTGCGACTGTAACGGTCGCGCGGTTCCAGACTGTAGCGCCTAGAACCGTTCAGCCACTCCGGCTGGCGCACCAACCTTACTTTAGAGATATTTTACGATGTGTGGTATTAGTGAAGCACAATGTTCAATTTGCTTTACAAGATTAAAAATGGGAGGAGTCACAACAAAGTTACGACACCATATGAGGAGAAAACTTAACAATTCATTCATAGTTTATGATAAAAATAGGAAATAGTTGATCTGTTGCTCGTGTCTACGTAATATACTTTTATCTACTTGTAACCCTTGTAAATGACACAAATGAACACAAAAAATAGAGTTCTTCAACCTCAGTTTCGACCCAATACCACCAACTATTCGTAACGCTAAAATAGTGCAATAATCTCGATAACATCGTGATTTCTGATCAGAGTTTAAAAAAAATTGAATCAATTGGAGAATACTGTTGATTTTTTTGTACTATTCAACCACTTGTCAGTTTTGAGAAAACTAGCGAATGATGGACGGACTGATTTTTCTTTTATTTGTCTATTTAATTTAATATTTTGATTCTGTGTATCTTGAAACTGAGAAGTCAAAATTTTTCAATCTGTATTCGATTTATGCTTTATTACAGATAACAACAGGGAAAAACCAGAAGTCGGTTATTTCAAAAACCGGTTATTTTGAGCGGTTTTGACAGTCAGGCTAAAGTGAAATTTAAAAAAAAGGTGTAACCGAAAACTGGTTGTTTCAGCGATAACCACCATCCCTACCTCGTAGTGCTCCTCCTTCTTGACTTGTTTTTATTGACTTCTCTCACTGGTTGGCGAATGGTTCGCTGTTGGCATGTTGGATGTTGTACTCCAGTTCACTGGAGCAAAAGTCAGAAGGATGACGGCTTTCAGTTATTTGCATTTGCGACTAGTGCACAACGTGGCGTCGATACTTATTTACATATATACACGATCTTTGTTTTAGAGTAAACGTGGTGTTGTTGTTGTGGTCTTCAGTCTGAAGACTCGTTTTATGCAGCTCTCCATGCTACTCCTTCTTGTGCAAGCATCTAAGTTAGGATATTTCGGTAGCGCTTCTGAGTAAGGACAAAATGGCTCTGAGCACTATGGGACTTAACATCTGTGGTCATTAGTCCCCTAGAACTTAGAACTACTTAAACCTAACTAACCTAAGGACATCACACACATCCATGCTCGAGGCAGGATTCGAACCTGCGACCGGAGCGGTCACGCGGTTCCAGACTGAAGCGCCTAGACCGCACGGCCACACCGGCCGGCTGAGTAAGGACATTTGGCCATATTTATCTATTTGGCAACGAGTTCACACTGATCGTATGTTTTATGAGACATGCAGTGATTTTAATGTACGGACAAGTGATCCCCTAGAAAACTTAACACAGAGGCTGCAAAAATATTTACTCGCAATCAAAGGATGGAATATTCGCGCTTTTGGTAGCATTTTAACCTGGAATACATAACCCAGACCATCTAAAATACTTTTTACTTACAATTTAATGATGGAGCTGGCTCATTTTGTGATAGAGGTTTTCACGCAAGCCCTCCAACTATTTTGACTTACAATCTAAGGGTGGAACGTGCGCACTTTGTTGTAGTGGTTTTATTCAAAGACAAATAACCCAGACCCTCTGAAATACTAACTTACAATCTAGCGGTGGAATTTGCTCATTTTGAGGTAGTGGTTTTAACCTAGGATACATAATCCAAACCCTCTTACATTCTAAGTGTGGAACGTGCTTACTTTGTGATAGTGGTTTTACCTGTGACACAGCCCAGACTCTCCAAAATATTTTGCTTACAGACTAAGGGTGGGGCTTGTACATTTACACCCTGAAAGGCACTGTGAAGTGCCTGGCAGAGGGCATATCCTATTATATCAGTTATTAGCACTTTTTCAGTTGTATTTTGTGCACGTGAGCTTTTTCTGCTGACTCCAAATTCCATGCAACCATACACATGACGATCAAAGGAGCCACTAATTTCAAATGAAACTGCTTTAATTATTACCTCCCTTAGACATGCAGGTTAATTAAAAATACCTTCGATATTTTGGTAATGTAGTGTCGAATCTACCGACGTAACATTACAGTTGAAGTGAATATGTAAAAGCTAGTTATAGACCTACATAGCTACTTATGGTCTTTGGCCAGTACGAATGATTATATACTAGACTGCGTTGTTCTACAGGACGTGTGAATTCTGAAAGTGGTGGCAGGTAATTCCATATTGTGCTTAGCGTCACAACAGAAAACAAAATTCAGACAGTGTGTGAGATCTCCATATACGACCATTTCCGCAGTCTTACTGGAAGGACAAGCCATTACCCGGCCATTGTGACCGAGCGGCTCTAGGCGCTTCAGTCCGGAACCGCGCTGCCGCTACGGTCGCAGGTTCGAATCCCGCCTCGGGCATAGATGTGCGTGATGTCCTTAGGTTAGTTAGGTTTAAGTAGTTCGAAGTCTAGGGGACTGATGACCTCAGATGTTAAGTTCCGTAGTGCTTACAGTCATTTGAACCATTTGACAAGCCATTACATGTAGCTGTACAACATTGTAAAACTTGTAAATAAACGAAAGATCTCGATGCAAACTTAAACAATTAATATGGGTATTTAATTAGCGATGACATCTTGTGACTTAACATACAGGTTTCGATTAAAGCTAAATATCCCACACGGAATATCGTAAATATCAACGCGTGTAATACCACAGTGCTCTTCTTTGACGAAATATTAAAAGCTGTTAAAAAAATATAATTTTCCAGCGACAAAAACTAAAATTACCTCGATGGATAAAGTTTCGAGTATTAATTGTACAACAATATACGCACCTCTTTCAGTGCTACCATTTTGCCAAAACCTCGTTCCGTTTCGATGTCTTGAATTGTTTATGTTAATACAACGGGTGTGACGACAGCATGGTTTGTCTTGCAGGACAGAGCAGGACGCGATGTGCACGACGCCGGCCGTTGTAGACGAGCGGTTCTAGGCGCTTCAGTCTGGAACCGCGCGACCGCTATGGTCGCAGGTTCGAATCCTGCCTCGGGCGTGGATGTGTGTGATGTCCTTAGGTTATTTAGGTTTAAGTAGTTCTAAGTTCTAGGGGACTGATTACCTCAGATGTTAAGTCCCATTGTGCTCAGAGCCATTTGGACCGATGTGCACGACCCAGCTGTACACATATAAGCCAATATCTCGACAGTGGAGATAGACAAAACGTGTGCACTTCAACGTGTGTACTACCCGCATGCTCATGACAGTTAATAATTTAAAATATTTTCATATGAATTTAGTGCCTTCGTTGATCGTCCTGTGTATGATTGCATGATATTTGGAGTACGCTGAAAAGGCTGCCCCGCAAAAATTTTTCAAACGGAACGGAAAAACTCCTGATAACTGGTACAACAGGACATATCCGCTGCCATGCACTTCGCAGAGGTTCACAGGGTGTAGATATACAGTAGTGGCATTAATTCTGGACACTTTGTAGAGATTCATTGAATATTGGATTCAGGAGTTTATTTTAGATGAAATATACAATACAATTCACTACCAATTTTCAGAAAACATACCTTAATGTTCACTATTTGTAAATTAAAGTTGAAATACAGAAATTTAATTAAATACATCAAAAATGAAACAAAATACTCACAACCCAACAATTTCAGAAAGTCACGAATTACTTGGCGCAAAAGTTACTGCAATATTTCTTAGTATTTTGTGGGATATTCTTTTGATTTAATCACTGCCTCTACTCTGTGCGGCATCGATTCCACCAGATGTCGAAGATCTTCTGGTTTGATCAATCTAACCACGAATTGGCTATGGCCTCCAGGATCTCCATCTTGTTACTGGAATTCGGTCGTGAAATCATGAATTTAAGCCTTGACCACAAGTTCTCAATTGGGTTGAGGTTGGGACTATTGTAAGGCAGAAGCAGCACACTAATTTGAAGTCATCGAACTATTTATTGTTGATTTTCGCGGTATGACATGGTGCGTTGTGTTGCTTAAAGATGCACTGATCGTTGTTACCTTCAAACAAACCGCGGATAGAGGGCAGCAATTTCAACACTACCAGACGTCTAATGCCATGGCCTGCCATGCACCTCCACACCATGACACTGATGGGATGCTTCGTAGTGGCAGTGGTGCAATAAGGCAATCAGTCTTCGCCTAGTCGACGACGAACGAAATTAACTCCACCACTTCCAAAGATGCTGATCTTAGTCTCGTCACTCCAGATGGCTCCGGCCGAGTCTCCTTGCGTCCATTCCCCGTGTGCTAATGCCCATTGCAAACGTTTCTGCCTCTGCATTTTGTTCACGTAAGGCTTCTGCCTTGGAGTCCTCGCTTGCAAATCATATGCGCAAAGTTTCTGTCTGACGGTTCGATCAGAAACTTCAACCCCTGAAGTCTTTAAGATGCCATTTATGTGTTTTGCAGAACGCCGACGATCTTGCAGAGAAAGGCAGAAGATTGATACGACAGTCTTGGTTTTCTGCCGGTTCTTGGAGTAGTTTTTATTGACTTAGTTTCTTTATACCGATTGCAAACTTTCCTCACGTCCGGCTTTGTGGTGCCTCCATCCAACCTCTTTGCTATTTCTGCATACGTACAACCTTCTTCACGGTGTTTTACTGCCTTAGTTTACTTGGAGACCAATCAGCACGCTCCGGTACAGGAGGCATCGTTTTCAATCATTCATCTGTCTCATCTGACACGAAACGAACCTAAGAGTTCAACAACAACAACAATGAATTAGTACCGCCGGAGTTACAACAACGACCAGAACGTTTTTTCTCACCAGATATAATAACAGGTTTCCATTGATTGATTTGTCGGAACAGAAAACATTACTAACAGTGGCACAAACATGTAAAACAGCGAAATTTTTTGATAGTTGCCAGTTAAGTCTATTTATTCGCTTTTAATAAAAAGTATAACATCACATTCTCTAAATATGATCAATATTCAGTAGACAACATCATAAACAAAAATAAAAACTTAATTTATTAATTTAATATACGAAAACTAACTTACATCACGTGATGTTGAAATGAATGAACATTTCAACAGTGTGTCCAGAATTAATGCAACTGTTGTAGATGTACACCACGTTCTTGAAGAACCGTAATCAAAAACTTCCGAAATCGTAACTTGAAACACAAACCTCCAACCGCATCCACTTCGCTATAAATTATCAGACCATCCGACGGCGTCCGCTTCGTCGCATCGCGCGTTGCGCGCGTGCGCTTACAATTCACCCGCTGACTATTGTTCGCACCGCACTGCGTTTGCAACAGTTGGACGACGCCGAAGCTACAGCTAGCGAGTCTGCAAACGATCGTATTGACAGGTTTTGTCAGTACGACCAATGATTCGACGAATTTAGGCGTACAAAGTCATTCGTATATCTCTACCGAAAACGAAGTAGTTGCATAAGCAACATACACCACACGCTGCCAGAAGGAAACCTCACAAAACAAAAAGTGGTGAAAATGCAGCGTAACGGGCACTGTCGCTTACTATGATACCGGCAGTGTAAAATAAAGCACATGTATCACTTGAAAATTGTGTCACAATCCTGGAAGGTTTGGAGAGGGTGATTTTGAGGAAGAGGAGGTGGGTCCCGCTTTGACGGAGGACGGAACTGTTCCAGGCAGGGTTCAATTTGGATAGTGTCTTGGGGATTTGGATCATTAGGAGTAGGATTAGGATCATTTTTCTTCGTGGCAAAGTGATACCCTCTCCAAACCTTCCAGGAATTTCTGACTTCCAGCCTTGCCTCTCAACCCTTCTTAAAAAACGTTAATCCTACTCCCAACATCACCACGGCTGAAGCCCAAGCTATCCATGATCTGAAGGCTGACCGATCCATCGTCATTCTTCCAGCGGACAAGGGTTCCACGACCGTGGTACTTGATCGTCGGGAGTATGTGACTGAGGGACTGCGTCAGTTTTCAGACAGCACCACATACAAAGTTTGCCAAGGTAATCCCATTCCTGATGTCCAGGCAGAGCTTCAAGGAATCCTCAGAACCTTAGGCCCCCTACAAAACCTTTCACCTGACTCCATCAACCTCCTGACCCCACCGACATCCAGCACCCCTACCTTCTACCTCTTCCTAAAATTCACAAACCCAATCATCCTGGCCGCCCCATTGTAGCTGGTTACCAAGCCCCCACAGAACATATCTCTGCCTACGTAGATCAACACCTTCAACCCATTACATGCAGTCTCCCATCCTTCATCAAAGACACCAACCACTTTCTCGAACACCTGGAATCCTTACCCAATCTGTTACCCCCGGAAACCATCCTTGTAAACATTGATGCCACTTCCTTATACACAAATATTCCGCACGTCCAGGGCCTTGCTGCGATGGAGCACTTCCTTTCACGCCAATCACCTGCCACCCTACCTAAAACCTCTTTCCTCATTACCTTAGCCAGCTTCATCCTGACCCACAGCTTCTTCACTTTTTTAAGGCCAGACATACCAACAATTAAAGGGAACAGCCATGGGTACCAGGATGGACCCCTCGTACGCCAACCTATTCATGGGTCGCTTAGAGGAAGCCTTCTTGGTTACCCAGGCCTGCCAACCCAAAGTTTGGTACAGATTTATTGATGACATCTTCATGATCTGGACTCACAGTGAAGAAGAACTCCAGAATTTCCTCTCCAACCTCAACTCCTTTGGTTCCATCAGATTCACCTGGTCCTACTCCAAATCCCATGCCACTTTCCTTGACGTTGACCTCCATCTGTCCAATGGCCAGCTTCACACGTCCGTCCACATCAAACCCACCAACAAACAACAGTTCCTCCATTATGACAGCTGCCACCCACTTCACATCAAACGGTCCCTTCCCTACAGCCTAGGTCTTCGTGGCAAACGAATCTGCTCCAGTCCGGAATCCCTGAACCATTACACCAACAACCTGAAAACAGCTTTCGCATCCTGCAACTACCCTCCCGACCTGGTACAGAAGCAAATAACCAGAGCCACTTCCTCATCCCCTCAAACCCAGAACCTCCCACAGAAGAACCACAATAGTGCCCCACTTGTGACAGGATACTTTCCGGGACTGGATCAGACTCTGAATGTGGCTCTCCGGCAGGGATACGACTTCCTCAAATCCTGCCCTGAAATGAGATCCATCCTTCATTAAATCCTCCCCACTCCATCAAGAGTGTCTTTCCGCCGTCCACCTAACCTTCGTAACCTCTTAGTTCATCCCTATGAAATCCCCAAACCACCTTCCCTACCCTCTGGCTCCTACCCTTGTAACCGCCCCCGGTGTAAAACCTGTCCCATGCACCCTCCCACCACCACCTACTCCAGTCCTGTAACCCGGAAGGTGTACACGATCAAAGGCAGAGCCACGTGTGAAAGCACCCACGTGATTTACCAACTGACCTGCCTACACTGTGAAGCTTTCTGTGTGGGAATGACCAGCAACAAACTGTCCATTCGCATGAATGGACACAGGCAGACAGTGTTTGTTGGTAATGAGGATCACCCTGTGGCTAAACATGCCTTGGTGCACGGTCAGCACATCTTGGCACAGTGTTACACCGTCCGGGTTATCTGGATACTTCCCACTAACACCAACCTGTCAGAACTCCGGAGATGGGAACTTGCCCTTCAGTATATCCTCTCCTCTCGTTATCCGCCAGGCCTCAATCTCTGCTAATTTCAAGTTGCCACTGCTCATACCTCATCTGTCTTTCAACAACATCTTTGTCTCTGTACTTCCGCCTCGGCTGACATCTCTGCCCAAACTCTTTGCCTTTACAAATGTCTGCTTGTGTCTGTGTATGTGCAGATGGATATGTGTGTATGTGCGAGTGTATACCTGTCCTTTTTTCCCCCTAAGGTAAGTCTTTCTGCTCCCGGGATTGGAATGACTCCTTACCCCCTCCCTTAAAATCCAAATCCTTTCGTCTTTCCCTCTCCTTCCCTCTTTCCTGATGAAGCAACCTTGGTTGCGAAAGCTTGAATTTTGTGTATATGTTTGTGTGTCTATCGACCTGCCAGCACTTTCATTTGGTAAGTCACATCATCTTTGTTTATATATACGAGGGCAGTTCAATAAGTAATGCAACACATTTTTTTTCTCGGCCAATTTTGGTTGAAAAAACCGGAAATTTCTTGTGGAATATTTTCAAACATTCCCGCTTCGTCTCGTATAGTTTCATTGACTTCCGACAGGTGGCAGCGCTGTACGGAGCTGTTAAAATGGCGTCTGTAACGGATGTGCGTTGCAAACAACGGGCATTGATCGAGTTTCTTTTGGCGGGAAACCAGGGCATCTCAGATATTCATAGGCGCTTGCAGAATGTCTACGGTGATCTGGCAGTGGACAAAAGCACGGTGAGTCATTGGGCAAAGCGTATGTCATCATCGCCGCAAGGTCAAGCAAGACTGTCTGATCTCCCGCGTGCGGGCCGGCCGTGCACAGCTGTGACTCCTGCAATGGCGGATCATGCGAACGTGGTCAAACGATCAACTCTGAAGTGTATTGTGCTACTCTTCAGAAATTGAAGAAACGACTTCAGCGTGTTCGTAGGCACAAAAATCTGAACGAACTTCTCCTTCTTCATGACAACGCAAGACCTCACACAAGTCTTCGCACCCGAGAGGAGCTCACAAAACTTCAGTGGACTGTTCTTCCTCATGCACCCTACAGCCCCGATCTCGCACCGTCGGATTTCCATATGTTTGGCCCAATGAAGGACGCAATCCGTGGGAGGCACTACGCGGATGATGATGAAGTTATTGATGCAGTACGACGTTGGCTCCGACATCGACCAGTGGAATGGTACCGTGCAGGCATACAGGCCCTCATTTCAAGGTGGCATAAGGCCGTAGCATTGAATGGAGATTACGTTGAAAAATAGTGTTGTGTAGCTAAAAGATTGGGGAATAACCTGGTGTATTTCAATGCTGAATAAAACAACCCCTGTTTCAGAAAAAAAAATGTGTTGCATTACTTATTGAACTGCCCTCGTATATATAGCGCTGGCACATCGATAGACACACAAACAAACACAAACATACACACAAAATTCTATATTGCAGATGTGGGGAGGGATTGAGAAATGCACAGACATTTGATCAGCTGAAACAAGACTTCCTGAATTGATATAAGAAACAAAATAGCATGAGGTTTTTCTGTGAACAATTAAGTAGTGTTATGAAGAGACAGCGAGACAGCAGAATGTTTTGCAAATAGGATTTGCAACATTAATGTGCAGATGTTTGAGTTGGGAGGGGGACATTGATGACACAAATAGGATTACACTCCTAGAAGCCAAACATAAGACATTAGACACCTTCCTAAGGGGCCTGTCACCCAAAATTCCTAGAACAGTTCACACAGCTACCCTGAAAGACCTGTATGCTGCTGTCAGGTTGGCTATGAAGTTTGAAGAAACTGACATGACATCAGGGATGTGTGATAAGCTAGGAATGTTTTCTGCCAATGTATGGGATATCAAATTAATTTGTGACTGAATTGAGTCCTTTTTGATAGGGAGGATGCAGCATGTTATCTCTGATGGAGAGTCATCATCAGATGAAGTAGTAACTTCAGGTATGCCCCAGGGAAGTGTGTTGGACTCATGCTGTTCATGTTGTATATTAATGACCTTGCAGATAGTATTCATAGTAATGTCAGACTTTTATAGATGATGCAGTTATCTATTATGTAGTACTGTCTGAAAGAAGCTGTGTAAATATACAGTCTCATTTTAATAATATTCCAAAGTGTTGCAAAGAATGGCAACTTGTTTTAAATGTTCAAAAATGTAAATTTGTGCACTTCACAAAATGAAAAAACGTAGTATCTTATGACTATAATATCAATGAGTCCCTTTTGGAATCAGCCAACTCATTAACAGCTGGGTATAACACTTTGTATGGGTATGAAATGGAATGATCACATAGGCTCAGACATGGCTAAAGCATGTGGTAGACTTCAGTTTATTGGAAGAAAACTGGGGAAGTATGATAAGTGTGCAAAAGAGATTGCTTACAAATCACTTGTGTGACCAGTTCTAGAATATTGCTCAAGATGTATGGGACGCATACCAAATAGGACCAACAGGCAGTATTAAACATATGAGGGTAATCCCAAAAGTAAGGTCTCCTATTTTCTATAGGTACATAGACCTGTTTATTTCTACAATGGTTTACATCAGTTTACAGCTTGAACATTTAGCTATTTTTTGACATAATCACCATTTCTGTCAATGCATTTTTGTAGACGCTGTGACAGTTTTTGGATACCCATGACATACCAGCTCACCACCATGCTGTTCAGAAAGTTGTGAACTTGTTCTTTCACCTCATCGTCGGAGCTGAATCACTGGGACCACAATTAATGCTGACAAGTACTGTGAGACTCTGAAAAACCTCAAACGGGCAATTCAGAACCAGGGAAGAGGAATGTTGAGCAAGGGCATACATATTCTCCATGACAACGCTCTCCCACAGATCACTCGGCAAACCGTTGCTATCCTGCAACAGTTTCAGTGGAACATAATCACCCACTCACCCTATAGTCCTGACTTGGAGCCCAGTGACTATCACCTGTTCCCTAGGTTAAAAGAACATTTGGCCAGAAAGCGATTCAGCTCTAACGACGAGGTGAAAGAAGAGGTTCATAACTTTCTGAGCAGCATAGCGTTGAGGTGGTATGACACTGGCATACAAAAACTGCCACAGAATCTACAAAAATACATCACAGATATGGTGATTATGTCAAAAAATAGCTAAATCTTCAAGCTGTAAACTGATATAAACCATTGTAGAAATAAACAGGTCTGTGTACTTATAAAAAAAAAAATAGGAGACTTTACTTTTGGGATTACCCTTGTATGTGAAGAAGGGCAGCATGAATGGTCACAGGTTTGTTTGATCCATGGGAGAGTTTTGCAGAAATACTGAAGGAACTGAACTGGCAGACCCTTGAATATGGACATAAACTCTCCCAAAAAAGTTTCAAGAACCAGCTTTAAATGATGATTCTGGGAACATCACTTGCATAGGGACTGTTAGGATAAGATTAGAATAATTACAGTATGCACATAGGCATTCAAACATCATTCTTCCCATGCTCCATATGTGAATGAAACAGGAAGAAACCCTAATGACTGGTACACTGGGATGCTCCCTCTGCTATGCACTTCATGGTGGTTTTTAGAGTATTGATGTAGATGTAGATGTAGATGTAGATATAGATGGGGAAAGGGGTAAATGTTAAATACAAAAGCGAACCCAAATCTGCCAAGCAGTGTTCCCATTAAATTTTGTTCCTACAGATATGTATGCAGGGGCAGAATGTGGTATAGTGGGCATTGTGGGAGGCAGAAAACATAAATTTTCTTTTGGGCACAGGGATGCTGTGTCAGTGACAAATGTGGACCTTGTAGGCCAAAAGAAGTTGAACCCACCACACTGTAGGTTGTGTAGTCTGAGAGACAGTGATGTTAAATCATTAGATTCAGTGATATTAAACTTTCAGGTTGGTGTAGTTTAATTTATGCAGTGTGTAGAAGTAGTGCCTCATGTAAGTGAAGGTTACTGTATGATCCTAGGATTAGACCTTCTGGTAGAACATCACACCAACACTGACCTTTGGTGACATACAGTGGAACTTAGTGTGACAACATTTCAAGTAGGGAAGACTGTCACTAGTAAAGTAGTGTAACAAGGTTCATCTGTCATAACAAGAGAACCAGTTAAACTGTGAACAAAAACATGAAGACCTGACTCACATGGTACTTTTCCAGGAGGCACCAGAAAGTAGCTCCAGGTGAATGTAGGACTGGAGCTGCCTGTTGATATGCTGTGTGTAATAGAGCCACTAGAGGAGAATGATGCATTGAACACATCATGTTGTTTTGTCAAAAGAAGCATTGTATGCATACAGGAGACAGTTGGCAGAAAAGCAGTACCCATGAATTTACATAATGAGGTAAAGCTTACAAACTGACCATTACTAGACATCCTAGAGGACGACGATTGGGACACGTCAAATGTCAACCATGATCAGACACAAATCATTGCAAAAAATGCCTTACATAGGAAGGTAAAGGATATTAAAGGAACAGAAAAGGTTGCTCATAGAGTTTAAGGATTTATTAAACAATGGAAAATCCAGGATGTAATGAAACAATATTATGAAAAGGATAGTTGCTAGTCACCATATGGTGGTCATGCTGAGTCACAGATAGACACAACAAAAAGACTGTCACAAAATAAACTTTCAGCCAACAAGGCATTTGTCAAAAATAGATGACACACACACACACACACACACACACACACACACACACACACACACATGACTACAGTCTCTGGCACCTTAGGTAATGAGCAGCAGCAGCAATGTGTGTTGGGAGAAGGAACTAGGTGGGGATAAGGAGGAGCTGGGGTGGGGAGGTCAGGGGATACGAGGGTAGGGGTGGGGCACAGTGATGTGCTGTGCTGGGGAGTGTGCAGGGATGATGTGGGGAGGAGGTAGGGCAGCTAGGTGCAGTTGGGAGGTTAGGCAGGGGGCAGGGGAGGAGTGGGGCACACAGGGGGTAGAGGAAAAGGGGAGATATAAGAAGACTGTGTGCTTTGGTGGATTAGAGTGCTGTGTAGTGCTGTAACATGAACAGGGAAGGAGCTAGGTGGGTGAGGACAATGAATAATGAAGGTTGAGGCCATGAGGGTTACAGGAATGTAGACTATGTTGCAGGGATAGTTCCTATTTGCACAATTCAGAAATCTGGTGTTGGTGGGAAGGATCCATATGGCACAGGCTATGAAGCAGTCATTGAAATGAAGAATGTCATACTGGGTGGTGTGCTAAGCAATAGGGTGGTCCAGTTGTTTCTTGGCCACAATTTGTCAGTGGCCATTCATGTGGTCAGACAGCTTACTGGTTGTCATGCCCATATAGAATGCAGCACAGTGGTTGCAGCTTAGCTTGTAGATCATGTGACTGGTTTCACAGGTAGCCCTGACTTTGATGGGGCAGGTGATGTTTGTGACCAGACTGGAGTAGGTGATGGTGGGAGGATGTATGGGAAAGGTTTTGCATCTAGGTCTATTACAGGGATATGAGCGACGAGGTAAGTGGTTGGGAGTAGGGGTTGTATAGCAGTGGATGAGTATATTGTGTAGATTCGGTGGATGATGGAATACCACTGTGGGAGAGGTGGCAAGGATAGTGGGCAGTAGATTTCTCATTTCAGGGCACAAGGAGAGGTAGTCAAAACCCTGGCAGAGAATGTAATTCAGATGCTTCAGTCCTGGTTGGTATAGAGTTACAAGGGGAATGCTCCTCTGTGGCCAGACAGTGAGACTTTGGGGGATGATGGGTGATTGGAAAGATAAGGCATGGGAGATTTGTTTTTGTACAAGTTTGGGATGATAATTACAGTCTGTAAAGGCCTCAGTGAGACGCTTGGTATATTTCGAGATGGATTGCTTGTGACTGTGAATGCAATGCCCATAGGTGGCTAGGCTGTATAGAAGGGACTTCCTGGTATGGAATGGGTGGCAGCTGTCGAAATGGAGGTACTGCTGCTGGTTAATAGATTTCATATAGACAGAGGTGCTAACGAAGCCATCTTTGAGGTGGTGGTCAACATCTAGGAAGGTGCTTGTTGGGCTGAGTAGCACCAGGTGAAGTGAATGAAGGAGAAGCTGTTAAGGTTCTGGAGAAATGTGGATAGGGTGTCCTCACCCATGATCCAGATCGCAAAGATGTCATCAGTGAATCTGTACCAGGTAAGGGTTTAGGATCCTGGGTGTTTAGAAAGGATTTCTCTAGATGATCCACAAATGAGTTGGCCTCGGGTGATGCCATGAGAGTGCCCATAGCCATACCCGAGATTTGTTTGTAGGTAATGCCTTCAAAGGAGAAGTAATTGTGGGTGAGGATATAACTGGTCATGGCGAATAGGAAGGAGGTTGTTTGTTTGGAATCTGTCATGCATTGGGAAAGGAAGTGTTCAACTGCAGTAGGCCATGGGCATTAGGGATGTAGTGTAAATGGAGGTGGCATCAGCAGCGACAAGCAGGGTGCACCTTGTGGTACATGGACAGGAACTGTGGAGAATCAGTGGAGGAAATGGTTGTTATGTTTTATATAGGAAGGTAGGTTCTGGGTAATAGGCTGAAAGTGTTGGTATATGAAAGCAGACATTCTCTCTGTGAGGGCACAGTAACCGGCCACAATGGTGCATTGTGGGTGATTGGGTTTATGGACTTCAGGAAGCATGTAGAAGGTAGGAGTGCAGGGATTGGTAGGAGTGAGGTGAGAGGTTCTGTGATGGGCCTAAGCATCAGAGGAGAGGCTGGAGATCCTGCTAGATTTCTGGAATGGGGCCCTGCAAAACAGCCTATGTTTCCATAATCCTCATGGCCTCAACCTTCATTAATCATTGTCCTCACCCACCTAGCTCCTTCCCCGTTCACATTACAGCACTACAGAGCCCTCTATTCCACCAAAGCACACAGTCTTCTTATATCTCCCCTTTTCCTCTACCCCCTGTGTGACCCACCTCTCCCCCACCACCCGTCTAACCTCCCAACTGCACCTAGCTGCCCTATCTCCTCCCCAAATCGTCCATACACACTCCCCAGCAGCACATCACTGTGCCCCACCCATACCCTCCTATCCCTTGCCCTCCCCACCCCAGTCTCCTCCTTATCCCCACCCAGTTGCTTCTCCCATCACGCATTGCTGCTGCTGCTTATTGCTTCAGCTGCCAGAGACTGTAGTCATGTGTGTGTGTGTTGCGTTTGTGTGAGTGTGTGTAAGTGTCTCTCATCTATTTTTGTCAAAAGCCCTGTTGTCCAAAAGCTTATTTTGTGACAGACTTCTTGTTATTGCTATCTGCGACTCAGAGTCTCTGCTACATGGTGAGTAGTCTAAGGATCTATTTTTTTCTTTGAGGTCCATTGCTGGTGACACCTCTAACATAACATCAAATTGCAATAGAGAATGAAGCACTGGTATAATAGAAACCATATCATGTACCTCAGCATTTACCGTCAGCTCAGCTGCTGGAATAATGGAGGAGAGCACTGTCCATGTGGACTGCCATCATGCTTGTGCCCAAGAAGTAGCAGACAGCTCCAAAAAATACAGATTCTGCTGTGACTGTCAAAATGTTAATAGTAAAATGACAAAAAATGTGTACTCAATACCCCGTATCATGGAGGCCTTTGATAACTTGGGACAGTACTGGTATGTCTCGATCACGGTTAAAGGAATGCCTACCATCAGTCAGAGTTGGTTCCAAAGGACTGGACAAAGACAATGCTCTTGGTCCGCTGGGATCATTTCCAATACCGGAGGATGACAATTCAATTAAAAATTACTAGCAACATTTCAGCAGTTGTTGGATAGAGTACTAAGGGGGTTGAAACCTCGCCAATGTTTGCTGTTCTTTGATGATACAATTGTGTCCTCAAGGGATATGAGGGAGCATACACGACAGTTGAGAGAGGTTTTTAAAAGGTTGTATGCTGCAGATCTTATGTTGAGCATGGATTAATGTCAGCATGCCTAGGAGGAAGTTGGATACTTGGAGCACATAACTTGTGAAGACAAAGTAAAGATGGACCTGATATTGGTACTAGAAGTATGGGACTTCTGGTTCCTAAGACAAGGGAGGAATTGCAGTTGTGTTTTGGGCTGGCCAGTTATTATAGGATATTTGTCAAGGGATACACAGATGTTGCACAGCCAATCACGCCACTACTGAAGGAAGGTATGAAATATGAGTGGACAAAGGAGTGCCAAGCCACATTCTAACAGTTAAAAAAGGTTTGACATTGAGCCTAGCATTTATTTTCACAGACGACCAGAAGTAGTTTGTGCTCTCATGTGCTGCTTTCTGTCAGACAGTGGAGTGTCTTTCAAGTTAGGTGGTACATTGTGAGGAGCATCCTGTGACTTCGGCTTTGTAACAAGTGAATAAGGTGGAAAGGAATAATTCTATGATAGAAAAAGAAATGGTTAGCTTGATACACAAAGTTACAAATTTTAGATGCTATTTGTATGGAAAGAAATTCCACCTAGGTAAGAAGCATGGGAATATATATTGTTTAAGCAGGAAGATAACAGTAGTTCAGGCATTAGATCATGGCCTTGCTGAAGGACAACCAGTGCAAGATGCTGATGCCAACTGCAGGCTGTTTGTGATACAGCCACAGTTCAGCTTGTGTGACAGCCTGTTATGTAAGTCAACTAGTTTGGGGATGTGCACAGTGACACTGACTTACTTCAAGGGAGAAGCGTAAAAGGAAATGCATAATCACATGGTGCACGGGCATGGAGGTCATAGAGCAGTGCACCAGAATGTAACAGAATTATACTGTGGAAAGGGAGAAAGGACGATGTAGACCAACACACAAAGAAATGTGTACAGTGTGCACATTGAGTGGACATGAACCATAAGCAACTACCTTTACAAAGGCTACCAGAGGCAACTAAACCATTTGAAATGATAGGAATGGATCTCCTAGGCCCATTTAAACACACTCCAGTGGGGAAATATTTCAGTTCAGTGATTATTGACCACTTCTCATGATACATGGAGATGATTACCACTCCAAATCAGTAAGCAACTACAGTGGCACAAGCCATGGTCAACAAACGGTTACTCAAGTTTAGAGTGCCTGAAATAGTAATTATAAACAAAAGGACAAATTTCATGTTGGACTTTATGAAACAACTATGTCATATGCTACAGATTTGAAAATTAAGACCTAATCTACTGCACCTGCAAATTAATGAAAGGACAGAGCATGTGCATCATACTGTTGCTAAGATGTTGAGTTACTATCAAACTCTCAGCATAATGATTGAGTATGTACTTTTCATTTATCATGGCAGCTTACAACTCCAAGGTTCACAGTAGAACTGGGCTCTATCCTTATGATGCTGTTTATGGAAGGAAGGTGTCTTTGCCATTTTATAAGGTCAGGCCATAAAACAGCAAGGATGGGGAGTCAGTCTGAAATTTTGCCAAGACACTAAGAGAAGTATGGAGGTGTATGTAGAGAGCAAACTGTAGTAACCCACTGGTTAGTACACTTACCACCCAAAACAGACATAAGCACAGCATGTGCTGACATTCAAATGGTGCACCCACAGCTACCTGAGGAACCTGCTAGGGGCAGCCCATTCACCAACCACCATCACCTGGTTCTCTGTGCATTTGCTGCACTACACCAGTGACACTGGATGGGGTAGTATCTTTATAAGAATGTGCATGGGTCTCTGGGACCTGAATAACATGTAACTACCTACATTGAATTCTTGTCATTACCACTTCATGACTCTGCCTTCGCTGTGTTCTTGTTGATGTCACTCCCTGACCCAGTAATCAGTATCTCTTTTATGGGCATGTGTTTTCTTCAGAATACAAGTGGAGAGGGCAAGGGTCAAATTTTTGTGTGTTTTGGAATTTGTGGATTTTTTCTGCCATTTGGCTCTTCCATGGAGGCTTTGTTATGGTCACTCGTGCAACAACAGTAGACACATGTGGCCATGTTGGAACAGGCTGTTCACCTAGTCAGATTTGGCTCTATGGTGACTTCAAGGTCACTATTAATGCATAGATAGTCATAGACACATAGCCCCTGCCTCACCCAGAGGAGTTGCTCATTTTCAAAAATCAACTTAGCTTAAGCCTACTTTCAGATTCTGTTGGATGAAGCATCAAAACAGTTTTTTTGTGGTTAATATGTCTTTCAGCCTCTGTCAGTAACAACGGGAAATGTTTCAGGTTGCTAGTGCTCCTGCTATCTTTCATCATTTTTGCAGTGGGTTGCAGAGGTTTTCCCTCACTGCATTTAACTATCTTGATGATATTGTCATGATAGATGCTACCATGGAGAATCATCTACATAACCTACATTCTTTGTTTACTGTTTTACAGGTGGCAGGTTGCAAATGTAATCTCGCCAAGTCCCACTTTCTCTAGACTTCCATTGTTTATTTGGTTCATGAAATTTTCTGATAGGATGTGCATCCCTGGAGCACCATATCACCACCATTATGGCTTTGCCCAATCCATCTACTCTATGAGAACTTCAGGCATTTCTTGGCAAGGTGGCACACTATCACTTGTTTATTCCCAGAATGGCTGCTATTGTCCATCCTTTGCATCTGGTGCTTTGGAAAACTGATCCTTTTGTTTGGTCTGCAGCCTGTAAGTGTACTTTTGTGCAGCTTAAGATCATCTTCACTCTGTGCAATGTCTTGCAACATTTCAACCACGCAAACATGTGGTCCTAGCCAGGGTTGCATCCCAGTATGGGGAGGGGGCAGTCCTAGTCCATCACCATTCAGATGGCTCCAAACAACCTATTGCCTTTGCATCAAAAACATTCGATTTGGCTCAGCAACATCACTCTAATGTGGAAAAATAAATACTTGCTGTTGTCTATGCCTCAAAAAAATTTGATGTGTTCTTGTAGGGTGCAAAATTTCAGTTAATTACTGATCATAAGTCTTGGTTTTCCTGTTCATTTTTCCTGTTCATTTTTCCTGTTCAGTTCATTACTGTCCTTGCCAAACTAAGCTAATCATCATGTTTGCCATTGGACTCTGTTCTTGTCTCAGTGCAATTATGAGATCCATTTTTGTCCCATGTCATAATGCGCAGATGCAGATGTTCTGTTCCAGCTTCCCACATGCCATGACCCCTTGTTTGAGCTGGAAGAATTGCTTTGTTTTCAACTGGATATGGTGGCAAGGCACAAAGTGGATGACTTTCCCATCACTAGTTTCCATGCTGCCTTTGCTGTGGTGGCAGATTCAGTGTTCTGGTAGATCATACACATGGTACAATATGGGTGACCTGACCATCTGCCAAGGCAAGCATCAGACCAGCTTTGGAATTTTTGTGCACCATCACCTCGCCCTCTAGGGCGAGAAAGTAATGTATTCAAGAGTAGCTTCACATATCTGTAACAATGAAGTACTAACAAAATGTCAGTTTGGTTTCCAGAAAGGGTTTTCAACAGAAAATGCCATATATGCTTTCACCAATCAAATTTTGAATGCTCTGAATAACCGAACACCACCCATTGGGATTTTTTGTGATCTCTCAAGGGCTTTTGATTCTGTAAATCATGAAATTCTGCTAGACAAGCTCAAGTATTGTGGCATGAGTGGGACAGTGCACAAATGGTTTAATTTGTACCTAACTGGAGGAGTGCAGAAAGTTGAAATAAGTAGTTCTCATAATATGCAAAGATCAGCACATTCCTGAAACTTGGGAACTATCAAGAATGGGGTTCCACAAGGGTCAGTCTTGGGTCCTTTGTTGTTCTTAATATATATTAATGACTTGCCATTCTATATTCATGAAGAGGCAAAGTTAGTTCTCTTTGCTGATGATACAAGTATAGTAATCACACCTGACAAACAAGAATTAACTGATGAAATTGTCAATACTGTCTTTCAGAAAATTATTAAGTGGTTCCTTGTAAACGGACTCTCACTGAATTTTGATAAGACACAGTACATACAGTTCCGTACAGTGAATGGTATGATGCCATTAATAAATATAGACCTTAATCAGAAGCATATAGCTAAGGTAGAATATTCCAAATTTTTAGGTGTGTCCATTGATGAGAGATTAAATTGGAAGAAACACATTGATGATCTGCTGAAACGTTTGAGTTCAGCTACTTATGCAATAAGGGTCATTGCAAATTTTGGTGATAAACATCTTAGTAAATTAGCTTACTACGCCTATTTTCATTTGTTGCTTTCACATGGCATCATATTTTGGGGTAATTCATCACTGAGGAATAAAGTATTTATTGCACAAAAGCGTGTAATAATAATAATCGCTGGAGTCTACCCAAGATCATCCTGCAGACATTTATTTAAGGATCTAGGGATATTCACAGTAGCTTCTCAGTATATATACTCTCTTATGAAATTTGTTATTAACAACCAAACCCAATTCAAAAGTAATAGCAGTGTGCATAACTACAACACTAGGAGAAAGGATGATCTTCACTATTCAAGATTAAATCTAACTTTTGCACAGAAAGGGGTGAATTATACTGGCACTAAAGTCTTTGGTCACTTACCAAATAGTATCAAAAGTCTGACAGATAACCAACAAGTATTTAAGAAGAAATTAAAAGAATTTCTAAATGACAACTCCTTCTACTCCATAGAGGAATTTTTAGATATAAATTTAAAAAATAAATAAATAAAAAAAAAATAAAAAAATAAAAATAAAAAAACACAAAAAATGAAAAAGTTGTTATATTAACTTAAGTATGTTGTTAAATTAACTTAATTATGTCATGTATTGGAAAATTTGACTCGTTCCACATCATTACGAAATATCGTATTCATGATCCATGGAACTAGTATTAATCTAATCTAATCTAGGATGGCATCATTCTCCTCTCAACAGATGGGGCTTACTCCCTGTGTCATGGTTCCAGCAACTCTTTATTACATCAGGTACACTGGGACATTTTCACCCAAAACTGTTGCTGCATTGCCATGTGTTTTGGCGAGGCATTGATCAGGAGGTCTGCCACAAGTGTTCAGGTCAGCAGGCAGTGCTGCACACTATTTTTTCGCAGTGGTTGACCCCTACATATCCTTGGGAAATAGTCCACATTGGTTTTGCTGGCCCTTTTTAATCAGTTTCTGCATATTGGCAAGTGATGCTCTTTCTTGTTCTCCTTATGTCATTTGTTGTCTGTGATAGCAGATGTTGCTGTTAAGGCCCTGTCAAAGATATTCTCCTTAGAAGATTGCCTTGCACCCTGGTTTCAGACAGTGGTCCCCAGTTCTTGGTGCAATCTTTGGCATTCGTCATGTTGTAGCACTTCCTTTCCACCTGCAGTGGGATGACAAGGTGGGACACACTGTCTGAATGTTTAAGACACAGATGTGCAAGTGTGTACAACATTTCCTAGCCATGGAGGCTCTCAATTTCTTTTTAATATCTTACAGAATGACGCTAGTTTGGGCCAAGAGTCCTGCTGAGCTCCTGCATGGCAATCAACCATGAACACTACTCAATGTCTTGTTGCCAGGCAAGCGACCTCCAGCAGTGATGGTTTTGTTGACATTCATGCCCAGCACACTACTCTGGGCCAGAGTGTTTGGACAGTGGCGTCATTGAAATCTGGCCACCGTCCACAGCTGGCATGGTCACAATCTCTTCGCAGTTCACATCAAAGATCAACTTGTGGCATGCCAGCAGATCCAGTTGCATCCCAAAATGGGTGCAGAGCCTTGCCTCAGGCCATGGACCTGAAGCCTCGTTCTTCATTGGCTCTGGCTGCATTGAGGGTCATTAAGGCTGTGTTGTGGCCACCTACCCAGGCAGTCAGGGTTCAGCAGCACTGACAGCAAGCTTATTTTCCTGTAGCAGGTGCTGGGACCTCCCACTGCACAGAGTAGGTGCCATCAGCAGGGTAGAAGGTGAGTGTCCCATTTCCAGAGTATGTCCTCTCCAGTCTGTCATGGTCACTGCCTATGAAGGTGCCTCTCTTTGCGGACTCTAATGTCCAGATGACTCCTGCCCCCTTGTCACTGGTCCTGTCCACCACTCATCTTGAGGTCCAATGGGTGGTGTGGGTGCCCTCACTCCACTAACTTTTGCCTGTATGCCCCAGTCCATGAGGATAGACACACCTTTGTCCTCTGCCCTCAGTCTCACCATGGACACCTCTTCCATCACAACATTGTTGACAGTGACGCCTGGTCTTTTTCCTCACAAGGAAGGAGAAGTGTAATAGCCCACCAATTATTATACCTATCACCCACAGCAGATGAAAGTTGAGCCACTATGGCAAGCATAGTACACACCAACATTCAAATGGTGCACCCACAATTATCCAAGGTGGCCACCAAGGGCAGTGCACAGCTCACTCACCAATCGCTGTCACCTGGCCCACAGCACGTGTGCAGCACTACACCGATGACACCTGATGACACCTGATGGTGATAGCTTCTTAACAAGGACATGCCCAGGCCTCCAGGCCCTCTGTTGTTAATATTTTTGAGATGTGTAACAACATTCACTGTATTCTTGTTGTTGTCTTATAGTGACCCCACCATCACTATAGTCTTGTTGATGTCACTCCATGACCCAATAAACTGTATCTGTTTTACAACCATGTGTTTCCTTGTGTTCTTAGGGAGAACACAAACATCAAGGCCCTGAAACACCAAGAGTTGGCAAGAAGAAACACAGAAAAAAATATTGCAGTTTATGTTAAGGCAATGGGTAATAGTATCAAGCCCATATCCCGCAAAGAGTAAAACAAAAATGTTTGTTACAAGGTACCAGGAATTATACTAAATAATAAGACGCAATATCATCAGTCAGTGTCAAGCTTCAGTTGCCAACCAAGACAATGTTAGTTCATACCAGATGCCTACATCAGTTTTACAGCACTCAAGATTCATTGCACAAGTAGCAGCATCCACCACTAAGAAGAGGGTGAAAAGAAGTAAGAAAAAGGGTAGGGCAAGGATGTTGTGCAACCTGTGCATGAAATAGTGTGTGGATTAAGGTCATGGAAATAAAGAGGAATTTTTTGTTTGTTTTATGTTGTAATGTAATTAAGAGGTTAGGTTGAGTTGTAGCATAGTTAAGGTATTGTATTATGTGGTTATCAGGGGGAAACATAAGGAATACGTTTTTTGTGCACCACAGTTATTGGGTTTATTATCAGTATATGTGCGATAATTGTTGTGTGACAACAGACATTTTCAAAAGGGGGGAGGGGGGTGGAAATGTAGCTCCCTGCTCCCAGGTTGCTGCATGCCAGAGAGAAGAATGAATGCTAGTCAAGGCAGTCCTTCACCTCTTTGTCAAGGGCGGAATGGGAACACTATGATATTAGCAGTTTAGCAGTAGGAAAGCAAGATGATGTGGTTCTCACTAGTCACCATTGGATGCTGAGACTAACTGTTAATGTGTGGGAGATGAGAAATGAGGTGAGTAGATCGGAGATTTGTTTTCAGGATTTTGATGAGAAGCAGAGAGAAGGGTGTGTTTAGAGAAGTGTGAGAGTACTAGTAGAGATCCATGATAATAATAGATGAGAAAAAACAAATTTTCACTCTGAACATGTAAAAACCTGTCTCACCCAAAGAGGGCACTACATTATTGTAAAAATATTTACAAGAGGTTACCCAAGAAATTAAATATGTAAACACTTTATCAAGTTTTAAACTCAAAATGAAACATAGTTAACTGACTTTATAGCTCACAGGAAATCTTCACTTGTAGATCTTTAAAATTTCTCAATAATTTTAAGAATTCACTTGACATAAATTCTACTCTTGCTGATAATTGTGTGTAATTTATACAATAACTTCAAGAAAAGAAGATGTTATATAATTCTAACATGTTTCCTGGTTTTTACCTACAAAATATGTACCCATAATATCATCAAAAACATATACCCAGCATATTATTCCTCACTAGCTTGTTCTATATATTATTGTACCTTGTATAAGAAATAATGGAAGATGGCTGATAAAGTACATTACAGTACAACAAAAAAGTCACAAAACTGTAGAATCTTCTTCAGCAGAGAAACCATTAATAGAGGATGTGCTTAGATCACAGTCACCTATGTTTGAAATGTAACTGGTGCACTCTCTAGGATGTGATTTGAAAACTATTAGCATTTTATACCATTCATAGAGGCAAGCAATATGCATGTCTGAAAGAGTCCTTGGAGGCAGCTCATGAGCAGCAATGTGTACTGGGTATGAACTGTGGGAATCAGGCCTGGAGAGTTAAATGGGCTGGTCTATGTAGCAGAAATCTTCACCTACAAGAAACTCAGTCAGTGTAACATCCACTGGAGATGAGCATCATTGTTCATGAACAGTAAGTTCAAACTAAATATATCATCTTTGATGAAACCATTCTTCTATTCACTCACAATTCAATCTTGATGCAGCTCACACAACAGCACACAGGCCCGTCTGTACATTGCCACAAGCAGGACACACTGCCCACTACCAGACAGGCCAGTTGTTTTAACCCTCTGATAAACTGTTAACTGTAAGCTCTGTAGAAAATTCTTCCAACATCAGACAGTTAAGGTCATATACTGAAAATGTTTTTTGTTGGTCAACTTCATCTATCTTGTACCAGCCTGTGCCAAATATCTTCCAAATTACACTTTCTTGCTCATTACTGAGACAGCAGTACATGTTTGTGCCTTCTAGGTGTCCATGGATTCTATATTTCAAAACAATCCAGATGGCATCCTTGTGGCACTGAACTTTACCACGAGATTACACCCTGCCGACAAGAAAAGTGTGATCAAGACTGAAACATTGTGAGTATAATGCCTCACTTTTCAGGATCTTTTAAACACATGGCAATCCAAAGCAGAATGTACTACTTTCTTGTACAGGTGGCACAATTCCACATTGGAGTAAAATACTTATAGCAAATGCTCAGTTTTCCTTTTTTCAGCTTCCTTTCTTACATTTTATGCATAATATTTGGACACATTAGGGCCAATATTCATAAAATAAATACTGCATTTTAAGCAGTCAACTGTGGATACTTTAAACAAGGAATTCCACAGTACTGATTTGATTATCTCGGAAAAATTCATTGTCCACAGGGCACAGGTGTCTCGCCTGATGGTACAGTTGCTTCAGCTGAGGCATACAAATGTGCTTCAGTACGCACTGTGCATTCCCAACCGCTGTGCATCACAGCCAGAGGTTCTGCTGGCCACACCCCTCTGCGAGTGCAACCTGGGAGAACTGCTGGTGCTGCTCAAGGCTGATGGCAGCCTGGGGCAGCGAGCGCATGGGCTTGTCAGGCAGGTAGGGGAAGAAAGATGTCTGAACTTGTAGGCCAGAACAGCACTCAAACCAAGACTGTTGCCTGTCAGTGAAGAAATTCTGCAATTCGGTCAAGTAAGCTACAAGGACATTCTTCACTGACCATTATGTCCCCTCTTTTCTTCCAAAAGACCTTCATACAGCCACAGAGGACTTGAGCCCTGCAGTTATGAAGAAACACAAGAAGAAAGTAGCCTCCATGTGAAGAAATAAGCCTACAATGCCCCACTCCATCATGTTCTAACTGAAGAAACTATTTCCATTCACCTTCTTTACACTCTTTCATGTACAATCCTTGACTATTCAATATTTGTAAAGTCAAAATTTTGATCAGTCATTTGTAAGGTGTCCCAGAAGAAGTGGTCAGTTTCAGAGTGACAAATATTTGTCACTTGAAGTAAAGAAGTTAACATAGACATATTTTTTATTTAGAATGGTTCCTATTTAACTGATAGCACATTTTATCATCATTACCAAATTGTTTTATTTTGTTATTTTAATGTGTTGGTTATTCTTATTTATTAAACTTAATGGAACCTGAGTAAGAAGGACTATGTTAAAAGCCTACAAGTTACCACAGCCAGATCCTAGCAGAAGATCCACTGAAAAATCTGTGAAAGTTCTGGTCTAATTTTACAGCAATGAATGCATGTAATGAATGCAAACCTTCAACCTGGATTCTTGTTGAACAGTGTGATGCTGAATTTGAAGGTCAATAGACAACCAAAATAAAGTTGAAATACTGTATTGCACACAATATAAGCCACTCCTGAATATAAGTCATACTACTTATGGAATATTCTGTCAGTACTTGGAGGAACATAGAAATATTAGAAATGTAAATATGCAGTATCAATATTCAATAATAATATTTACTTTGTAGTTAATTATGAATCAACTTCAGCTTTCTAGGTCATCTTTAAATAACTTAAGGCTAAACTGATAGTCTGCACAATGTCAGTGAGAGTTTATAGTTGTACAAAGGTTCTTTTTCCAAAGAGAAGTGACCTTTTACAACTATGAATCTAGGTAGAAACATAAGCATAATGAAACTCACAAAGAAGCTGTGAAAATTAAGTCTTGTTGACTTTCATACTCAAAGGTTAAAAGTATAAGAATTGCACAAGTAAGTACTGGCACAGACTACTATATTATATGGACAAAACAATTGATGAGAATGATGAACAGGCCAAAAAGGGGGCAGAGGAGAGGAAATAGTTCAATTCTAGACATAGGAAAGATGGATAGAGCTCAACACACTAACCATGGACAGCACTTGAATTGTGCAGGTAAATGTTATTTGTGTGAAAAATTAAATCAAATGATAAAAGAAAGGATCGAACTGAAAAGCCTTACATATATAAACAGTTCATTCATAAGTGAAAGTATTCCTACATAAACTTTTTTAGAATAAAACAGCCTTCACTATGCACATGTGAAGGCAAAGTGCTTGATGACAACACGATAAATAACAGTAAACTCAAAATAATATCACAAAATGTTCAATATATTAACTACAAAATTGAACAAATTGCCGAATTTTTAAGTGGAAGTAGTCCTCATATTTATCTTGTGAATGAACTATGGTAAAAAATTGAAGAAATGTATAGCATTAATTGTTGACTAATCATAAAATCCATGGTAAGTGCCACAACTGCTGTTTTGAGGAAATCACTAAAAATTTCCAGAAAGCTTTCCTTTTTGATATCCTTATTTTTTTATAGCCCAAACAAATGAAGACAGTTAATCTACAAACATTTTTTAGAGTAAAGTTACTGTAAAACATTTAACAACAACAACAAAAAATTGTTGATGGAACAAAACAAGAACAGGGCTATGTGCCAACCTCTCTAACATAAAAACCAGGCTAAGTCTACCACTTTCATGTGTAAATAAGGGGGTGTGGGAAGGATAATAATCATCATTTTACTATTATAAAAATCTGGAAACTACTGTTTACTGTTTTATAAAATAACTATATTATTATGAAAAGACAGTTAGGCCTACAGAAGTGCTGTGTGAGCAAACAAACTAGTTAAAAAACAAAGACAAAATCAAGCAACTCTGCACAGTTGGTAGGTTTACTATAGTCCAGGAACCAAGTCAAACATAACCTAATGTCGTCTGCATAATCTGAACATAGGTTAGCTTAAAACACTACAGAAAAATCATAATCAAGCGAAGTTCTTCAAAAAAGCCTTAGTTCTAAGGTGTTAAAGTTATCATATACACTTACACCTCTTCAGTTAGAGGTTGTTTTCGAGATACACTAACTTTCTTATTGTTCTCATATGGTTTTACCTTGGCTCTTGGATTCTTATTTATTTGGGAAACACTACCTTCACCCCTTTTCTGATGTTTTCTTGTTTTATCCCTCACATAAACCACAATAATAAACACAACAGACAGAACTAATCACTGCAACTTGAACACAAATGAACCTCAAACTATAAACAACAGCATGGGCATGTAGCCCAGATTTTGCTTCAGAACAGATGGCACTTAGCACCTGGCGCATTCTGGTGGCAATGTTTTAAACCACTTTCACATTGTTCACTAGATAGCCTGGTTTTACTGAGAAAAGTTAAGCATGTAGCCCATATTTTGACAATAAAATGAAGTTTTTTATTTTTGGCACTTATATGGGGTTTATAATTAGTTGACAGTTTAAGTATTTATAAAACTGTCAGTGAGTACTGAAAAAAACAACATGAATGTGGTGATGTGGTGATGTTGGTATTTATGTCAAAAGTAATGTCCAGTGCAAAAAAATTGACTGGGTAGATAAATTTGCATATGGGATGGTTTTTGAAATATCTGAAATAAGAACTAAGCTCGGAAATAGCAGTTCCATAATAATTGGCCAATAATAATTGGCCTCTAACAGTGACATGGGAAAATTCCTTTGTCATTTTGAGGAACTTGCTGATAACTCATCTCTTAAAAAACAGACTACAATAGCAGGCAATGAGAACATTGCCTTATTAACTAATGGTATAAATTGTCTTAGATATATTCGTATGTTACAGTCCTATAGTTACATCCATGTGAATTCAACATCAACGAGAATAACATGTGACTCTCAGACATGTATTGACCACATTATTACAAACTGTAGACCTTGTAGTTATAACTGTTGAGAACCATATTTCAGATTACAGTATATTAGTCCTAGAGCTTCATGTAGACAAAGAAATCGTATCTTGTGGGGACCTATTTACACATAAAAGCTAGACTATCATACATTAAAGGAAATCCTGACACAAGGAAACTGTAATCAGGTAGGCCTATATGAAACAGAAGATATTAATAAAAAGAAGGACATATTTTATACAACAGTAACCCACTGTCTTAATAAAACTTACCCAGTGGTCAAAAAACTAAGGAAAACTGACAATTCTAAGTATCTTAAACTTCCCCCTAATGCGATAAAATTAAAGGAAGATATGAAGGATTTATGTATTCTTTTTAGAGACACCAAACAACAGTACTTCCAATCTAAATATAAAGCGTGTAGAAAAACCTACGAGGAAGCACTTAAGACATTAAAACCACAGATGTATGCAGAACACATGAGGCAGTCCATGCAATGTCAGCAAAACAGTGTGGAGTATACTAAACAAGGAAATTAGGGGAAGTGACAATGCAGTGTGCAATAACATAATAATAACAGGCAATGAAAAATTGCCGAGTGACTCAAAGGAAGTATGTGAGAGATTCATAGACCTATTTAATGAGTAGGGAGGATGTGAGTGACTCACCACGGGTGCTAAATCCCAGTAATGTCAGTAATTCATTTTTTCTTGCCGTCAGTATGACAGAGCACATGGCCACGTCCCCTGTATGCGGTTCCGTATAGATTGGAGAAGTGATCACTATGATACTATTTGTTTTTGACCCATCCATTGTATTGTAATTTGGCAGTTTTTAATGACTGACATACCGTCTTTTAGTGGTGTTTCGTATTTGACAGGCGACAAATGTTGGGAAAAAAGATTCCAAGCATTTCCGCTCTAATGTTTTAATCATATGTCACCTGAAGATGTGACTGTAACACCACAAAATTGGTAGTTGGTACAGTAATAAAGGACCAAAATACAGCTGAAGTGATTATTAATACCCAAGATACAGAAGGTGACTTTAGTATCCCTGCCATTAGACATACAAATGTAAATGGGTACAGTTCTCACAGCAGAATATTGCAGATGGCTATCACAGATAGCATGTGCAAAACATCTTATGGGCAGAACACATGATCGAGAAGTTTACTTCATGGCAGCTATAGGCTGGTCCAGTCAGTTCTCATGCTGATATTGACTTCACATGGAGTGGCTTTCACATCACACCATGCTCTTCGTTCCACATGCTAGCTGATTTTGTCATTCACATGAGTTGCATTTTGTGTTCTTCTCCACGAAAGTCTCTATGCAGTGTTCAGACTCTGCTCCCTGTAGACTGAATCACAACATCGAGTTTTCCCTCTTCTGGGTTGAGCATTCACAGTCAGCTAGAGCTGTGACATTTGTGCAGACAGGATGATTCCACAGCATTGTCACACAGGTGCAGGTACAAAGTGATGATGGAGGAAAGACATACGTGCGTGAGGCTTTTATTTTTTTCGTGGTGTTAATTTGTTGCAATAATGTACTTGGCATTTTTGCAATGCTGACAGGAACAGTTGCACCTCCAGAAGCAACAATAGCTATAATGGGGGCAGCAGGAGCAGCTGCAGGAGCTGTTCAAACAGAATGCGGAATCAATCCATTCCCACGTCATGCTGGTTGTGGACCAGACATCTGCAGAGAAGCCTTCTCCCCTGTCACTCTTGATGCTACTTGTTGGTTTTGATGAGGCTACAGAAAGGCAGGAAAATAACCTATGCTGGTTCTTACCGCACTGCCAGGTAAGGTGTATCACTGATTCAACTGATAAGGCCACAAAATATGAAGCTGTCTACTGAAGTTACTTTTGTGGAACTCTGTCAGTTGTTCCCACAGTATTTTGGACATCAAACATATCTGGTGGTGGCACAGTTGCAGTTTAACCAGCACCTCATGCACCCTAGGCAGTCATATGCAAACTGGATCATCACTCTGCAACATCTCTCAGACAAGTATCAGTTTCAGTGTCCCCCAGTGTGCTACTTCATATGCAGAGTCACTAATTAGGGCTTTGATCATGTGATTAGCACTCTTCCTCAAGTTCTAAACTAGGTCACAGGTCATATGTGACTCTTTTTTAACTGAAGTAATGCAGAGTGCTGAATGACGTGAACTTACAACATTGGCAAGGGACATACTTTCTAACAAATGGCAGCAGGTGAAGTTAGATACATGCACTAAACAGGTCATTGACAAAGTCCATTTAACATCCCAATTGGCCCCTTTTCAAGATTTGGACATTTCACTAAGGCCTTACAACTAGCTACTTGAGAATACCTTGGGTCAGGCAGAAAAGTTTGAGGTCCATATCCCTCTTCAGCCATCAGCAATATTGAAATTTTGTTATCCCTGCCCCACTACCTTCACCATGTGTGACACTATCAAGGCCAAGTTGCAGCATTGGCAGGAACTAAGCATTATTTCTCCTACTTGATCAGTCAGTGAGCCAGACCTTTGGTGGTGATTCAGAGGCCAAATGGTACCTCACACCTTTGTGGCAGTTTTAAACAAATGGTCAACATTTAATGCGTTGTGGTCTCATATCCCACTTTGCTTCTGGAGGAGTTGTTGATGAAGTTGTCAGAGGGTCAGTATTTCTCCTGCATCAACTTGCATGATTCATAATTGCAATTGCCTTTGGATGCTGCTTCTCAGCATTTCTTAGTGATCAACACCCACTTTGAGCTTCACTAGTTTAAATGCTTTCTCTTTGAAATTTCATGTGTCATGAGTTCGTAGTAATTGATGGAAAGTCATCGAGTAAAACAGAAGTGATTTCTGGCGTTCCCCAAGGTAGTGTTATAGGTCCTTTGCTGTTCCTTATCTATATAAACGATTTTGGAGACAATCTGAGCAGCCGTCTTCAGTTGTTTGCAGATGATGCTTTCGTTTATTGACTAATAAAGTCATCAGAAGATCAAAACAAACTGCAAAACGATTTAGAAAAGATATCTGAATGGTGTGAAAAGTGGCAGTTGCCCCTAAATAACGCAAAGTGTGAGGTCATCCACATGAGTGCTAAAAGGAACTCGTTAAACTTTGGTTACATGATAAAGCAGTCTAATATAAAAGCTGTAAATTCAACTAAATGCCTAGGTATTACAACTACAAACAACTTAAATTGGAAGGAACACATAGAAAATGTTGTGGAGAAGGCTAAGCAAAGACTACGTTTTATTGGCAGGACACTTAGAAAATGTAACAGACCTACTAAGGAGGCTGCCTACACTATGCCTGTCCGTCCTCTTTTAGAATACTGCTGTGTGGTGTGGGATCCTTACCAGATAGGACTGATGGAGTACATCGAAAAAGTTCAAAGAAAGGCAGCATGTTTTGTATTCTCACAAAATATGGTTGAGAGTGTCACAGAAATGATACAGGATTTGGGCTGGAAATCATTAAAAGAAAGGCATTTTTCATTGCGACAGGATCTCCTCACAAAATTCCAATCACCAACATTCTCCTCCGAATGCGAAAATATTTTGTTGACACTGACCTACATAGGGAGGAATGATCACCACAATAAAATAAGGGAAATCAGAGCTCGTACGGAAAGATATAGGTGTTCATTCTTTCCGTGCACTATATGAGATTGGAATAATAGAGAATTGTGAAGATGGTTCAATGAACCCTCTGCCAGGCACCTGAATGTGATTTGCAGAGTATACGTGTAGATGTAGGTGTAATATGAAAGGAATTTAGAGCATTTGATTTAACAACATTCTCTCTTGTATCAGCTACATCAGTGATATGTGGGTCATGGGGTCCATGCACAAGGAGTGTTTATAAAACATGCTGGCAGTTTTCCATAGCTGTCTGGAAAAAGCCTACATTAAAAATTGTAAAAATGCTATTTTTTGCCCCAAATGTGCATTTTTTGGGCTATGCTTAACAAAGGTGGCCTCATCCCTAAAGATATATGCATAAAAGCCATCATAAAACTCCTGGGACCCAAGAACCTGAAGGTTATCCAGTCCCCTTTGGGCAAGAATTCTCGTTATGTGAAGTTAATTCCTCAGGCTGTGAACATCTGCCATCCCCTAACTGGTTTTGCAAAAAGAGAGACAAATTCACATGGTCTGCAGACTGTCAATTGGATATTCAGTTTGTGCTGCACTCCTCGTTTAGCTTCTTTTATGCTGCGTAAACTGCTAACCCTGGGATAGGTGCAAATCTGTGATATTGTAACCCAAACGGCACTAAGCAGCCCAGCACTTACGCATCAGAGAAGCTTTCAGCAGTGCAAAGTACCCACTCACAGGCAGGGAAGAAGGTTGCTGGATTTTCCTCTAGCAGCATGGGAAGTTGTGACCATTGACCCCCTTTTCTGGAAAATCATTTCAGTAGTCCAGATGGTATAGCCCAAGTGCTCTCCCTCAGAACAGATTCTGCACGGAGTACCTTTTTCCTACTGCATTAACAATTCAACATGGTCCTATTGGGTTCTCATACTTGGCATAGAGGAGCAAAGCTGTCCAATTGTCATCCCTTAAGTGTTGTGTCCTTGCATACTCCAACTACTGTGCACATCACACTGGTGTATGTCTCACATGAATGTTTTGGCATGGCAACACATCTACTGTGAATGCAACATTGAACATATTGTATGGACTTGCATGGTCTGTGCACAGAACTAGGCTGTACTGCCACATCAGTTTTACTCATGGACAGTTCTGGAGAAATCTTGGGACAGAGCATACATCAACTTCATAGGCCCTTTCTTGGCAACCATGTGGTTGTTGGTGTTGGATGCATTGTCCAATCCTAACAGCAGTTATTAGTGTGTTTTCAGTCATTTTTGCTATCAACAGCACCACCTGGACCATACTATCTGATAATGGTCAGCAATTTGTATCACAGGAGTTTGAGGATTTTTCCATTCACAACTGTGTCTAGCATCTATCACCCCATTTCACCAATTTCAGAGATGGAGCGGTTCATGCCAAACTTTCAAGTCCCAAATAATCAAGTCTGCGGCAGCCTTGTCCCACGACAATGCCTCATCTAGCTTCCTTTCCATGTACTGTGTGACAACAGTTAACAGGTACTGTCGGCATAACATTTGCATGGGTGCCAGCTGTGGGGACTTTGAGTTGCACACCCCAGAACATTATGGCCCTGTGTTTTCTTCATGGGGCTACCGTTTGGAGCTAGTCTTATGGCTGGCAGCATAGATGGCTGATAGGTATATTGGTGGGCCACTAGGTTGGCATTTGTCTGGTGAATATCAGTTGGGAGCAGCTGACCTGTCATTCAAATCAGTTGCATCCATGACCTGTTGGGCCTGCAGTGCCGGTGTTTCTGTGCTGCCTGGGTGACAGGGTTGGTCGTGGCATTTTCCCTGTAAAAGGCACCCACTCATAGCAGTATGCACACTCACTGTCGCCCACACTGCGCCTTCTGTCCTACTCTCCCCCAAGGAATGGGGTGCCACCAGAAATTGCTCATGTGACTAACAGTCCTGAGCTGTGGAATAGGAACCAGTGCCCTCCTTCCCCACTCATCTGTGGATGAATCTTGACCCTCACTAATGCAGATGGATGTGCCCTTATGCCAGTCTCTGTAATCTTCCACCATTTTGGCGGAGACCACCGAGTTGTCATTCAACTACTTTGGTTGTAGACACACTGCCAAGGAATCTCGCACCCTCTCCAGGCTTGCGATAGAGGTCATAGCAGAAACAAGGCCATTTGTGGCCCTGGATGGCCTTTTCAGGGGGAAGGAATGTACCAGTATTAGCCCCACCAGTGGACACACATATGGGCGCAGATGAACTGGCATGTGTCTCACCCCAGAGTAGTGCAGAAAGCTATCATGGGTGGTGTGTGCAAAGTGTTGTATGCACAGAACCCACTGACCTAGGAGTCCAGTCGCCAGTGTCAATAGTCTGGGCCAGTCTGTTCTTATGTTGACATTGACTAACACAGACCTGACGTTCACTTCGCATCATGCTCTTGGCCTCCACATGCTAGTCATTTCTGTCATTCACAATGGGTGCATTTTGTTCTTGTACCAGGCTCTACATGGTGTTTGCACTCTCTGCTCCTCCATAGCTTGACAAACACAATGAATTTGCCCTCTTCTGGTTCCAGCTCCCTGGCTTCTAGGTCAAGCAATTACCATCAGCTAGAGTAGTGCCAACAGGATAGTTTTGTATCATTGTCACACTTGTACAGATACAAAAGTGACAGACATTGTTGGCTATCAGACATTACATACTCATTGTTGTTGTTGTTGTTGTGGTCTTCAGTCCTGAGACTGGTTTGATGCAGCCCTCCGTGCTACTCTATCCTGTGCAAGCTTCTTCATCTCCCAGTACCTACTGCAACCTACATGCTTCTGAATCTGTTTAGTGTATTCATCTCTTGGTCTCCCTCTACGATTTTTACCCTCCTCGCTGCCCTCCAATACTAAATTGGTTATCCCTTGATGCCTCAGAATATGTCCTACCAGCCGATCCCTTCTTCTAGTTAAGCTGTGCCACAAACTTCTCTTCTCCGCAATTCTATTCAATACCTCCTCATTAGTTATATGATCTACCCATCTAATCTTCAGCATTCTTCTGTAGCATCACATTTCAAAAGCTTCTATTCTCTTCTTGTCCAAACTAGTTATCGTCCATGTTTCACTTCCATACATGGCTACGCTCCATACAAATACTTTCGAAAACGACTTCCTGACACTTAAATCAATACTCAATGTTAACAAATTTCTCTTCTTCAGAAACACTTTCCTTACCATTGCCAGTCTCCATTTCATATCCTCTCTACTTCAACCATCATCAGTTATTTTTCTCCCCAAATAGCAAAACTCCTTTACTACTTTAAGTGTCTCATTTCCTAATCTAATTCCCTCAGCATCACCCGACTTAATTCGACTACATTCCATTATCCTCGTTTTGGTTTTGTTGATGTTCATCTTATACCCTCCTTTCAGGACACTGTCCATTCCGTTCAACTGCTCTTCCAAGTCCTTTGCTGTCTCTGACAGAATTACAATGTCATCGGCAAACCTCAAAGCTTTTATTTCTTCTCCATGGATTTTAATACCTACTCCAAATTTTTCTCTTGTTTCCTTCACTGCTTGCTCAATATACAGATTGAATAACATCAGGGATAGGCTACAACCCTGTCTCACTCCCTTCCCAACTACTGCTTCCCTTTCTTGCCCCTCGACTCTTATAACTGCCATCTGGTTTCTGTACAAATTGTAAATAGCCTTTCGCTCCCTGTATTTTACCCCTGCCACCTTCAGAATTTGAAAGAGAGTATTCCAGTCAACATTGTCAAAAGCTTTCTCTAAGTCCACAAATGCTAGAAACATAGGTTTACCTTTCCTTAATCTAGCTTCTAAGATAAGTCGTAGGGTCAGTATTGCCTCACGTGTTCCAATATTTTTACAGAATCCAAACTGATCTTCCCCATGGTCAGCTTCTACCAGTTTTTCCATTTGCCTGTAAAGAATGTGCGTTAATATTTTGCATCCGTGACTTATTAAACTGATAGTTCAGTAATTTTCACATCTGTCAACACCTGCTTTCTTTGATATTGGAATTATTATATTCTTCTTGAAGTCTGAGGGTGTTTCGCCTGTCTCATACATCTTGCTCACCAGATGGCCTCTTCCAAGGCCATCAGTAGTTCTAATGGAATGTTGTCTACTCCCGGGGCCTTGTTTCGACTCAGGTCTTTCAGTGCTCTGTCAAACTCTTCACGCAGTATCGTATCTCCCATTTCATCTTCATCTACATCCTCTTCCATTTCCATAATATTGTCCTCAAGTACACTGCCCTTGTATAGGACCTCTATATACTCCCTCCACCTTTCTGCTTTCCCTTCTTTGCTTAGAACTGGGTTTCCATCTGAGCTCTTGATACTGATGCAAGTGGTTCTCTTTTCTCCAAAGGTCTCTTTAATTTTCCTGTAGGTGGTATCTGTCTTACCCCTAGTGAGATAACCCTCTACATCCTTACATTTGTCCTCTAGCCATCCCTGCTTAGCCATTTTGCACTTCCTGTTGATCTCGCTTTTGAGACGTTTGTATTCCTTTTTGCCTGCTTCATTTACTGCATTTTTATATTTTCTCCTTTCATCAATTAAATTCTGTTACCCAAGGGTTTCTACTAGCCCTCGTCTTTGTACCTATTTGATCCTCTGCTGCCTTTACTATTTCATCCCTCAAAGCTACCCATTCTTCTTCTACTGTATTTCTTTCCCCCATTCCTGTCAATTGTTCCCTTATGGTCTCCCTGAAACTCTGTACAACCTCTGGTTCTTTCAGTTTATCCAGGTCCCATCTCCTTAAATTCCCACCTTTTTGCAGTTTCTTCAGTTTTACTCTACAGTTCGTAACCAACAGATTGTGATCAGTGTCCACATCTGCCCCTGGAAATGTCTTACAATTTAAAACCTGGTTCCTAAATCTCTGTCTTACCATTATGTAATCTATCTGAAACCTGTCAGTATCTCCAGGCTTCTTCCATGTATACAACCTTCTTTTATGATTCTTGAACCAAGTATTAGCTATGATTAAGTTGTGCTCTGTGCAAAATTCTATCAGGCGGCTTCCTCTTTCATTTCTTAGCCCCAATCCATATTCACCTACTACGTTTTCTTCTCTCCCTTTTCCTACTACCAAATTTCAGTCACCCATGACTATTAAATTTCCGTCTCCCTTCACTATCTAAATAATTTCTTTTATTTCATCATACATTTCTTCAATTTCTTCGTCATCTGCAGAGCTAGTTGGCATATAAACTTGTACTACTGTAGTAGGCATGGGGTTCATATCTATCTTGGCCACAATAATGTGTTCACTATGCTGTTTGTAGTAGCTTACCCGTACTTCTATTTTTTTATTCATTATTAAACCGACTCCTGCATTACCCCTATTTGATTTTGTATTTATAAACCTGTATTCACCTGACCAGAAGTCTTGTTCCTCCTGCCACCGAACTTCACTAATTCCCACTATATCTAACTTTAACCTATCCATTTCCCTTTTTAAATTTTCTAACCTACCTGTCTGATTAAGGGATCTGACATTCCACGCTCCAATCTGTAGAATGCCAGTTTTCTTTCTCCTGATAACAGCATCCTCCTGAGTAGACCCCGCCCGGAGATCCGAATGGGGGAGTATTTTACCTCCAGAATATTTTACCCAAGAGGATGCCATCATCATTTAATCATACAGTAAAGCTGCATGCCCTCGGGAAAAATTACGGCCTTAGTTTCCCCTTGTTTTCAGCCGTTCGCAGTACCAGTACAGCAAGGCTGTTTTGGTTAGTGTTACAAGGCCAGATCAGTCAATCATCCAGACTGTTGCCCCTGCAACTACTGAAAAGGCTGCTGCCCCTCTTCAGGAACCACACATTTGTCTGGCCTCTCAACAGATACCCCTCCGTTGTGGCATGCAAGCCTCCCCACCAACGGCAATGTCCATGGTTCTTGGGGGGGTACATACTCATAGTAATTACATATTTTATCTCCAGGTTTCTTTAACTTGTTGTAAGAGCACATGAAAGACGAAAATAGAAGATTAAAGTTTTACGTCATGTTAACAGTGAAATCATTACACGGAAAGCACTGGCTCAACTTAAAACAGCACACGCTAAGACCATAGTGTCTTCAAAGGAACCATCCCAGCATTTGCCTCAGTTGACTTACAAAAGCCATGTGAAACGAAAATTCAGAACTGACCAGAAAAATGTAGATACTGTTTGATAGTCAATACTGGTGGAACGAAATGACATACCTTTATAATTCTAGTATGGGAGGGGGAGGCGGGAGGAGGGGGGGGGGGGGGGGGGGGAGATTATTTTATGCGATCAAAGTGACATTCAATAGCAGCCACATTGATGCTACTGAACTGTTGACTGAACTATGGCTGTCAGGATTGCTGGTGTGACAACCACACAGGATGCCTTGATGGTTTCTTGTAGCTCTTTCAGTGTAGCTGGCTTCCATTGATAAACTTCATTTTTCAAAGTCCCCCATAGGCAGAAGTCGAGAGGCGTAAGGCATGGAGACCATGGTGGGTACTCAACAGCTCCTCTTCGACTTATCCATTGTTCAGGTAAATTTTCATCCAAGTAGGCTCTGACATCTCTGTGATAGTGAGGTGGAGCACCATCTTGCTGCAGGTAAAATCTTTCATTTTCAAACACCTCTCAGATGGCAGATAAAAATCAATGTTGCAGCATATGAAGATACACCTCACCAATTACAGTACCTTCAAAGAAGAAAAAGCCAATTAAAGCATGTGATGACAGACCACATCACACATTAACACCCAGTAGGTTAATATGTTTTTCCATGTGAATGTGAGGATTTTCAGGAGTACAGTGTGCACAGTTGCTCTGGTTTACAGTATTGTTCAGTTTGAATTGTGGCTCATCAAACTAGATAATCACTCTTGCAAAACATTCATCGTCATGAATCATGCCTTCAGGCTAATCACAGTGCTCCATCCTTTGATCTGCGTCATCCTCATTCATAGTGTGCAATGATCTTGGAATAATCACTTTCCACTTCAGAATTTGCCATACACTTGATCGACTTACCCCACTTTCTTGTGCATCCTGCTTCACAGATTTTCAAGGTGACCTAGTAAAATGTTGCAAAATAGCAGTGCTGGAAGCTGGACTTGTTGATGTTTTTGGTGGGCCAGGCCTATCCTTACACACATCTTGAGCAGTACCATCGGCTTCAAATTTATCCTGAATACAGTAAATTGTTGTAAGCTGTTGTAAGCTGTTGTAAGCTGTTGTGAGCTGCCTGAACTAAACTATATAATTATAAATGTATACAGAGCACCAAGTAGTAATATTCCAAATTTTATGACCAAATTAGAAATTCTGCTGAATAGTGTCAGCTCATTAAATATGAGAATAATACTTTGTGGCGATTTTAACATTGATTTATCAAAAAACAGTAATGCTAAACTTGATTTGTTAAACATGACCAAATCCTTTAATATGATCCCCACAATACACTCTCCTACAAGATCAACAGAGCATACTGATTCAATAATTGATCAAAACTTCATAACTGATACTTGTTACAAATTCACTGGCGAAGTACTGAGCATGGGATACAGTGACCATGACGCTCAGCTACTGAGCGTTGACATGGAAAATAGTAAAATCAGCCCCACAAAAGTATTTCAAAGAAGAAACTTTTCAGATGGCAATATTAGGATTTTTAACTTTCTATTAGCTAAGGAAAATTGTGACAGTGTTTACATGCAAACAACTGTTGATAATATGTTCTTAAGCTTCCATAACACCTTCCTTTATTACTTTAACACAACATTTCCTTTTGAAACAAAAACTTCAAGCAATCAAAATAGAAAGTCGTGGGTAACAAAAGAAATCAAAATTTCTAGTGAGAGAAACAGATTTCTCCAATATTGCGCCAAAAAATACATAGTCACTGAAGAATTTTCTGACTATTGTAAAGCCTACAAAAAAACTTATCTTAGCGTGATTAGACAGGCAAAACTTTTATGGAATGACAATTTCATAAGAAACTCTTCAAACAAAATGAAAGCTATGTGGAAAGTTATTAAAAAAGAAACTTGTAGTTCAACACCTAAAAAGGAAAACATTTCTCTAACACTTAATGACTCTAAGGTCACAGATCCATACACAGTTGTAAACAAGTTCAATGAATATTTCACCTCACTAGCAGAAGATCTCATTCAGGCAAACTGCAAGGTATCGTTCTTCAATTCCACCAATACATCAAACAGCACTAATGCTACAATGTTTGTTTATGAAACAAACTCTGATGAAATTATGAACATAATAAAATTGTTACACAATAAAATCTCTAGTGGCTATGATGAAGTACCTGACCTCATATTAAAGGTGTGTGCTCCCCATATAGTAAAGCCATTATCAACCATCTACAACCAATCATTAAAAACTGGCATTTTTCCAGATGCTCTCAAAATAGCTAAAGTCTCACCATTACTAAAGAAAGGTCCCCTGATTTAGTATCCAATTATAGACCATTATCCATATTAAGCATCTTTTCAAAAATCCTGGAAAAACTTTTTTATGACAGGCTTATAAATTTCATAAAAAACCACGCACCAATCAGCATTCAACAACATGGTTTTAGTAAATCTTTATCCACCCAGACAGCAATTTTTGAACTGTTGGACCACATACTGAAATCAATTGACCAACATAATATAGCTGCAGGTATCTTCTTAGATCTCTCTAAAGCCTTTGACGTACTAGATCATAAAATACTGCTTGCTAAATTGGAAAGAAGAGGAATAAGAGGTGTGGCTCACAACTGGCTATGCTCTTACCTACAAAACCGCAGACAGAAGGTATCACTTCAATACGGTATTAATGTACAGAATAAAATAAATAACACAGTTTTCCTCTCGGAGGAAAGAACAATAAGATATGGTGTTCCCCAGGGTTCTGTTCTAGGGCCATTACTTTTCCTCATTTACATAGATGATCTTGTTGAACGTATGAGCCCACAAAAAACTATCCTGTTTGCTGATGATACAAGCATAGTGTTGACTGGATCTAGCCCTGAATCCCTTCAGACAACATCTGATAACTCTATGAAAAAACTTCCTGAGTGGTTTAACAAAAATGGCCTAATTGTTAATAGTGGGAAAACTGTATGTATCAACTTCCATCTAATTTCTACATCCAGTCAAAAAACTATCCAAGTAAAGTTAAATAATGATAAAATTGAAAATGTAAATGCAACAAAATTTTTGGGTCTATGGGTCCAACAAAATTTAAAATGGGACACACATATAAACAACTTATCAAAGAAACTCTCATCATTGTGCTATGGACTAAGAATACTAAAATCTACTACAAGTAAATCCACGCTAATGCAAGCATACCATGCGCAGTTCCACTCATTGCTCCGCTATGGAATCATCTTTTGGGGAAAGTTAACTCACAGCACAAATATATTTAAACTACAAAAAAGAGCACTGAGGATAATCTGTGGCCTCAAAAAGCTGGAATCCTGTAAATGTCAATTTATAAAACTTAATGTTCTAAGCATCCCATCCCTATTCATTCAAGAAACAATCCTATTCACCAGGGAATACCTCTCAAGAACAGGCAAATTAATCCAAAACAATGATATACACGCTCATTATACCAGAGGGCAATCTAATATCCATCAAATTTTTTCAAGGACATCATCATACCAAAAATGTATAACTCATCTGGGTGTCGTATTACACAATAAAATTCCAGAACAAATAAAAACTACTCCAGATCCAATATTTAAAAATAAACTAAAGGCATTTCTGACAAAGCACTGTTTCTATTCAGTACAAGAATTCCTGGAAATGAAAAATTATAAAGTTCCTTTGTAAAATACTGTGATTAGAGTAAAACATTCTGTAGGCAAAATAATAACCTAATTTCTACTATACACAACTATGTTTCAGTTTCACTTCCCAAAATTTTTCAACTCGCTTTTTGAATGTACAAGTACACATTCTATTAGTATTAAAACTTAATTTTCTGTGAAATCTCAATGTTAATTTCATGTTTAATGTAGTTTTTAAATGACATTGTCCTTCTGTTGTGTTTCCAGTTGACATTTTCACTATTCTGTAATCTCAGTGATTATTTGTGTAAATTTAAAGTAGCACTACATTGCCTACATGTTTCTTAGTTCCCCATGTAAATTGTTTGTATTCTCTGTATGTGAAGTTACTATATTCATCAATGAACAATTTTGTGTACATTTTTTAAATGATATTTGTTAAGAAAAATGACTCGTCCTATATCATGTGTACTTTGTACAATATGTGATCCACAGGATAAATAAATAAATACAAATACAATACAAACACAAATACAAAGTGTTGATTCGCTGAGCTCCATACTCATTATGCCCTTGCCATTGTACCTCCATCATGTTTTCAAACTTCCAGTTCTACTTCAATATGGCCTTGCATTGCTCAAATGACAATCCTACTTCAGTGACTGCTACACTGTCATCTGGTGGAAAACAGATGCCAAGATCTATTGAGAAAACAATGGACTATGCTACCACGCAAAGTTGCAATGATATGCCATTTTGTTCCAAACATATGAACTGTCAAGGAATGTCTACATTTTTCTGGACCCCTCTGTATGAATGACTGGGGGTGGGTTTGAAGCATGCTCTTTCTGAATGCAAATATCGCCTTAGCAACCATGCCACAGCACTTGATAATACAAAATGACCATGCATGTCTTAGTACAGGGTATATGTGTATAAGAAAGTAATGCTGTTTCCAGCTGGGAATGGACTGCCAGATTAATAATATTATCTTCAATTTTAACCCTATGCAATGTAACAAATACACAGTGGATGGAAATAATTTCAAATAAAATTAAATACTTGTTTCAAGGAGACATTGGCCAAAAATTATCAAGATACATCTTTTGTTTCCAGTTGCTATCTGGACTACACTATTTGCACACTTTAAGCACACCAGTTGTCCATGGAAACTTGAAACCATCCAATGTCCTTATTGATGACAAAGGAGTGGTCAGGCTTGCAGAATTCGGACTGCATCAGGTATGTTCAAGCTTATACAAATATTGTCAACAGCATAGTATTTCTGTTAATCATATATGGTTTCACTTAAAAGCTGGAATCTGGCTCATCACATATTAGCATTCCTATGTTATTTACATTTATCATTGCTAATATGTTAATAAAGAACTGACAATGAATCTTATTTGCTTTATATAAGACAAGCTATAATTTTAAAAACACAATGTAAAAGATGCTTATGGAGATGGTAGAGTATACTGCATATTATGTCCCTATGCACTTATAGTCACATCTTCAATATGCTCATTCTCTATGTTGGTCTTAACTAGACCATCAGTAGTTTTCAATAAACTGAAGCTAGTAGTCTTATCATAGGTAGTTTACAGGCTTATTGCAATGATATTCCCTCCAGCATCTAATAGCATATAACAGTTTGCTGGGACTCAAGGTTCAACTGCTAAAAAGATTTTAAAATGGTTGTAGTGGACAAATTCCAGAAACATACACATTCATCATCCAGTAAATAAATCAAAACTTTGTACCAAAGAAGCACTTCAACTGTCCAAATGAAAGGCCCATTTTTCATCAAATTATTGCCTTGAGAATACAATATCAATGTTGACATATTTTGTGAGACATTGCCAATACTCCATCAGACTAGAAAAAGGATAGAGCGAGAGAGAATAGTGAAGCATGCTGTCAGGGGAGTATGTTTACTGTACAACATTGCCTCTCTGCTTACTTCACATGGCCCACAGTGACAATAGCAGACTTTAGAATAACACCAAAATAAAAAAGTCAGTCCATTGAATAAGCATATTGTCTTTGACATGGTAGCTGTTAAAGAGTTATAAATGGTTATTTATTTCAGTGATTGCTGTGGTAATAGATCACGACTGATGTCATCCATTGGAGGCAATCTATAAGGGAAATCTTACGTGTCCAATGGGAACAATGACACTGAAAAGTTATTATAACTGAAATCAGTCATGCTTTTAAGCGTAACTGGAAGAAATCACCAGTTACATAAAAAATTTACGGAGTCCTTGTAGAAAATATATATTAGGGTAAAACCAAAGCTCTGTCAATGTTGTGAGTGGCACATTAAGACTGTGTGCTACACAGGGATTTAAACTGAGCTTCCTGCCTTTTGCATGCGACGTGCCACCAATGATGCCATCAGAGCATATCTTCCACACTCACTCAAGGCTTCCATTTGTCATGAGCTTCTTTCCTTTCCCACCAAACTCTAAACCCTGCAGAGGCGCTTCCACAGTGCTGGGAGACTAGAACAAATTCAGAATTCAGACATACAGAAATAAAGGAAATTAAGTTGACAGTGGCTTCAAGTTTATCTTCGAAGAAAAGAGGGAAAGGTGAAATCACCTCACTTCTTTAGAATATTAGAGGGCTAAAAAATAAAGTAAATGAGTTGTTATATAGTTGGAGCTGATGTCATGTGTCTGTCTAAACATCACATAAACACAGTGATAGAAAAGTTTAATATAACTTGTTATATACACACATCAAAAAATGTTTTGCATCACCTCGGTTCTGAGAGTTCCGGAACCTGTACAGAAAATTGGAATAGAGATCAACATAAACATCATTTCTGTCCTTTTTATTGCTCATGAAAACCACACATGGCATGTTGTACCACCATAAAGTGAGACCTTCAGAGGTGGTGGTCCAGATTGCTGTACACACCAGTACCTCTAATACCCAGTAGTATGTCCTCTTGCATTGATACATGCCTGTATTTGTTGTGGCATACTACCCACAAGTTCATCAAGGCACTGTTGGTCCAGATTGTCCCACTCCTCAACAGCAATTCGGTATATATCCCTCAGAGTGGTTGGTGGGTCACATCATCCATAAACAGCCCTTTTCAATCTATCCCAGGCATGTTCGATAGGGTTCATGCACTCTAGTCGAGTGATGCCGTTATCCTGAAGAAAGTTATTCACAAGATGTGAATTGTCGCCCATGAAAACAAATGCCTCACCAATATGCTGCCGATATGGTTGCACTATTGGTCGGAGGATGGCATTCATGTACTGTACAGCCAATATGGCACCGTCCATAACAACTGCGGCGTATGTTGGCCCCACATAATGAAACCCCAAAACAGCAGCGAACCTCCACCATGCTGCAATCACTGAACAGTGTGTGTAAGGCATTCAGATTGACCGGCTTGCCTCCAAATACGTCTCCAACAATTGTCTGGTTGAAGGCATATGCAACACTCACTGGTGACGAGAACGTGATGCCAATCCTGAGCAGTCCATTCGGCATGTTGTTGGGGCCATCTGTACCATGCTGCATGGTGTAATCTTTGCAAAGATGGACCTTACCATGGAGGTTGGGAGTGAAGTTGTGCATCATGCAGCCTGTTGCGCACAATTTGAGTCGTAACACGACATCCTGTGGCTGCATGGAAAGCGTTATTCAACATGGTGGAGTGCTGTCAGAGTTCCTCTGAGCCATAATCCACTGCAGTAGTAGCCCTTGGGCATCCTAAGCGATGCATATCATTGACAGTTCCTGTCTCTCTGTATCTCCTCCATGTCCAAACAACATTGCTTTGGTTCACTCCAAGACTCCTGGACATTTCTCTTGTTGAGAGCCCTTCATGGCACAAAGTAACAATGCAGACTCTATTGAACTATTGACCGTCTAGGCATGGTCGAACTACAGACTACATGAGCCATATACCTCCTTCTTGGTGGAATCACTCAAACTGATTGGTTGTCGGACCCCTCCGTCTAATAGGTGCTGCTCACACATAGTTGTTTACATCTTTGGGCGGGTTTAGTGACATCTCTGAACAGTCAAAGTGACTGTGTCTGTGATACAATATCCACAGTCAACGTCTATCTTCAGGAGTCCTGGGAACCAAGATGATGCAAAACTTTTTTTGATGTGTGTATTAGCTGTATATTCATGTGGATAAATTTGGATAAAGGAGTGGTTGAAATACTCATAAAAAAATGTGCACAAATTTACAGAAATAAGTCCGTTCTGTAGAGATCAGACTATAGAAGCATGTACTTAACAGTCAAAATTGGGAAATGTAATATTTGTGATTGTTACAGTATTCAGGTAATTTGGAAATTTTCATCAACAATTTTGATAGGTTGTTGTGATGTTTGTCAGATAAAAAAATGAATTGTTAATTTGTGGTGATTTCAATGTAAATTTCCAGTTTTTTCAATCATTGGATTTTAAACTTTATTTTGATTATAGATGATTCCAAACAGTAGTTTGACGAATTATTCACTTAAAGGTGTTAAGAGAATGCTGAAAAAGGTTCTATTAAAACCCTGAGTATACTCATTGTTTTTAAAAAAGAACTCCTCGTAGAATAAAATGTCTTAGGACAGTATATTTGAGCTGAATCTCTTTCAAAACAGTTTGTAATGTTTTTGATAAACAATAAAAATTAAAATAATACACTTTTGCACAGTTTCATCATCATATGTTCTTTGTTGTGTAAAGCTCTGAAGCATGGTACAATACACAGAACTACATCACAGACTTCACACATTCCTCTCTTCTTTTCTTCCCATTCACATCCAAAACTTTGCTGTGCAGATCACATATGCTGGTAGGACTCCGGATCTTTGCAGTAGCTGTGATGAAAGAAGGGGAAATGACAGTCATTTATACAAATAGAATTGGTGCTCGTAGATGGGCAGCCAGCTACTTTTGACAAGAATCCCTTCCTGTGATGTTAGGCTGTTGTCTTGTCAATCACTGCCACACAAATATCAAGAGCACTCTTTTTTCCTCTGGATTTCTTGTGCAACCTGAATAAATTCCAGAGAGCCATTTCAAGTAGGTGGAAAACATTTTTGTAGTATTTTTTCCTCCTTTTCCATGTTACTGGAGTGTTTGCTACATGCTGGTCAAATTTATCCACTTCTCCCATTGTGTTGTTATATGTTATGATTACTGGTTTTATTATTTGTTTACCCCTCCCATTTACAGTTTTCATTTCAACATTATGGATAGCGCTCAAAATAGACACATCACACTTGTCTTTCCATCTCATTGCTGTAACTGTACCACTCTGAAAAGCAACATCATCTCCCTTCTTCAATTTCTTATTGTAAAGGTTTAATTGGTTGGTTGGTTGATTTGGTGTGTGGGACCAAACAGAGAAGTCCTCAGTCCCATTGGATTAGGGAAGGGTGGGGAAAGAAGTCGACTTCACAGGAATCATCCTGTCATTTGCCTGAAGTGATTTAGGTAAATCACAGAAAACCTAAATCAGTATGGCTGGATGCAGATTTGAACCATCATCCTCCCAAATGCAAGCAAAGGTTGGTGGTATGTGTTTTCTAGGTCACAAAGTGTCATATGTGTCACCTTACTTAGCAATAAAGAGATCTGCTAGTTGTGGAGATGCATAGAAATTATCACTGTAAGGCCTTTGTTGAGAAGGGGTCTCATTAGGGTCAATACTATTTGAGATGACTGGGGTAGATCTTTCGATTCCTCATCCAATTTTGTGCTCGTGGCTATATATATACACTCCTGGAAATTGAAATAAGAACACCGTGAATTCATTGTCCCAGGAAGGGGAAACTTTATTGACACATTCCTGGGGTCAGATATATCACATGATCACACTGACAGAACCACAGGCACATAGACACAGGCAACAGAGCATGCACAATGTCGGCACTAGTACAGTGTATATCCACCTTTTGCAGCAATGCAGGCTGCTATTCTCCCATGGAGACGATCGTAGAGATGCTGGATGTAGTCCTGTGGAACGGCTTGCCATGCCATTTCCACCTGGCGCCTCAGTTGGACCAGCGTTCGTGCTGGATGTGCAGACCGCATGAGACGACCCTTCATCCAGTCCCAAACATGCTCAATGGGGGACAGATCCGGAGATCTTGCTGGCCAGGGTAGTTGACTTACACCTTCTAGAGCACGTTGGGTGGCACGGGATACATGCGGATGTGCATTGTCCTGTTGGAACAGCAAGTTCCCTTGCCGGTCTAGGAATGGTAGAACGATGGGTTCGATGACGGTTTGGATGTACCGTGCACTATTCAGTGTCCCCTCGACGATCACCAGTGGTGTACGGCAGGTGTAGGAGATCGCTCCCCACACCATGATGCCGGGTGTTGGCCCTGTGTGCCTCGGTCGTATGCAGTCCTGATTGTGGCGCTCACCTGCACGGCGCCAAACACGCATACGACCATCATTGGCACCAAGGCAGAAGCGACTCTCATCGCTGAAGACGACACGTCTCCATTCGTCCCTCCATTCACGCCTGTCGCGACACCAATGGAGGCGGGCTGCACAATGTTGGGGCGTGAGCGGAAGACGGCCTAACGGTGTGCGGGACCGTAGCCCAGCTTCATGGAGACGGTTGCGAATGGTCCTCGCCGATACCCCAGGAGCAACAGTGTCCCTAATTTGCTGGGAAGTGGCGGTGCGGTCCCCTACGGCACTGTGTAGGATCCTACGGTCTTGGCGTGCATCCGTGCGGCGCTGCGGTCCGGTCCCAGGTCGACGGGCACGTGCACCTTCTGCCGACCACTGGCGACAACATCGATGTACTGTGGAGACCTCACGCCCCACGTGTTGAGCAATTCGGCGGTATGTCCACCCGGCCTCCCGCATGCCCACTATACGCCCTTGCTCAAAGTCCGTCAACTGCACATACGGTTCACGTCCACGCTGTCGCGGCATGCTACCAGTGTTAAAGACTGCGATGGAGCTCCGTATGCCATGGCAAACTGGCTGACACTGATGGCGGCGGTGCACAAATGCTGCGCAGCTAGCGCCATTTGACGGCCAACACCGCGGTTCCTGGTGTGTCCGCTGTGCCGTGCGTGTGATCATTGCTTGTACAGCCCTCTCGCAGTGTCCGGAGCAAGTATGGTGGGTCTGACACACCGGTGTCAATGTGTTCTTTTTTCCATTTCCAGGAGTGTATGTAGCCAGACTTGGACTCATGTAACATGTAGATCTTTATCCCAAACCCAACCTAATGTCCCTTTATATAACATAATTATTTAGTTGGGTTCAAATTGATGATATAAATATAATAGAGGGAAACATTCCACGTGGGAAAACTATATCTAAAAAGAAAGATGATGAGACTTACCAAACAAAAGCGCTGGCAGGTCGATAGACACACAAACAAACACAAACATACACATAAAATTCTAGCTTTCGCAACCAACGGTTGCCTCGTCAGGAAAGAGGGAAGGAGAGGGAAAGACAATGTCTGCTTGTGCCTGTATATGTGTGGATGGATATGTGTGTGTGTGCGAGTGTATACCTGTCCTTTTTTCCCCCTAAGGTAAGTCTTTCCGCTCCCGGGATTGGAATGACTCCTTACCCTCTCCCTTAAAACCCACATCCTATCGTCTTTCCCTCTCCTTCCCTCTTTCCTGATGAGGCAACCGTTGGTTGCCAAAGCTAGAATTTTGTGTGTATGTTTGTGTTCGTTTGTGTGTCTATCAACCTGCCAGCGCTTTTGTTTGGTAAGTCTGATCATCTTTGTTTTCAGATACAATTAAATAATTTTGTCAATAATTGATTGTTTTGGTTTTTGTATATCATAAGAGTCTTATCTATGATGACATCCTCTCTGGTGTACAAAGAATTTGGAATTTATTACTGAGATGTTCTAGGATAGGCCAGATTTTGTTTAACTTTGACAGTGGATGACTAGCAGGGGCATATTTTGAGTTGTCTGAAAAATGCATGTCTCTAGTATCAAAAATTGTTTGTAGCTAAGTATCTGGCAAAATATTGGAGTTGCAAGTAGTGGATGTTTAGACCAATACACCTGGCAGCTTGTTTCTTTATAATACTTTGTAGTGGCACCATCACTGTTTGTGTCCTTTTGATCAGCAATGTTCTTATTTCAAGCATATCTATTAGTCTCACAGACTACAATATTCACTAACTCATCATCAATATTTTACTTACATATTCCATCACATCTGAAGAGTCATTTAGTGTTAAGTCTGAAGGTGTTCCAGAATAGGGAAATTTTGAAGGTGCAGGAGGCTGTTCAGCAGTCACGTTTGTTTCGTAAAATTTTCTGATGCTGGAGAAACTAACATCACTTGGATCACTTTTTTATCTCTCATCACTTCACTAACACTGTCAGTCTCTGAAGTGTCACTTTATGATCCACTAAATTCTGTATCACACTTTTCATCACCCTTCAGAATGAAGAAATGAATAGAAAAACCAGCCAGATTGCCATGAAGTCTGGGCATCAGTCCCCGGTGGTGCCTGTGAACAAGATGGTGCTGTGGCCAGTCCTGCTGGAAGTTCTCGCTGTAGTTAGTCAGCCATGGTGCCAACCGTACTCGGGCTGACCTCCAGAGCTGGAGTTCACATCTGGAAGCGAATGGATGACTCATATGAGCTGGAACAGACTTCCGGAATCATCACCTACGAAGACTGAACATTCGAACATGGACCACGTCCGTCCTCAGATCCAAACTGCTTCCTAATGGCTTCTGTCTGTTGCTGCCTGCGCTCCACTATATATATCCAGCAAGAGGACATTTTTTACCCTTGGTGGTAGCTTTTTGTTATTACTCCCACAGTATATTGCAGTGTAACTTAGCATGCTGGCCTCACTTCCCCTTACTCAGTACTCTCCAGCTTCACTTGGTGCTCGGTCTGTGTGCATCCTTGCATCAGCCTGCTGGTAGACTGCTGCTGTCAGCAAGGCTATCTGTGCCTGCTACTTCGCAATGCCTTGGTCGCCAGCGTGCCTCTGTTTTGCCATTCTGTACTGCGTGAAGCAACGCTTACTACATATGGCCGCAACACTGCCTCCTCCTAACAATTAAATTTGTCCCCAAATTTACCCTATACATTAACTCTAGTACTATCCTATTTTCTGCTTCTTCCCTACATACATCCAGGTTGCCCTGATTCATGACCTACTGGTAATCCATTCTACAGGAATCTCATGGAGCAGTCTTGCATTAACATGCTGAATCCTCCATTTTAATAAGACACATACCACACCAATAAATACAATCAACACAGCAATAGTACTGGTTGAAATACCAATGGTCACTATGCTTCGTTTCCGCCTGGTATCGTACTCCTCCACATGCCTTAATAATTGCTGCATTGAAATTTTACCTTTCTCCAAATCTACTAGTTTATCTATTGTTTGCAATAGTGTAGCATCCAAGGTGTTGTTAATATACACTCGTGGAAATGGAAAAAAGAACACATTGACACCGGTGTGTCAGACCCACCATACTTGCTCCGGACACTGCGAGAGGGCTGTACAAGCAATGATCACACGCACGGCACAGTGGACACACCAGGAACCGCGGTGTTGGCTGTCGAATGGCGCTAGCTACGCAGCATTTTTGCACCGCTGCCGTCAGTGTCAGCCAGTTTGCCGTGGCATACGGAGCTCCATTGCAGTCTTTAACACTGGTAGCATGTCGCGACAGCGTGGACGTAAACCGTATGTGCAGTTGACGGACTTTGAGCAAGGGCGTATAGTGGGCATGCAGGAGGCCGGGTGGACGTACCGCCGAATTGCTCAACACGTGGGGCGTGAGGTCTCCACAGTACATCGATGTTGTCGCCAGTGGTCGGCAGAAGGTGCACGTGCCCGTCGACCTGGGACCGGACCACAGCGACGCACGGATGCACGCCAAGACCGTAGGATCGTACGCAGTGCCGTAGGGGACCGCACCGCCACTTCCCAGCAAATTAGGGACACTGTTGCTCCTGGGGTATCGGCGAGGACCATTCACAACCGTCTCCATGAAGCTGGGCTACGGTCCCGCACACCGTTAGGCCGTCTTCCGCTCACGCCCCAACATCGTGCAGCCCGCCTCCAGTGGTGTCACGAAAGGCGTGAATGGAGGGACGAATGGAGACGTGTCGTCTTCAGCGATGAGAGTCGCTTCTGCCTTGGTGCCAATGATGGTCGTATGCGTGTTTGGCGCCGTGCAGGTGAGCGCCACAATCAGGACTGCATACGACCGAGGCACACAGGGCCAACACCCGGCATCATGGTGTGGGGAGCGATCTCCTACACCTGCCGTACACCACTGGTGATCGTCGAGGGGACACTGAATAGTGCACGGTACATCCAAACCGTCATCGAACCCATCGTTCTACCATTCCTAGACTGGCAAGGGAACTTGCTGTTCCAACAGGACAATGCACGTCCGCATGTATCCCGTTCCACCCAACGTGCTCTAGAAGGTGTAAGTCAACTACCCTGGCCAGCAAGATCTCCGGATCTGTCCCCCATTGAGCATGTTTGGGACTGGATGAAGCGTCGTCTCACGTGGTCTGCACGACCAGCACGAACGCTGGTCCAACTGAGGCGCCAGGTGGAAATGGCATCGCAAGCCGTTCCACAGGACTACATCCAGCATCTCTACGATCGTCTTCATGGGAGAATAGCAGCCTGCATTGCTGCAAAAGGTGGATATACACTGTACTAGTGCTGACATTGTGCATGCTCTGTTGCCTGTGTCTATGTGCCTGTGGTTCTGTCAGTGTGATCATGTGATGTAAAGTTTCCCCTTCCTGAGACAATGAATTCACGGTGTTCTTATTTCAATTTCCAGGAGTGTACATCAAATTTTCTCCTGGAGTGATGCTGAATGATGTATCTGGCCAGTACAATGTCAGATGAGTATCTGTAACGTTGGTGACTCCCTTGACTGTTGCTGGTAAGCTGAAATGATCCCCTACTATTTCACAATTTGTCCCATTGATTAGCAAACCACTGTCCCATAATTCCATCTCCATGGTTGCTGTCCAATTCCCATTGTCATAACACTTGGCTGATATCCTCTCCATAGCGAATACTGAATACAACCAATGCCTCCCAACTTGCTGAAACTGTGGCATAGACTTCACTATTATTCTCTGACACTCTGAAGCTTCTGCTTCTGCCCTAAATAACTGGATCTCACATGACCCCTTGCCTGTGAAAACAACCCATGATGGACAAATGGAAACTGACTCCGTTAGACATCTACTCAACTCCAAACTTGACATAGTAGCATGAGTATCCCCCTCCTTAGAAATTAATAAAACCTCCTGTGTCCTGAAGTGTGCACCCTTCCCCATGCGCTCCCATCTCACTGGATAAGGATGCACTGTGTAACAGTGATACTGTCTCCCCACACTAGTTACTGGAAATCTAATCTCTATATACATCTTAACTAGATCCATTGTTACCTTAATCCTAGACGTATGATAAAAAAGTGCCACACACGCTTCAGTTATTGGCACTACATGGTCTACCTCCTCTGGAAACTCTCCCTCTGCCTGTTTCAGACTCTGAATTTTTCTGGTGACATCAACGTCACGTCACACTCACCTGCCCATGCAATTCATCCATCCTCACTCATGCATCACCAATGCTGTTAACCAGTTCCCACAGCAATTTAGCCATTTCCATCTTCCTTTCCACTATATCCAATCGCTTTTGTACCTGTTCCAGATCTGTAATCAATAATTTCTGTGTTTGTTCTATATATGCTCGTAACCCTGTAGCCATCCCATGCACCACGCATATCACATTCAACAACTCTGTACCTAATCTCCGTATCTCTGTTGTGTGTATATCCACTAACTTCCCCATGCTTTCCTCCCTGTTGCGAATAACTGTTAAAGAATTGTTCAAACCCTCAATATTGTCTCTATCCACTGTTCCAAAAATTGTTTTCAGCAACTCCCCGCCTGCATTCAACCAATCCCTCTTTACTCTCTTTCTCCTCCCAGGAATCATGCTCACGACTTGGTGCAGTTGAGTTGTTCCCTTATTTCCTTACATGACCTATCCAAAGCCTTGTACTCTTCTTGCACATCCCATAATATTCTGTTCTTAGATGCAACCGTTTCCACACTTGATACCACCTCCTGTAGCTGCAGCATCTTGTTCCTTAACTGCAGGATACTGAGTGCCAGCCGAAGCGTCCACTCATGACTCGTGAGGACCACATCCAGTTGTTTCCCGAACAACACCCCACTTCGCAATGGCTTGTGTCAGCTGCCAGAGGACTATGCCCCACACTATCCAGTTGTATCCCATCCTGCGTCACCTACAGAATGGAGAGAGAAGGAAAAAGCTCCCATCACTGCCCCTTAATACCAATAAAATAACCCTAGTCTGTGCACAAAAATAATACACACATGATAATTACTGCTAACTGCACATCCCTCAAATGCAACTTACACTTAATACCCAGTTTACTTTCTGCTTCTGGTGCTTCTTTTCACTTTCTGCCAGAAGGAGAAGTACATATACACGGATCTACTACACCCTGGAACGGCTTTACTCTACTAACGTGAACCACCATTGTCTTGGTAGGCAATTGTAATTTTACATTGACAGGTGATGTCATTTCCACTACCTGGAACTTGTTTGTGAACTTCTTGGTTCTCCCTTTTGGAACATATAGATTAGCTAGTAGCACCCATTGGCCTACTCTGTACTGTGGCAACTTCCTCGTTGCACCTCCCATCCGTTCTTGTCATTCCAACACTTTCGTGTTAGCTTGTCAAACTCTCTACCATACTTCCTTAATGGTTTTGCAAATTGCTTTACATGCTCACCCTCCGCTCCCAGCCTTGGATGAAGCATGTCAAAAGGTGATGGCATCTTCCGCCCATACACCACTTCGTACAGCGACAATCCTGTCGACATATGTACCTTACTATTATATGCACTGGTTACGAATTGCAAGTACACATCCCAGTCGGTGTGTTGACTATTTACATAGTGACTCAACATCTTAGCGATCGTGCGATGCACTCTCTCCGTTCGTCCGTTTGCTTGCGGATGGAATGGACTAGTCTGTAGTTTCTTTACCTTCAGTAACTTACACAGTTGCTTCTCAGATGTGAAATTAGTACCTTGATCTGAGATTAAGGACTGAAGTATCCCATACCTGAGTAACCAATTATTAACTAAAGCTTGTGCCACCGTACTTGTTTTGTGATCTGGTAATGCGACCATGACTAAATACCTACAAAAGTGGTCAATCACTGTTAACACATACTTATTCCCTGCTGCACTCCTGTTAAATGGGCCTAATACATCAATTCCGATTTGTTGGAAAGGTCTGTCTGCCTCTGGTAATCTTTGAAGCTGAATCTTTTGATGACTCAAGTCTGCACACTGTGCGCATGGCACACAATTCCTGACGTACTCGTCCACGTCTTGACGTCGTGTCCTCCACCAAAACTTCTCCACTATCCACCTATCTGTAGCTCTTCTCCCACCATGTCCTGGAAGAAAATGGTCATGCGCCTGTTGCAAAACTTCAGATCTTAATGTTGCTGTTACAACAACGCGCGAGCCGCATTTCGTCGACCTGCAAACTAACCCGTCCTGTACTAGGAACTGCAGTTGCTTTCTGAACAATTGGCAATCAATGTGCATGGCTTGTGCCCTTTTCCACTCATCTTCAGTCACCCCTATTACTTGTAATACTGCCACTTTCCTGCTCAATGCGTCAGCATTGGCATGTTTCACATCTGGCTTGTGTATCACCTCATAATCGAACTCACTGAGTTTCAGCACCCATCTCACTAGCCTACTCACTGGGTCTTTCAGATCTGATAACCATTTCAGAGCTGAATGATCCGTCACAACCTTAAACCTTCTACCGTACAGATAACATCGAAAGTACGAAATCCCGCATATTACCGCTAACAATTCCTTCTCCGTCATGGAGTAATTTTGTTCCGCGTTGTTAAGTTGACGAGACGCGAACGCAAATCGGATGTTCTTTGCCACCAATTTCTTGCCCAAGTACAACCCCAAGAGTGTGATTTGACATGTCACATTGTAGTATAAACTCTTTCAAAAAGTCTGGAAACTTCAAAACTGGATCTGATGTCGGTATCCATTTCAATTCTTGAAATGCTTTCTCACAATCTGACGACCACTGGAAAGTAACACCTTTTCTTAGCAACTTAGTAATGGCCTCACAATTTCTGCGAATCCCTGTACGAATTTTTGATAAAAGCTCGCAAGACCAATATACGATTGCAGTTGTTTAACCGTTTGCGGAACCGGAAAATCTCATACTGCAGAAGTGAGATGAGGATCTGTCCGTACCACATCCTGACTGATAACATGCTTGAGATAATTGACTTGTGCTTGCACAAAATGGCATTTGTCCAAACTTAATGTTAGCCATGCTGCCTCTAATCTTTTAAACACCTCCTCTAACCGTTCCACATGCTGCTCTATATCTCTTGAAAAAATATAATGTCATCCAGATACACCATGCATTTTTTCGGTTTCAACCCGCAAAGGACTCCATCCAACAACCTCTGAAATGTTGCTCGTGCATTTTTTAGTCCAAACGGCATTCTTTTATACTCAAAGTGACTGCAATTCATCGTAAATGCTGTTTTTGGCCAGTCCTCTGGACATACTTCAATCTGGTGATAACCACTTCGCAAATCCATAATGAAGAAAAATTTACACTGCCCTAGATTGTCTAACATTTCTGTGATATTCGGAATCGGATATACATCCGCCACTGTCTGTTCAGTCAAATGTCTGTAATCGCAACAAAAGCAAAATTTTTTTGACCTGTCCGATGTCTTCTTCGGAACTAGGACCACGCTACTAGCCCAAGGACTGTTACTGTGCTGGATTATCCCATCTTCCAATTGTTGCTCTATTAATTGCTCTACTACTGGTTGTAATTGTTTTGGTACTCTGTATGGCTTATGATACATTGGAGCGCGATTCCTTGTCAAAATATGATGCTGTGTTATCGGTGTAGCAGGTAACGTACCCTGTGCTTCAAACAATGCTTTATACTTCAGTAATAATGCTTCCATACCCAAACGATCATTTCCTCTCAAATGATTTACCTTGTCATGAAGTACAGACATGCTGACAGTTTGCTTTACATCATAGTCTAGCCTCAAACTATTGATGTCCTCTTTATCCATTAACTCTACTGTGGCTATTACTAATCCCTTCAGCAGATCGACAACATCCCGCCTGAAGTTATCTAAACTCACCGGAACCATAAACTGCCCATTTATGTCCGTTACCCACGATACACTCCTATGAATAAAGCAATACTTTTCATATAAAGCCTCATTACTCGGTAGTGGCTCTACCAAGAATAATCCCTGCTGTGGCACATCGACATCCATCAGTACCCAGATCAACTTCCCTGTACCTGTTCGTACTTTGTCACACAAAATCACCTTTAATGCACTTGTACACAGTTTAGTTGGTATCACTTTAGCTATCAGCGCACCTTGCAACTCTGAAACATTTGCAACAGCTGTACCCATTGAGAACAAGTTCCCATCGAGTTCCAGCGTATGTTGCGAAAGGTCAATTTTGGCATGATGTTTAATCAGAAAGTCCAACCCAAGTATCGATGAAAATCCCTGTCCCACAGTTGACAACACCTACATTTGCTCCTGGAACCACACATTCCCTATCTTAAATTTGAGCTGTGGTGTCCCTTGTGCATCTAATTTTTTTATCACCTACTACGAGCAATCTGTATCTCGGAGCTTCCAATCCTTTCATGTCCATGAGGTCCACACTGACAACTGATACATGTGCTCCAGTATCCACTGAAACTCTTCACCACTTATCTTTTATCCAAACCATCAAACTAAAATTTACCTCTTTGTGCACTCTCTGAGTTCCTCTTTTTACTGGGAATGCCTCCCAACGGCAGGAACACTCCCTTTTTCATTTAACAGTTTCTTACCTGCTGTATCATTAACCCGTTTTTGGCTTTACATTGCCATACCTTATGCCCTATTTTCTGACAATTGAAACACTGTGGTTCCCAACATTGTCCTTTAAAGTGACCTTGCTTCCCGCAATGGTAACACTCTTTGGAAGACGAAAAAATTTTCTTGTCATTGCGACTTCTAGTGGCGCTATCCACTTCCTGCAAATGTGTAGCAATGTGCAATGCTACTGTTAAGTCACTTGGATTTTCCATCCATATCCAGTGTTAAAAATCCGGCAAGACCCCTCACAAAAATGCATCTAAAGCTCTATTCTATGCTTCTTTCAATAGAATGTCATTTGCACTCGCATCTTGCGTTAACTCATATGTGTGCGCATTCATTCTCCTAATTCTGTCTGAAAATTCTTCTACCATTTCAACCATTTTTTGCATCATCCTCCCCAATTTTTCTCTAAAAAATCTGGCACTGTTTTGTTTCCTAAACCTTTGCAATAATCCCTCAGCCAACTGTGTGAACATAGTAGTATCCTTTAACCCTTCTTGGTATGCCACATAAGTCTTTGCGTCACCTACTAACCGTAACCTCGCCATTTGCAAACACATTTCATCCAACCAGCCACACAGTCTAGCCATACTATGTACATCACCAATGAAAACATTCACATCCTCTGATGTTTTACCTGAGAAGGAAGGTATCAAATTAGCTGTTGAACAATCTGCCACACCAGAAAAGACAGTACCCTTGCATTCTACACTATTGCTTCCTGAGCCTGATTGAGTATTTTGCAACAATTGTAGCTCCGTCCTCCACATGTGCTGCTTTTGCAACTTATTTTCTTCAATCAGTTTCTTAACTTGCTCTGTCGATGCGACTATGGTGTCACTTGTCCCGGTTGCATGTGTCTCTGGCATTTTCCGTGTCGTATACCTCACCTCACAAAAATAAAATTGTATTACCCAGAAGCAAGTTAATTCCTAGCACGTCTAATGGCAAGCCATCTAGACTTACCACATTGCCCTGTTACATGACCATAGAAGCCACACACATCGCAAGTGCTTGGTACAAATTTATCACAAGGAGCAACGTGACCTGTTAATCCACACACTACACATTTAGATGGTGCTAAGTTAACGTGACTATGATTCCCACAAAACTGCGATAAGTCTACAGGGCTGCTAGGCCTTTCAAATGACACTCTCACATCCCTTAACGTTACCCTCAACATGTCTAGCTACACAGAAAACATAGAGAGAAGGCAGTTGCTGAACTCACCCTATTCGGTGTTTCTCGGTTGCTCCGCACGGTGCTAGTCAAAGTCGCAGTGTGGGTGTGCCTGACACCACTTGTTACGATTTCTGCAACACTTGTTAGCAGCAGACACAGTGGCTGTGCCAAAGACTGAGATGGCGTGGAGGTTTACAATTATTTATTGAACTTTCTTTACAATTTCTCCCTCGTCATCGTTGCCCAGCCCTGCGGATCCCTCCGCCTGGCTGCTGCTGTGTAGATTCTCTGACAATGCGTGCAACGTGCACCCCTGATCACACTCAGGAACCTCAAGCCCCCAGTGCTCCGCTGAAGCCAGGATGCCCTGTGGTTGAGATGAACTCGTCGCCGCTCGGCGCCCCAGTACAGGCATGCCCACGGAGCCGCGTCGCCATGAGGTCTGCTGCCGATGCCTGCTGCACCGGCAGCTGGGAAGCCATCAGTCATGATGTCCACAAGGTCCCATCATGGACGGACCACCCGCCATGGGGCCGGGTTGCCATGAAGTCCGGGCATCAGTCCCCGGCGGCGCCTGTGACCAAGAACGCGCTGCGGCTGGTCCTGCTGGAAGTTCTCACTGTAGTTAGTCAGCCATGGTGCCGACCGAACTCAGGCTGACCTCCAGAGCTGAAGTTCACACCTGGTAGTGAATGGATGACTCATATGAGCTGGAACAGACTCCCAGAATCATCACGTACGAAGATTGAACATTTGGACACGGACCACGTCTGTCCTCAGATCCAAACTGTTTCCTAATGGCTACTGTCTGTTGCTGCCTGCACTCCACTATATATATCCAGCAGGAGGACATTTTTGACCCTCAGTAGTAGCTTTTTGTTATTACTCCCACAGTATATTGCAGTGTAACTTAGCGTGCTGGCCTCACATCCCCTTACTCAGCACTCTCCAGGCTTCGTTAGGCGCTCGGTCTGTGTGCGTCCTTGCGTCAGCCTGCTGGTAGACTGCTGCTGTCAGCAAGGCTATCTGTGCCTGCCTACTTTGCAATGCCTTGGTCACTGGCATGCCTCTGTTTTGCCATTATGCACTGCATGAAGCAACGCTTACTACATGTGGCAGCAACAATATGCTTTTTGTTAAAGAATCTTTTTTTTATGTATACCTATGTAGGCATAAAATTATGCATTAATGAGTGAGCCAAATGACTTTATATAACATGTCATGTGACAATAAAGATTCTATTCTGTTCTATTCTCTGGTTAACTGTTACAAATTTGTGCATACAATTTGCAAGAAAGCAGTCTCGGATTCAGTATCTTTCATTGCTGTCTTTCATCAGTCATGATCAGTTAATAAACTGATTCTACCCATGCAATTCCTTCAGCATAAGACATGGAATATTAATATATTTTAGAATTGGCACTCTAATAGTACCAAACACTCTGTATTTGGTGCAACCAGCTGAATGTCATAACCTGTCTGTGAAAAACAAGGATCTATGTTTGAGTATCAGTTCAGTATACAATCTGTGAAGCTCATTTGATATTTGCAAATAGTCTTGTTGTGGTTGTAAGTGTAGCAAGTGATTTAAGGCAGACAACCATGTTCCTAACCACCCTGTGTACCAAGATCCAATAAATCTCTCAGTAAGTCATACAGCATCTGTTGACCTTCATTACTGATGTGCATTCCAGTAATTGTTTTATAGATTCCTGAAGAATAATTTTCAAATTTTTTAAGATATCTCATGTTTCTTTTTATAAAATGAATGATAAATAATCTTAGTTTGAAAAAACATTTGTATTTAATTACCTAGACAAGTTTCACACAGTTGTTTGTTGTATCAATGAATCCTAGAATTTAAGAGATATACAGATCAAAATATTTTTGGGTTTAGATTATTCAGAGTCTTCTGCCTCTTAGTATCATCAGCTGATTTCACATTTGAAGGTATTGTCATTTTTTTCATCTGTATGAGAATGCTTACTTATCTCAGTTTCACTTTTTATCATCAGCTCTTACCTTCTTTCTACTCTCTTGTCTTATAACACGAAAAGGATTTTTCCACACATCAGAGATTCCAGCACTTTAGTGCAGCTGCTTTCTATTACTCCAGGAAGTGGATCCTTTTGCGTATCTTTATGCAATCTAAACACTTTTTGGTTTGTCCTTTTGTGGTGTTTGCTGCACGTTTGCTTTTAAATACATTACTGGCTATTTAAGTTGTAACATCAAGAAGGCAACATGCACCAAAGGTCAAATTTACATGACAGCAGACCATTCTGTATGTGCCGCTGAATTGTCATTCAGAAATCTATTTGAATGTTGGTTGCTTGTAATAAGATAATGTTATGCCTAGTGAAAGGAGAAACTAAGAGTATGTGTCAGAAACTGGCACAAGCAGGATCATGGTTTATCAAGGCTATGGTTAATCTTTCCGCAATATTTCTGCTACATTATTTGGGGACCCTTGACAACCATGCAAATATGGAATTGCTGGATTCAGAAGGGTCAGAAGGATCTCAAGAAATTCAAAATGATTTGTATTAGAGAGGGCAGATATATTATCCGCAAGTCCATGTTTTCAGTCCAACTATGGGCTTTGTTACTGCAGATGTGGCAGTTCTGTGTACTAGGTTTCACACCTTTTATACCTTCCTTTGCTCCTCCCCCCAAAAAAGTGGAACTCAATTTATTTTTGTGCACTAATGAACAATCCAGGATGGAATACAACATGTAAATGAGGATGATACAAGAGTCGCCAAATAAAAGAGTCACTGACCAATGGACAGTCACATAGAAAGGATGAAAATTATTTGGTTTCAGAACAAAGAGTCACTTTGCCTGCAGATGTTACCACTTGCATAAATTTCTGTTTCATTGATGCTGCAGCCATTGTACAATTGAAGTACCTATTAGAGATAACAGCTTACAAATGAAACTGTTTTTTGCTTATGGTTTTGAATTTTTCTGCAAGCTCCAGTGTTCTCCTTCCCTGCAGTTTATTTTGGCAAGCACTTCCATATTATTCAGGAATTAAATATGTGTCAATAAGGATAAATAACACTGACAATTAATACTAGAAAACATTTTTAGCAACATAAACATGTATTCTCGTTAACAAACAATATTATGAAAAGGGAAGTTGCTACTCACCATATAACGAAGATGCTGAGTCGCAGATAGGCACAACAAAAAGACTGTCACAAATAAAGCCTTTGGCCACTAAGACCATTGTCAAAAATATACACACCCACAAATGCAACTCACACACATGACTGCAGTCTCAGGCAACTGAAGCCAATCAACTGTGGCCTCAGTTGCCTGAGACTGCAGTCATAATATTATTCTCATTAACAGTCAGTCGAAAATAACACTGTCTCTTAAAAAGTCACGCATTTATATTGATAACTTCAGATGTATTCACACTCTTGTCATTATTTTCAGATGCTGTATCAGACCACTCCACCACCTGCTTCATCAGTCATATGGTGGTCTTGTGAAACTTGTGTAGCTTATGAGCAGAACCGTCGAATGTCATGCTCCACTATGTCAGACATACAAGTGGCTGGTATGGTAGTGCATTTTATACTCACAGGAGGAAACCATCCATTTGGCACAGAAGCTTCTCAGATTGTTCAGAACATCAGAAGAGGCTTCAATGCACCTGCAACAACTAACTGTGAAGCAAATGATCTGATCTCTTGGATGGTTCTACAAAACCCTGGGCAGAGACCATCTATAGAAAAAGTCATCAGGTGAATTATTTCAAGTTTTTATCATTATTATTATTACAGGGTGACACACAGGAGACGGACGGTTTTGAACTGCATAGTACTGAGGGCACGGTGGTGAGAGGTGGTTGTGGTGGGGATAGTTCTGATCCACACAAGATGCCATTTCATTTACTCAGTCACTATGGAGCAGTGGGACTTGCAATGTCGAGTGTTTGTCTATGACAGTTTCTTGAAAATTGGTGAGTCTATTATTGCTATGCAGCTATTGTTTCATGCGCGGTTTAATGTCGGTTGACATGGAGCTGTTATGAGCCATAACACATTCCTCAGATGGGTGGAAAACTTCAGACCAACTGGAAACATACTGGATAAAAAGCATCCTGGCCCGAGATGCAGAGTAACGACACCAGAAAATGTTGAAAGGGTAAGGCAAGCAGCAGTCAGAAACCCAGGACAGTCAGCTAGACGTCATGCTAGTGAGTTACAAATCAATCGTGAATTGGTTAGACAAATTTTGCATAAAGAATTAAAATTCCATCCCTACAAAATGCTCATTGTCCAAAAATTTAAGGAAACTGATTTTGCTGTAAGAGAAGACTACACTTACAGAATGCAAGTGATTTTGGGATCGAATGAAAATGAAATTTCATTGATGAGCAATGAAGCTCATTTTCATTTAAACTGGACCATGAATAAGCAAAACCTACGTTACTGGGCTCCAGAGCATCCACACCTTATCCACCAGTGTCCTCTACACTCAGAAAAAGTAACAGTTTGGTGTGCTCTTGGCTGTGTTGGCATTATTGGACCTTATTTTTTTGAAGAGAACGGGGCCACCCAGGTCTCCCGACTTGTCAGTATGTGACTTTTTCTGTGAGGGTACCTTAAGAACTGTGTCTATAACCACAAACCACGAAATTTGGATGAGTTGAAGCATGCAATCATTCAAGAAATTGCTGCCATCCCTGCATAGATTTTAGTCCATGTGATGGAGGATTTTGAGAAGAGACTTGACTCCTGCATTCGAAATGATGGACATCACCTCGACAACATTATTTTTCACAAATAACTTTGTTAACTAAAATGGCAAATAATAAGCTTTAATTTTGTGTAAATAAACATGCATTAATTTTAAAGTTCACTGAGTATTATTTCATTAAAAACCATCTGTCTCCCAAGTGTCACCCTGTGTTATTAAATCAATCATGCAAAATGGTATTTAGGTATTCTTTACCTTTCATGAGGCTAAACTCTGTCATGCAATACTTCATTTTTTTCTCCCTACTTAGACTTTCCTTGCTGTGCAAAGGTACTGCTTTTTCTAGAATTTAATGATTGAACTACTGATTTATTAACTTCTTAAATTAGGAATTTTGTAAATTCTGAATTCTTCACTGAGTTTTAGTGGGTTTTTAAGTATTTTATCAGTTTCTGCTAATTTGAACAACAGTTTTTCAAAGTCATGTCATATTTCAGATCAAGGATTTCTTTTATGTGAGCTCTGAATGACATATTTTCTTAATTGTGTGAATTCGTAAGTTGATGAGTATTTCAACAGAGTTGGCTGTGTACAGATGGGCATGACTGATAACGATGATATTTGGTTTGTGGGGCACTCAACTGCTTGGTCATCAGCGCTCATACAAAGTCCCAATCTTTACATGGCCCAGTTTAGCCACTTTCATGATTGATGATGATGATGATGATGAAACGATGAGGGCAACACAACACCCAGTCCCGGGCAGAGAAAATCCACAATCCAGCCTGGAATCAAACCAGTGACCCCATGGTCTAGAGGCAGCAACGCTAGTGACTAGACCATGAGCTGTGGACATGGGCATGACTGGTGCATATGTCTCATTAATTGCACATAGAAAACAGCATCTAGTTTACATCTATTAAGAAGCTACATACCTTAACACTCTATGAAATGCATATGTTGACATTGTATTTCCCATTTGCCTTTGAGGTAGTATTGTGAGACAACATGCCAAGCTACAATACAAAAAGGTTTTATGTAGGAGAAGAAATTCATTAGAGTGGTGGCAATTGTAATCTACCCCCTTTCTTCCCAGTTGCAGCTACTATCCATAATGAGCAAAGTCTTTTCTGAAAATTTGAGAGGAGTAAGATTACAATAAACTTTTTAGTTTACTTATCTTTTCTTGTAGAATTGGCTCCAGTTCTTTTTGTCTAGGGGTCTGATTCTTGAAGTTCAAATTTTCTCATTTTAGGTCCTCGTAATTGAATTGACGTAAATAATTTTGAAGATTGTTGTCACAGAATTTTTGTTTTTACATTAATTTATTTTGTCACATTTTAGTACATCAAGCAGTCTTTTGAATTTTCACATTACCAAAGCTGAAATTACATTGTTTGTCCAGAATACAAAAATACATCTGAACACATCAGATGCACGCTTACTACTACCTTATTCTGCGGTAATAACAATATTCCAGAGTGGTTACATTTTCTCTTGACAAATGAATTTCTATTAGTTTTGATTATTATTTCATAAATTAATTCAGAAATAAACACAATAAACAGTACTAGATGGCATAATTAATAATAGAAATTTTAAGTGTGCCAAATAATTCATAATTTCAAATGTTTCTAAAAAAATTCATTTTAATTGTACATTCAGAACTAGTATTTATCGATAATAACATTCAAAATAATAATTCCTGTTCGTAAATTTTAGCTTGAAATATAACATATTGTGTACATAATTTATGAAATTTTTCAGAAAAGCAGCTGAGATAATACTGACCTGTCTAAAATTCGAAAAATATTACTGGTATCGACAACTACAATTGAGGAAAAGTAATGCTAGAGGATGATGTCCCATTACAATATCTCCCTCACATAATATTAAAACAATACATTCATGATACTCTGTGACCCACTATAAAGTTTGCCAAACGATGTACAAAATGATGCCAAAAGATTGAATACAGATGTACAGAAGTATCTGATACATAACATATTACAGAAAACATAAGAAAAGTATCTACTGTACAAGTCATAATCTGTACATATATGAGGACATGGCATTCAGATTTTCAGGTTTGCGGAACATTCTGTCTCAAGACAAATGATAAAAAGTCAAAACTACAATATTACAAATTTAAACTACAGAAATAAGTGCAGGACAATGTAAATTACTAGGATTACAAATTGCAACTTTACATCTATAAAGTCACACCTTCAACATATCAAAAAAGATGGGGAAAAATTAAGAACCTAGTTGTACGGCGAGTGAGCTGACTCGAAAAACTCACAACGTCGTTTACAGACCAGAAGAAAATACTGAGTCACAAGTGTGAGTATAGTAAAAAAATCAATCAGCCACATAAACCAGAGTATATAATGATATTTTGACCCATAAAAGGAGAAAGTAATGAAAAAATATTAGGGTCTATGCCTATGATGTGGGGACCGACCTACGAATCCAAATCGCACCATGTACACACCAGCAGAAATGTTTTGACACAACAAAATTAATAAAGTTCATAACCATATCATAATCATATATCAATAAGTTCAATCATATGTAAAGAATAATTAAAGGAAGCATCTAGTCTCAATCAATAGTCGCACACTCTCCTTGAGTAGACACACACAGTCACGACGACCAGAGGTACCCAAAACAGAGTTAAGCATGAGTTTGTCCACAACTCAAGTTCCAAAGAGATACAATAATTCAGTACTCTGGATAAATACAGTTAATCAGAGTCATAAATAGCTTTGAATGATGACATAATGGAGTAGCTTGAGGGTTAAAATCAGTGTGTGAAATCAGAAATGTATATATCTTGTTATACAGTCTATTTTCGATTTGTGATCACAATCATAAATGTCTTCCACACTAGTTGCTAACTCTTCACACAAACTAGCCTATATACATAAAAGCCTAGAAGATTCATTTACAATTGATAAAAAAAATGTACTTAGTGTTGAGGTAAGAAAATTCATTGAAATGTATGACTACTAACCTAACAGTGCCTCATTTTATCAGATTCTGATAATTATTCATGACATGGTTCATATAATGCACTCTAGAACTTTTTAAGTTTTCCCACTTTGGTATTGAATATAACACATCATCAGTCACAGAACATCAACCTTCCACAACATTATTTAAAGTTACATAATGTATTGGGAAGTTAATCCCCTTACTTGAAAAACTCATACATTTATGTGGAATAACATGGTCCATGGCAGTGACCACTTTTCTAAACAGGTAGTTCCATGAAGTCTTCATATAGGATAATTTCTTGGCTAACAATTTACAAATTTCAGTCACAGGACTGATATAGTTGATAGATGCTTGAGTACATTTCCCAGCACCTATGATCTCTTGTAAGTCAGCTAGACCAACAAGTGTGCAGCCATACAGGAGTGGGGGTTGCATCAATCCACATTTTTCAGTTTCCTCCATAGATTTCTCATCACATGCTCCAATGGATAGATAACTTCCTGTCTAGCTTTCACATCAAATCCTGAAACATTGTTTCGTATACTAAGTATGCTGTTAAATACCTCCCTCACATCACACGGCATATGTTTTGCCTGTAAATATACAAGTTCATGTCAGAATAGAATATTCCTAATATTTGCAGTACATATGAATGAAATAAGTCTTCACTCAATTTACTACAACACCCGTTACCTTACCCAATAGAGTTCATGGCAGTTAAAATTAATTATTGTGTGCAGAGCACACAGGAATAATAATAATATTTAACCCTAATAGCATTGTAAAATAAGAAGTTTATTATTAGGTATTTAATGGCATTATACCATTTCAAAATTGTAAAAGGATCTACCCATTTAGTTGCATGGCATATATGTATCAAATTATGAAGCACAAATCTATTACTAAACAGAATTATATAGTTGTATGAACCTGCAAATGTAGTGTATATTTTCTTCCAGACTAGGGATCACCATGCATCCATGTTCAAAGGCCATGTCTTATATACTAAAAGTTGCAGTGCCTCAGATTTTACCAGTTTACTTTGCTTACCAGTGGCTTCTCTTATCGTTATGCGAACAATGGACATTTCCACAAAATTCTTACTAAACATGATCTTGTCCCTAAATTGTTCAGATTGGGCTATCTGTATCAGTCATCAGTTACCTCCCACTGACCAATCTTAATTTTAATGTAAGGACACACAAATTCTGAATCAACCTCTCTGTTGTCAGACACTTCATGCAAAAGATCACTTTCAGTTTCATCAAATGCTACATCCACACTGTCTTCACAAGGTTTCATCAATTTTATGGGTATCATAGCATTGCTCTGATTATTCATGCTGTCAGGTAAAGATTGAACACAATGTTCTATGAGACACAATAATGACACAGTTTTTGATTCGTTTTTACTTATTTTACCAGTTAGTGACTGCAAATTTTGATGAAAAAGAATCAAGTTCATATTTTTCTGTTTTACCAGTGAGTTCAAAATAAGATGTTACTGTGACTTATCTGTCAGTTGGCAGGCTGATTTTTCACATTTTTATTTTTTTCCTGGCTTTAACCCATAAAAAATTGTCACTGAGTGACACAGATGTATTTTGTCTTTGGTTCCTCCTTAAGCCGGTTCTGCTACTGCCACTGTTGTTGTTGCTGCTGCTACTGATTCTGATGATGGTGTTGCTGGTGTTTCACTTATTGCTGGTGTTTGCTTTTCCACAACTACTGTGCTGTGCTGTGAGCTGCTTGCATTCGGGGTGTTTGTCTGCACTAACAAAATCTCACATTTGTCTTGGAGGTTTGTAGCTTTGCTGACAGCAGGATTCCCATTTGAGTCTCCAGGTAACACACACTTCTCGTCCATGAGAGGAATGACTCCTGTATCATCACAATGCACATTTGAGATTTTGTTTACTACATCTAAAATTTTTGTTACTATAACATTTTTCCCAAGTTTAGTTAGATGAGAACCCTGTGTTGTGTGGAATCTTTTCCCCAGATTGCTTATGTTCACAAATGTTACATTTTCAAACTGCCTGCAAATATTTTGCATCTCTGTATTTGCACTTTCAGTTTCTTTGTTTACACAGGACTATTCTCTCAAGCCTTAACAATGTGGCACTGAAAAAACAACATTTGTTCCTCTCAGCTCATACAATTTTCTTTTTAATGAGATTAAGAGATCCTTTTTTCATTTCTTGCAACATCGTTAGATCCTACCAGGAAGACAGAAAAGTCCTTTTTGCTCAATGATGAAATTTTTTCCTTACTCATTGATAGCACTGAATTTCCTCCTGGCTTTATTATGCAATTAAAATTCTGACTGCTTGTCTACTGAAATTCAGTGGGTATATTTCGCCCTTGGTTGTCTGCATACAGTTCAATTTTACTTGCAGTTTGGAGCATACATTCAGAACTAATATTTATTGATAAAAACATCCAAAATAATAATTCCTATTCATAAATTTCAGCTTGAAATATAACATATTTTGTATATAATCATATGAAGTTTTTCAGAAAAGTAGCTGAGATAATACTGACCTGTCCAAAATTCGAAAAATATTACTGGTACTGACAACTACAGTTGAAGAAAAGTAATGCTAGATAATTATCTCTCATTACACAGTCCAAATTCATAAATATAATACAAGCCCCAGAACATCCTTTCACATGTTCAGTAACATTAGCAACAAATGTCTCTTGTTTCAAAGAAGCTAATTTTCATAATTCACTATCAAGTGAAATGAAAATGTTGACTGCAGATACTTTTAGAAAACTGATTAAGGAGTGACTTATTCTGAAATGTGGCTGAAACTTTGTTTCAGCTGTAAATTTACAGAGATATCAAGGGTGTACCCAGGTTCTGAGATAGGAGTGAGTTACTTGTACTAGTTTTGTGGGAGGAGGAGCAACAAGTTTGCTTTGTAGATATCATTCATGCCCTCTCCTACCCTTGCTGGTCATTTCTTTGTGAGAAATACAACTTAAACAACTCAAACCTGTAGTTGTTCAGTTGTCTGACATACAGGTCATACAAGTCACCCTGCCAGTTTAACTATGTTTTCAGATTTTTAATTAAAAACATTTTCCACATTTTTCAGTTATAATGTGCCAAGTATGATCATCATGTCAGCCAACGTGGTTGTTTGTTTCCCTGAATTATTGATGGTGAACCTGTCTTCAGCGCACTCAGTGTGTATACAGACAATAGGGAAAGTGAGTATGGAAGGAAAGTGGGTGTTAAATCATGTGTCGACTGCTGGCCATGACCAAAGAGCTTTAACCAAAACCTGAAAGCTCTCTCTTGTACTGGCATCCAGTGAACTAGGACATGTTTCCTTCCTAACTCCTTTGTGGAGCTAGGTCTGAAATGACATTAATATTTCTAACGTGACCAGTCCTTGGTCCCACCCAGTCTGGCTGGCAGCCTTGCAAGCCAACCTAGGGTAATTGAGTTGTACACCTTACAAGGTGTGATTATATCACCCCTGGTTCCCAGACATCCAGAATACATGCTAGGATTACATAATTGATATAAGTAACCAAGTCGAATCACAGTGCTTGTGAGAGCCTTATTTTGTAATAAGCTTTTTTAGTGACGATAACCATAGCATTACCTAAACATTGCTCAGTAGTAGGCTGCATTGAAATCTTTTTTTTTTTTTTTTTGTGAAAAAATTAAGACCAAACTGTTCAGTACTGATTTATAATTGTAGAACTATGCAGTGACCCAAAGGTGTGACATAGTAATGAGGTCTTGATACAGTGTAACCAATTTGGGACTGGGATTTATAGTTTATCTGAAAACACAGTGAAGTGGAACAGCAAAGTTAAGTGAAACAAAGTAATTAACAATGGAGAAGGGGCATACAATTAAATGGTCAAGTATTAGTTTATGGGAGTTGAGATGAAGAGTGAGTCATCATGTATGACGCAATGAGAGTTTAACAATTATACGTGAATAAATGTCAACATTTAAAGTGAGAACAAAATAAATCTACAAAATATTTAAAGTTACTAACCTTCATATGTTTTCTACATTTACACACTTCTGTGATGAACTCAATCTAATAAACTAGGACTTTGAATATATGGATAGCTTTATGACCATACTCCACCAGGTAGGAAGAGAAACACTATACAAGACATGGAAATGTGTAAACACAATATGTCAAGCCTGAAGAGAGAAAAATAGGATAGAAATGGGAACTAGCTAGTAGCATAAAATGATGAACCCAATGAAAAATAAACGAGTTTGATGCTTCATTGTCTAATGACCTGTGACTGACGCACCAGAGTGACTGGGAGGCCATTCCCCATAGCCACAGTAGCATGAAATCCCAATTCCCAGACCATTGCAAAAAAAATAAATAAATAAATAAATGATCACCTGACATATACTCACGGCAGTTTATTTTTATGTAAATTTGAAAATTAAAAAGTTGTCATAAGTATATGTCAAGGGACATGAGGAAATCCTATGCCAATGTGTATAGTGTCTAACTTTCAGCTATTTTATCATTTGAAACAAGGTCAAATTCCATTTTCTTGCACAATATGATGTCAGGCTTTCAATGCAAAGAATAGTTGAATGATACAGTCATCATATTAACGTGAAGAGGACTTGTAACAATATGCCTCAAGTCACCCAAAATTGTGGATTTGACACTGTGTTTAAACTGTGTGTTTCAATAGCTGTTATGTAGTCCACTGATTGACAAGACAGCTGCATATTAATGCAAGAAACAAAAAGTGATCTGATCATTTCTTTGCCAGGCACATTTACTTTTGGGACACAGAAAAAAAATGGAAATTTCTATTAACGTGTGCTGGTATGTCTCCAGACTGCAAGACTGCTCCACTACCGTTGTCTAATTTTTTCCCCTGTCTTGAAAAGCAAGCTGCATACCACAACACAAAAGGAGACTGGGTAAGTTCTAAATGTATTTATATCCCTCGTTTGCAAAGAACAAGTGTTAAATTTACCTCCTCTTTGTCAATCTTGCTTCTTTTGCTGTGTTCATGGCACCTTTATTATCTCGTCACTTCTAATTGAAGCTCTTCTCCAGTTCATTGATCAAATAAATAACAAGCATCCTGCCATCAAATTCTCCACTGAGATGGAGAGAAAAGGTAAGTTACTATTTTTAGATGTTCTACTTGAATGAAAATCAAATGGGCAGCTAGGGCATTAATAAACTTCCATCATACACCCATAAGAGAACAGTTTTACATATACTAATATAGTAAGACAATTTGTGACAAGGAACAGCTGGTTTCTGATAAAAGATATCTAAGAAATAACATGTTGTAATATCAACAATAATATGAAAACGATAGATTGCCTCACTGTGAAAATGAATTACATATGAATAAAATGTGTCTTCACTCAATTTACTGCAATGCCCATTACTTTACCCAACAGAGTTCATGACAGTTAAATTTAATTATTCTGTGAAGAGCACACAGGAATAATAATAATAATATTTAACACTAATAGCATTCTAAAATAAGATATTTATTACCAAACTTATCAAACAAAAGTGCTGGCAGGTCGATAGACACACAAACAAACACAAACATACACACAAAATTCAAGCTTTTGCAACAAACGGTTGCTTCATCAGGAAAGAGGGAAGGAGAGGGAAAGACGAAAGGATGTGGGTTTTAAGGGAGAGGGTAAGGAGTCATTCCAATCCTGGGAGCGGAAAGACTTACCTTAGGGGGAAAAAAGGACAGGTATACACTCACACACACACACACATATCCATCCACATATACACAGACACAAGCAGACATTTGTAAAGGCAAAGAGTTTGGGCAGAGATGTCAGTCGAGGCGGAAGTACAGAGGCCCAAACTCTTTGCCTTTACAAATGTCTGCTTGTGTCTGTGTATGTGCAGATGGATATATATGTGTGTGTGTGTGTGTGTGTGTGTGTGTGTGTGTGTGTGTGTGTGTGTGTGTGAGTGAGTGAGTGTATACCTGTCCTTTTTTCCCCCTAAGGTAAGTCTTTCTGCTCCCGGGATTGGAATGACTCCTTGCCCTCTCCCTTAAAACCCACATCTTTTCGTCTTTCCCTCTCCTTCCCTCTTTCCTGATGAAGCAACCGTTTGTTGCGAAAGCTTGAATTTTGTGTGTATGTTTGTGTTTGTTTGTGTGTGTATCGACCTGCCAGCACTTTTGTTTGGTAAGTCAGATCATCTTTTTTTTAGATATATTTTTCCCATGTGGAATGTTTCCCTCTATTATATTCATATTTATTATCAGGTATTTAATGGCATTGTCCCGTTACAAAACTGCATAAGGATCTACTCATTTAGTCCCCTGGCAAATGTGTATCAAATGTTAAAGCACAAATCTATTACAAAATATAATTCTATAGTGTATCATAGATTTTAACTCAGTCAATAGATATGACAGAACTCTAGAAATCACATCATCTTACATACTACATTCCTGATAAACACAATTATATAATCTTATGAATCTACAAATGTAGTGTATATTTTCTTCTAGACTAGGGGTCATTATGCATCCACCTTCAAGACGTCTTCTATAGTAAAAGTTAACAGTACCTGACATTTTACCAGTTTGCTTTGCTTACCTTAATCTCCTCTTATCTTTACATCTACAATGAACAATGAACATTTCCACACAAAGTGTGCTTACTGTATCAATCAAACAATTCCCCTCCCACTGATCAATCTTAATCTTAATGTAAGGACACACAAAATCTGAATCACCTTCTCTGCTATTACACACATCATGTAAGAACACTTTCTATTTCATCAAATGCTACATCCACACTATCTTAACATGGTTTTATCAACTTTACTGGTATCATAGCACTACTCCGGTTACTCATGTTATCAGATAAAGAATGAACACAATGAATGGACTCCACAGCATGACTAAAATCACTTATTACAGAAGGAACGCAAAATATATTACTGTCAAAATTACACTTCCTAATTAGGTCTTCTTTCACTTCATTCCACCAATTTGGATACAAATTTTGACAAACGACAGCTAACTTATTCCAGAATGCACATTTATCTATGTTATCATCAATATGGTCCCAAACAAACTTCAAAAGTTTTCACCTTTATTCTCTAGGCTTACAGATAACTCGCCTTTACTGTTTGTACTATTGCTCTGCATGACATTAATGAAAAACTGCTTTGACTGCACTGGTATTCCATGACTCTCCCTTACATCAGCACATATGTCACTTACCTTATCCGTATTATCAACATCATTCACAAATAACTCTGAAACTTCAGTATTCTTAAACTCCATAAATACCTGTTACTCATCATCATCATCATCATCATCACATTCTTCCAAAATTACTTCATCAAAAACACCATTAGCAAACACAAGTCTCATCTCCATCAAAGTCACTTACCTCACCTACACTTATTCACAATAAGCTACCAGTCTCAGACTTACCAACCTCAGTTATTTCACAGCTCTCTTTCACATCTGTATCAAAAATGCCACCTAGTTCAGATCCAATAAAATCGTCACCTGATTTGCATACATCAATACCACTGTTTTCTGACCACAAGAAGAAATAATTATTACATACTACATCAAAATTCTCATTACTCTCACATTCTGGTTTGTGATTAGCACCTACATTACCATAATGAAACACAGTATGCCAAAACTTTTAATCAAAACATAAATGAGAAATCTGATATTTCTTCTGTTCAATTTCAGTTACCTGTGTCACACTGTTATTATTGTCTAATTGCAAATGTAAATTGGGGGTTCTGTGCTTGTTGTGTTTCCTTGCCCCAAAATTGGGGACCTTCATTGAGGTGAACTGCCATTTCCCGATTAGTTACCTCTATTATTGTTTCTTCTATTAAACTGCCCATGGTTATCCCCATTATTCCTATTCTGCTGACGTTCAGAATTTCTGTCTCTATTACCATTTTGACCCTGATAGAAGTTACCATTATCTCCGTTTCTGTAGTTGTTACCATTGTAATCTCCATCATTTTGATTATTATCATACATACTTCTTTCTACTGCCCTATCTAGCCTATCAACATATCATAAAAACTGTTCAAGACAATCATCAGGTCCGTATGCTAAATCCCACTGCAACCTTTCTGGTAATCTCATTTTAAGTGCATCAATCAGTGTCATTTCATCAAATGGTTTGACAAGGTGTGTTAATTTCTTAAGTTGATTGTTACAAAATGCTTTCAGAGTACCATCCCTATTCCTATAATTAGGACCATTCAAAAATTCACTTTTAATTCTTCCCTGTTCAGCTTCTGACCAAAATTTACTTAAAAAACATTTTTTGAAACTTTGATAAGTTTCCCACTAACTTAAATTTAAGTTTACCCAAGACAGGACTTTGATCCAAGACATCTCTTAACAAATTTAATTTTTTGATTATCACTCATGTCTGACACAAAACTACCTCTACAGTGGCACAGGAAATCCACTGGTTGTAAATTGTCTGATGATGGAAAATTTTTGATTGGAGTTGTAGCAGCACCACCATTTAAGACAGGAAAAGGTTAGCTTTGGTGCAATATTTCTGAGCACACAAGTTACAGCCAGGCACAGGCCTGTTGAAGTAAGTTACACTACCAGTGGTTGCGAAGTAGTATGGAGGCCACAGGGCCATAGACCTGCTGAAAAGAGTAAACACAGCAGTGGGCATGACGCAAGTTACAGGCAAAAGGGGCCTACTGGCCCAACCCAGGTGTTATGAGTACATGACCCAGAGCAGCATATTAGCAAAACAGAGGCGCACAGCTGCGTATAAATAGGTGCTGGTTCACTAACAAGACATTCAAGTGTGACAACTATCCTGGACAGTAGGGTGTATCACACCACCGGCTACACGCACCAGCAGAGGAGGCACCAGCTTTCCAGTCCACGGCAGGTGGCTAGTTTGACCAACGGAGGCAAATGCGGGGTCCTCAGCCAGCCAGCGGCGGGCTACGCCATGCGTTGCTACTGCGGGCAGTCTTGTTGGCTCCCAACACACGCCGGAGGCATCCTGAGGCGAGAGCCGCAGATACGGATGCAGGATTGTGGACGCTTGTTCTCGCTGCGATCTTAGCCACACTGGTGAGGAAGCATGCTGCATGCCGCCTTGCAGCTCCCAGGGTGGCGCTGAGACGGAGGGACGGAGACCACTGAGTCGACTGCTGGGGCATCCTGAAGTCGTCACAACTCTGCGGCCGTACAACGCCGACACACAGCAGGGCGTTGCATGGGTTGCTGAGGCAGCCATTCCATGCCAAGCCATTTCACAGACAGTGAAGTGGTGTCCTCAGCATTGCGGGACCCGGTGACGCAGGCCGATAGGAATGGGGGCAATGTAGCTGGAGATAATAAATCACTTGGGAAACTCAGACGAGTTTTAATATGGTGCATCCTGACAGGTTCCATCCTCATCCAACTTACCATCTACATTTGGTGTCAGAATAGTGGGCATCGTCTGTACAGTACGACATTTGAGCCCATTGCCTGCATTACAGTCACAAAATGTGGTGAGTGTTGACCAAGTTTTCTTTTTGAGTGTTGGACGTTTTCTTTCTTTTTTGTTTGTGTTTTGAGTATGGCTCCTGGCAGGCCATTTCAGATGTTTTAAGTAGGCATATTATTATTATTGTTATTATTATTATTATTTGTCAGAATAAGTGTTAGTGTGTTTGGGGCAGTAAGATGTTGTTTTTCATGGCATTTGATTACTTTTGTATTGGTGTATTATGATACTGAGTATGATGATACAGAGCTGTAGGAAGTCAGGTCATTTTTAAATATTTTGTTTCGTGAGTAACTGGGAACAAAAGCAACACAATGGCAGAGTGAGGGATGCAAGGTGTGTCAGAACCAGAAGTGGTACAGATTTTGTTGGAAAAGGTAGCAGTGGACAATACGCAGTTGAGAAGTGAATTAACACCTAGGAGTGAGCAGGAAATTGCATCTGATCAGTCATTGTTGCCTAGGGTGCAAAGATTGATACAGCTGCCGTGAGTTTGATTATTCCATTTTCTGGCAAGGCATCTGAGGATGTGCGTTCATTTGTGGAGGACTTGGAAACTTCAGCTGTGATGAATGGTTGGTCTGATGAACATTTGTTACATACAGCCAAGATTAGATTAATGGGTGAAGCAAAGACATATATAAGGTGTTCTTAGGCCTTAACGAAGGTGGGACAGTTTAAACAGTTGAAGGGAGGGGCTTCTACAGAGGTACAAGAAACAGAATAGTGCTCTGTGCTTCAGGGAGAGGTTGAGTACAATGACAAAGAGGCAGGGGGACACAGTAAAGAAATTTGTGTACAAGATAAGAGAAATTAACGAGTATCCTTACAAGTTGGGTCAGAGCAATGAGACAAATGGTGTTCTGTTGCAGGAAGCCAAGCAAGGGGCACTTGATGTATTTTTGATGGGGTTACCTGTGCATATGTTGTGGAAAATGCATGAAGGAACTCCAAAAGATTTGTATTTGGCCATTCAGCTGTCAATTCAATGTGAGGAAACAGATGTGGCAATGGGGGTACGTGATAGACAAGCAGTGTTTACAGCAGGTATAAAATGTTCTGGGTGTGGTCGTATGGGACACGTGCAGAGACAACATACCCAACCACCGAGGAATAGAGGAAGGGCTGGAAATCAGCAGCATGGGGGATGGAGAAGTGGAGTTAGTAGACGTGGACAGTCGTTAAATGGCAGAGGGAGCCCAAGACCCACCTAAGGAAGCTCCCGTTTAATTTCAATGCTACAAATACATATGCAGAGGTGAAATGTTCAGTGGTAGAATCCATAGGAACTAAAACATTTAAGATTTTGTTGGACACAGGGGCGCAAGTGTCAGTGGCTACTAAGAGTTTAATTGGATGAAGGAAGTTAGACCCACCATGTTACAGGATGCATGGAGTGGGGGATAAGGAGGTCACACCTTTGGGGTCAGTGAAAGTTGACTTTAATGTAGGGAAAGTCCAATTTGATCCATGCATGGAGGTAGTACCATGGGTAAGCGAGGGCTATGAGATGATCCTAGGAGTAGATTTCTTGCATCAACATCATGCCAAAATTGACCTTGGACAACAAATTGTGGAACTTGGTGGAATGTTATTTCAGCTAGGGGAAACTGTTGTCGATACAGAGCTGTTGTGAGGCATTCAACATAATAAACAGACCAATTGAACTGCATATATTAGCATTAAGGGTTAATTCGCATGAGTGTGCATCTAGTGGCACTGGGAAGTCGCTTTGGGTAAGTGTTGAGTCATATCTACCTGTGGATACAGTATGTGTTATTGAACCGTTGGAAGATAATGAATTTTTGGATCCATTAGATTGTTCCTGAAACATAGTATTGCACGTATAGAAGAGGGAAATGATGGGCAAGTAGTCCCCATAAATGTGGATAATTTTAGCGCTGTAGAAGCGAATTTGGGAAAAGGAGTTTTAGTAGAAAATTTGGATGCACCAGATGACAAAGACTGGTGTTCAAGAGGTAGGCATAGTGATCAACCACTAACTGCTGATAGAACTGCATTACACAACAAAGTTGAGCATTTGAAAGGAGAAGAAACAGAGCACATGGAAGAATTGTTGTGGGAATTTAAGGATTTGTTTTTTCCACGAGGGCCTTTACCAGCAACTCCATTAGTTCAACAAAGGATACCAGCAGGGAATGAAGCACCTGTTTACCGTAAACAATACAAAATACTGAGGTATTTGTAGCCAATTGTGGAGGATTTCATTGATCAGCAGCTTGCGGACAGTATTATAGAGCATAGTAACAGTTGCTGGGGAGTGGGCATTGCCATTGTGCCTGAAAAAATCTATGGATGGAACTAAAAAATACAGGTTCTGTTGTGACTACTGATACCTTAATAATAAGACAATAATGAACGCATACCCCATTCCAAACATATTAGTGACTTTGGATCACTTAGGACAGTGTCTGTACTTTTCTACAATGGATTTGACAAGTGGTTATCATCAGTTAGAGGTGGCTCCAGGGCATCGTCCAAAAACTGCTTTCTCTACTCCTGGAGGCCATTACCAGTACATCAGAATGCCATTTGGTTTGAAAAATGCTCCAGCAACTTTTCAGAGGTTGCTAGACAATGTGTTGAGGGGTTTGAAACCACGGCAGTGTCTTATCTATTTGGATGACATTATAGTGTTTTCAAGTAATATGGAGCAGCATAGACAGTGGTTAAGGGAAATCTTTATGAGGTTAAGAGCAGCTTGTTTAACAATGAGCCTGGAAAAGTGTCATTTTGCATTGCAAGAAGTGAAATATTTAGGTCATATCATCAGTAAGGACAGAGTGTGAACAAATCCGAGGTTGGTACAGGCTGTAAGGGATTTTTGACTCCAGAGTTTGATTTAACAAGATCAGATTCTGCCTTGGCAAAAACTCTAAAGTTGCTTCTAGCCCATACAGCTGTGCCTGTGTAACATTCAATTGTGAGACTCCTGAAATTGACACTGGCAGATAGAAGGTTGGTCCTATTATGTTACACTTAGTTCCACTGATTAAAATTCTGCTCCCCTAGAGCTCTATACATTTTGCTTCGGCAAATACTACCTTCTCAAACAACTTACTACTACTATCAAATTTTCGTAGGTGGATAAGATCCAATGCATCCCAACCTGTCCCTAGCAGGCTCTCAATATTCAAAAATACATACAACATATGACAATACAATGCCTAATTAATCTACGCAAACCCAATGATTCATAACAAGAAAACAAAATAAAAAACTACAAATACTCCACTACTTTCTGTTTTGCAAAGCATACGGTACATCATGCTGCACTCTATCTTCCTGGTTTTCTCTGCACTTAGCGCCTCTCTTCACTCTCTCTTTCTTCCTCTTCCCTTCCTGTGACATTTCTGGAATCACATCCAAACAACCCTTAAATGGCCAGAACTGCCCAATGTGTACTATTGTTGTTCTAATTGGCAACTGAAACTTAACATTAACGGGGGATGTGGTTTCAACTACTTGGTATGGCCCTTGATACATCGTGATGAACTTCTTCATTTTCTCTTTTGGCGTGTAGGGACTGGATAGTATTACCAATTGCCCTACTCTACACTGCAGTAAACTTCCTTTCCACTTCACTGCATCTTCCTGTCTTTCCAGAGCCTTCATATTCGCCTTTTGTACCCATTTCCAAACATCTTGAATTGTTCTCATGAATTGACATACAGATTCACCAGTCCCTCCTTTCTGTAGCTTCACTAAATTAAATGGTGACGGAATTTTTTGCCCGTACGCTACCTCATACGGAGATAAACCGGTATTGGTATGGACTTTTGCATTGTATGCACATACAACGTGCTTCAAATACTTGTCCCACTGATGGTGATGAGAATCCACATAAAAACTTAGCATCTTCCTGATTGTTCTGTGTACCCGTTCTGTCCTTCCATTCACTTGTGAATGCAACACGCTCATCCTCAACTTCTTTATGTTCAACAATTTACACAGTTCCTTAATTAAATCTGACATGAAGTTGGTCAGTAATTATTGTCTCCGGTACACCAAACTTCAAAATCGAGTTATTTACTAATGCTTGCGTGACCAATGCTGCCTGTTGATTTGGCATAGCCACCATCTCCACATACCTCAAAAAATGGTCTATTATTGTCGGAACAAATCTGTTCCCCAATGGTGTTCGAATGAAAGGTCCTAATACATCACTTTCCAACATAGAAAACAGATATGTTGCTTCCGGCAGTCGTTGCAGCTGTATCTGTTTCCGACTCAAATCTGCTCTCTGCTCTCTTGACACACTCATCCACATCCACTTTCCTACCTCTCCACCAAAACCTCTCCGCCACTCTCCTATTCATCGCTCTATACTCACCATGACCAGATAACATGTGATAATGTGCTTCCTTTAAAACCTCATCTCTCAGTTTCGCTGGCACTACTACCCTTGGCCCTAACTTCATTTCCCTGCACAGAAGACCATTCTACATATTAGATTGTGGCTGTGTTCGATACAATTTACAATCGTTGTCAGAGACATGTAATTCTTGCCGTACTGCTAGGTCACAACCTATGACTTCTACTTTTGCCACCTTTCTACTCAGTGCATCCGCATTACCGTGCTTCTTCCCGGGCTTGTGCACCACCTCATAGTCGAATTCACTAAGCCTCACAGCCCACCTAGCGAGTCTACTGGACGGATCCTTCAACCCCAACAACCACTTCAACGCAGCGTGATCTGTCAGTACCCGAAATCTTCTCCCATATAAATAACATTTAAAATATGTGATTCCGTAGATTACGCTAAGCATCTCCCTCTCTGTTGTTGAGTAATTCATCTCTTCTGCATTCAACTGCCTAGACTCATAGCCTACAGGATGTTCTTTCACATCAATTTACTAACTAAGAACTCACCCTAATACTTGATTTGATGCATCACATGCTAGAATAAATTCCTTTTCAAAATCTGGAAACACAAGAACCAAACTTGATGTTAACACTTCTTTCAGTTCGTTAAATGCTTTCTGACACTCTTCTGTCCACTCAAATTTCACACCCTTCCATAACAATTACGTCAATGGCTGTGCTAAATCTGCAAAACCCTTCATGAACTTTCGATAGAAATTGCAAATTCCGACATGCAGGAGGCATCCTGAGGCAAGGGCCGAAGATTCGGATGCTGGATTGTGGGCACTTGCAGGTCCCAGGGGTGGTGCTGAGGCAGCAGGGACGGAGACCGCTGAGTCAACTGCCGGCGCACCATGATGTTGTCACAACTTCGCGGCCATACAAAGCGACACTCAGCAGGGTGTTGCATGGGTTGCTGAGGTACCCATTCCACACCAAGCCATTTTGCAGACAGCGAAGTGGTGTCCTCAGTACTGCGGGAGCCAGTGACGCAGACCGAGAGGAACGAAGGCACTGTAGATGGAAATAATAAATCACTTAAGAAACTCAGACAAGTTTTAATATGGCGGATCCTGACAGCTTCCATCCTCATCCAACATACCATCTACAGAGTGTTGGACCATGCAATACCATTGTTTGAATATAGATTTTTGTAAATGTAAATTTCCTGAACTACTGAAATATTTTGATCTAAAACTTTTAAATTAGTCTGCATATTGTTTTCAACATTTAAACTTTTTTGATCTAAACTACTAAAGTTCTGTTCCATTTTTTCTGCAAAATTAATTGCAGAATATCAGTTTTTTACTGTTTATTTGCTGACTATGCTTTCACTTGGCTCAGATATGTCCTGACAGGGTCCTACAGCTTTCACTTCTACATCACTACTACCCTTGTCTCTATTCATTTTGTTAACAATCATATGAGTCCACAAATTAATTTCACAAATAGTTTGTACTTATCTTTCCTTTTTGATGTCCTAGGTTGTAGTTTTAAAGTACTCTTTCAACTGATCTGGTCCGTTATTGCTGGGAGTGTCTCATCACTGTTGATACGACTTCACTGGGCAGCTCTCGGTCTTCTTGTATACAAAATCATATGAAATTGTTTTAGAAAAACAGTTGAGATAATACTATCCTGTTTAAAGGGCAGAAAGTATTTTTGGGTTCAATAACTTCTGTTGAATAAAGGTAATGTTAGAGGAGGGTGTCCCTTTACAGCACCAGTGGACAAAGTACAAGAGTATTGTGCAATATGCCTTAGACAGGTATGTGCCGAGCAGAGTTATGACAGATGGAAAAGACCAACTGTAGTTTGACAGCCATGTTAGAAAGCAGCTACAAAAGCAAAGAGAGCTTCACTCCAGATTTAAATGAAGCCCAAACCTCAGAGACAAACAAAACCTGAACAAATCCAAAATTAGCGTAATGGGAGCAATGAAAATTAGATCCTATCTACTGACTTCACAGAAAATCCTAAGAAGTTTTGTTCTGATGTTAAATCAGTAAGTGGGTCAAAGTCATTTGTCCACTCTATGTCCATAATGGCTTCGAAATTGAGGATTACAGAAAAGAGGACGAAATACTGAACATCTTTCTACTATTTCATAGAGGAGGATTGTACTGTGGTTCCTCCTTTAAACTGGTGCACAAACATCAAAATGACAAACATTAAAATAAGTGACCACAGGACATAAAAGTGTTTGAAATTTCTCAACACAGGAAAGGCCAATGGGCCTGACAGAATACCAATACATTTCTATGTAGAGCTGCAAAAGAACCTGCTGCTCATATTCTAGCAGTAGTGTGCCTTAGATCACTGTAGGAGCAAAGCATTCCTAGTGTTTGGAAAGAAGCACAGGTGATTCCTGTTTCCACGAAGGGTTGCTGAACAGATGGACAAAACTATAGACCAGTACCTCTGACCTCACTCTGTAGTAGAATCTTGGAACATATTTATGCTTACATATTACAACATTTCTGCAGTTCTGAACTCCCCTCTGTAGAAATTAACATCGATACTGAAAACAAAAATCTTATGGAACTCTGCTTGCCCAGTTCTTCCATTAGATTGAGAAAACAATACATACCAGGTCACAGATGGGTGCCATGTTTCCTGACAGCTGAAAGGCATTTCATGCAGTTCCAGACTGCCACCTAATGAACAAAATATGAGCATACAAAATGTCAGACCTGCTGTGTGGTAGGATTGAGGACAGAACACAGCATGTCATTCTCAACAGAGAGATAACTTAATACAAAAACGCAATTTCAGACATATTGCAAACAAGTGTTTAAGACCATCACTTTTCACAGTGTATATATAGGGTGGACCATTTTAATCCTTAGTGGCGAATAACTCAGGATAGAGGTGTGACACAGCAAAACATTTTAATATTTGATTTAAGATTTGGAAAGAGTGGCCGTATAAAATGATACATATTTCAAAGTCACAGCAAGGCTCAGTGAATGTCAGGTAAGGAAATATCCTTTAGTTCTCTTAGAGATTAACTCAGAATAGAAAAGGGATACAGCAAAATGCAGTATTAAATACAAATTGGAAGGGGTATCTCAAGTAATGAGAGGTTCTCTCAGCAACAGGTGAGGGGTAGTGCAAAATAATTAGGAAAGACAATGAAAGATGTAGTAAACTAAAACAGATTGAAGCAAAGAGTAGTTACAGTGAAGAAGCACTGAGACCGAAGAAATTAACGTAAATTAAGGCCAGGTGGGTGGAAAAACCAAAAACATGTTGTGGTGCTAGTTCCCACCTGTGGAGTTCTGACAAACTGGTGTCTGCAGGAAGAATCCAGATGGCGCATGTGGTGAAACAGGCACCAAGGTCATGAATGTCATGTTGAAGAGCATGCTCTGCAACAGGATATTGCTAGTTGCCAGTATACACCCTCTGCCTATGCCCATTCATCCTAATTGATAATTTGGTGGTAGTCATCGCGATGTAGAGGGCCAAACAGTGTATACATAACAGCTGGTATATGATGTGTCGTTTTGTATGTGGCCCTCCATTTGATAGTATATGTTTTGCCAGTTACAGGGCTTCAACCACAGATGGTAGGGGGAAGCATAGGGCAAGTCTTGCAGCAGGGATGGCCACAGGGGTATGGTCAGTAGGGTAGGGAGATGGGTGCAAAAGGAGCATAGGGTCTGAACAGTGGTATTCCCCTTCCTATCACTCTGCAGCTCCCTAAAAAGCCACACCATCAACCACCACTCCTCTCCAATGAACCGAGCTTGCCATCAAGAGCCCATGTCTGTGATTTACATTGACCTGCAGTCCCTCCTTAAAACCTCAGCCCCCTCACAAGGACTAACACCTCATTCTACAGAATTCCTCACCCCACCCAAACCACACACCCCCACCTTTTATCTTTTTCCTAAGATCCACAAACCCAGTCACCCTGGCCATTCTTCAGTTGCTGGCTTCAAAGCATACACCGAATTGATGCTCCTTAATTGATCAACACCTTGCTTGTCACAATTGATGACACATCCCTCTACACCAACATCCCCCACATACATGATCTGTCTGCTGCTGAACATTTCCTCAGTCAGCACCCACATGATTGCAAACATATGACATCCTTCCTACTCACATTAATCAGCTTTATACTTACTAACAACTACTTCACCATTGAGGGCGCAGACATACAAACAGATGAGGGGTACAGCCATGGAAACCAGGATGATTCCTTCCTATGTCAATCTTTTCATGGGTTGCTTGGAGGGGGGCATTCCTGGGACCCATAAATCTTCAGTCCCTGGTTTGGTTTGGATACGTTCATGACATCTTTGCCATATGGACTCATGGTGATGCTGACCTGCTAAAATTCCTGGAATCTCTGAATACCTACTCCGAATGAAATTTCTCATGATCCTATGCTGAATTCCATATCTTTTTCCTGATGTTGATCTCATTCGCACCAAAGGCAAGCTACACACTTCCGTCCACATTAAAACTGCCAACAAACAACAGTACTTACATTGCCATCCTTTCCATGTCAAACGTTCCCTCCAATACAGCCTTGGCATCTGAGGTGCACACTCTTTACAGCAACACACCACCATCTCACCTCAGCCTTCACTGCATGTAATTACCCCACCAGCCTAGTTAAAAAGCAGATTTCCTGGGCCATCACATCCAATCCTGCTACTGCTGATCCCTCCATAAAACAACTTTGGAGTATCCCATTGGTGACAGTATTACTATGGTCTGGAATGTGTTAATTAGGTATTTCAATAGGGCCATGACATTCTAAAATCATGCCTTGAAATTAGATTCATTCTATCTGAAATTTTGCCCACTACATCTAGAATAGCTTTGTGTCACCCTCCAAATCTCTGCAATATTCTTGTCAGTCCCTATGCTCCTTTTGCACCCATCTCCCTACCCTACTGACTGTACCCCTGTGACCATCCCTGCTGCCAAACTTGCCCTATGCACCCTCCTACCATCACCTATAACAGCCCTGTAACTGGCAAAACATACACTATCAAAGGGAGAGCCACATACAAAACTACACGTGTCATATACCAGCTGTTATGTAAATGCTGTTAGGCCTTCTACATCGCCATGACTATCACCAAATTATCAATTAGGATGAATGGGCATAGGCAGAGGGTGTATACTGGCAACTAGCAATATCCTGTTGCAGAGCATGCTCTTCAACATGACATTCATGACCTTGGTGCCTGTTTCACCACATGCGCCATCTGGATTCTTCCTGCAGACACCAGTTTGTCAGAACTCCACAGGTGGGAACTAGCACCACAACATGTTTTTGGTTTTTCCACCCACCTGGCCTTAATTTACGTTAATTTCTTCAGTCTCAGTGCTTCTTCACTGTAACTACTCTTTGCTTCAATCTGTTTTAGTTTACTACATCTTTCATTGTCTTTCCCAACTATTTTTCACTGCCCCTCTCCCACCTCTGTTATGTACAATACACTTAGCTTTTCACTCTTATTAACTCATGCATGATGTTTAAGCAGTAATCTCTTTCTGCATACTACCCTGTCTTCCACTTTTAAGCTCTCATGTTGTCAAATCTCATCTAATGCAGTCCCCAACAATCAGTCTCTCCTTCTCATTCTGTACAGTAAGTCTCCCCTGACCTGTGGTTCGGGTGACTTACCTGAAATCTACCCTAGTTCCTACACCTCTCCAGTCCTTTTCCTTCACCCCTCTTCCTTCCCCTTCAACCCTTCTGCCTGAAGAAGGAGCCACTGGCTCCAAAAGCTTGCCAATTACAACCCTCTTTTGTATGTGTGTTCTGGCACCACTCTCTCAGAAGATTTTTTATCTATCCAATTAAACACTTGAAACAGCAGTAGATGGGAGATATTACTAACAAGACTGAGAGTACAGCTGACATGGAGATTACCTATGTGATGCATATATGCTGGTATTTGTTATGGTACAGCCTTATATGCCTAAATAGTTGCTCTATTGAAATCTGGCAGTTCAGAGCAGCTAGCATTTGGTCCAGAGAGGCAATAAATGTTGAGTTCAGGGTAGTCTGCAGGTAGATCAGGCTCTCTCCAGAAAAGGGGGACCAGATATGTCACAATAGGTGTCACTAATTATCAGGCCTTGTCCTTGCACCTCTAAAAGTTGTGTGTTACTCAAGCTTCCACAGTGATAACATGTGCAGATAGCAGTTACTGGATCAGACACTGAGAAGAGCTGATATGATCCTCCCCTTTGGAAGTATTCAGTTTTACTTGTAATCACTTCCCAAGAACACTCATAAGCAGGCTACTTGATGATGATGATAATGAATACAATGAGGTTCCATGGGCACATGATAGAAAGTTCATTACCACCCAAACTAAAATGTCATGTGGAGGAAGATCATAAAAGTTTAAAATGGGAACTGTGAATACAAATGTGAAGAAACTCCTGAAAACTTGCACACGTGTGCGCCCACATACACACACACACACACACACACACACACACACACACACACAAAAAAAAAAACTAAAAGCATATCGTCAGATCTATCACATGGTAAAAAGGGAAGAAGCAGTAGAAAAAATTAAAAGAAGACAGCAGATAGCTTCAGCTGACTGATCACTGCAACACACTAAAATCCCGATCCTAAAAACTTAGGCCAGAGTCCAAACATATCACAAAATTTTTAAAGCTTGACCACACTCGCCTTGTCATCAGATAAAATAGAGAGCAGATTCCGAGCTAAATTTGCTTCTATGTGCTTATTATAAAATACAATTCACTCAATTAAAATGTGGTAGATACTGACTTGCAAGCTGTAGGTATCACACACAGTAGAGGTCTCTCACAGGAATAGAATGCCATGTGTTAGGGGACAGTGCCCAACACAGAGACAGGTCATGGCCATTTCATCTGGCCTGTGTGACTGGTATGAGGGATGCCACAGCTGAATAGTTTGCTTCGCTGACCACAACTTACCATCTGTCACTGCCAGTCACTCCTCCCCTCGCAACTGCATGGATCTGTAACTCAGCAGTGAAATGACAGACTGCAGGGGAATGGTGGAATGGTACATTCTGTAACATTATGCTCCTTGCAGGCCTCCTTGGTGGCTTTGCTTGCCTATTCATTTCCACAAATTCCCATGTGGCCTGGTAGCCAGCAGGATGAAGCTGTCTTCCCCTACTGCTGTAGGAAGTACCATTTGGCCATTTATGAGCTGTACCATTTTCTCTGTCGGGTACACTAGTTGTAACTATGTACGGCACTGAGGAAATCAGAGCAGTGACAAGCTATTTGCCCTGAGATGCCTAATCTGCTTCAGTGCCTTCAGGATTGCATGGAGCTCTGCAGAGAATACTGTATAGGTATGGAAAAGAAGAATCCTGGAGACATGGTCACAGAATATGATGAAATAGCCAAGAGAGTCATCTTGTTGTAACCTGTTGGTGCACACAACTGTAAAACAGTGATGCCTATCCAAAATGTTATAAAACAGAGACTGAAATGTAAAATAGTGAGTCAAATCTTTCTTAAAATTCGCCAAGTCTAAAATAATTCTGGGCCTCTGAAGGAGCCAAGGCAAAGATCTGATCCAGCCACAACCATCTCTAAAAGGCAATCCATCATGTGAATTCCATAGGGCCATGCTGCTCAGTGTCAAGTATGCAAACATGTTTCCACTGGTGGTCATTCAATGGTATTGTTTCCAGTTGTGTATGGTGTGGACAGTGATTACAGGTCAGTCACACCATGAGGAGTCATCACCTGATGTGAAGCAGCAGTTCACCATCCTCAACACAGTGGCTTGGTATGGGGCTGTTTCTAAATGCCCCAGAGGCAATCTTAAATACTTCAAGGTGCACAACACCTGAAATCTTTAAATAAGAGGATTGTACAGATATATATACACTGTGCACCTATAATTAAGCTGAGATTGCACAAAGACCCTGTAAAACTGGAGAAGACAAGTCCAGTCTCCTCTCCATGAATTGTGGCCCAAGACATTTTAAAATACTGAGTGCTTTTAGGGACTGTCTTTTCAGCTCCCTAAGGTGTGGCAACCATGTAACTTTTGAGCAAAATGTGAGAACACTGGATGGGACATTTAACAACAGACTTCATACTACTAATAGCTATGGCAAAACAGTCACACTTAAAACACTGTCTTGAGGGACATCATTTTCCTGCTCACAGTGATCAAAGAGGATGTCACCAACTTACTATCTAAAAAAATAGTAGAATGAGTGGAAGGACTGTATGAAGAAAGCAAGACATCCTTAATAACCTCATGCAAGGAGCTGCCCAAAAATAATATCACAGGCATTCTTGATGTCAAAAAATATACCCAGAAGATGATGATGGCACAGGAATGCCTGTTGTGTAGCCATTTCCAGAAGGGCTAGGTTATTAAGATATTGGAGCCTAATGGGTCAGCAATCCCAGGTCCTGAGGAAATTTGCTACAATTTACAATTTTTTAATAAATTTACTAATCCATTTACCTCTTTAGGCAGTATATCAGCTTAACCTTCTATCCTTCCTCTTTATGAATATGTATATGTTTAGCACAAATAAATTATACAGGGATTTGTAGATATTACTCTAAAGATGCTGTTGTTCAGCATTTGTATTTTCCCCCAAAGTGGACAATTTTTTCATAAGTCGTAGGGAATGGTAGGCTATTGACTTAAAATCACTTGTCAGCAGGAAATACTAAATGCTTCATTTTATAGGTAAAGTGTTTTAGTGTGAAATGTTATTTTTTTTCTCATTTTTACAAATTAGAGAAATTCACTCGGGTATGAAATCTTTCGAAACATTCAGAAACACAAAGGCCTGTGTTACATGGCCAATAGTAATATCTGGTCCAAATCAAACAATGGAAAATCTAGGATGGAAGGTAACAATACCAGAGAAGGAAAGTTGCTACTCATCATATAGCGGAGATGCTGAGTCATGATAGGCACAACAAAGATTCACATAATTAAAGCTTTCTACCATTAAGGCTTTTGTCAGGAGTAGACACACACACACACACACACACACACACACACACACACACACACACACACACACACTCATAAACGCAACTTGCACACACGTTTGCAGTCTCAGAGAGCTGAGACCACACAATATCTGGTCCCTTTCGTCACTACCTTTCCTACAGCTTTCCCTTGTTCCCAACAGGCCTTGATCTTCTAGCTGGGTTTGTTTTCTTTTCTGATGGTGGCAGTTTCACAGGAAAATGATGTGCTGTGAGTCTGTCTGCACTTTCAATTCCAGATGCTGAATGTGTTCTTCTTCATCACAGTTCCAACTCCCAATGTATTTCTTTCCCATAGTTCTTCAAGGACTGCATGACTTGTATAAAATCTGTCCATGTATACCACATGTACCTTTCCCAATAAAGAGGAAGCAGCAGTAATTTGACTGAATTGTCAACATTGCTTTTTCCTCCAGTATAAACTTCAGTGTTTGAGAATCACTTGCAACATACAGTTTTATCCCATATTTCTCTGGTTCATCTTTCATATAAACAGGGAATCCAAGTTTTCCTCAAAAAGAACATATTGCTTCATCCACAGTCAGATTTCATGATGGATAAAAGACTTTTCTGCATCTTTCTGTGAAAAAGTCCCAAACAGGTCTTATTTTATGCAGAGGGTCATGGCCTGGTTCCACTTGAAGTGTCCATAGTGCATTATTGTTCACACGCAGCATCCCGAATGTAGCAAAAAATCCGTCTCATGACATTAGCTTAGAAGCAAATGATGAAGCAAGCACAGGGTCTTTAGACCAATAATCCCTAACTTAAGGTTTCCTTACAACACACATGTGCAAAATGATTGCAAAATTTGACACACTTCATGTATCCTCACTGCTCTCCATTTCTTCCATAAAGATCTTGGTTTGAGTCTGTTCTGACAGCGAAGTTCAGAAATAGTATCAGTAGCAATATATTTGTCTGTGATTTTACTTTTAGAAACATTCTGTGATAAAAAACTGCAACAGTCTAGTTCTGTTGATAATGTATCAACAGGAACCTGAATTCCACTCGTTTCTCCAAACAGAGGTAATTCAGGGAGTGCATCAAAGTGACACCATTCATTCTGAAGGGCAGGCTGTTGAACTGAATGACAAACCTGACTAATAGAAACTTGTGCATTAGCTTCTTCATACTCACTACCATCGTTTCTATCAGCAGCACAGGTTTCACTCTCCAGCTCATGTGAGTCATCATTGTCTTCTGAAAAATTGGCAATGTCATCCAAAAGATCGTCAAGTTCTGAGCCATTGTTCAAGAGTACTTCAATCTCTAAGTTTGACAAGCGATGTCTGTTAGCCATATTCACCAGTTACATGTTTTTACACACAGGGAGGATGCACACAATAGCACAACGAGGCAGCCGACATAGAACAAAACAACCTTCAACAATATTCTGAGCATGCACGCAGTTCACATAACACTGGTACCAATCATGAGACACTGGCACATGCTAGGCGCCAACAATGCACTTACAACATGCCAAACAATTAGTCTTGCCACTTAAAAATGTAAAACACGTGTTTAAATCACAAATAAATAAGTCAGAAGTAAAGAACATATGACATACGGCTCCAGTGTGTTGAAAGCAGAGTGATACCTCCTGAACCCAGACTGAAAGACAACAGATGACCATCCATTCCAAGCTCTTTCCCACACAGCTAATGAGAGCAATATTATGATAACTACTTCCTTCCCTTAAAAGTTTAAAATGGCCTTTCACTATGAGTCATGGAAGTGACCTGATGCCCAATTGAGATTAAAAAGGGTGAGGAGGATTTCTTTGCTGCACCCCATGAGGTGCCACAACATACTATAATGGACTCTTATCATGACCAGGTGATGTGTCACAAACTCCCACATGGAGAAGAGGTACTTGTAGCCTTCATCAGTTATGTAACTGAAGTCCCTACCGCTCATCTCAGCAGCCACTGTATGGTGCCAGAAAGCTGAATCCTGACTGGCAGAGGTGGTAACTGTGGCAAAATGGGCCATCATAGTCTGGAAAGTGTTTTGCAGTTTGGCCTGGAGACTTCCATTGCTTAACACAATAGCCACAGAGCACCTCCCTCCTCACCCAGAAATAGTTCTGATGGTCTCCCATACAACTGTACCTTTAGTGGTCAGGAACCGTTTCCATGTGTTCTTCTCACCCTCTCTAATAATTCATCAACATTTCACCCTCGCTACCAAAAGGTAGGTGAGGTTCTCTGCAGCTGCCAGCACTTGATCCTATGTAGAGCCACCTACCTGGTCCTGATGGCAGAGTGGCATATGTTACTCCATCAAGGGAAAAGTTGTGTTTTCAGCTAGCCTGGAGGCTGCTGAGTGGATGTTTCACTGATGTGGCAGATTACTTGGGTAATATGATCCGCCCGTTTCTGGGCACTGTCATGGAGTTCAAACACAGCAAGTTGGCTGCAAGGCAACCAGTCTGCAATACTGAGCATCCATTCTGATGGCTTTCAGGTACTGCACTGTCTGTCAAGTGAAACCAGATTGGGAAGTGAACACTTCAGTCAAGACATCGAACACTTACAGTTGAGTGGTTTGTGCGAAGGTGGAAAGAGTACTGCGAGCAGTGCATGATGCTGCTGCTGCTGCTGCTGCTGCTGCTGTTGTTGTTGTTGTTGTTGTGGTCTTCAGTCCTGAGACTGGTTTGATGCAGTTCTCCATGCTACTCTATCCTGCGCAAGCTTCTTCATCTCCCCATACCTACTCCATCCTACATCCAGCATTCTTCTGTAGCACCACATTTTGAAAGCTTCTATTCTCTTCTTGTCTAAACTATTTATCGTCCATGTTTCACTTCCATACATGGCTACACTCCATACAAATACTTTCAGAAACGACCTCCTGACACTTAAATCTATACTTGATGTTAACAAATTTTTCTTCTTCAGAAACGCTTTCCTTGCCATTGCCAGTCTACATTTTATATCCTCTCTACTTCAACCATCATCTGTTATTTTGCTCCCCAAATAGCAAAACTCATTTACTACTTTAAGTGTCTCATTTCCTAATCTAATACCCTCAACATCACCCGACTTAATTTGACTACATTCCATTATCCTTCTTTTGATTTTGTTGATGTTCATCTTATATCCTCCCTTCAAGACACTATCCATGCCGTTCAACTGCTCTTCCAAGTCCTTTGCTGTCTCTGACAGAATTACAATGTCATCAGCGAACCACAAAGTTTTTATTTCTTCTCCATGGATTTTAATACCTACTCTGAATTTTTCTTTTATTTCCTTCACTGCTTGGTCAATATACAGATTGAATAACATCAGGGAGAGGCTACAACCCTGTCTCACTCGCTTCCCAACCACTGCTTCCCTTTCATGCCCCTCAACTCTTATAACTGCCACTTGGTTTCTATACAAATTGTAAATAGCCTTTCCCTCCCTATATTTTACCCCTGCCACCTTCAGAATTTGAAAGAGAGTATTCCAGTCAACATTGTCAAAAGCTTTCTCTAGGTCTACAAATGATAGAAACATAGGTTTGCCTTTCCTTAATCTAGCTTCTAAGATAGGGTCAGTATTGCCTCACGTGTTCCAGTACTTCTACGAAATCCAAACTGATCTTCCCCAAGGTTGGCTTCTACTAGTTTTTCCATTCATCTGTAAAGAATTCGAGTTAGTATTTTGCAGCCGTGACTTATTAAACTGATAGTTCAGTAATTTTCACATCTGTCAACACCTGCTTTCTTTGGGATTGGAATTATTATATTCTTCTTGAAGTCTGAGGGTATTTCACCTGTCTCATACATCTTGCTCACCAGATGGTAGAGTTTTGTCAGGACTGGCTCTCCCAAGGCCGTCAGTAGTTCTAATGGAATGTTGTCTACTCCTGGGTCCTTGTTTCGACTTAGGTCTTTCAGTTCTCTGTCATACTCTTCACACAGTATCATATCTCCCATTTCATCTTCATTTACATCCTCTTCCATTTCCATAATATTGTCCTCAAGTACATCGCCCTTGTATAGACCCTCTATATACTCCTTCCACCTTTCTGCTTCCCCTTCTTTGCTTAGGACTGGGTTTCCATCTGAGCTCTTGATATTCATACAAGTGGTTCTCTTTTCTCCAAAGGTCTCTCTAATTTTTCTGTAGGCAGTATCTATCTTACCCCTAGCGAGATAAGCCTCTACATCCTTACATTTATCCTCTAGCCATCCCTGCTTTGCCATTTTGCACTTCCTGTCGATCTCATTTTTGAGACGTTTGTATTCCTTTTTGCCTGCTTCATTTACTGCATTTTTATATTTTCTCCTTTCATCAATTAAATTCAGTATTTCTTCTGTTACCCAAGGATTTCTACTAGCCCTCGTCTTTTTACCTACTTGATCCTCTGCTGCCTTCACTACTTCATCTCTCAAAGCTACCCATTCTTCTTCTACTGTATTTCTTTCCCCCATTCCTGCCATTTGTTCCCTTACGCTCTCCCTGAAACTCTGTACAACATCTGGTTTAGTCAGTTTATCCAGGTTCCATCTCCTTAAATTCCCACCTTTTTGCAGTTTCTTCAGTTTTACTCTACAGTTCATAACCAACAGATTGTGATCAGTGTCCACATCTGCCCCTGGAAATGTCTTACAATTTAAAACCTGGTTCCTAAATTTCTGTCTTACCATTATATAATCTATCTGAAACCTTCTAGTATCTCCAGGGTTCTTCCACGTATACAACCTTCTTTCATGATTCTTGAACCAAGTGTTAGCTATGATTAAGTTGTGCTCTGTGCAAAATTCTACCAGGCGGCTTCCTCTTTCATTTCTTAGCCCCAATCCATATTCACCTACTACGTTTCCTTCTCTTCCTTTTCCTACTACCGAATTCCAGTCACCCATGACTATTAAGTTTTTGTCTCCCTTCACTATCTGAATAATTTCTTTTATTTCGTCATATATTTCTTCAATTTCTTCGTCATCTGCTGTTGCAGTGCTGAAATGTGTGCTCCGCCTCATGTTCAACACACATGCATGTGAGGAAATGAGAAGGCTCTCAATTGCTCTATCCCTGGATAGGTGGTTGCACAGCCCCAAGCACATCATGTGCATTAAAATCACCACAAAGAATGAAGGGGTGGGGGATCTGAGTAAGGAGATCATGTAGAGGCTCTCCATCCAGCTCTTCATGCCGGTGGGGGTAAGGGGGAAGATGGAGGGCAGGTAGAGTGAACATACCATCAAACGATAACACACATGTAGTGATGCAGTGACTGCATACGGGCTGTTTGTGAGGGAGACAAGTCAGGTGTGGTAGGCATTATTTATGAAAATAGCCACTCCTCCTTTAGCTCTCTCTCTCCACTAAGATCATCCTTTTTATGGAGTGCATAGCCACGTAACTCAGAGTGTCACATAATTTAAAATGCATCTCTTGAAGACAACACACTTGTTTACCCTGAGTTAATAGACATAGTTCCCCCCCCCCCCCCCTCAAGTGTCTTGAAACCATTTAAGTTCCAATGCAGTATGGAAGCTGTTGTGTACATAGTTCCGCATAGTGAGCGCGTACACAACTTTCCCACTAGAGCACACCCCACTAAGCACAACAGCACAGGCACAGCGCTCGTCCGTATCCGCAGTATGAGATGGCGCTGTCTTAGAGACGGACCAAATTCTGCTTCCTCTGATCCGCATATTACTATGTAATGCAGCCAGTGAAATTGCTGCTAACGTAGAACCTTTTCTCCTCGTGGATCACACTCGCGCTGTGATACCTGAAAGCGCGAGGTATTATAACGAGTGTACAGACCTCTGATTAGTCAGTCTGCATCAGTCTGCATCGGTTTGCATTAGTCTGTAGTCAACTTTCAGTCTGCACCTAATAAGATTATCATATTCCTGTACATAGCCATGAAGATAAATGAATAGACACTTTGTCAAGTATCAGAGATATGTGAGAATAAGATTAACGTACCAAGACCAAAGGAACTTCAGATTGTCAATTGTAAACAGCATCCAGAATCAAGTTACATATTGTCTACTCTTTTTATTATTTTAATAAATGTGTGTGAAAATTAATCAAGTTCTGTTTAAAGTTGGTCACCGTCAATCTGCTACTCTAAGCGTGCAAGTGGCATTTCTATCATCTGACCTAACGGCAGAAGATAAACACGCCACGATAAGACCACAAGAAATATTGCTGACACTCGCCTACCTCGTTAGAGCGACAAGTCAAATAATCTGATGGTGTGTGTAGCGAAGGTCTTACAGTACGCACACCACAGAAGCCATCTTAATGATGAGGTTTTCCTCTGTCTTTCCCTTGTGTTGGTGAGAGGGCACTAGTGGGGCGCAGGGTGGGGGTGGGGGAGTAACTTGAGAGACTTCGTAGTTCCCTCAAGTAGACACTGACATCCATACTGTCAAAACTATCTCCTTTTTTTTTTTGGGGGGGGGGGGGGGTAATGAAAGCAGCCTTGGTGGCAAAATTGTTTTTATTGGTAATAACTATGCATTTCACCCTTGTAATGCAACATCTGAGTGTCTGGAGACAATAGAATAAAAATTAATATGACAAAATGATAAACGGAATGAGGTATGGTTCTAAGCTGTGCACCCATGTGTACAGGGGACAGTAATATATGCATAAAATCACATAAAAATGTAATGGGATAAACTACATCAATCAGTTTCCATGGATGGGCAATAGATAAGAATTAGAAGGGTCCCATTAAGTTTCGGTTGTGCAGCCGCAAGATTTCTCCTTCTTCTTCTAATATTTCAGCTGTATAACGTTCAGCCATCTTCAGAGTGAGCTGCAAGACTGTGGCTCCACTGCTTGCTTCGTTCTTTTATACTCATGTACCACGCAACTGCACATGTGGCCACAGATGCAAATGTGCCAGAGACGTTGGTCGGCAGCAGAGACGTGCACAAAGTGCGAATTACATCTATGACTCTGCAGTCGATCTGTGTTGGCATGTCGATATATCACTGTGAGCTGCACTATGATGATGTTTTTGTGAGTTTATTACACCAAGTGCCAGATTCCATGATTTATGAAGGTTGAAACCACTATCTCTATTAATTAAATTCGTCATCAAGTGAATCTCAATCACTATCGAGTCCCAAAAAGATAATGTAGTTTCCCAAAATTTCATCGTTGTCATACAACATACTGTGACCAGTGTCAATACAGTGCTCTGCCACTGCCGACTTGTTAGGTTGTAAAAGTCGTGTGTACCTCCGGTGTTCTGTACATCTTTCTTGGACAATACGAGTTGTTTGTCCAATGTAAGAAAGGCCACATTCACATTCACTGATATATTAGTTAGTTTCGATGTGGTGTCTTTATTTACAAAGGTTCCCCTTCCAGAATCTCTACAACTTATTGAAAGAAGTTTTGACAAAGATATTTCAGCTTTATTCATACATGTTCTGGCCTCTACATACTTCTTATTTAACAATGAATTTTTTGAACAGATGGATGGAGTCGTCATGGGTAGTCCGTTATCCCCTCAGGTGGCTGATTTATTTATGGAAGACTTCGAGGAGAAGGCGCTTGAATCTGCTGACTTGAAACCCACAGTATTCTGGAGCTATGTTGATGATACCTTTGTTGTTTGGCCCCATGGTGAAGATAACTTGCAAGACTTCTTAAGACATCTGAACTCCCTCCACAAGCAAACACAGTTCACAATGGAAATTGAAAAGGAGGGATGGCTTCCATTCTTGGATGTTCTGGTTCGGCACAGAGGGGATGGCACTTTGGTACATGAATTGTATTGGAAGCTGATGCACACGGATTTGTATTTATGTGCAAATAGCTGCCACCATCCTGCCCAAACGATGAGTGTTCTCCGAACTTTGACACACAGAGCACATATTACTTCTGACAAAAGCAGTCTGCAAGATGAACTTTCCCACTTATAAAGAGTGTTTGAAGACAATGGGTACTCCCCACAGCAAATACAGAAGGCACTGAAAATGAAGAGGCCACAAAGAAAGCAGCAGAAGACGAAGAAATCTTTAAATTGATGGCCTTCCTGCCATATGTGGGTAGCCTCACATCAAAAATAGGACGGATTCTCAGCAGACACGAAGTAAAAGTGATTTTTCATCCTCCAGCCAAGACAGCTGCACTCGTGGGCTCCGTCAAATATGATTTGCTGCTCCGAAAATCTGGAGTTTGCAAAATTCCATGTGAATGTGGCCTTTCTTACATTGGACAAACAACTCGTCCTGTCCAAGAAAGATGTACAGAACACTGGAGGTACACATGACCTTTACAACCTAGCAAGTCAGCAGTGGCAGAGCACTGTATTGACACTGGTAACAGTATGTTGTATGACAACGTCGAAATTTTGGCAACTACATCATCTTCTTGGGACTCAATAGTGAAGGAGGTAATTGAGATTCACTTGATGACGCATTTAATTAATAGAGATACTGGTTTCAACCTTCATAAATCATGGAATCTGGCACTTGGTGTAATAAACTCACAAAGACTTCGTCACAGTGCAGCTCACAATGATATATCGACATGCCAACACAGATCCACTGTGGAGTCATAGATGTAAGTCGTGCTTTGTGCATGACTCTGCTGCCGACCAACGTCTCTGGTGCATTTGCATCTGTGGCCACATGCGCAGTTGCGCGGTACACGAGTATAAAGGGACAAAGCGAGCAGTGGAGTGGCAGTCTTGCGGCTCACTCTGAAGATGGCTGAATGTTATACAGCCAAAATATGAGAAGAAGAAGGAGAATTCTTGCAGCTGCACACCTGAAACTTACTGGAACAGTCTTTGTGCTGCCAAAACCTGAAGATTCACAACAAGAATTAGAAGTGTCTGGATGTAGCCTCCAGCCCTCAAATGTCTTACCAGATATGGGAAGAACCTAATTGGGACGTAAATGTAGAAAAATAAAATTAACCACGATTAATGGTGGTTGGCAGGAGAAATGGGAATCTAAAATAGATAAATTACTACAGCAGTTAGTTACCTTACATGTACTAAAGCAGGCTCAGCATGTACACAGCACAGAGACAAACATACGGCATGTGGATGAAGAGCAGAAAATGGCTAAGCAGGTCCACCCAGCACACTAACAGAACCGACAAAGAGGTGTGAGACTGGATTGCCACACTAGTATCATGGGTATGGGCTAGATGGCACAAAGACTCAGCCATAACAGATAACACTAATTGCATTGCTTAATGTTAACAATTTAAAAACTTATTAAAATATAAGGGATACCACTTAGAAAGAGAACAAATCACATTGCAGTTAAAAAAGTGTAAAGATGTGACAGAAACTTGCTAATAACAAATGTAATGAATGTGTAAAAATACACAGAACATGTGATTAGTACAAGATTAATCAGTTCTGCATTCCAGAATGCTCTTAATTGCAAGTTAAATAAAAGTACAGCAACATTAATAAAATACAGTAGAGTCCTGTTAATCCGAACTAATTGGGACTGGACCTTGTTTGGATTACCGATTTGTTCAGATTAGTCAGAATCATGGTGATGAGTTTCTAGAATGAAGTATACCAAGCAGATAAGTAAGTACACCATGGCAGCAAATGGGAACAAGTGTGGGAACAATGGATCACTCTCACTCCCTGCCCTTGTTGTTGTGATTGTTGAGACCTTTGTAATGTCAGAGGTCAGTGCACTGCAAGTTGGCTTGCAAAGCACTTGATTATGTTAGTTATCAATCGCTGGCACATGCAACAATTGTATTGCATTTGTTCAGGTGTAGTGGTGTACTTATTTTTGTCATGAGTAAATGGAAACATACAATGTTAACTCACAAAGAAAAACTGAATGCTTTGAAGTGGATAGATAATGGTGAGAAAGTACCTAAACTGGCAACGGAACTGGGCATTGGTAAAGCAACCATTTGTGATTGGAAGAAGAACCGAGTGAAGCTCGAACAGTCCTGTGCAACGTCTTTGGGAAAAACACTCAAAATTCGGCATACTCAGAAACAGTCCCGGTAATATAAAGTGGATGAAGCTCTTTTCCTTTGGTTTACGCAAGAAAGAGAAAGGGGAACTCGTTCAAGTGGAGCACTGGTTCAGGAGAAGGCTGTTTACCTGAACAAGTTAATGAATGGTGATGAGTCTTTTAGCGCGAGTACGAGTTGGTTGGACAGATTCAAAAAACATCATGGAATTTGTCAGCTAGCAGTTACTGGAGAGAAGCTTTCTTCTGACCATGATGCAGCAAAGGAATACTTGGGTGAGTTTGAAAAAATGATAAGAAGAGGAAAGTATTCTCCCCAACAAATTTATAATGCTCATAAGACTGGCCTTAATTTTAGGGCATTGCCAACAAAAAGTCTGGCATCAAAAACAGAAGACCATATATCCTGGTTTTAAAATGTGCAAAGATCATGTGACTTTATTAGCGTGCAGCAACGCTGCTGGTAATCACAAGCTGCCTTTAATGCTGACTGGCAAATCTGCTAGGCTCAAAGCTTTTGAAAAGTGCAACATGAAGTCCCTGCCTGTATATTATCACAACCAGAGAAAAGCATGGGTGGATGGTAAGCTGTTCAAAGAATGGTTTCACGGCCAGTTTTTTCCCTCTGTTCGACTGTTTTCTAAGGAAATTATTTCCCCTTGCAATCCTTTGATTGATAACTCGCCATCTCACCACAGCACTGAGGAATCGTGTGATGGAGAAATTGTGGGGAAGTTTTTGCTGCCGAATGTTACACCACTTCTACAGCTGATGGACCAGGGCGTACTGCATACATTAAAACTGATTTACAGAAAACAATTTTTAAGATTGCTAATCCAAGATGATAGCATTCCTTTAGTGAACAAAATAAAAAAAAGCCAATGTGAAGGATGCTGTTTATTGAGCCGCTGAAGCATGGCAGAATATTTCAGAAAATACTCTGAGAAAATTGTGGAGAAAACTGTGGACATCTCTTGAATTTCAGGACAGCCTAGTTGAAAATGAACAGGAAAATCTACTACAAATGATACAGACAATCCCTGGATATGAAGTAGCTAGTGAAGGAAATGTAGATGAGTGGATGGAATGAGATGGGGCATGTGTGGAGGACCTTAATGACGCTGATTTAGTTGCTGCTGTGACTCAAGACCAGAAAGAACTGGACTGCTGTGATGGAAGTGACAATGAGCCTTAAAGCGACAAAGGAGAGCTGGTGCCACACAGTCGCGCAGCAGAAGCCCTTGACCTCGCGCTACATTATTTGGAGCAACAGCCTACTGCAACACCTGCTGATTTGATGTTTATGATGATGGTGCAACTATGCACCATATAAAAGACTGTCTTCATTGTGCAAAAAAACAATGACTGAGTTTTTGTCATCAGAAGAGTAGGAATATAATGTCCGCTGTATTTTAGTAAGTTTGACAGCTTTTCTTTCATTATTATGCATTGTTTAAACGTAATGTTTTCTTGCCAATTTTTCTAATATATGTGTACTATACTGTGTAAATTAAAATAGTGTGTATATACAGCAGTTTACCGCATGGTTTTCTATACTTAGACTAACATTTTTCATGTTTGGATTAACCAAACGTTTGGATTACCGGGGTTCAGATTAGTGGGACTATGCTGTAATTGCAAATGCCAAAGAGAATCTTATGATGTTGCCAAAGAAACAACCTGCATGAAATGTGTCACAAATGTTGGCAGGCCGTGGAGCCAACACATCAATTTATAAACTGCACTAATTTCTAAAATATTGCAAGAGAACCCTAAATAAAACCATATAGAAGTGAAATAAGAATAGCTAGCATAATAAATATGCTCTATGCATGCATATCGTCTATGATAGTAAGAATAAAACCACTGCAAAAAAATTGATTTACATAAAAATCCACAGATAAAAGAATAAGTACTAGACAAAAGCACACTTTAGTGTAGAAGAGAGAATAAACAAAAGTTATTCTGTTCAAATCTGAAAGTAAGCAATATCATCTTATAACTGGCACAATTACATCAGAAGGCTGGTTTTTACTAACCAGATGATCATTTATTATGATGTGAGTGTTTAATGATCTGCATCTCTTCTAACAAATTCATCTTCTTTCCTTTGCAAGCAGTATGGAGCACACTCATATTAATTAACACTGGAGGCTGATGGTCGCATGATTTTAGGTACTCAGCAAAGGTTGATTGACGCTTAATTTGTCCTGTCTTATTTAGTTCTAAACTTTTTGCCAGTTTGCCATATATACAATGTATTGCAGTCACTGCTACACCACAGCCTGTGTATTGGTTGTTCATTATGCATATTCAGCACTTCAGAACTTTGTTAACCAATGAAGAAACAACTTCCATGCCCCGCTTCTTAAACGACTTAGCTAGGCAATATAAGTTGCCTACAAACTGGATCTTCACAAATTTCATATTTGAGACAGTCAAGCCTAATGGGATTTTGGGTTCATTTGGTGAAGATTTTGTTTGTACAAAACATCAACTATCACTGGTTTGTAATCCATGTGTTAAATTGCCTAACTCCTTCTCTACAGATGATTGGCTTAGTAGAAATTTGATGATTCAATGTCACATTGATTTGAAGGAACTGATCTCACAAACTGGTAAGGATGACAAGAGGAAGCACATATAATTGAATCACTTATGGTAGGTTTACAAAATATATCTAATTTTACTGTCTCCCCCTCCCCCCTCTAAACCTGGAATTGTAGGTTCAATTTTTTTTTTTTTTCATCCATTAATTCATGAGTGAAAGTCATGTTTGGGTATAATGAGTTGAAGTCATCCACCAACAATGGGATGTTGACTACAGGCCTGTAAGCAACAATGAAATTGGGCATTGCATAATGCCGATAAAAAAAGGATCTGCTTTGATCTGTTCAAGTTTTGTCTAAGGTAACTGTGTTCTAAGTGCATATTCTTCCATATCTTTTAAGTTCTCATGAAGATACTGGGGAGTAGGTTCCCTTGGAGATGCTGTTTATTAAATTGTATGGTCATGGAGATATTCATGATTTTTAGCTTAAATTTCCTTAATGTCAGAGCCACCAACTCGGGTGCCCAACACGACAAATCTAGGTAATACTGGTTCCACTCTATTTTGGCTGTCTGATGCAACAAGTGGTTATGAATACTTGTGAATGAAGACAGCCTTCGCTGAGCACCTGAAATCAAATGGCCGTCAGCTTCCAACATTGAGCAATGTGAGCATGCTGCATACCACTCACAAAAGGAAGGAGATAAATTTGTTAGAAGCAATAGAGATCATTAAAGACTCACATTGTAATAAAGAAAGACTACTGAGTGATCAATTGGTTAGTAAAACCAGTTTTCTCATGATGTAATGGTACCAATTATAAGGTCCCTCCCATAATATTGCCTACTTCCAAATTTGGACAGCATAACTTTTGTTTATTCACTTTTGTGCTAAAGCATCTCTTTGTCTTAGTACTTATTCTTTTATCTGTGGGATTTATATGTAAATCCAAATCTCATACAAATGATTTTATTCTTATTATGCTGGCATAATTAAAATGCATGCAACAATCATATTTATTATGCTAGATGCTGTTGTTTCACTTCTATATGGTTTTATTTAAGGTTCTCTGTGACTCTTTTAGAAACTAGTGCAGTTTATAAATTAATGTGTTGGTTCTGCATCCCTCTGGCACTTTTGACACACATGTCACGCAGGTGGTTTTTCCAGCCACATCATCATAAGATTTCCTTATGCATTTGCAAATTATTTTATTAATGCCACTGTACTTTTGTTTACCTTTCTATCGAGAGCGTTCTAGGATGTGACACTGATTAATCTTGCACTAATCACATTTTCTGTGTTTTTTACACATCCATTACAGTCAGTCGTTATTAGCAAGTTTCCATTAGTTCTTTACAATTTTGTAACTGCAGCATTATTTGTTCTCTTTTTAAGTGGTTTCCCATATATTTTTAAATTGTTGACATTAAGTAGTGCAATGATACATTTGAGTCCTTGCCCCATCTAGCTCATACCCATGATCCTATTGTAGTGCATCGGGTCTCACACCTCATAGACACCTGAACAGACATGCTTAGGCAATCATTTACTGCTCTTCATCCACGTTTTACATGTGGCTCTATACTGTGTAGACCATGCTGAGCCTGCTTTAGTACATTTTAAGGCATCGAGCTGGTGTAGTACCAGATATTTTACATTCCCATTTCTCCCGCCACCCGCCATTAGTCATGGCTAATTTTATTTTTATACATTTACTTCCCACTTAGGTCCTTCACATATCTGATAAGAAATTTGATGACCAGATGTTATATCAAGAAGCTTCTTATACTTGTTTAGTACCCTTCAGTGGCTTCTGAAAGATGAGGCTTATCTTGCTGTCATTGTGTGTGAGTTTATGGAGGGCTGCATCACTTAGAACCATGCCTCATTCTGTTTACTATTTTGTGATATTCATTTGTGTTCTATTGTCTATGATGCCTTGCAGGGGCAAAGCATATAATTGTTCCTTATAAAAATAATTTTGGAGCCAAAACGTTTTTCATTCAAAAATATTCATAAACAGTTGCTGCATCAGACAGCCAAACTGGAACCAATATTATGATTGAAAGTATTGACATTATCTGATCCATCACACAGGACCAAGATCATATTGTCTGACAGCTTCAGACATGATTGTTTTGGCCTAGTTGTATTCATCCCTTGCTTGGATTTTTTTGGATGGTGGCAAGGCTGTTTATCCAGAAGCAGTTTGCTCAGTCTCTTCTACTGTCTGCTGAGAGGGGCTATTATCCTTTCCACCATTCAGTTTGATTATAGCTATGATGGGTAGGCTTGTTTCAAGTGATACAGGCTGCATTTACAGGTGCCTCAATCAGCTGTCAAGGTCTGGTTGTCAGTACTAGTTTCCTTTACAGGCTGCTTCAACACTGAGTCAAACAACAGCACTATAGTTGGTGGCTGATCTTAAACATTTCTTCCATGTATGAGTATGAGATGTTCTCTGTCTCTTTGACCGCCTGGATTTTCTCTTCTGTGGAGAAAGGATGTTCTTGGTTCCAAATAGGATGGGTTTGGCAAGAATTGACACACATGGGCAGGACAGAACATCGAATACTGGGTTCATGGACATTGGAGCCACATCTTCCACCAGTAGCTTGATCGTTGCAACCCATGACTGTATGACCAAAGCACTGACACTTAAAGCAGCACATTGGGTTAGGTACATAGGGCCTAACTTTAAGGCAGGAAAAGCTGGCCACAATAAATTCAAGCAACTTTGATGAACTTAATGTCAGGATAAAAGATGCCAACTTGTGGAGTTTACCATCAAACTTGTTGATGACATTCTGAACTTCAGTGACTATTGAGCTTTCCATACCTGCAGCAGTTTTTTGGTGTCCCTGTCCATAATGTCCTGGCATTTCCCAATATCTCCTTCACAACAATTTAGCCTAGTGTGAATTTCACTGTTTATAGGATATTCTCCAAGTAGTTTGCCACTTAATAACTTGTTTACTTTGTTAGGTTGCGGTGTATCAATCAGCAGTGGACCATTCTGAAGCCTCTTGACAGATTTAAAGTGACCTGAAAGTCCCTCTACAGCTTTATGGATGTGGAAAGATGTCAACTTTTCAAATGAACCTCCTATAGATTTACATTATACACACTATACGTAATTAACCACAGGATGTAAGTCTGTTACTATTATTGTACACACTGAAATTCACAGGTTTTTCAGGTGGATTCGCCACACAAGGTCATTTTGAGGTATGGGTGTTAACACTGGCGTATGGACCACCCAAACCTCTCACTGTGGAGGAAAGTGATTTAGGCTTCATGGCAGTCCTACTAGTACCTAGGCAAGTAAGTGTCTACCCAGACAGAGCCCCACTTGCCTGGATAAGCCTTATACAACTGAGTTGTGGCAGGTTTTTCTAGAGGTTACCCCCCCCCCCCCCACACACACACACACATACACACTTTTCAAATCATACCCAGAGCTTACAGTTGCAGAGCACTGGTGGCACTCAACAGTCACGAGCCCAAAAAACCTGGGTTCAGCAAACCCATACCCAGCAAATGAATGCTCAGCTCCCCAAGGTGCTTGCCATTTAGAATGACCCAGGGCAGGGGCGGCGATGATACAGTTGTATGATTTTCAGTTCATACTTCTGCAATGCATCCATGCAACTGTATCAATTACTGGCATCAGTGTGCTGTTATGCAAAGAAAAATTGTTCCATGGTCAGAGATGACAGGCGTGGATGGCAGTTTTAAGTGCACGCTGGCGAGCCTGAGGTGATTGGTGGACTGGAAGATATAGGGTGGAGTAAGCCATGTAGTGAGAGCCAGGTACATGCTAGTTGTGGACTGCAAGCGCGGGGAGTGCTACGCCATTGCCCGCATGAGGGGTCATTGGCTGCTGCTGCATCAGCAGATGGCAGGGAGTGCATCACATCAAAATTAGTGTTTCGCACTCCCACTGATTTTGGTGAGCATCGGCATTCTGTTTGGAATTTGAACTATGTCATTCGCCTTGTCTGGAACAGTAATTTGTCCATCTGTCATCCAGGTTCATTCTGTAAATTGAACTGTTTTCCGTTAGCAAGTTTCAGGAGCATTTTTGCTATATCCTCTGGGGCACATTACATGGGATGTTGCGCTGAAGAGTGAGTTGGGCTTATCATTTACCTGGGAGCGTTCAGCAAATTTCAATGTATGTGTGGTTAATAGGATGCCTTTCCGGTGCAGACTTTCTGGCATGTGTAAATCATGTTGAATTGTGTGCATGATACTCTAGAGAAGTGATGTCAGCTCCAGGCACTTCATAATTATGGATACATGTTCTCAAGTTCCACTGGCTAAAAGTTTGTAAGGGAGTTAGTTAATTTCTGTGATTACAAAGCTGTCAATCAATCCTATCAAGGTTTAACTGTATTGTTCAATGTTGCCTCATGTTCAACAGGCAGGGTGGACATAAAATTGATTAAGACTGGTAATGATAATTTTCATTTACAGAATTTGTCCATAGCCTTGGACTGTAGTAAAGTGGGCTATGTAGTGATGTATCTGATACTGATGAAAAGTTAATTTGTATGCAGCCGCATTAGTGTGTGTCATGCTTTAGTGAATTATAATTAAATTTTGTTATTGGTTCTTCTGTAACTACCCTAACATTGGTTTTCTCACACCCATATTGGCTGAACTGGCATCAAGTCATTTGCATGTCACTGTCCCTATGACAAGTTACGGTCCATTAATGTGAAACTGTTTCTAAATGTAAGCTTATTTGGTTTACAAAGAATATCTTGTATAATTGATTCTAATGTTCAAAGAAAAAGGAGACTTGGGCAATCTAGAACTTCAGTGATTATTCTTAATACCTTGGATCACAATTTTTTTATAGATTATTGGTTCCAATGATAAAGGGAAAGGAAATTTTGGGTAATTTAGAATCTCAGTATTATCTTTAAATATTTTGAGAGATTCAACATTCTAAAAAAAATGAATATTAATGTTTTATGGATTATCGATTTTAATGTTTTAAGAAAAAGAAAATATGAATTTTTCTGCATACCTATGTAAACAAAGTAAATCAAAAAATGTTCAGCTACTGGGCTCAACTGCTTACCACATCAGAACCATTGTGTTCCAGCTTGACCAGCTCCAGAGGTTACCTTTCCATTTCGAATCCTTAAGAGAAGATACCAGATGGCACTTGTGGCTTTATCAAAAATACGATGGACACAGTGATCATTACCCACCACAAACTTCTTCACACGGAAGAGATTGAGCTTGCAAGTCCCTGGGACTGTGTGTATCAGCTTTGTAGAGCACATTGTGACTCATTCAGCCTGACACTGTAGCAATTCCAACACTGAAAGTAGGACGTGGAACTTCCTGTCAGATGTGACTAGGAGTATGTCATGCACTTTCATCTGCACAAACTTCTTCAGAGTCCCCCATGCTACTTGGTAGAAGTGGATGACATAGCACTAAAACTGACACCCTTAAGAACATGTAATAGTGTCCCATCTTGGGTGACATCAGCACTGACCATGCAGTAACACAAGGGTATTAACAGTATCTATAACAATTCCAGGTGTGGCTGTAACCCTTCCTGAACCCTCTGTAGATCTTCAAGAAACTATCTTGGGGATAAAATTGCTGATGTTAGGTGTCCACTGGTAGTGTGGTTGAACGCTTCCTGCAACTCGGTAGCCTCAATACGCAAGTAAGTGGTACTATCTGCACGAGTCTGAAAAAGTCTCACAGTGACAAGCTTAGTGCCAATTACATCCATGCAGATCCTAAAAATGCCCATCTTGGTATACTATTATTCTTGCCTCCTAGAGCGAGACATTAACAGGACAAACAAAATATGAAGATGCCGAGTATTATTTACTATGTCTCTCTCAAGGCTTGCTAACTGTGTTGTGTTAAGTTCAATTGTTTCCTGATTATTCTCTACTTTGGTCTGTATGTGTCTCAAAACAGAGCACACTTTTTCCAGGTCCTTTGCACCAACTGTACCAAAGACTGTTTTCAGACTCCATCCACCTGCATCTATCCAACCTTTCTTCTGCTGACGCTGGACTCGCGGTACAAGTTCCGCAGTCTGATCTTGCTTGAAGACATTTGAAGGTTGCAACATCCCCTCGCTTCTAAACTGATACTGTTATTACTCAGCTTAGCCGCGAGTCCGTAGAGGGTCATATATGTGACGTACAGTATGACTGGTCAGCATTTCCAGCCGGAATTTGCGAGGGGAAGTCTGACCTTCATTGATCCACCTTGGTGGGTCGTGTCGTCGGATTTCCTCCTACCTGTGCACGGTGCAGCTCTCATAAATGTCGTCCCGTACAGATTCTTCATTGGTGCATTGGATGTCTCTGTCGGTGGAAACTAATTACCTGAAATTGCTGTCGATCAACTTTGGGGTATCTATTTACTCGAAATTAACATTCAGAATGCCGTAATATCACTTTTATTCCTATTAGATCAATAATGAAACACTCATGTCACAAACTACTCATAACCAAGAGCACGGCTACCATCGAACAAGACAGGAAGAGCTCTTAATGCCGACTGCCGACTTTGGCGCGCAGTCCGTATCTCTCACTAATTTCATCACAGTTCGTGGATTTCTGATCAAGTTCGTACTTACTAAGATATGCATTTGTTAATGAACGGGTGTGAATTTCAACGAGGCAAAATCATGATATATAGTTTTAAACATCCAGAGGCTCCTCCTAGTATTCATGTTGTCATAAATGACTTTAATTATTAAATATAAATAAACAAAATCGATGACTTTGGCACCAAGATGGTGGTACTTCCCGTCATGTATATTTCCCAGGCTAACACTTGTTGCTACGGTCCAGCGCTGAACCCCACCCCACTACGCGCGACATATGGTCGCTTCGTCACCTAGCCAGCCAGCATGGGAAATGCTCTCCGATTCATGGCCGGTCACGGACTACAGCACTTCCTAACTATAGTGAATACATCAATAAGAGACAATAATTTATTAAAACTGGGAAAATTGTCTTCCTCACGTAAGAGGCACCTTTCAAGGTGGACCATCAAAACTGACATTCTGCTTGGATGTCATTTACACCAACTTGTCCTGAACTATGAGCTGCGGCTTCTCAAAGGTTCTTCCACCAACTTCATTTTTTATTGCCCAGACACTGAAGTCCATCCCAACCTCCATCAATGATCAGGCAATATCACATCCAATTGCTGAGCGAACAGTGCATTGCTATCCTTAAGGGATCACGTCGTCCTATAGTGCTAAATAGGCCATAGACCAAGACTGTGATGATGTCTCATTGTTCTCCCAGTTATCTGTAGTTACTATGGTAAGTAGCCTAACATTTTTCCCTGTGGTTCTGTCCTTCCATTGGCTCCAGGATGCGGTGCATTCAACCCACATCTTTGGATCTGTAACACTCAACATAGCTGTTTCATCAGCTCAGATATAAGATAAGTATTATGATTGGTTATCGTGGTCAACGGTCTCCCAAACTTCAAAATCCAGTGGTTAGCCATTGCCTGAGCTATCATCTCTGCTTGCTGACTTGGCACAGCAATTATATATGCAACTGAGCACTCACTGTGGCAGCTTCCTTTCATGCACCACTCTGTTTGGCAGGTGCGTCCAGATAGGGAACTGATCACTAAAGTGCATGTCACCAATCACTTCCCATTGAGCACCGTGTACAAGGGCCAGAGAATATTCCAAGATACTGATAGAAGTAAAGGACCCTGTTGCAATGCTGAAGTGTGTGCTATACCCCATGATCAACAAACATGCACTTGAGGACATGAAAGGTATCTCAACTGCTCTATCCCTGCGACAGGTGCTGCAAAGCCCCAAAGCACATTGTGTGTGATAGAACCACACAGAGGGAGAAGGGTTGCGGGAGCTGAGAATGGAGTTCACTGAGAGCCTCTTCTTGTAGCGCTGCACGTGGGGGCAGGTAGAGTGGACATATTGTCAACCTGGGACTGGCAAGTGTTGTTCATGAAAATAGTTTCCATTCCTTTAGCCCTCTCTCCACTAAGGGTGTCCTTCCTGTGGACATAAGCCACATAGCTCATGGATTTCAGAGGATTTAAAATGTGTCTCTTGAAGACAGATACACATTGCTCTACACTGAGCTGATAGGCATGGTTCCTCCATGTGTCTTGAACCCATTCAAGTTCCACTGAAGAACAGAAGCTTCTTAACAGTAAAGTTTTCCTGTTTCTTTCCTCCTGTCATTCCTCCATGGTGGGCAGATTGTATACATAGGGAGAGTTATGAGAGGGACTCGCTGATTTTCTCTAGCAGATGTCGGCATCCATTCCACCAACACTATGGTCATCATCTTATCCATCAGACAGGACCAGAGTCACATGGTCTGATGGCTTTCGACATGATCATTTTGTCCTATAGGTTTTTGTCACCAGCTGGATTTTGGGGATGGTGGTAAGAACATTTAAACAGAAGTATGTTTTTGGTTCTCCTCTTCTGTCTATCAAGAGGGTCTGTTATTCTTTCCAACAAGAGGCACTGCTGCAACTATTATTTCGGATGCAAGAATACTTGGTTGTTTGACTTGCTGTGCAGATTTGCAGGATTCTCCAAAGCTGGTGCAAATGACTGCATAGAAGTGGGTGGCTGCAAGATCTTAAATGTCGTCTTTGTGTCAGAGTATGAGATGCCTTGTGTCACTTTAATCTCCTGTATTTTATTCTCTTCTGCAAAGACAGGACATTCTTCCCCTCAAATGGGATAGGCATGGGCACAGCTGGGTGGGGCTACATATTGAATACCAAGTTTGTGAGCAGTGGAGTCATGGCTCTCACATGTAGCCTGACAATTGCAACCCATGGTGGCATGACCAAAGTGATGACTTTTGATTGGGTTCTTAGAGCATAACATCAAAGCAAAGAAAACCTGCTGCAATATATTCAGGCAACTTTGGTAAATCGAATGTCAAAATAAAATATGCTGACTTCTTTAGCTCACAATCAAGCCTTTTTATGAAATTCTGAACTTCAGTTCAGTTCAGTTCAGTTTCCATTCGAATTCCTGTTGTAGTTCTGTGATATCTACGCCCATAATGTCCCAGCACGTTACAACTCCTTTACAACAATTTAGTCCATTGTGCAGCTCACTGTTGATAGCATATTATTGAAGTAGTTTGCGAGCAGAAAAATGGGATTTACGCTTCATGGAAGTTCCAGGAGCAGCTAGGGAAAGTACACTATTTGATCGAAAGTATCTGGACACCTGGCCGAAAATGACTTACAAGTTCATGGCACCCTCCATCGGTAATGCTGAAATTCAACATGTTGGCCCACCCTTAATCTTGATGACAGCTTCCACTCTCGCAGGCATGTGTTCAATCAGGTGCTAGAAGGTTTCTTGGGGAATGGCAGCCCATTCTTCATGGAGTGCTGCACTGAGGAGAGGTATCGATGTCAGTCGGTGAGACCAAGCACAAAGTCAGCATTCCAAAACATCCCAAAGGTGATCTATAGGATTCAGATCAGGACTGCGCAGGCCAGTCCATTACAGGGATGTTATTATTGTTGTGTAACCACCTCACCACAGGACGTGCATTATGAACAGGTGCTCGATCGTGTTGAAAGATGCAGTTGCCATCCCCGAATTACTCATCAACTGTAGGAAACAAGAAGGTGCTTAAAACATCAATGTAGGCCTGTGCTATGGTAGTGCCACGCAAAACAAGGTGTGCAAGCCCCCTCCACGAAAAACACGACCACACCGTAACACCACTGCCTCTGAATTTCATTGTTGGAACTACACTTGTTGGCATATGATGTTCACTGAGAATTCACCTTACCCCCACCCTGCCATCGGATCGCCACATTATACATGTGATTCGTCACTCCACACAACACTTTTCCACTGTTCAATCATCCAATGTTTACGCTCCTTACACCAAGCAACATGTTGTTTGGCATTTACAGCCGCTCAAACCATGAAATCTAAGTTTTCTCACCTCCCGCGTAACTGTCATAGTACTTGCAGTGAATCCTGATGCAGTTTGGAATCCCTGTGTGATGGTCTGGATAGATGTCTGCCTATCACACATTATGACCCTCTTCAAATGTTAGCAGTCTCCATCAGACGATGTTGGAGTGTACGCTTTAATGCTGTATGTGTCCCTTCACGTTTACACTTCACTATCACATCAGGACAGTGGACCTAGGGATGTTTAGGAGTGTGGAAATCTCATGTACAGACATATCACCTGACCACATTAGAAGTCCGTGAGTTCCACGGAGGGCCCCATTCTGATCTCTCAGTTGAACGCACATCAGATACGTATGTACCTAATGAACTTTTCATGTGTAATGATGTGTTTCAAACAAAAGGATGTTCTCTATGCCAACCATCATGGATTCCAAAAACAATGGTCATGAGAAACCCAACTCGCACTTCATTCACAAGACTCCTTTATAACTATAAATCAAGACAGTAAGGTAGATGCAGTATTTTTTTACTTCAAAAAAATTTGACTCAGTGCATCACTTCAATGCTTATGAATGAAATTATGATCATATGGGATAACAAATAAAATTTGTGACTGGGTTTCGTAATAGGAAGGACACAGCGTGTTACCTTGGCTGTAGCTGTAACTTTAGGTGTGACCTGGTAGACAAAATTATTAGTAACCTCAGACTTTTTCTGAATGATGTGGTTACCTACAGTGAAGCACTCTCCGGAAAAAGCTGCACCTGTATACAATTTCCAAGTTGTGCAAAGACTGGCAAAGTGCTTCAATGTTCAGAAATGTAAAATTAGGCTCTTCAGGAAACATAGATGACTACTATATTGATGAGTCACAATTGTAATCAGTCAACTCATACAAATACCTGAGAGTAACAATTTGTAGCAATACGAAACAGACTGACCACATAGGCTAAATCCTAGGTAAAGTGGTTTGCAGACTTAAATTCATTGGTAGGTCACTGGGACATTGTGATCAGTCTACAAAAGAGATTGCTAGAAAAACCCTTGTGTGACCCATTCTAGATTATCTATATCACTAACAGACTATCCCAGAACCTGTGGCCTTGTACCCAGACCCATTCACAGGTTGCCTGTCTAATGGCTTCATGGGCAAAAAAAATTTGATTTTCAATAATTCATTTGATTACTGACCAAATTTCAAAATTTAAAGCAGTCAATCTATTCACTAAGAGGTATAATCACGTGTAAAAAGTATAGTATAATAAGGGAGTATTATAGTCAGAAAATGTGTGTGTGACTCAACACAAGGTAACTGATGGCACACAAATGCTTCGACTTGATTCATCCAGTACTTTGAGAATGACAGCACTTAGTGACATCCAACGAACTAGACATAATTTAAAACCCCACAAAATGATGAAAGGAAAAGAATTCCTGTATTTCTGCTGTCCATGCAGTAAAATTTTACTTCCTAACTACTAACCTATTCACAACACAGTTTCCAGATAGTATTCACACACACACACACACACACACACACACACACAGATGAATGTACCTGCAAAATTATATGACTCATAGTTCAGGAGATATGAAGTCACAAATATTTAGATGTGTGAAAAACTAGTTTTTGCCTAAAATGGAGGGCAAATTACTGAATTTTATTCATCCAGAGTTTCATAATGAGAACACTTAGCAACTTCCAATAAACTTTAAGAATAATTTCAAACCTCTTCTAAACTAAGCATTAAGAACCAGTATTAAATGAGAAATCTGGCTTTCTTTGTATCACTCCCATAGTAAGCACAAAGACAAGTTAGATGAATTACAGTGGGCACAGAGGCATTTAAGCAACCATTCTCTTCAAGCTCCATTTGCAAATGGAATCGTACAAAACCCTGATGTGCGGAACAATGGGAGACACCCTCTGCCATGCATTTCACATTGGCTTGCAGGGCACAGTTGTAGATACTTCGAACGTTGGGTCCTGAACATAAGTACTGGCCAGCCATTCCGTGTCCTTGTAATTTTAAATCTTATATACATTGATGAAGTCATGTAGATAGCACACTCTTGTTGAGTACTGGTTTACCCTGATGCGTTAACTCATGGCAGTTACTTAAGTGTCGTCTAAAAAGTTATGAATAAGAAAACAGCCAGGGAGCATCTGGTACCCATTATATATCTAATGTTTTGCACATTGAATTCAGCCAGCAGTAAGGTTTTCATTAGAAATCTTTACACTCTGATGTTTAAATTGTTATAAATTTACTCTGATTGTATGGCAACGTAAAAAATCAGCGGGGTAAGTGCCGATTTAGTAGTATCCTCAGTCACTTTGATGGTGCACCATTTGGATCGACAGCAGAGTAATTTGTTTGTCAAATTTGTTCATATTATATGCCAATCTTTTGTTACTGAGCACTGATGACACCCAAAAAAATTTTCACATTTCTAAGCATATATCAAAGCAGAATGTGTGTTTTTGGCAAATTTAGTCACTCCTAGGTTTCTACCTGGTAATTTCATTAAGTTACAGGATTTCAAAATTCTGAATTCTGTCAGAGATGGGAAAGGACTTGGACGAGCAGCTAAAAAGCATGCATAGTGTATTTAAAATAGGTTATATGATGAATATCAACAGGTAAAAGATGGTAATGGTAAAGGTAACGAAATGTAGTCAAATTAAATCAGGCGACGTTGGAGGAATTAGATTAGGATATGAGATACCAAAAGTAGATAAGTTTTGCTATTTGGGCAGCAAAATAACAGACAGTGGCGGAAGTAGAGAGGACATGAAATGTAGGCTGGCAATAACAAGGAAAGCATTTCTGAAAAGAAGAATTTGTTACAAACTAATATAAATTTAAGTCTCCTGAAGGCATTTGTCCAGAGTGTAGAATAATGCCGAAGACTAGTTGGGTATCAGTTTCTTCATTTGTGGATCCATATCCTTGACAAAACGTCTGAATGATAAAACCATTTTAAATATCAACCTAGGTTGTGCCATTGAGAACCTAGGTGGATATTTAAAATGATTTTATCATTCAAGGAATAGTTAGGTAGTTCAAATAACTAATGAGGAAATATTAAATTGAAAAAGAAATTTATGATTTGAGTAAAGAAAAGAAATCGGTGATAGAACACATCTAAGGCATGAAGAAGTAGTCAATTTGGTAATGAAGGGAAGTGTGTTGGGGGGGGGGGGGGTAGATCTAAGCATGAATACAGTACGCAGATCCAAATTAATCAAGTTGCAATGGTTATTCAGAGATGATGAGACTTGCACCGGGTAGAATAGCATAGGGACTTCTGTCAAATCAGTCTTCAGTCTGAAGACCACATCGTCATCTATAATAGTATTGAAAAAGTCTTTCAAAATAATTCTAAAAATACTAAATAAGTAACATATTAATCTAACATAGAACCAGTACAAAATTACAGAATTTTTATTGTGTCCACAGCAGGGAGTCCACTCAGGCCTGGTTTAGTTCTGATTTTGCAAACCATACATTTGCAACTTGTGGACTGGCTTTTATTTTTTTTTAGCAATCACTGCTGGAAGTGATAGAAAAACATTGTACAATGTGGAGAGTAGAGGTGTTTTCTTAACCATTTGGACCCCCAAAACAGTATGAACAACTACTGAAGATACTCAAAACAGGTGTAACAGCACTGAGGAATGGATGGCAATGCTAAGACTTTTAGATTAGACAGAACTCTCTTAGCATGGATTACTGGTTCAGGATAAATGAAGCAAAAATGGGGGGTACTGAGGAACAATAAAAAAAAAGAGAGGAAAACCGACTGATAGTATTTTGAAATATAATGTAATACACATTTGTATCACAAGGAGAGAAAAGAGAAGTAAAGAAAGGGAAAGAAATATGCTAGTGCACAAAGGGGCAAAGGGGGTCGGGGGGTGGGGTGGGGGGGGGGGGTGGGGAGAATGAAAGCAGGTATGCATAGGACGGGAGTGGGAGAAGGGACTGGCAAAGGTTGAGGCTGGGGGAGATTACAGGAATGAAGGATATATTGTCAGGAGAGTTCCCAATACTCACAGGTCAAGCACATTGTGTTTGGTGACACGATCAGCAGCTAGATGGTCCAGCTCTCTCCTCACCACAGTTTGGTAGTGGTCATTCATGCCAAGTTGTTAGTGGTCATGCCAACACAGAATATGGCACAAAGGTTGCAGCTAAGTTGGTAGATCACGTCTGCTCTCACATGTGGTCCTGTCTTTACTCGGGTAGGAGATGCCAGTGACACAACCAGAGTAGCTGCAGTGGATGATGTATGTATATTGTTATTCCATTCCGGATTTTCTACTGTCTCATTAAGTATTTCTAGGACTTACACTAAAATATTTAGTAAGAAAAACACAAAAAATTAACGAATATTTCAAAATGTAAAAAATGAGAATGATATCAAAATTGGTTTTCAGAGTGGAGTTTTGTATTCCATTAACAGCTGATTCCAACAACTCACTCCTAGCTGTTAAAACGAGTGGCTCTAAAAAGTTTGCCACATTGTTAATTTTGCCTATCAAACCCTCTATTTCCAACCTATTACATCCTCTGTCAGATAGTGCAAACAAAATAACTTATTCTGTGCTATCCATTTAATTTGAGGTGCTTGTACATTTTGGTGTGCACATAAAAGCACACACTGTAGAGCACGTTATGCAGAGCATGCGAAAGCCACACCTCTGACATCTTAACATTGATGATAAAATTGCTATAGACTTAATTATTAATCATGGATCTGCATACAGTACCATCCAAGGTGAACTCTAAAATAGAAAAGTGTTCAGCTGATCAGTGCAAATCTGTCTAAATGATCTCAAGTTTCCGCAGTAGACAGTGCAGGAACACTTGAACCATTATTCATGAGATTTTCTTTATTCCTCCAAGGAGCTGGAAGAGGAGATGAGTCATGCAGACGTCTGCAGTCAATCAAAGCAAAAGCGTATACAATGTTACGAGCCCCGCCAAACAGCTTTTGTTCCATTCTGAGGGGGCGGGGTTCTGAAACACGATACACGGCCCACACATTGCAAAGCAAGGTTACTAATCTACAAAATAAGGCATATACCTTTGTAAAAAGTAATGATAAAATATCCAATATTTAATTACTTACCTTCATAGACATGATTATCTCCTAATGTTAGTTAAATGTTTACATGACTCATGTTTATATAGATCTATAACAACAAAGGTCTGTATACAAGAAACATCGTTATATACCAAGCATTTAAGATTCCCAGTAAGTCCTTGAAGATAGCTCACAGAATGAGTGTTCAATAAGGTACAATTTTAGTTTTCTTTTGAATTTATAAGGTTTCCCAATCTATTGTTTTACATCTAATGGGAGTTGGTAAAGATATCTTCACCACAACACAAAACCCCAATTTGAAACCTTACAAAAGAAAGGAAGTTTACATGGAAATTACTATTGTTTCTTGTATTGTGATTGTGTAACAGGTATTGACTTTTATTATTAGTAACAAAAACAGCTGCAGAGTAAATGTACTGAGACGTCGATTTAACCTGATTATCTACTTTATACAATACTCCTATTGCTAGCTTTTGCTGAATAGGCACATTACAGTATTTATTTTAGTTATATAACCCCAAATGATAATTCTATAAGAAAATAGGATATGGAAGTATACAACAAAATTAGCTAACACCCCACTCTTCAAGCTGCTGGAATGAGAAATATAAAAGTCCAAAATATTCCAGCCTGAGCTTCTTAATTGCATCTGTGGTCTCCGTCTATGATGCAGGGTTGCATGTGTTCTTGAGGACAACGGAGAATGTGAGATATTTCGCCACTATGAAACTTCTCTCCTGCTCTGATTCACTGTGTATTTTACTTGCAAATGTTTCTATCCCGCAAAAGTAGATTGGTTTGTTTCGTCTCTCTCCTGGCACACTGAACTAATGTGAAGTTCCTTGGTTTCCAGTTAATGATATTTCATTGAGAATTATTATAATAATCTTCCAGCAAAGCATACTTCAATAATAGGACAACTCAGATGCTGTCTCAACTGCCTTACACTTAATCTGTCATTGGGTTTTAACGTTTTTCATATTTTGATACTGATCCTTTCTTCACCTTCCAAATAATATTCTCATGGCAGGCATTGCAGAATATTTTCAAACAAATCAGAAGATTTACAGAAAAAAATTAGTTGATTTTAAAATATATGTATTATTTCACTAATATGTATACCTGTTCTTTCCTTTAACGTTTTTCTTTTTCTAATACTGCAGGTGTCTGTGGTGCGCACTTTCCTGCCAGAAATAGCACCATCAGTTGTTAGTTACAGTAATACACCAGTTGGGTTACTGAATTTTATGAGGGATTGTCTAAACAGTATGCAAAACATGGACATCCAGACAACAACGCGACTGCAGCAGTTCTTTGTGGCAGCATTTCCTGGTCTTTCACTCACATTATATCGATTTATTGAGAAGACGGATTGGTTGCGGCACCCTGCTCTAGCTCCATTTGTGGATGGAACCAACTATTAAGACATTAGTATAGCCCTTTTGATATCAGATTTTATTTTTAAATTTTTTTACATGCAAATAATTCATGAAGTATCTTTATATACACATCTGGACTATCTAAAGTACACAAAGGATAACTGGTTTATTGTTATTACTATATTTGTAGTTTTATCATCAGTTATGTACAGCATAATTATTTGTAATCAATGAAAGAATTTTTGTTTCAGAAGTCTCAAAAGCCATCCGCGGGTTTGTGAAAGTACAAAATTATCATTAAGTTGTATTAGCTTATAACAAGAATTATAATAAACTTTTAACTTTTTGACAAGGATCTGAAGCTAAGAGCCCATAAGACCAACAGCCAAAAAGTACAACTGATTAAAACTTATGAGACTATTACACACATATGTACACTGATAAGCAACTGAATAAGTCACACCTACCTAGTACTATGTATCATTGTTTACCTATCTAGTACTGTGTATTATTGTTGTCCGCATGTTTGTGGTGATGGATTTTTTTTTGTTGTTTATGAGAGACAAAGTGCCAGGGAAACATCCTGATCCATAATCAGCTACCATTTAAATCAGAAAAAAAAACCAGTTCACTCTATTCTGTAAAAGAGAGGATATAGTAAATTTTAACGTTAAAAATTCTTGGCTATGTATAGTGATCAGAGCTGGAATTGCAAATCAGTGTCATATATCTTCTTAAATACTTGGGTTAAGAAGCATTTGCTGCATGTGTAACTGCAGATTCTGTTGATGTTGAAAACACCACAAAGTTGTGGGGCAGCTGGTCAGTAACTCTACAATGTACACTTCCTCTCTCAACACTATAGCTAGAGTCACAGAGATGTAGAAGCTGGAGTTTGTAGGACCTCTCGTGTTCCTATTGTCTGCCTTTAACAAAAAGCATTTCCCTCACCCTCCAACTCTAAACACATGCTGTTGCCACAGTGAAATTTTGCCAAGTAGCATAATAAAGAAACAACTATTAGTTAACAGAGTTCTATCACAAACATGGTTTCTGGGACAACAGTATACTTGTTTTACATAGCTGCTGACTACACTGCTGATCTGGGCTTGTCATATGACCTTGAAGGTCAGCAAGTGGGTAAAATAAAAAAGTAGCAAACATGTTATTTACCTGAAGGATTCTGATTTTTGTCGACTCAGAACTGGAGCGAGGTGTGACAGTGAATGAAGCAAACAAAAGATGGGAAGGGATATGTAATTTACATGCCACTCCATACAGAAATCTTTGTGTAAAAAGTAGTAGAAAGGTAATTTTAAGGGAGAGAGGGCAGGTAGTGCAGCTTTGGCAGTTCTGCCAGGGGTACACAGTCACACACCACTCTGATAACAAAAGGTCTCACAGTAACACTTACGGCATATACACTGAGGTGTATAAGAAATACTGCAAAATATTAAAGACTGTAATACGGATGTCAAAGCAAATATATTACAAGGAAAAGATAGTCATATCAGATAACAAAATAAAGACAAAATAGGATATAGTGAAGGAGGAGACCGGTAGAACCAGACATGAAGAGAAACAAATAGCATTAAGAGTAAATGCTACATTGGTGACAGATGTGTATAGTGTTGCAGAACTTTTTAACAAACATTTTATAACTGTTACTGAAAAGATGGGGTTGTCTGGTTCAGTAGATGCTGCTATGGATTACCTTAGACCAGACATTTCATTTCAAGTAACTTCCATAATATGAATTTGACCCTCACTACCCCAACAGAAATAATGTCCATCATAAAATCTTTAAAATCAAAAACATCTAGTGGGTATGATGAAATATCAACAAAGTTAATTAAAGAATGTGATTCTGAGCTAAGTAACATATTAAGCTATCTGTGTAACCAGTCGTTTATTAGTGGAATATTTCCTGAATGGCTGAAATATGCTGAAGTTAAGCCACTGTTTAAGAAGGGAGATAAAGAAATAGCATCAAATTTCCGTCCAATTTCGCTGTTGCCAGCATTCTCAAAAATTTTCGAAAAAGTAATGTACAGCCGTCTTTATAACCATATTATCTCAAATAACATACTGTCAAAGTCACAGTTTGGATTTCTAAAAGGTTCTGATATTGAGAAGGCTATCTACACTTACAGTGAAAATGTGCTTAATTCATTAGACAAAAAATTGCAGGCAACTGGTATATTTTGTGATCTGTCAAAGGCATTTGACTGTGTAAATCACAATATCCTTTTAAGTAAACTAGAATATTATAGTATAACAGGAAATGCTGCAAAATGGTTCAAATCATATCTCTGGCAGGAAACAAAGGGTGTTATTAGGAAAGAGACATGTATCAAGCTATCAGGCATCATCCAACTGGGAACTAATTACATGTGGGGTCCCACAAGGTTCCATTTTGGGGCCCTTACTTTTTCTTGTGTATATCAATGACCTTTCATCAGTAACATTACCAGATGACAAGTTTGTTTTGTTTGCCGATGATACAAACATTGCAATAAATAGCAAATCAAGTGTAGTCTTAGAAAGATCAGCCAATAAAATATTTGTGGACATTAATCACTGGTTCCTAGCCAATTCTTTATCACTAAACTTTGAAAAAACACACTACATGCAGTTCAGAACTTGTAAGGGGTGTCCCAAGAGTACATGTCTAACATATGATGACAAGAAGATAGAAGAAGTGGACAGTGTTAAATTCTTGGGATTACAGCTTGATAATAAATTCAACTGGGAGGAGCACACCACAGAACTGCTGAAGCGTCTTAACAAATCTCTGTTTGCAATGCAAATTTTGTCAGACATAGGGGATATAAAAATGAAAAAGCTGGCATACTATGCTTACTTTCATTCCATAATGTCATATGGGATTATTTTTTGGGGTAATTCATCAAGCCAAGGTAAAGTTTTCCGGGCACAAAAACGTGCAGTAAGAATTATATGTGGTGTGAACTCAAGAACATCCTGCAGAAGCCTGTTTAGGGAACTAGGGATACTAACTACAGCTTCCCAATATATTTATTCCTTAATGAAATTTGTCATTAAAAATACACTCCTGGAAATGGAAAAAAGAACACATTGACACCGGTGTGTCAGACCCACCATACTTGCTCCGGACACTGCGAGAGGGCTGTACAAGCAATGATCACACGCACGGCACAGCGGACACACCAGGAACCGCGGTGTTGGCCGTCGAATGGCGCTAGCTGCACAGCATTTGTGCACCACCGCCGTCAGTGTCAGCCAGTTTGCCGTGGCATACGGAGCTCCATCACAGTCTTTAACACTGGTAGCATCCAACGCAGTGCCGTAGCGGACCACACCGCCACTTCCCAGCAAATTAGGGACACTGTTGCTCCTGGGGTATCGGCGAGGACCATTCGCAACCGTCTCCATGAAGCTGGGCTACGGTCCCGCACACCGTTAGGCTGTCTTACGCTCACACCCCAACATCGTGCAGCCCGCCTCCAGTGGTGTCGCGACAGGCGTGAATGGAGGGACGAATGGAGACGTGTCGTCTTCAGCGATGAGAGTCGCTTCTGCCTTGGTGCCAATGATGGTCGTATGCGTGTTTGGCGCCATGCAGGTGAGCGCCACAATCAGGACTGCATACGACCGAGGCACACAGGGCCAACACCCGGCATCATGGTGTGGGGAGCGATCTCCTACACTGGCCGTACACCACTGGTGATCGTCGAGGGGACACTGAATAGTGCACGGTACATCCAAACCGTCATCGAACCCATCGTTCTACCATTCCTAGACCGGCAAGGGAACTTGCTGTTCCAACAGGACAATGCACATCCGCATGTATCCCGTGCCACCCAACGTGCTCTAGAAGGTGTAAGTCAACTACCCTGGCCAGCAAGATCTCCAGATCTGTCCCCCATTGAGCATGTTTGGGACTGGATGAAGCGTCGTCTCACGCGGTCTGCACGTCCAGCACGAACGCTGGTCCAACTGAGGCGCCAGGTGGAAACGGCATGGCAAGCCGTTCCACAGGACTACATCCAGCATCTCTACGATCGTCTCCATTGGAGAATAGCAGCCTGCATTGCTGCGAAAGGTGGATATACACTGTGCTAGTGCCAACATTGTGCATGCTCTGTTGCCTGTGTCTATGTGCCTGTGGTTCTGTCAGTGTGATCATGTGATGTATCTGACCCCAGGAATGTGTCAATAAAGTTTCCCCTTCCTGGGACAATGAATTCACGGTGTTCTTATTTCAATTTCCAGGAGTGTATATCACTTTTTCAAACCAACAGCTCAATTCATGGAATCAATACTAGAAATAAGAATAATCTTCACAAGGATTTAAAGTCACTTAGTCTTGTACAAAAAGGTGTGCATTATTCAGGAACACACATTTTCAATAACTTGCCAGCAGCCATAAAAAGCTTAACAACCAATGAAATTCAGTTTAAGAGAAGCCTTAAGGATTTATTGGTGGCCAACTCCTTCTACTCCATTGATGAATTTCTTAGTAAAACCAACTGATTTGTATATAAGTACAACATAACTTCTGCACAATTTCAGTGCAGTAATGTGTTCACTGAAAATTTGTGTGTCTGTGTGTGTGTGTGTGTGTGTGTGTGTGTGTGTGTGTGTGTGTGTGTAAGTATAATCTAACTTCTGCGCCATTTCAGTGCAGTAATGTGTTCATTGTAAATAATTATTACAGTAGTTGTATTACATGTTTATTACCTTATAAATAAATAAAAAACTTTTTTATTTTAAATTTAGTGCATTAGTATTTGTAAAATGACTCTTAGTGTTCATTAAAAAATGACGATCATTCCACTTGGGACCTGTGGAATGGTACATTAGCTTATTTGTTTTAATTGTAAATATTTGTCATGTATTATTGTTTTTCTGACATGTTCCACATCCTGGAGGACCTCCTCACTATGGATCAATTGGAATGAAAGTAAATCTAATCTAATCTAAACAAAAGCCATGGGACAGCGATATGCATATACAGGGTGTCCCAGCTATCTTGTCCACCCAAAATATCTCTGTAACAATAGCAGCTATTGGAAAACGACTTTCACCGGTATCAATGTAGGGCTGGGGCCACGAATGTACATATTTGGAAACATTCTAAAACGAAAGCATGTGTGTTTTTTAACACAAACTTATGTTTTTTTTTAAATGGACCTCCTATATTTTTTCTTCAGCAATCCATAGCATGACAAAGCACATACACAATGGCGTTGATTGCATCAGAATATTTCCATTACATCCCGACATATTGAGACGCAAAGTTGACGCTTGAAACACCCGACATGCGCTGCTAGCGCACGTCCTGAGGCTCAGGTGTGAACCCCATGCTGCCTGTAATCGTGATGTGATTGACATGTGTAATCACACCTCCATACTTATCAAGAGGTCCGAAACGAATAATACGGTCTGCTGCCATCAACTCTCATAAGCACATAATGGTTTCCCTCTTGCACGTTTTACGTATCTACGTACACAATATGAACCAGTACCGATCGGTGTACACTCGTCAGGTTGTCTTATTTATCCTGCACACCCAAAATAAGGTTTATCTAATGCGTTATATGACCCATTGTGCCTGTCGCGCAGGGCCTGGCTCTACCTAGTCAAGTGTCCAACCTAGTTCCCACTACTGACACAGTTACCACTTCGCCTTGTTTATTATTTGCGACCCATGTAAACTCCTGTACTCCACCACCCTCCGAGCATCCCATTTGTTGTTGCTTTGCCGTGCAGTACACCGCTTGCCAGTGTAGTCGTGCATCAGAGTAATCTAGTGACGGCACGGAGGTAGTACACATTGTGAATAAACGTTATGTTGTGGAACTTATACTGTACAGTATAATGTACACACATGAAGATATGGTAGAAATGCTGCTGATCTATGGAGAATGTATGTTGACGGGAAATTGTTATGAGATTGCTTGTTTGTTGATAGTACTGTTAGCGAACATTATGATTATTAAGTTAATATGTCTGTTTTCTACCCTACTCTACATACCCTGTTGTAGGTGGACGAAATGATGTTCAGGCAGAACGACTGTACAGAAAATGATTTCCTGACAAGCCATCGCCTTCGCGCCGGATGTTTGGTCGTCTCACATCTCATCTACGTGAAATGGGAAGCTTAAATTCAAGACCTCGACATCGTCCTAGAACACGCACAGATGAACGTGCTGAAGTTGCTGTGCTCGCTACCATAGCTGTGAATCCTCAAATCAGCACACGTCAAATTGAACGTGAAGTTGGTGTGTCGAAATCAAGTGCACAGCGTATTCTTAAACGTCATAAATTTCGTCCTTACCATGTTCATTTACACCAGGATCTTCATGGAAATGACTTCCGCAATAGGGTAACATTTTGTTGGTGGGCTCAGCAAAAACTTCTGGCTAACCCAAATTTTTTTGCAGATGTTCTCTTTACCGACGAGGCATCATTCTCCAACAAAGGAATTGTCAATATGAGGAATATGCATTATTGGTCCGCAAACAATCCAAAATGGCTCCGCCAGGTAGAGCATCAACGTCCGTGGAAAGTTAATGTTTGGTGTGGGATTATTGGAGATACCATTATCGGACCTTTCTTTATAAATGGCATCCAAAATGGCAGACAATACTCCAGATTTATACGACACAATCTTCCTGTTCTCTTGGACACCGTACCTCTGAACCAGAGAATGGTCATGTGGTATCAGCATGACGGATGCCCTGCACATAACGCCTTACGAGCACGACGACTACTGAACCGTAAGTTCCCTAGTAGGTGGATTGGACGAGGTGGCCCAGTTAGGTGGCCTGCCCGATCTCCGGACCTTACACCGCTGGATTATTTTCTTTGGGGAGCAGTGAAGGATGCTGTTTACCAAAATGAACCAACAACACTAGAGTACATGAAGCAACGCATTATTAATGCTTGTACAGCCATCAAAGAGGAAACAATAGCACGAAGTAGGGCATCCTTCATCCGCAGTGACCCTATGTATCCAAGCCAATTGGCATCACTTTGAGCATGAGATGTGAACGCTATGTTTAGTATGTAGTGCTGGTATCACAGTGGAAGTTTCTACAAAGGGCCATTTTACCCAGTGATGTTAAGAAACATTTGTTTGCAACAATTTGTCATTTAACGCACTAGATAAACATAACATTGATAATTATGTGATAATAAAACTAATTGGTTAAGCATGTTTACATTCATCTTCTATGTCCTACCTGAACTTCCCAAATCAAAACATTTTTACCTAAACAACAGTAAAACTTTTAGTCCACTTGCTCGTTTCACTAAAACCATCAACATGAATTTTACTATTACGAGTGAATCATTAACTGTCACTTGCGCTAGATCTACAGTAAAGTAAAGTTTTAACGTTGAACGGCATTACCTTTTTAGTAACGGATTAACGATAAGCGAAGTTAACTTTGTGACTAACGTTGCGGTACACAGATATGTTACAGAACCCCTAGCCTATGGGATAAATACCTGCTGGAATGTACGACGTTAATGCAGGATGGCAGCAGACCGTATTATTCGTTTCGGACCTCTTGATAAGTATGGAAGTGTGATTACGCATGTCAATCACATCGCGATTACGGGCAGCATGGGGTTCACGCCTGAGCCTCAGGACGTGCGCTAGCAGCCCATGTCGGGTGTTTCAAGCGTCAACTTCGCGTCTTAATATCTCGGAATGTAATGGGAATATTGCGATGCAATCAACGATTGCTGAAGAAAAAATATAGGAGGTCCATTTAAAAAAAAAATAAGTTTGTGTTAAAAAAACACATATGCTTTCGTTTTAGAATGTTTCCAAATATGTACATTCATGGGCCCCAGCCCTACATTGGTACCGGTGAAAGTCGTTTTCCAATAGCTGTTATTGTTCCAGAGATATTTTGGGTGGACAAGATAGCTGGGACACCCTGTATACCAACTGCAGCAGTATCATTTACACGAGGTATAAAAGGACAGTGCACTGGCAGAACTGTCATTTGTACTTAGGTGATTCACGTGAAAAGTTTTCAAGATGATTGTGACCTCAAAAAGCGAATTAACATAATCTGAACACGGGATGGTAGTTGGAGCTAGAAGCATGGGACATTCCATTTTGTAAATCATTAGGTAATTCATTATTCTGAAATCCACAGTGTCAAGAATGTGCTGAGAATGCCGAATTTCAGGCATTATCTCTCAATACAGACATCACAATGGCCGAAAGCCTTTGCTCAATGACAGAGAGCAGTGATGTTTGCATGAAGTTGTCAGCGCTAACAGACAAGCAACACTGCATGAAATAACCACAGAAATCAATGTGGGATGTACGATGAACATATCCATAAGGTCAGTGACGCAAAATGTGACATTAATGGACTATGGCAGCAGATGACCGTGGCAGCAGATGACTGAAGCAGCAGATGACCGAAGCGAGCGCCTTTGCTAACAGCACATCATCGCCTGCAGCTCCTCTTTTGGGCTCATGACCATATCAATTGAACCCTACACAACTGGAAAATCATGGCCTGGTCAGATGAGTCTTTATTTCAGTTGACAAGAGCCAAGGGTTGGATTCAAGTCTGGTGCAAACCCTAAGAAACCATGGACCCAAATTGGCAACAAGGCACTGTGCAAGATAGTGGTAGCTCCATAATGGTGTGAACTGTGTTTACTTTTAATGGATGAGGTCCTCTGGTCCAAATGTACTGATCACTGACAAAGTGGTTATATTCGATTACTTGGAGACCGTATGTAGTCATTCATGGACTTCATGTTGCAAACAATGATGGAATTTTTATGGATGACAGTTTGCCATGTTACCAGGACACAATTGTTCATGATTGGTTTGAAGATCGTTCTGGACAGTTCAAGTGATTGGTTTGGGCACCCACGTAACATTTATGGAACATAACTGAGAGGTCACTTCGTGTACAACATCCTGCACTGGCAAAACTTTCAAAATTATGGGCAGCTATAGCGGCTGCACGACTCAGTATTTCTGCAGGAGACTTCTGACAACTTATCACATCCATGCCACATCAAGTTGCTGCATATGCTGGGCAAAATGAGGTCCAATGATATTAGGAGGTAACCCACGACTTTTGTCACTTCAGTGGACATCTAACTTCATTACCTTTTAGAACCACTGCACGACAAATGCCAGGACAAAAATGACTAAGCACTTACAACTCATTGTTCTTTCAAGGGACAGGCTGGCTTGTAACACCATTTTAAGATGTTGGAACAGATGATAAAATCTGCTTGGTGAATCTTATGTGCATGACACAGCCATTCCCATGAACTGTTTTGACGTAGCATTCAACTGTAGTAGTCCCCTATTTATTAACTCTTGGTCTTCACCATTTCACTTGTAGACTGCTCCAGGTGAAAAGTTATTAGTGGACTGAAGATCATTGCAAACTTCTCATTCATCAGTATCAGGTGGTGGAGCAGAATGAGATGCTTAATCTGGAGGATGACTCTGCACTCTGTACAGTGTTGAAATAATTGTTTTATCCAGTACTGAGAATAACTGCTTAGCCATCATTACACTCTTGAAACTCAATCCAATTAATGTTTAGCTCCATAGTACATAATATTCACCCATTTCACAGAGCAGGATAAAAACGCGGGACAGTTTTACTTTGAGGTCAGTGGGAAACCCGTTGTCTGTTGGTTCTTGCCATGGCAAATAAATGAGGTACATTGTCACTCTAGGTTGTGCACGTGTTGGGATAGCAACTAACTGAATCTCCATAATAAGTTTGGGCAAATATGGTATAGCACACAGCTGAAACCCTTAGCACTGTCTAAGCATGGTCGCACATTCTGATGGCAGTTATCAGATTATTTACAACCTATTTATTGCAGATCCTAGCACCAAGTTCTTCCCTGTGCAAGGACCTCATTAGTGTTCCTCTATAATAAGGGAGCAATTTTATCATTGAGGATTGCCTCCATTTTGCTTTTCTAGTACTGAAGTGTTTTGAGTGTGGCATTTGAGGAATTAAATAAGGGATCAGTTGGTTGTACCACGCAAATTTACAATATCTTAGTTCTACAGGAAGGTTGTTATTAAACCAAAATGTTTTATATGATTGTTGTGTTATTGAAGTGTTCAACATCTTCAGCAACAGATGAGCAATCAAATACAAGTGGACAAGTGAAATGATTGCTATGTGAAGTTAAAACTTGGAGTTGTTTATTTTAAAAAAGTGAAGCAAAGGCTTCAGTTGTCTTTCTGCCATGTAAATGCTAACATTACCTGTCAAACGTTTTTGCTCACACATGTTTATTCCTGTTGACTCTTCTGGTAATGGGATGTTATCACTATGTCCCCACTAACATGAATTCGTATAACTGTGATATATATGTACTTTGTACCTGTTCCTGGTTCATTCTGCTTTTGTATTTTAGCACTGACGATGACTATGTTATAGTTGAAATATAGATCTGCAATAAACTACAGATTCTGTGACTGACTGCTGTCCTCCATTACACTTGAATATTTGACAGTCACTGTGCACCATTGGTATCCAATGGATTCCAATTTAGTTACTTTTAAGATTATTTTGGCTGTTGCCCATCCATTCCAGGCAGGTTTCACATGCAGTAAGTTATCTGCATGATGATGGTATGACGGTACATCACACAGTTGAGATAACTGACAAATGGCTTTTACAGAATTATTGTATTTTTTTAAAAAGTCTTAGCAACAAATACAAAAAAGTAAATATATACAGCTTGATATTATGTAAGTCACCAGTAAAATTCTCAGGTATGAGATGTGCATCAGTAACTACACATTTACGTTTTGTCTTACACAAGATTCACAGTGATTGGAAAGAAGTTCAAACACTTTTCACAAAAATAACCGGTTAGTCACTTTCTGATCCAGAGGCAGACTCTTCATCCTCACTGGTGGGTGGTGTCTTCTCAATTGGTTCTTCAAAATCATCATCATCTTCTTCTTCATCAGATGCCTTTTCTTCCTTTATTTCTTTCTTAACTTCAGGTTTCTTTTCCTTTGGAACACTATCAGCCTTCTTGGTAAAAATTTAGAAGTGGGGAGAAACAAAAAAAAAGATTAGTCATGAAATGTAACAAGAAAGTCAAAATATGGACAGCTGACAATGGAAGGGCAGGTACTCACCTTCTTAGAAGCAGTTTTCTTCTCATCGTCACTATCACTACTGTCATCACTTATGTATTCTTTACTCTTATAGGCGCCTGCTTTAACTGGTGAAGGTTTGGATTCACGTTTCTTTGGTTCTTTCTTTTCTTTTTTCTTCTCATCAGCAGGTGGTGGCTTGTACTCCTTCATTGCCTTATTGTACTCTTCTTTTGCCTTTGCTGCTTTTGCTTCCCACTCCTAATAAACATTTAAAATATGAAACCAGTTGAATAACATTTAGCAAGACCACATTTTCTTTTCTTGTATTCCATGTTCTATATTGCAAGCAAAATGTACAACGGATGTGTGATATTTCTGGCTGCTGTACAATATGATAATCTTTGTAACACAGGACAGTGTCATTACTCTTACATTAAGTCTTAATTTTCTTCTGTCAGTTTATGCAAAAAGCAAAATACACATCACTGCAAAACAAAGTCAGTATGCTAAAAGATAAAGCTAAAGGTATTAATTTCTTTTTTGCTTTCCTCTAATTTGACTGCCACATTTATATCTGCATCACTGTTTGTATTGAATTCTCTAACATTTGTAGTTTATATTACTACTACACTAATTAGGATATAAAAAATTTATAGGGAAGAAGTATGTTACTGGCAGTCACTCCGCCTACACACACACACACACACACACACACACACACACACACACACACACACACACAATTTTCTTCGACTATATACAACACAGTTTTAAGAAATATTGTGAACTGATAAACACACAAATGTTAATATACAAATCAAGTTATTTGTTAAAAAATTTATTGTGGAAAATATTGTGACAGATTGAGTTTTTAATTCTGTAAGTATGCATTTATCTATTTGCTCCATAGAATTAATTACACAATGTAAACATGCTTTAGATGGCTAAACAGAGCACATATCCTGGTAAGGGCCAATGGTATAAATACACTATGTGATCAAAAGTATCCAGATTCCTGGCTGAAAATGACTTCCAAGTTCACAGTGCCCTCCATCGGTAATGCTGGAATTCAATATGATGTTGACCCACCCTTAGCCTTGATGACAGCTTCCACTCTCACAGGCATATATTCAATAAGGTGCTGGAAGGTTTCTTGGGGAATGGCAGCCCATTCTTCACGGAGTGCTGCTCTGAGGAGAGGTATTGATGTCAGTTGAGGCCTGCCACACAGTCAGCATTCCAATACATCCCAAATGTGGTCTATAGGATTCAGGTCAGGACTCTGTGCAGGCCAGTCCATTACAGGGATGTTATAGTTGTGTAACCACGTCGCCACAGGCTGTGCATTATGAACAGGTGCTCGATAGTGTTGAAAGATGCCATCGCCATCCCCAAATTGCTCTTCAACAGTGGGAAGCAAGAAGGTGCTCAAAACATCAATGTAGGCCTGTGCTACGATAGTGCCACGCGAAACAACAAGCAGTAACAAGGGGTGCAAGACCCCTCAGTGGAAAACACGACCACACCATAACACCACCGCCTCTTGATTTTACTGTTGGCACTAAACGTGCTGACCGATGACGTTCACCGAGCATTCGCCATACCCACTCGCTGCCATCAGATCGTCACATTGTGTACAGTGATTTGTCACTCAACACAATTTTTTCCACTGTTCAATTGTCCAATATTTACACTTGTTACACCAAGTGAGGCGCTGTTTGGCATTTACTGTTGGTGATGTTTGGCTAATGAGCAGCCACTCGACCACGAAATCCGAGTTTTCTCACCTCCCACCTAACTGACAGAGTATTTGCAGTGGATCCTGACACAGTTTGGAATTCCTGTGTAATGGTCTGGATAGGTGTCTGCCTATTACACATTACAACCCTCTTCCACTGTCGGCGGCCTGTCAGTCAACAGACAAGGCTGGCCTGTACGGTTTTGTGCTATACATCTCTCTTCATGTTTCCACATCACTATCACATCGGAAACAGCGGACCTAGGGATGTTTAGGAGTGTGAAAATCTCACGTACAGACGTATGGCACCCAATCACCTGACCACGATCGAAGTCTGTGAGTTCCACAGAGGGCTCCATACTGCTCTCTCATGACGTCTAATGACTACTGACATCACTGATACCGAGTACCTGGCAGTAGGTGGCAGCACAATGCAACTAATGTAAAAATCGTATGTATTTTGAGGGTGTCCAGATACCTTTGATTACATGGTACTGCATAACACTAAACTATGATCAACTGAATGTAAGTCAGTGTTGATCTAAATTAGCAAGAAATAAACTTGGCAGTGCAAAAAATCAATTGGTGGCACGATTTTCATTCTTTGACCAGAGATCCTAATCATGCAGCATAGATACATAATACAGGGTGTATCAAAAAGAATTATCCAATATTTAAAAAATCGTAACTATTATGTTATTTGTGACGTGCGTGAATGATGTACTGTTGGGAACAGCAAACACTCAAGTTTTACATGGTTACCGCTAGGTAGCAAATTGGCATCTGGAAGTGAGGGAATTTTTAAATCAAAGGATTAGTGAACGATGGATTGGTTGCAATGGACCAAATGATTCAGCATTACATTACTGGCCTCTAAGGTCACCAGACCTGACTGTATGTGATTCTTGTGGGGGTTTACAAAAGACTATTAATGTACCTCCATTACCAACAACAATGAATGAACTGCTGTGGAAGCTGTAACTCAAGACATGCTCGCTGCTGTGTGGAAACAATTTGAATACCGCATTGACTTATGCTGTGCATCTCAGAGGGGGAGTACTGAACACCTATGAAAAGATATAAAAAAAAACTTCTTGAATTTCCCATTTATCAAAAAACAAAATTCATTGTGTATGTTGATTAGTTTCAGAAATATAGACGTGCCAAATTGGGTGAATATTTTTGGTACACATTGTATTATCAAAAGTGTTGTGATGGAGGAAAGTAAGCAGGAAAAGCTGCGACCTTCAAAATTCTCCCCAGTTGAAAAAGATTTATTGCTTGAAATTGTATTGTTTCAGTATAAAGACACAACAGAGGTCAAAAAACTCAAAGTTACTATGACCAAGAAAGAAAAGACATGGAAAAAAGTTGCTGTTGACTTTGATTTACATAGAGAAAAATGTTGATTGGATGAGTTTAAAAATGTGTTATAACAATATTAAGAAAAGGACCAAGAAAGCATTCACGCCTTTACAATTGTTACATTTTATCTTTATGTAACTGCACATGGTGTGCAAATTTGAGCACAAACGCTGTCAGAACTTTTCAAGGTTGAATGCATAAAACTGGGGGCAGTGATTTCATCAGACCTACTGTTACAGACGGACAGAAGCTAACTGCTGTTCTAAAGTCATAATTTATTCTTATTTCCAACTCCTACAATAACTGTACAGATTTTGAAACTCCCTGGCAGATTAAAACTGTGTGCCCGACCGAGACTCGAACTCGGGACCTTTGCCTTTCGCGGGCAAGTGCTCTACCATCTGAGCAACCGAAGCACGACTCACGTCCGGTCCTCACAGCTTTACTTCTGCCAGTACCTCGTCTCCTACCTTCCAAGCTGTGAGGACTGGGCATGAGTCGTGCTTCGGTAGCTCAGATGGTAGAGCACTTGCCCGCGAAAGGCAAAGGTCCCGAGTTAGAGTCTCGGTCGGGCACACAGTTTTAATCTGCCAGGAAGTTTCATATCAGCGCACACTCCGCTGCAGAGTGAAAATCTCATTCTGTACAGATTTTATTGTGAAGTTATAATCGGTCACCTGTATCCATTGTAATATGTTCTGATAAATTTTTTAAAGCAAATACGCTGCCTGAAAAGTGCCTTATAATATTATAAGTTATGATCTTGTTCATTTCTTGTTTTGACAGAGATTTAAACAACACCAAATGTTGTTGCTCTTTACAACATCAGTAAATGAGATGATACAAATAAACTTAGTGTTATTCTTGTTGATGAAAATGGAAATAAGGGGAATTTATTTATGTTGAGCTGGTAAGAATGATAATGCAAGTTAACTATAGCAGCACAACACTGTTATTTTGAAATAAAAGTAACTTCTAACTACAACACACAAGCCAGGACTCTGTAAATAAAATCTTCATGTGTCTTTACTGCATCCCAAGAAACAAGAAAATGGGGGCAGTTTGATGTGAAAATATCAGTTAAAAAAAAAAAAAAAAAAAAAAAAAAAAAAAAAAAAAAAAAAAAAAAAAAAAAAAAAGGTTGGAATGCCTCGAGTGTGAATGTAAAAGTACACAGCATGCTTGCAGAACACGTATTAAGAATGGCGACATTAAAAGTAGTCAGAGAAATTAAAGAACTGCAGCTAAAAGAAATGAAAAGAAAATCAGGCTTTCAAACTCTAACTCTCAACTGGTAAATCTATTCCACTTTTGTAACAGTTTTTTTACGTAAATACTTTGTTAATAAATTCTGCACTAACTGCATCATGACTCCTGCTAGCTGAATTATCGGATGGCACTGGAATTTTTTTGTAGATGAACACAGTGTCACATATTTCAGGCTCTTCATCTAAGGCACTGATAGCTATATTGTACTGTGCAAGCAAAATTCTGCAGCTATTATAGCTGCTGCACAATTTTTTTAAAACACTCAGTCCTAAATTTAAACAACTCAGCACTTTCCACATTAACAAACACTACCAGAGGTTAAAAAAGTGGCAAATGGGGGAGGGAGGTTGGGGGGGATCCAAGAACTGACTAGAGATTGAACCTGACTATTCCTGGACACAACTACTGAGTCACATTCTGACAGTTACTAACTTATGAAGTCTGTTCAAAAAATTCCAAGACATTCGTAATTTTGTGGCAATTGTGTGTTGGAGCGAAATGAGGTTGGAATCCCTGCACACGCCTGTGTTTAATGTGTAACTGCCAGAAGTTTCACTGTTGCTTATATGTTAGTTTTTGTTCAGTGCTGTATTGAGTATAGCATTGTCTCGCACAGTCTGCAAATTTCGAGATGGCAGAGTTAGAGGAGTGACACGTCTGCTTTAGATTTTTCGTGAAACTCAAGAAAATCTTTACAGAGACAAACCAAAAGATGCAGAAAGCCTACAGTGATGAGTATTTAAGCCATTCTTGGTGTCACAAATGGTTCACATGGTTTAAAAATGGTCACACAGAAGTTACACATGACCCTCACACAGGATGCCCTTCGTTGTCTACTGACAATTCTTACGTCAGGAATGTCAACGAAATTGTGCGTGCCTGTCAAAGACTGACTGCCCAAGAGATTGCAGAAGAATATAATATTTCAGTTGGATCATGTCACAAAATTCTGACACAGTTTTTTGGAATAAATTGTGTTGCCGCCAATTTTGCCCCATGGCTCATGAGTCAAGACCAGAAAGATCTTTGCCTCCCAATCTGTGAAGAGTTTTGGATTGCACAAATGAGCCGAAATGTCCCTTAAGATAATCATAACTGGTGATGAGAAGTTGGTTTACAATTATGATGAAGAGACCAAGGTTCAGTATTCACAATGGGCCAGGAAATGTTCTCCAAGACAAAATAAAGCTCATCAGGTCAGGTCAAATGTCAAAGTCATTCTAATAGTTTTCTTTTTTTCTGACTTTTGAAGGATTAGTTTATCATGAATTTGTTGAATTTGTGCCACAAGGACAAACTGTTAATCAATGGTACTATCGGGACGTGTTGTTACACCTACGAGAAAATGTGAGAAGGAAGCGGCCTGAAATGTGGTGAGACATTTCATGGCTCTTGTGTCATAACAATGCATCCACAGATTCATCCCCGTTGGTGTGTGACTACTGCACAAAAAATGAAATCATTGTGCTGCCTCATTCTCCATGCCCACCAGATCTGGTCCCTGCGGACTTTTTTTTTTATTTCTGAAGTTGAAAACCCAGTTGAAAGGATGGACATTTACAACAATAGACGAAACAAAAGAAAATTCACAGACTGTGCTTCACATGATCCAGTAAGATGCGTACCAAAGCTACTTCCAGATGTGTAAACGGCATTGTGAGTGGTGTATCAATTGTGGAAGAGAGTATTTCAAAGGTGATCGTGTACAATAAGTAGAAGTTAAGCGTAGAAAAATTATGCAAAGTTCCGGAATTTTTTGAACAGGTCTTGTACATATGCTACATCTGTTCATCATGTGTGAGTGGTTATCATAGCGGTTTACACACTTGTTTTACAGTTCAAGATTTATGAGTTGTGTAGTTCTGTTATTTGAGCTTAGCCCTTTGTTACAAATGTGCTAGCTGCATTCTGTACACGAGACGGCTTTTCCTTCACCTCTATACTCCTCCCCATGCTGAGAGACCACCTTCCAGCCACTCTACCTGTGAATTGGTCCTGCTACCTGATCCAGCTCCACTCTGCTGATCATTGGAAGAGTGCTTCTGAGTACAATTTGTTGAATAGTGGATCCAGTAATTTATTCAATACTGACAACACAGTATGTGCATCATAATTGTGACTCCAAATGTGCTAGAAGCACAGAAGATGCATAAAACGTTTTGAAAGAGTACACAGCAATCAAGATGGTCTCCACTTTCTAAAGCTTTGGAAAAGTACAGCACAGATAATAAATTAATTCTGATTTTACAACGAAGAAGTATTATTATATTAATTACATAGGCCAATTACTATGGAGGGCTGGATAGTAACGTGTTGGATAATAAGTAGTCTACTGTAAATACAGTTACTCTAATAACTTAAGTTTTTCACTTTAAAATTGCTCAAGAAATCAATCACTACATAGATGAGCACACAGGTATGTCAATGTTGTTTCAAGCCTAAGGATTACATCTGTACTGAATTTTTGAGTTGGATATTAGCGGCCTATGATGAAGGTGAAGTGTCACTTTCGATTCATCTCATTAATATTGTGCTCTTTCATGTTTACTCTTCCATAAACCTGCTGTCTTACATATATTCATAAATAGGGATCAGAAAAATTAGCATTTTGCAATAAATGTGAATTCTACCCCAATATGCAAAATTACTAAACAGATGCTATTTCACAGTGAACTGTATTCAGAGGAACTATTTTATCAGAGATAATTCAAAACAGCTTTATTATCTGCTTATAAATATCAGAAACTTAACCAATTTCCAGTTAATGGTATTGTACATCATCTGGTGAAGCCCAATTGGGTAAAGTAAAGTGCATAAGAACCTGTTTGCAAAAATAAAAAGTGTATGAATGTAATGCCGTATCAATGCACTCAATAATTCAATTTCATGCAAATTGTGGACAATTACATAGTTTGTTTGAAAAAAAAAGTGCCGTGTGAGGGACCTAGCATTTTATAACAAAGAAACACCTATGCTCATTTGTCATCTAAGGCTCGAAAGCTAGTGTAATGCGGACACTTTTAAGGTGAGAATTTAGGTGACGGATATTTTGAACTGTGTTTGCATCGAATACCAGTACAGGTCAGGCCTGAACAATACCCTGGTAATCTCAACAAGCAATAATTGTGTAGTAGTTGCCTGTGAATGCTTTGTGTTGTGCATTGCCACTTGTTTTATTTTCTTATTTTGAAGATAAGTGAAACGAGTAATCCTGGTCCATCCTGGATTTTGATTATGACGCTTACAACACCAGAAGAGATCTGTGAACCTTCTGACAGTGTGTCAGTTCTGCTGTAGGCTGCTGTCCTGGGGAAGAGAGGCGGGGCTTGTTTGTCTGAGAGGCGGGGCTTGTTTGTCTGCACCACTCCTCTCCCCACTGGTGATCAAAGTTATAGTTTGTTTGCACTCATGGCCTTCGGCTACTATAGCCCAAAGTGCCTAAACTCTGTGCCATAGTGATTGGAAAACAAAATGTAACTTTTTTTGACTGCACTGAAATTCTTTCCCTAACATTAAAATATAGTTACTGTATGTTAGGTTCTATTGCTATGCTAAGTGCTTTGTCAGTTCTACCTGTAGCGTTATCAAGCGTAGGTCAAATGGCTATGAATTCCCATGAAAGGTAGAAATTAAGAGTCAGCAGATTTTGTAATCACTGAATTGGGTGGGAAAAGGCAAATAACGTCTAGAAACCGTTAAACCGGACACACATTCAGTTCACCAGCGGGAAAATGATACTGCTGCTTTTCAATAGTGCAATCATCTTACAGCAAAACAAAGGCCATTTCAAAGAACTGCAGCTTTGTTTGTCCTCACTCATGTGGCAAAACAAATTTTATATATTTTCCACATTTGTTCATTCTATTCACAAAATGTTAGTGACACAGCTGACTGGACATACGGGCCACTAATGAAATACTTGTCATCTGATTTTAAGAAAACTATTTGACAACAAAATTTGATTCGTTCACATTTTAGTTTCATGTTTTCGCTCAATAAATGACTGAATTTCCTTTCATTATTTTGTCTCAGTTACTGTGCTGCATCCAATGAAATAAAGCATTTCAAAATAATTTAAGATTTTTGCAGAGGGGGGGGGGAAAAATATATATTGCTAGACTTTGCGCATGGTTCGTTTTACATCACTACTGATTGCACTGTATGAAATGTAGCTAACATATTGAAATTGTATTTAAAATTGAGAGCAGAGCTATATATATCATTGTTCTCAAGACACTGGTTTTTATATCCACAGGAGGGTTGAGGGAGTTGCATTCAGTGTTCTTTCCAAGCAAAACATGAATCATGTGGTCACAACACCCTCATACTTCACAAACAGTTCAAAATATCTAAAAAAGGTGTCATTCAAATGGTAGCATGCAAAAAAGCACATATATTTTTGTGTGATTAACTTTCAAAACATTTTGATCTGTTGAACTTAGCTATATTTTTTCCCTGGAGAAATGTACTTTCTTTAATAGCATTTAATATTTAGTAAAAAAAGAATATTATAGCATTGAACACATTAATATTTACAATATCCTACATGGGATACTCAGCTTTAATCAAAACCTGTTTTGTGTTGTCACAAGATGTAACTGCATTGTAAGCAAATGTTTTAATTATTTCTGTTTCCACCGAGATCTTTTGTTTATTTACAACCTTTAGAATGCATCACAGTTACATGTAATATCAGCTAGCCAGCTAGTCTCTCCAGCAGAACTACTGCAATAGGTTTTACATGGAGGCATCTGATACTCTGCTTCAGTTTCTTTTCTCCTGTGTTGACAAGTACCAGGTGTAATTCATATCACGATCTTCACAATTTATTTCTCTGTACAAAAACAGTGACAGGCAATTTTCTAAGTCAAAAATAATATCTGCACTCATTACTTACATAGCTGATAATTATCTAACCTTAATGGGGAGAGGGGCAATCCAAGCTTCAGATGTGAGAGAGTGGTGTGTTCCCATAATTACTTAATAATTTATGTGATAACTTCTTTATTACTTACTTCTTTTTAACTTGTATTTGCACAAAACGATGGTTTTGGTTTGGAATATCATTTGGATGTGAACTGACGATTGCAGCTGAACTTTACCCTGTTCATGAAATTTCTTCGGTCAAAAATGATCCTAATTCAAGTTGATATAATCTGCGATCAGAGTTTGTACAATACAGATTTCCATGTTCAGTCTGATCTGAGGTCATTTACTGCATTAATCTTAGGCCAACTGCTTCATACAATCATCCCAAGTCTGCTGTCTTTCATACTTACTGATTTATCCTTTAACTCCCTCCACATTTCTCCACCTTTCTTTGCAATTTCTGTCACTGCAATGCCCGGATTGTCGGCCTTAATCTTCTCACGTGAAGCATTTAACCACATCATGAATGCAGTTGCAGGACGCTTGGGCTTATTTTCATCTTTCTCTTTCTTTTCTCTTTTCTTTCTTGGTTTTTCAGACTGCAACAATCAAAAGGTTGGCATCATTCAAACAGTATTAATATATCTGTAAAAAATGGCTCTAAAAATAACAACTGTGTCACACATATAAAAAGATAAAGAAAGACGTACAACAGTCTTAGCTTTTTTGGGAGGCTTTTCCTTCTTTTCTTTTTCTTCCTTTTTCTCCTTCTTTTTCTCCTTGTCTGACGCTTCATCAGAGTCCTCTTCTGAATCAGATGGGCTAGGATTACTATCATACCTGTAAAACAAATTTCAGCTTTATTTCCGTACAAACATTTTTATAACGTTAGCATAATATCATTTATGAATTAATAAACAATTACAGTGCAGCTTCATTTGAGGACAGTCAACATTTCCTCTTTATAAACATTACAGCAAACATTTAATACTGCAGAAACAGCTGAACAGCACATGTTCATGGATATAAAAACTTACTGCCAGTACATGTTCATGGATATAAAAACTTACTGCCAGTACATCTAAATCCCCTAAGCATGTCTGTTACACTTTTGTTCTGTGTGTACCAACCTGTTATGGTGCATGTCAATGAACTCACTTCGATGTATGCAGTCATCAATACTTGACAGGGACTCCAAGTGCTGGAGCAATACTCTGGAATTAGTAGCTTTAACATCTTTTGTGTGTGTTCCCTTACAGATACAATGCACTTTCCTACAACCCTTCCAACCCCTTTTGACATTGCATAATTTATTAATTAAAGCATTCATCTACAATACACTAGATAAAATGCTGAGTGGCTGAAAATATTCTACAAAATGTTTACTGGTAAAAAGGTAAACAGTAGTTGTCAAAAGCTAGAGCAATACAATTTGATGATTTAATAAAGGCCACAATATTATAATAGGATACTGCTCACACACACCAGAAACCCTTGCTTGTTCCCAAAGCACAAAAAGAGAAACCTAGGGTATGGTAACATCTCTTATCCGAAACAAGGACAGACCCTATCGTCATTCACAAGGAAAAAGCCACAAATCGATTTAGAAGCTATTCAGTTTAGTTAATTCAGAGTGGCGAGGATAAGTAAGGCAGCAGTTTAAGGAAAGAAATTGGTGAAGATATGGAACTATCTGAATGAAACTGCGCATCAACACAGAAAGATATAAATAGATGTGTAAATTAAAGTTTATTGAAAAAGCACGCAAGTCAAGAAAGATAATTTCCCAGGAAATGTTCATATTCTGCTTAAAACAACTTAATTTTTTTACTGTCAGCATATGTCACACCATGGCAACTGTGTAAGGTCTAGTTTATCGTAAAAAAATATGTGCAGCTTCACACTGCAAATTCATTTGAAACATACTGCAGTATGCCCTAGTACATTAGACAGTACAAAAAGTGTTTGCCTCGACAACTTTACTACAATAAGGAAACAAAATAATTATGAGCTACAGTAATGCAATCACTAAATTTAGGTACTGTTCCAAATTCGGCAAGAAAATCATAATTTAAAAAAAGGTGGCTTACTCTTCTGCAACATCACTTTCAACTTCATTTGGCTTAAAATCTTCATCTGTTGAAGATTCATCTGACTCTCCACCTCCCTCATCATCTCGTTCCTCAGCTTCAGCTTTAACACGTGCCAGGTATGCATCTGGTTCATCTTCCTGATCTGAATCACCAAAGTCTTCTGCATATGAAAGTTTGTCCTGCAATGCATTTAAAATTAGATTGAAATTTACACGACTGTCTCATAGTATACCAAACGAAGACACTCACTTTTAAGAGAAAGAGAGATACTGAAGAAATTCAAACAAAAAGGTAATAATGGAGCCAACCAGATTAACCACACAGATTGTGGAATTCTGTAACAGTTGCACTAATGTTAAAATTTAATTAGTAAAATGGATTGATGCAGTAAAAGAAAATCTGAAAGAACCAGCATTAACACAACAGGATGCGTTACACAGAAATTTTGAGGGAAATATTCTTGACTGGATTGGGAAAAAAACTTAGTCTAACAACAGAAAATGAGCCCATCCTGAGAGAAAGCAAATAATATCATCACAAGGAATAACTTTAAAATCTGAAATGCTCTTTGTTCTACAAGGACCCAGTAGGGCCAGCCAGAAGAGAATAACAATAACTGACTGCCCCTCATTCTTACAACAGGTCAGTCGCTCTGCGTCTGAGTGACCTGCTCTTCCTTTTTAAACTTTCCCAACCTATCCATCTCTTTACTCTCAGACGAAGCAACTTACAGTTCCAAAAGATAGGATAGTGTACGTACTTTTATTTGCATGTCCCAGCAACACTAAATATTTTGCTTTCTGGTATACCGTATTTACTCGAATCTAAGCCGCACTTTTTTTCCGGTTTTTGTAATCCAAAAAACCGCCTGCGGCTTAGAATCGAGTGCAAAGCAAGCGGAAGTTCAGAAAAATGTTGGTAGGTGCCGCCACAACTAACTTCTGCCGTCGAATATATGTAGCGCTACACAGGCATGCCTTGTAGGCACAAAGATAAATACGGGTGCCAAAACCTCTGCGTCAGTAAATAAATTAAAAAAAAAAAAAAAAAAAAAAAAAAGAAGTGAAAGACGAGCTTTTTTTCTCCGCCCCGAGTTTCGACCACTGCATTTTCATACATTATCCAACGAAGCAAATACAAATTCCGTATTGTTCATCTTCGAATGTAGCACAATTTAAATGTACTACTAAAATCCGACTGGCAAGACTGTTTGGGATGTTTGTCAACATGGCCAACTCTACGTTCTGAATTTTTTCCTACCTGTGAGAATAGATGGTTGCTAATAGGAACCTGATGAAATGTGAATCACATGCAGTATTCTCTTCACCATAAGAATAATACGAATATAAACATTTTGCCATGTATTCTTTCGTGTTTGCTGCTATCTCATTTAAATCCTGTCTGCCTAATAAACTACGAAACTTGAGTGAGACAATAGCAAACGCGGAAGAATATATGTATCGTGTCATGTTTATATTCGTATTATTCTTATGCCTAATAGTGATACAGTCAGAAATGAAGCACGGCAACTGACTAGATTTTTAAATCTAAGATGACTAATTTCTGTGCAGAATTTGATGTACTAAAGAAGCGGGCGCAAAGATTTTCAAACGGAGAAAAATTTTCACCTAACTCTCGTTCAGAACATGTTGTATCATACGCAGTCTATTATTTGGTTCTTGTTGATCATTATCAAAGAAAGCAGCAGTGTAAGTAACAACAAATAGCAGTCTCTTGCCATTGTTTCGCTAATGAGACGATTTCTCTCTTTTTTTTTTTTAATTGTAAGTGGCGGTAGCTTGCACAAAAGCAAGCCATGCCGCGAGCGGCGAGAGGCCGTAAACACGCACTATCAGAATGCGACAAACAATGCATGACACTGTACAGTAATGCATTTTCAGCTTAGAGTGACTGACGTAAACACCGATAACAAAGAAAATGGCACTTATCAGATCAAATCAAAATAAGCAATAGATTCAAAACAGACGAAGCACCTGAAAAAGGAAGGGTACCCGTATAAATACGGACGGAGAGCCTGACGCATAGCAATGACTACCTGGTAAAGCTTAACTGCTAAGCTTACGACTCGAACCAAACTACTGTAGCTGTATTGTCATTCATTCGACCTAAATTGTGTCTCATATTACAATGGACCAACTTTGTTTCGATTTGGAGGTGCGGCCTAAAACTTTTCTCTCCCCTTGAATTTCGAGTCTCAAATTTCAGGTGCGGCTTAGATTCGGGAATTTCTTTTTTCCTTTATTTCGAGTCTCATTTTTCAGGTATGGCTTAGATTCGAGTGCGGCTTAGATTCGAGTAAATACGGTAGGTACTGTCCAACAATTCTGTCTCCAAAACAACTGACAATAATGCCTGTTACCAAAACATCAACACTGATCAGCCACTGACCTACTATCGATATAAACCTATCCAAGCAATAGGAGCATCACTGCGCGAATAATGACTATTAGTCATACACTTGCACGGTGCATGTAGTATCAGTGAAGATGTTGTTCATGTGTATAATGGGGAAGGGATGTAATTTCAGTTTGACTGAGGGCAGATTGTGATGGCCTGGAGGCTCAGCATGAGCATTTTGGGAACTACATGACTCGTCAGATGTTCGAAGAGTGTTATGGTGAGTGTCTTCCACACATGGTAAAACCAAGGTGAAATCATGTCCAGACATTGTGGGGCTGGGCGGCCATCCCTCATTACAGATGTTGGATGCCATAGTCTGGGCAGGCAGCAAACTGTGGCAGAAATAACATCAGACTTTAATGCTGGGCAGAGTACAAGTGTATCTGAACATACAGTGTACTAAACACTCCTAACTATGGGCCTCCACAGCAGAAGACCCATGCATGTGGCAATGTTAACAATACGACATCAGCCACTACAACAAATGGGCACATGACCATCAGCACTGGATGTTGACAGTCCTGGTTAATCTTCATACCTTCTTCACTGTGCCCTGGGACAGCATGAATCTATCACCTTCCAAGGGAACAGCCCATTGACACCTGTACTGCTGGACAGAGACAAACTGGCAGTCACTCCATTATGTTCTGGGGAACATTCATATGGCATCCATGGGTCAAGTGGAGCTTGTGCAAAGCACCATGGGACAAGGAGTATCATACACTGATTGTAGACCATGTACACCCATTCTTGACAATCATGTTTCCCAAAGGCAGTCACAAGGTCAGAAGTGTGATGGAGTGGTTTGAGGAACACAGTGGCAAGTTCCAATTGATGTGCTGGCCCCCCTAATTGCCAGATCTGAACCCAATAGAACACATCAGGTATGTGACTGAACGTGGCATCAGAACTCATCGCCCCCTCCCCCACCCTGGCATTTATGGGCGTTAAGTTACTTGGATGTGCAGATGTGGTGCCAACTACCTCCAGCGACTTACCAAATCCTTATTACTTCATTGCCATGATGCATTGCCACTGTTATATGTGCCAAAGGCGGACATACCGGCTATTAGGTAGGTAATCATAATCTGTACACACTGCTTCCACACCAGAACATTATGACCACCTAATAGCCAGTAGTCCACCTTTGGCATGGATAACAGTGGTGACATGTCATAGCAAGGAAGTAATCAGGCCTTGGTAGGTCACTGGAGGGAGACAACAACACATCTGCACACGCAACTCACCTAATGCCTTTAAATTCCAGGGGGACAATAAGCTCTGATTTCATGTTGAGTTACATCGCAGGTGTATTCAACTGGGTTCACATCTGGCAATTCGGGCAGCCAACACATCATTTGGAACTCGCCTCTGTGTTTCTTGAACCACTCCATCACACTCCTCACCTTGTGGCACGGCACATTATCTTGTTGAAAAATGCCACTGCCATTAGGGAACACAACTGTCATGAAGGGGTGTACATGGTCTGCACACAGTTTATGATACTCCTTTCTGTCACAGTGCCTTGCAAGAGCTCCACTGGATCCATGGATTCCCATGTGAATATTCCCCCGAGCATAATGGAGCTGTCACCAGTTTGTCTCCATCTCACAGTGCAGGAGTCAAGAAGCTGTTGTACTAGAAGATGATGTATTCGCACCCTCCCATTGGCATTATGGAGAAGGTATCGGAATTAATCAGACCACACAATGCTCTGCCACTGTGTGAGCATCCCAGTGTCGATGGTCACGTGCCTTTTTCACTTGTAGTTGCCAATGTCATGGCAACATTCATGGATCATTGGTTGCGGAGGCCCATCTCTAGGAGTGTTCGGTGCACTATGTATTCAGAAACATTTGTATGTTGCACAGCATTAAAGTCTGATGTTAGTTCTGCCACAATTAGCTGCCTGTCCGGCTTATAATGTCCAACATCTGTAATGATGGGTCGCCACCCCACCCCATGACACCAGGACATAGTTTCATCTTGATTTTGCCATGTGTTGAAGACACTCACCACAGCTCTCCTTGGACACCTGACAAATCGTAAAGTTTCAAAGTGCTCTTGCCAGGTCTTCAGACCATCTCAATCCACCCTCAGTAAAATTCAAGTGGATTGCACACCTTCCCCATTCTCCACACAGACAGCATGCACACTGATACTACATGCACCATGCATGTGACTAGTAGCCTTTCCTCATCTGGTGACATCGCTATCAGCAGGACGGGTTTATATAACAGTAGGTCAGTGGTCATAATGTTCTGCCACATACATATATTTAATATTGTTATAAGAAGAACCGTGAAGCATGATAGAGGTATTCAGTATTAAATTCACCTAATACGCCACTGTTTTCACACAGGAGTACATCATCCTGTCAATGAGGAGATCATTACAAACAGTCTTAGATAAGGGAAGGAAATTAGATGTGCCTTTTTGAAGGGACCATCCTGGCATTTGCTTTAAGCAGTTTAAGGAAGCCATGAAAGACCTAAATCTGGATGGCTGGGTGGGAATCTGAACTGCTCCCCTCCCAAACCTGCATCCAGTGTCTTACAACTGCGCCTACTTGGAGGACTAGTAACAAAACAGTGGCAGAAGTCTCTTTGTCATTTACCATTTGTCACTTGTATAAATGGAATAACAATGTGGTATTAATAAATTTACCTTAAATGTAGATCCAATAAAGGGTTGTGGTATTTCTGACCACCAAAGCCGCAGTATTATACATGAAAATGATAATTTCAAAATGTACATTTTTCTTTGTATTTATATATGGCTAAAGGTTAATGGCAATAGATAAACTCTCAAGCCCATGGCAAAGCCACAAGGGAACAAAAACAATTTCCTCCTTTCTGATAGAATCAATTTAGTAATTATTATACTGCACAAAAGAAGGGGTTTTTTAAGCCCTGTCATCTACCTCATTGTTACACTGGAGGGTGAAATTTGGCCAATTTGGAATGGTACAAAAGTGTGATGCCCTGTGACATCATTCTTGGGTTTGTCAATGCTTGAAACAGCCAGGAGCTGATGTGTGAAAAAAAGGCCAGAACTCAGATGTTCATGTGAGGTCACATTGGCACCAAATTTCAAAATTCTGCGCAATGCTACAGTGGAAATGTCACACAACAGGAAGGTCAACATCAGCATTGAAAACGCACAGTTTTTTTCTTGTGGGTGGCTGAGGAAAACATTTCAGACACAGTGCCACTCAGTATCAACATGAAAAGGCTCCAGGAGGTGGCGTAGAGGGAGTCACTGAAACCACTTCTTTCCATGGGTTAATTTTGCAGTCGAAAACTACAGTTTACAGTGCAATGTGCAACAGAACAACACTCTCAACAACCTTTGCCATTGCTGGCAATATCCAGTCAGTTGACCCCTTCTCTAAGGACACTATGGGGCTGCAATCCATTTTGAACATGATCTGACTTCTTTGGGGTGTAGTGCATTCACAAATTTTTACTCTTGGTACACAGGATGGAACCTCTAGAGATCACTCAAAACCTTTCGACAAATTTGATCCAAAGCAGAAGGGGTGTTCATGCTTTTTCAGCCCTGCTGCAGCATAATCACAGAGGGTGCAACACTGACATATGCATGGCACAAAGTCTCTCTAAGAACCCCCAGCTCAGCGACAACCTCGGTGCCACCCACGCACCTTTAGTGAGCACTTTAAATATGTACCTCTACAGAGAGAAAACCATTGACAATTCCTGGGCACCTGAGAGCAGGCATCCCCTTCAACTCCCTACACCTGAGTGGTGCTATACTGCAGCTCTAGCGCCTACTGGGGGACATGCAGAATATGAGAGTTTTGTAGGAGTTTCATACTTGCAGGTGCTTAGGAATGAGTCAAGAGTTCTCTCTGTACTGTTGTATTTTTTAAAGTGCTCAGCAAATATGCAGGTGTGGCACAGAGGGTGTTGCCAAACTGGGGGTGGGAGGGTCTTACAGGAACCCTCCGTCTTACATGTCGATGTCGCACCTTCCCGTGATCACACCACAGGAGAGTGCAGAACAGCAGGTGTGAGAAAAAACCATAAATACTATTTGCTGCTTCAGATCACAAGTGGTTTATATTCAAAACTGGGAATACATTTCACTTTCAAATCCATCAAATGGTTTTGAGCGTTTCCTAGTCACTCCACCCTATATACCAGAGGAAAAATGGTGGCAGCACTACACTCCAAAGAAGCCTGACCAAGTTCAAATAAGACACAGTCCCATAATCTTCTTAAAGAAGAAATCATCTGTGGGATGCCAGCAGTGTCAATGGTTGTCAAGAATGTTGTTCTGTTGCCCATCACAGTGTTAACCCTTCTTATTCCACTGCAAAATGTTTGCAAATGAATGCCCCAATGAAAGTGGTGGTTTAATTGAAGCCCTTTATGCCACTTCCTGAGGCTTCTTTGTGTCTAGTCTGAGCCTGTTTTCCACCCACAAGAAAACTGCATGATTTCAACAATGGGTATTGCGGTTCTCACACCATCATATAGGCGTCAAGAGAATGGGTGAGATGTGGTTACGGGGTTGTGAAGTGACAACCTTCCCATCATGTGACACTTTCATGGTGGCATAGGGGAGAATTGTGGTGAAATTTGGTGCCAATGTGATATCATTAACCTACTTTACACCTGACCTGCATTTCTGAGCTCTGGCATAGGGGAGAATTGTGGTGAAATTTGGTGCCAATGTGATATCATTAACCTACTTTACACCTGACCTGCATTTCTGAGCTCTGGCCTTTTTTCGCTTGTGACATCTTGTTGTGCGAAGCATCACTGAGCCCAAGGGTGTGGTCACAGAGCGCCACGTTTACATTGCACCATTACAGAGGAAGGATATATGCACCTTGGAACCAAATTTCAAAATGATAGGACAAGTGTTAATCTGTATCGCGGAATAACTTCCATTGTACTAAAGGGAGATATATAGGGCAAAATCTGTAGGGGAAAACAGAGATGGCAATATATAAAAAAAAAAAAAACAATTGCGAGCATCAGCCGCAAGTGCTACTCTGAGACAACAGGGCTGCACAAGAGAGGAATAGTGGTGTGTTCCATCACATCAGTAAGAAGTCTAAAAAACACAAAAAAAAAAGAGGAGGAGGAGGAGGAGGAGGAGGAGGAGGAGGAGAAGAAGAAGAAGTAGTAGTAATAATCTTTAGCAGGCATATTTATACTAATTGCTGCTTCAAGCTGGCTTGCTGAACAACAACAACAACAACAACAACCACCTAAACAAACTATTAACAGTAACCTTTTCTGAATGTATGCTATAATGATGGAGGGTATGAATTGGAAATAAAACAGATAAAAACCTAATATGCTATGAATATTTACGGCAGGAGAAAAGCAGCCGTAAAAACGGAATAAATACAGCAAAGTTAAACATAAAATACAGTTTTTTTTCCTCTCTCTCCAGAGTTTTCTTCGAGACAGAAAGAAGACGGCAGGGATAGCAGCTTACAAGAAAAATGACAGAAGTGGCTTACCGATTTTCCTCTGTTCTTCACTCGCAATTTCTTTGCTGTTATAAAATCAAATAATTTTCCATATTCATCTTTTTCAATGCTACTAAATGTATGGACAACACTGGATTTTGTTTCAATTTCAAAATCAAATGACCTGTAAAATACGATCGTGAATTAGTGTAGCTGGTACTAAATCATTAAAGCAGAAAAATCCAATATTACATGCAAAAGGTCAGTAAAAAAGTTTTGGTATAATGTAAATAAAAAAAGATACTCACTGAAAGAGCAGAAGCACTGAGTCATCAAAAGGCGTGCGTGTGCCCCCCCCCCCCCTCTCTCTCTCTCTCTCTCTCTCTCTCTCTCTCTCTCTCTCTCACACACACACACACACACACACACACACACACACACACGACAGAAAACTTGCAAGCTTTCTGATTAGAAAGTGTACAAAAACATATGTCCAACACCAACACATGCATGCCTGTGCCCTTCCATGGTGCCAGTGGGACACACAATGCCAGGAGTGCAGTTCAGCAGGTGGTCTAGGGTGGTTTGGGGGTTGTATAGGCTGGGGTGGGTAGAGGGAGAGAGACATGGGAAGCAGAGAGAAGTGTCAACTAGCTGCTTGGAGGAAGGCAGCTGGTTTGTTGGCTAGGAATGCAGGTGTACTGGCTGAGTAAGTGATGCCTGGGTGTCAGAGACATTGGGGAGCCGCACACAAAGATGGCATAGCAAGATGAAATGGGAGGCAGTGGTAGAACAAGAAGGGGAAGCTGTTGGGTGGAGGGTGTGAGAACAGTTGGTTAATGGAGAATGAGGCTAGTATAGTCTGAGAGCAAAGGATGAATTGCAAATCTAACCTCCACCTGCATAGTTCAGAAAAACTGGTGGTGGAGGGAAGGATCCAGCTGGCCTGGTCATGAAGCAGCCATCAAAATTGAGTATGTTGTGCTCAGTTGAGTGTTGTATAACCCAGTGGTTTGTTTTGTTTTTGGCCATAGTTTGGCAGTACCCATTCATTCTGGTAGACAGCTGGTTGGTTGGCATATTGACAATGTTTGCAAGGTATATAACAAGGCCTCTTTCACAGGTGGCCCAGCCTCTGATTGGGTAGGATAAGCCTGTGACAAGACTGGAGTATGAAGTGCTGGGTGAATGAACTGGCACGTCTTTCATCCAGGTCTTCCACAGGTTGGCAATGGGTTGGAGCGAGAGTAGTACAGGGATGGACCAGGATGTTGCATAGGTTGTGTGGGTGATGGGACAACTCCTGTACACCCTGGTCCCACAAGGACATCATATCTGCGTGACGAGAACTCCCTTGCCCAATATGTGAAATGTCTCATGAGGGCCTTCACAGACGTACACTACAGCCCAGCCTCCCCACCACACCCCAACAAACAGATTTCCCATGTAATATCCTCACAAACCCCTAATCCTTCCCCCCCCCCCCCCCCAAAAAAAAGAATAAATTACAAAGGACCACACTACTCGTCATTCAATATCACCCTGTACTCAAACAGCTGAACCATATGTTTCACCAGGACTCTGATGATTTATCATCATGCCCTGAAATGAGGAAAATCCTACCCAATTTCACCACTTTCAAAGTAGTGTTCTGTCACCCACCCAATCTACAAAACATCCTAGTCCGTCCTTATGCTTCATCATGTTGAATGCTTATCATACCCAATCAGAGGTTGGGCCACCTGTGAAAGCATCCATTTTAAATACTAACTCTACAATCACTGAAATTTTTTTTATGTTGGTTATGACAAACAAACAACTGTAAACCAGAATGAATGGGCACTCTAAACTGTGACTAAGAACAAAAGCAGACCATCCTGTGGCACAACAAAGCAGACCACCCTGTGGCACAACATGCTTGATATCAATGGTTCCATGATCAGCTTTTCTGAACTATGCAAATGGGAGTTATCCTTGTATCGCATCCTGCACTTCCAGCACCATCTCTATTTATGTTAACCAACTGTTCCTATACCCTTGACCCAACAGCTTCCTCTTTCTGTACTGTCACCACCTTCCAGTTCACTTCTTTATGTCACCCTCATTGTGCACTGCTCCCCACTGGCTCTGACACTCTTGCACCACATACCTAGCCTGTGAACCTGCCACCTCGACCTCCCACATTCCTAGTCAGCAAACTGGTTGCCTCCCCCATTTGTGTATGCCTGTTGAGTCGATGACTCAACATTTCTGTGTTTCAATGAGTGGTCTCCTTTACTGCTAAAAAGTATTACAGTCTGTAAGTAAAAAAAGTTCTTTTCAGAAAGCTGCACTGCCTGACAAAAAAAGTGAAGCAAGCAAAACAGGAGGAGGAAATGAAATGGAACTTCAGAGGCTGAGAGGGTATGTGATGTCAGTTCGCAATTATAAAAATCAATGCCACATGCAACACTGCTGTGCCCTTCTTAAACACCGAAGGAATGGAACGGACCTCTCCCCATGTCGCCATTATATTTTCCAGAGACAGTCATCTGCAGTAATGCAGAATCATCATACATTGCTGAACATAATGCTACGCCATTCATCATCAGTACATGCATCCCTGTGTTGACACCACTAAAAATGCAGCAATTTGTGTTGTGCTAATGGCAGCCTATGCATGGGACAATAATTCCCAAGACTGGCTGCTGCTAGTCTGAAACCAGTGATGCTGGATGACACAGAGATGCATGCAGTCCATTACTTGTTCGAGGATGGCAGGTGCACAGTTGAAGCAGCATGATGTGCTTGGTGCACAATATTTTTTTGGCAATCGTCCTTTGTAGGAGCCAGAATGGTTGACTGGAACCTTGATGACAAATATGCCTGTCCTCAAGTTCCCATGCAGTCTATCATTGGGCCACTGTCACCTCTAAATGCCTCACAAATCTGTATATTGCAATGTCCAGCTGGCCAAATGGAGACCTGCTGTGAGGCCCCTTTCAAACACCATCAAGTGCTGACAATGCTGTCTCATACAATTATGCAGCATCTCCATTTCCTTCACAGTGCCCACTAAACATGACGATGTTCTGGCTCCTTTTTTACCCTTCCAGGCCTGTTAACAACACTAAACAAAAATATCAGTGCAATCTGTGGCAATCCTACTTTCCACAGAGAATCACAACTTTAATCATTTACTGACCCACCGATAGTGTGTATGTGTACAAAGTTATACTGACACCTGACTATGTTTTCTATGTGCTTCACTTATTTTGTCAGACATTATATTGGCCACTATGATATAGAGATGTGCAACAAGTAAGGGTAAATAACAAATGTACATTTTTACATTCAGCTGTTGCAAGCAATACATTAAAGTTGATTTAACACCTGTATCTCCATTCTTAAAACCTTTCTTGTATAAAGTTAATGCCTCAGTAACGAAACTAGCACTTCGCCTTCTGAAAATAGTTCTCTTCCCAGACAAAATACAAGACACATACAGTGATCTTACTCATATAGTTATTGCCAAGATATGAAAGAGAGCTGTCTCCTGCTGACCTATTAAACATCTTTCAAGTCAAGAATGAACACTTTTCACACAAAGTTTTGTTTTTCAGGAACTGAACAAAACTGTACAGGATGATCTCTGTGAAACACAAGATTAGGGGGAAACGTTGCACCCACAGTAGTGGGAGGATGTATAAAAATGGCAAACCAGTAATACGCGAAGAAGGCAAAACTGAACGAACAAAGCAATATATAAATGGGCTGTACAAGTGAAACGAACTTGAACGCAGTCATCAATCCCACACATCCTCCCTTTACCACCTACTCCAGTCTTGGCTCTGACATCTCCTAGCATACCAGAATCACTGTCACCTGTGAAAGCAATCATTTGGTCCACCATCTTAGCTATGAACATCATGTGGCATGTATGTGAGCATAGTAACTAACAGGCTGTCTATTCCCATGAATGGCCCTCACCAAACTACGGTAGAGAGATAGGAGTGAGTTGCTAAGCATGTACCCGATACACTGTGTTCTTGACTTTTATGACTGTTTCATAGTCTATATCATCTGACTCCCCCCCCTCCGCCCATGAACCACGGACCTTGCCGTTGGTGGGGAGGCTTGCGTGCCTCAACAATACAGGTAGCCGTACCGTAGGTGCAACCACAACAGAGGGGTATCTGTTGAGAGGCCAGACAAATGTGTGGTTCCTGAAGAGGAGCAGCAGCCTTTTCAGTAGTTGCAGGGGCAACAGTCTGGATGATTGACTGATCTGGCCTTGTAACACTAACCAAAATGGCCTTGCTATTCTGGTACTGCAAACGGCTGAAACCAAGGGGAAACTACAGCCGTAATTTTTCCCGAGGACATGAAGCTTTACTGTATGATTAAATGATGATGGCGTCCTTTTGGGTAAAATATTCTGGAGGTAAAATACACCCCATTCGGATCTCCGAGCGGGAACTACTCAAGAGGACGTCGTTATCAGGAGAAAGAAAACTGGCGTTCTACGGATCGGAGCGTGGAATGTCAGATCCCTTAATCGGGCAGGTAGGTTAGAAAATTTAAAAAGGGAAATGGATAGGTTAAAGTTAGATATAGTGGGAATTAGTGAAGTTCGGTGGCAGGAGGATTAAGACCTTTGGTCAGGTTAATACAGGGTTATAAACACAAAATCAGATAGGGGTAATGCAGGAGTAGGTTTAATAATGAATAAAAAAATAGGAGTGCGTGTAAGCTACTACAAACAGCATAGTGAACGCATTATTGTGGCCAAGACAGACACGAAGCCCACGCCTACTAAAGTAGTACAAGTTTATATGCCAACTAGCTCTGCATATGACCAAGAAACTGATTAAATGTATGATGAGATAAAAGAAATTATTCAGGTAGTGAAGGGAGACGAAAATTTAATAGTCATGGGTGACTGGAATTCGAGAGCAGGAAAAGGAAGAGAAGGAAACATAGTGGGTGAATATGGATTGGAGCTAAGAAATGAAAGAGGAAGCCGCCTGGTAGAATTTTGCACAGAGCACAACTTAATCATAGCTAACACTTGATTCAAGAATCATGAAAGAAGGTTGTATACATGGAAGAACCCTGGAGATACTAAAAGGTATCAGATAGATTATATAATGGTAAGACAGAGATTTAGGAACCAGGTTTTAAATTGTATGACATTTCCAGGGGCAGATGTGGACTCTGACCACAATCTATTGGTTATGAACTGTAGATTAAAACTGAAGAAACTGCAAAAAGGTGGGAATTTAAGGAGATGGGACTTGGATAAACTCACTAAACCAGAGGTTGTACAGAGTTTCAGGGAGAGCATAAGGGAACAATTGACAGGAATGGGGGAAAGAAATACTGTAGAAGAAGAATGGGTAGCTTTGAGGGATGAAATAGTAAAGGCAGCAGAGGATCAAATAGGTAAAAAGAAGAGGGCTAGTAGAAACCCTTGGGTAACAGAAGAAATATTGAATTTAATTGATGAAAGGAGAAAATATAAAAGTGCAGCAAATGAAGCAGGCAAAAAGGAATACAAACGTCTCAAAACTGATATCGACAGGAAGTGCATAATGGCTAAGCAGGGATGGCTAGAGGACAAACGTAAGGATGTAGAGGCTTATCTCGCTAGGAGTAAGATAGATACTGCCTACAGGAAAATTGAAGAGACCTTTGGAGAAAGGAGAACCACTTGCATGAATATCAAGAGCTTTAATGGAAACCCAGTTCTAAGCAAAGAAGGGAAAGCAGAAAGGTGGAAGGAGTATATAGAGGGTCTATACATGGGCGATGTACTTGAGGACAATATTATGGAAATGGAAGAGGATGTAGATGAAGATGAAATGGGAGATATGATACTGCGTGAAGAGTTTGACAGGGCACTGAAAGACCTGAGTCGAAACAAGGGCCCGGGAGTAGACAACATTCCATTAGAACTACTGACAGCCTTGGGAGAGCCAGTCCTGACAAAACTCTACCATCTGATGAGCAAGATGTATGAGATAGGCGAAATACCCTCAGACTTCAAGAAGAATATAATAATTCCAATCCCAAAGAAAGCAGATGTTGACAGATGTTAAAATTACCAAACCGTCAGTTTAATAAGTCACAGCTGCAAAATACTAACACAAATTCTTTACAGACGAATGGAAAAACTGATAGAAGCCGACCTTGGGGAAGATCAGTTTGGATTCTGTAGAAATGTTGGAATGCGTGAGGCAATACTGACCCTACAACTTATCTTAGAAGAAAGATTACGGAAAGGCAAACCTATGTTTCTAGCATTTGTAGACTTAGAGAAAGCTTTTGACAACGTTAACTGGAATACTCTCTTTCAAATTCTGAAGGTGGCACGGGTAAAATACAGGGAGTGAAAGGCTATTTACAATTTGTAAAGAAAGCAGATGGCAGTTATAAAGAGTCGAGGGGTATGAAAGGGAAGCAGTGGTTGGGAAGGGAGTGAGACAGGGTTGTAGCCTATCCCCGATGTTATTCAATCTGTATATTGAGCAAGCAATAAAGGAAACAAAGGAAAAGTTCGGAGTAGGTATTAAAATCCATGGAGAAGAAATAAAAACTTTGAGGTTCGCCGATGACATTGTAATTCTGTCAGAGACAGCAAAGGACTTGGAAGAGCAGCTGAATGGAATGGACAGTGTCTTGAAAGGAGGGAATAAGATGAACATCAACAAAAGCAAAACGAGGATTATGGAATGTAGTCTAACTACGTAGGGTGATGCTGAGGGAATTAGATTAGGAAATGAGACACTTAAGTAGTAAAGGAGTTTTGCTATTTGGGGAGCAAAATAACAGATGATGGTCGAAGTAGAGAGGATATAAAATGTAGACTGGCAATGGCAAGGAAAGCGTATCTGAAGAAGGAAAATTTGTTAACATCGAGTATAGATTTAAGTGTCAGGAAGTCGTTTCTGAAAGTATTTGTATGGAGTGTAGCCATGTATGGAAGTGAAACGTGAACGATAAATAGTTTAGACAAGAAGAGAATAGAAGCTTTCGAAATGCGATGCTACAGAAGAATGCTGGAGATTAGATGGGTAGATCACATAACTAATGAGGAGGTATTGAATAGAATTGGGGAGAAGAGGAGCTTGTGGCACAACTTGACTAGAAGAAGGGATCGGTTGGTAGGACATGTTCTGAGACATCGAGGGATCACCAATTTAGCATTGGAGGGCAGTGTGGAGGATAAAAATCGTAGAGGGAGACCAAGAGATTAATACACTAAGCAGATTCAGAAGGATGTAGGCTGCAGTAGGTACTGGGAGATGAAGAAGCTTGCACAGGATAGAGTAGCATGGAGAGCTGCATCTGACTTTTCCTCACTAACACAATATTTTGCAGATTGTGCAACTGATAACACACTCTTTAATATAGTCTTTGTTCCTGTGATCTCCCTGGCCGCAACCTTTCCTAGTTCTTGTCCTCACTGATTCTAGCCCCTTCTGTGCTCCCATTCTAGCCTCACACATGCCTACTATCCCCCAGTGCACCTGTGTAGTCCCTTCCCCCCCCCCCTCCCCCCTCCACCCATCACCCATCCCTCTAAAGCCTCATGCTGATGTCGCCACATCCCTGCAAACTCTCACAGTAAGCACTAAACACTTTTCTTCTACCCCTACCGTGCTCCCTCTGCCCTCTTCTTTGGTATCTCTGCTATCTACCCCAGTTGAAATGGTTGCTTATCACAGATGTGCCTTAGCACCCAGAGACTATCGTGTGTGTGTGTGTGTGTGTGTGTGTGTGTGTGTGTGTGTGTGTTTGGGGCGGGAGTGTTCTTTTTCTACCTCTGAATAACCTCTATGCAGTGAGTAGCAATTTACCCCATTCAGTATAGGATTTAGTCCTATAAATTCATATCCCTCATGTGTGTTTTCTATCATCATCAACCCACTTGGCATTAGGCAGCCATCTGGGCCTTTTCACGTCTCCAGACATGCCAAGTATTACAATTTGTCCATGTTGTTGTTGTGGTCTTCAGTCCTGAGACTGGTTTGATGCAGCTCTCCATGCTACTCTATCCTGTGCAAGCTTCTTCATCTCCCAGTACCTACTGCAACCTACATCCTTCTGAATCTGCTTAGTGTATTCATCTCTTGGTCTCCCTCTACGATTTTTACCCTCCACACTGCCCTCCAATGCTAAATTTGTGATCCCTTGATGCCTCAAAACATGTCCTACCAACCGATCCCTTCTTCTAGTCAAGTTGTGCCACAAACTTCTCTTCTCCCCAATCCTATTCAATACCTCCTCATTAGTTATGTGATCTACCCACCTTATCTTCAGCATTCTTCTGTAGCACCACATTTCGAAAGCTTCTATTCTCTTCTTGTCCAAACTAGTTGTCCATAATTATTCATAATCTAAGGTAAAACTACATTCTTATGGGAGTCCCTGCTAAAATTACATAATTTGTCATTTGATTTAATTTAGTAGTTCGAGAACACAATGTTTTGCATTGCAACATTTTGTTAACAGTATTATTTCAGAAGTAAAAAAATATCCTTTTATCAACTGTTTAACTTGGACTATATAATATACACACACACTTCTCTACTATAGTGGTGCCTTGCTAAGTTCACTACTGTGGGTACACAGACTTTTAGTCTGGCATAATGATGTTCATGCTGTGATGTCATTGTCAAGTGTAAAGCAACTGAGCAGCATTTAAATTAACACTCACCTTTTTAAGTCTCTTTCAGGCATAGGTAAACAACTGTAATGATTAATGTAAATGTTTCTTTTAAAGTCTTGAGTACTCTGCCATAGCATATTTTCCTTAGGCTTCTTTCTTGTGTCTTCACAACTACAAGTCTTTTGTACACATCGTTAGGGACAGTTCCCAACCAATCAGTGACATACTCATTGCTCTGTTCTGTTTTTGTGCAGCATTACACTTTTTATCCTTTACAAAATATATTCAATTGTTTGTATATAAAAAATAGTTTCAAGTCATTATTTTCTCTTCAATAACATTTTCAACTGTGTCATGGGGTTAGTCTTGCTGCTTTAAGAGAAAGTTTTTGTTTTACTGAAATACAGGTAGAATATACAGTGTGCATTTATTATACAATACGCTTTGCAGTCAATACTTAAAAAGAAAGAGATTTTTAGTCAGTTCGACTTTGAAAGCTGACTGCACTAATTCGGGAACCTGTTGTGGTGAAAATGCCCAGAAAAAAATCAGTGTGATTTCGAAATATAGGCCTGACTGTACAAAAGTATTCCCAAGCCTCATACAATCAGGAAATTCTGTTCATCATGTATTTGAAGTACTTGTTCAAGCAATGTTATTTCACACAGTGGTCAAAATGACTGTTGGTGTCATATAGTCAGCTTCATATAAACAATGAAAGCGTTGCCAAAGTAAGTATACAAAAAAATGTTTATAACCTCTGCAAACAATGAAAACTGTTTAAGTAATTCTCAGTTACTCTTTCTGACAGAGCAAAATCTACCACTAGCACGTTCTTATCATGCAGGGCCTCTCTTCTGTAAAATGTTTTCAAATTTAGCAATAGCAAAGAAATATGGCTGTGCCAGAACGAAAACTGGTGCAAAGCTGTGATGTTTAGCTGTCTCAACACAAAGTGAAATTGCGTGTTCTCAGAAATAGCCTATCTGCCTCGGCTTCTGATGGCAGTACCGATATGTCTTATTTCAACAGAGAAATTAGCAAAATACAAACTGTGATACTATCAGTAAGAGTGGCTTCAGTGAACACAGTTGAAAGTGTTTTTCATTTTTTAAATACAGAATAAAGAGGAAAGAACATTCCCTCAAGGAACTGCATTGCATTCTCATGTGACAATGCTTCCACAATGACTGGCTTTTTCGTTAACATAGCTTTGTTTGAAGTGTCACTCTATACTTTTGTTTGGTTTGCCTGTTACACTTTTTAACACAGACTGAAATTTCTTTGTGTCATTAGCAGTTCTGAAGATATAAGTTATTAATGCAAGAGTAATGATTTAAGTTCAGTGTTTATTTCTTTCAAAGTTCCTTTAATTGTTCTCATCAATCATGCAATGTTTTTTACTTTTTGTCCTTTGAAAATTGATCTTATTTCACACTCCACTAATATTTTGCTTTAAAATAACATTTGCATTTTATATTTTGAAAAACATAGCTTGGAGATCTAATTTTTAAATTTCCAGCACCCTTCCTTGTCTTTCTTACTAGGGGTGAAAGGCCTACGTTTTTACTATACAAGCATTACATTTAGGTTTCAAATCAATATTTTTACTGTCAGTTTTTGAAAGAATTCCAGTGGAGGACCCCCGAACCCCACACCTCAATTCTCTTGTTCCCATTACCAATAGCTTCTTCAAAAACTTGGCATCTCTGCAGGTCTTGGAAACCAGTAAAAAACTTCCATGGCCCATCTATCACTCAATTTCCTTGGTCCAATTCATATTCATTACAGCCATAACAACATCTTCCACACAAGTCTATTCTTTGATCCACATTGCTTGTTTACCTGCCCCTCTTAGCAATTTCCTACATGCATATCTCTACTATCCACTGACAAATTTCACTTTCTAAATAGGTTTCACAGTGAAAGTCCATTTCTCACGGCCATAAATCAAAACTTTTAGTATTCACTGACCATAAACTTCATGTTTAAAGCAAACTGAAAACTTGATCTTTGCAGTTCTATTAAAGTTAGCAAACACACCTTACATCATTTTTTCCTCACTTTGTCTTTTGTTGTTCATCCAATCATCTTGAACAGCCCTGAATACAAATATAGAGTTAATTTGTCTTGATCATAAGATATGATGCTGATGACCAATTTAGATTGCTAAACATTTATCTTCAGACCGTAACAGCTTAGTTACAGCAAATAACATGTACCAAGTACCAGAGTATGCAGCAAGTATGTCATTACAACTTGTCAGTCTAGTGTTGAATTAAAAAGTTGAGGTGAGGTTCTTTAGTGATCTTGTTTGATACATCAGTACAGCGTAAACACATGGTCTTCAACAAGAATAATCCTGTGTGAAGTCTGAATAATCTATGCATACATATGTGGATGAAAACTGAACAAGGTGCAGAAAGAATCCTCTACTAGTTCCTATTATGATAAACATGTACAGTGTTATGCATGAAAATCTACTGAATATTATTTACCTTGTACCACCACCACTTCTCGCAAAATTAACACTGACAATTTCTTCAAATCTAATATGCACAGGAGGCTTATGAACATAAATAAATCCCCTTTCCAATGGGTAGAGATATCCAGCAGCTGCCTTGTATGAACAAGATATAGCTGGTGTACCAGAGTGCCTGCAAAAAAAAAATTTTTTTTGAAGTATTTAATGCACAGCAACAACATATCACAATATTTCTACACTTTTATACTTCGAAGTAACTTAACATAATAAGATATTAAAACAAGTTAAGAGTGCTAATTTTGCAACTTACCCAACAAAATTTCCTGGTGTTGTAATTTTTCTGTTTACAATGGCTTTCATAACTTTTCCCAAAATTTCATATGTTGGGCCAGTCATTTCCTTACTTAATTTTCCTTCATACTTTTCTTGCAGTTCCTCTCTGTAACAAAATTTGAAAAAGAATTTATTTTCTTAGAAAACAGAATAAAATACATGTACAAGCCAAAACTTTTTGACCACCTGCTTAATAGCATACTGGGCCACCTTTGCAACTCCATACATCAATGATTCTGTATGGCACAAATTCGACAACTGCTAGGTAGGTTTTGGAGCTATGAGACACCAGATATCTACACACAGGTCATGCAATGCCTATAAATTACATATTGGTGGTCTGTGAGCATGGGACTGGCATCTGGTAGTGTCACAGATGGGTTCCATCACTTTCGTACCATGCAAATTTGATGTGCAAGATAGCAACATGAGTTTACTATCATGCTCTTTAACCCACTATAACATGATTCTGGTTTTGTAACAAACTTTTAACCTGCTGGAATATGTCATCGCCATAAAGATGCGCACAACAGTAGCATATGACCGGTCAGCCAGTTTGGCCATACCCGAGGTGCTTGGTCCCAGGTACCTGGCCGTAACAATCTGCCATCTGTCATAATTGCTTACATCAGTGGCTTTCCTTATTTGTAGCTCATATCACCATTACAATTTCTCCCCCTTTACCTCTTCTCCACTTATAAACTTTCGTTTACCACATCACATGCACACAATGCCACTGTGTGGAATTCGATCTCGAGGGAGGTAATGATCCAAATGTTTTGATTCGTCAGTGTATGTGCCGCTAATGTTTTTATGTAATTTGTGTTTATTGTCCTTGCAAAGAGGAAATATTTAAACAAGTCCTGTCTTCACCAGGTGGTGAAAGTGTCAAGCACCTTGAAGAATTTGTTGAAACTGTTGAAGATGTGTGTTGTTGTGAACTATTTTACAGCCTTGAACTCTATTGAAAGCCTAGCTGTTTTTATTGTTGAGCACAGCTCAAAATTTTGCAATTTGCTGCTGACAATAGAGAGCAGCAAGATACCATTAATTCATGGTCTACAATCTAAGCTTAGTGACCATTCAAGAGAGATTAAAAATTATAGAGGAAGCATTCCCCTCCCCGACACAACCTTGGATAAACATCAAACTGCTGAAGCAAACGCAAGTACATTTAACATCCCCGTTCTAATCTGCAGACAGAGCAAGCCTAATGAAACAACCTCTTAATGGAGTGTGACACAGGAAAGACTGCCATTTCTTTTATCAGTAAACTGTCTGATTCAAGGAACATAATGAAAGGTTATTACACAATTCTCAGTTAATGATGTAAATTCCCATTCTACAACAGAATGTCTTGTAACATAGACAACATTAAGAGATTTAGTTACTTGTTCTTGTAGAAAAGGTAAAGACGTTAATGCAATCGCTATTCTTCCTTCCTGGAAATCAGAGTATGGGCACTTTGTGGAAGCTGCAGTTAAGACTTTGTGGATCCAGTCATAATGTTGATGGTGAGAGGTCATTTTCAACATATTGCAATCTACTGTCTGACAGGAGAACAGCTCTGACTCCCAGTAATATGGAAGACATTGTATCGTGTATTTCTCAGACTAATTTGTAGATTATGTACAGTGACAGTATACATGTTTCCACGTATGTGTTTTCATCAGATTTATAATTTTCATGCTTTTTGAATTTATGTAGAAATAAAAGATGTTTCACTGCAAATATGCTATCAATGATTTTTGCTTTAGCTTTTATTGTCGAAACTGGGAATAAAATTTAGCAAAATTCACAAAATGATATACAAAAAGTTAAAAATACACCGATACAGCTTTTTAAAAATGATGAAACCAGGCAAAAATTTTCATTAAAAACAGTTGCCTCTAATTACAACCTTAAAAATCTTATGATCATTCTTCATTGAACAGTCATCACACAAAAATGTGATACAGTTGCAACGTGTGACTGTGTTGTTATGGCAGTTTAAAAACTGTACAATGTATTCACTTTCACTTAAAGCTTCAACTCTCTTTGGTTAATAGATATTTCTAAATGGATGCACTCAAAGTTCTGATCCTTTATAGTTACTTCAAACTATGTTTTTGATATAGTGCATAATATACTTGTCAAATTCGTAAATTGGTTCTTTCATAATTCTCACTGAGATGCTATAGTTTTTTCTTACTCCTTTTGCCAATTTGACTGTTTTTTTTTTTCTTAATTTAAATACTGATCCACTTTCTTCATTTCTTTTCCACTTTTAGCAATTATCTCCAACAATTTTGTTTTATTTTCTTTGGTATGATCTCATACCTTTTTTTTAAAAAAATCATTTTTCTTAGTGAATTTTGTTCTGGCACTTTAAATTCCCTGTTTTTTTCTGCCCAACAACAATGTCATAATTTGGGAATTGTCACATAAAATAACAAATTGACTGGGCATGACATACAAAAACACTACTGCCTTTATAATGTAGTGCAAAGTTACAAGAGCAGCACATGCAAAACTTACTCTGATATAGGTAGTTCAACAGTAATGTCCTCTTCTTGACCAAATTGAAAAACAAGGTAGTGGTACCTTGTCTGACCCTGCTTTATTGGAGGATCCAAGCTGACCTGTTGTAAAACGAAACCAGAATATGTAAAGCAAATTTATCTACTTTTAAGTACACAGCGATTCGTTATATCTCAATAATAATGAATATCCATCTACTTGTCTTGTATGGTATCATTCTCACAAATATTGTCTTTTTATGGTTTAATATCAGCAGCCTACTTTGAAATACACAAATATGTGACTGAAGTCATTTATGGAAAACCTCTGTTACTCAGTAAGGCCAAAAAAAAAAATTAATTAATTAAATAAATTAAACCATTTAAAAGAAGAGAAATGGCAGTTGAATACCAGTTACTGGAGATGATCCTAGTTCATTCAGAAATAGCGAATTTCATAAAGGATGCAGCCAAATAATTGCTAGAAGACTTCAACCATATAATTTTTTTTCAATCCATTCCACTTGCAAAAAATGTACACTATGCACCACAGAAGTAATCCACAACCCACAAATCACCACCACCACCACCACCACCACCGCCGCCGCCGCCACCCACCACCAGCACTGCTGCTTAAACTACCAAGGGAGAGGTGGCCATGAGAAAAGGATTCAATAATCAATGAAAGGATAAGTTCTACTAGTCGGGGCATGGAATGTCAGAAACTTGAACATGGCAGGGAAGCTAGAAAATGTGAAAAGGGAAATGCAAAGGCTCATTCTAGATATAGTAGGGGTCAGTGAAGTGAAATGGCAAGAAGAAAAAGATTTTTGGTCAGATGATTATAGGATAATATCAACAGCAGCAAAAAATGGTATAACGGGAGTACAATTCACTATGAATAGGAATGTAGAGCAAAGATTGCGTAACTGTGAACAGTTCAGCGATAGGGTTGTTCTTAGCAGAATTTACAGCAAATCAACACAGTGAACGATATTTCAGGTATACATGCTGACATTACAAGCTAAAGATGAAGAGAGAGAGAGAGAGGAAATATATGAGGATACTGAAAGGGTAATGCAGTATGTAAAGGGAGATGAAAATCTAATAGTCATGGGGGGACTGGAATGCAGTTGTAAGCGAAGGAGTAGAAGAAGAAGTTACAGAAGAATATGGGTTGGGACAAGGAATAAGAGAGGAGAAAGACTAATTGAGTTCTGTAACAACTTCTTCAGCTTTTTAATAGAGAATACTCTGTTCAAGAATCACAAGAGGAGGGAGTATACTTGGAAAAGGCCGGGTGATATGGGAAGATTTCAGTTAGATTACATGAGGGTCAGACACACATACTGGATTGTAAGGTGTGCCCAGGAGCAAATATACTCCTATCACAATGTAGTAATGATGAAGAGTAGGATGGATCAATGTGCAAAGAAGTGGCATACAAGAGTACTGAGGAATGATGAGATATGCTTGCTGACTAAAGATACAGCAATGAGGAATTCCTGAGTAGGCAGTACAGTTGGAGAGGAATGGACATCTCTCAAAAGGGCAACCACAGAAGTTGGAAAGAAAACCACCAGTACAAAGAAGGTAACTGGAAAGAAACCAAGGGAGACAGAAGAGATACTTCAGCTGATTTATGAAAGAAGGAAGCAAAAATTTATTCAGGAGTACAGAAATACACGTTGCTGAGGAATGAAGTAAATAGGAAGTGCAGGAAAGCTAAGACAAAATGTCTCCATGAAAAATGTGGAGAAATCGAGTAAGAAACGATTGTCAGAAGGACTGACTCAACTTATAGAAAAGTCAAAACAACCTAGGATAAAATTGAAAGCTAGGATGGTAACATTAAGAGTGCTATGGGAGTTCCGCTGTTAAAGCCAGAGGAGTCAGCGAATAGTTGGGAAGAGTACATTGAAGGCCTATATGAGGGGGAAGATGTGTCTGATACGTTAGAAGAAGAAACAGGAGTTGATTTCGAAGAGACTGGGGACCGTATTAGAATCAGAATTTAAAAGAGCTATGGAGGACTTAAGATCAAATAAGGCAGAAGGGATAGATAACATTCCATCGGAAATTCTAAAATCATGGGGAGAAGTGGCAACAAAATGACTATTCACATTGGTGTATAGAATGTACGAGTCTGGGGACATAGCATGTGACTTTTGGAAAAATATCATTCACACAACTGCGAAGACTGTAAGAGCTGAAAAGTGCAGGAATTACCACATAATCAGTTTAACAGCTCATGCATCCAAGTTGCTGACAAGATTAATATACTGAAGAATGGAAAAGAAAATTGAGGATATGTTGGACGACGATGAGTTTGGCTTTAGAAAAGGTAAAGGCCCCAGAGATGCGAGTCTGACGCGGTTGATAATGGAAGCAAGACTAAAGAAGTATCGAGACACTTTCATATGATTTGTTGACCTGGAAAAAACGTTCGACAATGTAAATTGGTGTAAGATGTTTGAAATTCTGAGAAAAATAGGGGTAAGCTGTAGGAAGGGACAGGTAACACACAAAATGTAAAGAGCCACGTGGGAATAATAAGAGTGGACGGCCAAGAACCAAGAGTTCGGACTAAAAAGGGTGTAAGACAGGGATGTAATCATCCACCCCTACTGTTCCATCTGTACATCGAAGAAGCAATTATGGAAATAAAAGAAAGGTTCAGGTAAGGAATTAAAATTTAAGATGAAACAATATCAATGATATGATTCACTAATGGCATTGCTATTCTGAGTGAAAGCGAAGAATAATTACAGGATGTTCTGAGTGTAAAGAACAATCTAATAAGTACAGAACATGGACTGAGAGTAAATCGAAGACAGATGAAAGTAATGACAAATAGCAGAAATGAGAACAGCGAGAAACTTAACATCAGGACTGATGGTCATGAGGCAGATGAAGTTAAAAAATTCTACTGCCTAGGGAGTACAATAATCACTGACGGACAGAGCAAAGAGGACATCAAAAACAGGCTATCACTGCAAAAAGTGCATTCCTGGCTAAGAGAAATCTACTAGCATCAAACATAGGCCTTAACTTGAGGAAGAAATTTCTGCAAACGTACATTTGGAGCACAGCATTGTATGGTACTGAAACATGGACTGTGGGAAAAGCAGAACTAAAGAGATTAGAAGCATTTCAGATGTGGTGCTACAGATGAATGCTGAAAATTAGGTGGCCTGATTAGGTAAGGAATGAGAAGGTTCTGCACAGAGGGGCAGGATGATGGAATATCCGTCAAGACATAAGGGAATGACTTCCATGGTACTACAGGAAGTTGTGGTGGGCATGTAAAGTAGGTATAGAAATGTCTCCCCTAGATAACAGCAACGCATTACTCATTCTGACTGCGAATAAAATTCAAAAAGGTGATGTGATTTGCTTCTCTTCTGGAAGTTTCCACAGAATTTTATAGATTATTTGATGGTATTTCTGATGATAAATCATATGATCTTAGTTTGCAATTCTTTCATTTTAGGAAAAATTTAAAGTAATGATACTGTTGATCAACATGTCTAAACTGAAAACTTTATGGAATGATTTGAAGCATGAAATAAACAACAATGCCTGGACGATTACGTCTGAAAGTGATAGAACAGCTGATTATTTTACAGCACAACTGTGTGCTGGTAAAGAGTTTTTATCAAATAAAGAAAAAAAAAATACAAATCAAGACACTTACTTTAGGTTCAAAAGAAGGGAAGAAATATTATACGAGCTTCAAATAAAAGACAAAAACAATCTGGCATTACCGCAAAAAAATCAAATCTTCTGATCAAACAATGTCAAAAGAAGATAGTAGAGAGCAGATGGAAAGCTACCAAAATCACAGGCAAGCTGTAATTCTCAAGCTGACAATGATTCAGATAAGAAACAGAGTTTGCTATGACATCAGATGTGATTTAGTCTTGACTCCAATAAAAACGTATGTATGTGGGATAATGGTCCAACAAGCCATGTTACCAATTGAATTGCTTAGTTTTAAAACCTCGTTAGTCACTCTTCTTGACAAATTCATTTTATTATGTGGCACAATTAAATTTGAAGGGTAGACATGTCATTGTGTGTTAAAAACCAGGAAGTGTGCTGTACACTGCAGTCATGAGGGGGCTGTTAATATATTCTAAAAAAGATATGTAACGTGAAGGAATTATCTGAATGAGACAGGAATCAGTAGATAAGATGTACATGTACAAATAGACAACCATAATTTCAGAAAAACTTGATGATTTTAAAAAATAAATAAATAAATAAATAAATAAATTCACAGAATCAGCATGTCAGGTATGCATTTGTCCACGACTAGCTCTTATGCAAGCAGTTATTTGGGTTGGCACTGATTGACATAGTTTTTAGATGCCCTTCCGAGGGATATTGTGCCAAATTTTGTCCAACAGGTGCATTATATCATCAAAATTCCCAGACAGATGGAGGGCACTGCTTAAAATGCCCCAAACATTCTGAATTAGGGAGAGATCCGGTGACTTGCTGGCCTAGGTAGGGTTTGGCAAGCACAAAGACATGAAGAACTCTTGCTGTTTGTGGTCGGGCATTGTATTGCTGAAATATAAGCCCGGAATGGCTCAGAACGAAGGGCAACAAAAATGGGGCATAGAATACTGCGAGGGTGCGGCACATGACAACCAAAGAGGTCCTGCTATGGAAAGAAATGGCGCCCTAGACCATCATTCCTAGTTGTCAGACTGTATAGCAAACAACAGACAGGTTCTTATCCCACTGCTGTCCAGGACATCTCCAGCCACATCTGCAGTCTGTAATACTATTGACTGGAGTATGCTTGTCCTCAGGGATGAGTTCCACTTTCAACTGAGCCCCTGTGACCAGCGAAGACTTATCTGGAGATGTCATGGACAGCGGTGGGACACCAACCTGTCTGCCACCCACCATAAGACCCAACAATCAGGCGCAATGGTCCTGAATGTCATTCCTTTTCTTAGCAGGAACCCTATGGTTGTCATTTGTGGCACCCTTACAGAACAGGAGTACATCAATGGTATTCTACACCCAGCTTTGTTGCCCTTACTCTAGAATTATATTGCAGCAAGATAATGCCCATCCACACATGGCAAGAGTTTCTATTGCTTGTCTTCATGCTTGCCAAAACCCTTCGTTTGACAGCAAGGTCAATGGATCTTTCCCTAATTCAGAAGATTTGGAGCATTTTGGGAGGGGTCCTCCGGCATCTGGGGATTCTGACAATCTAATATGCCAAATGGACAGAATTTGGCACGATATCCCTCAGGATGATGTCCAACAACTCTATCGATCAATGCCAACCTGAATAATTGCTTGCATAAGAGCCAGAGGTAAAGCAACACATTACTGACTCGCTCAGTTTGTGATGCTCTTTCTCTTGAATTAATCTTCCAATTTTTGTGGAATTGGAATCATTTGTTTGTCTTTGCATGTACAGTAGAGCATCGATTATCCGAAGTAACTGGGGGACATGGGTGTTCGGAAAACTGGTTTGTTCGGATAATCGAACGGTACATGTTTATTTGCCAAAAAGAAGTACTGTACAGTAAATTTATTCATAAAAACAGGCATCTCTTTTAGTATTACAAAGTAACATACAAAGGCAACTTCAGTAGGAATATATAGTATGTGGCACAGTTTATTAAACAAAAATATATACATATTACATACGCATTTTGCATGAACAATACACACAGTATACAAAATTAACATTTAAAAAAATCTTTTATTTTGGTCTGTCTAAGCAAGCCTACACACTTACGAGCAGCTAAGTCACACTGTTTTCATTACCGATATCTGAAACTGGTCACTTTCATCTTGGGCTTCAAACCATCGCAAGGCAGTATCTAAACAAGTGAACGCCTCAGAAGCTGTTGATATACTTTCATCTTCACTTTCTGGAGCACTGATTGATGAGATGCTGGCGGCGTCATCTTTATCAGTGACGACGTTTACAATCGTGCTGTCCTGCATGATTTGGTGTCCTGGATCTGCATCATCGATATTCAACCATTCATGAATGTCTTCATCACTTTCGTGGCAATCTATTTCTTTTAGCATACTGAGAATTTCGGACATATCATTCTGTTTGTCATTTTCAATCATACCTTGTGAATTTTCTTCTGTGTCCAAAATTTTATTCCAGGCTTTCTTCAAATTCTCTTCCTTTACACTATTCCATGCTGTGCTGATCATGTAGGACGCGTCTTTCAAGTCAATATTCTTATAATTTCTTAAAAGACTTTCTTCTCCATCCTCTTCTCTTTCTAACAATAACTTATGCAACAATTCTTTCCTGTAATATTGTTTGCAAGTCTCAATAACGCCTTGATCCATAGCTTGTAATAACGAGGTTAAGTTAGGTGGAAGAAATATTACTTTTATGAACTCGTCTTTTTCGTTTAAAATATCACATGACGGATGAGTTGGTGCATTGTCAAGGAGAAGTAGTGTTTTCTCCCTCTTCCCATTCTTTAGCTGATGAGCTTTTACAGAGAGTACGAAAACGTCCAGAAACCACTTCATAAAAATTTTACTATCCATCCAGACACTCATTTGTGAGGTGTACACAACAGGCAAGGCTGACATATAATGTGCTTGAAACAACGCGGTTTTTTACTTTTACCAATGACTAACATAGGCAGTCGGTGACTTCCAGTAGCATTAGCATATGCCAAAGCTGTAATACGGTCCTTGCTTGTTTTAGGACCAGGTGCTGCTAATTGACGACGTGAAACAAAAGTTTTTCTCGGTAAAGCTTTCCAGTTAAGTCCAGTTTCGTCAGCATTGTAAACGTTTTCGAGAGCATAATCTTCTTCCCTTAATATGTCCCTTAGTTTGACTTTGAAAGAATCAGCTGCTGAAGAATCAGCCAACAGTTTTTCTCTCTGTATTGTAAGCTCATGAATGCCGTGTCTTGACTTGAAGCGTTTTAACCAGCCCATGCTCGCTTTAAAGTTTGAAAGCCCTCCAAGTTTTTCGTTGAACTGCATTGCCTTCTCACACAGAATGGAACCTGAGATAGGTTCTCCTTCTGATCTCTTTTGTGTAAACCACTTGTAAACAGCATCATCTAGCTCTGTGTTAGTGGCGAGCTTCATAGTTTTCGGCTTGTTGATCCATCAGTAGAATCAAGCATAGCTATAAAATTTGCTATGCTCGTCTTTTGTTTTTTTATATCCGTAATTGTCGACTTCCCCAACTTGTACTCATTGGATAAAGTGGTTGCAGATTCACCTTCTTCTAACCTTTTAATAATCTCATACTTGTCCCTCATAGAAAGGACAACACGTTTAGGTTTAAGCATTTTGTATCGTCAAGTTCACTTCTTCACGCAGCAGCACACAAGTGGTCATAACAGAGAACAGAAGGTGACTGTTTGCACCGTGAGAAGCTCTTCTTGGGGGTGCGCAATCCTTCAAACTGCGCGGGGCAGCCCGCCTCAACTCTAAGCTGGCGCAGCTGTTGCTGTGAACAGCTTTGATACTGCCGCTACTTCTACTGCCAGTGCCAAGCCGACAGAAGTGTGCTGATTGTTGAAAAACAGCGACTGGCGGCTTGGCCGGTCAGCAGCATCTTGTGAAGGCCCCATTAGAAGCAATGTTCTGCCAGCAGTGGCCCAGTGCGGTGACTACTGTGGGAAACTTGGTTTCGGAGTGAGGGGGATGATGAACAGTAGGGTGGGAGAGTAACAAGTGCAAGCGAGTACACAATTCGGTTAAGCGGTCATTCGGTTGACCGACGATCGGATAATCGACGCTCCACTGTACATCATTCTTTGAATTTCCAGTCAATTTGGATAATTCCTTTGTGGCATGTTGTTTTTCTTTTGTCTTTGAGTGTATTTACTTTGGTTTTTAAACTCCGTAAATCCCTAATTTGCAGGGTTTCTCACCATAACAGTGTTAACACAAGAGTGTACTGCCAGTATCAGCTGCTGGTAACACGAATTTCAAAAATTGTGGGAAGCACATTGCTTTTAGTTTGTCAAGAGACATTTCTGATTGTTTAGGCTGCGCAAGCATTTCTTCTTCAGACAATAACAATGTTAGTGTCAAAAAGAAAGAAGGAATTAGAAACACAAATGTGCAACATAATAAAAACAGCAAGCATGAAGCAAACTCCGTAAGTAGCTTACAATAATAAAGAATGGCATCCACAAAATTGTAATGTTCCTTGCAAGCAAATTTTCTACTTTGCCTATTACTTTCTTATTAATGATATGCGATTTAATTGGAAATAAGTATTACCTTACTCCAACCTTCTTGTTTGAAATGATGGAATTTGTGAAAGATAATCTCTTTCATAGTCAATGTAATCTATGATGTAATTAAGCTTAATTATACCAAGGATGAATTCTAAGGAGGATAACACAGTTTTCCACAAACAAACAACATGTTGCTTATTTACAATATCTCATCATACTTGTTGCCATACAAAGAAAGAAGCCTCTTCTAAAAAATCCAACAATTATAGGGAAGAAACCTTTCATTCATGGTATAACAACCAAAAATTGGAGGCACATTGATTGTAAGAAAGTGTTTTGTATCTTACATGGGATTAATGAAGACTGAGTTCACTCTTTCTGTAATCTTTTGCATGATGAGAAATCTCCTGTTGATGAAAGATGTTTAGGGAGGCCCTCACATGCAATTCCAGGACATGTTGTGAAAACTAAAAAGGTCCAATTTTGTTTTCTTTCTATAAGACAAAGGAAGCAGGCAAAAAGGAAGACAAACATCTGAAAAATGAGATCGACAGGAAGCGCAAAACGGCTAAGCAAGGATGGCTTAAGGACAAATCTAAGGATGTCGAGGCATTTATCACTAGGGGGTAAGATATATACTTACTACAGGAAAATTAAAAGAGACCTTTGGAGAAAAGAGAGCCACTTGTATGAATATCAAGAGCTCAGATTGAAAACCAGTTCTAAGCAAAGAAGAGAAAGCAGAAAGGTGGATTAGTATATAGAGGGTCTATACAAGAGCAATGTACTTGAGGATAATATTGTGAAAATGGAAGAGGACGTAGTAGATGAGGATGAAATGATGGATACGATACCGTGTGAAGAGTCTGATCGAGCACAGAAAGAACTGCACTGAAACAAGGCCCCAGGAGTAGACAACATTGCATCAGAACCAGCCATAACAAAGCTCTACCATCTGGTAAACAAGAAGTATGAGACAAGTGAAATACCCTCAGACCTCAAGAAGAATGCAGTAATTCCAATCCCAAAGAAAGCAGGTGTTGACAGGTGTGAAATTACCAAACTATCTGTGTAGTAAGTCACGGTCACAAAATACTAACACGAATTCTTTACAGACAAATGGAAAACTGATAGGAGGCAATACTGACCCTATGACTTATCTTAGAAGATAGATTAAGAAAAGGCAAACCTATGTTTCTAGCATTTGTAGACTTATAGAAAGCTTTTGGCAGTGTTGACTGGAATACTATCTTTCAAATTCTGAAGGTGGCACAAGTAAACTACACAGAGTGAAGGGCTATTTACAATTTGTACAGAACCAGATGGCAGTTATAAGAGTCAGTAGGCATGAAAGGTAAGCAGTGGTTGGGAAGGGAGTGAGACAGGGTTGTAGTCTATCCCCCATGTTATTCAATCTGTATGTTGAGCAAGCAGTAAAGGAAACAAAATAAAAATTTGGAGTAGGAATTGAAATCCATGGAGAAGAAATAAAGACTCTGAGGTTTGCTGATGACATTGTAATTTTGTCAGAGACAGCAAAGGACCTGGAAGAGCAGTTGAACGGAATGGACAGTGTCTTTAAAAGAGGGTATAAGATGAACAGCAATAAAAGCAAACTGAAGATAATTGAATGTAGTCTAATTAAATCAAATGGTGCTAAGGGAATTAGATCAGAAATGAGACACTTAAAGAAGTAGATGAGTTTTGCTGTTTGGGGAGCAAAATAACTGATGATAGTTGAAGTAGAGAGGATATAAATTGCAGACTAGCAATGGCAAGGAAGGTTTTTCTGAAGAAGAGAAATTTGTTAACATTGAGTATAGATTTAAGTGTGAGGAAGTTCTTGTATGGAGTGTAGCCATGTGTGGAAGTGAAACAGGGACAAAAAATAGTTGAGACAACAAGGGAATGGAAACTTTCGAAATTTGGTATTACACAAGAATGCTGACGACTAGATGGGTAGCTCATGTAACTAATGAAGAGGTACTGAATAGAATTGGGAGAAGAGGAATTTGTGGTACAACTTTACTAGGAGGAGGGATCAGTTTGTAGGACATGTTTGAGGCATCAATGGATCACCAATTTAGTATTCGAGGGCAGCTTGGAAGGGTAAGAATTGTAGAGGGAGACCAAGAGATGAATACACTAAGCAGATTCAGAAGGATGTAGGCTGCAATAGATACTTGGAAATGAAGAGGCTTGCACAGGATGGAGTAGCATTGAGTGTTGCATCAAACCAGTCTCTGGACTGAAGACCACAACCACAACAACAACAACAACAACAACAACAACAAACATGACAATAATAAAATTTTGATTATTTATTCTTAAAAACCTGTTAAGTCACAGAGTTGTTAAGGTGTCTACACAAAAATTTAATAAGCAACTTAAGTTCATATCATAACACGATGTTTCATAAACATTAATCCTCCGAGGCAAAGCAGTTTACAGAGTGTTACTAGTTTATCCAGCAATTAGTTTTTTGTCTTTTTCTCACAAGTTTACATTATGTGTTTCAAAAATAACCGATTAAATTACAAAAAGAACTTCAGACAATCTGAAGCATTTCTGTCAGCAAATACTCTTACCACTGCAGGTGGGCCTACTGTTGAAGTGAGTAGGAGAGCATCTATGGACATTGGAGGAACAGTAGAAAGAAACTGGCAGAAACCGGAAATGTATGGTACGTACCAAAAATTTGAAATAATTTATTTTCTGTTCTTGCTGCCCAGGACAAAAATACAGATGGTGCATTTGTATAGCTAGTACAAAAATGAAGTCCTAAAATTTATTCAAATATCGTACTAGTGGGTACAAGATCATTTTGGAATTTTATTCACATTACACATGAGAATTTTTAAACCAGTTTCCTTTTGTAGTAAATGCACTCAATCAAGAAAAATTTATTTCACTTGTATCATGAAAGATTTGGGTACCTGAATAAACGTCACATGAAGGAAATTATCCACAAAGAGTTGAAGGGTCAATGTGGGTCTGGATTCTTGAATTATGTAAAGTTCGTGTTTACAGAAAAGTTAGCAAACTTGCATTAGCCAGGAGAGAAAAAGCACTCAAATCAGGAGTTTAGATTCATGCAAGTGATTGTCATCTGTTTCAAAGTACAGTGTCTGAACATTGTTATACTTTTTTAAGATGATTATACAAAATTTTGAGATATCTAGATCATAAGTAAATATGAGGATGTTCATAACTGAGGCATTTCACAGCTGAAGCAAAGCTTCCCTAGGCATTGTGCTAACCTTCTTTTAAGTGATAATGAAGGAGAATTTAGAGAAATTCTACATAAAGATAGCACAGTTCAATGTCTGACAATGCCCTACACTTCACAGCAAAATGGCTGCAGTGAAGAGAGAATCCTATCATTGAGGGAACAGCCTGAACCACAATGTATGTTTGCAGTAATGTTCTAGTATCTTTGGGTCAAAATGATAAATTCAGCTTCAGACATTTTAAATCAAATACAACCTTCGCTGTATCTGGAGTGTCTTTTTATGAATTTTGGTATGGCATCAAACATAGAACAAAGCACTTGCATATAATAGGAAATGTTTACCACACTTTTGTTCTGAAGCAAATAAAATGTTTCAGATTGCGGTACAAGGAATTTTGATTGGTTACGATGCAATGGAAAGTGATTTTATTTGGTGAAGACATAAGTTAATCAGGTCTTAAGATGTCATCTTTACCACAAAAGACATTACTTCAGAAGTAAGACATGTCTGTTTCAGTAACCATATATTCAAAATGAAGATAGGTAATTACTGATGAGGGGCACAGGGCAAGTCTTACAGCAGGGACAAGCCATAGGGCAGGGAAATGGGTGCAGAAGTAGCACAGGGTCTGACCAGGATGTTGCAAAGATTGGTGGAGGGAGGAGGTGAGAGGGAGGGAGGGAGGGAGGGAGGGAGGGGGTGAGGGAGGGAGGGAGGGGGTGAGAGGGAGGGAGGGAGGGGGTGGGAGGGAGGGGGTGAGAGGGAGGGAGGGAGGGAGGGAGGGGGTGAGAGGGAGGGATGTAGGGGGTGAGAGGGAGGGATGGAGGGGTGAGAGGGAGGGATGGAGGGGTGAGAGGGAGGGATGGAGGGGTGAGAGGGTGGGAGGGGGTGAAAGAGAGGGGGGGGTGAAAGAGAGGGAGGGGTGAAAGAGAGGGAGGGGTGAAAGAGAGGGAGGGGTGAAAGAGAGGGAGGGGTGAAAGAGAGGGAGGGGTGAAAGAGAGGGTGGGGGTGAAAGAGAGGGAGGGGTGAAAGAGAGGGAGGGGGTGAAAGAGAGGGAGGGGGTGAAAGAGAGGGAGGGGGTGAAAGAGAGGGAGGGGGTGAAAGAGAGGGAGGGGGTGAAAGAGAGGGAGGGGGTGAAAGAGAGGGAGGGGGTGAAAGAGAGGGAGGGGGTGAAAGAGAGGGAGGGGACGAAAAGTAACTCTAGGTGTGGTGGGCAGAATGTCACGCAGAATGGATCTCATTTAAGGGCATGATTTTAGGAAGCTGTAGCCTTATCAAAATAGCTGATAAACACATTCAGGATTGGAACAGTACTGACTGACAGGATGTGCACTCCTAAGTTGTTTTTTGGAGGGATCAGCAGTATCAGAATTGGACGAGATGGCACAGGAAATCTGCTTTTGAACTAAGCTGGTGGTGTAATTACGCCAGTGAAGGCCAAGGTTAGAATTGTGGTGTATTGCTGTAAACAGTGTGCATCTGAACAAATATGTTTGTCTTGAATGCCAAGGCTACAAGGGAGACAACATTTGATATGGGAAGGATGGCAACTATCAAAATTTAAGGACTGTTGCGTGTTAGCAGGTTTAATGTGAACAGAAATGAGTAGCTGACCTTTGTGAGAATGATTTATTATTATTTGAGGTGTGGGGTGCTCAACAGCATGTTCATCAGTGCCCTGATGAAAAGACAGTATGCCGGTCTCATGGGTGGGGACAAAGGCTGTCCTTACATGCAGAGCAGTTAATAATGCATTAAAGTCTGCCTCCCTTCCCAACCAATTTAGGAATGAGGCCTGACAGTTCACAAAATTCACCACTCTTTTAGCACCACCAGTGAGAATGGTGGACAGATCTCCACCTAGACTGAGGACTCTCCTAATATCAGTATATAGGGTACAAGTTGCCAAAATATGCTAAAATGAAAGTGGCATACCACAAACCACACAGAGTAGTGGATCCTCCCACTAGAGGAGAAGAAAGCCATGTGATAAAGGGGCTATGTCTGATGCATAGCCTGGTAAACAGAACTTCTTTCCATGGTGAGGCTGACATGAAGTCCACCATGTTTGTGTGGTCCATCTGAGCGAACAGATTGTTTTCTACCATCTTCTTTCATTCAGTCTCCCACTGACACATGATGCATCCAACAGGCTGGGCCACTGAATTCCAACGTGCATCCTTGGCTGCTTTATTGGCCGTATCACTCCCCTGTATCCCGATATGGCCAGGTACCCAGCAAAAGCTCACCACCTTGCCACGATGTTGGAGCCACTGTAAGGAATCATGAAAGAGCCAAATCAATTGGTCTACTGGATACATTCGGTGAAGTGCTTGTAGTGCACCAAGTGAACAACACCATCCCAACGTGCTCCCTTGGCAGACAAGAAACCTTGTATGGTGATGTCTATGAATCCCCGCCAGCACCATCATAATGCCATATAACTATGTGTCGTAATTTGTTAATTGTTCTGGAAGACACACTTTGAAAACTCCAACAGGGGAAGAGCAGAACAACCGAGGACATTCTCTTGCTGGGATCCATATGAATAAACAGCGATTAAACTGTGGTACATACTTAAAATGGAAGAAAACAAAGTTGTAAATAAGTAATCTGAAGTACAAGTTTTCTTGTTCCATGTCAAGCTTAAAATTACATTGGGTCTCTGAAGACACCAAGGTGGCAACATATTCGATCTGTTGATATGTATTTGGAGGTCTATAGATCCAGATCCTGGAGGCAGTCAGTAGCATGTATCCCGAAAGATTTGGTTGCATGGGACCGATTCCTGAACAGCTGGTCAAAGTTGGGTTGGACCACTGTACTAAATGTCAATGACTGAGGCGACACTGAAATTTTCAGTGCCTGTCGAGCCAAAAGGATATGTCCCCAAATCCAGAGTGGTGGTTCAACCAGCCTCTGTATGCAGATTCCAAACTGGGCTGGTCCAAAAGGCTTCACTCAATATCTGAATGCGCTCATGGTGGACAGCATCTAGTATCTTGAGGTAGGAAATACTGGCTGTTCCACAGACCAAGCAGCCACAATCTCAAAGCGATCGAACAAATGCCCTATAAACTGTAGGTTTCCACCTCCTAATGGTCAGCTGTTGCTGCCCCGTCATTTTAAGAGCAGATGAAGAGAAGAATATTGCAAAGTCATAGGCAAACAAAGATCATTTGAGAGGGCTCCTGATTGCAGAGGAAATGCCACTGATAGCAATGGCAAACATTGTGACACTGAGTACACTGCCTTGAAGCAACCCATTCTCTTGAACATAGCAGTCAGACAAGGCAGACATCCACGTAGTTCCCATTCATGAAGTTGGCGAAGGATGATGTACCTCCAAGTAGTGTTGTACATTTTTTCGGCACAAGGAGGACGCCTTTATTGCCATCTCCAGTAGAATTAGTTGTCAAGTGTGGAGCAGTAGTACCTAAAATCGCACTGGGAGCAGCTCAGGTCACCTCGGGATTTGAGTAGCCAGACAAGATGGCAGTTGACCATGCATTCAAGAGTCTTACCCATATAACTGGTAAGAGCTACACTCCAGCAATAGTTAGGGGCTCTATGGTCCTTGCCTGGTTTTCACAATTGATTTAATATTGCCTCCTTCCGAGTCTTGGGGGTACTGTCCGTCAAACCAGATCTGATTGAAACAAGAGAAGAGCTGTCCTTTCGCTTCAGAGCACAGATGACTAAGTATGACATAATGAATCTCATCAGTTCCGAGCAGTGCCTCTGGCCACGGACAGAGCTGATTCCAGTTTCCTCATGGAGGATGGAAGGTTATAGACTTCCTCATTATGTGAGAAGAAATGGAGCTTCCTCATCTCCGCACTCGTACAGAACTCCTGAAACGCATGAGCTTGCCTGGATGACGTAGTGACCGTTAAAAGTATTCAGCTAAAACCTGAGCCATGTCCTCAGGAGCATCCACCAAGACCCCATTTCTTGACAAGACCATAAGGGGAGTGTACTGCCCTTGTGTGAAATCCACCTTATTGATTCCTAAACCCGCGCAATGGAAGTGGACTACTTAATGGAAGTTGTGAATTCCTTCCAAGTATCTCTTCCATTCTTTTATCATTCACCTCGCATGTGCTCTCATAGATCTGAAAGCATGAAGGTTTTCTGTAGTTGTATGATGTTTGAAGTTCCGCAGACCTGTTTCTCTGGCTCTGCCAAGTGACAGTCGTCATTCCACCAAGATACAGTCCATCATCTGAGGCAATTACTAGACCAGAGGATGGACACTGCAGCAGCCCATTGTATCTCACAAGTGATGTGGATCACCATCTCCTCTACACAATCCTTTTGTTCAAAAACAGCCAGTTAACTGTACTGCAACCAATTTTCTCTCAGAATCATCCATCTTCATGGTCTCCCATTAACCACTGTCCAAGTCAGCAGACAGATCTACACTTGGAAGTGGTCACTAGAATGTAAATCTGTAGCCACTTCCCACTGAACTGATTCTGCAATAATTGGGGAGCAAACAAAAGATCAAAAGCTAAAAAGACCCTGTAGATGTGGGAAAGAGTGTCATCCGACCCGAGTTCAAAAGGCAGATAGTCTCAGAATGGATGAGATTCTTGATAATTTGACACCTGGAGCGAGTGGTAGCCTAGCCGAATAGCAAATCTGTGAGCACTGAAGTCCCCCACAAGGAGGAATGGGTGTGAGAGTGCCCAGAACAGTTCTGTCAGTGTGCCTGCATACAAAGTATAATGAGATGGAAGATATAAAGAACACACTGGTGATGTTAAATGGTGCTAAAACTTTCACAGAAACTGTTTTTATGCCCAGGGTAAGAGGGACAGAACAGGAGTGGCAACGGTCATCAATGAAACCAGCCACTTCACCTTTAGCCCTGTCTCCAGTAATATCGTCCTTCCTGCATTGGTGGTAACCCCGTAATGCAGCTGTGTTAGTGACTTTAAATTGAGTTTCTTGTAAACAGATGCAGAACGGTTCTCCTGGACTAGGAGCTGCAATTCTTTGAAATGTAATCGATACCCATTTAAATTCCGCTGCAACACAGAAGTCACAGTGGGAGCCATTGACTAGCGATGGTTGGTCTTGTGTTTCTCCCTCAGAGGCAGCGATATACACAGGTGGTCAGATGGAATGTTAGCCGGTTCCCGGTACACTCTTGTTCCTGTAATTGGAAGTCCATAACCACCTGAGATGGAGAGAGCTCACCGATCCAAAGGTGTAACTGCCACTTTCTTTGACTTTTGAAGGACTTATCCTTACTTTTGGGAGGAGTAGGCTGCTTGGGTTGAGGGGACAACTTGAAGATGATGATTATATGTTTAAAGCGACTACACTACTGGGTCATCAGTCCCTCCTTATCATGAGAGAAAAATGTAAAAAGGTAAAAAGTGAAGAAAACGGAGACTTTGCTGCTCAAACTGTATAAGCAAGTCAAAGAGCTTAAAATGGCATGACAGTAGTTATAACAAGACAGATAACAGAAAATAGAGATAACCCAGGCAGCATGTTGCACAAGAGTAGCTGAAGACACATCAAGATGAGAGGGGAAGAAAGTAGCCTGCAGTCACTTGATGGGTACCTACCACAATGGGAGGCTCTCACCCCCACAACCACCTCTGACACTGGAATTTGAAGACTGTTATAGGCTAGAATAAAATCCACTCTCCCTCAGGAAATGCAACTCTTTGGTAGTGGCTGTCGTTTCATTGCAAGTATCTGAGGTAAGAGGTAGGCAAGCCTGAGAGCATGCCGTAGATTGGCCAGCAGGGCGACTCAACTAGAAGGTGCGCTACTGTCAATAGATTACCGCAGCTGCAGTGAGGAGGATCCTCCCGGTGCAGAAGGAAATTGTAGGTAAGTTTCGTGTGGCCACTGCATAGTCGGCACAACATGATGGCATCTTTATGAGAGGCCTGGAAAGATATATGCCACACCTTAGTGAACCCTCTAATCGTTCTAAACTTTTTTTGTAGTAGCCTGCCATTCAAATACCCATAGCCTCAAAATATTGCATCAAATTTGTAATCTTAAGTTTGTGCCCACTATCCCAATGTCAAGTTGATATGCTGTAATTGCAACTTTAGCTAGATGGTCGGCGAGTTCATTTCCTGGAATGCTAATGTGGCTCAGCGTCCAGATGAAGGTCACTGTCTTTCAATAACTGTAGAGGTCAGCCAGTAGATCCTGGATGTTGGTGATCAAAAGAGTTTTGGAATAAGCACCTGAGAGGTGGCACTTGGCAGAGAGTACTTTCTGTGTTCTCTTGCATGTGCAGTGTAATCAACCCTGTCGTTGACTTTTGATCCATCTGTTTAGATGTATACTGAATTAGAATAATTGTGGTGGATTGAAAGGAACAAGTGTCAGAGACGGGTATGATTAGGACCATTTTTGGGGCCACAAAAGAGGTCCATCCATATCACAGGACACGATACAGACCACGGGAGGTGTTGAAAGAGAGCACTAGGTACACAGGCTAATGGAGTCTGTTGGAGGTCCTTCAGTAGAATATCGAGTCAGATCCCAGCTGGTCTTCCCAGTTTTGGGCAATGCGCAAACAGTATGCACTGCTGGTTGTGGAACAGAGTTGAGTGACATGAGTGGGTAGGCCTCTGACATTGTGACTACGTAACTTGCCAGAAGCTGATCTCATCTTAACTGCAGCAGGGAGACACTGGGGTCTGCCAGGGGGCTGTCAACAGGATTCATGTGGAAGGCCCCAGCTGCCAACTGCACATCAGTGTGATAAACAGGGTTCAGCAGGCTCAGTAAGGATGGTGCTGCTGACCCATAGGCAACACATTCACAGTCCAAGCGGGATAAAATCAGAACTTTGTAAAATCCCAGAACGAGGAGTGACTAAGAAAATAAAGAGCATTCAGCTTCTTCCTGCAAGTTGCCTTGAGCCAGCAGACATGCATCAGCCAAGTTAGCTTTTGGTCAAATAAAATAATTAATAACTGGAAAGTTTCAATGACTTCAAGTAACTAATCACCAAGATAAATCTCTGGGAGCAGGTGCACAGTCGAGAGTTGACAAAAGTTCATAACTCGTGATTTTGCAAGAGAAAATTAATAGCAATGATTAAGGACTTAATCACAAACTCTCCAGACAGCCCCCTGAAGTTGGCACACTGTGATGCAGAGGCGTAGTTCAGATAAAAGTCATCCACATACCATGACGGACAGACTGTGATGCCCACTGCATTTACAATACCAGTGAAGGCAACAGCAAACAGCATTACACTCAGAACTGATCCCTGAGGGACTCCAGTTTCCTGTACATATTGGTTTCCAAGAGTCGAACCTATCGGACCCGAAAAAATCAGAGATGGGAAATACTGGATAAAAATGGGGAAATACTGGATAAAAATGTGCAAACTGCTCCAAAAACCCCACTAATGCAGTGTAGATAGGATGTGATGTTGCCAGGTGGCATGGCATTGTATGCCTTCAGTAGATCAAAGAACACAGCAATCATCTGTTGGCGATGCACAGAAGTATTGTGCACTACGGATTCCAAACGAACCAGGTGATCTATGGTGGACCGGAAAGCCCAAAAGCTGTTTTGGAGTCTTGATATTGCCCTCTGAATTCAAGGCACCAACAAAGATGGAGGTTGACCATTCATTCAAATTAATTACATAGCTCATTTGTCAGATTTGCCGGTAGTTAGTTAAAATATGTGAGTCGTTTCCTTGTTTTAGGGCATGAATAATAATACCTTCCTGTCATTGAGAGGGAAATATTCCTCCCGCCAAATGTGATTAAAATGACTGAGGATATGTTTCATGCTGTCGGCACGAAGATGTTTAAGCATTTGGTTGTGAATTTTGTTGGGTCCAGGGACCGTATCACAACACACTGCCAAAGTGCTGCGAAGCTCCCATTCACTAAAATGGGCATTATATGATACAAAGCCGTGTGAGTGGAAAGATAATGTTTATCACTCAGTAAGGTGATTCCAGGTCAGGAAATGAAGATGATAATTATTACAAGCAGACACTTCAAGTGAAGTGTGCCACAAAACTTTTGCAAAGTACCATAGCATCAGTGCAGATGTTACGTTTGAGAAGGATGCCAGGACCCACCGTAAGTGGATAATGGCCACAAATGTGGCAGAGTTTAGCCTATACTTGGGATGATGGGGAGTGTGATCACATAGCTGAGACATACTGCTCCCAACACTCCTGCTTCCTTTTCTTTCTTTATTAAAAAGCTCACTTTTTCCAGGAGTCTCTTGAATGTTATTAAATTATCCATAGAGGAATAGCACTTGTTCCACTGAAGTACCTTGCGACGTTCCCTGATAGCTGTGGCTATATGTTCAAACAACCAAGCACCAGCAGTCATCAGGATGGGCCGAAGGAGTAGGGTATCGCTGCTGCTGAAGCATGGACAATAGTATCAGTAATACCTTGCATCAATTTGCCAATATCCATCACACAACTGGCTGCAAAAGTGGCTGCAGATGAGAAAGCCTGCCAATCAGCTTTCTGAAGTGACCAACATTGAGCATGTTCTAGATGTCTGTGGGTGGAGAGGGAGAGAATGATAGGAAATGTTCACTGTCACAAAGATCACCATGGATGTGCCACTGGATCAGGGGTAAGATACGCAGGCTGCAAACTGCGAGATCAATAGCTGAAAACGATCTGTGGGGCACACTGAAATGTGTTGCAGCTCCAGTGTTGAATAGGCAGAAGTCCAATTCTGAAACAAGGTGTTCTAGAACTCAGCCTCTGTGATACATAGTGTCACCACCCCACAGAGGATTATGGGCGTTAAAGTCCTCCACTAACAAAAGAAGGTGGCAGGGACCTGTGTCACTAACAGCTCATGGTAATGGAAAGATCCATCTAGGGTAAAAGACATTGTCATCCGAACTGGCAGATCGGCACTAATGGCCACAGCCTCTAATGCAGTGGTGAGAGGCATCTGCTCACTGAAAATATCGGAGCGTATGAAGGTACAGATCCCACCAGACGCTCTCTCAACATTAACATGATTGGTACAGTACGGTTGGTAGTTTTTGGAGCACAAAGGTGTGTTGCCATAAATCATGTTTCCTGAAGTATTATGCCAATTACCAAGCCAAAAGCCATTAAATGACAAGTTCTGTCAAATGGCAACAGTAGCCATTACAGTTTCACTGAAAGAGCATTGGAGTCAGGTCTGGGAAAGTGGCAAATGAAAAAAATAGATGTGATTACTTCGCTACAAGGTCGTTGTCCACCTGACTGCATGATCCATTGTCATGTGTACAGGTTCAACCACTGCAGGGCTGAGGAGCAGAGCATCCGAATCCTCAGAAAGTATCTTATCTTTCTGAGACTGATTTTTGTGAATATTTCCCCATTTTATCTTTCGGGAGAGAAGAGGACTGTACTTTTCTTTGAGCCACAGCCTGTGGCTGCTGCTTCTTGTCTTGAGAAGGGGCCAACTTGACAGGTGTCCTCAACCCTGACACCAGAGGATGACTAGGCATCTCTAGGATGACTAAGCATCTCTGGCTGCACGATGGTGTGGAAACTGCTGGTGCTGTTGGTGTAGTGGATGAGGGATCTGATATTCCCTCTTCCAACAATGGGGCAGATCTTGGAATACTGCCAGAGCATGGAGATGTCGTGCAAGACCTCGTCATCATGCAAGGTGTAGACATTGCAGTTGCAAAATTGGAGGCTATATTAGTCAGATGAAGTCTTTCCAATTTTTTCCTTGCATCTTGGTAATATGGGTGGTCAAGCATTTTATACTCTTGAATTTTCTTCTCACTCTTGAACCCCGAGCATTGCAGTGAACAAGGAGGGTGCAGTTCTGAACAAATGACACAGGCTGCCCTAATGGAATGCTCATCAACATGCCCTACATATGGCCTCATTAAAACAGTGAGAGGACATGTATCCTAATCTTTGGCACTTAACACATCACTGGAGGTGGAAAGTAAGGCCTGACATCACACCTATAAACCATGACCTTAACCCTCTCAGGTAAAATGTTACCATCAAAGGCTAGAATAAAAGTTCCAGTGTCCACTCTATTATCCTTGGGACCCTTCTGGATCCAGTGAACAAAATGGACTCCATGCTACGGCAAATTAGCACACAGTTCTTCATCAGTTTGTAGCATTAGGTCCTGATGGAAGATAACTCCTTGAATTCTATTGAGCTTGTTATGAGGAGAAATGGTGACTGGTATACCTCCTACCTTGACGCAGGCATGAAGTACCCATGATTGGTTTGTGTGATGTTTTGATCAGCTAAGATACATTTCTCATCTTCTCTACTGCCAATGACTTCCCCAACCCAATTTTCAATATTTTCAACAAAAAACACCAACTTCATTGAAGTGAAAGAGACACTGCCAGTGCAGGAACAAACGAAGAACTTGGCAAACTGTCCACTTCTATTTCTCCTTCCCTGGCTCTCATGTTGAGACACGGTCAATGACGGAAATGCCGTAGGATTGTAAACTTCTGCATTAAAATCACGAAGATAGCCATATTAGCACAGCCACCATTAAAAGTTTGATCCATCTCATTCTGGATCATCCACCCTGATGCCTCCTACTCCGATCAGAGACTCTCCCCATGGGCGCCACCCCGCCAAGGCAAAGACCACCTGGCACAGTAGCCGTTCGTTGCCTGGGGTCCCCGTACCCCGAAGTGGACAGGCACCTACTCCTTGGCTGACACAAGCAGGTCACAGCTCAGGCATCGGCAGTGCGATTCTTGGGTTGTCAGGGGGATACCACCGAGAATGTACATGACAATCCCACCATGACAGACCAGCTATCACACTGGATTTTGGGTGCACAGGTAGGTCCACTTGATTGGCAGGTGCAAACGATAACAGCACACAGTGGAGAGGTTATGAATCACAGTAAGGTGTACTTTCCAAAACGGCCTGCACCTCAGTAAAATATGGAAAGTGGAGGTCAAATCCACAAAGAGGACCAGCATTAAAAAGACGAAAAATGTGAGAGAAAAGGCATTTAAAAAAAGTGAGAAGAGCAAAAACCTTCAAAAGCCCAAAGAACAGTCACAAGACCAAGGTAGAAAAGAAAAGAAGAAAAGAAAAGAAAAAAAAAGGCTCCTATTAGGCACTTCTTACAACAGGCAAGGAAGGGCCACTGAACTATACTAGCTCCTGACGCTGCAGGGGGGAAGGGACAGACTAGTAGGCTTCTGATGGTGGGCAGCTGTATATGGCTGATGGTTTCCGAATGATTTCTGGTTTAAGTGTAGCATTTCCCCCAGAGATACATCGACAAACACATGTGCTCATACTTGAATCTGTGGTCCAAGTTTGTGTGGAGGCATCACACTTGGCAACTGGCTTCTTAAGGGCTGAGGCAAAAGAAGTAGCAAAAACCAGAGATTGCATAGCTTTCAGAGCCTTCTTAGCTTCACCTTAAGGTATGCGTCTCACAACTTTCAACTTCTGAATTTTCCTTTCCTTGTTGCAAACCTCACACTTTCTGCTCCATACTGGGTGATCCCCAGAGCTGTTCATACATTTAGGAGGAAATGCACAATTGCCTGATTCATGAGCTGAGCCTCCACAATTTCCACAGGTAGCCTTCCCATTACATCCCATAGTGGTATGGCCAAATCTTTGACATTTAAAGCATTGCATCAGTTCAGAAAGAAACAGGCGAACTTTAAGATGGATGTAACGTGCAAGGATGTGTTCAGATAATTCTGGAGTACTAAACGTTAGAATAAATGTTGCAGATTTTTTCCCAATGTTCCACTGAATCTTGTCATATAGTACTGCACTTCCATGACGCCCATATTTTTCATTCTTCACCGAACTCCACAGATTCCATCCCCATTATATTGGAACAGGTAACAGGGTGTTATGCAATTCAGCCACATCTGGGTAGTCACCTAAGGCCCAGAACCTTAGGTACTTGGTTTGAATTAGTGGTTTCAACTAGAAGTTTTCAATTGCAAAGTCGTTTGACATTTTTTAGGGACCCAGCAATACCCTAGTGAACATAGAAAGAGTAAACTGTCTCAAAGGTTTGCCCAGTTCTTACAATGAAAGTGTTATGGCACACTAATGATATGTTACTATGATTCTGAGACTACTACTCTGGCAGACTGATCAACCGAGCTCTCTTTGATGAGTGGGTGCAGGTACAATCTGATTGCACAACCATCCCATCAGTATTAGTAGTAGTAGTAGTCTGATGAGACCATTCAAAGGGATTCCACAAGATGCTAGGGAAACAAACGTTGAACCAGGCACAGCCCTGCATACCTGAGCAAACCTTATACAACTAGGGGCGGAAGGTGCAACAGACATTGCCCGCTAGAGACTGTTTTACCTCAGCAGCCATTCACCTCATCAGCAAGTAGTACACGTTGTCGTTAAGGTTTTTTTTTTTTTTTTAGTTGTGTACCTTCATAATGGTCCGTGCAGTGAAGCGAAGGGTCCAGTTCTCCGAAACACACAACATCCCACCACCGCGCCACACAGTGGTCACTGAAGCTTGCCCAGAGCTTATGGTAACAGAGATTTGGTGATTTTACCAGTTCCCAGCTCAGGAATTCGGGGTCACCAAGCCTGTACCCAGCAAACGAATGCTGAGCCCTGGGGAGGGGGGGGGGGGGGGGGGTGATAATGATGTCAATATCACAGAAAGTGGTGTGGGATTTCGAACAGGATCACGCGAAATTTAATTGGAAGAAGATATTTAGTGTGTCCAAAAACTTTAAACAGGTCAGCCTCACCATGAGACCATGTAACTAATATGTCATCACTGTATTTAAACCAAACCAGGAGCAAAAGGCTTATGGGTTCCACAAAAGCCCCCTCCCAAGCAACACGAGATGTTGGGTACAGGAAGGATCAATCCTGGTTCCCATGGCCATGCCTGTGATACGTTTGTCTACCTCTCAAAGATAAAAGTAGTTGTTCATATATATAAATTTGATTAGCCCTCTATTGCATGGTGTTGCTCTTCGGCAACAAACCGTTAATTTACATATAATGCTAAGGAAACCAATTATTCATACACCATGTTGCCATGTGATCACACACAGTCTGGCTGCACCGAGCTAGCCTGTGTTTAGCACCGTTATCTTCGCAGAAATAGTTGAAAATTGTTAATCGTTGTATCGAGAGTATGTAACCACACACAAAAGCAGATGCAAGAGTGAATTGGAGAGTCAGATTTGTAAGATATGTCAAATGAAGCTTAATGAAAGCAAGATTATGTTTCTGTGTCTCTGTACATGAACAATTAATAATTAATCAAAAAATGTTGGTTTGTTGCCATATGGAGGGAGGTGACAAGTAAGATGTGTTGTAGGCCAGGTCCATATTTCAGATTATCTAGGAAATATAGGAGGGGAGTCTTTGTACTACAATGTGCTATAGGTTGCAGGTGTTTGTCAACTAAGGCGGATGTACGTTCAGCAGATGCTTGGAAGCCAGCAGCTATGGGACACTCAGGGTGTGATTGGTTTTGTGGATCTTAGGAAGAAGGTAAAATGTGGTAGTGTCTGATCTGGGTGGGTAAGAAGAAGCGCTGTGGATTGAGGTGTTAGTCCCTGAGGGGCCTGAGGTTTTAAGGAGAAACTGCGGGTCAGTTTGAATCACAGGGATGGAATCTTCATGCAGATGCTTTATGTAGTAGTGTCAGAAAGCTGGCATAGACTCTCTCTTACAGACTCCCAAATACCATGGTGCTAGGATTCCTTGTCTGCTAAGAGGGTGACAGTAGAGCCATTAGGTTTTAGGGAATGAAGAGTCTGGAGTTCTGCAGAGGACAAGTTATAGTCATGTTGCAAGGAACTGAGAAATAGTTGTAAGGCAATAATGTATGTTATGGTCGGAATTGCTCAAGTCGGCGTTCAATGTCAGGTTTGCTGTTGGAAACTGTTTTGAGATTGGGTTGCAAAGTGATATTCCCATATGACATTACAGTGAAGGAAAGTAGGTCTTTAACCAAAGCAGCATGATTAAATGTACGTTTAGGGCTGAAAGTGAGATCCTTGACTAATATAGACAGTTCAAGAGCGGAGAGGGCCTTAGATGAGAGGCTGAGAACACTGAATTGCTGTGGCTGGTTCTTGTGATCGTGAGTTACCACTGCTCTGGGAGGCAGTGGCGAAGGTTGGGGGATGTTAAGAAGGTTGGCCAAGTTCAGTTAGTGGGAGAGGACAGTGGATGACAGTGTGGGTGTTTAAGGAGATGGAGTGAAACAGGAATGGGAACACCAATGTTGAGGTAGTTTAAAAGGCAGGATATCTTTTTGATATGATGTCCAGCCCATTTTTACAGTTTGAAGTTGGTCTTGTAGATGTAACATCCAAGGCAATAAGAGGGGGCAGATAGATACAGGATTTTGAAGAAGTCTGATACAGTGAACTATGACAGATGAGGTATAAAGCTCACAGTTATTCAAGTAAGTACAACAGATAGCTGTGTTTAAAACCACAAAAGAGGCTTATGTACAGTGGGATTAAATCCATAAACAGGGAATTGTCAGGCCTTTGGTGTGACTCCCACGCACAAGCAGGTTTCAAGAAACAGAATATGGGACCTTAGTCCTGGTATTGTGTTTTTGAATGAATCAAACATACTATATGATTGGATTCATCATGGCAAGAGAGTAGGGTTTGGAGTATTAGAAGAATCGGGAGGGGGAGGATGGAAAAAAAGAAGGAAAAAAAAGGACGACCAGTAAGGAAAAAGATTGGTTGGGAAAATGTGGAAAAATTTGCACGAAAATTGTGAGAACAGACTAGGGTTAACAAGAAGTAATGACCAACTACACACTTCTGTTCACAGTAAACCAGCTAACAAACAACAGTACTTATATTTTGATAGTTACCATCACTTCCATGTCAAATATTCTCTCCCACTCAGCCTTGGCATTAAACGCAAATATATTCAGATGCATACTGTTTACAGCAATACACCACCATTGTGAGACCTCAGTCTTCTCCGGAGAAAAGTACCCCACCACCTAAGTTCAAAAGCAGATTTCTTGTGCCATTATATCGAATCCTGGTACTACTGTTCCCTCCAGAAAACGACTTACAAGTACACCCATTGTGACTCAGTACTACCCTGTTCTTGAATGTGTTAATGAGCTACTTCAACACGGCTATGACTTCCTAAAATCATGCACTGAAATGAGGTCCATACTATGTGACATTTTGCTCACCAGGGCTAGATCAAGCTTTTTGCTCCCCCCACCACCACCACCACGTATCCTGGTTCCTTGTGCACCCATTACCGCCCTAAGCCATGTATACTCCTGTGACCAACCTCACTCTAAGACTTGCCCCCTGCACCTTCCTACCAGCACCTATCCCACCAGATAACTGGTAAAACATACAACATCAAAGAGAGAGCACCTGTGAAATGACACGTTGTGTACGAGCTTCTACACTGGTATGACTACCATCAAGTTATCACTTAAGATGAATGGGCATAAAACAATGGTGTATATTGACAACACACAATATCCTGTTGCAGAGCATGCTCTAGAATATGACAGTTGTGTCTACTTCACCACACAAGCCACATGGATTCTCACCCAACTCCAGTTTCTCAGAGCTCCTTGCCTGTCTACCACATATTAATGCACTTAGCTTTCTGCTCCTATTAACTTTTGCAATAAGACATGAATATTATGAAGCTGCTGCTGCTTTAACAGACTGAAGAGCCACAAACATTTCAAGGTGCTATGAGAGAAGAAGATGAAGAGCTATTCCTTGTAAATGGGTTTACAATATAAAGATGAATGCTCATGGTTCAGTTTATAAGTTTAAAAGCCAAAATTGGAACTGTTATTTGACTTGCTCAGAACAAAATACAATCAAAGAACACAGTTCTGTTCTTGAAGTGCCACTACTGGTGAAATCCGTGTATCACAAGAGTGGACCGAAGAGGAACAGCTGGTAGATGTTTTGACTAAACCACTGTTAGAAGTTAGATTTCAACTGCTACTGAACAACATGCGAGTTTTTCCATTATTAAATAATGAGAGAGTGCTGATTTTTAATGACATTTTAATTTAACAAATTTAGCACAATTTCAAACTTTTTGCATGTTGTTCACTATACATCATTTTTTTACACTGTGTTACACGTCTAGTACTTTTTCGCATTTTTCTTGTGCTGCCTTGTTCAAAGAATATTTCAATAAAGAGTTATTATTCTCGAAAACTCTCATGTTCTCTGCATAAAGGCCTGAACATGAACCTCCTGTTTCTTTTTCTTGTTTCCAGCATGTTCATTTCTGCTAATACAGAGATCTATACTAAAGTTTTCTGTGTTGTTTCTGTAACCATGTTTACACAATCTTGTCTTTTCTGAATCTAAGAGAAAAAATATACTATAATCTCACTGAATAATTTTAAATGGTGGCGATGACTGTCAGAGCGAAAATGGATAGGAGAAGAGGGGCACCCTGTCCTTCAATTCACTGTATGCACCACATTTATAAAGTGACATAATCCTTCATATCATTCAAATCTTCCATACACTACCAGCAGTCATCTATTGCTCCCAGGGCCCATTCAATACCAATTAATTCTATGCAAAAAGAGTAATTATACATCAAAATATCTACCTCCCAAAAAAAAATTCTTTAGCTATGCTTCAAAACAATGTTTCATTCTTAAATAGAAATTGCTTTGAAGTTTCTTTATTTTATAAAAAATGATGTACGACCAAAAAAATCTTAGTGAATCTACATGCTCCCTCACACTCTACTGTAGTCTTTGGTTTGGTTGGCTGATTTGGGGAAGGGGACCAAACAGTGAGGTCATCAATCCCCATGGATTAGGGAAGGATGGAAGGAAGTCAGCCACACTCTTTCAAAGGAACTGTCCTGACATTTGCCTGAAGCAATTTAGGTAAATCATGGAAAACCTAAATCAGAATGGCCAGACACAGTCTGAACTGTCATCCTCCCAAACGTGAGTCCAGTGTGCTTACCACGGCGCCACCTTGCTCAGTCTCTGTAGTCTTTTTAAAAAAAAGTTAAAATGAAATATGTAGTAATTACTTACCACGAAGAACATCTGTCTACTATCTTTATGAGGCAGCACAAAAAGACGCAGTACAGTAGACATAGGTATCTTGTAATCAAATGTTTTACCATGGAGTTGGAAGAATGACTGAAAAATTTTGATATCATATCGACCTCTGAAAAAGGATAAATAAAATCAATTTACAAATTCATAAAACACAGCTTAGATGCTGATAAATTTGCTGTTATGAAATGAAATTCTTGCATATGCAACGAAATATTACTACTTCAATAAACTGGAAACTTTTTAGAAGAAGAAAAAATAATCTCTTGAGGGGATCAGAGAAAACAAACCTTGGAGTTAAGCACTGAATCTCCTTAAATGTCGTTATGGCATCTCCAGATAAACTAATCACACTAGCTTGTTTCATCACCTGAAAGTGAACAGCAAACAATGTTTCAGAGATTAACATTCAACATATATATTCATTCACATACATATATATATTCATTCACATATATATTCATTCACATTCAACATATATATGTGTGTATGTTTGTGTGTCTATCGACCTGCCAGCGCTTTCGTTTGGTAAGTCACATCATCTTTGTTTTTTTATATATATATATATATGGATATAATAGAGGGAAACATCCCACGTGGGAAAAATATATCTAGAAACAAAGATGATGAGACTTACCAAACAAAAGCGCTGGCGGGTCGATAGATAAACAAACATACACACAAAATTCAAGCTTTCGCAACAAAAGGTTGCTTCGTCAGGAAAGAGGGAAGGAGAGGGAAAGACGAAAGGATGTGGGTTTTAAGGGAGAGGGTAAGGAGTCATCCCAATCCCGGGAGCGGAAAGACTTACCTTAGGGGGAAAAAGGACAGGTACACACACACACACACACACACACACACACACACACACACACACACACACACACACACATCCGCACATACACAGGCACAAGCAGACATTTGTAGAAGCAAAGAGTTCTTCTTTGCCCTATTCATGGGTCGCTTAGAGGAAGCCTTCTTGGTTACCCAGGCCTGCCAACCCAAAGTTTGGTACAGATTTATTGATGACATCTTCATGATCTGGACTCAACAGTGAAGAAGAACTCCAGAATTTCCTCTCCAACCTCAACTCCTTTGGATCCATCAGATTCACCTGGTCCTACTCCAAATCCCATGCCACTTTCCTTGATGTTGACCTCCACCTGTCCAATGGCCAGCTTCACATGTCCGTCCACATCAAACCCACCAACAAGCAACAGTACCTCCATTATGACATCTGCCATCCATTCCACATCAAACGGTCCCTTCCCTACAGCCTAGGTCTTCGTGGCAAACGAATCTGCTCCAGTCCAGAATCCCTGAACCATTACACCAACAACCTGACAACAGCTTTCACATCCCGCAACTACCCTCCCGGCGTGGTAGAGAAGCAAATAACCAGAGCCACTTCCTCATCCTCTCAAACCCAGAACCTCCCACAGAAGAACCACAAACGTGCCCCACTTGTGACAGGATACTTTCCGGAACTGGATCAGACTCTGAAAGTGGCTCTCCAGCAGGGATACGACTTCCTCAAATCCTGCCCTGAAATGAGATCCATCCTTCATGAAATCCTCCCCACTCCACCAAGAGTGTCTTTCCGCCATCCACCTAACCTTCGTAACCTCTTAGTTCATCCCTATGAAATCCCCAAACCACCTTCCCTACCCTCTGGCTCCTACCCTTGTAACCGCCCCCGGTGTAAAACCTGTCCCATGCACCCTCCCACCACCACCTACTCCAGTCCTGTAACCCGGAAGGTGTACACAATCAAAGGCAGAGCCACGTGTGAAAGCACCCACGTGATCTACCAACTGACCTGCCTACACTGTGACGCATTCTATGTGGGAATGACCAGCAACAAACTGTCCATTCGCATGAATGGACACAGGCAGACAGTGTTTGTTGGTAATGAGGATCACCCTGTGGCTAAACATGCCTTGGTGCATGGCCAGCACATCTTGGCACAGTGTTACACCGTCCGGGTTATCTGGATACTTCCCACTAACACCAACCTATCTGAACTCCGGAGATGGGAACTTGCTCTTCAATATATCCTCTCTTCCCGTTATCCACCAGGCCTCAATCTCCGCTAATTTCAAGTTGCCGCCACTCATACCTCACCTGTCATTCAACAACATCTTTGCCTCTGCACTTCCGCCTCGACTGACATCTCTGCCCAAACTCTTTGGCTCTGTATATGTCTGCTTGTGTCTGTATATGTGTGGATGGGTATGTGTGTGTGTGCGAGTGTATACCCGTCCTTTTTTCCCCCTAACGTAAGTCTTTCCGCTCCCGGGATTGGAATGACTCCTTACCCTCTCCCTTAAAACCCAAATCCTTTCGTCTTTCCCTCTCCTTCCCTCTTTCCTGACGAAGCAACCGTTGGTTGCTAAAGCTAGAATTTTGTGTGTATGTTTGTGTTTGTTTGTGTGTCTATCGACGTGCCAGTGCTTTCGTTTGGTAAGTCACATCATCTTTGTTTTTAGATATATTTTTCCCACGTGGAATGTTTCCCTCTATTATATATATATTAATGAGATGTGTTTTCAGTACACTTTTGTTAAGTTAGTAACAACAAAAAAACAGGAACTGTGATCAACATTAACAGATCACTTAAAAGTTAATGTGGTGATGCAAAGCACAGAAACATCTCACTTACTAGCTATTTTTTCACCATCAGGATAATTGTTTTTTTAATTATGACTAGGTTTCGTTCCCACTGAAAACCATCATGAGAGCTTATAACTCAAGTATCATGTGCAGTTAAGAACTTTCACAGTTTTACTATACATTATGCAGAGACCACTAGATCTGTTGATGATTCTCAGAGAGAACCAAAATCATCCTTAATGAATAACAATAATCTCTGTGATTCATGTGGAAAAGAAACTGTTACAAATTATAGGGTTCTCATAACCCAAAACACTAAATGTCACATTTCAGTTTTTAAAAAAGTGACACTGAAATCTAGTACATATTTTCTTTGATAGGATGTGATTAAAAACAAAACATATATTTAAATGCACCCACATTTTGATGGAAGGCTTCTACAGGATCAATATCACCAGCCATCTCACTGGATGGAATGTGGAATCTCATTTCCATCAGACTTACAGGAGCATCATCATTCTGCAAAGCAAAAAGATAATGAAACATTCAGGAAAACAAAGCTCAGATCATTAAATCAAAAGTAAAGTATAATACAGATAGACAAAAAAATTCTACTTTTCAACTGGCAGCAGGAGAAAATACATACACTATGTGGAAATGCATAAGCTCTTGGTGCCAGTGACTACTCCTCCTGGCAGAAGGGTTGAAGATAAAGAAAGATGGATAAAGGAAAAGGACTAGTGAGGTTTAGGAAATGGAAAAAGTTATAGTAAAGAAATGCAGAATCCTAGATCAGATGAGACTTAATGGGCAGGATGAGAAAGAGAGGAAAAATCATTAGCTCTTGGTATCTACAATGGATGAGATTTGAAAAACAAAGAATTTTAAGGTGGAAGACAATGTAATAAGCAAGACAGAGACTACCTAAAAAAATTGTGAAAGAGTAATAAGAACAGAACACTAAGTGCATTATGCATGGAAAATATGGGGGTGGGGACAGATAGGTAATAAAACAGTAAAAAACTAAATTAAAAGGAAGCGAAGAAAAGGAATAGTTACTAAAAATAAACACCGAGACCACAGAAATATATAAGTGTAAATTTAGGCTCATAAACATTCCTTTTCTTTGCTCCCTTTCATCTTTTTATTGTTTATTTTCCAACATCTCTATTTCTTCCCACCCTGTTACCTGTCTATTATGTATAATGCCGTTAGTTTTCCATTCTTATGACTCATTCACAACATTTTTCCAGTAATCTCAGTCTTGCTTAATATTCTCTGTTCCACATTTAAGCTTTCTGGTTTTCAGATCTCATTCAGTGCAGATACCAAGCAATCTCTCCTCATCCCATCCAGGAAGTCTCCTCTAACTTACAATTTTGGGTGACTTTTTGATAACTCTTCCCATTTTCTAAGCCTCATGAGTCCTTTTCCTTAATCCCTCTTCTTATTCCTTCAGTTCTGCCAGAAGGAGCCATTGGCTCCAAAAGTTTCTGTGATTCCATACCTTTTACAGGTTTTCTTCAACTGCTCCTTAATGAGTAGATTTTTTAATCTATCCAAATCATTTTTAAAATATCTAGGTAACTATTGGTCACTCTGTTATATCCTAGCCAGTAACGCCAACCGAGCCCGCTGCCAAAAGGTTGGCAGCATCAAAGTCCGGACGCCGTCCGCATAAGCAGCGCCAGCGAGACAGGAAATCGCCGCAAGTCTGCGCGCGCCACCCCTGGCTTCTGGCTTCTTAAGCGCTGGAGTCGCGAGCACTAGGACAGTTCTGTATTCGCCGCTCAGTGGTATACTCACCACCGATTTGTGTACTTGCTAGTGAGTTGTGTGTTCATCGCAGCAGAGTTGTTGTTTGTCGTCATCCGACGCTGACCTAGCCGCTCAGACTCGAACTAGACAGATTTCTGTAGACACGGAGTTCATTACTGTGTTTCTGTGTCTTCGTTAATAAAGATAAGTACCGACTTTTATTTAATCAGAGTGTTTGGGTTTTCATCTTTCTGTTCACTGTTCCAGCGGACCGGTCGGCCCGCTATTAAAAGTGTGGCGGTGACTTCGTAAGCCGTTTCTACAGCGAAGTGTTTGTCGCTACGAACGCCGCCACAAAACACTCCATGTCAAATAGCCTCATTTCGGAACATTTTCCTGTTCGGCCATCACCAATTTCATTGCAATTTTATGTGAAGTCTTGCACATGTCCCCAATTAACATTGGTGAAGTTTAACGTTTGTCAAAGCAATACTGGTCAAGATATAGTAGCCTGTTTGACTCCATGCGTGACTTCGCACAGAGCAAGCATGAATTTCCAGCGCTTTTTGGGCTATTGTATCTCAGGCAATATTTTGTTGAAGGAAGGAGTATGTTTTCAAGCAACCACAAAATTACATTTGATTTTCCAATGTGAGCTAACAACACTTGAAAATGATGAAAAATTTGAGGAAATATACCATGGCAACAGGCTGCATTTCAGTAACCTGTTATTGGTTTTGTTACATGTATTTTTTATTTGTATATTGACAACTATATCACAATGTTGCCTTGGTCCCTGGCAACAGTGTTTACAGTTTACAATTTGATTGTATCTCATATGTCACCTACTGCAGAAAGGGCTGAAATAAATAAACAACAGTCTCCTGGCATTAGCATGACTGATATTGCACAGCTACTGGGCATGATCCCTGTTGCTAAGGGATTGCTGGTGGATGTTCTTGGCCTGACAGTGACAATGTAACCGTGGACTGAAGTAAAATTGTGAGATTACTTGTCAATATACAAATAAAAAATACATGCAACAAAATAAAGTCAATGGCTTGTTGAAATGTAACATGTCATCATAGTATATTCCCACAAATGTGTCCTTCATTTTTAGGTATTGTTAGCATCTGTGGAAAATCGAATGAGATTTTGTAGATGTTTGAAAATATGCTATTTTCAACTGTGATTAGTTTGTTAATTATTATGGAAAACAAATTTTCTGAAAGTAAACTGAATGTCACCTATTACTGTAATTTTCATGAAAACAAAGTTTGAACCAATTTTCTGGAAATTTATAAAGCAGTATGTGAATGATATTTTATACTGGGAAACCTTATGTTGCTAAGCTGTTGTGCCACAGTTTCACATTAAAACTTTATTCACAACATGATCTTTCCAGCTACTTTGCCTCAATTTATGTAGCACTGTTGGCCCGTGTTGGAAATTAAACTCACTGTTCTGGGGGGAGGAGGAGGAGGAGGAGGAGGAGTGGGAGCTTGGGAGAGGGGGGGGGGGAGGGCTTAAAACATGTTTTGAATGAGACTGGTTTTGAAACTTTAGCAGAAAATGGTATTTGTAACAGAAGTGTCCAATACATCAGGACTATTTTCACCTCTTCACAAAAATTGTCTTTTCGATGAATTTGCAGATCATCAGAAGATAGTAGGTGAATGAAATTTTGTAGTCTGTATCCTTGTGCTACAGACCTATTCCATATTGAATTTCATGTTCAGACGCATTTACTCTATGAAATATAAGAGTCCAAAGTTTACATTCTTTTCATGCTGCAATTTTCACACCCAACTTTGATTGAAATTAACTAGCATTATTAGCCTGCACTGGATAATCAATCATTTTTTGTGGTTAAAAGCATGGTCTTCCTAATGAGCCCAGTTTGGAAAGTTTTATGGAACACAGTTTTTGCACAATCAGGCTGAATATATACCATTTTTGACCTCTTTACAAAACCTTTAATTTTGCACTTAACTTATTCAGTAGTGGAAAGTGGAAGATAAATGAAAGTTTATATATCAGAACCTTGGGTTTTAGGTTCAGGGTGTATAAGCGGACAAGGAAAAAAAATTCCCGGATCTCCCGGTTAAAAATACATTTTCTTCCAGATGAAAATACACTTTTTCCATGTTAAGTGACAGTATACTTTCCATCGGAACTGTAAAACTTATCAATCCTTTGAATGGATATGGTTTTATACAGCAGCGTAGAATTTCTCGGCACTTTAGAAAATGAAACTCCGGGGGAAAAAACACGTTTTGGAAAGATCTTTGATATGCAGAATCATGTACGCTGCATATTTTCGTATTACGAAAGTATAAATTCGAATTCCACCAACAGGAAAAGTTAATCGTTTAAGCTACTATACATAGTGTTGCTACAAGAAAAGCAAAGCTTTCGCATATAATATTTGTCTCTAAGATTAATAAGCTACAAGAGAAGCTAAGCTTTCACGTATAATGTTGATCTGTTTAGCGCATGTTAACTTTAAGATACATCACACAAATACCCCAGTAAAATTTTTAATACCGATCTTCTGGGCTCAAAATTCTTCTAAATGGCTCGTCATCAAAGAGTTGATTTTTAAATGAGAGCAAATGCTCTGTGATTTAAGAAATTCATCGTACATTCTCGCACTTAGTGCATCTTGCATAAAAGGAAATTTACTTTGAAAATAATGCTTTTCGAACCACAATTCGCAATACTTTCCCGCGACCTGTCAGAAATAGATTCAATTCAGCAGTTGCCAGAGAGCACCAGATAAGAGGCGCCACCAGCACTTGTGCAGCTACAGTGACGTAGGAAGTCCGTATGTTCATACGTGTGAAACATTAAAAGGTCTTACATTATGTCATAAAAGAAACAAGACATCAGAGGATACTCCAAGAGCATCGGAATTTTGTGAACCATACTAAAATGCATAGTGTGCCTTAAAGCGCACATTCATATATCCACATTCCCAATGACGTGGGCCTTGACCAGGTATTAAGCTTTTCGGGACGTAAATTTTCTTGGAGTACCAGTACTGTGTTATCTCATATTTGGTTCTTTATTATGGCATAATGCCATATGTGCTAGAGGATGAAAACGTGCACTCAAAATGCAGCGAACAGTTGTGGTGACACCACAGAAGACGACATTTTGATTTTTCGTGTAGCATAACATTTGACGAACTTTGATTAGGTAATAATTCTTTCGCAAAAAGGAAAGCACACCATGTAAAGCTGCAGCAAGGTTAGAAAGAAAAATCACTAGGACCTAAGGATTGAAGAAATGTGCACTGTCTTGCCTGTCTATTGTCTTTACTGGTTTTAGGTATCCTATATTTAATTTCATGTCACACAGAAGAGCAAGTTATTACCAGCCGACTGGGAGCAGGAGAGGCACTACAGGATATTTTAATTTTCACTGTCCTGAAATAGTTTGATGGCATCCATTGCAAAATATACACATATACACGTTTGAGTTCCATAGAGCGACGAGGATTCCCCTGGCAGAGAAATCACATACACTATGCAAGCATTCAAAAATCAACTTCTAATTCTTTCAGAAATCAACTTAGAATGTGTTCAAAAATGTCCAAAAAACAGCGGGGGAGCGTTTCAAAATCATATGAATAATCGATAGACCGACGTGCTGGATGCTAGGTGCTTTGTGAAACAAGGTTTTTTTCCTCGAGAATATAGATTTGTTCCCTCCCCCCCCCCCCCCAAAAAAAATACCGCCAGGTTCAGATACCTCTGTTTGCAGCCCCCCCCCCTTCCCCTACTAGATCCGGGCGTGCTGTGCATGCGTGAATCTGAAGGCTTGGGCGCATCAGTAAAATTTTTCCTGGTACCCCATGTGGCTGGTTGCTGCTACTGCTGCTTACACAGCCAACAGCCACATTTCTGTAGCCAGAAGTGGGAGAAGGTATTACTCATACGCGACTCAACTGCACGTTTGCATGAGCCCGCTTGTAACTGCTTAAATGAATCTAATGAATACAGTTGTGACATCACACTCATCGCAGACAATTTTTTGTTGTGAAGCATTGCATAGTCTTCCTAAAGCCTTTGACAAATTTTGCTGTTAGCAGACGCTTGTACGTGCACTGTGTTATTTTATATGGCACACTTCCTTTGCAATTTAAGTTTTATTTTCGTTTTTTCTCTCTTTCATGTTTTAATGTTGCAGTATTATTCTGCAGTTGCAGGATAAAGTAATATCCTTTGTTGGAGTATCGATTCTTACCAGTCAAAATTACAAAAAATTAACTGAAAACTAAAATAGCGAAAAATTCCAGAAATTCTAAAAAATTCCCAGGCTTTTCGCAGTTTTCTCCCAGATGAAAAAATTTACTGGTTTTTCCCAGATCTCCCGATTGTCCCGGGTCGTATACACACTGTAGGTTACAACAAGCCAAGTTTCACATTCGTCATACCCTTAGTCCCCGAGTTATAAGAAGCTAAACTCCGAAATTTTTTGGGAAATTTTGCCAAACATTTTCTGGTTGGATATGGCTTGTAAAATTCTTTTATTACTCTTCTTAAAAGAATGCAGAAAGTTGTACAGGGAATTTCATTCCCTTCAATTTCATTCCCTTCAATTTCATTCCTTTCAATAAAATATTGTGCGAGATATAACAGCTCAAAGCCATCAGAAATTCACATTTGCTCTGTGCAAATTCACACGCGGAGTCAAACAATACTAAAATGTAGACTTTCACGGCCAGAAACTTCATGTCCATTATAATTATCCGGGCTGTTATGCCATGGTCGGTTGATGAATTCTGTGTCAATTAACAACGTTTCGTCCCCATCTGCGGAGGACTTCTTCAAGGAGGGAGCATGATTTCCAGCCAGGTAACCACCATATTCGTTTCTAGGAGACACAAGTACTAGGGGCCACAAGCGGATATTACGAAAGGCTCTACAGGGAGGCAATCGAAATCACCAAACACCCCAATAATTTCAATCGAAAGGAGGAGGGCCTGAAATTAAACAGTATATGGATGCCAGTGTTGAAGATGTGTACCACCCATCCACCACTGGGTGATGGCAACGGCGATCGACGGCAGCGGACAGCGGCCAATTGCACTGACGTTTTCAAAACACATGACGTCATGTCTCGGTGCGGGAGCGCGTGGACACGGAATTTAGCGGCAGTCAGTAGTGAGCCAGTGGGTGTGTTGGACCTCCCATCGAGCTACAGACCCTCTTGAAGATGTCCTCCGCAGACGGGGACAAAACATTGGGAATTGACATAGAATTCATCAACCGACCATGGCATAACAGCCCGGATAATTATAAAGGACGGAGTCAAATACGTTACTATATCTCGGCTAGTATTGCTTCAACAAATGTTAAACTTTACAAATGCTCATTGGGATCGTGTGAATGTTCACATACAATTTCAACAAATTCCATGAAGCTCAGCAGGAAAGCCTAAGTTGACATGGAATGACTCATATACAATATTTGAGGCATTATCTATAAACTCGTGCTAGAGGAACACATCTATAATTCAGTGTATTACTTGAATGAAATGTGTGTATACACCAGTAACAACAAATAGTTAAAGGAATTTTCAGAACAAGGGTTGTGAGGAACTTACAACAGTGATATAATCCACAGACATAGAGCAAACACAGTACTAAAATTGTTGCATGATATTAAAAATACTTGACCTGTAAAAAGAACTAATGTGGAATTTCAACATAATTATCCAAAACCATAAGTGAAAATTATAATGAAAACTTTCATGCACTGGTGAAATATTGTCTAAAATAACAATGTGAAATTTACTTGTCTCTTGATTTCATTATTTTTATAAAGCATAATAATTTCATGATCTGTAGATTACCAATAATAAAAGTGTGATAGAAATACCTGATGAAATTCTAGAGTGACTTCGTTTTTACCAGTTGTACATTGGGATACATTGTTCAGCGGTATCTCAAATGCAGTGTTACTTCCCACATCAAAGCTTAATACTGCACCAGAAAATTTTGCTGTACCCCAGTTCCATCCTTTCAAACTCAATTCTTTTTCTAACATATCTTTCTTGTAGTTACTAGAGAAGAATTTTGCCACTTTCTCTTGCTCCTGTAACAAGACAATAGTTTACAATAAGAACTTATCAAGCGCAGTCAGAAAAGCTTTTGTGTGTATTACTGTCTTGGACAAACCCAACATTTCAATTTACATCCCTCTCAAGAATCAATATACCATTTACTTCCTTTTTAAGAGGAAGACTTCATATGAATTACAAACCTTTAGGAGTTGCGGAACAGATAAAAAAGGTCGTGAAACTTGCTATTATAAACTTAAGTCAATCTGCTATAAAATTGATGAAGAACTTTCTTGTGCCTCTTACAATATACACTTGACTCTTCCACACATTGCAAAATATGTGGGCCAATGATAACTAGTAGAAATTCTTTCTTTCTTGTCTTAAATTATAAAATAATTTATTATATATGAAGTGCTGAGATTCATAAGGGCCTAAGGCACACCATCGTCAATTTTGAAATTTTAGCATGAATGCTCCCTCCCGGTATCTGTTCATCTTACGGTGTCCCAGCTTTGTCTGTTAGCTAAGCTCGCATTAGATAAATGAACATTCATGAAAACCTATCTCACCAATTTCTCCAATATTCACCTCCAAATGGGCATAAAATATAATTTTGTTGCCCTGTGCTGATCAGTTGTTACCTAGGATTGCCAACAGAGTGTAGCATCTACACCACATATGTAGTAGCACTTTGTGATTGGAGGCATAATGGTGCAAAGTCGTAAAGAAATCAAGGCGAGTGAATGAAACCTTTCATAGTCTGCAAAATGGACACCGAGGATTTCAGAACCTATAAAGTGTTAATGAAGTCTATACAAAAGCAGAAGTTGATGTACATTGTAACAATGTACATACAAATTTTACTCTGATGAAGTTATCAACAGGTTGCAGGATCTATTGATGAAAGTAACATTCTTCATTGGAGTCTTGGGAGGCCACCATTTTCCACCTGTCACATCGAGGAAAACCACAGTTTGTCATTTCCCCAGAGTACTTTTTTTTTTTTCTACATCTTACAAAATCTAGTGCCAAAATACATACTTGGAAGGCTCCAACTCCTCGCTGATGTAAGAGTACAACTACAGAGTGGCAAGTTAAGTTTTCATTTCTTTCTACATTTTCTTTGTAATATATTTATTAAATTTTGTGGTGTTTCTCTGTTCAAGAGGTTTAATCTCGCATTTTTGTAAGTGTAAATTCATTCAGTCTGTAGCACAACAGTTGGTCATTGAACAGCCAGCTACGTAACTCATTAACGCATCAGCATCCATTGGTGACACATCAGGAGGGCAGCAAATTGCATATCTAAAATTGTCTGCTATTATGGTTGACTTCTTCACTCAGTCTAACTAGTAAGACTAGGATGTGTGTGTGCTGTGTGCAGATACTGGAGGAGCTGACCACAGTTCGAGAACAGTTAAAAGCATTTTTGACTACGGTCAATCACCTTCAAGCTGCTGCCTTGTGTGTAGAAGTGGCACAGAATCTGGCGCACCGCATGGGACACAGGTGTCGCTTGTTTTGTCTACATGCTCTGCATCCAAGGTACCTCCTATAGCACATGATGCGTTGGATCCGCCCTCACAGCGGGGCAAGTGGCGGGTGGTAACACGTTCGCATTGCTTGAGGCAGAGGGTCAATGTGGTGACTTGCTGCCTGGCCTCAGCTACTCAGGCTGTGAGTGGACAGGTGGCCGCTCCTTCAGCAGGGTCCCAGCAGGCACACGAGGGGAGGGCTTTACTATTCACTATGAGCTTCTACGTTAGGCGTGTTATGGAACCCCTTAGGCAGATAGCATTCAGGGCCAGAAAGAAGGCCGATGTACAAGCAGTAAGTCTGCCAGTGGCCTTATCCGAAATGTGAAGGAGGCCTTGCTTGTGGATATCGAGCGTGCAGGGTGCAGTCATCTGGAGTTTGTGACTCGCATCAGCACCAACGACACCTGTCATTCTGAGGTGATCCTCATTTCATACAGTTGTCTGGCGGAGGTGAAGAAGACTACTGGCGTCATGCGCAGGATGCAAGCAGAGCTCATAAATTGCAGCATGGTTCTCAGAGTGGATTGGGTTCACCGAGTCTGCGATGGTCTTTGCTGCAGATTTCTAGACCTGTGTTATTGTGTGGGGATTTTTAGGAATACCCTTGATAGGTCAGAGTTGCACTATACAAAAGAATCAGCTATTGGGTAGCAGAATACTTGTGGAGTGAACGTGAGGGTTTTTAGGCTAGGTGGTAGTTTGAGGTGCTCTGATGGACACTTGGCAGTTGATATGCAGCTTAGGACTAAACGGCATTCAGAATAAAGACACTTCGACTATCACAATTTTATCAGTAAACTGTCTAAAAATCTGTAATAAAGTTCCGTTCTCACACTCAAATTATTCTTGGCACTGACAGCTGGCTGAAACCCGAAGTGAAAAGCTCTGAGATATTTAATGAGTTGTGGACCGTATATCGGAGAGACAGATTAGAAACCACAAGAGGGAGAGTGTTCATTGTATTTGACAGACGTATCGTCTCTATTGTGGTCAAAGCTGAGTGTGACAGTGAAGTCATCTGACTGCGTATAACAGATGTAGGTGAAACCAAGTTAATTGTTGGAGGTTTTTACGGGCCAACCAATTCTGTGTGACAGTTCTAGAGTGATTCAGATAGAGTCTACGGTCAGTAGCACTTAAACAACCAGATCATGCCATACTACTTGGAGGCGACCTTAATCTGTTGAGTACAGACTGGTGTATGTATGGATTCATTATTTGGGGGGGGGGGGGGGGGGCAGGGTTCAGAAAGTCAGTCATGCAAAATACTTCTGAACCCATGTTCTGAAAATTCTCTCGAGCAGCTAGCTCAGCAGCCCACATGCAACGGAAATATCTTATACCTCGTAGCTACAAACAGGCCAGACCTTATCGACATTGTCCATACAGAAACAAGGATTAGCAATTACGATGTTACTATAGCAACAATAATTACAGAAGTTAATAAACTAGTCAACAAGGCTACATGAGCATTTCTGCTAGATAGAGCAGATAAGCAGTTATGAGCATCTCACTTGGACAGGGAACTGTCATCATAAGTTCCAGTAAGATGGATCTACAGAATTATAGGCAGAGTTTACACAGATTGTAAATTGTGGTCTGAAGATGCACTCTTGGTTCAAAAGGGGATACACAAATGACAACAAGCAAAGGTTAGTAGAGATTCGGACGCCTGTGAAAAGACCTATGTGCAAAACATACAACAAACTACTGCCATCACACCTTAGCAAAAGATCTGGTAGAGAAACAAGAAAATTCTGCTATTATGTAAAATCGCTAAGCAGGTCTAAGGCTTCCATTCAGTCCCTTATTGGCCAGTCTCATGTGGCAGCTGAAGATAGCAAAACGAAAGCTGAAGTTTTAAATTTCACATTCAAGAAACCATTCACACATGAGAATCATACAAACATACCATCATTTGACCATCAGACAGACTCCCCTATGGAAGACACAGTGATAAGCATATCTGAAAGGCTTGAAAGCAAATAAATCTCCAGGTCCGGATGGAATCCCAGTTCGATTTTACTCTATATCATTGGTCCCTTACCTAACTTGAAATTATCGTGAATGGAAAAAAAATCACAGGTGACTCCAGTATGTACGGAGGGTAAAAAAAATGGACCTGCAAAATTACAGACCAATATCCCTAACATATTTTTGCAGCAGAATACTTGAACATATTCTCAGTTCGAATTTAATAAACTCTCTTGAGTCTGAAAAGTTTACGTCCATGAATCAGCATGGCTTTAGAAAGCCTCGCTGGTGTGAAACTCAGCTTGACCTTTTCTCACATTGTATACTGAGAACCATGGATGAAGGGCATATTTCTAGATTTCCAGAAAGCATCTGACACTGTAGCAGGCTGTTAACGAAGGTATGAGCACATGGAATAAGTTCACAGATATGTGAGTGGCTCGAAGACTTCTTACATAATACCGAGTGGTTATAATTAAACTTTCCCTATTTAACACTTCATAACACGGAAACTAATTACCATATGAGTACCAAACTTGGATAGCATTAATGCCCAGAGTGTGGTGTGCATGATTTCCATTCGTCACAGCACCACCGTCCAGTTCCAACTATGGCCACCAGGTCCCGTGATCTGTCATTGTGATTCATAGTCTCACACACCTGATCAGTCACAGTGCACTTGTTGATGTGTCAAAATGAGCTTGGACAAAAGGAGTAGGGTATTAGTGGTGAAGCCCTATTATCAAAATGACACGAATGCTGCAGCTCCCGAGAATATCACTGGCTGAAAGGATTGTGGAAGGGTCCTCTTTCTCCGCCTGCTGTGCGGAGCATGATGGTGAAGTTCAAGTGAACTGGAGAACTGGGCATCGTTCCGGGAAGACGCTGACAACCAGTTGCACCATAAGTGGTTGAAGGAGTCACCATTCCTATGGCAGACAACATTGCGCACAATTCCCAATCATCAGGCAGTGTGCGTGCTGTGTCACGACAGTTGAACACCCCATGGTCCACTGCACAGAAGGTGCTTCGAACCATTCTCAAATGATATCCGTACAAGATCCAGATGCAGAACAATGTGTTGACTTCGCTCTCCACTTTCTCGCACGGACTGAAGTAGATGAGAGGTGGCCTTGGACCATACGATGGACATATGAAGCTCATTTTTCTCTGACGGGTGAGGTGAACACACAGTATTGCTGAGTGTGGGGATCTTCACCTCCAATGATTGTGCATGAAGTTCCTCTGTATGGTGAATGTGTCAGTGTATGGTGTGGCTTCATGGCTATGTTCGTCACAGCCCCATTCTTTTTTGAACAGGTTGGCACGAAGGACCACAGACATGAAATGTGACTGGCCAGCGTTACTGCAATATGCTTTGCCAGCATGTCATACCCACCCTACAGGAGAGAGACACATTGAACTCAACAGTTTTCATACATGATGGGGGCCCACTGCACATTGGTCATGAAGTTCACCTGCTTCTCCAAAACACATTTGGAAATTATCGAATTATCAGCTGATCTTATCCAACTGCTTGGCCGGCATGATCACCTGGCCACACTCCCTGTGGTTTCCGATTGTGGGGCTACCTGAAGGACTCGGTTTACCAAGGAAACATTCACATATCTGAAGTGCAGCATATCCGTGAGAGGTTGCCAGCATACCTACGGACATGCTTTGCTGTGCAGAATGCAATCCTGCACTTTCAGTATTCTGCACACTGATGGGCACCATATTGAGCCCCTTTTGTGGCAGTAATGGTACCAGTATGTAATCGTAAGATGTGTCACAGCAGCGCATTACAAGTGTTTCAATTGAATTGATCCTGCATTATTTCTCTTCCCCTTGTCCTTGACATTAATTCTACCAAGTTTGGTGCTTGTACAGTAATTAGTTCCTGTATTATAATGTGTTAAATAGGAAAAGTTTAATTATAACCACCCGGTAGAACCCAGTATGTTGTCCTCGATGGTGAGTGTTCATCGGAGACTAGTGTATCGTCAGGAGTGCCCCAAGAAACTGCGATAGAACTGCTGTTGTTCTCTATATACAAAATGATTTAGCATACAGGGTGTGCAGCAATCTGTGGTTGTTTACTGATGATGTCATGGTGTTTGATAAGGTGTCGAAGTTGAGTGACTGTAGGAAGATACAAGACGACTTAGACAAAATTTCCAGTTGGTGTGATGAATGGCAGCTAGCCCTAAATGTGGAAAAATGTAAGTTAATGCGGATGAGTAGGAAGACAAAACCTGTGATGTTTGGATATGGTATTACTACTGTCCTGCTTGACACAGTCAAGTTGTTTAAACATCTGGGCATAATGTTGCAAAGTGATATGAGGTAGAACGAGCAAGTAAAAGCCATAGGAAAGGTGAATGGTCAACTTCAGTTTATTGGAAGAATTTTAGAAAAGAATGGTTCACCTATAAAGTAGACCGTATGTAGGGCGCTAGTGCAACCTATCTTGAGTACTGTTCAAGTGTTTGTGATCTGTACCAGGTCAGACTGAAGGAAGACAATGAAGCAATTCAGAGGCGGACTGCTAGATTTGTTACTGATACATTCGAATAACATGTAAATGTTATGGAGATGCTTCGGGAACTCAAACTGGAATCCCTGGAGGGAAGGCAATGTTCTTTTAGAAAGACACTATTGAGAAAATGAGAATCAGCATTGGAAGCTACCCACCTAACGAATCTACTGCCTCCAACATATATTGTACGTAACAATCACAAAGATAAGAAACAAGAAATTAGGGCTCATATGGAGGCATACGGACAGTCATTTTTCCCTTGCTCTATTTGCGAGTGGAACAGGAAAGGAAATGACAAGCAGTGGTACAGGGTAGCCTCTGCCACGCACCGTACAGTGGCTTGCCAAGTAACGCTGCAAATGTAGATGAAATATCAACCTTGGAATGCAAAGACTTAACGATACTACTAGATTTGCGCGTGCATGTTTTGCACATTTAGTATTTGTTCATTTGTTCTGATTCTATTTTCATAATAATTACAAACTTTTCAACTGTCAAAAATAGTGTCTGTTCGAATGTGTCTGAAAGAAAAGACACCACGCATTCACATTACTGATTTGCCTCTATGGGCAACGACATCAAAATATTCAGTGCAGCTGCACATTTACATTTGATCACCAGCGGGAATCTAAAATTAGTGTGGAGGACAAGTATTGGGACTGTGGATAGGTGGGAATGTAAGGCAATCTGGGAACGTGCCAAAGTAGTCCATGAATTTACAATAAACACTGTGGCTGGGTAGCGCAGTGGTTAATGCAACTGCCTAGTAACCATGAGATCCCAGGTCAGAGTCCCGAACCGGCACGTATTTTCACTCATCAGTGTTGATTCTGCACAAAGTCCCGATGTAACTGATATCATTAGTTACTTCCTTCCCTTTTATTTCTCTTCCCTTCCCTTCAATTTACATACTGTAGTCACTAGCCTGTAAATGAAGTTTTCGTACCTACATTAATGATAATAATAAAAATATTAATTAAAACATCATAATTTAAAGTGGGTACATTATTTTCTCCTTGGAAATATAGGATGTTGAAACTTGGTTAAAAAAACAAATTTAAACTATGGGACGAATGGTTTGCCCAAAAATTCGATTTTCACAAACTCTGTTTTCCTGAAAACTTTGTGTTTTGGGCCCTTATGGTTCTCAGTGCCTCATATCTTTTCTACTATATCGCTGTTGTGACTCGCCGATCTTTCAAAGTGCCGCTGCGCAGTTACGCGCGTCCTCTACAAGCGGCGCTGTCTGCCAGCCCTGCAGCAGCAGCAGCGCCACCTAAGCGGCCAGCCAGCGGCTGCTAGACTTGGACTCAGTTATGATTTGACTGTTAAAGTGTACACACGTCTTACTCTGTTTACTTGATGTGTGACTTTCATGTATCGCGTCTTCCTTGAAATATATTTGTTCAGCTTGAAGTTATAACAATCATCGATGAAGAAACAATACCGCATAACTGACAAAAGTGCCGATTTTTCGTTTTTCAGTCAGATGATGTCGTTGACCGTACGCGCGTCTGCTCTTAACGCCATAATGCTGAAGTTTTAATTATTTACCATGAAAAAATTATCGAAAACAATACCGCGTATGTGACACAGCAAATAGATGGCGATACCGCGGAACTGTAGAGAATGAAATTTCGCGTATCTACAATCTATGGATACTGTAAACAATACCGCATAAATACAAAAGCGCGCGCAGCCACAGGACATTGTTACTGCCTTATTACGTATTTAACAGTGCTCGAAAGTGGTTACATGCTTGTAGTTTCATTCGTGATAATGGACAGCGATATAGATGACGATCTTTTTACTGAAGAAGAAATTGTTTCTCAGCTGAAATCAGCTTATGAAAGTGGAGGATTGTTCCTGAGAGTGACTGACAGCGGTAAGAAAATTGTGTTATTATTCACCTTGGAATATTACTAGCACCGCAAGTGTCTTATGGTGATAGAAATCAGAACGCACCACATCACTCGTTCTGTGTTTTATTTATTTCTGCCAAAGATTTCTGGACTGTCCACTTTCTTGTAGGATCTCCTGAAAATGCAGAACAAACAACAGAAAAGTCGTAACGCTGAAGTTACATTTACCGAAGAAGACTTAATTTTGTATATGGGGTTCTCAGTTACTGTTCCTGCTACATCTAATGATGCAGGTAAATTTTCTTGGGATTATTGTTAATAGTATTACTGATGCCGTCGTTCTCATAAATACATGAATTTGAGCTTCATTTTTGTCTGCTTAAATTAATTTATAAATATTTTTCATTCTAGAAACTTCAGTGGCTGTATCCAACAATGCTCAAAATGAAACAACAGTCACAGTTTCCACTTGAGACGACAATACTTTACACTCATTGCTATGTGATGGTGCTCATTGTTTGCCAAACACTCTGGATAAATTATTGAAAGATCACGGGAGCAATAATGATGCTGACAGTGAAGGCCAAGAATTTTATGATGAAGTAAGCAGTGACAGGAAAAGGAAGTCTAAACCACATCCTGAAGATTGGAAGAAAAATGCCAGTAAATTCTGAGAATGCGTTGACAGGCGTATATTGGATACAAAAGAAGTCAAATTGGTAAAATCACTCATGATACTCCAAGAGAGGCACGAAAATTAGGTCCAACATGTACTTCGAAGATGCGCCAGAAATCCGGTCAAAGGAAGTGTCATCAGTTTTCTGCTGATGATAGGCAGGCAATATTTAACACATTTTGGGAAACGATGTCATGGGATCAGAGGAAGGTTTACATTATCAACCTTGTGGACATAATTCCAACCAAACGTCCAGGGAAGAACAATGGCGAATCCAAGAGAAAAGGGATGTTCATTTATCATTTGAAAAATGAGCTGAGGAAACAAAGTATACAAAAAGATGTTTCTCAATACTCTTGGGATTAAAGAATGGACTGTCCGATATTGGTTAGGTAAGTCCACACATGAGTTGAGTCCTGATACAGAATCGTCACTACCTCGAATCAAACACATGAAGAAGAAAGATGAGAACCTTCATGAAAAAATTCGTGGACTCGCTTCCAAAACTTCCGTCACATTACTGCAGGAAATCATCCTCGAAGTTGTACCTTGAGCCTATTCTACAATCCAAACAACAGCTGTATGGACTCTAAGTGGAAAAATGTCATGCAGAGAAGGTTTCACCATTAAATCAGGCTAACTTTAACTTGATTTTAGAATATGTTAGCTTATTTTCCCCCAGGAAAGACCAATGCGACATCTGTTGTTGTTACATGCTTGGTAACTTGAGTGAAGATGTGTGGAAGCAACACACAGAACGGAAAGAGCAGGAAAGGATGCAAAAAGATGCTGACAAGAAAGAAGCCCAGCAGAAGCTCTGATCAGTGTACACCATGGACTTATAGGCCATGAAAGTAGCTCTATTTTTAAGTGCAAGTGCAGTTTATTATAAAACAAAGTATAATTTAGAAAGTCGTATTATAGTATGTTACTGGTTCGATGAAACACAACGTGATTTGGTTGCATCACGTTTTGCCTCATGCATTCTGGACACCCTATCCAAAACGATTAAGGAAAATCACGTTCAAGTCGTTCCGTATTCAGATGGCAGCACATATCAGTACAGAAATGTGATATTATCAAATGCTCTTAAGATTGGCAATTGATACTGGAGTATTGATTACACAAAAGTTTTTGGAGAAAGGCCATACTCAGATGGAATATGACTTGGTTCACAGTTCCATTGAGTGCAAGCTTAAAGGACATGAAGTTACACTTCCTAGCCAATACGCTACTATATCAAAGAAGAGAGAAAACAACCACAGCCATACGAAGTCCATTACCTAAATTATTCCTTTTTCATCAACTACGCAGAGAAAAGTCTGTGGCTGTACGACTCCGTTAGGCCTGGAAGAGCTGTAAAAAATAAACCTGCAGTTACCGATCTGAGGGCGCTACAGTACTACAAGTGCTCTTCCAACGAGGTGTGGCAAGAATTACCAAGACGTCCAAGGAAAGTTCTTGGAGATGTTTGCTTCCCGAAACTATACAAGGAAAGAATGAAAATCAAGAAATCCAAATGGGATCATTTACAACTTAAATCTGTTCTTCCTAAAGATTGTCATAGTTACTATGACAACATTCCTTATGTACGAAAATTATGGTGGAAATAATTGTGTGATGAGTATCAGTGCAGTGTAATTCTCTTTTGCTGCTTTGAGTGACGTTTAGGATTTTTCTTGAAGAAATGTGCATACATTATCAGAACTATGTAAACAGTATATTTATTTAAAGTGTTTCTATGAAATCTTTCAATAAAAAGTGATTAACGCTCCAAAATGTGTTCTTACTAGCTTTCTCAGCACCAAATACCAACATAAATGTGTCGGGCCAGGTGACTGACAAACAAATACCGCGTAAGTAATGGATCATGGCATAAATACCGAGACAATTCCGTATATGTGCCGTAATTAAGCTTTCTAAAGCGTATTTTTTTGTTTCACATTTTTATTTGATCCAATATTTTCTTGTAGTGCTATGATGCAAATTTAGGGCCCCTATGAAATGTATTAGGCATTTTAAACAGATTTTTATCCGTCATGTAAAATTCTTATTTTGCTACTTACACGGTATTGTTTCTTCACTGACGATGTATAGCGTCAAAAGTAGCATATCCATGCTGCCGTTCGATCTAAGCAAGCCAGTCATCTAAGTAATCTACATTTACATCCATACTCCGCAAGCCACCTGACGGTGTGTGTGTGTGTGTGTGTGTGTGTGTGTGTGTGTGTGTGTGTGTGTGTGGCGGAGGGTACCTTGAGTACCTCTATCGGTTCTCCCTTCTATTCCAGTCTCGTATTGTTCGTGGAAACGAGAATTGTCGGTATGCCTCTGTGTGGGCTCTAATCTCTCTGATTTTATCCTCATGGTCTCTTCGTGAGATATACATAGGAGGGAGCAATATACTGCTCGACTCCTCGGTGAAGATATGTTCTCGAAACTTCAACAAAAGCCCGTACCGAGCTACTGAGCGTCTCTCCTGCAGAGTCTTCCACTGGAGTTTATCTATCATCTCCGTAACGCTTTCGCGATTACTAAATGATCCTGTAACAAAGCGCGCTGCTCTCCATTGGATCTTCTCTATCTCTTCTATCAACCCTATCTGGTACAGATCCCACACTGCTGAGCAGTATTCAAGCAGTGGGCGAACAAGCGTACTGTAACCTACTTCCTTTGTTTTCGGATTGCATTTCCTTAGGATTCTTCCAATGAATCTCAGTCTGGCATCTGCTTTACCAACAATCAACTTTATATGATCATTCCATTTTAAATCACTCCTAATGCGTACTCCCAGATAATTTATGGAATTAACTGCTTCCAGTTGCTGACCTGCTATATTATAGCTAAATGATAAGGGATCTTTCTTTCTATGTAATGTAGAGGTTCCCAGCCTTTCAGATGCCGGTACAACTCCAATACCAAATTACTCCCTACCCACATTAAGCAGAATAACATATGCGTGTAAAAAGAAAAAGATGTGGTTGATAAAAAACATCCTGAGCCATCAAAGAGGTAATGGAGGAAAGAGGGGGATGGGGAGAGCGGGTAAAAATTATAAAGGCAGGACTTTACTGGAGTAAACAGGTTGCAATAAGTTTTATTTTAAAGTGACTGCCTATAGCTGTTACGTAATTTGTTGTTTTAATGTATCACACAGCTGTTTAATCGCCTTTTATTATGGCTACTGGTTTTGGTTTACACCATCTTCATTCCTGTTTACATCAAAGCATGAAACAACTAGAAACACAAAGTCCAATCAAATATACACAGGTGGGATAACTTTCTACAAAAAAATCAAATTTGATCATATGTTACACATCAATATAGGAATCCATACAATTACTGATCCAGCTGAACAGCAGAACATCTACAGAACCTAAATAAATATCCTTGCATAATAGGTGCTGTGTCCATTTTGTAATCACTTACAATTGATAATCAAATAAACTGGACACACCATTACGAAAGGATAGGGATGGCAGTAGGCCACGGGAACCATTTTGGCATTTGCATGGAATGACTTAGTGGGACCACTGAAAAACTAGGCCACACGGGCATATGATCTGTCGTCGTCCCAACTGCAAGTCTGGTATGTTAGCAACTGTGCCACCTCAATCAGAGGCTGCAATGAATACACCAAGTGAAGAGGCCTGCACTGGATAGTCTAGTGTGTAATGCTGTATCAAAATACTCTTCAGGCTGAAGGCACAGTGACATTTATTTATGTTCAGATTCAAAAGCCAGTCTCTGCATTACTGTCAATCATCTGCTGATCTTCATTTCACTACACTCGTCTCATATTGCAATATTTCTACAGAGAACAGCATCGCCTGCAGATAATCTCGTGGAGGTTCCAACTACGCCTGAGAAGTGGCATGCTGAAGGCAATGTGGGGACGCGAATTGAGAGGGTTTAACAGGACAGAGGAAAGGGATACTGTTGGGTGGAGGGTGCTGGATAGACTGAGGCCAGGACAATTCCAGGAGTGGAGAATGTTTCTTAAGGATAGCTCCCATCTGCATAGTTGAGAAACTGGCGGTGGAGGAAGCGATCAATATAGCTCGGATTATGAAGCAGTCATTGAAATAGAGTGTGTTGTGCAACTACATGTTGTGCCACCAGAAGGTCAACTTTGTTCTTGACAACAATTTGATGGTGACCTTTCATCCTGGTTGGTAGTAATACCAACATAAAAAGCTGTACAGTGTTTGCTGCAGAGCTGGTACATGGCATGGCTGCTTTCACAGTTGGCCTAGCCTCTGATGGATAGGATAAGCCTGTGACAGGACTATACCCAAGCCGCTGAACTTTGCATTGTCATTTCAAGTTGGCAGCAGAACAGGTTAACAAGTGAAGAACGAGAAGCAAGAAGAGCTGGACATGAATAAATTCCAGCTTGGTATTCGCTGCCGGTCGTGATGTCAGAGCTCCCACACTGCCGGCTTCGTTTGGTGTGAAAATAAACAACGTGCATTGTGATCATTTCTACTGTGTCCTGGGATTGTGCTGCGCTTTGGTTTGCTGTGGTTTAGAACATTCTGATACTCCAAAAAACTTCATTCGCCTAGTGACAATCCTTTGCATCAATGCATGTTGCTAGACAGTAAGGCACTGAAGTTACTACAAAGAACTCTTGAGTTTCACGAGCAGGAGAAAGGACACACAAGTACTCACGGACAGCCATCAGTTCCTGTTGATAAAGTTATGATACGAACATCAAAAGTTCTTGAACTAATGCAAAAACAATAGTAAGTAAGGGATTGTTACTGCAGAAGTCGAAAGGTTTAGACACGAGTCTTAACACTTCTGAGCCATCTTGTTCAGATAATATATTTTTAGTGACACCTGGAAAAAAGAAAAAGCAGCCTCACCCAGTCACAGAATTGGATTATTTCAAAACTGGTACAATTCACAAGCACATTTATGCTTACTACATCAGGAAAGAGTTTCCTACAGTAGCTAAGTTAGTAGTATCGTTAAAAGAAAGTGAACTTTTCAGGGGTTCCAATGTCACTAAAAATTGTAGAAAAAGCATGTATACGTTATTATGCATTTGTTTATTTTCTGTCATTGTGGTAGCAAGTGAAAACCTAATTCATATGTATACTATTAGTGTACAATAGCTTACATTTACCAGATGGAACAGAAAACCATATCATCTGCTATGTGTAAGAGGCTGCAGTTGCAATGTGAAGTAATGAGAACTGTCAAGAGCAATGTTTTGCCAGTGCATGTATAGAGTAGGAGGACCTGGGTGGGTGAATTTGGCAGGGCTTGCACCTTGGTCTCCCCTATGGTTCCTGTGGCAAGGGGCTGGGAGTGGGAGTTGCATAAGAAGGACTAGGATATTCTATAGGTTGGGTGAGCAACAGAACAGCACTTTAGGGAGGAGATTAGTGTTTAACGTCCCATCGACAACGAGGTCATTAGAGACGGAGTGCAAGCTCGGGTGAGGGAAGGATGGGGAAGGAAATCGGCCGTGCCCTTTCAAAGGAACCATCCCGGCATTTGCCTGAAGCGATTTAGGGAAATCACGGAAAACCTAAATCAGGATGGCCGGAGACGGGATTGAACCGTCGTCCTCCCGAATGCGAGTCCAGTGTGCTAACCACTGCGCCACCTCGCTCGGTAACAGCACTTTAGGAGGGGTGAGAAAGATCTCAGGTAGGATGCCCTCACTTCAGGGAAGAATAAGAGCTAATCAAAGCCCTGGCAAAGGATATGGTTCAGTTGTTCCAATCCAGAGTGATATTGAGCAACAAGGGTGGCATTCCTTTTTAGCTGATTCTTGGGGTTGGTTGGAGGATTGAGAGTGTATGAGTTTTTTGAGTCATCAGTCTTGTGTAAGGGTTGATGCGGCCCACCACGAGTTTTTCCTCCTGTGCCAATTCTATTTGTATCCGAGTAGCATTTGCATCCTACATCCTCAATTATACGCTGGATTTTTTTCCAATCTCTGTCTTCCTCTACAGTTTTTACCCACTATAGCTCCTCCTAGTCTCGTGTCTTAACAGAGGTCCTACTAATTTACCCCGTTTCCTTCTCAGTGTTTTCCTTGCTGATTCTGCAGTGAACTTCCTCATTCCTTATCAGTCAACCTAATTTTCAACATTTGTCTGCAGCACCGCATTTCACATGCCTTGATTACGTTCTGTTCTCGTTTTCCCACAGTCCATTTTTCACTATCACACACTGCAGTACTCCAAACATAAATTTTCAGAAATTTCTTTCTCAAATTAAGGCCTATCTTTGAAACTACTTGACTTTTCTGGGTCAGGAGTGCCATTCCAGCCAGTGCTATCTGCTTTTTATATCCTTCCTCTGTTCATCATTGGTTATTTTCTGCCCAAGTAGCAGAATTCCTTGACTTCGCCTACTTCTTGATTCTCAATTCTGACGTTAAGTTTCTCATTGTTCTCATTTCTGCTACTCCTCATTACTTTAGCCTTTCTTCAACTTACACTCATATTGTGTACTAATTATATTGTTCGTTGCACTCAACACATCCTGTAATACTTCCTCACTTTCACCAAAGACAGCTACGTCATCTGAAAATCTTGACATTGATATCCATTCACATTGAATTTTAATTCCATTCTTAAACCTTTCTTTTATATCCATCACTGTTCCTTCGAGGTACAGATTGAACAGTAGAGGGAAAAGGCTACATTTCTGCCTTACACTGTGTTTCGTCCGAGCACTTCGTTCTTGGTCTTTTGTTCTCTCCTGATTGTTGTATAAATTTTATATTATCTGTCTTTCTCCATAATTTACCCCTATTTTTCTCAGAATTTCAAACATCTTGCACCATTTTACACTGTCGAACAATTTTTCTAGGTCAACAAATCCTATGAGCGTGTCTTCATTTTTCTTCAGCCTTGCTTCAATTATCAGCTGCAAGATCAGAACTGCCTTTCTGGTTCCTTGGCTTTCCTAAAGCCAAAATGATCATCATCTAACACATCTTTGATTTTCTTTTCCTATCTTCTGTATATTATTCTTGTCAGCATCTTGGATGCGTGAGCTGTTAAGCTGATTGTGCAATAATTCTTGGAGTTGTCTTTTCTTGCAATCTTCGGAAATGTGTGGATGATGTTTATCCAAGTCAGGTGGGACACCACCAGTCTCATACATTCTATTACACCAACGTGAAAAATCGTTTTGTTGCCAGTTCCCCCAATTACTTTATAAATTTAAATGGAATGATACCTACCCTGCTGCCTTATTTGATCGTAAGTAATCCAAAGCTCTAAAAATTCTGATTTAATACTGGATACCCTACCTCTATCCTGTCAAACTGGAACCCTACCTCTATCCTGTCAAACTGGATCCCCTACCTCTTCCCTGTTGAACTGGATCGCCTATCTTTTCCCCTGTCAAATTAGATACCCTCTCTTCCCTGTCACCTCCTGTTTCTTCTTCCATCACATCATCAGGTATACCCCCCCCCCCCCCCCCCCCCCCGACAGATGTACACTGGAGAATAGTGTAAAGCTCCGCAATAAAAACTGAACACTGGCCGGGAGGCCAAAATCGATTTGGGGTGTGAAATATGCTCACTATTTTTATATACTGTATTTAGCATATTCCATGACAGTACCTTTTCCATGAAATGTTTACAAGACGATATTTGTCTTGGCTTCAGTCGTCTAGTGGAAGTATGATTCCACACTGCAGTTTCGTCGGCTGCAGAAATGACCTGGTTCAATGCGTTTGCCTCATTTTTGGTGCTTCAAATACCATATGCTGTCACTCTCAAAAATATAAGTAAATTAGCATAAAATAAGGCAAATTACAATTCACAAAAAAATATTCTGACAACAATATAAGAAAACATTTACAACTTCCCTCATTAGATTTGGTATCGACAAATCTGGTAGAAAATAGTACATCTCCCAGATCCATTACAGGTGTCACCAACAATATAGGCACTCCCAACACCAAATGATGTTTTTGAACCGTCAGTGTAAATAAATGTGGCATCCTTCATTTGTGCGCATAGAGCAGCAAATGCCCGATGATAAACAAGAGAAGGGGTACTATCCTTGGGAAGCTGACAAAGGTCACGGAGCAGGCAGGTCCGGGGGCGGAGCCAAGGTGGTGCTGTACCCCCAGTTGTCAAAAAAGATTTATGAAAGAGAACGTAGCAGTTGACGGAAGCGGACTCCTGGTGGTGGTAGTAGAGAGGAAGGGCGGCCCGCATACTCTAAATCCAAGGAGGTGTCGAAAAAAAGGTCATGGGCCAGATTAGCAGACATGGAAGACAGATGGCTAGCGTAGACGCTCAGAAGAACAGCTCATCTATTGGACAGTGGAGGTTCAGCAGTCTCAGCATAAAGGCTTTCCACAGGGCTGGTGTAAAAACCCCCAGACACTAAACGCAATCCACAGTGGTGGTCGACTGAGTCGAGACGCCGAAGAATAGACGGCCGAGCAGACGAGTAAACTATGCTTCCATAGTCCAATTTCAAGTGCACTAAGGCGCTCGAGAGGTGGAGAAGGACTACTCAGTCCGCTCCCCAAGACGTATCGTTCAGGACACGGAGGGTGTTGACGGATCGCAGACAGCGAGCCGAAAGATACGAAACGTGGGAGGACCAGCACAGTTTTTTGTCAAACATAAGAGCCAAGAATTTTGAGACGTCCACGAATGGAAGGTTGACAGGGCCTAAATGTAGGGAAGGCGGAAGAAACTCCGTACGACGCCAAAAACTGACATAAACAGTCTTACTGGGAGAAAAGCGGAAGCCGGTTTCGATGTCCCAAAAGTGGAGGCGATCGAGACAGCTTTCAAGACGTTGTTCAAGAAGGCTGGTCCATTGAGAGCTGTAGAAGATCGCAAAATCATCCACAAAGAGGGAGCCCGATACATCAGGAAGGAGACAATCCATAATTGGATTTATGGCAATGGCGAACAGTACAACACTTAGCACGGAGCCCTGGCATATCCCGTTTTCTTGGGAGGAAGTATGGGAGGGAGTAGTGTTCACCCGCACTTTAAATGCGTGGTCTGCCATAAATTCACGAATAAAAAGGGGCAGCCGACGTTGAAAGCCCCAAGCGAACAGTGTGCGGAGGATGCCTGCGCTCTCTCCAGATCAACAAATATTGCTAGTATTTGAGATCTCCTAAGAAAATTGTTCATGATATAAGTGGAGAGAGCAACAAGATGGTAAACTGCAGAACGATGCTTTCGGAAACTGCATTGGGCAGGTGTTAATAGGCTTCAGGATTCCAGCCACCAGGCTAAACGGCAACTCACCATATACTCCAAAACCTCACATACAGTACTCGTGAGAGAAATGGGGCGATAACTAGATGGGAGATGTTTGTCCTTTCCAGGTTTCGGAACAGGGACGACGATAGCTTCCCGCCATCTTCTGGGAAAAGTACTGTCAGTCCAAATTTGATTATAATGGCGAAGAAGGTAGCGCAGACTATGGTATGATAAATGCAGCAACATTTGGATGTGGATACCACACGGTCCTGGGGAAGAAGAGCGAGAAGAAGAGTGTGTGTTTTGGAGTTCCCGCATTGAGAAAACAGTATTATAGCTTTCGCTATTTTGAGAGGAGAAAGCAAGAGGTCGCATTTCCGTTGCATGTTTCTTCGGGAGAAAGGCTGGCGGATAATTTGAAGAGCTTGAATCTCAGCAAAGTGTTGACCCAATGAGTTAGAAATTGCAACAGGGTCCACTAAGGTATCATGCGCGACAGTCAGCCCAGAGATCGAGGAGAAACTAGGCACGCCAGATAACCATCTAATTCGACTCCAAACTACAGATGAGGGAGTTAAGGTGTTAAAGAAGCTGGTAAAGACGTCCCACCTTGCCTTCTTGCTATCTCGGATGACGCGACTGCATCGCTCATGTAACTGCTTATAGCGGATACAGTTAGCCAAAGTAGGATGGTGGCGTAAAATGCGGAGACCATGTCGCCACTCACATATTGTGTCACAGCAAGCCTCGTTCCCCCAAGGAACTGAGGGAGCAGGGGAGGGGGGGGGGAGGGGGGGGGGAGGGGGGGGGGGGGGGAATCAGAGGTACAAAGTATCGAATGTTCCGTGGCTTTAAGAATAACTTCTGTAACATGAGTGACCTGATTGTTGACGCTACGAAAGTGACGGTCATCGAATGTCGCTAAAGACGAAAAAAGTGTCCAATCGGCTTGGGCAAACTTCCAGCATCTAGGGTGTATAGATGGCAGTTGTGGCTGCAATCGAAGGACACATGGAAAATGGTCACTTGAGAGTATATCAGCAAGAGCGAACCATTGAAAGCGCCGAGCTAACTGAACAGTACTGACCGAAAGGTCCAAATGAGAGAAATTTGTCATGGAAGCAGACAAAAATGTAGGGTCCCCAGTGTTGAGGCAAACAAGATCCGCTTGGTGGAAGACATCAACCAATAGGGAGCCTCACGGTCAAGGACGCAGAGATCCCCAAAGCGGGTGGTGGGCATTGAAGTCCCCAACCAGCAAACAGGGGGGCGGGAGCTGACCAAGGATATCAGCTCTTGCCATCGGTGTGGACGATTGAATGTATACAGTAAAAAGAGAGAAGATGTATCCAGAAAGGTAGAGACGAACAGCAACAGCTTGGAAGAAACTGTTTAAGGGTACTGGGTGATAATGGACAGTATTATGGAGAAGAATCACGAGTCCTCCATGTGCTGGAGTGCCATCAACAGAAGGGAGATCAAACCGGACTGACTGAAAATGAGAGAAAACAAAGCGATCGTGGGGATGCAGCTTTGTTTCCTGAAGACAGAAGATGACCGGCGAATAGGATCGTAAGAGGATCAACAAATCGTCCCAATTGGCTCTAATGCTGCGGATATTCCAATGGATAATGGACATGGGGTGGACAGAAAAAGGAAGAATCTTACCACGGTTGCTCTCAACTCAACGACTGCTGAGAGCCAATGGCCAACAGGGTGGAACGGCATTCAGCCGAAGGCAGAAGATCCTGATCCATAGGTTGTTCGGGAGCAGCTGCTGACACCAGAGATCAGCCGTTTTATCGGCCGCCAACAGTGCGCCTTGGCGACACGGTTACCGCCAGGTGGCGCTGTAGATGAGACACACCACAGCGGAGGAGGAGAGGAACTGGGTTTCTTATTAGCCTTCTTGGAAACAGGACATTGAGATGAGGGAGGAATCGATAGTTGTGAAGTCGGGGTACGTAAAAAATCTTCACTAGTAGGCTCCTTTTTTGGAAGTCCTGGTGTCTGATTTTGGGGCTCGTGATTTAGCATAAGCCGATGCAGGGTGAGCCGTAGAGTGAGCAGGTGATAGAGGGGAGGTTGAACGGGCGATCTTTGTGCTGGCCGATCTGACAACCGTGGCACTAAAGGTGAGATCACAAGTCAGCGTGGCAGCCTCCTTAGTAGGCCAATGAGATGCAAGGACAGTGCTATATTTACCTGCGGGAGGCACAGTTGGCTTTCAACTGGCGAATAACTTATGAGCAGCAAATGGCGACACTTTTTCCTTCGCTCTGATTTCCTGAAGAAGCCGTTCATCTTTGAAAATGGGGCAATCTCTAGGGGAAGCAGCAAGGTCACCCCTACAGTTGATGCAACGAGGGGATAGAGGTGAACAAGCACCCTCATGGGCATCCTTGCCACACGTAACGCATTTGGCTGGATTGGAACACGACTGGCTGGTATGATTGAACCGCTGACACCAATAGCAACACATAGGGTTGGGGATGTAAGGGCGAACTGAAATTATCTCATAGCCTGCTTTAATGTTTGATGGAAGTTGAACTCTGTCAAATGTCAAGAAGATAGTACGGGTTGAAACAAAGTCCTTGTCAACCCTTTCCATGATTCTATGAACAGCCGTTACGCCCTGGTCAGACAGGTAGTTTTGAATTTCCTCCTCGGACAATCCGTCGAGGGAGGGTGTATAAAACACCCCGTGTGATGAATTTAAAGTGCGGTGCGCTACCACCCGGGCAGGGAAGGTGTGTAGCAGTGAAGTTCGCAGCAATTTTTGTGCCTGGAGGGCACTGACAGCTTCTAACACCAAGATGCCATTTTGTAATCGGGAACAAGACTTTACAGGACCTGCAAATGCGTCGACACCTTTGTGAATAATGAAAGGGTTGACTGTGGAGAAGTCTTGACCTTCATCCGACAGAGAAACAACAAGGAACTGTGGCACTGATGGAAGAATTGTCCGTGGTTGAGACTCATTTAACTTTCGCTTGTAAGCAGACATAGTAGATGATGAGGAAACCATTGCGGAAGTATCCCCCATTATCACCAGCATCTCTGATGGCGTGCTCCTTCCTTGTTGGGGCCCTCTATGAGGGCACTCCCGCCTTAGGTGATTGTTCACAACTCAGGTCACACCTCCTGAGAAATGGACGGAGGGACCAATCGGCAATTTCGGAAGGTACCAGCTCGGGTAATCACCCCTCCCTGGGCCTGGTCGTTAACAGGGGGTACGTACGTGTCCTAACTGTCTACTCAGGGTGGGGAATTATGCGTTACCCCATCACCGGCTATGCGTGGGTAGGCGTGGGTGGGCCTTCAGACATGCACAGGGAGGAAAAAAAAGAGAAAGGGAGGAACAAAGAAAAGGAAAGGAAAGAAGAGATGTCTCAAACACAGCAGTGGAGAAGAGAAGAGGCAAGGAAGAGAGAAGGACAAAGGAAGGACCGAGACTTTTCAGCATAGAAGAGACTGTCTTACAGTTACAAGCATCCGTCTCCGGACATAGGCACAAAATATACTCCCATAGGGGGAGAAGGGGAAGGGAAGAGGCAGAGGTGGGGGGTGGGGGGGTGGGGGGAGGATGGGGGGCGGGGGGGGGGGGGGGGGGGAAGGATGTGGAAGAGGAAGGTATGCAGCCCAGAAAGCAAAGAGGGCCGCACTAGCTCGGGGTCCCATGCTCGCCATGCACGTATCCACAAAAGAGTTGTGGACCCCCTGGGGGGTCACCGGCAGTTTTTCTTACTTCTCTATATGCTGAGTCAGTCCTTCCAACAATGATTTCTTTTTTTGTCTTCACATTCTTCAAGAAACCATTTCCTGGGCTTACTATTTATTTCATCTGTAAATAACTTGTATTCCTGTATTCCTGAATTCTCCTGAACATTTCTAAATTTCCTTCTTTCATCGCTCAATTAAGTATTTCTTCTGTTACTTGTGGTACTTTTACTATTACCTTCCTTGTATCTACGTTTTACTGTGACTACCCTTTTTAGAGATGTCCATTCCTCTTCAACTGAACTGCCTACTGAACTATTAATTTTCACATTATCTACAGCCTCAGAGAACTTCAAGTGCATCTCTTCCCTACTTAGAACTTTTACATCCCACTTCTTTGCATACTTATTCTTCCTGGCTAGTCTCTTGAACTTCAGCCTACTCTTCATCGCTGCTAAATTGTGATACGTGTCTGTATCTGCTCCCGGGTATGCCTTGTAATACAGTATCTGATTTCAGAATCTCTGCCTGGCCATAACATAACTGGAACACACTGTGTGTAATAGAGTATTCACTATACAAGCTAAAATTTACTGCAGAACTCAATTAGTCTTTCTCCTCTCTAATTCCTACTACCAAACCCAAGTTCTCCTGTAACCCTTTCTCCTCCATTCCTTTTTTTCCATTGATTGTTATCTCCCTTTGCAAACCAAATTACCCAGTCAATATCCTCATATACTTTCTCTATATCTTCATTTTTTGCTTGTGACTTCAGCATGTATATCTGAACTATTGTTGACAACTACCCAATCACTGAAATGCCCATAACCAACTCTCTGCCCTATCTACCTATTCATAAAAAATTCATTCCAGTTATGCCATTTTGTGCTGCTGTAGATATTCCCTTATACTTGCCTGACCAGTAATTCTTTTCTTCTTTCCACTTCACTTCACTGCCCCCCTCCCTCCTCCCCCACTATACCTAGACTGAGCCTTTTCAGATTTTCTATCTTCCCTACCGTGTTCACACTTCTGACCATTCCATGCCCCACTTCTTAGAACATTACCCTTTCACTGGTTATTCAATCTTTTCCTTATGGTCACCTTCCCCTTGGCAGCCCCCTCCTGAATGGGGGATTAGTCCAGACTCTTTTGCCAATGGAGAGGTCATCATGACACCTTTTTTATTACACACCATATGTCCTGTGCGCACACATTATGTGTGTTTAATGCAGTGGTTTCCTCTGTCTTCTGCATCCTCATGCTATTTATCATTGCTGATTCTTCCTACCCCAAGGCTGAGAGTGTGTCCTGAACCTCTGTCCACTCCTCCACCCTCTCTGACAAAGTCAATTGCAGAACAAGGGTAACTTCTTACACCGGAAGTCATCTGTCACCATGGTTGATGGTTTTTATTCAATATTTAAACAGTGGTGAGGTTCGAACTCAAGACCCAACAGTTTTGCTCACTAGTCAACAAAAATGCTACCCCCAGTCATGAGATTTATCATTGCTGATTCTTCCTACCCCAAGGCCGAGAGTGTGTCCTGAACCTCTGTCCACTCCTCCACCCTCTCTGACAAAGTCAATTGCAGAACAAGGGTAACTTCTTACACCGGAAGTCATCTGTCACCATGGTTGATGGTTTTTATTCAATATTTAAACAGTGGCGAGGTTCGAACTCAAGACCCAACAGTTTTGCTCACTAGTCAACAAAAATGCTACCCCCAGTCATGAGATACGTGGATAAGTCACAAAGTATCTGTTTGTGGAATGTGTTTGAAGGGTGCAGTGACAATAAGCCCCTTTCCTAGTACGTTCCCACGAATCTGCTGCAAAGGAGTATCCTCTTTTGTCATGCAACATGGCCCTGGACTGGAACAACTGAACCATATCCTCCCAACCCCTATCCACAAGGATCATACCCTGTGGTAGACCAAGGTGAAAGACCTGCCAAATCCAACCAACCAGCATCTCCAACTCTGGTCCTATCACAGGCTTATCCTACTCCATCAGAGGCAGGGCCACATATGAGGGCAGCCATATACCAACTCTGCTGCAAACACTGCAGAGCTTTTTATGTTGGTACGACTACCAACTACCCATCCACAACAATAACTAGCCACTGCAAAACTGTTGTCACGAACAAAGTTGACCACTCAGTGACACAACATGTTCAATTTCAATGGCTGCTTTAAAACTTTCTTTCCTTCATCACCAGCTTCTCTGAACTACACAGACGGTATTATCCTCACAACACATCCTCCACTCCCACAATTATCCTGGCCTCAACCTCAGGTAACCCACTGTCCCTGCACACACTATACTGAAGCTTCCCCTTCCTCCTCCTTGTCACCCCCCCCCCCCCAATTCATGCCCCTTGTTGAGATGAGGTGGTTGTGACTTGATACTGTCTTTACAGTATACAGCTTTGGATACTCACAACAAAATGCACACTTTTAACCCCTTTCCTGTAGTGTTGTTTAGGCAATGCTTTCAAAGTATGGTGGCTATACTGATCATGAGTTTGACATTGAATTTAGTGGCTCAGAAAGTGAAGAATGTGATGTTAAATCACTGGAGACTGAAAGTGATCGACAATTCGTCAGCAGAGTGAATGTGTTCACCATAGTTTGAGGTAAATACATCCACTATGGTCCAACTTACGCAGACAATATGAACTCCACTCTAGTTTCAAGGGATTTTAGTTGAAGTCCAGTGCACAAGCATACCGTACTTGTGATTTTATTACTGTCATCTTCAAAATTTTGCAACTCATTATTTTGAGCTCTAAAAGCTCTCTTTATATGTCCATATAGAATGTCATTCATTATAGGATGTTTTTCATTAATGAAAAATAATATTTTTTGGAATATAATTTGAAAAAATCAATAAGTTTAGAGGTTAATTCCGAAGTATTTCCATATAGTTTGTTTACTAAAGGACAGTGCAAAACTATATCGAATGCCTTCAGGGAAGCCAGAAACAATGGCACCCATCCTGGTTGACATTGTCTATGGCATCTTGGGACTTACAAAGTTCTGGAGAGCTTTATCTGCAGAATCCTTACTGAGTTTTATACAGAAGATTTTTCACTCTACAAGTAGTTCATACTTTGTGAGCATAAAACATGTCCCATAATACTGCAACAGATTGGCAGCTGCAACACTGTCCAATGTGCTATTCAATACTGCTTGTCATGGTTAAGTCATGCTAAAAGCTATTACATTCCCCCTCCCAATAACAACCTTTGTTGCAGTGCATCAAATCAGCATTTCCAAGGTTTCTTCTGATAAAAATGAAAACTTACAATGAAATTTTTGTTAAAATGTTGCCACTTCTACATTTATTATTGTTGGTGTCATCATCGTCATCTTCAGCCTGATTTAATGAAGAACTCTATGCTAGTCTATCCGGTGCAAAACCTCTTCATCTTTGCATGACTTACATAACCTACATCCATTTGAAACCACTTAATATGTTCTCCTCCTACAATTTTTACACCACACCAACTTCCATTGGCAAGTTGATAATTCCTTGATGCCTCAGAATGTGTCCTATCAATTCATCTCTTTTAGTCAAGTTGCGTCATGAATTTCTTTTCTCACCAACCTGATGGTGTCTTTTCATATGTGATTCATTCCACCTAGCTAATCTTCTGCATTATTCTATAGCACAACATTTTAAAAGCTTATATCCTAGTCTTGTTTAGAATGTTTTTGTCCACATTTCAGTGCCATACAAGGGCACACTCAACTCAAATACTTCCTGAAAAAGACATTCTAACACATACCTTTATATCAGGTGTTAACAATGAATTATTCTTTTTCAGAAACACTTTTCATGCTGTTGCCAGTATGCTTTTTATGTCCTCTCTACTGCAGCCATCATCAATTATTCTGCTCTTCAAAGTCCTCTGGTGCCTGTGAATGGCAAGGCAAATCTCGAAGTTCTGATTTCGTCTCCCTGAATTTGCTACCACCCTATCACTCTCTCTTCCCAACTATGGCTTTTTTTTCATGTACGTTGACTCTTCTGACAGCAATGTGGTTTCTGGACAAATTGTAAATAACTCTTCACTCTGTGCAGTTTATCTCTCTTACCTTCAAATTTTCACATATTGTAATCCAGGCAGCAGCTTTCTCTACATCTATTAAGATTATGAACATGAAACTTCCTGTCAGATAAAAACGGTGTGCTGGACCGAGACTCGAACTCGGAACCTTTGCCTTTCGCGGGCAAGTGCTCTACCAACTGACCTACCCAAGCACGACTCACGACCCCTCCTCACAGCCTTAATTCCGCCAGTACCTCGTTTCCTACCTTCCAAACTTCACAGAAGCTCTCCTGCGAACCTTGCAGAACTAGCACTCCTGAAAGAAAGGATATTGCGGAGACTTGGCTTAGCCACAGCCTGGGGGATGTTTGCAGAATGAGATTTTCACTCTGTAGCGGAGTGTGCACTGATATGAAACTTCCTGGCAGATTAAAACTGTGTGCCGGACCAAGACTCGAACTCGGGATCTTTGCCTTTCGCGGGCAAGTGCTCTTGTATGGAACTGAAGTGTGGCTTTCGTCAACCTACCCTCTTGGATAAATCATTTGCTATTTGAGCTCATAAATTCATGAAGGGCTTTTCTTTTCTCCAAAGGTCTTTGACTTTACTGTTGGCAACATTTATCTTTTTAGTCATAATGTTTCTATAGCTTCACATTTCTCCTCTAGCCATCCCATCTTTGACATTTTTGCACATTCTGTCAATTTCATTTCTTTTTTGAAAATGTTATTTATTTTTGCCACTTAATTTGCTGCATCTTTATATTTATTCCTTTTGTCAATTTAATTCACCATTTCACATTTTATCCAAGAATTTTTCTTGGCCTTGTCTCCCTCCTCTTACCCTCATACAACACAAATACGACAAAACCATACTACACACATCCATTGCAGTCACCTACACTCAACATGAACACTTAAAATACAACTCTCACACTTACAGTTACGTGGCTGAACTGACAATGTCATACGATAAACAAAAACAACAAGATCATGCGTGTGTCGGGGGGGGAGGGGGGGGGGGGTGGTGATGAGAGAAAACGGAGAGGGTGAAATACGGTGCCAGCCCATAGCCTACTCTTCAGGAGTAGCACCGAGGGGGCTGCCAATCTTCAACATCCAATCCAGATGGGCAGACCGCAATCAACAGTGTCACATGCCCTCACTTCGTGAGACACTGTGGAGATGTTTGGTATTTACACCAGGACACTGGTGCAAAGTCTGATGATCAGGAACATCACACCACTACCTCTCTCCCCTCCCTCCCCCCTTGCTGGCCAAATATTGGCAGTGAAAATTTTTCCTACCACCAGTATTCAAACCAGCTTACCCCTGGGTTGAGTGCCATCATACAAGTGTGCTTTAGTGACCTCGGTCACAGAGGCAGGGAAGCAGAGCTATGTGATGAGGGGGACTGATGACCTCAGATGTTAAGTCCCATAGTGCTCAGAGCCATTTTTTATGTGATGAGGACAGCTGCATATAGATATTGTTCAAAACGAGACTAACTGTTAAGTGCTACAAAGTGGTGTATAAAAGAAGTCCTGAATGGTATTTGATAAGAGTGAATAAAGTGTCAGTCAACTCTGCAAATCCAACAAAATCTATCATCTAATGGCAAAAATCATAGCATGCATATCAAAATCAGGAACACTTCTAATGATGCGTATTAAAAAAGAAAAATTATATCATTGGCAGAATTATTATGCTCTGTACAAAGAACTGCATAACTCACAAGACAAAGCTTACCGCTTCCTTAAAGCCTGCAAATCGATGAAGTATGCCATTTTTCAGAAAAAGTCGTATGCCCCAAGAACCAACAAGTCTCTGCCAGTTTACAAGTTCCAAATCACTGGCATTTATCTGTTCAACTTTTCCAGTTTTACTGTTCTTGAAAATTATGTGTTGATCAGTTAACTTTAGTCGACCAAGACACTGCAACAAACACAATGCATGAAGTTAACATATGTCTATTACAATAGGAGTAAATGAAGTTCATAAAAACAATTTAACGGTATTGTACCTTACCAGCCTAAAAGCTATATCAGTGGTTTCTTCAGTCAATGTAAACATATTAACAACAGACAAGAATTTTACTGATGAAGCTTGAGAAATATGGCTGCTAAAAAATTTGGGAACTTATATACCAATAGACTTGGCTGAAAATGACTTCAACTGTGAAAAATTGACAGCAAATCTAAGAAGACAACCAAATTTTCAACAAACAATGTAAATAAATGCACTAATGAAATGATTTAAACATGCAGATACTTAATGTTCACACTGCAAATACGTTTAACTTTCTTTACAGGATTGTATGCCAATACGTAACCTTGCTGGCATACACCGGAGATGAATATAACCACACTTCATATAAATGTAATCTACATGTAACTGAAATGCACCTGAGCATGTACATGAGCATGCACATCAACATTTACTTCTGAAGATATAAAAAGCTAAAATTCATGTTTACCCAGCATCTAGGTTTTTGGACTTACTTTGCCTCAAACTGCCTATAAGAAAATTGCCTATGGGATCTTTTTTTTTTTATTACAAGCTGCCAAAATGTGCCTTGCTAATTAAACAAGTGACTGATGCAGTAGAAATTATTATGTAATTTTACAATACAGATGCAGTCCTCAAAACATTCCACATAACATGGATAAATTTAGGTTTAAATGCCAAGCCAGTACATGGTCACTGCATGACAAGTGGTTTAATTTTGGGAGATGATCCTGCATGACCATCACAGATTTTGATGTAATTTTGTCTGAACATTCGCACATGTTCCCGATGACCATTTGTTCAGTTTTAATTTCAGCAGTGTAATAGTTGTACAGATACAGTCATTTGTTTGGCTACATAGCACAGTTTTCAACAGTGCACCTCTGAGTTTTTTGCAACTTTTAACACAAATCTCCAACAGTATTTTCTTGAATGAAACAAAACAAAGTCGTCTTGTACAACTTTTTGCACTCTCTTACATGGACTAATAATAAAAAAATAAAAAATCACAAGCAATTTTCATATAGATAATTTGAAGCAAAGCCAGGGGACAAAATAACCATATTAAAAAAATGAAGTTTAGCTTTTTATACATCCGAATGTAAGTGCATGATAAAACTAAAACTTTGCTTGTGATCATTAATCAACGCAAGGTATTATAACATAAAACTTCTTTCTCCTAATGCTTTCTAAAAGCCACAAATTGGGAGGTTGGCGATTCTTGTAAAAATTTAAAAAATGGGTATTTTCAGCCCACTTTAACAATAATTTTCTGCAAACTGTTTTATGCCATTTTCATTTGAAAGGCCATGTTCTAAGCCACCTAAAAAAAGATTAGGTTTTGCAATGCAAGAGTGTAAGGCTATAAAAAATAATGACAAGGCAAAGGAGCAGTGAAAAAATGTACATATTCTTCTTGTATTGAAATTAAATCTGACATTTATTATGTTTCAGAATTGTTCAATAGCATCTGTGGAAAGTACAATCACAAGTGTTAATGAATAGGAAGTGAGCCTAATAGAAAGAAAGACTGGTCGAGAAACCTCTTCTACCTTTGGCGTGGGACACGTAGAAATGTAGCATCAGGCTTGAGACCCTGTGAAACAAACCCTTATCAGACTTGGGAGCCTGTGACCAAGAAGTTCACTCCTGCCATCTGTTGCACTGCTTTGAGTATGGCTCTGCAGCAATGGAGACACCGGTCTCCCCCCCCCCCCCCCCCCCCCAGTTTAAAAGAAGCCAGCAGCTTTTAAGCCACCATGGAGCAAAGCAACAAAATTACACCAGAATTAAACTAGCACATCAACAGCATTGCAAAATAAAAAGATGTAGTGGAAATTTGAATTAACATGAATCCTTTCCCAAAAACTGTGAGGCAGACTGCTATGAACTTCGCCAAAATTTACACATGTAACAATGGGTGTTATAGCTGTTCTGCAACTGTTCTGCTACTGTGATCTCTGCTTCCTTGGTAATGCACAGTTAAATTTGACATTTACAGCTAGTTTCATTCTGTAGTTATTACAACAGAAAAACTGGCTGCAGCATATCAAGATGGGTTGCGACAAAAATGCCCCTTTTTTGTACATTTTCAAGTTCTGGTTAGAGTTCACTTCCTACTCATCAGTATTGTTTATATTAACTCTCCCAGAAAGTGTTAAATATTAAAAAATGCCAGATTTAATTTGAATACAAATGGAAGGTGAGTGCACTACACTGCACCTTTTCTTCCTCATTTTTTAGAGCCTTATGTTCTCACATTGTGAAACCAAACCTAGTCTTTTGGGTGGTTTAGAACATGCTCCTTCTAATGAAAATTGTTTAAAAGAGTATGGATAAAACATTTTTTTTAAACTGTCTGAAATCACCCATTTTTGATATTTTTACAAAAATTGTCAACTTTGCTTTCAGTTCGTAAACTAATGGAAAGATGTACACGAATGAAGTTTTACATTCAAAGACCCTGTGTTGGTAAGTTATCACATACAAAGTTTCAGGTTTATCATGCATTTACTTCTCAACACACAGAAAGCTACGTTTCATATTTTCGAAGTTCTATGTTGTTGGGCTGACTTTACGTCTCAAATCTCCCTATATGAAAATTGCTTTCGGAATCTTTTTTATTATTATTCCACGTAAGAGAGTGCAAGAAGGCCTACTTTTGCTTCCTTCAAGAAAATAATGTTGAAGACATCATGTCTCAAAAGCTACAGAAAACTCAGGAGCACACTGCTGCATCTTGGGGTCATACAAATGGCTTTATTTCTGCATGTATCAAATTGGTGATTGTGAACATGTGGTCAGACCTGTGCATTTCAAAGCAGGCAGGTGGTTTTCCTAGGTTCAATATTGCCACTTAAGTGATTATAGTCTGTAAACAAACATAAGTCATATAGAAACCTACAACTTTCTTATATGAACTGGGGCTAATTCAGAAAGTTAACAATGTGAATCCCCACATATTAAACACAGAGTAAGGATATGGGGCATTCATAAACTGGCATCTGAAGCTTTAGCATATCCAGAAGCCATCAAATCAGGATAGTAGTAAACAGAAGCTAAAACACAAACCCAAAAGCATATTTATGACTGTAAGTAGCTACAACCCAAGAACAAGGAAAGCAAAAAGGCACAAATAAGATCAAAGAAAAGAAAAAAAGCAAGGAGAAAAAAACTAAGTGATGAACAAACTGTGAAAGATTAGATACAGTGAGCCATTTCCCTACAACAGCAATCAAAACATTAGTAAGTTCTAAGTTCATCATATCAAACTGAAACAAATTCATTCACCCAAAAGAATCTTAATGAAATGAATTCTCACTGACAAAGCTGATGCTCTTATAATTGTAAGATTGTTTGTGGACAATCATGTTGTGCTTGTCACCGATGAAGAAGGTCCAAACTACATGATGCAAAAACTAATGGAGATATATACTAAATTGATTCTTGTTATACACTGACTATTGGAAATTTGGTGGAAACAATGGCGATCTGGAACTAGAAATCACTCCTACTGAATAATGCAAGCAAAATAAGTACTTTGGTAGTTTTGTATCAGAGAAGAAAGATTATTTAATTATTTAATTGGATTGATAAAAATCTACTCACCAATCATGTGTTCTACACACATAAAAGACGGTTGTAATCGGCAAGCTTTCGGAGCCTGTAGCTCCTCCTCAAGGCAGATGGGTCAGGTGAGAATTACCGCATGGGATGAGAAGAAAAGACTGATTGTTGAGGACTGCATCAGACGAGATTTGAAAACCTGAGAGCTTAGTCTCCCCTGACTCGCAGTTCTGGGTGACTTTCCCAAAATTTATCCCTTTTCCTAGACGTCTCCAGTCCTTTTCCTTCACCTCTCTTTCTTCCCCTTCAACCCTGCTGCCTGAAGAAGGAGCCACTGGCTCCAGAAGCTTGCCAATCACAACTGTCTTTTAAGCGTGTTTTCTGCCACCGCTTGGTGAGTAGATTTTTTATCCATCCAATTAATTATTTTGTCAATAACTGACTGTTTTCATTGTTATAGAGAACTGAAAGAGAGAAAGATGCCCACCAAATACGTTAATCCTTGACAACTCCTCCTATTCCGCAGAAGAATTTCTATTATCGGGATGTGTGAAAGGTGGTGGATAGTGATATGTAAAAGGCAGCGGATAGGATTTACTAACTCACATTGAGAAAAATGTCAATCTTATAAATGCTCTGCACATTTACAAATTAATTTGGAATGTGAAAGTAAAATGACTTGGACTTGTTTCTCATCATAATGAGTCATCATACAAAATGGTCAACGGAAAAAAATTAGCTACATCAGTTAGTTTCATGTTGCATAGATCATGTGCACGATAAATTGTAATGATGCGGAACAAGTCTGTATACATTCACAACACAAGTGAATTTGTAAATATTGCTACACGCTAACTTTATTTATTTATTTTTATGTGAGTTAGTAATTGTTACCCACCATTACAATGATAGAAATTCTTCTACAGAACAGGAGTTATTTTTTCACGTTGTTTTCAAATTTTACTTCGCTCAGACTGATTACTGATTACTGATTAATGATAAAAAAATTTCTGCTAAAAACAACCTTAACGTAGAATAATGAACGTCATTTTTATATGTTTTGTACTTACACACATTATAGTTATTTTTCAACTGCATTGGATTTCTTACAACAAACTTCACGAGGGAATAAATATAATGCGAAGCAGTAGTCAAAATGCCTAGCTCGTTAAACAGATGTCTATAAGATGATAATGGTTAATCACAGCATATATTCTTACCGCACATTATTGAACAATTAGAACTTCCTTTTTTGAAAATGAGTTGCCCCATAACATTATTCCACACGACATTATTGAATGGAAAAGTGAAACATTTGTGAATTTATTGATTTGTCTCTCCGCACCGATTCCAAGTGCAAATGTGGCTGAACTAACTTGTTTTAAGAGATCCAAATTGTGCATTTTTCAGTTTACATTCTCATCAAAACAAA